>NC_090941.1:80636587-85436587 GCF_040938575.1 Ambystoma mexicanum
TGGAGGCTTCTTCGCCAGATAAAGTTAATGTACTTCGCGTGATAAATCAAGGAGGACAATCTGAGGTCAACTGACAGAAGTACCAATTCTAAGATTTGTCAATGTAAATGTGAATGTGGGGAGCACGAAAGATAGGGAGGGAGTAGTACGAAGGGGTAATCTCGATCCTTTCCTCTCTGTACCAAACTAGCTTTTCCACTAGATGACAGATCAATCTAAACATGCGGTTTCTATATGAGCTTCCTATATAATGTATCATCTGTGTGTCCATTATAAGATGGGACTACTGCTGAACCTTTCTTTAAGAATAAGATGGACCTTGGGGTCCCTATTCAAGCTGTGCTTGTTTATTCACCGCAAATGTTACAAATGGAGTGACCCATCATTGGTATTATAATTAATCCAGAAGTATGAGGCCCTTTCAAATAATATATCCCAGAAACCCCATTTGAACGGGACCCATAGTGGATGGCACAATCAAACCCTTATTGTTGCTTTTTCATTAAATGATAATGAGGGTAAAGATGGTTAATGGAGCAAAGTGCTATACTGTTTTAAAGAAAAGTTAAAATAAAATGCCTGTGAGCTTTCTGCAACTGAAAAATGTTGCAGATACTTTTCTAAAAGGCAACTATGTGGCTGCATTTAAAGGAATACATACACATGTCCAAAATATTGTGCACAGTAATAGATGAGGAAATAATGGATTCTAATTAGGAGATCTTGTACTAACTTGGTGCTAAATTGAGATGTTATAAGTTAGAATCCCTTTCATTGTCTCTGGTAGGAAGCCTTTCACATCTACTGCCTCACGTTCCACAGGTAAAAGCATTCAACATGTATTTCTATCAGAGTTGTAGTTTCATGTGAATCTGTTCATCCATAGGAATGCGGGCCTGAAAGAAGAGCCTTTGTTGACCTAAAGATGTTTGCACCTGCACTAAAACCTATATTAGGAAAGCCTCATGTCTCTGTGTCAAATTATTTTTTCTGCAAAGTTTGGAAAGGGTTAAGGTAGAGCCTATTGTGAGAAAGACCCTCCAGGAAACAGCAAAATGCAAGAGGCTCCCAAAGGATGGAGCCCTCCGCATGCACCATGCCTCCTGCTGGCAAGGAGATTCAAAAAGCGGAATGTGGTAAGGAGCAGAGCACCCCTTTTGTTTTCTGACCCTAACAAAGCATTTTTAAATATATAAGTCCATCCAGCTCCCCACCTGCACCTTGCCAAACGCATGTTCAGTATGGTTCTGTGTATATTTGTCTATGCTACCACTTAGAATTTTTGTTTACCAAAACCCTACAAATCTAAGACTAGACTAGCCTCAGCCCTCCCATCTCCATATCCCTAGAAGAGAATTTAGCTTTTACTTAGTAAAAAAGTCTTACCTTTTGGTTTGGTTATGTTTTGACCAACAGTGTTTCTTATACAAGAAGACTAGGAATATTCATCCACGTAGACATCTTTGGACATCTGGTGTCATAATGTTACCTTGTGAACCATACTAGTCTTATTTATGTGTACCATGTTCCTGTCAATGAAGCCGGTATTGCTCATTTCGAAGTGAAGGTTTCATTTGAGAATTAATGGGTGAAAAATGCTTTTCTTTATACGTTTTTAGAAGCCACTGAGAACTACGGCAACCATCAGACACCTCTGCAAAACTATTTTTAAAGTTTGCGAACTTTTGAACTCTCCTCTGGAAGCTCCTAGAGTTGATCGAGTTTGTTTATGGCTATGATTGGTTTAACTATTCTCATGCACTATTAATGCCTTTAATGCATATATTTCGTATTTTCAATATGTTTTATTATATGTATAATTTGCTTGATCATAACCTTTCATATAAATATAAAATCATCATCAATACGTATCTCAAAATGTCACCAAAGGAGCTAATAATGGCTGTAATCGGGCCCGTAGTTTAAACATGATGGATAATATATACTTTAATGGGGTTAAGCTAAGGAATCAAAGTGCCAAAACAACTTCTAGCGTTGACTGCATATACGTCCAAAATGGGTAACTTTCAAATATGAATACAGAATTATCTTCATTAACCTGTGCCATAAGACTCTCCCATTTCCACCATAACTGTTTTTATGCAGCATGAACAAGATCATCCCCATATACGTTTAAGCATTTCAGTTTTACTACCTTTGACTCCTATTTGCTTATACTTGAAAATGTGATTGAGCCTGAAATTATTGTGTCTTTTTCTTTTAATCTTTCCAAGTCACTGATGGTTTCTGTAGGCCACCCAACATCCAGCGAGCAAAGTGATACGCTTCTTAATGACCCGCACCTGAAACCTCTCATCTCTAAGCAGGCATGAATCAATAAAAGTAGAGCAAGGGGGGGTCTCAGAATCTCCCTACCAGCACGAGCACAGCCCAATGACCTGCTCTTGGGTGAATAACCCCTGGGAGAGACTCTATCAAGTCTTTAGCTCACTGTCTCTTTCACAGAGAACACATTTCCCTGCATATCAGTCTTTGTCCAGCCCAGGGGCTGTCCAGCACCAAAATACTAGGCAATTCTCCTCTGAACAAGTGTACCAACAGCAACCCCATATACGTGTTTCAGCCTTGTTGGGCTTCATCAGTGAGGTGAAGCTGTGCCTCTCTAAGAACAGCTAGCAAGTGGTCCACGTCTGGGTCGCCCTGGTAAGAGATATGGTGATCTGGCCAGCCTGTGCACTTGGAACCCTTTAAACAACAACAGTCAGGAGTGGATTCATGTCATAAATGCGAGTTAGCATTTTCACAATTCTCTGAAAAAGTTGCAAAATCTTGATTTTTCATTTTGGCCCAATATTCAGTTTTGTTTTTCTTTACGTTATGATACAAACATATTATATTGCACCAGATCACAACTGAAGTAGTCTCAGATCACCTAAGTATGCAATTTTGTGCAACATTATTAATGGACATTGGATCATCTTTGGATCAGCAGCTGCCAATCTTTTGAGCCTGCCACAGTTCCAGAGTGTTGTTGTGAACCTGCAAATGTTGAAACCATGCACAAAAAACAGTAGAGCAAATCCCTTCTACGAGGCCTTGAATGGTCAGGAGTGGCTAGGTTCTATAGTCAGGAAAGCTGTGGGGAAATATGGGCCTTTGCAGGTGGGTTTTGAGCAGAGGCTTTTCTGAAAGCAAACCCCTGGATCGGGCCTCCCAGACGGTTTTGAGGCCTGTTAGGAAATGAATCGGGTTAGGTACTGTGATGTTTGGGAGAGAACTGCTTGAGGGATGACTCTGTGCTCTTCTATGAGTTAGACTGCATGATAAAGGCTTGTCTAGACTTCTCAACCTGAGTTGCAGTTACCATGTCTTAATAGAAGACAGCATGCAGAACTTAGGTTCAAACGGGTGTAGATGTGTTCCAGTTTATATTTACAGGTCTAACTTTGGGCAATACTGCCCTTCTCATAAACTGAGTGCCTCTTCTGCATATTATGTATTTACTTAGTTGTTTTTGTGAATTGATACCAGCCATCACTTCCAATTGCATTAATGTGAAATGGGAAAACTCAAATTACATAATATGACATGACATAACACAACGTAAGCATCTAAAAACCTAGTACAACAAAACCGCTGTCATGTCCCAAACAATGACAAGAGGGAATGAACGAACAAATACATACAAAATGGCAATGAAAAACAAGTGAAACTCCCTTAAAACCCAAATATTAAACGTCTGTTACAAAATCGCAATTGAGAAGGAAGAATTCAAAATTATAATACATAAGGGCGGAGCAGGGTTAAGCTTAGATGCAGTGAGAGAGGAAGTTGAAGTCCAAAAATGGGTCAGTAGGGTAGAGGGGAAGGGAACCACACCTAAAAGAAAAATAAGGTTTTACATCAAAAGCATACATTCAAGGTGACATGCATTTAGATTTGGCAGAAAATCACATAGACTCTAACAGACAAACATTTCATGTCATGTGCCTGTAGCATAAAATAACACAATGTAACCTACCAAGCTTAAGAGAGCAAAGCTTTTCAAAGGAAGACAGAGTGTAACCAAGATAGCAAAGCACAGCCATACAACAAAAACATGTCATAGCTAAGCATAACTAACAAATAATAATGTAACCTAGCACAAGAGTACGGCAAATGTGTCATGAACCAAATAAAATAGCAGAGTGGGTGCTATACACACACATACACACACACACACACACACACACACATGCACCGCTCTAGAATCAACACCTTTTGATTTGAAGATTGCTCATCTGGGGGCTAACTAGCAAGATGTGGGAATGGAACGTTGTTTTGAGAGACAAGGCTGAGAAATCAAAAGCAAGAGGACACTCACTCCATGCCATTTCTTCTTTCCACCCTTGGGCAAATGTCTCTTTCTTTTCATTAAGAGGTGCTATTTCCTGACTACTGGACAACACATTTAGGTCCTCTTTGGCAAATCAGTCATGGTATATCCTTTGAAAGAAATGGTGGCCTCCATTAAAATTATGTTTTGCTTTGTTTGGTTTTATAGAGCAGTAACATACTGACTTATGTTTGCTCCCTAAAGCTATGTGATGTTGCAGCATGTTGCAAAGCCCAGGGAAGAAAATGAATACATTCTCATGTTTTTATGTTAACAAATACCTGCTGCAATCCTTCAGAAAAAAAGAACATACACGATGAATTTCTTTGTGGAACAAATATTATTTATCAAAAGGTATTCAAAAATATTTCAAGCAAAAAAAATACATTCGGCAAAATACTAATGTACTGATGAAATGTGGGTGATACGAACCAATAGAAGAGTATAATATATTGTCTGTGTCACAAAAATGTCAGTAATAGAAATATCATTTTTTTCACACTCTGTGGGTCAGAGTTAAACGTGGGAAGAAGTGAATTCCTGCGGTTGTGAAACCAGCAGGAGTACCATCAATCTGAACTGTACATACAAACGTTGTAATTTCTCAGGATACCCAAAATGCAGTTATCTTTCTGTCAAACAATGTGTTTTACAATAGAAATTGGGTATTGCCATTGGAAACATTGCTACTGTCCTCCATAACATGAATCAATCCCCACCTCTACTAAGCTGTTTTTGCAAACACCACATCTGTCTTCTGCACTTTTCTACTGAGGATGAGAATTTAGTTGAAATTAATTAATCAAACAACTTCTTAATGTAAAACCTCTCTAGTATGTAATCAGCTCCAGAGGATGTGAATCGTCCTTGACAGTAGAACGATATTTTGTACACGGTGGGCTCATTCATAGACAAATCCAAATCAGGGAATGAACCCATGTATCTGGCCAATGCAATGGATATTAAATTCATTTCAGCGATCAGCAGCAGGAGTGGATTGTGATAATGCCCAAATAGACCTATGAAAGTGATTGAATTATTATGGTAGGCAATCAAAATATAATGTATCGTCTATTATTAAACCTGTGTCACACTTCATTACATCGGATTGAGTCAATTTCAGAACCGCTGGACTCGCTGGATGTTACCCATTCTAGTGCTTGTCTATGGCATTTTCTTTCAATGCATTTTGTACACTTTAACTCAAATTCACAAAATGATATCTCCCTCTAGCAGCTTCCCTGAAATGTATTGGTTCCTGTTGTAGCTGCATTAGTATATTAGAGGTGTGTGCAGAGTTGTACTCACAACTTTATGGGCTTCTTCCAGTCTCAATTTCATCCAAAGGCTCTCTGACTTTCTTCATTCCTAATCACTTCCACTTCCTAATCAAGTACCTGCCACACATATATATATATATATATGGATGTGAAAAGGAAGGTTTTGAGTTGTTTCCGGTTCCTTAGGTGGTCCTGCTCAAGTTTGAGAAAGGCAGGGAGGCTGTTCTAGAGGTAGACCACAGCGAGGACAGAGATCTGCTCACCACTCTCTGCCTGGAGAAGTGTCTGACCCTCCGAGAGTTGGAGGTAGATGAGCAGGTAGATGAGCAGAGGCCTAGAGAAGAAAGATGCTTAGAGGAAGAGGACGTTGGATGTAGTGTAGTTCCCGGCCCCAGAAAGCTTTGTGGACGATGCAGAGGGTCTTCAATTTGATCCTGGCAGCCACAGGGAGCCAGTGGAGAGATTTTCGGACTGGACAGATACGATCCATGGGCTTCAGGCCAAGGACAAGTCTCATAGTCCTGTTCTGGATAAGTTGTAAAGGTCGAAGAGTAGAAGAATGTAGATTTAGAAAGAGGTGGTTGCAGTTGTCCAGCCTGGAGAGGACCAGAGCTCTGGAGACAGTGAGCTTCTGTGGGAAAGTGAGAAATGGAAGAATAGCTCTGAGGAGGTGCAGCTTATAGTGTGACTTCTTAGAGAAGTCAGAGATGTGAGGAGAGAAGGAGAGGATGGAGTCGAAGATGACATCAAGATTTTTAGCATCACAGGAAGGAGCAGTTAGAGGGCCCAGGGTGGGCGGCCAGTGTGAGAGAAGAAAGGAGGGAACAGGTGTCCCAATATTAATTGAAGACACACGAGAGACGCATGAATGTATTTGTGGTTGGAACAGTATGTTTTTAAGATGGAAAGATTGGATTAAATTTGAGATCATTATGTACTTGATATTGTTGTTTTGTTTTACAGCCTCAGCCTGAAAGTTATATTATATATTAAAAATATAAAGCAATGTAATGAGTGATGTTAACATCCTCATTTTCTTTAAACAGATTTTTTATAAGATTCCAACAAGAAAGGAAAAACAACATGTTATTAAAGCATCGTCTGCAGGGAAGTAGTAGTGTTGTTATATCTGTAGACACAAATAGTGTAGATAATATAATAGTACCTGTATCAGCAATACTTTAAAAAATCTGCAATTTGAAATGGGAGATGTGCCAACTGTATTGATCGATGGAACAAAGAATGTTTTTATTGATAGTAAGAAAAGTAAAAGTGTAGTAAATGTGTTGGTAGCTAATAAAAAAAGAAAGATGTTTTATAAGAAAAGGTAGGAAATGTGATATCAATTTGAAACAGAGAAATAAAAATGTATATAAGAAAATGTATCACTCTCGAGTTTTTACAAATCTTTGGAGAAGTGTGAAATCAGAATCTAAATATGTGGTAAAGCGTTTTTTGAAAAAGAAAAAGGTAGAAGTAATAATTAAAAGCGTTTGATATGAAAAGAAAATTGGTAATTTTTGTATTGTATAAACCTAGGAAATTACTTAAGGTTGCTTACATTTCTGTTGAAACACAGAAAGTGTTGATGTACTTTCATGTGACAACTTTTGTGACATGTTTGTTGGAGAGTGGAAACACACTTCACATACAGAAAGCTTTTTTAATGAGGAAAGTTACATTCAAGGAAAGAATGTTCTCTTAGCTATTGATGAGATTGGAAGTAGCTATGAAGTACAAAATGGTGTGATTACTAAAAACGAAGAAATTCTTAGGTCTGATATTGACAAGTTTTCTTGTAAAGTCTTAAAGAGGTTTCTGAAACTTTTATACAAAAATGATTATATTCAAAGACAGATCAAGATGCTACAAACAATAGATGACTGTGACGTTCATGAGAAAATAGGACATCTTGGTCACTATCTAGCTTGTCTTCATAAAAGTAGATGTAAGGGTCAGTTTCATCATATGCAAATGCTGGCTGCACATCATACTAAAATTAGATATCTTCTAGTTAAACTGTATGAGTGTAAAACACCATGTATGTCTCTTGCACTTTTAAATCAAACACTTTTGACGGGAACTGTAGAAATGTTAGTTCCTGCAGTGGAAATGACAAATGTCATGCATTTAAAAGAGTATGTGTATGTACATGAAAGACTTACAGGAAGTGAAAATGATGAGCCTATGCTTTCAAACGATCAGATTTTGCAACAGTATAAAAGAAGTATTGCAATGTTCGATTTGTCTTCTACTGAGAGACCGGACATAATTTGTATATCTTTTCTACGCACTTTGTGTAAGTCTCAAGTGCAACTAGTGTACATTGAGGACAAAGTTAAACACAGTGTAGAGGATGTTTGGAAATAACTTTACCTGTATTTGTTTGTAGAAGAATTATTTCACACAAGAGAGGCACTATATGTCTGTAGACACTGTGTAGGATTTTATAATCAAAGACTTATTCCGCCAAGAAGTGTTTTGAAAGACATGGTAGTGTCTGATATCCCGTCTGTGTTTCAAAGATTGAATATGTTTGAAGTGATTGCATTGTAAACTGTTCATCCTTTTCAAGGTATTGTTAGACTGCAAACAGAGATGACAAATCTGCCTAAAAAATCATGAGTACAAGGTGTGAGAGGCAAAGTTGTGCATTTATCTCTCAATTTGGAAGAAAATGTGAACAATCTAGGAGTGATGCGTGATATTGCAGATTCTTTGTTTGTTTTAGTAACTGGTGTTGCCACTAAAGATAATATCATTTGGCAACAGCTTAAAGATATTGGAAAAGTGAAAAATGCATTGGTGTTTCTATTGGAGCACAATGATTTATGCAAAGGCAGTCTGACTGTACCAGACTTGCCTATGCTTGATGTTGAGCAGACAAAGAAAATCAGTGAAGGTTAATTCTAAGGTTCCTCTGTTGCAAAAGGGAATAGTTTGTATGAACATTACACTATTCATCCACTACGCTCATGTGAAGTGATGGGCAACAGTTTAGGATTGTATCATATGAAAGCAACAGAAGGTGTGCCAATCAGTGTTTGGGAAAAGAGGTCGGATGTTTGTTGTTTCCCTATGCTTTTTCCTACTGGTCCAGGAGGAGGATTGGATGATTGGAAGGTGAAAATCTCTGCTTGAGAATATTGTTTTACAAAAATGTACTCTGAAGATTCCCGATTTCGCACCAATGTTGAATATATGTTTAATTTATTGTATGAAAGTGTATTTTCAACATTGTGTTATGATGTTGCTCATACACATCAGACTGGAACTAGATTTCAAGATCTATCTGCATGTGAGATGCTGCAACAGAAAAAAGAAAAAAAATCAAGTTTTGGAGCATAAACTTACCAATGTTCTTCCTATGTTCTTGCTATGAAATAAAGAAAATAGTCCATTAGTCACTGTGGAACATTTTTCTAGGAGGAAAGACTACCAGGCACATGGGGCTCCCCATATTCATAAACTGTTGTGGATTAAAGATGCTCCTCAGTTTGGTAAGGAAAGTGATGGCTATGTGATGGAGTTTATTGAAAAGTATGTTACTTGTTCAATTCCTGCTGAGCATGTGAATGCTGATCCACAGAACAAAGTGGAAAGGTTTCAAAGGCACTCATGTGGAAAGTACTGCTAGAGAAAAAACAAAAAGTAAAGACAAGTATTACACTCAGTGCACATTTGGCTTTCCAAGGCCTGTGACACCAGTTGGTCGAGTGAATAGTTTAATGTCATCTGTTTGACACCATATTACTGGTAAGTCACCAAGAAATATCTATCTTTTAAAAGAAGTAAGGAATGCCAATTAATTATTGATTACAATCCTGTCATTGCCCAGCTATTTAATGCAAATACTGATGTTCAGTTTATTGCTGATGATACAAAAGCTGTTGCTTGTTATGTTGCAACGTACATGACAAAAGCTGAAAAGAGCAATGCCGCTGAAGTATGGGCAGATTTATCAGCGGATAAAACTCTTAGTCAGAAACTTGTAAGCTTTGGTCTCAAGATGCTTTTACATAGAGAGTGTGGTAGCAATGAAGCTGTAGATTGATTAACTAGTTTGCCTCTCAACGGACGTAGCATCAATGTACTTTGGTTAAATCTTGGACCAGCTAGTACTAGAAATCAGGTACTGAAGCCTTGAAATTGAACAGTTAGCTGAAGCAGTGCCTGATATTACAGAGATTTGGAAAACTAAATTGATTGATACATATCCAAACCGATCTGATGTGTTGGAGGATCTTGGTTTATATGATGTAGCACAACACTACTCATATCGAAATATAGAAGCAATTAGTGACAGAGGACGGTCTAAAGTACATGGATGTACTTACTGGTTGTCTGGTGAGACATGAGAAGGCAAGTCTCATTAACCACATAAAACTGTCTTTCCAAACTGCTGAGAAAAAGGAACTATTTTATTTTTGTCTTTTGCAGTTGTTCTTTCCATGGCGTGCAGAGAGTGATTTGCTTGGAAGTTTTGAAACATTTGAAGAATAATTTCTTGCTAAAATAAAAAGCTTAATTACATATAGAAAATGTGACCAGTACTTGGAGTTACTGGAGAAAGAACTACGTCAAGAAGAACTTTTGGCGGCTGAATTGGCAAAAGAGACTCCTGAGGGAAGTCAGGATTCTGCAGCAGGAAATCAAAATGTGCTTGGTGAGCCAATTATTCAAAATGATGTTGAGCTTGCCATGGAGGAAGTAGAAAGTGCAATGAAACAAAGTAAAGTTGCAGTTACAAATTTTGATGAAATAGTTACTAAGCTTAATGTAGAGCAAAAAGAAGTTTATTATAAAATTAAAGATAGGTTCTTACATGGTTTAACGCATGACAAGCATGAATGTTCTTGTGTGCAATACAAACCTGTATTGTTGTATGTTAGTGATCAAGTAGAAATAGGTCAATCTTTTTTGATTCATGCAATACGAGGTATGATCCAAAATGTTACAGATTCCACTTTGTCATGCATTTTAAGTGCTCTAACAGGTTTAGCAGCATTTAATGTAGGAGGTGTTACTTCACATCCCCTGTTGATGTTACCAGTGGAGCATCACAACAAACTTGTAGAAAGTGCAGCACAAGAACTAGAAGATCTTAGAAAATGTAATACCTTGATTGTAGATGAAGTAAGTATGGTGTCTAACTTGATGCTAGCTTTCATTCACTTGGGAATGCAAGACGTTTTGAAAACTGACTTTAACATTCTTTTTGGAGATGAAAATGTTCTGGTTTTTGGAGACTTGTTACAATGAACTTCTGTGTAAGGTCAACCAGTTTTCAAAATGCTGCAATCAAAAGATAGTCAAAAAGGTATAGGAAGTATTGGTCATTTTAACCTTTGGAATGGTTTGGAATTCCACAAACTTACCATTGATATGAGGCAATAAGCAGACTTGGAGTGTGCAGAAATGCTTAATGACATTAGTATCGGTGTTTCTGAGGAAAATGGTAAGCAGTCTTAATGGGAAGACTGATTTCTAACATGTTTCATGCAGATTGCAGTCCTTTTGATGTCATGTTAAGAAAATAGATATGTATTTTGTTGCTTTGATGTGCACAGTTACAGAATGTAAAACGTTTAAATATATGCTGCTGTCAGAGAAGCAAAATATTGTGGAGATAAGGGGGTAATTCATAGAATTCGGCGCACAAGTGGTGCACGCGGCTGGTGCACAGAGTGCGCGTGCGGCAGTCTGCGCCAGGCGCGTGCGCCAAAACCCATTTAGGCGCACACCGTATTCATGGATTTATACATCCATAAGCAGCCGTGATGCAGAGTGGCGCAGTGACCCTGTAGCAGCGCCAGTTACGCCCCAACCCCGTCACATGTGCCAAAAACATCCACAAATCCAGTACATGGTGCAAAGGCCAGTGGACCAGCATACAGCCCCCTAACCACGAAAACGCGTGTAAAACTCCCCGCGCACCCCCCAGAATAATCTTACACCGCTCGCGCCAGGCCTATGCGTGTAAAACTCCCAGTGCACCCCTTGGAATACACGTACCCTGCTCACGCCAGCGAAAATGTGTGTAAAACTCCCTGCGCACCCCTTGGAATACACGTACCCCGTTCACGCCAGCGAAATCGCATGTAAAACTCTGCCCACAACCCCCGGAATACACGTACCGCGCTCGCGCCAGGCCTATCGCGTGTTAAACTCCCCGTGCACCCCTCAGAAAACACATACCCCGCTCGCGCCAGGTAAATTGCATGGAAAAAGTACCCCCTGTGGTGTGGGCTGCCTGTGAGGCATGCCCAGGGTGGATGGGCTGCCTGCGGGGCATGGGGAGGGTGAATGGGCTGCCTGGGGGGCATGGGGAGGGTGGAAGGGCTGCCTGTGCGTATTTCAGGGAGCACATGGAGTTCAACCAGCGATAGGCCTGGCGCGAGCAGGGTATGTGTATTTCGGGGGTGCACAGGGAGTTGTACATGCGATTTCGCTAGTGCCAGCGGGGTACGTGTATTTCGGGGGTGCGGGTGGAATTTAACACGTGATAGGCCTGGCGCAAGCGGGGTACGTGTATTTCGGGGGTGCTTGGGGAGTTTAACACACGATTTCGCTAGCGCCAGTGGGGTATGTGTATTTCGGGGGTGTGCATGGAGTTTAACACGCGATAGGCCTGGCGCGAGCCGGGTACGTGTATTTCTGGGGTGCGCATAGAGTTTTACACCTGATTTCGCTAGCGCCAGCGAGGTACGTGTATCTCGGGGGTTCGCATGGAGTTTAACACGCGATAGGTCTGGCGCGAGAGCGGGGTATGTGTATTTCGGGGGTGCGCAGGGAGTTTTACACACGATAGGCCTGGTGCGAGTGGGGTACGTGTATTTCGGGGGTGCGCGGGGAGTTTATCACATGATAGGCCTGGCGCAAGCAGGGTACGTGTATTTCGGGAGTGCGCAGGAAGTTTTACACGCAATTTCGCTAGCGCCAGCTGGGTACGTGTATTTTGGGGGTGCACATGGAGTTTAACACGCAAAAGACTTGGTGCAAGCATGGTACGTGTATTTCGGGGATGCGTGTGGAGTTTTACATGCGATTTAGCTAGCGCCAGCAGGTTACGTGTATTTTGAGAATGCACGTGGAGTTTAACACGCGATAGGTCTGGCGCGAGCGGGGTACGTGTATTTCGGGGGTGTGCAGGGAGTTTTACATGCAATTTGGCATTGTGGGCCCTCCTGGGTGTGCCCTTTCCCCCCTCCCCATGCCCTGCAGGCAGCCCACACCACATGGGACTACCCTACACCCCTGACCATGCCCTGTAGGCAGCCCACATGGCACCATGCACTTGTGAGCCCCGACTCGTGTCGACCACCCACCCACCATTGACGGGCACATGCCAGCAGGCCCTGACTCATGTCCCCCACCCACCCACCATTGACAGTCACCTGCCAGCAGGCCCTGACTCATGTCCCCCACCCTGACGGGCACCTGACAGCAGGCCCTGACTCATGTCCTTCACCCACCCACCATTGACGGGCACTTGCCAGCAGGCCCCGATACGTGGCCCACCAAACACCATGTTCTAACAAAAGAGACCCATGGGCCTAATGCCTACACAATTCCCCCCTGCACCCCAGTACAAGCACGCAAGCATCCACTGCCCCCACTCCCAAATTACCCATGCCATGAGATCTTCAAAAGAACCACCATGGCCATGCATAAATGTACAACAGAGCCACACAGTGGCAACACATGACTGAGACAATGCCCATTGAGACATGTACAAAACCAATGAGAGTACACAACACCAATAATTAAGACATATGATTTGTATTAAAATATGTAATGAAAAAACATAAAGAAATATCAAACTTGTAATTAAGAAATGATTGAATCCAAAAAAATAAAAAATCCAATGTAAGACAAAAATCCACAAGAGGAAAAAAGGGAAGTGGTCCATTTCAAATGTCCAAATAAAGTACCTGAGACATTGATCCATGGCATGACAAAATAACTAAAGTATGTACAAGTCTGTGAAAGTCCGAAGGGTCCATGATGCCCAAACAAAATGAAACCTACCAAAAATCCTATAAAAATAACTATGTACATAAAGTGGAGCAAAGTCCATGGACTCCAAAATAAAGAAAAAACAAAGGAAACCTAACCCCAAAGGACTATGTACAAAGTCGGTGGGCAAGTCCAACGGCTCACTTGTTGATGTCCCGGGCCAGGGCATCATCGAACTCCTCTTCAACGTCCTGGAGGCGGGCGTCTTCCCTGGCCCTGAGGTCTCACAGGGATGCAGCCATGTCCTCCTCTAACTCCCTGCGAGTTGCCTCGAGGCACTCAGCCCGCCTCAATGCCCGGCGTATGGAGTTCTCCACCCTGACCATAGTGAGCTGTGCCTCTTCCACCCGCCACCGCTCCACATCTATTTGCTGGCACAACCACTGCCACACGGAAGACACTCCCAATCCAGGGTCTTCGCTCCCACCTTGAGCCTGCTGCTGCCGTGCATGTGCCCTACCTGTTGATGCCTGAACGTCCTCCTCCTGCTGGGGTCCAGTTGTTGGGGTGGCCACCCCTGCTGGACCTACGACTCCCGACTGTGGCAGGGATGTCTCCTCCACCAGCCTGGCCGCTGGGACAGGGGCAGCTCCACAGGGTTCCCAGGTGATACGTGGGCAGGAAGATGGCATGGATGACGAATGGCGGATAGGGGGTTCAGTTGAGGGGGAGGTCCGTAGAAGGTCCAGCACACAGAGGAACCCAACACTGTTAACACGTCCTAGTAGGTCGACACGGTTAATGAGGCATCCGAAATAACATGCATTGTCCACACAGGAACCCTGCACGTCATCCCGAATGCCACATTGACGCAACGCCACCCCAGCCAGGACAGGCTCAACACGGTCCCAGATTGCCACGTCCGCAGGGAGAGGAAGGCCAATTGTTGTGTGCGCATCCCCTCCCTGGAAACCGGTCTGGACGATGCAGTCACAGCATCGGGGACAGAATTACACACAGGCACCTCTGTGGCCACCTGTGCTGCCTCCTGTCCCTGCCCCTGGACTGCATCACTAGCACCAGTGGAATCCCCCCTCCAGACCCCCCCTCCAGGCCCCGTGTGTGGGCCTTCCACGGCCTCCTCCTCAACAAAACCCCCCAACACCCTGGATGACTCCATGCCATTTTCCTCTTTAGGCCCCTGTGGGGGCTCATCTGCCCCTTCTGCTGTCAAGGAGTCCATCTCTGACCTCTGCCTCTTGGACCTACCCTCGGCAGCTGCAGCTGTGGATGCGGCACCAGACTCCTCACTCCCCGATGAGATGACAACATGGGAGGGGAGCTGGGCCTTGCGTCTCCGGCTGGCGGTGGGATCCCTGCCGCTGTGCTCCACAGCACCATAGCCGCCCTCTTCATCAGTTGATGCTGCAAACAGGGAGTGACAGAACACAGGCATCAGGGCACTGTACAATGGTCTGATACAAACATGACAGTTGCACATGAGTGGCAGTCTCAAACTTCACAGATGGCATCACACTCCCCAACACACATATCAATTGAACCCACACACATGCGCAAATGAACAGGAATGATGCAGCAGGCAGCACCATCCATACACATACAACAGCATGAGCATCTGAAGGTCAGCCTGACATCACATGCAACACGGGGAGTGCCAAACACATGCACACACGCCACCAGACATACATGCATCTGTACATCTCCACCACCTGTCACAGAGAAATCATCGGCAACTATGTCACATCTGACAATCAGCCTCCTACATGTCGGTGTCACATGCATACATGGTGTATCACAGTGGCACATATGTCAAATACACACACACACACATGTACACCATGCACGTACATGAAAGTGGAACCAGCATCCATGTGTCACACCCCAACCATGCCATAGTACATACACAGAAATGTAAACATGTGTGCACCCCCACATGCATTTGGGCATCATGCATTTGAACACATACACCATTGATGTGCCTGCAAACATGACTGGACTCACATGCAGGCAGGCTCATGTCCCTGTACATAAACATCCATACATGAGCCTTTCAACACATATGTCCAACCTGCACACTCCTGGCACACCTCAACATGCACTGTGTCCAATCAGTACACATGGACACTTACCGCTCGACTCCAGACGGGTCTGCCTCTGAAGGACCTGGAGGTGGAGTGCTGGGCGTGTACGTTCCATGACCCTCATCTGGATGTTGGTAAGGCGGACCCGGCACCCCTCTGCATGCGCTGGCTCAAAGAGGCACCAGGGCTTGCTGAGGGTCCTGGACCTGAAGTCCTCCCAGCACTTCCGGACGTGTTGCATGTCGCGGGCTGCCACCCCCTCCACGTTGATGGCAGCCACAATGTCCTTCCAGCTCCTCTTCCATCCTTCATTGTCGGCGCATGATCTTCAGAAGAGGGCATCATAATGCACCAGGATTTGCTCCACCAGGATACCAACTTCTGCTGCACTGAAGCTGGTAGACCTCTGCCTCTCTGTCTGGGGGTTGCCAGTGGTCTCTGATGGTGTTTCCCCTGACATGGCAACCACCGAGGCAGGTGTGGGTGGGCAACTGGGTCCTGGTGCTGGGCTGTGGAGCGATGGAACTTCAGCCAGGAGTATTCTGTTCCAGCAGGGGTGGTCACACCT
Organism: Ambystoma mexicanum; assembly: GCF_040938575.1. Taxonomy (NCBI): domain Eukaryota; kingdom Metazoa; phylum Chordata; class Amphibia; order Caudata; family Ambystomatidae; genus Ambystoma; species Ambystoma mexicanum. Next base: position 80,652,833 of record NC_090941.1, read on the forward strand.
ACTGGACACCTGCAGATGGCTGATGTGCAGACACCAAATAGCAGGGCACGTGGCCAACAGGCAGGCAGGCAGCAGCAGATGGCAGGTGGGAGTGGGCTCAGGGCTCTCGGGGGCAGGAAAATGGCCTTCAGGGCAGGAGCGTGGTCTTCTGTGTGTTGTCGCGAGGCCAGCTTGATACGGAGTGAATTGGCACGTGAAAAAATAGCACATCAGCGTGTAATTCGAGGAAAGGCCCTTAGTGCATAAGTGCGTCTGTGATGTGACACGTGCGGGCGTTCCCGTGGCACCGGTTGAAGGTCCCACGTGGGTTTCCATCACTCTGTATGTGCTTTTCGTGGAAAGCGGTGCGTGTGTTTTCCAGGTGTTGGGGTTCACATGTGATTACTTCACAGCGGCTACAGTGCCTACTTCTTCTTTTGGTGTGGATGTTGCCTACGCATTGTTCTTCTACACGCAAGGCAGATGGTGAGTCGCACACATTATTTTCCCACTGCGGGTGTCCCTGTTTGTCGCGTACCCCTTTTTTTCCAGCCATACTAGCCTGCGTGTTGATCACGTACATGTTTTTTGGGCTCCTGGCTGCCACGGCGTACTGTGTGTGTTTTTTTACACGCATGTGGGCTACAGGGGTCGCTTATCTCTTTTTCTTGCTTTTAAGGGATGCCTGTGAATTGCGTTAAACGACTTTTCTCCTAGGGGGACACAGAATGGGACATTCATCATAGCTGTATATACTTGTTTGTTGTTTGCATACACTTTTGTAATGTGCAGGGATGCTACTGCCTGCCTTTGTGTGGCAGACGTGTTTAGGCCTGTGCGCATCTTTTTCAGTGCGCAGGTTTCCCGTATTCGATTCCATGAATACGTGTTGTTCGCGTGCGTGTGGGCGTTGTGTATTTTTCTGCAGTATTTCCCTAGTTACGCCTTCTTTTTCACGCGTAGTTTCCCATTCACCACGTTCCACCCCGTGTTCCGCTGTGTGCATCGCGCATGGCATTCTGGATGTAGGAATGACATGTGCGCCTGCATGCGCCACGCACGGATTTGGCAAATGATCCCGGGGAATACACGCCCAGGGCCTTCCATGAACCGCACGCATGCACCTGCTTTTTCACGCTTGCGCCAGCTTGCGCCACAATTTTCGGCGCACATTTGTTCCATGAATCGGTCCCAAAATTGTGTGGTTGTAGATGGTCATGTTATGCCTTTAGAGTTGGATAAGAGAGCAAAAGCTTGATTAGGTCATCTAGAAAATTCAATTTCTAAAACAGCAGGTCTGGAAAAGGTTTTAAAACTGTCCAACAATGCACAAGTAATGGTGAAGATGAATTTAAATGTAGGAATTGGTCTAGTTAATGGAGCGATGGGAAGAGTGATTGCATTTCATACTTTTCCTTACATTACAAACATTGAACATGTTGAAGTGAAGTTGGATCATGTGGAACCAACTCATTTGATTTCTCTGATTTCTGCACATTTTATACTTTTTAAAGATACCTTTGTGAAAGAGCACAGTTTCCATTGTGCTCTGATTATGCAATAAATATACATAAACCAAAAGGGTTGACTTTAGAAGCAGAACTTATTGACAATGGTCATATATTATTTAAAGAAGGAATGTCATATGTAGCTTTGTCACGTGTGAAAAAATGAAAGGTTTATTTTTGTTAAACTATGTTGAAAGAAAAGTGACAGCTGACATCTGTTGCATTGAATAACATAATAGGTTACGTGTACTGTATGCTCCTCACCTGAACCTAATACCTGTACCTGCTAAGCCCTTAGCTAGGAAACATAAGAATTCAGTTGTTCAACTATGACATGCTCTCATTGCATATTTAGTAATGAAACCAGAGTTGAATGCTATTCTAATGTAGCTTTGTGTATGTTGTTTCAAACAACACCATTGATGCAAGAAATAGCTTCCACAGCAGAGAAGCAGCTTTATGTGCAACTTTCATTTCTTAAGAAATCTGTAGATGAAACATCACACAGTATGCATTCAGCAATGTGAATTAGAAATGTAGTAGGTGTTGCCAGTGTAAATCAACAATTTTCTCAAAGTACTCAGGAAGATAGTCAAGAATCTTTACTGACTGTTTTCGTTTTATTAATGCAGGAAACTGTTAGTGTAGATAGGCATGTAGGAATTAGTTACGAGTGGAATCATATGTGTCCACTATGTAATAAACTTGAGTCTACTCCAGATCTTTGTGAAAGATGTGTATATGTGCCAATCCCTGATGAGAAACATCTAAATCACTCTGATCATGTAAGTAAAGCATTCCTTGACATGCAATGCAATGACTGTGGTTGTAATTTACAATCAACACTGCAAAATCCAGTTTTGAATAAGTAAGTATTGATTATGTTTCAAAGATACAGTGTAGCAGGTGGGAAAATTAACACACCTATAATGAATGTTAAATGTGGTCAAGTTTCTTTTAGTAAGAACCCTTTTAAAACTTGTGAAATTATTTTTCATGAAGGGGCGTCCATTGATTGTTGACATGTCACAACATTGATGGGTACAGAAGTAGATTGGCTTGTTTGTAATGACTCTATAGTCACACACCAAGCTAGATGGCCAAAGAGTTTACAGATTGCTTACCTAGTCTTGTTAGAACCAAAGTTTTAAAATATGTGTGTAAAATTCTTTGTGAATATAAACATGCAAAATAATAGTTTAAAATGGGAAAAATATGGTAATATGTGTTTTATGTAATGTAGTAGAGGGATTGGTACTAGGATGTACTTTAAAATAGTATGTAATACATGTACAGGTAATATTCAGAATATTATATAAATTAGAAGAGAAAACATCATTCTGCAATTTTCTTCTTCTCTTTTATTGGGTAAACACTGTATATTTTAATATGCAAAAGTGATCCCTATAAGTGCTAGGTTACCAAAATGGTTCCATGAACATTATTTTGAGTGTGAGGGAGTGTAGAAAAGGTATGACTGTTGATATTGGAAACAATTTAACAGTAGGTTGTGGATACAAAAACAGATATGGTGTAATATTTAAGGAAGAATTTAGATGTATTGTGGTTATTTATTATGAGTGTAGGTGGTGAAGTTAAGTATGCACACATTTTAAAAAAGGTATTATAATTGAAGTAAGAAATTAAAATATCTCCCCGAAAGGGTTAATTGTTAAATGAATAAATATGTTTTAAATGCAGTGTGAAGTTTTAGAAAAGTCATATAATCTTTTTCGTCATTAAGCTGTACCCGTACCATTTTTTTGGGGATTGTATGGTAGGTTTACAAAAATGTTCATTATCCTCTTAGGTGGCCAGAAAAAGGACACACACAAAATTATGAAAGAAGTTATGAAATGGCAATGTAGATATCATTTATTACAGGGGGAACAAAGTTAAGGTGTCTTTAGCTGAATTTCAGGGATTTTGTTACCTTAAGTTCTTACCTTAAGGTCCCTGCAATTAAAGTATTTTTGTTGAATTTCAAAGGTTTTGTTACAATGCATTGCTCACCTTAACGTCCCTGCAACTAAAGTGTTTTCCTTGATTTTCAAGTGTTTTCGTATTCCATAGATTTTTAGAATGCTTCCAGACCACTAGCATGTTCTTTGGCTAGGGTCAGTGGGTACAGCCTTTGGCCGTGCCCACTGTCCATTTCAAAACACTACCAGAAGGTGGGCACAGCCACTCTATATTTTAAACACTTGCAATCCATTTCTCAAAGACGTTCATCAATCAATCACAATCTGATTTTGTTCTGTTTTGACTGTGGTATTGTGATGTATAAAAGATTGCAGACTTCAAGAACGAACAATGTGTTAGGCAATGTGCAGTGAGATTAAATTATTTGTCATGGACCACACACACTTTGAAGCATCTTCCTCCAAGCCTATTGCTTAATGGCCGGTCTCTTGGTGACTGTTGTGATAGATTGCACAAACATAACTAACCACGATAAAGCAGCATGGAACTGTATTTACATATTTGATTTCTGTAGGGTGTAAGCACCTTTCAAGCACTAGGCTTTCATAATGATAATAATTTGACATGGCATGAGGACTTAATTTGCTCACATGCTTAGATTTTTCTTTTTTGAACTAAATTACGTGTGGATATTTATTCATCTATAAATAGTTTTTGGTATTATTACCGAAGAATATCGGAAATCGAGTTGTCAACATACATGCGGTCGGGCATGGTAGAATACAATTGGTAGACCGCAAAGCAACCATTCTTGTATTAATTTGTAATTGTGACCAGACACTGTTATCGTGAGGATTCACGAGCGGCTCAACAGTATTCACTAAACCGTAAAGAATCACTCACTGTTCAGGCATTGTTGACCGTTTTATTATGAACAGCCTCCCTAGTTCCATTAGAAGACATTATAATGCAACATGTACTTTTTTGTTCAAATTTCCTTTTCAACACCGGAACTGTCACGTTTGTTATGCTGGCGTTTTGGGCTTTAAGAGGAATCGTACCACTTAACGAAGCATAACTGGTTTTCTTAATAACATGAGTGAACATTAGATCGACATGGTAAGTGCACCATTTAGTAATGGCGGCCTTATTTTCCAGGGATCAGGCGAATGGATGTGTATGCACACCAAGGCAACGCGTGACCACGTTGCCATGGTGACCATGCATTAACCCACTTTTTAAAATGGCTTTGGCTGACGGTAACTCGGTTTCAGCCGACAAATGCGATTCTAAGTAGAAGGGTAAGTTTACTTCCATTAACAGTAATCCCAGCCTGAATTCTGCATAGCGATCGGATTTGGGTGCATGAGTTTAACACATCTTGGTATTTATATTTGGTTTACGGAGAATGGCGATCCACAGCGCACTTAGCTAGTAATGACACACGAACTACAGGTAGTGATTTTGCTCTGTAATATAATGATGAATGATCAGTAGCTGCTCAAAGGCTTTTTACACCCTACCATGTTCTGGATGGCTTTTGTAGAGGGATTGTTGTATAATAATACATTCATTTTATAAATAACAAGAGACTTAAAGAGACTTAAAGAGAATTAAATTCCAAAATTACTATGGATGATATTTAGCATATTAATAAGGGTTTTAGGTACATGTGTTAATTTAGCAATGTGTGAATCATTCTTATTACAGATTATTGCATTTGGGGATTTGACCCCACTATTACTTACTGACAACAGTCGTATGGATTTTTCACTTTATCCACGGGTAAGCTAACCTGTGGTTTTTTGTTACATACTTTATGCTGGACATAGATTTGAGAACCGCATACATTAACAAATGAAATAATGGATTTCTTTTTATGTTCTTTTTCTCCTGTGTTCTTGTATTGCAACAATGTTGGATTTGTTTTCTTGATCCCATCCAATCCTCCCTTTCGCCAACCCTAATTTTTCTGTCATTTTTCTGTCTTTTTTCATAATGCTTCTATCACTGTTCTAATTTGGGGAATGTTGTTATAATGATTTAGCAATTGATGATCACTTATATGTATCATTTTATTTTCATTTTCAAAAACATTTATTTTTATTGTCCGTTCTATTATGTGTTTCATGGCATACTTTGGTATATTATTTAATCAATACAATTTTGTGGACATTAATAGCCCGGATTTGAAAAAGGCTCAGGCGAGCCGAAACACGTGTAATCCATTTAAAGAGGGCCATTTTTTGTTTGATTGTTCATTCAAATCAAACGTATACATAACTAATGGCCTGAGTCCTGGAGTTCTGATTTTTAACTATCTTTGTGAATATAAACATGCAAAATAATAGTTTAAAATGGGAAAAATACGGTAATATGTGTTTTATGTATTGTAGTAGAGGGATTTTATACTAGGATGTACTTTAAAAATAGTATGTAATACATGAACAGGTAATATTCAGAAGATTATACAAATTAGAAGAAAAAACAGCATTCTGCAATTTTCTTCTTCTCTTTTATTGGGTAAACACTGTCAGGGTAATTCATAGAATCCAGCGCACAAGTAGCGCACGCGGCTGGCGCACAGCGTGCGCCTGCGATAGTCTGCGCCAGGCACGTGCGCTAAAACTGATTTCCGCGCACAGCGTATTCATGGATTTCATGCTCCCAAACCAGCCGTGGCGCAGAGAATCGCAGCGAGCCTGCAGCAGCGCCAGTAACGCCCCCAAGAACGCCCTCGCGCAAGGAAAAGCCATCAAAATCGCTAAATCATCGCTAAGAGCTGCGCTAACCCTGGACCACTTCACAGGGCAGGCAAACAAGGAAAGCAAAGCGGGCAATCTTCAAATCAGGAGTACGCGGGAAGTTCTACACGCGACTAGGCAGGGAACGTGAATTACAGGGGTACGCGGGAATTATCACACGCGAACAGCCAGGGAACGCGTATTACAGGGGTACGCGTGAAGTAGAACACGCGATAGGCCAGGGAACGTGTATTACAGGGGTACGCGTGAAGTAGAACACGCGATAGGCCAGGGAACGTGTATTACAGGGGTACGCGGGAATCATCACACGCGAACAGCCAGGGTGCGTGTATTACAGGGGTAGCGGGAAGTTCAACACGCGATTGGCCAGGGTACGTGTATTACAGGGGTACGCGTGAAGTAGAACACGCGATAGGCCAGGGAACGTGTATTACAGGGGTACGCGGGAATTATCACACGCGAACAGCCAGGGTGCGTGTATTACAGGGGTAGCGGGAAGTTCAACACGCGATTGGCCAGGGAACGTGTATTACAGGGGTGAGCGTGAAGTAGAACACGCGATAGGCCAGGGAACGTGTATCACAGGGGTACGCGGGAATTATCACACGCGAACAGCCAGGGTGCGTGTATTACAGGGGTAGCGGGAAGTTCAACACGCGATTGGCCAGGGTACGTGTATTACAGGGGTGCGTGGGAATTATCACACGCGAATAGGCTGGGTGGGCCCTCACAGGTGTACCCTGTACACCCTCCACGGCCCCTGCAGGCAGCCCACAAAACAGGGGACTACCCTGCACACCTGATCATGTCCCCCTGCACCCCCATCCACCAGGGGCACCCTCCACCAGGCCCCCACCCATGTCTCCCACCACCCCCACCCCCCAGCAGTGCAGGGGCACCTGCCATCAGGCCCCCACCCATGTCTCCCACCACCCCCACCCCCCATCCACCAGGGGCACCCTCCACCAGGCCCCCACCCATGTCTCCCACCACCCCCACCCACCAGCACTGTGGGGCACGTGGCCAGCAGGCAGTCAGGCAGCAGCAGATGGCAGGTGGGAGCGTGCTCAGGGCTCTGGGGGACTGTAATTTGGCCTCCTGGCCAGGAGCGTGGTCTTTCGTGTTTGAACGCGTGGACAGCCTGATAGGGAGTGATTTTGCACGTGAAAACCCCACACTCAGCGGATCGCGCGAAAACCCGTCACCAGCATATGTGCGTCTATAGTTACCTGCACGTGCAGTGTCAAAGCGTGTGATTGGTGAAAATGGATCTACACGCAGGAGTGACAAAGCGTGTGATTGGTGAAAATGGATCTACACGCAGGAGTGACAAAGCGTGTGATTGGTGAAAAGTGAGCTACACGCAGGAGTGTCAAAGCGTGTGATTGGTGAAAAAGGATCCACACGCAGAAGTGACAAAGCGTGTGATTGGTGAACATGGGCCAAGCACGTACACGCCGTAAGTGACGCTGTACGTGTGGGCCTGTATATAAGGTAGTGTAGAACACCATTTCCTTGTACGTGCTTTTCGTGGAGAGCGAGTGGGTGAATTCTGTACTTCTTGTCGTTTCACACGCGATTTACTTCACGGCGTTTCCAGTTCGTACTCCCTGTTACCTCTGACAGCTTTTTCTCTTTTTCCTCTTGTACTGGTTTACCTGGGCCTGTTCCCTCAAACAGTGTCCCCTTCTACTGTTGTCCTGTCTCCTCAGACAGCGTACACATCTTCTTTTGGCGGGGGTGTTGCCAACCAAACGCGCTCATTTTTCACGCTCTTTTACCTGGCAGACGGTGAGTCACGCACGTATCTAACTTCTGTGCTTGCCCCGTGTGTAGCCTACCCCTTCAGAGGTCATTCTAGGCTGCGTGTGACACGCATACGTTCATTGTGTTACTGGATGCCACAGCGTAGTGCAGGGTTTTCCATCAGCACACGTGGTCTAGGAGGGGTATTGTGCACGTTCCTTAACTTTTCTGGGGTGCCTGTGCGTTGCGTGACCCGTCATCTTTCCCCAGGGGTGTCATATAGCCTTGCCACTGCACTAGGGTACGAATACCATCTGGTACCCAACCCCTTTGACACCCAATTGCCCAGGACAATTGTGCACACCGACTCCCATACGCACAATAACATCAGTGCCATGGTTGGGAGGCGTGCAAGCCGTAAGGGTGGCAAAGGTGGCCGAGCCACACGTGGTGGCCGTGGAGGATCCACTAGGGGACGTGGTCGTGACTTGCAGGGTGCCCCTGTCCCCCCCAGTCTGGAGGACCAGTCAGGGACACCCATGCCCCCCCCCCCCCAGTTGAGGGTCATGTGGCTGATACCAACCCTGATCAGCCCTTGTCGGACCAGCCCATTGTGGCAGCAGACCTGTCCGAGGGTGATCCCATCGCTGACATTCAGGTCAGCAGGTCCACTGCACGTGCACCGGTGCACATTGGTGTCATCAGGGCACGCGCATCTATGCCAGATAGGTCATCTGCTGGCCCCCGTAGCCAGGGTGTGGCTCCATCCACCCCACCTCTCATACACCCTGCCAAGACTGTGTCGGTCCTAGTTCATGCACCTCAGATCAGGCCTGACCCCATCCCACTACCCCCAATGCCTGCACCTACTCCCATGCTGAGTGTGCAATCCCACACACCCAGTACTGAGTCCACCACGGCTCCTGCCCCTAGTGTCCACAGCGGCGTAGGACACTCTGGATCCCCACCCCCTTCCAAGCGCAAGAGGAAGAGTGCACGTCCGGCACAGGCTGATTCCCCAGGCACGGCTGCACAGTCCGGCCCATCAAGGAAGCCAAGCTTCACAGACGCCGAACTGAATGCACTTGTTCAGTATGTGTCAGATCATGATAGGGAAATGGTCATCGTTGCAGGGTCCAAGACCACACATGCCAGACGCCAGGCACACTGGCAGACCATTGCTGACAGAATAAGTGCCCTTGGAGTAGTGAGGCGCACAGCTAGTGATTGCCAGAAGCGCTGGAATGACCTTAAGCGCAGGGCAAAGGATAAGCTGGCCTCAAGTCATGCCGCAACCTTGGTGACTGGAGGTGGGTCCCCAGCACAGGAAATAGAACTCACACCACACGAGTCCGTAGCTGGATCCTACGTCACCGAGGGACAACTCCAAGGTGTGGGAGATCTCCCTGATTACGAGGCATCATCCGGTGAGTGCACATGCATGTGTGTATTATCCATGTGCATGGTGTGTGTGTGAAGCATTCATGTTGGGTGCCTGTCAAGGGGGTGTGTGGCAGAGTTGATAGTGGCACCCATGTGCCTCATCCAGTATGTTCAGTGCAACACCATCTGCCCACAGCACTATCCCAACTGGCAACAGTGCACATATGGCCCTACACCATGGAAGTTGCCCTTGAATTGTCATTTTGTCACTACATTGTTGCTCATACTCCCCTGTCTATTCATCTGATGTCTTACATACCATTCCTATACTTTCCCCCAGCCAATCAAGTTTCATCTTCACATGCCTGACATGCAATGATACCACATGCTAATGCGTCCTCTGTATATAAATGCCAACCAACATGCTGTCATACTGTGGATGTTGCCTTGACATCCACCTCCTACCTGTGTGCTTTGGTACCGTCTGGTTTCGAGCCCCATTCCCTCACACTCCATGCTGCTCTTCATGGTCTATCTTCCCTGACTTCTACAGTTCAGACCATCGTGCCCTACTCACGACACCTGCTTGCTAACAGTCAAATGAGGGCACCCTGCCCTCCAATGCGACCCACCCTATTGCTGACAAGTGCATCTGAGCCTACTCAAAGCCAACTCTCACTGACATCTGCTCATACATGCCTTTGCCTGTCCCATAGACCTTTCACATGGTCCCTGTCCTCTCTCCTTGCTCCTCTTCCACCATCAATGGTGGGACCCGTTGGGGTGTACTCCTGGCCTCCTTCCAATCCTCAGAGGCCACAATTGATGTGCATGGTAATGGGAGCATCTCAGTCCAAGGCCCTTAGGCCAACCTCATTCTCCTTGAGAAATGCTAGCCACATCTCATCAACTTCCTTTCCTCTCCTGCTGTCCCCCCTCCTCTCTCCTCATCAATCCTGCACTGCCTCCCTGCACCCTCCCATGATCCTTCTCCGCCTCCCACTCCAACTCCTACACATGCTGCACCTCTGATCTCTAGCACTCCCCGTAAGTCCTCCAAGGCTGTCAACCTCCTCCACAATTACACTCCTTTCACTGCGGCTGCATCAGGCATTCCTCCGATATCTGTCACTTACATGAGGTTATGCACCTTGACATCCTTGGTCTCATGGAAAAATGTCTGACGGCCAGCTCTGTCTGCATCCTTCACACACTCCTACCTGATGTTCAGGAGACCCTCTCCTTGGCCCGCCACTACTGTGCAGGGGGGGTGTGCCCTTGGCTTCCCTGAGGGTATTCCTGCCACTGTCACTCCTACTTAGACCTACTCCACTCTGGAATGGCTTGTGTGACGTCTCTCTCTACCACACCTTGACATTCACAAACTGTGCGTACTGTGTCTGGGAAAACTGGTCAAATGTACTACTTCCTTTCTGAGTGTCCTCACCTCTCCTCCTCACTCATGTCCCCAGACACAGAAATCCTCTTCCTTGTTGCTGTACGCATCCACCTGCATGCTTGTTGACCCCCCCACGTGACCTTTCTGTGACCTCAGCAACTCCCTCTCACCCTCTAGACTCCCGTCTGTCCCTACTCATTCTGCAGGGCACACTCTTGATGCTCTGATCTCATCTGACTTTCCCCTCTCCGTCCATCTCTGCACTCCTCTCTCCTGGAGTGATCACATTCTCCTCTCCTCCCAGCTCACCCTCACCACCCCACAGGCAAAGCCACCCTCACCACTGTCACACACCTTCTTGGTATTCCAACCCATGAAGTGTGTGTCAGTCGAGGCTCATGCTGCCAAAATCCAGCTCCCCCTTAGGCTCACTCCCATCCTGACAGGGCCCACTCCATGCTCCACTCTATGTCAGGTACACTGGATGTCTTTGCCACGGTCATGACCACCTGTCTGAAGCCCCATGCCAATGCAGAGTCCTGGCATGACTCGGATCTTGTGAACCCAGACCACAGGTGCCGGGTGGCAGAGAGGGAATGTCCTGCATCATGCTCATCCTCTGGCAAACTGGCCTGCCACATGCTCCAAAGGCAATAGCGCCTCACCCTTTTCACCAAGATGAGATCCCCAATCCAAGGGCACATATCTGCGGCATGTGACAACTCTGCAGGACACATAGAAATCTGCAAGGACCTTGCCGAGCCAGATGCAGTGTGTACCTCCCCTGTCCCCTCCGAGCCCACAGCACTGCATGATTGTCTCTGTACCCCTATAGGCCACCCCCCCCAGCACTTGTCTGCGCCTAACACCATCTGCCCTTGACGTTAAGTCCTACTTACCTTGTACAGCACTTCCAGCCGCCACTTCCCCTTGCACTTCATTGTGCCACCCACCCCTGCACTTGCGTGACATGAATGACACCAGCACCAGTAGGATTGTTGACTGGCATCCCCTACTGCCCCACCACCCCTCAGTGCTCCGCTGTACCTTCATACATTTCTGGACCGGTGCTTCACGAATGCTATATGATTCCTTTACAGGTGATGGGGAGGTGGAATCTCATTGTTTACTGCATTTTGTTGATGTAGACAAGGCACTGTGCATCGTGGCCAATTTGGACTAGCAGATCCATGTACAACATGTCAACTTATTGATGTGATGATGCAATGTCAGGACCAGAGTGGTAGAAATCCAAAAAAGTTGCCCTCCTCTCCCTCTTCACTTGGTGGCTATGTCACATGCCATGTGTGTGATGGCATGTGCCTTTGACATGGCAATCACCGGCCAATGTGTGATGGCAGTGCTAGGCAGCATGGTGAGCAGGCGTTGCTCTCCAATCTGTACATTGTATGCCCTGAGCCTCCCCTACAGACCAAGTGATGGTGAATGCATAGGAGGTCTCCCAGTCATGTGGGACATGTGTCGTAGAACTACTGCCTCTGTTGTTCATCAGCCCTTGTTGCATGCCATGGTGCTAATGCCTGTTTCCATTTTTCTCTTTCATGTCTTTGCAGGGGACGAAGCACTTGTTGATGCTGGGGATGTGGTGGTTGAGCCGTCCCAGGAGGGCAACCCGGGCCGACCTTCCACAAGTGAGGGACGTGGTGTGTTTGTGGGTGAAAACCCACAAGTGCTGCAGGTCGTGCTGTCGAGGGGTGTCTCTGGGGGTTCCTCCCCCGAGCAGTATTCAGGTGTAGACTCGGAGGATGACACCTATGTGCAGTCGCAGGTGAGTGTTCTTGGGAGAGAATCTCCTCTGTCCGACCCACCTGCAGCCGGGCCATTGCCCTCAATGGGGATGTCAGTGTCGGCAGCTCAGCCTCCGGTGGTTACGGATGCAGGGCCACACCACACAATCTCTGATCCTGTTCCTGGGGCTGCAGATCAGAGAGGGAATGCAGTCCTGCAGCCTGAGGCCTTGCCGGCACAGCAAGGCGCAGTCCGCCTTGCCCCAGGCAGGTGTGGTGCCCGTCAACGTGGTGGCCGTATGCCACCTGGCAATACCGCTTGGGAGCAATCCATCTACAGTATGGCCAACCAACAGGCAGCATCATCCGAGATGATTGCACAGGCCATGGATAGGGTGGCCACTTCCATTGTCCCCCCAGAAAGGCTGATGGAGCGACTGGAGCAGGCTACAGAGTCCATCTGCCAGGCACACAGGGAGGATATGTTGGCGTCCAACAAGGACAGGCGGGCGGCACTGGCGACTCTGCGGGAATCACTTTCCATGGAGTCCCAGCGCCACAGGGAAGGCCTGAGGGAAGAATTCCATCACCTCAGGTCGACCCTGTTAGAGCTTGAGGCTTCATCCCATAGAAGGACAGAGGAGCAGCTGGAGCGTCTGACACGGACGCTCTCGGCCGAGATGCAGGCAACTCGTGCGGAGGTCAGGTCATCCCGGGAGTTACTGCATGGGGACCTCCGCATGATTATAACCCAGAACCAGAACTACCAGACCCGCCTGCTTGCAGCCATGGAGGAGCAAACTCGTGCTTTGCGTGGGCTGCCTCCCATTGTCACACCATCTTCTGAGGCAGCTCCCCCACCTCCTGAGTCAGCTGCAGGGTCTGGCCAGAGCGATAGCGACTCATCTCCCACAACAGAGTAGCCGTGTGGGCCACGAGCCTATGGGGTGTTTTAGTTTCCCATGATCCACACAGGTGGATTGTGGCGTGCATCCTGTCCTCGGACCTCATAGGTGCCCCCCCTCCTCCCCGCCGGCCCTTTCATGGCCATTTTTTCTCAATTTTCTTTTTTCTTTTCCAAGAGTGTTGCCTTGTGTGGGTACCTGGGCATACACTGTATTGTGGCTGGGCACATGCAGGCTTGTCCTGAGTTTGGTTTAGATGCTTGGGTAGCAGACATCCACACCCCTCCTGCTTCTGTTTCCATGGGCTTGCAAAGGGTGTGCCCAAGTGACAGCAAATTACACGGTGACATTGGACTCCCATGAGCTGTTGGCCAGTCCATAGTCAATACTGTGTAGACATTCATAGTGTACATTGTTGTTGCACCTAACTATGCATGATGGTTTGATATGTGCCTCTACTTACATATGTTGCTCATGTTTTGCAGGTATTTCACACAGTTCTTCACACGGGCATACTCTCTGGAGTCAGACTACATGTCGGTAGATGTGCACTGACACTTTTGCGTGGCGCCATCACTGTACATCTGGACGGTGAGGACATACCAGCAGAATCAGGTAATGAGACTACCATTGATTACATGCATTGTGTCTTGTTTGGGTGGGCTTCAGGGTGGGTTGGTGTGTAATTTGATTGAAATTACTCTTACACAGGTGTGTAGTAGTGGCTCCAGCGCGGTTAGCTGTTCAAGTGCGGCTATGTTCCATTTGGGGCACTGCTATTTGTGACACCGGTGTCATGTTGTGATGGCCAGTTTGTTTGCTCTCACATACCATGACATGGTGTCCTCAGTGGCGGGACTGTGAAGGGAATGGGTGACATGGCAATGTTGTCATGTAGTGAATCGCCTGTGGCAATGCATATTTGATTGATGGAGTTGTGTCTTCTCGTTGTGATGCATTGCTGGTGTATGTGTAGGTAGGGGTGCACACATAGTGACACTTCCATGTTAACAATCTCAGGCTGATGTGAATCTGACAGTTTATTGTCAAGTAATTTTGTGACATTGTCAGGTAGTGTCATCATTGATTGTCAGATGGTATGTGCCAGAGCAGTGTGCACTAGCCAGCACTGTGATTCCTAGGTGAAGAAGTTGGCCACCAGTTGCGTACGGGCTGCCACCCCCCGTGCCCTTTCCCCTCCCATGCGCAGCGGGCGTGCATGTGGTTGTGGATGTGGGGGCACCACCATGTCCACGGGCAGGCCCCGGCGTGTTGCAACGTTGTGCAGGACACATGCTGCCACTATGATCCTGCACACTATTCGGGGAGCATATAACAGCTGCCCGCCAGAACAGACAAGGGAGCGAAAGCGTGACTTCAGCACTCCGAATGTGCGCTCCACTATGCCCCGTGTTGCAATGTGGGCTGTGTTGTACCTTACCTCGGGTGGCGTGGTGGGGTTCCGGATTGGGGTCATCATGTGGGGGCTGATAGGGTAGGCACTGTCCCCTGCGGAGGTGGTGATGGGTATCATTAGTGGTGTTGTGTCATGACCCAGTATCTGACATGCATGCATGTGCAGTGGCATTCATGCTCACCAAGCAGCCATGTATCTCCATGCTGGCCAGCCTCCAGGTCCCGGCATAGTGTAGACATTCTGTAGATGAAGCTGTCGTGGGTGGACCCGGGATAGTTGGCATATACTGATGTGATTATTCCCTTGGCATTGCATACAACTTGCACGTTGATGGAATGCCAGTGCTTGCGGTTTCTATAGATGTGCTCTGTTGCCCTGGGTGGACGTAGAGCCACATGTGTGCAGTCAATTGCACCAAGCACTTTGGGGAATTGAGCCACACCATAGAATTCCTGGATGCACGTCCGCCTTTCTGCATGAGTCCTGGGGAGATATATGTGCCTGCGGACTGATGGCCGTGCAGTGATGATGTTCAAGACCTGGTGTAGGCAGCGTGACTGCGTGGCCTGTGACACACCACCCACTATGGCACTTGTCCGCTGAAAGGATCCAGTGGCCAAGAAGTGCAGTACATTCAGGACCTTCTGCAGGGGGCTGAGTGCTTGGGAGCACAGGGTGGGTGATGTGAGGTCATCCTCCCACTCACTGACCAGGTCCAGTATGATGTGTGCTGGAAACCTGTACCTCCCATACACCTGGTCATCAGGCATCCCGAATAGGCTGGTACTGGGTGTGAATATTCTGGCCCTGACTCTCCTCCTCCTCCTCCTTTGGTAGCCCACTGCCACTGCTGCTAGGAACGGTATGTTCATCCTGGCATCTGGCTTGTTTATTGATAAGTGCGCAAATTAATGCCTTGCGCGTGTTCTAGGCGAGCGTGTGACCCTCGCACCCCTGGAATCTAGTTCCCACTCCAATAGCGTGTGGAAATTCCCACGCAGCAGGCATACAGGTGCGCTGACGTACTTGCGTGTGTAAGTGCCCGCGCACCCCTGTAATACACGTACATAGGCCAATGGCGTGTACGCGCACTTTTGGCCAATTACACGCGATGTAATACACGTACATTGGCCAATCGCGTGTACGCGCACTTTTGGCCAATTACACGCGATGTAATACACGTACATTGGCCAATCGCGTGTACGCGCACTTTTGGCCAATTACACGCGATGACACTCTGACGTGCAGTATTTCCACGTGTGCTCCGTCATCACGTGCTGAGTGGGGAACGCCCGTGCGGATCACGTCAGACGCGCTTACGCGGTGAGGGACTCTGGTCCAATAGAATCGCGTATGCGTGCTGATGCACTTACGCGCTAAGGCCCTTTCCTCGGATTTCACGCTGACGTGCAGGAATTTCACGTGCCAAATCACTCCGTATCAAGCTGGCCACCCGAAAACACACGGAACACCACGCTCCTGCCCAGAAGGCCGAGTTACTGCCCCCCCAGTGCCCTGAGCAGCCTCCCACGTGCTATCTGCTGCTGCCTGCCTGCCTGCCTGCCTGCTGCCACCGTGCCCTGCCATTTGGTGCCTGCACATCAGCCATCTGCAGGGGTCCAGTTGCTGTGTCCACCCCTGCTGGAACTGAAGACTCCCAACTGGGATTACATCGCTCCACAGCCCAGCCCCAGGACCCAGTTGCCCACCCACACCTGCCTCTGGGGTTGCCATGTCGGGCACTTCGACATCTGTCACCAGTGGCAACCCCAGGCCAGAGGGGCAGAGGGGCACCAGCTTCACTGCCACCGAAGTTGGTGTCCTGGTGGAGCATGTCCTGGGGCAGTATGATGCCCTCTTTGGATCGTCCCGCGCCAGCAAGGAAGGACGGGAGAGGATCTGGGCCGACTGTGTGGTTGCCATCAACGCGGAGGGGGTGGCAACCCGCAACGTCCAGAAGATCAAGAAGCGCTGGGAGGACTTGAGGTCCAGGACCCTTGTGAAGGCCCGGCGCCTCGTGGAGGGGGGCCGGGCCCGCATGAGTTCCATCCAGAAGAGGGTCCTGGAACGCGTACGCCCAGCGCTCCACGCCCAGGTCCTTGAGAGGGAGGCCCGTCTGGAGTTGAGCGGTAAGTGTGCAAGCATTACTGTGTGAGACAGGGCATGTTGCGGTGTGCTGGTTCTATGATACTTGCCTGTATGTGTGCCATGGGCCATGTATGCATGTATGTGTGCAGGGACATCATGGTAATGCATGTGCGACCAGTGATGTGTGACCCACATGGTTGTTGCATGTGTTGAAATGTGGCATGGGGAGCCCTATGCAGATTTAGGGCATGAGAGCATGCCAGTCTCTGTACCTGGACATGGATGGGGGTGAAGGATGGGTGCTGATGCCAGGTACATATATGGTAGCCATGTCTGTGTGCCTGACCTGCGTGTCTGTGACTTGTGCATGCCATGGATGCATGACACATGTGTGTGACAATGCACAGATTCTGTGACGCACCCAACTAACCCTTGTTTCGCCTGTGTTCGTTGTGTTTGGGGCCAGATGGATGTGACTGAGGTGAAGTGTGTGCATGTGATATGCATGAGCCATGATGCATGTGAGTCACATATCATTGAATGTTTCAAGAGTCAATTGGACATGCATGGAAATGTGCATGGCATGCACCATGCCTGTTACTGTGTGTGTTTTGCCTGGACTGACCCATGTGTTGTGGAGGGACATGATGGAAGTGTACTTTGACAGGGGTGCTCATCTGCTATTGCTTCCTGTCTAGGGGACCATTTTACAGTAGCCTGATGCTTGTGTCCTTTGTCTCCCTCTACGCAGCGGCTAGTGAAGAAGAGGGCGGAGACGGCGCTGTGGAGCAAGGCGGCGGGGATGCCCCCACGGCTGCAGCGGAAGGGGTGGGTGAGCCCCCACAGGGGCCTGCTACGGCGGGAGACGGTGAGGAGCCATCCAGGTTGGTGGTTTGCACAGAGGAGGAGGAGGCCGACACTGGTGCACACATGGGGCCTGGTGGGAGCATCCCTGCTGGTGCAAGTGGTGCAGTCCAGGGCCAGGGGCAGGAGGCAGCACAGGTCACCGTGGAGGTGCCTGTGCATGTCGCTGTCCCTGACCCTGTGAGTGCACCACCATGCACCAGCAGGGATGCCCCGTCCCAGGCCCGTCCGCAGGTAGTGGGGATGTCCATGTCAACTGACTCCCCTCCACCTGCGGCCGTGGGAACCCCTGGCCACGTGGAGCAGGTCCTGATTGGGGTCGCGATGCGCACGGCTGTGATTCGTGATGACGTGCGTGCTTCCCGGGAGGAGCACGCACGTCATCACGAAGTGCACCGTGCCGATGTGGCCCAATTGGGATCGGCCATGTTCGGGGGGTTCCTGCATGTGTTGGCCAATCTGACGGCCCTCTCCTCCTCTGTGCAGGCTATCCACCGGTCGTTCTCCTTGCCGTCTTCCGGCCCAGATGCCACCATGGCCCCCTGTGGACCTGCCCCGACCAATGCAGCCAGCTCGGTGGGGATCCCATCCCTGCCACAGTTGGGAGTCGGAGGTCCAGCAGGGGTGGACGACACAGCAAGTGGACCCCAGCAGATGGAAGATGTGCCGGCATCATCGGGCAGGGCACGTGCACGACGGCGTCGGTGGTTACCATCAGCCTGGATGCCGTCGTGCTGGCAGAGGCAGTGGCGTCGGAGGCAGCAGCGGGCTCGACGTGGGAGGCATCATGGCTCAGGGCCATCAAGATCAGAGGGGCAGGCATCGGCCGGAGGGCAGGGCAACCCTGGCATGGCGGTGTGTTCCGTGTGGGAGGAGTTTGGCCAGCGGATAGGTGCGGAGCGGCAGCGGGCGGAAGAGGAGCGGCTCGCCATGGCCAGGGCGGAGATCTCCATGCATCGGGCATTGAGGCGGGCTGAGTGCCTCGAGGAGGCTCGCAGGGATTTTGGTGAGCACATGGGGTTGTCCCTGCGAGACCTCGGGGCCAGGACAGAGTCCCGCCTCCAGGACATTGACATGGAGTTCGAGGATGCCCTGGCCAGCATCACCAAGTGAGCCGCAGGACTAGCCCGCTGCCTTTGTATATAGTTTTTTAGTTAGTTAGTGCTAGGTTTCCTTTATTTATTTTTATTATTTTGGACCGCTCGGACAATGGCCACTTTTTTGTACATATTTATTTTATTAGTTAGTATTAGGTTTCATTTGTGCTGTTGGGCTCATGGACCCTGGAACATTCCTGTATATATTGTTATATTTTGGGAGATACATTTTTTAATTTTTTTATTGTTTACACCATGACGTAATGGTTTTTCTTTGATTTCCTACTACATGGTTTTGCTTTGGACAAATTATATTGATTTTTTAATCCTTTGTTTTTTGGTTTATCATTTTTGTTCTCGGACATGGACCTTTTATTTACTTTGCCACATAGTTGTATGTTTTATTGGTTTACTTGATTTGTGTTTTTAATACATTTTTATATTATCTTACACTTGTGTTATTTTCTCTTTGGTTTCTTACATGTCATGATATGGGTTTTGACATTCACTTGCACCCATTGTGTATGTGTGTGTGACGGACATGTGTTCTTTTGCATACTTGCCTTTGGGGTTGTGTCATGTGATTGCATTCACTATGTGGGTGCATGCAATACTTGCCTGGGTGTTTGTGCTGGGTATGCTGGCCATTACTGCCATGATTGTGTATCGTCAGGACCTGGGGCCAGGGGGACATGGGTGGGGGCCTGCTGGCAGGTTCCCCACAGTGCTGGGGGTGGGGGTGGTGGGAGACATGGGTTGGACATGGGTGGGGGCCTGCTGGCAGGTTCCCCACAGTGCTGGGGGTGGGGGTGGTGGGAGACATGGGTTGGACATGGGTGGGGGCCTGCTGGCAGGTTCCCCACAGTGCTGGGGGTGGTGGGAGACATGGGTGGGGGCCTGGTGGAGGGTGTCCCTGGTGGATGGGGGGTGGGGGTGGTGGGAGACATGGGTTGGACATGGGTGGGGGCCTGCTGGCAGGTTCCCCACAGTGCTGGGGGTGGGGGTGGTGGGAGACATGGGTTGGACATGGGTGGGGGCCTGCTGGCAGGTTCCCCACAGTGCTGGGGGTGGTGGGAGACATGGGTGGGGGCCTGGTGGAGGGTGTCCCTGGTGGATGGGGGGTGGGGGTGGTGGGAGACATGGGTTGGACATGGGTGGGGGCCTGCTGGCAGGTTCCCCACAGTGCTGGGGGTGGTGGGAGACATGGGTGGGGGCCTGGTGGAGGGTGTCCCTGGTGGATGGGGGGTGGGGGTGGTGGGAGACATGGGTGGGGGCCTGGTGGAGGGTGTCCCTGGTGGATGGGGGGTGGGGGTGGTGGGAGACATGAGCAGGTGTGCAGGGTAGTTCCCTGTGGTGTGTGCTGCCTGCAGGGGCCGTGGAGGGTGTACAGGTAATGCCTGGGAGCACACAGCCATATCGCGTGTGGAACTTCCCGCGCACCCCTGAAATCCACGTACCCGGCCATATCGCGTGTGGGACTTCCCGCGCACCCCTGAAATCCACGTACCCTGCCATATCGCGTGTGGAACTTCCCGCGCACCCCTGAAATCCACGTACCCTGACTAATCGCATGTGGAACTTCCCGCGCACCCCTGCAATCCACGTACCCGGCCATATCGCGTGTGGAACTTCCCGCGCACCCCTGAAATCCACGTACCCTGCCATATCGCGTGTGGAACTTCCCACGCACCCCTGAAATCCACGTACCCGGCCATATCGCGTGTGGGACTTCCCGCGCACCCCTGCAATCCACGTACCCTGACTAATTGCGTGTGGAACTTCCCGCGCACCCCTGAAATCCACGTACCCTGCCATATCGCGTGTGGAACTTCACGCGCACCCCTGAAATCCACGTACCCTGACTAATCGCGTGTGGAACTTCCCGCGCACCCCTGCAATCCACGTACCCGGCCATATCGCGTGTGGAACTTCCCGCGCACCCCTGAAATCCACGTACCCGGCCATATCGCGTGTGGAACTTCCCGCGCACCCCTGAAATCCACGTACCCGGCCATATCGCGTGTGGGACTTCCCGCGCACCCCTGCAATCCACGTACCCTGACTAATCGCGTGTGGAACTTCCCGCGCACCCCTGCAATCCACGTACCCGGCCATATCGCGTGTGGAACTTCCCGCGCACCCCTGAAATCCACGTACCCGGCCATATCGCGTGTGGGACTTCCCGCGCACCCCTGAAATCCACGTACCCGGCCATATCGCGTGTGGGACTTCCCGCGCACCCCTGAAATCCACGTACCCTGCCATATCGCGTGTGGAACTTCCCGCGCACCCCTGAAATCCACGTACCCTGACTAATCGCTTGTGGAACTTCCCGCGCACCCCTGCAATCCACGTACCCGGCCATATCGCGTGTGGAACTTCCCGTGCACCCCTGAAATCCACGTACCCGGCCATATCGCGTGTGGGACTTCCCGCGCACCCCTGAAATCCACGTACACGGCCATATCGCGTGTGGAACTTCCCGCGCACCCCTGCAATCCACATACCCTGACTAATCGCGTGTGGAACTTCCCGCGCACCCCTGAAATCCACGTACCCGGCCATGTCGCGTGTGCAACTTCCCGCGCACCCCTGCAATCCACGTACCCTGACTAATCGCGTGTGGAACTTCCCGCGCACCCCTGAAATCCACGTACCCGGCCATGTCGCGTGTGCAACTTCCCGCGCACCCCTGCAATCCACGTACCCTGACTAATCGCGTGTGGAACTTCCCGCACACCCCTGAAATCCACGTACCCGGCCATATCGCGTGTGCAACTTCCCGCGCACCCCTGCAATCCACGTACCCTGACTAATCGCGTGTGGAACTTCCCGCGCACCCCTGAAATCCACGTACCCGGCCATATCGCGTGTGCAACTTCCCGCGCACCCCTGCAATCCACGTACCCTGACTAATCGCGTGTGGAACTTCCCGCGCACCCCTGTAATCCACGTACCCGGCCATATCGCGTGTGCAACTTCCCGCGCACCCCGGTATGCACGCACACGTTTATTTTTTCTCTCAGCGCGTGTCTGTGTTTGTGGGTACCCCTTTGTACGTCATTTGTCCTGGAGGGCCACAGTATTGGACATTGATCATGTCTGTATATAGGTGCTATTTGTTGGCGCACCTTTTAGCGCACATTTCTTGCAGGCGCAGAGACGCTACCGCCTGCTTTCTTGTGGCGGTCGTGTTTGTGCCTGTTTGTGCCTGTGCGCTGCTTTGAGCGTGCGCTTTTTTGCCCTATTCTATTCCATGAATACGTGTTGTATGCGAGCGTGTGGGCGTTCCGCGCACTTGCCTCCTATACTTTCCCCGTGCCGCCCACATTCTTCCCCATTCCGAGTGTTGTGCCCCATTTTATTCCCCATTCCGAGTGTCCCGCCCTGTGTTCCGCCTACTTTAGAGCTGTGCGCTGCGCTCGGAGTGATAGCGCAGTGGCCATGGCGCACGACGTTGGTTGACCTGTGCGCCGGCCTGCGCCGCGCGCTTTTTCAGCGCACGTCCTCTGCTTTTCTTGCGCACGGACTTCCATGAATCGACGTGCGCTGGTTTCCCTGCGCTTTTCGCTAATTTTCGGCGCAGCGCACGTATTGGCCCCTCTGCGCCGGGATTTTCGGCGCACATTTATTCCATGAATCGGCCTGTGTATATTTTAATATGTAAAAGTGTTCCCTATAAGTGCTAGTTAACGAAAATGGTTCCATGAACATTATTTTGAGTGTGAGGGAGTGTAGAAAAGTTATGACTGTTGATATCTGACACAATTTAACAGTAGGTTGTAGATACAAAAAACAGATATAGTGTAATATTTAAGGAAGAATTTAGATATATTGTGGTTACTTATTATGAGTGTAGGTGGTGAAGTTAAGTATGTACACATTTTCAAAAAGGTACTATAATTGAAGTAAGAAATTAAAATATCTCACTGAAAGGGTAATTGTTAAATGAATAAATATGTTTTAAATGCAATGTGAAGTTTTAGAAAAGTCATATCATCTTTTTAGTCATTACACTGTACCCATACTGTTTTTTTGGGTTTGTATGGTAGGTTTACAAAAATGTTCATTATCCTTTTAGGCGGCCAGAAAAAGGACACACACAAAATATGAAAGAAGTTATGAAATGGCAATGCAGATATCATTTGTAACATGGGGGGGCAAAGTTAAGGTGTCTTTAGCTGAATTTCAGGTATTTTCTTGCCTTAAGTTCTTACCTTAAGGGCCCTGCAAATAAAGTATTCTCCTTGAATTGCAAAGGTTTTGTTACAATGCATTGCTCACCTTAACGTCCCTGCAACTTAAGTGTTTTCCTTGATTTTCAAGTGTTTTCTTATTCCATAAATGCTTCCAGACCACTAGCATGTTCTTTGGCTATGGCCAGTGTGCACAGCCTTTGGCCGTGCCCACTGTTCATTTTAAAACACTACCAACCACTAGCCATGGGCTTTGGCCATGGCTGGTGCGCACAGCCATTCTATATTTTAAACACTTGCAACCCATCGCTCAAAGACGTTCATCAATCACAAACTGATTTTGTACTGTTTTGACTGTGGTATTGTGATGTATAAAAGATTGCGGCCTTCAAAAATGGACAATGTATTATGCAATGTGCAGTGAGATTAAATTATTTGCCATGGACCACACACACTTTGAAGCAGCTTCCTCCAAGCCCCTTGCTTCATGGCCGGTCTCTTAGTGACTGTTGTGATAGATTGCACAACCCTAACTAACCACGTTTAATAGCACGGAAACCGAAAATAAATGACCGGCTGCAAGGATGACATATGCCCAGGTACTTTCTGCACCCATAGCGAAAATCAGAAGCTGTCATGAAAATATACACCCAATAAGTGAACAAATATCTTAAAGTGAAATATACACCTTTAGAAGCAAGAGCATTAGACAAAAAGGCATTGGAATTAAAAAAGAATCATTAACACCAGAAAAAGAAGCTGAGAGAGGAAATGTTCCAATAAATACGCTGGCAAAGTATAAAAGGTGCTCACATTTTAAACCCGGGAATCTGTCTAGAAATATTCACTGGTAAACAAAATCCCAATATGAAACAAGTGTTTGTGGTCTTCTGGGTAAGTGTCTGCACTGGGAACATGACACCATGAGTACAATCCTGCTAGCCATATAATTGAGCAAGCTTGCCAACCTCAAAAAAACCCTTGTGTTGCGTCCGCCCTCTGAAAAAAAGTTATGCTCTTCACCCACATGTGCTTTTACTTGTGTCTGAAAAGCAGCCACAACCAGTATCAATGATTACAAACTCTCTTGCACATTGTGTATACATACTCATGACTTGCCTGCCCTCTCATCAGTGCCCCTCCTCACCCTTATGTCTGGCTTTCAACAATACTCTGCTTTATAAAGATTACTTGGGAAGTACACATTCCATATTGTCATTCAAATATATAAATCTTAATTGAACCATGTTAGGCAAAATGTGTACAATTGTGCCATTATTCCCCACCCTCTTGACTGGCAGACTACAAATCCAGAATAGATAATTAAAACAAAGAAAACACATGGCACCAGACTATGGACTGTCTCCCATCCCTGCAGTAACTGGGATCAACCCTGCTTAGCTTCAAAGCGAGGAAGGGGACAGCCCCCTCAGGCCAGGTTGTTCTAAGTGGTCTTAAATTTTACCTCATTTATTAGGCACCATGTCCTGAGGGGGCTGACCTTTTCCTTGCTAAGCAGGGTCAGTCCTGGTTACTGCATGGATGGAAGACCCAGATCACCTGTAATTTTTATCCCCCAATGTTAGTGTAGCTGTAAACATATCTATTTCTTTTTATTATGTATAAAGAATAGCAGGCATTGAGAACTCCCAATGTTTTTGTTAATGCCCTGTGCAATAACATTATTTGCAGCCAACCACACACTTTGGTTAAGCAGCATTCTGCAAGGCTCTTGTTTACTGCCAGTCTCTTGGTGACTGTTGTGATACATCGCATACATGTTCCAATAAATATGCTTGCAAAGTATATAAGGTACTCACCATTTAATTCCCACAATCTATTTTGAAATGTTCCCTGGAGAACGAAATCCCAAAAAAATGAAACAAGTGGTGGTTTTGTGAGTATGCACCTGCACTTGGAACATGACAACCGGAGTAAAATCCTGGTAGCCAAATACTTGAGCAAGCTTGCCAACCTAAAAAACAAAACAAAGGGTTGCATCCGTCATCTGAAGAAAAGTTACGCTGTCCACTCAGATGTGTCCTTTACTTGTGCCCTGAAAAGCAGCCACAACTAGGGGAAAATAACTGCCCCAGTGTCCAGGATTGCAAACTCTCTTGCCACATTGTGGGAAAATACTCATGACTTGTTTGCCCTTTCATATTTCCCCTCCTCACCCCCATGTCTGGCTTTCAACAATATTCTGTTTTGTAAAGAAGACATGAAAATTATGCATACCATAGTGTCACTCAAATATATAAACTCTTATAGAACTATGTTAGTCAAAAAGTGTATAATTGTGGCATTAAGCCCCCCCTCTTGACTCGGAAACTAAAAATACCAGAATGCATTCAGCAAAAGGCAAATAAAATGGTCTCTGAGTGCAAGGCGTTCAATGACTGACAGAAGCACGATTTAAAAAAATGTGGATGTTGTGTGTTACAAGATATTTAAAACTAAGAAAACACATGGAATTCGGGACTGACTCCCATCCATGCAGTAACTAGGGCCAGACCTGCTTATTTTGAAACCGAGGAATGATACACCCTCCATAGGCCATGTTTCTCTGATTGGTCTTGTAAGGTGGGTTCATTTATTAGGCAACTTTGCCTGAGCGGCATGACCCTTTCCTCGCTTTTAAGCTAAGCCGGTTTAATCCCAGTTACTGCAGGGATGGAAACCCACTGTTGCTGAAAATGTATCTGTTTTGTTTAGTTATTGACTGGGAGACTACAAATACCAGAATGCAATTCAGCAAAAGGCAAAAAATTGTCTCTGAGTGCAAAACTTTCAAGGACTTACAGATGCATGGTGTAAAAAAATAAAATATTTGGATGCCCATTCGGTCGCTTATCCATGCAGTAACTGGGACTGACCCTGCTTAGTTTCAAAGTGTTCCGACCCTGCTTAGCTACAAAGCAAGGACAGGGCCAGCCTGTTTCTCTAAATGGTCTTGTAACTTCAGCTCATTTATCATGCAACATGGCCTGAGGAGGCTGGCCACTTCCTCATTTTGAAGCTAAGTAGGGTATGTCCAGGTTACTGCATGGATGGGAGACCGGGATGGTAATCTGGTAATCTTGTCACTGGCCATGGACTTTGGCCATTTCACCCCTGATGTCACTATAGCTGTCAAAATATCTCAAATAAACATATATAACCACAGGCATGGAACTACCTGTGGGTAGTCCTTTGTAGCCCAAAATATAGCAGTGAATAGCAGAAAAGAAAACAGCAAAAAATTGTTTCCTGCCCTCACCAAGTGCCCCCCCTCATCTGTGCTAGCTCCCCCACTCCCCAGATGGCCTCTTCATCTCCCTTGCCATCTCCCTTCCCCCCAAAACACATGCTGTTTCTGTGATGCAGTTTGCTTTGCAATACCATCTATTAGAGGCTACATAAAGCTTTGTGTTAAAAACTCAGTCCCTAGACCCCCTTCAACTCCCAAATGTGACTTGGTGCCCTATGTCCACCCACCCCCCCCGAACTCTAGCCTGATGGCATTTGCATGTGTTTGGGCCTGCAAATGGCTTTTTTTCCCTCAGTTTCATATTCCCATATCCTCAGCTATAGCAACAGTCATGTCTTGAATCGAGAGGAAAAACAATTTGGAGCTGTGTCAATTCTAAAAACACCCGGTTTGGGTAAATTCACAAGATATAACTATCTATTTTTGAGAAGGGGGCACCACATTCTCCATCAAATATTTGAATAACCACAGCACAGAGTAACCTCAAATCACGCATTCATCGCGAGTCAACGCTTCGTGCCCAAGTTGTTTTGGACTTGATCCAAATCAGCCAGGTGGATTGGGCTGTGCGCTTTGTCAAAAATGGGCCTTGCTTGTCTATGGGAAAATTAATGGGAAGTAGGCCGCACTTTGGGAGAAAAAAAATGTGTTAGTCTTCTTAATAACTTTTTTATTTTTCAACATATCTTTATGAAGGTTTGCAGCCTGGGGAGTACTACGAATCCTTAATCACTTTTGAAATTTTGAACAAATCTGTTACTGGAATGAAAATGTATTAACAATCGAATTTCTTTTTTTTCCAACTTAGTTTTACTAACATTTTTGTAAGGGATACAGCACATAATTGTTTTTATCATCACGTCTTGTTTTAACAACCCCCTATTCCATTCCCCCCTCCCTCCCCACCCTCCACTCACCTAACAACTGCACATCGAGTCATGTAGGTCTAGGTCTGTTCTCCTTTGTAACATGTGCGAACCCTCATGGGTGTCTTCCCTCTACACCGTTCACAGGGTGAGTTCTCCTTTGCCATTTTGTACCCAACAGCGGCATTTACGGGCAGTACACCTCTCTTCACACCTTAGTCAGGGAATAACATCCTTCCCCCCGTTCCCACTAATTCTTTTCCCAACGTTTGTACACCCATCAGCCTTCCTTCAGGTTCGATGAGTGGGTCCGATGGGATGGCTTATCGTATCCCCATTTCATAATAAACATGCCCCCGTCTTGATGAAACATCCCCAAAGAATCATTTACCATTGCTGTCAACTTCCCACAACTTGGTCATCCATTCAGTTTTAGTAGGCGTCACCTCACTCTTCCACTTGTGTGCCATGGCCAACCTTCCCACCCAAAGCATGGCCTCCCACATTCTAGGGAGCCTTGCAGATTCCTCTTCCTCCCCAGGAACTCCCAACAATAATAGCAACAGTTCCAGTGTTAATGTTAATGTGGCCCCACGCCCCTTGTATCCAACTAAGCACCTCCTTCCAATAGATCTGAATCCTTGGGCAGGACCACCACATGTGATACAGGGAAACCTCCCTCCCACTCTCTCTGGGACACCGTGGGGATTCCCCCTGTACATCTTCGATAACCGGAGGGGATATAAGTGCCAACCATGAAGCATCTTGAAATTACGTTCCATCGCTGCCATGAAAAGATTGCCATGGAACATGGTGGTGTATACTTTCTCCCATGTTTCCTCCGAAATAACCCTCCCAGTTTGACTAGACCAGTACTCCTTGAATCTTAGCCTCCTGTCAATGTGGGCTGTCCTTGAGGTTGCATTTTTCAGCACCTGTTCGAACACCATCAAGGTACGTGCTAGCTGTCCATCCCAGTTAGGGTCTATCAACTCCCCTTTTAAGCATAAATACTAACAAATGCTAATAGATTCCCCCCAGCATTGTCTTAACCTCCTCGTATCCCTTAAAAGTTCCCTCCTTAAATAGCTGCCCAACTCTCTCCAGCACTTTGTCCGACCACTTCTGTAGTGCTTAAAATTCCTTACTACTCAGGTCTAGTGGCGATCCTCACAATGAGCTCAACGGGGACGGTCAGGAGGACAGCATGTCATTTGCTTCCCCCCTTTCTCCATAGGGCCCACAGCACTCCCAAGGTCAGGTGTGACTTCACTTTTTTGGGGACATCTTTGTGGGAGACTACAGGATGTCTCTGACTTTCTTTGGCTATGTGAACGCATCCTCAATATAGGGCCAATATGTAAATAGGTCATCCCTCTTGTGTTCCAGGAGTACTTGTAGTTGGGCTGCCTTATAATAGAATCGGAAATCTGGGAATCCAAAACCCCCACAGTCTTTAGGTGGCGTCATTGTGGCCCTTTTCACTCATGGTTTCTTCCCCTGCCAGACAAATTGACACACCATGGAAGTGACGTCATTAAAGAATGCCACTGGCAACTTTACAGGGAATGCCGCAAAGATGTACAGTAGTCGCGTCAGCACATTCATTTTTACAAAATTCATTCTACCATAGCAGTGAGTGTTAGAGGGGACGACCAAGCTAGATCTGATTTGATCACTGCCAGCATCGGGGTAAAAATAGCATGGACCAGCGCCTGCAGGTCCATAGGCACACAGATTTGCAAGTAAGTAATTGCCTCTGTCTCCACTCTCATGCCTCTGACACATTTCCCCACCCACCCCCGCCACTGGCTTTGTTTAAAAGGACCACACTGGGTTTTGTCACATTTATCTCTAGCCCGGAGAAAGAGCCAAAAGCGTCTATTTGGGCCAACAGTGCCGGGAGAGATTGGTGGATCTTCACTATTAAGCAAGGATGTTGTCCGCAAATAGGGACAGTTTAAAAGTCACCTCCCCACATTGGATTCCATGGATCTGTGGATTTTCACTTATCGCAATCGCCAATGGTTCTATTGTCAGCGCATATAGGAGGCAGGGAGAGGGGGAAACCCTGTCTGGTACCCCTAAAGAGACAAAACGGGGAAGAGAGCAACCCGTTGACCTGCATTCTGGCTGTGGGGGCTCTGTACATCAATGAGACCCACCGACAAAAATTATAGCCAAACCCCATTTTATGCAGCACCTTACCATTCGACCCGATCAAAGGCTTTCTCTGAGTCGATCGCCAACAAGCACGCATCTAGTTTCTGCCTTTGAGCATGATGAATTAGATCAATCGTCTTCCGCACATTGTCTGACCCTTGCCTGCCCTTGATAAACCCAACCTGATAGCCATGTATCAGTGACGGCATTACCCGATCCAACCTCTTACCTAGAAGTTTTTCAAAAGTCTTCACATTAGTGTTAAGTAAGGAAATGGGTCGGAATTACTGCATTGGACTGGGTCCTTTCCTGCTTTCGGAATCACCACGATAATGGCTCAGAACATGGAGTCTGCTAAGATCCCTCCTTCGAGGATTAAGTTTACATATTTTACCATGAACAGTGGTAGTGTCCATTGGAATAGCTTATTGAAGTGCACAGTGAAGCCGTTGTCTCCTGGGGAAGTACCCAACTGCAATTGTTCTATCGTGCAAATCACTTCAGACTCGTTATCGGTGCCTCCAGAGCGATGGACGATTCTTGCGTAACACCTGGGAGGGGCAGAAAATCAAAAAATAAATCCACATGAGATCCATCACCCTGAAACTCTCTCGCGTACAGTCATTCATAGAAGTTACGGAACTCTACACCAATCCGTTCATTATTATAAAGTGCTTGCCCATGCTCAGGCCGTATGGACTCAACACTTCTATCTCTCTCCTGTTCCTTCTGTTTGCAGGCCAGGATCCTCTCAGCTTTCTTCCCTTTTTCGCAGTATTTCTGTTTAAGGAACATCAGTTTCCTGTCTGTCTGGTGGAGCAGCAGTTCCCTCAGTTGGGCCTTATGCCTTCTATGGTGCAGAGACTCCTCTGGTGTTAGGGTCTTCCCTGCCCTCTCCCCTGGTTGCAGGACCTCAATATTACCCCTCATATCTGCCTCCTGCTTATCCCGTTCCCTCTTATATACCTTTGGTGACTGAAGGATAGCCTGGGGCCATGGGCAGTGGCCAGATGGTCCAGGTCATGGCATAAGGTCCATAATAACGAGGGACGACCAATGGAGTTAAAGTGGCCATGTCCACCTCGGACCAGCTATGTGGTAAAGTTATTCGAAAGTGGGATAGGTTTGAAAGGGAAAAAAAATTGCTTGTGGTAATATGGTCATAGGGTTCTCTATTCACCTTTTGCAGGCTACCATGGAAGGGGAAGAAGGGCTCTGTACGGAGCCCCGCCTTCCCTTTCCATTTTGGCCATCTTGGAAAAATAATTTCCTTCCTACATTGGGGCGCTGCGTGCGTTTCCCCTTTGGGAACTTTATATCTAGGTTCCGAAAGTGGTCTCCCGGGGTGCTTAAAAAAAAGGATGTTTCTTCCTACACCAGGATGCATGCAGCGTCCCGCTGTAGGAAGGGAAATCCTTGCTAATGGCCTTAATCCCCCATTGCAGGGGCTGGAATGGGGGATACCGACCCGCAGCCCTCGTTATCTGCCCTCGCTTTGCTTCAGCCTATAAATTGGGCTGCCATGCCCTTATCCCCCATTTCAGTCCCTGGAACGGGGAATGAACGCCACATTATTCCCCTTAGCATGACACAAAATGCTAATGGAAATGTTGGAAAATCGTATTGAGTCTATGTACTTTACTGAGAAATGTAAGGTAGATGGAGTCTGTAAGATTTATTTTTCTTTCTATTTTTTAAATGTGAAAGAGAGGTTAGAATGTAAGGCGGGGAGGGAAATGAGGGAAGAGGCACCAAGCACTAATATGGAGGGGCAGGTGGACATGGGAAGTTGTTGTATGTGTGTTAGTTCTATGGTAAGGGCAGTGTTTCTCATGCTCCTTGATTACAGCTTACAAAGCACTTGGAAATTGTTTCCCCCTGCAGAGTGGTGTGTTGCAGTATATACAGAGGACCACCTCCATGCACCACCACACCAAATCTTACTACTACAACACTCTCAGAAAGGTTTTTCCTTTCTTAGCAAGTAGTAGGCTGTCTTCCTCCACCTCATCTTCCTCAACCAATACTGTAACCACACAGCCTACTTTTGTGGGACACAAAATCCCAGCAGCTACTTTGCAAGCAATAAAAGAGGCTGTTGAGCCATATCTTTCAAAGACAGCCATCCTTTGTATATACTGCAACACACCACTCTGCAGGGTGGGAACATTTCAAAGGGCTTTTGAAGCTGTGATCAAGGAGCATGAGAAACACTGCCCTCTACCTTTGATTTAACCCAGGCGCAACATCTTCGCCTGTCCAACTGCTCCTCCATATTTGAGGTTGGTGCCCCTTCCCTCATTTCCATCGCCACCTTACTTTCTGGCCTCTGTTTTAGGAACCACATTTCACAGATAAAAAATAGAACTAGAAAAATAAGCTTATAGACTCCATCTATTTTACATTCTTCAGTAAAGTAGTTAGATTCAATAAGATACTCCAACGTTCCCATTAGCATTTTCTCTGATGCTAATGGAAATAATGGACAAGTGTATACTAGAGAAAAAGTAGAGAAACACATTTATGTCCAAAATTCTCTTCCCTAGTATACAATAAACACCATAATCCATTGCCGTTTATAATTATATGCGGCCTCCGTATTCCCCTGCCTAGCCCATGCCTTATTAGAAAACCTGAATTGCACATACACACCATCACACAAAACAGCCCTTTTACTCTTTTTACTGTTATGTTCGTAACACTCCCCCATTGCCTGCTTTCAACCATGCACATATATATACACCAAACACTTTAAAAAAACTCTACATATATCCTAGCAACATATTAAACTTCCACCCACCAACTGCCACTTAACAATGTTCTACACATCTTGCAATTATATACGTATACCAAACAATTGTACATAGTGCTTCTATAAATGCACATATGCATTGTGTAGTAACATAAGTGCATAAATAAAAGGGGCAATACAGATAGACAAGTGCTTGTGGGAGCCCACGAGGGAAGTGCCAAAGGATCCCAGTGTGCGAGGCAACTAGCTCACTGCTGGGGCAGAGGAGTCCCAGCGGTGGGGTACATCTTAACCATGACCTCCCTTTAACAGAGATTTTTCTGTCAATTGAATAGGTTTCTATAAGTGAAAATGTTTCATAATGTTACATCACTGTTTATAAGTTATTAATAAGAACTATAAACCTCCTTTGACAAACATATTTTTTTTCAATGCATACTTACGTGAGTCGTTATCAGCAGTGCATACCCCAATAGGCAAAACAGAACAGATATTTTGTCCTTGCCGAAGATCGCCCCTTTGCCCATAGCCAAAAAGTTATATCATTGTTTTTCATACTTAACTTTCAACAAATTAAAACATGTAAAACACAGGACATATTTCCAAAAGCATCTTTTCAGGTGTTTGCTGATAATCCTCGCACAACTTTGCTACAATGCCATCCAGAACTCCGGGCTGCAGCCACAAGCAGATTTTCTTTTCCATGGAAACCTACAGCTTCAGCCATGCTGCATACCCGCAACTTTGCTGCAATCCCATCCAGCACTCCGGGCTGCAGCCACAAGCTGATTATTATTTTTCCATTTAAACTTACAGCTTCAGCCATGCTGCATGCCCCAATAAGTAAATTAAAGTAGGTATTTGTCCTTGCTAAGGACCAGGCCCATTGTCCATGCACCAAACTAATATCAATATTTTGTGTGCCACTGCCCATGGCAGAAAAGTTATATCACTATTTTTTGTACTTGCATTTCCACAAAAAAGAAAACACAGGATGGATTTGCAAAAGCATACTTTCAGGTCCTTGCTGATGCTCCTCGCAGAGTTTTGCTGTCATTCACTACAGCACTTCAGGCTGTAGCCACAAGCAAAATATGTTTTCCCATTCAAACCTAGGATTCCACAATGCTGCATGAACCAACAATCAAATCAGAGTACACGATTATAAAGTAATTGCAGGGCGGCAGAAGGGGTATATCACTGCACTTCATCTAGCACTTTAAACAAATTACCCTGCTGCAGGTGATGTGGTTCTTTTGTGAAGGTGCCCTTCCTTCTTCAAATGTTAGTTTTGGAATAAGAGAGTGAGCCCTGTTCACCTCAGCAGTGGGTTATACAATAAGTAATGTTGACATAATAAAGCAGTCTTCAAAAGCATTCTTGATGCAATATTTATTGTTAGAACTCAACCGACACCTGATTTGACTCGCTACAGTCTTTCTCAAGGCATGTGGATTGTGGGCCAGTCATTGCTGTGCGGTTGTGGAAAAGAGTCCAGGATCCAATCCCAATATCTTGTCACACTATGGTCACAAATAAGGGTGTGTAATGATTTCAAGGCTTGGCCTGGTTCAGCGTGCTTGGTAATTATCTGCTGATTAGCATTGTCTCAGAGGCTATGCAGCGATAGTCATGGCGATCTGTTGATGCAATCCTGTGCAGCACTTTGGGCTGTAGCCATGGACAGAATTTTGGCCACATGCAGAATGCATTTTCCCATTCAGACCTATCCCGATTTTCAGAAACTTCACCACATAGTCAGTCCCTGGTGGCCATGCCCACTTTAACCCCAATTCAAGTCTCTTGTGGTCATGACCAGTAGCCAGATTATCGGAGTCATGGCCTTTAGCCATGACTCGGACAATCTGGCCCTTGCCCATAGCTACAGGCCATGACTCGGACAATCTGCCCACTGCCCATGGCCACCGGCTATACCTCAGTCACCAATGGTATATCACTATTTTTTTGTACCTACATCATGACACTTTTCAAAAAATATGACACAGGCCCATTTGTAAAACCATGCTTTCAAGTCCTTGCCAATGTTCCTTGGACAACTTTCCTGCAAATCCATCAATGTTCTATTTTTTGAAAAGTGTAAAAATGTACGTACATAAAATAGTCATATTACTTAGCTCCCAGTTGACAAAATCCATTCAGACTTTGCAGAAAACTTCAAGGTTCAGTCTAAAATCTTTTGTGCACATTTGGCAAATGGCAACAAAGTTTTAATCCATCTAAAAATGTTAAAACCCCCAGTCTAATTTTGACCCCTCTTCATAAAGTCACACCAAACTTTGTGGAAACATTTAAATCTGGGTTTTAAATCTTTTTTGCAAACTTGTGTGCAGATTCATGAAACGGCATCAAACTTATAAGCCTTTCAAATATTTTGTGCCCCCAGCTTCTAATTTTGTTCCCTATTGGCAAAAAAAGCACCAGACTTTGTAGAACCATTCAAGGTCACGTCTAGAATATTATCATAGAATTTCATACAGTTTCATTGAGTGACGCCAAAGTTATATATATATGTGTATATATATATATATGGCATCCAAAAGCTGCTTTTCACCAACCCTGTAATGCAAAAATATGTATGGATTCCCCAGAAAATCTGATATGTTGGCAAACATTAGAGGGCTGACCCCGAACCATTCGGGAATTTGGAGAAGAACAAAAACGCCAGTTTTTTGCCTTTTTATTGCAATATCCCATCTCATCCTCATCACCCCTCACCTCACCAAGCTTTGTTTCATTAGTTTTAAAAGTGCAATGTTGTGGTTTTTAATATGTTTTTACTAAGATGTTCACGGACTATGGGTGCAGTCCGCAAATCCAACATGGCCACGTTTCCCAAAAATATAACGCACCTCATGCTTTTCACCATCCAATCAGCGGGCGCTCCTGATGTCCGCAGACTTTTTACCCATTTAAAAAAAAACACTGGACGTATTTACATCAAATTTGCAAAAGCACACTTTTGGAACCAAGCCGCCGCTCCTTGCATACATTTGATGAAAATCTGTCCAATGGTTTCGGCTTTAGGCGTGAGCACATTTTGTTTTCAATTGCTTTAATGGGAAAAAACACACATTTTGGGACGCCCTCTATAACTTTGCCCACCTGCACGAAACCTCACCAACCTTTGTAGAAACAATCAGCCAAGGCCATTTACTTAATTTGCAAAGTTCTGTGAGGATTCGTCCATGGGGGGTAAGGGGGGGCAAAGTAGGAAACTGCCCAAAAAGTGTTCTTCCTATGGGTTGAAAACTAAACCATAACTAAACGGCCTCTACCGCAGACCGTGTAATATAGGATGAAAGCTTCTAAAATCACATACATATTTTATATCCATTATTTATATTGAAGAACTTTATATCACCCCTAGTTCATGTTAGCCATCCTAAATCTGGATAGGTCTTCAAATCAAACCATGACGATCATCAATCTGGAGGTATTGCCTACTACCACAGGGTGACATGAATAATGCATGAACAAAATCCATATGTCGATAAATTGTGCTATTTCCATCTCACTATCTATTAGTAAAGCACATATATATATTACAGTGTTGTTTCATTGCACTGAGCTCAACATTGGTGAAACACAAGTAGGATACTTAGAGGAAAAAGAAAAAAGAATGCCTTTCAACAGAGGTCTGAAGAGAGGGTGATTTTGAATAAAAAACAGCAGGCAGGAGGTGAGATCCACTCAAAAGTGGCTCTAATTGAGAAACCAAAATGCCTTATCCTGAAGAAGTGAATGTTTTCAATCTCTAATGGAAAAACTGTTAGCAGAGTGAAGGATTCTACTGGCATGACGGCCATGACAGCAGAAACCCAGATAGGTGAGGCAGATAAGAAATAATGTGCCTGCACATTCAAAGATAGTAAAAACATGAAGGGGCAATTTGCATAACCTCTCGCTTTAAATAGTTTGATTGAGTTTAAATCCAGGTTTCAATCCAGGGTTTCTGAGGTCACGGGCAGTAGGGGAACATTTTAGAGATACAAAGGCCTTAAAAGTGCCACCATAGAGAGGGGTTATCTGTCTTTTCTGTGTTCAACTTCCATGAGATGTTGTTGATCCAGTTTGACACATCTGATAAACAATTCTAAAAGCAAGAGGTATCAGATTCTGAAATTCCATCCAGCCTGATTGGAACGTGGATGTTGTCTTCAAAGGTGTAAAACGATAAACACAAATATTGAATTTGTTCTGCCTAAGGTTGTAATTAAATATGAAAAGAAGGGGAGATTATGAGGAACTCTACCTAAGTGGGTGGCATAAAAAGGGAAGAGACAAGTGAGAGAGAAACTGCCTGATGGCAGCCTTATAAAAGAAAAAAAGCAATCCATTAGAGGGCAAGACTTTTAATCCCAATTGTTGCCATGTGGCTGATGATAATGTCATGGTCTTCAGTGCTGAAGTCAGCTGAGTGGTCAAGCAGTATAAGACTAGAGATACTGCCCTCTGCTGATATAACATAATCACCTCCTTTGAACCTGGCAAATGTGTGGATTTTTGTCCTTGACTGGTCTGAACCCCTGCTTGCAGGGATGACGAAAATTGTTGGCCACTCAGAAATTCTGTAGCTGCAGAGTAACTAAATAGTCCACAATCTTGTCTGGTGCAGAGAGAAGAGAAAAAAGATGAACATTGGACAAAATAATATTGTGCACAGAGGGATTCTAATGGAAGGTAAATATGACTGCTGATTTGAAGATGGCAGGAAGACATTGTTGTATGATTTTGATTGGGCCAGCATCCAACCAAGAACTAGATTTGGTTCAAGAAATGTGGCAAGGCAGGCTATTAGGAAGAATTGATGAAGAGGCTACAAGATTGACATTGGAGGTCAATCGCGATTAGGAACTCAGAATATTCAAAGGACTTAAAGTACTTCTGCGACATTAATGTTATAATTGAACATATAGGGGTTGAGAAGTTGGCATAAAGGAACATGCCAAGTGTGGAATCAAGAGTTCTTAAAAAACAAAGAAAATCAGTCAGTCAAAAGTACTTTACTGCAGTATGATAACATGAAGACAAATACACATTAAATAATATCTATAAAAATAACCCTTTACATGTACTGCAATATAATGTTATCCAGTGATTCCCTCGAATACATAGCATTGAATGCAAAAGCCTCGAAAAAAAAGCATAAAAATGCATTTTTTTTGTAGGTAAAGGTTTTTCTTATTAAAATGGGTTTTAAGGGGTAGAAAAACGAGGTTGGGGGGGACCCCCATTAAAGAAATGGAAATAAAATGCATTTTTTCCATGCATTTTTTTCGAGGCTTTTGCATTCGATGCTTTGGATGTCGAGGCTATCACTAGGAACCAATATAATAAATCATATCTGTATAAAACCATTTGGTTTGACAAGAAGGATGACAAATAATAGTTTAAATTATTTTTAAAAGATCATTAATGATGAAGTTTTCAGTTTGATTGTTCACCTTCTCCAGGCCCTGACTAGATAATTAGATACAGCGAACACCACATCCGGATGGAGAGAACTTCTACACAAGGACTCAGCGCTAACCAGTGTACATACTCCATACTTCTTAAGGCACAATCTCAAATTCCCTGGACGGATTCTGAAGTATCCTGGGTAGGTGAACAAAAAATGTTGGAGAGATTTGGTAGTGCCTTTACAAAAATGACAGCAGACATTTTCTGTTTTATACCAGAGACTTGTGAGGGGCGCAAGTTGGAGGATATTACATTGTAATTTCATGAAAAGGGTACGCGCAAATACAGATTTCAGGTCCATCAGAAATCTCATGCGGACCCATGCGGTTTTGTTCACCAGGTAAATCCATCCAGCTTTCAGGGATAAATAGTCAGTGGCCCTTTTGTGTGCACACCCATTACATGAAGGCATCTTTCATTGTACTGATGCTATACCCCTGTATAAGACATGATATAGGTTAGGCAAGGGAGATAATTAGCACTGCCACAAATCATCAGGTTCAAGACAGCTTCATGATAGCTTCTAAGCTCTTGTTTAGACCAGATCTTTGCCTCATATAGCAATGGTTTAAGGTCAATTAGATCTCCAATGCAGGTCAATCCAAGTTCATGATGCACAAATAGGTTAGGTGGATTTTTGGGGTGCATGAGTACATTTTTGAGAAAGATGTTTTCTGTAATAGTTATCCAAGTAAGTCTGTTATGATCCCACAATTCTGTGCCATAAAATGCTGCACAAATGGCGTGAGACCTATTGATTTCCATAGCATGAATGACCACATTATCACCGAACTTCAGCATGAAGATCAAAATTGCTGAACATTTGCGGGACAATGTAAGATTTGCTTTCTCTATATGTTTGCCCCATTTGTCATTGTTGGACTTTCAAAAGCCCAGATCATCAAATCCGTATCTGTTTATTGTTATAGAACTATGTGGAAAGAAATTAGTCTTGCCGCAGTGCAGTAATCAATGTGATAGGGCTTCTCAGATGACTTTGTTAAAGGTTTTTGTTGTCTGGCGATAAACAATCCAAGATACAAAGTGACAAAATATAATCAATAATTGTCGGAGAATTGACTTGCAATAGAGCAATATGTAACATTATTATTTATTACCATCCATACTCTCCAGAAATAGTTGCAGATATAAAATTCCAAGTTAATTACCATTTTTGTTGAGGCCGACAACACACTCTGAATGCCTCTGGCTCGCCCAGTATCATGGTAAGAGTAGTGCTGAAAACGAAACCCCAAATGAAATGGTATCCAACAAACTAGCTACATTCTATCAGG
Organism: Ambystoma mexicanum; assembly: GCF_040938575.1. NCBI lineage: Eukaryota > Metazoa > Chordata > Amphibia > Caudata > Ambystomatidae > Ambystoma > Ambystoma mexicanum. Next base: position 80,691,658 of record NC_090941.1, read on the forward strand.
AGACGTTCCTTTATTGACGGGGAATCACAACTAATGGTCTGAGTTTGGGTAAGAGACAGATTTTATGAAGAAGTGCTGCCTACATTTGTCTCACCTTATCAACTTACTGCTTTGTTTTACACAAAGATATTGAAACAAGATCAATTCCGAATCACAAGATTTGACTAAAGTCTTAATGCCTTCCATCCGATAGATCAGTTTCCTTTGGCATTAACAAATGCATTCAGGGCCGACTATTGAGTTGCATGGAGTTTAGTAGTAGCATTCTATTGGAGTACCATCTTCACTAGTGGTATTTATGAAAATCCACCCAATTCAAAGTATATCCCTGATGGAGGTGGCATTTCTGTTGGTATTGCAAAACACCTGTGCAGGTGATAACCTTATGAATTCCCTTTTTAACCCATTGTTTTCTATCAATTTCCACCTTCAACTTGAAGGCGGAAATGGATGGTGTACAGTGGTGTTCATACCTCTACTGAACAGTTTTTAAATGTTTCTAGTTCTTTTATGTGTTCAATGATTACGATCCTGAGACGGGTGCACCGGAGCGATGCCCTCATTCTAATCCCCTTCCAATGTACTTAGTGTGAAGGGAAGTGAGTTTGGAGCCACTTTGGAGGAGTTAAAGATAAATGGGATTTCATCATAAAGTTCACATGGAATACTGCCTGTTGTGGTCCCAGAATCCCACTGGTGGGATTAGACACAACCCTAAATTGGGTGGACAACAAATTTGGTGGCCTTTGGAAAATACCACCAAACTTTCTGTTACCACCCAAATCTGAATGTTGCATTTAATATCTTAATATGTTAGGGTCGTTTGAACAACACTGTAGTCCAAGCTTGCACAAACATTCAATATTTTGTTCCACTGAGTCTTCTTACACATTAATTTAGTCATGAAGTAGTGAACAATGCAGTAGAAAATGTTGCCACATTTTGAAGGGTGTACATCACAACCACTTCCGCTACAACCATAAGAGACACCATAAGATTACCCAATTGCTCGTACACATGAAATATATTGTGTTTGTTATAACCCAGTGCATTCATTTCACACTGTCTAGCTTTACGCAGTTCAAACTTTGCAATCTTTACAATTGGTGTAAAAATGCATCCAAATATTCTTTTTGCTGCCAAAGGCACACCATTAAGCACCATCATGCCAGTGAATACACATGACCCCAATGTTTCCATCCATGAAAACTATTTCAATTTCAAAATAATATCAAATTATAGAGACAGGCCTCAAGTAGAGATACATGTGTCTGAGGCTAGGCAGTGTTTGCATTGGCTCCCACTGAAGGCAAGAGTTCAATTCAGAATGCCATTGATAACCCACACATGTTGTATGAGACGCATGCCATCCTACCCGATGGAGTGTGTAGTGGAGAAATAGAGTCTGAGGTCTTTTAGATCCGATAACACCAACCAATTTAGAACATTCTGCTGCAAAACCAGCAAAGCCCTAGAGGGAGCATTTAGTATAGCAACCCCTGTAGTGTGGAACTCTCTCTCACTGGACCTAAGAGAGATCAAGTTCACTGGCATCTTTAAAAAGAAATAAACACTTTTATCCTGGTAGTTCCCCTTCCAGCTGGGTTTTAATTTCTTGCTCTATTTTCTGAGTGTGAGTATAATCTTCCACTCTTGTCTATGTTGGGGTTTGCCTTTACCTGGTATGCGGTATAAGTGTAAAGTAAAGTATAAACACACAGGCAGCATTCCCAAATTAACCTATGTCTTTGTTTTAGACTTGTACTGTGGTAATCAACACAGGGTTGAAGCATTTGCATGATGCATCAACCCAGTGTTGATTACCACAGTCCATCAAACTTATTCACATGTGTTCTTCACTTGTGCAGGCTGGGCCTGGAACTACCACCATGAGGGTGACACACTCTGAGACATGGGCCTCATTACGAGTCATTACGCTTGATTACGAGGTCCCTCGCGGGACCCGTTAAGGACACCTGGTAAAACCCGGCGTCGTTACCGGGTCCAGTGAGGGGACCAGGGAGCTATCAACAGGCCGGTCGTTATTGGCCCGTTGTTAGTTCCCTCTCCCATTCCCATTGAGCCCTATGGGGGCTCGGATGGGAATGGGGAAGGTCCGGGCCCCGGTTCCCTGAGGGAGGAATTACCGGGCCCTCCAAACTCCGAATGGCCCCGTAATTCCCCGTTCAGGGAACCCGGACCTTGTTTTGGAGGCAGCCATGCCGCTAATAGCGGCATGGCTACCGCCAAACCCGTAATGAGGCCCATGGAGTCTTGATCATGGGCTCACCAGTTGTTTTGGACTACAACTCACATCAACCACAGCCAGTATAGGTAATTGTGAGGGATCATAAAAGTCATAGTCCAAAACATGGCAGTGGCAACCCAATAATAGATTAACAACAACAGAATTGTGAATTCTGCAGGTGACTCTGCCAACCTAAAAATAAGCCTTCTTCAGACAGGTGATCATGGCGTATTTAATTCTATACATGTGAAAGATATTCTTAACAAAGTGAATTGCTTTCCAAGCCCTCTACAAATTGCTTTAAAGTCAGCAAGACATAGCCTTAACAGCCCCGGAATGCCAACAGGCTAATTATCGTACAATTGCATCAGTGCTCAAAAACTGAGTATATTCACTCTATGATAATATTGATTGAATCTAACAGGTTGTGTCACAATCAGAATTATCTAAAAAGGGTTGCCATAGGGCCAACATAAATCAGACTGTTTTTGTAACTATGTTTGCTGCATAACATAAAACAATAAAACAGTCTACTTCCTTTTTTCCCTAGTGAAAATATTTGTAGACAGTACAGATTGAGATAATCCTAAATTACAGAACTTCTCTCCCAATACTTGAGAATCTATGCTCCAACAGATCTGGGTGGTAGTCTTTCCACCGGGATCCATTCCCCCACCACCCCAACATGCCTCTACACTACTTCACATTCCTCACTACCACACACCACAATAAGCACACTTCACCCCAAGCTAGTACAAACAAAAACATCAAAGGCACACAACACCCACCTCTTAAATGTGCACTACTGAACGTACGCTCCCTACCCGCACATGCCCTCGAGATAAATGATCTACTATCCACACTTACAGGCCGATTCATGGAATAATTAGCGCGGCGCAAGTGGGCAAAAACGTGCGATTCGCAGTGGAATAGCGAAAATCGCAGTGCAATTGCGAAAATCGCACGAAAAGCAGCGCACGTCGATTCATGGAAGGCCGTGCGTGAGAAAACCAGCGGATGTGCGATAAAAAAGTGCGCGGCGCACGTTGGCGCACAGGCCATCTAACAGCGTGCGCCAGGTCACAGCGAAAATCGCACAGGCCACAGCGAAATTCGCACACAACACGCACACAACAAAAGTAGGCGGAACACGGGCGTAACACTCGGAATGGGGAACAACTTGCCAAAACGTGGGCGTCACGGGGGAAGTACAGGGCACAAGTGCGCGGAACGCCCACACGCTCGCCTACAACACGTATTCATGGAATAGAATAGGGGAAAAAAGCGCACGCTCAAACCAGCGCACAGGCACAAACACGACCGCCACAAGAAAGCAGGCGGTAGCGTCTCTGCGGCTGTAAGAAATGTGCGCCAAAAGGTGCACCAACAAATAGCACCTATATACTGCCATGATGAATGTCCCATACTGTGGCCCTCCATGAAAAATGACGTGCAAAGGGGTACCCACAAACACGGACACCCGCTGGCAAAAAATACGTGTGCGTGTATACCGGGGTGCGCGGGAAGTCTAACACGCGATTTCAGCAGGGTACGTGCATCACAGGGGTTCGCGTGAAGTTTCACACGCGATCGGGCCTGGGGGAGCGGGCTACGTGTATATCAGGGGTTCGCGTGAAGTTTCACACGCGATCAGGCCTGGGGGAGCGGGCTACGTGTATTACAGGGGTTCGCGTGAAGTTCCTCACGTGATCGGGCCTGGGGGAGCGGGCTACGTGTATTACAGGGGTTCGCGTGAAGTTCCTCACGCGATCGGGCCTGGGGGAGCGGGCTACGTGTATTACAGGGGTTCGCGTGAAGTTCCTCACGCGATCGGGCCTGGGGGAGCGGGCTACGTGTATAACAGGGGTTCGCGTGAAGTTCCTCACGCGATCGGGCCTGGGGGAGCGGGCTACGTGTATTCCAGGGGTGCGCGGGAAGATCCAGGGGTGCGCGGGAAGTTGCACACGCGAATAACCTGGGCGCGTGTATTTCAGGGGTGCGCGGGAAGTTCCACACGCGAATAGCATGGGGGCGCGTGCATTTCAGGGGTGCGCGGGAAGTTCCACACGCGAATAGCCTGGGGGGGCGTGTATTACAGGGGTGCGAGGGAAGTTCCACACGCGAATAGCCTGGGCGCGTGTATTTCAGGGGTGCGCGGGAAGTTCCACACGCGAATAGCCTGGGCGCGTGTATTTCAGGGGTGCGCGGGAAGTTCCACACGCGAATAGCCTGGGCGCGTGTATTTCAGGGGTGCGCGGGAAGTTCCACACGCGAATAGCCTGGGCGCGTGTATTTCAGGGGTGCGCGGGAAGTTCCACACGCGAATAGCCTGGGCGCGTGTATTTCAGGGGTGCGCGGGAAGTTCCACACGCGAATAGCCTGGGCGCGTGTATTTCAGGGGTGCGCGGGAAGTTCCACACGCGAATAGCCTGGGCGCGTGTATTTCAGGGGTGCGCGGGAAGTTCCACACGCGAATAGCCTGGGCGCGTGTATTTCAGGGGTGCGCGGGAAGTTCCACACGCGAATAGCCTGGGCGCGTGTATTTCAGGGGTGCGCGGGAAGTTCCACACGCGAATAGCCTGGGCGCGTGTATTTCAGGGGTGCGCGTGAAGTTCCACACGCGAATAGCCTGGGCGCGTGTATTTCAGGGGTGCGCGGGAAGTTCCACACGCGAATAGCCTGGGCACGTGTATTTCAGGGGTGCGCGGGAAGTTCCACACGCCAATAGCCTGGGCGCGTGTATTACAGGGGTGCGCGGGAAGTTCCACACGCGAATAGCCTGGGCGCGTGTATTTCAGGGGTGCGCGGGAAGTTCCACACGCGAATAGCCTGAACGCGTGTATATCAGGGGTGCGCGGGAAGTTCCACATGTGATTTGACAGTGTGGGTCCTCCCAGGTGTACCCTGTACACCCTCCACGGCCCCTGCAGGCAGCCCACACCACAGGGGACTACCCTGCATCCCTGGTCATGTCCCGCAGGCAGCCCACCCACCATGGGCATGCCCCCCAGCAAAGGCACATGTCTCCTTGAACTAATGAACACCAACTCATGTCCCCTTGCACCCCCACCCCCCAGCACTGTGGGGCACCTGCCAGCAGGCCCCCACCCATGTCCAACTCATGTCCCCCACCACCCCCACCCCCCAGCACTGTGGGGCACCTGCCAGCAGGCCCCCACCCATGTCCAACTCATGTCTCCCACCACCCCCACCCCCCAGCCACCAGGGTCATCCTCCACCAGGCCCCCACTCATGTCTCCCACCACCCCCACCCCCCAGTCACCAGGGGCACCCTCCACCAGGCCCCCACTCATGTCTCCCATCACCCCCACACCCCAGCAGTGCAGGGTCACCCTCCACCAGGCCCCCACTCATGTCTCCCACCACCCCCAAGCCACCAGGGGCACCCTCCACCAGGCCCCCACTCATGTCACCCACCACCCCCACCCCCCAGCCACCAGGGGCACCCTCCACCAGGCCCCCACTCATGTCTCCCACCACCCCCAAACCCCAGCAGTGCAGGGTCACCCTCCACCAGGCCCCCACTCATGTCACCCACCACCCCCACCCCCCAGCCACCAGGGGCACCCTCCACCAGGCCCCCACTCATGTCTACCACCACCCCCACACCCCAGCAGTGCAGGGTCACCCTCCACCAGGCCCCCACTCATGTCTCTCACCACCCCCACCCCCCAGCCACCAGGGGCACCCTCCACCAGGCCCCCACTCATGTCTCCCACCACCCCCAAACCCCAGCAGTGCAGGGTCACCCTCCACCAGGCCCCCACTCATGTCACCCACCACCCCCACCCCCCAGCCACCAGGGGCACCCTCCACCAGGCCCCCACTCATGTCTCCCACCACCCCCAAACCCCAGCAGTGCAGGGTCACCCTCCACCAGGCCCCCACTCATGTCACCCACCACCCCACCCCCCAGCCATCAGGGGCACCCTCCACCAGGCCCCCACTCATGTCTCCCACCACCCCCACCCCCCAGCCACCAGGGGCACCCTCCACCAGGCCCCCACTCATGTCTCCCACCACCCCCAAACCCCAGCAGTGCAGGGTCACCCTCCACCAGGCCCCCACTCATGTCACCCACCACCCCCACCCCCCAGCCACCAGGGTCACCCTCCACCAGGCCCCCACTCATGTCTCCCACCACCCCCACCCCCCCAGCACTGTGGGGCACCTGCCAGCAGGCCCCCACCCATGTCCAATCCATGCCCCCCTGCACCTGGGTCCCAACATTCCCCAATCATGTCCGTAATGCCCATCCTCCCCTGCCAAAAGGCCCAACCAACTATCACACCCACCCACATATCAAAGGCAATTACATGTTACACCCCCAATTTAAATAATGCAATTGAACACATGTCTGTCACACACAATGGCTGCAAGTGAATGACAAAACACCCAACATGACATGCCTGAAAGCAATGAGATGATACGACACATTGAAGATTAAAAAAATAATATGTATTTAACAGCAAGTAGAATGGAAATGAAATAAGAAAAAACACAAAGCAAATCAAACAAAACAAGATGAATGTCCAAGAAAATAATCTGAAAAATTAAAATAAGCCAATGAAGAAGATCATCCTGGGTCCATGAGCCCTACCAAATTAAACCTAACTATGACTACTAACTAAAAAGTGAACTATATACAAAAAAGTGGTGCATTGTCCAATCGCAATCAAAAAAAATTCAAAAAAACAAAGGAAACCTAACCCTAACTATACAACTATATACAAAGGCAGCGGGCTATTCGGACGGCTCACTGGTTGTTATCATGGGCCAGGGCATCATCGAACTCCTGGTCAATGGCTTGGAGGCGGGCATGTTCCCTGGCCCCGAGGTCCCGCAGGGATAACGCAGTGTCAAGCTCAAACTCCCTGCGAAGACCCTCGAGGCACTCAGCCCGCCTCAGCGCCCTCCGCATGGAGTCCTCCGCCCTGACCATCGTGAGCCGTTCCTCCTCTGCCCGCTGCCGCTCCGCACCTATCCGCTGGCACAACCGCTCCCACACGGAAGCCACTCCCATTCCAGGGTTCTCCTGCCCTCCGGCCGATGCCTGCACCCCTGATGTTGATGGCCCCGAGCCATGATGCCTCCCACGTTGAGCCTGCTGCTGCCTCCGACGCAACTGCCTGTGCCAGCACGACGGCATCCAGGCTGATGGAAACCACCGACGCCGTCGTGCACGTGCCCTGCCCGATGATGCCGTCACATCCTCCATCTGCTGGGGTCCAGTTGCTCTGGTGTCCACCCCTGCTGGATCTCTGACTCCCGACTGTGGCAGGGATGGGATCCCCACCGAGCTGGCTGCATTGGTCGGGGCAGGTCCACAGGGGGCCCTGGTGGCATCTGGGCTGGAAGACGGCAAGGAGAACGACTGGTGGATAGCCTGCACAGAGGAGGAGAGGGCCGCCACATTGGCCAACACATGCAGGAAACCCCCGAACATGGCCGATCCCAATTGGGCCACGTCGGCACGGTGCACTTCGTGATGACGTGCGTGCTCCTCCCGGGAAGCACGCACGGCATCACGAATCACAGCCGTGCGCATCGTGACCCCAATCAGGACCTTCTCCGCACGGCCAGGGGTTCCCACGTCCGCAGGTGGAGGGGAGTCAGGTGACATGGACATCCCCTCTACCTGCGGACAGGCCTGGGACGGGGCATCCCTGCTGGTGCATGGTGGTGCACTCACAGGGTCAGGGACAGCGACATGCACAGGCCCCTCCACGGTGACCTGTGCTGCGTCCTGCCCCTGGCCCTGGACTGCACCACTTGCACCAGCAGGGATGCCCCCACCAGGCCCCATGTGTGCCCCACTGGCGGCCTCCTCCTCCTCTGTGCAAACCACCAACCTGGATGGCTCCTCACCGTCTCCCACCGTAGCAGGCCCCTGTGGGGGCTCACCCACCCCTTCCGCTGCAGCCGTGGGGGCATCCCTGCCGCCTTGCTCCACAGCGCCGTCTCCGCCCTCTTCTTCACTAGCCGCTGCGTAGAGGGAGACAAAGAACACAAGCATCAGGGCACTGTACAATGGTCCCCTAGACAGGAAGCAATAGCAGATGAGCACCACTGTCAAAGTACACTTCCATCATGTCCCTCCACAACACATGGGTCAGTCCAGGCAAAACACACACAGTAACAGGCATGGTGCATGCCATGGACATTTCCATGCATGTCCAATGGACTCTTGAAACATTCAATGATATGTAACTCACATGCATCATGGCTCATGCCCATCACATGCACACACTTCACCTCAGTCACATCCATCTGGCCCCAAACACAGCGGATACAAGGGTAATTTGGCTGCTTTACTGAATCTGTGCATTGTCACACACATGTGTCATGCATCCATGGCATGCACAAGTCACAGACACGCAGGTCAGGCACACAGACATGGCTACCATATATGTACCTGGCATCAGCACCCATCCCTCACCCCCACCCATGTTCAGGTACAGAGACTGGCATGCTCTCATGTTCAAAATCTGAATAGGGCTCACCATGCCGCATTTCAACACATGCAACAACCATGTGCATCACACATCACTGGTCGCACATGCATTACCATGATGTCCCTGCACACATACATGCATACATGGCCTATGGCACACATACAGGCAAGTATCATAGAACCAGCACACCGCAACATGCCCTGTCTCCCACAGTAATGCATGGACACTTACCGCTCAACTCCAGACGGGCCTCCCTCTCAAGGATCTGGGCGTGGAGCGCTGGGCGTACGCGTTCCAGGACCCTCATCTGGATGGAACTCATGCGGCCCCGGCCCCCCTCCACGAGGCGCCGGGCCTTCACAAGGGTCCTGGACCTCAAGTCCTCCCAGCACTTCTTGATCTTCAGGACGTCGCGGGTTGCCACCCCCTCCGCGTTGATGGCAACCACACAGTCGGCCCAGATCCTCTGCCGTCCTTCCTTGCTGGCGCGGGACGATCCAAAGTGGGCATCATACTGCCCCAGGACATGCTCCACCAGGACACCAACTTCGGTGACAGTGAAGCTGGTGCCCCTCTGCCCCTCTGGCCTGGGGTTGCCACTGGTGCCAGATGTGGAAGTGCCCGACATGGCAACCCCATAGGCAGGTGTGGGTGGGCAACTGGGTCCTGGGGCTGGGCTGTGGAGCGATGTAATCCCAGTCGGGAGTCTTCAGTTCCAGCAGGGGTGGACACAGCAACTGGACCCCTGCAGATGGCTGATGTGCAGGCACCAAATGGCAGGGCACGGTGGCAGCAGGCAGGCAGGCAGGCAGCAGCAGATGGCACGTGGGAGGCTGCTCGGGGCACTGGGGGGCAGTAACTCGGCCTTCTGGGCAGGAGCGTGGTCTTCCGTGTGTTTTCGCGTGGCCAGCTTGATACGGAGTGATTTGGCACGTGAAAATCCTGCACGTCAGCGTGAAATCCGAGGAAAGGCCCTTAGCGCGTAAGTGCGTCAGCACGCATACGCGATTCTATTGGACCAGAGTCCCTCAGCGCGTAAGCGCGTCTGTGACGTGACCCGCACGGGTGTTCCCCACTCAGCATGTGATGACGGGGCACACGTGGAGATACTGCACGTCAGAGTGTCATCGCGTGTAATTGGACAAAAGTGCGCGTACACGCGATTGGCCTATGTACGTGTATTAAATGGGTGCGCGGCCACTTACACACGCAAGTACGTCAGCGAACCTGTATCCCGTGGTGCGTGTGAATTTCCACACGCTATTGGACTGGGAACTGGATTCCAGGGGTGCGCGGGTCACACGCTGTATCCCGTGGTGCGTGTGAATTTCCAAACGCTATTGGACTGGGAACTGGATTCCAGGGGTGCGCGGGTCACACGCTCGCCTAGAACACGCGCAAAGCATACAATTGCGGACTTTAACAATAACAAGCTCAGACGCCAGGATGAACATACCGTTCCTAGCAGCAGTGGCAGTGGGCTACCAAAGGAGGAGGAGGAGGATAGTCAGGGCCAGAATATTCACACCCAGAACCAGCCTTTTCGGGATGCCTGATGACAAGGTGTATGGGAGGTACAGGTTTCCACCACACATCATACTGGACCTGGTGAGTGAGTGCGAGGATGACCTCACATCACCCACCCTGTGCTCCCAAGCACTCAGCCCCCTGGAGAAGGTCCTCAATGTACTGCACTTCTTAGCCACTGGATCATTTCAGCGGACAAGTGCCATAGTGGGTGGGGTGTCACAGGCCACCCAGTCACGCTGCCTACACCAGGTCTTGAACATCATGACTGCATGCCCATCAGTCCGCAGGCACATATACCTGCCCAGAACACCTGCAGAAAGGCATGCTGCCGCCCTGGATTTTTACGCTGTGGCACGATTCCCCAGAGTGCTAGGTGCCATCGACTGCACCCATGTGGCTCTACGTCCCCCCAGGGCATCTGAGCACATCTATAGGAACCGCAAGCACTGGCATTCCATCAACGTGCAGGTAGCATGTAATGCCAAGGGAATCGTCACCTCAGTATATGCCAACTATCCCGGCTCCACCCACGACAGCTTCATTTACCGAATGTCCACCCTAAGCCGGGACCTAGAAGCTGGGCGGCATGGCGATACATGGCTGCTTGGTGAGTATGTATGCCACTGCACATGCATGCATGTTGGATACTGAGCAAGGTCACAACCCCACCAATGATACCAATCACCACCTCCACAGGGGACAGTGCCTACCCTCTCAGCCCCCACATGATGACGCCAATTCGGAACCCCACCACGCCACCCCAGGTAAGATATAACACAGCCCACATTACAACCAGGGGCATAGTGGAGCGCACATTCGGAGTGCTAAAGTCACGCTTTCGCTCCCTTGACCGTTCTGGCGGGCAGCTGTTATACGCTCCCCCAGTAGTGTGCAGGATCATAGTGGCAGCATGTGTCCTGCACAACGTTGCAACACGCCGGGGCCTGGCCGTGGACATGGTGGTGGCCCCACATCCCCAACCACATGCACAGCCGCTGCGCATGGGAGGGGAAAGGGCACGGGGGGAGGCAGCCCGTACACAGCTAGTGGCTAATTACTTCACATAGAAATCACACCCCTGTGGAGTGCACACTGCCCTGGCACATTCCATCTGACAATCAATGATGACTCAACCTGACACTGATCCTGAATGTCTGGAGAATGAACCGGGAATACCATGTCAGCCTGAGATTGTTCACCTGGAAGTGTCACAATGTGTGCATCCCTACCCACACAGACACCACCAATGCAGTTTTGTGAAGTTACACATTGAAGCAGCTAAAATGAATACCCACTTGCAAAATGCAACAAGAGGACAGTGCCATGTCAGCCAACCCAACCCCAGCACCGCCACACGACACACCGTGCCATGTCATGCTAATTGCAGGTAAACAAAGTAATCCCCACAACATGACATCAGTCTCACTATGTACAGTGGCACTATTAGAAACCTGCAACACCTGAAATGCTCACAGCAATGCCGGACCAACAACATACTTGAGCACGTAGTACCATTAACATGACATCACAAATGTTACATATTAGTAGTCTCACCACCTGGAAATGCCTGCACTCCCACCACTACCAACTGTGCAGTGTTGTCGCCATGTAGAGTTGTAGGTGCACTGCTGCCAACATGGTCCCCATCTCCAGACTAGAGGTCCTTGTGTGGACATGAGGAAGGGACTTGCAAATTGGGAGGTAGACACAGAAGAAGAGTTACACATCAATGCAACATGCAGTGTACAACACAACAGCAATATGCACTATGAATGTATACACAGTATTGACTACAGACTGGCCACACAGCTCATGGGAGTCCAACGTCACTGTGTAATTCACTGTCACTTGGGCACACCCTTTGCAAGCCCATGGAAACGGGAAGCAGGAGGGGTGTGTGTGGCTCAAACCCAAGCATCTGAACCAAATACATTACAAGCCTGCATGTGCCCAGCCACAATGCAGCGTATGCCCACAGGAACCACGGAAGCCAACAGATCGAAGCCAACAGATCGAAGCCAACAGATCGTCCCAAAAAAATTGGGAATAAAAGAAATCAAAATAAAAATAAAAATAAGAAACAATCAAAAATGGCCATTGATGGGCCCGGGGGGGTTGGGGAGGCCACCCAGGAGGTCCGAGGACAGGATGCACACCAGAACCCACCTGCGTGGATCCTGGGAAGATGAAACACCTCCATGGGCTCATGGCCCACACGGCTACCCTATTGTGGGAGTATCACTGCTGTCGCTATTATCACCCTGTGCAGCTGCATCCGGAGGTGGTTGCACTATGGGAGGCAGCCCACGCAAGGCCCTAGTCTGCTCCTCCATGGCTGCAAGCATGCGGGTGTGGTAGGTCTGGTTCTGGAGGATGAGTGTGCGGAGGTCCCCATGCAACAACTCACGGGATGCCCGGACCTCCGCCCTCGTTGCCTGCATCTCAGCTGAGAGCGTACGGGTGAGACGCTCCAGCTGCTGTTCTGTCCTTTGGTGTGTTGAAGCCTCAAGCTCAACAAGAGTCGTCCTGAGGTGAAGGAGCTCCTGCCTCAAGGCTTCCCTGTGGCCCTGGGACTCAATGGAGATGGCCTCCTGCAGAGTCGCCAGTGCCGCCCGCCTGTCCCTGTTGGACCCCAACATGTCCTCCCTGTGTGACTGGCAGATGGAGTCGGTTGCCTGCTCTAGTCGCTCCATCAGCCTTTCTGGGGGGACAATGGAAGTGGCCACCCTATCCATGGCCTGAGCCATCATCTCGGATGATGCAGCCTGTTGGGTAGCCATACCGTAAATGGATTGCTCCCATGCGGTATTGCCGGGTGGCGTACGGCCACCACGTCGGCGGGCACCACACCTGTCTGGGGCAAGGCGAACTGCGCCTTGCTGTGCCGGCACTGCCTGAGGCTGCAGGACTGCATTCCCCCTCTGATCTGCTGGCCCAGGAACAGGATCAGATGTCGCGGAGTGTGACCCTGCATCCCTAACCACCGAAGGCCTAGCTGCCAACACTGACATCCCCATGGAGGGTACTGACCCTGGTGCAGGTGGGTGAGACAGAACAGAATCCCTCCCTGGAACACTCACCTGCGACGGCACGTAGGTCTCATCCGAATCAACACCTGAGTACAGCTCGGGGGAGGTGCAGCCAGAGACACCCCTTGAGAGCACGACCTGCAGCACTTGTGGGTTCTCCCACACCACCACACCACGTCCCTCACTGGTGGTTGGTCGGCCCTGGGACACCTCCTGGGTCTGCACCATCTCCACAACCCCAGCAGTATCAGGTGCGTCTTCCCCTGCAAAGACATGAAAACAAAGAAATGGAAACAGGCATTAGCACCATGGCACACATTGAGGGCTGAGAAGCAAGAGAACCAGTACTTGATTGACACATGTCCCACATGACTAAAACCCTCCCATGCATGCACCCTCACTGCGTATGAAGTGCAGGCAAATGGCACACACTGATGACGCCAAGATGGAAGATGAACACATTTTCTGCATGCTGCCTGGCAGTGGCATCACACATTGGCCTGTGATTGGCAGGTGAAACACACATGCCATCACACAGATGGCATGTACCATTGCTATTGAGTGAAGATGGAGAGGAGGGCAGCACCTATTCATTCAGTCCAGTTCCCGCATGTAATAGCTTTTCTATTTCTAACAGGTCAGATTTTTCACCTGGAGCTGCCAGTCTGAAATGGTCCAATTGCACAGGGACATGTGTGTACAAATGATATCCAGGTAACAAAGTCACTCCACTTTACCATACCCATGTCAGACATGTGACTAGTGGACAGCGACATGCCTAGTGAAAGTTGTGGAATGCAAACAAACTGACTGAATGAACAGTGAAGAAGAAGCAAATATGTTGTGGCAAGGTGACACTTCAAGGGCAACTGGCGTGCAGTTGGGCTAGATGTCTACTGTTGGCAGAAGGGATACTGCTATGGCCAAATGCAGCTGCGCAGGAAGGATTGCAGCTGCGCAGGAAGGATTGCATGAAGCACATAGCTGACCCATACGACTCAGGCGCACACACTCTCACCTGGCACCCGAACAGAAGCCCTCACACACACACCATGCACATGGATGACACACACATGCATGTGCACTCACCGGACAATGCCTCGTAATCAGCCAGATCTCCCACGCCTTGGATCTGTTCCTCCGTGACGTAGGTCCCAGCGACTGACTCATGTGGAGTGAGTTCCATGTCTACTACTGGAGACCCACCTCCAGTCACTAGAGTTGCGGCATGACTTGAGGCCAGCTTACTCTTTGCCCTGCGCTTTAGGTCATTCCAGCGCTTATAGCAATCATTGGCTGTGCGCCTCACAATTCCAAGGGCACTTACGATGTCCGCAACGGTCTGCCAGTGTGCCTGGCGTTGTGCAGGTGTGGTCTTGGATCCTGCAACAATGACCATCTCGTTGTCATGTCCGGACACATACTCGACAAGTGCATTCAGTTCGTCATCCGTGAAGCTGGGCTTCCTGGACGGGCCGGACTGTGTAGCCGTGTCTGGGGCATCAGCCTGTGCCGGACGAGCGCTCTTCCTCTTCCGCTTGGAAGGTGGTGGTGATCCTGAGTGTCCTGCGCCGCTCTGGACACTAGGGGCAGGAGCCCTGGTGGACTCTGTATCAGGAGTGTGGGATTGCACACTCAGCATGGGAGTTGGTGCAGGCATTAGCTCTAGTGTGATGGTGTCAGGGGGAATGTCAGCAGCATGGACTAGGACCGACACTGTCCTGGATGGGTGTGTGGGGGCTGGGGTGGATGGAGCCGCAGCTGCCCCTGCAGCCTCTCCGCCCTGCCTACTTGGTGCAGCAGATGACCTTGCTGCCCCAGATCCACGTGGCATGATGGCATCAACGTGCACCAGCGCACGTGTCGTAGCCCTGCTGACCTGGAAGTCAGCCATGGAGTCAGCCAGGTCTGGTGCCACAATGTTCTGGTCCAACAAGGGCTGAGCATGGATGGTGTCAGCCACATCAGCCTCAATGGGAGGGGGGGGGGATTATGGGTTCCCGTGACTGGTCCTCCACACATGGGGGGACAGGCTCACCCTGCAAGTTACGACCACGTCCCCTACCGGATCCACCACGGCCACCACTTGTGGCTCTTCCACCTTTGCCACCCTTACGGAATCCTCGCCTCCCAGCCATGGCACTGATGTTAATGTGCGTATGGGAGTGGATGTAGACTATTGTCCTGGGCAATTGGGGGTCAAAGGGGTTGGGTACCAGATGGTAATTGTACCCTAGTGCTCTAGCAAGGCTGAATGTAACCCCTGGGGAAAGATGACGGGTCACGCAATGCACAGGAGGCCCAAAAAAGGGAGATGACGTGCACGCAACCCCTCCTAGACCACGTGTGCAGAAAGAAAAACCTGCACTACGCTGTGGCACCCAGAAACACAAGATTGAACGTATGCGTGTCACACGCAGCCTAGAATGACCTCTGAAGGGGTAGGCTACACACGGGGCTATCACAGATGTTAGATACGTGCGTGACTCACCGTCTGCCAGGTAAACGAGCGTGTAAAAGGAGCACGTTTGGTTGGCAACACCCCCGCCAAAAGAAGATTTGTCCGCTGTCTGAGGAGACAGGACAACAGTAGAAGGGAACACTGTTTGAGGGAACAGGCCCAGGTAAACCAGTAAAGGAGAAAACAGAGAAAAAGCTGTCAGAGGTAACAGGGAATACGAACTAGAAACGCCGTGAAGTAAATCGCGTGTGAAACGACAAGAAGTACAGAATTCACCCACTCGCTCTCCACGAAAAGCACGTACAAGGAAAACGTGTTCTACACGTACCTTTTATACAGGCCCACACATCCAGCGTCACTTACGCGGCGTGTACGCGCTAGGGCCAATTTCACCAATTACACGCTTTGTCACTTCTGCGTGTAGGGCCATTTCCA
Source organism: Ambystoma mexicanum (assembly GCF_040938575.1). Lineage (NCBI taxonomy): Eukaryota > Metazoa > Chordata > Amphibia > Caudata > Ambystomatidae > Ambystoma > Ambystoma mexicanum. The sequence continues at coordinate 80,707,837 of NC_090941.1, forward strand.
CCAATCACACGCGATTACACTCTGACGTGCAGTCTTTCCACGTGTGCTCTGTCATCACGTGCTGTGTGGGAAACACCTGTGCGGGTCACGTCACAGACGCGCTTACGCGCTGAGGGCTTTTCCTCAGTTTTCACGCTGACGTGCAGGATTTTCACGTGCAAAATCACTCCGTACCAAGCTGGCCACGCGTACGCACACGGAATACCACGCTCCTGCCCGGAAGGCCGAACTACTGCCCCCCAGAGCCCGAGCACGCTCCCACCTGCTGCTGCCCGACTGCCTGCTGCCCCTGCACTGCTGGGGGGTGGGGGTGGTGGGAGACATGAGTGGGGGCCTGGTGGAGGGTGCCCCTGGTGGCTGGGGTGTGGGGGTGGTGGGAGACATGAGTGGGGGCCTGGTGGAGGGTGCCCCTGGTGGCTGGGGTATGGGGGTGCAGGGTGACATGAGTGGGGGCCTGGTGGAGGCTGCCCCTGGTGGCTGGGGGGTGGGGGTGATAGGGGACATGAGTGGGGGCCTGGTGGAGGCTGCCCCTGGTGGCTGGGGGGCGGGGGTGGTGGTAGACATGGGTGGGAGCCTGGTGGAGGCTGCCCCTGGTGGCTGGGGGGTGGGGGTGCAGGGGGACATGAGCAGGTGTGCAGGGTAGTCCCCTGTTTTGTGGGCTGCCTGCAGGGGCCGTGGAGGGTGTACAGGGAACACCTGTGAGGACCCACCCAGCCTAATCGCGTGTGTAACTTCCCACGCACCCCTGTAATACACGTACCAAGCCAAATCGCGTGTGAGAATTCCCGCGCATACCTGAAATACACGTACCCTGCTGAAGTCACGTGTAAAACTTCCCGCGCACCCCTGAAATGCATGCGACCAGGCTATTCGCGTGTGGAACTTCCCGCGCACCCCTGAAATACACGCGCCCAGGCTATTCGCGAGTGGGACTTCCCGCGCACCCCTGAAATACACGTAGCACGCTGGGAGACATGAGTGGGGGCCTGGTGGAGGGTGCCCCTGCACTGCTGGGGGGTGGGGGTGGTGGGAGACATGGGTGGGGGCCTGGTGGAGGGTGCCCCTGGTGGCAGGGGGGTGGGGGTGATGGGGGACATGAGTGGGGGCCTGGTGGAGGGTGCCCCTGCACTGCTGGGGGGTGGGGGTGATAGGGGACATGGGTGGGGGCCTGGTGGAGGTTGCCCCTGGTGGCTGGGGGGTGGGGGTGGTGGGAGACATGGATGGGGGCCTGGTGGAGGGTGCCCCTGGTGGCAGGGGGGTGGGGGTGATAGGGGACATGGGTGGGGGCCTGGTGGAGGGTGCCCCTGCACTGCTGGGGGGTGGGGGTGGTGGGAGACATGGATGGGGGCCTGGTGGAGGGTGCCCCTGGTGGCAGGGGGGTGGGGGTGATAGGGGACATGGGTGGGGGCCTGATGGAGGGTGCCCCTGCACTGCTGGGGGGTGGGGGTGGTGAGTGACATGGGTGGGGGCCTGGTGGAGGGTGCCCCTGGTGGCAGGGGGGTGGGGGTGATAGGGGACATTGGTGGGGGCCTGGTGGAGGGTGCCCCTGCACTGCTGGGGGGTGGGGGTGGTGGGAGACATGGATGGGGGCCTGGTGGAGGTTGCCCCTGGTGGCTGGGGGGTGGGGGTGGTGAGAGACATGGGTGGGGGCCTGGTGGAGGGTGCCCCTGGATGCTGGGGGGTGGGGGTGATAGGGGACATGAGTGGGGGCCTGGTGGAGGGTGCCCCTGCACTGCTGGGGGGTGGGGGTGGTGGGAGACATGGATGGGGGCCTGGTGGAGGGTGCCCCTGGTGGCAGGGGGGTGGGGGTGATAGGGGACATGGGTGGGGGCCTGATGGAGGGTGCCCCTGCACTGCTGGGGGGTGGGGGTGATAGGGGACATGGGTGGGGGCCTGGTGGAGGGTGCCCCTGCACTGCTGGGGGGTGGGGGTGGTGGGAGACATGGGTGGGAGCCTGGTGGAGGGTGCCCCTGGATGCTGGGGGGTGGGGGTGGTGGGAGACATGGGTGGCGGCCTGGTGGAGGGTGCCCCTGGATGCTGGGGTGTAGGGGTGGTGGGAGACATGAGTGGGGGCCTGGTGGAGGGTGCCCCTGGTGGCTGGGGATTGGGGGTGGTGGGAGACATGGGTGGGGGCCTGGTGGAGGGTGCCCCTGGATGCTGGGGGGTGGGGGTGGTTGGAGACATGAGTGGGGGCCTGGTGGAGGCTGCCCCTGCACTGCTGGGGGGTGGGGGTGTTGGGAGACATGGGTGGGGGCCTGGTGGAGGCTGCCCCTGCACTGCTGGGGGGTGGGGGTGCAGGGGGACATGAGCAGGTGTGCAGGGTAGTCCCCTGTTTTGTGGGCTGCCTGCAGGGGCCGTGGAGGGTGTACAGGGAACACCTGTGAGGACCCACCCAGCCTAATCGCGTGTGATAATTCCCGCACACCCCTGTAATACACGTACCTGGCCAAATCGCATGTGAGAATTCCCGCGCACCCCTGTAATACACGTACCCAGCCGAATCGCGTGTAGAACTTCCCACGCACCCCTGTAATACACGTACCCAGCCGAATCGCGTGTAGAACTTCCCGTGTACCCCTGTAATACACGTACCCAGCCAAATCGCATGTGATAATTCCCACGTACCCCTGTAATACACGTACCCTGGCCAATCACGTGTAGAACTTCCCACGCACCCCTGTAATACACGTACCAAGCCAAATCGCGTGTGATAATTCCCGCGCACCCCTGTAATACACGTACCAAGCCAAATCGCGTGTGAGAATTCCCGCGCACCCCTGTAATACACGTACCCAGCCGAATCGCGTGTAGAACTTCCCGTGTACCCCTGTAATACACGTACCCAGCCAAATCGCATGTGATAATTCCCACGTACCCCTGTAACACACGTACCCTGGCCAATCGCGTGTAGAACTTCCCACGCACCCCTGTAATACACGTACCAAGCCAAATCGCGTGTGATAATTCCCGCGCACCCCTGTAATACACGTACCTGGCCAAATCGCATGTGAGAATTCCCGCGCACCCCTGTAATACACGTACCCAGCCGAATCGCGTGTAGAACTTCCCGTGTACCCCTGTAATACACGTACCCAGCCAAATCGCGTGTGATAATTCCTGCGTACCCCTGTGATACACGTGCCCTGGCTAATCGCGTGTAAAACTTCACGCATACCCCTGTAATACACGTACCCTGGCCAATCGCGTGTAGAACTTCCCGTACCCCTGTAATACACGTACCCTGACTAATCGCGTGTATAACTTCACGCGTACCCCTGATATGCACGTTACCCGCTTTGCGTTCCTTGTTTGGCAGCCCTGTAGACTGGTCCAGGGTTAGCGCAGCCCTTTGCGATGATTTAGCGATTTTGATGGCTTTTCCTTGCACGAGGGCGTTCTTGGGGGCGTTACTGGCGCTGCTGCAGGGTCGCTGCGATACTCTGCGCCACGGCTGGTTTGGGAGCCTGAAATCCATGAATACGCTGTGCGCGGAAATCGGTTTTAGCGCACTTGCCTGGCGCAGACAATCGCACGCGGAAACTCTGCGCCAGCCGCTTGCGACACTTTTCTGCGAAATTCTATGAATTACCCTGTTAATCTGGACTTACTTTGCATCACCGAATCCTGGCTCAATGATGCCTCCTGCCCAGCCATCACACTAGCCCTACCCACAGGCTACACCATCCTTAGGCAAGATAGATGTGATAAGATTGGAGGGGGAGTCGCCCTTATCCACAAAGACTCACTATCCATCAGATTAGCAGACCATAGTACATTGGGTGGTAATGCTGATAGCCTATCAGCCAAGCTTACGCTCTCCCCCAATAATCTGATCAGCATCCACATCCTATACAGACCTCCCGGACTCCCAGCTGACTTCCAAGAGCACCTCTCCAATCGACTCAGCAACAACATTAAAAAGTCCTCCAAAATCCTTCTATTAGGAGACTTACATTTAGGATACAATGATCCTAAGGATAAATCCGCCGCAACCCTAGCTAAAGAACTCGCAGACTTAGGTTTCTCCCAAAGAGTCCTCACCCCTACTCACTCCAAAGGCCGCACCCTTGACTGGGTCATGGATCACAACTGTGCATCCAACATTACCTCAAACACCGCCCTTCCTTGGACGGAACACACATGCATCGAATTGCTCATCCCCACTAACCCTAAACCTAACACTCTCACCGACGCACCACCTGCCACAATAAGAAGTTCTAAAAAACTCAATGCAGACAACTTGCGTCCCCATCTTAAAAGCCCCTGCCTAGCACCACCTTTCTCTCAGGACCCAAATATACTATCAGCTATCTTCAATGATACTCTCACCAATCCCATAAACTCTACAGCCCCACTTGAAAGCAAGAAGGAAAAAAAAATCATTTAATTGCAACTCTTGGTTCTCGGAAGAACTCCAAACCCTCCGAGCTCAAAAGTGCCAGTCGCTTAAAAAATGGCAAACGGATCTGAGTGATCTAAATAAGAGCCTCTTCAAACAAATAGCCCTCCAATATAAAAAAGCCATTTTAGCAGCAAAAACCAACTCCTTCAATGATAGGATCTCAAAGGCCAACTCCCAAGCTAAAGAACTATTCACAATCTTTAATGAATTAGTCACTCCTTCGGCTACCACTGACGAGATAACTAAAGACAAAGCCTGGTGTGCCAGCATTCAGTCCGCCATTCTCAACAAAATAAAACTCCTCCAGAACAAAATCCAAAACCACTGCAAAGCCCTCCCAAACCAAAAAACCAACCGCACTACACAAGACAAGTGTAGTAATCTCAATCACGCTCAATTCTCCTTCAGAAACGTCACTGAACCTGAGGTCCTTAATCTCATCAAAAACCTCAAAGCATCCCTCTGCAAAGCAGACATTTGCCCTCCCAAAATCATCAAGGAATGCACTAATGACCTAGCACCCCTGATTACTACCTTCATTAACGCATCTTTCCAAAGAGGAACTGTCCCAAACAATCTCAAGGAAGCCTGGGTGCGGCCACTTCTAAAAAAGGCCACACTTGACCCAGCGCAACCCAACAACTACAGACCGATAACAACCGTCCCGTTCCTCCTAAAAATCCTGAACAAAGCAGCTCACATCCAGATCCAATAATACATAGAAGCTAACTCCATACTAGGCAAAAGACAATCTGGCTTCCGTGTCGGGCATGGAACAGAATCCACCTTATTAGACCTAAAAAAATAAAATCTCACAGATCATGGACAAAGGCAAACCTGCCTTGCTCCTCCTCCTCGATCTATCAGCTGCTTTTTACCTGGTAGATCACCAAACACTCACCACCCATCTCACCCATGCAGCCCATTTATCTAATCAAGCAGCATCCTGGATCACTTCCTTCCTTGAAGGAAGAGCCATGAAGGTCTACTCCGACACAGCTAACGCAGATCCTACCACTATAAATTGCGGTGTCCCCCAAGGATCTTGTACAGCCCCCACCCTCTATAACATCTTCACAAAACCCCTCTTCGACCTACTTGACTCCATGGGTGTTGCATTTACAAACTATGCAGACGACACTCAAGTACTTTTACCCCTATCTGGACTCTATCACCAAGACGCCACGGCCCTTCACAACATCTATACCACTATCCAAGCTTGGATGGCAATCAATGGCCTCTGTCTTAACGGGGAGAAGACTGAAATTCTCATCCTGGGCCAGACAAACACACTATCGAAACTAAACCCCCAATACAACAACTTCAACATAGACAACTCAACCATCTCCGTATCATCCTCTGTCAAGACTCTTGGTGTTCACATTGATGCAAATCTATCGATGAACAAACAAGTCAGCGCCATAGCCTCTGCATCAGCGTTCATCACCAAACTCATCAATGCCATTAAACCCTACTTATCCAACCCCAACCGCTTGGCCATAGCTAGAGCAACTATAGGAGCCAAACTCGATTATTACAACGCCCTTCTAGCTGGCACCTCTGCCAAAAACATTCACAGACTGCAAACCACACAAAACAATGCCCTCAAAGCCGCCATGAGCATCCCTAGAAGAGACCATATATCCCACGCCAGATGTGAAGCACGGTGGCTCCATGTCAAAGACCGTATTACTCTGAAAATCCTCACCATCACTCATAGGTGCATCAACAAAACCACTCCAACATACCTATCTGAAGCAATATCAAGGACCACATCCACTCGCCCCACAAAGCTCAGTGCACCAACCAGCTACACATACCACGCATAAAGAGAGCCACAGCGGGAGGTCTAGGCTTCTCCTATATTGCACCGAAACTCTGGAACTCACTCCCTGCCACCCTTAGAGCTGAAACTTCCATCTCTGTCTTCCGCAACAACCTCAAGGCCACTCTCCTCAACTAGCAAGTGGAGAACTGCCTCCTCCACTTCTGCCATGTATATTGTAATATAACACAAATGTAATATAACTATATTGTAACCTGTATATACTGCTAATTACTATGTAACTATATTGCAAACTGTATATATATTGCTAATGACCATGTAACTAAGTAACTAAGTTTTGTACTGTAACAAGTGCCACTATGTCCTCAGGCTGTTGTGCACTATATAAATATGAATAAAACAAAACACAAAACAAAAACAAAACACACTCAACAGTAAAGATAGCAGAACATGTGTGGCAATTCCACACTTGTACAGTAGCCTATTGGAATATGTTTTCATATTCCCCAATCAGAAATATTGAGGCACTCCACTAATGCACACATTATTTATTCACAAAGGTGCTCAAGGTTATTCATTTTTCATGTACATTTATTTATCACGTTTTGCATTTTATGGAGGTCAGCCTTCAGAACTGTATTAACATTCTTAGCAACTGAGATACTTTATTTGGTGGTTCCTATGTGACTAATCTGTTTTCCATACTTAGGTGCATGAACACACCTTTGTATGACAGTGCAGCCAATCCAACCAATACCGGCTTTATGCTCAGTGGGCATGGCACTAATAAGCACAAAGACAACTTATTTTGAGAGGAGGACTCAATGCCAGCCAGCATATGTCCTAAATAATTTGCCACATGCAGCCAAGCTACTGAATATATTGACATCAATGATAATTGGCTCAAGCCAAGAACATTGAAATCGAAATGAATGCATGAGACAGAGTGGAAGTCTGAGAGTGCTCAGACGTTCCTTTCTCTGGAACTGGAGACAAAGGTGTACTGGCTGCACTCATTGCCTGTAGTGTTCAAGTTCTATAGGATTTGCACACCCGTTTTTCCCTGGTCCCACTCTGCTATGTCATGCTACTGTGCAATTAGTAAAAGGCGACTGAGATGCTTTGTTTGCCAGGGCCTGGCGCTTGCAAGAGTTGCAGAGACAATGATTTCGGTTATTCCAGGGTTTGGGTGCATATAGGCTCCTTGAGGAGTGGTCACCATTTAAGGGGCTAAAAGAGCTTTCTTAACAGTGGAATGGGCCTATGCTTTGTGGGTTGGGTTTCACCCTTGAAACATCCTTAAAGCTTCAGATTTAACCAATACACTATACAGAAAAGCTGACCACACTAGAGCTTCATCCTGGGCATATCTGATAGGCAGCACCCATTTGTGGTTGTTAGCACCAGTCCTCATGTCATCTGCAAAATGGTGTCTATGCAGCAAGGTATTTTTGAGCTCCCCATGAATGCAAGTCACAGCCTCCAGTGCTGGCAGAAGATGTATACTTGTATAGGGTGATCAGTTATACTCTAGATCCAGTCTATCAGGAAGTGTGCATTTGTTCAGGCTTCTTACATTCCAGTATGCCAATGCTATACTGAAAAGTCATGAAGAGAATAACATATTAATGGAGTGTTTACTCTTCCTCACTTCCTTTCCCACTGCTATATTTGCCAATTGCTCATTACGCCCTTTTTGTTTTCTTTTTTTCATTAGGTAATCCAAAAAAAACATTAGCCACACAGTCAGCTGAACACCACAGACAAATACCTGACTATTGGCTGTTTGGGCTTTGGGATATTCCATCCAGCATTTGCTTTAGGACTAAGAAGTTAATTCTTCAAATGCTCAAAGTTAAGGGACTTAAGGGTTAGAAAGGATTAGAAGGAAAACACTACTGAACCCATCACACTGTCCTTAAAATAATGCACACACAATCTGGGTTGTGTGACCTGCTGGTTTTAATAACCCTTGGTGGAGGAATTACCCAAAACAATCTGAAGAAATTGAGTGGCAGAGGAGAATACAATTTAGCAAAATACTTAACCTAGTGGGGGAGCCCTGAATAATTCATGGGTTTTGGTAGGGCTATCCTCCAAAAACATTTTTGAAATAATGGATTGAAATGGCGCATTTTATAGCATCATTTTATTTACTAAGAACGTGTTAAAAAGCCATACAATATACAATTGGTTCTTTAGGATAACACTTGAAAAAATACAATAGTTGTGAGTAAATAATAAACATTTTACAGCATTAACTAAAATCATGTGTCCACTATATATGCCTCCACTGCCAATGTAAATCGCTTTTATAAGGCAATATACACAATGGGCCTCATTACGAGGTTGGAGGCAGCCATGGCGCTATTAGCGCCATGGCTGCCTCCAAACTCGTTCCGACTCCGCCCTGGTGAATGGAGCAATTACCGGTCCATTCCAAGGTTGGCGGGACCGGTAATTCCCCATTCACCAGGCCCATTCCCCATTCCTATTTGAGCCCCTATAGGGCACAATGGGAATGGGGAAGGCGCTAATAACGGTACTGCAAATTGCGGTACCGTTATTAGCTCTAGAGTCCCTTTGCAGGTCCCATCCTTAACGTCTGAAAAAACCAGGCATTAAGGAAGGACCCGCAAAGGGAACTCATAGTAGGGCGGTAAGGGATTACCGGCACTGGTGCCCTTACTGGTGCTGGTAATCCCTTACTGCCCACCTCATAATGTCACAGGATGATTTTATTGTCACAATTCACAATGGGGCTGGCGCGACTCACAGGGAGTTCTGCAGACAGGCGGGGACGGAAAAGAACGGCCTCACGCCTTCCGAAACGCAGATCTCTTTGCCACCCATTCTCATCCAAATCACGGGCTTCAACATGACTGAACACATGTTGAACATGTTGGAATTATTACCTACCACATACTGAAGAACTTTGCGCTCAGATTGTGAGCTATTTCCGGCTATTATGCGTGTGATGCTGAGTAAATCATACATTACACTGGCAGAATATTGACTGGACATTGTTCGGAGTAGGTTTTTGCCCTCTTGTATCTGAAGACGTGGACTCTCAGATCACGTGCCTCAGTGCACCTGACTACGATCGCATAGAATCTCTCACATTAACTCGTTGTCTCTGTCCTGGATAGCTCCGAGGCCGAAAAATAGTTGTTTTGACCCAATTCTTCATATATTTACCATGATTGTTATTTCCACACACTTATACCCTGTATACCACAATTACTTTATCATTTGCTGTGTCACTCTCTACAATGATAAATATGAAATGTAATTACTGAATTATGAACCCAATGATTTACCCTTTGCTTTCTCTAATTGTATACTACATCTTCATGTTTGTTGCATTGTTGAGTATCCCATGCTGACCTTTATTAGTTGTATGTAACACTGGCTACTTATGTTTATGAATCTGAATTAAAGTAGCTGTCAGATTTTCTCACTTTGTTGTGTCCACTGACTGTCAGGAGTTAGTGCTTTGTTGATCTGGGGTTTATATGTCCTTGCTCAATTGTGTCTGATATAAGTGTTCCTCCCTGGGTAGTGCAAGGCATCAACCAGACGCCCTTTGTTTATTAATTACCTGCTAGAGCTACACCAATGCAGTACAGTTGTGAATGCCATAAGTCTCTGTGGGGGATTACAGCCTGCCCTCCTCTACAGGGCCCTTATCTGCGTAAACACCTGAAAAATTAGAATGGGATCTCGAACCATATACAATTTGAGTAGTTTGTGCAGGACAACTGTCATACAGCCATTTAGAGCAGACTTTTTTTCTCTGCTGTTAATCAGCCAAATGTAAAGGCAAATGGTAGAGTTGTCTAAAACAAGTATAAACGTGAAAGGTCAGAGGTGCCCCTTGCTCGGTTTAATCATTAGCACTCCCCTAAGTGACCCTGTTGCAGCTCCTTGAGCCTTCTCTTTCAAAAGAAAGTTATGTTTGCTCTGTTTTTTTTTCTAACCTGATAGAATGTGCCTAAAGAAAATGGCTAGACTGCCGTGATTGGATTTACCTGAATATGAGCAATATTATGAACCGATTAGTAGCATCATATGAGAGGACCATGATGTTTTAGAAAATTATAATTGTTTAATATAGAAATCTCCAAGATGATATCACATCAAATGGGAGGATAACTAGGTTCAGAAGTTCCTCCAATTAGACTGCCCTCTCCTTTAATTTGCCCAATCAGTACAAAGGGGATGGCTTAGTATGATGTCCCTTTTGGAACATTATACAATCACATACACTGAAAAATTACATTCGAGAAACAATACGCAGCTCTAAAGGGAGGGATTCCTAATCTATAAAAATGCAAACAATAGATTGTGAGGACTTACTGACTCTGATGGGCTGATTGAAAATCTGACAGAAGGAGAATTGACAACAACAGAAAGGAAAATGGAGTAGATTGTTTTCCTTATGGACCCATTTTTGGGATTACCAACAGTATGCTGTAAGAGAGGCCTACTTGGGGTTAAAGCCTCGAGCCATCTTCAGTGGAAAATACAGCAGGCAGGCCCAATACAGGAAGAGGGGAACGAGTCTGTGAAGGGAAACTGACCCCATCTTGCCGACTGATGGCCATCTGTTCATAGAGAGGGAGAATTGAACCATTCCTTAAGAGGGTGCCTACATGTCTGTGAGACATCTAAAAGATACTCATATGTAAGTGTACATCTAAGGGGACATACAATAGAAGGGAAATATATTTTAAAGGGGAATGGATTATATCCTGGCCCATTTTGATGTGTAAAAATACTGAGGGGTATGCGGTATACAGCTTGACTGTACATCCTGGGAAATTTAGTAAATAGTGCCAGCATACATAAAGTATTTTGGGAGCCAAAAGGATATCCCACTGTGTACATACCTAGAAAAATAATGTAACAGAAGTCATTCCCTGGTTACATCACCAAGCAGATTTCTGCGACTGGTGTTGAAGCTCTCAAGAAAAAGGGGAAAGGGTAATATCTGCTACCTATTTTCCCACCTTTATGTTGCCCATTGAAAATGACAAAAGTGAACATTTACACTCTAATGCAATAGAAACACCACTGAAGGGAATCTAGCAAAGATAAATGTTCTTTTTTTGTAGTATATCTACAAGCAGGAATGTTAAGTAGCGTGTCTTTTAAATTTAGTTTTATGGAATGTTGCTTGAGATGCTCATATGTCTATTAAGAGGGTATCTATTTTAAATAAGGGGCAAGTAGAGAGACTTACATAGACAGAGAAGCTCTGATTTAATTTGGCTTTCTATAAAATGACAGCTTCATCCTGAGTGGTTGCACACGTTTTAACTCATCGTGGATGCGCGCTGGGGAATAAATCAAATGTACACATGGTGATGCGTGTGCTTTTAAAAAGCCTGCTATCAAGTTAAGGCCATTTTGACCATTCAAGTGACAAGTTTATTGATCATTCTTTATTGTAGAAACCATTGACATATGAAGTTCATAGATGTTTAGTGTGTCTATATTTAAATTGATTTCATTATTTCTTGTGTATTAATAAATAGACCTTCTGTGCAACCCTGCCTGCGTGTTTCTTGTCCCAAAGAGGGAGTGATGCTGTATGGGAACACTATTGTTAAATTGGTGGTCCCAGGTTCATACAAATAGCTTTTTTCCATACAAATTGCATATGCCTGATTTGGGGTGGGTAGAAATCCCCCCAAACTAGTTGTCACCTGATTAAAACATCCTACAGAGCATATCCTGTGTGAGTTGTTTTGTTTGACTATTCTTTCTTTAACTCCTGTCTCACATTCATCTCTTCCACATAATGGAACCGAGCCCAGCACTTGTAGCCAGAGCACAATGCCTGGCAGTACATGGAATAATACTCACAGGAGATGCCTCCTGAAACTTAGATTCCAAAAACCCCAATGGATGCGAGAATGAACGGTGCTTCTGTAGCCAGAAAAACACATTCTCTGTTCACTTGCTTAAACCCACTGAAGTGAAACCCAGAGGTATTATGCACATGTTAATTTAAGTTTCACCTATTTTAATCACTTTGTTAGGAGAATTATTTCAAAATACATACACACGAACGCACGCACACATGCACACCCGATTGTGTTTTCCCCACAAAATAATATAATGTGAAAATGTGAAAATAGGGGCAAATAAGGAATGTATGCACTATTGCAGCATGTGCAGTTTGTGTAAACATGTTAGGATGATGTTTCCACTGCAGACTAAGCTTCCACTGCTGATGCATATCATTCTCGGACTAGTATATCCAGCAATCATCCGATGCCCAGAGAGCCAGATCTGATGTGCTGTGTAAGTCTTGGCATCAACCTCTCAGGCAGCTTAACATGCACCCTGCCACCAACCTCGCCTCCAGAAAGGTATACTTTGCAAATGGTTACCTCCAGCCATGTACACCATAGAGTGGGGTAATAGGGCAGAGAAACAGGTATACCTGCCTTTCAGAGACATGGGCCAGCTGGGATAAACCTTTTGGTTCACCAGTACTGTTAAGGGAATGGGATTTGTGCCCCTTGTCTTGGCTCTTAATTCTTTGGAAGCAGCAAAAAACAGTTTGTTCGATAAATATTTTAGATCCCATCAAGAAAATCACTCAACTAAATGATAAATGCTAATCAGACAGAACATTCAAATGAGGATCCCTTAAAAAAAAACTATTTTTCTGCATTTGATGACAGTGTGGTTTAAGTGAGGCAGTAAGGGGTAGAGGACATGCACATCAATTTGAGGAGTTCTGTTTGTGTGACATTGATGTTGAAGCTGCTGGCTTATGCAGACTACGGTGTCTGATAGCCTATCATGAACAGAACAGAGCAGCCAATGAGGTTCTGTCAACTTCAGTGGAGCTGGTCTCACTACCAATATAACAAAATATTTTTCCAAATCCATGATGTCCTTCCTTGCCCCTACCCTTTACCCTCCTCCCTGTCCCTCTTTTATTTCTTCATCCTAGTCCCTCTTCCTAGTTTATCTGTATCATCCTCATCCTGGTCTCTGTTCCTCTTTTTCATCATACAACATCTTCATTATCCCCTTCCTCACTTTCCTATTTCTTCGTACCTCATCCTAGGCATTCTCCATCATTTCCTTCCCTTTTTGGCCCCACTTCTATAAATGCCTTGTCTCTCCTCAGCATCCTAGTCTCTCTTCCTAAATGAGTACCTCTGCCTCATCCGTCAGGATGAGGCAGAGGTACTCATTTAGGAAGAGACATCAAATATGACATCAAAGATGACATCACAAATATCATTGATGACATCACTGATGACATCACATGTTTGACACATTTATTTTGGTGCATTGAAAAATGTAGGCTAGGTGGTTTTATTCACTGACTAACGCAATATGAAAAGTGAAAAGGTGCTGTATAGCGAAACGTTACCCTTGTCATGTGTTCTTAACGTACTTGCCTTAGGGTCTGGTGGCAGCTCATGATGCCCATCCATGGGGCAATAGCAGGCCGGAAACACACAATTAATTTGTATACAGAAAGATAAACTGTGGGATGCTGTTAGTTCTTTCTACTGTACTTCAGTTTCCCTGTATGTGCCGCTCAGTTATATGCATTGGGTCATCATATGTATCGTTTGTTGTAGTATAAGTGTGTATTAAGTGTAGATTTGTGAGCTAGTTATTACATGTGTAACATAACACAATCACCCCTGACATCTTGCTATCAACATTATAGAAAGAACCCCTTGTAGGTAGGGACTTTTTAGGAATATTATTTTCACATGTGATGTCATCAATGATATTTGTGATGGCATCTTTGATGTCCTGGGTGTTAGTCTTAGCAATGCACATAGATGGCGCGGGTTATGGTTGCTTAGCTTACTATAATGGGGGAATGTGCAGTGGTGTTTGGTTGCACTATGAAGTATAACATTTCTTGAGTGAAATCTTTTTATTGATTGTACATATATATGTATGGCAGGGAAGGAAAAGAAAGGGGCTAAACAAGTGATGTTGTCATTGATGTCATCATTGACATTTGAGATGACATCTTTCATGGACTGGGTGTTAGTGTTAGCAGTGCACAGGGGCGGTGGCAGGGTGGGGGCTCAGGGTACCATAACTGGCGAATTTCAGGGGTTTTTAGGTTTTAATTTGAAGCATGAAGGGGAGGAGGGAAGTTTTTTTTTTTAGTGAAGTGTACAGGTTTTTGTTAGGGCAACTTAACCATAAAGTCCCCTCAACAAAGTTTTTTTTGTAGTGAATTTCACTGGTTTTTGGGAGGGCAACTTAACCGTAATGTCCCCGTAACAAGGTTTTTTTTGTAGGGAATTGATTAGGTTTTCGGAAGGTAGAACTCAAGCATGAAATTATGGCAATTAAGTTGGTGAGCAGAAAATGCACTGTCATCATGTGATTTTGAGAGATATGTAGTATATGCCATGTAATTGCCATAGATTTAACATAGAACATTCAAAACCCCCTCCCTATTGACTTTAGAAAGGGACGGACTGAGCGCCTGTTTGCGGACGGGGGCGGACAGGATCAACATGACCCAAAGAGGTGGGGGGTATCTGAAAATGTACTATTGTCTTACACAAAAAGTGGGAAACAGTGAAGAAGGGCATAAAGATAAGTACTAATAAGTAAATATGGAAACCTGAAGGTGGGAAATGGAAATGACACATTTAACCTTTTAACTGCCATGGCTCCCCCCCGCCAGTGCCAACTTTTTTGGTGATTTCGGTATTTCACCATGCAAAGCATTCTATCATTTTCTCCTTCATTAACCCCTTAAGTGCCAAGGACGAGCTATCTCGTCCTTGGCACTGGGGAGGTAATCACAAGGACGAGATACCTCGTCCTTGGCACTTAATTAATAACCATGCAGAATGAAGAGGATGGTACCAAAAAAAAGAAAGGATGGCACCACTGTAATTACTTCACAGAAACTAGGCAGCCTGGAAGGATAGTGGACGGACGCATTTGGACGAAGGGAAATGATAGCAAAAGAGTGAGTGCAGGTCATTTTTTTGAAGTGGGTGTGCTTTTTTTAGGTATGTGGTGCAGAAATAATAATTTATTTCTGTTGTTTTGACTCAGAAATGGCTAGTACTTTGGAGTGGCTGGAGGAGTATTTCCCGCACGGGGAAATGTCTGAAGACATTGACAACAATGGTACATTTTGGTCTGCATATGGAGAATAGTGACCAGTATTCTATAGGCATTTAACTTGAGGTGTTTTTTTTTCAACAGACCAGGAAAAAGAAGAGGAAAGGCAACAGAAGAGGTAGAAGAAGACAGAATAAAAAGGATAGAGTCGAAAATGGATGTTTTGAACAACAATTTTCAAAGTTTATGGGAGTTTGTGGAGGACGTTGTGAGAGGGAAAGTTTGGTACCATTGCCCCACCTGCACCTGCCCTGCTTCTCCATTCCCTAATGACCCATCCCCAAACGATGAAGTATCCATTCCTTCTTTCCCTCACAAATCTTCCCCTCAGAACCAGCCCGTGTTAAATCCAAATTCCCCCATATTTGTTTCAGTGTCCGCTTCCCCTGCTGTTTCTTTAGAGTGATGTGTGTTTTTGTGTGTATAGTAAATAGTTTTGTACAATAGTTGTAGAGATAGAGTATGTGTTTACATTTTAAAAGACGTAAAATGTTCGCGAACAGCGCACCTGTTCAACCTATCCGCAAGCAATGGAGTGTGGGTGCTGTCTAATGCCAAGTAAGACGGATGTGATGTGTGACTGCAACATCTTTTCACAAGGTGCATACATAAACAGAAAGGGGGTCCAAACAATATACTAACTCGGCGTACCGTTTGGGAACGAGATAATACATGGTCGAAGAATGCACAAAATGGCCGGAATGGGTGTAAATGAGTAGAAATGGAGTGTGTGAAGGACAGTATAGTGGTCCGTATTGGGCGCAGTCAAAATGGTGCCGTCCGTAGAACAGGCACGGTGGGTGGCAAGGTTGTAGGCAAACAAAATGGAGTTGTCCTAAGGACACTGGAACTGTCCTTACAGTGAGCATAGCATGCGAGCACATGCGCAGTACAAACGAAAGGATTGCCAACATTGCGCCAGTTCCTAACTGACCGTCTCACTTGTGTCGCACTTTCAAGTACTTTGAGAACCCGAACACTGTCTGTAGGACACTTAGACACTGTAGGACACTTGGGTTCATGCGCATGTGTGATTCTTTGCATTTGCTGTCCAGGGGACTTTCATGAAGGGGGCGGATGTGGTGGCGGCGTCATCTTGTGACCGCACCTATGCTGAGTGTGGGGACTAGTTTCCGCGGTTTGTGTGCTTCTGCAACACTAAAAATTAACTTGTAGACACAAGGCAAAATATTGTGGAGTTGAAAAATGTAATTTCACACCTCACAAACAATAGGCCACTTCAGGAGATGAGGTCTACAAGTGAGTGAACCACTTTGTAAGGATGAAGACGGTCACGAGTCACACCCCTGCACCCCTTTAAAAGGCCACACCCCCGGAGCGCATCTTCATTGTCCTTCTAGCTATAGCAGATAGAGGTGCGTTGCGTTTATTGTTGTAATGACGAAAAGGAAACAAATAACTATGGCTTCCATGGCTGCTGTTGGGTTATTAGCCTCTGTACCTCCCCCAAACCCGCCACCATCACCACCTCACCAAGGGCCTGCAGAGAGATATTTGGGTGAGGATGTAGAGATTGAGGAAGAAGAGGTGGAAGAGAATGAAGTGGAGGAATTGCGCACTAGGAGCACTCGGCGGGAGTCGTGGGTGTGGAGGTTGTTTTCCGTTTATGGGAACGTACCAAAAGCACGTGCGAGCCTGGTGAAGTGTAACCAGTGCGATCGGGTGTTGAGTTGCAGGAGATGTGGAGCGTACAGTTTTGGTCTGACAACCATGAAGCGCCACCTCACTTTGTTCCACACTGCGGACATTCGCAAGGCGGTGCCATGTGAAGAGCGTAGTGTGAGTTCCTCCACAGCATCCTCGGAATCCGAAGCTCCACCACAAGAGACACTTCTGTGGGGGAGCGCCTCCCTCCAGCTGCTTCACAAGCCATTCGCAATGCTGTGGACCCTTGCCTTTCGAAGGTGACAGTAGTGTGCAAGTATTGTGATGCAGTACTCTGCAGGGGGGAGAGTCTTCGAAGTGCTTTTGATGCTGCAGTCAGTGAGCACCAGAAGATTTGCTCCTTACCTAAATAGAGATCACCCTTAATATTTCTCTGTTCAGTTGCCCTTTCTTATCCCCGTGGCTGGTGTCCCTTCCTTACCCTCCTCTCGCCTCTTCTCCTAGTGTGTGGAGTGCTCTTAATCAATGAACGTAAAAACAGCAAAAATGACAGAAAAGGCTCTTTTCAGAGCCGCCTTTCTCAGTGTAACAATAGAACTATGAAGAGAAGGCCGTAGAGCCTGGCGGAGGTCAACAAATGTTTGCGGACAGCCATAGAGGGCAAAAAGGGAGGGTGCAAGCGGAGCAAATGCAATGAAGTGTACTTTGGGAGTAAGTGGCGGCTCTGAAAAGAGTCTTTTGGTTGGGTGTTGTGTGGGTTGAAAAGCAGTGGATTGGGTGAAATGGATTGTCAGATAGGTTAGTGTGATTGCAAAAGAGGGCACAATGCATTTTGTATATTGTGAAGAAACATCTGATTGCCTGCATGTGTGAGGTGGACTCCATCTCTGCGGAAAATGAAATTGCTAAGAAACAAAATGTTTTCATTGTGGAAAGAGGACATACCAACCTCTCGTAAAAAGACACACACAGCCTTATTCACATTGCGTCTCGCTTTCTCTATTTGTGGACCAAATGCAGAAGAACGCAACCATATTTGTCTTTGGGCAATACGGGAAAACAGTATTTGACAATTTGGAAACATGTCCATGAGCTTCGCTAGTCCTTCCTTCATGGCAAATTGTAAAGAAATTCCAGATACATGGCCTAAACTGTTTCCGCCACAATGAATGATGAGTATGTCTGGAGGACGCTCTTTCTGTAAAGTAACACAAAAAGGTACCAAGTCCAGCCATCTCATGCCACGCACGCCATGCCAGTGCACTTCCGCATGTGGAAATCTGAGATTTGTAGATAAACTGCAGCTTTCGGCATGCACCTTCAACCAGTGGATCCATGGGTCTCCCACAATCCAGACAATCTGTTTTCGAGCACAGAGAGCCATGGCTGTGTGGTGTCCTGTGAGGGAAAAGACGGTTTTACCAAAGTACGTCGGGCTGAATACACCTACTGAACTTTGTGGACAAATCCCTAACTCTGCGCATTCTCATTTACATGCGGTTCTACCCTTCAATCCCCGGTGGTGATATGTGCTGGCAGTTAACTACCGCCATGTTCGCGGACATGTAGAGGAGGAGAGCGTGGCGACGGTTCATTAAAGTAATAGTGCCCTTTTTCCCCTTTAAGGTAGGCTCTGAGAAGAGCTGTTTTTTTTATTTTTTGCAACATATCGTACAGACATGTGGTATTTTATGCATTTTTTTGTAGTTTTTGTCCTTGCTTTGCTCTTGCAAACATTACAGAACGTTCTCTAAAGCAAGCCTTATGTTCCAAAAGAACATTGCATTTCCCAAAGAGGATAGTGCAACGCCATCTGCTTCAAAGTAATGCGCATTGCTGGGAGCAATGTTATTGTGGCTACAAAAAAACATACCAACTCGCAGCATGAATGCACGCATGCCGCGATTGATGATGCACCTCCCGATGCTTTGATCTGGACAGAAAACAGAAGTGTTGGCCCATTGTAGTCTGGGGAGTAAAGCAGAAAAAATAACTTTGGATGTTGAGATGATGGCCATGATTGCTTGAACCAACTGTGGAAAATCTGCCAAAAAAGTATGCGAAGTCAGGTATCCCAAGTGGCAAGCACCGTAGTGCAAAATTACCACATGAGGAGTGGTCATTGTACGCATATCTCTGCAAACTTGCAGAATTGTCGCAGCATTGGCATCAGTGTCAGCGCTCCAGACCACCTCCACTGCGCGCACATCGAAATGGTGTGCCACATGCCTACTCTTGGCATAGTGTTGTAAGCATTACACAAAAATGTCTCCGAGCAGCAAAACCCCGACCCTCTGCATCTTTGCCATTTTCAGTGTGCGCACCGTCTTTCGACACAAAAGACTAATGTGAACATCTGATTGGCTGATGGCTACAGTCGTGTTTCCATGCAGGATTAGCTGTAGAAACCTGCATGTGACACGCCCTACCAGTGGACAAGCGTTGCCTACGTGAGGCACGTAACTCTTACCCAGTCCTTCCACCCTTTCTACAGCACTACCAAAGCGAGTCCATCATTGGCCACAACTAAGCGGACGCACAATCAGCCACCAATCACATTGAACCTCACCAATTTTAACTCCGTCATCAACATTGCGCACTTCAAAATTACTGTTGATGATTCTTAATGGAAAGCGCATACCATTGCAACGCACCTACTTCACAAACTACTGGGGAAGGATTGCGAATTTCTACGTACAGCTCCATGCATGACCACATGCATCAGTATAGATTACAGGTATCTTAATTCTAATCAGAGTACATGTGGAAGCCTTATAATTTAAAATAGACAAAATAATGCTGGTAAATTTCCATAGGAAGCACATAACAAAGCTCCCCCTTGTAAAGTGTAAGATTGCCGATTTGCCATTAACAAATTGCACGACTGCTTACTTTCTTCTGCATAACCTGTACATACGTTGCACGCATGCCTATTTAGGCATAGCTCTCAACCATTTTTGTGTGAAGTGCGGCTGAAATGAGCCGATATTGTTTTTATTGGGTGACACGCCCATTTGAATGAATGGCCGTGCAGGAGGATTGGCGGGTGAGTTTGCCCTTTACAAGGCGGGTGACACCTGCCAAAAGCGTGTGAGTTGAGAAGTATAATTTAGAGCAGACCTTCATTTTGTATCTGAAAATGCCGCAGTTATGTCCTCTGTACTGCCAACACTAATGCTACTTCCAATATGATCGTGCGAGAATAGTAATCGCTCCCGATTGTGGTGCTGACATGTCCTTTGGAGGGTCTTCCGATTTTTGGACAGCGTGCTTTTCATTAAGAATTACAAAATGTTTGCCCATCTACTACATTGCTTTATCGCTTAGAAACCTCTCTCCTATGCACAGTAAACTTTGTAAAGAACAAGGCATTTCAAAATCCCCTAAAAAAAGATAATTATTTTGATGGACTTTGAAGTACCATATTGAAATTAGTATAGAAAGAGTACGCAGAGAGAAGTGAAATGTGCACGTGGATTGGGTTGAAACATGAAAGTTGATTCATATGACGAAATAAGTACAAGTGAAGGCTGCAGTATCATGACGGCCGCAAACACACAAAGTAATTGATATTGTTTTTTTAATTCACAGTGAAGACTACTCTCCTGAGAATCAACAACATCTGAACTGCAGACGACATATCCGAAGAAACCTTGTCATTTTGCACAAAAACGTAAGTACAGTACAACCTTCATATTGTAACTTCTCCTTAAAGAGGCTGCGTGGGTTATTTGTTTATTTTGGGCAGCAAACGAAGCAGGCATTTGTAAACCATTCTGCCTACAAATATCCATTTATAGGACAAAGATTAACAGGTGGAATGGCTTACAAATGGATGTGTGTTTGGTATGGAAATGAGATAGGAAATCCGTAGAAGGTTAGATTGTGAAAATAAGTAGCAGTAGCAAGTTTTTGTCATTTTGGCTATTAATAATGGTTCTCGGCACAAGTAGAGCACTGTGTACTCTCATCTGAAGCACATTGTACTACTATTGAAACAGTAATGTAGACTTACCAAATGATAGTGAGAGGTCACTGTGCGTTCACACACCGTGCCAAACAGTTTCCTCATCACACTTGTGCACACATGCACACAGCACACATACATTGGACAACAGACCAAAGAATATTTTTTTTCTCAACAGACACCAAAGAATGCCTACCAAAAAGCAGCTCCGTAGAAAGGAATGCAGAATTAGAGCAAATAAAAATAAAGGTACCAATGTAAGCATCCACCTGTTGTAGAGTTAGGGGACATTCTTGGTACAAACCACCTAATGCAATTGGGTAACATAATAAAATAAGTCTCGACTGCCGAAACTGTACGTCCTCCATCAAAAAGTATCTCAAAATACAGAAATGATGTCAAAGAAAAGGCTGCCAGTAAAGCTAACAATGTTCCTAATAATCTTGACAGTGTAAGAAGAACCCATAGTAAAAAAAATATTTTAGCAAAAATGTTTTGCCACAGAGTCCTTCAGAATCTACTAAGAAGAGGACCAAAGTCATCCTCACCCCTTAAAACGTACCGTAGAAAGTTAATTGTGCAAGCACTCATGGACAGTGTAATCCAACTCAAAAGGAAGTTGTTCATATTAGTGTTAAAAAGGATGACAGCACTAACAAAAGTAAGTATCAAACTACAAATGAAACTTAGCAATAAATGGAATGTGAACAAAAATAATTTTTTGCATGTTTGTGGTGGTGAATGGAGTCACACAACAACCACAGAGCCATATTTCAATGAAGAAGCATACAAACAAAATCAAACAAACACAATTGCCATCCATAGCAGTGGACGTGGGTATGAGAAAATCAATACTACCATTATGGAACAAGAAACACTGCTTACAAAAGTGTCTTCTGAAAACTCAGAATTACCTCTTGATTCAGAAGAAACACACCATCCAATATACAAATGGTCATGCACATCAATGTGTGCCATTCCAAATAAAGCTTTCAAATCTTTACGTGTGTTTCTCAATCAATACGTAAAAGGTAAAGACAAAAGTATAATCAAAATGCTGCAAAATATGGATATTTGTGTAGTGCGAAAACACACAGGACTAAAAGGACATTCACTAGCCTGCATTTCTGGGCCTGTTTGCAAAAGTACCTTCCATGATATCAAAAGAATATCAGTACATCATTCTAAACTAAGAAATTTAGTGTATTAAATATATTGTGCAAAAAGTCCAGCTTCAGAATTAGGCAACTTAAATACCACTCTTCTGCATGGTACACCCAAATACTTACAAGAAGAAATGGACCGTATTCAGAAAAAGTCTTTTGGAAGTGAGAGCCACGTAGAAAATGCAACAGTTTTAGAGCATAGTAGCCACAATTCTGCACATAGCAACCTTCTATTACACACATACAGAAAGGAAATACTAAAATTTAAAAGGTCTTCGGCTGAAGTACAAACCATGTGTGTGTATGTTGCCGCAGAATGTTTTACAAAAGGAACTCAAAAAATGTGGACATTGCATACAGAATAGAAAACAATGAAGACTCTAAATGGTTTGATTTAGCTTTGTACCTTTTAGCTGAAAGCAAATATGAAGTAACTGAACGTGTAATATGTTGCACTTACTGTACTGCAAAATTAGATAACAACCACTTCCATTACCAAAAATCCTGCAACAGCTCAATTTGTATGAGAGCATAATAATTCAAACAGTTCATCCATTTCAAGCAATTATTCGCCTTCATCCAAAACCAGCAAATGTACCTCCCTCTGAATTGGTGAAAGGCATTTGTGGCAAAGTTGTGTATTTGCCATTAGATCTAACAGAAAATGTGCACACTCTAGGAGTGGAACGTTCAATAGACCATTCTTTAATAGTCTTGATAAATGGAGTACCAACAAAGGACAAAAAAATTAGGCAACAATTAGTACACTTACACAAAGTTACACAAGCATTGCAATATCTGAAAGACAACACTGAGTACTACAAGGAAATAAATATTGATGAAAGCTTAAGACAAACAACAGCAATAATTCAGGAGCCATCAGAAACTGGACAATTCGAACTTCTGGATCTAGCTACATTATCCACTCTCTTAGACCTTTACACAATTCATCCATTGCATTCCAATGAAAGTATAGATGATGCACTAGAAACTTACCAAATGCGACAAACCAAAGGGTCACCAATGAGTGTTTGGGAAAAAAGTATAGAAGCACGTGCTTTTCCACTGCTATCTCCTACTGGCAAAGATGGGAGGTATGATGATAGACCCACTCAGATTGGGGCATCAGAATACTGCTCATTAAGAATGTATTCCCAAGATCCCAGATTTAGGAAAAATGTGGAATACATATTCCACCTACTCTACGAAAGTTAATTAGCAACACTATGTTATGGAGTTGCACACATTCTGGAATGCACTTTCAAAATATGTCAGCTACGCAGTTAATACAAAAAGTACAAGAAAAAGGTAAGGTTTTACAATCAAGTATAACAAATTTGTTTTCAAACATGCGCGGTACAAAGGAATACAAGTTTAGACGGCACAGAGACATGCGTTGCATGATCAGAAACCTTAGACCACCAACTTGGTTTGTTACGCTAAGTTTTGCAGAATACGCATGGGAAGATTTGCATGAGTTTCTACGTACAGCAAACAGTAACAAAAACAACATAGATATATTAACACCTGGAGAACTTTGCTCTCTAGATCCAGTTAATGTCTCAAGATATTTCCATCAGCGTTGCATCACAATGCTACACTTTATTTGCAATAAAAGTGTTCCTCCCCTTGGAGAAGTGCAACACTTCTTTTGGAGAAAAGAATATCAAGCGAGAGGACCGCCACACATTCAAATGCTTTTATGGATCAAAGGTGCTCCAAAATTTGGGCACGACAGTGATAGCACTGTTTTTCAGTTTATTCAAAAATATGTCACATGTGAAATCCCTTCACAACAGAGTCATAGTGAGCTGCATGGGCAGATTTAACAATTTCAAAGACACAAATGTGGCAAATATTGTCGCCGTAAATACAAAAACAAAGATAAATACTACACCAAATGCTGCTTTGGTTTACCCAGACCAGTTACAGAAACAGGTGAAGTAAACAACTTCATTGCCCTATTATGGAATGCAAACATAGATGTGCAGTACATTGCAGACAATTCAACTGCTGTTGCACGATATGTTACAGCCTACTTAACAAAGCAGAAAAACAGTGCTTCAAGACCTCTGGGATGACCTAGCATCAGACAAAACATTATCACAGAAATTGTACAGCCTAGGCATAACAATTATCTCTCATAGAGAATGTGGTGCCTATGAAGCAGCAGATCGTTTAACCGGCACTGCTTTGTACGGAAAATCAGACAACATAGTATGACTCAGTCTTGGTCCTACAAAATCTAGAAAAAGAGTGCTAAAATCATATGAGGACATAGAAACTATTGCCAGAAATGATCAAAACTGCCAAGACATTCTGAAAAACAATTTACTGGACACATACTGGACACATACTATCTGAACAGGATTACCACTCTGGAAAGCATGTATGACATAGCTCAAAACTTTTTATACAAAAATAATGTAAAACCCGATGAAAGTAAATGTAGAGATAGAGTGACCTATTGTCAAGGGAGCTTAGTGAAACTTAACAAACAAAGCATAATTAATCATGTGAAGTTGTCATTAAGAACTCCTCAACAGAAAGAACTATATTACATGTCTCTTTTGCAACTTTTTAAACCATGGAGAAAAGAGGAAGGCATACTAGGTAATTATGAGTGCTATGAAGATGCTTTCAAAGCAATTGAAAGCACTATCACCGATGTTAACTTTACCCAGTACAAAACAATGTTACATAATGAGCAGCGACAAGAAGAAGAAATTCAGGCCCAACTAGATAAAGATTCTTCCGACAGTAGTCAACCTTCTGTAACAGGAAGTCAAGAGCCATTAGGACAACCACTGATAACAAATGAGGTTGAAGTTGCTAGGGCAGAAGTAGAAAACACCATGTATCAGTATCAAGAAGATGCAGAGGACTTAACTGTGCAACAACAAAAACTTAACAACGATCAGCGCACCATTTTTGAAGAGGTAACAAAACAAATTGTGCATGGCATACAGCACAAAAATAAAGAATGTACCTGCCAAAATTACAAACCTATACTGCTGTATGTCAGTGGTGAAGCTGGATCAGGGAATACTTTCTTAATGCACCCGGAAGTGGCACGCAAGTGGGCTGTTGGGCTGGGAGACTGTGGTGCTACGTTGCCCTTCACACGGATTTTTCTCTATCAAAGTCAGTTTTTTGACTCTACTGTTTGGATCCCGCCTCCCACCTCCCGCACACAGCATTTAATCACTGGTACTAGTGCACCCGCGCGCGCACCCGGAAGTGGCATGCAAGTGGCCTGTTGGGCTGGGAGACTCTGGTGCTACGTTGCCCTTCACACAGATTTTTCTCAATCAAAGTCTGTTTTTTGTCTCTACTGTTTGGATCCCGCCTCCCGCTTCCCACATCCCGCACACAGCATTTAATCACTGGTACTAGCACGCCCGCGCACGCACCCGGAAGTGGCACGCAAGTGGGCTGTTGGGCTGGCAGACTCTGGTGCTACGTTGCCCTTCACACAGATTTTTCTCAATCAAGTGAGTGAGTCGGCAAGAGGAAGCACAAATGGACTTTGGCTGCGTAACACGCGGCCTCTTGGTAGAACACTGCAGCCCAGTGGGACTTGCTTGGGAACTGGATCTGGGACTGGGACTGGGATTAGGGGACTAGGGGAATTGATTGAGATACTGACCTCCTCTTTCTCTCTCTATTGCCTTGTAGAGTCTGTTTTTTGTCTCTACTGTTTGGATCCCGCCTCCCGCCTCCCGCACACAGCATTTAATCACTGGTACTAGCGCACCCGGAAGTGGCACGCAAGTGGCTGTTGGGCTGGGAGACTCTGGTGCTACGTTGCCCTTCACACAGATTTTTCTCAATCAAGTGAGTGAGTCGGTAAGAGGAAGCACAAGTGGACTTTGGCTGCGTAACACGCGGCCTTTTGGTGGAACACTGTAGCCCAGTGCTTGGGATCTTGTTCTGGGACTTGCATGGGAACAGGGTCTGGGACTGGGACTGGGACTGGGATTAAGCGACTAGGGGAATTGATTGCAATACTGACCTCCTCTTTCTCTCTCTATTGCCTTGTAGAGTCAGTTTTTTGTCTCTACTGTTTGGATCCCACCTCCCGCCTCACCCACACAGCATTTAATCACTGGTACTAGCGCACCTGCGCGCGCACTCGGAAGTGGCACGCAAGTGGGCTGTTGGGCTGTTTGGCTGTGCGTAGGAGCGGAGGCGGAGAGAGACGGCTTTACTATTTTGTTTTTGGGGTAAGAAGAGTATATAAAAAGGAAAATAAATATATATATATACCCCCTATAGAACATTATGGCAACTGTGTTGCGCAACGGGAAAGTATGCGCTTTAAAGACTCCCGGGCCTACATTGGCCGTTGAAAATATCCAGGCCTCTCAGAGTGTCGGTACAGAGATAAAATCTAGTATGGATGTGCAAGTACCATACAAAACCACTCCAATGCGAGATGGACACAAAGATCAGAAATCTGTGATCCCCCCGGGTTACTACTACTCAAGAGGAGAACTTAGAGGGGGGAAAAGTGGAGGAGGATGAAAGGGCAAAAATGGACGTCATTAAACAGGAAGTGGAATTTTGCTACATGCACTTGCAAATACAAACAAAAATGGGAGCTCAATCTTTGGGGGAGGAGGACATTTCCTTTGCGCCTGCGGGCCTGTCATTTGATATCCAAATTCCAATTCAATCAAGTTTTCTGAGTATAAGAGATCCACTCAGTCAAAAGCTGACTGAGGGGACAGAAAATAGGTCAGAAGAGATAAATATTGATGTATCCATGATGGGACAGGCAGTAAGAACGGAATTGGGCAAGTGAGCTAGGCTCTCAAGGGTCCCCTCTACGCCTATAAATGCGTCTAGAAATGGGATTGATCAAGCGCACCTATTTAATACACTCCCTCAATTGATTTCTACTATACCATACAGAGTATTCTCATCAAATGCTAAATTTCCGTTACCATCTGCCTCAATATTTACAAACATACAAGAGGGCTGGGGAGTGGAAGACAAAAATATTATAGAGGCGCAGGTGGGCCACATACCAAAGGGAAATCTGCCGATCCCCGTTCTGCCAACTCACATTGATACTTCCCCAATTTTAGGAGCTTCCCTCACAAGTTCCCCCATTAATGACAGTACTGCCAAATTTGAGGAACCACTGCCAGTAATATCTAGAATAGTAAAACTTCTAGATAAAGGTCATGAGCTTACCCATTGGGAGATGAGAGACGTGAAAGGGGTTGCTCTGGATATCCAAATAAAACTAACCAGAGTGGAAGGTTTTCTCATGGGCAAAGATGATAGGATGAAATCCTCAAAAAAGACAGATATCACACAAATTCCTAAAATAACTAACTCTCAAGGATCTCAAACCTTGGATGGTGGAAAGGAAGCTTTGAGCTATGGCACTGTGATACCTGTGGGGATTGCAATGAACATATCAAAGGAAAAAAAAAATTATGAGAAAAATGAACTGAAATCTGACTCAGAGGGGGAAAAAAGGATCATGGAGGTCCTGAGAGAGCTATCAGTGAAAATGTTATCACTAGAAAAGGGCATGTTAGAGCTACCAGGCAAGCTTGCATCTATAATGCCTTTGAGACCTGCAAGGTCTGTCCAGGGTGAGGACACTATTTTCACAGTTACCCCTGACAGCCCATCAGTTCTGATAAAACTGATGGATTCTGCTGATGGTGTAGGAGTCAGAGATGATGATACAAAAAACCAAAAGGAGGAGGGGAGCCCTATGGGAAACGGCTACTTCCTGTCAAGGAAACCGAAATGATTGGCTTTAAAGGCAAAAAAAACGCTGATGAAAAGGGGACTGACCTCCTCTAAGCAAGGAAACCTTTAAGAAAGAACCCAAGGTACCCTCGAATGAAGTTGCACTATCCGATTTAAGACAACTTAACGAGGAAAGTAGGATGGCCTTGCAATTAAATGTTGTTGATACCTCGTAATCCATTAAGGAAAAAAAATAATCAAGGAAACAATGTAAATGGGAAAAACTTGAAAAAATTTGTGAAAATAAACATGATTCAGAGGGAAGATATTAGACCAAAGGCAAATTATAAGACAGAAGGAACCGAGAATGAGAAAGTACACCCTCCACAAATGGATGGGGAAAACAAAGAGTCACAACTGTCTAATTTTTACAAGGTTCTGGAGAAGTCGATATACCGACGGGTATTACCACAAGATATCTCCAACCTTTTGGTCGAACATCCTACGACCTCAGCAGAATCTAACAGATTAGGTTTTTCCTCCCTACCCCCAGCTCCATCCTTCACACCCACAGCAACGGAGACTGTAAAGACCCTTGGGGTGGATGCAATTGAGGCAAAAATGAACTCTAATCCTGGGATCTCCCTACTGGATGGAACTCTGAATGAGTGCCCAAAACTATCCAAACTCGTTCCGACTCCGCCCTGGTGAATGGAGCAATTACCGGTCCATTCCAAGGTTGGCGGGACCGGTAATTCCCCATTCATCAAGCCCATTCCCATTTGAGCCCCCATAGGGCTCAATGGGAATGGGGAAGGCGCTAATAACGGTACTGCAAATTGCGGTACCGTTATTAGCTCTAGAGTCCCTTTGCGGGTCCCGTCCTTAACGCCTGAAAAAACCAGGCATTAAGGAAGGACCCGCAAAGGGAACTCGTAGTAGGGCGGTAAGGGATTACCGGCACTGGTGCCCTTACCGGTGCCAGTAATCCCTTACCGCCGCCGGTAATCCCTTACCGCCCACCTCATAATGAGGCCCACTATATTCAAACATCCATTCTGTAAATCACTTGGATTATGTCACTCTGACAATATATGACAACATTCTTACCGTAAATCACTTTGTTCAAATATGCCAGCTTTTCCACTGTAAACCTATTTCATGTAGCTGCTCCCATAATATAAGATGGCATTACCACCAGTGTAAAACACATTCCTGATGTTGTGACAACAACGTATGGCAATATTCACTTTGTAAATCATGTTAATGATGTCACTCTCACAACATTCATGCTATAAATTACTTTGATGATTTCACTCCTTCTATATATGGCAGCATTTCCACTGCAATCCGTTTTGTGATGATTTTACCAAAATATATGCCATTGCTGTTACTGTAAACCATTTTCATGAAGCTGTGCCCACAATCCCTAATACCATTGACAATGCAAATGTCTTTCACAATGCTGCCACCGAGAATATATGCAGCATGCCACCTATATACTACCTTAGTGATGTTGTGCCTACACAATACGTTAGCATCCCCCTTGTAAATAGCTTTGGTGATTTAGCGCAACACACACAATAGCATTCCCACTAAAAAAAAGCTTCATGGTCCTGTGGTCGCAATATATGCAACCGAGGCCACCAGTATCCCTTCCATGATGCTGGTGTTGCCCATACATGAACCCATCACATTTTCACCTCACACTCACTCACACACAGGGCACACATTTGAAAACAGGTGGGGGAGTCTTTTTCATATGCAACGACATTGCAGGTAGAGGACGTATGTTAAAGTGAATTATTTGAAGTATATTAATTTGGCCTTTCCTAATCAAAGAAGTTCCCAAGACAAAGGAGCAAAAGCATTTTTACAAACGAAAGGAGATTTTCTTTCTGGCAAAGTGTGAACACCACACACCTCTTTTACACATGTATCTGCATTGAAATGTTCTCTGCAGGGCAAAACCCAATGTGGTACATTTCACAGTCATCTTCCTCACATTTTAATGTGTGCGTGTAGGTACATTTCTAGCGTTCCAACTTTACAACCTGGTTTGGTATCTCAGCTTCTGCACTGGCCAGCAGCTGAAAAAAACCTTAAACCATCAATTTAAATTGAAGGACTCATGCTACATTTTTATGTATACCTGCTTTAAAAAGACCGATCAGTGACACCATCTGACTTCTGATAATAAAGGGTAGACACTGTCCACCTGCATGTACCTCTGAATTGTGATCTGCACATATCCACCAACATACACATACCTAACGCATGCACACACATGCACGTATATACACACATGCAGACTCTCTATCACACACACACACACACACACAAATAACAATCGGAGCACACACCTTTGCATGGAACCTCCTTTTCAAAACCTACCTTAAAATGTGGTTGATCTGCTGCTTTAGCATTCTCATTGGGTGTTGCAGCAACAGGAATAAGAATCACTATATGCAGCAGAAGGTGAACCCATTCCGACAATATCAATGTGGTTGCCTACCAACCTTCAGGTCCCTTACTCCTGCATAGGTTTAGCAAATTCTAATGCTGACCCAACAGGTGGCAATAGAAACAAGGAGGACACAGTGGAGGGGCCCATTGGGATATGCATTAGCCACCTCACCCTTGCCCCTGGCTCCGCCACTGCCGGATCCCACTTGGAGGTCTGTACCCGCATCCAAAACTATCTTCCTAATGATGACCAAACAAGATTATATTGAACTTGGGCAACCTGCCATCTACCACGATTTGTATTTGATATATTTGTATTTGATTATATACCGAATACCTGGGCTGGCTGGGAATCAACTGGTGCTCACATCTTCTGGCGACCTTCTAATAATGTGTTCCTGCTGTCACTTCTTCTGCCCCCACTTCGCTGACTGCCTCGTCTGCCGGCCTTCAAAAGATTCTGTGTCATCTCAGGTCGTATCATCTCTCAACTACTGAACACTTCACTTTAATCTTATCTAAGTGTGTTTGTGCTCCTTGGTCTGGTTATTATTCTTTCTATCATGGGCAATAGACTCTATGTTGAGGATGTTTTGAAAAATAAAAGCAAGTTGCTCCATGCTTGATTTAAAACTGGACATTTCTAATTCTAGCAATGGTGGTTCAGGCCTGATGCCCTTAGAGGCCTGTGTGGAACTTATGTAATTAAACTACATTCAAAATGTCCAACTGGAGCTCTGACCTTGTGTCATGTGCAATGTGCTATGGCTCACCTGTATGGACCTTTATGCAGATAGCAAGAGGAAACTTCCCATGGTTCACTCTACCTGCACTTAGTAAGACAGGTATTGGAGGGTGATACCAGGGAAGTCTCTCTATTGCAGGGGGAAAAACGCCAGTGGAAAAACCCACTTGGGGTCAAGTGGACCGCAAAATGCAGCTGAAGGTCGTTGGGGGACTGCTCCTGCATGTTGAAAGGTATGGAGAATAACTATGATACAAGCAGTATAGGAAAACGGAATTCATGGATAACGGTACCAAGAATGAGGAAGGTATTATGGGTAAATTGGGAAATGGATGAGGCCAGGACAAGGATACAGGGATACTGAGAAATAAGGTATCCCGTCACAGTGTCTTGCAACAAAGTAGCAGGGCTGTGACACACTGGAAGCAGGACGCCAAATACTTTTGAAGTGATAGATCATATGACCACCGGAAAGGACAGAATGTAGACACTGCCAACTTGCCTCAGACCTTGGTGTGACAGAAAGAATGCATGGGGTGTTGTGGTTGCCATCTTGGATGAGAGTTATTCTGCAGTTCAGCTGCAACCATGTCCATAACAAGGAGATGGATGTGACAGTTCCCTCTTATATGCCAAAGGGTGTTTTGGCGATAGAACTCATGCAGTATTAACAGACCGAATTTCCTGTGGTTCATGCTACTTGTGGTGGAGACTGATACCAGGGAAGTCTCTTAATTCCGGGGGAAAAAAGCACAACGGGGGAAAAACCCACTTACTGATAAGTCAAACGTATTTAAGCAGAAGGTCGTAGGACAGATGATGCCGCAAGTTGGAAAATTCAGAGAATAACAATGAGTTAAGGAGTATAGAATTTGTACAGGAACACAAAATACAAGGATAATGGGTAACAGGAAATAGATGAGGCCAGGACAAGAAAACAGGGAGACTGGGAAACAAGGTAACTCCTCAGAGCAACTTGCAACTAAGTAGCAGGGCTGCAACGCACTGAAAGGAGGATGCTGAATACCTTTGAAGTGATATTTCATACATCCGGCAGAACATTCAGAACAAAGATTCTGCCAATTTGATTGAGGCCTTGATGTGTCAGAAAGAACACAGGGGCATCAGTTTGACATCTTGGTTGAGGCTACTGGATCATCCACCATCATACCCATAATGAGGGGCGGAAGGATGTGACACCTTGCTGTGCAAGATATATCCTATGCTGGATGATTTGCAAAATTAGTTTTGACTTATTTCAACTAGCGTGGGCCTCGCTCCTTCAGAGTGAGAGAGATCCAAACACAAAGTATTCCGAATTCAATTCTGAATGCACTCTGAAAAATAGGAATTTACCATTGTGCAACCATAAACTCAATATGTATCTACATCATAATATACTTTCAATATGCTTCTCACATCTATGTTTAAGTTCTATGCATTTCAGTTGCCCTATACATTCCCTGTCACTCTCAGCACTCCTCAGTACTTTGTAAGTGCTTATGTACTAATCCTGCTATTAAAAGGTGATGGTTAGGTCTTGCGTATAAGATGTCATATGTGCATTTCATTTACAACTGAAGTACTACCCAGGTATTCTGTGCATTCCATAGCTCAGATGGGATATTTAGGGGTTTGCCTACAAGATGACATGTGTGCATGTCACTTGTACCTGAAACTCTCCATGTATCATAAATGTATGATTTATTCAGCATCACACGCGTAATAGCCGGAAATAGCTCACAATCTGAGCGCAAAGGTCTTCAGTATGTGGTAGGTAATAATTCCAACATGTTCAACATGTGTTCAGTCATGTTGAAGCCTGTGTTCTGGATGAGAATGGGTGTCAGTGGTTGATTTTATTGTCACAATTCACAATGGGGCTGGCGCGACTCACAGGGAATTCTGCAGACAGGCGGGGACGGAAAAGAACGGTCTCACGCCTTCCGAAACGCAGAGCTCTTTGCCACCCATTCTCATCCAAAACACGGGCTTCAACATGACCGAACACATGTTGAACATGTTGGAATTATTACCTACCACATACTGAAGAACTTTGCTCTCAGATTGTGAGCTATTTCCGGCTATTATGCATGTGATGCTGAGTAAATCGTACATTACACTGGCAGAATATTGACAGGAAATTGTTCGGAGTAGGTTTTTTCCCTCTCGTATCTGAAGACGTGGACTCTCAGATCGCGTGCCTCTGTGCACCTGACTACGATCGCATAGGATCTCTCACATTAACTCTTTGTCTCTGTCCTGAAGAAGGCCGACCCATTTGCAGCTACCCAAGGATAGCTCTGAGGCAGAAAAATAGTTGTTTTGACCCAATTCTTCATATATTTACATTGATTGTTATTTCCACACACTTATACACTGTATACCACAATTACTTTATCATTTGCTGTGTCACTCTCTACAATGATAAATATGAAATGTAATTACTGAATTGTGAACCCAATGATTTACCCTTTTTTTTCTCTAATTGTATACTACATCTTCATGTTTGTTGCATTGTTGAGTATCCCATGCTGACCTTGATTAGTTGTATGTAACACTGGCTACTTATGTTTATGAATCTGAATTAAAGTAGCTGTCAGATTTTCTCACTTTGTTGTGTCCAGTCAGGAGTTAGTGCTTTGTTGATCTGCGGTTTATATGTCCTTGCTCAATTTTGTCTGATATAAGTGTTCCTCCCTGGGTAGTGCAAGGCATCAACCAGACGACCTTTGTTTATTAATTACCTGCTAGAGCTACACCAATGCAGTACAGTTGTGAATGCCATAAGTCTCTGTGGATGATTACAGCCTGCCCTCCTCCACAGGGCCCTTGTCTGCATAAACACCTGAAAAATTAGGAAGGGATCTCGAACCATATACAATTTGAGTAGTTTGTGCAGGACAACTGTCATACAGCCATTTAGAGCAGACATTCTTTCTCTGCTGTTAATCAGCCAAATGTACAAATGTAGAGTTGTCTAAAACAAGTAGAAACGTGAAAGGTCAGAGGTGCCTTTCTGGGTTTAATCATTAGCACTCCCCTAAGTGACCCCGTTGCAGCTCCTTGAGCCTTCTCTTTCAAAAGAAAGTTATGTTTGCTCTGTTTATTTTCTAACCTGATAGAATGTGCCTAAAGAAAATTGCCAGACTGCCGTGATTGGATTTACCTGAATATGAGCAATATCATGAACCGATTAGTAGCATCATATGAGAGGACCATGATGTTTTAGAAAATTATAATTGTTTAATATAGAAATCTCCAAGATGATATCACATCAAATGGGAGGATAACTAGGTTCAGAAGTTCCTCTGATTAGATTACCCTCTCCTTTAATTTGCCCAATCAGTACACAGGGGATGGCTTAGTATGATGTCCCTTTTGGAACATTATACAATCACATACACTGAAAAATTACATTTGAGAAACAATACACAGCTCTAAAGGGAGGGATTCCTAATCTATAAAAGTCTAAACAATAGATTGTGAGGACTCACTGACTGCGATGGGCTAATTGAAAATCTGACAGAAGGAGAATTGACAACAACAGAAAGGAAAATGGAGTTGATTGTTTTCCTTATGGACCCGTTTTTTGGATTACCAACAGTATGCTGTAAGAGAGGCCTACTTGGGGTTAAAGCCTCGAGCCATCTTCAGTGGAAAATACAGCAGACAGGCCCAATACAGGAAGAGGGGAACAAGTCTGTGAAGGGAAACTGACCCCATCTTGCCGACTGATGGCCACCTGTTCATAGAGAGGGAGAATTGAACCATTCCTTAAGAGGGTGCCTACATGTCTGTGAGACATCTAAAAGATACTCATATGTAAGTGTACATCTAAGGGGAAATACAATAGAAGGGAAATATATTTTAAAGGGGAATGGAGTGTATCCTGGCCCATTTTTATGTGTAAAAATACTGAGGGGTATGCGGTATACAGCTTGACTGTACATCCTCGGAAATAAGTAAATATTTCAGAAGTGTTTGTGTTTCTGAAATGATTGATTTGTGAGAATGGGTCAGATTGTGTACATAGGAGGAGATCCCCTGATTCCTTCTTTGTGTAATGTGCCAGCATACATAAAGTATTTTAGGAGCCAAAAGGATATCTCACTGTGTACATACCTAGAAAAATAATGTAACAGAAGTCATTCCCTGGTTACATCACCAAGCAGATTTCTGCGACTGGTGTTGAAGCTCTCAAGAAAAAGAGAAAAGGGTAATATCTGCTACCTATTTCCCCACCTTTATGTTGTCATTGAAAATGACAAAAGTGAACATTTACACTCTAATGCAATAGAAACACCACTGAAGGGAATCTAGCAAAGATAAATGTTCTTTTTTTGCAGTACATCTACAAGCAGGAATGTTCAGTAGCGTGTCTTTTAAATTTAGTTTTATGGAATGCTGCTTGAGATGCTCATATGTCTATTAAGGGGGTATCTATTTTAAATAAAGGGCAAGTAGAGAGACTTACATAGCTGTCTATTTAATTTGGCTTTCTATAAAATGACAGCTTCATCCTGAGTGGTTGCACACGTTTTAACTCATCGTGGATGCGCGCTGGGGAATAAATCAAATTTACATATACTGATGCGTGTGCTTTAAAAAAGCCTGCTATCAAGTTAATGCCATTTTGACCATTCAAGTGACAAGTTTATTGATCATTCTTTATTGTAGAAACCATTGACATATGAAGTTCATAGATGTTTAGTGTGTCTATATTTAAATTGATTTCATTATTTCTCGTGTATTAATAAATAGACCTTCTGTGCAACCCTGCCTGCATGTTTCTTGTCCCAAAGAGGGAGTGATGCTGTATGGGAACAAAATTGATAAATTGGTGGTCCCAGGTTCATACAAATAGCTTTTTTCAACACAAATTGCGTATGCCTGATTTGGGGTGGGTAGAAATCCCGCCAAACTAGTTGTCACCTGATTAAAACATCCTACAAAGCATATCCTGTGTGAGTTGTTTTGTTTGACTATTCTTTCTTTAACTCCTGTCTCACATTCATCTCTTCCACATAATGGAGCCGAGCTCAGCACTTGTGGCCAGAGCACAATGCCTGGCAGTACATGGAATAATACTCACAGGGGATGCCTCCTGAAACTTAGATTCCAAAAACCCCAATGGATGCGAGAATGAATGGTGCTTATGTAGCCAGAAAAACACATTCTCTGTTCACTTGCTTAAACCCACTGAAGTGAAGCCCAGAGGTATTATGCACATGTTAATTTAAGTTCCACCTATTTTAATCACTTTGTTAGGAGAATTATTTCAAAATACATACACACGAGCGCACGCACACATGCATACCCGATTGTGTTTTCCCCACAAAATAATATAATGTGAAAATGAGAAAATAGGGGCAAATAAGGAATGTATGCACTATTGCAGCATGTGCAGTTTGTGTAAACATGTTAGGATGATGTTTCCACTGCAGACTAAGCTTCCACTGCTGATGCATATCATTCTCGGACTAGTATATCCAGCAATCATCCGATGCCCAGGTAGCCAGATCTGATGTGCTGTGTAAGTCTTGGCATCAACCTCTCAGGCAGCTTAACATGCACCCTGCCACCAACCTCGCCTCCAGAAAGGTATACTTTGCAAATGGTTACCTCCAGCCATGTACACCATAGAGTGGGGTAATAGGGCATAGACACAGGTATACCTGCCTTTCAGAGACATGGGCCAGCTGGGATAAACCTTTTGGTTCACCAGTACTGTTAAGGGAATGGGATTTGTGCCCCTTGTCTTGGCTCTTAATTCTTTGGAAGCAGCAATAAACAGTTTGTTGGATAAATATTTTAGATCCCATCAAGAAAATCACTCAACGATAAATGCTAATCAGACAGAACATTCAAATGAGGATCCCTTAAAAAAAAGTATTTTTCTGCATTTGATGACAGTGTGGTTTAAGTGAGGCAGTAAGGGGTAGAGGACATGGACATCAATTTGAGGAGTTCTGTTTGTGTGACATTGATGTTGAAGCTGCTGGGTTATGCAGACTACGGTGTCTGATAGCCTATCATGAACAGACCAGAGCAGCCAGTGAGGTTCTGTCAACTTCAGTGTAGCTGGTCTCACTACCAATATAACAAAATCTTTTTCCAAATCCCTGATGTCCTTTCTTGCCCCAGCCCTTTACCCTCCTCCCTGTCCCACTTTTATTTCCTCATCCTAGTCCCTCTTCCTAGTTTATCTGTATCGTCCTCATCCTGGTCTCTGTTCCTCTT
Source organism: Ambystoma mexicanum (assembly GCF_040938575.1). Classification (NCBI taxonomy): domain Eukaryota; kingdom Metazoa; phylum Chordata; class Amphibia; order Caudata; family Ambystomatidae; genus Ambystoma; species Ambystoma mexicanum. The sequence continues at coordinate 80,745,097 of NC_090941.1, forward strand.
TTTCATCATACAACATCTTCATTATCCCCTTCCTCACTTTCCTACTTCTTCGTACCTCATCCTAGGCATTCTCCATCATTTCCTTCCCTTTTTGGCCCCACTACTATAAATTCCTTGTCTCTCCTCAGTATCCTAGTCTCTCTTCCTAAATGAGTACCTCTGCCTCAGGATGAGGCAGAGGTACTCATTTAGGAAGAGACATCAAAGATGACATCACAAATATCATTGATGACATCACTGATGACATCACATGTTTGACATATTTATTTTGGTGCATTGAAAAATGTAGGCTAGGTGGTTTTATTCACTGACCAACGCAATATGAAAAGGTGCTGTATAGCGAAACGTTACCCTTGTCGTGTGTTCTTAAAGTACTTGCCTTAGGGTCTGGTGGCAGCTCATGATGCACATGCATGGGGCAATAGCAGGCCGGAAACACACAATTAATTTGTATACAGAAAGATAAACTGTGGGATGCTTCTAGTTCTTTCTACCGTACTTCAGTTTCCCTGTATGTGCCGCTCAGTTATATGCATTGGGTCATCATATGTATCGTTTGTTGTATTATAAGTGTGTATTAAGTGTAGATTTGTGAGCTAGTTATTACATGTGTAACATAACACAATCACCCCTGACATCTTGCTATCAACATAATAGAAAGAATCCCTTGTAGGTAGGAATATTATTTTCACATGTGATGTCATCAATAATATTTGTGATGTCATCTTTGATGTCATGGGTGTTAGTCTTAGCAATGCACATAAATGGCGCGAGTTATGATTGCTTAGCTTACTATAATGGGGTAATGTGCAGTGGTGTTTGGTTGCACTATGAAGTATAACATTTCTTGAGTGAAATCTTTTTACTGATTGTACATATATATGGATGGCAGGGAAGGAAAAGAAAGGGGCTAAACAAGTGATGTCGTCATTGATGTCATCATTGACATTTGAGATGACATCTTTCATGGACTGGGTGTTAGTGTTAGCAGTGCACAGGGGCGGTGGTAGGGTGGGGGCTCAGGGTACCATAACTGGCGAATTTCAGGGGTTTTTAGGTTTTAATTTGAAACATAAAGGGGAGGAGGGAAGTTTACAGGTTTTTGTTAGGGCAGCTTAACCATAACGTCCCCTCAACAAAGTTTTTTTTCTAGTGAATTTCACTGGTTTTTGGGAGGGCAACTTAACCATAATGTCCCCGTAACAAGGTTTTTTTTGTAGGGAATTGATTAGGTTTTCGGAAGGTAGAACTCAAGCATGAAATTGTGGCAATGAAGCTGGTGAGCAGAATATGCACTGTCATCATGTGATTTTGAGAGATATGTAGTATATGCCATGTAATTACCATAGATTTAACATAGATTTAACACCATAGAACATTCAGAACCCCCTCCCTATTGACTTTAGAAAGGGATGGACTGAGCGCCTGTTTGCGAACGGGGGCGGACAGGATCAACATGACCCAAAGAGGCGGGGAGTATCTGAAAATGTACTATTATCTTACACAAAAAGTGGGAAACAATGAAGAAAGGCATAAAGATATTGTAAGTACTAATAAGTAAAGAAACCTGAAGGTGGGAAATGGAAATGACACATTTAACCTTTTAACTGCCATGGGTTTCCCCCTCCAGTGCCAAGACCTTCTTTTGGTGATTTCGGTATTTCACCATGCAAAGCATTCTATCATTTGCTCCTTCATTAACCCCTTAAGTGCCAAGGACGAGCTATCTCGTCCTTGGCACTGGGGAGGTAATACCTCGTCCTTGGCACTTAATAACCATGCAAAATGAAGAGGATGGTACCAAAAAAAAAAGAAAGGATGGTACAACTGTAATTACTTCACAGAAATTCGGAAGCCTGGAAGGATAGTGGACAGACACATTTGGACTAAGGGAGATTACAGCAAAAGAGTGAGTGCAGGTCATTTTTTTGAAGTGGGTGTGCTTTTTTGGTATGTGGTGCAGAAATAATAATTTATTTCTGTTGTTTTGACTCAGAAATGGCTAGTACTTTGGAGTGGCTGGAGGAGTATTTCCCGCAGGGGGAAATGTCTGAAGACAGTGACAACAATGGTACATATTTGTCTGCATTTGGAGAATAGTGACCAGTATTCTATATGCATTTAACTTGAGGTGTTTTTTTTTTCAACAGACCAGGAAAAAGAAGAGGAAAGGCAACAGAAGAGGTAGAAGAAGACAGAATAAAAAGGATAGAGTCGAAAATAGATGTTTTGAACAACAATTTTCAAAGTTTATGGGAGTTTGTGGAGTACGTCGTGGGAGGGAAAGTTTGGTACCATTGCCCCACCTGCACCTGCCCTGCTTCTCCATTCCCTAGTGACCCATCCCCAAACCTGCAACAGGAAAATAGACAGTTCGATAAAGTATCCATTCCTTCTTCCCCTCACAAATCTTCCCCTCAGAACCAGCCCGTGTTAAATCCAAATTCCCCCATATTTGTTTCAGTGTCCGCTTCCCCTGCTTCTTTAGAGTGATGTGTGTTTTTGTGTGTATAGTAAATAGTTTTGTACAGTAGTTGTAGAGATAGAGTATGTGTTTAAATTTTAAAAGACGTAAAATGTTTGCGAACAGCGCACCTGTTCGACCTATCCGCAAGCAATGGAGTGTGGGTGCTGTCTAATGCCAAGTAAGACGGATGTGATGTGTGACTGCAACATCTTTTCACAAGGTGCATACAAAAACAGAAAAGGGTGTCCAAACAATATACTAACTCGGCGTAACGTTTGGTAACGAGATAATACATGGTCAAAGAATGCACAAAATGGCCGGAATGGGTGTAAATGAGTAGAAAGGGAGTGTGTGAAGGACAGTATAGTGGTTCGTATTGGGCGCAGTCAAAATGGTGCCATCTGCAGAACAGCACGGTGGGCGGCAAGGTAGAAGGCAAACAAAATGGAGTTGTCCTAAGGACACTGGAACTGTCCGTACAGTGAGCATAGCATGCGAGCACATGCGCAGTACAAACGAAAGGATTGCCAACATTGCGCCAGTTCCTAACTGACCGCCTCACTTGTGTCGCACTTTCAAGTACTTTGAGAACCCGAACACTGTCCGTAGAACACTTTGGCGCATGCGCATGTGTGATTCTTTCCATTTGTTGTCCAGGGGACATTCATGAAGGGGGCGGATGTGTTGAGGGCATCATCTTGTGACCGCACCTACACTGAGTGTGGGGACTAGTTTCCACGGTTTGTGTGCTTCCGCAACACTAAAAATGAACTTGTAGACACAAGGCAAAGTATTGTGGAGTTGAAAAATGTAATTTCACACCTCACAAACAATAGGCCACCTCAGGAAATGAGGTGTAAAAGTGAGTGAACCACTTTGTAAGGATGAAGATGGTCACGAGGTACACCCCTGCACCCCTTCAAAAGGCCACACCCCGGAGCGCATCTTCATTGTCCTTCTAGCTATAGCAGATAGAGGTTTGTTGCGTTTACTGTTGTACTGACGAAAGGAAACAAATTACTATGGCTTCCATATCTGCTGTTGGGTTATTAGCCTCCCCCAAACCTGCCACCATCACCACCTCACCAAGGGCCTGCAGAGAGATATTTGGGTGAGGATGTAGAGATTGAGGAAGAAGAGGAGGAAGAGAATGAAGTGGAGGAATTGCGCACTAGGAGCACTCGGCGGTAGTCGTGGGTGTGGCGGTTGTTTGGTACGAAAAGCACGTGCGAGCCTGGTGAAGTGTAACCAGTGCGATGGGGTGTTGAGTCGCGGGAGATGTGGAGCGTACAGTTTTGGTACGACAACCATGAAGCGCCACCTCACTTTGTTCCACACTGCGGACATTCGCAAGGTGGTGCCATGTGAAGAGCGTAGTCGTTTGAGTTCCTCCACAGCATCCTCGGAATCTGATGCTCCCACCACAAGAGACACTCCTGTGGGGGAGCGCCTCCCTCCAGCTGCTTCACAAGACATTCGAAATGCTGTGGACCTTTACCTTTCGAAGGTGACAGAAGTGTGCAAGTATTGTGATGCAGTACTCTGCAGGGGGGAGAGTCTTCGAAGTGCTTTTGATGCTGCAGTCAGCGAGCACCAGAAGATTTGCTCCTTACTTAAATAGAGATCACCCTTAATATTTTGCTGTTCAGTTGCCCTTTCTTATCCCCGTGGCTGGTGTCCCTTCCTTACCCTCCTCTCGCCTCTTCTCCTAGTTTGTGGAGTGCTCTTAATCAATAAACGTAAAAACAGCAAAAATGACAGAAAAGGCTCTTTTCAGAGCCGCCTTTCTCAGTGTAACAATAGAACTATGAAGAGAAGGCCGTAGAGCCTGGCGGAGGTCAACAAATTTTCACAGACAGTCGTAGAGGGCAAAAAGGGAGGGTGCAAGCAGAGCAAACGCAATAAAGTGTACTTTGGGAGTAAGTGGCGGCTCTGAAAAGAGTCTTTTGGTGGGGTGTTGTGTGGGTTGAAAAGCAGTGGATTGGGTGAAATGGATTGTCATATAGGTTAGTGTGATTGCAAAAGATGGCACAATGCATTTTGTATATTGTGAAGAAACATCTGATTGCCTGCATGTGTGAGATGGAATCCATCTCTGCGGAAAATGAAATTGCTAAGAAACAAAATGTTTTCATTGTGGAAAGAGGACATACCAACATCTCGTAAAGAGGCACACACAGCCTTATTCACATTGCGTCTCGCTTTCTCCATTTGTGGACCAAATGCAGAAGAACGCAACCATATTTGTCTTTGGGCAATACGGGAAAACAGTATTTGACAATTTGGAAACATGTCCATGAGCTTCGCTAGTCCTTTCTTCATGGCAAATTGTAAAGAAATTCCAGATACATGGCCTAAGCTGTTTCCGCCACAATGAATGATGAGTATGTCTGGAGGACGCTCTTTCTGTAAAGTAACACAAAAATGTACCAAGTCCAGCCATCTCATGCCGTACACGCCATGCCAGTGCACTTCCGCATGTGGAAATCTGAGATTTGTAGATAAACTGCAGCTTTTGGCATGCACCTTCAACCAGTGGATCCATGAGTCTCCCACAATCCAGACAATCTGTTTTCGAGCACGGAAAGCCATGGCTGTGTGGTGTCCTGTGAGGGAAAAGACGGTTTTACCAAAGTATGTTGGGCTGAATACACCTACTGAACTTTGTGGACCAATCCCTAGCTCCACTCATTCTCATTTACATGCGGCTCTACCCTTCAATCTCCGGTGGTGATATGTGCTGGCAGTTAACTACCGCCATGTTCGCGGACATGTAGAGGAGGAGAGCGTGACGACGGTACATTAAAGTAATAGTCCCCTTTTTCCCCTTTAAGGTAGGCTCTGAGAAGAGCTGTTTTTTATTTTTGGCAACATATCGTACAGACGTGGTATTTTATGCATTTTTTTGTAGTTTTTGTCTTTGCTTTGCTCTTGCAAACATTACAGCACGTTCTCTAAAGTAAGCCTCATGTTCCAAAAGAACATCGCATTTCCCAAAGAGGATAGTGCAACGCCATCTCCTTCAAAATAATGCTCATTGCTGGGAGCAATGTTATCGTGGCTACAAAAAAACATACCAACTCGCAGCATGAATGCACGCATGCCGCGATTGATGATGCACCTCCCGATGCTTTGATCTGGACAGAAAACAGTGTTGGCCCATTGTAGTCTGGGAAGTAAAGCAGAAAAAATATCTTTGGATGTTGGGACGATGGCCATGATTGCTTGAACCAACTGTGCTAAATCTGCCAACAAAGTATGCGAAGTCAGGTATCCCAAGTGGCAAGCACCGTAGTGCAAAATTACCACATGAGGAGTGGTCATTGTACACATATCTCTGCAAACTTGCAGAATTGTCGCAGCATTGGCATCAGTGTCAGCACTCCAGACCACATCCACTCCGCGCACATCGAAATGGTGTGCCACATGCCTACATAGTGTTGTAAGCCTTACACAAAAATGTCTCTGAGCAGCAAAACCCCGACCCTCTGCACCTTTGCCATTTTCAGTGTGTGCACCATCTTTCGACACAAAAGACTAATGTGAACATCTGATTGGCTGATGGCTACAGTCGTGTTTCCATGCAGGATTAGCTGTAGAAACCTGCATGTGACACGCCCTGCCAGTGGACAAGCGTTGCCTACGTGCGGCACGTAACTCTTACCCAGTCCTTCCACCCTTTCTACAGCACTACCAAAGCGAGTCCATCATTGGCCACAACTAATCGGGCGCACAATCAGCCACCAATCAGATTGAACCTCGACAATTTTAACTCTGTCATCAACATTGCGCACTTCAAAATTACTGTTGATGATTCTTAATGGAAAGCGCATACCATTGCAACGCACCTACTTCACAAACTACTGTGGAAGGATTGTGAAATTTCTACGTACAGCTCCATGCATGACCACATGCATCAGAATAGAGTACAGGTATCTTCATTCTAATCAGAGTACATGTGGAAGCCTTATAATTTGAAATAGACAAAATAAAGCTGGTACATTTCCATAGGAAGCACATAACAACGCTCCCCCTTGTAAAGTGTAAGATTGCCGATTTGCCATTAACAAATTGCACGACTGCTTGCTTTCTTCTGCATAACCTGTACATACGTTGCAAGCATGCCTATTTAGGCATAGCTCTCAACCATTTTTGTGTGAAGTGTGGGTGAAATGAGCCGATTTTGTTTTTGGTGGGTGACACACCCATTTGAATGAATGGCAGTGCAGGAGGCTTGGCGGGTGAGTTTGCCCTTTACAAGGCGGGTGACACCCGCCATAAGCGTGTGAGTTGAAAAGTATAATTTAGAGCAGACCTTCATTTAGTATCTGAAAATGCCGCAGTTATGTCCTCTATACTGCCAACAGTAATGCTACTTCCAATGTGATCGTATGAGAATAGTAATTGCTCCCGATTGTGGTGCTGACATGTCCTTCGGAGGGTCTCCCGATTTTTGGACATCGTGCTTTTCATTAAGAATTACAAAATGTTTGGCCATCTGCTACATTGCTTTATCGCTTAGAAACCTCTCTCCTATGCACAGCACACTTTGTTAAGAACAAGGCATTTCCAAACCCCTAAAAAAAGATAATTATTTTGAAGGACTTTGAAGTACCATATTGAAATTAGTATAGAAAGAGTGCGCAGAGAGAAGTGAAATGTGCACGTGGATTGGGTTGAAACATGAAAGTTGATTCGTATGACGAAATAAGTACAAGTGAAGGCTGCAGTATCATGACGGCCGCAAACACACAAAATAATTGATATCGTTTTTTTTAATTCACAGTGAAGACTACTCTCCTGAGAATCACCAACATCTGAACTGCAGACGAAACCTTGTCATTTTGCACAAAAACGTAAGTACAGTACAAACTTCGTATTGTAACTTCTCCTTAAAGAGGCTGCGTGGGTTATGTGTTTGTTTTGGGCAGCAAAGGAAGCAGGCATCCATTTATAGGACAAAGATTAACAGGTGGAATGGCTGACAAATGTCTGTGTGTTTGGTACTGAAATGAGACAGGAAATCCGTAGAAGGTTAGATTGTGAAAATAAGTGGCAGTAGCAAGTTTTTGCCATTTTGGCTATTAATAATGGTTCTCGGCACAAGTAGGGCACTGTGTACTCTCATCTGAAGCACATTGTACTACTATTGAAACAGTAATGTAGACTTACAAAATGATAGTTAGAGGTCACTGTGCATTTACACACCGTGCCAAACAGTTTCCTCGTCACAGTTGTGCACACATGCACACAGCACACATACATTGGACAACAGACCAAAGAATATTTTTTTTCTCAACAGACACCAAAGAATGCCTACCAAAAAGCAGCTCCGTAGAAAGGAACGCAGAATTAGAGCAAATATAAATAAAGGTACCAATGTAAGCATCCACCTGTTGTAGAGTTAGGGGAGATTCTTGGTACAAACCACCTAATGCAATTGGGTAACATAATAAAAGAAGTCTCAACTGCCGAAACTGTACGTCCTCCATCAAAAAGTATCTCAAAACACAGAAATTATGTAAAAGAAATGGCTGCCAGTAAAGCTAACAATGTTCCTAAAAATCTTGATAGTGCAAGAAGAACCCATAGTAAAAAAAATATTTTAGCAAAAATGTTTCGCCACAGAGTCCTTCAGAATCTACTAAGAAGAGGACCAAAGTCATCCTCACCCCTTAAAATGTACTATAGTCAGTTAATTTTGCAAGCACACATGGACAGTGCAATCCAACTCAAAAGGAAGTTGTTCATATTAGTGTTAAAAAGGATGAAAACACTAACAAAAGTAAGTATCACACTACAAATGAAACTTAGCAATAAACTGAACAAAAATAATTTTTTACATGTTTGTGGTGGTGAATGGAGTCACACAACAACCACAGAGCCATATTTCAATGAAGAAGCATACAAACAAAATCAAGCAAACACAATTGCCATCCATAGCAGTGGACGTGGGTATGAGAAAATCAATACTACCATCATGAAACAAGAAACACTGCTTACAAAACTGTCTTCTAAAAACTCAGAATTACCTCTCGATTCTGCAGGAACACACCGTCCAGTATACAAATGGCCATGCACATCAATGTGTGCCATTCCAAATAAAGCTTTCAAATCTTTACGTGTGTTCCTCAGTCAATACGTAAAAGGTAAAGACAAAAGTAAAATCAAAATGCTGCAAAATATGGTTATTTGTGTAGTGCGAAAACACAGAGGACTAAAAGGACATTCACTAGCCTGCTTTTCTGGGCCTATTTAGAAAAGTACCTTCCATGATATCAAAAGAATATCAGTACATCATTCTAAAGTAAGAAATTTAGTGTATGAAATACATTGTGCAAAAAGTCCATCTTCAGAATTAGGCAACTTAAATACCACTCTTCTGCATGGTACACCCAAATACTTACAAGAAGAAATGGACCGTATTCAGAAAAAGTCTTTTGGAAGTGAGAGTCACGTAGAAAATGCAACAGTTCTAGAGCATAGTAGCCACAATTCTGCACATAGCAACCTTCTATCACACACATACAGAAAGGAAATACTAAAATTTAAAAGGTCTTCGGCTGAAGTACAAACCATGTGTGTGTGTGTTGCCGCAGAATGTTTTACAAAAGGAACTCAAAAAATGTGGACATTGCATACAGAATAGAAAACAATGAAGACTCTAAATGGTTTGAATTAGCTTTGTACCTTTTAGCTGAAAGCAAATATGAAGTAACTGAACGTGTAATATGTTGCACTTACTGTACTGCAAAATTAGACAACAACCACACTCCTTCACGTGCAATTACAAATAATTTGGAATTGTTTCCATTGCCAAAAATCCTGCAACAGCTCAATTGGTATGAGAGCATAATAATTCAAGCAGTTCATCCATTTCAAGCAATTATTCGCCTTGATCCAAAACCAGCGAATGTACCTCTCTCTGAATTGGTGAAAGGCATTCGTGGCAAAGTTGTGTACTTGCCATTAGATCTAACGGAAAATGTGCACACTCTAGGAGTGGAACGTTCAATAGACCATTCTTTAATAGTCTTGGTAAATGGAGTACCAACAAAGGACACAAAAAAAATTGGCAACAATTAGTAGACTTACACAAAGTTACACAAGCATTGCAATATCTGAAAGACAACACTGAGTACTACACGGAAATAAATATTGTCGAAAGCTTAAGACAAACAACATAAATAATTCAAGAGCCATCAGAAACTGGACAATTCGAACTTCTGGATCCAGCTGCAGTATCCACTCTCTTAGACCATTACACAATTCATCCATTGCATTCAAATGAAAGTATAGATGATGCACTAGAAACTTACCAAATGCGACAAACCAAGGGTCACCAATGAGTATTTGGGAAAAAAGTATAGAAGCACGTGCTTTTCCACTGCTATCTCCTACTGGCAAAGGTGGGAGGTACGATGATAGACCCACTTAGATTGGGGCATCAGAATACCACTCATTAAGAATGTATTCCCAAGATCCCAGATTTAGACAAAATGTGGAATACATATTCCACCTACTCTACGAAAGTGAATTAGCAACACTATGTTATGGAGTTGCAGACATTCTGGAATGTACTTTCAAAATATGTCAGCTACGCAGTTAATACAAAAAGTACAAGAAAAAGATGAGGTTTTACAATCAAGTATAACAAAATTGTTTGCAAACATGCGCGGTACAAAGGAATACTGGTTTAGACGGCATGGAGACATGCGTTGCATGATCAGAAACCTTAGACCACCAACTTGGTTTGTTACGCTAAGTTGTGCAGAAAATGCATGGGAAGATTTGCATGAGTTTCTACGTATAGCAAACAGTAACAAAAACAACATAGATATATTAACACCTGGAGAACTTTGCTCTCTAGATTCAGTTAATGTCTCAAGATATTGCCATCATCGTTTCATTGCAATGCTACACTTTATTTGCAATAAAAGTGTTCCTCTCCTTGGAGAAGTGCAACACTTCTTTTGGAGAAAGGAATATCAAGCGAGAGAACCGCCACATATTCGCATGCTGTTATGGATCAAAGGTGCTCCAAAATTTGGGCACAACAGTGATAGCACTGTTTTGCAGTTTATTCAGAAATATGTCACATGTGAAATCCCTTCACAACAGAGTCATAGTGAGCTGCATGGGCAGATTTTACAATTTCAAAGACACAAATGTGGCAAATATTGTCGCCGTAAACACAAAAACAAAGATAAATACTACACCAAATGCTGCTTTGGTTTACCCAGACCAGTTACAGAAACAGGTGAAGTAAACAACTTCATGTCTTCAGTTCGACATAGTGTTAAAGGTAAATCACCTGAAAACACGTATTACATAAAAAGAAGGGAAGAATCCAAATATATCAATGATTATAATGCAATCATTGCCCTATTATGGAATGCAAACATAGATGTGCAGTACATTGCAGACAATTCAACTGCTGTTGCACGATATGTTACAGCCTACTTAAAAATGCAGAAAAAACAGAGCTTCAAGACCTCTGGGATGACCTAGCATCAGACAAAACATTATCACAGAAATTGTACAGCCTAGGCATAAAAATGCTCTCTCATAGAGAATGTGGTGCCTATGAAGCAGCAGATCGTTTAACCGGCACTGCTTTGTACGGAAAATCAGACAACATAGTATGGCTCAGTCTTGGTCCTGCAAAATCTAGAAAAAGAGTGCTAAAATCATATGAGGACATAGAAATTATTGCCAGAAATGATCAAAAAAGCCAAGACATTCTGAAAAACAATTTACTGGACACATACTGGACACATACTAACCGAACAAGAGTACCACTCTGGAAAGCATGTGTCTGTATGACATAGCTCAAAACTTTGCATACAAAAATAATGTAAAACCCGATAAAAGTAAATGTAGATATAGCATGACTGATTGTGAAGAGAGCTTAGTGAAACTTAACAAACAAAGCTTAATTAATCATGTGAAGTTGTCATTAAGAACTCAACAGAAAGAACTATATTACATGTCTCTTTTGCAAATTTTTAAAACATGGAGAAAAGAGGAAGACATACTAGGTAATTATGAGCAATTGAAAGCACGATCACCGCTGTTAACTTTACCCAGTACAAAACAATGTTACACAATGAGCAGCGACAAGAAGAAGAAATTCAAGCCCAACTAGATAAAGACTCTTCCGACAATAGTCAACCTTCTGTAACAGGAAGTCAAGAGCCATTAGGACAACCACTGATAAAAAATTATGCTGAAGTTGCTATGGCAGAAGTAGAAAACACCATGTATCAGTATCAAGAAGATGCAGAGGACTTAACTGTGCAACAACAAAAACTTAACAACGATCAGAGCCCCATTTTTGAAGAGGTAACAAAACAAATTGTGCAGGGCATACAGCACAAAAATAAAGAATGTACCTGCCAAAATTACAAACCTATACTGCTGTATGTCAGTGGTGAAGCTGGATCAGGGAAAACTTTCTTAATGCACCCGGAAGTGGCACACAAGTGGGCTGTTGGGCTGGGAGACTCTGGTGCTACGTTGCCCTTCACATGGATTTTTCTCAATCAAAGTCAGTTTTTTGTCTCTACTGTTTGGATCCCGCCTCTCGCCTCCCACCTCCCGCACACAGCATTTAATCACTGGTACTAGCGCACCCGCACGCGCACCCGCAAGTGGCATGCAAGTGGGCTGTTGGGCTGGGAGACTCTAGTGCTACGTTGCCCTTCACACAGATTTTTCTCAATCAAAGTACATTTTTTGTCTCTACGGTTTGGATCCCGCCTCCCGCTTCCCGCATCCCGCACACAGCATTTAATTACTGGTACTAGCACACCCGCACGCGCACCGGCAAGTGGCATGCAAGTGGGCTGTTGGGCTGGGAGACTCTGGTGCTACGTTGCCCTTCACACAGATTTTTCTCAATCAAAGTACATTTTTTGTCTCTACTGTTTGGATCCCGCCTCCCGCTTCCCGCATCCCGCACACAGCATTTAATTACTGGTACTAGCACACCCGCGCGCACACCATGAAGTGGCACGCAAGTGGGCTGTTGGGCTGGGAGACTCTGGTGCTACGTTGCCCTTCACACAGATTTTTCTCAATTAAGTGAGTGAGTCGGCAAGAGGAAGCACAAATGGACTTTGGCTGCGTAACACGCGGCCTCTTGATGGAACACTGTAGCCCAATGCTTGAGGTCTTGTTCTGGGACTTGCTTTGGAACTGGGACTGGGACTGGGACTGGGATTACGGGACTAGGGGAATTGCTTGCAATGCTGACCTCCTCTTTCTCTCTCTATTGCCTTGTAGAGTCCGTTTTTTGTCTGTACTGTTTGGATCCCGCCTCCCGCACACAGCATTTAATCACTGGTACTAGCGCACCCACGTGCACACCCAGAAGTGGCACACAAGTGGGCTGTTGGGCTGGGAGACGCTGGTGCTACGTTGCCCTTCACACAGATTTTTCTCAATCAAGTGAGTGAGTCGGCAAGAGGAAGCACAAGTGGACTTTGGCTGCGTAACACGCGGCCTCTTGGTGGAACACTGCAGCCCAGTGCTTGGGGCCTTGTTCTGGGACTTGCTTGGGAACTGGGTCTGGGACTGGGACTGGGATTAGGGGACTAGGGGAATTGATTACAATACTGACCTCCTCTTTCTCTCTCCATTGCCTTGTAGAGTCCATTTTTTGTCTGTACTGTTTGGATCCCGCCTCCCGCACACAGCATTTAATCACTGGTACTAGCACACCCGCGTGCGCACCCAGAAGTGGCACACAAGTGGGCTGTTGGGCTGGGAGACGCTGGTGCTACGTTGCCCTTCACACAGATTTTTCTCAATCAAGTGAGTGAGTCGGCAAGAGGAAGCACAAGTGGACTTTGGCTGCGTAACACGCGGCCTCTTGGTGGAACACTGCAGCCCAGTGCTTGGGGCCTTATACTGGGACTTGCTTGGGAACTGGGTCTGGGACTGGCACTGGGATTAGGGGACTAGGGGAATTGATTGCAATACTGACCTCCTCTTTCTCTCTCTATTGCCTTGTAGAGTCCATTTTTTGTCTCTACTGTTTGGATCCCACCTCCCGCCTCCCGCACACAGCATTTAATCACTGGTACTAGCGCACCCGTCCTCGCACCCGGAAGTGGCACGCAAGTGGGCTATTGGGCTGGGAGACTCTGGTGCTACGTTGCCCTTCACACAGATTTTTCTCAATCAAGTGAGTGAGTCGGTAAGAGGAAGCACAAGTGGACTTTGGCTGCGTAACACGCAGCCTCTTGGTGGAACACTGTAGCCCAGTGCTTGGGGTCTTGTTCTGGGACTTTCTTGGGAACTGGGTCTGGGACTGGGACTGGGATTAGGGGACTAGGGGAATTGATTGCAATACTGACCTCCTCTTTCTCTCTCTATTGCCTTGTAGAGTCCGTTTTTTGTCTCTACTGTTTGGATCCAGCCTCCCGCCTCCCGCACACAGCATTTAATCACTGGTACTAGCGCAACTGCGCGCACACCCGGAAGTGGCACGCAAGTGGGCTGTTGGGCTGTTTGGCTGTGCGGAGGAGCGGAGGCGGAGAGAGACGGCTTTACTATTTTGTTTTTGGCTTAAGAAGTGTATATAAAAAGGAAAAAAAAAATATATATATATACGCCTATAGAACATTATGGCAACTGTGTTGCGCAACGGGTAAGTATGCGCTATAAAGACTCCCGGGCCTACATTGGCCATTGAAAATATCCAGGCCTCTCAGAGTGTCGGTACAGAGATAAAATCTAGTATGGATGTGCAAGTACCATACGAAACAACTCTGTTGCGAGATGGACACAAAGATCAGAAATCTGTGATCCCCCCCGGGTTACTACTACTCAACAGGAGAACTTAGAGGGGGGAAAAGTGGAGGAGGATGAAAGGGCAAAAATGGACGTCATTAAACAGGAAGTGGAATTTTCCTACACGCCCTCGCAAATACAAACAAAAATGGGAGCTCAATCTTTGGGGGAGGCGGACATTTCCTTTGCACCTGCGGGCCTGTCATTTGATATCTAAATTCCAATTCAATCAAGTTTTCTGAGTATAAGAGATACACTCAGTCAAAAGCTGACTGAGGGGACAGTAAATAGGTCAGAAGAGATAAATATTGATGTATCCATGATAGGACAGGCAGTAAGAACGGAATTGGGCAAGCGAGCTAGGCTCTCAAGGGGCCCCTCTACGCCTGTAAATGCATTTAGAAATGGGATTGATCAAGTGCACCTATTTAATACACTCCCTCAATTGAGTTCTACTAACTATACCATACAGAGTATTCTCATCAAATGCTAAATTTCCGTTACCATCTGCCTCAATATTTACAAACATACAAGAGGGCTGGGGAGTGGAAGACAAAAATGTTATAGAGGCGCATGTGGGCCACATACCAAAGGGGAATCTGCCGATCCCTGCTCTGCCAACTCACATTGATACTTCCCCAATTTTAGGAGCTTCCCTCACAAGTTCCCCCATTAATGATAGTACTGCCAAATTTGAGGAATCACTGCCAGTAATATCTAGAATATTAAAACTTCTATATAAAGGCCATGAGCTTACCCATTGGGAGATGAGAGACGTGAAAAGGGTTGCTCTGGATATCCAATTAAAACTAACCAGAGTCGAAGGTTTTCTCATGGGCAAAGATGATAGGATGGAATCCTCAAAAAAGACAGATATCACACAAATTCCTAAAATAACTAACTCTCAAGGATCTCAAACCTTGGATGGTGGAAAGGAAGCTTTGAGCTATGCCAGTGTGATACCTGTGGGTATTGCAATGAACCTATCAAAGGAAAAAAAATAAAATGATGAGAAAAATTAACCGAAATCTGACTCAGAGGGGGACAAAGGGATCATGGAGGTCCTGAGAGAGCTATCAGTGAAAATGTTATCACTAGAAAAGGGCATGTTAGAGCTACCAGGCAAACTTGCATCTATAATGCCTTTGAGACCGGCAAGGTCTGTCCAGGGTGAGGACACTATTTTCACAGTTACCCCTGACAGCCCATCAGTTCTGATAAAACTGATGGATTCTGCTGATGGTGTAGGAGTCAGAGATGATGATACAAAAAACCAAAAGGAGGAGGCTAGCCCGATGGGAAACGGCTACTTCCTGTCAAGGAAACAGAAACTATTGGCTTTAAAGGCAAAAAAAACGCTGATGAAAAGGGGACTGACCTCCTCTAAGCCAGAAACCTTTAAGAAAGAACCCAAGGTACCCTCGAATGAAGTTGCACTATCCGATTTAAGACAACTTAACGAGGAAAGTAGGATGGCCTTGCAATTAAATGTTGCTGATACCTCGCAATCGAATAAGGAAAAAAAAAAATTCAAGGAAACAATGTAAATGGGAAAAACTTGAAAAAAATGGGGAAAATAAACATGATTCAGAGGGAAGATATTAGACCAAAGGCAAATGATAAGACAGAAGGATCCGAGAATGAGAAAGTACACCCTCCACAAATGGATGGGGAAAACAAAGAGATAAAACAGTCACAACTGTCTAATTTTTACAAGGTTCTGGAGATGTCGACATACCGACAGGTATTAACCACAAGATATCTCCAACCTTTTGGTCGAACATCCTACGACCTCAGCAGAATCTAACAGATTAGGTTTTTCCTCCCTACCTCCAGCTCCATCCTTCGCACCCACAGCAACGGAGACTGTAAAGACCCTTGGGGTGGATGCAATTGAGGCGAAAATGAACTCTAATCCTGGGATCTCCCTACTGGACGGAACTCTGAATGAGTGCCCAAAAGTATCCCTGAAGGAAGTCCAACAACCCCAGCCTGGGATTGAAGGGGTAATTGCGAATCTCCCTGACACTATAAAAAAGATCATGATGGTCCTCCTTCCTGACCTGTCACGGTTGGGTAATAAGGACTTGCGGGGGGGGGATCCACGAGATAAAGGAAAGTCAACTTCGGGTTATGAATGAGATACCTACCTCTTCCTCATTCAGGGGAGGGGGGACACAGTGGGAGCAACCTGAAAGAGACCCCTTACAATTGCCTGTGGGACATGGCGATTCTTACCCCAATGGTCCTCTGGATATGAGGAATCCTACACAATATGAACCGACAAGACCCTTACATGTGAAGGATAGCGATTTAAGGAATATAATGTGGCGAAATATCTAATTTATAAAATACCCAAGTATCCTTCTGTATAATTTGTGTGACATTGGAGGCCCATCCTCGCTGAATAGACCACGCATTTTGTCATTATTTAATGAGGTCCCCCAACTTAGGATGATTGGTTCAGCGGATATTAGTCTGGTGGATTTTATCCATCCCTCTCGTTATGACCATGTCCGTATTGTTCCCAACTCCCAAAAGATCTTTGAAATTATTATTTAGGAGACAGAACAATTCAATAGAATGGGTTACGATATCCTGATCTTCAGTAATGGTTGGGAGAAAGGAAATGTTCAGGAAATGGAAAAAGTACGTACTAATATATGTAGGGATGAGGCAGATACACGAAAAGTAAACACTCTGCCTCTCAAAGGAGGGGATGGGCAGGACTTGGCTTGGCTAGCCCAAACACTTAGAGAATCAATATCTGAAATGCAAATAATGAAACAAAAGCTTTAATGTTACTAAAGTAGTGGACCACTGGAAATTCCTTTCATGGAACTCCAGGGGCCACTCGAATTTGATGAATTCTGGGATCTTATGTGCAAAACTTAAATCTTTTGATCTTTTCTGTATACAGGAAACGTGGTTCACTGCCCCGATACAACTTGATGGTTTCATATGTATACATCTTTTAGCTAAAGTGGGATTACGTGGCAGACCCACTGGAGGTTTGCTCCTTGCAGTCAAACTTGAGCTAGGCACACGTATTCTAGAATCAACTGAACTAATGAATTTTGCACTTGCTGTCATGATCCATCGATCACGCCCCTTCTGGTCTTCCTGGTCCCTGGCACGTCGGGGGTTACTCGCTGTAGTACACCCAACATGGCCGTATACACGGAACGCAGTCTATCGACCTTTACGTCCTATGCAGCACGTTCTATAAATTAGCCACTCCCATGCGGTTCCGCGCGTCTCAACGCTACCGATAGCTGTGGCTTGACGTGTGCCGTAGTTCGTACTCTTTGGACTGTGTTGCTTCCTGGTTCCCGGACTTTCCTCCTATTCTTATTCCTTCTACTTCCTTGATCCTGTTCTTTCCGCGTTCCACTCAGACCGCCTCCGTGTGCTGCCATCTTTCCTAGTTTCCTGGAGTTTCCTTTGATCCCGGACAAAGTAGCTGAACGAATCCTGGAATCCGAAGACGGCCGAGCAGCCTTGTACAAGACCCGAACTGCACGGAAGAAGACCCCGGCTAAGGATTCCACAAAGCAAAGGAAACAGGTGAGAAAAGGGGAAACCTGTGACAGATTGAGACGCCACCTGACGGATCTCGATACAGACATGGAAGCGGCCGTCCAGGACCTTATGCGTGGCATGCAAGAGCTGTCGACCGAAGTGCAAAACTTAAAGTCTGAAAATGCTGCGTTAAAACAATTGGTGTTATCCTGTGATTCCGCCACAAAGGAGAGTGTAATTCTAGGCGGTGTCGTTGACAAGTTCGAAGGTTCAGCAAAGATCCTTCGTGGATTCCTAGATTCCTGTTTGGTCCACTTTACATTTAAGCCTTATTATTTTTCTACGCCCAGGGCTAAAGTGGGCTTTATTATCTTGCATCTTTCTGGGAATGCCCTGACCTGGGCCACCCCATTGGTTAACTCTGGGGATGCTCTCCTGGATGACTATGACGGTTTCATAGAGGCCCTTAAGACCATGTGCGACCGCCCAGAACAGCTTTACAGTGCCCAAGAACGTCTACTCGACTTCCAGCAGGGTACCCAGGATATGCTCTCGTATGTCACACGCTTCAAACAGCTGGCTAAGGAAGCGGAATGGTCATCTGAAGCTTGTTTTACCTTATTTCAAAGAGGGCTAAACGAAGATATCAAGGATGAACTAGCCAGAGTGGCACGCCTGAGTTCCTATCAAGCCCTAATGGATCTCGCTCTACAAATAGACTTTCGCATTCAGGAAAGAAGGGCGGAGAAAAAGAAAACCAGGTTACCACTCCAGAAGAACTCCATTGGGATACCTTCGAGCTCCGAAGGCATTTCTACTCCAAGCAACAAGCCTGAACCTATGCAATTAGGAGCCTTCCGTGGACCCATTACCCCTCAAGAAAGGATGCGAAGAATCCATACCGGATTATGTATGTATTGTGCATCCGACAAACATTTAGTAAGAGAGTGCCCAAATGCCCCTCCACGGCGCTCGGGAAACACCAGCTCCCGATCCTAAATGGAGCACAGGTTCGGGAGAGAGATGTCTGCTCCACCTCTATTCCATCCTTGAACTCTCATGGACAAAATTCATTGGTAATTTTACAGGCATTCTTGTCAACATCCAAGAAAGAAATATATCCCATCCTGGCACTGGTCGATTGTGGGGCTATGGGGGTATTCATAGATCATGAATGGGTCCTAAAACACCATATCCCTTATGAATCCCGGACTATCATGCAACCTGTACAAGCAATTGATGGAAGACCCCTTTCTTCTGGACCCCTAACCCTTCAGACCAAGGAGATCGAGCTTGCTATAAACCAACATAGAGAAAAAAAATATTTGACATCATCAAGTCGGCCCATTACCCCATGGTTTTGGGAATGCCCTGGCTTCAAAGACACAACTCGTATATCAATTGGGCAGCGGGATCCTTGTTCCTGGGTTCTGAGTTTTGTATGTCCCACTGCCTGCATCCAGACCTTGATCCTACACCATCGGAAGGACTCCCTACAACTCATCAAGGTACAATCTCAGTCTCAAACATCATCCGGGTTCCGGAGACTTACCAAGAATATTCTGATGTTTTCTCCTCTGCCATTGTTCAGGCTTTACCTCCCCATAGACCTGAAGATTGTGCTATTGAAATGGAATCTTCCGCTGTGATTCCCTTTGGTAGGATGTTTATCCTATCAGAACCTGAAAAGAAAGCCCTTCGAGAGTACCTGGACACAAATCTTGCAAATGGCACCATACGACCATCCAAATCTCCATCAGGGGCCTCCCTGTTCTTCGTTCCTAAAAAAGACACCAAAGAACTCAGACCGTGCCTGGATTATCGAGGTCTAAATCAGTGTACCCTTAAGGACTGATATGCGTTGCCCTTGATCTCAGATATCCTGGAGGCAGTAAGAGGTGCAGTTGTTTTTACCAAGCTGGATCTCAGAGGCACCTATCATTTGATCCGTATCAGGGCAGGAGATGAGTGGAAAACAGCCTTTAGAGCACCCTTTGGGCATTTTGAATACTTAGTCATGCCCTTTGGACTTGCTAATGCCCCAGCGGTTTTCCAACGTTTCATGGATCGGGTGTCCTCGGACATGCTGTTTCTTTTTGTCATCGTCTACCTGGACGATATTCTAATATTCTCAAAGGACCCTCTCAAGCATGAAGAACATGTTAAGGCAGTATTACAACGCTTACGCAAAAATAAGCTCCTGGTGAAACCCGAGAATTGCATTTTCCATACCTCTACCGTTCACTACCTAGGTTTTGTCCTTACTCCAGATGGTATCGTTATGGATCAATCCAAGGTTAAGGCTATATTATCCTGGCCTAGCCCCGCCTCTGTGAAACAGATACAATCCT
The DNA here is from genome assembly GCF_040938575.1 of Ambystoma mexicanum. Classification (NCBI taxonomy): domain Eukaryota; kingdom Metazoa; phylum Chordata; class Amphibia; order Caudata; family Ambystomatidae; genus Ambystoma; species Ambystoma mexicanum. The sequence goes on from NC_090941.1 coordinate 80,765,236, forward strand.
TCCTGGGGTTGGCTAATTTCTATAGGAAATTCATACCTTCCTTTTCCGAGTCCAACCCATCATTGCCTTGTTGAAAAAAGATGTTCCCTTCCTTTGGACCATAGCCCAATAGGAAGCCTTTCAACAGTTAAAATCTGAATTTACACAAGCTCCCATCCTGGTTCAGCCTGATGTCAATCGACCAGTCATAGTGGAGACAGACGCCTCCAACTACGCCATTGGAGCCGTTCTAAAACAACAACTCGAGGACAGCTTGGAACATCCCATCGCCTACCTTTCTCGGACATTAACTCCTAGTGAAACCCATTTCTCCGTCTTAGAAAAGGAACTGCTAGCCATCTGCCAGGCCTTCACAGAATGGCGTCATCTACTTTTAGGAGCCAAATTTCCAGTCCAGGTCCGCACGGATCATCGAAACCTACAAGTTTTGCAAGCCTTGGAATGTCGGAATAGCCGTCAAGCTCGGTGGGCCTTCTTTTTTGCCCAATATCAGTTTCAGATTCACCACGTCCCTCGAACCCAAGATATAATAGCTGACGCCCTTTCTCGACGTCCATACTACCAACCTCCGGAAGATCGGACATATCCCAAGATATTTCCTCATACCATATTTGTAGCTCAAGCAAACAACCTCCTGGAAGATATTCACATGCAAACTCAGACTTCAGAACTTTGGAAAGGACTTTCAGAGACAAATCAATGGGACTTAAGAATTAAGGACGGATACTTGTTCAAGGATACTAACCTGATCATCCCCACACAAAAACTACAACAAAGGATAATAAATCTCTGCCATGATACTCTTCACTCCGGTCATCGTGGTATTTCCAACACCCTCCGTCTAATACAAAGACAATTTTGGTGGCCCAAGATAAAGACTGACGTACAACTGTACATTCAATCTTGTTCCGTCTGTAATCAGAACAAACATGATAACCAGAAACCAGCAGGTCTCTTATTACAGCCAACACCACCAACAAGACCTTGGGAAATCAGAGCTACCGACTTCATTGTGGAATTGCTACCTTCCAGAGGTTATACCACTATCATGGTCACCATTGATCTATTCACTCATATGGCTCACTTTACTCCGCTGTATAAATTGCCATCCTCATCAGAACTTGCTGGTATTTTCCTGGAACACATCTTCCGACTGCATGGACTTCCTTCCAAGATCATATCGGACAGAGGACCACAGTATATCTCTCAGTTTTGGAAACACCTCTGCCGGATACTAGGGATCCAACAAGCTCTTTCCTCGGGGTATTATCCCCAGACCAATGGTGTCACAGAACGAGTGAATCAAACCCTCAAACAATATCTTTGTTGCTTCTCTACCAAAGTCCAGGATGATTGGTCACTTTTAATACCAGTGGCCGAATTTGCCTACAATAATTCGGATCATTCGGCTGTTAAGACCAGCCCTTTTTTCTGCAGCCAAGGATTCCACCCTTCGGTCTTACCTTCTGTTCTTCCACACCCAACACCTTTTCCAACTGTCGATTCCTGGATTGAAACACTCATCAATGTACAAAGGGACGCCAAGGAACATCTTGAAAAAGCGCAAATCCAAACCAAGCACTATGCAGATTCAAAGAGAAGACCAGGGCCTTCTTACGCTATTGGGGATAAAGTATGGCTATCCTCGAAACTTCTGCCCCGACATCTCAGACCGAATAATTTGGCTCCCCGGTATTATGGGCCCTTCTCTATAGAATAAATAATTAATCCTGTGGCCTTTCGACTTCAATACCTGGTGGAATGGAAAGGCTATCCACCGAGTGAGCGTACATGGGAACCAGTTTCGAGTTTAAACTCCCCCAGATTGCTCAGAAGGTTCCACCGGATACATCCAGGTAAACCCGGTGGAACAGGTTTTAGAAGGGGGCATGCTGTCATGATCCATCGATCACGCCCCTTCTGGTCTTCCTGGTCCCTGGCACGTCGGGGGTTACTCGCTGTAGTACACCCAACATGGCCGTATACACGGAACACGGTCTATCGACCTTTACATCCTTTGCAGCACGTTCTATAAATTAGCCACTCCCCTGCGGTTCCGCGCATCTCAGCGCTACCGATAGCTGTGACTTGATGTGTACCGTAGTTCATACTCTAGGAATTGTGTTGCTTCCTGGTTCCCGACTTTCCTCCTATTCTTATTCCTTCTACTTCCTTGATCCTGTTCTTTCCGCGTTCCGCGCAGACCGCCTCCGTGTGCTGCCATCTTTCCAAGTTTCCTGGAGTTTCCTTTGATCCCGGACGAAGTAGCTGAATGAATCCTGGAATCTGAAGACGGCCGAGCGGGCTTGTACAAGACACGAACTGCACAGAAGAAGACCCCGGCTAAGGATTCCGCAAAGCAAAGGAAACAGGTGAAAAAAGGGGAAACCTGTGACACTTGCTATTGTAGTGGAATATGGAAGTGATTTTCACTTTGAATTGTTGTTCATTCTAAACATTTATTGGAACTCACACGTACCACTGGCTAATACTGTCTCGCATTTGAACAATTGTTTATCCGCCATGTTGCTTACATACACAGGAATTGACATCATAATCTCGGGTAATTTTAATTCTGAAATCAAATATGGTCTAGGGATTGGGAAAAAGATGGGCGTATCAGCATTAAGGTCTACGCTGAACGGCGATAAGGGGGTGGTAGCCGCTTGTGCCATTAAGCAAAAATCCATTAACAGTCAAATTTGGAGGAACTTGTTTGACTACTGGGGTTTGGACCATGTTAATGGCCTTTTCAATTCCTCTGTGTATGAGCACACATGGTCGAATGGCCTTTATAAATCACATACTGACCATATTTTCATGTCAAAATCTCTTTCAGTAATATGTTCAGAATTCCATATAACTGACAAAAATATGAGCGACCACAGATTCTTGGAAATCAAAATGGTACTAACTAACAGACTCCCTAAACAAAGTATAAAGCAGATACACTCGATAGTGTCATGCGGTGGAAATCGCATAATTTGGCACAAGGGAAATGTTGATAAACTCAACACAGTCTTCGTCCAAGACTATGACAGAATGTCTCTGTCAATTAAAACCCAGTGCTATTCGGTGATGAATTATACTGAGCATATTAAAAACTTGATAGGGGGATCAGTTAAACTAAGTAAATATGGCACTCTGAAATCTATTCACATACATACGTATGACCCTTTAGTAAGGCAAAAAATAATCTTGCAAATCGTCAAATTAGATCTATTTTGAAAACCAATATGACTGAGATGGAAAAAAAGAGAGAAATTCTACAAATTAAACAAACCAAAAAAAACTGGTTGAAAAATCATAAGTGTGTCCTGCAAAATAATGATAATATCGATATGCTTGCAGCTCTAATGGGGACTTCTGGCCGTGTATTTTGGGGGCTAATAAACGCACAAAAAGACAGGTTATACTTCAATCGGCTAATGTACAGGCGGATACCTGGGGAAAACACTTTGCAATTCTCTACAAGGGCAAAACGGCTATAACGCATGAACTTTTGCTCATAAAAAATGGGTCTTGTGGCTTCGACTTTACGATTGAGAATATTGAATCCCAGATCAAGAGGGCAAATAATTCAAGAGCGGCTGGCCCTAACGAATAATACCCTTAAGAAAACTCTGTAATATTGGGCGAAATCACTATTTATCCTCTTTAACTCTATTATACAGTCCAAGACATTTCCTCAGTCCTGGAGGATATCATATGTCGTGCCCATATATAAAAAGGGGGATAGAACTTGTGCGACAAATTACCGTCCGATCTCAATCATGGACGCTGATTCCAAGATCTTTGCAGGGTTAGTACTACAGAGAATAGAGGAATGGGCGGAATACAATAACATCCTACCCCCTCAGCAGTTCGGTTTTCGTAAAGGGATGGGAACTGAAATAGGAGGACTGATTATTTGTTTGCTCTTAGAAAAGGCATGTAAAAAAACTGCATCCCCTATATACTTGGCATCAGTAGATCTGTCGCTTGCCATTGATAAGGTGGACAGGGTGACACTTTGGAAAAACTAGCCCAAATGGGGCTGCCGTCTCATCTATTGACAGTCCTTATTAATCTCCATGAAGATTCGGCAATTCAGGTGAGACTAAACATGTCTGGTGATCTTTCAAAAATAATCCAAACTAATAATGGTCTCAGACAAGGGTGTTTATTTGCCCGTACTCTCTTTAATCTTTATAATACTGATGCAAATGTCCACCTTGCAACCTTTTCTTTGGTTCCTCCGAAGATTGAGGGAACTAAAATATTTTGGAACGCCTATGCTGACAACCTGCTTTTGGTCGATAATACCCCAGTGGGTTTACAACGAAAACCTACGGCACTAACAATATACGCGCAAGAAAATGCATTGGTGATAAATGAAAAGAAGTCTGTCGTTATATCTTTTACCTCCAGGACGAGAATTCCAAAATACAAATGGTGAATAAATACATGTCTTCTAGTAAAAGTAAGATCATTGTGTTACTTGGGATTCCCTATATTTGGGACTATATCGATACACTCTTACTGGAACTTTTATTTGGAGAAAACAGATAAGCTCATTCTCCAAATGAGGAAGATCTCTGGCAAATATTGCAAATTCTCTATGATTCCCCACATTAGGTTCTATAACCTGAAAGTTGTACCAAAATTGACATACGGCATGGACATTTTACCGTTTGAAACATCTCGTCTGGTACAAAAAATTGAATCTAAGATCTGGTGGAAAATTATTTTTTACCTGCCCCAGAGTGTTCCTATATCTGCAATTCGCTATGAATTAGGCCTTATCTCACTAAATATGAGAGTGAAATGGAATAAGATGCACTATATCGGAATTTAAAGGTATCTAAAAACAACTCCCTTTATGCCCTACTAGGAGATAGACTGAGAAGGGGAATCAGTGAATCAGTATGGATGCTGAGACTACAGAAAGATTGTGTAGATCTCCTTAATACTACCAATGTCTCACATGAAATGCTCTTTGTTAATCCAATGGGCGTGAAAAAATGGTTGCAATGGTCAGACTGGGTCACCATCACGGAAAAGTTGGCTGCCTCTAAGATTTATAAACAACTGGTCGCAGAGGGGAAAAGGCTAGGTACGTTGGAGTCTTATCTAGCCAAATTTCCATATTCTATAAGGAGAGCAATCTACTTACGTTTCCATTTCAATGTGCTCCCTACTGGGGATATTCTCGAGATTAGATCGGCTACGGACCAAAAACTTCCTGTCGCTTTTGTCATTCCGCTTACACGACCGAATCACTTGAACATCTTCATTTACACTGCGCAATAATAGTCAAACAGAGAATAAATGTGTTTGGAAAATGTGCTCATGACCCCTCTATGGTTCATACTGAATTACTATGGTGGTACATGCTACATGGAAAGTCAAACTCACTAAAGCTAGCAGTGGTTACCTTTTTAGTAGAAGTGTGCGGCCTGGCAACCTTAGAAAGAACAAACTAGTACTGTAAAGAACCTATGTTAAGAGCCCTAATTATCTACTGAAGATACATATGGGCCTTTCTCTTTCTCACGCTCTAAAAATATGTGTAAGTCTTGAAATATGGAAAACACTGAAGAGGGATTCTAAAAAGAAAGGATATCTGTAATGCAATATGGACTGTACTTTATATTGTGTACTGTGTCTGATGAATTTTATAATTGGAATAATGTTGTAATTGTTCGTTTTAATACTGTGAACATTTTACTTTAAATTTTGTAAAGGTTTAATTTGTATAAACCAGATACAAATAAAAAAACATTCTTAATCAAAATCATTAGGAAGTTCCTGCAGCAAATGACAAACACGAAGCTGTCAGCTGTTGTAACAGCCCCCACAGGTTTAGCTGCCTACAACATAGGTGGTGTGACTTTACACCGATTACTACTGCTTCCAGTAGAGCAGCAAAATAAATTAGACTACTGCAAACTTTCTGCAGAAGCTGCAATGGAATTATGGAGAGCATTGAAGCAAATGAAAATGCTACTAATAGATGAAGTCAGCAGGGTCTCCAATCTAATGTTGGTGTTGATTCATCTCAGATTGCAAGAAGTACTGAAAAGTAATAAGGAAGAACTCTTTGCTGGGAAACACATTATCGTTTTCGGAGATCTTCTACAATTGACACCAATAAAAGGTGAACCAATTTTTAAAACCTTATGCCACAAACTCTGCCGGAAAACTGTTGGTAGCATAGCTAATGTTAACCTTTGGCAACATTTACAATACAGAGAATTAACTGAGAACATGCGGCAATCTGCAGATCCCACTTATGCCAATATCTTAAAAAGTATTAGAGTTGGTGTATTATCACAAGAAGCACAAGCTGTTTTGAAAAAGCTGTATATATACATGCAATTTATGGCAATAATGCATGCACAACTGATATTATGGAACAAATAGCGCACAAAAATGTCAATTGTATGGCCTTAATGCCAACTCTTGCAAGCTGTTTCAAATTCAATGAAACATTGCTAAAGAAAGAAAGGCAAGCAATAGTAGAAATTAGCCCCATAGACAAACTAGACGTACATGGTTTGACAGTACCCATGTGTGTGCAAGCCACAACAAGACTAAATAGTTTAGAACATTCAATCTCCAACACAGCTGGATTGGAAAAAGTATTGAAATTATCATTAAATATTAGAGTAATGCTTAAACATATCCTTGACGTAGAGCAAGGGCTAGTTAATGGAGCACTGGGCACAGTTGTTGGCTTTCAATCATACCCACGTGATAACAGCATTCAGTTTGTAAATATTTGCTTTGATAAAGTTTCAGAAGTAAAAAGGATAGGGCACTCAATGGCTCGATTCCTTCTCTTCAAAGACATGTATGTACGTAGAGAGCAATTTTCTATAACTCTTGCATACGCAGTTACCATTCATAAATCCCAAGGTCTTACTCTAGATAAAGCATTGATAGATATAGGAAAGACAGTGTTTAAGGAAGGCATGAGCTACGTAGCATTATCACTCTTACGTACACTTGACGGTCTTTTGTTAATAAACTTTGATTCAAGTAAAGTCAAAGATGATATTCCTTGCATTCTAGAATACAATAGATTGCGTTCACTGTACACCACTCATCTGAAACAATACCCTGTCCAGATAAAGTGAAATGTGGTAAAAGAAAAGTAAATGAAATAGAAATGCAACAGAATGCAACAGGAAATTCTGGAAAAAAAAGAAAATAAACTTAAGTGTCATCAATTGCCACAAACATAGAACAACCTATCAGGGAATGTAAACCAGGCATGTCGGCAAACAAACATCAGAAAAACTGAAAAATGCAACTCAGGTACAGAACTTGCTGGCCCATTCAACTTTACAAATGAAAGTGGGGTAAATTGCTATGAAAATGTAGCAATGAATATTCTATTTCAATTGCCACCAATTGTTAACAATATTTACCTGCACAGCACAGACCAATTGTGTTTGCAAATGTTAGTACTGCATAGAAATGCAACAACCAATGCTGACAACACATACAGGGCCTCATTAGGACCCAGGCGGAAAGGGGTTTATGGCGGCGTAAACAGCGCCGACCCTTACCGCCTGATTCTGAGGTCCCTTAGCGCCATGGAGGTTTTAACACCTGCTTTTAGCAGGTGTTAAAATCCATGGCGCTAAGGGACCTTGTTGTTAATTACACCACCGTAATTTACGGTGGCGTAATTAACGCCTTCCCCACTCCCATTATGCCCTATGGGGCAAAAATGGGAATGGGGAAGGGTAAATGGGTTAATGGGGACTTACCGCCCCACTCACCTCGGAATGGGGCGGTAAGTCCGCCAACCACCATGGCGTAAACGTAGTTTACGCCATGGTGGTAAAGGTACGAGGCCCACAGTGTTTATGGAGTAAGACAACAATTGGACGATTGCGCTGGAATGGTGAAATTCTCTATGAACTCACAAGAAGATCCACAAGAACTTCTAATCTACATACTATTAGTATTGGAAAACAAAAGTATACCCGTAAATGAAATCTTCCAAATTTCGTACATGTGGAAACATACATGCACTCTCTGTAACAAAGTGATACAGGAAGAAATCCCAAATGAGCGATTTGTGTATATGTCCATACCAAATTGTGAGAGCATTCCTTTTCAGCAACTTGTACAAAATGCAAACCATGGCAGATTATGTAGTATTTGCAATTCAAACAATCGCTCTACCTTACTGATACAATCACATAGTGCCTACATAATACTTATGCTTTTACGTTATAATGCAGATGGCACCAAAAACAACTGCAAACTAACTGGATTTACACACGGTCAAGTGTCACTTGGAAAGAAAACCTTTACAACAGTAGGAATAATCTACCATGCAGGAGCTACAACTAATGCAGGTCACTATACTGCATACATTAAAAAGAATTCTGGATGGTTTGAATGTAATGATAGCACCATTACTCTAAAGCAGAGGTTGCCAGCTAACCGAACAAATGTGTATTTAATGTTCTTGAAGCCAGAATTTACGAAATAATGTGGTATCTAACTACCCACCAGGATGGAAGAATGACACAAATAAATGATTATCACCGATTGTCGGAAACCAATGTACAGGCAGAATATGCCTATACGTATCCAATTGTAGTTGAAGATGGGCAGGAAGGCAACAAAGAAAACATTAATGGGAAAGATACAGGAAACAGGATATGTCAACGACACAAATGAATGAGTATCACAAATCTGTAGGAACACATGCACAGTTAGAATACGCCTACATGTATCTAACTACCCAAGAGGATGGAAGAATGACACAAATAAATGATTATCACACAGCGTTGGAAACAAATTCACAGGTAGAATATGCCTATAGGTATCTAAGTGTTGTTAAAAATCAGCAGGAAGGCAACAAAGAAAACATTAATGGGAAAGATGAAGGAAACGGATGTAACAATGACTCAAATTAATGAGTGTCGACATATGTAGGAACAAATGCACAGTTTGAATACGCCTACAGGTATCTAACTGTTGATAAAAATGGACAGGAACAACAAACATAACATTGATCAGAAATAAGAGGAAAACACTGAAAGGAAAAAATTAAGTACTTAGTTGCATAAGAAATGAAGGTTTTTTTTAATCCAACAAGGATTTTTTCCCCAGACTCAATGATTAGATAAGCAAACACAGAAACTGAGCGCAATGCACAGTACACTGGTTTGTAAAGTAAAAATGAGGGTCTAAAAAAAAAATAACTGTCTATTAAGTAATGTGGTAAATGTGGAAAATCTGCAAACATTAACACACCTTTTTCTTTTATCACAGAAGTGGAAAAAGTGATACTTCCGCCAAGTACGAAAAAGCAAACATAAAAAAAGATTCTGGAATGTGAACAAAGTAAGGAGTAAGCATATTGGCAGGCATTTTCTACACATGGGAATGTACTCGCTTAATGTGTGTTAGTAATATGCATCAGTGCCTGCAGGCTGGCCTTTCGTCTGTGGTGAGTAACCTACAACCCACGCCTTACAAACAAGTTGAAAGGAGTACAGGTCCTATCCACAACCATCACTGCATATGTGAAACATGGTCCTTGTAAATTAGCTGCTTATGAAGTTACTGTTTGACCATCGTCTGCAGCCATTAAGTGAAGAAACTAGGGCATCAAAAGAACGACCAGAATCCACCACACCCATATTAACTTGTATCTCCACTGCTTATGACTTCTGTATTGCATGCATGGGCTTTAGCCATGCACCCAAGACTGCAGGGTCTCCTCACAACCACCTCGGTGATGTGTGGTAATGGCGGTTATTCTATAGGTGTGTTATTCTGCTGTACCTCTGCCCAGAGGCTTCCCTCCTAGGTGTATGTCTGTAGATCTTACATGGGATTGGTGTGCAGTGTCTTCCAAGTGTAGTACTTACCACTTTCTTGTTGGGGGCATGGCCTTTGGCCATGAACCCAACACTGCACGCACTCCCCACAAGTTGCCAATGAAAATGCAACACAAGGGGTGTATGCATGATTGGCACAAATGAGGCGGTGGTTGTGGCCAGGGCCTAGAGTCTTGGAAGTAAGGCCTTCGGCCTTCGGCCGACGGCCATGCATCCAAGACTCTAGGCCCTGGCTACAACCACCGTAGCATGTGCCAACCATGGCACCGTACTGATGAATATACTAATACCCATTGGAAACAGTAATGCACATGTCCCTACAAATCTAACAACTCCACCATGCACTGCACGGGCTGAAATACTGGCCCTATCGGACCCCTCATTTTCTGTGCGTACAAGCAGGCCACAGAACATACGTCGTAAAGTATGTATAAGTGTATTTTTGGGTGCATGGCCTTCTCCCTTGCACCCAAGAGACAAGGATGTTTCCACAACCACCTCTTTGTTTTTGGGTGCATGGCCTTTGGCCATGCACCCAACACTGCACGCACTCTCCACAACTTGCAATGAAAATGCAACACAAGGGGTGTCAGCATGGTTGGCACATGCTATGGTGGTTGTGGCCAGGGCCTAGAGTCTTGGAAGTAAGGCCTTCGGCCTTCAGCCGACGGCCATGCATCCAAGACTCGAGGCCCTGGCCACAACCACCGTAGCATGTGCCAACCATGGCAGCATACTAATGAATATAATAATAGGCATTGGAAACAGTACTGTATTCACAGCATGTAGGCAACTTCAATGTTCCCTAACACCAGACGTGTCCGTACAAATGTGACAACTCCCCCCTGCAATACACGGCCCCAAATACTGCCCTTATTGCACCCCTCCTTTTCTGTGCATACAAGGAGGCCATGGAACATACGTCATTAAGTAGACGTAAGTGTACTGTGCGTACAAGATGCCAATATACTTTAGATCATGACGGCCGACCCCCAGAACAAGTGCATTAATCACGCATATGTGAAGACTGTAGCCCCTGGCCACTACCACCGTAGCATGTGCCACCCATGGTGACGTACTAATGACTGTAATAATAGGCATTACGAAAAATAATACGGACACGCCATGTTGTCAATTTCATTGTTGCCTACCTATACCCGTGTGCTTTCAAGAGTTACAAATTTCCTAACCACTACATGCAGTCAAGTGTTACAAATTTCCTGCCCACTATATGGACTGAAGTGCTATCGTTATTATCCCCCGCATTTACTGTATGTACAAGGTGTCCATAGAAATTACATCATGACGGCCGAGGAACAAATGCATAGATCACCCATTTCTTACTGTGTGAACCTTTCCCAATGCTCTGTGCCACAGCAAAATAGGGTAATGGAAAAAGCATGTATACGTTGTTTATTGCTCCGCTTTCTGCGGATCCAAGATGTCAGGCGCATCCAAACCATCTGACGCAGAAGACATCTCGCAGCAGCCAATGGACAGAGACGTTGCGTGTACGCGGTCATGACGGTAGCCCCTTAGCCAATCGGATTCTTGTTCGTCGACCGAACAGGGAAGAGTGAGCGCGGAGCGAACATAGATATCCCTAATTATTTCTGACCTACTTTTTCATAATTATAAATGAACGTACTGGATGCATGGTGACAAAATTTACAAAATTTACAAAAGCACGCTTTCTGGACCAGGTCCCTGTATCTGCCACAGATTTCGTCAAAATCCGTCCAGCGGTTTCACCTGTAGCCGTGCGCAAAGTTTTTCCCCCATTCAGTCTATGAGAAAAAAGACGTTTTGGGATCCCCCCCTATAATTCAGAGTGGGCCATATACTTTTTTTTGCAAAGTTTGGTGAGGATTCGTCCACGGGGAGCGGAGTTATAAGCCGCCCAAAAAGTGCTCTTCCTATGGAAACAGCAACTTAACCATAACTACCGTGGCCATGTAATATATATATATATATATATATATATATATATATATATATATATATATATATATATATATATATATATATATATATATATATTTAATAATGCACACATAAGCTGAAACCACAAATGTCCACAGAGTTAAATAGCATGAAAGTGATTGATATGTTGAGTTTATACTTACCTTGACTTTAAACACATATAGAGAAGTGTATCACATGAAGCCGTGTTTACTCAATTTGGATTGCACAGAAATCATTACCTCTGCAGTATATTACACATCTGAATTGTCAGAGGGATGAGGAAGGCAGAGCGCCATCTGCTACCTCGAGTTGCTTTGTACGCTCAGAACAGTTTTTCGACTTAATGGCTATGCACTCGGCTTTATTTACCCATTCCGTACTGACAGCTGCAACTGCAGGAGATCTGAGTAAATGGGAAGTAGTGCCAAATTATAGACAAACAACTCATCCAGCCAGGCTCCCAAACATCATCAATTTGACATAAAACATCAGCTCCATGGTGGCTTTGAAGTGAGCTACAGAAGTTCATTAAAGACACTCTCATTTCATTAAGGCTTGTCATTCGCCATCCATAGGTGGAAAGTTGAACGAAATGCGAAATGTCGAAGAGGGCAGAGGAAGTAATGCTATAAACAAAAAGTATCAATGTGGGAAACTGAGTGCTAGCAACAGAGTATTCACTTTTTATTTATTTATTTATTTATTTATTTATTTATTTATTTATTTACTTGTTTGTTTGTTTATTTATGAGTCCATGATTTGTAAGGCACTATCCGCAACGAGGGAAACGAGGAGGACCATCCGTCCATTTGCAGCTCAGGAAGAGATTCAGATCAGGATAACAAGTGCAGTACAGTACTAAGTTAATACAAAGTAAGTACTAGAGAAAATAATAATTACAAGGTAGAAAATCAACTGAGTATATAGAACAAGTCTCAGGTGATGAATGGGCTTGCAATAACAAACATACAAGGTAACAACTTAACTGAGTAGAGTGATGCAAAAGAAGTAGTAGCAGAACAGTAAATGCAGGGTAACATCAATTGATGGGGGTCAACAGCAGGGGTGGACTGGGAACTAAAAGAGGCCCTGGAAATAATGACTGGGGACCAAAAGAGGCCCGGGAAATAATGTCCAAAGTGGCCCCATATGACACATGTTCAGCAAGCCCAATGCTTTTCCTATGAGAACATTTGGAAATACCACACAAAAGAGACCCAGAGTGCAGAGGCCCACAGGGAAATCTCCAGAGTCCCCTATAGACCAGTCCGCCCCTGGTCAACAGAAAGTCAATAGCGTTCTAGAGACTGGGGGAGCAGAGCATGGGTTGATGGCCGGGTGTAGGTAACTCATGAAGCAAGGTCAAACTGTTTGTTTAACAGGGCAGTTTTCGTTTATGTTTTTTTTCCTGAACCGGGTGTGTTTTTCCTCTGATCTAAACCCCTGGATTAAGGCAATCCAGATGGTAGAATACACAATTTCAAGGGTTACCTGCCATCTCTTTATCTAAAAGGGGGGCTATGACTAGCACTCTGGAAGTGGACAATCTGAAACATTTTAAAGGAGCATATTTTATAGTTTTAGCAAAGATGTAACTACCCCCTTATCAAAGTTCGATTTATACTACAAATAAGGGCTGATTCATGGAATTATCTGCACAGAAAATCAGGACTTTGCTTTCCAAACTCCATGTGAAATCCTCTTTGTCGATTCATGGAATCGACTGCGCAGCACTTTTTCGTACTTTGCAGGGACTTCGCGCAGGCTCTGCACGTCACTGCGAGAGGCCAAGTGCCTTGCGCAAAACACCCCGCAGAGCGTGGGCGTGGATTGCGCAGAGGGCAGAGTAGGGGGTGTAACATGGAATATGAGGAAGAAGGCAAAATGTTGGCGTTACGACAGACGAGGGCAGTCGTACAGACACTTGCGCCAGAGGTAAGATCGTGTGTCAGATTTAGGGGTGCATATACGCAGCTACGGTGTTGATCTGACTAAGGAGTGTGCGAACGCAGTGTAGCGGGGTGCAGGAATGTTTAGGGGAGTTTGCACGCACATTATCTGTGTATTACCCAAGTTACAATAAATCGTATGCTTGTTGTTGGGGTGCCAAAAACAGTTATGGGGGACTCCTCACAGGGTCCCCAAGATGCAGCCTGCTTGCAGGGGACTCCACGCACTGTTTGATGTGTGCATGTATTCACGCCCAGAGGAGCACGCAAAGGTAGCTATTCTGGCTGTTTTTGCGTTGCGTGGGGGCATGTTGGGGCCGTTCAGGACGCGACTTGCGCATACAGTTACTTTGAGCAAACAATTCCATGAATACATGGAGCGTGCAGAATTAATTCTGCCCGCATGCTGGCGCAGTGTCATTCTCTGCATGTGGCCTTTATGGGATAAATGCACACTTTTCCAGGAATCAGGCCCATAGTATTTAACTTGTCTTTTTATAGTATTCAAAGGCTATAGCTAGTCTAGTTTAGTATTCCATAGTATTCTTTTTAAGCAGAATACTATATGAAGAATGTTCGGTGTGCTGAATACTAGTTGATTACTAACAGAATAATAACAAAATACTTGTTTCTAGTCTTTCAGTCTTCATTTAGTATTGAATTGACCACTACCAAGAAGACAAAAAAAGTTGAAAACAAGATCTTCCAATTTGGTGAGGGCCGGACAAACGCCCTAAAACAAATGTATATGAATTTGAGACAGGGAGCCAGTGTAAGGTAATGAGAGCCTGGGTTATGTGGTTGTGCGGAATCAAGCCAAGAAGCAGCCCAGCAGCTTTATTTTGTATCACCTGAAGTGGGTAGGTTAAGTGTATGGGAAGTCTTGGTAGAGGTTGTGTTGCAGTGTTCTAGGCGGTATGTTTTCCTAGATGAAGAGACTTTTAGTCTTTGAGACATGCTTAAGAGTACATGTCTGAGGAGAGCATCTGCAAGTTCGATGTTTTGGTGATTTCATGAATTGGTTGAGAGAAAAACAGATCACCATTGAAGACCACACTAAGATCCTTTGCTGAGATGGAGAGCAGCGTAAAGTGGATCCATGGAGATGGATTGGGAACTGCTAACCACGGGACGTTGCGCGCACGATAGAAGGGTCTATGACCATAAACAAAGAAATCGTGTTTTTTTCTGGAATAATTTGAAAAAGAACAAAAATAAAAAGAGGTCGCTGTGTTGTTTTGGAACATCCATCCACACATGGAGTGCAACAGAAGCGGTGATAATTTGGCACGCTCACAAACAGCTGCAAACACGTGATCGCAAAGACCTGATTTCAAGCACAGTAAAGGGCAAAAAGAGTTCTCAGATGCCCCAAATATTATAGAGTGGACAAAAGATGAGAAGATCTACCACGGGGGAATGAAATTGAGTTTCCTGATTGTACTGCTGTGTCCCAAAGATGGCCTAACAAGTTAATTGAGTGACAACACTTGAGAGGGTGTAGTACACGCAAGAAGGGCCGAAACATGTCGACTAGTTAGGGATACAAAAATGTTCTTTTCCCTATCTCTTATTCACATAACCAAATGATAGTTGTGTCATAAAAGAATAGCAAAATCAAGATTCAATTACCCTATTGTTGTATGAAAGTGGTGTGAGTCGAATATTACATATATGTTTTTTTCATTGTTTAAAAAAAAGAAAAATAAAGAAAATTGTTACCAACGTATTTTTGAAATAGAAGAGTGTCAACGTGCAATATAGGTGATTAATCTACCAAATCACCTAGTAGATTCCGATCATCCTTCCTGATATCCACTAAAGGGACAATCTGTCTTTCCTTTTGGTCTTACTGTTTAACTCACCCGAGAGTACAGATCCGACCCTCTGGTATCAAATAAAAGGGGAGTACCCAATTAATAGTTTATCCATGGAGATGGGCCAGGAAAAACTAAAGGGGGGTGACCATTGGACCAAAATTGTTGATTGTCATTTGTACAGCCTTAAAGCTGAGGCTACTGTCCATCATCCATGAAGATGTGTTTATTGAAGATATCAGCAATTGCCGTTCAAGTGCGGGCCAGATAATTTAAAAGTGATTTGTGCATCATCTGTGTCTGTTTGGACGATGGTAGTGAAGAGAGAAATTATGTCTGCTAATGATTTCAGGGAGTATCAAAAACAGAGAGTGTTCCTATTGGGTACACATTAATTGTGAATTGAAAAAAGTGTTATAAATAATCAGAAGAGAAGAAACGATTCCAAATCAAACAATGAATATTTACTTGTATATATAAAGAATGATTGTCAATTAATCATAAATGAATACATAAAGCACATGAGGACATAATGAATCACTTGAAACAGTTCAGAGGAAGCTAATGTCATTACATGAGAAAGACGAATTATATACAAAGTGAGTTTAAAGACAAACATTTAGACAAACGTAGACAACATAATTTGACAAAAACTAAAATAATTATGGGCGTAAAATAGAAAGAAATATAAATTACATATGAGTGAAGCCAATTGTATGCAGGGTAAATTGAAAAGCAGAAACTTGAGCAAACTTTAACAATGTGAACTGAAACCTAAGAATATGATATGTAGTTGGTATGAAAATGGTGGGTTGAAGTATATAGGTTACAGGTATACATGGAAGAGCCAGGGGATGGATGGATCCTTGTGACACTCAGAGGTTGAGCATTGTGGTAGCTGAGAGTAATGGTTACTGGTATACATGGAAAAGCCAGGAGTGAGGATGGATCTTTGAGACACTCAGAGGTGGAGCATTGTGATGATTGAGATGAATAAGTATGCCCAGGGTGTAAGTATTCTGTAAGAAAGGAAAGTAGGGATCCAGTTGAGGGCCAATCAATCAATGCCAATGGAATGCTTTAGGAAATTAACAAGGAAAAGGCATGTTTGGGATGCAGAGCATAGATAGCAAGGATCTTGTCTGGGAGTCTTTACATTAAAGGCTATGATTGTCCAACTACTTCTTAATGGTAGAAAAGCATATACCGTTGTGTGAGAAGTTGTCACTTGGTTCATAGGCTTTAAGCAAACGTGGTGTGTTGTCAGCATAGAAGTGGGACAAAGAGGTCAGATCACTGACATGTTACATGCATTAATATTTAAGAGGATGGACATTATGGGAAATCGTAATGCTTTTTTTGAGGCACAGACTGAATTTCTCAATAAAAAGGGATTTATCTTGGGTCAATAGAAGGGCAGCGGGTTTGAGAGGCAGAGGAAGGGAATATCAGTGCAAAAGAAAATTAGGAAGTGATCAGTAACCTAGATGGTTGTATTACAATAGGGAAGTATTATTACCACTGAAGAAGAATAGTATGGGGCAGTGACGTTTGACTTGGGTGGATGCAATCGAAAGGAGATTTGAGGATGCTTCTCTGCTTCAGATTAACAGTCTTTTTCTTCAACTCAACAATGCTAAAATCATGGTCCTTATTTTCAGGACAAAGAATTGGAAAAGCCTTTAGGCCATCTACATTTCACCACCTTTTGGCTTTCCGTTAGCCTCCTAGTTAAAAGCCATGGGATTTATTTTAATCAGAATATTTCCTTGCTGTTTTTAATTAATATAATGGTTAGCAGCTTCTTACCCCAACGTAGAACTCTGAAAACAGCTATCTCCATTATGATTAACTGGCAAACACAGACACTAGAAGGAGCATGTAGGGTAGGTAAACTGATGCATTCAATTCCACTAATAATAGATTGTTTTCAGAAAATAGGGACGTGGTATTGAGACCACTAGCCAGAGAGTAAAAGACAGCTTTGTGGCTGCCAGGATGGCAAAATAAGATGAGGATCAAAATGCAGGGGAGTTGGGAGTAGGGGATATTGAGGGAAGTCTTCAATGTATTCTAAATGAAGGGGTTTGGGTTTGGACGCAGTGGACATTATAAAATAGATCTTGTGGATGATAGTAATATAACCTCCGGTAGTTTTTTTATTTATATATTTATTTATTGAACATTTGTATGGTGCCTATACACAGGTTTTTCCAGGTCCCACAAGACAAGAGGTGGGTCGGGGCCTGAACATGGGAATCATGATAATACAACAATAAAGAACAAATAAATTGTTATATTGTCTATCTGACAATCCTACTATGCAAGTGCATGGCAAGGTGATAAGTGCCAGAGGGAGAAGTGCAGGAGAGGTGCCCCCACAGGGGGGGGCAAATGCTGTTCAGGCCAAGGTGGCAAGTGCCAAGGAAAAGAGGGTGATGCAGGGGGAGTGCAGTGATTAGGAGAACTGGATTGGGATAGTCCAGCAAAGCGAGCCCAAGGGCAAGTGCTGGCAGGATGCTGAGAGGGACTGGTGAGGGGTGGTCTGGTCCCAGCATGACTCTGAAGGGACCGGGCCCCAGTCGCAGTGACAGGTATAGGATTTAGCACAGGAGGGGGAGAGGGAAGGAAGAGGAGAAAGGGAACGTCTTGAGAAGTTCTTAAGATCCGGCTCAAATCTGAGGGGGTAGGAGTCTGTGCCAAAGGGAGGCACCAGCTGAGGAGAGGGATATACCTCCCACTCTCTGAAACGTTTGACCTGCAGAGAGTTGGAGCCAGAAGTCTGAAGGATTCTGGCTGGGAGGTATTTTGGGAGAGAAAGTTGGATGTAGAGAGGTTGCGGGCCTCAGACAGCATTGTGGATGATGCAAAGGCTTTTGAACTTGATCCATGCAGTCACTGGGAGCCAGAGGAGAGATTTTATGGCTGGAGAGATGCGGTCTCTGGGCTTGAGGTCAAGGATACATTTTACAGTCCTATTCTGGATTTGTTGAAGCTAGCAAAGGGAGGAGAGAGGAAGGTTGAGGAAGAGGTTATTGCAATAGTCAAGCTTAGAGAGAATCAGGGCTCTGTGTCATGAACCACAGTATGCGCCCCTTCTGGACTTCATGGTCCCTGACCCATAGGAGATTAAACTCAATTGTACTCCCAACTTGGCCGCGGAACTCGGAACGCTGTCTGCCAGTCTTCGCATCATACGTTCTATGTTCTACAAAACAGACACGCCCCTGCGGCCCTGTGCGTCTCAACGCTACTGCTTGTAGTAGTCAGACATGTGCGGCCGGAGTTCGTACAGTGATTTCCTCTTGTTCCTGGTTCCCGGTCCCCTGATTCTCCCTTCCTGACTTCCATCCCTTTCTTCCTCAACCTGCACTCCTGGATTGTGAGCTCATTCTCCGAGTATGCTCTTTGTCATTCCTAGACTTATCCCGGACATCTGAACGCTTCTTGGAGTCGGGTCACGAACCACACGCTGGAATCCGAGGATTCACGCACAGGGTTGTACAAGACTCGAACAGTGCGTAAGAAGGCAACTTCGAATATCCCGAACAAGCAATACAGACAGGTGAGAAGGGGGAAACCTGTGACAGATTGAGACGCCAAAAAACTGATACAGTTACGGAAATGGAGGCTTCAGTTCAAGACCTCATGCGCAGCATGCAGGAGTTAACAACAGAAGTCCAAAACCTTAAAGCCGAAAATGCAGCACTGAAACAACTGGTCCTATCACGTGACTCCGCAACCAAGGAAAGTGTCTTGTTGGGCGGAGTGGTGGATACATATGGTGGCTCCTCAAGGACCCTTCGTGGCTTCCTCGACTCATGTTTGGTGCACTTTACCTTTAAGCCCTACTACTTCTCCACCCCCAGGGCAAAGGTGGGTTTTATGATTTCACATCTCTCCGGGAATGCATTAACTTGGGCAACTCCCTTAGTTAATTCGGGTGATGCCCTCTTGGATGACTATGACGGGTTTGTGCAGGCGCTGAAAACCATGTTCGATCACCCAGAACAGGTTTACAGTGCCCAAGAACGCTTATTGGACATCCAACATGGATCCCAGGATATGCTTATTTATGTGACACACTTTAAGCAGCTACCCAAGGAAGCAGACTGTTCCTCAGAGGCCTGTTTCACCCTCTTTCGGAGAGGATTGGATAAAGAGATAAAAGAAGAGCTAGCCAGGGTAGCTCGCCCAAGTTCCTTCCAGGCTCTCATGGATCTTTCTTTACAAATTGACTTTCGTATCCAGGAGAGAAAGGAGGAGAGGAAGAAGAATAAAGTATCTTACCAAAAGGCCTCCACAGAACCATGCCCTAGTCGTGAGCCTGCTTCTTCCCAGACCACGGACCCAGAACCCATGCAACTAGGAACCTTTCGCGGACCCATGACTCTGCAAGAAAGGATGCAACGGATTCACACTGGCCTATGCATGTATTGTGCCTCTGATAAACATCTTGTGAGAGAGTGCCCTATCGCCCCTCCACAGCGTTCGGGAAACGCCAGCTCCCGATCCTAGATGGAACAGAGCTTCGGGAGAGAGATGTTTGCTCCACATCTATTCCATCCTTGAACTCTCTTGGACAAAACAATCTTGCGATTCTGCAGGCCTTTCTATCGCCTTCCAAGAAATAATGTTATCCCATTCTGGCATTAGTGGATTGTGGGGCTATGGGGATATTCATAGATCATGATTTGGTCACTACCCATAACATCCCTTATGAAACTCGAGACATCATGCAACCTGTAGGGGCTATCGATGTGTGAAAACAAAATCAAAATATCGAGGCTGAGTACCCCAAAAGGAAATACACCAAACACGGGTTACAAAGGAACATACAAAGAACTTTATTTTATACTGAACAGTTTTCCAAGAAAAGTAACAGATAGCTATCGGCCCTCAGTACAACACAACAAACTCCAGCGTGGTTCAGTGTGTTCAGTGAGAGACACTGTACATTAGAATTCGTCGCTCTTTTATACCATTTGCGAACATGATGTCCAAACCTACTTCGGGTTAATATTCCTCTAATACATTACTGATCTAGGGTTCATGCCAAGTTCGCATATCCACATGTAACTAGTTTGCCTTTAATACATACGCCAACAAGCCTACACAGCAACTGTGTATCTTGGAATTTCTCATACAGGTCTTCTCAAACATTAATACAATGTAGTTAAACAAGTGTTCTTAGTTCAGCATTAGAATACATTGTACTTAACATATGCTCGTGGATTAGTGTCATTGGCGAGAGTAATCCTTTACACACAGGTCAACGAAGGACAAGTGGTCTTCAGGCAAGTTACATATTAATTAAACACAGAGGTCAAGACAGCCATGTTGTATTTTGGAATGACATCGTCCACCATTTTAACTCACATGATGACTTTACAGAGAGAACCTAAAATGGCGGATTGACCTAACATGGCGGTTTACATTGATTCTAAGGTCAGGACCTTGCAACGCGGATTTCTTCGCAAGTGGCTTACAAGCAATTTAGCGTAGGCCAATATACATGTATTCGTTCCAATAGGAGGCACGATATAATTTCTCGTTTTACAGATGGAAGACCTCTCTCTTCAGGACCCATTACCCTCCTAACCAAAGAAATCCTGCTTTCTATAAACCAGCATCAAGATAAGATCAAATTCGACATCATACGATCTGCCCATTACCCAATGGTACTGGGTATGCCTTGGTTACAGAGGCACAACCCCTATATCAACTGGGCAGCAGGATCCTTGTTTCTTGGTTCAGAACATTGTATGGCCCACTGTTTATCCCTAGATTCCTCTTCAAGCCCCCCTGACGATACGTTAACTAACCAACCGGGTTCACTCACAGTCTCGAACATCATCCAGGTTCCCAGGGCCTATCTACACTGATGTGTTTTCGACCGCCATAGTTCAAGCCATTCCTCCACACAGACCTGAAGACTGCGCAATTGATACTTAACCCTCAGCAGTGATTCCCTTTGGTAGAATGTTCATTTTATCCGAACCTGAGAAAAGAGCCCTCCGAGAATACCTGGATACCAACTTAGAAAATGGCACTATATGACCATCCAAATCCCCGGCGGGAGCTTCATTGGTTTTTGTTCCTAAGAAAGACACCAAAGAGCTTAGACCTTACTTGGATTATCGTGGGCTTAATCAATGCACCCTCAAAGACCGCTACCCATTGCCCCTAATCTTGGATATCCTGGAAGCGGTAAGAGGAGCTGTCGTGTTCACAAAATTAGATCTCAGAGGTGCCTATCATCGGATCCGTATTAAGGAAGGTGACAAATGGAAAACAGCCTTTAGAACACCTTTTGGTCATTTTGAATACTTGGTTATGCCCTTCGGACTTGCCAATGCCCCAGCGGTTTTCCAACGTTTCATGGACCGGGTGTTCTCCGATATGCTGTTCCTCTTCGTCATAGTATACCTGGATGACATACTAATATACTCCAAGAACCCTATGAAGCATGAAGAACATGTTAAGGCAGTTTTACAACGTTTACCTGGCTAAACCCGAAATGTGCCTCTTCCATGTGTCCACTATTCACTATCTCGGATTTGTCCTCAGCCCAGAAGGAATTGGAATGGACCGCTCTCGAAAGTAGACTCTATTCTATCCTGGCCTGTTCCCACAACTGTGAAACAGATTCAATCCTTCCTGGGGCTTGCTAATTGCTACCGGAAAATCATCCCTTCCTTTTCCGAGATTGTACATCCGATCATCTCATTGTTGAAGAAGGATACACCCTTTCACTGGACAGCAGTCCAAGATGAGGCGTTTCAACGGTTAAAGACAGAGTATACACAAGTCCCCATCCTGGCTCAACCTGACACTGATTGACCCTTCCTAGTGGAAACTGATGCCTCTAACTACGCCATCGGGGCAGTCGTGAAACAAGAATTCGATGACAGATTAGAACACCCCATCACCTACCTTTCTCGCACCTTGACCCCTAGCGAAACCCACTATTCTGTTTTGGAAAAGGAACTACTAGCCATCTGTCAAGCCTTCACAGACTGGCGTCATCTACTCCTGGGAGCGAAACATCCTGTTCATGTCCGCACGGACCATTGGAATCTTCAAGTCCTGCAATCCTTGGAATGTAGGAACAGTCGCCAAGCCCGTTGGGCCTTCTTTTTCACCCAGTACCAGTTTCAAATTCATCATGTTCCTGGAACACACAATATAATAGCCGATGCCTTACCCCAACGTCCTGACCATGAAATCCTTGAAGACCGATCCTTTCCAAAAATGTTTCCCCATACAATATTCATTGCCCAAGCACTCAGTCTCCTAGAAGACATTCATATTCAAACGCGGTCTTCTGAAATCTGGAAGGAATATAGTGGGAGGAATCAATGGAACCTTAAGACGAAGGGCGGATATGTATTCAAGGACAATTGTCTGGTCATCCCCACTCAGAGACTACGACAAAGGATCACAAGCCTATGTCATGATAGCCTTCATTCAGGACACCGTGGCATTACCAACACCCCCGTCTAATACAGAGACAGTTTTGGTGGCCGAAAATGAGGGATGACATCCAGCATTACATCCAAACCTGTGCAATCTGCACTCAAAACAAGCATGACAACCAGAAACCAGCAGGTCTCCTACTCCGACCAACGCTGACAACAAGACCTTGGGAATTCATTGCTACGGATTTTATTGTGGAACTACCACCTTCCAGGGGAACACAACCATTATGGTTACCATTGATCTATTCACTCATATGGCTCACTTTACACCTTTATATAAACTACCATCCCCCTCTGAACTCGCTAGAATCTTCCTGGACCACATATTCCGACTTCACTGACTACCTTCCAAGATCATATCTGACAGAGGACCCCAGTACATATCTCAATTCTGGAAACACTTATGTCGCATACTAGGTATCCAACGTGCCCTATCTTCCTTTTGTCATCCACAAAGCAATGGGGCTACTGAACGTGTGAACCAAACTCTGGAACAATATCTTTGCTGTTTTGCCACCAAGATCCAGGACGATTGGTCACTCCTAATACCTGTGGCAGAGTTCACCTACAACAACTCGGATCACTCGGCTGTCAAGACCAGTCCCTTCTTCTGTAGCCAAGGATTCCACCCTTCGGTTCTACCATCCATTCTCCCGCATCCTACCCCTGTACCTACAGTCGACTCCTGGATTGAAACCCTTATCAACGTACACAAAGAGACAAAGGAACACCTCGAAAAGGCCCGGACAGACACCAAGCACTATGCTGACTCCAAAAGAAGAAGACCAGGGCCACCATACACAATAGGAGATAAAGTATGGCTATCCTCGAAACGTCTGCCTCGACACTTATGACCAAATAAATTGGCTCCCTGGTATTATGGTCCTTTCTCCATAAAGGAAGTCATTAACCCAGTCGCCTTCCAACTCAAACTACCAGAATCCTGGAAAAGAATCCACCCAGTTTTTCACACTTCTCTGTTGAAACCATACGTCCAGGCCTCCTGAACTGCTCCAAGATCTACCCCTGTGATTGTCAATGATCAGTTAGAATACAAGGTTTCCAGAATATGTGACTCCAGGTACAGATGTGGACAGCTACAGTATCTAGTGGAATGGAAAGGGTACCCTCCCAGCGAACGCACCTGGGAACCAGTCTCAAACATAAATGCCCCCAGACTGCTCCGAAGGTACCACCTTATACACCCGGGCAAACCCAAAGGAACTGGGTTTCGGAGGAGGCATGCTGTCATGAACCACCGTACGCGTCCCTTCTGGACTTCGTGGTCCATGACCCATCGGAGATTAAACTCAATTGTACTCCCAACATGGCCACGGAACTCAGAACGCTGTCTGCCAGTCTTCGCATCGTACGTTCTACAAAACAGGCACGCCCCTGCGGCCCCGCATGTCTCAACGCTACCGCTTGCAGTAGTCAGACGTGTGCGGCCGGAGTTCGTATGGCGATTTCCTCTTGTTCCTGGTTCCCGGTCCCCTGATTCTCCTCTCTTAACTTCTTTCCCTTTCTTCCTCAACCTGCACTCCTGGATTGCGAGTGCATTCTCCGAGTACGCTCTTTGTCATTCTTGGACTTATCCTGGACATCTGAACGCTTCCTGGAGTCGGCTCACGAACCACACACTGGAATCCGAGGATTCACGCGCAGGGTTGTACAAGACCCGAATTGTGGGTAAGAAGGCAACTTCGAAAATTCCGAACAAGCAATACAGACAGGTGAGAAGGGGGGAAACCTGTGACACTCTGGAGACACTTAGCTTCTGGCGGAAGGTGATGAAAAGTGGAATGCCTGTGAAGAGATGAAGCTGAAAATTGGACTTTGTTGGCAAGGTCTGTGATGTGATGAGAGAAGGAGAGAGAGGAGTAAAAGATGATTCCAAGGTTTTTCCCTCACAAGTGGGTGAGGGCAGGGGACCCAAGGAGTCTGGCCTGAGAGTGAGGGGGAAACTAAGACCAGGCATCCCAATAAGAAGGATCTCTGTCCTGCTGGCATTGTGGCAGAGATCATTGGCAGAGCACCATGTCTGAACAGCAGTCAGGCAGTTAGGTGTAAGGCAGCAAGAGGCAAGAGAGCTGTATGTCATCTGCGTAACACTGGAAATGAGAGTAGTTGGAGATCAGGTGGGCCAAAGGGGCCAGGTAGATGTTGAAGAGCCTTGGCGATAGGATAGATTGCTGAGGGATGTCACATGTAGAGGATGAGGTGGAGGAGAGAAAAGGACCCATTTGGACTTGGGAGGGTCTGTCAGAGTGAAAAGAGGTAAGCCAAGCCAGTGGCCTGTCCGTGATGCCTGGGGATTCACAGAGACGGTTTATGAGGATGGTAAGGTTGACAGTGTCAAATGCAGAGCAAAGATCGCAGAGGATAAGGACAGAAGGAGTGCTAGAGTTCAGGTTAGAGAGTAGGTCTTCTCTCGTATTCAGGAGAGCAATTGCAGTGCCGCTGGCTGCCCTGAAACCGGACTGGTGGTTATGGAGGCAGCCAGCCATTTCGTTGTGGAGGGTTAGTTGGAGGATGACCAGCTTCTCCATGAGTTTATCCAAGAAAGTGCTGATAGAGATAAGTTGATAATTAGCTGGGCAAGCGGGATTAGCAGACAGCTGTTTTAGGAGTGGGTGCACAAGAGAGTGCTTGAGGGGTTGTGGGAAAGAGCCTGTGGCAAAAGAGTGGTTGCAGAAGACAGTCAAGGCAGGGGCGAGAGTGTCGATGTTGTCCGTGTTGGTTCTGGAGGAGCAGGGTAGCACTTGTTTAGAGGAGGCTTTCATGGAGCGAACAACTCTAGAGATCTCATCTGGTCTAATGGGAGAGAGGGAGGAGAGTATGGGGGAGAAGGGGGTCAGAAGAAGTGAAAGAAGTATGGAGGTGGGGGGAGCAGATGATAGAGAGGACAGGATGCCAAGCGGTTTGGAGGAAAAATGGGAGACCAGTGCAGAGCATAAGGCCTGTGAGGGAGGAGGAGAAGTTCCTTGAAGATTTTAAAGAGTTCAGCCATGTTATTTGTGGCTCCGGAGATGCTAGCGTGAACCTGGGCCCTTTTCTTGGAGCAGATGGAAAGATGGCATTGCATTTGGAGTAGACGGCAGGCCAGTTTGTCAGGGGATGAGCAAGAAGTCTGCCACTTCCTCTCTGCCGCTCTACACTTTTGTTTCAAAGCGGCTAAATCAGAGTCATACCAAGAGTTGCAATTGGAGGCAGGCTTCTTGTGGATCCTCATGACAGGGACAAGGATGCCCAGGGTGTTAGTGATAGAGAGATGAAGGTTGGTTAGGACAAAGTCAGATGGAGAGCCTAAACACCAGGGAGGGGGAGGGATGAAGAAGGAAGCAAAGGCAGCGACTGACACACTCATCATCGGTCAAACGGCCGAGCAGGATACTGGCAGTGCTGGGGAAGGAGAAGGGGGAGAGGGGTGACCCGGGAAGGAGGAGAGGGGTAGTGAAGGGATTGCAAAGAGGGATGTCTGTCGAGATGGGATAATCCAGGATGTGTCTTGCAGAGTGGGTTGGGCCAGAGGGGAGGATAGTGAGGGAGAGAGTGTTGCAGAGGTCACATAACAGTACGGTGGCCACATCAGTGGAGTCAAGATGGATGTTGAAGTCCCCAAGGAAAATAGGTTCGCAGGAGGATACAAGAAGAGAGGAGGGGAGGTCGGCTCATTCAAGGAGGAAGAGGTAGGACAGAACAGGGGGTCTGTAGATGGTAGCAAGAGTCACAGAGAAAGAAGTGGAGACAGACAGCCTGCAGACTAGGCTTTCAAAGGAAGAGTAGGATTGAGTGGGGATGATGGAGGCAGGAGCCCACTCATGGAAGTTCAGAGCCACTCCACCACCAGATTGGGAGGGTCTGCAATTGGATATGATTGTGTATCTATCAGAAGGAAGAGTGTCAAAAGCAGTGATGGAGCTGGCCTTGAACCATGTTTCTGAAGGGGCGAGGACGTCAAGGTCTTCCAAGAGGTGGCAGATGTCAGAGGAGAGTTTAATAGCAGAGTGAATTGAAGGTAACTAAGTGAAGCCAGTTGAAGAGGGAAGGAAGAAGCACTTTGTTGTGGTTTATTATCCAATCAAACTCCACTCAGGCAGTTCCTTTCCCCCAAGCAAGGTGGCGCACAACAAAGCACTGTTTATTCAAGTTCACTTTGGTGAAGCATACAACCCGTCTTGCACGCATCCCCAACAAATACCCGGTGTCTCCAATGGAATAGGAACCAGGCCAGTGTGTAGTAAGAATCTGTATTAATTTATTGAATCAAGATTTGACAAACAGACTAACATCAGTCACCAATGCTGTGGCAACAGCCAAAATCACAACTATGACTTGGTTATATAAAACACAGGAGAATTTTCTATTTTCTTCCCTTAACTACTCTCTCTGTTGTTTCAAAGTGTTCAGATCTTCGCGGATCTGATTGATATCACACTGAGAATTGACATCCCTAATCACTAACTGGCTGTTTTCAGCTTCTGTTGTTTAATTTGTGCTTGATATGTGAAAATATTCTCCTACCAGGCGCAATTATGAACAACCTACTCACTTAATTTTGATGACTTGCACACAAGTTTTCAACGCATTCGCCCCTCGCTCTAAATTTGCTTGCTGTTGTGTCACTACTTCATCTTTTAGCTGCTGAATAATATTTTCTCATTTTCACCCTGAATTTTGGCTCTGTTGCGCTTTTTCTTTTAATTGTTTCAACTCTCTCTGTGCTTGATCCAAAAGCTCAGACTTATTTTGCACAGAGGCTACACTATCCTGATGAACACTGATTCACAAGAGCCCTTTAAGATGAGATAGCAATATTCAGAGGTGGATGGAGATGCAGAAGTTACTCAGACATCAATAATCAAAACGACCCAGAAAGTTTGGCAAAGTGCTTTTCTGGTTTAATATCAATTATCTAAAACAGGGAGTACAGCGGGCATCATCCGACGCCACACAGCTCAGTCTCAAAACATTTAACAAAAAACGGTCCTTTTATAACAAAAATGAGTCACTGCTGACGTCATATTACGTGGCAAACTTCAAAACTTATGGGCACCCGGGTTGGCTCTCCGTGAACTTCTAAGTATACGTTCTATACAGCCACTGATTATGATTGGGTAATTAAGAAAGGTGGGCATCAGAACCCACCCCCAATAACTGGTTACTATTGTCGTCACTAAATACACGACAATTCATTGGGTCTTCATACTATAGGGCTTCTTCATTATACAGCCCACTATGATTGGTTTGGCACCATTGTACCCTTCTGGAATATTCATTGCGCTAGCAATACGCAGGCTACCACTACAGGTTAATGGAAGCTCAGCGTGATCATGCCTCCCCGCCAAGTAAACCACTATCTCACAACACTCCTTCAGTTTGTTCAGACAGTTGGCTTTTGAACTTGGCCTTGTAGCTATGGACTTCGTCTGGGAAATAAAGGGAGGTTAGATTCACTGGCCCTCATTAAGAGTTTGGCGGTAACCATGCCGCTATTGGCGGCATGGCTGCCGCCGTAATCGCGCCGGGGTCCGGGTCCTCGGAATGAGGACTTACCGGGCCATTCCGAGTTCGGAAGGCCCGGTAATTCCTCCCTCAAAGGACCCGGACAGGGTCCTTCCCCATTCCCATTTCGGCCCCTGTAGGGCTGAATGGGAATGGGAGAGGGAGCAAACAACGGGCCATTACGAGATGGCCCGTTGTTTGTTCCCTCTTCCCTCGCGGGACCCAGTAAGCACACCTGGTTTTCCCAGGTGTTGCTTCCTGGGTCCCGCGAGGGGACCTCGTAATGCGGCGGTACGGAGTGAACGGCGCCGGCACCTTTTACGGCACCTTTCACTCCATGCCGCCAGGATCGTAAAGAGGCCCACTGTGTCTTTTAGTTTCGGTACAGCCAGACCTAAGCCATTCCGATTTTACTCATGTGACTTGAAGGCCACTCTTTTCAAGCCTTTTGCAGTATTTAATCCTTTTAAATGTTGACCTGTAGAAACCTTTCTGATTTTTCATAGTGCTTCAAACAAGAGCGTGTTCCTTTCTCACATTCATTGTAGCTTACTTGACAGGCATCAGTTACACTGCAGTCTTTTCCCTTGGTTCTGAGCCAGCCCCATTGTCTCTGAAACTTGCCATGCCATCAGTAATTTGCATCTGCGCCGCACATTTTGAAAGTCTTTTTCTTGTTCATGAACTTTCAGTCCTGCTAAAAGTGCGTTGTGGAACATCCAGGTTATATATTAATTATTATAAATTATTTTATTATTATTATTTATTATTATTATACATTCCTACATATATACATTGGTGCATCGTCGCAATCTGATTCACTACGTAGCCAGCCTTATGAATACTTTTGCCTGCTTGCGTTTCCAGCAACTGTACACGTGTAAACTGATTTACTTATTCTTCAGTGTCTCTATAGACTGAGTATCTTCATCTCGAGCCCAAAATGTTGCTCATCTGTACCGTATATTCTTTAAAACTTTAGAGAATACTTGTTATGCTTTTTCTCTCCATCCATCTTCTAGATATGTCAACTCACTTTCATGTGACATCATCAGGCTCCTTCCTGTGTTCAAATTTCTTCTGGTACTTCATCCAAAAGAGTGCTATGGCTCCGTCCATTTAGATAGGGTTTCCTTAATGGGTGTCTCGTCTCAAAGGTTATCTGAGGAATCGGTACACTGACTGGGGCTGCACATGTCGTCATCTCTGGTTCTCAACATATAGGCAACATAGGGTTGGAACTTGGAGCGAGGATGTATGACTGTATCGCTACACTGGTATCTTTCTTCCATGATCATCATATGGAAGTACATATATGCTGTGAGTGATCTGAGCCATTTTAATTTGCTCATGTTTGCTGGTCTGAGTCATATGAAAGTTTGTCAGGGCCTGATGTAACAGCCCATTTTCATGCCGCATATCAACATTTGCAGAGGTACCCTCCTGCATCGTTCTAGCAGCCACGTTTCATGGCCATATTCTACGCATTCACCTTTAATAAACAATTTGGAATGGAGGTGTTTCCTGGCCATA
Organism: Ambystoma mexicanum; assembly: GCF_040938575.1. NCBI lineage: Eukaryota > Metazoa > Chordata > Amphibia > Caudata > Ambystomatidae > Ambystoma > Ambystoma mexicanum. The sequence continues at coordinate 80,795,340 of NC_090941.1, forward strand.
TTGATTGCTACGGTGCTCATTCGGAAATGTGTTCTGAACCTAATATGCTCTCTATGCAAGGGCAACATCTCAACCCTGTTCCTGCTTAGTTTCCACTCACAGTGCCAACTCAAAAACAACACTGTTTTATATATACACTGCCCTGGAACCCAGGGTACAGGTGTGAGTGGCATCCTCACAATGCAAGACAACTTTCTATAGACTGCAATGCAATTACACCCAAATGAATTGTCTGCCACTACTACAATGTCACAAGTGAAGGCTCTTTACCAATCCCAGCACAAGCCCCCAGTTTCTTTGCAGTTCATTATGCAGACACACTCAACTCAGGTAGTTCCTTTCCCCCCAAGCAAGGTGGCACACAACAAAGCACTGTTTATTCAAGTTCATTTTGGTGAGACCTGCAACCCGTTTTGCACCCAAACCCAACAAATACCCGGTGTCTCCAATGGACTAGGAACCAGGCCGGTGTGTAGTGAGAATATACATTTATTAATTTATTGAATCAAGATTTGACAAACAGACTAATAATATCAGTCACCAATGCTGTGGCAACAGGCAAAATCACAACTATGGGCCTCATTACACGGTAGGTGGTAAGGGTTTACCGGTACCGGTAAGGGCACCGGTACTGGTAAACCCTTACCACCTTACTACGAGGTCCCTTTGTGGGACCCGACCTTAACGGCTGGTGTAGACCAGCCGTTAAGGTTGGGACCCGCAAAGGGACCTTGGTGCTAATTACGGTACCGCAATTTGCGGTACCGTAATTAGCTCCTTCCCCATTCCCATTATGCCCTATGGGGCAAAAATGGGAATGGGGAAGGGCCATGGAGGAAGGGGGAATTACCGCTCCGCCAACCTTGGAATGGGGTGGTAATTCCCCTTTCCTCCATGGTGGTACCGGTATGGTACCGGCGGCAACATGGTGCTGAGAGCACCATGGTTTACCGCCCACCGTGTAATGAGGCCCTATGACTTGGTTATATAAAATAAACAAAGGTGAAATTTTGAAACATGCAATGACAACTTTCACAGATTTCATTTCAATTTAACCGACAGAAAACATTCACAATCTAATACAGGGTCCACAGGAATTTTTGGAACAATATTTTTGTCCCAGCAACCGCCACCCTCCAGGCCTCAATTTAATAGGTCCCCTTTGATTGCTGTTTGGGAAAGGAATTCAATGGGAAAAATCATGTTGGGCTTATTATTTAAAAGCCAAGGTTGGGAAATTGAAATTCAAATGAAAATCGTTTTTCAACACACTTGAAAATAAAAAGCAGGACTTGAAAGTTTGATGTCAGGGAAAAACGAGGGAAGGATGGGGGAATTTTGTTTTACACCCTCCACACTGAATTGAAAGGTGGTGTTTTATGGATTACTTTTTGGGATTATGGACAACCCCGCCTTTTGTATAGAGATGAAAGATCTCAGAAACAGTCAACCAAATCTTCATGGACTATACCAGCTATGACACACTAGGTATGAATGTTGTTAGTTTCATATTCTAACAACACTCACCCTGTGATTTTTTATATAAGAATTAATTGATTTACTTTAATCAAATGTGCTAAGGATCTACACAGTTTTCCCCCTCCCCACACTTTAATGGAAAGGATTAAAGCTGGCTGCTCCCAACATAATGCAATTTCAACAGAGGGGTGGTTTTCTAATGGGGAAATAAGTTTGATTAAGATTTAATAAATTGTGCGAAGGGCCTACCGAGTTTCACCCGTGTCTAACACACTAATGTAAAGGGATAAAGGCAGATGACTCCCCACACAATTGATGGCTTTGGAATATCAATTTACATGGGGGGCTTTGGTCAGGGAAAACAGCTGGCCTCCTTTGAGGACAGGTCAGGTCTGGTCAAGGGCTATCAGTCAGGGATTTTCTCCTGCACCCAGACTCCTTCTGCTCCTCTGGGTTGGGTCCCAGCTAGCTTCTCTATATCCCAACCACTGTCTCCAATGAAAGGATTGAGGCCTCTCTGCTAGTTGTTCCTCACAAGAGTCCAGCATCAGCTCTCTTCTGGAATAATTCACAAAAAGCCCAGTTCTGATGCAAACGTTTCATTTCAAAGGGCTAGTGACATCACAACCTTGTCATGATTCCTGCGGTCACGATTGGCTACCTTGTTCCCTTCACCTCCCCCCCACCACATCCCCTGCCTGCAGAGAGAACCAGGAGTTGAGAGATATGTATGATGTAGGCTGAGGCAGGGGAATAGATACATCATAGATACATCATTTCAAATTGACAAGGATTCCTGCATCTTTTGTTCTGAAAAATCTCATACTGTAATAACTCCCTGGGTCTTGGAAATAACCCCATGATGATACATATGTATGAGTTCTACATTTTACAGCAAATCATACCATACTAATTTTACCTCAGCACACCCTTCCCGAGCAGCAGAGTTACCGTTTTTCTAATTTTCCTCATGGACCACAATAGTGAAAAATATGACACTTGATCATAAAAACGTCAATTTTGTCCTTCAACCTCACACCAACTTTCAAATCTCTGAATCATGGGAAAGCCTGAATCACATTTTTCTTAATAACTTCTGTTATGTTTATCACAAAAAAAAAGTTTTTGCATGGTTCAAATGAGATTTCTGTCAGCTTTAATAAAAGTCTGGCGCACCAGGAAGCACAAGAAAGCATGCTGTTTGCTGCTATAGACCATATTCAACTCATGCGCCGAGACCGACACAGACACTTTCATCCTTTCAGCTTGAACGGACCTGCCTTGCCGCACAGCAAACTCGTAACAGAGCGGAAGTCCTTCGCAGGCACTCAGGAAGTTGCCTGACTCTAAGGGGCGGAAAGTAAATACTGATACTGATTTGAAATTGACTTTTTGTAAACACAGTCGTCCGTTACTCTTATCCTCTTTCCTTGACCTAATACGTGCCTTTTACTTTTTCTTTTTCCAAAAGCCCTCCCTTAATCCCGCCCACTCTACTTTCAAAAGCACAGTGTGCAGCGCACCAGGAAGCACAAGAAAGCATGCTGTTTGCTGTTTGTGCTTTGTGATGTATATGTTTGGGTGACCCAAATTTTGTTCTTGAGAATTCTGCTGTGTACGGGGCCCTGAGTTAAGATTGATTGACCACAGGTATTTAGTGAGTCGGTAGTGATTCTTAGTATACTTTCTTAACAAACATCTAAATGTGTGAGTCTTTCGAATTACTTTTGTACATTTGGAAGTGCGGCTTGTACTACTATTATTGTCCTGTCCTGTGGTAGAGCGGGATTTAAAAATCGGCTATTATGGGTAAAGCGAAATTAGCAGCTATTCGCAAAGACCACGGGGCTGATTTCTTTACCGCAGTCAGTACTCGCAGGGCTAGCCTGGCAAGAGTGGCGGTGCTCCCTCTACCGGCCCCCTGTGTAGATGAAGAGGAATTGTTACAATGTGCACAGGATTGTTCGGTGGAAATTAGGAAGTTAAAGGAAAACATTGATCCCTCCCAGCCTATGTTTGGGGATTATGAGACGGAAGGGGCACATAACGACTTACACCAGGGGGATACAATTGCTGAGACAAATGTTCTCGATTCTGACACTCCGGCTATTTTTATCCCTGATGGCACTTTGTCAGACCCCGTATATGACATCCTGTCGGGGGGGATAAACGAATTTCCACCTGGTGACGATATGACGACTATGCTGGGAATTTTTAACCGAGCTATTCTGTTTGAACTTAGAAAACATAATGATTTGCTGATGTCATTGGTAACAACTATTGATAACATCCCAAAAGTTCTATCAGCTTCACTCATACCAATTGTTAAATGTATAGAGGTATTGCCAAACGATTTAGCTGATATACTAGGACCCATAGTTAAGAAGTCGATGGAAACTCGGGGCGCTGAACTGAAACCGGTATGCATTTCAGAAGGGGATGGATCAGGGATGGGTCAGCTGGATTCACCTCCACTATCTAAAGATGCAATACCTATAAAAAAATGTGGTGATTCCCAAATTTTTGGAAACTGTTGCTAAATCTGCGAAAAAAGATATTGCTACACCTAAAAGTACTCAGAAGGCCACAACAGTAGACCCCGGGACGGATATCCCTTTTTCTAGAGCCGCAAAAAAACAAACCAAGAAAAACAATAATAAAGCAAAAAAAGCTGATTTAAAAAATAAATCCTCTAGAAAATTCTTGAGAGACCTTGATATGAAACATATGATTGAAGAGGACGCTTTGGATGCAGTGGTTTGTGTGACGCCTTACACTGGCGCCTCACAGACGAATGCAGTCGAAAGAGAGAGAACATCTGATCAGGCAACCCAGAGTGAATATGAAGAAGGAGATGATGGAATGTATGAAGCCATGAAGAAAAAAAAAAAGTCTTGTCTGTGGAATACAACCACAGACTGGAAATGGGTTGAGTGATATTTTCAAAATCTTTAAGGGCTCAACGAGTATCTAAGGTAAGGACGTAGACCCCCTAGTTTTAAGGGAGCCTATAAGTTCTGCTAGAAATAACATTGTTACTGATCAGGTTAAAATTAATCAACCACTTGACGATTCTGTGGATTTAGTGAAGTCTAGAAGAAGACCGATTGTACAATCGGTAAACACGGGTCTACACCACAAAGATTCTGCAAAAGATTACTCATTGCCTCTTATAAATAAAACAGTGGTTAACTCCTGTGGAAAAACAGATGAGATGGCATTGCCGCAAAGGGTCAGTGATAGACTCATTAATTTGCACTTTACCCCATCTGAGAATCAGACAAATGTGGAGGATATTCTAAGAAATGTGCAGGAGTTGATGAATGAAAATAAAAGGCTGAAAGAAAAAGATCGTGAAATGGACGATATGAATGAGAATGTGAGTACAAATGGTAAGGGATCGGTATTACATACTCAGTTGACTATTGTGGTACAAAAAGAGAAACCAAATATACAAAATGAATTCAATGACATAAGCAAAGATCTGAAGTCCAAAGAACAGGACCAAATTGGGGAACTTTTAAAAAATGTGCAGGATATTGTGGAAGAAAACAAGAGGCTAAGAATCAAGGATACTCAGTTGAACGGCAAAAAAAAGATGAGGTTTTAGCGGATGAAGAGAAGAATGAATGTGACTATCGCTCCTATGTAAGGGGGGAAGATAGATGGTATAATGATAAACCACCTAAAGAGTCAAAATATGTGCAGGAGGCGAGACCTTTGCATTCCCTAATATGCCGGGACTAATCTTATGCTCTTTATTCAAAGATGAGAGAAATCAACCACTAAATAGATCTTATATCCTTTCTTTATTTGCAGAAATATATGAACTCAAACTTATTAGCTCTGCCGATATCCACCTGATTGATTTCATTGACAAGGAAAGATGGGACTTCGTAAGATTGGTTGTTCCATCCCCTTTGGTTGGCTCAATGATATTGAAGGAGGCAGAAGCCTTACAATGTATGGGTTTTGATCTCTTCCCTTTCAAAGATCAGTCCACTCTAGCGCAAGCCCCCGATAGAGGAGGGTCAACCGAGCATGAAAGTTATGATTGGGAGAATTATCCTGCCAAGCAAAGAACTGACGATGTCCCTGAAAAACAGGACTGGAGATGGTTGGCTTTATATTAGCGTGACGCAATCTCTAATCTAAAAGAATTAGGTAAACCCGCATAGCTAGAAATCATAACTTGAAATTGCTATGTTGGAACTCTCGTGGCAATTTCAATCTTTTTAACAATGAGTCACTTATGACAGATCTACATGACTTTGATTTAATCATGCTGCAGGAAACTTGGCTGATTTCACATGTGGGTTGGGAAGATTTTGTAGTGGAGTATTTACATGCCACAAAAGGACAGAGGGGTAGACCTAAGGGAGGCATGCCTACGGCCTCTAAAGAGTCCTCTGGCATACGAATCAAAAACACATTGAAACAAGGCAATTCTTTTCTCTTAACTGATTATTCGGTTGGTGAAGGTGTGAATTTTTTCTCTCTACTGGTTATTAATGTATACTGGAATGCCAATGAATTATCCGATCAACAGCTGGAAACTAACCTTATTGACCTAGGGAAACGAATAGACCAGTGGTCTACAGATAATATATATGGTCAAATAATAATAGCGAGCCACTTAAATGCAGATTGTGATGTGGATAGCTTGACAGGAGAATTTTTGTATCTCAAAATGGCAAACTGTATAATGGGTAGCCAGAAACTTAGAAGATTTCTATGGCTAAAATACACTGAATTGTGGGGATTAAAGAAGGTTCAGAATGATCATTATACATGGAATGCGAGGGGTTGTGTGTCCACTATCGACTATATTCTTTTGACTGCCAAACTAAGTTTCTCTGTGGCAAAGTTCGAAGTAAAAAGTGTTGTGATGAGTGACCATTGCATGCTGATGGTGGAGTTTGAATCTACAATTTGTGTGAGGGAGAAACAATGTTATAACAATGATATTTTGCTCAACTCTGCAAACAATAGGATTAAATGGTCTTTTAATTCTACTAAGAAATGTACCTCTACTTTGATTGGAGAATATGAAAACATGACGCTTGAACGACGTTTGCAATTGTTTTCTGTAAAAGAATTTGATAGCACCATCAGATCTAAAATTATGCGATTCTTTGAACATAGGCCCATTAGATCAGCCTAATTAACACAAGATAAACACGCTATGGATATAGAGGTTCATGAAAGAAAAAGGGAACTTAATAGGGAGCTATGCAGATTATGGAAAATGAGTATAATAGAACCTAGCTCCTGGGTCTCTATCAAATGAGTAAAGCAAACATATAAAAACTTGTTGATCAGCCATAGATGTATCATTGCACAGCATGATGGGGAATGTATGTTGGGTGTTATGAGAGGTGTATCTTCCTCTAATTTCTTGCAATTGATGAATAATGTTGATGCGACTCAAGCCCCAACATTGGTAAACCCAATTCCGGAAGTTATCTGGGCTGGTCACTTCGCTGAGCTATATAAGATTAACGATCAATGTCACTCGCCTCAGAGAGTGAGCTCCTCTTTATGGACATTGAGATGTGAAGTAGGCGTAATCAGGAGGCTCATAATAAAATCTAAAAATACGGGGGCCCCAGGTTTAAATAACCTCAGTAATAAGGTGCTAAAATCCAATCCTCTCTTATGGGCTAAAATTTTATGTATTCTATTCAAAGATGTGTGTATAGCCAAATCCATTCCGCATTCTTGGAGGGTCTCGGTTGTCATCCCGGTGTTTAAAAAGGGCTCCAGATTGCTGCCTTGTAATTACAGACCAATAGCCATTGCGGACTGTGATTCGAAAATATTTGCTTCCTTGGTATTGATGGATGTTCAGTGTTGGATGGATAATAATCATATTCTCAGTATGAACCAAGTGGGTTTTAGGAAAAACTGTGGTACAGACTGTGCTGGTTTAGTCTTACGATGCTTGCAAAGCAAAACTTGGATCAAGGGGAAGATTCAAACTTATGTCGCTTCCATGGACCTTAGCAAGGCATTCGACCTAGTCAATCGGCCAATGTTATGGCATAAATTAAGATCTTTAAATATAACGAATAATCTGTTGAATATTATTATTGAGCTTTATACCGACACAAGGTTGGTGGTACGTATGAACATGGTCAGAGATCTTTCTTCTGAGATTGTAACAAACAATGGTTTACGACAAGGATGCATGCTGGCCCCAACGATTTTTAACCTCTATGTCAGTGGAGCTCAATTTGCCTTTGCGAATATGGGTTTGGTATCTCCCAAATTGAATGGGAAAGGAATTTCGTGGTTGGCTTATGCCGATGATTTCCTTCTCATGGACAATACAAAAGTAGGTTTGCAGCGCCTAATTAAGACTTTTGAACAATTCATAGGCAACTTATACTTAAAAATTAATCCATCAAAAACGATCATCATCTGCATGGGATGTGCCAATAAGAAGCAGGAATAATTTTCCTGGTTTTGTGAGAGCAAACTTATCAAGTCCCAAAAAGCATTCAAATATCTTGGATATTGTTTCACTGGTATCGAATCAATTACCCAGTTTGAAAAATCAGCTCAGGGCCAAAGCAGAAGTCGCTCTAAGACAGATGAGAAAGCTAGAAATAAAATTTGGTGGCTTTACGATGAAACCCATGAGGGAGTTTTACCTAAGAAAAGTTGTCCCACCAATTACGTATGGCCTGGAAACTTTTCCTACAGAGATCGTTGATTTTATGAAAATTTAGGAAGGAATTATATGGAGGGGGCTCTTATTCTTTCTGCCAAATTGTTTACTCATGGAAGTATTGAGATATGAATTGGGATTGCAATCTCTTCATTCGTTGGTGGTAAATAAAAGGCTTATGTTATGGAGAAAATGTAAACTATCTGGAACTACTAACTTTTATGTGGAAGCTGGTGCTGATTTGTCTTGTCCATTTATGTGTGCTCTAAATAAGGATATTAAGTCCACGGTGGAAGAAATTGGTATTGCCAAATGTGCCGTAATGAACAAACCTAACAAATGCAAACAGATCTTAAGAGGTATGGATTGGTCTCTGACTAAGAGTAAAGTGATATCATCCAAATTGTATAACCAGGTCCACTCTTTTTGGAAATTTTTACCGGCTATGGAGAACTACTTGATTAAATATCCCTCAAGGAGGTTTAGAAACTCTTATATGAGATTTAGACTCAATGTCATGCATACGCATAGTATACTAAATATAAGAAACCCTCTGGAGGAAAAGAAATGGTGTCGATTCTGTAATGTGGTTAAAACAGATGAGACTCTAGAACATATTATGCTGAGATGTCCTCATTTGTTAAAACAAAGAACTGAATATTTTGCAGAGTTATTCGATAACGATGTTTGCAATGATCCCAAATTCATATGGTACAGAATAAAAAACGGATACTCACCGATTTTGATTATTCGAGTAGTTTCCTTTTTAAAAACAGTATGTGAATTAAGTTAGAAATGTTTTATCTTCTGAACTTGTGTTTTACTGTTTTGTAATTCTATGTATTTTAAAAGAAACGTTCATATTTTGATTGCGAACATTTTCAATGGTTTTCCTTTTATTCTGTTTTTCTTTTGGCGTTCACTTTTGTAAAGGTTTGTGATAAACCAAGAACAAATAAACAAATAAAAATAAAAAAAATAAAAAAGTCTGGAACAAGCTTTCTGGCATATACAATTCACTAGAGAGCCCAAAACCAACAGGTCATGGGTCACAGTTTAATTTCAGTGGAAATGCCTCTCTTCATCCATGCTTCTCAAAGTACAGCTTTAGATCAATCAAAGGTTTTTACCTTTTGACATTTTGCACAGCATTATGTTTAACCGTTTGTATAGTAAATTACATTTAAACTTGTTGTTCATAACATATAGTGTTTGCTTCCATAATATTAACCCCAAGGTACATTCAGAATTTCACCAAATGGCCAGTTAACAGAGAGCACCAGTGTTCACTTTTACCACAAGTAGGCCTCTCCTTTTAAATTATGTCATTTTAATGTTGAAAAATAAGTGTTGTTATTCGTGACAAATGCACAGTGCTTGGCTCCACTTTAGATTTCTGGATCACAGTATTCTGCTGCATTGAAGATAATTTACACACTGCTATCTGTCTCTTCAAGTAGGAAGTGTAGCTTTCCATGTATTTAGTAAAACAGCATTTTCAGCCACTTATGTCTTTTGCCATGCATTGGGCACATCAAGCACTTTCAAGTTTCCAGGCACATTTTCCTTCACTTGAGCGCCTGTGCACTCTGGTAAAGTTGAAAGAGTCCCATTCCTGTTCATGTCCTAGGCCGTAAGTCATAAACAGAAGTGTTTGGGGACTGGCCTGCATTTTCCAATGGGTATCACCAGTCAGCTTCACTCTTAAATACTGGCCTGGTATTTTTATTTGCAACACTCAGGGGCTATATTTTACCCCACACTGTCCAGAAGGAGGAGGTTGGGTTGAGAGCCCTGGCTATGATAGTGCCGTTTTGATAGACAATAATGGTGCATTTGGGAGATGTGAAGTGGATCAAGAGCACTTCCCATCTAGTACCACCAGTAATGAGTGAGGAGGAGAGAGGGGAGAGGACAGAGACCATATGGGGGATAAAAGGGTTATTTGAAGGAACAGCAAAGAGGTGTCTGCGATGGGCAGACCAAGGTTTGATTTTAGGAGTGCCTTTTTTAGTTTCTTCCTTCCAGATTTTGTGAGAGAGGGAGGGTAGGAGATGGAGAAGCTGTTAGAAAAGATAGGGGAGACTGCGAGCACCATGGGGGAAGAAAACAGGTGGGCGGGGCAGAGAGTAGCGGGAGAAGGTCAGAGCCACTATGCAATGATAGAATTGCACAAGGCAGCCAGGCAGACAGTAAACAATAGGTGTGCTGCAGGTGCACTGATTTGTATGCCCAAGAGAAGTTTGTAAGCATACCTAAATTCGAATTATGCAGAAAGGTCTCTAAAGCATACAAAACAAACTGGCTGCACAGATGGGAAGTACACCTACATTTTCGCAGAAAGCACTCAAAGCATACAAAATGAAATTGCTGCACAGATGGAAAGTACACCTAAAATCGAATTGTGCAGAAAGCACTCTAAAGCATGCAAAAAGAATTGGTACCACAGATGACAAGTACACCTACAATCAAATTTTGCAGAAAAACACTCAAAGCATACAAAACGAAATGGCTGCAAAGATGGAAGCAGAGAGTATAGCAAAAAGTAAGGTATTTATCTTCTTTTGGAGCAGGGAGTTAGGAGAGCAACCCATTCCAAGATTTCCTTGAATGGGTTTGATGCCGTAGTCAGAAGAGAAAGGCAAGGGATTGAAAGATTTCTAGCAGATCAGTTTGGAAACAACATCAAGGTTAAGGCTACAGATGATGGCCTATATGTGCATATTGTGGAAGACAGTGTAGTGGACACGCATATGGGTACAGCAGAGTCTGCTTCCATATGGCTGCACAGATGGAGGCACATCAGGTGAAACCAGTAAAGCAGGTATAGTATAGGAGGAAGGCTCTTGATGGTAGGGATATGGTGAGCTGTATGGCATGGTGGTGCACGCATAGGGTAAGAAGGCAGAGCAATAATGCAAGAAAGAGAGCTGGAGGAGACCAACATGTGGGGAAACGATGACATAGTTGATATTCTTGAATTATCCTTCTCTCAGTTTTAGCTTAGGGCTGTAAGAACATGCCACCAGCACATATGCATCCATAACTTAGGAGAATTGATAAATGAGTGATATCAACAAAGCACTCAAGAGTAACCAAAAAAACAGAAGATTCCATCACTAGCTACCCTACTTCCCTGCAACCAGGTTGTGGGTCGTGAAAAGCCCTAGTGTATATGGAAGGCTATTTTTGTAACATATATATTACCGATATTACCATCTCTAATATTCTACCCCAAACATGGACTGACCACTATCTCATATGTTTCTCAGCCATTATACAGCCTCGCAAATATAACAAGAATAAAATAGCACCTCCTATGCCAACGAGAAGTAAAAAAGAAATCACGGCTGACAAACTACTCCCATTACTCCTACCAGCTCTCACTGTCAGCTCCGGTGAATCTAACCCAAGCGCATTAGTTGAGTCATTCAACAATTCCATGTACAAAGCTCTGGACATGATTGCCCCCATCAAACTCCATAAAAGTAAACGCGAAGCTCACCTCAATTCATGGTTCACCCCCCAACTCAAAGAACTGCGCATCCAGAAACGCAAACTCCAAGTCATCTGGAGGCACACCCCTTCAGCTGAGAATAAAACCTCACTCACCAAGTTTGCCCAAAAATATAAGAAGGAAATAATTCAAAAAAAAAAAAAAGATACATTCAATGAAAGTGTTAGTAAAGCCAACTCTAACTCCAAAAAACTCTTTTCTATTCTCTGTGAATTGGAAAACCCAATTGCTCCCACAGATAATGTCCCCAGTGACAAAACATGGTGCACCAGCATCCAAAATGCCTTAGCAAATAAAATCACAACCCTTCAATATAAAATTGCTAAGAAAAAAGCCTCCCTCTGCCCTAGCGGAACTCACACCATTCCACTGATAGAGACACCCAGCACAACTACTCAAAGTAACTGCAAACCCTTCAGGTTCACCAACATTTCCATACTGGAAACTGAAAAAGTTATCTTATCCCTTAAACCTTCAAACTGCCAAGGCGACAGTTGCCCTCCGCAAGTCATTAAGGACGCAGCCAGAGATTTAGCACCCTTCATCTCGAAACTAATCAACGCCTCCTTTAATTCTAGTACTGTACCCACAAACCTTAAAGAATCTTGGGTATTGCCCCTACTTAAAAAACAGACCCTTGACCTGGCAATCCCCACCAACTATAGGCCCATCACTACGGTCCCATTTCTCCTGAAAATCATTGAAAGAGTAGCCTACCTCCACATTCAAAACCATCTGGAGTCACACCAACTATTAGGATCACGGCAATCTGGTTTCAGACCACTTCATGGTACTGAAACGGCCCTAATCGACCTCAAGACACAAATCGACGAGTTGAAGGATAAAGGTAGTACAGCTATGCTCCTCCTCCTTGACTTATCGGCGGCCTTTGACCTGGTGTATCATGCAGTATTATGCAACCACCTAGCGTCTGCCGCCCATTTCTCAAGTGAAGCTATAGCATGGGTACAATCCTTCCTAGCTAACCGTACGATGAGAGTGTTCTCGCCTGTAGCTGCAGCGGACCCAATTCATATCACTTGTGGTGTCCCACAAGGCTCATGTGTCTCCCCGACAATGTACAATATCTTTACTAAGCCACTCTTCGACAAACTTGACTGTTTGGGGGTAACCTATACTAATTACGCCAACGACACGCAAATCCTCATACCACTATCGGGCAACTTCGTCGAAGACTCAGCTTTAGTAAACAAAATGTACCTCCTCATTCAGGCATGGATGACCTCCCACGGCCACTGTCTAAATGACGACAAAACAGAGATACTGATCTTGGGCTCCGACTCCAACCTAAAAAAACGTAGCCCCAACTATCGCAATTTCAACATAGATGGCAATACAATCAAGGTGACAACCGAGGTAAAAACACTAGGTTTTTACCTTGTTTCCACTTTATCTCTCAAAAAACAAGTTAACACCTTGGCATCCTCCACAGCGTACACCTGTAAATGAATCAGGACCTGTAGACCCTACCTCTCCAATACTAACTGCATCATACTAGCTAACGCATTAGTAATGTCGAACCTGGACTATTTTGACGCCCTTTATGCAGGTGCCAATAAAACCATCATAAATAAATTGCAAATACTTCAAAACAATGCTCTTAGAGCAGCCTTGGACATACCCCGTAGAGCACATATCTCCAACATTAGGAAAGACCACCATTGGTTAAAAATCAGAGACAGAGTCCTTCTCAAGACTCTATCTCTAACTTACAAAGGGCTTAATGACACAGCACCTCCCTACATCTTGGCCAGACTCACTAGAAAATCGTCCAGCCACCACACTAGGGCTTCTAACCATTTCCTGTTAGAAACTCCAGGATTTAGACGATCTAAAGTTAGCGGAGTAAGCTTCCCTGTTAGAGCTGCCCAGGCCTGGAACGCATTGCCCATTGCACTGAGAGCTAACTTACCCTACTCTAGATTTAGATGCAAGGTAAAAAACTGGCTCTGGATCAACGACAACTAATCTGAAACGCTGCATTAGCCCCTTGATCACTGTACCTAACTGCCGTGATATTTCTGAAATCTGGATCTGAGACCTTCTTGTTGCCCTCAGTGGGCCGATAGTCGCTTTCAACCTTTACCTTCTTGTATAAATGTACTCCAAATTTGTATCCATGTATCGTAACATGTTATATACTATCTCAACTGCTTGTATTGACATATATTGCACTGTACTGATGTGTATCGTATCCACTGTATGTAACTTAAGCCTAAGTAATCTTGTACCTGCTGCGCCCGGCTACCCTTGGGTTTGGTGTGCGTTATCAAATAATAAACAAACAAACAAACAAATATATATAGCCAAGGACCAGATATAATCAAACAGTATAGTTTAATAGGTATACATATACTAATCAGAAAACACTAAAAACACATTGCTTAAAATAATCCCATGTATATTGTAATACCAATGTTCATTCGGCCCAATGTGATGTTAGTAACATAGGTGACTCACCTATGTTACTAACATCACATTGGGCCGAATGAACATTGGTATTACAATACACATGTGATATATGTTGATACATTGTTCTCTCTCTTTTTCTTCAAAAATGCAAACATATGGTTACTACATATGATTTTATTTTAAGCAATGTGTTTTTAGTATTTTCTACTTAGTATATGTATACCTATTAAAATATGCTGTTTGATTATATCTGGTCCTTGGCTATATATATGTTACACAAATAGCCTTCCATATACACTTGGGCTTTTCACGACCCACAACCTGGTTGCAGGGAAGTAGGGTAGCCAGTGGTGGAATCTTCTGTTTTTTTTGCATATGCCTTCTCACCCACCACAGACCCCTATAAAAAAAAATAGGAAAAATCTTTTCTCACACTTTGTGAATCTCAAGAGTAACCAGACAAAAGGGTCGTCTTTGGTGTTTAGAAAAAAGTCAACACAGCAAATTTAGAAGTTCAATAAGAGAATGAGTCAGTTTATTACATTGCAACACAATGCAGTAACCTGAAGCATGTTCCCATCTAAACTGAAAGCAACAACTATCATCTTGTGAATGAATATGTGTCTTTTATTCCCTCTGATGCTGCTGATGTTATGTTCATACACTTTTATACTATACCTCGCCAAATCACCACGGTAGTAGAGTCAGAGCACGTAGGCTTGTCTGTTGAGATATGCACTGAGCCTGCGCCAGGTGCAACCAGCCCTTTGCTTGCTGGAATAAAGAAAATTAGTGCAGGGAAGATAAGAGTAGGTCATAGTTGGAAATAGACACTATGAATACAGGATAAGTGATGCAGTGGGGAAATAACAGTGGAAGGAGACTGAAAATCCCTGGTCTCTATTTCTGCCTCTCTCATTTGCTGGATTAGACTGCAATGATGATGAGATGGATGATGATCAAAACAAGCGGTATGCTCCATCAGAGTACTGATAGGAATAGGAACTGCTATTGTGAAGCAGTGATACTGAAGTTGAAAACGAGAATGACACCATGGACACTGAGGTTGCCATAGTAATACAAAGTTTTTATAAAGTATATTGAAGAAACACACCACTTTAGCAGATCATATAGTACATCATAACATTATGTGTTATCCAGAACACCAACAGCACCACCACTGCCAGCATCATGATTCCCACATTAACCCACCATTTGTGCTGCTAGCCGATTAGTACAAAAGCTAAAAGTGTGGGAGTTTGTCACAGAGCTAAACAGCAAGTGAATATGACTACTTGCACACTCTGAAGTAAAACACTTTGCCAAGGAACGGCAGGGACCAACATGGTTACCACAACTATATGGTCCCATATGCAGCAGCACCATGCACAGACATGTGAATAAGCCGAAGATTCTGAGGTACATTCCTTCCACTACCTAGGACAAGCAGTATTACACCACCAGACTACGGAATTACCCCTGAAAGAACTTCAGCGTTATCAGTGCTTGGGACAGAGAATAAGGTGACAATCTCTGTCCATTGCAGTCCATCAGCCCATGATCCCACATTGTATCAGGACAGTGAGCATTTGAGCATAGCCAAAAATATCACAAGTCCATGCTAGACAGCACCGGTTCAATGCTAACCTGGCCGTAATGTTGAAAATACATCTTTTGCCCACCGCAATTGTGGAAAATGCTGGATTTTGGCACCTTATGGGAAAAGTTGATGAGTGCTGGGAAGTTCCAGATTATAATTTTTGTCTCACAATGTAGTAATGGAATTGTACAATAGGGTTATGGCTACAGTGGGGCAGGTAATGCCTGGCAGTAAATGGGCCAAACGTTATCTTTACTAGGTATATTTGGACCAGTGGTCAGAGCACTAACAACACGGCCGTCAAAGCACACTAGGTATCATTTTCTACCTCCAGCAGCCAAGAGGGATCCCAGAGTAATTCAAGGGGGCAAAAGGTGTATGCAGTTTGGCACCAGGCAATAGGGCACATGCAAGAGTTTCAGGGTAGAAACCAAAGGGAAATTGACATCTGCGAGAATGTGGATAAGGTAGAAGCACAGGAGCCAAGGCATTGTAGTTTACTTTTGGGCTCTGTTGCAGAAGACAATAGATCAAAAGTACTCGCTGTCTTATTAATTGACAGGACAATGCGTGTCCCCTGCATTGCACTTCTCCTTTACCTCGTGGTGACATGCATTATCAGCAAGTGTGAAAAAAAGAGTTGCTCAGAAGATAACCTTCCATTTCAGCTGGGCTTATGATGCCAAAACTCTACTGCGTTAATGGCAGGTGTTCCACAATGTGCACGGCCTAAAGACCTCAGTTACCTAACATTGGAACTCTACTTTGAACATATTGCAAAAGCTATGCCATTATATATTACTGTAATACTCACAACAGAGCACTAGATGGGGCATTTCTAGCACCATGTCAGTAGCAGTTGCTATCTAATGTATACTCTGTGCTACACACCTTTGTGGAACCCACCAAGTGGGCTAGCCATGACAATGCATTCCTGAATGAGCTTCCTCCAATGAGTTATGTGCTTCAGCTTGACCTTACCAACAATGCCTGGGCTTGTGCTGTGATAGGTGATGTGAATGTAGCACCACTGGTAAGGGACCTGCTTTATATATTTGTGGTAATTCATGAGTAGTTGGATTTAAGGTTAACATTTACTACAGGTTTGCTTTCTTTCTGAATCTGCAAAAGTAGCCACTTTTCATCTGCATGTATCAAGGAAGTTGGACCTACAGGTGCAGCGCGTATCACAAGGAAGAGATACTGTTCAAATATGGAAGGATGATTTGCTAAGGTGCTTGCAACATCAATTGGTGCAAGAACACAGACAGCAAAACACTGATCAGCCCAATGTTTGCCAACTACACTGCCTCTGGGAGCAGTACGGGCACAGCCTATGGAGAGAGAATCTGTCGGACACCCTTCTCCATGACTTAAGCATCTTGGTCATCAAAAGGAAGAGAGAGCAGATACTCTACAGCACTGATGCTTCATGCCTACGTACTGGACACTTCAGCAGTGGGAATGGATTATGTCACATTAGTACCCGGCAAGAGACAATCTAAATGCAACAAGCATTCTGATTGGCTCTCGCCAGGTCCATACCCGGCCGGGAATCCCTCCATTGGGATTCCACGGCCTTTGTCCCGGCGGGGGGCGTGGCAACCCCTCAGCCAATGAGGAGGCTCGAAGCGGGGCAATCCCCGCTCCGAGCCTCCCCACGGTTGAGAGGCTGCCTTCGCCCCCTGCCAGGGACTCGGGTAAGTCTTTTTTAAAAGAAAATTCCCTTCCCTCCCTATAACCCGCCCCCCCAACTTACCTTCTTGGTCCTGCGTCCCTGGCGGGGGACGAGGGAGGCCTCCAGCCGTGTGGAGACTCGGAGCAGGGCCATCCCCCCTCTAAGCCTCCACACGGCTGGGGGCATCCCTCGTCCACCGCCGGGGACGCAGGTACTTTTTTTTTGTTTTTTTTCCCTCTTCCCCCGTCCCACTTCCACCCTCCCAACCCCACTTACCTTCTTTTTGATCCTTTTTCGCACTTGTGTTCCCAGCACGTCCGCTCCCGATGGCCACCATGAAAAGGGAAAACAGACTCCGTTTTTCCTTTCCATGGTGGTGGCCATTTTCTTTTCTTTTTTTTTCTCCTTTTAGTGCCCCGGTCACGCAATTTTTGTGGGCCCGGGTACTAATAGCAATAGAACCCTCGCGTCAGGGGCATCACCGACTCTGGTAATGCCCCGGGGCATTTGGTAAGGCCCTTGCTTCGCTCGGTTCCTTACCTATGGGCCCCAGGGCATTACCTGAGTCGGTAATGCCCCCGACGCGAGAATTCTATTGCTTAATTACAGCATTGGCTAAGCGAGCTGCCTGGCAGGCCAATGCCAATTGTTCAAGTTTCTGATGAATCACAAAGTTATCCCACTGCTAGTTTGCAGTTTGAGCGAGATCCTAGTGCAAATGGATCTATTGTTTTGAACCACAGAAGATGCCTCATATTCTTGCATCAGAACCATGACATTTATAAAAATGAACTGTCAGTTTATTGCGGAAGACTATTGAAAGACATCTACCCATAGCAAACACACCAGGTTGGATGATAATGGTCATGATTTGTTACCCAGTGTATTTTTTAACTTGGATTTGCAATCTGTTTTTTTTTTTGGTTTGTAAAGTGCCCTAGGGAGGGGTGTTTCTGTTGTTCCCCCCACAACCCTTGACAATTGGCTAAGGTAGTCAGGTTTCCTTGTGTTTGTGCTGGCAGCCTTCTCTGAGTGCTTTCCCTCTGCCTTCACCCATCCACCTTCATTCATCCCATGTCCCTCCCTCCCCACTCCCCCGACCGCCCATTTGGTTCTCATTGGTCTGTGTCCCCTCATGTGACCGGAACAGCTGTATTTCAGAGGCCCTCCCATTGCAGCCTGTCCCAAGACAAAGGGCAGCTCTCCACTGAGCAGCTCCCTGCCTGTGTTCACCTGGGACGCCTGAAGCAGACAACCTACAGCAACTGATAAGGTAAGTGTGGTGTGGGTGGGGAGTGCAGCCATTAATGCACTCCAGTAAAACCCTACCACTCTTATTCTCTAATTATCCTCTACATACATGCATCTAGCCTAACTGTGTAACAGGTATTTCATTATACTGCCAAAGTTTGAATCGTAGTGGTTTTTCATTGCACTATTGAATGTAAGTGAGTTTTGAATCTAGGTGCTTTTTCCCATTACTGTATGTTTTGAATCTAGGTGCTTTTCCCACAACTGTGAGTTTTGAATCTAGATGCCTTTTCCTGCTGCTGTATATTTTAAATCTAGTTTTTTTTTTTCACAATACCGTATATTTTAAATCTAGGTACTTTTTCCCACTACTGTGAGTTTTGAATATAGATGTGTTTTCCCACTACTGTATATTTTAAATCTAGGTGATGGCTCCCACTATTGTGAGTTTTGAATCCAGTGCTTTTTCCCACTACTGTATATTTAAAATCTAGGTGCTTTTTCCCAGTACTGCGAGTTTTGAATTAAGGTGCCTTTTCCCACTTCTGTGAGTCTTGAATCTAGGCGCTTTTTCCACCTACTGTATATTTTAAATCAAGGTGCTTTTTCCCCACTACTGTGAGTTTTGGATCTAGTTTTTTTCCATTGCTGTGAGTTTGGAATCTAGGTGCTTTTCACCACTACTGTGCATCCAAAAAGCGCTAATAATGTTTGATTAGATGGATTGTTAGGCATAGGAAAAGTGGTGCATCTAGTTGGAATTTTGGGGGTAGGAAATGTGCCGTATACAGATGGATTTTTGAGGTAGGAAATGTGTTAGACTTTGATGGATTGCTGGGCAGGAATGTGTTTACACTCAGATGTACTGCTGGGGCAGGAAATGCATTACACTTAGATGGATTGTCAGAGAAATGTATCATACCTAGATTGTTTGTGAGGGATTAGAATTGTGTTACACTTAGATAGGTTTCTTTGTATTTTTTTGTATTTCTGTGGTTGCAGTAACCCTCATTAACGAGACGAAAGAAGGTAGGATCATAGAGACCCAAAAGAAAGAATAAAGAGTGATAGCATGGAGAGAGAGTGGGAGAGTGTTACCGTTTAAGGGTGCTAAATGAGAGAAAGACTGAAAATGAGATTGAGCACAGGGGGTATGGGAACTATCAGGAGATGATGGGAAGCAGAACAAAGTGAACGAGAGGGAAGGTAGAATGCAACAAGAGAGGAAAGATGGGGGGAGCAAGACCATGGAGAGCTTTACAAACGAAAAATAAAACATTTAATTATAAACGGTGATGAAAAGGGAGGCATCGAAGATTAATCCGGGAAGATGAGCAGACAGAGAACACAAATAGAAGCATTAAATACAGATTTCAAAGTAGCTAAATGAGATAGAGGAAGTCGAAAGAGTGCAGAAGAACAGTAGAAGATCTGTGAGAAGATTAAAGCCGACACCAGTAGCTGCATGGCTTTAAAAGTCATAAAAAGACAGGCTTTTCTAATATTATCCAAATGAAATCATCAGGAATGGGCAGATAAGAAAATATGATGACTGAAAGAAAGATCTGAATCAAGATAGACACCCAGTTTACGATCTACAGAAGAAATAGGTAACTGGGACAGAGGAAATAATATAAAGGTTGGTGATGGAGAAGGAGAAATAGTAGATGAAGGGAAAAAGATAACCTCCATTTTTTAAGCATTAAGTACTAAGAAGTGATCTGACATCCATGATTGGATGGCTAAAAGACAGGTGCTAAATTTATAGTGGATGTCATCAGTAAAGTGTGGAAATGAAAGAACGAGCTGTGTGTCATCAGCGTAGAAGTGATGCGAGAAACCCCAGCTAACAAAGAAGTGTAGAATAAAAAAATTAAAAGGACCAAGGACCGAACCTTGAGGGAACCCGTAGGTAAGTGAACATGTTTCAGAAGAAGCCCCAGCCCAGGAAACTGAAAAAGGTCTCTGGGATAGATATGATTCAAACGAGGCTAAGGTAGAGCCAGAAAAGCTAAAAGAGGAAAGAGCAGACAGAGTGTGTGATCAACAGTGTTGAACGCAGCAGAAAAATCTAGGAGTACAAGGAGAGAAGACTGCTTAGCACGACGTGCAGAATGAAGAGAGTCCAGGACAGAGAGATGAGCAGTCTTGGTAGAGTACCCTGGCCGAAACCCAGATTGAAAACAAGGTAGGATGGAGTTTATAACAGATGAAAGTCAAAACTTGGGAATAAACAATGCGTTCAAGAATTTTAGAAAGATATGGCAAGAGTGAAATGGGACATAAATTTGAGGCAAAGATACATCAGCAGAAGGCTTTTTCAAGAGCGGGATAATGGTAGCATGCTTAAATAAAGAAGGAAAAATGGAGGAAGATAAATAAGAATTAAATAAAATCTGGGAATGGCCATTTGTGCTGTGCCCATGAAATTAGCTGCCTTTACACCCCAGATCTATGCTGATAATCCCTCCATTATACTTAAAGTTCCTAACTCAGCCTTGGTATCCTGATATCACAGTTAGTAGATGGCTCTTAGGAGCCTACAAGAGTCTACGAGGGTAGCTGGTCTTTTTTTCCACAGACATTTCAGAAGACACAGCGACATCAAAGATAAACCCCATCAGGGCTCTTGGGACGGTTAAATGCACCACTTTGGTGGACATTCTGCCGTAGGCATGGTTATCCATCCACTTACAGTAGATTACAGCTACGACCGATGACAAAATTTGGGCTAGCTGGACAACTAAGGTTTTTAAGCCTACTTACACCAGACTATGCCTCAAAACCCTAACATCAGTATGCAGTGAAGACCCTTAAGAAATTCGGGTATGCAGGACATATAGTGAGTCTCTAGCACTCACACCTCTCTCTCTCCGTCTTGAACTGGATCACCTCAAGTTCTGTAAACAACTCAAGAGCTTTCTCTTCTCCTCCTCCTGCCCTATCTATTGCACGTGCAAACTATGCACAGGGCCACTGGGATTGTCTGCCCGGTCCCTTACGAGTGTGATAGGGTCCTGACCATCAGCCCAATCGCCACCAGCATCTGCCCCCCCTCCACTGCCCTCTGGGCCCACACCTACCAGTTGGGTGGTTTGTCTCAGCCCTGCACTTACCTGATGGGTGTAGACCTCCAGCTTCGGCTTGGGATGCCTCCACTCATACACTTACCTGTCGCCTCCCCTAAAGACACCTCTGGCACTCCCCCCACACCTGGGGCCCCTTTAGCACTTACATCCCCGCCCCCAACCCCTTCTCTGCACTTGCACGCTCCAAATGTCAAAAGGCCTAGTAGGACCGCTGATTGTTTGCTTTATCTCAGCACCCATCCACCTGCTTGATCTTCGTGGGTTGTTTCTACCAGAGCCAGGCCAGCCAGCTGAGCCTTATCTTGGCCAAATGCATGCACTCATTCTAACCCTACTCTGTGATCTCCAACACTCTGGATTTCGGTCCAACAAGGGTGTTCCCACTACCAGCGCTTTGACTATAATAATGGTAGAAGGCACTATATAAATGACAATTACAATACAATACAAAAGTGGAGCAACGTCGTTTCATGGTGCATGTGGGTGGGAAACAAATAGCTGTAGTAGTGACTGTAACTGAGTGGCCCTGGCCAGTTGTTATTTTACGCATTTCCTTGCATTGACTAAACGTCAAGTAATATTTTCAAAACCTAATCACTCACTTGTCAAAGATTTAGGGCCTCATTATGAGGTCAGCAGTAACCCACCAGTGCGACCAGCGGGTTGCCACCGACCGCATAACACTGTTTCCGTCACCTAGCTTCCTGGTGCCACCAGGACATTACAAGTCCCGGTGGACTGGGTAGCTAGGTGCCGGAAAATGTTAGTCCTCATTCCCATGGAGTCCTGAAGGACTCCATGGGAATGGGTTCACAGAGGCACCAGCACCGTCACTAACGGTGCTGGTGCTTCTGTGATGAGTCTGCCTACTGGGCCCGCTGCACCTGCCAGGGTCAGAACTGTTGGGTGCAGCTGCCTAGTCTGGCAGACTCAGAGGGTGGTGGTCTGGAAACAAAGGTGCCTATAAGCTTACCGGGACCCTTGTTTCCGGACCGCCACACTCATAATGAGGCGAATCATTTTTCTTCCACAGGATGCAGCCATCCCTTAAGGGTTTGGGATTTTTCCAAGTCGGCAACAACCCACAAAGGATCTCTCTTCTTTTTTCAAAGGGTGTATCCAACACTTAAAGTTATCATGCTTTTTCTCAGGGCACAGCCACCCGCTTAGGTTCTCAGATTCTCTCACAGGGTGCAGCCACCTCTTAAGGTTCTCAGGTTTTTCACAGGACACAATCACCCACTAAGGTTCACAAGTTCTCCCACAGGGCAAAGCTGCCCCTTAAGGTTCTCAGTTACCCCAACAGAGCACACCTACCATTTAAGGTCTACAGGTTCCCACACACAGTCACTTACTCAGGTTTGCAGATTCTCCATCAGGGTGTAGCTAATCCTTACGGTACATGGGTTATTCACACGTTTCTCTGGATTTTTCACAGATAACAGCCACCCACTAATGTTCTCCACCTTTCCCACAGACTGCTGCCATTCTCGTGGGTGAGAGGGTCCACCTATGAAGCCAATCACCTCAGTAACGCTGCATCATCCTCCCCACCGAACAATGCCGCACAAGAGGGAACGGTAGTGGAGCTCCATGTTCCTTGTCAGGCTTCCTGCCACCACTGTGTAGTTGATAACACTGATTAGCTTCACCGTAGCCCCGGGATGATCGAGGACTGTCTCAGACTCACCACTGCAGGAGGGTGAGGACATGTGGACTTGGAACAACTTTATATCCCACCAGTGCATTTAGTTTCTCATAACCATCATCCCTAAGGTGTGCCCACCTTGCAGCTTGCCTTCTGCACAGGATTGCCCCATTTCCCCAAGCCCTCCACCATGCAAAATGCCTCAGGCTCCTGCCTGCTGGTGGTTGAAAATCCAACGCCATCTAGCATGTGAGGGGAGTTGAGTTCAGCACTCCTTGTGGCACCTATTGTCTTTTTACTCTCTGCCACAGCAGAAAGAAACCTCTCCACTTCCACATCTTCCTGCACCTGACACCCCATTCCCCTCAGAAAGGTTCATCTCCTCTTGGAGAAGTTCTGCAGACTTCTCCTCACCATGATCCTCCTTTTGACATTTCTCGTCCTCTTCTAGAAAAGTACTCTCATCTTGCTGGATAGAGATACCCTCATCCTCTGTGGCAACAAGACAGTCAGCACCCTTTTAAAACACCTCCTTCCACATGAGGTTCAAGCCACCATGCTCCTCCAATGCCTCTTTCAAGACATTTACATTTGTGCCTGCCTTCTCGCCTTCTGTGGGGGCTTCAACATGAGGTTGTGCACCCACTGCATCTGTGGGGTCATCCACATGAGGCCTTCCCTCCCTTGCCACTATGTCTTTCACTACCTTTCGCTGCTTCCAATAGCTCGCCTCCTCTCTCACTTCTGATGCATCCCCGAATGCCTCTGCCTACACCACCAACTTGGACGATGAGCAGTGGTATGTGGCCTGGGTCCATTAACCACCACACAACACATGTTTATTGAGGTTATAGAACTATGAAGTCACCTGACTACGGGCAATGGTGAATGTATTAAAGTTCCATCTGAAACTTGCAGCACTTTACAATCAAACAAAGCAACACCCCTGAAACTCAAAAGGAACTCGGGTGGCTCTGGCTGTCTTCCTTATAGGGACTCATTCCTCAAGGCTAGAGCAAGGAAGGACCTCGAGAATACCCTGGATAGTAGCACTACTTCTCTCCACCACCTAGTCCTGTTAATTGGAAATGAAGCTACTAGAGTACACTTTGAGAAACAGTTGGATTTATTAGAGCCTAATGCATTTTATATGACAAAGATAACAAAGTTATCCCCTGGAGCTAGAGAAAAATATAGATATTTGATTTAACAAACTTTCTGATTGGATTCGCAATCGTAAAGGCTGCTGTTAGAACATTAAAGATGAAATGATGAATGCCAGAATATTTACAGATATATTCTGGCATATGGTTTACTCTAAGAGTACCAGTTTGCCTCTGGCCGAACAAGATGTAGTTACTCCAGTATAGGAAGTACTTGGAGAACTATGAGGTGGCAATGGTGGGGGATCTGTTGCAAGAGGATGGAGCGATGAATTTTGAATCATTGGCTCAGACCTCTGGAATACATAGGGGTCAGATTCGAATGCCTGTGGGGTTGCTCCAAGGGATAAAACGGAAATGGCCAGATCTCTCAAAGGGAATGGGGGACGGACCAACATTTTACGCTATGTGTGATATGTCAGAAGGGGGCCATGGAGTCTCCAGAGTGTATGAGTTGCTGTTAGGGAAATTGCATAAACCCATTCTGAAGGTGCATGCACAATGGGAAGCTGACCAGGGAACGACCCTTACTGATACGGAGTGGACCCGGGCCCTGATTTACACCAAAAAGGTCTCCTGAAATGCTGGCTTTGAACAATTGCAATTGTACATCACACATAGGAACTTCATGACCACACATATAATCTCCCAGTTCAAGAGGTTGGATATGTGTGTGTGTGCCCCAGATGCAGGAGTGTTGAGGCCGACATACTGCATATGTTCTGGACCTGCCTGGTGGTACAAGAATTCTGGGGGGGTGATCGCCAATAAGGTAGCTAAGGGTGGAATTGAGATTCATACGCTCTTATGGTTTGACGATCATCAAAGAACAGTGCTTACTATCAAAATTGTGAAGTAGCTTGTGTATTGTACAGACAAACTGCATGTGATGTATGTTGTAATGGAAACAATATCATTGTTTACAAAATAAATCTAGTTATTCCAGCACAGACCGAGTACGAGCATTGTAAAAGATTTGTATGAGCATTGTGAAGTTTCTAATTGAACAATACCATTCATGGATGGGTTCTTCTTTGGTGTTTTTCATACCAAAAAGTGGCCTTTGCAGGACCATAGAAGATTGACAGGGCACCAGAACCAAACTGCCAATCAACCTTTATAAAAATTAACCAAAAGTGTGAGTCCATTTTGTATCAATGTTCTGTAATAATATCAACTGTTTGAAAGTCCTGGCGAAAGCAGGACAAAAACAGAAGTGGTGCCAATCTACAAAAAGGCAGAAATGCCATTCCCAAGTAACTACAAACCTGTCTCCCTACTTTTTAGCCTAACTAAAGTATATGGGAAAAGAATTGTGTTGAATAGGCTTGAGAACTGGGTAGAAGATAACAATCCAATAACACAATTCCAGGACAGCTTTTGGAAGAACAGGAATTTGATTGGCCAATGTTTTATAATATGTGCTCTTGTGCATAAACTCATTATACAGAGGGAATCCCACATATTTCTACTTTTTATTAATTGTAAAACATGATTTGATAGAATTGTACGACAAAGATTGTCACAGGTTTTAATCAAAATGGGTATACCTCGCCCCCTTTTAGCTATTATTTGGCTACTGCATAATAACAACCAAGCATGCATTTGATATGGTCAAGGGGTGAATGTACTGAGGCTCTTGAGGTAAAAGGAAGGGTTTGATTTTGCTGTGTTAGCTCTGTTATTTCTTGTGTTGTATACTAATGAACTAGCCAGAGCCCTTGAAGCAGCACTCTGTGATGCCCGCATTTTAAGGTGCTTAGAAATTGTGGCTTACGCACATGACATTGTTTTATTTACAAAATTATATGGAAGACAAAAGAAACATTTGGATGTTCCCCAATTTTTCTGTGTACATTTTTCACGTATTGCTAATCTAGTCAAAACTTTAGTGCTGCCTTGCTACCTTAATACACAGAGTAAAATTCAATTTAAAAATCAATGGGGCAGTCAGAAAACATAACTCAATTTGATTACTTTGATTCCTTACTCAAACTCTTATACAGTGTTCCTCGGCGCTCAAGGTAAGTTTGCGCTTTCAACAATAAAATAAAAAACAAATACATAGGATTTAGCAACCACATTGTATTTAAACAGCGTATGAGTGTGAATTCCGCATTTGCTCAGGGGTTCAAGAGCAAAGCAAGTTTACCAGCCTTAGAAGTTTATATGGCTCAGAATGGTACAACTCCTTCATACAAAGCCTAACTTTGGGGCTATGACTCTTCCACTAATTTCTATAATGGAGAAGCATTTTAAGAAAAAGCTATTGCTTTCACCGAAAAGTGAACTGACAGCACCGCTTTATCTTGAACTAGGTCTTCATCCTTTAGACTATGATATTCAGGTCTGACCCATGTGTGTCTGCCTCTGCTTGAATTCAGTGAAGTCTTTGACATTCCACAAAAGAGTGTAGTGGGAACTTGCGGGATCTACTATTGGCACAAGGTGCAAATGGCTAGACCATGTCAAAAGTTACTTTATGCTGTTAGATTTAACATATGTAAGGGATAAATCCCAGCCTGTAGTCACCAGCACGCCAACATTATAGATACCGAGAATACGGCATGGCAGACACCATCTTTTAAACACCAGAACCACACTGCTCAGCGGGTAAGTACAAAAAAAACCTTAAAATTTGGCACATATTTTAGGATTATTGAGAATGTGGCTGGGCTCCATCAATTAAGAAACGTGCATTTTTTTGCATTTTATTTATTTTATATCTGCCTCAGATTTAACATCGCGTGAAATTAATATTAAGAGCAGCCTACTGAAAACTCAAGATATAGCGCCAGCTTTGTGTAAGACATAGCAGTTTGACCAGAAATCTAGCAAGGAAGAGATACGGGTGAAGTATGCCATCTTTACCTATACCACTTCAATACATACTCTAAACTTGACACATCAGCCCTACAGTGTATGCGTCTTTCCCACAGCCATATACTTTTTTCAGTGGCACATTAACCTGTGTTTGCTAGTTGCACAGACTCTCAACTCTTCAGTTGTTTAGACAGGATAGGTACAAAGGAATTAACTAATATAGTGGCAACCAATTATATTTGTATAATCACAGATTACTAGTATAAAATTATTCACCAATTGGTTTTCTACATAGGAAAAACATTCTTCACATTTCATGGAGAGTGTTCCACACCAGATGATTAGTACCAGATGGCTACTTTATTCATCACTAGGCAAGCAATCACATCTCCCTTCTCAGTTTTGGGTCAAGAAGAAGGCTAATTCATTCAGTGATGAAGGCCGAAACTTAGCTAGTAGATGTTAGTGTTAGGGTAAGTCTACCAGACGAATAGAATAAATGCCGACTTACTAGATTTTAATGAATTGAACACATCCTAACCATCTTATGAGAACTATACCCAGTGTAGAATCTCAAACGTGTATATGAATATGGGCCGCTAATTATCTATGTACAAACTGTTGTTTTACATTAAATTGACTAGTTCAACCCACCTTCTGAGCCATGAAAGCATTATTAATCTTTCATTTTTGCAGGATTCTATTGGCTTAATTGACCTACTTGAGAACCATTCTTTAGTTATTTAGGAGAGTGTTCCAAACTTTATGGTTTTTTGTCACATTTTACTGTGTTTTTTAATTCCTTTGTATGTAAAGTGATCACTATTTCTTTTAATCTGGACATTATTATGTTGCAGTCTAATTAAATGTCCGAACTATGAGTATGATCATGAGTTCTGTTTTCTCTGTGTTTCCATTGTCATGCACATGTTGTTTTTAAGCTTCATAGTAATTCATTAAAATGGTTCTATTCATTATAGTCATATCAGTTAATGTTCACATTACTTCAAAATGTTTTTAAATTATTTAATTAAGTTTTCAACTGATTACCATTTTGTCAAGACATTTACTGTCATTACATTAATCAAAACGTATAAGTGATATCGATATAGTTAGTCATTCCAACTACAACCAACCCCATTTCTTGAAAACATTGTAGTAGAGTTTAAGCAAAGTGTTGTGCAAGAAAAAAATAATGATTGGACTATTGCTCATTTTCTTTTGGGCAAGGAGGGATCCAATAGTTCATACAATTTTTAAAGTATGCAGATTGATCAACTGAATTGTCTTATTTATGGTTTGTTTTATTATACCATAAATGTATGTGATTTAAGTGTTTTTAATGATTTATATTTGAATTTCATTTGTATCAGAAATGTTTATTTCGGAATAAAGAATTTGAATGAATGAATAAGTGAAGTGGTCAGAAATAGGGGCCAGGGCTCGGCTCTGGTAAACACCCCCACAAGTAAGCACTGATTTCTGCCCTCTCATATATGACCTCAATACAGTAAAGAATGCATTACTCCTATTAGAGACGATTTGTTCAAAAAAATCATTAAGGCTGTGCACATTCATTAGCTCAAAGAAGCAAACAACAATTCAATCTTGGATGCAAAATAATAACAAATCATTCATTGAGAAACGGGCCTCCTTCAATAAGAATGGGATCCAACACATCACGTAAAGACGCATTAGGCTTCATCAGGGGTTGGGCAGAGCAATAGAAATGTGGCAGTAACGCTATTACCACCAGTATTATTACCACTCCAGCCAATCCCGAGTTTGGCCGATAAGTGGGAGGCTTACCTCCAGCTTTTTGCTGGTGGTAAAAACCTCCCATTTCCATCCATTTTTGGCACTATTAGCACAGCGCTTATTGCTCTGGCGCTAATAGCACTGTTACTGCCCTATAGAGTCCAATTGACTGTACAGCGGTAATGCTTTTTGCATTGGTGGTATCCCAGCACAATTACTGCCGGGATACTGCCAAGACGTGATGAGGCTCATTGGCTTGCAAAACTCATAGTAGCATCTACCACAGGACCATTAAAAGAAAGAAACCATTATTTTACAAAAAACTCATCTCAGCTGCAAACCTGAGGAAGTGTTTAAGTTTGTAAGACTTACAACACGCGAACACATTCCTATTAAACCAGCAACTAACCCATAGCATCTGAAAAATGTGCCTAAAATACTAGAAACTGCCATCCAGGAAAATAAACCACTAAAATCTAAAGCATCACCAATGTCTAGGTAATATCAAACAAGATGAGCAAACGTTTCCTAGACCCACCGCCTACATTTCAGGAGTTTATTACCTGAGGACCTTATCAAAACTAATAAGAAATGAAATCCCTCTGCTGAACCATGTGCCCCATGTCCAGGCACCCTGATTAGTGATCACATAGTTATCCTAGCTGATCCATTGATAGAATTCTTCAATGCCTCAATCACAACACAAATTACCCGGCCCTCCCTTAAAAATGTTGCTATTAGTGATCATCTTAAAAAAACAATACTAACCCAGCTATATCTGAATCCTTTACATACATTTCTTAACATCCATGTCATTGCTAAAATTCTGCAGGGTAAATGATCCAAATCATTTGACAAAAAGAGAACACCAACTACTACATAAAAAACAATCAGCCTCTACTGAAATATTGTAATACCGTCTCTTTGGGCTAAACCAAAATCAACTAACAAAATGGCAACTAATCCTAAACAAAACAAAAATTATCCTAGGTCTAAAGCCGTGGCCCTATAATTTGCCAGGCCTCAAGCCCCTGAAATAGCTCCATGTGGAGTATCAAATCGTATGGAAATTTCACTACCTCATTTCCTATATTTTGAGAAAAGGCAGCCCAAGTTATCTAAACATGTGCATAAGCAATACTTTCCAAGGAGAGTGATAGGTTCACACAGAACAGCAATCTAACACTACCTAGGTTAAAGCGGCTTAGACACAGAAGGATATCCCTTGTAGTAGTATGGCTTATGCATTCCAAGAACCTTCCGCTGGACCTAAAACAGACACAACTTTGGAGATACAAAAGAAACCTGCAACATTGGCTCACCAACCTCAAACTCAGATAAGAAAATGATGTTATGCTTCACTGTTTAAGCTATGACCCACTACTCGCCTACGTGCTCCCCTCTGTAATCACTAGCCCTTTCACTCTCATGCTGTGTTTTCAGCATTACTTTTAACCGTCTATCTAGTGCGATTGGGTCATGTAAAAGTTGATCTTAACCATCGTTGTCTTTGTCTCACCACCCTTATTCATTTCACTCTAATGTTAGCACAACTAACACCTTTGTTACACGTATACTGTAAAATTTGCAAAATGCTTCTTTGCCCTTTGTGTAACTCCACTCCATTTTAGAATCGGACTGCTATACAACATTTATTTTTTCAGTGATACCATGGGGCTGTTAACGATTTTCGATTATTGTGAATGATATGTACATCAACTCTTTTTTTTATTCTGTATTGAATAATGTATAACAATGTAGAATTCCTTCCTTGGCGGAACAAAATATCAAATTTAATCCATAAAACAACAGGGGAAAAACACCTACACACACACACACGTCTTCACAAATTAGCTTCACACAGAGACTTGACACATGGTTGTACAAACATTGATTAGTTGTATGTTCCCGCTGAGCACACTGGGTTCGACTTCGAAAGCTAAAGTTAAAACCCAGTAACGAAAAACACAGCAATATAACAATTATATAAACAATTCTCATATTTCTGTGAAATAATCTCACTGGAGCAAACATATCATATCCCCAGCTGCGATTCATAATGAAGTGAAACCTTCATTTGGCGTGCAGATAAACGACAGAGATGCTGGAATAATAAATGACAGTTTGCTGACAAAAGTATCCATTAAATACATTTGAAAGTTAAATGTACCTGCTGAACGTTTTTAATGGTAAGGGAATTATAAACACGCACAGCACAGCTTCAAAGAGGCCACGTATTCAGTTCATGGGCTCTCATATTCAGTGTGCGAATATCACCAGCAGGTGCAAGACAGAAGATACAGCTCAACGTGCTAGTGAAGTCTAGTGTGTAAACCAATGTAATAAACTCACTCTGAGCACAAACACCACACGTCTAAATCCCTGGATGGGTCGTGTAGGACACCGAGACATGGCACCTCTGCGAACACAAATGAGAAAGAAGCATTCCTATACATACATGAACATTGTATGCAACCCTGTCCGCTTGCACATTAACATGACATGTAACTCTTTCCCCATCGGCAAGTTTGTGATATTGAACCCGTCCCCTTTCTCTATGCATACAAGACGGAAGCCTTCCCACCTGTGTACACCTAGAAGATTGAAACATCGAATATGTGCATGGATTTGAGAGTGAGATATCCGCCATGTGTGCTTGCAAATCTAATGCACCCTGCTTTTTTTTTAGGTTACGTAGGAGTTGCTTAGGTCACCTCTGCCATTTACATGACTTTGTAGCACTGAGTACATGTGATATAACGTTGGACGACCAAATCCTTTCCCATTGTCAAAAAGGGAAGATTCCCTTACACAGCCATGATGCAGTCTCCTCTCTTTCAAAGAGAGAGACTCAGCCATCCTGGAGGCTGTATATATCCCAATGGGTAAATAGATACACACCCCACCCACGCGCGCGCGCGCACACACACACACACACACACACACACACACACACACACACACACACACACACACACACAGCACAAAGAGACACACACACACCACACACACACCACACACACAGACATACACACAAACACACACACACACACACACACAGCACAAAGAGACACAAACACACCACACACACACCACACACACACCACATACCACAGACATACACACAGACACACATACACACACACACACACAGCACACAGAGACACACAGAGACCACACACACACATCACACACACACACACACAATGTAAGTATGTGTTGTATGTCATTAACCACTGGGAAGATTGAAAGTTGCATCAGTATTATGATGAGGCACACGGCCCATGTTTTTATGGCACTTTGAGCCAAGCAATATTATTATTCTTGGATTTAGTGACTGAACTTGTATATAAGAACGCGTGGAAGTGGAGTATTACTTGAAGAGGTTTTGGTTAACAATATAAAATACATGTAGTTGACCTCGTTACCCTCAAAACATTGGCAACAACTTAATCAATTCTAAAGTTGTTTGGTATTATGCGTATTCATTGATCACAGTTTATCTAATGAGGACTGGTTGAATAGATTTAAAACAATTCACTTTTTGTCCAAAATATCAACAGTGCCCCCCAAATAGCTCGGGGTCAGAGGTTCAGGAGGAAGGACAGTGCAGGGGCTAGAGGAAGGGTGGTGAGAGGGTGTGTTCAGAGCAAACAGAAGTATGAGGGGACACAGCCATTAAAACAAGCATTGGAAATGCCAACAATTTGGACTTTTGTGGAGGCATTGGAAAGACACTTGCAGGACACTGCCCTAGTGATATTAACTGCCCATTGATGGTAGAAGGTGAGAACATGGCGAGTACCCGGACATCTAATAGCAGTGCCTCTACACAAGCCAAAACACTTGGCTTTCCCCATGCTTGCTTTTAACAGGACTTCAGTGAAGGATATGCATAATGGCTGAAGGCAAAACTGTTTAATTCATTTTTATTACACCAGTAGCGTGTTTACACCTCCAAATACGACATTCACTCCCATAAGACTTCTTTGAGTGCAAAGGCCTGATTAAAGAGAGCACATAGACTTGCCATGAGGCAATTCTTTGGGGTGGGAAGGTGCAGGGACAGGGTGGATATGGCCAAAGGAATTAGCATGGCATGGCCAGTCAATGGGTGGACAAATAAACAAACAACACCTACACGCCTTGTGTCGCTCTCATATGCCATTTCCCCTATCTGTATTCTAATGTAATAGTTTTGCTCTTAGGTGGAGCAAGAGCCACCTAAATGCCAAACTAAAAAATAGGCTTATCAATATTATACATGTTGGGATTGTGCTTATGGATGAACCCAAAATGTTCCAAGGTTAACAGAAGATGGCCTGCAGGGAGATGCATTCTTTGTAATCTCCTAAAGAATCAAGATTGTACAAGCAGCACCTGGTTCTCTGCAGAAAATGGGTGTGTGCCCTGTGATTTAATGTTTGAGCACACAGAGCACATATGGCATGAACACAATTACTCCCAAGGCACACAAATGAAAGTAGAACGGTTTTGTTGGGCCAATGGAGGGATGGTAATTGCCTTCACTCTGCAATCAATGTTTGCATCAGTGACACCAAGTCTCAGTGTCACCAAGTCTTGGGCAGTGTCCCAGAGATACAGTTCAAATATCTTAGACTAGAGACCAGGATGTTTATCAGAAACTGTAAGGGTGGGTTTACCGGTTCCTGCTAAGCTGCAGCTTGATATTTGGTGTCATATATGTATGACAGCAAGCAACCCAACCTAATGGTGCAATACAGAACAAATGGGGTGCCAGTGGTACTCAAAGGGAGTTAAGGGTTGTTGCCAGTCATTTCATTGTGATTGCAGACACTGCTTTGCTTTGTCAAAGATCAGCCCATGCAGAGGCTATGCAAAAAGATATTGTGGCTGAAGTTGGTGAAATGCTGCTGAATAGTATCGGTGGTCGTGCTTTGGGGAGCAGTTACTATGTATGATATCCATTAGAAAAGAGCAGTAGGACAATTGCAGTTTAAGGTAATAGGTCTTTAGGCTAAATGTGACAATCAAATTTCATTCAAAAGAAGAACTGCAAAGGTTTCATAACATTTGTGAGAATTCATGCTGTCACATTGAATATAATTCTTTGGTAACGCCACCAAAGACATACCTATGTCACTCAGAACTTTATGCAAATGGCAAATTTGTAAGCATAATTGCTTAAGGTGGTAGCATAGACATGTCAGCAGGATATAAAACAACCAATATTGAATGGGACTAATTGGGTATTTCTAAAAACAAAAAGTACCATCTGCATCCTGTCATCTCATATCTTTATTAAATTGTTAATTTTTTAAATTGCCCAAAATGGCCAACCTTTTTTCTGATCACTAAGTTATCTGAACTCTCCTGGAGAATTCAAGATGCATATATACTTTAATAGGTAGTATACCGATAGTATACCTACTACTGGGCTGTGACTGACCACATCAAGAACATTGCTGGGTATTTAGTGAGTGTTCCTTCTTGACACACACACACACACACACACACACACATTGCTACTTGTTTGGTATCATGTCATACCTCCCTATGGTCAAGCCAATTCGTGTTCCTAGATGATCGTGTTTATCTCTAAAAGAGCTGACAGCTCACTCATACACTTGACCTGAGAACGAATCTGAGAAGGGATCTAACATTGCCCACATTCATACTATGAAAACAACTATGAATACAACTGAACAGGCATCTAAACCTTTGAAATTTAGATTTCGACACTAACAAATCACTGACAGTGGCTTGTTCTATCTTATGGAAAACGATTGACTTATTATTCATCCCGCAACCTTGTTTTAAATCATCATCCTTTTTGGTGGCTGTAACAGGAGTGACCTTCTCCAATCGTTATTTCTAAATGGCATGTGTAGCTGTGGCAATGTACTGTGTGACATAGCCTCAATCAAGTGTGCATTATGCATGCACGCTAACTTGTGTTTCAAACCTAATCATAACGCACACTGCTAGCAAGAGACTCCAATGCAGGGCCAAAGAGTGATAGAGGTAACTGCAGACTGTCATGCTGCACTAGCACAGCATTCATTTAAGCATCGCCCCTAGGCACCACCTTCAAATAAATGAGGTTCATGCCAGTGCAGCAGTCTGGTGTGTCATTTTCAGCATCTTATGACTTGCACGCCTCATTCTTCGTGCCACAAAGAATGATACATGCAAAATGTGTGTGGTATAATCAACATCTGTCATCTACGGATACGAGACATGTTGCACGACAATGATAAACTTATGATATTGTGTGTGGCGCACCACATTCCCAACGGGCACATTAGTAGATATCTCAAATGAACACTGCAGGCATATTCTCACCAGCAACACAGCCAATCTGCACATGCCACGGACATTACAATAATTTCAGCAACAGCTTAACTGCTCCTATTGTCCTTCACTAAATTATAAATCTGGACGAATATTTGCACCACAAATGAAAAAGGTAAGGGGTTTTTACACACAATTATCCTTCCACCGAAACCACTTTGGTGAAATCCAAAGCCTAACCCTAGCCAAAGGTACTGCATGCGACCTCCCAGAGAGTTAAGTATTAGGGTGGGGGGTGGCTTGGGGTGGACTCCTTGGCTGACCACACCATTCCCCAAGCATGTAGCAGGGGCTTGCCACTTCTGCCATAATATGCATTGTGCTACTTTAATGAGAAATACAAGAAAGATTTCTATACACTGCAATGTGCAAGCTGGCACGACAGTGGCCTCTTTATTAAGTGCCCCATTAACCCAAGTGAGTGCAAGTACTTGAGATTGTGCTTGGAATAAAGATCACAAGCACATTGTGATTGAAAGTAGGATGGTGATGTGAAATGGTAGGGATGCGCCGCAGACATTAGCAGGTGCATTCACACAGCAAGGGCGATTGTGCCTCTGTGTGAACTGAGTGTAAGATTCAAAATGGAGGAGAGTTTTTTGTTATCTTTCCGTCCGTGAAATGCTTTTACCAGGACTGGGAAACGAGAAACACCTGAACTTGTTAACCAATAGAGAAGCAGCCTATCATGTTCAGGAATGAACAATCACATTTAGTTGCAGACATACACGAAGGGCTAGCCCTTAACCGTGTTAACAATCCCAGGAAAAAAAGAGGGTGTTGTTGATGTTTGGTGATGGAAAAAGAGCGGTTTTGGAGGCCGTTTGGAGAAAGGGGAGGTGTAGACAGAGAGAAGGCTGGAGCTGACAACAGGAGCAAAGGAGAAGAAAGTGACCAGAGAAGATGAGGAGGAATTATTGTCCGGACGAGCTGAGAAACGGCGGTGGTGAAAGGAAGACCTGAGAAGGAGGTGGTGTCTGGCAGATGTGTAGAGTGGGGGCTGTCAGGAGGAGAGAGGTGTCTAGAGGTCACAGGGGACCTGAGGAGAACATTGTGTCAGGAAGAGCTGAGGCGATGGTATTGAAAGTACAACTAGAGGAGGAGGAGCTGAGAGAAGACCACTAAATGAAGGAAGAAAAGAATATAAAGGTACACAGACATGCCGTAATGATGGAGTGTATGAGGGGGGTGGGAGGAGGAATGAGCATGGGGCCACATGAGTCAGTAAGGAGGAAGGAGGATAGAGAGTGACTTGATGAAGGTCCTTTAGGCACAATGTATTGCCAGGGCTAAGATGAGGAATTTGAGAAAAGGTTGGCAGGCATTAGACAAGAGACCCTAGAGAGGGTGGTGGATAGATGCCTAAGCAATAGCCCAAAAAACCTCTAATCCTGCCTCCCTTCTGGTCAGAGCCACCATATGTAGTGAAATCTAAGGGGGGGGGGGGTTGTTCTCTGCCTGTAACCGTGGGCCACATGGCTACATTTGTACAATTCCCCTTTTGAGAATTTCAGGCATCCGTTCCGGGTCCCGCGAGGGGAAGAGGGAGGTAACAACGGGACACTTATAATGTGCCCGTTGTTACCTCCATCCCCATTCCCATTGAACCCTATGGGGGCTCAAATTGGAATGGGGAATGGTTCCTGCAAGGAGGATTTACCGGGTCCTCCTATGTCGGAATGACCCGGTAAGTCCCCATTGCAGGAACCCGGAAAAGGAGCCCGGTTTCTCCATGGCTGCCTCCAAACTTGTAATGAGGCCCCATGTCTTGACAATGATGAATTTAATGTGAAATGGTTTTATATCACCAATAAATGTGGAATTGACTGACTGATCATCATTATTGACACTGCAAAGAAGGCAGCTAGACATATAGAGATTGATTTAAAGAAAATGGACGAGGACATTAAAAAGCTATTTTGAATTAAAAATGTCAGCTCAAATTAGAACTACATCAAAAACAACTTAGAGACTTCAAATTAGAAGCAATCAATGCACAAATTAAAAGGCTGCGTAATGATTTGAATTATTTTTCACATGAAAGAAACGTTCCCATATACTCATGCTGACTATAAGGTCAAAAGTAATACCAACACGCTCCCAAAAAGAAATAGGAAAGTGATGTCATGAAACATTCTGCAGCTCGAGTGAGGATGGCACTCCATCAGAAAATAAAGGAGGAAGTTCCTTTAGTAATTCCACCAACTACCAGGACTCGATTTATACACAACTATGGGGTCCGGGGAATAGAGGGAGACAATCCCATAGACAATACCATCCTTTCTTTTAAGAGGAAATTTGAGAAGATATTGAGAAACAAATCGGATCCAAACACGCAGCAAGAAATAATGGCCATGAATGTATTATCCTACATTCTGTCGTATGAAGAGGAAAACTCTCTGAATAAGGGACTAGGATGAGTGGTGATTGAAAAACACAATCTTTTTTTAAATTTTAAACTGAATTTCTATCTTTGCTGCGTAAAATACATCTAGATGAATTTTGTAAGCATGAGATAATTTGTCCTAACTCTAACATGACTGGATACAAAACAAAATACACTTTCTGCCCTGCTGCACATACACTTTATCCTGAGTTCTAAGGTTTTGAGAGAAAGGTCCTGGAAAAAATTGAGGAAATGGAAAAATGTGATAGACCTTTTCAATCCAAGCTCAGTAGGTCATAAATAAAACTATTAAAATTCTTAGCGCAAAATCCTAACATCATTCTTCAACAAGCAGATAAAGATGATGGTATTGTGATTTTGGATAGGGTGTCCTCCATTCAAGAATGTAATAGACTCGTGGCAGATTAAGCAAGTTATGTCAAACTAGGATGGGATCCCACTAAACCCCTCACCAAGGAAATCACTGAGAAGGTCGAAACAGCGTGTGACATGAAATGGTTGAGTAACCAGATAACAGAATATTTAACCATACACATTGGATGTGTACCAGTGTTTTACATGCTACCCAACGTACATACAAACTTGGGAATCTACCAGGAAGACCAATTATCTCAGGTGTTTCATAGATTCTTGAACCCATTTCCAAATATGTGAATTTTTATTTGAGACACTTAGTGATGAAAATGGAGTTCTATATTCAGGACACCAAGAAAGCCATTAAAAAAGCAAGGGGTATCCTTTTGACCCTTGCATTAACTAACTGATTTGTCTTAATAACTAGCCGTTTTATGCTCGTATAACTCAAAGAGAAGTAATTAAAGAGATGCTTTTGTTGAGAAGTCATGATCATCCGGTCCCTAACTCTTTTATCCTGTTGTGTATCGAAATTGCACTTTCAAATATTTATTTTCAATACCAGGGCCAATTTTATTTACAAAAAGAATTAACAGCTATGGGGGTGGCTAAGGCAAGCAGCCTCACAAACATTTATGTTAACATGTTTAAACACACTTTGATCCAAATTAACACCAACTCTTTTAGATCACAAATACACTCATGGCTAAGATATATTGATGGTTCATACAAATGGTACAACCCAGACCTGTTCCTTGCTAACCTCCCCATTGTCTGGGTACTACAACACATGATATTGAAAGGAAGGCAGAGTATCTTATAACTAAACCCACAATGTGTGTCGTCTCCAATACATGGACAAATTTGTCCTGAAAAAACAGACATACACTGTTCTCAGATATAAACACAATTTATAAATACACAGATATAAAAACATGTAAACACATACAGCGTAAAAAATGGTAGGATGTGCAATTTCAAACCCATCATAACCTACATTTCTCAAAACTCATCATGTCCCAATTCTTGTACAAGATTGACACAATTTGTACTTCATCACACTTAGATGCGTACAGATATGCACATATACACAGTTCCATATAAGTGGCTCAACATGTTTCTGTCCCTACTGATGATAAATGTCGAACGTTCCTCAGGAGCCTGAAATAATATGTGGCACGTGATTACATAATCATATTCACATAATTATATTAATCCTCTTCAATTGATTTTCATAAGGATAATCTTCCTATAAATGTGAA
Organism: Ambystoma mexicanum; assembly: GCF_040938575.1. NCBI lineage: Eukaryota > Metazoa > Chordata > Amphibia > Caudata > Ambystomatidae > Ambystoma > Ambystoma mexicanum. The sequence continues at coordinate 80,834,811 of NC_090941.1, forward strand.
ACTTAAACTTCCTACTCTGTTCATCACCTGACAAATGATTCATGGTAGCTCCTCTTTGCCAAAAATCAATATTGCTCACACTGACAGTGTGATTTACTCTTCAATATCCAGCCACTAATGACACGTCTCCATGTATTTCATATCTTAATCAACAGGAGACAAATTCAATTCTTGGTGGACATGGGATTTGGAGAAGCCCCAATAATACCCGTTCAGTCTGCACATATTCCAAGGAGGTAGATTCCTCACTCATTGGAGCACACCTCAAGCAAACACCTCCACTCAAAACGGTATCCTTCGAAAAACCACAGAAGAGGATTGACATAATTCCTCCCTCTTTAATATTATGTTGTGTAAGGGAACCTGGCACTCATAAGTGTCAGTAAAAGAAGTGACACCATGTCCCCAATGGTAAGCCTACATAGCTCATGCATGAAGTTGACTTGGAAATCTGAAAAAATTAATCAATTCTGTTTTTCACAGCATTGTGTAAGATAAAGACTCCAGAAACCCTTTATATAGAAATGCCCACCACCAACAGAAAAATACTTACTTTTCCTTAAGGTAGTAATATATTCAGATCAATAATAATGTAACACCCAAGTCCTTTTCTATACTTTTGCATTCGTAAAGTAATAAATATAAAGGGTAGTGCATTACTAAAGATGCACAATAGCAAACTCTGTATCAGGGCCGTTCAGGCTTTTCCATTGAAATGGGCCACCAAACCTTCGGGTATCTCTGTACTCTGAAAAAGAAAGGTAAACAGCTTTTTAAGCGTCCATTTTCGGTTTCTGCTCCTCTTCTGGGCGTTTTTCGTTGTTCTACTGTGCAGAGTCCACTATCCTGTCCCATGATAATTCTCAAATACTCACACCCTCCAACCATTGAGTTATTAAGAATTGTGCAACAGAATAAAACCACAGTATGCACATATTCTCCAAAGAAGCATCGGTATTCAGAAAATGTTATGAGACACTTTAGATGCACATTTGCTGGTCAAAGACAGACCACTTCAAAAGGTACTAACTTATCAGAAACATGTCTTAACCTTGCTTTTAGCTCTTTCTATGGGGAGAGTGAATATGCTTGGTGATTAATGCATCTCAACGTGGGGCTCCTGGAGTGCACTCTCAATAATATCACCAGGAAAACCACTCATTGGAGTTTCCATTCGGAAACATCGCCATTAAGATCTATGCACCACACAGCTGCTTTAGATGGACTGTCCCTGCTGTAGTCAAGGGGCGGTCAAACATGATTATGAAACCGGCACCCCACGAGTTGCCGTACATTATCAGCCAGACCTCTGAATGTGGTTTCATCCTTTCGACACTTAATATGGTACTATCAAGCAATATTATAGATTCCATGCGAACATGTGGTCAACATATGTGGCGTAATGAAAGCCCTCACAAGGACAAATGGAAGGAAAGTGTGGAAGTCTTGTATTTGGTAATACCGTGCATACATAAATACTGCTTCGTGCTACATGTAATGACAACACAAACTGGAGTGCTGCAAAATTGATTATCACTCACCCAAATGAACTGCCCTTCGTATCCAAGAACAGAAGACAAGCAGTGTGATGCTTCCCGTGCCTCGGGCCTCCCTGTACTGGCATCCACGTGCATGCATGCAATAAGACTCATACACACACGTCCGTACGTTCCAGGGTCCCGGCGGCATCTGCCACACGGACTGTCTTTATTTCCAACGCGCATGCATGACCAGTACGAGGCTTGCGCATGCGCACATCGGTCAAAGACATAACATCCCTTTTTTTCTTTAAACAAAATAGTGCAATAACTTACAACTAAACCATACTCAGAAAATAGCATTAACATTTTTAACATTGGATCATAAGCCTGGAACAGTCACCTGTTCAGTCTCCAGAGTCTAGGACGTAGTCCTTGAGTCGAACAGGTATAGCGCAGCCTTGTCACGCAGGGTACCTCCGTTCCACATGCGGGATGCGTGGTGGGGTCCCGACTGCCGGCGTCTGATCCATGGGTGGGTCATCTTCAGGTACTTCATCATCATCCTCTGGTCGTTCAGGCGCTGCTGGGTCGACATTACGGGGACGGTTGTCAATTTTTTTGAAAAATGATTTTTTGCGGGTGATAGTTCCTTTTGCATTGGCCGCGGTAATCATGGACCCCTTACCATGGGTGACGGCCCACGGTTGTAGTTCGTAGGGCAATGACAGCTTTCCTTCTGGCCTGCGGTTTCATACCAGCACCGAGTCTCCTACCACTATCTCCTTGTCTTGCATTCTTCTCCTTTCAGTCTCCTTAGCGTTGTGTGCTTCTCCATCTTCCCTCACTCTGTCATTGTCTATAACACCCGGCTCACGCCCTTCCACTGCGGGGAGGAGCCCTCTCAGGCAGCGCCCAAACAGGGCCTCTGCTGGAGCCACTCCGGTGGACTGGTGGGGTGTCGTTCGGTACTCTCTAAGAAACTCGAAAAGAGTCCTCTTTAGTTCCCCTCCACTGTTCGCCGCTATGCGGAATACCTTGTTGAGCTTCCTCATGAGCCTTTCGGCCTCTCCATTTGCCCGGGGCCAGAGTGGCGACACTTTCCGGTGCCACATTCCCTTTTCTCTCAGATATTGAGTAAATAGGTTCTCCGTGAAGGACAGCCCGTTGTCCGAGCAGAAGATTTCAGGGAGGCCATGCGTGGTGAACATTTTTTCTAAGGCCAGGATGGTATGGTCGCTGGCTGTTGAGTCCACGAGTTCTACCTCTGGGTACCTCGACTACTGGTCCACTACCACTAAAAAGTACTACCCCTTCCGGTGGATCCAAAATCTGCGTGGACTGTACCCCACGGCTTCTCACTCCGTTCCATTGATTTAATCGGCGGTGCCCTTTCTAGGGGGCTCGCTGCTTGGCACGACAAACATCCTTTCACATGTAACTCAACAAGGCCCTCCAGAACAGGGAGCCATACTTTTGGTCGCTCGCCTTTGTCTTTGCCACGCACTGATGTCCGGTGTGTGCCAGCTCCAGGACTCGAGGCCTCAGCGACTGAGGTACTACAATTTGCTGCCCTCTTAACAGCAAATCATCCTCTGAGATGGAGAGTTCATCACGAACCTTCCATAACGCCTGAAGGTCCCTCTGGGCTCTGTTTTCCCTCCTTGTATTGTTTTGCAGGATGTCTCTCCACTCCCCGCTCCGAATTGCAGTTCGGATGATCTTGAACACCTCGTCGTTCGCCGACTCTTGTGACACTACCATTCTGTCCAACGTCACCAGCATGGCACATTCCACAATATTGTGGATAAAATCTTGGCATTCTACTACTTCTCCCTGGCCATGTTCCCTTTTCTCGTTGGGGTGGTGGGACAAATAGTCCGCAGGATTGTTTGTTCTTGGCCGGTACACTAATTTGACTCCATATTCAATGAGGGCAAGCATCTACCGCTCAATTCTGGGAGGTGGTTTAGACGACACGGCCGCAAGGATGGGAAGAAGTGACTTGTGATCCGTTATGACAGTTACGGGTTTCCCAAGAATATACAACCTAAAATGCCTGCAGCCCCACAGGATGGCCAGGGCTTCCCTCTCAATCTGTGAGTAGCGTCTTTCAGTTTCTGTGAGGGATTTGCGTGCATATGCGATGGGTAACATTTCGCCTCTCGCGTCTTCTTGCATTAGGACAGCCACTAGGCCCACGGGACTTGCATCCACGACGATCTCGGATTCAGCTGAGGGGTCAAAGTAAACCACTGTGTCCTGATCGGACAGCGCCTTCTTGATGGAATTGAACTCTTCTTGTTCTCTTGTGCCCCAGACCCAGGCAGCGTCGTTTTTCGTGAGGGCCCGGAGGGGTTCAGAGAGGGATGCCAGCCCCTTGAAGAATCGACCACAATAATTAACCATCCCCAGAAAGCTGTGGGCTTCTGTCGGCGACTGGGGGCTTGCGGCCTCGCGATTGTCTCTGACTTTCTCCGGATCCGGGGATAGACCGTTCTCGTGAAACACAAACCCAAAGAACCCAATGCGATCCTTGAAGAATTCACATTTTTCACAATGCAAGGTGAGTCCAAGGTCTTTGAGTCTTTGCAAGGTAGAATATCGTCACTCATATTGATTACTCTCCTTAGCCCTGCCAGAGCGCCCCTGATGGCATTCTGAAAGACCTCTGCGGCGGAGGATATCCCGAAGCTGAGGCGTTTGAACTGGTACAGACCCTTGTGCGTGGAAAAGTTGGTAATGTACCTCGAGTCTGCATGCAGTTCTACTTGGTGATACCCTGCCCTTAGATCCAGTTTGGAGAATATCCTGGCCCCCTGCAGTTCGCTGATGATGTCATCTATAGTGGGGGTCAGGTGGTGTTCACGCTTAATGGCTGCATTGGGCAGCCGCATGTCCACACAGATGCGTACCGCGTCCGGTTGTTTAGGTTTGGGCGCCACCACGATTGGCGAAACCCAAGGAGTTGGCCCCTCCACCCTTTCAATAATGTCCATACTGATTAGTGCTTTGAGCTCGTCTTCAACCTGGGACCTAAGGTAAAACGGGATTCGTCGGTGCTTCAGCGCCGTAGGGCGGATCATCTCATCTATGTGTAGTCGCACTGGCTCCACTTTCAGTCGGCCAATCCCTTGAAAGGTGCTCTCAAACCTCTCCAGAAGTGACTCAACGTCCCTTTGGTAGACCGCAAGTGCAAAGTGAACCAGGTCCAATGCTCCGAGGCCGCACAACTCAACAGTGACCGTGGGCTGACATCAGTGACAAAAAACCTTGATTTTATCACCTTGTCTCTTCGGGCTACAGGAGCAAGTTTGAGATGAAAAAGACTTCCTCGTCCTCCTCCTCCTCTTCTGCGATGTTAAGTCTTTGGACATCCTGTTCGACGGCAACGACACTGCGTTGTCTCCTAAACCCGCCGCTCAGCCTAGCAGGCCCTCTGTGCATGGCAACCGGGGCAGCAGCTCTGCACATCCTGGCATAGTGCCCTGGCGTGTTGCATCTTCCGCAGACTCTCGTTTTAGCTGGACAGTCTTCCGAATGCGGCATACCCACAATACTGGCAAATGGTGGGGCTACCTTGCGGTGTTGTTGCTTTCTGCCTCTTCTGGCTCCACCTGAGCTTCGTCTGAGGTTGTTTCCCGACAGCAAAAGCTTCCTCATGCTTTCCTGGGTGTGTGGCTGCATCCATCTTAGCTCCTCTACTTTCGGCGAGTTCGTACACCCTTCCACTGTCCAAAATCTGCGCCAGCGACATGCCAGGCCTGAACTGCAACCCTGAATCAGTTGATGCCGGATCATTAACTCTGCATCCGTCCATCTGCACGTGGTGGCTAGCTGTCTCAAACTTGCACAAAACTGATCTAACGACTCATCCTCATGCTGCTTCTCCCCACACATGACAAGCCTGTCGAAGTCAACGTTGGATAAGGGGATGAAATGAGCCTTCAGCGCAGTTTTGACAGCATCATGGTTTACTACGGGTAAGGAGAGAGATTCATAAATGCGCAGTACCTCTGTGCCTGCTGAGTATAGCAGCGTGGCCACTTTGGCATCATCGTCCGTCTCCCCAGTGGCAGTGAAAAACATATCAAGTTTCTTGATCCATAGAAGCCACCTCGAACCCAGTTTTGATGGTGGACCTGAGGTGTCAAATTCTTGCATTGGTTGGAGGGATCCATGCTGCCTTCTCACCACTCTCGCCGCTGCCGGAGCGTCTCCATCGCTGTCCGTCATGTTCACAGGTCGCACGGGCACCTCAGCCCGTGTTAGAGGCTGCAAACTTGGCTGCACTCAGATAAAAGTGCAATCCTCCCTCTTGAGGAAAATTGCAGGGTGTCCAAAAATTGAGGGGTTGTTTACCTCAGTGTTTAGGCAGCGCACAAGCACCCTTGCGGGCCGCAACCGCCTTCAACAACAAAACAAAATGGCCACCATCACTCGTGTGAGATTCGTAATACACGTGAAGAAGAAATACCCATAACGACACGTTTACACGTGCCGAGCGTTTCTCTCCCTGTGTCCCACCTCATCGCCAATGTGATGGGGCTTCCCATGCCTCAGGCCGCCCTATACTGGAATCCGCGCACATGCATGCAATAAGACTCATACACACATGTCCGTACGTTCCAGGGTCCCGGCGGCATCTGCCACACGGACCGTCTTTATTTCCCATGCGCATGCGTGGCCAGAACGAGGCTCGCACATGCGCACATCCGTCAAAGACATAACAAGCAGAAGCAAGGTTGGGAAACTAGTGCCGGATTATCCATTAGAAACACGAGTCATGTGCCCAGGGCCCCACCAAAGGAAGGGGACCCGCAAGGGACCATCAAGCCCAAAGCAATAAGAAGAGCCCTATTCGTTGTAATATCTGTTTGCATATTATTTTGCATACAGAGACGTTATAACATCTCTTAACAAGCATTCCAGGGTTGGGAACCATAAAAGACAGATAGGCGAAGATGTGTTGGATTTTGTCCATGAGCAGCACCTGGCTTTGGTATCCATGTCAGTTTTTATGCTGGAACTGTGTTGGTCCATGCATATAATTAAAAGGTGCATCTCTACAAGGCTTTGTATGCAAAGTGCTTTTGGCTACAAAGGCATACAATGATAAATCTGCTCCTAGTGATAAAGGGTCACTTGTCAACCCTAATTCAGGAAATGAAAGGAATTATGGTGGTATTATGTTGTGCACATACATTATTTGCTGAATACAAATGCTCTATAGTGTGGTGGCTACAGCATCTGAAGTATTGCAATAGCTGACATGGTTCCCTTCAGAACAGACAATAGCGTCACTTTTTTCAAACTTCTTCTTGGAAAATGTGTTGCAAAATGCACCATTTTGACCCATATATTATGGATCAATGTGAGTCTTCTGTTCTACTGCTTGAGCTTCCCAATACCACTAATAGAGGTAAATTAATCACTTATAAATAAATCACTCACTCCTTGCTTACTGCATGCCTCCGAAATCATGGCACAGGAGAAATCAATCACATGGCTACAAGAGTGGATGTAAAGGCTGCTGAGAGTCTAGAGCCATGAATCTCACAATGAGAAGAGGAAAAGGAATCTCTTTGGTGGTGACACCAGCTCTCGAGAGAAAATCAATGCACGGCTGGTCCTTAGTGTTGCCATGCGAACCGGAGAATCTGCTTCCTCACACCCCTTTCGCTCTCTCTTTTATCTCTAGCAATATTTTGGCCATTTAAGTGGCAAGTATCACCAAATGCCCCACAATCAAAAATATGAGAAGTCACCTGGACAGCTAGATTACCTTCCTGACTAGGAGCCAATATACTGTTACACTCTTAGGCTAGTTAGATAGGAAGCTGCTGAACAGTTCCGAGGTTCACTTGCATTTCCTATATACAGTTCTGAGGTTCACTTGCATTTCCTATAAACGATACAAAGATATGCCCTGATTTGAAAAAGGCATTCATAATGCCGAAACACCTGTTATCATAAGGGCCATAAATAAAAATTCACTAACAAAAACACGAATCAGTACTCTGGAACCTTTCTTCTACTATGGCGCAGTAATAAGTTGTGTGCAAAACATACACTTTTGCCTTTATATTCTACTTCATTGGGCTAGCCCAGGGATGAAGTTAGTGCTGACAAAGGCAGTGGTGCAACCTGAGTGCAGACAGAACTAAAGACTTGGAGTAATAGGAGCATTAAAGAGGACAGGAAAACCAGGCACACCAAGCCATACTCATATGCATGGAGAGAATGTATTACTGCTCCAAGAAATCCTCACACAAAAGGGACACCCGTCAATTGCAGGTAAGTGTTAAGTCCTTAAAACTATATCATCTCATGCACCTTGCACTCCTGAAGAGTAACCGAGTACATACACAGATCCATGCTATTCAGCTCATACACTGCTGAACAAGACACTGAAGGTAGATTCTTGCTGGTTCCATGGGACGTAGAGAGTACAGAATGAGTGATAGGAACTGCATATGCTTCAAGTATTGATTGCACACATTTTTTTTTATTATTGTTGTTTTGATCAGTAAAACCTGACCTTTCAACATATCATTACAAATTTAGAAAAAAGAAGAGAAAAAAAATAAATTAGGTATATAAAAATAAATGACATTCAATTTTTTTTTGGGACAAACAATAATTCATGATAAAACAATAATTCATAATAAAATACCATCAATTTTTATACAATTGTTACGTAAATCACTCTCAACATTATTCAACATGATATAAATAAATTTATCACACCACTCTTTCTTGAGCTCTGATGACTTGAGTTTCGATGATTTTAGACACAATTTGAACATACTTCAGTCGCAAGATAATTCAACATGATATGCATACAGTTGTCACATCTCTTCCACTTTAACAACCTTAATCTCCGGTAACCTAATTTTCAATGAGTTTAAATAATTCACGATCGCAAACCTTATTTGTTTTGAATGTCCTCCAAATAATATTGTCCATAATTCATCATGCATGACCACCGTCTTGTTAATCAAGTGCTTAAAGTAAATTATTCTTGTTGATAAAAGACTAACACATTGTACCACCAAATGTTTCATCGTTTCCACTTGTTGATGACAGAATCGACATGTTTGAGCAGATGTCTTCTTCCATCTAAACAAAATCTCTCTCGTAGGCCAAATGTTCAATCTGAAGCGCATGAATCAGTACTATGTGTATGATTCGGGGATTGTTTTAGATCATTTTCTATATGACCTTGTGCTTTTAAGGCAAATGGATTCGACCCGAATTTAATTATTTTCATGCAAGCATCACGGGTTTTGTTCCAATCGGATTCCCATAATTTGGTTTTGGCTTTATTGGGATTTTCGATAAGCAAGATTTCAGAGACATCTGCTCCTTTCAAAAATTTTCTAGCACATGTACGCCATTTCTTTGGAAAGTTGTCATCTGATAACAATAAATAGCTAGATATGATGTCAAGTAGCCCATTAGTGCTGTCTTTCATGATGCATTTTCTATATAAGAGACAAAGCTTCCATTTATACGCAGCATAGAGGGATGTAAGCCCCAATTCGTGTCTGATGATTGAAATAGACTCAGAATTTGGAAGCATGAGCGATCTTTTCCAAAATTTGCTTTCATATTTAACCCAGTATGTATATGAATGACATATCTCTACTTCAGACCCATACAGGATAGTGGGCACATATTTTTGCTAATAAAATGTGATCATTGGGTCAATGGTAAATTTGCAATATTTTGCCCGGATTATTCGTAGTTGGGATAACGCACGCATGTTTTAGTTGCAAATAATGTTCCTGCGTTTTATCGGACAATTGACTAGCCACACAGACCCCCAAGTAGATGTATGATCTTACAAGCAGCAGGTCGTTGCCTTGAAGTTGCCAGTGACATGTTTTTTGACCTTTCTTAACACCAAATTGCATTATTAGTTTTTTTTTAGTATTAATGCTAATACAATTACGTTTAGCATATGTATCCAATGCATTTAGCATATTACATAGGCCATAGGTGTTTTGGACAGTAATACCATGTCATCGGCGTACAAAAGCCTCATAATGGCTACGCCTTGAAATTTAGGTGGATCAACAATCAGCCCCTCAATGCGGGAGCCAAAATCTAGAAGAAAGTAATTAAACAAGGTGGACGCTAACAGGCATCCTTGTTTCAGACCCCGAGTAGTCTGTATGGGTTCAAACAAGAGGCCCTCGTTATTCAGGCGAATAAAAATTGAGGTGTTTGAGTGTAATTGAATGATCCATTTAAGTATATACCAGGGGCACCTTAGATCCATCAATTTCTTAAATAACAATTCCCTTGGGACAAGGTCAAAAGCTGCCCTAAAATCAACAAAGGCCATATAAATTGGTTGATTGCGTTGTTTATTCAAGTAAATAATAGCCTTTAAAGTAAACAAGTTGATGGCAGTGCCTAACCCAGGGACAAACCCTGTTTGAAAGGGGTCTCTATGATTCAGTTGGTTTAGCCAGCGATTAAACTCACCCAAGAGCAGGCGGGCAAAGATTTTTCCCGGACAGTCCAGCAAGGCAATAGGTCTATAAGACGCTGGGTTTGTCCTATCACCTTTCTTAAATATGAGGAGAATAATAGATGTTTTCCAATTCACGGGCACTAGACCTGTCAACATAATGTGGTTGAACATATAAAATAAAATGTCCGACCACAGATGTTTATTTTGTTTAATCATGGCATTCTGTAGCCCATCTGGTCCAGCAGCTCTGGATAGACTCAATTTTGATATAAGAAATAGTATATCCTCGCGATCAAAATTAACATTATGATTGGCTGTGATGGTGTCCCAGGTTATACCAAGATCTAGAAAAGGTGAGGTGTATATATTACCATAGAAATCATTCCAAGATTCTTGGGAGATGGAATTCACCTGCAGGAAATGTTGGTTTTTAAACGCGGTGTTGTTTAACAAAGCCCATATGCATGCAGATGACTTGAGGATGATTTGTTTCAACATTGCCTCCCCATCGAGTTGGTATTGGGAGGCACGCCGATGTCTAATCCAGTTTTTATACTCCTTTTTTATTTGTTTGATCTGTTCTTGATTAGACCCTGGGACAAGAGTGTAACTATTAGATAGCTTCTTGACATGCCTTCTTAATTCGCTTTTCTTGTATTTTACTTCTAAGTCAAAAGCATGATGAGGTACCTGGGTAGATCCTTTAGGACAAGCCCTCCGTATTGAAAAGCGCTAAGACATTCATTGTCACCAGCATATTGTTCCCACAAGGTATCTCTGAGCTGGTATAGTTTCCTCTGAGTCCATTTTAATCGATTACCAGCATTGTTAATCTGTAGGTTAGTCACATTCATATTCTGCGGTAGTCTCTTCATTTCAGGCCAATCATATTTCAAATGTAATAGACTATGATCACTCAAAATAGTTGGTTTAAGGAGAACATAGTTATATTATTCAAAAGATTAGTATTAACAAAGATATAATCCAACGTTACATGGCTATTAGCATTGTGCCATGTAGGTTTAGGAGGAACATCCCAATGTATTGAACCATTAACCATTACACAATTGCGATCAGCCATTAGGGTTAACCAGCGACGTTCATCAGACATGGGACTCAAATGTTTGGGAGCTAAGAGATGAAGATTCAAATCCCCCGTTATGAACGTGTTGGTGATAGAGACATCAAATGATAATTGATCAAGGATCATAGTCAGAGTTTCAAAAAATACCTTCGATGATATATGTTTTTTCCCCCAATAGATGTTTTTTCCCCCAATAGATGTTTCTGGTTCAACTAGGGTTTGACTCAGGATGGTCACAGGATGAACTTTCAAATTACTAAACATTGGTGCAAATGTTACACCTTGTACTTTCGGGGTTATCCCGATCGTCATAGCAAGAGCTGACTGCGTAGAAGCTTCTTGAATTGGAAGCAGAGTACCCTGATCTTTCAGGACTGCCTCAGAGGGATTGATAGGCACTAGTTGAACTCCATCACCCAGGATGGTAGTTGGAGCAGATTTTTTATTAGGTATTAAATTTAACGCCAAATCTACCATCACATCTGGTGCGTGGCTTATGTTTGTTTGTATGGATTGATTTGTCATCTTATGTATAGTAGAACCAAATGATAATATGCGTGCCTTCTGTTCTTTTTTAAGGAGCATGTGGAGCATATGTAGCTCGCTATTCTGGTACCGTATCTTTTCGTCTAATGATTCATAGAGCTTGGCCAAAGACAATAAGGCGGTGTTCATGGCACTCAATGTATTGTTTAAGGCCGGTGCCTCAGGAAAAGAAAACCTATTTTCTTTAAATGGCATCTGACTATCACGAATGAAATATGGGTGACTAGTATCAGGTTCTATAAACCTGGTACGTCTAGGTGTTGGAGCTACGAAAGATGTATTTGAGATTAATGATGGAGATTTGTCAAATAATAACGGAGATTTGTATAAGTCAGGATTCTCAGACTCAGCTGGTAAAGTGGAATTTAGTTTTTGAACATGGTTTATGCATTCACTTGTATGAACATGCGAGTGATCAGCCAATTGGATCAGATTGCCCGTATTTGAGCAAATATACATTATGTCAGGTGTTTCAGATACATGAGGACTGGACGCTAGAATAGATGCTAAGGTATGATCTCCAAATTCACCCACCGCTGTTAGTTTAGCATATTTAGTTCGTAATAACTGCTGAGCTGCAACAGAGCACAATGGCACAGGGAGGGGTTCATTCGATTTAGCCGCGGCGGTGAATGCTTCTTGTGATGTGCATATTTCGCCTGATGTATAGGCTAATGCAATTGGAGCATCTGCTACTTCTCTTCATACATGTTTTGGTTGAACACTGGTAGAGTATGCTTTAGGCTCAATTACATCCTTCTCTGAATTAATACTTGAAGTCACTGAGTTTGTCTCGGACTCCTTAGAGGCAAGATTTAGGGGCAACGGGACCCTGGGCAGAGCTGTGGTGTAAGGTCAGACCGCTTGATGACCAATGGCCGTCTCAGACACATTAGAACAAATCACCTGGTGAACCCTAGCTAACTCTGTCACTGAGGGAATGATTATTGACGGCAGAGTTGTCTCAGTTTGTAAGGACATTGATGAAATCTTTTCGGTTCCCGCAGCATCTGCTGTACAATAGGAACGAATATCCACATTAAGGGAGATCGCTCGTTTCCTCTCTTTAGTTTCTTTAATTCTTTAGTGATTAGGGTCTTTTTAGTCAAAGGGGGCACCAGGTGATACATGTTAGCTACAGACTCAGGCATTCCCGTTTTTAACGAGTTGATTTGACGTAACATAGGGAAAGGTTGAAGAAATTTTGGAACCTGAACCCGCTCTCCCGCTAGACAGCGAGACAGCAATACACTTTGCAATTCACAAGCGCAAATTCGCGCGCACATTCGCGCATGTGCAGTGTTTTTAAAGAAAACTGCGGGATTTGCGTGATGGGCGGGTTCAGTTAGCCAATAGGATCAGTCCATCAAAGGCAGAAGGGCGTGTCCAGCAGGTCTCAGCGGGGCAGGCGAATCTGTTCGGCAAGAATCCTCTGGCAACCCGGCAAGACCCAGCGAGACAGCAATACACTTTGCAATTCACTTGTGCAATTTGCGCCAATTGCACACAGCTCTTTGCTGTTTCCATGAAATTAATACAAACCTCTGCAGGCAATGAGGTGGTATGGGGTGGGGATTTTTATTTAACAACTAGGGGGTCATTGCAGTGTCAGTTATATCTGTAAATCCAGCAGCGTTTGCAAAGGATGATGTTTTAGGTTCAATACAATATCAGGGTCATAGGTATACAAACCTCCAGTGGTATTCCACTGGTACACAGCTGGACTTTAGGGTGGATTCTCACTCTGAAAAGCTGAAAAATCTCACCTACACCTTAATGGTGGAGAGACAAATTGTAAAATGTCCCAGGATTTTCTTTTCTTAACTGTGCACAAGGGTTCATATTTAATACCCTTAGGGCCTGATTCATGGAATTAATTGCATGGAAAATCGATACTTTGCAGAAGATTCTGCGTGCAAAACCCTGTTTGTCGATTCATGGAATCGACTTTGCAGGACTTTTCTGGGCTTTGCAGGGACTCTGGGCAGGCTCAACATGTCTCTGCCAGTGGTCGAGGGTCTTGTGCAAGACTCCTCATAGAGTGTGGGCCGGGCCTATGCAGGGACCCAAATAGGGGGCGGAACATGCGAAATGAGGAAGAACATGGGAAAATGTTGGTGTGATGATGGATGACCCATGCCAAACAATCGCATGCCTTTCCAAACCAAACCCAACCGTATTAATAGATTTCAACGCAGAATGTTGCATTGGGAAATGCCACATAAAAACCCAGTGATCTACCCGCCACATGATAGTTGAACGTGCATAGGAACTAATGCATATAAAGCATACAATGCACACCATACCAAAGTCCACAGCTACGATGAACCCAGCAATATCAGGAACCATGGGTCCAGGGACCTGGGAAGAGGAGGAGGATGCCCAGGGCCCAGATTTTAGCACAACACACCACACCACGCTTTTCGGGATGCCTGATGACAATGTATATGCGTGGTACCAGTTCCCCCATGTAATCCTAGACTTTATCAGGGAGTGGGAAGATGACCTAGCATCACCCACCATCTACTCCCAGGCCCTTACACCCCTTGAGAAAGTGCTGACTGCACTCCATTTCATTGCAACTGGTTCCTTACTGCGAACCACAGCAATAGTTGGTGGTATATCGCAGTCCACACAATCCTGCTGTCCCCACCAGGCACTGGCATGCATAACAGCACGTGCGTGTGTGTGCAGGCACATATATATGCCCAGACCACTTAAGGAAAGGTAGAAAGTGTGCTGGGAATTCTACGCAGTAGCACACTTCCCACGTGTACTAGGTGCAATTGACTGTACAAATGTTGCGCTGCACACCCCCTCCCCCCGTTTGACGGAGCAAATCTACTGCAACTGGAAGCACTGGCACTCTATTAATGTGCAGGTAGTGTGTGATGCTAATGGACTGTTCATGGAAGTATATGCCAATTTTCCTGGCAGCACGCATGATAGCTACATCTACTGCCAGTCACCACTCAACCAGATCCTTGCACCTGGAAAATATAGCAACACATGGCTCATCAGTGAGTATGAACTGTCAAACACGTGCATGCATGTCACACACTGAGCAACAGACCGTGACAATGAATGCCAATAACAACCATGTACACATTTGCAGGGGACTGTGCCTACCCATTGTCACCATACATGATGACGCTGTACCGTAATCCTGCCGAATCAGCTGAGGTAAGATATAATTCAGCACATTTAGCCACTAGGGCCATAGGGGAGTACACATTCAGGGTGCTAAAGTCACACTTCCACTCCCTTGTCACTCTGGTCGGGTTTTGCTATATGCCCCACCAGAAGTCTGTAAAATCATAGTGGCAGCATAAGTACTGCACAATGTTGCCACACTGGATGGCCTACCGGTGGAAATGCAGGTGCCACACCACCCTCACCCACAGACACCACCCCTGCTCTTGGCTGACCAAGGGCACATGCTGAGGCTGCATGCACCCAACTGTTGCAAACCTACTTCACCTAAAAATGTGCCCCTGCGGAGCACACAAAGTGAGGCCACACCCTGGGTGCCATTCAATGATGAATTGGGGCATATCCTCCATGCCCACAGCAACACCCTGAGAATGTGTGTCTGTGAGATTCAAAATGTGTGCATCCATTAGACATAACACAACATTCACAAACAGTGCAGCAGACAAGATTTGCAAGTGGGAGTATTGTACTCCTAATTTCAAAAGTATGGAGAACAATGATTGCATAGGGAGTAGAAATGTAAGTTCAATTTCCAATGAGAGTAATTCAGAAGCGAATAAAAACATGGCACAACTGAAAAGCTGCAATTTCTTGGGAAAGATACATTCCTCTGCACCTAGTCATGCATACACATCAAAAGACACATGATTACCTCTCACATTCTGGCAGTTGAAACAGTAATGGACATCTGTGGTACTACGTGCACCACTGGGCCAAACATATCCATGTTGTTATGAGGGTGAAAACAGGGGCGCAAGATTTCACATGCCTTGTTGCATAAATATGTTTTTGGGGAGCTTTTCCACTCCCTAGTATCATTTGACGTGATTATGTGCCAATTTCGATGGAGAGGAAGTGGCTGATACACCAATAATCTGTAGGGCTGCGCACAAATCACCAACACATCTGTAGCAGCTGGAAACAACAGTGTCCATGTGTTACACCAAAAAGCACATGGACACTAACCACTATTCTGCACGTAGCCCCCAAACTACAGATACGAGAACACAAGTAGGTAGGCACAGTCCAAAATGGACATTAGCAACAAACACATGTGAGTAGTGCCCTGGGCCCCCAATGCGTGTTCCTCAACAATATACAGGTCGAGTGGCCAACCCATTCCCTGACAACAAGCATGTACACAATAAACATTCACATCAACATAGTCATGCAGACTTTGAGAAATGCAACAGCACTGCAATAAAGATGCACATCTCACCTCACACCTCTTACCTTGTGAGCCTGCACCCTAGAATGCATGGGTGTCCCCCTCGGTATGCCTGCAAACCACCCAACTCTGATGATGTGTCCTGTACACGCATACAACAACAGCCTCTTCAATTGCAGAAACCACCTTCCCCCAGCAGAATGCCTCTTTAGAGAAAAACAACACAAATTCGGGGCAGGCAACACATTCATGCACCTAAGTACACAACAATATCTGCCACCCTGAGTGCCATGCAACAAATGCAAACAAGAACTCACCAGCCACCCATCCCCCATCTGTACTTGCCCCAATGCAACGATATGCACCCACCTTATGCCAATTCAATGAAAACAACCCACCCACAAAACCTACAGTGCCTGCACACAGAGAGCCATACAGTGAAGGACCAATTACCACTTACTCCTTGTCATGGTAATGGGGCATTGTGAACACTCAGATCCGGTCACAGTTAGTATGACACTGTGAGGACTCCCAAAAAGAGATTACTGAGAGGTTGGAAACCCAGTATCTCTTTGAAAGTATTCCCAATGCCACAAGATGGCATCCCCTGATTAATGTGACAGTGGGACAGTGCAGTAAAAACTGTCAGGGGAGCTGATGATGTAAAGCTCAAGACGATGGGATGCAAAAAAATCAGCAATTGCATTGAAGACAGGATGTTCCAGAAGGCACCTGTACACAGAGGCACCCTTCATACAGGTATGCAGGGCACACAGGCAACTGACATGAAAAAGACAAGCAGACATGACAAAGTAATGAGAAACAGAGGCCAAGGCCAAGGACTCTGCCACACAAAAGGGAGCAGGCAACACGCAAGAGGAAGAAAAAGCAGACTTCACAGAGACTGGATTGAACAGTGACCAATGTGCTCGTAATTGAAGGGAGCATGGAGAGGCACTGAGCAGCTGTCAACATGCTGCAATATATCTGCCGGTGTACCTGTGATGATAGAAATGCATCGGAGGGACAGGGCCTCCGTATCCTTGTCCTTTATTGCTTTTTATCATGTGTTCTGACTTGTTTTCCGTGCAGGAGCTTATGTGGGACTCCTGGCGTTGTGGCTCTTCCTGTATTTGGTTTGGTGAACAGACCCTTGTGATACCCTTATGGCACCCATGGGTGGGAGTACCACCTTGTACTCCTAGTGAATGTGTTTGGGCACCTGCGTGTGGTCCACAGAGCAGTGTACGGGCTGGTGGCAGCTCTGTGCTTAATTGACATGTGCCCTGCGCATCCTCCATTTTGGGATGCCCAGGCCCTGTCATTGGAATCTGTGGATTCCTGATAGGAAACAAGATGGCCCCTGTGGCCTCTTGCTTTCTATCGCCTGTTACCTAACTTTTCCTGAAGTCCCGGGAAGCCCTGACTCCGTCATTTCCCCCTAACTGGCTGTTGGGTAGAAGTTCCATATATGGTAGTGTGGGGAAGTACCGGCCAGACTGGCTGGAGCCTTTCCAATGACTGTATGTTGTGGGTACACCTGTGGGGTTGGACCTGGGTGAATGGAGTGTGTGATGAATATGCATTCTGTGTTATGGGTGTCTAGTATCTGGTGGTTGACACAATGACTGAGACAGCCCTGCCCGAAACTGGTATGAATGCAGTGTGTAGTGCTGAATGGCTGGCTGCTTGTCCGAATCCACATCCTGTGTTGTGAGTGTCTGGATGGAGAAGAATGGCCTGAATGCACGGTGCGCCTGATTGGCTGCCTGACTATCTAAATGCCCTTCTCAGTGATTGGTTGCCTGAGTGTGACCCAGCAGAGTGAATGGGAGATCAACAGTATATCTGGGGGGATCTCACTGCTAGAAATCGTTCAGAAGCTGAAGTCGATACTTGATGCTTACTCTCGAAGCCGAGCCGGAAGAAGAAGGTGAACCGCTGGTCCCTTCTGTGTAATCTGAAAGCTACTGTGTCTTCAATAACTGATCCAAGAGAGGACCTGGTAAGGAGAACTCTCACCGAGCTACGAGGGACCATCGCGCACCAGCTGATCTTTGCCAAAGCTCTCTGGTAGACAGACCTATGAAAGGCTGCCGACAGGAGAAGGGGACTGCCGAGGAGAACAAAGAGAAGCACCGGACAGCCGTCCACTGTTGACGACCGCTGTCACCGACCGGAGCCGCTGTGCTCCCTTTGCCTAAGAACATTTGATCCAAGGACTCCCTTGTTCATCATCGTCGACTGCTTTCATCCTGCCAGAGAAAGTCAAGGCCGTTGATGACCGAGGTGAATCCACCAGTGGGTTTCCCGCCACCAGAAGACCTCAGAGATGCCGACGAAGCTACTGAAGCCAGCCATTCACCGACACCCGATGCCGACGACTCGACGCCCTTGCTGGGCCAAAGTTCTTCATCCACTCTTTGCGGCAATGAACACTCGTCGTCGAGGTGCACTGCACGCCTCACCTGCTGCAGGACGTTTTTGACCAATTGTCAACGAGCACCGCAAGGAATGAAGCTGCTGCTTCAACGACAGCGTTCACCTTTTCATCATCTCGGAAGTTTGATGACCCATGGCTCATGCTTGAAAGGGAGTGCACTCAAGAAGGGCCCGTCGATTCCCCAATGAAGAACTCTACAACACAAGGTACATTTGGGTTGCAGAACTATAGAAGAAGATGAGACTCTAATAGACAATATATGGACTGGGATTGTGGTGTATCTTCATTTACAGGTTGCCCAGGTGGGGGTTTCCTCATACAGAACTGTGCCTAGTGGAAGGGCCAGTATTCTGCCAATTGTCTAACCAACTTGTCTTCCTCCGAAATGTATGGTTGATATTGTTTTACTGTGTTGATTCGTATGCTATTTGAACTGAGCACAGTTGATGCATTTTAATGGAATCAGAGTAATTGTGGTACCACCGAGAACTGTATATATTTACCATTTTAGAATTGTAGGAGCACAAAGTTTATTATCGTGATTGTGTATATAACCTTGAACCTTATTTATATAAGGAGCTGTGTGGGTGCTTGGGGACTACACTGCACTTAAGAACCTGCCCACATCACCTCGTGAGAAGCTAGGCCTTGATTGCTCGTCCATTACTACCATAATAGAGAATCTTGGCTGGGGTCCTCTGATCCTCTCCTCTGCCATATAGAGAGCAGGAGTACAGACAACCCCCACCGGTGGTTGCTTTATAGTGCGTATATGTCTCGGGCAGCACCTCCAGAAGGGGCAGAAGGACAAAGAGTGCACTGCCTGCATGCTTAGAGATGACTGGATAAGCTCAGTGAATGTGATGCCACATGGCAGGCCAGACACATGTAAAAACTTCTAGCAAACACTCCCCGTCCCAGAACACATACAGCCAGACCTGCTACCCTCATGACAAGACACCAATAAACGCCTTACAGTGATAGCTTCCCACAACCAGTGCTACCCTGATGGTCTTGATAAGACAGCATGCATAGACACACCAGTTTACCGTCGCCATGTGTCACATACACCTATGAAGGTGGAACTGCTCACCTCAGTTCAAGGAAAATTAACCCCACACAGTGCCAGACTCTCTGCCACCAACAACAACAGAAGTGCACCCCAAGTACCTTTGACTCACCTGCACAAGGTACCCACCTAGCTTTCATCCACTGCATGCCACCTGAAAAATCTTTTTAAACTTGCAAGTCATCGCATTGCATCAATGTAAAGATAATGGACAGCCCTGACAACTCGCATATGGAACAAGGAGAGAGGCGTGCACCACCCAGTGTTGAAGGATGACAGAGGTCAACAGGGAGACAGGACACAGGGTGATGATTGCCTAGCAGTGGAGTCGAGAGATCGAGAGAGACAGAGAGAGAGAGGAATAGGGTGAAAGAAGTGCAAGGAGGAGACTGGCTGATGATGAGATGAGGATGGACATGTTTTACACCACTGTGGCTGAGGGTAGAGAGAAGGTGGTCAAGAGAATAAGACAGATACATGAACACCTGTGAAAGAAGCAGCCTGGTCAGAGAGCCTTGACGGCACATAGAAGGAAAAGTAGCTATGCAGTAGGAGGTGAAGGACAAAAGTGGATGATGGAGAAGGGCAGACTGACAAAGCAAGGCCACCTGTGAAAGGTCGATCAGCAGCTACACTTCAAAGAAACAACATTCACAACCCACCATGGCATGCAAACAAGAAAGAGACCCATGTATGCATCGTCCGCACAAATAAGTGCATAAAACCACATACACATTCCCTACACCAACCCCCAACCCACCCTGTTGGATATCACTTTAAATGGACCTCAGGACAATGTGCAGCTGTTCACTCACCTTTCAACCGACCACACACCCTGTGCGAGACAGACAGTCACAGTAAGTGTGCATGGATCGCAGGATGCACTGGCAACACCTACAGGGACAACAGATGAAGACAAGCTGGGAGAAGTGAATGATGTATCACATGCATGGGCCCACAATGTGCACAAACACAAACTCCATGCAGTCACTCGCAGTTCTGGATTAGATCTACAAGTAAAGTAAAAAAGATAATCATGCAATACATCCAGGTGGACACAACATATAGAAACAAACAATGTACAAACAAGTGAACTGATTGTGGAAGACAGGAACAGTCCTTCAGGAGTACACATGGGAATATCTGTACAACCCTACATGCAGTAAGTGTGACAAACCTGTCCCGTAGAGTCAATATACAGAAATGCCCATGACTGTGTCACCAGAGGCAACACCCTGAAGTGGAGCAGCCGAGGATGTGAAGACCTGACAATGGACATGTGTGTTACATGTGAAATAGTAACATGGCAGGTCATGTGAGCCAATACATTAGCAGAGTGGGCAGTGGCACAGGTCAAAGTGTGGAGTGGACAGGGAGTACACCTGCAGGTGCCCATTGGAAACATGGGTCATGACTAGTACAATGGTGTCAGTATGGAGACATCATCATAGTCAATGAGGCAAGTATTGGGGAACCACAATACACAGAGCACAGATGCACAGAGAATGCATGTCTTAGATTAGCATGTACATCCAGAATGTGGGAAATAGTGGCATTAACTCTTGTGTGACAAGTGCTGCACAATCCGGTACAGTACATATATGTCAATATTCCATCAACCCATTTTTACCTTCACATGCCATCCTGTCGTCCTCAAGGCAACAATGGCAGTTAACACCACGGTGCATGGCTGAATCTCCACTACTGTACTCATCATACCTTTGAGAGGGCAACAACACATTTCTCAAGGAAAAATAAAAAAAAAAAAAGAAAATGAGTCCATCTCAGATTGGACAAAGAAACAACACATGCCTCTATCCTGGACATGGGTATTGAAAAAGAAGAAAAAAGGGTGCATGACGTTCAAGGGGTAAAATAAATGGAAAATCAGGCCACACCGGTCACTTAAAAAAACATGTCCACCCTGCACTGGGAGGGAAAAAAGTTCACCCTGGAGAGGTTAGGGGGAGGGTGCATGTTAATATACACATGAGTGAAAAAAAAGAAAAAGAAAATAATAATCCCCTCCATGGGCTCATGGACATCACAGCAACAGTGGTTAAGGAGGCGTGAGTCTGCTAGCTCTTGTGGCTGATCTGATGATGGTTGTGTTGGTGGATCCAATCCATTCAATTCCAATGCCTGGTCTTCATTGGCCAGGGCCATCCGTGACACGGTTGCATGCACCAGCACAGCAATGACGTTGAGGTCTCCATGCGCTTCCTCACGAATGGCCACAGAGTCTGTATGCGCACTCACTCGTGGCACATTGAGTTGCTGGGCCTCAAGGGATCCATCTTCTTGTGGATCAGTGTTGATCATGCAGAGAAGTCCTCAAGTTCTCCATCTCCTGGTGATGTGTAGTACGAGATGCCTCCATCTCATGCCTCAGAGCCTCTCTATGCCCTCTCCACCTAAACCTCTCCCTCAAACACCTCTCTTTGGCCCTCATTACGACCCTGGCGGTAAGGGGTTTGCGCCAGCGTTAGCTGCGCCGACCCCTTACCGCCAACTACGAGTTCCCATAGCGCCATGGTCATTTTTCCGCCCGCTTTTTGCGGGCGTAAAAATCCATGGCGCTATGGGACCTTGGTGTTAATTACGCCACCGTAATTTACGGTGGCGTAATTAACTCCTTCCCCACTCCCATTATACCCTATCGGGGCGAAATTGGAATGGGGAAGGGTAAATGGGTCAATGGGGACTTACCGCCCCGCCGACCTCGGAATGGGGCGGTAAGTCCACCATCCGCCATGGCGTAAACGGACTTTACGCCATGGCCGGAAAGTCCGTCGATGGCGGAAAAAATCCGCCAGGGTCGTAATGAGGGCCTTTGAGTTTAGAGATGTCACAGAATTGGAAGTCACCGACCTCCTCAAAAATATCAAACCTTCCACTTATAAGGGCGACATTTGTCCCCTGACTATCATCAAAGAATGTGCAGACTCACTCACCCCCATCATCACTGCATTTATCAATGCATTCTTCTCCACTGGCATCATACCACAAAGCCTAAAAGAATCTTGGGTTCACCCACTGATAAAATAAAAAAAAATAAACCCCAGTTGCCCCAACAACTACCGCCCCATTACTACCGTTCCCTTCCTCCTCAAAATCTGGATAAAGCCGCCCACAACCAAATCCAACAATATCTGGAATCCAATGCCATCCTTGTCAGAAGACAATCAGGCTTCCGCAAAGGCCATGGCAGAGAAACCGCCCTCGTAGATCTTAAGAACCAAATCACCAAAATAATGGATACGCTAAACCTGCTCTCTTGCTTCTCCTCGATCTCTCCGCTGCGTTTTATATTGTAGACCACAATATCCTCACCGCCCACGTATACAACGCAGCACACTTTCCTGACAAAGCCTCTTCCTGGATAACCTCATTCCTTGAAGGAAGGGGCATGAAGGTTTACACTGATCGGGTCCACGGTGACCCCACAACCATCAACTGTGGAGTCCCCCAAGGTTCATGTACAGCCCCCACCCTCTACAAACTGTTCACCAAACCACTCTTTGACCTGCTGGATGCGCACGGCATAGCATACACAAACTATGCTGACAACATCCAAGTCCTCCTCCGTCTCACCAGAGATTACGACCATGATGCGGCAGCACTCCTCCAGATCTATGCCACCATCCAAACCTGCATGGCAATCAATGGTCTCTGCTTAAACGGGGATACAACCGAGATCATCATCTTTGGTCCCAAGGAAACTCTCTCTAAACTTAACACTAAATACTCTCAATTTACCATTGACCATACTAACATAACAGTCTCATCATCGATTAAGATCCTTGGTGTGTACCTAGACTCCACATTCTCTATGACACGACAAGTCCGCGCCATCTCGTCTGTCTCCGCTCACACCACTAAACGCATTACTGCCATTAAACCCTTTCTAATCATTCAAAACTGCCTATCCATAGCCAGAGCCACAATAGGAGCCAAACTCGACTACTGCAACGCCCTTCTGGCAGGCACTTCCACAAAAAACATCAACAGGCTCCAAATAATACAAAATAATGCGCTGCGCACAGCCCTACACATTCCAAAAAGAGACCACATATCCCAGATCAGACGCAATGCCCACTGGCTCCCTATTAAGGAAAGGATCAATTTCAAAATCCTCCCACTGACGCATAAATGCATCAACCTCTTGGCACCATTCTACCTATCAAAAACCATATCTAAAAACATCTCTGCCTGCCCCACCAGAAGCCACCTTGCTAACCAACTCTGTGTACGATTCATAAAAAGCGCCGATGCAGGTGGCATAGGCTTCCCTCACTTAGCACCTAAACTCTGGTATGCCCTCCCAATTGCACTCAGAGCAGAATCCTCTCTGTTCGCCTTTCGCAAATCTCTCAAAACCACACTATTCATATATCCCTGACCACACCATCGCTAGGACTATCCGATTACGCACTGTACCTCCCACAGTCCTGGCACAATGTCACTATGTCAAATAATCGGTAAAGTTAAACATATGTAACCCTTAATTGAATCTGTAATGTAATTGTTTAATGTAACCACCATATATTCAATGTATTCCTTGTAACCAGCATCCTGTAACAGTGCCACGATGCCCCTGGGCTGATGTGTGCTTTAAAAATATGGAAAAATAAATGAATAAATAAATACATAAATAAATAAATAAATAAATACATAAATAAATAAATAAATAGTACATAGAAAATTTATGCATGTTTTTTAATGTGTTTTATCACATTGGCATTGAACATGTAATTACTCACAAAGTGCAGTAACGAGCTATGTTTAGAATAGAAGTGCCTGTCTGTCAAACCTACACACAAGAAGCTACAGGAGAATCTCACAACAGAACGCAATAAGAAAACATACCAAACGCATACGACAATTACATTGTATAACAAACAAACTGAATTATCTATTAACAACGAATAGTTGTTATTATACTCAATTAAATTGTTCTGCCTTTATCTTGATTTACGCACAGACCTCAGGAGTGGCAGCTCAACCAATAAAGCATCTTGCCCGCACTCCAAAACAGATCTAACCAACCTGATGCAACAAGAGCAAGGGAAATACAACTGCACAAATCAAGGATTACAAGTTGTTTAGTTCTTTAGGGCACGTAATGTGATATAATGCAATGTAATTGGGTCTTGTAATGCAGGACGTCTATAATGTTGGTGGCCTTTTGTCATTAGGATCACTACTGGCAATACATACCTAGCTGAGTTCTGCATTTCAACTTAACTACGTGTGTAGTGTAATGTGCAAAATGAGCATTCTTCTTTCCTACAATCCTGGGTTCCTTTGCATGTGCTAAACCTGTCAAAGCACATTGTATAAAAAGGTTTTAATGATGTATACATATCTTTTTCGCACGAACGAGTTTAACAGTTTTGCTTTTTATTTCCTAAAAGGTCAAAGAACAGGCTTCCTTTGCGTGAGAATCAATCATATATTCAAATTATCGCAGAGAGATACCACATGTACACTAAAAAGACGCATCTTCTTCATTGATATTGCTTCGTTGCTGGTCGAATTTTATAGTTAAATGCATTAGGAAATGTATTCTCAGCAGATTCGTGGCCCCTTTTGGTCCTAATGATATCATTATCATGTGCAAGCTAATGGCTTCCATTTCTACATTCACTGTAAACTGCATTTCCTGTTGATGCATGAAATTAGTTTTTTTAACTGTCATGATTATTATTTTTATGACTTCCACATAGACACGTATGCTCATGCTCAGTGGGATCTGCAACAGACAGGAGGACACAGGAGGCAGAAATCAAGGCAAAGGGGCAAACAATCCACTCCAAATGGCTATATAATGCACACCCCTACCCCAAACAAAGATTTCCACACCATTTGCCATTAGCAGCTGTAAGCTGGGACAGGCAGTTCCTGCTGCGGCTGGAAGCATAGAGGCAGGAGGAGCAGGCCAGGTCACAGAGAGCACAGTGGGGGCAGACGGGGTCGGGGGGGGCGGGAGAGGAGGAGGACAAGGAGAAGTAGAAGAGAACAAGCAAGGTGTGCACCTATCCACAGGGAAAGGCCCTCACCCTGGACCTTCATGAGGACATAAGGAGCAGGATAAACATCTGTACAGCTGTGCTCCCACTGCTAAAGCTTGTGTCAGTATTACAATTCCTAGGTACTGGCACCTTCCAGCACTCTGTGGTCATGTTGCACGGCATGGCACAGCCCACATTCTGTGCCGTTCTTGCCCACTTGCTGGATGCACTCCTGCGGCATGTGTGACACGACAACACACTGCCCACCACCCCAGCCCAGGTCAGTGCCATGAAGGCAAACTTCTATGACGTAGACCAATTGTCTAATGTGATTGCAATCCTGGACTGCACCATGTTGCATTGGTGGCCCCCCAGGTCCAAGAAGTAGTGTACAGAGAAATTGCTAACATTACCACACCCTGAATGTACAGATGACCTGCAAACCCAATCTCATCATCACCCACTGCTGTGCCCACTACACAGGTTCCTCCTACGACTCCATGGTCTTACAGAACAGCACACTGCCAGGATACATGGATAGGCACAGAGGACAATAGACATGGACAGTGGGTGAGTAAAACTGCCAGCACCTATGCACTGTGAAGCACCTGACCAAATTGGTTGGGGGATGTGAATAATGACACAAAGCACGGCATGACAAGTAAATGCAAAACCATTACACGGCCAGCTCCTGCACCAATGACAGGGTACAGCTCAGGGAGAATGCACAGGTTGAACACACCTGGATGGACAAGCAAATGAACACATTCAGCAGCAATTCATTCCACACACATGACTATAGGTACCACAATGCATCATGCATGATCAAAAGCAAGAACAAAATTCCACATTGCAACACACAACAGCAGCACTGCTAGTGCTGCGCCGATCTACCGCTGTACACCCACCCCGTAATGCTGACCCACTGACTCCAGAAGCATAGGGAATGCTGATAGGCAACCCAGCAAGCCACATGCATGCAAGCAATACCCAGCCACAAGACAGCCAACAGGTACGCATGTCACCGACAGACACATCATGATACATCTTCTGCAACGTAACAGGGTGCATGAGATGCCAATACAATGCATGATACCAGTGAAGCAGCATGCACAGACATTGTACAGACACATGCCATGGGATGAAGCCCCATATGCATGCACATGATGACCATTGCCATGATGCACACCCACACATTTCGCAGTGACTAATGTCTGTGCCTCTCCCCATCAAGGTGACTCCGGATACCCGCAGCTGCCTTGGCTAATGACCCCGGTGCGTGATCCATGAACACTGCATGATGTAGGCTACAACCACGCACACAGCACGACCTGTGTGTGCATTGAGCGCACCTTTGGACTCCTGAAGGCATGTTTTTGCTGCCTAGGTCGCACAGGCAGAGCCCTTATGTACACTCCAGAGTAAGTAGGAAAAATAGTGCTTGTGTGTGCAATGCTACACAATATCTGCCTGAGGAGGAATGTGCCTCTAGCCCCTGATGTGGACATGCCACACCCAGAAGATGATGACGAAGTGCCTGAGGCAAGGGCCACAGCGGGCAACATCAGAGATGACGTGAGGGGTGGGAGACTAGTTCGCCAGGCATTGATTGACAATTTCCCTGGCACAAGCCATGCACCACTGTGTGACTGTCACTTCTGTAAATAAACTCCACAATGACACAATCAGGAATGTCCTCGCTCGCATTGATATAACTCAACTGTTTTGTAAAACTGTAGCGTTGAGACGCGCAGAGCCGTGGGGGCATGTCTGTTTTGTAGAACGTAGAGCGTGTAACGCAGAGACTGGCAAGCAGCATTCCGCATCAAGCGGCCATGTTGGAAGGATTACTGAGTTCAATCCCCTAGGTGTCAGGGACCACGAAGTCCAGAAGGGACGCAGACAGCGGTTCATGACAGTATGCCTCCTCTGAAGTCCAGCTCCTCTGGGTTTGCCCGGATGTATAAAATGGTATCTTCGAATCAACCTGGGAGCATTCATGTTTGACACGGGTTCTCAGGTGCGCTCACTGGGAGGGTACCCTTTCCATTCGACCAAATAGTGTAGTTGACCACGTCGGTATCTATAGTCACAGATTCTGGAAACCTCATATTCGAGTTGTTCATTGATAATCACTGGGGTAGATCTTGGAGCAGTTTGAGAGGGCTGAACATATGGTTTAAATAGAGAGGTGTGGAAGACAGGATGGATCCTTTTCCATGATTCTGGTAGCCGAAGTCGAAAGGCCACTGGATTGATGATTTCTTTTATAGAAAAGGGCCCGTGATACCTGGGAGCCAGTTTATTTGGTCGCAGATGTCGAGTAAGGAGTTTCGAGGATAACCAGACTTTATCGCCTACTGAGTAAGAAGTCCCATGTCTTCTTTAGGAGTTGGCATGATGTTTAACGTCTTTTTGGGCCTTTTCTAAGTGTTCCTTTGCTTCTTTGTGTACATTAATAAGGGTTTCAATCCAGGAATCAACTGTAGGAACTGGGGTAGTGTGTGGGAGAATGGAAGGTAGAACTGAAGGATGAAATCCTTGACTACAGAAGAAAGGACTGGTATTGATAGCTGAATGATACGAATTGTTGTAAGCGAAATTTGGCCACAGGTATTAAGAGTGACCAATCATCCTGGACCTTGGTGGCGAAGCAACGAAGATACTGTTCCAGAGTTTGGTTTACACGTTCAGTGGCTCCATTGGTCTGTGGGTGATAACCTGAGGACAAGGCACGTTGGATTCCCAGTATATGACATAATTGTTTCCAGAACTGGGATATGTATTGGGGTCCTCGGTCAGAAATGATCTTGGAGGGGAGCCCATGAAGCCGGAATATGTGTTCCAGGAAGATTCCGGCGAGTTCAGATGAGGATGGCAGTTTGTATAAAGGTGTAAAGTGAGCCATATGAATGAACAAATCAATGGCAACCATGATAGTTGTGTATCCCCTGGAAGAGGGTAGTTCCACGATAAAATCCATGGTGATGAATTCCCAAGGCCTTGTTGGTATTGCTGGTTGAAGCAGTAGACCTGCGGTTTCTTATTATCATGTTTGTTCTGATTGCAGACTGCACATGCCTGGATATGGATCCGGACATCCTCTTTCATTCTCGGCCACCAAAACTGTCTTTGTATTGAATGGGGGGTGTTGGTGATGCCACGGTGTCCTGAATGAAAAGTATCATGACATAGGCTTGTGATCTTTTGCCACAGTCCAGGAGTGGGGATGACCAAGCGATTGTCCTTGAACAGATATCCGTCCCTTGTCTTCAGTTTCCATTGATTGTTTCTCTTAAACTCCTTCCAGGTTTCAGAGGACTGAGTTTGAATTTGAATATCCTCCAGGAGGGTGATTGCTTGGGCAACAAATATTGTGTGATGAAACATCTTAGGAAAAGTCCGATCTTCAAGAGTTTCGTAATCAGGACGTTTGGATAAGACATCAGCTATTATGTTGTGTGTTCCAGGGACATGAAGGATTTGAAACTGATATTGAGCAAAAAAGAAGGCCCAACTGGCTTGACAACTGTTTCTACATCCTAGGGATTGCAGGACTTGAAGATTCCAATGGTCTGTACAGACCTGTACCGGGTGTTTGGCTACCAGGAGAAGATGACGCCAATCAGTGAAGGCTTGGCAGATGGCTAGCAGTTCCTTTTCCAGGACGGAATAATGAGTTTCACTGGGAGTCAAGGTGTGAGAAAGATAGGCGATGGGGTGTTCTAACTTATCATCAAGTTCCTGTTTTAGGACTGCCCCGATGGAGTAGTTGGAGGCATCAGTTTCCACAAGAAAAGGGCGATCAATGTCGGGTTGAGCTAGGATGGGAGCTTGTGTAAACTCTGACTTCAAGCGTTGGAAAGCCGTATCTTGGGCTGAGGTCCACTGAAAGGGGGTATCCTTCTTTAGCAATGTAACAATAGGATGTACAATCTCCAAAAAGGCTGGTATAAATTTCCGATAGAAGTTAGCAAGCCCCAGGAAGGATTGAATTTGTTTTACAGTGGTTGGAACGGGCCAGGATAGAATGGAATCTAACCTTTGAGGGTTGCATTCCAATCCCCTCAGGGCTAAGAACGAATCCGAGATAGTGAACAGTTGATACATGGAAAAGACACTTCTCTGGTTTGGCCAGGAGCTTATGTTCACGTAGACATTGTAAAACTGCCTTTACATGTTCTTCATGTTTCAGATGGTCCTTAGATTATATCAGTATGTCGTCCAGATATTCAATGACGAAGAGGAACAGCATGTCAGAAAACACCGGGTCCATAAAACGTTGGAAGACCGCTGGGGCATTAGCAAGTCTGAAGGGCATAACCAGGTATTCAAAATGGCCAAAAGGTGTTCTAAAGGCTGTTTTACATTTGCACCTTCCTTTATACAAATGTATTTTATTTATTTACTTGTGTATAATCAAAATATATGATTTTTAAAAGGCTGAACATCAAACAGCAATATCAAGCGAACTAGACAAGTTAGCAGAATGCAGAATTCAAGTCTGATAACAGGTAGACTACGCTTGACCTGTGTGTAACAAAGAAAAATGTGCATGAGGTACCTTACATCGTGCGGAATCAGGTAGCGTGAAGCAACTTGTTAAATTTTGCTACATCCCACGGCGTTGATTTTAATAAACGCTGCTTCCAACAGTTTGGCTGAGGCTATCACCCAACGGGTTTTCTCCCCTGAAATGAGACGACACCACCAAGTATTTTCTTCTATAAGACGGGGGTCGAGCCAGCAAGGTGATAGGAAAGCGGTGCGTTCATTGGTTAAGGAGGGACAATGCAAAAGAAGGTGACGAACTGTCTCAATAGAGTCTGAGACTTTGCATAGCCTGCAGCTTTTTGTGGCTGTTTGTTGTCTTATTGTCAAGATTTCTCTTGTGTGGAGTAAATTCAAACGTGCTCTTAAAAAGGTAGATCTTAATTTTCTGTCTGGAAATTTCGAACAATAGGCTAGAGGAGTGTGCAGTCTATTGAACGTAGGAGGAAGATGGGTCAGCAGCTTACATGCTTGTACTTGGTCGTTGGTTGTTATCCAATCCAGATCCTTCAGTTTTTTGGCTACTCTAACTGGGTTGGTGATCAGATCGCCCATGGAGCACATAATCTGCTGCAGTTTATTTTTTTGGCGTTCAGCCCAGTTCACAAGAGTCTTGCACTCTGAGGAAGCCATCTCTTGGGCGATGATGTTGAAGATGGGGAGACCGTCTGTTATAAGAGTCTTTCTAAATAGAGCTAAAAACAAAGCATTCACTTTGGCACTTAGTGATAGAAGGCCCAGCTCTCTTCTTACGGCCGCAATAGGAACAGAGTTAGGAAGGCCGAGAACAGATTTCCAGATGAAACCTTCCAGTTTCTGCCAAAAAGAAGTAGGTATGGAAAGTGTGGCATCCATACCGTAAGTCAATGCCGGAACCATTTTTCCTTTGTAGAAATTAATGGCCGGAATCAAAGAGAATTTGCCATACTTGCGGTCCACCATTCTTAATTGCGAAGTTAAAGATTTTGCTTTTGCCCAAAGATGGTCCTGCATTTTGGCGTCATGAGTGCTGCCATCAAGAATTACTCCCAGATAATTAAATTGGGAAACCACTTCAATTTTTGTTTGGTGGACCGACCAGGGCCTGATGATTTTCGTCGACGGGCGGTTTTTTGAGAAGATCATGATTTTAGTTTTTAGCTTGTTTATGGACAAGTTGTTGGATTCCATATATTGGGCTAAGTTTTCCAGCTGGCGTTGGAGGCCAATGGGCGTCTGATCAAGAAGAATCATGTCATCCGCATATAAAATGCGGGATAGCTTGGAGCCACCAAAATTCGGGGGAAAGGAATGCACCATAGGTTCTGAGTCTTTGAAATCGCCTAAAAAGGCTAAAAACAGGGCCGGGGCCAAGGGACAGCCCTGCTTGACTCCTCTTTTGGCTGTAATTTCCTTTGACAGCGACCCTTGTTTGTTCAGACGAACCATAAGCGTGGTGTTCGAATGCAGCGCCATTATTGGATTCAGGACGGCCTCAGGGCAATTCCAATGTTTCAGCTTATTCCACAGAAGCTTTCTATCTACTTTATCGAAAGCCTGCGATAGGTCGATGAAAGCTGCGTATACCGTCGGAGCCCCTTGTTTAATTTTTGCCTTCAGGATGTTTAGTATAAAGATGTTAACCGTCGTGCTTCCGTTCTTCTTGAAACCGACTTGAAAGGGATCTCTGCAGGGAGCCGAAAGCGCCCAGCGGCGGAAACGGTCCAGCAGTATGGAGGCAAAGAGTTTTCCCATAATATCCAGCAACGCAATGGGCCGATAGTCGCTTGGTTCTTCTCGGCTTCCTTTTTTGTAGATAGGTATTACTATGGCTTTGGTCCAGGATAGCGGGATTTTCTTGCTGTCAGCACAGTGTTTGAACAGAAGGCTAACGAAGGGAACCCATTCCTTGATATGAGTTTTAAGATCCAAGTTTGAAAGGCCATCGGGGCCCAGGGCTCTAGAGGATTTCAACTTCTGAATGGCCCTGGATATGTCTGCTTTGTCGGATAGATCGGCCCAAGGTGACTGCGTCGGCTCTACTCGGAGGTTTCTTGTAGAGTGCGGGCACGCAAACAGTGCTGTAAAGAATTGAACCCAGGCTGTTTCCGCCACTGCATTAATCATGTTGTTGTCTGTGTTGCTCTGAAAGTGATTTATCAAATTCCAAAAGTCAGCAGTTTTTTTTTAAATGATAACTCTTAGCATTTTTTCTGCGTCGTTTTGATAAATGGCTGCTCTCCTTGATCTTATCCAAGCGTTATAGATTTTCTTGTGGTGATCCCAGACGTCCCACGCTGCCCGTGTATTTTCAGAAGTTGCTCTGCGTTTTTGTTTTCTTAACTCCTTCTTTTTCGCTGCTATGAATTTATCATAGTTATGAGTGAAAGCTGGAGCGATGGTCTTCCCTGGCCCCGACTTGGTTCTATGTTCAATCAGAAGAGGAAGGTAGTTCGGCCTCTGTACCTTTGCGGAAGTGTTAGAAGTATTTGCTGTCTCCGCATAGTGCTGCGTAAAAGACCGCACATTAGCCGCGGTGAGGCGAAGCCTGGTCTGTTGAAAATTTGTCTCGATTGATGGGGAATACTGGTTACACATCTTGACATCTGCTGACCATTCCAGAGTGAGCATTTATGATCACTTGCCTCGGTTTTCACCACCTGGTAATGGCGAGTTTCAGCGATTAAGGCTTGCGAGACAAAGATGTAGTCTAGAGTGGCCATCGACTGGCCTCTTTCCCAAGTTGGGATATGAATGTCTTTGCCCAGAATCCAAGACGCATTGTGGAGCCCTCTGGCAGCCATAAGGTTCATCCATGCTTTGCCTCTGTGTTCTGCTTGGGTCGTGGGAGCATCCGCAAGAGCTTGTTGGTTAGGGTGGATGCAGTTAGCATTAAGGTCTCCACAAATTATTGCAAAGGGGGAGTTCCATTCCAGCATGATTTCATCCATGGTTTCTGCCATGGCTTGGCAGAAGTCTGTTACTGTTGTTCTTTGCAGATTCCAGTATGTAGTTATTAAGGCTAAAGGGTGGTTGGTACGGCTTTTACTGTTTTGACGCGTAGTATCACCTTCATAGTTCCACTCTATAAGGACTGCCAGAACCCCCATACGACTTTTTCATGGTCCTGATGCTTCTCAGGTTCTGCCCTGAACGGACCGCAATTAAAAGACCGGCGGACGGGCGGCCTAGCATGCCCTTGATAGCTGGCGAGATCTCGATTTTGTAGCCGTCCATAGATGGTTTTTCTTGGAGCCAGGTCTCTTGAAGACAGAAAATGTCAAATGATGATAGAACTACAGAAATGGGTTCCACTAAATGGGAGTGTCCTCTCGTATTCCAAGATGCCAGCGTCAAAGTCTTTTGGACACACAAATCGCCGGTCTCGGAAGATGGTTGCTATCTTGGGCGTTTAACACTCAGGGCGCCCTTGATCCAATTCCAGGGACCCCCTGATAGCGATGGTTTTTCCAAGATCTCAGATGTATCTTTGCTGTGCCTGGTTGGTGAGACTTGCCGATGTTTTCTTTGGGTGTCATTTCTTGTAGCCGGTGAATAGGCTCTGGTGGAGTGTCTCAAGCCGTATGGACGCAATTTGTCCATACGTCGTTTGGGCAGGGTATTCCTGTTCTTCTCATAATGGTCTCTTCTATTGGAGAAGTCCGATGCTACTGCCGCATATGTTCGAGCATGATGATCTGTTCGTCGAGATGGTTCCGGAGAGCAGGCATACTTATCTGTCCAGCGAGTTACTTCCGGTGAACGGCGTGTATGTTGATTTTGGCCCCTAGATTGTTTGGTTTTGACCGCTGAGTCGAAGAAATGCGCTTTTAGGACTTCTCTCCGTGCCGAAAGGTTATGGGCCGGAGTTCGGGGTTTGTGACTACTAGTAGCGACCCTGTCTTCTGTCTTAGTAGTGGTGTTTTCCGGATCTATTATTTCTGTTAGCAAAAACCCCATGGATTTTAATTCGTCTCCTGCCTTTTTGGAAAGGTCCTGTAATGGTGCAGCGTGTATGAACAGATAGGCCTTGGCCTTGCTGTCGGAATGGTAAGGCTGAATCCATTTGAAGTCAGCGGATTTCAATTTCTTTAGACAGTCTGTCGAAGATTTAATTTTCAAAATTGTTCTTCTATATAAGATCATGTAATTGTCTTTACTCGAAATTTTTTCGATTTTGAACATGCGGATCTGAAGTTTCCTGTTCACATCTGCCTCTCGAGATTGAACATGGTTGTGTGGGTTGTTCTGATGAACTTCCGGAGATCTGTTTTGACGATTTGTCTTTGCTGAGGTGTCCCTTGGGGCCGGTGAATGAGACACGATTTCCTGCGAGGACGCTCTCTCGGATGTTGAAATACCTCTAGAGTGAGCTTTCCGTGGCGGGGTAGTTAAGACGCTAGGCCGTTTCTGAGCTTCTATAGACTTGAAGTCTGGGGCTGCTGGTGATTCGTCAGGATCAACGTCGATGTTTACTAAAAGGCTTGAGTCCAAGAAGTCTTCTGCTGATTTAGGCGACTGAGTTAGGTCAGTAATGGCGAGAGCCAAATTACCCCTGTCAGACGGTGTGCTTCGTTCTGGAAGAACCTGGGAGGCTGTCCCGTTTGACTCTGGTTGTTTGTAAAAGGGGCTGAGCATTCAACCGTATCGTCTCTTCTTTCCTGTTTATTTTTAGTGTTTTTTTTTCTAATGTTTTTTTCCCCTCAGGCAGAGGGAGCCTCTGACCCAAACCTGATCCCCCCGTCAATACTTCTTTCGGCTCTTTTGCTTCTTTCGCCATGGCTCTGTTTGACAGGGTTGTCGTTGAAGGTTTGCTACGGAACAGAGATGCAAGGTCCTTCCTGTCTGTAAATACAGAGGTCTGTGTGGATTTGTAGCCCACCGCGTCCCATGAGGAACAAGGCCCGGGAGTCTGTGGCGATTCCCTTTTTTGATATTGAATATCATATTTTAAATCAATGGCGGTGATGAAGCCCTCCAGGAAGGTCAGCTTGGCTTGAATAATAGCTAGGGCGGCAGTGTTGTCTTTTAATGTGTCCCCCAGGGCCTCATAGAGTTTACAGAACGGTGCCAATGCTATTGTAATGGCAGACATGATCGTTGTCATGTCCTTCCTCACGGTGGGTGATTCTTTGTGGCTCGAGGATTCGACTTCAGAAGGTCTTCCATTTCTGACTGGTGTGGATTTCAGTTCTGTCGATGTTTAGTTGGCGATTGAGTGTCTGTGTCTCAAAGTAGGTTCCTGTGACGAAGAGGCCGATTTTGGTGTGTTCAAATGGGCTGAGGCCCACGCTTGTGCAGACATCCCTCTTTGAGGTGGGTAGACTTTGGGCTTTAGAAGA
Organism: Ambystoma mexicanum; assembly: GCF_040938575.1. NCBI lineage: Eukaryota > Metazoa > Chordata > Amphibia > Caudata > Ambystomatidae > Ambystoma > Ambystoma mexicanum. Next base: position 80,870,183 of record NC_090941.1, read on the forward strand.
TCCAAGATCTCTGAAACTCCATTCCGAAGAGGTCTATCTTCCGGTGAAGGGGAGTGCGGCCCTATAGACGGCGGGATGGTAAAGTTGGAAGCCACTAAACGCGGTTGCAGAGATGTGGGTTGAACTGAAGTGGAAGTCATTGAGGTTTGTGGCAGCGGTGTGTACGTCAGTTGGACCGCTGTTGTAGGAAGCCGAGTGTCCGGCGCCTGGGCTGCCTCTGGCTCAGCTATCAATGAGCTCGGTGCTGTCGCCCCTGCTGTTTTCCGACACTTAGGGGCTGGAGGGGTTTGCTCCAAGGCTTCGAGAATCTCAGCATCCGATGGTTCAGAGTCGATAAATACTTTTCATTTCACCTGTGTCTTGAAGAAGTTCAAAAGGGCGTTTGACAACATAGGGGTAGAGAGGAAACTTTTCCCCGAGGGATTTTTTTTCTGGGCTATAGGAGAACCCATAGCGTTCTTTCTTTTAGGAACCGCCTGATTTTGTTGTGGTTTGCTGGCAGGTAAGCTTTTTCTAATAAGGCCTTGAGACGGGACATTTCTCTGGATTGCCTTCCCTTTTTTTTTGTATAGAGGTCTCTTTATGTTAGACTGTAGGGGCAACTTAGGACTCCCCCTGGATGAAGCGGAGAGGTCCGAGATAGAGTCTGAATCAGAGGAGGCTTCTGCAGAGCCTCTCATCATTTGGGGGAGCGGGTGGACCACTCTGTCCTGCTCGTTGATCCTAGAAGAAGGCGGGACCATGGGTGTATCAACCGTAGGAAGATGTGTTAGTTCCTCAAAAGGTGAGGGCAAAGTTGCCGGAACTGCAGAGGACAGCCGAGGTAGAGTTTTCCTTAAGTCATTGGCTTCTATGGACGAGGCCTCCACAGGAACGTGGATCATGGCCGTGATGGTTTGTGTGGGTGGAACTTCTAAAAGTGCTGTTGGTTGGGCGCACCTCCCAGGGGAGGTTCCATCCTGTAATCGCGGCTGCATCTGGGGATACAATTCCGGAGGGTTTATCGCATCCGGCTTGGCACAGGTCAAAGCCGACTGAGGTATTGGTCCAACAGATCTGCCTGCCCGGGCCACTTTCTTCAGGTCTTCCCCCAGGGGTCCTCCGACCCTCACGGAGGTTAGACCACTCGCCGAGGCGGTGTCGAGGCATGTGGCGCTGGCTAACGGCAAAATGTGTTGACCACGGCTGACAGCGGAGCAGGTTAAATGGTCTCTGGGGCCTGTAGCAGTGGCCTGTGACAAAGGCCCATTGAAGACACATTTGGATGCTGTAGAATTTAATGTAGAGGAAACTCCTCCGGAAAGCGTCATCAAGTTAGCCGCATTTGTTCCACTGAGGCCAGTTTGCCCCATGACCAGGTTAGTGATCAAGCTGTGCATCCCTTGGCCTGGGTTAGACAGTGAAGCAGTCAAAACGGCCACCGGCATATCTGTAGTAGGAAACGTAGATGGACCAGCCTGCGTTAGGATTCGATTTTTTTTTGCATCACTTCAGAGAAGGCACTTTTCCGGGTCTTCTTCCATCTCCGAAGGGCGCCAAAGAGAAACGAGAGGTAAGGATGGGCGCGGGAAGGGGGGGAAGAGAGGGTCGAGGGAAGGAAGAGTGCCGCAGGAAGCGGCGATGAGTGAGGGTGAACGAAGGCGGGAGAAAGGGGAAGGGGGGGAGAGGGTCGGGAGAAGGAAGAGTGCCGAAGGAAGCGGAGGTGAATGAAGGTGAACGGAGGCAGGAGAACGGGGAAGGGAGGGGTAGGAAGGGGGGGCAGATGAGCACGGGCCGCCTCAGACAAGGGGGGACACTGTTTCCCCCGTGCTGGAGACAGAACACTAGGACCGTTCAAATAAGACGAGGAGCAGTGGCGTGCAGGCGAGCGGGCGGGCAGGCTCAAAAAGTCACGGTAAGAGTCAAGGGGAAGCGGTGCGTGAAACTGCCTACCTCCTCGCTAGTGTCGACTGACGGCCTCCGCCTCCCTCTTTTTGACCTGCAGCGGACTGCTGCAGACTGGACTCTGCTCACGGACTCCGCGCGTGCTTCGCGCTTTTCAAGGGTTTTTAAGGAAAATTGTGCTTATTTCCTTAAAGGCACACTGAACAAAAAGCAAAGTTTGTGGGTCATAGCTGCAGCTCCTCACTCCTTCTCTCACTGCTGCAGACTGGACTCTGCTCACGGACTCCACGCGCGCTCCGCGCTTTCCAAGGGTTTTTAAGGAAAATTGTGCTTATTTCCTTAAAGGCACACTGAACAAAAAGCAAAGTTCGTGGGTCGTAGCTGCAGCTCCTCACCCCTTCTCTCACTGCTGCAGACTGGACTCTGCTCACGGACTCTGAACTACAAATTAGATGGTAGGCACCCCTAAGATCTAATTTTGTGAATAATACTGCACCTCTTACTGCTTCCAGGATATCCGAGATGAGAGACAATGGGTAGCGGTGCTTGAGAGTACACTGATTAAGGCCACAGTAATCTAGACATGGTCTAAGCTCCTGGGTATCTTTCTTGAGAATGAAAAATAACGAAGCGCCCGCCGGGGACTTGGATGGTCGTATGGTGCCATGTTCCAAGTTAGTATCCAGGTATTCTCAGAGGGCCCTTTTTTCAGGTTCTGATAAAATAAACATTCTCCCGAAAGGGATCACTGCTGAAGGCTCAGTATCGATGGCACAACCCTCAGATCTGTGAGGAAGAAGAACTTGAACTATGGCAGTCGAAAATACATCTGTGTAAGCCTGATAGGCCCTGGGAATTCAGATGATGTTAGAGACAGTGACTGGACTCTGCTGGATTTCTTGCAAGTTTTCAGAGGACTTTGGTAAGGAATCCAAGAATAAGCAGTGGGACATACAGTGTTCAGAACCAAGAAACAAGAGCCTGCTGCCCAATTGATGTAGGGGTTATGCTTCTGTAACCAGGGCATGCCTAGAACCATCGGATAGTGGGCAGATCTTATGATGTCAAATTTGATCCTCTCTTGATGGTGATTTATAGAGAGTTGGATCTCTTAAGTTTGAAGGGTTAAGGGTCCTGAAGATAGGGGTCTTCCATCAATTGCCTCTACTGGTTACATCGTCTCTCGAGTTTCATGTGGAGTGTTGTGAGTAGTGACCCAATCGTGATCTATGAATATACCCATGGCTCCGCAATCCACTAATGCCAGAATGGGGTAAGATTCTTTCTTGGAAGGTGATAGAAAGGCCTGAAGAAGCACGAGCTTGTTTGGTCCAGGATAGTTCAAGGAAGGAATTTATGTGGAGCAGACATCATTCTCCCGAAACTGTGCCCCATCTAGGATCGGGAGCTGGCGTTTCCCGAATGCCGTGGAGGAGCAATAGGGCACTCTCTGACTTGATGTTTATAAGAGGCACAATACATGCAGAGACCAGTGTGAATACGGCGCATCCTTTCTTGTGGGGTAATGGGTCCACGGAATGCCCCAGTTGCATGGGTTCTGGATCTGAGGTCGGAGAAACTGCGGGTTCTGGGCTAGAAGGGTGGTCTATGACAGCTTTTTGGAATGATGATTTCGACTTCTTTTTCTCCGCCTTTCTTTCCTGGATTTGAAAATCAATTTGCAAGGAAAGGTCCAAGAGGGCCTGGAAGGAATTAGGGCGGGCTACCCTGGCTAGCTCGTCCTTTATTTCTTCATTTAAGCCTCTGCGAAAGAGAGTGAAGCTAGACTCTTGGGACCAATCAGCTTCCTTCATAAGTTTTTTGAAACGGGTGACATAGGTAAGCATATCATGGGATCCTTGTCAAAAATCAAGTAGACGTTCCTGAGCGCTGTAAACCTGCTCAGGATGATCAAACATGGCCTTTAGGGCTTCCACGAATCCATTGTAATCATCCAGGAGGGCGTCACCCGAATTGACTAGGGGAGTTGCCCAGGTTAATGCGTTGCCAGTGAGGTGTGATATCATAAACCCCACCTTTGCTCTAGGGGTGGAAAAGTAGTAGGGCTTGAAGGTGAAATGCACCAAGCATGAATCAAGGAAGGCACAAAAGGTCTTTGGATAGCCGTCATATTTGTCCACCACTCCTTCCAATAACACACTTTCCTTGGTAGCAGAATCACAAGACAATACCAGCTGCTTTAAGGCAGCGTTCTCAGCCTTAAGGTTTTGAACTTCTGTGGTGAGTTCCTGCATGCCTCGCATGAGGTCTTCAACCGCAGCTTCCATCCCTGTATCCGTATCGATTTTTAGGCGTCTCAATCTGTCTCAAGTCTCTCCCCTTCTCACCTGTCTTTCCTGTTTGCTTGCGACCTCCTTTTGTGACTTCCTCCGCACGGTCTGGGATTTATATAAGCCCGCGCGCGGGTCTTCGGATTCCAGCATGCTTCGTTCACATTGTCCAGGAGGGAACCAGGAAGGAACAATGTCCGCGAGCGGAGGCACAGAACCCGTGGCTCGAGCGCAGGCGAAAATCCAGGAAAGTTCGGTAATTTTGAGGGATGAAAGGAAAAGGAGGAGGAATCAAGGAACCGGGAATAGAGAGATCAGGAAAAAAGCCCCGAGCGAACTCCGGTAGCACACGTCCAGCTACGGTGAGCAGTAGCGTTGAGACACGCAGAGCCGCAGGGGCATGTCTGTTTTGTAAAATGTAGAGCATGTAACGCAGAGACTGGCAAGCAGCATTTCGCATCAAGCGGACATGTTGGGAGGATTACTGAGTTCAATCCCCTATGTGTCAGGGACCACAAAGTCCAGATGGGACGAAGATGGCGGTTCATGACAACCAACTCCCCAGAAGACTATCCCACCTCCCACCACCAACTTCCCGGCATGGACAATCAGGATCACTGTTGGGGCCTCTTCACCCCCTGCCGGCCCAGGTGATCTCGGGTACAGTAGTTGCTGCGACTGTCGTCATAACTTGCCCTGCTTTGAACCCTCTATGGGCGTGGTGAAGGTGGGTGGAATGGACCCCGCTACAATGTTCCGCTGCCACTGCAATTAATTTCCCTGCAAAAGGCAGAGACTCCCTCTGTCATCACACGGACACATTTGGGGGAGTGTGTGGCTCACTGCATGTTGGTCTTTCATTTGTGTTTAGGGGGGCAGGACGTCCATGCTGGGATAGATGTGGACGGACATGCATGCTTGGGGTCCTTCATAGCCCAGCATCCCCTCCCCGGGTGGCAGTCGCATGGTGGGGTTTGGTGGGTTGGCTTGTTCCATGGCACTGTCATGGCTCTAGGGGGAGCTGCTGTGCAGCTGGCAGGGATGTTCTGTGGTGCACAGAGATTGACAGGCTGGGAACATGTCTGTGTGTGGGACGTGTGATTCCCTGTGGCTTGTCTGCCATGCCCTCATGGGGCAGGCCTACTGGGTCCGCTGCATACTAGGGTGACTGCTACATGGTGCCAAAGTTGCTCATGCACCTCAATCCCGCTGGAACAGGGTGTGCCGGTAGGGGTGAGGTGTACATGCCATTTGTTTGGTTCACTTGCCTGCCCTTCCTGCTGCTGTGACGCTCAGTGGTGCCCTTGGGGCCCTGCCCCATGGCTGCTCTGGGGGTGGCTGATGGGCTGCCCCATCACTCTGTCCTGTCTGCATGCCCATCTTTGGGATCTGCTGGACATGTGTCCCTGTCCACTGACACTTCTTATACTGGGTTGTCATTTGTGCATGCATTCGGGGGTTCCCTCACTTCAAGCCTCCTGGCTGCTTGTTCCCGCATCTGCAAGGCTGACTCCCTCTATCCCCTTAAGGTTCAGCACCGTATTGCATTTTTCCTCCCATGCAGTGAGGACCAGTGGCTCGGCAGTGCCTCCTTCTGTCACTACGGACTCCCAGCGGTGTTAGGACAGCAGTCCCTGCATCCTTACCCTCAGGTCGTTCAACCCTTTTACTGGCAGTCTTCACCATAACGGGGTACACTGGCAACTGCTGTGATCGTCTGGGCAATGTTGTGCCATATTTCTGTCCTCCACTGCCTACTGGTCTTTCTTTGCCTGACTCCATACAGCTCCTCACAAAGGGCCACTACCTCATCTGTGAGAAGAACAGGCTCACCCTCGCTAAATTTGGGTTTTCTGAGGCAATGTTCGTCACCCTGGCCTCTTAGCCTCTCCTGAAACATGTTTGATGTTTTGCAATGCTGGGTGGCTGCAGGAAGTGGAGATATTGTTTAATGGATTGTGTTTTTCAAAATGGCCACTGTGATGCTTCCCGTTCTGGTGGTGATGCAATTTCCGCCAGTGCTAATAGCGCCGGGAATGCCGGCAGTACCGCTATTAGCGCTGGTTTTCCAGCAGTAGCCCTTATTTTGGTGCAATTACCATCATGCGCTAATAGTGTTACCGTCGGAGTCGGGGTGGCGCGTGCACCCCAGGTTGTTATGTGGCGCAGATCCCGTGACACGACCCAGTGGTAACGCTATTTGAGCTTGACAGGAATTGTGCCAATTTAATGCCAAACTTGTTATGAGGCCCACGGTAACAGAAACGTGTACAAGTGTTTGTTACTCAGCACAATGTGTCAAACATTTCTTTTAAGGTTTTTTTCTTCAGTACGTATCCTTTCAGATTATCATTATTATTATTATTATTATTATTATTATTATTATTATTATTATTATTATTATTATTATTATTATTATTATTATATTTATTGAGCACAGACCTAGTTTTGAGAAGAAACAGAACGCTTTACAGAGGTATACAATAATACAGATACATAACGGAGTGCTTCACAGAGGTATACGACAGTACGGTTGCATAACGGAGCACCTTTCAGAGGTTACATCAAAACAGATATACAGTGGGGGGGGTGTGATACAGAGGGCACAGAGGAGGGCTACAGCTGTACAGGGTAGCAGGGAGGAGAAGGGTGGGTATAGTCTAGCAAATCAGGAGGCAGGAGGTGCAATGTGCTGGTCTAGGTGTTGACGCAGAGAGATTCCTTTACGAGGTGGGTCTTGAGTTTTTTCTGAATTGCAGGAGCGTGGGGGCGAGACTGCTGCTGACAGGAAGCAGGTTCCATAATCTTGGGGCGTAAGCAGAGAAGGCTTGTTTTATGGTCCTTTCCTTTCATATGTTCCGTGGGGGTGCTGTGGGCGTTGCAGTGTGCAATTTGGTTTTAATAATCCATACTTGAGGCAATTGAAATTGTCCTCAACATCAAGTCCAGACCGTGCCAACAACGTGATGCCTGGTTGGATGCTTTGGTGCTTTCCATAAATCCCGAACCCTTGGGGCTGAAAAACTTGATGCATATTGCTGCCCTATTTTAGATCTTGCCCTGGCACTTCTCGAATCATTTCTAGAGTGTGGTGATAATACTACACTCAGTCCAGGCAAGCTTGTGATCCTATTTTTAACTTCATAAGTCAAGACCCCCATCACAGCAGTAGCCCCCGCTGAGGAAAACTCTGACGCTGGCCTCAGTATATCTCATGGAATATAGCAGGAATATGAGACAAAATGCTAGATGAGGAGTGGTTAAGCTTTATTAAACAATTAGATATAATTTTCCTTCAGGAAACATGGATGATGGATGAACCCATAATGACAGACTATACCGGTTTCTTCACTCCGGCTAAAAAAAGTAACAAGGGCTATTCAATGGGGCGGCCTGGTAACATGGATCTTTTCATCAACACCATTCATTATCATGAGGGTCTCGACTGACCATGATCAAACAATGGCCCTCCAATTGAAGGGACAGGGATGTGATTTAAGCCTGAGATTAATAAACATCTATTTACCTCTGAGAGGAAGCCCCACTATTGATGGAGAGTTGCTCATTTTATTTGAACAGTTAATAACTTTTTTTTATTTTGGTTGGCTGAAAAAAAGAATTCAACCTTTCAAAAATTCATGACATACAAAAACATATTCACATACAATTTCATCATATGTTACATCATTCATATAGACTATTACAACGGTGTTGTTTTGTTAAAACAATCATTGAATAAAAAAAAACTTGAAGAATAAATATGGCAAAATAAACACCATCTACGTAATAGGCTATTCACAAATTGCATTGCTGTCACATGTATTTGAAATAGATGTTGGCAAAAAAAGCATGTCAAGGAACTGTACCAAAGCAATTTTAACCGACATTCTGTTAGTAGAAAAAAGTCATCACACGTGTAAGTGAAAATCAAAACCAAGAAGTTACTAAAAAACAAGGCCCGTTCTGTCTTTAGTGCGACACACTCTACCACCAAGTGTTGTAACGTTTCTGTGAGCTCAGGTTCCTTACAGAAACAGCAGAAGATCATTCCATTTGAAATTATACCTCTCCTGACAAGTATTTCATTCGTAGGACACAGATTAATTCTCAATCTCATATACTGAAATACACTAAATAGTCTGCCATCTGACCCAGTTTCTTGTAACCAAAAATTAGTACATTAAAATCGCTATAGGTGATGCATTTCTCTCGTGTGCATACCCAATCATGGCTTTGAAGTTTCATCTTGAACTTGTCAGGGTTATCTAATAATTCATCAATTGACAAATCAGCGGAAACAATAATGTCTAACAAAGTGTTACGCCAGACAATTGGGAATTCATCCTTTGAGGCCAATATGTAGCAGGCTAGAGTAGATAGTATAGTGAAGCATTCAACACCCAACATGCATTTTCTAAAAAAGGCACACAAGTGCACAGCTAAGGATGTGAGGCCAAGTTTGAATCTAATTCTGGCCATCGGGACACAGTTAGGTAATCTCAAGATGGCCCTCCAAAATCGAGCCTCAATTCTCTCACATTTTATTGGATTCCAAGGCAACATTGGTCCTACACCATAAAGAATGGTAGGAACCACTTTTTGTTGGTAAAACAATATTATATGGGAATAGGAGAATTTACCAAATGTATGTGCTAGAATCTTGGCTTGTGAGATTAAGCTTTGTAGTTTCAATTCAACCGATGTAAGAAAAGTTGAGCTGGCAGTGTGACCACTAAACATTACTCCCAAATATTTGTATTGTTCTACAACCATTAAGTTGGATTGGTATAGTTTCCATGAAAAAGTATTTGGCTTATTCCCTGGTTTTGCTCCATATATTACGATCTGCTTTTTTTCGATGTTAATCAGCAGATTGTTTTCATTAGTGTATTCTTCCAATTTAGTTAGAAGATTTTGCAATCCTTGTGGTGTCTGTGATAGCAAGACCAGGTCGTCTGCGTAAAGTAACCAAGCCAACTTTTGTGAACCAAGGTTGGGCGCATCTGCTAGGGCTTCATCTAATCTCCACCCAATATCTCTCAAAAATAAGTTGAACGAAGTGGACACCAAAATGCATCCCTGCCGTAGGCCACGGTGTGTTTGAAAAGTTCTGGACAACAGGCCCTGCAGGGTGAGACACACCTGCATGGAAGTATTGGTATGTAGTAGTTTTATTAAAGTTAGGAGTGTAGGGGGGCACTTGTAGTCACTTAGTTTGGTAAACAATTTCTGTCTATCAACTGAATCGAAGGCCACATGAAAGTCTACAAATGTCATGTAAATTGTCTGTTTCCGCTCTGCCCCTTTTGCTCTGACCATGTTTAGCGCTATGATGTTAGGAATAGTACCCAGACCCCCCACAAATACCTCCTGAATGGGATCTCTGTTTTTAGAATCTGAGGTCCATTGATTGAGTTGTTTCAACACAATGCAACTCTAAATCTTCCCTGGTGCATCAAGCAGAGCTATTGGTCTCTAGCTCTGGGGTTTGGAGCGGTCTCCTTTTTTATAGATAGGAATCACAATTGAGTGCTTCCAAGAGGAGGATAGCTGTTGTGTGATGTTTATATAAGTAAAGATCTTAAACAGGATTTCAGCCCAATGTTGTGGATGCTGTTTCAATGTAAAACTAGAGAGACCATCGGGTCCCAGGGCTCTCGATTTGCTCACCTTGTTTATATATTTAAGAATGTCGTATTTGTCAAAATCTACTTTAAGGGGTTGAGATTCCTCAACTTCTGATAAGGAGACCAGGCTACTTGGTTTGGCAAAAAGTTGTTTGAAATTTGTCACACACTGTAGTTCAGATACTCCATTTACCTGGACACTGAGTTGAGACACTGCACCAGCCTGGTTTGGAGTCTCCCACATACGAGCCATATTTTTAGTTTGTATCAGTTCCAACATCCTCTCCCCAACTTGTTGGTACAAGAGAGCCTTATGGGCTCTCATCCAATTTTTGGGATTGGTTTTGATTTTAACTAGAGCATGCGCCCTTACATTTGGTGGCAGCAGCTTGGCTTGTCTCTTGCTTGCACGTAAACATGCTTTTCTTCTCTGAATTTCAGAATTGAACTTGTGAAGTGGCTTTTTCTTATGCGATGTAGAAGATGTGTGATTATGGAACAATAACATTAGATTGTGATAGTTAGTAACGCCTCTGTTAGGATTGCACTTGGATTTTCAAAGAACTGTACCTAATGCAGAGTTAAGATGTTCCAAGGTGTGTTTTGACCATTTTATAGGATTTAGGGCATTGTTTACTTGAATCTCTCCCTTTCCTTGCAATTGTTGTAAGGTAGAATTGCCATTGCTTGCGAGCCAAATCAGCCTAAGCATGTTATGATCGCTTTGTATAGTAGGTATTACTTGGAATTCAATTATCTTAGAAAACAATTTGGCATCTACATAAAGAAAGTCAATGATTGCTTTTGCTTTCCCTGTTTTCCACGTATGTTTGGGTGGAATATCATTTAGACATACTCCATTGACCATATGTAAACCGCAAGATTTTGTGAAGTTTGACCATTGCAACATTCGAGCCTGATTCTGGTTAGTGACAGGATCTAGACAATGGGCCTCATTACACGGAAGGCCTTGGTGGAAAGGGGAATTACCGCCCCATTCCAAGGTTGGCGGGGCGGGAATTCCCCCTTCCACCACTGCCCTTCCCCATTCCCATTTTTGCCCCATAGGGCATAATGGGAATGGGGAAGGTGCTAATTACGGCACCACAATTTTGCGGTGCCGTAATTAGCACCAAGGTCCCTTAGCGGGTTGGTTTTTAACGCCTGCAAAAAGCAGGCGTTAAAGCACCAACCCGCTAAGGGACCTCGTAGCGAGGCGGTAATGGTTAACGGTCACCGTTACCATTAACGGTGACTGTTAACCATTACCGCCTTCCGTGTAATGAGGCCCAATGTAAGTTCAAATCACCAGCAACTATAATGTGTGACACATCAGATGAGAATGCTATTTGATCGGAAACATCATTTAGATTGTTAAAGATTACTTCAACAGAGATCGTTCTAGGGTTCCAGTACAAATTTACTATTGCATAGCTAGTCTGGTGATCTACAATCTTTGTTAGTTGAATGTGCGCATTTGGAGATAGCCAGGAAGAAATGGTTACATTTGAGTTGGTCTTAACATCTTTCAAGAGGCCCGATGTTGGCCGTCCGTTCAGACCCCTCGATGCTGGTATTAACAATACTTCATGATTATCCAAAATGGGGACATTGGTCAGCCATGTTTCTTGGAGAACCACCATATCGTAACTCTCAATGCCACTGTTGGTATTATTTAACAAATGCACAAAACCACAAGTGTTCCAGCAAGCCAATACAATAACCTTTTGGCTTACAGGTAAAGTTAACTATTGTTCTTGGCACAATTACAACCACATGCATTTTGATCTTGCGGCCTTTGGTTTATAAGAGATTTGTGGTTCAAACTTAAGCAGACTGGGCCAGTTGGGAGATTTTTATGTGAGTCTATATTATATCCAAAAGCAGGGCCAGCAAGTACAACAAATCCCATTTCAAAGAGCTGTTGGTTGGCTCGCCAAATTGTGTTTAATACAACTCTTGATCTCAACCATAATTTTACCAGAGTCAATGTTTTATCATTGAGAAATTCAACCTGGTCAATATCCGCGCACCCTATATCTTCTAAGTCCGGGACATCAGAGAATAGTTCTATTATACTCTGGTGATTTAGGTCATACTGTCTGAATGGGGCCTGTCTGCAGACAATGACAATCGAAAAAGGACAACCACTAGATGGAATGATCTTCTTCTCCATATCCACCTCTTTGGGTTTTTACACAATGGGCACTTGTTTAGGTTTATTCAACATTAGTGCTTTCAATATGCCATCTACCTCCCTGGCCATGCCTGTCACATAGCCTGTCACGGAGCTTGGTGTGGGGTGATAGCATTCATTGGGAATATTGTTGGAGACTGCTGTTGCTGAATTGCTAGAGGAGAGCAAACCCAACTCAGCTTGACCACAGGCACCATTGAAATCACCAATTCTCATTGTTTGAGAATACATGTCCCGTGCATTAATTGGTATACAATTCATATTTTTGGGAGCTGAGGATTTGTCCAACTTTTCTACGGCTTTAGCAGATTCCGAAAGTTTAGGCAATTTTTGAGTATTATCAAGTAGTATAGTTCTTAACCCTGCCATATAGGCATCTACTTCTTTTCGTATTTCCTTTCTACGTGCATCCAAGGCAACATTGTCCTTGTTTGTTATTGCTGTGATTTTTTTAATTGGGTTTGCTTTCGGGTCAGAATTTAAAGCAACCGAAGACGAACCTTGCATGCTGTCAGCAGCTTTCACAAGGTCATCCAATGGAGCATAGGATGCTATCACTTGTTGGGTATCAATTATTGATCTGTTATTGTGAGCCAAGTTCAAAGATGCATATTTCTTAGCCACCACACTTGCAGCTAATGTCATACCTTTTCTGTGTGGAAGTTTTACATCTTTAAAAAATTGTTTAATAGCTGAGCTAGTGACGATTTTAATTGCTTTCATCTTCTTTGATTTCTTTTCGCAAACAGGATTTTTCCCCATTTTTAAAGACTGTGACGTCTTGTTGTTTTCACTGTGTTTAGAAAAAATGGTGAAAGCCCGTTTCTCAGCTATGAGAACTTTCAACTCCTTAACATTTACCAATGGTACATTCGAAACAGTAACTTTGTTATTTGGAACACCAATGACAATGGACAAAGTATTGAGAGTTGGTGTGATATTACAACCAGGTTCATGTTTTTTCTGCCAGTCCAAAATGTTGGCCAACTGTGTTGCTTGGAGATATATTTTTGTCTCCAGAGACTCAAATAATTTGACAAGTGTGTTTATTGTTAGGTTTAAAGCATTAAGCGTAATTTGAATAAGAGAGGTTGTGGGTTCCCTTGTTGAAGGCTGACTCCCAAGGTCTCTTCTTCGCGAAGTAGCTGCTATATAAAATGCTTCTAAGTCGGATTCCACCGGAGTGAGGTCTCGAAAAAGCTCTGGGGAGCACGACAGTTTGCCAGAGCTTTGCTGCAGAAAAGAGTCTGACTCATTTGACTCCAGGTCAATGACTGCTATATCCTTGGGAGCAAGTGGTAAATTTGCGTCATTAGAGTCAAGATCACCAATTTGGCTAATAGAATCACCTTGTAGAATGGTATTGTCAGAGAGATATGCATTGGACAGCTTTTTGAGGGGGACGCCACAAGAGTTGTAAGTGCCCATGATTTGAATGGGTTCTCGGAGATTTGTTTTTCCATATGCAATTGTTTTTATGTCAGTATCAAGAGAGCCAACGATGATCAAGGCAGAGGCCCTTTCCTCAGTGCTGAGCTGCTTAGTTGATATATCTTAGCAAAAAGAACGTATATCAGCATTCAGGATTGGTTTGCCATTACCCAATTTTTTGGATTTAGTCACCCGAGGCACAGGAGTAGAAGCAATGTGCACTGAATTTTGCTGATTAGTTTGAAATTCTATATGCTTGCGCTTTAGCCCCATTTGTTGGGCTCTTCCCATCGCCGGCATGTCAGAACAGAGGGTATATACTACCCGATTCATAGTGAGTCAAGGATACAAAGGTCTTTGGCAAGGTCACAGTTTTAAAAGCAGCACAAAGATCAAGTCACAAGGAGCAGCAAATAAGAGGCTGCCTAAGTACAACAGCAAATTTTAGCTTTGAAATAACTCTCCGTTGCAAGAATGGTGTCAAAATTCCATCCAGGTAAAACCTCGGCTAAAACTTCACAGTGTTTGTATACATTTCCTGAACGGACTTGAATTCTGCTGAGGCGGTATCCACCAGGGCTGCCCAGATCAAAGACTCGAGGCCTGCAGTCTCCAGGTGCTGTGGTGAAAGTTAAACCTGGCGAAGAACAGGATTTGGGTGCCGACTCAGTATATACCGTACAAGGAGCTTTCCGATTGTCGCCTGAAGTATAGAACAAGATGTTGCTTAAAAGCTGTGCTTTATATATTCCTAGGCGTGACGTGTGGGAGAGGTTGCTTTGAACATAACGAGCAGACTTTTGTAGCTCTTACCTTGGTCTTAATGGATGTCTGTGCAGCCCCCACAAAGGAGCGTCAAGCTCCCAGTAAACAGCCAAACAGCCGTGATGTGCGAGCACCCTTCACTTGTGCGGGCTTAACGCTGCAAGAGTGATGCAGAGTCCGTTTTAAGCTTCCTCTTCCTGAAGAGGTGGAGCCATGGCTCTTAAGGGCGCAGTGTGTATTTCCATTTCGTAGAGCAGAAATGAAAGCAGAATTCGCCACACGAGTAAGAACAGTCAAATAGCCGTAATGTGCAAGCGCCCTTCTCTTGTGGGACAGGGTTCTGACTTAAGCCTGAGATTAATAAACATCTATTTACCTCTGAGAGGAAGCCACACTATTGATGGAGAGTTGCTCCTTTTATTTGAACAGTTAATACCTACGGAGCATGGGGAACATTGTTTTTTTAGGGCGACCTAGATGCTGAACTGGGGGCACTGCCTGACCCAGGGGATGAGAGCAGACATCTGGAAGAATCATGTGGGATCCACGGTGGTCTTACCCTTAACCTCAAATCTGATGAACAAGGATGTGCTTTTGAGTTCCCTCTTAAGGTAACATGCTCTAATAGAACTCAATGGCAGGTGGGTCCTCGTCAATTATTGAATACAGTGTAGTCGACTGCTATCTATTTTCCCAAATAGTGCTATTTGAAATGTTAAATCGGGCTGAAAGTGATCACTTTCCATTGATACTGAAGGTGCAATACTTATATACGGCAAATAATGTGTTAGAATCCCAAGCACTGAGTGATGGCACCAGTCAAGTAAAATAATTGGCCTTGTTGGAATTTGAAGGCATTATGCACTCTTGAAGCACTTCAATTGTGTATAAGCGCTTTACAAATAAACAATTACAATTACAATGTATATTGTGGAAAGCCTCAACAAGCATATTCTAGGTGAGGCACCGATAGGTAGATTTGTGGTCTCATCTTTCGACATGCTTACAGAAAGCATTAATTTGCAAAGGGAATCTAACAATAGCAAATCATTCCTGTATTCCAACCTAGTTAGGGATGTCCTGTGGTTTGACAGAGAGTGAAGGTGGATAAAGAGCCTAATCTTTAATTTAAGCATTGAAAGGATCATCCATTCATGAACTAAAAGAAACAGAAGCATGACATAAAACAGTGAGATCACTTGAAGTCAGCAGTCTAATCAATGGCAAACAAGTCTGGAAGATGGTGGCCAGGGGATTTGTGGACCAGGGTAAAAGTAGGACTGACCAAATTACACTAGAGAAGTGGCGTTCCCACTTCGAAGGAGTTTTCTTTGATGCAGTCCAGATGGCCTTGGAAACCAATCAGGATCTAAGTCCCAAAAAAATGAGATTCAGTCTTGAGCAGATTGTTTTTGTCCCTGAAAACCCTTGCTTCTGGGAAAGCTGCTGGCTCTGATGGAATGCATTCAGATATCATCAAGGGTTTATTGAATTGGTGGCTTCCAATCCCTTCTAAGCTCTTCAACTCAATTAGTCAGTGTGGCGATTCTCCTTGCACATGGGTGCAAAGCATTACTGTCCCAATTTTTACGAAAGGGGACAATAACGACCCTAACTGTTACAGACCATTTTTTCCTGTTTGACATACCGGGCAAGGTTTTCTCAAAATGCCTGTTATCTAGAAAAGAGGAATGGGCAACTTATTTGAAGTTGTTAAAATTGTCCCAAATAGGATACAGAAGCGAGTATTCCACTATTGGTCACCGTTTTCTTCTGAACACACTGATACATATTGTGCAATCAGAGATGGGAAGCTATACATGGCTTTTATTGATCTAAAAAAGGATTTCAATTCAATCCCAAGGCATATGCTATGGACAAAAATAGGTGCAATAATGTTACCGACTGGGCTTCTGAATCAATTACAACTTTGTTACAAGGGCATATATGCGTCTGTGGGTCACCAGGTACAGGATCACTGTCCAGAATGTTTCTAACAAATGAGTAAAATGGGGCTGTGTTCTTGCCCCGCTCGTATTTATTCCTTTCCTCTCAGATTTCAATCCCGAGGTGCTGGGAGCTAGAGTTAATTCCCCATCATTGCATGGTACTGCCTTTGGAGCACTCCAGTATGCTGACGATACAGCATTGTAGGATTTGTTTCCAGTAGGGTTGCAAGGCGGCCTTTCTTACACTGCAGAGTACTTCTCTGTCCATGGCCTGAAATTGAATATGAGGGGCCGAAATGAATTATCTTGGGCACTTAATGGCTAAAAAATCAAGGTTGTTGAGTCATACTGCTACCGTGGTTTATTTATCGCCAAGAATGGCAAGTGGTCCAGACATATAACAGCCACAGCAATGAAGGCTGCCCCTAGGCTAGAGGGGTTGCTCAGGTTTTATTATATGTATGGTGGCCACATGTTGGATAAATGCCACCATGTTTAAAAAACAAAGGTACGCACACTGCTGTTAAATCAGAGCGAGATGGGGAGGTCATTCAAACTGCTTAGCCTTTGAGAAGATTCAAAATAGAACGCTCAAGAAACTAGTTGGACTCCACCAGGGTGTCAGCAACATTGCACTGTGATTAGAACTTGGGATCTCTAGTAAGAAATTTCAGGCAAAACTTAGACTCACCTGTTATTTCTTGAAAACTTGCCTGGGACATTCGGAAAATCCTAATTTGAAGAAGGTGACAGGGGAAATTGAAGGGTCCCTTGCATCCACCCAATATGTTTGATATAGAGAGGGTTGCAAACTGATGTATTCTAGGGGTATTTCATATAGGAATTCCTCTAATTATCACCCCCTGCTCGGCTTGGTGTCAACAGTGAAACAGAGAGCAATAAGGATGAACTGGGAGAAGAGCATGAGGACAGTAGGGTTATTTTCCTTGCTGGCCCTCTAGGCTGGTTTACATGTCACTCTGTGTGGTGGTAAAATATGTCTTAATAAATCCCCTGATTGGAGGGGACTGGTGCTGCTGGCCATATTGAACTTGCTCCCCTAAAACATAGGAGGATGTGGGAAAAACATGGGCGAGACAGGAATTGTCATTGTAATGTTGGAAGGGTGGAGAACTTGGGCCATTTTGTATTGCTTTGTTGTTGTTATTCTGATTTACGTAAGGAATTTTTAAATCAGTATTTTAAGGGTTTTAATATTACGTTTTATCGAGATGCACTCTTTTTAATAATGAACTGCAATGACACCAATTTCCTGGTCAGTTTATACAATTTTGTTTCAAGAACTCTTTTAAGGCAGGCTATGGCAGTATGCACTCTTAATTTTACTTTTGGGCTTTTATGTGTGATGATTGTTTGTTATTGTTATTTTTTTTTTAATGGAGAAATCCAAATTTAATAACTTGACTCAAATGGTCGTCTCTTACCTGGAAGTTGCTTCAGGCAGCCTTTGAGGCCTTGCTGGGCCACCTAAATTGAACAGGCAAAGAGGTGCTGGAGGAGCCCAAGTGAGGTGCCCTGGGGAGGAGCACTTTGCCATGGCCCTTGGTCGGCTGCCCAGCTAAGGCTGGCCTGAGACTCACTGCTAGGAGTACTTCCTCAGGAGAGGGCCGATCGAGGATAGGGTGAGTGGGGGTGGGCGGAGACATGGGCTGGGGGACAGAAGAAAGGAAGAGGGATGCCGAGAGATGACGCTGAAAAAAACAAACGGCAAGCTGGAACCAAGGTGACTGCTTACCACGGTGGAATCCGGTCAAGGGAGCTGGAAAGCGAGGCGAGTTGTGCTCAATGAAAACAGTCATTAATAATTTTGCATTTATATAGTGCTACGAACCCTCAGGTATCTGAGCGCTGCTTATTATTACCCACGGTGTGTGGTGCTCATTTATCGACCTTGGAAGGATGAAAGGCTGAGTTTGGCCCTGCGCAGATGTCAAAGCGAGCGCTCTACTCGCTGTGCCACCTGACCGGCCACTTGATTGCCTGAAAAAGTTGTGTAAATTGTGTCCTATTTTTAAGTGTAACAAAAGCCTCATTTACTCCACTTTTTGCAGACCGGTGCCATGTGTTCACATCCATTATTTGTGCTATGAGAATGCTTCAGGCTGTTCAGGCTTCCACACTGAAAGGGCAAAGACCAATGATGGTATACCCTAAAATATGTGTGCTTTTTTATCATTCCAGGGTCCACCTGCACCTACTACCTTCTCCATGTCATGCCTCTCCGCTAATATAGTCCCATTACCTATTTTTGCCTCACTCTGACCTGCTGGATCAATGAGGCTCTTTCTTCTACCATGAGTATCATTCTGTTGCCCTGATTACTCTATGGAGCTCATTTTGCTCCAAAGAGTAATTTGGCGGCTTGGAGCAGGTACGTGTAGACATGCACATAGACGGCTCCCCACTGCCAAATGTTGGTCATTTGCATAGCAGAGTGCAAATGTGCAGAGCAAAAGCCTTTTGCCCTGCACATTTGCACTGCACATTTGCCCTGCTCTGTAGAAATGTGTAAAAGCTGCCTGCCATGCTCGCATGGCAGATAGCGTTTACAATTACAAAAAAAACGCTGCCTACCTTGTGCATAAGGTAGGCAGTGTTTCATTGTAAACCCTGCGCGCCATGTGAGAATGGCAGGCAGTGTTTACAATGGATCCTTATGGAGTCTGTCTGCTTTATGCTGGCTCATGGAGCCGGAGGGCTCAATAGGGATCCCCTGCATTTGTATGGTGAAGAGGAAGGGTGGTGGCAGAAACTCAAGTTGCATTCCACCCCTCGTCCCTAACTTACCAATGAACCAAATGGGGTGTGACGCTCCTAGGTGTTTAATGCCGTACCCTTTCCTTGTCGGCGTGAGTAATATGAAAAGCTAAGCAGATTCCTTCTGTGTCTTAAGTCCCTCCTTTCTTGCCCCACCTGACTTCATCTTCCGGCTTTATGTCCCAATCCTCTTTTCGCCTTTGAAGTTTGCAGAAGATCCTTTGTCACAGTCACTTCCTGGGCAGGACAAAGCCTGATATGTAGTGGACATTTCTCATCTCTGAAAGGATGGTGTGCTAAAGACTCTTGTTGAGACTCAAACTCGGGATATAGGCCGGTAGAGAGAAACTCCCAGAACCCCCCCTTACGTATACGTATGTAGTCACTTAGTCAAACATCTTTATCGGAATATCAGTGACCACGTTAGTTTGCAGTTTTTATTTCAGCAATCTTTTAACTACTCTGACATCTTTCTGTATTTCCACAATTTTCTCTCGTTTCTCTTGAGCAGACTCAGCCTCCAAACGCCATTTATGTCGCGACTACTCTTATCGCTGTAATTACGCATGTCAAGAATGCCTTGATTTGTCATTGTGGCCGATTAAACGTTACAAAACCCCTGGTAAATCCATTACTGCCAAACAAGTGGTGGCAAGGGTATTATCGCCACTTTTTTAAATTTTTTTACCACAGCGCCAATCTTGTAATGAGGCCCAGTGTCTGTTTTGACCATACTCGTATTGCTTTTATAAAACTGAAAATCTCGGTTCCCAATATAAACAGAACACATCAGCTAGGAAGTTAGATGCGAGTTTCATTTCCTCATTAACAATGAGCTATGGCGTATGCAGCACAAGGACACCTGTGGACTTTATAACTGAGATGTACCTAACGATAAAACTAACATGCAACTCAGCATTTCCGTGTTAAATCCATTTTCAAACAAATCGGTTCAGTGAAAGCGCTGTTCTGTTTATTAATGTTAAACAAAGATGACGCTGGTCCCTAACCTCGTTGAATATTAACTGTCCTTGATTTTATCGTGCAGAAATATTGTTACAATGATTGCTAATCCAATTTTCTACTCTATGTGGAGGAAACAGACGCGGGGAAGTCAGCTATAAACAGTCTATCTTCCGATATGCATGCTCCTTTTTTAATCATGAGCAAGTGCTGGAACAAATATTTGAATCCAAACAAAATATTAACATGTGCAATAAAATAGATAATGACGAGAAATGTGCTGTTCAGCATGTTTCTGAGAAGAGCATGTACGCAATGGGGCCTGAGATTTTCTGACTAATCAAATAGGCAGCAGCTGGTAAATTCCCAAGGCCTGATGTGCAGGTACAGAAAGGAGTATGCGCTCCTGCCAGCTCTCACTCGAACACACTCTCGCTCTCTTTCACTCTCTCTCGCTCTCTCTCTGTCTTGTGCTCGTTCTCTCCATCTCTCTCACTTTGTTTCTGTAAATTTCTCTTAATTGTTCTCTTTTGTATTATTCTTTAGGCCTTATTGCGATATTGACAGCAATTCTGTTAGAATTACCAACAAAATCGCTTACCGATACCGAAATCTTGTCCTACCAAATTACTGACTGATTATGAGTTGCAGTATGGCAATCTTACTCCTCACAGGAATCAATGGGCATATGGTAGGCAGTGTTTCATTGTAAACCCTGCCTGCCAATGCGAGAATGGCAGGCAGTGTTTACAATGGATCCTTATGGAGTCTGCCTGCTTTATGCTGGCTCATAGAGCCAGAGGGCTCAATAGGGATCCCCTGCATTTGTATGGTGAAGAGGAAGGGTGGCGGCAGAAACTCAAGTTGCATTCTACCCCTCGTCCCCAATATACCAATGAATCAAAATGGGGCGTGACGCTCCTAGGTGTTCAAGGTCGTACCCTTTCCTTACCGGCGTCAGTAATATGAAAAGCTAAACAGATTCCTTTTGTGTCTTATGTCCCTCCTTTCTTGCCCGACCTGACTTCATCTTCCGCCTTTTATGTCACAATCTTCTTTTCGCCTTTTTGGCAGATTTACAATATCTCTACCCAATGTTTGCTCTCTCGCGCTCTCTCTTTCGCTCTATCGGTCTTTCTCTCTCTCTTTTTCTCGACCTCTCTTTTACTCCTAAACTCCCTTTTTCACACTATTACTCTCATGCTTCGTCTCCCTCCCTGCCTTCAATTATTTTTATATCACTGACTCTCTGCCTCTTCCTATACTATATTTCTGTCAAAGGCTCTCATTAGGAATGAGCCGGTCTGGAAAAAAGTGCCGGTAACAACAGTTACCGGCACCTTTTCCGGACCAGCTCACTCTGTCTCTACCGGTAGGGGCTGCAAACTACTGGCAGGCCTGACCTGCTGGTAGTTCAGGCCCCTACCAGCAGAAAAATCACTGAAGCACCGGCATTGTTACTTACGATGCCGGTGCTTCAGTCTTCACATTCCCATGGAGTCCTATGAGACTCCACGGTAATGGGAACTTACCGTTCCTCCCCCGTCCGTAATGTACCGGTATTATCATGATATTGAGCAGCGAAAACAGTAAGTCAAGGTTGCCGATAGGCCACTGGTGCTACTTGCGCCATACTGGCAACTTCCTAATAAGGGCCAAAGTGTCTCCATGAATATCGCTGTATCTCTAAATAGCTCACCTTCTTACTGTGCCTCCATGTCTGTTTGAATCCCTTTCTTTTGAATTCTTCTCACCAGTGCATTATGAAGCAAGGATTAGCATAAATCATTGAGAAGGGACAAAACATTGTAGAAGTAAACAGAGACATCACTGGTGGGGGGGGGGCTGAGAGGGCTATAGCCCCAGGACTTTTGGTTGTTGACCTGGATAGAAGCTCAGGGGCTATAACCAAAAGTCTAGCTAGTCCCGAGTCCCAATAGACCCGACATTAGCACAGCCCCCGATCTTTTCCATACCTAGCGACGCCCCAGAAAGCAAAAATTGTAGAAATGATTAGGAGGCATAGAGGACATTCAAGTAGAATGTGCTCTGTGCAGAAAAATTGAATACTGAATGTGACAGTACAACATTGAATTGTGTAAGGCAGTGAACGATAAGTATGGGTTTGGAATTGAAGTATATGTTTTGATTTGTAAATTATAATTTTGGATGCAAATTGTTCAGGTTTTGCCTTAAAAAAGCCTGGGTTGGGCGAAACACAAGCACGTGCTCCATTGGACAATGTTTGAAGCAGCAATGTACTTGAAATAAAGAACGAGTGCACATTACCTAATCACTTAGGCCTCACAAGACAAAAAAAATGTTCCGAACTGTCTGGTGAAATACAGTCCAGATTAGGTATTTGCAGCCTGTTTACTTCCTGTACGTAATAGCAATTAATAGTCATAATGACATAACAAAGGGCAGGTGCTGAGCTTAATATTCACTCTTCCCTGTTTTAGCAAATAAACTGATTTTAAGCTTTCCTTTTAAAAGCCACTTCACTTTAGAAAGACCCCAAAAGAGTGTTTTGCCAAACACAACCCGTGAAGATAAAAATAGCTGTGGCATGTGTTACTCAATTCAATCACATGTTCAAAGGGCAGGTGCAGTGTAAAAAAACACGTTATGTATGCCTGGCCAGGACTCATGCTGTCTCCGAGCCTTGTAAGCCAACATGCAGCTCGCGGAATCAGTGCCCAAAGGCTCCCTACCAGCAGTGCCTGCCAAGGGACATGTTATTCTACTATTATTTGTATTATTTTCTGAAGGGCTCTCCTACATTTCTTGGCCATGATGTAGTAGAGTGAATATGCACCCTGCTTCCAGACATCCAAGGAATACGCTGAGTTACCAACCACACTCTGGCAGTCGCATAGAAAACATGAGCTTGCCAGTTGACATCCAGTTATTAGTAAAGTAAGCCCTAAAGTGTTCAATTTGTGTAAATGCTAAATTGCAATCTAAAGCCCTATCCAGTAGTTAAGGTGCCCTGCTCCGCTGCTCTCAGTGAGGTTTAACAATTCTACTGCCTTCAAACTGAACTTTCCCGCTCGCTTTGGGACCTGACATCGCTCACATCATGTGGATGATTGTGGTGGAGTCAGATTCAATTTATCTCAGACATTCAAAGATGGCTACATCAATTCAACCCGATGTGAGGGAATATAGATTCCAAGAACGGCAGCCATTTTAGGCAATCTTTCAATGTCTCTGACTCCTCCATCTACGGACAGACTACAAAGGGCCTGATTCATGGAATATTTTGCATGGTGCAAAGTACTTTTCACTGGTACAAAGGGACTTTGCACTGCCAACAAGCACTCTGATTCATGCAACAGTGCAAAGTGTCATTTTGCCGTGCAAAGTGATTTTGCAGGGCAAAAAGACATATGGGGTTCACATCCAATAACAGATAGGGCCTCATTACGAGTCCGGCGGTAACCGCGGCGGTAAAACCGCCTGGTTACCGCCAGACTCGTATTACCATTCCGCCTCCGTGATTCCCGGAATTACCGGGAAATTACAACCCCGGTTTTCTGGGAATCACGGAGGCGGTATGGTGTTAATCCCCATTCCCATCGAGTCCTAAGGGACTCGATGGGAATGGGGATCATGGAAACACCGGCAGCATCTCGTAATGTTGCCGGTGTTTTCTCGGCCGCTTGCAGGCGGGCGGTGTTAAACCCGCCAGGTCAGACCTGGCGGGAACATCACCTCCCGCCTGCAGGAGTCGGGATCAGGCAGTCCGGAAACAACGGTGGCGGCGGGTTTACCGCCACCGTTATTTCTGGACCGCCTCAGTTATAATGAGACCCATAGTCTTTTGTGATTACAGTTATGTTTACTTATCCAAGATCTGTACAACCTTCGTACGCCTTGGTTCCATTGAAGACACATCTATAAAGTTTTTTCCCGTTTTTTACAAAAAATCAGTTTCTTGACATATGACTTCACATCGGCAATCGCGTGGTGACGTCCTCACAACATCCCACTATTTGATGAGTGGCCATTTTGAATACCTAATTGCAGACGGCGGACGCGGCTCACCTCCTCGTGGATGCTCATTATCTAACGTTTCACTGTAAGTCTTGTTTTAGATCTTACACTTCTCCTTTACTCCTCCTGACACGTATGCATAGTTTACAGTGTACAACCCATACTCTCCCCTCTGCTTTACTTTAGCAGAGTGATTCACGGACTTTGCGATCATTGTGAGCTTGGATAGGTTACATCGGTAGCGTTCCTATCCTTCCGTATTTAGCAATTCCAGTTTGCACAATCATTGTAAGTTATCTATCGTCACTTATGTTATGATAACATTTTAGCTCCATTACCTCAGCTAATCAGATGATTTTCTCCCTTGTTCTCGATAGTGCACAGTCCGGGAATCGTGTACTATTTCTTTCTGAGTGTACCTCATTTAGCAACACAACGTGCAACAGCAGACTACTGGTTCCTAGATTACTAAGTAAGCACGCGGTAATCGCACACTCAGACGCTTTTATTATAAGCTTCTAAACCACGTTCCTGTGGGTAATTAAGGCGCAATTTGTCTTTTTACAGTGATTTATCTGAGATGCAAATTTAGCAGCATACCCATTTTTTACGACAAGGAACAGCTTAGACCCTGAATCTTTTCAATCACACTATCTTATTAGGGTAAGACTCTGTCTGGATGCAGGAGGAAATCCTCATTATTTATTTATTTATTGATTTACTGATTTACTCTTGTACATGCAGTCTATGGTTCTTTTGAGTCCCCCAGCACCTTCTTATATCCACACTGAGAATTTGCTTTAGCTAAGGGAGACGACGGTATATTAATCACAATTCTTATTCAGAATATTGTCATTTGGGAGTTAGTTGATTAATTGTTTTTGGATATGATGAGAAACATCCACATATCGAAGCTTTAATATAACATGGTTGTTCTGAAAACCTAGGGCGATAAAATCTCTTTTTGAGAGCATACAGCATAGGACAATTGGGGTCCAGCTAGACAATAGGCTAACCTATTGGTGCACAAGCACAGTCAGTATTCTCTAATTTCTGAAATGATAACCTGTAAATGTAAATATAATATTGCAGTCCCTAATGTACTTGACAAAGCTGATTTGATTTTTGTCTAATTTCCTTTGTAGTGACCTTTTGATAAAAAGCCCCTGATAAAGAGTGTTAACTCGAAACGCGTTGGGCATATTTTTGCATAGCATTTTTATGAAGCCATTGACTAATGTACTGTTTTATGACATTTGATGAATGTTCATTGTATGATATTTCTATTAAATTGACTTCATGTCATATATAAATCCACTGAACTCTAACTAATCCAGGAGTAGCGAAATTGTGTTTCCTCAATAGGAACTGTTTTGACACTTACCTTTCACCACTTGCCTATCCTAGGTAATAAGATAGTGTGCAAGGGACGCAAGTTCCCACATTGGGAACTTTCTCTCTTTTTTCTCTCTTTTTGTTATTAAAACAAACTAGATGCCAGGGTTGTATGTCTCTCCCCTGCACCTGAACTAATACACTATTGAAATTGGTGCAACCTCTTGAGATTCTATTTAAAATCCACTGGCCTAGTAACCACATAATAAGTAGGTGTGCATTGCGTCAATTTGGTGTAGTAAACGAGTAGAGTCCCATCTTGCATACAGTACAGCACTCTCTCTTTTGAACCAGAATATTATTGGGTAAAATATTTCAAAACCTATCAAGAGAAACACACAGAAATGAATTAGCTGTGTATGCTATGTTTACCTCTACTTTCATGTACATTGCCAAGAAGCAGCGTTATAATAATATTCATGAAATAAATAGCAGCATAGGGACTTATTCATGAATAATTCCCAACCCCTTTGGTGGATGACAATTCTTCCAACTAGACAAAAACCTTAGATGGAGCAGGATTTTTAAAAAAAAGTAATCACAGACTGGCCAGGCAGGAAATGGGCAGGGCATCAGGTTTATGCACCCAGTTGTACATTTCCCACGGGGAATACATATGTCTGCAGTGCAGAACGAGGCTCTATGGTGCCATATAAGTACAGGTCTCAACAATTGCCTGGGAAAAAACACACAAATTGAGATTGTTATGATTGGTGTTAATATATATGTGTTCTGGGCAAGCTAACATATCAGTTTGGAAAACTTAAAAGAAGTCGATTGTAGTGGAGCATCATGAAAATGTGTCTCTTTGTAATCAAAGTTCACCAGTGGTATAATTTTTATTGTTGCACGGAACACCCACAAGCATGCGTAATGGGCTGTACGGCCTTCTCCTAGCTAGGCCACACAATCGCAGGGTGTTCCATACAACCTATTTTTGTAAAATGATTTATGAATTTCAAATGTCCCAACACAACAGTACTTTGAGGTGTTATTCATGATAATGGGCCTCATTAGGACCCAGGCGGTAAGGGGTTTACGGCGGCGTAAACAGCGCCGACCCTTACCGCCTGATTCCGAGGTCCCTTAGCGCCATGGAGGATTTAACACCTGGGACTTTGTTGTTAATTACGCCACCGTAATTTACGGTGGCGTAATTAACGCCTTCCCCACTCCCATTATGCCCTATGGGGCAAAAATGGGAATGGGGAAGGGTAAATGGGGATTGGGGACTTACCGCCCCACCAACCTCGGAATGGGGCGGTAAGTCCGCCAACCACCATGGCGTAAACATAGTTTACGCCATGGTGGTAAAGGTACGACCCAGGCGGTAACTTACCGCCTGGGTCGTAATGAGGCCCAATGTGTTTTTTACCTTTTCTGAAGTGAGTAAAATATAACTTGTCTCTCCGTTTTAACTTTACACTGGAAGTATACTTGCTTTTAAGCACTGTTTTACTTGGTTTATTTAAAATAGAATTGTTTATTTTACAATTGGAGTTGATGCATGGTTTTATGACCTTAGCAACATTTGCTTGTTAGTTTTTCATGCACACTCGTGTGGAGTATATCTGTTCCACCTCACTTCCTGGCAGGATAGAGGCGATGCAGGCCTTCCACATCACCTAGAAGTGACTCTTAAGCTTATCAGTCTCATGCCAGTGCAAAGTGCTGATGAAAAGTCTGTTTAGCTTTTTATGCTTGGGGTGACATTGCTCTGCTCTGCTATGATTAGGATGGTTGGGCTCCTGCCCTCTTCTCCCAGTTAAGCGATTTTTGCCAAACTCAGGCTTTCATTATGTTCAAGGATACCCACTTAGCAGCGGTCTATCATAAGCACCTTAAACTGGCTCAAAATGACAGGCACCTAAAATGGATCTAGATCTTTACATTACCACAGAAGCTTTTTTAATCTTCCAATGCTCTTTGCAGCTCGCTGAATATAATCGATAGTCCATTGTAGCCTTAGTCTTCTTAATACCTCTTATCCCAGAGCAAGGGGAACCTGGTCTCTTTGGGCCAATACTGATAAATCCATATTGACTAAGAGAGACACACACTTTCCCTTGTCCCAACAAGGGGTAGGAGTGACCCTTTTGCAGGAAGGTGGAGGTACAGGTCGTCTCAATCATAAAGTCTCCTAAAGGAGGAAGACATGAGTCCCTTAACTCCTTGGCTTCTTAAATGGGCATTCATCAAAGTGAGATACATTCCACGGCATGCAATAGAAATTCATGATCTGATCTTATAGTCTAGTGTGACCTCTTACCTATCGCAGAGAGAATGCATAAAGATCACTCAGACCCTTCTATTGCAGCTGCACTACCCACAGCTTACTCTATCATTAACCACAATAAAACAGAACGTTGGTGGGGGGAGGCTGTCCCTGATCTAACAGGACACACACTCTCACTGTTAAAACACATTCACTTGCCATGATTCACTTGCCCTGAGTGGTTAATGGCCTCAATACAACCATCATACGAAAGACAACCCACTTTTCAGAGATAATGTCATTGATGTAATCCCATCAAACCCAACTCACCCCACACATCTTTGACCCCGCTAAAAAAGCTACCGTTTCAATGTTTCTAGCAATCCGCACCCGCTTCCAAAGCGTGCCATACTTATCTCCCATTGTCAGACATTTACGTTTTAAAATATAAATGATGCCACACGTATGAGGAGTGCTCTTTTGCCCACCATCTCAAGTGCTGGCACCAGCACTTCCAAAGTGACCACCGGGCTAACTCGTAGCACCTTCTTTGCATTAGTCACACCATTGTGAAGGGTGCGCTACATCAGCAATTGTACTCTTCGGTGTTCCTTTGCCTTTCTCGTCTGCATGTAGCCACCTGCCCACCTTTGCATCATTGTTGGATTGTTTCGCTACCTGTGCCTGATTCGGCACCCATGCACCAGCCCCTAGGCCAATCCTCCTTGCTAGCGACCGCTCGCCGGAACCCCTATACAGGCTACCACAACTGTTCTTGACTGCGCTCTACATTGTTGTGCTATTAAGCGCCTGGAAAGTAGAAACAATTATTCTACTAATGTGCATACCCTAGCCTACTCTACTAAGGTGATACACTAGTCTCACGGTGTTATTTCGAAATGGCCTATTCTATTATTGCAATCAATACATTTGCCCCGTTAACTCGAAATAGCCTATTCTATCAATGTTTATTGGTCCTGTTCTGCTAAGTCGATATAGCCTAGTGCACCAATGGTTTACTAGACTTGCTATATTTTATTAAACCTGCTATGTTAATTCGAAATAGCCTATTCTATCAGTGTTTATTGGTCCTGTTCTGCTAAGTCGATATAGCCTATTCCACCAATGTTCTACTAGACTTGCTATGTTTTATTAGACCTTCTATGTTAACTCGAAATAGCCTATTCTATCAGTGTTTATTGGTCCTGTTCTGCTAATTCGAAATGGCCTACATTACCCAATTGCTGATAGTCCTACCTTTGAATCGTAGAATTAGCCCACCCTGCTATTGAACATACGGTATGAGGTAATAATATCGCAGCAAAAATGACGCAGTACAAAAATATCGCGGCAAAAATGCTGTGGTATGACCCGGAAAAAGCGTGCCCCATTATACCATTTAAGGGAAGCGGGGGTTGCAGGGGTGTCCCCCGCTCCCTTTAAATGATATAATGGGTCCGGTGGTTGCGGGGGTGTCCCCCGCATGTTTAACATGGATTGCGGTGCAAAAACAGCGGCATTTTTGCCACAATATTTTGTTACCACAGCATTATTTGCCGCGATTTTATCACATGGAACCGAACATACTGGCGCTGCCAGCCCAGTTGCCCACTTTGTATCAGCTGTACACAATGTTGCTTACCTTGATTGCGAGCCTAGCCCAATTGTAATACTGTATACCCTGATTGTGAGCCTAGCCCATTTGCAATACTGTTGCCCCAACTGTTGCCGCTCCTCAGCCGCACCAGCCCAACTACTAACCAACTACTTGATATATAATCACTTAGCCTATAAGTCCCCACTTCTTATTTGATTCTCGGCCATTACACATACGCCCAGGTGTCGTACATCACATGTACTTCCCAACTACAGCCATCCATATAATTCTGGGCATCCTGACCTCCATTATGTTCCCTTACTGTATAATGCCCCACTACATTCCATGCACAGGAGGATACTATATCATTAGCCAGATTCGGATATCAGCGCCACCACCCCATCCCTTGCCCCACCCCATTCCTACCCTCCCTTCTTTCCTTCCCTACCTTTTCTAGTGACAATATCTCCTCCAAAGCCACAAATAAAGCAGTCCAAACCATCCCCAACCCCACTCATAACACTGCTAAACTCCCCCAACCTAAAGTAACAAACAATAAGACTACACCTACTATAAGTCTTGATAGACTCAAAAGACTCAATTCTAGAACGAAAACCATCCACCCGAGCAATTAAAGAGATAGACATCAAGACTACACCCACCTTGGGTACAGACAAACTCAATAGTCTTAAATCTAGAATTAAAACCATCCACCGAGCTACCACACAAGCCACAACCACTGACACACCTCCCAAATTAGACACCACCTCTAACAATCTCCAACACAAAGATCTCCCCAAAAAAACAAATAAACCCTTAAGAAACTCCAAGACAACCAATCACATGCCCAACCAAGGCAACACACTGCCTTGAGACACCATCTCCCCCATCAAAGGGGCACTTATCAATGTGCACTCCCTCGGAGCACACGCAATAGAAATTCACGACCTCATTGTGGATCAACAACTTGATATCCTGGTAGTCACCGAAACATGGCTAGACCCTGCCACAGGCCCACTCCTAGCTATTGCTATTCCCCCAAGATACAGCATCCTTACGACAGATAGGACCAACACCCAAAGAGGCAGAGTCACCCTAATAGCCAAAACTACTTTGCAAATCAGAACCTGCCCAATAGAACAAATACAGGGGTATGAATTCCTACTAGTTAAATTCACCTCCAATCCCAAAACCACCACCAACTTCATCGTAGTGTATAGATCACTGAAATAAAATGCTCACCCTAACTTAGACATCCCTCTACTACTTAAACCCATCAAAAACTCAACACGTAATGCATCATTCTCGGAGCTATAAACATAGGCTTCAACGATCCCCTAGATCCTTATGCATCAACCTTCCACAAAGCTATGCAAGACATGAAATTCAAGCAGTTGATCAATTAACCCACCCACACCAAATGTAGAACCTTGGAATGGGTCCTAACTCTCAATTCACAACTCACCATTGACTCCATCACACCTGTAAACTGGCCAGACTATTTCGTTATCAGTTTTACACTGAAAAACAACATCACAGATTACACCATCTCCATAAAACCTGATACCTTCGAGTACAGAAACATCAAAAAGCTCTCAGCAGACAACCTCTCCCCTACCCTGTGTGCAACCCTAGCTAATACTACGCAAGACACTAACGCTCCTGCTTCTGCTTCAATGAGGAACTAGTTGCCCTGAGACGTACAAAAAGATCGCTAGAGCACCTCCACAGAAAAATTAACACCCCAGGATCATCGAAAGCCTTTGAAGAATCCAACAAAAACTACAAATCAGCTATAGTCACTCAAAAAGCCAATGCCTTCAACCTTCACATCACCAATGCTACCTCTGATAGCAAAGAACTGGTCCCCATCCTCAGAGAACTAGAGAATCCCTGTTAAGTTATAGCCCTACCAATACCAGTAAAGCCTGGTGCACCACAATACAAGATGCCCTAGCATCTAAAATCCTACTACTACAAAATGAATAGCAAGAAATCTCTTCTAGCGGGAAAAACCCTACCCACCATCTCAGTGAGCCCATCAAACACCTCACCTGGCCCTCCCTTTCACTTCACACCAGTATCACATAAAGAAGTGCTAGATACTATAGCCAAGCTCAAAGTTCCCAAATGCAAAGAAGACCAATTCCCCTCTCAAACAAATTTGTTAATGCCTCCTTCAACACCAATACAGTCCCCACCAGCATCAAAAAAGCTTGGGTGACCTCCCTTCTAAAATAAAAACAACCTTAAATCCCACAATTCCCGACAATCGACAAATTACAACAGTCCCATTTCTCCTGAAAATAATTGACAAAATAGCATACTCCCAAATACAAAACCACATAGAAAACCACCAACTACTGGGGGACCAAAAGTCAGGATTCCGCCCTACGCACAGCACGGAGACAGCCCTTCGCGACCTAAAGATCCAAATGGATGCCACCAGAGAAGCAGGCAAACTCTGTCTCCTAATGCTACTGGACCTGTCGGCAGCATTCGACCTGGTCGACTATGACAAACGTTGCGTCACACTAGCTAATAACTTCAACCTATCCAAGGATGCCACTGACTGGATCAAATCCTTCCTAGCAGACAGGACCTCAAGAGTGTCCATCGGCAAAAAAATCAGCCCACCCCATACCAGCCCCCATAGGTGTCCCGCAAGGGTCATGCCTTTCCCCCACGCTTTATAACGCGTACACTAAGCTGCTATTCGCAGCTCTGGATGCCATGGGTGTCATCTACACTAACTTTGCTGATGACACCCAGATTCTCATTCCATTATCAGGCAACCACAAGCAAGACTTGTTCACCAACCAAATCTACTCACTAATTCAAAACTGGATGGCCAATACTAGCCTATATCTCAACAACGATAAATCAGAGCTAATCATATCAGGTTCAGCCTCAAAATTGAAGCTTTACAGCCTGCCTATACCTCATTCATCATCGATGGCACCACGATCCCAGTCCTATAACAAGTCCTAAGACACTTGATGTCTACTTAGATGCTACCTTAACTATGTCACAACAATTGAAAACCCTTTCCTTGTCCACCTCCTACATGCCCAAACTCATCTCCCTTAGTTGAAAATTCCTCACACCCAACAACTGCGTTACATTAGCAAGAGCGCTAACAGTGTCCAAGCTAGTCTATTGCAATGTCCTCTTCCGAGGTACCTCCAACACCAACATATCCAAACTCATGCAGAACAAAGCTCTCCGAGCTGCACTTGGCATAAAAATGTCTGAACACATCTCCAACATCAGGAGAGACAATCATTGTCTCCCTATCAAAGCTAGGATACTATTCAAAACCCGAAGTATCACACATAAATGAATCACAAATAAAGCCCCTAAATACTTCATTAACACAGTCATGAAAAAAACTCACACTAGTCTCCTCAGATCTAATAATGATGTACACCTTGAAATCCCACGATACAAAAGAGAGAAAGCAGGGGGCAGTAGCTTCAAAGTCCTTGTTCCCAGACACTGGAATGCCCTACCCACCAACATCAAGAACGAAACATCCTTCGCACAATTCAAAAAATCACGGAAAACTTGGCTATTTAACCAATTCTGAACAGAACCACCAAGTATGTATGCAGACCAACCTCCTATTCATACTCCTACCTAATAGTGATATATAAAATGTTTGATAACTCACTATTGTTGTTATTATGTTTTCTCGTATAATATAAAGATTGTTATTACCCAATGTCTGTAACTACGCCGTGCTACCTCCGGGACTGGGTGTATAACAAATGTAATAAATAAATAGATAGATAGATAGATAGATAGATAAATAAATAAATAAATAAATAAATAAATAAATAAATAAAATCACAGTCCAAAATTAAGACTCCGTCATTATTATGGGTGACTTAACCTGGACTTTCATGATTCGGAAGATGCTTTAGCATCTCCTCTTTTAGAAGAAGTAATGGATCTTGGTTTCCCCTAGCTTGACTTCCCTCAAGCTCAGATGAAGGGATGTTAACTTGATTGGGTTTTTTCATTGAATAGCACTATATCAAACACCAAATTCAGACAGGTGGAATGGCCAGATGGTGCAATCCTCCACTTCACATTTCTGGCTTCCTTCCCAATAGAGGCACAATCAAATGAATGGAAAACTATTCACTATAGGATCAAATGCATGATAACAGCCAATGAGTGGAACCTGAGGTTCTGCAATTGTACATTACAGACAGCCATCTTTCTCTGAATAAATAGACATTCCTATTATGGTAGAATCATTGTATAACATTTTAATTAAGTCTGTCAAAGTATTTGGAAAACACATTGTTTGATAGAGATTTAGAAATGATCAAATCACATGTTAAAAGACTAAACCTTAAATGAAGGAGGAACCCAAGCCAACTCAATTGCCTTGAACTAAAATTCCAGAGGGCACACTCAATAGGCGAAACCTATCATGGAAGCTAAAAAAAGGGAATGACAAAGAGGATAGCCAGCATATTCACCCAGTCCGTAAATCTGAGACATCTCTTCACTCTATAAAATGCCATTAAGGAGAGCCTCCCGATTCTGCCTTCTCATTCTGATCCATGTGGGAAGTCATCTTCTGATCAGTTTGAGGTCCAAACAATTAACCCTCTACCATCATCTACTGAGTGTTACAACCTCGGTGCTGAACTAGCTGTCATAGGCAACTCGCTCAGTTCAGTGCTGAGCAGCTCAAAAATGGAATCGCTTTACTTGCGAGAGCTTTTGGATATAGAAACCAAGATTATCATAACAAGCTGAAAACCCACAAATTGCATAGGTGATCCATGCAACTCAAAATTAATCTAGATCTGCGTGGAGGCAATAACATATTAATCGGATCATAAATGAATCCTTGAGAACTGGTCTCATCACAGATTGCCTGAAACTTGTTTAAGGAGTTCCCATTCTTAAAGGAAATCTCAGTAGACCCGGATACTCTTGCCAACTATAGTCCTATTTCCAATGTTCCTTTCTTTGTTAATATCTTGGACAAATCATATTTTGAAAACCATGCTGTTCTAGGTGATATATAGTCAGGTTTCTGCCCTTACGGGAGCACTGAAACAGTGCTTATAGATATTAAGGACATGCTGTTGGAGATTGCAGATGAGACACATATAAGGCATGATTATGCGTTTGGATCCCTGCAGCATTAAGCGCCTTAGATCTTGACATTCTGCTCACGTACTTTAGAGACCCCGCTTCAGTTTTGGACTTAGCTTCCAGGTGGTTTGGCTCCATCCTCTCCAAAAGATTGTCAAGAAATCAAGGTTAATGACGTTTCTACAGATGCTAAAATGTTAATATGTGGCATAAGGCTGGATTTGTGCCTATCTTCTCTTTTGTTTAATGTATATCTGAAACCCCTACTTGAGTTCAACGGCTCGGTGCTGTATCGAACAAAGAAAAATATTTGGGTGTCTTCTTGACTTCACTTAATACATGTACTCTCACATCAGTAGCTTAGTGAGTTAGATTAATTTGGCATTCTCAGACAAGTTCGACCAATGCTGCCCACACCCAATTGCACCTCTATTGTTAGGACTATCATAGGTGCCAATTTGGATTATTGTAACAGCCTCTATTTGGGCATAAACAAACTTCATATTGATCACCTTCAAAGGGTACAGAATATGGCTGTCCATATTCTTTACACCAGTAACCAGCATGATACCCCTTTATGGTGGAAACTTGTAAGAGGATTCAATTCAACACTACAGCTAAGTCAACGCCTAGTCTATAATACTGAATGAAAACCCTTATTGATATATCTTTATGTCCAGTTCATGCGTTCTGGATGACTACCCCTATATAACACCCCTCTCTTGGAATCCCCCTGACCCCACTGAGCCAAGAAGTAGTTCTGTTTTGCAAGTTAAAAGGTTTATTCGATAATTTAAACAATAGATATATATATGTCACACCTTATAATAAATTAATAATTGAATATCACACTTAATCTGATATGATAAAGATTAACAACGGAGAATCTGGCCCTAACACGCTTCTCTATAATCAATAAGGAGTTGACATGAAATGGATAAGGTAGCACAGTGGTAAATAGGTACAGAAGTATAATGTGGTCGAGAATGCTTTATAGGGTTCAAGGAAATGCAAGGTTGAATGAATGAAATGCAGTATAGAAAATACTCAATATGATTTCAACAAAACAATGTAATCACTTTTCTCTGGCAATCCCCTCCCCCCCTTGATACAATGCAAGGAAATGGAAGGAAGCACACAGTTCTCAGAAATGCAATCAACTGTAATTCAGTTCACCCCAGCAAGCTTAGACTACAGAAGTTTGAAAACACAGGCAAAATTGCTTTGATATGTGCTGGCAATGAATTAAAAAAATATGCTAAAATGCTTTTGATTCCCTCTAGAGGTTCAGGGTGAGTGATATCTAGTTAATATTAGCTCAGGCTCACTCTTGCAATGATTCAGGAATGATTAGCAGGTTAAACGAATTTCTGGCAAATGGAAGGCAAGCAGCTATCTTTTTGCACGTGGAGAAATTTGCAAATCGCGGTAAAATTCGCAGATGCGTGTTCCGCGATTGCGGCAAAACTATAGGGGGTAGGAAGGCGGTTCTTAGTGCGATTAAAAGCTTAGATTCTCAACTTTCAGATGAAAGTTACTGCAAGTCTCTAGCACAAACGGTTGCGGAGATATGAGCGATTGAATAAAGGTCGTTTTTCAGATTTGAAATTTTAAAAGCTCAAAAAGACAAGTGCAGCTTGCAACTAGAAAATGACAAGTGACAGATTTGGAGCTATCAGGCAGTTCTACTTAGGTTAAATAGATTGAATTAGATGAATTTAAACTAAGAGCTTTGGTTTGGTACAGTTTGGCGGTACTCAAGAGATTTTAAACAGGAAGGCGGCTTTGTCACGATCTGGTCAACAGGTCTGGACTTCGGACGGTCTCTGGGCACAGCGTCTGGTCTCTGGAACTGCTCACAGCATCGGGGTCAGCACTCTGGATACAATGGCCTGGTCTCTGCTAGGCACCGGTTCTCTGGGTCGGGTCCTGCCTTCTCTTTGGATATTTCTGTCACCGGGTTCTTGCAAAAGTTCTTGGCAAAATTCAGACGGCTCGCCCGGCTGTCTGAAGAGTTCAGTTGCAAAAATATTTTGAGGCCTGCTGACAAATACTCTTGCTGGCAGTGGCCTTTCTGGTTAAGGTTCTGAAGTCTCTGTTTATCTTGGAGTCTAAGTGTTGGCTCTTTGAAGTTTGATGGAGGTAAATATGGATTTTTCCGGCAGAGCTTCCAGCGGCAGATGGAATTGAAGGTCCCTATCTGTCCTGTCTGTCTGCTTTTATGTGTTTTTAAAATGGGTGTGTGTGAGCAGCATCACTAGCCAGCCCCTCTCCACTTATCATTGGTCAAATTTCCATTCCTCACTTGATTGAGGGAGCTACTGTGAGTCAGAGTGATGTCATTTTATGGCTTGCAGATAGGACACTCCTCTGTCAGATTGCACACATTCTATATTTGATAACAAAAGACATATTTCACAGTTACACAGTTGCTTGAAATTACATATACATGGTGTGGCTGAATTTAGCCATGTCTCTGTCCAAATCTGTTGTTTCTAAGAGCTTGCATTCAGAAATGGCACATAATTGACTTTTTAACTGATTTTTCAATTTCTGACATTGACCCAACTTTACATACATGTGCGTAGGGAGTATGGACATTAACTGATGAAGTTTCAGATTTTTAACATGCATACATTTAGAGTAATATCCACTTTTCCGCTAAAACCCCCCTGAACATACCACCGGTTCTAAAAACCTCTTAAACTGTGGGCAGAAAAATCACAAGAATTATGGTATCATTTATAAAATTTTAACATGTCCGCTCTATGAATGATCCATCTTTTTCTAAACAATATTCTGGCTACAAAGGGGTGTGGTTTCCCAGGTCACATGGTGGAAATACTGGTTTATCCAGTTCTGCCAAGCCAGCTTGCTCTCACAGGCAGTGCCCCTCCCAGCTTCTGCCAAGAGGAAGCTACATTTTACGACCGCTGTAATAAAACCTTTGCCTGAGTCAAGACAGGCTTTGTTCAGAGCTCCTGTAGAGCACAGGTAATTCAATTATCAGATAGATGGCATATCCTTAGTGTGGCCAGCAAAAAGGCAGATGGCCTGGGAACACAGTTGTGACTCAAGTTTCACTCCTGATGGGGGTAGCTGTCAAGCAAAATCAAGTTCCTTAAGCCAGACTTTCAGCTAACTGTCATGTTTTTTTTGTGGCTTTTTAAATTAACTTGCAATTTTACACATGCAGCTAGAATGCTGATTCTAAGTGCAAAACTATGACATTTCAACAGTTACAAAGGCATGTGACACCAAACATAGGTCACTCATTTAATCTAAACATTTTCGATTTTAGTGTCTTAAAATCCAGTGCAACTTAAACTGCTGACTCCATAGCAGTTTTGTTATAAGCATTGTTTTGGGCTCTTCATTTCCCAGATTTTGTAAGCACACAAAACTCCATTCCGCCAAATGTCTGCTGGTGTTCAGTGAATATTTTGCACATATTGCAATGTTTGAAAATAGGCATTTTGAGCCTGCCTTCAGAGAAACACAGGGTGGTTTTAAAACGCCGGCTTTTGGATAGTGGTGAGTACTGGTACTGCACCCATTTTTGGGATTTAATAAATGAATTCCCCACAATTCTAGGTTGCATTTGGCAATCAGCATTGCCATTCCCAATGGTTTCAGACTACTGTGCGGGTAGTCCAATGGTGATTCTAAAGCGCTTTGAAGCTAACCGGCGCTACTGTTTTTCCTTTGGCAACCCATTTCCCTCATGGCAACCCGGCCTTTCATTCTCGCACTGGTGGGTGGCAAGTGAGGCAACCATTTTGGTGTGCGCACAAACTGCGCAGCTTTCCTGGATTTCGGCGCACATGTGGGTTTTCCGCCATCTTGAATTTTCTAAGCCCACAGCACCAAATGTTGTAGCATGATAGCTTAAACGTGGGTCAGGACACCCAACAAGCCCCCCCACGCGACTGCACTTTGAATTTGAGTCGATGGGGAGTCGCGTGCCCAAGGGTTTTGACCCACGCACCGGTCTGTCCGCATAATCTTCTTCCTACTCTGTAGATGGCACAGTTCAGCATCTTCTTCTCCATCCGGCACTGATCGATCGGTTCTCCTCGCCAGTCCTGATGGGAGTATTGGGCGGTCCACTGGGCCCATTGGATCTTCGTTCCCGGTCTCCGGATCGTCCTCCTTGGCCAGTCTCAAGGTCTTCTTTCTCCTAGGACGACAAAGGAAGAGCGGCAATACCTACTCATAGACGTTTTTCCACCACTGTTGAGATGGTGGGACAGCATATGCATTTCATCATGACGAAACATTACATTCTTATTTTGATAAAAAACAGTATAACTAAGAGACAGTTTCATGCAAATCACAATATTTTAGAGACTAAATGTGGTATGTTTTATGGTTGGAACTGAATTAGTCTGAGACAGTGCCCGCTAGGATTCCAGAGGATTCCTCCAGTTGTTGCAGAGTGTGCCTGGGATGGCAACATTTCAACTGGTTTATGTGGACCCACTTGTCTTCCCCCGCTGCCAAAGGACCTTTGGGGATGTGGATTTTGTAGGCCACAGGAGAGATCTTGTCGATGATCTCAAAGGGTCCCTTCCATGTAGGCAAAAATGTGCGCTGCTTGGCCTGGTTCCTTTGGAAGTTGTATAGATAGACCCGGTCCCCCACCTGATATTCCTTCCTGGAAGTTTTCAGGTCATAATGGGTCTTCATGCTATCAGCTGATCTTTCTAGATTCCGCTGAGCGTAAGCAAAAGCATGTTGTAGGTGTTTCCTTAAATTCTCCACATACTCATGAGTAGTGGAGGCATTTATTAGTGTCTGCTCTTGGGTCCTGTAGAGCAAATGCTGAGGAAGCACCATCTTGCGCCCAGTCATCAACTCAAATGGTGACATTTTGGTTGCAGATGAAGGGGTAGATCTGATAGCCATTAGGACCAGAGGTAATCGGATATCCCAACTTGGCCCAGAATCTGCCACAAACTTCTTTAATATGCTCACAATTGTCCGGTTATATCTCTCTACTGCCCCAGAAGAAGCTGGTCTATAAGCAAGATGCAGCTTTCTCTTGACCCCCAGTATCTCCCACATCTTTGTCATTACTTCACTGGTGAAGTGGCTACCTCTGTCTGACTCAATCCTTTGAGGTAGACCAAAACGGGAAAAGATGTGGTTAATCATCAAGGCAGCTGCAGTTTCTGCCTTGCAATTTGGGGCTGGGAGACATTCCACCCACTTGGTAAACAAGCATGTCACAGTCAACATGTACTTATTCCCCCTAGCCGAGCGAATCACAGGGCCTACAAAGTCGATTTGTAAATCTGACCATGGCAGTGTCATTCCCCTCTTTTGTAAAGGCGCCCGGTGTGTGAGGGATGTCGGCTGAAATTGTGCACACACAAGACAACCCTTCAAATATTGGTTGAGGTCCTGCCCCATGTGTGGCCAGTATGCAACCTCTCTTAAGATTTCCAATGTTGTGTGAAACCCCCTATGACCGGCGGTGGCCGCATCATGGGCGTGACTTAACATCAGGCTTCGGAATGAGGTAGGAACCACCCACTGATCGTGGCCAGCTTTGGATTTCCTTACCAGCAAACCGTCTTGGATTCGGAACATTTTTGGACATTTCATCAACACTCTTAGGTCCTCTTTCCCATTGTAATCGGTATCCGTCAGGGGAAAGTTCTCAGGGTCCTCAAGGTGCTGGTAAAATTTACCAATAATTGGATCCCCCTTCTGAGCGGTAATCAAATCAGCATCAGGGGTCTCCTTACTCCATTGTACAATTC
Source organism: Ambystoma mexicanum (assembly GCF_040938575.1). NCBI lineage: Eukaryota > Metazoa > Chordata > Amphibia > Caudata > Ambystomatidae > Ambystoma > Ambystoma mexicanum. The sequence goes on from NC_090941.1 coordinate 80,910,163, forward strand.
ACAGGTCGTTGTGAGCATTTGTCTGGGACCTAGTGATAGCAGTGACCTGGATTTCCCCCAACAGGGACTCAATCTCAATTAGATCCCCTTGGATGGCCCCGGTTTTGGCCAGCTGATCAGCTAAGTCATTTCCAGTTTTGTCTGGTCCCTCTACTTTGGAATGACCCTTGATCTTTTTCCAATAGATGGTCATCTCATTCGAGGTGACCAAATCATCAATGTTTTGGATCAACTTCCCATGTTTCAAGGGTTTGTTGTTAGAACATAACATGCCTCTGGTTTTCCAATTAACCAGGTGCTCCACGAACCCGTTCCGTACATAATCCGAATCTGTGATTATGACCAGTTCGTGGAGTTGATGCTGGACAGCAGTGAGGATGGCCTGATGCACAGCCATCAATTCTGCCACCTGACTACTTCGGGGACCAATTTTGTATCCAGCGGAGGGTTCTGGGGACTCATTCACCCATGCATTCCCTACGCCGGCCACCAGTTCTTTCTCCCCGTTGTTGTCAACATGGTAAGAGCATCCATCCACATAGACAGTGGGCATTCCCTCACACTTGTCCTCTTCAAAGACTTTGTGTGGGGAATTAAGGTATGCCTCCGTGTTGTCCTTTATTTTTAGACTTTCGTCCTCGAGACAGTTTTCTCTGGCACAATCATGCAAGTCAGCCAGACCTTGCGCGAGGGGACTCTTCTTGTTTTGGCCATATCGGACCTCCACAGGAAAGCCTTGCATTGACAGAATCCAGGAAGTAATTCGGGAATTACTCACATTTCCGGCCCGGATTCTGTCACTTTGGAGATATTGCAGAGGCTGGTGTGGAGTCTCCACTATGATGTGTTCCCCCTGGATAAACGGGCGGTAATTCTTCAATGCCCACACCGTTGCCAGGAGTGCCTTCTCACAATCGTTGAATTTTTCCTCCACAGAGGATAAAGTTTTGCTCGCATAGGAGATTACTTTATTGACCTTGTCATGCTTTTGGTATAATACTGCCGTCAAGCACGTATTAGAGAACCCCGTCTCCAGGAAGAACTCCTTGTTTCTGACAGGGTAAGCTAGGCAAGGCGCTTGTGAGAGGCTTCTCTTGAGTTGTTTTACCGCCTCGGCTTGTTCTGGACCCCATTCCCACTTTACCCCCCCCTTCAGGAGATGAATCAGGGGTCTGGTGATCTCTGCGTAGCCCTCATTGAACTTTCTGCTGTAATTAGTCAGTCCAAGGAGGCTCCTTAGTTCCCGCAGAGTTGTGGGGTCTTTCAGTTTCTGAAGTGCTTCCACTTTCTTTTCTTGGGGACAGAGGCCCTGAGGAGTAATCTCATGCCCCAAGAAATTAACACGGGTTCTACACCACTGTGCTTTCTGAAAGGAAAGTTTTGCTCCGGTGGCCCTCAACTGTGTCAGAACATAACGGATCTCCGCTATGTGTTCCTCCACAGATGAACTTTTGATGAGGACATCATCTACATAAGCCAGGTTACCCCTTGCACCCAAGTCGGGCATGGCCTTGTGTAGAAAAATGTTGAATTCATCGCCGGAGTTGAGGTATCCGAAGGGAGTCCGGGTCCATGTGTACTGCTGGCCCCCAAAGGTAAAAGCCAGTTTGTATTGGTCCTCCCTGCTGACAGGCACGGTCCAGTATCCATTGGTCAGGTCTATTGCAGTGAATACCTGTGACTCCTGAATCTGGGCCAGCCCTTGGTCAATGTAGGGCAGAGGCCATCGGGAAGTATGGACCCGTTTGTTGAGCTCCCTAAGGTCGGCGCAGAGTCTCCACTGGCCGTTTGGCTTCAATATTCCCAGCACCGGATTATTGAAGGTGCTGTGGACGGGACGGATTATTCCCCGGGACTCAAGGTTCTTAATTATTTCGGTAAGGGACTCCATTGATGCGAGAGGCAAGCGATATTGCTTCACAAACACAGGAGTCATGCCAGGGTCCGTGGGGATTGTTGTTGTGTGGATGTCAGTGCGACCACAGTCATATGAGTCTACCGCAAAGAGATCTTGGAAATCCAAGAAAACTTGTTTCAACTTTTGCTTTTGTTCCAGAGTCACACAGGCATCAGCTAGGTTGACTCTCTCTTCCACCATCTGCCTGAAGCCTGGAAAGACTTCTGGTTTGGCTATCTCCGCGGCCTCCTCCAGCTGGGTGGAGAAGTCCCTGGTCAGAGTGCTGATTTGGACCGGAGGCTTCAGGTGGGCAAGGCAGCCTTCATGAACCTGGAAAATCACCTCATCCCTCCTGAAGTCACAAGTCACATCTTCCTTACCATAGGGGCAGGAAGTGTACACCAGGACGTTCCCCCCATGCCGGGTAAAAATCCTGTCTGGTGTTGTATTGTCCTCACTGTCACTGTCAAAACAGTCCTTGGGGATTGGTCCTAACAGTTCATTTACTAAGTCGATGGAAAAATGTCGGTCATCAACCGCCATTCCAATAATGGTGCCTGCGGCTAGAGTAATACTCTTTAAGTCGCTGTTATCCACCTCTATTGGAATGGTGTCATGTTCTATGTTGACTAATGGAGTTGGGTTTACCCCCAACCCTTGCTGTTGGAGAGAAGCATTTAGATGTATGTAAGCATCAGGGTTTTTCAACTCTTGTCCCCTTTTGACTTTCACTTCCAGGGAGAATTGTCGGGTCCTTTCTGGGATGGTGACTTCCTCTTTAACCTGAATTTCAACTGCATAAGGTAGCAATTGAGCTGACCTAAATGCTTTTTCTGGATCATCAAAGCCCATGGGATTATCCGCTAATCGGGACCAGGCTTTGAAGTTTATTAGGTCCAAACTAATGGCAAAGCGATTGAGAATGTCACTGCCTAAGTAAAAGGCGGCAGTGACGTCTCGCACGACCCAACAATTATGGACTATGCTCTTGTTGCCAATGGAGGTTTTGAGCATACACCTGCTTGGCAGGAGATGTTTGGAATTAGGTGCTTCCAGGTCCATTTCCCATTTGTCTATCAGTTTGAAGGTGGGAATGGCTGGATCTTTTGGGAGTTGGCGGAACATGGCTTCGCTGATGAAGCTCTTACCGTTGTTCACACACACTCGAGCGAGAACAGAGTCCTTCCCACCATTTAACTGAACAGGGATGAACAACTGCTCTCCAATTTGCTGAATATCAGCCAGGCTCTGAGCTGATTTCACATCTTTCTGGACTATAGGAGTGGGAGTTTCTGATTGTGGATTAGTATAGAATCTCAGAGTATTTCCTTCCAGCGTGGAATACCACTTTAGACTGGAAGGAAGGTTGATTTTCAGAAATAGAGAGGACCCCCCATCACCAGTCTGTTGTCCTACTGCTATTACTGTCACGTCTGGAATCTGGTTGTTCTGGAAGTGAAATTCTACTTGGTCAGATTTTTGTTCAACCATGTGGCAGGTGCCGTTTAAACTAACATGGTTAACACTGTTTTAATTTTATTGGTCGGCTAGTCTGGGTCCAGAGGACCTTGTTTACACAATCTATTAGGGGTGACAACCTTCTCAGGAGGTCATTCCCTAGTAAACAAGGGGTGCCCTCTGGGGTCACAACTATGACCGGGTGTTTCAACTTATGTCGCCCAATTTTTATGTCCAAATCTGCCGTCCCCTCGACGGGAATTTCCTTCCCGTCAAAGTTCTGCAGTTGTCCAGGAAGAGAGGTGAGAGGAATTTGGTAATTCTCTCCCCTTCCTGCATTCAGTTCGTCAAAGGCCCTTCTGGACAGAAGGGTAGCTTGAGATCCAGTGTCCACCAGTGCCGAGATTGTACCCTGCCCCTGTACTTGTACCGGGGCATAATATCTTCCCTCCTTCTCCTCAAGGGGGCACAGATAATGTACATTTTTGGACAACTGGTGGGCTAATTTTCTGGTTCTGGACATCGCGAGAGAAGAATTTTGGGCAGAATTCTGTGGAGAGCCTTGGGAATCTGAAAGAAAAATTTGGCAACTGGAGATCAGAGCCATTGTGGGTTCCCCTGGTTCCGGTTCTGGGCCGCCCCCCCATTTTTGGAGGCGGTCCCCAGGGTGGGTTTGAACCAGGGGATTTTCTTGCTGTTGGTTCTGGGATGAGATGGTGGGCGGCGGTAGCTCAGTCTCCACATCTCCCCAGTCTGGATTTGCATCCCTAGGGACCCATTTTTCTTTGGGAGGAGCTCCCCCCTCTCTGAAGGAGAAGATCATTTTCCCAGGATCCTCTGAGGATCCCTCTCCCTCAAATTGGAAGATCTGTACTTCCTCCTCAAACTGAGTCTGTTTGGGTCTTTTGTTTCTCCTACCCCCCCTCTGCTCCTTAGGAGGCAGACTTTCCGGGGCAAGAGATTTTGTTTCCGGTTCCTGGGTTTCCAGGGGCTGTTTACAAGTGAGGAAGGAAGCTTCCTCCAAGGCTTTACACCCCCCTTCCCTTTGTGCCTCCTCCCTGGGAACCGGTGAGTTATCGGGGTGCTGCCCCCGTCATTGTTCTGGAGCACCAGGTCCAGAGTTGGGTGCGTTCTGCACCGGCATGCCGATCTGAGGGTTCTGCTGAGCCCTCAGTATGTGACCCAGATCCCGCGCCATGTTTTGAACCTGGTGCTCTAACTGGGAAACCCGCTCAGGCTGATACGGGGCCCTGTTTTCTCCCCTGGGTTGATCCCGGGAAGGGTAGCTATCCCTCCTCTGGTAATACCCCGGGTTGGGAAGATTTGGGTACCCCTCCACCCTTGGCCTCCCCTCTCCCGGATTCAGTGGTCTGGGCTCAGGGAATTGGGGAAAGAAGGATGGATGGTTTTGGGGCTGAAAGTCGGGTGGATATCTGGGGAAAAAGTTCTGCCCAGGGTTTGGTAAATTTCTGCCCTCCTGTGGGAAGTTTGGAGGGAAGTTCCCTGGGTTAGGTGCTTGGCTGGATCCCCCCCCTTGGGCTGGAGGAGTCCACACATAACCCAGGATGGGTCGATTTCCCTTGTAACGGGGACTTACATAATCAGGGGAGCGAGGGACCCCATTTGTGGGGCTGCCTCCTTGGCTCCCTGTCTGTGACTGACCCGAGGACCTCCTGGGCCTAGCATTATTAGGTGCAGGTAGGTTTTTAGGCCCCCCCCATCTCCAAATCCAAAACGGGGGTGACCTTTACCTCTGCCACCTTGGCAGCAGCAGGGGTGCTGTTGGCTTTGGGGTTTTTCTGGGCATTACTTTTGCTATCTATCGGTTTCTGCACCTCATAGATCCGGGTAGCCTGTTCAATGACCCAGTCTAAAGATCTTTTCTCGTGAAAATCCCTCACGAGCTGGGTCATGATATATTTGGGCAAGGCATGGAAAAACGTATTTATAAATTCTCTGCTATCCGTGCGCACCCTTCTTGTGGTCTGTGCAAAAGCACGCTTTAACTCCTGCACAAATTCTTGTGGGGCCTGATCCTCCCCACATTGCAAATTGTAGGCTGCCTTGCGAGCCTCTTGAGGATTTCTGTGAACAGAAAAATGTTTCAAGATGGCCGCCTTATAGGTGGACCATCTTAAATGATTTTGGTCCTCCAGCCCCGCAAAGAAACTGGAGTATTCCGGGGAGAAGGTCCACTTTACATATTGAATACAGCTTTGGCTGTCCTTCAAATGGAAAGTCTCCATCATTTGTTCAAACAACTCTAAGTGCTCCCAAACAGAATACTTAGCGTTCTTATGGTAAGGCGTGATGACGCTCCTGATCGCCTTAATCTGCTTTAAGGGGTCCTTAAGCAAGGCCCTTTTTGCCTTATTGGCCTTTTTGGTTCGGGTAACCCTTGTCCATTCGTCCTCGGACTCAGAGGCACTGCTCCCAGAGGTTCCCGTCTGTTCTTCCAGGTTTTCCCGGATTCTGCGAGCCTGGGAATGGCTGGCAGAATGTGGGGACCTGGTCTCCTGTGTCCTGCGCAGTTCAGAGGAGTCTTCAGATTCCTCCTTGCTGCCAGGATTTGATGGGTACCCCCTCCACTGACCTAACTGGGTAGAGGTTTTCAGGATGCCCTTAATGGGCCTACTCTCCTGGGGTTCCCCATTGAACTGTACTGTACTTGGGTGCCCATACCCAGATGCCCACCCCTCCATTCCTGAGTGGTACTGGCCTATGAGCCCCATGCTTCTGGTTGGATAGTAATCTGCCATCCCTGTGGCCCTGTGCTCGTGTGCGCCAGGGGACATGGGGTGGCAGAGTCCAGGGACTGAGAGGTATGAGGGCCTCTGGTACTAGGGCTCCTGAGGTTATGCTCCGGAGTTTCCATTTCCCAGCGAACCTCATCTCTATCCGCCCCTGCTCCCTGTTGCAATGCAAGAGCCTGCATTTGTGCCTTCAGTTCCTCTGTTAAGGCCTTACTCGACTCTATCAGTTTCTCCTGCATCGCTACCTGTTGCTGGAGCCTCTCATTGTGCTGGCAGAGAGCCTCATTTTCCCTCTGTGCTTCCTGATTGGTCCTGGAGCACTGGGCCAGTCTTTGCTGCAGGAGGGTTACCTCCTGAGCTGTGTCCCTATTGGCCTGCTCCTTTCTTGCTAGAGCATCCTCCACCCTCCTGGTGTGCTCTAACAAGTTCTGGTTTTCTTTTTGGAGGTCACCCAGCCCCTGGAGGGCCAGGTGATTTTCTTCCATTTTCCTTTTTAAATGGCAGACTTCCTGGCCTATGGCGTCTCTTTCCTGACTAAGAGCCTGCATTTGTGCCGCCAGGTCGTCCCTCTGCCTTTGGAAGGCACCAGCTTTCTGGCGCTCCTGATCAAACTCTGCCTGGGTATCCAGGTCTTTCAGAATCAGTTTATTGCTCTCCTCTTTCTCTCTATCTAGCTGGCTTTGCAGGGTGACTACCTGCTCCGCGCATGCCCTGTTGAAATTGATCTGTTGCACCAACTTTTTCTGGTTCTGCAGGAAGGAGTCCAAACTGTCTTGGTGCTCCTTCTGCAGGGCCAGAAATCTGGTATCCTGGTCTGTCTTTTCCTGTTGTAGGATGCCCATATCCTCTTTTATTTTAATGATGTACTGCCTGCTGTCATTTTCTGACTCCTGGCTCCCCTGCAGCCTCTGCTCAGAAGAGACCAGGTCAGATTGGACTTTCTCTAACATCACCTGTTGCCTATTTGCCAGATTTTGGCTTTCAGCACATCTATCCTGCATGTCTCCCATATATAGGTACAGGTATGCTGCTATCCTGGCAATCTTATTGTGTTCCTCTTTGGCTTTAGGAGCCATATATAGTTCACTCAGGGCCACATGTAATGGACCCTGATCTCTCCATAAGTCTGACCCTGTTTCAGTGACCTGTCGCGTGATGGCCTGCAACCAGGCATCCTGGCCCTGCTCAGCCCATTCACCTCTCACAAATAGTTTATGTAAGAAGTGCTCTCTGGCTATTTTCATATCTACCAAGGTCGTCATTCTAGAGATTGGTCTCTGTCCTGACTTACAGAAGTTAGTATTTTATTTTTGCAGAACAGAACTTTTCTTGGAGTGTCCCTTTTGAGGAATGCTTCACAGCGTAATGCAGCGTGGTGATCCGACCGGATGTATGTATCCCGTCAGTTAGCACACTGTATTAAGCTGCACAAGTGGTATTCTAACCCAAACGTCCGGCCGAGCCCCCAGTTACTAAGAGGATTCAATTCAACACTACAGCTAAGTCAATGCCTAGTCTATAATACTGAATGAAAACCCTTATTGATATATCTTTATGTCCAGTTCATGCGTTCTGGATGACTACCCCTATATAACACCCCTCTCTTGGAATCCCCCTGACCCCACTGAGCCAAGAAGTAGTTCTGTTTTGCAAGTTAAAAGGTTTATTCGATAATTTAAACAATAGATATATATATGTCACACCTTATAATAAATTAATAATTGAATATCACACTTAATCTGATATGATAAAGATTAACAACGGAGAATCTGGCACTAACACGCTTCTCTATAATCAATAAGGAGTTGACATGAAATGGATAAGGTAGCACAGTGGTAAATAGGTAAAGAAGTATAATGTGGTCGAGAATGCTTTATAGGGTTCAAGGAAATGCAAGGTTGAATGAATGAAATGCAGTATAGAAAATACTCAATATGATTTCAACAAAACAATGTAATCACTTTTCTCTGGCAATCCCCTCCCCCCCTTGATACAATGCAAGGAAATGGAATGAAGCACACAGTTCTCAGAAATGCAATCAACTGTAATTCAGTTCACCCCAGCAAGCTTAGACTACAGAAGTTTGAAAACACAGGCAAAATTGCTTTGATATGTGCTGGCAATGAATTAAAAAAATATGCTAAAATGCTTTTGATTCCCTCTAGAGGTTCAGGGTGAGTGATATCTAGTTAATATTAGCTCAGGCTCACTCTTGCAATGATTCAGGAATGATTAGCAGGTTAAACGAATTTCTGGCAAATGGAAGGCAAGCAGCTATCTTTTTGCACGTGGAGAAATTTGCAAATCGCGGTAAAATTCGCGGATGCGTGTTCCGCGATTGCGGCAAAACTATAGGGGGTAGGAATGCGGTTCTTAGTGCGATTAAAAGCTTAGATTATCAACTTTCAGATGAAAGTTACTGCAAGTCTCTAGCACAAACGGTTGCGGAGATATGAGCGATTGAATAAAGGTCGTTTTTCAGATTTGAAATTTTAAAAGCTCAAAAAGACAAGTGCAGCTTGCAACTAGAAAATGACAAGTGACAGATTTGGAGCTATCAGGCAGTTCTACTTAGGTTAAATAGATTGAATTAGATGAATTTAAACTAAGAGCTTTGGTTTGGTACAGTTTGGCGGTACTCACAAGAGATTTTAAACAGGAAGGCGGCTTTGTCACGATCTGGTCAACAGGTCTGGACTTCGGACGGTCTCTGGGCACAGCGTCTGGTCTCTGGAACTGCTCACAGCATCGGGGTCAGCACTCTGGATACAATGGCCTGGTCTCTGCTAGGCACCGGTTCTCTGGGTCGGGTCCTGCCTTCTCTTTGGATATTTCTGTCACCGGGTTCTTGCAAAAGTTCTTGGCAAAATTCAGACGGCTCGCCCGGCTGTCTGAAGAGTTCAGTTGCAAAAATATTTTGAGGCCTGCTGACAAATACTCTTGCTGGCAGTGGCCTTTCTGGTTAAGGTTCTGAAGTCTCTGTTTATCTTGGAGTCTAAGTGTTGGCTCTTTGAAGTTTGATGGAGGTAAATATGGATTTTTCCGGCAGAGCTTCCAGCGGCAGATGGAATTGAAGGTCCCTATCTGTCCTGTCTGTCTGCTTTTATGTGTTTTTAAAATGGGTGTGTGTGAGCAGCATCACTAGCCAGCCCCTCTCCACTTATCATTGGTCAAATTTCCATTCCTCACTTGATTGGGGGAGCTACTGTGAGTCAGAGTGATGTCATTTTATGGCTTGCAGATAGGACACTCCTCTGTCAGATTGCACACATTCTATATTTGATAACAAAAGACATATTTCACAGTTACACAGTTGCTTGAAATTACATATACATGGTGTGGCTGAATTTAGCCATGTCTCTGTCCAAATCTGTTGTTTCTAAGAGCTTGCATTCAGAAATGGCACATAATTGACTTTTTAACTGATTTTTCAATTTCTGACATTGACCCAACTTTACATACATGTGCGTAGGGAGTATGGACATTAACTGATGAAGTTTCAGATTTTTAACATGCATACATTTAGAGTAATATCCACTTTTCCGCTAAAACCCCCCTGAACATACCACCGGTTCTAAAAACCTCTTAAACTGTGGGCAGAAAAATCACAAGAATTATGGTATCATTTATAAATTTTTCACATGTCCGCTCTATGAATGATCCATCTTTTTCTAAACAATATTCTGGCTACAAAGGGGTGTGGTTTCCCAGGTCACATGGTGGAAATACTGGTTTATCCAGTTCTGCCAAGCCAGCTTGCTCTCACAGGCAGTGCCCCTCCCAGCTTCTGCCAAGAGGAAGCTACATTTTACGACCGCTGTAATAAAACCTTTGCCTGAGTCAAGACAGGCTTTGTTCAGAGCTCCTGTAGAGCACAGGTAATTCAATTATCAGATAGATGGCATATCCTTAGTGTGGCCAGCAAAAAGGCAGATGGCCTGGGAACACAGTTGTGACTCAAGTTTCACTCCTGATGGGGGTAGCTGTCAAGCAAAATCAAGTTCCTTAAGCCAGACTTTCAGCTAACTGTCATGTTTTTTTTGTGGCTTTTTAAATTAACTTGCAATTTTACACATGCAGCTAGAATGCTGATTCTAAGTGCAAAACTATGACATTTCAACAGTTACAAAGGCATGTGACACCAAACATAGGTCACTCATTTAATCTAAACATTTTCGATTTTAGTGTCTTAAAATCCAGTGCAACTTAAACTGCTGACTCCATAGCAGTTTTGTTATAAGCATTGTTTTGGGCTCTTCATTTCCCAGATTTTGTAAGCACACAAAACTCCATTCCGCCAAATGTCTGCTGGTGTTCAGTGAATATTTTGCACATATTGCAATGTTTGAAAATAGGCATTTTGAGCCTGCCTTCAGAGAAACACAGGGTGGTTTTAAAACGCCGGCTTTTGGATAGTGGTGAGTACTGGTACTGCACCCATTTTTGGGATTTAATAAATGAATTCCCCACAATTCTAGGTTGCATTTGGCAATCAGAATTGCCATTCCTAATGGTTTCAGACTACTGTGCGGGTAGTCCAATGGTGATTCTAAAGCGCTTTGAAGCTAACCGGCGCTACTGTTTTTCCTTTGGCAACCCATTTCCCTCATGGCAACCCGGCCTTTCATTCTCGCACTGGTGGGTGGCAAGTGAGGCAACCATTTTGGTGTGCGCACAAACTGCGCAGCTTTCCTGGATTTCGGCGCACATGTGGGTTTTCCGCCATCTTGAATTTTCTAAGCCCACAGCACCAAATGTTGTAGCATGATAGCTTAAACGTGGGTCAGGACACCCAACAAGCCCCCCCACGCGACTGCACTTTGAATTTGAGTCGATGGGGAGTCGCGTGCCCAAGGGTTTTGACCCACGCACCGGTCTGTCCGCATAATCTTCTTCCTACTCTGTAGATGGCACAGTTCAGCATCTTCTTCTCCATCCGGCACTGATCGATCGGTTCTCCTCGCCAGTCCTGATGGGAGTATTGGGCGGTCCACTGGGCCCATTGGATCTTCGTTCCCGGTCTCCGGATCGTCCTCCTTGGCCAGTCTCAAGGTCTTCTTTCTCCTAGGACGACAAAGGAAGAGCGGCAATACCTACTCATAGACGTTTTTCCACCACTGTTGAGATGGTGGGACAGCATATGCATTTCATCATGACGAAACATTACATTCTTATTTTGATAAAAAACAGTATAACTAAGAGACAGTTTCATGCAAATCACAATATTTTAGAGACTAAATGTGGTATGTTTTATGGTTGGAACTGAATTAGTCTGAGACAGTGCCCGCTAGGATTCCAGAGGATTCCTCCAGTTGTTGCAGAGTGTGCCTGGGATGGCAACATTTCAACTGGTTTATGTGGACCCACTTGTCTTCCCCCGCTGCCAAAGGACCTTTGGGGATGTGGATTTTGTAGGCCACAGGAGAGATCTTGTCGATGATCTCAAAGGGTCCCTTCCATGTAGGCAAAAATGTGCGCTGCTTGGCCTGGTTCCTTTGGAAGTTGTATAGATAGACCCGGTCCCCCACCTGATATTCCTTCCTGGAAGTTTTCAGGTCATAATGGGTCTTCATGCTATCAGCTGATCTTTCTAGATTCCGCTGAGCGTAAGCAAAAGCATGTTGAAGGTGTTTCCTTAAATTCTCCACATACTCATGAGTAGTGGAGGCATTTATTAGTGTCTGCTCTTGGGTCCTGTAGAGCAAATGCTGAGGAAGCACCATCTTGCGCCCAGTCATCAACTCAAATGGTGACATTTTGGTTGCAGATGAAGGGGTAGATCTGATAGCCATTAGGACCAGAGGTAATCGGATATCCCAACTTGGCCCAGAATCTGCCACAAACTTCTTTAATATGCTCACAATTGTCCGGTTATATCTCTCTACTGCCCCAGAAGAAGCTGGTCTATAAGCAAGATGCAGCTTTCTCTTGACCCCCAGTATCTCCCACATCTTTGTCATTACTTCACTGGTGAAGTGGCTACCTCTGTCTGACTCAATCCTTTGAGGTAGACCAAAACGGGAAAAGATGTGGTTAATCATCAAGGCAGCTGCAGTTTCTGCCTTGCAATTTGGGGCTGGGAGACATTCCACCCACTTGGTAAACAAGCATGTCACAGTCAACATGTACTTATTCCCCCTAGCCGAGCGAATCACTGGGCCTACAAAGTCGATTTGTAAAGCTGACCATGGCAGTGTCATTCCCCTCTTTTGTAAAGGCGCCCGGTGTGTGAGGGATGTCGGCTGAAATTGTGCACACACAAGACAACCCTTCAAATATTGGTTGAGGTCCTGCCCCATGTGTGGCCAGTATGCAACCTCTCTTAAGATTTCCAATGTTGTGTGAAACCCCCTATGACCGGCGGTGGCCGCATCATGGGCGTGACTTAACATCAGGCTTCGGAATGAGGTAGGAACCACCCACTGATCGTGGCCAGCTTTGGATTTCCTTACCAGCAAACCGTCTTGGATTCGGAACATTTTTGGACATTTCATCAACACTCTTAGGTCCTCTTTCCCATTGTAATCGGTATCCGTCAGGGGAAAGTTCTCAGGGTCCTCAAGGTGCTGGTAAAATTTACCAATAATTGGATCCCCCTTCTGAGCGGTAATCAAATCAGCATCAGGGGTCTCCTTACTCCATTGTACAATTCACAGGTCGTTGTGAGCATTTGTCTGGGACCTAGTGATAGCAGTGACCTGGATTTCCCCCAACAGGGACTCAATCTCAATTAGATCCCCTTGGATGGCCCCGGTTTTGGCCAGCTGATCAGCTAAGTCATTTCCAGTTTTGTCTGGTCCCTCTACTTTGGAATGACCCTTGATCTTTTTCCAATAGATGGTCATCTCATTCGAGGTGACCAAATCATCAATGTTTTGGATCAACTTCCCATGTTTCAAGGGTTTGTTGTTAGAACATAACATGCCTCTGGTTTTCCAATTAACCAGGTGCTCCACGAACCCGTTCCGTACATAATCCGAATCTGTGATTATGACCAGTTCGTGGAGTTGATGCTGGACAGCAGTGAGGATGGCCTGATGCACAGCCATCAATTCTGCCACCTGACTACTTCGGGGACCAATTTTGTATCCAGCGGAGGGTTCTGGGGACTCATTCACCCATGCATTCCCTACGCCGGCCACCAGTTCTTTCTCCCCGTTGTTGTCAACATGGTAAGAGCATCCATCCACATAGACAGTGGGCATTCCCTCACACTTGTCCTCTTCAAAGACTTTGTGTGGGGAATTAAGGTATGCCTCCGTGTTGTCCTTTATTTTTAGACTTTCGTCCTCGAGACAGTTTTCTCTGGCACAATCATGCAAGTCAGCCAGACCTTGCGCGAGGGGACTCTTCTTGTTTTGGCCATATCGGACCTCCACAGGAAAGCCTTGCATTGACAGAATCCAGGAAGTAATTCGGGAATTACTCACATTTCCGGCCCGGATTCTGTCACTTTGGAGATATTGCAGAGGCTGGTGTGGAGTCTCCACTATGATGTGTTCCCCCTGGATAAACGGGCGGTAATTCTTCAATGCCCACACCGTTGCCAGGAGTGCCTTCTCACAATCGTTGAATTTTTCCTCCACAGAGGATAAAGTTTTGCTCGCATAGGAGATTACTTTATTGACCTTGTCATGCTTTTGGTATAATACTGCCGTCAAGCACGTATTAGAGAACCCCGTCTCCAGGAAGAACTCCTTGTTTCTGACAGGGTAAGCTAGGCAAGGCGCTTGTGAGAGGCTTCTCTTGAGTTGTTTTACCGCCTCGGCTTGTTCTGGACCCCATTCCCACTTTACCCCCCCCTTCAGGAGATGAATCAGGGGTCTGGTGATCTCTGCGTAGCCCTCAATGAACTTTCTGCTGTAATTAGTCAGTCCAAGGAGGCTCCTTAGTTCCCGCAGAGTTGTGGGGTCTTTCAGTTTCTGAAGTGCTTCCACTTTCTTTTCTTGGGGACAGAGGCCCTGAGGAGTAATCTCATGCCCCAAGAAATTAACACGGGTTCTACACCACTGTGCTTTCTGAAAGGAAAGTTTTGCTCCGGTGGCCCTCAACTGTGTCAGAACATAACGGATCTCCGCTATGTGTTCCTCCACAGATGAACTTTTGATGAGGACATCATCTACATAAGCCAGGTTACCCCTTGCACCCAAGTCGGGCATGGCCTTGTGTAGAAAAATGTTGAATTCATCGCCGGAGTTGAGGTATCCGAAGGGAGTCCGGGTCCATGTGTACTGCTGGCCCCCAAAGGTAAAAGCCAGTTTGTATTGGTCCTCCCTGCTGACAGGCACGGTCCAGTATCCATTGGTCAGGTCTATTGCAGTGAATACCTGTGACTCCTGAATCTGGGCCAGCCCTTGGTCAATGTAGGGCAGAGGCCATCGGGAAGTATGGACCCGTTTGTTGAGCTCCCTAAGGTCGGCGCAGAGTCTCCACTGGCCGTTTGGCTTCAATATTCCCAGCACCGGATTATTGAAGGTGCTGTGGACGGGACGGATTATTCCCCGGGACTCAAGGTTCTTAATTATTTCGGTAAGGGACTCCATTGATGCGAGAGGCAAGCGATATTGCTTCACAAACACAGGAGTCATGCCAGGGTCCGTGGGGATTGTTGTTGTGTGGATGTCAGTGCGACCACAGTCATATGAGTCTACCGCAAAGAGATCTTGGAAATCCAAGAAAACTTGTTTCAACTTTTGCTTTTGTTCCAGAGTCACACAGGCATCAGCTAGGTTGACTCTCTCTTCCACCATCTGCCTGAAGCCTGGAAAGACTTCTGGTTTGGCTATCTCCGCGGCCTCCTCCAGCTGGGTGGAGAAGTCCCTGGTCAGAGTGCTGATTTGGACCGGAGGCTTCAGGTGGGCAAGGCAGCCTTCATGAACCTGGAAAATCACCTCATCCCTCCTGAAGTCACAAGTCACATCTTCCTTACCATAGGGGCAGGAAGTGTACACCAGGACGTTCCCCCCATGCCGGGTAAAAATCCTGTCTGGTGTTGTATTGTCCTCACTGTCACTGTCAAAACAGTCCTTGGGGATTGGTCCTAACAGTTCATTTACTAAGTCGATGGAAAAATGTCGGTCATCAACCGCCATTCCAATAATGGTGCCTGCGGCTAGAGTAATACTCTTTAAGTCGCTGTTATCCACCTCTATTGGAATGGTGTCATGTTCTATGTTGACTAATGCAGTTGGGTTTACCCCCAACCCTTGCTGTTGGAGAGAAGCATTTAGATGTATGTAAGCATCAGGGTTTTTCAACTCTTGTCCCCTTTTGACTTTCACTTCCAGGGAGAATTGTCGGGTCCTTTCTGGGATGGTGACTTCCTCTTTAACCTGAATTTCAACTGCATAAGGTAGCAATTGAGCTGACCTAAATGCTTTTTCTGGATCATCAAAGCCCATGGGATTATCCGCTAATCGGGACCAGGCTTTGAAGTTTATTAGGTCCAAACTAATGGCAAAGCGATTGAGAATGTCACTGCCTAAGTAAAAGGCGGCAGTGACGTCTCGCACGACCCAACAATTATGGACTATGCTCTTGTTGCCAATGGAGGTTTTGAGCATACACCTGCTTGGCAGGAGATGTTTGGAATTAGGTGCTTCCAGGTCCATTTCCCATTTGTCTATCAGTTTGAAGGTGGGAATGGCTGGATCTTTTGGGAGTTGGCGGAACATGGCTTCGCTGATGAAGCTCTTACCGTTGTTCACACACACTCGAGCGAGAACAGAGTCCTTCCCACCATTTAACTGAACAGGGATGAACAACTGCTCTCCAATTTGCTGAATATCAGCCAGGCTCTGAGCTGATTTCACATCTTTCTGGACTATAGGAGTGGGAGTTTCTGATTGTGGATTAGTATAGAATCTCAGAGTATTTCCTTCCAGCGTGGAATACCACTTTAGACTGGAAGGAAGGTTGATTTTCAGAAATAGAGAGGACCCCCCATCACCAGTCTGTTGTCCTACTGCTATTACTGTCACGTCTGGAATCTGGTTGTTCTGGAAGTGAAATTCTACTTGGTCAGATTTTTGTTCAACCATGTGGCAGGTGCCGTTTAAACTAACATGGTTAACACTGTTTTAATTTTATTGGTCGGCTAGTCTGGGTCCAGAGGACCTTGTTTACACAATCTATTAGGGGTGACAACCTTCTCAGGAGGTCATTCCCTAGTAAACAAGGGGTGCCCTCTGGGGTCACAACTATGACCGGGTGTTTCAACTTATGTCGCCCAATTTTTATGTCCAAATCTGCCGTCCCCTCGACGGGAATTTCCTTCCCGTCAAAGTTCTGCAGTTGTCCAGGAAGAGAGGTGAGAGGAATTTGGTAATTCTCTCCCCTTCCTGCATTCAGTTCGTCAAAGGCCCTTCTGGACAGAAGGGTAGCTTGAGATCCAGTGTCCACCAGTGCCGAGATTGTACCCTGCCCCTGTACTTGTACCGGGGCATAATATCTTCCCTCCTTCTTCTCAAGGGGGCACAGATAATGTACATTTTTGGACAACTGGTGGGCTAATTTTCTGGTTCTGGACATCGCGAGAGAAGAATTTTGGGCAGAATTCTGTGGAGAGCCTTGGGAATCTGAAAGAAAAATTTGGCAACTGGAGATCAGAGCCATTGTGGGTTCCCCTGGTTCCGGTTCTGGGCCGCCCCCCCATTTTTGGAGGCGGTCCCCAGGGTGGGTTTGAACCAGGGGATTTTCTTGCTGTTGGTTCTGGGATGAGATGGTGGGCGGCGGTAGCTCAGTCTCCACATCTCCCCAGTCTGGATTTGCATCCCTAGGGACCCATTTTTCTTTGGGAGGAGTTCCCCCCTCTCTGAAGGAGAAGATCATTTTCCCAGGATCCTCTGAGGATCCCTCTCCCTCAAATTGGAAGATCTGTACTTCCTCCTCAAACTGAGTCTGTTTGGGTCTTTTGTTTCTCCTACCCCCCCTCTGCTCCTTAGGAGGCAGACTTTCCGGGGCAAGAGATTTTGTTTCCGGTTCCTGGGTTTCCAGGGGCTGTTTACAAGTGAGGAAGGAAGCTTCCTCCAAGGCTTTACACCCCCCTTCCCTTTGTGCCTCCTCCCTGGGAACCGGTGAGTTATCGGGGTGCTGCCCCCGTCATTGTTCTGGAGCACCAGGTCCAGAGTTGGGTGCGTTCTGCACCGGCATGCCGATCTGAGGGTTCTGCTGAGCCCTCAGTATGTGACCCAGATCCCGCGCCATGTTTTGAACCTGGTGCTCTAACTGGGAAACCCGCTCAGGCTGATACGGGGCCCTGTTTTCTCCCCTGGGTTGATCCCGGGAAGGGTAGCTATCCCTCCTCTGGTAATACCCCGGGTTGGGAAGATTTGGGTACCCCTCCACCCTTGGCCTCCCCTCTCCCGGATTCAGTGGTCTGGGCTCAGGGAATTGGGGAAAGAAGGATGGATGGTTTTGGGGCTGAAAGTCGGGTGGATATCTGGGGAAAAAGTTCTGCCCAGGGTTTGGTAAATTTCTGCCCTCCTGTGGGAAGTTTGGAGGGAAGTTCCCTGGGTTAGGTGCTTGGCTGGATCACCCCCCTTGGGCTGGAGGAGTCCACACATAACCCAGGATGGGTCGATTTCCCTTGTAACGGGGACTTACATAATCAGGGGAGCGAGGGACCCCATTTGTGGGGCTGCCTCCTTGGCTCCCTGTCTGTGACTGACCCGAGGACCTCCTGGGCCTAGCATTATTAGGTGCAGGTAGGTTTTTAGGCCCCCCCCATCTCCAAATCCAAAACGGGGGTGACCTTTACCTCTGCCACCTTGGCAGCAGCAGGGGTGCTGTTGGCTTTGGGGTTTTTCTGGGCATTACTTTTGCTATCTATCGGTTTCTGCACCTCATAGATCCGGGTAGCCTGTTCAATGACCCAGTCTAAAGATCTTTTCTCGTGAAAATCCCTCACGAGCTGGGTCATGATATATTTGGGCAAGGCATGGAAAAACGTATTTATAAATTCTCTGCTATCCGTGCGCACCCTTCTTGTGGTCTGTGCAAAAGCATGCTTTAACTCCTGCACAAATTCTTGTGGGGCCTGATCCTCCCCACATTGCAAATTGTAGGCTGCCTTGCGAGCCTCTTGAGGATTTCTGTGAACAGAAAAATGTTTCAAGATGGCCGCCTTATAGGTGGACCATCTTAAATGATTTTGGTCCTCCAGCCCCGCAAAGAAACTGGAGTATTCCGGGGAGAAGGTCCACTTTACATATTGAATACAGCTTTGGCTGTCCTTCAAATGGAAAGTCTCCATCATTTGTTCAAACAACTCTAAGTGCTCCCAAACAGAATACTTAGCGTTCTTATGGTAAGGCGTGATGACGCTCCTGATCGCCTTAATCTGCTTTAAGGGGTCCTTAAGCAAGGCCCTTTTTGCCTTATTGGCCTTTTTGGTTCGGGTAACCCTTGTCCATTCGTCCTCGGACTCAGAGGCACTGCTCCCAGAGGTTCCCGTCTGTTCTTCCAGGTTTTCCCGGATTCTGCGAGCCTGGGAATGGCTGGCAGAATGTGGGGACCTGGTCTCCTGTGTCCTGCGCAGTTCAGAGGAGTCTTCAGATTCCTCCTTGCTGCCAGGATTTGATGGGTACCCCCTCCACTGACCTAACTGGGTAGAGGTTTTCAGGATGCCCTTAATGGGCCTACTCTCCTGGGGTTCCCCATTGAACTGTACTGTACTTGGGTGCCCATACCCAGATGCCCACCCCTCCATTCCTGAGTGGTACTGGCCTATGAGCCCCATGCTTCTGGTTGGATAGTAATCTGCCATCCCTGTGGCCCTGTGCTCGTGTGCGCCAGGGGACATGGGGTGGCAGAGTCCAGGGACTGAGAGGTATGAGGGCCTCTGGTACTAGGGCTCCTGAGGTTATGCTCCGGAGTTTCCATTTCCCAGCGAACCTCATCTCTATCCGCCCCTGCTCCCTGTTGCAATGCAAGAGCCTGCATTTGTGCCTTCAGTTCCTCTGTTAAGGCCTTACTCGACTCTATCAGTTTCTCCTGCATCGCTACCTGTTGCTGGAGCCTCTCATTGTGCTGGCAGAGAGCCTCATTTTCCCTCTGTGCTTCCTGATTGGTCCTGGAGCACTGGGCCAGTCTTTGCTGCAGGAGGGTTACCTCCTGAGCTGTGTCCCTATTGGCCTGCTCCTTTCTTGCTAGAGCATCCTCCACCCTCCTGGTGTGCTCTAACAAGTTCTGGTTTTCTTTTTGGAGGTCACCCAGCCCCTGGAGGGCCAGGTGATTTTCTTCCATTTTCCTTTTTAAATGGCAGACTTCCTGGCCTATGGCGTCTCTTTCCTGACTAAGAGCCTGCATTTGTGCCGCCAGGTCGTCCCTCTGCCTTTGGAAGGCACCAGCTTTCTGGCGCTCCTGATCAAACTCTGCCTGGGTATCCAGGTCTTTCAGAATCAGTTTATTGCTCTCCTCTTTCTCTCTATCTAGCTGGCTTTGCAGGGTGACTACCTGCTCCGCGCATGCCCTGTTGAAATTGATCTGTTGCTCCAACTTTTTCTGGTTCTGCAGGAAGGAGTCCAAACTGTCTTGGTGCTCCTTCTGCAGGGCCAGAAATCTGGTATCCTGGTCTGTCTTTTCCTGTTGTAGGATGCCCATATCCTCTTTTATTTTAATGATGTACTGCCTGCTGTCATTTTCTGACTCCTGGCTCCCCTGCAGCCTCTGCTCAGAAGAGACCAGGTCAGATTGGACTTTCTCTAACATCACCTGTTGCCTATTTGCCAGATTTTGGCTTTCAGCACATCTATCCTGCATGTCTCCCATATATAGGTACAGGTATGCTGCTATCCTGGCAATCTTATTGTGTTCCTCTTTGGCTTTAGGAGCCATATATAGTTCACTCAGGGCCACATGTAATGGACCCTGATCTCTCCATAAGTCTGACCCTGTTTCAGTGACCTGTCGCGTGATGGCCTGCAACCAGGCATCCTGGCCCTGCTCAGCCCATTCACCTCTCACAAATAGTTTATGTAAGAAGTGCTCTCTGGCTATTTTCATATCTACCAAGGTCGTCATTCTAGAGATTGGTCTCTGTCCTGACTTACAGAAGTTAGTATTTTATTTTTGCAGAACAGAACTTTTCTTGGAGTGTCCCTTTTGAGGAATGCTTCACAGCGTAATGCAGCGTGGTGATCCGACCGGATGTATGTATCCCGTCAGTTAGCACACTGTATTAAGCTGCACAAGTGGTATTCTAACCCAAACGTCCGGCCGAGCCCCCAGTTTGTAAGAGGATTCAATTCAACACTACAGCTAAGTCAACGCCTAGTCTATAATACTGAATGAAAACCCTTATTGATATATCTTTATGTCCAGTTCATGCGTTCTGGATGACTACCCCTATATAACACCCCTCTCTTGGAATCCCCCTGACCCCACTGAGCCAAGAAGTAGTTCTGTTTTGCAAGTTAAAAGGTTTATTCGATAATTTAAACAATAGATATATATATGTCACACCTTATAATAAATTAATAATTGAATATCACACTTAATCTGATATGATAAAGATTAACAACGGAGAATCTGGCACTAACACGCTTCTCTATAATCAATAAGGAGTTGACATGAAATGGATAAGGTAGCACAGTGGTAAATAGGTAAAGAAGTATAATGTGGTCGAGAATGCTTTATAGGGTTCAAGGAAATGCAAGGTTGAATGAATGAAATGCAGTATAGAAAATACTCAATATGATTTCAACAAAACAATGTAATCACTTTTCTCTGGCAATCCCCTCCCCCCCTTGATACAATGCAAGGAAATGGAATGAAGCACACAGTTCTCAGAAATGCAATCAACTGTAATTCAGTTCACCCCAGCAAGCTTAGACTACAGAAGTTTGAAAACACAGGCAAAATTGCTTTGATATGTGCTGGCAATGAATTAAAAAAATATGCTAAAATGCTTTTGATTCCCTCTAGAGGTTCAGGGTGAGTGATATCTAGTTAATATTAGCTCAGGCTCACTCTTGCAATGATTCAGGAATGATTAGCAGGTTAAACGAATTTCTGGCAAATGGAAGGCAAGCAGCTATCTTTTTGCACGTGGAGAAATGTGCAAATCGCGGTAAAATTCGCGGATGCGTGTTCCGCGATTGCGGCAAAACTATAGGGGGTAGGAATGCGTTTCTTAGTGCGATTAAAAGCTTAGATTCTCAACTTTCAGATGAAAGTTACTGCAAGTCTCTAGCACAAACGGTTGCGGAGATATGAGCGATTGAATAAAGGTCGTTTTTCAGATTTGAAATTTTAAAAGCTCAAAAAGACAAGTGCAGCTTGCAACTAGAAAATGACAAGTGACAGATTTGGAGCTATCAGGCAGTTCTACTTAGGTTAAATAGATTGAATTAGATGAATTTAAACTAAGAGCTTTGGTTTGGTACAGTTTGGCGGTACTCACAAGAGATTTTAAACAGGAAGGCGGCTTTGTCACGATCTGGTCAACAGGTCTGGACTTCGGACGGTCTCTGGGCACAGCGTCTGGTCTCTGGAACTGCTCACAGCATCGGGGTCAGCACTCTGGATACAATGGCCTGGTCTCTGCTAGGCACCGGTTCTCTGGGTCGGGTCCTGCCTTCTCTTTGGATATTTCTGTCACCGGGTTCTTGCAAAAGTTCTTGGCAAAATTCAGACGGCTCGCCCGGCTGTCTGAAGAGTTCAGTTGCAAAAATATTTTGAGGCCTGCTGACAAATACTCTTGCTGGCAGTGGCCTTTCTGGTTAAGGTTCTGAAGTCTCTGTTTATCTTGGAGTCTAAGTGTTGGCTCTTTGAAGTTTGATGGAGGTAAATATGGATTTTTCCGGCAGAGCTTCCAGCGGCAGATGGAATTGAAGGTCCCTATCTGTCCTGTCTGTCTGCTTTTATGTGTTTTTAAAATGGGTGTGTGTGAGCAGCATCACTAGCCAGCCCCTCTCCACTTATCATTGGTCAAATTTCCATTCCTCACTTGATTGGGGGAGCTACTGTGAGTCAGAGTGATGTCATTTTATGGCTTGCAGATAGGACACTCCTCTGTCAGATTGCACACATTCTATATTTGATAACAAAAGACATATTTCACAGTTACACAGTTGCTTGAAATTACATATACATGGTGTGGCTGAATTTAGCCATGTCTCTGTCCAAATCTGTTGTTTCTAAGAGCTTGCATTCAGAAATGGCACATAATTGACTTTTTAACTGATTTTTCAATTTCTGACATTGACCCAACTTTACATACATGTGCGTAGGGAGTATGGACATTAACTGATGAAGTTTCAGATTTTTAACATGCATACATTT
The DNA here is from genome assembly GCF_040938575.1 of Ambystoma mexicanum. NCBI lineage: Eukaryota > Metazoa > Chordata > Amphibia > Caudata > Ambystomatidae > Ambystoma > Ambystoma mexicanum. The sequence goes on from NC_090941.1 coordinate 80,932,555, forward strand.
AGAGTAATATCCACTTTTCCGCTAAAACCCCCCTGAACATACCACCGGTTCTAAAAACCTCTTAAACTGTGGGCAGAAAAATCACAAGAATTATGGTATCATTTATAAAATTTTCACATGTCCGCTCTATGAATGATCCATCTTTTTCTAAACAATATTCTGGCTACAAAGGGGTGTGGTTTCCCAGGTCACATGGTGGAAATACTGGTTTATCCAGTTCTGCCAAGCCAGCTTGCTCTCACAGGCAGTGCCCCTCCCAGCTTCTGCCAAGAGGAAGCTACATTTTACGACCGCTGTAATAAAACCTTTGCCTGAGTCAAGACAGGCTTTGTTCAGAGCTCCTGTAGAGCACAGGTAATTCAATTATCAGATAGATGGCATATCCTTAGTGTGGCCAGCAAAAAGGCAGATGGCCTGGGAACACAGTTGTGACTCAAGTTTCACTCCTGATGGGGGTAGCTGTCAAGCAAAATCAAGTTCCTTAGCCAGACTTTCAGCTAACTGTCATGTTTTTTTTGTGGCTTTTTAAATTAACTTGCAATTTTACACATGCAGCTAGAATGCTGATTCTAAGTGCAAAACTATGACATTTCAACAGTTACAAAGGCATGTGACACCAAACATAGGTCACTCATTTAATCTAAACATTTTCGATTTTAGTGTCTTTAAATCCAGTGCAACTTAAACTGCTGACTCCATAGCAGTTTTGTTATAAGCATTGTTTTGGGCTCTTCATTTCCCAGATTTTGTAAGCACACAAAACTCCATTCCGCCAAATGTCTGCTGGTGTTCAGTGAATATTTTGCACATATTGCAATGTTTGAAAATAGGCATTTTGAGCCTGCCTTCAGAGAAACACAGGGTGGTTTTAAAACGCCGGCTTTTGGATAGTGGTGAGTACTGGTACTGCACCCATTTTTGGGATTTAATAAATGAATTCCCCACAATTCTAGGTTGCATTTGGCAATCAGCATTGCCATTCCCAATGGTTTCAGACTACTGTGCGGGTAGTCCAATGGTGATTCTAAAGCGCTTTGAAGCTAACCGGCGCTACTGTTTTTCCTTTGGCAACCCATTTCCCTCATGGCAACCCGGCCTTTCATTCTCGCACTGGTGGGTGGCAAGTGAGGCAACCATTTTGGTGTGCGCACAAACTGTGCAGCTTTCCTGGATTTCGGCGCACATGTGGGTTTTCCGCCATCTTGAATTTTCTAAGCCCACAGCACCAAATGTTGTAGCATGATAGCTTAAACGTGGGTCAGGACACCCAACAAACTGCATTGGCTTTAGATTCAGTCCAGAATCAATTTCAAGATTTTTACTTTGATACACAAAAACATATATGGTTTCACCCTGTAATATATGAAAACACTGTTTGGCTAGTACAATTCTGTCGCTAAGATCAACACTAGACCTGGAAATCCAAGTTCCCAGGATCTGGAAAACCAGTGCATTCAGGAGATCTGGCATGGTGGCTGGAAGCAAATTGTGGAACAGACTGCCTAGGGACATCAAAGTAATTCCACATCTTCAACAATTCAGAAAGACACTGCAACCCCATCTCTTTCAGGCTTAGTGGTTTCTCTGCTACCTCTTTGTTTACATACCATATTGATGTTTCCTCTCTAGACAGCCTTCCCCTCAGGACTTTGCTGATGAGCATTGTGAACCCATTCTGACAGTAGAAATAGAAATAGAAATATCTTCTACCTACCAAGGTAAATAAAGTGGCAAAACATACATGCACCAAGTGTGATTCAAGTGAAGGAGACTTTCTTAATAAAATATTTACTTTCTGGTGATTTGGCAAATACTGGTCAAAAGTAGAAGAGAAATAAGCATTTATATTGAGAAAATTGTTTGGAATCAGATCTTCCCTCATCTGCTGCTGATTGCCGGATCCAGCCTCTGCCCCCTCCAGGAGCAACAAAACTGCAACCAGCCCCCCAAGTGGGATAAAGCCCATGGGGGAAAGGGTGAGGGTATTTGCTCTATGTTCATTTCTGTAAGTTGAGCTGAATAGCTTGTTTGTTACAAAGTGCTTGCATACGGTTTATAGTCAAAAAACCGAATAAAAAAATCTCGAAAAAAAAATATCGAATTGAAAATCTCAAAAAAAAAATCTTGAATTTTTTTTTAATACGTTTTTATTTTGAAATGGGGGGGTTCCCTCCCCAACCCCCCTTTTTTCATTTTTTTTTATTTTACCCTTTTTTTATACTTACCTGAACCCACAAATACATATAAATAAATAAATAAATAAATAATTTGAGATTTTTTTTTTCGAGATTTTAAATTCGAGATTTTGGTAAATCGATATTTTTTTTCGGTTTTTTGACCGACCACCCTTGCATACATTTATGTTTTTTGTACTTACAATGTTGTTTGGATGTGTAATCCATCCCTTCGAAATCGGCTTGTTCTGTTTGAATAGTTTCGGTCTTAAATGTTCATATTGCTGTGTAACAAATAAACTATTTTTGTGGGGCTATAGTTGTATTGGGGCTATTATTATAGCAGATCAGTCAATATTTTGTATATTGCCTCAGGAATATACTTACTTCAATTAGCTATAGTGCCTTTGCTTCCTGCTGTGTTCGGCAGAAACTGGCATCCCACGTGTTTCTTGTGGTGCCATTTTGGGAACTGTATTGAAATGTGGTTCATGACATCATCACATTCAGCGTGTGATGTTAAACGTGATGATGTCATATTTAAATAGTGTAGCTGTTGATATCCAGAATCTTAGAGGTTTGGGCTTATGTGTCACTAATCTTGATGGGTAGTCTCATCCCTTGTAATTGCCTTATTAATATATCTGCTAGAGAGTTATATGTATTCTACTATTCATATGTGTGCAATAACGTCTGATTAGATTAAAATTTAGCTATTGAAGTTAAATGGATGGTGCACTGGTGCATGCTGTATTCCCCTATCCTGCAACAAAAAGCATCTCTATTGGGATGATCATTTATATCCCTAATTATGACAATCATTAATGGGCATTTTATCTGTGCAGTGTATGTAGAATCATATATGTTGTAGTGATTCTACAAGTGATTAACATCCAATTATTTGAATATGAGCCATAGTATTTCTCAGTTGCATAGGTGATATCCTAGTATCACTTGTCACATTTCATCTGAAATAATACTCTTCTCTGATATGACGCTTATACATAATTAGATCACTTGTATAGGTTAAAGAATATCTTGTTTTCTAAATTTGGCTCAAACATTATAAGGGCAACGTGTTTGAATTTGCCAATTAATATCATTCAACGTATCTACACAATAAAATGGCTCATCTTATACTTTCAGTTTATATATATTGTGCTGAACTAATTGCTTGCATTGTTCTTCTACGTGCTTATCTCTAATGGAATTAGATGCAATTCGAAATATAACTGTCGATCATATAGGAAATGAGTTACATGTTTTGGATGTCCTCATATCCTATTGTTACTCTGTTCAGAGAAAAACACATAGTTCATTGCCTGTATTAAGTTCTTGGGGCGTGGTTCATAGTTTACAGGTATACTTAGATTCTAGCTTTGTTAGCAGAGTTTCTCTCTTGTTGCCCCTCATTGATTGTTTGACATGATCAATGACCAGGAATTGAATGTCTTTCATATTGTGCATTTGGTGAACTTCGTTCCAATGCAATGGCAGTGGTAGTCTTGGGCCTTGGTGCCAATTGTGCTCTTGTATTCAGATGCAAAGCTCCCATATTGCACTGCCTATAGAAAATGTCTTACATAAACAGGTAATTCCATAAATAACATATTTGCTCTGACATTTCATCAAATGTTTAATATCAATTGTGCACAGAATAATGGCAGGAAAGTTGTGTGTGTGTTGTCAAGTGTGTGTGTGCACATTCTGAAATGTCCATATTTTAAAAGAAAATGTATTTGCTGTGCTGATTCCAACCAGTTTCTAACAGGTTCTTGTGTCTTCATAATGCTAGGGCACAGTTTGTTTTGTAGCGTAGGGCTGCTACGATAGGAAATATTAGGTCTGAATCCAATGTATATCCTAAGTGGCTGGTCCATTGTTAATAGATGTAAGTGATAGTTAAGTGTTTTATATAGCTGATGGCTCTCTAACATAACTTGTGATGAATTGAACTGTGGAGTATTTTTATCCATGCCAATGCGCCACACTGCACCCCTTTGCCAATGGGGAAAGAAAACTGCCAAAAATGGAGGCAATAACCCCGGTGCGCACCAAATCTGCAAGACTGTGCAGAGTTCATAAACCACCAAAAGAGCTGCACACCCCACCATACACACAGGTAAAGTTGGTGTAAAAACAGGAATCACTGATGTCACCTGTCATCTGTCATCTGTTACTTGTAATCTGTCATATGTCACCTGTCACCTGAAACAAAGACACAGAAGGGCCTAATCCAAAAATGCCCTTAAACATTCTGTCATTTCCCCCGAGAATTATGGAAAGGAGAGAGTGCTGGAATCATGGATTCTCCAGGCAGTCAGAAGAATCCAGACCTCCCTGTCTGGCAGCTGCTTAAGGACATTAGCTGTCAAACCCATTTAAAGGTGTTTCTTTTTCTGGAAGAAATTGCAAAATGCACTATTTAAAGCTTGTTTGTGAAGGGCTTATTCTTTTAAAATGTTTAAATCCTTTATAATCTGTGCTTATATTTTATATGTGAAAATAAAGGACTTTAATGTCAAGGAGCCCAGTCTGGGGCCAATCCACTATTTAATTCTGATCTGAAAGCCTGGCCTGGGAATATTGACATCTCCGTTTGACACTTCCTTGAGAACAGGAAGGCTAATGGCTGCTAATGGTTCCCGCATAAGGCCAGCAAGCAACACAATGGGGTTGCATTAGACATTCATCTTCTGGCTGACCAAAGAACAAAGGACAGGCTGAGCATTGACCTCTGCCAGGAGGAGCAGGATGTGGAGGAGGTTTATCTGTGAACTTCAAAGGACTGGACAGCTGCTGCCTGGAAAATTTGATGTGAAAACCTTATTTGGGATTAAAGTTTAAAACTCTTTAACTGAGCAACCTAAAGAGGGATACATCTGAAATTTGGTAGACATTACATTAATTTCAGCCTTATGATTTGAAGACATTGATGAAACTTGTACCATTTTAGGAACCAAAGTTATGAAAAATGTATGATTGTGGCAAAACTATTAATGTTGCAAACTTACGATTGGATGTATATGATCCACTGATAAGCGCCCAGGGATGTACCAAATTATAAATGATTAATCCAAAGTGTTATGGGTCAAATTGATAAAAATCCATAGAATGACCAAGACAGCTCTCACAAAGATAGGAAGTGCATGTAAATGTAGACAATCGAATATAAAATATATGTGTCCAATTTTATAAAGGTACATAATGTTAGAAATGTACATTTGTGCAAAAGTATGTTTTGGGTAAAAATCCAGGTGGGAGTTCCTAAATCCTGTCATAAAATGACAGTTCTGTTCAGACTGCCAACCAAACACATGCCTGTAGCCACTCACAACCATTGAGGTGTTTTTGAAGTTCTGCCCACACCATAAACTTGGTAATGGACAAATATAGGAGTGGCACTATACATAGACAGACTGCTTCCAGGAGACTGCTTCCAGAACACACTGTTTCCAGAACCCATCCAGATGTCTGTGCAGCACGTTATTCCAGAACTCTTCATCTTGTAGCTGACTCCAGAATTCTTTGACCATTTATTTCAGTCTACTCGTGTTACCATTGCACGGTGTAGACACGAGTAGACTGAAACAAACGGTCATTGAGCTTTCCGCAACTGGGAGGCATATCGAGAACTGTATCTGGCATTGTGCTACTCTAAATGTAGGAGTTCTTATTGCTGCAACCTAAGCCTCTGATGAAAAGCTGTACACAGCTTGAAACATGTGTCAGGCTTCTCTTCGCACAAACAATAAAGGCTTCTCTTTGCACAAACAACTAATTATAATTTCTTGGCACAGTGAGACTGGGAACATCTTTGTTTTCCCTCCAGAGGTGCCCTGCTGCCGGTAGACCTGATCCACCCTATGACCAGAGCTGATGGTCCAATTTAATTTCAAAAGACTGTAAGTATGAATAGTAAGAACACTGACCCATAATATATCTGCATTGTATCATCCCAATCTCAACCCATCCCATTTTTAATTAAGAACCTTAGTATTGTTAGAATCCTTCTTGCTCTGATTTTCTCACCTCTGTTCCAAAACCATAACTCTCTAGTGATTTTGAGTAACTAAAGTAAATCACAGGAAGAAGTAGAGTATCCACAATGTGACGGGGTACACTGGCCACGTGACTGTAAGATCCATATGTGGCATTCTCTTTTTCATAGTCATAATATAGTGTAATCAAACCCATCTGACATTTTCAAAAGCACATTTCTGTTTTCATTTTCGCACCTATTTTGCAAAAACACCTCTCACTAAAACCTCTATAACGTCTTCAATTTTAAAGATAGAAACACAATTTGAACTCTCACTGATACCTATGACCCTTAGATACATCCACAACTAAAAACTGGAACAGTGTTTTTAACCCGTTTTCTTCAATATCGCATAGTAAAAGTTTGCTGCGAATTTTCAAAATTCACAAGTTTACATGTGTCATTTCCCTATTTCAAAGTGCTTCTTCCATACCATCCTGATCTAAAAAGTATATTGTTGTTTATATTATAGTTCATATATATTAGGACTTGTTTAGAGTTGCTTTCTTTAGACTGTTTCTCCATTTAAGCATTTTGACCTTTTTGCAGTATTTCACAAAGCCATTTTTCACCTGTCATTTTTAAAAGAGTCCCTTTCCAAAACGGTTTTCTCTTTTGTTTGAGGAGGGAAAATTGCATTTAACATATAGACCTTTTGTCTTTCATTCCTGAATACCTGCTGATTACTCACATTGGTGTAGGATTGCTCATTTGTACTTCAGTACTTTGCAGGGGGGAATATTAACCTGAACACTATCTGTGCAGAAAACAAAACTGTTCTTTTTCTTGTGTTTTCTATGCTGCATCATCATAAGTGAATTCCATTGCTTGACTTATATTCTGAATTGTATTGTCACCCCTTGGTGATTGCTGCCCCATATCACACAGCCACAGTAGTGGCTGTGTAGTTATGGTTAAGTTGCTGTTTCTATAGGAAGAGCACTTCTTGGGCGGCTTATATCTTCGCTCTCCCTGGACGAATCCTCACCAAACTTTGCAAATAAAGTATATAGCCCACGCTGAATTTCTTTGCACAGTTTGGTGTGGTTTGCAAAGTTATAGGGCAGGTCCCAAAATGTCTTTTTTTCCCATAGACTGAATGGGGAAAAAACTTTGCTCACGCCTACAGCCCAAACCGCTGGACGGATTTCACCAAATTTGGACCAGGAGCAGCGGTTTGATGAAAATCCGTCCAGTAGTTTTTTTTTTTAAATGACCAAAAAGTAGGTCACCAACAATTAGTGATATCTATGTTCGGTCCGCGGACACACTTCCCTGTTCGGTCCGCGGACAGTGTCCTGATTGGCTAATCGGCTTACGTCATGTCCGCAGACATGGGAAGTGTTCGCTGATTGGATGGTGAAGAGCGTGAAGTGCTTAAGATTTTTGGAAATGCCCGCCATCTTGGATTCGCGGACTTTGCCGCTGTCCGCGTGCATTGCAGTAAAAACATGTTAAAAAACACAACATTGCAGTTGTCAAACTTATGAAATAATCTCTGCGGAGGTGAGGGGTGATGAGGATGGGATGGGATATGGCTGCAAGAAGCAAAAAACAGGTGTTTTTTGCCGTGAAAGTCAGCAACAAGTTTGGATGTTCGCGAACAGTCCTCTGAAAGTTCGCAGACACCTCAGCATTACAGGGTTGGTGAAATGCAGTTTTGGATGGCTTATAACTTTGGCGCCACTTAAAGGAACTGCATGAAATTTTACATGTATATTCCTGACCTGATTTTGAGTGAGTATGCAAACATTGGTGATATTCTGTCTTGGGGGGGCAAAATTAGAGGGCGGGTCCCAAAATAATATGAAGGCTTATAAATGAGGTGCCATTTGACAAATCTACACTTAATTTGGGAATTTGATCCTATATTTAGATATGATTGTTTTTGCGAAGTTTGGTGGGATTTTGTGAAGAGGAGGCAAAATTAGAGGGGTGGTCCCAAAATAATGTAAAGGTTTATAAATGAGGTGCCATTTGATGAATCTACACTACATTTGGCAAACTGATAATAAATCTAGATATACATGTTTTTGCGAAATGTGGTGGGATTCTGTCAAGAGGTAGCAAAATTAGAGGGGGGGTCCCAAAATATTGTAAAGGTTTATAAATGTGGTGTCATTTGACAAATCTACACAAAGGTTTGCAAAACGATTATAGATCTAGATATAGATGTTTTCGTAAAGTCTGAATGGATTTTGTCAAGTGGGGGCTAGGTTATATGACGATTGTATGTGCATACATTTGACACTTTTGAACAAATAAAACATGGGTGGATTTCCAACGAACTTGCGTAAGGAGCATTGGCAAGGACCTACAAGTATGGTTTTGCAAATGTGCCAGTGTTTTATTATTTGCCAAGTGTCATAATGTAGCTACAAAAAATAGTGGTATAACTTTAGTGACTGAGGCGTAGCCTGTGGCCATGGGCAGTGGCCAGATTGTCCGGGTCATGGAAAAAGGTCATTATCCAGACAGTCTGGCTACTGGCCATGCCCACAAGGGACAGAACATAGGATTCAAGTCGCCATGTCCACTTGGGACTGGCTTTGTGGTAAAGTTATTCAAAATTAGGATAGATCTGAAAGGGAAGAAAAATGTGCTTGTGGTAATATGGTCATAGGGTTCTCTATTTGCCTTCTGCAGGCTGCAATGGAAAGCGAAGTGGGGCCTGTATGGAACCCTTGCCTTCTCTTTCTGTGGTGGACATCTTGGAAAAGGATTTTCCTTCCTACACCGGGACGCCACAGGCGTCCCGGTGTAGGAAGAAAAATCCTCTTTTTTAGCACCCCGGATTCCCGCTTTGGGAACCTGGGGTGCTAATGGCCTTCATCCCCCATTTCAGGGGCTGGAATGGGGGGATAATGGTCCAGAGACCTTGTTTTCACCCTCGCTTCAGTTGGGCTGATAACTTGGGCTGCTGGGCTGGTATCCACCAATCCAGTCCCTGGAACGGAGGATGAATGCCACAATATTCCCATAGCATAACACAAAATGCAAATGGAAATGTTGGAAAATCTTATGGAGTCTATGTACTTTACTGAGAAATATAAAGTAGATGGAGTCTATACATGTTTTTTTAGTTCTATTTTTTAACTGTGAAAGGTGGCTCCTAAAGGAATATGTCTTTTGTTATTTTTGGATGTATTTATTTTTGGCAGGAGAACTGAGAACGAAAGGTGGGAAGGGCAATGAGGGAAGAGGAACCAAACACTAATATGGAGGGGTAGGTGGACTATTGAAAATGTTGCGTGTGTGTTATTTCTAAGGTAGGAGGCAGTGTTTCTCATGCTCCTTGATTACAGCAGTGGTGGTGGCTCTTGGGGAGGAGGGATGGCATTAGCTGATGCCATTTTAAGATAAATAGCAGTTTTGCTAAAAGTATGTACTGTGTACTAAATTGCTAATGGATAATGAGTAGGAATAGGTGTTGGAGCTATGCAAGGGAAATTTTGAAGTTGAAAGTTCCTAGCTCAGTAGAAAATGCAGTTCTGAACTGTCCGCGAAGCAGAGATCTTATCGTGAAGTGCGGACGGGTTCTCAGACACGTCATCATGCCGCGCGCCAGCTTATGGTCATGTGGCACTGTCCGGAAGGTCCGCTATGAAGTCAGATGTTCGTAGACGTTTACGGATGCAAAACTAGTTGAATTAGTTGCAAAAAGTATATAGAAGTGTTCAAAATGATTCCGGAAGTTGGGAAATGGCAGAGTTTTAAGGTGACACTTTGTAAAAGGGATACAAATATTGCTATATTGGGTAAGTATGATTTTACAAAGTTGTAGGAAAATAGCATGCACTGGTAAAAACCCATGACATTCACTGAAAAAAACTTTGTTAAAGAGACGTTATGGTTAAGTTGCGCTACTAAAAACCTATGAAATTCAGTGAAAAAACATTGTTAAAGGGATGTTATGGTTCCAAGTAAAACCGAAAAACCCCTGAAATTTACCAGTTATGGTAAGGTAAGCAACCATAACTCGCGCCACCACGGTGCACTGCTAAGACCAACACCCAGGACATCAAAGATGACATCACACATGTGCCATCCCATTTCAAAACCATTATCAATAAAGCGATGCCAATTCTGTATGTTTAGATGTTTTGTTCGGTATCAGTACATGAGTTTGTTCAAACTGTACATCGTAAGTAATAAATAAGGCTAAAATATAACGTGCACTGTATGAATTATTTTCTATGAGCATACATATATGTGGATACATTGTAAAGCAAAAAAAACTACTTGTCTGTAATCAAAGTAATGTTATGATACATACGATTACAAGCAAAACATGTTTGAGTAACAAAATCATTGGGGTACTTGTACCAAGTCCTCCCTACGTTCTCCTTTGTTAATTAAGCATATGGTTGTACTCTATGGACTTCAATGTAGAGCTGCACCATAACAGTATATATTATTACTATGACCCACATATAAGGGGCGCAAAATGATATGTCTTAGAGCCCAAACTTATGACCTTTTTTGAAGTACCCCTATCAGAATGGGAAAGGGCCAAATTACACAATTGAGGGATAGAGACTGCTTTGCATAGCATTAAAGATCATTTTGGCATATAAAGAATGACCGCAGATCTTTACATGACAAGTATGTCTGTTATAACAGGAGATTCATGCTTGGATATCTAAGGACATACATTGAGTTGCACGTTTCATTTTTCACAACACCCACCCTGGTACTAAAATGCTTATAACAATGAACCATATTACTGCTTCAGACAGCCTCAGGCAGCCTCAGGGGTTGGATGCGACGACAGAATAGTTTGAACAATAGGCATTCCCTTGGGGTCCAAAGGCTGCGTGATGTAGCAATTTAGAGGGGAGATGGACCTTAGGCCAAGGATGGCCGTCCAAAATCGGTTCACATATATATAGGCCGGGTTCACATATATAGACAGATACACAATTTATGTGTCAAGACATTTATGGGATGTCATTTTGTAACTCAAAAGTGACGCCGTAACAATCGGTGCTTTCTCGCCTGTGTTTTTATAAACGTGGCACTTTTTTTAAGATGAAACATTCTCTTATAATATTCTCCAAAAACACTAATTATGCGCGCACAAAATAGATGTATAAAACTTCTGCTAATGGCAAACTGGCATCGTTGCAGCATTTAAAATATGTTTTACAACAACAGTACAACGTTTAATGATAGCATTGATCTTCGTAGTCGAGGCGGTTATGTCAAATGCAGCGGAGTTTGCCTTGTAAAATATATTTCCAAACAGCGTTGCTATGCCGTAACTATCACCAACACAACATTTTTCATTCTAACACAGATTCATGACGCACTTACCTTGTTGAGTTGTGAGGCGCTTAGCAGGCTGAATTGACAAGTTGGACGTATGTGATGGCAGCACGTGATGCAATAGGAAGCTGTTGGATCGTTCCCGAAGCGCCTGCGTTTTTCCCCCCATGCTCCTCAGTACTCTGCGCAGCTGAAAAAGATATTCGCAAAACTCGAATTACGCAGTGCGTCTCTTGAAACTGTTTGGATTGGTGCATATCTTGGTGGAGTGCACCTCATTGACCGTAACTAAAGAAAGTGGCAGACTTCTGACGTGACGAAAACAGGCGTAACATGTGTCTTAGTTATGTTCAGGGATTGGCATTTGCATAGGCCGCGCCTGTCTCTCTCCTACAGTGTCGAGATACAGGAGGACCCTTTAAGTACATTGGTAATGATAATCTATGATGACTAACCAAGGACCTCTGTTAATAGCTCTAGTATGCAAGGTATGTATACTTTGGTATAATATTGCTTGGTCAAAATAGCTACAGATTTATACAGTTTACTAAAACTCTATTTTAAAGAAACTTTGCACAGGGGAAAGTCTAATTAGCACTAGAGCAAAAATGCCCTAGTGATATGTTTTGTTATCACTATAGTGGCATGATATGTTTTTGGCAGTAGGACAGTTGTTGACCCAGTGCTGATTGTACTTGAGCCAGTGCAACATTTCTGTAATATTGCCCCTAAAATAGTGCATTCTACTGCATTGTAAACATTTAGCGCCATCCTCAATTACCCCCACATTGAATCTCCTTGTCCTAGTCCTAATACGCATGAACCTACTGAGACAGAATCTCCAAACTACCCTTATCAACACACACGGGGACATAGGGCTTATTAAAATCGTAGTCCCTTTTCCCTGTTTTTTTGTTACTTTAAAGGTCCCACCCAGCAGCCTGTCTTTTCTCTTTCTTACTAAGACAGGCTTCGACCCCCTCCCACCAACCCACTGGATCGGTATTTGTTTAACACTTTCATACATACAATTCTTAGGGCCTCATTACACGGATGGCGGAGAACCATGGCGCTACTAGCGCCATGGTTCATGCCAGTAAAATACCGGCACCGCCTTGGTGGAAAGGGGAATTACCGCCCCATTCCAAGGTCGGCGGGGCGGTAATTCCCCCTTCCACCATTGCCCTTCCCCATTCCCATTTTGCCCCATAGGGCATAATGGGAATGGGGAAGGTGCTAATTACGGTACCGCAAATTGTGGTACCGTAATTAGCTCCCTGGGTCACTTTGCGGGTTGGTTTTTAACGCCTGCAAAAAGCAGGCGTTAAATTCCCCAACCCGCAAAGGGACCTCGTAGTAAGGCGGTAAGGATTTACCGGTAAAATACCGGTACCGGTAAACCCTTACCGCCATCTGTGTAATGAGGCCCTTAATGTTTTATATATGCTGGCCAGTACTGCTGAGCTCCCTACCATTTAGGTGGCACCTTGTAATACTGCAGGGCAGGCCGCCGTGTACGACAAGACGCAGCTTCTCTCTGTTTGGGGGCTAGTACTGCAGGGCAGGCCAACTAAAGTAGGCCACAGTAGAACCTGGGAGGTTTGATGATGTGGAAGCGGGTAGCAAAGGCAAGGCCAGAATTCCACCCAGGGATTCCTGCAATGTAGAAGGAGGGCTGCAGGCTACTGTCTTATACGCAAAATGATTCTTAGCTCCTGTCCCCTTAGATGAGGTGTGGTAAGGATAGGGACATTAGTGAGATGGTACAGCAATCTTAAGCACAATCGTGGGAGGGTTGCTAGGCGAAAAGTATTAGCAGGCAGGGAGTTCCTTGGCATGCTGACAACCAAGAGAATTGAGTCTGCACAGCCCAGGAAGTGTACAGGAAAGTGCAACAAAGTTAGGCCTGCCCCATTCGATGTACCTCCAGCTCCTCCAGCCCACCATCCCCCCATTACTCTCTCAGGGGTAGGAGCAAGTGGGCCCGGCACAGTCTATGTATATCATGAAGTTCCAGTCCCTAAATGCTTCAGTCGTGGATACAGCCCTGAGAGAACAGACTCTCCTACAACTTGTAACAGAAAAACCAGAACCAGCAGATCAGGCAGAGTCACCCCGGAAGTAGGCCAAATAGTCCTGAATGTTGCAAAACGGCATCCTTACTCTGCACATGAAATGATAAACCATTGATAGAATGACAAAGCTGTATGCAGGGATGACTCCCAGACTGAACTGAGAAAACCTGCATTTTGCTGCAATGCTAAATGCTGGGGACGAATCCTTTTGTGAAAATGCCAGATCATGGGCTAGTTCCAGTGCGACTAGTGACAACATTCTTTCTGTGACAACACAGGAAGTTGGCAAACTGCGTCTGAACTCATAAAAAGTGCTGCGAAACCCAGGGACGTCATTTCACCAAAATGCCAGGGGTAGCGGAAGTGAGATCACACGACCCTTGACCACGGATGACATCACATGAATTGATGTCATTTGACCAGACCCCAAAGTGACATCACTGGAAGCGATGCAACACAACCTTTCACCCCTTGACAAAACAGGAAGGGGCATCATATAGCATTGTTCCTAAGGACACAACAAAACATATGGTTACAATATCACTTTAATGCGATATACATTTCATACAAGAATGAATCACCATATGTATCATTAATATCAGTGTGCATAGGCCCATATTACCAAATTATGGTGAATGCAAGCAAACGCCCAAGGTCAAATGAAAATGACGTGTTATTATACAGCACTTATGCTTAAGCGCTTTATATAGACCAAATATGCATACAATATCACCCAAACTGTGTTGGTACTCATTTATCGACCTCAGAAGGATGAAAGGCTGAGTTGAGGTGTTTAAGAACAGACTAAATGAGTGACTCACCCCCTGAAGTGTGCCTGAAAATAACCTTTCATGAGACTAGCAATTATTGTATAGAATTCCAGAAAGGCAAATTATGTGTTATTCCTATTCTTTCTTATTTAGGGTAACTGCTCAAAGTGTTACACTTGTGCAACCCCCTGTATTATTTTTAAGAGACTTGAACAAAAAATCCAGCCACTCCAGAAACAAAGAGCCACATATCACTGGACCCAACCAACCCAGGAGCTTACATGTGTTTCGACCTTACAGGTCATTTTCAAAGCCATGCAAATGTGATAAGCACCTGTAGCTTCTCTGATGAGGTTGGGAGATGTCCCAGTCTAACTCCTGGTGGCTAATCCACAGAAAGGCTGGAAATGTGGTCTGTAACAACGTAGGTATAGACCTTGGTCACTCGCACTGGATACAGTGGCCACATTTCCAGCCTGGATGGTCTCACACCAAATTCTCTATCATCAGTCAGGGATAGTGGGCACTTTCCCTAGGAGACCAGTTCCAGACACAGCAGAGCATGCAATATTTCAACCAACAAGCGCGGTTGTTCTACATTTCTATTGCTCCCAATCTCCAGATGATAAATGTTATCACATGGGTAGACTGGCATTTTGGTGTCACCAGTATAGCCATTTCTTACCTTGGAATGGCATGTATGCTTGGCATCTGTCAGAGATGCCTAGCAAAAAATGTCATGCCATAGTAAGAATTGGCTAGACTGCTGACACCAAAATGCCAATCTAGCCATATAATAACACTTATAATGAGGATTGCTTTATCAAAGATGATATGTAAAAAAGCAAGCATGATAAGCGTCGTAACGTTGATAGGCTGGCATTTTGTTTCAGTGAATCTGGCCATTTCTTCTTTCATTTTTTTATTGGATATCTACAATAAAGCAAACATGATAAGTGTTATTAAGTGGCTAGACTGGCTTTTTGGTGCAGCTAGTCTATCAATTTCTTACTGTGGCGGGGCTTGGGCATGTTTTCTTATACTATCATTACTGGAAGTACTGAAAAATATGAGCTGGTTCTTATATGGGAATACTCTCATGCATAAGTGCAGCCACATGGACATGTATGGGCACAACCAGTGTGAAAACGTTTTTTCATATTGACATATATTGTGATGAAAGGCAGCATAAAAATGCTTTGGGAAATAGTCCTGTGCACTGTTGGTGACTTGCATATATTGGATGTTCTCATGTGTTACCCTACAAAAGCGATTACAATCTGTCTGGCTTCCAAGCCAATTTTTCACAGAAAGTGTGCTGTGTAGTTCACCATTTTAACCAATTATTTGAGAAATGTTCTCGGAGGGAGAACACTGCCAAACACTCTTTGATTGTTTTGTTCCCTCACTACGCTCTGTCACTCACGCATATTTCTGGCAAATATATATACTGCTCCAATTAAACAAAATCACCAGCCACCACTGGCGATGACCGACAACCTGAACTGAAAACACATACATTGTGAGACAATGCTGGAGGCTAGAAAACTCAAGGTGTGAAAAGAGAATGCATTCGTTGTGTGACAACTCTGCAGGCTGGGATACGAAGCCCAAATCCCAGAGCAAACAGAGACAAACGATTTTGTTGAAACTGCACTAGCTCTACTTGTGATGCATGCTGTGCCCCAAGGCTCAGAACTTGCTGCCCTTCTTTTTAATATCTAAATGCCCCCCTTGCTGTGCTAGTCCGGGAGTGTAGTCTATGGAGCATGAGGTATACTGAATGGCAGCCAGATCTTGCGCAATTGGCATGAAGATGCTAATCATGGCAAGACTGTGCTAAATGGTTGTGACAGATTCTTCCTATGGGTTATACAAAAGTGAACCTTTTACTTGGCCCAATGAGCTTAGTTTACGTCCCCTTCCAGTCAAAAAAGTCCACAGTTTGGGCTCAGATTTTGACAGAAATTCGTCTTTTGATGTTCAAGTGCAGACATTTCCTAAAAACATCACATCATCAACTTTTAAATGTGTCAAAAAGGTGCACTCTTTTTAGTATTCCTTATAGAGGAATGTTAGGCCAAGCAGTAGTTGTATTGTTCTACAGAGTGTATTTTAAATCACAAAAACAATCTATATGTGCTGTTCAGAATCATGCTATTCTGGTCATTTTTGGTTTCATGAAGTTTGGTTATGTTACACATTTACTCAGAAGTCTAGGCTGGTTCTCTACTAACTTTGCGATTGAGGCACGAGTTTTGACTCTAGCGTGGAAGGTGTATCAGGGGCTTGTGATGATGACATACTCAGCACTCACTAGAACTTTGGGTTCTAGTGATGACACTTATCCTAGTTCTGCTCCATTTAATAAAGGCTGTTTTGGTGGCAATGCTTTACAATCAGATGAATTGCCTTGTAGAATGCTCTTTCGTTTTCCCTTTGGTCCATTAGGTGGTTACGTCGTTTAAAACAAAACTCAAAGATTTTCAAATTCATGGTTAATCAAAGATGTTTAAAATTGAATGGACTAAGTCTCATATTTTTGTATTGGTTTTCGACTATGATTTGTTTGATATTTTTAAAGATTTGTATCGTTGCTGTTGTGTTCGATTTGTTATTGTTTTGTAGATGCATTGGGCCTCATTACACGGACGGCGGTGGACCAAGGTGCTATTAGCACCTTGGTCCATGCCGGTAAAATACTGGCACCGCCTTGGAGGAAAGGGGAATTACCGCCCTATTCCAAGGTTGGTGGGGCGGTAATTCCCCCTTCCCCCATTGCCCTTCCCCATTCCCATTTTTGCCACATAGGGCATAATGGGAATGGGGAAGGTGCTAATTACGGCACTGCAAATTGCGGTACCGTAATTAGCTCCCTGGTCCCTTTGCGGGTTGGTTTTTAACGACTGCAAAAAGTAGGCGTTAAAGTCTCCAACCCGCAAAGGGACCTCGTAGTAAGGCGGTAAGGGTTAACGGTCACCGGTTCCATTAACGGTGACCGTTAACCCTTACCGCCGTCCAAACCGGTGACCGTTAACCCTTACCGCCATCCGTGTAATGAGGCCCATTGTATGTTATAATTGGTACCGTGAACCTATTTAAGGTGGCTAAGTGTTCTCTCTAAATAACAATAAACTAAGAAAATGAACTGCTGCATTCAGGAATACATTGCCTCACTCTATAAGTGAAGTATGAACTTCTTTTCTGGGTAAAGCTGTTGTAAGCTAGGCTGTTAAGTACAATACCCACAGCAAACTGAGCGGAACCAGTTTCTGAGTACAAATATATGGTATGCTGGAAAAAGAAGTCCTCCCACTCGACAGTGAACTGAGAAAGAGATACCTGGACAAAACATTCCCTGCTGTATATAATGGTGTCACAGAATTATCCAGCATTGTCTAAATTACATGTTGAAACCCACTGCATGCTGTGTGCAAGAGTAACAATTCAGATGGGGTGCAACCAGAGCAACTCAGACATTTTAAAAATGAAGTTTGTGTTTAACTTCGCCTTTGTAAACAATCTTTAACTTAACATGGTGCTTTGTGAGGATTTGCCATCTGGCAACGGTGTGTAAGCCCTGGCTATTTCTGATTTGTTATTAAGTAATACAATGATGCTGGTAATTCTATGTCAGAAAGGGAGACCTGCTAACAAGGCCCCCGTTTCATAAACTCCATGCCAAATTGTTCTAAATGCCGATTTTATGGTTTGATTCATGTTTACTGTTTTGCTTCTACTGTTCCTTGTTTTCTGTATTACTGGTTGTTATCTGAAAAGCGCCTTGGATTAAGGAACTATATAAAACAATACAAATACAAATACAAAATACAAAAGTATAGTTTACACCTGTGCGCTGATGAATCAGAAGCTTGATTTGCAGCACCTACTGTCCAATGGCACAGAGCAGGTTCGGGTCACAGGCGGCTTATTGTCAGCTGCCGTGAAAGTCATGTTCCTGCCGCTCAGGAGCTGCATTTAAGATAACCACCCCAGCTCTGAGAATTACATGAGAGTTGCTATTCTGGTGGCACGTTAAATATAAGCCATACCTGATTTTGAGTTATGGTGGCTAGCATCTCTCATACATTTTCAACTCACATCAATTTGACATCACATATGTGTAAGCCTCGTGAGCCTTGTGAGACCAGCTTAGCTGTGAAGGGTTATGTTTATTCCCCCCCAGCTAGGATGTGTCGGCTGCTCCCAGCAAAACATTAGTCCTTGGGGTGCCTCTATTTCATCCTTCTAGGAGGCGGTCCCCAGAATGGAGTTGGGTAGTTTGGGAATCTGAACAGGAATTTTCACACTCAGGCACTCGAGGAGTCTCAGGCTCCTCCTTTCTGATTTGGGGGTCCCCCCCTTTTTGGAGACAGTGACCAGAGTAGCTTTGGGGAGCTGGGGAATCATCTTTTTCTGATTCTGGGCCGCCCCCCCCCTTTTTGGAGGCAGTCACCAGGATAGGTTTGGGCATGATTCTGTGTGGGAGCTTGGGGATCTGAAAAAGAATGATGGCAATTGGATATTGGTGGAGTTTTGGGCTCCCCTGGTTCTGATTCTGGGTCGCCGCCCCTCTTTTTGGAGGCAGTCCCCAGAATATTTTTGGGCAAGGTGGTTTTTCTGGATCATCATTCTGAGGTTCAACTGAGGGCGATCCTAACTCAGTCCCCACAGTCACCCAGTCTTCATTAGGATCTCTCGGGACCCATTTTTCTTTTGGAGGAGTTCCCCCATCCCTGAAGTCCTCTGAGGACCTCTCTCCTTCAAATTGGAGGACACTAACCTCCTCCACAAAATGGGTCTTTTT
Source organism: Ambystoma mexicanum (assembly GCF_040938575.1). Taxonomy (NCBI): domain Eukaryota; kingdom Metazoa; phylum Chordata; class Amphibia; order Caudata; family Ambystomatidae; genus Ambystoma; species Ambystoma mexicanum. Next base: position 80,951,691 of record NC_090941.1, read on the forward strand.
AGGTCCTTTATTTTCTCCTACCCGCCCTCTGTTCCTTGGGTTGCAAACTTTCGGGGGCAGGAGATTTTGGTTCTGGTTCCTGGTTTCCAAGGGCTTTTCACAAGTGGGGAAGGAAGCTTCCTCTAAGGCTTTACACCCCCCTTCCGTCCGTGCCTCCTCCTTTAGAACCGGTGAGTTGTTGGGGTTCTCTCCCGTCATTGTTCTTGAGTACCAGACCCTTGGTTTGTGGAATTCTGAGGAGCCATGTTCATCTGAGGGTTCTGCTGTGCCCTAAACATGCAACCCAGATCCTGGGACAAGTTCTGGACCTGGTGCTCCAGTTGGGACACCCGCTCTGGCTGGTACAGGGGTCTCTGATCTATACAAGGTGGATCACGGGAAGGGTAACTGTACCTTCTCCCATAGTACCCTGGGTTTGGATAGTTTGGGTAACCCTCCACCCTTGGCCTACCCTCTCCCAGATTGGGCTGTCTGTGCTCAGGAAAGTGGGGGAAGAAAGGAGAGTTATTCTGTGGGCTGAAATTTTGAGGGTATCGGGGAAAGAAACTCAACCCGGCATTTGGCGGATTACTGCCCTCCTGGGGAAAGTTAGGAGGGAAGTTTCCTGGGTTGGTCCCTACCTGGTTGGATCCCCCCTTGGGCTGGGGGAGTCCACACATACCCCAGGATGGGTTTGTTGCCTTTGTATCGGGGGCTAATGTAATCAGGGGAGTTAGGGGACGCATTTCTGGGATTACCTCCCTGACTACCTGTCTGGGATTGGCCTGGGGGCCTTCTGGTCCCTTGGTTGGATAGGTTCTATACAGGTATATTTTTAGGCCCCCCATCTCCAGATCTAAAATGGGGGCAACCTTCACCTCCACCACCTTAGCATCAGCAGGGGTGTTGTCAGGTTTAGGGTTTTTATTGCTGTTCTTACTATCTAGAGGTTTCTGCGCCTCATAAATACGGGTTGCCTGTTCTATGACCCAGTCCAGTGATCTCTTCTCGTGAAAGTCCCTCACCAGCTGAGTCATGATGTATTTGGGGAGTACATGGAAGAAGGTGTTGATGAACTCCCTACTATCTGTGCGCATCCTCCTGGTGGTCTGCGCAAAGGCACATTTGAGTTCCGGCACAAATTCTTGTGGGGCCTGATCTTCCCTACACTGCAGATTGTAGGCCGCCTTGCGGGCCTCTTGGGGATTTCTATGGGCAGAGAAGTGCTTTAAGATGGCCGCCCTGTAGATGGACAATCTTGAGCGTTTCTGATCCACAAGCCCCGCAAAGAAGCTGGAGTACTCGGGGGAGAATGTCCATTTCACATATTGGATGCAATTCGGACTATCTTTCAGATGAAAAGTGTCCATCATCTGTTCATATAATTCAAGGTGCTCCCAGACCTAATTTTTGCCATTTTTATGATAAGGAGTTATAACACTCCTAATGGCCTAGATCTGCTTCAGGGGATCTTTTTGCATAGCCCTCTTGATTTTGTTTGCCTTTTTGGTCTTAGTCACCTGAGTCCACTCATCCTCTCACTCAGAGGCATTACTACTGGAGGTGGCTATCTGATCCTCTAGGCACTCCCTGATTCTGGGAGCTTGAGAAGGGCTTGCAGAATGTGGGGGCCCAGTTTCTCTATGCCTGTGGTGCTCGGAAGAGTCTTCTGACTCTCCCCTTCTCCCTGGATTGGCAGAGTACCCCCCACTACTGTCCTACCTGGGAAGAGGTCTTTAGGATACTCTTTTTGGGCATCATTTCCTGGAGTTCCCCACCAAATTTAACAAACTGATCTCTTGGAAGGCAGTAGTATTGTTTATCCAGTTCCCTGACTCTCCCCTCATAGGAGTCTTCCTGATCAGAGAGGGTAGTTCTGACATTTGAGGATCTGTACAGTGACGCCCATCCATCAATTTCTGGGAGGCGCTGATCTGTCAGTCCCATCTTTCCAATTTTGTTGAAGCCTACCATCCCCATAACCCCTGGTTTATATGGTTCAGTGGACATGAAGGTGGCAGAGTTCATTGAATTGAAGGGGTTAGAGTCCCTGAGTACCTGAGTACAGGGGTCCTGATGTTAGGATCAGGGGTTGCACTTTCCCGGTCTACTTTGTCTCTTTCAGCCCCTATTCCCTGGTGATATGAAAAAATCAGAGTCTTTTGTTCCTCTATTAAGGCCTTGCTGGTGTCAATGTTTTGCTCTTGCACTGCTATCTGTTGGTGGAGCACACTATTCTTTTCACAGAGAGCCCCGTTGTCTCTATCTGCTTCCTGCCTGGTCTGGAAGTACTGGGCCAGTTTCTGCTGCAGTAGACTCACCTCTTGCGTTTTAGCATCATTGGTCTGGGTGATCCAGATTCCCCACCCGTATGGTGTGCTCTAGTAGTTTCTCATATTCTGTTTTTAATTCATTGAGCTCCTGGAGGGCCAGCTTTCTTCCCTCTAGCTTGGTTTTTAATTGGCTTACTTCCTGGCCTAAGGTGTCCCTCTCCTGATTTAGGGTGCCCCTCTGTTCAGCCAGGTTGTCCCTTTGTTTTTTCAATGCATTGGAATTTTGGTGCTCCTCATCAAATTCTGTTTGAATGTCTAGGGTTCTCATGATTAATTTATTATGTTCCTATTTCAAGGATTCTATGTGGTTTTGTAGGGTGACTATCAGTTCTGCGCAGACACTATTATGATTTAATTGATGCGCCAGTTTCTGTTGACTCTGTTGTAAAGAGTCCAACCTTTCCTGACACTCCTCTTGCAGTGTCTGTAATTGGGTATCTTACTCTGCCTTCTCTTGCTGTAGGAGAGCCAGATCTTCTTTTAATTTTGTAATACACTGTCTGGATTTTGTCTCTAATTCTTGGATATTCTCTAGCCTTTGTCCTGCAGAGTCTAGATCAGTCTGGATTCTTTCTAGTGTTTCCACTTGATTCTTTGCCAGAACTATGTTCTCAGCATCCTTTTCCTGCATTACTCCTATGTGGAGGTATAGGTAGGCCGCTATTCTGGCAATTTTACTCTGCTCCTCTTTCACTGAGCTTGGCGTAATGGGCCCTTGTCCTGCCTGGTATCCAGGTCCATGGCAGTGACCTGTTATTTGATTTCCTGCAGCCAGACATGTTCATTCTGTTATGGCCACTCGCCCCATAAAAACAGTTTGTGCAGGATGTGTTCCCTAGCCATATTGATTTCTACTGGGATCACCATTTTGGAAATATCAATTTCTTTATTGCTTATTTGGGGTTGATTTACTTTTATTTTTACCAACAAGCCTAGTTTTGGAGTATTTATTTTGAGGGGTGCTTGTACAGTGTAGCACAGTACACCAACCAAACAAGGTGTCTGTACCCTGCAGGCTAGTCTGCTGTACTAGACTGTCATGGGTGGTAACTTGAACTCAAAATCACTGCACAAGCCCCCAAATCTGTTACGGATTTCAATCAGGAAATACACCCAGGTCTCAGCCTAGCATGCAATGCACAAAGGAAATACTTATTTATTGTGTCTACAGGTTCAATATTCTGAGTAATATACCACTCATATCACACCACTTCTAAGGAAGTTATGCAAGTTTGAAAGAGAGATGTTTTTAGGAAAATAGAACAGAGAAAAACAGAAAATCGGTTTTAAAATGACTGGTTGCGTTTACTTAAACTAGATTAATGGCTAAGAAAAAGAGAATGCCACCCGTGAATCTCCACAGTTACACATGCCTGCTGGTAACCCTTCACGTGGCGGATACCCCGTTTTCTTTATGGGAATTATTTTATTTAATCCAAATCACTAATGGCTTGTGGTCTAGTAAAACAGAATGAGAGAAAATCATTGCTAACACTAAGAATTACAGACAGAGTTGCAAGAATGGTTCTGACAATATTATAGGTTCTTAAGTTAAAGATGGGATAGGTTATAGATTGGGAAAGGACAAGGCAAGGCAAATATACTGTGGTTTACTATGATTCCTATTTATACTTACAGTCCACTGTAATTTAAGATCGGACCGTCAAAAGCTCTGGTCATCACGGATCGGGTCTAAGGACCGCTGGTGGGATAGGTCAGCTGGGTGGTTCTGGTCAACTGGGCTGGCACCACAGAATGGACTAGACTGGATTGGATTGGCCCTTCTGGTTGCTGGACACTGTAGATCAGTGAGATGGCGAGTTTCAGTAGGCAAGCATTTATGATAACAAGCCAAACTGGATCAAATTGCTTCCCTTAAGTTTTGGGATTGCTTCAGGATTTTGGGCCTAGCTGAAAAGGAGTTCAGCAATTCTAAGGCCTTGGCTTTGTAAAGAAATCTGGATCAGGAACAAGATGGAGAATTCAGGAACAGGGTGCCACACGGAAATCAGAATGGAGTCAGGAATCAGTGTGTGTCTGTGTGTTGTAAGATTCCCTTATTTATCCTGCCAATTGACATCACTCAGTTTATGGTAGGGGCAGACTTACAACACACACCCACAAGGCTATGATTGGTCAAAGGCACAGTTCCCACCTTGCTCTTGGCTGGTTGGATGACCAAAAGGGCTGTCATGTTTTATGAGAATGACTGGAAACCTCCCATAGTTATTTGGACCAAAATGTAACTTTCCCACAAATGCATATTTATGTTTTCATGCCCTCTAAGAAAATTGGATACATAGATTAACAGGGTAATTCATAGAATTTCGCAGAAAAGTGTCGCAAGCGGCTGGCGCAGAGTGTCCGCGTGCGATTGTCTGCGCCAGGCACGTGCGCTAAAACCGATTTCCGCGCACAGCGTATTTATGGATTTCAGGCTCCCAAACCAGCCGTGGCGCAGAGTATCGCAGCGACCCTGCAGCAGCGCCAGTAACGCCCCCAAGAACGCCCTCGCGCAAGGAAAAGCCATCAAAATCGCTAAATCATCGCAAAGGGCTGCGCTAACCATGGACCAGTTTACAGGGCTGCCAAACAAGGAACGCAAAGCGGGTAACGTGCATATCAGGGGTACGCGTGAAGTTATACACGCGATTAGCCAGGGTGCCAGGGTACGTGTATTTCAGGGGTGCGCGGGAAGTTCAACACGCGATAGTCCAGGGAACGTGTATTACAGGGGTACGCGGGAAGTTCAACACGCGATAGTCCAGGGAACGTGTATTACAGGGGTACGCGGGAAGTTCAACACGCGATAGTCCAGGGAACGTGAATTACAGGGGTACGCGGGAAGTTCAACACGCGATTGTCCAGGGAACGTGTATTACAGGGGTACGCGGGAAGTTCAACACGCGATTGTCCAGGGAACGTGTATTACAGGGGTACGCGGGAAGTCTTACATGCGATTAGCCAGGGCACGTGTAATACAGGGGTACGCGGGAATTATCACACGCGATTTGGCAGGGTACGTGAATTACAGGGGTGCGTGGGAATTATCACATGCCAATTTGCTGGGTACGTGTATTACAGGGGTGCGTGGGAATTATCACACGCGATTAGGCTGGGTGGGTCCTCACAGGTGTTCCCTGTACACCCTCCACGGCCCCTGCAGGCAGCCCACAAAACAGGGGACTACCCTGCACACCTGCTCATGTCCCCCTGCACCCCCACCCCCCAGCCACCAGGGGCACCCACCACCAGGCCCCCACCCATGTCTCCTACCACCCCCACCCCCCAGCAGTGCAGGGGCAGCCTCCACCAGGCCCCCACTCATGCCCGACTCATGTCTCCCACCACCCCCACCCCCCAGCACTGTGGGGCACCTGCCAGCAGGCCCCAACCCATGTCACCCACCACCCCCACCCCCCAGCAGTGCAGGGGCATCCTCCACCAGGCCCACACTCATGTCCCCTATCACCCCCACCCCCCCCGCCACCAGGGGCACCCTCCACCAGGCCCCCACTCATGTCTCCCAGCGTGCTACGTGTATTTCAGGGGTGCGCGGGAAGTCCCACTCGCGAATAGCCTGGGCGCGTGTATTTCAGGGGTGCGCGGGAAGTTCCACACGCGAATAGCCTGGGCGCATGTATTTCAGGGGTGCGCGGGAAGTTTTACACGCGACTTCAGCAGGGTACGTGTATTTCAGGGGTGCGTGGGAATTCTCACACGCGATTTGGCTTGGTACGTGTATTACAGGGGTGCGTGGGAAGTTACACACGCGATTAGGCTGGGTGGGTCCTCACAGGTGTTCCCTGTACACCCTCCACGGCCCCTGCAGGCAGCCCACAAAACAGGGGACTACCCTGCACACCTGCTCATGTCACCCACCAGCCCCACCCCCCACCATCCAGGGGCACCCTCCACCAGGCCCCCACCCATGTCTCCCACCACCCCCACCCCCCCAGTCACCAGGGGCAGCCTCCACCAGGCCCCCACTCATGTCTCCCACCACCCCCACCCCCCCAGTCACCAGGGGCAGCCTCCACCAGGCCCCCACTCATGTCTCCCACCCCCCCACCCCCCAGCAGTGCAGGGGCAGCCTCCACCAGGCCCCCACTCATGTCTCCCACCACCCCCACCCCCCCAGTCACCAGGGGCAGCCTCCACCAGGCCCCCACTCATTTCTCCCACCACCCCCACCCCCCAGCCACCAGGGGCACCCACCACCAGGCCCGCACCCATGTCTCCCACCACCCCACCCCCCAGCAGTGCAGGGGCAGCCTCCACCAGGCCCGCACCCATGTCTCCCACCACCCCCACCCCCCAGCAGTGCAGGGGCACCCACCACCAGGCCCCCACTCATGTCCCCTATCACCCCCACCCCCCAGCAGTGCAGGGGCAGCCTCCACCAGGCCCCCACTCATGTCCCCTATCACCCCCACCCCCCCAGTCACCAGGGGCAGCCCCCACCAGGCCCCCACTCATGTCCCCTATCACCCCCACCCCCCCAGTCACCAGGGGCAGCCCCCACCAGGCCCCCACTCATGTCCCCTATCACCCCCACACCCCCAGTCACCAGGGGCAGCCCCCACCAGGCCCCCACTCATGTCCCCTATCACCCCCACCCTCCAGTCACCAGGGGCAGCCCCCACCAGGCCCCCACTCATGTCCCCTATCACCCCCACCCCCCCAGTCACCAGGGGCAGCCCCCACCAGGCCCCCACTCATGTCCCCTATCACCCCCACCCCCCCAGTCACCAGGGGCAGCCCCCACCAGGCCCCCACTCATGTCCCCTATCACCCCCACCCCCCCAGTCACCAGGGGCAGCCCCCACCAGGCCCCCACTCATTTCTCCCACCACCCCCACCCCCCAGCCACCCGGGGCACCCTCCACCAGGCCCCCACCCATGTCTCCCACCACCCCCACCCCCCAGCAGTGCAGGGGCACCCACCACCAGGCCCGCACCCATGTCTCCCACCACCCCACCCCCCAGCAGTGCAGGGGCAGCCTCCACCAGGCCCGCACCCATGTCTCCCACCACCCCCACCCCCCAGCAGTGCAGGGGCACCCACCACCAGGCCCGCACCCATGTCTCCCACCACCCCATCCCCCAGCAGTGCAGGGGCAGCCTCCACCAGGCCCCCACCCATGTCTCCCACCACCCCCACCCCCCAGCAGTGCAGGGGCACCCACCACCATACACCCCACCAACCTGGATGACTCCGTGCCATCTTCCCTCGTTGGGCCCTGTGGGGTCCCAGCTGCCTCTTCTGCTGCTGAGGAGTCCAACTCCGACCTCCGCCTCTTGGACCTCCCCTTGCCAGCTGCGGCCTGGGACGCGGCACCAGACTCCTCACTCCCCGACGAGATCACAGGGAGGGGATCTGGCCCTTGCGTCTCCGGCTGGTGGTGCGACCCCTGCCGCTGTGCTCCACAGCACCTGCTCCGTCCTTTTCATCAGTTGACGGTGCAGACAGGGAGAAAGAAAACACAGGCATCAGGGCACTGTAAAATGGACTCATACACACATGACAGTTATACATAAGTGGCATAGGTAAACCTCAGACATGGCATCACAATCCCCAACACACATGTAATTTCAACTTGCACACATGAGCCATACCACAGCCATGATGCAACAGCCAGCACCATCCATTCACATACAACAGCATGTGCAGCCAAAGGTCATCCACACATCACATGCAACATAGGGAGTACACTACACATGCACACACAACACCAAACCTGCATGCATGTGTACACCTCCGCCAACTGTCGCAGTGTCTCCATCGACATCCATATCACACCTGACAATCATTCCTCCACATCCTGTGCCATGCAAGCCCACACACACAAGCACCATCCATGTGTCACACATGAGACCCCTCGCATGTGTCACCCTCACAGCCCTGTACACCCCCCCTACTTGGCCACATAAAAATACATGTTCAACCTGCACACTCCTGGCACACCACCACACGCACAACTTACTATCAGTATGCATGTACACTTACCGCTCGACTCCAGACGGGTCTGCTTCTCAAGGACATGGATGTGGAGCGCAGGGGATATGCGTTCCAGGACCCTCATCTGATCTTCCGACAAGTGGCCCCGCCCGCCCCTTAGCATCTGCTGCCATCATGAGGCGCCGGGCCTTGTTGAGGGTGCTGGACCTGAAGTCCTCCCAGCGCTTCCTGACACATTAGTAGTCGCGGACTGCCACCTCCTCCGCGTTGATGGCAGTCACGACGTCCATCGGCGCGCAACCTTCCGAAGAGGGCATCATACTGCCCCACGACATGCTCCACCAGGACAACAACTTCCCTGGCACTGAAGCTGGTGCCCCTCTGCCTCCTTGGCCGGGGGTTGCCACTGGTGCCAGATGTCGTAGTGCCCGACATGGCAACCCCAGAGGCAGGAGTGGGTGGGCAACTGGGTCCTGGTGCTGGCCTGTGGGGTGACAGTCGGGAGCCTTTGGTTCCAGCAGGGGTGGTCACAGCAACAGCACCCCTGGCTGATGTGCAGGCAGCAAATGGCAGGGCACGTGGCCAGCAGGCAGTCAGGCAGCAGCAGATGGCAGGTGGGAGCGTGCTCAGGGCTCTGGGGGGACGTAGAGCCACATGGGTGCAGTCGATGGCACCTAGCACTTTGGGGAATCGTGCCACACCGTAAAAATCCTGGCCCGCAGCATGCCTTTCTGCAGGTGTTCTGGGCAGGTATATGTGCCTGCGGACTGATGGGCGTGCAGTGATGATGTCCAAGACCTGGTGTAGGCAGCGTGACTGGGTGGCCTGTGACACCCCACCCACTATGGCACTTGTCCGCTGAAATGATCCAGTGGCTAAGAAGTGCAGTACATTGAGGACCTTCTCCAGGGGGCTGAGTGCTTGGGAGCACAGGGTGGGTGATGTGAGGTCATCCTCCCACTCACTCACCAGGTCCAGTATAATGTGTGGTGGAAACCTGTACCTTCCATACACCTGGTCATCAGGCATCCCGAACAGGCTGGTTCTGGGTGTGAATATTCTGGCCCTGACTCTCCTCCTCCTCCTCCTTTGGTAGCCCACTGCCACTGCTGCTAGGAACGGTATGTTCATCCTGGCATCTGGCTTGTCATTTGATAAGTGCGCAAATTAATGCTTTGCGCGTGACCCGCACACCCCTGGAATCTCGTTCCCAGTCCAATAGCGTGTGGAAATTCACACGCACCACGGGATACAGGTGCGCTGACGTACTTGCGTGTGTAAGTGCCCGCGCACCCCTGAAATACACGTACATAGGCCAATCGCGTGTAAGCGCACTTTTGTCCAATTACACCCGATGACACTCGGACGTGCAGTATTTTCACGTGTGCTCCGTCATCACGTGCTGAGTGGGGAACACCCGTGCGGGTCACGTCACAGACGCGCTTACGCGCTGAGGGACTCTGGTCCAATAGAATCGCGTATGCGTGCTGACGCGCTTACGTGCTAAGGGCCTTTCCTCGGATTTCACGCTGACGTGCAGGATTTTCACGTGCCAAATCACTCCGTATCAAGCTGGCCACCCGAAAACACACGGAAGACCACGCTCCTGCCCAGAAGGCCGAGTTACTGCCCCCCAGTGCCCCGAGCAGCCTCCCACGTGCCATCTGCTGCTGCCTGCCTGCCTGCCTGCCTGCCTGCTGCCACCGTGCCCTGCCATTTGGTGCCTGCACATCAGCCATCTGCAGGGGTCCAGTTGCTGTGTCCACCCCTGCTGGAACTGAAGACTGGGATTACATTGCTCCACAGCCCAGCCCCAGGACCCAGTTGCCCACCCACACCTGCCTCTGAGGTTGCCATGTCGGGCACTTCCACATCTGGCACCAGTGGCAACCCCAGGCCAGAGGGGCAGAGGGGCACCAGCCGAAGTTGGTGTCCTGGTGGAGCATGTCCTGGGGCAGTATGATGCCCTCTTTGGATCGTCCCGCGCCAGCAAGGAAGGACGGGAGAGGATCTGGGCCGACTGTGTGGTTGCCATCAACGCGGAGGGGGTGGCAACCCGCAACGTCCAGAAGATCAAGAAGCACTGGGAGGACTTGAGGTCCAGGACCCTTGTGAAGGCCCGGCGCCTCGTGGAGGGGGGCCGGGGCCACATGAGTTCCATCCAGAAGAGGGTCCTGGAACGCGTACGCCCAGCGCTCCACGCCCAGATCCTTGAGAGGGAGGCCCGTCTGGAGTTGAGCGGTAAGTGTCCAAGCATTACTGTGTGAGACAGGGCATGTTGTGGTGTGCTGGTTCTATGATACTTGCCTGTATGTGTGCCATAGGCCATGTATGCATGTATGTGTGCAGGGACATCATGGTAATGCATGTGCGACCAGTGATGTGTGACCCACGTGGTTGTTGCATGTGTCCAAATGCGGCATGGGGAGCCCTATGCAGATTTTGAACATGAGAGCATGCCAGTCTCTGTACCTGGACATGGGTGGGGGTGAGGGATGGGTGCTGATGCCAGGTACATATATGGTAGCCATGTCTGTGTGCCTGACCTGCGTGTCTGTGACTTGTGCATGCCATGGATGCATGACACATGTGTGTGACAATGCACAGATTCAGTGAAGCAGCCAACTTACCCTTGTTTTGGCTGTGTTTGGTGTGTTTGGGGCCAGATGGATGTGACTGAGGTGAAGTGTGTGCATGTGATATGCATGAGCCATGATGCATGTGAGTTGCATATCATTGAATGTTTCAAGAGTCCATTGGACATGCATGGAAATATCCATGGCATGCAGCATGCCTGTTACTGTGTGTGTTTTGCCTGGACTGACCCATGTGTTGTGGAGGGACATGATGGAAGTGTACTTTGACAGTGGTGCTCATCTGCTATTGCTTCCTGTCTAGGGGACCATTGTGCAGTACCCTGATGCTTGTGTTCTTTGTCTCCCTCTACGCAGCGGCTAGTGAAGAAGAGGGCGGAGACGGCGCTGTGGAGCAAGGCGGCGGGGATGCACCCACGGCTGCAGCGGAAGGGGTGGGTGAGCCCCCACAGGGGCCTGCTACGGCGGGAGACGGTGAGGAGCCATCCAGGTTGGTGGTTTGCACAGAGGAGGAGGAGGCCGCCACTGGGGCACACATGGGGCCTGGTGGGGGCATCCCTGCTGGTGCAAGTGGTGCAGTCCAGGGCCAGGGGCAGGAGGCAACACAGGTCACCGTGGAGGGGCCTGTGCATGTCGCTGTCCCTGACCCTGTGAGTGCACCACCATGCACCAGCAGGGATGCCCCGTCCCAGGCCCCTCCGCAGGTAGTGGGGATGTCCATGTCACCTGACTCCCCTCCACCTGCGGACGTGGGAACCCCTGGCCGTGTGGAGAAGGTCCTGATTGGGGTCGCGATGCGCACGGCTGTGATTCGTGATGCCGTGCGTGCTTCCCGGGAGGAGCACGCACGTCATCACGAAGTGCACCGTGCCGACGTGGCCCAATTGGGATCGGCCATGTTCGGGGGTTTCCTGCATGTGTTGGCCAATGTGGCGGCCCTCTCCTCCTCTGTGCAGGCTATCCACCAGTCGTTCTCCTTGCCGTCTTCCGGGCCAGATGCCACCAGGGCCCCCTGTGGACCTGCCCCGACCAATGCAGCCAGCTCAGTGGGGATCCCATCCCTGCCACAGTTGGGAGTCGGAGGTCCAGCAGGGGTGGACAACACTGCAACTGGACCCCAGCAGATGGAAGATGTGACAGCATCATCAGGCAGGGCACGTGCACGACGGCGTCGGTGGTTTCCATCAGCCTGGATGCCGTCGTGCTGGCAGAGGCAGTGGCGTCGGAGGCAGCAGCGGGCTCGACGTGGGAGGCATAATGGCTCGGGGCCATCAAGATCAGAGGGGCAGCCATCGGCCGGAGGGCAGGGCAACCCTGGGATGGTGGTGTCTTCCGTGTGGGAGGAGTTGGTCCAGCGGATAGGTGCGGAGCGGCAGCGGGCGGAAGAGGAGCGGCTCGCCATGGTCAGGGCGGAGTTCTCCATGCGTCGGGCATTGAGGCGGGCTGAGTGCCTCGAGGAAGCTCGCAGGGAGTTTGCGCTGAACATGGGGTTATCCCTGCGAGACCTCGGGGCCAGGACAGAGTCCCGCCTCCAGGACATCGACATGGAGTTCGATGATGCCCTGGCCAGCAACATCAACAAGTGAGCCGCAGGACTTGCCCGCTGCCTTTGTATATAGTTATTTAGTTAGTTAGTGTTAGGTTTCCTTTATTTTGTTTTATTATTTTGGACCGCTCGGACAATGGCCACTTTTTTGTATATATTTTTTAGATTAGGTAGTAGTAGGTTTCATTTATGGTGTTGGGCTCATGGACCCTGGAACATTCCTGTATATAGTTTGCTTTTTGTAGATACTTCTTTTTCATTTCTTATTGTGTTCACCATGAGGAAATGGTTTTTCCTTTTTTTTCATACTACATGATATTGCTTTGGACGACATTTATTTTTTTTATTCCTTTGTTTTTTTGATTATGACTTTTGTTCTCGGACATGGACCATTAATTTGCTTATCCACATAGTTGTATGTTTGATTTGTTTACTTATTTTGAATCTATAATACATTTTTTATTTTTACTTTCACTTGTGTTATTTTCTCATTGGTTTCATACATGTCATGATATGTGTTTTTTGACATTCACTTGCACCCATTGTGTATGTGTGTGTGTCGGGCATGTGTCCATTTACATTGTTGCCATTGGGGTTGTATCATGTAATTGCATTCACTATGTGGGTGGATGCTATCCTTGCCTGGGTGTTTGTGCTGGGTATGCTGCCCATTACTGCCATGATTGTGTATCGTCAGGACCTGGGGCCAGGGGGACATGTGTGGGTGCCTGGTGGAGGTTGCCCCTGCACTGCTGGGGTGTGGGGGTGGTGGGAGACATGAGTGGGGCCCTGGTGGAGGGTGACCCTGGTGGCTGGGGGGTGGGGGTGGTGGGTGACATGAGTGGGGGCCTGGTGGAGGGTGCCCCTGGTGGCTGGGGGGTGGGGGTGGTGGGTGACATGAGTGGGGGCCTGGTGGAGGGTGCCCCTGTTGGCTGGGGGTGTGGGGGTGGTGGTAGACATGAGTGGGGCCTGGTGGAGGGTGCCCCTGCACTGCTGGGGTGTGGGGGTGGTGGGAGACATGAGTGGGGGCCTGGTGGAGGCTGCCCCTGCACTGCTGGGGTGTGGGGGTGGTGGGAGACATGAGTGGGGCCCTGGTGGAGGGTGACCCTGGTGGCTGGGGGGTGGGGGTGGTGGTTGACATGAGTGGGGGCCTGGTGGAGGGTGACCCTGGTGGCTGGGGGGTGGGGGTGGTGGGTGACATGAGTGGGGGCCTGGTGGAGGGTGCCCCTGTTGGCTGGGGGTGTGGGGGTGGTGGTAGACATGAGTGGGGCCTGGTGGAGGGTGCCCCTGCACTGCTGGGGTGTGGGGGTGGTGGGAGACATGAGTGGGGGCCTGGTGGAGGCTGCCCCTGCACTGCTGGGGTGTGGGGGTGGTGGGAGACATGAGTGGGGCCCTGGTGGAGGGTGACCCTGGTGGCTGGGGGGTGGGGGTGGTGGGTGACATGAGTGGGGGCCTGGTGGAGGGTGACCCTGGTGGCTGGGGTGTGGGGGTGGTGGGAGACATGAGTGGGGGCCTGGTGGAGGGTGCCCCTGCACTGCTGGGGTGTGGGGGTGGTGGGAGACATGAGTGGGGCCCTGGTGGAGGGTGACCCTGGTGGCTGGGGGGTGGGGGTGGTGGGTGACATGAGTGGGGGCCTGGTGGAGGGTGACCCTGGTGGCTGGGGGGTGGGGGTGGTGGGAGACATGAGTGGGGGCCTGGTGGAGGGTGCCCCTGCACCGCTGGGGTGTGGGGGTGGTGGGAGACATGAGTGGGGGCCTGGTGGAGGGTGCCCCTGCACTGCTGGGGTGTGGGGGTGGTGGGAGACATGAGTGGGGCCCTGGTGGAGGGTGACCCTGGTGGCTGGGGGGTGGGGGTGGTGGGTGACATGAGTGGGGGCCTGGTGGAGGGTGCCCCTGGTGGCTGGGGGATGGGGGTGATAGGGGACATGGGTGGGGGCCTGGTGGAGGGTGACCCTGGTGGCTGGGGGGTCGGGGTGGTGGGAGACATGAGTTGGACATGGGTGGGGGCCTACTGGCAGGTGCCCCATAGTGCTGGGGGGTGGGGGTGGTGGGGGACATGAGTTGGACATGGGTGGGGGCCTGCTGGCAGGTGCCCCACAGTGCTGGGGGGTGGGGGTGCAAGGGGACATGTGTTGGTGTTCATTAGTTCAAGGAGACATGTGCCTTTGCTGGGGGGCATGCCCATGTTGGGTGGGCTGCCTGCGGGACATGACCAGGGATGCAGGGTAGTCCCCTGTGGTGTGGGCTGCCTGCAGGGGCCGTGGAGGGTGTACAGGGTACACCTGGGAGGACCCACACTGTCAAATCACATGTGGGACTCCCCGGCACCCCTGAAATACACGTACCGTGCAGAAATCGCGTGTAAAACTTCCCGCGCACCCCTGAAATACACGCGCCCAGGCTATTCGTGTGTAAAACTTCCCGCGCACCCCTGAAATACACGCGCCCAGGCTATTCGCGTGTGGAACTTCCCGCGCACCCCTGAAATACACGCGCCCAGGCTATTCGCGTGTAAAACTTCCCGCGCACCCCTGAAATACACGCGCCCAGGCTATTCGCGTGTAAAACTTCCCGCGCACCCCTGAAATACACGCGCCCAGGCTATTCGCGTGTGGAACTTCCCGCGCACCCCTGAAATACACGCGCCCAGGCTATTCGCGTGTGGAACTCCCCGCGCACCCCTGAAATACACGCGCCCAGGCTATTCGCGTGTGGAACTTCCCGCGCACCCCTGAAATACACGCGCCCAGGCTATTCGCGTGTGGAACTTCCCGCGCACCCCTCAAATTCACGCGCCCAGGCTATTCGCGTGTGGAACTTCCCGCGCACCCCTGAAATACATGCGCCCAGGCTATTCGCGTGTGGAACTCCCCGCGCACCCCTGAAATACACGCGCCCAGGCTATTCGCATGTGGAACTTCCCGCGCACCCCTGAAATACACGCGCCCAGGCTATTCGCGTGTGGAACTTCCCGCGCACCCCTCAAATTCACGCGCCCAGGCTATTCGCGTGTGGAACTTCCCGCGCACCCCTGAAATACACGCGCCCAGGCTATTCGCGTGTGGAACTTCCCGCGCACCCCTGAAATACACGCGCCCAGGCTATTCGCGTGTGGAACTTCCCGCGCACCCCTCAAATTCACGCGCCCAGGCTATTCGCGTGTGGAACTTCCCGCGAACCCCTGTAATACACGTAGCCCGCTCCCCCAGGCCCGATCGCGTGTGAAACTTCACGCGAACCCCTGAAATACACGTAGCACGCTCCCCCAGGCCCGATCGCGTGAGGAACTTCCCGCGAACCCCTGTAATACACGTAGCCCGCTCCCCCAGGCCCGATCGCGTGTGGAACTTCACGCGAACCCATGAAATACACGTAGCCCGCTCCCCCAGGCCCGATCGCGTGAATAACTTCACGCGAACCCCTGTGATGCACGTACCCTGCAAATCACGTGTGACACTTCCCGCGCACCCCGGTATACATGCACACGTATTTTTTGTCAGCGGGTGTCCGTGTTTGTGGGTACCCCTTTGCACGTCATTTTTCCTGGAGGGCCACAGTATGGGACATTCATCATGGCAGTATATAGGTGCTATTTGTTGGCGCACCTTTTGGCGCACATTTCTTACAGCCGCAGAGACGCTACCGCCTCCTTTCTTGTGGCGGTCGTGTTTGTGCCTGTGCGCTGGTTTGAGCGTGCGCTTTTTTCCCCTATTCTATTCCATGAATACGTGTTGTAGGCGAGCGTGTGGGCGTTCCGCGCACTTGTGCCCTGTACTTCCCCCGTGACGCCCACGTTTTGGCAAGTTGTTCCCCATTCCGAGTGTTACGCCCGTGTTCCGCCTACTTTTATTGCGTGCGCCGCGCTATGTGCGAATTTCGCTGTGGCCTGTGCGATTTTTGCTGTGACCTGGCGCACGCTGTTAGATGGCCTGTGCGCCAACGTGCGCCAACGTGCGCCGCGCACTTTTTTATCGCACATCCGCTGGTTTTCTCGCGCACGCCCTTCCATGAATCGACGTGCGCTGCTTTTCGTGCGATTTTCGCACTTGCAATGCGATTTTCGCTATTCCACTGCGATTCGCACGTTTTTGCCCACTTGCGCCGCGCTAATTATTCCATGAATCGGCCTCTAAATGTTTTGCGGGTCACATTTACATCCAACTCCCAAGTCGGTGAGACATGGTTTTGTCTTTCTATTGAATTTTGGCAATTTTAATCATAAAGGTTGGGCCTAACATTTCCTAATTCGTTACATATATGTGCAAATACCCCTAGTACATGGGTACACAACATTAGATTTGCAGCATTAATAGTTTCTGCACCATTGGTCTTTTTTCATAACTTCTGTGCCTTACTCAGTCAGAAATCCTACCAAGATTTCAAATTGCTAGAATAAGTTCAGATTTATACTTGTTTACTTATTCTTGCCGCCAAGTTAAATGTCTTGAAGTTCAGTGGCCAAATGAGCATTTTAAATACAAAAATCACATGTACGTTTTTTTCCTTTCTTCCCAAGAGTGAGCAAATGGCAAGTCCTTTGAAGTTCAATGAGAAACCTCTTCCCGGAGAGTCTAGCATCCTGCCCCTCCCCTGGAAGGATGAGTGTCCAAGCCTGCTATTGTCTTTGCTTGGGGCCCAGACGAAAGTCTAATGAGGTCCTTTGTCATGAGTATGAGTGGCCTCCCAACAGCAATTAGCCTTTCCTTCTGTCAGTGAAGTGTCAAACTTTCCCAGGCTAAGGACTGTCAGAGCAGAATTGTTTTTTTCCTTAAATAGTCAATTAACTCAAGACTGGGTTTAACTTTAGGTTTCACCTAAATCTTCCATTTAAACATATAAAATGAACACAGTTCATAGGTAGATTTTTAACCTTAGCAATCCTTTGACATTCTTCAAGATTTAAGCCTTTAACAAAACATGCTTTCCCAACAGGTGATTTTTGCGCTTCATTCATGAAAAAGCACATTAAACTGAGTCCTTTAAATCCGATTTTCCTATGCACCACATACACAATTTATTCAGCATTAGGTCTTCCCTCGAGTGTGGGATTGTTAGCAGTCTGATTTTCTCTCTGCACATCTGATTCTGCTACTTGTTGCAAAGTTAGCCGCATTTTTGCTGTGGTAATGAAAAAAAGAGTTCCTGGTTTGCTTTTTCATTAGATACAATTTATAGAGCTGTCAGTCAATGAGGCCTGGTTCCTCTGAGCCATACTGGATGACCCTGGGCATTGCAGTACCCTTTTGATCTCAATGATTCAATAGAACTGAATGGATCTAGCACCAAAACAGCACTTTTTAAGGTTGCAAGCTAACATTTTAAAAGGCATTTTTTGGTTTTCAGCATAATTATGCTGCTTTGCTCCATGTTGAATATGGCAGAACCCACTGACATGCTCCTGCAGTGAGACCTCTGTTTTTTTCACCCCACCTGACTCTGTGTGGCAGGGTGTGCAGCCTTTTCTTGGATGGGACCCAAAAAAGTTTCAAGATTCTGGTGCACACAGGAGTCAGCGCATCCATTTTGGGCTGTTGCTTTCACCATTTGTAAAGTGATGCAGTGGGGCACATTGGAATGAGTCAAAATATCCCAATAAGTCTGACAAGTGCTATAGACTGGCTGTCCTAAAACATATTGTAGGCGGTACATACAGGCTACCATAGAAACTAGGAACTAAGCGTAATAGACAGGTTACCTTTATAGTCTTAGTACACAGCTTCCAAATTCTTCAAACGCTAACCAAAGGAGTCTACTAAGTGTCCTATTAAGGATTACCTGCCTATAACCACTGTGAATTACAACGGCTAACCTAAGCATTTATAAGTGCAATGGAGGGTTACCAACATATATCTTCAAGAATCATGGGCAGGCTAAACGCCATAAGGCTTAAATGATCTAAGTGTAACACATGTGATAACCTGCATGGGCGTTCTTCTAGTTGCAATGTGTCAGCAATTTGGGGTGGTGGAGATGGAAGAGGTGTCAGAATCTGGAAAGAGTTTAAGAAATGTACATGAGCTAGGAAAACTACATTTCTCAGCAGCCCCTTTGGCATTTCATAGTCCTTGCCGTGCGCGCGTTTGGCCAGCTGTCTATAATTAATAAAAGCATATCAAGGGCCAATGGCGCACGGCAGGTGTGGCTTATTATTTTCCTGAGGCGAAGCCATGCCGGAGGTTCGTGCGGAATCAAGCACGCCAGCATTTTACTAAGAGGACACTTGGTATGCGGAAGCAGCATTGCATCGAGAACTCATGCGGTCCCGTTGGGAACCGACACAGGGAACGAGTGGCGGCGCACTACAAGTGCAGTGAGGACTTGAGCCGCTGCCATACAGCTCCGCTTCCAGTCCAGCGCTGATATAGGGTATGTAGGGTGGCTGAGTCTTCATCCCCGCTTCTATCAAGGCTTCATCATATGGCATATGGGCAGAACTCTGTGATTACTCTGATTAGTGCCTAAGTGATCACTGGATGCTTCTACTATGGACTGGCACGAACTCGGGCATGAAGTACAGTCTGCATCTGAGTATTAGGGCTTTTCACTAAGTTACTCAGTGTATATGTTTGTTGGAACCCATTTGATATTGGTGTTGAACTCAGACCCTTGGTCATACATGTTCTATGTGTAATGTTGCTTATGCTTGCCCAATGGGCCATGTGTTATGTTCTTCATATTGGGAATAACCTCCCATGAGTTTGTTTCATTTTGTGCTTGCATATATGTAGTCTATGTCATGGTATTACTACATGTGCCTGTATCAACGGGCTACTAAGGAGTGCATATACGCTAGCAAAGGTAGGTTGGTGGCCTGTATTAATGGGGCATTATTGGAGACCTATGACTATGCTATGTTTCATGGTATTCTACCTAATATTTAGACAGTGTAGGGTCTTTTCCTGTTACTTCCCCTGTCCTATCCACTTTAGGTGTTTCCTAACCCTTTATCCGGTTTCCCTAACATTCCCTTCCCCGTCCACAACCTCTCCCTAACCCTCTTCCCCCCATTGGCTGCCACGTGTTATCCTGTGTTTTGTATATCAGGTATCTGCGCCAACCACGGGTGGAGGGTCGACTTCTTTCGGCTACTGTGGTTTGGGGAAGAGTGTCGACACACCTTCCTCCAATATTGTGTTTGTGACATAATAAGCCACCCCCAGATTGGGATACTTACAACCACCCGAGCCAAATGGAGGCGACCACTCCGGCCTTGGCAGATGTGCTTAAGGCACTTCAGGATATTCAGGTAGAGCTAGTACAAGCAAAACAAGAATCAGATACGTTAAAGGCTCAGGTACAAGGTTTGGTAGCTCAGCGAACTCCGTTGGAAGGAGCTAATGTGGCAAGAGGTTCCCAGAGTCAGAATCCCACGGTCATTGTCCAACCTCCTAGTAGTGTACCATTGACGGTGCCAGAGTGCTTTTCCGGTGATCCTAGGAAGTACATGACATTCCTGACCCAATGCCGACTTCATTTTTTGTGTAAACCTACTGCGTTCGAATCCATTCAGGCTAGAACGGCATTTGTAACTTCATATCTGACAGGGGATGCAGCTGCATGGGCAATGCCATTGGTTCAGAAAGATTATCCCCTATTATACAATTGGGATGGCTTTCTAGGAGAATTTGGCAGGTTATTTGATTGCAGAGAGGTTTCATTAGCTCAAGATAAGGAGCTGTTGGGATTAAGACAGGGAGGTCGGGATTTAGTCACATATGTTACCCAGTTTAACAGGTTGGTAATCGAGACCGAGTGGCCAGTGGCTAAACAGATGTTGTTATTCTACAAGGGATTACATGAGGAACTAAAGGATGTCATTGCTCAAGTGGAGCCAGAACCAACCACTTGCACGGCTATGATTGATTTAGCTTTAAGATTGGATCATCGCATGAATGAAAGGAAAGGAGATAAAAAGAGACCGGAAATAGGCCCTTTTGTGCGCTTAGATAGAAGCAGAGGAGGAAGGACAAGTGAAGTGGAACCAATGCAAATTGGTAGTATAAGAGGACCCTTGTCAGCAGCAGAGAAGGAACAACGTAAGGTTAATAAACTTGTCTCTATTGTGGACAAGCAGGACATTGTATACGTGCATGTCCCACTACTCTGCAGAAAAGTGGAGGAAGTGAGAGAAATACAAAGGAAGCGGGAAAAGAGATGGGCCGGCCTTAAGGGGAACATAGGTGACAGGCCTGATGGAGATCAAGTTCCCGAGATGGGTTGCGAACACAGTGGGGGGTAAGACTTCTCACTTATATATTTTGGTGACGCTATGTTTTGCTCTGACTAAACAGGAGGTTCTGGCAATGGTGGATTCAGGGGCTACTGGTAATTTTGTGGATATTACTTTGGCGGAACAGTTAGGATTGCCTCTGTGTGACAAAATCAAGGCGGAAGGTGTGCAGTCAGTGGATGGTTCCCCTTTGGTATCAGGGCCTATAAGAAAGCAGACAGCAAAATTGGAAATGATTTGTGGACATGGGCATAAGGAGGAAGTTACGTTTGACTTAATAGCAGCCCCTCAATTTGGATTAATTTTGGGAATACCCTGGTTGGTGCTTCACAATCCCAGAATTGATTGGGAAAGGCAGACAATGTGGTTTGAGGAGAAGCGATGTCAAGAGCATATCTCTTCGGAAGCAGGGCCAGTGACATGGTTAGTTGAAAAGAGGCCCGAAGATCAAATTGTGGGAGCAGTGGCAGAAGGAATTCCTGCACAGTACAGAGAGTTTAGTGATCTTTTTGACAAGAGACGGGCCGAGCAATTATCTCCGCATAGACCGTATGATTGTGTAATTGATTTGGAGGAAGGAGCAAAATTACCTTGCAGCAGAATATATGCTATTACAGAAAAAGAAAATCAGTATTTGCGGGAATATTTAGATGAAATATTGACTAAGGGTTTTATTAGACATTCTACATCCCCAGTCTCCTCACCGTTATTTTTTGTTCCCAAGAAAGAAGGGACTTTACATACTTGTATTGACTATAGGGCCTTAAATAAGGTAACCATCAAGAACAGATTTCCGTTGCCATTGATTTCAGTCTTGTTAGATCAAGTGAGGTCCGCTAAGATTTACACCAATTGGATTTGAGAGGAGCTTATCATCTGATACGGTCAAGGAGGGGGATGAGTGGAAAACGGCTTTTAGAACTAGGTTTGGTTTGTTTCAATATCTTGTAATGCCTTTTGGTTTATGTAATGCTCCTGCTGCTTTTCAGCTCTTTATGCAAGAGGTTTTGCAGGAATTCATTGATGTTTTTGTTATAGTTTAAATTGACGATATCTTGATTTACTCTGAATCTCCAGAACAGCATGTACGACATGTAAAAACAGTATTGCAACGGTTACAGGATTGTCAATTATGTGTCAAAGTTGAGAAATGTGCCTTTCATGTAACACAGGTGGAATTTTGGGGATTTATTTTGACTAATACAGGAATTGTGATGGACCCTAAGAAAGTGCAGGCAGTTAGAGACTGGCCTTCGCCACAATGTATCAAAGATATACAATAATTTGTAGGCTTTTCCAACTTTTATAGACAATTTATCAGCAATTTCTCTAACATTGTTACTCCAATCACGCATTTGTTAAAAAAGGCGGTGAAATTTACTCGGAGCGATGAAGCGGAAAACGCCTTTCAGAAGTTGAAAGTAGCTTTCACTACTGCTCCAGTGTTACAACATCCCAACACCGAGAGCGTATTTCAAGTTGAAACAGATGCTAGTAATGTGGCGATAGGCGCTATTCTGTCACAGAAAGATGAAAAGGAAATATGGCACCCGGCAGCATTTTATTCCAGAAAGTTGTCAGGATGTGAGCAAAATGATTCTATAACTGATAAGGAGTTGTTGGCGATTCGGTCAGCATTCCTTGAGTGGCGGCACTATTTACTGGGTGCTAGACATCAGGCGGTGGTGGTAACTGACCACAAAAATTTGCAATATTTCAAGACAGCTCATACATTTAGTCCAAGACAATTGCGATGGTCTCAGTTCTTTAATGAATTTGATTTTGTGGTTAGTTTTAGACCGGTTAGCAAAAATGGAAAGGCAGATGCACTTTCTAGACAACAGAATTTGGAACATTCAGTAGGTGAAGTTAAAACTGTTATCTCACCAGATAAAATTGTAGGGGCCATTACCAAACAAGTCACAGACTTAGTCAAGAAAGCTTTAACATCACGACAGTTGGTACAGTGGCGGAACAGTCATCCGGCATGCACTATATGAGAGGGGTTGCCCTATCATCGGAGGTGATTATATTTACCAACGAAAGAGTTACAAGACAAGGCTTTATTCTGGTGTTATCAGTCTCCCTTAGCAGGACATGCAGGGTTGAGAAAAATGCACACCATGTTGGAAAAATACTTTTGGTGGCCCTCCTTAAAACAGGACATGGAAAGATATGTGGAATTATGTGAGAACTGTGCACGGAACAAAGCAGAGCATGTTAGAAAAAAGAGGTTTACTACAGCCTTTACCCACTCCTGAGCAACCATGGACACACATTTCTATGGATTTTATTACTGATCTACCGCCCAAAAAGCAATATGACACCATATGGGTAGTGGTAGATTTTCTGTCAAAACAAGCCCACTTCATTCCTTGTGAAGGAATACCTGGGGCAGGTAAATTGGCTGAGTTATTTCTACAACATGTGGTAAGGCTGCATGGGTAGCCAAAAAGTATTGTCTCAGATAGAGGTTCGCAATTTACCTCCAGATTTTGGCGTGCCTTTTGTCGAATATTGGGAATTAACTGTGCTCTTTTCACCAGTTATCTCCCCCAGACAGATGGGCAAACAGAAAGGGTGAATCAAACACTTGAACAATATTTACGTGGCTATCTGAGTGATGGCTGGAATTCCTAGGTGCAGGCTTTATGGTTAGCGGAATTTACTTATAACAATACCTACCCTACTTCCTTGGGTATGGCACCTAATGAATGTTTATATGGCCATGAACAAAATATGAAACCGGAAGATTTGCCGGAAATTGGAAATATGCAGTGTTACAGGAGCGCAAACAGTTACTTCTTGAGGCAAGACGGAAGGCACGAGAAAATCTGGAGAGAGCCAAGAGGCAATACAAAAGGCAAGCTGACAAGCACCGACAGAAAGGTCCTGAATATAAAGTGGGAGACAGAGTTTGGTTGTCTATTCGCAATTTGTCTTTAATAGGATCATGAAAATTTCTACCTCGGTTCATTGGGCCATATGGCATTTGCAAATGTATATCTGCTACTGCTATGAAATTGCGTTTGCCTACATCTTTGCATATACACCCAGTGTTCCATGTCTCTTTACATAAACCTGCAGCTCCAGGCATGACTACGAAGTGACCTCCAGCTATCATGAAAGACGGCCAGGAGGAATATGAAGTTCAGCGTACTCTGGATGTAAAGAAAAGGAATCGACAATTTTGGTATCTGATTCAGTGTAAAGGGTATGGACCAGAAGATTGTTCTTGGGAACCCGGAGCTGAGGTACATGCTCCAAGGCTGGTCAGACAATTTCATCGGCAACATCCGGATAGACCAAGCCCTGCGAAGGGCCCTGGGAGATGAGGTAATGTCAGGAATTTGGGGTGATGGAGGCGGAAGAGGTGTCAGAATCTGGAAAGAGTTTAAGAAATGTACATGAGCTAGGAAAAACTACATTTACCAGCAGCCCTTTTGGCATTTCATAGTCCTTGCCATGCGCACGTTTGGCCAGCTCTCTATAATTAGTAACAGCTTATCAAGGGCCAACGGCGCACGGCAGGTGTGGCTTATTCTTTTCCTGAGACAAAGCCATGTCGGAGGTTCATGCGGAATCGAGCACGCCAGCATTTTACTAAGAGGACACTTGGTATGCCGAAGCAGCATTGCATCGAGAACTCACGCGGTCCCATTGGGAACTGACACAGGGAACAAGCGGTGGCGCACTACAAGTGCACGGAGGACTCGAGCCGCCGCCATACAGCTCCGCTTCCAGTCCGGCGCTGATATGGGGAACGTGGGGTGGCTGAGTCTTCATCCCGCTTCTATCAAGGCTTAGTCATCCACCGTCTGGGAAGGCTTGCGAGTCTCCTGGAAGCTCAGATAAGTGCTCGCTGAGTGTATTTGTTTTCTTGTGTTAACGTGGGGGCAATGTTTGCAACGTCATGTCATGGAAGATAGAGAAAGACTTTCAGTAGCATGGCATATGGGCAGAACTCTGTGATTAGTCTGATTAGTGCCTAAGTGATCACTG
This sequence comes from Ambystoma mexicanum, assembly GCF_040938575.1. Lineage (NCBI taxonomy): Eukaryota > Metazoa > Chordata > Amphibia > Caudata > Ambystomatidae > Ambystoma > Ambystoma mexicanum. Next base: position 80,976,336 of record NC_090941.1, read on the forward strand.
GATGCTTCTACTATGGAGTGGCACGAACTCGGGCATGAAGTACAGTCTGCATCTGAGTATTAGGGCTATTCACTAAGTTACTCAGTGTATATGTTTGTTGGAACCCATTCGATATTGATGTTGAACTCAGACTCTTGGTCAAACATGTTCTATGTGTGTAATGTTGCTTATACTTGCCCAATGGGCCATGGCTGTCCTTACATGTATTGTAAGCATATAAGCGGGCTCATATCAAGAAACTTTCAGGTCCAGTACCAAGGCCCCAGACCAGTGGCAAGCTATCCTGAACACAGAAGGAGGAATCCTAATACATCTTCTTGGCACAATTAACAGTCTGCCCTCAAACGACTTCAGACGCATTGTGACAGTTCTCTCTATGACCCTCAGAGGGCTGGAGATATCATGCTAAAAGATATGCGTGTATGTGTAAAGCACTTCTGCAATGTAAGGAAAAGATTTCAAGGTGCCACAAAGAGTGGGTTCAGGGGACAGTGGGTAAACTGTTCAAACTATCGCCGAAGAGAGCACGTATGAAAAATAATTATTATTACATATGCATACGTATTTGTTGTCAACAGTTGAAAATTAGGCAGAGCAAACTTGATTTAGGGACATTTTTTGTTGAGGAGGAGAATGTCCCAGAGAATGGTAAAGAGGGATCCATTCAGGTGCATGGTCAGAACACAGCCCGCCCCCTTATGCTTCCTACCCCTTACAGCCTACCGTAGGATACACTAAACCCAAGTTCACATTCCCAATCAAAGACACAAAGGAAACTTTAGGGAAACGCAATGACACCACCAGAGTTGCACTGATTTTAGAAATTGAGAATAAGACTTGCTGTCAATTGGAGGCAGCATTACAGAAGGCATAGAAGGAGCTACCAAAAGCAGCACCAGGGAAGGGGAGGGGCAGGGTGTGCAAATAGGTACAGAGCAATGGAGGGCAGGAGAAATTATTTTAAGATTGATAGTAAAGCTATCTAAGATCCTAGATAGCTGTAAAGGAGGAAACACCCAATTTAGGGGAAGCTACAGGGGGTCCACAAAATATGGATGGACACAGCCACATTTATAGTATATACTGTGACTCAGTATATACTAATGGAGAAGTAGGGGGTGATGACCATGGGTGGGAGACAGAGGACCCGGAAAAAACAACACCATGGGGAGGTAGGCTTAGACCACAGCTTAGCCGAATGACCCTAGTGAAGGGTAACACACGAGGGAAAGTATCACAGCATACAATGAGAGGAACACAGTTTCCATTGATGCAGAAAGTTCGAGGGAGATCTTATTATGTACACTGGCCCCACATGGATTGGGAAAACGTAATACGTACCTTGGCTTTCCTCTATGCGAGAGCTGGCAAGTGAAGGTATGCCCTAGCGAAGCACACAGCAGGAATAACTTCAGCTGTATGAGATATAAAGAGCTTTTTCGCCTCCCTTCGGAGAGAGCAGGCTAACATAATATAGAAATGGGCAGGGTGGGGGTAGGGATGTTGCACAAAACCACCCACAATAGCTATCCATTTAACAACTGTCAAGCACAGATATGGAATATTTTGTGTGACATGTACCCTGACAGGCTTGACATAAATGTCATTATGGCTTGTATGATAAAGGTAGATGAGGACCCTGTACTCTACATCCAGCAGATACAAGAGATGTTTCCTTTTGAGATGGGACAGGGTTGGGATATAAATATTGCTGTTTTCTATCACATGTTGCGCAATGTTCTCCCCACAGAAGTACAAGCAGATTTGAATAATGTGTTTGGGATTCAAGCAACGGGATGGCCCCAGATACAGACACACATAATACATTATTGCAGACAGAAACGGGAGAAGGATAAGGATAAGGCAGAGGAAATGCAGAGGCCAGAAGCAAAGTTTGTGCACAAAAAACTGGCTAAACTGAGCATGGAAAGGCATAGCAATTACAAGCACTGTGTAAAGGCAACAAGAACATAGCCCAGTGCAGGGAATGACAGAGGGACTGACAGATGATAGGAGGAAAAGGGAGGCTTCTCAAGTGGAAGAGGCGCTTTTCAGAGAGGTCGAGGAGGTAGATTTGGAGGCAAGAGACCAAGATTTGGGGGGCAGTGTTGGTCCTATGGGAAGATAGGCCATTGTGCTCAGGAATGCAGAAGTAGACAGACCATTCCCCAACACCCTAACAGCCTATGGTATTGCCCTACCTTTTATCCACAACCCCAAATTCCTCAGCTCCAGTTTGCCCCGTATGCCCCGGTGCTATGCAGCAACAACCAGTACAATCCCCAGCAACAAATTTCATTCAGTCACATATGCGGCAGTTGCCCGCTCAGTTATGGGAAGAATGCCTTGCCACTGGGGACAATAACTCACTACACAGGAGCAATTTGTTGGCAATCCCTTCCCACTCCTAGGTATGAATGGTCACCCACAACAGGACAGCCCACAGAGAATTCTGATGTGCCCAGTACTATCAGTAACTGCCGACCTGGACAAGGAAACCCGAGTGGGAGTGAAGATATAGAACATTTCATTTTTTGGTCGACACAGGGGTTACCAAACCCTGTATTAGGGAAGGAAGGTAGTGTTTGTCAGAAAAAATAATGGACACACAGGGATTTTCTGGGATAATTGTATCAGTTCCTTTCACCAAAGACTTACCCATCATTGTGTGAACACAGGAAGTGTCAGCACCTTTAGTGTATTCACAAAACACCCCAGTGAACCTCTGGGGCAGGGACCTCATGGCCAAGCTGAATATGACCATCTCATTCACAGAGTAAGGTATAGTGTGTTCAACCCCAGCAACGTACCATGCTAGGGCTGTAGCACTAATATAGGCACTCTTCAGTGGCAGTGCCATACGGGGCATAAAGCTCTATCTAGATGTATTCCTTTATGGAGTAGCAATCATGTTAGGTTGGGTATCAGGAATCAAGGATAAGATTTGGCACGTACTTGCCGAGTTTCTGGTCAGAGCAGCTGTCACTCAGGAAAGGGCACCAGGCCCCATTATGAAGATGTATTTGGAAGCAGTAATTACTAAGGCAGACATTGGGCCTCATTACAAGGTTTCCGGTCCGGTAATAATGGTATCGGTAAGCTTGTCAGTACCATTGTTACCAGACCGGCACACTATGAGGTCTGCTCACGGGTGCCGGTCAGCCCGGTAGGTCTGACTTGCCAGGTGGAATGGCACCCGCAGGCAAGCAAACCTACACCATAGCACTAGCACCGTTGTTAACAGTGCCAGCGCTACTGGCCTCCCCATTCCCATTGAATCCTAGGGGACTCAAATGGGAATGGGGAGTAAGATTTACCGGCCCCGGCAAAGGGGAATTACCGGGTCTGCCGGGGCTGGAATGCCCCAGTACATCCCCAATGCCAGGTGCCTGTAAAAAACGGACTCCGGTATTGCCCGGCATGGCTACCACCACCCTTATAATGAGGCCCAATTGTATTACTATCTGGTTTGGACGAGGAAGATCTTAAATGGTGCACGGTTCTATGCACTGACCAACACAGCGATTGGGGGATGTGTCCGATGAAAGGTTATTCAAGACACCGAAGATATGAGAGAGAGATGATATTTAAAATTTCCTTACCCTGACAGATAATTGTACAACATAAAGAAGTACTGCACACCATGCACCTTGCCAAGACATTACCACCATACATGCAGAAATATTTAGAGAAGGTGCACAGTGTATTATGGACCAGTAGCACCCACAATGTAGGACTGTTAAAAGGCATATGGGCAGTTTGCATTCAATTGAAACCAGGTGCAGTGTTGCCTGTGTAAAGCAGTAAGCCGTATCCCATGTGAAAAGAGGCAGAAGAAGGTATCTATGACACCATTGTAGCTTCATGGCAGCAGGGCATAACACAGCCATCAGAATCACCATGTAACAAAGTTTAAAAAAAGTGAAACGGTCATCTTGGGGGATGGTTCAGGACTTCCAGTGGTCCCTAACCCTGCCACCATTCTTTGTAACATCCCCAAAGAAGCCACTTGTTTCAGTGGAGTAGATCTCAAGAATGCATTTTTCTCCATCCTATTACACCCTGATTCCCAGCCCCTCACATCAGAGGTCAGAGATTTCAACACACTTGTTTTCCACAAGGATATTGTGAATGCACTAGCATTTTAACAGAGTATTTCAAATAGACTTAGGAAACTTACAAGTACAGAGCACCGTGATTCAGTATGTCAACAACCTACTGTTCTGCAGCCCAAAACCAGAGCAATGTAGGAAGGATTGAATAAAGATTTTGAATTTATTGGCATAAAAGTGCTACAAAGTGGACAAAGAGAAACTGCAGTTTTTCCAACAAGAAGTTGTGTACCTAGGAAAGATCATATCATCAGCAGAAAGGAGAGTAACTCCGGAAAAAGCAGCAGCAATGCAACATAGACCAGAGTCAACCACAGTCAAACAAATGCAACAGTTCCCAGGGTTATGCAACTACTGTTTAGCATGAATACTTGACTATTCTACTTACACTAAACCCCTATTGCACAGGTTGATGGAAGCACAGAAAGTTAACGGACAAATTGTTTGGATAGATGAGATGATCCGATCATTTCAGGAGCTTGAAAATGCAATCAGCATTGCACCAGTTTTGGCAAAACCAGATTACAAAAAACATTTCTTCCTATTCTCACATTCTAATGGCCAATTGGTGACGGCTGTCCTCACCCAATGGATAGCAATGGGACATAAGCCTCTGGCTTATTACAGTGGGCTTCTAGACCCAGTAATGCAAATTAATTTCCCATGCAAGCACGCACTGGCAGCAGCGGCAGCTTTCGCAATACAGAAATCATTCAGCATCACCATGGGGTGCCTGGTCACTCTCTATGTAGAGAATGCAGTTTTTGCCATATTGGATCACTTAAAATTGACTCTCACTACACAATGAGCATCAGGGTATGAGGTAATTTTGTCCAACCCCTCCATTCACATTGTCAAATGCCACACTGTCAATCCAGCAATATTCATTGCAGAGTCCATACAGATAGATTAGATAGCGCATGATTGCACTACATATGAAGACACTACAGGTGAAACTATCCACTTTAAGGAAGAAACACTCGCAGATGGAAAGGTAATCTTTGTTGAGAGTTCATCAACGATCAATCAGAACACAGGACAAAGGCACACGGGAGCAGCAGTTGCAAGCTTTGTGTCAGGGGAATATTAAATGTTACCGAAGGTGCCCCTAGCATCAAGTTATTCTATGCAGGCAGCTGAACTAGTGGCCCTTATCAGAGCACTAAAATTGTCCTTAGGATGTCCCATGACAATCTATTCAGATTCAGCATATGTCTTGTCTACAGTACACTCAGGTATATTCAGATGGCGTAGGAGAGGGTTCAAAAAATAAGATGGCACACCAGTGAAGCATGCAGCTATTCTTTCCAGATGAATTGACACATTAGCATTCCCTACAGCAGACCACATAAATAATACATACCCAATTGCTCTTGGCAACAGTGCAGCAGACACAGCAGCAAAAGAGGCACCATACTCACATATCCCAGACAATACAGAATATCACTTTGTTGAATTGCCACTACAACCAGTAAATAGTGTGACCCACCTGTCTGAACTTATTGAATTACAAGCACAAGCTCCCTAGCAGGAGAAAGAGTTATGGACAAAGAGAGAGTGTGCAGTGTCCCCCACAGATCTAATATGGACACAAACTATTTAGAGAATCCATTTATGCATCAAGCATTACTTATAATTGCTCTTGAACTGTAGCACAACCCTGCACACACAACCAAAGCGTACATTGCAGCAGATTTACATGAGGAGTGGTTCATTCCAAACCTTCAGGATCAGGTTGATGATTTTATTTCCAATTGTGCCACGTGCAAAATGTGCACCACAGACGGTACTCTGAGGACCTTGAAAGCCACATTGCTCTGCCCCTCAGATCCCTTTTGGCACAAGCACATTGATTATGTGAACATGGTTAACCGGTGCAGTATCCTTGGTTATTTAATTGTTGTTGTGTGTCCATTCTCCCAATGGCAGGTCCTTGTGTTCACCCCGATGACAAATTGGCAGTAACACTCCTAGTGCGTGAATAATTTCCCCGGTGGGGGATATGTGATGTCCTGTGATGAGACAACAGGACTCACTTTTTCGATGAGATGTTCAAAGAAATCTATTTGCTATCTAAATGTATAAAGCAGAAAATCTGTTAGTTAGTCCTTATACCATTCCTCACCATTCCACCAATCTGCACTCAATATTGCAGAGTTACATATTAGGACCCTCCAGGCATTACTGGCTATATGACATTGGGAAACGCCACTCCTTTTAATTGAATTAACTTTATGAGTTGTAATACCAAAGGCTGTCAGAAATTATTGGAGCTTAAAGGTACTGGTTGTCTCCTAAGGGAATACAAAAAGGGGTTAAACATACTGAGGATATATTTGGTAATATCGTAGATGTTATATCCAATTGGTATGTTGCTGAAAACAACCACATTTTCCTGGCTGGGGATTTAAATGTCTTCTGTAGGGACGCAGGGGATTTAGTTGTGAATGAATGGATGAGCGCAAAGAGTCTTCTAAAGCAGAATAAGGTAATCAAGCAGTGCAGGTGTTGGTTTGAATTCCTACAAGAGTGGAAACAGGTAATGTTGAAAGGGCGAATGGCAAGGGATGTTCCAGGTGGTTTCTCCTGAAAGTGTGGATGTATGAAGGCATTGAAGACTATTTCTACTGTTCAAGGGACTTTACCTAATTTGTTACAAGACTGGAGGTAATCCCCAATTTGAATAGTGACCGTGATGTGTAGGTTTTATCAACTGCATTGAATGCCTGTGCGGTTGCTGATTTCCCCACTTGTGGGGGGACTGTGAATCAGACAGTGGCAATAGAATCAGTTGGACTGCCCGCAACCTAGAAAAAATCAGTAACTACATGACAGAAAACCTGGCCTTAGAGATCCCTGCTCTTCTGAAATTGACTATAGATGAATTTGAAGAGTGGATCGCTTGGTTTACTCATGCAACCCCTATGGTCAACTGTCCTGTCATACTTAAGGAGGGGCAGGATGGTGTTAAGAAACCTCTGATAAAGTGATTGTTGAGGCCAAGTGTAGATTAAGATGTGAGATCCGGGCGGCTCGTAGGGAGCAGACAGATCCCCAGATTCTTGTCCAACACCATAGAAGACTAAAGAACAAGCACATGAATTTGGTGAAGAGACAGAAGCACTCTGTAAGCAATGTTCAGTGGCAATACATGATTCAGGTATTGGCTGAGGGGAATAGTAAGCAGATTTAGGAGTCCATTGGTACATACAGGAGTTGTCCTATCCACCATTTGGTTAACCCGATTCCAGCATGATAATCATGAACACATCTAAAAACTACTGTCGGGGTGATTATCCCGGGGTCAGCTGAGCCGTCTGCGGACCTCCGGGCTGGGAGGCCCCAACTCCTCCCGTGCTTCCCTCAATGAGTATGAGACACACACAAGGAGCAAGGTGGTTCTGCTGTTTATTATAACAACGGCAGGGATGGGTCTTGGATCGTACGCGTCCGTCCAGACTCTCAAACTTAGTGGGGCTCGTAGGCCCTTTTTACAGCAGTATGACGCACTACATGCGTCACCTGGGAAAGTTAGCAAAAAACCTATTGCCACTTCGGATTGGTTCCTCGAGTGCTATGGTTAGTATAGGATACATATAGAGAAGAATATTAGTGGTTAAGGATGAGTCAGGTGGTATACTTGGGCTGTCCCTTCTATTAGATACTTGAAAATCGTTACATGAAGACCCCTGATGATTGGCTAATGTTAGTGGTGGCAGTGATGAGTCCCCCCGTGTTCTGATTGGTCCTCTCGTGAGCCCCCAAGCCTGGGACCATCGTCGTTCCCAGCTCGGCATGTACCTGTCACTAGCAACAATGTGTAACTATGTGTTTGTGCAGACAATGTACGGGTCTGCTCATAGGCTTGTGAGCAGGTCATTCCCATCGCCGTAGGTGTCCATCTTGCCACTTCGCTGTTGCAACCTGTGTCCCAGACGTGGGACCCAGGCGACTTCTGTCTCGTGGGTCTGGTACCTTGTCAGATCGGCTTGGTCACGTGCGGAGAGACCGTAGCTGGGGCGGAATTCTGCACATTAAAGTTGTATTTCGTTTCTGTGTGCTTGGCTTTTCTTACACGTGTGACCTTGGCGCCGGCTGGTAGCATACGAGTTGCAACATCGTGCCCTTGGCTATGAGCTCTCGCTGGGGCTCGTTCTGCGTGATCAGCACTTGTATTCTTGCTCATACAGTCTTCATGAGGAGGCTCTTGCTTGCGGCCTACTCGGGCCTAGTTCATGGGTGGTGATGCATAATCCATGGTACGGAGGTCGCGGTTTGACATGGCGTCATAAGCAATGTTATGTCTACATTATGGTGTCATCACAAGGCGAGAGGTGGGAGAAGCGTCAGCAAGCGTATACGCGAGTTCTTCAGGCGTCTTGCGTTTCTGCATTACTATAAAAGGCCTATGTGAAAAATAACAATGATGCACGTCAGTGGGTGTGTCAGTCACCTACGTCACAGCACTAAATATGTTCTTTGTGTAGGCTGGTGCATGAGTGACCAGTGTGCATGGTGGCACATGTGTTCTTGGCAGTTGGCTAGGTCGTATCTCTAACGATGTGGGTGCTTGTGGCTGTTGTCTTAGTCGAGTTCATCCATGCCGCAGGTGTCGGCTTCAGTCGGGCAGGCTGGTGAGCATATCCTTATGTTCCGGAACCAGGGTATTTTGTCATCTGGTAGATAGATGAACTCGTCCCGTGGGGGGTGCCTGGGCCGCGATCCTCTAGGCCATGGTTGTGATGAGATTGGGGAGAGCTTGTTCTCCCATTCTCCCACTTCAGTCCCCCCTCTGGTCGACTTGTCGACCACAAACATATCCTTTTCTTTATCTCCTCTTACTCTCCATAATTTAGTTATTCCACCCAAGTGTCCATAGTGGTTGACATGGTCTTCGAATGACCAGTACATATAAACACAGCTCCCTCCTGGTTTGCAGTATACCCATCTTCCAACATAGCTCCTTGGGTTTCTTGGGTTCTCCAACGTTACAGATGGTGGATCCAAGTGGTTGGTAATGATCTGTTTACACAGTTTCTCTCTTTCCTTTATTGTCACGTCGGTGTGCTGATCATCATCAGTTGGCATAAAGGGGTGCATGCCAACCATTTCGATCATTTAATCTGTAGTGCGTGCTTTCCTGGCTTTCCAGAACCTTATTACAATCAATACTGCTGCAGCTAATATTATGCATCCAACTATCACTTTCAGTCCATCTGACAGCCATGATGGCATCGATGACCATAACAAAGAAAACCAACTAGTATCCTTCTTCACTCCTTTGCTTTCTTCCATCATTTTGGAGTCCATCTGGGCCAGTTGTGATACTGCTTCAGTAATTGTTCCATTATCTGCATCGTTAGCAGGGGTAAATGTGCAACATGATTGTCCTATTTTCACACAAACTCCTCCTTCCATAGCCGTGAGAAGATCCAGTACATATCTGTTTTGTAAGGCTACCATTCTTAGCGCTCGCAACTCCTCTTTTATGGCGTTGAATCCGTTTACTGATGAATTAATCGTCATCATTAGTTCCCATCGGGTAATCTGAAGCCATTTTGCATTTGCATACGCTTGTAGTCCTGGGTGTATTATTGATGAGAAGAACATTGCAGCCCTGCTGAATAATCTATGTTCTGGTAGGATGGAATTGAGTGCTGTTTCCGATCTTCCCCACAGGTAGTTTCCTGTCAGGGGTTCTCCTTGTCTTTTCATTCTCGGTAGGATGTTATTGTTGTTGTTGTTGTTCTCTCCTTCTTGTGATTGTACAGACCTTCTCTTCCTCTTGTTTTCTTCGTCCATCTTGGGGAAATTGGCCATGTTCACATGTTTTTGGGGCACTACTTGTGATGGTACATTGATGTGTACCATGGTGCATATTCCATTCCACAACGGAGGCAAGGTGTGGTATGCCTTATCTCCGCAGGCCCAATAGTGGTCCATTATTACTGCCGTTCCAGCACCCCCCTCTGGTAGTTCTAACACGCTTCCGCAGTTGGTGTTGTATCCCACCTCCACATCTCCTTTGTGTTAGTAGCATAGCTTGGGTACGGACAGCGGTAGTATGCTTATTGGGTCTTCATCCTTCTCCATCCATGTCAGCATGGGTGCATATTTACCCAATGTCGTCCAGCATCTGTCGTTGTGTTCCTGTATGGTGGTAACATTTTCTCTTGTTATCATGTTGCTCCCAACCCCCCCTATTTCCCATTCATTGTTCATTTATATCTTCCCCGTTTTTGTTATCAGTGGCCTTTCCCAACATCCCTGCACACCTGAAACTTCAGTGGCGTACCAATCACATGGCAGGTATTCTAGCGTTACTTTCTTCGGTTCTCCTTTAACGGGGCCACTCGTCATGTATCTGAATGCCTCAGCAAGTAAGCTGCTCTTATGGTAACTCAAATATGACTTGAGGAAGTTGTTTTCGTATGGGTATGTGTCCCTTGTTTCCCACTGCATTCTCACCACTGTTCCTTGGAATTGTCCCCTCGTTTGGAATAGTGCCAGATATACTATACATTGCGCTGCCTTTTCCTGTATTTCTGTGGCAACGAATGTCCTTGATGCGCTCATGGCGTATGGGATCAATGAGCACATATAGCAGCTATCCTCTGTTGTCTGCTTACCTATTTGGGTAATGTGCTGGTACCACATGTTGTTTGAGACGTGTGCTGAATCTGTTATGTAATTATCGTTACCTTTGTTGTCAGTATATGTGCTGTGTTTAACTCTACCTCCCTTACCCTTAGGGTTGCTAGTACCACCTGATATCATACCTGTTGCAGCAGTGGGAGGGGGCATGTTAGTTTTGGGTACAGCCACAAAATTGATAGCATAACTTTTCTGCCATATAGAGGCAGCCAACAGACCAGTGATGACCAACACCCCTATCAGTTTTATTACAAGAGCTAGTCTCACCGGCATTTTTCTCTTACCTTGCTGCAGTCCGGCAGCTTATTCTTGCGACGTTAAAGGTGCCCACCTGAAAATCCTCAATGTGCTGGTTATTATTGTTAGTTTTTGTTAATTAAGCTCTCCCTATCAAGTAATCGTTCAGTGCCCAGGCGAAGAGCTGTTCCCACGCTAATCTTAGTGATCTATCTCTTAGAGCCGGTAAGTGCTCGTGAAGATGGGGAAATGATTGTTCTATGGCCAAAACAAATGCGGTGTAATATACGCGTACCCTTCTTCTTTTTAGGTACTTCGGCCTTCTTATATGATATACAAATTGGTGTGATAGGGCTTCAGGGGTGTTATCATCCACGGGCAGCATCTACTCCTGGGCAGAGCACACTGTTAGTTACTTTACTTTCTAAACAGTACAATTAAATGCGGTACCTGCATGTGCGAGAGAAAAATAGAGAAAACATACAAGTGTTTTATGTGTGTGTGTAACATCCAAGTTTGTTATACAATGTCCTTCAATCGGTGGTGTCCTTGGAGGGGGCTGGGTCTGGATTGGGCAGAAGTTTGTTTACTTTGTGATCTCGTGACCATGGAGTGGGCTATGGGCAAGCGTCCAACGTCTATGGCAGTGGTTGTGTCTGGGGAATCTGGGGGGTGGTCAAGTGTAGTGACACGATTGTCCTCAGCGGTGGTCGATGTATCCTTCCCTGTAGCCGACGCTGTTGATGTCGTTGGTCTTTCAATGGCCCTGTCGTCAACGCTAGGGCGGGTCTGAAGTTTGTAGAGCTTTACGTCATGTAGGTGATTCCAGGCGCGCTTATCGTGCAGTTTCACTGCTCTGGGAGCCACTTCCTCTACCAAGTGTGGTCCGGTAAAGCGTGGGCTGTTCCACGTTCTATTGAAGTTGCGGAGAAGCACATGGTCGCCTTCTGCAATAGTGCATAGTCCTTCCTTTTCCTGTTCCTTGTTGGTGTCTTCTTGTTGAGAACTCTTCGACCGCCCCGCGTGCGCTCGAGCTGTTGAGATACAAAGGTGACACTAGTAATCAAAGAAGACACATATTGATACATTTCATCACCAAGAACAGTTGCAGTGTTTTCATGGTCAGTAAATGCTCTTAATGTTGGCGTTAAAGGAAGGCGCATTTGATGTCCTGTCACCACCTCGTGGGGAGTGACGTGGTGATCAGACCCTGGCCAGTTCCTCAGCTCAAACAGAGCCAGCGGAAGGCAGTACAACCAGCTCTTTTTAGTTGTCTGTTGAATTTTTGCGATCTCTTCTTTCAATAGGCCGTTCAGCCGTTCACAGACACTGTTGGCCTGTGGGTGGTATGCACATGCAAATTTATGTTTAATACCCAGAAAGGATGTGATGTGTTGAAACATTTCATTAGCAAAGTGTGGGCCGTTGTCCGACCGCAGCACTTTGCAAACACCCCACCTGGGGAAGACCTCTCTCACTAAAAATGTAGCTGCTCTGAACGCATCCGCGTGCGAGCAGGGTCCGGCCTTGATCCACCTGGAGAATGGACATACCACTACAATCATATACCTATGTCCTTGACATACTTTGATCATATCAACGTAGTCAATATGAAGGTGTAGGAAGGGTCCCTCGGGCCGGGGTATAGTACCTTTTATCACTTGCAGCGTGTGACCGGCCGTAAACTGTTGGCATGTGATGCAGTTGCTGATGAAATTAGTGACATGAGAATTTAACTCGGGGCAGAACCAAGCCTCCCTAATTTGTGCTGCAATCATTTCCTTTCCTGTATGTGCTGGATGATGGAGCTGGGCCAGGGCGGTGTTCAACAGTGCCAATAGCATGACCACTTTTCCGGTATTATTTTGACACCACAGTGCATCTGTTGGGTACATCGTACATCCTCTTTTTACCCATAGTTCCTTTTCTGTCATTGGTTCGGCTGCCTGTAATTCCATTATCTGTGTTGCAGGGAGATGAGTGTACCCTTCCTTCATCATCATTTGTCTTGCCATTGCCCTCCCCCTCCCTCTCTCTGATTCTGGGGGGGTCCATAATTCACCAAAATATGCCGCATGCTTGGCATGTGCGTCTGCTGTTTCATTTCCTTTCGGGATAAAGTCATCTCCATTAGTGTGTGCCGGGCATTTAACCAAAGCTATCTCTTGGGGGTCATTAATTACTTCAATCAATTCTGCTTGCAAGATGGCATGTTCTACTGAAGTGCCATCAGCTCTTCTAAACCCCCTTCTCTGCCATTATATCAACCCGGAGTGGACTGTTGATGTGACATATGCGCTGTCAGAATATATAGTAACTCTTTTGTCAACACTTTCCTTTAATGCCAAAATCAGTGCAACCAATTCCGCTGCTTGAGCAGAATAATGCTGCGGTAATTGCACGCATTTTACCGGGACATACATCAAATCTTCTGTCATTTTTACAACTGCTGCCCCATTCTCCTTATCCCATCACTTTGGTCGATTGTTGACGAACCATCAATGTACAAAATCTCCCCCCCTTTAAGTGCATCCTCCTCTACTTTCCTTGTGCTTGAGTATGTTTCAATAGTCTGTGTGCAATTGTGAGCATAATTACCTTCCTCAACAACTTCCACTATGAATCTGGCTGGATTTACGATACTGCATCTGACAATTGACAATTCGGGTCTAGATAAGATGATCTCATAACCTGACGCCCTCTGTGTGGTCAGTGTGGACTTAGGCTTGTTCAAAATTGCAAATAGCGCATGCTCCACAAATATTGTGGTGGGGCACCCCATTGTTATCGATGATGATTTCTCCACCGCAAATGCAGCTGCGGCGAGACCCTGTTCGCAAGGGAAATGTCCTAGCATAACAGGGTCCAAGTGACCGCTGTAGAATGCTATTGGCTTGTGTCCCATGCTAGTTTTCTGAGTCAATACTGCTTTCATTACTGCAATGTGAAAAGATGAAACATTTCTGTTCGTAATTTGGGGTGGCTAGTACGGGAGCTGTGGATATGGCGTGTTTCAACTCATCAAACGCCTCCTTCATTTCTCTTGTCCATCCCAATGTCTTGTCCCCTTTGTGTGCTTCTCTTAATGCCTCAAGCAGGGGTCCTATGTATGAGCTGTAATCAAAAACCCATGCTCTACAGTAGTTGCATAAGCCCAGGAACTGCTGTAGTTCCCTCACAGTTTGTGGTTGTGGCGTGTTGGATATGGCTTGTGCTCTTTGTGGTGCAATCCTTCTTCCGTGCTGGGATATTAGTTGACCAATGTATAGTACCTGCTCCTGACAGTACTGTAACTTTTCCTTGTCTACCTTGTACCCCTTTTCAGCCAACACTGTCAGCATTTTCACTGAGTCCTCCCTGCACCTCTCCTCAGTTGTGCTGCAAATTATTATATCATCAACATATTGCAGCACTGTACTTTCCAATTCAATGTTTCCCAAATCCATCTGTATTACTCTGTTGAAAATTGAGGGTGACTCGCAGTACCCTTGTGCTAAATAGCCTTCCTGCCTCCCTGAAACTTGAGGAGAACCATCTTCGGTTCCGGAAGCACCTCAAAACCTTCCTCTTTGCTTCTGCTTTCGCTCTCCCTCTCCCATGCTAATTCTTCATTGAAACTGCACTGAACCTGCACCTGGGCCACTCTCACCGACCTCGGTCCTTGGCCCAGCCACTCTCCACTTGCACTGCCTCCCTGGCAACCCCGTCCACTGCGGGACTGTCTCTGCATCCCTACAGCCCCCCCTCCCAGCACTTGTCTGCACTTACCTTGCACTTGCCACCAGCTGGCCCTATTTATTTATTTATTTTTTGTTCTACTTACCCTGTTCAGCACTTCCCCCTCTCCCTTTCCCCTTGCACTTTTTCCCTTCCCCCTACCCCTGCACTTGCACGATCTGAATGACGAGCAAGATGATACGTGTTGTTTACTTGCCTCCAACCCCCTCACACAGGAACTCTATAAGGTTTTCCAGCATCACTAGTCCTGAAAAAATGGACCGTTTGCTATAACTAATTTACACAAATGTATGACAAGTTTATTATTCAAATAATTCAAACTGAATTTAAAGAAAGAACACTACCCTCACCTAACACAGTGTACTAAACATTAAAAAACAAATATAAACAAATATAAAACATCAGATAACTTATTTATACGACACAGAAGATATCACATAACACACAAAAAAATCTCAATGTGTCACTAAAACAACAAGCATCCCAACATGTTTCTGTTCTTAACTGCCCAGTTCAGGTGAACATTCTTCAGGGGATAAATTTAAAAGCATCCACTAATCTCTTCCACACCGTGTTGAAAGGGTAGATTCAGGCACCCAAGAGGGTAAAAGGAAAACAACCTCCAAGCCTGTAAAAATAATGGAAAAGAGAAACCTAATGAGTTCCAAAGAGGGAAGGAAGTACTACAAAATGTAAAAGGAGGCATGGCACAGGGATTATGCCACACTCACAAGGGTCCCAAAGGGCACCCGCAGATTTACCTTTAAATGGTGAAACTTCAAAGCACGTCACAGGATGACAAATTTGCTGGTTTCCCTCCAAATGAGAAATCAATACTTCAACAAAGCGTCACAGTCCGCTAGAGTATCGCCACACCTAAGTAAGACAAAACCAATACACAGAGACCACATGCTCTGTTATATCCAGAAATCACACTGGCTTCAATACCACTGCACATAAAATAAAGGCTCCAAATAACAAAGTGAATTACCTCCACAAATGTAGGGATCAAGACTGCAGTTCACGATTCAGTAATGAACAAGTTGAAATGGAAACATCCATACCATCAAGCAATAAAGTACAGAGTCAATCTGGAAAGCAATGGGAACATAACAGTAAACACCATTTATCTGGCATTACCAAAACCTCAGCTAACAACATGCCGTCAACGTGCACTAGGGGGCAAACAGAAGGGGGTGCTTATATTTCACACACGTGAGGAGACCATGCATTATCTAATGTGTGAAGATAACTACTCAGAGTAGTAGTACTCAGATTGACTCTGTACTTTATTGCTTGATGGTATGGATGTTTCCATTTCAACTTGTTCATTACTGAATCGTGAACTGCAGTCTTGATCCCTACATTTGTGGAGGTAATTCACTTTGTTATTTGGAGCCTTGATTTTATGTGCAGTGGTATTGAAGCCAGTGTGATTTCTGGATATAACAGAGCATGTGGTCTCTGTGTATTGGTTTTGTCTTACTTAGGTGTGGCGATACTCTAGCGGACTGTGACGCTTTGTTGAAGTATTGATTTCTCATTTGGAGGGAAACCAGCAAATTTGTCATCCTGTGACGTGCTTTGAAGTTTCACCATTTAAAGGTAAATCTGCGGGTGCCCTTTGGGACCCTTGTGAGTGTGGCATAATCCCTGTGCCATGCCTCCTTTTACATTTTGTAGTACTTCCTTCCCTCTTTGGAACTCATTAGGTTTCTCCTTTCCTTTATTTTTACAGGCTTGGAGGTTGTTTTCCTTTTACCCTCTTGGGTGCCTGAATCTACCCTTTCAACACGGTGTGGAAGAGATTAGTGGATGCTTTTAAATTTATGCCCTGAAGAATGTTCGCCTGAACTGGGCAGTTAAGAACAGAAACATGTTGGGATGCTTGTTGTTTTAGTGACACATTGAGATTTTTTTGTGTGTTATGTGATATCTTCTGTGTCGTATAAATAAGTTATCTGATGTTTTATATTTGTTTTATATTTGTTTTTTAATGTTTAGTACACTGTGTTAGGTGAGGGTAGTGTTCTTTGTTTAAATTCAGTTTGAATTATTTGAATAATAAACTTGTCATACATTTGTGTAAATTAGTTATAGCAGGCAGTCCATTTTTTCAGGACTAGTGATGCTGGAAAACCTTATAGAGTTCCTGTGTGAGGGGGTTGGAGGCAAGCAAACAACACGTATCATCTTGCTCTTTATTGTATTACATATATCTATATCCCCGTTGGTGGAGTAGGATGTCTTCATGTTAATAGGGATTCTTTATACCTATTTAAACATATTATGCGATCTGAATGACACCTGGCCCAGTAGGATCGTTGTCTGTCTTTCCCCCCTGTTCCCCCCTCCCTGCCTCGTCGTGCCTTGAAACACTTGTGTATAGGCGCGTTACAAATGCCATATCATATCATATCATAACCTTGTGTGTTTCCATTTTGTGTTCCTGTATGTGAAGCTTGTCAAGTCTTGTGAATCTGGGTGCAGAGGTATTAAGAAAAAGGCATTTTTGAGGTCAATCACGGTGAACCGTGATGCCTCTGCCGGTATTCCATATAGTATTGTGGCTGGGTTTGCTGCTATGGGGTATTCTGCCTCTACAATGTAATTCAAGGGCCTGAGGTCCTGGATGAAACGCCAAGACCCTCCTTTAGCCTTGCGCACTGGGTACACAGCTGTGTTACATGGTTATTCTGATGGTACCAACATGCCATTATTTATCAGGGCCGTTATGGTTTCGTATATGTCCTCATCTGCCTCTTTTGATAGTCGGTATTGCTTCACTTTAGGTAGTATTGCACCCTTTTTCAGCTTTATTTTTACTCCTCCAATACTCTTTATGCAGCCCACGTCATAGGGACTGGTGGTCCACAGTGATGCTGGAACCTTAGCCATATCGTCCTTGTAGAATGGTACTGGGGTAGATGCAGGTGCCACGAGTGCCATAGCCATTTTCAGTGCTATTTGCTTGTACGTTACTCTTAACCAGATGTCTACACTCATCATAAATACCATCTCTCCTTCTCCCCTGTTTTCTGAAAAGAGCTCTTCATCAGACACCTGGGTGAGCCTGCATCCCTTAACCAGGGCTATCACTGCTCTCCATGCTTTCCCTTCCCTGTCCTGGACATGTACTGCGATGTAATCAGCAGTTGCTATGATGCTCTCGATGCTCACCGAAATCACCTTCCCCTCTGGTTCACTAGCTGGTGTCTCAGGCCTGAACAAATATGCTGCTGGCCTCCTCCAAATCTTTCCTTCTATTCCTGGCATCCATGCAAATGCCATGTCTGTTCCATATTGGAACAGCTCGCCATCCACAGGCTCAGCTCAAGCTACTGCCTGGCCACAGTATGCTTGCAGTATTTGTCGTGCAGTAAGCATGTTTATTTCTGGTGTGGAGCAAATTATGCCATTCTCCTTGAAGGAGATTGTCATATTTAACCTGCTCAATATGTCCCTTCCAAGTATGTTCACTGGCGACTCCCTTGAATACAGGAGTGGGACAGACATGTCATAATCTCCTATAGATAAGGAGATGTTATCAGTAAAGGGAACCAACCCTCTAGCCCCAGAAAATCCTTGGGTGTGCATGGCCTCGCCTGACATTTTAAATCGACCCTCCCTTAAGCAAGACCTGGTTGCCCCAGTGTCAACAAGGAAGGAGAATTTTTTGTCACCTATCGCTACCTCAATGCATGGTTCCTCCGCACTATTAGGTGTTATCGATAGGATGGGACACACCAAGGACACACCCTCCCTAACTGTGTTTGTTACAGCTGTGTATCGATGGGGGTCAATTTATGGTCCTATATTTGAGTGAGCTGTTGTACTGGTTGTACTTGGTGTTGTTGTGTTATTGTCACCTGCTGCTGCGGTGGTGAGTATGTCTGCAACAGTTGTTGTGGTGATACTGCTGCTGCGTGTTGCTCTGTTGTGTTCCCTGCAGTTCTTGGTAACCTTGCTGCTCCCTCATAGACCCTTGTGGTCCTTGTTCCCCCCTGAGTGGTGAGGTGGGTCTCATTCTACACATGTGCAACGTGTCCTAACATTCCACAAACCCAACATAAGGTGGTTCCCTGGCCTGCCATGGGAAACTCCCTGCATTGTCTTGGTACCCTTGTTGCCCGTTGGGGTAGTACTCCGAAATCCTCCCCCTTGCTGTGGTGCAGGTTGGCCATATCCCCTCCCTCTCATCATTCCGCCCCTTCCCCTGGTGTTGCTATAATGTCCATTTCCCGGTAGCATGTACCCTCCTCCTGTGGGAGCCATGTATGGTGGGGGTGGTGGCATCTGTTGGGTTATAAGTTGTGGTGGTTGTGGTAATGGTGCTATTTGTAGCTGTGGGGGATCTTGTGCAGCCACTACTTACGTGGGGTTTGGTGTCATTGTTGTCGGTGTAGTTATTAGTGCTCCTTCCATGGGGTACTTAGTTAGTTTTTTCTGCACTAATTTTGCCTCCTCTGCTTTCCTATCTCCTTCCTTTTGTTTCATCTTTTCTTGCCACATCCTACAATGGTGTACTATTGTTAGTTGTATTACCGGCCAGGCCTTAGCTTCCATTCCCACTATCTTCTTCAGTTGTCTTTGTACTGCCTCCGGAAGCCCTTGTACTAGTATGTGGTAAGAAATTGCCAGTGTCTTGTCCCATTGCTCTCTAGATTCCATGCGCCACTTCTCCTGAATCTCCTGGATATAATCAACAGGATCTTCGCTCTCATGCATCTTGCGTGACGTAATTGCTCCTATATCTGATGTGTCTGGATACTGCACCCTCAGGGCTTGCCATAATGCATGCCTGCAGTTCGCAAATGGAGCCCCGTCGTGTGATGTGTTTGTTATTGTAACTCCGGGGAATCCTGCCCTCTTCCAAATGTCGTCTGCCGCGTCCCCCAATATCGATATTAATAGACCCTTCACGTCTCCCACTGCTAGTTTCTGTCCTGCGGTGTGTTTTTCCATCTCGTATATCCATTTCCCCGCTCCTCCGCTTAGTGATGGGAGCCTGCACTTTATATTCTCCTTATCGGCATGCTTCCAAGGGACGTATTGTGGTCTAACCCCTCCCCTCTCCAATAATGGCATTAAATTGTAGCCCATCTGTCCCCCTAGTTGTTGCGGGGTGGAGTCCGTGCACTCCTCCTCTTCCTCTGCGTCAACTAAATATTCTGCCATATCCATATTACCACTGCTTGTCGTAGCTTCTCCTTCATTTCTCCCCCTTCTCCTATTACTTTCTTTGTTTACTGCAGGTGTGTGCGTCCGTTCTTCCTGCCTGCGTCCTGGGAGGTCTCTGAGCCTGCCGGCGTATGGGGTGTGTTCAGGAGCGGGTGTGGGTGGGCGTGTTGGGCATAATGATGCGGGTGTACCGGCACGTGTTTGTCCTTCTGCCACTTCTCTTTCCTGCTCCTCACTTCCCTGCACTTCTTTCTTCTTTTTACATGCCCAGGGTGATTCCCTGTTTGTGCGTGTGATGTACAATTTGTCTAAGCTCTCCCTACCACCGCTTCTTCCTTCTCCCCCCACTTCCTCTTCTTCTTTGCTGCAAAGTTCATCCAGGAGCGACAACCCCCAATCTGTCCTTTTCCCCCTGATCGTCACCGTTTTTAAGTCTATTAAATCCGTTCCTTCCTGTTCTCCTTTACCAGTTGCTCCCCTTTGCGCTGATGTTGTAGCTACTTCTGTATCCCGACGCACATATGTTCTTACCCAACTTCCCCCTTTCCTCTCTCTTCTTTCCTCTTCCTCCTTTTCCACTATTTCACCACCTATTTCCTCTCTTTTCTTTTTCAATTCCTCCATCACCTCACTACTTACCTTCTCTAATATCCTTTCTTCCTCTCTCCTCCTTTCCCATTTCTCTCTTTCTCTCTCCAATATGCTTTCTATTACTTTACCTTCTTCGTATTTCCTGGTGCTCTCGGAGAGTATTTTCTTCTTTCATAGTTCCATTTCCTTTTCTTTCTCTTCCTCCTCTCTTTTCCTGTCACGCTGTGCTGCTCGGGATACCCTTTCTGCTATTGCCTTCATTCTCTCCGCTTCCCTCTTCCTTTCTTCAGTTCGCTCCTTCATTCTCTCTAACTTATCCCTACTTTCCTTCCTTTCCCTCCTTCTTCCTTGTGCCTCTTTCTCGAGCTGCTTAATCAGTGCACTCCGCTCATCCCTTAATTCAGCCAATCGTTCCTCCAACATCTCCTCCTCTTCTTGTGACAGCTCTCCATCTCTCGGGTAGTTCTCCTCCCCTCTTATTCCAGTGCTACCCGCGTCGTCCTTATTCATTATCCTCACCACCTCTTTTTCTTCTCCTGTTAATGTCCCCCGCAGCTTTAAGAGCACCTGCGCTGCTACCCACTCGTCTTGTCCTATGTTTGGAATGGGTTCTTCGCTGTTCTTCCCTCCCTTTGTGCGCACCTTCGTGCAAGTCAGACCTACCGTGCTTATCACCTCCTCCCCCCCGGGTATTTACCTGTAGCTGTATATGGTGGTGAGCTGTACGTGGGGTTCGAGTACCCCTCAGCTGCCGTTAGTTGTTGCCTTGCTGCTTCTCATAGCTCCGTCACAGGATATAACCCACCTTCCTCCTTTTTCGCTACCTTCGCTAGGGGCATGTCGTCGGTCCCTTCCTTCTTTACTTCTACTTCATGTACAGTGCCAAGCCTTTCATCACCCTTCCTGTCTCTTCCCGCGCACTGTGCGCTAATGGTCGCCTTTTCCCCGTTTCCTTCTTCCTCCTTAATCTCCTTTCCCTCCTTTGTTTCCTCGCTCCCCCTCCCTTCTGTCGTCCCTTCCACAGTGAACATTCCGGTTGGCCCTGTTCGGGACCCCTGGAACATCCTCCACAAATTAAACACCTCCACGTGATGTGCCAACTTCTTCCCTTTGTACGTGTTGTGTATGTGTGTCAGTAGTGAGTGTTGGACGTATGGGTCAAAACTGCCGTTAGGCTGCCATGGTGTTGCCATTTTGTTGTCTGTCCCTTGTGTCCATTCTATGCTATATTTGATGAGTTTTTTCCTATGGGGTGACAGTGTTTTAAAAATATGCTGGAGGGGAGTAGTCAGGGTGTTCTCCCACCCTCCCGATCCCAACCCGTATGACATAGTTACACTGTGTTTTAGCTCCCTTCAGTACAGCTGTCGTTACCTGGCCCTGTAGATTGGGGCTTTCGACCGTCCGCTAAAAGTAAAACAACCAAATATAACAATTACAAATATACAGTCCTTTCCCTCTGTTTGTTTTCTTCCTTGATACCGTTTGTACGGCCCACTGCGGCCACGGCGCACGAAGCCCCCTGCGGCTGCGTGCCCTGTTTGTCGTGCTTGTACAGACATCCCACTTTTTCTCCTCCCCTCCTTCTTCCACCTCACTCAGCGTGGCCGGCGTTCTCCGTGCGCGGTCACTTCCCCCTTTCCACCTGTCCCGTATTTGGGGTGGCCAGCGGTCTCCGTGCGACCCCTCCCCTTTCACCTCCGTCTTACTGCCCTTGTCCTCAGTTTACTTCCCTACCACCCTTCAACAACGCGATGTGGTCAAGGTGTCCTATGAAGGCCCTACAGGTGATGTCACCAACCTCTTTCAACTACTACCGGTAAGATCTTTACACTTCAAGAGAGCGCGCAATAATTTTTAACTGCTTGTCCCTGTCAACCCCACAGCTGTCCTCTTGTTACGCCCGGAACAAGGTAACCAACAATACACTCTTATAATCGGACTGCGCATGCTGCGTCGCCTCACGTGTGACACGCCCCTCGCGGGGAGGGCTTAACCAGCCAATTATCTTCCGTACATGGCAACAATCTAGCTACCTCCTACAGGAAAACGTCATCTATCTATCGAGTTTCACTGCTTGATCAATAGGGATCCTCATCTACTCATTGATCGAAAACGCCAATTCGTAGGAAAGCCACACACACCCCCTCTACAGGTGGCCACGATCTAGACCAATCAGTGTCTACGAGCAACCGCACGTGGTGCCTTCTGGCTCCACCCACCCTTCTTCCGTGACATAGTAGAGGACGGCCCTCGTGCCTGTCCCGTTACCACTCACTTGTCTATCAACACTAATTTATCAAATCTTCGCTACACACCTTAATAACACCTCCCGCCGCCCTTATTACAACTCCCCCCTCCCTCACAATCTCACATTGCTTTTTGGGTGTGTCATACTCACCAAGTTCTCTTGATGCAGGGCCGCTCGACTGCGTGCACCTCTCCAAGCGGCTCGCCACCTCCCCTCGTCTGGACCACGAATGGACACTCGCCAACGGCGGGTGGGATACTTCTCAACCGGCTCCCGAGGGCCAATATCCGGATTGCGCTGTCCGGTCTTCTCGCAGTTCCGCGATGGTCCTGTAGTCCTCTAAAGGGGGCAGCGGCAGAGGGCGCCACGCCACCGGGCCTCCTTGCAACGAGAGGCCTTGGGAAAAAAAAAAACTGAAAAGTTAGACCTTAAACAGATCTCCGCGGACCTCCGGGCTGGGAAGCCCCAACTCCTCCCGTGCTTCCCTCAATGAGTTTGAGATACACACAAGGAGCAAGGTGGTTCTGCTGTTTATTATAACAACGGCAGGGATGGGTCTTGGATCGTACGCGTCCGTCCAGACTCTCAAACTTAGTGGGGCTCGCAGGTCCTTTTTACAGCAGTATGATGCGCTACTTGCGTCACCTGGGAAAGTTAGCAAAAAACCTATTGCCACTTCGGATTGGTTCCTCGAGTGGTAGGGTTAGTATAGGATACATATAGAGAAGAATATTAGTGGTTAAGGAGTCATGTGGTGTACTTGGGCTGTCCCTTCTATTAGATACTTGAAAATCGTTACACGAAGACCCCTGATGATTGGCTAATGTTAGTGGCGGCAGTGATGAGTCCCCCCGTGTTCTGATTGGTCCTCTCGCGAGCCCCCAAGCCTGGGACCATCGTCGTTCCCAGTTCGCGGTGTACCTGTCACTAGCAACAATGTGTAACTATATGTTTGTGCAGACAATGTACGGGTCTGCTCATAGGCTTGTGAGCAGGTCATTCCCATCGCCGTAGGTGTCCAGCTTGCCACTTCGCTGTTGCAACCTGTGTCCCAGATGTGGGACCCAGGCAACTTCTGTCTTGTGGATCTGGCACCTTGTCAGATCGGCTTGGTCACTTGTGGAGAGACTGTAGCTGGGGCGGAATTCTGCACATTAAAGTTGTATTTCGTTTCTGTGTGCTTGGCTTTTCTTACAGATGTGACCTTGGCGCCAGCTGGTAGCATACGAGTTGCAACATCGTGCCCTTGGCTATGAGCTCTCGCTGGGGCTCGTTCTGCGTGATCATCACTTGTATTCTTGCTCATACAGTCTTCATGATGAGGCTCTTGCTTGCGGCCTACTCGGGCCTAGTTCATGGGTGGTGATGCATAATCCATGGTACAGAGGTCGCGGTTTGACATGGCGTCATAAGCGATGTTATGTCTACATTATGGTGTCAAGAGGTGGGAGAAGCGTCAGCAAGCGTATACGCGAGTTCTTCAGGCGTCTTGCGTTTCTGCATTACTATAAAAGGCCTATGTGAAAAATAACAACAATGCACGTCAGTGGGTGTGTCAGTCACCTACATCATAGCACTGAATATGTTCTTCGTGTAGGCTGGTGCGTGAGTGACCAGTGTGTATGGTGGCACGTGTGTTCTTGGCAGTTGGCTCGGTCGTTGTGGTTGTTGTGGTATCTCTAACGATATGGGTGCTTGTGGCTGTTGTCTTAGTCGAGTTCATCCATGCCGCAGGTGTCGGCTTGAGTCGGGCAGGCTGGTGGGCATATCCTTATGTTCCGGAACCAGGGTATGTTGTCATCTGGTAGATAGACGAACTCGTCCCGTGGGGGGTGCCTGGGCCGCAATCCTCTAGGCCATGGTCATGATGAGATTGGGGGGAGCTTGTTCTCCCATTCTCCCACTTCACTACCTTGAGGACATGCGTGAGTTAATTGACCACCTCCCTTATAGCATCCTTCCGTTTCAGTTAACATTTGATAAAGATGACATTGTGAACATTATTAAGGGCCTCAAATTATCTAGAGCACCTGGCCCTAATGGACTGGCGAAAGTGGTTTTAAAGCAAGTTCCTGATGTATGGTCATATATACTGGTTATCCTACTTTATAAGATCTATGAGGCTGGACTAGTGCCTAGCTCTTCGAAGCAAGCAGTCTTGATCCCAGTTCATAAGTGTGGGAGTAAGTTGTTGCCCTCCAATTACTGCCTGTTCTCTATGCTGGATGTAAAGTGAGATATTTTCATCAATCTTATTTTGAGAGCTGCAGAGATGGGTGGACTTGCTCCAGTTACTGGGTACATTCCAGACAGGATACAGGAAGGGCTCCTCCACAGGACATAACATGTTACTGTTGGATAATCTTATTGGAAATTCTTTGATGATGGGTGCTAGTGTGCTCTATGTGTTATTTGTCGATTTAAAAGTGGATTTTGACACAGTGAATCACACTAGGCTGTGGCAGAAGCTTCGGAGTTATGGCATTGAGGAGAGGCTCCTTGATGTAGTCATGCAGCTGCATGAATCTACCATGGTGCGTGTGCAGTTTGAGAGCAGCAGGGCAGGCACTGCACCTTTTGGTTCTAGATGGGGGGTTAATCAGGGGTGTGTGCTTGCTCTGCTGCTCTTCAATACACAGCTGATCTGCCTGCCTGTTTGACTATGGTTAAAACTGTTCCCTGAAGATTGGAGGAGTACACGTGGACTGGCTGCCCTATGCGGACAACATATTCCTGCGGTTCCATGTGTTAATTTCCCTGCAAAAAAATCGGCATACAAACATATCACCATATTTTTGCGGCAATATTAATCCATGGAACCTACGAGGGACACCCCCGCAATCCCTGTATTATTTTAAAAGGAGCGGGGACAGCCCTGCAACCCCCGCTCGTAATATTATCCCCACCAAAAATATTGCCTATGGCTTTTCCCGATGATATAGCAATATTTTTGGTGGGGATAATATTACCTGATACCAGTCCTGCTGGATCATACTTATGTTGGTCTGCATAGGACGGCCATGGAACTATGTTGATATGCAGTGGTTAACGATCTGGTGATGAATATCAAAAAAACAAAGTGCATCTGTTATGGCAATCAGAAAAGGAAAATGGCACCTTTAATCTTGACCACATGTGCGGTTGATATTATACTGGAGTACAAGTATATTGGTCTAGAGTTTGGGCAGGGCAAATATACTGAGATCATGCTGGCAAAGAACAGGAAAGCTAGGCTCCATATCTTTCTGATCAAAATGTTTTCTATCAATATGGCAGGCTATAGTTATAAGGGGATAGTTATGCTGTATAAACAGAGCATTTGCCTGGCTATAGTTTATGTTTTAGAAGTATTACTGATGACCAACCTTCAATAGCTGAAACTATTGGAGGGCACATTTTGGAGGGCGGTTCTTAGTTTGGCCAGTCAGTGCCAATTGAATCGGCACAACTAGAGTTTGGACTTAGATCCTTCAGTTCTTTGCTCTGGAGAAAAAAGGGGAACTTACACATCAAGGCTGTTAAAGTCCCTACCTGCCGGCTTCTATCACTGATGGGCTCTGTTATATTGAGGAATGATACGTCATGTAGACTGTGTACTTGGGCTGAAACTGTGTGTGAGCTGTTTAGACAAATTGACTGGATCCCTTATTGGGATGATGAGTATGGCTTGCTGAAGGCGGAATTTGAGTGTTAGCTGGATGCCTGGGATTGGATCTCTAATTACAATCCCACTGCGACTCCAAGACGGTATCCTAGACACTTTGCCATCAATTATACATTCATGAAGCCACAGAATTATCTGGTAAAATGCCATTCTAGTCTTGTGTGAACTTGTGATTTATTGCTGAGAATTGATCATTTGCTGACTCTGACCACCCTAGGCCCTCAGTTGAAGATACCACCAGAGAGTTGACTTTGTCGCCTATGTAGAGTTCCCTAATATTCAAGAAACAGTCCAGCATGTGCTGACCTCTTGTAGAGCTAAAACACATCTTTATGCATGTGGTTTGACAGGGTTTGTGCCTGATGAAGCCACTATAAATGACAGAGCCTTCTGGTTTTATTGCCCGAACTCTGGGAATGAGCAACTTTTATTGGTTTTGTATGTCATAAGGAAGGTGATTGATGGCAAATGTCTATTGTATGAAAAGATTTGTATCCCTGGAAATGGTTATGAATTGGGAATTGTATTGGTTTTGTATAATTTATTTGATTTCATTTTATTTCCATGAGGGAAGTTCTTTGCAAACAATATCACACTATTAATAAAAAATAAACATGTTTCAAGGCCCTAGGACACACTGTTCCTGAGATATTTGCACCGCAATACACTACATCATGCCAGGGTGAGGCGACAGGTGAAGAGAGCGCACTGAAGGTCCAACTATGCTGCAGCACGCCAACACTCGCCTTCCTTCCTTGTCTGCTCCGAGTATGTAGCCCAGCTAAGTGCGCCCATTTTCAGTGCAGTTTACTTCAGAGTGCAAAGCACATCAAGCGATAAGCGACTCAGAACAGCGACCCACAGGAGCATTGATTTTCAACAATTGATGAGAGCGTTATCATATCTGTCTACAGAACCCATGCAGAGTATGGGCACTTTTTGCTAGTTGGGCATAAAGCACACACTGTGCTCAATTTACCACATCCAAGTCAACAAACTAGTGGAGCGATAAACGGTTTACTAAAACAAAAGCTTGCCAAGTTATGCAATACTTTAGTGAAGAGCTGGCTACACTGTCTGCTGCTCGCCTTATTTGCACTTTGAACCAACCTGGTTCTGATCATCATCTTACACCGCATGAGATAGCAACTGGCAGGAGGCTGCACACACCACTGACACCCACATTCACAGCCTCCGATGCACATAATTCTGCTGAAAGTTTAGCTGATGAATTTGGGGGGTAACCAAATCTGTCACACGTATCTCTTCAGATTGTTTCCTTTTTGCACTGAGCAATTGAGACATCTCAATGGGTCATAACTCTTTAGTCATGTTTTCATATGCCGATAGAGATTTCACTGCGCATAGTTTAGGATGGTCAGGAAGCGATTCATACGATACTGTTCTCAAACTCATTTTAGTTCTCCTCTCTATATAGAAGGTTATCCCTGAAGGAGATAGTGACTTTCTGTTAACTTCCAATGCTCTCACATCAGAAACCCTCTTACCTGATAACAGACATAAGAGAATTGTCACTTTGCCGGATAACACCTTCCTGGATAGCTTGTTGTTGTCAGGTCAAGAGGAGAACAGTCTCAGCCACTTATCTAAGTTCCACAACTAGGAGTATTTCTCCTTAGGAGGTCTGATCACCTTGATGCCATTCAGCAGTCTGCATATCAAAGGGTGTTCCCCAACTGCTAGACCTTCTGTCTGAGGATGGCCTGCTAATATCGCAGAACAAGCCGTATTGATGGTCATGTTGGACTTGCCCTGCAATGCCATCTGTGCTAAGTAATTGGCTAAGTTGAGCTTGAGCTGGTGTGAGCGGTCACCCGTAGCCCGGTGTGCGTGTTCCGAGGCTGCCTGCCAGGCTCCGGTGGGCCTTCAGTAAGATTCATTCATTTCAGGCACTGTAGTTTATTTTTGGTTTAGCGCTCCGTGTGCGTTTGTGCTGCCCCCTGCCCCCTCCCTCCAACTCACTTCCTGGTTCCTCCTCTCCCCTGTCCCCTCCCACTTCCCTGACCTCTGATTGGTTGTCCTTGTAGTCCCTCCGGCACTACACGACGACCGCTCTTGAAGCTCGCTTCTTTGTTGAGCTTGAGCTGGTGTGAGCGGTCGCCCATAGCCCGGTGTGCGTGTTCCGAGGCTGCCTGCCAGGCCCCGCTGGGCCATCAGTAAGATTCATTCATTTCAGGCACTGTAGTTTATTTTTGGTTTAGCGCTCCGTGCGCGTTTGTGCTGCCCCCTGCCCCCTCCCTCGAACTCACTTCCTGGTTCCTCCTCTCCCCTGTCCCCTCCCGCCTCCCTGCCCGCCCACTCCCCCCTCCCCTTCCTCTCCTCCTGCCTAAAAGCCCACCCCCCTGGGCAGCCCCCTGCCCGGCAGCCCCCATCGGCTAAGGGCCCCCTTAGGCAAAGGGCGGCTACTATGGCTGCGGCTCCCTGTGTCTGCAGGTGTCAGCAGGGGACGCCAGTCGCCGGTCCGCCTTTTCTGGTTAGCTCCACCTACTCGCCCAGCCGACCTACTCAATCCTTGCCTTTCCTTTTATCACCTGGTTTCTACACTTCAGTGTGTACCGCCAATTGTGGTAAATTAGGTCTGCTTTTCTCCCCTTGCAGGACTCTTAAATGTAGGTGGCCTCTACACTGGGTACCTAATTCATTTTTACTGTGTTACTGTTGCTCTGAAATTGTGGTAAACTAGGGCTTTTTCTCCCCTCGCAGGACTCTCAAATTTAGGTGGCCTCTACACTGGGTACCTAATTTGTTTTTACTGTGTTACTGTTGCTCTGAAATTGTGGTAAACTAGGGCTTTTTCTCCCCTCACAGGACTCTCAAATTTAGGTGGCCTCTACACTGGGTACCTAATTCGTTTTTACTGTGTTACTGTTGCTCTGAAATTGTGGTAAACTAGGGCTTTTTCTCCCCTCGCAGGACTCTCAAATTTAGGTGGCCTCTACACTGGGTACCTAATTTGTTTTTACTGTGTTACTGTTGCTCTGAAAGTGTGGTAAACTAGGGCTTTTTCTCCCCTCACAGGACTCTCAAATTTAGGTGGCCTCTACACTGGGTACCTAATTCGTTTTGTTTACTGTGTTACTGTTGCTCTGAAACTGTGGTAACTAGGGCTTGCCGCTTCATTCCTTTCCGCTTGATCTCATCTGTCTTCCCCCCACTCCCTCCTTATTCCATGATGCTCTCTATCTCTCCTATCTTCTCTAACTGCGTCTCCATTGTCTATCCTGCTCTCCTCACTAAATCTGGTAGGAAAAAGTTTAAAAAGGATATCCTGGTCTCCAACCCAGGCCTCCCTATCGCTGACACCTACACTAGCACCGCCTCCAAGAAAACACTTACTGACATCCTCTTTTTCGTGCCTTCCCCTGACCAATGGACCCTTCATATGGTCTCTGTGCTCTCTCCCTTCTCCTCTTCTCCCATTAATGGTGGCACCCGTTGTGATGTCCTCTTGGCCCCCTTCCGCTCCTCTAAGGCCATCATTAATGTCTACGCTAATGGGACCGTCTTGGTCCAAGGCTCTCAGGCCAACCTCCACCTCTTTGATAGATGCTTCCCGCGCCTCATCATCTTCCTTTCCTCTCCTGCTGTCCCCTCTTCTCTGTCCTCGGCTACCTTGCCTCCACCCTCTCACCCTGCCCTCTCTCTGGCTCCTTCTTCTTCACCTCCACAGGGCGTACCTCTGATCTGCACCCCTCCCCGGAAGTCCTTCAAGGATGGCAACCTACTCCACATTGCCACTCTTAACTCTCGCTCTGCCGTCAAACATTCCTCTGATATCTGTCACCTTCTTGCGGAACTGGACCTTGACATCCTCGGTCTCACTGAGACATGGTTCACGGCCAGCTCTGTCGCCAGCTTTGACACACTCCTACCTGACGGTTACAAGATCCTCTCCTTGCCCAGGCCCAACCGTGCTGGGGGTGTGTGGCCCTTATCTTCCCTGAGTGGATTCCTGCCACTGTCACTCCTACGCAGACCTACTCCTCCTTTGAATGCCTTGACTGCCGACTCTCTCTCTCTCCTAGCCATTCCCTTACCGTGGCTACTATCTATCGGCCACCTGGTCAAATTTCCTCCTTCCTCTCTGAGTGGGCTGACCTCTCCTCCTCACTCCTGTCCTTAACCACTCAACTCCTCTTTCTTGGAGACTTCAATATCCACCTTGAAGCCTCCGGCCCTCCCTCTAGACTCTTTCGTGACCTCTGCGACTCTCTCTCACTCTCTGTTCTCCCGTCTGGGCCGACCCATTCTGCAGGGCACACTCTTGATGCTCTGATCTCTTCTGACCTTCCCCTCTCTATCCCTCTCTCCACTCCTCTCTCCTGGAGTGATCACTCTCTTCTTTCCTCCCACCTCACCCTCCCTACCCCACAGGCAAAGCCACCCTCATCACTGCCACCCACCTTCGTGGTCATCCGACCCATGATGCGCGTGTCTGTTGAGGCTTTCGCTACCACCTTCTCTCCCCCCCCCTACCCATTTTGGCTGACTCCCACCCTGACACAGCCCTCTCCACTCTCCACTCTGCTATATCTGATACCCTTGATATCCTTGCCCCTGTCATGAGAATCCGCCTGAAGCCCAAAGCCAAATGTAACTCCTGGTATGACTCAGATCTTGTCACCCTTAAACGCAAGTGCAGGGTGGCACAGAGGAAATGGCGTGCTTCATGTTCATCCTCTGACAAACTGGCATGCCGCCTGCTCCAAAGGCATTACCGGCTCTCCGTTCTCACTAAGAAGAGAGCCCTTATCCAAGCCCGCATCTTTGCGGCATCTAACAATTCGGCCGAACTCTTTAAAATCTGCAAGGAGCTGGCCAACCCTGCTGCAGTCTCCACCTCTCCTGTCCCCTCCCAGGCCCTCTGCACAGAACTGGCCTCTCACTTCATTTCAAAAACTCAAGACATCCTGTCCTCACTCTCCTCCTATCACCTCCCCTTTGCTATTCCCTGCTCTCCCTCTGGCCTTTCGGCAGCCACCCCTCCTCCCTCCTTCTCTGCCTTTCCCCTTTTTTCTGCTGACGAGGTTTCGAGACAAGTCCGATCTATGAAAGTCTCGTCAAAACAGGTCCACCCCTATCCTCCAAAACTATCAAGGACCACATCGACTCCCTTGCGCCTGCCTTGGCTGACTTCTGCAATCACTCCTTCGCCTCTGGAGTCTTTCCATCCCCCCTCAAGCACTCCCTTGTGCACCCCCTTCTTAAGAAACCCTCCTCCGACCCCTCCTGCCCAGCTAACTATCGCCCAATCTCTATCACTCCCTTCCTGGGCAAGCTCCTGGAGAAACTGGCCATCTCCCAGCTTAATCTCCATGCTGAATCTGTTGGTAGTCTTCATGGCCATCAGTCTGGCTTCAGAGCAGCCAGAAGCACGGAAACTGCTCTCCTGAACATCCATGAGGACCTGCTCCTAAACCTTGACTCTAATACCCCTTGTGTTCTCATCTTGCTCAACCTCTCCTCTGCCTTTGACACTGTTAACCACACCATCCTGCTCAAACGTCTCTGTGATAACCTAGGTATCACTGGTCAAGCTCTGGCGTGGCTGTCCTCCTTCCTCTCCAATCGACCCCCCCAGGTCCAACTGGGTTCCTTCCTCTCTGACATCTTTTTCTCTACCTGTGGTGTCCCCCAGGGATCTAACCTCTCCCCCTGGCTGTTCAATCAGTATCTTGCACTTTTTGCTCACTGCATAGCCGCTTTCTGTCCCAACTTTCAGTGCTACGCGGATGATACCCAGCTCATGTTCAGGCTACCCTCGGCCTTCTCTTCCACTTCCCTCATCTCTGACTGTCTTTCTGCTACCCAGGAATGGTGTGCCGCCAACGACCTCTGCCTTAATGCCAGTAAGACTGAGATTCTACTTATCGGCACACCCACTCCCTCCTTCCCTGCAGCTCTCTGGCCGGCCTCCCTTGGCCCTCTTCCTGCTCCTACCTGCACAGCAAAAAACCTCGGGGTCATCTTTGACTCCACACTCTCCTTCTCTCCTCACATCTCTGACATCTCTAAGAAGTCACACTACCAGCTACACCTCCTCAGAGGTATCCTTCCTTTTCTCTCCTTCCCCCAGATCACTGTCTCCATAGCTCTGATTCTCTCTAGGCTGGACTATTGTAACAGCCTCTATCTAAATCTTCCTGCCTCTACCCTCCGCCCTTTGCAACTCATCCAGAACAGCACTGCGAGACTTGTCCTTGGCCTCAAGCCCAAGGACCGTATCTCTTCAGGACTGAAATCACTACACTGGCTCCCAGTGGCTGCAAGTGGCTGGGTTCAAAACCCTCTGCATTGTCCATAAGGCCTTCTGGGGCCTGGGGCCGAAATACCTTAAACTCTCTCTTCCTAAATATCTTCCTTCTCGAGCCCTTCGCTCATCCACCTCCAACTACCTCAGGGTCAGCCGCTTCTCCAAGCAACGAGCTGGTGGTAGATCTCTCGCCGCAGCAGGGGCCTCCCTCTGGAACAGCCTTCCTGCCTCCCTGAAACTTGAGGAGAACCATCTCCGGTTCCAGAAGCACCTCAAAACCTTCCTCTTTGCCTCCGCTTTCTCTCCCTCTCTCCCCTGCTAAAATCACTGAACCTGCACTAAATCTGCAACTGGGCCACTCACCGATCTCATGTCCTGGCCCAGCCACTCTTCCTTGCACTGCCTACATGCACTACGGGACTGTCTTTGTATCCTACAGCCCCTTCTCCTGGCACTTACCTTTGCACTTGCCATCAGCTGGCCCTATTATTTATCTCGTATTCTATTTACCATGTACCGCACTTTCCTTGCACTTGCCACCAGCTGTCCCTATTATTTAACTTGTATTTTACTAACCATGTACTGCACTTCCCCTCTCCCCTTCCCCTGCACTTTTTCCCAGTCCCCCTACCCTTGACACCTGGCCTAGTAGGATCGCTGTCTGTCTCCCTCTGTTTCCCCCCCGGCTCGTCGCGCCTTGAAACACTTGTGTATAGGCGCGTTACAAAAGCCATATCATATCACATCATATCATATCATATCATATGTGCACCACATCTATTCCAAAGGGATATACGTTTTTCTCCACGCACCAGCTATGCCAGCCTGGCCATGCTGATCTATAAGCTCTCCTGCTCTCTGGAGCACAGGACTCCTCGATAATCTGTTCAGCCTCACCCGATATTCCTGGCCTAGCCCAGATCCCGTGAAATTGCCCATGCAATGAATCTGAGGCTGATCGATCTCAATAGCGGGTCGCTGTTCCCTGCGGGATCTTGCACAATCATCTCGAACCTCAGGAGAGCTATCGGATTGTCGTGTGACAGTTCCAACATGTCTGGGAACCATGCTTGGGCCTTCCAGTCTGGAGTTATCAGAATCGGTGATGCCTGCTGTCTCCTCACCTGGGCCTTCATCCGCACTACCATTGAAAACAGAGGGAACACATATTCCATGTTTGGGCCCCAGGTCTTGAGAAATGCGTATGTTGCTTCCGCATCTGGGTCCGGTCTCCAACTGAAGAACCAATGTATTTGTTTGTTCAACCTCGATGGAAACAGAACTCTTTGACATGGAATCTACCTTGTCATCAGGCTCTGGAATACTCCTTCATCCAGCTTCCAATCACTGGCATCGCTGATGAACTTGGAGTTCCAGTCGGCTACCTCATTCTGTCATCCAGGTAGATACTCTGCTGTTACTGACACTTCCCTCTGTAGGCTTAGGTGCCAAAACTCCTTCGCCAGCCCTGTCAACATTCTGGGCTTGTGCTGCCCAATCTGTTTATGTATCTGGCTGCGGACACGTTGTCCATTTTGAGGAGTATGCAACATTGTGCTCTCTCCTGTGTCCAACATATCACTGCGAATGAGCCCACAAGTAGCTCTAGGCAGTTGATGTGAAGATTCAATTCCTTCTCTGACTATCTGCCTCCTGTCGACAAATCTCCACATCAGGCACCCCAGCCCCATCTGCTGGCGTTGGACCTGTTATTAGGTCCGGGGATGAGCCAAATATTGCTCTCCCGTTCCAGGCATCCATATGTTGAAGCCTCCACTCCAGTTCCTCTCTCACTTCTTGAGATAGGGGCACCCTTTGTTCATAAGAAACGCCCCTCCTGAGATGTTGAATCTTTAATCTCTGCAGGGCTCTGTAGTGGAGTGGACCTGGAAAGATTGCTTGGATTGATGATTTGAAGAGTCCCACCACTCTGGCTATCTCTCATAACATCATCCTTTCTTTTTATTAAATGATTCCTTATTTCCTTCTTGATGTTGTACACTTTGTTCACCGGTAGAATGTATCTATCCTGAAGCCCAAGAATTCCATGGTTTGCACTGGTTATAGGAGGGATTTCTTCCAATTCACCAGAAAACTTAGTCGTTATAGCAGATCTATTGCGATTTCCACCTGCTCTCTGATCAAAAGCTTGTCCTGATACATTATACATATGTCATCCAGATAAATGATCAGACGTATCTCTTGTTCTCTCAGATATGTCACTAACAGTTTCAACAGTTTTGTTAAGCACCACATGGCTGACGTTACTGAATGTGAATTCCCATATCTGATCTGTCCATCGGAACCATAGGAATTTCCGATGTTCTGTTGCAATGGGCACTGTCAAGTACGCATCCTTGAGATCTATTCTGACTAGGCAGTCTGGTGCTGAAAATTTCCCTGAGGAAGTGTATACCCTCCATTTTGAAATTCCTGTAAACGACAAAACTGTTCAGTTCCCTCAGATTCATGACTGGTTTTAGTTTGTGCTTCCCTTTTTCCAAAAACCGATTGCTTATGAAGCTTCCTGAGGGATCTGCTACTTGTAAAATTGATGCTTTTTGTTCTTGACTGCCTATTTCTGAGTCTAATAGAACTGCATCCTCTGCGCTCTGCACTAATGTGTTTGACAACTTCATTTTGTACTGAGAGAGTATGAAAATCTACGTGAAAATCTTTTACTGTATTTATAATCCATGCATTTGATGACATGGGATACCAATTCCCTATGCATTGCGCTAACCTTCCGCCTACTGCAGGCTTTACTTTTCCCACCATTCATGCATGCTCTACTGCTCTCATCTGGGTTCTGCTGTTGTTGATGATCTATCTTTCTCCGGCCCCTTCCACTTCCCCTTCCTCGTGACGGGAAGAACGGGCTAGCCTTCCCATCATCCTATCTCCATTGGTTCCTCTCACTGAAGGACCTGTTGTATGTATAACGGCTGTCAGAGTGGCCGCTGCCTCTGTCAGCCTGCCCAAAAAGGTGCTTGCAGGATGATTGTGCCTTATCTATGGCGGCATAGGAATTTGCAAACTTTCTCAGCTCCTTTATAAATGTGTTGCCAGACACTTTTTCTTTAGTCGCATCTGTTGACCCTGACATGGCCAACCCATTGATTTTTCGGTCTATTTTTATTAGTATTGACCTTCACCTCTCTGCAGTAATTGCAGTGTTGGCATTACCCAACAGGCATATCACTCTCTGTGCCCAACCTTTCAAGCTTGTTGGATCAATGGCTTCTCTTTTTTCTTTAGCTTCCTCAGCCATTTGAAGAATTTTGGTAAGTGGTCCGACCACAACTGCATTTTGTCCTGACATGATCGCCACGATATATCTAGCCCCTTCTGTATGTCCTTGACATATTTACTCATGAACGTGACCATCCGGTCATCGATCTCAGGAGGTCTCTGCAATCTCATCCAGGAGATTATTTGACCTAGGGCACTCAGCCCTGAGCTTATTTCTTGCCTCTTTTGCTAGAGGTGTTTCCCTATGTATGCTGCTATCTTCGTCAGCGGTTCCCACTCAGATGATCGTGGGTGTATGAGAGTATCGGGATAGAAATCATCCCCACATTTCTGCATTCTTTCTTTTCTTAGGAGCCTTTGATCGCCCCACATCACTGGTGGATATTATCTCCACCTCCTCTTAATCCCCCTGCTCCTACGAGCTCTCTGAGGATGTGCTGTGCCACCTGCTTTCTTTCCTTCCTGATCTCACTGACTTTCTTTTGCATTTCCTTGGCAAGCCCATGTGGGTCTTGGCTTCTGGAGCCTTACAACCTTGTTTCCTTCCCCCTTTGTCTCTGCCTTGATTTTGATATCCTTCATGCTTCTGGCAAATTTCAGCAAGTCATTCGTTAGGGACATTTGGTGTGATCCATGACCCAGACTTGCTCCGAGAGCCTTTTGAATAACCTGTTCTACACTTGGCTGTAGTCTCTTTTGGCTTATTTGTGCCCTACCTTCATCACTAAAGCTACTCATCTTGCTATGTGAACAATGGGAGATTATTTTCATAAAGGGTTCTTTGGCCTTATCCTGTCAGATCTGGGAAATTTAGCTGTATAGATGTCACATATAGTGAGTCAGGTCTAATGCTGATGCCACAGCTATCATGTTTTACTGAGGACTGTGCCCATCAGAGTGTTTTGCAATATGTATATCTCGTTGATATACACAGCCAGTAGGCGGCGCTGTGTCATTTCATCAAGCATTCTGGCAGGAGGTTGCAGATTCGTAATATACATGTTTGCTGTGTGATTACAAGTCTCAGTGGCCTGCCTGGACTTGAATGAACGCGCTGATGCGCTTGCAAGTAACAGTACATCAGAACTGTATTAGTGCACACACACCATGCGATTCCATTGTATAGTTGAGATTTTTGAAAAATGTCTCCTTTGGGCTTGGTGTTACTCATGTCACCGGCAACGATCATGGAAGAGTGATCTGAGGGCACCAGAACTGAAATCAGACCGTTATGCTCAGATTACTTCCGTACCCACAATTCCCCCTTTGTTTCGGCCTCAACTATTGAGGTCGTCGGAGAGTTTGACCGTCGAGCCCGTAAGTAATAAAGTGATTCATTCCCTATCGTCTTATGGATTTGCTCCATCAAGTCCTCTGGATGTCATGCTCATGCTGCTCTCCGAACTCTAGTGCTAATACAGCTTAACAGTATATGAAAAATGTCACATTTCCACACATATTTAATTGTAAAGAAGACATGTACTTAACTGACTGCCCGAGCAGCAAAGAAAGAGGAGGATTTAAGATGGTGAACAGTGTTTATTGAGACTAGTTATGGACTATACGTCAGGAAAATCACATGGTTAAGAAAGGACCAATAATAATATGAACCAAAGACTCAAACATGTTGGGGATTGTATTTTTATGCTTTGTTTGTTATATTTATTATTTATTGTTGCAATATATTTTGCTGCTCGAGTAAATAAAGATGAGAGAAAGCATAATCCAAACCTCCGGGTCTTGACATAGAATAAAATGAGTGCCATTTCTTTAACTGTTTTAAAAGCAGTACATCCTTTTGGGTGGTTGGACGATAACATTTCTCCACTGCCGCCAAAGACTATGGATAGTATGAAAACGCACATGCCTTAGATTGTTGTTCTCTAATGTTTTATGTCTCTATCTTTCTTCGTTGTCAAATTCATATGGTTTCTTTCTAGGGGTGGGTCCAGTAATGGTATAAACATTGCAAAGGTACCAGCGAATATTAGTTTTTATGTGACTAGAATGAGTAGGGATTTTTCTTAACCAAATATTATTCCAGGTAGATTTAAGGATGTATATCATCATGCAATTGAACATATGTGGTACTGCCACATGAGGGTAGTGGGAAGGGAGAAATCAAGTGAAACTTGTTTTGTTTGTCTATTGATCCCCCATGCAACAGCCACTCCCAGATTGTATGTACTGCAAGAAATACCACCAGAGGTGGCACAATGTTCAGTGCACCTGGCCTTATGTAGAGTGCAAGGACTGATTCAGAAACACGAGGATCAAGTACTGTGGGTAGAAGTTAACACCACAGTGTATGAAGATATCTACATTAAACTAAAACAGATGACGGAGAAAGATAGTTTGAAAAGTGTTATGCTCAGCTTTCAAACAAATTGAGAGGGCAAGCAAGGGGTTGTTTTTATGGTGCTACCCACATTCCGGTGTTCTGATTAAATTGGACAGGAGCAGTCTTACTGCAGAAAAAGACCTCAATTACAAATAAAAGGTGCTATTTTCTACAAAAATTAATGGGTCTGAGGACTGATTGGGTGCAAAGCAGGAGGGATGTTTGAATTGCCATAGAGTGCAGTGCTACACACAAATGGAATGTGTCTATCTGTCTGGGAAAAGTATGTGAGACGTTGCATGTGGATCAATCAATAGAAACCCCCAACAAAGATCATGATACTTACATGTGCTTCAGATGCAACAACACCATGTTTGTGGGCACTAACACGCAGTGTGACAAGATGACTGATCTCCCACACATCCAAGGGGGAACACCGGACTCATGGATATTTGTTGGATCTGTGGAGGGATGGTCTATGTGCAATTACTGTCATCCTGGATAAGAATATGTTCAGTGGCAACTATACACGCCCCCATGTTGGTGATCTCAGCTGGTAACATCACAGCAATTAGCAAGCACCCGAAGGCAAAGCCTGTGTACTTAATGCATCAACAGGCCAGGCACTCTTTGGGCCTGCAACATCACTGCTGTACCCACTACCTGCCCCAGTATTCCAGCACAAAGGTCAATGATATACCAGATGAATATAGACTATTTAACAAAGCAGAGACATTTTTTGCATCAATCTTTGCACCTGTGGTACAAACAGTGGCCAATGCCAAAAGACATCAGATTACATGTTGGGAGATGATACCACAGGCTAATTAAACTGAACCTGGACTGAATGACATAAGGTAAGAACTGAGAGCAATTAGGCTGACCAGTCTGCAAAACCGCTACGTTTTGGATTTACTAACTGTAATGAAAGGTAGCGTATGTGCAAAACGGGGTACTTCTTGTTGTACGTTTAAACCTTCCAACAACGCAGACAATGGAACTCTTATTCAGGCAATACATGCAATACACAATGTTCGTACTATAATACACAATTTGCACACTGCAATGACAAAAGACGGTGGGACAAAGGACAATGATTTGTCCACATCAGTGTTTTCATGGGTGCACATATGGATGAGTATTATCTTCCAGCTACAGATTCCTGTTCTTGTTTTGCTGCACCTGTCAATTGATTGTGGGATTCTCCAAAAGGATCATGTCTAAAACAATGCCCATAAAGTCACTCACACTGAAACTTGTGAATGACACTGCACTTTTGAAAAATATTCTCACGCAAACAGAAAAATTGACTGGCGAGAAGCAACCTTGTATGGTTATAACAGAGAATCAAATTTGTCCACCAGGACTTTCCCGAGTGACCCAGAAAAATATTTCAAAATCTATGTTGATTGCATAGGGGATGGGGATTGTCATTTTTTTACCATGTAGCCCAGAAGAATATTGCAGAGATTTGCGTAATGTCAGTAGATTATGGGTACCAAAAACTCCTTTTGACAAGATGAAAGAGAGCGTGGGTGTCGTTAATGAATTAAGTAGGGGTGAATGTTCATATGCAAATGCAACATCCTAAACATAAAGTGAAATACAGATTGCGAGAATACTCAAAACTTGAAGGTTCAATGTTGTTTAGTGATTGATTTAGTTTTAGTGATTCTGCCAATTTTTTCGATTAGGCCTCATTTCTGTTGCCAAGTACGTGGCTGGATGAACAGACAGCACAAATATTAATTATATTAGTTATTGTTTCAAAAGATGAAGATCCTGGTATCCTCTCTCATGAAGTTCTTCCCATGGAAGTTCAACACACAAAATAATGACGACTTATGCTTTTAGCAATTACCAAACGGAAATGCAGTAGTTGCAAATGTTGTGTCCTGGTGTGAATTAGGCCACAGTCTCAGGCACTGGCAAAATACAGCATCAATATTTGGGTCGACCTGCCCTCTAGTGACAGTTTGTGACAGATTGTTCTGATAGCCCAAATAATATGTCTGGTTTCTGTTGCATGGTTTTTCTATGAGCTTTCTCTCTCCCTCTCTCGCTTTCTCTCTCCGTCTCTTTCCTAGGCAAGATGAAAATTCTGCAAACTAAGTTTCTGTCCTTGTTCTAGCTAATCAATGGGGAATGCAACATGTATGAACGTGGTAATTGAAAAAGATATATTTCTGAGTGAGGCGGTTGCAAGGCATGGGAACAGGCTAGAGTGCCAAGCTGTATGGTGTCATGGGAAAGGATGCTAGCTTGTCTGATATTGTTGCCACAAGGTGCTGATTTCACTTTTACGTGTAATGTACTAACCAATAGAGTAGGGCAATGTATGTCGATCTTTAAGTTTGTAAATGGCGAGAGTTAGTAGGAGATTAGGGATTTGCATTTACTTAATGTTTGCAATATTATTGTAATTTTGTGGTTCTGTCTATAAGAGCTGTAGCCGATGTAGGCCCAGCTGACAATTGCATGCATTAAAGTGCTGTCTTTCTGAAACTTGTTCACCTCATTATTGTGTGCTGGACTTATTTGGAGTTAAGCAGTAGTCCAACTCAGAACCAAGCTTTCTCCCCTAACCACTCCCAGGGCACATTTGGGGAGACCTGCTGCAGGACCAAGGCCTACCCACTGGTACCCAGGATCTCACCATGTTGAAGGACCTCTGCAGGTGTGTTAAAGCTTTCCCTAATATTTGGGAGTCAGGGAACAAGGACTACATTTGCCCAAAGACCCTGGAGTGGGACTCACAGCTCCTGAGAATCAAGACAGGAAGGATCCCTGCAATTTTGCCAATGAACTGCAAGATGTGATTCAAGCGTGTTCACTTCCATTTGAATCAACAAGACCTTTTGGAGCTGCCTTTGGCACTTGCCAACCTTCAAACAGCAGTACTGCACATTCAGAGAAGTTTGCCTCTGCACTGCATCACCTGAGAGGTGAAAGTAAAAATTCAAAAGCATCCAGACTTTTTTTTAACTTTGCTTTCCTTGTGTGAAGTGGAATGCTATTGCTTCCCTGCAACTAATAGAAAATAATAACATGGTGGGCACCCCTTAAGTGTCTGGAAAGGTGGATATTTTTAAACCTTTCAGCATTTTAAAAACTGCAAAGTAGTGTTATGATGAACTACTGTATACCATCTATTGTCATCCTCAAAAGGAGAGTGAAAATGGCTAACAAAATAAAAACATGTTTTCAGATTTTAATATATACTGCATGTAATGTTTCTAGAAATCTTCATCAGCCACCACTAACCTTGGGGATTTCTCATGAGATAAAATATTCATAATTATTGCATTAAATCTTTCTTGGGGAAAAAAGGACACTCCTCATACATAATAAGGCCACTAGATGCCAGCAGCTGAACGTGGTGTCCCTCTTTGACAGCACCTGAGCCAGTGCTTTAAGTGGGCCAGAGCCAGCCGGGGCCGAGCCCTGTCAGTCTCCAAAAAGTGAGACTAAGCCATGACTCTGACGGAGCCCCCCAGTTCCACCACACCATGGCGGGACATTATCCCACCACGGCCACAGCTGTGACGGCACATGAGACTGCACTATGATCAAGTCAGGCAGCTTTGACTGACAGAAGTTCCAGCCAGACACAGCGTCGCTTAAGTTGCAGTTTGAGTGATGCTATGGGTGGCTGGCACTTCTGTCAGTCACAGCTGCAGGAAACACACAACTTCTCCAAACGCGAGGGCAATAAGAGGAAGTTGCAGTTCCAGGCAGCCAGGCCAGGCCAGCCCTGATACAAGGGTGTACCATTTTTTTCTCACTTACCAGCTGCACAGGACTCCAATCCCCTGCCTGCTGTGATGAACACCAGGAGTAGAAGCCACAACAACAACCACGGTAAGGTAAGTGACTGCCTGACTGCCACTGAATTTGATGTTGCAGTTTCAAATGGTCAAGGAAACCTCTCACTTAAGTGTTTACCTCGACCAGCTGAAAATGCAACAGACACATCTGTTGATCTCTCGCTTTTTACATGCCACTTCCTTTCATTTTGCCCCTGTGCCTTTTTTTTCTCCCCTTCTTGTCTTTTTACCGCCCCACTTTCTCTCTCTCTCTCTCTCTCTCTCACTCTCTATCTTTAATATTTTCCTTCAGAGGTTTTTATAGGGGTGGCGTAAGGGGGTTACAGCCCCGGGTCTTTTGGTTGTAACCCTGCATACAAGTACAGGGGCTACAATCAAAAGGCTGGCTAGCCCCGAGTACTGACAGTCCCGACATTAGCTTAGCCCCAGATCTTTCCCAGACCTAGCAACACCCCTGTTTTCCTTTTCACTTTTTTGCCCGGGGAGCTGCACCATCGGACTGAATCATGCCTATATCCCCTCCCCAGGTCACTGAGGCATCTTAGACCCTTGGCAAACCAGGAGACACAGCGATTTAATCTGCTCAGTAGATCACTGATGCCCAAGTTTTCCATGGATCATAGTGTACACATAGGTTGTTGTTCTGTGCCCTTCTACGCTTCCAGTGATCAAAGATAGGGGCTACAGGGCGATTTTTAGATGCTCATTCATTGTGAATCTAACCCATTCTGTTTTCTTCCTAATGCAGGGTACTTCATGCAGGAGCCTTGCCCGGTACATTTTCTGGGGGTCTTATGCTCAATTTATATTGCTGAGGCTAGAGATGATTTCTCAGTCAGTAGCGGAGTATATCATTCTTTTAAATATCAA
Organism: Ambystoma mexicanum; assembly: GCF_040938575.1. NCBI lineage: Eukaryota > Metazoa > Chordata > Amphibia > Caudata > Ambystomatidae > Ambystoma > Ambystoma mexicanum. The sequence goes on from NC_090941.1 coordinate 81,019,328, forward strand.
CTTAAATATTCATTTCATATACATCATATCCTGGAATGGATTCCCATTCTAGTGTCTTATATTTTAATGCAATGTCAAAGATAACCATTTAAACAGGAACAGACTCATGATACAGGGCCCCTGCACATACATCTTCCTTATCCTTACTTTTGAGGCTGTTGCCCGGCTATCAAAACTATCAAAACATAACCCTACCCCACCTTAGGTTCATAAATCCTCCTCCACAGCCCATAAATTGCCTGTTTCCTTTCCTGTCTTTTTAACATGCCAGGCAATTTTCCCTATCTGCCTCCCTTTTATTTTCCCTCCTGCCTGTATTAGGAAGGTGATTAAAGTGGTGAGTGGAAACATTGGAGTTTCCCTGAGACCAGTGGCAGAGGTAGGTGTTGGTGCCAAAGTTGGCAGGGGGATCCTCAGTGGATTCCAATCAATTACAATTTCACTATGTACACAGATGAAAAGTTCATATTGCAAGCTAATAGCGAGGCATACAAAGTCAGCCCCCTTCAATTATCTGCATGCACACAGCACACCGTTTCTTACTCCTCAAGATTGAGTTATCACTCACCAATGGCTGGTGATGAGGACACATTTTCGTGCCTGGATGTAGAACATATCTTTCTAAGAAGGGCACATGAGACACCTGAAAGTATTTGTGGAGGAACACATATGATCAACCTCAAGTAGTTGGCCCTCTTTTGTTGTTGTGATGTGTGTAGTCATTATGAGGAGGTCATTCTCTTATTGGGTATTCTATGGGTGAACCAGTAATTTCTAAAAAAAAGTAATTGTTATATGCAACTATCATGTTTGGGGAAGGAATGCTTAACTTACACACCTGGGTTGAATAAATAGGCGATTATAAATGGAATGGCTAAAGGCCGAACTGGTGAAGGCATTTTTATTACACCAACAGAGTGTTTACAGCCCACAAATTAACTCATTAACTCTCACAAGACTGCTTTGAGAAAACATTGGAAGGCACTTTGAATGCAACGTTTGAAGGTAAGGCTGGATTAAAGCGATCTCAAAGAGTTCCCATGAGTGATGTTTTGGGCGGGCAGTAAATTAGTTGGCAACGGCAAGATTAGGTGCAGGGTGCAGGGTGCATTGGGAGTTGTTGCACAGCACATCCCTTCATCTGTAAAAAGATATATGATGCAGTGTCAACAAAAATATTCTTCAATGCATTGTCTGTCACAGCTGGGCCCTCTTTGGTATGCAAGCTACTCTTGTCGCCATGACTGCCCCTTGCATACTAAGCTGGTAGCGATTCATTAGCCCCTGATACCGCGCCCACATCTGCAAGCGCTTATGACATGTAATTGGTGGCGCATAAGCAAGCCGGGCCCATTATAATACACTAGATAGACATACAAATGAATGAGTTTTGCTTTGTGTAATTCTGCATGCATTGTAGGGGAGGGGGGTGTGGGATTAATGGGCATTTCTGAAATGAACTTTATTTTTCTTTTTTTAACCCATTGAACAGAGGGGGCCTGTATCTTTTTTATGCAAAGCTTCTGGGAAATCCTCGACAGGCGTTGCATCTTCGCGGTATAGGAGTGCAAGGGAAGAGAAATAGGTATGTCAAATATCTAACCAGCCCAATGTTTCTATCATTAGTCATACCAGATAAAGTAATTGTTTCATGAGAAAACATTGGTCGTGCTGTCCAATCCGTTGCTTCTGCTCTCTAATCATGGTTCCTAAGTCTACCTTGGCGAGAGATGCTGTGTTTGCAGGTGTTGGTGGGCAGATGTGAACATGTTTTATATTTTTCAGCAATGTCACTGGTTTCGCCACTTACCACAGGTCAACCACAGTTGTGTGCCAAATGTTTAGTTCATTAGAAGAGGAGAAAGGGGCATGGGGAATGGGATGCAAGACTCACTACCAATGTCCCCTTACTTGCAATTTTTGTTCTATGAAAAATGCATGGGGATAGCATAAAGCAGCAGTGTATGGGTAGCATAACATCTGGTTCACAAATAACATATAGGCCCTCATTACGACCCTGGCGGAAATCGAAAAACGATGGCGGAAATGCAATACCGCCATCGAATAGCGCTCGGTGCGATTATGACCCGACACCGTAAATTACGATGCCATTAGCGACACCGTAGTGAACGCCAACGCTAACTGCACCAAGTACGCGCACGCCCGCCATGCCAAACCGTAATTACCACCATGGCGTAATGGTACGCGAATTCCGATCCAAGCGGACATGTACCTAACGCCATTAAGCATGGCGGAAAGTACCATTCCGCCATGGTGAGAAGTACGGCTTCGCGAATCAACCGTAAACGGCCCTACTGAGTGCATGTACACCACTCCCTGGCCACATTGCACAACTCCTCGTAGGTGCAATGAAGACACAAATGCAACCAGTGAAATGTACAAGCCACCCATGCATGCCAACGAACAAATGAATCTAGGGGCTCCAAGTGCCTTGTGAGTGGCCATCCATATTTGCCATGGCACCATTGCCGCACTGATGCAGCACAGGCATGTGAAGGTTCAAGTACAGCAACATGAGCAGAAAAATGAGACAAACAAAAACAGGCCCCCCCATCGACTGACACCAGTGTAAGGCAACATACAAAGCAGTATCCTGAGGGAGACTGCACCAGCCCTGTACTCCTGCCAGTAAACCAACCAACCATCAGCATAAGCATGGACCACACAAGTTGGCAGAGTGACTGAGCAGCCAGGCACATCTCAAGAGGGGCCAATGGGAGCTGCAGGGCACAGATGGCACGAATACAGAAGCTATTCCAATGGACATGACCTCAGTCTCCCTCCAAGAAACGCACGCAAACACAGGCACCTGTGACCAGCCATATTCAGATAATCACATCATTCCACCAATCCACCTGGCTGACCGGCATCTGTTACACAAAAGCAAATCCCCCGCCCATGAGCAGGACATCATTAAAACAGTCACAATGGTAGCCCCTATCCCTGACCACACTGGCCTTCGTAGGCAAACGCGGCCAGTACAGTACCACGCAACTATACTCATAAGCCGGAACCCAATGCAGATCTTCTCACAAAACATCGCACCACAAATAGGAATATGCTACATTACTTGCAAAGAAGAACGCTACACGGTTAATATCAGAATAGACATTTAATGCACCACAAAATCACCAAGCCCATACAGCCATTAGGTCATGATCCCCAAAATACATTTCATCATTGTGGGCTGCATCCGCAATAAATGACCAGCTTCTTCTTGTGTGACGCCCTGTTCCTTCATGGTACACAGGGGCTACATTCACGTTCAAAAAGGCAACATGGAAGCGCCTAGAACCGCATGGCCGTCCCATTAGGTAGGCACTAGTCCAGCTGAAAGGTCGAAATGTTGCTCCTAGCCACTAGTACTGCGTAAGGGCATGTGGCCCATTGGCGATCGTCCCATAAGATCGTAATGGTGCTCCACTGATTAACTCGAAGCAGCAGGTGTCGGGAGTAAAAGCCATCTGCAGGAGTGGCATACAGATGGCAGCGGCAAAAGGGGAGGAGATACCTGTCACCCAAATGAAATGAAAAAGAATAGTAGGCCATCAGAACTTGATTCGTATTACTCACTTCAATGGTCACACTAAATCTACAGCCATATGCATGCTAGCCCACTCCAAAGGATTATTCCCACCCAAAAATCACTTGTGAATCATAACTATAAAAATCGAGCTGGAAACACTATTACACACGAGTGCTTGTGTGCATGCGTCTGTCAAAACAGAATCCATTCGATGGGATTAGTAACGTGCATAGACACAAGTGTATGAAGGCGCGTCGAGACAGGGAGGGTACAACAAGGGCAGATAGACGATGGTCCCACTATGGCAGCTCTGCATCACATAGCGCAGGGGAGGTGGATAGATTCCAAAAAGCCCTGTACATGGCAAACTCTCCATTAAATCATCTGTCCATGCATCCATACATCATTTCCTCATCCCGGTATGAAAACGCCTGATTATTTACTCACATCACATGTGAAATTTCCATTGAGTCTGTGCGTAATGCAGTCTGCAAAATCCACTGTGCTCCAGGCCGGGATTCCAGTGTTGTGAAGTAAGATGTATTTGGGAACGTCCTGCCTCATCGTCCACTACGCTATTGCGCATCCCATACTATTCATATCAATCATTGCATTCTCGCCATGGCCCCTGTCCCAAGGACACTAAACAATAGAACGTTATATTTGCAGTCAGACCTGTGGGCGTCTCCTCGCCGCTAGCTGAAGACCGAAAGCGCCGTCCTTCGAATACCTCATTTGCAACATCACGTCGAAAAGGCATCTGTGACCGCTTGAAATCACAAATCCATCCATGTAGTGCGGCATTGTGTGTAAATGCAAACTGGCTTCACTCACAAATGGGACGCCCCGCCCGTCGGTGAACCTCGGTACAGTGCTGCATGAGGGTCCACCGTCAATCGAGTACTACATTCCACTGACCCTTCACAAGTTTGTTCGCGACTGCAAAGATAGTATGTGAAACAATGGAACCATAGCAGAATGAACATATGAACCAATATTTCACTGCCATCGGGATCATATACATGATTGTAATAGCAAGATGCCATGCGTCGAATTGCAGTGTTGTGTGCGGGACGTGCTCGCCCAAAGGGGATTGCAGCTTGCACAGGTGTAATGAATCACCACAGGTGGAGGCAATACAGCTTGAAAACACATAAATTGCACACCCAACCCCCTCCCACACCCACACCAAAATGCTACCGGCAGGACTAGCGATGTTGGCCCTGGGGGACCTGATTGCACTGCAAGTACTCCAACTTCAAGAAGAAGACGAACAGCAACTACTACAACAACCGGCCGCACAGAGGAGACGCAGGAGGAGGAGGAGGGCAAGGCAGGGCCAGCAAGGCCCGCCAGCACAGCCACTACCACCACGCAGGCAGCCCGCAATCCCACGCCTCCGAGCACATCCGTTCGACCTCACGGATGAGCAGATCCACACCCTCTACCGTTTGGACCGGGACACCATAACCGCCATTGTGGATATGACACAGGCTGACCTTGTCAGCATGATAGATAGCCCAACCGCCATTCCACCCCTACTGAAGGTGGTGTCTGTACTCCACTTCCTGGCCACAGGCACCTACCAGCACACAGTCGGACAGTTGCATGGCATTTCACAGCCAGTGTTCTCACGGACACTATTGCAAGTGCTCGATGCCCTCCTGAAGCACGCAGACGACTACATCTCTCTACCACGCTCGGAGCAGGAAATTACGAACACAAAAGTGGGATTCCATGCACTTGGCGGCATACCGGGTTGCATTGGTGCCATGGACTGCACCCATGTGGAATTGGTCGTCCCGCATGCCATGGAGGCCCAGTACCGCAACCGAAAACAATTTCATTCTCTGAATGTACAAATGGTGTGTGACTCCAACAGGATCATTACACATTGTTGTGCACGATTTCCTGGATCAACCCATGATTCTATGGTTTTGAGGAACTCTACAATACCACGCTACATGGAGCGACACGCAGGGAACAGATCCTGGCTACTCGGTGAGTCTCATTTCATGCATGATAATGTGGGGTATGTGATGCGGCAATGACCTGGCAGGAAGGGGGGGCGGGCCGTACGTAGCAATGTCATTCCACAAACATCCTTTATTGTCCACATACAGGTGATGCCGGGTATCCACTGAAGAGATGGCTCCTTACACCACTCCGGAACCCACAGAACCAGCATGAGGAGGACTACAACCATGCCCACTCACGTACCGTGTAGTCATAGAGCAGGCATTCGGCCTACTGAAGACTCGTTTCCGCTGCCTCAGCAGGTCTGGCGGGGCACTCCTGTACCGCCATGTGAAGGTGGCAAAGATGGTCATAGCATGTGTCATGCTACACAACATGTGCATACGTAGAAATGTGCCCATGCCCCCTGACGCAGAACTGCAAGCACCTGAAGATGGTCATGATGAGGGTGGGGATGTGGCAGCACCTCAAGGAGTCCGCGAGGCACAGGAGGGCCGAGACATTCGTCAGATTCTCATAGATTCATGCTTCTAGCACTCACGCCTGGTGGCTGATACATGGACACGGGACTTGTGGCACTGTGTGTGTCTGGAACATGCACAATATGGACTGTACGCCTATAATGGCCTCGTACACAAAGATCAATGTCCACACATCTCATTGGATGATAGTGAAATGTTTATCGCATATGTGAAATTATGTTACACACCCCATCGACCCGCCACCCAAGTAAGCCCAACACACCCCCTCCACCCTCCTACCTCCCCCCCGAACACCAGTGTCCAAAGATGCTCATTGTCAGTGGGCAGAGGCTATTGCAAGCCCCCTCTCCGGGTATCAGGGGCACCCCTGCCTGTGGAGCGCAGGTTCCTCCCAGATCTACGTTGGGGGCTGCCCTGGACGGAACTTGCAACGGATGATGTCTCTGCCTGCTCACGTCCATGCATGTCCCTAAGGTTTGTGAGAGCTCAGTGAGCACACGGCGCACAGCGGCAAGTTCAGCACATACGTCTTTGGACGTCGCATGCAGTTCACCCCTCAGGCTCTCGGTGCTTCTCTCCATTTGTACTCTCAGGCTCTCGGTGCTTCTCTCCATTTGTACTCTCAGGCTCTCGGTGCTACTCTCCATTTGTGCCCTTAGTGTCTCAGTAGATGTTTCTATGGCTGCCTTAGTACCCCCACATTCATCAGCATGGTCCTTGAGGAGCGTGGCCAGTTGCTGCTGTTGCACGATCACCTGGTCGAGGGACTGTTGCCTCTGCTGGGCCATGGCCATTTGCGGTGGTGTCACAGAGGGGCTGGTCACCTCATGTTGCCTTGCCACAGGGCTTGTGGGGGATGGCCAGTCGTCGTCTTGTGGGTGCCCCTGCGTGGTATCCTCATGGTGTACGGGATGGAACAAACAGGGGGATTGAGACAGGTCATGGATGGATCTTACTTCGACATCCCCGTTTTCTGTGTCGGAGCATGCTGCCATTAATGCAGTGTCACCTATGGTGCTGCTGCCACCAGAAGCAGTGCCTTCTGTGGCATCCATTGGGGGACCTGTGGTGGTGCTGTTGTGGGCATGCTGGCTGCTGGGGTGCCTGTTGAAGTTCCCTCCTGTGTGCTGTCACTTGATTTGTGCTGCTTCCGTGTCTTGATGCGTGCAGCTGAGGTGGAGGGTCTTTGGCCGTTGGTCTTGGCCCTCTTTGCAGGTGTGCTGGTAGGGGTGTCCTGGAGCTCGTCGTTTGAATCGGACCCTGTGGTGGAGTAAAGGAGGGCGAGCGTTATTAATGGGTCTGTTGAAATTGGAATGGCAATGTATCACATGCATTGGGGTGGTACCTGAGGGTGATTTGGGTCGGGGCCTTGGAGGTGGTTTCATTTTTGTGTGGATTGAGGATGCAGTTGTTTTGCAGCCTGCAGTTAGGGTGTGCATGCTGCACGTGTAGAGGGTGTTTTTAGGGTTTTTAATTATTTATGTATTTATTGTGAGTATTGAAGTGCGCTATCAGGCCGATGTATGTGGACGTTCTCCTGGACATGTGTTACTGTTGGACTATGTGGACACATGGTACTTCACATGATTGGACATTGTGGATTTAGCATTGTTTTATTAGGCCCACCTACCTGATTCTTCGGATGTCTGCACTCCTTTCTCCATCCCTCCGACTCCCTCTATACTCTCCATTCCAATGGTGGAGGCACAGATTTCTTCCCAGGGGGTCAACTTGATGGGTGATTCCGATCCTCCCCCGGTAGCTGTGGCAATGTTTCGGTTGGCAGAAAGTATGCTCCGGACGCGTATCCGCAGGTCGTCCCATCGCTTTCTGCATTGCTGTGGGTTGCGGGGTGCGGTCCCCACCGCACTTACCCGCTGTGCCACCAGGGCCCATATGGCCTTCTTGTTCGCAAGTGCCGTCCTGGTCATTTGCGTCGAGAAGACGACGGCAGCATTCTCCTGGAGGGTCTCTGTGAGCACGGTGAGTTCCTCACGGGAGAAGTGGACCTGCCGCTTGCGGTCGCATGCTTTTTTCGCTACTTTTCCCATTGTTATTGTTTTCACTAGGGTGGATGACGGGTTGTGATGTGTCTCAGGGTAGTATTTTTAATGGTTGTGTGGGAATTCTGATTTTATAGGTGTACGGCGTGCTGTTTCCCGTTCCGGGACCATGTTTTTACTTCCGTTTCCGTATATTTACGGTCACCGTACTTTCCGATTGCCGCTCATTACGGTGACCGCTAAGATGGGTGGCGGAATTGCACCTAGGGCGCCGTACGACGGCGGTGGGGGGCGTTTTGGGGGCATTTCCGCCATCGCGGACATTGCACTTCCGCCATGGAGTAGTGCTCGTGCCCGATGGGTCGGAATTAGCCGCACTTTGCTCCGTCGTGCAATGGCGGAAACGCTATTTACGCTGTGGCGGTCAGGTCAGTCACTTTCCGCCAGGGTCGTAATGAGGGCCATAGTAACTTACATATGAACTATGTTCAGTGCAGTAAACCACAATTGTATTTTTTACAGATAGGAAGCCGAAAATTTCCAGCATGCACGGGCTAGAAAATCATCCCACAGTGATATATCTCCGCAACAATGTCAGCAAAGTCTGAGGTACATCCCAAGCGCAAAAGTCTGAGGTACATCCCAAGCGCAAGTCTATGCAGATTTCACTGTTTGACCACATGCCATCAACTAAAAGATGTAAAGTGGAAGAGGCTGCCACCAGTCGGAGTGGGAATGAGGAAGCTGGCCCAGTCAATCTGAGTAATGAGGCAGCAGAGATATGCCAATATTTTTGCGCTAAGGAGCCCAGTACCTCCAGTGCACCTCCCACTATACTACAGCCTGTGCTATAAGCCTGTGCGTCCGCTTCGGACGGCGCTGCAAGCCACCCACCACAAGGTAAGGCTGGATCAACAAGCCGTGACTCTCTTTTCAGTGCCCCCCACCGCCATATACCATCTCCACCTCCCTTGAGGTTGCACGTCCCGCCCGTTCAAAGAAGGAACGAATGACTGGGACAAAGAATACCCGCCCGCTGTCCCAAGAGGTGCATGCTCGTATGCCTCAAGCACCACTCCTATGCCTCCCACACTGCACTGCCCGTTGCCCCTGCAGTGCGTCATTGCCCTCCTCGAGGATCAGTCATTAGTCAATCCTCGGAACAGACACGCAAGTTTGACGCTACCACCCTGGGTGCCGCCCTTACACCCAGCTCCACACAGGACATAGTGCAAAGATGCCACCCCATGCCTACTTGTAATTTGGTGCCAGATGCACCCTATGCCACCACTATGCCTAACTGTAATTTGGTGCCAGATGCACCCATTGCCACTACTATGCCTACTTGTAATTTGGTGCCAGATGCATCTATTGCCACTACTATGCCTACCTGTAATTTGGGGCCAGATGCATCCATTGCCACCACTATGCCTACTTGTAATTTGGTGCCAGATGCACTCTATGCCACCACTATGCCTACTTGTAATTTGGGGCCAGATGCACCCAATGCCATTGCCCATGACACCATGCCCCCCTCCCAAAGACCCAACACTCTCCCCACAGCAGACCACACAGCCACACCAACCACATCACTAAAATTTGGCCTGATCAATGCACGCTCTGTCCCTGGCCACGCCTTGGACATACACAACCTCATTCTACAGAACAACTTAGACCTCCTCATGATTACCGAAACCTGGCTAAACGAAACCTCAGGCCCAACCCTCACCCTTGCCATCCCAGATGGCTACACCATTTACAGGCAAGACCGACCCCTTACCAGGGACGGTGGAGTAGCGCTCATTGCTAAGGTATGCCTAGGCATCAGGAGAATGGAAGGCATCCTTAACCACAGCTGCGACCACCTCTCACTCAAAATCAACACCTCCCCTAACGTAACCCTGGCTCTTCACATCGTCTACCGACCACCGGGCCCTGTCACGGACTTGCATGACGCCCTCCTCCACTCTCTATCAGACAACCTAAAAAATACCTCCAAAGTCCTACTCACAGGAGACCATAACCTAGGCCTCCACAATCTCTCTGACACCCACGCAGTCACCATGGATAAAGCCCTATCCACCATAGGATTCGCTCAGGCCATCTCCAACCCTACCCACTCGAAAGGACGATCACTGGACTGGGTTTCCCACCATAACTGCCCAGTAACTATCACTGAGAACTCTCCTATTCCTTGGTCGGATCACCACTAGATCCAATTCGACCTTAACACATTCAAAGGGCCTCCAAACCCTTCCATCCCTATTCCCTAAGGTTTCACCAGAAGTTCTCGGCAACTCACGGTGGAAAGAATCACCCCTCTCCTCAAAGTTCCCGCCCTTCAGACCCCCTTCTCACCTGACCCTGAAATTTTAGCCAAAGCTTTTAAATCCGCTATAACTCAAGCTGTTGACACTATCTGTCACTCGCAGTCGCGGCCATCGCCGCGACTGGCGATTTCTTCCGCATTGGAGTTTGAGAGGACGCAGAGGAGGATTACTTTAGTCCTTTTTCTGTGTTCGCTCCTCAGCTCCGAACGCGGGACGCAACGCTGCCGGGAGTATTTAAATCCCCGCCTCCTGGCAGGTCGTTGCGTTGCAACCCCCCTCTGTTGTTTACTTTTCGAATCTGGGTCCTTCGCTCTTCCTCTGCACCTCGCTTTGGAATTTCTCAGGGGTTACTTCCCTTGGATACTTTTCTCCGGGGTTCCGGTTTTTCAGAACACCGTACTTTGTTTCCCATTTCTCTCCGCCGCCTTCCCTGGGCGGCGTTAGCTGTGCCTTTTTCTCCGGCGGTTTCTCTCTCTCTATCTCTCTCTCTCTCTCCTCTCTCTCTCTCTCTCTCTCTCTCTCTCTCTCTCTCTCTCTCTCTCTCTCTCTCTCTCTCTCTTGTTCTCTCACCTTGCTCTTTTTGGTCCAGTCAGCGTGGGGTTTCCTTCCGTGCCCCTCCGCAGTGCTTTCCTGGAACATTTTCGACCTCCACTGCAGTCTCCTCAGCTGCTGCCTTCTCCGCCTGCGCTTCAGGCCTACTGCTATTGTTGGACTTGGACATTTAGTGGCCACCCTTCAGTTGTTTGGAGATCCTTTGCTTCCTTCTTTTTCATCTGGGAACAACTGGCCTTCGCAGACAAGTCTTGGCACCTCTTATCAGGGTTTTTCCCCTTTGCGGGTTTTTCCCTGCATTTTCTGGCTTGGTTCCGGAAAGGAGGGCACTGTGCCGCTGTTCTCACCCAGCGGCCACAGTGGCTTCTCTCCGTGACAAGCCCACGCACCAGAAAAAGGAGAGAGACTACCTGGCACGTCGAGGACTGCAAGAGACCATTGATTCGGAAAGCTCAGGTGAGGAGAACGTGGGTACAGGGGAAACTCAGCCAAGGGTACTTGTCAAGTCACAGATTGCAACGCCAAAGAGTATCACGATGTCAGCTGAGGAACAGGTCCAAGAGCTGTGGAAGGCTTTTCAGGCTATGTCCCAGGAGCTACAAGGGGTCAAGACTGAGAATGCTTTGCTTAAACAGATGGTTGCGGCTAGGGAACCGACTCCCTCGGAATTGCCACCCATGGCGCTGTCCTCTGGGAAGTTTGATGGCTCCCCCAAGAAGGTGAAGGAGTTTCTTGAAGCAAGCCTGGTTCATTTCACATTCAGACCTCGTACCTTTGCTACAGATCAGGCCCGGGTGGGTTTCCTAATATCCAACATGACTGGAAACGCTCTGTCCTGGGCCACCCCATTGGTGACTAGTGGAAACGCCATTTTGCAGGACTATTCGGGGTTTCAGAATCTTCTCAAGCAGACCTTCGAACGACCAGAGCTCTCCTTCACAGCCTGCGAAGACCTGTTGGATGTCCGGCAAGGCTCGCTAGACGTTTTATCATATATTTCCTCTTTCAAGACATTAGCAGCCGGAGCAGGATGGCCCGAGGCAGCACAGTATGCCATTTTCAGAAGAGGACTGAAGGAGGAAATTAAAGACGAGCTGGCCAGATCTCCTCGTTCTCCTACTTTCTCAGATCTACTTTCTGCTGCACTTCATATAGAGTATCGCCTTCAAGAGAGACGAGTTGAACGTCGAAAGCAAAGGATTCCTGGCCATATCTCAGACCCCTCTATACCCGTTCTCCCTAGTCGCTCTACTAACATCGTTACTGAAGAACCCATGCAGATCGGTGCCACCAGGGCGCCCTTGTCCGCAGCTGAAAGACGTCGCAGAAGAGAGAAAGGACTGTGTGCTTACTGCGGATCAGATCAACATCTTCTCAGAGACTGTACAGAGCTGTCCAATAAGAGGTCGGGAAACGACTACCCTCGGCGTCAGTAGGGACAAGCGACCGAGGGTCTTCGAGCAATCTTCATCGTCCCTATGTCTCTCTGTCAGTGACCTCCTCTGAATCCAAGGAGGACTCCAGGCTGATGGTCATTCCAGTACAACGCAACCTCGGAAAACATCAGGTGGAGACACTGGCCCTATTAGACTGTGGCGCGGCAGGAAACTTCGTTGACACCCTGTGGGCAGACAAGGTGGGTCTCCGTAGGATTCCCCGGGCAGAAGGTCTGAAGGTGGAAGGTGTGGACGGTTCGCCTTTGTCCTCAGGTCCCATCACCCATACCACTGAAGATCTCTCCTTGACGATCAACCAACATAAGGAAGTTATGAGTTTTGATATTATCAGGGCTGCCCATTTCCCCATCATATTGGGCATTACCTGGCTCCGTCGACACAATCCTCTGATCAACTGGACCGAAAATCAAATAAGTTTCAGTTCCCCGTATTGCACAACCAACTGTTTTTCACTGGAAGGTCGAGCTGATCTGCAGCCAGTCAAGGTGTTTCCCAACAACCATGTTGGTATCCATGCTTTACCCAATTTCTGCTCTGGCTTCTCTGAGGTATTTCAGGAGTGCCTCCATGCCAGACTTCCACCCCATTGGCCAGAGGACTGCATTATCGATCTGGAGCCCAATGCCTTGGTTCCGTTTGGACGGATGTTCGCTCTCACCCAAACCGAGAGACAAGTCCTACGGAGATACTTGGATACCAACATGGAAAATGGTCTCATTCAACCTTCAAAGTCTCCAGCAGGAGCCCCTTTGTTTTTCATTAAGAAGAGAGATTCCACCGATCTTAGACCCTGCATCGACTACAGGGGCCTGAATACAGTGACAGTCCGTGACCGGTATCCTATGCCCCTTATCACGGACATTATTGAGGCGGTGCAAGGTGCTCGAGTTTATACCAAACTGGATCTTCACAACGCATACCATCTGTTGCGGATTGCCAAGGGTGACGAATGGAAAACCGCGTTTCGTACTCCTCTGGGCCTATTTGAGTATAAGGTTATGCCGTTCGGTTTGGTGAACGCCCCAGCGGTGTTTCAGAGGTTTATGGACCGAATGTTCTCTGACATGCTTTCCATCTCGGTCATCATCTATTTAGATGATATCTTGGTTTTTTCCCCTAACATGAGAGAACACATAACACAAGTACGACGAGTTTTGGAGCGTCTTAAGGTGAACAATCTACTGGTCAAGGAGGAGAAATGCAGATTCGCTGTACCGTCGGTACATTATCTGGGATATGTTCTATCAGAAGGAGGGATCGCCATGGATCCTGACAAGGTACACGTTATTCTTGACTGGCCGGCCCCGACCTCCGTCCGGGAGGTCCAGAGGTTCCTGGGTCTTTCGAATTACTACAGGAGATTCATTTCTAACTTTTCGGAGGTGGTATACCCCATCACCCGCCTACTCAAGAAGACGGCCTATCCTTTTTCCTGGTCTACTGAGGCGGAAAGAAGTTTCTGTCATCTGAAAACCCTCTTTTGCTCTGCCCCGATTCTGCAGCATCCCAACCAAACTCTTCCATTTATTCTGGAGACAGACGCCTCTGCTATAGCTGTCGGAGCAGTGTTGCTTCAGTCCTTTAACAAGGTGGAGCATCCTGTCGCCTATCTCTCCAAGACTCTTTCTCCCAGCCAACTCAACTACTCGGTTTTGGAGAAAGAATTGTTAGCGATGAAACTGGCTTGTGAGGAATGGAGGCACCTTCTCATGGGTGCCCGCCATCGGTTCCTCATTCGCACCGATCACAAGAACCTAAAGGCTTTACAGGACATGGAATGTTCAAACTCCAGGCAAGCTAGATGGGCCTACCTATTTTCGCAGTACGACTTCCAGATCACATACATCCCTGGGTCTCTCAACCGTCTGGCTGACGCTTTGTCTCGCAAGGATTCCCACTTGGAAACGGTCGCTGTCAAGTCTGAGCCATTGTTCCACAGAAATCGGATCCTAGCCATGGTGAGTTCTTTTCTTCAGGAGGTCAAGGCTGCTGTTGCGCAAGAGGCTCCTCATATCTCTTTTTCAGCTGATTCCCCTTTCCAAATCAAGGACGGTTGGGTCTTCTACAAGAAGAGGTGGTATATCCCTGAAGGGTCATTGCGCCGGAAGATCCTTAAATGGTGTCACGACTCACGTCTAGGCGGACACAGAAGCGGAAATGGTACGTTGGAACTTATCTCAAGGTCATTTCTTTGGCCCAACATCAGGAGAGACGTGTTCAACTACGTAAAGACCTGTGCAACTTGTGCCAGAATCAAATATGCCTCGGGGAAGCCCCTAGGACTTCTCACCCAAGTGGAGATACCGACTCGCCCATGGGGACTCATCTCCACGGACTTCATAGTGGAGCTTCCTGAGTCTGAGTCATGCACATGTATCATGGTTACGGTGGACTCTCTAAGCAAGTTAGCCCATTTTTCTCCTCTTCCTGGACTTCCTTCTGCCACCAAGATGGCAGAGACATTTGCCCGAGATATCTTCAAGCTTCATGGCCTCCCCGACAAGATAATATCCGATCGAGGAAGCCAGTACATTTCCAAATTCTGGACGGCCTTGTGTTCTCGATTGGGAGTGGAAAGGGCCCTTTCCTCTGGGTTTCACCCACAGACGAACGGCCAAACGGAGCGACTCAACGCAACCTTGGAGCAGTACTTGCGATGCTTTATTTCCCAGCGTCAAGATAATTGGGTTTCTCTACTCCCTACTGTAGAATTCGTCTACAACAACTCCAGGCACACTGCCACAGGCCTATACCCTTTTTTTTGTACCTACGGTGTTCACCCGCGTTATCTAATGCCCGAGGTGCCCAAGTTCTCTAACTCTCCGACTGCGGAAGAGGTGCTAAGAAATGTCAAGGAGGCCAGGGACAGTGCATTGCTAAGCTTGACGGATTGTAGACAGCGGAATAAGACTGAAGCCGACAAACATCGCAGGGAAGCACCTTCATGGAAACCCGGGGACAAGGTGTGGTTGTCCACCAGATTCCTTCCCAGATGGACAAAACCTTCTAAACTGTCTCCGCGTTTCTTGGGACCTTTCCCCATCCTCTCCAAGGTCAATCCTGTTGCCTATCGTCTAATACTCTCTCCATCTCTCAGACGCATACACCCTGTCTTTCACGCCTCT
The DNA here is from genome assembly GCF_040938575.1 of Ambystoma mexicanum. Lineage (NCBI taxonomy): Eukaryota > Metazoa > Chordata > Amphibia > Caudata > Ambystomatidae > Ambystoma > Ambystoma mexicanum. The sequence continues at coordinate 81,034,801 of NC_090941.1, forward strand.
CTTCTTAAGCCCTACTACTCTGATCCACATCGCCGGCCTCTCAACCGGAATCTTCCTGTCACTGCTGCCAACCAGGAGGAATACGAAGTTTCTGCCATTCGCGATTCTAGATTTCTTCATGGCCGGTTGGAATACCTCCTGTCATGGAAGGGCTACCCGGTATCGGAGGATTCCTGGGAGCCTGCTTCTCAGATACATGCCCCTCAGCTGTTGGCTAGGTTCCATCGCTTGCACCCGGGTAAGCCCGGGTGGTTGCACTCTAGGGGGGGGCATACTGTCACTCGCAGTCGCGGCCATCGCCGCGACTGGCGATTTCTTCCGCGTTGGAGTTTGAGAGGACGCAGAGGAGGATTACTTTAGTCCTTTTTCTGTGTTCGCTCCTCAGCTCCGAACGCGGGACGCAACGCTGCCGGGAGTATTTAAATCCCCGCCTCCCGGCAGGTCGTTGCGTTGCAACCCCCCTCTGTTGTTTACTTTTCGACTCTGGGTCCTTCGCTCTTCCTCTGCACCTCGCTTTGGAATTTCTCAGGGGTTACTTCCCTTGGATACTTTTCTCCGGGGTTCCGGTTTTTCAGAACACCGTACTTTGTTTCCCATTTCTCTCTGCCGCCTTCCCTGGGCGGCGTTAGCTGTGCCTGTTTCTCCGGCGGTTTCTCTCTCTCTATCTCTCTCTCTCTCTCCCTCTCTCTCTCTCTCTCTCTCTCTCTCTCTCTCTCTCTCTCTCTTGTTCTCTCACCTTGCTCTTTTTGGTCCAGTCAGCGTGGGGTTTCCTTCCGTGCCCCTCCGCAGTGCTTTCCTGGAACATTTTCGACCTCCACTGCAGTCTCCTCAGCTGCTGCCTTCTCCGCCTGCGCTTCAGGCCTACTGCTATTGTTGGACTTGGACATTTAGTGGCCACCCTTCAGTTGTTTGGAGATCCTTCGCTTCCTTCTTTTTCATCTGGGAACAACTGGCCTTCGCAGACAAGTCTTGGCACCTCTTATCAGGGTTTTTTCCCATTTGCGGGTTTTTCCCTGCATTTTCTGGCTTGGTTCCGGAAAGGAGGGCACTGTGCCGCTGTTCTCACCCAGCGGCCACAGTGGCTTCTCTCCGTGACAAGCCCACGCACCAGAAAAAGGAGAGAGACTACCTGGCACGTCGAGGACTGCAAGAGACCATTGATTCGGAAAGCTCAGGTGAGGAGAACGTGGGTACAGGGGAAACTCAGCCAAGGGTACTTGTCAAGTCACACTATCGCCCCCCTCACCCTCAGGAAAGCCGAAAAAACCAAGCACACTAATGCCTGGTTCTCACAGGAAGTCCTCCAGCTGCGCGCAAAAAAACAAGCTTCCCTCGCAGCGTGGAAAGCAAAACCCAATGACACAACTAAATGTGCCTTCAAAGCCATCTCAAAAGAATATAAATCAGGAATAATCGTCGCCAAAGCCAATTCCTTCAATACAAGGATAGCCAATGCAAAAAAGGCACTAAAGAAATCTTTGCTATCTTTAGGGAGCTGGAAACCCTGTCCACCCCGCCACCAGCCATCCTGAAGGATGAAAACTGGTGTAATAACATTCAATCGGCCATGCTCAACAAACTCAACACTCTGCAAACCAAAATCCTAGCCCACCAAAAGGCCCTCACACATCTAATTGCCTCCCAGAACTACATCCAGGAGGAGCACACCAAAGCGAAATCCTCCCCGTTATTCAACTTTAAAGACATGACCGAGTCTGAAGTCATCTCTCTTTTAAAAACCATCAAACCCTCCAACTGTAAGGGTGACATATGCCCTGCTCAGCTCATTAAAGACTGTGGCTCGCCCCATTTCTGAGAGCCTTCATTAATGCCTCTTTTCAGTCTGGCCTCGTCCCTACTGACCTCAAAGAGGCCTGGGTACGACCACTCCTCAAAAAGCCATCCCTCGACCCATCGGCACCAGGGAACTATAGGCCCATCACCACTGTCCCCATCCTGCTCAAAATTCTGGACAAAGCAGCTTACCTGCAGGTCCAACAATTCCTCGAAGACCACCACTTCCTGGGCCTTCGGCAGTCTGGCTTCAGACCACGACATGGAACCGAAACTGCCCTCCTCGACTTAAAAAATCAGATGGATGACATTAGAGATGCAGGCAAACCCGCGCTCCTACTGCTCCTCGACTTATCGGCCGCATTTGACCTTGTGGACCATAATACCCTGTATCACAGGATTTGAACTAGTAGACCAAATGCAAAGGTGACGGAGTACACAAGTGATTTTAGATTGGTTTACAATTCCCAAGTTTATTTTCTTTAATTATGCACAAGATGCTATATCAAAAAATATATATATTCAACATTTCATATAATTCTGTGGCCCATACTCTTAATTCATTCATTCACATTTATACTTTCTTCATCAGTCTCTCATTCTACACTTCATACTTTGGAAAAATGGTCTGTATATAAAAAACAGTAAAAACATCTGTTATCTCTACATATGTTTACAATTCATTGTGAAACACATCCCCACCAATTAGGGGTATTACACAAGTCTGTGTTCTGTTATTCCCACAGTTCTCACGTCGACACGTGTTTCAGTTGCTCTCAGCGAGCATCTACATTAATGCTCTCTTTGTATGGCAACCTTCTTCAGGACAAAACAACCCATTTTTCAGGCACATGTATTGACATGGGCCACACCATCTAGAAAGATACATAAAACACTATGAATATTGTGTATCCCCGTCACTCCTTTTCAAGTTATTTGATTGCATGTTAATATGCTGTGTTCTATAATCACTAGAACAACAAACCAACTCACCTCCTATCCTGATGGGGTCAGGAGGAACAGTGGAATCTGGAGGCCAATAGTCCTCTCGTCTATGGGGTAAAAGATTGTATCCATTACCAAAAAGCTGTCTCCGTTTCACTTGATCGCAAAAGCCAACATTTTATTTATAACTTTACAGATCACTACGGGTGGAAAAGACCCAAGTTGAAGGCTAAGTCACTCACTCAAGGTAGCAACAGCCACAGCTTCCCAGGTGGGTTCATCCAAGACGGGGTGTTCTATGAATGAAATGTCTGAGGCGGAGGCTTATAATTCCAAAGCTATCCGTCTGTCAACGCCTTTTCTTCTGGTTCATAAATCTAAAAATAATATATAAACAATAATATATAAACACCATTGGTTGGTTTTATATATTGCACTTAAGCTAGATATTATTAGATGTGGAGTTATATTACTCCATGCTCATACACTTTTCTTATCTCTTTTGAATTGTCAACACAGAGGGAGTAGAATCAATATTTGTCCGCTTTTTTAAAAAGACATTAATCTAAACTCATTTGTTCGGGTGACCAATGACTAGTACTAATCCTAACATATATAAGTCTCTTATGGTTAGAGAGACATGGATCGATCTAACAAAAAACACGCGTTTCTGCCCATGTTTGTTATTTACAAAGCAGCTGCCTCCCATTTATACTTATGCCAGCGGCATCATCTCGTATGTCACAGGGGATTCATTTATACTGTCACTCTGATGGGGTGTACTTACCCGATTCTCGCCGTCACGGATTTTCTTTCCTGCCTGCACCACCATGACGCATACAGCAGCCAGCGGGGTCGTGAGTGCCATCCACACGAATCCTCGTGTTCATGTTCATAGAAAGCGGACTTGAAGAATTTACGCGTGCACCGAGGGACGTCTCCTCAATTTACGCGCTCTTATGTCATGTCTTGATTTTTTATTTTGTCTTTTTTATTTTGTTTTGTGTGTGATCTCATCATCACATTTGGTTAAACTTCTAAAGGCAATATTTCTGTTTCGATAGAAATAAAAGACAGACTAATCCAAAGTCTGTTACTAAAGGATTTACATTACCCCATTTGTTGTAAGGACGCAGAGTAAAACTCCTATTCGGGAGAATATACATTATCGCACGTCTTTTTTTCTTTTTGTGTAAATACCGCAAAACACTACTATACCATGCGTTGGTAGGCGTATTCATTACAAAAATGATGAATGTTATCAGTTGTTTTGGTAACGTCTCTAGGTGTAAAATTCTAAATTGCTGCAAAGTAAAATGTTGCAGGGAACAGAGCTAATTTTACATATGGGCAATCAGATGATTCCATTCCACAGACAGGTTTAGGCCTCGTTTCACTGTATCTAAAGTGTATATCCAACGTTGTTCCTTCTGATGTAGGAGAGTGCCCATATCGCCACCTCTTCTTGAGGGTTTTATTACTTGTAATACAAACCACGTTAGGTCTGTATCTTTGTGACCGTATCTCCCAAAATGTTCCACAAGCGGCTTATCCGTGACTTTATTCCTTATACAGGATCTGTGTTCTGAGATGCGCTGCCGTACTTCCCTAGTGGTCTTTCCTATATACAAAAGATCACACGGGCATCTTATTACATAGATTGCATTCTTGGTTTTGCAATTAGTATGCATTTTTAGTTGCCATTTAATTTGTCTGTACTCGAAGTCGGTTCTCACCTCTGCCAGTGGGCAGGCTACGCATCCTCCGCATTTGTGGTGACCGATCACGGGGGGCAACCCCCATTGACTGAGTATCGTCTGATTGTGTTTTGGTTCCACATATGTATGTACTAGTTTCTGCCTCAGATTTTGATTTCTTTTAAAGGCAAACATTGGTCTCTGATGTAGAGACCCATCCTGTTTCACAAGGTCCCAATTGTGGTTGACTATCTTTTTAATCTGATTACTTATTGGGCTATAGGTGGTAACGAAGACCAATCGTTCTTTTTTTATCTTAGGCTGATGGGTTAAGCATATATCCCTATTGGTATTTTTTGCCCTTTTCAGATTGTTTCTGACCAGTCGTGTGGGATAGCCCCTCTCCACCAGTCTGACTTGTAGCTGTTTGGAATGTTCCATGAATTCTTGACTGGTGCTGCAGTTGCGCCGTATTCTTAAAAATTGCCCATATGGTAAATTATATCGCTGGCTTGCAGGATGAAAGCTGGTGTAATGAAGCAAGGTATTGCGGTCTGTTGGCTTTCTATAAAGTGTTGTCTCCAATTTTGCTCCTGCTTTTCTGATAATTAGATCAAGAAAACTTACCTCTACAGTACTTGATTCCATAGTAAACCTGATATGGGTATCTTGCCTATTTAACCATTGATGAAATAGTTCCAGGGATTCTGCGTTACCTGTCCATGTTAGAAAAATGTCATCGATATATCTATGCCACCCTTTCAGGTGTTGGCATAGATCTGGGATAGTTTTCAGTGCATTTAAATGTCCTGATATAAACTTGTCCTCAAAATCTGCCATATACAAATTCGCCACATCTGGGGCAAAAGTGGCCCCCATGCTGACGCCCTTGCATTGTTTGTACAACTGTTGCTTGTGTAAAAAGAAATTTTCGGTCATCGCTAATCTAGCGCATTCAAGTATAAAAGGTGTAGGTGGTTCCTGAGGTATTGTACGGGTGTTCAAAAATTTACCCAAGACCTCCAGGCATTCAAGTTGCGGAATAGATGTATACAACGATTCTACATCCATTGTTGCGAGGATCAATCCCGGGGAGCACTCAATTTCTTGTATGATTTTTATCATGCTCGTGGAGTCCTTGACATAGCTAGGCATCTTTTCAACAAATGGCTTAAGAAAAACTTCCACGTACACTGACAGTGGCTCCAGTAATGAATTTATGGCAGAAACAATAGGTCTTCCAGGGGGATTCATTTTATCCTTATGGATTTTCGGCAGTATATAAAAGGCTGCCGTTTTCGGGTGACTTTTATTCAGAAAACCTCTTTCTCCCTCACTGATCCATTCTTCTCTCATAGCATGGTCGGTGAGGCTTTTTATTTCTTCTTTCAATCTCGAGGTGGGATCTTGTCCGAGGGTTTTATAAGAGTCTATGTCTCCCAAGAGTCTTAGGCATTCTTTTTCGTAATTGCTAGTTTCCATAATCACTATCCCGCCTCCCTTATCTGCGGGCTTGATGGTGATGCCATCTGTATCACAAAGTTTTTTCAAGCTGTTTCTTTCAGCTCTAGTCAAATTGTCCGGTTGAAAATTTTTCTTTTTTATGGCTTCCTTCACTTCTTTTATAACCTTATGTTCAAACGCCAAAATCTCGGGCGGGCATGCATAAGGGGGAGGATTAAAGGTGGACTTATTCTTGAGACCCGTTCTATTAGGTGTGTCTTCGTTCTCTCCAGACACTCCTGATCGGGTCCGGTCTAAATTAGGTAAGAAAATCTCGAAATAATGCTTAAGTCGTATATTCCGGAAAAAACGATGAAGCTCTAATTCAGTAGTAAAAAGGTCAGCCTTTGTGGTAGGAACAAAAGATAAACCTTTTGACAGAATTTTCAATTCATTGGGATTCAGAACAATCGTGGATAAGTTTATGATAGGTATTTTGTCTTGATTCTCTAATGGTTCTGATACCATTGCCGGGTTCTCATCCCTGGTCCCTGATTGTATCGTCCCTGACTCTGTCTGGGGCGTCCTCTCTGATTGCCTCGGTAAAAACCCCTCTGTTGTTGACCTCTTCCTCCTATATTCGTGGATTCTTGATGATTCAGTGACGGATCTGAGCCACTTGATGAACCAGACGTATTGGAGAAGGAAACAAATTTATTATTTCTCCTATAGCTGGCTGTTCCCACCTGAGTAGTGAAGAAACCTTCCTTCAAATACGGATATGTTTTTTCTTCCGAATAGCTAGCCACATCTTTTTGGAATTTAAAGATTTTGCGATCAAGATTGATTTTCTTAAATTTGACAATTTCTATTTCCAGGTCTTCCAATTGTTTTTTCGCATCTTTGATTGTTTTACTTTCTAAAAAGGCTTTTTCCAGAGCGGCTAATTCATCTCCCTGTTTTTTAGTTTCTTCCTCTGCTGTTTCAATTATGAGGATAATCCAATCCCGAGAACATTTGTTGCCAACCCCACTGAAGTTCTTCTGGAACTTGGGGTTGTCAACAAATATTCTCGGGACGTTTCTTACTTGGAGTCCCTCGGGGATGATCCCCGCTTGTAGATATTGCAACATAAATTTCCCATGTAGTTCGGTTCTGGTCAATTTTTTCATTTTTTGTGTAATTTTTTCAATGTCATCTATTCCTTCTACTGCGGGCACTGCCGCAATCACATCAGCCCCTAGTGCTGGTGTTCCCATGAGCCTTCGGAAGTGCTCCTCGGTAAACGAAATAACATGTACGTTTTCCATTATTATAGGGCTCGATAGTCACCCACCAGTAATAGTTGCCCCTACAGCCGCGGGCTGCACTAACAATGCAATAAAGAGAAGGGGTACCTGTTTTAAAGTCCCTAGTTCTACAGGTCAATCTACCAAAAATATCACAGGATTTGAACTAGTAGACCAAATGCAAAGGTGACGGAGTACACAAGTGATTTTAGATTGGTTTACAATTCCCAAGTTTATTTTCTTTAATTATGCACAAGATGCTATATCAAAAAATATATATATTCAACATTTCATATAATTCTGTGGCCCATACTCTTAATTCATTCATTCACATTTATACTTTCTTCATCAGTCTCTCATTCTACACTTCATACTTTGGAAAAATGGTCTGTATATAAAAAACAGTAAAAACATCTGTTATCTCTACATATGTTTACAATTCATTGTGAAACACATCCCCACCAATTAGGGGTATTACACAAGTCTGTGTTCTGTTATTCCCACAGTTCTCACGTCGACACGTGTTTCAGTTGCTCTCAGCGAGCATCTACATTAATGCTCTCTTTGTATGGCAACCTACTTCAGGACAAAACAACCCATTTTTCAGGCACATGTATTGACATGGGCCACACCATCTAGAAAGATACATAAAACACTATGAATATTGTGTATCCCCGTCACTCCTTTTCAAGTTATTTGATTGCATGTTAATATGCTGTGTTCTATAATCACTAGAACAACAAACCAACTCACCTCCTATCCTGATGGGGTCAGGAGGAACAGTGGAATCTGGAGGCCAATAGTCCTCTCGTCTATGGGGTAAAAGATTGTATCCATTACCAAAAAGCTGTCTCCGTTTCACTTGATCGCAAAAGCCAACATTTTATTTATAACTTTACAGATCACTACGGGTGGAAAAGACCCAAGTTGAAGGCTAAGTCACTCACTCAAGGTAGCAACAGCCACAGCTTCCCAGGTGGGTTCATCCAAGACGGGGTGTTCTATGAATGAAATGTCTGAGGCGGAGGCTTATAATTCCAAAGCTATCCGTCTGTCAACGCCTTTTCTTCTGGTTCATAAATCTAAAAATAATATATAAACAATAATATATAAACACCATTGGTTGGTTTTATATATTGCACTTAAGCTAGATATTATTAGATGTGGAGTTATATTACTCCATGCTCATACACTTTTCTTATCTCTTTTGAATTGTCAACACAGAGGGAGTAGAATCAATATTTGTCCGCTTTTTTAAAAAGACATTAATCTAAACTCATTTGTTCGGGTGACCAATGACTAGTACTAATCCTAACATATATAAGTCTCTTATGGTTAGAGAGACATGGATCGATCTAACAAAAAACACGCGTTTCTGCCCATGTTTGTTATTTACAAAGCAGCTGCCTCCCATTTATACTTATGCCAGCGGCATCATCTCGTATGTCACAGGGGATTCATTTATACTGTCACTCTGATGGGGTGTACTTACCCGATTCTCGCCGTCACGGATTTTCTTTCCTGCCTGCACCACCATGACGCATACAGCAGCCAGCGGGGTCGTGAGTGCCATCCATACGAATCCTCGTGTTCATGTTCATAGAAAGCGGACTTGAAGAATTTACGCGTGCACCGAGGGACGTCTCCTCAATAGGGATATATGCTTAACCCATCAGCCTAAGATAAAAAAAGAACGATTGGTCTGCGTTACCACCTATAGCCCAATAAGTAATCAGATTAAAAAGATAGTCAACCACAATTGGGACCTTGTGAAACAGGATGGGTCTCTACATCAGAGACCAATGTTTGCCTTTAAAAGAAATCAAAATCTGAGGCAGAAACTAGTACATACATATGTGGAACCAAAACACAATCAGACGATACTCAGTCAATGGGGGTTGCCCCCCGTGATCGGTCACCACAAATGCGGAGGATGCGTAGCCTGCCCACTGGCAGAGGTGAGAACCGACTTCGAGTACAGACAAATTAAATGGCAACTAAAAATGCATACTAATTGCAAAACCAAGAATGCAATCTATGTAATAAGATGCCCGTGTGATCTTTTGTATATAGGAAAGACCACTAGGGAAGTACGGCAGCGCATCTCAGAACACAGATCCTGTATAAGGAATAAAGTGGCGGATAAGCCGCTTGTGGAACATTTTGGGAGATACGGTCACAAAGATACAGACCTAACGTGGTTTGTATTACAAGTAATAAAACCCTCAAGAAGAGGTGGCGATATGGGCACTCTCCTACATCAGAAGGAACAACGTTGGATATACACTTTAGATACAGTGAAACGAGGCCTAAACCTGTCTGTGGAATGGAATCATCTGATTGCCCATATGTAAAATTAGCTCTGTTCCCTGCAACATTTTACTTTGCAGCAATTTAGAATTTTACACCTAGAGACGTTACCAAAACAACTGATAACATTCATCATTTTTGTAATGAATACGCCTACCAACGCATGGTATAGTAGTGTTTTGCGGTATTTACACAAAAAGAAAAAAAGACGTGCGATAATGTATATTCTCCCGAATAGGAGTTTTACTCTGCGTCCTTACAACAAATGGGGTAATGTAAATCCTTTAGTAACAGACTTTGGATTAGTCTGTCTTTTATTTCTATCGAAACAGAAATATTGCCTTTAGAAGTTTAACCAAATGTGATGATGAGATCACACACAAAACAAAATAAAAAAGACAAAATAAAAAATCAAGACATGACATAAGAGCGCGTAAATTGAGGAGACGTCCCTCGGTGCACGCGTAAATTCTTCAAGTCCGCTTTCTATGAACATGAACACGAGGATTCGTGTGGATGGCACTCACGACCCCGCTGGCTGCTGTATGCGTCATGGTGGTGCAGGCAGGAAAGAAAATCCGTGACGGCGAGAATCGGGTAAGTACACCCCATCAGAGTGACAGTATAAATGAATCCCCTGTGACATACGAGATGATGCCGCTGGCATAAGTATAAATGGGAGGCAGCTGCTTTGTAAATAACAAACATGGGCAGAAACGCGTGTTTTTTGTTAGATCGATCCATGTCTCTCTAACCATAAGAGACTTATATATGTTAGGATTAGTACTAGTCATTGGTCACCCGAACAAATGAGTTTAGATTAATGTCTTTTTAAAAAAGCGGACAAATATTGATTCTACTCCCTCTGTGTTGACAATTCAAAAGAGATAAGAAAAGTGTATGAGCATGGAGTAATATAACTCCACATCTAATAATATCTAGCTTAAGTGCAATATATAAAACCAACCAATGGTGTTTATATATTATTGTTTATATATTATTTTTAGATTTATGAACCAGAAGAAAAGGCGTTGACAGACGGATAGCTTTGGAATTATAAGCCTCCGCCTCAGACATTTCATTCATAGAACACCCCGTCTTGGATGAACCCACCTGGGAAGCTGTGGCTGTTGCTACCTTGAGTGAGTGACTTAGCCTTCAACTTGGGTCTTTTCCACCCGTAGTGATCTGTAAAGTTATAAATAAAATGTTGGCTTTTGCGATCAAGTGAAACGGAGACAGCTTTTTGGTAATGGATACAATCTTTTACCCCATAGACGAGAGGACTATTGGCCTCCAGATTCCACTGTTCCTCCTGACCCCATCAGGATAGGAGGTGAGTTGGTTTGTTGTTCTAGTGATTATAGAACACAGCATATTAACATGCAATCAAATAACTTGAAAAGGAGTGACGGGGATACACAATATTCATAGTGTTTTATGTATCTTTCTAGATGGTGTGGCCCATGTCAATACATGTGCCTGAAAAATGGGTTGTTTTGTCCTGAAGAAGGTTGCCATACAAAGAGAGCATTAATGTAGATGCTCGCTGAGAGCAACTGAAACACGTGTCGACGTGAGAACTGTGGGAATAACAGAACACAGACTTGTGTAATACCCCTAATTGGTGGGGATGTGTTTCACAATGAATTGTAAACATATGTAGAGATAACAGATGTTTTTACTGTTTTTTATATACAGACCATTTTTCCAAAGTATGAAGTGTAGAATGAGAGACTGATGAAGAAAGTATAAATGTGAATGAATGAATTAAGAGTATGGGCCACAGAATTATATGAAATGTTGAATATATATATTTTTTGATATAGCATCTTGTGCATAATTAAAGAAAATAAACTTGGGAATTGTAAACCAATCTAAAATCACTTGTGTACTCCGTCACCTTTGCATTTGGTCTACTAGTTCAAATCCTGTGATATTTTTGGTAGATTGACCTGTAGAACTAGGGACTTTAAAACAGGTACCCCTTCTCTTTATTGCCTCCATAATACCCTGTACCACCACCTCTCCATTGCAGCCAACTTTTCCCCCAAAGCCTGTGAATGGATAACCTCATTTCTACAGGAAAGGGCCATGAAAGTCTTCTCAGACTCAGCCTGTGCCTCACCAACTCACATCACCTGTGGAGTGCTCCAGGGCTCCTGTATCGCACCCACCCTTTACAACCTCTTCACGAGACCCCTGTTCAACCTTCTTGACTCCCTGGGCATCTCATACACCAACTATGCTGATGGCACCCAGGTGCTCATTCCCCTCACGGGGGACTATGAAGTAGACAAGACTACCCTTAACTCCATCTATAGCACTATCCAAGCATGGATGGCAGAACACTGGCTGTGTCTCAACAGCGACAAAACTGAGCTTCTGCTGATTGGCTCTCCTGCCATTTTGGGGAACCTTAACAAGAACTACTGTTCTTTCTTCATTGACAATATACCCATAGCCGTGTCCCATACAGTCAAACCCTTGGGATTCTACCTAGACTCCAATCTCACCATGAACAGACAGGTCAGCGCCATCTCCTCTTCATCCACCTACAACGCAAAACTGCTCAATGCAGTAAGACCTTACCTAACTACTCAGAACTGCCTCTCCATTGCCAGGGCTACTATCGGCTCGAGACTAGACTACTGCAATGCTCTCCTCAGAGGGACGTCTAGCAAAAACATTGCGAAACTCCAACTTGTCCAGAATAATGCCCTCAGGGCTGCTACAGGATTCGCTAGAAAGGACCACATTTCAGACCTGAGGAGACAAGTCCAGTGGCTTCCTGTAAAACAAAGAATCATCTTTAAAATCTTATCCCTCACACATAAATGCTTACATGAACTCGCACCACCTTACTTGGCTCAGCGCCTAGCCATGCCCACACCCGCTAGGCCGTCCATACTAGCCTACACCAATATGATCATCAAGCCCATAACACGCAGAGTACGTGCAGGTGGCTCCAGCTTCCCAGCCATTGCCGCGGCACACTGGAATGCCTTACCCGCGCACCTCAGGGGAATTGACTCCCACATAGCGTTCCGCAAAGCCATTAAAACAACGCTATTTGCCTAAAACTGCTTATATCACCCAGCAAATCGTTACCAGATACATTATTGTAACCAAATGTAAATAGTATGACTGTACTGTGTAACCTTGCCCACATGCTGTAACAAAGTAACCATTGCCTTTTTAATCATGCTTACGTACACCTTCTTGTAACCAGCGCCCCAATTCCTGCGGGCTGCAGTGCGCTATATAAATGTAATAAATAAATAAAAAAATAAGAGCCTCTTCTAACCCCTGATTGGCTGAGCGTGCAGCAATGGCGCTATTTTAAAGCTGAATATGAATCGATATTTCTGGCTTCAGGTCACATTGGATGTTCTGTGTGTAGAGTGGTGAAAGCAACAGGTGGCTTATCGGGGCACTCCAGTGGGCAAGGGGTGTGCATACGCATCGAGTGCACCAATGGAAAGTTGTGTCCTTCAGGTTCTGGCAAACATGCTAGGGAGAAGCATCCCAAGAAGAAGGTTGTGGAGCACAAGTCAAATGGTGCTCATAAGGCATCAGAAGATATTCTTGTAGAGCGAAAAAAGAACTATGTGATGGAAACCATGCCGCAAAGCAGTGGAGAAGATTTGGAGAGCATGTGCACCGTTTTTATCACGGTATTCTACCTGGCCCAAAAGAATCGGCTATTCACAGATCACACTGATTTGGTAGACCTTCAGGAGGTGAATGGCAGTGCAATGGGCTGTGTGTTGCGCAGTAATGTTACTGCAACCGAAATAGTAAGGCACATTGCATCAGAAATACAAAAGAAGTTGATGTGTTATATCAGAGAACACAAGCCAAACATTCCAGTGTTTGTGGATGAGAGCATGACTGTTAGAAACAAATCAACATTGATTATTTATCTGCTGGATTTTTTGGGGGTTCATAGTAGCCAAGTCACCATTTGCTTTGGTCTAGTTGAGCTGCAAGAGACAAATGCATTGGCCAAAAAGGCAGCTCTGCTAGCATATTTTGAGAATGTTGGCATCACAAAAACCTTGTTGTGTGAGATCTGGATTGCTATTTGTTGTGGTGGTGCAGCTGTAATGCTCGGCAAAAAAGGTAGTATGACCACATAATTGTGAGGTGAATTCACAAATCTTGTTTTATTTTGGCATTGCCTAGCTCACCACCTTGAACTGGCCGTAGCAGACAAAATGGACAAAGTAGGTGGGGCTAATCATTTTAAAATGTTCATGGACTCTTTGTACGCCACAAAGACATGTCACCAATAAACAAAACAGCTAGAAATGGCTGCCAGTGATTTGGGTTCGCAGCTGCAGAAGATAGGGAACATTACACAATGGGTTGCATGAAGTTGTAGGACGGTTCAAGCTGTTTTGAAATGCTTCCCTGCTTTGTGTAAGCATGTTGGGCAAGCATCCAAGGACCACTCAAGACCCATAAAAGACGGAAGCAAATCTAAGGGTCTGCTTAGGAAGCTTACCTCCTGCTCTTTCCTGAAAGATTTAGGGCTGATGTGTGATGCCCTTGAAGAACTAAAGGACTTGTCACTGGCTATTGTTGATGCACATACACATTTGGTAGGGCAAGTTCAGTGATTTTCTGCGATGAAGGAATATCTTGGGGAGTTTGCTTCTACTGCTCAGAGTGCAGTTGATTGTAGACAATTCAAGGACGTTTATATTTCCCAGGGAAGGGCAAACTCTGTGTCACTCAATGAAATTCAATTTTATGAAAGGCTTTCAGTTAACCTTGCCAAAAGGTGTGCTCCAGACTCTGATGCAGTTTAAGTGTATTAGATGCAATGAATTTACCTAATGATAAAGAGATGGTTCTGTATGGTGAGCATGAAATTCAAAGACTGTGTGCGAAATAACAGCTCACAATCACAGACAGCATCCATGCATTCAGGGATTTTAAGGAGTATGGTTGCTAAAGGTGCTCTTAAGCGATTAGAACTTGAGTTGCTTGCATGGAAACAGTGCCTGCAAGTAATGCAGATTGTGAAAGGGGATTCAGTGCCATGAATTACATTTCTTCACCAAGCCAAGCATCCCTCCATGTGGCCACTATTGCTTTGTGTTTATGGCTAAAACTTAATGGCCGTCTTAGTGAAAACTTTTAAGCCATTGTCCTTTGTGAAAAGGTAGCTAGCAAAAGGGAGACAAACAGTTGAGGAAAGGCACTGTGATCAACCTCATGCAAAGAAAGACTCCCTTGAAGAATATTATGTGGGGTTCTGTTTAAAAAATATCAATTAACCTGCTAATGTACCTCAACATCTATCCTTTTGCCAAAGGCCCCAGTTAAGGGTCCCATAAATAATGATGTTGAGCTTTGGTTTGTTATACTTTAAGGAATGAAGCAAGGAGACTGTGTTTTGTGATATGCACTTGGTTATGTAGGCCAGACAATTTTTACATGTTCATCTTTAGGGCACGCCCATCAAGCCTTAGACCACACCCATCATGCAAACCACACACCCAAATGAGGGCCACCGCTCAATTTCCTAACTCATTTAAAGCACTTACCTGAGCTATGGGCTTATTTCTTTTCACTGACTCACTGCTGAATTGTTGCCTCAGCATACAATTTGGTGCTTGGCATCCCTGTGTCAATGGGCTGCTGCTCAGCATGGTGCAGGTTGTGTCACAGCACTCATAGTTTGCCTTGCTTCCCTGGGGACAACGGAGATTTAGAGAAGACATAGAGACTACTTTATTCCATATTCTGGCAACATACCAGTTGAACATGGCATTCTTATTCCACTGGTGTGATGCCAGGATATTTTGAAAAAATGCATTTTGCTAATAGCTTCATATGGTTACATTTCTTTAGAGCTCTGCAAAAAAGACTGATGAAGCCCGCATTGCCAAGTGTGCGCTTTCTGAGAATTGTTGGGTTGGAAATTATCCTACCCCACCCCCCAACGTGCGCCTGAATTAGGTAAACTCCATACAAAGACAAGGGGGAAGAAAGCCAGGGTGCGTATAAAGGACTGCTAGCGCATAGAAATAGGTGAATAATACTAGCCATGCCCTTGCCCTGCGACTCCATTTTGTATTATGCCCAGAACAGTCATATTGAGAACTGCGGCGCTGGCTTCCCAAGTACACACAGTGGTGCCAAGCCATCAGCACACCAGGACAGCTCTGCACGAGCCCTGTTCCCAAGGAAGTCCATTTCTGTTCTCTCCCTCCATTGTTGCAAATGTCTAGTATCACATTCAGGAATGTGCCTGGCACAAAGCGTGAGACAGAACCAGGCCCTGCGATGCACCCACCCATCTCCACTAAACTGCCATTGAGATTCTGACCCCCATCCAACCAGACCGGAGCCAGCCACCCTCTACTGACTCGACCCCCAGGCCGCCCTAACCTTCCCAGGGTGCCCACCACATATTTAGAAACTTGCACAACTGTATATCTTCCCAATAGCAACACATGTCTCCTGTAACATGAGCTACCAGGGAGGATAAATCAGAGATCAATCCCCCGTGGGGTGAGACCTTGGCTGCGGGAACTGAAGTATTAATCAAGCCCTAAATGTGGGGGTCAAGATAACACCCCTTTCTTATGCTGTTCAGGTGCCTGCTATGATGAGTGAATAACTAGTTCCTGTTCTTTAGATTAGATAGAGTGGTTCTAATGTTAGCCCTGACCTTCACCGCGAGGATGACCCCAGCTGACCCATGTGCAGCAAGATTGACTGGGAAGAAACAGCCAATTAGCGCCTGGCATCCCCTATGGAGCAGGCTTCGGTATATGTCCTCACCAACCAGCTGTGTGAATATCTACTGTTGCCGATTTCGTCACTGATGATGCGTTTGGCCTTTTTAGTGTGCTGCCCGTGTAATTTTTGGCAGCACGCTCTCGGGCAGCAGAGTTTTTTGCTGGCATTTATATTATATAAAACTTAGTTATCCTTGCAAAACTATCTCTTTGCTTTATTCCCTAGCGGGTTGTATTTATTTTGGAGTGTGCGTTCAGAGGTCTACACCTTCAGAACTGCGTAGACAGGAAGGAACAGCAGAGCAGAAGTTGGACATTGGACAGGATGATCGGGATAGCCCATCGGATGAAGGAAGCCAGTGGTGAGAGAAGATGCTCAGGTAAGTGGGGGGACAGGTTGAGAAAGTGGGATTGATGTTCGGTAGGGGAATGTGGGAGAATGAGTGGCGTGAACGTGGGCTCCCGGGGGACCACCTCCCACAACCTAATATTGAATGAAGCATAGGATGAAGCTCCCTCCTCCCCCCACGCTGTCAAGTAGAAAAGAATAAGGAGGGCAATGGAGCAATATGCACTGTTACAGTCTCGGGGACAAATATAGAGAGCGTTAAAGCAAAGGGCAATGTTGTTGATACTCAGTCATGTGCACATCCACATTGAGATGGGAGTATAGATCAGTGGAATTCACTCAATATATCTAGAAAGAAAAGTCATAATGTTGCATGTACAAACGTTCACTGCTGAATTGAATTACAAAACATGGAGAAGCAATCTGACAGCATTTTGCTGTGCCTGGCCTTTTAAAGCGCACTCTTCAAACAGTCTTTCATAAATAAAAAGGCTTTACATTTCTTGGTATTATTGGTGATAACAGCTGACATTGTTTATGAGTGTGTAATGATCGCTGCGGGAAGTCTCTATATCTGTAGGCCAAAGCAGGTTCAGTAGCCTGGCAGAGACGTGCCAGTTTTACACTTGAAACTTGGGCTATGAAAGAAAATAAAGGTAAGTCAGCTCAAAGCAGCAATTTTACGAGACCAAGTGATGCATATCTCACCTTGCAGTGATTAGTTTGTCAAAACCTCAGGATCTATGAATATACTTACTTGGCCTGTCAGAAGGATATAGTGCAGCCCCCGTGGTCCACATGAACGCTGATATGGCAGAACATTCCTGGACATTGATTAAAGTTGGGTGCTTATTTTATTTTGAAGCTGATATAATTTCGGGTACATCAATAGGTCAAAGAGACTATCAGCAAATCCTGTAAGCTTGAATCTTGAGTCAGCGCTTGTCCAGATGTCCTTGAATATCTGTGGCTCCTATTGCCCTGGTTAGCTTAGAGAAGAGGAGGATGATTTTAATGTGTGCAGACTCTACTACCTCCACAAACTCCCCCATACAAATATAAAATTGTCAGTAAAAACAAAAAACGAGCCTAGTGATGTTAGTAAGCAAAAACAAGTGGCCAGATATGTGATGTCATCAGTGATGTCATTATAGGTAATGGGGGAAAGGGGGGAAAAGGTAAATAAAAAAAATGGCCGTCATGAAACAGGGAGAAGGGACTACGTGTTAGTCTTAGCAGTGTACGGTGCTGGCACGAGTTATGGTTGCTTAGCTTACCATAACTGGCAAATTTCTGGGGGTTTTCGGTTTTACTTGTAACCATAACATCCCATTTTTCCATTGAATTTTATAGGTTTTTATTAGTGAAACTTAACCATAAGCACCCTTTAACAAAGTTCTTTCAGTGAATTTAATAGGTTTTTATTAGTGCAGCTTAACCATAATATCCCTATAACTAAGTTTTTTCCGTGAATTTCATGGGTTTTTACCAGTACACCCTTAATTTCCTACAACTTACTAATATCATACTTACCCCCAATATAGCAACATTTTTGTCCAATTTACAAAGTTTCACCTTAAAGCTCTGCCCTTTCCCACTTTCTAGCATCATTTTTACACTTCTATACTCATTTGCAACTGTTTCCACTGTTTTTGTGTTCGTTGAAGTTCGCGAACGCCTGACGTCATCGCAGATGTTTTGGACAGTGTCACGTGACCACGCGCGCACGTCATGATGATGTGTCTGCGAACGTGTCCGCACTCCGCGAATGGGTCTGTGCTTCGTAAACAGTTTGAAACTGCATTTTCAGCTGATCTATGAACTTTCAAGCTGAAAATGTACCCTTGCACAGCTCCTATACCTATCCACACTAATTATCCATTAACAATCTAGCACAGAGCACACACTTGGAAAAATATTAGCAAAACTGCTATTTATCTTAAAAATGGCATCAGCTATTGTCATTGTTGGTTAATAACGCTTCTAGAGCCTAATACTGTAAGTGTTAGAAAAGTATACAAACAAGCGCCGTACACTATAACTAAGAGGCATATATTTAAGCACTGCAGGGAAACCTCTTTTAATATTTTACGAATGCTAATGATTATTTCGTCATGATGCATAATCACCAGTGCCATTTGATAGCATGGCAGAGTACTACGTTAGCTTTTCTGTTTGTAGAAAGACACTTGGTATTGGGACGATATGAGTATAGGAGTTCACGCATAACAGGATGGTAACACACCTAAGAACTACACCATGTTGCTCGGCACGTCCCAGCCTCCACTTCCTGAGTGGGGCTGGGACGCGAGACGGCTGAGTCATGTCAGACCCACGGGCGGGTCTGACTTAGGCGTCTCCAGCTGCAACCATGGTAACGCATAAAATCAGCTGTCAGAGCGACGCATGCGCGCTCTTCACAACACGGAGGAACTCGAGAGAGAAGGAAGGTAAGCTGTTAGCTCTGCTATGAGAGAGGCTCAGTAGCTCTAGATACACTCAAAGAGTACTGTTATTGACAAATCTGTAACGCCATACTTGTATATTCTTAAAAGGTGGAAAACTTGATTACCATCACTGCACAGCGTGCGCGGCAGCCACACCAACGTTGAAGTAAGTGTTATATGTTTGGCATCTGGAACTTATATTAAAGGGAGTTTGGTGCAAGGTATTCTAATTAGAGGCATATCGCACTTCAGCAACTTCCGTTTTGACTCCACATAGTTCAATGGACTCCACATGAGTGGCATACAGAATTAAGGTATTTGAATTTATATCTACTTTGAATACCAACGATTTTAAACATAATAAGTGATGCTGGTACTATGAGCACCAACATTTGTAAGTGTAATAAGAAATGTTGGTAACGTCGATATATTTATTGTTTTTGTTTCTTTTTATTTTACTTACTGTTTGAGTACGGTATGTAAAATGAAAATTACATCTATACAATGGATATTCATATGTGCGATTTATGGTTTTTTTATTCAAATATACCTATTATGGAAATGTATATGTTGACTGTAAATAGAGAATACAGCCCTGATGAAGGAGATAATGTTCTCCAAAATGCATTGGAAATGATTAAAGCTCTCATTACTATATCAACCTGGTTGGTTTGTTGGCTACCTTCCAGGCAATAGCAAAACTTAAGAAGTGGCTGGACCATATATCATCATTTGATTTAAGATACAACTATTTTCATACTAAGAGAACACAGAACGTGGACTCACTTTTATTTCCTATGATGCTTAAGTATATCAAAACACTTTTTTACTAGCTATAGGTAACCTCTATAGAGGTACATGAGAGAGAGTGGCCGTCTAGTAGGGTGTGTTACACCCTGCTTTTTGCACATAGATCAGCTATTGTCATCCCTCCTCTCCAAGAGCCAACTTCACCAGCTGGAACAAAGAAAGCACAGTACTTCAGGAATCATGGGTGTGGCAGTTCTTTATCACTGTTGGGAATGTACCAAAGGCTAAAGCTACCAAAGTGAAATGCACTGAATGTAACGTTGTACTGAGTCACATACTATCTGGACAGTACTCCTACGGGTCCACCTCTATGTGCCACCACACCAAATTCAACAACTGCAATGCTCTCAGAATGGTTGTTCCTTTCTTAGGAAGCAGTAGGTTGTCTTCCTTCACCTCATCTTCCTTAACCATTACTGTAACCACACAGACTACTTATGTGGGACACAAAATCCAACCAGCTGCCTTGCAAGCCATAAAAAAGGCTGTTTATCCATATCTTTCAAAAACAACAGTACTTTGTATATACTGCAACACACCACTCTGCAGGGGGGAGCAATTTCGAAGTGCTTTTGAAGCTGTAATCAAGGAGCATGAGAAACACTGCCCCCTACCTGAGATGTAACACATGCACAACACCGTCCCCTGTCCACCTGCCCCTCCATATTTGTGGTTGGTGCCTCTTCTCTCATTTCCCTCCCCACCTTACTTTCTGACCTCTCCTTCAAGAAAAAAAAAGAAAAAGAAAAAACACCTTTAGACACCACCGTTCATAGTTAATAAATAGAACTTAAAAAAATAATCTTATAGACTCCATTTACTTTACATTTCTCAGTAAAGTAGTTCGACTCAATAAGATTCTCCAACATTTCCATTAGGAATTTGTGTTATGCTAATGGAAACAGTAAGGCAATAAGCCCCAAGACTGCAGGTTATTACCGCATAAGTTCATGCCCCAAGGCCCATAGTTACAGGCCTGATCATAGCAAGGGCCTAATTGAAGGCCCCAGGAGCATTACTTTAAGCGGTAACACTCCGTAGTTGAGGGGCTTACTGCCATTAGTACCATGGCCCGTTCAACTGGGGTACTAATGGTTGTTTTTTTTTTCAGCTGGGAGATGCATTGCACTTTGCAGTCGTAAACATTTTTTAAAAATGGCTGCCGCAGACAGGAACACTTAGTCCGTTTTCTCTTTCCATGGCAACCATTGTAAACAAAGAAAATGGCCACCATGGAACGGGAGAAGGGATTACACGTAATCCATCCTCCCTTTCCATGTCGGCCATCATAAGTAATGAGGGAACGGGGGGAAAGGTAAATAAAAAATAGCCATCAATGACCAGGGAGAAGGGACTACGTGTATTTCCTTCTCCCTTTCAATGGCAGACCAAGCACGTTCGCGGGGCAGGTGACAGAAGGAATGGGACTGGCGTGAGTTCACCACCACGACATTAGCGAGAATACGATACAATCAGGCTCGGAAAAGTACCAATCAGTGAATAGAACACACAACTTTATGCCAGATACTAATGGACTTTTGTATAAAAGAGGAAAATATAGAAACAATTTTCTGTCCCAAATATGTTTCTCTAGCATACAAATAAGGACCATATGAGATGGAACGTTATAACTATCCATGGTCTCCACTGTCCCTTTTCCAGGCCATGGATCATTAAAAGACCCGGATGGCACGTGCACACTTTTGCACAGGGCAGCCCTTCTATCCTTTTTAATTTTATATTTCCAACACTCCCTCAATGCCTGCTTTCAAACAGTCACACATCCATCCACCAATCACTTCCAAAAACTGTACATGTAACCCTATGACCATATTATGCATCCACACACCAACTGCAACTTAATAATCTACAAATCTTTTGAATCTGCATGTCCCTTACTTATCCAAAGAAATTGTACACACTTCTCCTATAAATGCGCATATGCATCGTTTTTTTTGTTTTTTAAACTTTTTTTATTAAGTGCATATGGTTAAAACAACATTTAACAGCATAAAAATACACAATAAAAACAAAATATTCCACTTGCAACAATATTCAAGAACATGAGAACAATACAGCAGAATTAAAAGGAAAAATAAATGAGCAGAAATATAATGATTCAATTCAAAACTTCAAACATTATTTTAAATGACTGTAGGGAGGGGAAGCAAGAGGGCTATGCAAACAATTCAGCTTTACCATATCAGTCTTGGTTTCACCAGTTGTCATATATGGAATGCAGCAACAGTGACCACCATCAAGTCAGCGCCATACATAATGCTCCAGCACAGATCCGACTGAAAGTCATTGAAGTTTGCATATGCCCTGCCATACGATTCACCCTATGAGGGGCGCTGAGTAAGAATGTGTCGAGATGTTTCCACCTAAAGCTTTAAACATAGCACAAAGAGTATAAATGATGGATACCTGAGATTAAGCAATACTTGCGTGGTTGTTTTGTAAAATCGCCCTGATGGCAGTAAGTAACATATTTACGGCTAGCGGCCAATTGGTCTAAAAATTGTATTCAGTCATAACCTCTGGTTTTCTCCACATATCCAGAGAGGTAGAAATCTACAATAGGCCTTGGGCCTACTCTCAGAGCAATATCATCAAAGTGTTTTAGGACAACAGACTCCATATCTTTGAACCAAATGCTGCGTGAGCACCTGCGTGTGTGATCAATCACCTGGCCCATAAGAATGGGGCCACCAGGGCCTGCATATCTAATGTTTGCCCAGAGCCTGCATACTAAGACTTTCCATAATGATATTAGTGTTTGGAGACCGAGTTCCAATTTAATGGCCTCAACAGGCCCCACCACAGGTAGGCCCAGGAGGGAATGCAATAAATTTGCCTCTATTTTGGTCAGCCATGTCACTGCCCTTTCAGGATATGTTTCCAGGGCATACAATATTGCTGGGATTATGGAAACCATGTAGGCCCAGATTCTAGCCTTGATTGGCCCCCCACAGAGAGTGTCAATCATTTTTCTAATAATCAGCCATTTCTTCCTCTTTGTGTTGGTAATGTGTATACCCAAATACTTATATTTGTTGACCTGTTCCAACTTAATGTCCCCAATTCTCCAGACGAATGCCATGTGGTCATGTGCTCTTTTTGCAATGGTCATAATCTTGTTTTTATTGATGTTGATCTGCAAGCCGTTCAACTTGGCATATTGGCAAAGCACATCCAATGATAGTTGGAGGCCAATGGGGATACGATCCAATATCACTGTGTTGTCCGCGTATACCAAGGAATACATATTCTCATTGCCAAAGCAGGGGGGAATTATTAACTTTTTGCAGTGTGGCAACAAAATCCAAAACATAAAGATTATATAGCAAGGGGGCAAGGACGCACCCCTGCTTCAGGCCCCTGTTTGTGGGAAAATCAGTCAGATAGATCACCTTTTTGGGATAAGCGAACTCTAAGGTGTGTGTCAGTGTGTGGTAAAATAGAGACTGGAAGGATCGATGCCCCACCTACTTAGCTTTTCCCACAGCCTGGAGTGTACAACATTATTGACAGCAGAGGAATAGTCAACAAAATATATATGTAAGGGCGACTCTTGGGAAGATAAGGTATCAGAGATCAAGGTCTGTAACACCCAGATGGAATCCAGCATGCTACATTTTTTCCTAAAGCCTGTCTGTGTCATATTCAACAGGTTAATTCTGTCCACCCAAGTTGTTAAAAGGTCCAGAAGCAAGACCAAGAAAATCTTAGGACTGCTATCTAACATTGTTAGTAGTCTATCATTTTCCAGCAGCTGCCGGGGACCCTTTTTGTGGACAGGAATCAAAATTGACTGGTGCCAGGACCAAGGCAGTTTGCCAGTCTTGCGGATATGGAGGAAGATCAGATAGAGCAGATGAGCACATATGGTCGAATCACTCTTGATCGTAACATTGGATAATCCATCCGGGCCAACTGCTCTGGATGATTTAACCCTCGTTATCATCTTGACAATGTCAGCCTCTTTTACTTGGTGCCAGCCATGGACCCAATCATAGGTATATATCTAGTCTCCACAAGAGGCTCTTCTTGGTTCCAAAATAACATTTTCCAATAATATGACATTATATAACATTTATAACGCGCCTATACACAAGTGTTTCAATGATTTGCCCATGCAACTTCATGGACACATGATATTTCTATTGCTGACTAGCCTGCGCTAAGCGTGCGTATCATGTGCTAGAACTTTATGGAGTCGCCCCTCATTATATGTTGGTTTACATATTTCCACCCTGCACAATTTGTATTGGAGCAATAACTACGGAGCCAATACCTATACCGAGTTTTCATTTGCAACAATTCAGCTTCTTGGTGAGTACATTCATGGTATGATTTTTCTTAATCCTCCGTAAAGCCACGGTCAACTCTTTTTTTTCTTTGCAACCCCCCACATCAAATAGGTGCCCCTCGTTGTTCAGAGGGCCACATCTGTCAGTAAAACTGTGTGACCGTGGGACATATGAATTTACCATATTTCCTAGCTCACACTCACACTTCATGTATCCCACTGACATCCACTTGAGACCAGCATAATCTATTGCCTTGGATATTTACTGTGGGGTTGTAGGTACATTTTTACTTAGCTGCGGAGCTTGTTATCAGCAGTTCCAATTCAAGAATGCCATGGTCACTAGCACTAGTGGGTGATATAGTAAGCAAAGGAAGACATTTTTTAACTACCAAGTTTACAAAGATAAAGTTTATACAACTGTTGTAGATCCCATTTGACCAAGTGTACAGCAAGTCATCTTTCTGAATCATCACAGGTTGCAGATCAAACTCCGCTAAGGCTTCACAATCTTTTACCTCTGGCATCAAAATGTGCCCTGCCGGTCCCTTTAAAGGTGGATGAGGTGGCCCAACAGTCTGCATTGATATCACCCATTACAATAATCCCACACTTAAGGTGTAACAGAGACCATGATCTAAGGGAATCAACCAAGATGTTGTACAAACTAGAAGTGAGATTGGGACCAGGGGATCGTATAGAGTAACAACCATGACTGGGCCTTTACCAAAGGAGGGGCTGACTATTTCAGCGCACCAGATATTACTATGTGTCTTGATGTTCAACATTTCCTTCAAGTTAAGTGTTACGCGCGACCCAATACAAAGTCCTCTGTAGAGAACTCATGGTGGCAACAGCAAAGAAAGACACAAGTGAAAACAGTTCAAGGATGTTTATTGAACTTTATAATGGATGAGATAAATGCCTAATATAAACCTAAATCTAAGATGGGAGAAATCTACGACCATCAAATAATAAGAAGGCAGTCCTAGTGGCGTTTTTTCAAAATAAAAGGGGCCTATACTAAGAAAAACCTATTGCCAAACCTCACCGTTAAGTTACAAAAAGAGTGGTGGATAATGTTCACCAGAAAAGAAAGAAGTGTTCACGAAATGATAAGTCAGGATGGTTTGGCTGGTTCTCCCTTCCCCATGTATTTAAGCACGGGACAAGGCGAACCTCATAGCACAGCGTACTCCTGGGCCTTGTCAGCACGAGGTTCACAGTTCCAGTTCAACGATATCAAAAGTGGAGATAGAAATGCGAGGACCGCCAAAGCTGCCAGGTAAGGCCAGGGAGAACAAATGGATTACTGGTGCACGTCAAGGCGAGTGCCATGCTGCAGTGATAATGTGGGAGAGCCCAATTAAAGAGAGTGGGGTCATTACGACCCTGGCGCAAAGGAATACCGGGCACCAGTAATGACACCGGTGCCGGTAATCCCTTTATACCGTATTCCGAGGTCCCTTTGCGGGTCCTTCCTTGACACCTGGTTTTAGCAGGCGTTAAGGACGGGACCCGCAAAGGGCCTTCAGAGCTAATAACGATACTGTAATTTACGATACCGTTACTAACACCCTCCCCATTCCATTGAGCCCTATGGGGGCTCAAATGGGAATGGGGATTGACATTTTCAATGGGGATTTACCGGTCCCGCAAAGGTCGGACTAGACCGGTAAGTCCCCATTGAACCAGGGCGGACAGGGTACCGGTAATGGTGCTAGTCATGGCGCTAATAGCGCCATGACTAGAACCAACCTCGGAATGAGGCCCAGTGAAGAAACTGACATGGATGTAAACATTGTTGGAAAAGGGGTGCTGACCCAATGCTTGAGAAGAGGATTTGAGATGCTTAATACATATACGAACAGTGTAAATGGTGTTTTAGGCACCAAATGCTTGAGAAGGATATTTGATATCCATGCAGAAAGGGTTGGAAAGTCAAAGCTTGAAAAGTGGAATTAACACAGTTTTTAATTTTATAAGGAGAGGGCCAGTGACACAATGTTGTCACATGGATGAACGAAAGAGTGAACAGAGAAAGTAAAAGCCGTGAAAGGTTAGTGCACCAGGCAACTAGTGAGGCTAGGACTCAAACCAGGAAAGGACTGAGAAGCAAAATAATATCCTGGCAGGAAAGTAAACCAGGAGTGAGAAGAGAAGTGAAGTTAAGGCTGGGAATCACACACAGGAAAGGAGTGAGAAATGAAGTGAAGTTTTATCCTGGCAGTAGAGTAAACCAAGAGTGAGAAGGGAAGTGATAGCCTGATAGGAGAGTAAACCAGGAGTGAGAGAAAAAGTGAACCTAAAATTGGGAATACAAAGGGATCAGTAAGAAAGTTACAAATACCCTGGCAGGAGAGTATACCAAGGGAAGAAAGAGGACAGAGTGTGAGATATTGAATCTTGTAAAGAACTACATGTGTTAGGAAAGATTTCTCTTTACTGCACCTTTCCTTCCAAGGTATGGCCCGCCAAACCTTTTGCTTTTATTTTTGATCCTAGCCTGACTTTTTCCAGTGGAGCACAGTCTTCAGCTGCGCTCTTCTGGGCTTTTTCCATTTGTTATGGGGAAACTGACACGTCCTTCAGACTGTCAGTACTACGAAACTGTGTCTTTGACTATGTTGCCATTTCTTAGTAACTTGTTATCTATGTGCCAAGCACCTTACAGTACTTTTGTTTACGGCCCTAGCTACTCTGTAAGGATTTGTGGGTGATTGTAAAAGTGTGCTTAGGACAAATTGGTGGCAGCAGTTTACTTTTATAGTATTTGTTCTTCTTTTTAACAAACTATATTGCATTTACCACGTTTGCCTCAAGACTGTGGCTAGTGCCGAAAATGGCCGTGCCACAAAGTCTTTCTGTCTGTCCTTTGGCCATGTAGTCCCTTTGCCTTCCCCCAGGTCGAATGACCCAGGTATTCCTTATTTGGGCATGTAGCCTCCTGCAAAAACCTCATCTTTCGCGGGCTACTGCATGTCATGTGTGCTAGTGCCCAGGAAGAGGGTTGGGACTGTCTGGTCCCAAACCACACTACTGGTACCAGTAGGTCTGGTATGCCTGAATGACTGGAACCACTGTGCGCAATGATTGGCCCACGCCTGGCGTGAATGCAAGAGAGCAGATCTTCAACTGGTTATCCCAGGTTTCAGCACAAAACTAATCTTGGATAAGAGAAGGGGCTCCGACCCATTCCAGGTCGATCACCTGAAGTTCCCACCGAACTACAGAAGCAGTCAAGTATCCTGAAAGAATACCTGTGGAAGCGCCGGAGACATGCTGGAAGGTTTGGCACCCTGACCCCCTTGTTGTCTCGTCAGACCCCTTTATTTGCATCAATCACTGAAGGCCTGCAAGGGAGATTCAACCCTTTGGAGTAATGGGAACAACTACTCTTGGCATCTCCTGACAACCCTCCATTAGAGCCTCTTTGTACGTGTTCCTGGTCATTCAGTGAACTGACCAGCTCAAAGGCGGGATATTGGCTAGGAGCACCACCATCCAGAGTTGACACTTGAGATGTAAAGAATCACCATCTTGTGGTCCTGGGCCCTCTCCCACCAAATTTTGTAGTCCTAGCTCCTCTGGGTCATGATTTAAGAGAGTGTGCCACACCAGGAGCATTTGCAGTTTTTGTGTTGCCCTGCTGTGGTGACGGTCATTGTAGTAGCCTTGCATACCTGCCCCCCTGTGCCCTGAGACGTGCTGCACTGAAACTGTCCTCTTTTCTTCATCGACAGCTGAGAAAAGGCTACTGTCCCGCCATGGACGATTGTCCCGTCCTGCAGCCGCTGAGAGCTGGAGTGAAGTTTAACTGCAGGGGTTGAACCTACAAGGGACTTGGCCTAGGCTGGAAAAGTTTGCCCGGACTGTGTCGAGGGTCGGTGAGTACTTGCATTACTTACCGGTGGACCACTGGCACATCCATTGTTCTTTGCACATGAGAATCCCAGAAAAAATACTCACCTTAGCTGGGCTACACTGCGCTCCCTAGCTATTAGCAAAACTCGAAAGTCACTCTGTCTGCAAGGGTAGACCCTCCTCAAATAGTAGGACACTGTTCTTCATCACCTCAAGCCCCTTCCTGAACTGCTGCAGCTCCCTGAAGAGGATCCACTTTCGCTCATAACGCACGACTGCACATTTTCAATGCACTACTGTACTTTTGAGCATAAGGCTCCCCACTTCGTAAGGCTGGACTGCTAAAGTTAGGGATCGACTCTGAAGAACTGCCTAATGCTCTATTTGTGTTAACTTACCCTTCTGTTGCAGGTTGTGGTGGTGTTTCCCCCTTTACTGCATTGGGCGAAACATAATTGTATATATGGTAAATAGTGAACGGCGTGTGTGGTAACTGTTTGATATTATTTGGTGTATTTGTGTTTAATTATTAAGGTCTATAAAAAATGTATATGCATTTTTTATATTAACTTGTCTAAGCGTAT
Source organism: Ambystoma mexicanum (assembly GCF_040938575.1). NCBI lineage: Eukaryota > Metazoa > Chordata > Amphibia > Caudata > Ambystomatidae > Ambystoma > Ambystoma mexicanum. Next base: position 81,063,403 of record NC_090941.1, read on the forward strand.
TCTGTGGAGTTTTACAGTGTGTACTCATTGTGGGCTTCTGATCACTCTCACCCCTCCTGAGACTTAGTCTTGACCGCCTGCCAAGCTATCGTAGATCAGTCTGGTTTGTCCAGAAGGTTCCCCTGTTCCACTAAAGTAGCGTGGCCTCCTAAACTTCTGCCCACCAGGTCAGAGTTTAGAAATCTATCTTAACAACATGCATAAGGGAAAACTCAAGGGAAAATACAGGCCCGTTGAGTAAAGTTGAACTCTGGAAGTAATATGTAACAAGTGGATGAATTCAATGGCAAGAGACATTCCCCTGTGGTGAAGCAGAAAGACTCTAAAGTGCTGAATGTGAAAGATAGAAGAAGTCAAGAGAAAAAAATAATTTCCTTAAAACTATAGGAATATAAAAACTGGAGGACCTCAAGGAAGAAGTTGTCCCCTTTCAAAACTGTGGAGTGAAATAGTTGGAGAAGAGCGAAACGTAGGGAAGGAACCCCCCACCGTTTTTATGGAGTAGTGGAATATTATTGACCTTTCTCTAGAAGTGTTGGATAGATAGTGAAGGCCGAGAGAAAACAGAGGGGGAGGGAGGACCCCTTTCTCTATTGGAACTTTTCTTTCTTTTCTATTCTGCACCTTAAAACTTTATGTTGAGAACTTTGAATGAAAGATACATAGCTTACCAGAAACCCCTTTTAAATATGATATTGAGTTTAGAGTGTGAGGGTCAGTTTAGGATTTTTTGGACACAGGACAGAGGATGATCTTTTGTTAAGCATCCTGACACAGACATTCCTTAGTTTTGTTGAGGCAGGGAAACCCCTCTTAGGCTAAGGGACAGATAGGATTTCCCCAAACCTGCTTGTTAATTTCTTATCAATAAAACACCAAGTTTGTACCAAAGATGATTACTGTGTCCGAGTCTTACACTTGATCCCTTACAATAAGTACAATATTTTTTATTTTCCAAATTAAAATGTAGTACGTTGTGTACATACATTTAGACATTAATAAAACAAAACAACAAATGCAAATACATTTCATACCAATTTAAACAAATAAATCCATTAACATTAAACATGCATAGAACACATACTATAATTTAAACATTTGCTTTATGCTGTAAAAACATAGCAACACAGAACATATTTTTTAATAATTAAATAAGTAAAACCACCAACATCACAAATGCCTATAATACACACTATAACGTAAGTATGTTTATTTACGTAATTAATCATTCAAACACAAGCAAAGTTAGTAATGATGACATTGTTTAAAAACAAGCAATATTTAAAATGCATGCAATAAAAAATGCATCCTAAAGTAATCAATTTACATACATTTACTGAAATCTCAAACAATGTATTAAAAAAATTCAAAAAACAAAATACAAGTTGAAAATCGATTATTGTAATATCAATGTCACGTGGGTCCAATTTACTAAGGAAAATACTAGTCGTAAGGCCAAAAATGACTTATGTGGAAGTAATTTACACCAATTTACGAAAACGACTTCTGACAAAGACAGAAAAGTGGAAGTAAAAAAAATGAGCATACATCGTCCATACATCAAGCGGAAGTTACGCAAAGACGATAATGCATAAAGCACCCCACGAAGACAAAAAAATCAATAGTTCTGCTAATAATAACTGAAAATGATGTAGCACCCACAATTACCACAAAGCCATCCAAGAGGAAAATGCACACACAAAACCCAAAGCTCGTCCTGTAGCACACCACAGAATACATAAAGCACACATACTGCCACATCATACGTCAAACCAATACAAAGATCCAAAAAAGGAACCACACCCCCATGCCAAACACACACACACAGTCAGCATACCAGACAAACCTCAACCCTACACACACACACTGCTGCAGAACATTCAACACTAACAAGGACAAACCAACCCATACAGCAATGATAAACATCAGCATTCACATCTTGATGCCAAACGTCCCTATGCTATGTTATGTTACTTTGCATTTATATAGTGCCTTATGTACCATTGGTATGGTCTCAAGGCACTGGTAGGTTGAACGACCTCGGGAACCGTAGTTCAAGTCAGTAGAGAGAGAGAGAGAGTCATAAGGTGCGTGTGTACAGCAGGCGTGACACTCGGATGATAGCTGCTTCTTAGCGGTAGGTGTGGTGGTAGGCAGATCAGGAGTATATGTTCATCCTGACAGGTGATACCAGACTGATTCTGGCTGTGTTAGGCCTGGGGAGAATGCCTAGGCTGGCGGGTATGCAACCAGCTGTGTTTAGTTAGGATGATGGGGAGTATGAGGCAGGTGTTGGTAAGTAACTTACACCAATTTACGAAAACGACTTCTGACAAAAACAGAAAAGTGGAAGTAAAAAAAATGAGCATACATCGTCCATACATCAAGCGGAAGTTACGCAAAGACGATAATGCATAAAGCACCCCACGAAGACAAAAAAATCAATAGCTCTGCTAATAATAACTGAAACTGATGTAGCACCCACAATTACCACAAAGCCATCCAAGAGGAAAATGCACACACAAAACCCAAAGCTCGTCCTGTAGCACACCACAAAATACATAAAGCACACATACTGCCACATCATACGTCAAACCAATACAAAGATCCAAAAAAGGAACCACACCCCCATGCCAAACACACACACACACAGTCAGCATACCAGACAAACCTCAACCCTACACACACACACTGCTGCAGAACATTCAACACTAACAAGGACAAACCAACCCATACAGCAATGATAAACATCAGCATTCACATCTTGATGCCAAACGTCCCTATGCTATGTTATGTTACTTTGCATTTATATAGTGCCTTATGTACCATTGGTATGGTCTCAAGGCACTGGTAGGTTGAACGACCTCGGGAACCGTAGTTCAAGTCAGTAGAGAGAGAGAGAGTCATAAGGTGCGTGTGTACAGCAGGCGTGACACTCGGATGATAGCTGCTTCTTAGCGGTAGGTGTGGTGGTAGGCAGATCAGGAGTATATGTTCATCCTGACAGGTGATACCAGACTGATTCTGGCTGTGTTAGGCCTGGGGAGAATGCCTAGGTTGGCGGGTGTGCAACCAGCTGTGTTTAGTTAGGATGATGGGGAGTATGAGGCAGGTGTTGGTATGAGAACAGCTATACCAAATGTGTCATAGTATTGCTGCGTTCTAGTTGAGCAGTGGTGTATAGAAGAGAGTAAGCGTGGTGATGTGATATGGTGGTTTTCAGTAGGTGCTTCAGATCGAGCGCCTTCATGCTCCATGTATTCCATGCACTCCAATCATTCGATGCAACCTAACCGTTCCATACTCTTTAACTGTTCTATGTACTCCAACCGTTCCATGCACTCCAACCGTTCCATGCACTCCAACCGTTCCATGCACTCCAACCGCGTCATGCACTCCAACTGTTCCATGCACTACAACCATTCCATGCACTACAACCATTCTTGCACAATGTCCATTCCATGCACTCCATCTGTTCAATCATTTCCATGCATTCCTTCTGATCCATGCCTCACATCCGTTCCACCCGCTTCGTTCGTTCCATCCACTTCATCCATTACACCCACTTCATCCATTCCACCTACTTCATCCATTCCATCCACTTCATCCTACTTCATCCATTCTACACGCTTCATCTTATTTCATCCATTCTACCAACTTCAATCCTACTTCATCCATTCTACCCACTTCATCCTACTTCATCCATTCTATCCACTTCATTCTACTACATCCGTTCCGCTCACTTCATCCATTCTACCCACTTCATCCTACTTCATCCATTCTACCCACTTCCTCCTACTTCATCCTTTCCACACACTTGATCCTTTCCACACACTTTGTCCTTCTACCCACCTCATCCTACTTCATCCTTCTACCTACTTCATCCTACTTCATTCTTTCAACACACTTCATCTTTTTTTTCCCACACTCTTCATTAACTCCCCACTTTTCATCTGCTCCACACTCTTCATCCGCTCAACACTCTTCATCCGCTCCACACTCTTCATCCGCTCCACACTCTTCATCCACTCCACAATCTTCATCCGCACCACACTCTTCATCCGCTCCACACTCTTCATCCGCTCTGCACTCTTCATCCGCTCCACCCACGTCATTCGTCCCCTGCACTTCATCCGTCCCATGCACTCCATCCGTCCCATGCACTCTTCATCCGCTCCGCCCTCTTCATCCGCTCCACATTCTTCATCCGCGCTACTCACGTCATCCGTCCCATGCACTTCATCCGTCCCATGCACTCCATCCGTCCCATGCATTCCATCCGTACCATGCATTCCATCCGTCTCATGCATTCCATCCGTCCCATGCACTCCATCTGCATGCACTTGATTCATCTATTCCATTTGTTCAGTTCATTCCATGCACTCTGTCATACCATGCCATCTATCCGTTCGGTTCACTCTATCTATTTGTGCACCCCATCCACATCATGTATTCATACTTTGCATCCTCTCGTCCACTTTATTCCTCTCGTCCATTTCGTTCTTCTGGTCCCTTTCATTTATTTCATCAATTTCCTTAATTTCATCCAGTTCATTTCTTTCATCTACTCTATCTATTCCGTGCACTCCATCCGTGTCATGTATTCATCCTTTCAATCTTCTGGTCCACTTTATTTCTCTCATCCACTTCCTTCTTCTCGTACATTTCATATATTTCATCCATTTCCTTAATTTCATCCACTTCACTGCTTTCATCCAGTGTATTCCTTTTATCAACTTCACTACTTTTATCCACTTCACTTGTTCTATTCAGTTTATCAGTTTTAGTTTACATTAGCAGTTATTAATTTTCGATTTCTCGTTCGGATCGTGATGCTGGATTGTTATTTATGATAAAGCAGCTTTGGGCTAGGTCATTGATTGCTGTTATCCAGTTTGAGTTAAGAGTCAATTTTATGGGAAGAGCCATGTTTTCAGTAATTAGCGGAAAGACATGAAGTCCTCTGTGAGTCGGATGTGGGGTGGAAGTGCGTTCCACAGAATGGGGGCCAGGGCTGAGAATGATGATCCACCTAACCTGACTGAGTTGGTTATTGGTATGACTAGGGGGCCGGCAGAGCTTGATCTTAGAGTGCGTGGAGGATGGTAGGGTTTTAGTTTGTTTTGAAGCTATTGAGGTCCGGTTTTATGCATTGCTAGGAGACAGATGCATAAGGTTTTGAAGGTCACCCTTCTGGCAACCGGAAGCCAGTGCAGCGTTTTGAGGGCTGGGGAGATGTGATCTCTAGGGCCAAGTGCTAGTAGCAGTTTGGCTGCAGTGTTTTGCGCTCTTTGTAGCTTAGTCAGTTGGTATGCGCGGACTCCGAGGTAGAGGGGGTTAGCATAGTCCAGTCGTGACATAACAATTAATTGGACCGCGGAGAGTATATTGGGAAAGGAGAGGCAAGGAAAAATGCGCCTAAGAGTTTTAAGGTGGCAGTGGCAGGACTTGGAGACGTTGTTGACTTGAAACTAGAGGGTTAGATCAGAGTCTAAGGTGCATCCAAGGTTTTTTATGGAATTTGAGGGTGTCGGGGAGTTGCCCATGGCAGATGGCCAGGGTAGTGGGTGTGGAAGACGTTCAGTGTTGCCACATATCATGATTTCAGTTTTGGAGGGGTTTAGCAAGAGGTGGTTTGTGGTCATCCAGTGATCTATGTTGAGGAGAAATGAAGCAAGGTCGGGTTGGCAGTTGGGTTTTGAATTCAGGAGTTTTAGGATTAGTTGTGTGTCATTGGCATAGTTGTAGCACAGGATATTGTGTGAGCTGATTATTCGTGGGAGGGTGGACATATAGAGGTTAAACAGGAGGGCTGATAGGCATGCTCCTTATGGAACTCCAGTGTTGACTGGTCGGGCGTGGGAAGCATAGGTGGAGAGTAGGGTTATTTGGTTCCTATTGTCGAGGAAGGATGCTATCCATTTGAGAGCGTTTCCACGGATTCCCAGGGAGTGGAGGCGGTCGAGGAGGATTGAGTGGTTGATTGTGTCAAAGGCGGCGTATAGGTCAAGAAAGATTAGCGCAGCACCTCCTGCAGAATCAGCAGTGTTTTTAAGGTCATCCCAGATTGAGGTTAGGGTGGTTTCGGTTCCGTGTCGGGCTCTGAAGCCCGATTGAGCATGGTCTAGGAGATTGTTGGCTTCAACAAAGGTTGAGGGAGTTTTTTTTTAGAAGAGGCTTGACATGAACAGTTTTGAACTCGTCGGGAAAAATTCCTGAGGAGAGGGAGTCGTTTATGATGGTTCTTGCGTGTTCTCCTGCACAGGTAGATGCGAAAATTTCTTTGAGGGTTGTGGCCGGGCAGGTGTCCAGCTGGGAGCCGGATGGTTTGCGGGCAGAGAGAAGTTTGAGAAATTGGTCAGCTGATATTGGAGTGAAGGAGTCAAAAGTTGGTTGGGTAGCGGTCGCAGGCGTTGGGATGGCAGGTAGGGTGGGTGGATTGCGTGGTGGGTGAGAAAGAGCTAGTTTGTTGGTTAGAGAGTTTGTTCTTTCGAGAGCTGTGGTGGTAAAGTGTAGAGAGAGTGAGTCACACAGTGATTGTGAGGGGGTGGGAAGGGTGGTGGCACATGATGGTTTGGTGAATTTGGCGATGATTTTGTGAAGTTCTTTGCTGGGTTTTTACAGTTTAGGATTCAGGAGTTGCAGTGGGCTTTTTTAGCTTTCTGGATTTCGGCCTTATAGTGACGATGGTGCTGGGCCAAGGTGGATCTACTCAGGGCTGTTTTGTCTTTCTGCCATGTGCGTTCTAGGGATTTGTATAGTCGTTTAGTGGTCTTCAGTTCTGGTGTGAACCATCTGGGAAAAAGGCCATGGCGAGCTGATGGTTTGCAAGAGGGGGTGAGTGGGATTAGTGAGGTGTTGAGCCATGAGTCAAAGGCATCGCAGGTTAGGCGTTCATTGGGTAGGCGGGTGGGTGGGGAGACTGAAGGAGAGCATTGGCTAGGTCGGGAAGGATTTTTAGTTTCTTCAAGCATTTGTGTAGATTCGGAGGTTCTGGTTTGGGTAAGGGTAGCGGGTTGGGTGAGCGATTGGCGAAAGAAACAATGAAGAGATCAGACCAGATGATCGGGGTGGGGGGTTTAGATGTATCAGGTTGTGGGAGCTGAAGATGGCATCAAGTGTGTGTCCTTTATAGTGAGTCGGCCTGTTTATGTGGGTACAGAGGTTAATCGCATCTGAGCCGTCGACCAGAGAGTGGGTCATAGGTTTGGTCGGGATGTCAAGCCATATGTTGAAATCTCCTAGAAGGGTGAGGATGGGATGGTTTAGTTGGAGGGTGGCAATAGAATCGCAGAGATTTTTTGAGAATTGTCTATCGTAGCCAGGGGGTCTGTATATGATTAGGAACCTGTGGGAGAACGCAGGGGGGAGGGATAGTTTTACGAGGAGTGATTCGCAGGAAGGAATGGATGGTTGGTTATCGATGATTGAGGTGTTGAAGTAAGTCTTGAAGGCGATTGCTATTCCTCCTTCTCTAGAAGTGCAGTTCAGTGGGAAGAGGGAGTAGTCTGGGGGGAAGGCTTAATTGGCAATAGGGGCAAAGTCGTCAGAGAAGCAGGTTTCTGTGATAAAGACCAGGTCTGGTTTGTCAGTGGCGAGGAGGTCAAAGATGCTGTGTCTGCTTTTTGCTACAGATCGGGCATTAAAAAGGATGCAATTTACTTCGGTGCAGGAGGATGATGTGGGAGATGCAGGGGTGGGGGTGGAAGGGGAGATGGTGGAAGATGGGGACCGAGAGGGGGGGTGGTTGGTGGTTGATGGGAAGAGTTGGCGGGCAGTAAAGTTGATGGGTTTGGGGGGAGGGGTTGGACTGGTGTGACGGGTTAGGAGTTTCAGTTGTGGTCAGTGAGAAATCAAGGGAGAGGGGTTTCAGGTAGGGTGAGGCAGGGGGGAGGGTGGTGATTATCGAGATTGGGAGGATGAGGAGGTGGGTCGAAACAGGAGTGGCAATGAGAAAAGAGATTGAGGGAGACCAAGCACGTTTTCTCTTCAGTGTTTTTGTTGCGGCTGGTGTGTGAGAGAGGGTAGGGGGGGTCGGAGGGAGAGAGGGAAGCGGCTACTGTTCTTGCCAGGGCAAGGCGTGCAATTTCTAGAGAGGGGAAGGAGTGGGGACGGTGTGGGTTGATGGTGGGAGTTGATAAGGGGAATGGGGGTCAATGGTTGCGGGGCTGGGTCTGCTTGGGAGGCTAGGCGGGCTGAAAGTCAGGGGATTGGGGAGTGGTATGATGATAGTAGGAGGGTGGGTGGAGGAGATGGGAGGAGCAGTGGTCTTAGGATGGTTGGCTCGCCATCGTGCCCCTCTGGCTTGGTGTTTGGATAGGGGATGGGTAGGGAATGTGGTGGGGGGCAGGATGGTTTGGGGAGGGGGGAGATGGGAAGTAGTGCGGGCGGGAAGGGAGGCGGGCGCGAGTGGGTCATTTTCGGCAGACATAGGTGGGTTGGGTGGACTCATGGTTTCGATTAGTTTGAACTGTGTTATAGTTGGCAGTGGATGATTTTGTTCACACCTTCCCACACAACTATACCACCGGATGTTAATTGTACATACTCTCTATGATTAACTGTACTACAGCTGTACCACTGCATTTCTAAGTTCAACTATACCACCGGGTGAGAGTATTCACAGTTTCTAGGTTCAGCTATACCACCAGGTGAGAGTATTCACAGTTTCTAAGTTCAACTATACCGCAGGGTGATATTATTCACACTTTCTAAGTTCGACAATACCACAGGGTGAGATTATTCAAAGTTTTAAATTTCAACCATACCATAGGGTGATATCATTCACATTTCTAAGTTCAACCATACCATAGGTGAGATTACTCACAGTTTTAAAATTCAACTATACCATAGGGTGAGATTATTCACAGTTTCTAAATTCAACTATACCAGATGGTCAGATTAGTCATAGTTTCTCAATTCAACTATACCACAACTATATGAAGGCACAAAGCACAACTTTACACCTCCCACCAAAGGAGATGTATCCCTGAGTCCTAGAGATATGGCTGTACATGCAGCAATGGCACGATGCTGCCGTACAACAGCCAAGGAGATAGAGAAAGCGGGACTTCCGCACCAGGGTCACACTCTTCTAACAGAGGATTACCGAAGGGTTTTGCTTCCCTCTGCATGACATTGTGGAGATGTTGCGGGAGTGAGAGGGTGATTTGCACCCGACCACTGCGCATTCACATGCCATCGGGGCACATGTGAATCTCCTGGCCACCCTGCATTTCTTCACCAGTGGCATCACTGAAGGCATCTACCAGTCCATGCAATCACACACCCGGCACCAGGTTGTGGCATCATATCGAGCAGCCAACACATGTCCAAAAACCCTCGACCCAGAACTCACAAAGACAGGTGACATGGTGCACCGATTCCCCTGTGTCATTGGTGCCATTGACTGCAGCCATGTTGCATTGTGCCCAACCCCCAGGGCAATGCACATATGTACCGGAAACGGCACAGCTGGCACTCCATTAATGTCCAACTGGTCTGCAATGCCAGTGGACTGTTCCTGGATGTGTGCACCAATTTTCCAGGCTCTGTCCACATCAGCAACATATTCTGGGTCTCCAGGATGTGTGCGCAGTGGTAAGATGGACACTACAGGGACATGTGGCTGATAGGCAAGTACAAAAACTCTCACCACGTATTATCACACACATGCATCCACACGCAGGCGCACAGCCACACAACCATCGCAACATGTGCACACTGTTACTCTGTCCACAAAAAGCCAACTAGCATGCATCCAACATGACACGCAATTCACACTGACACCATTCATGTCCTTCCTCACACTGGCGATGCAGGTTATGCTTACATCCCCTACATCATGACACCTGATAGGCCCACCAGTACACAACAAGGAAGGTACAATATGGCATACAAGGACACTAGGGGCATCATTGAGGGGACATTGGCCTCCAGAAGTCACAACTCAGATGCCTACATCACTTCAAGAGGGCCCTCATGTACAGGCTGCATGCGGTGAGTGACATCAGACATGCAAGTTGCATCCTGCATTACATCGCACTGCACAAACATGTGCATGCGGACGTAGTACCTACTACCTGACCTCAGCCCTTCACTCCCTTCACCCCCTTCAACTATTCCAGAATAGGACTGCAACACTTTTCCTTGGCTCAAGCCCAGGGACCGCATATCTCCAGCCCTAAAATCTCTCCATTAGCTCCCGGATGTTGCGAGGATCAAGCTCAAGACCCTCTGCATCATCAACTAGGCTTTCTGGGACCTGGGACCCTGCTACCTCCAACTCAATCTCCCCAAATCCCTCACTGCCAGAGCCCTTCGGTCTTCTAGCTCCAGCTCTCTGCAGATCAGACACTTTCCCAAGCAGAGAGTGGGGGGTAGATTTCTCTCTTCCGCAGGAGCCTCCCTCTGGAATGGCCTCCTTGCCCCTCTCAGTCTTGATCCGGATCTCCTTAAGTTCAGGAAGCTTCTCAAGACCCTTCATTTCTCTTCTTCCTTCCCTCTCCACCTCCACCTCCCCAGCTAATGTCCCCTTCTGCTACATTTTTGACTGGTTTCCTGATTCCTTCTTAGTCTTACAGGGCACCAATCTGTCCTTGTCAAGTCCACCCAAGCACTTTGTTCTCCCTTGACCCACCAAAACGTGCACTTGCCCTACCGGGCTCCCCCCCTTTACTAGCCTGACGTGGCCTATACCCCTACTGAGCCCTCTCCAGCCCCATCCTTGCACTTAGCCTGTCAACTCTTATTCCCTGCACTCCCTGTTTTCCCCTGCCAATTGTCCACCTGTCCTCCCTGTAGCACTCGCCTAGCCCAAGGGCTCTCTTCCCCCCTTCCCCTCTTCCCTCCCTGCTAAGCACTCGCTTGCTCTCTACTCCCATATTAGCATAAACGCATTCCGCTCTGATTGGCAATTCCCCACCCTCCCCACTTTCTTGTTACTGCACTTGCACAATCAGAATGACGCAAGGAAGAGTAGGACTGTTTTTTGATATTCTTCATCCCTGCCAACCCCCCCACCCCCCTTTGTCTTGTGTTGCCTGAAACACCATTTGCTGTATAGGTACATTTTAAATACCCAATAAATAAAATAAAGAACATATTAGATTCACAGTTCATATATTACGCCATTGCATCTTCTAAAAACTCACGTAAAAGTCACGGCTGACATTGATGTCAGTTTTCAGATGTAATCAATGTGCACAAACTGTACAAAGAGGCATGGGAGTTTTACAGTTTGCACATTATGCAATTGTAATCTCCTAAAAACTCACATGAAAATGAGGGCTGACTTTGATGGCAGTTTTCAAATATAAGTTGCATAATGTACAAACTGCAAAACTCATACATCTACGTGTACAGTTTGTGCGCATTAGTTCAAGTACAAACTGTAAAAGTTATATTCACCTCTTGTTCATATTGAATCAAATTAATGTTAGAATATATGTACAATTCTATTTAAAATGTACACAGAATATGGAATATGTATAATAATTACCCTTAAAATGAATTTACAGTTTATTTACAACATTTACCCAGACAAGTATAGTATTTACATTATGCACACAATGTACACATTCTATTTAAAATGTACACACACATGTAGAGAATATACATTATGTATGGTCAGAAAGAATAGACTGCTTCTATACAAAAGGTACACAGACATGTACAGTGCGTACATTATACAAACTCAGAATAGATTTACAGCTATTAGACAAAATGTACACATAATGTAGAGTACGTACATTACACATGCTCAGAATGAATTTACAGCTTCTACATAAAATGTCCAAAGATATATAAAGTATGTACACAACACATGCTCAAAATAAATGTTCAAATGTTAAACTTCTATACAATCTGTAAATGAAAATGTAGAGTATGCACATTACCCAAACTCAGAATGAATATACAACATGTATACAAAATGTACACAGATGTAAGGAGTATGTACATTAGAAATGAAAAAAAAGTTGGAATTATTTGAAAAAAAATGTTTACAAAATAGTTCAGGTTAAACCAACAGTAACCTAAAGTCTACAAACATTAGAAATGATAACACAAAGGTAACAAAATAATAAACGTTATTAAATATAAAAACATATTTAAAAAATCAAATATCTAGGTAACCTTAACTCACCCTGTTATTGGTTGGCATATTTTGCTTTCACTGTGAAATGTGTATAGTGAAAGAATTGTAATGTGTTGGGCGAATATTTGTTTAAGTTCATCAAAAATGTTAAACTGTTTATATTTATTTATATTTTTAATGTGTATTGCATTTGTGATGCTTTTGTTGGCATTTAAATGTTGTATTATTTATTAGATTTAGTTGCATGTTTATGTTCTGTTCCATGCTCAGAAGCACTGCTGAAAAAGACACGTAAACCCACTGCCACATGGCTTGGGAACACGGCAATGCATTGATGCACTTCCTAAATCCCATTGCATAGGCCCTGGTTCAAAGAAATAGAGAAAAGATCCTTACATATCGTGTATCACACCATGCACAACAGCACTTGTGCCATAATACATAAATGCAGAAAGACAAAAATATAGACCCCTGCATGGCCTTGAACATGTTGACTACATTGTGAGGACAGACTTTAGCATCAAACACACAACTAAGTCAATCATATGTCCTGCAGGTGGATACAGCCCGTTGAAGTATCACTGACTAATGACCTGTTTGCGTTCTACAATGATGAGCACAGCTAAAAGAACATGTACACATAATTGCATGCCAATGTGGATGTGTAACAGTTCAGTCCCTGTTGAGGAAGATCTAAACCCCAAGGGACCGGACCTGGTGTCATAGATAATCAGGACACTCCTGGGAAATTACTTTCAATCCTCCATGGAATGGAAGAACGTACTTGTAGAGCGACAGTGGATGGAGAAGGCTTGCAGACATGTCTGGGCATGCATTCAATGTAGGGTGCTACAACTTTTCAACTAGGGCCACCCATTGACACCATCATTCTGTATCCATCAAACATTTCACGTATTATACATTGCGTCCCCTAACACACATACTTTGATATGCCATGGAGTACATCATGACAAGCAACATGCATACCCATCCAACACAGCATAAGTGACCCAAAGAAGAAGCCTACACTGCAGCAGCAGCACCTCAGCCCACATTGAGAAAATCCTGCATGCACACACATGCCACCCACTCACAAATCTCTTGTTTACAAAGCAACCACACATCCACTCCCTGTGCAATGATGTCTTACTGAAAGGACAAACATATGTGCAATCCCACTTCAAAGGTGTATCTAACATATTGACCTAAATATAACAGGTAGCCAATGCCAGTGTCGGCCAGCAATGATGGGCACATGATCAATAGCAGGCCTATTGGCCATAGCCACACTCAAACATAGATGTTTGTCTTATAAGCAATGCCTGATTCAACAAGGAGCTGAAACTGATCACATCTGCAGACATGTGCTACACACCACATATCACCCAAACAGAAAATTGACTTCAGATTAACCAGAGCACTGATAAGTGGCAGCGTACACATATACAAGAAGCCCAAAGGTGCAAATGGATGCATGCCACAATACAATCAGCACAATGGTATCACTAAGTGACATGCACAACATCTACACCCTTCAAACAGTGCCTGTGGGACATGCACTATATGGTAGTGTGCAGCCACCATACAGCCCTGTACACATCCAGCAATGGAAATCACATGCTCCAGGAAGGCACGTATACCGTGTCATCAGGAATTCACTGTGCTATGTGGAGTCCAACACCTGACTTGTCCAACGCTAGTGCAAATGGAATGCCAGCACTTTCCAAAAAAGACATGAAGCATATGCTTAGAAAGCCTAAACACACAGCATGGAATGAGGGAATCCAGAACAGGTGACGCAGACCACCCATTCAAAATCACCTTCCCACACCTCATTACACAGTCCACAGTGTAAACCATAATGATCCTTGCATGTTCCACAAGGTATACCTCTCCTTCCCACACAATCATGGCCACCCACCTCCACTCCACAGCCAAAATCCATGGTGACAAGCTGTAAAATTCCATAACAGCCTGTTACAGTGCATGGCACAATGATTTTAACACAGCACAATGGACATGGCACAATCAATATGAAAGATTGTGGGCCAGAGGTTCACTTTAATCAGAATATCAGAAAATAATTATAGGTATGGGGAAATGCAATACATCAACATTGTGAGCTCAGTATGAGGGCACGTCGATTCCTCAACGTCACCATGCATTATCAACTGGGAACCTCTAAAGGGCAGATGGATGGTCATTGCATGGCTGAAGAATCTATTCCCTGACGTGGTTATGCCAAAGCATGCAAATACTGGCATCATATACATACAGACAAGGATACACAATGCCAGTTAGGCTGCACAATGGGATGGGAGCATTCAAATCCTGCAACATTAGTAGGCATCAAGACACAAATGCATGAAGCCATGCAAATAAAGATGTAGCCTTACATTAGATACAGTGTTCCGAAACCTGACCCTGTGGGAACAGCGTCCAACTATTTTTCCCCTAAAAGACATGAGGGAACATGATATACTCACACAAATGAAAACACCTGCATAATCATATTCATGCCATTTAGTCCCCAATGGTGAAACAAAGTCACACAAATTGCCTACCTGTAGGCTGAAGGTTCTCTGGCATGAAGGAAAAGCATTAAAGGCTTACTCAAGACTTTTTCGCCTTTTGTTCACCTTATGCCCCATTGGAAAATGAGCTCCAATGTATTCTTTTCCAACTGCACTGAAAACCAAGTGGACTATCTGTTCAAGAATATATGTCAAACAAAGTACTGTAATGCACTTAAAAATGCAATTAAAAGCAATTAGAAGCCTATTGTAAATCTATTAAATAATATAGTTACCATGTTAGAATGTATACAGGGAATACATCACTGTTTAATCTGTATGACCAGATTGGCGTTCCAATGTTGCTTTGATATGGCTGGGTTTTTTGTTTCCCCACTCAGCCTGACAAGCTAAACCTCTGTTCAATCGAGCATATAACTTTCTGATGGGTTTGGGCTGAAAGCTCAGGGCATTGTACATTTTCCATCCAGAACGCAAAGAAATACTTTGCTTCCCGCACTACAAAGAGATCCCAATATCATGGCCTCTAATTAAAGGGCTGCTTGCACCCATATGGGCTCTTCTCAAAACAAACATTCTTAAAAAATACATTGAAAAACATCTCAGTACACCTCAAACCTAGTCATCTGAGCTGATACAATGTGAGCTGAAGGCATGAGGTAGAATCCTGAAAGTTCATCTTCAAGCATGAAAGGCCAGAGGGCACTTGAGGTTTCACATCTTGACATCAGCTCTCCCCACAAACTAATGACCTACTGGAAGAAAAAACCAAAGGATCATCTGTCAACCACTTCCATTAATCATTAGCTGAAGGCAAATCCAGACATTAGGATTCACTTCATACATTTGACAGAAAGGAAACTTGTCATTTAAAAACAACATTTATGATGCAAAACATAACTTTCAACATAGCCTCACAATGACAAGATTTATTGTGAAAAGGAAAATTGCTCTCAAAGCATGAGTGTCTTCCCTATACAAGACTAAATATGGCATATTCATTTTTTATTACTAATGGATATATTCATATAATGTAATAATGTTGTAAAAATGTATCTTACAGACTTATGTTGTATTTCCCTAAATTTGTGATGTGGAGAAGCAAATAAAGAAATCCATATTCTATTGATGGGAGGTATTCCTTTCAGTAGATAATAGAGTACGTATGATTATGAGTCTACATTTTTCATGAGACACCTCTCTCAAATGCTGATATAATTCTGACCTACTAAAGACAAGTGTTGCCTTCTATGTGTGTGGCATCTTATTAAGCAAACCAGTGGAAGGATTCAACCAATTAAAAATTGTGATGTCAATTATGACATACTGTGGCCAAATTAAACATTATTTTAGTTGAAACCTACTCACCTTAAGTGAGGAGAGCTAGCATGCTAAAGGCTACAGAAAGGTGATCCACTGTCTATATTAATGAGCCCTGAGTTTGGTTAATATCTGGAGGTGAATAGATATTGACTAAGAGAAAGCCTAAAGCAGATTTGACCTAATGAAACTACACCAGAGGTGCCAAGCTGACTGGGAGATGAGAAGAAACAAATCAAGAAATCCATATTTCATTGATGGGAAAGATTCCTGTCGAAGATAATAGAGAAAGTATGATTATGAGTCCAAATTATTCGTAACATACCCCTCTCAGATGCATATATAAGTATTGCCTACTAAAAATAAGTGGTGTATTCTATGTAAGTGTCATCCCATTAAGCAAACCAGTGGAAGGATTCAACAAAGTAAAAGTGTAATGTCATAATTTTAGTTGAAAACCACCCCAGCTCAGTCACTTAATGTTGTATTCAAAAGTGAGTATAAAGGTTCCCTAATGCAATTAGATATATGTCCCCTAGAATCATTTCCCTGCTAAGTTCATGGAGTAGGTAGAACTGTGCTTCTATGGAAGGATCATTCCAAACAGAAAGCTATCGAATCTAATGTGAAATTAACCTTGCTTTTTCACTATATTCAAACCTAAGTGAGAATTGATTTAGTGAAGAACATATAGAATGTTCCTATGCATAGCATGACGTATCTGAGAAACTATAAACAATTGAATAGAAATAGGATGTTGTAGCATGTTAGTTTGAGATGTATCCTGCTTTCTGAGTGTGTTCAAAGCCGAGTAAGATTACACCCAAAATCAAATAACAGTTTTTCTATTGTATCTGTGCTGTGTGCACATTGACAAATGGATAGCCCACAAACCGACGTTGAGACCAAAAACCGAGGGAGAAGTGAGTCCCTCGCTCATAACGAGACAGCAGAAGTATGAGTAAATGCCAAAGTGAGCATAACCCAAAACCCACTCGTACCCAGTCTGGAAGAGCAGCAAGCTGTGGAAAAACACACCTGCCGAAGAAACAGACCCTTACTGGAATAGACCATGTCACACTGAAGAAAATCTGGTTGTCCAGATCGAAGGAGGTTGGAAAGAGTAGAGCGTGAGTGGGGAAGGAAGAAGAATTGCTCTCCCCTGTGTCAAGGTCATCAAGACCCACAGGAGCTAAGAGAGGTACAAAGGGAGAAGGGTTACCAATACCCCCACAGCCCACGAGACTCAGTGAGACAGATAAACCCAAGGGAGCCATCAATTCCCAATAACGAAATAGAAGAACAGACACAAGGGGAGCACAGTCCCTTCCTGAACCAAGCAGAGAGAGACCTACACAACTTGTGGTGATGGATCAGGGAAATAGTGTTCCACCTAAAGAGATGTGGAGATTTTGTTTTGGAATAGAACTTAAGAATTGTGTTTGAATTTAAGGAAAATTGAACTTTGGCATACAGCTGACAAAAATGGTTTTCTTTGAAAAGAACTGCTTGTTAATTTCTAACATTGCACTTAGACACAGGAGGGATTCGGGGGACAACCAGAGACACTTGTGGGGAGAACAAAACTAGAGACACTTTGGGGAGAAACCAAGAGTGCAGGGCACCCCACCTACTTTCTGCCGAGTTTTGGAAGGTGTCAGGGCTAGTTTGGATCAAGGACTATTTTGATTTTTAACTATCAAGGAGCACCTTAGTTTAGTTTTGTTAGGAAGGGAACATCCATTTAGCAATAGGGATAGTGAGGTGTTTTACTTTTAAGTTCAACAACACTGCAGCACAATATGTCCTTCTTCTGTATTGCCACAGTACTTAAATCATTCCAAGAAACTGAATATCTAACAGAAAAAAAGCTAACAAGACATACCTAAAATGAATTGCATTTAAACATACTTTCCAAAAAGGGCTCCTTTTTTGGAAAGCATATATTCATATGAACCATACTACACAAGTCTCAACAAATGAAACAGATGGCACATATGGGGTTTCAAATTGCCAAGCGTGTTTAGTGAAACTTTCAAAATCCACTCAAAGTAACCCTCTGCAACTATATTTCAAAACTGCAAATGACAAATAATTGTATTACAATTATTCAAATGTTGGAGAAAAAGGAGTTATTAGGTCACTATGATACATTAGAATTGACAGCTTGGTTTGAAGCAACTGAAAACAGCCATGCAAATGTGAAATGTAAACAGTGCAAATGAATGGTAGAAGATGAGCATTTCCAAGAAGAACATGCAGAAAAAGAAATTGGTAAAGAAACTGCTGAAGGGGGTCAACCATCCCTTCCATCCATTGCAGGCTGGCAAGAAACAATGCCATGGTACAGTCCAATCAATCTGAAAAAGATGTATCCTAGTTCATATCACAGTTCAATGATGAAGATCCCAGCATTTACATGCAAGTCACTGAACAAATAAAACATGGATTACAAGATGAGATCAAAACATGCAATTGTAAAAATGGCCAACCTCTACTCTTATTTTGGATTTTTTGGTTCTTAGTATTACTTATTGTTATTGATAAAATCACAGCGAAAGCAATGCATTTTTGGCAAAATAACTCATACAAAATGTATCATTGATAACAGAGCAGAGGACATTGGTCCTCCTTTAAAATGGGGTGAGGGAATGTGACTTGAAGACCAAATGTTGCAGCGAAAAAGTTAAAACATAAACCATGGACGAGGACAGGACAGAATGATGTAGAAACAGGATGGTGGTGTAAATGCTGAATTAAGGATGAATGGGTGACAGAAAAGTGCTGTACAGTTGTCCATGAAGGGTAGGGAGCGAGAAAAACAGGGTAATGTTGTAGCATAGTGTGCTAGGAAACAGATTATTCAGAAATAAGTAAAGCTTTGAGGTTAGATTTAAATAGTGGTAGAGTTGGAGTACTACAGAGAGGGAGAGGAAAAGCATTCCAGAGTAGGAGAGTGAGGAGAGAGAACGCAGAAAAGAGAGGGAGCAGAAGGGGCTTGAGTGGTGGCAACAAGGTGAGCTGAGGATGATCATAACGAGCGAGGAGGAGAGTGTAGAGAGAGATGAGCAGATAGCAAGGGTGGGCTGAGTCCATAGATACCTTTGAAGATGATAAGTTTATAGATAGACTTTTGCTCCATAGATAGCCAGCTAATTTAGCAACAGGCAGAGGAGGTAGAGGTAAAGCGAGAACGGTTGAAAAGTGTGTGAACTGCAAAGTGGAGGTCTTTGTCCAGAGGTAAAAAAGCATAGTTGGGAAATCCATATAGAAGACTAGCACAGTAGGCAGGTCAACAAAGAAAGGAATACGGAGGAGATAGGCTGTCTAGCAGTATTGAAAGGAAGAAGGTGACAGATTGTTCTGATATTGAGGAGGTTGAGTGGCAGATTTGGAGCCGAAGTATGAACAATTGTGTAATGGGTTGACATCAAGGGTATGAGTGGAAGCAGTGCAAGGAAGGTAGTCAAGAGAGAAAAGAAGAAGACAGGGCGAGCAAGAGATAGCCCGTTTGGCTAGGAAGTAGAAAGTGTCAGTCTTAGTGGAGTTGAGCATGAGCAAGTGAGATGCCATCCGATATTTGAGAGACAGTTTGACATTTTCTGACATCTCGTTAGATAAGGAGTGAAAGGAGAAGAAGATCTGAGTGTTGTCAGTGAAGAGTTGATAGAAGCGGTAAGAAAAGATCAGGGTGCCAAGAGATGGTGTATAGATAATGAAGAGAAGTGGACCAAGGACAGACCATTGGGCAACTCCAACAGTAGCAGAAGGGGTGTGAATGGGGAGGTAAAGCTGTTCCAGCACACTTGAAAGTATCTGAGGGCAAGGTATGAAGCAATGAAAGCAGCAGAGGTAGAGAAAAAAGAATAGATGAAAGGTTTGCATTACAAGCAAAACATATGTAGTTGCAGGCATTAAGAAGAACTGTCTCTGCAGAGGTCAGAAAGCAGATCAAAGAGGGTCACAGAGGTTGTGAGTATTAAGGAACTCAGTGAGTTGATTGAATACTACTTGCTCTATCATTTTGGAATAGTGTGGTAGAAGAGAGACCGGGCGAACATTGGCAGAACAGTTAAGATTAAGACCAGATTTCTTAAGCAGAGGGATGACAGTCATTGTCATACAGGATAAGGGAAAAGTGGCATTGTAAAGAGAGGAGTTGAAGCAAGATGTGGAGCAACAATGGGCTCTATGTGCTTCACAATGTGTGTGGACAGTGGTAGTGGGGGACAGAAATGGTTAGCCTTGAGGAGTAGGGCAAGAATCATATCTGGGTTGGTGGGGTCAAAGGGAGACATAGTTGTTGGAGGGGCGAAAGAGTGGTGGAGATAAATGAGCAGGAGGGGATAGAGGTAAGTAGCTAGGTTTTTGTGAATGCCATAAATTAAATTATGGAACCAAAGTAGAGAGCAAGATCATTTGCAGAAAGAGTAGAGGAGATAGAGGTGGGTTTAGGAGGTGAGAACATTGAGTTGAGAGATTTTTGGAGATGCTTAGTTTGCGAGAATTGAGAGAAAATGATAGGGATATAGAAGTCACGTTTAGCAGAGTAAAGAGTAGAGGAATAGTTTAGAAGGGCAGTGAGATAGATTTGGTGGTCAGAGTAGTGTCATGACCTTTGTCAATTGTAAAGCTTTTTCTGAATTGTTGTTTTCTGGGTGCAGATGAGAGGTGCAATCCAGGGCTGTGGAGGGGAGGATTTAGGAGTGACTGTAGTAAGAGAATAGTGAGAAGAGAAGGGAGTATAAACAGCAGTGTTAAAGCCATAAGCAGAGAGAGAGTCAATTTGTTGAGATATGTTATGTTTGTTTGTTTGTTTGTTTGTTTGTTTGTTTGTTTATTTTCTTATAATGCGCACCAGACCCGAAGGTAATAGAGCGCAACAGTAAAGGATATGCAAAGCTTAGGTTACATAGTTACAGATAATAGTATACAGGCCTTGCATTAATGCAGTAAATATTGTACAAAAAATACTATACATAGTTACAGATAATATAGAGGTAGTGGCATTAATACAGGTAGTAGAATACAGATAAAAAATATACAGGCCATATCTGTAAGACAAATACACAGGAGTACACAGGAATGGGAGTGTAGATAGTACTATACATGGTCACAGATATTATACAAGCAATGTTATTAATAGAGGTAATAGTAAACAGATAGAGATATACAAGCCGTATCAGTACTACAAATATCCCCAGATAAACCGGAGTAGGATTGCATAGATACTGGGTTGGGGTATATCTAAGCAGGTGGAGAGGGGACAAAGGAAGCACTGGATAGTTGGTAGATTGCTTCAGCTGGTTGATGTAACTGGATCTAAATTTAAGGTAGGATTTCTCAGGACGTATAGGGTGGGGCAGAGAGTTCCATACTTGAGCTGCCCTGACAGGGAAGCTGGCACCCCCGGCCTTGGTCAGTTTGAATCTTGGAATAATAAATGTGTTGACATTGACGATTCTTGAGGGTCTGGAGGAACTTCTCTCTACAAATCTATCATTGAGATAGCGAGGAGCTGCATTGTTCAGGGCTTTATGCGTGAGGGATGCAACTTTTAGGAGGATTTTGTCTTGGGTCGACAAGCAGTTGTTGTTATGCCTTATCTTAGATATATGTGATCCTCTGGATATACCAAGAGCTACTCTCAGGGCATTATTTAGTAGAATTTGGATTCTTTTGGGATATATTTGTTGGCACCAAGATATAAAGCATTGCAATAGTCAAGCCTAGATAAAACGAGGGCTCTAGCTAAAGTAATGCAATTTTAGTCTGAGATAAAATGTTTACCTGCTCTGATGAGCTTACATGTGTAGGCTGTGGCTGAACCCAGTGAGTTCACCTGTTTGTTGAAGGAGAGGGTGGCATCTAGGTGGAAGCCAAGTGTCTTGACTTCCTTGGCTACCTTGTTAATATTCCCATCGATCTAGAAAGAAGAGTATTCCTGGCCTAATTTTCTGAGATTGGAGTGTGTGCCCAGAATGATTAGTTCTGTTTTGTCATCATTCAGGCATAAACCATGAGTTGCCATCCATGCCTGGATGATGAGATACACCCTATTTACCAAGGCCAAATCCTTATTGTAATCCCCTGAAAGTGGGAGGAGAATCTGGGTATCATCTGCATGGTTGGTGTAGGTGATACCATGAAGGTCCAGATCATCAAAAAGGGGCTTAGTAAATATGTTGTATAGAGTCGGGGAAATGCAGGAGCCCTGGGGAACGCCGCACAAGATGGGGATCGGGTCCACCGCATCTGTGGGGGAAAACACCCTCATGGTCCTTTCACTGAGGAAGGATTCGACCCATGTTATAGCTTCTTTAGAGAAGTGTGCAGCGGAGTGCAAGTGGCTACAGAGAACTTTATGATCTAAATGTGGCTGAGAGATCCAAAAGTAGGAGGAGGGTTGCTTGACCTTTGTTCCGTAGCTCATCTTTTTGAGGCTTCAAATCGATGCGGGCAGTCTCGGTGCCATGTTGTGGATAGAAGCCTGATTGCCTTACTCCTAGAAGCTTGTGGTGTTCCAAGAATTTTTGGATTTCTGTATATGCAATCTTGTCAAGGATTTTTAAGAGGAAGGGGACTGTCGTTATTGGGCGGTAGTTAGTAGGGATGAAGGGGTCTAGCTTTTTTTTTTTAGCAAAGGCAGTACCCATGATTGTTTTAAGTTGGTCGGCACTGTGCCTGAGGCGAATTAGGCATTAACAAGTTTTTATATGAAAGGGTAGAGTTCTCTGGCGGCATCTTTTATGAGTTGTGCAGGGCACAGGTTGCCTTGACAGTTGGAGGGCTTAAGAGAGAGGATGACTTTCTCCACCTCCAAGATGGACGTTTTGGCAAATCTGAATTGAATGGTTGGGTTTTGATCCTTAGAAGGTGGGTTGGTATTGGTTAGTGGCGGTTGATTAAGTGATGCTTTCTTAGCAGCTATTTTCTTTTGGAGCATGGTTACTTTGTTGGCTAGTGCTTGTTGTATCTCTGTGCAGCAGGCTTTGTCTTTTGTGCATGTATCTGGAATGGGTGTGGGCGACTAATTCCTTGAGGATGGAGAACAACTCCCTCATACTTGAGTTGGCCATAGAGATGCGCTTATTATATAAATTGCGCTTGGCCTGGAGGATTTCCTTCTTGGAGCGAGAGGAGATTTCAATGAGTTTGTTTTTATGGTCTTCTGATGGGGTGAGTCTCCAAGTGGATTCACAGCTCCTTTTAAGTTGTCGAAGATCCTTCAGTTCAGGGGTGAACCATTTATTGAGGTGGACTTTAGGTTTACTTGGTCTACATTTTAGAGGGGCTATGCTGTCAAGAGTGGTTAGTATAATTTTGTTGTACTCTCAACGAGCAACTCTGGGTCTAGGTGTTCACAAAGTTGGTTTAGAGTGGGTAGGATAGCAGGAATCACTTTGTCCTTCGTGATACTCTTTTTGTTCCTAGTTTGGCATGGAGGGGCTATATTAGAAGCAGGTGGGAGTGGTCTAGTGGTGGATAAATCATAGGTCACCAAAAAGTGGTCCGTCCATATTTTGTGGGGAGATGGAGGTAATGGAGGCGGAGCAGTTATAGTCTGCTAACCAATCGAGAGTTCTCCCTCTACTACTGGTAGGTTCCAAAATGTTTTGAGTTAAACCTAGTTCAGTGAGGGTATTGGCCACAGTGATGGCATGTTTGTCTGATGGGTCATTATAACCCAGATTAAAGTCCCCCAGGATGAGCAGTTGTGTAGAAGTTTTGAGATTAATGGACAATAGACTATTAATATCTTCCTCAAATGTTCCCACCGGGCCGGGAGGTCTGTAGATGAGGTAGATATCAAAGTCTGGGAGTTGTGCAGCGGGAGTTTGATAGCGCACACTTCGCAAGAGTTGCAGACTAGAGTGGAGGTGGTTCTCATGTTATGTTGTTTGGCATTTGTATAGCTCCTTTTACCATTGTTATGATTCCAAAATGCCAGTCCAGTCCGCAGTCCAGGTCAGTAGAGAAAGTAGTGTAGAAAAATATGCCTATGTGCACTCTCTATGTGTGCAGCCAGTGTGCAATAGGTGGTGAGTAGCTGCATACTAGTGCTAGGTATGATGTGGTGTTTGTGCAATATGAGTATAATGTGTGCAGAAAGACCAAATGGACTATGGTATCTGCATTCTGGTTCACTGGTGCTTGAAAATGTTTTTATGTGTGCTGCTAGTCCAAATTTGAGGGGTATAGCTGTGTTTTAAAGACTGTTGTGTTGAACGTGGAGGTGTGTTAGTATGTGTGCAGCTAGGCCGAATTAATCAAGCGGTATAGCTGCATTCTATTGTTTGTTGGGGCAGCAGCAAGAGCTAGCATAATGGTGTGTTTGAGTGTCTGTTTTTTTTTCTTCTGGGGGACGGTGTTCCTGTTCCACTTCCAGTGCCTGTCAAGGGCGTGGTGTCTCCCTGTTTCTTTAGTGATCAGATCATTTTTGAAAGACTGACGGGTGGTGACAGGCTAATCTGCCCCAAAAATGTATGTTATTGTATAAGTGCGAGTGACATCCTTTGTCGGCAGTTCTGCTAAATAGAATCCCAGATAGGCGGTTCTACTAGGACATTCCCAGATAGTTAGGGTTAGCAAAGAATAAGTGCTGAAACGTTCCTTGCTCTATTATTCTCCACAGCAATTTCCCAATCTGTAGGACTAGCACGCAAGTGCATTTCCTGGATTGATAGCTGGATTGGTAGCTAGTGCATATTTGCAGTGCAATTATCAAGTTCATTAGTGCTATTAGTGGTTGGGTTGCTAGTTCTGCTAGATAGATTACCGGTGGGTAGTTCTGCTACATAAATTCACTGGTAGGTGTGATTAGCAGAGTAGCTGCTAGATGGCCCTCTGTTATCTAGTTTTGCTCTTGGATTTCCAGGTCTGTAGAATTAGCAGGCAAGTGCCTTCTAGGACTAATTTTGTTGTGCATAAGTGCATAGCCTTGATCAAGCTCATTAGTGTTATTGGTGCTTGGATTACAAATTTAGCACAATCGCCCCTGAATTGATGGCAGTAGATAACTCTAGGCCTCAAAGCATACCACGTTCCTGTTGCTGAGGTGATGAATATATTCTGTCAGGTACATGGGTGCCACTCTGATTCAGAGTTGAAGTCTGGGCAAAGGCTCTAGGTGGTGAAGTTAGATATCGTCAGACCACGCCAGGAGTCGATCATGGTGCTAGGTCGGGTGGTTCACTGCATTACCTAATGTGGTTTAGGCAAAGAGCCATGTTTTGAGTGCCTTCCAGAAAGCCATGCAGTGAGTTCCACAGAGTTGGTGCCAGGGTTGAGTAGGCTGACCCTCCGATCCTGGCCGAGTTGGAGGTGTGGATCACTATGAGGAAGGTAGGAATAGAGGAATGGCCTGTCCAGATGAGTGGTTGGGGGTGAACGTGGAGATGAAGTCGGAAGAACTGAAAATGGTGTTGAGGTTGCGGCCAGCAGTATGTGTTGGTTCTCTGATATGCTGTGTGAGGTTGAGTGCCACTAGTCTGTTCACCATGGGTAGAGTCAAGGAGTTGTTGGGGAGGTCAAACCAGATGTCAAAGTCTCCCAGAAGGGTGAGTGCCGGATGGTTAACTACAATGGCTGCTAGTGAGTCATAGGAGAGTGGAGGTGAATCAAGAGGTGTAGGGCAGGTGAGGCATGTACAGTTGAGGGTGAGTTGAGGGTGAAGGTCATCATCTACCTCTGAGTTTTGTACATTTGGATGCTGAGGGAGTGTGCAAGATGGTGGGGGGGTCTGGTTTGAGAGTTGGACGATGGTCAGTGGGATGCTTTGGGAGGGGGGAGGCCTTCTGCCTTGGGAAGGGCAGAGGAGAGGAGGGGGACAGGCAGGGTGTGGGCCGGGGTTTAAGAGATCATTGCAGGGATCAGTTGTTTCTGGGTGCTCCAGAGTGCCCCTCTGGTCTTAGAGTTGGATGGTCAGTGCTGAGACGATGTGGGAGGCTGAGAGTTCTCAGTGAGGAAGGGCGTGAAAGAGTGTTTGGAGGATGGAGGTGAGCTAGTGCTGGTAGTTGGTAGAGGGATATGCAGTGGGTGACTAAAGGTGGGCCAGGGAGTTCCTCTGGTTAGCGAGTTGAAGGGTGAGTGCTGGTTGCGATGGGTTGGTATGTGTGTGGGATTCAAATGGATGGGTCAGAGGTGACAAGATTTTGCGGGGTGAAGTGCGTTCATGACTGAGGGTGCGAGGATGGAGGATGTTAGTAGGATGGGGTGTAAATGGGAATGTCTGAGACCTCTATGTCTATTAGAGTAGGGTGGTGTATGGTGGTAAGAGGTGTGTATGTGACGGATTCTGTGTGTGTGCTCTATTGCGTTCAGGAAAGAGGGTGTGAGTGTGGAGGATGAAATACAGATTGGGTGTCCTCTGGAGGGTGTGAGAGAGCTCCATGTGTATGTAAGTGGTGAGAGGCGGTGTGTGTGTCCATGATTACGGGTGAGTGTTTTAATGGGTTCGAGAATGAGGGTGCAAAGGTAGGTGGTGTACGGTGGATGTGGTGTATTCTGGGGTGGATGATTCTGGGCAAGTGTGGTAATGGGTTTGAGAAAAAGGGTGCGAGACTGGGTGGAGTAGGGTGGTTGTGGTGTATTCAGGAGTGCTTGAGAGCTGCTCTTGTATGTGGGAGTGGGGGGGTGTTGTGAATGGTAGTGAGTGCATGATTGCCTATGCGTGAATGCGGTAGTGATGTACGGAGAGGTGAGGAAGTGGGGATCTAGGTAGTGCATGTGTCTGGCTTGAGAGTATGCTGATCGCCATGGTCATGTAAAGGTATGGCTGCAGGTGGGCGGGTTGGAGGCACTGGAGCTTGCAGTGATTGAGATACTACTGGAGATTGGGAGTGCGAGATTTGATAGAATCTGATGTGTGCACAGAGTCGCTGAGAGTTGAGGCAATGCTGGCTAGTGCATCTAAATTGAGGGAGAAGGTTTCCAAAATGGGGGCACAGCAGCAGATGCAGTAATACACAGATTTGGGATGCCTGGATAGAGGGCAAAGGGCCCAAACATGGATGCACAACAGTAAATGCAGTAACACCTAGATTTGGGACACCTGGATAGAGGGAAGAGAGCCTAACTAGGTGCACAACAGTAAATCCTGTAACCCCTAGATTTGGGGTACCTGGAGCTAGAATGGGGGCATACCAGTAAATGCAGAAGCGCCTAGATTTGGGACACCTGCATAGAGGGAGAAGGGTCTAAAATGGGTGCAGAACAGTAAATCCTGTAACCCCCTAGATTTGGGATACCTGGACCTAAAATTGGGACACAACAATAAATGCAGTAATGCCTAGATTTGGGACACCTGGATAGAGGAAGATGGGTCTAAGTGGGTGTAGAACAGTAAACCCTGTAACCCCTAGACCTGGGATACCTGGACCTAAAATGGGGACACAACATAAATGCAGTAAGCCTAGATTTGGGACACCAAAGGAGAAGGGCCAACAGCAAAAGCAGCACATTTGCATCATGGTGATGTTACCCGGATGTTCAGTGTGGCTAACAAAACACTATCAGGCTAAATGTGAGATATGGCTAACTAAACACAATCATGCTAAATGCGAGGTATGGCTAACTAAACACAATCAGGCCAAATGCAAGGTATGGCTAACTAAACACAATCAGGCTAAATGTGAGGTATGGCTAATTTAACACAATCAGGCTAAATGTGAGATAAGATTATTATACAAACTTTGGGGTGGTCACATCAGACAACCAGCTAATTGAAAATAAGATAGTGTAAGAAAGTTTAAGATTGGGTTGGTCAGTTTTGTGAGGGGCAGTGATGTCTGCAACCCTGTCTGAAAACTCAATTATCTTGTCAGTAGCTGCTGGTTGATGGATGCAGGACCCAGAGGCTAACATGGGCACACACGCACCAGGGCTGCTTCTTTGGGAGCTGCCCTTATCCAAGGGCTGCCCGGGCAGGAGGCTGCCTGGGAGGCTTCAGTTAAAAGGGCAACCAGGCCCAATCAGAGGTTGGGATGGGGTGGGAGGCGGGCGGGCAAAGGGAAACAAGTGAGAAGTCCACAAGGCCATAAGGGGAGACAAGCCACAAGTCAGCTAGCTGGTTGATTAAATAAATAAATAAAGTCTGATGCAGCTAAGTCGCACATTAATGAGCAGAAGCTCTAAATAAGCTGTAGGCAGGTGTGCAGGCACTCACTGGATCGCAGGCGGCAGGTGGAAGAGTCGCGAGGGCTCCAGGTTAGTGGGTTAGACGCTTTAGGAGTTGCTAACGGGTACCATACCTAATCATTGATCGGCGTTGGATGGAAGGCGGGCGGCCAAAAGGGCAATACTGCAAGTCAGAGAGATGGTCAATTAAATAAATAAATAAAGTCTGATGCAGCTAAGTCACAGGCGGCCGGTGGAAGAGCCGCAAGGGCTCTGGGTTAGTGTGTTATGCTCTCTAGGTGTTGCTAACAGGTATTAGGCCCAATCAGGTGTCGGGGTGGGGTGGGATGCAAAGGGAAACAAGGGAGAAGGCTGCATGGACAAAAGGGATACACTGCAAATTGGTGAGATGGTCGATTAAATAAATAAATAAAGTCTAATTCAGCTAAGTCACACAGAAATGAGAAGAAGATCTAAATAAACTGCGGGCAGGTCTGGTTGCACTCACCGGGTCACAGGCGGCAGGTGGAAGAGCCACAAGGGCTCCAGGTTAGTGTGTTAGATCCTCTAGGTGTTGCTAACAGGTACTAGGCCCAATCAGGAGTCAGAGTGTGCTGGGAGGGGGGTGGGCAAACGTAAACTAGGGAGAAGGCTGCAGTGCAGGTACAAAAGGGACATGCTGCAAGTCAGCGAGATGGTCAATTAAATACATATATAGTCTGATGCAGCTAAGTCATTCAGAAATTAGCAGAAGCTCTAAAGGTGTGCAGGCACTCACTGGGTCACAGGCGGCAGGTGAAAGAGCCGTGATGGCTCTGGGGTAGTGGGTAAGATCCTCTAGGTGTTGCTAACAGGTACTAGGTCCAATCAGAGGTCGGGTGGGATGGGAGGTGGGCATAGGGAAAAAGGGACACACCGCAAGTCGGCAAGATGGTCAATTAAATAAATAAAGTCCAATGGCTCTTTACCAGGTAGCTGGTAAAGAGAGATAATATTTATGCCACCAGAGGAAGTGATTGTGGAGATAGTGTATTCGAATGAGAGATAATTAGCAGGTGACAGGGGATTACAAGAGGTAAGAAGTTTGGAGGATGAAAACAGTCCTACGGCATCACCCCTGCCTGTGGGGGGGAGAGTGAGTGAAGGTGTAGGTAGGATCATGAAGTCAGCAGGGGTTGCAGAGTCAGAGGGAGAGATCAAGGTTTCAGTACAGTAATGGTATTGAGGTCAACAGAAGGAAAGGGAGAAAGGAAGAAGTCAGAGGTAAAGGTGGTTTTATTGGAAATAGTCTATGCTTTCCAAATAACAATAGAAATAGATGTTCTGTAAATTGCACAAAGAAACATTTTATGGTGAACAATGGGGGAGTTTCAATGATCTTTATGGGTGAAGGTTGTTTGATGGGGTCTATAGAGGTTGTATCTAGTCTCAAGAATTATATTGTGGGGGTGGGTGTTTGTGTTTTGTTCTGTGTGGTTTTTATGGTTGTGAATGTGGGGTTGTTATTCGTGAATAGGCTTTAACGGATATGTGATTGTTTCTTTGATTGAAGCTCTTAATGAAACGTATTTGACAGTGTATTACCGATATTTATTGTCGAAAATGGAAATAAAGTTAATTTTTAAAAAAAGATATCAAAGAATAGCAATGTTGAATCTGAGAAATAGAGAGGCACTGGGGGTAAATTAGAGATGAGGAAGTGTAATGGAAGTTAGGGTTGGAGTAGGTTTTGGGAATAGATAGAGTGATGGAGCGAGAAGAGAGAAGACGTCGAAGAAAGAGACGATATGGATGGGAAGAATGTTGAGAGGGTTCTGAGTGGAGGAGAGTGAAGAGACAGGCAGACAGGCAGAAGGGAAAGGAAGAGATAGCATGAGAAGGGCATAGTGAGGGTGAATCAAAGAAGAAACACTAATGGATATTTACAGATAAGTAGCAGGACACAGCAAAGCAAAGGCTCATAGGCACAGGATCGTAGGCAAAGAGGCACATCATATATTACTGGTGAGGCTGGTACTGGCAACAAGGTTTTATTTGAAACAATATGTTCATTTACGCAAAAGAAAACAGACAGGAAACTTTTAGTTGTTGTTACAGCCCCCATAGGTCTACCTGATTACGTAACTTTACTCTAACTCTTGCTCCACCGAGTTGAGCATCAAAACAAACTAAAATATCACAACTTTTTCTGCAAAGGCTACATTTGAAGTAAGCAGGATTATACGTCAAATCAGTGTTTTCAAAATAGATGAGGTATGCATGGTTTCCAACGTAATGTTAGCCATCATTCACCTTACAATGCAAGACATCCTAAAGATTGGTTATTAACAATTGTTTGGAGAAAAACATATCATTGTATCGAGGGATGTCCTACAGGTAACAGTCAAAGTCCAATGTTTAATCAATACATTATGTCGCAAAAATGCTGTACCATACTCAGCAGCATAGATAATATAAATCTGTTGCATTCGCCCTGGAGAAGCTCTTCCAAATATGTGTCAGTTATCAGACCTTACTAATGCTTAAATACCAAAGAACATAGGAAGTGGTGTGCTTACTCAGTGGGCCAAAATAACCTCAAAAAGTAGACTTTGAAATAAACTGGATGCCAAAAAGTAATTAGGTCCCCAGCTGACTGACCAATAAACACAGCAACATCTATGCATGTAGTTAATATCATCCATTACAGACATTACAGAGAGTGCCCAATGTATTGAGAACATGCATCATACCGAAAGGTATTCCATATGAACTGCACATACAAACTAGAAGTGGTTGGGCATGGCACTCTCTATGTGTCAACATGCCACTGCACACATAAATCACCCAGACAAATGTGTATGTAACCACTTACCTGTCTCCAACTCCCTCTTAGCTGAGTTCTGGATCGCCTTGGTGCACCTCTGTTGGAATTGAACATGGGATAAAAATGCAAATGTTAGGATTCCCCAATCCCCTAGGGAAGAAACACTGGGTTTTATTAACTTTTAACACAGAAAAGGAAGACAAGGAGATGCTGGTGACGGGTGCCTTTAGTTTGTAGATTTGTTGTTTCTTTTCTCTAAGTACACCAGCAGTTTTTTTTTTATAAATAGGAAAAGGCTTTGGAAATCAGGCCCTTAATATAATTTTACAATACTTAAGCAGCTGCATTACTTAAAAATGAAGTGTTCAAAAATAATCGAAGAGTCCTTTTAAAAATATAAATATTCTTTCAAAAAATAAAAATATAGTACTATATACAAGAGTACCTATACAGTGAACTCTAAACTATATATAGAAAATGCAAAACAAAGGGGGCGGTCTGGGAATCTCTCTACCAGCACGAACACAGCCCAATGACCTGTTCTTGGGTGAATAACCCCTGGGAGAGACTCTACCAAGTCTTTAGCTCACTGTCCCTTTTACAGAGAAGGAATTTCCCTGCATATCAGCCTTTGTCCTGCCCAGGGGCAGTCCAGCGCCGAAATGCTAGGCAATTCTCCTCTGAACAAGAGTACCACCAGTAACCCCATACACGTGTTTCAGCCTTGTTGGGCATCATCCATGAGGTGAAACTGTTGCCTCTCTAAGAACAGAGAGCAAGGGGTCCACGTCTGGATCGCCCTGTTTACTTAGGGTGAAACCCAAAGTTAATTTATGGAAAACAAAGGGGCGGGGTCTGGGAATCTCTCTACCAGCACGAACACAGCCCAATGACCTGTTCTAGGGTGAATAACCCCTGGGAGAGACTCTACCAAGTCTTTAGCTCACTGTCCATTTCACTTTTCTCTAAGTACACCAGCAGTTTTTTTTTATAAATTGAAAAAGGCTTTGTAAATCAGGCCCTTAATATAATTTTACAATACTTAAGCAGCTGCATTACTTAAAAATGAAGTGTCCAAAAATAATCGAAGAGTCCTTTTAAAAATATAAAAGGTTCTTTCAAAAAATTAAAATATAGTCCTATATACAAGAGTACCTATACAGTGCACTGTAAACTATATATAGAAAATGTTACTTTTGAGACATCCTGGCCAGGGCTATCTCAAGGTCCTTTCTTGGCTGGAGGTCTTTCTTCTACTCTGTGGATCTTATACGGCAGGCAGTAGGGCAACAGCATGCTGTGGTCCCCAAAGTCTTTATAGGCTGGGATGCTTAAGCCAGGTACAGCCCACCAATCCAGCAGCAGTGAGAGGAGTCCCTCTAGCTGTTTTGGCTGTGCTGCGTATGCCAGGAGCATCCCAGCATTGACTGCAGCAGAGGGGCCTCCCAGGCAAATGCCCCAACCAGGCTACATATGACAACAGCGGCTGGGAAGTTTCTGGGGCCTGACTTGTCAGTTGGTGGGCCTTTCAGCTTTATGCGGATTTCCCCTTCCTGGGCAGGGAGCGCTGTACAATTCAGAGACAGCCTGCGCAGGACAGCCATTAATGCTGGATGCTCCCCACAGGGGAAGCACTGGTGAGCTGTATCATGGTGTTGAAGGAGGTCATCAGGAGGTGGCAGTGTCTTTGGGCCCTCCGCTCCAGGTACGGGCAGCGCCACACATCACACCCGGGCAACGGTGGTGAGTGAAAGGCACAGTGGGTATCGAGCACGGACCCGCCCCGTGAGGGTCGGCCTCTAACTGTAAACAGCACTCCAAACATTCTGGTTTGTTTCTTTTTGAAGTATCCCCTGGGCAGCTTCACATACAGGTGGATCCTTCATTTTTTGTCTTGTTTTCCTGTTTCTTTCCCCCCACAGGAGGCTGCCAGAGCCATATGGACAATTGAACTATCTTGCAGGTGGAGAATCCGTTTGAGTTGGTGTTGCTATATCACTTATTTTCCGACAGTGATATAAGTCTGTAAAAATAAACTTACAAGGTCACATTATTTAAACAAGACCCATTAATTGTCAAATAAAGCAATCATTAATTGATTTTCTTTGTGTGCATTAATTGTTCCATCAGAATACCATTTTAATTCCTTGGGCCAAGATGTGTTGTTATCAATAAAGTCTGTCACAAAGGGAATAAAGTCTGTAGAAGCAATATAAGTGAAGATGTACCTATCCATCAAACTTACCTTTGGCACCCAATTACCAAGATCAAAATCAATTTACTGAGACTGCGATCAAATAGCGTTCTTACTGGAATTAAACTTCTGATTGCTTCAAACAAACTTTGCACTTGTTATGTCTGAAAGACAGCAGGAAGAAACCAAGAGCCTGTTTGTTGTGTGACCTGAGCCAGAAATACCTGCACACCATTATTGTTGAGAGTGGGCGGACATGTCACCATCCCCTCTTCTTACTCACGGTATTATGCTTTGGGGGTACGAGATTGCACATCGCAAAACCTATGAGCCCAAACCTAAGAAGTTCTTGTGTATTAGAGAATGCATGCAGAGGTATCCCTCCTCGTTGTGAGAGCCGGGGCAATATCTTAAATAGTTCTAAAGATGTTTGTGTCCAACCATTTTAAAATGGCGGTTTCGATCTTTCTAGAACGTCATGGCCATCAAGTGGCTGTTTCATGTAACCCCTAACTGGATAAGGACAACACAGTGTAAAAGCAAACATTTGTTTTAAGCATACTCTCACTACTGAGGGGTATTCTGTTGTATTCGTGCTATTTCTAAATGTTCAAAAAGTGCAAAACGTTTCTTGGCTTGATGGGGACTGAACCTGAGGTATTGAACCTCATGAGTACAGTAGTTTTAATACCACTAGGCTTTTGATTACCACAGTTTCCCCATATTAAACACCATGCAATCGAATTAATAATTAGGTACTATTTGCATGTTAATTCTGGAGAAACGAAATATATAACAAGGCTTGTCTGCACCAACGCACGTGTCCAAATCGTGTGAAACACGGTAAACAACTAACTTGAACAGGCTTTGCACGCTAGACATGTCCTCAGGGGAGTTTTATACCATGTGTTTGTGCGAATAGTATGTAAAATAAAATCGTATTCTTTGTGTGTTTTTCTCTGGAATAAGAAAGCTTATTTATGCATTTAAATATTTCCTGCTGAACCATGCCAGGTGATTTCCATCGAGATGTGTATATTTGGCTAAGCATGTCATGATAGTAAATGGGCACACGTGCTTTCAGTCTAAACTATGTTTAGTCTGACTTTGCTTCTCACACTCTCGTGTTTTTGGGCTTCTGACTATAGTAATTATCTCTGAGTGATATGTAGCTGCTCGCATGACTATCGTCTGGTCTATCACTTCCCTTGCTCAAATCGTTTGTCAAGTTAGGATTGTTTGTGGACTATTTTTCAGAGAAAATACTATCTGCTTTCTGATTTTGATATTTTATAATGCTTACTTTTCCACTTCATATTTTGGCTCAGAAAGTGGAATTCATTAAAACAATTCCATGTTGTATAGGCAAACAGTGCCTTTCGATATTTATGCTGGACTCGATGCTTGAATTACTTTATTTCCAAAGAAAATACAAACGTATTTAGGGGCATTTGTTTTATTACGGTAAACATAATGTAATTAACTTGAGTACACTACAAACCCAGTTCACAGAATGATCATAATATGTAATAAATGCCCTCGGCAGTTTTAAAACCGCAAACTGCAACCGTTTCAATTTTATTGTAGTTTTAAGACCACCCTTCAAATATTTCTTAATGAGAAACATGTTCTAAACTATGGCTTTGTTTCTCTGCTCGTAAGGTAATATAGAACTTTAAGAAGACATGTTTTTTTCCCTAAATGTAGTCCAAAAAAGGGCCAATTACATTAAATCGCAGGTCATTTTGTTCGACTAAGGCAAGCTCTTTTTCATTCAAAGAAACCTTGAGCAATTCTTGTAAGTTATTGTAAATCCACTCAAAGAAACCTGAAAAAAAAACTTGCAAAAATGGATGGCAGAATGGTGTAGAGACACCTGATTCGCAGAGCGTTTTCCTAAGGGGTTGCGCCATTATAAAACACTTCTGTGAATCAGGCCCCAAGGAGTTAACTTTAAATAAATTAGTACCTTGCACAGAGGGGACTGTTACCATTGCACTTGCACAAGTTCTTCACTGTGTACATTTTCAACATGTGCTGTATAAAGGGACACCATGTGTAAAAAGGTGAAGCTGCCTTTACATCTTTTTTGCACTTCACAGTGCAAATAGTGTAAATGCTACGTACCATTTACGCATGGCAAACACCATTTACAATGGATACCTATGGAATCTACCTCCTTTTAGCAGGTGCTAAAAATAGGCGAATTATCTAATCCATATGTGCCAGCAAAAAAATGTCTTGCAGGCAAGCATACAGTTAGGGGTTGATTCATGAAATTCCAAGCATAGATCGCGCAAGGGCCACGTGCCGAGAAGGACACTGCACGAGCCTGCCCGCAGAAGAAAAAAGAATTGTTTGCGCAAAGTAACTGTATTCGCACGTCGAGGCCGGAACGCCGTCGACACGCCCACATGCACAGCAGTAAACTGCCAGATCAGCTACCTTTGCGCGCTTCCCTGGGTGCGAATACACGCACCAGTCTAACAGTGCATGGAGCCCCCCGTAAGCAGGCCTGCATCTCAAGGAGCATGCGAGGGGTCCCACGTAAATGTACCCGGCACCCCGACAACATGCGTATGAAAATTCGCAACTCTACAATAACTCCAGAAATGTTCATGCAAACCCACATAAAACGTTCCTGCACCCTGCGACATGGCTTACATGCACCCCTATGTTACATTGGAACCCCGATTGAGCACACGCACCCCAAAATCGGACAGACGATCCCACCTGCATGCTGAAAATCCTACGTGCAAATGTACTTACGCCAGCCTTGGGGTAGCAGATCATATGAAGGACTTGCGTGTGCCTTTCCCAGCTGAGATGTTGCACCATCGATTCCATGAATACGTCTCTTGCCGCTCAATAGTGAGCGTGCGAGGGATGGCCTGCAGACCGTCCCTCGGAATGCCCACTTCTTCGCAAGTTATTCCCCATTTCTGGTGTTCCGCCCCTTCCCATCCCTCTGCGCAGGCCATACCCACCCTCTGCTCAGAGTCTCACACAAGGCCCTCGACGGCTCGCAAAGGCGTGCCGGCCAGCACGAAATCTATGCAAGTCCAGGAAAAGTGCTGCGCATTAGATTCCATGAATCAACAAACAGAGTTGCGTGTGCAGATTGGGCGCAAGTAGTCTACTTTCTACGCTAAAAAATCCATGAATCAGCCCCTTAGTTTTTGCTGGCACAGTATTTGGGGACAGGCAGGAAAAGTTATTCTGTTCCCTACCACAGCTCCACCCACAAAAAATCTGAAATGCACCGGATTTCAACAACACACACACAGGGCCCGATTCATGGAATAATCTGCGCGGAAATGACAGGACTTGCACGCGAAATTGCGCTCAAGTCCCCATTAGTCGATTCATGGAAAACTATGCGCAGGGCTTAACCGGGACTTGCGAGGAGCCTGCATCAGTCCACCACGCCACTGTGACTCAACGAACGCCTTGCGCGAGACTCCAAGAGAAGGGCCGGCCAGGCATGCGCAGCCACCTAAAAAGGGGGGGCGGAACACGTGGAATGAGGAAGAACAAGTGAAAATGTGGGCATTATGAGGGAAGTTCCACCGTCAAATAATCGCACCGCCCATACGCATGCAAAAAAAAACATATTCATGGAATTGAACAGAGAACGCCGGGTCGCGAAAAAGCATGCGCAAATTCAGAAACACCTATGCCACGCAATAGCAGGCGTAAACGCACACACTAACAAATGCATAAAAAGTACACGCGCTCAACAAACGCACGGATACAGCCATGATGAATGCACCATTTGTTGCAGCAATCATCCAGGGACACTGAAGGAGGATGGCCAGAGCCTGGATTGTCCGCACAAGGATCAGCCTTTTTGGGATGCCTGATGACCGGGTCTATGGCAAGTATAGGTTCCCCTCCCATATCATCCTAGACCTGGTCAGGGAGTGGGAAGATGACCTCACATCACCCACCATGTGCTCCCAAAAGGGGCTCACTGCTGTGCATTTTTTGGCCACTGGCTCATTCCAGTGGACCACAGCCATAGTAGGTGGCATCTCCCAGGACATGCAGTCCCGCTGCTTACACCAGATGTTGGCAATCATATCTGCACTTTCTTCTGTCTGCCGGCATATCTATATGCCCAGAACACTGGCAGATAGTCAAGCAGTGGTCCAGGATTTGTATGGGGTGGCGCACTTCCCAAAAGTGCTAGATGCCATTGATTGCATCCATGTTGCTCTACGTCCACCTAGAGCAACAAAGCACATCTACCGCAACCGGAAACATTGGCACTCCATCAATGTTCAAGTTGTGTGTGATGCCTAGGGCATCATTACTGAAGTTAATGCTAACTATCCTGGTAGCACACAGGATGCCCCCACTACACTGGGCACTGGAAGCTGGGAAGCATGGCAACACATGGCTCATTGGTGAGTATGAATGGCCATACACATGCAAGCATGTTGCACACAGATCAATAGACACTGTCAACAAATGACAATGACAACCATTCTCACCTCTACAGGAGACAGTGCCTACCCTCTGAGCATAAATGATGATGACCTTACAGAACCTCAACACAGCCGCCTAGGTAAGGTACAACACTACCCATATTGCATCTCCGGCATAGTGGAGCGCACATTCGGAGTGCTCAAGTCAAGTTTCCACTCCCTTGACCACTGTAGTGGTGTGTTGCTATATGCACTACCAGTAGTCTACAGGATCATTGTGGCAGCATGTGTCCTGCACAATATTGCAACACGGCGTGGCATCTCACTGGACATGGTGGTGGCACACCATCCACACCCACATACACGCTGTGGAGTACATACGATCCCGCCAAATCCCAGTTGCCATTCAATGATGACAATGGGCCAATCCACTGTGCCCACAAAACCACCCTGAGAAAGTACTCTTGGAAGTGCACATTTGTGTGCATCCCTAAGAACTAAAAAGACATTTCTGTTTGTGTTTCCAAAAGAAACACATTGCAGAGGGAAGACACCACTACCACCATGCCAAACATTTAATGAAATCACCCCTTTGGCACCAAAAACATCCCATATGACTAACATACCTGTCAAATGTGTCAGCAGCGATAAACCCTGAAACATCAGGTCTGAGCTGCAAGCCATACATGGCCTAAAAGATTAACATGGACACAAAATACAACAAGCACAATGGTATATTGCTGCACACATGTCCTAGAATGTGCATGATGCGCACAAACATGTCCCTATTGTGGGGTGTAGAAAAGCAGTGCAGTAACAATCAACATGTGACATAATCTGGCAACATGACCACAATAAACCCCATCCCAAAAGCACTAATTAACAAGACGTAATTGACAATTGTGACAAAGAGAGCGACACACCAGAATGGCCACATCCAGACATGCAGCAACTAATGTAGCCATTCCATAACAATCAAGATGAAGGCACATCTTACCTATCCCATTGGCACGCAGTCAACAGTCAAAGTTCATTCCATGAAATAGCCATCATTGCGTGATGGAAGGATCTGCAGACAATGAAAAAAATGTAACAGAGTTCAACCAACAAATGACATCCATGCACCCAAAAAATCAAGACCCACGGGCCCCCCTCAGTGACATACAACACATGCAAACAACTCACAAGACAACCATCAACATGTGTCCTAGCAAGCATGCAGCAACACCTGCACCCTGCATGCAAATCAAACACACAAAACACACACACTGACAAACAACAACAACCCTCAGTCTGCCTGTCCCCCTGAATTGCATGCAGCAAATGTGCATGTCACATATCCCCATTCGCAAGATGATGGCACATACACAATGCACGCATCTGTCAACATGCTGCATGAAAATTAGAAGACATCACATATGCAGATAATTGAGCCCACAAAAAAGCAGGGGCATCCCTGGAAGACTATCAATGACATGACAAGGCATGCTATCACCTGCATAGTATTAGGGCAGTTCAGTGAACACAGTCATGGAAGCCCATGATGCAAAGCACAAGAAGGCCAGTACACAAATACTCACCTCTTGCACTCCAGGCAGGATCATGCTTGAGACAGCAATTCACAGAGGCCGATGTCAGACTGGAAGGCTGGCCACTGAGGCAACTGCCATGGAAGGCATAAGCAGACAAGACAAAGCTATGTGATACTGCAAGCACGGGTAAATGCATGCTAAACGTAGGATGCAAAGTAAAAGTGCAAGGTCAATGCAGACTTCATTGTGACAGCATACAATTGGTCCAATTGTGCATTCAGTTGAATGCAGCAGTACCATGCACCCAGCTGCAGTCAACTTGAAGCTGCAAACACCATGGTGCAGCATGCATGGGACTTGCATGTGAAAACACCAACACTGCACAACATAATGTGCCGGTTCAGAACATAGCATCCCAAAAATGTGCATCAATGATTCCATGGTTGTGGCTCGTAACTGGGGCTACACACCATTATTGGGGAACCCTAAGCAAGAGAGGCCAAATGTGCTGTTAAACCATTACCCCACAAACAATGCAAGGGATATGAAGTTTCACTCAGTACGCATGGTCAAAGTGCAATGAAACACACGCCAGCACAACCATCAACACCTGCCAGAGGCCACAAACAGCTGGCCCTGCCCCACTCGCAAACACCCAAGAAAGGCCTACAAAGTTGCAACTCCCACAATTTTGAACATGAAACAAGTGGCCCCACTAATCCATAGAAACAACACCATGCCCTGACCTATCATCAGAATCACACCCTGTTAAACATGCACCCATGAAGTAGTACTGGTGCCCGACAAGACAATCCAAAGTGATCACACACAGTGCAAGACTCCCAGCCAAACACCACACAAGTGTCTGCAAATGCCCTTCACTTACACAGGATACCCAACTGCCTTGTAACAACGCAACACATCAGGAGACGCATCCCCTAAATGCAATGACATGCATAGTAACAACAGAAAGACCATGCACATCCATGACAACACATTAATGGATCCTGAAAATATGCAGAGAGCACCCACTGCAGAAGCACCACAGGGTGCAAGAGAGTGACAGGACATGGATTGTGATCTTCCCATGAGTGCAGCCTAGCACAACAGAGAGAGGGAGAGAGAGTGACCGCGATAGGGAAGCCCAAGTTAAACACACATCAAGGAGTACACTGCTTGGATTGGAGATTATATGATATGATATGGCATTTATAACACACCTATCCACAAGTGTTTCAAGGCGAGAGGAGGCAAGGGAGGGGAAACAGAGGGAAGACAGAGACAACGATCCTACTAGGCCAGGTGACATTGAGATTGTGCAAGTGAAGGGGAGGGGGCGAGGGGAAAAGTGCAGGGGGAAAGGGGAGGGGCATTGCAAGTACATACGATAACAGTAAGTAAATAAAGACAATAAATAAAAGTGAGGCCCGCTGGCGGCCAGTGCAAGGGTAAGTGCAGACATCAGGTGTCAAGTGCTAGTAGGGACTGTAGGGATACAGAAACAGTTCCCGAGTGCAAGGGTTGCCAGGGGGGAAGTTCAGGTGTGCAACTGGCTGGGAGGGGACCTGGGCCCAAGATCAGATGGTAGCCAGGCAACCAGTGGAAGTTCAGATTCAGCCAGGACATCAGCAGGGGAGAGGAGGAGAGAAAGCAGACAAAGAGGAAGGTCGTGAAGTGCTTCTGGAACGGCAGATGTTTCTGCTCAAGTTTCAGAGAGGGAGGGAGGCTGTTCCAGAGGGAGGCCCCAGCAAAAGAAAGATCTACCACCAACTTGCTGCTTGGAGAATCGACTAGCCCTGAGGGAGTTGGAGGTGGATGAGCGAACAGCACAAGAAGGAAGATATTTAGGAAGACAGAGTTGAAGGTATTGAGGTCCCAGGCCCCAGAAGCCTTTTGGACAATGCAGAGGGTTTTGAACGTAATCCTCGCTGTGACTGGTAGCCGGTGCAGAGATTTCAGTCCTGGAGAGATACGATCCCTGGGCTTTTGGCCAAGGACAAGTCTCACAGTCCTGATTTGGATAAATTGCAGAGGGCAGAGAGTAGAGGCAGGCAGATTTAGAAAGTGGCTGTTGCAGCAGTCCAGCCTAGAGAGAACCAAAGTTCTGGAGACAGTGAGGGAGATAACACAGTGAGATGAATACAACATAAAAAACCATCCTGGCACGATAGCATGCAAAACACATATACATAAACTTATACATGCAGCAAACATGGGGAACAATGACGGATGCACAACATGCAAGACAGTGCTCATGCTTACCCGCTCACGGTGCCGGCATCACCTTAACCAGGAAATGTGTCTTCGAATTCGCGATAGGAGGGCCAGTGCCTGGTGGAGGGCATGGGCAGCATGGACGTCAAAGTGTGTAGGGTGTCTCCCAAGGACAGCAGTCACTGCCACAATACGGATTACTGAACCAACATGGGAGAAGACATTACAACAGGCATAGTGAAGCATCATTCACACAGCAAACATGTGCGAGTATACACTGAACCCATAGTTACCAGCACATGCCATCCTGCGCACCACCATGCAAACATGCAAGTTGACATCATGATGCATGCATGCATGTCCACCATTGCAAACGTCATGGCCTTGAGAGGGCAACTGCACAACTCAAGGAAAAAATAAAGCAAAAACAAAAAAACCTAGAAAGGGCAACTCAAAAATAACATGCCAACATCCGGGCCTTGGGTCTACAAAAGTATAAACAAATAAAAATGTCCATTATGGACCGGAGGGGTGGGTGCATGTCAATGATGGGTGGATGTCCCAAAAAAAAGAAATAATGGGCTCAAGGACCGCATGGCTACAGTGGACCGGGAGGCATGTCTGTGCTGTCACCCCATCCTGCATTTTATCTGAAGGTGGACGTGGTGCTGGAGGATTACCACACAGTGCCCTGGCCTGGTCCTCAGTGGCAGCCGCCATGCATGACACTGATGAATGCACCAACAGACTGAGGCTTGGAGGTCTGCCTCAATTTTAACATTTGCTGGCGGAACAGTCTTCTGTTGGCTGCATGGGGCTGGGACAGCTGCTTCCACAGCACGTCCCTTAGCCTTTTGGGCTGGTTTAGCAGCTTCCACAGCATGTCCCGTAACCCTTGGGGCTGACACATCTGCTTCCACAGCAC
Organism: Ambystoma mexicanum; assembly: GCF_040938575.1. Taxonomy (NCBI): domain Eukaryota; kingdom Metazoa; phylum Chordata; class Amphibia; order Caudata; family Ambystomatidae; genus Ambystoma; species Ambystoma mexicanum. Next base: position 81,105,572 of record NC_090941.1, read on the forward strand.
GTCCCGGAACTCTTGGGGCTGGGACAGCTGCTTTCACAGCACGTCCCTGACCCTGGCCCCGTCTGCCCGCTTTCCCTCTTGGGGCCTTTTCACTCATGTTCCAAGTGTAACGGAAATATGGAAGGCACACCAATTAAATGTCCTGGGCAATTTGAATGAGGGTGCAGTCTACGTGATGGAAGACGTTGTTCTGTGGTCCAGCAAGGCTCAAATGTTCCCCAGGTGTGGATAATATGGTATGCGTAATGCACAGGCACCCCAAAATAATAATAAATGCGTCAGCGATACCAGGATAGCTTCCAAAATAAGAAAAAAGAAGTATGTGATACGCAGTGGTGCACAGCAACACAAAAAATGCATACGCAAACCCCGGAAAGCTACCTGAAAGGTAAGAATAGTGGTACGCGATGCACCAGGGCACCTAGAGTTGAAGAAAATGCATACACAACTCACTGTTAGCCTCACAAATATCAAAAGTAGATGCGCGTATGCGCAGAGGCAAGTCCCCCACCAAAATAAGAAATGTGTATGGTCCCTGAAGTGAAAGGATTGCGTGGGACCCCAATATATGCAGCACTCCACTCGTCCATCTCCTACCCTTCGCACGGACATTAGGAGTTACTTCTACATGTACTAATGTATCCCCGATTATGGTGTGCTCAACGCCTACGTGCAACGCGTGTCATGTACGTTGCCCGCTGAGGGCCTTTGCTCTGATTTAACATGTCCACACATTTTTTACGCACAAAGTCCCTTTACTCTGTTCACGGCTGTCATAATTGTGAGACACGTAAGACCCATGCTTGTGCCTCAGTGCCATTTTACCTGCCCCCACCTGCCCTGGGTTGCCTCAAACTTTGCCATCTGAAGCTGTCTGTACATTGTGTGTGCCTGCTGCCGACCTGCACTGCGTTTGGAGTGTGTGCTGTCCAGCTATTGCCTATGGTCCTGCCTCAGACCAAAGTGGCCACCCCACAGCAGCGAGGCAGAGGGCAGACAACTTCAGCGCCAAGGAATTTGACATCCTGGTGGCAAAGGTCCTGGAGAATTATGATGCACGCTTCAACCCTGTGATGCAACGCAGCAAGGAAGGATGTCAGCAGATTTGGGATGGGTTCACTGATGCCATCAATGCGGAGGGGTTGGCAGCCCGCTCCTTCAAGACCGTACACAAGTGCTCAGACGATCTTAAATCCAGGGCCCATGGCAAGGCCATGCAATACATCCAGACCGGTGCTACTGCGTAGGGACACCGTGCACGCAGGTTCCCGATGTTGGGGAACAACATGCAGGTCCTGGAGAGATTGTACCTGGCCCTGCACTCCCAGGTCTGCCAATTACACCAACATCTAGAGTCGATTGGTGAATAGCTATGTGGTGCACTGCTCTATGGTGCATGTGTGTGGTACATGTACCAGCATTTTGGCAGTGACCCCTTTAGGCTTGCAGCAAGTATGCTTCCGAGACGGATGTCTGCATGCATCCATGTGTGCTTCTAGACATCTTTGGATTTTAAATGTGCTCTTACTTGCATTGTGTGTTGTAGTGCTGTCTTGCAGACTGCGCACATGCAATGTTATTTTTGTCTGAGACGTTCCAGGATGGCAAGTTTGCCAGTTGATGTAGTGTTGCCCATGTCATACGCATGCATGTTGTTCATGTGTGTGTGCCCAAAATCACCTCCATCACTCACGCCTGGATGCAGCACATGCATTTGGACATCTGGCTTAGTCACGTTGAGGCATTGTAGTTCACAGGACTCTGATGTAATTGTTCTTGGCACTGCTTGGGCCCTCTGAGTTTATGTGTGTGCATGACATGTGTATGTGCTTGTTGCTATGGCATGCTCACATGTGCATGTGCAATTGATGCATGTATGTATGGCATATGCAATATATTGGTTGTGACAGTGGCATGTAGTTTGATGTGATCGTGTGGAGTGATGGCCAGACAGGGGTCTTCTTGGATGAGGCTAGCATGTCCATGTGGCTGGGTGTGGATATTTATGGTTGTTCCATTGACAAGTCATGTTCCTGTGAATGTTTCTGATGCCATGCTGCCGTTGGTGCAGTACACTGATGTTGCTGTTCTGTGTCTCCTGTTCCACAGTTGCATCTGATGAAGAGGGTGGAAGCAGTGCTGTAGAGCCAGGATGCAGGGATGCCTCCAACAGGCAGAGGTGCAGGCCACAGCCACGCACCCATGACAGCTCATCCTCAGGGAGAGATGTGTCTGGGGAAGTGCTGGTGACATTGGGCATGGCTGCTGGGGGTAAGTCCAAGAAGGTGAAGGAGGGAGTCGACTCCTCAGCAGAGGTGGGGCCAGGTGATCTCACACAGGGGCCATACATGTTGGAAGACGCTCCAGAGTCATCCAGGTTGATGGAGGGGGAGGTGGAGGAGGTAGCCGTTGCAGCCCAGCCCATGGAGTCAGGTGAGGGTGTTGAAGTGGACGTGCATACTGAAGTCCTGTCCCAGGGGCATGAGGGTGTGCAGGCCACCATGGAGGTGCTTGTGCAAAATCCTGTCCCTGGGCCATCGAATGCAACAGTATGCGCCTGCTGGGATGCCTCCACCCAGACCCATCCCCAGTTGTCGGCTGGTGCATCCACCCAGACTGACACCCCCCTACCATGTGATGTGTACATCCGGGATTATGTGCTGCCCCTGGTGGCCGGATGACAAGGCAGACAACTGTCATTCGTGATGATGTGCAGGCTACTCGTAGTCTGCTTGCACATCATTACAGTAAGCTATACCGCCATGTGTCCTTGCTTGGAACATGCCTGTTCCGTGTTGTACTCCATGGGATGTTCACTGCTGTAACCACCTCCTCGTCTTCCTCCTCTGTGAGCCAGCTGTCCTCCAGGGTGCCTTCCGACCCAGATACCAATAGGGCCTCCTTTGCACCAGTCCCACCCACAACGCCCCATCTGGTGGAGATCACATCCCTAACCAGGTTGGGAGTTCAAGGCACAGCCGGTCAGATAGCACAGCGAGTAGAGCGCTCGCTTTGACATCTGTGCAGATCCTGCTGATGCAGTTTGAATCCTGGCAGGGCCAAACTCAGCCTTTCATCCTTCCGAGGTCGATTAATGAGCACCACACACCGTGGGTAATAATAGGCAGCGCTCAGATTCCTGAGGGTTCGTAGCGCTATATATAAATGCTAAATTATTATGATTATTTAGCAGGTGAAGTGGCCACCGTGCCTACCCAGGCACCGACAGGGGCAGAAGCAATGGAGAGACAGCAGGCACCTGTGAACAGTGCTGGTGTTGTACGTCCACAGGGATTGTCATGAGCTCGGAGGGCGTACCAATGTAGCAGGCACGGGGCACTGGGCAAGCAGATGCCAATGAGGAGGAGGAGATTTTTCACAGGTCAGAACACCCAAAGGAGGCGGGTGGCAAGAGTGAGGCAGGGGGCACACATGAGGCACATATTGTCTTCTGTGTTCCGGTGTTATGAAGGGCAGATCGTGGTAGAGAGGCAATGGGCACAGGAAGCATCAGTAGTGATGGCCAGAGCTGTGATTGCGCTGCATCGTGCAAGGAGGCGGGCTGCCATCCTGGAGGCCACTTGCAGGGAGGCGCAAGTGATAGAGACACAGATGCTGGATGACCTGCAAGCCCTCCAGGCAACAACGGAGGAGGAGGACGTGGCGTGTGGGAAAGGCTAATTGAGATCTGAGAGGAGGACTAACACGCTGCCTTTGTAAATCGTTATTTAGACGTAGGTTTCCTTTTTTATTTATTATTTAATCGGACTAAGGAGACTCTCCTTGTCAGTTTTTCATGTATATAGTTAGTTAGGCGTAGGGTTTTTATTTCTTTTCTTATTTTCCCCTGGACTGCATTCACCTTCATTCCCCATTTTAATTGTAAATATTTATATGTAATACAGATTGGATTTTATTACATTCCACGCTTCATGCAGTTCATTTGTGTGTCGTCAACTTTGATAGTTCAGTTTTCAGCCAGTGCATCTCTCCATTGCAAATCATGTGTCCTGTGGCATGCATGCATGTGTGTTGTTGTTGCTGTGATGGTTGTGGCTGGAGCGATGCACATGTGCCTGACATGTCGGCGTGGGTCCATAAGACGGCTGGGTCTGCACTGTATGTTTTCATTTGCTTTTAACTGTGCAGCATCACTGTGTGTTTGCCATCAGTGTGGTTGGGGTGGAGGGAGCTGGGCTCACTGTGGAGGTGTTGCATGGTCCTGTTAAGGCACCTTTTTTGTCATTGCTGTGTTAAACCCATGTCATGCAGACATACCCACCAGCATGTGAAGTCACACACTTCCTTCTCTCATGTGTTGATCGACCTTAGACACTGGTATGCAGTAGTGAGCCATGCTTGCTCTTTCGGCTGGCAGCACAATTCTCCGGTCTCTGTGACTCATGCACTCTCTGACTGTCCTCCCATCACCCATGCATGACCTTGTCATGTTATTGTTCCCTGTTGGGTAATTTGCTGCCCCTTCCACCCAGGTCATTGATGCTCATGCAGTGACACGCCTTGCCATTGTTTGTGTATATTTGATATTTATTAGTAGGTTTACTTCTGTTGTGGACACACATTCAGTTAGTGTGCTTTGCTGCCTTGGCAATGTGCCATGGCCAGCATGCACATGCCACTTGCCATTGCATTCACTTGTCACATGTGTATGGGGTCAGCTGGTTAAGGTCTTGAGGGGTGTGTCAGCAGATGCTCCAATCCTGGATGGATCTCCGGTGCTTCCTGTTGATCGTATTTGCAGTGCACATATTGGTGTTTCACTTCATGGAGCTAGCAGACCATGAAGCTGCAGACATGCATTGCATTGGTATTGTGGGAGACTGTCAGAGGGCTATCTGGGGGGGGGGGGGGTGTCCAGTCTGGAGGGGGCTGCCTTGGGGAGTGTCACAGATGATGGGGGCTGGGGGTGGTGTCCAGTCGACAGGGGGTGTCCAGTCTGGAGTGGGCTGCCTGGTTGGCGGCCAGTCTGGAGTGAGCTGCGTGGAGGGAGCCAAAGGTGAGGGGGGCTGGAGGGTGGTGTCCAGTATGGAAGGGGTTGCCTGGGGGGGTGTCACAGGTGAGGGGAGCTGGGGCATGGTGTCCAGTCTGGAGGGGGCTGCCTGGGGGGGTGTCCAGTCTGTGGTGGGCTGCCTGGGGGGTGTCCTGTCTGGAGGGGGCTGACTGGGGGATGTCAGAGGTGAGGGGGCTTGGAGTGTGGTGTTCAGTCTGGAGGGGGCTACCTGAGTGTGTGTCCAGTCTGGAGTCGGCTGCCTGGGGGGGGGGGTGTTCAGTCTGGAAGGGGCTGCCTCGGGGGGTGTCATAAGTGAGGGGAGCTGGGGTATGCTGTCCAGTCTGGAGGGGGCTGCCTGGGGGGGTGTACAGTCTGTGGCGGGATGCCTGGGGGGTTGTCTTGTCTGGAGGGGGCTGCCTGGGGGGTGTCATAGGTCAGGGGGCTTGGGGGGTGGTGTCCGGTCTGGAAGGGGCTGCCTGGGGGGTGTCCAGTCTGGAGGGGGGTGGTATCCAGTCTGGAGGGGGCTACCTGGGGGGTCCAGTCTGGAGTGGGCTGCCTGGGGGGGTCCAGTCTGGAGTGGGCTGCCTGGGGGGGTGTCCAGTCTAGAGGGGGCTGCCTGGGGGGGGTGTCACAGGTGAGGGGGTTTGGGGGGTGGTGTCCAGTCTGGAGGGAGGTGCCTGGGGGGTGTCCAGTCTGGAGGGGTCTGGGGGGTGTCCAGTCTGGAGTGGGCTACGTGGGGGGTGTACAGTCTGGAAGGGGGCTGCCTGGGGGGTGTCACAGGTGAGGGGGAGTGGGAGGGTGTCCAGGCTGGAGGGGGCTGCCTGGGGGGTGTCCAGTCTGGAGGGGGCTGCCTGAGTGTGTGTTCAGTCTGGAGTTGGCTGCCTGGGGGGTGTCCAGTATGGAAGGGGTTGCCTGGGGGGGTGTCACAGGTGAGGGGAGCTGGGGCATGGTGTCCAGTCTGGAGGGGGCTGCCTGGGGGGGTGTCCAGTCTGTGGTGGGCTGCCTGGGGGGTGTCCTGTCTGGAGGGGGCTGACTGGGGGATGTCACAGGTGAGGGGGCTTGGAGTGTGGTGTTCAGTCTGGAGGGGGCTACCTGAGTGTGTGTCCAGTCTGGAGTCGGCTGCCTGGGGTGGGGTGTTCAGTCTGGAAGGGGCTGCCTCGGGGGGTGTCATAGGTGAGGGGAGCTGGGGTATGCTGTCCAGTCTGGAGGGGGCTGCCTGGGGGGGTGTACAGTCTGTGGTGGGCTGCCTGGGGGGTTGTCTTGTCTGGAGGGGGCTGCCTGGGGGGTGTCACAGGTCAGGGGGATTGGGGGGTGGTGTCCGGTCTGGAAGGGGCTGCCTGGGGGGTGTCCAGTCTGGAGGGGGGGTGGTATCCAGTCTGGAGGGGGCTACCTGGGGGGTCCAGTCTGGAGTGGGCTGCCTGGGGGGTCCAGTCTGGAGTGGGCTGCCTGGGGGGTGTCCAGTCTAGAGGGGGCTGCCTGGGGGGGTGTCACAGGTGAGGGGGCTTGGGGGGTGGTGTCCAGTCTGGAGGGAGGTGCCTGGGGGGTGTCCAGTCTGGAGGGGTCTGGGGGGTGTCCAGTCTGGAGTGGGCTGCGTGGGGGGTGTTCAGTCTGGAAGGGGGCTGCCTGGGGGGGTGTCACAGGTGAGGGGGAGTGGGAGGGTGTCCAGGCTGGAGGGGGCTGCCTGGGGGGTGTCCAGTCTGGAGGGGGCTGGGGGTGGTGTCCAGTCTGGAGGGGACTGGGGGTGGTGTTCAGGCTGCAGGGGGCTGCCTGGTGGGGTGTCACATGTGAGGGTGGCTGGGGGTGGTTTCCAGTCTGGAGGGGGCTGGGGGTGGTGTTCAGGCTGGAGTGGGCAGCCTGGGGGGTTGTCACATGTGAAGGGGTCTGGGGGGAGGAGTCCAGTCTGGAGAGGGCTGGCGGGCTGTGTCCAGTCTGGAGGGGGCTGTTTAGGGGGCTGTCAGAGGTGAGGGGGATGGGGGGGGCTGCATCCAGTCTAGAGGGGGCTGCCTGGGGCGTGTCAAGTTTGGAGGGCGTTGGGGGGTGGTGTCCAGTCTGGAGGGGGCTGTTTGGGGGGTGTCACATGTGAAGGGGCTGGGGGCGTGTCCAGACTGGAGGGGGCTGTGGATGGTGTCCAGTCTGGAGGGGGCTGCCTGGGTGGGTGTCAAAGGTGAGGTGGTTTGGTGGGTGGTGTCCAGGTTGGAAGGGGCTGCCTGGGGGGGTTCACAGGTGAGGGGTTATGGGGGTGGTGTCGAGTCTGGAGGGTGCAGCCTGGGCTTGTGAGGGAGGGCCTGCATTTTAGCAGGGGTGCAGCCTGGGCTTTTGAGGAGAGGCATGCGATTTGCTTCACTGGGGTGCAGCTGGCTTTGCGAGGCAGAGCATGAGTTTTTACTGGGTTGCAACTTGGGCTTGTGAGGTGGGCTGCGCTATTTTGCAGAGGTGCAGCCTGGGCTTGCGAGACAGGGCTTGCATCTGTGATGGGGTGCAGCCTGAGCTTGCGAGGTGAGGTGCACAATTTCTCTGGGGTGCAGTCTGGCTTTGTGAGGGAGGGCCCGCCTTTCCACTGGAGTGCAGCCTGGGCTTGCGAGGTGAGGCGCGCGATTACGCTGGGGTGCAGACTGGCTTTGCGAGGGAGGGCCCGCGTCTTCGCAGGGGTGCAGCCTGGGCTTGCGCCTTTGAATTCATGAATATGTGGAGAGCATTTATTTTTATGCGCCTCAGCTTGTGCAGGGTCCTTCTCAGTGCGTGGACCTTGCGCTATTTCTGCACCCGATTCCATGAATCGGGCCAACATTGTATTATTTTCAAGCTCTGGACATAGAAAATGAGGCCTTCAAAGTCCACTGATGAAGTTTGCGTGCACTTGAAATCAATGCGAAGACACACACCATACCAAGTGCGAATATTACAGTAGTTTGCATTCAGATTAAAATACAATGTTGATAGATTTTGGGTGTTCATATTTTGGGACAAATGTACAAAGAAGTTTTCCAGTGCGCCCACAAAAGGTCATTCATTGTACATGAGTTTATTTATTAGGATTTCACACTGAGTTGCACAAAGAAATGTCTAAAATTACCGTGGCTACTATTAGTAGCAGCAGTGATATGTAGTTACATTCCCTCAATTACACTGTTTAATTATTCAAATAAAATCTTCAGAAACGTCCATACAACTTGCTAATATTGAATATAATGAAGCATGAGTCAGCAGTTTGGAAACATGAACCCTTTTGCTGTATACAAAGTATTGCAGGTTAGAGAATGTTGTTCACAAGGAGGCAAGTTCATGTCAAACAGATAAAAGCACACCAACTCAAATCAAATGTCATTTTATTTTTTATTTACTTTATTGTTTAAAGCGCAGACCTATCTTGAGAGCAGTGGAGCACAGTACAGAGTGGGGGTTGCCAGTATTTGGGCTGGCATCTTTTAACAGTAGTACAGTACTCTGAGTTAAGGACTGTGTGTCAGAGTGTGCGTCCATTGGAATTAGTCCTTGGTAAGGTGTTTTTGAAAAAGCCATATTTTGAGTGATTTGCAAAATTGGAGAAATGTAGGGGCATTCTGAACCAACACCAGGATCGAGAGGGTGAGTGCGTGACAAGAGAAGGACTGTTTGCAGGTCCTCGCTTTGCAGACAAGTTATGATTCAAGCTGGCTACTGGATTTGCTGCGCGAGGAGCGTGTGCCACCAGACACGTGGAGCTTAGGGACCAGGAGTGCTGGTGCACTCCTCGTGACTGCTTTGTAGATGATAGATGCCATCTTGAAACATATCCTGACCTTGAGAGGAAGCCAATATAGTTTGCGTACGAGTCTGCATCTAGGTTCTAAGACATGAACAAGCATGCTGTGTCCTTGGCATTATGTTTGAAGCATTAGCACCATTTAGGTTGCTCAATGCTGCTCTAAAAATGGGCATTCTCTGTATGGTTCGGGAGGGGGTTACCTCAGGTCCTGGGACTAAAGGCACTACCACAGCAGATAGGTCTGCAGTCAGTGTAAATGTAAGTGAGACCTGAGGCCCACACTCTTGTCTACTGCATGACAAATGTGTTTATACACAATACAGGCCAATTACATTGAATATATAGCAAAGGGATAGGAAACAGTGGTGATGGTTATGGGGCCAAATGCACAGATATGGGGCAGTGCAAGGGTGAGTATGACACATTTAAGTACGGAACCGTGATGTGCAAGGGCACTAGCAGATTAAGTAATGTCCCGGGGTGAGTTACAAGCCTGAGCAAAGACAGGGTCTTAATGTTAGCCCCTGGGAATTACCAGACCCGCAAATGCTCGAGCAGAGGGGTTTATTGCCCTAACCATCCCGGATACTAAGGTGAGAAATGGCATTTTTGGAACTGCACATAGTCCCTTCCCTTTTTCCATGGCAGCACTTGCCGATGCGCCGGGACCACTGATTGTTCCTGGTGCCAACTAGGGATGAGGAAGGTGGAGGTAAGTGGGGTGGGGTGGGATGGGGCTGGGTGAGGGATGAGGACATCAGATGTGGGGTCTGGGGCAAGGGGTTGCAGAGGCACAAGGTGTACTTACCTGCTGTCCCAACCGGGAAGGTGAAGGCCTCCCGCTTCAGAGGAGACTCAGAATGAGGTTGTTCCCCTGAGGCAAAGACCCTGTTCTGAGCTTCTTGACTGGCTGCGTGGCCACTTGACTTGTCCAATGGGGTGCTCATACACATTAACCTTGCAGTTAGTAGACCCTCAGAAGGTATCTAAGATCAGCCTGTGTCTGTCAACTGTGAACTGTCAGTTGTGAAATGTGCCAATCAAATGGGCAGATGCACCTGTGACCAGTGCAAGGCACAGTAGACATGCATCTACCATCTTAACAGAAATCCAGCCTTTTTTTGTGCTCTAGGAGTTGTTTTCAAGAGGTTGAATGTAGGTTTTTCAGATTGTTCAGATCAGCCTTTAATTCCATGATACTATAGACAGGGACAGAACCCACAATAATGTTTTCTGTTCCACTTGGAAATGCGTGCACAATCTATTTAACTACCTGTCAAACATCCATGGTGACAAAGATGTTGATACTGCATTTAAACCTGCAAGTAACCCTGATTATGTTAATTTGAGCTTGCATGCATGAAGGTCTACAACAGAATGTGTTGTCTCCATACTTCTTTTCACACACTCTTCTCATGAGAGTGAGACACATTTCAAGATAGTGTGAGCTGGACAACACAAAGGGTGATATCAGATCTGTAGAAATTCATGGGTGCATCCCAGCTCATTTGAAAAGACACATTATTTGTATTTGGCCTTCTTCATATTATCAGTCGAGGGGCACTCATATCTCCATCAAATTTTAGAACACTTGGGATCTCATCCTTAGTAATGGTTTTCCAGAGGTGTAACGTTTACTCTTGCTCCCTAGAGAGGCACAGCCCCACGCCTCACCTCTCTGACGATACCAAATAAAGAAGAAACACATGGCTGGTGATAAACGTGTCCATAATTTTGCTGATGGACTAGCCTTGTGGGCTAGACTACTCTGATATGCAGACAAATGCTTATCCTCTGGTAAGGCAAAGTGGGTCAAATGTGATAGTACATCCCCTTGAATCGGCAACAGCCTTCACAGCGGATTACTTGGCCCTGGTCAATCCTAGTTGAGGATGAGTCACATTTTTGGCAAATATTGGAATGCTTTAGGTATGTGAGCCACCATCATGGTGCCGGACACAAATATAGCTTCCATAGGGAGATCACAAGTAGTTGGTGCCACACATCCATTGCCCATTGTCCAAGACTATAGTCAGAAGGTAAGAAAAGACACTATGGGCCTCATTACAACCTGTGCGGAATAGGTTTAACAGCGCCGGTAATGGTGCCGGCGCCGTTAAACGCATTCCGCACTATTACGAGGTCCCCTTGCGGGACCCGCTCTGGACGTCTGGTTTATCCAGACGTCCAGAGCGGGTCCTGCGAGGGGACCAGGGAGCTTACAATGGGCCCTCTTGTAATGGGCCCGTTGTTAGCTCCCTCCCCATTCCCATTGTGCCCTATCGGGGCTCGAATGGGAATGGGGAAGGACCGGGCCCGGGTTCCCTGAAGTAGGAAATACCGGGCCCTCCATACTCGGAATGGCCCGGTATTTTCCCATTCAGGGAACCCTGACCCAGACCCGATTTTGGAGGCAGCCATGCCCTTATTAAGGGCATGGCTGCCTCCAAAGTCGTAATGAAGCCCAATGTCCTATAAGACGGACAGCAGAAAGGTGACTTGCTACTGTGGAGGTTCCAATGCACTATTGACATTAGAATTGTCATATTTCTATGATAGTAGGAATTGAGGTATGCTCTGCTATTTTGTGGAAGTATGCAGTAAAAGGTATACACTGATACAAAATGATCTATCTGTGAGATGAAAATGCATGTAGCCATGCTAGGAATTGGGCTCACATCTACAGCCTGTGATGAGTAGGTGATGTTCATATATGGCTTTGAAGGGTAATAGAGCAATGGAAGAAACACCCTATCACAGTGCAACATTTTGATCCACAGACTCTGGATCCCAGCATCCAGGGCCATATGTCAATGAACTAGCTGATCATCAAAGAGTGTTACACAGTGCACACCTTCATATGTATATTTAAGAATGACAATTTTGCAAATTAATGTTATAATTTGGATGAATTCAAGGAGTGGGGGAGAAGAATCAATCCTGGCACATGGATTGAGTGATAATAATGGATAGAATACGTTTCCAAAGGTAGCCATCTCACATCCCCTGCCCACTTTCACAGGCCAAAAGAAAGCCAAACTCTTCATGAAAAGTTACTTAGATGATTAGTGTCTAATAATCAAGTAGGTATAAAATAATTTTATAAACATGAATAATTTCAGCATAAGTTCATAACTCATACACTCAGATTAGCAATTTATGTTTAATAAAATCAATTTCTTATTGTGACCCAACGCGTTTCGAGAAATCACCTCTTCATCAGGAATCTTGACAAGTTGCTTTTTGTCTTATATTGGTATAACACCAAATATTTCCACACAGCATAGCTAAAGTAAATTTATGTCAGTATACTTCAAGGCCACAGTACAGTCCAAGGGCATAATTTCAATTGCTCAAGCATGCATATGTTCAGCAAAATCTACCTTAAAATCTCCATGGTCCTGACAGTACCACTCCCCTGAATGGTATCCTTCTAGGGCTCAATGATGTAAGTATACTGTGTTCTGTTCCTAATAATAAACAATATATGAGAGAACCATCAGTTATCTAAATCTCTATAATTACTACCTTTTATTAAAGTAGGATAAATTAAACAAAAGCTTCACCTCTCCATTTGCAGGAAGAAATACTTAAATCCTTCTCATGTTACGAATGGAAAGTTAGAATCATCACCATTAAATTGTGTAGGTACATAGAATGCCTTCCTGCTATAGAAAGACAGGGTAATTCATAGAATTTCGCAGAAAAGTGTCGCAAGCGGCTGGCGCAGAGTGTCCGCGTGCGATTGTCTGCGCCAGGCACGTGCGCTAAAACCGATTTCCGCGCACAGCGTATTCATGGATTTTAGGCTCCCAAACCAGCCGTGGCGCAGAGTATCGCAGCGACCCTGCAGCAGCGCCAGTAACGCCCCCAAGAACGCCCTCGCGCAAGGAAAAGCCATCAAAATCGCTAAATCATCGCAAAGGGCTGCGCTAACCCTGGACCAGTTTACAGGGCTGCCAAACAAGGAACGCAAAGCGGGTAACGTGCATATCAGGGGTACGCGTGAAGTTATACACGCGATTAGCCAGGGTACATGTATTACAGGGGTGCGCGGGAACTTTTACACGCAATTTCAGCAGGGTACGTGTATTTCAGGGGTGCGCGGGAAGTTCCACACGCGAATTGCCTGGGCGCGTGTATTTCAGGGGTGCGAGGAAGTTCCACACGCGAATAGCCTGGGCGCGTGTATTTCAGGGGTGCGCGGGAAGTTCCACACGCGAATAGCCTGGGCGCGTGTATTTCAGGGGTGCGCGGGAAGTTCCACACGCGAATAGCCTGGGCGCGTGTATTTCAGGGGTGCGCGGGAAGTTCCACACGCGAATTGCCTGGGCGCGTGTATTTCAGGGGTGCGCGGGAAGTTCCACACGCGAATAGCCTGGGCGCGTGTATTTCAGGGGTGCGCGGGAAGTCCCACACGCGAATAGCCTGGGCGCGTGTATTTCAGGGGTGCGCGGGAAGTTTTACACGCGATTTCAGCAGGGTACGTGTATTACAGGGGTGCGCGGGAAGTTCCACACGCGAATAGCCTGGGCGCGTGTATTTCAGGGGTGAGCGGGAAGTTCCACACGCGAATTGCCTGGGCGCGTGTATTTCAGGGGTGCACGGGAAGTTCCACACGCGAATAGCCTGGGCGCGTGTATTTCAGGGGTGCGCGGGAAGTTCCACACGCGAATTGCCTGGGCGCGTGTATTTCAGGGGTGGGCGGGAAGTTCCACACGCGAATAGCCTGGGCGCGTGTATTTCAGGGGTGCGCGGGAAGTTCCACACGCGAATTGCCTGGGCGCCTGTATTTCAGGGGTGCGCGGGAAGTTCCACACGCGAATAGCCTGGGCGCCTGTATTTCAGGGGTGCGCGGGAAGTTCCACACGCGAATAGCCTGGGCGCCTGTATTTCAGGGGTGCGCGGGAAGTTCCAAACGCGAATAGCCTGGGCGCCTGTATTTCAGGGGTGCGCGGGAAGTTCCACACGCGAATAGCCTGGGCGCCTGTATTTCAGGGGTGCGCGGGAAGTTCCACACGCGAATAGCCTGGGCGCGTGTATTTCAGGGGTGCGCGGGAAGTTCCACACGCGAATAGCCTGGGCGCGTGTATTTCAGGGGTGCGCGGGAAGTTCCACACGCGAATAGCCTGGGCGCGTGTATTTCAGGGGTGCGCGGGAAGTTTTACACGCGATTTCAGCAGGGTACGTGTATTACAGGGGTGCACGGGAAGTTCCACACGCGAATAGCCTGGGCGCGTGTATTTCAGGGGTGCGCGGGAAGTTCCACACGCGATTAGGCTGGGTGGGTCCTCACAGGTGTTCCCTGTACACCCTCGACGGCCCCTGCAGGCAGCCCACAAAACAGGGGACTACCCTGCACACCTGCTCATGTCCCCCTGCACCCCCACCCCCCAGCAGTGCAGGGGCAGCCTCCACCAGGCCCCCACCCATGTCCCCCTCCACCCCCACCCCCCAGCCACCAGGGGCACCCTCCACCAGGCCCCCACTCATGTCTCCCACCACCCCCACCTCCCAGCAGTGCAGGGGCAGCCTCCACCAGGCCCCCACTCATGTCTACCACCACCCCCACCCCCCAGCAGTGCAGGGGCACCCTCCACCAGGCCCCCACTCATGTCTACCACCACCCCCACCCCCCAGCAGTGCAGGAGCAGCAGGCAGTCAGGCAGCAGCAGATGGCAGGTGGGAGCGTGCTCGGGGCTCTGGGGGGCAGTAGTTCGGCCTTCCGGGCAGGAGCGTGGTATTCCGTGTGCTTACGCGTGGCCAGCTTGGTACGGAGTGATTTGGCACGTGAAAATCCTGCACGTCAGCGTGAAAACCGAGGAAAGGCCCTTAGTGCGTAAGCGCGTCAGCACGCATACGCGATTCTATTGGACCAAAGGCCCTCAGCGCGTAAGCGCGTCTGTGACATGACCCGCACGGGTGTTTCCCACACAGCACGTGATGACAGAGCACACGTGGAAAGACTGCACGTCAGAGTGTAATCGCGTGTGATTGGTGGAAATGGCCCTACACGCAGAAGTGACAAAGCGTGTAATTGGTGGAAATGGCCCTAGCGCGTACACGCCGCGTAAGTGATGCTGGACGTGTGGGCCTGTATAAAAGGTACGTGTAGAACACCATTTCCTTGTACGTGCTTTTCGTGGAGAGCGAGTGGGTGAATTCTGTACTTCTTGTCGTTTCACACGCGATTTACTTCACGGCGTTTCAAGTTCGTATTCCCTGTTACCTCTGACAGCTTTTTCTCTTTTTTCTCTTTTACTGGTTTACCTGGGCCTGTTCCCTCAAACAGTGTTCCCTTCTACTGTTGTCCTGTCTCCTCAGACAGCGTACAAATCTTCTTTTGGCGGGGGTGTTGCCAACCAAACGCGCTCCTTTTTCACGCTCATTTACCTGGCAGACGGTGAGTCACGCACATATCTAACATCTGTGCTTGCCCCGTGTGTAGCCTACCCCTTCAGAGGTCATTCTAGGCTGCGTGTGACATGCATACGTTCATTCTTGTGTTACTGGGTGCCACAGCGTAGTGCAGGTTTTTCTTTCTGCACACGTGGTCTAGGAGGGGTTGCGTGCACGTCATCTCCCTATTTTGGGGCTCCTGTGCGTAGCGTGACCCGTCATCTTTCCCCAGGGGTTACAATCAGCCTTGCAAGAGCACTAGGGTACAATTACCATCTGGTTCCCAACCCCTTTGACCCCCAATTGCCCAGGACAATATTTTACAGCCACTCCCATACGCACATTAACATCAGTGCCATGGCTGGGAGGCGAGGATTCCGTAAGGGTGGCAAAGGTGGAAGAGCCACAAGTGGTGGCCGTGGTGGATCCGGTAGGGGACTTGGTCGTTACTTGCAGGGTGAGCCTGTCCCCCCATGTGTGGAGGACCAGTCAAGGGCACCCATAATCCCCCCCCCCCTCCTGTTGAGGCTGATGTGGCTGACACCATCCATGCTCAGCCCTTGTTGGACCAGCCCATTGTGGCACCAGACCTGGCTGACTCCATGGCTGACTTCCAGGTCAGCAGGCCTATGACACGTGCGCTGGTGCACGTTGATGTCACCATGCCACGTGCATCTGGGGCAGCAAGGTCATCTGCTGCACCAAGTAGGCAGGGCGGAGAGGCTGCAGGGGCAGCTGCGGCTCCATCCACCCCAGCCCTCACACACCCAGCCCGGACAGTGTCGGTCCTAGTCCATGCTGCTGACATTCCCCCTGACACCATCACACTAGAGCCAATGCCTGCACCAACTCCCATGCTGAGTGTGCAATCCCACACTCCTGATACAGAGTCCACCAGGGCTCCTGCCCCTAGTGTCCAGAGCGGCGCAGGACACTCAGGATCACCACCACCTTCCAAGCGGAAGAGGAAGAGTGCTCGTCCGGCACAGGCTGATGCCCCAGACACGGCTACACAGTCCGGCCCATCCAGGAAGCCCAGCTTCACGGATGACGAACTGAATGCACTTGTCGAGTATGTGTCCGCACATGACAACGAGATGGTCATTGTTGCAGGATCCAAGACCACACCTGCACAACGCCAGGCACACTGGCAGACCGTTGCGGACATCGTAAGTGCCCTTGGAATCGTGAGGCGCACAGCCAATGATTGCTATAAGCGCTGGAATGACCTAAAGCGCAGGGCAAAGAGTAAGCTGGCCTCAAGTCATGCCGCAACTCTAGTGACTGGAGGTGGGTCTCCAGTAGTAGACATGGAACTCACTCCACATGAGTCAGTCGCTGGGACCTACGTCACGGAGGAACAGATCCAAGGCGTGGGAGATCTGGCTGATTACGAGGCATTGTCCGGTGAGTGCACATGCATGTGTGTGTCATCCATGTGCATGGTGTGTGTGAGGGCTTCTGTTTGTGTGACAGGTGAGAGTGTGTGCGCCTGAGTCGTATGGGTCAGCCATGTGCTTCATGCAATACATCCTGCGCAGCTGCATTTGGCCATAGCAGTATCCCTTCTGCCAACAGTAGACATCTAGCCCAACTGCACGCCAGTTGCCCTTGAAGTGTCACCTTGCCACAACATTGTTGCTTGATTTTTCACTGTTCATTTAGTCAGATTGTTTGCATTCCACCACTATTACTAGGCATGTCGCAGTCCTCTAGTCACATGTCTGACATGGCTATGGTAAAGTGGAGTGACTTTGTTACCTGGATATCATTTGTACAAACATGTCCCTGTGCAATTGCACCATTTCGGACTGGCAGCTCCAGGTAAAGAATCTGACCTGTTTGAATTAGAAAAGCTATTACATGCGGGAACTGGACTGAATGAATAGGTGCTGCCCTCCTCTCCATCTTCACTCAATAGCAATGGTACATGCCATCTGTGTGATGGCATGTGTGTTTCACCTGCCAATCACAGGCCAATGTGTGATGCCACTGCCAGGCAGCATGCAGAAAATGTGTTCATCTTCCATCTTGGTGTCATCAGTGTGTGCCATTTGCCTGCCCTTCATACGCAGTGAGGGTGCATGCATGGGAGGGTTTTAGTCATGTGGGACATGTGTCAAACAAGTACTGGTTCTCTTGTTTCTCAGCCCTCATTGTGTGCCATGGTGCTAATGCCTGTTTCCATTTCTTTGTTTTAATGTCTTTGCAGGGGAAGACGCACCTGATACTGCTGGGGTTGTGGAGATGGTGCAGACCCAGGAGGGGTCCGAGGGCCGACCAACCACCAGTGAGGGACGTGGTGTGGTGGTGGGGAGAACCCACAAGTGCTGCAGGTCCTGCTCTCAAGGGGTGTCTCTGGCTGCACCTCCCCCGAGCTGTACTCAGGTGTTGATTCGGATGAGACCTACGTGCCGTCGCAGGTGAGTGTTCCAGGGAGGGATTCTGTTCTGTCTCACCCACCTGCACCAGGGTCAGAACCCTCAATGGGGATGTCAGTGTTGCCAGCTACGCCTTTGGTGGTTACGGATGCAGGGTCACACTCCGCGACATCTGATCCTGTTCCTGGGCCAGCAGATCAGAGGGGGAATGCAGTCCTGCAGCCTCAGGCAGTGCCGGCACAGCAAGGTGCAGTTCGCCTTGCCCCAGACAGGTGTGGTGCCCGCCGACGTGGTGGCCGTACGCCACCTGGCAATACCGCATGGGAGCAATCCATTTACGGTATGGCAACCCAACAGGCAGCATCATCCGAGATGATGGCTCAGGCCATGGATAGGGTGGCCACTTCCATTGTCCCCCCTGAAAGGCTGATGGAGCGACTAGAGCAGGCAACCAACTCCATCTGCCAGTCACACAGGGAGGACATGTTGGGGTCCAACAGGGACAGGCGGGCGGCACTGGCGACTCTGCAGGAGGCCATCTCCATTGAGTCCCAGGGCCACAGGGAAGCCCTGAGGCAGGAGCTCCTTCACCTCAGGACGACTCTTGTTGAGCTTGAGGCTTCAACACACCAAAGGACAGAACAGCAGCTGGAGCGTCTCACCCGTACGCTCTCAGCTGAGATGCAGGCAACGAGGGCGGAGGTCCGGGCATCCCGTGAGTTGTTGCATGGGGAACTGCGCACACTCATCCTCCAGAACCAGACCTACCACACCTGCATGCTTGCAGCCATGGAGGAGCAGACTAAGGCCTTGCGTGGGCTGCCTCCCATAGTGCAACCACCTCCGGATGCAGCTGCACAGGGTGATAATAGCGACAGCAGTGATACTCCCACAATAGGGTAGCCGTGTGGGCCATGAGCCCATGGAGGTGTTTTTTTTCCCAGGATCCACGCAGGTGGGTTCTGGTGTGCATCCTGTCCTCGGACCTCCTGGGTGGCCTCCCCAACCACCCCGGGCCCTTCAATGGCCATTTTTGATTTTTTTTTATTTTTATTTTTATTTTTATTTATTTTATTCCCAATTTTTTTGGGACGATTTGTTGGCTTCCGTGGTTCCTGTGGGCATACGCTGCATTGTGGCTGGGCACATGCAGGCTTGTAATGTATTTGCTTCAGATGCTTGGGTTTGAGTCACACACACCCCTCCTGCTTCCCGTTTCCATGGGCTTGCAAAGGGTGTGCCCAAGTGACAGTGAATTACACAGTGACGTTGGACTCCCATGAGCTGTGTGGGCAGTCTGTAGTCAATACTGTGTATACATTCCTAGTGCATATTGCTGTTGTGTTGTACACTGCATGTTGCATTGATGTGTAACTCATCTTCTGTGTCTACCTCCCAATTTGCAGGTCCCTTCCTCATGTCTACACAAGGACCTCTAGTCTGGAGATGTGGTCCATGTTGGCAGCAGTGCACCTACAACTCTACATGGCGCCAACACTGCACAGTTGGTAGTGGTGGGAGTGCAGGCATTTCCAGGTGGTGAGACTACTAATATTTAACATTAGTGATGTCATGTTAATGGTAGTACGTGCTCAAGTTTGTTGTTGGTCCGGCATTACTGTGAGCATTTCAGGTGTTGCAAGTATCTAATAGGGACACTGTACATTGTGACACTAGTGTCATGTTGTGTGGATTACTTTGTTTACCTGCAAATAGCATGACATGGCACGGTGTGTGGTGTGGCGGTGCTGGGGTTGGGTTGGCTGACATGGCACTGTCCTCTTGTTGCATTTTGCAAGTGGGCATTCATTTTAGCTGCTTGAATGTGCAACTTCACAAAACTGCATTGGTGGTGTCTGTGTGGGTAGGGATGCACACATTGTGACACTTCCAGGTGAACAATCTCAGGCTGATATGGTTTTCACGGTTCTTTCTCCAGACATTCAGGGTCAGTGTCAGGTTGAGTCATCATTGATTGTCAGATGGAATGTGGCAGGGCAGTGTGCACTCCACAGGGGTGTGATTTCTATGTGAAGTAATTAGCCACTAGCTGTGTACGGGCTGCCTCCCCCGTGCCCTTTCCCCTCCCATGCGCAGCGGCTGTGCATGTGGTTGGGGATGGGGGGGCACCACCATGTCCACGGCCAGGCCCCGGCGTGTTGCAACGTTGTGCAGGACACATGCTGCCACTATGATCCTGCACACTACTGGGGGAGCGTACAACAGCTGCCCGCCAGAACGGTCAAGGGAGCAAAAGCGTGACTTCAGCACTCCGAATGTGCGCTCCACTATGCCCCGGGTTGTAATGTGGCCTGCGTTATATCTTACCTGGGGTGGCGTGGTGGGGTTCCGAATTGGCGTCATCATGTGGGGGCTGAGAGGGTAGGCACTGTCCGCTGTGGAGGTGGTGATTGGTATCATTGGTGGGGTTGTGACCTTGCTCAGTATCTGACATGCATGCATGTGCAGTGGCATTCATACTCACCAAGCAGCCATGTATCGCCATGCCGCCCAGCTTCTAGGTCCCGGCTTAGGGTGGACATTCGGTAAATGAAGCTGTCGTGGGTGGACCCGGGATAGTTGGCATATACTGAGGTGATGATTCCCTTGGCATTACATACTACCTGCACGTTGATGGAATGCCAGTGCTTGCGGTTCCTATAGATGTGCTCAGATGCCCTGGGGGGACGTAGAGCCACATGGGTGCAGTCGATGGCACCTAGCACTTTGGGGAATCGTGCCACAGCGTAGAAATCCAGGGCGGCAGCATGCCTTTCTGCAGGGGTTCTGGGCAGGTATATGTGCCTGCGGACTGATGGGCGTGCAGTGATGATGTTCAAGACCTGGTGTGGGCAGCGTGACTGGGTGGCCTGTGAAACACCACCCACAATGGCACTTGTCCGCTGAAATGATCCAGTGGCTAAGAAGTGCAGTACATTGAGGACCTTCTCCAGGGGGCTGAGTGCTTGGGAGCACAGGGTGGGTGATGTGAGGTCATCCTCCCACTCACTCACCAGGTCCAGTATGATGTGTGGTGGAAACCTGTACCTCCCATGCACCTGGTCATCAGGCATCCCGAAAAGGCTGGTTCTGGGTGTGAATATTCTGGCCCTGACTATCCTCCTCCTCCTCCTCCTTTGGTAGGCCACGCCCACTGCTGCTAGGAACGGTATGTTCATCCTGGGTCTGAGCTTGTTATTTTTTTAGCGCGCAAATTAATGCGTTGCGCGTGTTGTAGGAGAGCGTGTGACCCGCGCACCCCTGAAATCCAGTACCCAGTCCAATAGCGTGTGGAAATTCCCGCGCACACCGGGATACAGGTGCGCTGACGTACTTGCGTGTGTAAGTGTCCGCGCACACCTGATATACACGTACATAGGCCAATCGCGTGTACGCGCACTTTTGTCCAATTACACGCGATGACACCCTGACGTGCTGTCCAATTACACGCAATGAGACTCTGCCGTGCTGTCCAATTACACGCGATGACACTCTGACGTGCAGTCTTTCCACGTGTGCTCTGTCATCACGTGCTGTGTGGGAAACACCCGTGCGGGTCACGTCACAGACGCGCTTACGCGCTGAGGGCCTTTGGTCCAATAGATTCGCGTATGCGTGCTGACGCACTTACGCGCTAAGGGCCTTTCCTCGGTTTTCACGCTGACGTGCAGGATTTTCACGTGCCAAATCACTCCGTACCAAGCTGGCCACGCGTAAGCACACGGAAGACCACGCTCCTGCCCAGAAGGCCGGACTACTGCCCCCCAGAGCCCCGAGCACGCTCCCACCTGCCATCTGCTGCTGCCTGACTGCCTGCTGCCCACGTGCACTGCCATTTGCTGCCTGCACATCAGCCAGGGGTGCTGTTGCTGTGACCACCCCTGCTGGAACCGAAGACTCCCGACTGGAATTCCATCGCTCCACAGCCCAGCCCCAGGACCCAGTTGCCCACCCACTCCTGCCTCTGGGGTTGTCATGTCGGGGCAACCACCATCTGTGACCACTGACAACCCCCGGCCAGAGAGGCAGAGGGGCACCAGCTTCAGTGCCACCGAAGTTGGTGTCCTGGTGGAGCAAGTCCTGGGGCAGTATGATGCCCTCTTCGGAAGTTCCCGCGCCGACAAGGAAGGACGGACTCGGATCTGGACTGACATCGTGACTGCCATCAACGCGGAGGGGGTGGCAGTCCGGGACTTACAACATGTCAGGAAGCGCTGGGAGGACTTCAGGTCCAGGACCCTGAACAAGGCCCGGCGCCTCTTGAAGGCAGCGGATGCCAAGGGGCGCCGGGGCCACTTGTCGGAAGAACAGATGGGGGTCCTGGAACGCATATCCCCAGCGCTCCACGTCCAGGTCCTAGAGAAGCAGACCCGTCTGGAGTCGAGCGGTGAGTGTACATGCATCCTGATTGTGAGCAGTGCGTGTGGTGATTATTCGGCATTGCGCCGGTTGCACATCAATTTGTATGGGGTCGAGTATGGGTGGGGGTGTACAGGGCCGTGGGTCTGACAAATGCGAGGGCTGTAATGTGTGAGACATGGATGGTGCTTGTGTGTGTGGGCTTGCATGGCAAATGCAGTTGTGCGTGCACACATGTTTGAATGAATGTGTATGTAAGTAGACATGTTCGTGATGTCAGGCATGTATGTTGTTTTCGGCTGCATGTATGAGCACTGTGTACATGTGCATGTGTGTGTATTTGTCAAGGGTGCAACAGTGATGCAACATGGATGCATGTGACAGCGGTATGTGGAAGCCTGATTGGCAGATGTGACATGGATGCCCGTCTGAACAGTGCAACACTTGGCAGAGGTGTAGACATGCATGCAAGTGTGGTGCTGTGTGTACATGTGTGGTGCACTTCCTGTGTTGCATGTGATGTCTGGCTCCCCTTTGGCTGCTGATGCTGTTGTATGTGTAGGGATGGTGGTGGCAGTTGCGATATGGCTGTGGTATGGCTCATGTGTGTGAGTTGCAATGACATGTGTGTTGGGGATTGTGATGACATGTCTGAGGTTTGCCAATGCCACTCATGTGCAACTGTCATGCGTGTATGTGTCCATTGTACATTGCCCTGATGCCTGTGTTTTGTTTCTCCCTGTCTGCAGCGTCAACTGATGAAGAGGGCGGAGAAGGTGCTGTGGAGCACAGCGCCGGGGATCCGACCGCCAGCCGGAGACGCAAGGCACGGCTCCCCTCCCGTGTTGTCATCTCGTCGGGGAGTGAGGAGTCCGGTGCCGCGTCCCAGGCCGCAGCTGCCGGGAGGAGGTCCAAGAGGCGGAGGTTGCAGTTGGACTCCTCAGCAGCAGAAGGGGCAGCTGGGACGCCACAGGGCCCAACAGGGGAAGATGGCACGGAGTCATCCAGGTTGGTGGGGGGTTTGGTGGAGGAGGGGGCCGTGCAAGCACCAGAGACGGGGTCTGGAGGTGGGGATCCCACTGGTGCTAGTGGTGCAGTGCAGGACCAGGGACAGGAGGCAGCACAGGCGGCCGCGGAGGTGCCTGTGGGCAATCCTGTCCCCGATCCTGTCCCTGCATCATCTTGCACCAGCAGGGATGCCTACGTCCAGACCCGTTTTCAGGCAGGGGATGAGCTGACGTCAACTGGCCTTCCTCTGCCTGCGGACGTGGCCATCCAGGTCCGGGTTGAGCCTGTCCTGGCTGGTGTGGCGTTGCGTCAACGGGCCATGCGAGGTGACCTGCAGTCTTTTCATGGAGAGACTGCACGTCATCTCGAATGGCTCGTTGACCACGTCAGCCTGCTGGGACAGGTCACCCAGGCCGGATTCCTTCATCTGATGGGGCTTGCTCCGACCCCCTCCTCAACTGGACCCCCTACGCACCAGTCGTCCTCTGTGCCATCTTCCCACCCATCAGTCTCCTGGGTGCCCTGTGGAGCTGCCTCTGACGGTGCGGCCAGGCTGGTGGAGGAGGCATCCCTGCCACAGTCGGGAGTCGGAGGTCCAGCAGGGCTGGCCACATCAACAACTGCACCCCAGCCGGCGGAGAATGTGCAGGCAGCAGGAGGCAGTGCACGGGCAGAGGCAGAGCAGCAGCAGCAGCAACATGGTGGGAGAAATGAAGGCTCGGGGCTTTCGACATCGGAGGGGCAGGCATCGGCCGGAGGGCAGGGGGACCCAGGACAGAGAGTGTCTTCCGTGTGGCAGCGGTTGGGCCACGCCTTAGGTGCGGAGCGGCGGCGGGCGGAAGAGGCGCGGCTCACAATGGTCAGGGCGGAGAACTCCATGCGGAGGGCCCTGAGGCCGGCCGAGTGCCTCGAGGCAATCCGCAGAGGGTTTGAGGAGGACACGGCGTCGTCCCTGCGGACCCTCGGGGCCGTGGAACTGGACCGCCTCCGGGACATCGAACAGGAGTTCGATGATGCCCTGGCCCGGGACACCACGGAGTGAGCCGCTGGACTTGCCCGCCGCCTTTGTATATAGTTCTTTAGTTTTAGGTTTCCTTTCTTTCTTATTATGATTTGGAGTCGACGGACACTGCTCCACTTTTTGTATATAGTTGATTTTTAGGTAGGTTTTTTAGTAGGTTTCCTTTGTTCAGTTGGGCTCATGGACCCTTGGTAGTTTTTTACATAGTTCTTTATTGCATGGAGATTTTTTAACTTTTGACTTTGGGCAAATATTTTTTGGATTCTGATTTGCAGTTTTGTGTTTTTTTCTCATTCACATTGTAGTTTGTTTTCTTTCTTTAGCATTCTTTATTTTTTTCAATACAATTTTGTTTCCATACTTCACTGTGTGGTATCATCTCATTGGTTTCATGCATGTCATGTTGTGTGTTTTCCCATTCAATTGCAACCATTGTGTGTGACGGACATGGGTTCATTAGCTTAATGAACATTGGGGGTGTAACATGTGATTTCCATTTCCATGTGGGTGAATGGGTTACTTGGTAGGGCTTTTTGGCTGTGGAGGCTGTCCATTACGCACATGATTGGGGATTGTGAGGACCTGGTGGGGGCTGCCCATGGTGGCTGGGGGGTGGGGGTGGTGGTAGACATGAGTGGGGGCCTGGTGGAGGGTGCCCATGGTGGCTGGGGGGTGGGGGTGGTGGGAGACATGAGTGGGGGCCTGGTGGAGGCTGCCCCTGCACTGCTGGGGGGTGGGGGTGGTGGGAGACATGAGTGGGGGCCTGGTGGAGGGTGCCCCTGGTGGCTGGGGGGTGGGGGTGGTGGGAGACATGGGTGGGGGCCTGGTGGAGGCTGCCCCTGCACTGCTGGGGGGTGGGGGTGGTGGGACACATGGATGGGGGCCTGGTGGAGGGTGCCCCTGGTGGCGGGGGGGTGGGGGTGATAGGGGACATGAGTGGGGGCCTGGTGGAGGGTGCCCCTGGATGGTGGGGGGTGGGGGTGGTGGGAGACATGAGTGGGGGCCTGGTGGAGGGTGCCCCTGGTGACTGGGGGGGTGGGGGTGGTGGGAGACATGAGTGGGGGCCTGGTGGAGGGTGCCCCTGGTGACTGGGGGGGTGGGGGTGGTGGGACACATGGATGGGGGCCTGGTGGAGGGTGCCCCTGGTGGCGGGGGGGTGGGGGTGATAGGGGACATGAGTGGGGGCCTGGTGGAGGGTGCCCCTGGATGGTGGGGGGTGGGGGTGGTGGGAGACATGAGTGGGGGCCTGGTGGAGGGTGCCCCTGGTGACTGGGGGGGTGGGGGTGGTGGGAGACATGAGTGGGGGCCTGGTGGAGGGTGCCCCTGGTGACTGGGGGGGTGGGGGTGATAGGGGACATGAGTGGGGGCCTGGTGGAGGGTGCCCCTGGTGGCTGGGGGGGTGGGGGTGGTGGGAGACATGAGTGGGGGCCTGGTGGGGGCTGCCCCTGCACTGCTGGGGGGTGGGTGTGGTGGGAGACATGAGTGGGGGCCTGGTGGAGGGTGCCCCTGGTGGCTGGGGGGTGGGGGTGGTGGGAGACATGGGTGGGGGCCTGGTGGAGGCTGCCCCTGCACTGCTGGGGGGTGGGGGTGGTGGGACACATGGATGGGGGCCTGGTGGAGGGTGCCCCTGGTGACTGGGGGGGTGGGGGTGGTGGGAGACATGAGTGGGGGCCTGGTGGAGGGTGCCCCTGGTGGCTGGGGGGGTGGGGGTGGTGGGAGACATGAGTGGGGGCCTGGTGGGGGCTGCCCCTGCACTGCTGGGGGTGGGGGTGGTGGGAGACATGAGTGGGGGCCTGGTGGAGGGTGCCCCTGGTGGCTGGGGGGTGGGGGTGGTGGGAGACATGGGTGGGGGCCTGGTGGAGGCTGCCCCTGCACTGCTGGGGGGTGGGGGTGGTGGGACACATGGATGGGGGCCTGGTGGAGGGTGCCCCTGGTGGCGGGGGGGTGGGGGTGATAGGGGACATGAGTGGGGGCCTGGTGGAGGGTGCCCCTGGATGGTGGGGGGTGGGGGTGGTGGGAGACATGAGTGGGGGCCTGGTGGAGGGTGCCCCTGGTGGCTGGGGGGTGGGGGTGATTGTAGACATGAGTGGGGGCCTGGTGGAGGCTGCCCCTGCACTGCTGGGGGGTGGGGGTGGTGGGAGACA
Source organism: Ambystoma mexicanum (assembly GCF_040938575.1). Lineage (NCBI taxonomy): Eukaryota > Metazoa > Chordata > Amphibia > Caudata > Ambystomatidae > Ambystoma > Ambystoma mexicanum. Next base: position 81,131,640 of record NC_090941.1, read on the forward strand.
TGAATGGGGGCCTGGTGGAGGGTGCCCCTGGTGGCTGGGGGGTGGGGGTGGTGGGAGACATGGGTGGGGGCCTGGTGGAGGCTGTCCCTGGTGGCTGGGGGGTGGGGGTGGTGGGAGACATGGGTGGGGGCCTGGTGGAGGGTGACCCTGGATGCTGGGGGGTGGGGGTGATGGTAGACATGAGTGGGGGCCTGGTGGAGGCTGCCCCTGCACTGCTGGGTGGTGGGGGTGGTGGGAGACATGAGTGGGGGCCTGGGGGAGGGTGACCCTGGATGCTGGGGGGTGGGGGTGGTGGGAGACATGAGTGGGGGCCTGGTGGAGGCTGCCCCTGGTGGCGGGGGGGTGGGGGTGATAGGGGACATGAGTGGGGGCCTGGTGGAGGCTGCCCCTGCACTGCTGGGGGGTGGGGTGGTGGGAGACATGAGTGGGGGCCTGGTGGAGGGTGCCCCTGGTGGCTAGGGGGTGGGGGTGGTAGGGGACATGAGTGGGGGCCTGGTGGAGGGTGCCCCTGGATGGTGGGGGGTGGGGGTGGTGGGAGACATGAGTGGGGGCCTGGTGGAGGGTGCCCCTGGTGACTGGGGGGGTGGGGGTGGTGGGAGACATAAGTGGGGGCCTGGTGGAGGGTGCTCCTGGTGACTGGGGGGGTGGGGGTGATAGGGGACATGAGTGGGGGCCTGGTGGAGGGTGCCCCTGGTGGCTGGGGGGGGTGGGGGTGGTGGGAGACATGAGTGGGGGCCTGGTGGGGGCTGCCCCTGCACTGCTGGGGGGTGGGGGTGGTGGGAGACATGAGTGGGGGCCTGGTGGAGGGTGCCCCTGGTGGCTGGGGGGTGGGGGTGGTGGGAGACATGGGTGGGGGCCTGGTGGAGGCTGCCCCTGCACTGCTGGGGGGTGGGGGTGGTGGGACACATGGATGGGGGCCTGGTGGAGGGTGCCCCTGGTGGCGGGGGGGTGGGGGTGATAGGGGACATGAGTGGGGGCCTGGTGGAGGGTGCCCCTGGATGGTGGGGGGTGGGGGTGGTGGGAGACATGAGTGGGGGCCTGGTGGAGGGTGCCCCTGGTGACTGGGGGGTGGGGGTGGTGGGAGACATGAGTGGGGGCCTGGTGGAGGGTGCCCCTGGTGGCTGGGGGGGTGGGGGTGGTGGGAGACATGAGTGGGGGCCTGGTGGGGGCTGCCCCTGCACTGCTGGGGGGTGGGGGTGGTGGGAGACATGAGTGGGGGCCTGGTGGAGGGTGCCCCTGGTGGCTGGGGGGTGGGGGTGGTGGGAGACATGGGTGGGAAATCGCGTGTGGAACTTCCCGCGCACCCCTGATATACACGTACCCTGCTGAAATCGCGTGTGGAAATTCCCGCGCACCCCTGAAATACACGTACCCTGCTCGCACTGGGCCAATCGCGTGTGGAACTTCCCGCGCACCCCGGAAATACACGTACCCTGCTGAAATCGCGTGTGGAACTTCCCGCGCACCCCTGAAATACACGTACCCTGCTGAAATCACGTGTGGAAATTCCCGCGCACCCCTGAAATACACGTACCCTGCTCGCACTGGGCCAATCGCGTGTGGAACTTCCCGCGCACCCCTGAAATACACGTACCCTGCTGAAATCGCGTGTGTAACTTCCCGCGCACCCCTGAAATCCACGTACCCAGCCAAATCGCGTGTGAGACTTCCCGCGCACCCCGGTATACACGCACACATATTTTTTGTCAGCGGGTGTCCGTGTTTGTGGGTACCCCTTTGCAGGTCATTTGTCCTGGAGGGCCACAGTATAGGACATTCATCATGGCAGTATATAGGTGCTATTTGTTGGCGCACCTTTTGGCGCACATTTCTTACAGCCGCAGAGACGCTACCGCCTGCTTTCTTGTGGCGGTCGTGTTTGTGCCTGTGCGCTGGTTTGAGCGTGCGCTTTTTTGCCCTATTCTATTCCATGAATACGTGTTGTAGGCGAGCGTGTGGGCGTTCTGCGCACTTGTGCCCTGTACTTCCCCCGTGACGCCCACGTTTTGGCAAGTTGTTCCCCATTCCGAGTGTTACGCCCGTGTTCCGCCTACTTTTGTTGCGTGCGCCGCGCTATGTGCGAATTTCGCTGTGGCCTGTGCGATTTTCGCTGTGACCTGGCGCACGCTGTTAGATGGCCTGTGCGCCAACGTGCGCCGCGCACTTTTTTATCGCACATCCGCTGGTTTTCTCGCGCACGGACTTCCATGAATCGACGTGCGCTGCTTTTCGTGCGATTTTCGCACTTGCACTGCGATTTTCGCTATTCCACTGCGATTCGCACGTTTTTGCCCACTTGCGCCGCGCTAATTATTCCATGAATCGGCCTGAGAGTGTATACTAAGACAAATTATATGAGCTCAGTAAATAAACAGGTTTTCTAGAAAAAAAAACAAGAGCAATCATTAATGTGTTCACTTGGGGTACTCACCTAGTCTTTTAGTTGAGACATAAGGGGCTGAATAAGCATGACTGAGCTGGACGAAGTACGTTTCAACAATCAAAAAATAGATACACAGTATATCTGTGAAATAAGAAATTACCATTATAGTGTGTAACCATATTCTAGATAAGTATTCATACAATTACCTCTAGATAATGTTATATGATATAATTTAGCAGCTATATGCTCTATCTACTCACTTCCTTAGAGGTGTATTGGTTTTGAAGATGTAGATGTGGAAACACGTTAGTGGCATCAAAAGAAGACTTCAGTTGTCTTCCCTGATAGAGCCAAAGATTTAGTTGGAATGTATCAGTAAGAGAATACAGTTATTGGTAGCTAAGATCTCATAAAAAATATAGTTCTCAAGAAGTCTCCCAATATCTGTGGTGATCTATACCTTAAGATCAGCACACAAATATATGTTCTGTAGCAGTGGTTCCTTGTATCCATTATATAAACCTCACTCCACTGGCTGCATATTGAAGTGTGAGGTGAGTTAAGAACAACAGCTCTTGAGGTTAACCATGAGATATTGCTGTGCCTAGTATACATGCTAATGATAAAGCATAATGATATCAAAATGATACTGCAGGGTCGATTTTTAAAGTCAATTCAATGGTCTACCCTACATCAGTAGAGGGTTATATCATGTTAGCTGGTCTAGTTAAGTCAAAAGATTACCACCAAAGTGTATGTTTTGCGATTCCAAATGTACAGGTATGTTGTTGTCTAAGTGAAGTCTCACTCAGATGACCTAGTCATGTATCATGTTGAATATAGTATGTAGATAACCGAAAAAAAATATGCCACATATCATAATGGACACTGTGATAAAGTTACATGAGGGTTACAGTCAATTGTATACTGGTAATCTCGCCTCTCTTCATTCTAATTCCTAATCAGAAAATGGAGTCCATTTATGTATCATGATCCACAAAATGTGGTCACATATATCTATTTCCTACAATGTGACAGTCTGTAGGCAGTTATGATGATATAGATGAACCGGAAAAGCATTTTAGGTTATTGTACATCACATATAGTTAACCCTCATTAGATGTTTTACAGAAACTGCTACTGATGTTTACTGTCCAAGTCACTAGTCACCTCCAGTGGCCCAATTAAACAAACTGTCTCATATTCGAGAATTCTAAAGGTTTGGCCCCAAATAAAATTCCTCATTAATTCCCAGTGGGGCTATTGCATCCATGTGATAAATCCAGTGTAATTCAGTTTGCGCTTGTTTTTGTGCTAAATCGCCTCCTCTGGGGAGGTATGCGTTATCTCCAAAAACACACATCTCATCAGGGCTGTTGTCTGGCGGTTGTCCCGAAAATGGCTATATATAGGTGATTTGATGTTTGCCGTTCTAATTTTGGACTTATGTGCAGTCCACCTGTCCTTAGCTTTCCAGATGGTTTGCCCTACATAATACTTTCCACAAGGGCATCTTAGTGCATAGATACAGTTTTTACTATTGCACGTTGCAAAGCCATAGACCTTAATTTTTTGCCAGTTTTAGGGTGTCTAATAAGGTCCCTTTTGATGATGCTGGAACAATGCTGACAGTTCAAGCATGGGAATGTGCCTGTTTTTGTTTTTTTTAGAACTCTAGGTGAGGGTGTTTACAATCTTTCTGCCCTGACAAGCGTATCCCTTAAATTTCTGGCCCTTTTGTATGCCACCATAGGTGGACCTGCGAACAGGCTTTGTAGTATGGGATCTAGTCTAATGAGATTGCAGTTTCTCTTAATCACTCTGCTAACTTGGGGCCAGATTACAGAAATTCTGCACCGGTGCAAGTGCAAAGTTGCACAGTATTAGCACTAGGGCAACGTTTGCCCTATTTTTTAAAACACTGGGACATATTAGAAAACGTTTGCACCCTGACAAGTGCAATTTGGCATGGTGTAGGCATAGGGAAAAAAAGATAGGTTTTCAAGGCATTATTGCAACAGGGAAAAGTTTGCCCTACTGCTAATACGGAATGGTATTAGCACTAGGGCAAACTTTGCCCTGCTGGAAAAACGCATCCAAAATGTATCTTTCTTGCACTAGGGCCATTTTTTCTCAGGTGCTTATACAAATCCAAGGTGCATTTGTCACAGTGCAATAGTTTTGTAATATGTCCTAGAGTTTTTAAAAAAAGGGCAAACTTTGCCCTAGTGCTAATACCGTGCAACTTTGCCTTTGCACCGGTGCAAAGTTTCTGTAAACTGGCTCCTGGTGTCTTTGCACTGAAAAGCACAACATTTGTATCATTCTGGAGTTATCTTTATTAGGAATTGCCCTATTGTAATTGGTTAGTACATTGTAATATTCCTATTGGTTAGTACAATGTCCTATTCTAATTGGTCAGTACAATAACAAGTTACATTTTGATGTGCATCTCCCTGAAGATGACCTAATCATATGCAGTCAGTAAGAAGAGCGAAATCTGCCACCCACCACAACAAACTAGATACAATGCAGTTTTTTCCTGTGCAACCAGACAACTAAGCACCCCAAGCTATTCCCAAAAACCTGCTGCTCTCCCACATTAAAGGCATGTCCTTCCAGCTATCATGTACCCGTCTGAGTATGCCAAGGACACAAACCATTGTTTTATAGTGTGCTCGATTCTCTGGGAAGGTTTCAAGAGAAAGTATAATTGAGGCCTGACTCTTTGGACAAATAGCTCCATATTTTGTTCTACCATCACCCTGCCACATACTCAGAAGCCTTAAAGGCTCTCTAGAGTAACATAGAAATTAAGCCCTAATTAAACAAAACTGTCAAAATCATTCACTGTAATGATATTTACCAAACCTACTCTTAATTCACTATTCACAAACCTAATTCTTGATTCTTGGACAATGACTCATATTGTGATAATATTTGTGATATTACTGGCTTCCCTTATAAATGTGCTAAGCCTGGGTGGATGTTTACAGTCAGCCCGAAGTGTATCATAGTTATAAAAGGTTTATAAAGAAGGTTTGTCTTATCATATGGGGTAGTGTAAACCATTTGCTCACCACTAAATTACCACCAAAATGAGGTAATGCCAAATTACCACCCAAAATACCACAATACTAAATTAGTGCCAAATTATGTTATAGCCCCAAAGACAAAACCTAATGGAACTCCAAATATAGTGCCAAGTAGCCCTATCAAAATAAATAATGAAATCAATCAAGACTTTGATTAAGCCATTCAAAAAGGGAGGTGAGTGTTGTATAGAGGATCACCTGGAAGCAGTGCATGATATATTTAAAGCCCTAAAAATACCCAAGGAACAATATAGACAATACTTTCACTGAATTCTTGATGCGGCCACTGCAAGCATCATCAGAGGCCTAAGTGAACAAGAAAATAAATCATGGGCAGAATTTCAAAAGGAGGTTAGACACCATTTTTCACCATATCAATCACTGCAGGATGCAAAGAAAGCTGCATATACCATGACAGCCACGCCAAATGTGTCACTTCGCCAATTTCTCCAAGAATTAAAAAGAGCATTCTCTCGCTTTGATGTATCATTTAGTCCTAATTCAACCGAGTTTAAGACTGCCTATTTTTATGGCTTACAAAAAGATATTGTATCACAGTTAATTTGCAAGTTTGATCACAAGAAGTCCCTTGAATGGATTGTAGATGAAGGCACTAAACTATCTGAATTCATATATTGTCAGAGTGGAGAGGGAGATAGAATTAAAGAAGTCAAGTCAAGATCTAAAGACTCCTCACCAACGGTAATGGAGATAAGATATGCTAAATTGTCACTTGAATCAGCCCACAATTCTGTAGGAAATAATATGACATTGGATCAGAGAGGCGCACCACAGAGATTGCAATCCCAAATGCTGATGTTTAAGTCACATGATCCTAGCAATAGAGAGAGTTACATTAGTCCAAGATACATGAGAGACAGAGCCAGGTGGGATACCAGCCCGATATGTCAAGCATGAATAACAATCAGAGACAAAATCAAGGACAAAGAAACAATAGTCCCTACCAGACATTGGGTGCGCAGTGCAGGTTTGGTTGTATACGAATTGTTCGTTTTACAACTGTTCAAATTACAATTGACCTTTTCACAATTGACCGAATTGTGAAGGTCAATTGTAACATATATGTGGGGGGAAATCCCCCACAACCCCCCACCTAACGCCAAACCCCCCAAAACCCCTATATATATATAAATAAATATATATTACCAAACAGAGATATATATATATATATTTATATATATATATACGGTCAATTGTGAAAAGGTCAATTGTGACCCTTTAAATTTGGTCAATTGTTCATTTGAACAATTGTAAACAAACAATTTGGGTAATACCTCAGGTTTAACCTCACTACCATGGTATATGGTAATCAGGACAGACCACGATATGTGAATCAGTTAATTGAAACTAGAAATCAGCATAGGGGACAGTTCCCGCAAAATAAAAAACAAAACATGAACTATACCCTGTGCCACTATAATCAATCACCACCACCAGTGGATCACAACTAAAGAATGATCACACCACGTTCCCCACGTTCCATGAAACAACAGTGCAGAAACAACTCAAATAGAAATCAATCTCCTGAGAGATTCCAGAACAGATTTAACCAGGGTGAAAGTAACCAATACCGGCCCAGGCTGAAAAGAGAGGATTCTAGGGAGATGGACAGATTTGAATGCCTTGATGCCCAAGTCAAAGTGTTGTCTGAACAGATAGGGAAACTCTGTGCAGTTCAAAAACGGCCATTAAATGAGTGGGCAGAAGGTCGGAGAAGCAATCTGGTGGCTTCTGATAATAAGTGACTAAATGCTAATGGCACCTACAATGATAAAGATACAGAATCCTATAAACCAGTTTTGTGTAACAGTCCTGAATTGCTTGGTGATTTAAACATGAAGATGCCTACTAATGAAAATGAAGCAGGGTATACCACTGCACCTAAAAAAGGAGTGTGGTTTAGCTTAGCGTTAAATAACACTATTGAAGTGTGTGCATATGAAAAGGAGAACAGAGAAAATAAGTAAGAACTCCCAAAAGAGCAGAGAGACAGATTAAAAAAAGACATCACATGCCATGATAAAACAACTGATGAAGAAGTAAGTTTGACTGTTAAAACATTCTCCCTAGATACTCAAAATGCCTATAAAATGCAAATAGGAAAAAGGAGGATACAGGCCAGTCCCCTGAAGAGTACCTTGGGCCACATATATTTCAAGAGGCTAAAAAGACTAATGCCATGCCAGATGCAAATAGGTGCTCAGAGTCAGAAAATGACAAGTGACAAGTTACCATGTGATGTTTATGAGCATGTTCAGTTGAAGAACCACAGTGTAAACGCTGATGGTCCCTGAACAGAGGGGTGAACAGTGGCTACACCCCAGATGACTTCTGAACGTGACAAGACAGACAAAGATTCCCGAGATGAGATGGGCAAAAAGGATGGAAAAATGTCATTTCACTTGCCTCTGTGCTTGGCAAAAAGTGAGAAGGGCTTGAGCAAAGTGAGTCCTGAAATCAGCAGAAATTCACACTTTCTGTGTGTATTGAAAGAAGTTGAGGACAGGTATTATGCTCCCATTAGTGTGGCAGAGAAGTGAAAAAACATTTGCAATGATTCACACAGGTGCACAGGCCACGATCATGTCCAAAGAATTGGTAAAAGGTATCAGTAAAGGAGGATCCCCACAAAATCAGACCTGAGTGAAACAAAATGGCCCAGTACATAATTTCAATGGTGAGGAGGTACCTATCGAAGGTGTCACTGAGGTTGACATAAAGATAGGAAAACACAGAATGAGAAAGGAAGAATTGATCACATCTATCAGTGAAATTCCATTCTTGATGGTAACAGATTGCCTGAAAAGGTTGTCACCCCTTATTGATGGAGTAAATGGTGTTCTGTGGTATCTAACAAAAAAAACATTAGGTCTTAAAAGGTAGTCACAAAACAGCAGTGTAAACAAATGTCATACTGTTGCTAAATTAAATGATGCAGTGGAGGAGCATCTTCAAAACAGCTGTGTGCCTAGTGTCACTGTTATCCTGATGTGTCAGGATGAAATGCAAAGTGAAAAAGAGAAACAATCCATGCAGATCTATTTGGATCCTAGGAAGAAATGGCAGACTGAAATAGATGAACATACATTGCGCTTTTACCTAAAAGAGGAGAAGTGCAAGCAGAAAATTATCCCTGAGGCAACCACAGAAAAACCTATCACAAACTTTTCTTAAATACACATGGGAGATAAGCAGCCATGGATCTATATTGGTATAAATGGTCATTCTGAAATGGTAAAAGCCATGTTAGCACTTGAACAGGAAAGGAGTTGTATTAATGAGAAACTACTTCATAGAATAATGGACAGGGAGGCAATCCCAATATTAAGAATTAAAACTCAACATATTTCTGGGTTGGACAATTCAGACTTTGAAAATATAATTGCAGGAAGGTGCATGCAAAAATTACCATTGGCCAAACAACCATATACCACAATGTGTGGATAGTAAGCGGGACACAGAATGATTTTTATTTGGGAAATGACATTATGCACAGAATGTGTATGGTGTTAGATTTCTTAACCAAAAAGTGTGGCCCGACTAGGAGGACCTGCACCTGAATTTGAAGATAAAAGACAGGCGTATCATTATGCTCAATTGGTGCCATATGCAATTGAGTTACAAGTGAAAAAGGATGTTACCATTCCTGCATTCACCAGACAAGTCACTATAACACTAAAGCATAGAATTGGGCAGCAAGTGAAGGATTCTGATGCATTTGTGTGCTTGAATGAATCCATGAAGCAGCAAGGGCTGGAATGTAAATATACACCATTGGTGGAGATTTGGAATGGACTTGTCAAAATCATGGTAGATAATAAAGGATGTCAAAACATGTATTTGGAGGAACATTCTGTGTTAGGAATAGCTACAAAAATCACATTACACTACAGATTTCAACAATACAGTGATTGGGAACATCCCTGAGAGGTATATAGATGCACAGGGCATGTTGCCGGAGTCAATGCACTTTCAACCTAAAGGGATATTCAAAGTTCAGTCTCTGTATCCTTATGATTCCAATGAGACAGTGTGCTGTCACCAGGACAATTGCATATTATTTGATTTAAATGAAGGTGAAACAGGAAATAAGCCTATTGAAGTGGAGGCTGATATTCCAAAATATTTAAAAGTGGCACCTCTGCAAAGAGATACAGCCACACAGTTAGAGGAAAACACAGAGATTCCTCCATTGGAGGATTTTACGGAATTTTCAAAAATGGTAAAGGAACAGATTCTGTCAGCAGATGCGTGTGACAGTGAAGAGGACAGGAGTAAATTGAGAAAAATATTTATGGAATTTAAGGAGGTTTTTGCCAAAGATGCATATGATTGTGGCCTAACTGATTTGCAAATTGCCACATTACCAGAGGGATATGGTAGAAATCCGGTATTTGTGTGCCAATATCGGTTTCCACTGGCATGCTTTGAGTCACTAGCAGAGATAATTAAGAATTTAGAATCCAGAGGAATTATCAGACCCATTCATAGTACCTCAAACACTTCCATTTTGGCCGTATTAAAACCAAATGGTCAATGGCATTTGTGTGCAGACTTGAGAAAATTAAATAAAAGGGTACCAGTGTCTAGATGGCCACTCCCATTTATTGATCAAGGCCTTGATCAGGTGCATGGGTCAAAGGTGTTTACCATGTTAGATCTTACATCTGGGTACTTGTGTCTGCCATTGGCTGAAGACATTCAAAATTTGTTCGCATTTTCATTTGATAAAACGCAATACACTTGGTCCAGAACACCATTTGGGTATGTTAATAGTGGGAGCAAATTTGGCATATTATGAGAAAAGCACTTCCAGATACTGCAGAAAGGGGAACCATAGTCTATGTGGATGATGTTGAAGAGATTAGACATGTGATTGGTCAATTACAGAAAGCAGGAGCCAAGGAATCCCTGCAAAAGGCACAGTGGTGCAAAAAGAAAATAAACTTCTTAGGCCATGAAGTGACTGAACATCGGTTACATCCACAAAAGAAAAAGATGGAAGAAATACAGAAATTGAAAAATCCTACTAATATGAAAGGTCTAAAAAGTCTACTAGGGATCATAGGATATAACAGGAAGTTTATTGAGAATTACGCCGAAATCACTCAAAATTTGACTAAATTATTGAAGCAGAATGTACTCTGGAGATGGCAAAAAGAGCAATCTGAGGAGGTAAATAAATTGAAAGAATGTCTCACGAAGGCGCCATGCTTAGCCTATCCCATAAAGAATAAAGATTTCACTGTAGAAATAGGATTCACTGAACAGTGTATGTCAGCTGTGTTATCTCAAAAGCATGATTCGAATCATAAAACTATCGCCTATGAGAGCAAAGTGTTATCTCAGGATGAAACTAAATTCAGTGAATGTGAAAAGGCTCTCCTGACCACTGTCTGGGTGTTACAACATTTTTGTCCCATTATTCAGGGAGAGAAAGTCATTATTGAAACAAGTCACCAACCGTTGCAATTTTTACAAAGTAAAAGGATTAGATCGGGCAACCTAGCGCAGTCCAGAATCACTTCCTGGACATTGGCATTGCCGGGATTCCCTGTGGAGGTAAGATATGGACAGAATAAAAAGAGCCCAATTGCTCAAGGGATAGCAGATCTGCCTGATTGTGCAGCCTTATGTAATTTTGGTGAAATAGAAATAGAGCCCAGTTTAAATGAATTTGAACAATCACCACACAAAGCTTTTAATGAAAATCTGGCAAAGATCTGCCAACTATGTATGTAGATGGGTGTGCTTATCATATAGAAAATGATACTGATAAACAACTGGTGGCAGGGATAGGAAATGTCTGGATAAGCTGTGAAGGCATTCCTGGTATAGGGATGAGAATTGGAGCCAGGAGTAGACAAATAGCAGAGTTAGCTGCCATTTACAAGGCAATTGCTACTGCAGTTGAAAACAAATTCAAAGAAATTGTCCTAGTAACTGATTCTGATTATGCCCAAAACAGCTTTGTAGAGTATTTACCTGACTGGAAGGCAAAGGGTATGCTCACATATAACAAAAAGCCCCTTAAACATGGAAAAATGATCCAAGCTATAGATATATTAGTGTCAGAGAATGGTTTAATAATACATAGGAGGCAAATGTATGGACATTTAAAGACACCAGGAGAGAATAAGGAGTGAAATGACAAAGCAGGTCAATTAGCCAAAATTGGGGCTGTCATGGGAGAATTATTGCCCATTGAACACCTAATTGGTGAAATACAGGTGGATGCAGTTACACACTCCAAATCTCCAAAAGAAGTTGAACAACCTGTAGTGTAATGGAATTATGATATGCCAGATCAGGATCGGATTAAGGCACAAAAAGAGGACCTAGTGTTGGGTGTTTTATATAATCATTTTATAGACCCCAAACAAAATCCCTTAGCTGAGAATGATTGCAAAGAAAAGGAGGAGCTGAGAGTGTTGTTGAAGAACAAAAAAAGAATTAAACTACAGGATGGTCTGATGATTAGTGAGTCTGTGACAGGTCAGATACAGTGGTGGTGCCTATTTCATTCAGAGGGCTAATGTTACACCACGCGCATGACACAATAACTGCAGGACACAAGGGTTCTCAAAAAACTTTAGAAATATTGACGGACTATGCTTACTTGCCACATATGTCCCAGGATGTGGAATTATACACCAGGTGGTGTCTGGTATGTGCACAATTTAAACCTGCTTCACCAGTACATAGAGCTCCATTGATGAGAAGAGGTTTAACCCTTCCATGGTCAGATTTACAATATGACCAAGGATTGGTCTCTACATACCCACAACACTCATTGACTGATCTCTCAGCCTGCCATTAAATTAATTTCTTTTTGAACTGGTTTCGAACTAGAAAAAGCTCATTCTTAGGTGACAAGATTGAGAGCATCTCCTTACTGCAGGTCAATAGATTGGACTCTCATAGGTGGTTAATTCGCTTTCTTCCATATACTGTACATGACTAAGGCAAATGTATGCTGTCCTGTTGATCATGTCCACAGAACAAAGAATGCTACTTTAGATCTGTCGTTGTTTTTGCACATGTGAATAGAATTTTGTTCACAAGAGTGTTCTTTCCCTCATGTTCGTGGTACTGCTTTTGTTATATGTTTTGTTCCCAGTAATGACTGTATGAATTTGTATATATGTATATCATTTCATGTAAAGAATCTGAAATTCAAAGATTTGTTTCATTTTTTTGAATTAAATAGTGGCAACTAAATCAAAACAGTAGCCTGCCAGAGTTGTTGCTTGCTCTCTTCATTGGTGCTTCTGTCTCCAATTAGGTCAGCCAAGGGTATAGATTTTCTTCCAGAGCTACCCTAGGGTTCAACATTTATTGCTCCTGAAGGCAAACTTGACATGAGCCTCACCCTCAGTTAAAATAATCACACTACAATTAGGAGCGTGCTAAATAATACACTTGGGTAGGTCAGTCCCCATTTTGTTTACTGGGCCTGTGAAAAGATCAGCCAGAGGAAATAGATATTTGTTAACGGTAGTATGTCTAATGTTGAAGTGGGTGGCGTGCATTCCTGCACCAGACTGTAGTGGACAAACCGTAGCCACATTGTTGGTAAATCACATATTTTCAAAGTTCGGGTTACCCGAAAGGATAGAATCAGATAGGGAGAGTCATTTCACCAGTGCCTTGATGAGCAAGGTGTGGCAGATATTGGGGGTAAAAAGGAAATTGCATATCTCCTATAGGCTGGCCTTTTCTGGAAATGTAGAGAGAAGCAACAGATCTATAGTGGAGATATTAAAGAAGTTTGTAGCAGAGGCAGGTTCCAGTTGGGATCTACGGTTACCTTTAGTATTAATGGCCATTAGGTCGACTCCTGCCAAAGCAACAGGCATCAGCCCTCATGAAGTATTGACAGGAAGAAAAATGGTGCTGCCACAACATTTATTGTACAGGACACACAAGCAAACACTTGTGAGTGCATCCACAGTTCACGAATACGTGGAAGAATTGAGCAAGCACTTGCAACATGCATTTGCATTTGCACAACAAAATCTGGAAAGAGCTGCTGAAAGTGCAAAGACCTATTATGATAAAACAACATCTGTGAAAGAATATAATATAGCTGATCTAGTATATAAATACCATGTTGGAAAGAATAGACATAAAAATTCAAATGTTCTCGCGGCATGGCAAGGGCCGTTTGAGATTGTAGATAAGATATCCCCTGTTGTATATAAAATAATGAGGACGGAGGGTGAGATGTGACAGACCAGTGTGTTCATGTCAACCAAATTAAGCCCTGCCACCCAAAGCATGAGATCAAGAGACTTGAGCAGGTGGAGACCAGTTAAATGTAAAGATTGCAATGAAAATAAGGATGACAGCATGGAATAATTGTAAAAGCACAGTAAGTTTACCTGTTTGCAGATAGCTTGATGAGTGACTGTTTCATAATGCATATAACATAATAACATGAAAGCAGGTGCAACGTGGTATATATTGCACTCCATCAATAATCAGAAGTATGGTCTGGTGAGTAAGCAGAAGCAAACAAAAATGCACATTTAGCCTGGAAGAATGCTGCAATGTTTTCATAAAAGGCGCTGAACCAGACTGAGCCATTGTAATACGGTGTGGTTTGATATTTCTGCATGGGCCTTAAATAGGCAAAGAAACATATTGAAAAGGAATGGAGATATAAAATATTATAGAAGGGTGTGTATTTAGATGGGAATTACTGTGATACATAGTGATGCAAAGTGTAAAATATTGTTTGTTTCTTTATAATGTGTGTTAAATTGCAGGTGTCCAAAAGGGGCAAGTTCAGTTTTGGGCCATATTTTTCAAACCGTGTAGTGAAAGAGGGATAGAAAATTGTTCTATGCTATGTACTTAACCTGTTTCTTTTCTATTGACTTTAGATTGGATTATCTGAATGCTGGATGCTGAATTCCGGGCTGATACTTAGACTGCACTGGTTACCTGGCCCCTTCTGATCTCTGGCCCTTGTCCTGCCAGATGCACAGCTTCACTGCCTCCCTGGCAACCCCTGCACCTGGGGAATGTTTTCTGCATCCCTACAGTCCCCCCACCAGCACTTATTTCAGCACTCACCCTGCACTTGCCACCTGCTGGCCGCTTTTTATTTATTTGTTTTTTGTTTTTTTTTCTCCATGTACTGCACTTCCCGTTCTTTTATTTATCTTGTTTATTTATTATCCCCCGCACTTCTCTTTTCCACCTTCCCTGCACTTGCGTGATCTGAATGACACCTGGCCTAGTAAAATCATTGTCTGTCCTCCCTCTGTTCCCCCTCCCTTGCCTCGTTGCGCCTTGAAACACCTGTGTATAGGTGCATTATAAATGCCATATCATATCATACCATATCATATCATTAACATATTATCCTGGCAGGGTGGGTTCCTTGAGACGATGGACCCTTGGAGGCCACGGGATTGGAGTTCACAGGATTGGAGACCACGGGAGGAAACCCCGGGAAGCCCCAGGACTGAAGTATGGTGGTGAAGATAAACAGCCAGAGATGCAAAAAGAGATGACTTCTGTGAAGGAAAATTCATGGAGTGCCCAACCGGAGAGATTCCGCTGAGAAGGATGATGTTATTTGGAAAAGTGGTGCAAAAACAGATGGATAGGACATCCAGAGGAGTGGTCATGAGGATCCTGGGTATTAAAAAGTGAACATGATTGGTTTTCATTTACATGGTTCATATTCAGTGTGTTTTGTTCTTCATTTATTGCTGATGGAGCATGTTGTTGTGCTATGTTTTACCAGTTGGGACTTGAACTGTGGACAATGGAAGTTGTTTATTTTATTTTAATTTTGTTTTGCTGTTTTAATCTTATTATTTTATTATTTTATTTTTGTGCATACACGCTGATAAAAAATGTTTACTCCATAAAATACATAGACGGAGACTATAATTCAGAACCTATGGTGATGTTTTGGAGTTTGGACAATCCATGGACATATGAACTGTTGGATGTGTGCACTTCAGTCGAGAGTGTGCACATATGTTATTCTATCACACATGCACATACATGTGAGAACTGATATACACACTATATTTATTCAGTTTCATTTTGCTTTACACTAAAGCAATTATTCATTGTGAAATACCTATATGTTCATTTTCATTATTATGTTATTTCAACCATTATTCATCTGGCAACAATGGAGAAGGAGAGATATCCTGTGACACATACATTTTAGTTGATGGTGTGTAGTTGCTCCAACTATGACACTGCAATCAGACATAATTGTCTAAAAAGGAGTGAATATATGTAGGGATATATGGCATTGCATTGATTTGTTATCATTTCAAAAGTAACGAAATGGGTGGAAATACAGATGACAGTGTTTTCAATGGAAGGTAACAAAATGTGTGCAGATAACAGTCATTTTAAAATACAAATGGGTACAAGTGGGAGCAGCAGATTAGGGATACAGGTCAGCATTTTAGTTGGATTAGTCTAAATGCAGAAACGAGATGGGAAATTATATGAAGCAGGTGAAATGCCATATTAGTTTGTTATAACAGTGAAATAGGCTTTCCATGACAAAACAGAATGCAAGAAAAAGACAGTGAATTCAAAGTGCAATATACACATCTGTGCAAGATTGCATTACAGAAAATAACCTGTACTAACTAACTTCCCTATTAACAACACCCCAGTAACTAATGAATTCCCCTGATTAACATTGCAATGCAATGTCAGTGAACACAGATGGAAATTCTGTTTCAGTGTTTTTGCATGGAAGAGAAATATGCACGGTAGAAAAAAAATGAAATGTCTTTTGTGCATTCTGAAATCTCTTCAGTGTGCAGGAAATAAGTTGACACATGCCCTCGTGGGTGATTGGACAGTGGAGTCAGGAGTATAGGAGGTGTCCAGATCAGATACGTCAAGGGGTAGGCAGTGCTACTCTTGATTGACGGGCAGATTGATTAAATAGGAGGTTGAACCTAAATGCTGGGTCTTCTGTTTTTTCCTGTGCCACTGCTGGGTGCTATTTTTTTGGCTGCCAAAGGCAGAAGGGCTGCAGTTACATATCTGCCTGGGAGTCCAAGGCCATCTCGGAAGTGCCAGGGATCGTGTGGCTTGGAAGGCTTCAGCACAGGCACGAGAAGAGGGGTCGCGCAGATAACACAGCTACTTCAAGTCCTTATGTAAGTATTTGTGAAATTGAGGAGAGCGTTGGGTGACTGCCAATTATCTCTGTGACTATTTAGACAAGAATAGGGCATTATTTTCAAATAGGTCATTGTGGGTTATTTCGCACACGGGGAACTACCAAAAAGAAAAGAAAAACTTTTTTACAATGCATTTATATTTTCATTCTCATAGAATCGCAGCTGCGCCAGCCTGTTGGTAAGAGATTGTAACTTGTTATCATGCAATGTAATGTTTTGTTTCTTGTTATATATTGCTGTATTTAACAAAAAACTGTAATAACAGAAGCAATGTTGGTGTTTAGTCTTTTCTTTTTCATTTCATATGTCTGATGGTCGCTAGTTCAGTGGGGGAAAGTAACTAGGAGGCGCTCTGGTTTCTACACCACAGTGGTAAATATTTTGTTGATTTTTTACCGGCAGAGGTAAAATCAGAGAAAGGGGGAAAATATATATATACAAGCTAGAAAGCTGGTGTGTTGTATGAATGTGTTCCACCATGCATGCTAAGGGGGAGCAGAGCCCTCTAAGGGCATAGGCTTCTGGTGTAGATTAGTCATTGGCACAATCTATATGCGATAATTGACATTATTTGTCATATTACTGGCTTCCCTTATAAATGTGCTAAGCCTGGGTGGGTATTTACAGTCAGCCTGAAGTGTATCATAGCTATAAAAGGGAGAAGGTTTGTCTTATCATATGGGGCAGTGTAAACCATTTGATCACCACTAAATTACTAACAAAATGAGGTAATTCCAATGTACTGCTCAAAATACCACAATACTAAATTACCACCAAATTAGGTAATAGCCCCAAAATACAAAACCTCTTACAAAGGACCAGCTTGAAGAGTAGAGCAGTGATGGGTGGCAAGCCCCAGCAAGCTGTGGCAGCTGGTATAGGTTTTCTGCCTGCCCAAGGAGCTGTCTTTCTATAGCATGCTTCATCTTATAAAGCATCCTTCATCTTATAATGGTGAGGTAAGCACATATGATCATAGAATGGCAGTAATCATTGTGATTCCAGCTATCACCACCTCGTTGTACTGTGTTTTCCCGGCATAGGCTGCCATTATAATATGCTGTGTGCCCTACATTAACACATTAACACATTAACACAAGTCAGATTGCCATTTTACATGAGGATTCATAAACAGTACATCGAGGTACAAATGTAGTCTGACAAGCTCTAAAAGAAGATACAAGATTCATATCTTTCTGCATCCACCTACATAGCAGATGCATGGAAACCAATGCCTTAGAACAGACACATGTACATCCCCCACAAATAAGGGATCTCATAAAGTTCAAAAATAACACCCCACTATATTCCATGAAAGATATACTCCACTTGCAAGCCAAGTGAGCTGCATTCACAAATGAGGACAGTCATATTAATTCTCAGACAAAGGTGTTAAAGGCAGGTTGAGAAAATATGGATTTCTAGCTAACAGAACAGCTCTGTTAGATATCCTCTTACAGAAATCGTTCTTCGTAGTGACCAGACACCGTGCAAAATACAAGGATTGTGCACTTATCAAGACACAACTGAGAAACTGGCAAAACAAGGAAGAGCATGTCACTGATTAATCTTGAGTCTATGAACACTGCCTCCTGTTCCTGTCTGAGCAAGCCATTCCAGCATTACCACCCGCCATAACAAAACGGAAAAAATAATCACTTGCAATGCTTCAAACCGATTTTTATGTTTTTCCATGAAATAGCAAAACATAGAAAACAAATCTCTGGGTAAAACATATATAGGCAAATCTGAGATATCTAGGTGATACAAAAAGACCTCACTGGTATGGACATCATGTTGCAGCTGAGTCTATAATGGCAGTAATGCGATAAAAGATGATGCACACAGGGGGATGAGGGCACTTAGTCTGTTGGATGGCAGTTTGTGGTCAGTCATTCTGTTGTTGTACAGTTGAGATAAATGACACTACAACAAACACACTTAAGCAGTAAACCCTGATAGGTGGGGGCATTACTGGGCCAGGTAAGGCCCTGGGCCTTAATGTTAGCCCTGGGGCATTATCAGACCCAGTAATGACTCTGCCCATAGGGGTTTATTGCTATTTGTATCCCGGAATGCTTTTTTGTTGATAAATGCAGTGTTTTCAGTTTTTCAACTTGATGAAACTACAAAGCAAGACAACCACCATAGTCAAGGGAGAATGGAAATACAGGCTGGCCCTTCTCCTTTTCCATGGTGGCCACTCTGGTTACAGGGATGTGCCAGGAACACTGAGTGTTCCCGGTGACAGAAAGGGACAAGTGAGTGGCAGATAAGTGGGGTAGGGGTGGGTTGGGGTTAGGGATGTTGAAATTGGGGCTAAGGGGTGGGGGAAGGGTACGCGAGGGAGCATGGGGGTTAACTTACCTTTGCCTCAGTGGGGAAGATGGTGGCCTCTGGCTTCTGAAGAGGTTCAGAGCAGGGGTTTTACCATTTCTGAGCCTCCAGATTGACTGGGTGGCTGCCATCCTCCAAGGTGGATTGTTAATGGAACTTAGCACATACCTTGCGGCATTTAAAAATGCTTTGTGAAGCAGACCTTTGGATGACACAAAGCAGACTTAGACTCATTCCAACCAAAACCTAGTTTATGATTTGCGGCATAACACTGCAAAATCCCACAGCAACACAATGGTTAGACAAATGCAACCCTACCTTCGACTATTGAGTGAAATATCAGAGTCATGAACAGCAACCTTAAACTGGAACCACCATGGGTTAAAGCCACAGCAAAGAGCTGCTTATTCCAGCTCCGATCATTATGACACATTATGCCCTTCCTGACTTTCATGTACAGGTTTATGAAACTAGGCAAGACTATGCCAACAGCATTCAGTTTGGACTTCCATAATACCTTCTCAACAGGCTTCAAGGGATTGCAGCTAGCCTGCTTTTGAGACTAAGAAAATGCATAAATATCATCCAATCCCTCTGCACAATGCATCGGCTACCAATCAAATTATAGGATTTACTTCAAAGCACTGTGCATCACCCAAGGAACCATACATGATAGGAGCCCCAATTCCATCTCAAGGTAATTCACTAGCTACCAAAAATTGAGAGTGCTGTGATCCAGCAATGAACCCTTAGTAATGGTGCCAAGCTTCTACCAGAAATGCCACAATGGATCTTCCATCTCCTTCCTTTCAACCAAAGTTTGGAACTCTATGCCCAAATAATTGTGCACATCAGTTGGCCACCTAACCTACAGAAAACAGATACAAGCCTAGTTATTCCATTAGTACCAACAAGGGACCAGCACTGAAACATCAAATAACATACAACTACTTGAGACATTCCTTGCCCCAATGGAAGCATCACCCATAAATCATCTGAATGCACCAGGAACCCACACTCGTGTCAAAAACTAAGACCCACTAGAACACATACTCTTTAGGGTGCAGCATGATCAAATAACAGAACATAGCGGTTGTATTTGTAGAGCGCATGATCACACTCAGAGGGGCATATTGGCGCTATTGACAGATAACAGATGTTTATTGTTACTCAACTTAATGGTACTCGATGCCACTACAGCCAATCCAGCATGCTCTACCAACACACCAGTAACCGTCACACAATTCACTGACAAAGGGTTACTGGAGGATTCACTTGGGTCAGAATACACCCAATCGAAATGTAATGTAAAATCATTCTTGGTTTACCATAGGTCACATCATACGTTTAAAAACCATTCAAATTTCGTGGATTTCCAGAACAGTTAAAAAAAAAGCATTTAGAATGTCAATTGTCTTACAGCCATTCTGTTCATCAATGACTAATAACAATAAATGATTGCTAACACTGATAAGATCATTCAGCATATTTAATGAAGCACACTAGACTAGGCACTTCAACATTCTTGGTCTATACAGCCAAGCATACCAAATGCACTGACTGACTGCATGTTGTACCATCAATAGTTCAGAGCTTCTATAAACTGTAAGTGATTCCAACCCGGCACTCCACCTAAGTCAATGCCTAGCGTGTGATGCACAGCTGGAACCCTTAATTATATATTTTTATGTCTAAAAGTTCTTTTATTTCTGAATGATGTACCCTTATATCACGGCCCACTCTTTTAATCGCCCCGGTCTCACTGAACCAGGAAGCAAGCTGTTTTGCAAAGTTAAAATATTTATTTTTATTAATTGAACAAGATATATTTCACACTTGTATGAATTTGAACAATATATATCACACTATTAATATTTATACAATGATCACCATTGGGTGATAGCACAACAATCAACAATCTCTTTAATCAGAATGAGGATGAATAAGAAAAATAATGCAGCCTAGAAAAATACTTGATAGGGATAGGAAAACAATGCAGCATAGAAAAATACTTGATATGGATATGAAAACAATGAAATGTTACTTTTCCCCCCCTGTACACTACTCAATCCCCCCTAATATGCAATATAGAGATGGAAGGAGAGAAAACAAGTGTCAGGAATGTACATTCTCAACCAATACAGTTTCAGTCCCAATTCCCCCCAGCAAGCATAGAGAGAAACAGGAATGATGTTAAAACAGGTCAACTGCTTTTGAATGTGGCTTGTAATGAATGGGAAAAACACTGAAAAATGACTTTAATTCTCTAAATTGGATTCAAAACTGGTGAGGGCCGCTTTGTATAGTTTCAAGTAAACACTAGCAATGATGATGGAATAACTAGCAGATTGGAAACTGAATTCTGAGGTCATAGGCAAGAAATACCTATTTTACAAGTGATGAAATTGAGACAAATGCAGATTTGCGGCAAACTTTTCAGCGCGCGAGAAACGCGATTGCGGCAAAACTATAAGGAATGCGGTCTTAGGTTCGTTTGAAAGCTGAGGATGTTAGCCTCAATTTTTGTTTCTAGCATGTACGGTTCAGAAGTTATGAAGGTTTTAGTAGAGGTCGATTTTTCTCAGAAAGAGTCAAGATTTTCAAATGAAAGATGCGCTTTTGAATTACAAACAAGGATTTTCCTTACACTAGGGGTTCAGAAGTTATGAAGATGCAAGATACCCAACTGACAGCCAGCAGAACAGCAGCGCCTCTGCTGTGACTTTTGCCCGCCAAGACACTTGTCTTTCTTCAGCAAATATATTAGCGCAAAGATGATATTATCAATACAATTAACAAAGGACTATATGGATGAGGGAAAGATTCAGAAAAGACAAAAGCGATTCTACAATGCAGTTATGGATGTTAAAATGGTTTTGGATTGGATTACTTAAAGCTAAGAGATTGGCTATGGACAATTCTATGCTAGATACTCACAACTATGGTTTGGAATAGGCATGTCAAAGATCTGGTCAAAGGTTTTGGACTGGAATTCTTCTAGCCCACCGGACAGGATTCAGACACCCGGTTCTGCACTCAGCACAGTACTCTGGTCTCTGCACAGCCTCTGAACTGGATTTGACGGGTTGGTTCTGGGTTATAGCTATCAGGTTACAGCTCTGCTCTACTGGTTTGGATCTCTGGGTTCTGGCAAGAGTTCTTGGCAAGAAAGCAGATACAGCACAGCCAGGCTGTTCAATTTTTGATCTGCCCCTTGGAAGTCTGGGGTTAAAATCAGGTTTCAAGATTTTAAAGGCCAAGCTGAGAAGGGTTCAGCCTCTCTGCTTTCAAAGTTCTGGAGTCTTGATCTGGGTTCTCCTGCAGAGCGCTTCGCCAGTAAATCAGTTGAGGGGTGAATCTGTGTCTCTAGGTCCTAAACTGTCCATATTTATGTGTTTCCCAAAGCGGTGTGTAGGCTGAATTATACTAAGCACACCTTCTAGGATTCCTATTGGTTAAAGCATTCCCCTCTCCTGATTTGAGAAGGAAATCTAGTGTCATAGTGATGCTGCATTTCACAATCCAGGGAATACCTCCCCTTTGTTTCAGTAAAGTAAATCTATTTTTCACATAAATCATATTTACAATATCAGCAACTTGCTAATAATACATATTCACATCACAAATTTAGTAGAGCACGTATCCGTCCGAGTTCCATCTCGTGAGAGCTTTAGTTCCAATTTTACAGTTGTTCGCGCTTTTGGTTGGGTACCCAGTGTCAGATCTGTCCACATTTTTCTCCATACATGCGCATGACATCTGGGCATAATCCTGTGAAGTTTCATATTTCTAGCATTATCACAATTGCTACAACATCAATATTTTGGTAGTCCTGTCTCTGAACATCACACAGATTTCAGAGAAGTTTCAACCTTTGAGCAGAAATGTAATTTTAATAACACTATATTTAAAGATTTTTACCAATTTTGTTCAGTTCTCTGTGAGTCTTTTTCAAAAAAAGATATTTTCTTGTGGGTCAAGATACACATATCTGTTTGGTCCCACCCCCAAGGTTTGGCTGGGCCAGAGCACTCCCAGGCTCCCTTCCTGCTGGCAGTTGTTTTCTGTTGACACCCAAATTTTCATTTCCTTTCAGTCCAGGAAGCTTATTGTCTCTCTCCCAGAGAAGCAGAGCAAACCCCCTCCTCCTTTCATTAGCATCTAAATGATAGTTCCTGGACAGAGAGCAAAAGGAAGGCACCCCTTTGTTGAAGCAAACTGTGGAATGTGCTTTTGAAGTCCTCTGGCTGGTACCATTTCACTGTAAAACACTTTGTTCAACATTGTCTTTTGCTAAAATAACCTTGCATTTTGAACACATATACCCACAGATCTCTTCATTCCAGTCTTTTTAAAACATAGAAATTGAATTGTAGCAACCTATATTGTGTTTGATGGCAAGTCTCTTCTTTTCCACAATTTGATTTTAAGACACAAGTTTTAAACTGCCAGTATAAGTAAATGACAGCTTTGACACAGGCAGGCGGCGGTACTGCGCCCATGTTCTGATATATTTTTCCAGGCAAGCACCTTTTGAATGGGGATATATTTATGATGAAATGTGCTTCTCCTGACATTGTGCTTAGGTGGATTTTTTCATTAAAGTGATGTTTAGCACCCAACAAGGATGTTGGATCTTTTCTGATGTTTGGGAACCATGATTTTGCGCTTTCAACAGCCAAGGAAAAACTGATTTTAAAGCACTTCTGGGTTTTCCTTGGAATGCAACACTGCCTTTTCAAATAGTTCCATTTCACTCTGTGGGAAGCCCAATGACAGGTTTTGGTAGTGTTGTCTCTGGTTCTACCACTGACACAGGCAAAATGGGTTGGCGGTCTATTTTTCAGGTTTCGCTGTGCACTTCTCCGAGATTTTTAGTGCATAGAGATTTTTGGCGGCCAACTGTTGTTTCTGATGAAAACAGCACACAGTGATGTTGCAGGGCAAGGCCCAGTGGTTCAGAACACCCCACAGCCACCCCTTGCGATTTGGCGTTGGACGTCCATCAATGGGAAGTCGCAAGACTGGGATGATTAGTCTCATTTTTTTTGGTTCCAAAAATGGCAAAGTTCATCATCTTTTCCTCCATCAGGGTTGGATCGACAGGTTCTCCTCACCAAGTCCTGATGTGGGTATGGAGCAATACCCCGGGCCTCTTGAATCTTTGCTTCTGGTCCCTGGGTGGTCCTCCTTCGTTTTAGTCTCCATGGTTTCCAATTCTAGGATGACAAAGCAAAAACATATTTGTAGACATTTCCCCACCACTATTAATGTAGTGGGGCGGACACATACATTTTGCCAAATCAGGACACATTTTTCTATTTGTAAATGATTGACTATATATGGGATATTTTATAGTTTGACTTCTAGGGAGCTGGAGTGACCCCCTCTGGGGTTCTAGAAGACTCCTCCAGTTGCTGCAGAGTGTGCCTAGGATGGCAACACCTCACTTGGTTAATATGGACTCACTTATCTTCCCCCTCTGCCAAACGGCCTTTGGGGATGCGGATTTTGTAGACGACTGGTGAGATTTTGTCTATAATTTCAAATGGACCCCTCCAGGTAGGCAAAAATGTGCGCTGTTTGGCCTGGTTCCTTTGGAAATTGTATAAGTAGACCCGGTCTCCTACATGGTATTCTTTTCTAGTAGTCTTTAAGTCATAGTGGGTCTTCATGCTGTCTGCAGATCTTTCTAGATTTTACTGAGCATAGGCAAAAGCATGTTGAAGGTGTGTTCTTAGATTTTCAACACACTCATGAGTTGTAGAGACATTGATCAATGTGTGCACTTGGGTTCTGTAGAGCAGATGCTGGGGAAGCACAATCCTGCGTCCAGTCATCAGCTCAAACTGTGACATTTTAGTTGCAGGTGAAGGGGTAGATCTGATGGCCATTAGTAATCGAATATCCCAACTTGGCCCAGAATCTGCCACAAACTTTTTTAATATGCTCACAATTGTCTTGTTGTATCTCGCTGGTGCACCACTAGAGGCTAGCCGGTAGGCAATGTGTAATTTCCTTTTGACCCCAAGTATCTCCCACATCTTTGTCATTACTTCGCTAGTGAAGTGGCTGCCTCGGTCTGACTTGATCCTTTGGGGTGGTCCAAAACGTGAGAAGATGTGGTTGATCATCAGGGCAGATGCTGTTTCTGCCTTGCAATTTGGGGCCGGGAGACATTCAACCCACTTAGTAAACAAGCATGTCACAGTCAACATGTACTTATTTCCCCCAGAGGAGCGAATCATGGGTCCTATATAATCAAATTGTAAATCTGACTAAGGCAGTGTCATCCCCCTCTTTTGGAGAGGCGCATGGTGTGTGACGGATGTTGGCTGAAATTGTGCAAACACAAGACACCCCTTCAAGTATTGGTCGATGTCCTGCCCCATGTGTGGCCATTATGCAACCTCTCTTAAGATTTCAAGTGTTATATGAAACCCCCTATGACCGGCTGTGGCCGCATCATGGGCGTGATTTAACATCAAGCTTCGGAATGAGGTAGGGACCACCCACTGATCATGGCCAGCTAGGGATCTCCTCACCAAAAAACCGTCTTTGATTCAGAACATTTTTGGATATTTCATCAACACTCTGAGGTCCTCTTTCCGTATGTAATCGGTATCCGTCAGGGGAAAGTTCTCAGGGTCCTCAATGTGTTGATAAAACTTACCAATTATTGGATCCCCTTTTTGAGCCGTAATCAAATCAGCATTTGGGGTCTCCTTACTCCATTGAGCAGTTGAGAGTTCATTGTGAGCATTTGTCTGGGACCTAGTGATAGCAGTGACCTGGATTTCCCCAAACAGGGACTCGATCTCAATTAGATCCCCTTGGATGGCTCTGGTTTTGGCCAGCTGATCAGCTAGGTCATTTCCAGTTTTGTCTGGTCCTTCTACTTTAGAATGACCCTTGATCTTTTTCCAGTAGATGGTCATCCCATTCAAGGTGACCATATCATCAATATTTTTAATTAATTTCCCATGTTTCAATGGTTTATTATTAGCACATAGCATGCCTCTGGATTTCCAGTTAATCAGATGCTCCACGAACCCGTTCTGTACATAATCCGAATCTGTGATTATGACCAGTTTGTGGAGTTGGTGTTGGACAGCAGTGAGTATGGCTTGATGCACAGCCATCAACTCTGCCAATTGACTACTTCGGGGACCAATCTTGTACCCAGAGGAGGGTTCTGGGGTCTCATTCACCCATTGCCTACACCGGCCACAAGTTCTTTTTCCCCGTAGTTGTCAACATGGTAGGAACATCCATCCACATAGACAGTGGGCATTCCTGCACACTTGTCTTCATCAATGACTTTGTGTGGGGAATTGAAGTATGCCTACATGTCATCCTTGATTTTTAGACTTTCATCCTCGAGACAGTTTTCTCTGGCACAATCATGCAAGTCAGCCAGAACTTGCGCAAGGGGACTCTTCTTGTTTTGGCCATATCTGACCTCCACAGGAAAGCCTTGCATTGACAGGATCCAGGAAGTAATTCGGGAATTACTCACATTTTCCGGCCCAGATTCTGTCACTTTGGAGATATTGCAGAGGCTGGTGTGGAGTCTCCACTATGATGTGTTCCCCCCTGGATAAACGGGCGGTAATTCTTCAATGCCCACACCGTTGCCAGGAGTGCCTTCTCACAATGGTTGAATTTTTCCTCCACAGAGGATAAAGTTTTACTCGCATAGGAGATTACTTTATTGACCTTGTCATGCTTTTGGTACAATACTGCAGTCAAGCATGTATTTGAGAACCCTGTCTCCAAGAAGAACTCCTTGTTTTTGACAGGGTAAGCTAGGCCAGGCACTTGTGAGAGGCTTCTTTTGAGTGCCTCAACTTGTTCTGGACCCCACTCCCACTTGACCCCCCCTTCAAAAGATGAATCAGGGGTCTTGTGATCTCTGTGTAGTCCTCAATGAACTTTATACTGTAATTAGCCAGTCCAAGGAGGCTCCGTAGTTCCCGCAGAGTTGTGGGGTCTTATCATTTCTGGAGTGCTTGCACTTTCTTTTCCTAGGGACAGAGACCCTGAGGAGTAATCTCATGCCCCAAGAAATTGACACGGGTTCTAAACCTCTGTGCCTTTTGAAAGGAGAGTTTTGCTCTGGCTGCCCTCAACTGTGTCAGAACATAACGGATCTCTGCTATGTGTTCCTCCACAGTTGAGCTTTTTATGAGAACATCATCTACATAGTCCAGGTTACCCCTCTCACCTAGGTCGGGCATGGCCTTATGTAGAAAAATGTTGAATTCATTGCTGGAGTTGATGTATCCGAAGGGAGTCCGGGTCCATGTGTACCCCCGAAGTACGTGCTGCCCCCGAAGGTAAAGGCCAGTTTGTATTTGTCCTCCCTACTGACAGGTACAGTCCAGTATCCACTGGTCAGGTCTATTGCAGTGAATACCTGTGACCCCTGGATCTGGGCCAGCCCTTGGTCAATGTAGGGAAGAGGCCATCAGGAAGTATGGACCCGTTTGTTGAGCTCCCTAAAGTCAGCTCAGAATCTCCACTGGCCGTTTGGCTTCAAAATCCGCAGCACCAGATTATTGAAGGTGCTGTGGACTGGACTGATTATCCCACGGGACTCAAGGTTCTTAATTATTTCAGTAAGGGACTCCATTGATTCGAGAGGCAAGCAATATTGCTTCACAAACACTGGAGTTATGCCAGGGTCCGTGGGAATTGTTGTTGTGTGGATGTCGGTACGACCACAGTCATATGAGTCCACCTCAAAGAGATCTTGAAAATCCAAGAAGACTTGTTTCAATTTTTGCCTTTGCTCCAGAGTCTCACAGGCATCAGCTAGGTTGACTCTCTCTTCAACCATCTGCATGAAGACTGGAAAGACATCCGGTTTTGCTATCTCAGTGGCCTCCTCCAGATGAGTGGAGAAGTCCCTGGTCAGAGTGCTGATTTGGACTGGTGGCTTCAGGTGGGGAAGGCAGTCCTCGCGGACTTGGAATATCACCTCATCCCTACTGAAATCACAGGTCACATCTTCCTTACCATAAGGGCAGGAAGTATACACCAGAAAGTTCCCCACATGCCGGGTAAAGATCCTGTCTGGTGTTGTGTTGTCATCACTATCACTGTCAAAACAATCCTTGGGGATTGGTCCTAACAGTTAATTACCTAAATCTATGGAAAAATGTCGGTCATCAACCGCCATTCCAATAATGATGCCTGCGGCTAGAGTGATACTCTTTAAGTCAATGTTATCCACCTCTATTGGAATGGTGTCATTTTCTATATTGACTAGTGGTGTTGGGTTTACCCCCAACCCTTGCTGTTGGAGAGAAGCATTTAGATAAATATAGGCATCAGGGTTTTTCAGTTTCTATCCTCTTTTTAACTTTCACTTCCAGGGAGAATTGTCGGGTCCTTTCTGGGATGGTGACTTCCTCTCCAATCTGAATGTCAACTGCATAAGGCAGCAATTGAGCTGACCTAAATGCTTTCTCTTGGTCATCAAAGCCCATGGGATTATCCGCTAATCGGGACCAAGTTTTGAAGTTTATTAGGTCCAAACTAATGGCAAAGCGATTGAGAATGTCACTGCCTACGTAAAAGGTGGCAGTGACGTCTCGCACGACCCAACAATTATGGACTATGCTGTTGTTGCCTATGGAGAATTTGAGCATACACCTGCTTTCAGGCAATGTTTGGGATTGGGTGTTTCCAGATCCATTTCCCATTTGTCTATCAGTTTGAATGTGGGAATGGCTGGATCTTTTGGGAGTTGGCGGAATATGGCTTCACTGATGAAGCTCTTACTGTTGTTCACACACACTCAGGAGTGAACAGAGTCCTTCCCTTCATTTAACTGAACAGGGATGAACTGCTCTCACTGCTCTCCAATTTGCTGAATATCCGCCAGGCTCTGAGCTGATTTCTCATCTATCTGGACTATAGGAGTGGGAATGTCTGATTGTGGATTGGATTGGTAAAGAATTATTTCAGAGTGTTTGCTTCCAGTGTGGAATGCCACCTTAAACTGAAAGGAAGGTTGATTTTCAGAAATAGAGAGGACCCCCATCACCAGTTTGTTGTCCTATTGCTATTACCATCACGTCTGGGATTTGGTTGTTCTGGAAGTGAAATTCTACTTGGTCAGATTTTTGTTCAACCATGTGGCAGGTGCCGTTTAAACTAACATGGTTGACACGCTAGTCCGGGTCCAGAGGACCTTGTTTACACAATCTATTCGGGGTGACAACCTTCGCAGGAGGTCATTCCCTAGTAAACAAGGGGTGCCCTCTGGAGTTACAAATATGACCAGGTGCTTCACCTTGTGTCTCCCAATTTTAATGTCCAAATCTGCAGTCCCCTCAATGGGAATTTCTTTCCCGTCAAAGTTCTGAAGTTGTCCAGGAAGAGAAGTGAGAGAAATTTGGTCATTCTCCCCCCTTCCCGAATTCAGTTCATTAAAGGCCCTTTTTGACAGAAGGGTAGCTTGGGATCCAGTGTCCACCAGTGTCAAAATTGTACCCTGCCCCTGTATTTGGACCGGGGCATAGAATCTTCCCTCCTTCTCCTCAAGGGGGCACAGATAATGTACATTTTTGGACAACTGGTGGGTTAGTTTTCTAGTTTTGGACACTGATAGAGAAGAGATTTGGGCAGAATTCTGTTTGGAGTCTAGGGAATCTGAAAAGAAAAGGTGACAACTAGATATGGGAGAAGTTTGGGTTCCCCTGGTTCCGGTTCTGGGCCGCTCCCCTTTTTGGAGGCAGTCACCAGGATTTGTTTGAACCAGGGGATGTTCAGGCTGTTGGTTCTGGGGTTGGATGATGGGCGGCGCTAGCTCAGTCCCCACATCTACCCAGTCTGGATTTGGATCTTTTGGGACCCATTTTTCTTTGTGAGGAGTTCCCCCATCTCTGAAGGAGAATATCAATTTCCCAGAATCCTCTGAGGTCCGCTCTCCTTCAAATTGGAAGATTTGTACCACCTCCTCAAAATGGGTCTTTTTGGGTTCTTTGTTTCTCCTCCCCCCCTCTGCACCTTCGGTGGCAGACTTTCAGGTTCAGTGGCATGAGATTTTGGTTCCGGTTCCTGGGTTTCCAGGGGCTTTTTACAAGTGGGGAAGGAAGCTTCCTTCAAGACTTTATACCCCCCTTCCCCTTGTGCCTCTTCCCAGGGAACCGATGGGTTGTCGGTGTTCTGCCCCGTCATTGCTCTTGAGCACCAGGTCCGGAGTTTGAGGCATTCTGCGCCGGCATGCTCATCTGAGGATTCTGTTGAGCCCTCAGCATGCGACCCAGATCCTGTGCCATGTTTTGGACCTGGCGCTCTAGCTGTGACACCCGCTCAGGCTGATACGGGGTTCTGTTGTCTCCCCTGGGCTGATCCTGGGAAGGGTAGCTATCCCTTCTCTGAAAATACCCCGTGTTTGGAACATGTGGGTACCCCTCCACCCTTGGCCTCCCCTCTCGTGGATTGGGTTGTCTGGGCTCAGGCAAGTGGGGAAAGAAGGATGCATGGTTTTGGGGTTGAAAGTTTTGTGGGTACCTGGGGAACAAGTTCTGTCCAGGATTTGAGGGATTACTGCCCTCCTGGGGGAAGTGATGAGGGAAGTTCCCTGGGTTAGCTGCGGTTTGGTTGGATCCCCCCCTTGGGCTGGAGGAGTCCACACATAACTCAGGATGGGTCTGTTCCCCTTGTAGCAGGGACTTATGTAGTCAGGGGAGTGAGGGATCCCATTTGTGGGACTACCTCCTTGGCTCCCTGTCTGTGACTGGCCCGAGGGCCTTCTGGGCTTGGGATTATTCTGATTTTGTGCAGGCGGGTTTTTAGGCCCCCCATCTCTAAGTCTAAAATGGGGCAACTTTCACCTCTGCCACCTTAGCAGCAGCAGGGGTTGTTGGTTGGTTTGGGGCTTTTGTATTATTTTTGTTTTCTATGGGCTTTTGCACCTCATAAATTCATGTGGCCTGTTCAATGACCCAGTCTAGTCATCTTTTGTCATGAAAATCTCTCACTAGCTGGGTCATAATGTACTTGGGGAGAGGGTGGAAAAAAGTATTCACAAATTCTTTGCTGTCTGTGCGCACCCTTCTGGTGGTCTGCACAAAGGCACGCTTTAATTCCTGCACAAATTCTTGTGGGGCCTGATCCTCCCCACATTGCAAGTTGTGGGCTGCCTTGCGAGCCTCCTTAGGATTTCTGTGCACAGAATCTTTTTTCAAGATGCCCGCCCTATAGGTGGACCATCTAGAAGGATTTTGGTCCTCCAGCCCCGCTGGAGTATTCTGGCGAGAAGGTCCATTTCACATACTGAATACAGCTTTGGCTGTCCTTCAAATGGAAAGTTTCCATCATCTGCTCAAAGAGCTCTAAGTGCTCCAAAACAGAATACTTAGTGTTCTTATGATAGGGTGTGATGACACTCCTTATCGCCTTGATTTGCTTTAAGGGGTCCTTAAGCAAGGCCCTTTTTGCCTTATTGGCCTTCTTGGTTCGGGTAACCCTGGTCCACTCTTCCTCTGACTCAGAGGCACTGCTCCCAGAGGTGCCCGTCTGGTTTTCTAGGCTCTCCAGGATTCTGCGAGCCCGGGAATGGCTCGCAAAATGTGGGGACCTAGTCTCCTTTGTCCTGGGCGCTCAGAGGAGTCTTCTGATTCCTTCTTGCTCCCAGGATTTGATGAGTACCCCCTCCACTGTCCTAGCTGGGCAGAGGTTTTCAAGATGCCCTTAGTGAGCCTACTCTCATGGAGTTCCCCACTAAATTTGACAGTACTTGGGTACCCATACCCAGATGCCTGCCCATCCATTCCTGGGCCCCATATTTTTGATTGGATTTGTATTTGTATTTGTTTATTTATAATGCACAGACCATCAGGCCCGGGGGCATCAGGGCGCAATTTGTACAGGGTTGCAAGAAAAGAACATACAGGCAGATAGATTACAATAAAAGTATACCAATACAACATAATAACAATCTTAATAATTACATATATTACACATGGTAAAGTGTCCCTAGGCTCCGCAGAGGAAGTATCCCTGAGGTAGTTGGGAAGGTAGCAGACCGGAAATCGTGCTGGGGAACAGGCGGGCTGAGTAAGTAGGACAGATGTCTAACACAACTATTGCTGGTCAAAGAGCCAAGATTTGGTTTTATTCTTGAAGGTGTTGAAGGAGTCTTCAGCTCTGATGGCAGCGGGGAGGGTGTTCCAAAGTTTGGAGGCTAGGACAGGGAAGCTAGTGCCTCCTGCTTTTTGGAGCTTAAACCTAGGGATAGTAAAGCAGTGAGTCTGAGCAGTTCTTAGTGGACGGGCAGTGGAGTGGCGCGAAAGCCGACTGCAGAGATAGATCAGAGCCTTGTTGGCTAGGCATTTGTGCGTGAGGGCAAGCGTTTTTAGGGAAATTCTCTGCTTCACGGGTAACCACTTTAGGCTAGTTCTGGCTTCTGAGATGTGGTGGTTACGAGGGATGTTCAGGGCCGCTTGAATTGCATTGTTCTGGGTGGTTTGGAGTTTGGACAGGTTTTCTAGGCTGCTGCCTAAGTATAGAGCACTGCAGTAATCTATTTTTGCCATGATAAGTGTTCTCGCTAGTGTGACGCTGTTGTGGGTGGTGAGGAATGGTCTGCAGGCTGAAATGAGTTTGCACGTGTAGGCAGAGGTGGACCTGACTGCATTAGTTTTTCTTGACAAGGATAAGGTGGAATCCGGGTAAAAGCCTAGTGTTTTAGTGTCTTTCGAGACTTGCATGGAGTTGCCGTCTATGATGAATGACTGATAGGATGGCTCAAGTTTGCTCAGGCGTTGTGATGTACCCAGGATAAGTAGCTCCGTCTTATCGTCGTTCAGACATAGCAGGTCCTCGGCCATCCAGGCTTGGATGACCAAGTAGACGTCATTGAGGGCCTTGGTGTCAGCAAGATAATCACCAGAGATGGGAATGAGTATCTGGGTGTCGTCGGCATAGTTGGTGTAGGAAACACCCAGATAATCAAGCACATCAAAGAGTGATTTCGTAAAGATATTGTAAAGAGTAGGTGACACGCAAGAACCCTGAGGAACACCGCAATGAATAGGGGAGGGATCTGCGGCAGCGGAAGGTGCAAAGACCCTCATAGAT
Source organism: Ambystoma mexicanum (assembly GCF_040938575.1). NCBI lineage: Eukaryota > Metazoa > Chordata > Amphibia > Caudata > Ambystomatidae > Ambystoma > Ambystoma mexicanum. The sequence goes on from NC_090941.1 coordinate 81,164,753, forward strand.
CTGTTGCTCAGGAAGGGTTTGATCCAGGCCGCTGCAGAGGGAGAGAAGTTGGCAGCAGAGTGGAGGTGCCTGCAAAGGATCTGGTGGTTAACCAAATCAAATGCGGCAGAAAGGTCGAGGAGTAATAGCATTGCTAATTTGCCCTTGTCATTCAGGACTTCGATCTGGGTTTTTTAGGTCTAATAGAGCCGTTTCGGTCCCATGTCTGGGTCGAAATCCGGATTGTCGTAGACCTAACAGATTGTTTGATTCAAGGTAGTTTTGGATCTGCAGGTAAGCTGCATGGTCCAGTATCTTCAGCAGAAATGGTACTGTAGTAATAGGTCGGAAGTTCGTGGGTATGCTTGGGTCAAGGGAAGGTTTTTTTAGTAGCGGGATCACCCAGGCGTCTTTAAGGTTGTCCGGGACAATACCTGTTTCAAAGGATGAGTTAATGAAGGCTGTAATGAATGGGGCTAAGTCATGGGCGGAGTCCTTAATGATGGGAGCTGGGCATGGGTCACCTTGGCAGTTGGATGGTTTCATCCTGAGGATGATGTTTTCTACTTCGGTGACAGTGAGCGGTGCGAAGGTGAAAGTTTTGATGTTGGCAGAGTTGGAGAGGGTGGGCCTAGTAGGGGAGAGTGAGCGGTTGTCACGCCTCAGGGAGTCCTGCTTTTCTTTTATTTTAGATTGGAGCATAGAGATTTTGTTTAGGAGGGCTGCTTGAATGTTAGCACACCATTTGCTGTCTTTCGTGCAAGTGTCTGGCGGGGAGACTGGGGTTTCGAGCTCTTTTAGGACTCTAAAGAGTTCCTTGGAATTAGAGTCGGCTTGCATGATACGATTATTAAGCGATTCTTTTTTAGCAATGATGATGGCGTCTTTATAAGTGAGGGAGGCGAGGAGGAAGCCGTCTTTATGCTCATCAGATGGGTGGCTTTTCCAACGGTTTTCCGCGCAGCGTTTGGCTTTGCGGAGGATTCTTAGCTGTGGAGTGAACCATGAGTTGAGATGTGCTCATGGTTTAGCCTTCCTAGGTTTGATTGGTGCTATAGTGTCAATAGCCGTGAGCATCGTTTGGTTGTAGATGTCTGCTAGGGAGGTGGGATCAGAGCAGGCGTTGGTCGCCGCATAAAGAGAGGGGAGTAACAGTGGGAGGAGTTGTTCTCTTGTTATATTTTTTTATTGCGGGTGGGGAGGGCTGGGGCTATGGGTGTTGGGGCTCGCGGGGTAGCTTCAATGTTAAATGTTATGATGTGATGGTCAGACCATAAGCATGGGGAGTTATTGAGGACCTGGATGTTGCAATTAGAACCAGCTAACCAATCGATGGTCCTGCCTTTGATATGGGTCGGATCTTGTATGTACAAGGTGAGGCCAAGGTCGGTAAGAGCATACTCCAGATCAGTTGCTACAGGATCCTTAGGGTCGCCGCGGCCTAGATTGAAATCACCTAAGATTATTGTTTGGGAGTTGTTTTTTGTTTTGTCAAGAAGAAGAGTGGAAATTTCACTGACAAAGGTGGGTGCCGGCCCTGGGGGCCTGTAGATAAGGTGAAGGGTGGCCGTTTGGTTAGGTGTTAGTAGTAACTTGATTGTCAGCAGTTCAGCTGATTCAAGTTTGGAGTCGGATATCACTCTTAGGTCAAGGGAGTTTTTATGGATGAATGCCACGCCGCCACCTCTAGTATGGGCAGAGGAGCGGTCACTGCGTCTGATGCCATAGTCAGGCGGTAAGGCCAAGGATAGAGAAGGGCCAGAGGCGGCATGTAGCCAGGTTTCGGATATGGCAATGAAGTGAAGGTCGGCAGTGGTGATAAGGTCGGCTATGTCAAGAGCGTGTGCTGTGAGAGATCTAGCATTGATGAGGGCACCCTTGAACACAGGCAATTTAACCCCTGTGGTCTTAGTTTTGCCAGTGGCGGTGTGCGAAGGCGGGCTGGGTGGTGTGCGTGGGGCTTGCTTAGTGGTGTTGGTGCGGGAAGGACGAATGCGGAATCTGGTGCCTAGTCTCTTGTTCCTGAGAGTGAGGGGGCAAGGTTGGTTAGGAGTTGGTTTTGTGGCAAAGTGTTTGAGCCAGAGAGCTGGGTCATTAAGGGATTGGTTAATCTGGTTGCAGGGGTGGTGAGCGTCAACGGTAGTTGCTGAAGGACTCGTTGAGGGCGTCAAAGTCATGGTGGGTGACGCTGGGTCACGTAGGTAAGGGCAGGCCAGGTTATTAACCTCAAAGGTAGGAGTGGTTGACTTGGGTGGTTGAGTGAATAGGGCAAGGTGTGTGGCTAGGAGGTAGTGCAGTAGAAGGCGCACGCTGATGTGCATGATGGTGGTGCTGGCTGCCAGAATAGGATCCCTATGAGCTTGTTGACAGGGACAAGATAGGGTCTCCTTGAGTGGGACTGGTGAGATAATGGAAGGGAGTGAGGATGCTATGGTATGGCTGGAAGCCTGGGCACCTAGATAGGGATAACCCAATGGCTGGAATGCACAGGTCAGGGCAGCCCTAGATTAGCGTAGTCACAGGCTGTCGCCCAGGGCAGTGGTACACCTAGATTAGACGTGACCCAAGTCAGGCACGGCACAATACAATTTGAAGCGCCCTTAAGGCACAACACCGTTGAAGTGGTCAGTGGGCTACCATAGTGTACATTACAATTGAAATGGTCTGTAAGCGACCTTAAGGCACAACACAATTGAAATGGTCTGTAAGCGACCTTAAGGCACAACACAATTGAAATGGTCTGTAAGCGACCTTAAGGCACAACACAATTGAAATGGTCTGTAAGCGACCTTAAGGCACAACACAATTGAAATGGTCTGTAAGCGACCTTAAGGCACAACACAATTGAAATGATCTGTAAGCGACCTTAAGGCACAACACAATTGAAATGGTCTGTAAGCGACCTTAAGGCACAACACAATTGAAATGGTCTGTAAGTGACCTTAAGACACAACACAATTGGCATGGTCTGTAAGCGACCTTAAGGCACAACACAATTGAAATGGTCATTGAAATCTGCCATCCCCGTGGCCCTTGGCTCATGTGCGCCAGTGGACATGGGGGTGGCAGAGTCCAGGGATTGGAAGAGATGAAGGCCTCTGGTACTAGGATTCCTGAGGTTATGCTCAGTTGTTTCCCTTTCCCAGCGAACCTCATCTCTGTCAGCCCCTGCTCCCTATTGCCATGCAAGAACCTGAGCTTTCTGTTCCTCAATCAAGGCCTTACTAGTTTCTATCAATCTCTCTTCCATGGCTACCTGCCTGTGGAGCATGTCATTGTTCTCACAGAGAGCCTCATTTTCTCTCTGTGCTTCTTGTGTTGTTTTAGAGTACTGGGCCAGTCTTTGCTGCAGGAGGGTTACCTCCTGAGTCCTGTCCCTACTGGCCTGGTCCTTCCTTGCTAGAGCATCTTCCACCCTCCTGGTGTGCTCTAACCATTTTTGATGGTCTTTTTGGAGGTCACTGAGTCCCTGAAGTGCCAAGTGATTTTATTCCAGCTTCTCTTTTAAATAGCAGACTTCCTGCCTAAGGTGTCCCTTTCCTGAGCAAGAGACTGCCTCTGTGCCGCCAGGTCATTCCTCTGTTTTTGAAGTGCACCAGCTTTCTGGCGCTCTTGATCAAATTCTGTCTGGGTATCCAGGTCTTTCAGGATTCATTTATTGCTCTCCTCTTTCTCTCTGTCTAGGTGGCTTTGCAGGGTGACTACCTGTTCTGCGCATGCCCTGTTGAAATTTATTTTTCACTCCAGCTTTTTCTGCCCTTCAGTAGGGAGTCCAAACTTTCTTGGGACTCCTTCTGCAGGGCCAGCATTCTGGTATCCTGGTCTGCCTTTTCCTGCTGCAGGATACCCATGTCCTCTTTTATTTTGGTCAGGTACTGCCTACTTTCATTATCTGATTCCTCGCTCCTCTGTAGCCTCTGCTCAGAACAGTACAGATCAGTTTGGGCCTTATCTAATGCCTGCTGTTGCCTGTTTGCTAGATCTTGGCCCTCAGCATATTTATCCTGTATGGCTCCAATATATAGGTATAGATATGCCGCTATTTTGGCAATCTTGTTTTCCTCTTCCTTTGCCTTAGGGGCCATATATAGTTCACTCAGGGCCATATGTAATGGACCCTGGTCTTGTCATGTATCTAACCCTGTTGCAGTAATCTGTTCTGTGATTGCCTGCAACCACACATTCTGATCCTGCTCTGTCCATTCACCCCTTACAAATAGTTTATGCAATAGGTGTTCTTTAGCCATATTCATCTCTACCAAAGTCGCCATTCTGGAAATATTAATTTCCTTCCTGACTTACAGAAGTTTATTTTATTTTTGCAAAACAGAGCGTTCCTATTGAGGGGTGCTTTTCACAGTGTAGCACAGCATGGTAGGGATTTATGTACCCCACTAGTTAGCACACTGTATTAGACTGTCACAAGTGGTATGTCTAATTCAGAAATCACACTGTGATCCCCCAATCTTGTAAGTGATTTCAATTGTGCATCCCACACTGGGTATTGATTTAGGTGGAGTGCTGGGTTGAAATCACTTACAAAACCTAAATGAATAGAACAAGTACTACTGCAAACATCAAACAGACAGCACTAATAATGCCCCTGAATAGTGTAAAGTTATCTTTCTCTCTCTGAAATGCCATTCAACACTTTCATCTCCTCCTACATATAACCCCTTTATTCCCCGACTAATAAATTTACATATACAATCTACTGGCACCGCACACTACAGGCACCGTTCCATCTCCAGCACGACGACCTCATGGATATCAGTTACCACATCAACATTAATGGAGCTAACACAATTGTTTGGTTTCAGAGATGACATTTACTTTTCTGAATCTATTTTCAATTTACTGAATGCATCTTATTTCCTGTTGATAGGTAACTTTCCCTATGTTTCGTAATGTATAGGCCTCATTAAAGCTTAGTTTCTTCAATGTGTCCCGTGTGGTGCTTTTCTACAAAGAGAGCAGTCACTATCAGTATATGTGAAAAAGACACACTTTTGCACTCACTCTATCCTTTGGACAGATGGTTCATTGCAAAAGGATGTAATTGGATCAGGGATAGTGGAAATTGAATCATTAGCACACATCCCAGATAAATAATACGCAGGTACCAACAAATGCATGCAGTACAACTTCTCTGATAAAAACTCTTAATTTGCTTTCTGTGATATTATATCTGAATTATGTATTTTCAGGCACTGCTCATGCCCTGTTGCTTAATTTGTACTTGATAATATCAAAAACATTCAGGCTGCTGCACCAAGATTTGAGTTTCACTGATTTGATTTTCTCCCCCTATTTGGAAGAATTGGGCATTTCATTGCTTTAATATTCTGATCAATGACTGACTTCCTTATGTGCGTGTTAAAAATATGCACTGCCATGCAAATTGCCAGACAAAGGGAGGCAGGTTATATTGTCACTGCGACAACACGTTGGTCCTACTTACTGTGGCAGTATAGGTTTGAACAGGAGTCGGGGAGGGGTGAATCCAAGTAGTGGGAGGTAAACAACTGAAAAAGGGCATAGACTAAGAGTTAAAAAAACATAAAATGTGATAATAGGTATATCCCCAAGTGGGAAAAACACACAAGAGTGTATCCTGTGAAGCAAACATACAGGGAGTGGAGCCAACTCAGGGTGGAGTGCTTCCATCCCGCCGCAGTGGTTACAGTTGTTGTACCAAGAGGCTGTCCAGAAAGAGCAGGTCAAAGATGGAGAAAAAACAAGAAAAATATCACAAATTCCTAGTAGTGAGGGGCAGGAGGGTTAGGGAACAAAGGGTAGCCCGGCTAGGGAATTGAACACGGATATGTGAGTGACATTAAAGTGGCACCCCAGCAGCAAGAAGACTTGCGAGGAGGAGGCATACGGTAAAATGACTCCATCCCCCGAGGCAAACTGTCCCCATCTAATTGGGATAGTAGAACTGGTATAGATAAGTCTAGCAATTTGATGAAGGTGCCTCAGAGACCCTAGAAAAAGGATGTGGACATTTATCCCTGAATTTAAATGACTGCATTTCTGCTAGATATGATTATTATGTGCTGACAAACAGCATCCTGCCACCTGCAATAACATATTTGCCTTTTTACAATGGTAGATCACAGTTCCTTTACTGTTTTACATCATTCTTTTACATCGTAACTACTTGCTGCATATTCGGTGGTGTTAACCATTCTAAAGTAAAGGGGAATCTGGTGTATTGCATTCCTTCAAATGGAATCATCACACTCAAAAAAGATACTCCTGTCATTCGTTTGTGAAATTAATGTGAAAGACTGACTTTCCTAATGCTGGCTTGAATAGCCCCTTACTGTTTAGAAATGTATATCAAATTCAGTTTGCTTTTCAGTCCTCTGTGTCCAAAACATAAACATATTTTTTTCGAGAAATTGCATTGAGTATATTTTGCAAGGTGAATTACATGAATGGATTTTAACATACGTAAAAGTAAATACTATGAGATTTGCTGTTACACAAGATACTTATTTGGATTTGGAATGAAGGCTCAATGTATAGGTTTGTATGTGATGGTTCTAGGACATGAAGGAGTGCTTGATGCAACATTTTGAATTAATCATTATTTATTGTATTTATTTATTGTATTTATTTTATATATGCAAGAGGAACAATGCTCTTTTGATCACAAAAGAACGTACAAGAGATAAGAAATAATATTTGACGGGAAACAGTGAGCTTTTACAATGAGGGGAGTTTGAGAAACATTCTGACCAGGTTGTGGAGGGAATAAATGAAACAGTCACCAGGGACAATACATAAGTGGACATACAGAGATTAAGGACAATGAACTTTGGACATTTGTAAGTGCAGGTAGGCAGTATGGCTAGCTGTGCAAAGGATGTGACCATGATGGGTGAAGTGCTAGAGTGAAACCAAAACAAGTGAGGGACAGAGGCAGGCTAGAGGCGAGGGAAAATGTTAGCTTGCTGGCAGATGAGATCTAGGTAAAGAGGGTAACTCAGAGGTGAGGAGGTAGGCTTTTAGTTTGGTTTTGATCAACTCCATGTGCATTGCTTCTCAGATGTCCAGAAGAAGAGAATTCCATGCAGGTGGAGCAAGAAGAGAGGAGGAGCAGAAGAGAGAGGATGTACAGGGAGTGTTAGTAGGCACAAGGGTAATTGAAGCGGCAGAGTGTAGATTATGAAAAGTCTCCTAGAGTTGGATAGAAGAGGATTGATACAATGGTGCCTTACCATAGATAGATTTATGAACCAGGAGAAGACATTTAAATCTGGCCTGGTTTTGCATCATCAGCCATCCAGCCTGGTGACTGTACGGGGAAGTAGCTCTGAAGTGAGGGAGATCAAAGTGAGTCCTGGTGGCGAATTTTATGTTCTTGTTGAGAGGAGAGAAAGCATAGTTGGGTTGACCAAAGAGGATGCTGGCATAGTAGTTCTGTTTAGAAAAGACAAGAGTGGTTAAGGGATGCTTGGTGTTGAAAGGAAGGAAGTGCTTGATTTTCCAAATATTTAAGAGTTTGAGGCGAGCTGCTGTTCCAGTTTTGGAGATGAAAGTAGAGAAGGTGTGAGAAGGGTCATAGATGATTCAGAGGTTTCTAGCTTAAGAAGAGTAGGGGAGAGTGTCAGGTGGGAACTTGATAGGCAGAGGAAGATATGAGAGGGAGCTTTTGGCAGGGAAAAAGAGCTCCTCTGTTTTGGTAGGGTTTAACAGCAGAGAGTGTGAAGCCATCCAATATTTAATGTTGATAGAAAGATCAGAGAAGAGTTCAGCAAAAGAGAAGAAGATTTGGGTATCGTCAGAGAAGAGTTGGTATGAGAACCCAATAGAGGAGGTTAGTGCCGCAAGAGCCGAGGTGTAGAGTGTAAAGGAGAACAACCCAAGACAGAGCCTTGTGGAATACCAACAGTTAGAGGAGTGAGTTGAGAGGTGTTGTTGCTACACTAGACAGAGAATTGGTGAGGTGCAAGTTAGGATTCAATCAAGGCAAGGTCTTGATTGCGAATGCCAAGAAGAAAGAGAGTATTAAGGAGGTCAGAGTGATCGACGGTGTCAACGGCAGTAGACACGTCATGGAAAATTAGGATTTAGGATAGGTTGGAGAGCTTATCAGAGGCAATGTAGTTGGACACATTCACAAGAACAGTTTCCGGGGAGTGAAAGGAGCTGAAGCTTGCTTGTAGAGGATCTTGAAGGTTGTGGATGCCCAAGAAATCTTTAAGACAGGTGAACACAAGCCTTTCTGACACTTTAGAGTAGTGTGGAAGAAGAGACACAGAATGAAAGTTAGCCTGTAGGTCCGGGTCAGCCCTTTGCTTTTTTAGGTGAAGGAGGACTGTGTCTGTTTTGAAAACAGAGGGAAAGCAAGCAGAGTCAAAGGACATGTTGAAGAGTTCAGCGAGGTGGGAGGCCACTGAAGGGGCAATATGCTTGACTAGCTGGGAAGCAAGAGGGTCTGATGGGGCACAAGAGGGATAAGCCTTCATCAGTAGAGATAGCACTTCATCAGTATTAGTGTGACTAAAGTGGGAGATAGAGACAGAGTATGATGGTAGAGTAGGCATAGTGTAAAATGTAGGAGGAGGGAGTGTGAGGAAGTTCAGGAGAGAGTCTCTAATTTTGGAAATGTTTGCAGTGACATATTCAGTTATGTCATTAGCTGTGCGAGTGGAGTTGATAGTCATAGGCTTAGGAGATGTGAGGAATGAGTTTAGGGTGCCCTGTATCTGGTGAGGATGGTTGGAGTGAGAGTCAATGAGGGTTAGAAAGAATTCCCTTTTTGCTCTATCAAGAGTGGACTTGAGAGAGTTCAGGGCAGAGAGGTGGAGTTCCAGGCCCTCATGTGAGTGGGTACTCCTCCATTTGTACAGCAGCCAATGACTGTCTTGCGGAGAGAGCATTTAAATGGGGTGGCCCATGGCAGATAATGCTGAAACTTAGGGGTGAAAGTAAGCAGTTGGAAGTGGGAGGAGAATGAGTCATGTTATAAGGATTGGAAGCTCAAGAAGGCAGTGTTTGGGGAAGAGTCATCAGTGTGAAGGAAGAGAGTAGGTTGGAGAGAAAAGGGTGAATGGCAGAAGGTTTAAATTTCCTTTTAGCAATAGGTGAAGCAAGTGGTAAGGAAAGGTCAGATGGTGAAAAGGAGATGTTGAAACAATTGATTAGATATGGATGGTGTGATAGTAGTATTAGTGTCTGAGAGAAATGGGGAGATGAATAAAGGATTCAAAGAGTTACCCCCTGTGTGGGTAGGTATGTAATGGAGAGTGGAGTGCGTGGTCACTAAGAAAAGACTGAAGTTCAGATTTCTGAGAAGTGGTTGGAGAGGGATGGTTAAAGTCACCTAAGCGGATGAGGTCATTTTCAGTGGAAAGCGAATCAAGGTGTTGCCAAAGATCATTAAACAGTGGTCCAGTGGGACTAGGAGGGTGATAGATGGAGATGATGTGAACCAAGTGAGGGAGAGCAATAGTAGAGATGGTGAATTCAAAAGAGGTAGGAGCGGACGTTGCATTGGAGATTTGTGAGGCATTTAGTTGGGAAGAAAGTAGGTGTCTGACGGCTCCCACTCTGCCAATCAGTTGGCGAGAGTAAATGAAGGATAGTTTAGAGTCATATAGAGCCTCCAGAGTGGCAGTGTCAGATGGAGATATTCAGGTTTCAGTGATAGCAAGAAGGTGTACACTACACTTTCAGCCCTTCTGTTCATGGGTTCCTAGTTTGCTTAAAACATGATGTCGAACTTCTAGATTCTATACATAAATATATTGGCGGCACCGCCTGCAGTCTATTCACTACATATAGCCAGCCTTCATGATTACTTAGTCTGCTTGCGTTTCTGCATCTGTACATTTACAAAACAGCTTGCATTTTTTTCCATGCTTTTTGTACATGCATTCTTCATTCCGGACTTGAAATGTAACTTAATTCTTTACTTCGTCATCAGAATCTTTAAGGTTTATATACTTTCTTCTTTGGCATCTCCTTTTGGTTCAATCATTTCTGCTTCATGTGACGCCTGCAGGCTCTTGCCTTCAACGCTTCTCACTTCTTAAGGGCCCTCCCTCAAGAGGCTGTCATTTCTTTGTGGGTACATTATGTAGGGTCTTCTCAATGGATACCTTGTTTCAAGGATTTTTCGTGGAATAGATCCCAATACTGGCATTGTGCATGTCTCAATTTCCAGCTTCCAACATATCGGCAGCATAGGGGTGGGACTTCCGGTAGAGGCACTTGGCTCCTCCTCTGCACTCCCCCATCTGGATGATTTATCAACCACTCTCCCACCAGCCTTCTTATCTAGATATCCTGCTCTGAAAAAGTGTTTCTTTGGAGTCCATATCTTCCCTACTCCTTTCAAAGATCGTGCTGATTTTACATGCTCATCAATACTCCAGGTCATGTTTCTACATTGTCCATTTGGACTGCAGTAGATACATTGTCCCACATACTTGTGCTTCCTTGGATACAGGACCTTCCTTCCCTCAGGTGCTAGAATACTGGCCTTTACATAGTCTCTGATTTCTTCACCTTTCAGCTCATTGGTCCAAACCCAGACTCAACATCGATTATGATCTTCATTCCTACTGCTTTCTTTTCCGTCTTCCTACACTGTGTGATTATTATTCTGATCACACAGAATCCAAAAATGATCATGACCAATAGTGCTCCAAGAAACTTCAAAATATTCACCATCCATTGTGGAACCCATGAGCAGATTGATGTAAACCAACTGTCATCTGCAATATCTTTTGATTCATCTTCCATCTTTATGTGTAAGTTCGTTAACATCGTTATGGCCTCTGTCAAGGTCCCATTCTCGTTGTTATGAGAAGGTATGAATGTGTAACATGATTCTCAGATTTTTGCACAAACACCTCCATCCATTGCTGTAACCATGTCCAGGAAATGTCTGTTCTGAAGAATCATCAGTCTTATGGCTCTCAGTTCTTCTTTGATCGCATTGAATCCCTTTATGGTAGTATTGATTGTCAACAGTAGCTCCCATCTGGGTTTCTGTAAACATTTGGCATTTGCCATCGTCTGGATTCCTGGCATGAAGATTGTTGTGAATACTGCCGAAGTCTGACTGAACAACCTGTGCTCATACAGAATTGCATTGAAAGCTTCTATCGATTTAGCTGAAAAGTAGTTCTCTATCTGTTTTTGATTGAGAAATCCAACTGATCTCCTCCTCCTCCTCTTTCTTAGATGAGCATCTGCTTTTGGAAACTCTCCAATGTTCAGGTTATTCTTCGGAATCACCAATGGTGGAACATGAACAATCACTATAGAACACAGCCCTCCCCAGTCCTTGGGAAACTTCATATATGCTCTGGATCCACAGGCCCAGTAGTGGTCCATTATCACTACTGTTCATTCTTCATTCCTGGTAAATCGGAAATTCTTCTGCATTGCTGATTCATTACAACCTTTCTTGTGCCCTTATTTCTGAAGCACAGCTCTGCACTAGCTAGAGACACTATCTGCAACTGGCCTCCTTTATCATTGACCCATTGTTAGGGAGAATTCTTAGAAATGTGCTAATTCCCTTCACCTTAGAGAACCCCAGCAACATTGCTGGATTTTGAGGCCTTGATTTTTTTTTTTACCTCGAAAGAGTGTGACTCTTTTTCCCACTCTCTCATGTGTTTTGAAATGTGTTTTACCCTTGTGTTTCCTTTGGTTATGGAGTCTAACCAACTCCATAGGCATCATCTTTTCAGTTGTCTCTCACAGCACCCTCAGTGCAGTGACACAGGGAAACCTGTTCAGGCTTTCCCAAGGTTTAAAAACCTTCTCTTGGATAAACTGCTGTTTCCCAGAGTAAGGAAAGTGACATTGACTTTACTAGTCTCTTTAAAATCCTAGACCCAGCACACCCTATCTTACAATAGAGTGCTGGAGGGGTTACTTAGTATCCCCTGTGTTTAGATACTCATGGAGCAGTCACATGCTACCTTTTCATCTCAAAATGTCTGATGGCAGTGGTTTTACAATGAACTACCATGATTTTTCCTGACCGCGAACACCGGTAGCGTTAAATTGTCGGAGCCATGTTTTTCAAGATGGCGTATGAGCCCCCTTTGTTTAAACAGGTCCCGATCTTCTTTTTTCACCATTTCTTTGTGGAAAGGTCCTTCTAGAGTTTTGCTCTGTGCGCCAAACCAGGTTCGGTTCCTTTGTTCGTTTGCCTTTGGCGGGCTTCAGGAGTGAAGACAGCCCTTGGCGCCCGAGTGTCTGGTTTGGGCAGAAAGTGAGGGAGGTGTCCAAAACTCCCTGTGCTTAGTCTCCTAGGAGACCCAAATGCACTCTGGTATGATTGGCTGGCTGACTGTACGGCAAGGACAGCCACCTTGCTGGGTGAGTGACAGCTAGGCTGGAATTAATGAGAGAGAACTGAATAAAAGGCAAGTCTCTTGGCTTGGAAGGCAGAGTCGACCACTGGAACGAAAGAACTGAAGACAAGCTTGAAGAGGACTGCTGCTGCAACTCCTGGGCCATTGGTTTGCCCGGTGAAGCCCTGCTGCAGGTCCGAATCGCCAAGTTCACCTGAACAGAAAGGCCCTTCCAAAGACGACGTCTCCCTTTGAGTTGGTGGGACCAATCAACTCGACAGTAAGCCATCTGGACACCTTATCTTGGAGTTGGTTGAATTTCCTCAGAGTGCTGCAGAAAATCATATAACCAGGGAGAGGGACACCCGTTTGTGTGCTTTACTACAGCTACCATTATTGAAGATTTGCCAAGTGCCAGCTTTTTGACCAGTCCCAGTGCAGTGCAGGAGTCCCCCAATGTCCTGCCTCTTGTCCCCATGACTGAGGCTCAGGAGCAGCGAGATCTGCAGGAACTGCCAGGAACAGTAGTCTTTAGCTTGTCAGGTGTATTGACCCATGTTTGAGTCATGAACCTGCAACATTTGGTGCTGTGGGCTTAGAAAATCCAAGATGGCCAAAAAGCCCACATGTGCGCCAGAATCCAGGAGAACCGCGCAGTTTGTGCGCACACCAAAATGGTCGCCTAACCTTCCACCCACCAGTGCGAGCGTGATGGGCCAGGGGTGCCATGAGTGGAATGTGTGCCAAAGGAAAAACAGCGGTGCCTGTTAGCTTAAAAAGCCCTTTGAAATCACCTTGGTTTCTCTGAATGCAAGCTAAAAATGCCTATGTCAAACATTGCAGGATATTCAAAAATCTCACTGAACACCAGCAGACATTTGGCAGAATGAAGTTTTGTGTGCATACAAAATATGGAAAGAAAAAGAACCCAAAACAATGTTCATAACAAAACTGGCTGAGCTGTGGAGGTCAGCAGCTTAAGTTAAACTGAACTGAAAACCACTAAAATCGAAATGTTTAAATTAAATGAGGGACCTACTTTTGAGTGTCACATAGTTTGTAACTGTTGAAATGTCATAGTTTTGAACTTAGAATCAGCACTCTAGCTGCATGTGTAAAAATTGTCAGTTTGATTTGAATGTAGAAAACTGGGAACAAAAAGTGACATTTAGCTGAAACCTGGCTTAATGAAACTGGATTCTGCCTGACAACTACCCCCAACAGGAGTTGAAACTGGATCAACAGCTGTGTTCCCAGGCCTGGCTGCATCCTGCTTCCCCACCAAAAGGAATTAAACACCTCTCTGATTGAATTACCTGGGGACTGCAGGAAACTGAACAATGGACTCAGGCAAATGTTATATTGGGGGGGCCGTAAAGTGGCTTCCTCTTGGGAGAAGTGGGAGGAGAAGTGCCTGTGAGAGCCAGCTGAGCTTGGGGGAAGTGGATAAACCAGTTCTTCCACCATGTGATGTGGGAAGCCACACCCCTTTTTTGACCAGGGCATAAGTTAAAAAGATAGATAACTCATAGTGCGGACTGGTCAAAATTATCTAAGTAATATCATTTTTCTTGTGATTTTTCTGTGCACCTTTTAAGAGGCGTTAGGACCCTGTGGTGTATTCTGGGGGGTTGCTAGCAGAAAATAGGGTCTTACTCCAAATGTCTGCATGTTAAAAATCTGACACTTTATCATCTGAAACCCATATCCCTGGTGCACATTTGTGTAAAATCTGGAAAGGTTTAGAGGTCGTTATCTGGATGAAAAGGGGAGAATTCTGTCATCAGTGGACACAACATCATACAAAGACAGGGATCGGATGGTTTGGTGCTACAGAAAATATGTTAACTGGACCTATAATATGAGAAAAATGGTACATAGATAAATATGTATTTGGATCAGAAATAGACTTGTGTGCAATTTGACAAGGGGAGGTTCCTCTGACCAGAAAACCCACAAACAGACCTCATCACTCTGACTCACAACCCAATTCCCCCAATCACGGGAGAGGGGAGAATTGGGCCAATAACAAGTAGAGAGGGGCAGGCTCAGTTATGCCACACACACACCCACTTCCAAAACACATAAAAAGAGACTGCTGGGACAGGTAGAGACATTCAATTCCATTTTCTGCAGGACGCTCTGCCGGGAGACTCCAGACTTCACATCCATCAATCTTCAGAGACCAGAAATTTACTTCAGAACTTAAAGCAAGGGCCTAAACCCACAAACTGAGAACTTATCAGCAGGCCTCAGCATCCTTAAATCATTTGCAAACTATTCCACAGCCGGGCGAGCTGTCTGAATTATTTTGCCAAGAACTTGTGCCGGAACCGCAGACCAGACCCAGACCACTGTGAGCAGAACCAGAGATCCGGATCGCTGTGAGCAGAACCGGTGCCTGATTGATCCGCCGAGCAGAGAGAACCGAAGTCCAGTCCAGTTGACCAGATCCGTGACGAGGCCCATTCATTTCAAAATTAGGAGTGAGTATCCACCAGAACTGTGCAGAACCCAATCTCTTAGTTAAAATAATCTAATCCAAACTATTTTAACCTAAGTAGAACTGCCTCCTAGTAATCCTGTCATCTGTCATTCTAAAGCTGCGAGCTGTCATCTGTCATCCTAACGCTGCCAACTGTCACCTGTCATTTTGAGTTTTACTTTAAATCCGAAAATCTACCTTTATTAAATCGTCCGTATCTCTTGAACCGTTTGGGCTAGGAACGAAATTTAACCGACTTCCTTCTCCTTATACTTGTTCCGCAATCGCGATTCACGCACTCGCGAAATTTACAGCGATTTGCGATTTGGCTCAATTTCTCCACTTGTCAAAATAGCAGCTCCATTCTTTCCTTTGTTAAAATCCGTTTGCAACCTGGTAAAACTCATAGAGCATTGCTAAAGTGAGCCTGAACTAATATAAAGTATCTCTCCCTCACCCTGAATGTCTAGAGGGAATTAAAATCAATTTTAGCATTTTCACTTCATTGCCACCACATTTCAAAGTAATTCGCCTGTGTTTCAAACCTCTACCTGTTTTCCTCTAAGCTTGCTGGGGGGGAACTGCATTTCGTATTGCATTTTGTTGGGATTCTTGAAGACTGTGTGCTCTCCTTCCATTTCTTACATTGCATCGGGGGGGAGTGAATTGTCAACGAAAAGTGATTACATTGTCTTTTGTTGAAGCCATATCAAGTTATCTTCTGTACTGCATTTTATTCCACCTTGCATTTCATTGAAACCATCAAGCATTTTCAGCTGCCTTATCCTCTACACTACTCCTAAGTAACCAAATCAGTGTACCCCTGTAACATTATCCATTGTTGATCACGGTCATATCCTGAAGTGTGATATCAGTTATCAATTTATTTATAAAGTGTGATAGATATATATTGTTGAATTGCCCAAATAAACCTTTTAAATTTGCAAAACAAACCTACTTCTTGGCTCAGTGGGGCCAGGGGGATTCTAAGAGGGGGGTGTTATACAAGGGTTGTCATCCAGAGTACTGAACTGGACATAACAATACATCAATAAGGGTTTTCCTCAGCATCCCAGACTAGGCATTGACTTAGCTGTAGTGTTGATTGAATATCGCTTACAAGCTGCATCTTTTTCTTCATTTTGTAAGGTACTGTGAAACGAGACTGAGAGTACCTACCTCTTGCGGTGAAAGTGCTTCAAACTTTTGCAACTCGCAGGCCTAATCAGCTTGTGACCCAACATATAATTCTTCTTTTTACAAACTATTTCTAAGAACTTCTACAGAGACTTTACCGTTTACTTACCAGAACCATTTTATCCTATCCAAGACCTTAGCCCAATGACTTTGGCCTAGCCTATTGAATTGAATTGACTCTTCTGGTGAGCTCAAAGTATCTTCACTGTCTAAGAATAATTGTAATCCTTTTATGTTCTGAACCTATTCCTTTTTGCTCCCCCTTCAAAGTATTCTGAATGCCATTTTGCTCCTCCTTCAAAGTAGTCTGAATGCCTCAGAAACTTACTGAGCAGAGTACTGAAGTATATTTGTGTATGATATCTAACTGCCTCCTTCTAGTGAATGTTTTATAACTGACCTTTGAATAAATTAATAAGTGTTTAACCAAGAAAACATGAGAGTAAGAGTCTATTTGAACACCTGTGATTGTAGACCTCTCTGTAACATCATTACTGCTCACATTCCCCTCTTAAGAGAAGCCTGGGTGCTCAGCTCCACAACCAAAAACTGTGTAGTACAGACTTATACCAAAGGTTGGTTTGCTTACACCTGTAGTCTTAGTTGTGTGTAGTGGTCCCAAAGGGTACTGCATACAAACTCTTCTTAACACCCATGTCAGCAACTTTGCAACCTTCGGCCACTGATGTTTGCATTCATTATCTGCAGTATTTATAACTGGCTCATAACATCCTGTAAGTGCTAATGGATTGCATATAACCAGGCCTTCCTCCCATCCATCTGGAGACACCACCATTCCCTTGATTTGCAGCTGGCCTCTCTCCTTGCATATCTGTATTTCTTCTGGGTTCTTCCCTTGACAATTGAGGTTTTTGTTTATTTCCCATCTGATTCCTGCTCCATTAATTCCAGGCTGTCCATATCTTATCACATGATCTCTGGTATGCGGTCTCTCTCTTGTCTTTAAATCTTGCACATAGTCATCTTCTTCTGGAGCTTTCTTCTTGGTCACCCACACCATGGATGCCGTTCGACCCTGGAACTGACCTCTCGAATGGCAGAGTGCAAGGTGCGTCAGACAATGAGCTTTTTGAACTGCTACTTCTATAGCTATCAATATCTTAGAATTCACCATGGCATAAGGTAAGAGTGCACAAACATTGCAGCTCTCCTTAGACGTTCTTTCCCATAACTTTTTCATATGCTGATACCACATGTTATTCCTCAAATGTGCTGTGCTGTCTAAATAATTATTTAACTCATAATCATCCTCCTTTGTATTTCTCTTGTGTCTCCCTCTTGCAAGGTGAGCATGTGCATAATGCTCATGAAGTATTTCAATAACCGTCCTTCCTACAGGGGGAATCATAGGAACACTTGTCATAGAGATGGGTGACCTCGCATGTTTCACTGGAGTGGGGATAATAACAAATGGCCTAGGTCTTTCAATAACAGACAATTCTGAGAAAGTCACTGGAATGGGAGGAGTCAAAGGAACCTCTATCTTGCTCGGACCGATAAAGTAAACAGTATGGATTAGCAAACTCGGAAAATAATGATAAATGTTGAACACGCATATATTATGCACCAATACATGAATCCCCGCCATTTACGATTCTCCACACGTCGTTGAGTTTGCTCACTTTCCAAAACTGTATAATCCTTGACATTCCTCATTGCGCCTTTATACTGCTTTAAGGAAGGAAAAAACATTTTTAATCAGGTAACTCTGTTAAATGGTCAGGCAATTGCAAGATCTGTTCAACTATCCCCATAAGTAGCATCCTGATTGCAGGGCCATATTTAGGATCATGCAGAAAGGTACGTATATCACAAGAGCAGGATAAGCTCTAAGTATAAAAACAAAAATAGCGAGAAGGAGCATATGGGTATCAGCATCTGACAGAATCATTGATTTTTAACCAAATAAAACTCAGTGAGGAAAGAATCTTGGAACTGCTCACACTTCCAGTCATCAAATTCAAACTTCAACTTTGTCATATGTAGAACATCAACACTTTCTAAAGTCCAATTCAAAAGATTCCTGTGACTCAAGAACTTGGTTTGCACCCCTGCTATAAGATATATAAAGAGTGTCTGGGGTGAGCCACAGTCCAAATGCACACTTGCATTTATTTACTCAGCAATCTTTGTGTCCTTCTTCCTCGTCATCTATTGAGTCTGCACATGCTGAACTTCTTCTTCTTGTCTTGCTTCTGAATCGACGGGTGGGGGTGTGTCGGTCTCACCAGCATAAGGCTTTACATCACTCAAATGCCCAAACTCGGGTCCGGCTCCGGGACCCGCAAAAGGGGACTTACCGGGCCATTCCGACCTTGGAGGGCCCGGTAATTCCCTTTCACAGGACCCGGAGCAGTACGTCCCCATTCCCATTTGAGCCACCCTAGAGCTCAATGGAAATGGAGAGGATGGTAGCAGGGGTACCGTTCATAATGATACCATTGCTACCATCCTGGTCTGCTTGTGGGTGACGCTCTGCATGCCTGGTCTGACCAGGTGTGCAGAGCGCAACCAATGAGCAAACTCGTAATGTTGCGGCGTGGCAACAACAGCACTGGTAGCACTACTGGTGCCGTTGTTGCCTAACCGAAACTGTCATAATGAGGCCCATTGTGTCATAGCAAAACCGCGCCTAATTCCGAATGACAGGCCCTGTCAAAAGTAACTTTGGAAAAAGTAATCAAGAACTCTGCTTTTACTCGCACTGGAAAGTGCGCGTATTTCTCCACAATGTATCAAACACCAGCTGTCTTCAAAAGAACTTCAATTATCTGAGCCTGGTCAGTTTCATGTATCAGTGTTCAGATAAAACTCAAGCTTCCAGGAAAATGACTTTGGCTACAAGGCAGTATTGCAAAGGCAGATGGGGCTGCCAAATCGAATTTAATGAAAGGAATGCTAGCAGTTTTCGACACGTATAAATGGGCTTTTGCAAAACTGAAGGAGGAAAATGCCCATTTAAAAAGTAAACTGTGAAAGGAAAGCCTGCCATTACCCAGTAATGTGAAAAGGGTTGTGGCTGGTGATAAATACACACTTAGGCTATTTTGATTCCACAGGTTTCAATTCAAGACTCAGAATGAGAAAAAACACATGGGCTGAGTTTGCAAGCTCCCAAGAAAAACCACTTATTCAAGTCCCAGCCCTGTAACTTCCCATAGGAATGGAGGCACACCATAAACTTCCAGGACAAGTAGGTGCAAAGTGCCAGCTTGAAAAGTTTTGTATTGGACAGGACAATGAGAGTTCACAAGCTTGTCAGACATTCATCTGTGCTCCAGGCTGGGACAATAGCAGTCCTGGGGAACTCACCTGTCAAGTGTGAAGGGGCAATAAAACCTTCAATTAAGACTGGAAACCCCCTTGCCTGGAAGGAAATGACAATTGCTTGCAGTTGAAGGACGAAAAAAAACAGGATCAAGTAATAAAGGGACTGCCTTTTGGTGCCAGAGACTACATTATAATGAAACTTTAAAGACTATTATTTCTGTAGCAAGAATTAGCAGAAATTTAAAAGTTTGCAGTGGTAAATCTAATTTTGTGGGCCATCTTTTAAAACTTGGTAGAACTCATTGCCACATGTGGAACAGAATTTACAAAATATGACAGATTCCCAGGAAAGTAAATTTGCATTTGTTTATAAAATTGTGGAATTTTAGGCCAAATATTTAATGTGTAAAATTACCAAAATGTGTCAGAAAGGTGAAACAAGGTTGCACAGACTGGAGGTTTGGACTCATTTGTGCTGCACATCATATGTAACCTGTGTGTATAATTTGCCAAGAGATTGCAAGTAAAGAAATGTAGGTTTTTTGCAAAATCGGATTTTAAGTAAAGTAAATGTGGGAGTGGTGGGACATTGTAAACTTCACCTCATAAACCTGACATCATCCCCTTAGAAATCCAACCAGCACAGAGGAAGGTGAAGATTACTACCCTTGACCAATACTATTGTTAGGGGTGTGTGTAATAAAGCCTGCCCCTGTCACATACTGTGATAATGTCACCAGGCATTATAAATAAGAGTCCCTGACAACACACTGACACACACTGATTCCTGACCGATTCCTGATTTCTTGCCCGGTGTCCTTTCTGTTCCTGTCTTCATCTTGCATTTATCCATCTAAACTCCAGATCCTAAGCAAAAGGCCAAGCATTGCTGATTCTGCTTCAGCTAGGCCTCAATTCTAAAATAATCCCCATAACCAAGGGAAAAGCTGGGGTGTTGGGAAGCATCCTGAACTAACCTGGCTTGCCACTCACTGCATGCTGCTGCCATCTTGCTCTCCTGATGCCCTATCTTATCCAGTAACCAGAAGTGCTACCCGGTATCCAGTCCATGCATGCTGATTTTGTCCGGCTGTCCTCTGTTAAACCAGCTCTGTGTGGTGAATCAGAGCACTGACTGTCCAAAATCCAAACTAAAAGTGGACTGTGAGTATCACTAGGAACCATAGAAAACCATAGCCTAACTTGCCTTGCCTTGTCACTAGTTCCACTCTCTAAGTCCTCCTACCATGAGCCTGATCATTGTAATATTGTCAAAATCATTCTTGAAATCCTGCCTTTGGTTCCTTGTGCTAGCGCCAACATCTTGTAAAACCCTGAGCTATTAGTCCTGTTTGGAGTGATCGGACTGGGTCTGTCAGGGCGGGCGCGGAGGTGCTAGGGTTGAACTCGCGGTTCAGCCCCGGAGATTACTGTGTCTCAATCTGGTAACCTAGCCTGAAACCCCTAGTGTAGAGTAAAACTGTTCCTTGTCAACACTGATTTCTTTGCCTTTTTCGCACCTTCATTTTCTCAAAAATGCACCTCACTAGATTCTGCATAACTCACTCAATTTAACAGCTAAAGACCTCATTTCACTTTCATATTGTACCTACGATCCATAGCTACACCCCAACCCAAAAACCGCATTTACAATATTTCACCCATTTTTATTAAAAACCGTTTCGGTAAATTCAGGCGGGAATTGCAAAAGTGAATTAATTTTACAATGTGTCATTTTAATTATAAACTGTTTTCAATCTTCCATTCCATTTTGAACCGTATGCTTTTGCTCAATCCATTGCTTGTGATTGCTAGTATCTTTTCAGTGTTGCTCCAATAAAGAATTGTTGTTGTTTCAAGCATTTTATACACATTCAGTGTGTTAGTCATCCATTTCTGAGTGTCATTTTAGCATTGCCTGAATTTAAAATCCATTTTTCTCTCTTGTTTGGGGAGGGAAGGTCGGATTTAAATTCTGTTTCTTGTCTGTCATTCCTGATTACCTGCTTCTGTTTATCCACTTAAAATTGATTATTTGTGGGTTGAGGGAACCTTGCAGGGGGAAATTCTAACTCAAGTGCTATCTTACCTTAAATCAAAAGTGCTCCTATTCCCTCGTGCATTGCTTACATTCCTATTGTTCTTGTCACCTCATTGGTGACTGCTGCCCCATATTAAAATTGTGTGATTTCTTTTGAATTTCTAAATAAATAAATAACTATTACCTTTACCAACTAGCCTGGTTCCTGGTCCATTGTGAACCAGGGTATTTCAAAAGGGGGTGTGATATGAGTGGTGTATCATCTCAATATTGAATCTAATCTAACATATGCATTTCAATTGCACGCTGCATATTGAATCGAGACTAAAGTGTGTGTCGCCTGATTGAAATCCTTAAAAATTGTCACTGGATTGAGAACTAAAGAAAACTCTGCCTCTACAATCTGGTTAATCAGTCTCATGTCTTGAATGAATCTCCACAACCCTCCTTTCAATGTTTTAATGGGATACACTGCAGTATTACAAGGTGACTCTGATGTCACTAAAATACATTGTTCCATCACGGCTGAAATAGTCTTAAAAATACCCTAATCCGTCTCTCGAAGACATGGGATATTGTCTAGCTGAAGGTATAATTGCTCCTGGTTTCAGCTTAACGTTTCCTCTGTTTCAAGAGTCCACCATTCCTGAATGCTTTGAATATAAGCAAGCAGATCTTCATCATCTCTCATCTTACGTGCCATAATTGCATCCATATCTGATATATCAGGGTACTGTACCCTGAGCGCTCTCCAGACATCTGCTCTACAATTATTAAATGGTGCCCCATCGTGCACTGTGTTCTCTGCCATGACAGTTGAATATCCTGCTCTCGTCCAAATGTCCTCAGCTCTTTCCCTAAGAATGGCTGCTAGGAGATCATCAATGTCCCCCATGCTAAAGTATTTCCCCCTGTAATTTTTTCATGTTCATAAATCAATTTTTCCACACCTGCCATTAAACTAGCAAGTTTACATCTTAAGTTATCTTTATTCATTTGTGGCCATGGGATATTGTGTGGCCTGCCCCCCCCCTTTCTCCAATAAAGGGAACTGTGTGAACTCAAATTCACAATCGGCTCCCATTGCCTGCCTATCCATAGTGGGGACAATGGTTCAGATCGCCTTCTACCTGGCAATGACCTCAGCCTGCTCACACATGGTGGGGACTCTCCCTTCTCACCATGCGATCGTCCTTTAGGTCACTCTGGATATGCTATAGGATCTGCCATTCTATCTTTAGGCTGCTCTAATTCAGACCATTGTACTTCCTTGTCTGTCTGCAGACATCCCTCGGGACTGCATGCATTTCTTCCCTCCTTCCCATGGAAGGTTTCGCTCTCTTCATTTGACATATCTAGTCCCCAACTAGTATGACTCTCTTCTCTTTCATCTTTATCTAAAGTCAGCCTGTCGAAAGACAAGGCTCTATGCTCAAGACTAAATGAGCTTCCTTCTTCGTCTCGCGATTGGGCGATTATAGATTGATTTTCTTTTCCTCTGCTTCCCAGTTCATCTCTTGCTCCCATTTCCTGATAGGCTTTATTGATCCTATCTCTTATGCTCCCTATCTCGAAGTTCCCATCTAACGTTACTTTAGATGGCCGTGACATTGCTCCCTGCGATGGAAGGAACTCCTCTATATCACTCCATCGTATCACTGGACTCAGCTCCATCAACTCTTTCTGAATGCGCTCCCTCTGTCTTCTTTTTCACTCTATTTCTTCATCTAATTCTCTTGGCTTTCTTGCTTCCTACCTAACTCTTTCCTCTTCTTGTTGTTTCTCTTCCCTTCTTTCATTTTCCCTTCACTCTTCTTGTTCCTTTCATCTTTGTATCCTTTTATCCCTTATTTTCTGCACCTCCTCCTCATCTCTCTTTCTGTCTTGCCTGGCTCGTTCTTCAATTGCTCTCTGCCTGTTGTCTTATTTCCTTTGCTCCCCTGCCCTTTCCTCTTTCTTTTGTTTTTCTTCGTGATAAATCTGTTCTCATCTCTTTCTTTTATGTTCACCCTCTTTTAGTCGCTTTTCTCATTCCCTGTCTTTCCTATCCTGTTGTCTTGATTTTCCCTTTGCCTGACTTCCTCAATACTTTTCCCATCAAGCTTGAGCAATATCTGTCCGCCCATCCATTTGTTCTGTACGAGTGTTACCTCGTCAGCTTTATCCTTTTCTCCTTTCCATCTCTTAATCTTTCATTCTATATCTGTGGTTAATTCGATCGTTCGTTTTTCTCCTCCTTGTCCAGTAAGAACTTAATGATCTCCTCCTTTCTTCTAGCCTCTTCTGGACTACCATCACTGCTATAAGCAGGTGGTTCATATATCAGGTTACTGTACCCTGTTGCTGCTTTTAGTTCCTTAAATGGGTGTAATCCTGTACTTTCTATATTAACGCTTTTTACTTCAAGTGAGGTAAGGGGAGCAGAAGGCTCATCACCTTCCTCCTTACACTGATTGAGCATCCAAAACCTCAGCAGGTGGATCCTCCCACTCCTTGTACATTTTCCAGAGCTCTAAAATAGCTAACCTCTTCTCAATTTCTTCCCTGTGTACGCGGTGTGCACGTATGTGGTCATGTGTTGCAATATCGCTTTTGACAGCAATCCCCCTTGTGGCCATGGCATGGACATTTTATCTGCTGTGCCCTTTATCCATTCCGCACTATACTGTTTGAGCTTAGGCGCATGTTTTGGCAGTGTCTTACACAGGTGCATCAGTGGAGTAATATCTACCATTGTGATGAGTCTCAATTGACTGTCAATACTTACTGCAGTTTACACAGATATGTTTCAGAAAAACAACAAATATGAGCACGCTCCAACCTTCGCCGCTTAAAACCTCTATTTCTCTATTATCGCAACTCAAATTTTAATATGAGCTGACAATTACCTATAATAAGTAAACTTTGTATCTCTTCTTCAACTTTACACAACTTATTCTTGTCGCTCTTCGACACTTCTGTTCAACTATAAAATACAAAAACAAACTAGTCGACTTTTCACATATACACCATGGTTCTCCTTTTCTCCTATCCCTTAAAATACTCTGATTAGAGTTTGAGTCATTCGCTATCATAAACCTGTTTAATGTGCCACCTTTTGTACCCCACTTGGGGTTTTGAAATTACACTTTCTTAACCTGCCTTGAGGTAGGAAACTGGGCTCTATAAACGCTCTTCGTTTTAAACGCTCCTCATTATATACTAAATGCTCTTTGTTTTTAGTAGACAACACCCGTTACTTTTCTATGTTATCACAATGCCATTCCCTTATTTTGCCATTCCCCACAATCTACTCACCATTCGCTCTTCAGCTCTAGGCCTTCAGTATCATCTTCCCTCCTCTTAACCGACCACCATCACCTTCCGTCCGCTCAGTGCCTGTGGAAACTAGGAGGATTTCATCAAAGAGGGACCTGTCAAACCTATATTGATCTTCTTGCAAGTTTTCTATATCAGCCGCTCTCCACAGGAAACCTTGTGATCTTCCGGCTAGATGGCAGAGGGTGTCCGATCATCCGAAGCACTAGAAACCTACTGGTTGATGCGTCTTTTTACCATCTTTCCTCTGCTACCATGAGAACCCATAGGCCCTTTACGCATGGTAGCACTATCTGGGATGGATAGGAATGCAGAATTTATTCTTGCACCAATAATAAGACTGACTCAGGAAGTTAACAAAACCTAATTGTTTTATTTGCAATTATCTAAAACAGGGAGTACAAGGGATATCAACTGACATTCGCTCAAGTCTCTCAACGCATTGCATGAAAAAACATACATTTATAGCAAAGACTTGTCATCATTGACGTCATGCTACGTGGTAAAGTAGGGAAATCAAACAGGGATTGTGGTTGGTCTATGGAGAACAATTATATATACTTTCTATGGGGGACAGGATTGTGATTGGTTCTCTAATCAGGTGGACAACTATGTCCACCCCTAGTGCAAGTCATCTTCGCTGTCATCAAATGCACAATGCTTCATTGGCTTTCAAACTATATGGCTCCTTGATAAGCGGCCCTCTACAATTGGTTGGCACACTTTTACCCTTCTGGAATATTCCACTCACTAGCAGCACACAAGCTGGTACCCCCAATATTTGGAGGGTTGGCTTGACCATGCCTCACCACCCAACTAGCCCA
The DNA here is from genome assembly GCF_040938575.1 of Ambystoma mexicanum. Lineage (NCBI taxonomy): Eukaryota > Metazoa > Chordata > Amphibia > Caudata > Ambystomatidae > Ambystoma > Ambystoma mexicanum. The sequence goes on from NC_090941.1 coordinate 81,190,220, forward strand.
TCATCCATCATCACTCCTGCTGTCTGCCCTTTGAATTGTCTTTCAACTTGGCCTTGTAAAGTATCACTGCACCTGAGAATAGAAGGGAGTGTGAGCACAGTCTTATCTTCAAGTCTCAATGTAGCTTGCTGAAAGTCTATTTCCATCTAGACCATGTGACAGGAGACCGTGTTTGAGCTCTTACTTTTATATTTAACACTATTAAATTAATAAAACCTGGCACTCCTAGTGTTTTTCCATTCCACCTTAACAGGAGCTCGTCTTTGCTTCTCACGTTCATTGTATCTTCTTGAATAGATAACCAGATTCTTGGCTGCCCAAACCCTTGTCACTGGGCCAGACAAGCCTTTTCGATACTTCCTTCGTTGTCAGCTGTTTTCTTCTACTGTGCCACACTTTCAGCCTTTCTATTCATGGGGGACTAGTTTTCTTAAAACACAACGTGAAACATCCAGATTCTATTCACATATATATACTGGTGACACCGCCTGCAGTCTAATCACTGCGTATAGCTAGCCTTCATGATTACTTAGTCTGCTTGGGTTTCAGCATCTGTTCATTTATAAAAAACAACTTGAATTTTCTTCAGTGCTTTTCGTACGTGCAATCTTCATTCCGCACATGAAATGTCACTCAATGCTTTACTTTGTCATCAGAATCTATAAGGTTTATATACTTTCTTCTTTGGCATCTCCTTTTGGTGTGTAATTTCTGCATCATGTGACGTCACCAGGTTCTTGCCTTCACTGCTTCACACTTCTTCAAGGACCTCCCTCAAGAGGCTGTCATTTCTTCATGGGTACATTATGTAGGGTCTTCTCAACGGATTCCTTGTTTCCAGGATTCTTTGTGGAATAGATACCAATACTGGTGTTGTGCATGTCTCAATTTCCGGCTTCCAACATATGGGCAGAAAAGGGGCAGGACTTCTGATAGAGGCACCTGGCCCCTCCTCTACAGAAGGACACACATGACACTAGATAGTAGTTCTGTGCATTAGAGTTAGGCATGATGGCAAAATGGCCTCCCACAGAGAGTACATTATTTGGACTAAAGAAATGATACAATACTATGGATAGCAAGCACTCCTTTGCTGAAATTAAAAATGTCTAAAACTGAATTACTTCTATTTTCCAGGACTCATTCATTGTTCCATCTTTGGATTGAGGTACTTTTCTTAGATGGTATGTGCCCATCCTTGGCATTCGTGCCACATCCCTTGGTTTTCTATGAATGTTATGAAGTTAGTGATTGTTTTATAAGGTGTGTGTCAGTCAATTGGTCATGTGCTGCTTCCCTTGGACAGCTGTCGCTGCATGCTGAAATTCAAAATAATGAATGACTCGAAATTATGTAAGAGTTGTTTGTATGTGATCAAAAATCAAATTTGGATGAAACAAAAACATTTCTTGAGAAAGTTACTGAAATCAACGTAATGAAATCAGATAAGCCAAGAGCGAAAAATGTATCTCATGCAGAAAATAGTGTTTCATTGGGGCATTAAATAATATTTAATGTTTTGTCTTCTTTGTGAACAGTCCTCTACCGTCACACTACTGGCAGGTTGGTTGCTGAGGCTGAATTATTTGAGGCAAAACATACTGACACCCCTATCCTCAACCACACACTCAGGGCACACAGATTGCATTGACATTCTCTCTCTTACACATAACAGAGCTGATGCCATAACCTACACCTACCTGGCTGCCACAATACTGATTTCATGAGAACGAGGGCCTAATGAGTCTGGCCGAATTTCAGACGAGCATCCACACATTTCACAGGTCTTCATCTTTTAAGTGGTGTGTTTTGGGCAGTGCCTTTGCTTGTTTGAACCTGCACTTCATCTCTGTAGGTCAAAATATACTTTTGTTCTTCAGAAACAGTCAGCAGCTGGCCAGATGTTGTAGACTATTTATGGGAGTTGAAGTCCAAATCATCTGGAGAGACAGAAGTTCCAGAATATGGTTGTGACTAATTGACTTCTACCCTGCAGGAGTACAAGGATGATTAGAGGCTAAAACACCCACTCAGTCCTCACACTTCTACAAACCAAGAGCCAACACAATCATACAGGTAAAACAGTCACAGTCAAGAGATATACCTCATTCGCTTTTGGTGGTAACATGGGCAGATGGAAGGCTCTGATCTTAAAAGGGGTGTGAATGCAGTTATAAATACACTTTAATTAAATACACCATGTGCAATAATAACTAACCAGAAAAACACTACATGAAACCCACCCCTTTGGAAAGAACAGAGAATGAGCAAAGATGGTAGATGCAGCACTCAGTGTAATGAAACAGGGGTGAAAGGCAAGCAAAAGCAACAATGTTCTTGAAAAAGGATATGTACTTGTGAGAAAAAAGGCATGGGAGTGACAAGCTGGCATCAAGTTGAGGTCACATGGAAGATGGCTGCGGTCTCAAATCGTCTACTCACGCTGTGCGGATCGGGCAGTCCTCAGGTTCAGACAGCAGTGAGCTGGTACCAGGATGGGCAGGTGAGTGGATTCCTTACAGAGGCTCAGAGGATGCTGTTTGGGGAACACCTCGGTCGATTCAAACGACTTACAGGAGTGGTGATGAAGAATCTGGTGTTTCGTACAGCAGCTCGAGAAAAGCAAGGCAGCGGTACTTTGTGGTCCTGATCCAGGGAAATGACACACCTTTGCTGCCATGGTGTGACGGTTAATGGAGTCAAACAGTGGACAGCAGTTTAGAGAATAATGGACACCAAAGGTCAGTTTGGAAGGGTCCTGCTAGATTTCTTGAGATTGAACACGCTCGAGTCACTGCTTGGAGCAGGTTGTCATCGGCATGAGGTCCCTTGGCTGTTCTGGCTTCCAGGTGCTGTGAGTCCCATTTCAGGGTATCAAGGGACAATGTCAGTCCTATTTTCATGCTCCCAATCACCATGGAGGCTGGCACATAACTACAAGGGTCCTCCAACATGGTGCGGTCCTTGGTATTGCTGTGGCTGGCAGAGAGGCAGGTTTATGGTCCAGTTGCAGAGTTCACACCCAATGGTTCCTGGGGATGTTAAGGGGAGGGAGATGGTCTCTGCCATGGAACACATGCCTTTACCTCACAACTGGAGGGCTTTAGAAAGGACTGCTCTCTCAGGAGGGACCAGTGACATCTTGTCAGGTGATGACCCAAATATGCTTTAAGATGATTCCCAAGATGATTCTGAGAAGAGGTTGGAGACCCTTTCTTTTATAGGAAAAGATCCCATGGTGATTGGACTAAAGCTAGCCTGCTTAAAGGGTCCAATCTTTTCTCTTGAAATGTGTGCACTTTGCCCTTCTGATTTCACTCCTAAGGTGCTTTGATCCCGAGGAAGTGGAGGGGTCAGGAAAGTGAAAGAGAGGCAGAGAGAATCAAGATTGCAGAACCCTGCAAAAACTGAATAGATCCCCTCTGGCTACACAAACCCTGTCCCCTTTCCTTCTCAATAGGATCAAATGTCTTTAGAAATGCAGCCCCTGGGTGTGAGTCCTGACTCTCTGTGAATGGGTATGCCTCTTGGTTTATGTTCCCAGGTCACCTTCCTGTGGAGTGGCTGTCCTGGATGAAAGGGTGTTACTTGCCTTATCAAAGGTACACAAATAAACAATCCCAACAAGGCTTCAGTTCTGTCAGTGGACGAGTGTGGGACTTGTCTGCAGGCCATCTTAAGCACTTTTTGGGGCCCGGGTCACAGACACCTTTGGGGCCCCCTCCACTGAACCAAAGGAATTAATGCGATCCAGAATATCTGGGTGTGCCACCTTCAACACAATCACAGCCCCATAGCTTGATATGCTGCCTCACAGTGATCAAAATAAGCATGGGTACTCCTTTTAAGTCCCCTTACCATTCTTTTTTTTAATTAGAATGAAAAATAGCAGCAATGAGGAAGGTATACTGGTCAAATTATAAATGCGAGACACAGATTGTTTAAAAACATTCACATAATCCAGAATAGACAGAGGATTCAGATTAGCAGCCTCATGGGATACAAAACTGCTCGGATACAGGAGACCCACTAGGAAGCAAGGAGAAAGCTAAGCATACAATAGCATAGGTAGTGGATGAAAATTAGAAGCTGTCAAGAAGGTGTCCGTATCCAGAAGGACTGAGATTAGAAGAGGGACATGGTTTTCAACTGGTGTTGCCATTAGAGAGTAAAGGAACAAGTGGCTGTGGTGCACAATATATCAATGCTCACTTTCATTGTAGAGGAAGCAACACTATAGCCAGTGAAGCCCGAGCAAGACTTTTCTGATGATCACACTCTAAGAACGAAATCACTCGAATGCCCAGGATCACATATTGGTAAAGAAGTGAAGTTTGGATATGTGCCCACTGTGCCATTTTTGCACTTCACCACTTTCTTTTCCTGTTCTTAACATGAACTAAAAAAATCCCATTTTATAGACTGGCTTGGAAAGTACACAACTCACATAACCCAACAAGACAATTTTAAAAAATAAAATGTTATAAAAGCTTATTATGCTAAATGGGAATGATTCTAGCTTCATTGTCTCCATCATCAAGGGAAGTATATAAGTAGCACCAAACTGATTGATGCCATCTTATAATATTGTATCTTGGTTGATCTTTTGTATTTTAAAGCTTTAAAAAACATAAAATACGGGCTTGTGAAATTTTCATTTATAAATGTGCATACAATTATTTCAATTGTACAAAAAAGCAAACCATTTTTTCTTTGGTCAAATAAGCAGACCTTAAATATGCTTGCCAGAGGCTGGCAATACCTGGACCGTTCTCTTCTGTCTAGAACCCCTTCCACTCAAATGGCCTACATAAACAGAAAGACCAGGAATGGGCTAAATAATGCCATCAGCATGTGAAATGGCAACTCTTTTAACAGAAGACAGCACAGTAATGTTAGTGCTATAAGATGATTAGTCCAAGATCACTGTGTTGTCTGCTGGCAAAATGTTCTGCTCGTCATTGGAGGTAGCTTCCTAGGTTTTACAACTCCACATTTGAACAAACCAATTTCTAGACCTTCTCTGTGCTGATGTTATGTTACTTTATATAGCAAATGCTATCTGATGCAGGTATATTGCTGATAATGGCACCTGCTGTGCGACAAAACAAGTACAAACCAAAGCACATATACATGCAGCTGGAATGTGTAATCTTGCTTATTAACACAGATCTCTGGAAAGAGTAATTAACACAGTGAGCAATCTTCTAACAATTGCTTCACTCACATGTATTAATATGCATTTCAAGTTTAGCTGTTGTACATGATCAACATAATTTCCACGGAAAGTTGAGAATGCTGTACAACTTGTGCCGTAGTGAATGAACAAACCATGCATTCCATAGTGAGCACAGAAAGCATTACAAGATGAATTGATCAGAGAATAATGTCCTTGTCACCAACAGACAGGCAAAACGTTTAGAGCCTCAGCAGCACACTATAGAAAATCCTGGTGTGTGCTATTTAAGTTTGTTGAACAATGAGAACTGACTGCTTTAGAACAAGCAGCCTTGTGGGGGGGGCCTTCCAAGGTGGGGGTCCGGGCAATTGCCCCTTTTGCCCTCCCATAAAGAGGCATCTGCTTGTCTGGGAGGAATACACATGATCCTTCCACAGCTTAAATGGGCCCACAGGGCTTACACATGTGCAATATCAATTTAATGGGGCTGGGCTAACTCTGAGAGATGCTGCCCAACATACCCTAAATCAGGTTTCGCTTATATTTACAGTTTAGTGTGCCAGCAGGACAAGCTCCCCAGAGTTATGCAGTTTTTGGAATAGGGGGGCATATTTTAAATGCAGCCCCTGCACTGCAGAGACTTGGATGTCACTGTAGCTGCCAAGACGGCACCTCTGGACCTGCTCTGTGCACTGGTAGGGTAGGCGCTGTAAATCAGGATACTGATGCAGCAGGGCACAAGTACACACTATGCTTTTAGCATAGAGCTTATTATAGGGGAATCTAATTAGCAGATTTCCCTTTCAAAGATAGAATTACCCGTGTCATTGTATTACTTAATACAAATCAAAAAAAGGCCAGGGCTTTTACTCCCTTGCCAGATGGCAATTCATCACACCTGTACTACATGAACAGATGATGATGACATGACTGAGTGTCTACACGTTTGTGTGAAGCTGTATGGACTATTTCTAAATTGAATGGGTTTGCTTTGTAATTTTGTTTTATTTTCTCTTAAATCTGTGGCGCGTTGACACATTTGGCTACTATGTTGAGGCTTTATAACTGTTCTTAGTACATACACGAATGCATGTGCTACAACAAAGAACCTTAGTTTTCATCAATACATTTTTACAAATATAGTAAAGGGCAAGTCACTGTTAAACAACAGGCATTACAGTAACGGTTTTTGTTTGTTGCTATGCTAACGTCCCTTCATGGCCCAGGTCTCAGTTTTGGGAATTAGGGCAATGCTAAACGTCTGCCAGCTGCCTCATTGCCAGCTATAAAGTGAAGGGTCTTATCTGAAAGATTAAGATCAAAGAAGACATTTAAAGAAAGTAAGAATCTGAGCTGGGCGGTCTCATTAAAGGCGTCCCTAGACTCCCCGCCACTGTCAAGATGGAGACAGAGAAATGTGCTTAATGGTCATAATCTGACATCTCTGAACAACAATAAGTGATTTTGTTGTTGTTTTCCTCCAAAGGTTAACTGTTAAGAGCCAGAGTTCAGGGCATTGCTGGCCTGCGGAGATATTCCGTTTTCAGCAGTCCCGCAGTGCCCACGGTTCACACGTGTCTGATCACATTTCACTAAGTGAATGGCCCTTTCACCTCTCACGTGACGACGTGCGGCACTCGGCACGCCTTCTCTGCTCCCCTCCAAGGCTCTTGCGCATTTCTGCTGAATGGACGGCGCAGATGCATGGTTTTCACCGAATGCTTTAATTAAGAGAAGCAAGCATGTGAAACAGAATCTTCCGGAGAGGAAGCCGACGTATGGGCGAGTGGGAAAGACAGAGTGTGAGCGAGAAATCGCGAGATATATATGTACATGTTTCGGATAGTGGTTATCAAGTTTGTGTCAATCAGTTGTTCCATTGTTACGCTCTTAAGCATCTCCAAAAATTAGAAAATCATACACACTGTCCTTAGACACGTGCGATATTGCCTACAGAAAAATGTCCTAGTACAAACATTTTTTTTTTTTTAAATCAATGTATGTTTGGGCAATCAATTGCCCTTTTGTAAAAATACATTAAAAATTATGTTGAAAGTGCTAATTGCACTTACATTGGTGCAACGTTTGTGTAATAGCACCCAATTAATAGTTCCCTACCCTTCAGTTTATTACTAAAGACGGCAGACCTTTGTTGTTGTCTAAATGACAAGTCTAGGCTTACACCTGCTCATTATATACAGCCTCTACGTCCAGTGCTCAAGTCGAGGGTACACCTGGCTGACCCAGTCCACCCACTTTTTTCAGAGGGTGGACTCAGTCCCCTCCCCAGCTAAAATGAGAAACATTGACAGGGTAATTCATAGAATTTCGCAGAAAAGTGTCGCAAGCGGCTGGCGCAGAGTGTCCGCGTGCGATTGACTGCGCCAGGCACGTGCGCTAAAACCGATTTCCGCGCACAGCGTATTCATGGATTTCAGGCTCCCAAACCAGCCGTGGCGCAGAGTATCGCAGCGACCCTGCAGCAGCGCCAGTAACGCCCCCAAGAACGCCCTCGCGCAAGGAAAAGCCATCAAAATCGCTAAATCATCGCAAAGGGCAGCGCTAACCCTGGACCAGTCCACAGGGCTGCCAAACAAGGAACGCAAAGCGGGTAACGTGCATATCAGGGGTACGCGTGAAGTTTTACACGCGATTAGCCAGGGCACGTGTATCACAGGGGTACGCAGGAATTATCACACACGATTTGGCTGGGTACGTATATTACAGGGGTGCGCGGGAATTATCACACGCGATTTGGCTGGGTACGTGTATTCCAGGGGTGCGCGGGAATTATCACACGCGATTTGGCTGGGTACGTGTATTCCAGGGGTGCGCGGGAATTATCACACGCGATTTGGCTGGGTAGGTGTATTACAGGGGTACACGGGAAGTTCTACACACGATTCGGCTGGGTACGTGTATTACAGGGGTGCGCGGGAATTCTCACATGCGATTTGGCCAGGTACGTGTATTACAGGGGTGCGTGGGAATTATCACACGCGATTTGGCTTGGTACGTGTATTACAGGGGTGCGTGGGAAGTTGTACACGCGATTGGCCAGGGTACGTGTATTACAGGGGTATGTGGGAATTATCACACGCGATTTGGCTGGGTACGTGTATTACAGGGGTACACGGGAAGTTCTACACGCGATTCGGCTGGGTACGTGTATTACAGGGGTGCGCGGGAATTCTCACATGCGATTTGGCCAGGTACGTGTATTACAGGGGTGCGTGGGAATTATCACACGCGATTTGGCTTGGTACGTGTATTACAGGGGTGCGTGGGAAGTTCTACACGCGATTGGCCAGGGTACGTGTATTACAGGGGTATGTGGGAATGATCACACGCGATTTGGCTGGGTACGTGTATTACAGGGGTACACGGGAAGTTCTACATGCGATTCGGCTGGGTACGTGTATTACAGGGGTGCGCGGGAATTCTCACATGCGATTTGGCCAGGTACGTGTATTACAGGGGTGTGCGGGAATTATCACACGCAATTAGGCTGGGTGGGTCCTCACAGGTGTTCCCTGTACACCCTCCACAGCCCCTGCAGGCAGCCCACAAAACAGGGGACTACCCTGCACACCTGCTCATGTCCCCCTGCACCCCCACCCCCCAGCCACCAGGGTCACCCTCCACCAGGCCCCCACTCATGTCACCCACCACCCCCACCCCCCAGCCACCAGGGTCACCCTCCACCAGGCCCCCACTCATGTCTCCCACCACCCCCACCCCCCAGCAGTGCAGGGGCAGCCTCCACCAGGCCCCCACTCATGTCACCCACCACCCCCACCCCCCAGCCACCAGGGTCACCCTCCACCAGGCCCCCACTCATGTCACCCACCACCCCCACCCCCCAGCCACCAGGGGCAGCCTCCACCAGGCCCCCACTCATGTCTCCCACCACCCCCACCCCCCAGCAGTGCAGGGGCACCCTCCACCAGGCCCCCACTCATGTCTACCACCACCCCCACCCCCCCGCCACCAGGGGCACCCTCCACCAGGCCCCCACTCATGTCTCCCACCACCCCCACCCCCCAGCCACCAGGGTCACCCTCCACCAGGCCCCCACTCATGTCTCCCACCACCCCCACCCCCCAGCCACCAGGGTCACCCTCCACCAGGCCCCCACTCATGTCAACCACCACCCCCACCCCCCAGCAGTGCAGGGGCAGCCTCCACCAGGCCCCCACTCATGTCCCCTATCACCCCCACCCCCCCGCCACCAGGGGCACCCTCCACCAGGCCCCCACTCATGTCTCCCACCACCCCCACCCCCCAGCAGTGCAGGGGCAGCCTCCACCAGGCCCCCACTCATGTCCCCTATCACCCCCACCCCCCGCCACCAGGGGCACCCTCCACCAGGCCCCCACTCATGTCTCCCACCACCCCCACCCCCCAGCCACCAGGGTCACCCTCCACCAGGCCCCCGCTCAGGTCACCCACCACCCCCACCCCCCAGCCACCAGGGTCACCCTCCACCAGGCCCCCACTCCTGTCTCCCACCACCCCCACCCCCCAGCCACCAGGGTCACCCTCCACCAGGCCCCCACTCATGTCTCCCACCACCCCCACCCCCCAGCCACCAGGGTCACCCTCCACCAGGCCCCCACTCATGTCTCCCACCACCCCCACCCCCCAGCAGTGCAGGGGCAGCCTCCACCAGGCCCCCACTCATGTCTCCCACCACCCCCACCCCCCAGCAGTGCAGGGGCAGCCTCCACCAGGCCCCCACTCATGTCACCCACCACCCCCACCCCCCAGCCACCAGGGTCACCCTCCACCAGGCCCCCACTCATGTCACCCACCACCCCCACCCCCCAGCCACCAGGGTCACCCTCCACCAGGCCCCCACTCATGTCTCCCACCACCCCCACCCCCCAGCCACCAGGGTCACCCTCCACCAGGCCCCCACTCATGTCTCCCACCACCCCCACCCCCCAGCAGTGCAGGGGCAGCCTCCACCAGGCCCCCACTCATGTCTCCCACCACCCCCACCCCCCAGCAGTGCAGGGGCAGCCTCCACCAGGCCCCCACTCATGTCTCCCACCACCCCCACCCCCCAGCCACCAGGGTCACCCTCCACCAGGCCCCCACTCATGTCACCCACCACCCCCACCCCCCAGCCACCAGGGTCACCCTCCACCAGGCCCCCACTCATGTCTCCCACCACCCCCACCCCCCAGCAGTGCAGGGGCAGCCTCCACCAGGCCCCCACTCATGTCACCCACCACCCCCACCCCCCAGCCACCAGGGTCACCCTCCACCAGGCCCCCACTCATGTCACCCACCACCCCCACCCCCCAGCCACCAGGGGCACCCTCCACCAGGCCCCCACTCATGTCTCCCACCACCCCCACCCCCCTGCCACCATGTGCAGCCCCCACCAGGTCCTCACAATGTGCGTAATGGTCAGCCTCCACAGCCAAAAAGCCCTACCAAGTAACCCATTCACCCACATGGAAATGGAAATCACATGTTACACCCCCAATGTTCATGAAGCAAATGAACCCATGTCCGTCACACACATATTTTCCAATTGAATGGGAAAACACACAACATGACATGCATGAAACCAATGAGATGAAACCACACAGTGAACAATGTAAAAAAAAATGTATTAGAAAAAAATACGAATGCTAAAGAAAGAAAACTAACTACAATGTAAATGTGAAAAAAGAAGCTGCATGTCCGCATAAAAACACAAAACTAGAAAATCTAATCCAAAAAATTTTGTCCAAAGTCAAATGTCAAAACTCTCCGTGCAACAAAGAACTATGTACAAAAATAACAAGGGTCCATCATCACAACAGAACTAAGGAAACCTCCTAAAAAACCTACCTAAATATCAACTATATACAAAAAGTGGAGCAGTGTCCGTCGACTCCAAATCATAAGAAAAAACAAAGGAAACCTAAAACTAAAGAACTATATACAAAGGCGGCGGGCAAGTCCAGCGGCTCACTCTGTGGTGTTCCGGGCCAGGGCATCATCGAACTCCTGTTCGATGTCCCGGAGGCGGTCCAGTTCCATGGCCCCGAGGGTCCGCAGGGACGACGCCGTGTCCTCCTCCAACCCCCTGCGGATAGCCTCGAGGCACTCGGCCCGCCTCAGGGCCCTCCGCATGGAGTTCTCCGCCCTGACCATTGTGAGCCGCGCCTCTTCCGCCCGCCGCCGCTCCGCACCTATGGCGTGGCCCAACCGCTGCCACACGGAAGACACTCTCTGTCCTGGGTCCTCCTGCCCTCCGGCCGATGCCTGCCCCTCCGATGTCGAAGGCCCCGAGCCTTCATGGCTCCCACCATCTTGCTGCTGCTGCTGCTCTGCCTCTGCCCGTGCACTGCCTCCTGCTGCCTGCACATCCTCCGCCGGCTGGGGTGCACCTGTTGATGTGGCCACCCCTGCTGGACGTCCGACTCCCGACTGTGGCAGGGATGCCTCCTCCACCAGCCTGGCCGCACTGTCAGAGGCAGCTCCACAGGGCACCCAGGTGACTGATGGGTGGGAAGATGGCACAGAGGACGACTGGCGCGTAGGGGGTCCAGTTGAGGAGGGGGTCGGAACAAGCCCCATCAGACGGAGGAATCCGGTCTGGGTGACCTGTCCCAGCAGGCTGACGTGGTCAACGAGCCATTCGAGATGACGTGCAGTCTCTCCATGAAAAGACTGCAGGTCACCTCGCATGGCCCGTTGACGCAACGCCACACCAGCCAGGACAGGCTCAACCCGGACCTGGATAGCCACGTCCGCAGGCAGAGGAAGGCCAGTTGACGTCAGCTCATCCCCTGCCTGAAAACGGGTCTGGACGTAGGCATCCCTGCTGGTGCAAGATGATGCAGGGACAGGATCGGGGACAGGATTGCACACAGGCACCTCCGCGGCCGCCTGTGCTGCCTCCTGTCACTGGTCCTGGACTGCACCACTAGCACCAGTGGGATCCCCACCTCCAGACCCCGTCTCTGGTGCTTGCACGGCCTCCTCCTCCACCAGACCCCCCACCAACCTGGATGACTCCGTGCCATCTTCCCCTGTTGGGCCCTGTGGGGTCCCAGCTGCCCCTTCTGCTGCCGAGGAGTCCAACTGCAACCTCCGCCTCTTGGACCTCCCCCCGGCAGCTGCGGCCTGGGACGCGGCACCGGACTCCTCACTCCCCGACGAGATGACAACACGGGAGGGGAGCCGGGCCTTGCGTCTCCGGCTGGCGGTCGGATCCCCGCCGCTGTGCTCCACAGCACCTTCTCCGCCCTCTTCATCAGTTGACGCTGCAGACAGGGAGAAACAAAACACAGGCATCAGGGCACTGTACAATGGACACATACACGCATGACAGTTGCACATGAGTGGCATTGGCAAACCTCAGACATGTCATCACAATCCCCAACACACATGTCATTGCAACTGGCACACATGAGCCATACCACAGCCATATCGCAACTGCCACCACCATCCCTACACATACAACAGCATCAGCAGCCAAAGGGGAGCCATACATCACATGCAACACAGGAAGTGCACCACACATGTACACACACCACCACACTTGCATGCATGTCTACACCTCTGCCAAGTGTCGCACTGTTCAGACGGGCATCCATGTCACATCTGCCAATCAGGCTTCCACATACCGCTGTCACATGCATCCATGTAGCATCACTGTTGCACCTTTGACAAATACACACACATGCACATGTACACAGTGCTCATACATGCAGCCGAAAACAACATACATGCCTGACATCACGGACATGTCTACTTACATACACATTCATCCAAACATGTGTGCACGCACAACTGCATTTGCCATGCAAGCCCACACACACAAGCACCATCCATGTCTCACACATTACAGCCCTCGCATGTGTCAGCCCCACGGCCCTGTACACCCCCACCCATACTCCACCCCATACAAACAGATGTGCAACCGGCACAATGGGGAATGATCACCACACGCCCTGCTCACAACCAGGATGCATGTACACTCACCGCTCGACTCCAGACGGCTCTGCTTCTCTAGGACCTGGACGTGGAGCGCTGGGGATATGCGTTCCAGGACCCCCATCTGTTCTTCCGACAAGTGGCCCCGGCGCCCCTTGGCATCCGCTGCCTTCAAGAGGCGCCGGGCCTTGTTCAGGGTCCTGGACATGAAGTCCTCCCAGCGCTTCCTGACATGTTGTAAGTCCCGGACTGCCACCCCCTCCGCGTTGATGGCAGTCACGATGTCAGTCCAGATCCGAGTCCGTCCTTCCTTGTCGGCGCGGGAACTTCCAAAGAGGGCATCATACTGCCCCAGGACTTGCTCCACCAGGACACCAACTTCGGTGGCACTGAAGCTGGTGCCCCTCTGCCTCTCTGGCCGGGGGTTGTCAGTGGTCACAGATGGTGTTAGCCCCGACATGACAACCCCAGAGGCAGGAGTGGGTGGGCAACTGGGTCCTGGGGCTGGGCTGTGGAGCGATGGAATTCCAGTCGGGAGTCTTCTGTTCCAGCAGGGGTGGTCACAGCAACAGCACCCCTGGCTGATGTGCAGGCAGCAAATGGCAGTGCACGTGGGCAGCAGGCAGTCAGGCAGCAGCAGATAGCAGGTGGGAGCGTGCTCGGGGCTCTGGGGGGCAGTAATTCGGCCTTCTGGGCAGGAGCGTGGTCTCCCGTGTGCTCACGCGTGGCCAGCTTGGTACGGAGTGAATTGGCACGTGAAAATCCTGCACGTCAGCGTGAAAACCGAGGAAAGGCCCTTAGCGCGTAAGCGCGTCAGCACGCATACGCGATTCCATTGGACCAAAGGCCCTCAGCGCGTAGGCGCGTCTGTGACGTGACCCGCACGGGTGTTTCCCACACAGCACGTGATGACAGCACACGTGGAAAGACTGCACGTCAGAGTCTCATTGCGTGTGATTGGTGGAAATGGCCGTACACCGGGATACAGGTGCGCTGACGTACTTGCGTGTGTAAGTGTCCGCGCACACCTCATATACACGTACATAGGCCAATCGCGTGTACACGCACTTTTGTCCAATTACACGCGATGAGACTCTGACGTGCAGTCTTTCCACGTGTGCTCTGTCATCACGTGCTGTGTGGGAAACACCCGTGCGGGTCACGTCACAGACGCGCCTACGCGCTGAGGGCCTTTGGTCCAATGGAATCGCGTATGCGTGCTGACGCGCTTACGCGCTAAGGGCCTTTCCTCGGTTTTCACGCTGACGTGCAGGATTTTCACGTGCCAATTCACTCCGTACCAAGCTGGCCACGCGTGAGCACACGGGAGACCACGCTCCTGCCCAGAAGGCCGAATTACTGCCCCCCAGAGCCCCGAGCACGCTCCCACCTGCTATCTGCTGCTGCCTGACTGCCTGCTGCCCACGTGCACTGCCATTTGCTGCCTGCACATCAGCCAGGGGTGCTGTTGCTGTGACCACCCCTGCTGGAACAGAAGACTCCCGACTGGAATTCCATCGCTCCACAGCCCAGCCCCAGGACCCAGTTGCCCACCCACTCCTGCCTCTGGGGTTGTCATGTCGGGGCTAACACCATCTGTGACCACTGACAACCCCCGGCCAGAGAGGCAGAGGGGCACCAGCTTCAGTGCCACCGAAGTTGGTGTCCTGGTGGAGCAAGTCCTGGGGCAGTATGATGCCCTCTTTGGAAGTTCCCGCGCCGACAAGGAAGGACGGACTCGGATCTGGACTGACATCGTGACTGCCATCAACGCGGAGGGGGTGGCAGTCCGGGACTTACAACATGTCAGGAAGCGCTGGGAGGACTTCAGGTCCAGGACCCTGAACAAGGCCCGGCGCCTCTTGAAGGCAGCGGATGCCAAGGGGCGCCGGGGCCACTTGTCGGAAGAACAGATGGGGGTCCTGGAACGCATATCCCCAGCGCTCCACGTCCAGGTCCTAGAGAAGCAGAGCCGTCTGGAGTCGAGCGGTGAGTGTACATGCATCCTGGTTGTGAGCAGGGCGTGTGGTGATCATTCCCCATTGTGCCGGTTGCACATCTGTTTGTATGGGGTGGAGTATGGGTGGGGGTGTACAGGGCCGTGGGGCTGACACATGCGAGGGCTGTAATGTGTGAGACATGGATGGTGCTTGTGTGTGTGGGCTTGCATGGCAAATGCAGTTGTGCGTGCACACATGTTTGGATGAATGTGTATGTAAGTAGACATGTCCGTGATGTCAGGCATGTATGTTGTTTTCGGCTGCATGTATGAGCACTGTGTACATGTGCATGTGTGTGTATTTGTCAAAGGTGCAACAGTGATGCTACATGGATGCATGTGACAGCGGTATGTGGAAGCCTGATTGGCAGATGTGACATGGATGCCCGTCTGAACAGTGCGACACTTGGCAGAGGTGTAGACATGCATGCAAGTGTGGTGGTGTGTGTACATGTGTGGTGCACTTCCTGTGTTGCATGTGATGTATGGCTCCCCTTTGGCTGCTGATGCTGTTGTATGTGTAGGGATGGTGGTGGCAGTTGCGATATGGCTGTGGTATGGCTCATGTGTGCCAGTTGCAATGACATGTGTGTTGGGGATTGTGATGACATGTCTGAGGTTTGCCAATGCCACTCATGTGCAACTGTCGTGCGTGTATGTGTCCATTGTACAGTGCCCTGATGCCTGTGTTTTGTTTCTCCCTGTCTGCAGCGTCAACTGATGAAGAGGGCGGAGAAGGTGCTGTGGAGCACAGCGGCAGGGATCCGACCGCCAGCCGGAGACGCAAGGCCCGGCTCCCCTCCCGTGTTGTCATCTCGTCGGGGAGTGAGGAGTCCGGTGCCGCGTCCCAGGCCGCAGCTGCCGGGGGGAGGTCCAAGAGGCGGAGGTTGCAGTTGGACTCCTCGGCAGCAGAAGGGGCAGCTGGGACCCCACAGGGCCCAACAGGGGAAGATGGCACGGAGTCATCCAGGTTGGTGGGGGGTTTGGTGGAGGAGGGGGCCGCGCAAGCACCAGAGACAGGGTCTGGAGGTGGGGATCCCACTGGTGCTAGTGGTGCAGTGCAGGACCAGGGACAGGAGGCAGCACAGGCGGCCGCGGAGGTGCCTGTGTGCAATCCTGTCCCCGATCCTGTCCCTGCATCATCTTGCACCAGCAGGGATGCCTACGTCCAGACCCGTTTTCAGGCAGGGGATGAGCTGACGTCAACTGGCCTTCCTCTGCCTGCGGACGTGGCCATCCAGGTCCGGGTTGAGCCTGTCCTGGCTGGTGTGGCGTTGCGTCAACGGGCCATGCGAGGTGACCTGCAGTCTTTTCATGGAGAGACTGCACGTCATCTCGAATGGCTCGTTGACCACGTCAGCCTGCTGGGACAGGTCACCCAGGCCGGATTCCGCTGTCTGATGGGGCTTGCTCCGACCCCCTCCTCAACTGGACCCCCTACGCGCCAGTCGTCCTCTGTGCCATCTTCCCACCCATCAGTCACCTGGGTGCCCTGTGGAGCTGCCTCTGACAGTGCGGCCAGGCTGGTGGAGGAGGCATCCCTGCCACAGTCGGGAGTCGGACGTCCAGCAGGGGTGGCCACATCAACAGGTGCACCCCAGCCGGCGGAGGATGTGCAGGCAGCAGGAGGCAGTGCACGGGCAGAGGCAGAGCAGCAGCAGCAGCAAGATGGTGGGAGCCATGGAGGCTCGGGGCCTTCGACATCGGAGGGGCAGGCATCGGCCGGAGGGCAGGAGGACCCAGGACAGAGAGTGTCTTCCGTGTGGCAGCGGTTGGGCCACGCCATAGGTGCGGAGCGGCGGCGGGCGGAAGAGGCGCGGCTCACAATGGTCAGGGCGGAGAACTCCATGCGGAGGGCCCTGAGGCGGGCCGAGTGCCTCGAGGCAATCCGCAGGGGGTTGGAGGAGGACACGGCGTCGTCCCTGCGGACCCTCGGGGCCATGGAACTGGACCGCCTCCGGGACATCGAACAGGAGTTCGATGATGCCCTGGCCCGGAACACCACAGAGTGAGCCGCTGGACTTGCCCGCCGCCTTTGTATATAGTTCTTTAGTTTTAGGTTTCCTTTCGTTCTTATTATTATTTGGAGTCGACGGACACTGCTCCACTTTTTGTATATAGTTGATATTTAGGTAGGTTTTTTGGGAGGTTTCCTTAGTTCAGTTGTGATGATGGACCCTTGTTATTTTTGTACATAGTTCTTTGTTGCATGGAGAGTTTTTACATTTCACTTTGGACATAATTTTTTTGATTTGATTTTCTAGTTTTGTGTTATTATGCGGACATGCAGCTTATTTTTTCACATTTACATTGTAGTTAGTTTTCTTTCTTTGGCATTTGTATTTTTTTCAATACATTTTTTTTTCCATTGTTCACTGTGTGGTTTCATCTCATTGGTTTCATGCATGTCATGTTGTGTGTTTTCCCATTCAATTTGAAAATATGTGTGTGACGGACATGGGTTCATTTGCTTCATGTACATTGGGGGTGTAACATGTGATTTCCATTTCCATGTGGGTGAATGGGTTACTTGGTAGGGCTTTTTGGCTGTGGAGGCTGACCATTACGCACATAATTGGGGATTGTGAGGACCTGGTGGGGGCTGCACATGGTGGCAGGGGGGTGGGGGTGCAGGGGGACATGAGTGGGGGCCTGGTGGAGGTTGAGCCTGCACTGCTGGGGGGTGGGGGTGGTGGGAGACATGAGTGGGGGCCTGGTGGAGGCTGCCCCTGGTGGCTGGGGGGTGGGGGTGGTGGGTGACATGAGTGGGGGCCTGCTGGAGGGTGACCCTGCACTGCTGGGGTGTGGGGGTGGTGGGTGACATGAGTTGGACATGGGTGGGGGCCTGCTGGCAGGTGCCCCACAGTGCTGGGTGGTGGGGGTGGTGGGAGACATGAGTTGGACATGGGTGGGGGCCTACTGGCAGGTGCCCCACAGTGCTGGGGGGTGGGGGTGGTGGGGGACATGAGTTGGACATGGGTGGGGGCCTACTGGCAGGTGCCCCACAGTGCTGGGGGGTGGGGGTGGTGGGGGACATGAGTTGGACATGGGTGGGGGACTGCTGGCAGGTGCCCCACAGTGCTGGGGGGTGGGGGTGGTGGGAGACATGAGTTGGACATGGGTGGGGGCCTGCTGGCAGGTGCCCCACAGTGCTGGGGGGTGGGGGTGGTGGGAGACATGAGTGGGGCCCTGGTGGAGGGTGACCCTGGTGGCTGGGGGGTGGGGGTGGTGGGAGACATGAGTTGGACATGGGTGGGGGCCTACTGGCAGGTGCCCCACAGTGCTGGGGGGTGGGGGTGGTGGGAGACATGAGTTGGACATGGGTGGGGGCCTACTGGCAGGTGCCCCACAGTGCTGGGGGGTGGGGGTGGTGGGAGACATGAGTTGGACATGGGTGGGGGCCTGCTGGCAGGTGCCCCACAGTGCTGGGGGGTGGGGGTGGTGGGAGACATGAGTGGGGCCCTGGTGGAGGGTGACCCTGGTGGCTGGGGGGTGGGGGTGGTGGGAGACATGAGTTGGACATGGGTGGGGGCCTACTGGCAGGTGCCCCACAGTGCTGGGGGGTGGGGGTGGTGGGAGACATGAGTTGGACATGGGTGGGGGCCTGCTGGCAGGTGCCCCACAGTGCTGGGGGGTGGGGGTGGTGGGAGACATGAGTGGGGCCCTGGTGGAGGGTGACCCTGGTGGCTGGGGGGTGGGGGTGGTGGGAGACATGAGTTGGACATGGGTGGGGGCCTGCTGGCAGGTGCCCCACAGTGCTGGGGGGTGGGGGTGGTGGGAGACATGAGTGGGGCCCTGGTGGAGGGTGACCCTGGTGGCTGGGGGGTGGGGGTGGTGGGAGACATGAGTTGGACATGGGTGGGGGCCTACTGGCAGGTGCCCCACAGTGCTGGGGGGTGGGGGTGGTGGGAGACATGAGTTGGACATGGGTGGGGGCCTGCTGGCAGGTGCCCCACAGTGCTGGGGGGTGGGGGTGGTGGGAGACATGAGTGGGGCCCTGGTGGAGGGTGACCCTGGTGGCTGGGGGGTGGGGGTGGTGGGAGACATGAGTTGGACATGGGTGGGGGCCTACTGGCAGGTGCCCCACAGTGCTGGGGGGTGGGGGTGGTGGGAGACATGAGTTGGACATGGGTGGGGGCCTGCTGGCAGGTGCCCCACAGTGCTGGGGGGTGGGGGTGGTGGGAGACATGAGTGGGGCCCTGGTGGAGGGTGACCCTGGTGGCTGGGGGGTGGGGGTGGTGGGAGACATGAGTTGGACATGGGTGGGGGCCTACTGGCAGGTGCCCCACAGTGCTGGGGGGTGGGGGTGGTGGGGGACATGAGTTGGACATGGGTGGGGGACTGCTGGCATGTGCCCCACAGTGCTGGGGGGTGGGGGTGCAAGGGGACATGTGTTGGTGTTCATTAGTTCAAGGAGACATGTGCCTTTGCTGGGGGGCATGCCCATGTTGGGTGGGCTCCCTGCGGGACATGACCAGGGATGCAGGGTAGTCCCCTGTGGTGTGGGCTGCCTGCAGGGGCCGTGGAGGGTGTACAGGGTACACCTGGGAGGACCCACACTGTCAAATCACATGTGGGACTCCCCGGCACCCCTGAAATACACGTACCGTGCAGAAATCGCGTGTAAAACTTCCCGCGCACCCCTGAAATACACGCGCCCAGGCTATTCGCGTGTAAAACTTCCCGCGCACCCCTGAAATACACGCGCCCAGGCTATTCGCGTGTAAAACTTCCCGCGCACCCCTGAAATACACGCGCCCAGGCTATTTGCGTGTGGAACTTCCCGCGCACCCCTGAAATGCACGGGCCCAGGCTATTCGCGTGTGGAACTCCCCACGCACCCCTGAAATACACGCGCCCAGGCTATTCGCGTGTGGAACTTCCCGCGCACCCCTGAAATACACGCGCCCAGGCTATTCGCGTGTGGAACTTCCCGCGCACCCCTGAAATACACGCGCCCAGGCTATTCGCGTGTGGAACTTCCCGCGCACCCCTCAAATTCACGCGCCCAGGCTATTCGCGTGTGGAACTTCCCGCGAACCCCTGAAATACACGCGCCCAGGCTATTCGCGTGTGGAACTTCCCGCGCACCCCTGAAATACACGCGCCCAGGCTATTCGCGTGTGGAACTTCCCGCGCACCCCTGAAATACACGCGCCCAGGCTATTCGCGTGTGGAACTTCCCGCGAACCCCTGTAATACACGTAGCCCGCTCCCCCAGGCCCGATCGCGTGAGGAACTTCCCGCGCACCCCTCAAATTCACGCGCCCAGGCTATTCGCGTGTGAAACTTCACGTGAACCCCTGAAATACACGTAGCACGCTCCCCCAGGCCCGATCGCGTGAGGAACTTCACGCGAACCCCTGTAATACACGTAGCCCGCTCCCCCAGGCCCGATCGCGTGTGGAACTTCCCGCGCACCCCTCAAATTCACGCGCCCAGGCTATTCGCGTGTGAAACTTCACGCGAACCCCTGAAATACACGTAGCACGCTCCCCCAGGCCCGATCGCGTGAGGAACTTCACGCGAACCCCTGTAATACACGTAGCCCGCTCCCCCAGGCCCGATCGCGTGTGGAACTTCACGCGAACCCCTGAAATACACGTAGCCCGCTCCCCCAGGCCCGATCGCGTGAGGAACTTCACGCGAACCCCTGTAATACACGTAGCCCGCTCCCCCAGGCCCGATCGCGTGTGGAACTTCCCGCGCACCCCTCAAATTCACGTCCCCAGGCTATTCGCGTGTGAAACTTCACGCGAACCCCTGAAATACACGTAGCACGCTCCCCCAGGCCCGATCGCGTGAGGAACTTCACGCGAACCCCTGTAATACACGTAGCCCGCTCCCCCAGGCCCGATCGCGTGTGGAACTTCACGCGAACCCCTGAAATACACGTAGCCCGCTCCCCCAGGCCCGATCGCGTGAGGAACTTCACGCGAACCCCTGTAATACACGTAGCCCGCTCCCCCAGGCCCGATCGCGTGAGGAACTTCACGCGAACCCCTGTAATACACGTAGCCCGCTCCCCCAGGCCCGATCGCGTGAGGAACTTCACGCGAACCCCTGTAATACACGTAGCCCGCTCCCCCAGGCCCGATCGCGTGAGGAACTTCACGCGAACCCCTGTAATACACGTAGCCCGCTCCCCCAGGCCCGATCGTGTGAATAACTTCACGCGAACCCCTGTGATGCACGTACCCTGCAAATCGCGTGTGACACTTCCCGCGCACCCCGGTATACATGCACACGTATTTTTTGTCAGCGGGTGTCCGTGTTTGTGGGTACCCCTTTGCACGTCATTTTTCCTGGAGGGCCACAGTATGGGACATTCATCATGGCAGTATATAGGTGCTATTTGTTGGAGCACCTTTTGGCGCACATTTCTTACAGCCGCAGAGACGCTACCGCCTCCTTTCTTGTGGCGGTCGTGTTTGTGCCTGTGCGCTGGTTTGAGCGTGCGCTTTTTTCCCCTATTCTATTCCATGAATACGTGTTGTAGGCGAGCGTGTGGGCGTTCCGCGCACTTGTGCCCTGTACTTCCCCCGTGACGCCCACGTTTTGGCAAGTTGTTCCCCATTCCGAGTGTTACGCCCGTGTTCCGCCTACTTTTATTGCGTGCGCTGCGCTATGTGCGAATTTCGCTGTGGCCTGTGCGATTTTCGCTGTGACCTGGCGCACGCTGTTAGATGGCCTGTGCGCCAACGTGCGCCAACGTGCGCCGCGCACTTTTTTATCGCACATCCGCTGGTTTTCTCGCGCACGGCCTTCCATGAATCGACGTGCGCTGCTTTTCGTGCGATTTTCGCACTTGCACTGCGATTTTCGCTATTCCACTGCGATTCGCACGTTTTTGCCCACTTGCGCCGCGCTAATTATTCCATGAATCGGCCTCTGTATGTCCTGTTTGAATTCATGCATTAAAGCCAACCAAAGGGATCAGGTTTGTAGGCCAAACTCTTCATCACTGCACTATATAACCAGATTAAAAATAACAAACAACTAAAGGCGAAATGTCCCATTTCTGTCATGCAAGTCCCAGATAAACATTTGTATTGCTTCTTGGAGTTTAAAACATGCACACCTTTTAACTTTTTCAAAAACACTATTAGAAGAAAATCTCCTCTCTTGGTTGTGTGTGTGTGTTGATTTCATGAAAGGCAAATTCCATTCGTCCTGTGCAATTTGGCTGGTTATGCAAAGCCATTTTAATGAAATGTGCATATTTCACCTTAATATGCTAATTGCTGATGATGTCACATCCCATTGCATTTGTTGATGTGTCCCCCCACTTTAATTCTTAGGACTTGACCTCTGCCTACGTCATCCCTGATTCACACCACAAGACCGCACAATGCATGATACGTGCAACACAAGCTACAAGGAATGCACTTTTTTAAACTTGTACTACAGAAGAGTGCATCAGTGAAGTGGTGCTTTGCAACAGGACTTGCATTTACATTGCACATATATATTTTAGTCCCATGCATATGCAGCAATTGTGGTAAGGTGCTAGGAGCTTTGCAGCCCACATCATGACTAGAAATGCCAGCTGCCACCAGGCCTAATTCACCAAAGTGTTTTTTATGGCAAGACCCCATTGGAAAACGCTCTGTGACCGGAACCATTATCTCCAAAAGGAGTGCTACTGAACAACCACTTATAATGCAAATGGGGTCCATTGAGCTCCCTACATAATGAGCCAGTGGGATGGGCCATCATTCACTCTACTGGTGTGCACCAGGTGCCTCTTAGACGCGCCGTTACTGTATTATAACAGGGTTACAGTATCCATAGCGCTTCATATCAGGTTCTAAGCACTGCAATTCAAGCTTCCATTATTACCCAATGTAATGGTACTCGATTTATTGACCACAGAATAATGAAGGGCTGATCGGCCCATTTCCAAAGAAAGCGCTTAACTTGTTAAGTTATCCGCCAATGCTGAAATAGGTGATACAAGATTTCTGAGGGTGAATAAGAAGATACATCAGACTTCAGCATCCTGTGCATCTGTCATCAATTTGAATTCCTAAGGAATCAGCAAATAATGCAGTGCTAATAGGACTTCATGCAGGAGATATTTGGTTGCATGCTACCAACCAACTGATGAGTTTGTGCTTTGGCCCCTGTTACTTTATCCTGTAAACATGATTATGAACATATTAGTTGTATAATTCTTCAGCCCTCTGAACTCACAAAAAGGCAATCCAACTATTGTCAGTAAAAATAAAGTCATTAGCGAGACATAAGGGTGGGCAAACGTGCCTTCACATATTTAGCACCCTATTATTATAATAAAATGCACATTTTTGGAAATTCTTGGCATTGTAGTAGTACACCAAAAAGGTTTGGGAGAGATTGAAGACCTAAAAATGTGTACTCAAAGAAAGATATGGGAATTTTGTTAGGGTATGTTTGAGAAAAGGGACTAAAGGACTTGAAATGGGAGATGAGATAGAGGCTTACGGCCCGATTCACAGAGCGGTGCAGTGCAAAGTGATTTTGCACCACTTTTGCACAAGTGCACAGTCTATTTGCACTGCAAAAATACACTTTTCACCACTCTGTGAATCAGGGTGTTTGTCTGACAGTGCAAAGTCACCTTGCACCAGTGCACTTTGCACTGCAAAAATACACTTTGCACCACTCTGTGAATAAGGGTGTTTGTCTGACAGTGCAAAGTCACCTTGCACCAGTGAAAAGTCACTTTGCACTGCAAAAAACACTTTGCACCACTCTGTGAATCAGGGTGTTTGCTGACAGTGAAAGGTCACTTTGCACGTGCTGAAAATTCCATGAATCAGGCCATTAATGTTCTTTACCTGAGCTCAAAAAGACACCTGGGGCAATATTTCGGGAGTTTTGCATCAATGCATGTGCAATTTCAAATGGCATTTGCACTAGAACAAACATTGCTGATTGTTAATAATGTATTGTGTAATCATTGTTGCTCCGTGTCAATTTGTGCCCAAGTGAAATTGCAATGCAAAATTGCACTTTGGCGGTGCACATTGTCTGTAATATGGGCCCCGACTACAGGTCACCTTATGCGATATTCGGGAATAGGAGTGTAGATGAACTGTCCAAAAATGAACCTGCGGTAATAGAGAGATCTTTAAGCGAAGATTGGTACCTATTGGTGCGAATGAATTCTGGGGCAGGTTTCCAGTTCTCTCGTAATGACTCATTGGCCAATCAGGAGGCCCGAATTTCATAACGAATAACGATTTTATAGATTGAGTTTGTCTGGCCAGTCAGAGCTCTGTCAGGCTGCTTCGTTAAGTTTGTTCAGCCAATCAGAACCTTAGAATCTGCAAAAGGATATATAATAACAACAATAATAATGATGATAACTAGTTATTTATATAGAGCCTTTATCCATAACGCTTTACATAGAACATATTTACATACATTATTATGTGTATGGACTCCCTCGCTTTCCGTTCCTGTGTGGGTTTCGTACGTCTGTGAGGAAGCCAGCGCACAGTTGGAGGGTGTTTGGAAAGAGTTTGGAGCTTTCGATCAGTAGAGAAGCTTAGAGGAATTATGTTTGGTGATGCCCATTTCTGCAGCTTAGTGCATTTTTGTAGACAATGTTTGTTCTCCCTTCTATTGGTGTTGGTTCATTTTGTGATAATGTGTTGTGTTAGTTCCCCCATATGCAAAAACATGTTGCCTTTCATGCGTTGGTTCCTGTGGGTTACTTGGTAGACACACTTTTGGGTTTTTGGGATATGCGCGTGGCTTCCAGCATTGCCATTTGTGGCAGATATCATGCTGCAGAAGGAGGAGCTGCTTTTTTCCTCACAGGAGGACAAGGTTTCTCACATGATATATTCGCAAGGCGAATCTGTGTGCTGTTTGTTTTCTGGGCTTCGTGGGAACTCTCCGCACACCTTTGATTAATCCTCTGAGTCACTGGGGGATGCTGAAGCATTGGAGGGGACAGCAGGAGTGAGAGGCGAGGCAGAACCATGGGAGGAGGCCCAGGTAACAAGTAGCAACAGGTAGGCAAGGGTGGCAGGACCTGTTGTCGCCACCCCTATTGATACGTGGGAGGCAGAGCCTCATGTGGCTCACCAAGGCAATGATATGATATGATAAGTTATTTATAACGCGCTTAATACGCAGAGGTTTCTAAACGCAGACCCGGGGATCAAACCTGTGGTGCTCCGTGTAGTCTTGCTTCCAAGGCAAGTGAGTTGCCCCTGAGCTATCCTCCCGAGAATGCAGAGGCAAGAGGCATGATCCTCGTGGAGAATATGTTTTAAAGCAAATTTAGCAAACGTCTGCTCTACTGTCTGATTTTCCGCTGTGTCCCAGTTGCTTCCAGGTAGATGCATATATCGCAGCCAAAATGTAGCATGTGACAGAGTAAATAGACACTCATTTCATCCTGCTATCTTTGCTTGATTTCCAAAAGAATTATATAAGTAAGTATATGTCTTAACACAATAAAGTCCCCATGAATGGACACTTTAAAATGTGCAAGCGTAATGTCCACTGTTGTGGTTATAAGCCTATAAAAACCCTGACTCTGAATGTAAATATCCTTTATTTAGTGACCATACGATGTCAAAGCAAATAGGTACAAATATTACAAGGGCAGATTGTTTCCCATTCTCAGTACAAAAGTAACGCAGAATTCCTCCAGTGCTGCCTTCAGGACCATGGTCAGCCACTCTCTGATTCTTCTGCCTTTCTATTTATTGTATCTACTCAGCAAACCGGTTGTCATTTCGAACAGAAATGGTGTACTAAGAAGGCAATACAGATTATAGCCTGCCCCTTGGAAGAGGACCTTTACAATTTAGGTTGAAAATATGAGACAGTGTAGACCAGTGATGTAGGAGTAATAAAGTCGGACACTGACCAGGGAAAAGGACAAGGAACATACATAATTACAAATATTAGAAATCCATTGTGCCATAACATAAGATCAAAATAAATATTCAGATCAGTTACATGTGTGAGAGAAATCTGCAATGATGGTTAGGCTGTGTCAGATTATGGAAGTAGTGTGGGGGAGGCAATGGAACCTACTACTCAACAAACCAAAAGTAAGCTTGATTTTGTTTCTATTTTTTAGTTTTGGCTATTAGGGGGCACTTAAGCACCACATCTAAGTCAAAACTATTGCTTTGGAGTAAAGGTAGGAGGGAGATTGCTATGAGGGGGGACAATAAGATTGCAGGTGTTGTTCAGTTATTTACCTGCCCAAGGCCGGGCTAATCCTTATGGCCATTCCCACCCAGTTCCTGACCCTCCCCGCCCAAAACACATCCTCTTGGGATTTATTTGAGCTCGTTTTATCAAGCAGTAACATCAAGCATTGTTCTTGAACTGCCTGCCAGTGTTATTTCAAAACAGACTTCTGAGAGTTAATGACTTAACTGGAGCTGTAAATGGCGTATTGGAGTAAGACCTGTTAAATACAAGCATTGGTAACACATTTGTGCTTGTGTATAGGTGTTAGATGGGCATTTGCCAGACACTGCTATTATATGCCCAGGTACTCACACCATTTTGCAGCTGCTATCATTAAGGGACATTTAGTATCATTCTGGCAGCACCTGTCTAAGTGGTTACACAAAAGCCAAAAAAGTTGGCATTGCCAATGTTTGTAGAGTCATGTATAGCAATTGGCCTACAAAATATGATGTGCACACTTGATCGGTGAAGAGAACAACGGCTTTAAAGGGCATATATTGTCATTTGAACATATAATAACAATTATTTTATTGTGTTATGGTTCAAATGTAAAACTTTTCACAAACATTACACACATTATAGCATGCATTACTAAGAACACTTCCTTTATACCTTAAAATGCACACACGTATTACCATTAAGTGAAAATAAATGTTTCTGCAATTTTAAAAATCATTCATACACATTTAACTGTGGCAATGCGGAGTATGAAGACCATAGGTGGAGGGTAATGTAAAAAATAGCCGAAAGAGATATAACACATTTCATTTAGAAAATAACATGTAGTAAAGAGCTTCAATCTCATTCACCTCTTAAGCCTCGCATATCCTGTCCCGGCTACCTTCGGGTTTGGTGCGCATTATAAGTGAATAAAACAAACAAACAAACAAACCTCATTACATAATCTACACGTTCTCTGGCATACGGGTAGCTGTCGTCGAATTCCCAGGATTTCAAACGTGGGCCAAAGATTTAGCTTTAGTCGAACAAGGTTCGCAAGTGCTTTCCTGATAGGACATTTCTGTAGACATGGAAGGACGGTATTAAACGGTTTTTCTATGGCAGTAGTGTAAGCGTTACATGCTTCCATGGTAATGATCCATGGCTTCCTCTTCACGAGACTCGGGGGGCCTCATTACGAGGTTGGAGCTATAAGCTCCATGGCTGCCTCCAAAACCCTACCGGCTCCGCCCTGGTGAATGGAGCAATTACCGGTCCATTCCAAGGTTGGCGGGAGCGGTAATCCCCCATTCACCAGGGCCCTTCCCCATTCCCATTTGAGCCCCCATAGGGCTCAATGGGAATGGGGAAGGCGCTAATAACGGTACCGCAAATTGCGGTACCATTATTAACTCCAGAGTCCCTTTGTGGGTCCCGTCCTTAACGGCTGGAAAAATCAGGCGTTAAGGGAGGACCTGCAAATGGAACTCGTAGTAGAGCAATAAGGGATTACAGGCACCGGTGCCCTTACCGGTGCCGGTAATCCCTTACCGCTGACCTTGTAATGAGGCCTTCGGATTTTGACAGAGCTCGACAGGAAACGAATGGATTACTTCCAGTATTGCCGCACAATTGGTAACCCATTTATTGATAAACCGGCAAGACGATTTTATCATGCATTGATTAAGCTTGGCCTACACTGACTCTGGAGGAGGAAGCATTGTTTTTGCGAATATTAAAAGAACGTTCCTGATTATCTGAGTTACCAAGGACAGCAAGCCTAATTCGAAACGTATTATCACTGTGAGCATTGGTACATAATTGGCTATGGCATAAGGGATGCTACTCTTCCAAAGGGTGATGCAATCAGATATCACACCATTTCAATGGATGATGAGGAGACCATCAGAGCAAGTCATCTGCACGTTGAGGACAGTGTCATTTTTTGTTATGCATCTTCTGCTGCTTATGGGGTGGGGCGAGTCAAATGTGTGTGCAGGTAGTTGACTGGTGAACTAATTCAGCAAGTTAACTGCTCAAATGTGATATTTGTGGGCAAGCTGCAGGGTTTAAAGCAGCAGATCTCAACACAGCCATTCATTCATGAAAGGTTCAGACATTGGTTACAAAAAATAAGAGATCATCACAGCGTTTAGAATCATGAGGGCTTTGTCAGGAAACGTGACATAAACAATGTGATACTACTAGCAATGACATTTAGGAAACTGTTGAGGGCACAGAATGCGACCTGCATAAAAGCAAAGGTGGCATTTGATTTAGAAAAATTGATTAAAAGGGCAATGCATTTTATCAGCGCCCCAATATCCTGCTGATGTGTTTTTACAAAAACCATAGCCTGAGAAGCACTGCCTTTGAAGGACCAGGTGTCAGAGAAGTCCACCACTGTCAATCATTGTACACCTAAGGGCACAGCAATTCTAATTGTACAAATAGGTTGCCAGTCTCCTTACACAATGACTTTCACAAAATATAGGGGCTGATTCATGGAATTTGTGCACCGAAAAACGGGGATTTGTGCGCCATTCTGCCCGCAAATCCCTGTTTAATAAATGGGGATTTGCGGGCAGAATGGCGCACAAATCCCTGTTTTTCGGTGCACAAATTCAATGAATCAGCCCCATAATTGTTTTAGAGGCCTGTCTATGCAAGCTTTTAGAATCTGACACTGACAATATATTAGCTCCCACATTCACAAATCATTTTAAATCGTTCAGACTTATTTTCTTGGCTGGCCTCTGCCCACTGGCTGATGTGGCCCAGCAGCACAAAGGGCTGGAGGTCCAGGTTGTAAAGGAACTTTGCACTGACCAATGAGAGCACAGAACAGTGCAATACACATAGCTGCTCCCATGTTGCCACTGTGAACAAAAAAGTATCTGAAAAAACAAAGGCCATGCTCCAGTTAGAAATCCTTCTTGATGATTGTCTTCTTGAAGGACTTTTTCATTTCAGCGAATACCTCCAAAGCATCCATATTTGATATGTTGATAACCAATAACAAAATAATATATTACTCACCAGACCTTGCTCACAAACTCATTAACAAAAGTATCCAAAAGTGTAGCATCTATCATCTGGTGGAAAACAGCATGTCAATAATGTAACGGCCAAATATAAGACCGGATGGAGATGCTCGAAGAAAGATAGCATGCTCCCTGGCAATTTCCCACACTACCATTCGGAGATGAGCAGAGGAAGTGGCATTGAACAGCCATGCTTTTGATTCACAAAAGATGCAAACTATCACAATGCTAGTTAATGCCTCCTTCTCCAGCTCCTCAGTGCCAGCCAATCTAAAAGATGTCTGGGTTCTCCCACTCCTAAAGAAACCCACACTTGACCCAGACACCCCCACAAATTACAGACCACTCCACTGTTTCCTTCCTCCTTAAGTTCCTAGATAGCACAGCACACCTACAAATCCAGGCATACCTGAAATCTAACAACTTGCTAGGGCTGTGCCAATATGGTTTCAGACCTGGACCCAGCACAGAAACCGCCCTACTAGATCTGAAAAATCATATGGAGGATATTAAAGAACCTGGCAAAGTAGCCCTTCCACTACTGCGTGACCTTTTAGCTGCATTCGACTTGGAAGATCACCAAATCCTTTGCAACCACCTTGCATTGGCTGCACACTTCTCTCCTGAAGCCATCTCCTGGATTTACTCCTTCCTGTCTGACAGAACCATGAGGGTCTTTTCTGCCTCAGCCGCTGCTCCTCCCACTCCTGCTACATACAGCATCCCACAAGGCTCCTGCTTCTCTCCCACACTCTTTAACATCTTCACCATGCCCCTCTTTGACCAGCTAGATGCCTCTAGAATTTCCTACACAAACTAGGCAAACGACATGCAAATCATCCTCCCACCTACAGGAACCTATGCCTTAGACTTGCTCACCCTACACACCATCTTTCAAACCATAAAAATCTGGATGGCATCACACCTCCTCTGCCTTTAAAATGATAAGATGGAAATCCTTCTTGTTGGCATGCACAACTCTCTAAGCAAACTAGACTCAGCATACAAATCTTTCCACATTGAAGGCAACACCATCATGGTCTCCAAATCTGTCAAGACCTTGGACATGCACCTTGACGTCACCCTCTCCCTGAACAGACAGATCAACGCCATTGCCTCATCAGCGCCACTCACAACCAAGTTGATCAACTCCTACAGACATTTTCTTTCCTCCAACAGTTGTTTGACACTAGCCCGAGCTCTCATCGGCCTCCAGGCTAGACTACGGTAACACCCTCTTTGCAGGCTCCCTCTCTCAGAGCATTAAGAAGCTACATGTCATTCAAAACACTGACATCCCTCTCTCATCCCTCTCACTATCTCTCTCTCTTGGACTGGCCACTCTCTGCTCTCATCACATCTGAATCTCTCCTCTCCTCTTGCAGCAGCACACCCTGCACGGCCACTCGGCTTCAAAGTCACCAGACCCATGAAAAAAGTGACAGTGGCTGCCTTTGCCTCCACCTACTCTCCTCCTCCCATCCCTGCGGCTGACTCCCAGCCTGACACAGCCCTCGCTAACCTCAATCTCTCTATCTCCAACACTCTTGATATTCTTGCCCCTGTCATGACGGCCCGATTGAAACCTTCGAAAAAGATCAACTCTTGGTACGACTCCAATCTGGCTGCCCTTAAACTCAGTGGAAATAGAATTTGTGGGGCGGACCCTCTGACAAACTGCCTGCTGCCTCCTTCAAAGGCAATATCGACTCTACATCCACTCGAAGAACTTATTCTTTATTCAACCCTGCATCTCTGTGGCATCAAGCAACACGGCTGAACTTTTCAAAGTCTGTAAGGAACTGGCCAATCCTGCAGCAGCCTCTTCTTCTGTCACACCCACCCAGGACCTTGTCTCAGCCCTGGCTGCACTCTTCATCATAAAAACCCAATACATCCTTTCCTCCCTCTCTTCCACACCACAGCATACACCAACACCAGAGCCTCCCTTCCCCCCCATCCACTTCCTCTCTCTACTCTCTCACCCATCACACCCGACGAGGTTGCCAGACAAATCTGGTCTATGAAGGCTTCATCCATGCAAGTGGACCCTTGCCTCTCCAAAACCATTAAGGACAACATTGACTCCCTCACCCCAGCCTTGGCTGATCTTTGCAATCTCTCCTTTTTCACTGGAGTTTTCCCAACTGCTACTAAGCACTCCCTTGTGCACCCTCTGCTCAAGAAACCCTCTGCCGACACCCCTCAATTCCAGCAAACTACCACCCTATCTCTATCACTCCTTTTCTTCGCAAACTCCTGGAGAAGTTGGCTATCTCCCAGCTGACCCTCCACACTGAATCTATTGGTTGCTTCAATGACCATCAGTCTGACTTTAAAACATCCAGAGGCACAGAAACTGCTCTGCTGAACACCCGTGAATACCTGCTCTCTAACCTTGGCACTAACACTCCCTCTGTCCTCATTCTCCTTGACCTCTCCTCTGCATTTGATACATTTAAGCACAACATCCAGATTGCCCGTCTCCGTGACACCCTGGGAATCACAGGTCAGGTTCTGGCATGGTTAACCTCCTTTCTCTCCGACCGCCCATCCCAGGTGGAGCTCAGAGCCTTTCTTTCCACTATCGCTCTTTCAACTTGTGGCGTTCCCCAGGGATATAACCTATCCCCCTGGTTCTTCAATGTCTATGTGGCTGCCTTGGCACGTGTGATTGCCACTTTCACCTCTAACTTCCAGTGTTACATGGATGACACGCAACTATCTTTCAGGCCACCCTCAGCCGCCTCCTCCTCCTCGCTCAGATCTGACTGTCTGTCCACTATTCATTCATACTGTGCTGCAAATGACCTCTGCTTCAATGCCAGTAAGACCAAGATTATTCATATTGGGAGCCGTGCCCCCGCTTTCCCACTTTCACTCTGGCCAGTCTCCCTTGGTCCTGCTCCCGCACCAACCTGTGAGTCAAAAAACCTTGGGGTCATCTTCAACTGCACTCTCTCCTTCACTGCTCACATTTTGGACATCTCTAAAAAGTCTAACTATCAGCTTCACCTGCTCAGAGGTACTCTTCCTTTTCTCACTTTCCCCCAGGGCTCACTGTGTCCAGAGCACTGGTTCTCTCTAGGCTGGACTACTGCAACAGCCTCTTCCTCAACCTCCCTGCTTCTGCTCTGCGCTCCCTGCATCTCATCAAGAACAGAATCGCAAGACTTATCCTTGGCCTCAAGCCCAGGGACTGCATCTCTCTGGCGCTGAAATCCATCCGCTGGCTCCCCATGGTTACAAGAATCAAGTTCAAGACCCACTGCATTGTCCACAAGGCTTTCTGGGGCATGGGACCTACCTATCTGCAACAATGCCTACCTAAATACTGTCCCTCCGAGCCCTCCGCTCATCTACCTCCAACCTTCTGCGAGTGAGCCCGTTCTCCAAGCAAGGATTTGGAGGGAGATCTTTATCCTCAATAGGGGCCTCCCTCTGGAATAGCCTCCCTGCCACCCTCCGTCTTGATCGTGATGTCCTTAAGTTCTGAGCACTCCTCAAGACTTTCCTCTTCTCCTCTTCCTTCTCTCTCCCTCTACCCTGCTAACCTATCCCTATGCTCTCTCCCTCCCTCCTTTCCATACAACATGCTGACTGGCCGCCTGGTGTACCTCAGAGTCTCACAGGTCCCAGGCTCTCCCGCCAGTCCTCTCGCACTCGCCTCCAGGCGCTGCGCTCGCCCCATCAGCACTGCACTGAGCAAAGACCCAAGAGAGTTGCTATCTCTGCACTTACCCCTGTCTCCAGCGACTGGGTGCACTTGAACTCCCCAGAACTTGTCCCCCCGCCATCTCCCTCTCCCCATAACCGTCTGTGCACTTGCGTGATCAGAATGCATCTTACCTGAATATTGTTCTGTCTGTTCCCCCTGTCTTCACTCCTAATTGCACTTGGAAAAACTGAAGAATCGTCGCTAGATCTATTTGCTGTGTCTCAACTGTTGTAATATTTGCACTTACTCTGCCTGTACAGACTATTATCATCCAGAATTTCAAGGGCTCTGAATGACTGATGGTTTTTCCCCATGTTCCCACCCTCCTTGAGCGCTTTGAAACACTTGCCTTGTGTTTAGGCGCTTTACAAATAAACATTACTATTATTAATGCTCTTAGAGCAGCACTGAACATCCCCAAGCGAGACCATCTCAGCCACAAGGAAGAATGCCCACTGCCTCCCAATACAGGAAAGAATTATCCCCAAAACCTTGGCCATTACACACAAATGCCTATCCGGCACTGCCCCGCAATATCTTTCTAAAAAAATAAACAAAGCTCATTCAGCCAGGCCCACTAGCTCTTTCTATGCTCACTGACTCACCACCCCAAAAAAGATCCGGAGGCCAACACTTACCTGTCATCGCTTGCATGAATTGCAACTTCCTACCACCTTCACTAATAATAGATCAATCCTATTGGTCATTCAGGAAACATCTTAAGACTTATCTCTTTGCCAAGGGCTCACACTGAACAACCCTCCTGGCCCATAAGATCTGCACTTCCATGTTACCACACCAATTGACTGATCACATAATGCTATGTTACGTATTTGTTATGTTGTAACCAGCTCCTTGATGCCTCTGGGCTTAGTGCGCTTAATACATGTAAAAAAACAAATAAAATAAATAAATAAATGCACTTCTTCATGTGGGAAGCAGGAGCAGCCGCTTCACAGCGACATTTTCAGGCGAAGACCTCAACTTTTCAAAATGATTAATAGAGTGAGTGAGCCATCAGATGTCCAGCGACACCTGCTGGCAATGAGGCAACTATAGAAGGTGGTGCTCGGAGGTGGGACTCCTCTCCTTTCACAGCACAGAGAAGAGGTTTTCAAACCCCATGCTCTGCCAAGTTATTACAGCAGGGATCTACTTTTATTTTCAAAGGCTTATGGCGAGTAAGCATGCTTTTAAAGTGTCTGTCCGTGTGTCCTTACCAAATTCTGCACAAAATATGAGGCATCTGCGAATTCTGCATTTTGTTTTGCAGAAATGCTGGATTTCACACGTTCTACGTAAGAAAGAAACAGTGAGCAGTGTATCCCACAAACGCGTTCTCTTTCTCATCTCCAAAAACACCACCTTACATATTTACTAAACTATCAAATTCGACTTGTAATCAAAGCTCCAACTTGACGTTCTCATGAAATGCATTGCCCTGGATGTCAAATTTGGATGGCTGCTGTAGAAAAACGGGTACAATTTGGAGCGCAAAATGAGATTGCTTTGAGTGCAAGTAAACCGCCAGAGAAAATCTTACTCCCCTCTGCACACCTCTTACGACCAGGTTTTAGGAGTTGCCACGACCTCTCACCCAATAATTTCCACTGCCTCAAAAATTACGAAAAGGTTCTTGTATTAAATACACTGCAATGTATGGAAGGCGTTGCACAACGTTTCTTTAAGGATGACCGCATGAACATATTCTCCAAAAAAATAAGAAAATAAGCAGAGGTAATGAAAATAATGTCTAATCAACAGATAATCATTAAGACCTATTCAAGGAGAAACTGATCTCCAAGCTAATAGCATGGAAACTCAGGCGAGAGTTGTCAACCAAGAACAATGATGACGAGAGAAGCCAAAGACCTGTGTGTACATAAACCTTCTCTCACACTTCGCAGCAACAGTGTATGGTGCGCTTGTTTACTCTGGGGTGGAATTGTATGGCCATACCTGTGCTGTGTGCCTCCCTGTGATCACCTTCCACCTCCATATCTCTCCAACTGCATAATGACAATAGTTTCAGGGTGGGGTTGGATGCTCCTCTGCCTCCCTGTGGAACCATTCAGCAGTGACCCACTTACCCATGCTCTCAGGTTGACCCAGTCTACTGACTGCCACCCACACGCCCATACCATCCGGACCATCATTAGAATCCACTTCCTGGTTAGAGCCAAAGGGAAAACTCCTCAGATTAAGTCCAAGCTGTCTGCCCCTGTCCCTTATCAGCCAGCAACCACCCAGCATTGTATTCTCCAGCTGTCTTCTTTCATGAGCAGAGTAGTGTCTCGTATAACTGCCCTTCAGGCATGACCTTCACTTCAAATGGCGATACTTGAAAGTGTATCCTACAGTCTTCCCTTTGTCTGTACCTACCTGTGGGCTCAGTCTTCCTTGCCGCTTCTTACCCATCCCCAGATGGGGCTGATGTATTAGTTCATTGCTGAGTCCTTTTCTACGCCCCTTTTACACTCCTTCCTACAGTTTTTTCTTTCTCTTGTTCATTGCATGTGTTGCCATTTTGCCCACTATTTATGACATGTCCTTGTCCGATCCCAGTCCGAAGTACCCTTGTGTTTTCACTTATGTCTCCAGCTCCTGTCATACCTGTCATCTGAGATATCCGTTGATTTAAAAATAGACGGCCTCTGTAGTCTCTATTGCCATACAGAATGCTTGGTCTGTGTGCAAGAAAACTCAATCTATTCTACATATTTTTCATCTTAAAAATCAATAATTCTGCTTCAATGAAACCTGGATTTCTCCTTCACATTCTTCCATAATTTCAGCCCTTTCTTTCTCTATCACTTGCTTCACTCAAACCTATCGCCCTACTAGGTGAGGTGGTAGACTGCTAATCCCTACCCCTCATCTTGAATACTCCCCTGATCCTCCCGAGTTCCTTGTTTTTTTCATTCTTTTAATATCACTATGCTTAAATTAGTCATCCATTTTCTCTTACATCCCTATTGCGGTATCACCCAACAGACCCACCACTTTCATTTTGCAATGATCTTGACTCTCTCTTTTCCTGTTGTTAAGACGGATTTCTGAACTCTGTCCTGGTGGCGCAGAAGTTCAGAAGGCCAACCTAATTACTTGGAACGGGGTAACCTCTGGACAAGCCAGACCAATCAAGGTAGCGATCGCGGCGGTCAAGACTAGGTCTCAAGAGGGGTGAGGGTGACTGAAAGCCCGCAATGAGCACACAAAGCAAGAGCGCTTACAAACTACTCCAAACAGTTGTTATATCAAAAATAGATACACATTTATTTTAAGGCCTTTAAAATAATGACCGTAGCGAGAAAATCACAATATCACAATACTAAACCAACACATACCATATCAACACAATATATATACAAATACACAGTCGCAAGCGTTTAAAGCACGAATTATGTAGTCCACCTGAAAGGAAAGGAAAACAGGCAGTGCGATAACGCTTTAGACTCAGTTCGCCTTCAGAGGCACCTAACTAGATGGAAGTCCGAGCCCTGCGAAGAGTGGAGCCTTGTGCTCAAAGTACCTGCCACGCCGGTGCCAACGGGCAAAAGGGGAAGCTCTTCGGAGGAAGTCAGGCAGTTCGGGTTAGTGCACAGCAGAAGGAGATCAGGTTCCGCAACTCAAGCGCAGCCTCCACAGCGGGCAGAAGCAGAGCGCGAGTACGGCCAAAAGGGTGCTGTTTTTACACAGCAGGGAAAAGCAATGGGATACTGCAGGAGGGCGACCAGATCCTAGCTAAACTACTCACCGGTCCCCGAAGCAAGCAGACCCAGGCTTCTCCACGTTAGTTTTAGCAGCTGGCAGGTTCAGAAGAGCAGGGAACGCCTCGTAGTCGTGTAGAGCAAAAAGACGTCCCAATCGACGAAACCAGCACAGTTTGTTGCCGCAGCAGGACAACGGAGCGGCCGTGTGTATCTGAGCCAAATGTACACTCCTCCCTTCAGACTTGGGAACGCCAAGTGTACGAAGCGTGGGAGAGTGACAAGGACTCGAAATACAACACAACCTGGCGGCGGTTACAGAGCAGGACTCCCTTGTAAGCTGGTCAGTCAACTGGATGGCCCAGAGACGCTTCCGAAGGCTTACTTGGCAGGAGATGATGAAGTCGCCGGGAATAGCTGTTCCTGCTATTCCAAAGGTCGAAGCACCAGTACAGGCCTTCTGGTTCGATCCAAGGAGGAAAGGGTTTCACAGGACGACAGCAGTGCAAAGGAGGATTCCTTCAGCGGGTCACCAGCGATTCCTCGGTCCAGCCTCTTGGTTGCAGGATACTTGGCTCCTGTATTCCTTCGTTCGTGAGAACTCAGGAGATCGACATGGTAGTGGTGTTTCCAGCTCCCTCTTATCCACGGTTCCCTTCGCGCCAAAACGGAGGGGAGCCAATGGGAGATCCGCTCATCAACACACACACCATACGTGGACCAATCACGGACCACGGTGGTCCCAGGCATTCACACCACCCTAGACTCTCTGGCACCCAGGATGTGTATTGGGACCAGACATCCCAGCCCACACCCTGGAGGCACACAAACGACATGTAGAAGCCCGCGAAAGCAACCACGTTTCGCGGGAAAGTACATGCCCAAATAAGGAAGGCCCCGGGTCGCCCGACCTGGGGAAGGTGAAGGGAGCAAGACGGTCAGTGGACAGGACAAAGGAGCCTCGTGGTCTGGCCATTTTGGGAGCCAGGCCACCATTTTGGGTTCAGTGCGAAAAACGTGCTCAGAACGCCAAAAGGAGCTCAAAATAAACAAAACGATCGCTGCCACCATTCCAGTCCCTGAATGACTTGCACCGATCAAAATACCACCCTAAAAGAGTATCTAGGGCCTGTAGAAGGCTAGTGAACCAAGAGAGCTGTAACTTAGCTTACAGTGCCCTCTTGTGTCATGTTGCACTAAAGCTGCGACACAATAAAAGAAACTACGGGAAACAGCGTTCCCCGGTACTGACTGTCTTAAGGGCATGTCAGTTTCCCCGTAAGAAAGGAGCGAAAGCCCAGAGAAGTGCGGCAGAAGGCTGTACTTCTCTGGCAAAGTCAAGAACAAGGTTAAAAACAATAGCAAAAAGTTTAGGGGTTGCCACATGGAAGGAAAATTCCCTACAATTACGAAATCTTTCCTAACACTCGCCCCTCCCAGACTATGGACAGGGGGAACTAATCCACCCCTGGATGAGTCTCTTGTTCAGGTCGGTTAAACATTCTGGACAACCCATCAGCATTGCTATGTTGGACACCTGGCCTATGCTCAATAGTGAAGTCGAAGCCTTGTAGACTTATGGACCACCTAAGCAACTTTGGATTCTCCCCCTTCATGTTCATTAGCCACTTTAACGGCTTATGGTCAGTTTGCACAGTGAAGTGGGTCCCATAGAGGTAGGGCCTCAGCTTCCTTAGGGCCCACACAACAGAGAAACATTCTTTCTCTACCGTGGACCATCTGAGCTCTCTGTCCTTAAGCTGGCGACTAATAAAACCGATAGGGTGTTCCTTACCCTTCTCATCTACTTGTGATAGTACAGCTCCTATCCCAGTGTCAGAGGCATCCGTCTGCACGATAAAAGGTCTTTGATAATCAGGGGCCCTGAGCACAGGGGCCTGGCACAAGGAGTCTTTTAAGCCATTGAAGGCCTTCTCACACTCGTCGGTCCAAGTTACCTTCTTGGGTTTCTTCGGAGTTGTGAGGGCAGTCAGAGGAGCAGCTATGGTACCATAGTCTGCCACAAAATTGCGGTAATACCCCGTGAGTCCTAAAAAGGCTCTCACTTGGGTTTGCGTAGTGGGGGTAGGCCAGTCTTGCACTGCTTGTACCGGACTGAGTAGAGGCTGTCTCCTCCCTCCACCTACTTCATGTCCAAGGTAAACCACTGAGCCTTGTCCAATCTGGCATTTACTAGCCTTTATGGTCAAGTGGGCTTTCTGAAGAGCCTGGAGCACAATCCTGAGGTGTTTCACATGGTCTTCCCAGGTGGCACTGAAAACTGCTATATCGTCCAGATATGCAAGACAGAATTCGTCCAACCCATTCAACACATGATTCACAAGCCTCTGGAAAGTGGCAGGTGCATTCTTCAACCCGAACGGCATTACCCGGAATTGGTAAAGGCCGTCTGGAGTAGAAAATGCTGTCTTCTCCTTGGCATGTTCTGCTAAAGCTATTTGCCAATAGCCAGCAGTGAGGTCAAACGTGCTGAGGTACTTGGAGGCACCCAAAGTATCCACCAGCTCATCTGTTCGAGGCAAGGGGTGTGCATCTGTCTTGGTGACAGCATTCAGAGCCCTGTAATCCACGCAGAACCTCAATTCAGAAGTGCCTGCTTTTGGAACCAACACCACAGGACTGGACCAAGGACTACTAGAGGGTTCAATCACCCCAAGGTCTAACATCTTGTTGACCTCGGTCTTAATATAAGACCGTACTTTATCTGACATCCTGTATCCCCTACTTTTGGTAGGTACACTGTCTCCTGTGTCAATGTTATGTTTGCACCAAGGTGCCAAACCAGGGGACTGTGAAAACAGGGGGGAAAACTGCCTAAGCAAACTTTTCACCTCAGCCTGCTGATCAGAAGTCAGGTGAGGGGCCACTCGGACACCCTCAACGGAGCTATCTGAAGGACCGCTTTGGAACAGGTCGGGGAGAGGTTCTGACTCCTCTTCCTCAACATCTGAAGCCAGTAGCAGTGCTGCGATTTCGACTCTTGGGACGAAAGCCTTCAGCCTATTCACGTGAAACACTTTTGGAGCCTGTCCAGGCCTTCCAAGGTCCACTAAATAGTTCACCTCACCCAGGGGCTCCACCACTGTGTAAGGGCCTGACCATTTGTCCTGTAAAGCTCGAGGCCTTATTGGATTCATGATCAGGACTTGCTGACCAGGTGTAAAGTTGATGAGGGAAGCTTTCTGGTCGTACCAATGTTTCACCAGCGCTTGC
This sequence comes from Ambystoma mexicanum, assembly GCF_040938575.1. Lineage (NCBI taxonomy): Eukaryota > Metazoa > Chordata > Amphibia > Caudata > Ambystomatidae > Ambystoma > Ambystoma mexicanum. The sequence goes on from NC_090941.1 coordinate 81,230,196, forward strand.
CTTCAATTTATCACTAGCCAAGCCCATCAGAAGTACCATCCGTTTTCTGAGCCCTAGCACATAATCAACTACATTGGTAGTAACAGGGGGAGTGGGCATCTCCCATCCTTCTTTGACGATGGCTAAGGGTCCCCGTACGGGATGACCGAACAGAAGTTCGAAGGGGCTGAAGCCAACACCCTCCTGTGGTACCTCTCGGTAGGCAAACAGTAAGCATGGTAAAAGAAGATCCCATTTTCTTCTCTGAGGTTCCTCCAGAGCCCCAATCATGCTCTTTAACGTTCTGTTGAAACGTTCCACCAGACCATTGGTCTGGGGGTGGTATGCAGAAGAGAACTTGTAGGTGACCCCACATTCTTTCCACATAGCCTGCATATACTTCGACATAAAGTTGCTGCCACGATCTGACACAACTTCTTTAGGGAAGCCAACCCTAGTAAATATGCCGAGTAAAGCTTTTGCAACTGACTTGGCAGTTACAGTTTTCAATGGGATGGCCTCAGGATACCTGGTTGCATGGTCGACCAGCACCAGGATAAACCTATTGCCCGAGGATGTTTGCGGGTCAAGGGGACCAACGATGTCGATCCCTACCCTTTCAAATGGTACCCCCACAACTGGGAGCGGTACCAACGGAGCTTGGATTGTCGCGCCAACCTTACCAGACAACTGGCAGGAGGCACAACTCCTGCAGTGACTTTCTACTTGCACCCCCATCTTGGGCCAGTAGAAGTGCATGGATAACCTTTGCTTGGTCATCTTCATACCAAGGTGACCAGCAAGGGGAACTTCATGCGCCAACTGCAGGAGGAAGGGCCTAACAGCAAGGGGAACCACCAACCTCCTATGGTCTCCTTCTGTAGACTCTGTGGGATCACTATACAGGAGTCCACCTTCCCAAAAAATCCTATGCTTCCCAGGAGGTTCACCCTCAAGCTGGGAGCAGGCCTGTCTCCTTAGGCCTTCCAGAGATGGGCACTCACGTTGGCCTTTACTGAATTCGTCCCTATCAGGACCTCCTTCAACTAACAAGTCTTTTAGTTCAGGATGATCGTTGGGGTCGAATACTTCAGGCATCGCCACCTCCTCGTCAGGCCCGGGCAATTGACCAACTTCCTCCACCGCAGTGGTAGGCGAGCTCGGGGGAATATTCTCTTTCCCTCGTCTTGACTTGTAGACTCCTTTCGCCTTGGGTTTCCCCTTCGGCTGGGGCGGCGTATTGGACTTGGCCAATGCTGCCCGTGCTTGAGACCGTGTGTAGGGTCTTTCGGCAGTGTCTCCTACGAGCCCCAAAGCTCTGAGATCATTACCCAACAAGACCTTTCCCGGGACGTTTCTCTGAATGCTCACTGGAATCCTGACTGCTGTACCATTTAAAGTAAGATTTACAGGGATCACGGGAAACATACGGAGGGGGCCGTCAGCCAACTTAGTGGGCATCAGAGTAGCTCTGGCAACTTCCTCTGAGTCTACCAAGGTAGAATCCACTACAGTGCGACTGCACCCACTATCTCTAAGAGCTGGAGTATCCACTCCATTGATCAGCACACTGTCTTTAAAGTAGTGCTTGGTATTATCCGGAATCCTAGCATAAGCCTCTGCGACTTTAGGCTCCCAGGAACCCAGGGACACTAAAACTACCTCAGCCTCTATTCCGCTGGGAAATGAGTCTGAGGAGAAGGATGCTCCTGTAATCTCTTCTTCCTCGTAGTAGGAGAAGGCCAGATTAGCGGAGTGGACCCCCAAAGGTCTAACCTTACAACGGGGATCCCCCTTCACGTGGTCAGTTGCTCCACAAGAAAAACAAGCCCCAGTGGGTCTGTTTACGTAGGGAGGCTTATTGTAACCAGAGTTCTGTTTCGGAGGCTGACCTCCACTACCCTGTGAGTTCTCTTGTGTCTTACCCTTGTTTTTCTTTTTGTGGCCCTTATGGGAAGAAGATTTAGCAAATTCCCCACCCTCCATATCTTTGGACTTTTTCCCTTCCTCCTGCTTACCAGGATGAGTTTTGTCCTTATGGGACACTCGATGTGACACCCATAAGTCTGCTGCAATGGCCAGCTTCTTAGGATCTATCTCCTTCGAATCGGCCAAATGCTGCTTAAGCTCCGGGGAAGAAGAAGCAAAAATGTGTTCCAGCATGACAAGATTTATCATGCCTTCGAAGGTAGAAACCTTAACACCTTCGACCCAGCCAGTTAAGTTTTTCAAAGATTCAGCGACATAAGATACCCAAGTACCACCTTCCTTTTTCTTATACTCTCGAAAAGGCTTTAAATATTGGGCCAGAGTCTTCACAAACTTTAAAATGAGAGTTTGCTTTAACATTGCGAAATCAGCCCGCTCAGCCTTCGACATTTCCATAATGGCACTACAGCCAGAATGGGGCAGTCTACTGAGCAACCACGCAATCTTATCAGCATTGTCAACTTCTTGAACCTCGCATGCATACTCAAACGCATTCAGCCAGTCCATAATGTCATTCCTTTCTTCATACACACTGAGCAGATCTTTCGGAAACCGTGGATGAGAGGAAGCCCCAGACCCATGTCCAGGACCCTTGGACCCATTTGCAACCTGAAGCTTGGCCAGTTCCAACTGGTGATCCCTGTCTTTCTGTTTTTCTGCCTGTTCGATTTTTAGTTTGGCTATGCTGAATTCAAGCTCCTGCTGCCTAAACCGCAGCTCTTGCTTCTTGAATTCAAGCATAGCCTCCCCATCAACACTGGCAGAGGAAACATTAGACATCACATCCTCCCTGTCCTCGTGGTCGCGATGGATCAGTGCAGCGGCAGAACCGTCGGTTCTACCAGTGAGAGCAGCCCCACCTCCTTCCGCACTGTCCTCAGAAGTTATAGCGTCAAGCTGCGCTTCTTGCCACGCCACGATTCTTTGGATCATTTCCAATTTTGTGCCTTGAGAGGAAACACCTCTCTCCGCACACATCTTCTTCAATGTTTCTGATTTGGAAGCATTTAAAGTTAACAAGGTATTTGCTTCCATACTGTTTGATAGGACTATGGCCTTTTTAAAGTTATATTACAACAATTCACTAGGTGCACTGTTTGGAATAACCTGAAATGCCCTAGTTCGAGCGCAACACTGGATACCTTCAGTCGTATCCCACTGCTGTACACCAGTTTGTTAAGACGGATTTCTGAACTCTGTCCTGGTGGCGCAGAAGTTCAGAAGGCCAACCTAATTACTTGGAACAGGGTAACCTCTGGACAAGCCAGACCAATCAAGGTAGCGATCGCGGCGGTCAAGACTAGGTCTCAAGAGGGGTGAGGGTGACTGAAAGCCCGCAATGAGCACACAAAGCAAGAGCGCTTACAAACTACTCCAAACAGTTGTTATATCAAAAATAGATACACATTTATTTTAAGGCCTTTAAAATAATGACCGTAGCGAGAAAATCACAATATCACAATACTAAACCAACACATACCATATCAACACAATATATATACAAATACACAGTCGCAAGCGTTTAAAGCACGAATTATGTAGTCCACCTGAAAGGAAAGGAAAACAGGCAGTGCGATAACGCTTTAGACTCAGTTCGCCTTCAGAGGCACCTAACTAGATGGAAGTCCGAGCCCTGCGAAGAGTGGAGCCTTGTGCTCAAAGTACCTGCCACGCCGGTGCCAACGGGCAAAAGGGGAAGCTCTTCGGAGGAAGTCAGGCAGTTCGGGTTAGTGCACAGCATAAGGAGAACAGGTTCCGCAACTCAAGCGCAGCCTCCACAGCGGGCAGAAGCAGAGCGCGAGTACGGCCAAAAGGGTGCTGTTTTTACACAGCAGGGAAAAGCAATGGGATACTGCAGGAGGGCGACCAGATCCTAGCTAAACTACTCACCGGTCCCCGAAGCAAGCAGACCCAGGCTTCTCCACGTTAGTTTCAGCAGCTGGCAGGTTCAGAAGAGCAGGGAACGCCTCGTAGTCGTGTAGAGCAAAAAGACGTCCCAATCGACGAAACCAGCACAGTTTGTTGCCGCAGCAGGACAACGGAGCGGCCGTGTGTATCTGAGCCAAATGTACACTCCTCCCTTCAGACTTGGGAACGCCAAGTGTACGAAGCGTGGGAGAGTGACAAGGACTCGAAATACAACACAACCTGGTGGCGGTTACAGAGCAGGACTCCCTTGTAAGCTGGTCAGTCAACTGGATGGCCCAGAGACGCTTCCGAAGGCTTACTTGGCAGGATATGATGAAGTCGCCGGGAATAGCTGTTCCTGCTATTCCAAAGGTCGAAGCACCAGTACAGGCCTTCTGGTTCGATCCAAGGAGGAAAGGGTTTCACAGGACGACAGCAGTGCAAAGGAGGATTCCTTCAGCGGGTCACCAGCGATTCCTCGGTCCAGCCTCTTGGTTGCAGGATACTTGGCTCCTGTATTCCTTCGTTCGTGAGAACTCAGGAGATCGACATGGTAGTGGTGTTTCCAGCTCCCTCTTATCCACGGTTCCCTTCGCGCCAAAACGGAGGGGAGCCAATGGGAGATCCGCTCATCAACACACACACCATACGTGGACCAATCACGGACCACGGTGGTCCCAGGCATTCACACCACCCTAGACTCTCTGGCACCCAGGATGTGTATTGGGACCAGACATCCCAGCCCACACCCTGTAGGCACACAAACGACATGTAGAAGCCCGCGAAAGCAACCACGTTTCGCGGGAAAGTACATGCCCAAATAAGGAAGGCCCCGGGTCGCCCGACCTGGGGAAGGTGAAGGGAGCAAGACGGTCAGTGGACAGGACAAAGGAGCCTCGTGGTCTGGCCATTTTGGGAGCCAGGCCACCATTTTGGGTTCAGTGCGAAAAACGTGCTCAGAACGCCAAAAGGAGCTCAAAATAAACAAAACGATCGCTGCCACCATTCCAGTCCCTGAATGACTTGCACCGATCAAAATACCATCCTAAAAGAGTATCTAGGGCCTGTAGAAGGCTAGAGACCCAAGAGAGCTGTAACTTAGCTTACAGTGCCCTCTTGTGTCATGTTGCACTAAAGCTGCGACACAATAAAAGAAACTACGGGAAACAGCGTTCCCCGGTACTGACTGTCTTAAGGGCATGTCAGTTTCCCCGTAAGAAAGGAGCGAAAGCCCAGAGAAGTGCGGCAGAAGGCTGTACTTCTCTGGCAAAGTCAAGAACAAGGTTAAAAACAATAGCAAAAAGTTTAGGGGTTGCCACATGGAAGGAAAATTCCCTACAATTACGAAATCTTTCCTAACACCTGTCTTCTTCCATCTGATTCCCCTGTTATTCTTCTAGGCTGCTTTAATCTTCATCTTAATACAATTCATGCCTCCACTTCCTTTGTTGATTTTTTTATAGCTCATAATGTTCATGAAGTCCTTTATCATGCCATATCATATCCTACGGCTCATCTTCACTACCTCTTCCATTTCAACTCCTTCATTGCTCCTGACTGACTTGTCCGACCATTTCTTACTTTCGTTTTATTCTCTCTCGCTTCCCTCCAGCATGCTCCTACCCTTCTAAAGCTACCTGCAGAATGTTGATCCATTACGTTTTGTCCCCTCACTTACCTCCTCTCTTCTCAATTTCAATACCCTCTCTTAACTGAAATTTTACTCTGCTCTCTTTACCTTTTCATCTTGTCTTTGTTCTTCTCTGGATTCACACTACCATGCATAACCTTTTTCTCCTTCACACAAACAACCCCAACCCTGTCTTAACCCAGCTGGTTGAACTCTTCAGTGTTCCTTTCATCACTACAAACATTTAGGATAGAAAAAATACTGCTGTGCTGACTTAACTATTTTATCTTCTCTTCACCCTTCTTATATCACATCACTTCCCTTGTCTGAACAACAATAATTCGCTGACCTCATTCTCAACTTCTCCCACAACCACACCGACTATTCAAAATATTGAACCAACTCCTATCCCTCACTAGTCCAGATCCTTTTATTTCTCACCCCTCTCTCCTACTGACATTGCCGCCTGCTTAACTACTGAGAAGTTCTGGCTTCACAAATATCTTTCATCATCTGCTTGTAACAATCCAGGCCCCTCCTGTCTTCTAGTAGTCTCTGCCATCCTGTTTCAGTACATTCCACTCCCTGACTTTGAAATGGCAATAGTTCTCCACTGTGCATGCCCCATAGCATCTCCTTCTTATGCTTTACCTCTCCCCTTATCGCAGAGGTCTTTCTTCTCCACCTCCCCTCCCTCCCTACTTTAGTTAATCTCACTCTCTCCACTGCCACCTTTTTGACTTGCTCTTGACTCTTTCCCCTTCTAACGTTTTACCCATTTCCCTTCTCGCCTTTCTTCATAAAATTATTGAATGGATGATCCATTTTTAAGTGTCATCCTATTTCAACCATCACTCTATCCTACCTTTGCATCAGTCTGAATGTTTGCCTGTCTCACTCTACTGAAATGGTGCTACCACAAGTCAGACATTCCTTGCTTTCTGCCCGTCGCCCTTAGCAATCAACACTTCTTGTGATACTTGATCTTTCTTTTACTTTTGACAAAGTGCATTATGCTATTCTCATATCTGCTCTTTATTCTCTGGGTGTTTATCCTTATGTCCATCATTAATTCCAGTTCTATCTTTCAGGCTATTCTTAATCTGTCAATTGGGCTGGCCCATCCTCCCCTATGCTTCTTTTGAAGTTTGGAGTCCCTCAGAATTGTTCTTTGATCCCCTATTATTCTCCCTCAAAACTATCCAACTAGCGGGTATTAATCCCTTTTTTAAACCATCACACCTCTTATATGCCAATGGCTCTCAAATCTTGTTCTCCTTCTCTTCATTCCGATTCCATACACTCCACAATTTCTGCCTGCGTAGTCATCTCAAAGTCCTGGATGTGATCAAGTGCATTGATTCCCCTCAAACACCAGAGCTGTTTTTTTTTCTGTTCCATCTATCTCACCACCTATCTCACCTTCTACCATCAAGTTTCCACTCTCTTCTATTCCCTTGTCTCCTTCCGCATGCAACCTGGGCATCAACATTCATTCTTCTCTTTCCTTTTCTCTACACATCCACACTCAGTCATGTCGTTTTCATCTTTATTATCTGTGCAAGGGTTGCTGTTTTCTTTCTGTTTGTTCATTTCACGCTACCAAGCCTATTGTCTCTGCCCCTTCATGGTCTCCGTGCTTACCAACTGGTCCCCCTGTGATTATCTGCAACTCTGCTATTCAGGTACTTTTCTGTCTTTCCCCTAGAGCTTCAATATCACAAGTCCCTACCTCTTTGCACTGGCTTTCTTTCAAGTATTGGCTTTTCCTTATCTTTCTTCTCTCCTCCAACTTTACTCTCCTGCCCATCCACTAAGGTTTCAGTTTCGGGTTTCGTAGGTTCTACGCTCTGGCTGTGAAACATTGTACCAAATTAACATTTTCTATTTGGTCTCTCTCTTCTTTCACTTGTTTCTACTCACATCTAAAAGGACACAATTCCTCTTGTTCTTCTTTTTAATTTCTTCATAGTAAATAAACATATACCATGTTTTTTTCGAAAATAAGAAAACATCAAACATAAATTAAACAATAAACAACCAGCAACCTCTTGATGAAATGAACTTGCCATCATTATGGGAGCCCCTCTATTGGGAACATAAATGGCCAAATAACCAGTTCTCTGGGATGGTTCTCACTCAGCATGGTCTACAAGCATATTTTAGCTCACTGTACCTTTCACAGATAAAACAAAAATCCATATGTATATCTTTCTAGGCCTGCCCACAATTAGTCCAGGACAGAAATGCTAGGCAGTTCTCCTGTGAACAAGAGTACCAACAGGTTTCAGTATCCGCTTCGTAGTTTCTCAGTGCTGGCTGTGAAACATTGGACCCAACTAACATTTTCTAGTAGGTCTCTATCTTCTTCTTTTACTTGTTTCTGCTCACACATAAGAGAGCACAAGTCCTCTTTTTCTTCTATTTTAGTAGTTTATAGCTCTCCTTCGTTCTGTTGTATCATTCTGAAGTACTTTGGCAGATGCGCTATATAAGTTCAAAAAATACAAATATCATAACCATAAAATTACAATGTAAATCATGCAACAATGAACAAACATCTGAAAATATGATACATCACTAGAAGGATAGCTGATGTAAAGAATTGAACGTACACTAAATAACAAACTTATAAAATGTTTTAAAAAATCAGCAATAATCTTTGTGTATATATAAAAGGGACATTTGTGGATATGTGTGTGTGTATGTTCAAAATATTCAACATACTTCCCAACATGGTACAAACCTGAAATTTGGCATGTGGGTAGGTTTCATCGTGTAGACAATGGAAAAGGTATTTAATACAAATGTTTCAATTTTCTTTTTAAGCAGTCTTCAATGCTTACCCCTGCCATATGGCTCTTCACACTGTAGTTCTGCCGTAGTTCTGCGTAAACTTCAGTAGTTCATTGTTCCTAAACTTGCCAAACTATCAGCATTCTAGCCAGTGGTCGAAGTGTACGAAAAGAAGTAGTGGAACTATGTTCCCTGCTGGCCCGTCCCCACCAACTCCCCACAAACCCCATTGCCACGCCCCCTCCCACATGCAATCCAAACCCCCAAACAAACACACCTGCTATTTAAGGGAATGTTCAGGGCAGTGCACTGAGGTGCAAGCTTCAACTTCTTCCTACACTTTTATTTTAAAACAATCCCATTCCAGAACGGTTTCTTTTTAAACCAAAAGTATAGGAACAGTGAAACTAAATTAAAAGTATAGGACCCCGCCCACTTCGACCTCTGATTCTAGCTGATATTAGCGGCACTCACTTTTGAAGTCAATCAGGGGGCACAAAATGGTGCTTTTGTAGTAATGCGGGTGACAGAAAAAGGTGCATGTCTCTTCAGTAGTGTCCGCAATGACATTGTCCGTCACGTTGTGGCAAATCTGTCATGGTATTTGCAGGAACTTCCTTTTCCCCGGATGGTGATGAATGTATGCCACCTCAACAGTACAAAGCTTACATGCTTCATCCGTACACGTACTTATGTTGAGGTTCCTGCTGCCTTGGCTGTAGATCAGGACACCAATAATGTTGCTGCGCAGTCTCAACGCTCCAACACTAAAATTAGCTGGAATCGATTGCATTGTTATTCCAGTAACGCAAACAACCATGCAACATCATCATCTATATTTGTTCATTGCATGGAGTTCAAACTAGGACTGAAGTGAAAACTACCTTGCACAGCACGGGTACACCTGCTAGTCAAACATAAATGAAACAACCAGCAACCTCACTGTAACTTTCATAGAGGAAACCATATCTATTTGTATATCAACCTGGACCTGCCCACACGGACTCCAGCACCAGACTACTAGGCAATTATTTAGTGAACAAGAGTGCCAACAGCAACCCAAAGCAGGGGTGGACTGGCCTCTATGGAACTTTGGAGATGTCCCAGTAGGCCTCTGCACCATGGGCCTCTTTTGTTGGGTTTCCTATTTTATTTCCAAATGTTCTCATAGGAAAATGATTGGGGTTGCTGAACATGTGTAATATGGGGCCACTCTGGAAAAGGTTTCCATGGCCTCTATTGGTTCCCAGTCCACTCTTGCCCTCAAGAACATGCTTCTGCCATGTTCGGCTTAATTAGCAAGATGAAACGGTGTCTATTTAAGCACAGAAAGCACAGGGTCCACCTTTGCATTAAGCTTTCTAAAATGAAGTACCGCCCAAGAATGACTGGCAGTATGTTAGAAATAAATGAACACAGATATATGGTGCATGTAAAACTCAACCCTCAAAGAGAAATCAAAGTCAGACGCAAAAGAGGAATGCAATGCTCAGCCAGGAGCTGTCCTCACAAACAATCATGCAGAAGGCATGTGTTGGACAATGCACAGACGATACAGACGGTCAATATCTTCAAGGGCTTTTCTGAGTGCAAGAGCATAGCAGACCACATACCATGAAAACTCACATGTATATATATATGTGTATGCATGGGTACATATGCACATGCATGTGAGTATGGGATTTCTAAAGTGAAAACCTAGATGGGAAGCAACAGAGTGCTGTACAAAGGGGGAGCACGCAGGGGTTACACGTTGGGGGCAGGGGTAGCGGGAGCAGCTGGGATGGTAAAAGCGCATTGAGGAACAAGCAGGAATGCCTGCACAGTGTTCTTTTTTTTGGAATGCCCTGACATGAATGGACATCATATAGTTTGACATATTGATTCAGAGGACTCCCCAGGAGGACATGTAACTGCTAACCTAAATTGCTGTGTGCATTCAGATACTATAGCAGGAGGTCTCTGCAGAGGCTGTTCAGAGGCACCTTAGGCATCTTTCAAGCATCACTAATAACGTAACCTGGCAGGTCATTGTGACATTCAAGGGTCACATTACAAAATGTCACCTTTCCAAAGACCCCTGCAGAAATGATTGCCACGGATAAGGGCATCTGTGCGGCTTCACTTGTTAGATTTCGAGCAACAGTTGGCATGCGCATTCAGCTAGAAATGTCGCAAAAGTGAGCACGCGCTGCATTTCCAGCTGTGGTTATGTTTAGAACTGGCTTTGTTGTTTTCTGTTGCACATATGTCTGCCTCACCCACCTGCAACGATGCTGAGCCTCGCCAGTATTGTGAGTCTTGTCTGGTGCATGCCTATTTCGTTACGCGACTATCACACTCCCTTTTCAGTCCTAATTCTTAATCAGCATGTGTATGCTTCTTGTACGTGTATGTGAATGTGCCCAGTATTTGTGTCTTTCTTGTTGCACTAGATGCATTCCCCCAGTTGCCACGCAATATAAATAACCGATTATGCCATATTACTTCAGTCACTTTATACATTACATGGGGTCCACATGAAATTGCTCCCTTCTTCACCCAAGCAGCCACTGCTCAATAAGTATTGTAGTATAAAATCATGTTAATAAAAATACAGGTAGTAAAATGCCTGTAAAGAACAATTTGAACACACAAACGACCTGATTTACAAATATGTTTTCAATGGGACTTTCCCATGCTATAACCTTTTTATAAATCAGGCCCAAAGTCTTAATATTGTCGTTATGCATGTCTGTAATATGGTAAACATAGTAACTGGCATGACACCATCTTATTTCTCATGGAGTCTCTCATTGATGTTCTAAGTGGCGAAGTGGCAAACCTGTTTCTATGCCGCAAAACTTCAAAATGGGTGAACTGTTTTTACCGTTTGACAATATGGATGCTAACCTTGCTAACCTTACTCTGAGTTTATTGCACATGGCAGGGCATCTGTTTTATTGGGACTAGCAGTTCTTCATTAATGTATAATGAATTTCTTTTGAACATTTGAAGAAATCAAGTCGGTCCCTGAAGAAGAAGGCACGTTCCCTTTCTGAAAATGATTTCAGATTTGGGGACACTAGCATTAAAATGCTTGCTTTGCTTACGGTAGTGGTTGGGCTTTGTTTGCATTTTGGACACGCATATTTACTACTGGATAATTTAGGTTGTCCTACAAACATTGCCTAATTCTAGATACCTTTAAGATGGCAGAGTTGTTCAGTCAAAATGGAAGATAACTTTTGAGCAGGTACTAAATAAACATTTACAAATGGACATTCATTACTTTGGAGGCATCCGAATGTTCTTCGCCATTTTGTAGCGTTGAGTTCTGACTTTCTTTTGGTTTGTTTGATATTTCCTTAGCATAATGTTTATGGATGGTGCAATAGATGTATGAGGCACTATATCCAACCCTCCTATAAGTCAACCAATCTATCACGCAGACACTCTGTAAAGTAGAGGTTGCAAAGGTAGGACATTTACTACTCAAGCATGTAAATGCAACAGTTAAACGCGCTGATTGTCATCCGCTTTAATTATATCTAGAGATGTATTTTGTTACATAAGTCTTATGTTTTCTTAGAAAGGGCAATAAAACAATAATGGATTTTAAGCAACACTTCCCCCCCTGTTGATGATTGTTTTGCCAAGTGTGTCCTTGTTGTCTAAGAGAGAGAAGGTATCCTTTAATGCTAAAGATCAGCTTCATAAATATGAGATGATCTCGGGAGGATTTAATGATATTTATGCTTAGTTATTTTCTCATAATCTAGAGGTTTTTTTTTTCTTTTCATCTCTTGTTGGCATTTTTCATTCTTTCATTCTTTTATTCTCTCCACCGTCCACCTTTCTCTGTCACACCCTTTGGAAAATTGAACTGATACGATGTACTTTTAAAAGTGTTACCCTATATATTAATATTACTGTATTCATTTTATTGTTCATGTTTACATTATTTAAAGAAACAGAACTTGAAAAAAAAAATCTGCTTCTTTATACACTTCAGAAGGAGGGCCTTTTCTAAGGATGGGTGAAGAAGGTGCCAGCAGCAATATCAACCAGACCTCTGGTAATTAAGGTCCATATTACAGAAACTTGGACGGGTACAAATGTAATTTTGAATAATATTATCACTAGCAGAATACATTGTCATGAAAAAAAATATGTTCTTGCAGTTGGGAAATGGTCTCCTAGTGCCAATACCGTGCCACGTTTCACTTGCACTGGTGCAATGTTTCTGTAAAAACAGGACCAGGGTGTGAAGTGGGAGGATTGGTTTCACGGACAAGAGCAAAGGAAGAAGTCTGTTTGGCTCTCCTGAAACTATAGTGTTGGAAAATTGGTGCCTTACGTTTGCTTTGCCCCTCCCATAAATTAGCAATGGTGGGTTGCCTGGCCAGATAGTGGGAATTGAAAGGTAGCAAAAGAGCCTGACGGGGAGAAGAGGGATTGTGGTAAACATGAGAAAAAGAAAGATAAAGGGAGAAAACAGAAAATGACAGGTAAGGAACCGCAGGGACAACAGAAAGGAGGATGTTATCAACCAAATGAGAGTGAGAAAAAGAAAACAAAGAAGAGAGAGAGTGAACGCAAGGGATTGAGGGGAACAAGGGAGGGTGTAAAATGAAGGAAAACAGAAGAAACGACAACAGAAGGTGAAGATGACAGAAAGGGAAAATAAAGAAAAATAGCCAATGTAATAGCAGGAGGAGAAAATACATAAAAGAGAATCAATGGGGGTCATTACGAGATTGGAGGTAGTCATGGCGCTATTTGCGACATGACTGCCTCCAATAACGGGACGGAGTCTGGTGTGGTGCAATGGGCACTTACCAGTCTAGTCCGACCCCGGCGGGACCGGTAAGTCCCCATTGCACCAACCATTCCCAGGCAATAACTTGTGAGAGCTGGGAAGAAAACTGACACTGAAGAGGCGAGAGGGGGAACTGGCAGGGGTTGAGGTAAGAGAATGAGAGAAAAAATGGTTGTGAGGGTAAGACAGATCAGTAGGTTAGTATTAGTGCTTACTGCTGACATTGAAGATTGCAGGTTCAAATCCTGACAAGAGCAACTCAACTTTTAATATTTTCAATGTTGTTAAATGTGTACCAATGTCGGTGGGATAATAGTAATTGTGTATCAAAATGTTCTAGGTTAAAGGTTAGACCCATGGAGAACACCACCGGTAGAGCTAGAGATAGAGGAGAGGAAGGACGCAAGTTGGACCTGGGAGGGTCGATCAGAGAGGAAAGAAGTCAGCCAAGTCAGAGCCTGATCAGTTATTCCCAGGTTATCACAAAGACAGTTGAACAGGGTGGCATGGTTGACTGTGACAAAGGCAGAAGAGAGATCAAGTAATATGAGAACACATGGGGGTGTTGGAATCGAGGTTGAATAGCAGGTCTTCACGGATGTTCAGGAGAGCAGTTTCCGTGCTTCTGGCAGCTCTGAATCCAGACTGATGATCATGGAGACAGCCAACAGATTAAGTGTGGAGATTAAGTTGGGAGATGGCCAGCCTTTCCAGGAGGTTGCCCAGAAAAGGAGTGATGGAGATTGGGTGATAGTTAGCCAGGCAGGAAGGGTGGGCATAGGGTTTCATAAAAAGATGATGCACAAAGGAGTGCTTCAGCGGGGAAGGGAAGACTCCAGTGGCAAAGGAGTGGTTGCAGAAGTCAGCCAAATCAGGAGCCAGGGTGTCAATATGGTCCTTGATGGTTTTAGAGGAACAGGGGAGAACCTGTTTTGACGAGACTTTCATAGATCAGACTTGTCTAGAAACCTTGTCTGGGGAGAAAAGGGGAAAGGCAGAGAAGGGGGAAGGAGGGGTAGCCAAAGAAGGGCCAGGGGAGAAGCAGGGAGTAGAGGTAGGAGGAGAGGAAGAGAGAGAGGACAGGATGTCCTGAGTTTTTCAGATGAAATGAGAAGCCAGGGCCATGCAGCGGGCCTGGGAGGGGACAGGAAAGGTAGAGACTGCAGCAGGATTGGCCAGCTCCTTGCAGATTTTAAATAGTTTGGCCGAGTTGTTGGATGACGCAGAGACAGAGGTTTGGATGAGGGCTCTCTCCTTGGTGCGGACAATAAGCCATATTGCTTTTGGAGCAGACGGCAGGCCAGTTTGTCAGGGGATGTACAGGAAGTATGCCATTTTCCCTCAGCCAACCTGCACTTGCGTTTGAGTCAATAATGCCCCCGCTGCAAGAGTCATATTGCTTTTATTACCCCGGCCCGCAAGATTTGCATGATCGGGGCACTAAAAGCATTTTTTTCTGTCCCGAAACGCTACAGGACAGAAAAAAAAATAAAAAAAATACCACAAAAATGGCCACCGGGAAAGGGAGAACAGAGTCTGTTTTGCCTTTCCATGGCGGCCATTGGGAGCAGACGTGCTGGAAACAGAAGTATTTCCAGTGCGTCCGCTCCCAAAAAAAAAGGAGAAAAAGGTAAATGGGGTTGGGAGGGCTGAAGGGAGGAAGGAAAAAAAACATCCCTGCGTCCCTGGCGGGGGACGATGGAAGCCTCCAGCCGTGTGGAGGTGCAGAGCAGGGATGGCCCCGCTCCGAGTCTCCACACAGCTGGAGGCTGCCATCGTCCCCCACCGGTGACAAAGCAGCAAGAAGGTAAGTGTGGTGGGGAGGGCAGGCAGGAGGGAGGAAAGGGGAGGGAAAACAAAAAAGAAAACCTTACCTGAGTCCCCGGCGGCAGGCGAAGGCTGCCTCTCAGCCATGGGGAGGAGGCTCAGACCGGGGATGGCCCCGCTTCGAGCTTCCTCATTGGCTGAGGGGCTGCCACACCCCCCCACCATGGGCAAGGAGGATGGAATCCCAGCCGAGAATTGAGGCGGGTAACGACCCAGCGAGAGCCAATCAGAATGTGTGTTGCATTCTGCTTGACTCTCGCCGAATACTAAAATGTGCTTAATACCCAGAGGTTTCTGAGCGCGGACCTAGGGATGGAACCTGTGGTGTGCCGTGTCATTTTGCTTTGAGCTGAATAGATCAAGCAGGGTTGAACAAAGATGTGCATTCAGAGATTCCTAGCATCAAAACCGACTGGCCCACTGAGGGGGGAAATGTTCGAGAAATTGGCTGCACAGTAACAGAGTGGTCCCCTGGTGCTTTAGCGGCTCTGAAAAAGGGAGGGGGGGGCGATTTAGTGGGGGTAAACTGGAAGAGTGTAAGAGAGCAGTGATGTGCTGTTGGCAGCCTCAACCCGGAATTCCGTTGACTGGGCTTGGGGTGTTTTCTGGTAAGTAGTCGTTGTGTGCTGTTGTGCGAGTCTATGTGTGGTTTGTTTTGTTGTTGCAGTGTAGTGAAGTTTGTGCAGATTGTTGTGTTATAGGTTTGTGGTTGTGTTTGGTTAGAGTTTGAGAGGTATATGCAGAGGGGTGAAATTGTTAGTGGATTGGTTAATTGGGCAAATTCTAATAATCACAATTCTATCTAAGTGTGGCGCATGCTGGAATTTTAAACCTATCTAGGTGTGACGTCGGCTAGTTTTACGATTAAGTCTAGATGCAACGCCGGCTAATGTTCAAGATCACGTCCAGGTGTGGCATTTGCTAACATTCACAATTCCATCCCAGTGCGGCACATATTAATGATCACGATTTGATCTGAGTGTGGCACCTGCTAATCCTCAATGTCCTATTTAGCTGCGAGGCAGGCTGGTGATCATTATTACATCCTGGTGTGGTGCTTGTTAGCATTCATGTTTCTAACTAGATGCGACACAATTAAGAATTTCATCTAAGAGTGGCACATGCTAACATTCAATTTTCTATCCATATGCGATGCAGGCTAAAGTTAAGAATTCCATTTAAGTGTGTCACATGCTACATTCAAATTTTCTATCTATATGTGACACAGGCTAAAGTTAAGAATTCCATTTAAGTGTGGCACATGCTAACATGCAATTTTCTATCTATATGCGACACAGGCTAAAGGGAAGAATTCCATCTAAGTGTGGCACATGCTAACATTCAATGTTCTATTCATATGCGACACAGGCTAAAGTTAAGAATTCCATCTAAGTTTGGCACATGCTAACATTCAATGTTCTATTCATATGCGACACAGGCTAAAGTTAAGAATTCCATTTAAGTGTGGCACATGCTAACATTCAATGTTCTATTCATATGCGACACAGGCTAAAGTTAAGAATTCCATTTAAGTGCGGCACATGCTAACATTCAATGTTCTATTCATATGCGACACAGGCTAAAGTTAAGAATTCCATTTAAGTGTGGCACATGCTAACATTCAATGTTCTATTCATATGCGACACAGGCTAAAGTTAAGAATTCCATTTAAGTGTGGCACATGCTAACATGCAATTTTCTATCTATATGTGACACAGGCTAAAGTTAAGAATTTCATCTAAGTGTGGCACATGCTAACATGCAATTTTCTATCTATATGCGACGCAGGCTAAAGTTAAGAATTCCATTTAAGTTTGGCACATGCTAACATTCAATTTTCTATCTATATGCGACGCAGGCTAAAGTTAAGAATTCCATCTAAGTGTGGCACATGCTAACATTCAATTTTCTATCTATATGTGACGCAGGCTAAAGTTAAGAATTCCATCTAAGTTTGGCACATGCTAACATGCAATTTTCTATCTATATGTGACGCAGGCTAAAGTTAAGAATTCCATCTAAGTTTGGCACATGCTAACATGCAATTTTCTATCTATATGTGACGCAGGCTAAAGTTAAGAATTCCATTTAAGTGTGGCACATGCTAACATTCAATGTTCTATTCATATGCGACACAGGCTAAAGTTAAGAATTCCATTTAAGTGTGGCACATGCTAACATTCAATGTTCTATCTATATGTGACACAGGCTAAAGTTAAGAATTCCATCTAAGTGTGGCACATGGTAACATTCAATGTTCTATTCATATGCGACACAGGCTAAAGTTAAGAATTCCATTTAAGTCTGGCACATGCTAACATTCAATGTTCTATTCATATGCGACACAGGCTAAAGTTAAGAATTCCATTTAAGTGTGGCACATGCTAACATTCAATGTTCTATTCATATGCGACACAGGCTAAAGTTAAGAATTCCATTTAAGTGTGGCACATGCTAACATTCAATGTTCTATTCATATGCGACACAGGCTAAAGTTAAGAATTCCATTTAAGTGTGGCACATGCTAACATTCAATGTTCTATTCATATGCGACACAGGCTAAAGTTAAGAATTCCATTTAAGTTTGGCACATGCTAACATGCAATTTTCTATCTATATGCGACACAGGCTAAAGTTAAGAATTCCATTTAAGTGTGGCACATGCTAACATGCAATTTTCTATCTATATGCGACACAGGCTAAAGTTAAGAATTCCATTTAAGTGTGGCACATGCTAACATTCAATGTTCTATTCATATGCGACACAGGCTAAAGTTAAGAATGCGACACAGGCTAAAGTTAAGAATTCCATTTAAGTGTGGCACATGCTAACATTCAATGTTCTATTCATATGCGACACAGGCTAAAGTTAAGAATTCCATTTAAGTGTGGCACATGCTAACATTCAATGTTCTATTCATATGCGACACAGGCTAAAGTTAAGAATTCCATTTAAGTGTAGCACATGCTAACATTCAATGTTCTATTCATATGCGACACAGGCTAAAGTTAAGAATTCCATTTAAGTGTGGCACATGCTAACATTCAATGTTCTATTCATATGCGACACAGGCTAAAGTTAAGAATTCCATTTAAGTTTGGCACATGCTAACATGCAATTTTCTATCTATATGCGACACAGGCTAAAGTTAAGAATTCCATTTAAGTGTGGCACATGCTAACATGCAATTTTCTATCTATATGCGACACAGGCTAAAGTTAAGAATTCCATTTAAGTGTGGCACATGCTAACATTCAATTTTCTATCTATATGCGACACAGGCTAAAGTTAAGAATTCCATTTAAGTGTGGCACATGCTAACATGCAATTTTCCATCTATATGTTATGCTGGCTAAAGTTAAGAATTCCATCTAAGTGTGGCACATGCTAACATGCAATTTTCCATCTATATGTTATGCTGGCTAAAATTAAGAATTCCATCTAGGTGTGGCATATGCTAACATAGGGAATTATGTTCGCAAATAATGCAAAACAACATTTACAGTCCAGCCATGAGTAGATTTAGGTCGATGGTCATACATCTCTCTAAATGTGCATAGTGTAAGTCTATGGCAGTGTACTTTATGGAGAGGTAAAGTAAAGTGGCGGGGGCTTTATGGAGCAGAGTAATTGCTCAACACCCCACCCAAGCCACACTTACAGTTTTTGTTGGTGCCTGGTGATTGCTAGCTTCATTGGCTTCCCCTGCAGACACCTGCAGACACATCTTGGAGCCGCCAATGTAAGAGCCGCCCTTTGCCTTGGGGCTGCCGGGCAGAGGGCTGCCCTGGGGATGCCAGGTGTGTCTATCAGGTGGACAATCATGGGGGCAGGGGGGTGGTGGTGGGCGGGTTGGGAAGCGGTAGGCAGTGGGGAAAGCATGGGAAGCTGGTCGGGAGGGGTAGAGGGGACAAGGCTGCACTCAGGCAGCTGAAGTTAAATTATTATTTAAAAACGGGCCCAAAGCAGTCCCTGGGTCCTTTCTCTCGCCTGGCCTGGAATGTTGGAAGTGGCGAGTTCTGTGCTACCTGAAAGTCAACCACTCCAAGTCTGAATTCTTTCTTGCTGACCAAAAACACCAAACACTGTGACATCCACACCTGCCTCTTTACTAAGAAGCTGGATGGTGTCAGGATCCATGCCAGTATACCCTGGAACCTTTTAGCTGCTCTGCCAGTTGCCATAGTGCTGTACCACGCTTGGCTCCCTGGTTCAGACAGAGCGTTATCATGCTGAGCACACTCATGGCATAATGCCAAACATGATGATATCATATGCAGGGAAGCCCAGTCAGAACTGGAAGACTTGCTGGGATTTAATGCAGAAACGGCACGGGAGCATTACTTCTCAACATTTTAAGCCTGTGAATAAGGTTTTTGTTATTTGAATTCTGCTAATGTGTTTTTTTATCTTGGACCCCATATCCTGATTGTCTATTGGATGTCCCTTGTGTACTGTTACTCTTGTGATTACTTGGACATATGCCTGTGTCTGTGTACTGGATTATTGACTGGAATGTCTTTTTTTTTACTGTTGCCCTGGTGATTACTTGGATATTTGACCTGTGTCTGTTAAATTGATTCTTTATTGGATTTCCCCCGTGTGCTGCCTTGCTGTTTAGCAGAACTAAGACCTGTACCTGTCTGCTGGATTTAATTGGGCTTCATTACTTGGACATGGACAGTTCTATAGAGGAGTTCTTCTGTGGTCTGCTGACTGGAGGAATTCTTCTGGGGTTCCTCGCTCAATCAGGGCTCCGCTCAGGTCCATTAGAGGCCTTCTTGAAATAGCATCTCCTTAGTTGTGTCCTTGTGCTATCCGGTCAGCTCCCTACAGACTCTTGGACTTTCTCCATCCATTGCAGGCTACTGCATTAGGTGGGCATCTCCAGCCTATGGACTGTCCCCTATTGGACAAATGGCCCTAGCTGTATGGCTATGCTTCTCATATGCCTTCTATGAGGTAGGTGTGTTTCTGGTTGTTTTTCCTGTGTTCTTTGATAGTTGGTTTTTAATGACCTAATGATTTGTGCCTCTTTCCCTTTCTTCCCTGGGAGAGAGCCTGGGGCAGCATTCCTCTCACTGCCTTTTTCGTTTGTGCCCTCTTTATCCATAGTAGTTTTGACATAGGCATTCTCATTAGGAAAGTCTGCATCATCAATCTTCTCACCCCAGCTGACCACCTGCACCATGTCACTTGGGTTTGAAATCAAAAGACACCTCTCTTTCAAGGAGCACATAGCAAGGAAGATATAAACGGCTTGGTATCAACTTTTCCTCCTGTGGAATTTCAAACCCCTTATTCCAGAAAATAACTTCAGATCTTCAGTCTAAGCCTTGTTCCCCTGCCACCTGGCTGATGTCAATGCATTCCAGTGAATCCCCTGGCACACCAGAGGTGTGCTTTCATGCATCAACATGACTCTTCAAAGGGCACTGCAATTTCAGCCACAGTACCTCAATCGTCTTTAAACTCTACTGGCTCTCACTGCAAGCATGTATCATCTTCAAATCCTTCTGCATCATCTACAGGGTTATCACCACCCTGAACTCCCCAAGCTAATTCACAGATAAACACAGCATCTCTGGAGGCCTGCCTACAATACACCAGAAATTAAGGACATGTGCAGACTTGAACTCTGACGGTGCAGTAAAGGAAAGAACCGGAAGACAGGCTTTCTCTGACTACATGCCCAGACTCTGAAACTTCCTCTCCACCAACATCTGACTCAACCCCTCACGTATACATTTCAGGAAGGAGCTCAAGACTTTTTTTTCAAGGACTGGTCTCTCTATAACACCTAGGTCCACACACAAAACAATCGCCACCTAATCTGAGACTGGGTGGGCTGCTTCCCCACTTCCTCCCCTGATTGCTTGTAGATGACTTACTGCAAAATTGCCCTCCCTCTGCCGCCCCATCCATATCTGCCGACTCCTTTGTGTATCTGCTTCCCTTACCATTTACTTACCCCTATTACTTGTTAAGTGCTTCATTGCAACCCCAAAGCTAGGCCCATGCCCAATAAATACCCCAAAAATAAATGTCACACAAGCATGAAATTCTTGAAGCAAAATGGGAAGGAAATCAGCATCCTCATTTTAGTTGGCATTACGTGTTCACTTCGAGCAGAATCCTTCTATATCTGCCCATTGTTACTTGGAAAAATGAAATTGGCCATTTGAATTGACACTCTTTTCTTAGGAATGAAGGGGAGAAACCAACTCCTTTTCAATTCCATTTTGTATACCACCTTTGCAAACCCAGATATAATTGTTCCTATGAAACCCAGGGAAATGAATTAATGATGTGTTACTCACAGAGACAATATACCCAGTGCAATTGTAGATTCCAGGCCAATGTATTTTAAAAATATTTTCAAAAAGTTTATTTATGACTCCAGTCCCCCTTCTCAGGGATCTATAGTTAATGGAAATACATTTTAGTACAGAATGGGCATTTTGGTTTGTTGAATTAAATTGCATGGACTGGAGCAATCTCTGGGACATCTCACGGCCCTTTTCTGGATTTCTCTATCTACTGGTTGCATTTTGAAAGTCACTAGATTCTCCACAGCCCTATAAGATTAGGCTGCCCTCTGCTCTGGTCCCTTGATCCTTTTGGGCACAGTCTGTCAGCCTGCCCTCCCTTCTACAAATGTAGGTCTTGGTTTCTTTAGTCTAATTGGGTTTATGACCAGCCAGTGAGAACACTGATTCAGTCCCAAATTTGTGCTGAGTTAGAGTTTTTCTAAGCTAGAGTTCCCACCAACTATAGGATCATTTGACACTACATTCTGGACTTGAGTGTCCTAAGGAATGTCTGGGATGAAATATAATCCCTTCCCCAAGGAGTGTGAATATTACATGTTATGTTATGTTAACAGAATTTATAGAGCGCACGTACGCCGAAGGCATCATGCCACTGAGGAAACCAGAAAAGTTTAGTACCAGAGGCAGTGGAGTAACTTTTCTGAAAATGTTGGGAGGGACATGACATCTGAAGAAAAGGTGCCCCAGCCAAATGAATGGGGACAAAATGGTGTGCCCTGAAAGTTGGGGTGGGACAAACACCCCTGCCCCCCTATAATTACGCCCATGACCAGAGGAGAGTGTATCTGAATGACAGAGTTTTCAATTTATGCCGGAAGGCAAGGTGATCAGCCACCCTCCAGAGATCGAGCAGTAGCTCATTCCGGGCCCTAGCTGCCACCACGGAGAAGGTGTGACCCCCAGTAAGGGTGCGCCTAAATCGAGGGACAACTATCAAAAGGGCGGAGAGGGAAGGGAGGGCGTGGGCCGGAACATAGTGCACACATTCTGACTGCAAATACTCTGCTCCCCTGCTGTAGTAGGCTCGATGAACCAAACACATGGATTTAAACATAATCCAAGCTGTCACGGCGAACCAGTGGAGCTTTCTCAACAGAGGGGTCATGTGTGTTCCAAATGGTGGGTGAATAACAGCTCTTGCAGCAGCATTTTGGAGAAGTTGCAGAGTGTGCTAAAATAGTCCTTTTTAATAAAGCTCTTGATGTGAATAAGTGAGTATGACATAAGCCCAAACCGTTGCATTGGAGTACTTCTAGGAAGGAGATGGCATGTGAGTAGGAACACACAAATTGTAGGCGTTGTTTGGTTATTTACTCACCCAATGACCGCCCATGGCCATACTAATTCCTATGGCTATTTCCATGCAGTACCTTCCCCTCCTCACCCAAAACACATCATCGTGGCATTTCTTTGATCTATCTTTATTACGCAGTAACATCGAAGTATGGCCTACCTGTAATATTTCATACCAGTAATATTTCAAAGCTCTCTACTGAGAGTCAATAGCTTAATTGCAGATTTTAAAATTGGCTACTGGTGTAATAAAAACATCTCTGACAAGCGTGCCTTTAGCCCTTTTATGTATACCTCTTGCTTGCATCAAAGTCCTGTTAAAAACAAGCTCTGATAAAGCCAACAGCCAACAGACTATCTCAAGTTGCTCACGCATGACGTGGGACAGTATGGGAGCTGTAAAGTCATGTGATTTAATTTGACTAAAGTATATAAGGCAGATTCTCCCACCTTGAAAAGTACTGATGCAGACACGTTTTCTGGATACTAGAACATGTTTTGATATGTGATGCACATGAGTATCTTTAAACTCATTTCACACCATCATTAGATTGTAGGTGAATGTATTCTTTACGGTGGTCAGTCAAAAGGCAGAAAAAAAAATCTCGAATAACAAAAATCTCGAAAAAAAAAGCCCGGAAAAAAAAATATCGATTTTTTTTTTATATATATGTATTTTTTGGGTCAGGTAAGTAAAAAAAAGGGTTAAAATAAAAAAAAATAGAAAAAAAGGGGGGTTAGGGGGAACCCCCCCATTTCGAAAAAAAACGTCATAAAAAAAAATGCGATATTTTTTTTTTCGGCCTTTTTTTTCGAGATTTTCTTTTCTCGAGATTTTTAAGTTCGGTATTATCACTATAAACCATTCTTTACATCTTAACATTTAGTAAGCAGCCATCATTTTGATACTCAATAAATAAGCTGAGTGCAATGAAATATCAAAATGTCTTATTCATGCATGTCTTTTCATAAACACCCTTGGTAATTATTGGTCCAAACTATTTATGGACGATGGGTTAGAAAACACTCAATAATGATTTTCGAAAGACAGTTATTCATTACTAACCAGTGCTATTACGGTTCTGACTGGGACACTGGCACCGTTTCAGATTTGAAAAGATAAATACACCCACATGGGGACACGGCCAACCTCCATGTAAAGCAGACGTGCCCGATTTGAGCTCCTGACGATCCGAAAAAAAGATCAGCTTTAGTGTTGCAGTTGCCCTAAAATTAACAAAAGATAACATGGGAGTCCTTCGGCAGTCGGAGTGCAAGATCTACAGACCCTGAGAGCTCCCTACTGGTGGCATTAATCGCGCAAAAACACTGTATGCCGAACCCGGCCAGAGAAAATGGGGGCTTGAGAGGAGGGAATCGGCTGAGCCTGCAGGACTGTGATTGCAGTGCTGGGATGGCACAGAGCCCACTTTGTTGCACTGACAGCATCGAGCGTTATAATTGAGGAAATATAGCAGTCCTTGAGAATGCGACACACAGAGACTACCAGCAAGACTGCGAAAAACCTGGTCGGCAGCACAGCTGCAATACCAGAGTCCTGCATCCCCTGACTAGGGGTGGGGTGGGTGAGCCTGCGAAGCGGAACCTCCGCTCAGCGAGGCTGGCGTGTCGCAGTGGCCGGGCCTGGAATGGGAGAGTGCACCCTGGAACTGGCTGTCCATCAAGAAGTGAACAGACTGAGTGTTATAAACACTGTGGCCAGAGCGAACAGCGAAAGAATAATAACGGTAAGGAGCGGGGGTGGAGGAAGACATGCCAGCCCATACCGAATGATAGAGACTCCACCTGTATGAAGTCACACCCCGGTCCCACAGAAACTTGTGCGACCGGTACTAACAGAACGCCCTGAGCAACACTTCTTTTAGCTGACAATCATCAACAGTGCCTCACTCCAAGTCTGAAATCTTACTGCTGACCAAAAACACCAAACACTATGACATCCACACCTGCCTCTTTGCTAAGAAGCTGAAGGGTGTCAGGATCCATGCCAGCAGGGAGCCATACTCCAGAACCTTTTAGCTGCTCTGTCAGTTGCCATAGTACTGTACCACGCTTGGCTTCCTGGTTCAGACAGAGCGTTATCACGGCGAGCAAACTCTTGCCATCCTGCCCAATATGATGATATCATACGCAGGGAAGCCCGGTCAGAACTGGAAGACTTGTTGGAATTTAAGGCTGAAATCGCACAGGAGCATTACCTCTCAACATTTTAAGCCTGTGAGTAAGATTTTTGTTTTCTGATTGCTGCTAATGTGTTTTTATGACCTTGGACCTCCTCTTCTGATTGTCTATTGTTTTTCCCTTGTGTACTGCTACTCTTGTGATTAACTGCACATATACCCATGTCTCTGTACTGGATTGCTGAGTGGACTGTTTCTTTTTTACTGTTGCCCTGGTGATTACTTGGATATTTGACCATTGCCTGTTAAATGTATTCCTTATTGGATTTCCCTTGTGTGCTGCCTTGGTGTTTACCAGAACTATGACCTGTCTGCTGCATTTAATTGGGTTTCATTACTTGGACATGGACAGTTCTATAGATGAGTTCTTCCGTGATCTGCTGACTGGAGAAATTCTTCCGGGGTTCCTCGCTCAATCAGGGCTCTGCTCTGGTCCAGTATGGGCCTTCTTCAAATAGCATCTCCTTAGTTGTATCCTTGTGCCATCCGGTCAGCTCCCTACAGACTCTGGACTTTCTGTATCCATTGCAGCCAACTGCATTAGGTGGACATCTCTGGCCTAAGGACTGTCCCCTACTGGACAAATGGCCCTAGCTATATGGCTATGCTTCTCATTTGCCTTCTGTGAGTTAGATGTGTTTCTGGTTGTTTTTCTTGTGTTGTTTGATTGTTCGTTTTAAATGACCTACTGATTTGTGCCACTTTGATAAAGCCAACAGCTAACTGACTTTCTCAGGCTGCTCACTCGTGGGACAGTATGGGAGCTGTAAAGTCATGTGACTATTTTGATTATTATATAAGGCAGATTCTCCCACCTTGAAAAGTACTGGATACTAGAACATGTTCTGATATGTGATTGCACATGAGCATCTTTAAACACATTTCACACCATCATTAGATCTTAGGTGAATGCATTATTTACATCTAAACATTTAGTAAGCAGCCATCATTTTGATTCTCAATAAATAATCTGAGTGCAATGAAATATTTATTTATTTACTTTAATATACATACAACCATGCTGGTTTTGTATATACGTGTAACTGAAAGGCGCAGGAGAACCCTACTCTCTGCCCCAGGGTATTATCGTACCAGAGTAAATTGAAAGGGTGTCCAGAGGACGTTATTTCTTAATAAGGTATCACAATTTATTTGGCATGATACATCATTTAAAAGCAATTAATTTATCATAAATTATTCAACACATTGAATGTCATTAATGTTGCAGGAAAGCATAGAAATACCTAAAAAGCCATAAAAGGCCATACAATTTCACTCCATTCACAGTGAACCATTCACTCATTAAACTACATACAGTGCCAAACATTCATCCACAACCCACCAAAACAAAAATTGGTGGAACATTTGTGTAGTGAGAACACCTAGTTGTCCCAGCCAAACAATACTATTTCATATACATTCAATGTTCAGAAATCCCAGTAGTTATGCAACATGTGATCTGCTAATGGGGTGGATGAAATAAATAAAATCCAACTGAACACATCCCCAATTGTTCTTCTCGACTGGTTTCGACGTATAGAGATGATTCAGTCAACGTCTTCATCAGGAAAACCATTAAATGCAATAAAAAAGGAGGGAACATGCACACCATTAGTGCACTACCCTATCGTAAAACTAATTAGCAATATCTATACCAAACCTTACAACAAGCAAATGTTATACTAATACTAATACAAACAAAATCTTAATGACAAATTTACATTTCAGGGAGTACATGTTTGAGAAACGAAATCCAGACAGTGTCCCTGATTTCCCAGAGTGAAAAGGTTTGTGAAGCCCAAAAAGGAAGAATCTGTGTTCAGTGGTGAAGAGAAGCTAACACCAAGAAGGGCTGAATTAAATGACCACAGTGTAAGACAACCAAGTGCCCAGAGACACCAAGGAATGAACGGAATGCACAAACCTGGCAAATTATGGTCATATGCTCCCATGGCCCAATATTATTGAGGCCATTGGCTGCAACTCAAAAAGTATCAAAGCCTTAAAAGGAACAAGGCATGGATGAAAATACCACTACAAAAACTGTGAGTTTAGAATGCTTCAAATGGGGTGTAGAAAAAGGTAGTACCCAAAGTTACTCACCCCAAGCAATGAATGATGGTACATTAATGTACCCCCTGGTTGGGACTGCATACGCAGAGATTGTGAGGTTGATGGCTTATTGGGTCCATACATAAGTTCAAACAGTCTGTATTAAAAAACCAATATATCAATGTTGACTGTTATGTAACAACTTCAAGGCTGTCTACCACATGTCACTCAACATTACATAGTGGAAATACCCTGAACGTTTCCAAACAATAAATTGCTTAGACATTTTTCTTGTGAGGTAGCCACATACACTCAACATTACTTAGTGAAAATGCCCCAATGAAAACAATTAATTGCTAAGACATCTTTCCCAAACATGCAGCAATGGGCATGACAACCGTCCAAAGTCTGCTAATGTTCCAGGGGCCCGCGCCCATTCGAATACATAAACAAACGTATGCAAACGATGAAGAAATCAAGGGTGAAAATTACCAAAAGACACCTACAAAGAGCTTGCCAGTGCAGACCATAAAAGATACTTACAGATAGTGGGGGTCATCACGACCCTGGCGGTAGGGGGTTAACGGCACCAGTGTAGTTGCCGGCGCCGTTAACCCCCTACCGCTTCATTACGAGGTCCGCTCGCGGGACCCGCTATGGACGCCTGGTAAAACCAGGTGTCCTTAGCGTGTCCCACGAGCGGTCCAGCATGCTAACAACGGGCCCGTCATTAACAGGCCCGTTGTTAGCATGCTCCCCATTCCCATTGAGCCCTATGGATGCTCGAATGGGAATGGGGATGCACAGGCTCTGGGTTTCCTGAATGGGGAAATACCGGGCCCTCTAATGTCAGAATGGCCCGGTATTTCCCCATTCATGGAACCCGGACGCGGTACCCGGTATGGGGGCAGCCATGCCGCTAAAAGCATCATGGCTACATCCATACTTGGAATGACCCCCAGTGTCCTTCTGGCTGCACACAGATTCGCTACCAGTGTAGTCCGTATAATGGTGCAACACGACTAACGCTGTGGGCATGCGCACATATTCAAAGTTAGGAACCTAAATGCGCATGCACTGTGGTTTACAAATACGGAGGAAATGTCACGTGAGGCTATCTACCGTAATGTCATGTGCCCAAGTCATGCCTCATAACCCACAGTGAGGACATCACCTCCCGAAACTTGTACGCACAAGCATAAGACGCACCGGGAAGCACCATACACAAATTTTGAAAGTACAAAAATAAAGTGAAATGGTGAAATTCATGTCATACGCGCAGGTTGCTAATGTCATAATATTTAAATATACGACTGTCTAAGCCTACCCCAAGATAATATGGGGCCATTAATGAAAGCTTATGTGTGCACCATAATTGGGACTCCACATATTGCATGGCTAGGCAAAAATGTGCATCAGGGCAAACCCCAACTAATCAATCATTCTATGTGAATATTCTACTGAATAAAAATCATTCCAAGATTGTTTTGCATCTTTAACATCCCAAGTTAAGGGTAACTTTTAAAACACCCCTTCAGACAACTGATTTAAAATGTTTATACACTTCAAATAAAATATTGTAATAAAATATATAAAAGTCATGTCATTTCCCTCCATAAACAAATTCCAGCATGATGAGAGATTATCACAATTTTTCGGATTGTTAAAATGTTTAAAAAAGGTCATTCCGATTCCATGAAGACTTTCACAGTCTACTATCACATGTTTAAGAGTTTCTAGTTCAAAATTGCCAGATAAGCGACACCATCTTGCTGACTGTGAATACCAAGTAGTACTCCCTTAATTTCCAAGTTTTCGCTACAATTGAATTTCATTTATAGGTATTGTCGTATGATCTTTGGGGATGGCAAGGCCTGGAAATATGCAGGGCAGTCTGGGGCACCATACGATATTGCAGAACCATTCAACTATTGCTCAGAGTGGGTAAATGAAAAATTTAGCTTCAGTGCTACTTTCCCTACACTTCTTCTTCAACCATGTTTTAAAACTTGGTACTCGGATGGTAACACCTGTTAGCTCATATTTATCATTCCATATTTTATGAGTTGCCATCATTTTTGCAAATGTACCTATCTTTGAGCAATTATCAACATGTTAAAAGGATGTCAAAAATTGAACACCAATCGCATTGTTATTTAACGATAACATGTTTTTATAACCCATAGTGACTCTGTAAATTCCATCTGTATCTATACTATTTATTTCAAATTCTAACATGATGTATTCGATAGATACACAATGTGGTAATCACAAGAACTTGTGAATAATCAGGGCTTCAAATCTACAGAGCAGGGATGTGTAATTGTGTCCCAAATCTCTACACCATAGAGTAATATGGATGTTGCCCTTGCTATATAAAGAAGCAAGACTGTCTTTATAGAATAACCCAAATATTTACCTATAAAACTTCTAATCATATTGACAACCTATAAACACTTACTTTTGATTTCTGAACAATGAGATTTCCAATTAAATTGGTCATCTACATATAGTCCAGAATATGTATAAAGTGCTACCTGTTCTAATTGGTCTCCTTCTAATTTCCATATATCTTGTTTCTGTCTAGCATAATTTTTTACAAAGACCATGGTTTAGCTTTTTGATACCTTTACCTTGACGTTATTAGTTTTTGCATATGAGCTCAAGGCATTTATAGCCACCTGTAATCCATGTGGGGTATGGTCAAGTAATGAACCCACTTTTGCTGGACAAGTAAAGTTACTTAGGTGTTCCGGGAGATCTGCAAGATACAGGTTAAATGAAGTTGCTGCCACTATGCATCCTTGTTTTACTCTAAGATAAGTTGCAAAAGACTTAGACAACTTTCCTGTGGTGTCAAGAAGTACTTGGACTGTGGTCTCTGGGTAAAGCAACATCAACAGTTTTAACAAGCCAGGTGGAATTTTCCATTTAATAGGTTTAGCCCACAATATATTCCTGTTTACCGAATCAAATGCTGCACTAAAATCTATATACGCACAGTATAGATTTGTATTACGGCTAATCCAGGAATATTCCATTGCAGTTGTTAATATGATTAGATTATGTGCAGTGTTAGAGTGTTCTATGAATCCTGTTTGATTTGGTGTATCTTATTTTCAGAGATCCAGGCCTTGAGTTCGACTAGTAGGACCTGAGCAAAGATTTTTGACGGTATATCCAGCATAGCTAAGAGGAGATCATTTCCTGGAACATTCCATGGGCCTTTTTTATAGACTGGTAAATATCAAAATGTCTTATTCAAGCATGTCCTTCATGAACACCTTTGGTAATTATTGATCCAAACTATTTATGGACGATGGGTTAGAAAAGACACAATATTGATTTTCGAAAGACAGTTATTCATTACTAACCAGTGCTGTTACGCTTCTGACTGATGGTTAAGTCTTGCGGAGTCCACGGCTAATGTCGGATTGAAACCTAGTTGCGGTCGGGTGTTCTGCACGTACTTGTACGCGAAGCTAACTAAGCGCTTGCAAACAACTGAACAGCAAGTCCTAATACTTTGGGGTGAACTAATACGTTCTTGGCAACGGCTGGGAAACTAATGAAAATTGGAAGCTTTTTTCCAGTCCAGTACTGACAGACAGAAAATAATGCAGGTCTGTTCAGTTTGACCTAATGGAATATGTGTGAGATGAGGACCAGTGCTCTTTCAACTGATAATTATAATCGATAAATGGCTTAAGAGATTCACACCCTTTAGCGTTTCGATACAGATATTGGAGTACCGTTTTGAAGTCAGAACTTAGAATTAGAATCAGAAGTGGAAAGGAAAAGCCACGTTTAAGCACAAGATACATGACTGCCCCTGAGGAATGTCTGGTTATTTCATAACATCTAGAACAGAAACTTATATAAGTCGAGCTATGATGAGAACAGCGTTCAACAACAACAATTTATTTGGCTCTGTGTCCTTCCTGTTCTAATTATTGTTTCTGGGTTTTTTTACCAAAATAATTTTTATGCGTTTTGTATATTGTATTGTAACATGTGCATATGCTTGTTATGTTTTTTATAATTATGTCATGAAATTGTTGCTTTGAATTTACATTAATAAAATATTTTGATATGTGAGATAGGTTTGGACATACACCTTGTAATTTTTCTCGAAGGTGACATTGTCCGGGTACTGACTTCTTCTGTTGGTATATACGAGAGTGGTGTTACTATATGTATACCCTTCCTTTTATTGAGATTTAAAAAAAAATGGTTCTGACTGGGACATTGGCACAGTTTCAGATTTCAGAAGATAAATATGCCCCCCTTCTTGATTTCTTCTTAGTTAATTACAAATGTTCTTTTTGCGTGTTTTGCACTCCATTCATATATTGTATAAGCCTATGCACACCTTTCTATGTGACTGCTTTCTGAGTTGCCACATCTTATATCCTTGCGTTTCTCATAACCTTTCTTGAAATATTTACAAGAACTCTTTTATTTTCCTAACCAGTTGTTTTTAGATAGAGACAAATCGAAATACTTTGAAACAGTGCATTTCCGCTCACTGATAACATTGCAGCGGGAGCCCAAATGTTTAATTCTCTGGATGTGGCAGGGAGGGAGGAATAACAGAGTTCTCAATGTTCGAATGGCTTTCTGTAAGAAAGCCACCCCCTCCTGTTTTTTCTCATAATTCTGGGACTTGTAATTTTCCAAAATTTCAAATGGGAAAGAAATAACTACAAGTCCCAGGATCCAAAGAGTAAACAACAGGAACCACGACCTGTCACAACCCATCAAGCTGAAGGCTATGTAATGTCTAAGAATGTTATGGTGTTTTTGCCCACAGGGTAATAAAGATGTCTCAACTAAGTGTGCTGTCACTTAGTGACTTATTATCAATATGCGTGTCCTTATATTTGTTGCTTGCACTCAATTCCTGTTAATTACCCGCATTAGCAAAGCCAATAGTTTTGGATTGTGTAAAGATATTAGTCAGAGATTTGCCAAACACTGTTAAACATACTGAGGTGCTAACACCACTTGCCAAGTGCTGCCATCTTATGGCTAATAGTACCATTATGGCAGTGCCTTAAAAAGGCCTTCACCATGGCTACATAAAATCCCAAAGGTGTTGGCTTTTACCAGTGCGTGTTATATGTTTGTGATCCACATGTTTCTGCTGAATTCACATGTTTCTGCTGAATTCCTTTCTTTACTGAACACAATGGTTCAGAAATGATAACTAATAACGTATTTTCAATTGTCACTTTGAAAGCATAATTTAAACGTGTATTTTACTGTGCACCATGTGAGCCTTACCTGTGTGTGCTAGATCATTATGAGTATGTTGTTTTCAGAAATAAATTATGTTTAACAAAGGATTATTCTAATAAGCTACTTTCTAATAGCTAAAGCATATTGAAACACATGCAGATTCTTTGTGAAAGATAATATTCTCTGCCTTTGAGGGTCAATGGATCTCAGTCTATCCACTTCTTTGAAATTCCACTTAATGTTTGACTAGATATTCATTCATCACTGACATAGTTGTCTTTGAGATCAAGCTGAAAAATAAAAAAATGGGTTTGGCTGTGTTTCGTATACAAAGCTTACATTTAATGTTATATTTGTAATTTAGAAACAAGGCCTGTTACAACTGATATGTTTAATTGATGCACAACTGCACATTTTATGATAATATGGCCATTCTTATCTACAAATAGCTTGACTAATGGTTGTTTCTGTGTGAGCATATGGCCTTGGGTGAATTATAGGTAACAGGTTAATAGTCCACAGAATATCAATGTAGCATGCATGGATGGTATATGCTGTCTTGTGTAAAAGAAAAACGTTACATTTAAACAGTTTATACTTATAATAGTAAACTAACAATAGCAAATATCTGAGTCTGTCAACAGATACTATAATTATGTTGGGATTCATTATAAATATTCTAACTTTATAAATGACTTTGCATTGCCATTTCCTTTATAAAGCATGACAGCAAACATATTGTGCTGCATACCATTTCTCATTTAATAAAGGATGCAGTACATTAGCACAATAGTGGTTTGAAAAATGCAGAGCCTCGTAAATGCAGAAGTGAATTCTGACTCTTATTCCTTGGGTGACAGCCAGACTGCCATCTGTGGAGTGAAAAGGAAATGGGGCCAAGGAGAGTGAGTAACATGAACAGTGGGAAACGTTGCAGTCACTAAATGTAGAGCATTAACTCACAATATGTAGAGAAAACAAACATAAGGGCAAGTGACAATGATAATTGGTAAGAATGTATCGTTTTCAGCGTTTTGACTACAAGAAAATGTATTCAAAAGAAAAGACAAGAGTGGCCCATATTAGCTGAAAGAACATTCATGGGGGACATTAACTGAGTGAGTGCGGTATTTCGTTAATTCATGTTGTGGATGCATGAAGGTCTTGAGGTGTGGTCAAGAGTTCCTATCAGTTGTGTGGCAAACTTAGTTGTAAATCATATTGGATTACCTCCTGATGATTGCCAGAAGGGGTTCCAGTAAAGCTGAGCCTCCTGACAGAGGTATCGGTGCTAGGAATTGGTTGACCCTGCTAAATAAGTACCGGGGGACTTGACAAAAAGAGATCAGGTGGAGAAGTGAAAATGATTGTTATCATTGTGTGCAGAAAATTAGAAAATAATCCAGTGAACTGCAGTGTGAGAAAATTGAAGTAGAAGAAAGGTTGTAAAATAATGCATTGCATGTTAGCTTTATCAAGTGAGGCTTTCATATTGAGGATGAAGGAAGGCAACTGTCCATTATATAGCCCATATGCAGGACTGGCTAGGACCTTAAACACAGACTTTAGGGCACTCCTGCTTTTCCTGAGAGTATGCATACAATTCCCAAACACACAGGATTGTGTGCACACTCTCCTACTTAATTGTAAGGCCTGAATGGCCACGAACAGCAACGTTCTATAGACAGTAACGCTGGGAAGAACTAGGGAACTATTAAATGAGACTGCCTTTTGGAATGTGGCTCCATTGGTTGCAAGGTCCTGAACCAGTCTATCTGGAAGCTCTTAAGGCTGCCTAAGAGCATTACGGGGACAGTAATGGTGTTGTGGGATGTTGGATTCTTCTTGTCCTGAGTCTGGGTTTTTTGGGCAGTAAATCTGCAAAATCCAGCTCTGTCTCCCATTATCAAAATGGACTGCAGTTTTCATCTCCTGTTAATAGAGGGAAGCTGGGAAATCTTAGCTTTGGAAGGATTGTACAGTCTATGTTGCTGGACTACAGTGGGTGATGTGTCCCTTTTCCTGTATTAAGTGCTGATAATGTGTATTATTTAAAATGTGGGTGGGTGTCAAGTGCTAGATGTCAATTTATCACTGCTTCACAGCCCTTGCTGGCCTTGTCCAAAGCAAGTTGATGCAAATATGACAAAAGAACACCTGACATAACATAGCATGATATAACATGATGTAGCATATTGTGCTGATATAATAAAAATGCTGGTATGTCAAAACATTGAAGGGGAGGAGAATACGCAAATATATAAGCTGATAAAACAAAACATGTTTACAATTCCATTAAAAATAAAAAATGTCTTTTGATAACTAAATCAAAATTTGGTAGGAAAAATTTAAATAAAAAAGAGTAGGAAGTCCAGAAATGTGTGTGTGGGGGGGAGGATTTGTGGGGGGGGGGGCTGGAGAATGCTGTTGTAGGAAGAAAAGCAGCTCTGAATTTTAGGCATGTCAGCATTAGAACAAAGATGAAAATGTATGAGACTCAGGTGTGAGATTATGGACTTAAGCTAGTATAGGTCACTATTGTGAATGCACAAAGCACATGCCAGCTAAAAGAGGTGGTTCAATTTGGCACTGCATAACAGCTGGTATTATCATTTTGCACCACACCACAGTAATATGGACTAAGTTGCACTGAAGCATATAGACTAAAAATTACTAAGCACTAACCCCTAACCATTACCATATCCCCATACTAATATTCAAGGCTGCTCAGTCGATAACTTTTGGTGCAAACTTTGGTGCAGATTGATATATACTACATGAAATGGAAAACACAGGCTGTGCAATGTGTTTGGAGATCACAGAAGGAAATGAACGTGCAGAATGAAAGGCTGTTTTCTTGCAGTGAAAATGTGAGGAATACGAGCTGCGGAATATGGTGCCTTTTTTACTCAAAATAAACCCATTGTTCACTTTCAGAACAGGAAAACGGCACAGAGAAATGTAACACTTTTCCTCCATTGCTTCCTTCTAACGGTGCAAGCTGGACATGTGTGTCTGGAACCTTCTAGTGAGTTAGCTTATTAAACGGAGGTGGTTATGATCGGTACATGACATCACATTCAAAGGTGGTATTTTCTTACATTTTATGTAAGTACACATATTCATGTGAGGTCTCAGACAGAGGGTTTAAAAAGAGCTGCCTCTTGGGGACTCGTGATCTCTGACTGATGCTGGGAGTGTGCTGTATTTGCTGGCAGGCAGGCAGGCTGGGGAAAATACTTTGTGGAGTTCTTTCAGGCCGAGAGGGGAGTGAAGCAGATAAGGAAACCTTCTACGCAGGCTCTGTCCAAGCAGATGGAAGAGAGTTTCTCAACGGCTGGGTGGAGAGAGACATCCAGACTTTGCTGTACCAGGGGCTCACAGATTCAAGCATTATCCTTCGTTGTGTTTTGAGTAAATTGAGGTGTGATGTGAATGAATGATTTTTACAAGAATATTTTACAGGCAGTTGAAGGCTGGCGAATCCTGTCATGAATTAACAAATGTGGGTAATTAATTTTAGGTGCTGCGCAGAGCAACTACTATATTTCAAAGGTATTTGATAAATATTCTGTAGACAGTCTCGTCCTTGAAGAGTGTTTTCACGTTTATACACATAGACAGCTATTTTTCATTTGTTTTTCAGATGTACCAGAAGCTTATAGACTGCCAAGATTAGCAGAGAATTTTAAGGTCAGTTTTAGCAGAACTCTTGGCATTTATCGCAAAGAGGGGATTGGTAGCTGGTTATGAGAAAATCTATTTACCGTCAAGGAATATTTCTTATGAAATGTATGTGCTTTTATCTATGTTCATTTGGAACACAAGGGATATCATGCAAAATAACACGGTGCATCACATATGCCTGTACAATCTATTAATTTTAATCTTTTATAAAAGCACAAGAAGAGAGAAACAATTTAGCCTCAGTGTACTTATTATGTGTTCTGGTTTCTTGTGTTGGCATACAGACTGATGCAAAACAAGTGGTAAACTCATTTTACCGCAGACGGTAGTTCACTTTATCACATATGGTAAAATACAAAACAAAACTGGTCACTGTGAATTGGGTCCTTTCAAGGGGCTGTTAATATGAGTGACAGTATTCAAATTCAATTGTCAGTGTATTCTGAGATTCCGCCAAAGGGGAATAATGTAGTATTGTAAATAAAATACCACAGGAAGATGAAATTATAAGTTAGAGCGTACCAGGTCCAGTTGTGGCTTACAGTTTATGGTCCCGGTATAAGAACAATATCAGGCAGTCCTGTGTTTCGGGCTCACCACTGTACCACAAAATACCCCAACAAGCTCTCCAAAAATACAGCAAAATACCTCTAACGGTGTGTGTGTGTGTGTGTGTACAACCCTCTTATTAAGGCAGACAAAATATGTACATTATATAACACAGGGGCAATACAATTAGGGTTGGCACACTGTTTTCAAAGTCATGGCTACATGCCAAATGCATTGCATTCATATTTGTCAAACAGAAATGAATCACCTTGAAAGCAGATCCCCAGACCTGGGTGCTTCATGAGTAGCAGTACACATGGGATATTTGGTAGTATCTAGCCTAGGAAATCCTTAGCGCATCACGTGCTTTATGGGTTATGTGCTTAAGTGAACCTCGCAGAGTAGGGTTGACTCACGTGCCATATAGAGGGGGGGAGGGCGGGGTTGGTTGGGGGTGGGTGCTAAGTTGGATCTGTTGTTATGCATAATGTCAATAAAGTTTAAAAAAATAAATAAAAAAAGAAAAAGAAATATGGAATATATTCTGTTCGTTTTTTTTCAATTTTAAGCAAAATTGAGTTAGTATATACAAACAAAGATATATTTGATCACAGATGTTATTATGAACTAAAACAGTGCATCCCAATCACCTGATCTTCACAATGAATATGAGTTTTCTAAGTTAAAATTGAGCAACAAGGCAATAGAATTATGATGTTCTCTGCAGTAAAATATGGAGTCATATATTCAGAAAAATTAAGTGAAGTACTGGCGTTGTTGTCCCCAAATACAGAAAAGGCCCATTCACAGGACAATGATCTTAAAACGGCAACATAGAGTAAAAAGGCAATGGGAAGAATTAAAAACAAGCCCAGATGGAAATTAATTGTGTAATACCTCTGCACAATCTACTACTGAGATCGTAAAACATACATTGAATACTCTTTCTGGCGGGCGGTGCAAGGGCTTTTGCCCCTGAATGTGAATTGGCACCTTGACCTCCCTCTGCCCCCCCACACATGCGATGTTCCCACTTCTTGTAGCCTTAAGCCTTGTAGAGGCAAGCAATGCTTCGGTTAAGCACTTTTGGTGCCTTTTAAACTCTGAATATCTAAACAAAAAGAAGCCATATAGTCAAAAACTCCAATATATTACACTGGGCCTGATTTACAAAAGTGTTGTACGATGCCACAATCCCATTGAAAAAGGCTTTGTAAATCAGGCCAACTATGTTTAAAATATGACTTTCAGCTGTGTAGGCATATTCGTAAATAAGCATATGATATTTTTCTTTTTCTTTAACTTTTCCTGGAGTCCCTCCCTTAGCTGACTTTTTCACCACATTTACACTTTTCCAAATCCAATCACGACTTTCTCTTTCTTCTGTTTTTATTCTCAGATTTGGAGTCAAAGATGGAAGGATCATTTTATCTTTCATATTACCTGACTTTTAGCTTTCTGTATTCGTGCCGCAGAAGTCATTCCCATCCGAAATGTCAAGCATTTACGAAGTCTGATTTTTCAACACACATGATAGACTGCCAACATTTTAGTTATTGAATTATTTGACTTCCTATCAGAGGGCCTCATTATGAGATTGGGGGGTGGCCAAAATGGGTGGTAATGCAGTGGTAAGTGTGATAATACCACTGCAATACCGCCACATTAGTGTTCCACCGAACTATGGTTTTGGAAGTAAGGTGGAGGAAAAACCTTAACCAAAATGCTGGTGTAATTCCGCCACTTTAGTGCCAAAAAACAGCTATTTTGGCAGAATTACCACTGGTGGTAGTTACGCTTAATCCTCATGCAGTCCTATGGAGTCCATAAATGGGGACTAGCACTGCCATACCACCACTTGTAATCTGGTGGTAGTTCCTGCGGACCAAGTAGCGGTAACAGTAAATTCCGTTTGGTGGTATATCGGCAGATTTACCAGCAAGATACCTCCAAGCTCATAATGAGGCCCTATATGTTAACTGAAGCTCTGGTGTCGAGGCACACAAAAAGAGAAATGGTCCATCTAAACACTCCTCAAAGGAGAGATCCTGTGTACCAACTAAATACTTGGACAACACTTTTGTGGAAGTGAGGAAACAGGAAGTGGGCAGGACAACAGTTGGAGCTGTGGGGAATAAGACCAAGGTAGATGGGGACAAAGAAAGGTAGCTCCATGGGACATATGTGCTATAGAGGCAAAGGAGGCACACCAAACAACACCCCCCAGACGTCCTCAAGAGTGTTGGACTGTTCCCATGAGTAGGATAACGGATCCTGGTTTCCACTGATGGCCACTGACTGCACCTTGAAAGTCAGTGCTCCCCCTACACCTTTAGGCTGTTATTCAACAAACAGCAACCCAGTTTTCATGTGGAATTGGAACCAACTTTTTTGTACTTTGACTAGTACTAATACCAATCCGTATCAGCACTAGGGCAAACAGAAAGGAGTCCTTGAAAAAATGTACATTTTTCAAGGTCATGACGAATTTCGATGGCATCATCTTTTTCAATTGATGCAATGTTCTCTTACGAGCTATTTTAGGAGGCATAGCCAACCTGTCACCCACCATATGTTTTGGCTTTCAACTCCTCCGATCCGAGCACTGACTATATTGGCTTGGGCTGAAGGGAATTGCGTGCAACACCAACTGGGAGATGACCAGTTAGCTATGCCTGTAACATGCAGCATCTTGGCAGAAGAGTGGGGCTTGCTGCAATGGCTTGGGCACTCACTAAAGTAGTCCTTGGTTTCAGGAGCAGCCATCATTGGTGAGCCTCACAGAGAACAGGAAAAAACAGTTTAGGAATGCATGATTCCTCGCACTGGGTCAGATTGTGTAAAACTGCTGTTGGTCGAGAAAAAAGCCACCATGGATATTCGCAGAAATCTTTCTCTGACGTCACTCACTTGATTGTGCGCTTGGGAAGATTATTTATGCTTCAAAGAATGACAAATTAGGGATTGTAATCATTCACTGGCATGATCGTAAAGAGGACTGACTGAGAAACACATGTCTGGTGCAGTGACCTTTACCTTGAAAAGGGATGCGCGTGAGCCACAAAATGCTCCATATCCTGTGACTTGATTAATTTTGCATGAGTTACATTTGAAACTGATCCCGCATTTCCCAATCAGCTTGACCACAAACGACTTCATTACCAGACAGCATTCTGTGCTCAAACCTTTATTCTTTCTGAAAAATCAAAGCAAACGGGAATTCATACAGAGCATAAAATAGATCATGGAAGGAAAACCGCACAGTGGTTTTACATATTTACATAAGAATGCGTTCATTTGTTTCTGCTTTTGCGACATGTTTACTCATATTGTTTTTTATGTATCATAAACATGACAACGGTGAAAATAAAACGAATATTTGTTTCACAATCACAATGAATTATACTAATCACTAGCATTTGAAAGTACTCAGTGTAACTGCGTATGTTCGTCTCAAAAAGCTAAACGACCACATAGGGGTACTACTTTTGCCCTAATAAAGTAAATATTGATATCATAACAGTTTGTAATTTAGATTCAGCGATACAACTCTAATCATTAACTCTAAATTACTATCTCTAGTAGATATATTAAGCAAACCATCTAAAAGGTAACCATAGGAAAACTGAGGACAGTATCTGGTGCAACAGCGCCTCCTGACCTGAGCAATGCTAATGACACCCACTGCCATTCAGTACTGAAACATCTTTCTTCCACCAAAAAACGGTTCTGTGAATTCTGTTCTTTCCTCACTTTCTCGCAGCCAGTTAAGGCAACCATGAAACTAATGCTCACCTGCATTCATTATGTTACGTTTTGTTATGTTATGTTAATAATCCTTTATACTCCCCAGTGTTTGTAAAAGTCTCTTTTTGGGATCCCCTGCATGCCTTTGAAGCAAACTCAAGGCCCCATTGTCTGATGTCCACTGAGGCCTGGTTTTCCTGGAATACTTTGCAACATTCACCAGGAATGGTAAACACTAACAGGTCATTGCATAAATAAATGTTGTCATATTTAAAAATGTGATTAATCAAACCAGTGACATCAGTGATGTCATGTATGATGTAATTTGTGCTATCACCAGTGATATCATCGGTGTTGTCATCATTGTGGTCATATACTGCGCAACAGGGGGCGCATAGTTAAGGTGGACTTGCTTAAAATGTGGTTGCTGAATTGCAGGGGTTTTGTTGCATTAAATCTGATCACCTTAACTCTCTCTTAACCAAGGATATATTCACTGAATTTCAAAGGTTTTGTCGCTATATATTTTTCACGTTAAATCTGATCACTGTAACTCTATCCTAACTAAAGTTTTTTCACTACATTTCAATGGTATTGTTATACTATAGTTTCTACAGGGCTCACTAGCCATGGCCTTCGGCCGTGGTCACTGTACATGTTGCACCAACAGGTTTCATTGGGACCCACTAGCAATGACCTTCGACACAGAGACCCATTACCCCCTGCCAAGGACATGTGATCACTGCAGGTGTGAAATAACTTTTTTTTCACTCTCTTCCCATTCCTGCATGATTCCCCCGATAGTGACAGTGTACTACAGACACAGTGGCATTTTACTACACATGCCTGCGGGATTCCCCCGGTATTCTGCTGAAAATGCAAAAAAATTCAAAACTCTTCCTGTGCTCAACGGCACTAACCAAGTACACCCTCATCTTTCCATACCCCCCCCCCCCCACCCTCCCGGTTCATAACATTTCTTTTTTCCTCCCTGGCCCTCTCCTGGCCATTACCACCTATCATTGTTTGGTTCATGTGATGCATTTTCTTCTCTGATGTGGACTTGATTGAAATGCGAGTGCTGAATTTCAGCCGTTTTGTTGCGTTAAATCTGATCACCAACTCTCTTTTAACTAATGGGTTTTTACTGAATTTCAAGAGTTTTGCTATACCTTAGTTTCCTCAGGGACGACTTGCCGTAGACTTCTGCCATGGCTGCTGTGCATGATGTACCAATAGTTTTCTTTTGGGTCTACTAGTTATGGCCTTCAGCCGTGGCTGCAGCCGAACATGTTGCATATTTTCTTGAGGTCTCACTAGGTATGGTCTTTGGCCATGGCTTCTGTGCGTGTTGCACCAATATCTTTCTTTTGGGCCCACTAGCCATGGCCACCAACCATGTCACACAATTAATTTGTTACCAAACACCCATTGCCCCCTGCTCAGTAGATGTAAGCACTGCAGATGTTAAACCTTTGTTTCAAACTCCTAATTTCCATGATAATTTCACAGTCATCATTTCCAATAACAGAAATTCCTGCGGTACAGTAGCAGGTTGTTGATTCCCACAATAACGGGAAGAATTGCTCAGAATTAAAAAGTCTTCCACATACTCAGAGGCACTGAATATGTGTCTCCTTTCTTTTTTCCAAGTACCCTCACTACCCTCAATTGCCTTTTCCCTCCCTAACCCTCTCCCATTAGCCCCTTCCTCCCCCTGTGGCCAGGCTCCCTTGCCCAATGTGCCTTCCTCCCCCTCCGACCAGGCTTCCTTGCCCACTGTGCCTCCCCCCCTCCGGACAGGATCCCTTGCCCACTGTGCCTTCTTCCTCCACTGTACAGGCATCCACACCATGCCATATTCGCCTGGCCCCCTTGTCGGTCTTGGCTCCTTTGCCATCCCCAACTCTGCCTCTGGCCTTCTTGCCACCCTCAGGAGCGACCACTGTCCCCTGTGCCCCCACCTGAGGAAGACACTCAAAGATGGCAAACTACTACACATGGCCACCCTCAACACTCGCTCTGCCATCAAACATTCGTCTGACATCTGCAACTTTCTCAAACTTATGTATCTTGATGTGCTCGCCATCACAGAGATCTGGTTCAAGGATAACTCTGTCACAAGCTTTGACACACTCCTCCCTGAAGGCTACAAAATCCTCTCTGTGCCTAGGCCTAAGAAGACAGGT
The DNA here is from genome assembly GCF_040938575.1 of Ambystoma mexicanum. Lineage (NCBI taxonomy): Eukaryota > Metazoa > Chordata > Amphibia > Caudata > Ambystomatidae > Ambystoma > Ambystoma mexicanum. The sequence goes on from NC_090941.1 coordinate 81,272,418, forward strand.
GGGGGAGTGGCGCTTTTTTCCCAGAATGGATACCTCCTTCATCCAAACTCAAGCCTACTCCTCCTTTCAGTGCCTAGTTTGCAGACTATCACTCTCCCCTAAATCTTCTCTCACTATGGCCACGTTCAATCAGCCACCAGGACAGTCCGCTTTCTTCCTCTCTGAATGGGCTGACCTGGCCTCGTCTCTACTCTCCTCCTCTCAAGTCCTCGTAATGGGTGATCTCAACATTCATCTGGACTATCCTGATTCCTCACGACCTTTCTGAAACCTATGTGACTCTCTCTCCCTATCTATCCTACCCTCTGGCCCCACACACACTGCAGGACACACCTTGGATGTTCTCATCTCTACTGATATCCCTCTCTCTACACCTCTCACTATCTGTTTCTCTTGGACCGACCACTCTCTTCTCTCAACACACCCGACGCTCTCCACTCCTCTTGCAGCAACACACCTGGAACTGCCACTCGGCTTCAAAGTCACCAGACCCATGAAAAAAGTGACAGTGGCTGTCTTTGCCTCCACCTACTCTCCTCCTCCCATTCCTGCAGCTGACTCCCACCCTGAGACAGCCCTTGCTAACCTCAATCTCTCTATCTGCAACACTCTTGACTCTCTTGCCCCTGCCAAAATGTGCAACTCTTGATACGACTCCGATCTGGCTGCCCTTAAACGCAAATGTAGGGCAGCTGAGCGATAATGGAACACATCGGGTGGACCATCTGACAAACTGGCCTGCAGCCTCCTTCAAAGGCTATATCGACTCTGCATCTGCTCCAAGAAAAAAGTCTTAATTCAAGCCTGCATCTCTGCTGCATCAAGCAACACAGCCAAACATTCAAAGTCTGCAAGGAACTGGCCAATCCTGCAGTGGCCTCTTCCTCTGTCACACACACCCAAGACCTTTGCTCGGCCCCGGCTGCACACATCATCACAAAAACCCAAGACATCCTTTCCTCCCTCTCTTCCACTCCACAGCATACACCAACACCTGAGCCTCCCTTGGCACCCCTCTTACCCTCTCCTCTCTCTCACCCGTCACATCTAATGAGGTCACCAGACATGTCCGGTCTATGAAGGCTTCATCCAAACCGGTGAACCCCTGCCCCTCTAAAACCATTAAGGACAATATTGACCTCCTCGCCCCAGCGTTGGCTGATCTCTGTAATCTCTCCTTTTCCACTGGAGTTTTCCCAACTGCCCATAAGCACTCCCTTGTGCACCCTCTGCTCAAAAAACCCTCTGCCAACACCCCCATTCCGGCAAACTACCACCCTATCTCCATCACTCATTTTTTGGGCAAACACCTGGAGAGGTTGGCTATCACTTAGCTGTCCCTCCACACTGATTCTATTGGCTGCTTCCATGACAATCTGTTTGGCTTTAGAGCATCCAGAGGCATGGAAGCTGCTCTTCTGAACACTGCATGAAGTCCTGCGCTCAAATCTTAACACTCCCTTTGTCCTTATTCTCCTTGACCTCTCCTCTGCCTTTGACATGGTTATCCACAACATCCTGTTCACATGTCCTGTGACACCGTGGGAATCATAGGTCAGACTCTGGTGTGGTTAATCTCCTTTCTCTCTGACTGCCCATCCCAGGAGGAACTCAGAGCCTTCCACTCAATTATGGCTCTCTCAACCTGTGCCGTTCCCCAGGAATCTAACCTCTCCCCCTGGTTCTTCAACATCTATATGGCTGCCTTGGCAAGTGTGATTGCCACTTTCACCTCTAACTTCCAGTGTTACGCAGATGACACGCAACTATCTTTCAGGCTACCCTCAGCGGCCTCCTTCTTCCACTAGCACTCATATCCGAATGTAATCCGCTATTCTTTCATGGTGTGCTGCAAATTACCACTGCCTCAACACCAGTTAGACTGAGATTGTCTGCATTGGGACCCCTGCTTCCGCTTTCCCACTTTCACTCTGGCCAGACTCCCTTGGCGCTGCTCCGCACCCACCTGCGAGGCAAAATACCTCAGGTTGATCTTCAACTCCACTCTCTCCTTCTCCTCTCACATCTCTCATATCTCTAAAAAGTCTAACTATCTGCTACACCTCAGAGGTACTCTACTTTTTCTCACTTCCCCCAGCGGCTCACTGTCTCCAGAGACTTGGTTCCCTCTATGATGGACTATTGCAACAGCCTCTTCCTCAACCTCCCTTCTTCTGCCCTGCGCCCTCTGCAACTCATCCAGAACAGAACCGCAAGACTTATCCTTGGCCTCAAGCCCAGGAACCGCATCTCTGCAGTGCTGAAATCCCTTCCCTGGCTTGCTATGGCTTCAAGGATCAAGTTCATGACCCTCTGTATTATCCACAAGGCTTCCTGGTGCCTGGGACCTACCCACCTGCAACGCTGCCTACCTAAATACTGTCCCTCAAAAGCCCTCTGCTCATCTACCTCCAACCTTCTGTGAGTGAGCCAGTTCTCCAAGAAGAGATTTGGAGGGAGATCCTTATGCTCAGCCGCTGCATCCCTCTGGAATAGCCTCCCAGCCTCCTCTCCATCTTGAACCTGACCTTCTTAAGTTTCAGAAATTCCTCAAGAACATTCTCTTCTCCTCTTCCTCCTCTCTCCTTCTACCATGCTAACCTAGCGGTCCGCTCTCTCCAACTCTCCCACATCTTCCTTACAGCTTGCTGACTGGATGGCTGGTGTACCTCAGAGTATCACCGGTCCCGGGCACCCCCACCAGTCCTCTATCACACTTCCCTCAGGGCCCTAAACCCACCCACCTTCACTGCACTTAGAAATAACACAAGAGAGTGTCTCTTGCTGCACTTACCCCCAGTCTCCGCCGACTGGGTGCACTTGGACCTTCCCCTCCCTGTGAATTCCATGCACTTGCACCATCCAAATGCAACTTGCCTGAAGATTGGTCTGTCTGTTCTCCCTTGTCTTCTCCCCTTAATCGCACTGGTAAAACTGCAGAATCGCGGTCGGGCCCTTTTGCAGTGTCTCAACTGATAAATGTATTTTAAGCACTTACTCTGACTGTGCAGACTATTATTGTCTCAGAATTTCAAGGGCTCTGAGCGACTGTTGTTTTTTTGCCATGTTCCCACCCTCCTTGAACGCTTTGAAACACTTTCCTGTGTATAGGCGCTATATAAATTAACAATACAATACAATCACTTTGTGTGAGGCAAATGTTTTTTGAGCACATCTTGCAGTATTGCTTCTGTATTCTTGTGAGATTTACGCGGTCCTCCTCTGATAAACCGAAAATCTTCTACCCATAAGTAACTCCCCACCTACCCCCAAATCCCCAACTTCACATGGTGTCTTCTTTTCCACACCCGACCTCTAGCCTATTGTAATTGCTATTGGTATTTATATAGTGCCTATGACAAAGCCATCTGAGCACTGTCGATCAAAACAATCAGTGTTCCCCTAGGAGTGCCTACATCAACAGAAGAGTTTTAATTCTCTTTCTGATGTCGAAAATGTTATCAGACTCTGCAAGGTAGTGGGGGAGTTAATTTCAAAGTTAGATGGCATCCTCTATCCTCACCCAAATAGCATTTTGAGATCTTTCATTTGCAGCTTCTACCGGTAATAACATGGGAATCACTTGCATCAAGCAAAATGAAAATGTTGGCTTTTAATTTTCTGAAACTCCTCTCAGACTCTCTGCTGCAAAGCAACAAGGCCGACATAAACATTGTATGTATTCACTAACACAAACATTGTTAAAGGGACGTTATGGTTAAGTTGCACTAGCAAAACCTATGAAATTTGATGGGAAAACGTTTTACGGGAACGTTAGGACATTATGGTTACAGGTAAAACCGAAAAACACACAAAATTTGGCAGTTATGTTAAGCTAAGCAACCATAACTCGTGCCATCAGTGTGCACTACAAGGACTAACACCCAGGACATCAAAGATGGCATCACAAATCTCATTCAGAAAGTGTGTCAGGAGGCTCTCTTTTTCTGTTAACAGTGCATGATAAATCAGTACCGCACACTACTGGCCGAGATAACTACAGATGAGCAATATGGACGTTTCCTAGGGACACTGAACCTAGTTGTCATATGTACAATCACACTGCAGCTATCCGTAGGACTCCATTAGTGGCTGCATGTCCGCAACTTCAAATGTACTTGTAAGTAGTTGGGGAAGGGCACGTGTTTCTGTTCCACACCTAGACCCATGCATAGGTCATCCACTGTATTCTGGTAACACCGCCCCTGTCGCTAGCCCTACGGATTCATGCCGTAGGCAACCGTATTTAAAGTACTGCTGCTGACTTCCTGGGTGGCTCTGCAAACCTACAAATATGTGGCTAAAGTACTCCTAACTGTATAATGGCCACTGGTAAACAAGAAACAACAACCTGCAATGTCACGTGGGCGTGGTAAATGTTGCATTATTTTGATTTATCTGCTGCTTGCTTTTCCATGACCCGTTAAACAGATACATTGTGTGTGCACTCACCAGTGTGACTGAATGTATCAAGAGGTCGCCTGCCGGTCGTGCAGTTGAAGAAAACATGAAACTGCATGTGGGACAGTTTGTACTAAGTCTGCAAAATTGCAAAGCTTGTGCACCTTCCTCATGCCCATACTAGTGCATGCAAAGGCAAATAGAAAAACAGCAGAATATGCAGAGCGCAAACAATCTTAGTGGTGGTTAGAAAAACACATTAGTTGCATGAGTCGCACACAATAAATGGCTTCCTGCTGCACGTAATTAAGCTGTGTTTCCCGTTGTTGTAAACATTCTTGTATTCCACAATGTATGCCTATCTGTGAATGCTACCCCTAACACTAACTGAAATAAAAGCACAGGGGACCAGTGGGCAGGCTACCGCCCTTCCAACAATTACGTATCCTAGTTTCATGTACAGCATAGCCCACAACTGCTACGGGCAACAAGAGGGGCACTCCTGTAGGGCAGCAGAGTTCTAAAACAAACTTAGCAAACCATGTGCCACACTACAGACCCAAAGGGCATTGTATTATGCATGTACTTGAATGCGCTACTGTACAGAGGGAAGGTACTTCGAAGTGCGTGGGAACGGTCCTTAAGGGAGCATTACAATGACTGGTGCCTACGTACGTGAGGGCCACTCAATAATCCTGTCTCCTGGCACATCCCTTATAGTATCCAGGTAGGTGCTGCCCTTTCTGTATCTGACCTTTGCTGTCATTCCTTCTGTGGCGTGGATGAGAACAGCATGATAAATGAAAATGAATTGGGAAAGGAACAAAAGGTAAATAAAGAAAGCACCTTTCACAGATCAACAACGGAATTTCCAATGCACACATGCATGGCTAGACATGTGATAGTGTGGGAAACACTGTAGTGGAATAGGTTAGAAAGGGGGGTCGCTGTACAAGTAGGTTTGTTTACGTGTTGCAGAGCATTTTCAAGAGAGTCACAGCGCAACACTAACTACAAATAAGTATGAATACTTTCAAGAAGGGGACCAAACCATGGTAGTGGCTGTGTACAAAAATCTGGATTGCTGCCATACTAAGATGAACGTTATAGCTGACGAAAAAGTATTCTTCCTGTGAAACTTCATATTCTCAAGGGCAAAGTATGTCATTGGCATATGTCAAAGAAAGTCATAAATGCATTTCTTTGCAATGTACCGCGCTGTCTGCATTCACGGACCAAATAGAAAATGATGCTCCCACATTCGTCACTGCGTAATGCAGTAAAAACGTATGCAAAAGATCAGAAACAAACGCATGAACTGGGCAAGTACCTCCTTCATCGCAAACAGCACTGAAACTTGTGTAACACGCTGTACAATTTTCCCTGCACAATCAACAACAATAATATCGGCATGATTGCTTGCCACCAAAGTATCACACAGAGAAACCAAAATCAGGCACTTCATTGCAGCTACCCCATAGCACTGCACATTCACATCATAGATTACAAAATGTGTAGCCACTGCACACTGTTTTCCATTCATTTTCAGTCAATGTATGCCCGAATCGCCTAAAACCCGCACGCTGTGCCTCGTGAAACACACAGCCATATCTGCACCGTCTGCATTTCTATCCACAAATACACTGTGTAGCACAGTCTCGCCGTACACAGCACACCCACAAACTTTGTTACCCAATCCTGTACTGTCTGCAGGCCCATTTCTATAAGCGTCATCTGCAAAAGGGGCATATGTAACACGTGCCTCCCTTCAACTATCACAAATAACTTTGAACCAGGGGAGCATACGTCGTTAGTTGTGCTGGCTCTGAAAAGAACCTTTGGGGTTTTTGTTTTTTTTTTAATTATTTTTTTGAAGGTGCTTCACTTGAAACACTGTTTTTGCTGTTTTTATACGTAAATCTGTGTTTTCAACGTTAGCTCACATTCTTCAGTGCAGTGTGTAGATTGCGAAACAACACTTCATTACCACTACAGTACCACTGTACGACAAAGACATGTAATTTGTTGTAAAAAGGGGTATGTATCGCGAACCAATGTTCTCATTCTCACAGTAGAACATCCCAGCAGCACTTATGAAGCCACATATGCTTCTGTTGATGAGACCTTTTCGGACCTATGGCTGGCGACAGGAATCATTGGAATACTTCCACACTATTCTCAGGGGTATACAAGAGAAAATCACCTTGGCATTAGGAAAAGTGCTGCACTGCTTTCAGCATAATCTTCAGTTGACGGAACACACTGGAACAATGCATGTAACCCATAAAGAAGGCTCCAAAGTGCACAATCACTACATGTACAGTTGATGAAGAGGCCACATGTCGACATTCTAGAAGCAGTCCGCCGAAACAGCACGATTCGACACTACTCCACAAAGCGTCCACTCCCTCCAAAATGAAATTGCCAGACATCTCTTCTTGGAGGGCATACACGCATAGATCTTCCACAAAGCCATCACCCACGACGAAAACTGTACATCTTGCCATGTTTGCCAGCCGCAGTACACAAAGTAATGGGGAAAGTAAATGCCTCCCTTTCCTCTGGTGCACACCCAAAGCACCTGATTGGCCAAAGGACATAGTCCCATTTTTATTGGCCAGCATGCTCACAAACGCATAATGTGACACGTGCCTTTCTCAAAGTACCACCAGGGCCGCACCCCACTAAAGCAGGAGGAGTACTTCTTCCTATTGGCATGCTTTCCTCTGACGCACACCCTGAGCAGCACATGATAGGACAATCGCTACAGTGCCATTTCCATAGTCCAGCATGGTGAGGAGCATCGAATGTGGCATGTGCAGTTCCCCAAGTACGTTGAGGGCCAGTCCCCAGTGCAGCAGGAATCCCATCCTGAGCAACTCATTGGACAATCCCCACAGCTCCATTATTGTGGCCGCCACCTGTAAAATCCCTGCATGTGACTTTCGTGCTAGGTGCGGGCGTGGGGTAATAACTTGCAATCAGGGCACGGGGAGTTCGTAGTAAGGGGCGACTCTTAAAAAAGTCTTTTTTTGTGTAGATCCTTCTACAAAATTCCTTTTTTGTCTTGCATCCTGTAGATGAGCAAACAAAACTGCATTGCCAATGGATGACAACAAAATGCCATTTTCTTTCCACAAGTAATAAGGTCATTGTTGCAGAAGAACATTCCAACGAGCAGACACAAAAGTGTACATGCTTCTGTTGATGTGACACCTTCCTTCGGCTGGCTCAGAACAACATCCATGAGCAGTAGGCCATACTCTTCGCTGTATTATAGATGAGGAAAGCACTTTGGTGGTGGGGAAAAGCATCCTCACGACATCCAGCAACCTCCTCAGTCTACGGAACAAATGTAAGCAAGGCATGTAACTCATATGCATGCCACCGTAATGAATTAAGATGACATCTTCTACTGGAAACATGGTGAGTTATTTGCAAAGTGCATGCATATCGGAGAAATGGCACTCATACACAGCGTTCCACAATCTGCCTACTCCTTCCAAACCGGAATTGCTGTCAAAGTTTATTTGCAGGGCATAGTTGTGCAGATCTACTACAAAGGGATCACCTACAGTCAACACAATACGTTTCGCCATGTCAGCCACCCTCACTATACAGAGTATAATGTGCAACCGTTTCAACTCCCCTTCCTGTTAACCACACCAACACTACCTGATTGGCTAATCCCCACACTGCCATGGCAATTGGGCATGGTGGTTCAAAGGGCAGATTTTGAAACCTGCGGCTCCCAAAGTAGCACGTTGGCCACAGTCCTTCTTCCCTTTGCACTATCTTCTCTGCAGCTCTACTTCATTGAGTTACTGGTAAATAGGCACACACGCATCCACCAATTGCATTAAAGCTGCCATTATCAAACATTGTCACTGCTGTTCAACACTTGAAATGTACCATTACACATTTACAGTACAAATGTCATGCCATTGCAAAGCACGTTCACTGCAAAGTTCAATGAAAGTATGCACAATTTCTCTATCCGCATACATCCACATAGCCACCCAGGATGTGGCACGTGCAATCCTGAAAGCACCGTATAATGCACTACCGTTTTGTGATAGTGAAGGTGGGGGGGGGGTGGTAAACATTATGAAAATGGGCAGGGGATTCAGCCTTCCAGCATATATATATATAAAGTGTTTTTTTTAAATTATTTCTTTACATGCGTGCGAGCAATTTCTTTTTGTATTTTCTCTTTATATGCGTTTCTGTCTGCCTGTCCTCACATTTTTACAACATTCTGGTCAATGCTTCTTGCACAGTGTAAAAGAAAATGGCATTGCCAATGGCGCTCAAATAAATGCCATTTCTACGGAACTACTGCATATTTTGCGACCTCATGATCTCATAGTGGGTGGAGAACATGCCAACAGTCTGCATAAACTGACGCATAATTCTGTTTATAACACACCTTCCGAGTGCTGGCTGGGGACAAATTACATCGTCATGGACCCACACTGCGCTTGGTGTCATGCATGAAAAACCACCTTGTAGTAGGAAAAATACACATCACTGCGGTCAGCAACCTCTTCAGGAGACGGATTAATCATCCACACGACATGTAACCCAAATGTACACTTCCATAGTGCACCACGACACAGTCCACATTTGTGACGGACACCACATATCTGCAAAGGTGAACCATCCTGCCGAAACTGCAGTCACCCTGACAGGCCCAGAAAGCATCCACTGCTTCCAACCTGAAATTACCAGCAACGCCTCTTTGCACGCAACACCTGTACAGATGGCGCAATAAGGTATCACAGATCATAAGCACTGTGCGTCTCTCCACATCGACCACCCTCACGACACAGTATTGTGATGCAATGGTACCGCCCCTTCCATGAACCACGCCCTAAACTCCTAATTGCCTATTTCCCAAAATTCCATTTCCATTTCCACCACGCTCATAATGGGAGGATGTTCACGTGCGCTTTCCCATCTACAGTGAGGGCCACAGCCCAGTAAAGCTCTTACAATACTTCTTCCCTCTGCACAGTCACTTTTTACAGCACTCCCCCAGTTGGGTGCTGTCACATTTCAAAACACGCATGCACCAATTACATACAAAACCTCTGCATTGCACACTGTAATTTCTATACACCACTCCTCATTTACCGTTAACACTCCAAGTACACGTTCCGTTTGATTGCAAAGCCCCTCTACCAGAAACGTCTGCTAAAGAATGCACTATTGCAGCATCCACAAACATTCTAACACACCCCAGCACACCTTTGGCTATGCACACAACATTGCAACCCTTTCCACACCCACCACAACACTATACATCCAAGCAAGCGACCATGTGGGCACCTAACATTATGCACAAACGTGACATACATAGCGGTAGTTCTACCCAACTCACCCAAACCATAAAACACCCATTCACTTAAACGTGTCACACTTAGCAGAAGCCACAAACATAGCACAGTCTGCACCACCCCTACGCACTACCATTCACACACTATTGTGTCACTGCCAACCTATGCACACTACCTTCACAACATTGGGCCTACTTCAAAAACCTGCACACAGTAGAGTAACCAACTACATATAAGCTGCCCTTCAACCATACCCACTTCCATACTCATATTATGTATGCACTGCACCCTCTGGCCACACTACCCAACTTCTCCTGCACCATCTCCTGTTGCACACCAAATACTGTAGCATGTTCCAAGTATCACCACAACCATAGAATGCACAATACATGCTTTGCAACTCACTTGTGCTGCTGCAGCACATGGACAATGTGCTCCACACACATTCTCCAAAGATCACCACCCTGTGCTTCATTCACTGCCAAACCTGCAGTGCTCCAGTGAATCTGCTAATTCAAGAACACATGTCAGCATATCACCATCTACCACTATGCACATATGCACCACTGGCACCAGCACTCCTTACCAACCTCCACACCGCAATGGACATGCACATCATTACATACAACTGTTACCATAATGTATAAACATTACACTGTCTCCGGCACCCCTATGCCCTTTCATTCACATACTATTGTCTTACCCACTTCCACTGAGAAAGGATTGTTTCACTGGCAACGTAAACCCAACATGTTTAGAACATTGCCAATACTGCACGCATTGTGCACACAGCACACTATCCAAGCACATATAAGCTGCCCTTCAACCATACTCTGTAACATACTGACAGTATACAAGCATTGCAGCCAGTGCCCCCACAGGGCATCGCCATGGAGCTATGCAGTAACAAATTGCAACAGTTACCATAATTTACAAACAAGACACTCTCCCCTGCATCCCTGGGCACTTTCAATCACATACTATGGGCGTACCCACTACCATTCACAACGTATTGTGCCGCTGCCAACCTACCCCAATCTATTTTCAACAGTGGCCTATAACGTCACCACGCTCTAACTCATGCACATTGAAAAATGCATTATTGCTGTGCGTGTCCTGATGCCCTAAGCTCTTGAATGCATGGCCTACGGCCTTCGGCCATGCATCCAATAGTCTAGACCTTGAACCCACTCACAGCAACGTAATGCCACCATGCATGTCTCCATATCAGCAACTGCGACAATCTACATAGAAACCACTGCCACCAACACTCCTACCAAACCTGTACACCACTATTCCGTTACGCAGCAACAAATGGCAACAGTTAACATAATGCCCATGTGGGCAGCCACCATTTTGCGCAAACATGTCACACGTAGGTAGCAGCGCTTTACCCCAACTACCCCACACCATAAAACACCCAATCACGAACACAGGTCGCACTTACCAGAATGCACAAACATACCACATCCTCCACCACCTCTACCCACTGCCAATCACAAAGTATTGTGTCACTAACCACCACATTTTCACAACATTCGGCCTACTTCAACAATTCTGCACACAGCATAGGCCTTGAACACACATGCAGCAAAGTAATGCCACCATGCATTTCACCATTTCACCAACTACGACCATTAACATACACACCACTGCCACCGGCAGTCTTACCCAACCTATGCACCACCATGTAGCTATGCAGCCACAAATTGCAACAGAGTAACACAATGTGGAAAGAAAACACTCTCTCCTGCACTCCTATATACTTTCATTCACATACTATAGGCGTACCCACTCCCATTCACAAAGTACTGTGTCACTGCCAACTTACCCACATTCAGTTTGCAGCACTAACGCTACTGCAACTAATCTGCACACACCACACTATGCAAGCACCACCCTGTACCGGATGCAGACTCAAACATGCCTTGCTGCCGTGTGTATGTTACAGCCCTATGCTCCTCAGTGCATGCCCTACAGCGTACGAGCTATGCGCTTGGGCGATGCACCCAATAGTGTAATCCTTCCACAGACCCACCTCACCTTCATTCACCCATGCATGCCTCCATGTGCCCAACTACCGCATTCCACCCACAGCGCACCACCACCCGCACTCCCAACCAACCTATGTCATGTGCAATTCACTCCCCATCTGCAAATGACCTGCCACCACACACCATGAAAAGAGTTTTCTGAAAAAAGGTTGCAGCAGAAGCTATGGGACCATTATGACAGCTGCCTCCAATCACCACAGAAAATACTAGCCTGCATATGTCACATGAACCACTTCTCACTCCCCCAGCCATTCCCTCCCTTATTGCTGCCCACACAATGCATATGGTACATTTTCCAGACCCTTCCGGCGCCGCACTGTCCTCCGATACACCATGTCTGCTTTCCCAAAAAATATTGATGCACAGCACGCTTCCCTCCAGCCAACCACCGGCCACGTCCAAACTTCTCTGACACCACGCCGTACCACGATCCAATGACACTTCTGTCCACAGAACAAACAGGGAAATGGGTCAGATATCACTAATTCTTTGGGACCTTCATTTCTGGGTTTTGCAAAAAATGAACCGGTCTGGTTTCCACCGAACACACAAAAGCATGCTTTCTGGCCCAAGCCCCCGCTCTTGGCGCAAATTTGGTGAAAATCCATCCAGCCGTTCGACATTTAGCCGTGCGCAAAGATTTTCCCCATTCAGTCTATGAGAAAAAAAATGTGGGACCCCCCTATAACTTTTCCCACCCCTGCACAAAAACTCACCCAACTTGGCAAAAAAATTCAGAGCCGCCCATAAATGTTTTTTGCAAAGTTTGGTGAGGATTCGTCCAGGGGGAGAGAAGTTATAAGGCGCCGAAAAAGTATCCTTCCTATGAGTTTAGCAACTTAACCATAGGAAGAGGCTACGGCTGGCCGTGTAATAAAGGATTTAAAGAACAAGGGGCACCCCCATGTCTCTGTGGAGTATTTTAAAAACTACTCGATGGATTTACTCCAAACCATTCAGGAAAATTGAGACAATCCTTTGGACTCAAATTGTTTCTAATTTGGTCAAAATCTGCCAAGCGGATTTCACACTGCAGCTGTTCAGAAATTGCACTTTTTCTCTATTGCAAAATGAATGAGAGTGGGTTGAAAACTGTGTTTTTCTGTTTTCTTAATAACCTTTTCATTTTTTAACATATTGTTCCCAAAATTTCCATTTGGGGTGGGGTGGACGTGACACATTTTTTGTTTAGAAAATGTCATTTAAATCCATCCTGCAAGTCAAAAGTTATTAGCCTCTCTCAGCCTCTCTGCTGCAAAGCACCAAGATCGATTTAAAAATATTAAGCAGCAACAGGCCCGTGGTTCTCTAATGAATATTTTAAAAACTACTGGATAGATTTACCCGAAACCAATCAAGGATATTACATTAAACCTTTGTATCCAAGTTGTTTCTTATTTGCTCCAACTCTGTAGTTTTCACACTACGGCTGTTCACAAACTACACTTTCGCTCAATAGGGAAATGAATGGGCAGAAAACTGTGTTTTGTTTTCTTTATAACCTTTCCATTTTATAACATATTCTTCCCAAAGTCAAAATCAAAAGTTATTAGCAATAGAATTTTGGGCAAAAAAGGCTGCTTTTTCATTTCTGAAAAGCCTCCCAGCTGTTTATCACCATGAGAGTTATAGCAATTGTTTTGGGAGCAGAGGGCACAGTCCCATCCCCGTCGAATATCTTTAAAACTCCTGGACAGATTTACCTTAAGCCATTCCCAGAAATCGAGTCAGTGCTTTGTGCCCAAGTTGTTTCTTATTTGGTCCATTTCCATCCAACAGTTTTTGTGTTTTGGCGCACAAACAAATGTGACTTTTTCTCTATAGGAAAATGACTGGCAGTAGGTCGAAAACAGTGTTTTTTGCCTTGTTCATTATTTTTTTATTTCTTAACAAATCTTTCCCAAAATGCCCAGTCTCGGGATGCGGGGTGTGGACGGTCGTGAATTTTCAGATTTCCTATGGATCTTGGCATTCACCTTAACTAAAGTGCAGTGACCTCTGCACCATAATGTATATATATATTACATGGCCACACTAGTGGCCATGTAGTTATGGTTAACTTGGTGTTTCCATAGGAAGAGCACTTTTTGGGCAGCTTATAACTTTGCTCCCCCTGGACGAATCCTCACCAAATAAAGTATATGGCCCACTCTGAATGTCTCTGCAAAGTTTGGTGAGGATTCGTCCAGGGGGGAAAAAGTTATATGGGGCATCCCAAAATGTCTTTTTTTCCCATAGACTGAATGGGAAAAAAACTTTGCTCGTGCCTACAGCCCAAACCGCTGGACGGATTTTCACCAAATTTGGACCAGGAGCAGCGGGATGGTCCCGAAAGTGTGCTTTTGCAGATTTGGTGAAAATCCGTCCAGTAGCTTTTTTTAAAAATGACGAAAAAGTGGGTCATAAAAAATTAGTGATATCTGTGTTCCGTCAGCGGACACACTTTCTTGTTCGCTCCGCGGACAGTGTCCTGATTGGCCAAGCGGCTTACGTCCTGTCCGTGGACATGTGACATGTTCGCTGATTGGACGGTGTGGAGCGTGAAGCGCGTCTTGGATTCGCGGACGTCCGTGTACAGCGCGGAGAAACTTGGTTTAAAATTTCTATTTAGTAGAGTGTGTTGGTGTTTAGGAGTGTTTGGGGAGGGTGGGAGAGTATGAGATAGGTTGAAAGTTGTGTTTTTTCATGTGGTAGACGTTCATGCTGTGTTCGATTTGTCTGCGGACATCTCGGGTGTTCTGAAATGTTCTAAATAAACTGAATGTGGGGTGTTATGAGGACTCAATATGTGTCTGTTTTGTTCGGAAGCAAGCTGAAACTGTTCTAAGAACACTCGCGGTGTCCTAAAATGTTTGCAAATAAACAAAATGGGGCTGTTCTGAGGACAGTGTCCGTATTGTTCTCTGGCAAGTTGAATGTGTTCTAAGAACACTCGCGGCTTCCTGAAATGTTCGTAGGTGGTGTTCTGAGGACGCTGTCTGTATTGTTCGATGGCAAGTTGAATGTGTTCTAAGAACACTCGTGGTGTCCTGAAATGTTCGTAGGGGGTGTCCTAAAGATGCTGTCCGTATTGTTCTCTGGCAAGTTGAATGTGTTCTAAGAACACACGCGGTGTCCTGAAATGTTTGTAAATAAACAAAATGGGGGTGTTCAGAGGACGCTGTCCGTATTGTTCATTGTCAAGTTGAAAGTGTTCTAAGAACTGTCACGGCGTCCTGAAATGTTCTGAGGACGCTGTCCGTATTGTTCGATGGCAAGTTTAATGTGTTCTAAGAACACTCGTGGTGTCCTGAAATGTTCGTAGGGGGTGTCCTGAAGACGCTGTCCATATTGTTCTCTGGCAAGTTGAATGTGTTCTAAGAACACTCGCGGTGTCCTGAAATGTTCGTAAATAAACAAAATGGGGGAGTCCTGAGGACGCTGACCGTATTGTTCGTTGTCAAGTTGAAAGTGTTCTAAGAACCCTCGCGGTGCCCTGAAATGTTCGTAGGTGGTGTTCTGAGGACGCTGTCCGTATTGTTCGATGGCAAGTTGAATGTGTTCTAAGAAGACTCGTGGTGTCCTGAAATGTTCGTAGGGGGTGTCCTAAAGACGCTGTCCATATTGTTCTCTGGCAAGTTGAATGTGTTCTAAGAACACACGCGGTGTCCTGAAATGTTTGTAAATGAACAAAATGGGGGTGTTCAGAGGACGCTGTCCGTATTGTTCATTGTCAAGTTGAAAGTGTTCTAAGAACTGTCGCGGCATCCTGAAATGTTCTGAGGACGCTGTCCGTATTGTTCAATGGCAAGTTTAATGTGTTCTAAGAACACTCGTGGTGTCCTGAAATGTTCGTAGGGGGTGTCCTGAGGACGCTGTCCGTATTGTTCTCTGGCAAGTTGAATGTGTTCTAAGAACACTTGCGGTGTCCTGAAATGTTCATAAATAAACAAAATGGGGGTGTTCTGAGGATGCTGTCCGCATTGTTCGTTGTCAAGTTGAAAGTGTTCTAAGAACTGTCGCGGTCTCCTGAAATGTTCATAGGGGGTGTTCTGAGGATGCTGTCCGTATTGTTCGATGGCAAGTTGAATGTGTTCTAAGAACACTCGTGGTGTCCTGAAATGTTCGTACGATGTGTCCTGAAGACACTGTCCATATTGTTCTCTGGCAAGTTGAATGTGTTCTAAGAACACTCGCTGTGTCCTGAAATGTTCGTAAATAAACAAAATGGGGGTGTCCTGAGGACGCTGTCCGTATTGTTCGATGGCAAGTTGAATGTGTTCTAAGAACACTTGTTGTGTCCTGAAATGTTCGTAGGCGGTGTCCTAAAGACGCTGTCCGTATTATTCTCTGGCAAGTTGAATGTGTTCTAAGAACACACGCGGTGTCCTGAAATGTTTGTAAATAAACAAAATGGGGGTGTTCAGAGGACGCTGTCCGTATTGTTCATTGTCAAGTTGAAAGTGTTCTAAGAACTGTTGCGGCGTCCTGAAATGTTCTGAGGACGCTGTCCGTATTGTTTGATGGCAAGTTTAATGTGTTCTAAGAACACTCGTGGTGTCCTGAAATGTTCGTAGGGGGTGTCCTGAAGACGCTGTCCGTATTGTTCTCTGGCAAGTTGAATGTGTTCTAAGAACACTTGCGGTGTCCTGAAATGTTCGTAAATAAACAAAATGGGGGTGTTCTGAGGATGCTGTTCGTATTGTTCGTTGTCAAGTTGAAAGTATTCTAAGAACTGTCGCGGTCTCCTGAAATGTTCGTAGGGGGTGTTCTGAGGACGCTGTCCGTATTGTTCGATGGCAAGTTTTGTGTTCTAAGAACACTCGTGGTGTCCTGAAAAGTTTGTAGGGGGTGTCCTGAAGACGCTGTCCATATTCTTCTCTGGCAAGTTGAATGTGTTCTAAGAACACTTGCGGTGTCCTGAAATGTTCGTAAATAAACAAAATGGGGGTGTCCTGAGGACGCTGACCGTATTGTTCGTTGTCACGCTGAAAGTGTTCTAAGAACCCTCGCGGTGTCCTGAAATGTTTGTAGGGGGTGTCCTAAAGACGCTGGCCGTATTATTCTCTGGCAAGTTGAATTTGTTCTAAGAACACACGGGGTGTCCTGAAATGTTTGTAAATAAACAAAATGGGGGTGTTCAGAGGACGCTGTCCGTATTGTTCATTGTCAAGTTGAAAGTGTTGTAAGAACTGTCGCGGCGTCCTGAAACACACCCATTTTGTTTATTTACAAATGGCCATGCACCCAACACTCTATGCCCTGGCCACAACCACCGCAGCATATCACACCCATAGAGTCAAACATTTCAACTATGGCCTATGGAAACTTTTAATGTCTGCAGTCATTATGAGTGTTCTTAGAACACTTTCAACTTGCCAGCGAACAATACGGACAGCGTCTTCAGGACACCCCCTATGAACATTTCAGGACAACGCGAGAGTTCTTAGAACACTTTCAACTTGCCAGCGAACAATACGGACAGCGTCTTCAGGACACCCCCTTTGAACATTTCAGGACAACGCGAGAGTACTTAGAATACTTTCAACTTGACAACGAACAATACGGACAGTGTCCTCAGAACAGCCTCTACGGACATTTCAGGACACCGCGAGTGTTCTTAGAACACATTCAACATGCCAGAGAACAATATGGACAGCGTCCTCAGAACACCCCCATTTTGTTTATTTACAAACATTTCAGGACACCGCAAGAGTTCTTAGAACACTTTCAACTTGCCAGCGAACAATACGGACAGCGTCTTCAGGACACCCCCTATGAACATTTCAGGGCACCGCAAGGGTTCTTAGATCACTTTCAACTTGACAACGAACAATACGGTCAGCGTCCTCAGGACACCCCCATTTTGTTTATTTACCCACATTTCAGGACACCGCGAGTGTTCTTAGAACACATTCAACTTGCCAGAGAACAATACGGACAGCGTCCTCAGAACACCGTCATTTTGTTTATTTACGAACATTTCAGGACTCCGCGAGTGTTCTTAGAACACATTCAACTTGCCAGAGAACAATATGGACAGCGTCTTCAGGACACCCCCTACGAACATTTCAGGACACCACGAGTGTTCTTAGAACACATTCAACTTGCCATCAAACAATACGGACAGCGTCCTCAGAACACCCCCTACGAACATTTCAGGAGACCGCGACAGTTCTTAGAACACTTTCAACTTGACAACGAACAATACAGACAGCATCCTCAGAACACCCCCATTTTGTTTATTTACGAACATTTCAGGACACCACAAGTGTTCTTAGAACACATTCAACTTGCCAGAGAACAATACGGACATCGTCTTCAGGACACCCCCCTATGAACATTTCAGGAGACCGCGACAGTTCTTAGAACACTTTCAACTTGACAACGAACAATGCGGACAGCATCCTCAGAACACCCCCATTTTGTTTATTTACGAACATTTCAGGACACCGCAAGTTGAAAGTGTTCTAAGAACACTCGTGGTGTCCTGAAATGTTCGTAGGGGGTGTCCTGAAGACGCTGTCCATATTGTTCTCTGGCAAGTTGAATGTGTTCTAAGAACACTCGCGGTGTCCTGAAATGTTCGTAAATAAACAAAATGGGGGTGTCCTGAGGACGCTGACCGTATTGTTCCTTGTCAAGTTGAAAGTGTTCTAAGAACCCTTGCGGTGTCCTGAAATGTTCGTAGGGGGTGTCCTAAAGACGATGTCCGTATTATTCTCTGGCAAGTTGAATGTGTTCTAAGAACACACGCGGTGTCCTGAAATGTTTGTAAATAAACAAAATGGGCGTGTTCAGAGGACGCTGTCCGTATTGTTCATTGTCAAGTTGAAAGTGTTCTAAGAACTGTCGCGGCGTCCTGAAATGTTCTGAGGACGCTGTCCGTATTGTTCGATGACAAGTTTAATGTGTTCTAAGAACACTCGTGGTGTCCTGAAATGTTCGTAGGGGTTGTCCTGAAGACGCTGTCCGTATTGTTCTCTGGCAAGTTGAATGTGTTCTAAGAACTCTTGCGGTGTCCTGAAATGTTCGTAAATAAACAAAATGGGGGTGTTCTGAGGATGCTTTCCGTATTGTTCGTTGTCAAGTTGAAAGTGTTCTAAGAACTGTCGCGGTCTCCTGAAATGTTCGTAGGGGGTGTTCTGAGGACGCTGTCCGTATTGTTTGATGGCAAGTTGAATGTGTTCTAAGAACACTCGTGGTGTCCTGAAATGTTCGTAGGGGGTGTCCTGAAGACGCTGTCCATATTGTTCTCTGGCAAGTTGAATGTGTTCTAAGAACACTTGCGGTGTCCTGAAATGTTCGTAAATAGACAAAATGGGGGTGTCCTGAGGACGCAGACCGTATTGTTCGTTGTCAAGTTGAAAGTGTTCTAATAAACCCTCGCGGTGCCCTGAAATGTTCATAAATAAACAAAATGAGGGTGTTCTGAGGACGCTGTCCGTATTGCTCGATGGCAAGTTTAATGTGTTCTAAGAACACTCATGGTGTCATGAAATGTTCGTAGGGGGTGTCCTGAAGACGCTGTCCGTATTGTTCTCTGGCAAGTTGAATGTGTTCTAAGAACACTCGCGGTGTCCTGAAATGTTCGTAAATAAACAAAATGGGGGTGTTCTGAGGATGCTGTCCGTATTGTTCGTTGTCAAGTTGAAAGTATTCTAAGAACTGTCGCGGTCTCCTGAAATGTTCGTAGGGGGTGTTCTGAGGACGCTGTCCGTACTGTTCGATGGCAAGTTGAATGTGTTCTAAGAACACTCGTGGTGTCCTGAAATGTTCGTAGGGGGTGTCCTGAAGACGCTGCCCACATTGTTCTCTGGCAGGTTGAATGTGTTCTAAGAACACTTGCGGTGTCCTGAAATGTTGGTAAATAAACAAAATGGGGGTGTCCTGAGGACGCTGACCGTATTGTTCGTTGTCAAGTTGAAAGTGTTCTAAGAACTGTCGCGGTCTCCTGAAATGTTCGTAGGGGGTGTTCTGAGGACGCTGTCCGTATTGTTTGATGGCAAGTTGAATGTGTTCTAAGAACACTCGTGGTGTCCTGAAATGTTCGTAGGGGGTGTCCTGAAGACGCTGTCCATATTGTTCTCTGGCAAGTTGAATGTGTTCTAAGAACACTTGCGGTGTCCTGAAATGTTCGTAAATAGACAAAATGGGGGTGTCCTGAGGACGCTGACCGTATTGTTCGTTGTCAAGTTGAAAGTGTTCTAATAAACCCTCGCGGTGCCCTGAAATGTTCATAAATAAACAAAATGAGGGTGTTCTGAGGACGCTGTCCGTCTTGCTTGATGGCAAGTTTAATGTGTTCTAAGAACACTCATGGTGTCATGAAATGTTCGTAGGGGGTGTCCTGAAGACGCTGTCCTTATTGTTCTCTGGCAAGTTGAATGTGTTCTAAGAACACTCGCGGTGTCCTGAAATGTTCGTAAATAAACAAAATGGGGGTGTTCTGAGGATGCTGTCCGTATTGTTCGTTGTCAAGTTGAAAGTGTTCTAAGAACTGTCGCGGTCTCCTGAAATGTTCGTAGGGGGTGTTCTGAGGACGCTGTCCGTACTGTTCGATGGCAAGTTGAATGTGTTCTAAGAACACTCGTGGTGTCCTGAAATGTTCGTAGGGGGTGTCCTGAAGACGCTGCCCATATTGTTCTCTGGCAGGTTGAATGTGTTCTAAGAACACTTGCGGTGTCCTGAAATGTTGGTAAATAAACAAAATGGGGGTGTCCTGAGGACGCTGACCGTATTGTTCGTTGTCAAGTTGAAAGTGATCTAAGAACCCTCGCGGTGCCCTGAAATGTTCGTAAATAAACAAAATGAGGGTGTTCTGAGGACACTGTCCGTATTGTTCGTTGTCAAGTTGAAGGTGTTCTAAGAACTCTCGCGGTGTCCTGAAATGTTTGTAAATAAACAAAATGGGGGTGTTCTGAGGACGCTGTCCGTATTGTTCTCTGTTATGTTGAATGTGTTCTAAGAACATTCGCGGTGTCCTGAAATGTCCGTAGAGGCTGTTCTGAGGACACTGTCCGTATTGTTCGTTGTCAAGTTGAAAGTATTCTAAGAACTCTCGCGTTGTCCTGAAATGTTCATAGGGAGTGTCCTGAAGACGCTGTCCGTATTGTTCGCTGGCAAGTTG
This sequence comes from Ambystoma mexicanum, assembly GCF_040938575.1. NCBI lineage: Eukaryota > Metazoa > Chordata > Amphibia > Caudata > Ambystomatidae > Ambystoma > Ambystoma mexicanum. The sequence continues at coordinate 81,293,321 of NC_090941.1, forward strand.
AAAGTGTTCTAAGAAAACTCATAATGTCTGCAGACATTAAAAGTTTCCATAGGCCATAGTTGAAATGTTTGACTCTATGGGTGTGATATGCTGCGGTGGTTGTTGCCAGGGCATAGAGTGTTGGCTGCATGGCCATTTGGTCATGCACCCAAGACTCTATGCCCTGGCCACAACCACCCCAGCATATCACACTCATAGTTGCTTATAACTTTGGTTCAAAAACAAATTTATAAGGAAAAAAGTTATAAGACACTATAGATGTCATATGCTGCGATGGTTGTACTTATTATAATATACTTACTGTTTGGTTTAGTAACTGGAGTACATGTATTTCTTGTTCATTTCTGTGATAAAAGAAAATAGCATGTTAGTATTAGTATTTTGTAATGACTTTTTACATTTTATAATCAACATTTATTTTTATTTATTTTTTGGACCCTCATATTTAGTAGATTAGAAACCAGAGTACTGTGCAATTTGCTCAGTTTCTGTGTTTGTTGCTAAAATCATTGGGTCTGTGGGAGAAAAAAAATCCATGTCGGATTAAAAAAAAAGACTTTTTTTGTTATGCTACAGTTTATTTGTTTGTTTGTTTTCAGTGTTCACTTGTTGTTTCTAGCTAATGCTTTATACATTGGCTTGTTGCATTTTTTTGGAGCAGTAACATATTATTTATTTGTTTGGATATTATAAAATTTTGGAGCAGTTACATACCAGTAGGCGTATTCTAACTGTCTATTTTTTTATATATTTTAGTTTTATTGATTTATCTGTTTGGATATTGTTAAATTCTGGGACAGTTAGATACCAATTGGCGTATTCTAACTGTCTATTTTTTTTATATATTTTAGCGTTATTGATTTATCTGTTTGGATGTTGTTAAATTTTGGGACAGTTAGATACCAATTGGCATATTCTAACTGTCTATTTTTTGCTCTAATTTAGTGGTATTCATTTATCTGATAAGTTGTTGTAGATTCTTTGGGCAGTTAGATAGCTTTTGGAATATTCTAACAGTTTACATTTTTTTACTACTAGTTTACTTAGGGTTTAAGTACAGTTTAGTTATCAAATTTTGGTTTTAAGAACATAAAATAAGCGTTTGTAAGATTTGCTGGTAATCTCTGCTTTAGAGTAATGGTACTATCATTACATTCAAACCATCCACATTTCTTTTTTATATATGCAGTGTAGTGCCCTGAATTGGTTGTGGCTCCTGCGTGGTAGATTATACCTATTGTTGTGAAGGTTTTCTTACCAAGTGATATTTGACCATGTGTGAATCCAGTCAGCTTGCAGTTGTTTTTGGTACCATCTGCATTGTAACGTAGAAGCATTAGTATTACGTATTTACTATGTGTTTGTATTACTAACGTGGAGCGATTATCAGAATTGCAGGTAGAACATAATCTACCATGGTTTGCATTTTGTACAAGTTGCTGAAATGGAATGGATTCACAATTAGGTATTGATATATATACAAAGCGTTCATTGGGGATTTGTTCTTGTGTCACATTGTTGCAGAGAGTGCATGTATGTTTCCACATGTATGGAATCTGGAAGATTTCATTTATAGGTATGTTTTTGTTTTCCAGTACTTGTCGTAAGTACATTAGAAATTCTTGTGGATCTTCCTGTGAGTTTATAGTGAATTTCACCATTCCAGCACAGTAGTCCAATTGTTGTCTTATTCCATAAACACTATATGGGTTATCAGGATTGTTTGCTGCATTTCTGTGAAGTACTAACATTTGCAAACACAATGGGTCTGTACTGTGTAAGTAAATGTTGTCAACAATTGGTGGCAATTGAAATAGAATATTCATTGCTACATTTGCATAGCAACTTACACCAACTATATTTGAGAGTTTAAATGGAGCAGGTAGTTCTGTATCTGACTGCTTTTTTTGGAGTTTGTCTTCCTTCTTTGAAGAAGGACCTGGTTTACTTTCCCTAATTGATTCTTTTTTGCTTGTGGTACTTGATGGAGTATAAGTTTCTTTTACTCTCTTTGGAGGATTTGCAGTGATATCCTGTTGCATTTCTGTTTGATTTATTTTTCTTTTATAACGTTTTACTTTTTGAGGAAAAGAATATGTGTTTAGATGGGGAGTGTATAGTGAGCGAAGTCTATTGTATTCTAAAATGCAAGGAATATTAGCGTTTACTTTACTTGTATCAAAGTTGATTCGAAATAGACCGTCAAGTGTACGTAAGCGTGATAGTGCTACGTAGCTCATGCCTTCTTTAAAGACTGTGTTACCAATATCTATCATTGCTTTGTCTAGGGTAAGACCTTGTGATTAATGAATTGTGACTGCGTATGCAAGAGTTAGAGAAAATTGTTCTCTGCGTACATATATGTCTTTGAAGAGAAGGAATCGAGCTTTTGAGCGTCCTATCCTTTTTACTTCTGAAAGTTTGTCAAAGAGAATATTGACAAACTGAATTTTGTTGTCACGTGGGAATGTTTGAAAGCCAACAACTGTACCCAGTGCTCCATTAACTAGTCCTTGGTCCAAGTCAAGGTTACGTTTAAGCATTACTCTGCAATTTAAGGATAATTGTAATATCTTTTCTAAGCCTGCTGTGTTTGAGATAGATTTTTCTAAACTATTTAGTCTTGTTGTGGCTTGGTCACATATGGGTAGTGTCATACCATGTACATCTAGTTTGTCTGTGGCGCTAATTTCCATTATTGGTTACATTTCTTTACTTAACATTATTTCATTGAATTTGAAACAGCTTGCAAGAGTTGGCATTTATGCCATACAATTGACATTTTTGTGGGCTAATTGTTCCATAACATCTGTAGCACCTGCATTATCGCCATCAAGTGCATTAATGTGCTGGGTTTTCAAGATTGCTTCTGCTTCTTTAGAAAGTATACCAACTCTGATACTTTTTAAGACGTTGGCATAAGTGAGATCTGCAGATTGCCGCATGTTTTCTGTTAATTCTCTGTATTGGAAATGTTGCCAAAGGTTGACATTTCCAATGCTGCCAACAGTTTTACGGCAGAGTTTGTGTCCTAATGTTTTGAAAATAGGCTCACCTTTTACTGGTGTCAATTGAAGAAGATTTACGAAAACAATAATGTGTTTCCCTGCAAAGAGCTCTTCATAGTTTGTTTTGAATACTTCTTGTAATCTGAGGTGAATCAAAGCCAACATTAGGTTGGAGACCATGCTCACTTTATCTATTAGTAGCATTTTCATTTGTTTCAATACTCTGTGTAGTTCCATTGCAGCTTCTGCAGAAAGTTTGTAATAGTCTAATTTGTTCTGGTGTTCTACTGGCAATAGTTGTAATCGGGGTAACATGACACCACCTATATTGTAGGCAGCTAAACCTGTGGGGGCAGTGACAACAGCTGACAGTTTGTTGTTTGTCAATTGTTGAAGGAACTTACTGATGATTTTTATTAGGAATGTTTTGCCAGAACCAGCTTCACCACTGACGTACAGTAGTATAGGTTTATAATTATGGAAGGAACATTCTTCATTTCATTTTCATATTGTACACCATGTACAATTTGTTTTGTTACTTCTTGAAAAATGCTACGTTGCTCATTGTTTAGTTTTGATTGTAGTGGAGTTAAGTCTTCTTTATCTTCATACTGACACATGGTGTTTTCTACTTCTATCAAAGCTAATTCTGCCTCATTTATTATTAGTGGTTCTCCCAGTGGTTCTTGGCTTCCTGTTACAGAAGGTTGACTACTGTCAGGAGTTTCTTTATCAAGTTGGGCCTGGAGTTCTTCTTTGTGTTGCTGTTCATTGTGCAACATTGTTTTGTACTGTGTAAAGTTTACATCAGTTATAGTGCTTTCATTTGCTTTGAAAGCATCTTCATATGAGTCATACTTATCTAGAATTTCTTCTTCTTTTCTCCATGGTTTAAAGAGTTGTAGCAGGGACATGTAATATACTTCTTTATGTTGAGTAGTCTTTAATGACAATTTTATATGATTAATTAAATTTGGTTTAGTGAGTTTAACTAAGCTGCCTTCACAGTTTGTCACTCTGTATTTACCTTTTTTTCATCTGGTTTTATATTATTTTTGTATGTGTAGTTTTGGGCTATGTGGTATAGACACATGCTTTCCAAAGTATTACTTCTGTTTGGGTAGTATGTGTCCAATACATTGTTTTTTTAAAATGTCTTGGCTGTTGGGATCACATTTAGCTATTGTTTCTATATCTTCGTAGGATTTTAGAACTCTTTTTCTAGATTTAGCTGGACCAAGACTTAGCCATACTATATTTTCAGATTTACCATACAATGCAGTACCAGTTAAACGATCAGCTGCTTCATATGATCCACATTCTCTATGGGAGAGCATTTTTATGCCCAAGCTGTGTAATTTCTGAGACACTGTTTTATCTGATGACAGGTAATTCCAGAAGTCTTGGAGCTCTGTCTTTTCTGCTTTGGTTAAGTATGCTGTGACATATCGTGCAACTGCAGTAGAATTGTCTGCAATGTACTGCACATATATGTTTGCATTCCATAACTGGGCAATGATTGCATTGTAATCATTAATATATTTTTCTTCTTCTTTTCTTTTTATTTAATATGTATTTTTAGGTGACTTACCTTTAACACTATGTCTAACTGAAGACATGATGTTGTTCACTTGACCTGTTTCTGTAACTGGTCTAGGAAAACCAAATCAGCATTTGGTGTAGTATTTCCCTTTGTTTTTGTATTTGCAACGACAATATTTTCCACATTTCTGTCTTTGAAATTGTAAAATGTGTGCATGAAGGTCACTATTTGTTGCTTGCAATGGAATTTCACAAGTGACATATTTTTCAATAAACTGTAAAACAGTGGCATCATTGTCTTGACCAAATTTAGGAGCATCTTTAATCCATAAAAGCATGTGGATATGTGGTGCTCCTCTGGCTTGGTATTCTTTTCCCCAAAAGAAGTGTTGCACTTCTCCAAGGGGAGGAATAGTTTTATTACAAATAAAATGTAGCATAGCAATGAAGCGATGGTGAAAATATCTTGAAACATTAACAGGATCCAAAGAACAAAGTTCTCCAGGTGTTAGTATATCTATGTTTGTTTTGTTTTTGTTTGATATGCGTAGGAAATCATGTAAATCTTCCCATGCATATTCTGCACAACTTAATGTAACAAACCAAGTGGGTGGGCCAAGGTTTCTGATCATACAACGTACATCTCCATGACGTCGAAACCAGTACTCTTTAGTACCACGCATATTTGCTAATAGATTTGTAATATTTGATTGTAAAACCTCTTACTTTTGTTGCACTTTTTTTAATAATTGTGTAGCTGTCATATTTTGAAAGTGTGATCCTGATTTTAATATGTGTGCAACTCCATAACATAAAGTTGCTAGTTCACTTTCAAAGATTAGGTGGAATATGTATTCCACATTTTGTCTAAATCTGCGATCTTCAGAATACATCCGTAATGTGCGGTCTTCTGAAGCTGATATTTGAATAGGTCTATCATCGTACCTTCCTCCTTTGCCAGTATGAAAGAGTAGAGGAAAAGCATGTGCTTCTACACTTTTTTCCCATATGCTGATTGGTGATCCTTTTGTTTGACGCATTTGGTACGTTTCCAGTGCATCTTCTATGGTGTCATTAGAGTGCAAAGGATGAATTGTAAAATAGTCTAAAGTATTTGAAATTGTAGCAGGATCTAGGAGCTCAAATTGACCAGCTTCTTGTGTTTCTTGAATTATTTCAGTTGTATTCTTCAAGTTTTCTTCAATATTAATTTCTTTGTAATATTCATTATTCTTTTTAAGATATTGCAAGGCATGTCTAACTTTATGTAAATCTTGCAGCTGTTGCCATACTTTTTTGTCTTTTGTAGGTACTCCATTTACTAATATAATTAAAGATTGCTGCATTGGACGTTGCACTCCTAGAGTATGCACATTTTCTCTTAAATCTACTGGTAAATAAACTACTTTTCCACGAATACCTTTTACCAATTCAGAGGGAGGTAATTTTGCTGTTTTTGGTTGAAGGCATATTATTGCTTGAAATGGGTGCACTGTTTGAATTATGATGCTCTCATATAAATTAAGTTGTTGTAGGGGCTTTGGTAGTGGGTATAATTCGAAATTATTTGTGATAGCACGTGAAGGAGTTTGGTTGTTGTCAAGTTTTGTAGTGCAGTAACTCAAAGTCAGTTATTTCGTATTTGTTATCTGCTACAAGGTAGAGAGCTAATTCAAACCATTTAGAATCTTCATTGTCTTCTATTTTGTATGATAGGTCTACAGTTTTTGTGTCACTTTTATAAAAAGTTCTGCGGCAACATACACACACATGGTACTTCAGCTGATGTACTTTTAAATTTTAGTATTTCTTTTTTGTATGTGTTTAGTAAAAGGTTGCCATGTGTAGAATTGTTGCTAATTTGGTTTAAAGCTATTTCATTCTGTAAGTGGCTTTCACTTCCAAAATATTTTTTCTGGATATAGTCAATTTCTTCAAGTAGGTCTTTTGCTGTACCATGAAGAAGAATGTTATTTAAATTTGCTAGTGCTAAAGCAGGACTTTTAGCATAGTACAGTTTATAAACTAGATTTCCTATAGTTGAATGATGTGTTGATATCCTTTTGATATCATGGAAGGTGGTTTTACAAGTAGGTCCTGTAATGCAGGCTAATGAATGTCCTTGTAGTCCTGTGTACTTGCGCACTGGACATGTATCAATATTTTGCAGTAGTTTAATTTTGATTTTGTCTTTGCTTTTTACATATTGATTGAGAAATTGGCGTAAAGACTTGAAGAAATGTTTGGGAATGTTACACATTGACATGCATGGCCATTTGTATACTAGATGTTCTGATTCAGTTGAATGGAGGGGTAATTCTAAGTTTTCAGGGCATATTTTTGTAAGGAGTACTTCTTGTTCCATTATGGTATTATTCACTTTTTCATAACCTAGACCACTGCTATGTATGGCAATTGTATTTGTTTGCTTTTGTGTGTACGCTTCTTCATTAAAATATGGTTCTGTGCTCATAGTGTGATTCCATTCACCTCCACAGATACTTAAGAAGTTATTTCTGTTGACATTTCGTTTATTGAGAAGTCTTTTTTGTAATTTAGTTATTACTTTTGTTAGTGGTTTCATTTTGTTTAAGACTAAAATAAATAACTTTCTTTTGAGAAGAATTGCACTATCTATCAATGCTTCTAAGATTAATTTCCTACAAAAGGTTTTAAGGGTTGAACCTGGTTTCTCTCCCATTTTTATAAGATTTTGAAGGACTCTGTGACGTAACATTTTGGCTAAAATACTTTTCTTGATATGCTTACTTTGAACTTTATCAAGATTTATAGAAGCAGTTTTATCTGTAGCGATAGCTGATTTTTTGTTAATTGTTTTCTGGTTTGTTTTACATTTTGATAGAGGAGGCAAAGTTTTTCCACTTGAAACTTCTTTTGTTTCACTAAATGACTGTATTAGCTGTTTTGTTTCAACTTCTTTTACAAATTCCGCTACATATGGATGCTTATGTTGGACACTTTTATTTTCATTTGCTCTACTTCTAGGGATTTGACTTTTGGTAGGCATTCTTTAGGGTCTGTTGAAAAAAATAAAGAAGGTATGGGTTGGGGTGTTCTGCAATGTATGTGTGCTGTGTGCATGAGTGTTTGAGTAAGATGATAAAGATGTATGTAATGGTGTGTGATTGTGCATTGGGAACTACAACTAGTAGGGATAGGTATTCTTGAATTTATATGCTACTAAACTGGGGATCAGATGACAGAAAAAAGTAAGCTAGTGGTGTGGAGAAGTACAAATAGTAAATCTAATGTATACAATTAAAACAGTTGTTTGTTCTATAATATCCAAATTGTAGCGGTTGAGTTGGGTAATTTGTGTGTCCAAAAATAGGAATTTGTGGGCCATTCTGTCTGTAAATCGCTGTTTAAAACATGGGGATTTTTGGACAGGATGGTGCCAAATCTCTATTTTTAGGCACAGAAATAGCATTAATTAACTGTACAGTGTGTTTCAGCAATAATACAAATATTATTGTGATATTCTACTTACTTTTTTTCTAAAATGAACAGTTCAATTCTTAGTTCTTCTTTGTTCTTCAAATTCGGTTGCTTCTTTTCAGGAGATTGGTCCTCACTGCAATTGTAAAAGAAACAAATTAGTAATTTTGTTTGTATATAGCACTGTTTTTAATTTAGACATTGATTCTTTTAATTGAAATCCTCAGCGCCTTCCTCAAAACCATTAAAACTATCTTATTTACATAAGATACGTCGCACAAGTTCAATACATATGATATGTTCTTAATGAATTGTATTGTAATGACTAACTTTAGCAAACAAAATATCTTTACTATGTTTGTGAAATTCATAATGTATCACTGAATACCACTATTTCTGTAACTAAGCTCCAGGTAATAGTGTCTCAATGTCATGCTTAAATTAAAGTAATTGAATAAATAAAGAAATAAAGCAAACATATTAAGTCAGTTTGAAAATGTGTTCATGTATTGTACAGAAAATATGCATACCTGTAGTTTGTGTTCATGCATTTGGATATGCATGGAGCTGCAAGTAGAAATCTTGGAGACTTGTACAGTATTTCTTGTAGATGGTGCTTGCCAATGATATGACACTTGTACTCAGAGAGATTCACAGTACATTTGCAGTGCTGATCTATGAAGATGCAGTTAGATGTAGAGGTCTTGAATGTGACTGGTGGATGGTCATGTGACGTTTTAGCTACATCCAATGAGGGAATGGCACAGAAAGTGAAGTGGAAATGGTAGAAGGGCTGTTCATGCTACGATATGTCCGCGGACATGGCGGTCGTTCGCGGACATCGGGTGTTACATCTGGGGATTTTTGGGTTCAGAAGTCATGCACATGAGAATGAGCACTGAAAGGGATTGGTCAGGAAAGTTTAGTGGGTGTGTTGTGCCAGGAGAGAGTTTCTCAGATACTCTTTTTGCTGAGAGAACAACAGATAGCTATGGCTGTGTGTTTCAGAAAACAGATTGTTTGGATTTTGGGAGATTCATGGATACATAGGTTGAAGGTGCATGCAGAAAGCTGTGGAGTAGCTGTAGATCTTGGATTTCCACATGTGGAAGTACACTGGCATGGAGTACGTGGTTGGACTTGCTACCTCTTTGTGCTACTTTGGAGACAGAGCAACATCCAGACATAATTGTAATTCATTGTGGAGGGAACAGTTTAGGACATGTGTCTGGAATTTCTTTGCAATTTCCTATGAAAGAAGGACTTGGGAAGGTCATGGACATGTTCCCTAATTCTCAAGTAATATTTTTACGGATTGCACAGAGACAAATGTGGCTTTGTTCTTCTTCATTTGGTCCACAAATGGAAAAAGCAAGGCGCAATGTTAATAAGGCTGTTCTGTCTTTCTAAGAGATTTTGGCATGTCCTCTTTTCACAATGAAAATATTATGTTTCGTAGTACATACATTTTTCGCAGAGATGGAATCCATCTTACTTATGCTGGCAATCAATTTTTTTGAGAAATATACAAAATGAATTACGTCCTTTTTCAGAATTGCAGCATCCATTTTGAAGTAGGTGTTAAGTATTTATAATTTTTGACATACAAAAACCTCCCAAAGGCTCTTTTCAGAGCCACCACTTCTTACCAGAGAAAATTGCAATGGTTATGATAGGGTAGCAACCCAATTTTTTAGATGTCCGCGGACTGTCCGCGGACTTCTAAAAAATACAAAGGGCCCTGCTTCATTTATTTTCACTTCTATTTTTTAACTGTGAAAGGCGGATCTGAAAAGAGCCTTATTTTTTTAATTTTTGTAATTTTGCATTTTTTTGGTTTTTTATACACGACACACTAGAAGAGGAGGGGAAAGGAGGGGAAAGGGGGGACACCAACCACAGGGATAAGAAAGGGCGAGCTGAGAGAGGAAGATGTAGCGTGGGTTTTATTTGGGTAGTGAGCAGGTCTTCTCATGCTCTGAGACGATAGTCTCAAAAGCACTGCAAAGTCGCTCCCCCCTGCAGAGTACTGTGTCACAGTACACACATACAACTGTGACCCTCGAAAGGTAAGAGTCATCACAATTCTGTATGGCCTGTGAGGCAGCTTGAGGAAGATGCTGTCCCACAGAGGTGGTCCTTGTGGTGACAGGATCAGAAACAGAGGATGAAGAAGAGGAAATCAAACCTACTACGTTCTTCGCAAGTTTTTTCACTGAATTTCATAGGCTTTTAATAGCGCAACTTAACCATAACGTCCCTTTAACAAAGTTTTTTCACTGAATATATATATATATATATTACACAGCCACGGTAGTGGCTATGTAGTAATGGTTATGTGGCTAATCCCATAGGAAGAGCACTTTTTGGGCAGCTTATAACTCCGCTCTCCCTGGATGAATCCTCACCAAACTTTGCAAAGTTTGGTGAGGTTTGGTCCGGGGGGGACAAAGTTATAGGGGGGTCCCAACATTTCTTTTAGACATAGACACAATGGGAAAAAAATTTGTTGACGCCTATAGCCCAAACAACTGGATGGATTTTCACCAAATTTGTGGCAGGAGTGGCAGCTTGGTCCCAAAAGCATGCTTTAGTTAATTTGGTGTAAATCCGTCCAGTAGTTTTTTTGTAAACAACAAAAATGTAAATCAAAAAAATTAGTGATATCTATGTCTGCTTCGTGGACTCACTTCCCTGTTCCGTCCGCGGACTGGCCTCTGATTGGCCGGAAAAATGTGCTGACTTTTGCGTGGTCAACGGACATCGGGACGAGGCCGCCGATTGGCCGGTGGGAAAACGTGAAATGCATTGGTTTTCCTAACACCCGCCATCTTGGATTCACTGACATTTTGGGGTCCGCGAACAGCGCTGTGATTTTTATTTTTTTAAAAGCAGCATTTCAATTTTCAAACTCAACAAACAATCTCTAGGGAGGTGGGGGGGATGAGGATGGGATGCAATATGGCCATAAGAAGCCAGAAAACGGGTTGTTTCACCCCCAAAAGTCTGCGAACACTCCAGATGTCCTGGGGCAGTCCTGTGGGGTTTGCGGACACTTCAGATGCCACGGTAGTGGCTATGTAGTTATGGTTAAGGTGCTAATCCCATAGGAAGAACACTTTTTGGGCGGCTTATAACTTTGCTCCCCCTGGATGAATCCTCACCAAACTTTGCAAAAAAAGTATATGGCCCATTCTGAATTTTGTAAAGTTTGGTGAGGTTTGGTCCAGGGGGGCAAAGTTATAGGGGGGGTCCCATAGACTGAATGCGGGAAAAACTTTGCGCATGGCTACAGATCAAACCACTGGACAGATGTTCACCAAATTTGTGGCCGGAGCAGCGGTTTGGTCCCGAAAGCGTGCTTTTGTAAATTTGGTGAAAATCCATCGAGTAGTTTTTTTTTAAATGATCAAAAAGTAGGTCTCAAAAAATTAGTGATATCTATGTCCGCTCCATGGACACACTTCCCTGTTCGCTCTGCGGACAAGATAACGATTGGCTAATCGGTCGCGTCATGTCCGCGGACATGTGACGCGTTCGCTCATTGGATGGTGAAGAGCGTGAAGTGCGTCAGATTGTTCCGTTGCTCCCGCTGTCTTTGATCCATATTTTGGTGTCCGCAGACATTGCCGCAAAAACATATAAAAAAGCACAACATTGCATTTGTTAAACTTATCGAATACTGTTTCGGAAAGTGAGGGTTGATGAGGATGCAATGGGATGTGGCAGCAAGAAGCAAAAAAGTGGTGTTTTTTTGTCACGAAAATCATATGGTACATTTGGAGGGGTTCCTCAATATAATTGCACTTGTTAAACTTATCAAATACTGTCTCGGAAGGTGAGGGTTTATGAGGTTGGGATGGGATTTGGCAGCAAGAAGCAAAAAAGTGGTGTTTTTTTGTCACGAAAGTCATACGATACATTTGGAGGTGTTCCTCAATATAATTGCACTTGTTAAACTTATTAAATACTGTCTCGGAAGGTGAGGGTTGATGAGGAATGGGATGGGATGTGGTGTTTTTTTGTTACGAAAGTCATACGGTACTTTTGGAGGTGCTCCTCAATGTAATGTGCGTACAGTACAGGCGAAGGAATAATGTGTCTGTGTTACAATGCATTTAAAATATTATTGGAGTCAAACTGGCGCACCCTAAAGTTTGGCATCTGAGACAGCCCCATGCAGTGTTTGATGGAAACTGCGGCACTGCACGTGTATGCAAGTACGAGTTCTCATGAATGCGTTGAGCCATGTTTTTGCAAAGTGAGAATGTATTTAGATTCTGAGTGAAGGTCACCAGCTTTGATTTTTTGGTTGCGAGCTAAGGAAGCCCACGCATGGGACAGAAACTATAAGGGTCATTTGTTTTTTGACCTTGAGAGAAAGGCAATATTCCGTGAGGAATGTAGTGAGAGAAGGTTTGTAATAGTGAACATTTGATAAGGTTATGCATTCCAAAATTGTTTAAGGAACATGTAAAATCAGTTCATGAAGATTCTTTGGTGCAAGTGCATTGAGCATTACGGTCTGAGTTACGCAAAGAGAATGGAGACAGTGAATATCATGTAAGTTTACTTCTGACGACTGTACACCGGAATGAGCTTTAATTTATTATTATTTGAAGATTAATTTAACTCTAGTACTATCTTTCTGTGTGGTTGTCTTTTTTATGTGGTTATGGAAAGTGCAGAATCTAGGTGCATGTAGACTATCACTAGATTCACTCAGGTTCAACGCTAATATTTCTTTCAAATGTCATGTATGACCATATCAAATTGTGTATCAGTTTCCATGTTCTTATTGTCTTTTAGATTGTTTGATGTGTGTGCTAATCGTTAGTTTAAACTCTATGCCAAATTAAGAAATCAATAGATATATTGTAATAAAGGTCGGGTATTGATACATATTTTCTGTTATGTTTTCCAAATAGCTACATGCTGCCTTACTGCGATTGCCACGGATTCCAGATGCCAACTGATGGCTTCTTCATTCGCCAGGTGCATGTAGTCGTCAACGGCAGGATCTCCGTGACTGTTTTGTGGACGATCGCCCAGGGCCCATGTGCCCATACACTGCACTAGTGATTAGTAGTAACATTACATCTTTTATGGTGGTCTAGGCCCAAGTTGATGCAGACGCCCTGAAATTCACTGTGCGAACCAAGTGGTTCCTTTATCAAAAAGAACAATGTGTGTGTGCCTCACGATTAACATTTTCGATCACGAGCCAAGAAACAATTTTGCAATTTGATTGAATATGGGAATAGTCGGATGTTCTCAGAGAGTTTATTGTGAAATAAAAGTACTTTACAAATTGTACAATGTTATTGTTTTCTTTTAAAGACCAGTTTAATTGTGACGTGAGATGTTGTTAGTCGATGTGTGTTGATTTTCGGGTTCTGCGTCATGTCACGAAGGTGATTATGGGCGGATATGGCTTCACTGAAGAGGAACGTCACTGAGAAAGGTGTTGAATATCACTAGGGTTGGTTATGTGAGGGTCAGGGGTGGGGCATATGACTTAGTGATGTCAGGGCAGTTTACAGCAATGGATATGAATAGCACAAGATGGACACGCCTTGCTACCAGATTTCATATGTTTCTAAAGAGGAAAAATTAGGTAAGGTGAAATGGAAATGTTTGTGATAGATCAACGTATGTACAAAAATACATGGTCGAACCCTCGGGACAATAATATTTTCTGAGCATTGCACTTGTGAAACTTATGAAAGGGACAAAACATAGGATTAAAGTGGTCATGTCCACCTGGGACTGGCTTTGTGGTGAAGTTATTCGCAATTAGGATAAATTTGAAAGGGAAGAAAAATGTGCACATGGTAATATGGTCACAGGGATTTTTTTTGCCTTTTGCAGGCTGTCATGGAAAGCGAAGAGGGGCCCTGTATGGAACTTCTGCTTTCCCTTTCCATGGTGGCCATCTTGGAAAAGGATTTTCCTTCCTAAACCGGGACACCTATGGCGAAAAATCCTTTTTTTTAGCAGCACGGGTTACCGCTTTGGAAACCTAGGCTGCTAATGGCCTTCATCCCCCATTTCAGGGGCTGGAATGGGGGGTAATGGTCCAGAGACCTCGTTATCCACCCTCGCTTCGCTTGGGCTGATAACTTGGGCTGCTGGGCCGTTATCCACCGAAAAGCGTGCTTTTGTAAATTTGGTTAAAATCCATCCAGTACATTTTTTTAAACGACCAAAAAGTAGGTCTCAAAAGATTAGTGATATCTATGTCTGCTCCGTAGACACACTTCCCTGCTCGCTCCGCGGACAGGACACCGATTGGCGAATTGACTTACGTCATGTCTGCGGACATGTGACATGCTCGCTGATTGGTTGGAGTGCAGCGTGAGGTGCGTCACATCTTCTCGATGTGCCCGCCATCTTGAACATCACAGTAAAAACATAAAAAACACAACTTTGCACTTGTCAAACTTATAAAATAATCTCTGGGGAGGTGAGGGGTGATGAGGATGGGATGGGATATGGCTACAGGAGGCAAAAAAACAGGCGTTTTTTTGCGACCAAAGTCCACAAACAGTTCGGATGTTTGCGAACTGTCCTGTGAGGTTCACAGACACCTCTGCATTACAGGGTTGGTGAAAAGCAATTCTTGGATGTCTTATGACTTTGATGCCAGTTAATTAAACTGCATGAAATTTTGCACTTATAGTCTTGACCTGATTCCGAATGAGTCTGCAAAGTTTGGTGGGATTCTGTCATCAATGATATTTGTGATGTCATCTTTGATGTCTTTGATTTGGTGTTAGTCTTAGCAGTGCACTGTGGTGGCGCGAGTTATGGTTGCTTAGCTTACCATAACTGGTGAATTTCAGGGGGTTTTTGATTTTACTTGTAACCATAACGTCCTTTTAACAACTTTTTTTACTGAATTTCATAGGTTTTCAGTGCAATTTAACCATAACGTCCCTTTAACAAAGTTTTTTCATTTTATATATATATATATGTAGTCAATGGTACTCTTCTTATGTGCATTACACCATGTGGGGTTGTCATTCATATTCTTCAAGAGAGCTTACTAGCATTCACCAAATTGCACCTGGTCATGACGTTCATTGTATTGCCTGTCCTATTTGTTAAATTCAAGTTCCTCGCTTAACGTTTTCAGTATTACATTTATTTATTTATTTTGCAGTTATTTCAGAACACAAAATCCAGAGGCACTTAGGCGCTAGTTACAGGAAGTGCATAGTACAATAGAGAAGTGCACGAGTACTCATAATGGTTACAGACAGAATTAGTGCGTGTCTACATTCTAGCAAAGCCACCCTCATGGAGCGTGGGGTCACAATGAAAGTACGGGTACAAGTAGGCAAGATGCGACTTAGTAAAGATGCACAGATTGGGAAAGCTTCACCTCATGGTATGGGGGCTACATCAAATGTACAGGTACAAGTAGGTGACATGTGACATAGTAAAGATGCGCAGATTGGGAAAGCCTCACCTCATGGTATGGGGGCTACATCAAATGTACAGGTCCAAGTAGCTAACATGTGACATAGGGAAAGCCTCACCTCATGGTACATGGGGCTACATCAAATGTACAAGTACGAGTAAGTAAAATGCGACATAGTAAAGATGCACAGATTGGGAAAGCCTCTCCTTATGATACGGGGGCTACAACAAATCTACAGGTACAAGTAGGTAACATGTGACATAGTAAAGATGCGCAGATTGGGAAACCTCACCTCATGGTATGGGGGGCTACATAGTATGCAGGTACATTTGGAGAAGTTAGGTATGGTGAGTAGCAGAGAGCTGCAGAGTCAAATCAGGTACAATTCCCCTGTAAATTGTTCTACTATGTCACAGTATGCAATCAGGTCACATCCTATTCCCAAATAGGTCATCAATGAAACTTCTTGTATGGCCCAACATATGTCAATTTGTACATGGGATGGTGGGAGACCCAGATAGCATAGACAGAATAAATTGAACATTTCATGAAACACATAGTCGTATGGTATCGTTTCATTGATGACCTTTTATCATCTGTCATGATCTCTGCTTCCAAAAGGTCAGGGTTTTCCCAACTCCCTTGGAAGCAGATCCATAACCCAGGTTCCGAGTGCCAACCAGTCCCAATTGGGACCTTTTGGACCCAGTCCTGGCGCCAGTGGCACCAGGCTCATAAATATGCCCAGTCCCAGCGCTGGAAGCGCCGGGCTCATAATGCTTGGGTGGACTTACCTGCAGCAGACCATGCTGCTTACTTGCCTGCCAGTTGAGCCTCTGATCCTCTTCTGTTTGGAACTACTTTTCCTGTTGGGTGGGGCAGGAGCCACTCCCTAGATTCAGAACACTGGAACTCTTCTGGAAAGCAGGAACTCTTTTCTTACCTAGGCGTGGCTGTGGAAGGAGACACCTAAGCAGTACAGGAGGCTATTTAAACCACACCCGATGGATGAATCTTGCTTTGCGTTATTCTGCATCCTCTGCAGCAGAACGCTCATCGTGTCTTCTGCATCTGATCCTGGGCCTAAGGTAAAAGGCTTACCATCCTGAATCCAGTCTTCAGCAACACCTATAAAGACAAGAAAGAACAGGTTAGCATTACGGTCTTCAGTGACAGCTCTTCACTTACCTGGTCGATCGGCTGTCACCAAAGCCTCGCGCTGCATTCCGGCATCTGAAAGACAAAGGCTTACCTACTCTTCGTGCGCTCTGGAGGTCTTCACACTGCATTCCGGCATCTGAAAGACAAAAGCTTACCAACTCTTCGCACGCTCCGGAGGCCTTCGGCGCTGCATCCCGCATCTGAAAGACAAAACAAGGTGCGTTTAAAGACATTGGGGAACTTTAATACTCACGTGCCATTACTCCTTTCCACATCTAACCCAGTGGGTATTCCGGCACCCTGCAGCCGCTCCGAACTTGTACCTGCAAAATAAAAAGACAGTTAGAGCGCATCGTGAAGCAGGCAACAAGCGCTTACTTACGTGCTTCCAGGCGCTTCTATTCATCACACGGGCTCCATCTTCAACTCACTTCAGCCCGTCATCCGCCATCGCCGGAACCCTGCAAAACAAGAAACATCATTACTAAAGACTTTAAAGACATTAGAATTACTCGAAACTTACCGTTCGTGCCGTAAACGACGGACAGCAGTCCTCTGAAGTTAAGAGGCCTGCTCCCCTTATCCAGTGAAGAAACTGGTTACAGGACCCTGCCCCGAGGCAGATGGAGAGCATGGCTTTCACTTACCTAAGGTAAGAGCGTTAACCTTTGGGGTTCTACAGGAGAAGAGAAAGGGAAGAAGAGAGAGACATTCAATAACCCAGTTCCTTAATCCCATATTTTCTATCTGCAGACATCTTACCCTTCGAGTCAGACATACAGTGCACAGAGGTCCAGCCCAAAGAGCCAGCCGTGTGATACACATCACCTTTGAAGATACGGTATACGCCCAGTCAAGACCGGCGCCTCTACGGGAATCAGGTGAGCGTTACATCATCTGGAACGGAACAGAAATGGAATTAAACAACTATGTAAAGACACTAAGAGGCCGATTCATGGAATAATTAGCGCGGCGCAAGTGGGCAAAAACGTGCGAATCGCAGTGGAATAGCGAAAATCGCTTTGCAAGTGCGAAAATCGCACGAAAAGCAGCGCACGTCGATTCATGGAAGGCCGTGCGCGAGAAAACCAGCGGATGTGCGATAAAAAAGTGCGCGGCGCACGTTGGCGCACAGGCCATCTAACAGCGTGCGCCAGGTCACAGCGAAAATCGCACAGGCCACAGCGAAATTCGCACATAGTGCGGCGCACGCAACAAAAGTAGGCGGAACACGGGCGTAACACTCGGAATGGGGAACAACTTGCCAAAACATGGGCGTCACGGGGGAAGTACAGGGCACAAGTGCGCGGAACGCCCACACGCTCGCCTACAACACGTATTCATGGAATAGAATAGGTGAAAAAAGCGCACGCTCAAACCAGCGCACAGGCACAAACACGACCGCCACAAGAAAGCAGGCGGTAGCGTCTCTGCGGCTGTAAGAAATGTGCGCCAAAAGGTGCGCCAACAAATAGCACCTATATGCTGCCATGATGAATGTCCCATACTGTGGCCCTCCAGGAAAAATGACGTGCAAAGGGGTACCCACAAACACGGAAACCCGCTGACAAAAAATACGTGTGCGTGTATACCGGGGTGCGCGGGAAGTCTCACATGCGATTTGCAGGGTACGTGCATCACAGGGGTTCGCGTGAAGTTATTCACGCGATCGGGCCTGGGGGAGCGGGCTACGTGTATTTCAGGGGTTTGCGTGAAGTTTCTCACGCGATCGGGCCTGGGGGAGCGTGCTAGCTGTATTTCAGGGGTTCGCGTGAAGTTTCACACGCGATCGGGCCTGGGGGAGCGGGCTACGTGTATTTCAGGGGTTCGCGTGAATTTCCATACGCCATCGGGCTTGGGGGAGCGTGCTACGTGTACTTCAGGGGTTCGCGTGAAGTTTCACACGCGATCGGGCCTGGGGGAGTGGGCTACGTGTATTACAGGGGTTCGCGTGAAGTTCCTCACGCGATCGGGCCTGGGGGAGCGGGCTACGTGTGTTACAGGGGTTCGCGTGAAGTTCCTCACGCGATCGGGCCTGGGGGAGCGGGCTACGTGTATTCCAGGGGTGCGCGGGAAGTTCCACACGCGAATAGCCTGGGCGCGTGTATTTCAGGGGTGCGCGGGGAGTTCCACACGCGAATAGCCTGGGTGCGTGTATTTCAGGGGTGCGCGGGAAGTTCCACACGCGAATAGCCTGGGCGCGTGTATTTCAGGGGTGCGCGGGAAGTTCCACACGCGAATAGCCTGTGCGCGTGTATTTCAGGGGTGGCGGGAAGTTCCACACGCGAATAGCCTGGGGGCGCGTGTATTTCAGGGGTGCGCGGGGAGTTCCACACGCGAATAGCCTGGGTGCGTGTATTTCAGGGGTGCGCGGGAAGTTCCACACGCGAATAGCCTGGACGCGTGTATTTCAGGGGTGCGCGGGGAGTTCCACACGCGAATAGCCTGGGCGTGTGTATTTCAGGGGTGCGCGGGAAGTTCCACACGCGAATAGCCTGGGCGCGTGTTTTCAGGGGTGCGCGGGAAGTTCCACACGCGAATAGCCTGGGCGCATGTATTTCAGGGGTGCGCGGGAAGTTCCACACGCGAATAGCCTGGGCGCGTGTATTTCAGGGGTGCGCGGGAAGTTTTACACGCGAATAGCCTGGGCGCGTGTATTTCAGGGGTGCGCGGGAAGTTCCACACGCGAATAGCCTGGGCGCGTGTAATTCAGGGGTGCGCGGGAAGTTTTACACGCGATTTTTGCACGGTACGTGTATTTCAGGGGTGCCGGGGAGTCCCACATGTGATTTGACAGTGTGGGTCCTCCCAGGTGTACCCTGTACACCCTCCACGGCCCCTGCAGGCAGCCCACACCACAGGGGACTACCCTGCATCCCTGGTCATGTCCCGCAGGCAGCCCACCCAACATGGGCATGCCCCCCAGCAAAGGCACATGTCTCCTTGAACTAATGAACACCAACTCATGTCCCCTTGCACCCCCACCCCCCAGCACTGTGGGGCACCTGCCAGCAGGCCCCCACCCATGTCCAACTCATGTCTCCCACCACCCCCACCCCCCAGCCACCAGGGTCACCCTCCACCAGGCCCCCACTCATGTCACCCACCACCCCCACCCCCCAGCCACCAGGGGCACCCTCCACCAGGCCCCCACTCATGTCTCCCACCACCCCCACACCCCAGCAGTGCAGGGGCACCCTCCACCAGGCCCCCACTCATGTCTCCCACCACCCCCACACCCCAGCAGTGCAGGGGCACCCTCCACCAGGCCCCCACTCATGTCTCCCACCACCCCCACACCCCAGCAGTGCAGGGGCACCCTCCACCAGGCCCCCACTCATGTCTACCACCACCCCCACACCCCAGCCACCAGGGGCACCCTCCACCAGGCCCCCACTCATGTCTCCCACCACCCCCACACCCCAGCAGTGCAGGGTCACCCTCCACCAGGCCCCCACCCATGTCTCCCACCACCCCCACCCCCCAGCCACCAGGGGCACCCTCCACCAGGCCCCCACTCATGTCTCCCACCACCCCCACACCCCAGCAGTGCAGGGGCAGCCTCCACCAGGCCCCCACTCATGTCACCCACCACCCCCACCCCCCAGCCACCAGGGGCACCCTCCACCAGGCCCCCACTCATGTCTCCCACCACCCCCACACCCCAGCAGTGCAGGGTCACCCTCCACCAGGCCCCCACTCATGTCTCCCACCACCCCCACACCCCAGCAGTGCAGGGGCAGCCTCCACCAGGCCCCCACTCATGTCACCCACCACCCCCACCCTCCAGCCACCAGGGGCACCCTCCACCAGGCCCCCACTCATGTCTCCCACCACCCCCACACCCCAGCCACCAGGGGCACCCTCCATACTCAATCATGGCAGTAATGGGCAGCATACCCAGCACAAACACCCAGGCAAGGATTGCATCCACCCACATAGTGAATGAGATTACATGATACAACCCCAATGGCAAGTCTGTAAATGAACACATGTCCGTCACACACACATACACAATGGGTGCAAGTCAATGTCAAAACCCATATCATGACATGTATGAAACCAATGAGAAAATACCACAAGTGAAAGTTAAAAAGAACATGTATTAAAGATGAAAAATAAGTAAAAAAATCAAACATACAACAATGGGGATAACAAAATAAATGGTCCATGTCCGAGAACAAATGTAAAAATAAAAAAAACAAAGTAATCCAAAAACAAATGTTGTCCAAAGCAAAATCATGTGGAAGTAAAATAATGAAAAACCATTTCCTCATGGTGAACACAATTATTAATGAAAAAAATGTTTCTTCAAAAAGCAAACTATATACACGTAAATTCCAGGGTCCATGAGCCCAACACCATAAATGAAACCTACTACTACCTAATGAAAATAATATATACAAAAAAGTGGCCATTGTCCGAGCGGTCCAAAAAAACAAAAATTAATAAAGGAAACCTAACACTAACTAACTAAATAACTATATACAAAGGCAGCGGGCAAGTCCTGCGGCTCACTCGGTGATGTTGCTGGCCAGGGCATCATCGAACTCCATGTCGATGTCCTGGAGGCGGGACTCTGTCCTGGCCCGAGGTCTCGCAGGGATAACCCCATGTCCAGCTCAAACTCCCTGCGAGCTTCCTCGAGGCACTCAGCCCGCCTCAACGCCCGACGCATGGAGAACTCTGCCCTGACCATGGTGAGCCACTCCTCTTCCGCCCGCTGCCGCTCCGCACCTATCCGCTGGACCAACTGCTCCCACACGGAAGACACCACCATCCCAGGGTTGCCCTGCCCTCCGGCCGATGCCTGCCCCTCTGATCTTGAAGGCCCCGAGCCATGATGCCTCCCACGTCGAGCCTGCTGCTGCCTCCGACGCCACTGCCTCTGCCAGCATGACGGCATCCAGGCTGATGGAAACCAGCGACGCCGTCGTGCACGTGCCCTGCCTGTTGATGCTGTCACATCTTCCACCTGCTGGGGTCCAGTTGCTATGTTGTCCACCCCTGCTGGACCTCCGACTCCCAACTGTGGCAGGGATGGGATCCCCACCGAGCTGGCTGCATTGGTCGGGGCAGGTCCACAGGGGGCCCTGGTGGCATCTGGGCCGGAAGACGGCAAGGAGAACGACTGGTGTATAGCCTGCACAGAGGAGGAGAGGGCCGCCAGATTGGACAACACATGCAGAAAACCCCCGAACATGGCCGATCCCAATTGGGCCACGTCGGCACGGTGCACTTCGTGATGACGTGCGTCGTCCTCCCGGGAAGCACGCACGGCATCACGAATCACAGCCGTGCGCATCGCGACCCCAATCAGGACCTTCTCCACACGGCCAGGGGTTCCCACGTCCGCAGGTGGAGGGGAGTCAGGTGACATGGACATCCCCTCTACCTGCGGACGGGCCTGGGACGGGGCATCCCTGCTGGTGCATGGTGGTGCACTCACAGGGTCAGGGACAGCGACATGCACAGGCCCCTCCACGGTGACCTGTGCTGCCTCCTGCCCCTGGCCCTGGACTGCACCACTTGCACCAGCAGGGATGCCCCCACCAGGCCCCATGTGTGCCCCAGTGGCGGCCTCCTCCTCCTCTGTGCAAACCACCAACCTGGATGGCTCCTCACCGTCTCCCACCGTAGCAGGCCCCTGTGGGGGCTCACCCACCCCTTCCGCTGCAGCCGTGGGGGCATCCCCGCCGCCTTGCTCCACAGCGCCGTCTCCGCCCTCTTCTTCACTAGCCGCTGCGTAGAGGGAGACAAAGAACACAAGCATCAGGGCACTGTACAATGGTCCCCTAGACAGGAAGCAATTGCAGATGAGCACCACTGTCAAAGTACACTTCCATCATGTCCCTCCACAACACATGGGTCAGTCCAGGCAAAACACACACAGTAACAGGCATGGTGCATGCCATTGACATTTCCATGCATGTCCAATGGACTCTTGAAACATTCAATGATATGTAACTCACATGCATCATGGCTCATGCCTATCACATGCACACACTTCACCTCAGTCACATCCATCTGGCCCCAAACACACCAAACACAGCGGATACAAGGGTAATTTGGCTGCTTCACTGAATCTGTGCATTGTCACACACATGTGTCATGCATCCATGGCATGCACAAGTCACAGACACGCAGGTCAGGCACACAGACATGGCTACCATATATGTACCTGGCATCAGCACCCATCCCTCACCCCCACCCATGTCCAGGTACAGAGACTGGCATGCTCTCATGTTCAAAATCTGCATAGGGCTCCCCATGCGGCATTTGAACACATGCAACAACCATGTGGGTCACACATCACTGGTCGCACATGCATTACCATGATGTCCCTGCACACATACATGCATACATGGCCTATGGCACACATACAGGCAAGTATCATAGAACCAGCACACCGCAACATGCCCTGTCTCACACAGTAATGCTTGGACACTTACCGATCAACTCCAGACGGGCCTCCCTCTCAAGGATCTGGGCGTGGAGCGCTGGGCGTACGCGTTCCAGGACCCTCATCTGGATGGAACTCATGCGGCCCCGGCCCCCCTCCACGAGGCGCCGGGCCTTCACAAGGGTCCTGGACCTCAAGTCCTCCCAGCGCTTCTTGATCTTCAGGACGTCGCGGGTTGCCACCCCCTCCGCGTTGATGGCAACCACACAGTCGGCCCAGATCCTCTCCCGTCCTTCCTTGCTGGCGCGGGACGATCCAAAGAGGGCATCATACTGCCCCAGGACATGCTCCACCAGGACACCAACTTCGGTGGCAGTGAAGCTGGTGCCCCTCTGCCCCTCTGGCCTGGGGTTGCCACTGGTGCCAGATGTGGAAGTGCCCGACATGGCAACCCCAGAGGCAGGTGTGGGTGGGCAACTGGGTCCTGGGGCTGGGCTGTAGAGCGATGTAATCCCAGTCGGGAGTCTTCAGTTCCAGCAGGGGTGGACACAGCAACTGGACCCCTGCAGATGGCTGATGTGCAGGCACCAAATGGCAGGGCACGGTGGCAGCAGGCAGGCAGGCAGGCAGACAGCAGCAGATGGCACGTGGGAGGCTGCTCGGGGCACTGGGGGGCAGTAACTCGGCCTTCTGGGCAGGAGCGTGGTCTTCCGTGTGTTTTCGCGTGGCCAGCTTGATACGGAGTGATTTGGCACGTGAAAATCCTGCACGTCAGCGTGAAATCCGAGGAAAGGCCCTTAGCGCATAAGCGCGTCAGCACGCATACGCGATTCTATTGGACCAGAGTCCCTCAGCGCGTAAGCGCGTCTGTGACGTGACCCGCACGGGTGTTCCCCACTCAGCACGTGATGATGGGGCACACGTGGAAATAATGCACGTCAGAGTGTCATCGCGTGTAATTGGACAAAAGTGCGCGTACACGCGATTGGCCTATGTACGTGTATTTCATGGGTGCGCGGGCACTTACACACGCAAGTACGTCAGCGAACCTGTATCCCGTGGTGCGTGTGAATTTCCACACGCTATTGGACTGGGAACTGGATTCCAGGGGTGCGCGGGTCACACGCTCGCCTAGAACACGCGCAAAGCATAAATTTGCGCACTTTAACAATAACAAGCTCAGACGCCAGGATGAACATACCGTTCCTAGCAGCAGTGGCAGTGGGCTACCAAAGGAGGAGGAGGAGGATAGTCAGGGCCAGAATATTCACACCCAGAACCAGCCTTTTCGGGATGCCTGATGACCAGGTGTATGGGAGGTACAGGTTTCCACCACACATTATACTGGACCTGGTGAGTGAGTGGGAGGATGACCTCACATCACCCACCCTGTGCTCCCAAGCACTCAGCCCCCTGGAGAAGGTCCTCAATGTACTGCACTTCTTAGCCACTGGATCATTTCAGCGGACAAGTGCCATAGTGGGTGGGGTGTCACAGGCCACCCAGTCACGCTGCCTACACCAGGTCTTGAACATCATGACTGCACGCCCATCAGTCCGCAGGCACATATACCTGCCCAGAACACCTGCAGAAAGGCATGCTGCCGCCCTGGATTTTTACGGTGTGGCACGATTCCCCAAAGTGCTAGGTGCCATCGACTGCACCCATGTGGAGTGAGTTCCATGTCTACTACTGGAGACCCACCTCCAGTCACTAGAGTTGCGGCATGACTTGAGGCCAGCTTACTCTTTGCCCTGCGCTTTAGGTCATTCCAGCGCTTATAGCAATCATTGGCTGTGCGCCTCACGATTCCAAGGGCACTTACGATGTCCGCAACGGTCTGCCAGTGTGCCTGGCGTTGTGCAGGTGTGGTCTTGGATCCTGCTACAATGACCATCTCGTTGTCATGTCCGGACACATACTCGACAAGTGCATTCAGTTCGTCATCCGTGAAGCTGGGCTTCCTGGATGGGCCGGACTGTGTAGCCGTGTCTGGGGCATCAGCCTGTGCCAGACGAGCACTCTTCCTCTTCCGCTTGGAAGGTGGTGGTGATCCTGAGTGTCCTGCGCCGCTCTGGACACTAGGGGCAGGAGCCCTGGTGGACTCTGTATCAGGAGTGTGGGATTGCACACTCAGCATGGGAGTTGGTGCAGGCATTGGCTCTAGTGTGATGGTGTCAGGGGGAATGTCAGCAGCATGGACTAGGACCGACACTGTCCTGGCTGGGTGTGTGAGGGCTGGGGTGGATGGAGCCGCAGCTGCCCCTGCAGCCTCTCCGCCCTGCCTCCTTGGTGCAGCAGATGACCTTGCTGGCCCAGATGCACGTGGCATGGTGACATCAACGTGCACCAGCGCACGTGTCATAGGCCTGCTGACCTGGAAGTCAGCCATGGAGTCAGCCAGATCTGGTGCCACAATGGGCTGGTCCAACAAGGGCTGAGCATGGATGCTGTCAGCCACATCAGCCTCAACGGGAGGGGGGGGGATTATGGGTGCCCTTGACTGGTCCTCCACACATGGGGGGACAGGCTTACCCTGCAAGTAACGACCACGTCCCCTACCGGATCCACCACGGCCACCACTTGTGGCTCTTCCACCTTTGCCACCCTTACCGAATCCTCGCCTCCCAGCCATGGCACTGATGTAAATGTGCGTATGGGAGTGGCTGGAAACTATTGTCCTGGGCAATAGGGGGTCAAAGGGGTTGGGTACCAGATGGTAATTGTACCCTAGTGCTCTTGCAAGGCTGATTGTAACCCCTGGGGAAAGATGACGGGTCACGCTACGCACAGGAGCCAAAAAAAAGGGAGATGACGTGCACGCAACCCCTCCTAGACCACGTGTGCAGAAAGTAAAACCTGCACTACGCTGTGGCACCCAGTAACACAAGAATGAACGTATGCGTGTCACACGCAGCCTAGAATGACCTCTGAAGGGGTAGGCTACACACGGGGCATGCACAGATGTTAGATACGTGCGTGACTCACCGTCTGCCTGGTAAACGAGCGTGTAAAAGGAGCACGTTTGGTTGGCAACACCCCCGCCAAAAGAAGATTTGTACGCTGTCTGAGGAGACAGGACAACAGTAGAAGGGAACACTGTTTGAGGGAACAGGCCCAGGTAAACCAGTAAAAGCGAAAAAAGAGAAAAAGCTGTCAGAGGTAACAGGGAATACGAACTTGAAACGCCGTGAAGTAAATCGCGTGTGAAACGACAAGAAGTACAGAATTCACCCACTCGCTCTCCACGAAAAGCACGTACAAGGAAAACGTGTTCTACACATACCTTTTATACAGGGCCACACGTCCAGCGTCACTTACGCGGCGTGTACGCGCTTGGGCCATTTCCACCAATTACACGCTTTGTCACTTCTGCGTGTAGGGACATTTCCACCAATTACACGCTTTGTCACTTCTGCGTGTAGGGCCATTTCCACCAATTACACGCTTTGTCACTTCTGCGTGTAGGGCCATTTCCACCAATCACACGCGATGAGACTCTGACGTGCAGTCTTTCCACGTGTGCTCTGTCATCACGTGCTGTGTGGGAAACACCCGTGCGTGTCACGTCACAGACGCGCTTACGCGCTGAGGGCCTTTGGTCCAATAGAATCGCGTATGCGTGCTGACGCGCTTACGCGCTAATGGCCTTTCCTCGATTTTCACGCTGACGTGCAGGATTTTCACGTGCCAAATCACTCCGTACCAAGCTGGCCACGCATAAGCACACGGAAGACCACGCTCCTGCCCAGAAGGCCGAACTACTGCCCCCCAGAGCCCCGAGCACGCTCCCACCTACCATCTGCTGCTGCCTGACTGCCTGCTGCCCACGTGCACTGCCATTTGCTGCCTGCACATCAGCCAGGGGTGCTGTTGCTGTGACCACCCCTGCTGGAACCGAAGACTCCCGACTGGGATTCCATCGCTCCACAGCCCAGCCCCAGGACCCAGTTGCCCACCCACTCCTGCCTCTGGGGTTGTCATGTCGGGGCAAACACCATCTGGGACCACTGACAACCCCCGGCCAGAGAGGCAGAGGGGCACCAGCTTCAGTGCCACCGAAGTTGGTGTCCTGGTGGAGCAAGTCCTGGGGCAGTATGATGCCCTCTTCGGAAGTTCCCGCGCCGACAAGGAAGGACGGACTCGGATCTGGACTGACATCGTGACTGCCATCAACGCGGAGGGGGTGGCAGTCCGGGACTTACAACATGTCAGGAAGCGCTGGGAGGACTTCAGGTCCAGGACCCTGAACAAGGCCCGGCGCCTCTTGAAGGCAGCGGATGCCAAGGGGCGCCGGGGCCACTTGTCGGAAGAACAGATGGGGGTCCTGGAACGCATATCCCCAGCGCTCCACGTCCAGGTCCTGGAGAAGCAGACCCGTCTGGAGTCGAGCGGTGAGTGTACATGCATCCTGATTGTGAGCAGTGCATGTGGTGATTATTCGGTATTGTGCAGGTTGCACATCTGTTTGTATGGGGTCGAGTATGGGTGGGGGTGTACATGGCCGTGGGGCTGACACATGCGAGGGCTGTAATGTGTGAGACATGGATGGTGCTTGTGTGTGTAGGCTTGCATGGCAAATGCAGTTGTGCGTGCACACATGTTTGTATGTATGTGTATGTAAGTAGACATGTCCGTGATGTCACGCATGTATGTTGTTTTGGGCTGCATGTATGAGCACTGTGTACATGTGCATGTGTGTGTATTTGACAAGGGTGCAACAGTGATGCAACATGGATGCATGTGACTGTGGTATGTGTAAGCCTGATTGGCAGATGTGACATGGATGCCCGTCTGAACAGTGCGACACTTGGCAGAGGTGTACACATGCATGCAAGTGTGGTGGTGTGTGTACATGTGTAGTGCACTTCCTGTGTTGCATGTGATGTCTGGGTCACCTTTGGCTGCTCATGCTGTTGTATGTGTATGGATGGTGGTGGCAGTTGCGATATGGCTGTGGTATGGCTCATGTGTGCGAGTTGCAATGACATGTGTGTTGGGGATTGTGATGACATGTCTGAGGTTTGCCAATGCCACTCATGTGCAACTGTCATGTGTGTATGTGTCCATTGTACAGTGCCCTGATGCCTGTGTTTTGTTTCTCCCTGTCTGCAGCGTCAACTGATGAAGAGGGCGGAGAAGGTGCTGTGGAGCACAGCGGCGGGGATCCGACCGCCAGCCGGAGACGCAAGGCCCGGCTCCCCTCCCGTGTTGTCATCTCGTCGGGGAGTGAGGAGTCCGGTGCCGCGTCCCAGGCCGCAGCTGCCGGGGGGAGGTCCAAGAGGCGGAGGTTGGAGTTGGACTCCTCGGCAGCAGAAGGGGCAGCTGGGACCCCACAGGGCCCAACAGGGGAAGATGGCACGGAGTCATCCAGGTTGGTGGGGGGTCTGGTGGAGGAGGAGGCCATGCAAGCACCAGAGACGGGGTCTGGAGGTGGGGATCCCACTGGTGCTAGTGGTGCAGTCCAGGACCAGGGACAGGAGGCAGCACAGGCCGCCGCGGAGGTGCCTGTGTGCAATCCTGTCCCCGATCCTGTCCCTGCATCATCTTGCACCAGCAGGGATGCCTACGTCCAGACCCATTTCCAGGCAGGGGATGAGCTGACGTCAACTGGCCTTCCTCTGCCTGCGGACGTGGCTATCCAGGTCCAGGTTGAGCCTGTCCTGGCTGGTGTGGCGTTGCATCAACGGGCCATGCGAGGTGACCTGCAGTCTTTTCATGGAGAGACTGCACGTCATCTCGAATGGCTCGTTGACCACGTCAGCCTGCTGGGACAGGTCACCCAGACCGGATTCCTCCGTCTGATGGGGCTTGTTCCGACCCCCTCCTCAACTGGACCCCCTATGCGCCAGTCGTCCTCTGTGCCATCTTCCCACCCATCAGTTACCTGGGTGCCCTGTGGAGCTGCCTCTGACAGTGCGGCCAGGCTGGTGGAGGAGGCATCCCTGCCACAGTCGGGAGTCGGACGTCCAGCAGGGGTGGCCACATCAACAACTGCACCCCAGCCGGCGGAGGATGTGCAGGCAGCAGGAGGCAGTGCACGGGCAGAGGCAGAGCAGCAGCAGCAACATGGTGGGAGCCATGAAGGCTCGGGGCCTTCGACATCGGAGGGGCAGGCATCGGCCGGAGGACCCAGGACAGAGAGTGTCTTCCGTGTGGCAGCGGTTGGGCCACGCCATAGGTGCGGAGCGGCGGCGGGCGGAAGAGGCGCGGCTCACAATGGTCAGGGCGGAGAACTCCATGCGGAGGGCCCTGAGGCGGGGCGAGTGCCTCGAGGCAATCTGCAGGGGGTTGGAGGAGGACACGGCGTCGTCCCTGCGGACCCTCGGGGCCATGGAACTGGACCGCCTCCGGGACATCGAACAGGAGTTCGATGATGCCCTGGCCCGGAACACCACGGAGTGAGCCGCTGGACTTGCCCGCCGCCTTTGTATATAGTTCTTTAGTTTTAGGTTTCCTTTGTTTTTTCTTATGATTTGGAGTCGACGGACACTGCTCCACTTTTTGTATATAGTTGATATTTAGGTAGGTTTTTTAGGAGGTTTCCTTAGTTCAGTTGTGATGATGGACCCTTGTTATTTTTGTACATAGTTCTTTGTTGCATGTAGAGTTTTTACATTTCACTTTGGACACAATTTTTTGGATTTGATTTTCAACTTTTGTGTTTTTATGCGGACATGCAGCTTATTTTTTCACATTTACATTGTAGTTATATTTATTTCTTTAGCATTCGTATTTTTGTCCAATACATTTTTTTTTCCATTGTTCACTGTGTGGTTTCATCTCATTGGTTTCATGCATGTCATGTTGTGTGTTTTCCCATTCAATTGGAAAATATGTGTGTGACGGACATGGGTTCATTTGCTTCATGAACATTGGGGGTGTAACATGTGTTTTCATTTCCATGTGGGTGAATGGGTTACTTGGTAGGGCTTTTTGGCTGTGGAGGCTGACCATTACGCACATGATTGGGGATTGTGAGGACCTGGTGGGGGCTGCCCATGGTGTCAGGGGGGTGGGGGTGGTGGGAGACATGAGTGGGGGCCTGGTGGAGGCTGCCCCTGCACTGCCGGGGGGTGGGGGTGGTGGGAGACATGAGTGGGGGCCTGGTGGAGGCTGCCCCTGCACTGCCGGGGGGTGGGGGTGGTGGGAGACATGAGTGGGGGCCTGGTGGAGGTTGACCCTGCACTGCTGGGGGGTGGGGGTGGTGGGAGACATGAGTGGGGGCCTGGTGGGGGCTGCCCATGGTGTCAGGGGGGTGGGGGTGGTGGGAGACATGAGTGGGGGCCTGGTGGAGGCTGCCCCTGCACTGCCGGGGGGTGGGGGTGGTGGGAGACATGAGTGGGGGTCTGGTGGAGGGTGACCCTGGATGCTGGGGTGTGGGGGTGCAGGGGGAAATGAGTGGGGGCCTGGTGGAGGTTGACCCTGCACTGCTGGGGGGTGGGGGTGGTGGGAGACATGAGTGGGGGCCTGGTGGGGGCTGCCCATGGTGTCAGGGGGGTGGGGGTGGTGGGAGACATGAGTGGGGGCCTGGTGGAGGCTGCCCCTGCACTGCCGGGGGGTGGGGGTGCAGGGGGACATGAGTGGGGGCCTGGTGGAGGTTGACCCTGCACTGCTGGGGGGTGGGGGTGGTGGGAGACATGAGTGGGGGCCTGGTGGGGGCTGCCCATGGTGTCAGGGGGGTGGGGGTGGTGGCAGACATGAGTGGGGGCCTGGTGGAGGCTGCCCCTGCACTGCCGGGGGTGGGGGTGCAGGGGGACATGAGTGGGGGCCAGGTGGAGGTTGACCCTGCACTGCTGGGGGGTGGGGGTGGTGGGAGACATGAGTGGGGGCCTGGTGGGGGCTGCCCATGGTGTCAGGGGGGTGGGGGTGGTGGGAGACATGAGTGGGGGCCTGGTGGAGGCTGCCCCTGCACTGCCGGGGGGTGGGGGTGGTGGGAGACATGAGTGGGGGCCTGGTGGAGGGTGACCCTGGATGCTGGGGTGTGGGGGTGCAGGGGGACATGAGTGGGGGCCTGGTGGAGGTTGACCCTGCACTGCTGGGGGGTGGGGGTGGTGGGAGACATGAGTGGGGGCCTGGTGGGGGCTGCCCATGGTGGCAGGGGGGTGGGGGTGGTGGGAGACATGAGTGGGGGCCTGGTGGAGGCTGCCCCTGCACTGCCGGGGGGTGGGGGTGGTGGGAGACATGAGTGGGGGCCTGGTGGAGGGTGACCCTGGATGCTAGGGTGTGGGGGTGCAGGGGGACATGAGTGGGGGCCTGGTGGAGGTTGACCCTGCACTGCTGGGGGGTGCGGGTGGTGGGAGACATGAGTGGGGGCCTGGTGGAGGCTGCCCCTGCACTGCCGTGGGGTGGGGGTGCAGGGGGACATGAGTGGGGGCCTGGTGGAGGTTGACCCTGCACTGCTGGGGGGTGGGGGGGGTGGGAGACATGAGTGGGGGCCTGGTGGGGGCTGCCCATGGTGTCAGGGGGGTGGGGGTGGTGGGAGACATGAGTGGGGGCCCGGTGGAGGCTGCCCCTGCACTGCCGGGGGGTGGGGGTGGTGGGAGACATGAGTGGGGGCCTGGTGGAGGGTGCCCCTGCACTGCTGGGGGGTGGGGGTGGTGGGAGACATGGATGGGGGCCTGGTGGAGGGTGCCCCTGGTGGCGGGGGGGTGGGGGTGGTGGGAGACATGAGTGGGTGCCTGGTGGAGGGTGCCCCTGCACTGCTGGGGTGTGGGGGTGGTGGGAGACATGAGTGGGTGCCTGGTGGAGGCTGCCCCTGCACTGCTGGGGTGTGGGGGTGGTGGGAGACATGAGTGGGGGCCTGGTGGAGGCTGCCCCTGCACTGCTGGGGTGTGGGGGTGGTGGGAGACATGAGTGGGTGCCTGGTGAAGGGTGCCCCTGCACTGCTGGGGTGTGGGGGTGGTGGGAGACATGAGTGGGGGCCTGGTGGAGGCTGCCCCTGCACTGCTGGGGTGTGGGGGTGGTGGGAGACATGAGTGGGGGCCTGGTGGAGGCTGCCCCTGCACTGCTGGGGTCGGGGGGTGGTGGGAGACATGAGTGGGGGCCTGGTGGAGGCTGTCCCTGCACTGCTGGGGGGTGGGGGTGGTGGGAGACATGGGTGGGGGCCTAGTGGAGGCTGCCCCTGCACTGCTGGGGGGTGGGGGTGGTGGGAGACATGAGTGGGGGCCTGGTGGAGGCTGCCCCTGCACTGCTGGGGGGTGGGGGTGGTGGGAGACATGGATGGGGGCCTGGTGGAGGGTGCCCCTGGTGGCGGGGGGTGGGGGTGATAGGGGACATGAGTGGGGGCCTGGTGGAGGTTGACCCTGCACTGCTGGGGGGTGGGGGTGGTGGGAGACATGAGTGGGGGCCTGGTGGGGGCTGCCCATGGTGGCAGGGGGGTGGGGGTGGTGGGAGACATGAGTGGGGGCCTGGTGGAGGGTGCCCCTTGTGGCGGGGGGGTGGGGGTGGTAGGGGACATGAGTGGGGGCCTGGTGGAGGCTGCCCCTGCACTGCTGGGGTGTGGGGGTGGTGGGAGACATGAGTGGGTTCCTGGTGGAGGGTGCCCCTGCACTGCTGGGGTGTGGGGGTGGTGGGAGACATGAGTGGGGGCCTGGTGGAGGCTGCCCCTGCACTGCTGGGGGGTGGGGGTGGTGGGAGACATGAGTGGGTGCCTGGTGGAGGGTGCCCCTGCACTGCTGGGGTGTGGGGGTGGTGGGAGACATGGGTGGGGGCCTGGTGGAGGCTGCCCCTGCACTGCTGGGGGGTGGGGGTGCAGGGGGACATGAGCAGGTGTGCAGGGTAGTCCCCTGTTTTGTGGGCTGCCTGCAGGGGCCGTGGAGGGTGTACAGGGAACACCTGTGAGGACCCACCCAGCCTAATTGCGTGTGATAATTCCTGCACACCCCTGTAATACACGTACCTGGCCAAATCGCATGTGAGAATTCCCGCGCACCCCTGTAATACACGTACCCAGCCAAATCGCGTGTGATAATTCCCACGTACCCCTGTAATACACGTACCCTGGCCAATCGCGTGTAGAACTTCCCACGCACCCCTGTAATACACGTACCAAGCCAAATCGCGTCTGATAATTCCCGCCCACCCCTGTAATACACGTACCTGGCCAAATCGCATGTGAGAATTCCCGCGCACCCCTGTAATACACGTACCCAGCCGAATCGTGTGTAGAACTTCCCGTGTACCCCTGTAATACACCTACCCAGCCAAATCGCGTGTGATAATTCCCGCGCACCCCTGTAATACACGTACCCAGCCAAATCGCGTGTGATAATTCCTGCGTACCCCTGTGATACACGTGCCCTGGCTAATCACGTGTAAAACTTCACGCGTACCCCTGTAATACACGTACCCTGGCTAATCGCGTGTATAACTTCACGCGTACCCCTGATATGCACGTTACCCGCTTTGCGTTCCTCGTTTGGCAGCCCTGTGGACTGGTCCAGGGTTAGCGCTGCCCTTTGCGATGATTTAGCGATTTTGATGGCTTTTCCTTGCGCGAGGGCGTTCTTGGGGGCGTTACTGGCGCTGCTGCAGGTTCGCTGCGATACTCTGCGCCACGGCTGGTTTGGGAGCCTAAAATCCATGAATACGCTGTGCGCGGAAATCTGTTTTAGCGCACGAACCTGGCGCAGACAATCGCACGCGGACACTCTGCGCCAGCCGCTTGCGACACTTTTCTGCGAAATTCTATGAATTACCATGTAAATATAAATGAAAAGATTTTTGGAACTAACATCTATCTATAGCAAATCTGAATTGTTTTTTCTAGATGTGAACTTTATAGTTGAAGACAATCAATTAAAAGGATAAGTTCCAATTCAACTCTCCACGCTAAAAGCCATCATCCCTAAGCCCTAAAGAACTCCATACCATATGGAGAATTCTTACGAGCCAAACGAGCCTGTAGTAAAAACTCTGACTATCAGGCTGAAGCGAGGCATATTGGTCAAAAGTTCATCAGGAGGGGCTATACCAGGAACACTGTGACAGAATGCTATGGTAAAGCAGAAAAAACAAATAGACAAGATCTGTTCAAAACCAGTAATGTGAAAAAGAATGATAAAATCAGATGTATTACTGGCTTCAATCATCAAGCCAAAGAGATAAAGTGCATTATGAACAAACATTGGAAAGTGCTTCTCTCAGACACTGATCTTAAGAAAGTACTCAATGACACACCTAATGTAATTTATCGGAAAGCTCTGACTCTAAAAACTATGTTATCTCCAAGCATGGTGATTACTAACACTGATACATCTCAGAATTTTCTCACTAGAGAACAACAAGTTGGTTTCCGAAAGTGTGCTAGTTGAAAAATGTGTGATTATGTGTCTAAAAAGCCTTTTGTCAGTTCTAACGGTTTGAGGTGGAAGTACAAACACAAGATTACTTGTCTAACTAAATATGTGGTATATGTGATTACTTGCACATGTGGCTTGCATTATATTGGTTCATCTATAAGGCCACTAAAGTTGCGTATACTACAGCATTACAGAGCGATCAAAAATGGTGATTAACATACCCTCTTACGGGGGATTTTCTTCAGAAACACAGTGGTAACATCAAAGAGATGTCAATTTTAGGCCTAGCACATGTACCTCAACACAAAAGACTGGGCAATACAGAAATCAAATTACGACAATTGGAGGCTTCTCTAATCTGCAAATTTGACACTTTAAGTCTGTTGGGTCTAAACATTGATTCTGAGATGTATGTGTTCTTGTAATAAGTAAGCATGATGACTATCAGAGTGAAATAATGAGATTATGCTTCCATATTGATCTAGGAGATGCACTTTATAGATTCCCCCTAAAATTCATAGGAAATGCACCAGCACTTTAGAATATATCTGGTGGTAGACATCAGCATTTTAATATATATGGTTGTATGATATGATATAGTACGTGGGAAGGGAGGAAAGGAAAGTCCAGTACATGGGAATAGATAATAACAATAAATAAAATAGCGGCCAGCAAGTGCAAGGGTAAGTGGAGTGTGGGATGTTTTAACCCACTAGTCCAGGACCTGCAACATTACTGTGCATTGCTTGCAGCAGAAACATCAGAATGGCACACGGAAAGCATGCTGCTCACTAAAAATCACCAGAAAGTGCGCAGTAAAAATCTGAAAAGTAGGCCACCATCCACTTTCGCCTATGACAGTGGGAACACAGGAGACCACTGCCAAAACCCATCATTTGGCTGCCCACAGAGCAAAATCATTGCAAAAGAAACACAGAGCTGTTTTAAAAATCCATTTTTCCCTGCCCGTCAAAATTGCAAAAATCATGGCTCACAAACCACTCAAAAAGATCCAATCTCCTTGTTGTGTGGTGAACATCATTCTTCTTCGAGAATCCACATAAATACAATGTCCACAGAAGTATATATTATCTGAACAAAGTCCACTTTTGAAGATTGCTTGCTAGAAGAAATCTGTCAAAAATGGGTGTAGTACCGTTACTCACCTATGCCAGAAGCCAGCGATTTAAAACCTGTCAGGTGTAAAGTTGTACATTGAACTCAATCAATGCCAAAGAAGGAATTTGCATCAAAATGACATATAGAGTGCCACACATGGATTTCATGTCAAAAAAGACTGGAATTAAAAGATATGTTTGCTGATTTTAAATTTATAAATGTAATGTTTTCACAAGGAACTATGTTACAATTGACCATAAGGTGACCTGATTTAGCTAAAACTTCCAAAAGGCTTTCTTTCCCTGAGAATCTCACACCTTGTTCATTCCCACCAAAAGGAGAGGATTTCGCATTGGCATGTTAATCAGAACGGGAGGAGATTTCCTCTGCTGCCCTGAGCAAGAAACAATGGGTTCCTTGAACTCAATGGAAAATGCTAATTTGGGTGTGACTGGCAACAACAACTCTGGCAGGAAGGCAAGCCATGTGACCCTCTGACTCAGCCCAGCTTTGGAGGCAGGCCAGACTGGAAATGTGGATTGAAGATTCAAGTAAATGTATGTTTTAGAAAAATGCTTATAGTAAAGTGTACTGAACTGACAAAAATATGAAACTTATAGGTTGCTAAAACGAAAAATGTGCTCACAGTTTAAGACTAATTTGTGCGATGTTCTGAGACTGAACCCCAGAAATTATTCATATTGTAGCCATTGTGTTTATGTTAGGAACATGACAAATTACAGGAATATGCCCAGATGTGTATGCATGTATAAAAATTGGTGCAGAACTAATATTGAGAAACCCACCAAAAGTGTGAAAAAGTTGTCATGAGAGTTAACACTAAAAAAACGCAAATTGTTACCTATTGCCCGAAAGAAACAGGGTCAAGGCGTTTTATATGGACAATTGATCAAGTAGAATTACAAACAGTCCCATATTACATCTATTTGGGCATGTGCTTTGAGGGCACTGCTAATGTTAATTCCCAGTTGGAGTGGCTTGAGAGAAAGCTTGACACAGCAATAGCACAAGCTAATATAATCATATAATCATAGCAAAATTTGGGAAATTTTCTATCAAGCCAGCCTGGATTTACTGGATTCAGAAGGCAATCCAGGTTGTGTTCCAAATGTCTGGATTAGGTACGAGCTGGGCCTGGTTTCCCTTTGGGCCACTTACAACTGGAGATTATGTGCATTATTTAGGAAATGCCTTCTCTCGACCTCAGTAGAATCCACCTTGCAATCTCTCACTACTTATATGTTTTCAACCAGGGATACATTTGTCACAGATTGGATGAGTGAAATCAACTACATTTTATGTAATGCCGATTTTACACTTGAACTTTTAGTTACCTTTCAGACCAAAGCCAAAATAAAGTTGTACCAGGCAGACTGGATAAATACACTTGACAAATGCTTAAAATACAAGGGAGGTGACTATGATAGATTTCCACCTAAAAAACTAAAAACCTTGCCTCTGTATCTCCTAAGATCCCCGACTCCGACATATAGACACGCAATTATGCGTCTACACTTTAATCTAGGGCTGACTCGTGAGGTCTTAATGAAACGGCGACCAATGTCTCTAGGCGATAATATTTGTGGGTTTTGTGCTATAAAAGGTGTCCCTGACACTCTACAGCACCTCATAAATCAGTGTCCTTATCTGATCTCTCAGAGACAGACACATTTGGGGAAACATTGCCAATATTTTTCAAATCTTAATGAAGATACATGTTGGACTATTATTCTCAGCTGCAATAAGCCAATGATACAATATGCTACAGTAAATTTTCTCTTGAGTCTCAATTTAACACCAGAACCAACTGCATATCGCCTTTCTCAAGACGGATATACATTATGTCTTGACTGACCTTCTGTAAATAAGTGTATCATTATTGACTGTAAATGCATGTGAAGAAATAATTACCAACAAGCCACGAACTATGAATGTACCAGGAATGAATTACGAGTATATATATGTAAAGATCATGAATTGCAAATACGTTGATATTGGTTTATTCCTTTTCTTTCTTTTTTTCTCTTTTCCCTTTTTATGACTGGTTTATTCTTTTCTCTTGTCTTCCTTTAACTGATCCTTCAAATGTATGAACAGAATTATGCAGTTGATTGACTGTTATGTTATTGATATTTTTATTGTGAAATTATTTATGACGTATACATTTTTATTATTGTAAGGTTGATTAAATTCAACTAATTCAATAAAAAATAAAAAAAATAAAAAGTTGTTATTTATTAACTAAAGCTCGCAGGAAGATGAAAGTTGCACAGCAATATACCTTAAGCAATTTGTCATGTAAGTATTATCAACAAGTTGTGCATATGGGAAATAAGTTTTTTTGGGAAAAATAGATTTTCTAAGTAAAAGCAAAGGGTAGGTTCTTCACTAGGTTGTAAAAGGCAGCATCACTCTTACACATGATGACACACTGTTCCCTTCTCAAATCAGGGGACAGGGAATTCTCTGACCTATCAGATCCTTAGAGGGTTGGGCATAGACAATCAGCCTCCCCACCCACTTTGGAAAATGGATAAATAGGGACTGCTGAGGACAGACAAGACACACACACTTTCCACACATCAACTGATTTCTTGTCATGATCTCTGCTTCCAAAAGGTCAGGGTTTTCCCAACTCTCTTGGAAGCAGATCCATAACCCAGGTTCCGAGTGCTAACCAGTCCCAATTGGGACCTTTTGGACCCAGTCCTGGCGCCAGTGGCACCAGGCTCATAAATATGCCCAGTCCCATCGCTGGAAGCGCCGGGCTCATAATGCTTGGGTGGACTTACCTTCAGCAGACCATGCTGCTTACTTGCCTGCCAGTTGAGCCTCTGATCCTCTTCTGTTTGGAACTACTTTTCCTGTTGGGTGGGGCTGGAGCCACTCCCTAGATTCAGAATACTGGAACTCTTCTGGAAGGCAGGAACTCTTTTCTTACCAGGAACTCTTTTCTTACTTAGGCGTGGCTGTGGAAGGAGACACCTAAGCACTACAGGAGGCTATTTAAACCACACCCGGTGGATGAATCTTACTTTGCGTTATTCTGCAACCTCTGCAGCAGAACGCTCATCGTGTCTTCTACATCCGGTCCTGGGCCTAAGGAAAAAGGCTTACCATCCTGAATCCAGTCTTCAGCAACACCTATAAAGACAAGAAAGAACAGGTTAGCATTCCGGCATCTGAAAGGCAAAGGCTTACCATCCTGAATCCAGTCTTCAGCAACACCTATAAAGACAAGAAAGAACAGGTTAGCATTCCGGCATCTGAAAGACAAAAGTTTACCAACTCTTCGCACGCTCCGGAGGCCTTCGGCGCTGCATCCCGCATCTGAAAGACAAAACAAGGTGCGTTTAAAGACATTGGGGAACTTTAATACTCACGTGCCATAACTCCTTTCCACATCTAATCCAGTGGGTATTCCGGCACCCTGCAGCCGCTCCGAACTCGTACCTGCAAAATAAAAAGACAGTTAGAGCGCATAGTGAAGCAGGCAACAAGCGCTTACTTACGTGCTTCCAGGCGCTTCTATTCATCACACGGGCTCCATCTTCAACTCACTTCAGCCCGTCATCCGCCATCGCCGGAACCCTGCAAAACAAGAGACATCATTACTAAAGACTTTAAAGACATTTGAATGACTCGAAACTTACCGTTCGTGCAGTAAACGACGGACAGCAGTCCTCTGAAGTCAAGAGGCCTGCGCTACCTATCCAGTGAAGAAACTGGTTACAGCACCCTGCCCCGAGGCAGATGGAGAGCTCGGCATTCACTTACCTAAGGTGAGAGCGTTAACCTTTGGGGGTCTACAGGAGAGGAGAAGAGGAAAGAGATAGGGACACCCCGATAACCCCAGTTCATTAACCCCATATTTTCTATCTGCAGACATCTTACTCTACACGTCAGGCATACAGTGCACAGAGGTCCAGCCCAAAGAGCCAACCGGGTGCTACACATCACCTTTGAAGATACGGTAGTCGCCCAGTCAAGACCGGCGCCTCTGCGAGAATCAGGTGAGCGTTACAGAACGCAAAGCCTACCGCAAAACTCTCGCCCAGGCGCTATGGAAACCTCGGATACTGACCCCCTAGCCCGGTTACTTGGGGAACTAAGGGCAGAAGTGCATGCAGTTCGTCAGGAAACGAATGCTCTAAGAAGGGAACTAATTATTTCCAAGGAGAGAACAGACAATCTTGCTAGACAAGTGCTACAGTCACAAGCCGGACAGACCCCGTTACCCGCATCAGGGGCAAATCTTCCTTCAACATCCTCTATGAATCCAGTGCAGATCAACCTACCTGGGAATGTACCTCTGGCTCCGCCCGAACGATTTTCTGGTGACCCAAAGAGGTTTGCAGTATTTATCAATCAGTGCCGGTTGCACTTCTTATGCCGGCCAGCAGCCTTTCCAACTGATCAAGCAAAAGTAGCTTTTGTACTTTCGTACCTTAGTGGCAATGCGGCAGACTGGTCGATCCCTCTAGTTAATCAAGATGATCCGGTTCTCCATGATTTTCAAGCCTTTCAGCTTAGTATGGAAAAACTGTTCGCAAGACATTCACAGGGGCAGGCCTTGGACAATGAGCTTCTTTCGTTGCGACAGGGTAATCAAGACCTTTTGGCTTATATTGCATCTTTCAATAGACTAATAGTGGAAACTCAATGGCCTGAGGACAAAAGGATTACGCTGTTTTATAGAGGTCTACGTGGAGAGCTCAAAGACGTTTTAGCCCAAGTCGTGAATCCCCCACAAGACTGTTCGGATTGTATAGACTTGGTCGTTCAAATAGATCACAGGCTGCAGAACAGGAAGGCCGATCGTTCCAAGTTTGATGCTCGAGTATTTTCCAAACCGCCAACTCCTTCCAAAGGAGTAGACTCCGGGGAACCCATGCAAATAGGGGGTCTGAAAGGTCCTCTAACACAAAGGGAGTGGGAAAGGAGGAAACAGTTGCAATTATGCCTATATTGCGGAAACTCAGGGCACTTTCTTCGAGACTGTCCGGTGAAACC
This sequence comes from Ambystoma mexicanum, assembly GCF_040938575.1. Lineage (NCBI taxonomy): Eukaryota > Metazoa > Chordata > Amphibia > Caudata > Ambystomatidae > Ambystoma > Ambystoma mexicanum. The sequence goes on from NC_090941.1 coordinate 81,333,776, forward strand.
TGCCAAGAAGGCAGTAGGAGCTGCAGTTACCAAAGTTACAAACTCTGAGCAGGGAAACGACCTCGCCCGACAAGAATAGAGGTCCTCTTGCCGAGCGTGAAAACCAGTTCCGTGACCTCGCATTTCGTGATACCTATGGTCCTCATTAGCCCTGATAATCCGGATCGATTACATGCAATTGAAGCTTACGTCGACAGCGGTGCCATCGGCAATTATGTGGATCATGAAATGGTTTTGAGGATGAATCTAACTCTTTGTCCCAAGGCTGTAAAGGACGTCATTACTACGGTGGATGGTACGGAGATAGCCTCCGGGCCAGTAACGCATACCACTCAAGAGGTGACGCTAGTAAGTCAAGATGGACACCATGAGAAGATCGTGTTCGATGTGATCAAGGCCCCTCAGTTTCAGATTATTCTAGGAATACCTTGGTTAGAGAAACAAAATCCTCTGATCGATTGGCGAGCAAGAACGGTCCAGTTTCCAGAATGTGTCTCTACTTGTCACCCTCCACCTGGTGTTGCACTGGCCGCAATTTCTTCAGAGACTCCCCAGTTACCTCCCGAATACCTAGAATACCAAGATGTTTTCCGGAAGGATCAGGCTAACTCTCTACCTCCTCATAGGTCTTATGACTGCCAGATAGACCTGATACCTGGATCTACTCCTCCTTGTAGTAGAATTTATGCCCTCACCGAGCCTGAGAACCTTCACCTTCGACAATACCTGGATCAATACCTGGCAAATGGGTTTATTCGTCCTTCCAAGTCCCCTGCTTCTTCAGCTTTGTTCTTCGTTCCAAAAAAGGAAGGAGACCTTAGAACTTGTATCGATTATCGCTCCCTGAACCAGATCACCGTTAAGAATAGATATCCGTTACCTTTGATCCCTGAACTCCTGGACCAAGTCAGAAAAGCATGCATATATACAAAGCTGGATCTTAGAGGAGCTTACCACTTGGTACGAGTAAAAGAGGGCGATGAATGGAAGACGGCCTTCCGCACCAAGTATGGGCTATTTGAATATCAGGTCATGCCCTTCGGACTTTGCAATGCCCCGGCCGCCTTTCAATATTTTATGAACGATGTCCTCAGAGAGCTCATAGATGTATGTGTTGTTGTTTACATTGACGACATCCTCGTTTATTCTTCATCGGAATCTGGACATCGGAAACACGTGAAAATGGTCCTCGAAAGATTGCGTCAACACAAACTTTTCGCTAAGTTGGAAAAATGTGTTTTCAACGTGACTGAAGTTGAATTCTTGGGATTCATATTATCACCTGGCGGAGTGCGTATGGATTCAAAGAAGGTCGATGCAGTTCTCAAATGGCCATCACCATCCTCCGTAAAAGGTGTGCAAAGCATGTTAGGCTTCGCTAACTTTTACCGCAGGTTTATCCCCGAATTCTCTCGAATAGTCCAGCCCATCACTGCCTTGTTAAAGAAAAACAAACGTTTTGAATGGTCTACCGAGGCGGAACAAGCTTTCCAGGATTTGAAGACTAAATTTATCTCTGCACCAATCTTAAAACACCCTCGCCCCGAACTCCCCTACATCGTGGAAACTGATGCTTCAAGCCTTGCCATGGGGGCAGTTCTATCACAAAAGGACCCGGTAACCAATCAGTTGCATCCCGTGGCATTTTGGTCCCGCAAATTCTCGCCTCCTGAAATCAATTACACGATTACTGACAAGGAACTTCTGGCTATCAAGTCTGCCTTTAAGGCTTGGCGGCATTATCTGCTGGGGGCCCGACACACCGTTACTGTGATTACGGATCACCGAAACCTGCAATATTTGAAGACCGCAAAAGCCCAATCCTCGAGACAACTCCGTTGGGCATTATTCTTTGCCGAGTTTGACTTCATAATTACCTATCGACCTGGTACAAAGAACGGTAAAGCCGATGCCCTTTCTCGGATGGGAGTGGAAGAACACTTGGTCAACCCTAAACCTGTACCAATCATTCCCGAACAAAGAATTCTGGGTGTAATCGCCACAGAATCCATAGAGGAAGTTAAGGATAAAGCCAGGCAACTTGTAACTCCAGCAGACAAACAGAATTGGCATCTGCAGGGAAAGGACTTTTCAGTAAAGGACAACTTATTGTATTTCCAAGAACGATTATACCTACCCAGCACAGATTTACAGAAAAAAGTAATCTCTTGTTATCACGACTCTTTAATGGAAGGTCATCCCGGTATAGCCAAGACCTCAGAAAAGATCAAGCGCTACTTCTGGTGGCCGTCTTGGAAAAAAGATATCAGAGACTTTATAATGTCCTGTGGAGTATGCGCCCAAAACAAGAGTCAAAAGGAAAGACCAGCAGGCCTCTTACGCCCTATTGACATCCCACCTCGCCCTTGGCATACGCTTTCTATGGACTTCATCACCGATCTACCTCCATGCTCCGGATACAATACGATTCTAGTAATCGTGGACTTATTCTCCAAGATGGCGCATTTCATTCCGCTCAAAGGCTTGCCAACAGCAGCAACTCTGGCCCGAGAATTTCTCGAAAACATCGTCCGACTGCACGGTTTTCCTTCGGTTCTAATTTCGGATCGAGGTAGTCAATTTATTTCTCATTTTTGGCGAAGTTGCTGTCGGTCGGCTCAAATTGATGTGAGACTATCGACCAGTCACCACCCTCAGACCGACGGACAAACCGAGAGGACCAATCAAACTCTGGAACAGTATTTACGCTGCATGCTGCAACAAACTGAAAAAACTTGGAAAGATATCCTTTGGATAGCCGAGTATGCCTACAATAACTCTGTCCATTCGGGAACTGGGAAAACCCCGTTTTTTCTTTTGTACGGCAGTCACCCTCGAACCTCGGAGTTGGATCCCCTCCAAGATCTTGAAACACCAGCAGTAGACTACCTGCATTCTACAATCACCCAAGCCTTTAAGGAAGCTGTTTCTCACCTTCAAAGGGCTAAAGAACAATACAAGAAAGGAGCAGATCAACATCGGAAGGAAGCCCCTCACTATCAAGTAGGGGATCAAGTCTGGTTATCCACCAAATATCTATCTCTAAAAGGGCCACGCACATTCAACCCAAGATACCTTGGTCCCTATTCCATCACTACCATAGTAAACCCAGTAGCGGTCAAGTTGGACTTGCCCCCGCACATGAAGATACATCCGGTCTTCCACGTCTCTCTATTAAAACCCGTGCAACCTCAAACCCGACTAACCAAATCTCCAAAACCTATCCTAGTGGATGGAGAACTCGAGTTTGAAGTCAAAAGCATTCTGGATTCCAAGATCTCCAAATCTAAACTATTCTACCTAATTGACTGGAAAGGCTACGGCCCCCAAGAGAGATCCTGGGAACCTGCTGAATATGTCCACGCTCCTCGCCTAATCAAAAGATTTCACCGAACATTTCCTGACAAGCCAAAACCCCCGGAGAAGCCCGGTTTGGGAGGGGCCTTGAGGGGGGGTACTGTCATGATCTCTGCTTCCAAAAGGTCAGGGTTTTCCCAACTCTCTTGGAAGCAGATCCATAACCCAGGTTCCGAGTGCCAACCAGTCCCAATTGGGACCTTTTGGACCCAGTCCTGGCGCCAGTGGCACCAGGCTCATAAATATGCCCAGTCCCAGCGCTGGAAGCGCCGGGCTCATAATGCTTGGGTGGACTTACCTTCAGCAGACCATGCTGCTTACTTGCCTGCCAGTTGAGCCTCTGATCCTCTTCTGTTTGGAACTACTTTTCCTGTTGGGTGGGGCTGGAGCCACTCCCTAGATTCAGAACACTGGAACTCTTCTGGAAGGCAGGAACTCTTTTCTTACCAGGAACTCTTTTCTTACTTAGGCGTGGCTGTGGAAGGAGACACCTAAGCACTACAGGAGGCTATTTAAACCACACCCGGTGGATGAATCTTGCTTTGCGTTATTCTGCAACCTCTGCAGCAGAACGTTCATCGTGTCTTCTGCATCCGGTCCTGGGCCTAAGGAAAAAGGCTTACCATCCTGAATCCAGTCTTCAGCAACACCTATAAAGACAAGAAAGAACAGGTTAGCATTCCGGCATCTGAAAGGCAAAGGCTTACCATCCTGAATCCAGTCTTCAGCAACACCTATAAAGACAAGAAAGAACAGGTTAGCATTCCGGCATCTGAAAGACAAAAGTTTACCAACTCTTCGCACGCTCCGGAGGCCTTCGGCGCTGCATCCCGCATCTGAAAGACAAAACAAGGTGCGTTTAAAGACATTGGGGAACTTTAATACTCACGTGCCATAACTCCTTTCCACATCTAATCCAGTGGGTATTCCGGCACCCTGCAGCCGCTCCGAACTCGTACCTGCAAAATAAAAAGACAGTTAGAGCGCATAGTGAAGCAGGCAACAAGCGCTTACTTACGTGCTTCCAGGCGCTTCTATTCATCACACGGGCTCCATCTTCAACTCACTTCAGCCCGTCATCCGCCATCGCCGGAACCCTGCAAAACAAGAGACATCATTACTAAAGACTTTAAAGACATTTGAATGACTCGAAACTTACCGTTCGTGCAGTAAACGACGGACAGCAGTCCTCTGAAGTCAAGAGGCCTGCGCTACCTATCCAGTGAAGAAACTGGTTACAGCACCCTGCCCCGAGGCAGATGGAGAGCTCGGCATTCACTTACCTAAGGTGAGAGCGTTAACCTTTGGGGATCTACAGGAGAGGAGAAGAGGAAAGAGATAGGGACACCCCGATAACCCCAGTTCATTAACCCCATATTTTCTATCTGCAGACATCTTACTCTACACGTCAGGCATACAGTGCACAGAGGTCCAGCCCAAAGAGCCAACCGGGTGCTACACATCACCTTTGAAGATACGGTAGTCGCCCAGTCAAGACCGGCGCCTCTGCGAGAATCAGGTGAGCGTTACATTTCTTGGCGAAGCACCCTGCAGGAAGATCCAGGCTCCAGACTTTAGAACCAGACCCAGAATCCAGACTTTAGAACTTTGAAGCAGAGAGGCCTAATCCAAAAAGCTGAACCCTTTCAGCAGGCCTTTAAAAATCTTGCAAACCTGATTTAACCCCTAAACTTCTAAGGGGCACCACAAAATCCAACAGCCTGGCTGAGCTGTTTTGCTGTTCTAGCTAAGAACCTCATGCTAGAACCAAGATCCAGACCCATAGAGCAGAGCTGTACCCAGAACCAACCCGTCAAGTCCAGTCCAAGAGGTCGCGCAGACCAGAGGGCCTTGCTGAGAGCAGAACTCAGTGCCTGAGACCTGTCCGGTGGCGAGAGAATCCAAGCTAAACCCTTGACCAGATCTTTGACGGGCCCTTTCCATTCCAAAGCCATAGGAGTCAGTATTTAGTATACAACTGTCCATAGTCATCTCTTAGTTTAAAGTAATCCTATGCAATCCATGTCAAAGTATCCAGAACTGCATTATAGAATCTTGTGTCCATCCTGAATTCTTCTCATTATATTTATAATCTGTGATAATTGTAGCGATAATCATCTGTGCGCTGATATTTTCTGAAGAAAGTCAAGTGTCCTGGCACACAGCAATCAGAGGCGAAGGCGCCCTGGTCTGGTGTTTGTCCCGTTGGGTATCTTGTACTGTCATAGCCCCTTAGTATAAGTCCATGTTGGTTCCTAATCTTTAAAGCGCATCGTTCATTTTGGAAATCTTTACTCTGTTTCTGAAAAATCTACCTTCACAAAAACCTCTAACTTTTGAACCGTATGTCCTAGAAACAAAATTTAAATGTCATTCTGAAGCTAACATCCTCAGCTTTCAAACACACCCAAAACGACATTCCATTAATAGTTTTTCCGCAATCGCGTTTCCCGCACGCGGAAAGGTTGCAGCGAATTTGCAATTTGACTCAATTTCACTTCATATAAAATAGCTATTTCTGGCTTTCAACTTCTGTATTTCATTTTCCATCTGCTAATAATTCTATAATCATTGCTAGTGTTGACCTGAACCAATCCAAAGCGACTCTCACTAGTTTTGAATTTCATTTAGCAAATTAAAATAATTTTAGCATTTTCTCATTCCATTCAAATCACATTTAAAAGCAATTGACCTGTTTAAAATCATTCCTGTTCTCTCCAAGCTTGCTGGGGGGAAGTGGGATTGAACTGCATTGTTGATCGTTATTCCTGATACCTGTGTGCCCTCATTCAATATCTTCATATTGCATGTTGGGGGGAGTGAGTAACCACAGGGGGAAAGAGTGATTATATTGTCTTTGGTTGAATTCATATCAAGTTTATTTCTGTGTTGTATTTCTTCCTATCATTGCAATCCCTTGAACCCATACACAGTATTCTCTGTTAGATTATTTTTCCTATTCCTATTCCTAATTGATTAAAGAGATTGTTGATATTGTAATATTACCCATTGCTGATCATTGTTCACATTCATAAGTGTGATATTCAGATATTATTCATATTCATAAAAGTGTAATCTATATATTGTTCAATTCTTCAAATAAATCTTTTAATTTGTAAAACAAACTTATTTCTTGGTTCAGGGAGACCGGGGGAATTCAAAGAGAGGGGTGTTATGTAAGGGTACATCATCCAGAATTAAACAAACTTTTGACATAAAAATATATAAATAAGGGTTTCCATTAGGCATCCCATACTAGGCATTGACTTAGTTGGAGTACTGGATTGAAATCACTTACAGATTGGGGGCTTGTGGCCGGGATTTCTGGATTAGATATACCACTTGTGCAGCTTAATACAGTGTGCTAACTAATAGGATACATAAATCCTGTTGGGCTAACACGCTGCATTATACTGTAAAAGCACCCTTCAAAAGGGAACGCTCTAAAGAAATGGTCTGTTTTGCAAAAATAAATAAAAAACTTCTGTAAGTCAGGAAGGAATTCAATATTTCCAAAATGGCGACATTGGTAGACATCAAGATAGCTAGAGAACACCTTTTACATAAGTTATTTGTGAGAGGTGAGTGGACTGAGCAGGAACAGAATGTGTGGTTGCAGGCAATCACACAACAGATCACTGCAACTGGGTTAGATACTGGAGAGATCAGGGTCCCTTACATGTGGCCCTGTGCGAACTATATATGGCCCCTAAAGCCAAGGATGAGCAAAATAAGATTGCCAAGATAGCAGCATATTTATATTTATCTATGGGAGCCATACAGGACAAATATGCTGAAGGCCAAGATCTGGCAAGTAGGCAACTGATGGCATTAGAAAAGGCCCAATCTGATCCGGACTCTTCTGAGCAGAGGCTGCAGAGGAGCCAGGAGTCAGAAAATGAAAGCAGGCAGTATCTAATTAAAATCAAAGAGTATATGGGTATCCTGCAGCAGGAAAAGGCAGACCAGGATACCAGAATTCTGGCCTTGCAGAAGGAGTTCCAACAAGGTTTGGACTCTCTACTGCAGAGCCAAAATAAGTTGGAGCAACAACTGGATTTTAACAGGGCATGCACAGAGCTGGTAGCCACCATGCAAAGCCACCTAGATAGAGAGAAGGCAGAGAGCAATAAATTGATTTTGCAAGACCTGGATACCCAGGCAGAGTCTGATGAAGAGCGCCAGAAAGCTGGTGCCCTTCAAAGACAGAGGGACGACCTGGCGGCACAGAGGCAGGCTCTTGCGCAGGAAAGGGACACCTTAAGCCAGGAAGTCTGTCACTTAAAAGGGAAACTGGAAGAAAATCACCTGGCCCTCCATGGACTGGGTGACCTCCAAAAAGAGCATGATAGATTGTTAGAACACACCAGGAGGGTGGAAGATGCTCTGGCAAGGAAGGAGCAGGCCAGTATGGACAGGACTCAGGAGGTAACCCTCCTGCTGCAAAGACAGGCCCAGTACTCAAAGACAAACCAGGAAGCACAGAGAGAAAATTAGTCTCTCTGTGAGAATAATGACAAGCTCCACGGGCAGGTAGCCATGCAAGAGAGACGGATTGAGACTAGTAAGGCCATGATTGAGGAACAGAAATCTCAGGTTTTTGCATGGCAACAGGGAGCAGGGGCTGATAGAGATGAGGTTCGCTGGGAAAGGGAAACACCTGAGCACAACCTCAGGACCTCTAGTACCAGAGGCCTTCATCTCTCCCAGTCCCTGGACTCTGCCAACCCCGTGTCCCCTGGCGCACATGAGCCCAGGGCCACAGGGATGGCAGATTACTATCCAGTTAGAAGTATGGGGCTCATGGACCAGCACCTTCCAGGTATGGATGGGCGGGCATCTGGGTATGGGTACCCAAGTACAGTGAAATTTAGTGGGGGACTCCAGGAGAGTAGGCCCAATAAGGGCATCCTAAAGACCTCTGCCCAGTTAGCACAGTGGGGGGGGTACCCATCAAATCCTGGGAGCAAGGAGGAATCTGAAGACTCCTCTGAGCACCCCAGGACACAGGAGACTAGGTCCCCACATTCTGCCAGCCATTCCCAGGCTCGCAGAATCTGGGAGAACCTAGAAGACCAGACGGGCACCTCTGGGTGCAGTGCCTCTGAGTCAGAGGATAAACGGACCAGGGTTACCCGAACCAAGAAGGCCAATAAGGCAAAAAGGGCCTTGCTTAAGGACCCCTTAAAAGAGATCAAGGCAATAAGGAGCGTCATCACACCTTATCATAAGAACGCTAAGTATTCTGTTTGGGAACACTTAGAGCTCTTTGAGCAAATGATGGAGACTTTCCATTTGAAAGACAGCAGTAGCTGCATTCAGTATGTGAAATGGACATTCTCCCCAGAATACTCCAGTTTCTTTGCGGGGCTGGAGGACCAAAATCATTCAAGATGGCCCACATAGAGGGTGGCAATGCTGAAGCATTTTTCTGTTCACAGAAATCCCCAAGAGACTCGCAAGGCAGCCTACAACTTGCAATGTGGGGAGGATCAGGCCCCACAAGAATTTGTGCAGGAACTAAAGCGTGCCTTTGCGCAGACTACCAGAAGGGTGCGCACGGACAGCAGAGAATTTGTTAATACTTTTTTTCCACGCTCTACCAAAGTACATCATGACCCAACTAGTGAGAGATTTTCATGAGAAAAGATCACTAGACTGGGTCATTGGACAGCCACCCAGATCTATGTGGTGCAAAAGCCCATAGAAAATAACAATTCTCAGAAAAGCCCCAAAACAACCAACCCCCCTGCTGCTCCTAAGGTGGCAGAGGTAAAGGTTGCCCCCATTTTAGAATTGGAGATGGGAGGGCCTAAAAACATGCCTGCACAACAGAATGATCCCAAGCCCAGAAGGCCCTCGGGCCAGTCACAGAGAGGGAGCCAAGGAGGGAGTCCCACCAATGGGATCCCTCACTCCCCTGACTATGTAAGTCCCCGCTACAAGGGGAACAGACCCATCCTGGTTTATGTGTGGACTCCTCCAGCCCAAGGGGGGGGATCCAACCATGCACCTAACCCAGGGAACTTCCCTCCTAGTTTCCCCCAGGAGGGCAGAAACTCCCCAAATCCTGGGCAGAACTTCTGCCCCAGGTATCCACAAAACTTTCAACCCCAAAATCATCCATCCTTCTTTCCCCAATTTCCTGAGCCCAGACAACCTAATCCGGGAGTGGGGAGGCCAAGGGTGGAGGGGTACCCAAATCTTACCAACCCGGGGTATTACCAGAGAAGGGATATCTACCCTTCCTGGGATCAGCCCACGGGAGAAAACAGAACCCCGTATCAGCCTGAGCGGGTTTCACAGCTAGAGCGCCAGGTCCAAAATATGGCACAGGATCTGGGTCGCATGCTGAGGGCTCAGCAGAACTCTCAGATGAACATGCCGGCACAGAATGCCCTAAAGTCTGGACCTGGTGCTCCAGAACAATGACGGGGGCAGTACCCTGACAACCCACCGGTTCCTATGGAGGAGGCAACAGGGGAAGGGGGGGTGTAAAGCCTTGGAGGAAGCTTCCTTCCCCACTTGTAAACAGCCCCTGGAAACCCAGGAACCGGAAACAAAATCTCCTGCCCCGAAAGCCTGCCACCCAAGGAGCAGGGGGGGGGTAGGAGAAACAAAAGATCCAAACAGACCCATTTTGTGGAGGAGGTAAAGATGTTCCAATTTGAAGGAGAGGGGTCCTCAGAGGATACTGGGAAAAGGACCTTCTCCTTCAGAGATGGGGGAACTCCTCCCAAAGAGAAATGGGTCCCAAAGGATTCAAATCCAGAATGGGTAGATGTGGGGACTGAGCTAGTGCCGCCCATCATCCAACCCCAGAACCAACAACTGTCAAGGAGTTACCCCCTTCTCACCTTGGTCTGATCTTTGCTAGAGTCCTTGGTCGCTGCCTTCTTGCGGACAGACCTGGATTTGAACAAGGCTGCCCGAGTCTCTTCCGACTCCAGAGTGCGTTCAGTTTCCGGGACGAGGATCCAGGAATCCGGGGAACTAGGAAAGGTGCAACTAGCACACAAGTCCAGTAAATAGGAGGAAAGGAAGGGGCAAGGAACGTGTAGATAGACAGGTACAAGGAAACAATACCGCAAGCTACGGGACACACATCGGATCACTCCTTTGCAATAGCATTGAGACGTGCGAAGCCGCGGAAGGCGTGGTCTATTAATAGAATACGTTACGTCCAGCGCGTTGAGCCAGAAAGGGGTTTCACGCTGGACAACCATGTTGGGAGTATTATGGAGTGCACGCCCCGTTGTGACAAGGACCAGGAAGTCCAAAAGGGAAGTGTTCTGTAGTTCATGACAGCATGCCTCCTCCGAAGCCCCTTTCCTCCAGGTTTGCCCGGGTGTATGACGTGAAATCTTCTGAGCAACCGAGGGGCCTTGATATTAAAAATAGGTTCCCAGGTTCTTTCACTAGGAGGGTATCCTTTCCATTCAACCAGGTATTGAAGCTGGCCCCTTTTATACCTGGAATCGCAAATCCGGGATACCTCATATTCCAGTTGGTTGTCGACAAGCAGAGGAGGAGGTCTACAGGATTTCCGGGAGGATGGAATGTAGGGTTTCAATAAGGAGGTATGAAAAACTGGATGCATTTCCTTCCAGGAGTCTGGTAGTTTGATCCGGTATGAGACAGGGTTAATAATTTCCTTGATGGGAAATGGACCATAGTACCGGGGAGTACTGTTTGGTCGTAGATGTTGGGGTAGTAATTTTGATGACAACCATACTTGGTCACCGACTGCATAAGAGGGGCATGGTCTTGTTTTGGAATCCGCATATCTCTTGGTCTGCCTTCTGGCCTTCTCTAAGTATTCCTTGGCCTCTTGGTGTATGTTGACAAGGGTTTCGATCCAGGAGTCAACAGTAGGTACCGGTGTAGAATGAAGAAGAACAGAGGGTAAAAAACCGATGGATGGAACCCTTGACTACAATAAAAAGGACTGCTTTTGAGCGCTGAATGTTCAGAGTTGTTGTAGGCGAATTCAGCGAATTCAGCAACGGGTATCAGGAGTGACCAGTCATCCTGGACCTTGGTGGCGAAACATTGAAGATACTGTTCCAGGGTCTGATTCGCATGTTCTGTGGCTCCGTTGGTTTGGGGGTGATACCCCGAAGAGAGGGCACGTTGAATGTCCAGAATTCGACAGAGATGTTTCCAGAATTGTGAGACGTATTGAGCTCCTCTATCTGATATGATCTTGGAAGGAAGTCCATGCAGGCGGAATATGTGTTCCAGAAAGATTCCAGCTAGTTCGGATGAGGATGGTAGTTTACTGAGGGGCGTAAAATGAGCCATATGAGTGAACAAGTCTATGGTAACCATGATAGTAGTGTATCCTCGAGATGGTGGTAGTTCCACAATGAAGTCTGTAGGGATGAATTCCCATGGCCTAGTTGGCAGTGTTGGTTGCAGTAGAAGACCCGCCGGTCTCTTGTTATCATGCTTATTTTGAGCACAGACAATGCAAGCTTCGACGTACTGCTGTACGTCAGTCTTCATCTTAGGCCAACAGAACTGTCTCTGTATAAGACGGAGGGTATTGGTGATGCCACGATGCCCGGAGTGAAGTGTGTCATGACAGAGGTTTATTATTTTCTGTTGTAATTTCTGTGTAGGAATGAGCATTGTATTGTCCTTGAATAAATATCCTTCCTTGGCTCTTAGATTCCATTGATTTTTCCTTGACATAGCCTTCCATAACTCAGAGGATTGGGTTTGTGCTCGGACTTCTTCCAGGAGGTTGACTGCTTGAGCTACGAAGATCGTGGGGGAACACATCTTAGGATATGCCTTATCTTCAGTGGTTACGTAGTCAGAATGTTGAGACAAGGCATCAGCAATCAGGTTATGTGATCCAGGAACATGAGTGATGTGGAACTGGTACTGGGCAAAAAAGTAGGCCCAACGCGCCTGACGACTATTTCTACATTCCAATGACTGTAGAATCTGAAGATTCCGATGGTCTTTACGGACTTGGACTGGATGTCTAGCTCCCAGAAGTAGATGCTGCCATTCATTCAGTGAAGGCTTGGCAGATGGCTAACAATTCCTTTTCCAGGACGGAGTAGTGTGTTTCACTCGGAGTGAAGGTTCGTGAAAGATAAGCAATGGGGTGTTCCAGTTTATCTTCAAATTTTTGTTTGAACACTGCTCCTATGGCGTAATTAGAGGCATCCGTTTCCACTAGAAATGGTCGGCTTATGTCGGGTTGGGCTTAGATAGGAGCTTGTGTAAACTCGGTCTTCAAATGCTGGAACGCTGTGTCTTGCTGTGTGGACCAGATAAAAGGGGTGTCCTTCTTTAAGAGAGCAACGATCGGTTGAACAATCTCGGAAAAGGTGGATATGAACTTTCGGTAGAAATTGGCAAGCCCAGGAAGGATTGAACTTGTTTAACGGACGTGGGAGCAGGCCATGCCAGAATAGCCTTTACCTTTGAATGGTCCACACCAATTCCCTCTGGGCTAAGGATAAATCCTAGGTAGTGAACAGAGGTAACGTGAAACAAGCATTTTTCGGATTTGGCTAAGAGTTGGTGTTCACAGAGTCTTTGTAGTACTGCCTTTACGTGTTCTTCATGCTTTTGAGGGTCCTTGGAAAAGATCAATATGTCATCCAGATATACAATGACAAAGAGGAACAACATGTCAGAGAACACCCTGTCCATAAAACGTTGGAAGACTGCCAGGGCATTAGCTAGTCCAAAGGGCATGACCAGGTATTCGTAATGGCCAAAGGGTGTTCTAAAGGCGGTTTTCCACTTGTCTCCTTCCTGGATGCGGATCAAATGATAGGCACCCCGGAGATCCAACTTGGTGAATATTACCCCGCCTCTTGGGGCTTCCAGGATATCCGAAATCAAGGGTAGTGGGTATCGGTCTTTGAGGGTGCATTGATTTAGGCCACGATAATCGAGCCAGGTTCTGAGTTCCTGGGTATCCTTTTTGGGAACAAAGAATAACGAAGCACCTGCTGGAGATTTTGAAGGTCTTATGGTGCCATTTTCAAGATTGGTATCCAGGTATTCTTTGAGGGCCTTTTTCTCAGGTTCAGAAAGGATGAACATCCTGCCGAAGGGAATCACTGCCAAGGGTTCCGTTTCTATTGCGCAGTCCTCAGGCCTGTGTGGGGGTAAGGCCTGGACTATGGCAGTCAAAAACACATCAGCGTAACCTTGGTAGGCCTCAGGGACTTGTATGGTATTGGAAACCATGAGTGGTGTTTCTTGGTCTTTATGCGGTTCTTTAGGGGGTGTTAATGAAGGTTCCAGGAATAGACCGTGAGACATACAAAACTCTGAGCCTAGGAATAGTGATCCTGCTGTCCAGTTGATATATGGATTGTGTTTTTGTAACCAGGGCATACCCAATACCATGGGGTAGTGGGCTGACTTAATGATGTCGAACCTAATCAGCTCTTGATGATGATTTATTGAGAGCTGGATCTCCTTGGTCTGCAGGCTTATGGGCCCTGAAATGAGGGGTCTTCCGTTGATGGGTTCCACAGGCTGCAAGGTACTTCGTGTCTCCTACAGAATCTGGTGACTAGCAACCCAATCATGATCAATGAAGATCCCCATAGCTCCGCAGTCTACAAAGGCCAAAATGGGATAGGTCTTGCTCTTGGAGGGTGATAGAAATGCCTGTAGTATGACCAATTTGTTTTGTCCAGGAGAGTTCAAGGATGGAATTGATGTGGAGCAAACATCTCTCTCCCGAAGCTCTTCTCCATCTAGGATCGGGAGCTGGTGATTCCCGAACGCCAAGGGGGGGCTAGAGGACATTCCCTAACCAAATGTTTGTCCGACGTACAATACATACACAACCCCGTGTGAATCCTTCTCATCCTTTCTTGCGGGGATATGGGTCAACGGAAGGTTCCTATCTACATGGGTTCTGCTTCTGAGACTGAGACTGGGTTTGCGTCCATTATGACGGTGCTTTCAAAGGACACCTTGGAAGAATTTCCCCTGGATTTCTTCTTTTCGGCCTTTCTTTCCTAGATACGGAAGTCTATTTGCATGGCAAGGTCCATTAGTGCCTGGAATGACTTTGGTTGAGCCACTCTGGCCAACTCATCCTTAATCTCATCATTCAGTCCTCTCCTGAACAGGGTGAAACTCGCCTCAGAGGACCAATCAGCTTCCTTGGCCAATTGTTTGAATCGGGTCACATAAGTGAGCATATCCTGGGAACCCTGCTGAAAGTCTAACAGACGTTCCTGGGCACTATAGACCTGCTCAGGGCGATCAAACATGTTTTTAAGGGCCTGTATGAACCCATCATAGTCATCTAGGAGGGGATCGCCGGAGTTAATGAGGGGTGTAGCCCAGGTTAAGGCATTCCCGGAAAGGTGGAAAATTATGAAACCCACCTTAGCCCTGGGTGTCGAAAAGTAATAAGGCTTAAATGTAAAGTGGACCAAACATGAATCCAGGAATCCACTAAGGGTTATTGCCGACCCATCGTATTTGTCAACAATGCCGCCCAACAAGACGCTTTTGTGGCCGAATCCCGGGATAGGACCAAATGTTTGAGTGTGGCGTTTTCCGCCTTTAGATTTTGGACCTCGGTTGATAGTTCTTGCATGCGACGCATCAGAACCTGAACGGCGGCTTCCATGTCGCTATCGAGTTTGGTCGGGTGGTGTCTCAAACTGTCAAGGAGTTCCCCCCTTCTCACCTGAGTCCGTTCTTTGCTGGAGTCCTTGGTCGCTGCCTTCTTGCGGACATGCTACATGGTTGAACAAAAATCTGACCAAGTAGAATTTCACTTCCAGAACAACCAAATTCCAGGCGTGACAGTAATAGCAGTAGGACAACAGACCGGTAATGAGGAGTCCTCTCTATTTCTGAAAATCAACCTTCCTTCCAGTCCAAGGTGTCATTCCACACTGGAAGGAAACACTCTGAAATTCTTTACCTATCCACAATCAGACATCCCCACTCCTATAGTTCAGAAAGATGAGAAATCAGCTTAGAGCCTGGCTGATATTCAGCAAATTGGAGAGCAGTTATTCATCCCTGTGTAGTTAAATGAAGGAAAGGACTCTGTTCTCATGTGAGTGTGTGTGAACAACGGTAAGAGCTTCATCAGCAAAGCCATGTTCCGCCAACTCCCAGAAGATCCAGCCATTCCCACATTTAGACTGATAGACAAATGGGAAATGGATCTGGAAGCACCCAATTCTAAACATCATACAAGAAATGTTGTGGGATCGCTAACAGATTGCGTGCGCTCTTTTCCACTCTCAAATTTCAAAAAAATATATATATAATGAAAATGCGGGGGGGTCGGCAGCAAGTGATATCACTCCCTCAAACTTCCCACAAAGTTTGTACAAAGTAGACAAAGAAATCAAGGCTCGGGAGGATATCTCGCGCTCACACCAATGGCTAATTGAAAGACCTATTATCACTAGTGCTATAATTCTTCTGAATAAGTGCAAAAGTTCCTCAAGTTACATAACACTTGTCAGTTCAGTATAATTTATTAATTTGACTTCCAAAGTAAAGAACAGCCGACACGTGTTTCGACCTTGGTCGTTATCAAGGCTGTACAAATCATTACATTCGTTCAATATATCAAAGAAAAGAAAAAGAGAAAATTCAAAAAACCATACCATATAGTGCCAACATGTCAGATCAGGATATGGGAAAATTCACGCCATAAGCAAGATATAAAATGAAAATTCAAAGAAAAATAAACAGAAAACAATAATTTAGTTTTTCCAAAAAATAAATAAATAAATAAATATATATGTTCAACATAATATCCAGTTATCAACTGATTATACAATAATATTCATCCCCAATGTGTTAATTACACAGATTACCAGTTATCACCCTGTGATGCCATTCCAACATGACCAGATAATATATGGATACTCCAAATGCAACATAGAACAATAGAGTTACAACTTACCCACTCTATGTCAATGGATTAAATCTTCTGTCCCTATATTGTAGACCCTTTAGATTAAGATTAAATAGTATAAATTACATAAGCGTTTTATCTCATGTTATAATATAAATTAAAAATAAAATAAAATGTTCACCAACCTGAAAGTCTATGTTCCTAACATACCATATGTTACAGTGGTCTTAAGATTCCAAATTTTTTTCCCAGATTGGCTTTCTCCTACAAGGAATATACATATTTTGGTAATTGTGCTTCATGGGGTTATCCATAGATCCCCCTCATTTCATATGTTGTCATTTCAATATATTGTCTTGTATTCAGTTCCCATATGCACATCATGAATTACTAAAAAGACCTCCCTCTATCATACCAAAAAGATAGTTCGTTGTATCTTGTTTAAGATACAATTATATGTTTTCCTATCACTTACCTATACATGGGCTGTATCCCAGAACCTCAATGTGCTAAAGGGGTCCCATGAGTTTGTCCTTTCATTTAAATGTATTGCCACTCGCGGGATCGCGGGCCGCAACGCGGTGACGTCACGCGCACGTACGCGTAATGACGTCACGCATGCGCAGTGACGTCACGCGCATAATCGCGCGATGACGTCACGCGCACGCCCGCGCGACGGCACCATGTACACGCGCAATAAGCGTGCTCTCAATTAAGGTTATCCAATAATTCAATATGGATAAAGCTACTTTAACTCGAATTTGACTTGCTGTATTGATTAACACTGATGGTACACTAAAACCACAATTGGTTCTACAGTTACATCCACTAAAACAAATGAATATCATTACAAGCCTTAAATTATTTAGTATATTCTACACTTACACTAATAGGTGCACGGAATCCTGTGTTTAATGATCCAAGCATTTGTCACAATTTCCCAAATTGAAAAAAACCCACATTAAATTGCCAATAAATCATATTCATTGGCTAATATCTATAAATTAGAATTACCCAATACTTAAAGTTAGTAAAGCTACTTGAACTCGAATTTGGCTTACCGTGTTAATTAGTATGAAATAATATAATACAACCACACCTAGTACTACACTTACATCCTCATGATGTGCATATGTCCACCCAATACATAAATTTCATTGCGTCCCTTAAATTATTTAAATAATCTATATTTTTACCAATGAGTACATGGGATCCTATAATTTATAGTCCCATATTTACAGAATTCTGGTAAGGTTGGAACAACATCACAAGTAGTGATAATTACAATAGGTAACATTGCCAATTAGGCTGGTTACATTCATTTGTAAATCGGAAAGGGAAAGAAATTGTCAATCATATTGTTACTTTATAAAAAAACATGCATGACGAAATGCATGTTTTTTTATAAAGTAACAATATGATTGACAATTTCTTTCCCTTTCCGATTTACAAATGAATGTAACCAGCCTAATTGGCAATGTTACCTATTGTAATTATCACTACTTGTGATGTTGTTCCAACCTTACCAGAATTCTGTAAATATGGGACTATAAATTATAGGATCCCATGTACTCATTGGTAAAAATATAGATTATTTAAATAATTTAAGGGACGCAATGAAATTTATGTATTGGGTGGACATATGCACATCATGAGGATGTAAGTGTAGTACTAGGTGTGGTTGTATTATATTATTTCATACTAATTAACACGGTAAGCCAAATTCGAGTTCAAGTAGCTTTACTAACTTTAAGTATTGGGTAATTCTAATTTATAGATATTAGCCAATGAATATGATTTATTGGCAATTTAATGTGGGTTTTTTTCAATTTGGGAAATTGTGACAAATGCTTGGATCATTAAACACAGGATTCCGTGCACCTATTAGTGTAAGTGTAGAATATACTAAATAATTTAAGGCTTGTAATGATATTCATTTGTTTTAGTGGATGTAACTGTAGAACCAATTGTGGTTTTAGTGTACCATCAGTGTTAATCAATACAGCAAGTCAAATTCGAGTTAAAGTAGCTTTATCCATATTGAATTATTGGATAACCTTAATTGAGAGCACGCTTATTGCGCGTGTACATGGTGCCGTCGCGCGGGCGTGCGCGTGACGTCATCGCGCGATTATGCGCGTGACGTCACTGTGCATGCGTGACGTCATTACGCGTACGTGCGCGTGACGTCACCGCGTTGCGGCCCGCGATCCCGCGAGTGGCAATACATTTAAATGAAAGGACAAACTCATGGGACCCCTTTAGCACATTGAGGTTCTGGGATACAGCCCATGTATAGGTAAGTGATAGGAAAACATATAATTGTATCTTAAACAAGATACAACGAACTATCTTTTTGGTATGATAGAGGGAGGTCTTTTTAGTAATTCATGATGTGCATATGGGAACTGAATACAAGACAATATATTGAAATGACAACATATGAAATCAGGGGGATCTATGGATAACCCCATGAAGCACAATTACCAAAATATGTATATTCCTTGTAGGAGAAAGCCAATCTGGGGAAAAAAATTTGGAAAAAAAAAATTTGGAATCTTAAGACCACTGTAACATATGGTATGTTAGGAACATAGACTTTCAGGTTGGTGAACATTTTATTTTATTTTTAATTTATATTATAACATGAGATAAAACGCTTATGTAATTTATACTATTTAATCTTAATCTAAAGGGTCTACAATATAGGGACAGAAGATTTAATCCATTGACATAGAGTGGGTAAGTTGTAACTCTATTGTTCTATGTTGCATTTGGAGTATCCATATATTATCTGGTCATGTTGGAATGGCATCACAGGGTGATAACTGGTAATCTGTGTAATTAACACATTGGGGATGAATATTATTGTATAATCAGTTGATAACTGGATATTATGTTGAACATATATATTTATTTATTTATTTATTTTTTGGAAAAACTAAATTATTGTTTTCTGTTTATTTTTCTTTGAATTTTCATTTTATATCTTGCTTATGGCGTGAATTTTCCCATATCCTGATCTGACATGTTGGCACTATATGGTATGGTTTTTTGAATTTTCTCTTTTTCTTTTCTTTGATATATTGAACGAATGTAATGATTTGTACAGCCTTGATAACGACCAAGGTCGAAACACGTGTCGGCTGTTCTTTACTTTGGAAGTCAAATTAATAAATTATACTGAACTGACAAGTGTTATGTAACTTGAGGAACTTTTGCACTTATTCAGAAGAATTATAGCACTAGTGATAATAGGTCTTTCAATTAGCCATTGGTGTGAGCGCGAGATATCCTCCCGAGCCTTGATTTCCAATTCTAAACATCTCCTGCCAAGCAGGTTTATGCTCAAAATATCCATAGGCAACAAGAGCATACTCCATAATTGTTGGGTCGTGCGAGACATCACTGCAGCCTTTTACTTAGGCAGTGACATTCTCAATCGCTTTGCCATAAATTTGGACCTAATAAACTTCAAAGCTTGGTCCCGATTAGCAGAGAATCCCATGGGTTTGATGACCCAGAGAAAGCATTTAGGTCAGCTCAACTGCTGCATTATGGAGTTGATATTCAGATTGGAGAGGAAGTCACCATCCCAGAAAGGACCCGACAATTCTCCCTGGAAGTGAAAGTTAAAAGAGGACAGAAATTGAAAAACCCTGACGCTTATATTCATCTAAATGCTCCTCTCCAACAGAAAGGGTTGGGGGTAAACCCAACACCATTAGTCAACATAGAACATGACACCATTCCAATAGAGGTGGATAACAGTGACTTAAACAGTATCACTCTAGCCACAGGCACCATTATTGGAATGGCAGTTGATGACCAACATTTTTCCATTGATTTAGGAAATGAACTGTTAGGACCAATCCCCAAGGACTGTTTTGAAAGTGACAGTGATGACAAAACACCACCAGACAGGATCTTTACCCTGCATGGGGGGAACTTCCTGGTGTACACTTCCTGCCCTTATGGTAAGTCTTTCCAGGCTTCAGGCAGATGGTTGAAGAGAGAGTCAACCTAGCTGATGCCTGTGAGACTCTGGAGCAGAAGAAAAAGTTGAAACAAGTTTTCTTGGATTTTCAAGATCTCTTTGCGGTTTAATCATATGACTGTGGTCGCACCGTCATCCACACAACAACAATTCCCACGGACCCTGGCATGACTCCAGTGTTCGTGAAGTAATATTGCTTGCTGCTTGCATCAATGGAGTACCTTGCTGAAATAATTAAGAACCTTGAGTCCCGTGGGATAATTCATCCAGTCCACAGCACCTTCAATAATCCGGAGCTGGGGATATTGAAGCCAAACGGCCAATGGAGACTCTGCGCCGACCTTAGGGAGCTCAACAAACGGGTCCATACTTCCCGATGGCCTCTTCCCAACATTGACCAAGGGCTGGCCAAAATCCAGGGGTCACAGGTATTCACTGGAATAGACCTGACCAATGGATACTGGACTGTGCCTGTCAGTAGGGAGAACCAATACAAGCTGGCTTTTACCTTTGGGTGCCAGCAGTACACATGGACCCGGACTCCCTTCGGATACATCAACTCCGGCAATGAGTTCAACATTTTTCTACATAAGGCCATGCCGACCTGGGTGAAAGGGGTAACCTGGCCTATGTAGATGATGTTCTCATCAAAAGCTCAACTGTGGAGGAACACATAGCGGAGATCCGTTATATTCTGACACAGTTGAGGGCAGCTGGAGCAAAACTTTCCTTCCAAAAGGCACAGTGGTGTAGAACCCTTGTACATTTCTTGTGGCATGAGATTACTCCTCAGGGTCTCTGTCCCCAGGAAAAGAAAGTGGAAGCACTCCAGAAACTGAAAGACCCCACAACTCTGCGGGAACTAAGGATCCTCCTTGGACTGACTAATTACAGTAGAAAGTTCATTGAGGGCTACACAGAGATCACCAGACCCCTGATTCATCTTTTGCAGGGGGGATCAAGTGGGAATGGGGTCCAGAACAATCCGAGGGCAGTAAGAAAACTCAAAAGAAGCCTCTCACAAGCGCCTTGCCTAGCTTACCCTGTCAGAAACAAGGAGTTCTTCTTGGAGACAAGGTTCTCTAATACATGCTTGACTGCAGTATTATACCAAAAGCATGACAAGGTCAATAAAGTAATCTCCTATGCGAGCAAAACCTTATCCTCTGTGGAGGAAAAATTCAACGATTGTGAGAAGGCACTCCTGGCAACAGTGTGGGCCTTGAAGAATTACCGCCCGTTTATCCAGGGGGAACACATAGTGGAGACTCCACACCAGCCTCTGCAATACCTCCAAAGTGACAGAATCCGGGCCGGAAATGTGAGTAATTCCCGAATTACTTCCTGGATTCTATCAATGGAAGGCTTTCCTGTGGAGGTCAGATATGGCCAAAACAAGATGAAACCCCTCGTGCAAGGTCTGGCTGACTTGCATGATTGTGCCAGAGAAAACTGTGTCGAGGACGAAAGTCTAAAAATCAAGGACAACATGGAGGCATACCTCAATTTCCCACACAAAGTCTTTGAAGAAGACAAGTGTGAGGGAATGCCCACTGTCTATGTGGATGGATGCTCTTACCATGTTGACAACAATGGTGAAAAAGATCTTGTGGCCGGCGTAGGGAATGCATGGGTGAATGAGACCCCAGAACCCTCCGCTGGGTACAAGATTGGTCCCCGAAGTAGTCAAGTGGCAGAGTTGATGGCTGTGCATCAAGCCATCCTCACTGCTGTCCAACATCAACTCCACAAACTGGTCATAATCACTGATTCAGATTATGTACGGAACGGGTTCATGGAGCACCTGGTTAATTGGAAAACCAGAGGCATGCTATGTGTTAATAACAAACCCTTGAAACATGGGAAGTTAATCCAAAAGATTGATGATCTGGTCACCTCGAATGGGATGACCATCTACTGGAAAAAGATAAAGGGTCATTCCAAAGTAGAGGGACCAGACAAAACTGGAAATGACTTAGCTGATCAGCTGGCCAAAACCGGGGTCATCCAAGGGGATCTAATTGAGATCTAGTCCCTGTTGAGGGAAATCCAGGTCACTACTATCACTAGGTCCCAGACAAATGCTCGCAATGGACTCTCAACTGCACAATGGAGTAAGGAGACCCCAGATGCTGATTTGATTACGGCTCAAAAAGGAGATCCAATAATTGATTAGTTTTATCAACACATTGAGGACCCTGAGAACTTTCCCCTGATGAATACCGATTACATTGGGAAAGAGGACCTCAGAGTGTTGATGAAATGTCCAAAAATGTTCCGAATCCAAGACGGTTTGTTGGTGAGGAAATCCCTAGCTGGCCATGATCAGTGGGTGGTTCCTAGCTCATTCGAAGCCTGATGTTAAGTCACGCCAATGATGCGGCTACAGCTGGTCATATGGGGTTTCATACAACACTTGAAATCTTAAGAGAGGTTGCATACTGGCCACACATGCGGCAGGACCTCGACCAATACTTGAAGGGGTGTCTTGTGTGTGCACAATTTCAGCCAACATCCCTCACACACCGTGTGCCTCTCCAAAAGAGGGGGATGACATTGCCATGGTCATATTTGCAAGTAGATTTCATTGGGCCCGTGATTCTCTCCTCTAGGAGGAAAAAGTACATGTTGACCGTGACATGATTGTTTACTAAATGGGTGGAATGTCTCCCGGCTCCAAACTGCAAGGCAGAAACAGCAGCTGCCTTGATGATCAACCACATCTTTTTGCATTTTGGACTACCCCAAAGGATTGAGTCAGACAGAGGTAGCCATTTCACCAGCGAAGTAATGACAAAGATGGGGGAGATACTTGGGCTCAAAAGGAAGCTACATATTGCTTACCGGCTAGCCTCTAGTGGTGCAGTGAAGAGGTATAAAAGAACAATTGTGAGCATATTAAAAAAGTTTGTGGCAGATTCTGGGCCAAGTTGGGATATTCGATTACCTCTTGTCCTAATGGCCATCAGATCTACCCCTTCATCTGCAACTAAAATGTCACCGTTGGAGCTAATTACTCGACACAGGATGGTGCTTCCCCAGCATCTGCTCTACAGGACCCAAGAGCAGACATTGATCAATGCCTCCACAACTTATGAGTATGTTGAAAACTTAAGAAAACACCTTCAACATGCTTTTGCATATGCTCAGCGAAATCTAGAAAGCCAGCCGACAGCATGAAGACCCACGATGACTTAAAGACTACCAGAAAAGAATACAATGTAGGAGACAGGTTCTACTTATACAATTTCCAAAGGAACTAGGCCAAACAGCGAAAATGACTGCCTACCTGGAGGAGTCCTTTTGAAATTGTAGACAAAATCTCACCAGTCGCCTACAAGATCTGCATCCCCAAAGGCAGTTTGGCAGAGGGGGAAGATCGTGGGTCCATATTAATCAGCTAAAGTGTTGCCATCCTAGGCACACTCTGCAGCAACTGGACAAGTCTTCTGGAACCCCTGAGCGGGCTACTCCAGCTCCGTAAAATTGCAACTCTAAAATATTCCACATATAGCCTATAAAATAAAATAATACAAAAATGTTCTGATTTATAAAATGTATGTGTCAGCCCCACTACATTAATAGTGGTGGGGAAATGTCTACAAATATGTGTTTTGCTTTGTCATCCTAGGAGAGATAACCTATAGTTGATTGGAGACCTTGGAGACTAACCAAGGAGGACTACCCGGGGACCGGGAGCAAAGATCCGAGGGACCAGAGTATCGCTCAATACTCCCATCAGGACTGGCGAGGAGAACCAATCGATCCACCCCTGGTGGAGGAAAAGATGATGAACTTTGCCATTTGTGGAATCAGAAGAGATGAAACTGACATCCCAGTCTTGCACATTCCCATTGATGATCGATCAACGCCAATCACAAGAGGGGGGGCTTGTGGGATGTTTCAACCTATTAGTCCAGGCCCTGCAACATTACTGTGCATTGCTTGCAGCAGAAACATCAGAATGGCCTCCGGAAAGCATGCTGCTCGCTAAAAATAACCAGAAAGTGCGCAGTAAAAATCTGAAAAGTAGGCCGCTATCCACTTTTGCCTATGACAGTGGGAACACAGGAGACCACTGCTAAAACCCATCATTTGGCTGCCCACAGAGCAAAATCATTGCAAAAGAAACACAGAGCTGTTTTAAAAATCCGTTTTTCCCTGGCTGTCAAAATTGCAAAAATCATGGCTCACAAACCACTCAAAAAGATCCAATTTCCTTGTTGGGTGGTGAACATCATTCTACTTCGAGTATCCACATAAATACAATGTCCACAGAAGTATATATTATCTGAACAAAGTCCACTTTTGAAGATTGCTTGCTGGAAGAAATCTGTCAAAAATGGGTGTAGTACCGTTACTCACCTCTGTCACAAGCCGGCGATTTAAAACCTGTCAGGTGTAAAGTTGTACATTGAACTCAATACATGCCAAAGAAGGGATTCCCATCAAAATGCCATATAGAGTGCCACACATGGATTTCATGCTGAAGAAGACTGGAATTAAAAGATATGTTTGCTGATTTTAAATTTATAAATGTAATGTTTTCACAAGGAACTATGTTACAATTGACAATAAGGTAACCTAATTTAGCTAAAACTTCCAAAAGGCTTTCTTTCCCTGAGAATCTCACACCTTGTTCATTCCCCCTAAAAGGAGAGGATTTCGCATTGGCATGTTAATCAGAAAGGGAGGAGATTTCCTCTGCTGCCCTGAGCAAGAAACAATGGGTTCCTTGAACTGAATAGAAAATGCTAATTCGGGTGTGACTGACAACAACAGCTCTGGCAGGAAGGCAAGCCATCTGACCCTCTGACTCAGCCCAGCTTTGGAGGCAGGCTAGACTGGAAATGTGGATTGAAGATTGAAGTAAATGTATGTTTTAGAAAAATGCTTATAGTAAAGTGTACTGAACTGACAAAAATATGAAACTTATAGGTTGTTAAAACAAAAAATTTGCTCACAGTTTAAGACTAATTTGGAATCTGTGCGATGTTCTGAGACTGAACCCCGGAAATTATTCATATTGTAGCCATTGTGTTTATGTTAGGAACATGAAAAATTACAGGAATATGCCCAGATGGGATGTGTATGCATGTATACAAATTGGTGCAGAACTAACATTGAGAAACCCACCAAAAGTGTGAAAAAGTTGTCATTTATGAACTAAAGCTCGCAGGAAGATGAGAGTTGCACAGCAATATACCTTAAGCAATCTGTCATGTAATTATGTATTATCAACAAGTTGTGCATATGGGAAATATGTTTTTTGGGAAAAATAGATTTTCTAAGTAAAAGCAAAGGGGAGGTTCTTCCCTAGGTTGTAAATGGCAGCATCACTCTGACACCTGATGACATACTGTTCCCTTCTCAAATCAGGGGTCAGGAAATTCTCTGACCTATCAGATCCTTAGAGGGTTGGGCATAGACAATCAGGCTCCCCACCCACTTTGGAAAATGGATAAATATGGACTGCTGAGGACAGACAAGACACACACACTTTCCACACATCAACTGATTTCTTGGCGAAGCACCCTGCAGGAAGATCCATGCTCCAGACTTTAGAACCAGACCCAGAATCCAGACTTTAGAACTTTGAAGCAGAGAGGCCTAATCCAAAAAGCTAAACCCTTTTAAGCAGGCCTTTACAAATCTTGCAAACCTGATTTAACCCCTAAACTTCTAAGGGGCACCACAAAATCCAACAGCCTTGCTGAGCTGTTTTGCTGTTCTAGCTAAGAACCGTGTGCTAGAACCAAGATCCAGACCCATAGAGCAGAGCTGTACCCAGAACCAAGCCGTCATATCTAGTCCAAGAGGCCGCGCAGACCAGAGGGCCCTGCTGAGAGCAGAACCCAGTGCCTGAGACCTGTCCAGTGGCGAGAGAATCCCAGCCAAACCCTTGACCAGATCTTTGATGGGCCCATTCCATTCGCACGCAGAAAAGTTGCCACGAAGTTGCCACGAATTGCAATTTGACTCCATTTCACTTCATATAAAATAGCTATTTCTGGCTTTCAACTTCTGTATTTCGTTTTCCATCTGCTAATAATTCTATAATCATTGCTAGTGTTGACCTGAACCAATCCAAAGCAACTCTCACTAGTTTTGAATCTCATGTACCGAATTAAAATCATTTTAGCATTTTCTCATTCCATTCAAATCACATTTAAAAGCAATTGACCTGTTTAAAATCATTCCTGTTCTCTCTAAGCTTGCTGGGGGGAAGTGGGATTGAACTGCATTTTGCGCCCTCATTCCATATCTTCATATTTCATGTTGGGGGGAGTGAGTAACCACAGGGGGAAAGAGTGATTATATTGTCTTTGGTTGAATTCACATAAAGTTTATTTCTGTGTTGTATTTCTTCCTATCATTGCAATCCCTTGAACCCATACAAAGTATTCTCTGTTAGATAATTTTTCCTATTCCTACTCCTAATTGATTAAAGAGATTGTTGATATTGTAATATTACCCAATGCTGATCATTGTTCATATTCATAAGCATGATATTCAGATATTATTCATATTCATAAAAGTGTAATCTATATATTGTTCAATTCTTCAAATAAATCTTTTAAGTTGCAAAACAAACCTATTTCTTGGTTCAGTGAGACCAGAGGAATTCAAAGAGAGGGGTGTTATATAAGGGTACATCATCCAGAATTAAACAAACTTTTGACATAAAAATATATAAATAAGGGTTTCCATTAGGCATCCCATACTAGGCATTGACTTAGTTGGAGTGCTGGATTGAAATCACTTACAGCAGACATCAGCTATCGAGGTCTGGTGGGGGGACTGAAGGGATACAGGACAGTCCATGAGTAAAGGGGTTGCCAGGTGGGTAGTGCAGGTGTGTGACTGTGTGACGCTGGCGGGAGATGGACCTGGGCCCGGGATCAGAAGGGTGTCCAGGTAGCCAGTGCAGTACCGGTTTCAGCCAGGGGTCAGCAAAGGAGAGGAGGAGAGAAAGCAGAAGCAAAGAGAAAGGTTTTGAGGTGTTTCCGGAACCGAAGATGGTTCTCCTCAAGTTTAAGGGAGGCAGGGAGGCTGTTCCAGAGGGAGGCACCAGCCGAGGAGAGAGATCTACCACCAACTCGTTGCTTGGAGAAGCGACTGACCTTGAGGGAGTTGGAGGGAGTTGGAGGCAGATGAGCGAAGAGCTCGAGAAGGAAGATATTTAGGAAGAGCGAGTTGGAGGTATTGAGGCCCCAGACCCCAGTATGCACTAGCACTTTCTAGATTGGAGAACAGTATGATTTATATTTAGTGTGCTTGTGTTTTGTTTTCTAAAGAATAGGGTAATCAAAATGAACACTTTAAAATATTCCTAGCATTGGCAATTGAACGTATTTTCTGAAAGAGCCTTGCCCAAAGCATCTAGGGTGCTACCTCCCACCTCGATCAAGCTGTGGCAGGTTTTGCACATACCGATAAAGTTAGCAAGATCAGGTGCAGGCAGGATGGACCAGTGTTGGGTGTTAATTGGTGGAAAATAGCTAGTAATCGTATTGGAAGTCTGTGGCACAGATGATAAATACTGCTGTGCTGATCTTGCTCCATGTTCTTTGACCTTATGTTTCATGTGAGCCTTCCTATATGATTCATCCACTTCATCCCAATGAACACGGACAAGATGTTGAATTAACCTTGATGTTCTCAAGCTTTGCAACTGCTTGTGTAAAAGTCCCCTCCACAAAATCTTATTACAGAAACTGCACAAGACCTCCTCAATCTCTTTTTTGCTATGTTGGTCCTTTATGCAGAAATATTGCCAACTATCATAAATATTTTCTTGTGCAGATTGTTTCTTCTGTCGTGGCAAAGCTGAAGTCACCCACACCACCTCATCATCAATGCTGGTCGCAGGCATTTTGAAATGCAGGACCGTGGAGGAAAAATAAATACTGTAAATAGACACAACACAAATAGGACTATGCCACTTACTATAACAAAACTAAAAAACCAAGCTAAAATAACAAAAAATGACAAACTACAAAGCACAAGACAAAGGACTAAGGTATAGGAAGAAAGAAGGTAACAAATAAATGGATACATCAATGTACTGCTTTTAAAAGTTCCTGAAGGCTTACAAAGAAGTTCACACACAAAAGTTCACACACAAAAAGCAATGACAGAAGACAGGAAACAGGTGCTTGAGAGAGGGTCATATCGAGAAACCAGTGTGCGTTTTCTGTATGCGAAGGGTATAGCCAAGTGATATGATGTTTTTGTGCCTAAATTATTGACCAATTGCCTGAATTAACGAGGAAACCAGCCTGCATGTGGCAGTAGCAGCATTGAGGAAAGGCCCAATCACTTGAAAGCTGTGTTCACTTTGATACGCTGCATTGTAACTGTTTTCCACAGCCAATTGGATCATGGGCTGCGCTCCCCCCATTTAGCTGCATCAGCAAATGCCCCAATGACACACTGTGGTATAATGACGTGGCTACGCCCATGCCGTACGGCGAAATCAGTGCACGTGAAATGACCCAATGGGACGTCAAGCCTTATTGACGTTGCTAGTTGACTTTGCACAAATGTCACCAGCCAATCATACAATGCACTGCAATTGCACGCCTATACATGACTCCTGGCCACATCAACTCACATACCAATCACATTTGCTTTGTGTTAACGCAGCTATGCCCATGCCATGTGATAAAATCCATGTGTGTGAAATCACCCAATAGGACATCAAGCTTCTTCAACGCGGCTAGGCACCTTTGCTCCTGGTGCACCACAAAATCATATCACATGCTGTGGCTGCACATCTACACATGATTTCTATCCATGTCAACAAACAGTCCAATCATACGTTGAAATGCATTGACACGGCTACGCGTATCATACAATCTGTGCATGCGAAAGTGACTAAAACGGGCGTGCGGCAGTGCGTAGCCGTGAATAATCACCCCACCCACAAAAACAAGTGCTACTATTGCTTATTAGTGAAAGGTTTAACAAGTAACTACAAGAACGTTTGGCATTTTAACCCTTTAATTGTTCCTCTTTTTACCCACTTAAACTTATCGTCTTTTCCCTTGTCTTGTCATTTGTTCAGTTTGTCCATTCTTAGTTTGACTTTTTTTCTTCTTTTTCAAAAAACGTTTTCCATCAAGGTTCTGCTTTTAAAAGTTCCTGAAGGCTTACAAAGAAGTTCACCCACAAAAAGCAATGACAGAAGACAGGAAACAGGTGCTTGGAAGAGGGTATAATCGAGGTTACACGATATAGAGAACCAGAATGCATTTTCCGTATGCAAAGTGCTATGATGTTTTTGCGCCTAAATTATTGACCAATTGCCTGAATGAACGAGGAGACCAGCCTGCATGTGGCAGTAGCTGCGTTGAGGAAAGGCGCAATCACTTTGAAAGTTGTGTTCACTTGGCTACACTGCATTGTGGCAGTTTTCCACAGCAAATCGGATCATGGGCTGCACTTCCTCCGCTTAGCTGCGTCAGTAAATGGCTCAATCACACACTGAGCTATAATGATGCAACAATAGGACATCAAGCTTCTTCAACGTGGCTACGCATCTTTGCTCCTGATGCACCCCAAAATCATATCACACGATGCGACTGCATGACTACACATGATTCCTATCCATGTCAACAAATGGTCCAATCACACTTTGTAATGCAGTGACGTGGGTATGCCCACACCAAATCATGAAATCCGTACATGTGAAAGTGACCAGTCAGGGCGCGCGACAGTGTGCAGCCGCATCTAATCACCCACCCCCAAAAAACAAGCTTATATTGATCATTGCTACGATTGCTTGTTAGTGAAAGGTTTACAAAGTAAATAAAAGAACCTTTGGCGATTTAGCCCTTTAACTGTTCCTCCTTTTTACCCACTTTTAACCTTCTCATCCTTTCCCTTGTCTTGTCATTTGTTCAGTTTGTCTATTCTTCATTATACTTTTTTTCTTCTTTTCTAAAAAAAGTTTTCATTTTTGTGGCATTGTCTTTTTAGTGTTGTCATTTTTGTGATTTTACATTTTCCTTCCCATTTGGACATTTCAACATGTCTAACCATGACAACAGTAGCAGCAGCAATGACAATTTCAGCTGGGTCCCCAATCCATCGCCACCCAGCAAGAATGCCACTGAAATAAAAACCCATGCAGGCAGTTGGAGATATTTCAGGTCAAGGAACACTGCTCTAGAAAGAAGGCAGAGGATGTACAGTGCACATTGTGCATGAAGACTGTAAAATGAGGACCTTCAAATGTGCCTTCGCAAAGCTTTGGAAAATCTTAGAGGATCAATCATTTGATGAGTGTGCAGTGGGTTGAAGTGGATGAAACATATTGGAAATCAAATGAACACCATAAACTTAAAATGCATGGGGCTCAGGCATTACATGCAGGAAAATCAGCACCACCTCCAGCACCTGCGTCCACCAGTGGGACGTCACTGACACTAAATTAACCCTCAACTTCTGCAACAGTGTTAACTCCACCTGTTTCAATTTTACTGGCTTTTAATGTCTCTGTTATGGGTCATATGAGAACTATGTGTCATGCGCCGCCTCCCGTGGATGTTATGGTCCAGGGTGCGGCTTGGGGGCCGCCATTGCAGCGTTCCGCCACATTTTTCGACCGTGACTGTAGCAGTCTAGTGTTTCCTTCACTGCGAGCCGGGAAGCTTATCAGCCACGCCCCCCGGCACATAGTGCGTTGCAACCCGCTTGGTCAGCTCCCTGACTGCTTTCTTTCGGTTGCGGTTACGCTAGTTTTCGGGTCCTCTTGTTATCCTTTCCTTCTTACTCCTGCTCCCTTTCTCTCTTCGGTTTGCCTCCTTTCTCCAGCTCCCTTCCGGTTCTTTCTCCGCACTGTTTTGACTCTCGCAGGCCGTCATTATCGGCTACCTCATGGTTCCTTTGGAGCCTGCCTTCCACCCAGAATCCTTACGACGGACCTCCGCTGTTGCTGTTCTACCTCTGGGGTTTTTTGTGCCGGGTTGCTTTTTCCCCAGTTTGTCCCTCTCGGAAGAGGGGCCGCAGGTAGTGCTATTCACAGCAGTACACTGTGGCTTCCTTTCGTGAGAAAGACACTTTCTCAGAAAAAAAAGAAAGGAGAAGGAAGGAGAAGGATTATTGTGCTAGAAGACCACAAATCTCATCCATTCAAGACCAATCTTCAGGTGAGGAGGAGGAAAGGGGAGAAAGGTTAAGGGTGGAGATTGAACATTCTCAGAGGGCTGACAGTTTGCAACGCCCAGTGGTCAGGATGGCGACCCCTGAACAATTGCAAGAGATGGTGGCTGCTGTTCAAAACCTCTCAGCAGAGGTTCGAAATGTATCCATGGAAGTGAAAACCTTAAGGACTGAAAATAACATGTTAAAACAACTGGTTTCTAATCGTGGACCAAAACCAGTGGACTTGCCTCCCATGGCACTCCCATCAGGGAAATATGACGGGGCTTCAAAGAAGCTCAAGGAATTCTTGGATGATTGTAGTATCCATTTTGCCTTTAGACCTCATACATTTCCCACCGGTCATATCCAGGTGGGATTCATGATTTCCAACATGTCGGATAATGCCTTGGCCTGGGCCACTCCACTTGTGTTGGGAACAGACCCTATACTGCAAGACTACGAGGCTTTTGTAGGCCGACTAAAACAAGAGTTCGAGAGGCCTGAAATTTCGTTTTCTGCAGGCAAAGACCTGTTAGACATACGTCAAGGCCAGTCTGATGTGCACACCGGTCTTACCATGTTCACATGTTCAAACGCTTAACCACAGAAGCTGGTTGGCAGGAGCAGACCCAATATGTCATCTTCAGAAGAGGATTGCGAGAAGATATTAAAGATGAGTTAGCCCGATCTCCCCGGCCTGCATCCTTTCCAGAATTGACAACCTCAGCTTTACAAATTGAACATCGACTCTACAAACGCCGAATAGAAAGGCGATGGAATAGGAATACTACCTTTCCCACCCATATTCCTCCTCCTCCAGTTGCAGCATTGGCACGATCAGAAGAACCTATGCAGATTGGAACCACACGTTCGACCTTAACTCCAGAGGAAAGAAAGCGAAGAAGAGACTTGGGGTTATGCGCCTATTGTGGATCAGACCAACATCAAATAAAGAATTGCTCCGAGATTCCTTCACGACAAGCGGGAAACGAGAACCCTCGGTCCTAGGAGGAACGGGAATCCGAGGGGAAGTAACCAGTCCCTATGTGTCGTTATCAGTGGGTCCAGTGAATCCACAGGAAGATTCGAGACTAATGGTACTCAAGGTGCAATTGTTTATAGACCATCGCAAGATTGAAGCATTGGCCCTACTGGATTGTGGGGCCGCCGGCAACTTTGTGGACACCATCTGGGCCAATTCTGTCGGCTTACGACGCATGGACCGCAAGGAGGATCAGAAGGTCGAAGGGGTGGATGGTAGTCCCCTCAGTTCAGGCCTTATTACGCAGACTACTGAGTTTCTTCAAATGTTCATACAACATTCAGAAACCATACAGTTCGATATCATCCGTGCTGCCCATTTTCCACTCATTTTGGGCATTATCTGGCTGTGCAAACACAATCCACAGATTCATTGGTCCACCAACAATATTACCTTTGAATCAAAGTTTTGTCGACAGACCT
Source organism: Ambystoma mexicanum (assembly GCF_040938575.1). Classification (NCBI taxonomy): domain Eukaryota; kingdom Metazoa; phylum Chordata; class Amphibia; order Caudata; family Ambystomatidae; genus Ambystoma; species Ambystoma mexicanum. The sequence goes on from NC_090941.1 coordinate 81,366,628, forward strand.
GCTTAAAGGACCTACGGTTTATGGAAGCCAAGGCCCATACCGTTCCTCAAGCCAGTACCGTGGGTGTCCACTCTCTTCCCATGGACTTCTCGGCTTTCGAGGATATCTTTGCAGAAAAAAACCCTTGGAACTACCTCCTCACAGGCCAGAGGACTGCGCCATTGATCTCCTTCCTAATGCCCTAGTTCCTTTTGGTCGAATGTTTTCCCTATCACAAACAGAAAAGAGAGCCCTCAGGACTTATTTGGACGACAACTTGCAGAATGGTCTAATCCATCCCTCCAAGTCCCCCGCAGGTGCTCCCTTGTTTTTCATACCAAAGAGGGATTCTCCTGAACTCAGACCATGTATTGATTATCGTGGTTTCAACAAAGTCACGATACGAGATCGCTATCCCATGCCCCTTATCTCTGACATAATAGAGGCTGTACAAGGAGCAACGATTTTTTTCCAAATTAGACCTACCTACGCAGTGTTTATCACCTTTTGCGCATACATCAGGGGACGAATGGAAGACGGCATTCCGTACTCCATTCGGGCTGTTCGAGTACCATGTTATGGCTTTTGGACTGGTCAACGCACCGGCAGTGTTTGAGAGATTTATTGACCGGGTCTTCTCAGATCTTATGTTTGTTTCGGTTATAGTCTATCTGGACAATATACTTGTATTTTCTAGAGGTCCGAACAGCATAAGAAACATCTCACCGAAGTCTTAACACGTCTGAAAACACATAAGCTTCTGATAAAAAAGGAGAAATGTCTGTTCGGGGTCAGCACCGTTCCCTATCTGGGGTATGTACTCTAATCACAGGGGGTTCTTATGGATCAAAGAAAGGTGGACTCCATTCTAAGCTGGCACTCTCCCAGATCAGTCAAGGAAGTACAGAAGTTCCTGGGAGTAGCCAACTTCTATAGGCGTTTTATTCCCTCTTTTTCTGAAGTGGTGTTACCCATTACTCAGTTGCTAAAAAAGTCCTCGTTACCATTCTCATGGAATGACCAAGCTGAAAGAAATTTCAAACACCTGAAAGAACTGTTTTGTCAAGATCCCATTCTGCGGCACCCGGACCAGACAAAACCCTTTATTCTAGAGACTGACACCTCTGCTGCCGCCGTAGGAACAGTCCTACTCCAGGAACATAACGGAAATGAACATCCCATAGCCTATCTCTCACGCACCCTCACTTCCAGTCAACAGAATTATTCGGTCATTGAGAGGGAACTCTTGGCCATGAAACTCGCGTGTGAGGAATGGCGACACTTGCTGCAGGGAAGTAACTGTCCGTTCACCATTCGAACAGATCACAAGAACTTACAAGTCCTTCAGTCTATGGACTGCGTCAATTCTCGCCAAGCCCGATGGGCCCATTTCTTTTCCCAGTATGATTTCCGCGTCACGTACATCCCTGGAAGTCAGAATCTCCTTGCTGATGCGCTATCTCAGAAGGGTGGGTTGGAAGCATCCCATTTACCACCGGCAGAAAGACTGTTTCACAGAAATTGGGTTTTCCTCCATGTGACCAGTTTTCTCCAGCAGGTTAAAGAAGCTATGATTCTGGCTACCCCCAAGGAGAAGATAGCTTTAATTGACAGAGAAGGGCTTTTGTTTCAGGACCATTGATTGTTTATTCCCCCAGGTCCTCTTCAATGACAAGTTATTCAATGGTGTCATGATCACCAGACGGCCGGACATAGAGGTCAGGCTGGCACATTAGATCTTGTCAAAAGGTATTTCTACTGGTCCGGAATGCGATCCGGAATCAGACAGTATGTCCAATCCTGCAGGATCTGTAACAGCAGCAAGAATCGCACTACCAAACCTTTGGGTTTACTTGAACAGAGTGCGATACCCTTACGTCCGTGGAGCCACATCTCCACTGATTTTGTGGTGGATCTACCAGTTTCAAGTGCTTGTACCTGCATCATGGTAACAGTGGATTATATGTCCAAGATAGCTCATTTCTCCCCTCTTCCCGGATTGCCCACGGCATCAGAAATGGCAGAGGTATTTCTCAGGGATATTTTCCGTCTGCATGGTCTTCCCGACAAGATTACGTCAGATAGAGGCAGCCAATATGCCTCCAAATTTTGGACAGCCTTATGTCATCGGTTGGGCATTGAACGGGCATTGTCATCCGGTTTTCACCCCCAGACCAACGGGCAGACTGAGCGATTAAATGGCACTCTCGAACAATACTTACGCTGTTACATAAACCAGGAACAGGACAATTGGGTGTCTCTTCTTCCCACGGCGGAGTTTTCCTACAACAACACTCGTCATTCCGCTTCTGGGCTCACTCCGTTCTACTGTACTTATGGGTTTCATCCTCGCACAATTTTCTCTGTTCCATCCATTGAATCCAACCTACCCACTGTAGAAGGTGTGTTGTCCAAGATTCAGGAGGCTCACAAGACTGCCCAGTCCAGTCTTTTGGACAGTCAAGTGGCAAATAAGGCTCAAGCGGATCATCACTGTCAAACGGTGCCGGAGTGGAAGGTGGGCACCGGGGTGTGGCTTTCTACAAAATATCTTCCTTGGTGGACTTGTCCCTCCAAACTTTCCCCCTGTTTCATTGGACCCTATCCTATCATGGCTAAAATCAACCCAGTGGCTTTTTGCCTGAAATTGCTTCCCTGTTTGCATAGGGTCCATCCTGTCTTTCATTCCTCTCTTCTCAGGGAAGCTCCTGTGGGAACCTCTACCCATTTGGTTCCACTGAATCCACCACCCCGTGAGGAAGCGGAGTTTGAGGTATCTCAAATATGTGATTCTCGATACAGGCGAGGTCGCTTGGAATACTTGATACACTGGAAGGGATACTCGAGGGCGGACGATTCATGGGAACCCTCTACCTTTGTTCATGCTCCTAGGTTGTTGCGGAAGTTTCACAGGGCTCACCCTGGAAAGCCGGGGGGTTGCAACATTGGAAGAGGGCAAACTGTCATGCGCTGCCTCCCGTGGATGTTATGGTCCAGGGTGCGGCTTGGGGGCCGCCATTGCAGCGTTCCGCAACATTTTCCGAACGTGGCTGTAACAGTCTAGTGTTTCCTTCACTGCGAGCCGGGAAGCTTATCAGCCACGCCCCCCCGGCACACAGTGCGTTGCAACCCGCTTGGTCAGCTCCCTGACTGCTTTCTTTCGGTTGCGGTTACGCTAGTTTTCTTTCCTTGTCCTCTCTCTCCTCTGTCACCCCTTGGGCCGCTTCTTGCCTTCCCGTTTCCGGGTCCTCTTGTTATCCTTTCCTTCTTACTGCTGTTCCCTTTCTCTCTTCGGTTTGCCTCCTTTCTCTGGCTCCCTTCCGGTTCTTTCTCCGCACTGTTTTGACTCTCGCAGGCCGTCATTATCGGCTACCTCACGGTTCCTTTGGAGCCTGCCTTCCACCCGGAATCCTTACGACGGACCTCCGCTGTTGCTGTTCTACCTCTGGAGTTTTTTGTGCCGGCTGGCTTTTTCCCCAGTTTGTCCCTCTCGGAAGAGGGGCCGCAGGTAGTGCTATTCACAGCAGTACACTGTGGCTTTCTTTCGTGAGAAACACACTTTCTCAGAAAAAAAAGAAAGGAGAAGGAAGGAGAAGGATTATTGTGCTAGAAGACCACAAATCTCATCCATTCAAGACCAATCTTCAGGTGAGGAGGAGGAAAGGGGAGAAAGGTTAAGGGTGGAGATTGAACATTCTCAGAGGGCTGACACTATGTCACCAATGGGTAGCCATGGGAGGTGCCACAGCCCGAGATTAACTGTCACCCTTAGTTTTTTTTAAGTGGATGTTTCCCCCTTTTTTAGAGAAAACAATAAAGAAAATTAAAAAAACAAACAAATACCAAAAACAATATATGTTAACTTTTATTTTATTTTCCTTTGTTATAGGTTTCATCCTTATGTGCTTTCCTTCAATGTTCCTCCCCCTCTTTCCTTCCTCCAAAATGGCCACCCTTTAAGTTACAAAAATAGATGAAATTGAACACAAAGTGACAAAATATATTACAATATCTATTGTATCTTATTTTATGCAGTTTGAGTGACTAAAATCCCCCCAAACTTTCACATATAACCGCAGTTATAATGTTGCTGGATTGGCCTCTAGCCACAGACATAATTACTCAAGTCATTGCTCACCTTAGCTGCCCCTGCATATTCCTGTATCTCATTGGCTGGTGCTGTAGCCGCGGCTATAAACAATAATATTTAAAAAATGTACAAATCTGGGTGTATAAATATGTGCATCTTTGTTGAATAAGATTCATTCTGAAACAGAATGAAATGTATTGCATAATAAAACAAAAAGAAGAATATTTATGTTTTTTTCATAATGGTGCTGAGTGAATACTGAATGTATTCCTAATACACAAACCATAAACCATAAAGGTTGAATTCATTAATCATGCTACAGAGGAAAAAAAAAAACTTCTTTTTGGAGAGAAAAAACAATTCACTTCTTTAAAATATTTAACAGTATATTATAAGGTAGGCTTTGTTTTGGCTTGCTTATTTCTCTTATGTCTCACTTGTATCTACTGTGTCTATAATCCCTTTCCACACCAGTGCTTCGTGTCCTTTTGTAACCGTCCTCTAAGTTATAGGTCAGTACTCCGCTTTTGTGCCCCTCCATTGGACAGCATCATTTATTTATGCCCATTTTTAATTTTTTTATTATTATGGCAGCTACCAAAATGACAGACATGCAGGATGCCTGAGTAGCAGCCCGGCTACTTCAGGCTGAAGATCTCTTCAGTGAGCAACAGGAACTTGCTGTCACTTTGCCCACTACTGGGGCCAGCAAAAAGACTAATCCTAATGTTAGTAAAGAAGTGACTTTATTAAAAGAGCTCGAAAAACTCTGGAGAAAAGAGATATCTAAGTGGTGAAGGAGCACTCTCTTCAAAATTACCTGGACATTGGCAGGATACCTCGTGGTCTGCGAATTATGACCACCCCCTCCTTTGAGGATCAAGACCCACTGATGCTCCAAGAGTGGGGCTAAGCTAGTAAAGGCTGCTCTTAGTTCTTAGACATTCTTGTTAAATATGCCAAATTGGATCGAGAGACAGCACTTAAAGAATTTGCCACAATCGAGATTGAGCCGACCAAAATTCCACCTACAGAGGAAGGCAGACTATTACGCACTAAAATCGATGAAGGTCTAATCCCATACGAGGATGAGATAAAACAATGGAAGCATAGAAAGTTCCTCAGGGATAAAATAGATTACGAGATGGGACGTGTTTTCACTTTTGCCAAAAGCTTCGATTCCCTCCGCAAGACCACTGCCACACAATCAGCCGCTAGACAGTCTGGTGATTCAGTTGCTGCCACATCCGAGTCAGATGTTTCTGCGTCTAAAACAGATGAGCCTACATCCAGGCTGAATTCTTTAGACGAACTGCGGTTCTTGTGCCAAGATGGGAAAAATCAAAAAAGAGGCAAGGGTCGCGGCAAAACAAGAGGAAGAGGACAGAAATCCAAGGCAGAGGGATCAACCGCCGAGGCCGACGTGGGGAACGGTCCAAAGGGGCACCAACAGGGCAGATCAATGCGCTCTGGGATAAAAAATTAACAACAGATACTATGAAGTGTTGCCAAATAATCAATCTATCGTCCCACGTCCTCACTGCATCGCAAACATCGCTCCTCTCTTTGGGTCTAAACATTTGCCCCACCATGAACTTTGACTATGTACAAACACGCATCGATCTGGATAAGTTCTTGCGTAAAATTAAACTTAAGAAGTTATTTGTTGCCAACCCCACACTGGCTAAGCCTTCAACACCACGTACTGGCGGCACTGATCTACTTATCACCGACATACCTTCACTTATGGATCTAGCTTGCCTCAATGATGACACATTCGATTCAACTAACTTTGATTATGCTTGACTTTGATATCAATCCGAATTGGGACATATGTATCAAATTAAAGAGCAAATCAAGATTTAATCCACAATTTCTGGTGGGCGGCTGCATTGAGGCATTTTATGATCTCTGTGTAAGTGATCTGAGAAGACTGCGACAAAGAACCAGTACCAATAAGCAGAATCTTACTCCTGCTCAACGTCTGGCCATTGGTGAACAGTTATCTAGCATTGTTATCAAACCAGCCGACAAAGGCTCTAACATCGTGATACAAGACAGAATCAAATATGTGGCAGAAGCCAATTGGCAATTGAATGACCGTTTGTGCTATACTTATCTCTCCAAAGATCCTTTTGTGGAAATAAGAGCTGCACTTACTGCCCTCTGCACCAAGTGGGTGAGTGAAGACCTATTAGAGGATGATTTGATCAAATTCCTCATCCCTGCATGCCATACAGTTCCTACCATTTATTTTCTTCCAAAAACTCACAAATCACTTAGATATCCCCCTGGTAGGCCTATTTTCACGTTATGTGGCTCATTATTAGAGCATTTGACACAATTCATTGATGAAACTCTTCTACCGTTTGTATCAGTACTGCCATCCTACCTTAGGGATACTAAGGATTATTTACAACATGTGACTAATACACCTTGGGAAGAAGGCTTGATCCTGGCTACAATTGATGCAGTCTCCTTATATACCTCTATTGAACACGCTGTAGGTATTAATGCATGCAAATATTATTTGGACACTTGCTCACTTAATTATATTGGACACAGTTCTATGATTTTAGAGATGCTCCTTTTCTGTCTACAAAATAATGTTTTTCTGTTTGAGGGGTCTTTCTTTCCTCAAGTTAGGGGGACTGCCATGGGCAGCACATTCGCCCTGGCTTATGCTAATCTCACGATGGGGTGGTGGGAGGCCACTTTTCTATCTGATTTACTCTTGTCTTGTTTTCCGACACAGATTGTTTCTTGTGGCGGTACATCGATGATGTGTTTATTATTTGGAAGGGCATAGAAAGTGATGGCTATCTTTTGTCAAGACTATTAATACCAACAAGGCCAATCTTGCCTTCACTGAATGCCATAGCCATTCTAAGATTATTTATCTCGATGTCATCGTTATGTTGGATAGCTCTGGTATTCATACGGCACTCCACAAAAAACCCTCCAACACTGGTCTGCCCCTTCATGCCAACAGCTGTCACCCTCCGGCATGTAAAAAATCAATTCCTTACGGTGAATTCATCCGTTTCTGTCGGAACTGCACTAATATTGCCTGGTTTGACCACCATTGTGCGTTGGCAGATGCTGACTTTGTGAAACAAGGATATGACAAGAGAACCTTTGAAATGGCCTATACTAAGGCACGTGGTATGTCCAGAGACAGACTGCTGTATGATAACAATCGGACCAAATTTAGTATTGATGATGATCCTAGACTGATTATCTCTTTTGACATTGCCTCTAATGACATACGTAAAATTGTTGAGAAACATTGGCGTGTCTTAACTCTCGATAATGACCTCAGATCTGTATTGTCCAAACACCCCACTATGACTTTTAAACGCGTGCCATTTCTTAGAGACAAATTGGTGTCCAGTTTTCTGTCTCCAGCGTCTGCTTTGACCTGGCTTCCCGTCTCTTCCATGGGCTTTACTAAATGCATGAAATGTAAAGCTTACGCACATGCCACTGTGCTGAAATCATTTGTACACCCTGTCACCAAAATCCATTTTAAGATAAAATATTCCATCAATTGTGACACTACCTTTGTGGTGTACGTTCTCTCATGTCCCTGTATGAGATGGTACATTGGAAGTACAACATGCAAACTCAAGTTGCGTATCCTTCAACATCTTAGAGCCATCAAGAACTCAGACCCAGCGTACCCCATGGCCAAACACTTCAAACAGGAACATGGGAATGATTCTAATTTGTTAGAATTCTTTGCAGTGGCACATGTGCCCACACATCCTAGAGGTGGTGACCACGTCTTGAAACTTAGACAACTTGAGACAAGATTAATTTTGGATTTCGACATTAAGTCTCCAAAGGGGCACAATGTGGATGAGGAGCTGTATACCTTTCTGGGGACTTGATTTGCTTCTCCACTTTGTATTCGATTTTATCTTGTCCTTACTCTTTTCTCCTCTTTTTTCTCTTTATGATAACGTGTTCATGAATTTTCACTGTGTGCTTCTATATGGACCTCTTTAGCCCTGCATATGATTTTTACTTTTATCTTATCCTTTTATTCTTGTTTATTTTTGCCTATGATCTGGCTGCTTACTATCGCAATCTGTGGGCAGCGTTATTTGCTTATATATATCTATATTCTTTAGATCCTAGGAGGGATTTAATTCTGATCTGTTTTTCTCTATTTATTGGTGGTCGGTTTATTTAATGCAGGAGACTCTGAGTCATGGCATCTGACTTTTTGGGCTCTTTTTTATCATATGCTCATTTCTATTGCCACTGTGGCTTTTGTTTCTCTGGACTATTCCAGCTTTCTCCTGCATTTGCAATTTAGATTGGCGCCGTCATTACGTGGCCCTAAAGAGATTTTTCTCCTAGCTTGTTGATACTCATGCACTTTATGCGTGGAAGGTCTGTATTTATATTTGCATTATATGTCATATTTATACTCTGCCCTTTTTCTATGATTCGAATAGCGACCATTATGTATACCGGCAGCTGTTGTTGGCCCTCATGGTGGAATGAAATTGCTGTAATTATTTTACATTATGAGGTGTGCACCTTTATACTGTTCTTTCTTTACAAACCCTGCTTGTATTTAATATATAGAATCGTGCTTCTCTATATACAGGACCGTGCAAAATTGTTATGCTTCATGGATAGGCATGGTTGGGCTCTTGCCTTTGACTCTTGACTGTAGGTATTAGTATATTTTACTTCTACTGGTGGTGATCTTATCCACACCCCAGCACTAGCACTTTAGTCATCTTTTTGACTTCAGGTTGCAGTAGCCAGCCTGTTGCATGTTTTAGATTGGGTTTTTAATATTTGCTTATTCGTGTGCATGCCTCATGTTGGTTATTTTATTTCAACTTACAACTCTGTGGTTTTACCATCTATGTATATGGCCCTTTTTACTATGAGGTGCTATTTCATTGACAAAATGCATGCATTGCCAAACCAAATTTGGGGAACATTCTGCCATACTTTGTTCTTATATTTGTCATTATTATTGACTGTGTACTTTACATGTATTTATGGTACTTTGACATTTTTTCTGTATTTTCACATAAGACGGCTCTGCTTTTCCTTTTTTTAGCCTTATTGTCATTTATTCGTACCAGTACTCGTGCACTATGCACTTAAGTATGTGTCTTTTGCCCCATTTGTTTTTGGCTTTCCTTTGACATGCATGCATTTCCACTCCATTCCATCATGACCACCAGCGTGTTCACTCGACTGCTTGGCTTCTACAGAGTTAATCAACAGAGTAGAAGGACCAGTTGTATGATTAATACTTATGTCAGTTATCCCTCCTCCCCCCTTACGTGATCAAGCGCTCAGTGTAGCCCGAAACGCATTGTTTGCAGGTCGTGCAACACGGCGCCCTGCCTCTGTCTGTGTTTTGTGTTGCTGCCCGCTGTGCATTTTATTTTTTGTACAACCTTGTCTTTTTTTAATCATTAAAATGTACATCTGTATTCAGTACATGGTGTTCTTTTTGTCATTTTCCTTGGAGTCTGGCAGCCATTGGCCCGCCGGAGTGCGGTTCATCCCCTCCTCTTTCTTTTTGATATATATATATATATATATATATATATATTACAAATGATATACTATCTCACTTTCTACAAGTATATCTATATGACAGGTTAAACAAAATGTTTAACAATTGTATAAATGAACATGTAAAAAAAACTTCGAAGAATAACAGTTTTAAAGAGAAGGGTTAACTACAGTGTAGTATAGAAAAAATAAACACTGTATGATTACCTCAACTTTACTAAACATTTAGTTAACTACGAACTTGGTTTTGCGTCAGCAAATTCTAAATAGAATTGACCACAATGTCAAGAGTTTGTGCAGCCATAAAGGCATTTCACTAAAATTAAGATATGTTTCAATACTGTACAACCATTAGTTAATATCAAATGATGAGAAATGTGCACATTAATTTATGCAACTTAACCAGGAAACCAAGACATATAACGTAAGTATGTCTTCAGTTTTACAAATAAATGTATGAAGACATGCCAACATTGTACAATTATTTTGAGTATACATCATTATAAAGTGTAGTCATACCAATATTTCAAATAATAGGTAAACAATAAAAATGTTTGTGTGTATATGTATTAACACTTACCAAAAGCTACACCAAGAAGCTAAAAAATGTAATTTTCATACTTCTTGTGAAATATGTGTGTGTCCTTTGTTTGGCCATGTGCACACATGATAAGTTAATAATGACATTTCAACATGTACACACCATATTTGAAGTTTTTAAAAACTGGTAATTGTTATTTAATCTTCAATTTGCACAGATAGTTGTGTACAGTGTGGAATGCTTTTTTCATGAAATCAAACTTCCTTTTAAAATATTATCATTAACTCTACATTGCCAATAGTTCTTTTTTAATATGGTGTGTGTCCTTTTTTGGGCCACCTACATATTTAACAAGCCATTGGAAATTTTGGATAAACTACTATAAAAAAACAAAAAACGTCCACAGAGTAATGGCACAATACATTGTATGACATTTCTGAAAACGTCCACACTGCAAATAGAAGATCTTTAAACATTGAACAAACTAACACTTAAAGTAAGCTATTTTTATGTTTTAATTGAATTGGAATACTCTTTTAAAACGTTGTGTGCGTCCTTATTTTGGCCACCTGCACACTTGACAAGACACAATATATCTAAATCCTTCCCTAAAACTGTTATTAGTAATTAGAGGTAATTTATTTTACGAGCATTGTACTTTATTGATTTTGTATCTACATCCTACTGTTTATTTGTTTCATATGTAAACGGTCATGACCTTCTACACTCCCAAAAACTCAAAATAATGTACATGGAACCATTTATGTAACCTAGTACTTATAGGGAACACTTGTATATATTAAAATGTACAGTGTTTTACACAACAAATCAGAGATAAAAGATTGCAGAATGCTGTTTTCTCTTCTAATGTGTGTAATCTTCGGGTTATTACATGTATTTCATACTGATTTCAAAATAAATTCTAGTAACAATCAATTTTCTACTTTATATAAAACACTTATTATCCTATTTTTCCATTTAAAAGTTATAGCGTGTTTATATTCACAAAGAATATAAAGCATATATTTTAAACCGTGGTTCTAACAACAACATGTAAGCATTGTTTAAACCCTTTGGCAATCTATCTTGGGTGTGTGACTATAGTGTAATTACAAACGAGCCAATATACTTCTGTATCCACTCATGTTGTGAAATGTCCACAGTGAATGGATGTCCCCTCATGAAGAATAATTGCATATGTCTTAAAAGCGTTCTTACTAATAGAAACTTGACTGTTTACAAAATTCATGACTGCATGTTAATTTTCCTACCATCTACACTGTATCTTTGAAACATAATCAATACATTCATAATAAAAACTAGATTATGCAGTGTAGATTGTAAATTACAACAACAGTCACTGCATTGCATGTCATGGAGTGCATTAGTTTGAAGATCAGAAAAATGTACACAGCTTGACAGTGACGCAGAGTCAATCACAGATAAAGTTGCTTGAGACTGCAGCTCTTCTAAGGACTGCCAACGCAGGAGACAGACAGCATCAGGCCTGAAGACTCAGTCTGCCCAGGAACCAGGCCTCTCTTCCTTCCAGTAGTTCTGCCTCCTTCGTCAGTGAGTGGATGCAATGACCCAGTCCTCTCTGCCTCAAGCCTTTTTCACAAAGCACTGTGTCGCTCAAAAAAACACCTCCCCTTGACAACTTGTCACATTCAAATGGCGCGTGATTTCCTTTGTGTCTTTGCTCAAGATACAAACTGCATCGCTGAAGAGTAAATGTTACATCTCTCTGGTGCTTTCTGCCCCGATACAATGCAATGTCTTTAGCAGAATGGATCTCACATTCTACATCTTACAACACAGCGCGTCTTCAAGCCTGCACATTTAAAGTGCATTTTTTTCTTTTACAGACAACCACGCATTCCCATCAACGTGAATCCAGTTTATCATGGACTGATTTGCAATAAATGTTATTATGCAATTCTGTTACATGTTACATGGGAGGGTAAATTAGTATATTAGATTCATGCTAGTTTCACTTTTTAGTGCAACTCAGCCCATTATAATAGCATTGTGGAGCAAAGTGGTAATTTCCCAAAATGTGAATGATGAAATGCAGAGTTTACATCTCAACTCTACCACTCAACTTCTCCTCCTCGGTGACCCCCCTTGGCTTCCTTGCCCTTTCTCTCTTCCTCCTCCTCTGCCCCTCCTAGTGCTCCTTCCCCACAGCAGGGCATACCTCTGATCTGTATCCCTCCCCGGAAGGTCTTTAAGACTGGCAACCTTTTTCATCTTGCCACTCTCAACTCTCCCTCTGATGTCAAACACTCCTCTGACAAATGCCACCTCCTTGAAGAACTAGACCTTGATGTTCTTGGTCTTATTGAGACATGGTTCATGGCCAGCTCTGTCACAAGCTTTGACACTCTCCTCCCTGATGGCTACAAGATCCTCTCTGCACCCAGATCCTCCTGGTCCGGTGGGGGGAAACCCTGATCTTTCCTGAGTGGATTCCTGCCTCTATCATTTCCAATCAGACCTACTCCTCTGTTGAATGCCTTGTCTGTAGGCTCTCTCTCTCCTAACCATTCTCTTACAGTGGCTACTATCTACCGGCCTCCTGGTCAAATCACCTAATTTCTCTTGAGTGGGTGGACCTCTCCTTCTCCCTCCTGGCCTCTACCACTCAACGTCTCCTCCTCGGTGACCTCAATATCCATCTAGACTCTCCTGTTCCTTGTCTTTACTCTTCCGCGATCTCTGCGACTCCCTCTCCCTGTCCATCCTCCCTTCTGGCACGACTCACTCTGCAGGGCACACACTCGATGTCTTGATCTCCTCTGACCTCCCCCTCTCCATCCCTCTGACCACTCCTTTCTCCTGGAGAGATCATTCCTTCTTCTCCTCTCATCTCTCCCTGTCTTCTGCCCAGGCCAAGCCCACCTCAACATTGCCACCTACCTTCTCGGACATCCGCTCATTCAAGCATGTGTCAGTGGGGCTTTCACTACCACCTTCTGCCCCCCTCCACCTCTGGCTGACTCACATCCTGACATAGCCCTGTCTCTGCTCTACTCTTTGATTTCTGATACTCTTGATGCGCTTGCCCTTGTCATGAGGATCCTTTTGAAGTCCAAAGCCAAGTGCAATTCCTGGTACGACTGTGACCTAGCTACACTTAAACTTAAGTGTAAGGTGGCTGAGAGGAAATGGAATGCTTCTTGTTCATCCTCTGCAAACTGGCCTGTCACCTGCTCCAAAGGCAATACTGAATCACTGTCCTCGCCAAGAAGAGAGCCCACATTCAAGCCTGTGTCTCTGCGGCATCTAACAACTCGGCTGAGCTCTTTAAAATCTGCAAGAAGCTGGCCAACCCTGCTGCAGTCTGGACCCCTCCTGTTGCCTCCCAAGCTCTCTGCAACACCCTTGCTCCTAATTTCACCTCAAAAACCCATGACATCCTTTCCACCCTCTCCTACCCTCCCCTTCCCCCCTCGTCTTTACATGATGACCCTCCTTCAACCTTCCCCCACCTTCTTTCTCATCCTTCCCTCTTTTCGCCCCCGATGAAGTTGCGAGACAAGTCCGATCTATGAAAACCTCTTCAATTCAGGTTCTTCCCTGTTCCTCTAAAACCATCAAGGACCAAATTGATACCCTTGCTCCTGCACTTGCCGATTTCTGAAACCACTCCTTTGTCTCAAGTTCCTTCCCCTCCCAACTGAAGCACTCCCTTGTGCAGCCTCCTCCCAAAAAACCCACAGCTGATCCTTCCTGTCCGGCTAACTATCGCCCAATTTCCATCACTCCTTTTCTGGGTAAACCCCTGGAAAAGCTGGCCATCTCTCAGTTTAACCTTCATTTCAATTCTGTTGGTTGTCTCCATGACCACCAGCCTGGCTTCAGAGGTGCCAGAAGCATGGAAACTGCTCTCCTGAACATCCGTGAAGATCTGCTCTCCAACCTTGACTCTAACATTCCCTCTGTCCTCATCCTACTTGATCTCTCTTCTGCCTTCGACACAGTCAACCATACCATTGTGCTCAACCGTCTCTGTGATAACTTGGGTATCACCGATCAAGCTCTGGCCTAGCTGACCTCTTTCCTCTCTGATCGACCCTCCCAGGTCCAACTTGGGTCCTTCCTATCATCTATCTCCCTCTCTACCTGTGGTGTCCCCCAGGGGTCTAACCTCTCGCCCTGGCTTTTTTTTTTTTTTTAAATTTGGTTTTATTGATTTTTAGACAACATGAAAAGAAAAAACAGATGGAACATTTCACTTGTTACATCAATATAAGCGAGTGGTTTCATCAAAGGAACTACATTAAGATCTTTTCGTTCAGCAAGTCGTTGCTATATTCAAGTCCGTTCTTTGGTTATAACAGAAAAGAAAGGAAAAAAGAAGAAAAAAAGAAAAAAAAAAAAAAAAAAGGGTAACATAACCCCCTCCCTCCCACCACCCTCCCGCAGGTTGGACGGACTCCTTTGCGGCTTCATTTTTCTCTTTTTATGTAATTGCAGTGGGTAGAGTTCGACCCACTTATCCTATGCTTCTCTACAGTTCTAGGGTCAGCACCATCTCTCAATGTAGGCCATTGTGTCCTATTTTAACTCAGAGCCCAGTATTATCATCTGATTGGGAGCCCATCGCCTCAGAAAGATGTTTACTGCGGAATTCTGACCATAAGCTCTCACATTGTGACGCTTTGTCGTGCAATGAGGCAGTAATTGTCTCCATTGTGTAGATATTGGTGGCTAGGCAGATCCATTCTTTCTTACTTGGGACTGTTCCAGATTTCCATTTTGTCGCCAGCAATGCTCGGGCTGCGAGGAGTAGCTGCGGGGCAAGACCCCTGAGTCTGGACCATCCATCCTCATCTTTCTCCAGTCCGAAGAGGATCAGGCATGGATCTGCATCTCTTTGTATACCATCTATGTCCTTATTCCATGTTAGGACCTCTTCCCAAAATACCTTTATGTGTGGACAGCTCCACCACATGTGCCAGTAGTCGGCTGTGTCTCCACAGTCCCGCCAGCATCTGGGGCTCAACGTCTGGAACATCCGGGACAGCTTGAGCGGATCATATTGCCAGCGATGTAAGAGTTTAATGACATGCAACTTGTATTGGCTCGAAAGGGACGTTTTGGATGCTGTTTTACACATCAATTCCCATTGTTCAGGGTCTATCTCCTCCCCCAGATCTTTCCCCCATCGACTCCTGAGATGTTCCGTGGATCCAGTGCCTGCTTCAATAAGTTCCTTGTACATTAAAGATATCAGACCCTTTAGCCCAGATTTGGAGTCCAGGATTTTTTCGAACGGGGTGAGTTCCCTCTGGATCTTCTCCTTCCACGCAGGTTTCATAAGGATTCCTTTTATCTGGATGTATTGGAAGACGGATAGTGGACCTATCCCTAGGGCTTCAGTAAGGTCAGGGAGAGATATGAAGACGTCTCTTTGTAGAAGTTGCCCAACTCTTTCAAGGCCTGCCTCATACCATGGTTGGTATCTGCCTACGTCTGGAATTTGGTCGTTCATACCAGGGGACCATAGATGGCTAAGCGGGGACGGCCAGGTGGTGATCTTGCTCATTGCTTTGCCTGGTTGCCAGATTGACCAAATAGTACTCAGTATTGGATGGCCTTTAGTTTTCCGTTGAATTCTTCTACGGGGAGTCCATAACCATTCAGACACCGTGGCAGGGGAGAAATAGTGGTTGTCCATATGAATCCACTGTAAGTGTTTGTGGTTACGTAAGTGTGGGATAAGGAGCTGTGAGGCATTGTAGTATTGTCACAAGTCAGGTAGTCCCACTCCTCCTCTGTCCTTGGGGAGCGTCAAGGTGTCATACCTAATTCTCGCCTTCTTCCCCTGCCAGAGAAATTTCAGCATGAGCTTTTTGGCCTCAATAAAGAACTCATTTGGCAATTCAATAGGTAGCATCTGGAAGGGGTACAGGAATCGGGGAAGGCATACCATTTTAATGGCGTTAATCCGCCCTAACCACGAGATTGTAAGCTTGTCCCATCTTTGCAGGTCCGCCGAAAAGCTGCGGAGGAGGGGGGGGAAGTTAGCTTTATATAGATCCGTGAGGTTTTTAGTGATCTGAATGTCCAAGTATTTAAGCACATAGTGTTCAAGCTTGAGGCCCAGTGGAGAATATCTAGTTTCGTTTTCTTCTTGTGCACCGTGTAACGGGAACAATATTGATTTGGACTTATTTACTTTAAACCCAGAGAGCTGGCCGTATTCCTCTAATAGTTGGAGAGCGTGCGGGACAGATACGGAGGGGTTCGTGATGTGTAAGAGTATGTCATCAGCGTAGAGCGCTATCTTATATTCCTTGGTACCCAGTCGCATACCCTCTATTCTAGAGTCAGCTCGTATATTTTGGGCTAGGGGTTCAAGGGAGAGCGCGAAGAGAATTGCGGAAAGGGGACATCCCTGTCGGGTACCACGCCCTAGTTCAAACCACCTGGAGTATTCCCCGTTGACCAAGATGGACGCCTTGGGGGACGTGTATACTGCCTGTATACCCTTCATAAATCTCGGCCCAATCCCCACTTTGCGAAGGACCGCCCTCAGAAATCCCCACTCCACTCTATCAAAGGCTTTTTCTGCGTCTATCGATAGTAGAGCAGGGTCGCCTGGTAGTTCTGATGATGAGTGGATGAGATGGAGAGTTTTGCGCATGGTATCCGCTCCTTGCCTACCCAGTATGAATCCGACTTGATCGTTATGTATAAGGTGAGGGATTAGTACTTCAAGCCGAGCAGCGAGGACCCTAGTGTAAATTTTGGCATCTAAATTGAGTAAAGATATTGGGCGGTAGGAGCTACAGTGTTTGGGGTTTCTCCCTTCCTTCGGGATAACAGTTATGAGGGCATTCGAGAAGGAGTCGGGGGCTATCCCTGTCTCTAGTATTGCGTTGAAGAGTTCAGTCAGGAATGGTGTAAGTTGAGCGGCGTAGGTTTTATAAAACCCAGCAGTGTACCCATCTTCACCGGGAGATTTGCCCACAGTGAGTCTCTTGATGGCTTCCTGGACCTCGAGTTCAGCTATCGGGGATTCTAAAAGATCAGCTTCGGAGTACGAAATTTTGGGCATGTTTACTAGGGAGAGATAGTGGTCTGTGTCTGAGTGTCCTAGGGTGACTTCTGAGGTGTATAAATGTTCATAGAAATTGGCGAAACTCTCTGGTATAGTGAGGGGGGTCTGGGGAGTCGTGGGATTTTCCTCAGTTATTTCTTTCACTTTTCGTTCTGCCCTTTGTATTCTTAGTCTGGCTGCCAGTAGGGCATCGGCCTTGTCCCCCTTCTCGTAAAATTTTTGTTTGAGAGATCGGAGTTTGCGTACTATTTGTTCATGTTCCAATAATCTTAGCTCTTCCCTTTTACGTTGGGCTACGATGACATTGTCGCTGTTTGCTTCTGGGTGTCCTCTATTCTCACTCTCTAGTTTGCATATTTCCGACCTAAGCCTGTGCTCGATGATCTTTCTTTCCCTTTTCTTGATGGATCCTTCACGTATCAAGATACCTCTTCAGGTGGCCTTACCCGCCTCCCATACTATCTGCTTGGATACTTCCCCATTATTGTTCAGTGTAAGGTATTCTTCGATTTCAGTTGCCATTTCCGTTTTGAATACTGCATCCTTCCACAGGCTTTCATTGCAGCGCCACTTCCCTCCCGGAACAGGCAGCGCCGCTCATTTTATCTATCTATCTATCTATCTATCTATCTATCTATCTATCTATCTATCTATCTATCTATCTATCTATCTATCTATCTATCTATCTATCTATCTATCTATATTCTTGTATAGCGCCACCAACCCATAGGCCTCAGGGCGCTCACAAAAGAAGGAAAGGGACAGAAACAACAAAGAAACAATGGACAGACAAAGGACTAAAAAAAAGACATGAAGACTTGGTGATAACGAAGCCTCGTGAGGCCAGCAGAAGGGGGAGGAGATAACGGAAATTAATTTCAGATGCCGAGAGGTCTACGCTAAGAAGGCAGAAAAGGACCTAGCCTTTATCGAACAGGAAGGTCTTCAATTTCTTTTTGAAGATAGGCAGAGACTCACTATTAGAGAGGTATTTAGGGAGAGCATTCCAGAGAGCTGGAGCCCAGGAATTAAAGCTAATACCCCCAAATCTTTTTAGGATAGATGGGGGCTGAACCAAGACAATATTGCTACTTGAGCGCAAGAGACGGGTAACAGGTTTCTTTTTGATCCTGGTAGCGAGATAGGATGGAGCTTGGCCATGAAGGCATTTAAACACAGTAGTAAGGTCTTTGTGGTGTAAGCGCTGTTTCACAGGGAGCCAGTGAAGGCTACGCCTGGCGCCAGAGACGTGCATATTGCGCTTAAGGCCCATTACAGCGCGTGCTGCGTTGTTTTGTATGATCTGCAAGGTTTTGATGTTGGCCTGGGAGGTACCGATCATAAGGCTGTTGCAGTAATCGAGCTTGCAGTTTACAATGGCGGCTGCAATCAGAGCAAGGTTCTCTTTCGACAGATAAGGACGGATCTGCCATAGGAGCTGGATGTAATAGTGACACGAGGATTTGAGATAATTAGCCTGACGGGTAAAAGATAACTGCGGGTCAAAGTAAACTCCTAAGGTCTTTACTGACTTAGATACAGGAATTGTATGTTGTCCAATCAGAAAGTTGTCGTAGTTTGTGTCTAGTTTCTTCAAATTTTTCTGGGTGCCTAAAATCAACAACTCTGTTTTCGCATTGTTGAGGGCTAGTGAGTTTAAGGCCATCCACTTCTGGATTTCAGTGAAAATTGAGTTGATGTGCTCAACATCTTTTTGATACTCACCAGTGAGTTTAATAACCACCTGCGTGTCGTCAGCATAGTTGGCAAAGTAAATTCCTAGAGCTGACAGGAGGGCACAGAGAAGACGAGAGTAGATGTTAAAGAGAAGAGGCGAGAGACATGAGCCCTGTGGAACACCACATAGTAGTAGGGAGGCCATGGAGTGAGCATTATCCTTAGTAACTCTCATGTTCCGTGGTCCCAAAAATGATTTGAACCAGGCAGAGGCTTCAGGGGAACATTTGCCGATTGTGATTAGTCTATCCGCCAGTAGTTGATGATCGACTAAATCGAATGCGGCGGATAGGTCTAATAATAATAACAGGGCAGTATGTCCTTTGTCAATAAGGCCAGCAATGTAGGATTTCAAATCTAGCAGTGCAGTCTCAGTCCCGTGATTGGGGCGAAACCCAGATTGTTGAGGGGCCAGAATATCATGTTCCTCGACAAAAGTTTGGTATTGACAATAAGCGATCTTATCTATGATTTTCAGCAAAAAGGGAACATTAGTAATTGGGCGATAGTTTCCTGCCTCTGCAGGATCCAGATTTTCCTTCTTAAGCAAAGGAGTAACCCATGCTTCCTTTATGTTTTCGGGGACGTATGATTCACTGAAGGATCTGTTGACAAAGGTAGTGACCCATGGGGCAAGGGTGTGGATATGATCTTTAAATAAGGAGGCCGGAAAGGCATCTCCCCTACAGGATGTGGGTTTAAGTTTTACGACGATGTCAATAACTTCCGCTGTAGAAACGGGTTTAAAGGTGAAGACATGAGAGTCATTAGGCGAAGCCATGTTATCTAAAATGGAGGGGGTATTAGTCAATAGTTTGACCTGAGAATTAATATTGTTTTGATGAGTAAGAGTTTTTTTGGTGAAGCTGTTGTGGATGTTTTGACACCAGGTACTGTCTGCCGTGGGCAGTGAAATGGTAGTACAGCCTTTAAGCTCCTGGAGAATGACGAAAAGCTCTTTGGAGCTAGATTTGGCTTTAGAGATCCTAGAGTTAAGATGCGATTCTTTTGTTGAACGAATAAGGGATTTATACTGAAAAAGCGCCTGCTTATAGGCGTACAAACTGGACTCAGATGGTTGTTTGTGCCATTGTCGTTCCATTTTGCGTTTTTTAGAGCGGGCCTCAGTAATTTCAACTGAGAATGGGGTATAGGGAGCATTTTTAACCTTTTTTTTGTTAGAGGGTTTCAAAGGGGCTAGTATTTCTAAAGTGGTATCGAGTGCGGATCTTATGTTAGCTACAAAGTTGCAAAGTGGCATGGTCATCTCTAGAGAGGGTAATAGAGGAATAACCGTAGTACGAAAGGCCTCTTGGGTGACTTTACGTAGGTTCCTTGACATAACAGGGATAGTAGGCTGATTATCTTTTCTCAGAATACACTTGTGGTTGGTCTGAAAGATTATGGAGAAATGATCTGACCAGATGCATGGCTTTACATCGATGTTGATAATAGGGACATTTTTTGCTATTACCCAGTCCAGTATGTTGCCGCCAATATGAGTGGGGGTTTTAACGTGTTGAGTAAAGGATAAGGAGAGCAGGGAATCTGCTAGGGAGATGGACGAGGTGTCCAAAGGATTGTCAGCCCAGAGGTTAATATCACCCAAAATAATAGTAGGTGTATGAGGTTTACAGAAATTGCCAATAAAAGCCAGCAGTTGTTCTTCGAAAGAGGGAGTATCAACAGGTGGTCTATAGAGCACTAAAAGGTTAAGAGAAATTGTAGCAGAGAGGGTCAATTTGAGAAAGAGAGTTTCACATTGATCCACGACTAGTTTGACAGATTCGTGTATATTGATAGTACTTCTATAGATCACTGCCACACCACCACCACGTTTTTCCTGTCTATCAGAATGGAGGAAGGAATAACCTGTTGGAGTGGCCAATAATAAGGAGTGGAGGGCGGCGTCATGTAGCCATGTTTCAGTAAGTGCGCATATATCCACTTTTTCCTGAATAATGAGGTCAGCTACTTCATGACAATGCTTGACCAGGGAGCGTGTATTAAGTAATAGGTATTTCAGTCCAGTCCCAGCAGGACCATATCGTGGTCCGACCATGTTATCGGAATGATTTCTGATAATGTTGCAGATTCTAGAAGGTCCTTGGTGAGGTACAAATAGTCGATCCGAGTGAAGGTTTTGTGTGGGTTAGAATAAAAAGTGTAACCTTTGTCATGCGGGTGTTGCGCTCGCCATACGTCTTCCAGATCATATAGCGCCATTATGTCGGGGAGTCCCGGGTAATCATATCTTGGTTGGTTTCTTGTTTCAGGGTTACCCGGTTCCCAGTGTGTAGTCGGGTCTGCCCACATATTAAAGTCTCCTCCCAGAACAACCTGGCCAGATGCTTCCAACATTATTTTAGGTATTGTTTTCTCCAGAAACTTGAATTGTCCTGTGTTGGGAGAATATACTACTGCCACCGTTATTCTGACCTTGGCGATTGTCCCGGAGATCAGGAGGGCACGCCCACTCACATCGGACCAAGTCTTTTCCACTTCGAAGTTGATTCTGTTTTTGACCAAGATTCCAACTCCACCCTTCCTCATTGGGCCGGAGCCCCAGAATTCTTTACCCTCTTTTCTCCTCAATACCCCTCTTTCATCTCCCTTAGCAAACTTGGTCTCTTGTAGGAGGAGGACGTCAATATGAGATCTATGGAATTCCCTTGCCACCAGCGATCTCTTGGTTGGTGAGTTGAGGCCTTTCACATTAAGCGTGCCTATCCTGAGGGACCCCTTGTCCTTCTGTTCTTCAACTGGTGCCATTTTTAGAGTGCATCATTCTTAAGTTTGTGACCCGCAACATGTAGGTGTGTCTTAGATAGAGACTCATGGATACTTGAACAATCTTTAGTGTTGCCGCTAGCACATTACAGTCAGTATATTTCTTGTCCGCCCAACTCCCCCTCCCCCAACTCTTCGCAACTTGGCGGCGTTCGTGCAGACCCAAGTGGAAACACTGATCCTGCATCGAACCACCCCTGGGGACCGTTACTTCACGTCCCCAAGATCATTATACCATCGTAGTCTTGACTGAGCCCCTTGCCACCCCCCTTCTTCGATTCCACGGCCCAATTCTCTTCAAAGCTCCTACTTTCTCATGTAGTTTGGGTCGTGAGCATATGTATCAAAGTGTTTGCCATCTTACCAGTGTTGTGGTTCGTCAGTTCTCACCCTCTGGGGGGTATTACCTCTCCGATATTTTCTTGAACCCTTGACTCGTTTCCTTCTGGGACCCTGTATACGCCATCCTCTTTCCTCTCGACGCGGGTCATCTCGGCCATTCTCTTCCGCATTTACACCAAGGAGATCCGAAATACATGCTTTGATTTCCTTTTCCGAACTCAACTTGATTTTGTTCCCATTATATTCGAAGGACAGAGAGAAGGGGTATCCCCATCTGTATTTTATACCCTTTTCCTTCAGATGTTTGGTGAGGGGTGCGCACGTGCGCCGGAGTGCCAAGGTCATCGAGGACAGATCTTGATATATCGTGATCTGGGCTCCTTGGAAGGTAATTGAGTCGCTGCTTCTTGCTTTCTCTAGGATCCTTGATTTGTCCTGGAAGCGGTGGAATCGTGCTAAGACTGATCTAGGTCCACCTAGGGGTCCACCGGCTCTGTGTATTCTCTCTGTCTTTGGTTCATCAACCTCGTCATCAACTAGTAAGAGTTTTATAATGTCGTGCAGGGTGTTCCTCAGATCACTCTCCGTTTCGCCATCTCGCTCCGGAATTCCGAAGATTCTCAGGTTGTTCCGTCTCTCCCGATTTTCCAAGTCGTCAAGTTTAAGTTTGAAGGTCTCTTCATGTTGCTCCAATTCGGTCATCCGCAGGTCTAATTGCATCTCCAGGGTGTCAATAGACGCTTGGTTATTCTCAACCCCTTCCAGTCTTTCCTCCATGGTGTCGAGTCGTTGGGTAATTTTGTCAATTTTGGAGCCGATGCTGGCACCCATATTTTTGATTTCGCCCAGGAGGGCAGCAATGTCTCCCTTGGTAGCCGCGGACTCACTCACCGGGGGGTTTTGATTCGCCATGGTAGAGTCCAAGTTCTCGGCAGGTGTCGGGACGTAGGTGAATGTAGCTAGTTTTCTCTTTATGTCCATTGGTTTTCCCGAAATACTGTGGCGTTGTTTGAGTTATCTGAGTAGCAGATTGCAGAGGAGGCACACGCCCCTGAATCGGGGGCCCTACCCTCCGCACGTCTATGCAGGTGTGTGAAATCGCGGAAAATCAAATGTTCAGATCTCCACAGTAGTGTAGTAGGGCTGAGGGGGTGCTTGCATGCTTCACTTCATGCTCCACAGTTCGGACAGCGTCGCTGTTATGGGTCCGATGACGTCACAGCACTGTGGGGGAGGACCCCTTACAGGTCTCAACGTTGATGTTGCTTATTCAGAGGGGTACCTGTACTAGTGTCTCCTCTGAGTTTATTGCCGAACCGTCCGCGTTGCTCTTAGTGAGGGCAAATGAGTATACGGTGCGCAGAGGAGGGCACACGCCCCAATGGTGGGGGCCCAAACCTCAGCGTTGTATTCTGTTTAGGGGCCACCCCTTGTACCATATGGCAGTGCTCCTAGTGGTATATCCTTGAAACGTTCTCCCAGAAATGAGCGGTGGGTCTCAACCGGCAGACTGTGACAGATGGCGGAGGATAGGACTCAACGTTGGGCGTTGTGGATGGAGAAACCCATGTGAGGGTTTGAGTTGCTGTGGGTTGTGGTGTGGCCAGGGGTTGAGCTCGTGGCTTGTGTCAGGCCTATGGTGGGGAGCCTGGGCCGCAGGTGGCAGTTTGTATAGGCCTCCGGGCCTCTCAGGTTGCCCTGGCTTTTTAACCAATATCTGGCAACTCTTGCCCAATGCATTGCCATTTTCTGCTCCAATTTCCAGTGCTATGCTGAGGACACTCAACTCATTTTCAGGCTGCCCTCGGCCACCTCCTCTCCTTCTCTCATCTCTGATTGCCTAACTTCCATTCAAGATTGGTGTGCCGCCAACGAGCTTTGTCTGAATGCTAGCAAAATGGAGATCCTCTTCATTGGCATACCTTCACCCTCCTTTCCCCTCACTCTCTGGCAGGCCACTCTTGGCCCTCCTCCTACCCCACATGCAAGGCTAAGAACCTCAGGGTCATCTTTGATTCCACACTTTCCTTCTCTGCCCACATCTCTTATGTCTCAAAAAAGTCAAACTTCCTACTTCACCTCCTCAGAGGTACTCTTCCTTTCCTCTCCTTCCCACAGAAGCTCATTGTCTCCCAAGCTCTGGGTTTCTATAGGTTGAACTATTTTAACAGCCTCCTTCTAAATCTACCTGCCTCTACTCTCTGCTCTCTGCAACTAATCCAGAACAGGACTGCAAGACTTGTCCTTGGCCTCAAGCCCTGGGATTGTATATCTCCGGCTCTGAAATCTCTCCATTGGCCCCCAGTGGATTTTGGCCCCCAGTGTAATCCAAGGATTACATTCAAAACCCTCTGCATTGTCCAGAAGACTTTCTGGGGCCTGGGTACAAAATACCTTCAGCTATCCCTCTGCAAATACCTCCCCTCTCGAGCTCTTCACTCCTCTACCTCTAACTCCCTCAAGGACAGTCGTTTTTCAAAGAAACAAGCAGGGCTAGATCTCTGTCTTTGGCTGGGGCCGCCCTCTGGTACAGCCTCCCTACCACTCTGAAACTTGAGGAGCACCATCTCCGGTTCCGGAAGCACCTCAAGACCTTCCTCTTTGCTTCTGCCTTTGCACCTCTCCCCTTCTCATTTGGTCTCTCTGTCACCCGGGCCCAAGTACCTGTTCACCCTGCCACCCTCCTGCACTGCCTCTGGGCCACCCATTGCACTAGGGTCTGTATCTTTACCCATACAGTCCCCCTCCTTTTCCCTTCCTGCACTTATTAGACATACCCTGTCTGCTGCCTTAAACCCAGCACTTGCCACTTGCTGGCTGCACTACCACTGTTTGTTTGCCTTTATTATTTATTTTATTTATTATATTCATCTGTTTTTTCCTTCGCTCTCCACTTGTCACTTCTCCCCCCTCTCATGCACTTTTCCCCTCGCCCTCTCCCATGCACTTGCGTGTTCTCAATGTGACTGGGCCTATTAAGATCATTGTTTTGTTCTCCTCTGTTCCCCTCCCTTGCCTTGTCGTGCTCTGAAACACTTGTGTACGAGCGCGATATAAATAAAATATCAATATCAATTTCAATATCCCTGCAGGTGATATCGCCATAAAACCTGACTCCAATTTTTATTCAAAATCGATCTAATTGATTTTAAATAAGTGACGACAACAAAGTGAAAGTCTGGTTCTTTAATGTTGACTATAAAATTTGCTTTTATAAACTGCACTCCTCAAATGATGACTAAATGACTATGGGCCTCATTCCGAGTGCGGCGGTAAGGGGTTAACGGCGCCGGTAAGTGTGCTGGTGCCGTTAACCCCTTACTGCTGCATTACGAGGTCCTTTAGCGGGTGCCGCTAAATGACCAGGGAGCTAACAACGGGAATGGCGGACATGTAGATTATGCATGAACCGGGTCAAGACGCAAAGGCATATCATTACCTTTGTGCTGCACTGGAAGGGGAATATGAGAAAGGCTACCAGAACTCTAGGTTAGTGTCAGCAGACCAATTTTGGGCTATGATTATAGCAGAATCGCTGGTGATAGCCTCAGTCGCGTTCCATATTTGGCAACAGGCATTGGTCAGGGCGAACATTTCAGCTGAATGAATTACATCTTGGACTCTTCTATTTATCAATTTTAAGCAAAAGGGGTGAAATGAAGTAATGAGTTGAATGGTTGATATTTTTTATGTGTCTAGTATTAAAAATTACTTGTTTTATTGGGTTTTGAGATGAAGTAATTACTTGAATGTTTGATTATTTAAAGTGTTTCGTAATGCGAATAATTTGTTCTAAAGTGTTAAAAGGTTGACAATGTTCTTTCAAATGCACTAATAAAAAAAGAAATGTGCCATGCTGTCTGGAATAAGAAGTCTCTAATGGTAGAAAAAATATACATCTGTGACAGACCATATCTCATAAAAACATAAGTCACAGAGAACACGAATAACAACATGTATCAAAAACAGGAACAGATAAATAAAAAATGCAAAAGAGGGGATACATTAAAACAAACAAATAATACATGAATAACAAGGTGTAAAATGTAATGTTTATGAACATATTAAAAATAACAATAGTAGAGCGGATAGATACCTGGAACCGAGTTAATTTAGTGTTCACTCTGCTGATGAGGCAAGTTGATGTGGCGCACTTGAGGTTCGAAACTTGTTGCTCAATCTATCATGGGTACTCAAAGTAAACGTTCAACCATACATCCGCCACTGCTACAGAGAATGAGCAGCACCTGAACGCCGATATACCTGAAATGACTCATACATCAAGCACAAAACCTATATACCTGAAATGACTCATACCTCAATCAAACTCTATTCAGAGCAGTGTGCTTGTGAAGGTGTGCCAAGGAGCCACAACTGCTGAATAGTGACAAGGAGCCACCTAGTGGCGAAATGATAAACATTGTTTAGATAGGGAGTGTATTGTGTGTATGAAAGATCAAATTGGACCAAATAATGTTAAGGTCTGATACTGAATTCGGCAAATTTTAAAAAAGCAACACAAATGATGCTCTCAGGTTCTCTACAGGCACTGTGATATGATATGATAAGATGTGGCATTTATAACGCGCCTATACAAAAGTGTTTCAAGGTGTGACAAGGCAAGGGAGGGGAAACAGAGGGAAGACAGAGACAGCGACCCTACTATGCCAAGCAACATTGAGATTGCGCAAGTGCAGGGGAGGGGGAAAAGTGCAAGGGGAAAGGGGAGGGGGCAGTGCAGAACATAGGATAACAGTAAAAT
The DNA here is from genome assembly GCF_040938575.1 of Ambystoma mexicanum. Lineage (NCBI taxonomy): Eukaryota > Metazoa > Chordata > Amphibia > Caudata > Ambystomatidae > Ambystoma > Ambystoma mexicanum. The sequence continues at coordinate 81,393,497 of NC_090941.1, forward strand.
AAATAAAGACAATAAATAAGAGTGTAGCCAGGTGGTGGCAAGTGCAAGGGTAAGTGCAGACATCAGGTGTCAAGTGCTACTAGAGGCTGTGGGGATACAGAAACAGTCCCTGTGTGCAAGGGTTGCCAGGGGGCAGTGAGGGTGTGGAACTGGTGGAGAGGAGACCTGGGCCCATCACTTTTTCCTCTTCTTGAAGCATATGCGTATATTGTGTTACTTATAGTACACATCACTTAAGTGATTACATTTAGTAACATCTGAGACCCATGAGACAACTTATTTCTAAACTGTTTTTTAATGGAAAATTGTGGGGGTTAATTAAAACATATGGCATGGATTATTAATGTTTATGCATTTTAATAATTGATATTGAGCTTTTTGCGCACTTTGTTGCATGAGTTAACTAGAGCAGGTAAAACCCTACAAAAAGAAGTGTGGTGTATTGAAACACACGCATGTTTTTAGAATCTCTTTCTGGAAAATATATATTAAACTGTTTCCGTTTTTGAAAACGTACATGGTGTCTAGTGAGTTAAAATCGCTATCCTCTCTGCCATTAGTTGATAGGCCCAGGCTCCAACACCCTGAGAGCACTAGCTAAGAGTGTTCAAGATCAGGCGGTACAAGCAAGGAAATTAGGTGATTCAAAACACTGATGTATGATGATTCCTTTGGAACTGTGGCTGTGATAGGTTTTTAAATGAACTGTGCACACTCACTTCTATTTGATACACTTTTTGCTTCACATAAAATCAAATTCCTTTATTTGTTCTGCAGACCCCTGTTGTTAACAAACAACATCAGCCAAAAAACATCATAAAAGCAAGAACAAAAAAGAATAACAAAAAACAATAATCCAACAAACCACCCCTGGAGATAATGCACAGATCTGCTGTTTACAAACTTCCATCCAGGGGCACATCTCCTCCAAATAACAACCCATTTAGGAAAATACTAATTTCATACACATTGCCTGTGATGTACTATGATTAATGATGGAAATGTACGAGCAATGTTCACATTTTTTTTTATGTTTGAGCCCCATAAATTGTTATTGTAGTTTTAACATTTGTTAATGTGTTCGCTATTAATTACAAACTTCAGACACAATCTCTCCTCAGTCTTAAATGAAAGAAAGGCTTCTGCCCCATCAAATACAAAGTCGTATTGTTAAAGAGGCATGTGCACTTTCCAAAATTGAACGTTTGTGTGTGTGCAGTGTCTTGTGACATGCTTAAAAAGGAAAGGTCTCTCTAGTAAATGAAAACTTTTGTAGTGCGTCGAAAGGCCTTAATATCCGAAAGATGTGGAGGCATGCTAACATCTGTTAAAGATGCAGTTCTCAGGCACATTTTGTCCAAACCGGTGCACACCTTTTTTCTTTAGTTGAAACCTAATCTCCGACGTTCTCCTTTAATATTTTAAAAGTCCTTTCTTCTATGAAGACTGAAGAGTTGGCAGCTAGATTTCCCTTGGCATAGCAAGGGTCGCCTTTGCTTTTATATCCTTCACATTGTTTTAAGAAGCATTACCTCTCGTGCACCTTTGACGAGACCAAAAAAAAAAGAAGATTCCACAGGGCGATGAAAGAAGGGATTCTCGAAAATATGTTAAGTATGGCCATCAAAGTATTGTTCTTCACGGATAAATTGTTATTGCCACAGAGAGCATGCCTGATCCTTCTGGTTTCAATTCTGAAAGGTTAAAGTCTTTGGTTAAAGGAAAAAATGTTAATGCAGAGATGTCCAACATGTCAAAAAAAGCTATGTCTTGTCCCAGATGTTGTAAGCCATGCTTGCAACAAGTTTGAACAAATCGATTATGCACTGCAGGTTGTCTTAGATTATGCCTCAACATAAAGAAAGCAATGAAAAGCACACATTTTTAGCAATGTTACTTTTCAAACTTCCATTACTTCTATAATCTAGCAAATTGCTGCTTTCACAAGTTTTCGAGCTTCTTTCTACTTTGATCCTAACATATGTATCTTTTGTCCTGAAGCAAGCCTGGGATTTTGATGAGGCTTTACGGCTGCCTTGGGGGGTTGGGAAGAGGGAGGGGGATACGGAAATGGGGTTTGCGTTGAATTTGGCCCTGAGAGTTACATCACAGCAGATTTTAATGTTGCTGTGCTAACCCTCTCATTCCGTATACATACATGTAAAATAATACTGTATTCTGATTGATTTAAGGCATCATTAAAGCACATATCATGGCAGGCACCGACACTGCATATATGGCCATGGTAGTGGCCATGTAGCTATGGTTAAATTGGTGTTTCCATAGGAAGAGCACTTTTTGGGCGGCTTATAACTTCGCTCCCCCTGGACGGATCCTCACCAATCTTTGCAAAAATAGTACATGGCCCCATCTGAATATTTCTGCAAAGTTTGGTGAGGATCCGTCCAGGGGGGGAAAAGTTATAGGGGGGTCCCAAAATGTCTTTTTTTTCCCACAGACTGAATGGGAAAAAAACTTTGCTCGCACCTACAGCCCAAACCGCTGGACGGATTTTCACCAAATTTGGACCAGGAGCAGCGGCTTTTGCAGATTTGGTGAAAATCCGGCCAGTAGTTTTTTTTAAAATGACCAAAAAGTGGGTCATAAAAGATTTGTGATATCTGTGTTCGGTCCGTGGACACACTTCCCTGTTCGCTCCGCGGACAGTGTCCTGATTGGCCGATCGGTTTACATCATGTCCGCGGACATGCAACGTGTTTGCTGATTGGACGGTGTGGAGCGTGAAGCGCGTTACATTTTCGGTGGCGCCCGCCATCTTGGATTCGCGGCCGTCCGCGGACAGCACAGTGAAACTTGGTTCAAAATTTGTATTTAGTAGAGTGTGTTAGTGTGTAGGAGTGTTTGGGGAGGGTGGGAGAATATGAGATAGGTTGAAAGTTGTGTTTTTTCATGTGGAAGTCGTTCTTGTTCTGTTCGATTTGTCTGCGGACATCACAGGTGTTCTGAAATATTCTAAATAAACTGAATGGGGGGTGTTCTGAGTACTCAATATGTGTCCGTTTTGTTCGGAAGCAAGCTGAAACTGTTCTAAGAACACTCGCGGTGTCCAGAAATGTTTGTAAATAAACAAAATGGGGGTGTCCTGGGGACGCCATCTGTATTGTTCTCTGGCAAGTTGAATGTGTTCTAAGAACACTCGCAGTGTCCTGAAATGTTCGCAAATAAACAAAATGGGGGTGTCCTGAGGAGGCTATCCGTATTGTTCGTTGTCAAGTTGAAAATGTTCTAAGAACTCTTACAGTGTCCTTAAATGTTCGTAAATAAACAAAATGGGGGTGTTCTGAGGACGCTGTCCGTATTGTTTGTTGTCAAGTTGAAAATGTTCTGAGAACTCTTGCGTTGTCCTGAAATGTTCGTAGGGGATGTCCTGAGGACGCTGTCCGTATTGTTCTCTGGCAAGTTGAATGTGTTCTAAGAACGCTCGCGGTGTCCTGAAATGTTCGCAAATAAACAAAATGGGGGTGTCCTGAGGACACTGTCCATATTGTTCGTTGTGAAGTTGAAAGTGTTCGAAGAACTCTTGCGTTGTCCTGAAATGTTCGTAGGGGGTGTCCTGAAGACGCTGTCCGTATTGTTCGATGGCAAGTTGAATGTGTTCCAAGAACACTTGCAGTGTCCTGAAATGTTCGTAGGGGGTGTTCTGAAGACGCTGTCCGTATTGTTCGATAGCAAGTTGAATGTGTTCTAAGAACACTCGTGGTGTCCTGAAATGTTCATAGGGGGTGTTCTGATGATGCTGTCCGTCCTGAGGACGCTGTCCGTATTGTTCTCTGGCAAGCTGAATGTGTTCTAAGAACACTCGCGGTGTCCTGAAATGTTTGCAAATAAACAAAATGGGGGTGTCCTGAGGAGGCTATCCGTATTGTTCGTTGTCAAGTTGAAAATGTTCTAAGAACTCTTACAGTGTCCTTAAATGTTCGTAAATAAACAAAATGGGGGTGTTCTGAGGATGCTGTCCGTATTGTTTGTTGGCAAGTTGAAAATGTTCTGAGAACTCTCGCGTTGTCCTGAAATGTTCGTAGGGGATGTCCTGAGGACGCTGTCCGTATTCTTCTCTGGTAAGTTGAATGTGTTCTAAGAACGCTTGCGGTGTCCTGAAATGTTCGCAAATAAACAAAATGGGGGTGTCCTGAGGACGCTGTCCATATTGTTCGTTGTGAAGTTGAAAGTGTTCGAAGAACTCTTGCGTTGTCCTGAAATGTTCGTAGGGGGTGTCCTGTAGACGCTGTCCGTATTGTTCGATGGCAAGTTGAATGTGTTCCAAGAACACTTGCGGTGTCCTGAAATGTTCGTAGGGGGTGTTCTGAAGACGCTGTCCATATTGTTCGATAGCAAGTTGAATGTGTTCTAAGAACACTCGTGGTGTCCTGAAATGTTCATAGGGGGTGTTCTGATGATGCTGTCCATCCTGAGGACGCTGTCCGTATTGTTCTCTGGCAAGCTGAATGTGTTCTAAGAACACTCGCGGTGTCCTGAAATGTTCGCAAATAAACAAAATGGGGGTGTCCTGAGGACGCTGTCCGTATTGTTAGCTGTGAAGTTGAAAGTGTTCTAAGAACTCTCGCGTTTTCCTGAAATGTTCGTAGGGGGTGTTCTGAAGACGCTGTCCGTATTGTTCGATAGCAAGTTGAATGTGTTCTAAGAACACTCGTGGTGTCCTGAAATGTTCGTAGGGGGTGTTCTGATGACGCTGTCCGTCCTGAGGACACTGTCTGTATTGTTCTCTGGAAAGTTGAATGTGTTCTAAGAACACTTGCAGTGTCCTGAAATGTTCGTAAATGAACAAAATGGGGGTGTTCCGAGGACGCTGTCTGCATTGTTCTCTGGCAAGTTGAATGTGTTCTAAGAACTCTCACGGTGTCCTGAAATGTTCGTAAATAAACAAAATGGGGGTGTTCTGTGGACGCTGTCCGTAGTGTTCTTTGTCAAGTTGATTCTGTTCTAAGAACACTCGTGGTGTCCTGAAATGTTTGCAAATAAACGAAATGGGGGTGTTCTGAGGACACTGTCCGTATTGTTCTTGAATTTATATGCTACTAAACTGGGGTTCAGATGACAGAAAAAAGTAAGCTAGTGGTGTGGATAAGTACAAATAGTAAATCTAATGTATACAATTAAAACAGTTGTTTGTTCTATAATATCCAAATTGTGGCGGTTGAGTTGGGTAATTTGTGTGTCCAAAAATAGGAATTTGTAGGCCATTCTGTCTGTAAATCGCTGTTTAAGACATGGGGATTTTTGGACAGAATGGTGCACAATCTCTATTTTTATGCACAGAAATAGCATGAATTAACTTTACAGTGTGTTTCAGTAATAATACAAATAGTATTGTGATATTCTACTTACTTTTTTTCTAAAATGAACAGGTTACTTCTTAGTTCTTCTTTGTTCTTCAAATTCGGTTGCTTCTTTTCAGGAGAATGGTCTTCACTGCAATTGTAAAAGAAACAAATTAGTAATTTTGTTTGTATATAGCACTGTTTTTAATTTAGTCATTGATTTTTTTAATTGAAATACTCAGCGCCTTCCTCAAAACCATTAAAACTATCTTATTTACATAGGATACCTCGCACAAGTTCAATACATATGATATGTTCTTAATGAACAAATTGTATTGTAATGACTAACTTTAGCAAACCAAATATCTTTACTATGTTTGTGAAATTCATAATGTACCACTGAATACCACTATTTCTGTAACTAAGCTCTTCCAGGTAATAGTGCCTCAATGTCATGCTTAAATTAAAGTAATTGAATAAATAAAGAAATAAAACAAAAATATTAAGTCAGTTTGAAAATGTGTTCATGTATTGTACAAAAAATATGCATACCTGTAGTTTGTGTTCATGCATTTGGATATGCATGGAGCTGCAAGTAGAAATCTTGGAGACTTGTACAGTATTCCTTGTAGATGGCGCTTGCCAATGATATGACACTTGTACTCAGAGAGATTCACAGTACATTTGCAGTGCTGATCTATGATGATGCAGTTAGATGTAGAGGTCTTGAATGTGATTGGTGGATGGTCATGTGACTTCTTAGCTACATCCAATGAGGGAATGGCACAGAAAGTGAAGTGGAAATGGTAGAAGGGCTGTTCATGTTACGAAATGTCCGCGGACATGGCGGTAGTTTGCAGACATCGCGTGTTACATCCGGGGATTTTTGGGTTCAGAAGTCATGCAAATGAGAATGAGCACTGAAAGGGATTGGTCAGGATAGTTTAGTGGGTGTGTTGTGCCAGGAGAGAGTTTCTCAGATACTCTTTTTGCTGAGAGAACAACAGATAGCTATGGCTGTGTGTTTCAGAAAACAGATTGTTTGGATTTTGGGAGATTCATGGATACATTGGTTGAAGGTGCATGCAGAAAGCTGTGGAGTAGCTGTAGATCTTGGATTTCCACATGTGGAAGTACACTGGCATGGAGTACGTGGTTGGACTTGCTACCTCTTTGTGCTACTTTGGAGACAGAGCAACATCCAGACATAATTGTAATTCATTGTGGAGGGAACAGTTTAGGACATGTGTCTGGAATTTCTTTGCAATTTTCTATGAAAGAAGGACTTGGGAAGGTCATGGACATGTTTCCTAATTCTCAAGTAATATTTTCACGGATTGCACAGAGACAAATGTGGCTTCATTCTTCTTCATTTGGTCCACAAATGGAAAAAGCAAGGCGCAATGTTAATAAGGCTGTTTGTGCCTTTCTAAGAGATTTTGGCATGTCCTCTTTTCATAATGAAAATATTATGTTTCGTAGTACATACATTTTTTGCAGAGATGGAGTCCATCTTACTTATGCTGGCAATCAGATTTTTTTGACAAATATACAAAACGCATTACGACCTTTTTTAGATTTACAGCATCCATTTTGAAGTAGGTGTAAAGTATTTATAATTTTTGACATACAAACACTTCCCAAAGGCTCTTTTCAGAGCCACCACTTCCTACCAGAGAAAATTGCAATGGTTATGATAGGGTATCAACCCAATTTTTTTGATGTCCGCGGACTGTCCGCGGACTTCTAAAAAATACAAATGGCCCTGCTTCATTTATTTTCACTTCTATTTTTTAACTGTGAAAGGCGGCTCTGAAAAGAGCCTTATTTTTTTTTTATTTTTGTGATTTTGTTTTTGTTTGGGTTTTTTATACACGTCACACTAGGCGAGGAGGGGAAACGAGGTTAAAGGGGAGGACACCAATCACAGGGATAAGAAAGGGTGAGCTGAGAGAGGAAGATGTAGAGTGGGTTTTATTTGGGTAGTGAGCAGGTCTTCTCATGCTCTGAGACGATAGTCTCAAAAGCACTGTGAAGTCGCTCCCCCCTGCAGAGTACTGTGTCACATACATACATACATACAACTGTGACCCTCGAAAGGTAAGGGTCATCAGAATTCTGTATGGCCTGTGAGGCAGCTTGAGGAAGACGCTGTCCCACAGAGGTGGTCCTTATGGTGACAGGATCAGAAACAGAGGATGAAGTAGAGGAAATCAACCTACTACGTTCTTCGCAAGGTACAACCTTGCGAATAGCCGCAGAGTGAAATGACCTCAGGTGTCGCTTTATGGTAGTGGTGCCAAAGCTGTACGAACCGTGCATCCCGCGACTGAGTATCATTTTGCACTCACTGCAGGTGACACGGTTCTCACAAGCCTTAGGACCATTCCCATGAATGGTAAACAACCGCCACACCCAAGACTCACGGGTGCCACACCCAAGACCGCCTAGTGCGGGTAGTAGGGATTTCCTCTACCTCATTCTCCTCATCCTCTTCTTCCTCCTCTGCATCCTCACTCCTGTTCCCCTCTTCAGGCCCTTGAGGAGGTGGTGGTGGTGGAGGGGGTGGGGGTGGTGCTGAAGCAGGTGCAGCACCAGGTGGCAGTAGTGCAGCCATGGATGCCATCAAAGATGAGATGGAAATCTGCAGTTCGCAGTTGGCAGCAAAATGTGCTGTGCACTGTACAAAAGGCAGAAACGCAATGAGAATAAGCTCTAGGGCGTGGTCTTTTTTAGGGGTGCTTGTACGCAGTTCGCGGACATGCGCGCTGTCCGTGGACAGAACGAACACAAAAAAAGGTTCAAAAAGTTTCAAAAAGTATGTAGGACTTGTGCCATGGTGAGTTTTTATGGAAAAATATTGTGGATTACTTGAAAATGTACTTTTAAATTGTTCGGGGACACGAACAGTGTCCGCATTCAGAACACGCGATCAACGTGGGCGCGGTCACATGATCGCTTCGCGAAGGAAGCGGCTGTCCGCAGGACACCAAATGCTCGGACATTGGTTTGCGCATGCACGTTGATGTTCTATGGACACTGTTCGGGTCCTGAAGTAATTAAAAGTGCGTCACACGTCAAACGAACAGTTACGGACAGGCATTTGTTCTTAGAACCGTTTCAACTTGCTTGCGAACAATACGGATAGACATAGCGTCCTCAGGACACCTCCATTTTTGTTTCTTTACGGACATTTCAGGACACTGCGTGTGTTCTTAGAACAGTTTCAACTAGCTAGCGAACAGTACGGACAGGTATAGTGTTCTTCAGGACACCTCCATTTTTGTTTATTTACGAACATTTCAGGACACCGCGTGTGTTCTTAGAAAAGTTTCAACTTGTTAGCGAACAGTACAGACAGGTATAGTGTTCTTCAGGACACCTACATTTTCGTTTATTTACGAATCAGTGATGTAATCAATGACATTTGTGATGTCATCTTTGATGTCCTGGGTGTTAGTCTTAGCAGTGCACGGTGGTGGCGCGAGTTATAGTTTATATATATATATATATATATATGTATATGGCCCACTCTGAATTTTTTTGCAAAGTTTGGTGAAGTTTGGTCAAGAGGGGGAAGTTATAGGGGGGTCCCAAAACTTCTTTTTTTCCTATAGACATAATGGGAAAAACTTTGCTCACGCCTACAGCCCAAACCGCTGGACGGATTTAAACCAAATTTGTGGCGGGAGCGGCATCTTGGTCCTGAAAGCATGCTTTTTTTATTTGGTGTAAATCCATCCAGTAGTTTTTTTTAAAAATGACAAAAATGTAAGTGCAAAAAATTAGTGATACTTCCCTGTTCGCTCCGTGGACAGGACGGGGATCGGGCAAGCGCTTGCGTGATGTCCACGGACATCTGACGTGCACTCTGATTGGCTGCCATGAAGCGTGCAGTGCATCTATTGTGAGAGACGCCCGCCATCTTTGTTCATCGTTTCATGGAGCGTTTCACAGTAAGCTCTGTGTGTTCCTCCAGTTCCCCCCACCCCCGCTCATGCTCCGTGTCTCTCTCCTATTCCCCCCACCCCCCGCTCATGGCCCGTGTCTCTCTACCATTCCCCCCACTCCCTGCTCATGCCCTGTGTCTCCCCTGTTCCCCCAACCCAAGCTCATGCCTCGTGTCACCCTCCCACCCCCCACTCATGCCCCGTGTCTCCTCTGTTCCCCCCACCACCCGCTCATGCCCCGTGTCTCCCCTGTTCCCCCCACCCCCCCGCACATGCCTCTTGTCTCTCTCCCGTTCCCCCCAACCCCCACTCATGACCCGTGTCTCTATCCCATTCCCCCACCCCCCGCTCATGGCCCGTGTCTCTCTCCCGTTCCCCCCACCCCCTGCTCATGCCCCGTGTCTCCTTCCCCCCACCCCCACTCATGCCCCATGTTTCCCTTGTGTTACCCCCCACACCCCTGCTCATGCCCCATGTCTCCTTTGTGTACCCCCCACCCCCCGCTCATGCCCTCTGTCTTCCTCGTGTACCCCCACCCCCGCTCATGCCCCGTGTCTCCCTCGTGTTTCCCCCAACCCCCCGCTCATGCCCCGTGTCTCTCTCTTGTTCCCCCCACCCCCGCTCATGCCCTGTGTCTCTTTCCTTTCCCCCCCACCCCCTGCTCATGCCCCTTGTCTCCCTCCTGTACCCCCCACCCCCCCGCTCATGCCCAGTATCTGCCCTATTCCCCCCACTCCCTGCTCATGCCCCGTTTCTCTCTTGTTTCCCCCACCCCCCGCTCATGCCCTGTGTCTCCCTCCTGTACCCCCCACCCCGGCTCATGCCTGTGTCTCTCTTGTTTCCCCCACCCCCCGCTCATGCCCCGTGTCTCCCCCCTGTACCCCCCACCCCCGCTCATGTCCAGTATCTGCCCTGTTCCCCCTACCCCCGCTCATGCCCCGTGTCTCCCTCCTTTCCCCCATCCCCCGCTCATGCTCCATGTCTCCCCTGTTCCCCCACCCCCTGCTCATGCCCCGTGTGTGCCCTGTTCCCCCCCACCCCCTGCTCATGCCCCATGTGTGCCCTGTTCCCCCCCACCCCCGCTCATGCCCCGTGTGTGCCCTGTTCCCTCCCACCCCCCGCTCATGTCCCGTGTCTCCCTCCTGTACCCCACCACCCATGCCCCAAGTTTTCCCTGTTCCCCCCTCCCCCTGCTCATGCCCCGTGTCTCCCCTGTTCCACCCCACCCCCCGCTCATGCCCCGTGTCTCCCCTGTTCCCCCCATCCCCCGCTCATGCCCACGTGTCTCCCCTGTTCCCCCAACCCGCTCATGCCCACGTGTCTCCCCTGTTCCCCCCCACCCCTCGCTCATGCCCACGTGTCTCCCCTGTTCCCCCCATTCCCGCTCATGCCCACATGTCTCCCCTGTTCCCCCCATTCCCGCTCATGCCCACTTGTCTCCCCTGTTCCCATCCACCCCCCGCTCATGGCCCTGTGTTTCCCTACTGTTCCCCCCCACCCCCGCTCATGGCCCGTGTCTCTCTCTTGTTCCCCCACCCCCTGCTCATGCCTGTGTCTCCCTCCTTTTCCCCCCCACCCCCTGCTCATGCCCTGTGTGTGCCCTGTTCCCCCCCCGCTCATGCCCACATGTCTCCCCTGTTCCCCCCCACCCCCCGCTCATGCCCTGTGTCTCCGTCCTTTTCCCCCCACCCCAATGATATTTGTGATGTCATCTTTGATGTCCTGGGTGTTAGGCTTAGCAGTGCACAGTGGTGGCGTGAGTTATGGCTGCTTAGCTTACCATAATTGGCAAATTTCAGGGGTTTTCGATTTTACTTGTAACCATAACGTCCCCTGAACAAAGTTTTTTTACTGAATTTCATAGGTTTTTATTAGTGCAACGTAACCATAACATCCTTTTAAATGGATGAAGACCATTACTACCCTAGGTTCCCAAAGCAGGAACCCGGGGTGCTAAAAAAAAGATTTTTCTTCCCAAACCGATATGCCTGCGGCGTCCCGGTGTAGGAAGGAAAATCCTTTAACAAGATAGCCACCATGGAAAGGGAAGGCTGGGTTCCATACAGGTCCCCTCTTCACTTCACAATAAGTGTACTCGGTCTTCGCAGCTACGTGTTTTCTACAGCGCATGTGCATGTTCAAATGAGGCGCGTGTGAGCTTGGATTTATGTAATTTCGGCGTGTTTTTCTTCAATGCGTGTGTGTGGTCTTCTCAGCTATGTGTTATGTACAGCGCGTGTGCGTGGTCTTCGCAGCTACGTGTTATGTACAGCGCGTGTGCGTGGTCTTTGCAGCTAAGTGTTATCTACAGTGCCAGCGCGTGTGCGTGGTCTTTTCGTGTTTTCTACAGCGCGTGTGCCCGGTCTTCACTAGTACGTGTTTTCCATTAACTCCTGTGCACGGTTTTGTTCAACGCGTGTGCATGGTCTTCTCAGCTACGTGTTATCTATAGCGCATCTGCGTATTCGGATAAGGAGCGTGTGACTCGGAAATGCGTGTGCGTGGTCTTTGTAGCTATGTGTTTTCTACAACGCGTGTGCGTGCTCTTCGCAGCTATGTGTTATCTACAGCGCCAGCGCATGTGCGTGGTCTTCGCAGCTATGTGTTATCTACAGCGCGTGTGTGTGGTCTTCGCAGCTACGTGTTATGTGCATCGCATGTGTGCAGTCTTTGCAGGTATGTGTTTTCTACAGCGCGTGAGCACGGTTTTGACTGCTATGTGTTTTCCGTTAACTCCTGTGCGCGGTCATCATTTTTGCGCGTTTTCTTAAATGCGTGTCCATGTTTGGATGAGGCGCACATGTGAGTTTGAAAAAGAAAGTGTGTGTGCATTTTGACTGGCGCCTTATTTGTCAAGAGCAGGTGAAGTAGTTCTGCGCATGCGCCTTACTGCGTGAGCGTGGTGTACACCGCTACGTGCTTTCTTCGTGTTCAGATGTTATTTACTTATCACGTTTTTGTGCTTCTTGCAGCCATATTCCATCCCATCCTCATCACCCCTCACCTTCCCAAACATTATTTGATCAGTTTGATGAGTGCAATGTTGTTTTTTTTTAATATGTTTTGCCGCGATGTCCGTGGACACTGGACGAGAATCCAAGATGGTGGGCGTCTCCAAAAATATGTCGCACTTCACGCTTCACCCCAGCCAATCGCAGAGCACGTCGTATGTCCACGGACATCACGCAAGCCGCTTGGCCAATCCATGTCCTGTTCGCGGAGCGAACAGCTAAGTGTGTCCGCAGAGCGTACATAGATATCACTAATTTTTGCGCCTTACGTTTTGGTCATTTTAAAGAAAACTATTGGACGGATTTACACCAAATTAACAAAAGCAAGCTTTTGGGACCAATCCGCTGCTCCTGCCGCAACTCTGGTGTAAATCTGTCCAACGGTTTGGGCTGTAGGCGTGAGCAAAGTTTTTTCCCATTATGTCTATGGGAAAAAAAGACACTTTGGGACTCCGCCTATAACTTTTCCCCCCCTGGACCAAGCCTCACCAAACTTTGCAAAAATATTCGGAGTGGGCCATATACTGTTTATGCAAAGTTTGTTGAGGATCCGTCCAGGGGGAGCAAAGTTATAAGCCGCCCAAAAAGTGCTCTTCCTATGGAAACAGCAACTTAACTATAACTACGCGGCCACTACCGTATATATTTTGAAGGGTGGCAGTCGCCGCTCTATAGTCTAGTTGAGTCGGACTCCCACAGGAACCTCAAAAATTCGATTGGTAATAACATTTGATTCATGTGATGGATTTGGCAAAAATTTTGAAGTCGAAGAACGACAAATGGACCCCAAGACTGCAAAGTTTGGGAAAGATTTGTTAAAAAACAAAAAAAAATGTTAAGAATATTTTTTTTAATCAAAGTTGCAGCATACTTCCCATTCATTTTCCCATAGACAAACAAGGTACATTTTTGCAGGACCTCACAGCCGAAACCACTGAATGGATTTGGAGCAGGTCCAAATCAACTTGGGCACAAAGAGTTTACTGGAGACCTTTTTGTAGTTTAGGCCTATTCCGTGCAGTTGTTTTTTGAATACTAAAAATACAAAATAGATAGCTATACCTTGGGTAAATAGCGAAAACCAGGGTTTTTTAGAAATTAAACAAAAGGCATCTTTGTTTTTGTTTGATGCGAGAGATAGCCGCGCATATAGCTGAGGTTATAGGAAAATGAAACGCAGAAAAAATGCCATTTGCAGGTGAAAAATATGCAAATGCCATTAGTCTAGAGGCGTGGGGGGTGGCTAGAGTACACCAAGTGAAATTTAGGATTTGGAGGGGGCCAAGGGACTGAGTTTGCAACACAAAGCTTTTCTGTAACCTTGTCTATATCTGCGAATAGCCGACATCTCAAAGCAAACTGCATCACAGAAACAGCGTGTGTTGTGGGGGAATGGAAGAGGACAGAGGAGGTGAGAAGGCCATATGGGGAGTGGGGGAAGCTGGTGCAGATGAGGGTGCACATGGTGAGGGCGTGGACGGGAAAGAAAGCATTATTTATTCATCTGTTTTTACAATATATGTGGCTATAATACTACAGTTAGCCAAGGTTATCTGCAGCCCATACATATAATGACTACAGATAGCCAAGGTATCCAGGACTCACATCCATGCAGTAACCAGGACTGTCCCTGCTAAGCTTCAAAGAAAATTAGCGGCCCGCTCCCTCAGGGCATGGGCCTAATAAACAGACAGAAATAGACAGAAATTACAAGACCACTTAGAGCAACATAGCCTGAGGGGGCAGGCCCCTTCATTGCTTTTAAACTAAGCAGGGTCAGTCCAGGTTACTGCTTGGATGGGAGACAGTCCACAGTCCCGAATGCTGTGTGTTTTCTTAGTTTTAAATATCTCATAAAACAGAGAAAACAAATGGCATCTGCAGTATTTAATGTTTAAACTGTGCTACTATTATTCCTTGAAAGTATTGCACTTAGAGACCATGGGCCCGATTCATGGAATTATTTGTGAGGTAAACAGAGACCTTGCACGCCACACTGCATGGAAATTCCTGTTTGTTGATCCATGGAATCGACTGCACTGCCTTTTTTTGTACTTTTAGGGGTCTTCGCGCAGGCTTGGCATTTCTCTGCGTGCGTCCGAGTGCCTTGCACAAAATGCCACACAGAGCGTGGGTGTGGCTTGCGTGGAGGGCAGGGAAGGGGGTAGAACTCGGAAAATGAGGAAGAACAAGGGAAAATGTGTGTATTACGAGGGATGGCCCACAGGCAGTCCATAGCTTGCCCACTATTGCGCAGAAACAAAACGTATTCAGGTATCCGACCGTGCAATTTCCTGGTAGGGAAATGGCCATGCAAAACCCTCATACTATCCACCACCCAGAGGGAGGCGTACAGACACTTGCGCATGGGATTCACCATTCAGAGGTAAGATCCAGTGTCAGATTTAGGGCTGCGTGCTTACAGCTGGGTTTATGATCTTACTTAGGGGTATACGTACGCATTGTAGCGGGGTGCAGGAATGGTTTGCGGTGGTTCGCACACAGATTTTCTGAGTTTTTCCAGAGTTACAATAAATCATACGCATGTTGTCGGGGTGCCAGAAACAGTTACTGGGAACATGACAACCTGAGTAAAATCCTGGTAGCCAAATACTTGAGCAAGCCTGCCAACCTAAAAAAAAACAAGGGTTTGTGTCCGCCCTCTGAAAAAATGTTATGCTGTCCACCCACATATGTCCTTTACTTGTGCCCTGAAAAGCAGCCACATTCAGGGGCACATAAATGCACCGGGGTCCAGGATTGCAAACTCTCTTGCCTCATCATGGGCAAATACTCATGACTTACTTGCACTCTCATAATTTTCCCTCCTCACCCCTTAACTGGCTTTCAACAATACTTTGCTTTATAAAGCTAACTTGGAAAGTACACACACTCAAATATATATATCCTTACAGAACTATGTTAGGATGAGTAGAGATTTCATGTTATTCATTGGTATTATTTTTTATCAATTAATTATTTTTTATTTGGAATGGTTCTTTAGAATATTTGGAAGAGTATGTTTCTGATCTGAACAGAAAACTTGAATCTAAATTTGACAGTGATTTCTAGTATGAATGAGATTGTCTTTTTAGACACTCAGTTTCAGGTTGTTAAGAATCAGGTTACCTACAAGTTATTTAGGAAACCAACCTTATTTAGGAAACCAACCTCTTCTAATTCAATTCTACATGTGGATAGCCATCCTAAAGTTTTTAAAATGCAGTATTCTATATGGAGAATTGTTATGACCCAAACGAAAATGTACTCTTGATAGTGACTTTGTTTCTGAAGGTAAATTTATTGGAGATCATTTTTTAGTGAGCGGATACTCACTAAATGTATTTTAAAAAGCATTTGATTGAACCAAAAATGTGAGTCATCTACAGTTATTGAAAGCATCTGACAAGAAATCTGATAATCCAGCGTTGTCGATTTATCACCAAATGCATCAATACATCTAAATATATTAGGTTAGTACTATCTAAATATTGATTGGCTATTCTCAGAAGTGATCCAGATTTAGCAATGATACTTGATGACCGTCCTAAAATAACTTTTTCTAAAGCTCCATCTACTAAAGATGAAATATCTCCTAGTGGTCTTGCTCCTACTGAACCAGAAACAAATTGGCTTTCTTCGGTTTTCAAACCCCGTGGCTTGGCTTTGCTAAATTTGCAAATTTGCTTTCTTGTTGAATAGAATAATGGTCATGAAATTTGGAAAATTAATCAATCACTTACCTGTTTAGGAAAATATGTTGTTTAGCATTATTTTGCTCCTGAAATTTGCTTTACATTGGCTCCACTGTAGGACAAATTAAATTGTGTATCCTTCAGCATTACAGAGCCATAAAGAATCAACATGTTACATATCCGCTAGCACTTCACTTTGCACAATGTCATGCTGGTAAGGTTGACTAAGATTTTTAGCTTTGAGACATTTGCCAGAACATATCAGAAAGGGCAATCGAGAATTGAAATTAAGGCAGTTGGAGTCTAAACTAATCATCAAATTCAACTCAATGCAATCAAAGGGCCTTAATGGGGACACGCAATTGCATGCTTTTTACGATGATGATGAATTATGTTTTGTTGTATCTTGAAATTTCTGCTGTTAGTTGAATCTGCTATTTTAAGATGTGTGTGTATATATTTTTGTGGCATTATTTAGAATTTGATTTCTATGACATATTGTGGACTATATTAGTATACCCATTTGGGAATGATGGTATCTTAAATTGAATGTATAGTTATTTATGGCAGCTACTTGACATTCAGGCTTTTCTTTAGACTCATGATATTTTCACGTGCTATTTATTGCACATCTTTATGGTGAATCTTTTGTGAATATTTTGTGAATATTTTGCACTTGCACTTTAACTTGATATTTAACATTGTATATTCATGTATCATCAGCTAATTATATTTATATATTCACAATTTAATTTGCATTTGTAACGTTACATTTAGGTACTTACCTTTATGTTTTAGAACTTTTAAGATGGCATTCTTAAGTGACTAACTAATGTTTGAGCATTTTGTCATTTCCAGTTGAACACATTTTCTGTGATGTCAGAGCAGGATGTGGAGTGTTCTTTCTTTTACATTTTATGAGCTGGTCTTCTATTTTATTATTTCCCTTTGGCAGTCCTGTTGCTAGATGGAATGCATGGCTACATCCCTATTTCACTGGTTTCTGCTCCTCATTGCTGTGTTAAAATGCTTTTATGATGAGAGATATTTCTCAATAAAGCTATGTTTCTTGCACTTTCTGCACTTTAAAAAAGATGTGTCTTTTTTAACTGTTTTCTGCTACTCTGAAAGGATTTGTCATATTAGTAGTGTGGTGTTCTTGGACAATATATATATATCTATATATTATAGGGTGGCGGCTGGCGCCCTAGAGCTAAGTTGATTTGGACTGCCATAGTAAAGCCCCAAAAAATAACTGTTAATAATGTTTGACTCGTGCGATGGTGTTGGCCGAAATTCTGAATAAAATAAGGGACACATGGGCCTCCCGAAGACTGTAAAATTTGTGAAAGATCTGTAAAAATATCTGGATATTTATTAAAAAATAAAACACAAAAAAACAAAGTTCTGGCCTACTCCCTATTAATTTTCCCAGGGACAACAAAGGGCAATTTTTGCTCCACCCCACGCCCAAACCGCTGCATGGATTTGGACCAAGACCAAAACAACTTGGGCACGAAGCGCTGACTCACAATCCTTTTGTTTTTGGGGTTTTTCTATCCAGTAGTTTTTTGTAATATTTGATCGAAAATGGGGTGCCCCCTATTCCAAAATAGATAGCTAAATGTCAGGTAAATTGACAAAATTCTGGGTCTTTATGAATGAAAAAGGCTGCCACCTTTTTTTCATCGATGCAAGAGATAGCCATGGTTATAGCCAACGGTATCGGAAAATGAAACATTAGAAAAAAGCCATTTGCTGTTCAAAAAACATACAAAAGTCCAGAGGTGTGTGGGCAAGAGGACACCAGGTGAAATTTGGGAGTTGGAGTATGCTTACGGACTGAGTTTGCAACACAAAGCTTTTCTGTAGCCTTGGCTATCGGAAAGAATAGCTGCGGCTACCCGACATCAAAACTGAAGCTGCATTGTAGAAATGACGAGTGTTATAGGGGAAAGGGCCAGAGAGGTGAGGAGGCCATCAGGGGAGGGGGGAAAGCTGGCATAGATGAAGGGGCCTATTGGTGAGAGCTTTGCAGAGCAGGAAAGCATATAATTCACTGTTATTACTGATAGCCACGGCTACGACATACAGTTATTGGGTGTTGTCATACGCTGACATTTTGACTGAAACTGCATCACATAAATGACTAGTGTTATAGGGTGAATGGGAGAGGGTAGGGGAAGTGAGGAGGCCATCAGGGATGGGGGAGAGCTGGCATGGATGTTTTTTTGCTGTTTTACCTAGCAGCCATTGCTCCAACAAACAGAAACAGTCTATTGTATTGGGTGTTGTCATACACGTGGATATAGAGCAACACGCCGGTACTAGCTTGGTATATACTCGCAGCTAGCAGACATTTTTTCTGAAACTGCACCACAGAAATGATGAGCTTTATAGTGTCAATTGGAGAGGGCAGGGGAGGTGAGGAGGCCATCAGGGGAGTGGGGGAGCTTGCAAAGATGTTGCAGGCACTTGGTGATGGCTTGGGAGAGCAGGAAAGCATTTTCTTTTGCTATTTTGCCTGATGGCCACAGCTATGAAAAACAGAAACAGACAATGTTTTGGGCGTTGTCATAGGCACAGTTGTAGAGCAATGCTGGCGCATACCCGCGAATAAACAACATTTTGACTGAAACTGCCTCACAGAAATTACAAATGTTATAGGGGGAATGGAAAAGGGCAGGGGACGTGAGGAGGCACTCAGTGTGGTTTGGGAGAGCAGGAAGGCATTTTCTCTTTGTTTTTCCTGATAGCTGTGGCTTTGAAGCAAACAACACCATTGGGTGTTTGCATATCCACTGTTGGTGAGACACCTGGTATACCAGAGGTCCAGGGACTGCTCTCCCGAGGACCCAACAACCC
Source organism: Ambystoma mexicanum (assembly GCF_040938575.1). NCBI lineage: Eukaryota > Metazoa > Chordata > Amphibia > Caudata > Ambystomatidae > Ambystoma > Ambystoma mexicanum. The sequence goes on from NC_090941.1 coordinate 81,412,318, forward strand.
TCTCCCCCGGAATAATGGAGGACTCAGCCAAGGGCAAGTCACACTGTCATTTATTACAAAAAACCGACAGGGATCATACAAGACAATCACAATTCTCCAGTACTTCTCCACTCCCCATTGCGCACACCACAGTTTTATCCTCAAAAGGTGTCATCAGCTGGGCCCTCCCCCAAAAACCTATCTGCTCTATTGTTTGGGTGCTTAGAGTGGTATCACCTATGGCTAGCCTATATAGAGGTTATTCTACTGGACCTCGCATGCCAGGTCGCTGACCTGTCCCAGCCCCAAGTAATTATCTATTATATTGTTGCAGGGTTGTAGACTTACCATTGGCCCTTGCCCTCTGCCATCCACACCTGGATTTCTGTGTCTTGATTGGTTAAATCTGGTCTCCCCAGGCCTGGAACCCAGTTCAGTTCTCAGCCCTCTGTACACCTCTTCAAGGTGATGTAAAATGACTATGTGTCCCAATTGTATCTGGTAGTAACGCCACCTTTGCTTAAGAGAGTGTGATCCACGTTGCAACATTTGTTTCACTTCTTGTCTGGGTTGCTGAGAATGACTCGTCTTCCCACCACGGGTGAACGCCCATTGTCTAGTCCCGCTGTATCATGTGGTTGTGGACCGCAGAATCAATCTCTTTGGGTCTGCATTTATGAGGATTGATTCTGTTTTCCTGCAGCTGGCCCCTAGTCATTTGGAGCTTAGAATGCGCCTGTTCATCTCTGACCTTGGCTGTGAGTTCGGTCTTGGCTTTGTGCAGCCTGAGCCTGCTTCTTGTGTCTGGTGTCCTGTAGCTTGAGCCCTTCTGTAATTTTCCTTAGACTTATAATGTGATTTATAAATGCTCATATGGTGCTTAAGTTACCTATGGGTTAGTCGTACTTGGTCCTACCAGGCTCCACATATATACTCCTCTAGTTCCATAGGGTAAGTTGCCATAAGCATCAGCAAGCTTGCTCAGGATCACTTGTTGCCTTGCATTTCAGCATTACTGCATTTGGCTAATGACAAAAATAATAAAAGCTTTGACAGTATGTATATGTATCTGTCCCTGATCTACAGAACTGTGTAAGCATGTTCTTCGTGTATAGGAGTGTGTGTTTGTGTAATGCTGTGCAGGGCTGCAAGTGTTCTTCAGGACTAACAATGCTACATCGTGGTGTCACCAGTGATGTCGGCTGAGGTTTTTCATGGGATTTAATAATAGATGCAGTCTATTATAGTGTTTGCATCCACGATCACCGGCGAGTCCCCTGTGTTTGAAAGGATATGCACTGGATATGGTTGGAATGGCTGTCTGAGGGGATACCTACATGCATGTGTGCCAGTCAATGATACATTTGGAGATTGTCCAAAAAATGAATGACTGTGCGTTCTTGGCTCTTCGAGTCGCCATGTTCATGGGGGTGAGGAGGGGCATTCCTGGAACCTTCTCTTCACCACGGGTATACAGCATGCAACCAGGCATACGTAGGTATGTTAATGTATCACGTCAGTTGATTGGTTGCTGCTGTACATGCAGCTATATAAATAGTCGTGAGTATTAAGCCATACATTTCTTTGCAATAATCATATTATTCTGTGGATATTAGATCACACAATTTTAAATGTATTTCTCTTGCCATGTCATCACCTTTACCCTTGTCTCATTTGAAGTTTTAAAGGTTGGCAATGTGTACTTTGAGTTAATACAAAATGTGCTTGTATCTGTGGCTACAAGAAGGTGTTTATAGCTGCGGGTGGAAAACAGAGAAGTTTGGTATGTGTTTCAGTGTTTGCAATTGGTTGTTGTTACTGTTGCAATTGTACTTACCTGTGATAGGTTGCAGTGTCGGCCAGTTAGTAGTTTACTATAGTACTATTTGTGTGCCATTGATTTTGGCTACTCACACAGTGCACATGCTGAGTGTGTGGCTGATGTGAACACATTTTGATCTTCTGCATTAGTTGCCAGTACATGTTTACATATTTAAAGGTTTATTTGCAGTGTGGATAATCATAGCTATCAGATGGCACATATTGACACTATTTTCCACCTGCTCACATCAAGTGGCAGTTCATTGTACCATAAAGGTGTTCAGAAAGTGCATTCTTCTTAACTTCACAGAATTAGAAAAGAGTTAGTGCACTCACTATGCATTATCAGTGTTTTTCTCTGACGCTATTAAAATATAGCTATCCCTAAAATGACACTTGTTTCCCTATATGTAAAGCTGCACTATTTTATAAGCACTGCTACAAGATTGCAAGTAAGACCAACATAGTACACCTGATCACACCAAGTTCCACTTACCAGTATTGTATAAATGTGTTCAGTTTCTTTATCCTTACTTGTAAAAAAAAAGTACAAATGGTCGGGCTCCTAATTCACCTATGCATTTTTTTAAGAAAATGCTACAAAAAAGATACATTTTTAAAAGAAAAGCATTCATATTCAACTTCTTCCCTTTTTCTATGCAGGTTTCTCTTCAATAAAAAATGAGAACATATTTTAAAAGAAATGTACACTCTCAGTGGAGTTGGTGTATATGTTGTATGAGGATGGATGTCCCTAAGTTTTGCGATAGCAAGTTAGCTGTTTTTTACAGAAATTTCACTACACCTTTTCTATCTCTTTTCGGGAATGGTGCTCCTTCAACAGGAAGTACCTCTAGCAGTTTTGTCTTGGTAGGAAAATGGAACAAAAATCGAACAAGATTTGAGAAATAGCACTGTGCCACTGAACATAAAAATATTTAAGTAGAAAAGAAAATAACTAAGTGAAATAATGAATTTTCAAATTCCTGTGAGGTTAAAGGTTTATTCAGTTGCACTTGTCCTAAACCTTGTTTGCAATAAAATAGGACCACATGAACATTGCCCCTTTGGAGCCGCAATAACTGTTTATTGAGTACGGAGGTCCCCAACTCTGTGATTGCACGTTATAATGTCAACAGCGTAGAACCTTCTTGCAGAACTTGCACTGCACTTTTTCGATCACACTGTGGCATGTAAATCATAGACAGTGTGTGGGGTGGTGATGGTGTCGCAACTCAGAAGACATTGATGCTGATACTACTGTGGTGCGACACAGTGGATAAAGTCTGAATGCAGAGGTTTCCATTGTGGTTGGGTTGTTAGTGAAGTGGTGGATGCCACAGCAGTTGTTGATCGCCGTACAGAGTTAGGCCCATGTGATTTTATTTTGTGTTGCTCATGGGCCTCTCTACCACCATCTGTGCTGGCACTGCTCTCTTTAGCCCCACTCATTCTAATCCACCCTGTCTGCCTTCATCCTCTCTACCTCCAGTTACCTACCCTACCACATGCTTTGTTCAGCCACCCAGCCCCCTCTACCATTGCCCACAAATCGTACCCCCACCCTATGTACCGCTGTGAACCATACCTTCACTATTTATATTCAACCCATCCTCTTCCCACCCTTCCAATATCACCCACTCTACCCTAGTCTCAGTTCCCCCACCCACCATACTTCCAGCATCTGTACTCTCACCCACCCTAATGCACCCTGTGTACCCATACCCACCCACTGAACCCACGCCCACTCTACTCCCACCCATTCACCATATTGATTTCTTAGGCTAGGTTTCTTTTTAAAATCTACATTGGATTTTTTTCCCACTGGCCCAATTATTATTATATATGAAGACAACAGTGTAGTATTTGCAAATGTTGTATCGAACATAGTGCATACGATTCACTACATGTTAGGGTAAAATAATAAACATATGTGTACAACTGTAACTAAATATATTTCATAAAGTATGTTCTCTAATTATATTTTCTTTTTTTTTTACAGACAGATAAGCGCAAGTTATACCTTTCTCACCCTATCTATTATGTTTCCATACCTAATACGATGCTTATTGCAGTTTGTAAGCACAGTAACCATTTTAATCTGTTTTTAATGTTCATATTCAATAAATAATCACTGTGCACACTTTTCTCTGCCCATGGCATTTCTCTTTGCTCATCGATATACCCTACCCACACCCTCTCGACCCCTACCCATCCTACCACAAGCCTCTTGACCCCTACCCACTCACCCGACCACTACAGAATATATTTATGCTTCTGAGCCCTACTCACATCATCTCTTACACGGTATATATCTCAAAATATAACTTACAACGACTACTGAATATACACATACATGCATATGTAATATAAAACATTTTTTTTTCCATAACTGCGGCTACCATTTAAACTGATGGGATTGGCTGAACCGCACACGCGATTAATTTTAGCAACGACTGAAATACGTTGCTGTGGCTACACTCAGATCAATGGGACGTTTTGTATCTGCAGCTATAACTGTCCCTTGTTTAGCTTTGTCTATCATTTTGGGCTGTGTTCGTAGCTATAAAGGTGATGTGAACTAATGTGTGATTAGTTCAATGAAGATATATTATGAAACATGTATTGGAGGGTGGTGTTTATGTATCATTATATCGAGAGTGACCTGTGTAACTAGCAGTTCTGAGGTTGAAGAGTGAAAATTTGATATTTGACAGATATTTGTGGAACATTTGTATAGGCTGAGAAATGGAGAGAAATATTGAAGAAGACGCTGGCAACTCTTCTACTGATTTCAAAGATGCTGAATGTTTTTCAGAAGATTGCAAGGGATAAATGATTTTGACTTAACATCAAACAGTGATGTGGAAGAAATTGGGGAACAATTTGAGAAGCAAGTTTATTTTTTGATATGAGGATGGTAATGTGGGAAGATTAGCAGTATGTCTGATTTGTGAATAGCAATTTTTGGTAGGGAATACAAGATATTTTTATTTTTGGGAAAAGGCATTTAATACAGCATTTAGGGAAAGTGTACAGAGACACATTGAATTTTTGAAATCTTCAAATGGACCTTATTGTGATATATTGTAAGAATAAAAAAAAGTATAACATCATAGCAGTACTCAAAATGTGCTGAAATACTACACTTAGTGTACCGGAAAAGAGATCATGTAAGGACTACCTATTAAATAAATATGTATATATGTGTAAAAACATCTGTAACCATGTCATATGTAACCACGTGTACGGTTTCAGCCAATAGACACCAGGATATGTGGACGCGGCTATGAGTCCTGTGTCCCTGCGTTACCCAAAAGTGGAATTTGATTGGTCAATGCACCTGGTCATAGCCGCGCTAACCCACTGCATCAACCAATTGGCTGATTTTGTACATGTGGCTCTAGATCATGTGTAGGCACGTAAGTGCAGCATGCAGTCTGATTGGCCGGTGCAGATGGTGCAAATCCGTATAGCGGCATTAAAGAAAAGTGCCACCTGATTGGGCCTTCTCATTGACATGGCTATATAATGCATGCAACCCGATTGGTGAGCGCGGAAGGTGTGAATCCACGTAGCCATGTTAATGAACCGCACCACTTTATTGCGCCATCCCATTGACATGGCTATGAGTCATGTCTAGTCGTGGAAGTGCAGCACGCAAACTGATTGGTTGATGGTTTAGGTACAAATATGTCTTTTTGATGCTTGATGAGTGAACTTGCTTGTGAGCCTCCAGGAACTTTTAAAGAGCGGTATCCTAATTTTTCCATTCCTTTTTTTACCACTCTTGCTCCTATACCTTTGTCCTTTGTACAGTCATTTGTAGTTTGTGTTTTTTTTAATTTTAGCTAATTATATATTACAGGGACGGGTAGTGGCCCTTTAGTTATGTCTAAGTTGCTTAACTCATAGAAAGAGTACTTTTTGGGTGTCTTATAAATCTCGTGTCATTCGACAAATCCAAACTATGCAAAAAAAGCAATTGCCCACTTCAGAATGCTTTTGCGAAGCTAGGCGTGGTGTCGTCCGGGAGGGAAAAGTTATAGGGGGTTCCAAAATGTCTGATATCCTCAATGACGTAAATGGAAATGGAAAAAATGTTTTGTTCGCGCCAACAGCCAAAACCGTTGAATGGATTTTCACCAAACTTGCGCGAGGAGCACCGGCTTGCTCCCGAAAAGTGGTGTACATTCGTCCAGTAGTTTTTTTTTTTTTAAATGAGCAAAAGGTAGGTACAAAAGAAATTGAGATTTCTGGGTCTGGTCCGCTGACTCATTTGCTGATTCGGAGTCCGCAGAAACATCTGGCCCAATCAGGGGTTGGCTTTGTGTCTGCAGACATTAAAGACATACGCTGACTGGATGTATAAAAACATGAGATGCATCATCATATTTTTAATGGTCTCCATATTGGATCCGCGGACAGCCACCATTGTCCGTGGACAGCGCAGTGAGACAAAAGTCTGGAAATGTTGGGGTTATTTTTTGGCCGAAGGGGGAAGTGGGGAATAGGGAGCCATTTTTATTGGTGAAAAAAAGTGGTGCAAGTGCCGCCGAGTCCGCAGTCTATTTTACTGTACGCGGACGTCTTTGGTAGTGGGGAGGTTCAGAGTGAGCCTTGTTATTTGAAGGTGTACAGTCATGCCCCTAAGAATCTGGACACTGGTCACGGCCATAGTAATATGTGTATATAGTAATTATAGGTTCTGTAGTGGGAAGTATACCCTATTTGTAATATGGTGCAATGATAGAGTTCAAGTATATATCATATTTATGATCGTAGTAGAATTGGGGATAGTGCTTATGGAATCTGTATTAAAAAAATAGGATAATACTGGGTATGCTTACTTAGTTGCATATGGTAATTAAGCTGGAATCTCTGGTTCTTTTTTCAGTTACAAAAGTATAATTTGTTAAACAAGATAGTTTAAAACCTTAAATTGCATACAATTGTACATATAGATTTACTTTTTTGGCATCATAAATAGTACATTCTATGTACTATGGTTGGTACAACATTAGTGCGTGATATACTGTTCTTGTATTGACATGAAATAATCAATGGGTCATTCATAGTGGATTGAAAAAACTCTACTCTAATTACAAATAGTTTTTGTCATTGACGTAGCTCTAATGAATGGACATGTTACAGAATACTTGTGTGTGGTAGCATGGATATATTATGTGAGTGTTTGAAAGGATGTTTGTTTGAAGTGTGTTTTAATTAAGGGTATGTTTAAAGTATTTAGATACCCATTAGTGTATTCTAACTATATTGGAGTTTACAATAACTTTTACAGTAACAATAACTGTAATTGTATATTTTAATTGTATTACAATAAAACATATTTTTAAAGCAGTTAGATACCCATTTAGCGTATTCTAACCATACTGGATTTTAAAATTACTTTTGTAGTATTATAGATGTAGTTAGATACCTGTTGGTATGTTATAACTGTTTTGGATTAAAAAAAATACCATTGTAATATTATGGATGTAGTTAAATACCTGTTGGTGTATTCTAACTCTGCATTGTACTATACTTTAGTGAATACATTTGTGATGATGGAATATTAAGTAGGCATATGTTAGATTTGCTGGGAACCTATATTTTGGAATAATGGAAGTGTTGTTACATGCAAACCAACCAATGTATTTTTTTGATATGTACCTTATAGTGACCTGGAGAGGTTGTGGCACAGAGTGGTAGATTATGCCTACTGTTGTGAAGGTTTTCTTGCCAAGAGATACTTGGCCGTGTGTGAAACTAGTAAGCTTTCCAATATTTTTGGTACCATCTGCATTGCACCTTAGAAGCATTAGTATCACATATTGGCCATGTAAGTTTATTTGTATGATGGGACAATTGTCTGAATTGCAAAAAGTGCTTAATGTGTCATGATTTGCATTTTGCAAAAGCTGATGAAATGGAATGGATTCACAATTTGGTACGGATGGACATATACGCACAATTATGGATGTGCTCTTGTAAAACATGGTTGCAGAGAGTGCGTGTACATATGTCCACGTGTATGAAATCTGGAAGATTTCATCCATAGGGATGTTTTTGGTTTCTAGTACATGTAGTAAGTACATTAGGAATTCTTGTGCATGTTCCTGTGTTTTTATGGTGAAATGTACCGTTCCTGTAGAGTAGTCCAATTCTTGCCTTATAGCCGAGACACTGTAAGTGCTGTCAAGATTTTCTGTGTTTTTTTGATGAAGGATGAGCATTTGCCAACACAACTGGTCCAAGACGTTTAAGTAAATGCTGTGAACAATTGGTGGCAATTGGAAGAGAAGATTGATTGCTACATTTGCATGGCAATTTACTCCAGTTGTGTTGCTGAATTTAAATGGGCAAGAGAGTTGTGCCTCTGTATCATTAGATGCAACTGCAGTTGTTTTTTTAGAAGAGACATTTGTTTCTTTGTCTTCTGATAGATGTGCGGTTACGTTTGGGCTAGAGAGTTTCGTGGTTGTACTGTTTGATGCAGCAGAAGTTTTTTCAGCAGTGTTGCTGAGAGATCTGCTATAGGTTCTGTTTGTATTAGTTTTCGTTTTAAAGGTTTTCTTATTTGAGGTACAGGGTATATATCTAGATAGAGGGTGGATATTGCACATAGCCTGTTTTAATCTAGGATGCAACAAATGTCCGTGTTGACTTTGTTTGCAACAAAGTTAACTAGGAACAAGTCATTGAGTGTACGGAGATGTGAAAGTGCTATGTACCTCATACCTTCTTTGAAGACTGTGCTGCCAATGTCAACCAATGACTGATCTAGGGTTCGGCCTTGCTATTTGTGAATAGTGAGAGCATATGCAAGAGACAGAGAGAATTGTTCTCTGCATACTCACATTTCTTTAAAAAGAAGGAAACCTGCTATTGTGCGGCCTATTATTTTAACTTCTAAACATTTTTGAAAGTGGATGTTGACCAACTGAATGTTGTTGTCATGTGGATATGTTTGGAAGCCAACAACTGTACCAATTGCTACTTTGACTGAACCTTGTTCGGCATCAATGTTATGTTTTAGAATTACTCTGTAGTTTAGACACAGAGTTAATACTTTTTCTAATCCAGCTGTGTTGGAGATACATTTTTCTAAGCTATTTAGTTATGTTGTTGCTTGTTGACGCATAAGGAGTGCCCTGCTGTGTATCGTTGAATTGACTACAGTGTGCAAGGGTTGGAATTATGGACATGCACTTTATATTTGGTTGATGTCATTGTTCCATTACATCAGGGGCAGATTCTTTTTGCCCATATAGTTCATGTATAAGTCTAGTTTTTAAGGTGGATTGTGCATCTTTAGTAAGCAGACCAGGCATAATGCTTTTCACAACGTTAGCATAGTTGTGATCAGCAGACTATTGCATGTTTTGGGTTAGTTCTTTGTATCAAAAATGTTGCAGAAAATTACATTTCTAATGCTGCCGGATATGTTGCAGCATTCTTTGCATCCTAATGTTTTGGAAATAGGCTGATCTTTTACTGGTGTTAACTGTAGGAGGTCTCCAAAAACAATAATGTGTTGTCCTCCAAAACAGTTCTTCATAGTCGGTTTTTAGAACGTCTTGCATTGTGAGATGAATTAAAGCCAACATGAGATTGGAAACCATGCTTACTTCATCTATCAGGATCACTTTCATTTGTTTCAGAATTCTGTGTAATTCTGTAGCAGCTTCTGCTGATAATGTGCAGTAATCTAATTTGTTTTAGTGTTCTATTAGGAGGAGCAATAGTCAGTGCAAAGTAACACCTCCAATGCTGTAACCCGTGAGGGATGTTACAACAGTTGAAAGGTTGTTGTTTGTTAAGTCTTGTAGAAATGTCCTCATTATTTCAATTAAGAACATTTTGCCAGAACCACCTTCCCCACTTACATACAGGGGCAGACGTTTATAATTTGTATAGCTACACGTTTTAGTTTCATGTTTAAAACCATGTTCAATTTATTCAGTGACTTCCAGATGAATGGTGAGTTGTTAAACATTTAGCTGTTATTTGAGCACTGGCAAGTCTTCAGATTGTTTAGATTGATACATGGTATTTTCTACCTCAGTCATGGCTATTTCTGCTTCATTTAGAATTAATTGTTCTCCAAGTGGTTCTCAGCTTCCTGTAAAGAAGGTGACTACCTCAGGAGTGACTTTATCTAGTAGAGCTTCAATTTCTTCCTCTTGTTGGCATTCATTGTCCATTTGTTTGTATTGTTTAAAATGAACATTTGTTATTCTGCTTTCATTTGTTCTCTATGTTGTGGAGATTTAAATGATAACTTGATATGATTAATAAGACCTTTTACACTGTGTCTAACAGAAGACATCAAGCTTTTTACTTATCCTTTTTTGCAAACTGGTCTAGTATTTACCTTGTGATTATAACAACTTTGACAGTATTTGCCATACTTATGTTTTTGGAAGCATAAGGTTTATGTATCTAGCTCTAGGTATCTAGGTCACTATGTGTGGTTGTTGAAGGGTTTTCACAGGTAATGTATTTTTGAATACATTGTGAAACATTGGCATCACTGTCATGGACAAAGTTTGGAGCATATTTAATCCACAAAAGCATGTGGATGTGTGGTGCTCCTGTGGATTTGTATTCTTTTTCTCCAAAAGAGATGTTCCACTTCTCTGAGTGGATGGGTATTTGTATTGCAGATTAAGTGCAGCATGACAATGAAGGAATGGTGACAGTACCATAATACATTGACACGGTCAAGAGAACAGATTTCTCCTGGTGTTTTTCCATCTATTCCCTCTTTATTTTGGTGCGTAAGAAGTCATGCAAGTCATCCATGTGTATTCTGCACAACTTAAAGTAACAAGCCATGTGCGTGGGCCGAGGTTCCTTAGCATTCAACACACATCAGAGTAACATTGGAACCAGTTTTCTTTTGTACCACGCATGTTTGCCAAGAGATTTGTGATACTTGAGTGCAAAACGTCATCTTTGTCTTTTATCTTTTGAAGGAGTTGGGTAGCAGACATTTTTTAAAAGGTTAGAGCCTGTTTTTAATGTGTGTGCTACTCCACAAAATAGAGTTGCTAGTTCACTTTCAAACAGGAGGTGGAAAATGTATTTTATATTTTGTCTGAATCTGTGGTCTTCAGAATACATTTGTAAAAAGCAATATTCTGATGCAGTAATTTGTGTGGCTCTTTCATCATATCTTCCTCCTTTCCCTGTAGGAAAGAGTAGAGGAAAAGAATGTGCTTCTAAACTTTTCTCCCATTGGGCCTCATTACGACCCAGGCGGTAAGTTACCGCCTGGGCCGTGACTTTACCACCATGGCGTAAACTACATTTACGCCATGGTGGTTGGCGGACTTACCGCCCCATTCCGACCTAGGCGGGGCGGTAAGTCCCCAATCCCCATTTACCCTTCCCCATTCCCATTTTTGCCCCATAGGGCATAATGGGAGTGGGGAAGGCGTTAATTACGCCACCGTAAATTACGGTGGCGTAATTAACTCCATGGTCCCTTAGCGCCATGGATTTTAACACCTGCTAAAAGCAGGTGTTAAAAGCACCATGGCGCTAGGGGACCTCGTAATTGGCGGTAAGGGGTCGGCGCAGCTAACGCTGGCGTAGACCCCTTACCGCCAGGGTCGTAATGAGGCCCATAGTCTCATGGGGGATCCATTGGCTTGACCCATTTGATTTTGAAAGTTGGTTTGTTGACAGAGGATGGGGACTTGCACCAGATGACTTTGAGGTGCGTTTCTTAGCATGCATGGACTGGAGGTCGGGTGTGACCCAGGTATTAACATGCAAGGAAGGTTTAGCGCTGCAAAGTTTGAGTGGGGCAATAACGTTTTTCGCTGACTTGATGGCTATTTTGTATGTGTCATCCAGGTTAGAGGGGCTAGAGGAGAGAGGGGCTGAGGCGTGGTTGCTTTCGGCAATGAGGAGAGGGAGAAGTTGTTAATCTTGTGACTGATGGAGTAAGGGAGTGGGTATTGGTAGTTTGGGCAAAGGAGGACAGCATCTTAAAGGCAATTGTGTTTTGATCCGACCAGAGATTAGGGGTGATGGCTAAATTGGATATGCTGCAGTTAAGGTCTGCAAGCCCATCAAGAGCTTTGCCTACATTGTTGATGTGTTGGGTTGGAGCTACATTGCGCGAATCCTACAGAGGCTAAAGAGTTTGAGTGTGTGGAAGCGTCTTTGTCTGTGGGGTCATTGAGACCCAAGTTTAGGTCTCCCTGAAGGAGGACTCTGGAGGTGGAGTTGATGCTTGTGCTATGGAGATGTGCAAGGTCATAATCAAAGGAATTAGCTTGGCATGGAGTGCAGTAGGTGTCATGAATAGTTATGATGGAGGTGAGTGTGAGTGTGAGCTTAGTCACTTGAATGAGAGCACAGGTAGGCAAAGCTCTGAGAAAAAGAGTCTTTGTAAATGCGGGCATCTCCACCCACTTTCTGAGAAGGGTGGTCGCTAGGTAGGATAGTGTAGCCATCTGTGACCGCAATGGAGAGGGCAGAGCCAGCAGCAGGGTGAAGCCAAGTTTCTGTGATGGCTAGGATGTCAAGTTTCTGGTTTGAGATAAGGTCTTTGATATCAGTGGCATGGGCTATGAGTGAGTGAGCATTGATGAGTGTGCAGATAAGAAGCGTGACTGTTGTAGTGCTGGTATTGGAGGGAGATGTAGTTGTCCCTGACAGTTTCCAATGTGTGTATGTGCAGGGATGTGCAAGGCAGTACTTATTTGGTGGTGGGTAGAGGTAAGGTATGTATGGAGCATATGTATGGGATGAGAGCCTTGTGGTTTGGTCAGTGCCTGTACAGGGAAGGATGGAAGGCCTAGCAAGTAGGTGAGGCATTGTGGGCAATTCCAGGTGCAGGGAGACCTGGCAAGCCTAGGAATGATGGTGGGGCTAGCCTGCTGGGTATGGTGTTTAGAGATGTGGGAGGGCTGAGTACCTGTGGCAGTGGGCTGGCAGACCTATGGCATGTCCAGGTAAGAAAGATGCCTTGGAGAAAAGTGGAAGCTTTGAAGTGTCTGCCGATGTGGATGGTCATGTGGGACAGCTCCAGGCAGTGAGGGAGGGTCTACTGTGCTGCTGCTGTTAAAGAGCATGACGGGTCCAGACAACCCTATTGAGGTAGAAGGGTTGACAAACACGGTCATAGCTTATGAGGCAGAGGAACAATGTAACAGTCTGATCACCCATGTTTTAGGATCAGCAGATGGGAGGACAGAAGGTGGTATTGTGAGGCATGGGATGAGGGATGGGATAAACTTGTAGGCCCCATTGTTTGAGGGCGTGCGTGTGGCTGTTTGACTGCTATGCAAGGAGTTTCTCGGTATCAGGGGTGTTATCCCAGATGAGACTGGGTGCAGCAAGAAAGCAGTAGCAGGCAGTGGGTAGGGGATGAGTGCTGGTGCCCACTATGCAGGCATGGTCACAGTTACAATCACAGCGAGTGACTACATGCAGTAGGATGGGGCTCCAGGCATAGGAATGCTAGGGTCCAAGGAGCACGGTGCAAGCACAGGTGGTTGGAATCAGAAAGGTGCAGATACGGCATGTAGGTCAGACAGGTAAAGGATTTTGCAAGGACTTTATGGATACGGTTCTGGGCTGCTGATCGTATGGGAAAAGGCAAGTGGGTGGGAGTGAGATGGCAAGGAAGGAAGTCTGGATAAGTGGGAGTGCAGGGTTGACAATACGATACCGGTCGTGAGGGTTTCTTACCTTCTTTGCGAAATGAAAGATCTGCATGAGGTGTGCATAGAGAGTATGCTGGAAGTCACCAGACAGGGCCAGACAGGGGACCTTTGAGATGGCATTGGAAGTAGGCCTTTGCAGGGGGCCAGCATGGCTAGCCAGCTCCAGAGGCCAGGAAGCAAAAATTCATGGGCCATCCAAACAGAAGGCATTGGAGGTGGCTGTCCTCCAGGCACCAAGCATTTATGGCTATTGCATGCACTTTTACCTTAGATCTGCTTCATGTTACGATGGGTTTTATATTGCCAACTAACTTCCCAAACTCCCCTAGTACATTGACTTCTAAAGCCCCCTGCTTTAGAATGTTTGTTAGATTTGGCAGCATCGTCTCGGAAACTGGTAGTGTACCATCACGTTCAACCAATTTAGCACACTTACCCGCTCTTTGAAAGTGGACTATAAAATTGATGGCTTGCACACACTGGGGTTCTCTATTGGACCCCAAATGACTCCTTGGCCAGGCCAGAGTAACCAGTCACTTTCCTTAAGCGGTTCCAAATATCAGTTAAGTGGGCTAAGCTGGTGAAACGTGATGGTAAGGTACCACTTTATGAGATGATGAGACTTTTCCTTTTGTCAAGAATTTCACAATGGGTAATCCAACCTCAAACTTTGGCTGATATGACAATATAATCTGTAAGAGACAATCCATTCGGACCAACAAATGTTTCCTATGCAGACTGGTTGCTACAAAAGTGGCCCTTACATGCCCTTAGGTCCAGTAAATACAAGGCTCGGGCAACATCAACAGCAAATTTATCGGTCCTTGGGGACCTGGAGACCATTAATTGGGGGATCTCCCAAGCTACATCTTGTTCCTCCCACATGTCGTCCAGATCAGGCAGTGGCTCAAACCGCAGGTTGAAATCTCCAACCACCAATGTGCGTACCTTATACGTAACTCAACTTTCACTTGCACCCAACAAGTCAACCAACAAATCAATTGTGGCCATCATATTGGATGTACTATAGACATTAAGCATCAAAATGATGGTCCTCTGGAGTTTTGGCATCAATTGATTGTAAATCCATTGTGCCTGGGTCTTGTACTGACAATCTCTAATTCAGGGAGGAATCGAACCAAGAAGTCAAACCTCTACACGGTCTTCCCTTTGTTACCTTGAGTGCTGGGTTATGAAAGGATCGATATCCTTTGAGATCTATCAGCGCCACAACCCAATTCTCCTACAGGAAGGCAATTTGATATTGCCTTATAAAGTATAGCCAACTTGGATCCTGAAGATTTTTGATGACTCCAGCAATAGTCCAGGAAAGGACTTTACATATAGGTGCCACAATGATTATAATGACACTTTCAACATGTCAATTGGCTCCATCAAGTCCCTCTTTGATGGCTGATGGCAAGGAAACCCTTAGGACATGGATATTAGATAATACCACTTTTAGAGTATTCCCCTCATTATTCTGTTCTAAGGGATGGGATTGGTCAGTATGCTTCTGCTGCCGGGGATGGCCCATTGGGGGGTATGTTAGGACATCAATAGAGAGTAAGCCCTCTGACAAGGAATTATTTACAAAGACGATTTGCATGTAAATACAAATACTGAATGGCATTTGTGACCACTGGCATCTTACTATGTCCTCCCTAATAATCTATGTACACACTTTCACTGTCCTAATCCAGTGTATGGTTATTGGTCAAACATGTTTGAGACTCAAAAACATTGGGTAAAAGCCTAGGGACATTGAACATGGTAATTTATGGAACATCCCACCACAGGTTAGGTGATCTCTGTCGATGGGGCTGAGCTCTACCATTACTCCATGGTGGTACACCATCTAGATTCCTCACAAGTATTAAAGGGGGATAGTTTTCTGCATGCCGGTTGATGACATCAGTCAGGGGACTGGTTATTTGGAGAGGGGCACTATCCCCAGGTACGCTTACCGGGAGACCAGAACCCCGGTTGTTCCATACTTTCAATGCAAGTGGGTTGTTAGGACTAAAAGAGACCTAATAGCAGGCTCCCTAGGTCCTCTGTTGTATGTATTACTTTCTCTTAGAGGGTCATGTGTCCCCACCATTATCTTAAGCGGGTGGGGGTGGAACATTTCTCATTCCACCTCCATCCTGGCGTAGTTGCACCAATAACTGCATTTGAGCGGTCAGCCCTCCTATCTTCTGAACTATATCACACACAACAATGTCATTTATACTAGTTTTTAGGTTCTTCATCTCTTCCACCAAGTTGGAGAGGATGGTTGCCCAGCTACAGTTTTGTAAACCTTGTTAAGGAATACAATGAATTTTACTCATCTAATTTCTGGGCCACCTTCATGTTCTGAGTAGACTTTCTATTTTTAGTGTCCGCTTTTACTAATGGGGCACTTTTCTTCTGTGCTGTACTGGGAAAGCCTTCATTTACACTGTTTTTGTTTCAGTTGTTTTTTTCTGAGTTCAAGACACTAAACCTATTTATTAGAACAAGAGATAGAGTAATCACAAACACTTCTGCAATTTTATCAGCTCCCACTCCCCTTTCCTTCCCCAGGGACCGATCATCTAATATGCTTCCAAACACTTCAGAACTGACTTACTGGGGCATAATAAGCCACCTCATATCCCTCCCAGTTATGGTGGGGTGAATCTCAAAATGTACCTAGACATCCCTTGAGCAGAATTGGTATCTTTATGGCCTAAAGTGGCTTGCAAAAGGAAATGTCTCCCCACCTCCTGCCCATCTCTTTTTCCAATCTCCAGGTTGAACAGGGGATCTTGACTCTTGTCACGCCGGTTTGACGTACAGGGCTCACAAGGACGAGCAAATGGTTCTGTGTCTCCTAAATCTGAGCTAATAGTTTCAACGTCGTCGACCTCCACCATACAGTTACCACCTATGCCACCTATACCTATAGCTACACCTGCACCAGTGTGTCCCCCTTGCACTTTACCTTCTGAGTTTGACTCCTTCTTCCCCTCAAGGCAGTCAATGTCCTGTGTCAACCCTTGTATTTTGGATATCAAGACATTGAACTCCCGACGGGTTCAAACATCTTAAATATCTTGTTCGAACATTCCTTAGGTGAAATAGATGTTAAGGCCTTATGTGTAGAGATGTTGTGTCAGTATGCACAGTTTTGGTGTTGGTATTAAAAGTAAATGCATATATATCAGCCTTGTTAAGTCCGCTTGGAAGGTCTGCTGTAACGGCTGTCTCTGGATCGGTCGGTGACATTTTGCTATGCTCTATGCTGCCAAACGTGCTCCGCCTCCACATTCACTATATTTACACGGTGCACGTGCTTGTGCGCGCGCGCTTGTGAAGTCCGCTTGGAAAGTCTGCTGTTACGGCTGTCTCTGGATTGGTCGGCGACTTTTTGCTACGCTCTACGCTGCCGAACTTGATATGACCAGCTAATTACAGCGCTCTGCCTGCACATGTGGCCCTTGTTTGTGGACCTTTGTGGACCCCTTTGTGGACCTTGTTACAGCTAATGCTGTTTTGTGTTTCAGATCCACCTCCACGTTCACTATATTTACACGGCACACGCGCTTGTGCACGCGCGCTTGTGAAGTTCGCTTTGAAAATCTGCTGTTATGGCTGTTAAGCTGTGACAGCGGTGCAGCGGGACTACTCTCCTTTGGATTTTATTTTGTGATAATTGGTTTCTTCACTCCCAGGTAACAATAAGTGCCATATAACTGGCTTGTCTCTAATCGACCTGCATTGACTGTTTTAAAGTGTGTGACACATCGACTCAACTGCCAGTGTTGCCTGGTTTCAGTGTAGGTAAATTAAGGGAATTGTTTGCACCTTAAAGTCGGGTATGCCGGAGAACACCATGGTCAATCGGGCCTCTATGCTGTTAAAAGCGGTATCCGACAAATCCTCTCCAACTATTGCATTAAAAAAGAAACTAATTGGTCAGCCTACGAAACCCCCGGATTCTGGGTTGCCAGCAGGGGATATCCGTGGATTTTGTTTTCCTACATGTGAATCCAATGTCATACCAGTTGCAAACTCTATAAACTCTTTAGAGCTACCTCCTGGTGTGACTCTTGAGACTCAACCTAAAAATATAACAATTTCTGACAACACTATAATTTCGGAAATCCGCAACACTCAAAAAGAACATACGGAGTGCCTTATCGACTTAACAACTCAGGCTGCCATTCCTACCAGGCCTAATGTAGCCTTCTCATTGCCGGCTTTGATAACTTTGAAGACAGGAGTTGCTATGTTTCCATTACGTCTCTTGAACACTGTTTCCACCTCTCCTAAAATTCCTAATGAGAATGACGGGTTGGATGTAGTGAATATATCCTTCTGTCCCTCCCCCATTACTATTGACAGAACGAACGAGCATAACAGGAGCCTATATGGCTCCCCGAGCCTTTTTAAAAACTCTCCACAGAGATCAGAAATGGCAACCTCCTCGTTCATCCACCCACGCCTCGTAGGTTACCTAAACCCCTGACTACAGTTATGCCTTCTGAAAAATCTAATTTTGCGACTTTGCAAGGACACTTGTTAGAAATTACCCTTGTTTACATGAATAATTCTATTGTTTCCCTATTCAAACTGTTTGACTCTTTGGATCTAAAACTCACTCGGCAAGCTAATCAAATAAATTACCTAGTTAAACAACTTAGTGTATTAAACAAACGTGCAAATTACTCTTTGCCGCAAGATTCAGTGTCAGTAACACACACCGAACCTTCTTTTAAGGCAGACTCACGCATTACTAATTGGAATGGAAGTTCAGACACAAAAGATGCCCAATGTTTGCCTGTGCTCCCTACATTTCAAGCGATTATCTCAACATACAACCTCATGGCTGAGACAAATTTTGATGTCGCTGTAAATGTGAATCAGGGACACATGACTAGTGTAGATCAGGAGAAATTTGCTCCTAAACAGGTGGGGCTTTACAATATGTTTCGCCCAAGATCAAATAGTGACACTGAAAGTAAAAATCCATCATACAAGGTCCTTCCCAAACAGAAAAAAATGTCTCTATCGCCAGGAAGGGACATCCGGTCCTGCCCTTTGGAGGGTACTTCAAAACCACAAAAACCTTTCTTACACTAAAAATGATGCTATTTGTCTAAAATATACCCGTATTAGACGCCTAAGAAATTCAAAATTTAGTGCACGCCCCTTGACAGAATTGCCTCCTGCCCATGCCCCGCTTAATGACTTGGTCTCTCTTCTCAACGAACCACAAATGACAGAGGAAAGAAAACTGACGGCTGTCCCTATCCCCTCGACCACACTGACTATAAACTCGCTCAGTGATAAGACCCTAACTGGACAGGTTTTACTTCCGAGTAGATTGGGACAGCCTTCAACAATCCCCTCAGTGAGTAATCAAACCACAGCCCAGTCTAATGTCGATATTGTTAAAGATCTACTTCCGGGAATCGGGGAGAAATACACAGAACAATCAGTAAATAGCTCACATCTAAACAAATCCCTCCCCTTCCTACCCTTCATCAACCCTCCGCTGAAGAACTTAAAACAGATGCTTACATGCAGGCTGTATCCAGCAACCGCACGCTCTCAAATATTCCATCTAAATTAACGAGCTACCCAGAAATCGACTCCAGGACTCAGAAAAACTCCCCAAACACAGGTCAAACTGCAATAGCTGTTAAATCGAAACACTCTCTTTCTATCGACAATCATCATCATTTCATTTTGAAGTGTAGAAATGCTCTGTATTTAAGTTACGATTTAAATAGAACTAGTGTTTTAGCTATTTTCGACGAAATTGAGACCTTGGCCAACATTAGTTCGGCAGACATCCAACAAGTGGAGTTTATTCCCAAAGATGATTTAGGGATTGTCAGGCTATGGATTGGTTCAAACCTAGTTTTCAACATTATCTGGCAAGCAAGAATGGAGCTCTTCTCCTTAGGCTTTCTTCTAGCAGTGGATCCAACTGTTTTGAACTTGCCCTTTGCCAACGAATTTGGAGCTCATCAAGATTATGCTGCTCCTCCAAGAACATCAAAAATGTATCAAGCCCAGGATACAAGACAACAACAAACTTGCATCTCTTGCACTTTACCGAGTGTATCCAGGGTGCAAAACATATCGTCATAACTAGACAGGACCCCTGCACTTGAAGTAATCACTTTGGCCAGTTGGAATACTTATGGCTTCATGCACCTAACTGGCCCTAGTGCGAACATCCTCAACAAATTCAATATCATTGTATTACAAGAAACCTGGTTGCTTGAACAACAAGTTTGGCACGGTCACGATATCGCTTTCCATGCAGCTAGTAGTAAATTGAGGGGTCGCCCCTCTGCAGGGCTACTAGTAGCAATTAAATCAGACCAGGGGTTATTGATCTATCCCTGGGCCGCGCCTAACCTCTCATTACAAATGGTTAAAATCAAATATCCAGCTGGTGTAATAGTGGTGATTAACATCTATCGGAACCCCCTGGCAATTACTGATAATGTTTTTTTCAAGGAACTGGCTAATCTCCTCAATACCATTGCTGAAACCCCAGAAATAACGAACACTATCCTGGCAGGTGATCTAAACCTAAAATGCTTTGATCTGAAAAAAACAAATAAAACTTCTGCTGTCGAAAAATGGTGTGTGATGATGGCTGACCGTGGCCTACATATGCTGAACGGATCTATTAATGGGGACGTTCTACCTCACACCACATGGGCTAGAGGTTTAAGTAGTTCTATTATCGACTATGTTTACACAGATAAGTCCACGTTTCAGTTGACCATAGAATTTACTATCAAACCTCAACCTTATAGTGACCATGAGCTTCTGGCCGAACAGTGGAGTTATAATAATCTCTCTACCAAAGAGATAAAAGGAAGCTATTTGCCAAAACGTGTGGTGAACAACGCGAGATGTCGCTTCCGTTGGTCGCCTTCTTCTTTAATTGAATTAAATGAAGGCATCCTAATTAATCAAACTTCTTCTGAATGGCCATGTGTCCCTTATAATGTTGTTCTGCAATCATTTAAGGCAATTTCAAACCTAGACCACAATCAGCTCTTTGCACCTAAACACACTTACAATGCAGATATACAAAAATGAAGAGCCATGATGAACCAACAAAGAACGCTGCGCTTCTGCTCCCCATTGTAAGTAGGGCTTCCACAATACTTGCTATCAAACAATCCTACAAGAACTGGATCAGATCACAAAAAAGTATTTTATACCAATACGATGGAGAAGCAATGCTAAAAGCTATAATAACAAAAGATACGGCAGGGATATGGGCTCCCCTTAATCTCGCGGGGAACGCTAGACAGCTACCAGCTCAGATCAATGGGGTTCCTGAGCACATTTGGATGTCCCACTACACTGACTTGTATGCCCTTTTTGACTCTTGGGTAGACAGACAAGAGATCAAGGACAATTGTAACGATCATCTATACATTTCCCAGAGCGAGGTTCTCAACTTTATACTGAAATCTAATAACTCAAGAGCACCAGGTCCAGATGGCTTGACAAATCTAATGATAAAACGTCATCTCCATGCATGGGCACAGATTCTATTTAACATCTTTTTACAAGTCATCAAAACTAACATTATCCCGACCTCTTGGCAATCATCCATAATTGTTCTGATTTTCAAGAGGGGGATCAGTCCTGCCCGGTTAATTCTTGGACATCCCTGGCAAGATTTTTGCGCAGTTTATTCTGAGAGATTTCTAAGAGTGGGTGCTTGCTGCGGAGAAACAAGATCCTCACCAGACTGGATTTATTCCAGGGATGGGGACTGCTATTAATCTATTCACACTTACAGCTATTATCCAGCACCATCACTACTTGAAACAACCAATATATTTTGTTTTGGTTGATTTTATCGTTGCTTTTGGTTCGGTATCACAAACATTATTATTAAACAAACTACTAAACGAAAGATGCCCTACTTATCTGATAAGGTTAATACAGGACTTGCACTCTGATACTACTTTTCAAGTGAGACTGGATCTGCAAGGGACATTGTCATCTCCCATCAAGATTTTCCACGGCCTATGTCAGGGCTGCATATTTGCCGGCACACTATTTAACTTTTTCATCTCTGACATTAGTGTAGCGTTTGAAAGTGTGATTGCTGATGCCCCTAAACTTGCTGGTAAACAGATCTCTGCACTCCTATACACAGATAATCTTGTTCTGGTATCTAAGACCCCTCGTGGCCTCCAAAATCTTTTAGATGCCTTAGCTCTATATGTACACAAGAATTGTTTGACAATTAACCTCAACAAAACTAAGGTGATGACTGTCAACACACCCAGACCTACGAAAACAGGGAGCTCAAATAGACACTTGCAATGGCACATTCAAGGGTCCCCTCTTGAAGTAGTACCTACATTCACATACCTTGGCGTAGTTATCTTGGATCCCAACAACAAGCATCATTTATTGAACCTGGGCAACAAGCTGAAAACATTGACCTCACAGGCCATGGTCATCCAAGCCAAGTACGGTACATTTTCCTCCATCCCGATCATAACCTTTTTTAAACAAAAGGTCGTCCCAGTACTCCTATATGGCTCAGAGACAAAAACGGTGATCTCTGAAAACATATGGGTAAGATTTGAAGGGAGGTTTTGGAAAGAAATTCTACACTTATCAAAATGTATACCAATTGCTTGGATTCGTACAGAATTAGGTCTCACCTCTCTTTATGTCAGATACCTATGGCAGGTTATCTTGCTCTTTAGAAAATGTATTTTGGCTGTAAAATCGGGAAAATTGATAAGTACATTGTCTAACTTTGTATTTCAGTCTGTCGACTTGTTTATAAAGCAATGGCGGGAGTTGGTTGTAAACCCCATGGCAGTAGCTGATGTGTCTCTTGATGACCTGCTATCTAATCCAAACCGAGCCAAAACGAAATTGTTCCAGATAGTTTGGCAGAATACAAGAGAGAAATGTCTCAAGCACTGTGATTTCCCTAAAAGCATATTTGTGCATAAGAAAGCGGGTCTCTTTGAAAGATATCTTCTTAGATCTCCTTCGCACATTCACAGAGAACAATTTATGCGATTCAGATTAAATTTGTGGCCCTCTAAACACTTATATGTAAGACGGAAGTTGATCCCTGCTGAAAATAAATTCTGCAGATTTTGTGAACTAGCAGATCAACCTGAGACCAATCGACATATGTTAACGGAATGTGAAAAACTGAGGCCGAAACTAATGTTCCACTTTCTGGAGATCGTTCTGAACTATGCAAACTTGGCCCCGGATAATATGTGGTGGATGCTTTACTGTGGCCAAACTCTATCTATGAGAATTGCAGTTATAGCTTTCCTAAATGACCTAACTCTAAGTATGGAACCATTTTCTTTTGAACTTCCTAATTGTGTGTAATACATTTTGATGTATGCCTGGTTGGTTTACCCTGTGTTTTTTCTTTTCTTTTCCTCTGCTGATTGAATTTTATGATACACAAATTTTCACCTTGTCCCTTCTCTTGTGAAAATTATGTTTTATCAAATTGGTAAAATGATTTTATTTTATGCTCAGTGGAATTTTATTGTTAAAATTTAAAATGTAAAATGTAAATATGTTTCTTAAGTTAAATATTGTAAAGCTGATTAAGTTCAGTTATATCAATAACAAAAAAACAAAAAAAAAGATATACCAGCCTTTTACAGTAATCTCTAATGGCAGTCATGCCACACAACAGACAGCACATGGGACCACAATATTGCCAATTTATGGATAATTCCAGGCTTTTGCTTATACTAGTGCATAAAGGATATAAAATACAAATATGTACAAATTCACAGTAACACTTAAGATTTCACCATGCGTTTGCACTTGCGCTTGTTAAATATATTGCTAGTACATTGTTACTCCTTGCAGGTGTCTGGATTTCCACAAAATATGTATTGAGTTCAAATAAGGAATGAAAAAGTTGCTCTTATGAAAGCGGACTGCATTTGTACATTTGATCAAATGCAACGTTTTGAATTGGCAAAATCATTCTCTGCAGTGGAAAAACCGAGGGGAACTCTTCCCTCTTATTTACAATGGTTTCCGAACACAAAGTGGAGTTAGGAGTTCCTAAGATTTCATCTGAGATTTTTAGTATTCGGAATAAGCAACAGCATTTAGACAATAATTGTAACTTGTGTGGGGAATTAAAGGTTCAGAATTTGAAACATTTGATAGTTGACTGTGGAGCAGCACAGGAATTGAGACTAATGTTTATTTGTGTTTTGTTGGGAGAAAAGAATAGCTAAATGTTGAGAATTTTGGATTCGACTGCCTGCAGGTCATGAAACATTTCTTACTCTAGAAGTGTTCAGATTACTAAATGAATAATTAAATTTAAAATTTAATTGATGAAACCTGATAAATGTATTTTGTATATGAATTGTTATGTGAAAAGTCGAGATGTCGACTAACCACAATAAAAATAATAAGAATGAACAAGAGTACACAGCAGTAGGCTGGTCTGTGATTAAAGCACAAAGCACATAGCGAGGAACATATACATTGTTTAAGGGGCATCCATAGTCCAACTCCCCCTCGCTCCTATGCCAGGCAGGCTCTTCGAACACTGAGGCCATCCTGTTGTAATCCCGTATAGTCCTCCAGAACCAAAGTGAAGTTTGAAAAAGAAAATTTGAGCAAATTCGAGCACAACAGAAATAACAATACCAATGTCATTTAATCAAATTAACGAAGGGGTGGCTTCACAGATCCCTCACTCAGAGGAAGCACAGGCTGCTGTGTAACAAACTTTGTGCTGACTTGTCAAACAAGTGCCGCAGCTTCTTGCATCAGCTTCTTACTGTCGTGAATGGTAAGCAGTATGATTCCTAATATTGGTCTCATATGAGGTGTAAACCCTATTTACTGTGGGGTGCTATGGAATATGAACGCAACAAACAAACCAAAGGAGTGCAGTGCAAATATGCTGAAGCAGGGAGGAGGAGGGTGCTCGGCATCTGAACCACCTCTCCCCTGAAGCCCCACCTCACGTGTGCCCAGATACCATCAATAAAATGCAATGGGGTTAACGCACTTCAACCACCTATAATAAGAAGGATAAACACAAACACCCTGGCAAAAATACACGCTGGCAATGCAGGCAAGCATACTATAATAAGTCAATTCACTTGCTTCGTTTTAAGTAGGGATAAAAAAGTCATATGTCACCAAATGGTGTCACCACATTTCCCCTACCTCACTTGTAGTCACTTGGCTAGAGTATGCACACTCCCAATGCTCCCAGGCTCTGTATACATGTGCGTGTGCAGAGTATCGTCCACTGCACCCAGCTTCCAACGGCAAACAATGAAGATTACCCCTGCTAACTGTGCAGGGAGTATTAATTCTATTAAAGACTAGGAGACGGGTATTATGCTTCAACTTCTTTTATTACTACTCCTCAGCAGTTTCAACAAACCAATAACAACACACTGTAAAAATGTCCAAAGTGACTTTTTCCTTTTTAGAACTACAACTCCCATAGTCTCTGTAGTACATCTCCATCCCTGCTCAGCTATGACCACATCCTGTCCCTGAGCTCCTCCTCTCTTTTACATGCTCTGAACTGTATTTAAAACTCCAACTACGTCCTGCCAACCGAGCGAAGACTTCAAACAATCAAACTGACGCACCGATACTCCTCGGCTTTCTGAACGATCTTGGCGAGCAGGCTCCATCCTCAATTATTCTTCTGCTCTTTCTCTAGTAAAAATACAAATCAGAAGCATCAGGGTGGCACCCATTTATTTCTATCATCATACAAAGCACATCATAGACAATACATGATTGGGGGGGAAATTAATGCTCGCCTCCTAGTCTTTAATAGAATTAATACTCCCTGCGCAGTTAGCTGGGCTAATCTTCATTCTATGACAACACTGCAGACGAGCATTATGCTTGTTCAAAGCTTCCACAACACAGTAACCGCTAGACTTTCGGTTGGCTTAAAGTAAAATTCCTTAAAGGTATACTCACTAGCCCAATCTGCTGCTAGCATAAATTCACTCAATGACACCCCTGCTGTAAAGGCCATGGATGCCATAGCCCCTCTGACTGAGTGTGCGCCGTACCTCCTTAGATTAATGCCCTCTACTTGCATAACTTCCTTAACCCACCTAGCAATGGTAGCTGTTGATACAGCATGAAAAGGCTTCCTACGAGCTATGAGCAATTCTGTGGTACTAGCTGCTCTATACTCCGCTGTCCTACCTTCATACTCTTTAATACAGCTCACACCACACCATTTGGACTTACACAATATTTGGCCTTATTTGGGAAATACGGATAGTGAACCGATAAAATTCCAGTCTTAGTCCTTTTAGCTATTGAGAAGGTAACCCCTTCTGGCCGGAAGGTTCTCCTACTCACTTTTAGTGCTTTGACGTCTGATATGCGCTTACAAGAAACCAGACATAATAGCATTGCCAGCTTGCCTGACAATTGCTTAAGGGACAAGTATCTGTCTGTGGGCCAGTCCTCCAATAGGCATAGGACTGTCATCACATCCCATACCGTATTATACTTTGGTTCCAAGGTACTTTAAATCTGGCTCCTCTGATGAGCCTCACCACTGCCGGATGCTCGCCCGCTGGCACTCCTTCAATCGGCAGGTGCCCCGCTGAGATTGCTAATCTGTACACCCCTATGGTGCAGAACGCTCTTCCGTCCTACAGTAACTGCGCTAGGAAATTCAGGATGACTACTACAGGGGCCGAAATGGGATGAACACCTCTCTCCTTGCATCAACTAGACCACTTGGCCCAAGCCACGTCTTAGCTCCTCCTAGTGGAGGTAGCCCAGGATTCTGCAATAAGCTCTGCAGCCTGCACCGAAATGCCTGCCAGCGCCCAGCGTCTCCTGATATCCTGCACGCGATGAGCGGGAGTGTCCCTCTCACTCTCAGAGGATGGCACGACCCAACTTGGTCCGTGAGTAGTCGGTCCCCTTCGGGCAGTACTCTCTGCAGGTCCACTGTCAGCTCCATCAGAGTCTGAAACCACACTTGTGACTTCCACAGCGGTGCTATTAGCACCAACTCTGCTCTCTCCCTCCGACACTTTGCTAGAACTCTGCTCAGCATCACGCGTAGTGCGGCCCGCCTGCCCACTCTTGTAGAAAGCGTCCGTTCCCTCACGCTCCTGGGTCCAGCCTCCAGCTGAAGTAATCGGTCGTCTGCGCATTGAGGCGAGATGCAAATAGGTCTATGTGTACTGGACCCCACCTCTGATCCAGTGTCTGAAACACTGCCGGATCCAACTTCCAATCACTGGAGTCCATGAGGTAACGCGAGTTCCAGTCGGCTATTACATTCAGTGTTCTGGGTAGATACTCCACCATCACTGACCTCTCCGATTGGAGGCAAAAATGCCAAAAAACCTTTGTGAGCTCAGCCAGCATCCTGGATTTTGTTCCTCCTAGACGATTTATATAGTGGACTGCTGAAATGTGTTCCATCTACAGTAGAATGCAGGACTTCAGCTTCCCTCTTGTGAAAGCTTTGATCGCGAAGGACCCTGCTAGGATCTTTAGGCAGTTTATGTGAAGACAAAGCTCTTCTTCGCTCCACTTCCCTCCTGTCTGCAAGCGTCCGCATCGATCACCCCTGCTCAGATGGCTGACGTCCGATTCTGTGATCAGGTCTGGATGATCTCCGAAAATGGCACGCCCTTTCCAGGTGTCCATATTCTTCAACCACCATTCCAGTTCTGTGATGGATTCTAGATCCAAAGGCACTAGCTGATTATATTTCCAACCTTGCTGCAAGTGTTTTATCTTCAATCTTTGCAGCGCCCGATAGTGCAAAGGACCTGGAAATATGGCTTGGTTGGAGGGCGCTAATAGCCCCACGATCCTCGCTAGTACTCTGAGGGAAACCACTTGTCTCTGCAAGCACCCTCTGATCTCCCTCTTGATATCTTGAATCTTCCGGGCCGGAAGTTCCAGAGTAGTTTTCCTGGTGTCCAGGACAAATCCTAGGAAATCTAGTCGTTCAACTGGAGTGGAGTCTGACTTCTCTGCGTTCACTAGGAATCCTTGGGACAAAAGCAGATCTTGGACCCATTTCGTCTGGTAGACTAGCATCTCTCGGCCCGCAGCCAGTAGTAGCAGGTCGTCTAGGTATATGATCAACCTTATTCCTTTCGGATTGCTGCTGCCTCTGGCTTCATCAGCTTGGTAAAAGCCCAGGGTGCTGATGCAAGACCGAAGGGCATCATCTTGAATTGCCAGAATTGCCCTTTCTAATGAAAAGCCAGGAATGTCCTGAACTTCTCTAGCACTGGGACTGTCAGGTAGGCATCCTTCAGGTCCAGTCTTGTCATCCAGTCTCCTTCCCGGAGGGAGTCTCTGAGCTGATGAATGCCTTCCATCTTGAAATGACAGTAGACTACCCAGCCATTCAATTCTTTCAAGTTTATCATTGGCCGCACTTTCTCTTTCCTGTGCACCAGGAACATGTTGCTCACGAAACTGGGCATCCCTGGACACTTCTCTATGGTTTTCTTCAGTGCAAGCTGGGACAGCTCATGATCTAAATAGCTTTGCTCCGCACGTACTAGGTGCTGCTGGTGTGGCCAGCGCTTCGCACTGGTGGCTCTTTGAATGCTAGGTGCAGACCGCTCATGGTTTGCAGTATCCAAGCATCGCTGGAAAGCGCGTGCCAATTTTCTATAAACATATCCGTCCTCCCCCCAACTTCCGGTAAAATGTATAACTTTCACCTTGGGTGAATCCTTGCCCTCGGCCGGCTCCTCTTCCTCTACGTCCTCTAGGGAAACGTCCCCAGGCCAGGAAGAAGGTATCCTGTTGTTTATTTTCCCAGTACTGGGCTCTGGGATTGTGGGGTCTTCGCCCTCCTTGTTTCCGAGCGGCCGTGTGACCCCTGAAGCGGCCTGTCCCGGCAAAAACTCTGCTCGGGAAGATTTCACGAATGGAAGCCTGTGTTTTCTCCAAGGAGGTGTAAGTGCCGACAAACCAGCCCATTTCTTTCCCAAAAGTTTCACTGAAGAGGAGGCCTTGTGCTGCCTCTCCTGCTTCGTACGAAGCGAGGTCGCTGAGCTTGGGGTCGATCTTCAGCAGCAAACCTCTCCTCCTTTCTGAGGCAATGGTGCAGTTGGCGTTACCCAGAAGGCATACAGTCCTTTGCACCCAGCCTACCAAGACATCAGGGTCTACTTCCTTCCCCGTATCTTTAGCTCTCTCCGCTAGATCCATTATCTTTGCTAGCGGGCCAGCTAAGTCCAATACCTTTTGCTGACAGCTCGTCAATACCCTTTCTGGGATCCTTTGTGATCTTCGACACAAATGTTAACATTTTGGGGTCCAGCTCAGGGGTCTCTGCCACTTTTCCGGGAAGGTCCAGTCTTGGACACTATGCGCAAAGGCACTGTCTAACATCTTTGTTGAGGGCTTTCCTTAACCTCACCATCATGTACTGCGCAACCCTGGGAGATGGTTGCCAGTCTGAGGACCTTAGATTTCGGATACTGTCTGGGTCAAACATGTCATCCTGATCCTCCTCAAGGTGCTTCTCCTTGTGGGTTCTCTTACCCCCGCTGGGCTTAGCCCACTCTTCCTCTACTGTCTCTTCCCCATCGTGTGAGGACAGGTCTCCTTCTGCCGGCTCCTCTTCCGAGCCTGGGTCTTCTCCTCCATCAATCTCTTCCCCTGGAGTGGGGGTCGTGAGGCTTGGCACTGTCTGGCGCTGCTCTGAGCTTTGCGAAGGCATTGACAACCTCCGTGGCCTACTCTTTCACCCCATCCGAAGGGCCCTAGGGGTCGAAAGAGGATTTCCTCTTTCGGGCCTGAGTACTCCCCTTAGACCCTGTTTCTGAGGGTTCTGTGGGCATGCGTTCTGCCCCTATGGCTTTCTTTGGGCTGGTTCAGCATTGCCTCCAGAGTCTCCAGCCTTTCCTGCAGTGGTCTCAATCCCTGAGCCACAGCATCGACCAGCACATTTCCGAGCACCTCCACGAAGCTGGCAGCGAGATCTAGGGACTGCTCCTCCTTGCTCCACTCAAACTCCGACATCACCGGGAGTGTGCTCTGTGCCTGGTACCTGTTATGGTGTCTTGGTACGCCCACCTTGCTTGGTCAGATGCCTGTATACCCTTGATAATACAAGCTTTATCCTTTTCTTTATTTTTATATATATTTTGTTTTGGTATACTAGTGGCTGCACCGGGCTTATAATTCGTTTGACTGCCTAAAGTAGGCTGTATATGAAAGAGTCTGCCCCCCTGCGGAGGCTTTTGTGCCTTTGGAGGCTATTCTTCATTTGCTTACTAGGGCAGAGATTCAATCTTTCAGCTGCACGCTCTGCTGCCCAGCTGCCTGTAATCTTAATAAGCCATGTCGCGGCTTGTGAATCGTGATGTTTATGATGCTCTAAACACTCGTTCGAGTGCGAGGGATCTCACCGCTGGGCCGGTCCTTTCTCTTGTTGTGTCGGAATAACGTGCTACGACACTGAAAGGGGGGTTCCGGCTCCGCCTTCCCAAGGGTGGGGGCCGGAGCGCTCTTCTGCAAAGCTGATCCCGGCTTACTATGGCCCTGCCGGGACTCCGACTCTGCCTCCCCAAAGGTGGGGGCCGAGCGTCCTGCGCTCCTTATTCTTCACGGCTTCCGCTGAGCCCCGCGGCTGAGGCGAAACTCCAAGGGTGCCTATAATACGGCACGGGCCGCTCACTGCGGAGGCTAGAAAATATTAAATAAATAAAGATCCTTTACTTACCGGCGAGGCGCGCAGCCTCAGAACTGGTTAGAGGAAGTTTCCCTCAATGTCTCTGACGGCGCGCCGTCAATACTACCCTAGTCTGACTAGGAAATGCATGTATATATCTAGCTCAAATGTTGTAAACATGCAAGAAAACTGAATCATAACTCCTGCAAAGCTTTTACTTCCATAAATATTATTATCACACACAGTACATAACGTATCATGAAGAGAGAGTAAAATGGTAATTATCTGCTTGAAAAGCAGTAAAAGAAGAGGAGGGACTCAGGGACAGGATGAGGTCATAGCTGAGCAGGGATAGAGATGGACTACAGAGATTATGGGAGTTGTAGTTCTAAAAAGGAAAAAGTCACTTTGGACATTTTTACTGTGTTTTTTTATTGGTTTGTTGAAACTGCTAAGGAGTAGTAATAAAAGAATTTGAAGCATAATGGTTGCCTCCAGTCTTGTCATAGAATGGGAAACAACAAAGCACGCCCTTTGCAAAGGCTTTGCCACAGTCTGGTGTTCTGCAGCCTCAGTGGGGCAGGCTTGGCTTCGTCTCGGTCCTAGTGTCTCCTCTTACTCCCGTGCAATGGGATTGCAACAACCCCTCTACTTCTACAATTGCACTACATGTTTCCTTTACAGAATAAAAAAAAACTTGCAGCATCTGTCTGTGCTCTTCCCTTAGATATTTTATTAAATTTCTTTTTGCAACAAGGAAATATCCTGTACTCCCCATCAAAACAATTTTTCTGCAACTTAAACACAAACCTCTTCTTATAAAAACTCGATCCAAAGGGATGTTCTGAAACCCAGAAAATGTACTTAGCCAATGCTTGTCAGAAACGTGCCCAATTTCTTCCACATCACTGTTAGTCCTATTCCCAGAATTAGGTATCGCTCTGCAATCTGCTGGAGAATGAGATTCATCACCTGACAAATCACTAAATGTGTTGTCAGCATTTTCTTCAGGGTCAAACATGTCATCCTGATCCTCCTCAAGGTGCTTCTCCTTGTGGGTTCTCTTACCCCCGCTGGGCTTAGCCCACTCTTCCTCTACTGTCTCTTCCCCATCGTGTGAGGACAGGTCTCCTTCTGCCGGCTCCTCTTCCGAGCCTGGGTCTTCTCCTCCATCAATCTCTTCCCCTGGAGTGGGGGTCGTGAGGCTTGGCACTGTCTGGCGCTGCTCTGAGCTTTGCGAAGGCGTTGACAACCTCCGTGGCCTACTCTTTCACCCCATCCGAAGGGCCCTAGGGGTCGAAAGAGGATTTCCTCTTTCGGGCCTGAGTACTCCCCTTAGACCCTTTTTCTGAGGGTTCTGTGGGCATGCGTTTTGCCCCTATGGCTTTCTTTGGGCTGGTTCAGCATTGCCTCCAGAGTCTCCAGCCTTTCCTGCAGTGGTCTCAATCCCTGAGTCACAGCATCGACCAGCACATTTCCGAGCACCTCCACGAAGCTGGCAGCGAGATCTAGGGACTGCTCCTCCTTGCTCCACTCAAACTCCGACATCACCGGGAGTGTGCTCTGTGCCTGGTACCTGTTATGGTGTCTTGGTACGCCCACCTTGCTTGGTCAGATGCCTGTATACCCTTGATAATCCAAGCTTTATCCTTTTCTTTATTTTTATATATATTTTGTTTTGGTATACTAGTGGCTGCACCGGGCTTATAATTCGTTTGACTGCCTAAAGTAGGCTGTATATGAAAGAGTCTGCCCCCCTGCGGAGGCTTTTGTGCCTTTGGAGGCTATTCTTCATTTGCTTACTAGGGCAGAGATTCAATCTTTCAGCTGCACGCTCTGCTGCCCAGCTGCCTGTAATCTTAATAAGCCATGTCGCGGCTTGTGAATCGTGATGTTTATGATGCTCTAAACACTCGTTCGAGTGCGAGGGATCTCACCGCTGGGCCGGTCCTTTCTCTTGTTGTGTCGGAATAACGTGCTACGACACTGAAAGGGGGGTTCCGGCTCTGCCTTCCCAAGGGTGGGGGCCGGAGCGCTCTTCTGCAAAGCTGATCCCGGCTTGCTATGGCCCTGCCGGGACTCCGGCTCCGCCTCCCCAAAGGTGGGGGCCGAGCGTCCTGCGCTCCTTATTCTTCACGGCTTCCGCTGAGCCCCGCGGCTGAGGCGAAACTCCAAGGGTGCCTATAATACGGCACGGGCCGCTCACTGTGGAGGCTAGAAAATATTAAATAAATAAAGATCCTTTACTTACCGGCGAGGCGCGCAGCCTCAGAACTGGTTAGAGGAAGTTTCCCTCAATGTCTCTGACGGCGCGCCGTCAATACTACCCTAGTCTGACTAGGAAATGCATGTATATATCTAGCTCAAATGTTGTAAACATACAAGAAAACTGAATCATAACTCCTGCAAAGCTTTTCCTTCCATAAATATTATTATCACACACAGTACATAACGTATCATGAAGAGAGAGTAAAATGGTAATTATCTGCTTGAAGAGCAGTAAAAGAAGAGGAGGGGCTCAGGGACAGGATGAGGTCATAGCTGAGCAGGGATAGAGATGGACTACAGAGACTATGGGAGTTGTAGTTCTAAAAAGGAAAAAGTCACTTTGGACATTTTTACTGTGTTTTTTTATTGGTTTGTTGAAACTGCTGAGGAGTAGTAATAAAAGAGTTTGAAGCATAATGGTTGCCTCCAGTCTTGTCATAGAATGGGAAACAACAAAGCACGCCCTTTGCAAAGGCTTTGCCACAGTCTGGTGTTCTGCAGCCTCAGTGGGGCAGGCTTGGCTTCGTCTCGGTCCTAGTGTCTCCTCTTACTCCCGTGCAATGGGATACAACAAGGCCTGCCCTTTACACGGTTACCCTGTGAGTGTTAAAAAAAACTAAACACAACACACACATTTTCAATATTATTAAATACCTTCTATGGGTGGCTCTTAAACGAGGCTTTGTGTTTTTACATAAAAATTCTACTGACAAAATGTATTTTCATTGCAACAACCCCTCTACTTCTACAATTGCACTACATGTTTCCTTTACAGAATAAAAAAAAACTTGCAGCATCTCTCTGTGCTCTTCCCTTAGATATTTTATTACATTTCTTTTTGCAACAAGGAAATATCCTGTACTCCCCATCAAAACAATTTTTCTGCAACTTAAACACAAACCTCTTCTTATAAAAACTCGATCCAAAGGGATGTTCTGAAACCCAGAAAATGTACTTAGCCAATGCTTGTCAGAAACGTGCCCAATTTCTTCCACATCACTTTTAGTCCTATTCCCAGAATTAGGTATCGCTCTGCAATCTGCTGGAGAATGAGATTCATCACCTGACAAATCACTAAATGTGTTGTCAGCATTTTCTTCAGAACTTCTCTCAATTTTTCCACCTCTAAAAAATATTTGAAAAATGTCCACCAATAACAGTATGTATGCATGCTTCAACTCCACATGTGCTAATAGCACACCGCTTCCTCAACACAATATACAATAAATACCAACTTCCAATAAAATAACAGCAACTTATACCCGCGGCTATCAACCTGCCCTTTATACCCGCAGTTATTGGAACCCACCAAAATACACGACAACGCATTGGCTGACATCCCATTGGCTGTCTCATACCCATGGCTATGATAAATGTAATATACACGTGGGAATTCTGCCAAAATGAAACAAACGTTAGAATAACATTTCCCTAAAGAAACAACCCGAGGATACACCACAATCAAACACATCCCAATCATTAATATAGTTTAAAAAAACTTAACTCTTGTCATGAATCGTGTTTATATTTCAGGTTCTGCAACCCATAATCGGGACTATCAAAGATGGTTTCTAATAGGCCCGTAACATAACGGCGGGTATACAGGAGTCGTTATATCTGCAAGTATCGATGCAAACCAAAATCACACAATGGCCATTAGATGATGGAAATAACCGAAGCTATAGCCATGCCCACAGTGCCAACTGTGATATTCCCTTCAGTATCCACGCGTGATTGTGTTTGTACACGCAGTTTTCCCATGGCTTACACAGGTATTCTGAAGCAATGCCTCAAATAGTGTACTTTTGTGCTACAACCATATACCACAAAACAATCAATCATTTCAGCCTCATTCACACTGGACTATGGACCCGGACATGGGTGCGGAGAAAAGCCAGCACACATGCACTGCGAAGCACATGCCCAAATGGGGGAGGGGATGCAAATGACTACACAAAGAATGGCATGATAAGCGACATTCTGTGCTTGACCACTTCCCGCACCCTCGTCATATTACAGGCCAGGGAGCATGCACATGTCGAACTTACCTGCATGGAGAAGCAGTTCTACACATACAGTAGCAACTGTAAACACCAACATGACTACAGGTACCACAATGCAAACTGCACTTACTAAAGCAATGCTGACACATGGCCACATTGCCTCACACAACAACAACCCTACCAATAGCTATGAACCCAAGTGCGGCCAGACCTCAATGCCCACCCATTGGCACCAGATGCCTTGGGAGTGCCCATGAGGAACCCAGCATGCCAGACACACAGTGTATATGCACTGCCACATGACAGCTGTCATGTCCACTGCACATATCACTGGCATGCACCTCATGTAACCTCATGTAACATATGCTGCGAAGGAAGAGAGTGCATGGGAAGCACAAACAATGCATGACATGAGTGACACAGCATGCAGAGACATAGAATAGACACATGACGTGAAATGAGGGCAAATTTGCATGCACAAGTTGTACATTGGGAAATACCCCAAAATATTGAATAAAAAAGTTCCAATGCTTCAAAATACCAATTTTCTGCTGTACAGTACGAACGCACATATGAACATTTTGCAAATCCTCCCTGTGTGTACACTTGTTTGCTGCTTTTCGCTCACAATATTCCACACTTGTTTTCTTCTTTTCTGTTCTTTGCCACACATGTTAGCTTTTCTTAATTTATTCCTCCGCGTGCTGGACTCTCATTCGCCACTTTTCGGCACCTCAGAGCACACCATTATGTATTATTAAATGCGATCTTCACTTACCGCACATTTGATTGCCTTTGCTCCTCCTCGTTTTTTTTAAGTTCCTCACGGAATACTTTTATGTTTGTTTAAATGCTCTCCCTGTCTGTTGTGCTCATTTGTTCGTCGTTCACCCTCCCTGCTCGGACCTCCTGCATGTCGAATTCAATATGCTCTCATTTATAAAAAAAAAATGTCTTGCTTTCTTACATACGTTAAATAATGCATTAACATTTTGATCACATAACATTCTTTTTCCATTCTTACCGTTTATTAATGTTTCACTCAGTTGTTGTTTGCATTTGTTTGATATAATATAGTATGCCTTTTCCATTGTTTATGCTCTCACCTGCATAAACAAAATGTAAGAATCGCTAATTTGTCCTTTCTGTAACTTAGATGTATCAAACCCTTATATTTGTAATTTAAAACATACATTAACTTACCTGTATTCACCATGTTTCAATTATTTTTACTACAAAATTACTTTCAATCGCGTTAGTACAGTCCTACAAAGCATTCTTTCAGTAACGCAGCTTACGTTCGTTTAGACGTCTTTTCTCATACGCTCGCAGTACATTTCCAGGAAACTGTATCTCACGAGCTTTCGACTGCTTTTTTTTACTATTACAGAGCTCGCTCGCTTCCGTGTCGGGCAAGTGCCTCAGTTTACATTTGCAAAGAATTTATTTTGCCAATACTAAATCTGCTTCCAAAGTGCATACATTTGTATGAATTACAGTTAAATTCCCATTAATAAGGAATACAATCAAAACGTTTGTGCAGAATAACCCGCTATGGTAAGTTCCGCTGCAATGTTTCACAATAAGATCACACAACCCAAATCAGTCCATTGACCTGATATTATGTAAGTCCACTCCCAAACCTTACACCATGACTAATGCCTGTGCCTCCCCCATACAGGTGACTCTGGATACCCACAGCTGCCCTGGCTAATGACCCCTGTGCGTGATCCCAGCTGGTGGTAGATCTCTGCCTTCAGCTGGGGCCTCCCTCTAGAACAGCCTCCCTGCCACTCTAAAACTTGTGGAGAACCATCTCTGGTTCCGGAAGCACCTCAAGACCTTCCTCTTTTCTTCTGCCTTCGCTTCCCCTCTCCCCTGCTGTTCTGTTCTCTGTTGGCACTGTGCACCTGGCCACCCTCTGTCCTCTGAGCCCAGGCACCTGCTCAACCTGTCACCCTACCGCACTGGCCCCGGGCCACCCCTTGCACTGGGGTCTGTATCTGTACCCATAGAGCCCCCCCTTTTTCTTCCTGCACTTATCAGACCTACCCTGTCTGCTGCCTTGAACCTAGCATTTGCCAATTGCTGGCTGCACTGCCACTGTTTGTTGCCTTTATTATTTATTTATGTATTAGTATTTATCTATTTCTCCTTTGCTTTGCACATTCCACTTCTACCCCTTCCATGCACTTTTCCCCTCCCCCCTCTCCCATGCAATGGCACATTCTCAATGTCACTAGGCCTAGTAAGATCGTTGTTTTGTTCTCCCCTGTTGCCCTCATTGACTTGTCATGCTCTGAAACACTTGTGTAAGAGCGTGATAAAAATAAAATATCAATATCAATCAATCAATACACAAATGATGCAGCAGAATGTCTACAACCACGCTCACAGTAGGACCCATGAGTGCATCAAGCATACCTTAGGCCTCCTGAAGGTACATTTCTGCTGCCTCAACCGTACCGGTGGAGCCCTGATGTATGCTCCAAAGAAAGTTGGTAAAATAGTGCTTGTGTGTGCCATGCGGCACAACTCCTGCCTGAAGAGAAATGTTCCGCTACTCCCTGCCGTGGACATGCAACCCCCAGAGGATGAGGGTGCAGTGCCTATGGCAGAGGCAAATGCACTCATTGCCAGAGAATACGTGAGGGATGGGAGATTGGCCCGCCAGGGACTGATAGACAATTTCTTCTGACACTTTCACATGGCACAAGCCATGCACGACTGTGTGACACTCACCCCTATCAATAAACATGAAAATGACAAAATCAGTAATGTCCTCGCATTGATGAAGTTTAATAGTTGGAATGGAATGAAGTGCCCCAACTATCCCCTTCCCACCACCAACGCCCCAGCACACTATCCCCCCTCCCACCTCCCACCATCAACTCCCCAGTGCACTTTCCCCACTGCCAACATGGCCACTCATGGCAATTAGTGTCTCAGAGTCCTTTAAAACTGTGGCCTTTTTCCCCACTGCCAGCCCCCGGTCTTCTTGGGTGCAGAAGACGCTGTGACTGACGCCTCGGAGTGTCCTGATGTGATTCCACTGTGGGAGTGGTAGAAGTTGAAGGGATGGAGCCTGTCCCTGTATCTGTTGGCATTGCACCTCTGTGCTCTGCCGGATTGCCTCTGCCAGTGTAAAGACGCCTTCAGTCATCTGCCTGACCCTCTGGCTGCAAAGTGGCAGCCGTACTGGAAGTCATCTCGCCCTGTTCTGTGCTATGGCCGGCACAATCCTGCGGGTGGCCCCTTGGATGTCCCGTATGGCCTGCAGGTGTTCCAAGTGTGTGTGCCTAATTGCCTCCATCTCCCTCTGTCTCCGTGTCATCTCCTCAAGCATCCGCTGCACCATGCTGCTTGTTCGTGTGTGCCGTATGGGAGAGGAGCTGTGCAGTGGGTCTGGGCTGTTGTCAGGGGATCCATAGGATGGGGTGTCAGTATCCGGGTCAGGTGTGTGCGCACACTGCCAGCAGCAAGACCGTTCTGTGGTTGGGCTACGCTACTGGCGATTAGGGCTTTCCAGAGTTGTGCTACGCTGCCGGCAATGGGTCTGTGGCCCTTCTGCATGTGGTGACACCGGGCTGGTGTCCCCCGTCCCCCTATGTGTTCACAATCGACCAGCCTGGAGGTGTGGCCTCCATGTCAGACCATTCAGCCGTGGGAGTGGGTGCTGTGGGCCTTGCAGTTGTTCTTGTGGGCTGTGGGGTGGACGTCAGCCTGGCCCTGCTGGGTTCTGGTTTCTCAGTGCAGCACATCTGCCTAGGCATATCCTGTCTGTGCCTATGGCATGGTGGGTGGTGGTGGCTGTCCTTAAGGGCCTGGATACACCACTCTCAGATGGGCCTACCCCCTCATCTCCTCTGATGGATCTGGCAATTTGGGAGTGCCTGTAGGGGACATACGAAATGTTGTCAGGTATGGTCGCCCACGTGTATGGCATGCAATGCACATTTGCTATGGTACAGAGTGGTGCCACACACATTTGGACAGATGGGCATGGTTGGTCAGGGAGATTTTCGGGTCCAGAATCACAGTGATGGTTGCAGCAATGAGTGTGTGACACCTGGGCAGTTGGTCTTTGGCCTCTGTGTGGGGAGGGCAGGGTGGAGGGCATGGGTGTCCATGCTGGGGCAGCTGTTGTTTGGCATGCATGCTTATGGTCCTTCATGCCCCCACATCCTCTCCCTGGGTGGCTCTGTGCTTGTGGGCGTGGGTGTGGTGGCTTACTCCATGGCAATGGCATGCCTCTATGGTACCTGCTGTGTAGCCAACAGGGTTGTGCTGTGGTGTACAGTGATTAGGTAGCTTGGCCCATGTCAGTGCAGGGGGACATGTGCTTCCCTGTGTCTTGTTTGCCATGATAACATGGAGCAGGCCAACTGGCCCTACAACATGCTAGTTTGACTTCTGCATAGTGTCGTGGTTGCTCATGCACCACAGTCCTTCTGGCACAGGGTGCACCAGCAGGGGTGTGGTCTGCATGGCACTTGGATAGCTTACTTGCCTCCCCTTACTGCTGCTGCAATGCGCAGGGCTGCTCTTGGTGCCCGGCCCCATTTCACCCTGTTGGCATGTCCAGCTGCGCTTTCTGCTGACATGTGTCATGTCCATTGGAGAATCGTATGCAAGACTGTCATTTGTGCATGGACTTGTGCTGGGGAGGTTGAATCACCTCCTGCCTCCTGCTGCTGGCACCCACCTCCGCACCTCCATTTCCCTAAATTCACTCCATATCCAGCACTGTGAAGCACTTTTCCTCCCAGGTGATGAGGACCAGTGGCTCCACAGTTCCTCCTACTGTGGCAAGGGACTCCCGGGGGTGTTGCGACAGCAGCCCGTGCAACCCAAGGTCATACCAGCATTTGCAACAGTCCTCCAGCTGTCACTTTCTGGATGATGGCAGACCAGATGGCTGACCTGCGCTGTGCTGATATAGCTCATCAGTGTGAGCAACAACCTCATTGGTAACGACCACCAGCTCCCCCTCACAAAGCTTTGGTTTTCTGAGTCGATTTTCGGCCACATTGTCCTCCACACCCAAATACACTCTCAAGTATTGCAAAATCAATTTTACATAGTGTCCTTGTCTCCCTTCCCACCTCTAGCCTAATGCCATATAACCCCCTCACCCCCATGACTGTTTTACATCTTTTTGTATATGG
This sequence comes from Ambystoma mexicanum, assembly GCF_040938575.1. Lineage (NCBI taxonomy): Eukaryota > Metazoa > Chordata > Amphibia > Caudata > Ambystomatidae > Ambystoma > Ambystoma mexicanum. Next base: position 81,451,946 of record NC_090941.1, read on the forward strand.
ATTCAAGTGTATAGCGATGGCTATACACGTGATGAAACCTGCGGGTGTAGCTAATTTCCTTCATGACAAAATCATCATTTCCTGGATCCTAAATGCCACAATTTCACATAACGTCCTCTTGCCCCTTCCCCACCTCTAGCCTGCCATTTCCCCTTTTTCCCTACTCCGTATGTCATTTTTTAACTTTTTTAATTTATGGATACCCGCGGATAAAACTGGGTAGGCCGCTTTTATCTGCGGTTATAATTGCCGCACAAAGCCGTGGGTGTTTGATGTACCCACGGTTATTGACATTTTCTTTACCATGATCTCATTTATTTCTTGCATCCTACTGAATTTCCCATGGTATCTTCTTTCCCCCTCCGTACCTCTAGCATGATGACAATTCATGCTTTTTCCCACCTTCGAATGGCATTTTTTTTTTTACTTTCCGTGTTCGGGTCTCGCGGCTACCTCTCACATTGAACAAAAAATAAAATGGCGGGTTTTCATTTCTAAAAAGTCTCTCTGCTGTAAAGCACAATGGGAAATATACCTATAATTTTGTGAGAAGGGGCCACCTTCACCTTCGTCAAATATTAAAATAATTACTGGATGCAATAACCCCAGCCCCCCCTGAAATTGAGTCAACGCTTCATGCCCAAGTTGATTTGTACCTAGTCCAATTCCACCCAGCAGTTTTCGTTGTGCACGCGAGCAAAATTGTTCCTTTTTCCTATATGGGAAAATGAATGGGGACTAGGCAGAAACTGTTTTTTTTCTTCTCAATACATTTCTTTTTTATAACATATCTTTTCCAAAGAGTCCAGTCTGGGGGCAGAGGCATTGAGGGGAGGGGCAGCAGTACAATTGTGGCTGCAAAATTTCAGCTATATCAGTCATACGAGTCAAAGGTTATTAGCAATTCATTTTTTTGATTGCCTATGTATCTCAATACTCACCTTTATTAAAGTGTGGCGACCGCCACTCTATGATATATGTACGAATATCATAGTTAGGAGTGACTTGAAATTTAGCAGTTGTGGGAAGCGATAAACATCTTAACTCTGTATCTCCTGTTGATGTCTTATTGATGTAATTTCATATCTCACTGTGAATCTCTTGTTATATCATGTGTGTGCTTCCAATACATAAGAGAAAGGGAAACAGAGAACGCAAATTGCGTAAACTCAATCTGAACTTATTGTGGAATTTAACACAAAAAAAAACCCTATGGGGCTGAACTCTGATGAGGAGCTGGCAATGCATCTATTAGAAGATTGATATTATTAACTGAAGATAAGTACAAAGATGTCCAACAGACAAGGTGGCATTAAGATGTTGGAAATTGCAGGCAATAATGTATTTATGAGATTGTAGGTGTATAATAATTCTCTATGGAGATTGGTTTTTAAATTCCCAGAGTAATCCACAAGTCTGTCAATTGCATTTTGAATTTACTGCAGAATTGATGAAATTTTTACAATTTTTACCAGTTGCACATGTCATTAAGCACAAGACACTTTAGATGGCAATTATGAAGTTAAAAGAATAAAATGTTTACAATATTCAATTATTGTGAGACCAATATTTTAAAGAATGATGATAGAAAGTTTTGACAAATTAGCCCGCTGGAGCGTGATAAACAAACCTGTGCAATTTACTAATGGGAATGACATCGACATTAGATATACACAGAAACAACATAATATATAAAGTACTAGTCACTTCAGTATTTTACAGACATAGGGATTTATTACACAAATTGCATGCAGTTACTAGCCCTTGTGCTTATCACAATTAATTTGAATGTACAATTGGTTAAACACAGGATTTTCAGAGTGTGGATAATGTAGACCACAAGGGTTAGATTATTGGTTGATACCCGATGCTGGAATAGTCTGATGAGTTAGCCCACTGGGGCATAATTCTAAAGAACTTCAATTTCTAAGTAATATTCCATGTTAAAATGAAAGGAAACTGTTTATTAGAACACTTATTTTAATGAATGTAACAATGTTTTGAAATGTCCTCCTGTGAATCTGATGCTTTTGAAAAAAATGTGTAGTCCCCTTCGTGCCACGCAGTATAATACTGTAGAGGATGAGAATTATGGTGATCAGCCAATTCATTGGACTAAGAGGGCATAATAATAGAATCTTGATACAATTCCAAAATAACAAATGTCCAAAATGAATAGCATGGATGGGTGTTCATTATTAAGATTAGATCCAATGTGTGATGATTTAGACAAAACAATATTGTGAATAAGGCAGGTCCTGCCTGTCTTTAGCCTGTCTGTAGCCGGTAGGTGCAGTGCCCTGCACCCAGACACCTACAATCCACCACTCATGCAGCACGAACAAGGCCATATCTACCAGCATATAGCTACCGGAACACTGCCTACCTGCCTACTGCCACGCCAATTCAGAGGAAAACTCTAAGGTACTTTCCAACTGTAGCCCCAACAGAACTACTCCACTTGCTACCTCTTGTCTTTGGCTCTGTTTGTGGGGGCTATAATAGCCTGACAAATCGGCCCGCATTAGGTCAGGTTAATCCTCCTTGATACCCCCGCTCACTGGCGCCCATTTGAGTTGGCTGATGCATATCAATCACCCTGCACACTCACTGGCACCACCTATTCGAACGGCTAAGGACTATATCTTACTATCCAAATTAACCTACTGTATATGAACCATGTTAATGTTACAAACTAATCATGTTCTGTACCTCAACTGTGATTTACTCTGCCTAGTTTTGCATGCCTAGTACTGTGCTCGCCACACTCCATTCCAATCAGGGGGGCTCAGGCAAAAGATGTTTACTTAAATGTATACTGGTATGCACTTAGTTGTTGTCTTGCATAGCATCGTGTGACTACCCTTGGACCAGTGATTTGTATGCTCCGCTATCCACTACACAAATGTAATATATAGAACTTTAACATGCTCCACAACTCTAGATTGATATTACTTTAATGCTGTTATGTTTAGCATCTTAAGTTAATGCACAGACACAAAGTCTGTTTACACAATCACCTGCCTAACAAGTGTACTGATCTTTGCTATAACATTCAGCTGCCAGTTAGCCTCGCGCCTTCATATCCCTTGCAAGCAGCCACTTATAGCAACTACTAGCTCCCCAACTCCACACCACTCTACACGTCAAAGTATTCATTATCACTTGCGTTCTACAGCGATATGCAAGGAATGCTATTGATACTGCAACCTCTACTCCTCATGCAAACTTGGTTTACTGTAATTATGTTTCCCTTTTGTATTATTGAAAACAGCATACCATGCCTTGGTAATCACTATGTAGCCCACAAGAACGGTCTGTCCAAACCTGCCTGTCCCCGGCACTTTTCAATAACTTGCCCTACACCATTCCTGCCTACCGTGGCACCATTTCCATCAGTCACCATCCACTCTCACACCACTAGCCTAATTGACTACACATATACTAGTAAAACATACACCAAGTCACTCACAACAGAGCAGGCTCAAATCCACCCCAATACTGGAAACTATCATTCCCCTCCCATCCTGAGCGAGACTAGGTGCCACCGCCTAAGATCCCGCCACTATGGCATGTTCATGGAACCATTCCCAACCCCAAATCACCTAGACTGATCCGAATCTCAGGATCCCTCTGCCCCCATCTGCCTAAAATCACTCCCAAACAAACCCACCCCACTCCTCGCCCTAAGATATCTACCAAAATAACCACCTCCAAGCAGAAGTCGATTACCAACCTTCAAGGTGCCCTCATTAATGCCCGATCCTTAGGAGCCCAGGCTACTGAAATTCCCGATCTTATATTAGAATCTCAGCTCGATCTCCTTGTCATTACCGAATCCTGGTTGCACCAAGCTTCAGGCCCTCTCCTGTCACTCCCAATCCCACCTGAATACACCATCTTCAGAGCCGATAGGATTCAATCTCAGGGAGGCGGAGTTGCTATCATAGCTAAGACCAAACTCCAACTGAGATCATGCCCCATTGAAAGCATTGCTGGCTACAAACTCCTTCTAGCTAAACTAGCTATCAATGACAAAACCACCGTAAATGTAATTGTCATCTACAAAGCGCCTAACTCAAATAGCCATCCTGAAATAGACATCCTCCTCATCCTTGCTCCACTCATTAAACCTATTACTAAATGTGTCATCCTCTGAGACATCAATTTAGGATTCAATGATAGCCTAGATACCAACGCAGAAGCCCTTCACTCAGCTCTCAAGGATATGAGCTTGACACAACTTGTGAAAGCCCCCACCCACATTAAGGGAAGAACCTTAGATTGGATCCTTAAGCACAACTCCACCATTGCCATTGACTCAATTTCCCCACTCCGTTGGACAGATCACTTTAACATCCAGTTTACCATTATCACTGATGAACCCCTCCCCACTGAACAAAAATTAATTCACACTTATGAAGCTAGAAATCTTTGATAGCTCACTCCAGAAAATCTCAGCCAATACTGAGTAAAGCCCTAGACACTATGTCAATCGCCAGCCACAATCCTTGTTTCTTATCTGACAAATACAAAAATTGTCTCACCTCTACTATTAATGTGGTAGCACCTCTAACCACCAAAACTAAACGCACTGACAAACGATCATGCTTCTGGTTTAATGAGGACCTGGTTGCTCTTAAAGAAAGAAACGCACCCTTGAACATGTTCATAGGAAAAACCCTACACCAGAATCAGAAAATGATTTCCTAATGACAAATAAAAGCTACTAGTCAGCCATTATCTCAACTAAAGCTAATGCCTACAACACGCGGATCAACAACGCCACTTCTGACTCCAAAGAACTATTCTCCATCCTGAGAGTAGTGGAAAACCCAACCCCGACCATCAATCCTACCAAGCCTAGCAAAGACTGGTGCACCACCATACAAGATGCTCTAGCGACTAAAATCAATCTGTTACAAACTAAAATTTTAACCAAAAAGCAACTGATAGCTAGCAAACCCCTTAGTGACAAACATACACTCAATCCCAATGCTAATACCAGCCCACTATTCTCCTTCACTCCAGTCTCCCAATAATTAGTATTCTACACTATTTCCAAACGTATAGCATCAAATTGTAAAGGAGACTCCCTCCCAGCACAAATAGTTAAATCGTGTGCCCACACACTTACACCCATCATTACCAATTTTGTGAATGCCTCCTTCAAGGCTAAATTGATCCCAGCCAGTATTAAAGAAGCGTGGGTCATCCCACTGCTAAAAAAACCCTCTCTAGACCCGACTGTACCCACTAATTTCCGTCCAATAACGACAGTTCCCTTTCTACTTAAAATCATTGATAAAAAAGCTTACAATGAAGTCCAAACCCATTTAGAAAACAACCAACTTCTTGGCACAAGACAATCGGGGTTCAGGCCAAACCACAGCACGGAAACAGCCCTACTGGACCTCAAAATCCTGATGGACACTATTAGAGACTCAGGCAAGCTATGTATCCTCTTACTGTTAGACCTTTCTGCAGCGTTCGACCTTGTGGACCATGATAAGCTCTACTCCACATTAGCAAAAGATTTTAACTTCTCCACTGATGCAACTATGTGGATTAAATCCTTTCTAGCTGAACAAACCTCTAGAGTCACTATGGGCAAAGAAGCGGCTGACCCCATCTCAGTCCCCATTGGAGTGCCCCAAGGCTCCTGCCTCTCACCCACGCTCTGGAACGCATACACAAAGCTCCTTTTCTCAGCCTTAGATGACATGGGTGCCATCTGCACCAACTTTGCGGATGACACCCAGATCCTCATCCCACTCTCAGGATACCACACCCAAGACACACTACTCATTAACACAATTCATGCCATTATCCAAAACTGGATGGCCTTAAATAGCCTTTGTCTCAACGATGAGAAGACAGAAATTCTCATCGTGGGATCCCAGACTAAAATTGGTGCCCTCCATCCTGACAATGCCTCCATCAACATCGACGGTACCATGATACCAGTCCTGAAGCAAGTACAAACCTTAGGAGTTTACCTGTATGCTAATCTCTCCATGACTAAGCACATCAGCAGCCTTTCATCTACCACCTCATACACAGCAAAACTAATTGCTCTAAGTAGACAATTCCTCACCCCTGCTAATTGCGTTACTCTGGCCAGAGCCTTGATTCTCTCACGACTCGACTATTGTAATGTATTACTATTAGGTACCTCTAGATCCAATTTTTAAAAATTACAACTTATACAAAATAAAGCTTTAAGAGCTGCCCTAGGCATCAGAAAATCAGATCACATATCTAAGATCAGAAGAGATCACCACTGGCTGCCAGTCACAGCGAGAATTATCTTTAAAACCGTGTGCATAACTTTCAAATGCCAACAGGATACAGATCCTAGGTATTCAAACAAAGCACTACAAACCAAGTAATCACAAGAACCCTAAGATCTAATAACCACCTACTACTAGAGATATGCCGCTATAAGAATACTAAAGCAGGGGGTAGCAGCTTCCAATACTTAGCCCCCAAACATTGGAAGTCCCTTCCTGACAGCATCAAAGAAGAGGGCTCTTTTTCGTGCTTCAAAAAAACTGCTCAAAACCTGGCTATTTAACCAAAACGAATGAAAACTGTCTTGAGAGTCTGTAAATACGCTATAACCGGTTTGTACCATTCATCTTTTTGTAATAGACTTTAATTATGCTTTTTGATTGTCTGTCTGTAACCATTCCGTAAGTGCCACTGTCCAATATGTGAATAAACTTTCCGCAACCTCGCTGTGATACATAAGGGTCTGGCCATGTAACAAATGTAATAAATAATGGAATAAATAAATAAATAAGATGGCCTTTGGATTTACTGTAGAGATAGAGCCACACTAAACATAGGTCACATGTCCAAAGATCGGGTGACTCTAGTGTGTGGAAATTTAAGATGGCCAGAACACTTATTTTGCAAATTCGGCTGAATATGTCCCGGAGGTTGGAGTGGAACGTGTAGCGTTAAGTGAAGCGTTGGGGACTACCCAGACTGCTTGTAAGTCCATGTTGGTTGGAAGAATATGCTGGTATTTTGCACATGTAACAATAAAGATGATTTTTAGCATGTTAATCTGACCGAGTGCTTTGGTTAATTTATTGTTCTTTGGAGAAAGTACTGGCAATATTAACAATGCAGGTAGCACTTGGGACTATTTGTTTGATATATATAAAACTTTAGTTGCAGGAATGTTAAAGTGAGAACTTAACACAACAGACCCCCTGAAATGCAGCTAAAAGCCACCTTAACTTCACGCCTCCTGTTGTGCAGCCTCTGACCACAATGATGACATCACAGATCATATCTGCCATCATGACATCATGGCGAGAAGTCACTTGATGGTCCGCACCATGGCAGTCTTCACTGACAACAGTCGTTGCACCTTCCCCAGAAGGGCCACTACCCTCTCCTCCGAGGGTGATGCTAGGCAGGAGACTGTATTGAGTCGGTCCCCTAGGAACAGCGCGTTCTGCGATGGCATCAAGCAGGACTTCGGATGATTGATGGAGAATCCCAGATCCGTCAGCAGCCAGAGGGTCGTCTCTGTGTGTCTGACAGACAACTCTCACGAACTGGCCCGAATGAGCCAGTCGGCCAGGTACGGGTACACATGTTTCCCCCGTAGACGCAGATAGGCCACCACCGGTGCTAAGCACTTCATGAACACCCTGGGGGATGACCGAAGGGGAGGGCCGTGAAATGGTAGTGCTGCCTCTACACTACGAAGCATAGGAACTTTCAGTGCTTCTTGTGAATGGGGACGTGGAAGTATGTATCCTCCAGGTCCAGCAAAGTCAAGAAGTCTCCTTCTTCCAGTTCACCGAGCACGTTCTGCAACGTGACCGTCCTGAATCTTTGGGACTTGAGGTACTTGTTGCGATGCCGCAAGTCTAGAATGGGCCACCACCCCAGTTTTCTTTTTTACTAAAACTTATCTGGAGTAGACTCCAGAGCCCCGGAGTCATCAGGGAACCAGCTCTATCGTCCCCTTTCGCAGCATGGCCCATACCGCCTCCAAGAGTTTAGGGATGTGCTGTTCCTGCCGGGCCACTGCAGGGATCCGTGGACACCTGTGCTAAAACTCCAGGGTATGTCCGGTGCTCATAGCATCCAGCACCCATCTGTTGGTGGAGATCCCATAAACCGGCCTCCCACCGGGGTGCATGGGTGGGGGTCCGACATCCTGGCCCGGTTCAGTCCTGCTTATGCACCAGTGTTCTGCCTTGAGGGCAGTGGCGGCACTGACCACCTCCACCGTAGGCTTTGGAACAGCTTCTGTAGGTCTCCTGGGTCATGGACCTGGAGAGCTGGCTGGATAATGAGAACACTTTTGTCGATCTGCCTGACTTTCCTCTCGAGGAGCGAAAGGAAGAGAAGTGTTGCTGGAGAGGGCCCAGGGCACGGGCCGTCTGTATCCGCCTTAATGGCCTGCAGGGATTTGTCAACAGCCTTGCCAGAAAGGTTATCTCTGTCGAATGACATGTCCAGTACCCTCGCCTGGACCTCCTGGCGGAAATTCATGGCCTTCAGCCAGCCTTGACGACAGAGGCAGTTCCCCATCTGCCATCTGCTGGAAACTTGTGTCAGCGATGCCCAGTGCTACCGTGATGGCATAGTCCGAAGCCACCTCTCCCTCCTGGAAGAGGGTGATCACCTCCATCCTCTTGTCATCAGGGAGGAACTCCAGAATTGGGCCCAGCTTGTACCACAGCTCCCTGTCATACATGGGCAGGATCACCAGTGCGTTGGTCACCTTGATGGTTGACACTGGGGTGTAAACAAACTTCCTTCCCATGGCGTCCAACTTTTTCCCCTTGCTGTCCGCATGCACTAAGGATGACGAGGAAGCGTTCAATGACGTTTTACTCACAGTCACCAAAACCACTTAGTCCGGCGATGGTTGTGACCGTAGGCACTTGGGTGCGGACTCCAGCACCCAGTACTTTTTCTCCAGCCTATTCCGCTTGGCCAGGGCCATGCAGGGGTTCTTCAAGAGGGCCAGGCCCTCCTCCCACATGTCATCCAGAAGGGGTACCGCCATGATGGTCTACCTTTTGGCCTAACGCCTTTGGTACAGGACACCGTCCTTCTTGGTCTCTCTGGGCGTAAGCTTGAAAAGCTTGGAAGCTTTGGCAACCATGGAATGGAATGACCCCACCTCGTCAGGTTGGGATGCCCTCGGCTGCAGAGATCTGCCCACCGTGATGATATTGTCATTGTTGTCTGTCGTTGCCGTGCCCATTCCCCTGTCCTGGTCCACCATGGGGGAGGGCACCTGACATGGATGTGGAGGCTGATAAGGGGGGGGGCGAATAACGCTTCTTCTTCTTAGGCAGAGGCTGATCGTGGGCCACAGGAACCAGGCCCTGCAGCATACTTTATTGGATTTCAGACACGTGCAGGGTACATGCCTCGGTGGAGCTGGCCTGATCGGTACACTAAGCCCTGCGCGGTCATCGTCTCCGGGGTTGCGCTGTTTTCTTCCTCCCCATCCTTGTGGACTGTGTGTAGGGACTCCAGGTCTTCGTCATCCGTTAATGAAACCTCCATGGCCTGGGGCATGGCCTGCAGCTGCCTGGGACTTCCTGGCTCCCCCCATTTCAGACCCTGAGGGGTAGGAGCCAGGATCAGACATGGCATCCTCTTCTCTGGTGTGCCAGCCATCTTTGCTACTGTCACAGTGGAGGCTTCCCACCTCAGAGACAGGGACATCTTGAGAGCGGTGAGGGTTGCCTTCACGAGTCAGCCCTGTTTGCCTTTGTGAGAGCAGCCACCACCAGCTCAATCGTCGATGAGGACTTCTTGGGCAGGTCGTCCATCTTTTCCTCAGCCCTTGGCTTCTCGGGCTTCTTGATTGGAGATTGATTGCTGGCTGGTGATGGAGGCAGATGGTGATGTTGATTGTGCCCTTCCCATTATGGGACCCGCTTGCGCGGTGACCCCCGTGGAGCTGGACTTGCGAGCTTGGCCTTGTCTTGACTCCCTACGTATGGGGAGCCCTCAAAGGACTTAGAAGCCTGCTCCTCAGCCCGGCCGGTCCTGGGTGAGGCATGACCCTGTTCGGGGCATGAGGCAGAGGCCTTGGCATTCAGCCATGCCACCAGTCTATTGTGTCGATCCTTCATAGTTTTCTTGGAGAAGCCGAGGCAGATCTCTCATTCTCCCTCCTTGTGGTCTGGGTGAAGACAGTAGAGGCATTGGAGGTGTTTGTCTTCTACAAATAGGTTCCGAAGCCCGCATCTGGTGCAGGGCCTGAAAAGGGACCTTTCGTCCCTGCAGAATAGGCCCAATGGCCTCTGGAACCTTTGAAGAAACTTTGATGATCTTCGCCCTTGAGGGGCACTTAAAATTCACTGATATCTAATTCATTAGGTAATCCAGGAGTTCCAGCCACCCCCTGGTTTCGTTTTTTCCAGTGATAGACTCAGGAGGTCTGTCAGTTATTTAGTTTTGTGTTTGTCTTGTCAAAGCGCCCTGATGCCTGCGGGCTGCCAGCGCTATATAAGATGATATACATACATACAAATGGATCCCCACTGTTGGCAGATGTAGAGAAGAGCACGCTGGCTCTTTTTGACAAAAATAGAACTTTTTTCCGTCGAAAAACAGAAAAAATTTAGAAGTAGCTCAGAGAGCAAAACTCGAGGACTCCCAACTCTGAAACATGCAGTAAGAATCTGAAGATGGCTACCAGAGGAGGGACGTAGGCAGAGGACTGTCATTGGCTGGGGGCAGTATGACGCAGAGGACAGTGATTGGTTAAGAGGATAAATACAGTTTGTAGGTGAAAGTGAAATAGTTTTTTTTTTACCGAGGATTCCCGGCCTGACGACAGGGAATATTCATGAGCATGTGAATCCATGCCAGACCCCATGCTGGAGAAGTCGCTGTTGTAATGAGGCAGTCTTCAAAACCATTCTTTATGGTATATTTATTGTTAGAACTCAGTTCACACATAATTCGACTATCTAGAGTCTTTCTCAAGGGATGTGGAATGTGGGTCAGTCAGGCCAGTCATCGCTGCGAGCTGTGGAAATGAGTCCAGCATCCAATCTCTATATCTTGTCCCACTATGGTCGAATATAGGGGAGTGTAATGATTTCAAGGGGTGGCCTGGTGGCCACGTGGGCACCTGGTTTGGCGTGCTTGGTAATTATCTGCTGATTAGCATTGTCTCGGAGTGCATGCAGCAATAGTCCCAGCAATCTGTTTATACAATCCTGTGCAACACTTTGGGCTATAGCCACAGACAGAATTTTAGCCACGTGCAATTGGGACACATTTTGGGACCCCCACTATAACTTTGCCCCCCCCACCTTACATGAAACCTCACAAAACTCACCAAATGTAGAATCAATCTGATGGAGCCATATACTTATTTTGCGAGGTTTCGTGAGGATTCATCCGGGGGGTGGGGAGTTATAAACCGCCCAAAAAGTGCTCTGTCTATGGGTTGAGCAACTTAACCATAACTACAGGGGCGGTACCGCAGGCCCTGTAATATATGCTGGTCACTCTAATTAAGATGAAAGCCATCACCCATAGGAAATATGAAATTTCTCTCTCTAATACTTTTTGAACCACAGAACAGATCAGCACATCATTTTCCAAACAAGATGCCTGGCCCCAAAACTGGAACATTTCAGACTAATATGTGTTACTGTTCAAAAGATGTAAAGGATCAAGGAAAAGGGTGTTTTGTTCACATCTCTCCCTGGTTTTCCAATAAGGAAAATGTCAAAAATTTGCCGATGCCACAGCCCAATCCAATGGATGTATTTTCACCAATTAAAAAGCAAGTTGGGTACAAAGCCTTCGAAGAAAATGCTTTGTTGGTTTGGCATAATACATCCAGTCGTTTTTTTTTTCATCCATCCAGCCGTTTAAAAAAAAAACTTGTATTTATTATTTTAGACATGAAGATAGTCTTCATTTTTTTAAAGTTTTTGGAGACTGGGTGCTCAAGGTACCCAAAACGAAAACGAAAGCCATATCTCCCATGATGAATCACTGGACCCAATAATTTTCTTTTCTGAAAATGTGTATCTTAAATTTGCAGATTCAAATCTAGATTATTATTTTTAATTACCTTAGAATATTATAAACGGAGTGAATTGGATATTTTTGAGACTGATAAGCATATGAGAAGGACAACAGAGAAGGATTTGTGAAGTTTTGGCATTTTAGGGTAGTTTATTTTAAGCATTTGCCCAAGATCTTGTTTCTTTTTGCGTGGCAAAAGGAAACAGTAAGTCATATACAAATATAAAATTAAAAGATATGGAACGCATAGTAAATACTAGTAGAGGGAAGAGGAGTATTTTCAGTGATTTTGAGAAGCAATCCCAGGGATTTCTTCTGAAATTAACCTGTGAGAGGGTGTTATTAGAGGGGTACTATTTTTGGGATATTGGAGCAGCTTTGAAAGCTTTCATTAGTTTCTGTAAATTGAATAAAGGGCACCACAGGAGCACATTTGTTGCAGATGAATTTTGTCAATATACTTTGTTTTGATTGGACAAGCATTTCACATGATTTGACAATTAAGATCTTGATTTTCTCAGCACGACAGCAGTAATGATCTAGATGCTACCACCTTCATCATCATGCCAATACCCTATTAATAATCCATTGCATTACCCCCACCTCCCTCTTCCATGTCCCAGCACTTCATTTCCCCCACATCCCTCTTCCTCATCCCAGTACCCCAATAGTAATCCATTGCATTATCCCACCTCCCTCATCCTTGTCCCATAAGTCATTACCCCTGCCTATCTAATCCTGACCCCAGAACTCCATTCCTTCACCTCCATCTTCCTCATCCCAGTACACGATTACCCTCTTCCTCGTTCCAGTACTCCATGACCCCCACATACCTGCTCCTCATCTAATACCCCATTAGTAATCTGTTGAGTTACCCACACCTCCCTTTTCCTCGTTCCAGTGCACCAATAGTAATCTGTTGCATTATCCCACCTTCCTCTTCCTCACCTCAGTACCCAATTATCTTGCCTCTCTCTTCCTCACCCCACTACTCCATTCCCCAACTACATATTCCTCATACTAGTACCCCATTATTAATCTGTTGCATTACCTACACCTGCCGCTGTCTCATCCCAGTACTCCATTACCCCTGCAACCTCTTCTTCACCCCTGTTACACATTATTAATCTGCTGCAGTTCCCTCACCACCATCTCCCTTGTCCCAGTACCCCATTGGTAATATTTTGCATCACACCTACCTCACTCTTCTTTGTCTCAACACCCATCAGCAGTCCAGTGTATCCACGTTCTTATTCTTTATCTAGTAATTCATCAATAAACCATTACACTACCACCAGAACCCTCTTCCCCATCCCAGTACCACATTAGTAATCCATTACATCACACTTGCCCCCTCTTCTTTAAGCCAGAATATAATATAACCCCCACCTTTCTCTTTCTTTTCCAAGCTCCCCATTAGTAATATGTGGAATTTAGCCTGACCTCCCGCTTCCTCACCCCAGTATCACATTATTCATTTGTTGCATTACCACACAAGCCTCTTCCTTGTCTCAGTAGTCCATTTGTACTCTGTAACATTATCACCACGTGCCTATTCCTCATACCAGTACTCCAACCTCCCTCCTCCCCATCCAAGTAACGCATTAGTAATCTATTGAATTACCACTCCTCATTATTCCTCATACGAGTACCCTGTCAGTAATCTATTGCATTGCATTACTCTGCCTCCTGATTTCTCTTCCCTGTACCCATAACTAATCTTTTATATTACCCGGCCTCCCTTTTCCTCATCCAAGTGCCCCATTAGAAATCCATTGCATTACCACCGCCACCATCTTCCCCATCCAAATACACCCTTACCCTGCTTCTCTCTCTTCCTCATCTTGCCACTCCATTACCCCATCTCATTCTTCCATTTTCCAGGATTCTATTAAACCATTGCTTTATCCCTCCTGTGTGGTCCTCATTACAGTATCCCAATAGAAAACTTTACATTACTGCCACCTCTTTCATCACCGTCCCAGTACCCCATTAGCCATCTTCTAATGCATTACCGGCAACTCCCTCTTCCTCAAACCAGGAGACAATTTCTCACGACTGTCTCTTTCTCATCCCAGTACTCAATCACTCAGGCCTCACTCTTCCTCATCCCAGTGCCCCAATAGTAAACCTAGGCATTACCAGGCCTCACTCTTCATTGTTTCAGTACTGCTTTAGTTATCTGTTGCACTACCTTGCCCACTTCTTTCTCATCCGAGTACCCCATTAGTAATCCATGGCATTGCACCGCCTTGGTCTTTATCATCTCAGTAGCCCAATAGTTATTTGTTGCATTACCCCACCTCCTTCTTCCTCATCCCAGTACCCCATTATTAATCTGTTGCATTACCGATGCCTCACTCTTCCTTGTCCCAGTATCCATTTACCCCACCTCTCTCTTCCTTGTTCCACTTCTCTATCACCACCACATCACTTTTTCATGTCTCAATACCTCATTAGTTATCGATTGAATTACCCTGCGTTCCTGTTCCTTGTCCCGGTACACAATTAGTAATCCATTGCATTACTTCCACCTCCCTCTTCCTCCCTTTCCCAGTGTACCATTAGTTAAAAATGTGTATATATTGGGAAAAACAAAAATATCGCTGTAGATATGGCAGTTTGGTTCCATAGGTAATATTTTTGTTGGGGATATTATGTGGGAGCGGGATTTGCGGGGGTGTCCCCCGCAGAGGCCATGTGTGAATTTTACATAATATGGCTATTTTTGCATTGCGATATTTTTGCGGCGGAATTAACACATGGAACCTTTTTAAAGTAGATTTGATTGTCACATATCTTGTCACATATCTTGCCCTTTTTGAGAAACGCTTATTTGTTATATAAATATTTATAACAGAAACCTTGAGTAGAAGTGATTGGCAGGGATTGGTTCCTCCGACGTATTCCACATCTATGACAGGTAATCACCACAGCTGTGCTGCTTCGGAAAACATTTGGCTCCTGCGTTGATGACGTCGATACGCTGTCCTCGAGGGCCTCTGCACGACGCCCGTAGCCTCAGTTCCATTTTTTCCAGTGAACGTGTTCGCTTCGGAGATCTCGGCGCACCTTGGTTCTTCTGAGTATTATTCTATCGGTTCTTCGAACCTGTTCGTTTGTGAAGATATCATGTCTTCCTCTTCTACCCCGCGGCTGGGTTTCAAGAAGTGTCGGGACTGCGGTTCCAAGATGTCGCTGACGGACCAGCACAACGCCTACCTTTGGTGTCTCGATGAGGACCACGCCACGGATGATTGTGACGATTGTCAGTCGTTAACATCGAAGGCCCTACGGGAGCAGAAGCAGCTTTCTGTCGGTAGGGTTGCCAAGCCCCGAAAGTCAAAATCCGCTGGGCTTTCCACTGACTATTCGAGAGGCGACTCTGCGTAAGTCCAGGGGGGTCTCGGTCCCGTAGTGGTTCCCGCCATTCCTCTGCCTCTTTGAGGCACTCGCGGAAGTGCAGTCACTGGTCGCCTTCCCAGTCCTCGTCCGAGGACTCTGCCCGTCGGCGGGTTGCTTGTCCCAACAAGCACTAGTCTCCTGCGGAATGGGATGCATTTCGTACAGAGATGACGATTTTTCAATCGCAGAGATCCGTTCCGTCCGTGCATTCGAAAGAAGCCGGCAGGGAACATGCTGGGGCCATCGCACGCCTTCGGTGCTCAGGCGGTTGATGTGATCATCGGGAGCCTTGGAGGTCCCGATCGGACAAGGTGGATCGCTCTAGCCATGCTCGCTCCAGGTCCAGGTCCCGGTCCTTGACGCCCTCGAGACCGTCGGAGCCTGTGAGGTCTTCGAAGAAGACGTCGACTCCATCGGCGCCATGTCCGTTGAGGGACTCTCTTGAGGCTCCGCCTCTGAGGAAGTCATCGGCGCCAAGGCCGTCGAAGGACACTCTCAGGCTCCACCCTTGAGGACTGTGTTGAAGCCATCGACGCCCTCAACGCCTTTTGTGGAGGCTTTACCGGAGGTACCCCGTGTGTCGGTGGAGACTCCGAGGCAGGCCCTGAAGAGGTCAGTAAGGCCTGTATTTGAGCCTTTTTCTGTGCCCTCTTCCAGGGATTTGTTCCAGCCTCTGGATTATATTTCTGAGGTGGAGGAAGGGTCTGAGGAAGGGTCGGAGGAAGGTTTGGTACCTAATGAGGTTCCTGACAACCTGTTATCTGGTCATAGCCAGTTGGAAGACCTGCATCAGTCTTTACACAACGTCCGTGGTCTTGATACCTCCCCGGAGGTTGAGTTTGGCAGGCCTGAGCCTGGTACGCATGCTAACTCTTCCTACAGGCGCCTCATGTCGAGGGTGACCGAGTACTTGGGGCGGTCTGCGCCACCAGTAGATTTTCTGCAGGATGACCTGACGGATATCTTGGACCAAGGTCCACCAACTGACCTGGTACTGCTATTCCATATGGCCTTGCAAAGAAGGGGGGCAGCGGCTTGGACTGCGCCGGAGAGTCTTCCGGCAGTGGTTAAGTCGTTGCCGAAAAAGTACCGCCCAGCCAGTGGCAACCCCGGCTGCTTGTCCATGCACCCTACTCCCAAAGAGTTTGGTGGTGCAGGCGGCTACGGCCCCAGCAAAACAGGTGTCGTACCCTACCATCCCTCCTGATAGGGACGACAAACGTTTTGACGGTTGGGCGAAGAAAGTCTTTTCTTCAGAGGGAAAGCAGCCAACTCTGTGTGTGCCTTAGCACGTTTCACTCACACTCTGTGGAATTGTTTTGTTAGCGGCTGAACATATTCCCAAAGGGGAGGAACGGGATGGCTTTCTTGCCCTTGTACAGGATGGCAAGGATGCATGTGAATCCATTCAATCAGGTCTGGACGTGGCAGACTGTGTCAGCCGGTCCATGGCGGCGAGCATCGTGATGCGCAGATTTACGTGGTTGCCGAAGTCGTGGTTGCTCCTGATGTGCAAGCCCGACTTCTCAACATGCCCTTTGATGGTGAACATCTTTTTGGCAGCAAGGCTGACGAGAGCCTTGAGAGGTTGCAGACCTTGAAGGCTGCAGCGAAGTCGTTGAGCATTGCAGTCTGCGAACCGCCGCTTTTTCGTCCTAGGGGACAGCAATGGAGGGGAGGTTCTTTTCGATACTACTCTACCTTTGGTAGATCGAGGGGAGCTGCAAGTCAAAGGGGCCAACGTAGGAGTACCAGAGGTGGAAAACGGGGTACTCGAGGTGCCAAGGCCGCTCCAGCAGTTGCCTCTTTGCCCTCCGGCACTGCCGCAGCCGCTTCAGCTCCGTCATGAGGCCATGTCCCATGGTTCGCTGGTTGGGGGAAGGCTGGCGCAGCATCTTGTAGAATGGCATGCCATTACTTCAGATGTGTGGGTTCTGGAGATCATAGCCCATGGCTACTGTCTTCCTTTCCGGCAGAGGCCTCACGGCAATCCACCAGGGAATCTCTCATTGAAGAGTCCGGATCCGCTCCTTGCGTATGAAATGAAATCCCTGCTGGAGAAAGGCACCATAGAACTGGTGCCTGTAGTGGAGAGGAACAAGGGATGGTATTCCCCTTATTTTTTGATTTCGAAAAAAGACAGGGGATTGAGACCCATCATGGATTTGTGTGGTTTGAACAAGCTCCTCAGGAAAGACAAGTTCAATATGGTTACTCTCTCAAGTCCTCCAGGCCCTTCAACTTCAGGACTGGTTGGTGTCTCTCGACCTCAAGGTCGCTTATTTTCATGTGCCGATTCATCCCAAGCACAAGAAGTACCCGAAGTTCGCGGTTGGCGAATCGCATTTTCAGTTATGGGTCCTGCCCTTCGGATTGACCTCTGCCCCGAGGGTCTTCACCAAGCTCATGGTGGTGTTGGCAGTGCATCTCAGGAAAGGGGGGATTCACGTCTACCCCTACCTGGACGATTGGTTGATCAGGGCGCGCTCTCCCGAGCAAGTCCTGGATCATCTGTCAGTCACCTGCCACTCCCTTCACAGGCTGGGCTTCTCCCTCAACTTAAAGAAGTCCTACTTGACGCCAACCCAGCGGCTCCAGTACATCGGAGCAGTACTCAACACATCCCTGGGACAGTGTTTCCCTCCCCAGGTGAGGGCTCAACACATTCTGCAGATGGTGCAAAAGTTTCAACTTGCCCAGAGTCTCCCGGCGTTCGAGTTCTTGAGGATGCTTGGTCTCATGGCATCCTGCATTCTCCCAGTGCCAGAGGCCAGGCTGTGGATGAGATCTCTGCAGTGGCTCTCAAGATGCAGTGGTCGCAGTCCTCCGGCAGGATGTCGGAACCCGTTCAGGTGCTGACCTCGGTCGCCCAGGATCTCCTGTGGTGGGCCGTCGAAGGCAATCTGATGAAGGGGGCTCCATTTTGGCTACCCTGGCCGGAGGTGACGATCGTGACGGACACATCCCTCAAGGGGTGGGAGGCTCATGCCAACGAGTTGACAGTCAGCGGTTGTTGGTCTCCGTCGGAGTCCAGACTCCATATCAATCTGTTTGAGCTGAGAGCTATCAGGCTTGCCCTGAAGGCTTTTCTGCCGACTGTGCGAGGGAAGAATGTCCTGATTCTGACGGACAACAGTGTCCATGAGCACTACCTCAACAAAAAGGTGGGGGGAGGCAGGGTCACTTCCTCTGTGCAGAGGGGCGGTGCAGCTCTGCTTCTGGGCCATCCAGCAGGAAATTTCGATCTCGGCAGTTCATCTGGTTGGAGACAAAAACGAGGCGGTGGACGCTCTGAGCAGGTAGAGCACGGTCTCTCACGAGTGGGAGCTGGCTCAGGAGATTCTCCTGGAGATAGTCGCCCTTTGGGGGACTCCTCAAGTGGATCTCTTCGCCACCAACTGGAAGTGCGAAAGATTCTGCTTGCGGGAATTTCCTCCAAGAGGAGCCTTAGGGGACGCGTTCGTTGTGGAGTGGTCCTTCCAACTGCTGTACGTGTTTCCTCCAGTCCCCGTCATTTCGCAAGTGCTGAGGAGGTTACGGAGGTTCGGTTCCTGAATGATCCTCATTGCTCCAGCATGGCCCCGGAGAACGTGGTACCCGGACCTTCTCAACATGTCCATCTGCCCTCCAAGCCGTCTTCCCTATGGAGACGATCTGCTCTCACTGGAGGGGGGGGTCAGGTTCTCCATCCAGAGGTCAAATCCCTCAACCTTCATGCTTGGCTTCTGAAAGGTTGAGGTATAAGGATTGGGACCTCCCTGAAGACGTGATGGAGGTGTTGCTTTCGGTCAGAAGGCCTGCAACAAAGTCCCTGTACCGTTGCCGTTGGAGAAAGTTCTGCGACTGGTGCAGGGTTGAGAATGTGGATCCTTTTTCATGTGCCATTTCTGTGGTTCTGTCTTTTTTGCTTTCGTTAGCCCACAAGGGCCTGCAAGTGGGTACCATTAAAGGTTATCTGGCGGCGCTGTCTATATTTAAGCGCTCGTCTGAGGAGTGTTCTTACTTTAAGATTCCTTTAATGTCACAGTTTCTGAAAGGGCTCACTAATGTGTTCCCACCGTTACCTTTCCAGGTGCCCGGTTGGGATTTTAACTTGGTTCTAAAATTCCTAATGGGTGCTCCATTTCAGCCTTTACATTGTTGTCCTTTGAAACTGTTGATCCTTAAAACTGTATTTTTAGTTGCGGTTACTTCCGCTCGCTAAGCCACCCTTCAGTGATTCATAAGGACAGGGTTGTCCTTAGGGTTCGTCCTTCTTTTCTTCCGAAAGTTGTCGGAATTTCATTTAAGCCAGAAGGTCATTATTCTATCCTTCACTACCTCCTGGTAAGGAAGAGGAGAGGCTCCGTAGGTTGGATCCTAGGAGAGCTTTAAGTTTCTACATCTCACAAATGTCCCGGGTCAGAGTGGACGATCAACTCTTTGTAGGATACGCTGGAAGGTGTTTGGGACAAGCTGTTACTAAGCAGACTTTGTCTAGATGGATTATCTTGACAATTTCTGAATGTTACTGCTGGGCGGATAAGGACTCTCCGGAAGGCTTACGGGCCCATTCTCCTAGAGGTGTGGCTGCCTCTACAGCTCTGTAGAGGGGTGTTCCCATTCGTAACATTTGTGAAAGCAGCCACATGGGCCTCTGTCCATACTTTTGTAAAACACTACTCCCTGGATTCTATCCATGGGCATGACTTGGCTTTTGGCAAGGCGGTATTCTATTCTGCAATTTTATTGGGCATTCTAAGTTTCTAAATTCTTTTCCCTCCTCCATACATTGGTGCTGCTTTGGGAGTCTGTCATAGATGTGGAATACGTTGGAGGAACCAATCCCTTCGAAGAACTAGTTACTTTCTTACCTGGTAACGTTTTTTTCGATGGGATGTTCCGACTATGTATTCCACATCGTTCCCTCCCAGCCTGCCCTGCTACAGAAATTCTTATGCGATTGCAGCTTACGTTTCCGCAAGGCTTTCTGTGGTCATACTGGCAGACGATTGGTGCCACACTTTCTGGGGAAAAAACTACAACTGAGGCTATGGAGGCCGTGCGTCCTACTTATAACATCTGGTGACGTCGGCTCGACGGAGATCCTCGAGGACAGCGTATCGACGTCATCGACGCAGACGCCAAAAATGTTCCGAAGCAGCACAGCTGTGGCGATTACCTGTCATAGATGTGGAATACGTCGTCGGAACATCCCATCGAAAGAAGGTTACCAAGTAAGAAAGTAACTTGTTCTACTGGGATACTTGTATTTGCGAATTTCATTTGTACAGCTCTACAGCTCCCATTTACCCCTCTTGAGGTAGGGCCTGGCTGCTCAGTCACACTACCAACTTGTGTAGTGTAGACCTAACCACAAGTTGGGATACCTAATACCAAACAGATAATGTGTAGTCTTGCACACTGTCAAGAATTGATGTAGTAACAAACAGCCTCCCAGAAATCAACATCAGGCCCCTCTTGCCTTTGCTTGTCAAGACTATGTGAGAATGATCCACAGCTCGCAGAGCTTAGTGTTTGGCCTCTGCCCGGCAGCCCCTCTGGCGAAGGGCGGCTCCTACAGAAGCGGCTCCAGGATGTGTCAGCAGGTGTCCGCAGGGGACGCCAAGGAAGCCAACAAACACCAACAAAAACCGTGAGTGTGGCATGGGTGGGGAGTAGAGCAATCACTCTACTCCAGAAAACCCCCGCCACTCTATCTTACCTACCAATAACATAGAGTGCCATAATACTAGCATGTCCACTCTTAGATGGAATTGTGAATGTTAGCATGTCCACTCTTAGATGGAATTGTGAATGTTAGCATGTTCTTAGATGGAATTGTGAATGTTAGCATGTTCTTAGATGGAATTGTGAATGTTAGCATGTTCTTAGATGGAATTGAGAATGTTAGCATGTTCTTAGATGGAATTGTGAATGTTAACATGTTCTTAGATGGAATTGTGAATGTTAGCATGTTCTTAGATGGAATTGTGAATGTTAGCATGTCCACTCTTAGATGGAATTGTGAATGTTAGCATGTCCACTCTTAGATGGAATTGTGAATGTTAGCATTTAGAAGTACGCCGGATAGCCCTCTGAGAAAGATACACTAGAATTTGCATTTAGAAGCTGTCCCCAATTAGCCTCTCTGTGAAAGTTGAATTTAAAATTGTTCCCACCTGCATTTAGAAGTGTACTCAGTCGCATTTAGAGGCTGCGCCCGATAGCCTCTGTGAAAGTTGAATTTAGATCTGTTATCACCCACATTAGAACTGCTCCCACCTCCATTTAGAAGTGTACCCAATTGCAGTTGGAAGTTGCGCCGGATAGCCTCTCTGAGAAAGTTGAATTAGAATTGTTCCCTCTTGCATGTAGAAGTGTACCCAACGGCATTTAGAAGTGTACCCAATTGCATTCAGAAGCTGCACCCAATAGCCTCTCTGTGAAAGTTGAATTAAGAACTGTTCCCCCTCGCAACTAGAACTGTACCCCGCACCTCCTCAGAGAAAGTTGAATTAGAATTGTACCCTCTTGCAATTAGAAGTGTATCCAACAGCATTTTAGAAATACACCCAATTGCATTTAGAAGCTGCACCCAATAGCCTATCTGAAAGCTGATTGTAAAACCGTTCCCACCTGCATTTAGAAGTGTACCCAATAGCATTTTAGAAGCATACCCAGTTACACCTGAAAGTTGCACCCAATAGCCTCTCTGTGAAAGTTGAATTCAGAACTGTTCCCAGCAGCGTTTAGAAGTGTACGAGGGTGTGAACTAGACGATGATAATGACTGAACGAATGTGTGGAGCGGACGATTATGAGGAACGGACGAATATGTACAACTGACGATGCTTAATATGCTTTGGAATGAAGGAAACACTTGAAAACATACATCATTACCAACCCCACGCTTACTTTCCCTCTTACACCACCACTCATCTAGAACACAGAGATACTATGACACCATTCGGTATAACTGTTCTCATATCCACATCTCCCTCTTACTCCACATCACTCTAAGTAATCATTGCTGGATTCACACCCCCCAGCCAGGCGTTCTCCTCAGGCCTAACGCAGCCACACTCGTTCTGGGTAAAACCGACCAGAGCAAACACATACTCCTGACCTCTCAACCACCACACCTACAACTAAGAAGCAGCTACCACTCGATTTCCGCACCAGCTGCACACATACCTAGTGCGCACACGCACTTTTGGACTCCCTCTACTCTCTATACTGACCTGAACTTCGGTTCCCGAGGGCGTTCAACCTACCAGCGCCTTCAGACCATACCAATGGTATATAAGGCGCTATATAAATGCAAAATAACAATAACAATACAATAACAATAACATATTTTACAAGCCCCATGTTGTGTACCTTAAGAACAAACGTTGACAACTAATCATATGAGATCTGTTTTGTTATCGGAAAAAATAAATGTAGAATTAAAAGTAGTGGGAGGCATAACATAACAAAATCCTTTAAAATCAGTGGAACCAACTTTAGTTGAAGTGATGCTAATGTGCATATTTAATGCAAAAAACACATGAAATTTGTAAAGTGTTGGAAGCTATGCCACCTTAACTATGAGGTCCCCATTGACAGTACCTAAGCAAACTGATGACATCACAAATGACATCACTGATGACATGATATGATATGATATGATATGGTATTTGTAACGCGCCTATACACAAGTGTTTCAAGGCGCGACGAGGCAGGGAGGGAGGGAAACAAGGGGAAGACAGACAAACGATCCTACTAGGCCAGGTGTCATTCAGATCGTGCAAGTGCAGAGGTAAGGGGAAAAAGGAGAAAGTGCAGGGGGAGGAGGTGGGGGGGGAAAGTGCAGTACAAGGTAAGTAGCGTAATAAAATAATAAATAATAAATAATAAATAAAAGGGCCAGCTGGTGGCAAGTGCGAGGTAAGTGCAGAGCAAGTGCTGGGAAGGGGGCTGTAGGGATGCAGTGACAGTCCCACAGTGCAGGAGGAGCCAGGGAGGCAGTGCAAGTGGAGAGTGGCTGGGCCCTGGACCGAGGTCGCAGAGTGGCCCAGATGCAGGTTTAGTGCAGACTTCAGTGGGGAGTTTAGCAGGTTTAGCAAGGGAGAGGGAGAGAGAAGGCAGAAGCGAAGAGGAAGGTTTTGAGGTGCTTCCGGAACCGGAGATGGTTCTCCTCAAGTTTCAGGGATGCAGGAAGGCTGTTCCAGAGGGAGGCCCCTGCTGCGGAGAGAGATCTACCCCCAGCTCGTTGCTTCGAGAAGCGGCTGACCATGAGGGAGTTGGAGACGGATGAGCGAAGGGCTCGTGAAGGCAGATATTTAGGAAGAGAGAGTTGAAGGTATTTAGGCCCCAGGCCCCAGAAGGCCTTGTGGACAATGCAGAGGGTTTTGAACTTAATCCTCGCAGCCACTGGGAGCCAGTGAAGAGATTTCAGTCCTGGAGAGATACGGTCCCTGGGCTTGAGGCCAAGGACAAGTCTCGCAGTTCTGTTCTGGATAAGTTGCAGAGGGCGGAGAGTGGAGGCAGGCAGATTAAGATAGAGGCTGTTACAGTAGTCCAGCCTTGAGAGAACCAGGGCTCGGGAGACAGTGAGCTTCTGGGGGAAGGAGAGGAAGGGAAGAATACCTCTGAGGAGGTGCAGCTGGTAGTGTGACTTCTTAGAGACGTCAGATATATGAGGAGAGAAGGAGAGTGTGGAGTCGAAGATGACCCCGAGGTTTTTAGCTTTGCAGGTAGGGGCAGGAAGGGGGCCAAGGGAGGCCGGCCAGAGAGCTGCAGGAAAGGAGGGAGTGGGCAATGACATCACATATGGCATCTTCAATTACATCACTGATACAGTGGATCATGCGTGCAAGTAAGGGGGATGCGACATTTAAAAAGTGTATTATGCATAGAAGTATGGATTCAAGTGCAAAGCGTGAATGGAGTCTGAATTTATATATACTGTCCATTTCCAACAATGGTAGTCTTACATATGAGAGTTACTCCATTTTGAATGAGCGTTTACCATGAGGAGATACTCAATTACCTTAATCACTCTGCTTTAATAACAGTCCCTGTGTAAAGAAGGCATTTGGGTAGTACAATTAAGGTGGCCTGAAGAGAAGGGAAAATAGTTCTCTCAGGCAGGAGGGGGTAGGATACTGTCGGTCATGGTAGGTGAAGTCCAGTTAAAACTCGGTATGTTAAATCGGTCCCTTTGCAAGGTCAGTGGTGGCACAATAATTGACTTACCATTCTTGTACCTCTAAAAGGCCAGAAGAGGAGAAGCACAACCAGTCATGTGTTAGGCCTATGACTTGTTGAGCCCAGTGTTTTAAGATTGTGACAAATGCCGTATTGGGATTGTTTTACATCACAATCACGAGGAAACAGTGGGGTTTGGCTGGAGACAGGGGCCCTGACAATTTTCTGGGCTGCTTTTGGGTTGGGGCATTTTGATGGCAAATGGGGCTAGGTTGGAGGGAGTCTGGCAATGAGTCATTGCATTAGAGAGAGTGGTGGGGCTGGTGTGGTGTTAGTTGGATGCCCAATGAATGTAGCTAGCTAGCAGTCAGTGCAGACGTTCTAATTCAATGGCAAATATGTGGCAAGGACATCTGGTAGCTCTTAAGTGGGTTCCCTGAAACCCGAAACTACAGCTCTCTTGCAGCAAAATTTGCACCAATTGAGAAAACCTGCACTGATTGCAAGCTGCAAGTTGCGACTGTCACCCTGATGAAGTGATGAGCAATTAAAACATGTTGGGTTTTGTGCTGACATACATATGATACCAGCCCATATATGTCAAGCAAAATCCTTGGGCTTATGCTTCAGCTGCAAAAAAAGGATCTATGGGACCCTATGCTTGTGTACCATTCATATATGATCTACTGGTAAATAGGGCATCCAGCTACCTCCGATCTCGTTAGTTGGTTAGGATGCAACAACCCATTGCTATAGAAGCATGCAGCATACTGTAACATTGGGAAAAGTGTTATGTTACTGCATCTCTTTTATATGCATCGAAATAAATGTGACACATACAATTATTTTAATGAAAGGCTGCACTACTCTCTTGGAAGGCCAGTTCTATCAAAATCAGCACCTCAATGTAGTTTGGATCCTACATACACTCCAAATGCCAACACCATTTTGCTCACACGCACCCCAATGGCTTGATGCATATGTGTTGATATGTCTATGGGTGACATGGCCTTGCTGAAGCTGATACTTAAACCTGCCAAGTCA
Organism: Ambystoma mexicanum; assembly: GCF_040938575.1. Taxonomy (NCBI): domain Eukaryota; kingdom Metazoa; phylum Chordata; class Amphibia; order Caudata; family Ambystomatidae; genus Ambystoma; species Ambystoma mexicanum. Next base: position 81,477,613 of record NC_090941.1, read on the forward strand.
GCTATAATGTGGTGGCGGGGGTATTTAAAGCACCATAAACACCCTCAACGTTGGTTCACTATCTAATGGTCCTTGGAGCACTGAGCCTTCTCTATTTGGGCTTTCATGCTCTCTTTACATTCATAAGAGAAACCGAGGGCACAATTGTGAAGCACTGGTTAATGTACCTATGTCCTATTTGTTAAGGTGATCCAGAAGGAACACCTTACTAGCGCATATAAGGCTAAATCTAGAAGCTTTATGCCATATGGTAGAGCAGATTGGAGATTTGACAACAATGACATCCTCCAAGTGGAGGAAACAAAGATGGAGAAGGGGATCATTTTCAATGCTGCCAGGTACAACTGTAAATCGGAAAAACAAGGCTTTTGTCAGGAATTGGAGGCTGTGGAAGCGCTGGAAGCTTTGATCACGCTCCAGTCCTCACCCAAGATGGCCGCCGATCAATCACGCTCCAGTCCTCACCCAAGATGGCCGCCGATCGATCACGCTCCAGTCCTCACCCAAGATGGCCGCCGATCGAACACGCTCCAGTCCTCACCCAAGATGGCCGCCGACCCTTTATAGGCTGGCTCCTCCCACAAGCCGACGCGTTGTATCTGTTTACCAGCGCTCGGTTCGTGTGGAGATTCTCTCGTGAAATTCATCCGTTCCGGCTTCCTACTTTCGCCTACTGTGTGATCCCTTTCTGTATTCTTCAGCCCAAATTCTACTGCACTATACGCGGTATCGGCTTGCTCTGGGCCGTGCCGTGCTTACTTTACTCTTGCCTTCATTCTTTTGAGCACTATTGGTCTTTTCATTTCTTTTAGGTACCGGGGGTATACTGCTACCGGCGCCGTCACTCTGTTTTAGCGAGCGAAGCCTTGCTCACTAAGACCTTAAGGAGCATTTCTTAACTGGTGAGTGGGTTTCTTTCACAGTACTTCTTCCTTTCCTCCTAACTGTTCGTCTTCGCGGTCTGCTCTGAATGGGTTCTTTCATTCTTTACCTACTTACCTTTTCTAGTACTTTTCTCTGTTATTCTGTTTAGTCTAAACCTCTGGCTCTAGTAGCTTTCTTATATCTCCTGTTCAAATATTCCACTTCTCCTGGATACACTGAGCATTCATCAGCGGGGGAGTTTGTTCTCAGGTCTAACGGACTTCCTTGCCTGCTGCAAATGGAACTTTCATAACGGGAAGAGAGGAGTTCTAATTGCCGCCCAGCAGAACCCAATTGGGAACAGGGTTTTTTCTGCCTTAGTGCTTTTTCCCTGAATCTAGGACTGGCCCCCTGGGGATCCCCGTGGTCAGGGATTATCTCTGCCAAGGTGGCCTCCGGAGGGGACAGACCCTATCTGTACGATAAAAAGTCCCGAGCACCAAAGGACAAGACTCCCACAAGGAAGAGGGATCAGAAGAGATCAGAGGCTACTCTTACAGAACCCATTCCGGAAGAAACAGGTGAGGAGTTGGGGAGGAAGCCTCGCTATCTGACAGAATACAACGCCCAAGATCCTTCATGGCGTCACTCGAGCAGTATCAGGAGTTGGTGGCTGCTCTGCAGAACCTTACTATGGAGGTGCAGGCCCTGCGAACAGAGAACGTAGCCCTCCGACAGCAAGTGGTGTTACATCGGGATGATCGCGGGGACCTGCCTACGATGCCCTTTTCCTTTGGCAAATACAATGGACATCCAGGAGATCTGAAGGAGTTCCTTGACGCTTGCAGGGTGTATTTCGCCTTCCGACCTCACGCCTTTGAGACAGCCAGATCAAAGGTTGGGTTCATTATAGCCAATCTTACCGGAAACGCTCTTTCATGGGCTACACCCATTGTTACCCGAAACGATCCCCTTCTGAGTGATTATGACCGTTTTACGGAACTTTTCAGTGAAAGGTTTGATAGGCCAGAAATATTCTATTCATCCTTGGAAGCAATCCTAGACATCAAACAAGGAAATACAGACGTCCAAACCTATCTAACTCGCTTCCAGAGGCTAGCAGCCAAGGCAGATTGGCCTGATTCCGCCCAGCAAACCATCTACAGAAGAGGTCTCCAGGACGAAATCAAAGATGAACTAGCCAGAGTAGCCCGTCCTGCATCTTTTCAGGAGCTAGTGACATTGTCCCTTCAGATTGAATTTCGTCTTCAAGAAAGAAGATCTGAGAGAAGAAGAAACCGAAGCTTCTCACAACCTAACCCTACTCCTCCACCTAGAGCCAACCCTGCTACAGATGAGCCTATGCAGATTGGAGCTGCCCGTGGTCCTCTGACGCCAGAAGAAAGAAGAAAGAGGAGAGAGGCAGGTCTATGCATGTACTGTGGCTCCTCGACACATTTGTTGAGAGAATGCACTGAAGTCCCTCCTCGTCGACAGGGAAACTTCCGCCCCCGATCTATAGCAAGGGAAGTCTCGGGGGAGGTAACAAGCACCCTTGCAGCTACACAAGAGCAGTGAATACCCCGGAAGACAACAGTTTAATGGTGTTCAGAGTGGACCTATGGTTAACCGAAGAAGCTCCCACAGAGGTGTTCGCCATGTTGGATTGTGGAGCAGCGGGAAATTTCATCAACTCCAAGTGGGCTACAGAGCACTTGGTACCCGCCAAACCCAAGGTCACCCCGATTCCGGTAGAAGGGGTTGATGGTAGACCCTTGTCATCCGGACCCATAACATTGGAAACTGTTCCATTAAGGGTGAGGTTAGGTCAACATGAAGAGTTCCTGGTGTTTGATCAGATCCGAGCTGCTCATTTTCCATTGGTATTAGGGATTCCTTGGTTAAGAAGACACAACCCTCACATTGATTGGACTGCAAACCGAGTTTCTTTCAATTCTAAGTTCTGTGATAATCACTGTATGACCTTATGTAACGCTCCCCACACCATAGACCGCAGGAGAAGTATCCAGAAGCCAGTCACAGTGGCCTCAGTACCCTTTCATTACCAGGACTTTTCAGAGGTATTCATGGACATAATTCCAAAACAACTACCACCCCATAGAACCGAGGATTGCTGTATCGATCTGATACCGGAAGCAGTAGTACCGTTCGGAAGAATGTACCCTTTGTCACTACCGGAAAGGAAGGCGTTAAGAGAGTATCTAGATGCAAATTTGCAGAACGGACTCATTCAAGAATCCAAATCTTCATGTGGTGCCTCCCTTTTCTTCATTCCAAAAAAGAACTCGACAGAACTTCGTCCTTGTATAGACTACAGGGGTCTCAACAAGGTCACTGTCCGGGATAGATATCCCATGCCCTTGATTCGGGACGTCTTGGAGGCTGTACAAGGGGCTGAGTACTTCACGAAGCTTGACCTGAGAGGCGCCTATCACCTCTTGCGAATCAGACAAGGAGACGAGTGGAAGACGGCTTTTCGCACCCCATTCGGGCTCTATGAATATTGTGTGATGCCCTTTGGCCTAGTAAACGCACCAGCCGTCTTCCAAAGGTACATGGACAAGGTTTTCGCTGACATGCTGTTTGTGTCGGTAGTGGTGTACCTGGACGACATCCTGATCTACTCCAAGTCCTTGTCTGAGCACAGATCATTGGTCCGACTAGTTTTACAACGTTTGCAGTCTCATTATCTGCTAGTAAAACCAGAGAAGTGTTCATTCGAATCCAAAAGGGTGTCCTACTTGGGTTTCGTATTGTCCAAGGAAGGTGTTGAAATGGATGCAAATAAGGTAAAGGCCATAAGAAACTGGAAAGATCCTACCAACATCAAGGAACTGCAAGGGTTTCTAGGATTGGCAAATTTTTATAGGAGGTTCATTCCCAATTATTCCAAAAAGGTACTCCCTCTGACCTCCTTGTTGAAGAAGGGTGTTAGATTCGCCTTTGACGGTGAACCTCGAAAAGCATTCGACTTTTTAAAGGATTGCTTTTCTACAGCACCCATCTTGGTTCAACCAGATCAGGCTAAGCCCTTTATTTTGGAAACTGATGCTTCTACGGGGGCAGTAGGGGCAGTATTACTTCAAGAGGCAGAAGACAGCTATGAACATCAGATCGCATACTATTCCAAGACTTTAACTAGTAGTGAGCGAAACTACTCTGTTATCGAAAAGGAACTTTTGGCAATAAAGCTGGCCTGCCAAGAATGGAGACACCTCCTGCAGGGAGCCACACATCCTTTCACTATTAGAACTGACCACCGCAACCTACGGGTCTTACAACAATTGGAATGTTCCAACGCCAGACACGCCAGATGGGCGTATTTTTTCCTACAATACGACTTCATGATGACTTACATACCAGGCACAGAAAACAAGAAGGCTGACGCCTTATCTAGAAGCCTAGGAGATCCATCCGGATCCTATATAGGACATGAACTGGTTTTACCACATCTCACTGTGTTGGCTTCTACGGTTTCGTTTCTTCAAGATTTAATCCCTCATTATCAGATGTGTGCGGAATTTCCGCTATCTACTCAACAGGAAAAGGATGGGTTGTTTTATCATGAGGGAGCCCTCTATATCCCCACAAAGAAGCTGCAAGAACAGATACTTTCTTGGTGTCATGACACCCCCCTGACAGGGCATTCTGGTATTAGGAAGACCTTTGATTTGGTCCGGAGAGGATTCTGGTGGCCTACCCTACGAAGGGACGTAGGTCAGTATGTCTCTACTTGTTCAATATGTGCTTCCAACAAACACCAAACAGGAAAACCTCTGGGGTTATTACACCAACACTCCTTACCGGATCGCCCATGGGAACACTTATCCACTGACTTTATTGTGGATCTGCCTCCTTCATACGGAATGACCACGATCATGGTGACGGTCGATTCCTTTAGCAAGCTGGCACATTTCTCCGCCTTCAAGCAAGTGCCTTCGGCCTCAGAGATGGCTGCAACATTTCTCCAAGACATAGTCCGTCTACATGGTCTACCTAAGACCATAGTTTCGGACAGAGGACCACAATTTACCTCAAAATTTTGGTCTTCCCTCTGCCAGGTTCTCGGAATTCATAAGGCTCTTTCCTCAGGATACCATCCTCAAAGCAACGGCCAAACTGAGAGACTCAATGCCAATCTAGAGCAGTATCTCAGGTGTTTTTGTAGTCCCCAGCAGGAAGAATGGTATCGCTTCCTCCCGCAAGCGGAATTCGCCTACAACAACTCACTTCACACCTCGATACAGATGAGTCCTTTCTATTGTACCTATGGCTACCATCCTCAACACCTGCCCGGGCTCAGTCCGCCTTCAACCAAAATTCCAACTCTGGATACGATTCTGAGTCCTTTCTATTGTACCTATGGCTACCATCCTCAACACCTGCCCGGGCTCAGTCCGCCTTCAACCAAAATTCCAACTCTGGATACGATTCTACAGGACTTGCAAGAAGCTCACAAACTCGCTAAGGAGGCACACCAAGCAAGTCAACTTTCACAAAAAAGATGGGCCGACAAAGGTCGGAGAGCCCATCCCAGCTGGAAGGTGGGACAATTAGTCTGGTTATCCACCAGATTCCTACCCAAGTGGGTTCATAGGGGGAAGTTCTCCTCTCGTTTCCTTGGGCCATTTTCCATCATACAACAAATCAATCCAGTTGCTTATAAACTCAGGATGCCAGAATACCTCAGAAGGATACATCCTGTCTTTCATGTCTCCCTTCTCAAAGAACATAATGAGGATCCTTTCAAGAGACCTGTAAACCGTACACGAGCCCGTGTGAAACCAACACCTGAAGAATTCGAGGTGTCTCATCTGGTGGATTCTAAGTACCGCAAAGGGCGGTTGTACTATCTGGTCCATTGGAAGAACTATCCAGTAGCAGAGAGAACGTGGGAACCTGTGGGTCATTTACACGCCCCGCGTCTGGTGCAGAAGTTCCATCAACTCCATCCGGGCAAACCCGGGGGTGCCCCGAGAAAGAGGGGGTATACTGTCAGGAATTGGAGGCTGTGGAAGCGCTGGAAGCTTTGATCACGCTTCAGTCCTCACCCAAGATGGCCACCGATCAATCACGCTCCAGTCCTCACCCAAGATGGCCGCCGATCGATCACGCTCCAGTCCTCACCCAAGATGGCCGCCGATCGATCACGCTCCAGTCCTCACCCAAGATGGCCGCTGACCCTTTATAGGCTGGCTCCTCCCACAAGCCGACGCGTTGTATCTGTTTACCAGCGCTCGGTTCGTGTGGAGATTCTCTCGTGAAATTCATCCGTTCCGGCTTCCTACTTTCGCCTACTGTGTGATTCCTTTCTGTATTCTTCAGCCCAAATTCTACTGCACTATACGCGGTATCGGCTTGCTCTGGGCCGTGCCGTGCTTACTTTACTCTTGCCTTCATTCTTTTGAGCACTATTGGTCTTTTCATTTCTTTTAGGTACCGGGGGTATACTGCTACCGGCGCCGTCACTCTGTTTTAGCGAGCGAAGCCTTGCTCACTAAGACCTTAAGGAGCATTTCTTAACTGGTGAGTGGGTTTCTTTCACAGTACTTCTTCCTTTCCTCCTAACTGTTCGTCTTCGCGGTCTGCTCTGAATGGGTTCTTTCATTCTTTACCTACTTACCTTTTCTAGTACTTTTCTCTGTTATTCTGTTTAGTCTAAACCTCTGGCTCTAGTAGCTTTCTTATATCTCCTGTTCAAATATTCCACTTCTCCTGGATACACTGAGCATTCATCAGCGGGGGAGTTTGTTCTCAAGTCTAACGGACTTCCTTGCCTGCTGCAAATGGAACTTTCATAACGGGAAGAGAAGAGTTCTAATTGCCGCCCAGCAGAACCCAATTGGGAACAGGGTTTTTTCTGCCTTAGTGCTTTTTCCCTGAATCTAGGACTGGCCCCCTGGGGATCCCCGCGGTCAGGGATTATCTCTGCCAAGGGGGCCTCCGGAGGGGACAGACCCTATCTGTACGATAAAAAGGCCCGAGCACCAAAGGACAAGACTCCCACAAGGAAGAGGGATCAGAAGAGATCAGAGGCTACTCTTACAGAACCCATTCCGGAAGAAACAGGTGAGGAGTTGGGGGAGGAAGCCTCGGTATCTGACAGCTTTAGCCATTTATGGTTTACTTTTACACTCCCTTGCAAGGACTCAGGGTGGGGCACAAAACAGGCTTAGCATTTCCCCCTTTGCTTTCCTCCTCTGTCTTGGAAGAGCACCTGGTTCTAAAGTTCCATGAGATGTTCATGCAGGCGTAAACCAGCGGATTGCTATGGACTATACCTTCTCAATGTCACTGGGCCTAGTAAGATCGTCGTTTGTTCTCCCTTGTTCCCCTCCCTTGCCTCGTTGCTCCTCGAAACACTTGGGTACGGGCGTGATACAAATAAAATATCAATAACAATAACAATTTACACATGACAAAAAGCAGGAGGATTGTATAGGAATCCATTGTAGAAAACAGCCTGCAAAGCGTAATAGAGCTTGAAATTGAAGGGTAAAGGAAATGTTGTCTTGAGTTACTCTTCTCAGCTACACTCTACTTTGTAAATTATTAAAATGGCATGCAGGGGGCCACCAAAACATAAGTGCAAGCATTGTACACCCCCTGCATGCAATTAGCAGATACTATCAAATGACGCCCTAAAGGTTTAGATACTCTTCCCAATACAACATCTGAAGTAGCTCAAATGGAGATTGGCATGCCCTATAAAAAGGCATTTAAAGATGGCTCTGAATACATTTCATGGAAGGATATTGGCATACCCAGAAGGCATATGAATGCAGAATATTGTAGGTGATATTTTTACGCTATCTGTTCATAAACATGCTATATGTATTCTGTACATTAATGAAACATTAACAAAGAATGGATGTCATTCTCAGGACTATACGCATTAAATAGGACTGCATGGCCATTAGGCACTTCTCTCGAAAGGAAATGCCGAACTGCTCCCATTTTCCGCTCTTTAGTAATATTAACCCTGCTCTAAACCCACTCACGCAGACCTACTTTTTATTGAGGTCTGGTGGTGAGTGTTTCAACTTAGGGGTTGGGCTAGAAATCTCCAAATAATCTAAACCAATCAGGCAAGACAGGACAAGGCAGGCAACAGATGACCACCTCGTCCTACACATGCCAGATGTATGCCTTCCTGGAAGAAAGTATAACACACCATAACACAAGAGCACTACAGCAGAAGGAATCCTGTGATTGCCTGTTGGCAGTTCAGTGCCTTTTTTGATATGTGTCCCTTTTTTTCAGATGCATTAGCTCTGACTGAGAGGTAAATGAAACTCCAGCCAGCCATCATAAATAGGTCAGATTGTCTACTTTGAATTATGTGACCTGTAGTTGTGTGTATCTCATTTTAAATGCAGCACATTGAATCAGAGAATGCATTGGGAAACACTTAGCCTGTGCCACATATGGCATCATTAACAAATCAGTTCTTGAGTTTCTATTAAAATGTTTTCAAAGGGGCTCCTGAAGGCCACCCCCTCTCTCTCTCTCTCTCTCTCTCTCTCTCTCTCTCTCTCTTTCTCTCTCGTCTCCCATACCAGTACCCTTTGCCCTCCGTAGCCCAGGATTCCATGAACCCCAAGATTGGCACTAGAAATCGGTAACCTCTCCTAGAGCTGGTTGACACCTTATCTATCTTGCTGCAAATGGGTTCTTCTAGGTGTAACCTGTCCAGGGTCATCATAATAAGAATAGTAACAAGAATTGATGACTTTCAATTACTCAAGTATTTCCCAATCTTCTCCTTGACATGCTCTTATACTCCTTGTTCTGGTGTTCTATATTTTTCTTTTTCTTTCTTCTACTTTCCTACCTCCTTCTTCCTCCCAATCTTGCTTTCTCTCCATCTCGTCCTCTCTCTATCCCTCCAATGTTACTCCACCTTTAAACTACTCCAGCTATTCCTTTTCTCTCTACTAATATCTGCTCTCTCCTGGCCCCTCACTACATCACTCTCTAATTCCTCCTCTCTGCCTCTCTCCTCTCCACTCCCCTTCTCCACTATTCTCTAATCCCATGGCTTGCCACTTCCACTGCTCTACCCTCCAGTTCTCTCCACTACTATAACCCCCACTACTTTACTCTCTTCTGATCACCACTCCCTCTACAATACATGCCACCCATGACTTCTCCTTTACCAGTCAACCTCCTCATCCCTGCTCTCTTACATAGTCTCAATCACTCACCTCACACAAACTCAAAAACCAATTTTCTCTCACCAACCAATACCTCATGTTGCACATGCTTTCTGCAGTCCTCCTGTAATTCTGCTCTGCACCACCCTTCCTTCATTTGCTACCTTGGTCTGCCTTCTCCTCCCTTGACCTCACCCAAACATCCCACACTGCCTTGTCATTGCTGCCCCTTTTCATCCTCCCATTCTCCTTCTATTGGTTCTCCACATCAGCTGGTTCTCTAGCTCATTTCCTTTTACCCAGGTGCCAGGTTACAAGCATCAAAGAACATAAAATGTGCTTTATACCCCACCCGATTTCCAGACACAAGTCCTCTGGCTTTCGGAAGTGTCCACTACAATTACAGTCAATTTCAGAGTTTGTGTCTGGGTTTTAATGGATTGTTTGGTTTGCAAGTGTCATCCATGCAACGTTCTGCTTATCGGGGTGTCGCTCCCTGCTGAGCTGCATGATCAGGTCTCCCTCACAAGGGTTCCATGTGTTAATGTGCCTGCAAAAATATCACCATGCAAAAATATTGCCTTATTTGTGCGGCGATATTAAGCCATGGAACGTGCAGGAGACACCCCAGCAACCCCCATCATTTTTTTGATGGAGCGGGTGACACCCCGGCAACCCCGGGTGCCCATAACCCGATAAATTATCCCCACTAATAATATTGTCTGTGGCCTTACCCCACGACCATACATATATGACGATATTATTGGTGGAGATAATATTACCTGATACCATCACAAGGAATCCTGATATCAGTTTTCTACAGGACAAGACAAAGAACACTGTTCTGCATTCTGTATGGCAGGTATGGGGCAAGGAAATGTGCTACTTCATTATTTTATCAGCCACATTAAGATGAGACAGAGACTGGGGCCCTCCCATCTCTAATCCCGCCTCTGGAACAGGAGTTGCTCTGGCATGTGCCTTGTTAAGCCTCTTGCTGCAGGTTGAGAGGGGCCCAATCCCCTCTTCACAGGGTCAGGTCTATGATCCTGTAACACCTGGCCTAGGAAACCTGGGTGCTCTGGGGATATGTATTGGAGTGCTTGCGTGTTCCCTACTAGGCCTAATGTATGTTATCTTGGAAAATAATTTAATATCCTTGTACTTCTGTAATCGGTCAGATTCTGAAACAGTTAGAACCAACTAAACACCAACATGAAGCATTATAGTAGAAGTGAACATTTACACATGTTCTTATTATTGGGCAGACTCAGTAAGTAAATGCATGGAAATATGCTTGGCAAAAGAAGTTTATTATTTGGATGATATATAACTGTTTACATTTCTCGTGCTGCATACAGTCTTAACTTTAACTTTGTAACCCAGCAATCCTCTCAACTAGATACATATGAGGTTGGCAGAATTAATCCAGTGCAGTATTTTCCTCAACACCTGGAACTTGTAGTACTCCATTCATGATGTACAAATCAAAGCTGCAATCAGAATAGCTACATGAGCAGTAAACTGACGTGGGTGTTGTTGAGTGCTCTTTTTCTTGTACTTGTAGTTGTGTTCCCCTACCTCATCATGAATCTTAACCCGCAATTACAGAATGCAGAAAATGCAGAACCTGGGGTGCTGCCCACACTTGTTACAGGGAGAGTCAATATCTCTGCACTTGACCAAGTATTAACGACAGAGATATTTCAATGTTTTGTGTTGGGAAGGAAATATTTAGCCAGTCTTTTCCTTTTAGATGCCAGCACATTTAATTCAGAAGGTTGCGTCTTTCATTGATAATTAGAAAATTAAATCTACAAAGTGCATGTTCAAGGACCAGTGCAGTCTAAACAGCGGAAACGTGCTCTTTGAAGATATGAGCTATTGGTTCCAATTATTGCAGTTTTCAACGTAAAGCAATATCAAATAAATGCCTCTGTTGAGATTTCCTTTAATGTGAGCACCTCTAAACTCGTTTGTTTTCGCAACCTAAGAATTAACATGTGCTATTTCTAAATTGCTAGATCAGCACAGGTAGACAAAAGTAACTTCTTACTGTTTGAAATAGGAATATAGTTACATTGTATGTTGAAATGTAACGTGAAGGAAGATTCTAGTTGTATATCAAACTGGTAGAACGAATTCAACACAGTCTAAATCACCAGAACCTTGGGTGTTTTCATAGAATTCGGTTTTACCAAACTAAATCTGTGGTTTGCCCATGGTATTTTGGGTAGATTTGGACAAAATAGTATTGATTGGGCATTCTTGGTTCCATTTTGGAATCAATGTTGTGTAAGCAGAGACAGGAAGTTGCAGGTCAGTTGAAGGAAAAGGCATCCATTGAATGAGAGGTAGAGAACAGGATTTTTTGAGAGAGAGTTCGAAAATTAAGGTATGACTTAGTTGAGGATGAGGTAGAAAATTAAAATAGAATTTGTTTGAGAGAGATGTAGAAAACTCAAATTGAAAAAGCCATCTTTTTTTGACTTCTTACTACTAGGGGAATAGAGAATCAGAGTGGTCCCCACACATCAGCATTAGACATTTCTTGTCAGAGGGAGGAGTACGACATCCCAGAATCGTTTGTGGAAGGCAGACTGCATTAAATTGCTGTACCTGTGTGTTCCAACTAATTTAGATGAGAGAACATGCTTGTTGCATGTGAAGAAACAGTCTTGCAATCCTTTAGGGACAGGACTAGATTATATTCAGTGGCTGTATCTGAGTTGACCATCTTTTTGTGATGGGCTAAAAGATATTATTTGTGAAGAAAAACTCTAAGAATTCTTTTGAGGGATGAAGGAGATTACATTCTGTGTCTGTAACTGAGTGGGCCATCTTAATGTGATTAGGCAAAATAGAGGTTGCTTGCAATTAAAAAGTCTTAACACCCTACAGGGTCAGGCGGGGATTAACACAGTGGCTGTAACTGTGTTGTCTGTGTGCTTATGATGAAACACAGTAGTAGCTGCTTGTCACAAAAAAGCCGTAGAATTCAGCAGGACATTAGAGTATGTTCAATAATGTACCTTCTTATTGTGATGAGACAACACGATTTCTACAAAGACAGTTTTAAAAACACTTGTATGGTAGAGAATACATTCAGTTTGTGATTTTATTGTGACATTGACTGTGACTATTGCAAGGGGAGGACAGACCATCTTGCATGACATAAAGAAATATTACATTTATTGACCAATTGAGGAGAAGAAAATCACATAATTGTTTAGAGGCAGGCCTGAGAGTCCATCGTCACTTTAACTCATTGTGTCATCCTTTAATGCAAGAAAAAATTCCTGTTGATTAAAAAGAAAGCATCTGAGAACTCCTTTGTGATATCAGTAGATTATATTTAGTGGTTGTGAGTGGACCATTGTATTATGATAAGACAGCATGCTTGTTCCTAGCAAAGAAAACTCTAATAACTGTTTGGGGGTTGCATAGTATATTCATTGGTTGTAACTGAGTGTATCAACGTTTTGTAATGAGATATAGAACTGTTTGCTTGCAAAGAAAAAGTCAGGGTTTTTATGGCTGGATAATGTTATATTCATTGGCTGTAAGTCAGTGTACCATGTTTCTTTTGTGATTATAGAATATAGTAGTTCCTTTGAAAGATAATGGGCCTCATTACCAGGTGGGAGGTAGCCATGCCCTTGATAAGAGCATGGCTACCCTCAAACTCAGGCCCTGCTCCGGGTCCAGCAAAAGGGGACTTAACGGGGCATTCCAACCTTGGAGGGCCCGGTAATTCCCTTTCGCGGGACCCGGAGCCGGTACGTCCCCATTCCCATTTGAGCCCCCATAGGGCTCAATGGGAATGGGGAGGATGGTAGCAGCGGTACTGTTCATAACGGTACCGTTGATACCATCCTGGTCTGCTCGCGGGTGCCGCTCTGCATGCCTGACCAGGCGTCCAGAGCGGCACCTGCAAGCAAACTCGTAGTGTTGCGGCATGGAAACAATGGCACCGGTAGCACTACCAGCGCCGTTGTTGCCTTACCGCGACAGTAATAATGAGGCCCAATGTCTTAAAATATCGGAAGCAAGGAAGATGTAATCTTCAGTGGCTAAAATCCTCAGTACCAGCTTTTTGTGATGAAACTAAATATCTGTGGCTTGTGAAGGAAATGTATGAACATTTGGAAAAGGGATATATGTTATTCAGTGGCTGCAAGTGTGCACACAAGCTTTATGTGAAGATACAAAATATGTGTTACTTGCAAAGAAAAAAGTGTCTGAAATCAGTAGAGGCATGGAGAGATAATAATGGATCACTGAAAATCGGTATACACGCATTTCGCCGACGGGAAAGTCATCGCGGGACTTTTCATCGCCAAAACCCTGGTTTTCTTTTTTATTTATTTTAGGGGGGGGGAATTTTGTGCGGGTTGGGGTAAGATTATTTAAGTATGGGGGGCCTGGGGGGAACCCCCCGATAAATTAAAAAAAAAAACAGGGTTTTAGGCAAAAAATAGCTGGCGATGAAAAGTCCCAAGATGACTTTTCCGTCGGTGAAATCATGTAGAACCCTGAAAATCATTGTCCCAATGTTGTGTGATGAGAATAAAACAGTAAATGCATTAAGGAAAAGTTTTAGAATTGTTTGGGGCAAGAGGAAATCACATTTGGTGTCTGCAACTGAACATGCCCTCATTATGGGATAAGACAAAATGCTGGCTGTTCTGAAAAAAAATCTCAGATTTATTAAAAGACGGGAGGAGATATTGTTCCATGACTGCAAATCAGTGTTCCATCTTTTTGTGATAAAAATAGCAGAAAAAGTTGTAAGATTATTTAGGGCAGGAGCAGAATTTAGTCAGTGTCTACAACAAATGTGAGAAAAAATATTTGTGGCCTGAAAAGAATATTTCTTAAAATTATTTGGGGAATGATGGCTATTACATTCAGTGGCTGTAACTGAGTGATACATATTTCTGTGTAGTGTCAATATAAGATTTTCTTGTGAAGAAAACATGTTAGAATTCTTTGTAGGCACGAGTAGATTATAGTCAGTAGCTTAAAATGAGTGGAATATCATTTTTGATGAGGCACAATACTGGTTGCTTGCAAAATAAAAAATCATACTTTTTAGAAAGCATGAGGGCATTTTGTTAAGTGGATGTAACATAGAGGGCCTTCTTATTTTCTCACAACAAAATCCATGTTGATTTTAAGGAGCACGTTTTAGAATCTTTTGCATGTAGCAGATGATAGTCAGTGTCTGTAATGGAGTGGCTTATCTTTTTGTGATAAACACAATTCAAATTGCTTGCAAAGAAAAGGTCTTAAAAATCTTTGGAGACAGAAAGAGATTGAAGAAAGTAACTGTAACTGAGAGGATGATTTTATTAGTCCTATGGAAGAGGTTATCCCAGTTACTATCCTGTGTGGCTTACTCACATGTAACCTTTCCTGACATTTGGAAGGAAGGTAACCATCTTGGTGGCACATGTCTGAAGCACCTAAATATGCAACGGCATTCAGCTAGATCGTATTGTACATCAGCCACAACCGATGCAGACCAGAACTGGTCTGTTAAATTGAAAGTATTACTGTTCCCTTCAGCAGCTCCTGCTGTGAAAGTGAAAGCAGTACATGTTCAGGTATTGTGGTCAGAGAAGGAGGAGGAGATCCAGTACTTTTCTTAAGGGATGAAGGGGAAAGGCAGCAAAATGTATCTAATGATGACCCAGAACGAACAACAGGCCCGGCCCAACAGGCCCCGAGGTGGAGTGAGCCTGATCTTTCCTTAGTAGATCCCTGCCTCCATCATTCCCATTCAGACCTATTCCTCCTTAGAATGCCTGATCTGTGGGCTCTCTATCTCTCCTGGCTTCTCTCTGACCTGGGCCACCATCTACCGGCCACCTGGCCAGGTCTCCCCCTTCCTCTCTGAATTGGCTGACCTTTCTCCTTTCCTCTAACTTTCAGCTTCTCCTCCTTGGGGATCTCAACATCCACCTTCATTCCCCAGTCCTCTCCTCTGGACTTTTTCGGCAACATATGTAACTCTCTTTTCCCTCTCCTTTCTACCCTCAGGTCCGACACACTCAGCCCGGACACACCTTGGATGTTCTCATCTCTTCAGACATCCCTCTCGCTAATCCTCCTAATACTCCTGTCTCCTGGACAGACCAATTCCTTCTTCTCACCTGAAGCTTCCTGTCCCCTTGGCAAAGGCCCCACCCAGAACTGGCACCTTCCTTCACATTCATTCGACCTATGAAGCGAGTGTCAGTGGCCGCCTTTGCCTTCACTTTCTCTCCCCCACCTACTCCTGCGGCTGACACCCATTCTGACACAGCCCTTTCCTTTTGATCTCTAACACTTTGGACCTCCTTGCCCCTGTTATGAGGATCCACCTGCAGATTGCTACCAATTGCAACTCTTGGTACGACTCTGATCTGGCCACTCTGAATAGCAAGTGCAGAGTAGCTGAAGTGGAGGGTATCGGACGCACCATCTGACAAACTGGCCTGCTGCCTGCTCCAAAGGCAATGCAGATTCTCCATGTTCTCTAAGAAGAGGGTCCACATTCAATCCTGCATCTCTGCGGCCTCTAAAAACACACTTTTGAAAATCAGCAAGAAGCAGTCCAATTCTTCTGAAGTATCTACCTCTTCTACACCCAACCAGTCCATCTGCATGGCTGTGGCTTCTCATTTCACCACTAAAACCCATGACATCCTGTCCACACTCCTCTCTTCTTCTCCTCTCTTGCCCTCCACATATCCCAGGCTCTCCCTGGCCACCCCCCTCCTCTCCTTCTCTCCTGTAACACCTGATGATGTTTCTAGGCAAGTCCAGTCTATGAAAGTCTCATCCAAACTGATGACCCCCTGCTGCTCCAGAACAATTAAAGACAACATTGTCTCTAGCTCCAGCCTTGACCGATTTCTGTAATCACTCCTTCGCCCCTGGTTCTGTCCTCTACCTTTTCTAGCACTCTCGTGTACACCTGCTACTAAAAAAGGCTTCTGCTGACCCCTTCATTCCGGCAATATCACCCGATCCCGATCATCCCTTTCCCGGGCGAACTCCTGGAGAAGTTGGCTATCTCCCAGCTAAGCCTATACACTGAATCTTTTGGTTGTGTCCATGAACATCAGTCTGGTTTCAGAGCAGCCAGAGGCATGGAAACTGCTCTACTGAACACCTGAGAAGACTTGCTCTCTAACCTTGAGACCAGGTCTCCTTCTGTCCTCATTCTCCTTGACCTTTCCTCATTTGACACGGTCAACCACTCCATCCTGATTAATCATCTCCACGAGACCATGGACATCATGGATCAGGCCCTGGGATGACTGACCTCCTTCCTCTTGGACTGACCCTCCCAGGTTCAGCTTGGGTCCTTTCTCTCCACCACCTCTCTCTCCACATGTGGTGTTGCCCAGGGCTCTATCCTCTCACCCTGTCTCTTCAATGTCTATCTGGCCTCTTTGGCCCTCCTGATCTCTACCTTTTCCTCTAACTTTCAGTGTTATGCAGATTACATGCAGCTCTTTCAGACTACCCTCGGCCTCCTCCTCCTTGCTCATCCCTGACTGTCTATCCACTATTCAGGCATGTTGTGCCTCTAACAATCTCTGCCATAATGCCAGTAAGACTGAGATCCTTCTCATTGGAACCCCTTCTCCCGCTTGTCCTCCCTCACTCTGGCCACCCTCCTTCGGCCCTCTCCTCTCACCCTCTTGTGAGGCAAAAACCTTGGGGTTATCTTCAATTCCACTCTCTTCTTTGCTTCCCACATCATGGACCTTGCCAAGAAGGCCATTTCCAGTTGCATCTCCTCAGAGGTATTATCCCTTTTCTTCCCCTCCCCCAGAAGCTCACTGTCTCCAGAGCTCTGGTTGTCTCTGGGCTGGACTATTGCATCAGCCTCTTTCTCAATCTGCCTAACTCTACTCTTCACCCTCTTCAAATCATCCAGAAAAGGATAGCAAAACGTATCCCTGGCCACATGCCCATGGTCTGCATATCTCTGGCCCTGGAATCCCTCCACTGGCTACCTGTGGCTGCAAGGATCAAGTTCAAGACCCTCTGCATCGTCCACAAGGCTTTCTGGGACCATGGTCCTCACTATCTTCAACTATCTCTTACTAAATGCCTTCCTTTTAGAGACATCCGCTCATTTACCGCTAATTCTCTGCAGGTCAGTCGTTTCTCCAAGCAGAGAATGGCAGGTAGATCTCTCTCCTTTGTATGTGCCCCCCTCTGGAATGGCATCTCTGCCTCTCTCTGCCTTGCGCCGGTTCTCCTTAAATTCGGGATGCTCATTGAGACCTTCCTTTACTCCTCCTCTTTCTCGCTCCCTCTCCCCTGCTAACCTACCCTTGCTCCTTCATCCATCTACAGCTGGCTGCTTGGTGCCCTCTGAGTCTTAAAGGGCACCAGCCCTCCCACCTGACCAGTCCCCCTGCACTTGCCACCTGGGCCACCTTGCACTGCCACCTGGCTTCCCCTGCACTGCCTGGCTGGGTTGCTCCCTGTAGCCCCAGTCTTCCTTACACTTAACTCTGAGCCCTGCTACTCTGATTGCGCTTCCCCCTGTACCCTCCCCCTGCACTTCTTGTTGCACACTTGCATGATCTAAATGACACTAGGGCTAGTAAGATCGTTTGCCTTGTGTTCCCCTTGTTCCCTCCCTCCCCCTTTACCCCCCGCCTGCCTGGTTGAGCCTTGAAACATTTGTGTATAGGTGCATAAT
The DNA here is from genome assembly GCF_040938575.1 of Ambystoma mexicanum. Lineage (NCBI taxonomy): Eukaryota > Metazoa > Chordata > Amphibia > Caudata > Ambystomatidae > Ambystoma > Ambystoma mexicanum. Next base: position 81,495,367 of record NC_090941.1, read on the forward strand.
AAATAACAAATCAATCAAACAATGAATCAATTAATGAACACACCATGCAAAGGAGCATGATGTGACAGCAACTCCAGTACAGAATGTAGAAGAGACTGTTCAACGAAGGGGCACCTAGTGTAGAGGATCATAATGTTTAAGTATTTTCAACCAAGACAGAAATCCACAATATATCACTACCAGCTATCTGTGCAATACAATTGTGTGCCACCTGGACAGCATATCTTTTCCCATCAATGTAATACTACCAATATGTGCCAGGATAGTGCTAAACAATACATTGTCTGCATTTCACATGTCGCATGACAGAGAGTGGTTGCTCGCCACAAATTTTGCGGTAATGTTGTCCACGGATCTATTGCCTTATTCATTTGTTGACAATCTTTAATTCCCTCAAAACAGCATATGTTAGGGCACTCGACATGAGGCTGCGCCCGATATAACTAAAAAGTGGGCAGGGTCAGAAAATGTATTGTTTCCGCTGTGCGAGAATGGGGTGGACACATTGGTGCACTTTTTATTATTTTATGAGTCATTGAAATATCTAGGAGAGCAATGTACCTGATACACCTATTTAGACAGACCGAATTGTTAGCGAAGGCATTCGCCTATGTAAGGAGACCACTGCTTTGAACGTGGTTCACTTTGTCGCCAAGTATATCCAAAGAGCCTGGCTACGACGGAATAGGGCCACTGTGGCTAGCCTTTGAAGTGTATGGAATGGATGTAGCTCTTTACCAAAACCGCTTCTCCCGATTGGGATTTATCAGGATTTTGGTTAAATAATTGTTGTACCGTATGTCATACCCTTTTAACCTATCAAATGTATTTTAGAGTTTATGAATAGACAATGAATTTTATTAATATGTATTGTTGGGATACTGTGTGATTATTTACTGATGTGATGCTAACCGATATGGTTTATGCCGAATAAAGGGTATTTTGAATTCAATTTAATTCCATCTGTTCATGAGTAAAGTCTGTCACTGCTGGGAAACTCCCAATCAATCTTACTTTTTATGAAGGATGTAAAGGAGTTTTATCACAATGTACTTTTTGCAGTGGGACAGGCTCTCGCACATTCCAAGGGCGATCATTTCCACTTCACCATAGGCATGAGGACCAGAGGTACTAGTATTGACTGCATGGCTAGACTACACACAGAATGACATTATCCAGGACCCTACGAATAACTACGGGGTAGCAAGTGCATGTAGTTCAGCATCAGGCCACTTGGTGTATGCAAGGATATGAAAGCAGAGGCCACATGGGAGTGGCCATCGGGAAAAGTGGGACAAGGTGGTGGCACAGTGGCTAAGCCAGCAACACCTACACCTACAGCTGGGCTTTGTTGCTGCTTACAAGTCTAAAAGACGTGTTGCTCTAGGAATTGGCAAGACCACGTGCTTTGTTGTTTTATTTTTGTCATTCGGCTTGTGTTGACTTTTTTCATAAGCAATTGTCAGCCTTTCAAGAAATGATTATCCACATTTTATTTGAGCCTGTCATCTTAGACATGTACTGAGCCAATTTCATGTGTACCTCGAGCTTACACTGCACAACCTCAACACTATTATTACTACTCCTGGGAGAATAGCTCAGCGGCAACGTGTTCGCCTTAGAAGCAACACGACACAAAGCAACACAGGTCCGATCCCCGGGTTCGCGCTTAAAAACCTCTGGGTATTTGAGTGCGTTATAAATACGCAACTAAGACAAAAAAAAAAACAATTACGCAACTATAAGACAAACAATTCCTGTAACAGCGCCTCGATGCCCGCGGGCTGTGTCAGCACTTTAAAAATGCAAATGAATAAATAAATACTCATTGGAATTCTACTATGCACATGTTGGACATGCTCAGTGAATAATGTAATGCCATCAATGATTATTGCAGGAATTACAACTGAGCATTAGATGGAGGCTTCGTTATATCAAGACAGCTGCTTTTGCTTGATGTCTCTTATGCACCTTTAGAAAAGGCCACCAGTTGTGAAAACTGTCGTTCTGTATCCCTTGGAGAGGCACTGCCATTGGTGAATCTGCTAGAACACAGCCTGACCAACATTAGGAGGGCCCATGATTTGGCAAGCAAAGTGAATACATTGATGTTGGTGAGGGGTGTGCTCTCTACCTTTCACGGGGTTACACCAGTAGCCTCAGTGAATGAAAACACTGAATAATTTATGGCATAATTTCAAGATCCTTATATCAAGATAAAAGCACATGATGCATATTTCAGGATTAAAGCATTCAGCCACATGAGATCTATGGTAGCACAGCACAATAAAACACTGTTAAAATGTGCAGAGGTGCACTAATTCACTGGATGGACATTAAAATGTGTGACAAAGAGATCCAGGTAGAAAATGCACTCAGTCCTTTGCCCAACACATCACTGGACATGCCAAGAACATTTCCTTATTCACTATTAGGAAGTACATTGCTCTTGTCACCAACACCATATGACATGTCATCAGTGAACACTATTGATAGTGTTCAGCTGGAGATGACGAGTCTGTAGCATACAATCCTTACTTAATCAGCAATCTGAATGAGTCGTTAGTGCTGCCTGGGCAATTAAGGAGACGTCTGACATCGCCCTGTGTAAAACAATTAACCTTCAGGAAAATAAATCGGTACTGCGTTGAGGAAGACTATTGCAAAACACATAATCATATCCAACACACCAGCTTAGATGAAGAAGTCTTGTCGCCTGCTTTAAATCAAATCAGCTACTAACATTGGAATAGGGTTGTTTTTTTGGGCATGTGTTTTTGAAATCAATGGTTTAATGACTGACTGCTCGTGGGTGTAGTGTGACTGTGATGCAATGATGAGAGGCTTTTACTGGTTGTGGTACTACGATTGTGTTGTTAAGTTATGCCCCTGTGTCATGATGCTGATATTTAGTTAGAGGGAGATGTCCGCAAAAATATGCACCGTGGCAGTCATACAATTTGCCGAAATAGGGCTTAGCGTGCGCTAGTATAGTGTGCAAACCCCTTCAAAGTGTAGTACATGGTGTTTGAGGGTTGACTTGAATGCCAATGTGCAAAAAGAATGATATGCATCCTTCCAACTTGTTGTCTCCCAGCATTCGTTTGCAGGCTACTCAGTATGTGTCCTTGTATTCCTTCTGCTGCCACAAGATGGTATGAGCAATTACAAATAATATGTGACTTTGGTTTGTGATCATTATATGCTGTACTCCTAGGGGTTAGGGTGTTTCAGTGGTGTGGGCAAGGAAGGAGAAGGGGTGGAAGTGGGAGGATATGCAGAGCAGGCAAAGGATGGAAAGACTGAGGATGGTGAACGACCATAAGGTGCCAGGAGGACAGTAGCTAGAGATGGAAGCAGTCATGTGAGGGCTTGCCAAATTATATGGTTGAGCGCTTCACAGAATTGCACCTATATGACATCTCCTGTTTACCCATTAATCATAGATTGCTGTCAGTCTTCCCATTTCTCAAACTGGTGGGGGATTTTGGGTTGATGGCAATGCAATTGAATGCAAGTGTAGCACCAGTGTATCTATGACCTCACTGGCCTTCAGCTCCCCACAGCCCTTCCACTTGATCACCACCTTGAGACGCAGGCAGTCTGTGCCTGCATTTCTGAACATGTTACCCTGAAGCGTGCTCCCATATGTACACTCAACCTTTCCATCAGAGTGAGTCACGAAGCCAACAGAACATAGAGAGCCCTGATAACTTGGCCAGTAATTCTGGCTGAGGTTGGGCCGATTTCTCATGACCCTGTCCTGGAAAGGATCAAAAGCTTCAGGGGTAGTGGAAGATGCTTCCTCCTCAGTTGTTGAGGAAGAACTGTGGCCGAGTGGGTGGCGGATGGCACAACGTGCCAATTCCTGCCATTGCTAAAAATACTAAAGCACTGCAGTCATGCCCAATGTATAACTCTTCTTGCCCCACCACACTTTTGTATTGTAGGGCCTTGGTAGAACTATACATCCCTCCGCTGTACCTTCAACTCAGAATGTACTGCCAGACCCTGGAGGTGGAATACCTTGCTCATTCCACATGCAGGAAGGCACCAGCATAAGCTTTGCCTCCTCCCACTTAGCCGGCTGCCACTCTTCCTCCACCTCCAGTTGTCTTTTTTCTCTCACAAATCGATGTCCTCCGCCTGCCTTGCAGCCACCTCATTTTCAAATTCCTGCTGCCCACTACTCCTCCAACCACCATCTCTCTCCTCATTTTCCTACTTATGCCTTGCATCTGCATCCTCCTATTCACACCTCATCATGCTCCACCTACTATCCTTTATATTCCTTCTCATACTACTATTCCTGACTTGCATTTGCCTCGTTTTGTTGATGTTCCTTTTTGTCCCATATCCACCTCTTTCTAGTCCTCCTCTTGCTGCCCTTTCATCTTTGCCTCCTTGCATTACATCTCTTGCCACTCCATCTTCTCTTTTTCTTGTTTCGTATCTGCAGTTTCTCTGACTTCTCCTCCCACATCAGTCCCCCAATGACTGCATGCTACTTTTATGTGTCTCTATCCTTTGCACCCCCTCCTCGCAGAGTTTCTATCACTTGCCTGCTCTTCACCTTTACCACCCTCAAAATCTTCTATATCTACGCAACCAGACAAGATGCTGACGTAACTCTCAACAGACTCTTTGCACGATTCATGAAAAAGTGTGCATAGATCCTGTAAAGCCTGCACTCCGAGAACGACTCTGCATGAGCCTGCGTGCATAATTTTTTCTGCACGCTCCGCGTATTCATGGAATTGTACCCGCAAAGTAATCCTATACGCAGTTTGTGGCCGGGTTGCCGGCGACACGCCCTCCCACAAAGCAGATACAGCCACTAATTCCTACCTATGCGCGGTCCTCGGGCACAAACTCATGCACCCCTGTAATCCTGTGCGGGGTCCCCCGCAACCAAGCAAGCACCCTAGTGACACTGTGTAGTGTCCCTCACAACTATTCCCAGCACCCTATCAACATGCGTAACATACATCACAAAAGTTAACATTTCCCGGTAAATACACGTGCGAACCCCCGTTAACCGTTCCTGCACTGCTTACTCGCACCCATAACTTCTATCGGAATCATGTCTGTGTGTACATACACCTAAATCCAACATGCGATCTTACCTCTGCGCAGTGATTCCTATGCGCATGTGTCTCTACTTCTGCCTTCGGGTGGCAGTTACTTTGATTGCTTTGCATGGTCATTTCCCCAATGTGAGGTTGCACTGTCAGATCCATGAATACGATTATACCTGCGCAGTTATGGGCGTGCAATCGCCTTGCAGGGGTCGTCCCTCGGAATGCCCACATTGCCCTTACTCTTCCACATTTTTCGAGTTCTGCCCCCTACTCTATGCGGGTGGCTCACAGAGACGGTCTGAAACTGCGCGAAGACACCCAGAGTATGAAAAAGTCCTGCGATTCCATGAAGCAACATACAGGGTTTTGCGCGCAATTTACCACTCAAAGTCCCTATTTACCACGCAATTCCATGAATATGGCCCTCTGTATCTTTGACCATAGGTACACTAAACTCCAACACTTCCCCCTCATATGAAGATGACATGCTCCCAAAAAGATACATTTGTTCCACGGTAAATGTTGCGTGATACTTAGGGAACGGTTTACACAAGGCTTTCTACAGAGGTTTTCACAGCAACAGTTTTTTTTATTAATTTGTGGTCGAATGGGAAAAGGAAAGGGATTTAATAAAACAACAATCACAAAAGGTTTTCACAAAGGGGTACTTTTCCGTGGTTTATTTGTTTTAGGTGGAAGATGGGAAGGGAAAGAAATGGATTAAACACACACAGACACACAGGATTTATCACAGAAAGTTCAAGCTTGAAGACACTTCATTAAGCAAGCACATTGCAAAATTATATGACAGTAGTAGGGATTAAAATATGAACAATTAGGTAAGGAAATGGATATAAAACGAAACATCAATCACAAAAGTTTTTAACAAAGGGGTAAGGGGAAATTGATGGTTTGTTTATTTTTTTAGGTCGAAGGTGGAAAGGTGGAAAGGGAAAGAGATTGATTAAACACACACACATTTGCAAACGCACACAAACACACACATACACGATTTCTTAAAGGAAGTTCAGGCTTTAATGAACTCAAATAAACGAGCACATTTCAAAATGAAATGATAGTAACATAATGAATTGTGAAAAAGATGCTCACAAATGCCCTTTTTGGCTACAGTACAAGCTATACTGCTCTCTCCTAGTGTGGACTACTAGTGTGGATCGGTTGCCTTATTCATTCTAATAGACAAGCACAACCGTCAGATAATCTGAATAATAAATCTGATAAGGCCACTGAAACTCACTAGGGAGTTGGGTGATGCGATTGGACCACCTAAGGTCTCCAGGATGTTTGGTGGTTCTGATTTGCCCATCAAATGAGGTTCCACCCACCAAATCTCTTGCGCAGGTTTGAGGCTCCTCTTGGGCTGCCTGTCAGTAGGAGTCAATTATCTTACCTTAACTAAACGATGAACATGAAACAAGCTCCTAAAATGAACAAGTAAGATAATATGTAAAATGCAGCATTTACACATATGAAACACAGATTTGCCCCCACGCTAATGCTGGTGTAACGTGCTGTTTTCCATCTCAAATTGATGCAAAGCGGTGAATGAATAGTTTTTTTTTAGGATGATGGGGTGTTTCAGGGGAATGAATGGATGGTCACAGTACAGTTAAGTCATTTAGAGAAGACAGGAGAAGGTGGCAAGTCACTAGGGAGGTGGTTGATTGGTTCTTCCTTCTGCCTACCACACCTTGCCTTGGGTACCCTCTCATGGTGGCACACTGAACAACCAATGAAAATTGATGCATTGTCTGCTGGTATCAGAAGACAGATTCTGATTGGCATGCCATTGCTTGTTCCTGAGTTTTTTGTTTTCCTTTCAAATACAATAGCTTTCCTGGCTTAAGATATACCTAAAGAAAATACAGGTGGTATTTGCAGCATCTCCTCTATCTTACCACAGACAAACCATAATTATCCTCTGTGCAACTTAAAAAAGCAAAGTAACATGTAATGGAGCATCAACCTCAATTTGCACAACTCTGCACCGTTTATTTAATGCAGCTACATAGCTAGTGTTGGCAGCTATTGATTGATTTTCTTTCCTGCATCCCTTGAATAGCTATGCATACTGTTGACACCATGTGAGGGAGCACAGTGAGGTTCGTGCCCACCTCTTACATCTGTGTGAAAACCCCAGCAATAGATCTGAATCTTGGCATGGCCAACTCAGTCTGTCCTCTTCTAAGCTCTTTAAATTGAGTACCTTTTAGTTGAGTAATAAAAACACCCATCTCTTGTGCAAAGAGACAAGTTGGTTTGTCCTGTATTGACTATGCACATAAAAATTAAAAGCTAGAATATCCGGTACCATAGGGAACCCAATGGTATTGGATTATCAAAAATGTCTGTTATCCAGATATGTTGGTTATCCAAACAAGACAACATAGCAAACTGGCAAAAAAAAGCAACCGAGGCGTAGACAGGGAAGGGCCTGAGCGGGCAAGGCCCACCCAAAATCTGTAAATGGCCACTCAGCAGTGCTGTGTGGGCATTTCCAGATGTTAATGTCACTGCAGTGGGCTCCGCTTGTTAAGTAATCCTGGCTACGTCTCTGAAAAGCAAGCTTCTCAGGCCTGTTTGCTGCGTTATCAGGCTTGGAAACTTTGTTATCTGGCATTTTCTTAACTGTAACGGTTACTATTGTTACTATTACTGGAAATGTAGGAGTCAGTTAATACATAGATCATTCCAGTTAATAGGGTGCCGGAACACAAAGCTTTTACTCTATTACCTACACCACTTATTTTTAGGAACGTATGCATTTAAAAGGTGCATAATTGCTATTCCTACAGTATTATTTTGCGGCATGGTTGTCTTGCATTCGATTCGGTTGTATTATCTCCTGCCATCGGGTTGTCTCTTGTGCCCTGTTATGCTGCTCTTGTGAAAAAGGGCGCGGGATGGGCAACCGTTCTTATTGTGACACCGGCAGTCACTTTGGATTAACTATCTTTGAATCCATCATGGAGCACTGCAAGTGATTATTTCCACATGTTTGGTTATGTTTTTGAAACGTGTGTCGTGGATGTGAGTCCACATTGACTACATATGAAAAAAGAAACCACGAGATAAGATTGCATGTGACACTTGACATTTTAGCAACAGAGCGTGCGAGGATCCCATAACACAACTCAAGCGAAATGGCACAGGCATGCATTGCAACAAAACAATCTTAATTTCCAAAATACAGCGCCATTTTGTTTGTAATCCTATCCCAGATGCTCGGAATATTTAACTCCCAGCATTTTGTATGAAAAATAATAACAGCTGATGATCTCTTCCGAGAATTGACTTGCACATGTCAGCTGCCTGGGGTTCTACTATCCGATCGCAAAGCCCTTGCATTGCCAAACCGCAGTGGATGCCCCAGAACAGTGCGATTTTAATGTGGTTTCCTGGGACGCCAGGTCTTTGTGAACTCTGCCGGCTGCTTGGAGTTGGAAGACGATTGAATAATCCAGGGTGATTAAAGCAGTGTGCGAGGACGTGTGGTGCAGGGCTCAATGGATAATATATATATATATGGTTGTAAAATAAATCAAATATAGCCGTAAAATAAAGAGTAGGCATGCCGATACTAAATAAAATATGATGTGTCGAAGGAAGAGAAGACAATAGCCTGAAACTGATGCTCATAAACACGTCGAAAAAATGTGAGTCGCACTCATTTATGAGATGGGTTATATGTATCCATGGTATCGAAATCCGGACAAATTGCGATAAAAGCAAGGCACTTAAGAAGAATTCCACCAACGACGGTCAGGCTGTAGCCAACCCGCGAGCCCTCGAGCGGGGTCCATGGTCTGAAGTGATCAGCCATCTGTGGAGTTGCAGAATCGCCCTACAAGCTGCTGTGCACATGGAAAACATTCCCTCTGCTTCCAGCGTCATTGTTATTTATGGAAGGCAGTGATCTGCAGCTTATGCATGTATCCTCCATACCAGGGAGTGCGATATTTACTGGAGCACGAATTCTGCTCCAGCAGACATCACATGCAGACATATGTTGCAGAGGGGTGTCGGCCATATTTTCAAGCAGAGTTAGCACATGGACCACACTGATTTACTCACTTTTGTGTAGTTTAAATAACATGGTGCAGAGCAAATAAATATTACTCCACTGTTGCTGGGACTAGATTTGAGTCAAACCTGTGTAATTTACCAGTGGATGGAAATAATAAACGTAGTTATGAGTTGAACGAACAGAGCTACACAGCTTGTTTACTTGTAATCTAAAGTGGTCTCACATAGCGCACTTTTGCCAATAGTTTTGGCTTCACGGCACAAGGCTCTGTATAAAAGGTCAGAAGGGTATTTAAGTCGGATAGCAGGAAGGTAGATGTGGAATCATGTGGTGTTGAGAGATGACGGTGAGAAGTACCCATTACCTGTGTTTGTAGAACGATTTGAAAATCTATGTATTCTATGTGTTTTGTACGGTCAGGTGCAGATAACCCATAAGGGCCGCCCCAAGGTTGTGAAGTGCAAGACTGACGATTTTTTGTATTGATAGGAGGTGGGAAGTGTTTGACTCTTTTTAGTAAACTGGACCTGGTGGGTCATCTGAAGGGGTGTGGGGTGAAAGTTGTCACAAGCTCCATCGAGTTCAACCTCATTATATATGGCACACAATCTGGCCAATTAGCAATTGGTGATCCAAAAACCAACTAAAGCAAAGCCTTCCAAGGCTCCAAGTCAGACGAGTTCTGATGAAGGAAGTGCAAGCAGTGGCGGAGCCAGGTGAGTAATGGTGTCTGACCTCCCCTCCTGGCTCCCCTGTGGTGCTTGGTGCCCCCGCAGCCTCCCGCAGGACTGGTGCTCTAATTAAGTACATGCACACAGGATGGTGCACCAATCACAGGTTTACAAAAAAAATAATGAATATCAGCACTGACTGACTAGTGACCGCCAGACAGCACTGACATTAAGAACAATGATGTAAATGGCACGCTGTGCCATCTTGTGCGGAGCGGTACGACACTCACAAGGTTGGCACAGGGACCATATCAGTGTCATGTTGGACATGCGGCCCTCCCTGGTGATTCAAATCCTTTCAGGCCATGCTGCCTTCCCTTGCGCTTGCACCAGCATGCTGCCTCGTTATGTCCCTGCCTGCCCCACCGGAAGAAGACCTAAGTGTAAGTATGTATGTATTTATTAATGTATTTTCTATGTATGTTAGTATTTTAATGTATGTATTTGAAATGTATGTATGTCTGTGCTTGAATAAATGTATGTATGTTTGAATGTAGTGTATTATGTGTGCGTGTGGACGCGCAGGACTAGATGAGTAGTTGTGTGTGCATGCATGTATGTATGCATATATCAGTATCACTGTGTGTCTGGGCATGTGCGTGTGTGTGTGTAATGTGCATGTGTTTGTAGAATCCCTGCAAGGGATCTGTAGTGACATACCATATACTATTTGTATGGTTGCTCAATATAATTCCCTAGCAGAGACTGCTGCTATTGATAGGCTGTGTGTCAGCATCCTCCTGCATGTGATTTAAAATGACCATTACTGGCATAGATGGCTGTCCTAAGCCTAAGACCAATAATGGTCACTTTAAATCATATGCATGAAGCACCTCAGCGTTCATGCATGTCATTTAAAGTGACCATTACTGGCTTATATAGGTTGTGGCACCAGCTTCATGCACGTGATTTTAATATGCCCATTACTGGCATAGATAGGTCGTGCCCAACTATGCCAGTAATGGTCACTTTAAATCATATGGGTGTGATTTAAACAGGGGTGGCTCACCCATAATGGGGGAGGGGGGATCGACCCTAAGGAGCCCTCGCCATCCTGGAGGAGCTGCACCAGCCAAGATGTCCTCAATCAGCTGCTTGTTGTAGCTCAGGGAGCGCTCCTGGGGTGGCTTGAACTGTCAAGGGGAAACATGGTTTCTGTTTATTAGTTCATACCCCAGCAGTTCATGTCCAATGGTCCATGCAAGACGATGGGAGTTTTCCTTCCCCAGCCTTGCGTGGCCCGTTGGGGATGCAGGCTGGTCTACTGCACATGTGTATGTGCAAGGTAGCACTAATTAATCACCCCACACATACAAATGGATCAAGGAGCCGCACCAGTAGCGCTTTGGTTCCTGCGTGCATGAACAAGAACCAGGAAGCAAGGCTTTTTAGAACAAGTGATGGAGCTGCATGAGGATCAACCTGGATTGCGTGGGTATAAGATTTTCATTTTTTTTTAAATGTATTATGTATGTGTATCAGTTGAATGAGTCAGTGAATGCTGTGTGGGATCGGAATGACTGACTTAATGTTGTTTATGAATCTATGCGTGAGAGTGTGTTAATGTTGGGACAGGGAGCATGTGGCGATGCCAAAATAACACATTTTCTTACTGGGCATCTATCATAGATGCTCAATAAAACAAATCATCATCCTTTCTTTTATCAACTGGTGGTTGATAAAAAGAAAGCATGATGTGTTATTACGTGGATAGACTGGAATTTTGTGGCAGCCAGTCTAGCCCTTTCTTACCGTGGCATGACATTTTTTTTTCTGGATATTTTTGATTACGCTGACATGTTAAGTGTTACTGCTTGGCTAGAATGGTGTTTTGCAGGCAGCCAGTCTGGCCCTTTTTTTTTTTTTTTTTTTACTATGGAATGACTTTTGTTTTAACTGGGAATCTATGTTAAACCAAGCAAGATATTTGTTATTAATTGGCCAGATTGGCATTTTTGTTGCAGCCAGTCTAGCCCGTACTTGCTGTGGCATGACATTTGATTCTGAGCATCTATAATAAAGTTTTCATTATAAGTGTTTTTACATGTATAGACTGGACTAAATTGTGCAGCCAGTATGGACATGTTTTCCTAATGTGGAATCGCATTTTTAAAGGCAAAGCCAGTAAAAAAATGTTCTTATGTGGGGATACGGCCATATATTGGTACATTCAGTGTGGACATGTTTTCTTACAGTATGATTACTGACATTATGTGCAAAGAAAACAGGAGTATGTTCTTATATAGGCATGTCAGTATATATTGGTGCAGCCACCATCGAAATACATAGGGAAAGCCAGTGTGAAAATGTTGAAAATTATTTTATACCGCTTATATTGTGGGTGAAGGCAATATAGACAATGCATTGGGAGATGCTTGTGTGTGCTGTTGGTGACTTGTACATTATCTGGCCTTTTACCCATTTTTGCACAGAAAGGGTGCTGTACAATGCACCATTTTAACACAATATTAAAAATAAATGTTCTGGGGGAAGAGAAACACCCCAACCCCCCCAGGTTGGTTCAGGCTCCATCTCTACACTTGATCGCTCTGTCATATTTAGGGGAAATATGTATGCCCCTCCAATTGAAGAATTCCCATCTGCCACTGGATTTAAAGTGACAATTGCTGGCATATATAGGTTGTCCTATGTATGTCAGCAATGGTCACTTCAAATCACATGCATGAAACTGCGACCACAATCTATCCATGCGAGTAATGGTCACTTTAAATCATATGCATGAAGGCTGAAGCACTTAATGTGTGCAATTTAAAGAGACCATTACTTGCTTAGATAGATTGCAGCTGCAGCCTTATCAGAATGGTATAAATGGTATAAAGTGCTCCTATGCAGTGTACTGTTGTTTATCTGGAATGTACTGTACTTTTTCATGTTACCCTAAAGAACCAATTGTAAATTGTATAGATTTCATCTTATTTTCGGGAGCAATAATATGTGCTGCAAAATGCATATCTGCACATTATTTAAAAAAAGATTCTCATGGGGAAATCTCCCCCCAGACCTCTCGGTCAGGGGCTCACATGCTATGCTCAGTAGCTTTCACTAATTTCAGGAACACTTTAGAACCCTCCCTGAAATATTCACCACCCAAAAGGGTTTGAGTACACATGAATCGTTTGGAACTCCTGGTGCCCTTTCAGGAGCTATCCTCCCCTCTGGCACCACCAAAATCTGCCTCTGCTACTTTGTACAAGTGGTGGAAGTCTGCCCTCTTGCCACCCTGTGTACCAATTGTAAGGTGTCCAGATAGAGAACAGAGGCACCTCATCTCCCAACAGATGAAGCGGTGGGACTAAGGTTGCATGGGGTCATCTGAATGGGATACTTAATTCCAATTGATCTGAGAAATATAATGATGCTCACCCAGCAGCTATACATGAAATTGCACTTCTTGCAAAATGCCAGCACAAAAGCTGCCTAACCTTCTGCCTGTCAGGAACAACCTGAATAGTGCGTTCTGAATTCAGAGATCCTGCAAGATCTCTTCCGGAAGCCCAGAAAACACTTAAATTCACATGAGGGATTCAGCAAGCAGGACCTACTCCAGCTGGCCAATCAGAAATGCTGAGCATCTGGGTGACAATAAGCTGGTCCATAACAGCCCTATAATCTCTGAGAAGATTCCATGGCCTGATAAAAGGCTGAGCACACTTTCTGGTTACCTGTAAGTTGTGCTTGGCTGTTAAAAGAAGGAATAGGGTTTAGCCACAAAAGGAGAGGACAAGTGAGTGTGTGCTTTTGCCACCAAAAGCATGTTTGTGTCTTTTTCATGTTTCCTTCACTGTGTCCTTTTAGTATTTCCTAAGCTTTGTTGGGATGAACGTCCAACGTCCCAAACGCGAGAGAAAATACAAACTAAGGAAGCCCATAAAGTAAGCGACTGATACCACCCTGAAGGTCACAGGCCCAGACAGCATCCATAATGTACAAGATTTAGGTGAAGTCGAAAAGAGAATATACTCATTTCTGAAACCACTCTTTGACGTGAGATAGACAGTAGCCAACAATACCGACACACATACACTTAGAATTTAGTACATGTAGGATGATGGCAAAGATGAACAACCTGTGAGCAAACATTAAGTCTAACCAGGCACACAAACGTACACACAAGTGAGCAGAACAAAGACACAAGTATTATTTCAAGCAGTAATTTAAGCTCCCATTGGCAACACTAAAATGTAGCAAATATAAAACTTGACATAAGTATATCTAACATCCTTTAGACGTCTAACACAGAGTGTAGGCCTCAGAATAAAGGTTGTTTTGTAGGCCATTTAGGTTTAGCAGGCCACAGAAATAAATGGATTAGTCTACACAGTGAAATGCATCCAGTTTTAGCCCACACTAGAGAGACACACACGCGTATTCAGCAGCCACGGACAGGGTGTAAAGTAGTGCTGTGATCGGTCAAAACAGAGAGGCGAAGCTCATTCCCTGGCTCCGAACGAGGAGCAGTGACTTAATCAGGTGTTACCAATGTGCTACGAGCACATGAGGCAAGGTGTTAGAAATTCACAGGGGATAGGCTAGGAGCAAAAGTGCTGCATGTTCCGAGGACTGCAGTAAATGAAACATGTAACATGTAAAATGCCTATCTAGTGCTTTAGAAACTAGCAAGACAAAGGCTACAGCTGCAGGGAAAAAGAAAGTGAGCAGAAGGGTGCACAAGACAAGTTGATCTGGGAGAAGACCTATACTGCCCCCTGTAGGAAAACATCCACCTAGGAGTGGAATTACAAATACAGAACAGCGTGAACAACCCAACAAATTTAGAGACTGGTATTCAGGTCCAAGAGAAGACAAGAGGTCCTTGTACATAATAGGGAATATATTAAATATTACATATTGATTCCTGAAAGCCCTTGGAATATAGGTGGTCTTAAGTAATAGGGTCATTCACCTTCACGCATACACAAATACACTATTTAGATGTGCACATGGTCCAGAGCAAGAGGCCAAGAAGCACGCCCCATGAAATCATGTAGACACATCATGAGAAAGGAAGAGGGTAACATGTTTCCAAAGAGAAGTCGCAATACTAACTGTCAATTGAACAGTCATAAGGGTGAGAACTTTAAGTCGGAGCCAAACTTTGAGTCCCATGAGAAAGGATGTGAAGTATTCTTTTTTGTTGCCACACTGTGTACACCTCACAATAAGATTGGCTAATTATGATTGAAACTACCAACCCCAGAACATTCAAAGAGACATATCCAATGAGCAACCAAGTTGTATGTGAAACATTTTAACCTGCCAACTGTCCAATGAAAAATCAGTGAAACTAGAGGACCCTACCACGAGATCATTACCATGAGGTAGTCATTAGAATGGTCATGAGGGCTAGGTATTGTATAGAATCACCTATAGCACAACCGAGAGTGTGTAATTAGCAAATGTGAATTTACATGCATCTTGAAACATTTTGTAAGAATCAACTCCACTTATCATTATCTCACTATATAAACCGCCATTTAATGATGTAATGTTGAATGATTTGTGAATTGTTCCCAGCTGCTGTTGCATGTAATAAACTTTTGTTTTTCTTGCTTCTGTGCACTTTATTTGTGGTTTATAGACATAATTTCGAAATCAAAAATTTCGAAAGTCAAAAAGTCGACAAAAAAATGTCAAAAAAAATAATGTCGAATTTATTTTTTATGCCATTTTTTTTTCAAAATGGGGGTTCCCCCCTTAGCACCCGTTGTTTTTTTTTGTACCTATTCTTTTTATATAAACTAGAGCCAAAAAAAATATCGAAAAAAAAATAATTCGACATTTTTATTTTCGACATTTTTGATTCGACTTTTTTGACATTTGAAATGTTTTATTCGATATTATGACTGGACACCTTATTTGTGCATTTGCTATTTTTCAATACTGATTTTTGTGCCTTACCCTGCATGACTCCGGCTATGAGAAGCCCTTTGTGATTATCTGTTTTTTCAATTCCATATTCTTCCCTTTCTTCCCTCTTAGTGCAAAGCCTTTTTGGAAATGTAAGATATTGTCACTGCCCAAGGCTCCTTTCCCAGGGATCGCCTCACCTGGATCTTCACTGTGGCTGAGTACCTTCTGCCTCCTTCTCCGGTCCTTTGGAGGTTTCTCTTCTTCCCCGTTCTTCTTTAGAGATCCTTTCCCCTTCTTACGTTCAAAGAGATAGGGGCGGTCTCCTCCCGAGGCCACTTTGACCGTTAATAAAACAAACAGTCAAGTGAACCCTGGGGAGCCCGCTCCTTCAAACAGGGAAAAAGCCTGAAAGGCAGAAAAAACCCTGTGTAGCTGCAGATGACGATGGCCGGGTAGATAAGAAGGTCCAGAGGCAGGTGAGGACTTTCTACAATGATCTTGGTTGTAACTCCAAAGGATAGCGGCACTGATTCGGGGCCTTTCTGGATGAAGGAGCCCGGGAAGGAGAGGTAAGGAAGAGTCGCTGAAGAGGACTTCCGCAATACACACGGAAGCGGACAAAGTAGGGTAAGCACGGGAATAGTACTACCGGAGAAACAGGTAAGATTAGAGAGAGCCAGAAGTCAGAACGAGAAAGAGCACAAGAGAGAATGAGTGAGTGAGAGCGAGAGAGCGCAAGTGAGTCAGAGTGAGAGAGAACGAGTGAGCTTGAGTGCGAGAGAGTGAGAGAGTGAGAGAACGGAGATGTAGTGAAAGTAACCCCGAGCGGGTGGGAGCCGACAAGTCGGAACCCGGCCGCCGGGGAAGGCAGGTCTGCGGCAGCGCGAAGCAGATAGCAGAAACAGAACTAGACAAAGCCGGAAAACGTAAACAGAGTGATATGCAAGGAAGGCAAAGGAAGAGAACCAAGATCCGGCGAGCAGGATAGGGCAGCAGAGGAAATATATAGCAGCAAAAGGGGAAATGCTGAGACGGGAGGAAATCTAGGAAGGCACTGGTAAGGAACAAAACAAAAGTCAGCGAAAGCGAGTTGCAACGCGACTCGCAGGGGGCGTGGCTTCCATATATGCCCGTAGCAAAAAAAGGCTAGACCGCTAACAGACAAGCCGTAGAGTCCTAATAGCGTCTCCATCTTGCCCATAGCTCCCATGGCCACATCGGTGTGACAGTATGCCCTCTCCTTATCCCTTCTCCTCCAGGTTTCCCTGGGTGAAGGCGATGGAACAGTCTAAGTAGACGTGGGGCGTGAATGTTACATCTGGGTTCCCAAGATCGTTCTGCAGCAGAGTACCCTTTCCAGTGGACCAAATACTGTACGGTGCCATGTCTGTAGCGGGAATCCATCAGCCTCTCTACCTCATACTCTTCAGGGTCAGGATCCTCGATCCTTGAAGAGGAGAGTCCACGACGACTCATGGGATCGGGATGATAAGTCTTCAGAAGAGAGGTATGAAATACAGGGTGAATCTTCTTCAGACTAGGTGGTAGTCGTAAACGAAAAGCGACAGGGTTCACCTGAGACAAAATAGGAAACGGACCTATGAAACGGGCCGAGAATTTCCCTGGGTGAACCCAACGTGGAAGATATTTGGTTGATAACCACACCTTAGTTCCTACTGTCCACCTGGGATTAGGTGATCTCTTTTTATCGGCGTATTTCTTGTAGCGGATCCTACTAGCCTCCAACTTCTGCACTGCCTCCTTTTGGATGGAACGAAGCTCATGAAGGCGTTGATCAACCGAGGGCTCTGTAGTAGGAGGTACCCCAAAAAGAGGTATGTGTCTCGGATGATACCCGTAGGTAAAGAAGAAGGGACTACATCCTGTAGCGGAATGTTGGGTATTGTTGTAGGTGAATTCGGCCAATGCTAGATAAGACTGCCACATGTCCTGTTCCTGATGGCAGAAAGAGCGGAGATATTGTTCGAGGGTGGCATTTAAACGTTCTGTTTGGCCGTTGCTCTGGGGATGGTAACCAGAAGATAAAGCTCTCTTTATTCCCAACGAGCTACATAACGCTGACCAAAATCGAGAGGTGAATTGAGTCCCCCTATCAGACACAATGGTCCGGGGCAGGCCATGTAATCTCACCACATCTCTCAGAAATACTTCGGCCGCAGCAGGAGCAGAAGGCAGACCAGGCAAGGGAGAAAAATGTGCCATCTTGCTCAGGGTGTCTACAGTCACCATGATAGCTGTGTACCCCTTAGAGGGGGGAAGATCTACAATAAAATCAGTAGAAATATGTTCCCTGGGTTGAGACGGTAGAGGTTCCTGTTGGAGCAGGCCTAAAGGTCGGTGAGTGGTTTGCTTGTTGGCGGCACATACTGGACAACCCATCACATATGCCCTAATGTCCTTTGTCATTGTCGGCCACCAGAAATATCTAGAAGCCAAATGTAGAGTTGCCCCTTGGCCCTTATGCCCAGCCGAAGGAAGGTCGTGGCACCAATACAGGGCTTGAGTCTGAAGTTCCTTAGATGGTAGAAACAGTGCGCCCTGATGAAAGTACAACATACCCCTCTTAACCAGGAGTGGTTGGTACTCCGATGACACTTCGGAACGACTGGTAGCAACCTCTACATCATGCAAGAAGGAGCTAATCATTCCCAGGATTCTCTTGCCCACAAGTATTTCATCCTGGCCCTGATTCTCTTGGTACTCCAGGCTCCGAGAAAGAGCATCCGCTAAGGCATTGTCCTTTCCGGGAAGATAAGTTATTTCAAAATCAAATTGGGAAAAGAAATAGGCCCAACGAGCATGTCGGGAGTTCCGACACTCCATCTGCTGTAAAACCTTCAAAATTCGGTGGTCTGTACAGACCAGAAAAGGATGGGCAGCTCCCTGTAATAAATGTCTCCATTCAATGCAGGCCTGGCGGATCGCCAGTAGTTCGCGTTCCAAAACTGAGTAATTCCTTTCACTTGGTGTGAGTGACCTAGAATAATATGCAACCGGATGTTCCATTCCATCCTTGCCAGCCTGCAGGAGGGCGGCTCCAATTGCTCCTCCTGAGGCGTCCGTCTCGACCACAAAGGGGAGAGATTGGTTAGGTTGCGCTAGAATGGGAGCAGTCGTGAAGGTCTTCTTGAGTAACTGGAAGGCTTGGTCGGCTTCATAATCCCAATCAAACTTCTGACCCTTCTTAAGAAGACGAGTGATGGGCAATACTATGTCAGAGAAATTAGAGATGAATCGTCTATAAAAGTTGGACAGACTCAGAAACCTCTGTATCTCCATGGGACTCTTAGGAGTAGACCATCTAAGGACTGCCCGTAGCTTTTTGGGATCCATCTGTACCCCCTCCTTTGAGAGGATGAACCCTAAATATGACACTGAGGCAGCCTCGAAGACGTACTTCTCTGGCTTAACCAGGAGCTGATTATCCCATAACCTTTGGAGGACCTGAGTGACATGCCTTCGATGTTCTGAAAGGGAAGAAGAAAAGACCAGGATATCGTCCAGATAGACCACTACAGAGGCATATAACAAGTCCGAAAAGATCTTATCAACAAAACGCTGGAATACAGCAGGGGCGTTCACCAGACCGAAGGGCATGACTCTATATTCAAAATGTCCCAGAGGAGTCCGAAAGGCGGTCTTCCACTCATCCCCCTTCCTGATTCTCAGCAAGTGGTAGGCTCCCCGGAGATCTAGCTTGGTGAATATTGAAGCTCCTTCAACAGCCTCAAGTACCTCCTTTATAAGGGGCATAGGGTATCTATCTCGAATAGTCAAGCTGTTCAATCCCCGGTAATCTATACACGGCCTGAGTTCTGTGGTGCCCTTCTTGGGAATGAAGAACATTGAGGGCCCTGCTGGAGAATGAGATTCTTGGATCAAGCCATTTTGTAGATTGGCATCTAGATATTCTTTCAGTGCCCTTCTTTCCGGGAGGGACATCGGATACATACGCCCGAAAGGAACCGATGCTTCAGGCTTCAGATCGATAGCACAGTCCTCTGCTCGTTGTGGGGGTAGAGTACGGGGTAGTTTATCTTCAAAAATCTCGGCGTACTGCTGGTAATACGGAGGAATCGTCTGAACAACCTCCGAGGAGGTCGGAATTGCGACTCCCCTCCCCTCAACAGGAGATGCCAGGGGTAGACACGAAGCCGAGCAAAACGGCAACAAAAAGCTGACAGTGTTGGCAGACCAGTCAATCCTGGGATTATGTTTGCGTAACCAAGGTATGCCCAGGATGACAGGGAAGTGAGCAGCTCTAATTACATCAAAGGTAATCTGTTCTTGGTGCTGAAACAAAGACATGGTGGCTGGACCGGTCTCCTGGATGATGGGTCCGGATGAGAGAGGAGCTCCGTCTACACCCTCTACTGGCAAAGGACAATCCTTTTGATGTAGGGGAATAGCTTGCTCTTGCGCCCACTGAATATCAATAAAGTTTCCTGCGGCACCGCAGTCCAACATAGCCAAGGTTTCTAATGAAGCGAGTGATTCAAAAATAAGATGAACTGTAAATACTATAAGTCTATGGTCCTCTCCCGACACGTCCTGTTGCCTAGAATTGCAGGGATTCTTCAGCTCCGCCCGGTTCCTTTCCCTGCTCAAGACCGGGGAGATGCATTTCCCGAACGTCTCGGGGGTACCTCAGGGCAACTCCGAAGCAAATGCTTCGAGGATCCGCAGTACATGCACAGACCCTGATCTCTGCGTCTTTTTCGTTCCTCAGGAGTCAACGGACCTCTAGTTGTTCCAATTTGCATAGACTCTTCTGTCTGTGGTCTGGTAGGGGTATTTGCCGTGGGGTTTCCTATAGACTGATGAAGTCTAAACCTCCTTCTTTCAGACCTTCGCTCGTGCAATCTGTATTCCAACTGCAGAGACATCGTGACCAAATCCTGGAAGGCAGCAGGACGTGCCATCCGAGCAAGCTCGTCCTTGAGTTCATCATGTAAGCCTCGTCGGAAGAGGGTCTGCTGTACAGAATCCGGCCACCCTGCCTCTGTCGCCAATTTCATAAATGTGGAAGCATAAGTCTGGACATCTTGGTTTCCTTGACGGAGATCTAGGAGGGCTTCGTAGGAAGAATATTGGACTTCCGGTCTTTCAAACCTGGCACGCATCAATTGAGTGAACTGAGTGTAGTCATTAACAGCAGGATTTGCCTGAGCTATCAGTGGAGTAGCCCAAGCCAAGGCATTACCCACAAGGTTGGAGACCAGAAACCCTACCCTGGCTCTGTCAAGTTCATAAGCTTTAGGTCGAAACGTAAAGTATATCATACAGGCATCCAAAAATTCTTTCAAGAGTTGAGGACTGCCATCATATTTCCCAAAGGAGAATGTCAGTGGTGGTAAATCGCCTCGGAAATCTTCTCGAGCCGCTACCTGTTGACGTAGGTTGATATTCTCTGTTCCGAGGCTCTGAACCTCTGCCTGAAGGCCTTGGATCGCTGTCACCATCTCCTGGTATTGCTCCAAGGAGGCCATAGTAGCTGTTAGGCATTGCAAACTGTCACTGCCCAAGGCTCCTTTCCCAGGGATCGCCTCACCTGGATCTTCACTGTGGCTGAGTACCTTCTCCCTCCTTCTCCGGTCCTTTGGAGGTTTCTCTTCTTCCCCGTCCTTCTTTAGAGATCCTTTCCCCTTCTTACGTTCAAAGAGATAGGGGCGGTCTCCTCCCGAGGCCACTTTGACCGTTAATAAAACAAACAGTCAAGTGAACCCTGGGGAGCCCGCTCCTTCAAACAGGGAAAAAGCCTGAAAGGCAGAAAAAACCCTGTGTAGCTGCAGATGACGATGGCCGGGTAGATTAGAAGGTCCAGAGGCAGGTGAGGACTTTCTACAATGATCTTGGTTGTAACTCCAAAGGATAGCGGCACTGATGCGGGGCCTTTCTGGATGAAGGAGCCCGGGAAGGAGAGGTAAGGAAGAGTCGCTGAAGAGGACTTCCGCAATACACACGGAAGCGGACAAAGAAGGGTAAGCACAGGAATAGTACTAACGGAGAAACAGGTAAGATCAGAGAGAGCCAGAAGTCAGAACGAGAAAGAGCACAAGAGAGAATGAGTGAGTGAGAGCGAGAGAGCGCGAGTGAGTCTGATTGAGAGAGAGTGAGAGAGAACAAGTGAGCTTGAGTGCGAGAGAGTGAGAGAGCGAGAGAACGGAGATGTAGTGAAAGTAACCCCGAGCGGGTGGGAGCCGAAAAGTCGGAACCCGGCCGCCGGGGAAGGCAGGTCTGCGGCAGCGCGAAGCAGATAGCAGAAACAAAACTAGACAAAGCCCGAAAACGTAAACAGAGTGATATGCAAGGAAGGCAAAGGAAGAGAACCAAGATCCGGCGAGCAGGATAGGGCAGCAGAGGAAATATATAGCAGCAAAAGGGGAAATGCTGAGACGGGAGGAAATCTAGGAAGGCACTGGTAAGGAACAAAACAAAAGTCAGCGAAAGCGAGTTGCAACGCGACTCGCAGGGGGCGTGGCTTCCATATATGCCCGTAGCAAAAAAAGGCTAGACCGCTAACAGACAAGCCGTAGAGTCCTAATAGTGCCTCCATCTTCCCCATAGCTTCCATGGCCGCATCGGTGTGACAGATATTTAGTCTTATTGGGGTAAATTTGGGATTTTGCAGTATTTTCTTAAGGTAAAAATATTGGTGGTAATTTGGTGGTAAATTAGTCTTGCATTTAGATTGGGTTTGGCCTCATATTATCTTAGTGACCATACCTTGTTATCTTATATTGGTGGTAATTTAGTGGTATTTTGTTCTGCGGTATTTAGTGGTGAGCATGGTTTTCTTCCTTATACTATAACCCCATCATAAAACAAATGTTCCTTTCTATTAGAATACCTCATAGTTGTCTGTAGAGAGCTCAAGACTTATGCATTTGATAGAAACCCAATGATTTTATTTAGAGCACCACCTGTTGGTTGTGGCCGGTATCACTGGCTTATATACATCCAGAAATATATATGTTACAAAATATCACAGGCTTATTTACATCCAGTAATCTATGCCTTTCCCATCATCATGCAAGAAAAGGGCATTCATCATAGCGCACAAAAACCTTTGCTTAGCTGTTACTTAACTTGCATTGGTAAATTGGTAGACGCATTACTGCACTAATATGAGTCTCCCCTATAGATCTCATTTATTGAAAATAATTCACAGATGCATGAATGATACAAACTCACATTTGTTTTCATAGGTACTTATTATATTGAATTACAATTACATAGCATCAAATCTTAGCATGGTTATTTACAGCAGCCTCTGGAATACACAATAAAGCAAAACAGAACAAGCAGGTCTATTTGTAATGTTCCCACATTCTGAAATTGACAAAAATAACATGCAGTGATTTTCTAACCTTTCTACACTATAATAAATTGTAGCCAAACAAACGACGTTCAAATGATCCTCACTTGGCACAAATCATCTTACCAAGATTAGAACTTCTTTGAAGTTCTCTGCATGACCTCGCTCCACTTGCAAAGGCAAGCCCAGTCAGTGCAAAATGCTTCTGTAAATCTTGTGTGGGGAGCACGGCGAGATAATTCTCCCAGCCAGCGCTCTAACCCTTTTGGAATTCTGTCAGCTTTCACAGCTCGGCCCAAACTAACTTCTCTCCGCAATTTTTGCCATTAGCAAAACTCGGATCCTTCCCATTTTTTACGTGGCGTGTCTGCAGACACTTTCTTCCAATCAGGTTAAAAAGAATGTTTTGTGCGGTACCCTTCATTTTTAGAACAATGAAATCCTTGCTCTCTGAGCACTGTTTCATTTGATTTCCTGCTGCCTCTTTCCCTCTGCTCTCCACAAACTAACACAGAAGGAAAAAAAATAAATGCCAGTGTGCATTTAAAATGCATTTCAGTACTGTCAACATTTTGCACATGAGACTACATTATAATGTTAGGGAAGTTAGAATTAGTGTTTAGTAATATTAATTAAGTTAGTCAGTTATATGATTAATGTAGTCTCCATGTATAAGGCATCACAGAAAAAAAAATGGTACACTTCATTCTCTGCAGTTTCAAGTTGGCCTTGGCTGTGTTATAAATTCTGTACTTTGCATACTGTCAATTAGGCTATATTATACTGGCTAAAAATGCTGGCTATAAAAAAATGCTATGTTACTGCTGAAAAATAAAATTGCCACTACATTTTGAAATTAAAAAAAATGCCATTAAAAAATGCCATTACATTTGGGAAAATATATATGTCCTTACAGAAACCTTTTTGCTTCCTTCCAAGCTCCCGCACCTGAGAGTAAAAACATTTAAAAAAAAACATTTGTACAACATATCACAGAGCAGTCTCTTACTTTAAGCCAACAGCAAGGCACTTTTATAGGTCATATCCCTGTACACACTTTGGAAACCCTGCAGTCATCTTCTAGAAAGAGCTCTCGAAACACTGCTACAATTGATCTAATTTCAAAAAAGTTTGTCTCTCTGGTAAGTGCATATTTTCCCATCTCATAACAAAAGTCCATCCTTGCATCCACAGTCAGACACTCAGTTCTGAAGAAGCCAGACTGGCTGTAGTTTCTGTTTTAAACAAACCTGAATGACAGGTTGTTTTTTTCTGAACATGGCTTGTGGAATTCCCTACCTCAGCGTCTGAGGGATATTAATTTGCATATGTTCACTTTAGGAAAGCTTTGAAAGTGTGGATCTTATTTTTATTTTATTGCTTATAGCATGAGCCTATCTCAAGAGATGTGGATCTCTTTACAAAAAGAGGGTGCCAGCATTGGGCTTATGATATAGAGAAGAGCAGTAATGTTTGTGGTGGGAAGGGATTTCATTTTGACCAGCAGAAATTGTTGAAAGAGCAAACATTTCCAGTGTTTTGTAGGACTGGAGGATGGTGGGTACCTGTTGAGCCTCAGTTAGAGTAACTTGGCTAAAATATTTCATACGTATTACAACCACATCACTTTGATATCTTATCTGTCTCTGCACTGTGAGCCCTGCTGTGGAAGGGTTATGTGTATTCTGGTCAGACAGGCTGGCCATGTCAAGTGAAAGAGCAGGAGACTGGATAGCTATACCTCTTCTTTTGATTAGTTGTGAGGTTGGGTAACACCTCCCTCCAGGAAGCCAGCCTCCCATTAGGAGCTGGCCTGGGAAACTAGAATCATACCGATACCAAGAGTACTAGCCTCATGCCATGGTGCTGCATACCAAAAGGGCTTTTGATGCTATTGACAAGGGAAGGGCGCAGAGTTTATGTAGACAGGGGGAACTTGGACCAGCTTGAAGAAGAGTCCACCATCTTTATTTACTCTCTTTAATGCTTTTGCTTCCTGTCCGTGCCACTTCCTTTTAAGCAAAGCACTTTGAGTATAATGTCAGAAGGCAAGATTCACTTGTTGCAAGGACAGGGTTTAGATCCCTAAAGTGTGCTTGCTTTAGTCCAATAATGTACAGACGTTTGTCTTTAAAAGAAGGCACTCCCCACTCCATTACTGATTCAATCTTGAACAAAAACCTGAGGAATAATGCATCCCCGAGATGAAGAAGGAGTGCAAGGCAAAGGCAAACTCTTCTACCTACCCACTCCCAGGGCACATTGGGGCGACTCTTGCTGTGGACCACGACATGCCACTCTACATTCAACCCGCCCTAGGCTGGGAGTGCAGACCCTGAATGGATCATCCTGTCCCAGAGACCCAGTAGTGGATCTCACAGCATCTATAGGACCAGATCAGCTAATGATCCCTGTCCATCTGCATCAAATTGACAAAACTGCATTTAAAACACATTCACAGCCATCAAACCAGAAGGATCCACTGGTGGTGTTTTTGGCACTCAACCGAACTGTTGAACCACAGTGCTTGCAACTTCGAACCAGCTCAACACTGCACTCTGTCCTCACAGAGCCCATCCCCTGGTCTGCCCGAATCAACCGCTCATATCCAAATTTGACAGGAACCACTGGCATGTCACTCATTGCCTCAAACAAGTAGTTAGCAAATTATTCGACCCAGCACGACCTCCTTATCGAACTGCACACCGGAATGACAGTATCACGGTATTGAAGCATCGTCGACCTTCACCTCGAACAGCTGGAGCATCACACTTTGATCTATCCAGCAGGGATACCTCATGTCTTAAACCATGTCGACTCATGACAGAACCTGGTGAGTGCTCTGACCTGCATCGCTCAAACACTGCCTTATAACTGTTCTGAGCCACCATATTCAAAAAGACTCTAATCCAGCTCACCACTAGCCAACGCAAGTCCTGGTCCGGTGCCATTGAACTGCCAAGAAAGTACTATTGACCCATAACTGCCTCATCTGGTCCTATTCGGGAAATAGACACTCGCAAAGTTAATTTTTGCAACTTTTTCATTAAAGCCATATTCTCTTTAAAATAACATTGTTGTTATTGAATTGCCTTTCACCACTTGAATCTTGCCCAAGGTGTTGTATTGTCATTTTCCTTGTATATTCTCTGTGCTTTCCACAGAGGTGGGTTTTGTACAGTTGTCCTATTTAATTTTCTTCAGATGGTGTGTTTAATTAAAGTATATGCATTTCTTATAAAATCTTGATTGAATTTATTTTGGACTGTTTTACTTCCTGTTTGTATTGCTGCTAAATCACATTCACACCCCTCTTCCAGCGGCCCACGTTATCACAAAAGGCATAGAAGTATAGCCCTTAACTGTGTCTATTTTACCCTTGTTTTTTGGGACACTGTTGTTTTGTAGAAGTGTGAGGGATAGCAAGTGGCTTTACTATTACCGACCCCTGTCTACTGCTGAGAAAAAGTATTTTGTCACAATGATGTGCAAGGGCCTCCAGAGGTGTGGAATGTAGCTGCTAGGCATATTGCTGTTCTGTTTGAGACTACTTTGTAGGTCATGAATGTAGTTTTGGACATAATACTGGTAGGGGGGAGCCGATGAAGCTTACACAGTGTTGGAGAGATATGTTCGAATTTGTGGGTACATATGAGGAAGCCCATGAAGTGGTAGGCTGATTTGAGGGGGCGAGGTGTGTGGCTGTAAGCCTAGCAAGGAGGGCAGTTCCGTCACACATTTGTGACATAAATCTTTTGGGGTTAAGAAGATTTTGATATTTTGCAGAGTACAGAGCTCTGTAGCTTCTTCCCCCTACAATCTAATGTCCTCCTTTCGATTCCCTGCAGGCTTAGAACAATGAAGCCACTTTCACAGGGAGATAGGTTGGGCCTTTCTATGCCAGTATTGGTCACTTTAAATAATCACATGGATGAAGCTATTGCCACACCCCACATGTGATTTAAAGTAACCATTCCTGGCAAATATAGTTTGTGCCTATCTGTGCCAGTAATGGTCACTTTAATTCATATGGGTGCAATTTAAATAGGGGTGTCTCATCCCTAATGGGAATGGTGTCATTGACCGTTACCTATCATCATAGGGCTGTCAGGGGATTAATGAAAGATCCAGACTGTCCGAAAATGTCTACAGTCAACTAATGCCAATTAAAACAATCATAAAATATTTGATTAAATCCGTTGAAATAGTTATGAATATATGGGATAGCCAATAAATTCAGAGTTGCATGTGCTTAAAACGCTCTTCTAATTTTTGGAAGTGTATTGATAACCTTGAGTGTCCATATGAGGTCTTAGGTAAATCCAATTTCGGCAGAAATCTGAACGTCATATTATGCGACCAGGGACGTTATTTCACCAAAATGCCAGGGGTAGCAGAAGTGACATCACACAAATCTTGACCTCTGATGACATCACAAGACGTGATGTCATTTTACCCCCACTTCCTGAAGTGGCTTCACAGGAAGCGATGGAACACAACCTTTCACTCCTTGACAAAACTGGAAGTGGCATCACATAGCATTGATTCTAAGTACACTATAAAAAATATGGTAACAATATCACTGTAAAGTGATATATATTTCATACAAGAATGGATCACCATATGCATTGTTAATACCAAGCAGACGTCCAAGGCCAAACGATAATGATGCATTATAATATAGCTCTTACGCTTAAGCGCTTCATATAGAAAAAATATACCTACAATATCACCCAATCTGTGTTGGTACTCATATACCAACCTCAGCAGGATGAAAGGCTGAGTTAACCTTACCGGGAGCCGAACCTGCAACCTGCAGATCACATGCACATTGCAGCAGCGATCACTCAACCCAATGAGCTATCCTGACCGCTATAGCTATCAGAAAACCAGCCAATCCGAAACAAAGAGCCACATGCTGCTGGCCCAAAGAGCCACATGCTGCTGACCCAAAGAGCCACATGCTGCTGGCCACAGTGCAGGATCCTTTTTAAAAAAAGAATTTTTTTTAAAATTTTTTTTAGATTCTTTTTTTAAATGTCTTTTAGGTGTAGCAAGGGAGGCCACAGGAGTAGCAAGGGAGACCTCAGGGGTCGCAATTGGGACCCCTGGTCACCCCTAAATGACGTCCCTGTATGCAACTAAAGTTAGGTCAACACTAAGGTAATTTTATATCTTGAGAACCTAGCCTTATGGAAGGGGTGGTTTTCCAAAGCTGCAATTGAATGGAATATTATGCAAGCAAAAAAAGTAAGATCTATCCATCACTTTTGCTTCAGGCTTTTGAGAAGGGATTGGTACAGTGGTCAAAGCCCTTCAGTTGCAGGAATTCTTCTCTTTAAATGTCCTGTGTGGATTTAATATCGGCCTTTGATTGTTGATTGTAAAAGGTTTTAGAACATGCTGGGCTTATGGGGCATTCCTTTTTTGTCATTGAAATTTTTATTATCACAACAACAAGTACAGGAGTGGAAACAAGGCTAATGGTGAACAATGAATCATATAAAAAGTCAATTACAGGCAAAACATATTAGACAGCTCATCAGTAACTAACCGGATACATCATACCGAAAAGAGAAAGCAAAGGAAAAAGAAAGAAAGAGAAAAAAAGAGGAAAAGAAGAAATACCAAAAGCCAGTACTGAAATCAACATTCACAACAAACCATACAGCAGACATAGGAACTTATCAAGTCCATGGCAGAAAGATACAGGTGAGTAAACATAACATCAAGTTTCCTCAAGAGGG
Organism: Ambystoma mexicanum; assembly: GCF_040938575.1. Classification (NCBI taxonomy): domain Eukaryota; kingdom Metazoa; phylum Chordata; class Amphibia; order Caudata; family Ambystomatidae; genus Ambystoma; species Ambystoma mexicanum. The sequence goes on from NC_090941.1 coordinate 81,524,184, forward strand.
ATGCAATGTTCTTGAGGCAAAGTTCAAAGTTAACCATACACATCAAGAAAATAGCTCCAAATGTCCCAACATTTGTCTAGTTCATTTTATTGTTTGTAAATGGCTTTTTCATACGTTGAAACTGTAAGAAGTTCTTCCACCCAATCATCAATATTAAAGGAAGAATTCGATTTCCAGGACCTGCAGCAGCCAAACATTCTTACCAAAGTCAATGTCCTCCAGCTGAGAAACATCACCCAGAATGAGCAGAGAGGCATTCATCGGAATGGCAATTTTCAAAACTAAGCTCAATCTTTCACAGACCTTTTCCCAGAACTGCTTTGTCTTGAGACAAGACCATAGCAGGTGACCAAGAGAGCCTCTCAAATATTTACACTTCCAGCAGAGATCGTCATCCAGAAGTCCCCTCCTAAACAATTTCACTGGCGTCCAGAATGCCCTAAACAGTAGCTTTGTTTGTGATGGACGGTGGCCCCAGTCCAAGCTTACCAGACGAGTGTTCCCACAGCATCTCCGCCAACAGTTCATGTTGACCTCCTCTCCCAGGTCCCCTACCCAAACTGCCGGTAATCCTGCATCCCCTTTCCGAGTAGCCTTTATGATTCCTACATGGTGGCAGCAGGATGGGATGCACCAGAGCAGACAACTGAAACTGTCCAAGCTGCACTTCGAGCTTCCAGTTGCGACACCTCAACACATGCTGAAATTATAAGTTTCAATTTTTGATATTCTGAATAGGAACAGTTCGTCATGTCATATTTCTGGCCAAGTTGGGCATATGGGATCCAATTACTCTCCATAAACAAATCCCTAAAGTATTTAACAGCAGCCAGAAACCATTCTGCCCAGAAGAGAGTCTTACCCCGATACTTCAAAGCTGGGGTGTTCCATAGGGAGGCATCTGAATGCAAGTAGGGATCACTACCTATACAATTCGATAGCGCACACCAACAGTCTTGCAAGAACGAGGTTAGTGCACTAGAGTTTCTCAACTTACATCTCCTAGTAGTTAACAGAGCTCCTGGGTCTAGCTGAGAAACTGCCCCACACTCCCACAAGGTTAGATCAGACCGTACCGACTGCTCATGGGAATACCCAACAACCCTGCACAAGTGGCAAGTGGTGAACGGTAGATGATAGTCTAGAAAATTGGGCAAATTCATCCTCCCTAGATGTAATGGTAGTTGAAGTTTCCAAATCGCAAGTCTTGGAGGTTTCCCGTCCCAAAGAAAGCTTTGTATAATTCTATTGATCTCTTTGAAAATGTTTCCTGGAATCCTAACAGGGAGCAAACTTAGGATGTAGTTTATCCGAGGCGCCAGGTTAATTTTAATACAGTTAATTCTCCCCCAGGTTGACAACTTCAAAAGACTCCATCTCTCCAAATCTGATTTGATAATCGGAAGGAGACATGCAAAGTTCAATGTTGGCAGTTTCATAATATCAGCACCAAGCCACACACCAAGATATTTCAATTTCTCAGCACACCAGCGAAAATGAAAATGAGTACATGCATGCCGCACACACAAGGCATTGATGGGCAGAATCTCAGACTTACTCCAGTTAACTTTATAACCTGAAACAATAGAGAAGGAATGAACATCTCGCATCAGGCAAGAAATACCATCAGCAGGGTTCTGAAGAGCAAGCAATAAGTCGTCCGCATACAGCCAGACCAGATTCTCCCGGACATTTCCAATTATCAGTTGAAGGCCCATGTCCGCCTGCAAGCCAACCGCAAGCGGCTCCATAGACAGAATGAACAGGAGAGGTGACAGTGGGCATCCCTGTCTTGTACCACGATGAAGTGCAAAAGGTTCCGAAATGAGATCATTCCTCAACACACTTGCCATAGGGTTATTATACACTAGCTGAACCCAACCTATGAACTCTTGCCCAATGTTCATTCTCCGCAGGCATGCAATTAGAAAGTTCCACTCTACACGATCAAATGCCTTTTTTATGGGGCATTCCTGAGGGACTTCTGAAGTTCATAATTGACCAACAAAGAAACACAACTACACAGGTGCAAATAAATTCATTAGGGTGCTTGTATAGGGAGATATATACATGTATTGGGGTACTTCAGGGTTGCACGTTGGCACACTGTTCTTTTAATTTATATCTATCATGTTTAAATGAGGAATTAGACAAAATAAGAGCTTTTCCACCCAATGTTGGTCATCTGCATATAGCCTTGCTAGTTTTTGGTGATGACATTATGCTACTCGATAATAACGAAACAGGTTCACATGGTTTGCTGACTGCATTGCAATCCTTTGTTAAGAAAAATAATTTAAAATAAACATTTTAAAATCAGCCACATTAATTTCTAAGAGTGATAAAGAAAATTCTAAATATATCTGGTTCATTAATGATAAACGCTTAAATGTGACCATTGACTTATTTCACTTGGGCTTCCCATTGTACGACAAGCCCAGAAAAACTAACAGCCTGATTCATGGAATTATTTGCGTGGAAAACGCAGATTTGCGTGCCTTTCTACCTGAAAATCCCTGTTTGAAGTATGGGGATTTTCGGGCAGAAAGGCACGCAAATCTGCGTTTTTCACGCAAATATTTCCATGAATCAGGGTGTATATTTTTAAAGCTGAAAAGGAAGGCCATTTCTTTGCCAGGCCAATGATTAAAAGTAAGTAATGGAACCTTTCAATTCTGACCCTGATTTAATTATATTACAAAGGGAACGCCATTCCATTTTTGGGGTACAGGCTTGATGTTGCCAATATCCCTGATTGGGGGAAAATATCTGGTATTGAAATACTGCTGCCTTAGCTTGGGCCATTTTTGCTGTTGCTTCTCTATGTGGGCCCTGGCAGGCCCCAACATATTGCGAGACGGATCACAAGGTCGAAGACTTTTTCTTTGTCTAGTGGGACTGTGTTTACTCTGTGAATACAAGACTGATGACAATATTTTCCCATCCCCATTGTATACGATTTCTATACTAAATTCCTCCCTGTCATAAAACCCACATAGGCAACCAATAGTCACTTTAATGCCCTAGGTGTCCTAGTCATAAAGACGGTAACCTCTGTATATGCCAGGAAAGGACACTTCTTACACCCAGCCCTGGAACGTGAGGGGTGGACTGCTCCAACGTTACTTGTAACTCATTTATATGTAGGTTAAACAAGATAGGATCAGCACACACCCCTGTTGCAATCCTCTTGTTGACCTATATGGTCGTGTGCAGGTGAAGGTTTTTATAATCTTTGTCAGAATATAACAATATTCCCACCTTCAATAGACCCCGCCACGATGCTCAGGTCTACCAGGAACGAAGCACAACTGCTCCCTATTTACCAGATTGCAAGCGGTTGAGGGATCCATAAATGCCAGATAGATGGGGAAGTCTGACAGCATTACATATTTTTCTATTAGTAACGAAAGGTAAAGTAGCTGATTCACTGTTCAAAGACCCTCACAGAAGCCCACTTGGCAATCCCCTAGGTTGTTATGTGTACTCACCCAACTCAAAATATATTCCCTTATTTCGCTGCCCATTATCTTTGAGACTGCATCTCATAATGCATTAGGGGCATTTAAATCAGGCAACGGTTTGTCAAAACTATCATGGGTACAGAGAACATGCACTCCCATATGGACTGAACATATATCAAAACTCACTTGGGTTACAGCCATCGAGAAACCCTTTAAATTGCAAAAAGACATTCCATATGAACTGTGCTTTAGTGGTGAAGGGAAGAAGGACCTAGGAGAAAACAAAAATTGCAGTAAAACCCTCATAATACCTGACATGAAAAAAGGAACAGCTGGATGCATACTGGGTCTGCGGCAACCAGGCTTACTTGCACCTCCCGCAATCATGGAGGGGCACGTGCTCCTTGGCAATGCTACATTCTGCCCTGATGGTGATCCCAGACGGTCATATCGAGGGAAGAAAACAAAAGATGGCGACACCAGCTCGACCGTCTCCAACACCACCTGAAGAAGTTCCTGTGTACGTCTTGGCTGAGGAAAGTTTAAAAAGCACGGTACGAAGAACGAAAAGGTCATCCAATTACATCTCCGCTAAATCAACCAAACTGTTGGCACAGATCCCTGATCGATTCCGGTTGTTCAGTTCTGTCGAGACATTCTTCACATCCCTAGTTCCTAGCATCCAGGCAAGAGCGAATGCAAAATGGCTTCAGATCACTAGGTAGAAGCTGATCCAATTGGCCAAAGATACAGAAGAAGGGTTCAACGTGATAAAAGTGGAACTCCAAGCCCTACCACTAATGACCATGCAGAACAGGTATGTGTTAGACCTGTTAACAGCAATGGATGGAGGTGTTTGCCGAAGAATCAGGAGCGCATGTTGCACATTTGTACCTTCTGCAGACACGGACAACGGCTCACTTTCCCATGTCATAGCCACAGTGCACAACCTTGGAGAACACATGAAGGACGAAGAAGGCAGCCCAGCACCTGGTTCGACAACATTTTTTCTTGGCACCGACGCAGTACCTAATGGTGCGTTAATGATGGTAACAATGGGCCGTGCAAATCGAGTGGCTGTAACGCTCACCTTGTATCCACAGGGACGCCACCCGACTGGTCTGGAGTGCTTCTGGGACGGATTCATCTCCCACGGGGACTTGCGCTGCCGTGGGCCTATTCTGGAAGACAGGAGTTCAGTTTTAGCCACAATCACCTTCACTCGGGGCCCGCCTCCCAAGTGTTCCCCTTGCGATCCCCTTGGACCCTCCCTCACCTTGTATTTCGATAAGGTGTGCTCTCCTTCCTGCTGATCTGTGTAGGGGTGCGTCGTAGCTAGGCACCTTTCCACTGAGTTACTTCACTGGCATGTGCCCGGGAGTCCAGGCGGGCTGGTACTCCACTCTTGAGGTAAGTCTTTAGTTTTTGAAAGAATGAGTGTCCGTAAATGTAGTTGCCCTGTTGACCTTCTCCTTCTCTCATTGATGCAGAAGGGGTGATGAAGACGTCAAGCTGATGGAGAGGGTAGTGCTCGAGAAGGTAAGAGAATGCGCAAAGCGCAGCGCTATGAGTGTCTTTTGAGTAAGGCTTACCTTTGCTTTTCTTCCTTGCAGGTCGCCGAGAAGTTCCTGGAAGAAATGCGGCTAGATGGAAGTGGGCGTAGAATGGACGTTGTCCGGGCGGCGGTTGAACATCCAGGTGAGCTTCGGTAAGTAAGCGAAGTATGGAGGCGATGGAATTGGAAGACGAACGCTTACTAATTGTCCTCTTCTTGTCTCTCCTCTCTAGGATGTTGCTTGCGGAATATGACGAGTTCCAGGGAAGATTCGGAGTGATCAAGGAGCTGGATGCAGAAGAGGTAAGGAGGAATAACAGTGTTCTTCTTCTCCCTCAAGATGCAGGCCAAGGATGCTACGAGGTGGTCTTGGTGAACGTCACGCTGCTAGTGCAGAACAATGCGAAGCGTGTCCCTCAGCTTGGGCGTGGCTTAAATAGCTAGCAGGTATCCCAGGTGCCTCCAGGGCAGACCACACCCTGGATGCTAGACTGCATGGTGCAGTTCCACGTCGATCCTTGTGGGGGCAGCATGTTGGTCCATTCCCCAATGGAAACTCCACCTGCCATATGAGCCTGGTGCCAAAGGCACCAGGACTAGCTCCAGGACAGTTGAGAGGGGCATGATTGGGCCCTTGGGGCCTTGCAGGAATACTGTGGCGAGGGCCAGAGGCCCCGAGTTCCCAGGCCAGGGGTTATGGCGTGACAGTGGTGCAAATAAAACATGAGGCAGAAGTACAAACAGGAGACACTTATGAGCCAAAATATAGAATGACTGCAATATATAACACAGGGTACATAGTGGATAACTTAAATCATACAACCATAAAAGAGCATAGGGAACTGCAGTGGTACAAGGAGGTATGGGTGGACCTGGAGGGAGATGGAGGGTGTATTTTTATGACCTGCACTCCTGATGAATATGCTAGAAGGGGGGAAAGCCTCAGAGCAGTATGTAGAGCATGGATGCCAATAAAGGGAACCCCTGCATGGGATGAGGCAGTGGCTGAGGAAGAAGAACGTAAAAGATTGGGACAATTACAATATTCATTACTTAAGTAACGAAAGGGGGGAAGGAGTGGAAGGAGGGGGGTCCTGGATCCCCCCATTCATTCCGAGCCAATGCACACTTCCTGGATGAGCTCCTTTGTGGCTGTTTTGGGACCAGGGCCCCGGCCCGGGGGCACTTGCACGGGAATGCCCCAGAAAACTGTGACCCCTGAGGAGAGCCCACAGTGAAACTTATCAAGACTCCATTTTGTGTGCCCACCGGCCCCATTTTGTGTGCATGCAATGATAGGCCCAACCACAATCGAGTGCAAGCTTGCAGCTCTCCCCTTGAGACACGCACAGTGAAAAACGCTGTCCCCCACCTCCTCCCCTCTGTCATCTCTGCAGCCGTCCGGTTCTCATGAGAGACTGGCCGTGCGAATGCAACAAACTTTGCACTGTATCTTCTATTTTCCGTCTTGCCACATTGACCCGGCCACGGCTCAGCTCAAGGACTAGCAGAAGAGAGTAATTCTTCTCCATAAACATGCCCCCACCATACAGGCCCAGGCCATAAAGAATACCACCCCCATATCGTTTGAACAAGTTTGAACAGCCAAGAACTACCCTTGAGTATGCAAGGTCCATTTGTGTCTTTAACCTGATAGAATTGTTCCCCCTTATCAAATTAGAATAAGCTACCCATCAACTGTTTTCATTGCATGAGAAATATTTAAAGGATTTCAGTAAATAACAAAGCATATTAGTGTGTTGCATGAAATATGTAAGTGTGAAGCATGATTAAAGTACTGTATAAAGTAGATAGAAACAGATAACGATAACAACATGTACCACGTGACATAGTGCTACACATGCCAATACAAAGCTACCTCGTCTCGAGCCTAATGTATATATATGCAAGGCATCATATATAAGCAACTGAATTATTATATGCCATTCTAAGCATGACCTACTTTGATAAGATGTGTTAAGGCCTGTGAAGAACCTAGTGGTGAACTGTGCACTCTAAAAGTGAAAATAACATGTGCATACGCGAGTTGTTATCATGAGGTTTATAACAATAGAGTACCTGACCACGCAGAGGTGATAAAGTGCTTTAGATGGTTATCGTTGTGAATGTAATAATTATGCATAACAAACCTTTATGTGTAAACTATCTCAGAAGATCCCGTCCCCTCATACAGAGCAGGACTGCACCGCAAAAGTGTTTCGATTCCTCTCCTCATGTTGCTAAAGCAGATTAGGAGGCACATAATAATGATGTTTAGACAGAGTGCCTTGAACCTCCACAGACAAATTTATGACCACTGTGGTATGTGCCTTTTGTGACCTGTCCCTTCAATGTGTAATCCAGCCCTTAAATATAGTGTTCTCTTTGTTGTGTACCAGATGGACATTCCAGACCACACAGTAATCTCAAAGTGCTGTCCCGTCAAGCAGTATATTTTGTATTATACTAACACACAGTTAAGCTGCCCATCAATAGATCTAACACTGAATTTAAAGAATGCACTATGACCTGTGCCCAATGTCAGTTAAGCTCCATTTGAGAAATGTCTTTTCTTTGGTGTCAAGATTTGCAGGTCTTAGGATATGCTGGACAAGATAGAGTGTAACATTGAATGAATGAGAATGCATGGCCACAAGGGCAAATGTCAGGTGTTTATAAACATGAAACAAAACGAAGATTGCCTGACACTGCATGCCAAACCGATGAGCCCAGCTGACCGATTAACCTGAAAAGCATCATCACCGCACCACTTGAATCCACGCCAATAGCAGCGATCCGACCATATAGCACCTATAGGTGCCTGTCCCTAGTAACCAATCCCAATCATTCATATGCCCCTTAGGCCTCCCCTCTCCTGTATGATGCAAAAGCTGTATAAAAATGACTTGTAACATGTTTTCTGCAGAGTGCTCTCGGCGTGAGCAGATTAGACTTTGCTTGCCCTATTTCAGATAAACAACTTTTTACTATCACCAGCATTTGTTCATGGTCTCATTCCCTCCTGGGATGTGTCCTCTTTGACTCTTATTGGGAGTGGTTAAGTGCAAATTGGGGACCTTTTACTTTCAGTTCTTATCGGCTCTCCCCTTGACTGTGATGAACCGCTTGGCTTTCTTGTAATTGGAGTCAAGGCCGGTATCACGGTAGCAGGATTCTCCCTCGCTCCGGTTTATCAGCGTTGATACGCTGTGTGTACTGTTGACATCTGCTGCAAATAAACTTGGGCTATTTTCCTTGGTCTTACAATTCCCTCTGCAGAGGTTTACCGGTTCTGCGTCGAAAAGGGCAAGGTCATGTCTCTCCTTGTCAGCCTCTCGATATTCGCTGCCTTTCTCCTCCTCTTAAACTGCTGGGTATGGATAGCTGTCTCGTTGTGCGGTCTGCCTTGCTCGTACTGTAATCTCTTGCTACACATTTTATGCCTGTGGGGAAGGGAAAGGGTGTCAGGTGTGTGTGATTCTGATCAATTTGCCTGACTTGGCCTGACCTTTGTATTGGGACGTGTTAGTTAAACGGCTCTGGTGTAAGTCTATTCTCTGGTGTGTTGTACTAAAGTGTTTGTATCGGAAAAGGGGGGCAGTGGTTTTGAATGTCCTACGTGGTAGGATGGGGAAAAGGTGTTGAGAGAAGGAGGATACTGTGTCTCACCCATCGGTGTCCCACCCCCGGAAGAACCCCCATCCAAGCTATCCTCCCTCACTAGTCCACCCCCAGGAACTGGATCCAATAGTGATGGCTGGGTCCTGGCCACCTGGATAACAGATCCCTGGGGTTTAGCATGGGAGACACTGCCAGGTTTTTCACAGTACCATTAGATAGACCACGGACACAAGGACTAATGCCTGCACCTACACCAACATCTGTGTCGCATCACATAGAAAATGTTACAGTAAGGGAACCCAAGAAGTCAAAGAGCAACAAGCTTCACAATCAGACGATCATCTGACAGCCGCCTCCGATGATTACATTGAAGGCCTCTTATGGAAAAGAGTCTTAAACCTACCATCTTTTGTGCCTATAATTATTATAAGGCTTCAATTAGGCTTACATCTTATACACTCTATCATTCTTTATAAATAACTGATATTTTACAAAATCCCAAACCCACCAAAATCATCATTATATGAAGACCTCAATCAGATGTTAAGGGAGAGTGCATCTATAACTTTGACATTTGTTTGCTGTGTATATGATGTTGTACTAAAGGCTATAATCGTATGATCTTACTTGACACTCAGGCTCAAGTCAGATTTAAAAATAAAAATCTTGATTAGTATTTCCAAAAGAACTTGATCACAAAATGTATATCCTTGACAGAATATCCAATACGTTGAGGAATTTTGACATGTTACCTAAACACTTATCTGATTAGTACAAAAACATATTTATGTATTTTATTTTTAATGTGCTCCATACCCTAGAAAAGATGGGTCATCACTGAGATATAACTAGAGAAAATAGAAATTATCACCTCTGTTCAATCTCTTCTGACTTGGAAACGCTAAAGCATTTGATGATAAAATGCAAGACACTGTAACCCTCGTAGGACTTTTATTTTAATACGTACATACACAACACTTACTATACTAACACAGGTGAGTAAATGGTAATCAAATATCCATAATTATTGTGCTGTTAGATGCATTAGGAGTATACATGATTTATTAGAGGAAAATATGTATTCATTGATATTAATCAAATTAATAATAATTCACATTTGTATAGCACTACGAACTCTTAGACATCTGAGCGCTTCTCATTATTAACCACGGTGTGTGGTGTTCATTCATCGACCTCGGAAGGATGAAAGGCTGAGTTTGGCCTTGCCGGGATTCGAACCTGCGTCGGCAGGCTCTGCACAATGTCAAAGCGAGTGCTCTACTCACTGTGCTATCTGACTGGCAAATCAAATCATGTTAGTGTACATATTGTTGTAATTGTATGTGTATTGTTGACTATATGTAAAGGCTTTTCATATACTATATCACATATTATAGAAGAAACTTCATGAGGTTATTTAGCCCTTTAATGCATTTGAAAAGGTTTTCAAGTATTTCCAGTAACCTGGCTTTTAATTGTAAATTTTGTGATTCCAGTGGTTAAGCTGGTTTGGCATGGGGGATGGGATTTCCCCCTTTCATCTAGGCTCCCTCCCTTTTGTGTTTACCACATTCATCTGTGTTGGCACTGACCATTTTCTATGGTTGTCTTGGGACTCAGAATTACTCCCAAATATTGTCATTAGTGAAATTTACATCCTTTTCCAGTTACGACGCCCCAGCATTTCAAGGGATCACTTGAGCAAAACTCAAAGCCATCACGCAGCCATGCTTTGGCTGACTCTAGAACCACATTTGTAATCTAATTGACATTCCTCCCATGGGCCGCTGTTTCACATCTTATCTCTATCATTTTATTTATATTAACAATTTCATGATTCCAGTGGAAATGTGCACTATTTTTCTATGGGCCCTGATGGATCACCAGTGATAGCATCTCCAGGACTGTCAAAAATAGCAGTGGAGACAAATGACATCCTTGTGTGGTCCTGCATTTAATGCTGAATTATTTTGATACATGGCCCCCACTTAACACTCAGGTAGTAGGATACTTGTAGAGAACTCTAACTTAATTAATACAACTCTCACCTAGAGCAAATCTTGACATGTTTCTAAACGGATACCCCCACTCCACCCTGTCAAAAGCTTTATCCACATCTAGCAATAGTGCTAGAGTAGGGACATCTGCTTATCGTTCTTTCCAGAGTACATGCAGCAACTCCCTAATCCATCCACCCTGCTACATATTCTACTTGTTTTGGATGTATGAGATATGAGAATGATCTCTGTAATCTGGTTCCTGATATTTTGGCCACGATCTTCATGACTAGACTTGTTAGTGCAATTGATTGAAAATTGAAACATTAACTCGACCAGCTTTAGGGTGACAGTAACTGAAGCCCTAGTGACATATGCCAATCAGTCTGTGTTTTAGCCTACTTCAGTATACATTTTTGTCCAAATAGTTATCAATTCAATAGACTGTAATGGATTTTTATAAAACTTGAGCGTAAAACCATTGTCTCCAGGTGATTTCTATGTGGCCATATTAATGGTATTGCTTATGTCTGTCTCTTCGACTGGGGCACTTAAAAAAATGTCTTTATCATCTAGATTTGGGAGATCTAAATGTGCCATAAAATTATCTCCCCTTTAAATTCATTTGATCCTTCAGAAGCATATAGATTCATGTAAAAGTTTGCAAATTTGTATGCAATTTTTCGAAGGATCAGATACTACAGAACCCTTGTCCTGTCTGAAGTTCATGTCATGGTGATCTTGACATTTTTAATAGATATTCCCTGAGCAATCAATTATTGGGTCACATGTTATATTTCAATCTCCCACTTGTATTTTGTGGATCTAACCAGTTTTCAAGATTAGTTTGTTTAAGTAGGAAGAAACGCTGTCTTTAGTACCCTTTAATGCATAAATATATCTCACATTCACCATGATATTAACTATACATACTTTGTCTAAAATTACACTTCCCTCATTATCTCACCATGTTTTGAGAATGCTATGGTGCAATGATTTATGACATAGACAATAGCTATAACCCAGTTATTGGTTGCACACATATTGATAATTAAATTCAAAAAAGCAATTCAGTAAAACATTCCTTTAATGTATTGGTGCTAACATCATGACAATTCCTAGCCTATCAAACCTCTTGAAGTTTTTGAAAAGATAACAAATCTTGCAGAAAAAACAATTGTACTCACATTGGAACTGCCAATTATAAACTGTTATATATTTAATAAACTCAAAGTCATTCCATACAAAAAGATGTCAAATTAATGGAGTCAAAATATACATATTCTTTAATACTTCCATAATTGTCTCTCACAGTATTTTTTGTGATTATCAAATTCACATTTATTTCAATGCAGGATTAATGTCAGTGATGTATTACATTCAACCATTCCCAGATCCGAAAATTAACACTTTAAACTGAACAAAAGATTCCTTAACAATACTTTTCAAGATAAAGAAAATTAATCAATTTAGACAAAATTAAGAAAAACGTCTTCTTATAGTTCATATTGATTTGTGACCAGAAGTCAAGAGCAATTGGTGCCCTGTAATTGTTCTACACGTGTCGGGAATCACCCTTCATCAGGAATGCAGACCATCATTCCCTTGATAATTTATCTACAATGATATAAGTAACCAGTAATTAGAATTCTAGTGTAAGTAGGTAGAACCCAAAATAATTAAATACAATTATCCAAAATGTAGTCATTAATTTAGCTAAATATCCTCTTTCTAAACTTTAAATTCAAGTGTTGCAAAGGGGACAAACTGATGCTCCATTATATAACTCTAGCCTATTATTCTGAAGAGATTGATATACACAGGACAGTAAAATTACACATTTTTTTGCAACACTGGAGGACTCATCGACTGAAGATTCCACAATTTAAATGCATAGAGAGTTTAAACCGAAAAGTCAATGTAACCCACCTATATATAACACGTTGGTGATATTTCAGAAATTAGTTTTGACAAAATTAACTAAAGTGAATGTCCACAAGAAACATACAAATCAACTTTCCCAGAGAGAAATGGCTGTTCACAAAAAATGAGCAAATGACAAATGAATTACGATTAAACATGTGAATCAAGGAGGGGCCATTGTAATCATGACTACAGAATTTTATAATACAGAATGCTTAAGACATTTACATGATGTAACCACTTATCTGCATTTATCACGGATATAAGTGATTACACCACAGCATGAAATTTCAAATTTGAATGTTTTCGAAAATGAAAAGCACGCTCTGGTGTAATCACGCATTAGATTACCGACATCCCCTTACCCGCTCATCCCTTACTTACCTTTTGGTGGCACACTTCACTGTGTGCCATCAACTCCCCTTCACTTACGTGGATGTGAAGTCATTCTTTTTTTTCCAACAGCTTTATTTTATAGAAAGCGGGGGACAACCCCACAATTCCTGATCCCATAATAGTAAAGAAGGGTGCTGGGGACACCCCTGAAATCCCTGCTGCCCTTTTTTGCTATAATGGGATGGTATACTATAATTGTTTGTCATTTTCGGTTGTACATAATTTTAGTACTACCAAAATGCAAACAATTCTACCATACGACAATTCTTTTTCAAAATCTTGTGCGGCTTTGGTTATCGCATAACCCAACTTCAGAACAAGCAGAATTGGAAGGATGGATAACACATAAAACAAATCCTTTTTTGACTATAACGCATCCCATAATGCCTGTATTTTATTGACTTCCCAAAGTACATTATGTATCCACCTGGGCATCCCATCATTGCAGCAACTAATATTTTATTAGATTTTTTGGGTACATTTTGTGACCAAATATTGCAACCGTTTATTCAACACTGAAACATATGTGAAATACTGTAGCCATTTTTTACCGGCATTAAAACTATACATTTTGTAGGAGATAGATATTCTAGTAACAATTGATATAGTGGGTTTGTATACCACAATACTGCAGGAGGAGCGTCTGGAAACGATTGAGTGGTTTTTACTCAACAATGACATGAGGGATGCTAATCCGATCTTTGTCTTGAGCTTTTTTAAATTCATGTTTAATAATATTTTTGGTTTGTTACACATTTCTGGCACCTCTATTGGGTCCTGGGGTCCTGCATGGCACCAGTATATGCACATATTTGTATGTATTATTTTGAGAGGAGAGATGAGATGGTTACCACATATTACATTTTGTAGGATGTATTTACCCATGCATCCGAGCCCTACCTCAAAACTGTGCAGTACTGACATGGAAAACATCATGATGGCCAGAGCTTCCCAGAAAATGCACAGGGAAATGCATGAAGAATAGGCTGCCACTCATTTTTGCCGATGTTATGGGCACAGAAGGACACTGCCTAAAACCACCATTGGACTACCCACACAGTAGTCTGAAACCATTGGGAATGGCAATGCTGATTGCCAAAAGCAAACCCATAACTGTTGGGAATTCATTTTCTTAAATCCCAAAAAGGGGTGTAGTACCAGTACTCACCACTATCCAAAAGCCGGCGTTTTAAAACCACCAGATTTTACTTTTTTGTAGAAAACTGAATAAATGAACCCAAAACATGCCAAAGAAAGACATTTTAAGAGGTTGATCCAATGTAAAGTTATATTCTGAAGTGACTTGAAGGTTTATAACAAGACTGGCTGAGCTGTGGATTTCAGCAGTTTAAGTAAATTTGGACTGAAAGACAGTAAAAAAAATCTAAATGTTAAATTGACTGAGTGACCTACTTCTGAGTGTCACATAGGTTGCAATTGTTTAAATGTCATAGTTTTAAACTTAGAATCAGCATTCTAGCTGCATATGTAAACATTGTCTTGACTTAAACTGGGGAACAAAAAGTGACATTTTATCTGAAACCTGGCTTAAGGAACTGAAGTCTGCCCACCAGCCACCCCCATCAGGAGTGAAACTTGAGTCACAGCTGTGTTCCCAGGCCTATCTGCCTTTTGCTGGCCACACTAAGGATATGCCATCTCTCTGATAATTGAATTAAGGGGAGCCCCCACAGAATACAGGAGCTCTGAACAAAGCCCTGTCCTGACCCAGGCAGATGGTTTATTGCAGATGTCGTAAAAGTAGCTTCCTCCTGAAGCAAAGGGGAGGGGCACTGCCTGTGAGAAGCAAGCTGGCTTGGCAGAACTGGAAAAACCAGAAATTCAACCTTGTGCTGGAGGAAAACCACACCCTTTTGGGGCCAGAACATAACTCTACAAAGATTAATAACTCATAGAGCGGACATGTGAACATGTTATAAATGATACCATAATTCTTGTGATTTTTCTGCCCACATTTTAAGAGGTTTTTAGAACCGGTGGCATGTTCAGGGGGGTTTTAGCGGAAAAGAGGATATTACTCAAAATGTGTGCATGTGAAAAATCTGACACTTCATCAACTAATGTCCATACTCCTTGCGCACATGTGTGTAAATTTGGGGTAATGTCCGGTATTGCCAACCAGTTAAAAAGTGCAAAATATTGCCATTTCTGAATGCAAGCCCCCAGGAAGAGCAGATTTGGAAAGGGTATACCTCCTGTGATATGTGAGGGGTGCGTGTAATTTTAAAACAATATGTACCTCTGCAAATATGTATTTGGTTCAAATCTAGATTTGTGTGCAAGTTGACAGGAGGAGTGGACTTTCTGCAGGATGTAAAATGACATCACTCTGACACAACTTAGCTCCCCCAATCAGGGGAGAAATGAAAGCTTGGCCAATGATAAGTGGAGAGGGGTAGAGCCTAGTGATGCTGCACACACACCCATTTCAAAACACATAAAAGCAGAGAGACAGGACAGATAGGGACCTTCAAATCCATTTGCAGCTGGAAGCTCTGCCGGGAAAATCCATACTTTACCTCCATCAACCTTCAGAGACCCAGACCAGACCAGCAGAGTAGAGCTGACCTGTTAGCAGAACCAGAGAGAGCTGACCCAGATCACTGTGAAGTGCAGAGACCAGAGTCCAGTCCTAAACCTGACCAGATCCGTGGCAAGGCATATTTCTAAATATATTGTGAGTACATAGCAAACTGTGCAGAACCAATCTCTTAGTTAAAATAATATAATTCCATCTATTTAATCTAAGTAGAACTGCCTCCTAACTGTCACCTGTCATTTGCAAAGCTGTCACATGTCATTTTCTAGTTGCAAGCTGCACTTGTCTTTTTGAACTTTAAAATTTCAAATCTGAAAAACGACCTTTATTTAATCGCTCATATCTCCGTGACCGTTTATGCTAGAGACTTGTAGTAACTTTCCTCTGAAAGCTGAGAATCGTGGCTTTCCTACGAACCTAGAACCGCATTCCTACCCCCTATAGTTTTGCCGCACTCGCGAATTCTACCGCGATTTGCCAATTTCTCCACGTGTAAAAATCTGCTGCTGCTTGCCTTCCCTTTGCCAGAAATTCGTTTAACCTGCTAATTATCCCTGAATCATTGCTAGTGTGAGCCTGGACTAATATTAACTAGATACCACTCACCCTGAACCTCTAGAGGGAATTAAAAGCATTTTAGCATATTTTTTTTCTTCATTTCCAGCACATTTAAAAGCATTTGGGCCTGTGTTTTCAACTTCTGTAGTCTAAGCTTGCTGGGGTGAACTGAATTACATTCGAATTGCATTTCTGAGAACTGTGTGCCTTCCTTCCATTTCTTTGCATTGCATAAAAGGGGGGGTGAATTGTACAAGAAAGTGATTACATTGTCTTTTGCTGAAATCCTATCAAGTTATTTTCTGTACTGCATTTCATTCCACATTGCATCCATTTGAAACCATAAAAGTATTGTTGCTATCTTATCCATTTCATGACAACTCCTTAGTGATTATCAAGAAGTGTGCTGGTGCCAGATTCTCCGTTGTTAATCTTTATCATATCAGATTAAGTGCGCTATTCAATTATTAATTTATTCTAAAGTGTGATATATATCTATTGTTTAAATTATCAAATAAACCTTTTAACTTGCAAAACAGAACCGCTTCTTGGCTCAGTGGGGTCAGGGGGATTCCAACAGAGGAGTGTTATATAGGGGTAGTCATCCAGAACGCATGAACTGGACATAAAGATATATCAATAAGGGTTTTCATTCAGTATTCTAGACTAGGCGTTGACTTGGCTGTAGTGCTGAATTGAATCCTCTTACAATTTAATGGACAGTACATTGATATCTTTTTAATTTGGCATGGAATTTAAGATGAACTCTCATTGTTCTTTGATTATTTTAATGAAATACATACACATATCAAATTGACTATGCTTAAGAGCAGAAAGAACATACATTACAGATTCTAATGACAGTTAATAATTTGAGATTAGACACTGCGGTATACACTAAACCTACTGATAGGAGTAATGTATCACAGGCTACTTGCTTCCACCCACCTTCTACTGAAATCAATCGGAATGTTGGCAAACAAGCTTATGATGCAGAAAATAAATGTTTAAGAGGACGTGGCCAGACTCTACTGAGAGAAATGTAATAGAAAGTTTCTATTGTGGATAGAAAGACACTATTAAGAAGTAAACTGCCTAAAGATATATTATATTATAGTGCTTGACATATTTTAAAACACCACAGTCTTGCAGCTGACCTTTTTCCTAACCCTCCTACATTTGCATATAGGAATCACTCATCAATAAGGAAAAGACTCATTAGAGCTGACTGATCTAAATTAGAGATTGATACTAGAATGAAGGGGACATATCTACAGTCTGAAATGCCCATGTGGAAGTTATTATATTTTCTATATTATTGTGCATTTGTAACACGCTTATACATCAAGAAATTATGTTGCAAAGTGCCCACAGGGCAAAGGGGAGGGAACAAGGGAGCAAAATAAGACAATAGGAATAAAGTATTAATGATGAGCAAAAGTCAGAGGTGGTCCTTCTAGGCGTTGTGAACTTCGGAGCATGCAAGTGCAGAGACAGAGAAGGGAAAGGGGAGGGGGGTAAGTGCTAGGGTTCCACAGAGGGGGAAGTGTCAGAGAGCCAGATGCAGGGCCGTGTTCACATGGTAGGAGAGTGGTCACCTGTAAGTACAATAATTGCTGGTCTGTAAGAAGACACAGCACAGGCCAGTGGGTGCCCAAAGGCAAGTGTGTAAGGGGGTCTGTGGGTAGATACCTATTTTTATTGGATAAGATGGCAAACAAATGTGGACATTTTCACAATAGAAGGAGAATAACATTTAAGGTACTGTGTGGAAGAACAGGACTGTCAAAGCTAAGGAAGGCGAGAGGGATTAAATCATTGAATGTCTTATTGCTTGGATTTTGGCAAACTAATGATAACATTTACTGACGTTTAATATTGGATTATACAGCGTTATACTAAAAAGAAGGAAGATAGTATCTATTTACCACAGTAGATTGACTAAACGTTTGGAAATTGATGGGATTCTGTATGTGCATGAAATATCTAGACTTTAGATTATTACATTATTTTGCGTTCCATCTATTTACACTAGAATTTTAATTACTGGCTACTTATATCATTGTAGATAAATTATCAAGGGAATGGTAGTCTGCACTACTGGTGAAGGGCGAGTCCCAAAATGCATAGAATTATTAGAGGACATAATTTGCTCCTGACTTCTGGTCACAACTATATTTGAAATTTAAGAAGATGTTTTTCTAAATTTTGTCTAACTTGATGCATTTTAGTTATATTGACATGTATTGTTATAGAACCTTTTTGTTGCGTTTAAAGTGCTATTTTGTAAATGTTTTGATCCGGGAATGGTTGAATGTAATATATAACTGAAGAAATGTGAGTTTGAACCTTAAGCTTAAACCGTCCAACTGTCAAGGCGACTTATGCCCTGCACCGGTCATTAAAGCGGCTGCACATGATCTTGCACCTTTCATCAACAATCTCATTAACGACTCCTTCAAAACAGGAATTGTGCCTGATAACCTAAAAGACGCTTGGGTCATCCCACTAATCAAAAAACCTACCCTCGACCCTAGTAACCCATCCAACTATAGACCCATCACAACGGTGCCCTTCTTATTAAAAATATTGGACCGAGCAGCGTACCTGCAAATTCAAGCTTATTTAGAAACTAACCATCTCCTGGGCCTTAGGCAATCAGGTTTCCGCCCCAGACACGGTACGGAAATAGCCTTGATTGACCTTATAACACAAATCCAAGACAAAAAAGATAAGTGCAAACTAGCCCTCCTATTATTGCTTGACCTATCGGTGGCTTTCGACCTGGTCAACCCCCAAACCCTGTGTCAACATCTGAAAACAGCTGCACACTTCTCTGATTTGGCTACATCTTGGATTAGATCTTTCCTTGCAAACAGAACCATGAGGGTCTTCTCACCATCTGCCTCTGCTGAACCCTCTCCAGTACTTTGTGGGGTCCCGCAAGGGTCATGTGTCTCCTCTATGCTTTATAATGTCTTTACGAAGCCTCTCTTTGACATTCTCGATCATCTGGGTGTCACGTATAGCAATTACGCTGATGACTCCCAGATACTCATTCCCATCACTGGAGACTACGTAACAGACACAAAAGCCCTTCACAAAATCTATTCAGTTATCCAAGCCTGGATGGCAAAACATGGACTCTGCCTAAACAACGAGAAAACTGAGCTACTAATCCTCGGCTCTCATGTTAGACTTAACAAGTTAGACCCTGCCTTGAAATCCTTCACTATTGATGGCAACTCTATCAAGGTCACTAATAATACGAAAATCCTCAGTATCTACCTTGATGCCACACTATCTTTCAACAGACAAACTAGCTGCATCAGCATACACTTGTAAACTAATCACTGTGTGCAGACCCTTCCTTACAGCATCCAACTGCATTACTCTTGCTAGAACCCTAGTTATGGCTAGAATTGATTACGGCAATGCCCTCTATCTATGGACCAGCCACAGAAATATCAATAAACTCCAAATAACACAAAACAATTCCATCAGGGCAGCACTCAACATTCCGAAGAAGCTCCACATATCAGACACAAGACGTTACCTTCATTGGTTGCCTGTAGAACACAGCATCTCCCTTAAAACACTTGCTTTAACACACAAAGGGTGAATCTTGCACCAGCATACCTTGCCAATAGACTCTCTCCACACACTTCCACAAGGCCGCTAAGAGCAGCTCAAGCTCACACCATGTCCATCCCGAGATTTAAGCTCCAAAAATCCGGAGGCTCCAGCTTCTCTGTTCTGGCGGCCAAGCTCTGGAACACGCTTCCATCCTACCTTAGATCCGAACCATCCTTCCACATATTTAAGAGCAACACTAAACATTGGCTTCAGGTACTTGATCTTGCTGGACAGTACTCATAAGCTTAGATATCCCTCTCGGGTTCACTAGAGTACTTTCCTTTCCACACCCCATTCTTCTAATCCCCTGGTTATAACGCAATCCTATTGTGCTCCCTTGGCTTTGCCACTTGTTGCTACTGGTATTTTTGTACTTGCCTTATTCAATACTATGTATTGCCTGACTTTATGCTGTAACCTGTGTAAATGATTGTATACTGTGTGTATCCCCTGTGTGTCTTTATATTCTGTATGACATGCGCCCAGATGCCTCAGGGCCAGGAGCGCTTTACTGATAAAATAAATACAAATACAAATGCAAATACAAAAAATACTGCAAGAAACGGTTATGGAAGTATTAAAGAATATTTACATTTTGACTATGTTCATTCGAAAATCTTTTTTTTTGGAATGTTTTATGGATAGACTTTGAGCTTATTAAATATATACAAGTTTATAAGTGGTAGTTCCGATATGAGTGCAAAGTTGTATTTTTTTCTGACAGCTTTGTATGTTTTCATAGACTATAACAAATCCACTTTTTCTACCTCCTCCCCTTCTATACTGCAATAAATCACTTGACCTAACCAGTCTCTTCTTAACTTTGTCTTACATTTCAGTAAGACGTGTCTCTTGCACAAGTGATATAACCTGTCTTTTAGATTTCAGATATTGCAGAATCGACTTCCTTTTGATAAAAGTTGTTAGGTCATTGACATTTAATTAGATATCATTACATCCTATTAATATATTTAAGATAGATGTGTTCTCTTGTTGGTCTTTTAACATTTCTGAGCATCACTTTGTTTGAATGTCTTCAGGATTGTAATGTTAGAGTATGCACCTTTGATATTTGCAGTGCAGCCATATTTGTTTTTGCAAGTGATATTTTAGTATAAAGGGTTACAGATAGCAACATCAAACCAATATGTTTTAACACAAAAATCTGCAAACAAACCAGGAGAATTTTGAAACAAACAAATAGTAGGAAGTTCCTAATCACATTCTGTGATCAGGGTTTGGCTTCTTTGTGCTCTCTAGTGTAGCCATATTTGTGGCCTTTATAAGTCATGATAGATTCGGCAGCTGGTGCATAAAAGGGAATCCCTTTTGTATATCACACGTGATGGATTGTGCGTCTCATAGCTCTATCATTAACATCCAAACACATTTCAGTTTATTTATCAATATTTCAAATTTGCCTAATCATTCCTCTTCCTATTTATAATCTTGATGTTCTTTTAATTTCATTGGGGATCTAGATGTTTCCCTCACATAAACCTTTTGAGTTAGCTGGACTTGAGAAGTTGATGGTTGTGATGGTGTGTTGCTTTTATCTTTGTTCTGTTATTTGTACCTCAATTCTCCATTAGATCTTCTATTGATCTGTGAGATTGTACGTCTCCTCGACTTTGTGGAATCTTGATTAGGTTTGATGTATCCATTGTGTCTTGCTCGTGTTCTTCCAAGGTGTGCTGCAGGTATTCTGTTTCCAAATATTCAATAGTTCTCCCGTCTAATATTTTAATGGCTGCAGAAGTCTATATTTCAAATCCCACTTTTTGAGTGCAGGACATAGATCTAGAAATGTTTCCCTTTCATCCAATTTAGCCTGGAAGAAGTGAGCAGATAAATATATTTTGTGTTCTTCGCGCCGGAAAGGATAAGGCTGTTTGGAATGTGATAGAAGTTGCCTGGTGTTCATATGCCTATCAGGCAAATAATGAACAGTCTAGTTTTCTCTGGATTTGCTGGGTTTTTAGGTATGCTCTGAGAGCTCTATGTATTTCGTGTGAGCGCTCAAACTTTAATTGCAGCAGAGTTACCAGCCAACACTAAATTGATGTCACTGGTGCTGTACCTTCTAATTTCTCAGGAACATCTACAAGTTAGATATTGCCTTTGATGCTGTACTTCTGGACCCACTAAAGCACTTGCTTGTTCAGTTAATTCATGTTGATGGTGTTTCAATTCTTCAACTCTGTCCTCTGTTATTGCAAGTCCATTTTCTGCCTCCAACATGTATCCATTTTCTAATTGCAGGTTCTCTTTCAGAGTTTACAAATCTGAATAAGTTACCTGTGTGCAACAATCAGTTGAGTTAATTGGTGTTTGTTGTGTTTCCATTTGCTTCACTAGATGTGATATGAAATTTTTGATATGATATTTTATCTGTATCATGCTCATACACAAGTGTTTCAAAGCACCAGCACTGATTCTTTTTCTGAGGTTTGAGGTTAAACCTTTTCATTTTTAACACTTTCCTTATGTGCCGACCCATGTGTATGCCTATTTAGGGATTTTACCAGTTTGTGAAATCAGTGTAAATCTTCAGGTGGATGTTTGTGCTGATGCCCCTTTGTATTGCTTATGTTAACATATCAGTCACAAGAATGTCTGCTGATAGATTTATCAATTGTACAAATTGAAATTATTTGGTGTTAATGAGGCCATAACGTTGGAAGTCAAATAAGAGAAGAATCACTGCACTTCATGTAGTGTATTGAAATGCTGAGATTACTTACTGGCATTATTCGTTACTACTAGTCCTGCACTTCCTTGTCACAGAACTTACTTGTGAGGTGACCTTAAAGCTTCATCAGGAACCCTTCTTCACTTCAATGATTAAATAGAGCTTGGGGTGCTCCGAACTCAGGTCCAAAAACAGGGAAAAATGAATTCACAGGAACTCATAAAGGAGTGCACCACATGCAGGAAAAAGCACAACATGTATTTGTACATCACGGCCAGGACAATGTAAAAGAACAAGCCAGCTTCCACATGCCCCTTGCAGGCTGAACATTTTATAACCACGAACAGGTTAAATATTGTAGTGATTTATAGACTGCCATCATTGGTCTCGGACTTCGCAAACAAGCTCCGTTCCCAATTAATACATTTGCAATCACCAAACGTATCTACGTTAGTAGTTGGTGATTTCAACGATTGGAGAGGGAATGGGAAGGATAAAGAAGCTATTGCATTGGAAAATATACTAAAAAACTTAGATTTCTGTGTAATTAATAATGAGCCCACAACACCGCAAGGAAATCAACTAGACTGGGTTCTAACACAAAACCTTCAGACCCAACTGATCCCCACAGAACCTCATATTTGGAGCGACCATTTCTTGGTTTCTTTTGAATTAACATTGGAAACTCCCAAACAAATACATAATCCTCCCATTAAGGTAGTGAGTAGACATTTCAAAAATCTTAATGCCAAACAACTTCAACCCTGCTTAGATAAAATTCTACGGTCATTGCAGGATCATGATAGCTGTGAAACAATATTAAGTAAATATCTAACCCAAATCCAAGACTTGGTAGAACAAGTAGCGCCTCTGAAATCTAAAATAGCCAGAAAAGATAGCAAGCACCAGAAATGGTTCACCAGAGAGCTGGACAAACTTAAAATAGAAAAAAGAGCACTTGAAAGAAAGTGGGATCACGACCAATCTAAGGAAAATAAAGATAACTGGAAACTAGTGAATAAAAAGTACAGAGATAACATAAGATTAGCTAAAGCTAACTTTTGCAATAAGGAAATTGAAGCAGCATCTAATACTACTAGCAAGATATTTGAAATCTTAAAAAGTGTTGAGAAGCCCAAAACTCTCACACCGCCATTTGCACCAACCAAAGAAGATTGTGATATAGTGCAAAATAATGAAAGCTAGACAAAACATAATTAATGCCAGAGAACTCTCAAGTTAGGCAATGCCGAGGAAGGACAGTGATAGGATAGACACTTTCAATTTCACCCCTATCACTGAAGCAGAATTGCTTAATGTTTTAAATCACATGAAATCCACCTCATGTGTAGAAAACGTGTTGCCTTCAAAAATCATACTACAAAACAAAGAATTGTTTGCTCCAGTTTTGGTGAAAATAGTCAATGCTTCCTTTAAAGAGGGAGCAATTCCCGAAAGAAATAAAAAAGGTAACTATTACGCCCCTGGTGAGAAAGGCAGGCTTGGATCCGAAGAATCCAGGCAATCTTCGCCCAATTATGAATTCTAATTTTATACTCAAAATATTGGATAAAATTGCAACCATCCAACTACAGAAACATATAGAAAAACAGACATCACTACACCAACAACAATCAGGTTTTACGGCTGTTTATAGCACAGAAACAGCTATGTTAGACCTTCAAAGTCATATGTTGGAATTATTTGATAGAGGAAAAGCATGGATGATAATGTTACTGGATCTCAGTGCAGCTTTTGACCTAGTAGATCATCAATTACTAGTAAACGTGCTGAAATGCAGAGTGGGATGTTCCAGGGCAGCGCTGGATTGGCTAGTATAATTTCTAACAGAGCGCCAAGCCAGAATTCACTGGGGGGATACGTTTTCGGAGGCTATCTCAATCATATTTGGAGTCCCTCAGGGAGCTAGTCTCTCACCTATGCTATTTAATATATATATGAGAAGCTTGTGTGATGTACTGGATGAGGTGGGCGTGTTTTTTACTAATTACGCTGACGACACGCAGCTTATCATTGAAATTGAGGGAAAGTATTCTAAGGATAGTGATAAGATAGCGAAAGTGTACAGTAAAATTGAAGCATGGATGCAGCAAAATTGGATGTGTCTTAATGACACGAAAACAAAGCTCATGATATTTGGATCTAGTCGGACAATAGCCAAGCTAAGAGAAGAGTATGAGACTTTCTCTATAAATGAAGCGAAAATTCAAGACTTTAATCAGTTATCAGGTTAGAACGCTGGTGATGATGGTCAATGCTTCAGTCAATTCAGTAACGCAGGTGAACTATTTGCACAAAAATACAGCATATCACCTACGCCTTATGAGGGCTATTAGACCTTACTTAAATGAGGCAAATACAGCAACAATTGTGAGGGCAATTGTACTGTCTAGATTAGATTATGGTAATGCCCTTTTAATAGGAGCAACAAAAAAAGACCTGGCGAGATGCTAAGTAATAGAGAATGACGCAGTGAGGATTGTAAAGAGTAGAAACCATATAACAATGGCAAGAAGATCTCTGCACTGGCTTAGAGTAGGGGAGAGGGCGTGTTTCAAAGCTATGACACTTATACACAAGTGCTTGTCCGGAGATGCCCCCCCGTATCTAAAGAACCAATTTGTATCTCACACCCCTCAGAGACAGCTACGCTCAGCAGGAAAAGGTTTGGTCACAGTGGAATAATCTCCCGCTTGAGTCGAGATTGGAAGACAATCATCTTTTTAGAAAGAGTCTGAAGACGCACCTTTTAGGTGATCGGTGTAATGTCTTCAAGCCGTAATATTGGGGACAACAAATGTGTCCGCACTCTTTTGGCATAGTATGTGTTGTCTGTCATAAGCGCCGTGATGCCCGCGGGCTATCAGCGCTATACAAGCCGACATACATACATACATACATACAGGACTTTAACATATCTCAAAGTATAACAAAGACATCATCCTAACATTCTGATTGGCTGGTCATCACCAGCAACCTAGACAGCTCTATACATTGTTAGGAAACTATTGGCAGTTGGCAACCTATCACAAAAAGCTTACCTCCAATACCACAAGGTCACACCCCCCTTGATCACCCCAAGAAATGCACGAATACCATCTCAGGAAAACAGTTTGATAAAGAGCTTTGTCCCCCCAGACGTTTGGCGGTGCAAGTCCCACTGAGATGGTCCAATAGGCAACGCACCAACATGGCACACACTTCCTCTATTCATTCCCCATTCCCACTGTCTGCACCTGATCACTATGTAGCTCCCTGTCTTGTTGCATGACATGTTGCCAGCCCTGGTACACAACCTTATAGTACCCTTCCTGCAATGAATGACCTTCTAGAAAAAGTGTGACCCGTCCACTGCTGATCACTGCTCCTGCACTATAGGTTCTACTAGTTTCTCCATTTTACTGGGCACATTTCGTGATATGGGTGCCTGAGAACCCTTTGACACGGTCAACCATGCCATCCTGCTCAATCGTCTCCATGATAACCTGGGCATCACCGACCAGGCCCTGGCTTGACTGACTTCTTTCCTCTCCGATCGACCCTCTGGGTCCAGCTTGGGTCCTTCCTCTCCTCTGTCTCTATCTCTACCTCTGGTGTTCCTTAAGGGTCTTACCTCTCTCCCTGGCTGTTCAACCAATACCTGGCACTTCTTGCCCACTGCACTGCCCCAGCTTTCAGTGCTATACAGATCACACTCAACTCATTTTCAGGCTCCCTTCCGCCACCTCTTCTCCTTCTCTCATCTCTCATCTCTGACTGTTTGTCTGCTATCCAGGGGTGGTGTGCCACCAATGGTCTCTGCCTTAATGCCATTAAGACTAAGATTCTACTCATCGGCACACCTGTTCCCAAGCCTCTCTTGGCCCTCTTCCTGCTCCAACCTGTGAGGCAAAAAACCTCTGGGTCATCTTCCACTTCACACTTTCCTTCTCTCGTCACATCTCTGACATCTCTAAGAAGTCAAACTACCAGCTGCACCTCCTAAGTGGTATTCTTCCTTTCCTCTCCTTCCCCAAGAAGCTCACTGTCTCTAGAGCTCTGATTCTCTCTAGGCTGGACTACTGTAACAGCCTCTTTCTAAATCTGCCTGCCTCTACTCTCCGCCCTCTGCAACTCATCCAAAACAGGACTGCGAGACTTGTCCTTGGCCTCAAGCCCAGGGATCGTATCTCTCCAGGACTGAAATCTCTGCACTGGCTCCCAGTGGCAGTGATGATTACGTTCAAAACCCTATGCATTGCCCACAAGGCCTTCTGGGGCCTGAGGCCTGAATACCTTCAACTCTCTCTTCCTAAATATCTTCCTTCTCGAGCTCTTCGCTCATCCGCCTCCAACTCCCTCAGGGTCAGTCGCTTTTCCAAGCAACAAGTTGGTGATAGATATCTTTCTTCTGCTGGGGCCTCCCTCTGGAACAGCATCCCTGTCTCACTGAAACTTGAGGAGAACCATCTGCGGTTTTCGGAAGCAACTCAAGACCGTCCTCTTTGCTTCTGCTTTCTCTCCTTCTCTCCCGTACTGATATCCTGGCTGAAACTGCACTGGTTATCTGGTTACCCACTGACCTCGGGCCCAGGTCCCCTCCCCACCAGTTGCACAGCTGCACTGACCCCTGGCAACCTTTGCACTCAGGGACTGTTTCTGTATCCCTACAGCCCCCTAGCAGCACTTGACACCTCAAGTTTGCACTTACCCTTGTACTTGCCACCAGCTGGTCGTACTTTTTTTTTCAAGGACTATATTTATTTTACTGTTGTCCTATGTACTGCGCTACCCCCTCCCCATTTCCCCCTGCACTCTTCCCTTCCCCCCTCCCCTACAGTTGCGCAATCTCATTGTGGCCTGGCCTAGTAAGGGTTGTCTCTGTTTTCCCTCTGTTTCCCTCCCCTGCTTTGCTGCGCCTTGAAACACTTGTGTATAAGCGTGTTATAAATGCCATATCATATCATATCACTTTCTGGTTGACAATAAACCAGATATTGAAGCAGACAGAAACACAGATTATTGGCTTTGCCAAAATATTATTATCGTTGTAGAATAAGAATTAGTTTAGAACCTGGACTACACTGAACTTGCAAGGCACATTTTGAGAACAAGGTAGACGAAACATTATGCAAGGAGCAGAAAAGAAAATTGCCTGAGTACATAGATACATATAGACCGATACCAAATGTATAAGTAGTTCAAGAAATGCAAGAGACAATGCTAGATTTATAGACATTATAATTCTTGCTCCATTTGGAGAATTAGTATACGGCTGGGAGGGTGGCAGCCTCCCACCAATCAGGAGGCTCAGAACAGGGGTAGCCTCTGCTCCAACCCTTGTGGGAAGAGGGAGGCCACCATCTTCCCTGCTGGTAGTGAGGTACATGCGCCCCGTGCCCTGCTTTTCCCCACTCCAACCCCAATTTCTGCATGCCCCATCCACCACCCAATACCCACTTACCTTGTGCTCCTTTGTCCCTCACTGGTGCCAGGAACACTCTGTGTTACAAGCACAGATCCATCATGTCAATGACCGCCATGGACAGGGAGAATGGACTATGTGGAGTTCCCTTCTCCCTGATCCATGGTGGCCATCTTGTTTTGTAGGTTTTTTTCAAGTTGTGAAATGACAAACACCCTGTTTCTCAACTTGAAGAAAAAAATCAATTAGTATTGCCGGTACAATGTGCCGGGATATTAAGGACACTAAACCCCCAACGGGCGGGGGCATTACCGGGACATTTAATGCCCTGGGATAATGTTATACTGGCTCTGGGCATTATTTGGCCTGGCAATGCTCCAATCCGTCTGAGTTTATTGCTTAATTATGGCACAGTTTGGAATATTGTATTCAGCAAAAACAACTTAAGTAAAACATAATTTAATTGATGTTTGAGATGATTTCAATAACCTCTGAGCAGTTTGGTTCAAATGCAGTGAAACTAAATATGTTACGTTTTTCATAAAGTTATCAATACAAAAAACGCTGTCTTTTGTGAGGGGCAGAAACCAATCTATCAGTTTCTTTACTGTTTGGAAAAATAAGTGATCAGGTATATTGGGTAGTCTAGGAATTGGTTTTGAATATATGTGCATCTTTTATGTTAAAATCATATTATTTTCTATACTAGTTTGTGTCGCATTGCCATTTTGCAGTTTAAATTCACATCCTGTTCTAAACTGTGTTGTTTAACTCCTACTTTTTTCATGTTGATGCTCACATTATTAGTTGAACTGATTGGTCACATCCACATTTTGTTCTTTACAAGTCCTATTATTTTCGTAAACGTTGCCACATCCACATTTCACATTCTCAAAGCCGCATTATAATCTCATGTACGTTGTTTCAGTATAAAATGAATGTTTGTTCTGTTGTATTGCTTGCTTGACTAGCAGACATTTTCCAAAGATCAGATGTTTAGGCGCTGTCTTCACTTACCTAGCTGGACAACGCAGACTTCCCATTGTCTTTGTTGGCCCAACAAGGGTCAGCATGGACAGGCAGTCACTGCCTAGCTTTCAAGATGAAGAAAATATGCAAGGTAACAGTACCATCACTTTGAGTATAATAGATGACCATGTCTAGATATAATTACAGAAATGCATATATCTTTTAACACGATTACCATGTGTGAAGTGAGAGTAATAGAATCAAACACAATTAGATAGTTTTATGGTCAATCATTGAAGACCACATACCTATTAGACACATGGTCAATTTAAAGGACTCCAAGTGGTTATATGTTTTTCCAGGATTGGTATTGTCCATAGTAGTGGACAACGGACCGCTCTCCACTTAGCTGTAATGCAGTGCTATTTTGGGAAACAGGGTTGTACTTAGGAGTTGGCTCATTGTTTGAATAGGAGATGGTCTTGATGATGAGCCAGTTACAATGGAGAGAACAGTATATGCAGTACGTTTTCTGGCGTACTGCATTATTTCTGATTGCCATAGCTATAGTTGTAAACTTTCCAGTATCTTATTGTAGAAGATATCTACCCACAATCAGGCTTTGAGTCAAAGGGAATGAGTTTGGGTGTTTTACCCACTCATCAGTGGTAAAGCATTGCCGAGTCGGGGTCCATTGGCTATATTTGACTGGATGGCTCAAGCAATTGGCTTCATTTTCCTGTAGGGGTTACAGGGGATGTTCTGATGGGTCCTTGTGCATTCTTCAGCTTCATGGACATCTGCAAATGGTTCTACAGAATGGACTGGTGGAGGTCACAGGAGATGGTAATTGTGAATATAGGGCAGACCATTCCAGCATGGCAGAGATAGAGGTCCAGTGATAAACAGCACTGCAGTGCATATGGTCACCAAGCATGTAAGAAGACACTCTGCAGCTTTGGTGAGGAAGGATAGTTCAGGAGCAATGTGTTTGTCTTGGAAACAAGACACTGCGGCCCACGCTTAGAAACCACTCGCTGGTATTAAGTGCTTTATAAAAGAACAATTATAATTATAACACAACAGGGTGGAATGGTTGTACCAGGTTAGACTTAGGCATCAATCTATGTAGCTGCTAATGAATCGTGGAAAAAGTACTATTGTATCTTTGTGGTTGTGATCAGCATAGTAACTGGGCCAACAAGGTGCCTGAAAGGGCACCTTGTTTGTGCCTTGCAACAAGGCTAGTTGTGTTTGCTTAAGGGGACTGATTACAATCCATGTCCCCTGCTGGTAAAAGGGTGTCTGATTTCTGTAGTCATTGGTCAGAGTTTCATCTTGAAAGTAGTAGCGAGTAGAGTAGAGTATAGTAGAATAGGTTGTTTAAGTTAAAAAGACACGCATGCCACAGTGGTACCAAGTAGCTATCAGAAACAAGCTCCATCGCATCTCAGAGCCACAGAACAATGCATTATGGGCACAGAAACTAACTGAAAAGTTGCATTCCAGCGCCATATGATATAGCACAACTATCCTATAGGACAAAGCAATTATAAATATAGGTTTATCAGCACCAAACACAATTTTAGTTAACAAGCCAAACATACCACAGCACCACTTAGTAGCCATCCCTAGACGTTGAGTTGCAGGCCACGGCCATAGAGCAATGCATTATGTGTAAGCAAATAAACTGAAAAGCATGTTTTTTACCTCCATGTGAGGAAATATAAATTGTTTTATAGGGCAGCACTATTTTATAAATGGCTTTGCTTTAAATGTGTATGCAGCTGCTTGCATTTATGAGAGCTGTGGGTTTTGGGCAAGTAGAGCTATACTTACAATGTCACCACCCTTTAAGACAAAGAAAATTATCTCACCTGAAGCTAAAATGCAATCTTTTCGAGTCATTTGCATCCCCAAAATGCATTTATCCTTGGCTCCAAACTGGAACAAGGACATCCAGGGATGGCTAATTAGTAGTGCCGTGGCATGTGTGTTTTGCAACAGTAAAGAACCTATGTTATTTGCACATTGGAGGTGGAGGAGATTTTTTTTAATGCATTTTTGAAGCCGACCATAACATTGATAGGGTTTGCTGAACAGGCCCCAAAGATCGAGTGATAAAGATATCAAATGTTAACACATTGATGACACTTGATTGGCCCTGTGTCTATATGAAAGCTTTATTCTTGAGAACAGGCAGTTGTGGGCAGGTAAATCTCTCTATAATACAGCACTGCCCTGTAAAACCATGACAATTACCCCACCTGGAGTTCCAATGTGATCGTGTGTGGGTCATTTGCATACCCAGACTTTGTGGCTGTATAGATCTGAACTGGGCTTTGAGGAATTGCTATTGGGTGTAGTTGTGGCTTTGTTAAATTAACTGGTCTGTTTTATTCCTGCATTGTGGGCAGAAGTGGTTTTGTTTTGTACATTTTTAAACCCACCATACCACTATCACTCACGTGCCATGTGAATGCTATTGCCTCCTCTGCTGCATATTCGTCCAAATTGATCAATGCATCGAGACCCTTCCTCTCTCAAGACGGCTTCTTGACCATCGCCCAAGCCACTATCAGATCTAGACTAGACTACTATAATGCCCTCTTTGCAGGCACCTCTCTCCACAACATCCAGATGATCCAGGTGATACAGAATAATGTCTTAAGAGCTGCTCTTAAAATTTCCAAACGTGAGCACATCACAGCTGCAAGACAAGCGGCTACCTATTCATGAATGCATCATCTTCAAGTCCCTGTCCATCACACATAGATGCCTCTCCAACACAGCGCCCTCTTACCTAGCACCAAAAATCACCACAGCTCACCCAGATAGACCCACTAGAGTGGCCTACACCAACAGACTACTTCAACCAAAATGTAAACGGACAGATGCTGGTTGGGCGAGCTTCCCCGCCTTTGTAGCTAAACAATGGAACTTGCTCCCAACTGACCTTCAAGCTGAGCAAATCCTACTGGGCATTCAGAAAAAGGCTAAAAACGTGGCTGTTCACATAACTGTAAACATTCAGTGCCAGTCCGGCCAACAGAGACACTACAGGCTATACTCATGACATGATATGATAGATTATTTATAACGTTCTTAATATCCAGAGGTTTCTAAGCGCGCACCCAGGGATTGAACCTGTGTTGCTCCGTCTCCTCTTGCTTCCAAGGCGAGCACTTTGCCCCTGAGCTATCCTGCCGAGACTGTGGGCCTCATTACGACCCTGGCGGAAAGTAACTGACATGACCGCCATAGCGTAAATAGCGTGTCCGCCATTGCACGATGGAGCAAAGTGCGGCCAATTCCGACCCATCGGGCACGAGCACTACGCCATGGTGGAAGTGCAAAGTCCGCGATGGCGGAAATGACCCCAAAACGGCCCATACCGCCGTCGTACGGCGCCCTGGGTGCAATTCCGCCACCCATCTTAGCGGTCACCGTAATGAGCGGTCAGCGCAAATTACGGTCACCGTAAATATACGGAAACGGAAGTAAAAACATGGGGCCGGAACGGGAAACAGGACGCCGTACACCTATAAAATCAGAATCCCAACACAACCATTAAAAACCGACCCTGAGACACATCCCAACCCGTTAGCCACCCCATAATAAAAAAGAAAAATGGGAAAAGTTGCTAAAAAAGCGTGCGATCGCAAGCGGCAGATCCACTTCTCCCATGAGGAACTCACCGTTCTCACAGAGACCCTCCAGGAGAACGCTGCCGTCGTCTTCTCCACGCAAATGACCAGGACGGCACTTGCGAACAAGAAGGCCATATGGGCCCTGGTGGCACAGCGGATAAGTGCGGTGGGGACCGCACCCCGCAACCCACAGCAATGCAGGAAGCGATGGGACGACTTGCGGATACGCGTCCGGAGCATACTTTCAGCCAACCGCAACATTGCCACAGCTACCGGGGGAGGATCTGATTCACCCATCAAGTTGACCCCCTGGGAAGAAATCTGTGCCTCCACCATTGGAATGGAGAGCATAGAGGGAGTCGGAGGGATGGAGAAAGGAGTGCAGACATCCGAAGAATCAGGTAGGTGGGCCAAATTAAACAATGCTAAATCCACAAAGTCCAATCATGTGAAGCACCATGTGTCCCCATAGTGCAATAGAAACACATGTCCAGGAGAACGTCCACATACATTGCCATGATAGCGCCCTGTAAAAGTCAGATTAAATACATAAATAAGTAAAAATCCTAAAAACACCCTCTGCATGTGCAGCATGCACACCCTAACTGCAGGCTGCAAAATAACTGCACCCTCAATCCACACGAAAATGAGACCTCCCCCAAGGCCCTGACCCAAATCACCCTCAGGTACCACCCCAATGCATGTGATACATTGCCATTCCAATTACAACAGACCCATAAATAACGCTTGCCCTCCTTTACTCCACCACAGGGTCCGAATCAAACGACGAGCTTCAGGACACCCCTACCAGCACACCTGCAAAGAGGGCCAAGACCAACGGCCAAAGACCCTCCACCTCAGCTGCACGGATCAAGACACGTCAGCAGCACGAATCGAGTGGCAGCACACTGGAGGGGACATCAACAGGCACCCCAGCAGCCAGCATGTCCACAACAGCAGCACCACAGGTCCCCCCAATGGATGCCACAGAAGGCACTGCTTCTGGTGGCAGCAGCACCATAGGTGACACTGCTTTCATGCCAGCATGCTCCGACACAGAAAACGGTGCTGTAGATGTAGGATCCATCCATGACCTGTCCCAATCCCCCTGTATGTTTCATCCCGTACACCATGAGGAAACCACGCAGGGGCACCCACAAGACGACGACTGGCCAACCCCCACAAGGCCTGTGGCAAGGCAACATGAGGTGATCAGCCCCTCTGTGACACCACCGGAAATGGGCATGGCCCAGCAGAGGCAACAGTCCCTCGAGCAGATGATAGTGCAACAGCAGCAACTGGCCACGCTCCTCAAGGAGCATGCTGATGAATGTGGGGGTTCTAAGGCAGCCATTGAAACATCTACTGAGACACTTAGGGCAGAAATGGAGCGAAGTACAGAGACACTAAGGGCACAAATTGAGGGAAGCACCGAGAGCCTGAGGGGACAAATGGAGAGAAGCACCGAGAGCCTGAGGGGGGAACTGCATGCGACGTCCAAAGATGTATGTGGTGAACTTGCCGCTGTGCGCCGTGTGCTCACTGAGCTCTCACAAACCCTTAGGGACATGCATGGACGTGAGCAGGCAGAGACATCATCCGTTGCAAGTTCCGTCCAGGGCAGCCCCCAACGCAGATCTGGGAGGAACCTGCGCTCCACAGGCAGGGGTGCCCCTGATACCCGGAGAGGGGGCTTGCAATAGCGTCTGACCAATGACAATGAGCATCTCTGGACACTGGTGTTCTGGGGGGAGGTAGGAGGGTGGAGGGGGTGTGTAGGGTTCCTCCGGGTGGCGGGTTGATTGGGTGTGTAATACCATTTCACATTTGCAATACATATATACACATTAATCCAATGAGATGTGTGGACATTGATCTTTGTGTACGAGGCCTTTCTTGGCGTACAGGCCACATTGTGCATGTTCCCGACACACACAGTGCCACAAGTCCCGTGTCCATGTAACAGCCACCAGGCGTGAGTGCTAGAAGCATGCATCTATGATATTCTGACAAATCTCACGGGCCTCCTGTGCCTCGCGGACTCCTTGAGGTGCTGCCACATCCCCACCCTCATCATGACCATCTTCAGGTGCTTGCAGTTATGCGTCAGGGGGCATGGCCACATTTCTACGTACGCACATGTTGTGTAGCATTACACATGCCATGACCATCTTTGCAACCTTCTCATGGCGGTACAGGAGTGCCCCGCCAGACCTGCTGAGGCAGCGGAAACGAGCCTTCAGTAGGCCGAATGCCTGTTCTATGACTACACGGGTACGTGATTGGGCATGGTTGTAGTCCTCCTCATGCTGGTTCTGTGGGTTCCGGATTGGTGTAAGGAGCCATCTCTTCAGTGGATACCCGGCATCACCTGTATGTGGACAAAGAAGGATGTTTGTGGAATAACATTGCTACGTACGCACCCCCCCCTTCCTGCCACGTCATTGACACATCACCTACCCCACATTCACATGCATTAAATGAGACTCACCGAGTAGCCAGGATCGGTGCCCTGCGTGTCGCTCCATGTAGCGTGGTACTGTAGAGTTCCTCAAGACCATAGAGTCATGGGTTGATCCTGGAAATCGGGCACAACAATGTGTAAAGATCCTGTTGGAGTCACACACCATTTGTACATTGATAGAATGATATTGTTTCCGGTTGCGGTACTGGACCTCCATGGCATGTGGGACAACCAATTCCACATGGGTGCAGTCGATGGCACCAATGCAACCCGGTATGCCGCCAAGTGCATGGAATCCCACTTTTGCGTTTGTGAGCTCCTGCTCCGAGCGTGGTAAACAAATGTAGTCGTCTGCGTGCTTCAGGAGGGCATCAAGCACTAGGAATAGTGTCCGTGACAATAGTGGCTGTGAAATGCCATGCAACTGTCCGACTGTGTGCTGGTAGGTGCCTGTGGCCAGGAAGTGGAGTACAGACACCACCTTCAGTAGGGGTGGGATGGCGGTTGGGCTATCTATCATGCTGACAAGGTCAGCGTGTGTCATGTCGACAATGGCGGTTATGGTGTCCCAGTCCAAACGGTAGAGGGTGTGGATCTGCTCAGCAGTGAGGTTGAACGGATTGGCACGGAGGCGTGGGATTGCGGGCTGCCTGCGTGGTGGTAGTGGCTGTGCTGGTGGGCCTTGCTGCCCCTGCCTTGCCCTCCTCCTCCTCCTCCTCCTGCGTCTCCTCTGTGCGGCCGGTTTTTGCAGTCGTTGGTGTTCGTCTTCTTCTTGAAGTTGGAGTACTTGCAGTGCTATCAGGTCCCCCAGGCCCAACATCGCTAGTCCTGTCGGTAGCATTTGGGAGTGGGTGTGGTTGTGGGAGGGGTTTGGGTGTGCAATTTATGTGTTTTCAGGCTGTATAGCCTCCACCTGTGGTGATTCATTTCACCTGTGCCAGCTGCAATTACTTTTGGGCGAGCACGTCCCGCACACAACGCTGCTATTTGACGCATGGCATCTTGCAATTACAATCATGTATATGATCCCGATGGCAGTGAAATATTGGTTAATATGTTGATTCTGCTATGGTCCCATTGTTTCACATACTATTTTTGCAGTCGCGGACAAACTTGTGAAGGGTCAGTGGAATGTAGTACTCGATCAACGGTGGACCCTCATGCAGCACTGTACCGACGTTCACCGACGGGCGGGGAGTCCCATTAGTGATTGAAGGCAGTTACCATTTTCACACACAGCCGCACTACATAGATGTATTTGTGAATCCAAGCGTTCACAGATGCCTTTTCGACGTGATGTTGCAAATGAGGAATTCGAAGGACAGCGCTTTTGCTTTTCAACTAGCGGCGAGGAGACGCCCACAGGTCTGACTGGAAATGTAACGTTCTATTGTTGAATGTCCTTGGGACAGGGCCCATGACGAGAATGCAATGATTGATGTGAATTGAATGGGATGCGCAATAGCGTAGTGGACGATGAGGCAGGACGTCCCCAAATACATGTTACTTTTCTACACTAGTGAACCGGGCAGGAGCACAGTGGATTTTGCAGACTGCATTACGCACAGACTCAATGGAAATTTCAAATGTAATGTGAGTAAATATTCAGGCGTTTCTATTCCGGGATGAGGGAATGATGAATGGATGCATGGACAGATGATTTAATTGAGAGTTTGTCATGTGCATGGCTTTTTGATATCTATCCCCTTCCCCTGCGCTATGTGATGCAAAGCTGCCATAGTGGGTCCATCATCTGTCTGCCCTTGTTGAACCCTCCCTGTCTCGACGCGCCTTCAAACACTTGTGTCTGTGCACGTTACTAATCACATCTAATGGATTCTGTTTTGACAGACGCATGCACACATACACTCGTTAGTAATAGTGTATTGAGCTCGATTTATGTCGTTATGATTCGCAAGTGATTTTTTGGTGACATTAATCCTTTTGAGTGTGCTAGCATGCATATGGTTGTATATTTAGTGTGTTGAATGAACTGAGTAATTCATATGAAGTTCGGATGCCCATGCTATTATTTCTTTCTTTTGGGTGACAGGTATCTCCTCCCCTTTTGCCGCTGCCATCTGTACGCCACTCCTGCAGATGGGTTTTTCACTCGACACCTGCAGCTTCGAGTTAATCAGTGGAGCACCATTACGATCTTATGGGACGATCGCCAATGGGCCACATGCCCTTACGCAGTACTAGTGGCTAGGAGCAACATATGTACCTTTCAGCTGGACTAGTGCCTACTTCATGGGACTGCCCTGCGGTTCTAGGCGCTTCCGTGTTGCCTTTTTGGTCGTAAATGTAGGCCCTGTGTACCATGAAGGAACAGGGCGTCACACAAGTAGAAGCTGGTCATTCATTGCGGATGCAGCCCACAGTGATGGAAATCATTTGGGAGTTAGTTTGCGAATAGCTGTATGGGCTTGGTGATTTGGATGTGCATTAAAATTATGTTCAGATATTGACCGTGTAGCCTTATTCTTTACTAGTGATGTAGCATATTCCGATTTGTGGCGCGATGTATTGTGAGATGATCTGCATTGGGTTCCGGCTTCTGAGTGGAGTTGTGTGGTACTGTACTGGCCGCGTTTGCCTACGAGGAGTTGTGCAATGTGGGCAGGGAGTGGAGTACAGGCACTCAGTAGGGCCATGTACGGTTGGTTCGCGATGCCGTAATTCTCACCATGGCGGAAAGGTACTTTCCGCCATGCTTGATGGCGTTGAGTACATGTCCGCTAGGGTCAGAATTCGCGTACCGTTGCGCCATGGCGGAAATTACGGTTTTGCAAGGCGCGCGTGGGCGTGGTTGGTGCAGTTAGCGTTGGCGTTCACTACGGTGTCGCTAATGGCATCGTACTTTAAGGTGACGGGTCATGATCGCAACGAGCGGTATTCGATGGCGGTATTTCATTTCCGCCTTCGTTTTTGGAATTCCGCCAGGGTCGTAATGAGGGCCTGTGTCCTCTACCATGCATGTGTGTGTAACTGGAACTGCAACAGCGCCTGAATGCCTATGGGCTTAGCCCACTCTACAAATGTAAAAAATAAATAAATAATACAATTGATGGTGGTTGGTAATTAAAGCTTCAGGACAGAGTATGTGTTGCATTAAACGTTTTGCCCCAAGGTTATGCAAGTTACTGAAGAATACAGTCCTCTTTTGGGTGGATTTAGGTGAGAGGTAAGCTTCCAAAATCCAAACAGTGCCATCCATTCAAAAGTCTTAGTATCCATTTGGTGGGTGGGGGATTCCATATTCAACATTCATTAGTTTCTACTCAGGCAAACTCTCACGGTGATTTAAGCATATATCAAGAAACTGTTGGAACAGTGGTACAATGTGGCCACACTCACTGCAGCCATGGATCTATGAGGCTGGAAGAGGCAGAACCCTTAATGGCCCTATCTGTATCGCATTCACTACACACAATACCAATGCTTCGGGCGGGTAGTCATAATTGCGTGCATTCCCAGAGCCAAAGTAAACTGGCACAACGGACCTGATTCACAGAAGCGTGTAATAATGTCACTAGTTGTCACAATCCCATTGGAAAATGCTCTGTGAATCAGGCCCAAAGTCTGCTACTAGCCGGCGGAGCCTTCTAAATTAGTGTGCAGTGATAACTGCATAGAGATCATAGTGGGACTGTTGTACCAGTCCTCTGAGGGACTTATGATCTCCAAGAGGAACATGCAATATTTGCTTCTCTTAAGAGTCGTGTGTTAGGCTTCTGCACCACCTACTTCCGCTTCTTTTATTAAGTACCGATCGCAACATGCCACAGTAATGTATTGCAACTTAAATGTGTTTGGTACAGCAAGAATTCTGCCCTTTGATAAACCTCTTGGCCCTCCGGTGAAGCCCACCTGTGCCAAGCAACTGAAGTAGGTACTAACAACACAGTGCTAGCTCACAGTTGTATGTCAAAGTTCAGAGAAACAGGCTATCGAGAAACACATGTATTGATTGCATACCTTAATTCAAGACTTCATGACACATTACTCTAATTCAGCAGGTGGCTGGTGTATTCGGGAGGTCTCGGGAGGATAGCTCAGGGGCAACGTGCTCGCCTTGGAAGCAAGACGACACGGAGCAACACAGGCTTGACCCCTGGTCCGCGCTTAGAAACCTCTGGGTATTAAGCGTGTTATAAATAACCTATCATATCATATCATTGCAAGTGCACTGGACAATGTAGTGCATTACCACAGATGGAGTTAGTACTGGACAGTCTGCAGCAAGTGCAATCTGAATTTAGATTCAATCTTAAAAAGAATTTCATTAGTATTTCCTGAAAGTGTCATCAATCAAATCCTTAAGTGCAGCCAGTCAATCCTGAAAAATACTAGAAAGCACTTGATGGAAGAGAAATGTACACGGCAAACAGAAGGGGATTTGCTTGACTTTGAAGGGAACCATTTTATACCAACAGCCCAGTTAGGGAACAGAGATTAACAGTTAAGCTACGTGTCACATCACTTAATTAAGTGCCCTTCGGGAACAAATGCACAATACCATTTCTTCTCGCTCTCGACAATCTTTCATGCAGCAACGAAAAGGGGATTTCCACTTCATCATTCCTAAGCCTTTGTATACAAAATATTCAGAATTTCTATCAAAATAGCGAAAATAAAAGGGTTAATAATGGACATGATGTCATAGGGAGGCCAAGAACTTTCCTTTACTGGGCATACATAGAAGGGGACTCAGGGCCCGATTCGGAGCTTCATGTAAAATAAGAAAAGTGGGATTCTTTGATGGTGCAACACGTCGCTTATTTTCCCATAGTATGTGCCTACATTGATATAGCAGAATTCTCCATTTCAGTCATGTGTTCGACAGCACAGCGCTGCCCATTAGACATCACTGGATATTCACCAGCAGTACAGAGCAGTACAGAGTCAGATGGGCAATGCATTGGGGATATGCAAATGATCTAAAATGTCAGGCCTTTGTTCCAATGAAACCTTTGTTGTATATAGTGCAATTGTTATTTTCTACCTTGCATTTTTCAACCCAAGCAGACAGCTCTCAATATGTTTGACCCTTGTTGGGTATATTCAGTGCAGTATCAGTGGCGTAACACAAGATGTGGAGGCCCCCCTGCGAGCCATGCTGAGGGGGTCCCCAACTCAGCAACAAATCAAGGGTCGCGCCACACTCTGGGCCAGCCTAGATTATCACACTTGCGCAATACGCACAAACGTGCTGCTGAACGGATATGCCGCACACTGCACTAGGAGAAAGATATACATACGTGTTTTAATATAACATACAGCACACTGTCTGAGAAAAAATGGCTAAAAAGCCAGAGTGTTTGCAATTGTTTTGTAGGGTAACATCAATCCAATAGATGCAAGTCACCAACAGAGCACAGGAACATTAAAGCTTTGCTATTAAAAATGCCATGCCACAATGAAAACATGTCCAACTGGCTGCACAAGGTAGACCAGTGTCGACATGTTATAATATTGTAAAGCTTGCTAGGCCACATTTAGACATATCTAGACTGGTTGCACAAAAATGGCAGTCGAAGCAATAACACTCATCAAGAATAGAACACACATTCAAGCCTGTGTCTCTGTGGCCTCTAACAACACGGCCAAACTCTTTAAAATCTGAAAAGAACAGGTCAATCCTGTTGAGGTCTTTACATCTCCTGTTCCCTCCCAGGCCCTCTATATGGCTCTGTCATCTCATTTCTACGCTAAAACTCAGGACATCCTGTCCTCCATCTCCTCTTCCTCTCCGTCTTCCTCTCTCAGCCGCCCTTTGGCCATCTCTACCTCTCTTCCTCCTTTCTCCTCTTTCTCTCTGACAACACCTGATGAGGTGTCTAGACAAGTCCGATCTATGAAAGTGTCATCCAAACAGGTGCTCTCCTGCTCCACCAGAACCATCAAGAACCATAATGACACCCTCGCTCCAGCCTTGACCGATTTCTGTAATCACTCTTTACCCCGTCCCGTTAAGCACTCCCTTATGCACCCACTCCTCAAGAAGCTTTCTGCCGATCCTGCCTGCCCGGCAAACTATCGCCCAATCTCCATCACCCCTTTCCTGGACAAATTGTTGAAAAAGCTAGCCATCTCCCAGCTTACTCTCCACAGGGAATCTGTTGGTTGTCTCCATGACCATCAGTCTGGCTTCAGTGCCAGAGACACGGAAACTGCTGCCCTGAACACCTGTGAAGTTCTGCTCTCTAACCTTGATTCCAGCATTCCTTCTGTCCTCATCCTCCTTGATCTTTCCTGTGCTTTCGACATGGTCAACCATGCCATCCTAATCAATCCTGATCAATCGACTCCATGAGAACCTGGGCATCACGGATCAGGCCCTTGAGTGGCTGACCTCATTCCTCTTGGACTGCCCCTCCCAGGTCCAACTTGGTTCCTTTCTCCCCGCTCCATCCTCTCACTCTGTTTTTTCAACCTCTAAGTGGCCCCTTTCACCCACCTGATCTCTACATTCTCCTCTAACTTTCAGTGTTATGCGGATGACACTCCGCTTTCCTTCAGGCTCCCCTCAGACTACTCTCATCTCTCGCTCATTCCCGACTGTCTATCCGCGATTCAGGATTGGTGTGCCTCCAACTATCTCTGCCTTAAGGTCAGTAAGATGGGGATCCTTCTCATTTGGACTCCTGCCCCTGCTTTCCCTCTCTCACTCTGGCCGCCCGCCTTGGGCCCTCTTCCTTCGCCTTCCTGTGAGGCAAACAACACTGGTGTCATCTTTGACTCCACTCTCTTTCTTTCCTCACATCTCAGACGTTGCCAAGAAGTCCCACTCCCAGCTGCTCCTCCTCAAAGGAACTCTTCCCTTTCTCACTTTACCCCAGAAGCTCACGGTCTGCAGAGCCCTGGTTCTCTCTAGGCTGGACTACTGCAACTGCCTCTTTCTCAATCTGCCTTTCTCTACTATCCAGCCCCTGCAACTAATTCAGAAAAGGACTGCAATACTTATCCTTGGCATCAAGCACAGGGACCGTATCTCTCCAGCCCTGAAATCTCTCCATTGGCTCTCCGTTGCTGC
Source organism: Ambystoma mexicanum (assembly GCF_040938575.1). Lineage (NCBI taxonomy): Eukaryota > Metazoa > Chordata > Amphibia > Caudata > Ambystomatidae > Ambystoma > Ambystoma mexicanum. Next base: position 81,566,133 of record NC_090941.1, read on the forward strand.
AAGTATCAAGTTCAAGACCCTTTGCATTGTCCACAAGGCTTTCTGGGCCCGGGGCCCGCACTACATCCAATGCTCTCTTCCAAGATATCTTCCTTCTCAAGCCCTTCGCTCAGCTACCTACAACACTATAAGGGATAGACGCTTCTCCAGGAAGAGAGTGGGGGGTAGATCTCTCTCCTCTACAGGTGCCTCCCTCTGTAATAGCCTCCCTGCCCCTCTCAAGCTTTAGCAGACCACCTGAAGTTCTGGAAGCAGCTCAAAACTTTCCTCTTCTCCTCTGCTTTCTGTCTGTTGTACCGACTGTTTGCTTGGCTACCCTCAGAGTCTCACTGAGTCGAGGCTCTTTCTTGATCAGTCACCCTTGCACTGCCTCTGGTCCTACCATGCACTTAGGGGCTGTAACTGTAACCCTACAGTCCCTTGTTCTCCTTGCACTACCCAGAGCTGTGCTGCCCTGACAGCACTTACTCAGAGGATTGCTGCCCTGTTTTTCCCCTCCCCTCTCCCTTGCACTTCCCCCGTCCCTTTCCCCTTGCGCTTCTCGTTATCGCACTTGCACTATCTGAATGACACAAGGCCTAGTAAGATCGTTTGTCTTGTCCTCCCACAATCTTCCATCCCTTGTCTTGTCGCGCCTAGAAACACTTGTGTGCGGGTGCGTTATAAATGACTTATATCATATCATTTGATCACAGATGCCCAGAAAAATATACAATGCTGCAGTAAGAAACGGCCCAAATGGCAGTCTAGCCAGGTAATTCACTTAGCAGGACTGCTTTATCATAAATGCCCCATTAAAAAAAAAAAATACCAAACTGAAGAATGACTAGACTGGCTGCACCAAAATGCCTCTCTAGCCACTAATACCACATATCATGCCTGCTTAGCCTGGACATGGACAGCCATTATAATTTGTCGTATAATCCTGCCCCCCCACACATCCCCTCTCCCTCCCACCCCAACCTCCAAAATCAGCTCCTTGGCCCAGAATTACCTCCACATCCCTTTTCCTTGCCCAGAGCTTACGGTTGAGGCTCCTTGACTCACAGGTAAGTACTGGGATGAGGAAAAGAGAGACTAGGAGTAATGAAGATTACAGGTAGCTAAATCAAGCATTGCTTCCATGTAGCTCTACCTCATCCCAGTACTTGTGTATGAGGCAGAGTGCCGTATACACAAGTACTGTCTCATACACACTGGGACGAGGACGAATAGGGCTAGGAGTAATGAAGATTACCAATAAGTAATCCAGGCATTAAACACAAGTATTGGTGCAACACCATTGAGTTGACTGGGATTCAACACTCCCCCTCCCTGAAATGTTGGGCTTTGTTGACCAGACCTGTCTGACCTTCAGAGCAGTTGCCAGACAGAAAAGGACACAGATGTTATATGGCACCTGGGTTTCTCTTTTAACAAGAACCCACCAATTACTAACATAAAGCAATTCACTGTAAGTACCTGATTTCAAATGTAAAAAATGTTAGGCAATTGAAATCGTGATGTGGGTTTAATACTTGCATGCCAGGGGAGTGATTGGAAGGGTAGAGAGGGAACAGGAGACCACTCATTCTCACAGCAGTCCTTAAGTGGGTGCTTTAAACCTTAAATGAGAGAGTCAACTGCTTGTAACATTGAAGCTGCACTAGAATAGTCTCATAAAAATGCATAAAGAAATTAGATGACCCAAACAAATAAGTTTGCCCCTCCCCCACCCCCCATGAAGTTGGCACCCCTCCCAACATTTGAAGGGTTAGCCCCCGAAATGTAGGTTTTGTTGCGCCCCTGAATGTAAGCACACACACCATTCACCATATACACACACGCACACCCAGCCATCCATACATTTAAGTGTGCATTCTTTCACCATACTGGCACACCCAGGCAGCCATCCATACATTTAAGTGTGCAACCTTTCACCATACAGGCACACCCAGGCAGCCACCCATACATTTAAGTGTGCACCCTTTCAACATACACTCACACAGGCAGCCACCTGTACATTTAAGTGTGCACCCTTTCACGATACAGGCACGCCCAGACAGACACCCGTATATTAAAGCGTGCACCCTTTCACCATACACTTGCACAGGCAGCCCCCTATACATTTAAGTGTGAACCCTTTCAACATACACTCACACACGCACACATCATGGGGTTGAGGGGAGCCCTAACACTTAAAAAAGAAATTGGGCCTCATTACAACTCTGCCGGACTGTAAACAACGGTGCTGGTAAGCTCACCGGCACTGTTGTTTCCGGGCTGGCATATTACAGCTCTAATGGCGGTTGCCGTCCTGCCCGGCAGAATGGCACCCACCCGCATAGTTTTCACAGAAGCACCGGCACCGTTATTAACGGTGCCGGTGCTTCTATGGTCCCCATTCCCATAAAGTCCAGTAGGGCTTTATGGAAATGGGGACTTACCATTTGCCGGCGCCTGACTTCCCAGACCGCCGGGGTTGTAATCCCCCGGTGTTACCGGGAAGTCGGGCGCTGGTAAATCATTACGGGTCTGGCGGCATCCTGCTGGTAGCAATAGCACAGTTGCCGCCAAACCCGTAATGAGGCCCATCGTTTCTTTTTGAAGTCACTCTGACTTCAAAAAGAAATTATTTCTGTTACAGAAATAATTTCTTTATAAATGCAGAGGGAATTCAAAAAGAAAAAAAAATATTTATTTTTTGCAAAAAAAAAAACAAGTGGGGGCCCCTCCCAGGACATGTGCTGGCGGGGCCCCCCGCACCTCGAGGGCTGCGGGGGCCCCTGTTACGCCAGTGTGCAGTATCACCTGAAGCCCTTTGGTTGTCAAATTGAGCCATCCTGAGCAAACACTAGAAACGATATGATGATTTTAAAAAGCTTTAACAAAAGGCTTTCAATTTGAAATTTGAAACCAGAATTAGCCATTTCAGACAAGTCACACAAAGCCCAGCACCACCCACTAAGCATCATCAAATGTTCGCCACCAGGTCGGAATCCCATTGTCAATGTATTATGGGCCTGCACGTTATCTCCAAGATGAAGTATTGTAGCAAGAATCTCCCTGGAAGTCAGACCCTCGAAAGGCTGCCGACCGGATACGGGGACTGCTGAGGAGAACAAAGTAAAGCTGTCAAAGTCCATTGCTGTCAACCAGGGTTCGGAGTATCGCCGTAACCGCTGGAGGTCCGTTGAAGCCGTCGGTTCAACCTGGTCTTGGTTGATCATGCCACCAGGTACCCTGAGGCTATACCCCTTTGGACTGTTACTACCAAGGTGGTTGCCAGGACTCTCCTGGGCATTTGTACCCATTTTGGATTCCCTAAGGAGCTTGTCTCTGATGGAGGATTCAACTTCATGTCTAGTTACATGAAAACCATGTGGAAGGAATGCACGGTAACCTATACCACCCCCAGAGCAATGATCTGGTTGAGAGATTTAATAAAACTCTCATGGGCATGCTAGGCGCTTTGGAAGAGCCCCTAAGGAGGAAATGGGATCTCCTCCTGCCATGCCCGCTGTTTGCTTACAGAGAGGTACTTCAAGAGGGTGTTGGTTTCAGCCCCTTTGAGTTACTCTTTGGACATCCCGTGAGGGGGCTCCTTGCCTTGATCAGAGAAGGTTGGGAGGCCACCCCTCCAGGTCCCGCCAAGCAAGTGCGGACTACGTGTTAGGCCTTGGACGGAGGATGACACTGATGATGGATCAAGCAACAGTGAACCTCAAAGCCAGCCAGGAATTGAATAAGTACTGGCATGACCTTAAAGCCTTGCAAGTGGATTCGACTCCGGGACAGGAAACCCTTGTGATGGAGCCTACCAAGCCTAGAGCTTTGGCAGAAAAGTGGACAGGACCCTTGAGGATCATCTCCAAGATGGGCAAAGTCAATTATCTGGTTGACATGGGAGTCCCTGGGGTAGCCCCTCAGGTATTCCATGTTAACAGGCTCAAGCCTTTCCACAGGCGAACAGAAGTTTCATGCCTCTTGCTATCTTAAGGGCAAGAAGAGGATGAGAGTGAGCCCCTTCCTGATTTGCTGCACAGCAACCCTCAGGATGGCTCAGTAGAGGGTATACATCTCTCTCCAGATCTGACGACAGAGCAGCAGAAAGCCTGCAGGGCTTTGCTCTGGCAGTATGCCTCTCTGTTCTCACTGACACCAGGCCTTACACCTTGGTGTAGGCACGAAATTGACACTGGTGACAGTGTGCCTGTCAAAAGCAGGTGCTACCCTATCTCAGATACAGTTAAGAACCACATCCAGGCTGAGGTCACCAAGATGTTGGATCCGGGTGTTATTGAACCCTCAACTAGTACCTGGTTCAGTCCAGTGGTCCTTGTCCACAAGGCAAGTTCCCAGGCAGGTACCAAGGATTGGAGGTTCTGTGTAGACTACCGAGGAGTCAATGCCGTCACCAAAACTGACGCGCACCCATTGCCCAGGGCTGATGAGCTTGTGGACAGCATAGGTGCTGCCAAATTTGTGAGCACCTTTGACCTTACCTCAGGCTATTGGCAAATAGCTCTGACGGACCATGCCAAGGAAAAAATGGCGTTCTCAACGCCTGAGGGACTCTACTAGTTCAGGGTCATGCCTTTGGGGTTGAAGAATGCCCCTGCCACCTTCCAGAGATTGGTCAATAATGCGCTCAGTGGGCTGCAGGCCATCTGTGTGGCCTACTTAGATGACATTGCTGTCTGTAGTTCCACCTGGGAAGAGCATTTGACACATCTGGATAAGGTGTTGCAGGCCTTGAAAAGGGCTAACCTCACTATCAAGGCCACCAAGTACAAGATAGCTCAGGGCAAAGTCATATATCTTGGTCATGAGGTAGGAGAGGGTCAAATTCAACCTCTCCCCAGTAAAGTACAGAATGTACATGACTGGGAGGCTCCCAATACTCAAACCCAGGTAAGAGCCTTTTTGGGCCTCACTGGGTATTATTGCAATTTCATGGCGGACTATGGAACCATAGCTGCACCACTGACAGCACTGACTTCACCCAAACAGCCTAGGAATGATAATTGGACTGAAGACTGTCAGAGTGCCTTTGATGGCTTGAAAGAAAGTGTGTGTAGTGCAACTGTGTTGTGTGCGCCTGACTGCAGCAAACCCTTTTTTGTCCAGACGGATGCCTGCGACATCGGAATTGGAGCTGTCTTGTCCCAGTTAGATGACAAAGGGAGGGAACATCCGATCATCTTCATCAGTAGACAACTCAAGGCTAGAGAACGTAGGTGGGCTACTGTTGAAAAGGAATGTTTCAGTATAGTTTGGAGCCTTAGGCGTTTTAGGCCCTACCTTACAAGGTCTACCTTCACGGTCCAAACAGAACATAAGCCCTGAAGTGGCTTATGCAGATGAAGGGTGAAAACCCGAAGCTGCTCAGGAGGGCCTTTAGCCTACAAGGGCGAGACTTAACCATAGAGCATAGACCAGGGAAGAGTCACGATAATGCAGATGGCCTTTCCAGAAGGTATGTTGACCGTCTGGATGAGGGTGTCTATCTTGTGGGAGATTAGGCACCCTAACCTCAGTCTGGGGGGGCGACTGTGATGCTGGAAATGCATTGGAGGGACAGGGCCTCCCTGTCCTTGTCCTGTAGTCCTTTTTAATTTGAGTTATGTATTGCTTTCTGCCCAGGAGTCCATGTGGGACTCCTGGCAGTGCAGCTCTTCCTGTTTTTGATTTGGTGTACAGACCCATGGGATAGCCGTATGGCACCCATGTTCGGGGGTGCATCCCTGTGCCCCTAGTGTATGTTTTTGGGCCCCTGTGTGTGGCCCACAGAGCAGGCTATGGACTGGTGGCAGCTCAATGCTGAATTTAACAGGTGCTCTGAGTATCCTCCATTTTGGGATACCCAGGCCCTGCCATTGGAATCAGTTGATTCCTGATAGGAAAAAAGGTGGCCCCTGTGGCCTCTTGCTTTCTATTGCCTGTTACCTTGTTTTCCCAAAGTTCAGGGAAGCCCTGACTCTGCCCCTTCCCCCTGACTGGCCGTTGGGTGGAAGTTCCATGTATGGCATTGTTGTGAAGTCCAGGCCAGACTGGCTGAAGCCTTCCCAGTGACTGTATGTTGTGGGTAAACCCTGTGGGTGGGACCTGGGTGAATGGAGTGTGTGACCAATATGCACTTCTTGTTTTGGATGTCTGGTTTCTGGTGTTTGACACAATGACTGAGACAGCCCTGCCCTAACCTGGTATGAATGCAGTGTGTAGTGTTGAATGGCTGGGTACTTCTCCCAATACACATTCCTTGTTGTGAGTGTCTGAGAAGGAGGAGTATGGCCTGAATGCACTGTATGCCTGGTTAGCTGACTGACTGCATGAATGCCCTTCTGTATGTTTGGCTGCTGATTGTGACCCAGCAGTGTGGATGAGAGACAGAATAGTATATCTGGGGACCTCTCACCACTAGAAATTGTTCAGAAGCTGAGTCAACACTTGAAGAGTAACTGGAACTGCTTATCCTTGACGCCCAGCTAGAAGAAGAAGAACTGCTGCTGCATTTGCTCTGACCCGATCCGAAAGCTGCCATGTTTGTCGAGGACTGATCCGAGAGAGGACCTGGTTAGGCGCCCTCTACCTGTGCTCCGAGGAACCATCGAGCACCGCTAACCTTCGCCGAAGCTCCCTGGAAGTCAGACCCTTGAAAGGCTGCTGACCGGAGATGGGGACCACCGAGTAGAACGAAGTGAAGCACCCGGACATCGACGCCGTCGAAGTCCATTGCCATCGACCAGGGTTCGGAGTATCGCCATAACCACTGGAGGCCCGTTGAAGCTGTGTTGCCCAGAAAAGGGGACCGCTTGACGCCGTGCCAATGACGACTGGAGCTGCCCGCTCTCTTGCCTAAGACTGTTGAATCGAAGGACTCCCTTGTCCGCACCATCGACCGCTTTATCCTGCCAGAGAAAGTCGAGGATGCCGAGGCTCAGAGGAGAATCCGCTGGTGGGTTTCCCGTCACCCGAAGACCACAAAGACTCCGACGACTCGACACCATTGTCGGGCCACAGTTCTTCAGAAACTCTTTGTGGTCCTGAATTATCAAACGCTGAGGAGCCCCGCACACCCCATCCTCGCAGGACATCGCCGATGAGCACCGCCTGGATCGACGCCCTGGTCTCGGCACCCTCAAACTTTTCATCCATGCCGTCACCGCCATGTTCACCTTCTTTGATGCCTCTCGACGATCTGTGGCTCCTGCTTTAAAGGGCGTCACTCAAGAAGGATCCATCGACGCCTCTTCCAAGAACTCTGCTCTACCAGGTTCATTGGGGGGGGGGACATTATAGAAGGAAATTAGACCCTTGGAACAATATATGGACTGGGCTTGTGATCTATCTTTACTTTACAGGTTTCCCAGGTGTGGGGATCTTCACACAGAACTATGTCTAGTTGGTAGGGGCCAGTATTCTGCCAATTGTTCTAACCAACTACTTTCCTCCTATGTCTATTGTTTCTTTGATGGTTTGTTTGTTTGTTTATTATATATGATGCGCGAGCGTACCCGAGGGTATCAGGGCGCAGCCTTTACAAGGATTTGCGAAGCTTGCTTACAGATGTCATAGGGTATACAAAGAGACAGTAAGGTACACCGATATTATATACATATCAACAATGAGGTACATGGATATTATATACATATAAACAAGTGGGCACACATGGTTACATTGTGTGCGGGTAGCATGAAAAGGGGAAAGCCTGGCACTGGAGTATCTTTGACGGCCTAAGTTTTCAGCCATGAAACTACCTTGGATCGGAAGTTCTGGTAGGGCAAGTCCACTCTGAGATTGGGTGGTAAGGAGTTCCACAGTTTGGCTGCTTTCACTGGGAAGCTGTTGCCCCCTATGGTGGCACGTTTAAAGTTAGGGACAGAGAGGCAGTCTTTGTAGGCAGTTCTGGTGGGTCTCAGGGAGGACTGTCTATTGAATCTATTGATCAGGTAAGTAGGGGCAGCGTTATTGAGGGATTTTTGAGTGAGCGATGCAGTTTTTAAGAGAATTTTGTCGTTGATGGAGAGCCAGTTGTTCTGTTGACTAAGTCCTGAGATGTGCTCTCTTCTGGAGATGCCCAAGGCCGCTCTGAGAGCATTATTCTGAAGAGTAGTAGTTTGCTAGTGGTGGCCTTGGAGGGTCCCAGATAGAGGGCATTACAATAGTCCAGGCGGGACAGTATAAGGGCTCTAGCGAGGGTAAGGCAACTAGTGTCAGACAGAAATGGTTTAGCTGTGCGGATTAATTTACATGTATAAGCCGTGGAGGAAGCCAGGGAGTTCACCTGTCTTCTGAAGGAGAAATTAGAGTCCAGGTAAAAGCCCAAAGTTTTGACCTCTTGTCCAACCTTGATGTTGTTACCATCAATCATGAACAAGTTGTAGGCAGGGCCAAGTTTCTTTAAACTGGACGTAGTGCCTAAGATGATAAGTTCCGTTTTATCATCATTCAGGCATAGTCCATGTATGGCCATCCATGTCTGGATGATGATGTACACCCTATTTAGCAAGGCCAAATCCTTTCTATAATCTCCAGAAAGCGGAAGGAGGATCTGAGTATCATCTGCATAGTTAGTGTAGGTGATACCGAGATGATCCAAATCATTGAAAAGGGGCTTGGTAAATATGTTGTACAATGTGGGGGAGGCACAGGAGCCCTGTGGGACACCACAAGTGATGGGTATGGGGTCTGCCGCCGCAGTAGGTGAGAAGACCCTCATGGTTCTACCGTTGAGAAAAGAGGTCATCCAGGTGATGGCCTCAGCAGAGAAATGAGCTGATGTGTGGAGATGTGTGCAGAGGACAGAGTGATCGACCAGGTCGAAAGCTGCAGACAGATCGAGGAGGAGGAGTAGGGCAACTTGGCCATTGTCTCTGAGTGTATCGATCTGAGCTTTCAAGTCAATGAGAGCAGTTTCGGTCCCATGTTGAGGGAGGAACCCTGATTGTCTGGAACCTAGTAGATGGTGTTCTTCCAGGTACTTCTGAATTTGTACATTGGCGACCTTGTCCAGGATTTTTAGTAGAAAGGGAACGGTCGTTATGCGTCTGTAGTTTGTGGGCGTGGCTGGGTCAAGTGTGGGTTTCTTTAATAGTGGAAGTACCCAGGATTATTTCAGATTGGTGGGGATGGAGCCAGAGGTGAAGGAGGCATTAATCAGTTTTGTGATGAAGGGGGAGAGGTCACGGGCGGCATCCTTAATGAGCTGTGCTGGGCACAGGTCTCCCTGACAGTTGGAGGGTTTCAGAGACAGGATGATTTTTTCTACTTCAAGAATCGTGACTTAGAGAAGTTGAAGCGAGTGAGATCTGTAAGCATGGGCTTATCTGGTGTTTTTGAGGGGAGAGTGTCATTGAGGGATACTTTTTTACGGGCGATTTTACTTTGGAGGGTCGCAATTTTGTTTGCTAGGGCGCTTTGGATTTCTGAGCACCAGTTTTTGTCTTTGGTACAGGTGTCAGGAGGTACTATGGGGGTTTCTACTTCTTTAAGGATGGAGAATAATTCCTTCATGTTTGATTTCGCATGGGATATGCGAGAGTCATAGGAGGTTCGTTTAGCCAGGTAGATTTCTTTTTTGTAAAGTGTACCTAGTTTGGAGAGTTTGAGTTTATTTGCGGCTGAGGGGGATGTTTTCCAAGTGGCCTCACAGTTCCTTTTTTGCTGCCTTAAATTTTTGAGGAATGGTGTGTACCATTTGTTTAGGTGCGTATTCGGTTTGCTTGGTCTCAGTTTAAGGGGGCAATTAGGTCCAGTGAGGTGGCCATGATCTTATTATATTCTTCAACCAGAGTCTCTGGGTCCAGGTTGTCTGGGAGTGTGTTGAGTGTTGGGAGTAGGTTCGGGATGAGTCTTTCAGCTGTCATATTCTTCTTGTTTCTTGTGAGGGTGGGCGGGGCCTGATAATGGGTTGGGGTGGGGGTCTGTCAGTAGAGAGCAGGAATGAGACCAGGTGGTGGTCAGTCCATGCTAGTGGTGAGATATTTGTAATGTTCGCTAGACAGTTGCAATCGGCCACCCAATCAAGTGTTCTACCTTTGGAGTGTGTAGGTGACATACTTCTTTGCGCAAAACCTAGTTCCGAGAGAGTGTTGACTATAGTGCTGGCGGAATGGTCTTCAGGATCATTGTAACCCATATTAAAGTCGCCCAGGGTGAGATCTTGGGTAGAGCTTGTAAGGTTGCTGGAGAGGATCATGTTAATATCTTCATCAAAGGTGCCAATGGGGCCTGGCGGGCGGTAGATCAAATGGATGTTGAGAGTTTGGGTGTTGGTAAGTGGGACTTTAACAGAGAGTGTTTCGCATGATAGGACATTGGTAGGTGTTGCTAGTTTCATGGTGAGACTACATTTGTGAATGATGGCAACACCTCCTCCTCTGGAATTGGGACGGTCTTGTCTCAGGATAGAGTAATTATCTGGGACTGCCAACATAAGCATGGGACCTGCTGCTGGGTGTAGCCAGGTCTCAGTAATGGCAAGGAGGTCAAGGTCGTCTTTGAAGATCAAGTCGGCGAATTCTGTAGCGTGAGCTACTAATGATCTGGCGTTGATCAAGGCTCCCTTTATTTTGGGGCTGGTTTGTATTTTTAATGGTAGTAGTGTGGCACATGTCCTGTGTTGAAACAGGGGTAGCCTGGGTAGGGGAGCTGAGTGAAGGTCTAGGGTTGGAGTTTGGGGCAGGTTGGATTTTTTAGTAGAAGAACTAGGTAGAGTTTTGGAGTTATGTGAGGTAGGCAGTGAGCGGGCGAGGGGCTCATAGATTTTGGCTAATCTGGCTCTAAGTCCTAGGTTCCTGTCGATAGTAGAACGTGGGAGACTGGTAAATTGTAGTGGTTGATGGTCATTTATATCTGGGTATGAGGTCTTGGTATTAGGCATAGCTGAACATAGCATGTTAGGTAACTGAGGTAGCTGAGGAGCCATGCTAGGCCGTAATACAGTGTTGAAAAGGATCAAGATGCAGGTAAGCAAATTGGTAATGAATGGACACATGCTCAGTGGTAGTGGCAAAGTGTTGGGTGACCAGCGAGTTGGCTTGGTTAACACCAGTTAGACCGATGTAGGTTGGTATGACACCTCGGTTGGAATAACACAATAGGCTAAGATACATTAAGGTAACACTTGAGTAGAGCTGAACGACTTAGCTACGAGGCATTGAGAAGCACCTATAATGTTGCTAACTGGTAACACCTAGATTTGAGATAGAACAGTATGGCTAGAGGCAAAGAGTAACACCTAGATTTGACATCAAACAGTGTAAAGCAATATGGCTAGAGGCAAAGAGTAACACCTAGATTTGACATCAAACAGTGTAAAGCAATATGGCTAGAGGCAATGAGTAACACCTAGATTTGACATCAGACAATGTAAAGCAGTAAGGCTAGAGGCGATGAGTGACACCTAGATTTGACATCAAACAGTGTAAAGCAAAATGGCTAGAGGCAATGAGTGACACCTAGATTAGACATCAGACAGTGTAAAACAATATGGCTAGAGGCAATGAGTAACACCTAGATTTGACATCAGACAATGTGGCAGAGATGCTCAGGTAACACCTAGATTTAAGATAATGGGGCAGCACCTAGAATCAGATGATGCACAAGCTACAAAGCAATGGGGCAGCGCCTAGATTCAGGATAGTACATTTAACTAAAAGCAATGGGGCAGGGCCTAGAATCAGATGATACACAAGCTACAAAGCAATGGTGCAGCGCCTAGATTCAGGATAGTACATTTAACTATAAAGCAATGGGGCAGCGCCTAGAATCAGATGATACACAAGCTACAAAGCAATGGGGCAGCGCCTAGAATCAGATGATACACAAGCTACAAAGCAATGGGGCAGCGCCTAGATTCAGATGATACACAAGCTACAAAGCAATGGGGCAGCACCTAGAACCAGATGATACACAAGCTACAAAGCAATGGGGCAGCACCTAGATTCAGAATAGTACATTTAGCTAAAATGCAATGTGGCATTTACATTTACATGTACATTTCAGGCATGGCAAAGTATAGGTAAAGCATGTGACAGATAAGCAATGTAAAAGTTCATTATGAGGAGTAAGCGTCAGTGCTGGTGTGCTGCAGACTGTGTCTGAGCTGTAGCTGGTGGCAAAGTTTAGTGGTAAAGTAGGAGCATAGAGTACAATGGTGGTTAGATGAAGGTTCAGAGCCCCGGCTGCATGGAGGGCTGTATGGAAGATAAGAGCAGCGCGCTTACCCTTCTTGGTGAAAGCACGTCATGTGGTAGGCAGGGGTTGTGGCCCTTGACTTGACGGCGTAGACAGGCTTGAGACAGGCAGAGATGCCTTTGTTGTGTGCCTTCTTGGAGGGTGGAGGAGCCTCGTGGGTGCAAATGGAGTAAAGGTGCACTCCAGGTAGTAAAAAGGGCGATTCCTGGTCAAAAAGGGGCCAGTGAGGTATTAGTTGCCATTATTAAGTGATCTGTGTTACATTTAACCAGAGTATAGTTGATGCACTTTAATGAGATCTGATAATAATTGTGGCACCACTTTAGTACTGTATATATTTGCCATTATAGATTAACTAAGCACAAAGTGAGTTATTGTGATTGTATATAACCTTGAACATTAATTATATAAAGACTATGTTTTAACTAATACAGTGTGTGGACATTCCTTTGTGGGTGCTTGGGGACTACACTGTACTTAAGAACCAGCCTGCATCACCTCCTGAGATGCTAGGCCTTGATTGCTCGACTATGTTACCAATAATAGAGAATCTTGGCTGGGGTCTTCTGTGCCTCTCCTCTGCCATATAGAGAGCAGAAGTACAGACCCCCCCTCCAGTCTTTTCAACCACCCTCATTTACCTCCTCCACACACAGAAATTCATCACCCAATCATGGCGATAAAGAAACACCATAATCACGCACATAAACATCATCAATCCAAGCACTAACTTAGCTAGCAAATAAATGACCTAAACACATCTACAGATGTATTTTTTCATTTAAAAATATTCAGACTGATTCCTTCAGAGAAGAAACAATAGAGATAATAAAACAGTCCGTTTACAAGCAAATATATTTAAGGGCGACAATTTCCTCCCAAAGTGTTGAAAACACAGTAGGGTTCACTAACAATTGGCACCTCAAGCAAACATTTTTTACCCAATTAAGTACATAGACATATACTCCATAGGTGTTTATTTGTCTTATTATAGTAAAAATCTCCTTTGGTGACTTATCATTTTGAAACATTTTGTTCTTTCATTCCATTGGACCTAAGAGCAAGCCACATTTCAAATGACCTGCAGTGAAAAACAAGGTATTAGAATTGAAATAAATGGAAAATTAACACTGAAAGCAGGTATTTGTATAATACAGTCACATAGCGACTTTTTATACACATTCAGTAAAATAACAGCTGAAACAAACATATTGAATGCCAACACAATAGATATCATTTTGTTACAGATTTCATCGAAAAACTATTTTATAAAACACCCACATTTGGTTACATGATGAATTAAGTTAAAATCATCACCAGCAAGATATTGACTCCATATGCTATCCCCCACATTATCATCAATTAGAGGTTGTCTGTAAGCCAAAGAAATGTCCTGTGTATACGTGTCAATCTTTCACAATCTATAAGTAAATGTTTGGTTGTTTCTACACCTTCATTTCCACATAGCCTGCATGTACGATTACATCTAGGGATATTTAATCTACGATATTGGACTTTATTCTGGTGTATTTCCAAAGTATATTATAACTAGGAAAAGAGAAAATATCCATGCAAGGTTTAGATAATTCCAGTCATGACTTGATATAGTGTCCCTGGTTCATCTGGTTACCAAATTCACCATAGTTTTCTCTGTGTTACAAATTGAAATCATATTCCTATTCTGTTTTTTTTGAAAACTCGATAATTAGTTGCAGCCATTAAACGAGCCAAGCAAGGTCTCTAATCATGAGCTGTTTCAAATAAGGTATCAATAATAGTGCCTCTAAGATATGGTTATATAGTCTTGGGACATGACAGCAAGCGATGCATCAGGATTTATATTGATGTACTTCCAATGGTAGTTAATGCGCCTGGTGATAAGGATCTAGCTCACAGTGAGTATGTTAAATTCTAAGTAAGCATATTATTGTGGCTGACAAAGGTAGCCTTGACAAGGTTTTTAAACTTTTGCTAGCTATGGTATCTACCGTCTTGCTATATTTGAGGCCCATATTTTGGATCCATAAGCAATTATATGGAGAATATTAGATTTATACACTCTTAGGACCGTATTCTGTACGTACCCACTGTGTCTTATGTGGCAAGGTTTTAAGTGCTCCCAGATGTTGAGATACCTGAAGTTGGGTGGGCATGCCATTCGAATTTCTTATCAATGATGAGACCTAGATATTTGTGTTGATCAACTATTTCAATGGGGTTATCATCCAGGTTCGATTTACAACCTTTAAATAGACACTTATTACTGGATGAAAAATCATGATCGTCGCTTTAGCGGTGTTTGTTCTGAGATCGTTTAAAGCAGCAAATGCCCTAAGTAAAGTTAATTGTGTTGGAAGGTCCCTTGGTGTACCATCAAATAGGGCCAATACATCTGCATAGCCCGGCCACTGTATAGTGGCTTCGCCAAGCTTATGTGGGTGAATTCTTGTAGATCTAACGGCTAGTGGCACATCAGCAAGGTAAAGATTAAACAGAATGGTGGACAGTATGCAGACCTACTTTAGTCCAGTAGAAATAGAAACCCTGTCAGTAACGGCCCCCTCTCTGTTGAATCAGATTTGAACACTTGTATTAGAGTACAGCGCTATGACCATCTTAAGCAAGCCTTTCGGTATGCCCCAAAGTTGCAGCTTTTTTTCCAGAGATGAACTTTGTCGAATGGCAAACTAAAGTCTATGAACAAAACGAAAACTGGTTGATTAGGACTTTTCCAAGCAGAATGAGTCACAGTAACTAAGGTTAATATATTCTCTAAGGTGCTGGTGCTTTTTTGAAAAACAGTTTGTTAATGGGTTGATTTTGGTTTCCAATATCCAAGTATTTACCACCTTTAGATGTTGACTGGGGCATCTAGCATAGCTAACATTCTGTAATGATCAGGGTTGTTGCATTGGCCTTTTCTTAAAAATGGGGATTATAATGCTATCTGAGCATGATTGAGGTAGTATGCCTGTTTTGCTAATAATACAAAAGGAACTGATGGCCCATCATGTTGTTTTCTTTTTGTAAATCATTACAAAGACTATCTGGTCCTGGAGCTCTTGAGTTTTGTGTATCTTTGATAGTGGATTCTATCTCTTTCTCCTATAGGACCTATCTCAACACAATGCTTTTTAGGGTATGGTCAGTAGACGGGGGCTTATGTGAACTAAGTGTGCTACTAATGTGTTTAATCCATTCGTATTTAGACACACCACTAACAAACAGGGTGTCAGGCTTAGTTTTGGTCATAATATCCCAAAACGAGCGAGAGTCCTTGTTGAAGGAACAAGGAGCCAGTGCTAACTATTTCACAAAGATGGTTTCTCAGCCATCTCTGGTAGGTAGCTTTTCTTGCTTCATAAGCAGTCACTAAAACCTCAGACATGTTTATGTTAAGGGCAGTCTTCCGTTGATCACATCTTAATGACTTTTGAATTGACTAGTGGTCACATACCTCTCTTGGCTGCCCTTGCATATCTTCCACCATTGTTCGTAATGTTTGGGAAACAACAATGTAATTGATAGTCGATGCAGTAGTGTTGGTTACCTTTGTAAAATGTCTAGGAAAGTCACTTGGGCATTGACCATTGAGCATTGCTAATCTGTGTTTGTACAGCATTTTAGCCCATTGGAAGCCTTTAGAATTTGTAAATTGAGGTATTGGTGCCAAGGTAGACCCAAGGGTCGCCTGTTGTTCATGATCAGACAGTATTTTAGCATTGAGGTCACCACTAATATAGATCAAATGTTGGTCAATATACTGCTCAAGAAGTTTCTCTACAGTCTTCAAGATGGTGTGATGGTTTTTAACTTCTGGGCAATCATAAATATTAATGATAAGAAGTGTCAATGTATGCATCCCTCTCTGTTGCCAATATATTAACCCGCCAGAACTAAATCACTAGAGATAGAATGTTTTTAATGCTCAAATCACTCATTAAAATACCCCCTTTGGGTGTCCCTTTGGGGCTTTTGGCAAGGGAGCTTCAATAGTGATCCTCCCATCAATGTCCAGTTTGTCAACAAGGTTTCCTGTAAGGGCACTACACTGTAACTTCCAATAATGTCCAAGAGACAATTATTATCCATGAAATATGAGAACCCATGGGTGTCAATGAGTATAATGAAAACAAGTGGCTAGCGTCACTTCACGATATGCTGTAGAAGGATCTCAGATATCCATTGCCAATGACTGGTTTCAGATACATTATCTTTTCCAGTTTCAGGTTGTATTCTAATTCTTCTGGTTCCCAATATTTCTAAAGCAACAGCATGATTATTCATTCGTTTTCTTTGCGGATTAGTAACTTCTTTGTGGAGATCTTTAAAGTTTTGTTCAGTGTGTACACAAGTTTGTGATGACAACCTGCAATTGATGAATGGAAAAGTACTTGGTTCTTTTAGTCAACTTCTCAGAGAAGCTTTAGTCTGTGAGCATTCATAACCCATTTTCAGAAGTTCAGCATCAAATGAAAGAATGAAGTTCTGTACTAATGATGAGTACAAATAATTTGTAGGAAATAACAAAAACTACTTGAGCATGCAATAGCACCTCTTCCTTTTCACCATGTGCGTGAAGTTGGTTAAACCTCCTTCTAGGAGAGAATGATGTAGAGAATATTGGAAAAAATACTATCATCAAGTATGAAGTTAGTAAGTATGAAGTTAGTTGTAGGAATGTTCTTTTCTGGCAGGCCCGTATGCAAGGAAAGGATTTATGGTAGTTAGTCCTGGCAGGGGAGTGAACCAGGAAAGATGATGGTTTGCTATCATTGTGATTAATAGAATTTATGTACTGTATCATGTATTAACATGCACTAGAATCAACCAGACAAGTTGTTTTTTGCTATCCTGATAAAAGGGTTCTATTTCATGAAGAAGTGTTAAGAAAGAGTAGTGTGTTACCTTGACAAGAAGAAGTTTTCTTTTGAAGAAAGCATCTAACAGAACAATTGTATTTGGTTTTGAAACTTTTTTTGGGGGGGAGAAAGTTAATCTTCCTTGCCAGTGAAATATTGTAGAAGACATTGATTTTGTGGACTGTGATGAAAAGATATGTTGTTGTTTCTCAAAGAAATACTTTGTGGTTGGAAAATATTGTTCTAATTCTTTAAACTGAACTTTATTGAAACAGAACTATAATCTGAATATTCCTGAATTGATCCAGGGGAAGGGAAAACAACCCTGGTCACAAGGAATACTTCCAAGAATGTTTGAGTTTGAATTACAAAACTGTTTTGTGGAGCCAAAAGTCAGCCATATTTTCCTTGCATAATTTTATTGTGTGCATTAGTGTAAGGGCTGGAGGTATTTTGGACACTCAGTCATTTTTCTTTAGTTTTAGTTTAGTAGGCAGGGACCTCTGTATTAGGTTAGGGAAAGTTAGGCATTTATCATAACCCGTTTTACTTTGAATAAATGACAAACTTTGAGAAAACTTTAGCCTTTGTGTCCGTCTTGCATTTCTGAACCCTCACAGTGACCTAGTGTGTGTGTGTATGATGTTCACTGTAGTTCTTCGACTAACTGGATTAAAAGTGTTAGTAGATATTCCAGATACTGGTATTGAGTGATGGAGGAATCATTATCATGTGATGTACTTTCATATAATGGGGTGTGTATAGTTTCAGACGAGCTCATCATCGGGGTGTAGTAGAGTTTCAGACATGTCGTCCTCTAATAGCAAAGAGTTGGTATATGCTACCTGTAAGGTACTCGTTAGGCTATTGTCAAGAGAGGTGGAATTATCCTCATTAACTTTTCTTGGCTTGGTGGGTGGAAGGTTAGTATTAGCTATGTTTGAAAGATTGGTGATCGCAGGCAGCAAAGATTGAAAAATATCCTCCATGAGTTTGATCCCCAAACAAGCTAACGAGTGGAGAGATAGATATCCAAAGGTAATGAAACTGATGTTGGTACTGTTTATTGCAGGAGCTGATGCTTTAATGATTTTGGGTGGACAAACACAAGGCTGTCAGAGCTCCAATTTACAGACATTTTCTCCAATAAGTTTACTCACTGAGTTTCTTACCCCCAACTCAATATCTGTAGTAGGCTCCCTAGTTTCTGCACACGTCTTATCCATAGCACTAAGCTTGTCGATTTCCATATCCATCGCGCTGGTTGATGATGAGACGGGAACCCACTTTGTGCGTGGTTCGCATGGTGCTGTCATGGCACTGAAGCACTTCTTCAGCGCTTGAAAGGCTCCATATAAGGGGTGACAAAGAACGGTTTATATGTCACCAGCCCTGCAGAGGCACCATCTTCAGCAAGTAATTGTGGAACTCGTAGTCTTCCTGGAAATAAAATTATGCAGGTTAGCAAAGTCAAGTGTAATATCCAGGATTTCTGCTATGATTTGTACCACCCTTGCCCTATATCGCTCTAGGGGCCTCATTACGGGTCCGGCGGTAACCCTGCCGGTGATACGTCCAGTTGCCACTGGACCCGTAAATATTTACTGGCGCTTGACTTGGTGGTGACAACGGGGGATTACAAACCTGCTGGCTGGGAAGTCAGGCGCCGGTAAAATGTTGTTCCCCATTCCCATAGAGTCCCACAGGACTCTATGGGAGTGGAGACCACGGAAACACTGGCACTGGTAATAACGGTGCCGGTGCGTCTGTGAATCTCTGTGATCTCTGAGATCCGCCCAGCAGAGTTGTAGTGTGCCGGTCGGAAACAACAGTGCTAGTAAGCTTACCGGCACCGTTGTTTCCAGTCTGGCAACCTTGTAATGAGGCCTCTTAATATAAAAAGAACACATAGTTTACATATTTTACATCAGCATCCATATAGGGGAAAAAAGACAAGTTAAATTTGGCCACTAAGCGATTCTTTCAAATAGTGTGTAACAAAAGAAGAACAATATAGACATATGTAGATATGAACAAATGTGGGAGCCTCGCAACTGAGAACAAACACTGCTAAATAACTTGCGCTATGGAATGGTTCGCACTCAGAAGGTTCTTTAACTATTTTAGCTCGCTATGCCCTCTGAAGTGAAGAAATATGCATTTGTATATCATCTTGGCCCAACTCACAAGGAAAAACCAGGAACAAAATATTTGAGATTTAGCCTACGAGTTGCAGCAACAACACAGACATATTCCTCTGCCTTGTGAGGAGCCTTCAGTGATTTGAATCTATATCTCTTTTAGCACAGCAAACAAATGGTCTAGGTCTGGATTACCCTTAGTGACTTACGGTAAAACACCAGGTTATTCGAAATATGGAAAAACACGGGAGCCCCTTCACTGAGACAAAACACAGGACAAATAGCCTTTTCTAGGGGATGGCTACCACACAAGAGGCTCTACAGCCATGTTTCATCTCACACTGCCTTACACAGAGAAGAAATATCCTTTTGAATATTAGCTTGGCCCAACACATAATGAACAATCAAGACTGAAATACTGGACAATTTATTTTATTTATTTATTTATGTATTTATCGTTTGCTCGTTAGGCGCTTCTACAGGAAGTAAATACTGTTTCAAAGCTCACACAGGGCAACCGGAAGGGGACAATGGGATGTTAAACAATTTAAATACATACAAAATATTAAATACTGTGGGTGGGGGGCAACCTACTATGCCTTGTGAGTGTTCAGAATGTGCAAGTGCAGAAGGGAGGGGGATGGGATAGGTGCTGTGGTGGTCAAGGGTGAGCAACAATTGAAGTGCAGTGAAGTGCAATGTAAGTAAGTGCGAGCCTCCAGAGTGGAGGGTGAGCCAAGGCAAGTGCTGAGGATAGACAGAAGCTGGGGGCAATTCAGTGTTGGAGGTCAGGTCCCCGGGGATGCATAAGGGCTCTGAACACCAAATAAGCAACTGTGAGCAAATGTGAGATTAGCAGACGAGAGTGTGGGGGGGGGGGTAAATAAGAGTAACTCCAACCTACAGATGTATGTTTCTGCCATGTTAAACTCTTCAGTGAGTTGAAGCTGTGACTCTTACAATATAGTGAGCAAGGTGGTCTCATCTGGATTCCCCTAAGTAACTTAGGGTTCAACACCAATTATTTCAAAATATGTAAAAACATATGAGCCCCTCAACTGAGAACAAACTCTGCCAAATAACCTGTTCTACTGTCTCCACTCAGAAGGGTCAACAACCACATGTCTGCTTACAGTACCTTCACAGAGAAGAAACATCAATGTGCATACAGGCTTAGCAAAACCCACAATGAAAAACTAGAACCAAAACACTAAGTGATTCTTCTTTGAACATGAGTACCAACAGCCACTCTAGAAAATGTGTGTCTTCCATATTCAACATCATCAGTAAAGACAACCAAGTGCAGAGTTCCCATCTGAATTGCCCTTAGTAACTAAGTGTGGACCCTTTCTCACTTTGCTGACAGAGGGAGGTCCAACAAGGCATAAAACCCATGCCTAGGGTTGCTGTTGGTACTTTTGCTCAGATTAGAATTACTTGGCTGGACCTACCTTTTGGTGCTGGACTGACGTTGTGGTTAGGGCCAGACTGATATGCAAATACACATGTTACCATTGTGAAATGTACAATGAGCTGCAACATCGTTGTGCAGCTTTCTAAGTGGGAACCACCTCATAGAGCAGGTTATTTGGTTGTGTTTGTTCTCAGTTAAGGTGCGTCCCTTTTTATGATGTAGATGTTATGTGAGTATATGCTGATGTCTGAAGACATTTACAACCATCTAATGTAAAATAACATAGGTTGTGTATTTAGAGAGCACACTTCCACCCCTATTGGTGCCTCTTCATGCTAATGACAGATGTTTACTGTTCCACAGCTCTATGGTGTATGTCACCATGATATTATATGATATGATAAGTAATTTATAACGCACCTGCACAAAGGTATTTCTAGGTGTGACAAGACAAGGGAGGGAAGACAGAGGGAAGACAATACAAACAATCTTACTGGGCCTTGTGTCATTCAGATCGAGCAAGTGCAAGAATGAGAAGTGCAAGGGAATGGGAGGGGGAGAAGTGCTATGGAGAGGTATGGGGACAGCAGGGCATCAATGCTCTGAGAAAGTGCAGCACAGGGTAGTGCGGCTCTGGGTAAGTGCAAAATAGTAAAGGGACGGTATAGGTAGAGGTTACAGTTACAGCCCCTAAGTGCATGGACGGCCCAGAGGCATTGCAGGGGTGGTCGATCAAGGGAGAGCTTGGTATCCAGTGAGACTCTGAGGGTAGCCAAGCAACCAGTTGGTGCAGCAGACAGGTAGGTCAGTTAGGTCAGCAGGGGAGGGAGAAAGAGAGGAAGCAGAGGAGAAGAGGAAGGTTTTGAGCTGCTTCCGGAACTTCAGGTGGTCCGGCTCAAGTTTGAGAAGGGCAGGGAGACCATTCCATAGGGAGGCAGCAGCCAAGGAGAGAGATCTACCTCCCACTATCTGCCTGGAGAATCGTCTGACCATTAGAGAGTTGGAGGTAGCTGAGCAAAGGGTGCTAGACGGCAGTTATTTAGGAAGAGAGCATTGGATGTAGTGCAGACCCCGGCCCAGAAAGCCTTGTGGACAATGCAAAGGGTCTTGAACCAGATCTTTGCAGCCACCAGGAGCCAGTGAAGAGATTTTAGTGCAGAAGATATATGGTACCTTGGCTTGAGGCCAAAGATAAGTCTTGCTCTTCTGTTGCAGAGGGTGGAGAGTAGAGGAGAGGGTGGAGAGGGTGGAGAGTAGAGGAAGGTAGATTGAGAAAGGGGCTGTTGCATAAGTCCATCCTTGAGAGAACCAGGGCTCTGCAGACCTTGAGCTTCTGGGGGAAGGTGAGGAAGGGAAGAGTACCATTGAGGAGGTGCAGATGGTAGCGGGACGTCTTGGTGACCGTCCAAGATGTGAGAAGAGAAATAGAGGGTGGAGTTGAAGACAACCCCAAGGTTTTTTGCCTCACAGGAAGGAGAAGGAAGAGGGCCCAAGGAGGGAGGTCAGAGTGAGAGAGGGAATGCCTGAGCAGGATTCTCAATGAGACGG
Source organism: Ambystoma mexicanum (assembly GCF_040938575.1). Taxonomy (NCBI): domain Eukaryota; kingdom Metazoa; phylum Chordata; class Amphibia; order Caudata; family Ambystomatidae; genus Ambystoma; species Ambystoma mexicanum. The sequence goes on from NC_090941.1 coordinate 81,588,278, forward strand.
ATCTCCGTTTTACTGGCATTAATACAGAGATCTTTGGAGGAACATCACCCCTGAATCGTGGATAGACAGTCAGGAATGATCGAGGGAGGAGAGGAGAGCTGAGTGTCATCCGCATAACACTGATAGTTAGAGGAGAAGGTCAAAGGGGCCAAATAGAGGTTGAAAAACCAGGGTCAGAGGGTGGAGCCCTGGGAACCACCACAGATGGAGACAGAGGTGGCAGAGAGAAAGGAACAAAGTTGAAACTGGGAAGGCCGGTCCAAGAAGAAGGAGGTCAACCATTTCAGGGCCTGATCCGTGATGCCCAGGTTCTCACAGAGTTGATTGATCAGTATGGCGTGGGTGACCATATCAAAGGCAGAGGAAAGATCCAGGAGGATGGGGACTGTAGGAATGCTGGAATCAAGGTTAGAGAGCAAATCTTCACGGGTGTTCAAAAGTGCAGCTTCTGTGCCTCGAGCAGCTCTGAAGCCAGACTGATGGTCATGGAGACAAACAACAGATTTAGTGTGGAGAGTAAGCTGGGAGATGGCCAGGTTTCCCAGGAGTTTGCCCAGGAAAGGGGTGTTAGAGATCTGGCAATAGTTTCTGGACAGGTAGAATCGTCAGACAGCTTTTTGAGGAGTAGGAGGAGCAGAGAAGTAGAGGCTAGGCATTCACTGATACACGCTTCATAGGTCGAATGACCGCAAAGGTAGGTGACAGTGCTGGGGTGAGCTTTGACTGGGGGATAGAGAGTTTCAGGTGAGAGGAAAGAAGAAAGTGATCAATCCAAGAGAGGGGAATGGTGAGAGGGTTAGAGAGGGGTATGTATGTTGAGATGGGAACGTCCAAAGTATGTCCGGCAAAGTGTGTCGGACCAGAGGGTAGAATGGAGAGAGAGAGCATGTCGCAGAGGTTGTGGGAAAGCCCAGAGGATGGATCAGAAGCATCCAGGTGGATGTTTTAAGTCTCTGAGAAGGAGCAATGGAGAGGTAGAGGCAGGAGAGAAGAGGAGAGATCAGCCCACTCTGAGAGGAAGAGAGCAACCTGGCCAGGAGATCTGTAGATAGTGGCCACAGTCAGAGAGAGGTTAGGAGAGATAGAGAGCTTGCAGACCAGGGATTCAAAGGAGGAGAAGGCCTGCGTATGAATTACAGAAGCAGGGAGCCATTCAGGAAAGATCAGAGCTACTCTGCCTCTGGGTTGGTTAGCTCTGGGCTCGGAGAGGATCTTATAGCAGTCAGGGAGGAGAGAATCAAAATTCAAGACAGAGCTGGTCATGAACATGTCTCGGTAAGAGAAAGGACATCCAGGTTAAATTCTACGAGGAGGCGACAGATGTCAGAGGAGTGTTTGACAGCCGAGCGAGAGTTGAGAGTAGTGACATGGAGCAGGTTGCCACATTTGATGGACTTTCGGGGAGGGGTACAGGTATGAGGTCTCACCAGAAGAAGTGGCAGAGGGGTCTGAGAGTGGGCAGAGGTGGAAGCAAGAGGTGGCAGAGGGGCCAGCGTGGTGCTAGTAGAAGTAGCAGGAGAAGGAAGTTGAGAAGACACAGGAGACACCTATCAAACAGGAGGAGATTGGGCTGAGTGCCCTGGACCAAGATGGTGCCATTTAGATAGACATTAATGATGACCTTAGAGGAGTGGGAGGAGGCCAAGAGACCACAAGTTAGTATGTTCCATCCGAGGAAGATTATTAGTTTTGGATGGGTGTTAAGATACTTAATTGACATTTCATTGTAATGAGAAATAGAACCCTTGCTGACCATAGGTATATTAGATATCATATGTAGGTATAGATTATCCATTTAACTATTCCCTTACTCATAGACAACACATACACTCACACCCTAAAACACACCCATTCTATTCATTTAATCGATTAACAGTTAATGAGCTCTACTTTGGCAGAGATCTATTTTTTGCAGAAGAATTACACTAATTTAATGCTCCCACCCAATGAAAGAATCCCACCCCACAATCCGTCATAAGAAACACACTGGTTTAAATCAATATATTTTTTTTATTGAGAATAATGAATCTAGCAATTAAAGGTGGTACCCTAACTTTCAATGCAGAGAAGTCACACACAATATTTAAAATAAATACAGTCAGATTATCTACACAAACGAAAACACAATCTACTAACTATTGGCTCAGAAAAGATTTCATTCCAATTTGCACAAACATCCATAAATGGAATAACACATGTGCATGACTTTTCTAGGCAAAATAACAGGATACTCCACAATCCAGACACACACATTGGCATTGATTGTTTCAAAAAGCTAACAATGTTCTCAGAATAAAATGTTAAACAAAGCAATTCACTTACTAGTCTCTGAAACCACTGACAAGTGTTGTCATCAGAGAACACTATTTACTCTAGCACATGCTTCCCAGATTCTTGGGTTAATTCAAATCTAAATGTAGGAGACTATATGTGAAAAATCATCTGGTAAGAGGGGACATAGGTCACGTGACCTCTGCCCCACCCCTCTGTCTATTATTGCACACCTGTTGGTGCCTTCTTGTTTTGCCTCTCTTTTTCTTTTCCCCTCCCTTTCTTTCGCTACTTAAGCAGACTTCCAGCCTATTTTCTTTTGCAGTTGATTTTCAGGTGAAATTGGAACTAGGTCATGTAACTTCTGCCCTACCACCTGCCAATAACAGCTGATCTCTTGGTGCCTTCTTATTTTGTTGCTCTTTTTCTTTTCCCCACCTATTTCTTACCCTGCTTAAAAATCCACCCAGCCTCAGTTCATTTGAAGTTATTAAGATGATACATGTAGATCTATGTTGCATGACCTCTGCACCACCCACCTCTCAATCACTGCTAACCTGTTGGTGCCTTCTTGGTTTGGTCCCATTTTTCTTTACTGGGCCCCTTTCTTTCACCTCTTATACAGCCACATAGTCTCTTTCTTTTGCAGTTGAGGATACAGGTCACATGATCTCTGCCCCACTCACTTGTCAATCACTGATAACGTGGTGGTGCCTTCTTGTTTTACCACTCCTTTTCTTTTGGAATTTTTCAGCTGATGCAAGTGGATCTACATCACAGGACTTCTGTCTTCCCACCTGTCAATCACTTTTCATCTATTCATGCCTTCTTGTATTGTTCTGTTTTTGCCCGACCCATTTATTTCCCTACTTAAGCACCCTCATTTCTTTTGCTGCTTCGTTAGCTGTTGCTAGTGGGTCTAAGTCATGTGACATCTGCCACACCCACCTTTCAATCACTGCTGAACTGTTGATGCCTTCTTGTTTAGCTGCACTTGTTCTTTTCCCCAACCGTTTCCTTCCCTGCTTAAGCAGCCTTCCAGCCTATTTTCCTTTCCAGTTGGTAAGCTAGTGCAAGTGGATCTAGGTTGCATGACCTCTGCCCTAGCCACCTGCTTAGTCCCGCCCTTTCCTTTCCTACATGTTACATCAAGGGCAATTCTTGTTTGGTCCTGGAAAGTGCCTGCAAGTGTTGAGAGCAAGGTAGCCTGCCTGTCGTACCTCTAGCACCTCTAGCCACAACCCTTTCCCATTCGCTCAGCCAAAAGTCCAAAACACCCCAGACAGCTATCCTTCAATTCAGAGCAGAAGTTGGGCACTTAGAAGCTGAATCACCAGCGCTGACACAGTATTCAAGTGGAACCATAATTAGAAATTGGAAAGCAAGCCTGCTGCAGTTGACAGTGCATGAGTGAGTACCGGTGCCCAGCCAGACTCGGAGATCAAACACTAGTAACGGAAACACTATCTGACAGCCCTGGCTTGATATTAGTTTATTAAACACAAATGAATGATTTGGGCAACATAACGCATGGAAAATGCTTAGAATCACACAGCCAAAACATGTTTTGACCTCTGGGTCTTTATCTAGGCTAAATGAACCAACACATAGGCAAATTCAAAATGAAGCCATGTGAGGTGCAGTGGCCTCCTCAAATAAAAAACATATACTCGTGCAATGACTAATTCCGAATGTAGGTTGAGAAAAGTAGATTAATCTAGAAAAGGGATAACAATCGTTCCTGTTCGCATGTCAAAAGGCTGTTGGAATTAGCTGGACACAGCATTAGGTCATTTTACACACTTAGTTACTTCACTTATTACGGCTCAGCAGGTCCACAGGAACACTTTTTTACCATTGATTTGAGGAAGCCACTGCCACAGATGTATATTTGTGTATTGTAGACCTCCACAGGAGAACCCATTTAGTGAGAGCACAGCCCAACTGACCGTCCTGATGAAGGCTGATCCATCCACAGCACATTTCAACTGCTCCCTATAGCCGAAACACAGTTGTGTTGACAACTAAATCACAATACAGTGTCCGTTGCTCACACTGCTTACCAAGTTGATCTATTCAGCAAAAATAATGTCATATGGTTCCATGAAAATGTAAAGGGATTATCGTGCATTTGTATAAACTATGTTTTGCAGATTGTATAAAATCTTGTCTATGCTTGTATCATATGTTTTGATATTGTTTCCTGTGGTGCACTTTGCTTAACAATTGTATTTGAATGTATTGCACTAGATTCATAAGTTCCCATATTAGGTAAACTCACTAAACATTTTGGGTCAGAGTATATTCAGGCTCACCCTGATCATTGGTTCATTATCTGTACCTTTTAGAACATTCAGACATGCAATTGCTCTTTTTACTATAGCCGGTAACATAGCTATAGGCGGTAAGATAGCTCAGTGGGTTGAGCGGTCGTGACTGCTATCTGTGTGTTATTTTCAGGTTGCAGGTTCAAATCCTGGCATGGCCAACTCTGCCTTTCATCCTTCTGAGCTTGATAAATGAGTACCAACACAGTTTGGGTGATGTTATCTGTATATTTGTTCTATATAAAATAAAGCGCTTAGGCATAAGTGCTAATTAATAACACATTAACATTTGGCTTTGGACATGTGCTTGCATTCACAGTAAGTTGATAATATGGGCCTATACACACTGAAATTAACGATACATGTGGTGATTCATTCTTGTATGCAATGTATATCATATTACAGTGATAATATAACAATATTTTTAGTAGGGTACTTAGGAACAATGCTATGTGATGCCACTTCCAGTTTTGTCAAGGGGTGAAAGGTTGTGTTCCATCGCTTCAAGTGATATCACTTTGGGGTGCGGTCAATCAGGGGTTCAGGGTGCTTTGATGTCACGTCCGCTACCCCTGGCATTTTGGTGAAATGACATCCCTGCCGACCTCCGCACAAAGCTCCTTCAAATTCCTCTCATGCCAGTTTCCAATCTCAAACAGTGACTCAATTGCCGCTGATACTGTTGTTCAGTGGAGAATTGCCTAGCATTTTGGTGCTAGAGTGACCAAGTGCGTGGGACCAGACTGATATGCAAATAATTATTTCTTCTCTGTGAAACGTACAGTGAGCTAAAACATGGTTGTAGACCCTCCTGAGTGGGCACGTTTCCATAAAACGGGTTATTTGTCCGTGTTTGTTCTGAGTAGAGAGGCTCCCATACCTTTTTGTGCTTTTTAGGAACTTAGAGTTTTCACCCTGAGTTACCCAGGGTAATCCAGACATGGACCCCTTGCTCACTGTGTTGAGAGAGGCACTACTCAACCTCAATGATAAGGCCCAACAATGTTAAAACACGTGTCTGGAGTTGCTGTTGGTTCTCTTGTTCAGAGAATTGCCTAGCATTTCGGTGCTGGACTGCCCGAGTGGGTGGGACCAGACTGATATGCAAATGGCATTTTTTCTCTGTGAAAGGTACAGTGAGCTAAAACCTGTTTGTAGATCCTCCCGAGTGGGTACCTTCCCATAGAACAGGTTATTTGGCCGTGTTCATTCTCGGTAGAGGGTGGCTCCTAGACCTTTTTTGTCGATTACTTATCACAATACTTACAGACCACCCCAGGGGAGTGATAACTTCATTGATGCTCTCTCCAACGTTCTAACCGCAGTAACAGTTTCCTACTCTAATAACATCCTCCACAGAGACTTCAACGTCCCTTTGTCCCAACCAGTAAAACAACATTTCTGACTCTCTAGTCTGCCTGACAAGCATCATGGACCTAAAACTGATTGTACTCTCCCCATCTAACCTCTTAGGCAACATGTTTCAGCTTGCATGTATCTCCTCCCCACTCACCCTGACCTGAAACCCCTTTGACTGGCCTGACCATGCCACGGACACCCTTTTCGTATCACACACAAGACTGCCCCACAAAGGCTATAATAAATGCCTGTGATTGAGCACTGCTTCATCATGAATTTCCTGCTAGACAAGCTAGAGATAACCTTTGCAAACTTCCCCACTACAGCGAGTTCCTCAACCTTTCTGGATACGTTCAACCACTTTGTCAAAGAACTAGTGGATGTCAATGTGACCCTAAAGTCATTTCCTGCCAAAGGCAACCCGTTCACACCCAAGTAGGCATCCAAGCTTGCTACCAATAAACTCCTGATCAGATCCCCTGTTGAGATTAGTGGCGCATGGACTATGCAGACACATAATCTCTGAGGCCAAGTTAGCTTGCTTTGCCTCTTCTATTGAGGCAGCCTCTAACAGGAGCATGGCCGTATTTAATAGTCAAGCACTGTGCAAAGCCTACACCTGTTCTTCAGCTACCCTCTTTACAAGAGAAAGGTGGTGGAATCAATACCTTCTTCATTGACAAAATTGATGAGAGCTGAGGTCTCATCACCGCTTCATGACAAGGTGGAGATCCACTATTCATACCCACTGGGCACTGCTGTCTTGATCCAACTTCTTCATCCTCTCTCCTAAGCAACTCTCCAAGACACTTGCTTCAACTAAACGTACCACTTATATGTACAACTTCTTCCCGGCATCCCTCATTAAACAACTCTGTGACGCATTACTCATCAAACTCTTCAGTATTGTTAAAAACTCCCTCAACAAAGGTGTACTGCCAAACACATTGAAGAGAGGCCCAGATTCCAAGAGACCTAGAGGACCTAGCCATATGTATACTCATCCTGAGCATACCATTCATATGGAAACTGATTGAAAAAGTAATTCTGACCCAACAACTTGCCAACATCAACCTACTTGGCATCCTTTGTAATTACCAGTCCAGTTTCTGCACCAAATGCAGAACCAAGACAACATCCATCTAAGTGGTGGACGATGCACTGTGAATAACTGACACAGGTGATGCATGCCTTCTAGTTCTCTTAGACCTTTTGGCTGTCTTCAACATAGTCAGCCACCTAACACTCTTATGCCTCTTCACCAAAATGATGGGCCTCTCTGTGACCATCCTAAAATGGTTCATATATAACATATCTGGCAGAAGCAAGGCTGTACATATGGGCTCATTCAGATCCAGCTAACCCACAGTAACATGTGAGGCCCCCAAGGCTCTATCCACTCCCCAATCATCATCAATCTATGCTTTGGGAAATCTTCTAAATTATTCAACATAGCCGTTTAGCAGTACGCTGATGACACTCATCTGTACCTTATGGTATGTGGGTCCCATGACATCAGTCACCACCATGAATGACTGGTTACCATCCAAACATAGATGCCAAATGCCTACCTCAAACTGAAACCCACCAAGACTGAATTCATCCTCATTGGTTCCCCTTCCAAAAAACAACTCAGGCAACAACAGATGGATGACATGCAACTGTAAGTATTCCTCACAAAGTCACATCCTTGGACTTCATTATTGACAGTAGCTATTCTTTACAAAAGCACATAGCCAGAAAAGGACATACCATGTAGCTACAGGTGTTCACACTCAGCACAATCCAACCTTTCATCCCCCTCGTGTCTTCTGCACAGTGGTCCAAGCCTCATGACCTCACACACATATCAATGGGGGAAACACCCTCCTTACTGGGCTTCCATAAGCACACCTGTCTCCTCTGAATACAACACACCATGCAGAATCCTGCCTTATTACAAGCACCCACAAATTTGACCATATCTCTGTTACGCTGAGCAAGATTCATTGGCTCACCCTCTTCACCAGGATCATATTCAAAGCTGCACTTATCACCTACAAATCAGTCGTGAATGGATAACCATTATATTTGGTAGCTAAACTCCTCACCTCTGGAGGCTCTGACACCTCACTTACGAAAACCATCAAATGTTGGGAGTGAAAGTTATTCCTTAAAGACACACATTGCTTCTCCTGCTGTGCCCAACCATTTGGAACACAATCATGCAAGAGGCTCGTAAGGCCCCTATCATCCTCCAGTTCTGCAAAACACTATTAATGAGGCTCTTTCAACAATATATCTTGGTTTACCAAAGAATGATGTTCGTAAAATTCAAAGAATAGAAAATGCAGCTACAAGGATGTTGGTGGAAAGCAGGATAAAGATAACATATGTCACTTGTGTTACAAACAATTCATTGGTTCCCGGTGCAGAAACAAATACAATTTAAAACACTGTGGGCCTCATCATGAATTGGGCGGAGCGATAATAATGCGGTGGTGACGCTATTACTGCCGCATTACCACTCCACCCAACTATAAGTTGGGCTGAAAGTTAGCCAGCTTTACCTCCATCTTTGAGCTGGAGAAATCTGGTGATTTTCCATCCATTTTTGGCACAATTAGCGCGGCACAAATAGCACTGCGCTAATTGTATTGAAAATGCCTCATTGGGTCCAATGGACCCAAAACAAATGGGAATTTACCGCCTTGCCACAACTAGGGATCTGGCGCTAATAGCACTAGAACGAGTTGCTGTAACGCTATCTGTCTGGGCAGTATCCTGGCGGATTTTCCTCCAGGAAACCACCCAACTTGTGATGACCCCTTGTGTTTGGTGCATCGAGCTTTATATGATCAAACTGCTACTTTTCTCCGTATGAAGCTTTGTCGTTATGTCTCCGGGAGATGTTTGCGCTCTGCCTCCTCCAATCTCCTTGTTGTGCCCAAATTCAGATGAGTGAAATGGGGAGGTCGCTTGTTTGCCATGCACGCTGCTCTGTTGTGGAACTTACTCTCAACTGAGTTACAGGGCATTGAGAATCTGCTGGAATTTTTCGATAAAGTAAAAACGCTTTTGTTTCCATCTTGAGTATAAGGGTCATGAGGGTGGGGGAAGGGGTTTCTGTTGATACTGGTTGGAGTTTGTCTATATCCACTTCTTCAGCGCTTTGATGCCTCTGAGTTAGTTGATTGTTTGTGCTTGATAAGTGTTGAACCATACCATACCATATCTGCTGGACTAATACAAATCCTGCCCTTCCTCCACCAACAGTACATCACTACTGTTTAAAATGCCAAGTCCAGTGTTTGCACTCACTAATTGTAAAGCACTACTATAACCTACATATTAAAACTATATTTACAGCTTTGTGGTGTTGAAATGGTTGCAGATATCTTTAAAGGTTTGGATTCAGGAATTCCGTTTCCTTTTGTAATTCTGTGAGAGCAGTTCAGAGCAGTCTCTTACTCTCTCAGTATTCTCAAAGAGTCAGATCCACCCTCACAACACCTTTGTTGCACATGTTCATTAACAGATAGATTTCTATTACTTTATCATCTATGGCAGTTGCGAATCACATGGGTTTGTCATTCTACATTTCAGTTTGGGATGCCCAAGGCCTCACATGTTTTTAAGAAAATCATTTGTTTGGAGAATGTACAAAGGGTTTCAATTTTAATTATCAATAACAAAGCACATAAACCTTTAAATGTATTGCCCCTTTAAGTGTTATAGCTCGTAGTCATGGCTCCCCCAAAATATTGTTAACTGCTATTTCGGATTTATTAATTCTTGGGGCATTTCTTTAAGTAGTATGAGATCATTATACTTACTATGGGTTTGTCTTTCAAAGTCCCAGGACAGGTATGAACATCAACTGGCTTCAGGCAGCATCGCCAGATAAGCTCGACCTTTCAATCTGTACACCTGCTCACAAAATCCCTCTCAGCTAATCTGGTTCTGTCTTGGGACAGGCCTCTGCATTTAGGTCCATCTAGAAAAGGCCTTCTTAGGGACATTTTTAAATAGGTACTTGCAGTTAGAATCTCAAACAGTTTTGGCCCTGTTGGACAGGCTTCTTGCTTTTCTGCTTTCCCAAAACTATCTCTTCGTTCAATGTGTTTGAGTGTAAATCCCCAGAACTCTCCACCTGTGCAGCATCATTTGGCACAGCAATTTTGGATTGGAGAGATCCTGTGATAATTTCCCTTCACTTACTCACAGCCCCCAGGACACTCCTCCCGGCTTCTACTGGCCAATTAAGTTCTCTATGTCATAAAGAGATGCGTCAGTTATGGACTACCCCACCCCCTTCAGAAATGAGATATCAAAACTGGACAGGAATGTTTTTTTCTATTATAATTCCCGATATGGCCATTTAATATTGATGAGAATTATACATTTAGATTTGCAAGAATATTCAAAATCTTAAAATATTATTTATGTTTTTGTCACTGCATGTATAATGGAGTTATAGCGATATGCAAATTAATAAATTGTGCACATGAATATACCATGTTTACTTACATATGATTCTCCTTTATCTGTTAAATTCAGATCTATCTTCATTTTTCAAATCAGACAAAGGGTTCTGAAGTTGCAACTAAAATGCCTTTCCTACTAGTCCTCTGTGAATGTGCATTCTTTTCAATCGGCCTTACAAAAATGAAAACATGATTTGTTGATGGTACCGTAGATAGAGTGAAATCATTTGATTATTTGGGAGTTCTTACATAGAGGAATTGTCCAATGCTGAAAATTTTGAGAAACAACTTACCAAAAATGAAACATACAATAGGAGGGATTTTATCCTTTGAAGTCAAGTTTAAAGTTCAGCAAATAAAGATGATGCTCTGTGTATATGAAGCTAAGGCTAGACCTATATGGTATCGGAGTATGGGGCTTCTACACTGTCAGAGACCTTCAGACAGTCCAAGTATGTCTGTAAATCGCTACTATCATTGACAAATACAGCATCAACACATTTCTTTTTTTCAATTGTTTTTATGGCTAAAAAAGTTAACCTTTAACAAACAAAAGAAGGAAAAAAACAAAAAAATCAGTAAAAAATTAAACAGAATACAAAAGACATTCCATTAAAATAAATGATTGATCAAATACAATTTAAAACACAATATTGACTGGGTTCTCATAAGCACACCAAAAAAGAGGGAAAGAAGAAAAAGAATAACAGGAGTAAAAGATTAAAAAAAGACTATTTACATAAATCAGGGCCCACTACAATTAAGACAAATAAAAGGTAACCCAGACAACAGCAAATTGGGTGAACCCACAAGAGCTTCAACTGGTTAATTCCCCTCGTTATTTTCCTCCAACCAAAGGGCTTTTAGATAGGTGACCACAGCTATTACAGTGGAGGTTGTGTGACCTGATAAACAGGATGACCACATCCCCTCACTGTCCCCTACAGTCAAAAACGTATTTAATTCTTTGAGGGCCCAATGCTGGACAAACAACAAATATAATTTTGTTCTCACAGAAGCGTCACCCCAAATGATCCACAGTCGTATGACCCCTACTGAACAGAAATTCCTTAGTTGGACACAGATACATCTAAAACATAGAAAGCAATGTCAGACCCACTGCAGGATATAATACCAAAAATGGGGCCAACATTCCCAATTTCTTATGATCAAGCTTTAGGTGAGAGTGAGAAGGGTATGCATGCATTTTTTCCAAAGTGCGAGTCCAGTCTAGTTCAAATAAAAATGTCTTAACAAGCTCTGGATTCTTGCTCAAATCCTTCAATTAACTAGTCATATTCCCCAGTACCAAGACACAGTCGTTGTGTATCTCATTAACGCAAGATCTAGTCCTCCTCTCCAAGAAGCTGTTTAGGTCTTCAAACAAAGTGTCCCTCCCTGATGTCAATATTTTCCTCAAGAGTGACAGAAATGTCCACTCTACATCCCTCCCTGCCTCTCTCAAACTTGAGCAGAACCACCTCTGGTTCCGGAAGCAACTCAAGACCTTAATTTTTGCTTCTGCTTTCTCTCGTCTCCCCTGCAGATGCACCTGACTGCTCCGCGCACTGGTCACCTGGTCTCCCTCGGAACTTGGGTCTAGGCTCCTGCATGTCCAGTTGCCCTCACACTGCCTCCGGGCTCACCAGCACTTAAGGGTCTGTATCTGCAACCCTATAGTCCCTTCTCTCTGCACTTATGAGCCACCCGCTGGCTGCACTTGTGAGTTAACTGCACTTCCTCCTTCCACCCCATACATTTATCCCCTTCCCTCTTCCCCGCACTTGCGTGATCTGAATGACACAAGGCCAAGTAAGATCGTTATTTTGTCCTCCCTTGTTTCCCCCTTCTTGTCTTGTCGCACCTAGAAGCACTTGTGTATAGGCGCGTTATATATGCCACATCATATCATATCATATCATACACATGCTGTCAAGGAGGTTATACAGCATCAACATTATCCATCTATAAGGAATTTCGTTTTAGATGCTCAGAAGGCCAAGCAAATCGTGTACCTATAACTCTGTTCTGGAATACTAGGACTACTTCTAAAGCAACGCTAATAAATGTACTTGTGAAAAATTTGCATAAACCTTGTAGGGGGGCGACAATCCCATGGCTGCATTACATAGAACAAAAACTAACAAACATGTACAGTTCCAGCCACTTCGTTCTCAAACTGAGACCTGATAGAAAATGTATAAAAGCAATAATTGATGAGGTTGAGAGCACTCTCATGAAAGAGAGACGGTAGTTCTAAAATGAAACAAAACTTTCAACTTGGCACTACTAGCTATTTCATAGCCTAAAGAAACCCAGGATTATTTAACCAAAAGTACCTTTTAAAGGACAGATTTTATCTGACAATGTAACGTTTCAACTCACTGGATTTAAAAGTAGGTTGTTCCAAGATGTCGGACTTTGCTGATAGAACAGTGCAGAGTGTCTGCCCTTTTTGACTCAACATTCCTGAGACTCCATTTTATATTCTTTCTTTTTGGCCAGGTATACACTTCCCTGAGAAGAGCTTTATTGTACCAATTTTCAGTAAACACAATTTGAGGCAATGTTGTCCAGTCGTTTTATGTTTATTAATGTCAACAGACTCTGGTGTGTTCTGCGCCTTATGGGCATTTCTCAAGTAGGCTCCGTACATTAGACAAAGATGACTGCAGTCTAGTAAAGGAAAAGTTATGCATGATAACTATTTTTTGCACCTACGACATAGTTTTGCTGTATTTCTTTATTTTTAACTAAAACAAACCTTTAAAAGCTGACAATAAATGTTAATGTGTTTTCATCAATACCCAAAATGCTGGCTAAACACAGCTATAAATATCCTTTCAGATGCGGACATCTCCGTAGATATTTTAATTCATAATCCAATGCAGGCTAAAACTAAATTATATCGGCAAGACTGGATACATACCTTGGAAAAATGTTCCCATTCTAAAGACTGGAACACTGCCCAGTTTGGCCATAAAAAATTTAGAGTTACGGAACCATACATTTTAAAATATCCATCTCCTAAATTCAGAGATGACTATATTCGTTTTCGTCTAAATTTGTGGCATACAAGGGATATTTTATTTAGGCGAAAACTAATTGATGCCAGCGAGAACATCTGCCGTTTTTGTATGGATCCTGCAAACGCAGAAACGCTGAAACATGTTATTGTCTACTGTCCTGCATTATATGTTATACGTTGTAAATACTATTTCCATTGCTTTACAACGCAAACTGTAACTGATATGGAAGAATTATGGCTATTGATTTTTGGTACAAAGAGAATGTCAATTAGATTAGCTACAACAGGCTTTTTAAATGAATTATATCCAAGGTGATTGTGAATGCTGTCTTAAGAGAATGGTGCTAGTAGGGAAAGAAAGAAAGGAAAAAAAATGAGAGAAAAAGGGGAAAAAAAAAATGCTGCTTATACTAAAATCTTTTATATATTGGGTGTCAGGTGCAAAATTTAAAAATGTGTTATATATTGATGAATTGAATTGTAATATGTTTTTGATATACTTTTATCCATTTTGTAATTGTTGAAAGGTTGTTTCATACAGCCAAACAATAAAGAAAAAAAAAATAAATAAATAAATGTTAATGTGTTTTCTCATTTCTAATTATTTATGATGAAATTGTCTTTGTATATATATTTGTTGCTTCTTTGGATACTTTTGGAAATATCCAAAATAAAGCTTAAAATGAAATGAATGTATAGACTGTTGTTATATATTTTAATTAATATCCAATTGCGTGTGGCCTGCCCCATCAAAAGAGATCATCTACAGCGAATGACATTCTGTGGAACAAAGGGATCATTATTATAGGCTGCTTAAGGAAACAGATATACTATTCTTTCAGCCGTGTGGCCCATTTCATGGAAATGCGTGCAGAAATCTCACAAGGGCCGCAAACTAAGAAGGACAATGCGCGAGCCAGCGTGGAGGATAAAAAATGTGCACCCCGCATATTCATGGAATTTACTGTGCAAAGTAACCGTATTTGCAAGTCACGGCCAGAAACACCCCGACACGCCCACACGCAAAGCGTAAACAGCAAGAGAAGCCACCTTTGCGTGCACCCGTCAAACAGTGCATGAGGTCCCCCGCAAGCAGGCCTGCATCTCGGGGAACCTGCGCAGTCATCCTGTAACTGTTGCCGGCACCCCGACAACATGCACATGAAAAATCGTAACTCGGTCTAAACTCAGAAAATCTGCATGCCAACCCCCGTAAACTGTTCCTGCACCCCAATACACTTCTTACGCGCACCCCTAAGTTAGATCAGAACCCTAGTTGTGTAAACACACCCCTAAAACCGACATGCAAACCCACCTTCGCAATACGAATCCAATGCGCAAGAGTACTTATGCCTGCATTCGGGTGGCGTAGTGATTGAGGGATATGCGTGACCATTTCTATGCCGAGAGGCTGCATGGGTGTTTCAATTAATATGTGTTGTTTGGCGCAAATGTGGGTGTGCGAGGGACTGCCTGAATGCCATCCCTCGTAATGCCCACTTTTTCACATGTTGTTCCCCATTTTCAGAGATCCTCTCCCTTACCAGTCCTCTGCACAAACCACACCCACACTCTGCGTCATGTCTCATGCAGGGCACTCAATGGCTTACACAGACCTTCAGGGCCTGCACAAAATTCACGCAAGTCACAAGAACGTCTGGTTCCATGAATCGACACATGCAGATTTGCGCACAGTTTGGAGTGCAAGTCCCATATTTCCTACGCAAATAATTCCATCAATTGGGCCCTTGATGCTCTGCCAAGTTTGAAAGTTAGGGCCTTTGTAAACATTTGCTTCTTTTGTAGTTATGCCTAATGGTCGCCAAGACACATATCTATCTATTCCCAGGGTGGCACTGCAAATTAGCTTCAAATTGTAAGACCATGAATGCCCTGATCCAGGAAATGATTGTGACTTGTTTTGTATATTTTGAAAACCACCTTATTTTCACAAATAAACACAGGTCGGCCTTTTGACTCTTCTATCTTCTTTATCAAAGTGAACGAATAATGAGGTCTGGAAATTCCTGTTTCCATGAAAGCTGACACTTGCACAAACATACAGCTTCAGGTCAACTGAAGATCATAGCTTAGGTTTGCAAAATGTTAAAGCTCCATGAGATATATTGTTCCATGTGACTGAAAAATGGCTCTGTTAAACCATATTTACTTATAAAAGCAATCCATTTGTGGTTCTGCTTGTAAATATATTAGACCTCTCATGTGATTTGTGCTAACCTTCAGTATACCATGTCCTTGCAGAATACAAAAACGTTTGAGTTGCACAATTCACCATGTTCTCCTTTCACATGCAACAACACATGCAAAAGCAACTTTCAAAAAGTCATTTTATTTTTAAATGACCTACAAGCATAGCATGTTTTCTCAGATTATTTGGTCTTGATAGGTTCAACATTTATTTCATGACATTTCAGTGTAAAACCAGTCTGAGTTTGTGGAGCATTACATTCCAAAAGATATTATTTTAAATTCCCAGCCACACTTGATGCACTACTAATACAACCTTATCCACCCATCTGTCCATCCATCAACCCATCCACGTTACTACACAAATCTCCTGTCAGTGCACTCACTGACATTTCCACACAATTTCTCAACCACACCCACACACACATTCCAGCCAGAGGAACAGAGTCAGTGTTGTTGTCCGGTCTGCATGACCTTCGGGGTCAGGCAGACAGGGGAACACTGTTGCCCTTATCCTACTTGACCGCTCTGCCACATTTGATATGGTGGACCATTCCCTCCTGATGCAGAGGTTTGCAGAACTTGGTAACAGGAATCATGCCCTTGAATGTCTAGTTTCTTTCCTATGCCAACAGCAGTACTATATCCCAGTAGTACGTTTGTCCCTGTATACTTCTGATTTTCTTCGCCCCCTAAAGGCATACCACATGGTCCTGCATTATCCCCTCTTTTGTTCAATGTCTATATTCTCCCTGCATTGATGGTAATCGGACAACATGTCAATGATTTGTACATTTCACTGTAGATACCCAGTTTATTATAAAACTGTAAAATCCTGGTGGTAAGGCTAACCTTTTCCCATCATGCCTTTGTGACAGTAGCACTTTAATGAACAATAATATATTAAATCCCAATAAAATTGACATTTTGGTGACATACCCCATCTCAACGTCTGGCTGTCGACATTTTGGACACCGGAACTGGGATTTCCAGCGAAACAAATCACAGCTCTAGTTTTTTGCTGCTGAGTGAATTATCCTGGCATCCTCAGATCCCAGAGATCATCCAGCAAGGATTATGGCATCTCAGAATTTTGGAAACAATGCTGCCTTTTTTGAAAAAAACAAACACACATGTTTGGCAGTCCTATCACTTGTACTTATAAGAATTGATTATGCTACAATTATTTAGGTCTCCCAGAGTTCAACATCTCCAAAATGCTGCGGTCGAGCTCAGACTGGCACTAGGCAACGGAATCTTATTACTCCTTCTTTTAAAGCCCTAGACTGTTTTCCTGTTCCAAACAGAATAGAGTCTAGAGTGCTTTGCAGTGGCGAACAAATCTGTGTATGGTCATGGACCATCTTTTTGTCCATGATAACTGGTGTCATAATACGGCCGCAGGATGCTAAAATCGAACACTGGGCAACGTCTTGCCAAACCAAAATGTTGTCAGGCACGTATATTGGGAAGATCCTTTAGTTTCCTCCGCTTCATTTGTTTAATTCCCTCTGATACAACCCCAAACAAATCTTTTATTTCCCAAGTTTCACATCTAAATTAGAAATCTAGTAGAGTAGGTTTCTAAGTTCGTGGAGCAGTGCACAATTCAACCAACACAATGCATCATAGACGAACAAAGCTCTATAAATACCCGTGCATAATTCACACATACACAGACACAATGTCACCAATCAATAAGTAAACAAACACGTTCACATTCCTAACCCATTGGCGTGGCCACTGCTCCTTTGACATTTAATAGATTGATTAATTCAGCAATTCATTCATTAATCGATGACACCCTTACTTTGAAATCGATACTGTATGTTTTGTAGAGGCTGAAGATATAACCGATATAGACATAAAGGAACAAATAAATAAATACTACAGTGGGTCAAACAAAAGTCTTCAAAAGTTGAATTATGTACACACTAACACAATGTAATACCCCCCCTTAGTAAGTGTGCCCATTAAACACGTCATCGTTATAAATGGCAAATGTCACATCGGTCGTTATTTATTTACGTGTATTTCGCCTGCCTTGCAGACATTTTAGCGGCTCGAGAAACAATACGAGAGGTGAAAGTCGCTCTCGAAGCCTTAGAAGTCGAATTGAACACAGTCCGCAAGGACTGCATCGTTTGCTGGTAATCGTTGCAAATCCCAGAAGGGGCATCTGGGAAACCATTTCCCCATTAACGGCTGTTGTGACATGCTCCCTGCCCATGAACAGGTCGGGAAAGGAAAACACTAAAGGATTTTTTCCAAAGGCTTGAGAAGGTGACATAAGCTCTGGAGACTAAGGAAATCTTTGAAGTATGCTGTTTGATGTTCCTGCCAAGTGGCCTGACCTGTTAACTCGTTAACTATTAGGTTTTTATCGTTTTTCTGCCAGACATTTCCGATGGGAAAAACGTTGCGTTATAAATATTGGACTAGAAAATAAATTAATTGACTCTCGTGGAACATGTTTTCTATTTCCTTGATGCGGTCGGCCCTTCCGCTCTCAACTACGCAGTCAGAGCTATTTCCCCTGTAAAATGTGGTAAAACATATCTTAATGCGTGGGAGGTTATTTTGTGGTCTTGGTTGTATTTTCTAATGTGTTTTGTTCTCGAGTTACCCGATTTGTAATCGTAGTTAAACATGCAATACCCATTGAAAGTCGCACCATTTTGAGCCCCAAAACCCCCCATTTTTTGATCTCTTAAGAACGGATATGCTGTGTATTATAATGGACACAATATGTCCTGTTATGGCGGCCTTTGTCACAAAAGGGCACATCATTGTGTGTGTGTGAAACGAAACTAAAACACTTTTTGAAATGTGCGCTCAGATTTGAGAGAAAATAGACTTCATGTATTTCAAATGTTAAGCTACTTTTTGTTAACTAGTTTTTTTCAAAAAGTATGCTTCTACAGTGTACTGACATTTAGAACTCTGACATGTCAGGAACCAAAGCACCATGGGGCAATTACGATGACGTGCATTTCAACTGTGCTGACAGAAACAACAATGGTTGCTAAACCGAGCGGTAAATCCCGGAAACAAACATTTTATTGTTAAGGTGTAAGGGGCCACTGCCTCCTGATTGTCCCAACTTCTATAGTTATTTATGGCATTTTGGGAAGGTTGATATCAATGAATTCAATTCAGCACTCCAACACATTATGCCAACCTTCACTGACTAATCACAGAGTCCTATAGGATTCTATGGGAATGGGGACTTACAATTTGCTGGTGCCTGATTTCCCGGACCACCGGGGTTGTAATCCCTCAGTGTTACTGGAAGTCAGGTGCCCGTAAATCATTACGGGTCCGGCAGTAACCTGCCGGTAGCTCCGGCACAGTTACCGCCAGACTCATAATGTGGCCCATGCACTGGTTTGCCAAGGATGTATGGAATGCATGTTAGAAGTTAGAAGGATAAAGATTAGTAATCATTAGTAATTAATGCATGTTAGTATAATCCCCATTTCAACCTCGTCCATGAGAAAAATGCATATTGTGCAGAAACAATCTCTACTTCAGCATTTAGCTGGTATGTACTTTATGCTTTTCAAACTGACATACACTCTCGCTTAGATACACCCTCACTCTCAGATATACAAACAACACTCATCCCTGTTGAAATGTGGAGCCCCAGTTGAAATTCAGACCTTTGTTAAAATATGCATGTTGACATGTGGAGCCCCAGTTGAAATTCAGAATACATTTCCCTACACACCCTCCCTTTTTCTGCTGTGTAAACCCAGGAATCACTGCAGGAAAAAAATATATGTTGTAAAATACATGTGCTTCTCCTAATTGGATCTTCTCTTTTCCCATTGCCATTAAAACAAACATCACCATCTTCATCTTAATTGTTAGTACAATCAACCATATCAAAATAATCACCATTGGAATTGACAAAATCACTTAACCTATTTCAATCCAGGTCTCCAAAGTGAACCTAACAGTCTCTGTCATGCCTAAGATATTCACAGCAATGTTATCTTTGTTTAGATTTGTTCTAATCGTGTGTATGTTTTTATGTTTTAATAAGAATTGAATATCTGGATCAATGTGAAACATATGTTTCTGAATACAATCTATATTCTCCACTTTCCCTTCCCACAAATCGCATTCTGCATGAAAATGTGTCAATCCTTAGGGGCAGATATGAAGAACACGCTATGCTGCAATTGCTTAACAATAAAAGAACTGTGATTAAGGTGAGTAATGTGTAATGTGTCACTGAAGTACTCACTAACCACCTGTGTTTAATCAGTCTAGCATGGGCCAACTCCCCAGTAGTTGTATTACTTATATAGCTACCTCTCATCGTTCAGAGACCCCAGCATCTGCCCTCAACCTGCAAATAGCACCCGCTGCATTAGGTATAAATGGCTTGCCTGTAAAAATATCATTGTGCTCCTTGAATTTTACATAGGTATCTAATTTTGGGCTCAGATACAACTTAGGTTTACATGCTTGAAATGTTACCATCTACAGAGTCACAATCTTGACATATTTGTCATCTTGCCAACAGCCTACATTAAGCACCAGCTTAATTTGATAAATCAATTCTGGAGTGAGAAATGGAATGCACAGTAGAAAACCTTTTTCCATTCTTTCCATATTAGTAAATAATGGTATTGCTCTTCCCATCTCAAATGCAATTTTTTTCTTGTATTATCTCCACCTTTCTTTGTGTAATCAATGCCATCATTTGATTAATTATATCAGATGACACAAAAAACAGTGGTATATGGCCTTCAATCAATTGAGACACAGCGTTTTGAATTTCTCATAAATACTTTGTCATAATGCTTTTTAATGGAGTTACAATATTTAAAAAGTCATGCAGCAATTTATCATGTTTAGTAATGATATTGGTACTATGCTCTAAGATTGTGGCTTTCTCATTAAGAGCCAAAATTGTTTAAATCACATAACCGTTCACTTCACTCTGTCCAACCCTGAGTCCATCTAAAGTTTGTTGCAATTCTATCAAATCATAACTCAATTCATGTGCCTTGTTATCCAATGTGTTTACAGATACAGCCTTGGCTGTAGATATCGTCGTGCCCACCACAGCTCCAATTATAGTCATCACCACCAAACGATCAGCCACACTACATCCCCTCCTTTTCTTGATGCTAGATGAACTCATAAAAGTATTTTCTAACTGCAGCATTATTTACTTGGTTGCCCTCCGAGTTTCTTCTTTACGGGACTGCACCTAATCCTCCACTTTTATTTCTGATCCATTAATAAATCTTTCATTCGCCAAATCAGGATTTAGGCTGATATACATATTCTGGTACTACTATTCCCTAATATAAAACCTTGTGTTTTTTCTACTGTAATACCTGAGACCAGTCTCGGTTCTATCAGAACTTGTCCTTCCACAAAAAAGACAAATGACGTCTTCACGACTACTAACACCAAAAAGGACCAAATAATTTGTTCTTTTGTTCTGCCATACAGGAAGCACCATGTCCATCTTTCCTCTGTAATCAGGACTTTCATCTGGGCTCATCATCTTCACTCTATTTTTCAGTGCAGGGGATTTTCCAGGGAACTCCATAGATCCAGGGCTTCCAGGGATTAGGCGAACTCCAACTCCAAGAACGCTAGCAGGATAATCAGTTAATTTCTAAGGCAATGAGGACAAAAAATAATTAAGAATCAAGTACATCAAACCATTAACTTTTCCCTTTTCATTTGGATATATGAAATCAAAAATTAATTATACACACAAATGCACATTATACACAAAATACAATATAATCTTGATAGGACACCTCTTCAGACCATCCAAAAATAAACATGGATTAACCACAACAATATAACACTGCACTCTTCCAGGCATCTGTTTCAAACACAACCAATCTCAACACAGCATCTAATAAAATAATACAAGTTAACTAAGCATTTAGCTATTTACAATACCCCTTTCTCTTAATTATCTATTTATATATTTATGTACTTCCTGAACACTTTGGGCTCATATTTCCATTCATGTACTCACCTGTTTCATCCCTCATTTTTACATACCATTATAAAGATGTATGCAATTACCCACCTGACATATCTCTTCCCTTTGACCCATTGACACCCCAATTTGACATTTTTCAAATATGTACACCTATGTACCTCCTATGGTAAGTCTATTTAATATGTAAGCACTTTATTTTCAGAACACCATCACATATTTCACTCCCTGCTAGTCTCAATTTACTCTAGCCTTTTCACCTCATGCTTCGGGTGGAATGACTTACCTTGATTAACATGGACACATTGTTCTACTGTTACTTCTCCCTCCTTTTTAGCAATTCCGTAGACCACAGGTGAAACTTTGTCTACAATTCTATATGGTCCGTACCATGATGCAAGTAATTTGGAGTTTTTATGTTTACCTTTTCCAAAATTAAATGTATACTCCTGGTCGCTTACCTCATATTCTCTCACAGATGTCTTCCTATCATATTATGACTTTGCACTGTCAGTGGCTTGTTCCAAATGTCTCAGTGCAAATGCAAAAGCATATTGCAAGTGCTTTCTCAGTTCTTCCACATATTCATGGATTGTGGATGCAATTACAAGGACCTGTTCATTTGTTCGGTAACATAGGTGTTGTGGCAAAACCATTTTCCTACCTGTCAAATAGTTGTGGGGGCTGATAGTTCTTGCTCTACAGGGCATCAACCTGAGAGCCAATAATACCAAAGGAAGTTACAGATACCAGCTAGATCCTGCTTCAGGTACAAACATTTGTAAGATGTCAACTATTGATATGTTACACTGTTCCAAATCCCCCTGAAGAGGAGGGCTGGTAAGAAATATGTAGCTTCCTCTTCATGCCCAAGATTTGCCACATTTTTGTCATTACTGCACTAGTGAAATGTCTTCCACAGTCTCATTCTATTCTTTGAGGTAAACCAAACCTTGAAAAGATGTTATTCACAAGTAAAGTGGCCACCGTTTGCGCACTGTACTCTGGGGCTGGAATGCACTCCACCCATTTAGACATTGATCAAATGCCTTTCAACATGCACCTGTTTCCCCTTGCTGATCTTCGTAAAGGTCCTACAAAATCGACTTGTATATCGGACCATGGGAGTGCCAAACCCCTTTTCATTAATGGTGCTCTATGAACTGGTGAGGTAGGCTGAAACTGCGCACACAATAAACATCCTCTGGTGTAGATGTCAAGATCCTCTAACATGTGTGGCCAGTAGGCATAATGTTTTAAAATGTCCAATGATTTCTGGGAACCTCTCTGGCCTGCAGTTATGGCATTGTGGGCATGATGTAACATCAATCCCTGAAAAGACAAAGGCACTGCCCATTGGATTTGGCCTGTCACAGATTCCCTAATCATCAGTCCATCCTGTAAACTAATTCTCTTTTTGTTTTTTAATAACACCCTCAATACCTCTTTCCCTTTGAAGTCCTCTTAGGTCAGAGGATTTTGTTCTCCATCTAGCAAATGGTTGTAAAATTGGCCTAAAATAAGATCCTCCTCATGTGCATTAATCTAGTCTTGACCCGGAGTATCTAAACTTCATTGTGCCATGGGCTGGTCAACTGTTTTCAGAGTTTTGGAGCATGTTATCGCATTGACCTGTATTTCAACAAGCAGGTGTTCAACAGAAAATTACTCCCCCATTACAGCTTGAATTTTGGCTAATTGATCTGCCTTCTGATTTCCTTCTTTATCCTCACCTTGTGTTTTCAAATGGCCACATATTCTCCTCCAATAGATGATCAGGTCATTTTCTGAAATAAGTTTGTCTATAGCTTGAATCATCTTGCCCTGTTTAAGTGGCTTCATGTTATATGTGAGAATAAATGGCCATGTATTTTCCTCCAATAGATGATCAGGTCATTTTCTGAAACAAGTTTTATCTATAGCTTGAATTATATTGCCCTGTTAAAGTGGCTTCTTGCTATATATGAGCATACCTCTCACCTTCCAGCCAGGTACTCCACAAAACTATTTTGTGCATAATCAGAATCAACGACTAAAACAATTTATATAAGTCTATTTTATACTGCTGTAGACATTGCCTTATAAATGGTGGCCAATTCTGAAACTTGACTGCTTTTGGGGCCTATCCTCATGCTTGCTCTTGGAATGCCATTGCATTTAAACCACATATTTCCTATTACTACCACCAGTTCATTTTCAGCATCATTTTCTACATAGTACGCACATCAATCTACATACACAGTTGGTAAATCCTTACGTGTTTCTTCATTGAAAGACTTGTGTGGGGATTGCTCAAATTCATTCAAACTTGTCTCTAGCTCTGTGTCATGCAATTCTGCAAGCCCTTCAGCAACTGGGCTTTTGTTTATTCTGTCCATATCTCACTTCTACTGGAAACCCCTGAAATGCTAATGTCCATGAAGTGATTCTTGACTAGTTCCAAATTCCCTGATCTGAGCCTTTTACTTTGCAAAAATTGAAGAGGCTAGTGTTTTGTTTCAACAATCACCTGTTCCTCTTGAATTAAGGAGTGGACATGTTGTAATGCCCAGACAGTAATCAGAAGTGCTTTTTTCACATTCACTAAATTTGGTCTCTACATGTGACAATTCCTTGGTAGCATATGCAATGGTTTTGTTATTTGAATCGTGTTTTTGATATAACACTGCTGACATACATTGATCTGTGAATCCTATTTCTAAAAAGAATTCCTGGTATTTTATTGGATATGCCAAACATGGTGCTCACATTAGACAGCCTTTTAACATGGTCACTTCCTCACTTGACTCCTTTTCCCATGTCCAGGGTACACCCTGCTTCAGCAATCTCTTCAAAGGTTGTGTAATCTCTGCAACATTTTATATAAACTTTCGGTTGTAACTTGTCATTCCCAATAGACATTTTAAAATCTTCAAATTAGTGAGATCTTTTAGTTTTTGAATCACTTCCTGCTTTTTCTTTTGTGGGTTTAATCCATATTCCGTCACTTCATGGCCTAGGAAGTTTACTCTTTTTCTGCACCACTGTGCTTTCTGTAAATATACCTTTACCCCAGCCTTCTGTATCTGACTGAGTACATGTCCAATCCCATTGAAATGGCTTTTCAAATCTTCATTTTTGATTAGCACATCATCCACATGAACTACTTTTCCTCTTTCAGCTCCATCTGGGAGTGCCTTGCTCAGAAATATTCCAAACTCACTCCCACTATTGACATACCCAAAAGGGGTCTGGGACCATGCATATTATGATTTGTCAAATGAAAATGCAAATACATTTTTAATATCTTCCGTTATCGGCACACACCAATATCCAGTTGTAAGATCCAAGGTGGTAAATACCTTTGACCCTTCAATCTGTGCAAGGCCCTGGAATGGGCCACCTTGAAACATGTACCTTTTTGTTTAATTCTCTTAAGTCTGCGCACAAACGCCATTGGCCATTGGGTTTTAGCACACCTCATATTGGGAGTATTTGATGTACTATAAATAGGCCTAATGATTCCTCTAGATTCTAAATGTTTGGTTATTTCAGCCAGTGACTCCAGACATGCCAGGGGCAACCTATATTGCAGCACAAATATTGGCTCCCTACCTTCTCCTTCTGGAAATGTGGCAACATGTAAATCGGTAAACCCAGAGTCGTAGGCATCTTTAGCAATAATCTGTTTGAACTCCATAAATAATTTCCTCAATTGGTCTTTTTCTTCTTAATTTGTGTATGCATCTGCAGCTTGAATCTGCTGCTCTACCACTTTAGAAAATTCTGGGAAATCCTCGAAAGGAGAAACCTCTGTAATTTCCTCTAACCATGTGAGAGTGTCTCTTTGGAGAGCTGCTACCTTCAAATATTTTATAATATCGACCTCCACTTCAATCTGCTGCTTTTCTCTTTTAGATTCACCTAATTCGAACAGTACACAACCATCCTGATGACAGCATTCCTGTTCACTTGGCTTATAACAGTACACAGATTGAACTTTAAAGATTCCCTTTGGCTTAGAATCCAATGATTCTGGCAATTCACTCTGTGCAGTCACATAACTTTCAGGAATATTCCCGATCACTGGGTTACTGAAATCAGCAATGTAGTAAGATTCTTGCACTGCCATTCTTAAAGCAGTACTTTCTTCCAAATGAATGTCTTGACACCCTTTATTGTCTACCAGGATTTGAATGGGTGCATTCCTGACCTCTAACAATGGAGAAGATTCGCACTCTAATCCTTGCTGCTTTATGGATTCATTTAGGCACACAAATGAATCAGCATCTTTCATCTGTTGCCCCTTCCTGTATTTTAATGCTACTGTAAATTGTCTGGTGAATGCAGGAATGGTAACATCCTTTTTCACTTGAAGTTCAATTGCAAATGGAATCATTTGAGCACAATGATAAGCTTGTCTCTTGTCTTCAAATTTGGGTGTAGCTCCACCCAATCTGGACCAGACCTTTTGAGTTAGAAAGCCTAATACTATAAACATTCTGTGCACGATGTCATTTCCCAAATGGAATTTGTTTTGTGTCCCGCTCACGATCCACACATTGTGATGAATGATTTTAGAGCCAATTGTAATTATTAGCATGCACCTCCCCACAATTATTTGTCTCAATTCAGGGTCATCTAGGCCAAGATGTGTTGATTTTTTTATTTTAAACTTTGGGATCTCCTTTCTGCCAATATTTATCTGAGTACCTTTTCATTAATGAAACTCCTTTATTGCTCAAGTGCCAAAGTGGCTTCAATCATTTCAGAATGTCCATTCACATGGATAGGGATCCATGGCTGCCCTTCTCCCCTGTGTATTTCTGCAATTGTTGAAATGGGTTTTTCCTGATCTGACTCTGGGGTATGATATGATATGATATGATATGGCACTTATAACATGCCTATACACAAGTGTTTCAAGGCGCGACGAGGCAAGGGAGGGGAAAACAGTGGAAGACACACAACGATCCTACTAGGCCAGATGTCATTCAGATCCCACAAGTGCGAGGGTCAGGAGAAAGGGAAGAGTGCCAGGGGGAAGGGAAAGGGGAACGTGCAGTACATGGGAAAGAAGAATAAATACGATAAATAAAAACAGCCTGATGGTGGCAGGTGCAAGGTAAGAGCAGACATAAGTGCTGGTAGGGGACTGTAGGGATACAGAACCAGTCCTTAAGTGCAGGGGGTTGCCAGGGAGGCAGGGCAGGTGGACAAAAGACGGGACCTGGCCCCAAGATCAGAAAGGGTTGCCAGGAAGCAGTGCAGATGCGGCAGGGGAGAGAGGCAGAGAAAGCAGAAGCAAAGAGGAAGGTTCTCCTCAAGTTCCAGGGAGGCAGGAAGGCTGTTCCAGAGGCAACCCCTGCCGAAGAGCGAGATCAACCACCAACTCGTTGCTTGGAGAAGCGGGTAACCCTGAGGGAGTTGGAGGCAGATGTGCGAAGAGCCCGAGAAGGAAGGTATTTAGGAAGAGAGAGTTGAAGGTAAAGCGACCCTAGGCCCCAGAAGGCCTTGTGGATAATGCAGAGGGTTTTGAACTTAATCCTTGCAGCCACTGGGAGCCAGTGCAGAGATTTCAGTCCTGGAGAGATACGATCCCTGGGCTTGAGGCCAAGGACAAGTCTTGCAGTCCTGTTTTGGATAAATTGCAGAGGGTGGAGAGTAGAGGCAGGCAGATTTAGATAGAGGCTGTTGCAATAATCCAGCTTAGAGAGAACCAGGGCTCTGGAGATGGTGAGCTTCTGGGGGAAGGAGACGAGACGAATAATACCTCTGAGGAGGTGCAGCTGGTAGTGTGACTTTTTAGAGACATCAGAAATGTGAGGAGAGAAGGAGAGTGTGGAGTCGAAGATGACCCCGAGGCTTTTAGACTTGCAGGTGGGAGCAGGAAGAGGGCCCAGAGAGGCTGGCCAGAGAGCTGAAGGGCAGGAGGGAGAGGGTGTGCCGATGAGTAGAATCTCGGTCTTACTGGCATTAAAACAGAGGTCATTGGCAGCACACCACTCCTGGATAGCAGACAGACAGTCAGAGATGAGGGAAGGAGAGGAGGAGGCTGAGGGTAGCCTGAAGTAGTATTTGGTTTGCATTTCTTTTCATTCAGATAAAAATGTAACGTGTTTTCATCTATTTCTGTTTGCCTGTTTTTCATTGGGTCCAAATAAATCACCAAAGATTGCCATTCTTTTTCTCCTGACACATGAGAATGACAGTTACACTGGGCACACAGCCATTCTGAAGCTATACTTCCACTGCACTTTCTATTTTAGCAACAGTGTGGTATTCTTTTACATATTTGCTTTGAGTCATCATTTTTTTGGGTTTCAATGTTTTTTTGGCTAAGGACCACAATACCCCATCATTGAGGGGCTACAGTCTTCTCAGGCAATTTTTCCCTATGAGGAAAGGTATTTCATTAATGGGCACGATCAACACTTCCTGTCTCATCTTATGCTTTCCTGTCTTGATGTCAACCTCAGTGACACCTTCCCTGGGTATTTCTTCCCCATTGAAATTATGCACGGGCCTTCACTTTGCTCACCTTTACATCATTTTGTGGGGATCTCCCTTCAATGATACTTTGCACCAGTTCCTTCGACATTATTGTTGCTTAGGCACCTGTGTCAATTACTGCAAATGCATTACATGTTTCTTCAATATTGATAGAGCATAGTACCTATCCTCAACCTCTTCTAGAATGCATAAAAAATGAGAATTTTTACTCATTTCAGGACTTACATTTCTTAGATCATTTTGAATTTTTGCTAGGCAAAGAGGCACATGAAATAATGGTTTACACACCTTTTAGCCCACTTCTTATTTAATTTCTTTGTCTATTTCCTTGTCGCAGAACCCATTTGAAGTGTAGCCACTGACTGCCCCTCTGATTTAGGACCACTAGGGTTCACACCCCAATTTCTCATTGTGCCTTCCCCATTGTCCGGGTCTTCTCTGCTTACCTCCACACTGAAACCTATTGGTTGTTTATTTTCACAAGTGTCACATGACAGCATGTCAGTTTCTGGTGTGTGACACTTTGCTGCATTTTGCACGATGCCTGTCATTTCTTCTGTGCAAAATATTCCTCAGGTAACTGACCTGCACCTCCCTTTTGGGGAATTGTTTTTGTTCTGTGGGGATATCAACAGTATTTTGATTATCAAGTAGGGATAAACTATATGTCGATCCTGGCTCTTCATGTTGTGTTTCATTTTCACATTACATATTGTTTTTTTAATCTACTTCTCTGTTCTCTGTGACACAGGAGGTGGGGAACGTGGAGTGACCATTCTTTGACCATGGTCAACCTGTGGTGGGAACTGATTATATTGGCAAGGTACATATTTTGCCTTTCATTTGGTTGGAACTGTTCCCTATGCTGATTTCCATTATCAATGAATCTATCCACATAGCTTTGTCTTTCTTGGTGGCCATGCACCATTGTGTGTGGGTCAAATCTACTCTGGGCCCCTAATGTCTGGTATGCGCTGTTGTACATTTGATTTTGATTGTTATTCAGGCATGGCACATCATGGCGAAACCCCAGTCTGGGGGAACACCAAGGTAACAAGGACTAATTTAAGAATTTCTGTTGTGGGATCAAACGATTGGAACATAGGAGCCTGGGGTGATGTCCTCTGTGGAGCCAAGCCCCTTTGACTAGGTGTCATGTCATTCTTTGTCTGAGTTTGGGCTGATTATAGCAGCATCTTTACAGACCTTACCTCCAAAATCGCTGGTATGGATTCCTTAGACTTTGATTTTGGCTCTTTATTCCTAGGTCCCTCCTCTTTCTGATTAAATGTCACCTCATACAGCTTGGTTGTCTTTTCTATTATCCATTCCATTGGGTTTTCCCTGTCAAATTCACGGATCAATTGGGAGACAATGGGCCTCATTACGAGTTTGGAGGTAGCCATGCCCTTTATAAGGGCATGGCTACCCCCAAATGCGGGTCCGGCTACGGGTCCCACAAAAGGGGATTTACCGGGCCATTCCGACCTTGGAGGGCCTAGTAATTCCCTTTCGCGGCACCCGGAGCCGGTACGTCCCCATTCCTATTTGAGCCCTCAGAGGGCTCAATGGGGATGGGGAGGATAGTAGCAGTGGTACTGTTCATTACCGTACCATTGCTACCATCCTGGTCTGCTCGCGGGTGCCGCTCTGCACGCCTGGTCTGACCAGTTGCGGCATGGCAACAACGACCCCGGTAGCACTACCGGGCCGTTGTTGCCTTACTGCAACAGTCATAATGAGGTTCAATTTCTTTTTGGAGCCCATAAAAATATGCAGTTTTAAATTCTACTGAGTTAGGGTTAAAGTTCACATCAAAAGATGAGAATGCCCTTTTTATGTTTGGAAAAAATGTGCGACGGGATTCATTTGTTGTGCAGCGATGCTATAAGCAGCTTTCCTGGTTTGCTTTATAGACTGATAAAGTGGGAATTGGTGTCTAATTTCTTTTTCAAAGTCTGCCCATGACAAATGTTCCTGTTCATTGAGACCACAGATGATACTAGCAGAAGCCACATCTAGAGTGAGGTGAAAATACCATCTATATTGTTCCCTAGGAATCTGTAGGGTCTTGAATATATCATGGACCACCTCCAAATGATCTTCTATGCAACAATCTCCTCCCTTTTTGAACTGTCTAATCAAGGTCTTGTTAGATTTCATAATTTTTAAAGGACTACATGGCACATTCTGTTATGTGCCATTTTATCGCTCATTCCTGTTCTCTTGTGGGTCAGAGACAGAGGGAATAATAAAGGAGCTAAATGGATCTCTTTCCTAAGCCAGTGGCATATATGGATGCTGAATGGTAGAATGGCGGGCGACAATCCAGGAGCATACACCTGGAGGGGGAAGAATAGTGTCACCATGCTGGACTACCTATTCGGCAACAATGCCTGCCTACAGTTGGTGACAAAATGTTCAATAAGACACACCTGCCATAGTGACCACGATTTGCTGCCTTTGGCAATGTATATATAAATATATATATATATATATATATACCCAACAGGGGAGGGTTATCAGGGGGAAGAACGTTACGGTAAACCATGCCGGGCACGTAGTTTGGTGGACTGAAAATTATTTTACAAAGATAGATGCTATGTTAGGGGATTTCCTTGGGGCATTTACAAGAAATATAGACAAGATGAATGAGGATGAGATTGAAAGGTGGCTCCATCAGCTAACTAGAAAGGATGGGAGTATTAAGAACAAAGGGTCAGTTATCTGTAATAAATCCAGGTATGGATTTGACAAGACCATACGTGATGCAAAACGTGTTATGCGCAGCGAAATACATAAGCTGCACAGTAAGGGGGGTAAGTATTTGGAGCTGGCCACATGAAGCAAAGAGATTAGAATTAAATATCAATTATGGTTAATATGCTGGAAATCATCTATTCGTAATGCAGACTGGCTGCGCGTGATTAAAGCCATACGGAATAATTGCCCTCAAACAATATGGACAATGCTGTCAAAAGCAAAAGGTGAGGTTAGACAATTGACAGTAAACCCCATACAGGGAACAACATGCAAGGCCTATTTGGAGGATAGGGCATGTGAGCAAATACAGAATTCGAGCCCAGATTGTGTGAATGAGGGTTAGCCACTTACATTTACTGTTGAGGTAGTTAAAAAAGCAATTCTTAAGTTGAAAAACACAAGATCCCCAGGACCAAATAGACTGGCCAATGTTGTCCTTAAGAAGACTCCAGATCAGTGGGCTATTATATTAAGGGCACTATTTGAGAATGCCTGTAACACCCAGCATATTCCCAAATCATGGCAGCAGGCAGAACCCTTACTGGTTTACAAAAAGGGGATAGGATGTTACCAGAAAATGATAGATTATTATCAATGCTAGACGTGAGGGGAAAGATATTCTCTTCCTTTGTGCTGGAAGCTATGCAGTCATGGGTAGAAGAATCAAAGATCCTCCACTTTATGCAAACTGGTTTTCGAGTTGGCTCGAGTATGAGTCACAATCTCAGGATGCTTGATACATTAATTAGAGGCACTCTGGAGACAGGGAGCCAGATGCTGTATGTAATATTTGTGGATTTCAGGGTAGCGTTTGATAGTGTAGATTGGTTGAGACTTTTGGAGAAGCTTAACAGAGGGGAGTGCCCACCCTGGCTTATTAATATTTGGAAGGGCGTCCATCAATACACTAAGGCTGGAGTTAGGCTCACTGATGATGGTATGATTACCGCCATGGTAGAAATACAGAGGGGGTGAAACAGGGGTGCACTCTGGCCCCGACACTGTACAACTTATACATGTTGGATCTGCCGGGATGGTTAAATCCAGAGGTGGGGTGCTGCCCGAGGGTAGCGGATCGTCCACTACCATGTTTACTCTACACGGACAACCTCATCCTCCAAAATGTGGCAAAGGCCATGTTCGCAGCATTATAAAGTTACGCAATTAAGAATAAATGAAGTATAAACATGGGGAAGACCAAATTCCTGGTGGTGTCTGAAAAAAAAGTAAAAAGACCTACGCCACTGTGAAGCCTAGAATATGTAGATTTTTACCCATACCTGGGCCTGGGCATAAGTAGCACCAAATTATATACGCAAATAGTGGAAGTAAAGAAGACCAAAGCTCTAAGGATGATCCAGCTGATTGAAATTTGCAAGTGATAAAGCTGTGTTTTCCCTGGAGGGAATACTAATGTTATATAAACAATGCTTCTGCCCTATGGTGCTCTATGGGTTGGAGGCCCTTGCAATGACAAATCTAGCTTGGTTAGATATGGTCGAAGGTAGTATTTGGAAATGGATATTGAGTTTTAAAGCTGCGGCCTCAATCCAATATATCAGATTAGAATTGGGTCTGATATCCCTTAGAGATGAGCTATTGAGAAGACGTGGTCTGCTATATATGAAAACCATGCAGGCCCTAATTGTCAACTACTTAGGTTATTGGTGGGACATGTCCATGGAAATGACATCTCTGAATGTTTAGCCTATAATATTTTTGGCCTTATAGGATGTTATCCTGATTTTGCAAGGGGTTCCACATATGAAACTTTGCAACGCGTCTTTTCAAGAATAAATAAGCAATGGGACTGGTCAATTAGACCAGTCTCTGCGCAGATATCAGATATATATATATATATATATGGTGGGAGCATCGTACACATATCCTCAGCTGCAATGCAATTGTATCTTAGACAATACCTATGTTCGAATGTTCATTCTTTTAGATTGAGGTGCCAGACAAATGAGTTACAAATACTGGCATTAATCAGTCCTAAATTAGGGCTTCATCAAAGCGAGAGATATTGCCATATGTGTAAGATTCCTGAACATATTGAGACAGTGAAGCATATCTTGACAGACTGTGGAACTATGGACAATGAATATATGACTTTACTCGGACCCTTTGTGTTTAAATATGATTCTATTAAGAGTGACGATTTCTGTCTTTATTGTCTGAATACAGACAACCAAAAAGTGTATATTGCTTTGCACTAATTGCGGGCAATAATCAAAAAGCAACTCGATTGTGGTACCAGGTGCAATCACTAATCATTTAGTTTATCAGAATTAAATTGGATTTGGATGCGTTTAGAAAAGGTATTCAACTTTTTATATATTGTTTTTAAATATGGTCTATTAGAGAATTATTGTATATGGAGATTGCATAGGACATAATAAAGGATTTATGCTGATGATTATGTGCAAGCCATGTACAATTTTTATCAATTTGTTCAATTTTATTAATTTTGATGATTAGACATTGATTCTGTGATGTTAGATTTTAGACTTTGTGTTTTAAAGATTATGACGTACGAGATGTGTTAAATGAATATTTTGTAAAGTAGTTTACGAAACTAAACAAATAAAGAATAATAAAAATAATTAATCTTGCCTTACATCATCTAACTATGCTTTTAAATGGGTTAAAACGTCCTCACTTTTATAAAATGTTTTCTCTCTCTGAGCCAATCGAGCATCAAGGTCGCTACATTTGGCTTGCAGTTCCATGTCTGGCTCTCTGTGTTTTCATTCTGCTTTAAGTTGCTCCACCTGATCACATGTCTAAACTGCACTTTAATTTGCTAATGACCTTTGCATCTTTTTCTCGCAATGAACTTGTGTAGCGAAAACCATAATTTCACGGATAACCTAATGATGCAATCTCTGTCACCTTTATACTCTGATGCTCGAAACACCCTAAGAAGACATGTCTAGATAATGCTCCCTTTACCAAATATGTCTTCCGGGTCTCTCTTTCCACTTCAGTATAAATGCTGTCTTTCCATGTTATCAGATTTTCAGATGACTAGTTTGCAAAAGCAACATATTTTGCCTCAACATAGTCCAATAACTCAGAATATTCAGTCTGAATCTGAGACAGTGGGATTTGTGCTAATGACACATGACTAAATGTCAATGTGCACCCGGCACAGTTGTTTTACTCACAGTTTTAATTCTGAGAATAAGCGCACAATATGGTTATGCTTTATAATGCAAGGCCACGCCCAATAATTACTTTAGGAGTCCCAAGCCAACGCACAAGCTGTAAGAGATTTTTTTGGGGCATTTTAATTTTCGTTGTTGGTATTTTTGGTATTTTGTTGTATAATGGTGACCCTAACTTTAGAGTACTGCCTGATCATTATTCTTATACCGGGATCACTAATGGTAAGTCAATACTGGACTTACACTCTAAACAATGAACCCACCCCCTTGAGGTGTTTTTATTTACAATACCACAATATGCCCTTTTGGCTTGCATCTCAGAATACATTTAACATTTAAATGAAATATGAACATTCACACACACATACATAGCCCTTCTGAAACCCAGTGTAAAATAACAAGTTTGGTTGTTGTCTTATCACACGTGGCAAAGTGAAATTACCAACTCACTATTGGTTATTCCCAGTGCCCCAGTGCCCCATCACAGATCAAACACGTAGTAAATATTCTGAGATGATTCAACTTTTGAATTGTTATTTTTTATCTGAGATTAGAAATATGCAGGATACATACTTAACATACAATGCAAAAGGTTCACATAGCCCTTATATCATTGAGCCAGGAATAAAAAATAAAAATGTTTAAGTGCAATACACTTGAGGCTATTTTTCTCTGCAATGAAAGGGCCTTGCTATGCTAGATTTCAAAGTGTTCTTTTTTTGTATATATGAGCCTTCAGGACAGTAGGCCTCATTATGAAGTTGGAGGTAGCCTTGCCGGTTTTACCGGCAAGGCTACCTCCAAACTCGCATCTGGGTCCGGCACCCACAAATGGGCAATTACTGGGTGATTCTGGCCCAGTAATTGCCCTTTTGTGAGTGCTGGCCCTGTACATCCCCATTCCCATTTCAGCCCCATAGGGCTTAGTGGGAATGGGGAGGGTTGTAGCACTGGTACCGATAATAACAGTACCGGTATTACCATCATGTTCTGCTCGCGGGTGCCGGTCAGACCTGGTGGCTGCAAGGGCATCCGCAAGCAGAATTCCTAGTATGGCGGTACGGTAGCAATGGTGCCGGTAGCGATACAGGTACCGTTGTTGCCTTACTGCCATACTTGTAATAAGGCCCAGTGTATTTTTGTAACTAGCCAGCGCTCTGTGGAAACTGGTCATTAGTTTCTAACAAGTGTTGGTCAAGACTAAACTTCTATTACATTTTAATTTTGTCGCATGGCTAAAAAAATATAAACACAGTTATGCACCTTTAAGACTTGACTGTACGACCTAAAAAGGAAATATCCACCTCTGACAAGTTTATAATGATATTCTCCACCCCACACTATCCAATACTAAGCATTTACACATTAGCACGCACCTCAAATTAACTAAATTCACCCAGGATTATCTATAAGTGTTAGTGTGTTCTGAACTGTGTCCTGAACTGCCAGTACCCCCATATAACTGCTAGGCACTCTCTTCTTATTTTGGAAACAGCACAGAGGATCCTCTGTCAGCACCTGCCTGCACACTACCCCTAGGGTCACCAAAGCTCTTCTTGAACGGTTGCTAGCCAGGAACCCAAAGCCAGAGAGTGAACCTCTTCCTTCCTGCTGCCCTCCTACCAGCCTTTTTAAACTACTCTGAGCTAAGCCTGCCTACCATGTAGGTCTGACTTACACAAAATATAGAATATTCCTGCCTTTCTCTATGACATCATGTGTCATTTGAAACCACCTCCTCTCGAAGCCCTGCTTAGAATGGTAGCAATGGAAGCAAATAATTACATCTCAGTGGTGTTTCCCTGCTCTGAAAGTCTTTTCAACAATGCAATGTCTTTAGCAGAACGGATCTCACATTCCACACTTCTGACTTGTCACATCTACATTCAAACACAGTGCAGCATTGATTCTGCTTGTTCAAATTATTGCATTTCCAAGGCAACCCTGCACAGCCCAAATGCCTGGATGTATCAAATTGCACAGAAACCTGCATATAAGAACCATGGACTGGTTTGCCCACGATACATGGAATGAATGTTAGAAGTTAGAAGGATAAAGATTAGTAATCATTAGTAATTAATACATGTTAGTATAATCCCCATTGCAACCCAGTACATGAGAAAAATGTATATTGTGAAGAAACAATCCTGACTTCAGCATGTGCTTCATAATTTACAAAATGACATACGCTCTCACTCAGAAACACACTCTCGCTCAGAAATATGCCTAACTCTCATCCCTGTTGAAATGTGGAGCCCTCGTTGAAATTCAAAACCCAATCAAAAACGCATGCATGATTAAGAAAACCTTACCTGACTCCCATGGAAGCTGGGATCTTCTTCAAGACCCTATGCATCATTCATCAAACCGATTGGGGCTGTGGAATAGGTTACTGACCTTTGCAGTGGCCAGGTTCTGTCCCAAAAACAGGCCTTAAGAGTTTCCTTCACAATATCCCTTGTTATTTGGCAGTCTAAAAAGTGATAACTCAGGGAAGGTCACTCAGAACTGCGGTGAACACTCTCTGGAACTCCTTTCCTCTTATTCTGAGAGAAGAGGAAAGTCATCCCCAATTCAGGAAACAACTTAATACTTTGCTATTCAAAAATTATGATATCTTTTAGGGTTGTTCAGCTGGCTGTTTGTGTAAGGATTCCTCCTCCTAGCTCCCTCCTGTTGTACATTGCCCACCCCATGGACCCTGGTAGCTGCTGCTCTATACTGCTACTCTATCTCCTGCCCCATCCTCTCAGGGACTTACGAGCTGAAGTGTTGCTTGCCCTTGCACATCTTCTGATATGTGAAGGGTATGTTTCTTATATCCCTACCCTCATGCCTAACTGGATATCCTATGCTAGTACTTGTTCCTATGTTAATTTGGTACCTAAATGTGCCCTGCACTTCTATTGACTGTGTCATGGGTTCCTGTACACACCTTGCACTCGTTCTCCCCTCTTTCCCTTAATATTTACTTGATCTAAACGTGATAATGCTCCAACTACACTTTCCATGGAAACCAAACAATTTAATAGCAACTTGCACAAGTGCCACTGGCCATATGGTTCACTGTCTATAGCAATACTATTCTGGGTCATCTTCTAACCCAACAGGTGAAGGGCCCAGTAGATCTGCATCAAACCTCTGTGCAGCTGATGGCCTGCCATCTCTTTTCAAGATGCCTGAGTCACTGAGGAGTCGGACATCATCT
Organism: Ambystoma mexicanum; assembly: GCF_040938575.1. NCBI lineage: Eukaryota > Metazoa > Chordata > Amphibia > Caudata > Ambystomatidae > Ambystoma > Ambystoma mexicanum. The sequence continues at coordinate 81,625,553 of NC_090941.1, forward strand.
CCTCCCTGCAGGCTGTGCCTACACTGCTCAAAAAGCTTTCACCAGACATCAGTGTGATACTGTAACTCTTGTGTTTGGCATTTCCAGTGTACTTTTTGCAAATAGGGCTGGTTCATCTTCTTCCCATGTAGAATATATTTAATGTAAAAAGGAGCACACATTTGTTCAACATATGTATTGTGCTTTACTGCTAACCGTTATAACGTACAATCCAATGTTAAATACAAGCAGTTTTCCTTTTGTGCAGCCATCTTACAGAAATTACACACATCCTGGACAAAGATGTATTGGCTACACATTTAAATAAGGACATAACAGATAGAATCCAATTTTACTGTACATATCAATGCTATTTATGTAGAGTTAAATAGTAGGAAACTGCTTATCTCATTGGGCCTCATTATGAGGTTGGAGGTAAGGGGTTCCCGGCACCGGTAAGGATGCCAGTGACGGTAGCCCCTTACCTCTGTATTCTGTGGTCCCTTAGCGGGTCCCGCTATGGGTGCCTGGTTTTACCAGGCGCACTTAGCGGGAGCCACTAAGGGACCAGGGAGCTAATAATGGGCCGCTATCAGCAGGCCCGTTATCAGCTCCATCCCCATTCCCATTGAGCCCTATGGGGGCTCGAATGGGAATGGGGAATGGTTCACAGAATGGGAACCCTATATCGAGAACCCGGACCTGGAATGTGGTAAGGGGGTAGCCATGGTGCTAATAGCACCATGGCTACCTCCTACCTCGTAATGAGGCCCATTGTCTCATAATGATGTACTGCTGCAGATAGATACAGACTCATAGCATATGTGTGTAGAAATACCTAGAGTTAGAACAGGAATATTACAAATTTACAATTACATAGGGAGGTAAGATGACCTAATTACTAGCAGAGAAATGTAAATTCATAGATAACAATTTAATGAACACTCTTCATTAAGGCCTCTAGGTTGGACAGTGCCCAGTGTGTGGATCCAATACAGTTCTCTTTGTAGCAGGAGGGACTGATAGTCACCTCCTCTAGGGGGGTGTTTAACAACCTCAAGGATCTGAAATTTGAGCTGGGAAACTGTATGATTATAGGTAGTGAAGTGCCTTTCAACCGGTGAATGTTGATTGTTGCAGCGTATGTTAGATTAGTGCTCGGTCCATCTAGTTGTGGCAGCTCTCATAGTTTGTCCATCATAGGCTTTTCCACAAGGACATTTAATCACATATATGACACCTGATGACATGCAAGTGGAGAAGTCTCTGATTTAGATTTTTTTACCAGTACATGGATGAGTCACTGTGTTACCCTTGATGATGTTGTTGCAATGTGTGCAACCTAAGCATGGAAAAGTACCCATCTTTTTAATTGTTAGAAATTGTTGTTTTTCCTTTGGTGGTTTCTCTGCCCTGACAAGTTTGTCCCTGATATTGTTACCCCTCCTAAAACACATCCTTGGGAGCTTTATGGAATAGTCCTAGAAGTACAGGATCATTATATAAAAGGTTCCAATGTTTTTAATGCTTTTGCTGATTTGAAAACTTTGTCTAGAGAACTTAGAAATAAACAACAGTGGTGTTCCCTTCACCGAGAAAGTGTAATGAAGGGTTTCCAACCTCAATGGTGAATTTAATCCTGGGATGTATCGAGTTTAGATATTGAAAGAACGATGTTAATTCCTCACATGTCCCACAGAATACCCTGAAAATGTCATCAATAAACCGTTGCCAAGAAAGTATTTTTGATGACCAGAAAGGGTGATCTAATACATGTTCACTTTCAAATTTAAACATGTAAGTGTTTGCATGGACAGGGGACATAGATGCATCCCATAGATGTTCCAGAAATGTGCAAAAAGTATTTCCCCTAGAAAAAAAGTAACTGGTGTAGAGTATTAAATTAAGTAACTCTGGTATAAATTGGGTGTTGCCTTTAATGCTAGAAGCATTAAGCAAAAGCCATTCGATTGCTTCAAGTCCTTCATTATGAGGGATGGAAGTGTATAGGCTACACACATCAAGACTGAGCAGAATACAATCTGAGCTGAGTGCTGAAAACTCTTGCAAAGAGTTTATAAAATCTGTGGTATCTATTAAATATGTTGGGGTTGTCTGAATGAGTGGTTGAATCAATTTGTCTATATGGACAGTTAGGGGATCAAAAATACTCTCTGTCCCAGCGACAATGGGTCTCAATAGATGGTTGTGACTATCTTTGTGGATTTTGGGTAAGCCGTAAAATACGGGAGTAATGGGATGTTGATTGACTAAGAAGTCATGGGTCTTATCACTAATCCATTTATTGTCTCTGGCTTTCTCAAGAGTCTTGTTGATAGGAGTCCTGATTTCAGGGAGAGGGTCCCGATCAAGTGTAATATATGTATTGTCATCATCTAGCAATTCTATGCATTTTCTTATGTAAAACTATGTATCCATTACCACAATGCCACCTCCCTCATCTGCTGGTTTAAAGGTCAAAGCCTCATCTCTGGCTAGATTCTCTATGAGATCCAGTTGACAGTTCTTAACATTGATAGGTGTTTTTCTTTGGTAATGGATCCTTTTCAGGTCAGAAAGAACACTTTTTTCAAAGAGGTTTAGGACTGAATTCTGAATTTGAGGGTCGAAAACACTTTTCGGACACATTTCTAATGTATTGTACAGAGGAATTTGAGATTCCATCTGGGGTTGTGAATCAAAGAACATTTTTTATCTCACCTTTCGCAGTAGTTTGTGGAGGCAAATCTTCTCTTCAATGAGGGAGGTGTTACAAGTGGGGACAAAGGATAATCCCCTATTCAGTATATTAAGTTGACCACTAGTGAGTATCTTGTTGGAAATATTGATCACCAAATTTTCAGTGTTTACTTGTTCTGTTTTTTTTGTTTGTTTTTTGGCCTTTCTCTTGTGCCTAAATGGGTGTGCACCTCTATTTCAGCTTCATACTTTGATTCCAGGCCCCCCAAGGGAGCTGCAATTATGTATAAGAACATTAAGAAAAAGGTTTGTGGTACAGATGGGCAATTAACCATTATGAGAAATGCTGTTGACAGACTAGACAGAGTTTAATCCTTCAAATAGTCATATTTTCTAAGACTGAGAAACGAGGGCCAGAATTTCCTCTTGGAGTTAACTGCTAGTGGAGAGGAATCAGTAAGTGAAGAAAGTGTAAAGAGGGTTGCAGGTGGATAACAATGGCATATCCCATCAGGAGTTGTACTCAGCCATGGAAGAGGATATGACTTTCAGAAGTGATAGAGAAGCTACTCTAGCCAGCAGGGTATCCATGCAAGCAATGATACAGTTGGGTGTTCACAACTGTAGTCCATACAAAATTAGCTACTTATTCAGTGAGGTCTGGTGTGGAAAGGACACTGTGTGATTCCATCAGATGACCAACAATGGGGATGAAATGGGGTATTGGTGTCCGAGATATGTGTGGTAGAGAGGAATGTGAGAGACTGTAGGACCTCTGCGTTGAGTGACAAATGGTGTGTGGCCCATGCCAAGCCCTTTCTCATTGTGAATAGTCCCTAAAAACAATGTGATCGTTTGGCATGGACATCCTAGGTCTCATCAGAGGTTACAACTTTAGTGATTACTGCTTATTACTAATTAGTCAAGATGCAAGGTGACCTGATGTTAAGTTCCATAAGGACATCTGCACAAGGGAGGACATAGCATAGGTCTTCCAAAGGGAGGGATGCCTGTATAATATTGTCACTGGCAATAAAGCACTATTTAAATTGACTGAGATGGAGAAGTACTTAAGTGATAATGCCATCATATATAAGTGCAGTGCCTTTCATCATCCAGAAACAATTGGGATGGTATAGAGATATAATAGAGTGCTGAAGGAATCTACCTATGGAATCATTGGTAGAGACAACCATTGCCACGAAGCAGTTCTAGAGACAGTTACTGCCCGCCGTTTTACTCCACATTTTGCCATCAGCAAATCCAGCATGGTTAGTCAGGGCAAGGGTCACATACATAAATTATGGTCAGGTGAGGACTAGAATTCATCAAACACAAATAAAAAATAAGTTCTATTTTGACTCACGCAATGTAGCTTAAGAGTTATAAATGTTGATTGATAACTCAGAATTGACAAAGGGCAGAGACTGCAACAGCAGCTGAGTGGCCCATGTGGCAAAGCATCTGGCTCAAGGGGGCAGGTAGTGGGAATCCCTAAGGTTTCCCTGACCAATGATGTTCTGAAGTTGTCAAACCCCACTTCTGGGGTAGTCAGACACCAAGCTGTGGCAATGAGAGTGTCACCAGCAGGTTGTAAAACAGACCTGCTTACATATCAGACTATATGTAGGCTCACATTGTTCCTCCCACTTTTCTTTTCTCCCATATGCCATACCTTGCACCTCTTGGAGTATTTCCTCTATTAACTTTGTGTGCATATCGTTTTTTGTTAGACCGTTTGTGTTGTTTGGAATTGTGGGTACGGAGGACGGTTTGTGGCCTTAGGTTCAGATCCTCATGTTACTGTGATGTCATACTCCTTGGTGTAACTCATGATATGAAACGTAACCAATTTGTGTTGGGGTTCATGATGGTGTGAGAGCAAGGAGGCAGCTATGTGGAAGCTACGTCGAACCTTGGATGAATACATCTACTTTACTCTCACAGGCCTACCTTTGTCATTCAAAACTTCCTTTTCATGTAACCACCCTATAAATACATAGAAAATAATTTCTTTGCTGACAAACCAACCAGTGATTTACTGCCAAAGAAATATATGAACCATCACCTGATTTGTCTACCACAAAAAGATCATATTTTGCTGTAGTCATCCTAAAAATTCAATGCACAGTTGAACTTTCTACATCGCATGTTCAGCTACAAATATTCCCATAACTAATTAACATTCAAATCACTATTTACAAACCATATAAATTAATATTTGTGGGATTAGTCTATTGATCCTATTCCAGTTCATATGATGGTTTGCCATTATGAATCCACTGTCACAGTGATCCCCTCCTCGCATGTTAGATGCACCATTTCTACCTGCATATCCCTTCAAACATATTCACCAATGCTTGAATTTTTCTCTTAACAAATGCTTAAAAAATATGAAAATGCCAGGTGTTCTTTCATCCCTCAGATGAAATGAGTCCCGAATATTTATCCAATATGTCACACCTCCTTTCAACAGTTGATCTCTGTTCCCCCTTTTGAAGCTCTGTGCATCATTTCAAAAGTTTGTCATCAGACAAATGGCACAACAATGTTTATTTTCAAATAAACAAACTTCCTTAGTGGTCTACCATGCATGGAGAACCACATGGGAACGTCAAAACCTATACTGCACACACCGCGAGTATACAAATGTTTGATTACAAATAATTGCCTCTATGTGGGTGGGTAAAGGAAGCTGAGTTAATAAAGATGCGGCACCAGTTCCAACTAACCACTCAAAAATATCCTTTTGGGGTAGTCAAAAAAACGTCTGCTCCCATTTCTGAATCGACATGTTCATCCTGGTCAACAGATTTTTCAAGTTGCAACTGCACCTATTCGCAAATATAGGTGATACAGGAAATAGCTTCTGCATTTCCCAGTCATATTCATTTGAAGATCAATGTATTTTGATCAATTACTTAATTTCCATAGTTAGCATATTACAGGTTGACATACAGAACAAATCATGACTTTTACTTTGTGGCCTAAGACCACCCAAAAACTCCCTACTGGTTATGTCTTCCCTTTCTGCTGTAGAAGACAACCCACCACTTCCGCCATACAACCGTTCTGTAGAAATCACTGACTGATTCCCATCAAAAATGTCCTCTTCATTGATTATCCCATGGAATGAGATAAGCCAGGAATTTGCTAACCCCTTCATTAAACCTCTCAGATGAAATGTAAGAGTTTTAAAAAATGTGTTGTTGCTGCCTGTTTTTTAGAGACCTTCATTTTCCGACTGCTTTCTTGTCCAGGCAGTTCAATGTCTAAAACATGATTTGCTTTGCCACTAATCACAGTGCCCCACATAGTTTCATACATGCAAAATACATCTCCACACTGTCACTCAAACATCTTCAAATCATAATGTCATCATCAATGAAAAATACCCATTACACAATCTGCCTTTGCGATTTATAGTATTCATGAAAGCAATCCACCTCCTATGCTTGGATATGAAAAACATAATTTTAAACACATTCAAATAACATTCTAACAGAAAACACCTTCTGAGCTAAATTTTCACTAAATATTAAACATCTTCACAACATAGTGCATCTGATTTGTCTGCTATTTGCTATGTTCTATGTGTTGTGGTGAGTGTGATACCAAAATGGGGGTTATTTTATATTGGAAAAAGTGGTATAGCAAGGTGTAAAACCAAGTTGTAAAGTGTTTGTGCCCAGCCATAATGAATTTGAACTAGAAAACAGCTCAATTCACCCCCTGTGTCAATTGTAGCCAGCCAGCCAATTTCGTCCATCAGATGGTTTGGACTACAACTGCCATGATCACTCACTAAGATGGCTGGACTGAGATTATTTGAGCATCCGGAGTGTAACAGATTGGCTATCTATGCTTTATGGTTTATAGTGTGTTGGGGACCAACAGTCAACCTTTCTGATAACCCCAAACTGTGAGGGACATCTGCAGACACAGATCAATACTCTAGCAAAACCTGTCCCTTCTGCCCAGCTTTCTACTGAGTGAATAGGTGGAAATGAAACCGCCAAATGTTAAATGGACCAAACTTTGTGTGTTACCCTGATGGTCAATGGAGATGAATTACTTTGTGTGATACTTTCCATATTCAAATTGTTTCAGGTGGAAACTTTACCACCTGAGGCAAATAAATATCATCACTTCGGTGGAAGGTATTTATTCTGCAACAGGGGTTGGTTTTCCCTCATTTCAAATGCAATGCCCTATTTATAAACAAAGTACTGGTGATGACCAGTGTCCATTGGTGGTTCATGGGGACTGATTGGTATTGTTGGAATTATATGAAATTGTAGGAAAATACTTATAAGACAATTGTGTCCTTGGCTAAGACCCCTAGATCCTGATACAATACAAAATTTCTGGCTCTGAACTTATTTAACCTCTTTCATCAGTATATAATGGTAATGAAATAATAGCTAAAAAAACCTGAAAGGCACACAACGTATGTCACTTCTATAAGGGAAGTGTCCGCAAGTGTTAGACTGTTGAACTGTGAACTCTGCTGGTTCCTGACTTGGTTAAATCTACATGGCTTGTGCTACGCTGGATCTTTGTTGGCGTGACCAGTAGGAGAGAGGAAGCACCGTGTGCCTCCAAACACGCCTGGTCATTGTGATTTGGACTCTAGACCACTCCCACGCACCGTCAACAGCTCATCCTTCCTTGCCTAGGATTGGTCACATCTAGTACTAATCATCCGGGCACGCGCAGAGCGTGCGCACCGGAAGTGTCTGCATGTTGGACTGTGAACTCTGCTGGTTCGTGACTTTGTTAAATCTATACGGCTTGTGCTACGCTGGATCTTTGTTGGAGTGACCAGTAGAAGAGAGGAAGCACTGTGTGCCTCCAAACATGCCTGGTCTTTGTGATTTGGACTGTAGAGTAATTACTGTAACTCTCTTACATAGCGTCACTTGCTTGTACTCGCTTGCTATTTGATACTTGCCGTGTCTCACTAACGATACTGCAGACTTTCCCTCTTTCTCTCTCCTTTCTACAGTCACTCCCACGCACCGTCGACAGCTCCTCCTTCCTTGTCTCGGATTGGTCACATCTAGTACTAAACATCTGGGCACCCACACCATGCGCGCACCGAAAGTGTCTGCAAGTGTTAGACTGTTGGAATGTTCGATGGTGCGGCGCATGGACGGTGGAGGGATACAAGACTCAACCTTATGAGAGTAAGTGTACTTGTTGGAGTAGTCTAACATAGTTGTGCTCTTTATGTTGATAAATCTACCATTGCTAAATCTTGTTGCAATTGTTGCTGGGAAGGGATTGCCAAATGTCCATTCTGGGACTATTGAAACAGTGATTGACAATGGTAGGGAGCCTAGGTAGTGGGGAGAGCATCTCCGACATGAAATTGAAAACAGCATTAAATGGAACAGTGCCTATTCAATCACACGACTCTAGCGTGGAGGCGATCACTCCCACTTTATACATGTCCTTGACTAAGGAACTGGAAATGGATGGTAACACTTTTCCCTACAGCCTGCAATCATTAACAGTTGAACCTAACGACAGTGCGGGTGCTCTTTTGGGCACTCAAACATGTGTTATAAATGGAGGATTAGTGTCTACCTAAGATGAATTACAGTTTGTGACACCTTGTAAAGAAAGCGTATCATGTGGAAAAATAAGTAAACACACACACCTCACCCATAAGGAACCCCTAAATGTAATATCTGATGTATATATTCTGGCCCCGACGTTGGCGAGTGAGTGGGAAAAACGCTATCGTATTTCATTGGGGCCTAGCTCACCGACGGTGTTTCTGCCTTCTGAGGTTCAAAGCATATGCTTGCACATCCTAAATGACGAGACTTATGGTGCTCACACAGTAGGGCAAGGCAGTAAACCAGTCGCAGCATTAGCAAGGCCGTCCACCAGTTCTCCTACTAATTATCCAGCAGGAGAGGTGTTGGCAGGGCTTGGAGTCAACTCCCATGATAATGCGACTTTTGAGGATGAAGATAGCCAATTATCTAGGAAGGATAGTGTGAACAATAACTTGGCATTTAGTGACAACAAATGCACCCACGGTGGGATCACCGGGGTATCAGGAGGAGCACACACGGAGGGATCTCCGGCGTGGGCAGGAGAAGACCGCTTGCAGGAGTTTTCCTCGTCGCCAAATGTTGGGGGTTGGAAGGCCCCAATGAATACACTGACACCAGCGGGTGGAAGGACGTCGTACTTTATTTAAATACAAATACCAAGTGCCGTTCCCCGGCACCCTCCTCCTCTCACCCCGTCACTTCCTGGGGTGACGTTTCACCACCTAGCGAGGGCTGCCTTAAAGGGGCAGCCACTCATAACACCACCCAACATGTAGAGGAGAGGAAAATGTGTCCTTTCCGGTTATAACATCTATTCTAAATCTACTGGATAAAGGCGACGACTTAACTCATGCTCACTTGAATTCCATAAAGGATATGATGACAGATTTATCGGCTAAAATATGCAAAATAGAGGGCTTTGAGCTTATGTGACCTGTCAGTCTGAGAGAATGAACCTACTGGATTCACACATTTCAAAAATGCTTCCGCCTGTCTAACTGGGGGGATCGATTCAAGCACTCAGACTGGGGAAGTGTTTAAAGTTGAATCCAGCCCGTGGGTCTCTTATGCAAAAGTGGTGGCAGAAGGGGCTAAATCGGATAATATCACTGCTGATATATTATCTCCGGCAATATTAAGGGCCATCCAAGCAAATTTGCTAAAACTGGATGACGTATTCTGCTATCTTATCTCACAACATCACAGTTTTAATATTGGTAGCGAGTTGGGTACACACGTGGTTGCCTCTGGCACTACAGTTCTTGGAGTGATGGAGGAGCCTCCTAACAGTCCCTCACGCCTTGTTAAATGTATTTAGAATGCTGCCACTATACAAGTAGGGCAGATTAGTAGCAGCTCGATACGACCGACAGTTGCATAGCAAGTGAATTATGTAATTAGCTCTGTGATGGAGGGACATGATCAGGAGTAATCCATAACTGCTGAACCCATATGCATGCATAGTAATGGCCGAACCCCAAACCCTCACCCATAATGATAGGCTCACAACTTGTTTCAAGTGTTGGCAATAAAAAGGCTGTAGGATTTTATTGTACAGATATGGGTCATGAAAATAACAATATCACATATCATGATCGTATCATACTTTTGGGCACCGGGTCCTGAGGTTACCCCCTCGGACCCGGGCCACCTTCTTGTGTCCCACGACTTGTTGTGGGCACCGTACAGTGCCTTGTACTTCTTTTTGTTCTTCTCCCCTTTTGTAAGGTGGGTGGGTTCTGTGCTAAAGAAGCAAGAAGATTTGGAAGACACTGAGTAAACAGTGAACCTCCTGTTTGCTTGGGTCCCCGGTCAGGGTCCACAAACAGATTGTGTTTACTCTGATCATGCTTCTCTCATTTATAGAACCCAGGGAGGCCCTGGGTCTTTGTTGTGTATGTGATGGGGGCTGCTGTTGTCGCAGCCCCATGCCGGATAGCCGACTGTCTGACCCCTTTGTGAGGACAGATCTTTGAATCTGGGACCTGCCTGATGGTTGTTTCCTTGTGGCGCTTTAGCATCTTGCTGTTTGGAGGAAGGGTGCGATGACTGTTCGCACCGTACCCTTCCGTGGCTTTTGTGCTGCCGAGACTGTGTGTCTCCGTAGCTGGGGGGAAGGAGAGGAGCAGGCGCGGGGGGTTGGGGGTGCCCCTCTCCCAGCTGCCGATGGTAACAGCAGATACTCTGCCTCGCTTGTGGGATGCCCATGCAGCATTTCCCAGCACGTTCTTTTTCTCTCGCAAAATGAAACATGCACAGGCTAATGCACTAAAAAAAGCAAATCTAAAGAAGAAAAAAAATAACTCAGGCACACAAGATACGCTCAAAAAAAAAAAAGGGCAATGAAAATATAGTAAATGGTGAACAAGAGAGCAATATGAGAAATTATGCCAATGAGTCGGGCAATGAATTAGTGATCGACTTAATGCAACTTAATGAGGAACCCAATGCACTATTAAATCTGGTTTTGCCTCTAGAACAAAAACTATTAATGTCCAAAGGGAACGCAAAGGAAAATCAAGGGGCAGGTTTCAGTAGAGAGGTTACTGAGTTATCACATCTGCAGAAACAAGGTCGTCTGTCAGCTTAGTACGCCATAGTTATAAATAAAACAAGCAGACAAGGGATCGAAAGTAATCACAAACCAAATACTCATACGGCGGACAAACTAACAAGCACTTCTAACTACGATAATAAAGACAAAAGCGTAGAACATACAGTAATCAATCAATCCGTTCACCATGGGAACGGTATGGCTGAGGACCCAAAGGTGAGGAGTGAAGAACCTGGGCGTGCACAGGCCCCCCCAAGCAATATCACAGTAAAAAAGGAGATTGTGTTGATAGGGAATGGTGGCTGTATCAATCAGGAAAATAACCTCAGGAATTTCACACTTGAAGATATGGAGGATAGAACTGAAGAGTGAAATCTTTGGAAAAATTCTGAGGTAGAGATGGATGCAGTTCTTTTACAAGGGACTCAAAGTACATATTGGGATGGCAAAGCGACCCCAAGGTCTCCCATGGTATTATTCATACAGGAAACTATGAGTGTGAATGTGCTTGTTGTGGATGGATATGCAACACTTAGTGTACCAGCATTACATGGAGTGGTTGGGCGCCCCTCGGGTGGTGTGGCATTATTGATAAGCAATTCATATAATTATAATTCAGAAATCATATATGCTGGAAATGGCATTTTGGCTGTTAAATTGAATCTAATTTGATGTTCCTCTTGTGCATATTTATTGAAATGTGTTTATTACAATCCAGCAGCTAGCACATTGGATAATAGCTTAGATGTGCTGGATGGAATTCTGCAGGATGCAATGTTGAAGAATCCAAACTATATGATATTGATTGGGGTGGACTTCAACTCTATATGTCTCGGTCCCGGTCTTATGGTTGAGGATCCCAAAGCACATAAATGAAAAGGTACTCTATATAATAGGGGGAAACAATGGAATCAATACATTAGAGATTGGAACATCTTGAGGGTGGACTATGAACCTGGTCCACATGTGGGTACATGGTCAGAGGGAGTGTTGCATCATACTGAGACTACTTTTTAATTTCTTCCGTGTTAATGGGGATGGTAAACAGTGTAGTCCTAGTTGATACACCCTTCAGTGGTCATGCACCAATTTTGCTAACCATTAGAATGCAATCAGAACCTCTTAAAAAAAATCTCATTCTACAACTGGTGAATCGTGAACGGGCTCAGATCTCGGTGTGATGACACCCCAGCATTTGTAGATAACTGACATATCTGGTACATAGGGATGTATGGAGAGTTCCTGAGGGAGGAGCTATGAGCTATAACGCAGTTTTAAGGGAGGAATGGAATTCATTGTTAATCAAGACTCATGTCTTCTCCCTATTGAAATGCTCCAAGTGCGCTTCTAATGGATGGTTAGAAATCTATAACAATGAAATTGCCACTCTCAAATCTAAGAATGTTATTGAGGTCAAATCTGGCTGCACCTTCTTACATTGCACTAAAACAGAGGCAGTGCTTAAAATATAGCAACCTGATTAAATTAATAAGATAAAAGATCATTCTCAATGACAATCAACGGATGATGAGAGTATTGATAAAGAATGATACCCGTTTCCTATGGTCCATCTTAAAAGGCAAAAACCTAGTGGAATCCCATGATTTAGGATCTTCAATCTCTTCTGAGACTTGGAAGAGTTATGTTAGTGCAGGATTCACACTGCCTTTTGCATTCCACAATATCCAGTCTGATATATTACTGTGTCACCATGCTGACGACCTGACATTTTCAACAGAGGACATAGTTGATGCCATTAAAAGCTTGAAAGCCTCTAAAGCAGCTGGCCCTGATGGCTTGACATCTTGCATCCTTAAGGATGATCCGTTTTTTTGGGCTGCCATTCTATATACCAAATTTATAAACATTCTGGCAACAAACTCTGTACCCAAATTGTGGCTTAACGCGATAATAGTCCCAATATTTAAAAAAGGTGACCCAAAAGATCCATCTAACTTTAGGCCTATCGCCCTAATGGACGCATCACCAAAAGTCTTTGCTATCTTGATATTAAAACAAGTGCAAAACTTTATTGATTTAAACAACATATACTCAAAGTTTCAAACCGGTTTTAGGAAAATCATAGGAACTTCCCTAAAGGCAATTGTAATATCACATATCTTTGCCAAATCGAAAGTAACTAACACAGGCCCTATGTACATTGCAGCCTTAGATCTTTCTAGTGCATTTGACTCTGTGATTAGGGAAGTGTTATGGTCCAAATGACTTCATCTTGGGTTTCCAAAAAGGTTGCTACAGTTAATTGCTATGCTTCACACAAACACTACCTTTCAAGTAAGAGTTAACAAAGAAGGGACTCTTACACTACCCATTGTAACAGAAACAGGCGTCAAACAAGGCTGCAACCTGGCAGCCACGTTTTTCAACCTGTGTCCCTGCAACATGGATAAGCTATGGAATGGCCATGGTATGTTTCCGGCAAAACTTGGGAGTCTTAAGATACATTGGCTATGTTTTGCCGACAACATTGTTTTGTTCGACAGAACCCCACAGGGTCTGCAGAAAAAGCAAAACACCTTTTTTGACTATGTCGAGCAACACAATCTGGTGGCTAACCCAGCAAAGTCCCAAATTATTATTTTTCATAATAACAAAAACATTAAATATAACTTTTTGCACATTGCAGGGACAAGACTAGAGCGATCGAACACAATCAGATATTTGGGTTATCCTCTGACGGATGTAAACTCGTACACATCCTGGGAGGGGTTATTAAAAACTAAAGTATGTCCCTTGGCATCAATGATGAAGGTTATATATGGGAAATATTGTACATTTTCTATGCTGCCTCTCATTGAATTTTATTTACTAAAGGTGGAACCCATCATTCTCTTGATTTTGGATATGTGTTAGTTGAATGTAGAGCTTATACTGAAGAGGATTCAGGGGAACCTGTGGAAACAGACGTTGGATTTGGCTGGATCAGTGCCAAACTTAATTGTTCGACTCAAATTGGGATTATCGATTTTAGCAGCCAGGTGGAACTGGCGACAACTTTGTAGGTATGCTAAAATATTGATGCCTCCGAAAGACTCACTCTTTCAGGACCTTAATGCCTTGATGATGGGTGGTTATTTGCAATCCTTGGAACTATTTAAAAATAAAATGGACAGAATCTTGGAAACTATCAATGTTTCTATTGAAGATCTCAAACTAGGTGTGTTTAGAAACAGACAAAAATGATATGACGGGATTGGTTGATGACCATGGATGCAAATAAAGAATACAGTACATAGACGGAATAAGCATTGAGTTCACGAAAGAGGGAGTCTCGCTCTTTATACATCATCAAATGTCCATGTAATAGAGTCAGAAACATATATATGAGATTTAAGCTGAACCAGTTTCTTACATTGGAGTGCATGCAGAGGTGGGATCAGGTCATTTCTCTAAAAGGTGACTTGAGTTGCAGATTTTGTCTGTAAAACAAAGTTTGAATCTTTAAAACATCTGTTGGTTTACTGTCCTCATTTTGAGGCAGATAGACGTTATCTCCTGGGATATTATTTTCTGCAGGAAACAGACGTAGCAAGAATTACTTTTTGGGCATGTTGCATGTATGGAAACAGTATGCGCATGATTCTAGCACTCTCACGTGTACTATTCAAAATTGAGGATGAATTAACAAAGAAAAATGTCAGTTTATCAATGGTCCAATCTAAATCAAAGTAACTGACTCTTTCCTTTGTGTATGAATCATATGCAAAAAGAGAATTGTTTTAATATACATAACACATTTGTTAAACTTAATCCATTTTGACGTTGTCATAGAAAGTTGATTGCAATATATCGATGATTAGAGGGGAAACGTGAATACTGATAAGTATTTTAGGCAATGCTATATGGATTTGGAAACATGTCACTATCAGCTTGATCATACTTTAAAAAGAAAGTTAATGAATAAGGTAATTATTTGGTGGCCAGACCTGAAATCAAACCAAAGTGAAATGCAACTGTTTAACAAGACGATAAATTGATCCTATAACTCAAATTTTAAATGATGAATTGTGAAAATTGATGCTTTATGAAAATTGTTGTTTTAAAGCAATGACATGTAATATATGTTGTAAAAGTTTAAATCGTGTATGTAAACTATAAACAACTCTTTTAATAATAAAAAAAAGATTATCTGGCAAATGGGAAAGCAATCATCCACCTCTCAAACATCCTTGAACGTTCTCTCATTCTATTCACTTGGAATGTGTTTCTGTTTTACACACAGATTGGTGAAACAGGATTTCATCTCAATTGTACCCCCTTCTCTTCAAAACATTGCTGTCTAAAAGCTAATAATAATTATAAAAACCTCTCTGGTAGCACATACATTTGTGATGTTTTTCTTTTATCCAGGAACAGGAAACTGATCTGCTCTATGTCACTGAGACCTGGTTTTCGCCTACATCTGTATGTACACCCTGATATTGTTCATATTATGCCTACTGGATACTGAATTCTTCATGTGGACCGTGATTCTGACCACTCCCCTGGAGCGGTGGCTCTCATTTTCAAAGCCAGCCTTGCCTGTTCACTTTTGCCATGGACACCGGATGTCAGGCAGGAAGCTATGCTTGTCCGACTATCTACCTCCCCATCTTCAGTGTTTCATTTGCTTATTGCTTATCGTCCTTCCTCGTTGAGTTTGTCCTTGTTTGGGAAAACATTTTTTCCTATGATTTCTGATTTAGTATTATCATATAATAATTTATGTATTCTTGGCGATTTTAATGTCTGGATCTATTCCACTGAGGATAAAGTAGCCTCGTCTTTCTTAAGTGGCATGGAAAGTAAACATTTGCACCAATTCGTTATGGGCCCTACTCATATTAATGGGTGTACCTTAGATGCAATTTTCATCCCTCCTCAGTTAGTCGCTTTTTGCCGAGTCAGGTATTAAATTGGTCAGCTCATCATTTAATCCCTTTTGAAATTCTTCTCTCTTCTCCTCGTGTTTTGCCTAATCAGTCTAAAACATTGCAAAGAAGCTGGAGATTGTTAGAGCCCCCTCCTGTGGCTAAAAAGGTCATTTCGAACTGCAATTATTCTGCTGGAGGTCCCTTAAACGGACTTTTGCCCTAAGTGTGACTTATCTCAGCCTTTTCGAGAGCTGATGAATGACTAGCGCCTCCTAAATGGGTTCGGAAATCTGCTCCTCCTTCAGCCCGACGGTTCACAGCGGATTTCGCACCATTCATTCCACAGTTCACAAGGTGGAATGTAAATGGTGTGTAAATTATCACCCTGTTCACCAGATTTCTTTTAAAAAACAACCATCTGTTTACCACATAGCATTGAAGGTGGCTAAGCGCCTTTACTACACTGAAACAGTTCAATCTGCAATAAATATTAAGCAACTATTTCAAACAGTGAAAAAAACGTTCTCCCAGAACTTTTGTGTTAATAAAATAGAAACTATTAGATCCAACATTGGTGGCCCAGTGTGTCCTGCTTATATGCTCACTAATCTTTCCCCTGCCACTTCTGAAACATATGGATTCATGGTCCTTTGCCTCATTACAGCTCACCAATCGCTCTGAAGTCATCCGTGCCACGATGTGTCTCAAATCTGCCTCACGTCTTGATGATATCCCTCTTTCTTATTTCAAAATCAAAGGTATTTCTATTGACAAGATTTTGGCTGAGGCAATCAACTCCTCTCTGATGTATAGCCAAATCCCTGCGGCATTGGAGCATGCCCTGGTGACTCCACTTCTAATATAAACAACCCTGGAGGCTTCACTTTTTTCAAGCCTCTGGCCTATCTCCTTACTTCCTTTCCTTATGAAACTACTGGAAGCTGTAGATACACCTCAGCTTAGGTCTTTTCCTGAATACCATAATATTCTTGACCTATTCCAATTGGGCTTCCACCCCCTTGTGGATACCGAATTAGTCCTAGTGTCAGGGGCTGATGATCTTGCGCTGATTCAGGATCAAGGCGGAATTGCAGGTCTTTTATTATTAGACCTATCCGCCGCCTTTTATGCCATCGACCATGCCACCCTTTTGGTTAGGCTGCAGGTTGCAGGTATCTTTGAGTCTGTCCTAGATTGGTTCCAGGCCTTTTTGTCTTCACGTTTTCATTTGGTTGCCCTATCCCCTTTTAAATCTTCTCGAGTTGCATTGTCATGTGGGGTCCCCCAGGGCTCTGCGCTCTCCCTGTTGCTTTTTAATACTTACATCCAGCCATTGCCTCATCCATTCCTATGGTTTTATTATTCTGGCGTGGTTTGGAATGTTGGGATGCTTGAAATACTGTCTTGAGGGCGTGGATGATTGGATGAGCTTAAACTCAACCGGGATAAAACAGAAATCTGGTGTTTAGCCCAACTTCCTCCTCTTCCTTATGGGTGGCAGATTTCTGGCCATCTACTGTGGGCGCTCTGCCGACTCCTGTGAAAACACTAAAAAATCAAAGATTCAAGCTTTCAACCATCACCTGATGTCCAGATTAGTTCTATTTGTAGTACTGGCTTTCTCAAGCTTAAAAAGCTGAAGAAAGTAATTACATATATCACAACCCGCTTCCATGCCCCTGTCATAGCTGCCTCAATTAATGGCAGCCTTAACTACTGCAATGCCACTGTGCTGGCTCCACCTAAATATCTGCTTAATCGTCTGGAGGTGTTGCAGAATGATGCAGTTCATCTGGCCAAAAGTATTCCTTATGGCCAGTCAGTATCCTTGGATCAGCAGGACCTTCATTGGCTTCCCATCACAACCCACAATCAGTTGCAATCGTTCTGTATTATTCATTTTGCCTTCCATGGAAAAGGCTGCCTTTCCAAACAAAACAAAATTGTGCCCTCTTGACCAGGGCGGTTGTTGCGATCAGCTTCATCAGTTCTTCCCTCTATCCCTTCTTACCATCTGGAACAATTTGGCAGCTGTGCCTTTTCTGTGGATGGACTGAAGTTCTGAAATTCACTTCCGATGAATTTTCGGTCTTCTACAGATTTTAATCGTCTGGAGGTGTTGCAGAATGCTGCAGTTCATCTGGCCAAAAGTATTCCTTATGGCCAGTCAGTATCCTCGGCTCAGCAGGACTTTCTCATTGGCTTCCCATCACAACCCGCATCCAGTTGCAATCGTTCTGTTTTATTCATTTTGCCTTCCATGGAAAAGGCTGTCTTTTCCAAACAAAACAAAATTGTGCCCTGTTGACCAGGGCGGTTGTTGCGATCAGCTTCCTCAGGTCTTCCCTCTATCCCTTCTTACCATCTGGAACACTTTGGTAGCCGTGCCTTTTCTGTGGATGGACTGAAGCTCTGAAATTCACTTCCAATGTATCTTTGGTCTTCTACAGATTTGAATCTATTCAAGATCTTGATGAAGACTTTTTTTGTTTATGGAAAATATTGGTCTTTCTGTCCGTATTTTCTGATAGCGCCATGATGCCACTGGTGTAGATTTACGCTATATAAATTCCTAATAGATAGAAAGCTACATAGATAGAATAACAATAGTCATGCTGGATTCTTTAAACTTCTAAACACAGTGGTAATAGCAGTTGTTCTTACCCAGTGTAATGACAGCCATGTCAGACTACTGTTCCCCTTTTAGTGAATAAGCTCTGAAGCTTATGTTGTTAGAGCAGAGGTCTGAAACTTTAGGCTGTCCAGATGTTTTGGACTACAACTCCTATCAGCCCTACTCAGCATAGTCAATGGTAATGCAACATAGGAGGGTAGTCCAGCGTATGTTGAAACCTGCAGCCAGGAGACTCCTGTGTTAAACGATGCGTTCTCTTCTGATTCTCTCTGGCATATGTTATACATTGACAGATGCATACACTGAAATATTCAAGGTTGAATGCAGATCAAGATAAATGTACCATATTCGGCAACATTTAGAATCTGGCCCGTTATATGAGGTGGGTTTTTTCCTTGTGCATGCCTATGACAGTCGCCTGCTCCACTCCAGCTCCTTCATTGTCCAATTATCCTGGAGCCTTTGTTAAGAGATCAGGATAGTCGGTGATAAACACTCCTAAAAACAATGCAGACGTCTTGAAATATTTTCAACTTGTTCCCTAAAAAAAATGATCTGATCAGTGTAATATGTTAATCACAACTGTAAGCGATTTTAATGATCTTTTAGTCCTGCAGATCACTTGATTTTACTCATATACATTATGGATCAGCTTTTATTGGCAGTCTCTAAGAAAGTTTTCTAAAATATGCTGAAGTGATCTTAATGAAAATAATGCCAGGAAAGATGTGCCTTCTCTGTTCATGCACATTATAAATTAGGGACTGCTGCACATCAAACAATGAAATACACTTTTTAAGTCATATAATTCACTGCTTTGCTTTTCCATTCATCCATACTTAGCATTTTTCTAGAAACAATATTTTGTGAGTTTGCTGATCTGAGGTCTGTGCACTGATCCGTCGTGCCATTTTAGGCAAAGTGTGCAAGGGCCTTACAGACTTCAGCACACGTGGTTGGCACTTGCAGTGTTTTGTCGAAGACAACATGAATACGTTTGGATGACTGCCTGGATGGCATGGTTGCAAAGTTGAAAGTCTCTTTTTTGACGTGTAGATTATGTATGAGTGACAAGACTCTCTGTCTTAATTCTTGATGTACGAGTGACAATCTATCTGTCTTCATTCTGATGTAATAGAGATCATGAATGTTGGTGAGCTGTTTCTTTGTGCACTCTCAGTGTTGGCCTGCTGAGCTTCTTCCACTCTGGTGACCTGTGTAAGAAATCTGCTTCAATGAGCCTTTAACTCTGACTCCCCAAATAAATCAGGTCTCCTCTGTCAGTTTTCTTCACTTTCAGCTCCTTAGGCACATTTATCCTTTTTTTAGGTCTCTGCACTTCAGGCTATACAGAATACAGAAGAGGTGTCTTATTTATAACCTCGGACGCTCTACCCATACTTCTCCCTTTATAGATAAACTGTATTGACTCTGCATTGAAAAATCAATAACTTTTTAAACACTTTGGGCTTAGGTTTGAGTAGGGCGGTGTGGTAGAACATGTGTTGGTAACTCTGTTCTTGGCGGTAACAGAATTATCAACATTTTTACTTCACAGCCGAATTCTGATTTTGGATCAAAAGTGGAGGATTCATTTCCAGAAGAATGCTGGAGTTGAATCATCCAGTTTCTGTGGAATTTCCATGGCAGAATTACCACAGTGTAATTACACCTTGGATAATTTTGCCAACATCGGCATGGAGTCTCATGAACTCCAAAAACAGAGATTTCCAACACATTTCCAACACTCTGCATCCCATGGTAAACCCACGAGACCGAATGGTGGTAACGGTAAATGTGTTTGACAGTAATTCAGTAGATTTTCTGCTGAATTGTCACCAAAATCATAATGAGGCCCATATGTCTTTTATTGTCTGGCTTGGTCAGGAGCAGATTTTCTGTCATATAGATGAAAGGCTTATGTTCCCAGCAGATATCTTCATTTGGCTTATAAGGTGCTCTTAAATTTCAATTAGCACATAGAGCTGGATATATTTTTTTCCGCTTGCACCCGCATTATGAAATTCTCGTGCTCTGTCTTTGAAAACTTACACTTACATATTCCACTGAAAGTTAAAGACCTATCCCTTAGAAAAGCCTGTTTCCAATCCCTTCTGTTCATGCAGCACAGCTTTTGAGCTACCACCAGGAAGCCTGTGGGTCTCAGTGTGCTCAATACGTTCATTTACCATACATGAAGGGTAGGGTTGGAGTGTTTGAAAATACAAATGTATGTATATATATGCATGTATGAAAAATGCATTTGCTTATGTGAAATGTGGAAAAATGCGATAGGATTTCTCAGATGTACTTTACACAAAAGATGCAGGGCCATATTTAAGTGTTTACACATGGGACACAATGCTGGACATTAGGTGATAGGAAGCCATACTTAATGGTCTTGATCAAAGATGGGTGCCATTAAGGAAGGTCAGGGTACCACATGTCTAACATGCCAGGTTGTTAGGGTTTTTTGGAAAAACAGAAGAACTACAAGGTTTAAGAATGGCACAATGAATGGGGTAATTTTAGGGGAGACAAGGGTGTTTGTCCTCCCCAACATTTGGTGGCACACCCATTTCTCCTCCTCCTCCTCAATGTCACAAACTAATTTCATGACCTTATCAAAGTCACCTAGATAAGGTATCTTTATACAAGGGTATCCGGCATTTCATTCAAGCAAATGAACGCTGTCAGGCAACATTTGGACACTGATGTTTTCAGAAACTGCCATCATCAATGAAATAATCAGGGGTGCACTCTATATTTTTCTTAGTTTTAAACTGTGCCTACACCTACAAAAATCAATAAAACATGTTACAAGTAATTTTGTAATTTTGAAATGTAGAATGAGCAACTTTCAGGCCGATTCATGGAATAATTAGCGCGGCGCAAATGGCCAAAAACATGGGATTCGCAGTGGAATAGTGAAAATCGCAGTGCAAGTGCGAAAATCGCACGAAAAGCAGCGCACATCAATTCATGGAAGGCCGTGCGTGAGAAAACCATCGGATGTGTGCTAAAAAAGTGCGCGGCGCACGTTGGCGCACAGGCCATCTAACGGCGTGCGCCAGGTCACAGCGAAAATCGCACAGGCCACAGCGAAAATCGCACATAGCGCGGCGCACACAACAAAAGTAGGCGTAACACGGGGCGTAACACTCGGAGTGGGGAACAACTTGCCAAAATGTGGGCATCACGGGGGAAGTATAGGGTGCAAGTGCGCGGAACGCCCACACGCTCGCCTACAACATGTATTCATGGAATCGAATAGGGCAAAAAAGCGCACGGTCAAACCAGCGCACAGGCACAAACACGAACGCCACAAGAAAGCAGGCGGTAGCGTCTCTGCGCCTGTAATAAATGTGCGCCAAAAGGTGCGCCAACAAATAGCACCTATATACAGCCATGATCAATGTCCTATACTGTGGCCTTCCAGGACAAATGACGTGCAAAGGGGTACCCACAAACACGGACACCCGCTGACTGAAAAATAACGTGTGCGTGTATTCCGGGATGCGTGGGAACTTTCACACGCGATTTGGCTGGGTACGTGGATCTCAGGGGTGCGCTGGAAGTCTCACACGCGATTTGGCAGGGTACGTGGATTTCAGGGGTGCGCGGGAAGTTCCACACGCGATTTGGCCGGGTACGTGCGCGGAAATTTCCACACGCGACTTGGCTGGGTACGTGGATCTCAGGGGTGCGCGGGAAGTCTCACACGCGATTTGGCAGGGTACGTGGATTTCAGGGGTGCGCGGGAAGTTCCACACGCGATTTGGCCGGGTACGTGCGTGGGAATTTCCACACGCGATTTGGCTGGGTACGTGGATCTCAGGGGTGCGCGGGAAGTCTCACACACGATTTGGCAGGGTATGTGGATTTCAGGGGTGCGCGGGAAGTTCCACACGCGATTCGGCCGGGTATGAGCGCGGGAATTTCCACACGCGACTTGGCTGGGTACGTGGATCTCAGGGGTGCGCGGGAAGTCCCACACGCGATTTGGCAGGGTACGTGGATTTCAGGGGTGCGCGTAAATTTCCACACGCGATTTGGCTGGGTAGGTGTATTTGAGGGGTACGCAGGAAATTCTACACGCGATTTTGCTGTGTGCTCCCAGGTATTCCCTGTACACCCTCCACGGCCCCTGCAGGCAGCCGACACCACAGGGGACTACCCTGCACACCTGCTCATGTCACCCAGCACCCCCACCCCCCAGCATCCAGGGGCACCCTCCACCAGGCCCCCACTCATGGCCCCTATTACCCCCACCACCCAGCAGTGCAGGGGCAGCACCACCAGGCCCCCACTCATGTCCCCCTGCACCCCCACCCCCCAGCATCCAGGGGCACCCTCCACCAGGCCCCCACTCATGTCCCCCTGCACCCCCACCCCCCAGCATCCAAGGGCACCCTCCACCAGGCCCCCAATCATGGCCCCTATCACCCCCACCCCCCAGCATCCAGGGGCACCCTCCACCAGGCCCCCACTCATGTCTCCCACCACCCCCACCCCCCAGCAGTGTGGGGCACCCTCCACCAGGCCCCCACCCATGTCTCCCACCACCCCCACCCCCCAGCCACCATGGGCATCCCCCACCAGGCCCCCACTCATGTCTCCCACCACCCCCACCCCCCCAGCAGTGTGGGGCACCCTCCACCAGGCCCCCACTCATGTCCAACCCATGTCTCCCACCATCCCCACCCCCCAGCAGTGCAGGGGCACCCTCCACCAGGCCCCCACTCATGTCCCCCTGCACCCCCACCCCCCAGCATCCAAGGGCACCCTCCACCAGGCCCCCACTCATGGCCCCTATCACCCCCACCCCCCAGCATCCAGCGGCACCCTCCACCAGGCCCCCACTCATGGCCCCTATCACCCCCACTCCCCAGCAGTGCAGGGGCAGCACCACCAGGCCCCCACTCATGTCCAACTCATGTCTCCCACCACCCCCACCCCCCAGCAGTGCAGGGGCACCCTCCACCAGGCCCCCACTCATATCCAACTCATGTCCCCCACCACCCTCACCCCCCAGCAGTGTGGGGCACCCTCCACCAGGCCCCCACCCATGTCTACCACCACCCCCACCCCCCAGCCACCATGGGCATCCCCCACCAGGCCCCCCACTCATGTCTCCCACCACCCCCTACCCCCCAGCAGTGTGGGGCACCCTCCACCAGGTCCCCACCCATGTCTCCCACCACCCCCACCCCCCAGCCACCATGGGCAGCCCCCACCAAGCCCCCACTCATGTCTCCCACCCACCCCCACCCCCCAGCCACCATGGCCAGCCCCCACCAGGCCCCCACTCATGTCTCCCACCCACCCCCACCCCCCAGGCACCATGGGCAGCCCCCACCAGGCCCCCACTCATGTCTCCCACCCACCCCCACCCCCCCGCCACCATGGGCACCCTCCACCAGGCCCCCACTCATGTCCCCCTGCACCCCCACCCCCCAGCATCCAGGGGCACCCTCCACCATGCCCCCACTCATGTCCCCCTGCACCCCCACCCCCCAGCATCCAGGGGCACCCTCCACCAGGCCCCCACTCATGTCCAACTCATGTCTCCCACCACCCCCCAGCAGTGCAGGGGCACCCTCCACCAGGCCCCCACACATGTCCCCCTGCACCCCCACCCCCCAGCATCCAGGGGCACCCTCCACCAGGGCCCCACTCATGTCCCCCTGCACCCAGGTCCTCACAATCCCCAATCATGTGCGTTATGGTCAGCCTCCACAGCCAAAAGGCCCTACCAAGTAACCCATACACCCACATGGAAATGGAAATTACATGTTACACCCCCAATGTTCATAAAGCAAATGAACCCATGTCCGTCACACACAATGGTTGCAATTGAATGGGAAAACACCCAACATGACATGCATGAAACCAATGAGATGATACCACACAGTGAAGTATGAAAACAAAATTGTATTAAAAAAAATTGAATGCAAATGAAATGAAACAAACTACAATGGCAATGAAAAAAAGATAAGCTGCATGTCCGTCCAAAAAAATCAAAACTACAAATCCAAATCCCAAAAAATGTTGTCCAAAGTCACATTAAAAATAAAATCAATCCGAGAGTGAAAAATAAATGCAAAGACCATTGCTCCATGGTGAATAAATAAAAATAAAAAAAAAAAACAATCCAATGAAGAACTATGTACAAAACATCCAAGGGTCCATGAGCCCAACTGAACAAAGGAAACCTACAAAAAACCCTAACTAAAATGCAACTATATACAAAAAGTGGAGCAGTGTCGTTCGACTCCAAATCATAAGAAGAAACAAAGGAAACCTAAAACTAAAGAACTATATACAAAGGCGGCGGGCAAGTCCAGCGGCTCACTCCGTGGTGTTCCGGGCCAGGGCATCATCAAACTCCTCGTCTATGTCCCGGAGGCGGTCCTGTTCCATGGCCCCGAGGGTCCGCAGGGACGACGCCATCTGCTCCTCCAACCCCCTGCGGATTGCCTCGAGGCACTCTGCCCGCCTCAGGGCCCTCCGCATGGAGTTCTCCGCCCTGACCGTCGTGAGCCACGCCTTTTCAGCCCGCCGCCGCTCCGCACCTATCTGCTGGCCCAACCGCAGCCACACGGAAGACACTTCCTGTCCTGGGTCCTCCTGCCCTCCGGCCGATGCCTGCCCCTCCGATGTTGATGGCCCCGAGCCATGATGCCTACCACGTTGACTCTGCTGCTGCCTCCGACGCAACTGCCTCTGCAAGCACGACGGCATCCAGGCTGATGGAATCCACCGACGCCGTCGTGCACGTGCCCTGCCTGATGATGCCGGCACATCCTCCATCTGCTGGGGTAAAGTTGCTGTGGTGTCCACCCCTGCTGGACCTCCGACTCCCGACTGTGGCAGGGATGGGATCCCCACCGAGCTGGCTGCATTGGTCAGGGCAGGTCCACAGGGGGCCCTGGTGGCATCTGGGCCAGAAGACGGCAAGGAGAACGACCGGCGTATAGCCTCCACAGAGGAGGAGAGGGCCGCCAGATTGGCTGACACATGCAGGAAACCCCCGAACATGGAAGATCCCAATTGGGCCACGTCGGCATGGTGCTCTTCGTGATGACGTGCGTGCTCCTCCCGGGAAGCACGCACGTCATCACGAATTGCACCCGCGCGCATCACGACCCCAATCAGGACCTTCTCCATACGGCCACGGGTCCCCTCGTCCGCAGGTGGAGGGGAGTCAGGTGACATGGACATCCCCTCTACCTGCGGACGGGCCTGGGACGGGGCATCCCTGCTGGTGCATGGTGGTGCACTCACAGGGTCAGGGACAGCGACATGCACAGGCCCATCCACGGTGACCTGTGCTGCCTCCTGCCCCTGCCCCTGGACTGCACCACTTGCACCAGCAGGGATGCCCCCACCAGGCCCCATGTGTGCCTCAGTGGCAGCCTCCTCCTCCTCTGTGGAAACCACCAACCTGGATGGCTCCTCACCGTCTTCCGCCGTAGCAGGCCCCTGTGGGGGCTCACCCACCCCTTCCGCTGCAGGCGTGGGGGCATCCCCGCCGCCTTGCTCCACAGCGCCGTCTCCGCCCTCTTCTTCACTACCCGCTGCGTAGAGGGAGACATAGAACACAAGCATCAGGGTACTGTACAATGGTCCCCTAGACAGGAAGCAATAGCAGATGAGTACCATTGTCAAAGTACACTTCCATCATGTCCCTCCACAACACATGGGTCAGTCCAGGCAAAACACACACAGTAACAGGCATGGTGCATGCCATGGACATTTCCATACATGTCCAATGGACTCTTAAAACATACAATGATATGGAACTCACATGCATCATGGGTCATGCCTATCACATGCACACACTTCACCTCAGTCACATCCATCTGGCCTCATACACCTCAAACACAGCGGATACAAGTATAACTAGGCTGCATCAGTGAATCTGTGCATTGTCACACACATGTGTCATGCATCCATGGCATTCACAAGTCACAGACACGCAGGTCAGGCACACAGACATGGCTACCATATATGTACCTGACATCAGCACCCATCCCTCACCCCCACCCATGTCCAGGAACAGAGACTGGCATGCTCTCATGTGTAAAATCTGCATAGGGCTCCCCATGTCGCATTTAAACACATGCAACAACCATGTGGTTCACACATCACTGGTCGCACATGCATTACCATGATGTCCCTGCACACATACATGCATACATGGCCTATGTCACTCATACAGGCAAGTATCAGACAACCAGCACACCGCAACATGCCCTGTCTAACACAGCAATGCTTGGCCACTTACCGCTCAACTCCAGACGGGTCTCCCTCTCAAGGATCTGGGCGTGGAGCACTGGGCGTACGCGTTCCAGGACCCTCATCTGGATGGAACTCATGCAGCCCCGGCCCCCCTCCACGAGGCGCCGGGCCTTCAGGAGGATCCTGGACCTCAAGTCCTCCCAGCGCTTCTTGATCTTCTGGACGTCGCGGGTTGCCACCCCCTCCGCGTTGATGGCAACCACACAGTCGGCCCAGATCCTCTCCCGTCCTTCCTTGCTGGCGCTGGACGATCCAAAGAGGGCATCATACTGCCCCAGGACATGCTCCACCAGGACACCAACTTCGGTGGCAGTGAAGCTGGTGCCCCTCTGCCCCTCTGGCCTGGGGTTGGCACTGGTGCCAGATGTGGAAGTGCCCGACATGGCAACCCCAGAGGCAGGAGTGGGTGGGCAACTGGGTCCTGGGGCTGGGCTGTGGAGCGATGTTATCCCAGTCGGGAGTCTTCTGTTCCAGCAGGGGTGGACACAGCAACTGGACCCCTGCAGATGGCTGATGTGCAGGCACCAAATGGCAGGGCACGGTGGCAGCAGGCAGGCAGGCAGGCAGCAGATGGAACGTGGGAGGCTGCTCGGGGCACTGGGGGGCAGTAATTCGTCTGTGACGTGACCCGCACAGGTGTTTCCCTCATAGCACGTGATGACGGAGCACACGTGGAAAGACTGCACGTCAGAGTGTCATCGCGTGTAATTGGACAAAAGTGCGCGTACACACGATTGGCCTATGTACGTGTATTTCAGGGGTGCGCGGGCACTTACGCACGCGAGTACATCAGCGCACGTGTATTCCGGGGTGCGCGGGAATTTCCACACGCTATTGGCCTGGGTACTGGATTTCAGGGGTGCGCGGGAAGTTTCACACGCGAGTACATCAGCGCACGTGTATTCCGGGGTGCGTGGGAATTTCCACATCTATTGGCCTGGGTACTGCATTTCAGGGGTGCGCGGGAAGTTTCACACGCTCGCCTACAACACGCGCAAAGAAACACGTATGCCAGTAGGAAGCAGGCATACGTCGACCCGCGACGCATACATTTGCGCGCAAAAAAATAACAAGCTCAGACGCCAGGATGAATATACCGTTCCTAGCAGCAGTGGCCATGGGCTACCAAAGGAGGAGGAGGAGGATAGTCAGGGCCAGAATATTCACACCCAGAACCAGCCTTTTCGGGATGCCTGATGACCAGGTGTATGGGAGGTACAGGTTTCCACCACACATAATACTGGACCTGGTGAGTGAGTGGGAGGATGACCTCACATCACCCACCCTGTGCTCCCAAGCACTCAGCCTCCTGGAGAAGGTCCTCAATGTACTGCACTTCTTAGCCACTGGATCATTTCAGCGGACAAGTGCCTTAGTGGGTGGGGTGTCACAGTCCACGCAGTCACGCTGCCTACACCAGGTCTTGAACATCATCACTGCACGCCCATCAGTCCGCAGGCACATATACCTGCCCAGAACACCTGCAGAAAGGCATGCTGCCGCCCTGGATTTTTACGGTGTGGCACGATTCCCCAAAGTGCTAGGTGCCATCGACTGCACCCATGTGGCTCTACGTCTCCCCAGGGCATCTGAGCACATCTATAGGAACCGCAAGCACTGGCATTCCATCAACATGCAGGTAGTATGTAATGCCAAGGGAATCATCACCTCAGTATATGCCAACTATCCCGGGTCCACCCACGACAACTTCATTTACCGAATGTCCACCCTAAGCCGGGACCTAGAAGCTGGGCGGCATGGCGATACATGGCTGCTTGGTGAGTATGAATGCCACTGCACATGCATGCATGTCAGATACTGAGCAAGGTCACAACCCCACCAATGATACCAATCACCACCTCCACAGGGGACAGTGCCTACCCTCTCAGCCCCCACATGATGACGCCAATTCGGAACCCCACCACGCCACCCGAGGTAAGATATAACACAGCCCACATTGCAACCGGGGCATAGTGGAGCACACATTCGGAGTGCTTAAGTCACGCTTTCGCTCCCTTGACCGTTCTGGCAGGCAGCTGTTATACGCTCCCCCAGTAGTGTGCAGGATCATAGTGGCAGCATGTGTCCTGCACAACGTTGCAACACACTGGGGCCTGGCCGTGGACATGGTGGTGCCCCCACATCCCCAACCACATGCACGCCCGCTGCGCATGGGAGAGGAAAGGGCACGGGGGAGGCAGCCCGTACACAGCTAGTGGCTAATTACTTCACATAGAAATCACACCCCTGTGGAGTGCACACTGCCCTGGCACATACCATCTGACAATCAATGATGACTCAACCTGACACTGATCCTGAATGTCTGGAGAATCAACCGTCAAAACCATATCAGCCTGAGATTGTTCACCTGGAAGTGTTACAATGTGTGCATCCCTACCTACACAGACACCACCAATGCAGTTTCGTGAAAAAACACATTCATGCAGCTAAAATGAATACCCACTTGCAAAATGCAACATGAGGACAGTGCCATGTCACCCAACCCATCCCCAGCACCGCCACACGACACACCGTGCCATGTCATGCTATGTGCAGGTAAACAAAGTAATCCCCACTACATGACACAAGTGTCACAATGTACAGTGTCCCTAATTGAAACTAGCGACACCTGAAATGCTCACAGCAATGCAGGACCAACAACACACTTGAGCAGGTATTTAGCAATAACACTTATCAGCTACTGACCCTCAAAACTACCATTAACATGACATTACGAATGTAAGGAATTAGTAGTCTCACCACCTGGAAATGCCTGCACTCCCACCACTTCCAACTGTACAGTGTTGCCGCCATGTAGAGTTGTAGGTGCACTGCTGCCAACATGGACCCCATCTCCAAAGTAGAGGGCCTTGTGTAGACATGAGGAAAGGACCTGCAAATTAGGAGGTAGACACGGATGATGAGTTACACA
Source organism: Ambystoma mexicanum (assembly GCF_040938575.1). Lineage (NCBI taxonomy): Eukaryota > Metazoa > Chordata > Amphibia > Caudata > Ambystomatidae > Ambystoma > Ambystoma mexicanum. The sequence goes on from NC_090941.1 coordinate 81,655,101, forward strand.
TCAATGCAACATGCAGTGTACAACACAACAGCAATATGCACTAGGAATGTATACACAGTATTGACTAGACTACCCACACATGTAGTGGGAGTCCAATGTCACCATGTACGTCAATGTCACTTGGGCACACCCTTTGCAAGCCCATGGAAACGGGAAGCAGGAGGGGTGTGAGTGACAAAAACCCAAGCATCTGAACCAAATACATGACAAGCCTGCATGTGCCCAGCCACAATGCAGCGTATGCCCACGGGAGCCACACAAGGCAACACATTGTCCCAAAAAAAAAAATCAAAAATGGCCATTAATGGGCCCGGGTGGGTTGGGGAGGCCACCCAGGAGGTCCGAGGACAGGGTGCACACCAAAACCCACCTGTGTGGATCTTGCGAAAAAAAAACACCTCCATGGGCTCATGGCCCACACGGCTACCCTATTGTGGGAGTATCACTGCTGTCGCTATTATCACCCTGTGCAGCTGCATCCGGAGGTGGTGGCACTATGGGAGGCAGCCCAAGCAAGGCCCTAGTCTGTTCCTCCATGGCTGCAAGTATGCAGGTGTGGTAGGTCTCGTTCTGGAGGATGAGTGTGCGGAGGTCCCCATGCAACAACTCACGGGATGCCCGGGCCTCCGCCCTAGTTGCCTGCATCTCAGCTGAGAGCGTACGGGTGAGACGCTCCAGCTGCTGTTCTGTCCTTCGGTTTGTTGAAGCCTCAAGCTCAACAAGAGTCGTCCTGAGGTGAAGGAGTTCCAGCCTCAGGGCTTCCCTGTGGCCCTGGGACTCTATGGAGATGGCTTCCTGCAGAGCCGCCAGTGCCGCCCGCCTGTCCCTGTTGGACGCCAACATGTCCTCCCTGTGTGACTGGCAGATGGAGTCGGTTGCCTGCTGTAGTCGCTCCATCAGCCTTTCGGGGGGGACAATGGAAGTGGCCACCCTATCCATGGCCTGAGCCATCATCTCTGATGATGCTGTCTGTTGGGTTGCCATACCGTAAATGGATTGCTCCCATGCGGTATTGCCAGGTGGCGTACGGCCACCACGTCGGCGGGCACCACACCTGTCTGGGGCAAGGCGAACTGCGCCTTGCTGTGCCGGCACTGCCTGAGGCTGCAGGACTGCATTCCCCCTCTGATCTGCTGGCCCAGGAACAGGATCAGATGTCGCGGAGTGTGACCCTGCATCCGTAACCACCAAAGGCGTAGCTGCCAACACTGACATCCCCATTGAGGGTTCTGACCCTGGTGCAGGTGGGTGGGACAGAACAGAATCCCTCCCAGGAACACTCACCTGCGACGGCACGTAGGTCTTATCATCCGAATCAACACCTGAGTACAGCTCGGGGGAGGTGCAGCCAGAGACACCCCTTGAGAGCACGACCTGCAGCAGTTGTGGGTTCTCACCCACCACCACACCACGTCCCTCACTGGTGGTCGGTCGGCCCTCGGACCCCTCCTGGGTCTGCACCATCTCCACAACCCCAGCAGTATCAGGTGCGTCTTCCCCTGCAAAGACATAAAAGCAAACAAATGGAAACAGGCATTAGCACCATGGCACACAATGAGGGCTGAGAAGCAACAGAACCAGTACTTGATTGACACATGTCCCACATGACTAAAACCCTCCCATGCATGCACCCTCACTGCGTATGAAGGGCAGGCAAATGGCACACACTGATGACGTCAAGATGGAAGATGAACACATTTTCTGCATGCTGCCTGGCAGTGGCATCACACATTGGCCTGTGATTGCCAGGTGAAATACACATGCCATCACACAGATGGCATGTACCATTGCTATTGAGTGAAGATGGAGAGGAGGGCAGCACTTATTCATTCAGTCCAGTTCCCTCATGTAATAGCTTTTCTAATTCAAACAGGTCTGATTTTTCACCTGGAGCTGCCAGTCCAAAATGGTCCGATTGCACAGGGACATCTCTAAACAAATGATATCCAGGTAACAAAGTCACTCCACTTTACCATAGCCATGTCAGACATGTGACTAGAGGACTGAGAAATGCCTAGTAAAAGTGGTGGAATGCAAACAATCTGCCTGAATGAACAGAGAAAAATAAGCAACAATGTTGTGGCAAGGTGACACTTCAAGGGCAACTGGCGTGCTGTTGGGCTAGATGTCTACTGTTGGCAGAAGGGATACTGCTATGGCCAAATGCTGCTGCGCAGAATGTATTGCATGAAGCACATGGGTGACCCAAACATCTCAGGCGCACACACCCTCACCTGGCACACAAACAGAAGCCCTCACACACACACCATGCACATGGATGACACACACATGCATGTGCACTCACCGGACAATGCCTCATAATCAGGCAGATCTCCCACGCTTTGGATCTGTTCCTCCGTGACGTAGGTCCCAGCGACTGACTCATGTGGAGTGAGTTCCATGTCTTCTACTGGAGACCCACCTCCAGTCACTAGAGTTGCGGCATGACTTGAGGCCAGCTTATTCTTTGCCCTGCGCTTTAGGTCATTCCAGCGCTTATAGCAATCATTGGCTGTGCGCCTCACGATTCCAAGGGCACTTACGATGTCCGCAACGGTCTGCCAGTGTGCCTGGCGTTGTGCAGGTGTGGTCTTGGATCCTGCAACAATGACCATCTCGTTATCATGTGCGGACACATACTCGACAAGTGCATTAAGTTCGGCATCCGTGAAGCTGGGCTTCCTCGACGGGCCGGACTGTGTAGCCGTGTCTGGGGCATCAGCCTGTGCCGGACGAGCACTCTTCCTCTTCCGCTTGGAAGGTGGTGGTGATCCTGAGTGTCCTACGCCGCTCTGGACACTAGGGGCAGGAGCCCTGGTGGACTCTGTATCAGGAGTTTGGGATTGCACACTCAGCATGGGAGTTGGTGCAGGCATTGGCTCAAGTGTAATGGTGTCAGGGGGAATGTCAGCAGGATGGACTAGGACCGACACTGTCCTGGCTGGGTGTGTGAGAGCTGGGGTGGATGGAGCCGCAGCTGCCCCTGCAGCCTCTCCACCCTGCCTACTTGGGGCAGCAGATGACCTTGCTGCCCCTGATCCACGTGGCCTGATGACATCAACGTGCACCAGCGCACGTGTCATAGGCCTGCTGACCTGGAAGTCAGCCATGGAGTCAGCCAGGTCTGGTGCCACAATGGGCTGGTCCAACAAGGGCTGAGCATGGATGGTGTCAGCCACATCAGCCTCAACCAGGGGGGGCGGGGGGGATTATGTGTGCCCTTGACTGGTCCTCCTCACATGGGGGGACAGGGTCACCCTGCAAGTAACGACCACGTCCCCTACCGGATCCACCACGGCCACCACTTGTGGCTCGTCCACCTTTGCCACCCTTACGGATTCCTTGCCTCCCAACCATGGCACTGATGTTAATGTGCGTATGGGAGTGGCTGTAAACTATTGTCCTGGGCAATTGGGGGTCAAAGGGGTTGGGTACCAGATGGTAATTGTACCCTAGTGCTCTAGCAAGGCTGAATGTGACCCCTGGGGAAAGATGACGGGTCACGCAATGCACAGGAAGCCCAAAAAAGGGAGATGACGTGCACGCAACCCCTTCTAGACCACGTGTGCGGAAAAAAAAACCTGCACTACGCTGTGGCACCCAGTAACACAAGAATGAACGTATGCGTGTCACACGCAGCCTAGAATGACCTCTGAAGGGGTAGGCTACACACGGGGCAAGCACAGATGTTAGATACGTGCGTGACTCACCGTCTGCCAGGAAAAAGTGCGTGAAAAAGAAGCGCGTTTGCGCGTTGGCAACACCCCCGCCAAAAGAAGAATTGTACGCTGTCTGAGGAGACAGGACAACAGTAGAAGGGAACGCTGTTTGAGGGAACAGGCCCAGGAAAACCAGAAAAAGAGAAAAAAGAGAAAAAGCTGTCAGAGGTAACAGGGAGTACGAACTTGAAACGCCGTGAAGTAAATCGCGTGTGAAACGACAAGAAGTACAGATTTCACCCACTCGCTCTACACGAAAAGCACGTACAAGGAAATGGTGTTCTACACGTACCTTTTATGCAGGCCCACACGTCCAGCGTCACTTCCGTGTGTACGCGCTAGGGCCATTTCCACCAATTACACGCTTTGTCACTTCTGCGTGTAGGGCCATTTCCACCAATTACACGCTTTGTCACATCCGCGTGTATGCGCTAAGGCCATTTCCACCAATTACACGCTTTGACACTCGGACGTGTCTTTCATTTTTTTAACACGCAACATTTCAAACGTGTGCCATATTCAACGTGCACGTGACTTCATAGACGCGCATACGCTGGTGGCCTTTTGGCCAATGAATGTACAGACGTGTGCTGACGCGCTTACGCGCTAAGGGCCTTTCCTCGAATTACACGCAGACGTGCTGGATTTTCACGTGCAAAATCACTCCGTATCAAGCTGGCCACGCGTTCACACATGGAAGACCACGCTCCTGCCCAGAAGGCCGAATTATTGCCCCCCAGAGCCCTGAGCACGCTCCCACCTCCCATCTGCTGCTGCCTGACTGCCTGCTGCCCACGTGCCCTGCCATTTGCTGCCTGCACATCAGCCAGGGGTGCTGTTGCTGTGACCACCCCTGCTGGAACCGAAGACTCCCAACTGCTTTTCCATCGCCCCACAGCCCAGCCCCAGGACCCAGTTGCCCACCCACTCCTGCCTCTGGGGTTGCCATGTCGGGCACTGCAACATCTGGCACCAGTGGCAACCCCCGGCCAAGGAGGCAGAGGGGCACCAGCTTCACTGCCACCGAAGTTGGTGTCCTGGTGGAGCATGTCCTGGGGCAGTATGATGCCCTCTTCGGAAGGTTGCGCGCCGACAAGGAAGGGCGGACTCGGATCTGGATGGACATCGTGACTGCCATCAACGCAGAGGAGGTGGCAGTCCGCGACTACGAATGTGTCAGGAAGCGCTTGGAGGACTTCAGGTCCAGGTCCCTCAACAAGGCCCGGCGCTTCCTGAAGGCAGCGGATGCTAAGGGGCGCCGGGGCCATTTGTCGGAAGATCAGATGAGGGTCCTGGAACGCATATCCCCAGTGCTCCACGTCCAGGTCCTTGAGAGGCAGACCCGTCTGGAGTCGAGCGGTAAGTGTACATGCATACTGATTGTAAGCTGTGCGTGTGGTGTGCCAGGAGTGTGCAGGTTGAACATGTATTTTTATGTGGGCAAGTAGGGGGGGTGTACAGGGCCGTGAGGGTGACACATGCGAGGGGTCTCATGTGTGACACATGGATGGTGCTTGTGTGTGTGGGCTTGCATGGCACAGGATGTGGAGGAATGATTGTCAGGTGTGACATGGATGTCGATCGGAACACTGCGACAGTTGGCGGAGGTGTACACATGCATGCAAGTTTGGTGGTGTGTGTGCATGTGTAGTGTACTCCCTATGTTGCATGTGATGTGTGGATGACCTTTGGCTGCTCATGCTGTTGTATGTGAATGGATGGTGCTGGCTGTTGCAATATGCCTGTGGTATGGCTCATGTGTGCAAGTTGAAATGACATGTGTGTTGGGGATTGTGATGCCATGTCTGAGGTTTACCAATGCCACTCATGTATGACTGTCATGTGTGTATGAGTCCATTGGACAGTGCCCTGATGCCTGTGTTTTCTTTCTCCCTGTCTGCAGCGTCAACTGATGAAGAGGGCGGAGAAGGTGCTGTGGAGCACAGCGGCAGGGGTCGCACCACCAGCCGGAGACGCAAGGCCCGGATCCCCTCCCAGGTTCTGATCTCGTCAGGGAGTGTGGAGTCCGGTGCCGTGTCCAAGGCCGCAGCTGCCGAGGGGAGGTCCAAGAGGTGGAGGTTGGAGTTGGACTCCTCGGCAGCAGAAGGGGCAGCTGGGACCCCACAGGGCCCAACGGAGGAAGATGGCACACAGTCATCCAGGTTGGTGGGGGGTTTGGAGGAGGAGGAGGCCGTACAAGCGTCAGAGGCGGGGTCTGGAGGTGGGGTTTCCACTGGTGCTAGTGGTGCAGTGCAGGATCTGGGACAGGAGGCAGCAAAGGCCGCCGCGGAGGTGCCTGTGTGCAATCCTGTCCCTGCTCCTGTCACTGCATCATCTTGCACCAGCGGGGATGCCTACCGCCAGACCCGTTCTCAGGGAGGGGATTGGCTTACAACACCTGGCCTTCCTCTCCCTGCGGATGTGGCTATCCTGCACCAGGTTGAGCCTGTCCAGGGTGGGGTGGCGTTGCGTCAATGGGCCATGCGAGCTGACCTGCAGTCTTTTCATGATGAGTCTGCACGTCTTCTTGCATGGCTCGTTGACTGCGTTGACCCACTGGGACAGCTCACCAGGGCTGGATTCCTCCGTGTCCTGGACCTTGTTCCGACCCCCTCCTCCACGGAACCCCCTATGCCCCAGTCTTCCTCCATGCCATCTTCCCACCCATGTGTCACCTGGGTGCCCTGTGGAGCTGCCTCTGACCGTGCGGCCAGGCTGGTGGACAACAGATCCCTGCCACAGTCGGGAGTCCGACGTCCAGCAGGGGTGGCCACATCAACGACTGCACCCCAGCTGGAGGAGGATGTGCAGGCACCTTTGGACAGGGCACATGGACAGCAGCAGCTGCAGCAGCAGGCGGCTGTAGGTGGGAGCCACGATAGCTCGGGGCCTTCAACATCGGAGGGGCAGGCATCGGCCGGAGGGCAGGAGGACCCTGGACGGGAAGTGTCTTCCGTGTGGCAGCGGTTGGGCCACGCCATAGATGCGGAGCAGCGGTGGGCAGAAGAGGCGCGGCTCACGATGGTCAGGGCGGAGAACTCCATGCGGAGGGCCCTGAGGCGGGCCGAGTGCCTCGAGGCAATCCGCAGGGAGTTGGAGGTGAACATGTCGGCGTCCCTGCGGACCCTCGGGGCCATGGAACAGGACCGCCTCCGGGACATAGACGAGGAGTTTGATGATGCCTTGGCCCGGAACACCACTAAGTGAGCCGCTGGACTGGCCCGCCGCCATTGTATATAGTTATTTAGTGATAGGTTTCCTTTATATTTTATTTTTATTTGGAGTCGACGGACACTGCTCCACCTTTTGTATATAGTTCCATTTTAGATAGGTTTTTTGGTAGGTTTCATTTCTTCTGTTGGGATGATGGACCCTGAATACTTTGTACATAGTTGGACTTTGGATTTGGACATTTTTTTTTACTATGAATATTTTTTCCCATGGAGCAATGGGAGACATGAGTGGGGGCCTGGTGGGGGCTGCCCATGGTGGCTGGGGGGTGGGGGTGGTGGGAGATATGGGTGGGGGCCTGGTGGAGGGTGCCCCACACTGCTGGGGGGGTGGGGGTGGTGGGAGACATGAGTGGGGGCCTGGTGGGGGCTGCCCATGGTGGCTGGGGGGTGGGGGTGGTGGGAGACATGGGTGGGGGCCTGGTGGAGGGTGCCCCACACTGCTGGGGAGGTGGGGGTGGTGGGAGACATGAGTGGGGGCCTGGTGGAGGCTGCCCATGGTGGCTGGGGGGTGGGGGTGGGTGGGAGACATGAGTGGGGGCCTGGTGGGGGCTGCCCATGGTGGCTGGGGGGTGGGGGTGGTGGGAGACATGGGTGGGGGCCTGGTGGAGGGTGCCCCACACTGCTGGGGGGAGTGGGGGTGGTGGGAGACATGGGTGGGGGCCTGGTGGGGGCTGCCCATGGTGGCTGGGGGGTGGGGGTGGGTGGGAGACATGAGTGGGGGCCTGGTGGGGGCTGCCCATGGTGGCTGGTGATGGGGGTGGGTGGGAGACATGAGTGGGGGCCTGGTGGGGGCTGCCCATGGTGGCTGGGGGGTGGGGGTGGTGGGAGACATGGGTGGGGGCCTGGTGGAGTGTGCCCCGCACTGCTGGGGGGGTGGGGGTGGTGGGAGACATGAGTGGGGGCCTGGTGGAGGCTGCCCATGGTGGCTGGGGGGTGGGGGTGGGTGGGAGACCTGAGTGGGGGCCTGGTGGGGGCTGCCCATGGTGGCTGGGGGGTGGGGGTGGGTGGGAGACATGAGTGGGGGCCTGGTGGGGGCTGCCCATGGTGGCTGGTGATGGGGGTGGGTGGGAGACATGAGTGGGGGCCTGGTGGGGGCTGCCCATGGTGGCTGGGGGGTGGGGGTGGTGGGAGACATGGGTGGGGGCCTGGTGGAGGGTGCCCCACACTGCTGGGGGGTGGGGGTGGTCGGAGACATGAGTGGGGGCCTGGTGGGGGCTGCCCATGGTGGCTGGGGGTGGGGGTGGGTGGGAGACATGAGTGGGGGCCTGGTGGGGGCTGCCCATGGTGGCTGGTGATGGGGGTGGGTGGGAGACATGAGTGGGGGCCTGGTGGGGGCTGCCCATGGTGGCTGGAGGGTGGGGGTGGTGGGAGACATGGGTGGGGGCCTGGTGGAGGGTGCCCCACACTGCTGGGGGGGTGGGGGTGGTGGGAGACATGAGTGGGCGCCTGGTCGAGGCTGCCCATGGTGGCTGGGGGGTGGGGGTGGGTGGGAGACATGAGTGGGGGCCTGGTGGGGGCTGCCCATGGTGGCTGGGGGGTGGGGGTGGGTGGGAGACATGAGTGGGGGCCTGGTGGGGGCTGCCCATGGTGGCTGGGGGGTGGGGGTGGGTGGGAGACATGAGTGGGGGCCTGGTGGGGGCTGCCCATGGTGGCTGGGGGGTGGGGGTGGGTGGGAGACATGAGTGGGGGCCTGGTGGGGGCTGCCCATGGTGGCTGGGGGGTGGGGGTGGTGGGAGACATGGGTGGGGGCCTGGTGGTGGGTGCCCCACACTGCTGGGGGTGGGGGTGGTGGAAGACATGAGTGGGGGCCTGGTGGGGGCTGCCCATGGTGGCTGGGGGGTGGGGGTGGGTCGGAGACATGAGTGGGGGCCTGGTGGGGGCTGCCCATGGTGGCTGGGGGATGGGGGTGGGTGGGAGACATGAGTGGGGGCCTGGTGGGGGCTGCCCGTGGTGGCTGGGGGGTGGGGGTGGTGGGAGACATGGGTGGGGGCCTGGTGGAGGGTGCCCCACACTGCTGGGGGGGTGAGGGTGGTGGGAGACATGAGTGGGGGCCTGGTGGAGGCTGCCCATGGTGGCTGGGGGGTGGGGGGGGTGGTAGACATGGGTGGGAGCCTGGTGGGGGATGCCCATGGTGGCTGGGGTGTGGGGGTGGTGGGAGACATGGGTGGGGGCCTGGTGGAGGGTGACCCACACCTCTGGGGGGTGGGGGGTGGGAGACATGAGCAGGTGTGCAGGGTAGTCCCCTGTTTTGTTGGCTGCCTGCAGGGGCCTTGGAGGGTGTACAGGGTACACCTGTGAGGACCCACCCAGCCTAATCGCGTGTGATTATTCCCGCGCACCCCTATAATACACGTACCCAGCCAAATCGCGTATGATAATTCCCGCGCACCCCTGTAATACACGTACCCAGCCAAATCGCGTGTGATTATTCCCGCGCACCTCTGTAATACACGTACCCTGGCTAATGGCGTGTAAAACTTCACGCGTACCCCTGTCATACACGTACCCAGCCAAATCGCGTGTGAAAATTCCCGCGTACCCCTGTAATACACGTACCCTGGCTAATCGCGTGTTTAACTTCACGCGTACCCCTGTCATACACGTACCCTGGCTAATCGCATGTAAAACTTCCCTCGTACCCCTGATATGAACGTTACCCGCTTTGCGTTCCTTGTTTGGCAGCCCTATCAACTGGTCCAGGGTTAGCGCAGCCTTTTGCGATGATTTAGCGATTTTGATGGCTTTTCCTTGCGCGAGGGCGTTCTTGGGGGCGTTACTGGCGCTGCTGCAGGGTCGCTGCGATACTCTGCGCCACGGCTGGTTTGGGAGCCTAAAATCCATGAATACGCTGTGCGTGGAAATCGGTTTTGGCGCACGCGCCTGGCGCAGACAATCGCACGCGGACACTCTGCGCCAGCCGCTTGCGACACTTTTCTGCGAAATTCTATGAATTACCCTGTTAATGTGTTGTTTTTTAATTATTGTGCAGGCCTCCAGTTTCCAATATGTCTATGGGCCTCATTACGACCCTGCCGGTACGGTATGGACGGTGCCGGTAAGGCACCGGCACCATCCATAACATACCGCCCTATGGGGCAGAATGGGGATTGGGAGCCCGGCCTTAGCGCCTCCCGCGAATGGGCAATTACCGGCCCCTTCATCTCATAATGGGCAGGTTATTGCCCAATCGCAGGAGGCGGTGCCGGTAGTGAGCATGGCGGTAGCCGTGCCTGCCATACAGGCACGGCTATCGCCATGCTCATAATGAGACCCTATGTGTTTGTTTGATTCAATGCCCTGGTGGCAATAAGCAAACACCAGCCGTCTCGTGCATGCTTGCAGGCCTTCTTTAGGTAGGGGGAGCGCAGGTTTATTTTACTGCTGTCAGTGAAGTGAATTCATACCTTGGTGTTAAAACTTTCTAAGACTGGCATGTCTTTTTAAAGACATGGGGCCTCATTACAGGACTCTATGGGAATGGGGATTAACGAAATGCTGGCGCTTGACTTCCTGGTGACACCGGGCTATTCCAAGTCCGGCGGCCAGAAAGTCAGGCGCCGGCAATTTCCTTAATCCCCATTCCCATAGAGTCCCATAGGGCTCTATGGGAATGGGGACACGGGAAGCACTGACACTGTTGTTAACCGGTGCTTCCATGACGGCTTTGCTTGCCATGACTGCTGTGCCTGGCAGGGTCAGACCTGTCGGGTAAAGTGGCTCTGGCAGGCAAACCCGTAGTTTGCCAGTCTGGAAACATTGTTGCCATTAAGCTTACCAGCACCGTTGTTTCCGGAGCAGCAAACTGAGAATGAGGCCCAAGGCAGTCTTATGAAAGTCAAAACACCACCAGCAAACATGTCCTGTTTAGCTGAATGTAAGTAGAAATTCAGCAATACAGATCCTATATAGCTGAATTTCTACTTACATTCAGCTAAACAGGGCTTGTTTGTTGTGTCTTTAGAATTGAACTTTAAAGGCACAGCGTTGCTGTAACTTTCATAAGACTGTGGTATGCTTTTATGCCAGTCTTATGAAAGTTAATACAGAGCGTCAGCAAGGAACTTTTGTGGTCTAGTGGTTAAGTGTTATCCCTTCCAACCACATTTCACCCTTTCTTGACCCACCTCTTTCCTTCAGATGCCATGTCCCCTCCAAAAATGTCAGCAAAGTTACAACACTGGCACAATATTATGTTATGTTAACTGGCTTTTGTACTGTGCGGATCACCACCGTAGTGGCCTTAATGACTGAGACCTTGTCCGAATGAGTGAAATGGACCCCACCAAAGGTGTGAAAAAGATGATGGCCTTTTGGGTGAACAGGAAGCAGGAAAGATGTAGGCGGGAAATGGTAAAATGGCGAAAAGTCAGAACAAAAACAGACAAACATAAGTCACAAAAAAGAAGGGAGAGGTAACCTGTTGATGAATGATTAGGAGGCCTGGTAATGCCACACCCGCTGACAGAGGTGTAATAGCCAATTGTTGGCTGTGTCTTGAAAGAAAGCTGGGGAAGACAAAAGGGCAATAAAACAAAGGGCCTCATTACACCTTCACGGAACGGGTTAACGGGCTCCGCTAATGGAGGCAGACCCGTTAAACCCGTTTCGCAAAATGACGAGGTCCCCTCGTGGGACACGGTAAGGACGCCTGGTAAAACCAGGCGTCCTTACCGGGTCCCGCAGGGGAAGAGGGAGCTAACAAAGGGCTGCTCGTTATCGGCCCGTTGTTAGCTCCCTCTCCCATTCCCATTGAGCCCTATGGGGGCTCAAATGGGAATGGGGAAGGTCCAGGTCCGGGTTCCCAGAGGGAGGAATTACTGGGCCCTCCGAACTCGGAATGGTCCGGTAATTCCCCATTCAGGGAACCTGGTAAAGGAGCCCGGTTTGGCGGCAGCCATGGAGCTAATAGCTCCATGGCTGCCGCCAAACTCGTAATGAGGCCCAAAGAATCTCTCCACACTGAGCCCCACTAGGATAGCATCCAGTGAAGAGGAGTGAGTGAGTGTGACAACTATATAGCAAAATCTGCTGTCCTTCCCTCAGCTAAAGGTGGCCAGAGGACATTGTAATGACCATGGCACGTCCGTGAAGTGTTCTGCTGGATGCAATGGTTGATCACCTAAGAAAACCCGGTGAACCATATATCTTCCTGAGAAAATCAAGTGACATGTGCACCGAGGAAGCAATTCCAGGTGATGCATCAGGGCCACCAGCCGAGATGCAGGACAGTAGACCATTTGTCCCCAAGTCTTCCCCAACTGTTGGCCATCGCTCCTTCGTATAGTGCAAAATGACTCACTCACATGGACTCAATTGTGCAGCCAAGTCAGAGAGAGATCAAACCATCTGCCAGTATCACACAACCAGGACAGACAATATGGATTTATTAATTTAGTTATTCATTTATTCTAATTGCGTGTGCACAAGTGGTTCTGCATTTGTAAGCCAATATAATTAGATGCCAGTTGCCTGATAACATTTCCTAATTCAACGCTGGGATTTGGCGCTTTATGTATTAGACTCTGGCTCACCCCTTATTCTCTATAGCTTGCCATGGATCTCTTCTGAGTGGAGCTTTCTGGCTTTGCAGTAGGCACCTTGCTTACATCTGCATTTTTAATTTCTCTTTCCCTTACCTGCCTCACTTAGTGCTGGGTTTGTTGGGAACCAGGGCTTGGATTCCCTATTGCTGTCAAACCATCAGTGGTATTCTGCACTGGCCTGGGTCACTCAGGCCCCCCGTGTTCATTCCCTGGAACCTTGCATTTATTATCCTATGTCAGTGGTATTCAAACTTGTTCATACTGAGCCCCCGGCCTTGAGTACAAATATTGTTTCTGGGCCCCCACCTAGGAATTTCTATTAAAATCAGTCACCTTAATCCTTTTTTTAAATATGAAAAACAGTCATCTTAAACCCTTTTTAAAGCGTCTGTGCCACCCCTGAATAACCTTCGGACACCTGTAGGGGGGCTATCCCCCAGTTTTGAAGACCACTGTCCTACTGTCCTATGTGTACAGGGGATCCAGTTCTTGATCTCTGTCAAGCCTCCTGCGTTACTCCCCATTCAATATTGGTTGTGCCAGCACTTCTCCACATCGCCACTCCAATCTGGTGGTTACCTCCCACTTCCGTCCGCGTCCCCCTCTTAGCCTCTCCCCATTCTGCCTTGTTATTCTTTCCCTGTCGTACGGTGCTAGCGATTCCTCTTACCAGCCAACTATTGCCATCCAGGAACACCTTACTTTTTGTTCTGCACAATGGGAGAGATTTCTTCAGCAATTCCTTAGCAATAAACTTTTTTTCTCCTACATCACCCTCGAGGAAACACAAGGAAAGAGTCCAGCACCATGGAGTTAGGTATCAACCCAATCCTGATGAAACCTTCACTAAATACAACCTCGGGGCATTGATTACTGGGTTTCGGGATTTACTCTTCTGAAGACCACATTCTGGTTCGTTTTTATTCTATGTTTTGAAGGGCTTCAGGCTGGTTGTCCCTGTCCGTGTTTCCTTCATGCCTTTTTTACCCATCAAGTACTAGTGGTGGGGCTTTTGTTAGGTCTCACATGAGTACTCCACAGGGCTTATGTCGCCAAAATGAAGGACCAGAACTTTCACACAGGAAAAACTTGACTGAGGGTGCTAAAGCACCTGGTGCAGTGCTCCAGCCCCACCCCAAAAAAAGAGAGTGAGTGAGTTTGCCAGAAACATCATCTGGAAACTTGCTGTGTTACCACGGTAATGTGGCAGCCAAGACAGAAACATAAGGCAGTATGCACAATGAGTGCACTTATGGAGAGAGGGTGTGGCACACGGTGGAGCAACTCGTGTGTGGGAAATGTAGAGCAAGTGCCTTGGATGAACACCAAGGCCACAAGGTGACAACCAAGAAACAGAAACTATACCGAGGGAGGCAGGTGGAGGGGCTGGCAGACACAATGGAATTCCTACCCTTTTTAGAATGTTTAATTCTGAGTCATCCAATAGAGATTCATGGCCAGAGTTCTTAGATTCTTCATGGCCAGAGTTCTTAGATTCCAATTGGCTGAGCCACCATGAACGTTATGAAAAGGGTGCTAAAAGGCGTTATTCTCATCTGGTGCAAAATATCAACCTGCTGAAGACACAGCTCTGACCGAGTGGTGATGTCAGACGACACAATATTATTGGCTCAAACCAACAGTGCTGCTATTTTTCCCAAACGCAATTAATGTACTGCCTGATTGCAATTACTAGCTGATGGTTATGTGTTCATGAGTATGGTTGCTTGTGTGTGGCGTTAAGTGTGTATGAGGAGGTCCGTTCTAATTTATTTTATTTGTGTTTAATTGTGTTGTTTCGTAACGTGCTGTGTGGAGAGCAGCATCAAAACACAGCGTGGGGGTGGTTGAAAGGGCGGGTTGGAACCTGGGTCAAGGTGCAGAATGGAAAATTGAGGGGAGTAGGGTTGGGTCCATGTGCCGCAGTAGAGCACACCAAGGGCAAAATAGTTCCATTCCCACAGAACCATATAGGGTAAGCAGAGGAATGGGTGGGTGATAAAAGGTAGAATTAAAGATAGATATTTCCAATGCTTAAGGTAAAATTATTGGTTAGAAGCAACGCATGTAAACATTGGCCCAAGTAGGGCTATAGATTCTTGAATAATTGCTGCCTGTGGTCATGTGGGTTGCTGGCTGATGTTCTCTGAGTGGTTTTCTGAGAACCTGGGTTGACTCCTCTTTGATGACTGGGGCACTGGGTTTTGGTGGCCTAGCTAGTTTGGAAACACCATTTATTATTATTTTTTTATTAAAAGCCCCATGTGTAACAGTTTCTGAAAATCGCAAGTGATTTGGTTCCACTTTTAGTTGTATTGGGAGGTTTTTGCTGCAGTTAGAGCTTGTCACCTGAAAAAGCCTGGCCCGAAGTGGAAGGTTAATGCAGGCAGGTTCTTGGTTGTTGGTGGCACCATCCTCTTTCCAGGGATGTGTTTGTGTTTGTATTTTCTGCCAGGTGCTAGTGTAAGGCTGTGAGTGATCAGGTAAGCTGGTCTCGTGATTTAAGGTCATGAATGAGTCTAGCTTCTTGTTTTGTCTGAGTTGGTGTTGGGTGGCGATATGTTTTCCAAAGTACAAATTGTTGCCTGACTGTGTATTTTTGTGCATGTGTTTATGGAAATGTCTCTGTACATCTATGATGCGTATGCGTGTACGCACGTGTGTGTGGATACTTGATAGTTTAAATGGGCGTATCTGCACATGTGGAAAACCTTGCCCTGTGTCAATGGCAGGTGCCTGGATCTCTATACGAATGAGGAAACAGTGTTTTTTTATTTATTTATTTTTTAGGAATCTGTTTGGGTTGGTGAGTGTCTGGAAGCGTCTGGGTTTCTAATTTGGTTGGATTCGTATTCATCTTAATATATGTGGTTTGGTCTCAGACTGCTTCTGTTTTGATTTGTTTGTCAGCATTGTGTTAGTAATCAAAGAAAACACACTTGTATGGGTTGGAGTGTTCAAGGACACGTATTTTGTTTACTTATGTTTGTTTTATGTGGTCATATTTAAATGTAAATGCTATTTGGTTTGTGTTTTTCTTTTGATGGCATGCGTTTGTATAAAGCTGTTTTCTTGTGGGCATTTCCGACCCATGCCTTTCTGTGTATAGCTATATTTCAGTCATTGTAATTGTGCAACCAAGTGTTACATTCTCTGGATACATGTGTTGTTTCATATTAGTGAATGTGATTGTCCCTGCAAGTGCCAAGTAGTCTTTGCAAAAAGCAGCAGAACTCGATAGCTTGCTTTTTTTTTGCGCGACACAGCCTGACAACATGTTATTTGGGGAATTCAGCGAGGTCGGGAATTGAAATGAAGTCTTGCGGTGCTGTGAAAATAGGTAATGTGTCTGTGTTTGTAATAAAATCGTTTTTGAAGTCCTGGGCAGGATCATCTCATGTCAGGGGGTATTTGAATGACATCGCTATGACCCCTCGGAAATGTTTACAGAGATGGAGACAAGAGATTGCAAGCATAATCCCTAGTCTTTTGTTTCAAGACATACTTGACAGTTTGCCCTCCTAGGATAGATTAGCAGCATTGAAGTTAAAGTGCAAACCCTTACCACAATCTTATGTGTCTACCATGGAGGTCTCATTCTAGTTCTCGAAATTGCAGTTGCATTTTAGGGACCATTTAAGTGCTCTGTTTTTTTATGTCTGCATACATACCATTAGTTCGCATTTTTTTTCTTTCTGTAGCAGCCTTCATCAGAGAAGCAGAAATAGTCAAAAACAGCCTCATTATGAGTTTGGTAATAGCGCTAAAACAGGCAATCTTGGAAATGGGCACCTGTTTTACCACCCACCAAATTATTATTAATGGAGTTTTTACTGCATATGCTATTCCTAGGATAACACATGCATTAAAACAAAATTTGATCAAGCCGGTCAAGTGGCACAGCGGGTAGAGCGCTCGCTTTGACAAGTTCGAATCCCGCGGGGCCAAACTCAGCCTTTCATCCTTCCGAGGTCGATAAATGAGCACCACACACCATGGGTAATAAAAAGCAGCGCTCAGATGCCTAAGGGTTCGTAGCGCTATATAAATGCCAAATTATTATTTATTATGATATAAGAAACCTTGTAAGAAGAACTTGATTTTATGTTGAAGTCGCAAAAGCCACACAGAAGTCTTAAAGTTTTATTCATGAACTCAAAGGATGTGCTAACATCAATGTATCCCTTAAGCCCTTAAGTTACATGACACAAATATGTAGGGGGGGGGGCTGTGGAAGGAGGAGAAAATGTAATGTAGTGAAAGGTCAATAACGACCCTTCTCTGTATTATTAACATTTCCACAGTAGCGGCCTTGCCGGACCCGGTATTTGCCCATTGCTGGGTGCCAGAAAAAATTCTTCGCAATTCCCATTTGAGCCACACAGGGCTCAATGGGAATGGAGAAGCCGGATGCACCGGAACCGTTGTCAACGGTGTATGTGCATCCGAAAAGCTGTGCTCGCGGGTGCCTTTCATTCCGCCAGGTCTGACCTGGCGGAATGAAAGGCACCCGCGAGCACAACTCAGAGTTTTGTGGTCTAGATACAACGGTACCGGCAAGCTTCCTGGTACCATTGTATTCGGCAAACTTGTAATGAGGCCCAATGCATTTCCATCCTCAAAACAAGGATAGGAATGGAGACAAGATACAAAAAGTAGTACAGCATGCAATATTTTATAAAATACACCTCCATTAATGGCAGCATGGTGTTTAGCTAGTATTTATTTGGAGACATGCCTGTGCCACATTTGGTAATAAGAAATAAGAATAAGAAATACAGCATGCAATGGTGTCAGGTCTAAATCGTCCAAACTCCTACCAAGGACCATCATTTTGCTTGTTTCTTCAGCCGTCCATTTGCTCATTCTTTTTATTCTTTATGCTAACAAGAAAAAATAATGTATGTATGGGATTTATAAAGCTCAAACCAAGACGGGAAACAATGGAGTGCATCACAAAGGGGAGGTACCTAGGGGTTAGAAGTAGGGTGCAAACGTAGGAGAGGAGATGGGATTAATACAAAGAGCAGTGGAGGAGGGATTCCAGAGGGGTACAAGAGTTGAGTGGAGAGATCAGTGCTGGAAGCAATATGCTTTGAAGAGTACGGTTGACAGGTCCTTCCGAAGTGTAGGATGGAGGGGCAGTCTTATCTGTATTGGCAACTTGTTCCAGAGACAGGATGCATAGCACAAAAAGGGTTGTTTCCATCCCGACGATGTTGTGGCTTCTGATGGTGTACCTGCATCTCGAGATGGTGAGCTTCTCAGCTAAGTAGAGTGGTGTTTACATTGTCGCTGTTTTGTAGGTGCTGCTGGCAGTATTTAACATGATGCATTCTTGAAGATTTAGGCAGTGCAGTTTGTTGAGGATGGGGGTGTTGTAGTTGAATTTTCTTAGTCTTTTGATCATGTGTGCTGCAGCAGGCTGAATGGCATTAAGATGAGTCAAGGGGGCATCCTGGACGCTGGCAAGTAGGGCATTGCCACCATTCAAGTGGGAGGTGGCCAAGACCTGGACAACTGTTCTGAAACTTGGGATAAATATGAAAGATTTTATTTTGCAGACGTGGGAAAGATGGTACCATGCGGCTTGGGTCTTTTTGGTGATATATGTTTTGAATGAATGGTCATCGTTGATAATAAAGCAGAGAAAATTTGCAGTGGGTGAGAGCCCAAGCATCATGCCAATCAGCGAATTTTGGTTTTAGGCATGTTTGGTGGGTCTTCCTAGGAGAAGTAATTCACTTTTTGTTGGGTTGAGCTCCAGGTAGACACTCCAGGTTTCCATGAAGGACCAACAATGCTTGAGTCGATAGATGACAGTGATGCACTTCATCTTTAGCTAAAGGTGTTTTTGCCATATGCATATTGGTGCATCTTGATCTCTCTGTTGGCAAGTGGATGCCTAAGAACTTCCAGTTAGAGTTTGGAGATGACATTGGCTGACCTCCTAGCTGAATTGGAATTTCTCAAACCTGAAACGGTTACACTTAGTATGCATTATGGTAAACTAAAGGAGTGTGTCTCTACTAGACCTGTTCCTAGTTTTTCTTCAGCTAGTATACACACCCCTAATTCTGAAATCAAGGACACTGTTAAGATCTTGAGTGGCAGGAGCAATGATACCACCAATAATTGCCAATTTAACGAGGGAACGTGTGTGTGACAGCGCTGTGTGTTTTTTATTTATCCTGCAAGAATGCTGTTAGTGGATCCTGCTGGTGATCTACATAGCCCGACAGCCTAGGTGGGGAGAGCAGGGCTTTCTGGGCCCTTGGGGCCACTTTTAAGGTCATCCTCAATTGAGAAGTGCTGCTACTTTGTTGCAGTGTGTGACGGTGCTGTGTGGTTTTTTATTTGTCTTGCAAGAATGCTGTTGGTGGATCATGTTGCTGAAGTACATTACCCAACAGCCTAAGTGGTGACTGCAGAGCTTTCTTGGCCCTTTGAGCTGCATTTAAGGCCAAATGGAATTATTGAGCACTACGAACTGTGGGTTGCCGTGCCTGTTGTTGTTTCAAATCTTGAATGCAATGGCAGTCGGTTGGATAGAAACTGGAAGGCCTGTGCTCGTGGTGCCTAATACGTATGTCCTGGTAGCTTGGTTTTAGTTTCTACTCAATTGGCGCTGGTGCTGTGATTAATATACAAAAAACGTCTTGTCAGCACTCAGCTGAGTAGGTAGGTAGAGCCACAATATTCATTGTTTCTAATTTATTTTTATTTTTGGTTCAATCAATTTCTTGATGAGTTGTTCAACTGTTCCTAATACAGTGAAGTGTCCAGGTGTATTAACATTGTTTTTCAGGTGGTGCCGATAGGTGTGTCGACCGTACAGGTCTTTATCAACACTGGTATGTGTCTGTCATCAGTTGGGTTGGGGTTGGAGCAAAGAGAGGTCTCTATTGTGGCCCAACAGTGTCCTGAGTAGCTTGAGGAGCAGAGGTTTTAGTCAGGGCTCCTTGCAATCATCGTGGGTTGATACCTGCGTTGGTCTGTGTTTGTCTGCTTCTGTTGCCCGTCTGATCGGAGTACACCAAAACAGCATGCCACTTCATAAATCTGCACCAAATTTGGCATAGTTGCCTGTTCCAACCCTCCAGACATTACTGGCTATGTGACATTTTGACACGCCACCCCTTACCCTGGAATTCCGCAAAAGTCAAAATTGGTTTGTGGGTTAGTGGCAAAGTGTTGTTCCTTATACAATTCAACACAATTTCAACATCTGCACCACAT
This sequence comes from Ambystoma mexicanum, assembly GCF_040938575.1. NCBI lineage: Eukaryota > Metazoa > Chordata > Amphibia > Caudata > Ambystomatidae > Ambystoma > Ambystoma mexicanum. The sequence continues at coordinate 81,674,835 of NC_090941.1, forward strand.
TTTGCATAGTTACCTGTTAGGACCCTCTGGACATTACTGGCTACATGACATTAAGACATGCCACCCCGTTCCCCAGATTTCAGCACATGTCAAAATGTGCGGTTTTGTGGCTTGGCAAAGCGTTGTTCCTTATACAATACCACACCAATTCACCAATCTGCACCAACAATTGCATAGTTATTTGTTAGAACCCTGTGGACTTTACTAGCTAAATTACATTTGGACACCCCACCCCTTTCCCCGGATTCAAAAGTCAACATTTGTTTGTTGGTTTGTTGGTTTGTGACTGGGCAAAGCGTTGTGCCTTATACAATTCCACACTGTATCACCAATCTGCACCTAGTTTTCCATAGTTACCTGTTACAGTGTCACTTGGAATGGAAAAAAATATATGTTTATAAACAAGCCTTGCAATGAACATGTACTTTAGTAATATTGAACTTTAGGTCCATAGATGTTGGAACCGTTGCATCATGTCACCTATCATGCTGCTCAGAAATCTCCATGTTGTTCTCACGTACAATTATACGTTTCAGAATTAGTTTTTAAGAAGAACAATATATTATTTCTGTAGTCTTTGTGAGAACATTTTTTTTTAATTAGAAATAATTAAAAAATGTAGTGCATTGTTCTTTTCACCTTTCTTATGGAGCCTTTCCGAAAAAGTGTAAAGCTACCTTATGGTATTTCTAACAAATAGTAACTACAGGAAATTGAAATCCTGTGCAACACTGAGTATATCAGCTAGTGTGATGTACAGATGGGCTTTAGAGAAGGAGTTGGTACCATACATCAGACCAAGAAATCTTTATTTAATCAAGTATGCCCTTGGTTTCTGCATTCCTGTCTTCATAGCCTTTATGGATTTATCACTGCCTTCTGAACGAACACATAGACAGGACCTGCATGGGGAAGGAGCTTATGACTTTAGGCAGTACTGATTCCTTAGTGAGTATTCTGGAGAAACTTCTAACAATAGTGCAAGGGTATATTTAACAGATGGGGAATGACAAGGCACATTTTGGTTAGCAGGAGATGCAGCAGGGTGATGTGCTGCTCCCCCTGATGTTCAGTCAGGTAGCCACAGGAGAATTTCTGTTTTGCTTTATGTGGATGATGGTGTATCACTTCCAAAGGCAAATGTCTTAGGGAAATATCAGGGAAGGCAGAAGAACGTACCCTAAACTGGGCAGCTTCCGTGAATGCACTGTGTGACCAGAAAAGCAACAGTGCATTGCCCACCCTCTGCTGCATTGTAAACCAGCTGAGGAATTTAAAATAGGGATGTGTAACACAAAAAAGAAGTTTGCAGCTCCCTAGAAATTGAGCCAAACTGCATTTTTGTGGATAGGATCAGCCAATTTGTAAATGCCTGGGGGCTACTCTCTAAACTGGGTCTACAATTGTTGAATGTGCTTGTAAGGGCTCCGCTATTGTCTACTGTCTACCCTACCCAGTTCAGAGACATATGGACACATACAAACATGCCACACAAAGAAGAAGCTTGCAGCTCCCCGAAAATGTATCAAAACAGCATGTGTGTGGATAGGATTAGCCAATTTGCAAATGCCTGGGCTATTCTGTAAACTGGGTCTACGGTTGTAAAATGTTGTCTTGTCTACCAAGACCTTTGTATAGACATATTTATTGTCTGTCACTCAAACACACACACACACACACGCACACACTCACAGGTCCATTTTCTTCTCTTACTGTGACAGTCACCATTAAAGTGACCGAAAAGTGACTGTGCAATGTGCCTTATTGTATAGCATCCAGGGACAGAAAGAGAGTGCAATTGAAGTAATGGTGCATTCTCAAATCCCTCACAGTGCATCATTATTCACACTTACAGCACATAATATTATACCACTACTGAGGCACTGTTAGAGCTCTCACAATGCACCTCTGTCATACCTAATAGCATTTGCCAGTATGCCCATGCAGTAAAGAGACACTCTCAGATGTATTACAGTCCATCTCTAGCCACACTTACACCATGTCTTTGTATACATGTGCAGTGACAGACGCCCAGGGAGCTATCACAGTGCACCTCTATTTGCACTTATAACAGCAGACACATAAAGGATGATGATGATGAGGATGAAGGAAGAATGATGATAACAGGGGGAATGATTGAGCCTTGTGGAACTCCACAGGTTATTGGGCAGCGCTGGGATCCCTTTTGAGCCCATCTTCAATAGTTATTTTTGTTGTAGAGTGCAGGAGTGTTCCGTTGAAGCCCATGCATGTGGCGAGGATGTTGATATGAAGGAACTTCATGATCAACAATATGGAAGGCAGCAGAGAGGCTGAGCAGGATCAGTAAACAGGGGTCTAATTTTTCCAGGATGTATTGAGTGCAATTGATAACTTGGATGGTGGAAGTCGCTGTGTTGGATCATGGTCAGAAACCGGATTGGTAGTCCCGTAATAGATTGTGCTGAGCGATACTTTCATGCAAGTGGATGGTTATATGTAAACAAAGCAGCTCATCATGTCATTATTCTGTCTGTTAATGTCTCTTTGTAATGGATTGTATAATATCTCTTCCATAGTGTTTTTATTTAAGGTATTATTTTTGAAACCCTACTTTAAAGTATTTAATTGATATATTATGATATTAGGCCAGCTGGAATACTGAAACATAGACTACATCACTGATTTGAGAAGAGAAAAGAAAAGTGCAAGAGGATAAAAAAATACATTAGTAATAGTCCAAATAGAGGTAAAACATATTCGCATTGACGGTTCTGATATGGTTTGCAGTGGAACAACAAATCAAATCAAACTAAACTGATGTCCACTGTTTATCAGGATTACCACGATGCATGCCCTGGGCAGGGCCCTGAGATCAGGCAATGTCAAACTCTTCAAAATAGCCAAATGAAAACAGAGGAATGGTGGAGGTAAAACCATCAAAGGACCAGCTACATACCTTGTGAACACATTGGATGACAGCTAGTGGCCCTGATCACTGGCCATACTTCAAGAAGGACCTGATAACAGACCTCCTCCAGGAAGCCTTAAATCACAATACTGAGATCACTGGGACTACACGCTTTCTAAAGAGGTACAGTACTAACCTGGTATCACTCTGAGGCAACCCGCCATTCCTCTACCATAAGGCCATGACCATGTTTCAGTTTTGCATTTGTGATAAGCGTGAGATACATCTCGTGTTTCTTTCTAGCATTGTGAAGTAATAACAAGTAGAGTGGGGGAAATTGTTCAATTCTGTTCTGCCTCCCACAGAAGCTTCTCGTGTCATGATCTGGTTTGCGGAAAAACACTCTTCCAACACTGTATCGAAAAGGGTGGCGCACTGTTTCTTACGCCGCCTCGCGACCCTAAACGAGCCAAGTGAAATTTCTCGTGCCACTGCACGGACCTAGCACAAATTGAAAACAGCGGCGCAAAGTTTCTCATGCCACTGCGCAAACCTAGTACCAATCGAACAAAAAGTGTTCAAAGTTCCTTGTGCCGCTATGTGAACCTAGCACAGTTAAAATAAAGTGCAAAGTTTCAGACGCTGCTGTATGAACCTAGCGCAAACCAAAAAGAGTGGTACGAAGTTTCTCGTACCGCAATGAAAAGCTAGTATGGATAAAAAAAGACCCAGCCGAAGTTCCTTTTGCCTCTGCTGGAAACTAGTACGGATCGAAATAAGACCTGCACGAAGCTTCTTGTGTCGCGAACCTAGCACCGAAGATACTCGTGTCACTGCACGAACTGCTCACAAATCAAAAAACATGCACAGCTTCTTGTGTGGCAGCAAGACACTAGCATTGATCGAAAACAAATCCTGTGTGAAGTTTCTCGTTGCAGTTCCTCGAAACTGACATGAGAACGAAAGACCACGCTCTGTACGAAACTGCACAGTGGAGGTAGAAAAATAATGATGATTTTGTGGATTGGGCGGAAGTGGAATCCAATGCGGATAAACTCACTCCTAGTTACAAAACAATAAGTTAGGGTGTTAAAAACAAACCAAATAAACAAATGAACACATATTTTTATTGCCTTTGTAGCAACTTCTAAAGGCCGCAAAAGCTCATAGGTGACGGTTGTTCAAAGTAAGTTGAGTTTGTTCAAGAATTAGACCACCACAGTGGATTTCAAACTGTATAATAGAATTAATTGTGTTTGAAGGTGAGCATTATATACAGAATGATTGCATTAATGTACTTACATGCTCAGCTACCTGCGTCTTTGATACATTAGGCAAAATTCAAATCAAAAGTTGCAGTAAAAAGTGCAAAGTGCTTCAAATCAGGCTGTAACCCGGCAAAATGTCTCAGCATGTATTTCAAAGTACTGTGTGTAGTGTATTAACACTCACCTGAGTGTTCTCTGAGCTTCATCTATTCATCTAGTGTTGGATTGAGCAGATTAGCAATGGTAGAATGTAAGGTCTGTGGCTAGCCCATCACACAGCATCTGCTGCAAACCTATGCAATAATGTGTGCTTAATCTCAAACAGATCATCATAATGCGATTATTTAAAAGAAAATATTCGTCCGCAAGTTCCCACAAATGCACAATTGTAAGTGTTGTGCATTTTTTTAAAATATGTATTGTCATTTGGCTAATAACCTTTGACAAAGAAGAAAAGAATGAAAAAACACAGCAATAATACGAACATAAGCAATATATACCGTGTTTATTTAATTACAATAGCAAAAAGACAGTTCCCCATAACGTAATAACCAGTAAAATTAGATCCGGTCGTAATACATTGGTTTCATAAAATCAGCCTTAGATATCAGGAATAAATAATAAAAAGGTCAATAACATTCTTACCTATATAAGACATCTCATAGTATTCATTCCAAGTTAAGGCATTTCATAAAATTCACTGCATTCAGTACAATCGAGGTGTATACCCCATAAACACAACTGTCCCAAAACACGTGACAGTCCACTGACACCTTAGAGTATACACATTTCTTGAAGGATGCTAATCGCTTACCTTGTAGAGCAAGACAAAATCCTAAAAGATACTGCAAATTTTACATTTCATAACATTGTCACTGACTCTGTAGGAGGCACTATCTTGGATTACCATACCGTATCTGACAAGAATTGGCTTTGTATAAAACAAGTTCCATCAAATCTGAGGAAAAAAGAACCACAAACAAATCTATTCGGGAATATCTTCAAAAAGGGTGCCAATATTAATCTTTTTTCGTGTTCAAGACTCAAATGTGTCATAGACACATGACCCCAGGATTCTCCTAATGTATTAATTAAATTCCTCTTGTAGTTTTTAGCATCAATTGTTTTTCTCTTATCTTTTCTTTTTTTTTTCTTTCCTTTTGGTGTTGTTGGTTGTTCTTTCATGATTATCAAAATGAACACTGACATATGGTTTTACACTATAATGAAATAATGAATTTGTGTGAATTTGAAATTGTTAGTTCTAAATGTATATTAATTCTTTTATATCATGATATTGTAAGGTTGATTAATTTCAAATAATTCAATGAAAAATAATTTAAAAAAATGAAATTCCTCCTATACAAAGATTACTTCATCCTTAAAGGATCAATCATAATGTAATTCTCGGTAAAATCCAATTGACTCAATAAATTACAACAATACACAGACAATCCCTTCAAAATTAAAACACTGTTCCTTCTGTTAATATCATTCAGATCTTCATAAAGAGAGCCTGAAAAAGGAGTAAGGATTTTTTAATAAAACTAGCAAATGTACTCGTTCTCTGAACGGTTTCTGTGGACAGACATAACAACTCTCTTATCAAGTGTTGAAAATCAATGATCCTGTAAGTTGCTGCTCTGATTCGCTTATCGCTTGATGTGCCTTGCACTCTGAAGAAAACTGCACTGAGAATGGGTGTGTGTGCCTGGCTGACATACCGTGGAGCAAATGTTTGGGGGAGGTGAGAGTTGGTGTGCTGATGCACACTGGGACCTTCTGTGCTCTCAACCCACCTGTTGCCTCACCCTGGCATGGTGCAGTTAGTTGTGGTGCATTGGGAGTCAAATGTCCCAGAAGCTGTGCATTTTAGGGTTGAGGACCAGTCTTTTTACGACCACATTGATGTTTCGCCGATTTCAGGCAACCGTCTCATAGGTGAACAAACTTAAATCCGGGGAACGGGGTGGGGTGTCCACATTTTATGTAGCCCGTCATGCCTGGGGGGGGTCCTAAAAGGTAAATATGAAAAATGTGGTGCAGATCGGTGAAACTAGAATTGTATAAGGAACAACGCTTCACCAAGACGCAAACCCACAAACAAATTTAGAGTTTTGCTTAAATACATGGGATGGGATGGGGTGTCCAAATTCCATGTAGCCAGTATTGTCCCAGAGGGTCCTCACAGGTAACTATGCAAAATTTGCTGCAGATTGGTGAAATGGTGTGGAATTGTATAAGGAACAATACAAAAGATGTCAAAACTTTCCATTGCGCCAAACTAACAAGTGATCTTATCCTCAGTTCATATCTTGTAGCACATAATGTTACTGTGTTAGGAATCTTCAGGAGTCTACACCAAATCAGTCTTTCTAATTTAAGAAAGTAATCAAACACCCAAAGTGGATGCAATTCGACACCATAAAGAATTTTTGGAACAATATTCCCTTCATAGGACAGAAGAGTTGTAACAAAGGATAATTTACTAGATTTTGTGTCAATCATGCACATTCGATTAGTGGGAGAAGTAAATATATTCAACAACCCATCTTTTATCTATGATTTTTATGGTTTAGAAATAATTGGATAGCCCAAATACACAAAACTATCTACTCTTTCCAGCGTATCAGGCAGTATTTGACATTGAAACTTTGATAGATTTCTTTTGCAAGTGCATTGCATAATCTTTGTTTTCATAGGATTGATTTGCAAACAATTTGACAAAGCACAATTAACAAAGGCATCCATCAGTTTCTGCAGACCCTTTTGAGTATAGTCAAAAATTTAAAAAATCATCTGTGTAAGCCAACTGCACACACCTAACATGATGAAACTTGGGAGGAGCACATGCTACCTGGTCCAAATCATTTCCAATATCGGAAATGTATACATTAAAAGGACAGCCACTTCCCTAAGTAAAATAGTTAAAATTGTAGACCAGACTGCAGGATTATTCTTAAAATGGGCATTTGAAAATGTATTTGGACCCAGAGCCCGGGAGTGACTAACTTTACTCATAACATCTTCAATTACTTCTTGGTTAATTTTGTATTTCCAACTGTCAGATTCATCCATAAATTCCTCCATCACCTCATACATTAAAGTGTCCTGTCCCGCTTGGCATACAACTCCTCAAAATGTGTGCATTAATCTGCAAGTCTGGCTGTGAGTTACCAACTTCATTAATTAATTTTCCAAAAAGAGGACACCTTTTTATTACTCAGGGTCCTAAGCATTTTTTGGATGTTCCCCTATATCCTTGCAGCCTTATTTAATCTCAACCAGTTTTTGTATGACTTTTTAATTTGTTTAATCTTCACTGTAATGTCTGCAAAGGGACTACCAGCCACCAACTTAGTTCTTCTAATTTGGGCTCTCATGTCCCTTTTTTGCAGCATCTAAAGGATCATAAGCTTGAGGATATTTACGTTGATGTATTCGAGCTTCTAGACTTACCTAAAACTGATTACACAGAGTCTTCTATAACATTTTCTAAATAATGAATGCTAAAGGTAAAATATTTCCAATCTAAAGAGGTACTTTTGAGACATAGGGCCTACCTATCGTTTACCGGTCTTAAATTATTATAGTTCCAAGACAGTCTGTTACCAGCAGGATTAAACATTAAATAAATTACCCACAAAATTGGGTTTCTCAAAGAATATTCAATAATCTTCAGACATTCACATTCATGAAAATAACAGCCTCCAACATATACATAATCAATGGTCGCGGAGACCCCACTCCCATGCAAGTATCATGACTTGGGATATCTCCGGTAACAGCTCCATCTAACATCTTAATACCCAATCCTGATAAACAGTTCTCCTAACGCAACCCATGGAATTTCTTTAAGTCCTTTCCTGTTTGCAGAGCTACAACATCATGGATCAAATCCACTTCTATACAAAAGAAGTTAAGGCCACACGCGACAAGCAAATGACCATCCTTCACATCCGGGTACCATTCTTCAACAAAAGAAGCAATTAACCCAATGAGGTACTCCACATTACAAATTCCGAGGTGCCAATATATGTTGGGAATCATGACATTCAACTCCCCATGATCTGTGCATACTTTAACATGAGTGGCTAGAATACTGCTGCAGACAATGGGCCTCATTATAACCCAGGCGTTAAGGGATTAAACCCTTAATGCCTGATTACGAGGTCCCTTTTCAGGTTGCACTTTAACGCCTGCTTTTAGCAGGCATTAAAAAACCAATCCGCAAAGGGACCTAGGAGCTAATTACGGCACCGTAATTTACGGCGCCGTAATTAGCGCCTTCCCCATTCCCATTGAGCCCTATGGGGAAGGGGCCATGGTGAATGGGGAATTACCGCCCCGCCAACCTTGGAATGGGGCGGTAATTCCGCCATTCACCATGGCGGACCCCGGCATGGACCATGGTGCTAATAGCACCATGGTTTAGCGCCGGGGTCGTAATGAGGCCCAATGGCTCTCATTCCAGGTTTGGTGGTATCCTGCCGGTAACACTGGGCAGATACCACCAAATGGAATCACTGTTTCCACCACTTGGGCTGCTGGAATTACCGGCAGATTCCAAGTGGCGCAAACCTCTGGTAAATCCCCATTCCATGGAGTCCCGTAGGACTACATGGGGGGGATTTTCCTGGTATTACCTGCAACAGTATTCCTGTACCGGTAATACTGGCAGTTTTTTGCCGGTAGGGGTCAGATTTGCCTCTAGCACTGAGCTGGAGGTAAATCCTCCATCCTTACCAGCAAATTTGTATTAAGTGCTGGTACACATTATTACTGACACTTTTACTGTGTACTGGCCAACTCAAAATGAGGCCCAATTGGCTGAGTGGATGGCCTCTAATCCCCTACAGGATTTAACCATGGTGATCATACCACCAGCCAGCCACCCTTCAGAACCCTTAACAGCCGGCTGAAAATGTATATTGTACCCACCATATGAGGGACATTCAACCATCCACTTAACCTGCAAAAGAAAGATGTTATGCTTTACCAACAAAGAACCAACAACAGGGTTAGTAGAAAGATGTACATTGCCCCTTGAATTCAATAAGAGTAAAGTTAGTGGCCGCCCTCTACTAAACATCTCAAGTTGACTGAGTGTGATGAAGAGCACAAGCCAAGACCAGTCTGGGACATCTCCAGGGGCTATCCCAGTTTGCAGGGCCTTTATATGTATTGCCTGAATTTCTCTGTTTTCTTGAGCTCCCAGATAAACCAAGATAGTGAAGTCTTTTTGACCGTGGGGTTCTATCTAGCGATCCCACTCCATTCCCCTAACATTCCTTTGGGGTGAATAGAGAGTAATATCAAGCCCCAACTGTCATAGAGATCAAACTTCTTTTAAGATAATCTCAAGTACAGTTTTGGATCTAAAATAAATAACAGACCAGTGTGTCCTGTGCATGATCTTTCATTGAGATTTCTCTCAAGTTTCGGAACTTCACCAAGAAGTCTCAAGATGTTCGATCTATTCATCACCAAATGGTGGTTATCAGGTAAAAGGCTTTTCACCAAAACTTTAAAAGGGGGAACCAAAGCAAATCCTGAGTTCTCAAGGTTCTGGTGATGGTCCGATTCACGCAAAGGACCCATACGGCACTGGTTAAATGGAAGACTACTCATCATCTCCGAAACCTTAGAGCCCTTAAGGATGCTATATGTTTGATTGCTAGTTTTTATTGAGCCCTAATTATATTACAACCACTGCTTATCTCTAGTCTCCCCTAATTGCATTAGACCCCGATTACAATTTGAGACATACAGATTTTTTAAAAACACCTGAGCTGGAATTCAAGTCATAGACTGGAGGCCTAGAATTATTGACCTTGAGGGGTTTTGCTGACAAATGTGAATCTGACAAAGGATCAGTTTGAACGGAGCATGAAACAAGTGGTTTCCCTAAGCCAGTAAACTGAACTGATTTTGGCTCCAAAATGACCACATTCTTGTTCTCATGGGGGCCAACAAAGGAGTCAGATTGAGTTGAAAAAGAAACACATGGCTTCTTCAAAGATAACGAACCATGTACATTTTGCTCACAAATTCCTCTAGGCTCAGACATAAACAACTCCTCATTCACAGATGGATCAATCGCATTCAGCCAGTAGAGGAAATTGTGCTTTTTATGTTGAGTAACAATTGCATTGCACATGCGCACTAAAGCATGCATGCTCACTTCCGTAACGTGATTTCACTGCAAATATCTCTTTGCGTGTGCATGTATTCTTACAGCTGGATTGCGGTCGATGCCTTATGATGCTCAAGCTATAAACCATATGGTATCTTCTTTGTGGTAGGGAGCCATGGAGCCTCATTAGGAATTTGCCGCTCTGGAAACAAGCGTGCCGGTAAACTCACTGGCACCCTTGTTTCCGGATCGGCCAACTCCAAGTCTGCCTGCCATGGGCACCGCGTCCAACAGGTCGGAGCCTGCCGGGTGCAGCGGACGTGGAAGGCAGACCGGTCACGGGAGCACCAACACCATTAGCAACAGTGCTGGTGCTTCTGTGTCCCCACTCCCATAGAGTCCTATTAGACTCTATGGGAATGGGGACTTACATTTTACCGGTGACTGACTTCCTGGGCTGCTAAAGTTGTAATCTCCCAGTGGCACGTCGAAGTCAGGCACCAGTAAAATATTACGGTCCAGTGGCAACACGCCGGTAGCACCGGCAGGCATACCGTCGGACCAGTAATGAGGGCCATGATCTTCATATAGTAATTTCTTCATGTCTCAATCACTTCTTCTTTATACGGATGTCATCTTTCCATTGGAAGCAATCTTAACTACACTAAAAGAGGACTCTTTTGTGATACGCTTTCCATCCACAGAAGTGGCTTGATATTGACTTAGAGGAATATTAAGCTCAATACCACCAGTGGCATTCAATCCAGCTGCATGCAACCGCTTCCAGAGGTCAGAAAACCTGCAAGAGCCATCCAGGGTCGATCTACAAGTTAATCGTGTGTCATCTGACCCCACCCCAAAAATACCCACCCCATCACCCTCATCGGGATGCCCTGATGCTGGCCTGCAGTTGTTCCCACCTTCCCTCAACCCTGATAGGGCAATAGCCCTTTATAAGGAACTTCTTACCCCTCTAAGGGACCACCTTTTAAGGCATTTCTATAACATCGCTGCCTTGCCCTGCAATGTGGGATGTCTTAACCCACTGGTCCAAGCCCTGCAACATCACTGTGCATTGCTGGCAGCAGAAACATCATAATGACCGCCGGAAAGCATGCTGCTTGCTAGAAATCACCAGAAAGTGCGCAGTGAAAACCTGAAAAATAGGCCACCATCTACTTTTGCCTATGTCAGTGGTAACACAGGAGACCACTGCCAAAACCCATCATTTGGCTGCTCACTGAGCAAAACTATTGCAAAAGAAACAGAGCTGGTTTCAAAAATCTGTTTTTATTTGGTGTCAAATTTGCAAATATCATGGCTCACAAACCACCCAAAAGATCCAACCTCCTTATTGGGTGGTCAAAATCATTCTCCTTCAAGAATCTACATAAATATGAGGTCCACAGTTATCTGAACAGGTTTGCTTGCTGGAAGAAATCTGTCAAAAATGGGTGTAATACCGCTGAGTACAGCGAGTACCTCTGGTAGAGGTGAGTCGTACCATGAGTAATGACTCACCTCTACCAGAAGCTGGCATTTTAAAACCATTTTGGGTAAAGTTGTACATTGAACCCAAACTATGCCAAAGAAAACTTTGCTATCAGAAGCCTAAGAGGTGGAGACAATTTAAAATTATATTCTGAAAAGGCTTCAAGTAAGAAATTGTTTGATGCATGTGTTAAAAATGTGAGTTATATTATAAGAAAAGACAATTTTTAGACATTGGGTTAAGAGTTAAAGTTTACCACACTGTGCTTCAAACAAATTCCACACCTCCTCCCTTAACAAAGGAAACTTCCCCCTGCCCTTGGCTAAGAGATTGACATTAAGCCCAAGGGGGGGATCCAATCAAGCACCTAACCCAGGGAACCTCCCTCCTAACTTCCCCCAGGAGGGCAGAAATTCCCCAAATTCCCCACAGAACTTCCAACCCCAAAATAATCCATCCTTCTTTCCCCACTTTCCTGAGCCCAGACAATCTAATCCGGGAGAGGGGAGGCCAAGGGTGGAGGGGTACCCAAATCTTCCCAACCCGGGGTACTACCAGAGAAGGGATAGCTACCCTTCCCGGGATCAGCCCAGGGGAGAAAACAGAGCCCTGTATCAGCCTGAGCGGGTTTCACAGCTTGAGCGCCAGGTCCAAAACATGGCACAGGATCTGGGTCACATGCTGAGGGCTCAGCAGAACCCTCAGATGAGCATGCTGGCGCAGAATGCCTCCAACTCAGTACCTGGTGCTCCAGAACAATGACGGGGGCAGCACCCTGATAATTCACCGGTTCCCAGGGAGGAGGCACAAGGGGAAGGGGGGTGTAAAGCCTTGGAGGAAGCTTCCTTCCCCACTTGTAAACAGCCCCTGGAAACCGAGGAACCGGAATCAAAATCTCCTGCCCCTGAAAGCCTGCAACCCAAGGAGCAGATGGGGGTAGGAGAAACAAAGGATCCAAACAGACCCATTTTGAGGAGGAGGTACAGATCTTCCAATTTGAAGGAGAGGGATCCTCAGAGGATCCTGGGAAAAGCATCTTCTCCTTCAGAGATGGGGGAACTCCTCCCAAAGAAAAATGGGTCCCAAGGGATTCACATCCAGACTGGGTAGATGTGGGGGCTGAGCTAGCGGCACCCATCATCACATCCCAGAACCAACAGCATCAAAATCCCCTGGTCCAAACCCATCCTGGTGACTGCCTCCAAGAAGGGGGGGGCTGCCCAGAACCGGAACCAGGGGAACTCAAAACTTCTCCTATCTCCAGTTGGCAACTTTTTCTTTCAGATTCCCAAGACTCCCCACAGAATTCTGCCCAAATCTCTTCTATCTCTATGTCCAAATCTAAAATCCTAGCCCACCAGTTGTCCAAAAATGTGCATTATCTGTGCCCCCTTGCGGAGAAGGAGGGAAGATACTATGCCCCGGTTCGAGTACAAGGGCAGGGTACAATTTTGGCACTGGTGGACACTGGATCCCAAGCTACCCTTCTGTCCAAAAAGGCCTTTGATGAACTGAATTCAGGAAGGGGGGAGAATTACCAAATTCCTCTAACCTCTCTTCCTGGACAACTTCAGAACTTTGACGGGAAGGAAATTCCCCTCGAGGGGACTGTGGATTTGGACATTAAAATTGGGCGACACAAGGGGAAACACCCGGTCATAGTAGTGACTCCAGAGGGCACCCCTTGTTTACTAGGGAATGACCTCCTGAGAAGGTTGTCACCCCTAATAGACTGTGTAAACAAGGTCCTCTGGACCCATACTAGCCAACCAATAAAACTGAAACACAGTGTCAACCATGTTAGTTTAAACGGCACATGCCACATGGTTGAACAAAAATCTGACCAAGTAGAATTTCACTTCCAGAACAACCAAATTCCAGACGTGACAGTAATAGCAGTAGGACAACAGACTGGTGATGGGGGGTCCTCTTTATTTCTGAAAATCAACCTTCCTTCCAGTTTAAGGTGGTATTCCACACTGGAAGGAAACACTATGAAATTCTTTACCAATCCACAATCAGACATTCCCACTCCTATAGTCCAGAAAGATGAGAAATCAGCTCAGAGCCTGGCTGATGTTCAGCAAATTGGAGAGCAGTTGTTCATCCCTGTTCAGTTAAATGAAGGGAAGGACTCTGTTCTCGCCCGAGTGTGTGTGAACAATGGTAAGAGCTTCATCAGCGAAGCCATGTTCCGCCAACTCCCAAAGGATCCAGCCATTCCCACATTTAGACTCATAGACAAATGGGAAATGGATCTGGAAGCACCCAATTCCAAACATCTCCTGCCAAGCAGGTGTATGCTCAAAATCTCCATAGGCAACAAGAGCATAGTTCATAATTGTTGGGTTGTGCGAGACATCACTGCCGCCTTTTACTTAGGCAGTGACATTCTCAATCGCTTCGCCATTAGTTTGGACCTAATAAACTTCAAAGCTTGGTACCGATTAGCGGATAATCCCATGGGCTTTGATGATCCAGAGAAAGCATTTAGGTCAGCTCAACTGCTGCCTTATGCAGTTGAAATTCAGATTGGAGAGGAAATCACCATCTCAGAAAGGACCCGACAATTCTCCCTGGAAGTGAAAGTTAAAAGAGGACAGAAACTGAAAAACCCTGATGCCTATGTTCATCTGAATGCTTCTCTCAGACAGCAAGGTTTGGTGGTAAACCCAACACCATTAGTCAATATAGAACATGACACCATTCCAATGGAGGTGGATAACAGCGACTTAAAGAGTATCACTCTAGCCGCAGGCACCGTTATTGGAATGGCGGTTGATGACCGACATATTTCCATTGATCTAGGTAATGAACTGTCAGGACCAATCAACAAAGGCAGTTTGGCAGAAGGGGAAGATAAGTGGGTCCATATTAATCAGCTAAAGTGTTGCCATCCTAGGCACACTCTTCAGCAACTGGAGGAGTCTTCTGGAACCCCAGAAGGGGCCACTCCCGATCCATAAAATTCCAACGATAAAATATTCCACATATAGGCCCTCATTACAACTCAGGCGTTAAGGTTTAACGCCACCGTTAACCCTTAACGCCTGATTCTGATTTTAACGCCTGCTTTTAGCAGGCGTTAAAATCCATGGCGCTAACCCGCCATGGTGCTAATTACGCCGCCGTAATTTACGGCGGCGTAATTAGCGCCTTCCCCTCTCCCATTATGCCCTATGGGGCAAAAATGGGAATGGGGAAGGGAAAATGGGAAATGGGGATTTACCGCCCCACTCACCTTGGAATGGGGCGGTAAATCCGCCATCCACCATGGTGTAAACAGAGTTTACACCATGGTGGTAAAGTTGGTGCACTTAGCACCAAGGTTGTAATGACCTCCATAGTCTATAAAATACAATAATGCAAATGTCTCCTGATTTATAAAATGGATATGTCCGCCCCACTATATTAATGGTGGTAGAGAAATGTCTACACATATGTTTTTTGCTTTGTCATCCTAGGAGAGAGATAACCTATAGTTGATTGGAAACCATGGAGACTGACCAAGGAGGATGACCCGGGGACCAGGAGCAAAGATCTGAGGGGCCCGGAGTATCGCTCAATACTCCCATCAGGACTGGCGAGGAGAACGGATCAATCCACCCCTGGTGGAGGAAAAGATGCTGAACTTTGCCATTTGTGGAATCCGGAGAGATGAGGCTGACATCCCAGTCTTGCGAATTTCCATTGATGGAAGATCAATGCCCATCGCAAGAGGGGGGGCTTGTGGGATGTCTTAACCCACTGGTCCAAGCCCTGCAACATCACTGTGCGTTGCTGGCAGCAGAAACATCATAATGGCCGCCGCAAAGCATGCTGCTTGCTAGAAATCACCAGAAAGTGCGCTGTGAAAACCTGACAAATAGGCCACCATCTACTTTTGCCTATGTCAGTGGTAACACAGGAGACCACTGCCAAAACCCATCATTTGTCTGCTCACAGAGCAAAATCATTGCAAAAGAAACAAAGCATTCGTTTCATTGTGAGAAGGTGTTTGAAACTCTGCTGAACGCTCACCTGGATGCTGCAAGAGCCGCATTATTGCAGCAATCTAGCACGACACTGCAAGCTAGTTACGCTCTTGTTGTGCGAGCTTTTACTTCCTGGAGGAGGCGGGTCCTGCTTGGACGACGTGACTCATCACGTGACTCTGTCCGTGCTCTTAAGCGGACTACAGCAGCCTGAGCGGCGCATTCGTTTCATTGTGAGAAGGTGTTTGAAACTCTGCTGAACGCTCACCTGGATGCTGCCAGACCCGCATTATAGCAGCAATCTAGCACGACACTGCGAGCTAGTTACGCTCTTGTTGTGCCAGCTTTTACTTCCTGGAGGAGGCGGGTCCTGCTTGGACGACGTGACTCATCACGTGACTCTGTCCGTGCTCTTAAGTGGACTACAGACGCCCGAGCGGCGCATTCGTTTCATTGTGAGAAGGTGTTTGAAACTCTGCTGAACGCTCACCTGGATGCTGCCAGACCCGCATTATAGCAGCAATCTAGCATGACACTGCGAGCTAGTTATGCTCTTGTTGTGCCAGCTTTTACTTCCTGGAGGATGCGGGTCATGCTTGGCCGACGTGACTCATCACGTGACTCTGTCCGTGCTCTTAAGCGGACTACAGCCACCCTTGCGGCGTTAAGCCCGACGGCGAAAAGCCCATTGGCTGTTGTGCAGCTGTTTGGCGGCGCATTTAGAAGGGAGACTGCGGTGATTCTTCACTTTGATCCCTTAGGTTTCTTATTTTTAAATAGTGCTATTTGGTTAAGTGTCTTGTGCACATCCATCTATTAAGTGATATGTTGACCAGACTTGTGCATCAACTGCGAATTCATTTGCATATCGTTATAGTAGGCATTCAAGGTTTCCGATTTTGTAGATTTTATGCTCATATTATGTGTGTTGGTGTGAGTGAGTGAAGCTCTGTCTCAGCATTCTTTTTTGATACTTCTTCTTATAAAGTGCTCGGTGTTAGTCACAATATAATTGCTAACTGGTATTTTACAAAATCATTACTGTAAACTAAGACTAGTTTTATACTGATCATCGTTTATTCTTGAGATCAACTTAGTAGGTTGACAATTTTGTCTCCTCGTTAATTTATCTTATAAGTGTTACTATCTTTATCTCAACAATGGCTAATGGTCTGCGCAGCGGGAGGTGTACTGAAGCAATGACGAAAGCTCTAAATGTAGTTAACATAGACTCTCTGGAGTTTAAAGGGAATACATCCAACAATGAGCTACTTAATATTAATACTTCAGTAGATGTAGCTAAAAATAGCAATCTGAACCATATTGATGCTTTTACTCATGCTACTCATTTGGCTCAGGTTCATGCCGTCTCTACTGATAGCATACATAATCCCATAATAGATGAAGAGAAGGAGTGTACCAGGGCGAGCTTGAGTCACTGTACAACCCCATTGTTATCTGGCACTTCTAATGAAGATCCGTTTACGATTACCATGAGGAAAATGGCTGAATTAGATGAACAGGTCAATCAATCAATTAATATGATGACCCCACTTGTTCATAGATCATCTAACATGGATATATTGAAAACAACCTGTAGAGAGGATACTATGAAAAATTATGGAACACTAGGTGAAGTAGTCTCTGATGGCACTTCGCATGTTTTACTGTACTCTCCTGAGCAAATTAAAGATCAAAGTAGGTCGTTGAATGATGACCCTGAAGGGTCTATATTTGACATGAGTGGTGCAGAACAGTAATCTCCTAGTTCCCTCCCAGTGATTACAAAAATATTGGATCTTCTTGATAAGGGCCATGAACTTACTCACTTGGAGCTTAAAGAATTAAAGGCAATTATGCATTACCTATGTTCCAAGATGGATAAAATTGAGGGATTCATTACTGCAATTGACTCCTTGAGATCAATGCAATATGAGATATGCGGAAAAGAACCAATGAGGCCTCTAATATGAGTCATGAGAAAAGTAGGCAATGTTTGCAACCTGGTTATCAGGAGCTCGATCATACTAGACAGATAATTGATGTACCATGCGAACCTCTGAAGTGCAATTGTGAGAACGATTTAAGAGAGATTAAAGCATCGATAGCAGCATTAAACGATACAATTGTCTCACAATTATTGAATAAAGCTCCATCTCTAGATATGCCGCTTAGTCCATCGGCTGTGGCTCCTAACTTAGTACCGCCGGATAGTCCTTCCGTCTTGTTGGAAGAAATTGAAAAACATAAAAAGGCAGAGAATGAAAATCCTCTTATCGAAGTATCTCCTACCTTTATGTCTCGTCGGGCTGAAAGGATGCACATGCGTGCTGTGAAGAGACTTGCCAAAAGAAGGAGAGAGGCTCTATTAGATAAAAAAGAATCTATAACAAGGGATATAAAATGAACTCCTATCCTAGAAATTGCAGATGAGGAGCCTATCGACTTGGATCAATTGTCCAAAGAGAGTCGGGATGCCCTTACACCTGCAAATGATGGAATTATGGACACTAGTAGTGGAGGTCTGGGTAATACCCTGATATCGAGGGAAAACTTGTAACACGCAATTGGCTAAAGCAAATCCTGAGAAAATTACCACTTGCAAAACTGTACCATATCAAAAAACAGGTACAACTATCCCTAAATATCACGTATTCGATGATAAACTAAATGAAAAGTCTGACATAGATCTTACTCTTAAAACCTTGGCTAAACCCACGTTAGGTAAATATTTTCCGACTATAGGTAGATCCTGTACGTCAAAAAGTCAAATGAAACATCATGATGTAGGTGCCAGTATTTCCTCACAAACATCAGTAAGGAAATCTTATAGTGAGATATGTACAAATGTCCCTAATAAGGGAATAAATTTAACCAATGAGTGTATGTTGAGTAAATAAAAACAATAAGAAGTAGCAAATAGACAGGGTAATAAAATTAATGTAACATGTGATCACTCTTTGAGGCTTGAAAAAGGTTTATTGGACAAAAATAAGAATTTAGTGGTGTTAAATGGTCAGGGAAAAAAAAACTGAAATGGCTGTGGCATATTCTATTACCCAGTTTGGGAATCAGCCGACTATCGAAGTGGATAATGCCCCCTCAGACATATTTATCCATGGTCCTGCCTTAAGAAGGTCCCTATCTGAAAACAAAATTAATATGAACCACTTACATGAGGAAACTGATTCATTGATGGACAATTGCATTAATCGATCCTTTGTATTCTCTCTATTTTCAAAAATACCTCAACTAAGAATGATAAAATCTGAAGATATCACAAGGGTTTCTTTGGCAAGAGTTAACAATCACAGGGCTATTTGTTATCTGAGCTCTGAGGCTATAATGAAATTTATTTGGTTCAGCCGTGAGGAAATAAAAAATGAAGGTTTGGTGTTGTTTACCTTTGATGGTAAGTTGGATGCTATGGAATTTTTAGAAACTACGGGTAAGGGCGTTGATAAGATCGTAGAAGTAGGCAGATCTAGCATGCAAACCGAAACAGGTTTAGAAGGAGGAATGTTGGAAATTCTGAAATTAGTAGCCAATACAAAAGGGCTACCATGGTTGGAACCTATGTTTGCTGCGATTCTGTGTCGAAAAACATCCCTGCCTGTAACATAGCCATCCAACGATATTAGTATGAAAATCATATCTTGGAACTCTTGTGGATACGTAAACTTAATGAAGTGGTACTCTGCACTAACGTATGAAGATCAACCAACAATAATAATGGTACAAGAAACGATGAAAACTTATCCATTTCTGTTTCCTGGATATTTGATCTCTTCCTCGCCCGCTAAGAGATCCCTCCAAGGGCGGCCCTCGGGGGGTTTGATGGTTGCAGTCAACATATCTTTGTGGACGCAATCGGAATTGGTTTGGGAATCTGCCAGTATATTGGGGATACATCTTACTCTACTTTCATTTAGATTCGCCTCACTAATGATAATTCCTTTATATTGGAAACCCGTCTCCTTAACAGTTGAGGAGATGTTGGATGAACTTGATGCTTGTTTATTATATACATCTGGCAGATATCAATCTTGTGAAATTATTATAGGTGGCGACTTTAATTGTGACTGCAGAGATCCGACTGAAAGATTTACACTTAAACCTTCCACCCTTTCTCGCAGTAGTGAAGCCAAATTTAGGGAACTTCTTATGGAGTGGGATATGGAATTAATGGTTAGCAATGACCTGAAATCTGCAAAAACATGGGCAAGAGGTTCGATGTTCTCAACGGTAGATTATATATATGTATCTCACAATCTTATTATGCATATGGCACCGCTTTCAATAGGTTTGATAGAGATTGGAGACCATGCACAACTCTCTACTTTCATTCAACCGAAATGTCAAACGCTTATGCCAAATATAACATTGGCAGTTGTTGAAACTAATCGACCTCAGCATTCCATTAGATGGAATTGTGGGATCTGTAACTTTGTTGTTAAACAAATACACTTACAGATGGAGAGGATTAGAAGAGCAGGGGGGAATTATGAAGAAACATCTTGTACTTACTATTCTGAAATAGTGGCTTTAGCTCTTGAGCGGTGTGGTAAAATACAAAACAACGTGAAACACACACATTTATATGATCATACATGCAAACTATTAAAAAGGGATAAAAATAGGGCGTTGAGATATTTAAAGAAAAGCAGATTGGGCACCGAAGATAGTAAGGCAAGGCGGAATAAAATTTTATCGACATACAAACAAAATTTAAGATTTGCTCGTATTGCAAGATATAATGAGGTGAACTGCACACTAATTCGCGCCATTACGTCTCATGATACAGGTGTAATCTGGCGCACATTGAAAGCTGATAATAAATGTGTGGCATTGTTCTCCCCGAACTGCATTCCTGAACAGACATGGCAAACTTTCATTAAGGTTAAATATCAACTGCCTTGTACATTTTCATTAATTCCGGACGTTTCTCTGGATTATTCTACTATTCCAAAATTGAAGTGGAGCTGCAGCGATATTATCTGGGCTTTTTCCAGGTTGTCATACTCAAAAGCTGCAGGACCTGATGGACTTCCCCCATGTCTTTATAAGGTGGATCCCATGTTGTGGGCTGACATTATAAAAAATAAATTTGATATTATTATCAAGACGGGTGATGTTCCATCTTCTTGGTTAACTGCAAACATAGTGCCCACATTCAAAAAGGGTGATCCATCTCGTCCAGAGAATTATCGTCCAATATCATTAATGGACACTGAGGCTAAGATTTTTGCTATTCTTCTCTTAAATGAACTTGAGAGAGTAATTGAGGTCAACAGCTTATACTAGAGATACCAAACCGGCTTTAGGAAAAATATGAGCACAACTTTAAATGCTTTTATTATGTCGCATATTATTGCTGGAGTGAAAGAAAAAAATTCTAAGCCTATCTATGTAGCAATGATCGACATGAGTTTAGCGTTTGATACGGTTGTCCGCAATTTATTGTGGAAGAAAATGATGAAGATAGGGATTCCGTCTGCGTTGTTGTATTGGATTATTAAGATGCACAAGAATACATCGTATAGAATAAGAATTACTCCAGAAGGTGGCACTACTCCTCCTATTTGTACAACAATTGGTTTGAAACAAGGTTGTAATCTGGCGGCCACCCTCTTTAACTTATATCTATCTGACTTGGGTGAGAATTGGGAAAATGGGAATATGTTCTCTGTTAAAATCGGGAGTATTCATTTGAAATGGATTGCATTTGCCGATGATATTATTTTGTTTGACCCTACCCCTGCAGGACTTCAAGCAAAACTCTCATCATTCGAGACTTTTGCAGAAGCACATAATTTGACCCCCGATCCAGCCAAAACTGCAATCATGACATTTGGAGTGGAATCAAAAAGAGGCAATCTTAGATGGCAAATTTCGGAAACACAACTTTCTTGTGTCAACAACGCAATATATTTGGGATATTACTTGTCAGCCCTTAACTCCATTAACTCATGGTCTATAATTATTAAAAATAAGACACGTCCATTACTGTCTCAAATGAAAAGGATTTTCACTCAATATTGCAAATTCTCTTTAACCCGTTAATAGATTTTATGACATTAAAAATTGAAAGTGTTATACTGTATACATTAGACATTTGTCTATGTGATATGACAACTACTCTTGACAGTCTACAGGGCTCACTTTTGAAATCTGCAATGTTCCTACCAATGTCTGTTCCAAATGCTATTATTCGACATGAATTGGGATTGATTTCACTTTCAACTCGTTGGAAATGGAGACAGTTGTCCAATTATGTTAAGATACACTATCCTCCTCCAAACTCACTGTATATGGACTTGAACAAAATGTTGGGCTCTCGAACTTCTAATTCCCTTTTTAATTATCATATGAAAATGCAACAAATTTTGGATAATGTAAATATAACTGTCGAGGATATACATTATCGCCCGTGCTTCGCCAAGAAAAAATTGTTTGAAATGGATTGGTGTTTAACTATTGATTCAATCAAGACCTATGAGCTATATAAAGAATATGGTCGATATGTCAAACAGCGCAACCCACGCTATGACCATGTTTTGTTGTTTCCCTGTGAAAACATTCGAAAGGTATATATTCGGTACAGATTGAACTTATTTCACACAAGAGAAAGAACTAAGAATTGGGAAATGAACAAATGACAAAATGGTGTGTGATGTCGATTTGATGAATGTAACGAACCCTATGAAACGTTGTAACATCTTATATTGTATTGTCCACAATTTAAGAACATCAGGACACTCAAACTCATGAAATTTGTGAAGGTTGAATTTGTGGACTGCCTCGAAGTTTTGTGGTCCAGAATGATGCAGGGTTCACACAAACCTTTAATATATGAGTTGGCAGGTTTTTGCAAACACATTGAGAATGAATTAGCATTGATGTTGTAGTTGATATGACTGTTTTTATGATGATATGTTAGATTTTAACTTTTGTAAAGGTTCTACATGAAATTCGTTTATGTAACTGAACCAAATGCAAATAAAAAAAAATAAAAAAAATAAACAAAGCTGGTTTCAAAAATCCGTTTTTATTTGGTGTCAAATTTGCAAAAATCATGGCTCACAAACCACCCAAAAAGATCCAACCTCCTTATTGGGTGGTCAACATCATTCTCCTTCCAAAATCTACATAAATATGAGGTCCACAGAAGTACATGTTATCTGAACAAAGTCCACTTTTGAGAATTGCTTGCTGATAGAAATCTGTAAAAAATGGGTGTAATACTGTTACTCACTTCTACCAGAAGCCGGCGTTTTAGAACCATTTTGGGTAAAGTTGTACATTGAACCCAAACTACGCCAAAGAAAGACTTGCTATAGGAAGCCCAAGAGGTGGAGACAATTTAAAACTATATTCTGAAAAGGCTTGAAGTAAGATGTGTTAAAAATGTGAGTTATATTATAAGAAAATACCATTTTTAGACATTGGGTTAAGAGTCAAAGTTTCCCACTCTGTGCTTCAAAAAAATTCCACACCTCCTCCCTTAACAAAGGAAACTTCCCCCTGCCCTTGGCTAAGAGATTGACAGGCTGTTGTCAAAAGTAACTGGGAGTGGCACCCTGGCCTGTTGCTCTTAGTGAAAACAATGGAGCCCTTGAGCTGAATGGAAATGCTAATTCGGTTGTGACTGACAACAAACTGCTGGGAGGGAGAAGGACATGTGACCACTGTGTCAGTCCAGCTCTGGAGGCGGACCAGACTGAAATGTGGATTTAACATTGAATTAAATATATGTTTAAGGAAAATACTTCTAAAATATTGTACCGAACTGACAAAACTGTGAAACTTTGAGATTGTTAAAATGAAAAATGTGCTCACAGGTTAAGACTAAGCTGGAATTGGTGCGATGTTCTGAGACTAAACCCGGAATTTATTCATATTGTAGCCACTGTGTTTATACTAGGAACATGAAAAATTACAGAAATATGCCCAGGTGGGGTGTGCATGCATGTCTAAAAATTGGTACAGAACTAATATTGAGAAACCCACCAAAAGCGTGAAAAAGTTGTCATTTCGGAACCAAAGCTCATAGGAACATGGGACTTGAAGAGAAATTTACCCTAATTAATCTGTCATGTAATTTAGGCAATATTAACAAGTTGTGTATATTGTAAATATGTGTTTTATGAAAAATAAGATATGCTGTACAGACACAAAGGGGAGGGTTTTCCCCAAAGCCATAAACATGACACAGGATGACACACTGATCCCTTCTCAAATCAGGGGACTGTCACAGGTTTCCCCCCTTCTCACCTGTTTGTGTTCTTTCTTTGTTAGAGTCTTCCTTCGTACGGCACAGGTTTTATATAAGCCTGCACGGGTGTCCTCAGCTTCCAGCATGCGTTCCGTGATCCGAATCCTGGATCGTTTGGAATATCCAGGAATTCCTGGAAACTACCCGGAGGTCCAGGATGAAAAGGAGGGAAAGGGAAATTAGAGGAAGGTGAAGGGTTCAAGGAGCCAGGAACCAGGAACTATTAGATAACGAGAGCAAACTTCGGCAGCACACGTCAACCGTCAAATTTCAATTACCTCATACATTTTTTTATCTACGTTCTTCTAGTCTTTTGCAATTGACATCTTTGCCCTCAACATGGTCCACTGATGACGTTGAAAGGGCAATTATGTCTCTAAACCACTCAAACGGCAGGTCCCGATTCCATACCACCATGTGTTTTAAAGCAGAACCCCCAATTTTGGGCAAAAATCCAGTTCGACACTATTTATGCAACTTCTGTGATTCCAAAATCATGGTTGCACTCTATAAATGTGCCAATATTTAGGCAATCCTGCAGATCCACAAAATGTTCGTCTGATTGCTTTATTGGATGCATCAGCCAAAGTCTTTCCAATTCCTCTCTTGGAAGCCCTACACCAGCACATAAATCACAAAAACATACTTTCACGTTACCAGACTGGATTTCGCTCAGAGTGGCACCGCACTGAATGCGACCATCTTGGCCCATCTATTAGCGAAGATGAAAGGTCCAAATGCAGGCCCTTTAAATATGGCGTCAATAGATCTTTCCGCTGCATTTGATTGCGTAATTAGAGAACTGCTATGGGATGAAATGTTCAGGCTAGGTATTCCAACTACACTCATAGAAAAACTTAATCAGAACACGGCATATCTAATAAGGGTCAATCAATCTGGTACAACAACGCATCCGATACCCACACAGGTGGGGGGTAAGCAGGGTTGCAACTTGGCAGCAACCCTGTTTAACCTATACTTGTGTATAATATCTGGTGTCAGGATATCAGCTTTTCGGCAAAGCTTCAGCATTTACACTTACACTGGCTCGCTTTTGCGGATGATATCCTCATTTTTGACCCCACTCTTTTCGGTCTGAAAGCCTAATTGAATCCATTTGCTCAGTATTTGCAGACACATCTACAATTTAATGTTGCGAAAGTCTAGAATTCATATTTCGGAACCTTAAGAGGAAACTTCCAGCATACAAATGGTCTATTTATGAAATTTCTGTAGCACAAGCATCATCTATTAATACCTTGGGTATGACCTAGTAGATACAAACTCCACGAAAATGTGGAAAGAGGCACGAAGTCAAAAAATAAATCCAATAAGCGCACAAATGCGGATGGTATACCGAAAATACTGTAAATACTCGATGCTACCACGCATAGAATTCTAAATCCTCAAGGTAGAGGCCATAATTCTTTATGGCCTAGCTATGTGTCTTACACAAATTGACACTATACTAATTCAAGGTTCAGTTTGGAAAAAGACCTTAAGACTTGAAAAATCATTGCCTAATGCAATTCCTAGACAAGAGCTGGGTGTTTCAGCTCGGTCTGCGAGACACCATTGGCGACTATTACTGAATTTCGCAAAGAGGATGTTCCCCCTCCCAATTCATTGTATGAGAATTTGGGCAAAATGATCAGGGAGCGCAATCACCCCTCCATGGTCATATATTTGTCCAGAATGGAAGCCCTTTTAGAGGAAATGGGCTTACAGACTGCGGACCTTGAATTCAGGCAGGTCTATGTAAAGAAAAAGTATACGAGTTGGATTGGTGGTTCGTGGTCACCTTATGGAACGTGATGCATGCGATACGGAAACTGGTGCGCAGCGTTCCGTGGTCTGTGGCCATGTTGGATGTACTGCTGCATGTAGGCCTCTATGGGTCAGGGACCAGGAAGTCCAAAAAGGATGAGTCCGATGGTTCATGACAGCATGCCTCCTCCGAAGGCCTGTTCCTCTGGTTTTGCCCGGGTGTATAAGGTGGTACCTTTTGAGTAGACTGTGGGAATTAAGGTTTGTAAATGGTTCCCATGTGCGTTCACTGGGAGGGTATTCTTTCCATTCAACTAGATATTGCAGCTGACCACGTCGGTACCTAGAATCGCATATTCGGGACATTTCGTATTCCAGCTGGTCGTTGACAATCACTGGTGTAGACCTTGGAGCAGTCCGGGAGGACTGAACGTATGGTTTCAGTAGAGATGTATGAAACACTGGGCGCACTCTCTTCCAGGAGTCTGGTAGCTTGAGTCAATAGGCCACTGGGTTAATGATCTCCTTTATGGAGAAGGAATAGACCATAGTACCGGGGGGCCAATTTATTTGGTCGTAAATGTCGGAGCAGTAGTTTCGAGGATAGCCAAACCTTATCACCTACTGCATAGGAGGGTCCTGGTTTCTTATGGAGTCTTCATAGAGCTTGGCATTGGCTCGGGACTTTTCAAGGTGTTTCTTGGCTTGTTTGTGCACGTTGATGAGATTTTCTATTCAAGAATCGAGTGTAGGGACTGGTGTAGGATGTGGAAGCAAGGATGGGAGAACCGAAGGATGGAACCCTTGGTTACAGAAAAAGGGGCTGGCTTTGACAGCCGAGTGATCCAAATTGTTATAGGCGAATTCAGCCACAGGTATCAAAATTGACCAATCGTCCTGGACCTTGGTGGTGAAACAACGAAGATATTGCTCCAGGGTTTGGTTCACACGTTCTGTAGCTCCATTGGTCTGGGGATGATAACCTGAGGAGAGGGCCAGTTGGATTCCTAGGATACGGCATAGGTGTTTCCAAAATTGAGATATGTATTGGGGTCCCCTGAATGATATGATTTTGGAAGGGAGTCCGTGAAGTCGGAATATGTGTTCCAGGAAAATTCCAGCAAGTTCTGAGGAAGATGGTAGTCTGTATAAGGGCGTAAAGTGAGCCATGTGAGTGAACAAGTCAATGGTGACCATGATAGTTGTGTATCCCCTGGAAGGTGGCAACTCTACAATAAAATCCGTAGCAATGAATTCCCAGGGCCTTGTTGGTAGTGTAGGTTAGAGCGCGAGTCCCGCCGGTTTCTTGTGGTCATGCTTGTTTTGATTGCAGTTTGCACAGTTTTGGATATACCGTTGGACATCGGCTCTCATTTTAGGCCACCAAAACTGCCTTTGTATCAAACAGAGAGTATTGAAGATGCCACGATTTCCTGAATGGAGGGTATCGTGGCAGAGGTTCATGATCCTTTGTCACAGTTTTTGTGTAGGAATAACCAGGTCATTGCCTTTAAACAGCTACCCATCCTTTGTTCTGAGATTCCATCGATTCTTTCCAGTAAATTCCTTCCAGGTCTCGGAGGACTGGGTTTGAATTCGAATGTCTTCCAGGAGGCTGATTGCTTGGGCTACAAAAATTGTGTGAGGAAGCATCTTGGGAAAGGATCGATCTTCAAGAGTTTAATAGTTGGGACATCGGGACAAGGCATCAGCAATTATGTTATGAGTCCCAGGAACATGTTGTATTAGGAACTGATACTGTGCGAAGAAGAAGGCCCAGCGGGCTTGACAACTATTCCTGCATTCCAGGGATTGTAGCACTTGAAAATTCTGATGGTCCGTACGCACCTGAACAGGATGTTTTGCCCCCAAAAGTAGATGACGCCACTCTGTAAAGGCTTGACGGATGGCTAACAGTTCCTTTTCTAGGATAGAATAATGAGTCTCGCTGGGAGTTAGAGTTTGTGATAGATAAGGGATGGGGTGTTCTAATTTGTCCTCGAGTTCCTGCTTGAGAACTGCTCTGATGGCGTAGTTAGAAGCATCTGTCTCCACTATGAAAGGTCGATCGATGTTTGGTTGAGCCAAGATGGGGGCTTGTGTAAACTCCGATTTTAGTCGTTGGAAGGCCTTATCTTGGGCTGCTGACCAGAGAAAGGGTGTATACTTCTTCAACAGTGTAATGATTGGCTGAACTATCTCCGAGAAGGACGGTATAAATTTCCTGTAAAAGTTGGCAAGCCCCAGGAAGGATTGAATCTGCTTCACGGTGGTTGGGATTGGCCAGGATAGTATGCCTTTTACCTTTGATTGGTCCATTCTGATTCCTTCAGGACTAAGGACGAATCCTAGATAGTGAACAGTAGAGACATGAAAAAGGCATTTCTCGGGTTTAGCCAGGAGTTTATGTTCACGTAATCTTTGTAGGAGTGCCTTAACATGCTCTTCATGCTTGAGATGGTCCTTGGAGTATATTAAAATATCATCCAGGTAAACTATGACGAAGAGAAACAGCATATCAGAGAACACTCGGTCCATGAAACGTTTGAAGACCGCCGGGGCATTGG
The DNA here is from genome assembly GCF_040938575.1 of Ambystoma mexicanum. Classification (NCBI taxonomy): domain Eukaryota; kingdom Metazoa; phylum Chordata; class Amphibia; order Caudata; family Ambystomatidae; genus Ambystoma; species Ambystoma mexicanum. Next base: position 81,703,204 of record NC_090941.1, read on the forward strand.
CGAGTCCGAAGGGCATAACCAGATATTCAAAATGTCCAAAGGGTGTTATAAAGGCTGTTTTCCATTCGTCTCCCTCCTTTATACGGATTAGATGATAGGCACCTCTGAGATCCAATTTCATGAAGGATACGGCTCCTCTCACTGCTTCAAGGATGTCCGAAATTAAGGGTAACGGATAACGGTCCTTGAGGGTACATTGGTTTAGACCACGAAAATCAAGACAGGGAATAAGCCCTTTTGTATCTTTTTTGGGAACAAAAAACAACGAAGCTCCTGCTGAGGACTTGGAGGGTCGTATGGTGCCATTTTCTAGGTTGGTGTCCAAATATTCTCGTAGGGCCTTTTTCTCTGGCTCGGATAGAATGAACATTCTTCCAAAGGGAATTACTGCCGTAGGCTCAGTGTCTATAGCACAGTCTTCAGGTCTGTGAGGGGGTAGAGACTTAATGAAAGCAGTTGAGAACACATCCGCGTAATCCTGATAGGCCCGAGAAACCTGGATAATATTTGAAACTGTGAATGCAAACTGTGAATGGGCCACTCTGTGCTTCAAACAAATTCCACACCTCCTCCCTTAACAAAGGAAACTTCCCCCTGCCCTTGGCTAAGAGTTTGACAGGCTGTTGTCAAAAGTAACTGGGAGTGGCACCCTGGCCTGTTGCTCTTAGTGAAAACAATGGAGCCCTTGAGCTGAATGGAAATGCTAATTCGGGTGTGACTGACAACAAACTGCTGGGAGGAAGAAGGACATGTGACCACTGTGTCAGTCCAGCTCTGGAGGCGGACCAGACTGAAATGTGGATTTAACATTAAATTAAATATATGTTTAAGGAAAATACTTCTAAAATATTGTACCGAACTGACAAAACTGTGAAACTTTGAGATTGTTAAAATGAAAAATGTGCTCACAGGTTAAGACTAAGCTGGAATCGGTGCGATGTTCTGAGACTAAACCCGGAATTTATTCATATTGTAGCCACTGTGTTTATGCTAGGAACATGAAAAACTACAGAAATATGCCCAGGTGGGGTGTGCATGCATGTCTAAAAATTGGTGCAGAACTAATATTGAGAAACCCACCAAAAGCGTGAAAAAGTTGTCATTTCGGAACCAAAGCTCATAGGAACATGGGACTTGAAGAGAAATTTACCCTAATTAATCTGTCATGTAATTTAGGCAATATTAACAAGTTGTGTATATTGTAAATATGTGTTTTATGAAAAATAAGATATGCTGTACAGACACAAAGGGGAGGGTTTTCCCCAAAGCCATAAACATGCCACAGGATGACACACTGATCCCTTCTCAAATCAGGGGACTGTCACAGGTTTCCCCCCTTCTCACCTGTTTGTGTTCTTTCTTTGTTAGAGTCTTCCTTCGTACGGCACAGGTCTTATATAAGCCTGCACGGGTGTCCTCAGCTTCCAGCATGCGTTCCGTGATCCGAATCCTGGATCGTTTGGAATATCCAGGAATTCCTGGAAACTACCCGGAGGTCCAGGATGAAAAGGAGGGAAAGGGAAATTAGAGGAAGGTGAAGGGTTCAAGGAGCCAGGAACCAGGAACTAGTAGATAACGAGAGCAAACTTCGGCAGCACACGTCAACCGTCAAATTTCAATTACCTCATACATTTTCTTATCTACGTTCTTCTAGTCTTTTGCAATTGACATCTTTGCCCTCATCATGGTCCACTGATGACGTTGAAAGGGCAATTATGTCTCTAAACCACTCAAACGGCAGGTCCCGATTCCATACCACCATGTGTTTTAAAGCAGAACCCCCAATTTTGGGCAAAAATCCAGTTCGACACTATTTATGCAACTTCTGTGATTCCAAAATCATGGTTGCACTCTATAAATGTGCCAATATTTAGGCAATCCTGCAGATCCACAAAATGTTCGTCTGATTGCTTTATTGGATGCATCAGCCAAAGTCTTTCCAATTCCTCTCTTGGAAGCCCTACACCAGCACATAAATCACAAAAACATACTTTCACGTTACCAGACTGGATTTCGCTCAGAGTGGCACCGCACTGAATGCGACCATCTTGGCCCATCTATTAGCGAAGATGAAAGGTCCAAATGCTGGCCCTTTATATATGGCGTCAATAGATCTTTCCGCTGCATTTGATTGCGTAATTAGAGAACTGCTATGGGATGAAATGTTCAGGCTAGGTATTCCAACTACACTCATAGAAAAACTTAATCAGAACACGGCATATCTAATAAGGGTCAATCAATCTGGTAAAACAACTCATCCGATACCCACACAGGTGGGGGGTAAGCAGGGTTGCAACTTGGCAGCAACCCTGTTTACCCTATACTTGTGTATAATACCTGGTGTCAGGATATCAGCTTTTCGGCAAAGCTTCGGCATTTACACTTACACTGGCTCGCTTTTGCGGATGATATCCTCATTTTTGACCCCACTCTTTTCGGTCTGAACAGGATGTTTTGCCCCCAAAAGTAGATGACGCCACTCTGTAAAGGCTTGACGGATGGCTAACAGTTCCTTTTCTAGGATAGAATAATGAGTCTCGCTGGGAGTTAGAGTTTGTGATAGATAAGGGATGGGGTGTTCTAATTTGTCCTCGAGTTCCTGCTTGAGAACTGCTCTGATGGCGTAGTTAGAAGCATCTGTCTCCACTATGAAAGGTCGATCGATGTTTGGTTGAGCCAAGATGGGGGCTTGTGTAAACTCCGATTTTAGTCGTTGGAAGGCCTTATCTTGGGCTGCTGACCAGAGAAAGGGTGTATACTTCTTCAACAGTGTAATGATTGGCTGAACTATGTCCGAGAAGATGGTATAAATTTCCTGTAAAAGTTGGCAAGCCCCAGGAAGGATTGAATCTGCTTCACGGTGGTTGGGACTGGCCAGGATAGTATGACTTTTACCTTTGATTGGTCCATTCTGATTCCTTCAGGACTAAGGACGAATCCTAGATAGTGAACAGTAGAGACATGAAAAAGGCATTTCTCGGGTTTAGCCAGGAGTTTATGTTCACGTAATCTTTGTAGGAGTGCCTTAACATGCTCTTCATGCTTGAGATGGTCCTTGGAGTATATTAAAATATCATCCAGGTAAACTATGACGAAGAGAAACAGCATATCAGAGAACACTCGGTCCATGAAACGTTTGAAGACCGCCGGGGCATTGGCGAGTCCGAAGGGCATAACCAGATATTCAAAATGTCCAAAGGGTGTTCTAAAGGCTGTTTTCCATTCGTCTCCCTCCTTTATACGGATTAGATGATAGGCACCTCTGAGATCCAATTTCATGAAGGCTACGGCTCCTCTCACTGCTTCAAGGATGTCCGAAATTAAGGGTAACGGATAACGGTCCTTGAGGGTACATTGGTTTAGACCACGAAAATCAAGACAGGGAATAAGCTCTTTTGTATCTTTTTTGGGAACAAAAAACAACGAAGCTCCTGCTGAGGACTTGGAGGGTCGTATGGTGCCATTTTCTAGGTTGGTGTCCAAATATTCTCGTAGGGCCTTTTTCTCTGGCTCGGATAGAATGAACATTCTTCCAAAGGGAATTACTGCCGTAGGCTCAGTATCTATAGCACAGTCTTCAGGTCTGTGAGGGGGTAGAGACTGAATGAAAGCAGTTGAGAACACATCCGCGTAATCCTGATAGGCCCGAGACACCTGGATAATATTTGAAACTGTGAATGGGCCTTGCTGTTTTGTGGGCTCCTCTTCTGGAGAGGATGGCGAGGAATCCATGGATAGACAATGAGATATACAATGTTCAGATCCAAGAAACAAGGATCCTGCCACCCAATTGATGTATGGGTTGTGTTTCTGTAACCAGGGTATACCCAGTACCATTGGATAATGGGCAGACTTTATGATGTGAAATCTGATATTCTCTCAATGATGGTTTATGGAGAGCTGTACCTCTTTGGTTTTTAAGGTGATGGGTCCTGAAGAGAGGGGCCTTCCATCGATAGCTTCTACAGGCTGCATGATGACCCGAGTTTCATATGGAATGTGTTGGGTAGTGATCCAATCTTGATCTATAAATATCCCCATGGCCCGACAATCCACTAATGCCAGAATAGGGTAGGTTTCTTTCTTGGAGGGCGATAGGAAGGCCTGTAATATCACTAGATTGCCTTGTCCAGGAGAGTTCAAGGATAGAATAGAGGTGAAGCAAACATCTCTCTCCCGAAACCGTGCTCCATCTAGGATCCGGAGCTGGCATTTCCCGAACGCCATGAGGGAGCCGAGGGACATTCTCTCACAAGATGTTTGTCTGATGCACAATACATACACAACCCAGTGTGAATCTGTCGCATTCTTTCTTGCGGAGATATGGGTCCATGGAAGATCCCCAATTGCATGGGTTCTGGGTCTGTAAAGGGGGCAGAAAATGGCTCGGGTTTGGAGGAAGGTTCTATGGAGCCTTTTTGGCAAATCATCTTAGTCTTCTTATTTCCTGCCTTCCTTTCCTGGATGCAGAAGTCAATTTGTAAGGAGAGATCCATAAGAGCCTGGAAGGAACTTGGGCGAGCTACCCTTGCCAACTCATCTTTGATTTCCTCATTCAATCCTCTTCGAAAAAGGGTAAAGCAGGCCTCTGGGGACCAATCTGCGTCCTTGGCCAGTTGCTTAAAGCGAGTCACATAGGTCAGCATATCCTGGGAACCTTGTTGGAAGTCCAGCAGCTGCTCCTGGGCACTGTAGCCCTCTTCTGGGCAGTCAAACATGGCCTTTAAGGCTTGTACAAAGCCATCATAGTCATCCAGGAGGGCATCTCCAGAGTTAACCAAGGGCGTAGCCCAAGTTAGTGCATTCCCTGAAAGATGTGAAATCATAAAGCCTACCTTTGCTCTGGGTGTAGAGAAGTAATAGGGCTTAAAAGTAAAGTGGACTAAACACAAATCAAGGAATCCGCAAAGGTTTCTTGATGAGCCATCATATGTATCCACAATGCCACCCAGCAGTACACTTTCTTTGGTTGCAGAATCACGTGATAGGACTACCTGTTTTAATGCTGCATTCTCGGCCTTTAGATTCTGAACTTCTGTTGTTAACTCCTGCATGCAGCGCATGAGGTCTTGCACAGCTGCCTCCATGTCCGTATCACTGTTGGTTTGTTGGCGTCTCAATCTGTCACAGGTTTCCCCCCTTCTCACCTGTTTGTGTTCTTTCTTTGTTGGAGTCTTCCTTCGTACGGCGCGGTTCTTATATAAGCCCGCGCGGTTGTCCTCAGCTTCCAGCGTGCGTTCCGTGATCCGAATCCTGGATCGTTCAGAATATCCGGGAATTCCTGGAAACAGCAAAGCTTACACTCAGCAGAGTGTATGCGGAGGTCCAGGATGAAAAGGAGGGCAAGGGAAATTGGAGGAAGGTGAAGGGTTCAAGGAGCCAAGAACCAGGAGCTAGTAGATAACGAGAGCGAACTTCGGCAGCACACGTCAACCTCAGTAAACAGTAGCGTTGAGACGCGCAGAGCCGCGGGGGCGAGGCCACTTTATCGAACGTGATGCGTGCGATGCGGAAACTGGTGCGCAGTGTTCCGAGGTCTGTGGCCATGTTGGATGTACTGCTCCGTGTAGGCCTCTAAGGGTCAGGGACCAGGAAGTCCAAAAAGGATGAGTCTGATGGTTCATGACAGGGACAGGGAATCCTCTAACCTATCAGATCCTTAGAGGGTTGGGCATAGTAGAATCAGCCTCCTCACCCACTTTGGAAATAGATAAATAGGGACTGCTGAGGACAGACAACACACACACTTTCCACTTCTCAACTGATTTCTTGGCGAAGCACCCTGCAGGAAGATCAGACATAGATCCAGAAACCAGACTCCAGAACCAAGCTCTAGAACCAAACTCTAGAACCTTGAAGCAGAGAGGCCTAACCCACAAGCTGAACCTTTTTCAGCTTGCCTTCAGAACCTTTTCCAACCTGATCCTAACCCATAAACTTCCAAGTGGCATCTCAAAATCCAACAGCCTGGCTGAGCTGTTTTGCTGTTCTAGCTAAGAACCCTGTGCTAGAACCCAGATCCAGACCAAGAGAGCAGAGCTGTATCCAGAACCCGTCAGATCCAGTCCAAGAGGCCGCGCAGACCGCAGTGCCTTGCTGAGAGCAGAACCCAGTGCTGAGACCTGTCCGGTGGCGAGAGACTCCCAGCCAAACCCTTGACCAGATCTTTGACGGGGCCCGCTCCATTCCAAAGCCATAGGAGTGAGAATCTAGTCTAGAACTGTCCACAGTCATCTCTTAATTTAAAGTAACTTAATCCCACCACTCTAACCTATGCATAACTCCATTATTGAATCTCCTTTGTCTATCCTAACTTCTTCTCTCCTCCACATAATCCTTGATAATTGTAGCGTCAATCATCTATGCGCTGATATTTTTCTGAAGAGGGAGAAGTGTTTTGATGGACAGAAGTCAGAGCGGAGGCGCCGCTGTTCTGGTGGCTGCCCGTTGAGTGGCTTGCTTCTTCATAGCCCCTTAGTATAAGTCCTTATTGATTCCTAATCTTTAAAGTGAAATCTTTCATTTGGAAATCTTGATTCTGTTTCTGAAAAATCTACCTTCACAAAAATCTCTGTAACTTTTGAACCGCACGTCCTAGAACCGAAATGTAACTGTTCTTATAGTTTTTCCGCAATCGTGTTTCCCGCGCGTGGAGAAATTGCCGCAAATTGCAATTTAGCTCCATTTCACCACTCGTAGAAATAGCTGTTTCTTGTTTTCAACTGCTGAATTTCGTTTTCAATCTGATAATCATTCATGAATCATTGCTAGTGTTGACCTGTGCCAATCCAAAGTAATTCTCTCTAGTGCTGAATCTCCTTTAGTGAATTAAAATCATTTTAGCATATTTTCCCTTTCATTACAATCACATTCAAAAGTATTTTTGCCTGTTTTAAAATCATACCTGTTTTCTCTAAGCTTGCTGGGGGAACTGGAATTGAACTGCATTATTGATTGTATTCTTGAAACCTGTGTGCCCTCATTTCCATCTCTTCATATTGCATAGTGGGGGGAGTGAGTAATAACAGGGGAAAAAGTGATCACATTATCTTTTGATTGAAATCATATCAAGTTTATTTCGGTGTTGCATTCTTTCCCATCATTGCATTTCCTTGAATCATACAAAGTATTCTCTGCTACCTTATCCTTTCTATTCCTACTCCTTACTGATTAAAGAGATTGTTGATATTGATATTACCCATTGCTGCTCACTGTACATATTCATAAGTGTTCTATTCAGATATTATTCTATTCATAAAGGTGTGATATATATTGTTCAATTCTTCAAATAAACCTTTTAATTTGCAAAACAAACCTACTTCTTGGCTCAGTGAGGTCGGGGAGATTCAAAGAGAGGGGCGTTATATAAGGGTTCCACATCCAGATTTAAAGAACTTTTGACATAAAAATATATAAATAAGGGTTTACATTGGGCATCCCATACTAGGCATTGACTTAGTTGGAATGCTGGATTGAAGTCACTTACAGCAAGATCCTCACTGCATCTCAGGAGAGTGCCACATACCACAACATTGAATGATCTGCACTCCCCCCTCCACTTCCCATGCCTGCACATACCTAATCTATTCTCGCCTTCCATCTCACTTACTTCTCTCTTACCTCTGCACTTGGCAAGCTGCCCGCCTTTTACGCTGTCAATCAGGCATGTTAATGTGTCACTATAACACCCTACGGAATTGAGCACCTAAGTGCCCCTGGATCAGCCTGCTGCCTTCTCACTAGCAGTGCTGTCTTATCACCTGTTATCCCTACCCCTCTTGATCACCTTGCAATCCCCAGGAGCAGCGATAGCAGCCCTTGGCTACCGTGACATTGCATTCACCGCTCACAAGAAACAGCATATGACCTGCTCATCTGTCATTCCCACTTCAAACTGCTCTACTTCGACCCAGCTAACGTGCCTGATCTGGCTGATTTCCAATACTGTCTCTCCCTGTGCTACTCACTCAGCATGACATGGAAACACTGCCCCTCCGAGTATTGCTATCAACAAATGATGTATTTTGCACACTGAATTTGCCCCACAAAAAGTGGTAGCAGTAACCACTGGATTGTCCTTTTCACAGCTTATGCTGTGCTTGCCTGTAGCCATTAACTTATTTTCCTGCAACCCCCATAGCCCTTGCTGCACCTTCCTGGATGGGACCTAGCAGCATTGTTGCCTTCATTACTCTGAATTGACACTCACAGCCCATGCTGTTTTTTACCTTACCTACCTGTTACCGCCGAATTGACTCTCTCAACCCTGAGCTGAACTAACTATTTGCACCTGTCTACTTGATGTAGCTGTGGGTTATCTCCTGCAGCATCCTTCATAATAGACGAGTGCTCTACAACAGCCACTGATGACTTCATGAGATCCAATCTCGTTACTGGGCTGGACCAAGGAAAAACATTCCAGCACTACGCATCTGTTCTCCCAGGAAGCCAGGTAAAGACAATGGCAGGAAGCTGCTGTTTGTGCTGGAACAAATCAGGCAAAACCAAGTACTTTGACTGGAAACAACCTCCCTTTAGAATCCCTATGTCACCTGCCTTAACGAAAGGTCTTGTGAATAGCGGGGTTGTCATTTGACTTATCTTGCACTAAAATCAGCTATATGTCCTGAAGATGGCTCCATAAACCTTCATCGTGAACACGTACATACAGTGTTTCACAAGCATGGAGCCGAAACACGTGTCGACTTGAGAAAAAAAGCCTAATATTACGTTTTTTGTTGGTGCTCCAAAAGCAAAAAGACACTGAATAACAGCATAGCAGTTACAACTGCACCATTATAAGCTCAGAGTGCAGTAAGAAGAATCTGATGAAAAACCAAGATCACAGTACAGATTTGCATTTAGTAGTGTTGCCTATCTTAGTGCTTTGCTATTGTGCAAAGAAGTATTATGCAAAACCACAGTATACTAACCCACAGTCACATTGTATGTGTTTAAGTTGTTATGTAAGTAGTGATGTGTAATAACCATTTGTCCTTTGAATACTGGCACTGTTAATTTATATGTTTTTTAGTTCAGCCAATTTCTACAGCTTTTTGGGGATTTTCCAAAATAAACGAGTGACATGAGACTTTCTGGTATTCACTCCCTCTTTAGCTGTATGCAATAGAAGCAGCAAACAGAGGCACAGTTTAGACGGTGCAAGCATACTTGTTCGCTCCTAGCAAGGGAGGGGTAACCATTCTCCTATAGTCAGACATATACTTGATGTAGCCGCCATACCATGAGGAGAGGCTTTCCCATTTTGTGCACCCATCCTAATTTAGCATTTTATCTAGTTTACCTGCATATTTGATGCAGACCTCCGTACCGTATCATGAGGTGAGGCTTTCCATTTTGTGCACCCATTCTAATGTTTCATTTTATCATTTGCACCTGCGTATCTGATGTAGCCCCCTGCATCATGAGGTGAGGCTTTCCATTTTCTGCACCCATTCTAATGTTTCATTTTATCAATTCTAACAGCATATGCGAAGTAGCCCCCCGTATCACGAGGTGAGGCTTTACCATCTTGGGCACCCATTCTAATGTTGCATTGCACTTGCATAATCAAAATGTCTTTGACTAGTAGGACCGTTTTTGTTATTCTGTTGCTAGTCTTTGGTTCCGCTTTTGTACGTTTTGTTATTGCACTTTCCCGATCCAAATGTCTCATGGACCAGTGGGACAGTTTTTGTTATTCAGTTTTTATCCTTCTATATCATTTTTGTACTTCTTGTTACTTCACTTGCATGATCCGAATGTCTCATGTACTAGTAGGACCAATTTTGTTATTCTGTTGTTATTTTTTGGCTCTATTTTTGTACTTCTGTTACTGCACTTGCCTGATCCGAATTTCTCATGGACTAGTAGGACCGTTTTTGTTATTCTGTGGTTCTTCTTCTCTTACAATTTTTTTTGATACTTCTTGTTACTGCGCTTGCACGATCCAAATTTCATAATGCCTAGTAGGACCGTTTGTGTTATCCTTCATCCCTGATCCCCACCCCCACCCTTTGGTCTTGTTGCACCTTGAAACACAATTCCCTGTATAGGCACATCATAAATAACCAATAAATAAAACTGGTATCTTTGAATGGTATTTCCATCCTCAGACGGGACTTGAACTGGGCTAAGAGGAACATCGAGCTCAGCACAAAACTACCAGAGGCACTCATTCCAGCTGCCTGAGACTACCTGTGAAGGTAAGAGAAACCCTACAAGAATCAATCAGGGTTGATCTATGAGATGCTCATCTGACCCCTGATAAGCTTTATTGAGAAACACACTAAGAGGACTCCTGCCCTGGGGAATCCACTTAAGGGCGGAATATATGGTTACTTTGGGAATTTAAGCAATTTCCTTAGAGCTTCCACTTGACCGGGCATCCAGAGCAAAGGGCTGACAGAGCTAAGGGTTTGCTAAGTGTACTTGTTATTATCTTTTCCTTTTTATCATTCTGTGTTCCCTGTTAGCCCCTCTTGGGCACAATACATGCCTCATACAAAGCACGCAAACAACATTCAAATGAAAATCCAACAGAACACTCCACTAAAAGAACCAATTGCACACACCTGCATTATTTTCAGCTGCCACCGTGCACCTGCTCAAACACATGAAATTAATGTACTCATTAGTAAACACTTCACAGATATACTCTTAATTAGATAAACATGGCACAAAATCCACTTCGCACCTGGTACCCCTGGCATGCTTACCTCACCCTAACTCATCTGCCACAGAGACTGCCCACACAAACAAGGTGGTGGCTGTTAGGCGGAATTGCATGCAGTATCCTCTGGGACGACCACATACAATTAGGACTACAGGTGTAAGCAAAACCAACTTTGGCATAAGTCTGTACTACACAGTTTTGTGGTAGCGTGCTGAGCAGCCAGACTTATCTCAAGAGGGAATGTGAGCAGTACAAGAGGTTACACAGAGGTCTTACAATCACAGGGGTTCAAGTAGACACTTACACTCAAGGCTTCTTGGTAAAACACATTAATTTATTACACAATCATTTAGAAAACATTCACTAAAAGGAGGCAACTTAATATGATACACAAACACACTTCAATAACAAACCAATGAGTTTCTGAACAAATTAGGGTCCCCTGAAATAGGAGCAACATGGCATTTCAGTTACTTTCAATGGGAGTACAAAGGTACAAGTTAGCAGAATAGATCACAAATACTTTCTTAGGCAGTGAAAATAGTTTTAGTTTGTTCCGGAGGAGAGGAATTCACTGACGGGCCCATAGGTCAGCGCTCACCCTCTAGAACTTGTAAAACAAGATAGCTGCACCATGTGAGGTCTGGGAGTGCAGGATTCACTTACTCCAACACGACTCAATAATGAGGACTCAGTAAATTGGCAAAGGGAAGTCTGTTTAATGACAAGTACATCAAACAGAGAAACAAATGGAAATCAGCAGCATTGCGATCACCAGTCTCGCTCCGACTTCCTCGAACTTCAGTCAAACAGTCATTGTTATAGGCAAAACTCGTCATCACTGACGTCTAATTCTATAAAAAATCATCATGCAATGTAATTGGTTAGGAAAGGTAACTTAAATATAGGTGTTACATCTGTATAGGGTAATAGGGCATGCGGATTGGATAACTCTTATCGGATGGGCGTCTACGCCCATCCCTCTACATCACGCGTGATGGACGTCACTACAACTACGATATCCTATTGGTTAAAGTAACTATAGGACTCCAGAAAACTTGGTCCATTGTGACTGGACAGGTTACACCCCTGGACATAAATTCCCGTTTTAATTAGCGGCATGCAGAATGGACACCCATGTCCCTGGTGTCCCAAGTTTCACCCTGCCTCCCTTCCATCAATCAGTGTTTTAGGTCGATGTGTCAATTAGTTAGCTAAGAATGGCCTCGAAACTGTAGTCTCTTATCGGAAAAAGTTATGGCATCCTCGGGTCCTGGATGACAACAGGCGGTGGTACCTCTTTGCGCCTGGCTGGTAACGTGTTAGTTCACCGTGAATCTGCTTCAGTTTCCAGCTTTTAGAGCATTTAATTCTGTTTCAGCCTCGCCACCTGCATGGGCCCCCCTTATCTTGACCTTCATGAGGCAGGCTGGTATGCTCTGAAGTTTGAGTCTTGTTAGCTGACGCTCTCCTCCCTTTCTCTGGTTGACCTCGATTTCCTAGACATGAGCCGCTCTTTGTTGAGTTTCGATTCCGCCCCTTCTCTTGCCTTTGGCTGGGTTACGAAACTTGGCCTGTCAGGCCTCTGGCAGCCTGGGTACATTTCTGCTTTTACAAAATGGAGTCGCACTTGTATAATGTGCCTTATTGAGGTAGATATATGGTTGGCGCTTTCCGCTCTTTCTTCTACTAAGCATTGCAAGCAGTATCGATTTCTTAGCATCTTGCGTTTCAAGCCTATTTACACACGTTTAACAGGTTGGTTGCTTCCATCTTGTCTCGTAGCACAGTTTCCTCACGTTTTAACATTGTCTCTTCTCTGTGTCCATTACATTTATTTTCGTAGTTACTCGCACTGCCGTGCTTGTCTTTGATAGCCGCTTTTGTTCATTCACAAGTCTGTTCAGACTCTTGTGTCATTTCCACTGTCCTTCCATTAGGGCTCTTTGGGTCTATTCATCGACCGTTCGTAGGTACTCTTTGTTTCATATCAGCAGCTGGTACGGCTGTCTGATAGGGTACCGTGTGCTCAGTGTTGTCTGGTTATGGGTGCTTCAACAGGTATGGATCTTCTTATGTATACTGAGTAGAGTCCCAGTGCAGCTCTTTGTAGGTTCATTTGCTCTTCATACGTCACATACCTTGGCGCGTACGCTCCTGATACCTCAAAATGAGGGGAAGGGGTGCAGGCCATGTCTGGAACCTCCTCTACAAGTTCACTAGAGGACTCGGTTCAGTTCAATAGGCCTAGGCCAAAGTCAATGGACTAGTATTTTGGATAGGAAAGAACAGTTCTTGAATTAAACAGTAAAGTCTTTGCAGAAGTTCTCAGAAGAATCATATGTTGGGTCACAAGCTGACTAGGCCTGCAAGTTGGGAAAGTTCCACAAACTTTCATCGCGAGAGAGGCGTTCTCTCAATCGGGTTGGCACAGTACCTAATATGAAGCAAAAGATGCAGCTGAAAATGTTGGTTTGTGACAGTTCTTGCAGATCTCACTGTTCCTGAGCCTCAGTCGTGGTGACAAGAGGGAGCACATTGGGGGACTCCTGCACTGCATGGGATCGTTGGAAAACACAGACAAAATGGAGTCACTTCAGTTCGCGTAGCTGTAATTCAAGCACACAAGCTGGTGTCCTTCCCCCTGGTTAATCCTAACCAGCTTCGAGAATGGCATCCAGGTGGCTTACGAGTTGATTGGTCCCACCAACTCAAAGGAAGAAGTCATCCTTGAAGGGGCTTTTCTGTCGGGATGAACTTGGCAATTCGGACCTGCAGCAGGGCTTCACTGGACAAACCAGCGGTCCAGAAGTTGCAGCAGCTGTCCTCCTCCAGCTCGTCGTTTTTTTCGTTCCAGTGAATGACTCTGCTTTCCATTCCAAGAGACTTGCCTTTTAAACAGTTTTTTCCCATTGATTCCAGCCTAGCTGCCACTCACCCAGCAGGGTGGCTGTCCTTGCTGGACAGTCAGCCAGCCAATCACGCCACAGTGCACCTGTGTCTCCTAGGAGACTAAGCACAGGGAATTTCGGGCACCTCCCTCACTTCCTGCCCACCCCAGACATTCAGACGCCAGAGGCGGTCTTCAGTCCTGAAGCCCGCCAAAGGCATAGAAACAAAGGGACAAACCTGGTTTGGTGCACAGAGACAAACACTAGAAGGACCTTTCTAAAAAGAAATGGTGAAAAAAGAAGACCGGGACCTGTTTAAACAAAGGGGCTTAAGGCGCCATCTTGAAAACCATGGCTCCTGTGATTTTTAGCTATCGGTGTTCGCGGTCGGTAAAAAATAATGGTGGTTTGTTGTAAAACCACTGCCACCAGCCACTTCTAGAGTAAAGGGTAGCATTTGATGGCTACATGAGTTTCTATACACAGGTGATACCAAGTAGCTCCTCCAGCACTCTATAGAAAGATAGTGTTTGCTGGGTCTAAGAATTTAAAAAGACTATTAAAATCTTTTTAACCTTACATTCTCTGGGAAACAGTAGTTTATCCCAGAGAAGGTATTTAAACGTTTGGGAAGTCTAAAAAGACATCCCGGTCTCACTGCACTGAGGGTGCTGTGTAACACACATGAAAAGATGCCTATGGCGTTATCTGAAAACTCCATAATCAAAGAACACAAGAGTAAAACATACATCAAAATACATGAAAGAGTGGCGAAAAAGTCTCACACTCTTTCCAGGTAAAAAAATCAAGTCCTCAAAATCCAGCAAAGTTGCTGGGGGTCTCTGAGGTGAAGGGAATTGGCATACTTTGAGAATTCTCTCTAACAGTGGCATTATCACCATATGTAAAGAGTCACACTTAGCAACCCAACACACCTTGATGCATATACTTTGAAGCAATCTCTCTCGCATGCTCTTCTCCCTCACAGACACAGCTCACCTTCCTCCACTCCAACCATAGCTCTCCCTGCATCAATATCTGCCTTGGTGACTTCAAACCTGGTAGTTCCCATCCAGACAGCAACCCCATACTAAAGAGTATGATCACTTCACTCACCCCCATGACCACATGCAACTCATCCCCTATCTCCATACACACAGCTGCCAACACCCTGTACCTTTTGATCTCAAGCAAAAATAATGTCTGTGATAAATAGATTCTGGGTGTCGCGGTCAGATAACTTTGATATCCCCTTCACACTCACTGTACCACACAGGATCGTCTCAAATGCCAGACATGCTCCTTGCCTCCCAGCCAGACAAACCAAACACATTACAGACATTGGGCCTCATTCTGAGTTTGGAGATAAGTACCGGTCATTACCGGCATGGTGCAAATACTGTGTCCGAGCTGGCAATAGACCGCTAAAAGCGGCCTATTACGACTTTGCTGGCACAAGCTTTGCACCATGCCGGTATGGTACCTAGCGCCATGCCGCAAAAGGGCCACAAAAAGCCCTTACCGGCATGAAGCACACTGTACAGAACATTACCGCCATAGAGTAAAGCGGCATTAGCGTTGTCCGTAAATAGCGGTGACCGTAATTAGCAGTCACAGCTATTTACGGTCACATTTAAATAGCGGAACCGGAAATAGCGTAATCGCACAGGAACTGGAAGGAGCACGGCGGCCATCTTTAAAAACACAATCCATTGCCATCCTCACAATGCAGTACCCCTGGCAAACTTTGAACACTGTGGATACATCCCATCATCAAGGAGGAATGCCAAAACCACCAAAAAAAGGAGCTGCCCGCCTCAGGATGGAGCGCTCCAGCCCGGATGAGCTCCAGATGATGGTGGATACTCTCCACGAGCATTCAGAAACCATTTTCAGAGGTGACATGCAGAGGGTGGCGGTAATTAAAAAAAAAGAAATCTGGGCCATGGTAGCACAGAAGGTGAGCACCGTGGGCAACAACCCCCGCACCACCAAGGACTGCTGAAAACGGTGGGACGACCTGCGGCTGAGGGTGCGGAGCATCCTCTCGGCCAACAGAAGCCAGGCCCTGGAGACAGGAGGAGGGCCAGGTTCCCCCATGAAATTGATGGCGTGGGAGGAGACGTGTGCTGCCATGATAGGCCCAGAAGTCATTGAGGGGGTTGGAGACATGGAGTGCGGGGCAACATCATCCGTCGATGGAGGTGAGTGTCCAAAGTCAATACTGGCAACTCATTTGTTATGAAAGTCACTGCTAAGGGCTGGGCAAGGTGTCATGTCATGGTTGGCCAAACCCCCACCCCCTTGAAATCATGCCGAAACAAGTGAGACCCAGGCTAGTGCCAGGTGCAAGGCTGTAACCTATATGGCACATACCACACGAAGAGTCCCATTCCGTGAGGCACACAGGGCAGTTGATGTAAACAGTGTGCATGTGAGCCAGCACAGTACCCGGCCAACATGAGTGACACAGACATATGCATGCATTTACTGTCCAAGCATAGATCAATGTGCCGTTCCCCACCCAAATGCCAACAGCCCACTAGAATCTGATTGTGATATCATAGGCATGTCCAAATGCTGACTCTCAAATCATCACTCATGCCATCCCTCTCTTCCACCCCCACAGGCAGTGAGCATGACAGCGAGGACCAGGCAAGCAACCAGCCCAGCACCTCCAGGGGACAAGTCAGGGCCCGCCGTCTACCTGCGAGCAGGAAAACAACTCAAGCCACACCACCGGCTCCAGCAAGGCCTGTGGAGGGTGCACAACCCCTACCCCCACCCCTACCCCACCCAGCACTGGCAGCAGACACCTGCCCTATGCCGCACTCTGAGGAGTCCAGTGTGGCTGGGGAGATTGCAGCCATGTGCCCCCTCGATGTTCCCGACAGCACCTCATCCATATGCGAAGCAACTGAGGACACTTATGAGATTGTCCACACCCCTGACGGCCATCAAAACCCCCAGGTCTCATATAGTGACTCTGGTGACAGTGAAACACCTGGGCTTATGGGACAAGGAGCAACACTGGATCATGCCAGTCCTGTGGCCAGTTCCCTCAGTGAAGCACCGGAAAGACATGTAAGCCCGATTCCCAGCGGGTCAACCACATCAGCCACATCAGCTATTGATGCAGAGCGGGCTCAGCAGCCCAGACGCCTCATAAATGACTTCCTGCAAGACAATGGGAAGGCCAGGGAGGAGTGGCGGAATGAACTGCGGGCACAGGGTGAGGTCATCACAGCCAGCACAAACTGGCTCTGTGAGGTCCTTGGTCGGATAGCAGATGCCCTGGAGGCTGCACCTCCTGCACGACAGCCCGATAGCAGATGCCCTGGAGGCTGCACCTCCTGCACGACAGCCCCAGCAGGAGGACACACCTTCTCAAAACTCCTCCACCCAGACCAGCCAGCTCCGTCGCTCACAACGTACATTGCGCCGCCAGGACATGGATCCCCCTGGCTCTGGGATCGCACATTGACAATGCTGACATACACATGTGGCCTATGTAGTCCTTATGGGACTAGTGTGGGGTTGTTGTGGTGGGAGGGGGAGGGGGGTGAGGGTGTGTTTGGGAGTTGTGGGGGAAGGGGGAGGGGGTGAGCAGGTGTTTGGGAGTTGTGGGGGGAGGGGGAGGAGGGAAGGTGGTGGAGGGTTTGTTTTCACGTTTGAACCTTCTAATTCAATACAACGGTTGTTCATAAAAAAAACAACAGCGTGGACATTCATCATTGCGCATGTGTCATTCAATGTTTCACTGTGCATAGTTTACATGTATCCCCACACCCAGTGCCCAATGTCCTGACATCCTCACACCCTCTGCTGACTTGTATGTCAGAAATATTGTCCAATCAATGATTGCCGCACGGCACGTCCCTCCTGTGCATCGGCACCGTGATGCTGTCCTGCCACTTCTTCCTCCTCCTCCCCTTCATCATCATCAGGTGGTATAAGTTCCATGTCAGGGGGCAAGGGTACTTTCCAACTGATTCACAAATTGTGCAGCATTGCACATGCCCTGGTGATCTTGGCCACCTTCTCATGGCTGTAGATAAGGGCCCCACCCGACCAGCTGAGGCAACAAAATCGTGCCTTCAACAGGCCAAAGGTCTGCTCAATCACCACACGTGTATGGGTATGGGAATGATTGTAGTCCTCCTTGTGCCTGTTCTGTGGGTTTCGGACAGGGGTCATGAGCCACGGCTTCAAGGGATAGCCACCATCACCTGCATGAGAGGGGAATGAAGGTAAGTGTTTGTACATTCATGGTGGACAACTGTACTAGTCTTACATGGCAGCAGGTCATTTATGCCCATAAACACATGTCCCTGGATGCTTTGCCCCCATTTCTGAGCCTGCTATGTGTTGTGTCCTGTGCAATGGGATTATGGAGGGGGTAGCATCCTCAGGATGGGTTATGGTGTGCACTCACATCTTGTTGCACGTGCATTGTATATGCATGCAGCAGTGTTGGAGTGAAATCATTGATGTGTTGTGTTCTGTGAGATTTGGTAGTAGGGAGTGTTGGCTGTTGTCAGTAGCATATCCGTAATTCTGCACTGATCAGTTCCATGGTGACTAGCAGCACTCCTATGGGTGTACGGAACCAGTGACACACTGTGGTATCCCTGTTAGGCTCAGTTCAATGCACTCCCAGGGATGACTGTCTGGTGTGGTGATATGCTGGAGGCAGCGACATAGTGAATATGCAGTGCATAGTGCTAGATGCCCTTACGGTGTGCGAGGGCCGCTGATGAGTGGTGCATGTGTTGTGGGATGTGGCCTGGTCACCTGTTAGTCATGTAGTGTTAGGTGTCGGCCTTACTTCATCATTGTGGGATTTGGTAGTCATGTGCCGTTTCACTGGCTCTGGGGCACAGTGTTCGGTGAGGTGCACATCGTGCACTGGTGTCAACATTTCCACCCAGGTGGAGTATGCATCCCCCCGCCCACTTCCCACCCAGGTGGAGTATGCAGGCACCCACCTCCCAACCCCGATGCACTGCCATGGCCCAGTCAGGCAACTCACCAAGCAGCCAGGCACGTCGTCCAGCATGTCGCTCCATATAGCGTGGTAGCGTGGAGTTCCACAGGACCAAAGTGTCCTGAGAGGATTCTGGATATCGGGCACAGCAATGTGTGATGATCTTGCTGGCGTTGCATACCATCTGTACGTTGATTGAGTGGTATTGCTTGCAGTTGGGATACGCCACCTCCATGGCATGCAGGACCACCAACTCCACGTGGGTGCAGGCAAAGGCACCTATACAATTTGGCATGCCTGCCAGTGCATAGAAGGCAACCTTTGTATCGAATATCTCCTGGGGAGTCCGTGGTAGAGATATGTAGTCCCTTGTGTGCTTGAGGAGGGCATCCAGCACTTTGTTCAGTATCCGGGAAAATAAGGGTTGTGATATGCCATGCATGTGCCACACTGTGTGCTGGTAGGTTCCTGTGTCAAGTAAGTGGAGCACAGACACTACCTTCAGTAGAGGGGGGATGGTGGTGCGTATTTCAATGAGGCTCACTATATCGCCATGTATCAGGTCCACTATGGTGGTGATGGTTTCACGGTCAAGCCGGTACAAGGTGTAGATCTGCTCTGGTGTTAGGTTGAGGGGGTGGCTCTGATGCAAGGGATTGGGGGCTGCTGGCGTGGTAACGGTGGCTGCACTGGTGGGGTATGCTGGGCCTGTCTCACCCTCCTTCTCCTCCTGTGTATCCTCTGTGGTGGGGGCTGTGGTTGTTGTTGTTGCTGTTGTTGTTTTTGCTGCCTTGCAAGCAGAGCCTCCAGCTCCAGTAATGCTGCTACTATTGGTATCATCTTGGTGTGGGAGGGGGTGTGGTGTGTGGGTGTGCTCCTTTTGTGCTGTGCCAGACTCCATTGCCTCCACCTGTGCTGATTGTGTGCACCTGTGGCTCTTGGAAACACTGCTCAGGGTTCTTAACAGCTTCTCGGAGATGCCGGTATTTACTCCATGCCGGTAAGGTACTATTCGGGCTTCAGGAGGCCGTTATTTGCATATCCGCATTACTTGGGATCAGCTCCAGATAACGGCATGCCGCTAATATCGGCATGATGTGTCACGCGAGCGACCTAGACCGCTATTTATGGCATCGTACTTTACGGTGCTGTAATTAGCGGTCTGGTGGGTCAGAATAGCCCGTAGCGGTAAGCGATGCCGGTAATGCTTTACCGGCATCGTTTTTCCCTTACCTCCAACCTCAGAAGAACCCCCATTGCCTTAGTACGACTCATAATCACACAGGCACTCAACAACATGTGCACCCTCAAATTGCAAAAATTCCAACAGCAACCACAATAAACCATGGTCTTATCTATCAAGCAGAAAGTTAGATGCCTAGAAAGTGTTCGGCAAAATATAAACATGCCGCATCACTAGAACACCACTCAAACTCGGCAGCAACAAATATAAAACAGCCATATAAGACT
The DNA here is from genome assembly GCF_040938575.1 of Ambystoma mexicanum. Taxonomy (NCBI): domain Eukaryota; kingdom Metazoa; phylum Chordata; class Amphibia; order Caudata; family Ambystomatidae; genus Ambystoma; species Ambystoma mexicanum. Next base: position 81,723,227 of record NC_090941.1, read on the forward strand.
CCAAAATACACATCAGGCAAGCCTTCACGTTTGCGTGCCACACCATGCTCCCAAACATTCCATCACATGGGACACTTTCCATCCCATCAACACAGGCACCCTCATCCCCCTTATTACCAAAAGGAAAACCTGCACACTTTGTTGATGATGTATGCCCACTTTAAGCTGCATCCAATTGCATCAAGACACTGGCTATGCACTGGCTCAATATCATCAACTCCTTTCTTTTACATGCTACTATTCCCTCTGCTCTCTCAACTGGACAAATCTTACCCATCCTCAAGAAATCATCTCTCGACCCCAAAATCTGCAAGAATATTTGCCCCATCACTATCTTATCATACCTCGCCAGAATCATGGAACGCGTTGTCACTACCCAATTACAACAACACATCTCAACAAACAACCTACTCAACCACTTCCAATCTGGTTTTTGACATGTATACAGCAATGACACCACTACGCGTCATATCCTCGATGACCTCCACAACATCAATGACAAAGAACATGCAGCACTACTTGTGCTCCTCGAACTCTCTCCGTACCATTCGACAACATTGACCATACCATTCTCATCAACATACAGTTCCACAGGATGAAATTCTAAGGCACTGTCCCCAACTGGTTTACCTCTTCCCTTACTGACAGGACACACTTTGTCTCCATGCCCCCTTTTCGACCTGACCCCAGCCCCATCAAGTATGATGTCCAGCAAAGCTCCTCCCTGTCTAAGAAACAAATAGTAAACACGCAACACCAAACTCACTGATTTCTGCATGCCATTAAAAAAATACATGTATTAAGCATGTATAACTGTATTTAAAGTGCTTTACATTATGTGATTTATAATTAATATATTGTGCTAGAAGCTGTATCAAAATAGATTGGTGGATAAGAGACCATCTTAAATATGTGTGCCTGCTTGATTAAGAGGTCATAACAAGCTTAAATACATGTATAGCGAAATGCAAAGGAGCATTCCCTCACTGTTCTCCTGGTTATTGAAGGCGTGAAAAGTGGCAGGTAAAATTACAACTCCGACAGTAGAACAATGCCTCACTCTCCCACAGTTCATCTTGCGGCTTTACTGGCAATGAAAGCAAGGATGCCAGAGGAACTGCTTTCCCCCTAAAGATGAACATCCATTAGCGCACCTAAGGGCCCTGTTTGTAACACGTTAAGGCATCTCAAATCTCTATAGCACCACTAGTATATGTCACTTGCGGGCAATTACATTTCACCAACCTAACACTAATATGTGACACCTGTGAGACAATTAGTGTCATTTTGTAGCAATTAGATGTCCTTCTCGAAAACATCTGACTTCGGGAAACAGATGATACACATGACATAACGTGGACTTTTCTGAGAAAACATAGTTGTCAGGTTGAGTTTTGCAGGATTCTAGTAGCCACACTTAACGATGTTTCACCAAAAATAGGAGACATGGCTGCAAGCAAACATAACATTTAATGAAGGAGATGACGTTTTGTTTAAAATGTCACTAACGGGTCACCTTCCCAGGCACTGTCATTACTGTGCATAACAGTTATCTCCATATCTGAATGGTTTATAAGGAAACTTCATGTTGTAATTTCATTGTTTTCCAAAGTGATGTGGATAGTGTTTAGCTGACCCTACATCAACTGTAGGGGTGTACATTCAGCCCCAGAATGACATGAACATACACTGAAAAGCCAAGCAAGGCCTCCACTGCGAGATTTAAGCTGGCTAATAGAAAAGAGATTTTTGGAACCTATAAGCCATCTCTAACCTTGATACACCACTAAGGCCTAGTGAATGCGAATAATGGGCCTCACTGAACATTACCAAATTGGAAAGGCACACAGTGAAGGAAAGCTTGCCTTAAAACGTCAATAATGCTAGATGTGCCTGACAGGTCTAAACACATGTGTTTCTGCAAATGACATTGATTTCATGTAAAATGGAAAAGCACAGTCTGACTGAGGAACAAAACATCAGCATTGTACATTGAATCCTATGTAATACAAGGCTATGCATCTGGAGAATGAAGGCAAAACTGTTCTTATATGAAAAAGCAAAGCCAGGTGACGCATTTAATTTGAAATAAGCATTTACTTTCCACATACAAAGTGACATTATGTAAAATGAAAGGGCCTCATTTTTCCATGTGGACACTCCTCATGTTAAATGGAACTGCTGGTTGTGAATCAATCAGAATGAACAGCCCTGTCTTTCACTGTGGTTGTGGAAAAATAAATAATAGGCCTAAGAAATAAAATTACACATGGACAAAAGGCCAAGATGCAATGTGGTGAAATAAAAAAAAGACTTTACGTGATAAATCCATGTAACCAATTTAAAAGGTTGTTTCTTTCAGAATGTAAATGTAACTTATTTTGCAGCATCCCCCATTGGACTGCTGGACTGTGTTATCTATCCCTGATCTCAGAGGCCTTTTTTCGATGTATACCAGTAATGTGGCCTGGCTGGAAGATCACTAAGCTGAGCTGGGACTACAAAACCTAAAGAAACATACACTTTAAGATCACATTTGTGGTGACTGCAGATAGAAAAGACAGGCCTTATCTTTGAAGACTCTGGCTAATGGATAGTAGACATTTACAACCCCATAAACTGAGCCTCAGCTTCAAACAGAGAGCTCATAATGGACTTAAATTACTGTAACATAAACAGCAATGCCAGCTTGAAGAGCAGATGTTCCATACCATGTGACTTTCAAGACATGGAAACTAAAACGTTCATATATTAATGCATTACTATTGAATAACATTGGACAATTAATTTTCCTCATTCAGGTGTTATTTTGAAGATCACAACAACCCTGCCAGTTAAATATAAGCTCCATGTAAGGTGTGGAATTTGAGTTATAGATGAACATGTGTTTCTTGTTGTCCTATAAATGATAGAAATCTGAAAGTGGGAGAGATAATAGAATGTGAAATTAATGGGCCTCATTACGACCCTGGCGGAAGACCATGGTGCTATTAGCACCATGGTCCATGCCGGTAAATTACCGACTCCGCCATGGAGAAAGGGGGAATTACCACCCCATTACAAGGTTGGCGGGGCGGTAATTCCCCCTTCCTCCATGGACCTTCCCCATTCCCATTTTTGCCCCATAGGGCTCAATGGGAATGGGGAAGGCGCAGAGTACGGTGCCGCAAATTGTGGCACCGTAATTAGCACCAAGGTCCCTTTTCGGGTGCCTACTTTAACGGCTGGTCTACACCAGCCGTTAAGGTCGGGTCCCACAAAGGGACCTCATAATTAGGCGCTAATAGGTTAACGGCGCCGCAGCCTTTTACGGTGCCGTTAACCCATTAGCGCCTGGGTCGTAATGAGGCCCAATGTCTGGATTTGGAAGTTTCATAGTCCCAACTATGTTCGTTTTGGTATAAAGGGCCAAACATTACAACATGCTGCAGGAAGGTCGCGTCGAGACCAGAATAGTTTCTCTATCTCTGACATGAGTAGCTGAATTAAAATATATATATATTATTGTGTTTAGTTGTAAATTACAATTACCATGTTGTGACTTTTTGAGTTGCTGCTGTGCAAGTTTAAAATGGTAATTATAAACAATCCTTTCTCTCCTCCACTCATTATACATAATCTAGATCTCATAAATCCCTTGCCCTTAAGTTGGCAGCGGTCGGCCTTCTGGGGGGAGAGGACAATTAATGTCCAATCCAATGTAGGAAATGGGTTGGCACTGCATACATATTCATAATGAGGATGGTGTCTTAGGTCCTATACTCTATGACGCACAACACTGGGACACTTGCTAGATTTTGCTGAACTCTTTTGCTGGAGACTTTCGCTTGGAAGGATGGGAGTACCATCTGTGAGAGACACCCTAAAACCTGACTGGGCCCTGCTGTGAATAGCTGAGCTATTCTTGCCTGAGGTGTGAGCTGACTCCTACCTGTTCCCAAAAGAAGTTCCTAATACCTGACTGGCCTCCTGAGATAATAGCAGAGATCTCCCATGTAAGTAGACATATCACAATGTTAGTAAATGTGTGGGGGAAACTACCTGCCTTAATCCTTTCCCTTAACTGTGGGTAGGAAGGGCAACACTATGTAGACTCTTAGCACATTTGATTAAAAAGAATTAATTAATTCCCCTATAAAATATATCATAGGTTGGTTCTTCTTAGAATTCGAAATTAACACATCTTATTCCCAGTATACTTTAACCACTATAGCCTATAAAGTAATTGGGTAGTTGGGTAACCCTATTTCTCTTGTAATCTCAGACTTCTTGAAAGAAGAGGGGTGTCCCTGGTCCCAAAATGAACATCCCTAGTCTCTGCCTTTCATTTGAATCTGCCATTGTCCCCAAAATGAAAATCCCTATCTATTCCATGGTCACAAACCCTGCCTATAAAAATTAAAGGTGGTTTTTATCTCAAACGAAATTCCCAATATATTCCACTCCCTAGCCTTTTTTGCTCTAAACCAATTGGTGTCACATATAACTGATGCATGGGTTGGGTGCTGGGAGAAAATAGTATTTTTTCAAGTAAATAAAATCAAGTGTGATTCTCTAATTAAAGGATATTCACTCTCTCCAGGGAGTTATCAAGTGACACTGCTAGCAGAAAGGTTTGAAATTGCTTTGGGGTAAATAAGGAACCAGGGTTCTGCATACAGGACGCATTCTAACTGACTTTGTGTTTTCAACATTTCCTTTGTGTTAATGTGCAGAGAAACACCATGTGTAAAGCACTGCAAATGCAATGTGTGATTTTATTGGGCAGCAAACCTCTGTTTAGTGCAATTGAAATGTTATTCAGAAAGACCTGTTAGATCATGAACGCAAGAAGGTTACCTAGTTGCTGCAGTTGTTGTGTTGTGCCACAGGGTATGTGGCTTGTGTTATTTTCAGTGTAATTTTTATTAATCCCATATTTTAAATAAATATTTATATATTCTTCTATACACCAGCCTGGTTCCTGGCTCATTGGTGGCACAGGGAAAGGGAGCTGGGTGGCATTGTACAGGTCGGGAATTGACCCAAATAGGAATCAGTTTGTCGGCTTGTTGAGTGACATCTTGATTCTCCCCAGTCAAGGTGTCACTCAACAAGTCGCCAAACTTATCCCTATTTGAGTTGAATTTGGTCATTCAAAAAGCGTTATAGAGCTGACACTTTTTTGGACCTGCAAGCATTCTCTGAAATGGTGGGCAGGCTTTTTACAGCCCTCCCAGGATTTACACTGCATGTAGCGCGCGTGCCTGTAATGAGGGTTTGAATCACCACCAATGAGACTCATGCCTTCATCCTGCCGAGGTCACAAATTAAGTACTGTAAATGTGAATAATATTCGAGGTAATTGTATCACTGGTTACCAAGTTCTCTAAAGCTGTGCAACTCTGGTGTGTGATGCTATTCATCACTATTATAGGCTGGTAAGTCGACTTGAATGCTTTCTGAACCCTGGGTGAACTTGGAGAGGATATCCTACAGAGAGGGGTTCACCAAGGAGGCCTCCTGTACCGCCTTCTGTTTAATTTCCGACTTTAACGATGTGTTTTCCCAACCTTTGGAGATTGAAGCGCATGCTACTTTAGTCAAATGCAATTCAATTCTGCCTTCTTGGGAAGCAAAGATCCTCCTGAGACCAATACTGCATTAAAGAAAAGAGATTTAAATAACAGAGCAATGACAAGATGCAGAAACTGATACAAGTATTCTCGGATTAGGCATGTAAATTGCACAGTGAATAGCTGAAGACGAGATGCTAACATCCATTTTACAGAGCCGTACATTCTGCTTCTAACACCATTGTGATAGAAGCACTCCTGAACCTTTGCAACACGTCCTTCTGTTTTCCCCATGGTACAGTATTGGCAGGAAGAATCTGAATGTTATTTTATTTAAATGCTTTGGGATGTCGAACCATATGGCTTTACTTTGCCTACTCTTGTACTTAGAAAATGACAATGGGCCTCATCATGAATTGGGCTGTGTTTGGGCTGTAATACCACCCAACAATATTAGTGTTAATGCCCCCCCCGGTCTGTGTGCTAACTCTAAGTCCCTGTTCCCTTTTGGCACAATTACATGCAGTAATACCACTGGCGGTTATTGCACCGAAAATGGGCATCTTTTTGGCTTATATACCCTCAGCTCAAAGCTGGCTCCAGATTCGTGATAGGGCCAGCTGTCAAAAGTGGTGGTAATACCATTACTGCCACATTTAAGGGCTACTGCCCCAACTCGTGATGAGTCCCAATGTCATAAAAGTCATTACCCTCCACTATGCTCTGCCACTCCATCCATAAGCACTGTTCGCACTCTGGAAAAACATCTATGGAGCAATTCTTTTGTGGCAATTCCAGGGTTAAACTATTTCATGGTTTTATTGTTCAAAATTGGGTTAGGTGGCAACGGGGGCTCAATATGATGAAAAAAGCTTCAATCACTGAGGTTCTATCAGCTTACTGAAGAAAATAATTTAAAAACCCAAGTCATTATGGATTTGGCGGTGATGTCAAAAACGGGCCCTATTTTGAAATACTGCCTGTTTTCCCTCCATCCTGATTATCCGCCTCGCTGAACAACCACATGCAGCAATACGTTGCAATACAGCATGCACTAATAATCATCGTATGATTATGTCAGATACCTCATGTTTTACTCCAATGTTTAGCGACACACAACAAATTAATGTAAACATATCATAACTCCCCTGACAGTTTTTTTAAAAACGTTTTCTTTTACTGAAGGAAAACACAGGTACTTCCCTTTATCGCAACAAAACATGATTTTTTACCCAGACAAAATCACCTTCTGACCACCTTCGCTATTTAAAGTGCATGAGTTTTTTGTCCAGTTAATAAATATTATACTGCAGCATTATAAAGTGCTACTCATTACAAACCATGTCCATCTTTAACATTAGGATGTAAATGGATTACACAACACTTGAAAAATAATGCATGCATATTTTCAGAAATATGAAATGTTATGGAGTGTATGCGATGAGGCAAATATCAAGAATTGCTATATACCGTAATGGGTAATTATGTGTGGATATTTTAAAAAAAACATTTGCCCATCCTACAATGATGGTCCTTGTCTTCCCCTCAAATTCTCTTTGAAAATTTGAAAATGGAGATATATCTACTGAGATGTGAACTCTTCTCGAATGATGTAATAAAGATTTTCTAACATGGAGTCATTGTACCTTTCAATGGCATCTCAGGTTAGTGCAGTCTCTAAGACCGGCCACTTTCTTCTCAGGGTCCTTCTTGTCAGAGTTCTGCCTTTTCTGCCGGAACGTCTGCGGCCTCCTGTGGTGTCCTCCATTATTACAAGCCGGATTGATCATTGTAACGCACTATATCTGGCTCAACCTCTCTGGTTGGTGCATCGTCTGCAATTGCTGCACAACCTGGCTGCTCGGGGGCCACTGCCTCCACATGTGGTGCCCACATTAGTCATGTGCTTTGGGCACTCCACTTAAATTGAAGGCCTTGTGCCTGGTTCATCATTCATTTTCCAAACAGGGACCAGAATATTTGCAGGACAAATTTCCCCCCTATGTCCCTGGTAGGCCGTTGCGTTCTGGAGAAGCCAATTTAGTGGATGTCCCAAAGATCCGCCGGTTAAATGTGGGTGGACGGGCATTCTCATATGCTGCCAGTAGATTGTGGAATGGGCTGCTCTTGGGTCACAGAGTCATGGCAAACCACCTCCAATTCATAAGAGCACTGAAGACCTTGCTGTTTAAGCGTTATTGTTGGGGGCTTGTATTTATTCCATTCCTCGCGCCACGATGCCTTCGGGTGGAAGTGTGCGTTATATATACCCATAACATAACATTGAATATTTGCTTGCGAGTGAAACCTGACGTTACAGTGATGAGAAAATGGTGTGTGCCATTGTCATAACAGAACCTCTGTTTTGCCTGTGGTATCGTATTTCCACAATTTGCTTTGATGTTATTCACACTTTACTCTCCATGAGCGTTTCATTAAAGGGTTCCAAACATTTACCATAACAAAAAACAGATCGATAAATGTAAGTATAAAAGTGCACACCTGCAAGCTAAACATGCAAGCGTAGAAGGATGGATGGTGGTTAAACCGCCTACACAGCCCCGCACTTCTAGAAAACGACAGTTATCCCAATCATATAGGTAAAACAAGCCCAGTTAACAGATATTCCTTCGCATTTTGTGGTAACGTGGTGCGAGATAAGGCAATACTGGCAGAAGAGGTGTGAATGTGATCCAGTAGCAGCCCAAACAAAAAAGTACAACACTGCAAAATCAAATGAATGTCCAATCAAGGTTCTATATAAAATATATACTTTAATTAAACACAACAAAGTAAAAATAACTATACGAATACTTTAAAGACCCACCCCTGTAGAGGAACGAGTGAGACATGCAGAAAGTAATGCTGCAGCACTCTGGGTTTTCAGCAGGCAGAACAAATATGCAAGGTTTGTGATAAGTAATTCAAAAGGCATATGTTTTGCAGTGGAAAAGTGTCCACAAGGGATTTAACCTTCTCAAGGACCCCAAAAGGTGGACCAGAGGGACAGGGTCAGTACAAAGTACCGTAATTCGATGCTCGACAGTTCAACAGCAGCAATACAGCCTTTGAGCTGTACTGCAGTGCGTGTCGAACCAGGTTGCAGTTCGGCGAGTTGTTCTGCGTTAAGCATCTAGTTGACATCTAGTTAGTTTAAAGCAAGGAGTTGCGGGGCATGGCCTGGAGTGTAAGTTGTAAGTTATAAGTACAATCAGTATGGCCTATGGTTATGTAGACCCATGAGATGAGGAAACAGGGACAAGTGGCTCTTTAAATCAATCGCTGCCTGAAGTAAAACAACCGCTGCAGCTCACAGCTAAGTGAACACATGAGAGGGAAAGTATGATAAGGGAAGTGTGAAAATGGCAGCATCCACCCAAGTGTTGATATCATTGGTGCTGCAGACAGTGAACAAGAACCTGATAACTTACTACCCCTACTGAAAAGCAAGTGCTGCATCTGTGTCTTTCCACTCATGTGATTGAGTGGAAATTTCAAGAAGGTGGACTGGCCTAATGAAGGGCCTGTCTGCATGGCAGAACACAAAGGTGAGGGCTCATTAAATGTACCTGAACGTTCACTCCATACCAGTATCTCTATAATATACATTTGCAGACCATTTACAATAGCCCGGTGCAGTAGGAGAGATGGGGGTACTATAAATGCCCAGAGAGTACATTAGAGAGTGTGAGCTTTTGACACAGCAGAGTGAGTAGATGTGGAAAGACAGAGGTGCTGAGAGAGCTGAAGGTGCTGGAAGAGCAGGGGAGAAATATCTAAATGTGCAGGAGAAGAATGAGGAGGAGTGGGGCTTAAATGTGAAGGTGAGTAGAAGTTAAAGAGAGAGTGCGAAGTACAAGAGGTGGACAGAAGGCAGAGAGAATGGAAAGGGGTAATGTGGGAGAAGAACATTAAGTACTAGGGGTGAGGGCAAATTGGAGGAGAACATCAAGGAATAGAGAGGGGAAACAGAGGCTGTGGAAGAACCTTAAAGAGGAGAGGAGGAAACAGAAGATGGAGGAGGAGAGCCATACGGAGGAGATGAAAGTACAGAGGGAGCCAGAGGTGGGCACCAGCTGAGAAGGTAGCTCCTGACCATGGGTGCTAAGAAGCTAGGGCAATCTACCATGAAGAAATATATAATTCACCAATAATAATAAAAATAGGAAGTTGTTAAATAAGCGAACGAGAAATTTAAAGGAGGATAGCTGAATAGTGGGGAGGTCAGTGCAGACATAGGGCCAGACACAGGCAGACAGTAAGACAACAGCAACCAACTGTAGACTATAAGGAGTGGAAGGAGGAACACGATTGTGGTGCACCAGTGAGGAGGCTATATGACAGTCTATTGGTCATATCCTAGGCCTAGAAGCAGATTCCCGGAAGGAAGGAGTCAGTGTTTGTTTAATGAGGAGGCATGTAAGCTGGGGCTGGGTGGCAGGATCAGTTCCTAAACCAGAAGAGTTCTGTAGCACCCATCCATGCTTCTAGACCTCCTCCGGACATATCTCACCTCTGGGAGATGCTGTGGATGCTGTTGCAACAGAGCGTGGTCCTGGAACGGTAATGCTTCTTTACCCTCAAGGTTGCTACCCAGGCTTTTACCACAGTTGGAAACCCACTAGAATCTGAGATGCCATCTGTATAAATCAATTAATTCCACAATACTGTCAGTGACCCACGGGTAAGACCAGAAAAGACTTTTGTGGAGAAGATATGTTTTGTCACCTTATAGACTGCGGGTGTGACATAGAGATAACTTGCACAAGAGCCTTTCTTTTGTGAGAAAATATATTTTGCCTTTTTTAATTTTCTCTGCTGTTAACAGCAAAATGAAGAGACAGACTAATTGTTTAAAACTTTCCTGACTAAAAGCCTCTCCTTGCCACTCATAACAAAGGGAGAATCCTCAATTGGCTAGCAGACTACAACTGCACCGCCAATATTAAAGCCATTATCCCACAACCCTGGACAGACCATTTCTTCCTGTCATTTGATATTTCTACCTCCAGACCACCCCCTCCAGCACCCATCATAGCCCCGCCTTGCCTAACAAGAAATAAAAAGAGCGTCACCAGAGATAAAGTAATCCCGGCTATTCTACCTACCCTCAACGGATTAGAGTATCACTTAGACCCAGAAACATTAGTCAATGAGTACAACACAATTATGTTAACCATCATTGACAACATCGCACAGCTAAAACTCAGACAAAGTAAACCCAAATCTCACCTAAATAATTGGTTTACCCCCGAACTAAAGGATCTGCGACTACTTAAGAGGAGTTGCGAAACAGCGTGGAGGCTTACCCCTTCAGAAGGTCATTAAATGAAATTAACAGAAATCTCCTCCCAATATAAAAAAGAAATCCTTTTGGCTAAACAGAACTCATTCAATAAGCGTATCTCCAATGCCAATTCAAGCATGAGGGAACTGTTCACCATCCTCAAGGAACTAGAGTCACCCATCCCCATTCCGGATACATGCTCCAAAGATAAAACCTGGTGTTCCGATATTCAGCAAGCCTTATCAAATAAAATGTCCCTACTCCAAACGAAAATAGCCAAAAAGAAAGCCTCCCTTACACAACCATCCAAGACCAATAACTCTATCACAGACCTTGCCTCAAAGGCTCAGGACCCAGCTCCACGGTTTACATTCTCTAAAACCTCTATCCTTGAGGTGGAGAAAGTCATCCTCTCTCTCAAGCCGTCAAATTGTCAGGGCGACTCCTGCCCAACTCATAAAAGATGCTGCTAGGGATCGTTCCCCGTTTATTGCCAAACTAGTCAACTCCTCATTCACGTCCGGCACGGTGCCCACCAATCTAAAACAATCCTGGGTACTACCACTGCTCAAAAAGCAAACGCTAGACCCTCTTATACCCACTTACTAACGTCCCATCACAACAGTCCCCTTTCTGCTTAAAATCTTGGATAAGATTGCCTATAATCAAATCCAAAGTTTTCTGGAACAACACAAACTTTTAGGAGAGCATCAATCAGGATTCTGTCACCAACACGGCACAGAGACTGCCCTCATTGACTTGTAGGCACAAATAGATGAATGAAGAGATAAAGGAAAAATGGCTCTCCTTTTGCTGCTGGACCTCTCGGCATTTGACCTCATGGACCATGGGGTACTTTGTAGCCATTTAAACTCCGCCGCACATTTCTCCACAGAGGCCATAACTTGGATTGAATCCTTTCTCAGCGACAGGACCATGAGGGTGCTCTCCCCATCGGCAGCGGCTGACCCAATCCCGATCCTGTGTGGAGTTCCTCAGGGCTCGTGTGTCTCCCCAACTCTATACAACATATTTACTAAGCCCCTTTTTGATGATCTGGACCATCTCGGTATCACCTACACTAACTATGCAGATGATACTCAGATTCTCCTTCCACTGACCGGGGATTACAATAAGGATTTGACCTTGGTAAATAGGGTGTATATCATCGTCTAGGCATGGATGGCAACTCATGGCCTATGCCTGAACGATGATAAAACAGAGTTGATTATCCTGGGGACGCATTTCAACCTCAAAAAACGTAGCCAGGACTACACGTGATTTGAAATTGATGGGAATATCATCAAGGTGTCCAAAGATGTGAAGACACTTGGCTTCTATCTGGATGCCACCCTCTCTTTCGACAAACAGGTGAAGTCCTTGGCTTCGACCACCGCCTACACATGCAAGCTCATTAGAGCAGGCAAACACTTTCTCTCTGACAACAACTGCCTCATCCTAGCGAGAGCACTAATCCTCTCGAGGCTCGACTATTGTAATGCCCTCTACATTGGAGCCAATAAATCCATCACCCACCGAATTCAAATTTTACAAAACAACGCCCTGCGAGCTGACCTGGGTGTGTCTAGAAGATGAACACAGAACACACACCGGGTTAAGTCACCCGATCGCCCTATGCTGCACTCCTCTTGGGATAAAATCCCAGGTATTTAAATTGTTTCAAAACTCACCCAGTAGGGTACATATGTAGATATATACTGTATTCTTCCCCCTAATTAGGAGGTGATGCCCACCAATCTTAGTACAATCAAGAAGCCATCAAGACCATACCAAATGTGGGTAGACAGCAGATATATTTGTGTAGCAAAAAGTAGACATTAAATAGTAAACAACTAGCAATCACACTGTATAGTCCCAGTGTGTGTACACTATAATGATATGGGTGTCATATACATTTATTGAATGTGTATTCTAAACACTCAAAGAGAAAAGTTGCGGTAAAGCATTAAACAAATCATTCAGTTCATAATTTTAACAATTTTAACAACATAACATATGTATTTGCACGAGCAGTGTAATTCCTTCTGCTCTATGTTTTGTCCTAAAACACTCCTAAAGGTGCCAACGCGTTTCGGATTCCGATGAATCCATCTTCAGGGCAGGATGTGTCAAGTTTCCTAAGGTACTACCTACAAATAACAGAAATACACTAATTAGCTCTGTGATGTGTACCATTCTCTCAATAGAGTAAATATTGAAGTAAGTCACTAACCTTATAATTCAAGACGTGAAAACGCCCCAACCTGCATTAAGAGCAAAAATGACATTTCTCAGCTCTTAGTTGCATATATTTCTAGACTCTGGGGAAGTCAAAAGGTACATATGACAAGAACTCACCCGGTCCAAAGGCAAAAGCAGCGCCCCGGGTCTGGGTAAGCTGTTGAGAGGTTAGTCACGAAAACATCCGCACTGTAAGGGTCAGAGAAAGGACACCGTACTGAGTTTGTTGGAAAGGGAAGGTCGTATCTATTAAAATCAGAAAATTAACTGAGCAGAGTGTGTAAATATAGATATAATCACTAAGTCTTATATGTCACATGTGTGCATCCAGGGGGCATGAGTATTCATGTCAGAACAGCGGCGCCACCCGCGACTGTGATTAAGCGGGAGATAATTTTCTATGAGTGAGCCGTGGCGTGCCGCCTAGTGCTCGGTTGTCGCTAGCGGTAAGTTTATGATCACTTCCAGTGCACAATCATCTCATGTGGTGCGTATGCTATTGCGAAAAACAAACCTGTAGTCTGGGACAGAGCACAGCTCACGAGACGCCAGTCAGGAGGACGTGCGGCTCGGGACTGTGAAATGTTATTGTGTTGTCATGACGGCGGCGCGCATGCGCACTACCTGTATCTGCGCCATATTGGTATGGGCATAACTTCGATTGGGTGTCAATTATAGTCAGTGCGCATATCTCTATGGCCGTCCCCTGAGTCGTATATTTGTGTTACATATGGATCACTAGGTCATATCATGGCCGGAGTAATACCGTAAGTAAAAGGTGTAACAACAGTGTGAGGCGGGGCCCCGAAGCAGACCACACAGTGTCCCACCTCTCACTGACCATTCAGTGTGTCAACTGAACCGGAGCTGGACATGCAAAGGGGGAGCCCTACGTCCTAGCCAGTATAGTGTGACCTCTAATAGGGATGTGTGTAAATACTGTGTTCTGCATATTCCTGTATCCACCGGGACAACCGATCATAGCGGCAACGGACAGTTTACTCGAACCACTTGCTAGATACCTTGACAAGATCCTACAGCCCCTTATACAAGAAACTCCTACATATATCAAGGATACAAGACACTTTCTCCAAAAGCTTAAAGAGGTACAGTTTGTGAATGGAAGGGACACCCTGTTTACAATGGATGTTACATCATTATACACAAACATTGTACATGAAGCGGGACTAGAGGCAGTGGAATGGCTGCTATTGAGGTCAGACGATTGTCGAGGGGACAAGGTCTTCGTCCTGACATTACTTAAGTTAGTACTTATGAATAACTTTTTTAGATTTCAAGATCAATATTACCTACAACTTTCAGGCACTGGCATGGGGGCAGCGATGGCCCCGGCCTATGCCAACACGTATATGCACTACTTAGAAACCGAATATGTGCTGACCTCAGCGAGATGGCTTTGCCACCTTACCATGTTTGTCAGATACATAGACGATGTCTTTGGCATTTGGACTGGCCCAGAGGATGAATTGATAGAGTTCTTCAGAATGATGGATAATATGCATCCTAGGATTAAATTTACCACTGAGACCAGCAAATCTAGGATCAATTTCCTGGATGTGGAAATCTACGCTAAAGGAACAAATCTTGAAACCAGGATATTCACCAAATCAACGGATAGGAACAGTCTCCTATTGGCGACGAGCTTCCATCCACAACGGACAATAGAGAGTGTGCCTTTAAGTCAGTTTTTGCGCTATCGGAGGAATATATCAGAGGAGTCCGAATTTGCAAGACAATCAGTGACCCTGCGTCAGAAATTCAGAAAGAGGGGATACGATCCAGCCTCCATTTTGAGAATTGAAGAAAAGGTGGCCAACACTGAAAGAGATACCTTGCTTACCCCCAAGGTCAAGAACAAGGACCACTGTATGGTATATGTGACCACGCATTCCAACCAGAGTAGAAAGATCAGGAGCATTATCCAGAGGAACTGGCCTATGTTACAGATGGACCCTGAAACACAAATTCTCTTCAAAGAGACACCTATCTTTGCATATCGGAATAGTAGCTCCCTGAGAAACAGCTTGATTGGAGCAGAAACACCAACTGACCATGCAGTGGCCGCACGGTACAGAGGGACGCAACCCTGTCACAACTGCCAGCACTGCAGTAACATTCTACCAGGAAATACAATCTCACATCCGCATACAGGGAAACCCATTACACTCAAACACTCTTGTACTTGTGATTCGACCAATGTGGTTTATGCTCTCAAATGCCCTTGTGGTCTCTACTATGTAGGGATCACCATGAGGAAAGCAAAGCTAAGATGGACTGAGCATAAGTCGAACATTCGGACTAAAAGTTTGAGATCACCAGTATCTATGCATTTTGTGGAAGCAAGACATTCAATTGCACAATTGAGATGCATCATTTTAGAACATGTACAAGTAGGTTCGAGAGGTGGTGATATACACAAACGGTTGTTACAGAGGGAAATCTTCTGGATCGACCTATTGGACTGTTTGAGCCCAAGAGGCATGAACTGCGAGTTTGATCTCATGTGTTTTGCATGAAAGTTATACATGTTCTTCCACTCTGTTGTTTAAATTGTTTTCAAATTGTGAAATAGTGGTCAGAGGAAGGTACTGTCTAGTTTGTTGAGGGGTATACACACTATGGAATCATTGCTGACATGATCAGGTTGTATCCTGTGAAATGGAGAACTACAGATTCACTTGGTTATATTATCCGGATCCAAAAATGTACAATTTACAGCATGTACCATGGGGGAGATAGTGTATCTACTGAGGAAAGATGAGGTTCAAACATGGCACTATTGAACACTATAGGCCTGATCAGGCTGTTACGCTTTACTTATATGTTCTTTCAGGCGACTATGGCTGTATATGAGCACATGACTTGTTATGGTATTGCTGAAATATGGATTCACCAATTTACGAAGGAGGAGATCAATTATATCCTGCTTGTAATATATTGATGGGCAAACGCTAGAGATATTGCATTGCTTGTAGGTGGATCAAGGATTCATTAAGGGCTGCGATACAGGAATATGCAGAACACAGTATTTACACACATCCCTATTAGAGGTCACACTATACCGGCTAGGACGTAGGGGTCCCCCATTGCATGTCCAGCTCCGGTTCAGTTGACACACTGAATGGTCAGTGAGAGGTGGGACACCGCGTGGTCTGCTTCGGGGCCCCGCCTCACACTGTTGTTACACCTTATACTTACGGTATTACTCCGGCCATGATATGACCTAGTGATCCATATGTAACACAAATATAAGACTCAGGGGACGGCCATAGCGATATGCGCACTGACTATAATTGACACCCAATCGAAGTTATGCCCATACCAATATGGCGCAGATACAGGTAGTGCGCATGCGCGCCGCCGTCATGACAACACAATAACATTTCACAGTCCCGAGCCGCACGTCCTCCTGATTGGCGTCTCGTGAGCTGTGCTCTGTCCCAGACTACAGGTTTGTTTTTCGCAATAGCATACGCACCACATGAGATGATTGTGCACTGGAAGTGATCATAAACTTACCGCTAGCGACAACCGAGCACTAGGCGGCACGCCACGGCTCACTCATAGAAAATTATCTCCCGCTTAATCACAGTCGCGGGTGGCGCCGCTGTTCTGACATGAATACTCATGCCCCCTGGGTGCACACATGTGACATATAAGACTTAGTGATTATATCTATATTTACACACTCTGCTCAGTTAATTTTCTGATTTTAATAGATACGACCTTCCCTTTCCAACAAACTCAGTACGGTGTCCTTTCTCTGACCCTTACAGTGCAGATTTTTTCGTGACTAACCTCTCAACAGCTTACCCAGACCCGGGGCGCTGCTTTTGCGTTTGGACCGGGTGAGTTCTTGTCATATGTACCTTTTGACTTCCCCAGAGTCTAGAAATATATGCAACTAAGAGCTGAGAAATGTCATGTTTTGCTCTTAATGCAGGTTGGGGAGTTTTCACGTCTTAAATTATAAGGTTAGTGACTTACTTCAATATTTACTCTATTGAGAGAATGGTACACATCACAGAGCTAATTAGTGTATTTCTGTTATTTGTAGGTAGTACCTTAGGAAACTTGACACATCCTGCCCTGAAGATGGATTCATCGGAATCCGAAACGCGTTGGCACCTTTAGGAGTGTTTTAGGACAAAACATAGAGCAGAAGGAATTACACTGCTCGTGCAAATACATATGTTATGTTGTTAAAATTGTTAAAATTATGAACTGATTGATTTGTTTAATGCTTTACCGCAACTTTTCTCTTTGAGTGTTTAGAATACACATTCAATAAATGTATATGACACCCGTATCATTATAGTGTACACACACTGGGACTATACAGTGTGATTGCTAGTTGTTTACTATTTAATGTCTACTTTTTGCTACACAAATATATCTGCTGTCTACCCACATTTGGTATGGTCTTGATGGCTTCTTGATTGTACTAAGATTGGTGGGCATCACCTCCTAATTAGGGGGAAGAATACAGTATATATCTACATATGTACCCTACTGGGTGAGTTTTGAAACAATTTAAATACCTGGGATTTTATCCCAAGAGGAGTGCAGCATAGGGCGATCGGGTGACTTCACCCGGTGTGTGTTCTGTGTTCATTTTGCTTAGGACCTCGATTGGCCTCGAGGTTTACCCTGCTGCACCTGAAATGTAACTAAGATTAGCACTGTTAAGGATAAATTCCTATTTACACATTGACCTCATTCTTCACCAACTGTTGTGCCTCCTGTCCCCCCCCCTTTTTTCCGAACATTGTACAGTGGCCACAATTACGGAGAGCACACACTTCATTGAAATTTGAATCTACATACACTCAATCCTACAGCCGTACTACTGGACTATGTCCTTCTCCAAGATAGATGCAACCACTAATAACAGAGCTGAATCCCTCGGGTTCAGTGAAGAGGAAGTGCAGAGGATCCTAGGCCTCATAAAAACAACGGGAGAGGAGTTGCTAGCCACTGACAAGCCAGGAGCATTGATAAAGCAGTTAGAGTGGAAAATAAGGAGAAAGATTCACCTGAAACTACATGCGTCTACGTTGACACACTATTATAAAGCACAGAGAATCCCCCACGGATTAAGAGTGAACCTTGAACCTACCCTTTGCAAAGAGAATCCAAATTTTGTTAAAAGATGGAGACAAATCCTAAATAAGTGCTCTCTTGACCTAATTCTTCTGACGATTGAAGAGCTTGCACACAACTTGACGACGCTGGATGAGGAAATAAAGGTTATTAAAGATACACTGGGCAAGACCTTTACAGCGAGCCAGCTAAAACAAATTCTAGAGGAGACAAACGATAAACTAGCTAAATATAAGCAAGAATTAGAAACAAAGAAGATCAGAAAATTTAGAAGGGACACTCAGGACTATAAACTCGATATAGTCTATACGTGGCAAGAATATTACGTCCAACGTACACCGAGACCACCCTTTCAGCCGCCCCCAAAGACAGGACCACAGAATACTGATACCACCACCTCAGAGGCCTCAAGTACAGAACTAGAAGTCAGCACTGACATAGCAACAACTGCGCCGACTACATCAGCAGCAAATGTAAATATACCCAGCACGGCTGATTTTTTAGGAAAAGACCTACCAGACGAGGACAGAGGAAGAAAAAGATCGGAGAGGAAGAAACCAGTGGGGAAGAAGACCTAGTCGTCAACATTTCATCATACGTACTATCATGCATGGAACTGAAGGTCTTACGTAAAGGCCTTTCTTTCGTGCCTCAATACAACTCCAGCCTACTAAAAGAGAAGATTGACTTCTTCAAACTTATGAGGAAGCTCAAACTTAAAGTGTTCTTTAATTTCCTTGAGGAAGATGAAGATACAAGTGAATCCTCTGAATTCTTGGAACTTAAACCCAAGAGTACTTTCAACCCCCCTGTCAATAATCATGTGCTGACGGTTTTTGAAAAAACTGTGCTAGATCAATTTAAGAAGATCCCATTTAAGTCAAAGAGTAATGGGAACTTCACGGCCAATGAGCGGCAGACCCTGAAGAAATTATTGGAAAATAAGAATATCATCTTCAAACCAGCAGACAAAGGTGGAGCCCTAGTCCTAATGGACAAAATCAAATATATCCGAGAGGTCGAACGACAACTAGCAGACCCGGAAACCTACAAAGGAATTGACTTGGATCCAACAGAGAAGGTGAAGAAGCTCATCAAGGAAACACTAGATGACGCAGAAGAAAGAGGATTCATCTCTGAGAAAACTCGGAAATTTCTGGGGAATACCCACCCGATCACACCTGTGATATACATTCTTCCCAAGATACATAAAAGGCTACTGGATCCACCGGGACGACCGATCATAGCGGCAACGGACAGTTTACTTGAACCACTTGCTGGATACCTTGACAAGATCCTACAGCCCCTTATACAAGAAACTCCTACATATATCAAGGATACAAGACACTTTCTCCAAAAGCTTAAAGAGGTACAGTTTGTGAATGGAAGGGACACCCTGTTTACAATGGATGTTACATCATTATACACAAACATTGTACATGAAGCGGGACTAGAGGCAGCGGAATGGCTGCTATTGAGGTCAGACGATTGTCGAGGGGACAAGGTCTTCGTCCTGACATTACTTAAGTTAGTACTTATGAATAACTTTTTTAGATTTCAAGATCAATATTACCTACAACTTTCAGACACTAGCATGGGGGCAGCTATGGCCCCGGCCTATGCCAACACGTATATGCACTACTTAGAAACCGAATATGTGCTGACCTCAGCGAGATGGCTTTGCCACCTTACCATGTTTCTCAGATACATAGACGATGTCTTTGGCATTTGGACTGGCCCAGAGGATGAATTGATAGAGTTCTTCAGAATGATGGATAATATGCATCCTAGGATTAAATTTACCACTGAGACCAGCAAATCTAGGATCAATTTCCTGGATGTGGAAATCTACGCTAAAGGAACAAATCTTGAAACCAGGATATTCACCAAATCAACGGATAGGAACAGTCTCCTATTGGCGACGAGCTTCCATCCACAACGGACAATAGAGAGTGTGCCTTTAAGTCAGTTTTTGCGCTATCGGAGGAATATATCAGAGGAGTCCGAATTTGCAAGACAATCAGTGACCCTGCGTCAGAAATTCAGAAAGAGGGTATACGATCCAGCCTCCATTTTGAGAATTGAAGAAAAGGTGGCCAACACTGAAAGAGATACCTTGCTTACCCCCAAGGTCAAGAACAAGGACCACTGTATGGTATATGTGACCACGCATTCCAACCAGAGTAGAAAGATCAGGAGCATTATCCAGAGGAACTGGCCTATGTTACAGATGGACCCTGAAACACAAATTCTCTTCAAAGAGACACCTATCTTTGCATATCGGAATAGTAGCTCCCTGAGAAACAGCTTGATTGGAGCAGAAACACCACTGACCATGCAGTGGCCGCACGGTACAGAGGGACGCAACCCTGTCACAACTGCCAGCACTGCAGTAACATTCTACCAGGAAATACAATCTCACATCCGCATACAGGGAAACCCATTACACTCAAACACTCTTGTACTTGTGATTCGACCAATGTGGTTTATGCTCTCAAATGCCCTTGTGGTCTCTACTATGTAGGGATCACCATGAGGAAAGCAAAGCTAAGATGGACTGAGCATAAGTCGAACATTCGGACTAAAAGTTTGAGATCACCAGTATCTATGCATTTTGTGGAAGCAAGACATTCAATTGCACAATTGAGATGCATCATTTTATAACATGTACAAGTAGGTTCGAGAGGTGGTGATATACACAAACGGTTGTTACAGAGGGAAATCTTCTGGATCGACCTATTGGACTGTTTGAGCCCAAGAGGCATGAACTGCAAGTTTGATCTCATGTGTTTTGTATGAAAGTTATACATGTTCTTCCACTCTGTTGTTTAAATTGTTTTCAAATTGTGAAATAGTGGTCAGAGGAAGGTACTGTCTAGTTTGTTGAGGGGTATACACACTATGGAATCATTGCTGACATGATCAGGTTGTATCTTGTGAAATGGAGAACTACAGATTCACTTGGTTGTATTATCCGGATCCAAAAATGTACAATTTACAGCATGTACCATGGGGGAGATAGTGTATCTACTGAGGAAAGATGAGGTTCAAACATGGCACTATTGAACACTATAGGCCTGATCAGGCTGTTATGCTTTACTTATATGTTCTTTCAGGCGACTATGGCTGTATATGAGCACATGACTTGTTATGGTATTGCTGAAATATGGATTCACCAATTTACGAAGGAGGAGATCAATTATATCCTGCTTGTAATATATTGATGGGCAAACTCTAGAGATATTGCATTGCTTGTAGGTGGATCAAGGATTCATTAAGGGCTGCGATACAGGAATATGCAGAACACAGTATTTACACACATCCCTATTAGAGGTCACACTATACCGGCTAGGACGTAGGGGTCCCCCTTTGCATGTCCAGCTCCGGTTAAGTTGACACACTGAATGGTCAGTGAGAGGTGGGACACCGCGTGGTCTGCTTCGGGGCCCCGCCTCACACTGTTGTTACACCTTTTACTTACGATATTACTCCGGCCATGATATGACCTAGTGATCCATATGTAACACAAATATACGACTCAGGGGACGGCCATAGCGATATGCGCACTGACTATAATTGACACCCAATCGAAGTTATGCCCATACCAATATGGCGCAGGTACAGGTAGTGCGCATGCGCGCCGCCGTCATGACAACACAATAACATTTCACAGTCCCGAGCCGCACGTCCTCCTGACTGGCGTCTCGTGAGCTGTGCTCTGTCCCAGACTACAGGTTTTTTTTTCGCAATAGCATACGCACCACATGAGATGATTGTGCACTGGAAGTGATCATAAACTTACCGCTAGCGACAACCGAGCACTAGGCGGCACGCCATGGCTCACTCATAGAAAATTATCTCCCGCTTAATCACAGTCGCGGGTGGCGCCGCTGTTCTGACATGAATACTCATGCCCCCTGGGTGCACACATGTGACATATAAGACTTAGTGATTTTATCTATATTTACACACTCTGCTCAGTTAATTTTCTGATTTTAATAGATACGACCTTCCCTTTCCAACAAACTCAGTACGGTGTCCTTTCTCTGACCCTTACAGTGCGGATTTTTCGTGACTAACCTCTCAACAGCTTACCCAGACCCGGGGCGCTGCTTTTGCCTTTGGACCGGGTGAGTTCTTGTCATATGTACCTTTTGACATCCCCAGAGTCTAGAAATATATGCAACTAAGAGCTGAGAAATGTCATTTTTTGCTTTTAATGCAGGTTGGGGCGTTTTCACGTCTTGAATTATAAGGTTAGTGACTTACTTCAATATTTACTCTATTGAGAGAATGGTACACGTCACAGAGCTAATTAGTGTATTTCTGTTATTTGTAGGTAGTACCTTAGGAA
This sequence comes from Ambystoma mexicanum, assembly GCF_040938575.1. Lineage (NCBI taxonomy): Eukaryota > Metazoa > Chordata > Amphibia > Caudata > Ambystomatidae > Ambystoma > Ambystoma mexicanum. The sequence continues at coordinate 81,745,788 of NC_090941.1, forward strand.
ACTTGACACATCCTGCCCTGAAGATGGATTCATCGGAATCCGAAACGCGTTGGCACCTTTAGGAGTGTTTTAGGACAAAACATAGAGCAGAAGGAATTACACTGCTCGTGCAAATACATATGTTATGTTGTTAAAATTGTTAAAATTATGAACTGATTGATTTGTTTAATGCTTTACCACAACTTTTCTCTTTGAGTGTTTAGAATACACATTCAATAAATGTATATGACACCCGTATCATTATAGTGTACACACACTGGGACTATACAGTGTGATTGATAGTTGTTTACTATTTAATGTCTACTTTTTGCTACACAAATATATCTGCTGTCTACCCACATTTGGTATGGTCTTGATGGCTTCTTGATTGTACTAAGATTGGTGTGCATCACCTCCTAATTAGGGGGAAGAATAAAGCATATATCTACATATGTACCCCACTGGGTGAGTTTTGAAACAATTTAAATACCTGGGATTTTATCCCAAGAGGAGTGCACCATAGGGCGATCGGGTGACTTCACCCGGTGTGTGTTCTGTGTTCATTTTGCTTAGGACCTCGATTGGCCTCGAGGTTTACCCTGCTGCACCTGAAATGTAACTAAGATTAGCACTGTTAAGGATAAATTCCTATTTACACATTGACCTCATTCTTCACCAACTGTTGTGCCTCCTGCCCCCCCTTTTTTCCGAACTGTGTCTAGAAGATCACACATCTCAAAGATCAGGTGCCAAAACAACTGGCTGTCCACTCAAAATAAAATCCACCTAAAAGTAGCGTCCTTGGTTCACAAAGCCCTGAACAATGCCGCACCGAGCTATATCAGTAAGAAAATCACAAAAAGAAACCACACGCGCCCAGCCAGAACCGCAAATGCCAACAGCCTCATCATTCCTAGATTCAGGCTAACCAAGGTGGTCGGGTAGCAGCTTCCAGGTTCAAGTGGCCCAACTATGGAACTCACTGCCTAACCCCCTACGCGAGGAGCAGCCCTTTCTGAAATTCAGAACCAACTACATTAACCTACTGAGGTCTGCCATTGTTTAGCCCATTAGCGCCGCCCATCTATCCTCATGCCACCCTAGCATATATACATCTCTAACCTGCTCCCCTTTGATCTTATGGACGTCCTCACTCTGCCCTCATGGCCGATGAGCTAACGTCCATTTAGTGCCTGTACACATACTGTCCTTATTATACCTTTGTACTCTTTTTGCCCGTGTGTGTAAATTGCAATTGCCGCTTACCTGTAGTATATTGTATTTGTATTTTGTACTCTATATGTAACCCATGACCCCACCCTGTAATTTAAGCTTGACCCAAAGACCCTGCTATCCAACAAAATCTTCTCTGAGGTTTTTGTCAGACGAAGGAGTCCACAACACCAAGACTTGTACCTACTTTAAAGAGAAAAGGGGAAGGACATTTTTTCCTGGCTGGAAACCCTGGGCTTTGAGAAAGGCCAGATAAATGTTGCCATGCACCGAGGGTGGACTTGGAGACAAATCCCAACAATTATCAACTGCCCATCCCTATTAATGTCTCCTAAAAGGAAGCCTCTGGGGGTCATTATAAGTTGACCGGTAGAGGAAAAATTCTGGTAAAAGTTCTGTTAATTCTGTGACCGTCACTTTTCTGAGACCAGCAAAGTACAGGTTTGACGGTGGGGGTTCCCTGATTTACCTCCAGCCAAGAGTTGGGAAACCAAGCAGTCGGGATCAGCAGCTTATCAGACCGCATATCGGAGAAGAAGAGAACAACAGTAAACTAAAGGTAACATTATTGGCCATAAACCTAGGATACATATCAAATAATTTGCCATAAGCCATGAAAAGATGAACATGATGGTTCTTCAGCTTCATTTGAGAAGCAGTGGGAATTGCATTTATTGACATGCCACTTGTAAATAGTTCCAGAGCATTGCAATGTGACAAAATGTGGTATATTAAGCTTCTTTTAGTAGGGTCAAAAAAGTCATTCACACATAGAATTAATCAGACTGCAGGATTCCAATTGTCTGGTTGGGTAAATTGTAGGCCCTGAGCAAAACAGTTTTAAAAATAGCCCAAGACATAGCAAGATAAGAAGTGTTGGCTTCATCCCACTAGATGAGCCAAAAATAACTGCACGCAGTCTGGATAGGGAGGGATCACTTTTGCCGAAGAATACACACCCAAGCTGCTGCTTTGCCAGACTCTCTACCCTATTCACTCTCATGGGCATTGCTCCTTTGTTGCATAGAGATTCATCCCTTTCCTTGACATATGTTGGTCATTCTCTCTTGGCGGTTTCTGCTCTCACTCCTTCATAAAAGGAGTGCCAGCTGCAGCTGACTATTTCCATCAACAAGTAAAAGCAGAAAAGGCCAATAGAAATGTGTTGAGATCCCTGTGGGGCATTGCCTCTCCTGCAGACCCTCAAAATAATATGATATTGTATGGTATTTAAAATACCAATGTCAGATTCAGATCCAACGTTTTATCTTTCAGTATTTACACATGAATCTTCCTTTAAATAATGTCAGATAGAACAATATCTTGAATATGCTGACTGTATCATACACATAATGGCATTTTAGGAGGCTATACCTTACCTATGGTTTCTGGACCAGGCATTTTGGGACATTTGAGGCTGCACTCTCAATATAATGGTAGTGTCTGCCCATGTGCTATCCCTTACATACAGTTGTCATATGTCTGGGTACTCACACATTTGTCAAGCAACGCCATCTTACTCTGACCATTTGATGGATCACTGGCTCAGACAGACGTCATGAGGCAATACATGGAAAATGGTAGTACTTACTGTCCGTAAGATAGCACTAGCTGGAAAATGTGGTGAGTAGTTGGGCATATGGTGGCAGTGCTGGGCAAATGCCTATCCAATTCCTTTTAAACAATCAGAACTTGGTAGAAAGGATTTATTTTTGGATGGGGCGGTTGAGAGGTAAACACCCACGCTAATGCAATTCTACACATGCTGAAGACAACCCCCCTATATTTGACCGGATGGATATATGTTAACTTGCGCAACTCTCACGGTTTACTTCCTCCTACCTAGCTGATGCTGTCTCTGGGCATTATGTATTTAAGGAGAAGTGGATGCTCTCTTAGATATTGAAGGGGTTGGTTCACCTATTAGTTGATGAATACTGATGTACATTAAACAAAATCTCCCAATAGCTGTAAGAGGATTCAATTCAACACTACAGCTAAGTCAACGCCTAGTCTATAATACTGAATGAAAACCCTTATTGATATATCTTTATGTCCAGTTCATGCGTTCTGGATGACTACCCCTATATAACACCCCTCTCTTGGAATCCTCCTGACCCCACTGAGCCAAGAAGTAGTTCTGTTTTGCAAGTTAAAAGGTTTATTTGAAACTTTAAACAATATAGATATATATATCACACTTTATAATAAATTAATAATTGAATATCACACTTAATCTGATATGATAAATATTAACAACGGAGAATCTGGCACTAACACGCTTCTCTATAATCAATAAGGAGTTGACATGAAATGGATAAGGTAGCACACAGGTGAATAGGTACAGAAGTATAATGTGGTAGAGAATGCTTTATAGGGTTCAAGGAAATGCAAGGTTGAATGAATGAAATGCAGTATAGAAAATACTCAATATGATTTCAACAAAACAATGTAATCACTTTTCTCTGGCAATCCACTCCCCCCCCTCTTTATGCAATGCAAGGAAATGGGAGGAAAGCACACAGTTCTCAGAAATGCAATCAATGTAATTCAGTTCAATCCCCAGCAAGCTTAAAGAAAACAGATAGGAGTTTTGAAAACACAGGCCCAAATGCTTTTATATGTGCTAGCAATGGATGAGAAATATGCTGGAAATGCTTTTAATTCCCTTTCAGAGGTTCAGGGTGAGTGGTATCTAGTTAATATTAGTCCAGGCTCACTCTTGCAATGATTCAGGAATGATTAGCAGGTTAAACAAATTTCTGGCAAATGGAAGGCAAGCAGCAGCTGATTTTACATGTGGAGAAATTTGCAAATCGCGGTAAAATTCGCGGATGCGTGTTCCGCGATTGCGGTAAAACTATAGGAGGTAGGAATGTGGTTCTTGGTGCGATTCTAAGCTTTCAAATGAAAGTTACTGCAAGTCTCTAGCACAAACGGTCGCGGAGATATGAGCGATTAAATAAAGGTCGTTTTTCAGATTTGAAATTCTAAAGTTCAAAAAGACAAGTGCAGCTTGCAACTAGAAAATGACAAGTGACAGCTTTACAAATGACAGGTGACAGTTAGGAGCTATCAGGCAGTTCTACTTAGGTTAAATAGATTGAATTAGATGAATTTAAACTAAGAGATTGGTTCTACACAGTTCTGCTGGGTACTCACACTATATTCTTGAATTAAATGGGCCTCATCACGGATCTGGTCAGGGTTTTAGACTGGGCTCGGGTCTCTCTCTGGGCACAGCGTCTGGTCTCTGGAACTGCTCGCTCTCTGGTCTGGTCTCTTAGTTCTGGATAGATTGAAGTCTCTAGTTTGGCTCTCTGGAGGTTTGATGGAGGTAAAGTATGGATTTTTCCGGCAGAGCTTCCAGCGGCAGATGGATTTGAAAGTCCCTATCTGTCCTGTCTGTCTGCTTTTATGTGTTTAGAATGTGGGTGTGTTCTAGCATCACTGACCCTACCTCTCTCTCAGCTTCTAATTGGTCAAACTTCCATTTCTCATTTGATTGGGGAAGGAAGTGTGTGTCAGCGTGATGTCATTTTATGGCTTGCAGAGAGTCCACTCCTCCTGTCAACTTACACACAAATCTAGATTTGAAACAAATACATATTTGCAGAGGTACATATTGTTTTAAAATCATATGCACCCATCATGCATTACAGGAGGTATACCCTGTTCAAACTCTGCTCTTCCTGGGAGCTTGCATTCAGAAATGGCAATATTTTGCACTTTTTAACTGGTTTGCAATTCCGGACATTACCCCAAATTTACACACATGTGCGCAAGGAGTATGGACATTAGTTGATGAAGTGTCAGATTTTTCACATGCACACATTTTGAGTAATATCCTCTTTTCCGCTAAAACCCCCCTGAACATGCCACCGGGTCGAAAAACCTCTTAAAATGTGGGCAGAAAAATCACAAGAATTATGGTGTCATTTATAAAATTTTCACATGTCCGCTCTATGAATGATCCATCTTTTTCTAAACAATATTCTGGCTACAAAGGGGTGTGGTTTCCCAGGTCACATGGTGGAAATACTGGTTTATCCAGTTCTGCCAACCCAGCTTGCTCTCACAGGCAGTGCCCCTCCCAGCTTCTGCCAAGAGGAAGCTACATTTTACGACTGCTGTAATAAAACCTTTGCCTGAGTCAGGACAGGCTTTGTTCAGAGCTCCTGTAGAGCACAGGTAATTCAATTATCAGATAGATGGCATATCCTTAGTGTTGCCAGCAAAAGGCAGATAGGCCTGGGAACACAGCTGTGACTCAAGTTTCACTCCTGATGGGGGTAGTTGCCAGGCAGAATCAAGTTCCTTAAGCCAGACTTTCAGCTAACTGTCATGTTTTTTGTTGCTTTTTTAAATTAACTTGCAATTTTACACATGCAGCTAGAATGCTGATTCTAAGTGCAAAACTATGACATTTCAACAGTTACAAAGGCATGTGACACCAAACATAGGTCACTCATTTAATCTAAACATTTTCGATTTTAGTGTCTTTAAATCCAGTGCAACTTAAACTGCTGACTCCATAGCTCAGCCAGTTTTGTTATAAGCATTGTTCTGGGCTCTTCATTTCCCAGATTTTGTAGGCACACAAAACTCCATTCTGCCAAATGTCTGCTGGTGTTCAGTGAATATTTTGCACATATTGTAATGTTTGAAAATAGGCATTTTGAGCCTGCCTTCAGAGAAACACAGGGTGGTTTTAAAACGCCGGCTTTTGGATAGTGGTGAGTACTGGTACTGCACCCATTTTTGGGATTTAAGAAATGAATTCCCCACAATTCTAGGTTGCATTTGGCAATCAGCATTGCCATTCCCAATGGTTTCAGACTACTGTGCGGGTAGTCCAATGGTGGTTTTAAAGCGCTTTGAAGCTAACCGGCGCTACTGTTTTTCCTTTGGCAACCCATTTCCCTCATGGCAACCCGGCCTTTCATTCTCGCACTGGTGGGTGGCAAGTGAGGCAACCATTTTGGTGTGCGCACAAACTGCGCAGCTTTCCTGGATTTCGGCGCACATGTGGGTTTTCCGCCATCTTGAATTTTCTAAGCCCACAGCACCAAATGTTGTAGCATGATAGCTTAAACGTGGGTCAGGACACCCAACAAGCCCCCCCACGCGACTGCACTTTGAATTTGAGTCGATGGGGAGTCGCGTGCCCAAGGGTTTTGACCCACGCACCGGTCTGTCCGCATAATCTTCTTCCTACTCTGTAGATGGCACAGTTCAGCATCTTCTTCTCCATCCGGTACTGATCGATCGGTTCTCCTCGCCAGTCCTGATGGGAGTATTGGGCGGTCCACTGGGCCCATTGGATCTTCGTTCCCGGTCTCCGGATCGTCCTCCTTGGCCAGTCTCAAGGTCTTCTTTCTCCTAGGACGACAAAGGAAGAGCGGCAATACCTACTCATAGACGTTTTTCCACCACTGTTGAGATGGTGGGACAGCATATGCATTTCATCATGACGAAATATTACATTCTTATTTTGATAAAAAACAGTATAACTAAGAGACAGTTTCATGCAAATCACAATATTTTAGAGACTAGATGTGGTATGTTTTATGATTGGAACAGAATTAGTCTGAGACAGTACCCGCTAGGATTCCAGAGGATTCCTCCAGTTGTTGCAGAGTGTGCCTGGGATGGCAACATTTCAACTGGTTTATGTGGACCCACTTGTCTTCCCCCGCTGCCAAAGGACCTTTGGGGATGTGGATTTTGTAGGCCACAGGGGAGATCTTGTCGATGATCTCCAAGGGTCCTTTCCATGTAGGCAAAAATTTGCGCTGCTTGGCCTGGTTCCTTTGGAAGTTGTATAGATAGACCCGGTCTCCCACCTGATATTCCTTCCTGGAAGTTTTTAGGTCATAATGGGTCTTCATGCTATCAGCTGATCTTTCTAGATTCCGCTGAGCATAAGCAAAAGCATGTTGGAGGTGTTTCCTTAAATTCTCTACATACTCATGAGTAGTGAAGGCATTTATCAGTGTCTGCTCTTGGGTCCTGTAGAGCAAATGCTGAGGAAGCACCATCTTGCGCCCAGTCATCAACTCAAATGGTGACATTTTGGTTGCAGATGAAGGGGTAGATCTGATGGCCATTAGGACCAGAGGTAATTGGATATCCCAACTTGGCCCAGAATCTGCCACAAACTTTTTGAAGATGCTCACAATTGTCCAGTTATATCTCTCTACTGCCCCAGAAGAAGCTGGTCTATAAGCAATATGCAGCTTTCTCTTGACCCCCAGTATCTCCCACATCTTTGTCATTACTTCACTGGTGAAGTGGCTACCTCTGTCTGACTCAATCCTTTGAGGTAGACCAAAACGGGAAAAGATGTGGTTAATCATCGAGGCAGCTGCAGTTTCTGCCTTGCAATTTGGGGCTGGGAGACATTCCACCCACTTGGTAAACAAGCATGTCACGGTCAACATGTACTTATTCCCCCTAGCCGAGCGAATCACAGGGCCTACAAAGTCGATTTGTAAATCTGACCATGGCAGGGTCATCCCCCTCTTTTGTAAAGGCGCCCGGTGTGTGAGGGATGTCGGCTGAAATTGTGCACACACAAGACAACCCTTCAAATATTGGTTGAGGTCCTGGCCCATGTGTGGCCAGTATGCAACCTCTCTTAAGATTTCCAGTGTTGTGTGAAACCCCCTATGACCGGCGGTGGCCGCATCATGGGCGTGACTTAACATCAGGCTTCGGAATGAGGTAGGAACCACCCACTGATCATGGCCAGCTTTGGATTTCCTTACCAACAAACCGTCTTGGATTCGGAACATTTTTGGACATTTCATCAACACTCTTAGGTCCTCTTTCCCAATGTAATCGGTATCCGTCAGGGGAAAGTTCTCAGGGTCCTCAAGGTGCTGGTAAAATTTACCAATAATTGGATCCCCCTTCTGAGCAGTAATCAAATCAGCATCAGGGGTCTCCTTACTCCATTGTGCAATTGAAAGGTCGTTGTGAGCATTTGTCTGGGACCTAGTGATGGCAGTGACCTGGATTTCCCCCAACAGGGACTCAATCTCAATTAGATCCCTTTGGATGGCCCCGGTTTTGGCCAGCTGATCAGCTAAGTCATTTCCAGTTTTGTCTGGTCCCTCAACTTTGGAATGACCCTTGATCTTTTTCCAATAGATGGTCATCTCATTCGATGTGACCAGATCATCAATGTTTTGGATCAACTTCCCATGTTTCAAGGGTTTGTTGTTAGCACATAAAATGCCTCTGGTTTTCCAATTAACCAGGTGCTCCACGAACCCGTTCCGTACATAATCCGAATCTGTGATTATGACCAGTTCGTGGAGTTGATGCTGGACAGCAGTGAGGATGGCCTGATGCACAGCCATCAATTCTGCCACCTGACTACTTTGGGGACCAATTTTGTATCCAGCGGAGGGTTCTGGGGACTCATTCACCCATGCATTCCCTACGCCGGCCACCAGTTCTTTCTCCCCGTCGTTGTCAACATGGTAAGAGCATCCATCCACATAGACAGTGGGCATTCCCTCACACTTGTCCTCTTCAAAGACTTTGTGGGGGGAATTAAGGTATGCCTCCATGTTGTCCTTTATTTTTAGACTTTCGTCCTCGAGACAGTTTTCTCTGGCACAATCATGCAAGTCAGCCAGACCTTGCGCGAGGGGACTCTTCTTGTTTTGGCCATATCTGACCTCCACAGGAAAGCCTTGCATTGACAGAATCCAGGAAGTAATTCGGGAATTACTCACATTTCCGGCCCGGATTCTGTCACTTTGGAGATATTGCAGAGGCTGGTGTGGAGTCTCCACTATGATGTGTTCCCCCTGGATAAACGGGCGGTAATTCTTCAATGCCCACACCGTTGCCAGGAGTGCCTTCTCACAATCGTTGAATTTTTCCTCCACAGAGGATAAAGTTTTGCTCGCATAGGAGATTACTTTATTGACCTTGTCATGCTTTTGGTATAATACGGCCGTCAAGCACGTATTAGAGAACCCTGTCTCCAGGAAGAATTCCTTGTTTCTGACAGGGTAAGCTAGGCAAGGCGCTTGTGAGAGGCTTCTTTTGAGTTGTTTTACTGCCTCGGCTTGTTCTGGACCCCATTCCCACTTGACCCCCCCCTTCAGGAGATGAATCAGGGGTCTGGTGATCTCTGCGTAGCCCTCAATGAACTTTCTGCTGTAATTAGTCAGTCCAAGGAGGCTCCTTAGTTCCCGCAGAGTTGTGGGGTCTTTCAGTTTCTGAAGTGCTTCCACTTTCTTTTCCTGGGGACAGAGACCCTGAGGAGTAATCTCATGCCCCAAGAAATTAACACGGGTTCTACACCACTGTGCTTTCTGAAAGGAAAGTTTTGCTCCGGCGGCCCTCAACTGTGTCAGAACATAACGGATCTCCGCTATGTGTTCCTCCACAGATGAACTTTTGATGAGGACATCATCTACATAAGCCAGGTTACCCCTCGCACCCAGGTCGGGCATGGCCTTGTGTAGAAAAATGTTGAATTCATTGCCGGAGTTGAGGTATCCGAAGGGAGTCCGGGTCCATGTGTACTGCTGGCCCCCAAAGGTAAAAGCCAGTTTGTATTGGTCCTCCCTACTGACAGGCACGGTCCAGTACCCATTGGTCAGGTCTATTGCAGTGAATACCTGTGACCCCTCGATCTGGGCCAGCCCTTGGTCAATGTAGGGCAGTGGCCATCGGGAAGTATGGACCCGTTTGTTGAGCTCCCTGAGGTCGGCGCAGAGTCTCCACTGGCCGTTTGGCTTCAATATTCCCAGCACCGGATTATTGAAGGTGCTGTGGACTGGACGGATTATTCCCCGGGACTCAAGGTTCTTAATTATTTCAGTAAGGGACTCCATTGATGCGAGAGGCAAGCGATATTGCTTCACAAACACAGGAGTCATGCCAGGGTCCGTGGGGATTGTTGTTGTGTGGATGTCAGTGCGACCACAGTCATATGAGTCTACCGCAAAGAGATCTTGGAAATCCAAGAAAACTTGTTTCAACTTTTGCTTTTGTTCCAGAGTCACACAGGCATCAGCTAGGTTGACTCTCTCTTCCACCATCTGCCTGAAGCCTGGAAAGACTTCTGGTTTGGCTATTTCAGCGGCCTCCTCCAGCTGGGTGGAGAAGTCCCTGGTCAGAGTGCTGATTTGGACTGGAGGCTTCAGGTGGGAAAGGCAGCCCTCATGGACCTGGAAAATCACCTCATCCCTCCTGAAGTCACAAGTCACATCTTCCTTACCATAGGGGCAGGAAGTGTACACCAGGAAGTTCCCCCCATGCCGGGTAAAAATCCTGTCTGGTGTTGTATTGTCCTCACTGTCACTGTCAAAACAGTCCTTGGGGATTGGTCCTAACAGTTCGTTACCTAAATCAATGGAAAAATGTCGGTCATCAACCGCCATTCCAATAATGGTGCCTGCGGCTAGAGTAATACTCTTTAAGTCGCTGTTATCCACCTCTATTGGAATGGTGTCATGTTCTATGTTGACTAATGGTGTTGGGTTTACCCCCAACCCTTGCTGTTGGAGAGAAGCATTTAGATGTATGTAAGCATCAGGGTTTTGCAAATATTGTCCTCTTTTAACTTTCACTTCCAGGGAGAATTGTCGGGTCCTTTCTGGGATGGTGACTTCCTCTTTAACCTGAATTTCAACTGCATAAGGTAGCAATTGAGCTGACCTAAATGCTTTTTCTGGATCATCAAAGCCCATGGGATTATCCGCTAATCGGGACCAAGCTTTGAAGTTTATTAGGTCCAAACTAATGGCAAAGCGATTGAGAATGTCACTGCCTAAGTAAAAGGCGGCAGGGACGTCTCGCACGACCCAACAATTGTGGACTATGCTCTTGTTGCCAATGGAGATTTTGAGCATACACCTGCTTGGCAGGAGATGTTTGGAATTAGGTGCTTCCAGGTCCATTTCCCATTTGTCTATCAGTTTGAATGTGGGAATGGCTGGATCTTTTGGGAGTTGGCGGAACATGGCTTCGCTGATGAAGCTCTTACCGTTGTTCACACACACTCGAGCGAGAACCGAGTCCTTCCCATCATTTAACTGGACAGGGATGAACAACTGCTCTCCAATTTGCTGAATATCAGCCAGGCTCTGAGCTGATTTCACATCTTTCTGGACTATAGGAGTGGGAGTTTCTGATTGTGGATTAGTATAGAATTTCAGAGTGTTTCCTTCCAGCGTGGAATACCACTTTAGACTGGAAGGAAGGTTGATTTTCAGAAATAGAGAGGACCCCCCATCACCAGTCTGTTGTCCTACTGCTATTACTGTCACGTCTGGAATTTGGTTATTCTGGAAGTGAAATTCTACTTGGTCAGATTTTTGTTCAACCATGTGGCAGGTGCCGTTTAAACTAACATGGTTGACACTCTTTTTTAATTTTATTGGTCGGCTAGTCTGGGTCCAGAGGACCTTGTTTACGCAATCTATTAGGGGTGACAACCTTCTCAGGAGGTCATTCCCTAGTAAACAAGGGGTGCCCTCTGGGGTCACAACTATGACCGGGTGTTTCAACTTGTGTCGCCCGATCTTAATGTCCAAGTCTGCAGTCCCCTCAACGGGAATTTCCTTCCCGTCAAAGTTCTGCAGTTGTCCAGGAAGAGAGGTGAGAGGAATTTGGTAATTCTCTCCCCTTCCTGCATTCAGTTCGTCAAAGGCCCTTCTGGACAGAAGGGTAGCTTGAGATCCAGTGTCCACCAGTGCCAAGATTTTACCCTGCCCCTGTACTTGTACCGGGGCATAGTATCTTCCCTCCTTCTCCTCAAGGGGGCACAGATAATGTACATTTTTGGACAACTGGTGAGCCAATTTTCTGGTTTTGGACATCGCGAGAGAAGAATTTTGGGCAGAATTCTGTGGAGAGCCTTGGGAATCTGAAAGAAAAAGTTGGCAACTGGAGATCAGGGCCATTGTGGGTTCCCCTGGCTCCAGTTCCGGGCCGCCCCCCCCCCTTTTTGGAGGCAGTCACCAGGATGGGTTTGAACCAGGGGATTTTCTTGCTGTTGGTTCTGGGATGAGATGGTGGGCGGCGGTAGCTCAGTCTCCACATCTCCCCAGTCTGGATTTGCATCCCTAGGGACCCATTTTTCTTTGGGAGGAGTTCCCCCCTCTCTGAAGGAGAAGATCCTTTTCCCAGGATCCTCTGAGGATCCCTCTCCCTCAAATTGGAAGATCTGTACCTCCTCCTCAAACTGAGTCTGTTTGGGTCTTTTGTTTCTCCTACCCCCCCTCTGCTCCTTAGGAGGCAGACTTTCAGGGGCAAGAGATTTTGTTTCCGGTTCCTGGGTTTCCAGGGGCTGTTTACAAGTGAGGAAGGAAGCTTCCTCCAAGGCTTTACACCCCCCTTCCCTTTGTGCCTCCTCCCTGGGAACCGGTGAGTTATCGGGGTGCTGCCCCCGTCATTGTTCTGGAGCACCAGGTCCAGAGTTGGGTGCGTTCTGCGCCGGCACGCCCATCTGAGGGTTCTGCTGAGCCCTCAGTATGTGACCCAGATCCCGCGCCATGTTTTGAACCTGGCGCTCTAACTGGGAAACCCGCTCAGGCTGATACGGGGCCCTGTTTTCTCCCCTGGGCTGATCCCGGGAAGGGTAGCTGTCCCTCCTCTGGTAGTACCCCTGGTTGGGAAGATTTGGGTACCCCTCCACCCTTGGCCTCCCCTCTCCCGGATTCAGTGGTCTGGGCTCAGGGAATTGGGGAAAGAAGGATGGATGGTTTTGGGGCTGAAAGTCGGGTGGATATCTGGGGAAAAAGTTCTGCCCAGGGTTTGGTAAATTTCTGCCCTCCTGTGGGAAGTTTGGAGGGAAGTTCCCTGGGTTAGGTGCTTGGCTGGATCCCCCCCCTTGGGCTGGAGGAGTCCACACATAACCCAGGATGGGTCGATTTCCCTTGTAACGGGGACTTACATAATCAGGAGAGCGAGGGACCCCATTTGTGGGGCTGCCTCCTTGGCTCCCTGTCTGTGACTGGCCCGAAGACCTTCTGGGCCTAGCATTATTAGGTGCAGATAGGTTTTTAGGCCCCCCCATCTCCAAATCCAAAACGGGGGTGACCTTTACCTCTGCCACCTTGGCAGCAGCAGGGGTGCTGTTGGCTTTGGGGTTTTTCTGGGCATTACTTTTGCTATCTACCGGTTTCTGCACCTCATAGATCCGGGTAGCCTGTTCAATGACCCAGTCTAAGGATCTTTTCTCGTGAAAATCCCTCACGAGCTGGGTCATGATGTATTTGGGCAAGGCATGAAAAAATGTATTAACGAATTCTCGACTGTCTGTGCGCACCCTTCTGGTGGTCTGCGCAAAAGCACGCTTTAACTCCTGCACAAATTCTTGTGGGGCCTGATCCTCCCCACATTGCAAATTGTAGGCTGCCTTGCGAGCCTCTTGAGGATTTCTGTGAACAGAAAAATGTTTCAAGATGGCCGCCTTATAGGTGGACCATCTTAAATGATTTTGGTCCTCCAGCCCCGCAAAGAAACTGGAGTATTCCGGGGAGAAGGTCCACTTTACATATTGAATACAGCTTTGGCTGTCCTTCAAATGGAAAGTCTCCATCATTTGTTCAAACAACTCTAAGTGCTCCCAAACAGAATACTTAGCGTTCTTATGGTAAGGCGTGATGGCGCTCCTGATCGCCTTAATCTGCTTTAAGGGGTCCTTAAGCAAGGCCCTTTTTGCCTTATTGGCCTTTTTGGTTCGGGTAACCCTTGTCCATTCGTCCTCGGACTCAGAGGCACTGCTCCCAGAGGTTCCCGTCTGTTCTTCCAGGTTTTCACGGATTCTGCGAGCCTGGGAATGGCTGGCAGAATGTGGGGACCTGGTCTCCTGTGTCCTGCGCAGTTCAGAGGAGTCTTCAGATTCCTCCTTGCTGCCAGGATTCGATGGGTACCCCCTCCACTGACCTAACTGGGCAGAGGTTTTCAGGATGCCCTTAATGGGCCTACTCTCCTGGGGTTCCCCATTGAACTGTACTGTACTTGGGTGCCCATACCCGGACGCCCACCCCTCCATTCCTGAGTGGTACTGGCCTATGAGCCCCATACTCTTAGCTGGATAGTAATCTGCCATCCCTGTGGCCCTGTGCTCATGTGCGCCAGGGTACATGGGGGTGGTAGAGTCCAGGGACTGGGGGAGATGAAGGCCCCTGGTGGTAGTGCTCCTGCGGTTATGGTCAGGAATCTCTCTTTCCCAGCGGACCTCATCTCTATCCGCCCCTGCTCCCTGTTGCAATGCAAGAGCCTGCATTTGTGCTTTCAGTTCCTCTGTTAAGGCCTTACTCGACTCTATCAGTTTCTCCTGCATCGCTACCTGTTGTTGGAGCCTATCATTGTGTTGGCAGAGAGCCTCATTCTCTCTCTGTGCTTCCTGATTGGTCCTGGAGTACTGGGCCAGTCTTTGCTGCAGGAGGGTTACCTCCTGGGCAATGTCCCTATTGGCCTGCTCCTTTCTTGCCAGAGCCTCTTCCACCCTCCTGGTGTGCTCTAACAAGTTCTGGTTTTCTTTTTGGAGGTCACCCAGCCCCTGGAGGGACAGGTGATTTTCTTCCATTTTCCTTTTTAAATGGCAGACTTCCTGGCCTATGGCGTCTCTTTCCTGACTAAGAGCCTGCATTTGTGCCGCCAGGTCGTCCCTCTGCCTTTGGAAGGTACCAGCTTTCTGGCGCTCCTGGTCAAACTCTGTCTGGGTATCCAGGTCTTTCAAAATCAGTTTATTGCTCTCTGCCTTCTCTCTATCTAGGTGGCTTTGCAGGGTGACTACCTGCTCAGCACATGCCCTATTGAAGTCTAGCTGTTGCTCCAGCTTGTTCTGGCTTTGCAGTAGGGAGTCCAAACCTTCTTGGTGTTCCTTCTGCAAGGCCAGAAATCTGGTATCCTGTTCTGACTTTTCCTTTTGCAGCACATCCATATCCTCCTTCATTTTAGTGATGTACAGTCTGCTGTCATTTTCTGACTCCTGGCTCCTCTGCAGCCTCTGCTCAGAAGAGACCAGGTCAGATTGGACCTTCTCTAACACCATCTGTTGCCTATTTGCCAGATTTTGGCTTTCAGCACATCTATCCTGCATGTCTCCCATATATAGGTACAGGTATGCTGCTATCCTGGCGATCTTATTGTGTTCCTCTTTGGCTTTAGGAGCCATATATAGTTCGCTCAGGGCCACATGTAATGGACCCTGATCTCTATATATATCTGACCCTGTTTCAGTGACCTGTTGTGTGATTGCCTGCAACCAGGCATCCTGGCCCTGCTCAACCCATTCACCTCTCACAAATAGTTTATGTAAGAAGTGCTCTCTGGCTATTTTCATATCTACCAAGGTCGTCATTCTAGAGATTGGTCTCTGTCCTGACTTACAGCAGTTAGTGTTTTATTTTTGCAGAACAGAACTTTTCTTGGAGTGTCCCTTTTGAGGAATGCTTCACAGCGTAATGCAGCGTGGTGATCCGACCGGATGTATGTATCCCGTCAGTTAGCACACTGTATTAAGCTGCACAAGTGGTAAATCTAACCCAACGTCCCGGACGAGCCCCCAATTTGTAAGAGGATTCAATTCAACACTACAGCTAAGTCAACGCCTAGTCTATAATACTGAATGAAAACCCTTATTGATATATCTTTATGTCCAGTTCATGCGTTCTGGATGACTACCCCTATATAACACCCCTCTCTTGGAATCCTCCTGACCCCACTGAGCCAAGAAGTAGTTCTGTTTTGCAAGTTAAAAGGTTTATTTGAAACTTTAAACAATATAGATATATATATCACACTTTATAATAAATTAATAATTGAATATCACACTTAATCTGATATGATAAATATTAACAACGGAGAATCTGGCACTAACACGCTTCTCTATAATCAATAAGGAGTTGACATGAAATGGATAAGGTAGCACACAGGTGAATAGGTACAGAAGTATAATGTGGTAGAGAATGCTTTATAGGGTTCAAGGAAATGCAAGGTTGAATGAATGAAATGCAGTATAGAAAATACTCAATATGATTTCAACAAAACAATGTAATCACTTTTCTCTGGCAATCCACTCCCCCCCTCTTTATGCAATGCAAGGAAATGGGAGGAAAGCACACAGTTCTCAGAAATGCAATCAATGTAATTCAGTTCAATCCCCAGCAAGCTTAAAGAAAACAGATAGGAGTTTTGAAAACACAGGCCCAAATGCTTTTATATGTGCTAGCAATGGATGAGAAATATGCTGGAAATGCTTTTAATTCCCTTTCAGAGGTTCAGGGTGAGTGGTATCTAGTTAATATTAGTCCAGGCTCACTCTTGCAATGATTCAGGAATGATTAGCAGGTTAAACGAATTTCTGGCAAATGGAAGGCAAGCAGCAGCTGATTTTACATGTGGAGAAATTTGCAAATCGCGGTAAAATTCGCGGATGCGTGTTCCGCGATTGCGGTAAAACTATAGGAGGTAGGAATGTGGTTCTTGGTGTGATTCAAAGCTAAGATTCTAAGCTTTCAAATGAAAGTTACTGCAAGTCTCTAGCACAAACGGTCGCGGAGATATGAGCGATTAAATAAAGGTCGTTTTTCAGATTTGAAATTCTAAAGTTCAAAAAGACAAGTGCAGCTTGCAACTAGAAAATGACAAGTGACAGCTTTACAAATGACAGGTGACAGTTAGGAGCTATCAGGCAGTTCTACTTAGGTTAAATAGATTGAATTAGATGAATTTAAACTAAGAGATTGGTTCTACACAGTTCTGCTGGGTACTCACACTATATTCTTGAATTAAATGGGCCTCATCACGGATCTGGTCAGGGTTTTAGACTGGGCTCGGGTCTCTCTCTGGGCACAGCATCTGGTCTCTGGAACTGCTCGCTCTCTGGTCTGGTCTCTTAGTTCTGGATAGATTGAAGTCTCTAGTTTGGCTCTCTGGAGGTTTGATGGAGGTAAAGTATGGATTTTTCCGGCAGAGCTTCCAGCGGAAGATGGATTTGAAAGTCCCTATCTGTCCTGTCTGTCTGCTTTTATGTGTTTAGAATGTGGGTGTGTTCTAGCATCACTGACCCTACCTCTCTCTCAGCTTCTAATTGGTCAAACTTCCATTTCTCATTTGATTGGGGAAGGAAGTGTGGGTCAGCGTGATGTCATTTTATGGCTTGCAGAGAGTCCACTCCTCCTGTCAACTTACACACAAATCTAGATTTGAAACAAATACATATTTGCAGAGGTACATATTGTTTTAAAATCATATGCACCCACCATGCATTACAGGAGGTATACCCTGTTCAAACTCTGCTCTTCCTGGGAGCTTGCATTCAGAAATGGCAATATTTTGCACTTTTTAACTGGTTTGCAATTCCGGACATTACCCCAAATTTACACACATGTGCGCAAGGAGTATGGACATTAGTTGATGAAGTGTCAGATTTTTCACATGCACACATTTTGAGTAATATCCTCTTTTCCGCTAAAACCCCCCTGAACATGCCACCGGGTCGAAAAACCTCTTAAAATGTGGGCAGAAAAATCACAAGAATTATGGTGTCATTTATAAAATTTTCACATGTCCGCTCTATGAATGATCCATCTTTTTCTAAACAATATTCTGGCTACAAAGGGGTGTGGTTTCCCAGGTCACATGGTGGAAATACTGGTTTATCCAGTTCTGCCAAGCCAGCTTGCTCTCACAGGCAGTGCCCCTCCCAGCTTCTGCCAAGAGGAAGCTACATTTTACGACTGCTGTAATAAAACCTTTGCCTGAGTCAGGACAGGCTTTGTTCAGAGCTCCTGTAGAGCACAGGTAATTCAATTATCAGATAGATGGCATATTCTTAGTGTTGCCAGCAAAAGGCAGATAGGCCTGGGAACACAGCTGTGACTCAAGTTTCACTCCTGATGGGGGTAGTTGCCAGGCAGAATCAAGTTCCTTAAGCCAGACTTTCAGCTAACTGTCATGTTTTTTGTTGTTTTTTTAAATTAACTTGCAATTTTACACATGCAGCTAGAATGCTGATTCTAAGTGCAAAACTATGACATTTCAACAGTTACAAAGGCATGTGACACCAAACATAGGTCACTCATTTAATCTAAACATTTTCGATTTTAGTGTCTTTAAATCCAGTGCAACTTAAACTGCTGACTCCATAGCTCAGCCAGTTTTGTTATAAGCATTGTTCTGGGCTCTTCATTTCCCAGATTTTGTAGGCACACAAAACTCCATTCTGCCAAATGTCTGCTGGTGTTCAGTGAATATTTTGCACATATTGTAATGTTTGAAAATAGGCATTTTGAGCCTGCCTTCAGAGAAACACAGGGTGGTTTTAAAACGCCGGCTTTTGGATAGTGGTGAGTACTGGTACTGCACCCATTTTTGGGATTTAAGAAATGAATTCCCCACAATTCTAGGTTGCATTTGGCAATCAGCATTGCCATTCCCAATGGTTTCAGACTACTGTGCGGGTAGTCCAATGGTGGTTTTAAAGCGCTTTGAAGCTAACCGGCGCTACTGTTTTTCCTTTGGCAACCCATTTCCCTCATGGCAACCCGGCCTTTCATTCTCGCACTGGTGGGTGGCAAGTGAGGCAACCATTTTGGTGTGCGCACAAACTGCGCAGCTTTCCTGGATTTCGGCGCACATGTGGGTTTTCCGCCATCTTGAATTTTCTAAGCCCACAGCACCAAATGTTGTAGCATGATAGCTTAAACGTGGGTCAGGACACCCAACATAGCTCGCAATAACCCAAAATAAAAATTGAATAACATAGGACAACATACATATTTCCAAGGTACACCAACATCAGATGGTGCAAGGCTTCATTTGGCATCGGCTAGGCCTACATAATCGTTTCTGTACTTTAAGAAGAAATGCATCTTTAAAACAAACTTCTCCCTAACACCACCTTAGTTTAATAGAAGGCTTAATTGCGCTTCCTGGTCAACGTCAAATTGAAAACTATTTGAGGTGATCTGTACACCTTTACATCCATTCGTCAACTTACAAATAAAGTCCAAATCCTTACAGAGCTTGTTGTTCTCGGAGTGGTGTGGATTTACAGTAGGTCTTGCTAGAGATAGCTTTAACTTTCAGCCTGAGCACTGAGAACAGTATGTAATGAAGCACTGGAGTGAATCATTTACTCTGTGATGCACAAACAGTGCATTATAGTAAAAAGCTCTGTTAGGTTCTCAGCTAGTTTGTTGAAGCTAATGCAGCCGTCTACGCAGGCATGGACTGGCTTATAGGGCAATAGGCCCATGGCCGAACCAAAAACGGAAAATGCTTGTGTGGGCCAGTTTTCTGGGTCAAAGTGGTGCACTTTTTTGGCAAATGTGGGCCAGTTTGATTAGTTACTTCACTATGCGGCTAATAGTTTTGACCAGTGTTGCTGAATAAATATTCTTTAAAATGTACAATTTGTATCGCATTCTATCAAAAACCTCCCCCTAGGGTGCTATTCAAACAGCATCACAAAAGGAATGAATTCTCATTTGCAACTGTGGGCCACTTTTTCATTGGTGCCCGAGACAATTTTATGCCCCAGTCCAACCCTGCGTCTAGGTCGTGGACAGACATGGGGCCTCATTATGAGTTTGAAGGTAGCCACGCCCTTAATAAGGGCATGACTGCCTCCAAACTCGGGTCTGTGGTCCCTGAATGGGGAAATACCGGGCCATTCCGACTTTGGACAACCCAGACCTGGACCATCCCCATTCCCATTTGAGCCCCCATAGGGCTCAATGAGAATGGGGAGCATTCTAACAACGGGCCCGTTAATGACGGGCCTGTTGTTAGCATGCTGGTCCCCTCACGGGACCCGCAAAGGACGTCTGGTCTGACCAGATGTCCAGAGCGGGTCCTGTGAGGGAACCTCGTAATGAGGCAGTTCGGGGTAAACGGCGCCGGCACCTTTACTGGCACCGTTAACCCCTTACCACCTCACTTGTAATGAGGACAATGGTGTGTTGCTTTTAAGAGTTTCTGTTCATCTCTTGCTACTTTGTACATTCATGTGGTTTCCAGTTGTGTGCTGGGGTGCTCTTTTTCCATTGATATTGTTATAATTCATGCTGCTTGGCAAATTGATGTTTCTACTCTTGTGTGCTGCATTGCTGCTCTACTGTTTTAATGAGTTGTCTTTTATTTGTATGCATTTGCCATTGGTAGGGTAGTTAAACAATATACTATTGTGGCTCCCAATTCATAACAAAACGCTGTTCCGTGAAGCCGAGTGCAGTTGCTTGGCCCTGTTTATCGTAAGTAAAGCAAAAGTTTTGTGGGTGTCTTCTTGAAATGGTAGGATATGGCCAACTATGTTATCATTTCATTTTGTATGCCAGCTCTATGAAAATTATTATTTTCTCTATGCATTTTCCCTGTGTGTGGCAACGTTTGACCTTAGCATGCAACGGATGGTATTATTGCATTGTATAATGGGATAACTTTTTTCCTTACCAAGTGTTATTTTGTTTTTGTTTTTGCAATGGCTTCCACAAAGGGTAACACCGATGCTGGTGGTCAGCCTGGAGTGGGGCCTGTATGTGCATTGCTTTTATCATTGTACTGTGCTTAACGCACGTGTTCAAAGTAGCACACATGTGAATGTGTGGCACTAGTTCTAAAACATGACTACGTTTATTCTGACACCAAAAGTCCATCCGCTCAACTATCTGAACTCACCTCTTTGTAAACTACACTGCTTGAAAAGATCAAATAATTTACAGGACAACATCAGCCGTGTGTAATTGTGGTTATACAATAAAGAAATGTTTGATTGCTGGCCCTTACATGACAAGTGCAATTCAGGGAAATGAAAGCATAATTAAGGCTGACAAGGAGATTTGTTTGCCGAGTACTTGTTTTATTTTGTTATTTTGTACCTCATCAACTCATGGAGAAGCGTTTCAAAGTGCAGACAGCAGAGGGAGGGCAGTAAACCTGGAAGTGCTAAACATCCACAGATGGGATTTGGTTTCTTTGTTGGACACTTTGTGGCTGAAGTGTTTTTGTGCTGCATTCATTACTGTCATTATTTGGAATCACGCTTCTATGGTTTTGATGTACTGGTATTTCACAGTGCATCAAACACAATTCTGCATGCATTGAATGGCAGCTAATTACTGAAAAATACATCCGTGCTAAAAATGTGAACGCATTTTTAAACTTTGCTTTTCCCCTTTGTGGGCTCATCACCTTCGAGATTTTAGGTATTTTACTTTTTTCTGCCTTACTCGAATTACAGTCTTTTTTTGTTTTGCTCTCTTCACAAACCAGAACCAGTAATGATTATTATGTGTGATATTGTATTATAGAGAATGTGGTAACTGTAATATTTTAGTAATTCTTGACATTGATGTGCTGACTTTATTCTGAATGGAACACCTGTTCAATGAGTCATAACGTAATTGCAATGCATAAAACTCTTGCATAAGACTTTCACGCATGAGATTTACATTGCCGCTCATTTTCATTCATTGAAATGGTGGAGAAGCAGTGGAGATCATAAGTTACGATTCTAGCTTGCCCTTCATCTCCGCCATACAAATATTCCAGCATTTGCACCAGTATGTATTTTTATGAAAACACAAATGATGTGGATTCCTGGGCAATCTGCCTGTTTTTTACACCAGCAAAAAGCAGGGGGATTCCATAGGAATGCAATGTTTACACTGCCTGCCATGCAAAAATGGCCGGAAGTGTTTCTTTATTTTGCATGGTGTAGTGGGAAAATGTGGCATACAAGCAAGTACACCATCATTTTACACTGCCCTTTTGCATTCCGCCATGCAAACGTTGAAAATTATGTGGAAGGGGCCTGTGTAAACCAAAGTCTAAAATTAACAGGTCCCCTCCACATAATTTACACAGAACAAAGAATTAGCTCTCATGTATTTTACTGATAAAGCCTTTTGACCGTTGCTTTGAAATCTCAAGTCTGTGCAGTGGAAAATTGCATGCTTACCTTTTGCATTGTTCCCATTATATACATTCTACGACACTTCCTCTACATCTCGCTCTCTTGCATCTATCATCTCAGTTTCTTTCAGTAACAAGGGGAATAGTACTACATTATTTGCATGTGAAATGGTACATTGAGATCAGTAAATAAATTCAAAGGGCCCGATTCATGGACTATCTGCCCAGTTCAAAGTGAATTTGCACTGCTGAAAAGTGACTTTGCACTGCTGACACAAAACCTGATTCATGGAACTGTGCAGGGTAAATTATTGCCATTCAAAGTCCGGGGCTTGCGTGGAGTTTGTCTCGGGCCGGCATGTCTCTGCGAGTGGTGAAGCGCCTTGCCCGAGACTCCAAGCAGAGTGTGGGCCGGGCCAATGCAGCGACCCAAATAGAGGGCAGAACATTCAGAATGAGCAAGAACACGTGAAGATGTGGGTGTGTTGAGGGATGGTCCACGGCTAAGCAGTCGCACGGTCATTCCAATTCAAATCCAAACGGATTAATGGATTTCAAAGCGGAATATCATGCCACAAAAAAACACACGCAAAGCCTTTGACCCACGCGCCACATGATAGCAGGCGTGAACTTCAACGCTCATAGGAACCAATGCGAATAAAGCACTCAACGCACAACGAAGCAACGTCTACAGCCACAATGAACCCAGCAATAGTAGGAGCTATCGTGCACGGACGTCACAGGAGTAGGAGGATGCCCAGGGTCTGGATCTTACCCCCACACAGCATGCTGTTTGGGATGCCGGATGACCAGGTATATGCCAGGTACAGTTTTCCCCCATATATTCCTAGTCCTCGTCAGGGACTGGGAAGACATCTTAATATCACCCACCATCTGCTCCCAGGCCCTTAACCCCCTAGAAAAAGTGTTGACTGCACACCATTTCATTGTGAATGGGTCCTTCTAGAGAACCACTGCAATAGTTGGTGTTATATCTCAGGCCCATATACATGCCCCCAACAGTGGTGGAAAGGCAGACAGTGATCCAGGAATTGTTGCAGTGACACACTTCCCCCGTGTACTAGGTGCAATTCACTGCACAGATGTTGCGCTACAGCCACCCCGAATGATGGAGCACTTCTACCGGAATCGTAAGCACTGGCACTCCATTAATGTGCAGATAGTGCCTGATGCCAATAAAATCATCACTGAAGTGTATGTCAGTTTCCCAGGCAGCAAACATGATAGCTACATCTTCCGCCACTCACCACTGCACCGGGCCCTGACATCTGGAAAACATGGCAATGCATGGCTCATTGGTGAGTATGAACGGTCATGCACATGCATTCATGTGACACACTGAACAATAGACCCTGACAATAAATGACAAGGACAACTATTTACACACTTACAGGGGACAGTGCCTAACCGCTGTCAACATTCATGATAACACCAATCCGGAATCCCACAACACCATCTGAGGTGATATATAATACAGCACATGTAGCCACTCGGGCCAGAGTGAAGTGCACATTCGGAGTGCTGAAGTCACGGTTCCACTCCCTTGACCACTCTGGTGGGGTGTTGCTATATGCCCCACCGGTAGTATGTAAAATCATAGTGGCTGCATGTGCACTGCACAATGTCGCCACACAGCATGGGGTGTCAGTGGAAATGCAGGTGGGACACCACCTGCACCCACTGGCACCACCTTTGCCAATGGCCGGCCAAAGAGCACATGTAAAGGCTGCATGCACCCAGCTGGTGCAATCATACTTCACATAAAAAACAGCCCCTGTGGAGCACACACACTGAAGTCACATCCCAGTTGGCAATCAAGGATGAATTGGGGCCTATCCTCCACGGCCACAACAAAACCATGAGAATGTGCCTCTGGGAAGGCAAAATTGTGTGTGTCCATTAGACATAAAACAGCATGCACAAACTGAGCCCCAGATAAGATTTGTAAATGGGAGTATACCACTCCCACTCGGAGTAAAATGATTCTGGAGGCAGAACAAATGTACAAATGTGAAAAATACATGAACAAGTAAAAACATGTTGGAACAGAAAAATGCATCAACTTGGCAACATTCAATTCTTAGCACTTAGTCATTCATGAACAAAAGCAACATGTTCACTAATTCCAATTAGCCACTCTAAATACTATTGTACACCTGTGTGACTACGTGCAGTACAGTCTCCAACCTATTGAAGTTGATGTGAGCGTGAAAGCAGGGGTGCAAGATTCCACATGTTACCTACATACTGTGAATAAGGAGACTCTGAATCCCATATGAAAATTACCACTGAGTCTGAGCCAATTTGTAAGTGAGAAAAAGTGGGTAATACACCCCAAGGGCCTGATTCACAGAAGCGTCAAATAATGCTGCAATCCCGTAAGAAAACACTCAGGGTATCATGCCCCAAATATGTATGGCTGTGCAAAAATAACCAACACAGTCATAGCAACTTGAACCAACAGTGTCCATGTAGTACACCCAAAAGCACACAGCACAAGCAACAAAGTCCCTGACCACCGTCACACGGACAACAAAATCTGTTGTGCATGTAGACACCAAAACACACACATGATACCACAAGTAGTAAGGCATAGTACCAAATGGATGAAAAAAACAAAGATATGTGAGGACAGCCCTGGACCCACTATGTGTGTCCCTCAACAATAAACAGGTTGAGTGGCCAATCCATTCCCTGACAAAAACTATGCTCACAATACACAGTCACATCAAAGCTATCATGTGGAACCAGAAAAATACAAGTGCACTGCAAGAAATATGCACATCTCACCTTATCCCTTGAGTTCCTGCACCAGCTGAACTGTGCAATCCATGGATGTCCCCCTCTGTCGGACTTGAATCCACCAAACCCTTATGAAGTGTCCTGTACACTCATACAGCAGCAACTTCACCTTCAATCGCAGCAACGATATTGAAATGCAGAATGACTCTGTGGAGAAAGACAAAATAATGTGAGGGCAGGCAACTCATCCATGAACCCATACATACAGCCGCATGTGCCCCCCTGAGTGACAAGCAATAAATCCAAACAATGACTCACCAACCACCCATTACCATGTGTCCCAGCACCCATGTAGCCAGATTTGCTCACCTCACGGCAATACAACATGAACACCCCACACAGTGACACGTTACCCACCCACAACACCTACACTGGCTTACCCCTGAGTGCCATGCAGTGAAGGAACATGGAAGACTTACCCATTATCATGCTGATGGGACATTCTGAACACTTGCATCTGGCCACAGTCAGTATGACACTGAGAGTACCCCCAAAAAGAGACCACTGAGAGGATGTAAATGCAGCGTAACATTGGCAGGGGAGCCAATGCCACAATATGGCATCCCCTCATTAACGTGGCACTGGGACAGTGCAGTAAACACTGGCAGGGAAGCCAATGATGCAAAGTCAAAGAAGATGTGATTGAAAAATATCACCACTCGCACAGAAGACAGGATCTTCCGCAAGGTAGCACTTCACAGAGGCAGATGTCATACTGGAAGGCAGGGCACCGAGACAAATGGCATGAAACACACAAGCAGACATGAGAAAGCAAATGATAAACAGAGGCCAAGGACAAAGACACACACAAGGGAGCAGGCAACATGATAGTGGAATGGAAGGCAGACTTCACAGGGACTGGATTGAATTGGGTCAAATGTGCTTTGAACTGAAGGAAGCATTGAGATGCACTTAGCAGCTGTCAAAAGTCCTCATAAAATGTGATGGTGTACCGTGCACGGTACATGTTCACCATGGCAACCAACAACCCCTTGGACAATGGTGTGTGCCTGGTGTCTGTGGTGAGCATGGCATCCCACAAATGGCCAGCAATGCTGTTATGTGTGTGGATTTTTCTTGGAACAGCACCCACAGAAGAGGAAGACCAAGATTGGACTGCCTGCGTGGGTTGGCATGACTATTGAAAAATCATTGTATAGGATGCCATGTGGCAGGCAAGACACATGTGTAAAGTGCAAGGAAACACTCACCACCACAACCATCACCATGTGTCACAGCACACAAATGGCCGGTCCTGCCACCCTCATGACAATTCAACAACAAAGGACCTACAGTGACAGCCCCCTCACAACTATGAACCTGCAAGCAGTGCCACCCTGATTGTCTTGATAAAACAATACGCATAGACACACCAGCATACTATCACCATGTGTCACATGCACCCACGAAACTGGACCCATTCACCTCAATAAAAGAAAAAGAAAAGCGACCCTACACAGTGTTCATAGAGCTGGGAAAGAACAGAGATGGAAAAGTATTCACAAGAAGTGGGCCATGAATGACAAATGTGGGTGACGGAGAAGGTCAGACTGGCAAAGAATGGGCACATGTGAAAGGTCAATCATCAGCTCCACATCATGCAAACCACCGGCAACACCCACTATGGCATGCAAATCAGAAAAATACCCATGTACGCTACATCCCCTCCAATAAGTGCCTACAACCACATTCCCATACCCTACACCAACCAACATTCTCCCCTGTTGGACACCAGTGCAAATGGACCTCAGGACAACATGCAGTTGTTCACTCACCCCCCAACGGACCACACACCCTGAGTGAGACTTTCCCAGTTAGTGTGCATGGATTCCAGGGTGCCCCGCAACTCACACAGGGAGAACAGATCAAGACAAGCTTTGTGGAGTGGACAATGTTACACCTGCCTGGGCACACAATGTGCGCACACAATGTGCGCACACAATGTGCACTCACTGGCAGTGCCGGATGAGATGAACTAGGAATGGAAACCAAAAAACAGCCAACACACCCCAGTGTAGATAACCAACAGAAACAAAGACTGTATAAAAAGTGACATCATTGGGTAACACAGAGCAGTCTGTCAGGGCTACACATGTGCATATCTGTCCAACACGACATGCATCAAGTGTGACAAACCTGTCCTGTGAAGTCAATGTACACAAATGGCCAGAATTGTGTCACCAGCGCCTACGTCATGAAGCAGTGCAGCAGAGGATGAGCATACGTGACAATCAACGTGTGAGGTACGGGATCCAGTCATTTTTTCTAATGCATTTTTTTGAAATGCAATTATCTCGAAAACATTTTGTCGAAATTTATATTTTCAAATGTATTATATTTTTATTTAATACTTTTTTGGGGTTTTGTAGGTAAAAAAAGTGTTAAAAAAACAGGTTTGGGGGAACCCCCCATTAAAAAAAAATAAAAATAAATAAACATTCGAAAAAAAAAATTCTACAAAATGTTTTCGAGATAATGGCATTCGAAAAAATGTAATTCGAAAAAATCACTATAAACCGTGAGGTACATGTGTAACAGTGGCAGTACATGGCAGGTTATGTAAGTGGAGAAGGGAGTGGATTGCGAAGTGGCACAGGTCAAAGAGTAGTGTGCACAGGGAGTACACCTGTAGGGCCTGGTAGGATAAATGGGTCCAGTGGGAGTATAAGGGTATTAGTAAGGCGATAGCATCACAGTCAGTGAGGCAAGTGTTTGAGAACCAAAAAACACAGAGTGCAGATGCCCAGATAATGCATGCCATCAATTAGTATGAACATCCAGAATTAATGAAATACTGCCAATGGCTGAAGTGTGGCAAGTGCTGCCCAATCATTTCCATTCATTGCATCAATTGTGTAAGTGCATCCACCAAAACAATGCACCTGCATAGAACTGTAACTGCACATTAACGCACATGCACGTGGACAGACACACAACTTGGCAGACATTCACTCAAGGATTACCCGCCAACTAGTAAAAATGTGTTATGCGTGCAAAGGGCATGGTGACTAATGATACAGACACAACACGAGCGACATGCTTACCTGCTGACAGAGCTGGCATGGATGTATGTGATTCTAACAAATTCCAATACAGGGAATGCTTTTTTACCAAACCCAAAACCCGAACCCAAGCCCCCTGTTGTTCTATAAGCCAAAGCCCACCTCAACCCCATGCCCACCCGTTTCAGCCCCTTACTCCACCCACACATACTTTTTTACCAAATGTTGGTATTTTTTCGTTGTTCATGTTTTTGGTAAAAAAGCATTCCTGTAATGTATTCTGTACAATCACTGGATACCAGCTGGCATGATGTGATTCCCTCATCACCACCACCGGGAAATGTACATCCAAATATGTGAAAGTAGGGCCAGTGCCTGGCAGAGGGCATGGGAACTAGGGACGTGAATGGGTGCAAGGTGGACCTCCCACGGAGTGCAGTCACCGGACGAATCAGGATCACTGCAACAACATGGGACACTGCATTTCAACAGCAGCATTTCACAAGCATGCATACAGCAGATATGTGTCAAGATTCCATATACCCATTGTTACCTGCACATACCATCCTGTCAACCTCAAGGCAGCCATGGCAGTGGACACTCCTGTGCATAGCTGCATGTCCCCAACTGCATTCATCATTCCTTTGAGAGGGCAACTGTACATCTCAAGGAAAACATTCAGAAAAACATTCCATCTTGGAAAGGGCAAAACAAAAACACATGCCACCATCTGGGCGAAGGGCATTGAAAAATAGCCAAAAAGTGTCCATGCCGAATCAAGAGGACAAACAAAAAAAAAAGACCACACCAGTCATGTACTATAGAGAAGAGAAAAGTCCATCCTAGACTGGGGAGGTGGGGGAGTCCATCTTGGAGGGGGAGGGGAAGGGTGCATGTCAATATCCACATGAGAGGAAAAAAAAATTCCCTCCATGGGCTCATTGACCTCACTGCAAGGGTGGACCAGGAGGCTGGTCTGTGATGGGACCACCATCCTGCGGTTGATCTGCAGGTGGTTGTGGTGTTGGAGCCCTACCACGTAGTACTGTGGCCTGATCGTCACTGGCCACGGCCAGCCGTGACATGGTTGAATGCACCCGCTCAGTAAGGGCGGTGAGGTCTCTATGCATGTCTTCACGGAGGGCAGCAGAGTCTGTATGCATACTCACCCATGATGCATTCAGTTGCTCAGAGAGTATCTCCTTGTGGATCAGTGTCCTTGTGTCTGTGAGTTTGTCATGGATTGCAGTCCTCATGGCCTGCATCTCAATCCTCAGGGCCTCTCTGTGTGCCTGAGCATCTGCATGCAGAGACCCCTGCAGACACCTTAGATCAGCCTATCGGCCCTTAATGTTGACCTCCATTCACAGTCTGTGGGAGCGGCATGAGGACCGCATGACCTGCAGCTGTTGCTCTACCCAGGCCGCTGGTGTCATTGTCTTGGCCATCTTATCCATGCCCTCAGACATTTTGTCCAACACATTGCCATGTCAGATCACGGCACGCAACATCTGCTTCTCCCTCTCTGTCTCCCCAGCCTTGACACGTCCACCACATGTGCAGAGCCCACGTCGGCCTGATGCAAGTGATCATGCCCATTGCTGCGGTGCCCCTGTCGTTGGCTGCAGGTCTGCAAGCCCCAGGACCTGATGCCAATTCATGGGACGGTGGTATTGCAGCCATAACCACCGCAGACGGGGGGCCCACCACTGACTGGTCTTGTGAAGCCAGCTGCACAGCAAGAGTTTTATGCATTACTCATGGGCCCCATCTGATCTGCCCATTGGGGAACTCACCTTCATCCTCTTTGAATCATAAACATCTAGTTCAGCATCAAAGCCAGCTGAGTCTGAAGATCCCAAAAAGTCTGCAGCACGACTGAGGATGGTCTGGAGGACCAGTGTGTTCTCATGGCGTACAGCACCACATCCTCCACTGCTGGTCTTATGAACCACTAACTCTTCTTCCTTCGCCTCCTCCTCATCTGGTGCATCCTCACCTGCACCTGTACAGAGAAAGGCATATTGAGTCCTGTGCAATGAGACACAAATGAACCTATGCAAATCGGTGGTGTTAAAGGACCATTAACGCAGAAAGAACGAGAGAGAAGGCGGCAAATGCAACTTTGTCTGTATTGCGGGACTTCCGGTCACTTTCTTCGAAATTGTCCAGTTAAACCGCTTAAGAAGGTGGTTGGAGCTACTGATAACGAATTAGTGACACCTGATTCGGGAAACGACCTAGCTTGGCAAGCGTAGGGGTCCGCTTGCCGAGCTTGAAAACTAACTCTTTGACCTCGCATTTTGTCATGCCAATGGTGCTCGTGGACCCAAAACAGCCTCAGCAGTTGCATGCTATAAAAGCATACATCGACAGTGGAGCTATTGGAAATTACATAGACCGTGAATTGGCTTCCAGGATTAAGCTTCCTCTCCGCCCGAAAGTAACCCAAGATGTCATTACTACAGTAGATGGAACCGAAATAGCCTCAGGGCCTGTAACGCATTCCACTGTTGAAGTGACACTGGTGGGTCAGGATGGACATCGGGAAGCAATCGTGTTTTTTGTGCATTCACCCACTATTGTCCTATTTCTGACTGTGGTGGTCTGGAAACAAGGGTGCCAGTAATCTTACCGGCACCCTTGTTTCCAGACCGCAACACTATGGGCCTCATTACACGGTAGGCGGAGGACCAAGGTGCTATTAGCACCTTGGTCCATGCCGGTAAAATACCGGCACTGCCTTGGAGGAAAGGGGAATTACCGCCCTATTCCAAGGTTGGCGGGGCGGTAATTCCCCCTTCCCCCATTGCCCTTCCCCATTCCCATTTTTGCCCCATAGGGCTCTAAGGGAATGGGGAAGGCGCTAATTACGGTGCCGCAAATTGCGGTACCGTAATTAGCACCCTGGTCCCTTTGCAGGTTGGTTTTTAACGCCTGCTAAACAGCAGGCGTTAAAGTACCAACCCGTAAAGGGACCTCGTAGTAAGGCGGTAAGGGTTTACCGGTACCGGTGCCCTTACCGGTACCGGTAAACCCTTACCGCCATCTGTGTAATGAGGCCCTATGAGTCTGCCTGCAGGGGCCGTAGCGCCCGGCAGGTCTGACCCTGCCAGGCACAGAGTCCTTACAGAAGCACTGGAACCTTTAGCAATGGTGCTTCCGTCTCCCTACTCCCATGGAGTCCTATGGGACCGCACAGGAATGGGGGGTTACCGAATCTGCCGCCTGACTTCCCGCTCCGCCGGGACTTGTAATGGCACTGGTCAGGTCAGGTGGTGGCTTCAGTGTTTCAAGGTCGGCGTAATGAGGCCGAGACTCATATCAGTACACCATGCCTGTATAGCAGACGGGCAGTAATGTATGAGCGAGGATGAGGGGGAGGCAGGGAGTGAGGCTTGTTTGAGAGTGGCATGTCCCTGTGGCATGTCCCTGCCCTGTTGCTCCTGCTCCAGCCATGCTGGTGGGGAGGCTGTGTATGTGCAAATGTCGAGCACATAGAACATATTCTGAGACATAGGGCCTCATTACAAGTATGGCGGTAAGGCAACAACAGCGCCGGTATCGCTACCAGCACCGTTGCAACCGTACTGCCATACTACGAGCAGAACATTATTATTATTATTAATGGTACCGGTGCTACCAACCTCCCCATTCACATTGAGCCCTATGGGGCTCAAATGGGAATGGGGATGTACTGGGACCGGCACCCGTGAAAGAGCAATTACCGGGTCCGGCTGGGCCGGAATAGTCGGGTAATTGCCCAATCGCGGGTGCCAGACCCAGATGCGAGTTTGGAGGTAGTCTTGCCGGTAAAACCGGCAAGGCTACCTCCAACCTCGTAATGAGGCCCATAGTATTTTGACATTGTGATGAAGGTCATTCAAGGACCATGAGTGGAATGTCTGTGCAACAATCAGTCAACACACCAATGCATCTGACATTGGTGTTATTTTTTGCAATGCAGTCCCTGTATATGAACATCATCCCACAATGCTGGGTGAAAAGTTCATGGCTGTGCATGCTCAGACTATGAATCAGCACTGCCTCAGATACCTATCACATAACACATGTTGCAAGAAAGCCATAATGGCAGATCTGGGTGTGCGATGTAGCTGACATGTCTGACCTTATCAGACAGATGACACAGGTGAGGGGAACTGTGCATGTATCCAGTTCACAGACAGGCAAATGTCTGTGCAACTGCACAGCACAATGATGGAAGTGACAAGGCATGTGCTTGTCAAGTATCAATTGACAGACACATACAGGCCTTTGACACCAGACAGGTGCCTTAAAATGTAAGTCACTTGATACGTTTGAACAACTACCATGTACATGCATAGAATGAAATGCAGCCAGGCACACTCATTGCCATTCATGATGTCCATGACCCATGTGATTTTCATGTTGCAAGGATGCCAACCTCTGCATGACAACCCACCATCAGCTATTGTTCACCATGTAGTGAATGGCATAACCCCTTGCTACACTCATTTGTATGAGCGCCATCATCATGCTTGCAACTCAGGGATGTGGTCTGTGGGCACCTATGCACCTTCACTCTGGGCACAACACAATACGTGGTGACAGGCAGCTCAGCTATGCATCATGACAATGCATCCCATAGGAGCAGGTGACAAATGGAACATGCAACTCAGCATGACATGATGTGGTAGTTCAATATCGATCGCATGTACCTGTCTAGCAGTGCAGAGTGACATGCCAAAAGAATGTAGCACACAACAGTACATGTTGGTGTCTCATGTTGCCCATGTACCATGGGAGTACATGTACCACACATGTCCACCACACAGGGTACTCCCAGAATGATGGCCATGTGACATGGGTCTGAACGCCTGAAAGTATGAATTACCCAGGGATGTCATACAACTGCAGCCAGCACACAAAAGGTGGGTCATGCATGACTGGCAAAACATACAATGCCCAATGGCAGCCACTCAACAGATGTGCCCTCATAGTTCTCCAGAACTCCCACACCTTGCACGTTCAAGGAGGGTGAATTGGCTCATGGCCTCTTCAATTGGTGTCAGCTGTTCCTCCTCTGGTGCCCCCCCTCCAGTTGCCAATGCAGAGGCCAGTTATACACTGAGCTTGTGCTTGGTGCGACGGGTGAGATCATTCCAGCACTTCGGAACCTGTTCGTAGTGCGCATATCCACCGCTAAGGCATTGGATCTGGTCCGTAACCTGCTGCCAAAGCACCATACGTTGTGTATGGGTGCTCCCAGCATACTGGCACATGCAACAATGGTGATCGGTCATGTAGTCAATGAGGATCTAGAGCGCCTCATCAGTGAAGTTCTTCTTCTGCAGGCCAGTGTCCTGTGCCGTGTCTTGTGGGTGAGCCTCTTCCTGCTGTGCAGAGTGTCCCTTCTTGCTCCAAGTGGCACAAGGTGTTGGTGCTGCCCTTGTCTGGCTGAGACCACGTTGGCATCCAGGTGCCAGGCCAACTGTGGACTGGGGCCTGCCATGTCCTCCTGGGGCTGCGGCAGATGTCTCCACACCACATCCCCGACACCCTGGGCCTGGGGCAGATGTCTCCACACCCTGTCCCGACCCACTGAGGCAGATGTCTCCAAACCACATCACTAAGCCCCTGGGGCTGGGGCTGATGGGTCCTCACCACGTCCCCCACCCGACCTTTTCTATTCCCTTTCCCTCTTGGGGCCTTTCCGCTCATGTCATGAATGGCAGGCACACCAAGTTATTGTCTTGGGCAATATAAGTAAGGGTCTACATGATGTGCGATGCAGATTTGTGGTCCTAAAGGCTCAAATGTACCCCAAAAGTGAAATAATACAGTACGCGATTTGCAGAGGCACCCAGGGACTCAGAAATTGCATACACAATACCTGGAAAGCTTCAATAAAGTAAAAAAAAAGTGGCGTGCGATATGCAGAGGCCGCCAGGAACTCAAAAATTGCCCACACGATACACAGAAAGCTTCTGAAAATCAAAAAAAGTGGTACATGACACACAGAGGCACCCACAGATTGGAAAATTGTGCACGCAACACACTGTAGGCCTCAAAAAGTTCACAAAAACAACCCACCCCAAAATAAAATGTGGTATGCTGTACCTGAAGGGAAGGATTGCGTAGCACCCCAATATACGTCTGTGAAACTTGTCATGATTGTAACCTTCATGCGCACAACCAGTAACACACATCGCGCGACATATATCACCCCATCATTGCCGTGAGCCAAGTAGGCATGGCGCATAGGTATGCAGCATCACCACGCACAGGACATAACTTACGTGTTAATGGCCTTTACTCTGCTATCGGCTGCTGCGGATGCAAGACGCACACCACTGTTCCTCCTGCCTACATACTGCTGTATTTGCCTACTCTGGCCCTGCTTTGCCTCCCTCACTCCAATACTGCTGCTGCCTGCGTGAGAGTGAGTCCCTACCTGCAACCAGCACTGTCTTGGTGTGCCAGCTGTCCCACTATGGATTGAACTCCTGTGTTGGGCCTGCGACCACCTCTTCTGTACTTTCCAGGATTTCCACCTCTGCCAACACCACCAAAGCTCCACAGCACCTACCAGTACCCAGGAAGCCCATACCTGCCTCTGGGGTGCTATGTCTACGCCATCTACATCATCTGAGGAGTGCAGCACCCCCACATCAAGGCAGAGGGCTGCCAACTTTACCTCCACCGAAATTGGTATCCTGGTGGATCGGGTCCTGGCACCTATGATTCCCTCTTCAACCCAGCTATGCAGCTGGGCAACATCGCAGGGCTGAGAATCTTGTACGAAATCATGGCTGCCATCAACGTGCAGGGCGTGGCAGTCTGTCCCAGGAACACAGTCCAGAAACATTGGGACGACCTCAAGACCCGTAGCCA
This sequence comes from Ambystoma mexicanum, assembly GCF_040938575.1. Taxonomy (NCBI): domain Eukaryota; kingdom Metazoa; phylum Chordata; class Amphibia; order Caudata; family Ambystomatidae; genus Ambystoma; species Ambystoma mexicanum. The sequence continues at coordinate 81,780,602 of NC_090941.1, forward strand.
TTCCAAGATAGTGGCAGCCCTCAACACAGAACCGTGGAGGTGTATCGTGCTGGCTGCCACCGGCTCACCCAGATAGAACTGCGGGTACTTGAGAGGTTCTATCCGGACCTCCACTCCCAGTTCTTGGCCTGGAGACTTCGTCTGAATGCCTCTGGTGAGTACCCATGTGGGACAATGCTCTAGAGTGTATCTGTGGCATGCATGTTTGCAAATGCCACATCCTGTTGGTGGCTTGTGTGTGTTGTGAGAGGCAGCTTATTGCTGCCTCATGCCAATGCAAGCCATTTGTGGCTTAAGACATTGTATACTAGAATTTGCATGAGTGTTGGCAGATTGCACATTAATGCCTTGCTGTACTTGGGCACACGCAGTGTGTGAGCATGGAGCAAGTGCTTGAACATGCCAGATGTGAGCATGCTATGTTGTGGGTATGTGAGTGACGTGCATCATGTATGAGTCCATGTGTGGCATACCTGACAGTGCATCAATGCAGCCACATCTGCTAATAGTGACACATGTGCATTGATGCCTGCATATGTGGAGTTGATGCATTGACGTCTCAGGAACTGGGATGTGACCTCTCATCCCACTGCATTTGTGACACAAGTGTGTGTGTGTGTACATACAAGATTTGTATGCTTGGCCACCTAACATGTGCAATTTGTACACAGATATGTGTGCCGGTACATGTTGCTTGCTTGCAGGTCATGCTGTTGCATGTGCAAATTGGTGACTGCGTTTGTGTGGGCAGGTGCCCTGGTAATGTTACCGTGCACATGGCTGCATGTCATACTTGTGTTTGGTGTTCATTACTATGGTGACATTGCCTGTTTTTGCTGATGTGTTGTTGGCCACAGTAGAAAGTGGTTTGTTGACATGTGCATGTGTCATGAATGTAATTGGGCCTTCACACTATACTCATGCAGCATGTTCATTGCAGTTTGCCTGGGCACGTACATGTGGGTGTGTGCATTTTGTGTGTGAGTGTGTGTCAGTTCATGTTAGGTGCATGCTGCATGATTAGTCATGTGTATTTTGTGTATGGCACACATACATTGATGATGGTTACTGATGTCAATGCTTTTTTGTCCCAATCATCAACTGTTGCTGCAGCTCATGAAGGGGGATGGAGGCATTGCTATGGAAAATAGGTCATGAAGGCCCTGAATATGCATTGTGCATTCCCCTGCTTCTGATTGAAACATGATTCATGCGCATTTCAAAACACATTCTGTTTCAGAATTTGGGATGCACTTTAAAGTGGGTAGAAAAGCTCTTTGACCTACTGCTTTGTGCAATTCCATAAAATGTTGGGAAAAGGGTATCAGAATGTGGTCACCAATAATTTGTAAAGAAATGTCAAACTTCTTTTGAGGATATCTGCACTGTGCCAAAACTGAGCCCCAATGAGAGCAAAACTGCAAAATAGAACTACGACCAGGCTGCAATTATCCATACAACCAACAGATAGATGTACTCCCCACTTGCGCTGTTGCTCCTTTCTCCCTTGTGCTGTCCTTCCTCTCCACTGGTGTTTCCCTTCTCCCCCCTTTTCACTGTGGGCTGTCCCTCCTTCTTCTTTGCACTGTCCCTCCTAGCTCACTTGTTCAGTCCCTCCTCACCCCTTTTGCTGTTGCTCTGTCCCTTTTCCACTGTTGGTCGTTACCTTTTGCACCATCACCCCTACCCACACGTGCTGGTGCTCCTTCTCCTGTGTGATGTCGCTCCTTCCCACATGTGCTGTTGCTCCTTCCTGCTTGCACTATCGCTCCTTCCCCCTTCCACTGTCGCTCCTTCCCCCTTGTGCTGTCGTTCTTTCCACCTTGCGCTGTTTGTCCTTCCCCGCTTGCACTGTCGCTTCTTCCCCCTTGCTCTGTCACTCCTTGCCCCTTGCGCTGTCAATCCTTCCCACTTGCTCTGTTGCTCCTTCCACCCTTGCTTTTGACTCCTCCCCTCCATGCTCTGTCGCTCCTTCCCCCTTGCATTGTCACTCCTTGCTCCCTTGTACTGCCACGTCTTCCCACCTTGTTCTGTCTGTCCTTCCCCCTTATGTTGTTGCTCATTCCCCCCATTTGCACTGCCACTCATTCCTTCAAAAGTTGTACATTGCTCCTGTGTAATGTTGCTGACCTAGCTTTCATCGATTGGATTTTTTTTATTCTCCCACATGTTGACATTTATTTATTTCTCGCCCGACAGTTCTTCTGTCAACCCAAGCACTGCCCTTCATTCCCTCCCATGCTGTCATCTCTTCTTCCCTGTGCTGTCATTCTTCATTCCTTCCATGCTTAATGTAAAATGCAATAAACAACTACAAACGCCAAAACTATTGGCAATGTCAATGCTTGTTTTTGATGAGTCTCCAGCAGCAGTATCTTACGTCCAGCGCATATGATGCAGGAATCCCTCCCCAAAAGCTTCATTAGATAAAACACTAATCCGCAGCTTAGCAACCAAGCCCTGCAGCCAAAGAGCAGCCACTGTAAGGATGTGATCTTTGATCTGCACATATTTGTAGACACGAAGTACAGTTTTTAGCTTTTATGTCAATTGTAATAATCCGTGCATCTAATCACCTGTCTTTAAAGATAAAAAGCTTTCTTTTCACTTCTGCATGACTGATTTTCTGTAATGTATTCATTCCCGCTCGGCTTGGCAACATCTGCATCGAAATGTTCTCAGATAAAGGCAGTGCACTATTTCAGCAGTAACTACCTTGCTTGTAATGCAATGTCCATTAAACATAACCAGTAACGTTCTCTCTGTTTCTAAATATCGTATATTGTACAACTGTATTGCATTTAAAGGAATGTTCTCTTTATGTGCTGATTGGAAAATATGATGACCTGCGAATTAATGCTTGTATTGTATATCAATAAGCAGTTGAACCTCCTGAAAAGAGACCCGTGGACCAAACACACTTTTTTAGAAAAGCTGTCAGCAGACCCAGAGTTCCCAGCAGGTTTTCTTGCTGCAGAAATGTGGCTCTGAAGTTTGAGTAATGCTGTGGATTGCAATGGCCAAACTCGTTACTTGCAGTTCCTGGAGAAGTTTGAGTGGCCTATCAGATGACCCAAATTCTCATAAGTAAGTCTGAACCTCTATGAAAGCCCCAGTATATTCTTTGTTCTTTTGCGGATTCTGCTAGGATAAGTGAGGCTCACAAATGGCGATAAAGAGAGTGTGAAAGTGAGGTAAGGGGAGTAGAGGACTCTGTATTAGGTGATACGGGAGAGTAGGAGACGTCTTTCTGTCACTGATTATATTTTGTGTGTATTCTTGACTTTTTCCCCCGTATTTATTTATGATTTCACCCTTATTTCCTTTTTTGTTCACACATTTGTCCATGTGTTTTTCTTTGAGAAGTTGCTACAGGTACTGTTTGGCCCACTCTACCTTAGAAGGTGGTGGTATTCGGGGTATGGGACTTGCCAGATTCTTGAATGGGACAGGGTTAAGCTGTTTGAGAGGGTTAAGTCAGATGCTGAAGACCAGCCCAACACCTGCCTTTGCCATCCCATCAGTCTGTAACAGTCTGCCTCTGTTGTATGGCCAGTCCATCGCATTTCCTCACATGTCTGGATTGCATCCTCTTGTGACACCCCTCGATCCACTTTCAGATTGCTATCAAGCTGTGTTATCAAGCTATCAGGGGCAACGCATTTGTCTTGGAAGCAAGACAATGTGGCGCAACACAGGTTCGAATCCCGATCCTCCACTTAGAAACCATGCGCTGGCATTAAGCACGTTATAAAGGAATAATAAAAAAAAAAGGTAAACATTGAGGCACAAAGCCTAATTAAATAAATAAATGTCAAATGAAAATGGGGCCAGTGCTGATTGAAAGTAGGGAGCCTACTGCTCTGGCTGGTTTCAGGTTGGGTGGCTGTACCTGTTAAGGAACATGTTCCAGAGGTAGAAGAGGTGTTGGGGTCAGAAGTTGAGGTGATACGATCAGGGGGGGTATGCTGAGGCCATTACTGTAAAAAAGAGAAAGGTGAGACAGTTAACGGCCCTGTTTTCAAGGATGGCCAGACAGTCAGCGGGTTGCATCTTGGCGGCCATTTGGAAGCTTTACATTCAATGCCTCTGTCCCGCTATACTATATATTTTTTATTTTTTATTTTTTTTAATTTTTATTACATTTATAAAGCGCTCACACAGCCCGCAGTCATCGAGGCGCTGAATATGGTCTAAAGGCCCTTAAATTACCCACCTATGAGGGCTGTTTCTGGAAAGGTATTTTGAATCTGCCCCAATCAGGGACTTTGGCTATAATAAGATAGGAGATGGGCCTGACCTCCCTTGACCAATGGCACTGAAAAGACGAAGTGACTTGTATCTTAAAATCTGCCATTCTTTCTTATGTCCGATACTTACATTTCTAAAGGACTATCAGGATAGAGAGGTAAAAGGAGTACATTTCGCCATGGCAAATATGGTTATCTTAGATGTACTTAAGTGAACCCCGAAAACATGCCTCAATGACGAGGAAGTTAACTTCCATCTCCTTAAGAGACAGTTCAATAAAAAAGCTGCTACTATGGGAATTACATGTTTATTTTACCCATCTGGAAGGTCTGGTGACATACTCTAATCTGGGTCGTATATCATATGTATATTTAACACCACAAAGAAATCTAATACAATGTCCTAACCCCAAGGTGAGACACCTAATTTTGAGACCCTTTACCAATCAATTACCAGTACTATCTGTTATAGGAGCCAGACTCAGTCTTACAACTGCAACTAGATTCTGCAGAATGTGAATTCTCAATTGAAGAAATAAAGCAAAAAAGATCAAAATAACAGTGGAGAATGTATCAATCAAGAAAACAGCTTTGGAAACAACAGAAGAGTCCCAAAATATAAATGACGAGAGAAACGATTGGTCATGGATAGCTAAATCATTAAACACTCCGAGTCAGAGCTAATGCCAAGGCCAAACGCACAAAGTCATACTTGCCTCCTGGAATACGAGAGGCTTCTCTCATCTTTTGAGGTCCATTCCAGAAGTCCTAGTGGCAGCCGACTTGCTATGTTTGCAAGAAACGTGGCTGACAAAAACTCCATGCGTTGAGGGATTTGATGTCTCTATAAATTCAGCAGTTCAAGGAAAAAAAGACTGCCCTATGTCAGGTCAACTGATCCTTGTGAAAAGAAACTGTGGGTTAAGAATTAAGTCATCAGAAATAATCTCACCCTATCTACAGACGACATGTCTTGAAGCAATAGAACAAACCATGCAGTCACCGACAATATTTTATTTAGTAAACATCTACTGGAACACAACCACAGTAACCCATCATAAATTTGAGGATGAAATACTTGAGACCATTGATAACATCCTAACAATGGATCAGAATGCTCGAATCATAATATGTGTAGATTTCAATATGAAACTGATTGAAGTGGAAAATTCAAGATCATCAGCAAACCACGGTGAGAAGTGCAAAAGCGATAGCTGGCTTGAAGAAATGGAAAACAGAAATCTTGTAATGTTGAATGGCATGATAAGGGGAGATATACCACCGAAATTGACCTGGAAAAGAGGCTCCCAAACTTCCATCCTAGATTACATTTTTGTCTCTGATAACATATTGAAGGATATTGGTTCCTTTAGAGTCTCAAAGACCAAACAAAGCAACCATAATGTGCTGTCAATGGAATGGCACAAGCAAAATCTAATACAGCGCCAACAATGGAATCATCAAATAGCGGTAGAACCTGGTCATAACAGACTACGCTTGAGAAATGATGACATCGTGGGAATAACAGATATTTTAAGACCAAAACACAACGATCTTCAAAAGGATTCAATAGAATATCATCATTTGTTTGAAATCTATAAAACTAAAAAGAAGTACTCGCAAAATAGATCTAGTTACCAAAAACACCAATACGATCCTGAGGTTGCACTAAAAAAAAGAGAGCTAAGAAAAATCATAAGAGGAATCCGTGCCTCGAAAGAGCCTGGATACACGAGTCTGATAAAGAAAGCGAAGAACAGATATTACAATTGGTGTAAAGCGCGTAGTGCATTGATGGAGCAGAGAAATGCGGAGACAATGCTATCAGCGCTAAACCATAAAAATTCCAGAGGGTTCTGGACAATAATAAATGAGTCAACACACCCTGAAAAGGCAGTTTTAACGAACATGGTAACAGAAAGAGAGTGGGAAAACCATTTCACAAAGTTATTTAAAAAAGTGAAAAATGAATTCTACTTGAGCCCACAATTGAGTCAACCGTGGGATCTAAAGATTGATCGAGAGGATATTCGAACATCTATCAAAAAAAGCAGTGCTTCGAGAGCAGCGGGACCTGACGGCCTTTCCAACGCCGATTTGAAAGACAACATTGACGAGTGGACCGAATTTTGCGATACCCTGTTCCAACAAATAATTAAAGAAAAACGGATTCCATCAACTTGGAAATCGGGAATTATAGTAACGATCTTTAAGAAGGGTATTCGCACCAACGCTGCGAATTATAGGCCTATAGCCTTACTCGATGTGGTAGGGAAGGTCGTTGCAAGCTTATTGCTCTCTCAATTGACGACATGGATCCAGCAACAGAAAATTTACGATGAGCGCCAATCCGGATTTATAAAAAGAGTGGGTTGTAGCCTCAACCTCCTCATCCTGAACTTGCTGAAGCTGGAAGCAATTAGAACAGGACAAAAAGTGTATTTAGCCTTTATAGATATGGCCAATGCATTTGACGGCGTAGATCGCAAAATGCTGTGGGCAAAATTAAACGAAAGAGGCTGCAACAGCAGTTTAATTGAAGCAATCAAAGAATTATATTCAGGAACCCACATTAAAGTTTGGCTGGACAACTCAGGAAATCTAACAAATGCGATTCCAACAGAAAGGGGTGTGAAGCAAGGGTGCCCACTTGAAGCTACGCTCTTCATCTTTTATATATCAGAAGTTGGAGAAGCATTAGCAAGTGTGAAGTCATTTCCACCAAAGGTGAATGGATATCAACTTAATCACATCCTATATGCAGATGATATGGTCATTCTAGACCGTACACCTATAGGGTTACAACGAAAACTAACAGCTCTAAAAACCTTCACAGAAGATACTAGTTCTCAAAGAACAAACGAGGAAGGAAGTCAAGCAAGCTTAAGTCTAGCTGGGCACTTGGGACAAAGAAGCTAAACAAGGTTCCTCACACTAGATATCCGGGAACGGTTATTAATTCCAGTATAAATGATGAACCCATGAAGAAGAAACTTTTAAGTAACTTTAAGCAATTAACATTGCAGGGTATCATAATACAAAAAAATATGGAAAATTATCCTTTGTTCCAGTTAGAAAAAACTATCAAAGTAAAGTCATCCCAGTACTAACTTATGGAGCTTAAAACATGTTTGGATGCGACTCTAAGATCTGGTCAAGATGCGAAGGCTATTTTTGGAAGAAAATCCTCCAGATTCCACAAAGCACCCCGACAGCCTGTGTCCTGTATGAAATCGAGATTTCCACACTAAACGCCAGATTAATATGGAATAAACTAGCTTTATTCCAAAAGACTAACGAAGATGCAGATCTGGCACCTTTTAAAATACTAATTGACCAAAAATTACTAAGGAAAACGACTCTGTTGGAATGGAGACAACAAAGTAAGGATATCCTAAATCAGTTGGGTACTGACGAAGATACACTATGGAATAACCCGGATGCAGTCAAAAGAAAGTTGCTGGAGCTTGACTGGATAGAAATTGGTGAGCGAAGATTAGCGCACAAATCAATGCGAAACTCACCAACAGAAGCTAGAAGTGTTAATACTCTCTCAAAATACCTGACCATTGCACCATGCAAACGTTTAAGAAGACTCTTTCTAAAATTTCGTCTCAATATATTGGAAACCAAAGAAATTTTAAGAAATTAGAGGATGATTTCCTTAAGAAACACAATCTGTAGATTTTGCTCGAATGGGGACGAAAATTTAAAACATCTAGTCCTCTTTTGTAGCAAATTGAGAGAACAACATGAGAAATGTTTAAGGAAGGAGATGGACAAGCATCTGACCTACTGTGACGAAGAATGGTGGTGTCAACTGCATAACTGCGAGAGCAAATCATTGATGATAGCAATAACGAAATTCTTAGAACAACTACAGTTGATGCTGAAGTTGGTGCCACCTAGTGTGAACAGTGAATGAGAACTGATGGTCAGAGTACAAGTCTCTTATAACGAATGTTCTCCTACTCTATGCAGAGCATTTTCATTTTGTTTTATGTATTATTCGTTTTCTCTTTTTATGAGTATATGATAAAATTTAATTTCAGTGTAGGTATAGTGTGAGCACTGTGTTAATCTTTGTATTTCAAAAGTTTGTATAAACTACATGAAATAAAAAAAATACAAAATAAAAAAGATTCTGCAGAATGTGTATACTCCCTCACATATTGAAAACCCCTCATCATGGTATATGCTGTTGTAAAAACTTGGGGCCAATATTGTTAGCAATTACTAGCAATTATGAGGATATAAAGAGTGAAGACTGCTTTAGAGCCTAAATTCAGGCCTGACTTTGCTACACTTAGCCCTGTATCAAATATGAGTTACTGTTGAAAAACTATTGAAATCAGCAGAGGGAAATGAAACTAACATTTATGATTTGCGCCCTTTATCCATGAAACACACGAAATGTATGTCAAATAGAATTATATATATGTTGATCTTATTTGATGAGTTATTCTATATGTGAGATGCCAAGGTAGATAACCTATTCGATAAATTGTTTGTTTTGTATACGTATTTTCTCTTTTTCAATGTGATGGATGATGTGAAATGTTCCTTGTGAACTTTACACATTCATTTAAAAATAAAATGCTAAAAAAAAGACTGTGGGTCATAACAGGCGTTATGACTGCACCCCCCACTTGCCCTCCCCCTTCAAAATCAACGTGTTTTCACTGCAGCATGTGATTTTCATGATGGCGTGATCCCAATGATTTCCCCTGGAAACCGCTTGCTTTTTGTGCCTGGAAACAACCTGCTTTTTGCACAGGAGTCTCTGACATAGTTGTGTGACTCTTTATCCAACAAGAGGGGAAGACTGGAAATGAAGGAGTTCAGCTTAAAATGCAACCAATGCCTGGAGACAGTCAAATAGATCAAAGTTAAGGTGGATCGTATTGGGCACATGGCACCACACAACCACGGCCGACAGTGGCTTGTTGGCACTTATAATAGCCACATGTAACCCTCCACCGGAACCGAGGCACATCAGCCTCAAGCATTGTAAATGAGGCATCATGCAGCGTCTCCAGAGATCACATCTACCTTCATGATGATACAAGGAGACCAGAGATCCACTTTCATTTGGGGCCACTTAACGGGACTAGCTTATGTGGCACACAGGCATATTTGTCCTTTATTGTCTGGCACTGGCCATAGGGGTGGGGTGGAAGCAAGGAATGTTAAGGATGCATTGTAAAAATACATAGGAGCTCATATTGGAAGTCTGCATACTTTACATATAGGGGACCTGCTATGTTTACATTTTGGCATATCCAGGTCTCCTTTTAAGTACCTTTTATCTTTTGCATGGTGGAGTGCAAAAGGGGAAGGAAGAATTGTGGAGTATCTAATTTTTCAGCACCTTTTTGCACTCCGCCGTGAAACATGAGTAAATGCTGCCTGCCATTTACGCATTGGCAGGCCTGCATTTACAATGGGGATTTCTGTGGAATCTGCCTGCTTTTTACTTGTGCAGCATTTTCACATGCATAAGTATTTCTACAGCAGAGAGGAAGGGGAGGAGGAATTGCAACTTACGATCCACGCCTATTCTCCACTATACAAATTATTCAAAATAAGAATGAGGTGTAATGTACGCTCGGTGCATACATGTATTATGCATTACTTTTATGCATTCAATTTGTGATACATCTCATTGAACATGAGCTCCATTGTCTAGCAAATCCCACCCAAATGTAAGTGCCTAGAAAAGGACATAGGAAGGAGACCGTCAAGGGGCAGTGACTGTCCTCTGAATGACATCTCTGACATTTGTGAAGGATTTATAGCTCTGAGGGCTGAGATCTGAATATTTTTGTGGGAGTGTCTTTGCTCTGTTGGAAAGCTGTAAATATTTTGAGGCAATATTTGTTAACCGTGGGAGAGCCATACATATTCATGAGAGAGTAACACTGCTCTTTGGAAGAACTGTAAAAAAATATTTTAGGAGCAATAGATTTGTGCATGGCTAGTATCCTAGTCGGACTCAAGTCGACTACTAGCCATAAGGTAATGTCTTCATGAATGTCTTTCTTCACTAGTGATCCAGATGAAGCCACTTATGCTATCAATTTCACTACTCCGGATATGTACCATGATCCAAGTCATCAATCTCTGATTTTGCTTTTTGGGGTAGGAATAGGGATTTCTTGCAGTAATCTGCCAGGATTTGGTCATCGCCCAAGTAGAGCACTATGGGCCTCATTTCAAATATGTCTGTCTGGCAATAAGGGTGCCGGTAGCAATAAACCGGCACCCTTTCTGAACTGCCATTTTACAACAATGACGCTAGGGGCCACATATCCCCCAGCAGGCCTGCCCTGACGGGAGTTCAGGCCCCTACTGGCATGGTTGTCACAGAAGCACTGACACCGTTAGCAATGATCCGGTACTTCTGTGTCCCTATTTCCATAGAGTCCTATGGAACTCTATGGAAATGGGGAGTAACCGTTACTACCGCTACTTGTGATATTCTGGGAGCACCGGGATATCAGCTGGTGGTAACGGATTTGGGACAACCCACCCGTAGCACCAGCAGGTTACCGCCAACCTCATAATGAGGCCATACAAGGGTGTATGGACCTGCATCCTTCACTCTTCTTGCAATTGGCCCTCCTCTCTGCAGTGAATTATTAGACATTGTGAGTGTTTTGTTCTCTGTGTGTGGATCCTCAAAATCCTCCTTCCTCAAATGTTGCTGAAAAGCACCCAACTTTATTTTGAAGTATGGGTAACAGAATTACCAAAAAGACATTAATTGCACAGTTTCATTACTAAAATGAGGGAACATTCATGAATATTGACATCCGTCTTATCAAATACCTGCTGTGGCTATCTCTAAAGCAAGCCAAGTTGCCATACTATGTTGGACAGGTCTATTCCAAGTAAGTGCACCAGACCCAAAGCCTCACTGAGTTACAATAGATGTCCTCAAACTCCCACAATGCACCCTGTGGGGAAAGTTAAGCTTTTCAGGATAGGTTCGATCTAACAATGGTCCTAGTTGTTGCCAGTCTTAAATTGGAGTATGGGGCCTGTGGTCCAATTGCAAGGCCAGAGACTCTAGATGAGAGTCACACTAGCCAATCAGAGGATCTTAGGCATTGCAAAACAGATTTGATCAGCCTTTAAATTGGTCCACAATGCTTTCTGTTTTTTTGGCTTTTGAGTTAGGAGAGTTCAAGACAGTTCAACATATTGTTGGTTTTTGAGGACTTTTGGTTTGCTTTTGGTGTATTTAGGAGAGTCTTGAAGTATTTTGTAGGAGTTTGTTTTTGTGATGTTTTTGGTGTTTCTTAATCCATGTGTTAGCCCCTTTTGTCTGTCTGTGTGAACTCTTTAGTTCTTTGGGATTATAAGTGACTGGAAAAGGGCAGAGAAAAGAGACAGTCATTAGGAAGTGAATGTCCTCAGAGGCACAACTCTAACATTTGTGAGGACTTATCACTCTGAGATGAACAGTACAAATGTTTGTGATTTTTCTCTGTGGGAAAGCTATACCTATTTTGAGGGAAATTATATACACTGTAGGAGAACCATAAACATGTTTGAGGGTGTGAATCTGCTCTTTGGAAGAACTGTAAACATCTTTGTGCGTGTTTGGTATTCTCGCCAGACTTAAGTAGACTACTAGCCATTATCTAATATCTTCATGAACTTTGTTCTTTGCTCACAATTAAGGCTTCCAGTGTTCAGTTTTTTCTGATTTCTACACATAAATAAAGACGAAAATCAATCTGCTTTCTGTCTGTATTTATTTATAAAAATGGAAAGAAATTAAAAAACAGGTCTTTCTGTCTGTTCTCTATAATGTCACTCATACATCTGCAATGTGATTGGCAGCATGAAGAATGTAAAAGTTGTATACAAATAGGATTAAAGTTCTTCAAATTGCTGACAGCATATATCTTAAGGCAGCAGCAGTCACAGGAGCAACTGTGTGTTGTTATGGAAAAAAAACTGAGCTAGCATTTGTTTCCTATATGGCTGCATGTGTGCTTTATTAAATGCATGTTTATTAGAATAAATGAAGAAAAAAGCTGGTTGCGAATTATCTTTTTATATCACAAAAAATTAATGTGGATAAATACAGAAAAAATGGCAAAAAATAAATATGGATACATACAGACGGAAATGGTGGAAAAATAAACCACAAAACCAGAAGCCTTACTCACAATCTCTGACCTGTGAGACTGCTGCTACCAATCTTAAAACCACCATTCACTTACTATGATACTAGTCATCATCCTCTGGTTTTTGGAGTGGAATAGGGGTTTCTTGCTGTAGTCTGTCATGCAGTTCATTGTTAATTTCAATATAAAGAATGTTTAATAATAACACACAGATTCTTCTTCCACATTTCCTTGTTCCCCTTGGGCCACTCCAAAAATATAAACACAAATAAATTCTAACAGCTTTATTTTCCTGTGGTTGTAGAGAAACCTTTGTGTGGGAACCTGAGAACTCTTCCAGAATTGTGCTCAGTCCCCTTCCTTACGTTTTGTGTTATTTGAGAACAGTTTCCCATCACACGGGTTATTCGAGAACCCCTTTGCTTGTCTCTGTCACCTATTTTAGTTTTGGTCATCGACATCTTATGGACATTAGGCAAATCTGTGGTTTTCACATTGCGGCTTTAGGTAACATGTGCTTTTATTTTATCAGTCAACAAACTTTATTTCAGCAGAGCGCCATAAAAGTCAGCAAAATACCAACAACACACAATAAAATCATGTAAGAGCAATGATACAAATGTAGTAAGATAAAAACATAGATTAAAACAATAAAAGAGCAAGTACATACCCTTGGTCTCTAGGCAGCTACATATAAGGGAATAGTCTCAGTGAGTTTTTTCATGAAAACAAACCAACTACATAATCCACGAGCTTCTATTTATGGGCCGGTAATATGCAAAGTCACTATACATAAATCTCTTTAGCCACGCCCTATAAATGTATTTTGCTATGGCAAAAACATGTGCATCATTTTCTGTTCTTCTGCACATGGATATATCTTCACTAGCAGTCCCAATATTGAAGGCTCTGAACCTTGGGTTCAAGTGAGCCCTTCTAATCGAAATATATTGAGGTCATGCAAGAAGAAAGTCCGCAACCATTTCAGCTTCGGCCGCACATGCAGACATTTATTTGATGCATAAGGATACCAGACACTGTGTAATGCAGCCAGTGGTAAAATACCAAATCGGAACTGAACATACAGTGAACGCAAACGCCTTGGTTGCATACTATCCAAATATGCTTTGTATCCACTATATCCTTGACTTCTCCAATAAGTCAGCGCTGCAACAGATGACTGAGCACTATTCCAATGTTCTCTATCAACAATCAACAAGTTGGAAGTATGACTCAAGCCTCAGCTTGGCATTAGGCATTATTTCAAACTGGGAATTCTAACAATCATTATGACCTGGTGCACACAATCATGATCTTACATGGATGACGCACTTCAAGGAAAAACATCCACTTTGAGCAAGGAGTTCCATCATCACATCTCTAAACTTAGAGAGCTCTTTTCATTCCCCCAGAGCCTCGTCCGATATATACAACTGGCATGCGGAGTACCACACCTCCAATATTTGGTAAGGCTGTTTTCTCTTGAATAAGCACTTTTGACGTCCTCACTGGCAACCTCAAGTGTTTCTTTCCACAGCCATTCTCAGATTTGTTGTGCTTGATACAACGTTTCTGGTTATATTGGGCAGGGGTACAGCGGGGATACATGAGTAACTGAACTCCTCCTCCTCCCACTCCTCTCTCCATAGGTTTAGAAGTTAAGGCAGAGCCTGAGGAGGAGGGGCAGACACAGAGGGTGAGGCAATAGGTGAGGTGGGGGAGACAGCAGTTGGAGCAGGGAAGACAATGGTTAACGAAGGGGAGAAGGGGGTTAAGGAAGGGGTGACAGTGTTTGAATAGTGTAGTATTGGAGGATGGTAAGAAGTCATAAGGAATCAGGTAAGGCACTGGAGACTTGAGTATATAAAAGGAGTACATTTACTCATAACTTACAGGGCAAGTTAAGTAGGAAAGGCAGGAGCTAAATAGGTAACATCCTTTCAGTTAGGTTCTCCCTTCCTGTAATCCCAACTGTAGGTATTGGAACACTCATGCCCTCTGTGATTCTAAATGACATCACTGTATTCTACTATCTGCACAGTATGCACCCAGTGCAGATAGATAATATAAATGCTACAAATAGAAAGAGGCTTAGCATGAGGGCTGGGAGATGTAGAATGAGGAAGTTGACATGGAGCATGTCAAGTAGGAGGATGTGGCTACCAATCTGATGGAGTTTGTGGCAGAGTCAAAGTCACATGACGACTACCTGCAGAGGATGGGCAAGTACCCTTAACTTGAATTGGGTGGATTGCAGGAGATACTCCAGGAGCAGAAGAGAGAGGTATTATTGTGTATTATTATTAGGGGATGTATTTGGTGGTGACCTAGCTTCTGGAAGCAAATGAGTACTTTACAAGCCAAATGGGGACGAAGATGGTGAGGGAAACGGATTTGTTCACATAGTATAACCTCTAAAATGTACATAAAATACAATGTACAATGTATACTTATTTTAAAATCCCAACGTGGTTCTAAGCCACAATCAAACTTTAAAACACAATTGATAATATGCGAATAAAAGTCATTGTTCTCCAACTCTTACATCAACGTCATTTAAGATGAATAAAACATCACGAAAACGTTACAAAACTGGGGATACAGAGTTATGTAGGTGGAGGTATACATTACACCAACGTGCGAAAGATAGATCTGGGTTAGCCAGCTCGGGCTACTACTTACTAGGTATTTTCACCCAAGTACCCAGTGCCAAGTTCGAACACCATTCTTCACTTTGTAAATTAAAACATTCGGTGAAAGACCTCACACAATAAAGTGTTAATGGTTCAATAGCACTGGCAGTTTTAACATTGTGTATTAAAATTCCTTGGTTATGCCGTCGATGAGGATGCATGGTAAACACGAAATCTTGCACCTTTTGCTGCTTTTTTAAAGAGGTAAATCTTGAAATCAAAGTTTGCCAAGGCATTATTGTGTAAATATAGTTAGCATTTCATACCATTTACTTTATTTTTTAATTAAAGATTTACATGAACAGAAAGAAGTTATTTGTAACATGCAGTTTCCGTACAGTAAACTATACTCTATCATAATTCTCTCCTAATGGCCACATGGTACGACACTTATTGCCGTTGCCACATCATGCTTTGCAGTATTGCTGCCGCAGGTAATCGATCTCATACAGGGAATTCACAATATGTTTTTTTCAAGCGTACTTGGCTTGAAAAAAACATATTGTAATCACATAGGGTCTATGAACGTGACCTACATAGATATGCATCTTCAGATGTTCTCGTTATCGTTTTGTGCACAGTTGTACAATCAGGGGGTTGAAGCTGTGTGTGCACACGCATTTCAGAAGCACATTCCTATTGACAAATGGGATGCACTGGGAAATATGTGAGATGGAAAGGCATGTTTAGAACAGATGCAGGGGGAGCACAATGCTGCAGCTAGCCCGCATCAGCATGAGCAAAGCGTGGAGACCAAGAGGTCTCTGCTGCAGGCTTCATGCAATAATCCTGTTTAGAGTGCTGGTGTGATGAAAGAGAAGCCCCGACCCGGAAGACATTAAGCTCACAGATAGAAGCACAGTGTGCAAAAGGAAAGGACGGTCCGCCGAAAGATTGATTGCAGCAATCCTGTCAGGAGTGGTGGTGCGGTGGAGGAGGAGGCCCCATTCCTGGTTAACATAAAGCCCATAGCCTGTGTGATGAGCAGTGGCCGAAGGGCAAAGGTTATGGGCAGAAGCTACAAGCTGCTTGCGACGGCCCTGTCTGGAGTGGAGGCTTGGTGGAAGAGGATCCATGACCCAGAAAACATATAGGGCCTGATTAATGGATTTTTTTGCGAACTGAAAAGTGACTTTGTGTATTTTTCAGCACGCACACCTCTTTTTCCCGATTGCGTGTATTTCCATGACTCTGTTCGGGTCTGTCACATCTTTGTTTGTTTGTTTGTTTGTTTATTATTTATAATGTGCATCATACCTTAGAGTAACAGGGCGCAGTAGTTACAAGTATATGCAAAGCTTAGTTGCACACAGGAATATACAGATTACATACAAATAGAGATTATACAGGTGTATATACATTATACCCTGGGGTAACAGGGCACAATATTTAGAGGTATATGCGAAGCTTGGTTGCACACAAGTATATATAGATTACATACAAGTAGGGATTGCACAGGTGTATATACAGATAGGGTGTTTTCAGGCATGGTATACATCATGGGGAAAACGCTGGCAATTCCCACAAGGGTATATACATATAACGTCAGTCTGGTGCAGGGGTAATTGCACAGATACTGTCATAGCAGTGAGCGTGTTAGGTTATATGGTAATTACCAAGGCGGAGGCCAATCACTTGCAGGATGGTAGTTATGAGTGCTGGATGTTAGATTTCAACCATGTGATAGTATTGGATCTGAATTTGTGGTAAGTTTGGTCTGTTCTTAAACTGGGGGGCAGCGTGTTCCAGAGTTTGGCTGCTTTTACCGGGAAGCTGTTACCTCCAATAGTGGATCATTTATATTTTGGTATGGAGCGTCGATCTCTGTTGGCAGATCTTACAGGTCTTGTGGACGTCTACTTATGAAATCTTTCGGCCAGGTAAATAGGTGCGGCACTGTTGAGAGATTTGTGAGTTAGCGATAAAGTTTTTAAGAGGACTTTATCGAAGGTTGGGAGCCAATTATTCTGATGACAGATTTCTGAAATGTGGTCTTTTCTGGATATGCCTAAGGCCGCTCTAAGAGCATTATTTTGAAGAGTTTGGATTCTTTTGATGGTGGCTTTGGACGATCCTAGGTAAAGGGCATTACAGTAGTCCAGGCGTGATAGGATGAGGGCTCTAGCCAAGGTGATGCAACTGCTGTCCGAGAAGAATGGCTTGCCAGTGTGTATCAATTTACACGTGTAGCTAGTAGATGATTCTAGGGAATTGACCTGTTTAGTGAATGACAGGTTCGAGTCAAGGTAAAATCCAAGTGTTTTCACCTCGTGTTCCACTTTTATGATGTTGCCATCAATTATGAATGATGAGTATTTAGAGCCCAATTTTTTTAGATTGGATGGGGTGCCCAGGATGATGAGTTTTGTTATATCATCATTCAAGAATAGACCATGTGTGGCTATCCATGCCTTAATGATGATATACACTCTGTTCACCAACGCCAAATCCTTTTCATAAACCCCTGAAAGCGGGAGGAGGATCTGGGTATCATCTGCATAGTTAGTGTAGGTAATACCGAGATGATCCAGATAATCGAAAAGGGGCTTGGTGAAGACATTGTAGAGTGTAGGCGAGATGCATGAACCCTGGGGCACACCGCAGGTGATAGGTATAGGGTCTGCAGCTGCTAGCGGCGAAAAGACCCTCATTGTTCTATCCATTGTTGGATCTGATCCAAATGATAGCTTTATCAGAGAAGTGTGCTGCTGTATTTAGACGGTTACAAAGGATATTGTGGTCAACTAGATCGAACGCAGCTGAGAGATCTAAGAGGAGGAGTAGTGCTGATTTACCACTGTCTTTGAGCTCATCGATTTGGCTCTTTAGATCGATAAGGGCGGCTTCTGTGCCATGCTGGGGATGGAAACCTGATTGTCTGGCACCTAGCAAGTGATGTTGTTCCAGGTCTTTTTGAATTTGGATGTACGCTACCTTATCCAAGATTTTTAGAAGGAAGTGCACAGTGGTGATGGGTCTAAAATTAGTTGGTGTCGCTGGGTCGAGAGTCGTTTTTTTGAAAAAGTGGGAGTACCCATGATTGTTTGAGGTTAGTGGGAATGATGCCAGTAGCGAGCAGTCGAGCGCTTTACGTGACACTTCACGCAAAGTGCGGAATGGGCATACGCAAAGAAATATATAGCCGGTGGAACAGGCATATTCAGCATTCCCCTGGCAAAATGAGAAAGAACAAGGAATAATGTGGGTGTGTTGTGGGACAGGCTATGCAAAGAAATCACATGCCCATTTAAGCGCAAACCCAACAGAATTCATGGATTTCAATGGGCAATTTCAAATTGGTTAAAGGCACAAGCAAACCTTGTGAACTCACTGCAACATGATAGGAGGTGCAAAGCACTATGCACATAAAATCCAACGCGCAAATATAATGTTGACATAGCAATATAGGGGTTACGGCATGTAGTTTTCGTGAAGCTTGGAGTTAGGGGTGATGGTATGCAGATTAGCATGGTGCTGCCTTCAATTCTGGGCATTCATACTCAGGTTTACCGGGCGCTGCCTTGAGTTATGAAAAAAAGTATGCAGATTATCAGGGTGCAGTTTTTAGTTCGTACGCAGTGTCACCGGCGTGCTGCCTTGGTTGCGGGGGTGATGGCCAACAGTATTGCTGGGGTGCTTGATGGTGGGGATGAGGTAGGTGCAATCGGTGTATGTCGCTGGTTTTGATGTGCGTGGGGGCGTGTCGTGGGCATTCCAGGCGCTACTCTATTTTCTTTGTGCCTAGGGTTACTTTGTGGTTATAATTCCATGAATACACGGAACGCGCAAAACATGCTTTTGCGTGCAGGTAGGCGCAAAGCTGTTTTATCAGCACTTTGCAGGGACATTGTGCTTTTTTAAATGAATCAGGCCGTAACTCCACAATTAGCCTGAAGTACAGTTCACAAACGGTGGAAGCAAAAGGCAGACTACTACGGGCTGCTGACAATAATCCTATCTGGCGGGTGGCGAGGTGGAGAAGGAGCCCCAACCCAGAATACATGAAGTCTGCCGCTAACGTGAAGGATAGTGGGCAAAGGGCAAAGGGCAGAAGCCAAGGGCAGTCTGTGGCAGGATAATTGTGGTAAAATTTTCTGGACTGATGTGTGGTGGATGAGGCACCCCGAGCCAGAAGACTTTAAGCCAACCGGTAGTGCAATGTCTGGTGCACGAATGTCAGAATTAAGGTGGAAGGTAAGAACAGTCTGTAGCCGGCCAGTCATAGTAATCCCATGGCAGAAGTGTATCCCCAACCTTGAAAAAACTTTAAGCCCACAACTAGTGAAAAGCATATTTTGTGAAGGGTGGAAGCTGTTTGCTTAAATCAGCAGTGGGAACCAGTTAGTGCCTCAACACGTGGCACTTGGTTAGTGGTGATCCTAAGAAAAAACATTCTTTGACTCCCACTTTACATCCTGAGAGTTTTCTCTGAGCAATTTACAAAGCCAGACGAAAGCTTCAGCTTGAGATACAGGAATAATGGGAGATATGCTTCTGCTTACCAATTCGTAATTCTGATATTGCTGGTCGTTGCGTGGGTGAGTACTTTGATTTTTTTCTGCTCCTTTTGAGCCTTATTATGGGGTATTCTTGTCTTTCAGTGTGTGCATTCTTTCAACAAAACGTATCAATACAACACTGATGTAACGTGCTAAGATGTCCAAACAGAACTCCTCTGGTTTATATGTTTGATATTCTTTTATTTTCTGATTTCTAAAACATATAAACCTATAAAACTGACATAAAACTGATATTGGAGGAGGTATCTGCGGTTATACAAAGTCATGTCAGTTGACTCAAGTGATACTTCAGTCTCCCCCTCACAAGGCTATAAGGGTTCTCTCTGCTTGCCTGTCTATATCTGTACTTTTTTTAATGATAATGACATCGTGAAAGGCACGGGTTTATAATACTTAATGTTGGGTTGTTGTGATAAGCATGTGGTTTGTTTTGGTCTTTCCATGGATTTTCAAGGGCTCGCATGTGACTTAATTAATTTTGGCTAATTTTAGAATGGGTTTTTATGACCATATGATTGTTTTAATATTTTCCAGAGTATGTGCACTTGTTAATTTGGAACTCCATAAGCTAATTCACCCACACTAGGCTTGGTGGCTACATTTGACTTACCACAAATGCTGACCCCCTGGTCCTAATGTATTGGGACTACACTTATAAGTGTTGGGATGAACGCCTTACGTCCTGCACGTGAGACGAAATATAAACTAAGAAACAGATAAAGCATGAGATAGAACACACATCCAAGGCCAAAGGTCCAGGTTGCAACCAGATCACTCTGTCATTCCTACCATATCACTTCATTGAGAGATACGTGAAGAACAGAAACACATGCACACACAGACACATGCATTTTGAGCTTAGATGTGCAGAAAGACAACAGACACTATTAACCAGCAATGATACGCCAATCGTCAACTTGACAGATACACACATATAGATGCAAGTGAGTAGACCAAGGAGACAGGGAGCACTGTAGGTGATAGAGTAAGCATTCATTCGATAAAGCAATCATTAGCAGATTGTGGCAATGAACACGATACACCAGCAGTAGTGACTGTTTCAATTGTGACAAGATAGATAGCAGCCAGAAAAATGCAGACACACAGATAGACACATTCATACCTCAAGCCATGTAAAGAATGGCAACGATAAAAAATATAGGGACAGAGGTTAGCCCTAACCGAACACATGCACACAAGCAAAGACTAGAAGAAACAAGAAGCACATCAGGTATTTATGAGTGTGGAGTAGAAACACTAAGTGGTAGAGAATGTAATACATGAAACATGCATACCTTAATGCTTCATAGGTACCTAAAACTTAGTAAGCCTCAATATGGAGGACAATGCATTGCCCATTTGAATAGCAGGCCTCAGAACATCAGAGATCGTTTTACACAGCAAAAGACAGTCAGTCCAGGACAGCACGCAAAGAATGTGCTGGCATGGTCAGCAGCCTTGAGCACAGTGTAAAGTTGTGCAGTGATTGGCTAGAAGTAGGAGGTGAAACTCTTTCCAGGAATAACACAAGGGGACATGATGTAATAAAATGTTGCTACCAGAAGCAGGTTCCATGAGGGGAAGGGGTAGAATGTCGCACAGCGATTGGCCTAGAAGGAGAATGCTCAATCCAGTCCCACACATCCAGTAAGTGAAACATATAACTAATAAAGGGTCTTCCATGTTCTAAAAACTAACAAACACAAGGACACATCCCTGGTGAGAACAAGACTGCATGCAGAGACATGCACAGGACAGAGTCATTCAAACAGAAGAAGCGCATCACCCTCTGTAGGAAAACATCTGGTCAGGCAGATGCAGGAGGCGATTCCTGTTCCATAGTGCAGTTACCTGTTGCTCATGTTATGAATATGACAGAGTTTAAGCGTACTACAATGATATTACTACAGTGCTTATGATATAAGACAATCAGCAATATAAATAGTTCTGGGCATAAACTCACAATTGTTAATGCATCTTTATGGACTATAACGCTTTATCTGCCTCCATCTGCCTTTAGTATCCTTCCAGTTGCCCAACAGTGTGAATGGTGCAGCTATCCACCTCACACTTCAGTGGCAAGTATTTCAGTCTATGAGATGTAAGAGAGATGTGTGTGATAAAATATGGGATGGGACAAATACAGCCTTGAAGCATGGAGTGTGCACAGGAGCCAGTCCTTACATGGTTGTTTATGTAGGCTGGAGAGGGTCAGAGTGCTTATCACTAGGACACAGCTGACAAAAAGAAATGTGATCATCGGGATGCTAAGGACCATCTCTGCTACAAAAGAACTACTCACGAATTTCATCTGGAACTTTACCACATCAGGAGCTGCCGTGGAATGAGACGTTGCCTTTGCAGAAGTTCAAAACTTCCTAAACATTCAGCTCATAAGCATCAATGAAGATGTGCAGCACCAGTCCTGGCCACAAGAGCTTGGCAGTAACTCTAGAATTCATGAAGACATCTTGCTGTAGAGACAGATCTGTAACTACAGCAGCTGAAGGTATCAAGAAATTCTATACATATTTAAAGCTAGATGTCCTGCTAGTAGTGTTATGGCTCTGGCTTGTATGATCATGCCTGGTTCATGGGCTGACTGTAACTAGAACTGGGTGACACACCTAGCAGTTTGGGAGCTGCAACCACCTAGATCATTAGCTTACTTGACAAGTGCCCTATGGCTAACCCTAAATCTCTGGATAAGGATACACACTGATTGGTTAGTTAGTGGCCAGGTGATGCCAGTAGGAAATAGAATATGTGCTTGAGTAGAGACAAAATAGGAAAACAGATCACATAAGTGAAATGGCTTGGGTCAATTCAGTCCATTTGGAACAGTGGATATTGGGACAATCGTAATTGGGTGCTGAGTCTGGCGAGCTGGAGCATTGTCAGTGGGAGATCAGTTGCCACTAGGGCCTTACTGTAGCCCACCACAGACAACTAGTTGGGAACGTGCATGACACTGGGGCACAACATTCCCTTTGTTGCACAAGGCAGGTGAGGGGTGGCATTCCTAGGAGCAAATCAATTCCACAATTGCACGATCCCCCTAATCACTAATACCACCCTGCCAAATCATGATGCATTTTCTATGATGATACCAGGGCAAGACTCCCCATCTGAATTGGGAACTACATTGGTTAAATTGACTGTGGATCTCAGTAGTCCCTAACTGTGCTCATTCCTGCCAATGTCAAATATCATTTAATATTAACAAGAGATGACACAGCACATCATTCACAATCAGTTTGAGTATAAGCCATTCAGGCTTCCCTCACACAAACCAAAATGGCTTTCATCATGTACAACAGGTGGAGTAGATCAGTGCAAGGTACAGCAAGGGTAGAAGATGCCCACACAGAGAACAGATAAGGAATGAGTCCCCAGTCCACTGTAGAAGCTTAACACATATAGAACAGGGGCAACACAGGCTTTAGGAGAGCTCACTCCCCTCCTAATCTGGAACATAAATACAAAATTGTCTGTTGATGAATTATGAAAGTCAACATTTACTGGAACTAGTACTACTTAATAGTATGCCAGTGTTGTGATATGATAGCACAGATAGGCAAATGCTCAATGCTAAAACCTATATCTAATCTCATGGTCATGGTCAAATGGGTGGCCCGAGCGAGTTAGCCTTACATCCTTCAGAAAACTGACAATCGGCTGAGCTAAGAATAATCACAGTGCTTAAAATTTATTAAAAACCTATCTGAATTACAAGTGCAGGGACATGCTTTGCTGAGTTTCTAGTTCATTTTCAAGAGCAACAATTTAATTGTTGTTTTGTCACCACACTTGCACTGCCTGGAGAGTCAGGTATTGTATGTGTTAAGTGTAGTGTTGAAGATTTGAAAGAGGCTGTGAATCATGTGTTTGGTGTAATGACAATCACTCACCCTTGAGCGAGGGCCTTGCTTCCACTGACCACGTATAGTACCATTTACAGCATTGACTCAACGTTAAAGCTTATTGGATCTTTAAACTAGACATTGCATACTCATCCGTGCTCCAGAAAAGGTTTTGAGGTGAGGATACTGTACACACTGTTTTAATAATTAGATTATACATTCATGAGTTGTAAGGGTACAAATAATGTGCCTCAGTGTAAAAAGTATGTGAAAAGCGTAGTCCCTTCTCCCTGTTCCACGGCAGACATTATTGTTTACTTTTTTATTTACTTTAATGGGGCCATGGAAGGTGACAAGGGACTATCTGGAGTCCCTTCTCCCCTTTCCTGGTGGCAATTTTCTTTGTTTCATATGGCTGCCACGGAAAGGGAAAACGGACTCCAAGTTTGCGCCGGCCATTCTTTTTCTTTTTTTTTTTTCATGTGCGAAAGGCAATGCGTCTCGCAACCCAAAAAATCCCACCATAGTTCCCAGGTCTAACTGGCTGGGGTACTAATGGCAATAGTCCCCTCGCCGTTCGGTAATGCCCCCAGGGGCCTTCATAACTATGTGCCATGGGGGCATTACCTTACTCGTTAATGGCCTGCCGGTTCGAGGCTTATTGCCTAATTCTGGCCACTGTACAGAAACGTCTTTCATGACTGTTTTTGATGATTGTTGTTGACTTCCCAACGCAAATAAGCATATGGAAATATTGTGTAATAGCGGGCATCCCTTGTTTGTGGTGTTATCTGTGTTTTGCAATCTTTCTTTTACCTAGGCCTCTATGAAATACTATAAGATTTGAAATTAGAATGTTGGTCCTATGGCTTTACTGTTTTTAAAGGTATGTTTAATAATAAACAATCTTCAAACATCTAGGACATTTTATATTTAAAAATAATGCCAAGCACAATATGTGATTTGTTTTGTTTTATTTGATTTATTGTGCTAGACAATGGAATCAAACAAAAATGATGAGCAGAAGGCAGAGGAGGTCCTACTAGGCCTTGTGAACATTCGGAATGTGCAAGTGCAGAGAGAGAGAAGAGACAGGGAAGGTGGGTAAGGGCTAGAATTCCACAGAAGCGCCAGAGAGCCAGCTGCAGGGTAGGTACCAGGCAGTGACCACTTGGTAGGAGACTGCTCATCTGCAAGCACAATAAGTGCAGACCTGTGAGACAGCACAGCCCAGTGGGTGCCCAAAGGCAAGTGCAGGGGGAGGGCAGAGGCTGCAGACGATTGGACAGAAGGCCAGGGCCCAGAAGGGCACATAAGAGCCCAGGCCACCAATCTCAGTGACTGGCGGTTAGCACAGGAAGGGAAAGGGGGAAGAAGGAGGAGAAGAGGAAAGTCTTGAGTAACTTGCAGCATTTTAGGAGGGAGACAGCTGAGGAAAAAGATCAGCCACCTGCTCACTGCCTAGAGAAGCACTTGACAACCAGAGAGTTGAAGCCGGAAGATTGGAGAGATCTGGAAGGAGAGTATTTGGTGAGAGCAAGTTGTAGATAGCGTGGTCCCACGCCCCGGACAGCCTTACGGATGATGCAGAGGGATTTGGATTTGATGATGAAAATATGCAGTGTAAAGATAATTTACTTGACAAGTGATAATAGGATACGTTTAGGCCCTTGGTACTCATCCTTGATTTTATCAGAGGAGCGGTCTGTCCAACATGCTAGAATAATAAAATGTAAACCATGAGATTTATTTTCATTGAAATTATTTGTTAAAAGGCCAGTCGACAGGACATGCTTGACAGGCATACCTGCATTCCCTAAGGGATCTGAGCGTACCAACAGAAAACTGGCATCCCTGATTTCTTCCTGCAGATATGAAAGAAACTGGCCATGAGCAAAAGGAACAGTTTTCACAAATCGATATTGCAAAGGCACACACACGAGAAAAGGTCAAGACATAAACTGACCATGGGCCTCATTACACGGACGGCGGTAAGGGTTAACGGTCACCGTTAATGGTACCGGTGACCGTTAACCCTTACCGCCTTACTACGAGGTCCCTTTGCGGGTTGGAGACTTTAACGCCTGCTTTTGCAGGCGTTAAAAACCAACCCGCAAAGGGACCAGGGAGCTAATTACGGTACCGCAATTTGCGGTGCCGTAATTAGCACCTTCCCCATTCCCATTATGCCCTATGGGGCAAAAATGGGAATGGTGAAGGGCAATGGGGGAAGGGGGAATTACCGCCCCACCAACCTTGGAATAGGGCGGTAATTCCCCTTTCCTCAAAGGCGGTGCCGGCATTTTACCGGCATGGACCAAGGTGCTAATAGCACCTTGGTCCACCGCCGTCCGTGTAATGAGGCCCCATGTATTCGCCACCTGCCTTTAATTTAAATTATTTTTTAAAACGTGGTCATTTGACAAGACAAGCATGCCAGGAATACTCACATTTGTTGCGAGGTGTCTTAGGGCGCCAACAGCAAACAGGCTTCCCTTTCTCCTCCTGTGCAAAATAAATGAATGGGTCAGAAGCAACATGCACAGTGTTATATCTCCATATTGCACAAGCACACACACATGAATAGGGAAAACATGAACTGTGTAGATATTAGCTACCTGCCCCAACTATTCAAAAGAGAACATCTTATTCATTAGACAGCACAAGCATGCCAGCTTATCTTGCTGTGTCTGTGTGGTGTCTGATGTCAACAACAGCACACTGGCTTCCCCATTTCCCCCTGCAGAAATGGCATTAATGGATCAGAGCAAAACAGACTGTTCTCCCATCTCAATATTGCACAGGCTCAGACACATGGGAATAGGTGAAGACATAAACTAAAAACATTTCAGACACCTTCCCTGACTTTAAAAACAGAATCAGTCATTTGACAGCACAATCGCTCCAGTCAAAATCAAGGCTTTTTAGGGCGCCAACAGCGCACTGGCATCCACCATCTCCTCCTGTGGACAATAGATCAGGAGCAACACACACAGTTCTCACATCTTGTTATTGCACAGGCACATGCACGGGAAAAGGGTCAAACATAATCTGGGCAGACTGTAGCTACCTGCACTGATTTAAAACGTCAGTCATTTGTCAGTACAATTGTGCATTGATCGAAGTGGGCAAGTGCAATTGGGAGCGGTTCTCCTCTACTTTTTTAAAAAAGCGTTTGACTGTTCCTATAGTTATATTTTAAAAAGAACGGTTTCGTTCTAAAATAAAAGTGTAGGAAGAAGTTGAAACTTGCACTGCAGTGCACTGACCATTCCTCTAAACAGCCTGTGTGCTTGTTTGGGGGGTTGGATTGCACGTGGAAGGGGACATGGCCATGGGGTGTGTGGGAACTGTAGGCAGACCAGCAGTGCACATAGTTCCACTACACTTTGACCACTGCCATCGTGGCAGGTATTCCTGCATAGGGTGTGAGGGATCTAAGAGCAGGTGAATATTGCACAGTTCTCACTGCTCCATCTTGCAAAGTCATATACATGTGAATAGGGCAAGACATAGCCTGAACAGATATTAGCCACCCATCCTGACTTCAAAAAAAGATTGGTTGTTCAATAAAATAACTGTGCCAGGCATACATGCATTGGCTGCATGGCGTTTGAGGACACCAACAGCAGACTGGCATCCACCATATACTTCTGCGGAAAGGAAATTAATAGGGAAAGAGAAAAATACATAGTTTTCAAATTTCAACATTACACAGGCACATGCATAGGTATACGGAAATACATCAATTGACCAGATGTTAGCCACCCCATTATACACAAAAAATCTCAGTTATTCGATAACAAAGTACACCTCCAGTGATGGCACCCTTATCATTTCATGAACATGATCCATGTTATACTTATTTGACAATGTGTATGTAGAAAAATCGTTGATACAGCATCAGCTAGTGCTGAAATGATGACAGCATACATTCTAACAATCCCATCATCTATGGAAGCCGATTTCATTACTATGTGCATACATGCCATGTGCTTGAACCCCACATTACAGTAGCCATTGTTGGATTGGTGAAATGTACTTGGGGAAAAACATGGAGTGCGGTGTCTAGCTTCCTGGTGCGTGTAACAGAAAATAGACTGAGGTTTTAGCAAAAGCAAGTACGTAGCTGTAGTTATGCAGAAGCAGCCATGCAAGGGGGGCGGCGTGCAGTGTTGCCTGGCATTGATGCCAACTCTGAACCATCACCAGTGAAAGACAAACACTGGAGCTGCAGAGATGGCAGCACCAAGAGAGAGACTGCCCGGTCAGAAGGGCACATCAAATGCAGTGGGGGTGTACCCCGAGAGGGAGCACTGAGACGAGGGAAGGTGGGAGAAGGAATAGGGAGAGGACAAAAAAGGCATATAGCAGCAAACGAGGAAGGAGGTCAGACCTAGTGAGAGCGGAGCAGAGAGCCAGCCAAGTCTACCAGGAATTAAAATGGGTAAAAAATCCAAAAGCATATGAAAAGGGCTGGAGCAAAACCAAAAGCAAACGACTCAAGAATGGTGCCATGCATCGTCTTCATACTAGCCCCAACATGTTATAGTCATATCTAACCTCGTAATAGGCTAGTCCTTTGCATATTTTTTCCGCCCACGATCTAATTCAGTAGCCATCTTAGAATGGTTGTTCAACAAAACCTAGCACAGACTCTTCCCCTTTGGTCTCCTGGACATTCTACTGCCTAACGTCCACCAGGGCCAGACCATCCACCATTTTCTAACCTTTATCTCCTGAACCCTGACACTTGATATGTGTAGTAGTAGGACAACCGATGATGCAAACGTAAAATCTACAATAAAATTATAAGACCTTTTTTATAGTAGCAAATGCTTAGATTGAGGAAAGAAGACATTATAACAAAAATCATACTAGTATTAAAACTGGGCTCCACAGTGTCAAATATCAATATCAAAATTCACGCTTCATAGCCTATTCACGCCCAAGTTAAAATTGTTCTCTTTGTATGTCATTGAGTTTAGAATATGGATGGAGAGACATGCTAGTATGTGATTGCAGGTTTAGCCCATACAACTAATTTAAAGAGTAGTATACTTTTCATGCTTGGTGCAAAGAGAAATGCTATCTTGGCTGGTACTGTGTACCCGACCTAATCTGTAGTATTGAATGAACATTGGAGGCAACCATTATTTCACAGACTGGGGTTTTGACAGGGTGCTGCATCATGGAGGTGGACCTGCTTTTTGTGACTTGAACGTCTTTCTTTGCCCTGCTAGACACATGATGTGTACTGCTGCCTACAAATATAAAAGATTATTGAATAGCTTTGAAGGTATTGTGCCGTTGATAAGCACATTGCTCAATGGCATGCAAAGTTACATACTAAGATCTAGACAAGATGGTGCTAAGAACAGTGGTGTGCTCTCTTTGTAGAGTTGCCCGACACAGGTGTAATTTCCTGGTGCATTCTCATTTGCAAATCTAATACTTTGAGTCACATCAAACAGACAAAATACTCAAACACCTGTCAAGTGTGGATGATAGCCAAAGGCAAACGTTTGTTTTGTGGTTACATTTAGAGAGCAATCAGGACTTATTTGTATTGGGAAACAGCCCTTGTGGTTATTAAGGCAATAAGCCCTGAGCCGGTGGGCCGCTCCGGCTGCTCCCTAATCACTGCACAGCTAAACTGCTGACACTACTCACTTCAGGGCACCCAGCCTAGAGATCCATCAGCTAAGACCATCTGTGGCACACACCAATGGCTGGGATCACTGACTGGGAACAATCACCCAAACCAAATCAGTCACCGGGCCTCAGTACGACCCTGGTGGTAGCCATGCCCTTATTAAGTGCACAGTTGCCGCCGGTAATGATTTTTTACCGGAGCCCAGAAAAGGGCAAAAACCGGATCATGCCAACAACCTACAGAAACTCAGCCCTGACTACACCAACATCATCATCGATGGTAACACCATCCCCATCGTTAAACATGTGAAAACCGAAGGATTCTATCTTGACGTCAATACCAACCTTGCTAAACAAGTCAACATGACCGCCTCAGCGACCGCCTACACTGGGAAACTAATTAGAGCCTGCAGACCTTTTTTATCTACCAACAGCTGCCTCACACTGGCTAGGGCTCTCACACAATCTAAACTTGACTATTGTAATAGCCTTTACCTAGGTGCCAACCAAGGTATAATCAATAAACTTCAGGTTCTCCAAAATAACGCGCTGCAAGCAGAACTAAACATTCCTGGGAGAGAGCACATCTCCCCCATCAGAATCTCTTGCAAGTGGCTCTCCATTCAACAAAAAATTGACTTAAAAATTATGTGCCTCACTTTCAAAGCCCTAAACCACCTAGCCCCCCACTATCTCACTAATAAACTTACTTTTAAGCCAAATACTAGAATTACAAATTCCTCCAACACTCTTTGCCTCACGGTGCCCAGATTCTTCTTTAAAAGAGCCGGCGGCTCAAGGTTCCTGGTCCTCGCCCCTCAACTCTGGAATACCCTACCGTTGAATATCAAATCAACTAAATCTTTCCAACAGTTCAGGAAACTAGTAATTGGCTGGCTATTGGATACAACCAATCCCAAGTGGGACTAAGACTATGACTACTATATATACTGTACATACCATTCTAATGCTCAAATTGTATGCTCTAACTACTTCTGACTGTATATATAGTATATTAACTCTAAAATGTATAACTGCAAATTCTATATATATTGTATATGTGTAACCTGTCCTTAAGTGCCCGTTTACTCCTGGGTCTGGAGCACTATCTAAATAAATAAACAAACAATCAAAACAAACAATTATTACAGTCATAGCAAATTGCTATCACACAGGTGTCAGTCCTGTGAGCTTGGCTCAGCTAGGAGAGGATTATGTGTATTATCCCCAGGCAGGCTGGCCTTGCTACTGCTGGCAGGACTGCAGCCTTGGATATTTTTTTTTTACAGCAGGTAACACACTCATCAGAGAGCCAGTCACTCTATAGGATGCTCTCCTGGGAACAGGAATCAAAGAGCACACCCATCCTCAAAAGGAGTAGCCTGACACCAGATTGCTGCATATCCAAAGGACTTTGATTCTATTGGGAAGGGAAGGGGTGGGTTTAGTGTAGACAAATGGGCACTTTAAAGCTGAACGAAGGTACACCATCGTGTTTCTCCCTGCCACTATCTTTTCTCCCTGTTCCCTCTGATTCCTGTAGCACAAAGCACCTTGGGTGTGAAATCTGAAGACAAAATACACTTGTTCCAAGAACAGGCATTGGAATCCTAATGCAAGCACGCTTTAGTCCTTTCCAATCATCTGAGGGCATTAGCATTTAAAAGAAGAGGTCTCCCACCACTTCTTTGAATCATCTCTGGACTTCCAACCTTCAATAAGATTTTATTGGACCTTGTTAGGAAAAGAGTCCTTTCCAAAGTCCTCCAGTTGTGAGGTGAAGTCAGGAGTTCCTAGACAGAGGCAAGCTCTGTCCCCTAACCATCCCCATTGACCATAGGTGGTGAACAACTGCTGGAACAAGATCTGCATCTCTGCCAGTCACACTGCTGCCCACCATGAAGAACCCCTGGAAGGTGTGTGCCAGCCTCCCCTGTTTTTGGGAGCCCAAGAAGGATATTCACATTGTCTCTGGGACTCAAAGCTCCTGTGAACAAAGACAGCCAAGATTCCTGTCATTTTGCCATTGAACCGCTGTGAGCTGTGATTTGAATATGTTCAACCAAGATTGTACCACCAGTGCCTTTCAGAGTTGACTTTGGCACTTGCTGAACTTTGAACTCTGTCCCATGCGTTCAAACCCATTTGCAGCTGCACTGTGCCATTTGAAAGTGTGTTGTTGCTTCAGCTCAAAGTACTTCTATATCTGCACTGCTCAAACCACTTTTCAGACCTGCAGTTTCTTCTTCCCTGAACGAGTCGCTGATCGATCCTGGTGTTCTTCACGAACTGCATACTTTGAGCCCCTGTATCGAATTGACACACTTGTGCATACCATCATCAGCCTGTCAGCCATCGAACCTCGACTACTAAACTGAATCTGATGACCACCATGACCTGAATCGCTTGAGTAACATTTCAAACTGCAACCTTCTTCAGTTTGATCCACCTTTGACATCAACTTATTGTTGGAACCCCACGAATGCCACTTTCTGAACTGCACCGACCCGCCAAACAGCACCCAGAAGCCGGTTCACAGTTGCCAAACCACCAAGAAATGGCAAAGGTATTAGTGACTTATATCTCCTCCTTGTCCATTTTGGGCCCTAGAGTCTGGGTAGGTCACATTTATCCCTTTTGCAACTCAAGAACGTTCTTTTATTTTGGACTGTTATACTTCACTGTTTGCTACTGAAGCACATTCACACCTGTCTTGAAAGTATAGCCTTCCCTCGGCACATGATACCACAAAAGGCTAAGGCAGTACCTTTCTTAACTGTGCCTGTTTTACAATTATGATTGTGTTGGCTCCTGGTTTGTAAACGTATGAGGGATGAGTAGGCACTTAGCCTCCACAGATCCTTATATTCCTACCATGCAAAGGTCAATTTGCCACATCAATGCACACTCATTCTCAAAACACAAAATGCATACCTGTAACCTGCTTCTACAGTTTGATATTGACATACTGTTCAATAACAAGTATTGGAGCTCAAATAACAATGCAGCGATAGTACAAAAAGCTACGCCAAACATAAACGGAAGAGAGGTGGAGTTATCACTCTCATCCAGAAAGCACACATTTCCACCAAAAAACCCTCATTAACAATCATTCCTGAATGTGAATACCCCGGAGGCTTACTGCACTATTGCCCACTTTTACTTATCTAAACCGGCTTCCGTGAAGTGATTCACAGAAGCTGATGAACATTGTGGTGGATTATAAGGGCTTCACAATCCCAGGTGATTTCAACATCTTGTTTAGAAAGAATGTAACCCCCTTTTTGTTTGTTGTGTATTTGCTAATCCCCCATATTTAGATGAAGACTTTGGGTGCTGCCTGTTGATGGCCGGGAGAGGGGCACAACACAAGTAACCTGAGTCCTGAATAGATTATATTCAATTGCAAGTTACTTGCAGCATGTCAGTGGTTATCAGTTTGGGCTATTAGGTGTTGCCTGCAACACCTATATGCCTAAACTATTACATTAGAGTACAGATAGTGAGAAATGACATATGAGGAAAGAAACACAGCTTGGAGTTGTTGTTTGGTTATTTGCCCACCCATTGACTGCCCATGGCCATGCTAATCCCGGCTATGGCCACCCAAAACTCCTCCTAATGGGAACTCTTAGAGTTTGCTGTATTCAAGCCTTACCATCAAACTTTGTGCTCGAAGTGACTGCCCATGTTTTTTCAAAGCAGTTGTCTGAGAATGAATGACTTAATTGGAGATGTTTAGTTTAGTTTAGTTTATTATTTGATAATGCGCACAAAACCCAGGGGTAGCTGGGCGCAGCAGTCATAAGGATACTTAAGCTTAAATTACATACATGGAATACATACAGGCAATGCAGTACATGTAGAAGAAAAGAAATTACAGAGCAGGTGTACAGATTGCTTTGAATACAAGATACGATACAGGTTCCTAGCATGAGAAAGTCTAATGTCAGGTATCGAAGGTATCAGGTAGTTAGAGGTGATACTCAATCCGGGCCTAGCGCAGTTGTGGGTTGTCGTTCGTCCAGAGCCAACTTTTCACATTAGATCTAAATCTGGAATATGGTAGGTTGGCTCGCAGTGCGGTGGGGAGTGCATTCCAGGCACGGGCTGCTCTAACAGGGAAACTTGCCCCCCCCCGCTTTGGAAAGTCTAAATCTGGGTATTTCAAGTAGAAGGTGGGTAGAGGCTCTAGTGTGGTGAGTAGGGGATTTTCTAATCAGACTGGCCGAGATATAAGGAGGCGCAGTGTTATTCAATCCTTTGTAGGTGAGGGATAGTGTCTTAAGGAGAATTCTATCGCTGATCTTTAGCCAGTGTTGGTCTTTTCTGATGCTGGATACGTGGGCTCTGCGGAGTATGTCCAGAGCTGCTCTAAGAGCATTGTTCTGCAGTATTTGCATTTTATTTATGACGGATTTGCTAGCGCCTGCATAGAGGGCATTGCAATAGTCCAGTTTCGACATTACTAAGGCATTGGCTAACGTGATACAGTTCGTTTTGGAAAGGTAAGGTCTGCAGGCCCTGATTAATTTGCAGGTGTAAGCTGTGGAGGATGCTAGGGAATTAACTTATTTTTTGAGAGATAGAGTCGAGGTAAAAACCTAATTTTTTTACCTCAGTTGCCACTTTGATTATGTTGCCATCTATGTTAAAGGCACAGTAGTTCGGGCTACGTTTTCTGAGGTTAGAGTCGGAGCCCAGGATCAGTATCTCAGTTTTGTCGTCATTCAGGCAGAGGCCGTGGGAGGCCATCCATGCCTGAATGAGGAGGTAGATCGTATTCACTAGAGCTGTGTCTTCGACAAAGTTGCCAGATAGAGGTATGAGGATATGCATTTCGTCCACGTAATTGGTATAAGTTACCCCTAGTCCATCCAATTTGTCGAAGAGTGGCTTAGTGAAGATATTGTACATGGTAGGTGAGACACATGAACCTTGTGGGACGCCACAGGTGATTTGTATTGGGTCCGCTGAGGCTAAGGGGGAGAACACTCTCATCGTACGGTTGGCTAGGAAGGATTGTACCCAGGCTATGGCTTCACTTGAGAAGTAGGCGGCATACGCTAGGTGGTTGCATAACACTGCATGGTCCACCAGGTCAAAGGCCGCCGATAAGTTAAGGAGGAGGAGCATAGCTGTTTTGCCTTTATCCTTCAACTCGTGGATTTGTGTCTTAAGATCGATAAGGGCCGTTTCAGTACCATGTAATGGTCTGAATCCCGATTGGCGAGATCCTAATAGTTTGTTCGTCTCCAGATAGTTTTGGATCTGGAGGTAGGCTACTCTGTCGATGATTTTGAGAAGGAATGGGACTGTAGTGTTTGGCCTATAATTGGTAGGGATTGCTGGGTCAAGAGTCTGTTTTTTAAGTAGGGGCAGTACCCAGGATTCTTTAAGGTTGGTTGGTACCGTGCTAGATCTGAATGAAGCGTTGATTAGTTTCGGGATGAAGGGTGCTAAATCTCGTGCTGCGTCTTTAATGACTTGTGCAGGGCAGTTGTCACCTTGGCAATTGGATGGCTTCAGTGATAGGATCACCTTTTCAGTATCCAGAATGGATATATTAGTAAAGCTGAAAGGTTTGCAGTTGCTATGGCTGGCTGTTCTGGGTGAGTTGGTCAAATGAGTGGTGTGGGCTCTAGTAGGGCTCAAGGATGCTCTCTTCTTTGCGATTTTGGTTTGTAAGGTTGCAATTTTGTTAGCTAGGGCCTTTTGGATGCTAGTGCACCATTGTTTGTCCTTTGGGACGTTGTCACTGGGAACAATAATGTCGGGGGGAAATTTCTGCCGGGGTCGGCTGGGCCGTCTGCGGACCCCCGGGCAGGGAGGCCCCAACTCCTCCCGCGTATCCAAAAAATGAGTATGAGGCACACGCAAGAAGCAAGGTGGTTCTGCTGTTTATTAAACAACGACAGGGATGGGTCAAGGATCGTACGCGTCCGTCCTGACTCTCTCTCGCCATTCGTGGGGCTCGCAGGCCCTTTTTACCTCAGTATGACGCGCTACTTGCGTCACCTGGGAAAGTTAGCAAAAAACATATCGTCACTCTGGATTGGTTCCTCGAGTGGTAGGGTTAGTATAGCATACGTATAGAGAACGCTGTTAGTGGTTAAGGGTCAGTCAGGTGGTATACTTGGGTTGTCCCTT
This sequence comes from Ambystoma mexicanum, assembly GCF_040938575.1. Taxonomy (NCBI): domain Eukaryota; kingdom Metazoa; phylum Chordata; class Amphibia; order Caudata; family Ambystomatidae; genus Ambystoma; species Ambystoma mexicanum. The sequence continues at coordinate 81,815,874 of NC_090941.1, forward strand.
CTATTAGATACATGAAAATTGTTACATGAAGACCCCTGATGATTGGCTAATGTTAATGGCGTCAGTGATAAGTGCCCCATGTTCTGATTGGTCCACTCGCGAGCCCCCCCAGCTTGGGACCATCGTTGTTCCCAGCTCGCGATGCACCTGCCAGTTGCAACAATGTATAACTATGTGTTTGTGCAGATAATGCGTGGATTTGTTCATAAGCTTGAGAGCAGACTACTCCCACCGCCGCAGATGTCCATTGAGTCGCTTCATTGTTGCTGCCTGTGTCTCAAGACGTGGGACCTAGGCGCCTCCTCCCTCCTGGGCCTGGCACCCTGTCAGGTTCGGCTTGGTCACGTGAGGAGAGACTGTGGTTGAGGCAGAATTCTGCACATTTAATGTTGTATTTTCCACTGTGTGTCTGGCTTAGTTTGCAGGTGTGACCTTGGCTTTGGCTTGTGGTATGCGAGTTTGCAACATTGCTCCCTTGGCTGTCGGTTCTCACCGGGCTCATTCTGCAGGGTCAGCAATTGTACTCTTGCTCGTTCAATGTTCATGGAGACTCTTGCTTGCGGCTACTTGGGCCTGGTGCATAGGTGGGGATGTTTGATACACAGCACTTTGAGTTACGGTATCATAATGCTTTATCCCCAGTATCATGTCTTCGTTATATTTCTCATTGCAATGCATGGGTTAGGAGAAGCGTCAGCAAGCAATTTAGATGAGTTCGTTGTGCGTCTTGCGTTTCTGCATTTTGGAAAACCTATGTGAAAAATAATAACGATGCGCGTCAGTGGGTGTGTCCGTCATCTACGTCATAGCACTGAATATGTTCTTCGTGTGGATTGGTGTGGGAGTGACCAGTGTGCATGTTTGCACGGGTGTGCTGACTGTTGGCTAGGTCGTCATGGCGTCTCTAACAATGTGTTCACTTACTGTTGAATATTTCAGTCGAGTTCATCCATGCCGCAGGAGTCGGCTTGGGCAGGGCAGGCTGATGGGCAGGCTGGTGGGCACATCCGTATGTTCCTGTACCAGGGTATTTGGTGGTCTGGTAGATAGGCGAACTCCTCTCGTGGCGGGTGTCTGGGCCGCGATCCTCTAGGCCAGGGGCGTGAGGGGATTGGTGGGAGGCTTTTGTTCCATTCTCCCACTTCAGTCCCCCCTCTGGTCGACTTGTCGACCACAAACATATCTTTCTCCTTATCTCCTCTTACTCTCCATATTTTAGTTACTCCTCCCAAGTGTCCATAATGGTTGACATGGTCTTCAAATGACCAATACATATATACACAGGTCCCTCCAGGTGTGCAGTATACCCATTTCCCTATGTAGCTCCTTGGGTTTCTTGGGTTTTCGAGCTTCACAGATGGTGGGTCCAGGTGGTTGGTGATGATCTGTTTGCGCAGTTTTTCTCTTTCTTTTATTATTGTGCCTGTGTGCTGGCCATCATCTGTCGGCATCAAGGTGTGCATACCAAGCATTTTGATCATTTCGTCTGTAGTGCGTGCCTTCCGGGCCTTCCAAAATCTTATTATGATCAGTGCAGCTCTAGCCGTATTATGCATCCAACTATGATCTTTAGTCCGTCTGACAGCCAAGATAGCATCCATGACCATAACATTGAAAACCAGCTGTCATCGTTCTTCACTCCTTTACTTTCTTCCATCATTTTGGAGTGCATCTGGGCCAGTTGTGATACTGCTTCTGTCAGTGTACCATTGTCAGCATCGTTAGCAGGAATGAATGTGCAGCATGATTGTCCTATCTTTGTGCAAACTCCTCCTTCCATTGCTGTAAGGAGATCTAATACATATCTGTTCTGTAGTGCTACCATCCTCACTGCTCGCAGTTCCTCTTTTATTGCGTTGAATCCATTTACTGTAGAATTAATTGTCATCATTAGCTCCCATCGAGTTATCTGGAGCCATTTTGCGTTTGCGTAAGCTTGTAGTCCCGGATGTATTATTGACGAGAAGAACATTGCTGCTCTGCTGAATAGTCTGTGTTCTGATGGGATTGAAGTGAGTGCTGTTTCCGACCTTCCCCATAGGTAATTTCCTGTCAGAGGTTCTCCTTGTCTCTTCTTTCTATTCAGGACATTGTTGTTGTTGTTCCTTTCATTCCCTGACCCCTTCTGAGGTTTTACAGATCTCTTCTTCCTCTTGTTTCCTTCATCCATTTTAGGGAAGTTCGCCACGTTCACATGTTTCTGGGACACCACTAGTGATGGTACATTGACGTGCACCATTGTGCATATACCATTCCACAGAGGGGGCAGTGTGTGGTATGCCTTGTTTCCGCAGGCCCAGTAATGGTCCATTAATACTGCTGTTCCTGCTCCCCCCTCAGGTAACTCTATCACGCTTGCACAGTTGGTGTTGTATCCCATGTCCACTTCTCCTCTGTGTTGGTAGCATATCTTAGGTGCAGACAGCGGCAGTATGCTTATTGGGTCTTCATCCTTCTCCATCCACGTCAGCATGGGTACGTACTTGCCCCAAATCGTCCAACATCTGTTGTTGTGTTCATCAATAGTTGTAATATTTTCTCTCGTTACCATGTTGCTGCCAATCACTTCTATGTCCCATTTGTTGTCCATGTACACCTTCCCTGTTATTGTTACCAGTGGTCTTTCCAAACATCCTTGTTTACCAGGAACTTCAGTGGCGTACCAGTCACATGGTAGGTATTGTAGTGTTACTTTCTTTGTTTCTCCCTTTTCAGAACCACTTGTCATGTATCTGAATGCTTCAGCATGCAAACTGCTCTTGTGGTAACTCAAATAAGTCTTGAGGAAGTTGTTTTCATATGGATATGTGTCTCGTGTTTTCCACACCAGTTTCACCACCGCCCCTTGAAATCTCCCTTTCGTTTGGAACAGTGGCAGGTATATTATACATCATGCTGTCTTTTCATCTATTTCTGTGGCAAAAAATGTTCGAGAAGCGCTCATGGCGTATGGGATCAATGAGCAGACGTAGCAGCTGTCTTCTGTTGTCTGCTTACCTATTTGGGTCATGTGTTGGTACCACATGTTGTTCGAGACGTGTGCTGAATCTGTTATGTAATTATCAATACCTTTATTATCTGAGTATGTGCTACGTTTTACTCTGTTTCCCTTATGTGGAGGCTTGCTAGTACCACCTGACGTAACACCTGTTGCAGCCGTGGGTGGGGGGTACATTAGGTTTGGGTACAGCCAAAATATTGATAGCATAACTTTTCTGCCATACAGAGGCAGCCAAAAACCCAGTGATCATCAAAATCCCTATCATTTTTATTACAGAAGCTAGTCTCACCGGCATTTTGCTCTTACCTTGCAGCTTATTCTTGCGACGTTAAAGTTGCCCGCCTGAAAATTCTCAATAGGCTTGCTATTAATGTTAGTTGTTGTTTTCAAGCTCTCCCTATCAAGTAGTCGTTCAGTGCCCAGGCGAAGAGCTGTTCCCACGTCAATCTAAGCGATCTGTCTCTTAGGGCAGGCAAGTGTTGGTGAAGATGGGTCATTGATTGTTCTATGGCCAAGATAAATGCTGTGTAGTAGACACGTACCCGCCTTCTTTTTAGGTACTTTGGCCTTTGTATGTGATGGACAAATTGGTGTGATAGGGCTTCAGGGTAGTTATCGTCTGAGGGTAGCATCTACTCCTGGGCAATGAACTTTGTTAGTTATCTCTTTTCTTAGCAATACAATAATACGCGGTACCTGCATGTGCGAGAAAGAAAGAAGAGAACATTCAAGTGTTTACATGTGTATATGTGCAAGACAATGTCCTTCAATTGGGTGGTTACTGTAGTGGGTAGGGGGTCTATGGGCAGAGGGTTTGGGCTCAACTGGCGGAAGTCTCTTTACTCTTTGATCGTGTGACCATGGGGTGGGCGGTATAGGAATTACCAGTTTCTATTTCAGTAGTTGTCTCTGGGGAATCTGGGGGGTGGCAGGGTATGGAGACACTTAGGTCGTCAGCTGTGGTAGAAGTCTCTTCCTCCGTGGGTGACGCTGTTGCTGTTCTTCCAATGGCCCTGTCGGTGACGCTAGGGCGGGTCTGGAGTTTGCAAATCTTTACGTTGTGTAGGTGATTCCAAGCACGCTTATCCTGCAGCTTTACTGCTCTCGTAGATACCTCCTCTACAAGGTGAGGACCAGTGAAGCGTGGGCTGTTCCACTTTCTATTGAAATTGCGGAGTAGCACGTGGTCGCCTTTAGCAATTTTGCACAGTTTTTTCTTTTCCGGTCCTTGGTCCTCGTCTTCTTGTTGGTAACTCTTAGACCCGCCCCACGTGTGCTCGAGCTGTTGAGACACAAACACTACACTAGTAACCAAAGAAGACACATATTGTTACATTTCATCACCAAGAACAGTTGCAGTGTTTTCATAGTCTGTGAATGCCCTTGATGTTGGCGTTAGAGGAAGGCGCATTTGTCGTCCGGTCACCACTTCATGAGGAGTGAGGTGGTGGTCGGAGCCTGGTCTATTCCTCAGCTCAAATAGAGCTAGCGGAAGGCAATACAACCAACTCTTCTTTGTTGTTTGCTGTATCTTTGCAATTGCCTCCTTCAGTAGGCCATTCAGGCGTTCGCATATACCGCTGGCCTGCGGGTGATATGCACATGCAAATTTATGCTTGATGCTCAGTAAGGATGTGATGTGCTGGAACATTTCATTAGCAAAATGTGGGCCGTTATCCGACCGCAGTACCTCGCACACTCCCCACCTGGGGAAAACCTCCCTCACTAGAAATTTAGCTGCTCTAAATGCATCTGGATGTGAGCAGGGTCCTGCCTCAATCCACCTGGAGAATGGGCATACTACTACAATCATATACCTATTTCCTTGACATACGTTGATCATATCAACATAGTCAATATGGATGTGCAGGAAGGGTCCCTCTGGCCGGGGTATAGTACCTTTTATCACTTTCAGCGTGTGACCGGCCGTAAACTGTTGACATGTGAGACAATTGCTGATAAAATTTGTCACATGGGAATTTAACTCGGGACAGAACCAATCTTCCCTAATTCGTGCTGCAATAACTTCCTTGCCTGTGTGGGCTGGGTGGTGGAGTTGGCTCAGGGCAGTGTTCAATAGTGCCAATGGCATTTACCATCTTTCCAGTGTTACCCTGGCGCCATAGTGCATCAGTTGGTGACATTGTACATCCTCTTTTTACCCATATTTACCCATATTTCTTTTTCTGCCATTGGTGCCGCTTGTAACTCCATTATCTGTGTGGCTGGGAGATGGGTGTACCATTCTCTTATCAACATCTCTTTAGCTATCCCCGTCCCTCTCCCTCTCTCTGACTCTGGGGGGTTCCATATGTCACTATAATATGCGGCACACTTCGCATGTGCGTCTGCTGCTGCATTTCCTTTTGAGATATGATCTTCTCCATTAGTGTGTGCAGTACATTTGACCAAAGCTAATTCTTGGGGGTCATTTATTACTTCAATTAATTCAGCTAATAAGAGAGCATGTTGCACTGGGGTGCCATCAGCTCTCCTAAACCCTCTTCTCCTCCATTTGGACAATCCTGAGTGGACAGTAGACGTGACATATGCGCTGTCAGAATATATAGTTACTCTTTTGTCAAAGCTTTCCTTCAACGCCAAGATCAGTGCAACCAATTCTGCTGCTTGAGCAGAGTAATGTTGTGGTAATTGTACGCATTTCACCGCCACATACACCAATTCCTTTGTCATTTTTACCACTGCTGCCCAAGTTCTCCTTATCCCATCAGTTTGGTCTATTGTTGATGACCCATCAATGAACAAGAGCTCTCCTCCATTTAGCGCGTCCTCTTCAACTTTTCTAGTACATGAGTACATTTCGGTAGTCTGCGTACAATCATGTGCATAGTCGCCTTCCTCAATCACCTCTGCTATAAACCTTGCAGGATTAACTGTGCTGCATCTAACAATTGATAATTCTGGTCTAGATAAGATGATATCATAACCTGACGCCCTCTGTGTGGTTAGTGTGGACTTAGGTTTGTTCAATATTACAAATAGTGCATGTTCCACAAATAGTGTGGTTGGGCACCCCATTGTAATTGATGATGCTTTCTCTACCGTAAAGGCAGCTGCGGCGAGACCTTGTTCGCAAGGGAAATGTCCTAACATTACAGGATCCAAGTGACCGCTGTAAAATGCTACTGGTTTGTAACCCATGCTTGTTTTTTGAGCCACTACTGCTTTCATTACTGCTGAGTCGCAATGTGAAAATATAAAGAATTGTCGTTCATAGTCTGGGGTGGCCAGTACTGGAGCAGTTGATATTGCATCTTTCAGTTCATCAAAGGCCTCTTTCATTTCCATTGTCCACCCCAATTTTTTCTCCCCTTTGTTAGCTTCTCTTAATGCCTCAAGTAGGGGTCCTATGTACGAGCTGTAATCAAATACCCATGCTCTACAGTAGTTGCACAGTCCCAGGAACTGCTGCAGTTCCCTCACAGTTTGTGGCAACGGCGTTTTTGATATGGCCTGTGCTCTTTGTGGTGCAATCTTTCTTCCGTATTGGGATATGAGCTGGCCAATGTATAGTACCTGTTCCTAAAAGTACTGTAACTTCTCTTTGTCTACCTTGTAACCCTTTTCAGCCAACATTGTCAGCATCTTCAATGAGTCCTCTCTGCATTGTTTTTCGCTTGTGCTGCAAACTATTATATCGTCAACATACTGCAACACTGTGCTTTCCACTTCAATGTTTCCCAAGTCCATCTGTATTACTCTGTTGAAAATTGAGGGTGACTCGCAGTACCCTTGTGGCAATCTGGTGTGTTTCCATTTTGTGTTTCTGTACGTGAAGCTTGTTAGATCTTGTGAGTCTGGATGCAGGGGTATTGAGAAAAAAGCATTTTTGAGGTCAATCACTGTAAATCGTGATGCCTCTGCTGGAATGCCACACAATATTGTGGCCGGGTTTGCCGCTATGGGGTATTCTGCTTCTACTATGTTGTTCAAGGGCCTGAGGTCCTGGATGAAACGCCAAGACCCTCCTTTAGCTTTGCGCACTGGATATACAGCTGTGTTACATGGTGATTCTGATGGTACCAATATGCCATTATTTATAAGGGCCGTTATTGTTTCATATATGCCCTCATCTGCCTCTTTTGATAGTGGGTACTGCTTCACTCTAGGGAGTATTGCACCTTTTTTCAACCGTATTCTTACTCCCCCTATACTCTTTATGCACCCACGTCATAGGGACTAGTAGTCCATAATGATGTTGGGACTTTTGCCATATCCTCCTCAAAGAAGGGAACTGGGGTGGATGGGGGTGTTTCAAGTGCCATTGCGATTTTCTGTGCCACTTGTTTGTATGTCACTCTTAACCATATTTCTACACTCATCATAAATACCATTTCACCTTCTTCCTTTTCTTCTGAAAAGAGCTCCTCGTCTGACACCTGGGTGAGCCTGCATCCCTCAGCTAGGGCTATCACTGCCCTCCATGCTCTTCCTTCTCTGTCTTGGGCATGTACTGCGATATAATCAGCAGTTGCTATAATGCTCTCCATGCTCACTGAAATCACCTTTCCTTCTGGTTCATTGGCTGGTGTTTCTGGTCTGAACAAATAGGCTGTTGGCCTCCTCCAGATCTTTCCTTCTATTCCTGGATCCATGCAAATGCCATGTCTGTTCCGTACTGGAATAGTTCGCCATCTACTGGCTCAGCCCTAATCACAGTCTGTCCACAATATGCTTGCATGATTTGTCGTGCAGTGAGCATGTTTATTCCAGGAGTGCAGCAAATTATGCCGTCCTCCGTAAAGGAGATCGTCATATTCAACCTTCTCATTATGTCTCTCCCGAGTATGTTTACTGGTGAGTCCCTAGAATATAGAAGCGGGACGGACATGTCATAATCCCCTATTGATAAGGGAATGCTATCAGTAAAGGGAACCAACCCCCTAGCCCCAGATAATCCTTGGGTGTTCATGGCCTCACCTGACATCTTAAATGTACCTTCCCTTATGCAAGACCGGGTCGCCCCGGTGTCAACAAGGAATGATAATTTTTTGTCACCTATCGTTACCTCTATGCGTGGTTCCTCCGCACTATTAGGTGTTACCGACAGGATGGGACACACCAAGGCCGTCTGTGGGCTGTCCTATTGAGGGTATAATGATTGACCACTTCCTGTGTAAGGGTTGTGTCCCAGGACCGTCACCATTCCCAGTTGTGTTTGCTGTAGTTGGGTATTGGTAGTAGTTACGTTATGGTCTTGAATTTGGGCAGGTTGCTGTACTTGCTGCACTTGACGTTGTTGTGCTATTGCTACCTGTTGTTGTGGTAGTGAATATGCCTGTGGCTGTTGTTGTGTTACTAGTTGTTGCTGCACATTTCCCGGTTGCAGTGCCTGCTGTTGTTGTGTGTCCTCCTGTTCCCTTGTAGGTCCTTGTTGTCCCTGTTCTCCCCATGATGGTGTGCCTGGTCTCATTCTACATGTGCGTGACATGTGCCCTAGTAATCCACAAATCCAACATAACGGTGGTTCCCTGTTCTGCCATGGAAAGCTCCCTGAATTGTCCTGGTATACTGGTTGCCCGGAGGGGTAGAAATTTCTCAATCCTCCCCCTTGCTGTTGTGTGTTATAGCCGTATCCCCTCCCCCTCATCATTCCTCCCCTTCCCCTGTTGTAATTATAATATCCAGCTCCTGGCGTTGAGTATCCTCCTCCCATGTTAGTCGTGTATGGTTGGGGTGGTGGCAGCTGTTGTGCTACAATCTGTGAGGATTGTATTTGGGAGGGATCTTGTGCAGCCACTACTTGTGTGGGGTTTTGAGTCATTGTTGCAGGTGTAGTTATTAGTGCACCTTCCATCGTGTATTTAGTAAGTTTTTTCTGTACCAATTTAGCCTCTTCCGCTTTTCTATCCTCTTCCTTTTGTTTCATCTTTTCTTGCCATGTCCTACGATGATGTACTATCGTCAGTTGTATTTCTGGCCATGCTTTTGCTTCCATCCCCACTACCTTCTTCAGTTGTTTCTGAACTGCTTCTGGGAGCCCTTGTATTAGGATATGATAGAATATTGCTGGTGTTTTGTCCCATTGTTCTCTAGTTTCCATACGCCACTTCTCTTCTCTGGGTGGAGGGAGGGGGGGGCAGAAGCAGCAGGAGCCTGTTGCTGGCTGTGGATATGCTGCTCTGCTGAGTTGCCCATTTGCCGTCTTGGAGCAGGGTGCCTAGCGGTAAGCTTTGCAGTTAAGAATTTCCTGGATATAATCAACAGGATCTTCGTTCTCACGCATCTTGCGTGAGGTAATTGCTCCTATGTCTGATGTGTCTGGGTACTGTACCCTCAGCGCTTGCCATAATGCATGTCTACAGTTTGCGAATGGTGCCCCATCGTGTTATGTGTTTGTTATTGTTACCCCGGGGAAGCCTGCTGTCTTCCAGATGTCATCTGCTGCGTCCCCCAATATTGATATTAGAAGGCCCTTTACATCCCCCACTGCCAGTTTCTGCCCTGCGGTGTGTTTTTCCATTTCATATATCCATTTTCCCGCACCTCCACTTAATGATGGGCGCCTGCACTTTATATTTTCTTTGTCTGCATGCTTCCAAGGGACGTATTGTGGTCTAACCCCTCCCCTCTCCAGAAGTGGCATGAAGGTGTGTCCTGTTTGACCCCCTGGGTTCCACAAAATCGAGTCCGTGCACCCCTCCTCTTCTTCCGTGTCTTCTACATCGTCAATTGCGTCCATATTTCCCCTGCTCGTAACTGTTTCTCCTCCATCTCTTCCCCTTCTTTCATCATTTCCTTTATTTAATGTGGGCGTGTGTATTCGTTCTCCCTGCCTGCGTCCAGGGAGGTCTCTAAGCCTGCTTGCATAGGGTGTCAGTTCGTGGGGGAAGGGTGCGAGTTTAGGTGGGCATGTTGCACGTAATGATGTGGGGTGGTGGAGCATGTTGGACGGGATGATGAGGGTGTAGCTGCACGTGTCTGCCTTCCTGCCATTCCTTGCTCTTCCCCCTCACTTCCCTCCAGTTCTTCCTTTCTCCTGCACACCCATGGTGATTCTCTATTTGTCCGGGTGATGTATAATTTATCTAGGCTTTCCCTTTCACTATTTCTTCCTTCCTTCTCCATTCCTTCTTCTTCCTCACTACAAAAGTCATTCAGGAATGGCAACCTCCAATCTGTCTTTTTCCCCCTAATCGTTACTGTTTTTAGATCCATTCCTCCCGTTTCTTTTTTACCAATTGCTTCCCTTTGTGCTGATGTTGTTGCTACTTCTGTGTCTCTGTGTACATACCTCCTTACCTCACTCTCCCCTCTCCTATCTTCTCTTTCCCCTTCATTTTTCTCCGCTATTTCTCTACCAATTTCCTCTCTTTTCTTTTTCAATTCCTCCATTACTTCACTACTCATCTTTTCCAATATCCTTTCATCTTCTTTCTTCCTTTCCCATCTCGCCCTTTCCCTCTCTAATATACCCTCTATCATCCTCCCTTCTTCGTATTTCCTTGTCGTTTCTGATAGTAGTCTCCTCTTCCATATTGCCATTTCTTTTTCTTTCTCTTCTTCCTCTCTTTTCCTGTCATGCAGTGCTGCTCTTGATACCCTTTCTGCTATTGCCTTTACTTTTTCGGCTTCTCTCTTTTACTCCTCAGTTCCTTCCCTCATTTTTTCCAACTCATTCTTACTTTTCTTCCTTTCCCGTGCTCTCTCTCCTTCCTCTCTCTCGAGCTGCTTGATCAGTGCATTCTGCTCATCCCTTAATTCTGCTAATCGTTCCTCCAAAATCTCTTCCTTTTGTCGTAACAGCTTCTCCTCCTTTCTTTTCGCCTCTTCCCCTTTCATTTCACTCTTCCTGGTATTATCCTCGTCCATCTTCCTTACTACCTCCTTCTCTTCTCCTGTTAACGACCCTCGTAATTTTAATAGTACCTGCGCAGCTACCCACTCATCATGTCCTATTTTCGCAATCTGCTCTTCGCCAGTCCTCCCCTCCCCTGCGGGCATCTTCCTATGAGCTGATCCCATCGTACTAGTCCGCTCCCTTCCCGTGTGGCCACCTGTAGCTGTATATGGTGGCGGGCTGTATGCCGGGTTCGAGTACCCCTCAGCCGCCCTTAATTCTTCTCTTACTATTTCTCCTAGTTCTCTTAAAGGATACAACCCCCCTCCCTCCGTTTTCACTACCTTCGCTAGGGGCATATCGTTGCTCTGTTCCTTTTTTATTTCCTTTTCGTTTGAGTTGTTGCTCTTTTCTCCTCCCTCTTGTCCGTTCCCCGTGTTCTGTGTGCCTTCACTCTCTTTTTCCCCATTCTCTCCTTCCTCCTTAATCTTCGCTTCCGTTGTTTCCCCCATAGTGAACATTCCGTTTGGTCTTGGTCGGGACCCTTGGAACATCCTCCATAAGTTAAACACCTCCACGTGGTGTGTCAACTTCTTCCCCTTGTATGTGTTATGTAGATGGGTTAATAGTGAATGTTGGGTATATGGATCGAAACTGCCATTAGGCAGCCATGGTGTCGTCATTTTGTTGTCCGTCCCCTGTGTCCATTCTATGCTGTATTTGATCAGTTTCTCCCTATGGGGTGACAGTGTTTTACATATATGCTGCAGCGGGGTAGTGAGGGTGTTTCCCCACCCTCCCAATCCTGTCCCGTGTGACATAGTAGCACCTCAATTGTTATCCTCCCTCTATATAGTAGTGGTTATCTTGCTAATAGTGTATGCTATACAATTGCAGATCTTTACCTGGCCCCGTAATTTTGGGGACTTGCGATTGTCGCTAAAACAAAATAGTAAAATATAGCATTTGCATTTGTATATTCTTTTCTTTCTTTTCTTCCTTTACCAAACACCTTTACGGCCCCCTACGGCCGAGGCGCACGTAGCCCCCTGCGGCTGCGTGCCCTGTATGACGTTCTTATACAGCCGTCCCACTTTGTTTTACCCTTCCTCCTCTTTCTTCACTTGTCGTGGCCGGCGTTCTCCGTGCGCTGCCACGCCCCCCTTTTCACCTTGCCCCGATCTACTCGTTACCGTTTATCTCCTTCTCCATTCCTTTACCATTATTCTCTTCCCCACCACTCTCCGAAAAATGCCTCGTCTTCAATATATCCTATGAAAAGCCCTACTGGTGACGTCACCAATCTCTTCCACAACTACTGGTAAGTTCTTTTCATGTTTTTAAAAGTTCAAAATACGCTTGCAATCTACCCCCGTTAACCCCACAGCTGTCTTCTTGTCACGCCTGGAACAAGGTAATCAACAATATAATCAGACTGCGCACGCTGCGTCGCCTCGCGTGTGATGCGCCCCTCGACAGGAGGGCTTAACTAGCCAATTATCTTCCATATTAGGCAACCAGTTAGCTACCGCCTACAGGGAAACGTCATCTATCTACCGAGTTTCTGCTCGATCAATAGGGATCCTCATCTACTCATTGATCAATAATCACCAAATCGTAGGAAACCGCACACACACACACCCTTACAGGTGGTCGCCACCTAGGCCAATCAGTGTTTACGAGAGGCCGCACGTGATGTTTTCGTGCTCCGCCCCCTCCTCTTCCGTAACGTAGCGGACTGCTCTTGCACTTGTCCAGCTACCATTCACTTCACCCCATCACTAATGTATCAAACCTTCGCCACGCACCTGTGTAACACCTCCCGCCTCCCGTATTCTATTCCTCCCCCCTCCCTCACAATTTCACATTGTTTGTTGGGCGTGGCATACTCACCAAGTTCTCTTGATGCGGGGCCGCTCGACTGCGTGCACCCCTCCAAGCGGCTCGCCACCTCCCCTCGTCTGGACCACGTCTGGACACTTGCCAACCGCGGGCGGGATACTTCTCAACCGGCTCCCGAAGGCCAATATCCGGATTGCGCTGTCCGGTCTTCTCGCAGTTCCGCGATGGTCCTGTAGTCCTCAAAAGGAGGCAGCGGCAGAGGGGGCCGCGCCGCCGGGCCTCCTCGCAACGAGAGCACTCGGAAAAATAAAATAAAAACAGATCTTAAACAGATCTCAGCAGTGCCTCCAAATTGTCGGGGGGGAATTTCGGCCGGGGTCGGCTGGGCCGTCTGCGGACCCCCGGGCAGGGAGGCCCCAACTCCTCCCGCGTATCCAAAAAATGAGTATGAGGCACACGCAAGAAGCAAGGTGGTTCTGCTGTTTATTAAACAACGGCAGGGATGGGTCAAGGATCGTACGCGTCCGTCCTGACTCTCTCTCGCCATTCGTGGGGCTCACAGGCCCTTTTTACCTCAGTATGACGCGCTACTTGCGTCACCTGGGAAAGTTAGCAAAAAACCTATCATCACTCTGGATTGGTTCCTCGAGTGGTAGGGTTAGTATAGCATACGTATAGAGAACGCTGTTAGTGGTTAAGGGTCAGTCAGGTGGTATACTTGGGTTGTCCCTTCTATTAGATACATGAAAATTGTTACATGAAGACCCCTGATGATTGGCTAATGTTAATGGCGTCAGTGATAAGTGCCCCATGTTCTGATTGGTCCACTCGCGAGCCCCCCCCAGCTTGGGACCATCGTTGTTCCCAGCTCGCGATGCACCTGCCAGTTGCAACAATGTATAACTATGTGTTTGTGCAGATAATGCGTGGATTTGTTCATAAGCTTGAGAGCAGACTACTCCCACCGCCGCAGATGTCCATTGAGTCGCTTCATTGTTGCTGCCTGTGTCTCAAGACGTGGGACCTAGGCGCCTCCTCCCTCCTGGGCCTGGCACCCTGTCAGGTTCGGCTTGGTCACGTGAGGAGAGACCGTGGTTGAGGCAGAATTCTGCACATTTAATGTTGTATTTTCCACTGTGTGTCTGGCTTAGTTTGCAGGTGTGACCTTGGCTTTGGCTTGTGGTATGCGAGTTTGCAACATTGCTCCCTTGGCTGTCGGTTCTCGCCGGGCTCATTCTGCAGGGTCAGCAATTGTACTCTTGCTCGTTCAATGTTCATGGAGACTCTTGCTTGCGGCCTACTTGGGCCTGGTGCATAGGTGGGGATGTGTGATGCACGGCACTTTGAGTTACGGTATCATATTGCTTTATCCCCAGTATCATGTCTTCGTTATATTTCTCATTGCAATGCATGGGTTAGGAGAAGCGTCAGCAAGCATTTTAGATGAGTTCGTTGTGCGTCTTGCGTTTCTGCATTTTGGAAAACCTATGTGAAAAATAATAACGATGCGCGTCAGTGGGTGTGTCCGTCATCTACGTCATAGCACTGAATATGTTCTTCGTGTGGATTGGTGTGGGAGTGACCAGTGTGCATGTTTGCACGGGTGTGCTGACTGTTGGCTAGGTCGTCATGGCATCTCTAACGATGTGTTCACTTACTGTTGAATGGTTCAGTCGAGTTCATCCATGCCGCAGGAGTCGGCTTGGGCAGGGCAGGCTGATGGGCAGGCTGGTGGGCACATCCGTATGTTCCTGTACCAGGGTATTTGGTTGTCTGGTAGATAGGCGAACTCCTCTCGTGGCGGGTGTCTGGGCCGCGATCCTCTAGGCCAGGGGCGTGAGGGGATTGGTGGGAGTCTTTTGTTCCATTCTCCCACTTCAGTAGGGTTTTCCATTTCCCGGAGGATGGAGAAGAGTTCTTTCGAGTTGGAATTAGCTTTGCTGATTCTTTCATTGAAAGTGTCTTTTTTAGTTTGGATTATTTCCTTTTTATATTTTTTGGCGAAATTGTCAAGGATGGTTTTGTTCTCCGCCGAAGGTGTGTGCCTCCAGATGGCTTGGAGTTTGCGTTTTTGGATTCGTAGTTCTTTGTGGTGTGGGATGAACCAGGAATTAAGATGAGATTCTCGTTTACTTTTACGAAGTTTGATGGGGACAATTATGTCCAAGGCATTAGTCATAGCGTTATTAAATGTCTCAACTAGCATGTTGGGGTCAAGGTTAGTATCGCTAACAGCGAGGGCTGGTAGGAGGAGAGGGAGCAGTTTTTCCGAGTGATGTCTTTTTTACTTCTGCTTGGCATAGATGGTACTGTTTCCTGGTTAATTGGTTTAGGCGGCTTTATAGTTAATGAGAGGCAGATGAGGTGGTGATCAGTCCATGTTTGTGGCAGGATATTGGAGATGGTAGTGCTACAGTTTCTATGGGCTATCCAATCTAATGTCCGTCCTTTTATGTGCGTATGGGCAAGAATTTTCTGGGTAAGGTCATGATCAGCTAGAATTGATTGGATGGCATAGGCTTGTTTGTCCTCATTGTCATTAAAACCCAGGTTAAAGTCACCTAATAATAGGAGCTGGGTAGAGTCTTTGACGTTATTGGTGAGGAGGCTGGATAAGTCTTCCTCGAAGTTGCATAGTGGGCCTGGTGGTCTGTACACCAGAAGGACAGTTAGTGTGCTGTTGTTGGAGATAGGTATTTTGGCTGAGAGAAGTTCACAGGATGTTATTTCTGGGTGAGGGGTGAGTCTTACATCTAGCTTGTCTGCAGGCTACTAGTGTAACATAAATGTGGTATCCAGGTTGCATTCATCCACCCGATTTATAAGCACTCTGTGTTTCCTTCACTGAAGTCCTGTTAAAAACAAGCATTGGCAATGCCAACAGTTTTGGCATGTATATTAGGCATTTGCGAAGCACTGCAATTAGATGCCCAGGTACTGATACCATTTTCACCATTTTGCACCTGCTACCATCAATGGCCAGTTAATACCACTATGGCTGTGCCTGGTAAGTGCCTTTCCCATGCCTACATATAAGACCAAACTGCCAGCATTGGCATTGCATGGTTTGATATGTTCATTAAAGAAAAAAGTGCCTAGGGACGATAGGAAGACCAAACACCATATTCCATTGTACCAATGGAAACACATTAATGTCCAAACTAAGAAGCCTGTGTCTTGTAAGCTATATTTCATGAACGAAAGATAGGGAGGCTTTGCAATAACTCATTACCAAATGAACATAATAATACTGGCATGAAACTGCAAACACTGCACCACAAACAGTTAGGGCCTGATGCACAGAGCGTTTTCTAATGGGATTGCGCCATTATAAAACGCTTCTGTGAAATATGGCCTTAAAATGTAGAAACAGCAGGGCATGGTTTCTCCAGTCTGTCTCACAACAACATTTTTGCAACAGCATCCCTTCTTTCCTCCCTCTAACCAGCAACTATACCTCTCAAACAAGACCAAAAGCACCAGGAGGAATTGCAAATGGCAGACGCTGGCCTATATAATAAAATGGCGTAACATAACCTGAACTCTGTCCGGTGTGAGACACGTGCAAAATGTCTGTGTTACAGTTGATACGTGCAAAGGCAAATACAGATGTGTTGGGATGTGGTCATCGTGTTGACGTTCATACTGACCGTGTGTTGCCACTGCATTTTACCACATCAATGAGCATGAATACGCATATTAGCTGAACATTGTCGAAACATGTGCATGTACTGTGCACATATTGCGATGCACGTGTTTCAACAGCCCGCTGCTTTTCTGATGTCATGCCCACATGTGAAGTGATTTGCAACGCCAGTGCCCTGGTTGAGGATGTGCCCTTGCTGACTGTTTCATTGATGAGATCATTTCAGTTGTTCTAAATGCTTAAAGTGGGATTAGAAATCTAGGGAGGGGCTAATGTGTTGTGAGGCAATATTTGGAGGCGGGCCTAAAAAGCATCAGGTGCAGCCTCAAATCAAAAGTAGCTAATACAGTTTTAAAAGAGGAGTGGCCTGCGTAATTAAAGGAGTGATGTAAGAGATCCAATCAGGTTCACATGTGTGCAATGTAAGGACATAAATTCTGGTTTAAAAGATGTATTAATATGGTTAATGTGTGTGTTAGATCCAGCCTCTGTGGCTCTGCGTGCGGGGAGACTGTATCAGTGAGGATGGTAGGCTGCGCGGCCGCTATGTCGCAGCTCCAGCAGGAGCGAAGAAACCACGCAGCACACAGTGCGTAGGTTGGCCCGGAACTGCCTCCCGTGCTCGGGGGCGGGGCTTTTATTAGGGCGCCCTGCGTCACTGTGTAGCGGGACTCAGGGCGGATGAAACATTCCTCCTTTATTTCAAACAAGGTTAACGCTAAACACAAATATGCTATAGACTTCAAATCAAACTAATCTTAAACTGTTCACATACAAGGACCCTCTTTGCTCACAGTCCACAGGGGGCCGACTACCATACATAGTCTTTGAGCCTGGCGGGCGGTCTTGTGGCAGTTCTCAAACTATAGCGCCCTCCTCTGGGGCTGACCCCCACTGTCCTATTGGGTGGCTCACCTTCTCTGTCCGGCTCACCCATGTCCGGCTCGCTCCACTGCTCCCACGTCCTGTCACCCGCTGCTGCCTCGTCCTGGAGGGGCGCGGGATCTTCTTTGTTGGACTGAGAAGCTTCATCTTCCTGGTGGCCTTCTCCATCGGTCCACAGATTGCGTGGCACCGCCTTGAACCACAATGCATTTCTTGTCACTGGCGGCGTCCTCTTGTTACCGTCACCATGGTCCCTTGCCTGCCACTGACAGTCCATGGGAGCTTGTCGTATCTGGTGTCCAGTTTTGACTTTGTCGGATTTCGCAGCATGACCACTTGGTCGCCCACCTGGTGGTCGGACGGTCTTGCCCTCCTCTTGACACTCATGTGTGCGTTGGCACTCATTCTCCTTCTCTCCGTGCGCTCCTCATTGACTTCGTCCGGGGTCCTGCGGGGGTGATGTGGAATCGAGGATTTTATTACTGTGCCGAACATGAGGTCAGCTGGCGGGACGTCCGTTGTGCAGTGAGGGATGACCCGGTAGTTCCACAAAACAGGTATAGGGCAATCTCCACGGGCTGGCGTTCGCCTTTGACACTCTTAGTACTTTGTTCAGGGTCCTCATGAAACGTTCTACATCGCCGTTCGCCTGGGGCCACCTCGGCATAATGTGATGGTACTTGATGTTCATTCGTGCAAATACTGTTTGAATTCCTCCCCTGTGAAAGGGGGACCATTGTCGCTCTTGATGGTGGTGGGCAAACCATGTGTTGCAAACATTTTATCCATGGCAGAGATGACCACCTCCACTGCTGTGGATTCCACTATTTCGACCTCAGGATATCGGGAATGGTCGTCAATGGCCACCAGGAGGTAGAGGCGGCCTTCCCGTAGTGTGCAGAAGTCAATGCTGATGGCATCCCACCAGCCACGACCACGTTCTGCTGACTAAATGGGTTCGGGTTCAGGCGGGGCCCCGGTTATCTAGCAGGGTAGGCATGTACTTATCAGATTTTCAACTTTCTCGTCAATCTGTGGGAATCACACCTGGTGCCTGATCCGAGCTTTTGTCCTTGCCATCCCTTGATGTCCTTCGTGGGCCAGTGCCACTGTTCTATCTTGTATTTACGGTGGTATGACAATCCAATTTCCCCTGAGCAGCAGTCCGCTCTCTGTGATCGACAGGTCTTGTTTTACGGTGAACATCCCGGAGAGAAAAACCTTCGCTTCCACTGTCCTGTTGTGGGTGTTTGTCATGAAGGTCTTCCATTCGCCTGAGATGATGGCGTCCTTCACTAGGTCGCAGCATGGGTCTTTGTGGGTCTCAGACTCAATGTCCTCGATGCTGACAGCCTTTGGCCTCATGGCTCGCACTACCTGGCATATGTGCTCCTAATCTCTTCGGCCACTTGGACTTCTTTTGAGGTTGCCGCTCGAGGGTGCCTTGAGAGGAAGTCCGCCGGGTTTCCACTTCCCGGCTGGTAGGCCAGTTCAAAATTGTACTGCTGGAGGTGCAGCAACCATTTAGTGATCCTTGCCGGTGGGTGTGACGACGCACCCATGAAGATGGGTAATACGGGTTTGTGATCTGTGATCGCCGTGAATCTCCGTCCATAGAGGTATAGGTGAAAATGACGACACCCCCATAGCACGGCAATGGCCTCCTTCTCGATATGAGAGTACCGCTGTTCTGTCATCGTGAGAGCTCTTGATGCGTATGCGATGGGCCTCTTCTCCCCCTCTTTGGTGACCTGCATGAGGATGGCCCTAGCCCTACCGGGCTCGCATCCACGAACAGTTCCGTCGCGAGCTTGGTGTCATAGTACGCCATTTTCGTGTCGGCGGGCAGGGACTCCTTAATGTTTTCGAAAGCCTCCTGGCACTCCTGCCCCCATTCCCATTTGGTGTTCAGTTTGGTCAGTTCACGTAGGGGCTCCGAGAGAGTGGCCAGATTTCGGATGAACCTACCGCAGTAGGTGGCCATGCCCAGGAAACTGCGCACTTCAGTGGGTGTCATCGGTGGGCTTGCCGCTTGAATGTCTGCAACCTTCTGGGGGTCGGGGGAAATGCCTGTGCTGCTGAATTTGTACCCAAAAAATATGATTTCAGATTTGAGAAATTCACACTTTTCCTTATGTATGGTCAATCCAGCGTCTTCTAGCCTGCCCAGTAGCGTCTGGAGCCTCTTGAGATGTTCTTCCCTGTCATGTGCGTGAATCAGGATGTCGTCGCTCACATTGAGGACACCAGGTATGTCCCGGATGACCTCTTGAATGGTTTGTTGGAAGACTTCAGCCGCTGAAGATATCCCAAAACTCAGGCATTTGTACCTCCACAGCCCCAGATGTGTTGAGAATGTGGTAATGTAGCGAGAGTCTCTGTGAAGCTTTAGCTGGTGGTATCCTGCCTTCAGGTCAACTTTGGAGAACACTCGCGACCCCGTTAGATCAGCCACGATTTCGTCGAGTGTGGGTGTGATGTGGCGCTCCCGCTTGATGGCGGTGTTCGGGAGACGCATGTCTATGCAAATCCGGACTTTGCCGGGCTGTTTGGGCTTTCTTCTTACTACCATCGGAGAGACCCATGGTGTAGGCCCAGTCACCTCCTCTATTATTCCGGCTTCTTCCAGCGCTTTGAGTTCTTTCTCCACCTGTTCTCGCATGTGGAACGGTGTCCTCCTGGTTCTCACTGCCTTCGGCTGTACTGATTCATCAATGTGGAGTCTGATGGTATTCCCTTTCAGACACCCTATCCCCTTTTGCAGTTTGGGGTAGTGCTTCAAAATGTTCTCGACTTCTTGCACTTCATCGACTTGGCAGATGAACTTGACCAACCCCAGATCTTCAGCCGTGTCCCCACTCAAAAGGCATTCGATCCCCGCCTTCACGACGTAGATTTTTAACCATAGTCTGTTTTCACCGTGGACTAGAGTGGTGCGGAACCGGCCGACGACCGGTAGAGGCTTCCTGCTGTCGTACGCAAACAGCAGTGTGTCCGTATCCTTCAGATCCGGTTGTGGTTGTAACGTCTGGAACATGCTTGTGGGCATGACGTTAACAGAGGCTCCCATGTCGATGGTCATCCATACTTGCTGATTTTGAATGGTGACCAAGCATTTTCGCCTTCGGAGGTTCTTTCTCTGTGTTGTCTGCCCCTGATCCAACGCAGACACTAGGTAGACCTTCCTCCCTTTTCTCCATTGTTCCTTACTTGCTTAATGTTGCGTGCCTGAGACATCATCCCCCTCTTCCTCGGTCGAAGAGTTGGCCGTTTTGACTCGCCTTGCCCTGGCCTGCTGCTTCTTCTTCTTGGTCCCGCTCTTTTCTTGAGGGTTCTGCGGGGGCTGTGCCGTGGTGCCCACTGACCGGCATACCTTCGCATAGTGGTCCTTCCTACCACATGCCCCGCGCGGGGGAGTTTTGCCGACCATGTCGCGGTCCACCACACCATCCACACTCTGTGGGACCCGGGACACGTAGTTGCCACCTGTTTTGAGCGTAGCTGCCACCAGCCTCGTCCCTCGTGAGTTGTCTGTTGGTGACATGGGACACCATGGCTGTGGTGAGGGCGGGCTGCAGTTTTTGTAGCGTTGCCCCCATGTTGGCAGCCCTGGTATGTGCCAGTTCTCTTTGTCGACCCAATTCGAGAATCCGTGTGAGGGAGATGCCTTTCTCACCAAGTACCATCCGTCTCAGTTTCTCCGATTGGATGCCATTGATGAGTTGCCTCTGGATTTCCTTTTCGACGTTCGTGAATTCACAGGACATGGCTAACTTCCTCAGCCGTGGATGGTAGGCGTCCAGCATTTCTTCTTCTGCCTGAATGGTGGTGCAGAATATGAAGGTCTCATAATCCGGGTTTAATTGGGGGAGGAAGTGCGCCGTCAGGGCATCTTTTGCACTTTGGTATGCGTCCTGGCCATCGTCAACGATTAGAGAGTTAAATATGAGTAGTACCTCATCCCCCATGTGTAGCAGCAGGTGCAACCTCATCTTCCTGCCAGTCGTTATGTCCTTGCATTCCATCGCCATTTCAAATTTCTGGATCCATAGTTGCCACCTGGGGCCAACTGATGACGGGTCTGTGAAGGGGTCAAAAGGCTGGATCAATCCCGAGGAACTCCCTTGCGGGCGAGCCTGTGGTGATGACATCGACAGGTTTGCCGCCAATCTTGACGGTGTGCCGGGTCTAGGGGTGGATGTTCCGGTCGCCATGCTGTGGTATGCTTGCCTCACCTCAGTGCAGGTCCCTGGGTGATCCCTTCGATTGTTCAATTGGGCAGCAGTTGCGATATCCGGCACTCACCACATGCACTCGCGCTGACCAAGTCAATGTGGATCAGCTTTGGGCCTCCTCCGACGATTTCTGGAGCTTCTGACTGCTGGGAGGCAGATGGAGAGTCCTGGCGCCTCCACATCTTGGTAGGCCGCCCCTTGTAGGTTGGGTATGGTTATTGCAGGTGGGGGATGTTCTCCCCTGGTGAAGGAGGAAAAAAAACATTTTATTTTTGTGGGTGCGGGTTCACGTGCATGTCCCCCCCATTGGGTGTCCAAAAATTGATTCACAATAGCCGTGAGCCATCCGGAGCCTGTTGAGCGCCGAGCGCATGTGTCTCGAGTAAATCACCTCGTCGCCATTGTTAGATCCAGCCTCTGCGGCTCAGCGAGCGGGGAGACTGGATCAGTGAGGATGGTAGGCCGCGCGGCCGCTATGTCGCAGCTCCAGCAGGAGCGAAGAAACCACGCAGAACACATTGCGTAGGTTGGCCCGGAACTGCCTCCCGTGCTCGGGGGCGGGGCTTTTATTAGGGCACCCTGCGTCACCGCGTAGCGGGACGCAGGGCGGATGCAACAGTGTGTACAAATTTGACTGAAAATAAATAGATTCAAATATGAAACAGAACATCAAATCAAAAGATATGCAATCCCACAGTTCTTCTGAAAGAAATCCATTATGCATACCTACTGATAAAAGACATTCTAATGATAATATATTAATACAATGTGTGTCAAAAACAACTCGTTCTCATGTTCTAAGCTGTACTGATCACGTGCCCTGTCGCCTTCACTTCAGCGCGGATGGCATCTCAAATCTTCTCCCCTTCATTTATGTTGCTGCTGCATCACAGATCTCTTACCCGTAAACGGATGTGTTGTGCAACAACACCCAATGCTCTTGTCTCTTCTTAAGCCCCGGGCGTGGCGTTATTGGGTGCCTCTGCACTGTTTTAGAGTGGGGTTGTAGCTGGTTGACCAGAGATTACTGCTTGTGTTACAATTTACCACTTTGGCCCCAATTCTTACGGGGCAGAGCACAGCAAAAACGGTGCAACCATGCACTGTGTCATTTTATGAAATATGTATCATCCATTTTGATGCAGTGCAAAAGTGCTGTGATGAAGACTGCGCAATCGTCTATTTTTCAAAATGACCACCTGTTGATAATATGGCCCCTCTAACTAACGCACGGTACAAAATATCGCCGTATTGTTATGCTGACCACCGTCTTAAACGTCTTGCACTAATGTTGCTTAAGTACAGGGTTGCCATGAGCTCCGTACGTGATGCACATATAGAAAAGCTCTTAATATCAACATCCCCTCGGTTTCTTTTTTTTTTAATTTTGATAGTTTTTATTGAAGTATATAGTATTCAATAATAAAGTCATTGTATCCAAAACATAAGGCAGTAATCCATTGGATAAACTATTGATAAACGATAATTAGACAAACGAGATTGTAGAGAACAGATAGTAGAATGCACTTTAAACTTATTTTGCATATACATTTCTTGAACAATGTAACCTTATATTTAAGAAATAAACGAAAAATGTATAACCATATATTGTGCACAACTTAGCATAGAACGATTTCTGCATTACGATAGTTTAAATAGGACAAACAAGAAATAGAAGGGAAAGGGGGGAATCATGGGGAGCTAAATAAAGAAGTGCAGCCCTTTAGCATCCCCTCGGTTTCTACCGTCTGGCCTTGCTGTGTTTATGGTGGGAGGCACTAGGATGTATGTCTAACACTAGATCAACGAAGCAACAGAACTGACAGGTCACCGACCCCTTCATTTCTGCCCCTGAGTGTCTACACTAACACTAGAACAGTCAAAAACGGTGTATGCAGGACAGTATCTTGGCCCTGCTCAGCGTGCGACTGTCGGCTATACCGAGGTCTCATATGTGACGGCATAAAGACTTTTATAAAAGGAGAATAACGGTAGGAAGGAACAAAGGAATGGAGAAGGTGTGCGAAAGAAAGAAAGAAAGAAAGAAAGAAAGAAAGAAAGAAAGAAGGAAAGAAAGAAAGAAAGAAAGAAAGAAAGAAAGAAAGAAAGAAAGAACGAAAGAAAGAAAGAAAGAAAGAAAGAAAGAAAGAAAGAAAGAGAGAAAAAAAAGATCGAGGTATTTGCAGTTTAAACATGACTGATATCGCAGAGCCCTGTGTTTTTAATCCCCGCAGGAAATATTTTGTTTTAATGGATTATCACATTACTATTCTAGGGCTATTTAGAGACAGCGGTAGTTTCAGAAGACTGCTAAAGAAGTGAAGGCTAAAGCGTCCATTATTGGCACTTCATTTTGTCATGCCCGCCTGCACTGCACTTGACTATGTGTGCCATTAGGGAGTGGCGGGCCGGATTTTAAGCAGAAAACTGGGCAATCAATCCTTTGAAAATAGGCTAGCCAATGTCAGAGGTTACTGAGGTCACTTTGAAAGCAGTTATCACATATATACCCTGACCTTAGTCCCTACCACTGACAGATCGCTTCCTGGTTCACAGCCATTTCCCAATGGAGTTCCAATGT
Organism: Ambystoma mexicanum; assembly: GCF_040938575.1. NCBI lineage: Eukaryota > Metazoa > Chordata > Amphibia > Caudata > Ambystomatidae > Ambystoma > Ambystoma mexicanum. The sequence goes on from NC_090941.1 coordinate 81,839,865, forward strand.
ATTTAGGATTCCACTTGATAGGACATAAACATCTGTTCATATGTTCTGTTCATTTTCTGTCACACCCTTGTGTTGCAAGATGTAAATTAAAATAGTTCACATAAACACAAGTTGTGTGCACCAGTGTTGGTGTGTGCGTGCTTGGTTGTTTTACAGATGAGGAGGTATCGTACAATAATTCCGAATCTTTTGCTGCGAACGATCGTTTGGTGCAAAAAAATGCAGTGACGAAAATGTCACAGATACAGAACTACGCAAGACACGTACAAGGGTTGCGGCGGTGTATGGGTATTCACCGCCATGCTTGGTGAATACCCATCGGTGAACGGGGGGATGTGTGCATAAGGAAAGCAATAAAATAATTTAAAAAAAGACTCTCGCAGGAGTACCAGCACACGCCGTAGGGAAGAAGAAATGCGAGCGGGTCAGCGAAGGAAGCCGACAAGGATTTAGGGAGGCAAAGCATGGAGGGGGAGGTGGGTGGCAGATGTCTAGCCGATGGCACTTTGGGGGCATCAGTGGGATCGAAAAGAGGATTCAGAAAGTCGCAGACGTGCAAACTTGGATCTATGTGATCACTGTGTGGTGCCGTAATGGAAGTCGGAATTTTCGGATTCAGACCAGAAAGTAATTATAGTTCTAAAACCACTGACTAACTAATAACACTTCTTATTTCACGAATCAATATTTCTTATTCAGTTATTAATTTCTAGTAAACTAGATGTAAAACCTGGAAAATCATACATTAAAAATGTACAGAGCTGTAAATAGTGTTTAGTCTTTCATCATTAACTTCAAATGTAATGAAATTAAATAAAATCGCTCTGATCCAAGGCTTACATTCAGGGCTCTAGAGCTTGTTTGGGAGAACATGGTCTGAAGGTATCCCATACGATTATTAAGGCAACAACACTGTTCAGAGCCATTGATGGTATCAAAAGTGGACCTCAGTATTAAGGGTCAGTAACAATACCTTAATGAATGAGTAATGCATGTTTAGTCACAATTGTGTATTAATGAAACATTGATTACCAACAATTGTATAATGTGCCTTTTGGGGTCCTTCTAAACACAGGGAGACCATTCTCAGTGATTCACCAGTATTAAAGAGGGAATTACAGTTGTTTGTATTAACTACTACTCACACCTCCTTAATGATACCCTTCCAGGTCTTGGGGTTGTGGAGGAGGAGGCAATATGGCAACATGTGGAGTAGCTTGTCCGCTGGGCAACCCACTTGGCGCTTCCTTCTTTCTTGAGGTTCGAGAAGAAGATGAAAACCTAGCTTTAAGGAATTGCCATCTGGTAAGGGGGTAGAAGCCCTAGTTTTTTTAGATTTTTATTAAATAATACAAAAGCCCAGTGCAGAGTCAAGGGCTTTGCTTCGTGTGTTCTACTGCGCTGTTGAGCCGCTGTGGCTCTGGTATTTGATTGATACACATCCTGCTGGTGTCAACAACCGAAGTGCTGAGACTGAATTACAACCTCTGAACTGCCTTTCAATGGGTTTGCTGCCTATGGGGAAAACTGGCCTTTGTCTTTAAGGCACTCGAAATTCACGGAACTTAGCCACGCCCCCTTGGACCCGGACCCAGAAATAAAACGCAACACACAGCACCCTTGCGGCGTGAAGCCCAGTGCAGAGTCAAGGGCTGTGCTTTGTGTGTTCTACTGCGCTGTTGAGCCGCTGTTTGGCTCTGGTTGGCGCAGGCAGCAACTAAGTCAGGTCATTGCTCCTCCTGCCGTGCCACGATGGTTTTCTTCAGAAGCTGCAGAAGGTATTCTCTACATTCACAACCTGCTAGCAATATGAAGACCGATAATTGAAGGTAACCTGTGAATGCCTGTGTTAGATAACTCTTCCTAATAAGCATTTCGAAATTGCGTTGTTACTGAGAAGGGGATCTCAGGGATTCTCTTCCCGTGTGTAAACTTGAAGCACTTCACTTCTAAACACTGCCTTTGGATAATCCTAGGTTCTGGAAAGTATATACAGGTTCAGAGTCCCAGACTGCCCCAGTCCCTGTTCTATGTTTCTACAGAGAGGAGCTGCACGACGTGCTCAGTCCTGTTTCTGTTTCCATTGGAAAATTACACAAATACTTTGTTTACGCCTGGAGCGCGGCTCTGCACCTGAACTCCACTTCGAGCACGCCGACAAGCCTGCGTTCCTTGTGTCGGGTAAATGACTCTATCCGCCGAGGGTCCGCAAACGCGAAGGAAAACCCTCCAGCATCGACGCATGCTGAACCCGTGGACGGCTCTGAAAGCAGTAACAGGCGAGAAGGTAAGCAAATCTACTGAGTGAGCACCCCACGCCCCCTTAATGCTACCCGCAGCTTTACCAACTGCTTTGTCATTATCGATGTTGGCCTCATCTGCACCCCCTGTCCGCATCGCTACCACTCCAATCCTCTTGATTGAATCGCAATCTGAGGAACAAATTGACTTAGCTGTGAATCAGCTGATAAACCATATTCATAATCCTCACCATGAAAAGTGCAACAACGCGCATGAAACCTCAGCTGAATCTTCATCGGTTTGTGAAGGGTTCCCGGCTCCAAATGATTTTGGTTTGCACTTGCCTAATGTATCCTGTGCTCTCCTCAAGCCAAACACGGGTTCTGTTCAAGGCAGACCGGTCGACAAAATCACCTGTTTCTATCCCGGCCTCCATTCAAATAAACTGTTCCTCTGAAAAGGTTTCAGAACTCCCTTCACTATTATGTACTACAAAGGCAAATACACCCACACAAACCATCGAGGCGCTCATTGAAAAAAGGCCATTATCATTTATTGTCAGCGACGAGGAGCTACTGAAGATTTCAAATGCTGACGGGACCCATTTGACTCTTCATCATTCTGCATCTATTGATCCCGCTGTAAAAAAGATGAGCCCGATTCCAAATAACGCTTCAAAATGTTTATCCTCAGTAAATGGTTTGCTACGCCAGACAGCCACGCCTATGGTATGCGAAGAACTAACTTTAGACCACCAGCAATGTTCTCAAGTGCCCTCGAGAACTTTACCATCACTGTCTAAAGTTCCTCTGAAATCTACTTTCACGCCTGAAAGGCAAAATTTAATGTGGGAACATGAATGCGTCTCCTCTATTCCCACTGCAATCTGTTCACAATTGACTGCAAGTGAAGCTTTACCAAAGCCCTTCTGTGGTGGAAGCTTGTCGGAACGTGCCCCTGAGACTGCTGTATCTGGGGATGACAACTCTCTCGCTTGTCAAGCTCCTGACCAGCTTGAGCCCAGTTCTAAAGACATTCGGGGAGCACTCATGAATGACCTTATGCTCATGGGTGCCTCCGTTAGCCTTCTCAGTCCACACTCCACCCACAATAATTTGGACTTAAGTTCCATTGCACGGGCCCGTTGCCTTCAACGCATAGTCGAGCTTAAATCCAAAGCAAGATTGCCGACAACTACGATGAATGATAACACAATCCTGAATGCAAGTACACCCCATGCAAAGCCTATCCACCCACGGGATGAAGCTATTGTCTCACCCAATCCAAGGAACATTTCCTATACAAATTCTCATTTCAATTTGGATAGCTCACATTCCTCGTCGATGGACCACGAGCAAGGTTTGCCTCCTCTGAGCATTTCTGTTGAAGCTCTTTCTCAGATTCACAACGTTTTAGCTGCTTCTGCGGTTGCTCTTGCGCCCTTCACAAAATTGCTTGAATCATTAAATGGGACAATATCCGATAAAGGAGCAGGGTTGTCAAACCTGGAAAAGAAGGAAAAAGGATGCTGAAAAATCAATGAGGTGGCAAGGGAGGCTAAGTGACCTGGCTGCTCGGCACCACTGCCAAAACGATTCTTTAATTGAAGGTCTTTTGGAAGCGGTAAAATGGATGCGAAAGAACACCTCTGATGCTCAAAGACATGAATCCATCAAAGTCACACAAATAAATGGTGATCTCTTTTCAAATACTTTGGCCCCTCTTGTAGGACCAGCCCAAGTAAATGTTCCGGCTCAACTCACTACCACGAATGTAGTAGAAAGCTCCGAAGGTGTCCGCAGTCGATTGAGCATTGATGCTCTGTTGTTACATGAGACCCCTCTATTACCGCAGCCTCCTTCAGTCCCCGAGAAAGCATACGACCAAGTCAGCTCCTCGACAAATTCTTTCAATATTTTTAATGGTTCTGCTAAAACCATTATAACGAGCGATTGCAAGAAAGCGTCACGTGTGGATGAAAAAAATACAAAAGATCAAAATCTAAAAAACAAGTCACAAAAAAATGTTCGACAGAAGGTGAAAAAATTTATAAGAAACATAACAACGCCTAAAAAAACAAGCCTTTTTGAACGGAAGTCCAACCCCTCACAATCTGCTACTCCTGCTGCTCCAATTCCAATGAGAGACGCAGGAATTGTAACGCAGCCACCCAAGAAATCTGTCAAACGACGACGCATTGACTCTGGCTGTAACAATATATCCAGTTTTACTTCCGAAGATTTATGTAATCTGTCAACATATTCAATCAAGACTGATGACTCCTTAGATGGGTCACTTGCGGCTAAAGGTATTCGAATCATCTCACTCTTCCGAAGTGAGATTTTCGCCTGCCAATGTCGACGCAAGAATAAGCCGATCCGGGAGTGTGGTAAAGTCGAAAGGCGTAAATTCCATGAAGGACAAATTCTCGACTCTCACCTCCAGGCTAAACCCAAAACAAACACTGAATCAGAGGAAACCCGGTGTCCATTATTCAACCAGAGTACAAGGGCAACTAAATCCTCAAAAAAATAGTTGTCATTGGAAACTTCGGCTTCAAAACATCCATTCAGATGAAAATGAGGTCAAATTAAACCGAGGTAATGTCTTAAAGCTATTTGCCTTCATTCCAAAACTCCAATCAATATCATCTGACGATATCAAGATTGTCGAGTACACCACTGAACTGACCTCTGATCAAGTTTTACTTCACATACCATCTGCTGCTGTGAAAAAGCTTTTACTTCAAGCAACAGAAGATCTCCTGTTGTATGGATTTGATCTCACTGTGGAACCTGACACCGAGTCTCATGCAACAAATTCATCAAAAATCTCAAATAGCGATGATTCTCGGAGAGTCGACCGGCGATCCGCCTTGCGAAAATCCTTATCTCTTCCGCAGGCAAACAACCAGACCCTAAAACATCAGGCAGGCAATGGACGAAGTGGACATGTGAGCAAACTAGCAAATGGTTTCCGAACATTTGAGGATTCACTCATTTGTTCAATGACTTTACTGAACCTCTTGAGGATGTATTCGTAATCTGTCTTCAGGAAACATGGCTACGTGATCCACCGACCCGTGATGGGTTTCTTACTCTCATAAATCCTGCCAGAAAAAATACCAAGGGACGTTCTTTTGCAGGCCTAATAACGTTATTGAAAATCCAAAATTGGTGAACACATTTGATCTCCACTAATTCAAATCTGTTTGTCCAAAGTACTTTGATACAAATAAAATCGGCGAAGAATAAGTCTAATTTACTTATAATCAACGGATATTGGAATCCTGCAATGATTTCTGCAACGTTGTTCATAGACTCCGGAACAACTTTAATAGATGACACTTTTTTCACTCACAACAATCTATCTATTTTGGTATGTGGCGACCTCAACTGTAGCTGGTTCAAATATGATCTACATATGAAGACAAATATACGGTTGTTAGACAACCTAGTGGTCACAAGAGGCCAAGCCTGGTCTCGGGCCCTTTTTCAACGAAGTTGTCAGATGGTCAACGGATCCATAAAAGGTGATCAACCCTCCAGACCGACGTGGCATGCTATGCAAAGACATAATGCTCTTGATTATATCTGGGCTTCCGACAACCTTTTTCCAAAATTGGTTTCCCTCAATGTGGTTCAGATGAATTACAGTGACCATGACATGTTACGGCTTGTTTGGACACAGGAAGGATGCGACTTGCCCGAAAAATATGCTCCTAATCTATCAACAAATGCTTCAGGTAACAGGCTTTCAACAACTGGCCCTTTAATTGCAACCCTAACGGATAGATTCTTTGAATCACACAATGTGGAGTACACACCATTTCTGGCAGATTTCACCCTGAAAGTTACAAACTCGCGACCAGCAGGGCACATTCCAAAACATTTATATTGTCATGAATTAGCTATGGCAAAGAAGAAACTAAGGAAAGATCTACGCATGATTAAGAAATGACAGACCGACGAAGATGTCAAATTAATCAAAATTAAAGAATGGCGACAGCTTTACCGGAACTTGTTGAGATCCCATCTGATTCTAATTGATCAAAATCGTGCAGAAACTATGCTAAAATTATTAATAACTAAAAACACACGTGCAATTTGGGCAATTTTGAATAATGGCAACACAAAATCAATATGTCCTATCTCAAATGAAATCTGTTGTGATACATGGTGTGAATATTTCACATCGATCTACAGAAAGCCTAAGATTACTCTAAACGTGCCCCCAGTGCCTTCAGTAATTGCTTGAGATATTACACCTTCGTCCCAAGAGCTTGAATTCTCTATTGGAAAGCTCAAGAATTCGAGAGCTGCCAGTCCGTACCAAATTTCGAACCTAATGTTAAAAAAACACAAAGTCCAATGGGCCAAATTTATTCAAGACTTATTCCTGAATATCTCGATTAGCAGGAAAATACCAACCTCATGGTCTAAAGCAATAGTGGTTCCAATTTACAAGAAGGGCAGTAGAGCTGACCCTGCAAACTACCTGCCTATTGCCCTTCTTGATACAATAGGAAAAATATTTGGTTCCCTCTTGCGCCAAAGACTGGTTCATTGGGCATTCAAGGCCGGCAAATCTGACTGTCGTCAAACTGGTTTCACGACCCAAGTAGGTGTGGATGTAAACCTTATTCTATTAACTATCTTGAAATTAACAGCCTTGGAGTCCAAAAAAAGGTTTTCTTCCCTTTCGTCGATCTGCCACAAGCATTTGATGCAATCAATCATCAGAAATTATGGGCCAAATTATGATCATGGAACTGCCCAGAACAGCTCTTACACCAATACGACAATTCAAATAAGATTGAATTCTCAAGGCGACCTTACTCCACCAATAAAGACTCATAAAGGGGTAAAACAGGGCTGCCCACATGCTGCGGACCGATTCAAATTATTCCTTGCTGATCTGCCAGAGTGGTTGGACGCAGTCCAAAGCTTTCTGCCAAAGATCAACGGAACACAATTAAAATGTCTGGTATACGCTGACGACATTGTGTTAATTGACCAAACACAGATTGGGCTACAACGTCTTGTGCAGAGACTAAATGAATATCTGATTCTAAATGACCTGTCCTTAAACACTGAAAAAACTAAGATCATGTGTATTGGCCATACCATCTCAAGAAAGGACAAACAATTTAGATGGGTCATTGAAAACAAGTCTCTAAATACTTTAAAGACAATTCGTTACCTGGGCGTTTTGATAAACAATTCCATCTGTGAAGCCGGTTGGTCCAGTTACCTGATAGATAGAACTAATATTCTAGGTTTACAAGGAGCTAAAATCAATAATGATTATGGAAAATATTCAATTTCTCCTGTAATAATGTTCTATCTGCAGAAGGTAATACCTACACTCACTTTCAGCGGAGAAGCAGGTTGGAATTTGGATCACACTCTTTGGCATAGACTCGAAGGAAAGTTCTGGCGACGTGTATTGGGACCCCCTAATTACATCTCTATTATCGCCCTGCGATATGAACTAGCATTAAATTAATTATATATGACGATTGTTTGGAAATCACTATCCACCCTGCGAAAAATGTCTCTTGGATCCGAAATTCCTGCATACAAAATCTTCACCATCGAAAACTAATGCCCACATCCATCACTTTTAACATCTTAGGTGAACAAATTAAAAGCGATAATCGTCGATGCAAACATCAGTGAGTCTGATCTCCTGACTCGTCCGCAATATGCCAAAAAAAAGCTAGAGATATGGGACTGGATTGCCACTTATAATGGTCGGTCATCTCTCAAATCAACTTTGCCCCCTTCTCGAAGCATAGTGAAACTGCATCATCAGCCAAACTATCTTATGAACTACCCCTCACGCCACCATAGGAGCCAGTTCTTAAGATTCCGTTTAAACGCTCTACATACCAAAGAAATGCAATGGATACAGCATAATAGGGAAATCAGTGACAACACATGTCAGTTTTGTGACACACAGGAGGTTGAATCCCTAAAGCATCTTGTAACCGAGTGTCCTATGCTGATTTCTCAATGAGAACTCCACCTGTGCAAATTCAAGCCGTCTATCTATGATGCGGATGACTGGTGGGATCTTGTAGATGCCGGCAGAAATATCAATCTTTCATGCAGCTTAATCAACTTTTTGGACATGATCATGAAGGCTGTCCCAATCTGAGTTGACTTTTAGTATATTTACGATCCTGGCGAATTTTTGGCTATGGCCCTCCATATGAAGACATTTTTTCTTTTTTTGGAAACGTCTTTTGCCATTCTTTTCTTTGAGATTTTTTGAGACGATTAAACTGTTTTGGAACTTTACATAGACTGAGGATGTTGAATAAATGTAACAAAAGTTTGATATTATATATTGAACTGAAGTTTTACAATAAAATAAAAAAAATAAAAAATAAATAATACAATTATGTCAATTGTATCTCAGAATGGGTGGTCTGCTGGACAGACCGCCTTTCAGTAAAATCCATGCCTAAATCATAGTGAACACATGTGTCCTGCTGCATCAGTCTAATTATCTGGAGTTCCTGATCGCCAGTGGCAAAGAGCAGTTCAGAGGTCGCATGTGTCCTGTTTGACAGCTGCTGTGACAGCAAAGTCACTGAAGATAGAGGTTGTTGGAGGTTGCATTAAAATCTGAACCTCTGATCAAAACCATAATTATTTTGCTAAATGATTGCCTAGTGGCCACACCTGGGTTTTGGTATAGTGGCCAATAGTTTACATAATTATTAAAGCCACAACAGATGTGATTTACACATATGCACGCACTGTGAGCCCAGGCCTGCCATGGAAAGACTATGTGGAATTTAGTCAGACTGCTTGTCTCTGATTAGCTAGCAGGGCAATGGGCAGGAAGTCTGTGTCTCCTTTAATCCCTGGGCGGTTGAGTAACACCTCTCTATCCCAGGAAACTACCTGCATGAAACTCATGGAACTGAGCTTCAAAGATGCACACCCACAATAAAAGAGCCAGTTTCACATCAGCGTGTTGCATACCAAAGGGCCTTCAAGTATGCAAGCTTAGGATGGCGGCAGCAGTAACTAGTCAGGAGGAAGTGAATGGAAAAAAGGTTCCTCCTTAGTTTTCTGTGGCTTCTCTTTCCTTCCTATCTCCTATACTTTCTGCAGAGCAAAGGACTTTGAACGTGATGATAGAATGAACATGTCACTTGTTACACTGACAGGGATTAGATGCCGTAAAGCAGGCATGCTCTCATCTGATCCCATGTCGATATTTACCTTTATAAGGAAGGGGTTTCTCACTCGCTGGAGGCAAATACAGGCTTTCCAAGTCAGAGGCCAGCACTCACTTTTATCTTCACCGGTTTTCAGGCTCCTCACTTAAGGTGAAGGACTTCTGCAGGTACCAGCTTGCCACGATGGGGTGGGATTGAAGAGGAAAAGGACCAATCTTATCCCTGAGCCCCTGTATTGGGACTTACAGCAACAGAAGAACCAATGCAACTGGATTCCTGCATCCTACAGCTTTGAACCATCCTCATGAAGGGGTCAAATGCGTTCATACACCTTCACATCACCAGGGCCTGTGTTGCTGCTTTTAGCACTTCTTGGGACCTTCTTGGAGCTGCTGTTGCTGCATTCATCAGACTGGCTCGAAGTCACCTTTTAGGTTTGGTCAACCAGATCGCTGCTGTGGATGACTTTGAACCACTGCCTCTTGGTATATTGCAATGGACCATCAAGTTCACATCATCTAACCACTCAGACCTCAACTCGATCTGCTGGAAACATTGCGTCACTAATTTTCTTGACCCAGCATGTTCCATTGTCTCGGATGAGCATAACCTTTGAACCACCCCTGTTGAACCCTCTGAGCTACATTGCTTGAACTCCACCTTCAAAATGCATAGGGAAACCACTCGAAACCAACCCGATGCCAGCCACATTCAAACCTGGTTTGATCCTTAAAAATTTAAAGAATGATCCACGCAGCACAACTATTAGAGGTTATTAATTTGATGTCAATCTGATATATTGGTTTTAATCAATATTATGCAGATTTAAGGTGCAGGGGAGAAAAGACGGTCCTGGAACATGGGCCGTAGAAATATGCGATGCAGAATAAAAAGTTCCCAAGATGTGGGAAGACCCCCGTCCCCTGCACACTCTCAATGGCCGAGATTCAGCCAAATTATTCTAATACACGTTAATCTTTCAAAGTAATAGACAGTCTTGAAATGATTGATGAGTATTTAGGAATTCATGCACAAAGAGAGTTAGATTAAACAAATCAATTAGTGTTGGTTAAAGAAAGATTTCCAACAGATTCCTTTGTTCTTCACAAATGCTCCTTTAATGGGAAACCCAAAGCGTTTTGAGCTGGTATGCTCTTCATCAGGGGTTCATATATGTGAAGTTTAAGTATAATTTAATGACATTTTTGTATCAATACAATGATTTATGTTCATTATATATAGATTAAATCTTTAAACTGTCACGATTCAAAGGCATCTCAAGCTTGATAATTCACCTTATAGGTAAGAAAGTTCCAAACGTGATCCGCTCTTGTGTGTACTGTGAGGACATGGTCCAGGTAAGTTCATCACAAAGTGCCTAAGTGACTACAAAGTAAAAAAATGAATTCCTGGGATATCTTTGCTATAAATTGAAATAAAGTATATGGCAGATTCCGGCTCTGTAGGAATGTTTCAAGTTAGGAGAGTCTAAGCAAATCCTCACCTTGTCGCTCATATGTGAAGAGTTACCTGGATGATAAGCGCATTGCGTGTTCTGCGCTGATATCAGCCTGTAGTTCCAGGAATACCAGACCTGTAAGATATGTAGACATAGGTATGTGGAAGTAAGAATTACCCTCTGTGATCTAAGATCTAAATGTGGTAGGAGTCCAAAGTCACTTACTCTACAATCTCGCATAGACCGTTCTGCACAAAGTGGTAGTGATGTTGCTAGCCACGTTGCTATGAATGGCTGTTGCTATCAACAGAGCGGGTGCATGACGTGATGACGTCCTCGCGCTCATTCTGCCGTGATGCCCAATGTCTATTTGCGTTGTGCGGATCAATGTGGGATGGCCCAAATCGTATGAATAATTAATCGAGATAGTGATGCAATGATTGCATTTCATGTTGTCATATTAATGGTAAGCTTCAAAAAATTATTTTAAATATATACACCTACAGAAAAAACAAATTAAGCATTTTATTTCAGCCTCAAGTTGACTGATCAAGCTTGTGATGATATTTACAAAAAAGAGTTTTTGTAGACATTTATTCTGGATGTAGAGGACATATGTCATGTTAACAGCATATTGGTTTTTCAGGGTTGTCTTGATAACAGTTTGCCGTGTGGAGTCATAGGAAATCTGATGTGTCACAGCCTAATGTGTAATTGTGGATTTCTAGCGGGACTGATGATGGGACCCTTCCAGTTTGACCTCTTAACTCAGTCCTATTATGTGGGTCATGTGATTTTTAGAGGTAATGTCCTAGATAATAATCCTGATTCATTCCCAGTGGACCAATAGAGTCCAAATGGTGGATACAGAAAGTTCTCTATTTGCTAGTTTCTTTTGTGAATCTCCTCCACTGGGGAAGGGGTGAATCAATTCAAGAATCACACATCTCATTTGTGCTACTATGTGGCTGGCTTCTCTGAAATGTCTATAATTGGATATCTAATGTTCTCTGTCCTGATGCTGGACTTATGTTCGGTCCAACAGTCTTTGGCCTGCCTAATGGTCTGCCCTACATAGTATATGCCACAAGGACATTTGAGGGCATAGATCAAATGTTTTGTTTTGCAAGTCGTGAATTGACGTAACTTGATCTTTTTACCTGTATTAGGGTGACAAATGTGGTCTCCTTTGATGATATTGGAGCAATGCTGGCAATTGAGGCACAGGAATGTCCCTAATTTTTGTTTGTGTAGCACCATTTGGGCAGGTTTCTACACTCGTTCTGCCTTAATGAGTGAGTCCCTAAGGTTTATTCCTCTGTTATACGCCAACATATTTGGTTCTAGGAACAATTTATTGAGGAATGGGTCTAACTTTATGAAATTCCAATTTCTTTAAATAGTTCTCGCCACTTTATGGCTCTGTGCTGGGAATTTTAACGTATGAATCAGTCTATTACTCTCTTTTTTGGGTTTATTCTTCAGGAGCTCCTCTCTATGGTCGCTATCCGCTCGTGTGATGGCCTTGTCTAGGATGTCAGATGAGTAGCCCCTCGTCTTAAATCTGTAGGACATCAGGTCATATTCCATAAATTCTGTGCATTGTATTGGTGTTAGACACTATTCTCTTAAGCCTGAGGAATTAACTATATTGGAGGCTTTCTTTGAGATGTTTAGGGTGAAAAGTCCCAACGTGCAGAGTGTTGTCCATGTCTGTTGGTTTTCGATAGGTGGTGGTACAAAGTTCGTTATTTGTTAGGGTCACCAATGCATGTAGAAAATGTAAATGTGGTTCTCCCACTTCCAATGTGAACTTAATGTGTTCATGGCATTGGTTAAGATATTCAAAGAACTGTTGTAGTTCTATTTTGCTGCCTTTCCAAATGGCAAAGACATCGTCAATGTAACATTTCCAGAAAAAAAACTTTAGGACACCAGATCTCATTGTTGAGGATGTGGGTTGTCTCAAAATGGTACATATAAATATTCGCGTATATTCGAGCTAATGGTGATCCCATTGAGGTCTCTGCGATCTGAAGGAAAAATGTGCCTTTGTATCTGAAGAAATTATTATAGAGAGTACAATTGATGAATTCAATCGCAAGTACTTTATTAATGTTCACATTTATATGGTTTAAAAGGAACCATTCCAGGGCTTCTATTACCCCCCCATGAGGGATCGAGGTATATATGCTGGTGACAATTAGTGAAAACAAAGTAATTTCTGATTCGGATAGTTCTAACTCGCCCAAGAGCTGTAGGAAATTTGAAGTGTCTTTCAAACAAGTAGAAGTCAGCTGTACCAATGGTTGTAATGTGGTATCCAGATATACTGCCAGTGGGTTAAACACGCTATCTGTCCCAGCTATAATCAGACTAAATGGTGGATTGGTGGGGTCTTGTGGATTATTGAGAGAGCATAGAAGACAGAGGTTATGGGATGTTTATTGAGCAAATATTCTCCTGTGTGGGGTGTTATCCACTCGAGTTCCTCTGCCTTTGTGATAGTCTTTGCAATTAAGGTCATTATGGCTACTGTGGGCTTTTGGTCTAATTCTAGATATGTCCTTGTGTCATGTAAGAGTTCCAGACACGTTGGTTGTCAAATGTGGTATCCATTATCACTAATGCTCATCCTTTGTCTGGGGGTTTCATGATAATGGATAAATCCTCAGTGAGTTCCTTGCGCAGCCGTGTTTGGTGTCTACATAGGTTGGTATGTGTATGTGGATTGTATTTAATCCTCCTCAGATCTTTAGTGGTTTTCAATTTAAAAATATCGATGATTGGGTTATTCATTTGTGGGGAAAGGAGCTCATCGACTTCATTTCAAGATATTCAGTTGTGTCTGATTGTTCTTGGGCTATTTGTAAAGAGTCAAAGAAGACCTTGAGTTCCATCCTTCTCAGTAGTTTGAAGAGGTTGATTTCCTCTTCAAAGCTAGAGCTATTTTCTATTGGAATATATGAGAAGCCTAAATTGAGTGTATCTAATTGGGATTTGGTTAGTATCCTGGATGAGATGTTGACCACTATAGATTCACCTACTTGTTCCGTGCTCTTTGTTGTCTTCTTCCCTCGTCTGGTCTTGCCTCTTCTAAAAAAGCAGCCAAAGGTGGGCCTGTCTGTGTTATACTGGTGCTGGGTTGTGTTAAGCCGATTTCTCTATTCTTCCCAGGAGGGATAGTTGGGACAGTTGGTTGGTTCTCCCCCTCGCCACTTATAACTTCACTGCTTTTAGTTACATCACTATTTGGTGTCTGCAGTTGTCGTAGTTTAGTTGGAACTTGTCTGGATGAATTGCAGAACTTCTGCCATGTATAAACAATGTCTGTAGTATAGTCCAATGTGTTTCTCCTAAATGTATGAGTTGTTTACGCTCGCTCCTTTCCAGAATAGATAGCTGACCTTGGTTTCTTTAGTCTTGACTCTAGGCCAGACAGCCTTGTCATGCAGCTCCATGAGCCGAATATTCTTGCTGCAACACAGTTTTCCATTCCCACTTCATGGGTTCCAGACTACTAAATTCATGATACCAATGCCCAGTTTCTGTACAGTGGTGACTTTGCCTGCATTCTATTCACTACTCATCGCCAGCTTTTATGATTACTTAATCTACCTTGCGTTTCTGCGTCTGTACATTTATTGAACTGTTGTTTTTCTGCAGCACTTCATGAACGTGTTATCTTCCCCTTTTATAGTTCAAAGTTCCCTTGATTCTTTACTTTGTCATTAGTTTCTTTAGGATCTATACATCATCTTCAGCCAGTATCTCGGGAAATTGTGCATACTCTTTATGACGTCGCTAGCTCAATTTCTTTGCTCTTTCTCATATTCCTTCAGGGAGTTCCTCCCGCAGGTTATCATCACTTCGGGGATACATTCGATAAGGTTCTCTCAATGGTAATCTTCTTCCAAACACTTGTTGCGGTATTGGCAAACCGGCTGGTGTCAAACATGGCACAGTCTCATGTCTCCAATACAACGGGAGGTAGAGGGTTGATCTCCCGCAGATGTATACAGTTGCTCCTCTAAATTCCCCACTCTACATTCCCCCCTCTAGTCGAGTCCTCGACCACCTCGTCATGTATTTCTGCATCTTTGTATCTTCATTTTGAAAATATTTTTCTTGTGTGTCCATATTTTCAACACCCCTCCCCCTCATGTTGCCCGCTGTTTTAATGTGTTCATCCACACTCCAGGTCATGTAATTACATTGTCAGTGCAGACCTGGGGATGGAACATGTGGTGCTCCATGTTGTCTTGCTTCCAAGGCGAGCACATTGCCCCTGAGCTATCCTCCCATGACTTTGGAACATATTGTCGCATTAACCAATGGCACTACAGCCACTGGGCCTGCCTTTGTCTTGCACCCATGTCACTAATTTGGAGTACTTGGCACAAGACTTCAAACACTCATCATTCACCTTCTGTATTCCTTGTATTGCTTTATTCCTTAACAAATGAGCTGTGCAAGACATCATTCAATCTTCCCATCCTTTGCTCATGTTCACTCATCCATAGATTAGCAGCTGTGATTGTTCCCAGCATCCAGGCATCAAAGCTTTTTCCGTAATATCAGAACAATTCATCCTCTTCATTTCCTCAACTATCACGTTATCTTGCCATGCAGCAAGATACACCAGTATCTCGTCTGTCCATCAGGCTCCTTCTCCATTTGAGTAGTCTTAATATAGTCAGCTTGGTATGGGAACAACTGTCTTGTTCTCCATCGATGGGTTGCCCAAGTCCCATGGAATAGTCCCCGACTAGTACATGCTGCATGATGGCTGAAGCATTTCGCATCGGATGCTGACACTTAGTATTTACTGTATTCATGGCATAGGGAATGAGAGCAGACATAGCAATTCTCATCAGATGCTCTTTCCCCCACCTTTTTCATGTGTTGATACCACATATTATTCCCCACGTGAGCTGTATTATCTAGATATTTATTTATCCCCTAATTATCTTCCTCTGCATCTTTTTTATGTCCTCTAGCATACCCATAGAGATCAAAGAAATTGTCATCATTCGTACTCATAGGAGGGAAAACCATAGGAGCTCTTTCTTCAATGGGACTATTAGGGAAATAAAGACTGTGAAATTTAAGATACAAATTGATAAAGAGAATAATCATGCAAATGTATATTACGCATTGAAGTCTAGGGAACCGTTTGTTGTGCCATCCTAACGCTTGCTGAACTCGTGCTCTCTCTATAATCATGTTATCTCCCTCATTAATTGTTTTGAGTACAAATATATAGTTCTTTTACATTTGTAACTGCACAATCTGTACAATTATAGCAATGAGGAGTCTTCTTATCAGTTGACTGTTTTTGATATCCTGTAAAAAAGTAAGATTATTGACATCTCTTCTGTCAAGAGCAGGGTAAGATTGAAGTATAAACACAAAGATAGCAACCACAAGTCGATGTGTGTCACTGTTTACAGGAATCATGTATTTTATCAATCAAAATAGATATTCTCTGCAAAATAAATCAGGATATTGAGCTCTCTTCCAATTTCTGATCAAGAACTGACATTTAGGAATAGTACTGATGCATTATTAATTTCTCCAATATATTTGTAAAAGTTTATTTCAGCCTCTGGAATTCTTCCGCAAGTCCTGGCACTTCCTGCTAAAATATATAAACAGTGTCCATTACATTTCCAGTCCAAAAGAAATATGTTTTAATCGCTTGCTGCTTTATTGTCCTTCTTCTTGGTCATCGATTGAGACTATAGAGGCGGACATTCTTTTTCTTGTCTTCCTTCTAGGTCAGCAACCATTGGAGGGAGGGTCTCGCCTTTATAAATCTTCATGTCGCCTAGATGCAGCCAAACTCATCTTCCCGATACCTTAACTGCAGAAGGGGAGACTTCCTCAACGATAAAGGGGCCATTGAACCGAGGTTCATGCCAGCTTCTGGTGAAATTCTTTAAGTTCATGTCCCCAACATATAATTTTGGTGGTGGCAGTAGCTCACTTATATTGGTCGCTGGATTGTCCTCTTCTGTGTTCCTAGATGTCTCCCCCGATGCTTGACTTGATCGGAAATGAAAGAAATACTGGTAGTCTTACATATCAAATAATCGTGCATTTCATCACATAGAGTCTTCGCTAAACTCTGGGCATCACTCCTGATCCTAGACAGAGGTGTAAGGGGCATTCTCATATGATGCCATGTCACTAACTCATGCGGGGTGAGGTGGTGGTCCGAACCTGGCTGATTCTGAAGGGCATTTGAGGCTATGGGTAGGCAATATAGCCATCCCTTTTTTAAAGTCAATTTAATCTTGGCGATCCTCTCATTGAAGAGGGCGTTGAATCTCTTGCATATCATGTTCGCTTGTGGGTGATAGGAAGAAGAAAACTTGTGCTTTATACTTAATAGAAGCCCAATTTGTTCAAATAGTTCATTGACAAAATGTGGCCCGTTATCACCTCTTAGTACTTTGCACACACCCCACCTGGGGAATACTTCGCGCACTAGACACTTTGCTGCACAAGTGGCATCAGGGTGTGCACACGTGCCAGCTTCGATCTACCTAGAGAAGGGACACACCACCACTAATAGATACCTGTAGCCGTTACATGCCATTACATGCCATTCAGTCGAGGTATTACTCCTCTAATTGTTCTTACTGTATGCCCAGCAGTAAACTTTAGACATGATGCAATTCACTAAGAACTGTGCATCGTGTTCCAATAAATTGGGAAAGAACCAGTCTTCTGCAATTGTGACAGCAAGACTTTCTCTGGTTATATGCATGGGGTAATGCAGCTGCTCAAGTGCGACCTTCAATAATGCTGCTGGCATTACTGGCTTTCCAGTGCTTTCCTGTCTCCATAAAACTTCTGTGATGGATAAGGAACACCCCCTTCATTTCCACAGCTCTTCCTCCTGCTGCTTGTGCTGAAAAGTGAGACAGTAGTCTTGCACTTGTCACTACCTCAAATTCACCATTTAGTCTATGTCTCACCACTGCAGAGCATAAATGCCTCTTTCCACTAGTCTGGCCAATTTTCGAAGAGCCGTCAATAAAAAGAATCTCCCCTCCTGCCAAAGCCATCATAAAATTCAACATAATTTGCACAGTCATGCACACGATCACCTTCTTATACGGGTTCTTATACGGGTTCATCTACAAACGTGGCTGGGTTCACTATTTTACATCTCACAATTTTAAGCATTGGATTAGAAATCATTACTTCCTAAACTGAAGCTCTTTGGGACATTAATGTGCCCTTGGGTTTTTTCTAGAATGGCAAAAAAGGCATGCCCCACGGAAAGCGTCATAGAACAGCCCATAACAATACTAGTAGATTTCTCAATTGCAAATGTGGCAGCAGCCAAAAATTGTTTGCAAGGGAAGTGTCCTCTCATAACTGGATCTAAGATCCCGCTGTAATATGCCAAAGGTTTGTACCCCAATGTTGTCCTTTGTGTCAACACTGCTGTCGTAACTGTCCCATTTGTGTGTGAAAATAAATAAAATTCCTCGCCATAGTTGGGAAACCCTAAAACTGGAGTCATACAAATTGCTCTCTTCAATTCCTCAAATCCTTCCTCCATTTCTTCAGTCCATTCTATATTTTCCTTACCAACTTGTGCCTTTTTTAATGCTTGCAGAAGTGGCTTGGTATATGTGTTGTAATCAAACACCCAGGATCCCCAGTAATTGCACAAGCCCAAGAACTGTTGCATTTATCTCACTGTGTTCGGTTTTGGTGTTTTCATAATTGCCTCCGCCCTTTCGGATGTTACTTTCCATGCAAGATCAAATGACCTTTATACAACACCTCTTCTTAGCAATACTGTAATTTCTCCTTGTCCACATTATATCCCTTGTCTTTAAAATTGTCATTAGTTGGGCAGAGTCTTGCCTACACTCATCCACTGATGTACTGCAAATCAGTATGTCATTGACATACTGTATACCTGCACTCTTAAAATCAATAAAGCCTAGATCCATCTGTAAGACCCTGTTAAAGATCGATGGAGACTCACAATATCCTTGAGGCAAACAAGTGTGTTTTAGTAATTTTAGTCTAAACGTAAAGGAAGTCAAGTCTTGTGAGTCCTAATGCAGCGTGATCGATAAAAAAGCATTTTCAATTCGATAACCGTAAAGTACTGAGATTCTACTGGGATACTGCACAATATTGTCGCGGGATTAGGAACCAAAGGAAACTCTGCCTCTACAATCTGTTTAAGAGGTCGCAAATCCTGGATAAATCTCCACAGCCACCCTTTAGATTTTTTAATCAGATACAGCGTGGTATTACACAATGACTCTGAAATCCACTATTCCCTTCTATAAGCCTATGTCATAGGGGCATGTGGTCCATAGGGCACTTGGCACCTTTTTGAGGTCTTCCGGGAAAAATGCTGGTCGTTGCCACATTATCACCATTTGCTGTGGGACTTCTCTCTTCTCGATACTTATCCAGTACGTAATGCTCATGAAGAACACCACTTCGTCATCAATACATATTTCTCTGAACATATCGTCATCTGTTATGTCAGTCAATCTGTGCCCCTCCTCAAGAGCTATCACTGTTCTCCATGATCTACCTTCATCATCTACCCCTTCGAGCATGGGTATCTCGCCTCGTACTATAGCTGCTTCCAACTCTATAGGAATAGTATGTCCATCTTCCTCATCCACAGGTATTTGTGGTCTAAATAAAAATTAATTGGGCATTCTCACACTCTTCCCTCACCAGACCAGGTAGCCATGTTAACAAAATGCTTACCCCATATAGAAAGACTTCTGGATCTACCAGGATGCCTCGCAGAGCCACTTGCCCTGTGAACGCCAGTATGAACTCTCCCATGTTTAAATTGTGTATTCCTGGAGTGGAGCACACTATTCCGAAATCAGTAAATGAAATCATCATGTTAAGTTTTGTCATTAAATCTCTTTCTAAAATGTTAAATGGTGTCTGTCGTGAATATAACAGAGGGATGGACATGTCACATTCCCCTATGGGGACCGGTAATTTGTCAGTAAAAGGAACTAAATTTGTAGCTCCAGAGAACCCTTGAGCATTCATGGAAATACCTGACATTGGCTATTTTACCTCCCGTATACAAGAAGCAGTTGCCCCAGTGTCTACAAGAAAAGAAATGTATTTGCCCTTTACCGTCACACTGACCCTTGTTTCATCTTGGGGGTCTGGTGTCACAGATAGTACAGAGCACATCAAGTAACTCTGTGAGCTGTCCTATTGAGTGTACAAGCTCATCCCCGTGAAATTATTTCCTCCTACCACAGTGACACCTCCTATTCTATGAGTCAGTACTTGTCCTGTATTCGCATATTGTTGTGTCTGCATAGGTGCTTGTTGCGACTGACCTTGCGGTGGATGCATTTGTACTTGTCCCTGCTGCTGTACCTGCTGTACTTGTGGTGTCTGTGGCTGATAGGATGGGTGAATTTTTGCAAAACACTGTCTTGTTTGTGTGCTGTATGGCGGAGGATAAGATGTCCCCCCTCTTGAAAACTGGCCATTTGGGACACTCCCTCAGCTCCTTCACACGCGCACAATATGCCCTGTTATTCCACAATTCCAACACACTGAGGGTGGCAATCTGGCTATTCCTCCTTGGATATATCCTCCCTGAGCATTCTGGTTCTCATTCTGATTGTTTTTAAATCCACCTTGGCTGTTCTGAAATTCACCTCCTCTTCCCCTAAAAACCAAACCTCTGCCTCGTGGCACAAACCCATACCCACCTAGATCCATCAGGCACAAATTATTCACCTGTGATGTACCTATTGCTTTCTGCATATCCATTTCTTCTTTGCTTGTCAAAACTGCCCCTTCTATGGCAAATTTTGACAATTTTTTCTGAACTAATTTGGCCTCCTCAATTTTTCTGTTTTCATACTTTTTTTTTCTTCTCTTGTAGAAACCAACAGTGATGTACTATAGTCATTGTATCTCAGCCCGTGGCTTCAATTCCATTCCCACCTGTTTTTTTTTCATCTGTCTTTGTACTGGCTCTGGTAAACTTTGACATAAAATATGATAAAATAATGTCACTGTTTTGTTTTTTCCCACGGCTCACAAGTTTCAAGCTGCCATATCTCCTGAATATCCTGAATATAAGCAATAGGATCCTCATCTTCCTACATTTATCGTGTCATAATAGTACCCATATCTGATCTGTCAGGATACTGTACCCCATGAGCCCTCCAAACAGGTGTCCTAAAATGATTAAATGGCACTCCATCCTGCGCTGTGTTTTGCGCAGTCATACTTTAATACCCTGCTCTCCTCCATATGTCAACAGCCCTATCCCCAAGAAAGGCTGCAGGAGACCTTTTATGTCTCCTATGCTCAGCATATTTCCTACTGTCATTTCCTCTGATTTGTATATCCATTTCCCAGCCCCTGAAGTTAAACTAGGGAGCTTGCATTTTAAATTATCCTTGTTCATCTGTGGCCATGGAATATATTGTGGTCTTGCTCCCCCATTCTCTAGCAAAGGGAACTGTGTGAACCGCATCCCATAATCAGAACCTACTATTAGTCTATCTATAGCAGGGGTAATCGTCCCTATCCGTCTCCTTACTGGTAATGACCTTAACCTGCTTACATATGGTGGAGACTCTCCCCTCTCACTATACAATCATCTTTGGGGATGCTCAGGATATGCTATGGGATCTGGCGTCTGTCTTTAGGATGTTCCAGATCTGACCATCTCACTTCTTTATCCATTTACTGGCTCCCCAAGGGGGTGCACGCACCCTCTCCTTCTGTCTCACAACCTGACTCTCTCTCCTCGTCTGACATTTCAAGACTGCAACTCGTATGACTGTAATCCCCAAAGCCTTTATCTAGGTGTAATCTGCTTAAAGACAGTGCTCAGCATTCATAACTAAACATGTTTTCCTCCTCAATTCGTGGTTGAGGTACCGGGGATCGATTATTGTCCCCTCGAGTTCCATACTCACTATCTCATCTTAATTGCTAATAAACATTATTGATCCTTTCTCCAATGCCTTTTGCATCATACCTTTCTTCTTCTAGTGTTACTCTAGGTGTTTCTAGTGTTTTCTCCTTTGTAAGGAGACTTTCTCTCTCTCTCCCATCCTATTTCTGGGCTCTGCCTCATTTGTTCCTTGAGGCTAAGACTGCCATCTAAAGCTTGCTGCCTCCTATTCTGTTCTATTTCGTCATCTACTTCCCTTCTCTTTCTCGCATCGCTTTTAACATTTGTTTCTACCTGCCTTCGTTCTTCCCTTCTTGCTTCCTGTCTTCGTTCTTCTTCTTCTTTCCTTCTCTGCAACCTTCTGTCCTTTATTCTTTGCACTTCTTCCTCCTCTAACTTTCTTTCCTTCCTCTCTTTCTTCTATCGCTCTTTCTCTACTGTCATACATTCTTTGTTCTTCTGCCTGTTTTTTGTCCTTCTTTTGTTCTTCCCTGTATATCTGTTCCTGTCGATCCCTTTGTTTCCTTTCTTCCACCCTCAATCTCCTTTTCTCTTTCCATGTCCTTCTTTTTTGCTCATCTTTATCTTCTCTTTGCCTAACTTCCTCACTGCTTTTCCCATCTAACTTGAGTGGTATCTGTCCTCCCATCCATTCATTCTGTACGAGCATACCCTCATCAGCCCTGTCCTGTTCTCCTTTTCATCGCTTAATTTCTTGATCTATGTCTGTCAATAAATTCGACCTGTCACCTCTTTCTTCCTTATCTTGTGTAAACTTACAAGCATCTTCCTTTATTTTACTCTCTTCTGGACTGTTGTCACTACTCTAAGCAGGGAGTTCATATGTCGGGTTACTATACCCCGCTGCTGTTTTCAACTCCTTTAAAGGTTAGACTATTATCTCTTCTGTATTTACTTTGTTAATTTCAAACGAGGTAAGAGGAGCTGAGGGCTCAACACCCTCCCCCCTATGCTGATTAAGCACCCACTCCTCTGGTGACAGGTCTTCCTTTTCCTCTTGGTAAATTTTACAAAGTTCTACAATTGCCAGTCTTTACTCTAATTTCGTTCCTGTGTACGCATCGTGCCCTTAAGTGGTCATGTTTTGCAATATCGCTTTTGACAATGAACCCCCTTGTGACCATGGCATGAACATTTTATCTGCTGTACCCTTTACCCATTCTGCACTTTACTGTTTGAGCTTGGGTGCATGTTTTGGCAGTGTCTTACAAAGATATGATATGATAGGTTATTTATAACGCCCTTAATATCTCAAGGTTTCGAAGCGTGGACCCGGGGATCGTACATGTGGTGCTCTGTGTTGTCTTGCTTCCAAGGCGAGCACGTTGCCCCTGAGCTATCCTCCCGAGACATGCAAAGGTGCATGAGAGGAGTATCCTCCATAATGACAAGTCTCAATCGACTGTCAATAATTACCAGATAATTTAATAAACTCTTTATTTCAACTCAAATTGCCACTTTTAATGTTTTAAAACAAAAAATATAAGCCAACACCACCAATCGCCGCTCAATCCTCTTTTCTTTCAGTAACCTATCTATCTTTTGATTGCCGCCAATTGTCTACTGCACCTTAACTTCCAAATTCTCATAATTCTATTACTTCTCGATCTTTTTACACAATAAATAATATTTAAAATAACCACACACTACACATTAACAACCCCCGTGATCACCTTCCCTTCATTATCAATCATTTATAATAAGCGGTATACTTCTCCCACCTCTACTTATTTTACTCTATGCAGGGTTTAATACATCACCTTTTACTGTCCTGACCATGCATTTATTCTTTTATCACTACTCCCACTGGAGTTTGAAATGTCTTCCTACAATTCCCTTGTACTAGGATTTCTAGCTGCTATCTTTGTCTGCACGACATTTTCCGTTACTCAAAATATCACAATCCCACCCCTTTATATTCCCATTTCCCTCAGTCTACTTACATTTGTTAATCAACTCGAGGCCTTCGGTATCGACTCCTCCTCCAATCTGACCACTTTGCCTTCCGTCCGCAGAGCGCCCATGGAAAATGAGCAGGGATTTCTTCAAAGAGCAATCTGCCCACCGTCTCGATTCTTCTTGCAAGTTTATTTCTATTGGCCGCTCTCCACAGGAAACCCTGCAATCTTCTAGCTAATGGCTGAGGATGCCTGATCGTCCAAAATACAGGATCAGAACTGGTTTGGATCTTGAAAGCATCCGCACTGCCACCACGTGAGTTTATGGGGCTTAGGAACGTGCATATGAAATGGATGGGATTACACCAGAATAATTCGGAGTCCAAATAACGGAATAAACTCAGCAAGATGGCAAAGTATAGTTTTATTAATAATTATTTAAAACAGGGAGGTTATAACAAACATCAACAGACGGACGCTCAGTCTCTCAATGATCTCTACAAAAAACATACCTCTTATAGTAATAATGCTTCAGACTGACGTCACACTATGTGGCAATAGTGAAAGACCTATGAAGGGTCAGGATTGGTTAAAGAAAACATCTAGATATACAATTCTTTAGGAGCTAGAATTGTTACTGCTGTCCACTATCAGGTGGACAACTTATGCCTTCCTCTAAAAACATGTAATTTCAGAAACATTTAGATACACAGTTTCTCATTGGTCTTCAAACCATAAGGTCCTTCGTTATGGGCTAATTCAATTGGTTGGCATGCTAGTGCCATGTCTGGAACATTCGGTTCATTTAGCAACACGTAAGCCGAGACCCAGGTGCAAGGAGATAGGGCATAAAACTACCCCACCACCCAATTAGCCCAGAATCTCTCATTACCCATGTCTTCTGCCATGAATTTGTCTTAGTACTTGGTCTTGCAGAGTATCCTCATCTTTCAGAATGCATGGGAGTGAGGGCATTCGCTATTGTGTCTGGGACTTCAAGTTCAAACTTTATTTCCATTGTTGGCTCACATGACAGAAGACCAGGATTTGGTCCATTTTGTAGGTTTTAAATGTTCTAGATGAATTAATCTTGGCATCCTGGTGTTCTTTCTTTGCACCTTAACAAGGGAGAATTCATTTTACGCATGCTTGCTCCAGTCATGACTCTAGGCCAGACAGCCTTGTCATGCAGGTCCATGAGCCGATTATTCTTGCTGCGACACAGTTTTCCATTCCCGCTTCATGGGTTGCAGGTTACTAAATTCATTATGCCAATGTCCACATTTCTGTACAATGGCTGCTTCACCCGCATTCTATTCACTACTCATAGCCAGCTTCTATGATGACTTAATCTACCTTGCTTTTCAGCGTCTGTACACTTATTGAACAGTTGTTTTTCTGCAGCACTTAGTGCAAGTGTAATCTTCCTCTTTTATATTTGAAAGTTCACTTGATTCTTTGCTTCGTCATTAGTTTCTTTAGGATCTATACATTATCTTCAGCCAGTATCTCGGGATGCCGTGCATACTTTTTAGAATGTCACTAGCTCCTTGTTTTTGCTCATATTCCTTCAGGGAGTTCCTCCCGCAGGTTATCATCACTTCAGGGGTACATTTGATAAATTTCTCTCAGTGGGTATCTTCTTCCAAACACTTTGCGAGTGTCAAACACAGCATGGTCTCATGTCTCCAATACAAGGGAGCTAGGTGGGTGGGATCTCCTGCAGATGTATACAGTTGCTCCTCTACACTCCTGGTGTATAGTAGTTTTGATTTTGATAGTTCCTCAATAGTGAGGAGAATGAGGTCAATAGAACATTTGTTAAGGCTCTGGTCCCACCTTTTGATGAACTCCTGACTTTCCTTGAAAAGTGTTGGTTTAAGATATACCTTGAGTCCTTTGGGAGTCTTTTTGCCTTATAATATTGGGCTAGTGTGGTAGCGTGGAGGTTTTGATATCTCTCAAGTCTTTCTGGGTGTTCTGTGGAGGTAGTCTCCCTTTCTACGTCTGATATGAGTGCTAATATACAGGTGACCTCATCTTCACTAAAGGCGAATGTGTGGCTGCTTTATTAGTTAAAGAGCTAATCTTCGAAAATGACATGCTCAGGTTTATGGGTGCTGGTGTGAGTTTTGTGCCAACCCCAAGGGGATGAAGGGGGTGAATACAATAATCGAAAAGGATGATTCACCCAGCACACCTATTAGAAGTTATTAAGTTGATGTCAATCAGATATATTGGTTTTGATCAATATTATGCAGATTTAATGTGCAGGGGAGAAATGATGGGCCTGGAACATGGGCCGCAGAAGTATGTGATGCAGAAAAAAAAAATCCCATTGCCTGCACACTCTCAATGCCCGAGATTAAGCCACATTATTCTAATACAGGTTCATCTATCAAAGTAATAGACAGTCTTGACTCCACAAAGCGAGTTAGATTAAACAAATCAATTAGTGTTGGTTAAAGAAAGATTTCCAACAGGTTCTTTTGTTCTTCACAAATTCTCCTTTAATGGGAAACCCAACGCGTTTCGAGTGGGTACGCTCTTCATCATTGGTTCATATATGTGAAGTTTAACTGTAATTTCATGAAAAAATTGTATAAATACAACGATTGCTGTTCATTATGTATAGATTACATCTTTAAACTGTCAAGATTCAAAGGCATCTCAAGCTTGATAAGTCACCTTATAGGTAAGAAAGTTCCAAACGTGATCCGGTCTTGTGTGTACTGTGCGGACATGGTCCAGGTAAATTCATCACAAAGTGCCCAAGTAACTACAAAATAAGAAAGGAATTCATGGGATATCTGTGCTATGAATTGAAATAAAGTATATGGGGGATTCCCGCTCTGTAGTAATGTTTCAAGTTAGGAGAGTGTAAGCAAATCCTCACCTTGTAGCTCAAATGCAGTGAGTTAACCTGGATGATAAGCGCATTGCGCATTCTGCGTTGATGTTGGCATGTAGTTCTGGGAATACCCAACCTGCAAGATATGTAGACATAGGTCTGTGATAGTAAGAGCTACCCTATGCGATCTAAGATCTAAATTTGGTAGGAATCCAAAGTCACTTACTCTACAATCTCGTATAGACCGTTCTACATGAAGTGGTAGTGATGCTGCTAGCTGCGTTGCTATGGACCACTGTTGCTATCAACAGCGCAGGCGCGTGACATGATGACGTCATCCCGCTCATTCTGCCATGATGCCCAATGTCTATCCACATTGTGCAGGTCAATGTGGGATAGCCCAAATTGTATGAATAATTAATCGAGCTAGTGACGCAATGATTGAATTTCATGCTGTTATATTAAAATGCTTCAAAGGAGGAGATCTACAAAAGAAACTAGCACAGAGAGAACTTTTCTGGGTCCACCATTTGAACTCTATTACTCCACTGGGAATGATTGAGGAGTATTATCTAGGACCTTACCTCTAGAAATCACATGACCCACATAATAGGGCAGACTTAAGATCAAATTGGAAGGGTGCCATCATCAGCTCTTTCTGTATTCACATTACATGCTTTTTATTTCAGCAAGGTATGGTTTCTACCATTGTGGAGTAACATGTGCAGGTTTCTATGTTACGTGGCACTGTGTGAACGAAGTGGCTACGAGAAACACACTCCCTTCTGTTGAATTATGGGAGTGGTATCTTTGGAATGGCAGATTCGGCTGAAAGATGTGGTGATGTCTGGTTAACCTCTCTGTGAGATGCTGTGGGTTGAGGTGTTGGTTATTATGAAGCTGAAAGTGGAAATGATTCTACCTCTATCTCAAACTACATTTTGCATAGTCCTAAGGGAGTCTCAGTTATTCAGCAACATTGTAATGAGAGGCCAACATGGAGACTATATGGAGAATCACCACCCTAAGTAGATGAAGGGAATGCCAGAAGCAAGCAAATATGATAGCGAATGCCCTCCATTCTGGTTGTAAAATGATGGTCCTAAGTCCAGATGAGGAAAGCCAGTTTCTGGAAGGGAGAAAACATTTCTGAAGATCTGATAGAAACCCTGTATTTAAGATCATGCAGGAAATGCAGACCAATATGTAAAGCCAAAGCCATGTGAAAACATAGACATAAAGTTGAATTCTTTCACTGACAGTAGTGTCACAGAAGTCATCAAGAATACACCAACTCTCGTTAAGGGTTTCTATTGAAACACTTGAGAAGGGGCTCATTAAGGGACATCCCTCTCTCATATTCCTTCAGTTCCTCTGCCTCCGAATGTACACTAGAGATCGATAACCCCTAATGTCTAATAAATGACTGGCTGTTTATGATGGCCCAAGGGCAAACAACCTTTCTCTCTCTATCTCTCTCTCTCTCTCTCTCTTTCTCTCTCTCTCTCTCAGAACAATATATGTGAGCCCTGAGCTAGGTCTGACAGTTTGAATATTATCAAGGAATGGTGCCTTTCACTGACACAGGTCTCACTCTCTCCCTTCCTTTCATGCTCTAATTCGCTGCACCCTGTAGTTATATATTTCCTTTCCCTGTTTCCTTTACTTTCCAATCTCTTCCTCATCTCTCCTTCTCTTTCCCTGACTCTTCCCTTTCACTTTTGCTCAGATGTTCTCCTTCTTACATCTACTCTCTTTTGCTGTATGCCACTATTCTACCCCCTCCGTTCTACTATTCACACCCTCTCTGCATTAATACTCTCACCTCTCCACATTTCTAATCTCCCACTTTCACCCGACTACTCTCCACTACACCCACACCTTCTCCTACAGTCTCCACCCTTGCACTCCCCAGTTACATCCTCATTCAAAGTCATTCACCCTGCTGTCCCTCTGGTAGTCTCATGTACTCTCCTCACACACAAGCACCACTTTCTCCAACTAACCAATACCTCATCTTGCAAACGGCTCCACTAATCCCTCTTTGTGCACCTGTCCTTCCTTTGTTTGGTCATTTGGTTCTCCATCTCCTCTCTTGACCTCATCCGAACATCACACACATCCTTGATTCCCAGGTCCCCTTTCATCCTCCCTCTTCTCTTTCCATTGTTCCTTTCATTAATCTGCCCCCCCCCCTCCCCCCGGGCCATCCAATGTCTTTCTTGCCCCAAAATCTGGGTTACAGGTAAACAAACAAATCTACCAGTCTTTAAGCCCCACCCCTTTTAATAGACAGATCTGCTGGCAGTAGTTAATAGCATTCAGCTTAGAATGCAGTCAATGTCAAAGTTCGTTTCAGGACAAAACAGAGCATCTGAAGTGCCAATTTGATAGGCAGGCCGCTCCCTGATCCGGCTGAAGGTTGGATCAGTGTTATAGACCATGTCACATATATCGTGGGGATCACTGGTTTGAAGTCTGATTTGACCTGCAGTCATGTTGTTCCTCACTTCCTGATTCCCAGTTGGGTTGCTCGCACTCTCCTACAAAACCAGGCGATCTGGCTGATGTAGTATAATGGGACAAACAGGCTTGTCAGTATTGTGAATAGCAGCAATGTGGAAAGAAAATGAGAAATTCAGTACTCTCATCCAGGTGCAGGCAGAATCAGCAGAGCCTGTGTCCCTCCCATCTCCAATGCCCCGCCTCTGTGGGACTGGCTCTGGTAAAAAAAAAAACTGGTAGGCCGCCCACCCCAAGTTGAGAGGGGCCCATCGCCTCTTGACAGGGTCAGATGCCTGCTATTCAGAGAGTAAACATGAAAATAATCAAAAGTGTGAAGCTGCAGTACAAATTGGAGACACATATTCAATGTAGAGAATAGATATCTTGAAGTTGAAAGAACGCAACCGGCTTAGGTGCGATAAATTAGAAATTGGAAAGGCAACAGGAGCAGTTGAAAAATTGTAGGTTTGGCAAAATATGTTTGATCAGAGTACTCACAGACAGTAAAATAGGTGTAGAATGTATATATTTATTGTTGTCATGTTCAAACAATCACTTTTGTTAGAGAAAGACATTGCAGTAACTGAAGTGGCTAGTCAATGTGCTCCCAGGGATCTTATGTGGTGAAAAGTGGTGGAGTATACGAAATTGAAAATATTGGTGAACTTGGTTCTTTTATGCCAAAGCAGAGCATTTTGAAGGTAGGGAAAACAAAGTGGTAGATTGAATATGGCAATTTTTGGTATGTGCTTATGTCTCAAATCAGTGGATCCACAGAGCAAAAATGGGAGTGGGTGAGGACTTATTTAGATGTTTCAGGATATCCAATTCACAGCCAATCATCAATTTCCTCCAAAAGTAAAGATTATTAGCCCCCTCAAAAAAAAAATGCCTGGACAGCTAACAAGACAGAGAAAAGAAGGAGCTTTTTAAGTGTAAACACAGATGGGTAGGACCCATAGTGCAGATGGGGGACCATATCCAACCTTCATGCACCCCACATGATCCTCAGCACGAAGGCAGAGAAACAACATATGTGCCTCACTTCCAGGCCCATCACCATGAACTTCAATGCATTGCAGGTGTGAGAAATGCTATTTACTCAGACAACCGTTCAAACCATACCCAATCGATGACATCACCACTGACATCACGACGTAGCCCAATGATACATGAAGGACATATGCATACATTCATGAAGTTACATGAACATGCACTTGTTTTTTGCTTAGGGATACGAAGCATATGCTTATGACCCATATAGGTAAGAGGACAGATACATATACATATCTTTCACAAAAGCTAAAACCACAAGATGCAAAGATTTCATATATTTAGCTTGCATTTGCTTGACTGCTATTATCATGGAGAAGCCATAGGGAAGGAAATAAAAGCTATAGGTCTCTGAATTTGATGGCAAAGGAGAGACAGGCTTCAAGCACATGGGAAGGCTGAAACGATTGCCACGGCCCGAGGCGAGCAGAAACAAGGCACTCAGTCAAAGACAAATTGAGACGGAAAAGTTCCTGTTCCTGTTACCAAGACAATAAGCCATCGAACCAAGGGAGAAAAAGCTACACATGTTGCATCTGGGTGTTCAATGAATGCATTCTCACAGGTTTAGGTGATCAGAGAATGGCAACATTATGGAACACTTCACACCTCCATGTTCATTCCCATTGCCTTGAAAAGGTACACTCAGCCTGGTAACTGTCCAGGGTCCCAGGAATGGGAGAACGCTCTCTGACCAATCCGGATTCAACTTTCACAGTGGGGACAATTTGTTGCAAAGACCAATGGTGTTACTGGGACCCACAACATTGTAGACTGGTAGTAGTATGGTTGGTCTCAGGAGGGGCTCCTAGACATGGTTCTCCAATCGTAGGACTAACCTAGAGATTCTCTATATGCAACCGGCCCAAACTGACCAATGTTATCGGCTAATAGGTTTGTGGGATGATACCTGAGTTTGTCACATCACAACTGTACAAAACCAAATGACACAGGCTCGGAAGTCGAGAGCTCTAGAGAATATTTCTTTTCTGGTGTGATCCCTTTCTATTTTGATTGCTAATAAAAGACAGTAACTTTGTCTCATGGCTGATTCTTCTGTTCCTCTGCCGGGGGGGGCGCGTTGACGGGCCCAAGTGTTCTCTGCCTGTAATCAGGGTGAAGGATTGAAACCCTCTCCTACCTTTAACAATAGTGTCCACATGATATGAGTCTGAGAAAAAAGTAGAAAAAGTAGTTGCACTATTAATCAGGCCCAATCTAGTCTTATAGTCAAGAGGACTATATTTGTTAAAAGTGGTTCTTGGGGAGAATGGAATATAAGCAATTGGGGGATAATACGTAGTAACATATTTTGTTGCTCAAATCAAGATAGTTTATGTTCAATATAAGCTTTGTCAGAAGACCTTTATGGCTTTGGTTGAAAAATGATATGGTGATTTTAATCAACCCTTATGTCTCAATCTAGATAAATCATCCTGAAAGACTAATAATTATCATCAAACTTGTTTATTTTACACATTAAGCCCATAAAACACAAAACATAATAATTCAGCAGTCCTCTCACGAACTATATCACACTTATAAAATAATGTAATAAAAAATAATATCAAAAAGACAATAGCAGAGATATAACTATACACATTGCATCAAGATGTTCAATCTTAAGTAAACTAAAATCAAGTTATTCATATTAAGCTGACTATCAAAAGAAATGCCCTGATTATGAAATCAGAAAGAGAGAGGTCTACCTTTGGAATATTTTAAAACGTTAAATCTGCAATGATAAGCTCTAAATATAATGTTTGAAATGGCATATACCCTTGTTCCATTCGACAATGCTTTACAAGGTGAAGTCAGTACACAACACTTCATGGCTCACATGTCAAAAAACCCACATATTTTCTTGATGTAAAAGTGTTAATGCTCTAAGTTGTCATTTTCGTCAAGTTGAATTTGTTGCACAATGTTAGTCACAAGATGTAAAATAGTTGACCTCTTCATATACGAGGACATTGAAGTCTACTGGACCCCCTTTTAGTAGTCTTTTTGCCTTTGTAATGTTCATATTAGTTTACCTAGTTAAATACCATGATTGAGCTTTGAGTTACACTTTTTCAGTCCCCATCTGAGAAGGATATGTTCTCCTTAGTGATGCACATTGCAGCTTTGATAGTTTAAAATTGTTTATACGAATTAAAATTATAAAATGATGTCCAACTGCTTTTATAGAAATGATTGAACTACCTGGGGTTGGATCACATAAATTGCATTGATGATGTGTACCTTGCACTATGTAGATGAAATGTATCACCATTAATTGCACTGATAAAAAAGTGAGAAATGTGGTTCTTACTCTTGTCAGCCAACACAGATGGAGTTTCTGTACTGGACACTCGCATTAATGCCATGTTTGTGATCGTAAGTCGGTGCAAATGTCAGTGCAAAATTGCTGACTAGATGTGCAAAACTGCCAGTCAACCACGCTAAAGTATTTATCACTGTTCCACTTTATATGATCCAGGTGTTTGTTTGTGCTGTGAGCTGCCTTTGTGGCTATTATAGGCAAATTGCTTTTGCAGTAGTTTAACCATGTATTCAAAAGGAGCAATAACGACATGCTTTCCAATAAAATATGACACTTAACTATTGTGGACGAAAAACTAAAATGGAACTGTAGATGAGAATGTAATTGTAAGGTAATGTAATGGTAGTATGAAAAGTGTTATTCATTCTAGAGGTCGGAACCCAAATGAGTTAGGGAATGGAAACCATGTTGGTCGCAGGGGCGGCCGGCCTGACTTTACAGGTTCGGGTATTGTGCTAATTGTAGAAGTGCATATCTTTCCGATGACAGTATGCTCATTTTCTACTTTCTGTATTCAAACCATTGGAGCACAAAGGGTATAAAGAGGAGAAGTTTTAGGAGGTGGCACACCATCCTAAATAGTAAAGGCACCTTTGCGTTTTCGATTGCTCTGAATTAAAGATTTCACAAAGTATCCTCAGCCCAAACTGATCTCCCCATTTGTGGTTTACGCCAGTGGCAGAGCCAGGGTGGGGGCAAGGGAAGCGGCCACCCCACCTGGCGCCACTCAGGTGCCCAGTGCACTCACATTGCGTGCACCAGCCTCCCGCTGGTGCCCTATTATCCGCCCCCCCAAGTACCAAAAGCTGCCTCTGTTACTGTGTTACGCAACCATTTGGTGCAGTGAAGGTCTCAGTTGCCTTTGTCAATATAGACACCCCAGAAGGATTGCAACCAACCTCTTCAGCAACATTCCCAAAGCCCATATTAGCAGGTCACACAATTTAGTGATAATGGGAACACACTGAAGATGGCGTCCGTGGGTCTGGGAGATTTTATTCCATGTCTTTCAGGAAGAGCTCTCTCAACATCCCATCTCGCCAGGGCACAACAGGCAGTTACACCAAGAAATTGCATCCGTACACTGAGCTAAGTGGTGTTTCTTAGTGAGAGAGTCAGTATTCTTGTATGAATGTTTCTTGTCTGAATGTGTTTTCCTTGGGTTTTTTTTTTTAATATACCTAATCCACGCACAATTAAAACCCATCTAACAACTTTCCTGTGTATCCTGCAAGTCCTACTGGGACTACATAATAATCAGTGACAGTTTGTTGTACAAGGTTGCTGGCAGAGAATACAGGGCTATTCACAAAAAGTGACCTTTGTGAAAGTGTTTATGTTGTCAGTCCATCTCCAACTCATTTGTGCAGCCATAGCTCTGACGCAACAGCATATGCAAATATGGTGACTACTTTATTCTTTCTTTCTCAAATACTTTATTCTTTCTTTCTCGAGTCGCCTCAGTTATCATGTTTTCCGTTGGAAGACACCTGTGCAGAGGATGCTCATTTGAGCTCGCACAGTTCCACTAACTTCAGTAAGTTAGCAATAGTAACAGAGACACCAATTTAGTCCCTTTTATTCTTGTTTACTTCCTTGCTTTCACTGCTTTCTATACTAGCAATAGGATGTGACAAGGTTTGCTTGCTCTTCATACTCACGCTTGTGTAACTCCATCTCCTTCCTTATCCCATCTTTGCAACCGCCATTTTGAACATAGACTATCAGGTTCATTATGAGTTCCCCGGCATCCCACCGGTAATTCCGGTGGGATACCGGGAAACTACTGTACCGTCTCCGCTGCCCGATATGCCGCTAATACTGAGAAATGATGGATGGCTGATTCCTACAGGACTACATGGGATGGGACTGGCCGAATCACCAGCACTGTTACTACCGGTGCTGGTGATTCAGGCAATTATCTGACGGTAATGGCCTGATCCACTGATAGGTCATGCCTGCTGGTAGGTCAGAGCCCCTACTGGCTGACTTAGAGCTCACCGGTCTGGAAAGGTGCTGGTATACGTTGTTACCAGCTATTTATTTCCGGACCAGCTAACTCATAATTAGGGCCTATGTCTCTTTGCTATAACATAGAGCGTGGTAACTGAGTGGCAGTTACGAGCCATTGTCAGTTCTATCGGTGTCTTGGCACAGTTGCACAGGGCATTGTGAAGATTTGCACAAATATCCATATAATCTCGGGAGCATAGCTCAGGGACAACGCGCTTGCCTTGGAAGCAAGATGACACGGCAACACAGGGTCACGCTTAGCAACCTCTGGGTATTAAGCACGTTATAAATAACCTATCATATCATAATCCAACCATTGCCTTAACATTGTGAGAATGGGCAAAAGTCAGTCGAAGCAAGTCCCTCTGAAAGAGAGTCCAGCTTATTGTATATACATTAATTATTCTCCTAGGAATTGCAAGTTTCTGGGCCAGTGTCATTATTTTTCACAAGGTGCTGTCACCCAGCAATTCCCAAAGGTAGGTGCATTTTAGTTTGATAAATTGTTTACTTACAAGGAGCTCTAGCGTTCCGTGGCTCAAATGTCCTCCAGAGACATTGGGATGTGTTTTTGACTGGTCAACAAGGAAGGTGCACAATCTTAGTCCCAAGCCTTGACAAATGTGCATTGGAATCTACAAGAGCGGGTGAAGGAACTGAAAACAGAATGAGCATGTGTATTCATTTATCTCTTGACAATTCTTTTTCCCCTTGAGCCTTAAACTTACCTCTATCACTTCACTTTTGAAGAAACCAAGTGTTGACCTCACTATTCTTAAGAGTCATCATCCTATTGCGAGTCTACCATGGCTTTCCAAGATCTTAGCAATGTTTTCTCAACTTCAAATAATGTAGGCTTCTCGCTTCACTGCAGTCCAATTTACATCCACTCTATGGCACTGAATCTGGTCTTTCATCTGTATGGGATGACATTTCTTGCCAATGCAGATGAGGGACACAACCCTATTGGTTATGTTGAACTTGTCTTCAGGTTTCGACACTGTGGACCATTGTAGTCTAAGCTCTCAAGTTGTAGGTGCCTCCAAAAATACTATGACCTGGTTCTGTTAGTTTTTATCCAACATTGACCAGCATGTTACATTGAGTAATGTTTCCTTTGCTTTCTGTACCGTTCCCTGTAGAGTTCCTCAGGTATCACCTCTTTCACATCTTCTTTTTAATGTTTACATTAGGCCGTGTTGGTTTTACTGATGACTGGGGTCTTGAGTATCATTCATATTCTGATGACACCCACATATATAAAAAGCTCTTGGGTCTTCGGGATGTCTTGAGGAGGTCTTGGTGGTGTTGCGAGAACTCCATACAGAGACTTTTGCTTGTGTCTGTAGTGGGATGGTAGGAGAGTGACTAGCATGTTTTGAATTTGGGCTTGGGGTTCGCCAGTGTTCTGGTCTTGCCTGAATATTATCCACCCTCTATATTAATGGGCTATTTAAGGCCCTGGTGGACCCAGGGGTGGACCACCTAAATTTGTGAGGAAGGGCCTTTCTGGTTCTGGCATATGCCGATGATACAGTATTAATAGCCAGAACACCAAGGGCCCTCCAGATCCTGAATGATGCTTATGCAGCTTTCTTGGAAAACTTGGGGCTAAAATTCAACACCTCCACGTCAACGGTAAAGGGATGTGTAGGAAGGAAGAGGCCCGCTAAAATGCAGCCCATGGTGTGTAATGGGGATATCATCCCAAGAGTTAGGGAGGTTGATTATCTTGGTGTCAAATTCTCTGAGTCAGTTACGGGTACCGCACATGCAAACAAGCAATCCATGAAGATGAGCCAGCAGGTAGGTGGGATCTTCTGCTTTTTGACCCGCTGTCGGGGGGCAACCCGTGGACTTGGTTTTAAGGGTTTATATTGATCAGACAAAGGCAGCTACCTTGTATAGAGCACCTCTGTGGGGGCTTGCAAATGCAGCCAAGATACAGGTGAAGGAAAATACGTTTTTTAGGTAGCCATTGGGACTCCCAGGCTCCTCCCCTTGTGTCTCAGTCCATAGGGAACTTGGGATGAGTTCTGGGAAGACCAATGGGCATTACCATCCAGCATCTTTTGACTGCATCTGTGGTCTAATGTGCAAGTCTCTTTATGCCATTTTGTCATTAGGAGCCTCATGTTTAAGGCAAATTGGCTCAAAATTCCCTGGCTACCATATGTCAATGAGGTCCTGACCATCAGCAATATTCTGACCCTTTCCCCTCCAGAAACTTTGCTGTCTACTAAGCAAATTAAAGACTATAAGCAAACTTTGCATCAAGCAGCGAGGGTGAAGAGGGAGAGTATGGAACTTGTCAGAAACCATACTGCGATAAGTAGGGCAAATGTGATTCAGCCACATCTTGTGTGGAATTCTAAAAAGAGAGATTGATGGCTGATCATGTGGGCCATATTTGACTGTTCAAAGCTGAAGGGGAATAAGGAAAAGTGGCCAGGGTGCTCTAGCAATCCGAGCTGCACAGCTTGTGGGGTGGCAAGAGAGGACCTGAAGCATTTTGAACTATCCTGCCTGGCATATAGAAATGTGAGAGGGTCTACAATTCTGCTGGTGCTCAAGAATATGGTTATTCGCCTATATAGGCTGGCCATACGTTCCCTATTGTCTGCACACTCGGCATTGTCAGCCTGGGCCCTCCAGACATGCCTGAAAAAGGCCATGTACCAGAGAAAGGGGTTTATATCAGATTAGTAAGGACTTATTCAATCCATGTAACCAGGTTTTATTTGTGCTGTATCCATTTTTGTATAATTGTAGGGCACATGTATTCCTGTGTTTTAAAATTGGTATGAAATGTCACTGTGAATAATGGCCTTTTAACGGTTATATTGTGGATTCTAATGGATTTACTACCCCGAATAAACATATCAAACTGAACAGAAAAGGATTGTTCTTCTTCAGAAGCCGTTTCCTAACTGACCCATTCCCTTTCTTGTATTGGCCCTAAAAATCTTCTGACTAGTCCATCTAAATGTCCAACTTCAATGGAATTCCTAAAATATTTTGCCATATCAGCGATCAACATTGCTGTCCTTTGGGAGGCTGACCTATGCCTTAAGAGACACATTTTTGAGATCTCCAAATAGTCATGTGTTAGATTGTGACAATGTCCCTGGCTTTGGCCCTTCTGGGCTAAATCTGATCTGACCATGGTCACTGGGGCCTTAATCAATTCCAAATTGGATTATGGAAAGGTGTTGTTCCCCAGCAATCCTGGTTTTCAGGTGTAGTTCATTAAACATGTTTCTGTTTGTCCCCATTTCAGTCTCTCAAAGTCATTTTTATGTCTAAAGCATGATCATATCTGCATTGATGTGCAGTTAGTCAGATAATCCATTTTAATGATCCTTTCACTACTCTATAATTGCATGATTTAACTGTCATGCCTGCCGGTCCCTGCTTACCTTCACCTACACTGACTCCCCCTCGAACTATGACGTTGCCTTCTCATACTGGCAACAGAACAGCCAGGCCGTTCTATACTCGGTCGAGGCTGTTCAGTGTTTTGCACGGTAAGCGGTATCAGCTACAATCACGTCAGTAATGTCACGTGGTACGTGAGCAATCACATGATCTGTGGGTGTATTTAGCAGTGCGCGTGATTCCGCTCGCTGCTTCTGATCGTTGTCCACTATTCTGGCATTCCAGAAGCTGATTTCGCATTACTGCTTACCCGCGACTTCAACTTACTGCCTTTCAATGCTTCCGACCGCAGTTTTCATCTTCAGTCGTATGTGTATTCATTGACTTCGTTCTGTCGAAGTTCCTTTTCAAACCACTTGGAACGGAATAAATAACTCTCCGATCCAAGTCATGCTGCCTTCCTATCAGCACGAAATTTAGCTTTACGGCTCGCCTTTATAGCGGTGTTCCCGCTACAGTTCAGAGGTGGTTGTACCCTACTATTTTTGACAAAACTCCTTCTGTGCTCTCAGTGGCATAGCGAGACAATCAACTCTTTGTAAAGGCTGAAAAATGTGTGTTTCACACTCAGGAAGTAGAATTCTTGGGTTACAACATAACCAGTCAGGGAGTGAGGATGAGCCGTTCCAAGGTTAATGCCATTCTGGACTGGCTGATTCCTGGTTCCATCAAATCTTTTCAATCCTTTCTAGGGTTTGCAAGTTTCTAAAGGAGGTTCATCCGGTCATTTTCTAAGGTGGTGGCACCTCTTACAGCCTTAACCAGCTCAAATACAGCATTTTTCTGGAATAACGAGGCTCAGGCCGCATTTGATTCACTAAAGGAGTCATCTACCTCGGCTCCTGTATTACAACACCTGGATCCAGACATACCTTATATTGTAGAGGCTGATGCCTCTAGCTTGGCAATAGGTGCTATTCTTTCACAGGAATGCAAAGATACTGGGGTGGAACATCCCGTTGCATTCTTTTACCGTAAAAACTGGCCCCATATGAGAAGAATTATACAGTAACAGAAAAGGAATTTCTGCTAGTCAAGGATGCTTTTCTGACTTGGCAACATCATCTCCTTGGGGCTAAAAATCCGGTGTTGGTTTATTCAGATCATCACAATCTCCAAGCCTTTAAAACTATGAAGTGCCTTACAGCACATCAAGCTTGGTGGCATTCATTCTTTGCCCAATTCGACTTCCATTTCACTTATCGGCCTTCCAAAGAGCATGCCCAGGCAGATGATCTGTACCACATCCATAGTAATACCAGTGAATTGTGCTTAAAGTTATGTCCACTCCTGGCTGATAATGTGATTTGCAGTTGTTCTGTGCAGCCTTCCCTAAAACAAGACATACAGAAATGGGTTTTACAGAATACCCAGGAGATGCAAAACCTCAACCTAGACGTCCGAAATGGACTCACTTTCATAAATGGAGTCCTATATCTACCTACGGAGGAGACTCAAAGCAAGGCATTGTATTGGGGGCATGACTCTTTGGTAGCTGCTCATCCAGGTCCAAAGAAAACATTGGAATTACTCTGACAACGGTGTTGGTGGCCTGGGATGGCACGGGACATCATTGATTACGTCTCTTCCTGTTCAGTATGCATACAGTGCAAGAATAAACAGGGTAAGCCTATGGGGCTGTTACGGCCTCTACCAGTACCACACAAACCCTGGTACAAGGTTTCTATGGATTTTGTAGTGGAGCTACCCCTAGTGCAAGGATACGATACCATATGGGTTGTGGTGGATTACTTCACTAAAATGGCGCTTTTCATACCATGTAAAGGAATTCCTACCACACCGATTCTGGCAGATTTATTCCTGCAGTATGTCTTTCGTTTTTTTGGATTGCCTTCTGTGGTAATTACAGACAGGGGATCACAATTTGCGTCCCGTTTTTGGAAAGCATTGAGCTCAGCTCTTCTTATTGATGATCGAATGTCAAGTTCCTACCATCCTCAGACTGATGGACAGACAGAAAGAGTCTTCAATACTATGGAACAATACCTACGCTGCTTGTGTTTGCAATTCCAGTCTAACTGGTATTCTGGATTGCCAGCAGCCGAGTTTGCGTACAACAACTCATCGACTGGCACCACGCTTTTCTATGCCTTGTATGGTCAGCATCCCAGAACTATTCCAATTGATCTTGAGCCTTCCATGGCTGTTCCTGGTGCGGCTGACAAATTAAAGACTCTCACCATATTGCATGCACGGATCAAGAAAAACCTGGTGAGAGCCCAGGCTCATTTAAAAAATTATGCTGATAAGCATAGGGCTCCGGTCTATAAAGCGGGTATGTCTGTCTGGTTATCCACCAGGAATTTGAAGAATTCCGGAAAAAAAACTCCTGCCGAGATTCATTGGTCCTTATACGATCACTGAAGTGATCAACCCTGCAGTGGTCCTTCTGGAATTGCCCTCACATTGGTAGGCACACCCTGTTTTTCATATCTCACTTGTAAAACCATGCCTGTGCAATACCCGGTTACCTGTCCGGCCTTTGGCAGTTTCGGTGAGGGGTACTGACGAATATGAAGTGAAGGCCATTCTGGACATGAAAATGCATGCTGGTATACCTTACTACCTTATAGATTGTAAGGGGTATGAACCGGAGGACCGGTCATGGGAACCTTTGGGCAATATCCATGCTCCTGTTTTGTTGCGTCTTTTTCATGCCAGGAAGGGGGTGAGGT
This sequence comes from Ambystoma mexicanum, assembly GCF_040938575.1. NCBI lineage: Eukaryota > Metazoa > Chordata > Amphibia > Caudata > Ambystomatidae > Ambystoma > Ambystoma mexicanum. Next base: position 81,880,512 of record NC_090941.1, read on the forward strand.
GCCCTTTGGTGGATGGCACTGTCATGCCTGCCAGTCCTCGCTTACCTTCATCTACTCGGACTCCCCCTCGGACTATGAGGTTGCCTTTTCATACTGCAAACAGAACAGCCAGGCCGTTCTATACTCGGTGGAGGCTGTTAAATACCTTGCCCGGGAAGCGGTATCAGCTACAATCACATCAGTAATGTCATTTGGTACATGAGCAATCAGTGATCTGTGGGTGTATTTAGCAGTGCGCGTGATTCCGCTCGCTGCTTCTGATCGCTGTCCACTATTCTGGCGTTCTGGAGCTGATTTCACATTACTGCTTACCCGCGACTTCAACTTACTGCCTTTCAAGACTGCAGTTTTCATCTTCAGTGGTATGTGTATTCATTGACTTCATTCCAATGAAGTTCCTTTTCAAACCAATCAGAACAGAATAAATAACTCTCTGATCCCGTGCTGCCTTCCTATCAGCACAGCATTTAGCTTTACGGCTGGCCTCTGTAGCGGCGTTCCCGCCACAGTTCAGAGGTGGTTGTACCCTACTATTTTTGACAAAACTCCTGCTGTGCTCTCAGTGGCATAGCGCTAGCAGAGACCAGATTCCTCTTCCTGCTATTCTTCTCATATAAGACCACCCTAAGATTTCTGGTATATATATTATCTGCAACAAGGGCATTTAACTACTTCCTTCCAGTACTTCAAAGACTTTGAACAACAACATCTCGTTTTGACATCTTCTTTCAGAACACCCCCAGGAATCTCTCTATACTTCTGGATACATGCACTGGACTTATTGGACGCTATCGTGGGTGCACCAACCCGTCACTAGTGCGGCCCTCGTGCCATTCTGGATAAGTTTCCCTACTAACTCCCCTTTCCCTGCCGTTGTTTCCATTTGGATTACCTGGTGTTTCTATGAAGATTTACCTGAGACTGTCTATATCAACAGGTTAGTGTGTTGTTGAGTCACTCATATCTTAACATAGGCATTAGATTAGTCATTAATGTGGTGTTTATTTACCTTACAGTCTGGAGAGTTGTTGTTTCTTCCACGCCATTTCCATTGATTCCCCTCTCTGGCTGTCAGGTTTTTAAGCCAGAGAGTGACATCAGTTGGAAGGTCTGATTTGATTGGACACCTTCCAAGCATCAGACCGTATCTCATAATCCATGAAACGGCCCTCACTCTATCGTTTAAGGTGTTATACAGCCTGTATCCTTTGTTTGGTGTACTTTTGCAGTACGGTCTGATTTATGACATTAACACTGAGTTGCATAGCCTATAGGACATTGCCTTATCTTCCTCAATGTGTGCTTCTTTTCTCTAATGCCCTACTTATCACCATTCCCAAAACTAGGTTCAAGGGGGACAGATGTTTTTAATTAATTTAATTCAGTTATGGGTCCCCATTTATGAAATGTCCACCAATATAGACATCTAGGCTCTCCCTAACGTGCTGGCCTTTTGGAAGGCCATGGAGACCATGCTTTTCTGTTGATCTCATCCATCAACTTGCCCTTTTTGGGCAAATGCGAAACATACTCTACTCTCAGAACAAATACAATTTATTAATCTTTGGGGCTCTTGTGAATTATGCATGTCACAAATAAATTCAACCAATCAATCAGGCTTTCTACTCCTGAAAGATCATGCCTTCAGTTGAATCATCAGAGCTGTCTACAGCATCTCCAGAGACCTCTATTTTGCTCACTGCTAGAGAGATTGCATCACCAGGGTCACCTCCACCTGAGCCGGCTCTTGTTCATGATTCCGCTGTAAAAGTCAAGGCACCTAAATTGGCTCTTCCCAGTTGTGATCAATCTCCAATCATTGCTTTATACCCAGCTCTAGTTGATACTATGGTCTCACAACCAGTGACTACTGGCGCTATCGAATGATCAAGGACTTATAAGTCTCTGCGCTCCAAGGTCCTGAAACTAATTTCCCAAAATAGTATGATTTCCACCCTCATAGAGAACGGTAGCACTATTCATATTTTTCTTCTTTGAGAAAGGTTTGCTAATTGTAACAAACACTGTGACAAACCCCACTCACCGGCATAATGATCACATTTGAAGTGACTGAGAGTGTGAGAGATAGAAGGTGAACTACAAGGAACTCCTCCGTTCATGATACCTCTGTTACCTCTCTATAACTTTATCATTGGGGTGTTCCTTCTCAATGTTGGCCTATTAGACTGTGTGCATATGCATGGCGCTATGTGAGAAAAGCAGGACATTACTGAATCTCCTACTTTACCAACCCTAGATGGCAAACACTGATGAAGTCAACATTGTTGTTCTTTCTACTTGTAAGTTTCTATTCTTAAAAAAAACTTGTGAAAGGCTTAGTGGTTGTGCAAACTCTGGAACTACATCAGAGATGCTGTGTAAGAACTGATTCAGAAATAGAACTGAACTATTCATCACAGGTTTGTTTTTGTGACAGAATGCCATCTGCAAGGGTGTGCTATCGAGCTTTTTTGACTGATGATGTTTTTCTCTCACAGAAAGTGAGCACTGATAAAAATGGCTTCAATTTTTTCCTGGACTCTGTCAACTAACACACCTGCAGCTATAATGTGATTTGGTAATATATCAGGTAACATACATTGCCAAACTCAGCCTTTCATCCTTCTAAATGAGCACCACACAGAGTGGGTAATAATAAGCAGCGCTCAGATACCCGAGGGTTCGTAGCACTATAGAAATGCGAAATTATTATTATTGTTATTATTATTATTATTATTATTATTATTATTATTATTATTGTTATTATTATAATAGGTACATGTGCAATCTTGGAACAGCCCGCTGGAATCTCATGGATTCCAACTGTCAGAGGATGCCTATTAAAGTGAACACCCATGATTCATACCATATAACTGTGTATCACCATGGTCTAGTTGTCTACTCTCAAAGCTATCAATGCCCTTTCTGTATTGGTGTCTGGGAGTTTCACCCTCAACAAATGTTGGGTAGGAGGAGCTGGATACACAGGGCAGGTATGCAACACAATGAGAAAGTCACAGCAGTGATTAATTACTAGAGCCAGACAGTAGAGGGTGTGTATAATGTAGCCAAGTAGCTGCGTGTTTAAAAAAGGACCCCACTATCTTGAAGTGGAGAAGACCACACTACCTTCCAGTAGGGGCATGTACGCAAGGCATGCTGGGAGCTGGCATAAGAAGGGAATCCCCTTGTTACAGCAGCAATGATTTCCCCCTTACAGAAGGCATGGAATGTAGCAATCCACTTAATTGCATAATCTTTTAATAGTAGTTGGACCAAACTGAACAATATTTTGCAGATACCTTTTTGGGCTAAAGACTGCCAAAAGTTCCCAGCCATCAGGGAAAAGATAAGGATTTCCAAGCATGGTGCAGACCTCCTCCCTAACTACTTCAAGGAAACATTTGAAACAACCTGCTCCTGAAAAAGCATAACGGCTGCTGGACAATGGCATTCAGGGTTCCGCCTGCTGAATTGTCATTGGCCATCTTCCTGGCTGAAAAGAGCAGTGAACTGACCCACTTTTTAACAGAGAACCAGTGGAGGATCTCACAGTATACCTACAACCGCAAGAACCTACATTTGGCTCTCGCTGCTATTGCTGATTGAAATGGAGATGCTGCGAGCACTCCAAACTCATTTAAGCCACTGCACAGATTCAACAGAGATGCCTTTACACAACAAGTGCTTTTGAGTTATAATGACTGGAACATCTTCTCCTTGTTCCAAGCTTCTTTGAGCCGTGAGCCGCCGTGCTTGTTGAACAGCAGGAAAGCCACTCACCGTTCAACTCAAATGACTATTTCACACAACAAGATCTGACAGAATCTTCACATTTCAGGGATATAAACACTGCTGCTTGCCAAGCTTCTTTAGTCGTCAAGCCATTGTCACTTGTTGAATTGCAAGGCATTGCTGAATCCTGTCGAACCAGCTCAACCAACTATCCAATGCACTTTGAAATCACTCAGAACATTGGCTAAACACTACGAGCTCCTGAAAGAAGACAATAAGGTATCTAATAATGGCTCCGTATCCCAGACCTTGTTCTATGAGCCCTAGTGACATATCAGACCCCACATCATACCTTACAAGACATATTTGTGTACTTGTTTGACTTTTCTGAAAAACTGACACCAGCTGACCCCTGATCTTGGACACGCAGATTAACTCTTTCTCCCATAGCTGTATTCACTGTGCATTTCATCAAAGGGGTTGATGGTTCATTTTTGTAATAGTTTGACTGCCTTTTCAGTTTAAGTAAACTCCTTATTTTATAGAACATTGATTGGAAATTTAATTTGTTTTGTTCCTTACTGCACTATTGTTGCTTGTTTGCTTGCATGAAAAGTATATCCTGCTGCTTACCCATTCTACTTTAAAGAGGCAAAGGAGGTATGAAATTCATGATGTGCCTGTTGCACATTTATGATTGAGATGACTGCTGGTTTAAAAGTAGTGTGGGGATGATTATGAGTTAGAAACCAATACTCATCCCTGTACTCAAGCCATACATTAGTCATTTTGACACACTTTTACTTACTGATTCTCTTATCAGCATGATTGATAAGTATTTTCTGCATCCCATTACAGGGCGCTGATGCACATTTTTTCGATCAAGAGAAAAATGTGTTACAGTTTGCTGCATGCTACTTGGAAATATGCCTGTATCCAGAATTCTGCTGATTGCTAGATATGTGCACACCTTCCCTCTGATATTGACTCAGGCTTTCCATTGACTCCAGTCCATTTTAATTGGGGAGGCATTTGTAGTGACCTTAGATTAGTTTCTTGATCCTAAAGCCTTAAAATGTGTTTAGGTTATTGCTCTCGGCTTGTATTCACAGGTCTATTGATATTTGGCCCACCTGATGAACTTAATAAAAAAACCTGTCGCAATTAGGTTATCATCCTTTGTAAAATGTCTCCTCTGTAGCACCAATTATGACACATTGTTTATATGCATAAGTTCCTGCAGCTATTCTCTGTCCACTGTAAGAAATGTTACTATTCATGCTGTTCCATTTTCTTTTGTTAAAGGTTTATTGTTTACTCAGCTATGTTATTCTACATACCATGATACCTTATATACATGTGGAATTTCTGCTTGCATTTGGCTTTCAATCAATGCTTAATTTGTAAATAAATATGTACCAGTGCCGAGGCCCTGAATGTGCCCACTGAGTGACCCCCACTGCAGAGGAGTGGCAAAGCCAGCGTCATACTGAAACTGGCACATATACATGTACATGCCATCTTGGCTGCTGAACTAGTGAGCTGCCCCTGGTTCCATGGCTGCACGCACAACAAACCCAAGCCACCCAACCTTCTGCATCAGTGCTACTAGTCTGCGAGGTTGGCTAGGTCAGTTTGTTGGCATTACCGGGCCCAAGCAATCAGGACTGGCACTGCATGACCCATTGTTATTCAGGAAACTTGATGAGCACAGCAGCGCCAGTGTGGCTCACACTGTTGTTGCATGTTGTGTGACTACAAGTCAATGGCAGTGGAAAAATTAAAGTTGCCAAAGCACAACATCATAATTGATCTGAGTCTGAGACAATAAGTGCAGCATTGCGTACAATGGTATTCACCAAATGCATGGTCCTTGGCACACTCCAGGCTTCAACGGGAGGTGTGTGTGCTTTGATGGGATCCAGATGCTGTAACTTTATTCACAATTATACAAGTGACATCACTTATATTCTCACTGATATTAGAAGCTCTGCTTCTATCGTACATAAAGAGAACACATACAGAGGTTGTCTCTCTGTTAATGGCCTACTAAATCAGTTGGATTATTTGGAACCTCCATCATTCATGGAGTACTACTAGTATTTTCCATATTCCTCGGAATGTATTGTTTGTATCTGCTGATAAAATATGCTCTCAATTATCTTTGTTAAAAAACACTGAGAACACTCTGAAAGTCCAGGAAAGTTTGATGTTAATGAAGATATCAGAGGACATTTTTGAAAAAGAGATTGGCTATTTATAATTGTCGATTCAGAAGATTATGTGATGCTTTTTTGGAATAGGATCACAGGTGCAAATTCGGTGGAAGGAGAATGCAGATGAGAATGTAAGTGTGAGTTAATTAACAGTACTATTTAAAATGTTAATCATTTGAGAGGTCAAGCCTCAAACGAGTTAGGGGATGGACATTATGTTTACTGCTGTGCATCTAAATGTGAAGAAACAAGAGTTATGAAGACTACAATGAATTCACTTTGATGTTTAAGTTTGCTGTGCCACACACAACTATTTTAGAAGAAATGCTTTCATTTCCAAAACTCTATTAAGAATATACTGATAATTTGCTTTCGTGCTACCACTGTTGAAGAATGTTCAATGCTTAATTGTTCTCATTAATCGAACTGTGGAGTTATTTTGCATAGACTTAGATTTTGACCTTGGGTGCCTGGGACACTCTGGCATCATATAATCAGGAATTGGTCTAATTGGAGTGGCCATCACTCTCTGATGACAATGTGATGAGGGCCCATATTCTGTATTGAAACTGATGGACTACAAAAGGAAAAAAGAGAGCCTGTTTCAGGAAGGCGAAGGACACAGTTTGAAATTGTGCAGCGATCTCTGTTTTACTTGTCTGTGTCTCTTATAGCACTTTGAGCCTCATTACATGTTTGGTGGCATCCCGTAGGTAAATCCACTGAGATACCACCAAACAATTTACTGTTACCGCCACTTGTTCCAGGGAAATTACTGCGAGATTGCAAGTGGTGCTATGGTGGCATTAGTCCCCAGTTATGGTGTCCATAGGACTGCATGGGGATTTTAGCAGAATGACCACCTGCGGTAATTACGCCTGCAGTAATTATGCATAAAGAGTTGGTTTTTGGCAGTAGAGTGGAGGAATTACCTCCAGCATTTTGCATTTTGCTGGAGGTTTTTCCTCCACCTTCCCATCCTAATTGTATTGCTGGCACATTGAAAGGCCTAGCAAAAAAGTGGTTGCATAAAAAGTATAAAGTTAGGCAAATTAACTAAACGCCATTTGAGTGAGATTTTTGGGAACTAACCACTCCCTGAAGACCATCCTGAAGAAGGTGGAACTACAAAAACAACCACTAAAACCGGTTGACATATATGTAGGGATGACTAGAAAACATCTGCCACAGTCTGCATAATACCAGTCGGGTTGAATATTTTGCATAATATCTGGCCAGCTATTTGGTTTTCAAAACACAATTTTAAGTACATTTATTGTAAGTAGTTTAAAGCAACTATGGTATAAGCTATTAAAGGTAAAATATTGCCTAAATACCCCACTGGGCGTTTTACCATTTTTACCATTCTCTCTTTCTCTCGCCCCCTTTTTGAGTAAACCAAGTGGACCCAGACAGCCCTCTTTGCTATCAAAAAAAGTATTGTGAGAAATTATAGAATCAGATATTTGGTCTTGCTCATCACTAAACAAAATAAACATCATTGACGAATTGATTTGTCTTTTTATTCTATCCCCTAAGGCTAGATCATAATATAGGCAGAGCCATTTTGCACCTTTCTCTGTCCTTTTTCTTGGAACATCACATGAGTTAAGACAAATAACTGTGTTGAGCAGTTTGAATAACATATGATAGACCATATATATATATGTATATTTCTCCTAAACGTAGATAATATGATTACAATTATGGTTTCTGTTTCTCCTTAAGACTGTTGGTTGTTCACACAGTTTATTTACTGAGTGCGATAGTCACCCTCAGTCAGCACTTGGGTTTGCCTGCCCTTTCCATTCGTGTTACAAAATTCTAGCTCAGGAAAACCGGATTAGTCCATATTTGAGCTTCTGTCCCCCCTTAGTGTTTGGGGGTTTTCCTCCACCTTACCTCTAAACACATAGTTCGGCGGTGCGGTAATGTGGCAGTAGTGCACTGTGAACTTTGTTACCACTGCACCATTTGTGGCTACACCACTCAACTCATAATGAGGCTTTTTGAATTAATGATTTCACAAATTAACCATAACCAACATCGATATTGGGCATTTGATGTTGATGCAACCATATTAACAGAAGATTCTCACAGCCTTTCAATAGATGGACCAAAATTGTATTGCTCATACAGGGTCCCATAACCATTAGGCAGATAGATATTGCATGTGGTTGCTATGTTGTGCGGCATAATGATGTGGCACACTTTTTTAGGTAACTACATTAAGTCACCCATACTCACATGTAGACCAAGAAACCGTGATTTCAGTAGTCCAAATGTCCTTCCAGAGTGCTCCTTCTGCAAATAGGAGCATGGTGATACTGCTCTTCTGCACAAATTTGAGGGGGGTATCAGCATCAGCACCCAGGTGTTAGCACTGTCTCCTAAATGAACAGAGAGGTTCATGAGGTCAAATGCTATGTTGTAGCAGGTGAATACAATGTGTAAACATCAGAGAACAACAACCTACTTATTCAGGAGCGAATAGCGATCTTGCAGTTGAGACATCATTTTCTGTGGGTTACTGCTGCTCTGCAAAGTTAACGAGTTTTACATTGACCACTGGTCGTTCGCATAGCACTGAGTAATGATAAGATATGAGTTGTATACAATCTGGACATTGGGTGAACAAGGCATTTTCTGATTACAAAAATGTGTTTCCTGCCCCCTCGTTTACCAAACTAAGACTTAGATGGGAGGAGGATCTCGGAGTCGAGATTATCGATGAGCGCTGGTCCCGAATGTGCGCTCATACCCAGGATGTGTCCTATAATTCTAGGTTTAAATTACTACAATTTAAGGTGCTACACAGATATCACCTCACGCCAACTAAACTGCATCATATGTTCCACACATTTTCGCCTAATTGCCCCAGATGTGGCGCCGACCAAGCCTCTTACATTCATATGATCTGGCACCGCTCACACCTGATGCACTACTGGACCGAAATATGCTCCACACTCTCCGACATACTAGATCACACAATAGACCCATCTCCTATGCGCTGCCTTTTCCACGATTTCCCCTGGTTGAAGTGTGACTCTAGGAAATTGGCAGGTCTCTGCATGGTGCTGGCGGTACGCTGCATACTAATGTGCTGGCTTCGTCCCAGTGTGCCCACGTATGTGCAGTGGCTCACGGCAGTCACCTGGGCGCATGATACCGAGGAGGCCTGGGGTGCATTGCAACATTCCCACTCGAGACCAACGGACATTTGGCGTTAGTTCTGCAACTACATGTCTGCCTTGACCTCCAACTCAGATTCAGAGTCTTCCCTCCCTCCCCGAACCCCTCAATGATTCCCCTCTGTGATTTGTTTTTCTGTTAACCCTGGTCGTAATACATCCTATATTATCCGACCCTTGTGATCTGCATGATAAACTCGCACTTTACTGTAAAGTCTCCTTGCTGTAAATTGCAAATTGATTTCATGCTGTGCCCATCTCTGTCTTGTTTTTTCTGTGTTGTCAAGTCGAATAAATAAATGTTTTTTAAAAAAAATGTGTTTCCATGCAGGAAATCTAACTCATGTAATGTGTGCTCAATCTATTTCCACAATAACATTAGGGAAAAGGTGCAGGTTTATCGGAGCCAGCCTTCACCACAGTCGGCTCTGTGTCAGCATGACACTTAAGCTTGCAGCAGAATCTTAGTGAATGCAAGTTGTATGAACCTGCAGCCACTGCTGCTGTCCATTTAAAAGTTGTAGTGGGAAATCATGTAGCATGTACAGCTGTGCTACTTCATGAAAGGCAGAACAGCCATTTAAATTGTGCTGTTTGCCTTTGGTTTGCCTTTGATAAAGTCCAGAATGTATATTATTGTCTCACAACCTGACCTGTAGAACTGCAGGACTTGTACCTCAGACATTCCAAATAGGCTCACACTGACCATGAACACTCTTTCTCTCTCTGTTCTACCCCTGAATATAACTTTCACGCTCCGCCACTGGGGCACACATAGCATTTAATGGCCCGCCAGCTTTGGTAGAACCCGAGCGAAGCGAGGGCCTCTGCTCGGGCTGCGGGCCGTTCAACGCCATGTACGCCCCGCCGGCTGGCATGAAAGTTATTCACACCTCGGGTTTCTCCTGGGGTGCAAATAGTTTTCTTTTTTTTTATTTCGACCGGAGATAAGCTCAGTGCGAGGATATCTCCCATCGGAATGAAAAAAAAGAAAAATATAATCACCACAATGAAAATATAAATGGGACGAGGTCCCTTTTCGGATGACGGCAGACATATAAAACATGTTACTAAATAGCCACCATCATCCAAATAACAGCCAAGCCCTTTTTTGTTGTAAATGCCGCCGCCATTTTTGTTTACTATTTTTTCCCCCAACCGCAGCGGTCGGTGAAGGCACAATCGCGCCCGGGAAAGGCAGATTGTGATTGTCCAATCCGCCTTTCCCGGGTGCGAATGGTATTTCCTCTATGTGCCAATACCACAAGTGCTTCAAAATGTCAGGAGGAGTGTGTGTGAAGGTTTGTGGGTTGTCATCGGACTGTCGCTACAGTGGCCCTGACAGACAAGTGTCATTGTGCTATCGCAAAATGTTGCAGTCTAAAAAACACTCCTGCGACTATCAAAAAATAAACCTAACAACCAATCAATGCTGTGAAAGTATCAAGAAAATATGTCAAATCTAGAACTCTAACCAATTTTCCGCTTAAATGTAATTTTCCATGCCCTTTAATCTAGCACTGTATTCTGGGCATAAATTAAAGCAAATGAGGTGCACATGCCTCATTTACTTCCAATGTCCATTCTGCAGGTCAAGGAAACACTCCCAAAGATGGTAGGGAACAAATAGAACTGTACTTTTGTGTGCTCTTAAAATATGGTAAGTATGGAAAAATGTGCTCCTTTTTGTATGTACGCCGCGATATCGGTGGCAAGGAAGTAAAAGGTTAAAAGTGACAAGCATGCAGTGAAAATGGTTGATGTTTTATTACGTACTGGATAAAGTGCGCTCAGAATACAAAACATTCAAGAGAGGGGCACAGCATTGGTCTTTTAACAGAAGAACAGTGAAATGAGTGAATTCGGGAGCCTATGTAATGAATAGGAAAGAGCTGGAAGTGAATGTGGTTGAGAAAGATATTACAATGATGAGAATTTGTAGAATGGCCTTGTAGCCCATGCTAATTTGTTTGATAATGACCTGTATTTTATTCCTTTGCATTGCAAAACAATTTACATATTATATGAACTCCCTTGTTGATTGATGAGAAAACACTAAACAATCCAATTCACACCAAGAAATGTAGATTTCTAGATATGAGTGATGGGCAGGCCCCAAACCAATTTTACGGAGAGCTCACATCTCCCCATTTAGTTCCATTTCACGTCAACTGCTCTACTGTTGTCTTCGATTGATCCTGAGTTATAGTGTGGTTATCTCAGACTAGCATATATGTAATATGTTGATATTTAGGACATCGATAACACGGCTAACTATGAAATGCAAGCAAACCGTGCATGTCCATATAAAGAGTTATCCGTTTGTGCGAGCACATTTACTTTTCCATCCATTGTGCATCATTGAGTACAATGGAGAGCTCCCTTGACATTTCTTTACACCTCATATCACAGTCAGACACTGCAGCCACCCTCATGTCTAAATAACAAAGAAAGACTGTGTTTGAAGTGGCATTTGGGAATTGCATGGATCACTGGGTTATCAACAATGCTTAAAGGCAGACACCTGTGATAACCCCTGTGCGCAGAACATGCTCTAGATTCAAGATGCCTGTAAGGCAAATTCAAACAGCATGACTGCTTGTTAATGTAAAAACGCCATCATATTATTTTCTTGGTTCGAAAGAAAGGGAGATGGCTATTATTCGCCAGTTAAGTGAAAGATGGCTTGTATTCGTTCGAATGCAGCCTTCTTCAGAAATCATTTTAATATTTTACTTTAGAGAAGTTTCATTTAACGCATGAATGGAATTAATACACATCGACTTTTTGTAATGTAACATGCCCAAGTGTATGGCATTGACAAGCTATGTAAATTAAGGTTTTCTCATCTTCGTTTGATGGCTAATAGAAGAGTTGCCATGTTTAAACTGCTTGCCTCGTTTGAGTGCAGTTTAATTGGATTGCCACTTCAAAATACATGCTTGCATGTGCCTGTTCGTAGGAAAAGCAAATGAATGCATCTTAAATGCATTCAAGTCTCCAAGAAAAGATCAACACAAATGCAAATTGGAGTGATCAATAGCTGAGCTGGAAAAAAGAAACATGTGAAATGGTCACTTTTATGATTCTCACAATGCAACAATCCCACTGCCATGAAAACATAGAGGGAATCCTTTTACATGACTCCTAAATTGCACTTTGGGGTATCGTGTCTGTTTACATATATGTCTGGTTCCACAGCAAACAATGGCTATCAGATTAATTGTGTTCGTGAAGGAAAAAGGCATATCATTAACAAAGCTGTGTCAAGAGAAATAATATCAGTTTGAAGTAAGTTAAGAATGGCCAGCCCCGTTAAATTTCCAATGAGGATTTAATGGGAATTCTCATGGCAGCAAATATGATGCCATCAGAAGAAACTGTCTTACTGTGCCTATCCTTTGCCCCAGGTGGCCTTTCCTCATGTCCCGGCAGTGCCCGTCTCTGCTATTTTGCATTTGTCAGTTCATGCCCATCTTTCCTATGGTGTGCCTGCTTTAGATTAATATGTTCTCCTCTCTTAGCAACTCGTGTTCTATATTTGACAGTTTTTCCTTCTCTCAGCTTTTCCCTACATCTCGCCCCTGATGTTTTGCTCTCATTGAGGTCATCGTCAGCATCACTGGACGCTTTGGGGACGACATTTGGGGGTCTCCAGAAGTACCAGCTTGTAGCTTTGAAGAATACATTGGTGCCCCTGTCAGGGTACTGCGGACCCTGGGTTCAGAGACTTCAGGGCCAATGAATGAATTTAAAGCAAGCAGAACTCTTGCATCCTAGTAGCCTTCTACTATGCTTCACAGATAGGTGTTTGCTATATAAAGCCAAACACATACTTTCAGACATACTTTTAATAGAGCAATGTTTACTTTCAGTATGTCCTCTCCTTTGTCCTCCCTTAGTCCCCAGCAGCTTTCTTGTCTCTAATTTGCATGCATATTGGGAATTATGTTGCATTTTTTTGATTTACTTTATGTTTCATGACTCATGTATGTCAAGTCTACACTTATTAGTTGTTCTGGCTGGCAGTACCATTGCTCTGGCATTACTTACTTTTCTCTACAAGCACTTTGTGAACAGCCACTCTAGCCAAAATAAACCCAGGTTGATGATACTAAGCTATTGATCACTCAGAGCCATTGATAATGTTGAGCCAGTGATAATACTGAACCCTATATGATACTGAACCGTATGAGCTAGGCAACCCAATTCGGTAACAGATAATGACTCCACCAAACTATGTCCGGGTTGAGAAAATACCTGTGACATAGACAACCATACAAACATGGAACACTCGAAAAATTTCAAATTGTTAAAACCACAGTTAGCATACAAAACTTAATATTAACAAGTAGTCGAATCAATACATCATAGGTACCCTAAAACATTAAATCAACATGGCAGTACAGTTCCTCATGCAAATTAAGCAAGTAAAGTATGGATTAACAAAACAGCTAAAACACCATGGATTATACAATAAACATTGCTGATTGATTACAATTGGTCAATGATTGGGATTGGGTCCTTGGAATTCCTTAGATTTTTTTAGTACTGGATGAGGACTTTTTTCTGTCACGTCCTACATGTTTCAATCCCTCTGGTCATGGGCGGATTTTCTTCAGGGACTGGATGGTGTTTCATATGGTGCGAGATGCCTAAAAAAACAGAGCAACTGAGGACTAGAAGGGAGAGTACTTCTCTATAGGAAATATTGTTGTGTATAGGAAAGACCAAACTAAATAAAGTCTTACCTAATACAGCAGAACAGCAGCTGACTCGTACTGTTTAGTAGTACTGCGTGATAAAAATAGCAGTACTTGATTCTGTCCCACTGGCCACTTAATCATGTAGGGACCATTCCTAAAAACAAGCAAATGTGTCTGAAAAGAATTTGAAAAATAGTTTGTATAATAGGGGAACATAAATGTCCCATATGTAGGCCACAAGGGGCAGCTACTCACTCTCCTTGAGTAAGAAGTGATTGTCACATCTAAAGGCTAAGCAGTGTTTCTTGATTAAAACAAAAGTTCTGTTGTATTCATTTATATGTTATGGTTAAGTTGCTGCTTCCATAGGAAGAGCACTTTTTGGGTGGCTTATATCTTCACACTCCCTGGACGAATCCTCATCAAACTTTGCAAGAAAAGTATATGGGCCAGACTGCATTGTTTTGTAAAGTTTGGTGAGAATTCGTCCAGGGGGAGCGGAGTTATAGGGGGGGTCCAAAACGTCTTTTTTTCCCATAGACTGAATGGGAGAAGAACTTTGTGCACGGCTACAGGTGAAACCGCTGGACGGATTTTGACCAAATCTGAGCAGGTACAGGGGCTTGGTCCTGAAAGCGTGTTTTTGTAAATTTTGTCACCATATGTGCAGTACATTCATTTATAATTATGAAAAAGTAGGTCTGAAATAATTAGTGATATCTATGTTCGCTTTGCGGTCACACTTTGCTGTTCGGTCGACGAACAATAAACCGATTGGCTAAGGGGCTGGTGTCATGACCGCGTACATGCGACGTCTCTGTCCATTGGCTGCTGCGAGACGTGTTCTGCGTTAGATGGTTTGGATGCGCCCGACATCTTGGATCCGCGGAAAGCGGAGCAACAACCAGCGTACACATGCTTTTCTCATTAACCTATTTTGCTGTATCACAGAGCATTGAGAAAGGTTCAGACAGTAAGAAATGGGTGATCTATGCATTTGTTCTTCGTCCGTCATGCTGTATTTTCTATGGACACCGTGTACGTACAGTAAATATGAGGGGTAATAACGGTAGCACTTCAGTCCATGTAGTGGGAAGGACATTTGTAAAACTTCAGTCCATGTAGCGGATAGGGAATTTGTAACTCGTGAAAGCACACGGATATAGGTAGGCAACACTGAAATTGGCAACATGCTGTGAAAGTATTCTTTCTCACAATGGCTATTTTTATATTCATTAGCACGCCGCCATGGGTGGCACATGCTACGGTGGTAGTGGCCAGGGGCTACAGTCTTAACATATGGGTAAATAATGCACTTGTTCTGGGGGTCGGTCGTCATGATGTAATGTGTATGGACATCTTGTACACACATTACTCTTATACCTACTTAATGACGTACATTCTATGGTCTCCTTGTACGAACAGAAAAGGAGGGGTCCAATAAGGGCAGTATTTGAGCCCATGCACTGCATGGGGAAGTTGTTACATTTGTAAGGGCATGTGTGGTGTTTTTAGGAACATTGAAATTGCCTACATGCTGTGAATACATTACTGTTTCAAATTACTACTATTATATTCATTAGTACGCTCACATGGTTGGCACATGCTATGGTGTTTGTGGCCAGGTCCTAGAGTCTTGGATGCATGGCCGTCGGCCGAAGGCCAAAGGCCTAACTTCCAAGACTCTAGGCCCTGACCACAACAACCGCTGCATGTGGCACCCATGCATACACCCCTTGTGTTGCATTTTCATTGGCAAGTTGTGGGGAGTGCGTGCAGTGTTGGGTGCATGGCCAAAAGGCCATGCACCCAAGAAGAAAGAGGTAGTTGTGGGGAGATCCTGCACTCTTGGGTGCAGGCCCAAAGGCCATGCACCCAATAATATACTTATACCTACTTTTTGACGTATGTTCTTTGGCCTCCTTATACAAACAGAAAATGAGGGGTCCAATAAGGCCAGTATTTCAGCCCCTGCAGTGCACGTGGGAGTTGTTAGATTTGTAAGGACACGTGTGGTGTTAGGGAACATTGAAATTGACAACATGCCCTGAATGCATTATTTTTTGCAATGATTATCATTATAATCATTAGTACGCCGCCATGGGTGGCACATGCTAAGGTGGTTGTGGCCAGGGCCTAGAGTCTTGGATGCATGGCGGTCAGCCAAAGGCCAAAGCACTTACTTACAAGACTGTAGGCCATGGCCACAACAACCACCATATGTGCCACCCATGCACACACCCGTAGTGTTGCATTTTGATTGGCAAGTTGTGGAGAGTGCGTGCAGTTTTGGGTGCATGGCCGATGGCCATGCAACGAAGAACAAAGTGGTAAGTAGTAGAGTTGGAAGACACTGCACACCCATCCCATGTAAGATCTACAGACACACACCTAGAAGGGAATGCTCTGGGTAGAGGTACTTAACGATAACACACATATAGAATAACCCCCACTACCACACATCACTGAGGTAGTTGTGGAGAGACCCTGCAGTCTTGGGTGCATGGCTAAAGCCCATGCATGCAAGACTGAATTCATAAGCAGTGGAGTTACAAGTTAATATGGGTGTGGTGGATTGTGGTCGTTGTGTTCATGCCCTACTTTCTTCACTTCATGGCTGCAGACGATGGTCCGCAAAGTACATTTATAAGCAGCTAATTTACAAAGACCATGTTTTACATATGCAGCGATGGTTGTGGATAGGAACTGTACTCCTTGAAACTTGGTTGTAAGGCGTAAGTGGTAGGTTACTTACCGCAGACGAAACGCCAGCCAACAGGCACTGCAGCATATTACTACCATCCATTAGACGAGTTGATTCCCATGTGTAGAAAATGCCTGCCAATATACTTACTCCTTACTTTGTTCAGACTCCATACATTTTTTTTACAATTGGTTATCGTACTTGGCAGATTATTCACTTTTTCCATTTCTGTGATGAAAGAAAAAGGTGTGTTAATGTTTGCAGTTTTTCCACATTTGACACATTGCATAATAGACAGTTAACTTTTTTTTTAGACCCTCATATTTAGTTTACAAACCAGTGTACTGTGCATTGCGCTCAGTTTCTGTGTTTGCTTTTCTAATCTTTGGGTCTGGGGGAAAAAATCCTTGTCGGATTAAAAAAACCTCCATTTCTTATGCAACTAAGTACTTCATTTTTTCCTTTCAGTGTTTTCTTCATTTTTCTAACCAATGTTATGTTTGTTGCCTTCCTGCCCATTTTTAACAAGAGTTAGATACCTGTAGGCGTATTCTAACTGAGCACGTGTTCTTACAGATTTTTGATACTCATTCATTTGTGTCGTTGTTACATCCTGTTTCCTTCATCTTTCCCATTAATGTTTTCTTTTTGCTTTCTTGCCGATTTTTACCAATACTTACATACCTATAGGCATATTCTACCTGTGCATTTGTTTCCAACGATCTGTGCTTATCATTTATTTGTGTCATTCTTCCATCCTATTGGGTAGTTAGATACCTGTGGGTGTATTGTAACTGTTTGTAGTCTTTCACATACTTTGTTGACAATTATGAAGTACCCCTTATTATTACATACATTTTGGCTTCAAGAACATTAAATAAGCATTTGTTAGGTTAGCTGGCAACCTCTGCTTTATAGTAATGGTGCTATCATTACATTCAAACCATCCAGAACTATTTTAATGTATGCAGTGTGGTGACCTGCATGGGTTGTAGCTCCTGCATGGTAGATTATTCCTACTGTTGTAAAGGTTTTCTTTCCAAGTGACACTTGACCGTGTGTAAATCCAGTTAGTTTGCAGTTGTTTTTGGTGCCATCTGCATTATAACGTAGAAGCATAATTATTATGTAGGCACTATGTGATTGTATTAGTAAGGTAGAGTGATTGTCTGAATTGCAAATACTACATAATCTGCCATGGTTGACATTTTGTACCAGTTGCGGAAATGGAATGCTCTCACAATTTGGTATGGTGATATACACAAATCGCTCATTTGGAATTTCTTCCTGTATCACTTTGTTACAGAGAGTACATGTATGTTTCCACATGTACAAAATTTGGAACATTTCATTTACAGGTATGCTTTTGTTTTCCAATATTAATAGTATGTACATTAGACATTCTTGTGGATCTTCTTGTGAGTTCATAGTGAATCTCACTATTCCAGCACAGTCGTCCAATTGTTGCCTTACTCCATAAACACTGTATGTGTTGTCAGCATTGCTTGTTGCACTTCTATGCAACACTAACATGTGCAAACACAATTGGTCTGTGCAGTGCAGGTAAATATTGTAAACAATTGGTGGCAATTGAAATAGAATATTCACTGCTACATTTGCAAAGCAACTTACCCCACTTTCATTTGTAAATTTGAATGGGCCAGCAAGTTCTGTATCTGAGTGCATTTTTCGTTTTTTCTGTTGCTTCTTTGCCGATGTGCCTGGTTTACATTCCCTTATAGGTTCTTCTATGTTTGCGGCAATTGATGAAACTTTAGCTTCTTTTCTTTTTTTTTGCGGAATTTCCTGTTGCATTTTGTTGCATTTCTGTTTCATTTACTTTTCTTTAACCACGTTTCACTTTATCTGGAACAGGGTATTGTTTCAGATGAGGGGTGTTCAGTGAACGCAATCTATTGTACTCTACAATGCAAGGAATATCAGCTTTGACTTTACTTGAATCAAAATTTATTAGCATTAGACCATCAAGTGTACGTAAGCGTGATAATGCTACGTAGCTCATGCCTTCCTTAAAGACTGTCTTTCCTATATCTATCATTGCTTTCTCTAGGGTAAGACCTTGGGATTTATGAATGGTAACTGCATATGCAAGCGTTAGAGAAAATTGCTCTCTATGTACATATATGTCTTTGAAGAGAAGGAATCGAGCCATTGAGCGCCCTTTCCTTTTAACTTCTGAAAGTTTATCAAAGCGAATATTGACAAACTGAATGCTGCTATCACATGGGTATGATTGAAAGCCAACAAATGTGCCCAGTGCTCCATTAACTAGCCCTTGCTATACGTCAAGGTTACGTTTAAGCATTACTCTGCAATTTAATGATAATTCCAATACTTTTTCCAATCCAGCTGTGTTGGAGATTGAATTTTCTAAACTATTTAGTCTTGTTGTGGCTTGCTCACACATGGGTACTGTCAAACTATGTACATCTAGTTTGTCTATGGCGCTAATTTCTATTATTGCTTGCATTTCTTTCTTTAACATTGTTTCTTGAATTTGAAACAGCTTGCAAGAGTTGGCATTAAGGCCATACAATTGTCATTTTTGTGCGCTATTTCTGCCATAACATCAGTTGCACATGCATTATCGCCATAAAGTGCATGTATTTGCCGCTTTTTCAATACAGCTTGTGCTTCTTACTATAATACACCAACTCTAACACTTTTCAAGATGTTGGCATAAGTGAGATCTGCAGATTGCCACATGTTCTCAGTTAATTCTCTGTATTGGAAATGTTGCCAAAGGTTAACATTACCTATGCTACCAACAGTTTTCCGGCAGAGTTTGTGGCATAAGGTTTTAAAAATCGGTTCACCTTTTACTGGTGGCAATTGTAGAAGATCTCCGAAAACGATAATGTTTTTAAGTACTTCTTGCAATCTGAGATGAATCAAAGCCAATATTAGATTTGAGGCCATGTTCAATTCATCTATAAGCAGCATTTTCATTTGTTTCAATACTCTATGTAATTCCATTGCAGCTTCTGCAGAAAGTTTGTAGTAGTCTAATTTATTTTGATGCTTTACTGGAAGCAGTAGTAATCAGTGTAAAGTCACACCGCCTATGTTGTAGGCTGCTAAACCTGTGGGGGCTGTTACAACAGCTGACAGTTTATTGTTTGTCAATTGTTGAAGGAACTTGCTGATAATTTTGAATAAGAATGTTTTCCCTGATCCAGCTTTACCACTAACGTACATTAGTATAGGTTTGTAATTGTGGCAGGGGCATTGTTTATTTTCGTGTTGTACGCCATGCACAATTTGTTTTGTTACCTCATCAAAAATGGTGTGCTGATCGTTGTTAAGTTTTCCTTGTGTACAGTTAAGTCCTCTGTATCTTCTTGATACTGATACATAGTGTTTTCTACTTCTGCGATAGCAACTTCAGCCTCCTTTGCTATTAGTGGTTGTCCTAATGGTTCTTGACTTCCTGTTACAGAAGGTTGACTACTGTCGGAAGAGTCTTTATCTAGTTGGGCCTGAATTTCTTCTTCCTGTTGCTGCTCATTGTGTAACATTGTTTTGTACTGCGTAAAGTTAACATTGGTGATAGTGCTTTCATTTGCTTTGAAAGCATTTCATAGCACTCATAATTATCTAGTATGTCTTCCTCTTTTCTCCATGGTTTGAAAAGTTGCAACAGAGACATGTAATATAGTTATTTCTGTTGAGGAGTTTTTAATGACAATTTCACATGATTAATTAAGCTTTGTTTGATAAGTTTCACTAAGCTCCCTTCACAATCGGTCACTCTATATCGATGTTTGCTTTCATCGGGTTTTACATTATTTTTGTATGCAAAGTTTTGAGCTATGTGGTATAGACACATGCTTTCCAGAGTGGAACTCCTGTTCAGATAGTATGTGTCCAGTAAATAGTTTTTTAGAATGTCTTGGCTGTTGGGATCATTTCTGGCAATTGTTTCTATGTCCTCATATGATTTTAACACTCTTTTTCTGCATTTTGCAGGACCAAGACTGAGCCATACTATGTTGTCTGATTTTCCATACAAAGCAGTGCCAGTTAAACGATCTGCTGCTTCACAGGCCCCACATTCTCTAAGACAGCATTTTTATGCCTAGGCTGTACAATTTATGTGATAATGTTTTGTCTGATGCAGGTCATCCCAGAGGTCTTGAAGCTCTGTTTTTTCTGCTTTTGCTAAGTAGGCTGTAACATATCGTGCAACAGCAGTTGAATTGTCTGCAATGTACTACACATCTATGTTTGCATTCCATAATAGGGAAATGATTGCATTGTGATCATTGATATATTTTGATTCTTCCCTTCTTTTTATGTTATACGTGTTTTTAGGTGATTTACCTTTAACACTATGTCGAACTGAAAACATGAAGTTGTTTACTTCACCTGTTTCTGTAACTGGTCTAGGGAAACCAAAGCAGCATTTGGTGTAGTATTTATCTTTGTTTTTGTATTTACGGTGACAATATTTGCCACATTTGTGTCTTTGAAATTGTAAACCATGCAGCTCACTATGTGTTTGTTGTGAAGGGATTTCACATGTGACATATTTTTGGATAAACTGCAAAACAGTGCTATCACTGTCGTGCCCAAATTTCGGAGCACCTTTGATCCATAACAGCATGTGACTATGTGGTGCTCCTCTCGCTTGATATTCTTTTCTCCAAAAGAAGTGTTGCACTTCTCCAAGGGGAGGAACAGTTTTATTGCAAATAAAGTGTAGCATTGCAATGAAACGATGATGGAAATATCTTGAGACATTAACTGGATCTAGAGAGCAAAGTTCTCCAGGTGTTAATATATCTATGTTGTTTTTGTTGCTGTTTGCTATGCGTAGGAACTCATGTAAATCTTCCCATGCATATTCTGCACAACTTAGCGTAACAAACCAAGTTGGTGGTCCAAGGTTTCTGATCATGCAACGCACGTCTCCATGCTGTCTGAACCAGTATTCCTTTGTACCACGCATGTTGTTCTGACTTGAGTGTCGTGTAGACCGATGAGACCTCCGTCCCCAAGTGACGCACAGGGGAACAATATAGAAACCCGCTGTGCGACCCTTGAGGCCACAGGTGAGAGATGTCTTCCCAGATCCACGGAGCCTCTGGAACAGCGATGCTGCTGTCAAGAAGGAATGAGGTTAAGCACCAGGCAATCACAATACAGGCAGGTAAACAAAAGAATCTAAAGTGTCTTACCTATCTGGTGTAAGGGAGACCCAGGAAACCTAGTAGGGAGGTTCGAGGCTCAACAAGATACAGCGGTCCCTGGAGTGGTAGAACCGCAGGTAAGCGTGGATCCAGGTAGGCCACCTGTAAGATAGGGCTTGACTTGGGCGTAGAAGTACAGCAAGATATTCAGGGATGATCCAAAGACAAGTCGATGTGCAGTCCAAAAATCCAGCAACAGGTAAACAGTTCCAGGCAAAAGTACAAAGGGGTGTCCAAGAGAGTCCAAGATAGAGTTCCGTGGTCGAGGTAGCAAGGAGCAGGTATAAACGCCAAACAGGGTCCGAAGCCAGCTGAGAAGCAATGATCGCCCTGCCTCTCAGTTCTTTATACTGCGTGTCCCTGGGTCATGTGACGTCTCTGAGCCACGTGACGTCCACCAGGATCACGTGAGGAACGCCACACTGTATCACGTGACCGACGTGATGACGTAACGCCGTCCCTTCTGCGATACATCCTCCAAGGCAGTTACCAATGCAGGAAAGGTTGTAAACGAGCCCGTACACCAAAGAAGGTACGGTGTTTTCGGTTCTGTGGGTTCACCGAATCCCTTGAGCCTCGAAGCTGGGGTGGAGATGTTTGGGGAATGTGAGCAGTGTTCTGATGTGGGGAGGCCTGATGTGCTGAGGATCGCCTAACATAGCCCCTCCCCAACGGCCCACGACCCCGTGGGCAGGATGGATGGTCTAAATGGAAACGGGCCACCAAGCGAGGGGCGTTCAGGTCAGAGGCGGAAACCCATGAACGTTCCTCCGGGCCGTAACCCTTCCAATCCACCAGATACTGGATCCCACCCCTAAACCATCTGGAGCCCAAAATGACCGACACCTCGAAAACATCAGGAGAGGACAAGGACACCGGCGCAACAGGGGTCCGAAGACGGACAGAGTCGGGACAAGGTTTGAGGAGGGAGACATGAAACACAGGATGGATGCGCCAAGAGCTGGGAAGCACTAGACGGAAAGCCACCGGATTCACCACCTTTGATATCACATAAGGGCCGACAAAGCGAGGTAGCAACTTCCGACAGCCCACTAGGCGAAGATGACGGGAAGACAACCAGACCCTGGAACCCACCACCAGAGGGGGAGCAGCCCGACGTTTGCCATCCACACGGGCCTTCATAGCAGCTTTTGCTTCAGTGAGATGAACCACTGTACTAGCGTGTAAGGCAGAAAGATCCCTAAGACATGTCGTGGCCGCAGGGTTCGCAGAATCAGAAGCATCAGGGACCGGCAAGACCTTGGGATGTTGGCCATAGAGGGCGTAAAAAGGAGAATAACCAGTGGCTGAATGAGCCGCATTATTATATGCGAACTCCGCAAGCCGTAAAGCGGCCAACCAAGAGGTCTGATGTTGTAATATAAGGCAACGAAGGTATTGTTCCATAGATTGATTCGTCCTTTCGGTCTGTCCATCGGTCTCAGGATGATAGGCCGAAGAATACCTGGTATCAATGCCCAATAGCTTCGTCAGAGATCTCCAAAACCGAGAGGTGAACTGTGACCCTCGATCCGATATAATGACCGAAGGAAGGCCGAATAGCATGAACACATGTTCAAAAAACAAATCCGCTAATACAGGAGCCGAAGGGATACCTTTGCAGGGAACAAAACGGGCCATTTTAGTGAATGTGTCCACCACCACCCAGATGGAGTCAAAGCCCTTCGACTTGGGGAGATCAGTAACGAAATCCATCGTCAACGTATGCCAGGGCCTGGGAGGTACCGGAAGCGGAAGCAACAACCCAATTGGTCGACCCCTTTGATGTTTAGCCTGAGCACATACTGCGCATGATCTAACATAACATTCTACATCGCGCTTCATAGAAGGCCACCAACACCAACGCTTGAGAAGATCTAAAGTGCGCTCTTGTCCGGGGTGAGCGTTAAAGGGAGCGTCATGAGACCACTCAAGGGCCAGATTACGTGTGTCAGGTGTAGGAAGGAACAGGCGTTCATGTACGAACGGTAATCCATCAGAAAACACTGGGTCCCATTCTCGCAACTGGTCAGAGTGATCGCTAGTCCAGGATCGAACCGAGTCTATCAGTGACAATGAGGGAGTACAGAGACAAATCACATGACTCTTTCCGAGAACAGTGTCGGGGAATGTAGGCAATTGGACCCCCCCCGGGGAACGTGACAAGGCATCCGCCTTCCCATGTGCCGTTCCAGGACGGTGCATAATACGGAAGTCAAAAGAGGAAAAGAAAAGATGCCATCGGACCTGTCTGCTATTAATGCATTTCAGAGAGGCCAAATCCTGTAGATTCCGAAGATCGGAGTATACTGTGATGGGATGTTTAGCCCCCAGAAGATGATGACGCCAAACACGGAAAGCGTCCATGACAGCCAAGAGTTCTTTTTCCGTAACGGTATAGTGAGACTCAGTACTGGAAAACTTATGGGAGTGGTATGCCACTGGATGTAATTTGCCTGTATTAGGACATGTTTGTGACAGTACCGCCCCGAGGGCAAAGGAAGAGGCATCTGCCTCGACTATGAACGGAAGATCAGGATTGGGATGTTGGAGTACCGGTGCGGTAGTAAAGGCGGTTTTCAAAGTCTCAAAAGCCTCCTGCTGTTCTCTCTGCCACTGATATGGTACCCGAGGACTAGTCAGGGTCGTGAGTGGGGCTACAATCGTAGAAAAGGAAGAAATGAAACGCCTATAAAAGTTGGCGAATCCTAAAAAGGCCTGCAAGGACTTGAGTGTTTGAGGTACTGGCCAATCTAAGACTGCTTTGACCTTAGACTCGTTCATGGATAACGCCCCAGGGGTGATGTGGAAACCCAAAAACTCAACAGAGGTCTTATGGAACTGACATTTCTCAGGTTTGGCAAATAAGGAATGTTTGCTTAAACGGGTTAATACTTCTCGGACGTGTTTTACATGGTCATCAAGATCTCGAGAGAAGATCAGGATGTCGTCCAAATACACAACCATGTACACATCCAGAATATCCCTGAAAATGTCATTCATGAATCGTTGGAACGTGGCCGGGGCGTTACATAAGCCAAAGGGCATGACAAGATATTCGTACAAGCCGTAACGAGTACAGAAAGCAGTTTTCCACTCGTCTCCCTCGCGAACGCGTACCAAATTGTATGCGCCGCGTACATCAAGTTTGGTAAAGATGGAAGCATGTGTTAAATGATCTAAGAGTGGAGTGATTAACGGGATGGGATATCTATCCTTCTTGGTGATCGCGTTAAGACGCCGATAATCCACACAAGGACGTAAATCCCCCTCCTTCTTGGGTACAAAGAAGATAGGACTTGCCGCTGGTGAAGTGGAGGGGCGGATGTGTCCTAAACGCAGGGCGTTCTGTACATATTCTTTTAACACCAGTTCCTCCGAAGGAGACAAAGAGTAGATCCTGCCCGAAGGAACAGTGGAATCAGGAAGCAATTCGATTGGGCAGTCATAAGTTCTATGTGGAGGAAGTACCTCAGACGAGCCTCGATCGAAAACTGATTCGAAAGCCCGATATTCTGGCGGAATCCCAGACACCAACCCCCCAACAGTATGGGACTGTATGACTTCTGGATCGTCAACTGTCAGTGTGAGTTGTGCTAAGGCTCCCAAGACCCGAGAGGGTGTGTCAGGGGCTTGATGGATCGGGAGACAATAATTCTGACAAATATCGGACTCAAAGAGTACAGTGCCTGCTTGCCAATTGATCAGTGGTTTATGTTCACGTAACCAGGGAATCCCTAGTATGATACCGAATTGAGGTGCGGTGATCAAATCAAAACATAAGGTTTCTGTGTGTATGTCTTGTATGTTCAACAAGAGGGGTGCAGTTTGATGTCTAACAGGACCAGAAACCAATGCAGAGCCGTCTACGGCTTGAACATGTTCCGGTCGTGTTTTTACCACTAAGGGTAGATTGAGGGAATGGGCCAAATCAATATCTATGTAATTACCAGTGGCACCGGAATCAATAATGATATTGACTGCATGTAGAAGGCCAGTAGAGGGACATAGAGTAGCCTTTACGGAGATGGGTTGAACACGAGCAAAGGCAAGAGGGGTTCCCGGAGAAGATGATGGGACACTCAACCTGGTCTCCGGTTCTAAGGTCGAGCCATCCGAAAAACCTGACTCTTCTTGGGACGTCGAGGACACTCTTTCACGAAATGTCCAGTGGTGCCACAGTAAAAGCACGCATTATCTACCCTTCTACGTTCCCTCTCAGATGTTGTAATAGGACTGCATACCCCTCCCACTTGCATAGGTTCTTCAGTACCGGAAGCGGGAGTATTAACAAGAGTAGGAGAGGAGGAGGCCCCCAATTCAGCTCTACGCTCCGATCGACGTGCATCTACCTGCAGGACGAGATCAACCAATTCCTGATACTGAGTAGGCATAGAAGGGATCACTGCTAAAGCGTCTTTCATGGTGTTACTCAACCCCCTATAAAAGACCACCGCCCGCTTGTTTTCTGGCCATGATGTTTCCGCAACTAGCTGATTGAACCGGGTGATGTAATCTATCAGAGTTCTTTTGCCCTGAGTCAATTCTAACAACTCCAAATCCCTAGACTGTGCCTTGTGTCGAGTATCGAATACTCGGGACATTTCTAGGACCAACATATCAAAGTCATAAAGAACCGGGCTATTGTTTTCTAACAGGGGATTAGCCCAAGCGGCAGCTGTTCCAGCTAAATGGGAAAGGGCGAAGGCGGCCTTAGCAGTGGACGTGGGAAAAGCCAAAGGCCTGCATAAGAAATGTAACTTGCACTGGTTAACAAAGGTTCTGAATTTCTTGGGGTCACCCTGGTAACGTTCAGGAGCAGCCAGGGGGGAAGGAGTTGGGAGGATTATTGGAGTCGGGACTGTAGAAGTAGCCAAGGGAGGGGGTGTAATGGAGGAGCTGCCATCTCCAAACTCAGGGTCTGCAGGAAGGGAATGCTGAACGCTCTGTATGGTATCCAACCTTTGATGGATCACTGTGTTTGCGGCGGCCATATCTGCCCTTAATATTGTAATTGCCTGAACTAAAGCAGTTATGGGTTCGTCCGTGGATCCCTGCATCGTCTAACACGACTATACGGCTTCTCAGTCTGTTCTGACTTGAGTGTCGTGTAGACCGATGAGACCTCCGTCCCCAAGTGACGCACAGGGGAACAATATAGAAACCCGCTGTGCGACCCTTGAGGCCACAGGTGAGAGATGTCTTCCCAGATCCACGGAGCCTCTGGAACACCGATGCTGCTGTCAAGAAGGAATGAGGTTAAGCACCAGGCAATCACAATACAGACAGGTAAACAAAAGAATCTAAAGTGTCTTACCTATCTGGTGTAAGGGAGACCCAGGAAACCTAGTAGGGAGGTTCGAGGCTCAACAAGATACAGCGGTCCCTGGAGTGGTAGAACCGCAGGTAAGCGTGGATCCAGGTAGGCCACCTGTAAGATAGGGCTTGACTTGGGCGTAGAAGTACAGCAAGATATTCAGGGATGATCCAAAGACAAGTCGATGTGCAGTCCAAAAATCCAGCAACAGGTAAACAGTTCCAGGCAAAAGTACAAAGGGGTGTCCAAGAGAGTCCAAGATAGAGTTCCGTGGTCGAGGTAGCAAGGAGCAGGTATAAACGCCAAACAGGGTCCGAAGCCAGCTGAGAAGCAATGATCGCCCTGCCTCTCAGTTCTTTATACTGCGTGTCCCTGGGTCATGTGACGTCTCTGAGCCACGTGACGTCCACCAGGATCACGTGAGGAACGCCACACTGTATCACGTGACCGACGTGATGACGTAACGCCGTCCCTTCTGCGATACATCCTCCAAGGCAGTTGCCAATGCAGGAAAGGTTGTAAACGAGCCCGTACACCAAAGAAGGTACGGTGTTTTCGGTTCTGTGGGTTCACCGAATCCCTTGAGCCTCGAAGCTGGGGTGGAGATGTTTGGGGAATGTGAGCAGTGTTCTGATGTGGGGAGGCCTGATGTGCTGAGGATCGCCTAACACATGTTTGCAAACAAATTTGTTATGCTTGATTGTAAAACCTCATCTTTTTCTTGTACTTTTTGTATTAACTGCGTAGCTGACATATTTTGAAAGTGCGTTCCAGATTTAAGAATGTGTGCAACTCCATAATATAGTGTTGCTAATTCACTTTCGTAGAGTAGGTGGAATATGTATTCCACATTTTGCCTAAATCTGGGATCTTGCGAATACATTCGTAATGAGCGGTATTCTGATGCCCCAATCTGAGTGGGTCTATCATCATATCTCCCACCTTTGCCAGTAGGAAATAGCAGTGGAAAAGCATGTGCTTCTATACTTTTTTCCCATATACTCATTGGTGACCCTTTGGTTTGTCTCATTTGGTAAGTTTCTAGTGCATCATCTATGCTTTCATTGGAATGCAATGGATGAATTGTGTAATGGTCCAAAAGAGTGGATACTGTAGCTGGATCCAGACGTTCGAATTGCCCAGTTTCTGATGGCTCTTGAATTATTTCAGTTGTTTGCCTTAAGCTTTCATCAATATTTATGTCCTTGTAGTACTCATTGTTATATTTTAGATATTGCAATGCTTGTGTAACTTTGTGTAAGTCTACTAATTGTTGCCAAATTTTTTTATCCTTTGTTGGTACTCCATTTACCAAGACTATTAAGGAATGGTCTATTGAACGTTCCACTCCTAGAGTGTGCACATTTTCCGTTAAATCTAATGGCAAGTAAACTACTTTGCCACAAATTCCTTTCACCAATTCAGAGGAAGGTAAATTTGTTGTTTTTGGATGAAGGCGTATAATTGCTAGAAATGGGTGAACTGTTTGAATTATTATGCTCTCATACAAATTGAGCTGTTGCAGGATTTTGGTAATGGAAACAATTCCAAATTATTTGTAATTGCATGTGAAGGAGTGTGGTTATTGTCTAATTTTGCAGTACAGTAACTGCAACATATTAGGCGTTCAGTTATTTCATATTTGCTTTCAGCTAAAATGTACAAAACTAATTCAAACCATTTAGAGTCCTCATTGTTTTCTATTTTGTATGCTATGTCCACATTTTTTGTGTTCCTTTTGCAAAACGTTCTGTGGCAGCATACACACACATGGTTTGGTACTTCAGCCGATGACCTTTTAAATGTTAGTATTTCTTTTCTGTATGTGTGTAATAGAAGGTTGCTATGTGCAAAATTGTCGCTACTATGCTCTAAAACTGTTGCATTTTCTATGTGGCTTTCACTTCCAAAATACTTTTTCTGAATACAATCCATTTCTTCTTGTAAGTATTTGGGTGTACCAAGCAGAAGAGTGGTATTTAAATTGCCTAATTCTGAAGCTGGACTTTTTGTACAGTATATTTTGTACACTAAATGTCTTACTTTGGAATGATGTACTGCTATTCTTTTGATATCATGGAAGGTACTTTTGCAAATAGGGCCAGAAATGCAGGCTAATGAATGTCCTTTTAGTCCTGTGACTTTCTGCACTACACAAATATCCATATTTTGCAGCACTTTTGTCTTTACCTTTTACATATTGATTAAGGACTGATGTAAAGATTTGAAAGCTTTGTTTGGAATAACACACCCATGTGCACGACCATATGTATACTGGATGGTATAGTTCTGCTGAATCAAGACGTAATTCTGAGTTTTCAGAAGACAGTTTTGTAAGCAGTGTTTCTTGTTCCATGATGGTAGTATTGATTTTCTCATACCCTCGTCCACTGCTATGGATGGCAATTGTGTTTGTTTGATTTTGTTTGTATGCTACTTCTTTAAAGTATGGCTCTGTGCTTGTTGTGTGACTCCATTCACCACCATAAACATGCAAAAAATTATTTTTGTTCACATTCCGTTTATTGCTGCGTTTCATTTGTAGTTTGGTACCTAGTTTGGTTAATGCTTTCATCCTTTTCAACACTAATATGAATAACTTCCTTTTGAGAAAGATGGCACTGTCCACGAATGCTTGCAGAATTAACTTTCTACGGTACATTTTAAGGGGCGGGGAAGATTTTGGTCCTCTTCTTAGTACATTCTGAAGGACTCTGTGACGAAATATTTTTGCTAAAATACTTTTTTTACTATGGGTTATTCTTACACTATCAGGATTATTAGGAACATTGTTAGCTGTACTGGCAGCCATTATTGACAACATTTCTGTGTTTTGTGACACTTTTTGATGGAGGAGGTACAGTTTCGGTAGTTGAGACTTCTTTTACTATGTTACCCAACTGCATTAGGTGGTTTGTACCAAGATTCTCCACTAACTCTACAACAGGTGGATGCTTACATTGGGCACCTTTATTTTTATTTGCTCTAATTCTGCATTCCTTTCTACGGAGATGCTTTTTGTTAGGCATTCTTTGGTGTCCGTTGAGAAAAAAAAGTATACTTTGGTCTGTTGTCCAATGTATGTCATCTGTATGCATGTGTGCATATGTGTGATGGGGCAGCTCTTTTGCATGGTGTGTCAACGCACAGTGACCTCTAACTATCATTTGGTAATGCTACTTTACTGTTTGTATACTAGTACAATTTGCTTTACATGAGAGTAGAAAGTGCCCTACTTGTGGCGAGAACCATTATTAATAACCGAAATGCCAAAAACCTGCTACGACAACTTACTTTCACAATCTAACCTTCTAAGGATTCCCTATGCTATTTCAGTACCAAACACACAGGGATTTGTCAGCCATTCCACCTGTTATTCTTTGTTCAATAAATGGATATTTGTAGGTAGAATGGTTTACAAATGAATGCTTGCTTTGGTGCCTAAAACAAACAAATAACCCAAGTAGCCTCTTTCAGGAGTAGTTGCAATATCAAGGTTGTACTGTACTTACTTCTTTGTACAAGATGACCAGGTTTCTTCAGATATGTCGTCTGCAGTGTAGATGCTGTTGATTCTCAGGAAAGTAGTCTCCACTGTGAATTAAAAAAATGATATCAATTACTTTGTGTGTTTGCAGCGGTCACAATACTGCAGAATGTACTTCTACTTCTTTCGTCAGAGGATTTAACGTTCATATTTGAACCCAGTCCACGTGCACATTTCACTTCTCTCTATGCAGTCTTTCCATACTACTTTCAATATGGTACTTGAAAGTCCTTCAAAATAACTACATTTTTTAAGGTTTTGGAAAGGCCTGGTTCTTTACAAAATGTAGTATGCATAGGAGAGAGGTTTGTAAGCGATAGGGCATGGTACTAGATGGGCAAACATTTTTTACTTGTTAATGAAAAGCACAATGTCCAAAAATCGGGAGACCCTCCGAAGGACATGTGAGCACCACAATCGGGAGCAATTACTACTCTCATACGATCACATTGTAAGTAGCATTACTGTAGGCAGTATAGAGTACAGAGCTCCGACATTTTCACTTACAAAATTGAGGTCTGCCCTAAATTCTACTTCTCAACTCATACGCTTTTGGCAGGTGTTACCTGCCTTGTAAAGGGCAGACTCACCCGCCAAGCCTCCTGCACGGCCATTCAATCCAATGGATGTCTGACCCGCCAAAAACAAAATCGGCTGATTTCACCCACCTTTAAGAAAAAAATGGTTGAGAGCTATGCCTAAATAGGCATGCTTGCAACGTATGTACAGGTTATGCAGAGGACAGTAAGCAGTCGTACGATTTGTTAATGACAAATCGTCATTGTTGCACTTTAAAAGGGGGAGCGTTGTTATGTGTTCCCTATGGAAATGTACCGCCATTTTGTCTATTTTACATCATAAGGGTTCCACATTTACTATGATTAAAATGTACATACCTGTACTCTATACTGATGCATGTGCACATGCATGGAGCTGTACGTAGAAATGTGCAATCCTTGCACAGTCGCTTGTGAAGTAGGTGCTTTGCAATGGTATGCGATTTTCATTAAGAATCATCGACAGTAATTTTGAAGTGCGCAATGTTGATGACAGAGTTAAAATTAGCGATGTTCTATGTGATTGGTGGATGATTGTGCGCCTGCTTAGTTGTGTCCAATGAAGGAATCGCTTTGCTACCACTGTAGAAAGGGTGGAAGGACTGGGTAAGAGTTACGTGCCGCGCGTAGGCAACGCTTGTCCGCTGGTAGGGTGTGTCACATATGGGTTTTTACGGCAAATCCTGCATGGCAAAACGACTGTAGGCATCAGCCAATCAGATGTTCACATTAGTCTTTTGTGTCAAAAGACGGTGCGCACACTGAAAATGGCAGAGGAGCAGAGGGTCAGGGTTTTGCTGCTTGGAGACATTTTTATGCAAGGCTTACAACACTATGCCGAGAGTAGGCATGTGGCACACCATTTCGATGTGCAAGGAATGGAGGTGGTGTGGAGTGCTGACACTGATGCCAATGCTGCAGCAGTTCTGCAAGTTTGCAGAGACGTGCGACGAATTACTACGCCTCATGTGGTAATTTTGCACTACGGTGCTTGCCACTTGGGATACCTGACTTCACATACTTTGTTGGCAGATTTGGCACAGTTGGTTGAAGCACTCATGACCATCTTCCCAACATCGAAATTTATTTTTTCTGCTTTACTTCCGAGAGTGCAATGGAACAACACTTCTGTTTTCTGTCCAGGTCAAAGCATCGGGAGGTGCATCATCAATTGCGGCATGCGTGCATTCATGCTACGAGTTGGTATGTTTTTTTGTAGCCACGATAACATTGCTGCAAGCAATGCACACTACTTTGAAGCAGATGGTGTTGCACTATGCTCTTTGGGAAATGCGACGTGTTTTTGGAATATACGACTTGCTTTAGAGAACGTTCTGTAATGTTTGCACGAGTAAAGCAAGGACAAAAAATACAAAAAAATACATAAAATACCACAGGTCTGTACGATATGTGTCAAAAAACAAAAAAAACGGCTCTTTTCAGAGCCTAGCTTAAAGGGGAAAAAAAGGGAATAGTACTTTAATGTACCGTCATCACGCTCTGATCCTGTACATGTCCGCGAACATGGCGGTACTTAGCAGCCAGCACATATCACCACCGAGGATTGAAGGGTGGAGCCGCATGTAAATAAGAATGAGCGGAGCTAGGGATTGGTCCATCAAGTTCAGTAGGTGTGTTCTGACCGACGTACTTTAGTAAGACCGTCTTCTCCCTCACAGGACACCACACAGCCATGGCTTTCCATGCTCGAAAAAAGATTATCTGGATTGTGGGAGACTCATGGATACATTGGTTAAAGGTGCATGCAGAAAGCTGCAGTTTATCTACAAATCTCAGATTTCCACATGCGGAAGTGCACTGGCATGGCGTGCGTGGCATGAGATGGGTGGATTTGGTACCTCTTTCTGGTACTTTGCAGACATAGCGTCCTCCAGATATACTCATCATTCATTGTGGAGGAAACAGTTTAGGCCATGTATCTGGCATTTCTTTGCAAATTGCCATGAAGGAAGGACTCGCAAAGCTCATGGACATGTTTCCAAATTGTCAAATACTTTTTTCCCGTATTGCCCAAATACAAAAATGGTTGCATTCTTCAGCATTTGGTCCACAAATGGAGAAAGCGAGACATAATGTGAATAAGGCTGTGTGTGCCTTTTTAAGAGATGTTGGTATGTGCTCTTTCCACAATGAAAACATTTTGGTTAGTAGCAGTTTCATTTTCTGGAGAGATGGAGTCCACCTCACATATGCTGGTAATCAGATTTTTCTTCGCCATGTACAAAATGCATTGCATCCTCTTTTGCAATCACACTAACCTATCTGACAATCCGTTTTCCCCATTCTACTGTTTTTGACCCACACAACAGACCACCAAAAGGGTATTTTCAGAGCCGCCACTTACTCCCAACGTACATTTTATTGCTTTTACACCGCTTTCACCCTCCCTTTTTCCCCTCTACGACGTCCGCAAACATTTCTGAACTCCGCAGGGGTCTACGGCCTTCACTTCATGGTTCTATTGTTACACTGAGAAAGGCGGCTCTGAAAAGAGCCTTTTGTGTCGTTTATGTTGTTTTTACGTTCATTAATTACCCGCACTTGCCACTCTAGGAGAAGAGGCGAAAGGAGGGTAAGGAAGGGCCATCAGCCACAGGGATAAGAAAGGGCAACTCAACTGACAAATATTACAGGTGATCTTTATTTAGGTAAGGAGCAAATCTTCTGGTGCTTGGTGTTTGTAGCCTCAAAAGCACTTCGAAAACTCTCCCCCCTGCAGAGTACTGTGTCACAATACGTGCACACTACTGTCACCTTTAAAAAGGTAAGGGTCCACAGCATTGCGAATGGTTGTGAAGCAGCAAGAGGGAGGCGCTCCCCTACAGGAGTGTCTCTTGTGGTGGAAGGAGCAGATTCCGTGGATGCTGTGGAGGAACTCAAACGACTACGCTCTTCACATGGCACCATCTTGCGAATGTCCGCAGTGTGGAACGAAGTGAGGTTTCGCTTCATGGTTGTCGTACCAAAACTGTACACTCCAAATCTCCCGTGTCTCAACACCAAATCGCACTGGTTACACTTCACCAGGTTCGCACGTGCTTTTGGTACGTTCCCATAAACAGAAAACAACCGCCACACCCATGACTCCCGCTGAGTGCTCCTAGTGCGGAGTTCCTCCACTTCATTCTCTTCCTCCTCTTCTTCCTCAATCTCTACATCCTCACCCATATATCTCTCTGCAGGCCCTTGGTGAGGTGGTGATAGTGGCGGGTTTGGGGGTGGTGCAGAGGCTAATAACCCAACAGCAGCCATGGAAGCAATACTGATTAGTTTCCTTTTTGCCACTACAGCAGTAAAGGCAACGCACCTCTATCTACTATAGCTAGAAGGACAATGAAGATGCGCTCGGGGTGTGGCTTTTTGAAGGGGTGCAAGTGTGTGCCTCACGACCATCTTCATCCCTACAAAGCGGTACACACATTTTACACAGCAACTCCTGAGGTGGTCTATTGTTTGGGATGTGTCAATTTACATTTTTACACTCCTCAATAGTTTGCCTTGTGTCTACAAGTTTATTTTTAGTGTTGCAGAAGCACACAAACCGCGGAAACTAGACCCCACGCATCCGTCCCCTTAATGAAAGTCTCCTGGATAGCAAATGCAAAGAATCAAACATGCGCATGCGCACAAATGTCCTACAGACAGTGTTCTGGTTCTCAAACTACTTCAAAGTGCGACACAAGTGAGACGGACAGTTAGGAACTGGCGCAATGTTGGCAATCCTTTCGTTTGCACTGCGCATGTGCACGCATGAAATGTTCACTGCACGGACAGTTCCAGTGTCCTTAAGACAACTCCATTTTGTATGCCTGCGAACTTGCCGACCACCGTGCCTGTTCTAAGGACGGCACCATTTTGACTGCGCCCAATATGGACTGCTATACTGTCCTTCACACACTCCCTTTTTACTTATTTACACCCATTCCGGACAACTTGTGTGTTCTACGGCCATGTATTATCTCGTTTGCAAGCGGTACGGCAAGGTAGTATATCCTTTGGACACCCCTTTCTGTTTATGTACGCACTTTTTGAAAAAATGGTGCAGTCACACATCACATCCGTCTTACTTGGCATTAGACAGCACCCACATTCCATTGCTTGCGGATAGATTGAACAGGCGCGCTGTTCGCAAACATTTTACGTCTTTTTTCAAAAACTTTTACACACAAACTCTTTCTCTACAAGTACTGTACAAAACCAATTACTACACACATACACACACATCAATCTAAAGAAACAGCCGGGGAAGCGGACACGAAACAAATATGGGGGAATTTGGATTTAAAACGGGCTGGTTATGAGGGGAAGATTTGTGAGGGGTAGAAGGGATGGATACTTCGTTGAAACATCTATTTTCCTCTTGCAGGTTTGGGGATGGTTCACTAGGGAATGGAGAAGCCGGGCAGGTGCAGGTGGGGCAATGGTACTGAACTTTTCCTCTCACACAGTCCTCCACAAACTCCCAAAAACTTTGAAAATTGACATTCAACATGTCCATTTTCTGCTTTATCCTTTTTACAGGGACATCATTTAGGGGTCGCCAGAGGTCGCGACCTCTGAGGTCTCCCTTGCGACCTCTAGAAAAAAAAGGAAAAAAACGTTTTTTTTTTTGTTTTTTTTTGTAATGCAAGCTCATGGGCTGTGGCCAGCACCATGTGGCTCTTTAGTTCTGGAGTGGCTGGCTTTCTCGTTAAAGCCCCTTAAAAAAATAAGAAAAAGAAGAACAGGGGTGACACAAGTCTAACACTTTCAGCACTGACACTAAATAAGAAAGATTAGGAATATCAAATAATGTGTCTTTCTAGAATTTTATACAATAATTGCTAGACTCTAGGTTTATTTCAGGCACGCTTCAGGGGGTGAGTCATTGATTTAGTCTGTTCTTAAATGCCTCAACTCAGCCTTTCATGCTTCTGAGGTCGATAAAAGAGTACCAACACAGGTTGGGTGATATTGGGTGTATATTTTTTCCATAGAAAGCGCTTAAGCGTAAGTGCTATATAATAACACATCATTATCATTTGGTCATGGACGTCTGCTTGCATTCACAGTAATTTGGTAATATGGGCCTATACACACTGATCTTAACGATACATTTGGCGATCCATTCTTGTATGAAATGTACATCACATTATAGTGATATCGTAACCATATTTTTTGTAGTGTACAATGCTATGTGATAGCACTTCCTGTTTTGTCAACGGGTGAAAGGTCACGTTCCATTGCATCCCGCGATATCATGTCGGGGTGGGGTCAATGTCACCAGTGGTCAAGGGTCATGTGATGTCACTTTCGCTACCCCTGGCATTTTGGTGAAATGGTGTCCATGCCT
Organism: Ambystoma mexicanum; assembly: GCF_040938575.1. NCBI lineage: Eukaryota > Metazoa > Chordata > Amphibia > Caudata > Ambystomatidae > Ambystoma > Ambystoma mexicanum. The sequence continues at coordinate 81,917,051 of NC_090941.1, forward strand.
TTTTATCCTGTTTTCTTCTGTCTCGTTTGTTGCACTTTCTTCTTTTCTTTCCTGCCCTGTTAAAAAAAAAAAAATACATAAGTTGAATGCCTCTACAATACTGGTCACTATTTTGCATATGCAGAGCACTGTGTACCATTAATGTCGCTGTCTTCAGACATTTCATCATGTGGGAAATACTCCTCCAGCCACTCCAAAGTACTAGCCATTTCTGAGTCAAAACAACAGAAAGAAATTATTATTTCTCCACCACATAACACAAAAAAACCTCACCCATATAAAACAATGGCCTGCACTAACTCTTTTGCTGTAATCTCCCTTCGTCCTACTGCGTCCGTCCACTGTCATTCCAGGCTGCCAAGTTTCTGTGAAGTGATTACATGGAGGAATCATTTCTTTTTTATGGTACCATCCACTTCATTCTACATGGTTATTAAATGTGTTGTTTTCTTTTCCCAGCTTCAGGTTTCCATATTTAATTATTACTACTTATATTATCTTTATGTCCTTCTTCTACGTTGCACACTTTTTGTGTAAGACAACAGTACATTTTCAGCTACCCCCGCCTCTTTGGGTAATGTTGATCCTGTCCAACCTCGTCCGCGAACAGGCGCTCAGTCCGTCCCTTTCCAATATCAATAGGGAGGGAGTTCTGTATGTTCTATGTTAAATGTATGTCAAGTACGTAGATTATACTACATATCTCTCAAAATCACATGATTACAGTGTACATTCTGCTCAAAGACTTATTTGCCACAATTTCATGCTTAAGTTCCACCATCCAAAAACCTATACTATTCCCTACAAAAAAAACTATGTTAAGGGGACGTTGTGGTTAAGTTGTCCTCCCAAAAACCAGTGAAATTCACTACAAAAAAAACTTTGTTGAGGGACGTTATGGTTAAGTTGCCCTAACAAAAACCTGTACACTTCACTAAAAGAAAACTTTCCTCCTCCCCTTTATGCTTCAAATTAAAACCGAAAAACCCCTGAAATTCGTCAGTTATGGTAAACCAAGCCCCCAACCCTGCCACCACCCCTGTGCACTGCTAACACCAACACCGACACCATGAAAGATGTCATCTCAAATGTCAATGCTGACATCAGTGACGACATCACTTGCTTAGCCCCTTTCTTTACCTTCCCTGCCATACACATATATGTGCATTCAGTAAAAAAATGTCACTAAAGGAATGTTATACTTCACAGTGCAACCAAACACCACTGCACATTCCCCCATTATAGTAAGCTAAGCAACCATAACTCGCACCATCTACGTGCATTGCTAATACTAACACCCAGGACATCAAAGATGACATCACAAATATCATCCGCCTAACAAATGGCACAACCATACCTGTAGCCATTTGCACTCCTATTTGCAAAAACACGTTCTGACACAGGGCCTCATTACACGGTAGGGGTTTACCGGTAAGGGCACCGGTAACGGTAAACCCCTACCGCCTTACTACGAGTTCCCTTTGCGGGACCCGACTTTAACGGCTGGTGCCGCAAAGGGACCTCGGAGCTAATTACGGTACTGCAATTTGCGGTACCGTAATTAGGACCTTCCCCATTCCCATTATGCCCTATGGGGGAAAAAATGGCAATGGGGAAGAGCCTTGGTGAATGGGGAATTACCGCCCCTGCTCACCTTGGAGTAGGGCGGTAATTCCACCATCCACCAAGGCGGACACTGTAAAATACCAGCGGCAACCATGGCGCTAATAGCGCCATGGTTACCGCCTACCGTGTAATGAGGCCCACAATCTGTTGCTACACAACACACCCATGAAATCGTATTGACCAATCCCAACTCCTGCACAGTCCCATTTTCATTGCAGCCACCCGGAAAAGACCCGGATGTAGCACATGCGCACCTCCAAATTCTGCGGATTTCGCGAACATATTTTGTACTGTGTGGGGGGGGGCTGCGTGAAAACATTTGAAGCATGATAGAGAATGGGCGCTTTGTTGGTAGTTGTAAAAAGTAGAGTTTTTTTATTTTTGTAAAGCGACGTGTAAAGAAACACCTTTTTGTGTGGTAGTTGTTAGGGACTGCTGATTGTTTTTCCTCCTCAAATTATTACACGAGTGTCTGCAACTTAAATTATACATTGTAGAACAGAAGACAAATTTTAATAGGTGGAAAAAAAATATCAACTCCACTGACAACCGTCACACTGGAAGCACTAAGGTTCTCGTGGGCACAGAGGAACATCCTACCATGGAACAGAAAAGCAGACATACACCTGCTTCGATAATCGGTAGTCCCATTTCCATGGCAAGCATATTAAGAAGGACAGCATGTAGCACATGCACTTTCCCCAACTACCGTGAGGGCCATGCCCCAGTACAGCCGGGCTAGTCCTTCTTCCCTTTCCAGTAGTCTTTTCCCAGCACTCCCTCATTGGCTACTGTTAAACGGTCACATATGCATCCTCCAATTACATCCAAGGATTCTGCATCTAATGCTATCACCTCTGTTGAACAGCCCGTATCAATCGTTAAACATGCAGAGGTCAAGTGTCCTGTAAATCAAAAGCACCTGCACGGGAAAATACTCTAAAACGATCTATGAGTTCTGCATCCACATACATCGGCATCCATACCCATCACCACACCTTGTAGGTATTACTACAGTACATTTGCAAATGTGTTATACGTTCATAGTAACAGGGTACCTGGCACTGAATCTGCATAACGTACTCAACATTCATACTGTTATCTCTCCCATCAGATACCATTAAATGGCTCCTACACTGGTAGGTGGTTGCAAAGTTGGCATTTGCCCATTGCAGCCATTGTTATATGCAAACAGCTACTCTGTTCTTTTGGTCCGTTGTTTTTACGATGCTGACCCCCATTAACACACCTCCTATCAAATATGTAAAAATTGCACACAAAAGAATCTGGCAGCGTATCCCACCAAAGTAAGCCAAGTGCATAAATTGCATGCATGACAACAGTTTCATAGACTACATTACTTAAAAAGAAAAACATGTATGTGTGCATTGACAGCAATAACATTCATAAATGAGCATAAGGAAATTAAAGACCAGAAACAATGGCCCCACTCATGTAGCAAGCATATGTATGCAGAGAAGTACATGCAAATACATACAGAAAAAAATTCTGCTTTCCACTCTGTACATCTTTCCGTACCTTTTTGTCATCCTGCCACAATGCGCAGTACTCCATTTTGAAAGCAAATACTCCAACACTAATACACACACGTGTTCAATAAGACGTCATACAATACACTCCCAAATAACCCACCTACCACCTTTACAAACATGCTTATGCTCCCAAGTCCCCAGTCATATCGTAAGCCATCCATTTATACACACACACTTGCTCTTCCTGCCAAGCCGTCCCCCTAGATTTTTAAAGAATGTATTGTACAAATGTAAGCACTATGCCATTAGCCAACATATTTTCTTACCATCTTCTTATGCAGGTGCAAAACCCAGCTGTCTCCAGAAAGGCACTGGTTGGGGCACTTCAAAATACAACCTACAATAAACCTACTTTCACCAAGGAGCAAAGTAAGTAAAATACCATCATGCTGTTGTACGTCTTACTAGAAGAGTGCACCATTGTTGTATTGTAGCATATACTTTTGTGGCAATCCACCAGTATGTACTTCATTATTCCCCATGCCACCTCTACAGATGACCAGTGTTTGTTATGTCACCACCATTGGACTAATCCCCACATAGTAAGACAGTGTCCCCAACCGAATGTTAGAGGCCATTACACAGTGATACACTTCCATTTATATAACTACCCTCCTATTGACCCACTCATGCACATTGCACAGATATACATTTGAAAATCTGCACACCCACACTTCCCTTTCTTCGCCAAAAGATACTACACAATGCCGACCAAACTGCAACTTCATAGAAAGCAACGCAGAAATAGAGCCACGCAACCTAAAAACATAGAAAGTAGTCATCCACTGCAAGCAGAACTTCTACAGAAAGTTGAAAGAGAAGAGCTAATCCAGTCATTAAGGAAAGAAGATGCATCTACCAGTAAAGACAGTGTAGTTCATCTGTCAAAATGTGAGAATGAAAATAAAAGCACTAAAAATAGTGCAACGCGCACTACTGCTAACAGAGCACGTACAAATGGTAATGTAACCACAAGCAAGCATTCCAGAAAATTAATTTGACAAAAAATGTTCCACCACACAGTACTTCAGAACCTTATAAATAGAGGGCAGAAATCACGTTCAACTCTCAAAACCTACAGCAGAAATGTCATCCTGGAAGCTCTTGAAGAGACTGCAATGACTGTGAAATGGAAATTGTTTATAGTAATTTTGAGCAGAATGAAACCACTAACAAGGTTAATTGATAAATTGCAAGCACTATTTTGTAACAAACACAATATCCGCATAGATACCTTTGGCCACATTTGTACAGGAGAGTGGAGTCACACCACCAACACAGAGCCATACTTCAATGAAGAATCATACAAACAAGAACAAACAAACCAAATTGACTTACATCGGAGTGGACGAGGGTATGAAAAGATATACAATACCATAATCGAAGAAGAAAAACTGCTTTAAAAAATATCCCCATCAAACCTAGATGTCACTCTCCATTCCACCAAACCAACCCGCCTCACCTACGAATGGCCTTGAACATCAATGTGTAACGTTTGCCAATGCCTAATCAAATCTTTGCAGAAATTCTTCAATCAGCATGACAAAGGCAACGAGAAAAGAACAATAAAAATACTACAAAACTATGAACTCCTGTCCAGTGCGCAACTACACAGGAATACAAGGCCATTCCTTAACCTGTATTTCTGGACCTGCTTGCAAAAGCACCTTCCACCGTATCAAAATATTAGCAACCCACCATTCAATAGTCAGAAATCTAGGTTACAAACTGTACTATGCTAAAAAGTCCAGCTTTAGCACTGCAACATTTAAGTAATATGCTCCTACATGTACAGGCAAACAAGTTCTCAAAGAAATAGAGGACATCCAAAACTTGACAATAACCAAAGTCCTTCATGGGTAATCACCAATAATTTGGAAGTATTTCCACTGCCAAATACATTTCAGCAGCTTAATTTGTATGAGAGCATATAATCCAAACAGTGCACCCATTTCAAGCAATAATACGACTTCACCCGAAAACTGCAAAATTGCCTCCCACCGAATTACTGAGAGGCATTTATGGGAAAGTAGTTTATTTACCATTAGATCTCAAAGAAAATGTATACACTCTACGAGTGCAAAGGCCAATAGAAGAATCTTTGATTGTCCTGGTAAATGGTGTACCTACAAAAGACAAAAAAATGTGGCAGCTGCTAGTGGACTTAAGCAAAGTTAGGGAAGCCTTGCAATACCTTAAACAAAACAATACTACAAGGAAATAAATGTTGAGAAAAACTTGAGAGAAATAACCTAAATAATTCAGGACTCCTCATCAACTGGCCAATTTGAATGTCTAGATCCTAGTGCTGCCTCGAATATTTTAGACCACTATACAATTCACCCACTGCACTCCAAAGACACCATAGATGATGCACTAGAAACATGAAATGAGGCAAGCCAAAGCAGCGCCAATCAGTATATGGGAAAAAAAGTGTAGACGCACAAGCCTTTCCTCTACTGTTCCCAACAGGAAAAGGTGGAAGATATGATGAAAGATGCACACAAATAACAGCATCAGAATACCGCTGTTTATGAATGTATTCTGAAGACCATAGATTTAGACAGAACGTGGAATACATATTCCACCTCCTCTTTCAAAGTGAACTGGCAACGCTATGCTATGGAGTTGCCCACACATTGAGAACAGGTTCTCATTTTCAAAAAATGTCTGCTACACAGCTACTTCAAAAGGTGCAAGAGAAGGATGAAGTTTTACAGTCAAGTATTACAAATCTCTTGCTAAATATGCATGGTACGAAAGATTACTGGTTCCAACGGCACGCAGTACGGTACATGCTATGCAACCTTGGGCCACCATGGTTTGTCACAAGTTGTGCAGAGTATGCATGGGAAGACTTGCACACTTTCCTTTGGATAGCAAACAAAAGCACAACAGGTATAGACATGAAAACACCAGGCAAACTTTGCTCTGTTGGTCCAGTAAATGTTTCACGGTACTTTCATCATCGCTTCGTTTGCTATGCTGCACTTCATTTGCAATAAAGCACTTCCTCCCCTTGGAGAAGTGGAACACTTCTTTTGGAGAAAAGAATTTCAAGCCAGAGGAGCACCACACATCCACATGCTTTTGTGAATTAAAAATGCTCCTAAATTTGGCAAGGAGAGTGAGGAAACTGTTTTGCAGTTCATTCACAAATATGTCACTTGCGAAATCCCTTCGGAAAGTACACATAGGGACTTTGACACACACATTTTGCAATTCCAAAGACATAATTATGGCAAGTATTGTCGATGCAAATATAAGAACAGAATCAAATACTATACCAAATGCCGCTTTGGTTTCCCTAGACCAGTTTCAACAACAGGGTAAGTAAACAGCTTCATGTCTTCAGTTCCATACATTGTGAAAGGGAAATCTCCTAAGAATACATACTGCATAAAAAGGAGCAAAGCATCAAAGTACATCTATGATTATAATGCCATAATTGCCCTTCTATGGAATGCTAATGTTGATGTACAGGACATTGCAGAAAATTCCACTGCAGTTGCACGATATGTCACATCCTACTTAACCAAAGCAGAGAAAACAGAGCTCAAAGACCTCTGAGATGACATATCATCTGACAAAACACTGGCACAAAAATGTTTCAACTTTGGCATGAAAATGCTGTCCCACAGAGAATGCGGCTGCTACAAAGCCGCAGACTGTTTAACCAGCACCACCTTATATGGGAAATCTGAAAACATAGTGTGACTAGGCTTTGGTGCTGCTTCCAGAAAAAGAGTACTTAAATCGTACGAAGACATGCAAACAATAGCCAAAAGCGATCCCAACAGCCAGGACATTTTGAAGAACAACGTATTGAACACATACTAACCGAACAGGAGTATTACTTTAGAAGCCTTGTGCCTGTACCAGATAGCCCAAAACTTGAAGCCGGCTGAAACTTACCAAACACGGCCTAATTAATCATATTAAATTGTCATTAAAAACTCCTCAATACAAAGAACTGTACTAGATGGCTATACTGCAACTTTTCAAACCATGGAAAAAATAAGATGATTTATTAGGCACCCACACCTCCTATGAAGATGCTTTCAATGCAAGTGAAAGTACAATTACAGATGAAAATGTTCCACAGTACAAAAGCATATTGGACAATGAGTGCCAACAAGAAGAAGAACTTCAAGCACAAATAAATGTAGACACTTCTGAGAGCAGTGAACCTTCTGTAACAGGCAGGCAAGAACCACTTGGACAGCCACTCTTAGGAAATGAGGCAGAATTAGCCATGACGTAAGTAACCAACACCATGTTTCAGTATGAGCAATCTGCAGAACAGTTGGATGTACTGAATTTCCAACTAAACAATGAGCAGCATACGATTTTTCTAGAAGTAAGTGAAAAAATTGAACATGTTATACAGGACAAAAGTGATCAGTAAGTACCTCCAACAATTAACGAACAAAAACCTTTCAGCTGCTGTAACCGCCCTGCAGGGTTGGCTGCCTACAACATAGGTGGAGTCTCCTTCCGATTGCTACTCCTTCCAGTAGAACACCAAAACAAATTAGAGTACTATACATGTTCAGCAGAATCTGCTATGGAGCTACGCAGAGTTTTGAAACAAATGAAAATGCTCCTAATAGATGAGGTGAGCATGGTCTCCAACCTAATGTTGGCTTTGATTGTCCTCAGATTGCAAGAGGTCCTCAAAACAGACTACGAAGAACTATTTGGAGGAAAACATGTCATTGTTTTCGAAGATCTTCTTCAATTAACACCAGTGAAAGGTGAACCTATCTTCAAAACCTTAGGACACAAAGTGCTCTGTAAAAGTCTTGGAAGCTTTGGGAATGTGAATCTCTGACAACACTACTGAGAACAATACTGAGAACAAACTCAAAACATGCATCAGTCTGCAGACCTCACCTATGCCAACATTTTAAAAAACAAACCGATTGGTGTGGTAACAAAGGAGGCGCAGTCTACCTTCAATACTAGATGCATCCATGAGCTGTACGGGCATAACACATGTGCTACTGATGTCATGGAACAATTAGCTCACAAATATGGCACCTGTATGTCCTTAGTGCCAACTTTAGCAAGTTGTACACCATTCAATGCAACAAGGCTGAAAAAAGAAAAACAACCTCTAGTAGAAATTCATGCCACAGACAAACTGGACGTACACGGTATGACAATACATATGTGTCAAGAAGGAATAGCACAACTACATACCTTAGAAAACTCAGCACATGAGGTTTGGAGAAAATGTTAACATTATGTGTCAACTGTTGAGTAATGCTGAAGCGTAACCTTTACGTAGAGCAAGGGTTAGTTAATGGAGCACTTGGTAGAGTTGTTGGCTTCCAGATAATACCTACGGGACAACAGCATTCAGTTTGTGAACATCCAGTTTGACAAACTTTCAGAAGTTAAAAAGATAGGATGCACCACAGCGCGATTCTTCTTTTCAAAGACATATATGTATGCAGAGAACAGTTTTCTCTGTTGCTAGCTTATGCAGTAACTATCATAAATCACAAGGTCTAATCTTAGATCAAGCATTGTTTGATATTGGCAGCACAGTCTTCAAAGAGGGCATGAGTTATGTAGCACTGTCACGGCTACGTACACTGGAAGGACTGTATCTAGTGTATTTTGATGCAACTCCTGTCAGTGCAGACATTCCTTGCATCATACAGTACAATAGACTATGTGCACTGTACACACCCCTTCTGAACATGTGCCCTGTTCCTCAGAAACCCAAAGGTTTGAAAAGAAGGCTCATTCAATCAGAAGTTGTAAATGATCTGGCAACACTACCACCAAAGATATTGAAATCAACTCATACTACATCAACTACCAAAAGCACAGATAAAAGGAATACACAAGACAAGACATACCCAACTCCACACACAAAAACATTGCCTCTTCAAATAAACCACATACCCTTCCATCTAAGTACTCAGGCACAGTAGTACCTGGTCCACTCAAATTTTCCAATACAACAGGTGTTAATTGCTATGCAAATGTAACAATGAATGTTCTTTTCCAAATGCCAGCAATTGTTGAACACATTTATTTAAATGGTGCAGACAATTTTTGTTTGCAAATGCTTATCCTTCATAGAAATGCAGTAAGTAATCCTGACAACATTTACAGTGTCTCAGGAATAAGGCAAGAATTGGACTACTGTGCTGGAATGGTGAAATTCACTTTAAACCGACAATAAGATTCACAGGAATTTCTAATGTACTTACTACAAATAGTGGAAAGGGAAAACACCCTCATCAATGAAATCTTTCACATTTCCTACATGTGGAAACATACATGCAGTCTCTGCAACCATGTCATTCAGGTACACGTCCCTAACCAATGCTTTGTGTATGTAGCAATACCTAACTGTGACTCCATTCCATTTCAGCAACTGGTGCAAAATGCAAACCATAGCATATTGTGTACGTCATGCAATTCTGATAATCGTTGGACGCTACATATATACTCACACAGTAATATTAATGCTCTTAAGATACAACGGCGATTGAACCAAAACCAACTGCAAACTTACTGCCTTCACACACGAACAAGTCTTACTTGGCAAGAATACCTTCACAACAGTAGCCATAATCTACCACACAGGTGAAACAACCAGTGGAGGCCACTATACTGCATGCATTAGAAAGCAATGGTCATGGTGGGAATGACATTATACTTCCATCATTCCAAAGCAGAGATTACCTGCAAATCTTTCAAATGCCTACTTAATATTATTGAAGCCATTCAAATGTAGTCATTGATGTACAAACCTACTATACCTTACTCACAGCACCAACCAGTACCTTCGTAAGTGCACTAAAAAAAAATCCTTCCACACTGTCGACCTAAAGCAAGTTAGAATACAGCAAGCATTGAAGAAATGCATCACAGTGTGTGTTGGACAATTTTATCCCCAATGAGTACACTGACACACACCATATGTGTACACAAATCACAGTCACAGTATTTTCCACAGGATACATAAAAGGGAAAGGGTTCAAAACTATCCTCAGTAACCTCTGAAACCACCAAGTATTCAAATGATCACCTACTCTCTAAGAATACTCATACAAATGCAAGACATATGCAACTTTCACTATGTAAACCCATAATGGGAGACTACCACTTCAGAATGTACACAGATCTGAAAGTAGCAATAGGAATGTACAAGCTTGTAAACGTACCTTTTCGCAATGGGACACTGTAAACAGTTAGAATACGCCATATGGTATTTAACTGCAACCAGAATACTACAATGTTATTTGCAGCATCAAGGCAATACAACTCAACCTTCAACAACGAGTGTGCTACAAACATATCCTCAAATACCTCCAAAGTATGAGCAGTTACAGTACGCCAACAGGTACCTAACTACCATCACAATTCTGCAGTAGCACAGTACAATGGGACAATACGTGCAAAACACCAGCAGGAGCCAAACGCATAAAGAAACAGTACTACCAAAAAGGAACCAAGTAAACATTTACAAAACACCAACTTCTATACAATGCCACCCACCCTACCAACATGTTAGGGCATAAAACGTAAACCATTACATTTCCTCCTACTTCAAGAGTGCACCTTAAAAGGTGCTATAACCACTCTGAACGTTACTGTTTTTTATTGTGCACCTTAGTGGCAAAGACATTTGGACGTTATTTTTTTTAATCTAGCATGGATTTTTTTTCTCCCAAAGACCCAATGATTATGCAAAGAAACACAGGAACTGTGCACATTGCACAGTACACTGGTTCAAAGCATAGTACTTATAAAGTACTAGATATGAGGGTCCACAAAGTAAATAAATATATGCAATGTATTGGACTACAAAGTAACAAAATACCTACTCTAACATGTTCTGTTCTCTTTTCCCACACATATTTGAGCAATGACTACAGCATGCCATATTCCATATAGAAAAAACAGCACAAGCCCTCCCCAATCTAAACAGTAAGTGTACAATTGTTGGTATCATACTTCTCTGCAATGTCCACAGTGCAATGTGTGCACTTATTTCTGCCATGCACATAGCAATGCCACAATGAACAATGCACACCTACATTACACCACGCAGCTTGTGCCTTTGCCCTACACACTTCACTACACCCAGTACCGTGTAGGGGCTCCAGCCATACATTCAATATTGTAGACCCTGCCCAAAACTGCTGCTGCACTGTACAACGATGTATACAAACATCTATCCACAGACCAGAAACCCCACACATAACACAGCCACCTACCCCTTAGCCACTGCAGTTCACATTGCCTGCCATTTCCTCCACACAATAGATAACCTGTTATCTACGTACACTGTTCACCTAAGCCTATAAAAAGTGGACACACTGAATGCACTACACTACGGTAACCTACCCAATAATCTGCACAATCACAACAATAGAAATTGATCAATGCATCCATACATCTCACATAACTTCCTACCTGCTGCAACATTTGGCTCCGTGGATTCCATTGGCACTGCTTAGGCCATTAGGTTATCTTCATTGTTATGTACACCATTTCTAAAGAAGGTATACACCACAGATTTCAAGGCCGCACATGGTACATAGCTCAGCAGCCATATTTCAACCGCTGCGTTACTCCTTACAATTTTAAACTTCTGTTTCCCTTTCTTATTGTATAATGTAAACACCTTTTGAACACCATAACCCCTTACAATGTTTGAAGGATGTGTGCTGTAATTCCTTTTCTTTCATCAGCACCAACCCCAAACAAGTTCACGCTGCAACACACCAAACTGCGTACGATGGTCCAGCCATCCACGTGTGCTGAGGCACTGCACACACAGTGTGCCATCCTCCACTGTTGGCTCGTAACATACTGCACATATAAATGTTCCTTAGGGACTGTAGGAGCACATTTTATGTATCTTTCCATCTTTGCATTCAGGGCAGCATGTGTACGGCACCATCATCTCTACTTATACGTCGTACTAATTTCACCATAATGATATCACCAACATTCGGCATTGCACGGTACAATCGAAACACATTGACAGCTGAATCCTTTTCCAGCATCATCTCCGGAAAGCGAAATCTAACATACCTTCAACAGGACAAATGTGCATTATAAAGCAGCCTTGAGTCGAAAGCATTATTAGCTCCAAGGGCAGTCATTGTATGGATTTCTAGAAACAAAAGATATATAACTTGCACTGCAGTTGCTCATCCCATGTGCCCCAAAGGTAGTCATCAACGATTCCATATGCCGTAAACTGCAATTTGTCCCCCACCCAATACAAGCATGGAATTTGCCAAAGTTATTTAAGTACAACTTTACATCTCATGTGTATCACGACTGAAATTTATTAAAGCTGCTGTTCTGTATGCATCATTATAAATTTACTCTATGGATGTTTGTGACGGCAGTAATCATGCACTGTTACATTGGCATGTCTCCACTATTCCCCGTAAATTACAACTGTGATTGTACTTCGTTTTGCAGACATAAAGTACAAGATGAAAAGGGAAGGCAAATCATGCAGTGAAAAAGCACACCTTATGCTCAATCGTGCAGTTCTACATTCCCTGTTTTGCCCTTACTATGCCCTTTCAAACAATTACCAGTTCTACGCACCTTCATTGTATTGAAAGTAATAATGGCCCAGGTTCACGCAGCGGTCAACCAGCACACAAACATCGACAGCTCATATTTCATTGTTGCATTTTTAAGCAAACCAGCTCCTGCATTCTCCTGTAATCCGAGGAGAACCCCATGATGTTTGTTTTTTTACATTTTTTTCTTTGGACACACACAGAGACATTATGCCATGGGTCTAACAACACTCGCTAGCACTGTCATTTTTTGTAAAAAGGAAACACATGAAAGGAGCGTCTGGTGGAAGCGTGTCAAAGACATTTTGCTTGTGTGGAGCTCGTACAAGGACAGTATCACCTAAAAAACAGAGAGCAAAGCAGTAGGTTAACATATGACGCTACTCAAGAACACACACTACATGGTCCATGAGGCAGCCACCAACTACGACATCCTTCCATCAAATTCTTGTCCTGTACGCTGCCACTAATAATGACTACTTACATCTATTCTTATTCCTCTTTCTTCTCTAATACCTGGCACTGTATTGCACATGCCACACCTTCCACTTCCAACAGATGGGTGCTGGACCAAGCATTGCAAGATTACCATAAGCGATTTCTTTTCCGTCATTAATCTGGGCCGACCGATATGGGCCGTTATGTGCATTTGCAGTTCTGGCAATATGAACCAACCTGCAAACATTTAATAAGTAAATCATCACAGAGACAACAGCTGCTACCATGTCTATCTTGCAAAGAAAATGTGTTCTTCCACACAGCCCACCAAGGACCACAAAGTTATCCTTTTTCCAATTTGCTAGACGACAAAAGAAGTATAGAAGTGCACAGACGGCATTGCACACTGAATTTTGTTTGCAAAATAAAAGAGCGGTGATGGCAGCCACCTTACACATTCGCGTGAACATGTTGTAGCAAAATAAAGCACTTGCAACAATTCACAGTGTTGTTGGTAAAGTATGGGAATTTTCTGGAACCGTACGCTCTGTGTGCGCATGTCCGCTTTTGGTTTTGTTTATGTTCTTCTTTTCTGGAGTTAGGTGCTCACATGACAGTGTGAGCTACGCTTGACATGCACAAAACAAAAATACCTGGAGTGCACGCCGTGAGCAACGACTCTCCAGAACTAAAGTCAGCTATGCCGGGTGACTGTTGTGATGGTGTATGCCGCCCACACGTACAGGTAAAGGAAGTGATCCACACATTACAAATGCACACAATAGGAATGTCAACCGCTTTCCTTGGCCACCTCAACACGTACACAAAAGAAAGCTAACAGTCAGATGGCCTGCTGTCCTGTATATGGTGGGACGTAACAGCGTTGATGGTTTTATCGGGTGCAAAGGTATGTGGGTCGGTCTGTACATTATCCATACTTTAAATGTGTACTGCTTAGTAATTTGTGTCATGTCGCAGTATCTTCCTTCACTCTCAAAGCACTGGGTGTTATCAGGGGCACACCATACCAAACACAAATGGTGGCATGTCCGTCCATGAACAGAGCAACAAGTCCAAAGATGTACGCCATATGCAAGTGCAGGCATTGCACGCCACCTCTGGTGATGTACCAACTGCAAAATGTCCTCCACAACCAATCTGTAATGGTGAGCACCCACAGGAGCCAGGCATATTTGCAAGAGTGTTCACTAGTGTTACATATCAGTATAGGAACAGACCCAAAGAAGGCACCATTCGGAAACCTACTTCCAACTAAGTGTCCAGACTGTTAGTGCAAAAGAACCTAGCCACTCCCAACACAACATAGTACAGTGAATGGAAATTTCCCGCTGTCATCTGCAATACTCTCCTGATCCCCAATGGGCTCGGAAGGTAGTCACGTGTGCAGCTATCCGTCAATTAATTATATGTGAGTAGCTGCGCAAATGGTGGCATATCTCACCTATGCTGCTTTAGCAAGTCTAACATGTCCTCCACAATGATTCTACAAAGGTGCATACCTTAGGACATTCACATATCGCAAAGTTTGTGGGATGGAACAAAGTATGGTTATAATAACTTTCCGAAGTTACCAAAGGCAAATGACTCGAGATACCATTATGACAGTGCTCCCATGCATGTTCCAATGTCTTCCTGCACTCCCTAAAGCAAGGCTCTGTTCACGGCCACACCATTCCAAAGGCACTGCTTCTGTAAGACCTCTAACATGTCCTCCACAATAATTCTACAAATGTGAGTACATTAGGACACGTACATAATTAAAAGTCTGTGGGATGTCAGAAGATATGGTTATAATAACTTAGCCAAATGAGCTACGGCAAACAAAATGCACTCTTTATACAGATGTGTGCAATCCACAGACCAATATCACAGTAGTCGCATACATGGCTGCATTGTGTTGCGGGATTGTGCTCAAGGGCTAGGCTCTTGGGTACATGTTGAGGCCAACGGCATACGCCCATGCACTCGAGAGCCTAGTCTGTGGACACACCCACTAGAAGGCAATAAAGCCATGCATGGGAACATGAGGCCACGTAGCTTTCCTGACTACAGGTAGGGGCTTTGCAGGCACAATACAACATTGTACCCCGACTGCAAATATCCTCACATTGTCTCCAATTCACTCCCCTTCCCCAATGAAGTCTGCCTGCACTCACCTAAGCTACCCGCCAATGAAGTATATTCGAGTAGCTGCATAAAAGGTGCATATCGCAAAACTGTGATGGTAAATTAATTCCTTCCATGTGGCATTGTCTTACTGCCCTCCCTGAAGCAAGGCTGTGGGCAAGGCCTAGACTCTTGTGTACATGCAGAGTACCCCTATGTCCTCCGCCCATGCACCCAAAACCCTATGCCTTGACCACAACCATTACAAGACAATGGAGGTATACAGGGGAACATGGAGCCCTACCATACTTGACAAATGTACCACTGCCTCCACCAGCCGTACCCACTGCCACAACACAATGGTAACCCACACCATCCTACGGCCTCCGGCTATGCACCCAAAAGCCTAGGCCTTGCCCACAACCACTACAAGGCAATTCAGGCATGCATGGCAACATCTGGCCATGTACCATACTTCACAAATGACGCACTACCACCGACAGCCCAACCCACAGCCATACCGCAAGGGAAACCCACAAAGTCAACAGAAGTACCGGCACCCCTATGCAGCAGCACAACACATTGTCACTTTCTGCACATCATCTGCAATGCAGTCCGCATTCCCAATGGAGCGTCTATGCAGTAGCCACAGAAAGTTCTCCCCTAAGGATCAACCCGCACATTGCCACCTGGCTCGCGTACACCACTTGCACTCCACCGTCTTCTTCAACATGAAAAATGCATCATATGTTCCACTTCTCTCTCCCCCACACTTTCCATCCCCTCTTCCCACTACCACATGCCGTACATTATGTTTGTCAGTCCCTTTCGGTGCCGCACTGTCCTCCGATGCAACATGGCAGCGTTTCCCAAAAACATTGGCACACTGCATGCTTCCCTCCAGTCAACCACCGACCGCATCCAAAATTCACCGACAGCACGGGGTACTGCATGTCAATGAGCCTTCTGTCCGTGAAGCAAACAGGAAAATGGGTTGGCAGAGCGGAGCCAGATATCACTAATTCTTTTAGGCATACATTTCAGTTCTTTGCAACAAAAGTACTGGTCGGATTTCCACCTAACATACAAAAGCACGCTTTCTGACCCAAGCCACCACTCCTGCCGCAAATTTGGTGCACATCCGTCCAGCCATTCAGCCTGTAGCCGTGCGCAAAGTTTTCGCCCATTCAGTCTATGAAGAAAAAATAATTTTGGGACCCCCGCTATCACTTTTCCCCCCTGCACGAAACCTCACCAAACTTACTGAAATGAGTTTAGTAACTTAACCATAACTTCACGCCCACTACCGCGGGCCGTGTAATGTTCAATAAAAAAAAGTTGTTAAAGTAATGTTATGGTTAAGTTGCAATGCATTGTGGGTCTTCATATGTATTGTTTGTACTAACCCAACTGTGTATTAACTCTTGAAGTGTTAGCTATTTATTCTATTTTTAACATTACTAAAAACTTTGATAAGGTAGCATTCATTATTTTACTATGCAAAATTACCAGATTAAAAATAGTGTACTTCTGTGGTGCATGCTGCAGCCATTGCCTATGTGTATGTATGATTAGGTTCTTCTATTAAGAACAACGCTACAATATAGAGGCCGATTCATGGAATTAATGTGCGCTGAAATTTTCAGCGCAAGAGTGTGAAAGCGTGCGAAAGCGTGCAAATCGCAGTGCCAGTGCGAAAATCGCGGCGAAACCCACGCACAGCAATTCATGGAAGTCCGTGCGCGTGGAAATCCCAGGATGTGCACCAAAATTCTGCGTGGCGCACGCTGGCGCACACGTCTCCAAACAGCGTGCGCTAAGCGCACAGCGAAATCGCACATAGCGTGGCACACACAACAAAAGTAGGAGGAACAGGGGGCGTGACACGCGGAATGGGGAACAACTCGTGAAAATGTGGGTGTCATGGGGGAAGTACAGGAGGCAAGTACGCGGAACGCCCACACGCACGTTCAAAACAAGTATTCATGGAATAGAACGGGGCTAAGGCGTGCGCCAAAAAAGACGCGCTAATCAGGAAACACGTACGCCAGCAGGAAGCAGGCATACGTGGACCCGCGCAGCATAAAAGTGCGCGCAAACAACAAACAAGCACAGAGCCAGGATGAATATACCGTTCCTAGCAGCAGTGGTCGTGGGATACCGCAGGAGGAGGAGGATAGTCAGGCCCAGAATTTTTACACCCAGAACCAGCCTTTTTGGGATGCCTGATGACCAGGTGTATGGGAGGTACAGGTTTCCACCTCACATAATACTCGACCTGGTCAGTGAGTGGGAGGATGACCTCACATCACCCACCCTGTGCTCCCAAGCACTCAACCCCCTGCATAAGGTCCTCAATGTACTGCACTTCTTGGCCACTGGATCATTTCAACCGACAACTGCTATAGTGGAGGGGGGTGTCACAGGCCTTGCAGTCACGCTGCCCACACCAGGTCTTGGCCATCATGACTGCATGCCCATCAGTCCGCAGGCACATATACCTGCCAAGAATACCTGCAGAAAGGCAGGCTATCGTCCAGGATTTTTACGGGGTGGCACACTTCCCCAAAGTGCTAGGTGCCATTAACTGCACCCATGTGGCTCTACGTCCCCCCAGGGCATCAGAGCACATCTATAGAAACCGCAAGCGCTGGCATTCCATCAACGTCCAGGTAGTATATGATGCCAAGGGAATCATCACCTCAGTATATGCCAACTATCCAGGGTCCACCCACGACAGTTTTATTTACAGAATGTCAACCCTAAACCGGGACCTAGAAGCTGGGCGGCATGGCGATACATGGCTGCTTGGTGAGTATAAATGCCACAGCACATGCATGCATGTCAGATACTGAGCAATGTCACAACCCCACTAATGATACCCATCACCACCTCCCCAGCGGACAGTGCCTACCCTCTGAGCAGCCACATGATGACGCCAATTCAGAACCCCACCATGCCACCCGAGGTAAGATACAACACAGCCCACATTGCAACCTGGAGCATAGTGGAGCGCACATTCGGAGTGCTCAAGTCACACTTTCGCTCCCTTGACCGTTCTGGCGGGCAGCTGTTATATGCTCCCCCAGTAGTGTGCAGGATCATAGTGGCAGCATGTGTCCTGCACAATGTTGCAACACGCCGGGGCCTGCCCGTGGACATGGTGGTGCCCCCACATCCCCAACCACATGCATGCCCGCTGTGCATGGGAGGGGAAAGGGCACGGGGTGAGGTAGCCCGTACGCAGCTGGTGGCTAATTACTTCACCTAAAATCACACCCCTGTGGAGTGCACACAGCCCTGGCACATACCAGCTGACAATCAATGATGATGACATAAGGGACAGTCAACTGTCACAACCATACTGAGATTGGTCACCTGGAAGTGTTACATTGTGTGCATCCCTACCTACACAAACACCACCAATGCTGTGTCATCAAAAGACACACTGCTATGCTGCAAAAATCATTACCCCCTTGCAAAATACAACATGACAACAGAGCCATGTCACCCAACCCCTCCCCAGCACCGCCACCCAACACACCATGGCATGTCATGCTATGTGAGAGCAAACAAAGCAATCCCCAAAACATGACACAAGTGTCAAAGTACAGTGTCCTTAATGGAAACTGCCCACACACAATATGCTCCCAGTAATGTGGAACTAACAACACACATGACCAAATACTTACCAACAATACAATGCAGCTACACAACCTCAAACATAGCATAAACATGACAGTACTAAGTTAAAGTAGTGCTAGTGTTACAACCTGATCATGCCAGCACATCGGCCACTTCCAACTGTAAAGTGCTGCTGCCACGCAAATGTCCAAGTGCACTGCTTACAACATGAACTCCATCTCCAAAGTAGACGGCCTTGTGAAGACATAAGGAATCAACCTGCAAATTAGGCGAAAGACATGGATGCACAAGCACATAGCAATACACCATGCAGTGTACAATTCAACAACAATATCCACTAGGAATGTATACACAATATTGACTACAGACTGCCCACACAGCTCATGGGAGTCCTACGTCACCGTGTAAGTCAATGTCACTTGGGCACACCCTTTGCAAGCCCATGGAAACGGGAAGCAGGAGGGGTGTGTGTCTCACGAACCCAAGCATCTAACCCAAACTCAGGACAAGCCTGCATGTGCCCAGACAGAATACAGTGGATACCCACGGGAGCCACACAAGGCAACACACTGCAACAAAAAAACAAAAAAAAACATATCAAAAATGGCCATGTGGGGATTGAGGGGGGCCACCCAGAAGGTCCGAGCACAGGGTGCGCACCAACACCCACCTGTGTGGATGTTGGGAAAAAAAACACCTCCATGGGCTCATGGCCTGCACGGCTATGCCAATGTGGGAGAACTGCTGCTGTCGCTCTCATCACCCTCTGCTGCCACAGGAGGTGGTGCTGCCACAGGAGGTGGTGGTGCTATGGGAGGCAGCCCATGCAAAGCCCTGGTATGGTCCTCCATGGCAGCAAGCATGAGGGTGTGGAAGGTCTCGTTCTGGAGGATTATAGTGCGGAGATCCCCATGCAGCACCTGACGTGATGCCCAGATCTCCTCCCGAGTTGCCTGCATCTCAGCTGAGAGCGAACGTGTGAGCCGCTCCACCTGCTGTTCTGTCCTCAAGTTAGTGGAAGCCTCAAGGTCAAAAAGAGTCGCCCTGAGGTGATGGAGTTCTACCCTCAGGGCTTCCCTGTGGCCCTGGGACTCTATTGATATCGATTGGCGTAGAGTCTCCAGTGCCGCCCGTCTGTCCCTGTTGGACGCCAACATGTCCTCCCTGTTTGATTGGCAAATGGAGTCTGTTGCCTGTTGTAGTAGCTCCATTTGCCTTTCAGGGGGGACAATGGAAGTGTCCACCCTCTCCATTGCTTGAGCTATCATCTCAACTGATGCTGCCTGTTGGGTTGCCATACCGTAAATGGATTGTTCCCATGCGGTATTGCCTGGTGGCATACAGCGTCGGCGGGCACCACACCTGTTTGGTGCCCACCGATCTGCGCCTTGCTGTGCCGGCACTGCCTGAGGCTGCAGGACTGCATTCCCCCTCTGATCTGCTGGCCCAGGAACAGGATCAGATGTTGTAGAGTGTGACCCTGCATTCGTAACTGCCAAAGGCGGACTTACCAACACTGACATCCCCATAGAGAGTTCCACCCCTGGTACAGGTGGGTTGGACAGAACAGAATCCCTGCCAAGAACACTTACCTGCGATGCCACATAGGTCTTATCATCCGAATCAGCACCTGAATAGAGTTCTGGGGAGGTGCACCCAGAGGAACCCCTCGACAGAATGTTCTGCAGCAAGATTGGGTTCTCACCCACCACCACACCACATCCCCCACTGGTGCCAGGTCGTGCCTGAGATTCCTCCTGGGTCTGCACCATCTCCTCAACCTCAACAGCATCAAGTGCGTCATCCCCTGCAAAAACATGAAAGACAAAAAATGGAAACAGGCATTAGCACCATAGCACACAAATAGGCCTGACAAGCTACAGAACCAGTACATGATTTACACATGTCCCACATGACTATAACCCTCCCATGCATGCACTGTCACTGAGTTTGAAGGGGAGGCAAAAGTCAGACACTCATGACACCAACATGGAAGAGCAACACATTTGCAGCATGCTGGGTAGCGCTGCCATCACACATTGGCCTGTGAGTGCCATGTCCAATACACATACATGACACATGCCATCACACAGATGGCATGTACCATAGCCATGGTACATTCCACAAGTATATACATATGTCAGTGAATCAATACTGTCAGCCATCCATGTGAGATGGACATGATGAGATGAAAAATGCTACATAGTGTGACAAAATAGGCATGTGCCACACACTGCAACACATCCAGTGTACAAAAATACAGTGATTGCAGGCTGATGTACACATCAATGGTTTGTCACTTCAACATGACAGGAAACAACTATCATGTTCCACATTAAAACAGGTCCCAAAAATTCCTGTGATCAGGCCAATACTCAATTAGCATGAATGGTCAAATCATTCATCTAACAAGGTAACACATGTGGTCCAATGTGGGGTTCATCAATGACAGAAGCATGTCACAAATGTGACAATAGGGCTGAGGAATGCGTAGCAAAAGTGGGAAAATTGAAACAATCAGCCTGAACGAACACTGAAAAATACAAACAATGTTGTTGCAAGATGCCACTTCAAGGGCAACTGCCGTAATGTTGAGCCAAATTATTAATGTGGGCAGAAGGGATAGTGTCACACCCAAATTCAAGGCCGCTGAATGTTTTAGATGAAGCACATGGGTGACCCATACCACTCAGGCACACACACCCTCACCTGGCACTCAATCCGAACCCGTCACCCAAACAACATACACATGCATTACACACACATGCATGGGCACTCACCGGATAATGCATCATAATCAGGTAGTCCTCCCACACTTTGGATCTGTTCCTCTGTGACGAAGGCCCCAGCAACAGACTCATGTTCAGTGAGTTTGTTGTCCTCTTGTGGAGACCCGCCGCCAGTCACCAGAGTAGCGGCATGATTTGAGGCCAGCTTGTTCTTTGCTCTGCGTTTCAGGTCATTCCACCGCTTGTAGCAATCATCAGCTGAGCACCTCACAAATCCAAGGGCACTTATGCGGTCGGCGATGGTCTGCCAGTGTACCTTGCATTGACCAGGTGTGGTCTTGCACCCTGCAGTCACCAGCATTTCGTGGCTATGTGCCGACACATAGCCCACAAGTGCATCATGTTCCGGATCATTGAAGCAAGGCTTCCTTGAGGTACCGGAGTGTGTAGCCGTGTCTGGGGTCTCAGCCTGTCGTGCCAGAGCACCCTTCTTCCTCTTCTTTAAAGGTGGAGCAGAGCCAGAGTGGCTAACACCGCTCTAGTCAGTAGGGGCAGAATCACCGGTGGACTGGGTAGTAGGAGTGTGGGAATGCACAATGACCATAGATCTTGATGCAGGCATTGGTTGCAGGGTAATGTTGGCAGGGGGAACATCAGTTTGATGGACTGGGACTGACACTGTCCTGGCTGGGAGAGTCAGAGCTGGGGAGGATGGAGCTGCAGCTGCCCCTGCAGCCTCCCCACCATGCATTCTTGGGGCAGCAGATGACATAGCTGCCCCAGATCCATGTGGATTGGAGACAACAACTTGCACCGCCACATGTGGCCTAGACTTGCTGACCTGGAAGTCAGCCAGGGAGTCATCCTGTGCCAGGTCAGGTGCCACAATGGGCTGGTCCAACAGGGGCTGAGCTTGGATGGTGTCAGCCACGTTTCCCTCAACCATGGGGGGGGCATGGGTGTCCCTGATTGTTCCTCCACAAATGGGGGCAAAGGGGCACCCTGCAAATCCCGGCCACGTCCCCTACCGCGCCCACCATGGCCACCTCTTGAGGGTCGGCCACCTTTGCCTCCCTTACCGCTTGGTCGCCTCCCAACCATGGCACTGATGTTGTTGTGCGTATGGGAGTTGCAGTAAACTATTGTCCTGGGCAATTGGGGGTCAAAGGGATAGGATACCAGATGGAATTCGTACCCTAGTGCTCTAACAAGGCTGTCTGTGACCCCTGGGGGAAGAAGACGGGTCACGCAACGTACAGGCAGCCCAAAATCAAAAATAAACGTGCACGCAACCCCTCGTAGACCACGTGCATGAAAAAATGAGCCTGCACTACGCTGTGGCACCCAGAAACACAACAAAAAGCGTACGTGTAACACACGCAGCCTACAATGACCTCTGAAGGGGAACGCGACACACGGGGCAAGCACAGTTGCTAAGCACGTGCGGAACTCACCGTCTGCCTGGAAAAAGAATGTGAAAAAGTGCGCGTTGGCAACACTCCCGGCAAAAGAAGAATTGTACGCAGTCTGAGGAGACAGGACAAAAGGAGAAGTGAACTCTGTTTGAGGAAACATGCCCAACAAAAAATCAGAAAAAATCTGTCAGAGGTAACAGGGAGTACGAACTAGAAACGCTGTGAAGTAATCGCGTGTGAACCGACAAGAAGTACAGATTTCACCCACTCGCTCTCCACGAAAAGCACGCACAAGGAAATGGCGTCCTACATGCAGCTTTTAAACCAGCCCACATGTACATGTCAGAGACGCCTGTACGCGGGCGCTTTCATCCAATTACACGCAATGCCACTCAGACATGCAGTTTTTCCACGTGTGCTCTGTCATCACGTGCTATGAGGGAAACGCCTGCGCGCGTAATGTAACTTACGCGCTTACGGGCTAAGGGCCTTTGGTCCAATGGAATCGTGTGCGTGTGCTGATGCACTTACGCGCTAAGGCCCTTTCCTCGAATTACACGCTGACGTGCAAGATTTTCACATGCCAAAACACTCCGTATCAAGCTGGCCACGCGAAAACACACGGAAGACCACGCTCCTGCCCTGAAGGCCATTTTCCTGCCCCCCAGGCCCCCGAGCACGCTCCCACCTGCCATCTGCTGCTGCCTGACAGCCTGCTGCCCACGTGCCCTGCTATTTGGTGCCTGCACATCAGCCATCTGCAGGGGTCCAGTTGCTGTGTCCACCCCTACTGGAACAGAAGACTCCCGACTGGGATACCATCGCTCCACAGCCCAGCCCCAGGACACAGTTGCCCACCCACGCCTGCCTCGGGGGTCGCCATGTCGGGGCAAACACCATCTGAGACCACTGGCGACCCCCAGCCAGAGGGGCAGAGGGCCACCAGCTTCAGTCAGAAGGAAGTTGGTGTCCTGGTGGAGCATGTCCTGGGTGATTATGATGCCCTCTTCGGAACATCACGCGCCAACAAGGAAGGACGGGATAGGATCTGGGATGACTTTGTGGTTGCCATCAACGCGGAGGGGGTGGCAACCCGCAACATCAAGCAAGTCAAGAAGCGCTGGGAGGACTTGAGGTCCAGGACCCTCATAAAGGCCCGGCGCCTCGTGGAGGGGGGCCGGGCAGCATGAGTACCATCCAGATGAGGGTCCTGGAACGCATAGGCCCAGCGCTCCACACCCAGATCCTTCAGAGGCAGACCCATCTGGAGTTGGGTTGCTGTGTGAGATAGGGCATGTTGCAGGGTTCTGGTTGTCTGATACTTGCCTGTAAGTTTGACATAGGCGATGTACGTATGCGAGTGTGCAGGCACATCATGGTCATGCATGTGAGACCAGTAATGTGTGAACCACGTGGTTGCTGCATGTGTTACAATGCAACATGCGGAGCAGCCTGCGGAATGCACACATTAATGCATGCCTGTCTCTGTTATTGGACATGGATGGGGTGTGAGAGATGGGTGCTGCTGTCATGGACATGTATGGTGTCCATGTCTGTGTGTCTGACTTGCGTGTCTGTGACTTTTAAATACCATGGATGCATGACACATGTCTGTGACAATGTTCAGATTCACTGATGCAGCCTACTCATCCTTGTATCCACTGTGTCTGGGGTGTACGAGGCCAGATGGATGAAACTACGGTGAAGTGTGTGCATGTGATAGGCATGACCCATGATGCATGTGTGTTTCAAACCAGCATTGCATGTTTCAAGAGTCCCTTGGACATGTATGCTAATGTTCATAGCATGCACCATGCCTGTTACTGCATGTGTTTTGCCTGCACTGACCCATGTGTTGTGGCGGGACATGATGGAAGTGATGTTTGACAGTGCCACTCATCTGCTATTGCTTCCTGTCTAGGGGACCGTAGTACAGTACCCTGATGCTTGTGTTCTATGTCTCCCTCTACACAGTGGCAAGTGATGAAGAGGGCGGAGACGGCGCTGTGGAGCAAAGCGTTGTCAGCAGGCAATCAAGAAAGTTTCAAGCAAAAACAGTGCCATTCTCACCTCCTAGCAACATTTGAAAGATGTTTATTAACTGTCTGCAACTTTTTAGCACCATTTCCTGTTCGCCGACATTGGCTGACATCTGAAATCACCGCAGACTGTTCAGACAGTGTTACCTGAGGACACATGTGCTGTGATGACGTGTTCACGAACGCGTCCGCACTTCGTGAACGGGTCAGTGCTTTTGCGAACAGTTCAGAACTGCATTTTCAGCTGATCTAGGAAGTTTCAAGTTGAAAATGTACTGTTGCACAGCCCCTAGACCTATTTTTACTGATTTCCCATCTACAATTCAGGAGAAAGCATATGCTTAGAACAATATTAGCGCAATTGCTATTTAACTTCAAAAATTGCATCAGCCATGGCCACCCCTCCTCCTCAGGAGCCACCACCACCACCTGGATGGCCTCCACAATGGAAAAAGCACAATCATGCGCAAAACAATCAAGAGGACAAGGAAGATGCCATAGATTACATGCCTACATCCAGCACCAAGAGAAAAACATGGCTGTGGCAGTTTTTTACCACTTTTGGGGATGTACCAAAGCTAAGGCGACAAAGGTTAAATGCACTGAGTGCATTGTACTCGGTCAAGGACTTCCTGAGCAGTACTCCTACGGGACCACCACCATGTGACATCACACCAAATCTAACCCACGGGATGCTCTCAGAAAGGCTGTTCCTTTCTCAGGAATGAGTAGACTCTCTTCGTTTACCTCATCTTCCTCAACCGTCACTGCCAACACACAGGCCTCTCCTCTGGGGCAGAAGATCTCACCAGCTACCTTGCAAGCCTTAAAAGAGGCTGTTGATCCATATCTTTCCAAGAAAAAAAGTACTCTGTATATACTGCAATGCACTGCTCTGCAGTGGGGAGCAGCCTCGAAGAGCTTTCGCGGCTTCAATCAATGGGCATGAGAAACACTGCCCTAACCTTAGATTTAAGACACACACAACATATTTCCCTGTCCACCCTCCCCTCCGTATCTTTCACTGGTGACCCTTCACACTTTTCCCTGCCTCATCTTGCTTCCTGGCCTCTCCTGCCCAAAAATAAATACAAAATCAAAAAACACCACAAGAAAGGTTCCTTGAAAAACCACCTTTCACAGTTAAAAAATATAACTAAAACAAATAATCTTATAAACTCCATATACTTTACAGTTCTCAGTAAAATAGTTAGACTCAATAAGATTCTCCCACATTTCTATTAGCATTTTTCAATTATATCACTATTTTTTCCACTTACATTCTGACACTTTGGAAAAAGTAAAAGTGGCACATTTTTGTGTTTTACTTGTAACCATAATGTCACTTTAACAACGTTGTTCCACTGAATTTCGTAGGTTTTCATTAGTGGAACTTAACCATAACGTCTTTTATTTATTTATTTATTACATTTATTTCAGCGCACAAAACCCAGAGGCATCTAGGCACTAGTTATACAAAGTGCATGGTCACATTCGATAGTTACAGGCAGGTAAAGATCAGGCACAACACAGGGATGGGTGCGTCATATTAGTTAGTTACAGGCAGGTAAAATGCAAGCCCAGCAAAGGGCTGGGTGGGTCACATTCGGTAGTTACAAGCAGGTACACTTCAGGCACAGCACAGGGCTGGGTGGGACACATTTGGTAGTTTTACAGGCAGGTATAATTCAGGCACAGCACAGGACCGGGTGGGTCACATTAGGTAGTTACAGGCAGGTACATTTCAGACACAGCACAGGGATGGGTGGGTCACATTTGGTAGTTACAGGCAGATAAAATTCACGTGCAGGGCTGGGTGGGACACATTTGGTCATTTTAACAGGCAGTTAAAATTCAGGCACAGTGCAGGGCTGGGTGGGTCACATTCGGTAGTTACAGGCAGGTAAAGTTCAGGCCAACGCAGGATTGGGTGGGTCACATAGGTAATTACAGGCAAGTAAAGTTCAGGCACAACACAAGGCTGGGTAAGTCACATGCGGCAGTTACAGGCAAGTAAAGTTCAGGCACAGCGCATGGCTGGGTGTGCCACATTCGGTAGTTACAGCAGGTAAAGTTCAGGCCAGCGCAGGGCTGGGTGGGTCCCTATGTCCCTTTAACAAAGTTCTTTCACTGAATTTCATAGGGCACAGCACAGGGCTGGGTGGGTGACATTCAGTAGTTACATGCAGGTAAAGTTCAGGGCAGCGCAGGACTGAGTGGGTCACATAAGTAGTTACAGGCAAGTAAAGTTCAGGCACAGGGCACGGCTGGGCGGGTCACATTCGGTAGTTACAGGCAGGTAAAGTTCAGATCAGTGCAGGGCTGGGTGGGTCCCTACGTCCCTTTAACAAAGTTATTTCGCTGAATTTCATCAGTTTTTACCAGTACACTCTTAATTTCCTATACGTTCCTTAAGTTATACTTACCCCCGATGTAGCATCTGCAGAGTTTGCGGACAGATCTCCTGAAGGGACCGACCCATTACTTTTCCTCATTCAATCTGGCAATCCAGGAGAGAGAACCTGCTTTGGAAAGCTGTTAGGGAGACCGGCAATCTTGCTGAAAATGGCATCTGTTATGGTCATTTCTTGTCCCCAGCCCCCCCATCACCACCTCCACCATTATCATCTGGAGGGCTTGGACAGGGGAACAGGTGCGGTGATACAGATCAGGATGAAGAGGAAGATGAAGATAAGGTGGAGGAAGTCCCTCTCTCCAGCACCCGGAGTTAAGTCCTAAGTTGAAATTTTTCACCAGCGTTGGGTATGTACGGAAGCCCCGAGCAACCAAGGTAACATGCACTGAGTGCAAAGTTCTACTCAGTCGCTGAAAACCTGGGCTGTATTTCTATGGGACCACCTCCATGCAGTGACACACCAAATCTAACCACCCGGGTGCTTTGATGAAGGCAGTACCTTTCTCAGGGAAAAGACACCCTCTACCCTCTACCCCATGTTCTTCACCTGCTCCTGATTTCCACAAAGAATACTCCTTTGGGGAGGAGGATCCCAGCGGCTGCCTCACAGGCCATACAGAACGCTGTTAACCCTTAACTTTTGAGGGTCACAGTACTATGTATGTACTGCGATGCACCAACCTTTAGGGGAAGCAGTTTTGTAGTGCTTTCAAGGCTTCGGTAAAGGAGCACGAAAAACACTGCCCCTTGCCAAAAATGTAAGGCCCGTCCAACATTTTACTCTGTCCACCTGCCCCTCCATGTCTGTGGTTTGCGCCCCATCTCTTCCCTCCCCCACCTTACCTTGATTCTCCTGAAAAACATAAATACCAAAAAAAGGTTCCTTTAGGAGCCACCTTTCACAGTTAAAAAATAGAACTGAGAAAAAAACTCTTTGCAGCCTGCATAGTCCGCGGACAGCTAGATAATTACAGGCGTGGGGTCGGGGAATGAAAATCATTTTATTTGTTCTTTGCGTAAACATGGTGGCTCATGAAAGATTCTTTTTCTTTCTATTTTTAACTTTCATATGTTTTGTTTTATTATTTTGTTTTATATAGTAAACTAACAAAGATTCTACACAACGTAATAATTTTTTTTTAACTTTCACAAAAAGTGCTTTGTATTTTTTGTGTTTATTTTTCATTTTTTATTAATGCAACTTCTAACAAACACTTGAATCCATACTTTATGTGTTCACAAAAACTGCTTTCATGCATTTTGATTGTTTTCCAGAAAACTCTGATTGCCCGCATCAGTTAGATGGACTCCATCTCTCCGAAAAAAGGTTGACAATATCAAATGTAATGTTCTCATTATGAAATGATGTTATGCCAAGATCGCTCAAAAAAGCACACACTGCTTTATTCACATTGTGCCTTACTTTTTCCATTTGCAGACAAAATTAATTTGAACGCATCCGCATGTATTTTGGAGAACAGCTCATGGCAGCGCACTCGCCTTGGAAGCAAGATGACATGAAGCAATACAGGTTTGATACCTGGTTCCATGCTTAGAAACCTTTGGGCATTAAGCATGAAATAAATAACTAATTATAATTATCAATTGTCTCTGAGCAATCCGAGAAAACATAATTTTTGAAATTTTAAACATTTCGGTCACCATTCCAAATCTATCCTTCACTGCAAACTGCCGTGAAATTCCACTAACGTACCCCAAACTGTTCCCTCCACAATGGGGAACAATGTTATCTCCATGTTTTAAATGATCCATATTCTTACAAAATGAGAGTAGCCAGCCCACTTCATTGATCGCACTCCATACCATGACACTTCAAATTCATGGAATCCAAGATTTTCAGCAAATCCACAGTGCTCAGAATAAACCTTCAGCCAATGGAATCAAGGGACCCTTAAAATCCATACACTCTGCCTCCTCAAAGACACAGCCATAGCCATCTACAGTGCTCTCACCAAGGAAAACTCCTGCTACCCTCTATTCCTGTACACCATGCCCAGGAAACCAGATTGGCTAACCCCTGATGTCTGCAGAATACCGCTTTGTCCGTGGACACTGCCACCAATCAAAGGGGTGGGGGGAGTTTTAACTCAATTTCAGTTATTTATTCTTTAGTGTTGTCTCTGAACACTCTTTGTTTTTTTGTTGTTTTTTTGGGGTTTGTTAACAAACACCTTTTTCAATTTTCTTGCTTTTTGTACAGTAGTGCTGTACCCTCTGCATTTTCCCTTCCAATATTCTTACAGGAACTGTTACAATGCATTCCTAACATTGTAAAGAAAAATCAAATTTCTGTCATCTGTGAAATTAACTCCATCTTCACAAAAAAGATTCACACCATCAGACCTTAGGTGTAGATTCTGTGGGGTAACTAGATTCAGAGTGTGCTGAGACTATTATATGGTTGTGTTTGATTGTCACCTGATCTGAATTTTTTTTTAAAGATAAAAAGACTGCTATGGTTAACATGGAACTGTTATCCCGTTGGATCTATTGGGCTTGATGCTCACTAATTACTAAGTTCGAACATATTAACACTTCCACTTCTCAAGTCAATAAAGCAAATGAATATGTGACTAATACCAACAAATTCAAGATATATCAGATCCAGTTTGTAGAATTTGCATAAGGCTATATCAGTACTCGTACTCGTACTGCTGTAAATGGGTATCCCCCATGCAAGGAACAAGAAACATGACGTACGGCATGGTCACGTGACTAAACATGAGTAAAAGAACATTTTACAATTCCAAATTTTAAGGTGCACTCCAAAATAACCTTTAGTTAGTTATCACTAATAGCTTATGATGTGATTTGAAGGCTTTGCCAGGCGGGGTTTTCCGGAGCAATATATATATATATATAACTTGGTGTTAATAGTTTGGGAAGTCAGGTTATTAATGATCTTGAAGTCTTATTATCATTAAGATTCCATATGGTGTCCTGCGCCCCGCTAGTCGGCAGATTCCTCATAGACATGTGAAACTCTTTGTATATGTTGCATAGTGAGACTTATCAATGTGACCATAAGATTTGAAGTGAACATTTAAAAGTGGGCTACTAGTGAATACAAGAATGATGAAGATTTTCAAAACTGATAGCTGACAAATAACAAGTAAATTCAATATCTGATAATCGACACTTACTAATGACAACTTTTATGTCTTCTCTTATCCCTCTTCCGCTCTCTCTTTTCCCTCTCATCCTTGCCCTTATGTTTGATATGTCTTGTCTCATGTTAGTCTCTTTCTTTAATTTGCTATATCAAGCAGAGATATATTTTTGGAATGTTTGTGTTGTGGATTAGTTAAGAAAATTGGTTTGTGCCCTGAGGAAGACCGAGCAGGTTGAAACCCGTGTTGGCACCGTTTTTTCACATCTTGTGTAGGCACCTTCTTCTTTCTTTTTTGGCATCTTGTATAATGGGGCACCTCTTTGGCATTTTGCATAATTTGTTTATGTCCTGTTTGAACTATTGGCTAGTACTGTGACACCCTTTTGGCATCTTGTATAATTTTTTGATGTACCGTTTTGGACCACTATTTAATTTTGTATGTACTATTGAATGCTTAGGTTCTTGGAATTGTACGCATTAAAAGACCCATTTTGTAAAATTGCTATTGGCTGAACCAATATTTCTAATGTACAGCGCGTATTTGTGGAACTACTTATTTGATACACCGTCAGACCTTACATTGACATTCTCAGATGATGACATTCCTGCAGCATATAAAAAAGCAGATACAGCTTTATTCACAAGCGGCCTCAATTGGTCCATTTGTAGACTGAACATGTTTGCACATCTCAATGTTTGCCTTTGATTCATTTGAGAAAAAATTATCTTTGCAGCAGGAAGCAGTTCCATTAGACCTTTGAAAAAATCCTTCAGGGCAAAATGCAAATACATTGCAGTCACATACTACAAACTATTCCCTCCACAATGAACAACTATAATATCTGGACATTTAAAGTGTGCCATACTCTGACAGAATGACAGCAAGCTTGCCCAGTTCAACCCAGAAACTGCATGCCACAAAACTTCCATTTCTTTCAATTCAATACTTCCACAGATACCCTGATTTTCAGCATATACCTTCAATTACTGAATCGAAGAATCTTCCAAAATCCACATGCTCTAATTCTTCAAAGCCACAGCCATAGCCATCTTCAGTGCTCTCATCAAACAAAACTGCTACCCTCTCTTCCTGTACACCACTTGTAGGAAACCTGATTGGCTGACCCCCGATGTCTGCGGACATCAATGACTGTCTGCGATCTCCACAGTAACCTTTCCATACCAGGCCCCCTCAAATGACCCAACGTGGCATGTCCCATCTGTGCTCTACTGCGTTGTCCATGGACAGATCGCCCAATTGAAACTAAACAATGCAGCAGTCACATGGCCCAAACTGCTTCCTCCACAATGCACAATAATAATATCTGGCCAGAAACTGTATACCACCTAACTTCCCCTCCTTGCAATCCGATAGTAGCAGAAATGTCACAAGATTCAGTATAATCTTTTAATGAATCCATGCCACAATCTCCCACCCTGCACACATGCATGTTCTTCCTAGCAATAGCCATTATCCCTGCACACAACAAACAAAACACCTACTACCCTCTCTTCCTGCAAACCACAAACAGAACACCTTATTGGCTAATCCCCACAGTCCCGTTTCAATGCCAGGCATCCTCAAAGGACCCAGATGGCATGCCCACTGTCCGCGGACTACCACAGAGTCGGTGACCTTGTAGCACAGGGGCTAATACGCCAACAGGTATCTAACTACATCCATAATACTACAATAATACAATTCAAGATAGTTAGAATATGCCAACAGGTATCTAACTACTTGAAAAATACCCTTCATTGCAATACACTTGAAATGCGTCATCACAATTCTTTTTATTACAAAGCTTCTTCTAAAGTCTAGTGTAGTTAGAATACTTCAAGATGTATCTAACTACTTCAAACATTCCCTTAATAACAACACATTTAAAACAAACAAACTATCACACTTACACTGACAAAATTGTGGTTGTTTTTCTTTTTAAACCTGTATGGATTTTTTTAATCCCAATGACCCAATGATTAATGTCAATACGACAACAGTAATGTTCCCAAACATAGTACATAAAATGTACTGTTTATGAGGTTAACTAAAGTAAAGGTATATGTAAAATGGTATGCAATTAAAGCTTTTCAACTATCCTGCATGACAAATTATACTCGTTTTTTTCACAGAAAACGAACCAGAGATTCCAGCTTTTCTACTGTATACAACTAAGTAACCGTACCAAGTGTAAACAAATACATATTCTATAAGCACTATCCAATATGGTGGGCGTTTAAAAAATATGACACATCACATGCTTTTCACCATCCAATCAGAGGCTGCGTCCGATATCTGTGGACATCACGCCGGACCCCGATTGGTCCAGAAGGCTGTCCACGGACCGAATCAGGAAATGAGTCCACGGACCGAATCGAGAAATCACAAATTCTTTTGGACCTACTTTTTGGCTGCTTAAAAAAAACAAATGGATGGATTTACACCCAATTTACAAAAGTCAGCTTTTGGGACCAAGCCGCCGCTCCTGCTGTATATTTGGTGAAAATCTGTCCAGCGGTTTGGGCTATAGGCATGAGCACATTTCTTTTTCCATTGACTCTGTGAGGAAAATCACACATTCTGGACCCCCCTATAAATATACATTTGTTGCAAAGTTTAGTGAGGATTTGTCCAGGGGGGTGAAGTTATAAGCCAAGCAAAAACTACTCTTCCTATGGGTTGAGCAACTGAACCATAACTACGCGCTCGCTACTGCAGGCTGTGTAATTATACTAATCCATTAATCATACTGAGCCACTGATGATTGTGAGCCAGTGAGCATGCTTAAACCTCTGACTACTATGCCAATTACTTTCAATCCCTGGTGATGCTGAGTCAACGATCTTGGCTGCTCATTATGCTGATTTTGATAAACCAGTTATAATAATCACTAATAATTCCAACCTAGTGATAATATTGAGGTATAATTATACGACATCAAAACATAGCCGCCCATAATATTGTGCCACTTTTGAAAGTGAGCCTCTTTTGGAAAACCGAAAGACACAGAACCATGATCACTAGGCTATAACATAACATTGAGAATTTAAGTCACTAATAATATGCAGCCACTGATGTGCATTATTCTTAGCCACGGTTTTTCTTTCTGTTTTTTTTTTTTGCTAGATTTTTATTTTAATTTCAGATATGATCTGATAGGTACCCAGGTTTATGCATTACTCAATTACATATGAAAAGTATGTATCACATGTATACACCCTAATGTTTCATGGTAAAACAAATCATAAAAATGTTATGAAGTAAATTCAGCAGCCCCACAGTTTCCTGTACTATGAGTTAAAGACGACTGATCGCACAGTTTGCATACTTGTTCAAAACTTGCTCTTATGTTCAGCAAGATTCACATTGGGCATCATTACGAGATTGGTAGTAGTCATGGTGCTATTTGCGCCATGACTGCCACCAATAACGTGTCCGGCACCGGTCTCGTTCAATGGGGATTTACCGGTGTAGTCCGACCTTTGCAGGACCAGTAAGTCCCCATTGAAAAAGCCATTCCCCATTCCCAATAGGGCTCAATGGGAATGGGGAAGGCGCTAATAACGGTGCCGCAAATTGTGGTACCGTTATTAGCTCTGAAGTCCCTCAACGGGTCCCATCCATAACGCCTGGTCAGACCAGGCATTAAAGTAGGGTCCCGCTAAAGGAACTTGTAGTAGGGTGGTAAGGGATTACCGGCTCCGGTCTCCTTACCGGTGCCCGGTGTCCTTTACCACCCTACTCCTAATTAGGCCCATTATATTTTAAGCCTATTTTATTAGCCAAACGTGTGACAATCATTTATGTACTACTATAGGTGAAATGGGATAATCCATAATTAAAACCATCAAACAGGCCAAACTCTATAACTTGACTATCAAGTCAGAGTTTATATGATGTGTTGTATCAATGCATCCCAAGATTATGAACTGTGACATCAATTATAGGTAAGTCTAAAATATCTCATCAAATTCTTTAAAGTTACCCATCAACCACATTTTTAACTTAATGCAGAAGACCAGCATTTGCAATTTGTCAGCCCTGTCATGTCTGCAGCTCGGGCATGTTGCAGCCTTCTTCAAGCGCCATCAATATATTTTACATGTAGGTAAGTAAAAGCCTACTATTGTTTGTATTGATGCAATTCTAAATTCAATCAAATTAATGAATGATCGAAGTTAGTTTGTGATTGTTTCATGTCTTCTATAATTAGTGACATGTCCGTGATTGAAGATTCAAAGCTTGTTTTTTAGTTTAAATAGTCTTGGCAAAAATATTTCAGTATCTTATATAGTTGCGATATCAGTATGTACTAGATATGATCATCAATT
Source organism: Ambystoma mexicanum (assembly GCF_040938575.1). Classification (NCBI taxonomy): domain Eukaryota; kingdom Metazoa; phylum Chordata; class Amphibia; order Caudata; family Ambystomatidae; genus Ambystoma; species Ambystoma mexicanum. The sequence goes on from NC_090941.1 coordinate 81,952,082, forward strand.
TGGCAGAATGAGCATTACAAAGTGTAGATAAATGGTTCTCAAAATGTATAAATTTAAAGTATCTGATGTTTTATTACATTTGTGGGACGGATGTAAATATCATAAGATCCTTTAGTTATCTAAAATATCCCCTAGGTATTTGATGTCAGCTGTAACCTATATTATACATTGCTGACCAGTTTTTAATTTTCCATTAGTGAGGTTTACTAGGAACATTTGGAATGACTTAAGATGTGGATATATTTGACCAACTTGCTAAAAGGGAGTTAGTCATTTGTTATTTGTTCTTTTCGGAAATCATTGACGTTCAATGCCTCAGCATGCATCTTTGTTGAGTGTGTAGTAGAATATCATGCCTGATGTACCACTGAGCATTATCACTCATTGGAAACAGCAGTCAATTGCCCAGTGCTGCCCGGTTAGAGAGTTGGAAGTCTGATTTTTATTTGGAAAGACACAGTTGCCGGTGTCTATTTTTGCTATGGTGCAATATAAATGTACTTATTACCCCTTCCAGCTGACTGAAAAATGATTTTGGAACTTAAATCAATACATTTCTGTTGATGTAGCTATTTTGAGATGGTTGATGCTGCCTATCATAGATAATGATGCATTCTGACATTTCTTAGTGATTTTGGGCCTCATTACGACCCTGGCGCTAAGTGGTTAACGGCGCGTAAAAGGCTGCGCCGCCGTTAACCACTTAGCGCCTTACTACGAGGTCTGGACCAGCCGTTAAAGTAGGGACCCGCAAAGGGACCTCGCAGGCAATTACGGTACCGCAATTTGCGGTACCGTAATTGCCGCCTTCCCCATTCCCATTGATCCCTATGGGGCAAAAATGGGAATGGGGAAGGGCCATGGGGAAATGGGGAAATACCGCCCCGCAACCTTGGAATGGGGCAGTATTTCCCCATTTCACCATGGCGGAATCGTTACAACACCGGCACCAACCATGGTGCTAATAGCGCCATGGTTTAGCACGGTGTTGTAATGATGGCCTTTGACTAGCAATGCATCAAAACTAATATATTAGATCAGAATTTTGAATCAGTATGACTTCAACATTTCTAGCCAAATATGAGGTTGTGAAAGATTTAAAACAAAAATGTAATGAAGATTAAGGACATTCTGGAGGTTGTGCTTCTTCCTGGATATTTCATCCTGTACTGTAGTTATTCTCTATCCCTGACATTGGTAATCCTGAGATGGATGTACATATGGTGCTAACATTGGCTTAAAGTAATACTTTCCTATAGTAGCCATTCATGATGCCATTGATACATAAGCAGTCTGAGTAAGTTTACAAAGCAAAGGCTTCATATGAAGAGCAACGAGAAGGGAAGACATCAGGGATGCTTGTTTGGTCACCCTATAATTAGTGCATTTCTCAGTTGATATTCTGTTAACACAGACCCATGCCATCAGCAGAGCACAAATTGCGTGCATGGCGAATATGAATTTTGCCAGAATCCTGCATTTGTAAGAGGTGCCTACAAATAGTGCCAAATGTCATGATCAAATGCCTTCTCAGCATCTCATAAGAACAATTCCTGTTTTGACCTATTCAGTTTGTACAACATCTAATAGGTGTGGTGAGCTAACATATCTCACAAAATAAGATACCATTTCATAGGATTGTTATTTTGTCAGGGTGGGTAATGGGATAAAGGCATCATAAGGTAACCTCAGACAAGTGGACAGAAAATGTACTTGCTGGAATGCCATCCTGCGTTCAGTTTGTTCAAAGTACTAGCCAACAGTTTCATTTGGTGTCTCTATGGTATCTTTGATGGCTCTATGGTGATCATGACCAATGGTGAAATCCTCCATTGTTCATGATCCTGATTACACATATGGTTCTCTGAGACCTGAACCGAACAAGTGTTCTGCTGGGACTGCACACACTCACAAGGACTCAGAGATGCTTTAAGATTCTGATTGCCCCACTGTGACTTGACTGCTTCTTGTTATCATCTATGCTGGCTTCATCAGAATCTCGGCTAATCATCTCACAATCTCCTCTCCAGGGAAACAGGAAATATGTTTCACCCTGACATCAGTCTGTGAACGTGCTCATCTAGTTCCTGAGGAGGGGACAAAGTTCCATCCATATGGAACAGGGGATCATTCATAGATAACCCACTCAGAAATAGGAGGATCCACTCGGTATCGCTAATGAAGCTAGTAGTTGCATTGCTGTCACTGTTTTATGAGGAAATTGATTTCTCCACAATAGCCCAAGCAAGGTTATGTTTTTTGGTTTGCTTTACTACTATCCTGATCTGGCTTCCATATATAGTCTTGCAAGGTCTATGGTCAGACTCTTGGTGCTTACAGTCATTCTGATAAAGACTGTTTTAAAACACAAATCAAGATGTTAACAAACATGTTTATAAGCTCTTCCATTTGTTTTCCCCATTCTGTATTAACACCCAAGCTGTGTTTCCAGTAACCACATCTGAAATGGGTCATGTAATATATAAGACAGTGCTCCTGGTAGGGGTCACTTCAGCACAACATGTCAGTAAACTTCGGATGCTCTAAGCTGTGGGGGCTAGATAGTTGTTCACAGGTAGAAGATGGTGCTCACCAGCTTTTCCCATAAACAAAGTTAAACGTTGCCCCAGCTTTATAGCTCAGCAACTTCCACACCTTGTATTCACAGGGGCTATTTATCTGAAGAGTGTAAAGAATTGGTTGTGGCACTATGACCGAGTATTTCATATCAGTATTGATTTCTACTCAGGTAAAGACAATGCTTATTGCTGGAAGTTGTCCTAAATATTGAATTGCAGCTATTAAACAGTCTTTTACTTGCCTCAGGCAGGGACATTGTATTTGAGGTTCGATGATGGTGGTATTGTTTAAAAACATGTGGTTTAGGTCACATACAAGGCTGCCAAGTGAGCTACCCGTTAGACAATGTGTAACCAGTAGATCAAGACATTTGTTCTAAAAGTTGATCCATCCTTTGAGTCTGACATCCGTAATTCAATCACTCTTGTTTAAGGAGTTAAACCTATGAGTGTAATGGAATGCTTAGATCTTATATTGCAGGATTTCGGAATGTTTCAGTTCCTGAAGTGTGCTTAGATACTTCTGGGAATCTCAGCAGGTTGTGATGTGGAAAACTATACAAAATATTACCACAAAGTGACATATGAGTCATATTTAAGGGTTTGGTGTATCCACATGACATCGCAGGTTATGTCTGTGATGTGTGGGTATCAAAGATAGTTTTTAAAAAATATGGTGTTAAAGGTGCTGGATTGTGCTACAAGAAGCTATTAGTGCAATACAAGTTGATGTCAAGTGAGGAAAGGAAATGATGGGTTAAAAGGTATACTTCTATGCAGTGGTCATTTGTACTGTTTGGGATCACTCTTTCATTTGTCAATGCTATTGTTTCTCCTGCTAACCTTATATACACGACATACAGTATCCTCTAAATACCCCAGAAGACGATTGGCAGAGGGAAGTGTTCATGCAGATTATGTTGGAATAGCAATGGAGATGATGTGCATGTGGTTGCCACCTGTGATGAAATGGCCTTATGTTACCTGAGTTGAGATTTCTCCAAATCAAGTGATTGGGGAAAGAAATATCAGAAAGTCCAGATCAGATGATTTGGGTGTAGTAATGGAGGAGGTGGTGACCTGAAAGGAGAAGGCTTTAATATTGTATGCCATTGTCCAAGATCGTTGTAGCGTGAAGCGTACACCCCACCGCCGCTGCACTGCTGTATCGTGAAGCGTACACCCCACCATTGCTGCACTGCCGCTGGGAGGGTGACCGTCCATATCTCTCCCCATTCACTGCAAACTCCAAACTGCTGATGGGGGGGAGCCGTCCAAAATCTCTCCCCACTCTCAGTGCCAGTGACGGCGTTCCAGCCATCTCTCTACACCAAGCTGTCAGTCCCAGGGATGTGCAATTCCCTTCTGCTCCTGTTGTGAGGGGGGGTGTCCTAGCCCCTCCCCCTATACCCAGGGATGATGGCGTTCGCCAACCCCCTACAGACTCATGGATCATCTGTGGCTGTACTGACCCCATAAACACCCCCCCTATGGTGACCCTGTGGCCCTCCTCAGGTGGTAACCCCCCACCCTGGCATATGCCCCCTGGCTCCCTTGCACCCCCTCCTTATCCTAACTAGCCCACAAGCCCTTCATACTTAAGCTTATCCACCCTCCTCCTCCGACCCACTGCCAGCTGCATTGGCCTTTACCCTTGATGCTCCTCTCAGCCAGTGGCCCACAAAGCCCTGCCTGCTAGCTGCTCCCTCCCCACTCCCAGCCCACTGCAGCCGCCCCTTCTGCTAACTGATAATACAAAAACAGGGGGAAGGGCCAATCTCACCCCCCCACCCTACAGATGACCCCCCCCAAATTGCCCCTCCGGGACCCCCACCGCCGTACACGCTCCCAGGATCACCCCCACCAAGCTGACCCTGAAAAACCTGGGGGTGGGGGAGGTGCCCATACAGGGACAAGGGAGGGCCCTGAGATGCAGGTCCCCTGACATACCTAAATGCCCCTGTACCATTTGACACCATGTCCGAGAACTTATAGGTGTTTTTTTTGTATAAACCACCCTCCCCTTACCGAAACCACCCACGTCCATATGGACTGTTCCCCTGCCATCTGGGAACTGGGAGGGCCGCGCACAACACTGCCACCTGGTGGTGTGCAATGGATAGCGCAGTGTGTTCTCCAGAGAAACAGCAGCCGGCTCCCAGCTCCCGTCTGATCTCTGCCAGTGCACCTCAGGACAACATGCAGCGGGCAGGAGAGCAGACAGGAAGGTAAGTGCCCCACAAGCCCCAATTGCTAACCCCCACCCCTCCGTCTACCATATTATATAATATATATATTTAATTTTATTTATTTTTTTGTTTCAAATTTTATTTTTTTATTTTTTTTAATATGACCACTCTACCCCCTCCTTCCCCCAACCCGCCCTACCTCCTAGTGCCCCTTAGGCCGCCCACACGCCCCCACAGCATCGGGTGCCGGCAAAGGCCCAGGCAACACAAATGGCGCTAACCGCCAAAGGTTCCTGCTCCTTCGCCGGCACCCGTATATATCAGTTAAGGGGGACAATCTGTCCCCCGCCCGACTCGCTGGTCGGGTGCAGCGCCCAAAACCTCCCCGTGGAGCAACACGTACCGCATGCTCCCCGGGGCCCCCCATCTACCAGGTTGCTCATTGCAATGGTTCAGTTCAGAATTCCTAAGAAGTGGTTTGAGGAAGAAACATATTGGCAAGTCGATGAATGAAGGAAAGAAGGACAAATGATTCAATATGGTACCAAGAGTACTGGTCAGCATTGAGGACATACTTTACAAAAGCAGAGGCATAAGTTAAAGTAGTTCATTCTGAGTTCATGGCCAGTTAGGGTGGGAAGCGGGGGTGCCCAATGATTATTCTACAAATTGTTTAACAAATGAGTGTGAAGATGTCAGCTCTCTGAGTGAGCCCATTAACTTGCATAGTTCTTACTTGGATCTCCCAGGGTAAAGAACATGTTTCAAAATTGAGAATGGGATGATGAAAATGACAAATCACAACTGAGAGCAAAACAAATATGGGACAGGCACTGTGGAGATATAGAAGGGGTGCAGCACTTTGGGCCTCCAATTTGAGTGATGATAGATGAGAAAAGAGGAGGAACAGTGAGATTCACTAGGCAGTCAGAAAAATCTATATTTCCAAGGGCCCTGTTTCCAAAGGCTCCTTCAAGAGGAGCAAGTAGCAACCTGCAATGGCACCACCATCTCTTAAAGCCAACACAACCATTCCACCAGGATGCAATGGGGAAATGCGTGAACATTGAGATAAGAGAGGGAGACAATAGGTCAACAGCCACAAAATTGAACACCAAATTGAACAACCTAGCTTGTTGTCCCAAAGTATTTTTCCAGAAACTGAAGTGCAAGATTACAGATATAATGTATGACCTTAAATAAAACCATCCATCTAGTCAATACACGAAAACCTACATCTTTAACAAGCAACATAACCTACATAGTCTTCCCATTTACAAAAACTCTATGTACACCCGGGTAAGGGCGCCCAGTCAACCAGGTGGCTGGAACAGTAGGGGCAAGAATACGCAAGCCCTGCCTGCTGTTCCACCCACCCGAGGGGTGCTGTTCCACCTTTCCCGGGTGCTTTTTTCCCCTTTTTTCTTTCTAAAATGTCTAATGTCGCATTGCTTGGGCCTACCAAAGCATGGCTGGCGGGGCATTAAAGCCCATATCTGCCCCCCAGCCGGGGCGTGAAAGCTATATTAAAGAACACCACAAGCACATCCCATCCAAAACACTGCTTCTCCTAACTCTTCCGACTTCTACTTTGGACATCATTACAGAAAAATACTTCTTTGGAGAAAGTAATCATGCTTCATCTACCAAGATCAAGGAGAATTGAGAGATCCAAAGTGTAAATCAACACATTAGAGAGAAAAACAAGTTTGATCTGAACCAAAACAAATGAAATGCAGTCATCAGGAATATCTCGAAATGGACAACACTTCAGTCATGAGAAATATTGTGTAAAATAGCACTGAAGACCGAAAAAGGTGACATTATTGATTGAGGAATAATGACCCACTATTCTGAGGTGAATAGTCAATGACACATCCCAAGGTCCATAAGGCTATGAGCACATGGTGGTAAAAACTGTATACATTATAGAATTGTGATAGTGAGTTAAAAGACAGTATTATAATTATGTGTAATGGAAACAACGGGTATTAGTAATATTAAACATGTTTTTTTTCCCACTGTTTATATAACAGTTTTAGTATGAACATGAATTAGGTGTGACATGTAAGTGAAAAGTATCTCTATACAAAAGTGGAAGCAATGGTCCATTCTTTAGCTTTAGTTTTGGTGCATCACATCTGATGTTGTTTGTTTGTTTGTTTGTTTGTTTTTATTATTTGTAAAGTGCACCTAACCCATGTGTAGCAGGGCGCAAGCAACAAGAGGGGTGTACAGCTTAAGTTACAGAGCACGCAGCGAATTAGTCCAACTAGGTTACAGTGTTGGAACATCCAGCATTTGGTCCAATATTGTGAAGTACAAGTTATCGATGAGTATACATAGTTTACAAGGTTGAGGATGTATCTAAGCATATACAATAAACAATTTACAGTTTATACACAATTTACAATTGGCGCGGCAGTGGAAGTGTCTATCACAAGAGTCTATCACAATGAGGATGCAGTGAAAATACATTCTCCATGGGCTGGATTGTTATTTTAAAAGAAATATTTCTGGGACATTACATTGCTTTTCCTTGAATATAGATCATTGTTTCCTGTTGTTCTACCGTCAGCTTCGTAAGCTAGAATGTTTGAAATGCATTTAACACTGATACATACTGACTGCATTCCTAACATTCTGGTTGCTTAGAAGAGGATAACTGACTTCCATCTGCTTTCGTTGAATGACCAAGTGGACAAGGAACACACGAGTACCTCTGCTTAAAGGTTCCAATAAAACATTGCATAATGCGATGAAAACAGGTGTCATTAGGTCTAAATTGGAATGTGTCATCAGTGGATGCAGAAAAGAAAAACACTCAAACAATGTTTGATTCTTAAAGCTGAATAGGGCATTTGACAAAACACCTCCAAACACATGTTTAATTTTAATTGGATTTTAAAAAAGGGTGGGGGGCAATCATGTTAAATACAGGAAGCCTGAACTAAACCCTATCTAAACCCTATCCAAGAAACATTAAGAATGTATTTCATTGCACTTGATTGACTCCTCCAGCTCATCACTACACATCGAAAAACACTCACATGACCAACTCTAGGTAAATGAAGAAACTCCAATCAATGATTTACCCACTGATCCCGTTTACATCTCTGCACTATCACCAATATGCCATTTTGATGAACAAGAAGAAGGGTACATTTCAAAATAGCAAAGTACAATATATATAGATACACATTAGGACTTTCGAAGCGTGATATCCATATGCCAAGTAAACTGAGAACACATATCTACCTCTCAACTATGGAGAAAAGCCATACCCATATCCATAGCCACAAGCCAATATCCATTGTGCCAGGTTCTTGCACTGCATTAGCAAAAGTATCCAGCCCACTCTTGCCTCATATTAGCAACCTGTTTTTAACCTGCTAGCCTATGCTTGCTTTGTTGTAGCATAATTGAAACTGCCCATTCCTGTACTACATTAGCAATTTCGAATTCAGCCTACGCCTGTACTCTATTACCAGAATTAAAATTGGCTATCTATACTCACCCCTGCCGAATTTACAGTTCTAGCCAAACTTGCTTGTGCTTACACACCTGCAACTGCCTACTGTGCTCACCTGCTTGCGCCCAATAGACCCGTGCTAGCCTAGCAGCCTAGCCAACGCCGCACTCCCAACTATGCTCCCTTGGCTCATTCTCACTATGTTCCCTTTCTGTGTCATGAACAACAATACACCATGTAGCAGCAGCAGCTACATACTATACAATACTGGATTAGCTAAACTCGGCTGCCCAAGACATCACCCCATCCCCTGTCCCACACCCTTCCTGGCCACACTACCACCTTTCCCACATACTGTTGTCCAACACCACATTGCAAATGTCAGCACCAGACTAGCTAACACCATACCCAACACTACCAACCCTACTAAAAATGACTACACTATTACCAACCCTCCCAAGCCACAAGGATACCGCCCCATAACTAACCCCTCCATCTCTGACCGCAACAACAGACTTGGCTCTAGACTCCACACCTCATCCAGCAAAGCGCCTGCAACACCTATGACCAAGGCCACCAACAAGAATAGCGCTAATGCTACCAACACAGCATCTCTAAAAGGAGCACTACTCAATGTCAGATCCCTAGTTGCTCACCCCACCGAAATCGCTGACATCATCATCTCAGCAGATTTTGACTTCCTTGCTACCACAGAAACATGGCTACATGAAGCAGCAGGACCCTACCTAACCCTTGCTATTCCTGACAATTACTCCATCATCAGAGCTGACAGACCCAATGCTCGCGGAAGAGGTGTAGCATTCATACTCAAATCCGCACTCGACCTCAGATCCATCACATCTCTACCACTAAAATCATGCGAGCACCTCACCATTAAAATACAAACCACACAAAAGAGCACAATTACTCTGCAACTAATATACAGACCCCCCAGGCTCCACAGGTACATTCAAGGAAGACATTACCTCCCTCATAGCTGAGAACTCTAAGCCCCACTCCCAAAATATCATTCTAGGAGACTTTAATCTAGGGTACAATGACCCTAACGACACTCCTGCCGCCTCCCTGACTAACGCCCTATCTGAGCATGACTTTACTCAACCCACTCATCAGAAAGGCAGAACTATTGATTGTGTCGCAGCCAATAATTGCAATATCACCTGCAAAGCCCCACAACCTTTGGTATGGACTGACCACTCCTTCATACCATTCGACATCAACATTAACAACCCTAACCCCAAGCAGTGCCCCCACGCACCAGCCTGTCCGACTAGAAACAAGCGCAATATTACAGCGGAGACATTTACACCACTGGTTCTCCCCCTCCTAAACATTCTCCCAGCCACTGCTGACCTTAACTTCTAGTTAACACCTACAATGACGCCATGACTAATGCCATTGACACTGTTGCCCCACTAAAGCTACGCAAAGGTAAACCCAGAGCCCATCTGAACTCTTGGTAGCGCCTGAACTCAAAATACTCAGAAAAAAGAAAGCTAAGATGGATACCCTATGGAAAACAACCCCCTCAGCTGAAAACAAAACCAATCTCATGACCACCTCCTCCCATTACAAGAAAGAGATAATCCGCACCAAAAAGGAAGCTTACAATGTCAGAATAAACAATGCACAATCCTCTGCCAAAGAACTCTTCACCATTTTGAAGGAGTTAGAAAATCCCAACCCACCGACCGACACTTGTGTGAAAGTCAAGCCATGGTGCACTAGCATCCAAAATGCCCTGGCTAACAAAATCACTGGGCTTCAGACTAAAATCGAGGCCAAATGACTACAACTCTCCAACAGCAACGCCTCCACCACTAGCACATCCACCCCTACCAATACTACATCCGGCTTCACGTTCAAAATGGTCACTATACCCGAAGTACAAAAAAGTATAGCATCCCTCAAACCCTCTAATTGCAAAGGGGATAGTTGCCCCGCCCAGATCATCAAAGATGCTGCGAGGGACCTATCCCCCTTCATCTCCAAACTTATAAACCTTTCCCTCTCGTCCAATTCTGTACCTAACAACTTGAAACAGTCGTGGGTTCTCCCTCTTCTAAAAAAACAATCCCTTGACCCAGCCATCCCCACTAACTACAGGCCTATCACCACAGTACTCTTCTCCTAAAAATCCTCGACAGAGTTGCCTACTTGAAAATTCAAGATTACTTAGAGTCCAATCAATTGCTAGGCCTGTGTCAATCTGGCTTTCAACCTCAACATGGAACTGAAACTGCCCTTGTTGACCTCAAAGGTCAGATTGATGACATCAAGGACAAAATCAAAGCAGCTATCCTACTTCTTCTAGACCTCTCAGCAGCCTTCGACTTGGTTGACCACAAAATACTCTGCAACCACCTCTCATCTGCTGCCCACTTTTCCCCCTTTGCTGTCATGTGGATACAGTCCTTCTTAGCCAATAGAACCATGAGGGTCTTCTCATCTGCGGCTGCAGCAGACCCCATCCCCATTACCTGTGGTGTCCCACAAGGATCTTGTGTCTCCCCCACCCTATATAACATCTTTACAAAGCCTCTCTTTGATAAACTGGACCATCTGGGTGTCACCTACACCAACTACGCAGATGACACCCAGATACTCCTCACCATCACTGGCAACTACAATGTCGATGTCACTAGGATCAACAAAATCTTCTCTTTCATTCAGGCATGGATGGCCACACACGGCCTCTGGCTAAATGATGAGAAGACTGACCTCCTCCTAGTCGGATCTCCCAACAACCTACTAAAACTCAGGCCTGACTACTCCAATTTTATCATCGATGGTAACATCATCCCAGTTGTTAAAAACGTGAAAACTTTAGGTTTTTACCTTGATGCCAACACCAACCTCTCCAAACAAGTCAACATGTCCGCCTCAGCCACCGCCTATACTGGGAAACTAATCAGGGCCTGCAGACCTTTCCTATCCACAAATAGCTGCCTCACACTGGCCAGGGCCCTCATACAATCGAAGCTTGATTACTGCAATAGCCTTTACCTAGGCGCCAACCAAGCTATAATCAATAAACTTCAGGTTCTCCAAAATAATGCGCTGCGAGCAGCATTAAACATCCCCAGGCGAGAGCACATCTCCCACATAAGAATTTCCTGCAAATGGCTATCCATTCAACAAAAAATTGACTTAAAACACTTTGCCTCACCTACAAAGCCCTAAACCACCTAGCCCCCCCTTTCTCAGTAACAAACTCACTTTGAAGCCGAGCACCAGAATTACTAGATCGTCCAACACTCTTTGCCTCACTGTGCCCAGATTTACCTCTAAAAGAGCCGGTGGCTCGAGTTTCACGGTCCTTGCCCCTCAACTTTGGAACACCCTGCCGTTGAACATCAAATCGACCAAATCCTTCTAACTGTTCAGGAAATTAGTCATTAGCTGGCTACTGGATAAAACCAATCCCAAGACAGACTAAGCACAGTACTAATTGTATATATTGTACATACCATTCAAATGTTTAACCGCTTGCTCTAACTATCATTGTCTGTATATATTGTATATTGCATATTACCCCCATAATTGTAAATTGCAAACCTTTATATATTGTACTTCTGTAACCTGTCTGTGTAAGCGCCCTTTTACTCCTGGGTCCGGAGTGCTATATAATTAAAATAAACAAACAAAACAAACATTTTCTTATCAACAATTTTGTAAATCATGATGAAAGTTCCACACAAATTAGTGCATCAGAATATCGCTATTTACAAATGTATTCTGAAGACCCAAGATTCAGACAAAATGTAGAATACCTCTTGTTTGAAAGTGAACCAGCAACTCTATGTTATGGAGTTGCACACACATTATAAACAGGCTTTCATTTCTTAAGCATTTCTGCTACCCAACTGCCTCAAAAGATAAAAGACGAAGATGAGGTTTTGCAGTCAAGTTTTGCAAATCTCTTGGTAAACATGCGTGGTACAAAAGAATACTGTTCTGATGTCATGCTGATGTACGTTGCATGCTAAGTGACTTAGGCCCTCCCACATGGTTTGTTACTTTAAGTTGTGCAGAATATATATATATATGGGATTACTTGCATGACTTCTTATGCACTGTAAACCAAACTAACAAGGGAATAGATATAAAAACACCAGGGGAACTCTGCTGCCTTGACTCTGTTAATGTTTCAAGAAACTTCCACCATCGCTTCATTACCATGCTGCACTTCAGCAGCAATAAAACTAACCCTCCACTCGGAGAAGTAAAACACTTCTTTTGGAGAAGAGCACCACACATTCACATGCTTTTGTCGATAAAATATGCTCCCAAATTTGGCCTTGACAGTGATGCCACTGTTTTACATTTTATTCAAAAATGCATCACCTGTGACATGCCTTCAGAAACCACACATAGTGACCTAGGTACACTTCCAAAAACATAAGTGTGGAAATAACTGCTGGTATTGATATAAAAACAAGGTAAATGCTGTAAGAAATGTTGCTTTGGCTTCATAGATTACTTTCCTCAAAGGACAAGTGAATAGCTTGAAGTCTACTGTTAGACACAGTGTAAGAAAGAAACCCCCTAAAAAACCCATACTTCCTTAAAATCAAGTACATCAATGATTAGAAAGCAATCATTGCCCTCTTGTGGAAAGCAACTCTATACATACAATATATTACAGACAATTACATTGCACTTGCAAGATATGTCACAGCGTATCTCACAAAAGCTGAAAAGACAGAGCTAAAAGACCTTTGGCATAACATATCATCTGACAAAACCATGTCACAGAAATTGGACAGCTTTGGTATAAAATGCTGTCACATATAAAATGTGGGTGCTATCAAGATGGAGACCGTAGAACAAAATCTGAAAGCATTGTCTGGCTAAACCTTGGTCCAGATTCATCATGTAAAAGGGTACTACAATCCCACCAAAAGAGATAGAAACAACAGCCACACATGATACCAACAGCCAGGACATTTTAAAAAACTATTTAACTGACACACACCATGCAAATGGAAGTACTGCTTTGGAAAACATGTGCTTGTAAACATATCCCAAAACTACTCCTACAAAAACAATGTAATGCCAAATGACACAAATGGCAAATATTCATTCTCAACTTCTGAAGTTAAGCATATCAAATTATAATTTAAATCTCCAAAGCACAGAGAACTTTATTACATGACCTTACTACAACTTTTCAAACCTTGGAGGAAAGAAAAAGAATTATTAGGTGACCATGGCCGTCATTACGACTTTGGCATTAGCTATTGGCAGCATGGCTGCCGCCAAAATTGGGTCCAGGTCCGGGTTCCCAGAATGGGGAATTACCAGGCCATTCCGAGTTCGGAGGGCCCGGTAATTCCTCCATTCAGGAACCCGGGCCCGGACCTTCCCCATTCCCATTTCAGCCCCCATAGGGCGGAATATGAGAGGGAGCAAACAATGGGCCAATTACGAGTGGCCCGTTGTTTGCTCCCTCTTCCCCTCGCGGGACCCGCTCTGTACGTCTGGTAAAACCAGATGTGCAGAGCGGGTCCCGTGAGGGGACCTCGTAATCAGGCGCTGTTAACCCCTTTACTGGCGCTGTTAACCCCTTACCGCCTGACTTATAATGAGGCCCCATGACTTATTCAAATCTCTATTCATGGTAAATGAAAGCACTATAACAAATGTCACTTTCAAACAATACAAACAAATGTTGGACAATGAACGCCAAAAAGAGAAGGAAATTGAAGCTGTACTAGATAAAGGCACTCCTGAAGGCAGTAACCCTTCTATTAAAGGAAATCAAGAACAGCTTGAAGAACCACTCACACAAAATGAAGCAGAAATAGTCATGACTGAGGTTGAAAACACCATGTATCAATCTAAACAATCTGGTGAAGACTTGGCAGTGCTCAAATCACAGTTAAATAATGAACAATTCACCATTTATCTAGAAATCACTGAAGCAATTGAACATGGACTTAAACATGAAACTAAAGATTGTACCTGTACAAATGATAAATCTCTGCTCCTGTATGTAAGTGGTGATGCTGGTCCTGGCAAAATATTCTTAATTAAAATAATCAGTACAATTCTACAAAACTTAACAAACAACGATCTTCAGCTGTTATAACAGCCCCCACAGGTGTAGCTGCCTACAACATAGGAGGTGTAACTTTACACTGACTACTTCTCCTTCCAATAGAACACCTGAAAAAAATGAGTATCCTACAAATTATCAGCAAATGCTGCTAATGAAGTACGCATAATTCGGAAACAAATAAAAGTCCTCCTGATTGATCAAGTAAGCATGGTTTCCCACCACATGCTGGCTTTAATTCATTTCAGAATGCTAGAAGTCCTAAAAACCAACTACAAAGAACTGTCTGGTGGAAAACATGTTATTGTTTCTGAAGACCTCCTACAGTTAACACCAGTAAAAGGTCAACCAATTTTCAAAACATTAGAACACAAACAATGCCGCAATACACTCAGCAGCATTGGAAATGTAAATCTCTGGCAAAATTATTGCTACAGAGAACTAACTCAAAACATGCATCATTCTGCAGAAATAACCAATGCTAATATTTTATAAAAATATTTTATAAATTTGCAAAATCCATCTTATAAATGAGATTAATCCATGACATATAAAATGCATGTGCTCAATCCCAAAGCTTGCAAGCTGTAGCCAATTTAATGATACAATGTTGAAAAAAGAAATGTAACCCATAGTGCATGTCAGCTCCACAGACAAACTAGAAGTGCATTGCATGACACTCTGTATGTGTCAACAAGAAACAACATGACTTAAATAGCTTAGAAAAATGTATCTCCAGCACAGCTAATTTAGAAAAATGATGAACTCTGTGTCTACACTACAGAGTGATTCTAAAATGGAAACTTGATGTAGAACACGGATTAGTCAATACAGATGAACAACTCTCTGCTCCTTTTTAATTCAGCAACACAACTGGAGTAAATTCCTATGCAAATGTAGCAATCAATCTTCTCTTCCAATTACCACCAATTGTTCACAACATTTACTTAAACGGCTCGGACCAGTTTTGTTTGCAAATGCGTGTCCTTCAAACAAATACCACAAATAATCCTGACAGCACCTACAGTGTTTCTAGTATAAGGCAAGAATTGGACTACTGTGCAGGAATGGTAAAATTCATCATAAACACACAGGAAGATCCACAAGAATTCCTAATGTACACACTACAAGTACTAGAAACCAAAAACATCCCTATGAATGAAATCTTCCAGATTTCATGTACGTGGATGAAAACATATATGCACTCTATGCAACAATGTTTCACAAGATTACATCCCTAATGAACGATGTGTGTATGTATGCATATCAAATTGTGAATCCGTTACATTACACCAGCTTCTGCAGAATGCAAATCATAGCATATTATGCTCTTTTTGCAATTCAGACAATCACTCCAGCAAACAAATAAAATCAAATGGCCAATACATCATACTAATGCTTCTAAGGTACAATGCAGATGGTAACAAAAATAACTGTAAGCACACTAGCTTTACAAACAGCGAAGTATGTCTTGGCAAGAAAACCTTCAAAACAGTAGGCATAATCTACCACACTGGTGCCACAACCACTTCAGGCCACTATACTTCATATGTCAAAAAAAGAAGTGGTTGGTTTGTATATAATGACACTTCTGTTACATCCTCAGGTAAAACATAGGTTACCAGCAAATCTAACAAATGTCTACCTAATATTCTTGAAACCCAAATGTACCCACTAAAGTATAATACAATACACAGTTAGAATAAGCCAACGGGTATCTAACTTCTGTAACTATACCATTCATTAC
Source organism: Ambystoma mexicanum (assembly GCF_040938575.1). Lineage (NCBI taxonomy): Eukaryota > Metazoa > Chordata > Amphibia > Caudata > Ambystomatidae > Ambystoma > Ambystoma mexicanum. The sequence continues at coordinate 81,968,151 of NC_090941.1, forward strand.
ATTACACTTCAAACGTGCTATCACACTTACACTTACATAATATATCCATATTGCCACACGTGTATTCTGTGACATGTATATACTTTAAAACCATGTAAATGTCAGAAACTGTATGTAAATACAGTAGGATTTTTTTAATCCACCATGGATTTTATTTTTCTCCCAAAGACACAATGTGTACATCATGTTAATACAACAAAAGTGTACTCACGCACAAATGTTGTCACAAACACAGTACATTCAATGCACTATTTATGAGGGTCAAAAAAGTAAATCTATATGCACAATTGTATGCAATTAATGGTTTTAAAGTATCTTGTTTAATAAATTATACTTTACATTTCTTCACAGAAAAACAACCACAGATTCCAGCCTTATTACCATATTCAACAAAGCATCCAGATTCAGTATTATACATTTTCTCTTCACAAAGAAACAACCACAGATTCCATAAGCAGTATCCACAATTGTGGTAGTATTATAAATACCATATACACTTCAATGATATCGTTCAACCATATTACAAATACTGTATACTCCCGTAGTGTACCAATAATTACTATACACATAATACTATGCCCGTGGCCAGTGTCCAGCCACTGACCACACCAATAGTAAAATTGAACAATATCATAAATATGCACAATACATATTCAAATAGCAACACTCACCCAGAACCCTCCTAATCCCAATAGTGTCAGCGGACACATGTCCCTGTCTGAATGTGGACAGTAAAACTGACCACTGATTCATCAGAACCTTAACAGACTATTTCACATATAAAAACAGTTCTATCTTAATTCATTGCTACTCCTCCAACCTTCCCAGACACTCTTTGAGCTACAAAATAACACTAAAATTATTTTCCAATGTTTTTGCTCACCACGCTGTCCACGGACAAAGGCTGTGGTCCACAGATCCAGCATGACGACCTTTTAAAAAAATATGATGCAGCTCATATTTTCCAACAACCAATCAGAGTGTGTGTTTAATGTCTGCGAACACCAAGCCACACCCTAAGTGGCCCATAGGTGTCTGCGGACACAGAACCAGGAAATAAGTATGTGGATCAATGGCAGTTATTACTCTTTTTTTACCTACTTTTTGGCAATTTTGTTTAAAACTATGGAACCGTATTTATACCAAATTTGCAAAAACACGTTTTCTGGATGAACCTGCTGCTGCTCCTCGTGAAGTTTGGTGAAAATCCATCCAGCGGTTTGGGCTGTAGGCGTGAACAAACATTTTTTTCCATTGTGTCTATGAGGATTTCAAAGGTTTTGGGAATGCCCCCTTATAACTTTGCCCCCCAGCCCCCAGATGAAACCGCACCAAACTTCGCTAAATCATGTGGAGGTGGCCATATCATTTTTTTAAAAATGTTTGGAGAAGATTCATCGACCAACACCAAAGTTATAAGCCGGCCAAAAACCGCTCTTCCTATGAGTTCAGCAACTTAACCATAATTATCACAGGTTGTGTAATATAAACACACACACACATATAGTGTAGCTTCTGCTTGAAGCACAGTATTTCCCTAGCCAATAATTACAATAACTACAATATTGCACAGATGTGGAAGAAGAGCAGGTAATTCTTTGACCAGAACATTGATACATTACTGTAGCAGTAGAATCCTGGAGAAGAGGTTCTATTTATAAAACAGTACTTAGTAGGGTGCAGAGAGGACTACAGAAGCCGGGATGTCAGGTATGGTTTCTATTTTCATAGTCTCTTGGTGCTTATGGCCTGCCAGAGAATGCATTGGGTATGATTTTTAGGAGCAGAGATAGCAGTGCAAGATTGTTTTGCTGTCCTGTTGATAAGTGCAGATCATAAAAAATAGGATCTGTGTGTGGGTAAGCTTGTAGGTGTTTTTCACTTTTTGGTGGTGATTTGGTGGTAAATCTGCCAAATTACTGACAAATTCACTTACAATTACTGCCACTTGGCTCTGGCTTTTATCACATATGTACAGGTGGTGGTTCGATGGTGTTAATCCACATTTTCATAGTCAATAGGACTCCATGCGGATTTCATTAGAATTGCTGTCATGAGTAATTCCACTGTGGTAATACCACTGAGATTTGTCCTTAAAGTGGTGGATTTACTTCCAGCATGATGCTGGAGAACAATCCTCCACTTTAGGGTCAAACACATTGTTCAGCGTTGTGGTATAAACAGCGATAAATTCCTTTACTGGCCAGAAAAGTGGTGGTAATGGTATTACCACCCATTTTTCCTGCTCACCTGAACTGGTAATGAGTCCCTAGTCTTTTAGGACATGTCCTGTGTGTTAACTGAGAGGACACGCATGTTGTATAGCTGATTGATGTCTTTTATAGTGAGTTTAAGAATTATGATCATGTGGTGTGGCATGTGGATTAGTGTTTAGTTCTGGAGTGTTTGTGAGGGTTAGCGTGTGTGTGTGTTTGTGTGTGTGTGTGTGTGCATGTGTGTGTGTGTGTCTGAGTGTGTGGTGAGCTACATCAGTTTATGCAATGCCTGTTCTGTGCTCAGTTGTAGTTGTGGTTATTGTTTTTGCTGTACTGTTTAATGGTGTAGTAAGATTTGATCTAATTTATGTTGGGAGGTTGAGGAGGCTGGCAGGACCCGGAAAAGGAACCAAACCACAGACTGAATAATAATAAGACAGGTTGTGATCATAGAGCAGATGCAAATGTGGGATCTGAGTAACATAGGGTGTATTGCATTCATGAAGCAACACATCACCAGGAGCAAAAAACCCTTGCAATTAATCAAAATGCTGCATACAGCAAGGCAAAACACAGCATAAAATAAATGGATAACAAGGCATACAAGTCACAGCATAGCCTTCAATACTATAGCAAGGCATGAAAACGCATAACCATGCACATTATTAGCCCGATTCTTGGAATTATTTGCAGGGAAAATAGGAACTTTGTTTGCCAAACCACGCACAAAACCCTGTTTGTCGATTCATGGAATTGACTGCGTGGTACTTGTTTGCACTATGCAGGGACTTTGCACAGGCATTGCACATCTATGCAAGTGGTCGATTGCCTTGCGTGTGACACCATGCAGAATGTGGGTGAGGCCTGCGCAGAGGGAGTAGTAAGGGGCAGAACTCGGAAAATGAGGAAGAACAAGAGAAAACGTGGGTGTTACGAAGGATGGCCAGCAGGCAGTCTGTAGCACGCCCACAAATGCACATGACAAAGCGTATTCATGGATGGGACAACCTCTCACCTGAAAAATGCCCACGCAAATCACACAATCTCTCTGCCACCCGAAGGCAGCTGTAAAGACACTTGCGCTTAGGAATTGCAGTGCAGAGGTGGGTTTGCATGTTGGATTTAGGGGTGCTTGCATGAAGACGGGGATCTATTTGGACTTAGGGTTGCGCGTATGCAGCATATTGGGGTGCCGGGCCGTTTTTTACGGGGGTTTGCACGCAGATTGACTGAAATATGGCAACAGTTACGGGAAATGGTACGCATTTTCTTGGGATTCCGATTGCAGTTACCGGGGACCGTGTACACAGTCGCTGAGGTGCTGGCTTGGTTGTGGGGGACTCCACATAGTTTTCACGGGAAGCATGTGTTTGCACCCGGGGAGCCCGCAAAGGTTGGTCAATGTGTCTGTTTTGGCTTTGTAAGGAGGCGTGTCAGGGGCGTTCCGGCCGCGGCTTGCAGATAGGCCTTCTTTGCAGAAACAATTCCATGACACGCAGAGCGCACAGATTTCCTTCTATGCACAGGATTGCACTGAGTCGCTCTCGGCGTGCTGGATTTACGGGATCTTTGCACACTTTTCCATGAATTGGGCCCTATGTCTTTCTCGCCACACGCCTGCCAGTGTCCTCTTTAAATAGGTCTTATTTTTACTTTCTCACTTTGTCACTGTCTAATCTTCTTTGATATTATAATGGTGCAAAAGACACAGATTATGTCCGTGTGGGTTCCATCAACAAAGCAAAGCTTCACCATAAACTGCAGAAAAACAGGGATTATTTGAAAGCAGAATATACAGAATATTTAATAAGAAGTTAATGTATTACAATAGATTGTACACAGGCTTTTTTATGTATTGACACCTATCACTTGCTGCTCCTAGTCGGACTGAGAATCTACGGCATACAGGACAGTGCTGGGGGATGGTAATAGGAATATATCTCACTAAGAAATTGATTTTCCAAATAGGTTGTACAACGTTTCCAACATGGATTAGAAAATGGCAAATGAGGAGAGGAAGTTCACTGTGAACTCTACTAGACACATGTAAATGTCACTCTATATTTTACAGTTGATTTTAACAAATGTTCACAGATTTGAACACATTTATATTATGTATTTGTTGGCCAGAAAGATAAAGTGGTATGCTCTTAATCACATAATTGTTGCATTTATGTACAGTACTTTTCATTTACATTTGAAACAAGCAGTTCTACCCATGCTTCGCATAACAATGCCTACTAAAAAAAGAAAAAAAGAAACAAAGCTACATTTATATTTTATACTTTTTACATTGTCTACACCATTCAACCTACCCACATGCCGAATTTCAGGTTTGTAGCATGTTGGAAAGTATGCTGAACAGTTAGAACAGACACACACACACAAACACATAGCCAAGCATTGCAGACTGCGTGAAAAAAAACACTTAAAAAAACAAAATAAGAAACATTTATATTTTATGCTTTTTACATTGTCTACACCATGGAGCCTACCCAAATTCAAAATGTTAGGTTTGTAGCACGTTGGCAAGTATGCTGAACATTTCGAACAGACACACACATATCCACAAATGTTCCTTTTATATGTAGGGAGAAGCTATGAGCCAACATTCAATGCATCCTTTGCGCAAATACAATGAGTGTGACATTGGTGCTGATGGGATGAAAGAGAAACAAATGGCTCCTCTCCATTCTCTCCACAGTGTTGAATTACATGGAAACTGTGCTGCCCGCATGCAAGGGTTTGGATGCATCGTGTGCAGGTTGACATATGATGACATGCAGAAGTGTGTTGAAGTTTTTATGCACTTTCAGCAGGGATTGAGATAATGAAGTTTGATGACATGCACAAGTGTGTTGAAGTTTTTATGCACTTTCAGCAGGGATTGAGATAATGAAGTTTGTTGCAAAGTGGTTAAGATGCTTTGCCTCCAAAAATCAAAGCAGCTAAGGGAGTTGGGTTAAAATCACACCTCTTCCAGTGCCTTTTTGAATTTACCTTTGATTGTATTTATTTTTATTGTTGCTTTTGTTTACCGGTTGACAAGGACAGTAATAAAAAGGGCAGCAATGGGCCTCGCAAATTGGCCGAGGGGTTATGTGAACACACTTGCAAGCTGAAGATAATCCTTGCACATATCTGAATATTGAAAGTCTTGCCCTCTTAACAACCAACACCGCTTTACTTTTACAAACAAAAACAAAACGTGTGATGAATTGAATCAGTAGTATATCATTTCTACCATTAACCATATGGTCTGATCTCAATACTCCTCTTTTCTTCCCTTGTAAACAAATGGCGCCACAACTAACATACTCAGTTTGTGTGAAGAACTCTGCATAGTTTATCTTACAAACTTGTAACTCTTCATTTTACTTTGTTGCTTTTGTGTATACGCTGACAAATGAAACAAAAGCATACATGCTGTAGACAATGTGGACCCAAAACCTATGTACCCTTGGAGCAGGAATTCTCCTCATGGCTTGGTGGCAGAGGGGATATGTGCCAGCCTGTGCAACAATGCTGGAGAAATGCAGCAAGCCTATGCATGGATTAATTTGCAGAGGTGTGCAACCTCTTCACAGCCAACGTTGTTTTTTTTTAACTCTGCCTCAGTAAATAGTTGCACCACCTTTTTCAATGTATTTGCTTTGAATTTTGGGTTGAGTTCAGGGTATGACACCTCCATGGCCATTTGCTTACCACACTACAATTCACAATATGGTCTAATACGGTCTCTCTTTTTTTGACCTCTGTGCTAGTTTATGCCACATTTTTTATTTTCTTCGTTTGAATTTTGCGTTGGATTGCTGTGGGGTGAAGGTGCCCCGATGCTATGCAGATATTAACCCCCTGTGGGTTGCCTGATACATCCTCTAGCCTCTTGTAAGGTGTTCATGCCTTTTCTGAATGTCGATTTTGGTCTACCCAGGATGAAAAATATTGATAAGCCCTGATTAATATGACACTAGTTCATGGCCAACAGTTGATGACTATGAAACAATCAAGCTGCAATAGGGTAGGGGATGGTGTGGGGGAGTTATGGTCATGCAAATGTGAAGGGAAGTTCTAAAGAATGCAGGACTCATGTTCACCCTCAAATACATCTGTGGGGGATTAACAAGTGCAGACAGAAAATCAGTCCATTGCAGCCTGGAGGGTGCATGTGTTGTAGGCAGTACATACCAATATGCCCCATCCATTCCGGACTATGTGGTCCTAGATCTCTAATTAGAAAATAAAATGCAGAGGGCAGGCAGTGGCTGTCTACTGCAGCACATGATGCCCACCCAGTGACTGTCTTGTACCTCCCAATGTCAGCATGACCTCAAACAGGCATCACTTGTTTTGGAGTTTACCAAATACTAAAGTGTATAGGCACTGTGTAACCACCATGTGTGGTATAGCCCACACATGACACACCCTTTGCCATGATACAATGGCCGTGGTTTCAGCCAGCAGTCTCTGTAGTATTTAAATATATTCAAGTTGTTGTCTTATTCAAAATGAAAAGAAACATTAATAACACGCCACACTGTAAAAATAGCACATTATAAATATAGCAATACATAATATATAGGTAACCATAAATATGGAACACATGCAATGGAAGACAATACTTATTTCCTGCACCAAAACAATTATTAGATTTGATAAATAATTGAATCACTTGGTGTTAAATGGACTGGTTACCAAACACATGAATACAAACATAACTTTGGTGGAGCAAAATGAATCCTGGTGTCCAGCTGATGAGGTATTCACCTATTTGATGAGGTGCTCACCAGGCTCAACCCCCGGTCCCCAACTAAAAGTAGACCAGGCAGGTGTTCAACCACTCACCCACCAATGTTACAGTGAACCATGGGTGCCTGGTCACTTTTGTTCTTGAAAGGACACCTGAATCACACTCTGCTCCTCTTCACGTGGGGATTTGTGGCCAGGGTCAGGGCATTCAGGTCCTGGTGCTTCAAATCCTGTTGAATGACAAGGAGCCACCTAGTGGTGAAATGATGAACTGCATCGCTGAAATCTGTGAACCATGTACAAAGGACACATTGGGGTCAAAATAATGGTGAAATGTGTCAACAAGCTATTAGATTAGGCCGATTAAAAAGGAGTTATATGTACACATAGTGTCCTCGAGTGCAGTACTAAAGCTCGGATTAAAACTCAGTTCTTCCAGTTTTGCAGTCAAAAATGTTGGATAGGGCCATCACCTTCTCTTAATTCTATTTGTGAAATGCTGGGAATAAGGAGGAAAACCGAAAACATTTTGTGGTTGCGTGTGCCAAATAAGTGCACAGTAACTTCCCCAGGTCTGTGCTAATTTCTGAAAATACAAGCCATGTGTGCCGTTCACGGTCAAACACGTGCACATTGAGCATAACATATGCTTAGTGCACGAATGGGCAATGTGTCCCAAATGAGATGTGCTTATAAGCATATCCAGACCGGCTTCTGCAGACATCATACGTTTTCCTGTTCTGTTTTATGTATGAACGTGATTTAAAAGAGTGAGGTTTCAACGAGAGGAGCCCTCCTTCGTCCCTCGCACACCCAAGCGCTTTCAAGTTGCTTATTATGGAAATTGCCATGCCAGTGGTGTGACCTATGAACTGGGAAATCTGCCTGCCAATTGCGGGTCACAGGATCACTGCACAAATGGGATAACTGCTCTGAGTTTCACCCCGGGTTCCCCGAGCCGTAGCCCTCTTTTTTTATGCTCGCAGCTTGTGATTCTGAGAATGAGCATGCGAGCATTGACAAGACATTTACATTTCTCAGACTGCAAAATGCAGTTATGTTTTGAAATGGCACCGAGAGAACGAAAGATCAAAACCAAGTCAAGTTGTAGATCCAAGGGAGCGTCAGTCAGAATGGGTGGCCATCATGTGCAACTGCGTTAAATCTATTTTGAAAATTTGCCACGAACGGATGGCATTGAAAAAAGCACGGCGAAGCCATAGAAATGCCAAAACACTGTACTTAAAATAACAATGCAGTTTTGCTTGAATAATGGGAAAAGACACACGTTTTACAAATGAAAGTGAATTGTGCGTAATTATTTATTTTTGGAAACAACAGACAGTATGGTGGCTTTTTTTGCTCTATCCTTTGCGTTTTAATAGCGCAAATCTGTGTTAAAGAAGAGGCTTGCCTGCAGGGACGTCATTTCACCAAAATGCTAGCGGTATCGGAAGTGACATCACAGATCCCTTGACCGCTGATGACATCACAGGAAGTGATGTCATTTGACCCCACCCCAAAGTGACGTCACGGGAAGTGATGCAACACGGCCTTTCGACCCTTGACAAAACAGGAAGTGGCATCACATAGAATTGTTTCTAAGTACACTTCGAAAATTAGGGTCACAATATCATTGTAAAGTGATATACATTTATACAAGAATGGATCACCATATGTATCATTAATATCAACGTGTTTTGGCCCATATTACCAAATTACTGTGTCCAAGGCCAAACGATAATGATGTGTTATTATGTACCACTTACGCTTAAGCACTTCATATAGAACAAATATACATACAATATCACCCAACCTGTGTTGGTACTAATTTATCAACCTCAGCAGGATGAAAGGCTGAGTCAACCTTGCCGGGAGTCCAACCTGCAACCTGCAGATCACACACACATTGCAGCAGCGAGCGCTCAACCCACTGAGCTATCTTACCAGTTATAGCCATCCAAAAACAGCCTCTCCAGATGCTGCTGGCCACTGCCCAGAAGCATCAGTTTAATTTTGTTTTTTTTAAAGTACATTTAAAACAATCTTTTTTTATTTTTAGGGGTAGCAAGGAAGACCACAGGGGGAGCAAGTTAGACCTAAGGGGTCGCAGGTGAGACCCCTGATGACCCCGAAATGATGTCCCTGCTTGCCTTGAGGAGGAGATGGTTTAAAGTATCAAGGACGAGTATGCTCGTCCTTTTTGCATAGACTTGCATAATAGCCTGGCATTTATGGGGTTAAAATGTTCAAAGGCAATGTATGAAACCGACCTTTCTTGGACCCCTTCATGCTTACAGTTGATTGCTAAACTGCACTAGATGGAAACCAACTCCAACCACTCGTCTCTTTCCAGCTTTTGCCATTTGTATGCTTGGTGACAGGAAAGGGCAGGTTTGGATACGTCATACAGGTGACTGGGTCCACTTCAGGACACCAGGTCAGAGATCTATGCCAGAGTGATATAGGCACAGTGATAGAAGTGTACCAAAAAAGTGGTGGAAATGTGACTCCGGCAGGGGACACAGTAGGAAGGAAGACAGCAACGCAATACACATTTTTCAAGGGTTGCAGCCAAGCTGCTTGACAGCCAATTGAGTTGAAATAGATTTCAGTTCAGCTGTAAATGATATCCGGTGGTAAAATGGAGAAGTGTGCGTTAACTTCACAAAGAATAGTTCCGGAATGGTGAAAATGGTTGCAAAAAGTAGTGGAGCTGTTAACAGTAAACGATAAAAGAAGTGGAACACTGCTCGAGTCGGTTCCAGCTCACTTCGACCACTGGAATGAAGTAAAGTTAGTAGTGTATCCCATTGCTATGCATAGCCACATGGTTATTGTAACAGAAGCCTGGGTCCTCCGCAGCTGCAGCCTGAACCATTGGATCACCATCATGTTGTGAGCAGCTACCCCCCACTTCATGGGATCTACTGTTTCAGACTACATGGTGTACCTACATCCAGGTCTAGTTGTCCTGCCTCCATGCACATATGGGAAACCATTCGATGGATATGGAAATATGTATTTTCCTAGTAGAACACACACCATGCAATAAACTCTGCGCTCAGCTCTGTGATGTAAGATGTGCTCTTTATTTACCCCCTATCCTCAAGCAAGAAGATCATGTTGTTCTTAGTTATTCCAAATTCAAAGTGGGTTCTAGTACTGACAGTTTCTCTATGTCTCTTTCTTCCTTGCTTACTCTATGCATATTTTCAATAAACTTCTCTTTCTGACAGTTAACTTTTCTCCAGCATGCACTTAGGTCATTAGCCATTACAAACCCCATTTTTCAACATATCTGGTTCGTACTTATACCTCCTAGAATAGTGTTGCAGGGATGTACCTAAGTTCTATAGAAGCTTCTTGAACCATGCAGTCCCTTAGTCCAGAAAAACCCTTCAACACCCTATACAAAATCCTAACTGAAGCAATGTGTACCATTTATTGAATCTGCTTGTATGATAAACATTGATGCCTATCCAAGGTATGAGCGTACCCAAATTCTTGGTGTCACTCTTTGTCCAAAGTCATATGTCCCTGTCCTAAGACTCCGCCCACTCCTTGTCCATGTCCTTCCATCCATTGGTCAACTGAGAGGTTCAATGTCAGACTGCTGACACATTCTCTGTTTTGGTGGGGTCTGCCTGGAGAAGCAGAGTTGTGGTTGTGGCATGTCAGCACCCTGAATAGGCCGGGAGACATTTGGGAAAGAGCTCAAAACATATGCTTTCCAGACTAACTCTACAGGCATCCCTCCACTCCATGCCCAATAATGGTTACAAATGCTGCATACTTCAGCTTGGTCTTCAACTCCATCATTGCTTTCATCTCACTCAGCTCCAAACTACTGCCTGGCAACATGCCACCACCATTGTGGTGTGCAGTCAGTCAATCAGTGGCACTATGGTTGGTTGAAAATGGTTCCTGAGCAGCCCTTCAATCTGTCTAAAGATTATGAGCCTCATTCCAATTTAGCCAGTCTTGAAAAAATGCTGGTAATTCTGGCACCAGCATTTTTTCCGGACGGGCAAAGCACAAGTCTGCCGGTGGAGACCACAGATCTCCTGACAGGCCTGACTTACCAATAGATCGGGCCTCCATTGGCAGAGAAATACTTTAATCAACGGCACTGGTAAATCCCATCCATCCAAGGAAATGGGAACTTACTGGCTCTCCGCCACATATAATATCCCAGTAATACCAGGATATCGGGCGACGGGGACGGCAATTGGAGTTTGCTGGTATTCCGCCGTACTTACTTGTGACATACCTGCAAACTCCAAATGAGGGCCTAATTTCTACCAGTGGAAACTCCCAGCACTGTACCATCTACACAATGGAGTCAATGCTAGGCACATGTGCCTTCTTTCACACAAGAAATTCGAACTAAGTGGCCTTTGCAACACAACTCTCTGGACAAACTTGGACTAACCCCAAATAATTCTGAAAGAAAGACACAAAAGTATAGCTGCATTTCCTGACTAAATCCCGCATTGATCTTTCCCTCAACTGAAGCCTGAAATGAGTTTTGGCTAAAACTGTTGAGGATAGGATTTAACAGAAACAAGACAGAAGAGGACAACGGAAAAATAGATATCTTCCCAAATAATAATCATGTAACCTTACAGTCTCACAGTTCCCATTAAAAAAATCCCCGAGTCAGAAACGGTGGCCCGCTTTCAAGTTTCCAGCAGTGTCACCTGGTGCTAATTACTGAAAGTCAGAATTGGGAAGGCATTGCTGCCAAGTGTCTTCCATTGCGCACCTCGAGCCAGTTCTGGAATTTACCAACGCGTGGTGGGACCTGTAGACCCACACATACAATAGTAAAAACGAAACCCCAAGTCCCAGCATGTAGTGGGAAAAACAGAACTGGCTTCAGGGTGTCACAGATGCACCTGGGAAACTTGACAGCTATGGGAAGGTTACTCTCTGGGAAAATGCATATATGGGCACAAAATTCGGGCTCTAGCATAAGTGGAGTTGTGGTGCTTTCTATCATGCAGTTGCCAAACACTCTCACACCCACAGATAAGTCAGCCACAGCCTGTTCTCCATCTCCACTGGCCCCAAATCAGCACTTTTCAAATTGCACATATTAAAAAATGTTCACATCCAAAGTATAAATTTGAGATGGAACATATAATCAACAATCCCATATGGAAACCTCATTTAAAGATCTGGATCCGATACATCGATGATGTTTTTGGCATATGGACAAACACTGAAGAACCATTGCAAGACTTTTTTTGGATATCTAAACACCATTGACCAAAGGATACAGTTCACTCACGGACATTCAAGGGAGAACATGCACTTCTTAGATGTGAATATACAATTGGTGGAAGGTGAGTAGAGGACAAACAAATACAGCAAGCCAACTGATCAAAATAACTTACTCCATAGACTAAGTTTTCATCAGACAAGCCTCATAAGGAACTTACCTTATAGTCAAATGCTTCGAGTTAAACGTATCAATAGCGACCCTACAGACTACACAATTGAACTACAGAAAATGGGAGAAAAATGTACCCAAAGGGGATTACAGAAGCACAAGCAAGAGTTGAAGCAACCAACAGAGAGGAATTATTAACCACATCAACGAAAACAAAAACGGACCCATCACTTGTATTTGTATCAAGATACTCCACGCAAAGTAATCACATCAAATCTATCATTAAAAAACACTGGCAAGTCTTAGCCTGTGATCAAAGAACTGAACACTTATTCAAAGATTTACTGACCTTTGCGTATCAAAGAAGTAGAAACTTCAGAGACTGCTTGGTACAAACACATCCGACACATAAGAAAATGGAAACCAAACACAAAGGAACATTCCCATGTTTACAGTGCAGTAACTGCAGTTATGTGCAGAAAGGCCAAAGTATAAACCATCCGCATACAGGTGAAAAATTGACTTTAAAAGATTATGTAACACATGAAACATCGAACATAATTTATGCCACTAAATGCCCCTGTGGACTTTATTACGTGGGCAAATCTAAAAGAGAGTCAAAACTACGCTGGAACGAGCAATGCTCCTGCATACACAATAGGAACACCAATTAATCGGTGGCTAGACACTGGATTGACAAAAGGCACAATCTGGCACAAATCCGTTTTCTAATATTAGAGGTGGTTCACAGAAACGAGCCACGTGAGAATTTACAGAAGAGACTGGATAAAAGAGAATGTTTTTGGATCAAACGACTAGGGACCCTTGCCCCCAAAGGACTTAACAAAGAGATAAATTGGGCATGTTACTTGTGATGCTTGTTACTAAAAAATAGACAACCTACATATCTTGACGCCATGTGCCTTTAACATTTAACCATAATGTGCACCTCCTGAGAAACTGTCACAATCAGTTTATTTAACGTTGATACACAACACGCTACAGCCTATTTCTAGCATAAGAGGGAACTTCTAATGTTTTGTTTTGTTTCTTTCACTTAAAGAACATTGGTCCTATTATATGCATAAGTATGCTGATTTTGGTTTATCCTCCCTTATCGTAATCTCATTTCAACAGAGGATGCATGCACCATCCATATCCTGTATCTATCATGCTTGCATCATCTCTATTAGGGAAAATTGGTCCATTTATATGCTAAAATATGCTAATTCTGTTTTTATTTCACATACCACTATCTTATTTGCAAAAGATGCAATATGCACTATGTGATTTTTAAACACTTGCGCCATGAGTATCCTTCACAGCACAAGAAGTAACACAGTGCAAATGGTGTCAACGTTCCATTTTATAGAGTACCCTTTATCTTCATGATCATTGATACATAGGGACAAGGCACTAACTTTGCAATACAGAGGTTATGCAGGCTCCTACCTCTTTAAAAATACCGGGTCTCCCCTATTTCAGATAATGTAGCCACAAGGGTAATAAACGTGTAGATCTTATCTTTTTTACGCATGGTTTACTTTCCACGTGTCCACAATCTCTCAAGGGAGATATGGACGTACAAGCATATGGTGATCCTCCAGTCCCGTTCCCTGGTTACCATGGGGATACGGGATGCGAGGCATCACGGCGTCGGCATGCTCCCTGATGCTCTGTGATGCCTCGCAAGGATCACCATAACAACCTAAGAAAACAAGGAAGCAGTTTCCTTGTTGGACACATGATCCGAAAGGCTTCACCCGCTGCTTTACAGCATGCAAGAAAATACGGTAAGAAACAGCGCATTCCCCCGGACCTTGCATAAGCTTTAGGAGTATACTGAAGAGCCCGTTCCAACCTCAATCTCTCATTATCCTTCCACAGATTCCACACAGAGTCGAGGGATTACAAAATAAAGTTTTAATGCACTCTAGCCAAGGAAAGTGCAGAGATTAAGGTATGCACTATGCAATGCGCACAATGTGCAATATGCCTTGTCAGATACAGACATTTAAATTGATGATATGAACCAATTGAACAAATCAAATGATTACATAAATGACTGCAAATATGTATAACTACTACTTTTCTCTAAATGTGTTAAAAATGTAAGTGTGTTTTAGGCCCTGATGAAGGAGAAAGACGCCAAAATGCATAGGCGAAAATAACTAAGACACACAGTCCAGATGGATAGTTTTTGGAGTGCATAGCTCAATCCGCACAATACACGGATTAACGTATGGAATGAGACTAATGTATACAGAATAAATTGTGAAGTAACAATTAACGAAAAGACTGAGGAAAGTTTATTGAAAAATATACAAGTATGTGAGGAATCACTCTGAAGCAAACGAAAGCTCAGATTTGAGCCATAGTGAGAGCACCGGTTTTAGCTGGGTTCCTTCTCCTGGTGTCAATAGGACAATCACGCAGACTGGTAGCTCCACGAAAAAGTACAAAAACTCTATAAAGAGGAAGAAACTCACAGATAACATTTTGATTTTGATTTTTTTCAAGGTTGTGCCCACCCTTCTTTCTGACTTCTAACATCTAAAGTATAATCACACATGATTGGCCATCCATAGATCTGTATGCTAACTCACAATCACTTCACACGAAAGTTACAGCACTACGCACCATCCAGGAAACCACGATGCCATTCTAGCCTGAAACCTTAACTTTACCAGTAAATGACAAGGAGGATCCTCATTCACTCTACTGTCTACCAAACATTGGAACTCCCTACCTATGAATCTGAACTTGAAATGATTCATCAAATGTTCAGGAAAAAACTTAAGACGTGGTTCTTCAATTACCTGAATCAGAGAAACAGCCAAAAAGCAATAGTGACAACACAGAACACAGGTCTACTTTAAGTCTTAGGTTCTTACAGGTATTATCTGTGTAGCTCACTAAGCAACTAACACATTTTGTTCTGTGCTCCCAGATCATGAAAGTAAACACACTCTCAACCAGGAATACCTTACCTGAATTCACATTTCCTCCTTCTCTCCTAAGAAACTCTAGATCAGACTACAACTTGCAAACAAAGGAAAGACTATACCTCCACACTGAAGACTTTCCCTGAGCTACGATCCACTCCTCCTTCACAGCCCTCCTCCCTCTCTAACTTCTACCTGCTAAAATAATCTCTCAGCACTGCACAACATTCATTCTACATCTCAAGAACCACCATTTTGAACCTACTTAACAGAGTGTCCTACACTATCCTTTTGCTACCAGCACTCCCACTTCAATGCAGCCATCAATGCTCAATCAAATGTGGGATCACCTCACTGCTAACTCGCTCCACCATATCCTCCCACCTTGAACACATCAGATCCCAGGCAGGTAACAAGTGCTTCTGATCTGAATGACACAAGGCCTAGTAAAATCGTTGTTTTGTCCTCCCTTTGTTTCTCTATCCATGTCTTGTTGTGCCTAGAAACCCCTGTGTACAGGTGCCTTATAAATGCCATATCATATCTGCAAGGCCAACATTATTGGCAGAAGCGTGCCTGTAAGGGTGACAGTAAGAGGGCTGTAATATCTATGCAAAACTTGTAACTAATGAAGAAAGTTACTTGGTTTGTTGTAAGGGAAGTAGCAGGGACAGGTGTGAAAAGTTGCTCTGAAGAGCATTGTATCAGTGATCACCTGAACAGTGTTTAAGAAAAAGAGGAAACACAATAATTGAACGAGGGACAAGACTATTTCTAAAAGGTCAACCAAAAACCCAAACAGTGTAACCACATTTTTGTGAAGCACCTATCACAGCCCATAAAATATCTAGCCTATAACTGTCATTCAGTTTTGATTTACATCAGCCTGTATGTTTGACAGAAAGCTAATTTTCTTACCACATGTGGTAGCCGGCTATAATTCTTTCTCCCAGCCACGCTAACGCTGAAGCCTGACTGAGAGCATGGCTCTGTTTTTATGTGCTCCGCTTTAGGAATCATTATGACTTCTAAGAGCATGGGTACCCCAAGTACCCCTTACTGTCCAAGAGAAGATACCCCATCTCTATTAGTCATGTGGGTAAACTAGTGGAAGATCACCTGTGTAAAATGGTTCCTCAGGGTGGAATCCCATTTGCCAGGCTATGACCTTTTTTAGCCCCTGGAGTTTCTTTTTGCTTGACTATCCCTTATCACTTTGTATATGCAAGAGAAAGTGGCCATCTTCAACTACTGGAATGCCTATATCCCCGGACTGCCAGGACTGGAGGCTGTAGTGAGCCCGAAACCAGTTCTGACTGGCAACCCTCCTTCCAATGCAGATCCGCTAGAGTGCCAAGAGACCAGACAAGTGGCAAAAGTGCCTGCATGTCTGGTATAGTGTAGTTTAATTCCTTTGGTGGAGAGGCCCTTCCAGAATGCATGGGTGTGCTTGGAGGGATAGTCTGTCATTTTCTGACCACCACTCTTTTTGAACGATTCCTTGTGTATTTATGGGTGCTCTGTTCAGTCACTGACTCCCAGGGGGATAGAGGCAGACCCCCTCTACCCAGTCACCTTGTCTAGTACTGGAAGCCTGCATCAGCATTCCTAGAAGGCCTACTGCTTGCGGATTGACCAAATCCACTGCCTCCCCAGATGAGCAGCATGAGCCGCCATGTGGTGCTCCTTACCCATGATCCAGAGTCGTCAACTGGATCCCAGCTCATATTCAAAAGCTGCATACCTCTGAAGCTCATGAACATGCCTGCATCCCCAGACCCAGAAGTGGGTGCCCCAGGACGGCAAGAGAATCGTAATCCTAGGACATCAAGCAAAAACCTTGTATACATTTAGTCCACCTGCAAAGCTCCAGGGGTCTATATTCCTCCAAGCGCAATGTCAAACTCACATGTCTGTCGTTCATCCATTGCTAGCTACTCTCCCTTGTTAATTTTTCAATTTTCCTTCAAATGTAGCTCTTCCTTGGGGTCTCTTCAAGCCAACTCTACCCTTAGGAGCTGATTATTTGCCCAAGAATGATGTGGGCACCTTGCACCTATGACTACCACCAACCGCAGCTGAACCTCAATTACGCTCCGTTGGCTCTGACCCTAAAACAGAAAATCACCAAATCCTCAATAATCATCCCTCTCAAAGGTCTTGGGGTTGCTCGTGAATAAGTGTGTCATCAATGAATTACTTGGTGGTCATTGAACAGCCTGCAGAGCAATGTGCACTGGAAACTACCCACTGCCTCTTCAGAACTAGGGTATTGCTCTCCTCACACTTGCTATTGCTGGCAAGTCTTTTCTTCATTTGATTGTTAATCGCTGAACCTCTTTTTCTTCCCCAAGGGTCTTCTGTTAGACTCTCTCCACCAGAACTCCAGGAATTGTTCCTTCAGGGACATATTTGCAGAAGGTAACTCATTTCCACACAAGAGTTTTTTTTGTTGTCTTTGAAACAAACTTGCTGGGCTAGATAATACAACTGTTGACATGTCTGTCTATAATAAGGGTGACTTTTTTTGAACTTCAAAGAACTCTTATTGAAAATACTGCTACTAACCTGATACATTATAGCAGTGTTTGCTTTGCAAACGTCACTCCCTTGTAAGTTTAGTGTTTGTTTCTTTTTGCCTTTTCTTATTTTTATTAAAAAAATATGGTGTGAAGACAATCTCTCATTGGGTATGCATGTATCTCTGAACCACCCCACTCTAGCCCCTGCGATCTTGGTCCTAGACAATTTTTCAATGACTACAACTCAGGGTGCCTTGTGAGCTTGGGGGGGGTGAGAGGGATCACTACCTAAGTCAGAAACTGACACCAGGAGACCCTGACCCGAGAGCTTAAGGCACATCTCGAAAGCCATCCAGCAGGTCCCTCGTAATCTGTTCAGCATCAGATGAATTAACAAATACATTGTAAAACTAGTTAATCTTAATAGTCATATGAGACTGTAATTAACATATAGATATGGGTGGACTGGGAATCAAAAGTGGCCTTGGAAATGTTTTTCAGAGTGGCCCCATATTGTGAGCATCCCCAAGTCGGATTTGGGGGAAAGGTCTAGCCACAAAACAATTTAGAAAGAAAGTGCTCAAATAGTGACTTTTAAAGCATATTTGTCCCTACATAAGCTTCAAAATGTAGGTAAGCCTAAACAAAAATGTCAAAACATGTGTTAAGAGTGAGGAGTGACATAGTGAAAGCTTTATAGCACATTCTTTTGACACAAAAGGAAGTGGGGGGGGGTGGAAGCAAGGGGTGGGGTGTGTTGGGCCCGGATGGGGACCCTGAATAAGGACAGACATGCCGAGAGGATACATGCAACTTCTTTATTCCCATGCATCACATTAACTGCCTTAAACGTTCCCTCCCCCTTGTGTCCTTCGTCACGTGACTCTGCCCATGTGACTGGGCTTTGGTCTCTTAAGAAGACACTAGCCCTGTAACATCACCCCTGGACAAAATGTCCTTACAACATTGTCAGCATTCTTCAATCAGGCGGGCTGGTTTCTTTACGGCTCTTTGGGGCCGGCTGCTGGCGGCTTCTCCTAGGTCTTCTTCTGGCCGCTCCGTTCTCTTCACTCCTGGGCGAGGTGAGAATCTTGGAGGAGTCCATAGTGTGTCTCGAGGATCCTGTGGAATCGTTCTGGATCTGGGGGGCTGAAGTTTCTCACCTCCATTTGTCACTGCTATCTTGGTCTGTGAGCTGTTATTTCTCGCTCTTCATTTTCAGCGGTCACCATGGTTCCTTTTACTGCTGTGACTTGTAGTGGCTGTGGGGCAAACCGGGAGTCGGTCTTCTTGACTGCCATCTGTTGTACCAACACTTCATCTCCCACTTGAACCTCTTTTTGGCGTGCTCGTCTTCTTTCATCTGTGTGCAGGCCCGTTCTTTCCACTCCGCGTCTCTCCTTAAGACTTCCAGATCTGTTTCTGGCTTGTTTGGTGGATGTCGTATTATTCGTGTGCGAACCTGGTGCTTTACCATGAGTTCGGCTGGAGTCCTGTTTGTGGCTTTGTGTGGCGTGTTACGATAGTCTCGAAGCATCCTACACAAAGCCTGGTGTGGGTCAACGTTTTCTATTCGAGCTCTCTGTAAAGTCTTTTTGATGGATGACATAAATCTCTCGGCCATCCCATTGTCTTGCGCCCATCGAGGTGTTATCTTCTGGTGTTTGAATCCTAAGTGCTTGGTGAATGTTGCAAAGTCATGCCCGCAGAATGGCGGGCCATTGTCTGACTTGATGACGTCTGGTATTCCCCATTCGCTCACTACTGTGTCGAAGGTGGCTGCTATTTGTGCGAAGGCTGTGGACGAGGATCGTTTTACGATCGGGAATCTTGAGTGTTCATCAATAAATAGTAGTAGGTATTCCCCCGATTCTAGGGGTCCATAAAAGTCTACTGCCACTTTTTCCGACGGGTGTTCTGGAATCTGTGTTGGCTGTAGAGGTATGGGCGCTTCAGCTGTGGCCGTGCATTGACACACCATGCATTTCCTTACCCACCGGTCCACCAAGGTGTCAAGAAAGGGGAACCACACATGGCAGTGTAGTTGCTGTTTGGTGTTGCCTGCACCGCGGTGTCCCTCGTGGGCTGTCTTGATTACATCTGACCATAGAGTGGCTGGAACCACCAGTCTGCACCCTCTGAGGGGTATGGTTTTGTCTTTCACAGCTAGCTCTGTGTGAACTTTTGCTAGCCTCTCAAGCTCATCTCTGTTTGCACTGGGGTGTGTCGTCAGTGCTCTCTGGTAATCTTTCCACGTGTTGTGCTCAGTGAGGTCAATTGCCAGGGCCATGGACAGATCTGCTGCTGATGCCAAAGCAATGGCTTCCAGTGATATCGCTGGGGATAGCGCGTTTGTGGTGACGTAGCTAATGTATTCCACGTCACCTGGTCTTGGTATCGGTTTTCCTCTGGGGTGTCTGGACAAATAGTCAGCTGGGTTGTTTTCAACCCCCGGGTGATGCATGATTCGGTAATCATATTCTTGTAAGCGAATGCCCCACCGTTCAATTCTGGGGGGCATCTTTGTTCGGGGGTTCCCGAAGAGCGAAAGTAAGGCTTGGTGATCGGTGATGAGGGTGAACCTCTTCCCTATTATGAAGTTATGAAAATGTTCACACGCCCAAACCGCTGCGAGGCTCTCTTTTTCTGCTTGGGAGTATGCAGACTCCGGGGGTGCCAGTGCCCTGCTGGCATATGCCACTACGTGTCTCGGGAAGGTGTCAACTCCGTTCGTCTGAGCGAGTATGGCTCCAAGTCCTACTGGGCTTGCATCGACCACAATTTTGGTGTGCCATTCCGGATCAAAGTAGGTGAGTTTCCTGGCTTCCGCCAAGGACTGTTTGATGGTGTCGAAAGCTTCTTGGCATTCTGCCGTCCAGGCGAAGAGTATGTCTTTCTGGAGTAACTTCCGGAGTCGTTCAGTGATAGTGGCGTAATGTGGAATATATCTGACACAGTATCTTGCCATGCCAAGAAATTATCTGACGTCCGCGATTTGTCTCGGTTCCTGGAGGTTGAATATTGTGGCAACATTCTTGGGGTCTGGGGTCATTCCGTCTGCAGAGAAGATGTGTCCAAAGAATTTTAATTTGGCTTTGCTGAATCAGCACTTGTCAACGTTTAGGGTGAGACCAGCATCTTGGATGGCCTTGCACCTGGCTCGAAGGGCGATGTCATGTTCTTCTTTTGACCGGCCATATATGAGAATGTCGTCACTATAGTTCAGTGCACCTCTTATTGGCCGAATGACTTGTCGGATGGCCTTGTGGAAAATTTCTGCGGCTGATGATATGCCGAAATTTAATCGCTTGTAGCGGAAAAAACCCATTGTGCGTGGCAAAGGTGGTGATTCTTATCGAGTCTGGATGGAGTATCATCTGGTGATATCCTTGATTTAGGTCGAGTTTGGAAAAGAGAGTGGAATTGTTCAGTTGGACTATCAGGTCCTCAATTCTCGGGCACGTGTGTCGCTCTCGCTGGATGGCACTGTTGGCTATTCGCATGTCCACGCAGAGTCTGTGTCATCCTCCGTATTTTGGCACTATTACTAGCGGGGAGACCCACAGTGTCGGGCCTGTAGCTGGTTCGATGATTCCGTCTTCTAGGAGTTGCCCAAGTTCAGCCGACACTGCAGTTTGCAGATGAAACCAACCCTCCTCGGATGTTGTGGGACAGGTCGGACGGTGGCATCATTGTGGAGTTTTACGGGCACTCCTTTCATTTTCCCTAGGCCCTTGCAAATGAGTGGGAATTCCTTTATCATGGTGTCTTTCGACATCATGTCTGGTCGGGTGGGCCCCGTTTGAACGTTGAACATGTTGTCTCTTGTCTCGAGCATTGGTTCTGTTGAGTGGATTTTGACACCCTCTTGGACATGTATGTCTATGAGTCCTAGGCAAGAGGCAGTTCTGTAGCTTAGGAATCATCTCCCTTTGGTCAGGCTACGAATGACGTGAATGCATGTTGTCATAGAGTGTTCGTCGTGGATGAGCCGATGACTGAAAGAGTCAATTTTTTGCAGGGGAGTTGCAGCGCCCCATTGGTATATCTTGGAGATGAGGGCTGGTTTGTCAGGGATTTGTTGAAACTCCTTCTCTCCCATTATGTTGACGGTGCCTCCTGAGTCGACTAGGAAGCAGAATTGTCTCCCTCCTATTTCTACCGTATTTTGGGTGCTTCACGTGCTTCTCCTTCATCCATGATGAGATTGACGTACTCGCCTTGCGCATATTGTTCGCATTGATCGACTTCGTCGTCCAATCCTTGTTGTTCAGCCACATAGTAGTTCTGGTGTGTTGGGGATCCATCATATTCATCTCTTATGTGGGATACCTACTTGTGTCCCTCATTTTCTTGGGTCTCATCATTCAGGTAGACATCTTCAATTACTCTGACATATCTTCTTGGGTTTTGGTGGTAGGGGCATGTTTGGTACACCTGGGCTTGTGGGCTTCTGCTGGGCATTTTGTATAGGGGGGCCACAGGCATTCGTTGTGTCGGAAAGGGTCTGCCTTCCCTGCAGACTGAATGAAAGTGTCCCTTCCTACCACAGTTGCCACATCTCTGGGAAAAAGCGGGACACGTCCCTTCGTGGGGGAAAGCCATCCCACAGCGGTAGCACTGGCGTTGGGTTCTCAGTGTCATCGAGTAATTGGAGTTGGAGGGTCTCTCTGTTGCGGTGTTGGACTGCATTGCCGCTATAATTTAGTTCTTGTCTTGTTTCATCGAGGTGTTGCCTGCTATCTATGTTACTTGTTTGTCGACTCTTTCTAGAATCCTAGCCATCTCACTTACTTCTTCTATGGTGATTGGCTTCTTGAGGAGTAGCTTTTTTAGGGTTTGGGATACGCATCCTTCAATGACCCTCAGGCGTATGGCTTCATCGAGTGAGAAAGCATGAAATTGGCAGTTTGCTCCTTTTATTCGTAGGCGGGTGATGAACTCATCGACAGTCTCGTCGATCCTTTGCGTGCACTGATTAAATATGTACCTTCCGTAGTCCCTGTTGGGCTCGATTACCAGTCTCTTGTTCAGGGCTGTAATTAGTGCTGGGAAGTCAGTTTGTTCGGCCGTTGAAATGGTTTTCAGTAGGACTTTGATGTCATTCCCTGCTAGGTTTAGGAACATACTGCGTAGTCTTTGTGATTTTTCTTCTCCCGCAGCATCTATGAATGTGTTGAAATCCTCTAACCACTCTACCCACATCAGGCCTTTGTCTGCTTGTAGCATCAAGGAGGAGGAGGGGCATGCCCCATGCTGTAGCCGCTGTGTTTCCTGTTGAAGCTGGAGGGGTTGGCACTTCCTGATCTTGTGGAGAGCTCATGGTGAGGTGTTGGCGGCGGTAGGGTTTGGTGAGTGTCTCGCTGCTGGGGTGTGGACTAGGCCCTCTGGGTCTGCAGCTTTTGGGTGTACGAGGAGCCACAAATGGAATGGCCTGGGCCTGTTAATGTAGTGCAGACACTGTAGGTTTGGGGTATCACCCACCTTTCTCTGGAGTCTGCTCGGCTGTAGGCCTCCGGTGTGACCGCTGGTGGATTGCCGCGCAGTCGATGCGTGGTGGGCGCTTCTCTTGCACCCTGCAGGGGCCAGTTGTTACACTGGAAGTGGGCTCGATGATGGTGCGTGGAAATGCTGGAGCCGGAGGCGGTGGGCCACGTGGTGTTGGTGTCCCCACCAGTGGAGGAGGAGGGCGGGCCTGGGGCCAGGCGCTCCACCGTGCATGTGGATTCACGTGTCTGTAATGAAGGAGGATGGAGAGGGCGGCCTCGGAATTGGCCTTCTGCTGGCACGTCTGTGTGCCGCGTGGTCATGGTTGCACAGTGGAGGAGAGCGGGCCTGGGATCAGGCATGAACCGCTGCGGGCCTGTGTGCCGCATGATCGTGGTTGCACAGTAGAGTAGGGTGGGCTTGGGATCAGGCGTGCGCTGCTGCGTCCCGGGATTGGTCCGCCGACTGTAGGAGGAGGAGAGCGGGCCTGGGATCAGACTCGCGTGCTGGCAGGGCTGGGCGGGCCGGGATCGGTCCGCTGTCTGTAGAAGGAGGTGGGCGGGCCTGGGATCAGACCGCACGTGCCGGCAAGGCTGGACTCGCCTGTGAAGCGTAATTCGGGAGGGAATCGTTCCTGGAATACGGAGGAGGAGGAGGAGGAGGCGGTCCAGGAAACGACCTTGTTGCCAGTTGTTGGGCCCGGATGGGCACCCTGAATAAGGACAGACACGCCGAGAGGATACATGCGACTTCTTTATTCCCATGCATCACATTAACTGCCTTAAACATCCCCCCCCTTGCGCCCTTCGTCACGTGACGCTGCCCACGTGACTGGGCCCTGGCCTCTTAAGGAGACACTAACCCTGTAACAGGGTGCAAGGGGAGAATGTATGAGGAGCCGGAAAAAAACTTACCCACACAAAGGAGGCCCATGGTGCAACGAACCACTGGGAAATCTCCACAGTTCCCTGTAGGCCAGTCCACTACTGCATACACATATCCTGGTATTTTTAATTGAACTCTGTCTCCAGATAAAATCATGTATGCAGTTGATGCTGCACTGTCCATTTCGAACTTCGTCTGCCTCGACCTCCTGCGTAATGCATTATGGCTTTGCTCCCCTTCCTTGTTTTTATCGGGAACATACCTTTCAGTGAGTTATTTGTTACCAAGATGAACCCAAATAACAATGCTGTCTCCCCGGCAAAAGGAGGTACCCTGTTGTGGTGGAAACGGGCAGATAATTTCATTATTTTAAGTTCAAAACAGATATATCTCACTATGGTGGTTGCATCATCATATCGCCACGTGTTATTTCCTAAATTTGCAGAAATTCGCGAAATAATTGCATGTCTCCTACTTAGGACCTGTTTATACTTTTGCCAGTAGTTGTAAAACGTGTACAGACGAATACTAGGTGTTTTACCACTCTGACCAAATTTGAGTGTAGTTACCAAAACTCATTTTTCCACGTGCTTTTGTGCAGCAGTTCTTACCGCCACACAAAACAATTATCTCATGTGGTAATTACCACTTGTCCTAAGTACAATAAGCACCAATTTCCGATCACCGTGGGATCCTATGGGGCTTCAAAATAGGGCACAACATAAAGAGCTGCATGACCTGGAACCATATGGAAATAGTAATTGAGTTTGTCAGTATTAGCTTATTTAAGTCCGCCCAACTCGTGATCAGCCAATGACATGTTCCCATTGAAAAACACTATTGTAAATCAAGCCCAATATCTGTTCAGAAAGTTCTTGCCCACAATCGTCTGCTCCTACCTATCTCCTGTGTCCTGAATGTCTTGTGTCTTACCCTTTTTATCAAGTCACTTACTGGAGTCCTGTACCCCAACAAAACATGTCATCATTCTAATGGCGCTTCCTTTTATCGTTTACTTTCACAAGATTTTAGGAGGGAGGTAGTTGGCGAGAAGAAAGAGAAAACCAAACATCTGAAGTGTGATAAATATCACACGATGTGTCGAAATAATATGCGATGCCTCTGGGTTATGTGCGCTATACAAATGACAAGTAAATAAATAAATAAATAAATAAATAAATAAATAAATAAATAAATGAAAGGGAAAAAAATAATTGAACTTTTCCAGATCGGTGGCTTTCTCTGTTAATACACGTTCTGAAGAGGCAGGGTGTTAACTGTAGTTTTGATATAAATACACACACATTTTGCACTAATTAAAGCAAGTGAATAACATGCATGGACATCCATGAGCAACTGAGTGAGTGAAATCTTCCATGCAGTGTAGACCACAAGCCAAACCGACCCTTGGTGCCGAGCCATCCGGCAATTTACAAACAACAAAGGGATTCCAGAAGTTCACCCAGCTGTTTAATGATATGAGCAGCATGTGTTATGTAGGTGTCTGTTCACCTATCCACTATGCCATCATTCTCGTAAAGTACATTTAATATGGTAATTACGCTGTATAATCCTTTCAAGAACATCATCAAGACTTATATAACCTTATAATGAAATGCACACACGACTTCTCGAAATAAATCTATTCCTCGAGGCAACTACCTGACAGATTAATTAGTATGCTGCTGTGAGAATAGCATCCCTATGATACAAAATAGAGATGTTTTCATGCATTGTGCTATCATTTTCAGTAAGTGTTGTAATTATGACATATATAAACGAATGGAAACCAATTAGCTGAAATGAATACCCTTTCAGGGAGATGTATGCATGCATTCCTAGGAAATAAATGTTTTAGTGCACAGTTTTTTTTTTGTTTTTTTTTATATAACATGGAGATTAACCGCTTTGTGGCAATGTTCTTAAAATGTACGGTTCTCAGAATAGAATGGTCGTGTTCACACTGAATTGATATGCCAAGTCTGCACAACGATTTGGCTGTGTAGCTTATTTTATTATTTTTGCTTTGCATGTAACACAATACAGTTATATATTGGAAATCTGCCAACATTCAACTTATCTAAAATAGTTTCTTTTCGCCAATATAGATGATCATGAATCATATACTTGAAGAGAGTTAGGGCCTGATTCACAGATGCATTTTATAATGGCACAATTCCTTTGAAAAACGCTCTCAGTGCATAGCTAACACTAACACCCAGGACATCAAAGATGACATCACAAATATACTTAGTTTACCAAATTTCAGGGGTTTTTCGGTTTTATTTTGAAGCATAAAGGGGAGGTGGAAATTTATTTTTTTAGTGAAGTATACAGGTTTTTGTTTTTGTTAGGGCAACTTAACCATAACGTCCCCTCAACACATTTTTTTTTGTAGTGTATTTCACTGGTTTTTGGGAGGGCAACTTAACCATAACGTCTCCGTAACAAAGTTTTTTTTTGTAGGGAATTGTATAGGCTTTTGGAAGGTGGAACTTAAGCATGAAATTGTGGCAATGAAGTCGTTCAACAGAATATACACTGTAATGATATGATTTTGAAAGGTATGTAGTATAATGTACGTACTTGACATACATTTAACATAGAACATACAGAACCCCCTCTGTATTGATTTGGGAAAGGGACGGACTGAGCGCCTATTTGCGGGCCGGGTTGGACAGCATCAACATTACCCAAAGAGGCGGGGGATAGCTGAAAATGCACTATTGTTTTACACAAAAAATGTGCAACGTAGAAGAAGGACATAAAGATATTATTAGTAGTAATACGTAAATATGGGGACCTGAAGTTAGGAAAAGAAAACCACACAATTAATAACCATGTAGAATAAAGTGGTTGGTACCATAAAAAAGAAAGGATGCCTCCAGCGAAATGACTTCACAAAAACTCGGCAGCCTGGAACGACAGTGGACGGACGCAGCAGGACGAAGGGACATTAAACAAAAGAGTGAGTATAGGTCATGTTTTTGTCTGGGTGATTTTTTTTGTCTTATATAGTGCATAAATAGTAATTTCTTTCTGTTGTTTTCACTCAGACATGGCAAGTATTTTGGAGTGGCTGGAGGAGCATTTCCAGCATGGGGAAATGTCTGAAGACAGCGACAATAATGGTACAGAGTGCTCTGCATATGCAAAATAGTGACCAGTATTTTAGAGGCATTCAACCTATGTATTTATTTTTTTTTAACAGACCAGGAAAGTAAAGAAGAAAGGGCAACAAACGAGACAGAAGAAGACAGGATAAAAAGGATAGAGCAGAAAATGGACACATTGAACCACAATTTTCAAAGTTTATGGGAGTTTGTGGAGGACTGTGTGAGAGGAAAAATGTGTTATCATTGCCCCACCTGCACCTGCCCTGCTTCTCCATTCCCTAGTGAACCATCCCCAAACCGTGAACAGGAAAATAGACGTTGTGACAAAATATCCATCCCTTCTTCCCCTCACAAATCTTCTCCTCATAACTAGCCCTGTTGAATCCTAATTCCCCCATATTTGTTTCTGTATCCGCTTCCCCTGCTATTACTTTAGAGTGGTGTGTGTGTCTTTGAAATGTTTTTGTGCAGTAGTTGTAGAGAAAGAGTGTGTGTGTAGAATTTTTTTAAAAAGACCCAAAATGTTCACAAACAGCGCACCTGTTCGACCTATGCGCAAGCAATGGAATGTGGGTGCTGTCTAATGTGAAATAAGACGTATGTGATGTGTGACTGCACCATCTTTTGAAAATGTGCGTACATAAACAGAAAGGGGTGTCCAAAGGATGTACTACGTCGGCGTACTGCTTGGAAAAGTAGATAATACATGGGCGTAGAACACACAATGTCTCCGGAATGGGTGTAAATGAGTAAAAAGGGAGTGTGTGAAGGACAGTATAGCGGTCCGTATTGGGCGTAGTCAAAATGGTGCCATCCGTAGAACAGGCACGGTGGCCGGCAACTTCATAGGCAAACAAAATGGAGTTGTCCTAAGGACACTGGAACTGTCCGTACAGTGAACATAGCATGCGTGCACATGCACAGTACAAACGTGAGTATTGCGAACATCGCGCCAGTTCCTAACTGTCCGTCACACTTGTGTCACACTTTGAAGTAGGTTGAGAACCCAAACACTGTCTGTAGGACACTTGTGCGCATGCACATGTTTGATTCTTTGCATTTGCTGTCCAGGGGACTTTCATTAAAGGGGCGGATGTGTTGAGGATGTCATTTTGTGACCGCACCTAGCTGAGCGTGGGGACTAGTCTCTGCGGTTTGTGTGCTTCCGCAACAATAAAAATTAACTTCTAGACACAATGCAAAGTATTGTGGAGTGTAAAAATGTGATTTCTCACATCCCAAACAGTAGACCACCTTAGGAGTTGCCGTGTAATCCAGATAATCTGTTTTCGAGCATGGAAAGCCATGGCTGTGTGGTGTCCCGTGAGGGAGAAGACGGTCTTGCTA
Organism: Ambystoma mexicanum; assembly: GCF_040938575.1. Lineage (NCBI taxonomy): Eukaryota > Metazoa > Chordata > Amphibia > Caudata > Ambystomatidae > Ambystoma > Ambystoma mexicanum. The sequence continues at coordinate 81,996,816 of NC_090941.1, forward strand.
AAGTACGTCGGTCAGAACACACCTACTGAACTTTAAGGACCTATCCCTAGCTCCGCTCATTCTCATTTACATGCGGCTCCACCCTTCAATCCGTGGTGGTTATATGTGCTGGCTGCTAACTACTGCCATGTTTGCGGACATGTACAGGATCAGAGCTTGACGACGGTACATTAAAGTACTATTCCCCTTTTTCCCCTTTCAATTAAGCTCTGGAAAGAGACGTTTTTTTATTTTTGCACACATATCGTAGAGACATGTGGTATTTTATGTATCTTTTTGTATTTTTTGTCCTTTTTTACTCTTGCAAACATTACAGAACCTTCTCTAAAGCAAGCCTTATGTTCAAAAAGAACATCGCATTTCCCAAAGAGGATAGCACAACACCATTTCGTTCAAAGTAATGCGCACTGCTTGGAGCAATGTTATCGTGGCTACAAAAAAACATACCAACTCGTAGCATGAATGCACGCATGCTGTGATTGATGATGCACCTCCCAATGCTTTGATCTGGACAGAACACAGAAGCGTTGTTCCATTGTACTCTCGGGAGTAAAGCAGAAAAAATAACTTTCGATGTTGGGAAGATGGCCATGAGTGCTTCAACCAACTGTGCCAAATCTGCCAGCAAAGTATGTGAAGTCAGGTATCCCAAGTGGCAAGCACCGTAGTGCAAAATTACCACATGAGGAGTGGTCATTCTACGCATGTCTCTGCAAACTTGCAGAATTGCCGCAGCATTGGCATCAGTGTCAGTGCTCCACACCACCTCCACTCCTCGCACATCAAAATGATGTGCCACATGCCTACTCTCGGTATAGTGTTGTAAGCCTTGCACAAAAATGTCTCCAAGCAACAAAACCCTGACCCTCTCCACCTCTGCCATTTTCAGTGTGCGCACCGTCTTTTGACACAAAAGAGTAATCTGAACATCTGATTGGCTGATGCCTACAGTCGTCTTTTCATGCAGCATTTGCTGCAGAAGCCCGTATGTGGCACGCCCTACCAGCGGACAAGCGTTGCCTACATGCGGCACGTTACTCTTACCCAGTCCTTCCACCCTTTCTACAGCAGTACCAAAGCGAGTCCCTCATTGGACACAATTAAGCAGGCGCACAATCATCCACCAATCACATAGAACATCACTAATTTTAGCTCCGTCATCAACATTGCGCACTTCAAAATTACTGTCAATGATTCTTAATGGAAATCACATACCATTGCAAAGCACTTACTTCACAAGCTATTGTGCAAGGATTGCGAATTTCTATGTACAGTTTCTTGCATGTCTGCATGCATCAGTATAGAGTACAGGTATGTACATTTTAATCAGAGTACATGTGGAAGACTTATGATTTAAAATGGACAACGCTCCCCCTTTTAAAGTGCAAGTTTGCCGATTTGTCATTAACAAATCGCACGACTGCTTACTGTCTTCTGCATAACCTGTACATACGTTGCAAGCATGCCTATCTGGGCATAGCTCTCAACCATTTTTGTCTTAAAGGCGGGTGAAATCAGCCGATTTTGTTTTTGGCAGGTGAGACGCCCATTGGGATGAATGGCCGTGCAGGAGGCTTGGCGGGTGAGTCTGCCCTTTACAAGGCAGCTGACACCCGCCAAAGCGTGTGAGTTAGAAGTATTATTTAGGGCAGACCTCGATTATGTATGTGAAAATGGCGGAGTTCTGTACTCTGTACTGCCTACAGTAATGCTACTTGCAATGTGATCGTATGAGAATAGTAAGCGCTCCCGATTGTGGTGCTGACATGTCCTTCAGAGGGTATCCCGATTTGTGGACATTGTGCTTTTCATTAAGAAGCACAACATTTTTGCCCATCTAGTACTTTGCCCTATCGCTTACAAACCTCTCTCCTATGCATACTACACTTCGTAAAGAACAAGGCATTTGCAAACCCTTAAAAAATGTAGTTATTTTGAAGGACTTTCAAGTACCATATTGAAAGTAGTATGCAAAGACTGCACATAGAGAAGTAAAATGTGCACGTGGACTAGGTTGAAATATGGCGGTTGAATCCTCTGACGAAAGAAGTACAAGTAAAGTCTGCAGTATCATGACCACTGCAAACACACAAAGTAATTTATATCGTTTTTTAATTCACAGTGAAGACTACTCTCCTGAGAATCAACAGCATCTACACTGCAGACGACATATCCGAAGAAACCTGGTCATCTTGCACAAAAATGTAAGTACAGTACAACCTTCATATTGTAACTACTTCTTAAAGAGGCTGCATTGGTTATTTGTTTATTTTGGGCACCAAAGCAAGCATTCATTTGTACACCATTCTACCTACAAATATCCATTTATTGAACAAAGAACAGCAGGTGCAATGGCTGACAAATCCCTGTGTGTTTGGTACTGAAATAAGGTTACATTGTGAAAATAAGTTGCGGTAGCAAGTTTTTGGCCTTTCGGTTATTAATATTGGTTCTCGCCACAAGTAGGGCACTTTGTACTCTCATCTAAAGCACATTGTACTAGTAGGCAAACAGTAAAGTAGCCTTCCCAAATGATAGTTAGAGGTCACTGTGCGTTGACACACCATGCCAAAGAGCTTCCCCATCACATTTATGTACACATGCACACAACACACATACATTGGACAACAGACCAAAGTATACTTTTTTTTCTCAACAGACACCAAAGAATGCCTACCAAAAAGCAGCTCCGTAGAAAGGAACGCAGAATTAGTGCAAATAAAAATAAAGGTGCCCAATGTAAGCATCCACCTGTTGTAGAGTTAGTGGAGAATCTTGGTACAAACCACCTAATGCAGTTGGGTAACATAATAAAAGAAGTCTCAACTACCAAAACTGTACCTCCTCCATCAAAAAGTGTCACAAAACACACAAATGTTGCCAAAAAAATGGCTGCCAGTACAGCTAACAATGTTCCTAATAATCCTGATAGTGTAAGACGAACCCATAGTAAAAAAAGTATTTTAGCAAAATTGTTTCGTCACAGAGTCCTTCAGAATCTACTAAGAAGAGGACCAAATTCATCCTCACCCCTTAAAACGTACCGTAGAAAGTCAATTCTACAAGCACTCGTGGACAGTGCAATCCTTCTCAAAAGGAAGTTGTTCATTTAGTGTTAAAAAGGATGAAAGCCCTAACAAAACTAAGTATCAAACTACAACTAAAACTCAGCAATAAACAGAATGTGAACAAAAATAATTTTTTGCATGTTTGTGGTGGTGAATGGAGTCACACAACAACCACAGAGCCATATTTTAATGAAGAAGCATACAAACAAAATCAAACAAACACAATTGCCATCCATAGCAGTGGACGAGGGTATGAGAAAATCAATACTACCATCATGGAACAAGAAACACTGCTTACAAAACTATCTTCTGAAAACTCAGAATGACCCTGCGATTCAGCAGAACCACACCGTCCAGTATATAACTGGCCGTGCACATCAATGTGTGCCATTCCAAACAAAGCTTTCAAATCTTTAGGTCAGTTCCTCAATCAATATGTAAAAGGTAAAGACAAAAGTAAAATGAAAGTGCTGCAAAATATGGATATTTGTGTAGTGCGGAAAGACACAGGGCTAAAAGGACATTTATTAGCCTGCATTTCTGGGCCTATTTGCAAAGGTACCTTCCATGATATCAAAAGAATATCAGTACATCATTCCAAAGTAAGAAAGTTAGTGTATAAAATATATTGTGCAAAAAGTCCAGCTTCAGAATTAGGCAATTTAAATACCACTCTTCTGCATGGTACACCCAAAGACTTACAAGCGGAAATGGAACGTATTCAGAAAAGGTATTTTGGAAGTGAGAGCCACATAGAAAATGCAAACGTTTAGAGCATAGTAGCGACAATTCTGCACATAGCAACCTTCTATTACACACATACAGAAAAGAAATACTAAAATTTAAAAGGTCATTGGCTGAAGTACCAAACCATGTGTGTGTATGTTGCCACAGAACGTTTTACAAAAGGAAGACAAAAAATGTGGACATAGCATATAAAATAGAAAACAATGAAGACTCTAAATGGTTTGAATTAGCTTTGTACCTTTGAGCTGAAAGCAAATATGAAATAACTGAACGCCAAATATGTTGCAGTTACTGTTCTGCAAAATTAGACAACAACCACACTCCTTCACGTGCAATTACAAATAATTTGGAATTGTTTCCATTATCAAAAATCCTGCAACAGCTCAATTTGTATGCGAGCATAAACATTCAAACAGTTCACCCATTTCAAGCAATTATACGCCTTCATCCAAAACCAGCAAATTTACCTTCCTCTGAATTGGTGAAAGGCACGGAAAATGTGCACACTCTAGGAGTGGAACATTCAATAGAGCATTCTTTAATAGTCTTGGTAAATGGAGTACCAACAAAGGACAAAAAATATTTGGCAACAATTAGTAGACTTACACAAAGTTATACAAGCATTGCAATATCTAAAAGACAACAATGAGTACTACAAGGAAATCAATAGTGATGAAAGCTTAAGGCAAACAACTGAAATAATTCAAGAGCCATCAGAAACTGGACAAATCAAACTTCTGGATCCAGCTACAGTATCCACTCTTTTGGACCATTGCACAATTCATCCATTTCATTCCAATGAAAGCATAGATGATGCACTAGAAACTTACCAAATGCGTCAAACCAAAGGATCACCAATGAGTATTTGGGAAAAAAGTATAGAAGCACGTGCTTTTCCACTGCTATTTCCCACTGGCAAAGGTGGGAGGTACAATGATAGACCCACTCAGATTGGGGCAGCAGAATACCGCTCATTACGAATGTATTTGCAAGATCCCAGATTTAGACAAATTGTGGAATACATATTCCACCTACTCTACTGACTACTGAAAGTGAATTAGCAACACTATGTTATGGGGTTGCACACATTCTTAAACCTGGAACGCACTTTCAAATTATGTCAGCTACACAGTTAATACAAAAAGTACAAGAAAAAGATGAGATTTTACAATCAAGTATAATAAATTTGTTTGCAAACATGCGTGGTACAAAGAAATACTGGTTTAGACGGCATGGAGACGTGCATTGCATGATCAGAAACCTTGGACCACCAACTTGGTTTGTTACGCTAAGTTGTGCAGAATATGCATGGGAAGATTTGCATGAGTTCCTACGCATAGCAAACAGCAACAAAAACAACATAGATATATTAACACCTGGAGAACTTTGCTCTCTAGATCCAGTTAATGTGTCAAGATATTTCCATCATCGTTTCATTGCAATGCTACACTTTATTTGCAATAAAACTGTTCCTCCCCTTGGACAAGTGGAACACTTCTTTTGCAGAAAAGAATATCAAGCGAGAGGAGCACCACATATTCACATGCTGTTATGGATTAAAGGTGCACCGAAATTTGGGCACGACAGTGATAGCACTGTTTTGCAGTTTATCCAAAAATATGTCACATGTGAAATCCCTTCACAACAGACACATAGTGAGCTGCATGGGCAGATTTTACAATTTCAAAGACACAAATGTGGCAAATATTGTCGTCGTAAATACAAAAACTAAGATAAATACTACACCAAATGCCGTTTTGGTTTCCCTAGACCAGTTACAGAAACAGGTGAAGTAAACAACTTCATGTCTTCAGTTCGACATATTGTTAAAGGTAAATCACCTAAAAACACTTATTACATAAAAAGAAGGGAAGAATCAAAATATATCAATGATTACAATGCAATCATTGCCCTATTATGGAATGCAAACATAGATGTGGAGTACATTGCAGACAATTCAACTGCTGTTGCATGATATGTTACAGCCTACTTAACAAAAGCAGAAAAAACAGAGCTTTAAGTCCTCTGGGATGACCTAGCATCAGACAAAACTTTATCACAGAAATTGTACAGCCTAAAGAATGCACCTGCCAAAATTACAAACTTATACTGCTGTACGCCAGTGGTGAAGCTGGATCAGGGAAAACATTCTTAAACAAAATGATCAGCAAGTTCCTTCAACAATTGATAAACAACAAACTGTCAGCTGTTGTAACAGCCCCCACAGGTTTAGCTGCCTACAACATAGGCGGTGTGACTTTACACCGATTACTACTGCTTCCAGTAGAACATCATAAAAAAAGAGACTACCACAAACTTTCTGCAGAATCTGCAATGGAATTATGTAGAGTATTGAAACAAATGAAAATGATACTAATAGATGAAGTGAGCATGGTCTCCAATCTAATGTTGGCTTTGATTCATCTCAGATTGCAAGAAGTACTTAAAAGTAATAACGAAGAACTCTTTGCAGGGAAACACATTATCGTTTTCAGAGATCTTCTACAATTGACACCAGTAAAAGGTGGACCGATTTTTAAAACCTTAGGCCACAAACTCTGCCGGAAAACTGTTGGTAACATAGGTAATGTTAACCTTTGGCAACATTTCCAATACAGAGAATTAACTGAGAACATGCGGCAATCTGCAGATCTCACTTATGCCAACACCTTAAAAACTATTAGAGTTGGTGTATTATCGCAATAAGCACAAGCTGTATTGAAAAAGCGGCATATACATGCACTTTATGGTGATAATGCATGTGCAACTGATGTTATGGAACAAATAGCGCACAAAAATGTCAATTGTATGGCCTTAATGCCAACTCTTGCAAGCTGTTTCAAATTCAATGAAACAATGTAAAGAAAGAAATGCAAGCAATAATAGAAATTAGCGCCACAGACAAACTAGACGTACGTGGTTTGACAGTACCCATGTGTGAGCAAGCCACAACAAGACTAAATAGTTTAGAAAATTCAATCTCCAACACAGCTGGGTTGGAAAAAGTATTGAAATTATCATTAAATTGTAGAGTAATGCTTAAAGATAACCTTGACGTAGAGCAAGAGTTAGTTAATGGAGCACTGGGCACAGTTGTTGGCTTTCAATCATACCCACGTGATAGCAGCATTCAGTTTATAAATATTCGCTTTGATAAAGTTTCAGAAGTGAAAAGGATAGGGCGTTCCATGGCTCGATTTCTTCTCTTCAAAGACATGTATGTACGTAGAGAGCAATTTTCTCTAACGCTTGCATATGCAGTTACCATTCATAAATTGCAAGGTCTCACCCTAGAGAAAGCATTGATAGATATAGGAAAGACAGTGTTTAAGGAAGGCATGAGCTACATAGCATTATCACGCTTACGTACACTTGACGGTCTATTGCTAATAAACTTTGATTCAAGTAAAGTCAAAGCTGATATTCCTTGCATTCTAGAATAAAATAGATTGCGTACACTGTATGCCCCTCATCCATCTGAAACAATACCGTGTTCCAGATAAAGTGAAACGTGGTAAAAGAAAAGTAAATGAAACAGAAATATAACAGAATGCAACAGGAAATTCTGCAAAAAAAAAATAAAAAGCTAAAGTTTCATTAATTTCCGCAAACATAGAAGAACATATTAGGGAATGTAAACCAGGCACGTTGGCAAAGAAGCAACAGAAAAACCGAAAAATGCACTCCGATACACAACTTGCTGGGCCATTTAAATTTACAAATGAAAGTGGGGTAAGTTGCTATGCAAATGTAGCAATGAATATTCTATTTCAATTGCCACCAATTGTGAACAATATTTACCTGCACAGCACAGACCAATTGTGTTTGCAAATGTTAGTGCTGCATAGAAATGCAACAAGCAATCCTGACAACACATACAGTGTTCATGGAGTAAGGCAACAATTGGACAACTGTGCTGGAATGGTGAGATTCACTATGAACTCACAAGAAGATCCACAAGAATTTCTAATGTACATACTATTAGTATTGGAAAACAAAAGCATACCTGTAAATGAAATCTTCCAGATTTCGTACACGTGGAAACATACATGCACTCTCTGTAACAAAGTGATGCAGGAAGAAATCCCAAATGAGCGATTTGTGTATATTTCCATACCGAATTGTGAGAGCATTCCATTTCAGCAACTTGTACAAAATGCAAACCATGGCAGATTATGTAGTATTTGCAATTCAGACAATCACTCTACCTTACTGATGCAATCACATAGGGCCTACATAATACTTATGCTTCTATGTTATAATGCAGATGGCACCAAACACAACTGCAAACTAACTGGATTTACACACGGTCAAGTGTCACTTGGAAAGAAAACCTTTACAACAATAGGAATAATCTACCATGCAGGAGCTACAACCAATGAAGGTCACTACACTGCATACATTAAAAAGAATTCTGGATGGTTTGAATGTAATGATAGCACAATTAAGCTAACCTAACAAATGTGTATTTAATGTTCTTGAAGCCAAAATTTACGAAATAATGTGTACTTCAAAATTGTCAACAAAGTATGTGAAAGACTATAAACAGTTAGAATACGCCCACAGGTATCTAACTACCCAACAGGATGGAAGAATGTCACAAATAAATGATTATCACAGATCGTTGGAAACAAATGCACAGGCAGAATGCGCCTATACGTAGCTAACAGTTGTTAAAAATTGGCAGGAAGGCAACAAAGAAAACATTAATGGGAAAGAGGATTAGTCAACGACACAAATGAATGAGCATCACAAATCTGTAGGAACAACTGCACAGTTAGAATACACCTACAGTTATCTAACTACCCAACAGGATGGAAGAATGACACAAATAAATGATTATCACAGATCATTGGAAACAAAAGCACAGGTAGAATATGCCTATAGGTATCTAAGTGTTGTTAAAAATCTGCAGGAATGCAACAAAGAAAACATTAATGAGAAAGATGAAGGCAACAGGATGTAACAACGACACAAATGAATGAGTATCACAAATCTGTAGGAACAAATGCATAGTTAGAATACGCCTACAGGTATGTAACTGTTGTTAAAAATGGGCAAGAAGGCAACAAACAAACATTGATCAGAAAAAAGAAAAAAAAACACTGAAAGGAAAAAATGAAGTACTTAGTTGCATAAGAAATGAAGGTTTTTTTTAATCCGACGAGATTTTTTTTGTCTAAAAAAAAAAGTTAACTGTCTACTATGCAATGTGGTAAATGTGGAAAAACTGCAAACATTAACACACCTTTTTCTTTCATCACAGAAATGGAAAAAGTGATACTTCTGCCAAGTACGATAACCTACTTAAAAAAGTTTATGGATTCTGAACAAAGTAAGGAGTAAGTATATTGGCAGGCATTTTCTACACATGGGAATGTTCTTGTCTAATCTAGGGTAGCAATATGCTGCAGTGCCTGTAGGCTGGCCTTTCATCTGCAGTGAGTAAACTACCACCTAAGCCTTACAACCAAGTTTCAAGGAGTACAGTTCCTATCCACAACCATCGCTGCATATGTAAAACATGGTCCTTGTAAATAAGCTGGTTATAAATTTACTTTTCGGACCATCGTCTGCAGCCATTAAGTGAAGAAACTAGGGCATCAACACAACCACCACAATCCACCACACCCACATTAACTTGTAACTCCACTGCTTATGACTTCAGTCTTGCGTGCATGAGCTTTAGCCATGCACCCAAGACTGCATGGTCTCCCCACAACCACCTCGGTGATGTGTGGTAGTGGGGGTTATTCTATAGGTGTGTTATCCTTCAGTACCTCTGCCCAGAGGCTTCCCTCCTAGGTGTATGTCTGTAGATCTTACATGGAATGGGTGTGCAGTGTCTTCCAAATCTAGTACTTACCACTTTCTTCGTGGTTGCATGGCCTTTGGCCATGCACCCAAGACTGCACAAACTCCCCACAACTTGACAATCAAAATGCAACACTACGGGTGTGTGCATGGGTGGCACATGTGGCGCTGGTTGTGGCCAGGGCCTACAGTCTTGTAAGTAAGGCTTTCGGCCTTTGGCCGACGGGCATGCATCCAAGACTCTAGGCTCTGGCCACAACCACCATAGCATGTGCCACCCATGGCGGCATACAAATGATTATAATGATAACCATTAGAAAAAATAATGCATTCATGGCATGTTGTCAATTGCAATGTTCCCTAACACCACTGCACGGGCTGAAATACTGGCCATATTGGACCCCTCATTTTCTGTGCGTACAAGGAGGCCACAGGACATACGTCATAAAGTAGGTACAAGTGTATTATTGGGTGCAAGGCCTTCGGCCCTGCACCCAAGAGTGCAGATTCTCTCCACAACCACCTCTTTGTTCTTGGGTACATGGCCTTCGGCCATGCACCCAACACTGCATGCACTCCCCACAACTTGCCAATAAAAATGCAACACAAGGGGTGTATGCATGGGGGCCACATGCAGCAGTGATTGTGGCCAGGGCCTACAGTCTTGGAAGTAAGGCCTTCGGCCTTTGGCCGACGGACATGCATCCAAGACTCTAGGCCCCGGCCTCAACCACCATAGCATGTGCCATCCATGGCGGCGTACTAATGATTATAATGATAACCATTACAAAATATAATGCATTCATGGCATGTTGTCAATTTCAATGTTCCCTAACACCACACGTGTCCTTACAAATCTAACAACTCCCCCGTGCACTGCACGTGCTGAAATACTGGCCTTATTGGACCCCTCATTTTCTGTGCGTACAAGGAGGCCACAGGACATACGTCATAAAGTAGGTACAAGTGTATTATACGGTGCAAGGCCTTCGGCCCTGCACCCAAGAGTGCATATTCTACCCGCAACCACCTCTTTGTTCTCGGCCATGCACCCAACACTGCATGCACTCCCCACAACTTGCCAATAAAAATGCAACACAAGGGGTGTATGCATGGGTGCCACATGCAGCGGTGATTGTGGCCAGGGCCTACAGTCTTGGAAGTAAGGCCTTTGGCCTTCGGCCGACGGCCATGCATCCAAGACTCTAGACCCTGGCCACAACCATCGTAGCATGTGCCAACCATGGCAGAGTACTAATGAATATAATAATAGCCGTTGGAAACAGTTAAGTACGTGTCCTTACAAATCTAACAACTCCCCCGTGCACTGCACAGGCTGAAATACTGGCCTTATTGGACCCCTCATTTTCTGTGCATACAAGGAGGCCACAGAACATACCTCATAAAGCAGGTACAAGTGTATTATTGGGTGCAAGGCCTTCGGCCCTGCACCAAAGAGTGTAGGATCTCCCCACAACCACCTCTTTGTTCTTGGGTGCATGGGCTTCAGCCATGCACCCAACACTGCACGCACTCCCCACAACTTGCCAATGAAAATGCAACACAAGGGGTGTATACTTGGGTGCCACATGCGGCAGTGGTTGTGGCCAGGGCCTAGAGTCTTGGAAGTAAGGCCTTTGGCCTTCGGCCGACGGCCATGCATCCAAGACTCTAGACCCTGGCCACAACCACCCTAGCATGTGCCAACCATGAGCAGCGTACTAATGAATATAATAACAGCCATTGGAAACAGTAAAGTACATGTGCTTACAAATCTAACAACTCCCCCGTGCACTGCACAGGCTGAAATACTGGCCTTATTGGACCCCTCATTTTCTGTGCGTACAAGGAGGCCAAAGAACATACCTCATAAAGTAGGTACAAGTGTATTATTGGGTGCAAGGCCTTCGGCCCTGCACCCAAGAGTGCAGGATCTCCCCACAACCACCTCTTTCTTCTTGGGTGCAGGGCCTTCGGCCATGCACCCATCACTGCACGCACTCCCCACAACTTGCCAATGAAAATGCAACACAAGGGGTGTGTACATGGGTGCCACATGTGGCGGTGGTTGTGGCCAGGGCCTAGAGTCTTGGAAGTAAGGCCTTCGGCCTTCAGCCGAAGGCCCTGCATCCAAGACTCTAGACCATGGTCACAACCACTGTAGCATGTGTCAACCATGGCAGCGTACTAATGAATATAACAATAGCCATTGGAAACAGTAATGTATGTGTCCTTTCAAATGTAACAACTCCCCCATGCAGTGCACGGGCTCAAATACTAGCCTTATTGGACCCCTTCTTTTCTGTGCGTGCAAGGAGGCCATACAACGTACGTCATTAAGCAGGTATAAGTGTACTGTGCGTACAAGAAGTCCATACACATTACAACATGACGACCGACCACCAGAACGAGTGCATTAATCACCCATATGTTAAGACTGTAGCCCCTGGCCACTACCACCGTAGCATGTGCCACCCATAGCGGCATACTAATGAATATAATAAAATGTGTTCATGGCATGTTATCAATTTCAATGTTGCCTATCTATACCCGTGTGCTTTCAGGAGTTACAAATTTCCTGCCCACTACATGGACTGCAGTGTTACAAATTTCCTGGCCACTACATGGACTGAAGTGCTATCGTTATTACCCCCCACATTTACTGTACGTACAAGGTGTCCATACAATTTACATCATGACGGCCAAAAAACAAATGCATAGATCACCCATTTCTTACTGTGTCAACCTTTCCCAATGCTCTGTGACACAGAAAAATAGGGTAACAAAAAAAGCATGTGTACGCTGGTTGTTGCTCCGCTTTCCGCGTATCCAAAATGTCGGGCGCATCCAAACCATCTGATGCAGAACACGTCTCACAGCAGCCAATGGGCAGAGACGTCACGTGTACGCGGACATGACGGCAGCCCTTAGCCAATCGGTTTGATGTTTGTCGCCCGAACAGGGAAGTGTGACCGCGGAGCGAGCATAGATATCACTAATAATTTCAGACCTACTTTTTCATAATTATAAATAAATGTAATGCACGTATGGTGACAAAATTTACAAAGGCACGCTTTCTGGAACAAGCCCCTGTACCTGCCGCAGATTTCGTCAAAATCCGTCCAGCGGTTTCACCTGTAGCCATTCAGTCTATGGGAACAAAAGACGTTTTCGGACCCCCCCTATATCTCCGCTTCCCTTAGACGAATTCTCACCAAACTTTACAAAACAAATTCAGAGTGGCCCATATACTTTTTTTGCAAAGTTTGGTGATGATTCGTCCAGTGGAAGCGGAGTTATAAGCCACCAAAAAAGTGCTCTTCCTATGGAAACAGCAACTTAACCATAACTACAAGACCTCTAGCGTAGCCATGTAATATATATATATACTGGAGAGACAGGCAGCTATTGTCAGGCATTCCCAATCATAATATGTCAACACAAAAGGACAGAGAAAGTGCATGTAAGGAGCAAGCTGTGTTTTTATTCTGTGAAAAACAAACCTGTGCCCCCACGAGTAAGCCCAGCAACAAACCACCAGATGCACAATGCAATCAATAAATAAGACTCCTTAGAGAACTGGAAAAGTTCCAAAGAAGGGAGATCAGGAAATGGTGGGAAGAGTATTCATTGCAGAACTATGTTGATGTGGGACGGGTTCCTAGAGGGCTTCGCATACTCACAACACCGACTTTTGAAGAGCAGGACCCCCTCATGTTGGAAGAATGGGGCGAATCAAGCAATAAATGCTCAGTGACATTCCTTAATGTTTTAACAAAATATGCAAAGATTGACCGCCAGAAAACATTGCTCAAAATACAAGAGATTGAAGAACAGCTAAAGATTACCGATCAAAGCGAAGAAGGAAAAGCCATTCGAATAAATATGGAAAAGGGGCTCAAAACATTCAAGGAAGCAAGTAAGCTGCGGAAACAACGTAAATTCCTGCGAGATAAAGATGATTATGAAAAAGGGAGGGTGCTCACATTTGCGAAAAGATTTGACACCTTAAGACAAAAGCTCCCAAAAACAACATCAATTCCAGAGAATGAAGCATCCAGCACACCATCATCCTCTGATGTTGATACCACAGAGAGTGAAAACGAACAGCCCCAAAGAAAGTTGAATTTTTTAGAAGAGATGAGACTCTTAGGAATGGATGGCAGAAGCAGCAATATCAGCAAAAAAACAAGAGGAAGAGGACGGGGGAAATCAACCAAGTCACGAGGAATAAGAAAACAAGGAGGAGCAACCGCCTCAGATGCCATAGTAATGGACAAAACAGGCAGACAAACACGCTCTGGGACAAAAAATTGATGGTAACACAAAGTAAATCACCAGACATGTCCATTATCAACTTAACATCACGTAATTTCTCGTTGGAAGAACAAAAAGTGCTAAAACTTGGTTTGAATTTCTGTCCCTCCTCTCCCTACAACTATGCAGAAACAAGAATTGATTTTGACAGGTATATGCGTAAGATACGCTTAAAGAAATTCTTTTCCTCCAACCCTCCGAAAGCCAAAGACGATTAACCTCTATGTGGGTACACGCCCTTGGTTATAGAAGACATGCATGTATTGAGAGATCTCATCCATTTTGAGACTGAATGGCAAGAAAATGAAGATATCAGTGACCCACAACGGGACCTTATGAACATCTGTATTGATTGGCCCTGCAAGAGAAATCTTAAACTAAAATCACGCTTTAATCCATGTTCAATTTGGGGGGAAATATTGAGGCTTTCCAAGATTTGGTTATCAATGATCTCAAGAATTTCAGAAAAACAAAAACTTACATAAAAAAAAATCTAATTTACCGAGAAGAGGAGATCCTGTCCAGTATCTGTGCATTGGAAGACTATGTCATTAAACCTGCTGATAAAGGCACTAACATAGTCATAATGATCGGGAGGACTATATTACCGAAGGAAATAGACAATTGAAAGATCCCAAATGCTACAAGTTACTGGACAAAGACCCCACACCAGACATGAATGACAAACTGTTTGAATTATTGATGAGATGGAAAGAGAAAGGCTTATTGGAAGAAGATATGTGCCAATATCTGCATCCTAAGTTTCCAGTGATGCCCACTGTTTACTTCCTGCCTAAGTTTCATAAAAGTAAAACTAGACCACCTGGGAGACCCATAGTGACACTATGTGGGGCACTCCTCGAAAACGTGTCAAAACTAGTAGATGAAACACAGAAGTTTGTTACCAGCTTACCGTCATATGTACGAGACACCAAGGATTTCCTTAACAAAATAGTCGATATACCCTGGGAAAAAACCTATCTACTAGCAACACTAGATGTGGTGTCCCTATACACATCAATAAAACATACAGATGGCTTGAAGTCGTGTGAGTATTTTCTAAAAACGAGATCATTGAACTATTTGGAACATGGAAAGATGATTTTAGAGATGATCAACCTTTGCCTAACTAACAATTGTTTTTTATTCAATAAAAACTTTTACACTCAGTTGCAAGGAACAGCCATAGGCACAACATTCGCCCCATCATATGCAAATTTAATGATGGGCTGGTGGGAGAAGTTTGCAGTATGGGTCCCTCCCAATAGCCACCAAACGGACAAAGTGGTCCTTTGGTTACGCTATATAGATGACTTATTTGTAATTTGGGATGGAACAACAGATGAATGGTTGGAGTTTGTTAAGTCACTTAATGTAAATGAATATAATTTGCAGTTCACCGAATGCCACAGCAAGACTGACATTGTTTACCTAGATATTTGTGTAAGTGTGGCAGAGGATGGATTAGTTACTGAACTCTATCGCAAACCAACTAGCTCCAACATTCCCCTGCATGCCAAAAGCAGTCATCCCACAGCTCTCAAGTGGAGCATTCCCTATGGTGAATTTATCCGCATAAGACGGAACTGTTCGCAACTGGACACCTATGATAAGGAATGCAGGGATATGGCCTTGAGGTTTCACAAAGAGGCTATCCTAAAAAAGTACTGGAAAGAGCGTACATTAAAGCACAGCAGAAGGATTGCTCCATTTTACTGATGCCCAAAATTCAATCTGAGAGAGTATTGGAAGAAACCGATACACGACTCATTCTGACTTTCAGTAAAGCTTCCAAGCACATTTGCCATATAATACACAAACATTGGCATGTACTCAAGCAAGATGAACATCTGGGGAGCATTTTGGGTCCTAATGTTAACATAACATATAGACGCTCGACCTCATTGAAGGATGACCTAGTTTCCAGTTACATGAGTCCAAAAAATTCACAAACTGCCTCGAGCTGGTTAAATGCCAATCCAGAGGGCTTCCAGAAATGCTCAAAATGTAAAGCGTGTAAGTTTTCTAGAAACACTAAAGATTATCGACACCCTGTACTACAAAGAAATGTTACCATAAAATCTAGAATCACAAGTGAAACAGAATATGTTGTGTACGTGCTCACATGCCCATGTGACAAATGGTATGTGGGGAGTACGATCGTCAAAAATTAAACTCAGGATATTGCAACACATAAGAGCCATCAAAAATGTTGACCCCGCATATCCCATGGCCTTACATTTCCAAGAGAAGCATGGAGACAAACTGGAGGGCTTTGGATATTTTGGCATTCATACTATTCCAAAAACAGCAAGAGGTGGTAATAGGGAACTCTTTCTTAGACAATCAGAAACCAAATATATTTTGGACCTCGAAACTAAGAAACCCAAGGGCCATAACCTAGACGAAGAATTGTACACTTTTCTAGGTACTTAAATTGTCTCAGATGGTACAACAGCACTGACTACATAGACTTTAAAGAAGATCCCAGATTCCCACATTTTGTTGGGAGGTCCTGTTTTTCCTATAAGCATGTATTTTTAAGAGACTCTTCTTATTACTACAATTGTATGCCTAGTCTTCCCCTTTCCCTTCCCCACTTTTCAAATATGTGTAACGGCTTCTTCTCAATGGAAGTTTACATGAATTTGTCATGGGTTAATGTTTTCCACTAATACTCAAGGACAGAAGGTCTATCGATTTAAGAAAAACTTTTATATCGACTAAGAGAATTTAATGTATTTTAGACCTTTTTCTATCCTTCCTTTCTTGGTTTTTATTCTTTTTTTACTTAACACCTCCTCTTTTTTCTTCTCTCCTTTTATAGGGTAAGCAACATATTTATTGTTGAAATACTGATGAAACACAGGCAAACTCACAGTTGCACTAACATCACCCTTTTAGCCATGATTTGATGTTTGTGATTTTAATTCTAATGCGACAACATGACTTAGGAGTTTTCTTTGATACATGTGTAGTAATAATATTTTGTGCAGTGGGTAATGATTGACATGTACATGTAAACCACTAAGCACTTTATTAACTTCCGAATGAGGATTATTATGATGATGCTGCTAATGCAGGTTGCACTTTACCAACAGTCTGTTGGACTCCCTTGCTGCTAATAGCACAAGCACTTTATCAACCACCAGGTTGAATATTGCAGATTTGCACAGTCAGTCATAATAGGTATTTTTGGAAGCAATTCCAATACCTGTCAACCACAGCACATTACGGTCAGGTGCACTAAGCACTTAATCTCAAACATTATATTATATTATTAGTACCAATGGTGATTACTGACATATACTACATGCCATAAGAGCATCGGTGCACTCCATAGAGTGTAGCACTTAGCTTTGCATTAAGGAGCATATGCGTAAGATCAGGAAAGTGACACTATACGGACAAAGGGTTATTTTCTAGTTTCCCTCTGTCAATTGACATTGAGCACTATTGTTCATAACCAGTGTGAGACCGAAACTTACGGCTTAGCAGTTACGCTTGTTTTGGAATTTTTCCATGACAGCGATCACTGCATGAAGTTTCAAAGTAGCAACACATAATATAACGTGCATTTATTTGCCTTCTGCTTTCCGGTTCCTAAATAGAACGAACTGTGCTCTGCACAATATCTAACATTGATCTCTGCATATAGTTCACAAATGGTTATTGTCATGATCTCTGCTTCCAAAAGGTCAGGGTTTTCCCAACTCCCTTGGAAGCATATCCATAACCCAGGTTCCGAGTGCCAACCAGTCCCAATTGGGACCTTTTGGACCCAGTCCTGGCGCCAGTGGCACCAGGCTCATAAATATGCCCAGTCCCAGCGCTGGAAGCGCCGGGCTCATAATGCTTGGGTGGACTTACCTTCAGCAGACCATGCTGCTTACTTGCCTGCCAGTTGAGCCTCTGATCCTCTTCTGTTTGGAACTACTTTTCCTGTTGGGTGGGGCTGGAGCCACTCCCTAGATTCAGAACACTGGAACTCTTCTGGAAGGCAGGAACTCTTTTCTTACCAGGAACTCTTTTCTTACTTAGGCGTGGCTGTGGAAGGAGACCTCTAAGCACTACAAGAGGGTATTTAAACCACACCCGGTGGATGAATCTTGCTTTGCGTTATTCTGCAACCTCTGCAGCAGAACGCTCATCGTGTCTTCTGCATCCGGTCCTGGGCCTAAGGAAAAAGGCTTACCATCCTGAATCCAGTCTTCAGCAACTCCTATAAAGACAAGAAAGAACAGGTTAGCATTCCGGCATCTGAAAGGCAAAGGCTTACCATCCTGAATCCAGTCTTCAGCAACACCTATAAAGACAAGAAAGAACAGGTTAGCATTCCGGCATCTGAAAGGCAAAGGCTTACCTACTCTTCGCACGCTCCGGAGGCCTTCGGCGCTGCATCCCGCATCTGAAAGACAAAACAAGGTGCGTTTAAAGACATTGGGGAACTTTAATACTCACGTGCCATTACTCCTTTCCACATCTAATCCAGTGGGTATTCCGGCACCCTGCAGCCGCTCCGAACTCGTACCTGCAAAATAAAAAGACAGTTAGAGCGCATAGTGAAGCAGGCAACAAGCGCTTAATTACGTGCTTCCAGGCGCTTCTATTCATCACACGGGCTCCATCTTCAACTCACTTCAGCCCGTCATCCGCCATCGCCGGAACCCTGCAAAACAAGAGACATCATTACTAAAGACTTTAAAGACATTTGAATGACTCGAAACTTACCGTTCGTGCAGTAAACGACGGACAGCAGTCCTCTGAAGTCAAGAGGCCTGCGCTACCTATCCAGTGAAGAAACTGGTTACAGCACCCTGCCCCGAGGCAGATGGAGAGCTCGGCATTCACTTACCTAAGGTGAGAGCGTTAACCTTTGGGGGTCTACAGGAGAGGAGAAGAGGAAAGAGATAGGGACACCCCAATAACCCCAGTTCATTAACCCCATATTTTCTATCTGCAGACATCTTACTCTATACGTCAGGCATACAGTGCACAGAGGTCCAGCCCAAAGAGCCAACCGGGTGCTACACATCACCTTTGAAGATACGGTAGTCGCCCAGTCAAGACCGGCGCCTCTGCGAGAATCAGGTGAGCGTTACAGAACGCAAAGCCTACCGCAAAACTCTCGCCCAGGCGCTATGGAAACCTCGGATACTGACCCCCTAGCCCGGTTACTTGGGGAACTAAGGGCAGAAGTGCATGCAGCTCGTCAGGAAACGAATGCTCTAAGAAGGGAACTAATTATTTCCAAGGAGAGAACAGACAATCTTGCTAGACAAGTGCTACAGTCACAAGCCGGACAGACCCCGTTACCCGCATCAGGGGCAAATCTTCCTTCAACCTCCTCTATGAATCCAGTGCAGATCAACCTACCTGGGAATGTACCTCTGGCTCCGCCCGAACGATTTTCTGGTGACCCAAAGAGGTTTGCAGTATTTATCAATCAGTGCCGGTTGCACTTCTTATGCCGGCCAGCAGCCTTTCCAACTGATCAAGCAAAAGTAGCTTTTGTACTTTCGTACCTTAGTGGCAATGCGGCAGACTGGTCGATCCCTCTAGTTAATCAAGATGATCCGGTTCTCCATGATTTTCAAGCCTTTCAGCTTAATATGGAAAAACTGTTCGCAAGACATTCACAGGGGCAGGCCTTGGACAATGAGCTTCTTTCGTTGCGACAGGGTAATCAAGACCTTTTGGCTTATATTGCATCTTTCAATAGACTAATAGTGGAAACTCAATGGCCTGAGGACAAAAGGATTACGCTGTTTTATAGAGGTCTACGTGGAGAGCTCAAAGACGTTTTAGCCCAAGTAGTGAATCCCCCACAAGACTGTTCGGATTATATAGACTTGGTCGTTCAAATAGATCACAGGCTGCAGAACAGGAAGGCCGATCGTTCCAAGTTTGATGCTCGAGTATTTTCCAAACCGCCAACTCCTTCCAAAGGAGTAGACTCCGGGGAACCCATGCAAATAGGGGGTCTGAAAGGTCCTCTAACACAAAGGGAGCGGGAAAGGAGGAAACAGTTGCAATTATGCCTATATTGCGGAAACTCAGGGCACTTTCTTCGAGACTGTCCGGTGAAACCTGCCAAGAAGGCAGTAGGAGCTGCAGTTACCAAAGTTACAAACTCTGAGCAGGGAAACGACCTTGCCCGACAAGAATAGAGGTCCTCTT
The DNA here is from genome assembly GCF_040938575.1 of Ambystoma mexicanum. NCBI lineage: Eukaryota > Metazoa > Chordata > Amphibia > Caudata > Ambystomatidae > Ambystoma > Ambystoma mexicanum. The sequence goes on from NC_090941.1 coordinate 82,016,942, forward strand.
GCCGAGCGTGAAAACCAGTTCCGTGACCTCGCATTTCGTGATACCTATGGTCCTCATTAGCCCTGATAATCCGGATCGATTACATGCAATTGAAGCTTACGTCGACAGCGGTGCCATCGGCAACTATGTGGATCATGAAATGGTTTTGAGGATGAATCTAACTCTTTGTCCCAAGGCTTTAAAGGACGTCATTACTACGGTGGATGGTACGGAGATAGCCTCCGGGCCAGTAACGCATACCACTCAAGAGGTGACGCTAGTAAGTCAAGATGGACACCATGAGAAGATCGTGTTCGATGTGATCAAGGCCCCTCAGTTTCAGATTATTCTAGGAATACCTTGGTTAGAGAAACACAATCCTCTGATCGATTGGCGAGCAAGAACGGTCCAGTTTCCAGAATGTGTCTCTACTTGTCACCCTCCATCTGGTGTTGCACTGGCCGCAATTTCTTCAGAGACTCCCCAGTTATCTCCCGAATACCTAGAATACCAAGATGTTTTCCGGAAGGATCAGGCTAACTCTCTACCTCCTCATAGGTCTTATGACTGCCAGATAGACCTGATACCTGGATCTACTCCTCCTTGTAGTAGAATTTATGCCCTCACCGAGCCTGAGAACCTTCACCTTCGACAATACCTGGATCAATACCTGGCAAATGGGTTTATTCGTCCTTCCAAGTCCCCTGCTTCTGCAGCTTTGTTCTTCGTTCCAAAAAAGGAAGGAGACCTTAGAACTTGTATCGATTATCGCTCCCTGAACCAGATCACCGTTAAGAATAGATATCCGTTACCTTTGATCCCTGAACTCCTGGACCAAGTCAGAAAAGCATGCATATATACAAAGCTGGATCTTAGAGGAGCTTACCACTTGGTACGAGTAAAAGAGGGCGATGAATGGAAGACAGCCTTCCGCACCAAGTATGGGCTATTTGAATATCAGGTCATGCCCTTCGGACTTTGCAATGCCCCGGCCGCCTTTCAATATTTTATGAACGATGTCCTCAGAGAGCTCATAGATGTATGTGTTGTTGTTTACATTGATGACATCCTCGTTTATTCTTCATCGGAATCTGAACATCGGAAACACGTGAAAATGGTCCTCGAAAGATTGCGTCAACACAAACTTTTCGCTAAATTGGAAAAATGTGTTTTCAACGTGACTGAAGTTGAATTCTTGGGATTCATATTATCACCTGGCGGAGTGCGTATGGATTCAAAGAAGGTCGATGCAGTTCTCAAATGGCCATCACCATCCTCCGTAAAAGGTGTGCAAAGCATGTTAGGCTTCGCTAACTTTTACCGCAGGTTTATCCCCGAATTCTCTCGAATAGTCCAGCCCATCACTGCCTTGTTAAAGAAAAACAAACGTTTTGAATGGTCTACCGAGGCGGAACAAGCTTTCCAGGATTTGAAGACTAAATTTATCTCTGCACCAATCTTAAAACACCCTCGCCCCGAACTCCCCTACATCGTGGAAACTGATGCTTCAAGCCTTGCCATGGGGGCAGTTCTATCACAAAAGGACCCGGTAACCAATCAGTTGCATCCCGTGGCATTTTGGTCCCGCAAATTCTCGCCTCCTGAAATCAATTACACGATTACTGACAAGGAACTTCTGGCTATCAAGTCTGCCTTTAAGGCTTGGCGGCATTATCTGCTGGGGGCCCGACACACCGTTACTGTGATTACGGATCACCGAAACCTGCAATATTTGAAGACCGCAAAAGCCCAATCCTCTAGACAACTCCGTTGGGCATTATTCTTTGCCGAGTTTGACTTCATAATTACCTATCGACCTGGTACAAAGAACGGTAAAGCCGATGCCCTTTCTCGGATGGGAGTGGAAGAACACTTGGTCAACCCTAAACCTGTACCAATCATTCCCGAACAAAGAATTCTGGGTGTAATCGCCACAGAATCCATAGAGGAAGTTAAGGATAAAGCCAGGCAACTTGTAACTCCAGCAGACATACAGAATTGGCATCTGCAGGGAAAGGACTTTGCAGTAAAGGACAACTTATTGTATTTCCAAGAACGATTATACCTACCCAGCACAGATTTACAGAAAAAAGTAATCTCTTGTTATCACGACTCTTTAATGGAAGGTCATCCCGGTATAGCCAAGACCTCAGAAAAGATCAAGCGCTACTTCTGGTGGCCGTCTTGGAAAAAAGATATCAGAGACTTTATAATGTCCTGTGGAGTATGCGCCCAAAACAAGAGTCAAAAGGAAAGACCAGCAGGCCTCTTACGCCCTATTGACATCCCACCTCGCCCTTGGCATACGCTTTCTATGGACTTCATCACCGATCTACCTCCATGCTCCGGATACAATACGATTCTAGTAATCGTGGACTTATTCTCCAAGATGGCGCATTTCATTCCGCTCAAAGGCTTGCCAACAGCAGCAACTCTGGCCCGAGAATTTCTCGAAAACATCGTCCGACTGCACGGTTTTCCTTCGGTTCTAATTTCGGATCGAGGTAGTCAATTTATTTCTCATTTTTGGCGAAGTTGCTGTCGGTCGGCTCAAATTGATGTGAGACTATTGACCAGTCACCACCCTCAGACCGACGGACAAACCGAGAGGACCAATCAAACTCTGGAACAGTATTTACGCTGCATGCTGCAACAAACTGAAAAAGCTTGGAAAGATATCCTTTGGATAGCCGAGTATGCCTACAATAACTCTGTCCATTCGGGAACTGGGAAAACCCTGTTTTTTCTTTTGTACGGCAGTCACCCTCGAACCTCGGAGTTGGATCCCCTCCAAGATCTTGAAACACCAGCAGTAGACTACCTGCATTCTACAATCACCCAAGCCTTTAAGGAAGCTGTTTCTCACCTTCAAAGGGCTAAAGAACAATACAAGAAAGGAGCAGATCAACATCGGAAGGAAGCCCCTCACTATGAAGTAGGGGATCAAGTCTGGTTATCCACCAAATATCTATCTCTAAAAGGGCCACGCACATTCAACCCAAGATACCTTGGTCCCTATTCCATCACTACCATAGTAAACCCAGTAGCGGTCAAGTTGGACTTGCCCCCGCACATGAAGATACATCCGGTCTTCCACGTCTCTCTATTAAAACCCGTGCAACCTCAAACCCGACTAACCAAATCTCCAAAACCTATCCTAGTGGATGGAGAACTCGAGTTTGAAGTCAAAAGCATTCTGGACTCCAAGATCTCCAAATCTAAACTATTCTACCTAATTGACTGGAAAGGCTACGGCCCCCAAGAGAGATCCTGGGAACCTGCTGAATATGTCCACGCTCCTCGCCTAATCAAAAGATTTCACCGAACATTTCCTGACAAGCCAAAACCCCCGGAGAAGCCCGGTTTGGGAGGGGCCTTGAGGGGGGGTACTGTCATGATCTCTGCTTCCAAAAGGTCAGGGTTTTCCCAACTCCCTTGGAAGCAGATCCATAACCCAGGTTCCGAGTGCCAACCAGTCCCAATTGGGACCTTTTGGACCCAGTCCTGGCGCCAGTGGCACCAGGCTCATAATGCTTGGGTGGACTTACCTTCAGCAGACCATGCTGCTTACTTGCCTGCCAGTTGAGCCTCTGATCCTCTTCTGTTTGGAACTACTTTTCCTGTTGGGTGGGGCTGGAGCCACTCCCTAGATTCAGAACACTGGAACTCTTCTGGAAGGCAGGAACTCTTTTCTTACCAGGAACTCTTTTCTTACTTAGGCGTGGCTGTGGAAGGAGACACCTAAGCACTACAGGAGGCTATTTAAACCACACCCGGTGGATGAATCTTGCTTTGCGTTATTCTGCAACCTCTGCAGCAGAACGCTCATCGTGTCTTCTGCATCCGGTCCTGGGCCTAAGGAAAAAGGCTTACCATCCTGAATCCAGTCTTCAGCAACTCCTATAAAGACAAGAAAGAACAGGTTAGCATTCCGGCATCTGAAAGGCAAAGGCTTACCATCCTGAATCCAGTCTTCAGCAACACCTATAAAGACAAGAAAGAACAGGTTAGCATTCCGGCATCTGAAAGGCAAAGGCTTACCTACTCTTCGCACGCTCCGGAGGCCTTCGGCGCTGCATCCCGCATCTGAAAGACAAAACAAGGTGCGTTTAAAGACATTGGGGAACTTTAATACTCACGTGCCATTACTCCTTTCCACATCTAATCCAGTGGGTATTCCGGCACCCTGCAGCCGCTCCGAACTCGTACCTGCAAAATAAAAAGACAGTTAGAGCGCATAGTGAAGCAGGCAACAAGCGCTTACTTACGTGCTTCCAGGCGCTTCTATTCATCACACGGGCTCCATCTTCAACTCACTTCAGCCCGTCATCCGCCATCGCCGGAACCCTGCAAAACAAGAGACATCATTACTAAAGACTTTAAAGACATTTGAATGACTCGAAACTTACCGTTCGTGCAGTAAACGACGGACAGCAGTCCTCTGAAGTCAAGAGGCCTGCGCTACCTATCCAGTGAAGAAACTGGTTACAGCACCCTGCCCCGAGGCAGATGGAGAGCTCGGCATTCACTTACCTAAGGTGAGAGCGTTAACCTTTGGGGGTCTACAGGAGAGGAGAAGAGGAAAGAGATAGGGACACCCCAATAACCCCAGTTCATTAACCCCATATTTTCTATCTGCAGACATCTTACTCTATACGTCAGGCATACAGTGCACAGAGGTCCAGCCCAAAGAGCCAACCGGGTGCTACACATCATCTTTGAAGATACGGTAGTCGCCCAGTCAAGACCGGCGCCTCTGCGAGAATCAGGTGAGCGTTACAGTTATGTTGCAAATGTTACAATGTCTGTTTTTGCCATGCTCGATAACAAATATGAATGTTTGTATTTTAAATGTAACGAACTGTGCAAATTACACCATTCAAACATGGCAGCCTTTTAACTATAAGACTGTGTTTGTAAACGCGACTCTCTATATTGAAACCATAGGGATGATGTTAGTTTATAAGTCCTTTTTCTGTGTTTCTTACCCTCAAAGTGAACAAGCGGTTTGTTGCCGCGAAACGCGTTGTTGTTTTTCGTGTTGCTATCTCTGTCCTGGACATTATATTAATTAAAGCTACTTTTTGTGCCTGTAACACCCTGGCTCCCTGTTTCTATGTTTGGAGAAGACTACTAGCCCCAAACTTTTCTTTTCTTTTTTTTTTAAATCATGTCAACTTTGCTGGATCTAATCGCCCCACTCAAACTCAGACCAAGTAAGCCCAAAACTCATCTGAACAAATGGTACACACCTTTTCCCAAAAATTTAAGACAGCAAAAAAGAAACTATGAAGCCACTTGGAAAAAACTCCCCTCAGCAGTGAATACACTTAAACTTACCAAACTAACTGCCCTTTACAAAAAAGAAATCTACCTTGCAAAACGAACTTCCTACGACTCCCGCATTTCCCAGGCAAAATCAAACATGAAGGAATTATTTTCTATTCTTAACGAAGTAGAAACCCCTATAGCACCACTAGATACCTGCTCCAAAGATAAAAAGTGGTGCTCAGAAGTCCAAAATGCCTTAGCTAACAAGATTGCCACCCTACAAAACAAAATCTCTAGCAAGAAAGCTTCCCTGAATGACCCTCTCCCCTCCAAACTGCCTAAGAAGCCTACCGTGAAGGATACCACCCGCTTCAACTTCTCCAAAGTCGCCACTTTAGAAGTAGAGAAAATTATTCTGTCCCTGAAACCTTCCAACTGTCAGGGCGATCTGTGCCCTGCACAGCTCATTCAAGATGCTGCCCGTGACCTCTCCCCGTTCATCACTAAATTAATCAACGCCTCCTTCTCCACTAGTTCCATCCCCACCAATTTAAAAAAATCATGGGTACTCCCACTACTAAGAGACAACGGCCAAGCTGCCTTACTCCTCCTCCTAGACCTCTCTGCAGCATTCGACTTGGTCGATCACTCTGTCCTATGCATGCATCTACACACGTCAGCTCACTTCTCAGCTGAGGCCATCACCTGGATCAGATCATTCCTCAATGACAGAAGCATCAGGGTCTTTTCACCCACAGCTGACCCCATACCATCACCTGTGATGTGCCACAGGGCTCCTGTGTCTCTCCCACACTGTACAATATATTTACCAAGCCCCTTTTTGATGATCTGGATCATCTTGGTATCACCTACACAAAATACGCAGATGATACCCAGATCCTCCTTCCGCTTTCGGGAGATTACGGGAAGGTTTGGCCTTGGTGAATAGGGTGTACATCATCATCCACGCATGGATGGCCACACATGGACTATGCCTGAATGATGATAAAACAGAACTCATCATTTTAGGCACCACGACCAGTCTAAAGAAATTAGGCCCTGCCTACTGTTCTTTTACGATCGATGGCCATAGCATTAATGTAGGACAAGAGTTTAAAACACTAGCCTTTATTTGGACTCTACCCTTTCCTTCACGGACAGGTGAACTCTCTAGCCTCCTCCACAGCCTATACGTGCAAATTGATTTGTGCAGCCAAAACCTTTCTATCCGACACTAGTTGCTTGACCCTTGCTAGAGCCCTCATACTGTTCCGCCTGGATTTTTGTAACGCTCTCTATCTTGGGTCCTCAAAAGCCACCACCAGCAAACTGCAAACTCTCTAAAATAACGCTCTTAGAGCAGCACTAGGCATCTCCAAAAGAGAGCATATTACTGTACATTCCCAGCAGAATCACTGGCTCTCTATCAATGACAAAATTCTCTTAAAAACTGCTTCTCTCATGCACAAATCCCTCAACAACACTGCCCCGATCTATTTGATCGACAGATTTCACAGACAGACCTCTCTGAGACCCATAAGATCGGCCTACAAATACTGCCTTTCGATCCCCAACTTCAAACGTTCTACTATAGGGGGTAGTAGCTTCCCAGTGAAAGCAGCCATATTGTAGAACTCCCTTCCGTCTACTCTCAGAATGGATTGCCCTTTCAGTATTTCCGTTCTAAGGTCGTTTTATGGCTGAAAACGTAGGTCTTTGAATCACCTCCAAACTGCCAGCTGTATATATTGCACCGCTCACTGCTGCTACATAGTGTGTACTTATTGCCCATCTGTATATATGTATATTTCACCAGTTATTACTTTTACTATGTATATGTATAATTTCTGTACTCTGCTGTTGTAACTAAGCTTCGCAATCTCGTGTAAATGCTGCGCACTGGTACCCGAGGGTATGACCGCGCATTACAAATAATAAAACAAACAAACACTAGCATGCTCTTCGGCCACGGTCAGTGGACAGAGCCTTTGGCCATGTCCACGGTTCATTTTAAAATGCTACGAGACCACTAGCCATGGGCTTCCAATTGCAGGCTTTGAGAACTCAAAGGGCACGATTCATGGAATTTATTTTGGTTCAAAGTGACTTTACACTGCTGAAAAGTGACTTTGGGCCTCATTACGACCCTGGCGGTAAGCGCCCGTCATTAACGCCATGGCGTAATGAGCGTTTACGCCGTGGGACGATGGCGTAAAGAGCGCCACATCACGACCCATCGCGCACGAGCATTACGCCATGGCGGTAATGCAAATAACGCCATGGCGGAAAAGGCCCCTACCGCCATCGCTAAGCGAGCAAGGTGCCCATCTGCCAGCGTAAGTAGCGGCCACCGTAATTTACGGCCAGCGTAATTTACGGCCACCGTAATTTACGGCCACCGTAATTTACGGTGGCCGTAAAAAAAAAAGGCCAAACCGGAAATAGCGTCATCGCGCCGGAACGGGAAGCAGCCTGTCGGCCATCTTTAAAAACACAATCCATCGCCATCCTACCAAACAACACCAGACCCAACCCTGACACCTGTCCCGACAAAACACCCACCCACCCAAGTTCCCGAAAATGCCGAAATGCGTGAAAAAGGCCTGTGACCGCCTGCGCCAGGAGCGATTCAGCCGGGAGGAACTCTGCATGCTAGCGGAGACCCTGCAGGACAACGCAGGTGTTGTTTTCTCCCCTGAAATGAGCCGGACAGCAATCGGGAAGAAGAAGGCCATCTGGGCCCTGGTGGCTGAGCGCGTCAGCGCGGTGGGGACCGTACCCCGCACCCCACAGCAGTGCCGGAAACGCTGGGATGACCTGCGCATACGGGTCAGAGCCGTCATCTCGGCAAACCGCAACCTTGCCCAGGGAACCGGTGGAGGGTCAGAATCCCCCCTGAAACTCCAACCGTGGGAGGAGATCTGTGCTGCCACCATCGGCATGGAATCCATCGAAGGCGTTGGAGGGATGGAAAGGGGAGCCCCGACATCAGGCGATGAAGGTAGGTGCCTCATACAAGACACAGCAGTCCAATCATGTGTAGCACAAGGTTGCCCTAGAGTGTAAATGCAACACAAATCAATACTGCCCATAGCCACATGCGAGCACCACCCTGCATACACTGCTGGCACCCGCATACCTGCATCCACATGCCACACCAAAAGGAGACAACCTGCATGGCACTGCCTGAAATCTGCCTCATCCACTGGCCAAAATAATGTCAACCATTGTCATTCAAAAGTCCGTATACCCATCAATAACGCCCTCCCACCTTTGCTCCACCACAGGCACAGAATCACACCCAGAGGACCAGGAGACCCCTGCGCCGAAGAGGGCGAAGTCCACCAACAACCTCCCTGCACCCTCAACCTCAGCTGCAGTGAGGCAGACCCCACGACAAGCAGGTCCCACTGCAGGCATACCGGAGGTCCCACCGGCAAGCACCCCTGTTGGCAGCAGGCCAGCAGCTGCTGCTCCACCTCCACCGACATTGCCTGCCACAGAAGGCAGGGGGTCAGCGGCCAGCAGCAACATCGGGGAGACAGCTGCAACAGCTGCATGTTCTGACTCGGACATGGAGCAGGAGGTCAGAAGCCCCACTGACCAACTACATTCCCCCTGTTTCTCAGACGCCAGCCCCCATGAGGGCGACACACAGGGGCACACTGAGGCAGAGGAGTGGCCTTCCACCCCATGCCCTGTCCACACTCCACAGGAGGGGACCAGCCCCTCCATCACTCCACCTGCACTGGCCATGGGCCAGCACGGCCAGCCGTCCCTCGAGGACATCACTCAACGGCAGCATCAACTGTCCGCAATGCTGGATGAGCATGCAGCGGAATGTGTGGGGGCTAGGTGTAGCATTGAACAGGCCACGGAGACACTAAGGGCGGAAGTGGCGCAGAGCACAGCCACCCTCAGGGATGCCATGCAGGCCATGTCCAGGGACATCTGTGCAGAACTTGCGGCCTTGCGTCGTGCGGTCATTGGCCTCACCCACACACGACAGGACGTGCATGCACAGGAGCAGCCAGGGACATCCTCCACTGCCAGTTCTGCGCAGAGCAGCCCCGTGCGCCGTTCCGGACGCAACCTGCGCTCCACAGCCAGGGGTGCCCCGGGTGCCGGGAGAGGGGGCTTGTGACGGCCTGTGGACACTGTCACAGGCATCTGTTGACAGCTACTTGGGGTGTGTTGGGGTGTGCAGGGGGGAGGGGGGAGGTGGGAGGGGGTGTGTTGGGGTGTGCAGGGGGGAGGTGGGAGGTGGGAGGGGGTGTGTTGGGGTGTGCAGGGGGGAGGTGGGAGGTGGGAGGGGGTGTGTTGGGGTGTGCAGGGGGGAGGGGGGAGGGGGTGTGACACGACAGTTCATGGTTCCAATACACTTTTTTCTTTCAAAAAAAGGAAATGTGTGGACATTTTCATTGCGTATGTGTGCTTTATTGGTGTACAGTCCACAGTGTGCATGCCCCAGAGACACACAGTGCCCCAAGTGCAGTCTCCATGCGATGAACACCAGCCGTGTGTGCTAGAAGCAGTGGTTGATGATACTTTGGCGCATGGCACGCCCCTCCTGTACATCGCCTCCTCCATGTGGTGGCGCCCCATCTGCACCCTCCTCATCCTCATCCTCATCGTCAGGTGGTTGCAGTTCTGCGTCAGGGGGCAGGGGCACATTCCGTCTGACGCACATATTGTGCAGCATGACACATGCCATGACGATCTTTGCCACCTTCTCATGGCCATACAGGAGTGCCCCACCAGACCTGCTGAGGCTTCGGAACCGTGCCTTCAGGAGGCCGAATGTCTGCTCTATGACCACACGAGTACGTGTATGTGCACGGTTGAAGTCCTCCTCGTGCTGGTTCTGCGGGTTCCGGACTGGCGTGAGGAGCCACCTCTTCAGGGGGTAGGCTGCATCACCTGTATGTAGGCGAGAATGTATGTGTCAGTCATGTTGTCTGATCAGGAACATGATGTTCCACCATGGCTGGCATGGAACTGTTACCTTGGCTCACTTCTACATGCACTAATTGATTCACACTATGCAACCAGTATATGCTCATTGCTGCCATGGCCTGTTTTGCATGCCATCACCCTATGTATGCAGAGGGGTTTTGTGCATTGTGAGTGCCCTTCCTCTGTATCCGTTCTCTGTGTTACTCACAGGCCAGTGGAGTATGCATCATCCCCCCCCCTTTCTGCCAGGTGGAGTATGCATCACCCCCCCCCCTTTCTGCCAGGTGGAGTATGCATCATCCCCCCCCCCCCTTTCTGCCAGGTGGAGTATGCACTGGTACGTCATTCCCATGCCCACTTCCATGACATAGCACTCACCGAGTAGCCAGGATCTTGGGCCTGCATGTCGCTCCATGTAGCGTGGTATTGTGGAGTTCCTCAGGATCATGGAATCATGGGTTGATCCGGGGAATCGGGCACAACAATGTGTGATGATCTTGTTGGAGTCACAGACCATTTGCACGTTGATAGAGTGGAACTGTTTCCGGTTGCGGTACGGTACCTCCATGGCACGTGGAACCACCAATTCCACATGGGTGCAGTCGATGGCACCAATGCAACCGGGTATGCTGGCTAGTGCATGGAAACCCACTTTGGTGTTTGCAATCTCCTGGGCAGTCCGTGGTAATGAGATGTGGTCGTCTGTGTGCTTGAGGAGGGCATCGAGCACTTGGATGAGTGTTCGTGAGAATAATGGTTGTGAAATGCCATGCAGGTGCCCCACTGTGTGCTGGTAGGTGCCTGTGGCCAGGAAGTGGAGTACAGCCACTACCTTCAGTAGGGGGGGGATGGCGGTTGGACTTTCTATCATGCTGACGATGTCGTCGTGTATCATGTCTACGATGGCGGTGATGGTGTCCCGGTCCAAACGGTACAGGGTGTGGATCTGCTCAGCTGTGAGGTTGTTTGGATTGGCTCTGATGCGTGGGATTGGGGGCTGCCTGCGTGGTGGCACTGGCTGTGCTGGTGGGGCTTGCTGGGCCTGCCTTGCCCTCCTTCTCCTCCTGCGTCTCCTCTGTGCTGCCTGTTGTTGTTGTTGTTGTTGCTGTTGTAGTAGCACATGCATTGCTATCAGGTCCTCCAGCCCCAACATTGCTAGTCGTATTGGCATCATTGTGGAGTGTGACTGGGTGTGGGTAGGGGTGGGGTGTGCTCTTTTTGTACTCCCCTGAGTCTGTATTGCCTTCACCTGTGCTGTTTCTGTGCACCTGTGGCAGCTGCATTCACTTGAATTGGCCCTTTACGGTTGGTTCGCGATGGCGTTATTTGCACCATGGCGGTAAGGTACTTTGCGGCCTCGGTGATGGCGTTAGGTGCATGTCCGCTTGGGTCGGCATTTGCGTGCCTTTCCGCCATGGCGCTAAGTACGGTGTGGGCGGTCGCGTGCGCGCACCCTTAGCGCAGTTAGCGGCAGCGTTAACTACGATGCCGCTATTGGCATCGTAGTTTACGGTCAGGAGTCATGATCGGACCTGGCGGAAAACGATGGCGGTAAGCATTTACCGCCATCGTTTGTCACTTAGCGCCAGGGTCGTAATGAGGCCCTTTGTACTGCCGACACAAACCCTGATTCATGGAACTGTGCATAATGTATTTTTGCAGTGCACAGTGTTAAGACGATTGTTAGCCTTCAAAGTTAAGTTACTACTAAGGTCACTATGGGCCTCATTACAACCCTGGCGCCCCGTAATGAAGGGTGCCGGTACGGGACTGGCACCCTTCATTACGGGAGCGCCTATTACGAGGTTCCCTTTGCGGGACCCGAAACAGACATCTGATAAAACCAGACGTCCTTTCCGGGACCCGCGAGGGGAAGAGGGAGCTAATAACGGGCCATTCGTAATGTGCCCGTTATTACCCCCTCCCCATTTCCATTGAGCCCTATGGGGGCTCAAATGGGGATGGGTTCCTGAAAGGAGGAATTACTGGGTCCCCCAATGTCAGAATGACCCGGTAATTCCTCATTGCAGGGGCCCGGTATTGGAGCCCGGTATGGAGGCAGCCATGGGGCTAATAGCACCATGGCTGCCTCCATACTCGTAATGAGGCCCTATGTGTCCTGGGTAAGTGTAATCTGGGTACCTTTACCAGTGCGCAACACTGGCTAGCTTCGATCCTATCCCACTGCTGTACAGAAGTTTAGAAGACCAGCCTAGTTTCTTGGAACAGGGTAACCTTCTGGACAAGCTAGACCAATCAAGGTAGCATTGATGGCGGTCAACACTAGGTCTCAGGAGGGGTGAGGGTGATCAAAAGACCACAATGAGCACACACAGTAAACGACAACACAAATTACTCTCAGTCAGGTGTATATATCAAAAATACATATACATTTATTAAAGGCCTTTTAACTCAAGCACAAGATGAAACTCAGCAATATTAACAGAACTAACACAACACTATACAAGAAAACATATATACAGTATCTGTTAGTCTAAAGTAATATTCAACAAGTAGGGATACACAACCTGCAACAGAAAGGAATCAAACAGTGCAAATATACATTATGCAGGCCTTCAACAATTCATACCCTAACTGAGGCACTCCAGTCCCTACAAAGTGTGGAGCCTAGTGCTCAAAAGTACATTCAGCGCCAGGTCACTCGATCGTGCGCTTAAGTCCAAAACAGGTCTCTTCAAGGGGCTGTAGTGACTGAGGAAGGTGGCTGAGGTGGTGAAGGGATCAGGCCAGTTCCACTGCAGCACGTATTAGGGCACAAGGGGGCACAGCGCAACAGAGCCACAAAGTTCATCACTACAGCTGTGCAACACAGGAACCATGTATGCTCGGGTTCAGGCGGACTCTCCTAATTCTAGACCTAGAAATGCTAGGTGTATAAATCTCAGTGGGAGAGTGCCTTCTACAAGGAGTTTACAGTTCCCAAATGCTCAAGTCGAAACTCGAGACAGCGGTGGTTCCAGGGCAAAGTTCCTGTATGAGCTGGACAGTTCACTTGGCGGGCCAGGGACACTTCCGAAAAGGCTTGTTTGCAGTATAAGCAGGAGGTTCAGAGAGTAGTTAGTCCCACTACTCCAATAGGTCAGAGCGCCCTTGCAGGCCTTCTGTGATCGATGAGAAACAGGGGCTCCAAAGGGACAACAGCGGGGTCAGGGTGCCAAACCTAACAGCGGGTCACCAGCAGTTCCACAGATCTGCTTCTTCAGTTCCGGATATTTGGTTCCTTTACTGAGTTCGATGTGAACTTAAGGATCGAACTGGAATAGGTCTAGAGTGCCTTCTCTTATCCAGAATCTCCTTCGCGCCAAACCGAAGAGAAACCAAGGATCGAACTGGAATAGGTCTAGAGTGCCTTCTCTTATCCAGAATCTCCTTCGTGCCAAACCGAAGAGAAACCAATAGGAGATCTGCTCACATTCAATCATTCCAGACGTGGACCAATCATGGACCACGGTGGTCCCAGTCATCCCAGCACGCCAGACATCCTGGCACCCAGGATGTGTATTGGAACTAGACAGCTCCAGCCCACATCCTGGGGGCTGGAGCTGTCTAGCACACACACAAGGCATGCAGAAGCCTGCAAAAGCTTCAAGTTTGCGCAGGTGTCTGCATGACCAAATAAGCAATTTCCCGGGTCTGCTCAACCCGGGGAAGGCAAAGAGACAAAATGGCCAAAGTACAGAGCAAAGGACCTTGTGGCATGGTCATTTTCGGCACTGGCCACTGTTCTGGGCCACACGCTGTAAACGCAGTTTGGAACATAGAAAAGTGTAAACAATGCTTTAATAGTAACTGCTGCCACCAGCTATGTCCTGGGCACACTTGTAAATTCACCAAAAATCCTTTGAGGGTTTCTAGGGTCTTAAAAATGAAAAAGAGACCCCAGCGCACTGCGTAAGGTTCATTGTGCACTGATAAAATGTTACCAACAAAGGGCAACAAAGTGAAAGACTAAGGGAAAACAAAGTCCCCCAGTACTGACCGTCTGAAGGGCATGTCAGTTTCCCCATAACAAAATGAGCAAAAGCCCTGCGGAGCACAACAGAAGGCTGGGCTCCACTGGCAAAAGTCAGGCTAGGCTGGTCAGACAAAAGCAAACAGTTAGGGGGTTCACAACAGTAGGGAAAATTACCCATAAATGGACAATTTTCTTAACACTCACCGCTTTCAGACCAAGGACAAGGGGAACTAATCCACTCCAGATGAGATTCTTGTTCAGATTGGTTAAGCATTCAGAACAACCCATCAGCATTGCTATGTTGGACAGCTGGCCTATGCTCAATGGTGCAGTCCCTTGCAGGCTTATAGACCACCAGAGCAACTTTGGATTCTCTCCCTTCATGCTCATGAGCCACTTTACGGGCTTATGGTCATTTTGCACAGTGAAGTGGGTCCCATAGAGGTAGGGCGTCCGCTTCCTTAGGGCCCACACAACAGAGAAACATTCTTTCTCTACTGTGGACCACCTGAACTCTCTGTCCTTAAACTGGTGACTTATAAATCCAATAGGGTGTTCCTTGCCTTTCTCGTCTACCTATGATAGGGCAGCAACTATCCCAGTGTCAGAGGCATCTGTCTACACAACAAAAGGTATTATATAGGCAGGGGTCTGAGGACAGGGGCCTGGTACAAGGAGCCTTTTAAGCCACTGAAGGCATGCCCACATTCCTCAGACCGAGAGACCTTTTTGGGTGTCTTTGGAGTTGTGATAGCAGTCAGAGGGGGAGCTATGGTACCATAGTCTGCCATGAGGTTTCTGTAATACCTAGTGAGACCTAAACAGGCTCTCACCTGGGTTTGAGTAGTGGGGGTAGGCCAGTCTTGTGCTGCTTTTACTTTACTGGGTAGATGCTGAATTCTCCCTCCACCTACTTCATGCCCAGGGTAGAGTACTGAACTTTGACCAATCTGGCACTTGCTGGCCTTTATGGTCAAGTGGGCCTTCTGAAGTGCCTATAACACAATTCTGAGGCGCTTCACATGATCCTCGCAGGTGGCACTGAAAATTGCCATATCTTCCGAATATGCAAGACAGAATTCACCAACCCATTAAGGACACGATTCACAAGCATCTGAACAGTGGCAGGTGCATTCTTCCACCCAAATGGCACTACCATGAGCTGGTAAAGGCTTTCTGGAGTTGAGAATGCTGTCTTCTCATTGGCATGTTCTGCTAGGGCTATTTGCCATTACCCTGCAGTGAGGTCAAATGTGCTGAGGTACTTGGAAGCACCCAAAGTATCCACCAGCTCATCAGTTCTTGGCAAAGGGTGTGCATCTGTCTTGGTGACAGCATTCAGAACCCTGTAGTCCACACAGACCCTCAACTCAGAGGTTCCTGCCTTTGGTACCAGAACCACTGGACCAAGGACTACTGGAGGGTTTAATCACCCCAAGATCTAACATCTTGTTGACCTCTGTCTTGAAGTAAGATCTCACCTTATCTGACATCCTGTACCCCCTACTTTTAGTAGGTACACTCTATCCTGTGTCAATGTCATGTTTGCACCAATGTGTCAAACCAGGAGATAATAATAACAATAATAATAATAATAATTAATAATAGCTAGGGTAAACAAGGGGGAGAACTGCCTCAGCAAACTTCTCACCTCATCTGGCTGAACAAAAGTCAGGTGAGGGGCCAATTTGCCATCCTCAAAGGAGCTATCTAAAGGACTGCCTTTGAACAGGTCAGGAAGAGATTCTGACTCCTCCTCCTCTACATCTGATATCAAGCGCAGTGCAGCAATTTCAACCCTAGGGATGAAATCCTTCAGCCTATTACATGTAACACTTTTGAGCCTGTCCAGCCCTTCCAAGGTCCACTCATTAGTTTACCTCACCCTGTAGCTACACTATTGAGTAAGGGCCTGACCATTCATCCTGTAAAGTTCTAGACCTTATAGGGTTCATGATCAGGACTTGCTGGCCTGGTGTAAAGTTGACAATGGAAGCTTTCTGGTCATACCAGTGTTTCACCAGGGCTTGCTCAGCCTTCAACGTATCACTGGCCTGAGCCATCAGGAGGACCATTCTCCTCCTCAATGTTAGAACATAGTCCACTTTATTGGTAGTGATAGGAGGAGTAGGCATCTCCCACCCCTCCTTGACTATGGCCAAGGGCCCCCCAACATCCCCAACAGAGTGACCAAAAAGAGGTTAAAAGGGGCTGAAGCCAACCCCCTCTTGAGGTACCTCTCTGTAGGCAAAAAGAAAGCATGGAAGAAGGAGATCCCATTTTCTCCTCTGGGGCTCGTCCAAAGGCCCAATCATTTTGTTGAGGGTTCTATTGAACCTCTCAAATAAGCCATTTGTGTGTGGGTGGTATGCTGAGGAAAACGTATAAGTAACCCCTCAATCCTTCCACATGGCTTGCATGTACTTGGACATACATGTGCTGCCTCTATCAGACACAATGGGCCTCATTCCGAGTATGGCGCTAACCAATGGCGCTATTAACGCCTTGGTTGACGCCGTACCCGGACCGGCAGCGCCTTGGTGGATGGCGGAATCACCGCCCCATTCCAAGGTTGGCGGGCGGTGATTCCCCATTCACCAAGGATCTTCCCCATTCCCAAATGAGCCCCCATAGGGCTCAATGGGAATGGGGAAGATGCAAATAACGGTGACCGTTCATTACGGTCACCGTTATTGGCTTGCAGGCCCCTTTGCGCCCTCGACTTTAACACCTGCTCAAAGCAGGCGTTAAGGGCGAGGGCGCAGAGGGAACTCGGAGTATGGCGGTAAGGGAATACCGCCACCGGTCTCGTTACCGGTGGCCGCTATCCCTTACCGCCATACTCGGAATGAGGCCCAATGCCTTTAGGGAAGCCAACCCTGGTGAATATGCCAAGTGAAGCTTTAGCAATTGACTTGGCTGTTACTGTCTTTAATGGGATGGCCTCGGGATACCTGGTGACCAGCACCAGGATAAACCTATTGCCTGAGGATGTCTGAGGGCCAAGGGGACCAACAATGTCAATTTCTACCCTCTCGAATAGTAGCCCCTCAACTGGAAGTGGTACCAATGGAGCCTTGATTGTTATGCCACTTTTCCCAGATAACTGGCATGTGACACAACTCCTGCAGTGACTTTCTACCTGGATCCCCATCTTAGGCCAGTAGAAGTGCATGGCTAACCTTTGCTTGGTTCTCTTGATGCCAAGGTGACCAGCAAGGGGGACTTCATGGGCCAACTGCCAGAGGAAGGGTCTTACATGAAGGGGAACCACCAACCTCCTATGGTCTCCTTCTGTAGACTATGTGGGCCCACTGTACAGGAGCCCACCTTCCCAATAGATCCAATGCTTCCCAGGAGGTTCACCCTGAAGCTGGGAGTAGGCCTGTCTGCCAAGGCCTTCCAAAGGTGGGAACAAACGTTGGCCTTGCTAAACTCAGCCCTATCAGGACCACCTTCAACAAATCAACTTCGGAGTTTAGGATGGTCGTGTGGATTGAGAATTTCAGGCAACACCTCTTCCTCATTAGGTTCAGGTGTTTGGGCAACTACCTCCACCTCAGTGGTAAGTGAGTTTGGGGGAATGTTTTTTTTTACGTCTCTTGTATTTCTTGACTCCTTTACCCTTGGGCTTCCCCTTTGGCTTGGGCTTGGCCTTGGTCTTGGCTAAGACAGCCCTTGTTTGTGACCTTGTGCAGGGTCTTTTTGCTGTGTTACCCACAAGACCAACATTTCTGAGATCATTCCCCAGCATAACCTTACCTGGGACTTGCCTCTGTACTCTGTATGATCACTGGAATCCTGACCATTGTACCATTGGTAGTAATATTTACGGACATTACTTGGAACTTGAGAGGGGGACCATCAGCTAACTTGGTGGGCATCAGGGGAACTCTGGCAAGCTCCTCTGGGTTTACCAATGTGGAATCCTCTCAGTTCTTCTGGCCTACTATCACTAAGTGCAGGAGCATCTACTCCATTGATTAGCACACTGTCTTTAAAGTAGTGCTTGGTGTTGTCTGGAATGCTAACATAAGCCTCTGAGACTTTAGGCTCCCAGGAACCCAGGTAAACTAGGACTACCTCAGATTATATTCCACTGGGGAAGGAGGCTGAGGAGAAGAATGCCCCGTGATCTCTTCCTCCTCATAGGAGGGGAAGGCCAGACTCACAGAGTGGACCCCCAAGGTTTTGACCTTATATCTGGGGCCCCCCTTCACATGGTCATTTGCTCCACAGGCCACACAAGATCCACTGGAACATTCTCCTGGGACTTACGCTTGTCTTTCTTCTTGTGGCTCTTTTGGGAGGAAGTTTTATCAGATCCCCCACCCTCCTTATTATTGTTCTTTCTCCCCTCCTCCTGCTTACCAGGAGTAGTCTTGTCCTTATGGGACACTCTGTAGGACACCCAAAAATCTGCTGCACTGGCCAGCTTCTTAGGATCTATCTACTTTGAATCAGCCAAGTGCTTCTCAAGCACAGGGGAACAAGATACAAAAATATGTTCAAGCATGACTAGGGGCCTCATTACGACCCAGGCAGTAAGTTACCTCCTGGGTCGTACCCTTACCACCATGGTGTAAACTATGTTTACACCATGGTGGATGGCGGATTTACCGCCCCATTCCAAGGTGAGTGGGGCGGTAAATCCCCATTTCCCATTTTACCCTTCCCCATTCCCAGTTTTGCCCCATAGGGCATAATGGGAGTGGGGAAGGCGCTAATTACGCCACCGTAAATTACGGTGGCGTAATTAGCACCATGGTCCCTTAGCGCCATGGATTTTAATGCCTGCAAAAAGCAGGCGTTAAACTCACCATGGCGCAAAGGGACCTCGGAATCAGGCTTTAAGGGTCGGCGCCGTTTACGGCGCCATTAACCCCTTAACGCCTGATTCGTAATGAGGCCCTAAATGTATCATACCCGTAAACGTGGTGACCTTACAGCTTTCAACCCAGCCATTTAAGTTTTTCAAGGAATCAGTAGCATAGGACAACCAAGTGTTACCTTCTTTCGTTTTGTACTCTCTAAATCTCTTTAAGTATTGAGCAGGAGTCTTCCCAAACTTTAATATGAGAGTTTGCTTTAATTTTGCAAATTCTACTCTATCAGCTTTTGACATTTCCATAATGGCCCTGCAGCTAGAATGGGGTAGTCGACTAAGTAACCATGCAATCTTGTCAGCATCCACCACCTCTTGTACTTCACATGCATACTCAAATGCAGTCAATTAGTCTGTGATGTCATTCTTTTCATCATACACTTTAGGAAACCATGGATGAGAGGAGGACCCAAACCCATTTCCAGATCCCTTGGAGGAGCCAGTTGTAGCCTGAATCTTGGCCAGCTCCAACTGGTGATCCCTGTCCTTCTGTTTTTCTGCTTACTCAACTCTTAGATTTGCCATGTTGAACTCAAACTCCTTCTGCTTAAACAGCAGCTCTTGCTTCTTGAATTCAAGCATGGCTTCGGAATCAGAGCCAACAGACAAAACGTGGGACTCTTCATGATCACTGTCTTCATGGACACCATAGATGTGGGCTGTGACAGCTCTGCTAGAGCTGTCAGTGGGAGCAGACCCACAACATTCAACACTGTCATCTGAAGTAATGGCATTGAGTTGCACCTCTTGCCAATCCATGATACTTTAGATCATTTCACTTTTGGTACCTTGAGTGTATAAGCCTCTCTCGGTACACAACATTCTCAGTGTTTCTGATTTGGAAGCATTCAAGTTTATGTTAGTTATTGCTTCCATCTTTTAAGATATGTCATTTGCCTTCACAGTTAAGTTACTACTAAGGTCACTATGTGTCCTGGGTAAGTGTAATCTGGGTACCTGTACCGCAACACTGGGTATCTTCAATCCT
This sequence comes from Ambystoma mexicanum, assembly GCF_040938575.1. NCBI lineage: Eukaryota > Metazoa > Chordata > Amphibia > Caudata > Ambystomatidae > Ambystoma > Ambystoma mexicanum. Next base: position 82,036,997 of record NC_090941.1, read on the forward strand.
ATCCCAACGCTGTACGCCAATTTGTTAGAATGGATTTCTGAACTCTGACCTGGTGGGCAGAGGTTCAGAAGACCAGCCTAGTTTCTTGGAACAGGGTAACCTTCTGGACAAGTCAGACCAATCAAGGTAGCATTGGCAGCGGTCAAGACTAGGTCTCAGGAAGGATGAGGGTGATTAAATGCCCACAATGAGCACACACAGTAAATTACACCACACATATACTCTCAGTCAGGTGTATATATCAAAAATACACATACATTTATTAAAGGTCTTTTAACTCAAGCACAAGATGAAACTCATCAATATTAACAGAACTAACACAACACTATACTAGAAAACATATATACAGTAACTATTAGTCTAAAGTAATATTCAACAAGTAGGGATCCACAATCTGCAAAAGAAAGGAATCATACAGTGCAAATATACTTCAGGTAGTCCTTCAACAATTCAAACCCTAACTGATAGGCACTCCAGTCCCTACAAAGTGTGGAGCCTTGTGCTCAAAAGTACATTCAGTGCCGGGACACTCGATTGTGTGGTTAAGTTCAAAACGGGTCTCCTCAAGGTGCTGTAGTGACTCAGGAAGGTGGGTGAGGTGATGAGGAATTGAGTTCCACTATCCAAGGAGGGTCTTCACTAGAGGGCAGAGTGATTTGCAGGAATCGGGAATGGGATGGTAGCACAGGCTACCTTGACAAAGGAGAGTGGCCCTTGGGGGACACCCGTGCGTAAAAGTCTATGAATTCACCAGGGGCCATTGTTAAGGGTTGCAAGTACTTGCTTACCAGTGATGCACTCTAGACCAAACTTTGCCAGTCAAGTCCAGTTCGCTCAATGGTTCGAATCCCGCAGTTGCATGTCTCTCCGGCTTTCAGGGGCTGTGTTCCAGGACCTCAGTCTCTGGCGGGACAGTGGCGATTTCTTCGCTTCTTGTCAAGGGATCGGGCCAGTTCCAGTGTAGCTCATCTTAGAACACAGGGGGTCACAGCAGCAAGGTACCCACAAAGTTTATCACCATAGCTTGGCGACAGGGGAGCCGCATATGCTCAGGTTCAGGCAGACTCTCCTAATTCCAAACCTAGGAATGCTAGGTGTATGAAAATTGGCCAGAGAGTGCCTTTTAAGAGGAGCCTATAGTTCCCAAAGGCTCAAGTTGAAACTTGAGACGGTGAAGGTTCCAGGGCAAAGGTCCCATACGAGCAGGTCAGTTCACAGGGTGGTCCAGGAACACTTACAAAAAGGCTTGTTTGCAGGTTAAGAAGGAGATGCCAAGCCTAGTTAGTCCAAATACTCCAACCGGTCCATGCACCATTGCAGGCCTTCTGTGATCGATGAGAAACAGGGGCTCTGACGGGACAACAGCGGGTCAGGGTTCCACACCCAACAGCTTCGGTTCAGGCTACCTGGCTCCTTTACTAAGTTCAATGTGAGCTCGGAAGATCGACCTGGAATAGGTCTAGAGTACCTTCACTTATCCAGAATCTCCTTCACGCCAAAATTAAGAGAAACCAATAGGAGATCTGCTCACATTCGAACATTCCAGACGGGGACTAATCATGGACCACAGTGGTCCCAGTCATCCCAGCACATCAGACATCCTGGCACCCAGGATATGTATTGGAACTAGACAGCTCCAGCCCACATCCTGGGGGCACACACATGAGGCATGCAGAAGCCTGCGAAAGCTTCAGTTTGCGTAAGGGTCTGAAAGACCAACTAAGGAATTCCGTGGGTCTGCTTGATCTGGGGAAGGCAAAGGGACAAAACAGCTAAAGGACAGAACAAAGGACCTCATGGCATGCCATTTTTGGCACTGGCCACTGTCCTGGGCCAAATGCGGTAAACGCGGTTTGGACCATAGAAAAGTGTAAAAAGTGATTTAGAAGTAACTGCATCCACCAGCTCTGTCCTGGGCACACTTGTAGATTCACCAAAAATCCTTCGAGTTTATCTAGGTCCTTGAAAATGAAAAAGAGATGGTACCAACAAATGGCAACAAAGTGAAAGTCTAAGGGAAACAAAGTCTCCCAATACTGACAGTCTGAATGGCATGTCAGTTTCCCCATAAAGAAAATGAGCAAAAGCCCAGCTGAGCACAACAGAAGGCTGGGCTCCACTGGAAAAGAAAAAGTGAAGCTAGGATGGTCAGACAAAAGCAAAACATTGAGAGGTTCACAACTGGAGGGAAAATTACCCATAAATGGAAATCTTTCCTAACACAAAGTCCATGCAAAGTCAGTGCATAGGCATTTTTGCAGTACAAAATGACCCTGTATGGACTTTGGACTGCAAAATTACACTTTGTACAGTTTCAGGAATCAGGGTTTGTGTCGGCAGTGCAAAGTCTCTTTTCAGCAGTGCAAAGTCACTTTGAACCATGCAAAAAATTCCATTAATTGGGCCCACAACGTTTTTAGGCAATGCGCAGGGATACAACATTATTTGCCATGTACCACACACTTTGGTTAAGCAGCATGCTCCAAAAGGTACACCCATTTTCAGTGCCCTCATTTTGCCTCACGCTGATTTGGCATTGCCATTCCGCTGCAGCACCCATTTCGGTGCACGCTTTTCAACACGAAAGCCATTCAGGCACTGTTATTTTGGAACAAGGGATGTTTGGATGTGGCTGACATTGCAGCCACCTCTAAACACCCTCAGGCCAAATAAGATCACAGGACTGCACTGCAACAAACCTCGCCACCTCCCATTTGCGTTGCTTTTCTTTTAATTAAATTAAATAAGTTAAATAAAAATAAAAAAACATACAGCCTTGAACATTGGTCTGCACACGCTCAAGGCCCTGCATTTAGCCACAGGGCCACAATGGCTTGCTGTTTCACAGGGCCTACATTTCATACTTAGCATAGCATTTAATATGTTCAATGATGTAAAGGCTAGGTATTGAACCTGTGAGAATCCAAACATACAAAAGGAGTAAAATAGACAAACCAAACCCAACTCCACCCACACAAACAAAGCCTCTGCTAAGAAACCACGTACCCTTCCATCAAAGGGCTCAGACACAGAAGGACCAGTCCCATTCAAATTTTCCAATACAACAGGTGTTAATTGCTATGCAAATGTAACAATAAATGTTCTATTTTTTTTTATTTAAAATGAAATAGTTTCATTTACAAAACTTTTCATTTATGCTTTTGCACATCTAATTTGAAAAAGAGCCAAAGATCCAAAGTAATAAAAACGAAGTAGTACTACAAATAGAATCAGAGACAGGAAAAAAGGTAATGAACCATGCGGTCAGTAGCCGTAAGTCTTAATTGTTTTGTTGGTGCATACTGCAAGTTCCTTTCATCCAAGAATCGGGCGTTTCATGCCCTTCTCCTCATGATATGGTGTTGCAGTTATGTTATTCCAGAACTGGATAATTGTGGTGGTTAGGTTTTTATTTCTTCCTGTCAGGACTATGGCCCATCTTTCTTTAGGATCGCAGGTGGGGCCAGGATTTGAAATCATTTCTCTAAATAGTGTTCTTTTCTCGATCAATGAGGGACATTCCATTATAACATGAAAGAGTGTCTCAGTTATATGTTGATGTTCACAAAATTGACAGAAGGCTTGGGATTTTGGAATCTGTCTGGTTGATGCAAGTAGTTCACGAGTTGGTAGTTGATTGAGTCGGAGTCTCAAGAATTGGTCTCTGATGTTCCGGTCAGGAAATTGGATCAGATAGACTGGAAGTTGGTTAATTGCTCTAATGTCCAAATCGCAGTTGAGGTTCATTCGATAGCTAGTTTTTACAGATATAGTATGAATCCAATTGTTCTGTTGTAGTCCCTTCTTAGGGAGTTGTGGACTGTTAAGTAGCATCTCCAGGGATACCTCGTTTCCTATCATATGGTTTTTAACTGCCATTTTCCATGCTTTTAACGTTGTGTTGGCGGCCAAATTTTGTTTTTCACAAAATATGTCGAAGGCTGAAATATCATCATCATTTGATATTTTTCTGAAAAAATCGAGTTGCTTCCATATTACTAAGGATTTCAATGACTGTGTGGCTAGCTCGTGTTGGATTCTCAGCGGCGGGAATGATTTGGGCAGTCCTAAAATCTTCTGCCAAAAAAGACCTTCTAGGGAGTCCCATGTAGTTTGATCTAGATTAATCATGGTTTCACTCCCATAGGTGATGATTGCACTCAATTTCTGGTGGTAAAATGTTATTGTGGGTTTCATGGAAAAATTCCCGAATATTTTATGTATCACTGCAACTTGACGGCCAAGTGAGGAAAGTTTTGTTTTTAATTGCATGACCCAATCTTTGTCTACTTCTGACTGGTTCAGCAGCATTCCTGAATATTTAATAGATATTTGTTGATCACGTTTTTTGCCATTCATGTAAAAGTTGGCTGCCTTTGCTTTAGTTTTCCGAACACTTGACAGGGTCATGATTTTGGATTTGGTCGTGTTAATTTCTAAGTCGTTTTGCTGCATGTAGTTTTCCAAGTTCTTGAGGCTTCTTTGTAGTCCCATCAGAGTTTTGTCAAGGATGACAATGTCATCTGCATACATGAGATGTGGAATCAGAGTAGCATTATGTTTAGGTGGGTTTGATATTTGGAATCAGTGATCTTTAGGGATATGTGCGGTGTACAAGTTAAATAGAGTGGCTGTGAGTGGCAGCCCTGTTTTAGAACATTTGCGGTATCAATAGGGGCAGACAACACTCCATCTTCAGATAGCCTAATCCTGATTGTTGTGTTCCTGTAGAGCTGTTTAATGTGCTCCAGATGCGCAGATTTTCTATTCCAAATACCAGCAGTTGTTGAACACATTTATTCAAATGGCGCAGACCAATTTTGTTTGCAAATGCTCATCCTTCACAGAAATGCAGTAAGCAATCCTGACACCATTTACAGTGTTCCATGAATAAGGCAAGTATTCAACGACAGTGCTGGAATGGTGAAATTCACTTTAAACCAACAAGAAGATCCCCAAGAATGTCTAATGTACTTACTACAAAAACTGGAAAGAGAAAACATACCTATAATAGAAATCTTTCAAATTTCCTACATGTGGAGACATACATGCACTCTTTGCAACCATGACATTGAAGAGCAAGTCCCTAACAAATGCTTTGTGTATATACCAATACCAAACTGTAACTCCATTCCTTTTCTGCAAAATGCAAACCATAGCAAGTTGTGTAAGTCGTGCAATTATGATAATCGTTCCACGCTACATATACACTCACATAGTCAATTTGTGATATTAATGCTCTTAGGGTACAATGCCGACAGTACTAAAGACAACTGCAAACTTACTGTCTTCACACATGGACAGATATCATTTGGCAGGAAAACTTTCACAACTGTAGTCATAATCTACGACACAGGGGACTACACCAATGCAGGCCACTATACTGCATACATTAGAAAGCAATTGTCGTGGTGGGAATGCAATGATGCTTCCATCAGTTCAAAGCAAAGGCTACCTGAAAATCTTGCAAATGCCTATCTAATATTCTTGAGGCCAAAATGTACTCATTAATGAACAAACCTAGTATACCTTACTCCCCAGTACTTCAAAATGTACACAGATGTCCAAATAACCAAAGGAATGCACAAACTTTTCTACGTACCCTTTACAAACAGGACACTGCAAACAGTAAGAATATGCCACATGGTATCTATCTGCAACCTGAATACGACAATGTTATTTGAAGCATCACAACTACCCAAGTCAACCTTCAACAACTACTGTGCTTCAAACATAGCATGAAACACTTCCAAAGTATCAGCAGTTACAGTACACCAACAGGTACGTAACTACTGTGCAAATTCTGCAGTAGCAGGGACACCGCCAATGGAGTCCACTATACTGCATGGATTATAAAACAGTGGTCATTGTAGTAATGCAATGAAACAGTCCAAAGCACATACCACCTACAAATCTTGGAAAGCCTACTTAATAATCTGTAACCCAAACTTTACTCAGTGATGTACAAACTTACTATAATTTACTCCCCATGCCCGAGCACTAACTTAATAAGTGAACAAAAAATATTATTCTCTACATACCCTTTAGAAACGGGACACTCCAAACAGTTAGAATACGCCACCTGGTATCTAACTGCAACCTGAATACGAAAATGTTATTTGCAGCATCACAACTACCCAAGTCAACCTTCCACAACTATTGTGCTACAAATATAGCATGAAACACTTCCACAGTATCAGCAGTTACAGTACGCCAACAGGTACGTAACTACCGTGCAAATTTTGCACTAGCAGGGACTCCACCAGGGAAGTCCACTGTACTGCATACATTACAAAATAGGTGTCATGGTAGGAATGCAATGAAACCTCAATCAGTCCAAAGCACATACTATGTACGAATCTTGGAATGCCTACTTAATAATCTAAAATCCAAACTTTACGCAGTGATGTACACCTTACTCCCCAACACCAAGCAGTACCTTAAAAAGCAGAGAAGAAATATTTTTCCTTCCGCACAATCTACCTAAAGCAACGTACTCTACTGGAAACATTGACGAAATGCACTACGCTGTGTGTTGCACAATTTTATCCCCAATAAACCCAAACAGTACAGTCACGCAAACAGTACGTCTACACAAACACACAGTACCCGTATTTTCCACTGCATAAGTGGAATGACAAGTGCTAAGTGTGAGGGTCCAAAACTATCCTCAGTAACCCCTGAAATCAAGATTTACGCAAATAAGTCACCAGCTCTCCAATAATACTCATACAACTCCAACACATATGGACGTGGCACCACACACATCCGTTATTTGGCAGTACCAGTTCCAAATGTAGACAGATGCCCAAATAACATCAAGAAAGCACAAGCTTCTCTACGTACCCTTCAGAAAACGTACACTGTAAACAGTTAGAATACGCCACCTGGTATCTAACTGTAACCTGAATACGACGATGTTATTTGCAGCATCACAACTACCCAACTCAACCTTCAACAACTACTGTGCTACAAACATACCATTAAACACTTCCAAAGTATACGCAGTTACAATACGCCAACAAACACGTAACAACAGTCATAATACAGCATAACCACTGAACAATATCATAATACTTGCAAACCACCAGCAGAAACCAAATGGATAAAGAAGCAATGATACAAAAAGGAAGCAGTGAAACATTTAAAACTCAGCACCTACTATCGAACGCCACCCATCCAAACAACATGTATAGTGCACATATCATTCTCCATTACCTTTCCTCCTACTTCACCAGTACGCCTTAAAAAGTGCTGTAACCACTCAAAACGTCACTATCACACATTGTGCACTGTATTTGCAACTAATTTTCAAAAGTTTTTTTAAAATCCAGCATGGATTTTCTTCCCCCGCTGTTAGTGGTACCGTTATTTGCCCTGAAGTCCCTAAGCGGGTACCTTCCTTAACGTGTGGTCTGGCCACACGTTAAGGACGGGACCCGCTGATGGACCTCGTAGTATGCCGCTAAGGGATTACTGGCACCGGTGCCCTTACCGGTGCTGGTAATCCCTTAGCGCCATCCGTGTAATGAGGCCCATTGTGTTCTCTTTTCCCACAGATAATACAGCAACCGGTACGACAAAATGCTACACTCCATACCCAAAACACAGTGCAGGGCTTCCTCAATGCAAACAGTAAGTCTTCAACGATTGCTATTATACTTCTGTACAATATCCACAGTGCATTAAGTGCACTTATTTCTGCTATACACATACCAATAGCACCACCGACAATGCACACCTATATAACACTATGCAGCTTGTGGCGACACCCTGCATGCTTCACTACACCCTCTACATTGTAGAGCCTCCAGCCATACACTAAATATTACACACCCTGACCACTATTGCTGCTGCACTGCAGAACTACACATGCAAACATCTATGCATGTACAACTAACCCCACACATAACACAACTACCTAAAACCTTAGCCACTGCAGTTTACATTGCCTTCTACTTCTTCCACTGAATACATAACCTGTTTCGTTTGTACACTGGTCACATAACCCTACCATAATTGCACACACTGAATTAACAACACTACAATAACGTACCCTGCAATCTGCACAATTAGAACAATACCACTTCATGCATGCATCCATATATCTTACATAAGTCTCGTAACTTCTACAACATTTGCCTCCTTGCCTTACACTGCCACCATGTATGCCATTAGCTCACTTTCATTGTTATGTACACCATTTTCAAAAAACGTAGCCAACCCATATTTCAATACAGTGCATACATCATAGCTCCCCAGCCACATTGCAACAACTACCGTACCTCCTTACTTTTTCAACTTCTGTTACCCTTTTTTTCTGTAAAGAAAACACCATTTGCAGGCCATAACTGCCTGACAATGTCAAACAAAAGTTCACACCAACTGCTTTCCTTTCCTAAACAGTTGCCCCAAAAAAGGTCATGCATTACAACACCAACCTGCACTATGGACCACCCACCCACGTGTTCCCAAACAGCAAACACAATGTCACATTACCCACTGTTGCCTTGTAACACAGTGTACATCTAACTTTTACGTACACACTGTAAAAATACATTTTCTGTACAGCACCATCATATCTACTTGTACGTTGCACTACCTTCACCGTAACGACACTACCAACATTCGTAAATAGATGCTACACTCGAAACACATTCTCAGCTAATGCCTTCCTTTTTTTCCTGCCTCTTCTCCGGAAATCGAAACGTAACATACCTCTCCTTAAACAGAACGCACGCTCACTGTAAAGCAGCCTTGAGGGGGAAGCATGTGTAGCTGCAAGGTCATACATTGTGTAGAAGTCTAGCAAAAAAAGGAAACATAACTTGCACTGCAGTTCCTCTGTCCATGTGCCCCAAAGGTACTCTGCAACCATCTCATACGCTGTACAGTGCCATTTGACGGCCTCCCAATTGAAGGATGGAATTTTCCGAAATGATCTAAGTACACCTTTACATCACATGTGTTTGACGATTAAAAGTTATTTAAATGCTCCTCTGTATGCATATTTACAAACTTGCTCTATCGCTCACTTTCTTTCCATACATTAGACAGACCTTTGTGACGGCAGTAAAAAAACGCTGTCACAGTGCCATGTCTCCACCATTCCCAGTAACTTGCAACTGTCATTGTACTGTCTTTTGCTTCTCGTACACTGAAACACCTCACCTTTCATGTGCTGATACACAGTTAGATTCCCTGTTCTGGCCGTTATATGCCTTTTCACACAATTACTATGTCTACGCACCCTCAGCGTACTATACTTTGTAGCCGACACAGGTGCTTGCAAATATGTGCAACTCACATTTCTTTCTCGCGCTTCTTACCAAAGCAGCTACTCCATTCTCCACCAATCCAAGTTAACACCCATTGCGTTTCTTATTGTATTAATTGCTTTGTAAACACTGACACAATGCGCCATAGGTCCAACTGCACTGGCTACCACTGTCAACTTTTGTAAAAAAGCAACACATGAAAACATTATCTTGTTCCAACGGTTCCAACACATTTTCTTTTGTTTATGTTGTTCCTTTCCAGAGCTAGGTGCTCACATGACAGAGTGGGCTATGCTTGGCACACACATAAAAGAAAAACCTGCAGTGCACGCTGTGAGAATGAGTGTCCAAAAGTAAAATCACTAACGCCAGTGACTGCTGCGATGGTCTATTCGTCACACAGGCATTGTTGATGGAAGCAATCCACACAGTACAAATGCACACACTTCAAGCTCCACCGGCTTCCATTCGCCATCTAAACAAGTACGCCAAACAAAGGTAACAGTCAGATAGCCTGCCATCCTGTATATTGCTCCACTTTACAGCGTTCATCATGTTGCTGATGTAAATGTATGTGTGTTCGAATTCACATTCTCCATAGTGTTCATATGTAATACTTATTAACTGGTGTCATGTCGCACTACCTTCCTTCTCTCTCAATGTACTAGATGTTATGAGAGGTGTACCATACTGTACATTAATTGTGTCATCTCAGTATGTAAATAGCAACAAGTCCAATAACGGTCACCATATTCACGTGCTGTCACTTCACATCACCTCTACTGGTATGGCACTTGCAAAATTTCCTCCACAACCATGCTGTGACAGTGAGAACCCACACTTCACATACATATTTCCAGCCCTCTAAGGTAGACTTACATATCAGTGTAAGAACTGACCCAAAGAAGGGGGCATTGTTAAACCTACTTCCGAACAATGGCCACATTGTTACGTCAAATGCCCGTAGACATCCATACGCAGCAGTACGCGATTGCCACTCCCAAAACAACATGGTACACCAAATAGAGCAATCCCTATACCATCTGCAATGCACTCGCCAACCCCAATAGCCTCTCAAGGTTGTCACCTGCGCACTTATCCCACAACTGTGTATGTGTTAGTATCGCCGTACATGAGCCATGTCGCAAACGTTACATACTAAAACAAGCCTTGCATTTCCCACTTTCTTACTGCACTCCCTGAACCAAACCGCTGGTCACATCCACACCACTCCGAACACAAATTATGTTTTATCTCTGAAATTCCCCTTTACGACCTGGACCATGTCCTCCACATTAATTCTGCAAAGGGGCGCATCTTACGGCACTTACATATTTACAAGTGTATTGTATAGCACAAGGTAAGCTTATAGTTTACTGCCTACAAGTACGTATAGATGCAGCAACATACTCAAACAAGGCAACAGAGTCACACCTACTTCCAACCAGTGCCCACACTGTTACAGCCAAGGGCCATGCCCATGCACACAAGGCAATATAGGGTTTACAGGCACAAGACAACATGGCAGCCCAACTGCAAATATACTCATATTGTCTCCAATGCACTCCCCATTCCCAATCAAGTCTGCCTGCACTCACCAAAAAATAATAGTCGCCTCCAAAACTGGCCACCAATTAACTTACCATGAGTACCTCCATACAAATTCCTTCCATATGCCAATGTCTACCTGTCCTCTCTAAAGCAAGGGTGTGGCCAGGCATTAGGCTCTTGGGTACATATAGGCGAATACACCCATACATACAACCATGTCAGCACTTACCCTTTCTGCCCACAGGTACATATCGATTCAGTAATACGCCCAATCAAGTCAACTTTCTGTTACCTACTTCCAACCAGTGCCCACCCTCTTATGTGCAATGGCCCTACCCATGTGCACAAGGCAGTATAGGTTTTGCAAGCACACTACAGTATAGATTTTGCAAGCACAATACAACATACCACTAATACTACAAATATCCTCATATTCTGTCCAATGCACTCCCCATCCTCAATGGAGTCTGCCTGCACTCACTAACAAATGATAGTCGCCTCCACAACTGCCCACTAATTAACTTTCTGTGAATACCTCCGTACAAATTCCTCCCATCTGCCAATGTCTACCTGCCCTCCCTAAATCAAGGTTGTATCCAATCCCTAGACCTCTGGGTACATAGGTGGAGGCCTATGGCCTCCACCCATTCCCCCAATAGCCTAGTCCTACTACACACCCACTAGAAACTAATAAGGTGATGCATGGCAACATTTCCCACGGTGCTTTACTGCCTACAATTACGTATACATACAACAGACTCAAACAAAGCAACATTCTCACACTTACTTCCAACCAATGCCGACACTCTGAAAGCCAAAGGCCGTACCCATACATAGAAGCCAGTATGGGTCTTACACGCACAAGACAACATGGCACTCAGACTGTAAACATCCTCATATTATCTCCAATGCACTCCCCACCCCCAATAGAGTCTCTCTGCACTCACCAAAAAATGATAGTCGCCTCCACAACTGGCCACATACTAAGTATGCTTGAGTACCTCCTAAGAAATTCCTTCCATCTGCCAATGTCAACCTGCCCTCCCTAAAGCAAGGCTATGGCCAAGCCCTAGCCTCTTGGGTACATATGCACCCAATTGCCTAGTCCTACTACACACCCACTGGAAGGCAATACAGGCAAACATGCTAACATTTCCAACAGTGCTTGCCTGCCTACAGGTATACGTACAGTGAAGGAGTGAACAGAAACAGCATTCGCACACCTACTCCAACCACTGCCTACACTGTTCCGGCCAGATGCCATTGTCATGCACACAAGGCAGTAGGGCCTTTGGAGGCACAACACAACATAGTACACCGACTGCTAATACCCTCACATTATCTCCAAAGCACTCCCCATCCCATACAGAGTCTGCCAACAGTGACCAACATATCATACTTCCCTGTGCAAATACCCACCAATCGAGTGCATGTGAATAGCTGCACGATTGCTGCATATTTCCACAGTTTACTGCCAAACAATGCTTCTTTTTCTCTATGTTGTCATGCACTCTCTTGCAGCAATGGTGTAAGCAAACTCGCCCGCCTACCTATTCACTACGTGCCTCATTGCTCCCCCATACATTCAGCCTTTATATTAAGGGGTTTGTACCAAAGCAGTACGCGCTTCCTGCATGGCATGGCCATACAGTAAGAAGCCTATGCCTCTCCCAGACCCACTACAAGCCAAGTTAAAGAAGCAGGTTAATATTTCCTCACAAACCCGCCGCAACAAAACTACTCAAACACACAACCTCAAAATAATCACCGGCAGCCGTAGCCTACACTACATCACAAAACATTGCCAATATCTTTGCTGCCCCCTCTTTCACCTAGCCAATCCTGCAAAGCAGTCTTTCCAACACCTTTGTGCTACTTAACCATAATGTCTCTTTAACAAAGATTTTTCACTGAATTTTGTGGGTTTTTACCAGTGCACCCTAATATGCTGAAAACTTCCTAATATCATACTTATCCAAAATACAGCAGCATTTGCGGCCAATATAGAAAGTTTCAACTTAAAACGGTGCCATTCCCCACCTCCGAGCAACATCTTTAACACTTCTATGAAATTTCTGCAACTTGTTGCACTGTTTTTTGTTCACTGACATCATTGCAGTCTTTGTGGATAGTGTCCTGTGACCACGAGCGCACGCGTGGCGTGATGACATGTTTGCAAATGGCCCTGTGCTTCGCGAACAGTTCAAAACTGCATTTTCAGCCAATCTTAGACGTTTCGGGCTAAATGTTTACCCTTCTGCAGCTCCTAGACCCATTCTTACTCATTTTCCATCTGCAATCCAGGAGAAGGAATATTAGCACACCTGCTTGTTAAATTCAACAATGGCAACAGCCGTAGCCAGCCCTCCTCCCCTAGAGCCACCAGCACCACCACCAGCTGGAGGGCCTGGACAAGGGAAAAGGCGCAATGATGTAGAAGAGGATCAAGGCCACCAGAAAGATGAGATAGAGGAAATGCCTACCTCGTGCACCCAGAGAGAATCATGGTTTTAAGACTGTACGAGGGGTACCAAAGGCTCACGCTCCCCATGTTGAATGCATTGAGTGTGAAATCATAGTCACAGACAACACGGGCAGTACTCTTTTGGTACCACCTCCATGCACCACCACACCTGCTTGCATCACCCACATACTCTGTGAAAGGCTGTTCCTTGCTCAGAAACTAGTAGGCTGTCTTCCTCTACCTCATCTGCTGCTGCCACCCCACAGGCTACTCCTGTGGTGCAGAAAGTCCCACCAGCTACCTTGCAAACCATAAAAAAGGCTGTTGATCCATATCTTTCCAAGACAGCTGTACTCTGTATATACAACAATACACCACTTTGCAGGGGGAAGCAGTTTCAACGTGCTTTTGAGGCTATAATCAAGAAGCATGAGAAACACTGCCCCCTACCTTAGATTTAGCACACGCCCAACATCTTCTCCTGTCCACTTGCCCCTCCATTTCTGGTGTTGGTGCCCCTTCCCTCACTCCCCTCCCCAACTTACTTCCTGGCATCTCTGGCAATAATGGACAATTGTATACTAGAGAAAAAGAAAAACGCACAGCACATTGTTCTGTCCCAAATACTTTTCTCTTGCATACAATAAGGACCATAATCCATGTACTTTCATGACTATCCATAGTCCCTTTTTCAGACCATGCATCATTAAAAGACCCGTATAGCACGTGCACACCATCGCACAGGACAGCCTTCCTACCCTTATTACTGTTATGTTTTTTAACACTCCCTCATTGCCTGCTTTCAAACAGTCACGCATCTATCCACCAATCACTTCCAAAAACTCTACATATAACCCTATCAATATATTAAACTTCCACACACCAACTGCCACTTAATAATTTTCTAGAAATCTTTTGCCTCTGCATTTCCCTTGCTTAGCCAAAAAGCTTGTGTACAAAGGGGAGTAGGGATTACCAAGTGCTGGCAGGAGCCCAGAAGGAAAGTGGCAAGGGATGCCAAGATGGGAGGACACTGGCTAACTGCTGGGGCAGAGGAGTCCCAATGGTGGGGCAGTTAATGTTTCTTGTTTGGGTAAATAGTATCAGTCTGTGCGCTCTTCCAGTAGTTTTAGTTTAGTTTATTCATTGTTTTTCGTAACTGACCATTTCACATCTAGTTGGGGTTCAGTGGCTGCATGGCTCAGTAGAGACCGATAATCACCTGTCGGTCTCACCAACGGTGGGGTACACAGCCGCCAACTGGGGGACCCACAAGGGCAGTGGTGAAGGGGGGAGAGGTATATTGGTGTTGACTAGGTATAGGGCTTGGAACCTGTGAGGTTCATGAGGGGCCAGGCCATCAGTCTCAGTTGTAGTGGTATGAGTTAGCAGGGAAGAGATTAATTGAAACATGAATAGAAAAGCACAGTTTTCAGATGTTTCCGGAACATAAGGAAGTCCAGCTCAAGTCTAAGAGGAGCAAGAAGGCTGTTCCAAAGAGAGGCACTGGCCGAAGAGAGAGACATGGAGTATTTAGGGAGATGAAGTTGGAGATAGCATAGTCCCAGGCCTCAGAAAGCCTTATCAATGATAACAAGGATCTTGATGTTCATCCTTGCAGCCATCAGGAGCCAATGTACACATTTTAGGGCTGCAGCGATACAATCCCTGTGCTTCAGGCCTAGGATAAGTCTTGCAGCCCTATTCTGGATTAGCTGAAGGGGGCATAGACAACAAAGATGGAGATTGAGGAAGAGGATGTTACAGTAATCTAACCTACAGAGGACCAGGGCTCTAGAGATGTTGAGCTTCTAGGGAAAGGTGAAGAATGGTAGAATGCCTCTAAGAAGGTGAATCTGAAAGTGGGCCTTCTTAGGGAGAAAGAACACTTAAAGATGTCCCCAAGGTTTGTGGCCTCACAGGATGGTGAGAGTAGAGGGCCCAAAGAGGGCAGTGTCATGGTCATCGGGCCAAAGACACAGACCTTGCAGGGTCACACACACAGGGGGCCTGGATGGACAGAGTCCTGGTGTCTTTGGCACCAGGCTCATAAGGAACAATAAACAAGACATTCATTTGGGTCACAAAATACCTTTATTATGGACATTGCACTTCATTTTGGGTGCACTGTGTATTCAACATTGGAACTTTTTTCTTTAAAGCAGCCCCATGTGCACACTTGGGTGGGGCTACTGCTATTGGGTTTCCTGACACGTGCTGACTTACTAGGATAGGAGTGGCAGGGTGTGGCAGGCAAGCCAAGCCTAGTGGGCGTGCCCACGATCACAGCTATATAAGATGCTCTGATCCCTGAGGCAGACGCTTTGCGTTATTCTGCATTTAAACGCAGCGTAACGCTCATCGCTGCCTGGGATTCCACTTACCTTTAGAAGTCCAGTCATCTGCCTTCATAGTTACCACCTGAGGGATCCTGCTCTCACCTGTGTGCGTCTTCGTGGTCATCTCTGCACATCTTCTTCTTGGCACCTCGGCTCACCTTCATCTTCTGGAGCGCAGGCATCGTCATTTGGGCATCACGGCTCACCTTCAAACATCTCTGGGAGCGCAGGCATCTTCATTTGGCACCGCAGCTCATCTTCCATTCTTCAGGGATGCTGGAATCTTCATCCTGATACCGCAGCACAACGCACTCCACCCGCGACCGCAGCGCCTGCAAATAATACAAAAGGGCAAGGTTAGACACTTAACAGACAATGGGCCTCATTACACAGTAGGCGGTAAGGATTTACTGGTACCGGTAAGGGCACCGGTACTGGTAAACCCTTACCGCCTTACTACGAGGTCCCTTTGCGGGACCCGACCTTAACGGCTGGTGTAGACCAGCCGTTAAAGTTGGGACCCGCAAAGGGATCTTGGTGCTAATTACGGTACCGCAATTTGCGGTACCGTAATTAGCTCCTTCCCCATTCCCATTGAGCCCTATGGGGCAAAAATGGGAATGGGGAAGGGCCATGGAGAAAGGGGGAATTACCGCCCCGCCAACCTTGGAATGAGGTGGTAATTCCCCTTTTCTCCATGGTGGTACCGGTATGGTACCGGCGGCAACCATGGTGCTAACAGCACCATGGTTTACCACATTCCGTGTAATGAGGCTCAATAATAAGTTTAAGGTCGCGCTACCATCAAACCTCTTGCTTTCCCTTAAACCATCACTTACCAGTTGTCGGACATTGTGGTTTCATCCATCTTCATCCCTGCCGCATTCTGCGTCTCCACAGCTGCAGTTGGGCCGCAATTCCACCTATCTGGAAGAAAGCAGAAGAGAAAACATTATTCAGGATTTAACAACATTGAGAGCAAGAATACCAAGACAGAAAATAGAAAGAGGAAAAGACAAGAGACATTAAGAGACACTTACCACCAACCAGGAGGAGCATAGTCGCAGCAGGACTGGACTATACTTATCAGGGATCAGTGAAGCAACTAGATCCCATCTACAAGTGCCCCTGCCAGAAGTAGCAAGACAGAGAGCTCATCCTCCATACTTTCCAGGTGAACCTTATGGGCCAGTACTTGCCCACAGAAATCACACCTTGGGTCGAAGGGTTTGGGAGGTACAACAGTCACCAATCAGCGCACTCACGTTTTCTCATATCCACGCAGAAGCAATGCCACCAATTGTCGCTGCCTGCAGCTTGTCCGAAGGGGGAGAAACCTGAAGGGGGTGATCTAACCACTGGGAGGGCTGCAAACGTGCCCCCATAGGGCTGAATGGGAATGGGAGATAGCCCTGATAGGGCTGAATAGGGAATGGGAGAGGGAGCCCTGATAGGGCTGAATGGGAATGGGAGAGGGAGTAAACAACGGGCCATTACGAGATGGCCCGTTGTTTGCTCCCTCTTCCCCTCGTGGGACCCGGTATGCACACCTGGTTTTCCCAGGCGTGCTTAACGTGTCCCGCGAGGGGACCTCGTAACGTTGCGGAACGGGTTGAACGGCGCCACAGCCTTTTACGGCGCCGTTTAACCCGTTCCGCCAGGGTCGTAATGAGGCCCAGAGACTTTAGTTTTCACAGAAAAACAACAGAATTCCATAGTTATTAAAAAGACTTACTGACCGAAGTATTTCCGAAGCGTTTCTTCAGTCAGCTGTTTTGTCCGTAGCCGCAGCATCTTCTGTCAGAAGTTCCCTTCACAGCCATAGCATCTCCTTCGCAGCAGTCTTCATTCGCGGTTGCAGTACCTTCATTCAGAGGTTTTCTCAGCAGACTCTGCATCTTCCGAAGGTATTTCTTCTACAGCTTTCCGAAAACCAGCAAACAAAAGGTATTTCATTAACAAATTAACTTAATAGAAATAAGAAAGAAGAAGTTTAAATAAGTTACGTACCTGAAGTTTCTACAAGTTTTCACTGCTTAGTTATTACCGCGCTCTTCTCTGAAGGCTGCAATTACTCCATATAGACGAATTTACGATTGTTAAACGTTTCAGCATTCGAGTAATGTTGCAGCCTTTCCGCAGCCATTGACCTTTCTGAAATCCTAGAACCTGCAAGATTAAGGGAAAATATTAGAAAGAGAGATCTCTCCAACGTAGGGACTATTCAAAATCTAATGTACTATAATATTTTCACAAAATACTTACCCAAGACAACTCTAGAAAAGCAAGGACATTATAAAGACACTGCAGCCTTCCAAGTTAAAGGTTCTTCATACCAACCCGCCCCTGTAGAATACAGGATGGAGAGCTCCACAAAACATAAACACAAATGAGAAGAGAGGGGTTACCAAAGGCACACTGCTATACAGTAATTTCCCAGAAAATAGATATTACAGTAGTTCTATTGTTATTATTGTCATTTACAAAGAAAAAGAATCCTAAAAGTGCCCAAGTAACAGATCCACTGGCTGAGAAGGCATTACGCTCCTGAGGAGTCCAGGTAAGCCTTACAGGTATGCTGCAGGTAGGGAGTGTGTTGGTGCAGTAGAAACAGCCCAGTAGCTGCTGGGAAGGGTGGGTAGTGAGTAAAACAGGTCAGCCAGTCCAGTGCCCGGTCCATGATGCGAAAGGTATCATGTAACCATTTAATGAGGATAGAATGGTTGACCATGTGAAAGGTGGAGGAGACATCAAGGAGCACTATCCTCAATTGTCCTACTATCATAAATTTCATATACACTTCAATTATATAACTCCACCGTATGACAAATACGGTATGCTCCCCCTGTAGTACCTAAATTAACTATACACATAGTACTTTACTGTATGTGGCCAGTGGCCACAATCACCACAATAGAATTAAACCATAGAGTATGTACAGTACACCTTCAAATGACAAGACTCATCCAGATCACCCCAGACACTAATCCCAATACCGGTCTTGGACAGAAAATGAATGGCAGATAAGGCAGCACCTGTACTGCTTTTTTCACCTATAAAAAGAGCTCTATATCATGTTTTCCACTCCCCCCCTTTCCAGGCCTCCATCATCCACAAAATAACCCCAAATATATTTTCCAGACGTCTTTTCCTCACTGCGTTGTCCGCAGACAAAGGCCATGATCCGCCCATCCAATATGGTGACCATTTCAAAAATTAGGACGCAACTCATATTTTGAAACATCCAATCAACATGCGCCTCACTGCAAGCTTTGGTGACCATTCGTCAAACAACGCCAAAGTTATAAGCTGCCAAAAAATTACTCTATCTATAAATTGAGAAACTTAACCAAATATATTATTACCATTCATTATATAAACATTTCTCATGAACACATATCACCATGTCTTGTTTTAACAGAAATGGAAAACACACTTCAGTGGCTAGAGGAAAACTTTCTCAAAGAAGGAATGAGTTAAGATACAATCTCTAATGGTAAACAATACATCTTTCAATATTGACAAATATTATAATTTATGGAGAGCTCATTGAAATAATCATTTCTTCTGTTCTTATACTACATAATGAAATAATGATCTTGTCTTCAAAATTGAATAAACTTAGCAATAATGTTAAAGAACCATTAAATTAGGTTAAAAATCATTTTATTACAAAATGTTCAGTTTCACCTTCTTAGTTGTACCTGTCTCACTTTTTCCCCCAGCACTCACCCCAATTAAATTCACAAAAGATGGTAACTTTATAAAAATTCCAAACTCTCCATTTATGTTTCCCATTCTGATACCCCATCCCTTTCATAAATAAATACATTTGTTCTACTATAAATATGTTTGTATATTTTTATGTAATAAATTATTTTTTCTTTTTTAAAACCCCAATCAATAGTCTGCAAACATGTCAACCATTTGGAGGGTCTGTTTCTGTAATGGGCTATCGGCAGATGTCACACCCTGTCCGTCTATGTCTGGTCTCGCATGATGCATTTTAAATTAGTCCATAGACAAGGCACCTGTTTAAAAACATTCCCACACATGCGCCCAGCGTCTCCCGCCCATAGATGTCTGAGGAAATCTGCTGCCACCACGGACGCTCCATGGATGTCATCATGTCACGCGCTCATGCAGCGTGCAAACGGGTCCATGACAGTTTGGAATTGCATTTTCGGCCAACCTAGAATATTCCAAGTTGAATGTTTACCCTTCCAGAGCTCCTGTACCTATTCTTAGTTGATCTGTCAACTTTCTTCAAGGTCTATTTTCAACTTGGTAGTCTGCGGACAGTCAAGACATCTGCAACGGTTCCTCTGAAGGGATCCACTGATTACTTTTAGTCATTCTCAATCTGGCAGAACAGGAGAGAGCATCTTTTCAGCACTGCTTCCAGGACACCTCCAGAAGTTCAAGAATGGCATCTGTCATGAGCATCCCACCCTCCCAGAGGCCACCACCACCAGCACTACTTGGAGCACCTGAAGAGGGAAACAAGCATGATGGTGCAGAGGAGGATGACAAGTAACAGGAAGATGAGGTAGAGGAAGTTACAACCTCCAGCACCCAGAGAGAATCATGGGGGTGGCGGTTCTTTAAAACCATTGGGTGTGTACCAGAAGCTAAGGCTGCCAAGGTTCAATGCTTTTAGTGCAAGGTAATACCCTGTCACGTACAACCTGGGCAGTACTCTTTTATGACCACCTCCATGCAACACCATAGGTGCTCTAAGAAAGTATATTCCTTTCTCAGGGAGAAGTAGGTTATCTTCCTCTACCTCATCTGCCTCAACTGCTCCCACCACCAAACAGGCTACTGCTGTGGGGCTGAGGTTCCCACCAGCTTCCTCACATGCCATACAGAACGCTGTTGACCCATACCTTTCAAAAGTCACAATACTCTGTTTGTACTGTGACACACCAAAGCAGTTTCAGAGTGCTTTCGAGGCTGCGGACAAGGAGCACGAGAAACACATGCCACCTACCTTAAATTGAAGGCACGCCCAACATCTTCCCCTGTCCACATGCGCCTGTATTTATGTGATTGGTGCCCCTTACCTCCCTTTCCTCTCCACCTTACCTCCTCACCTCTTCTACAAAATAACAAGCAGTTTCAGAGTGCTTTCGAGGTCACGGTCAAGGAGTACGAGAAACACTGCCACCTACCTTACATTTTAGGCATGCGCAACATCTTCCCCTGTCCACCTGCCCCTCCATATCTATGGTTGGTGCCCTTTTCCTCCCTTCCCTCACCCACCTTACCTTCTCGCCTCTTCTACAAAAAACATTATTAAAAATAATATACAAGACAGAAAGACAAATAAAAGGTTCCTTTAGGACCCACTTTTCACAGTTAAAAAACAGAACTAAAAATTAAAATAACAGGACCTTTTGCAGTCTGCATAGTCCGTGGACAGTACGAAAGCATGCAGACATCTAGAAAATTCCAGCCATGGAGTGGGGGAATTAAAATCAATTAACGTGTTTTTCGTTCAGAAATGGCTGCTCATAAAATAACCTTTTTTAATATGTTTTTAAGGGTTTTATGAACTGCACAAACAAATGTTTTACTGAACTGTGGGGTACATTTACCAGCCCAGCAGAACTCCCCTGCATCACCAAACTGCATTTTCAGCAGTTACAAGAATAATGGCTGCACTGGATCTGCTGAGCACATATTCCCTTGCATCAAAACTGCATTTTGAGCAGTTACCAAAAATAATGGCTGTGCTGGCTCTGCTTAGCACATCTGGGGCGAGACGGAACATTGAACACCCCAAGAATGGCAACATTTATTTTCTTCATGTGCACCAAAGAAAAGAATTCAAAGGCAGCCTGGCTCAGCGCTGCTATGCTACCAGCTCAAAATGTCCCACTGAAAGAGAACATTTTCTCTTTAAAATGACTTTGCACTGGTGCTATTTTCATCTTTCAACATTACACAGTTTGGTTCCAGCAAAACACAGCCATGCCCAATCAAAATTCAGGATGAGCACCATCAAATGAGGGCCAGTCCTCCCTGAAAGGCAGTGTGGTGTTGAGTAAAATCTGTGAAAGAGCAGAGAAATTCATTTCAGGCCGTGTGGCAAGTGTTTACCTTTGCAACCATGTAACACAGGCAACACTCTTCATAAGAAGCTCTCTCTCTCTCCCTTTGCTTATGTCAGTTTCAAAGAACCCTTTTCTTGAACATATCCCGGTGTACAGAAATTGACTAGAGCTCTGGATGCTTTCAGACAGCAAAATGCGAGGAAAACGCCCAGAAACACAACTGTACACTGGGGGAAGAAAAGCTGCAAAAATATATGTATATTTAAGTCTTTATTTATTTTCTTTACAAAAAGAATTTCAACAGCCTAGCTGACTCAGGAATTCCTGTTAGACCAGTTTGGCTAAAAGGCCAAATCTCGCACCTCCCTGTGATTTTCCATTGTCAGGGCAGGGACCCAGTTCTGTGGATTGCCAAGTGTGATAATTACATGGCAGGGATGCTCCCAAGAACAAAGGAGGACTCCAACCCATGTGTTTTCCTCAGAAGTGTGAAAATCCTCTGCATTCAAACTAAGAACTTCAAAGGAGAATCCATGGCACCCTCTGGGCAAAGCTGACCATGGGAAGACATTTGCTGGGGGGTTGGAAAGACTGCCCACTTTCGAGAACAATGCTGGCCCATAAGTATCCCAAACCTTTTGCATTAAAACATTTATATCAGTGATATGAAAACTCAGTACTGTAAAATTATGATGGTTTTTAATGTGATTTTAGCACCATTAAAATAAGACGATGTGGATCTACCTAGCACGTGGGGAACACGAACAACAGTAAAAAGACTTTTCTGGAAAAAGAGTACATAACACGGTTATGAAAGTTAAATGAAAATATGCCCAACATTGATAAGCTTCTGTGTATCCGTTTGTAGATTTTTAGGGGAAATATTTTTCATAGAAATGGTGAAAGATTGCCTGTAAGATAAAACAGCATTGTACAAACTTGGGTGTTGGAACGGCATATTCCTTGTAAAATATGGGGTCTGCCTATCTGTGTTTCAGGAGCTAACAATTGTGTATTTTGTGTCATAACTGATTTTGGCAAATACATTTTCATAACAAAAGTACTGTGGTATAACAATGCACACCATAGAACACACACTCTAAAGCTGATGCCACTTCCCTGGGTCCAATCTGCTTACAGCGATGCAGTGACATCCACAGGCTGACCTATCCCTTCTTAGAGGTAGGTCTGGCTCAGTTTTGCCCACATAGAAAAAATCCTCTGCTGTTATCCAGTTTATAAAAGGAGAAAGCTGGGGGAGAGACAGGACATTCAGGAATCAGGACATTCATAAATCAACATCCAGAGATCCAGACATTCCACATTCACCCTGCAAGATTCCAGACTCCAGTGCCAGGCCAGGGGTAACTGATCCAGATCCACGCAGTTCCTCCTATCCAGGTAGAACCACCATACAGAATGAAACCCTACAAAAGTCCCAATAATTCAAGGAGAGAGGAGGAAAGGCTGCTGACTCCTTGGGAGAACCCTGTGACCAGATCTGTCCTTGCCCAGCTGATGCACCTGCTGTCCACTGAGACCAGACCCTGGTTGCCCCGCTGTGTCCCTAGAGGAGAGCTCAGCTGTTGCCCAAGTGACCAGATCTTTGTCCCATTGTCCAGAGGCCTGGCTGGCTGCCCAATCTACCCCATTCAAGTGCTTTTGTAAGTATCACCCTTCCCCAGTAACCAAAATACTGCATCCAATGCTTTGTTACCTTGCTTTATGTCTAATCCCATAGACATCCTATAAATACCCTAGTAAATTCTTAAATCATCAGAATCCTCTGTGTATCTTGTCCTTAGGAAAATACATGTTAATCTCCATGTGTTAGCGCAATTCGTTCCAAATCATTTCAGTCCGTTGTATAAGTCCTTAGTACTATTTGAAATAAATTAATTAATTCCCATATAAAGAGGCACACAGCGTCAATGGGTTAACATTGCAAATGAACCTTCTCACAGGCAGTGTCCTTCTGTAATAATCTAGCCACAAAAAAAAATAGTCTCAGTAGAACCTGTCATTTTCCTCTTAAAACCGATTGTGCCTGTGTAACCGCTTTCATAATAAAATCCGATGTAACTTTCCTACAAAGAATCCCATACTGTCCCCATCAAGAGTCACCCTTTCACGTTAGTATCATACCTGTTATGTGCCTTTATACCCTAGAATTAAAACCGATATCCGATTATGTCTTTTTAGCTCATTTCTGAAGTTATTCGTCTATTTAAACCCGTAAAATTCAGAAATTGCAATTTTGCCAAAAGTTATTCTTGCTGCACTGTTTTTCCTTCCCAAAGTTGATTTTCATGCCCGTTGTTTAGTACTTTGCCTTGCAACTTGTAAGTTTTCCTGCTTCTTTAGTACAGCCACACACATTCTAGTCTTTTCCGTTCAACCGCACATGTAAAATAACTATTCAGTAATTCTGAGTGCCATTTTGCTCTTTTTTCAAAGGAGATCAATCCGATTCTGGCCTCCCATTCAGGGGTGGTAGGTCAGATTTTTATTCTGATTTTTAACTAGTATACCTGACTCCTTGCTACTCCTCTCCAGCCACACAAAACTTGGATAACAGGGGTTTGAGAGAGTGTTGCAGGGGGAATGCCTAACTGTGGTGCCATGTAAAAGTACTACCCAAAAAAATGATCTTGCTTTCATTCACTTGTGCGTTGTGTATCTGATGTTAGAAGCTTAAACTAAGTGTATCCCATCATTTTCCTGTGTAATTATCACCACACTGTTGATTGCTGTCCTACATTGAATGTGTTTGATTCTTATTCGAAATTTAAAATAAATGAATATTTCATTATTAGACACCGTCCTGGTTCATGGTCCATTGCCACACGGGGTGTACGTCAAAGGGGGTTTTGAGACGGGTTGAATGTAATAAACTTAAAAGCGTTTTTATTGTGCGCTGCATCCCTGGCCAGTAGAAAGAGTCCTGCTCTGGAGTGTGCCGCATCTTTAAAATCCTTAACAGAACTTAATTTTCTTTTTCTAACTTTCACAAAAACTAATTCTATTTTTTTGCTGCTTTTGTTTTTTATTTACTACAACTACTTATAAAATCCTTCACAACATATTTCACGAGTTCACAAACATTTTTCCAGTGCATTTTGATATTCAAAAGAAAAAGCAAAAACTGATTTCAGACGTCGGTCAAATGCAACACACCTCCTAGAAAAATATTTACACCATCCAACTTGATATTTCCTTTGTCAAAAGATGCCATTCCTAAACCAAATAAAAAATAACATACACTGTCATTGACATGCTGGCTAGCTTCTTCCATTTTGGAACACAACAAGTTTGGACGTCTCCACATTTGACTTTCAGGGTTTTCAGAAATAATTAACTTTGCAGTTGGAAACAGTTCCATTAGGCTTTTCAACATGTCCTTCATGGCAAACTGCAAAGATCCTGCAGTCACATAGCCAAAACTGCTGCCTCCACAATGCCCAGTAATAATATCTCGATGTTTAAAGTGAGCCATGCTCTCACAGAATGGAAATAAATTCGTCCACTTTAATCCACAATCTGCATACCACGAAACTTCCACTTCTTCAATCCAATAGTCGCAGCAATGCCACAAAATTCAGTGTAAACCTTCAATTCGCGGATCCAATAATCTCCCATCATCCACACACTCTGCTTCTTCATAGACATAGCCACAGCCATCTGCACTACACACGACAAATGCCAGACCCTCTTTTGGCTACCTAATAACCGAAAATCTGTTTTTGAGAATTTTTTCTCAGTGCACTCTCCACGGTCAGCGCTGATGTCTGCGGACTCAGTGGCACATGCAAACCTTTTTTCACCTATAAAAAAAGCCCCATATCAACGTTATTCCACCCCCACCCTATCCACACCCTCTTTTGGCCACCAAATAACCTCAAATGTGTTTTCCACACTTTTTCCGCACAGCACGATCCGTGGATACCGGCAGCTGTCCAACATGGCGACCGTTTAAAAAAATCTGACGCACCTCACATTTTAAATTGACCTATCAGCAAGGATGTATGATATCTGCGAACATCCACTGCTCCCTGATTGGTCCAGAGGAGTCCACGGACTCTGAATCAGGAAATGAGTCCGCCGGACCAGACCCAGATATCACTAATTGATTTGTACCTACAGTTTGACCATTTTTAAAAAAAACTAATGAACAGATTTAAACCAAATTGACCTAAGCAGGCATCTGGGACCAAGACATCGCTCCTGGCACAAGTTTGGTGAAAATACATGCAGCATTTTGGGCTGTAGGCACAATCACAAAATTGTTTCCTTTGCATCTATGAGGATTTCAGCACTTTTTGCCCCCAACCCCCTATAAATTTAACACCCCCTCGACGAAACTGCACCAAACTTTGAAAAATCATTCTGAGGAGGCCATATACTTTAAATGTTTGGTGAGGATTCATCTGTTTGGGGGGGGCAAAGTTATAAGCCACCCAAAAAGTGTTCTCTCTATGAGTTGAGGAACTTAACCATAACTACTATATATTTAATTCTGGGAAGAAGAGCTTTGATCATTCAGCTCTGGACTCATGCTAACTAGAGGAGTATAATCTGCATTTCACATATTTTGTAAACCATGCCAGAGATCACTGATGGGCTGTTTTTTATATTAGCAAAATACATAACGTTTTTGAAAGGTTACCTGCAGTCCAATACATAGCTCAATGATTTAAGCTCGAACTGCCTGTATAGCTATATAACCTAACACACAGTTCTGAATCCTGCCTCTGCCTCACACATTTGAAAACAATGTGGTTGCTGTTTATTAAAAAATAGAGCTAAAAATTAGGCAGTGTAGAACAGATGCTGGGGAGACCAAAAAGCACGAAAGAAGGATTACCTCTTAATTCCGACCTCCGTCCCTGCACTGACCCCTTCCTCCCCACCATCCCACAGTGACTACAGAATAAATGTGCGATTTTAGCTGTTGTTAAAAGTACATAAATAACATAGGCACTGTTGCTCTGTTTGGGATTACATGCCTTACTATTTGCTAGCTTCCCAGTCAGTCTCTGTGGAGCAAGCAGGTAGTGCAGATGTCTGATACCTGGAAGATTTGGGGTTCAAGCCCATCGACGATGGCAACATTGTGAAAATGTTTATTTAGTTAATAATTGTTGGTTATTAAAATACCGTGCTGTCATCCTCGTATCCCCAAAACTGGGATGGTGTTTTTTGGTTTCCCTACCGGGGCGGGTGGGGGAGGGGTCATTTCATAGGGGGGAACAAACATTTATTTCGCTACACCGCAGGATCAAAAATTCATGCATGAAACCTACAGACACCCCTGGCATTTCACTCAATAGCGGAAACTGAAATACGTTATCCAAATATCCCACTATGCCAAAGAAATCATAAATGAAACCAGGAGTGACTGGAGGTGTCCCAAATGGAAGTCACTCCTCAGCTAGGTTTAAAGATGGCAGGAGATATTGTAGATGTGCTTCTCATTTTTCATAGCATTTTATGTATACTCAACAGAGGGGTGACAATGTTGCATAACATTGAATTGAAATTAAGCAGGAGACCCACAAACAAAAGAATTTTGATCTACTGCATCAGCTGAATAGGGGGGTCCGTTCATTCAAATAATAAATGCATTAATCAGTCAACAACCATTGGGCATCATTATAAGGCCGCTTGTATACTGTCTGTAAATCAGCCAGGATACCGGCAAATGCATTTACGGTCCCGGCGCCTGATATCGCAGTTTTATCGGGATATTATAGTTGGTGGAAAGGGTGGTAAATACCCATTCCACGGAGTCCCATCGGAATCCATAGGGGGATTGCCTGTATTTTCGCCACTGGCAATACCCGTGCTGAAAATATCAGCTGTTTTATGGCGGTGTGGGCCTGAGTTATCTCCAGCTCTTGGATGGAGGTAAGTATGGTTGCCCCTACCGGCACACTTGTATTCTGCCAGTCCGTTAAAGTGCCGGTATATGTTAAAACCGGCACTTTATTATCGAACCGGCAGGGTTATAGTGAGGCCCGTGAAGGAAGTTTCTCCAATCTTGAAGCAGGGCTCAGGTTTTCTTAATTTCTGCATCAAATTAAATAATACAGAATAATAATATTTTTATTTTATTACAATTCTAAAATGGAACTTCATGGGTTTGCAAAACAAATGAGGACTCAATCCAGTGGATGAAAAATTAGTACATTCTAAAACAGGGATTTCGTGAGGCCGTGATCTTACTGAGACTTGTTTTGATGCCAAGCATAGCCTTTACTATCAATGGTAAATCAAATAATAACTGAAGACATACTTCCAATAAAATAATCCTTTACAAAGGTCAGAATGAACATCAAGGAACACACAGAATGAGAAGTGAATACTGACTAAACACAAATTGTAACCAACCAAAATGATAAAAGGGGCTGAAAATAAAAACAAACCCAAACTGTAAATGAAGAGCAAAAGAAGAGTGAAAATGAGATGCAACCATAGAAAGCATTCATAGAGTCAATTATCCAGAGAAAAGTCATAGGTCACAGATCATGCAAAGGAATAGTAAGGAGTGACCCAGTGAATAGGCAATGTAGATCCTGGGCCTGATTTACAGAAAAACGTGCAAAGTGCCCGCAAATGTTCCAGCGTGTGCACTAGGACTGCATGCCACAAATGCATCGCTCTAAGAGGTGATTTACAAAATTAACTGCAAACTGGGACCTATAGTGCAAAGAAAACAGGTTTGCACCAGACACACCCACAACACGTCCCCATTGCAAACCAATGACCCACTGAAATTGACCGTTTTGTGTGCACAATGTGAATCGTGACACCAGATGCAGTGAAAAAGTTACACATTGCATGGTGATTACTCTTAATTAATCACCATTACTTGCACCCATACCAACCATTAAAAGTCCACAAATCTGCACCCCCAAATGCAGCATGCACCTACACCCAATATTCCTACACCATGTACACCGACCAATCTGAGCCCCCCACATGCAAAGTGCGCCTACACCCACTATTCTACTCCCTGTACACACACCAATCTGAGCCACCACATGCAAAGTGCACCCACACCCACTATTCATACTCCCTTTACACCCACCAATCTGAGCCCCCACATGCAAAATGTGCCTACACCCACTATTCAGACCCCATGTACACCCACCAATCTGATCCCCCCACATGCAAAGTGCACCCTACACCCACTTGTTCTACTCCCTGTACACCCACCATTCTGAGCCCCTGCATGCAAAGTGCACCTACTCCCACTATTCCTACTCTATGTACACCCACCAATCTAAGCCTGCCACATGCAAGTGAGCCTACATCCAACATTCCTACACCCTGTACACCCACCAATCTGAGTTCCCCACATGCAAAGTGTACCTACACCCACCAATCCTACTCTCCGTACAACCACCAATCACCACACAACACACATAACCCCACACCCACGCATCCCCCTCGAAGGACTAGCACACACAAGGTGCACCCCAAATTCTCACAACCCTGCACCCATGCATTCCCCTGGAATAAAAAAACAGGGCATATGGTTGACCCCCATGTGTCTCTTGTCTGTCTCCATTAGTACCCAATCTGTGGGGGCACAATGGTGGATGAGAACTGCACACCTCTGGTAGTGGTTGTGTGGTGCAGCTGGTGGATGCCCCCCTGCACCTATATGTGTGCAACAGGAAGGCAGCAAGCCAACCACTCCACAGCTGGCCTGTGGGCTCCCAGTGCAGGTGTCGCCCAATTAACCTGAGGCCAGAGTGATGCTGAAGGGAGACGGGAAGCTGTTGGCTATGTAGAACCTTGCCCCTGCCAGGGATCCAAGGGGAAGAGCAAGCTGGGCACTGTCAGGTCGACCATGACACACCCGGTCATTAGTCCTGACCACTGGGCACCCACCATTCCGAACCAAATGGCCAGAGTGAAATGTGAGTCCCAACAAAGCAGCGAGATGCATGGGCGTAGAGAAGTCAGTTATGTTATGATATGGTGGGTTATTTATAACACGCTTAATACCCAAAGGTTTCTAAGCACGGACCCGGGGATCAAACCTGTGGTGCTCTGTGTCTTCTTTGCTACCAAGCGAGCACGTTGCCCTGAGCTATCCTCCTGGGTGGGACCTGAGCCCTGGACAGGGCTACACCAGGCCAGGGCCTCCTGCATGTGCACCACACAAGAACTCAGTCCTGTTCCCAAAATCTCCAACTCCACATGTCACAACTCAGCCCAATACCCCATCCAATTCCACTAGAAGTGTCACCACCTCCAGTGTGTAGCCACAACACCCTAATGTATTTTGTGGAGGGCCATTGTGCACACATCATTCAAACTACAACCTCTGGGTGATCTGTGCAAAATGAGTGACCACAATAGTTGACAAAACCCAGATTGGGCACTCCCTTCATTACCAACAGTGACACTGTATGGTCTGTATAACTACTGGTTCACCATTGCACCCCCCCCAGAGGAAATTGACTTTGCATGGCCCATCACACCAAAATGTGGCGGAGGAATACCACCTGAGTGTACCAGTTCATCCACATGAATGTGCCGTGTCACCATCCCTAGAAGTGTGAGGGTTGAGTGGGCCATCACATCCCCACTCACACTTGTACACTGGTTGTTCAAATTCTAATCCTACACAGATGTGTATCCCATGATGTATGCCATGGAGAAATCAATGACTACATTAATTGGAGTTACCCGTGTTGCTGTTGCCATGCATTCACCTGACGCACATGTACAGCTAAAAGCACCCTTAGGCACACACTCATCTGCCCTACAGATGTCGGAGTGATGGTTGGTGTGTAACACATGCATTTGCAGTCACGGTGTATGAAATTAACCCAACTCTGCACAAAAGGCCAAATCAGGCAGCACAGACATTCACATTACATATACTGATCATGACAGTGACCATCACTGGAATTTCCAAAATCACAGAGGATCAAACAACATCACTGGCAACATCACCACACCCAACACACATTTGACACACACAAGACATAGATAAAGCCTTTTCAATAGTCAAGTCACCCATAAAAGCACACCTACATCCATGACACAATCACAACCCTGTATGAGTAGTGGGGCCATATACACCAACCACATCTCAGGATCACAGATGTGTACAGTGCAACATCCATGGATACTGCAAGGTACAGTCATCATTATCCTACATGGGTAATCACAGATCTGTACAGCCAACATACATGGCAACATGACAATTTTTGCAAGGAATGTAATGTAGAACAACCTTGACTATCACAATGATGAACCATAATAACACGCCAGCGCCCTTACATGCATACAGCCAGAGATGCACATGACAGTCCACACACAACACAAATACATGTACCAATCCTATGGACATGCATTGACTACATGTATGGACTGAGATGGTCACAAAGAATACATTTACAAATGCCGATCCATAAATGCATGGCTGTGAGCTGACACCTGCATACAGCACACATGGTACATGGTGGAAATGTGTACATGTAATACAGAATCATACCTGCCCAGTGAACAGATGTATGGACAAATGCTAACCAGGATTTTGTCAACTGCAAACAATTATATGCTGAGTGAGGACGCATGAATCCCGACAAGCATATCACATGAGTGTGCCGCATGAAACCATCAAAACATGCACACCAAAAAATGAATGCACACAGACATGAGCGTGGGTGAAAGTGAATTACACAGGAAATACAAAATAATCACATGAATCTGATTAGACCAAAGACACAAATGTATCATAATGCAAACAGAACTTGAACCATGAAAACATTAGCAACAAACAAAATCACAGGAATCATCCTTCAAAAAATGAAATGAATCTATAATAAAACAAATATTTAAAGTCACTGCTGCACTCCAGGGCCTGCAGAGCCTCCCTAGTGGCGAGTTCTATTTGCTGTGCAGCCTTCATGCTGTTGCCCAGAATGGCAGCATGCAACTCCTCCATCCTTGCAAGTGCTGCAGTCCTGACCCTGGCAGCTGCCTCCTCCATTGCCCGCAGCCTCTGTTCCTGCTGCTGCCTTGTGAGTTGTAGTTGTCATGTTGTGGCTACATGTATCCTGTGCCTTGCCATCTGCCTCTCCTGCCTTACATTGAATGCCTGCTGCACACTACATGCCATGTGTCTCTGTTGTGCCTGCCTCTGCTGTCGCAATAGCTCCAGCTGCCTGGCAGCCCTCCTCTGGCTCTGGGACTCCCTCCGGCAAGATGAACGGCTCATGGAGGAGAGTACTGTTCCACTACTCACCTCCAGTGCCATGTCCACCGGCACTGCTTGTTTCTGTGTAAATGCTATTCCAGACTGTGGGCCGACCCGAATGGCCTCCGTGGCAACTTCCACTCCCACTGAGCAAGAAGGAAGCAGCAGACTTGCTGATGGGGTGACTAGGGCAGAGGAGACTGAGGTGCTGTCTGCATGGAGGCCACACCAGTGGGTGCCTGGGGCCCAGTTGCTCGGGATGAGGTGGGTGGCAGTGGTGTTAGCTGCGCACTTGCCATTAGGGACATGATGTGTCACAACTGTCCGTGATTGCTCACGAGCTTGCCATGGATTGTGCCAAGGGCCTTAAGGGCAGACATCTTCTGCCCACGGTCCGACAAGGGGTAACACTGCATCACGTATGGCCTCATCTGCACTCACTGCGGGGCTTGTCTGTGTTGTGGCATCTCTGAAGGTGTGTAGCCCTGTAAACGATGAGTCTGGGACAGGGAGAAGAGCTAAGGCGACCACTGTGTCCAGCACAACCTCCTGTCCCAGGTCCAGGCCCATGTCTTCAGCCTGCACATGCAACAATGTACCCCACTAAACTCCATGGACAGGTCCACAATGGCACTGTCCCCCTCCACTGCACCTAACCCTGACACCCCAGATGGAATCTCAGTGCTGACCAAATTGTCTGTGGGGATGGAGGAATGTCCCTGACCCTCTGCCCCTGAGGACTCACCCTCCATGAGCATGGCAATGTCCTGCACCTCATCACCAGCACTGCCAATGATTTCCCCTCACCAGGCACCTGTCTCTCAGATGCAATGTACTATGGCAGTCGTGGTCATGGTTTCCGTAGCTTCCTGGTTGGCCTTCGTCTGGTAAATTGCTCTTCCTCAGCGCTGGTCTCTTCATCTGCATGTGACACTGAATGGAAAGGGATAGAGGAGAGGCAGTTAAGCATATGTGTGTACACACATGCAGGTCTGAAGAATGGCAAAGAAGCATGCCGCCATCTCGCATACAAATGCCACAACCTCATCCCATCACAACTTCAATGAATCATCTTGTATACAAATACACATAAGCTCGTAATACATGAATACATTGCCATCAATTGCATGCGTGGATTTGCATAGAATGAGCAGACACCACTCCATGGGCACAATAGTTACCAGGGGCAAGTGGGCACATGCATGGGGCATACATGAGGACCAGGATATTGGCACACACAGCCATCATCATTACACTATCAGCAGCAACACACCTCACTCTTCACTTCACTTGACCAAGGACCCTCCTCTTGCTTTCCACCATGGAAGATGGCTAGGAGAACACTGGACCTGGCAAACTCCCTACTTTCCTCCATAGTCTCCCACTGCCTACAGGCGAGTCAGCTATCCATCAACCATCTCAATCAATGCCCATCCAGGGCTCAAAACCCCCTCTCATGTATCACATCAGTCACCAACAGACAAGGCCTCGGCACCAGAAGTGTCACCCCACCCCTCGATTACCCCAAAGGTAAACACACATCCTACAACGCAGATGGCGGCCTACGCCCTCACCTCTGAATTGGACCACATATGTCCATCACTCACAAGACAACTGGGTAGTTATCCAGAAGGGTAAACATCCCTTGATCTGTAACTGACGACCCAACATCATTAACACCATAGTGCAACTCCCTGATGTCATGACCTACAGAACGCGCCCCTTTTGGACTTCCTGGTCCTTGTCTCAACGGGGCTTGCACTCCCTGGTGCTCCCAACACGGCCGTCCAGCGTGAAACACCTTTCTCTCTCTACACGTTGGACGTAGCGTGTTCTTTTATTAGACCACACCGCCCGCGGCTCCATGCTTCTCATTGCTATTGCGAAGTAGCGACCAGACGTGTGCTCCATAGCTCGCGGTATTGTTTCCCTGATTCTGTCCCTACTAACTCCATTCCTAGTCCCTTTCCTTTCTTTCTTACTTCCTGGACCCATGTGCTGAGTAGTGCATTTTCTTAAATTCCTGGATTCCTGGATCATTGCATCCCGGAACTTTGAACGCATGCTGGAGTCGGAAGAGACTCATGCAGCCTTATTCAAGAACCGATCTGTCCGCAAGAAGGCATCGACCAAGAAATCCAGCAAGGATCGGACTCAGGTGAGAAGGGGGGAACACCTTGACACCTGAGGCCATAGCGGAATACAAGGACTCCCTTTGCACATCCTCTTCAGGCCCTCCCACCACTAGGACCTACACAGTTTGGAACCGTGTAGGCACCATGGACACAGCATATAGAAGCAATGCCAATAGCACCAGAACAAAATGGCTTTCCAAATTACCTTAGACTACATTGCTGTGTCCATCAACCAGCGTCCTCCAAAAAAATGCATCCTCTTCAGATGGCATACCCATACAGCCCCATCGTACTGACTGTGTGTACTCACCTGTAGCCTGAATCTGGGCCTGCAGTTCAAGGACCTAGGTGTGAAGCGCTGGGTTCACCCTCTGCAGGATCAAGAAAGTTAGAGGTGTAATTTGATTGTGCCCGCCAGAGTGTACCTCTACGATGGGTCCTGCCTCGATGGCTGCCCTCGCCTTCTTCTGGCTATGGATCCTCATATCATCCCAGTGATTTTTTTATGTTTTACAGGATATGGATTGCCACCCTCTCAACACTGATGGCAGCAGCAATCTCCTGCCAGATCCTCCTACATCCAACAGCCCCAAACTGCTTTTCTGAATGGAAGAGTGCATTGAAGTGCAACAGCACCTGTTCTCCAAGGATGGCAACTTAGGCGCCTAAGAAGTTTACAGCCCTCATCCTCGCAAGGTGCTGGTGGAGGTGTCAGACATGGTGCAGATGATGCTGGTGGGCTGGAACTGGGTCTGCAATGTACCTGTAACAGAGATGGAAGTGTAAAATCCATCACTGGTATGCTCTACCACCACTCCGTTTGATCCCTATAGAGAGTGTCTACTTTTCAAAGGCACATGAATGCTCCCGGGATGTTTCGCTTCATCTCTGACCAAATATTGATTCAGCTTGGCATGTAAAATCGGGCACTGCCAATGTCAGAAGTCACACCCAGGCATGGACAGACACACAAACACACACACACAAACACACAACGAGCTGCACATGGTTCTGCAGCCTTAACACCTTAAGCACCTTGCAAACACAAATCTCACAACTGCAGTCGAGGCTTACATATTCATGATGGTACAATTGAAAGTGAACTAGTACGCAAAGCACCAGTAACCATGCCACATGAACAGCGACCTGCCACGTTCTGTGCGTCCCACAGCAGTTCCCCCGGCCCCATCTGTGCAGACTTCCCACTCTCACCTTCGTAGATGCAGCCAGAGAACCAATAGTCTACCTTTTGTAATTTCATCACTTACCTGTATGAGGAGCAGCAATTAAGTAATGGTGTCCCGATGAGGTAGTGGCAGTGTTTAGCAAATAGTCCCAGGGCTGCATATTGGAGGGATAGCAGGAGTGTGAGGGCAAGCCAAGCTGGATCTGGAACAGGATGCGGGAAACAGGCAGAGGAATTTGGCAGCACCAGCTGGTAAATCAAGAAAGGCCTGCATCATATGAGTTACGCGTGTCGTGCCAAGCAAACTCTGCATGCGTGGTTTACTATGAATAGGGGGCGCATAATTAGGCTGCATAATCCTAATGAGTGGAGGATGTGGAACACATTGGGTTTCGGCGTGATGGGCAGTACTTCAGCATATGCGGGGCAAGTGCAAACCAGCAAGATTTGCTGTCATTCATCTGTACCGCCCCTATCATGGATGGGAGGGACACTGGCAGGGTTGGGAGCCCTAGGAAGAAGAGGGGACCATCACCAAAATGTGCCAGGAAGACAGCAGCAGCATCACAGGCTGGGGATGCACCACTGGAACAGACAGGCAGCAGTGCTGTTAGTGAAGGGGCCACTGGAACTCCCATGACCCAGGGACAGCCACCTGTCCCTGAGAAGGGGCAGAGCCGGAAGAAGAAATTCACTGAGGAGGAGTTGCAAATCCTCATAGACTATGTGGATGAGCACCAATCAGAACTATACCAATGGGCTGGCAGCACCCTGACACTGGCCCAGTGGCAGCGGAACTGGCATGAGTGAACAGGTTGTTGGCGTGGGAGGCTATGACACATGTGGACATGCAGCAGGTGAGTGACATGTGTGACTGGTACATGTGATCACGACACCACTGTGCAAGGCAAAGGATGAGTGTATTGATGTTGCCCAGGGGGGATTCACATCAGGGCATTTCCATTCAAGCTGTACATGCATGTGAACTCTGTCCACATGATATACAGTGTGGCTGTTGGATGCATAATGGTCATTCACTGCACCGTACAGGTGTATTTGTAAATGGCCTTGGCTACATGTGAATATGTCCACTTATTGCATTTCACTGCACACAGTATCAAGGTCATGCCTGTGTAGTGTGTACTCACAATGTTGGATGCCCTCACAAGGCTCCTCCACTAGCAATGGGTCAATCATGTGTGAATCATTTGCTGATCCAGTCAGACAGTGACCCAGGAAGGGGTGCAATGCCAGTGAAATGTATGGGGTGACATCCACTGCAGCCCTTATGCTGGTATCAGACAGCATAGTCATTCCTTCTCGTGTTGCAGGTGCATTTGTAGTGTCCATGCTCAGTTGTCCATGAAAGTGCACAGAGGTGACATTGTGTGAGTTCTTGGCCAGACATGCCGGTGATTAATGTGTGCATTTGGCCCTTGATACACCATTGACTGTGACCTTTCACGGAGGCTGTCTGTCACCTTGGCATTGCCTGTCCCCACGGGGGTGGCAGGGGGATTTTACGGGGCACTGACTGAACATGGCCACATCCAAACAAGGAGGCTTGCCTTTGGATTGGGCGGTTTACAGGGTTTGAAATCAACATGGCCGGTCTCTTGCCACTTTGGCCCACAGACCTTGCATTTGCAACAATGCCCCTGTGACTCCATTTCCTACTCCTACCTGCATCATTTACCTATTTGTATGTCCCATTGATTATGACATTTTGCATTGCCAATAAATACCACACTTGTGATATGTTGCCCTGCCTTTTGCTTCTGCAGCAGCAACATCCATTTGTTACTTCCTCTGTCAGTGTAGCTACATGATGCTGGTCACATGTGGGAATACTGACGCCATCACATACATGCACAATGTAGCATGCGCATCCAATCCTGCTGGCAATGACATGACTTTTAGGACTTTTTGAGCAAACTGATGTTGTCTGCTTGAATGGGACATTGCACTTGCATCACCAGAATATGTGACGCTGAAATATGCAGGCCATTGTCAGTGTGCCACATGTACATCCTGATGACTTTTGTGACATGTCCGGGTTACATGGATACCTCTTCCCTCACTCATCAGGTTTACACTGCCATCATGTATGTCCGATTCGGGGTGTCTGGGGTGCCATGATGCTCCTGCTAGGGTTGGCATGGATGTAGAACAGGACTATATTGCCAATTTGTCAGTATGATGCACATGTAGATAGTCCATTTGTTCTGCATGCATTTCATGTGATGCATACATGTACATCCAGATGACCCCCTGACTTTTGTTGTCTGCCTTTTTGTAGGTGATGACCCAGCAGAGGGTGAGCAGGTGGCAGAGGAGTTGTCACGGCACCGGCAGTGGTCGGGCTGCTATGCATGGTGACAACCTGCTGCTGTTGCAGACCATCCTCAGCATGCCTGCACAGGCATCATCGGATGGGCATGATGATTAAGATGTGGCAACCATATTGAGGCAGATGGTGAAACAACCACCAATCATCAGTCCCGATCCCATGTTTCTCCTTGGGATTTTAGAGGAAGCAGAGACTGATGGGGGACAGGAGACCATGCCCCTGCCAATGACGGGCCATGCTTCTTCTGACAACATAGCACCTGCAATGTTGCCCACACCCATCCT
The DNA here is from genome assembly GCF_040938575.1 of Ambystoma mexicanum. Lineage (NCBI taxonomy): Eukaryota > Metazoa > Chordata > Amphibia > Caudata > Ambystomatidae > Ambystoma > Ambystoma mexicanum. The sequence continues at coordinate 82,074,865 of NC_090941.1, forward strand.
GGAGCCAGCAGAAGTATGTAATGGTGGGATGCATGTAGGCCCGCAGCCCATGCCAGAGCACATACTCAGACAGGGACGCACTGCATCATCCTGATTTCATCAGCCACGCACACGTGGGGGATGTATGCCTGCTTTCCGCTTTAACTGGGATGAGGTGTTACAGGAAATTGTGCAACAGGGCGAGGTCATGCAGGAGAACCACAGGGACATGCAGCGTCTGGCAGACAATATCATCACATCTAATGCCATGATGTGTACGGAATTCCAACTGTTGCAGGGGGAACTGTCTGCCTTAAGGCAATGCCTGCATGATAGATAGATAAATCCAGCATACAGATCACCGTGTCCGACATGAACATACACGACCCGCAGCCCGCGACATCGCCCCAAAGAAAGAGGCAATAACATATTTGGGCTGCACACTGAACTCAAATTCGATAAATAACCCGGGTCTCTGGAAGTAAGGCCTCTAACCAGCCGTAGGACCTCTAGCCCATCACTGACTCCGGCAAAATGATATGCAGACCGGTGCCTCGACCAGCTGTAAAAAGAACCATCACTCAGACAGCCGTCAATAGCTCCATCAAACCAGCTTCAAAACTTTATTCATGGTCCTGGCTCCCTAAGGTCTTATCAGAGAGGCTTCAGAAATAGCAAACCACCAAGCAACTTAGTCACACACCTCAACAGATTCCAGCAACACCGTCCTTAGGTTGCTGGAACACCCAAGGTTTTAAGAGCACTTAACAATCCCAGGTGAGATCGACTTGGGCGCTTACCCTTGATGGCTTTGAGATAGCCTTTTTTCCGGCTCACAAAGGAGAAAAGGGCTGCCCTTCCTCTGGCATGCTGACAGCAATACGCTCAGGAAGTGGTCTACAGATAAATAGGGTAATATCTGCGACTTCACTGCTTTTGGTGGTTCTGCTTTCATGGTTAAACAAGGCCACAACAAACCCAACGGTGATACCAATATTGATTATTAACATCTACTGGAACCCGCAAGACTCCTACACCAAGGCACTAATAGAGACGATAGCAACTATAATCGATTCAGCCTATTTGGACTTCCAAGGGATCCACTTGCTAATCTGTGGCGATCTAAGCATAAATTGTAGCTCAACAATACATGGTGAAAAGCAACAAGTGATGACACGCATACAGTAGCACGAGGTAAAGCATGGACCAAACTAATGAGCTCAAGACAACTCTTTGATAAAGCAACCACAATCAATAAAACAAATGATATTCCAACATGGGAAAGAGGGACTTCTAAATCAACAATTGATTACATCTTTCTATCGAAGTCTTTTCTGCCAAACTTGATGCCAGCTAAAGTCATAAAAACATCGCAAAGTGACCACAATCTGTTAAACATCAAATGGTCTTCAACCCATTTAACAAAGACTTGCAAGAAATGTCAAAGAATTAACAAAAACATATAAAGGGGCAAAGGAAACGAGAGGTGTAACAACAAATCTGGCACAAGTGGACTACAGGCCACTTTTAGAACCTTATAGAGCCTGTTAACAAGCAAACAACAGGAAGGGGCAAGACAAGAAGCAACACAGCCATATCTTTCACCCGCTTCTTGTAACGAAACGTAATGAAGTTAGCAAAGCGAAAAGACTAGCATCTCGTCATAATAACAAGACAAGCAGAGAGTTAGCCTTTGGATACGCAAAAGAAATACAAGTCTTGGTTAAAATCTTACCGGTCATCACTATACCAGCGCGTCTCGGAGGATATGTTGAAATGCATTAACAAGCGAAATTCTCGTGATTTCTGGACATTAATTAGAACAATGGACAGAACCTCCGACGATGCCTTAACAAACGGAATTCCTGAACAAAATTGCGTACATTTCTACCCTGACCTCTACAAAGCACCACCATCGTTATTTGAAGAAAAGGGCACAGAGCTTAATTCACCCTGGGTTGACCTCCACGACAATGAGACAATTCGAGCAACAATATGTAAATTAAAAAATTCGAGAGCACCGGGGCCCGACGGAATAACAAATATGGATCTAAAAACATCAACCGAAGAATGGAGTGGCCTTATAAGCCTCATATTTAAGAGATGTGACAAAAGCAGAAAAATTCCAACATCTTGGACCACATCAGTAATAGTCCCGATTTTTAAAAAAGGCTGCAAGGATGACACCCGAAATTTCCATCCAATTGCCTTATTAGACATGGTTGGAAAACTCTATGCGATTACACTACTAAAGAAATTTCACGAGTGGGCAAACAAAGCTCCCTGTGCAGATCCACTACAATCAGGATTTAAGAAAATGGCAGGCACAAGTGTGAACATCATGATTCTAATTATCCTGAAAGCAAAGACATTCGAAGGAGGCCCTTGAGTTTGTTTGGCTTTCATATACTTTACCCAAGCATTTGATATAGTAAATCGAGCCAAACTGTGGCAGAAGCTATCAGATTGGAAATGCTTGCCCAAAAATCCTAGGTCCAGTAAAAGCCCTTTATACTAACACCAGCGTCCAAGTGTGGCTGAACAAACAGGGCCTACTTTCATCAGGAATACCAACTGCTAGAGGGGTAAAGCAAGGGTGCCCACTCGCTCCAGCACTTTCTGTGACCTACCTGGGGGATTACAAACTTGCCAATGCCACAACTCGATCTTTTCCACCATCAATTGGCCAGGAAAAGGTACCACGATTGCTTTACGCTGATGATTTGATCCAGCTTGATTATACACCCATTGGACTACAGCACCAGCTCGATTCGCTCTCAAAATATACATCTTCTAACGATTTTGAGATTAACAAATCAAAAATCAAGATTATAATCTTAGAAAATAATACTAAGAAAAGAGAGCACTTGAAATGGTATCTCGAAGGGAGCAAAAGAAAACGTTTCTCAGTTTAAATACTTAGGAGTAACACTGGACAGTACCAAAACAGAAAGAGTGATGCAAAACGTTCTCCACAAAAAAATGAGACATTTAACATCACAAGCTAAAGCAGTACATAGAAAATACGGACGCTACTCGCTCCAACCAACAATTAACTTTTATAGAAATGAAGTGATACCATCCATCACATATGGTGCAGAGGCCATGCCATATCTTCCGAAAACCATTTGGAGTGTTTTGGAAAGCTTCTTCTGGAAAACATTATTAAAACTTCCAGAATCTACACCACTTCTCCTGATCAGACGAGAATTGAACCTATCTTCTCTTGAAGCAATAGTGGACCGAAACAGCATTTTGCTGTACAGAAAAATCATCGATCCAACCAGCTCCCCAATATTTTCAATGATAAAAACACAAATGATAAAAGTACTTTGTAAAATGCTCAACCAGTGGGAAACAGACTGCAAGGAAAAACTTGCCACAATTGGCAGTACACCCATGGAATGATCCAAAATCCAACAAAAACAAAAAAAGAGGCTGGACTAAGCAGATTGTATTTTGACTTTGGATAAAGCACTCAAATACAAACTCACAATGCATCTTCCAATAGTAGCAAGAAAATTGAACGAAATCCAGCCTTTCTTAAAAAAGCATCCCAACTGGAGCCTGCAAAATGTCCTTTTAAGGGCTTGTCTGAACGTCCTTCCAACGAATGAAATTTTAAAAATCAGAGGGCTGTCGCAAATAAACAATTGCAAATTTTGGGGGTTCCCTCTCGAGACCGAAACAATACGACACCTGCTATTGACGTGCCCGGGTACCAGCAGTTTCAGATCTTCATACATGGCTCATCATTTGGGGACTGCAAAGAGGAACTTTGGTGGTCTCGTCTAATCGGGGGGGATAAAATATCATGGGCCATAGCTGCAGGCAAAATCCTTGAACAGATTTTGTCCTCGATTGACATAACAAATTCAACATCTTTGCCTATTAGTGCCTAGACCTCCTAGGTCTTAATTGGCGGCAAGCAAGCGACAACTGATTAGAGAGTCATTTAGAACTATTTAGAACTAGACTTCCTCAATCAACTAATTTTCTTTTTTTTTTGCTGCTTTATACTCCACTAGAAATTTGAAAGACATTTTTGTTTCTTGTAAAAATGTATAAAAATCTCATAAATAAAAAAATAAAAAACTTATTTTCAGTTTTCACCATTTACATCAGATAAAAAAACACCAATATTTGGAACCCCGGACTCCAACGCAAGGGGAGCTCCCAGGGTGCTGGACGGCACGCTCAGCAACATTCTCAGGCAAATGTGCAAGACCCGATCCAAAGAAGTGCAGCTCGCACTTCCCCAGATCTCACTGCCATGCAATATGGTGGAATACATTTTAGCCTCCAGCGCTTTCATACATTTGTTGAATCAGAACCCACTGAATTTTTGATAAAATCTCCTGATCCCTCCCAGCCTTGTCCTTAAACTATTTTCTACTGATGCTAAATTTGGAGAACACAGGTAATTGCTTGTAAACATGACTCGCAAGTAGCAATATGAATCAGCCAGAGTTAGTTTCACATTGTCTTTACACCAGTTATAATTGTTTTCTTTCTTTGAACTGAAAACAACAATCTTAGTTTTCTTCAAATTTAATTTTAGATCTTTGTCTTTAAAATAATCTGATGCATATTAAAGACAACTGGCAATCTCCTTTGGGGTCATATCTATTAGTATAGCTTCATCTGCGCTCGGAGGCCTACCCCAGAATCAGCAAATGCAAGCACGTGGTTAGGTTTATGAATATTGCATGCCTATTGGCCAAGAGACCCATCACCATGTCCTGGAAAACTGTTGGGGGGCCACAATACGGAAAATGGCGCAGGGAATTCGAGAGGTGGGCAGAGGCAGAAACAAAGGTGTGGATGGAAAGGGGTTAACAGGTCAGAGCCTGACGGCAATGATAAGTGGGTTGCATGGAAGGCGCTGGTGTGGGACATGTTCCACCCATCTGACGACAAACCCCCCTGAGCGAGACAATCAGAGTAAGAGACACTCGCTTCGTGTCCGGACAGTCACTTGACTGCACCCAACTGACAATGGCCAACCGTGAGACCTGAAGAGTGGGAGAAAGAGTTGAGCCCCAGGCACTGTGGTGCTTGCCCCAACAGACATTACAACACAACATATGGCACGTGTAGGAAGTTGTTTGTTGTTATTTGTTTTTATTAAAACATTGGTGTAAATGCATGACATGAACAGAAAGCGAAATATTGAAATGCATGGTTGTATTTATACAAATGCCAATACATTTTTTTTAAAAATAAAATAGCTTCCTCTGCATAAAGAAGAGTATATTACATTACCCCATTCAAAGAGGGAGGAAAAAGGCCTGGCAGATATGAGACAGATATACAATATGATAAAAAGATAATAAACAAAAGCAGGGCCATTGGACAGCCCTAGCGCACACCTTTATTAGTGGAGAACACACTTTTAGGGCCTCCATTGGGATTAGCTCTCACAGAGGTGCTTGTGTAAGAGGACAAATGGACGATCAATTGCAATAGAGAGACATGCACCCCCAATCTCATGTGTTTATTCCAGAGAACAGAGTGATCAATGGAGTCAAATGCTTTAGCTACATCAAAAAAACCTGCATCTACAACTAATCTTTACATAATTATCTAAAATGGTTGAAAACACAAAAACATGGTCAGATGTCAAGAATCCCTTTCTAAATCTGAGCTGATAAATAGGAAGTATGTTATTTTCCTCGGCCCAGGTCTCTAACCTGACCAGCAGACAGTTAATATGGATTTTTGAAAATGCAGTCTAGTGATGATATGGGGTGGTTGCAGTGAGGATCCAGCCTCAAGCCCTTTTTAAAGATAGGTTTAATTATACCCAAAGACCAAGAATGGGTAATAGTCATTGACTGAGCGATTGAGTTAAACAGTGCTAATAGGACCGCTGACCACCATTCTGGTAACCAGTTATATACTTCTGGTCTAATACCATCCGAATCTGGTGCCTTGCTGGTCTTGGTCCCGGTGAGAGCACGCACAACTTCGTCCGGTGGGAAATAAGGCCTGTGTCCCCATTTGCCAGCAGAACAGATATTATACCATCTTCAAACATGATGGCCCTAAAGTGCTGGTTCCATTCATGGTCTGATATAGAACAAACCGTATCCTTTATATCATCCCAGAATCCACGTGACACCAGATTCCCAAAACCCTTTGCATCTCTATCTCGTATAGTTACTGCCAGTCTATCCCACTGAGATTCGTAAAACTGTTTTCTCTTTAGCTCAGGAGTTTTTTATAATTGCACTTAGCCATGTACCTGATCCCCATTGTGCTATTTTTTTGTTTTAGATGCTAACCACATAGCAAACTTAGGTCTACGACACTCCATGTCAACCCATGGAGCATCGTTACATAACCCTAACTGCCTCCCTGATTTATCAGCTAACATGGGATTGACAGAATACCTGCACCTTTCGGAGATAAAAGTCACCAATTTCTCCATTAGCCACAGGACCCTCTGCAGGTACAAGTGACAAAAAATTCTCTCGTCCGAGCTGTGTGTTATCCAGAATTTCCACCATCTTTTCATTTGACAATTTTCTAGAATGGTGGTCTGAGGACAAATTGTCACCTATAGAGATGATGGACTTTAGAAAAGCGAGTGATGACTCCATATTCCACCCAAGAGGTCGTAATCACTTTCCGGGCAGGGACATTCCTCAAAATGTTCCACCCTCTAAAAAATAATAACAGTCAACCAGACAATAGTTGATTAGAGAGTTACTGCCGGCACAACTAAAAGTAAACTTAGGGGGATAATCACCCGCAGACCTCCCATTTAATTTGACCAAAGCAGTAGAATTTAAAAAACAGTCTAGTAGAATGCCACGTGAGTCACCAAGCGCCAGATTTCTTTTCCTCCTGGGGATCCCCCCACTCAGTAGCAATCCCCAGATTTGACAGTTTAGCGTTAAAGTTGCCTACCATGGCCATGATTGACTCACATTCACATAGTAAAAAATCTGCCAGCCATCCGTTAGGAGATGTGATATTGTTTGAATGCTCCTTCAGGTGGAGGTAGATATTCCCTATAAGGAGCATGGGGTCCACCTAGTTGCCTTGTTTAATAGATGTCAACAGAATTTGATCTGAATGTGTGGGAATATGAATGGGGCCCTACGCCCCGGCGCATCGTACCAAAGCCCTTGCATAGCCTAACAGCACCCTCTCGAGTAGCTGGACCAATTCTTATCCAATAGCCCGGAAAGTATTTCACCAACAAAGAGTCATCAAAGAACCATGCCTCTTGAAAACATAATACATCAACATTTCTTAGCCAATGTGGCCAGTCAGAGTCTTCTAGTATATTATTCACCCCTGCCACATTCAAGCTTGGCAGTCGAACTGCAGATAATTGAGAATTAGGCATATCTCCCCCCCTACGACATCGTTTACAACAGAATTTGTCGTTCAGACTACTTATACTAGTTCTGGGCTCAATATTATTGGAACTGCCAAGGCTGCTAAGTCTATGAACTAGTTGGACCCCTACTAAAGAGACCCCAATCGCATGGTATGTTTGTCAAAAACTGTATACTGACCCCTTAGTCTGACTCAAATATTGGCAGCTGAAAAACAGTGGGCGAGCCAGTGTTGAGCTCCAATTCTTCCATAGTGAGGTCTATAATAAAACCCTCCGCAAGGCTGGAATAGGCAGGAGTGCCTGATCTTGCAAAAGGCGAGCCAGCATCAGGTTTTGCCAGGCCATTGCAGTACCTTTGTCCGCCAGGACCTCTCGACAGTTTAATACACATGGTCGGAGATAAGGGTGTGCAAAAGATAAATGGACATTACAGCCCTTACAGTACATGCAATCAGAGAGAATGTGAACGTGGGGAAACTGTTTAAAAGAAATATCATTTACTCGAAGAACTTCAGTCAGAGCTTTGATCAGCATTGTCCTATAGGAGTTCTTGTTTCCTTGTGTTAGACCCTTGAAAAAAATTATTAAGTTATTCTCTCTCCAACCCATCAAGGGGTCAGCGGTTAGATGTAAGCAGCCAGATTTCAAAACGTGCTGGGGGAATCGCTGAGTGTGTCCTGACATGTGTATTCTCCGGGTCCAGTTCTGTCCCAGATACTGCTGACAACTGTGAGTCACAGGTGGTTGCAAGGGGGACATTCTCTTATGCTGGTTGATCCCAAATATGAACCCTCAGAGGCGGTAGTTTGACCAGAACATAGACACAGTGATGGGAGGGCAGCTCATTCATTTTTCCTTAAGCTAGTTGTGGGAATATCCCCACACGCTAGAATCAAACACGGGCAATGACTTGGCGACAGGCCGCTTTTGGAAATCCTCCGTCATGTTAGTCAATGATCCAATTATGTCTAGATATTTGTCCGTATAGACCATGGGCCTCATTACACGGACGGCGGTAAGGGTTAACGGTCACCGTTAATGGCAACGGTGACCGTTAACCCTTACCGCCGTACTACGAGGTCCCTTTGCGGGTTGGAGGAATTAACGCCTGCTTCTTGCAGGCGTTAAGTACCAACCCGCTAAGGGACCTCGGAGCTAATTACGGCACCGCAAAATTGCGGTGCCGTAATTAGCGCCTTCCCCATTCCCATAGAGCCCTATGGGGCAGAAATGGGAATGGGGAAGGGCAATGGCGGAAGGGGGATTTACCGCCCCTCCAACCTTGGAATGGGGCGGTAAATCCCCTTTCCGCCAAGGCGGTGCCGGTAATATACCGGCATGGTCCAGGGTGCTAATAGCACCCTGGATTACCGCCTTCCGTGTAATGAGGCCCCATGAATTTTGACCTTTGCTCGGTCTGTGATCATAAAGATGGATTCATCTCGTGGCAAGCATTTGCTAGATGATTCACACAATCAAAAAACTAGAATTGCGCAGGATTCTTTCTGGGCCACTATCGCTTGGAGAGTCCATCAGCTCGTCATGCGTCTCCTGTGGTGCTGGCATAAACTGGGCTTCAGAATTATCCGTACACATATTCTGATGGTCCGAGTGTGCCAATACTGTCCCTCACATACTATCGCCAGACTGCTAAGTTTGCAATAGAGGCTGGGCCTATAGCACAGGCTGAGGGATTGGAGATGCAGCAGGATTGCCAGAGACCCCCATCGTCATTTCCGAGAAACAATCCACAATGGCACTAGAAATAATAGGGATCGGTGGAAAAAATATCTCGGCTGTACCATTATCTGGAGCACAACAGACTGAGCCGCTCAGTGCTATAATACTGTCTGCAATTAATGGCAAACTGTTGTCCATAGCCAGTGCCTGTCCCTCGGCTGGAATCAGCCAATCTTCATAATCTGGCCTACCTCAGGGTACACTATTATTAACAAAGACACTAGATTGCCTGCACATGCAGTTCTCGTAATGTTGATCAATGTAGCCTCAATGTGGAATCAAGAGTGGCTCTACCCGACCACTAGGAACTGAGTTGCAAAGAGGGTTGCAAAGGGGGTGCTGAAGATATTGAGACATTTGAATGATTTGACGGAACAATCTCACTGAAAGAACACTCCCTGCACTTTCCTACACAATGCAAGACTCTTTCAGCACATGGGGCCAGAGATCAAAGTGGAGATGCTTGAATGCTGGACACAGTCAGCTAGCCCAGGGACTTAGATATAGGAGACATTTCAATAGTTAATCTCCCAGGGCTGCTCATACCCGGCATAGCAGAAGATAACTGAGGGGTTTGACGCAATCTGATAATTGACTTGCTTCATCAAGCCCCCTTGATTATAGACTGCTTTAAAGAGTCATTACATTTGCTTTCAGATTTACAACATTACTAGTCTGCCTGGTGCACTTTTTTGCTTCTGTCGGATAATAAAACCTTCCTGGATGCAGCAGTACTCGCTTTGCCCATCCTTCCAGCTTAGCTTGCATTGAATTTGTGAAGTAACCAGTAATAGGGGGTATGGGGCTACCAAGGACAACCAATGATGAAAACTAACAGAGGCAGTATAAACCTACCCCTATGACCCCCACGCCCACAGGACACACTCTGCCTGTCTGTTGTGCCAAAGACCTTGCACCAGAAAATAAAAACTTCCCTTATGTTGTCAAGCTGCACAGTGAATTTATCTTCATGACATCCACTTCCGACACGCTGGTGAAATGTAGAAAAATGCTGGTCGCACACACACTCACAATGAGCTGAGCAAAGTCCACCAAAAAACAATAAGAAAACAATAGGAATTTGTGTAGATGTTCTGTAGATAGCCAGGTTACAGAATATACATCTCTTGGTGTTCAAGAGATAAATTACCTACGGATTAGGTTCCCTCTTTGTGTATGTATTCATCGCTCTGGGCAAGCCTGCCAACTCCGTAGCCACGTCACCAGTTTCTCCAGTTGAACTAGGCACATGAGCCGCACCTGCTGCACTAGCGGTGCGTTATGCACACCCAGCGACTTGGCACCTCGGCACCTCAACGAGGATCAACAAAGTGCACACACCGGAGCTGGAACTGGAGCGGGACACAATCACTCCCAACAGGCACTCCCTACAAGCTCCGTGAGTGGCCACCAACACGCTAGAGGAACAGCCCCACTAAATTAAACATATGCCTGCACGTCTGGACATCTGAATGTGTCAAGCCACACTGAGGAAGTCAAGAAACACTCATCCACTTCTGACACAAAAAAGGCTGTGCCTGCATGAGGAGATGAAAGCCTCAAGGGACCAGCGCAGGCAGGAGATGCCAGACTTGTGTGTACTCCTGAATGAGCAAATGAAGGCCTCAAGGGAGCATCCCTGACTGGAGATGTCCTCCCTGAGGGACACTCTCAAAATCCAGATGGATGCAACAAGGGTTGTCATGCAGGCGGACATAAAGGAGACATGCAAAGAGAGTCATCAGGACCTGGTTGCTATTGGCGGACTGTTGCATGCTGAGGTGTCGCGTGTGGCAGCCACACAAAAGGAATAGGCATTGGCTTTGCGTGACCAGGCCCCCCATCCCAGGATGATCCACAGGGTGGGTCTTAGCAAGACTTTACATAAGTGATGCTATTTTGGATTTACCTGCACATCATTCTTATGTTGCTTCTGACCTTACCACGCCCCTTCCTCATGCCGCCCACTGACTATGTGCACAGTGATAAATTTATTTTTTATATTTTGTTTTTGCTGTCTAAGGTGGACTCCTTTTCTTTGTTTGATAGACATACTCCAGGCGGCATGTTCATACTGACATGTTCAATGAGGATAACTGACGTGCTGATTTACAGAGGCACATGACCGAACATTCAGGTAAACATTATGTTGACCCATGATGTACATTATATGTGGAGTATTTGTGACAGGGTCCTTGCACTCTATTGGACATGTATCCATTGTCATTTCAGGTCACTAGGCACAGTCAGCACCCTGTGAATGCACCCACATCCCTCTCCTTCTATCCAATTCCCCATTCCCTCTGCTGGACACTGACACTCCTGACACAAATGAGGAGGCACAGTGTTAGGTGGAGGTGGTGAGGAATACACATCACAACAGCAGTGACACATTGTAAGGGAGTACACAGTCAAGCATTTGCATGTTTGTTGACCTATGATTTCCAGTAGTGTCCTGATGTGGCACAAGTAGGGTTGTGCATGAAGTTGTCAATCTGGTGATATGTGGGTGATTATCACAGTCTACGGACATGGAAGTTGTACGATTTCCATGATTGAGCACGTTTTTTTCACCTATGGATGCGGCTCAATATGGGATGGTATGCCATGCTCTTTGTTTGACATTGTTCAATGGGTCCTGTCCATGTTACCTTAGTAGTTGATTTGTGTAGCCAAGTGACCATGTTATCTGTATTTGTATGTTTGGGTGAGTGACTTGGGGAATGCAAGGATTAATACTAAGGACAGTGCCCATGTTTTCAGTTTTCTATGTAAAGGATGTGTTTGGAGGATATATGTGATTTTCTGAGTATGAGGCACACACCATATGTCAATCCTGTTCTGCCATTCTGAGGTTGTTATTTATGGCCCAACTGTACTTGACATGTTTCATCTTCGAAGTCCATAAGGGATGTGGCTATGGTGTGACTCTCACTCTGGATGTTATTCATGTGAAGTATGTCTGGACAAGCTGATTTTATATGTGCTGGCCCCTCACCCTTCGGACTGCTAATGGTATGGCTACTGCCTGTGGCTGCGGCTGCAACCCCTCATGCACCTCTATAGGTATGCCACGACATGTTGCTATATTATACAAGATGCAACATAACATTATGATTTTATATGACAAAGCTGGTGCATACAACAGTATCCCACATGAATGGTCCAGGCAGCGGAACCATGATTTCAGTACTCCAAATGTACACTTGACTATGCCTCTGATGGCAATGTGGGCGGCATTGTAGCGGGCCTCCGCTGGTGTCGTGGGATTTCGGATAGGCGTCATCAGGAAAGATGTAAGCGGGTAAGCACTGTCCCCTGTAAATGAGCATAATCAAATTGTGTTATGGTTTGTTATTTTAGAGTGGTTTGTATTGGATGTGACCCCCGATCAGTGTGTTTTGGTGTGTGTGCTGGCTGATACTCACCAATGAGCCACTTGTTGCCGAACGTTCCCGATGCCGGTGTCTGGTGGATGGGGGAATGGCGTAATATGTAGCTATCGTGGGTGCATGCAGCGTAGTTTGGGTTCACATGATATGATATGATATGATATGATAGGTTATATATAACTAGCTTAATACCCAGAGGTTTCTAAGCGCGGACCCGGGGATCAAACCTGTGTTGCTCCGTGTCGTCTTGCTTCCAAGGCGAGCACGTTGCGGCTGAACTATCCTCCAAGACTGCATCATGTGACCCTTTTCATCACAGATGGCCTGCATGTTCAGCGAAAGGCAATTTATTCTGTTCCGATTTCTGTGTCTCGGGGGGGGGATGTAGTGCGACATGTGTGCAATCAATTGCCACAAGTTCCTGTGGAAACTGGGAAACTGCATATAAAACTTGAGCCACTCTTTGTCTTGTCTGCACGTTGCATGACATGTCTATGTGGCTGTGAACATGTGCTATGAAGCAGCTTAGGGCCTGTTTGAGGAAGTTTTGATTGCGTAGACTGTGAAATACCCCCGACAATATCTGTGGTCTGTTGGAATGTGCCAGTCCCCAGGAAGTGAAGGGCAGTTAGGACTTTCACCAAGGGTGGTATTGGCTGTGAGCACATGGTTGGGGACACTAGGCCATTCTCCCACTCCCTGACCAATTCAAGGATGGCATGGGGGAGCGCCATGTGCCATAAACGTCCTCATCAGGCATGCCGAATATTGTTGTCAGTGTATGGTAGATTCTGGCCCTCCTCCTCCTTCTCCTTCTCATCCTCCTTCCATAAAGCAGAAGGTATGCGAGCAAAGCAGGAATGTGCATGGTCACAAGGTTTCTCTACAATTGGTGGTTTTTAAACCTGGGATTGCACGGCACAGTCTCACTTTGTAGCTGGTCCCGGGTGGGGGTGAAATTGATATCCTTTTTGGTTTGCACAGATGCATGAGTGAATTTGTAAACACGGGTTTGTTTTCACTTCATGGGGCGTGTTTGTACATTTGCACTGTGCCTCCCTCCCCACGCCCATGTTATCCCACGTTTCTCTACTTTTATGAGGACATTTGCATATTGTGTAAGTAGTTATTTGACTAGGTTGCATAGGAGAACAAAGTCAACTTTTGGCATGGTTGACACACTTTTGACATGTTATATCATGTCACTGTTGACAGAATGATTCCAAGGGAGCATTTAGCCATGCACTATCTTCCAAATAACTACTTTTATGTAATACTGCACGTCATCAGAATATTTCTGTAGCAAGATACCAAGGTCTTTGATAGGAGCTTCTACTGTCTCCAAGTAAAGATTAAAATTCACTGGTGATAGGGCGGAGCCATGCAAAACTCTCCATAATACTGTATGTTGCAGTGATATGAATTTCCCTAGCTGTACTCATTGGTGTTTGTTTGATAGGTAAGAGGTAACTCAGACAAGCACGCATTCTGTTAACCTCACCGTTGTAGCAAAACACATTTGCTCTTGCCAGTACTCCAAACAGTTATCTGTAAAATACAGTATGAATACAAACACAGCCATCACTTCTGTGCTGAATACCACTCAATGTATCAATATATAGCAGGTTCTTCTGATCACTGGCTTAGCCTTAAGAACATTCGACTAATTTAAGTCAATGATCATGAATGTACCTAATGTTTTGCATTGATGACGCAAACAAGCCAAGAGAGGGGCAAATGGTGAGCCCTTGTTGATTATGTGGCCAACACCAAAGTCTTTTTTAGTGAGCAAGAGTGAGAGAAGTTGGCCAAATCAGCAGGTAGTGCAGTTAGAGGCACTGGTTCATGGAGGAGATCCAGGTTTCAGTGACTCCCATCACCAAGAGTCTGAGGTGAAGGGAGTCGATGTGGTCAGTGAGGAAAGTTGTTTTGTTGCAGAGGGATTTTGCATTCCAGTGGCACAGGGTGAGGTCAGCAGGTGGGATAGGGAGTGAAGATGTGGGTAAGGGTAGCTGTTGCAAGCCCAGGAAGGGAGATTAGGTTACAGTGGGATGTCTGTGAGAAATATGTGTGGCTAAGGTGCTGCTTGCATGGAGAACAAACAATTAGGATGGTGGGCACGAGTGGTTGGAACAGAAGGACTGCTGCAAAGAACATGGGCTAGCCAGAGGCATCATTAGCGAGGGAGAGAGAGGACATTGGAATGAATAGAAGCATAATGAGGTGAGAGGAGTAAAAGTATAGTAGGGAGGGTTGGAATGACCCAGGAGTGGGTCAGCTGAAGCACAGTTTAGTGACCAAAAAGAGTATGTGTTCACTTAGTTTATTAGTACATGTGTGCAATAATATTACTTACAGCCACCACCTTGGCTGCAGTAATGGTATCAATTTGGAGTGGAAAGTAAGCTTTGAAAAGGCTTTCCCTTTGCCAAGCTCACTTTGCCAAGTCATACTGGCAAGTCCTCCCTAGGTTTTCGTATTTTGCAGCTCAATGATCCGGTCATCTGGGCTGTCTTGCGCACCAATCCTGTCATGACCTTGCAGATCATGTTAGTGGAAGGCAGCAGGAATTTGAGGCATGCTGGGGATGATAATACCCTGCGTTATTTCTACCCTACGCATTACTGTGTTACTGAGATACTACCCTAAACATCGATACTCTTTCTAGCAACCATGGAGACATGGAAGGTAAGTTCAGTCAGGATGCAAAACTGTTAAATGTAGGTCTGTGCTAATCTCATTCAGGTCTTACCATTTAGATTGTTAATGCCATACAAATGTATGATCTTGATAAAGCTGTGATACAATCCCTTATACTGCCATGTACCTTAAAACCTAGACCTGTTAGACATTATTTTCAGGCTTGAAGGGGAAACAGATTCTATGATAAATTAAACTATTTTCAGAAGATTTCTTTGAGGAAACAAAGTGATTTCCTCTAAGCTGATACCTCTAAAACTAAAAGATAGTGCTTAAAATTAACAATTGAAATCAGCAAAATTCATCACTTTTGGGTTGAAGATTATCCTAAACTCTGGGAGAAACGGATGTACATCTGCAACCCAAAATATGATGCACTTGCTAATCATTCCTCAACTTATAAAAGTGCACACGTCATATCCCATGTAAGTATTGAAATTGAAAATAGTGAAGGCACCAGTAACTTCAATAACACCATATTGAGTAATGATTAAGGATTGCCTTACAAAAGGAGTTTTTTCTAGATCATGTCAGAAAGTTCATGAAAGTAAATAAAAACAAGGCCAAAAAGCATACCACATTTCAACACCCTCTTGCAGCCATACCAAGGTAAAAGGTATAGATCAAGAGGAAGAAGAGGTGAACAAAAGCATCGATGCAGACGCATATGATGCTTACAACATCCAAACAAAGTCAGAAACAGCGGGCAACTGGATTTACAGAAATATGCATCATAAAATGATTGTCCTGCATCTATCTAAGCAGAAGCTTGAAATGTTAGAACTGAGGTCTTGAAATGGGGACTCTCCTTTGCCCCTTCCAAGCCTTGTAATCCTTCAGACATATATCTACAGACTTACACATTGTTAAGAAAAATGTCCATCATCTAATCGATAGGGGACATATATCCACACATAGCATACACAATTTTAGGAAGATTAGTTGATAGTTGTTACTATTACTATGAATGTGTGGGATTATCTCAAAACCAATAAACAGCATGTTTGAAGCTGGACACATCATTGCCATGGCCTATGCAGTTTAGGCATTGATCTAAATATGTTCCTAGTCTTTTAGCAGACTGCTGCATGCATACTTTCTTCCAAGCAGTTACAGATGATGTATACAAAAAGTGTTGAGTTTAACCTGGCACTTAAAACCAGTTATGTGCAAAAGTTAATAGAATAGAACGAGAACCTTACTTCAATTATCCATTGATCCAACATTCATCATAAATGAAGTTGATAAAGGGTGCAATACAGTTCCTGAAAACAAAGAGGCCACTTACGCTTGTAGGTATCTGGGTTCCTGGGGAGCTACCAGAAGTTGCCCAGTGACACAACAAAACAGATCACTTTGAAGTGCTTTCCTATGCCATTTGTTGATTAACACTCCTGCTTTCAAAGAGATGAGGGGAAATACGTTTGGATTATCATTCAATCTAGAGCCCCAACTATATACTTTTTACCCAAGAAGTATAAGCCCTATAGCAAAATACCTGATATCAGACAAATAATGAAGGGTAGGGTGGGCGACTCACTCTGTATCAAAATTTAGGATTGAGCAGATTGTGGCAACATCAACTAACATATGCTGAATACGAACAGACAGTGTGTAGCAGTTTTGGCAAAAGGTGCTTCATATTGATAATTTCTGAAATTATTCCCTGTGAAAGCTCCACATAGGACTCAATACCATACCTACAGGTGAAATGAGCCGATGGGATTGTAGCAAGGAATAACACAGTCAAGCAGAAGTCTGTAAAATAAGTACATTATTCAAAATTCATGTCTATGGTGCTCAATGTATCAGTGAATCTGAAAGATAAATCAAAGTACCTGGCCAACAGCGACAATGTCAGCTATATAACATAGTATTTAGGATGGACTGGCACAATTTACAAGGTGATAATGAAACATTGGCACGTGCTTGCACTGGAGTCAGTCCTAACAGAGTGCATATCCAAGCATCCAGAAATGGTGTATGAAGAAGGAGACAATGGCGACAATGCAGAAATCAAAACGTATCCCTACTTAAATGATTACTTCACATGATACATGTCACTGTAATTGGCTGAAAATAATTAGGCAACTCACCAGACTATTGCAAATGTGGACGATGTTCTATGCGTACATTTACCTTTAGTAATGTCACAAAATTCACAACTATTACTAATAGACACCATCAGAATACAGGATGCATTAATTGCAAGAGTGCAAACATGGTGTATGCAATCGCGTGTATTTGTAATAAAATCTATGTGGTTAGCACAATTGAGAACTAAGCACAACACTCCAGGAACACTTGACAATAAATGGCAAGAATGACTGTACCGATCTACTCACACAGCATGAGCAGAAATATCAGCTTTCTAATAAAGAGGAACTGAGATATCTTGGAATTGAGAGGGTCCAGGAAATGTGGTGGGGAAGGGATCTTGAATTATGACTACGCCAAAGGGAACCTTGAGCAATCATCATGTTGAGAGGTACCTGTATGGGAATGAACATGGACCATGAGTTGAATGTTTACCTGTGGAAATATTGATACAATGTTAATATTCATTTAATAAAATGGTTTCTCGGTTTTGCTTCAAAAACTGCAAATGTAGCGGAGATTCAGGTTCCCAACTTTCACTCAACAGTTAAACTAGTTTTTATTAATGTAATTTGGGCAGGAAACTGGCAGATACCATGTTAGGAATTTCCAAATTACTTTGACTATCTAGACATAGTAGGGAATGTCTACTTATACATATATATGTATTCTTTAGAATGTATTGTTAACATGAGTTATAAGAGGTTGTATGTTCTGAATTGTATTAGTAAAATATTACTTCCACAAATGCAATCCAATGATGGTTTGGCGTTGGTGCTTATGCTTATGCTCCATACAAACAAACTTGATGCAAACATATTTGTCATTATGGTGATACCTGTGCCCCATCAGGCCCCATCAGCTTACATGCTATGTGCACACCAATGCCAGGATATAGCTCAAAAGCATGTTTTTCTGACAAGTCACATTTCTTCCTTCTGCCAAACATGCCAAATGCTATAGATGTGTACAATGCATGAGCTCCTTAGGTAAATCCAAGTTAATTTCTATTGTACTGATTATAATTTGGAAGCAGCTCATTTAGATTTCACTATATGAGTTGAACTCTTAATTTGTTCTTTGAAAGTCGGTCTTTTTTTTTCTTTAAAGGATATGTGTCACACAAGACCCAGATCCACTCTACTTAAAACTCAATGATCTATTGCATTGTGTTTCCTAGTAAGATAACGGGTCAGAACCCCCAATAAATATGACGCGTTCATTGTGTTAGCTGCCAAACTATATTTCTGTCTTATAAGAGGTTGTTTTTTACACACATTATTAATTAATGAACACCCAAACTGATGACTTGAAATACGATGTTACTTATTCACACAAAAAGTGCCTCTATTTTTGGGTCAGAACAATAAAGGAATCTTTATATATGCAGCATTCTGGCTCATAAAAAACTTATATGGTTATACATTTCTCCTACTTAGGCATCCAAATTGTTGTTCACTACTAAATATACCGATTGGTGTCATAGTACGATCAAAGATGTATGGATTATTGAGTATGTGCTTAATTTATGCAGAATGCTTTCTGGTAATGTTAAGCAAACATGAGTAAACACTGATTAGGAGATATAATTATGTCTTAAAAATATTTCTCTTAACTACTACTGCATGCCTAAAACCTAACAATAAAAGTACAGAAGGTTAACTGCAAGTCAAGTGACCACTTGATTTCAACTGATAGAATCCCTGTGATGAGAGATCTTGGTTTTTTATCTTAATTTTCGCACAATTCAATAAATGGTTCCATTGTTTGAGTGATAATGATCGGTGCCTGTCATTGCCATGTCAAGGGGAATTTCTTATGATGCCATTCAAACATAATTCATGTTGGGCCTCATTCTATGTCGGCTGGTCTGGTAAAAAAGTGCTGGTATTCGTGGATACCAGCACTTTACCGGACCGGCTGACCACGGGTTTGCCGGTGGGGCACCATGGTTATGCCAGCTAGCCAGGCACCCTACCGGCAAAAAAAGTCCTCATTACCAGCACAGGCATTGGCAGTGCTGGTAATGACGGCAACTCCTTTCACGTAGTCCTACGGCACTCCATGAATGGGGATTTACACTGCCACTCCAGCAGTCGGAATCCGGCGGCAATGAGTCTGTGCTCTCATTGTGTTTTGTGCCTGGTATTTGTTTTTTTTTATTTGTTTCATTGTTTATTATTGATTAACATCGTTAATGGGCCCAGGCTTTGACAAAGATCTGTGAGTGGCATACATATCACCTGCCAGTTCTGACAAATCTGAATTTTCACACTATTATTTTCACACAGACACGGCTTCTGGGTGCATGTAGAATAGTAGACATATTTGTTTTGTCAATACGCAACCTAATGTTTGCTTCTTTCCAATTCACTTCTAAAAACGTACTAAAAAATCAGAAAAAATCCCTTTGATCAGTAGCACATGGTCTCATATTTTAATAGTGCTGAGGGTAACTCATTCACACATCAGTTCAGGTTAAGGCCATTGAACCCTACCCAATCCAAGATCTGCCCCACAACCTGCCCACTTCCCTGTGTGTTACTCATCCAGAAGGTACTCTTTTCCTTAAGGTCAACATACAGGGCCTGATAGGATGCTCAGAGAAAGGTGGTTAAGGGATTAGGAGAGCAATTCTGGAGCCCACAGCATTAACAATTGTTGGGTGAAAAAGTGGCTCCCACAGAACTCTCTCCTTTCATCTTTATTTTATTTATTTTTAAAATCTTTTTATTGAGTCAAAACCATGTAACTAGCATACATTCACAAGCGTGTCTCAATCCCAGCAGTAAGGTTCATACGCGTACACTGTGACACCACGTAACTGCAACCAAACAAGTAGATAAAAAGGAAAAAGAAAGAAGAGAAAGAAAGAAAGAAAGAAAAACACACCCCAACAAAGTAAGACCACAAAGACACGCAAACATGCAAAGAGTAAAGAGTAAGATACATAGGGAACAGCGGAGTGTCCTCACGTGACTGAGGATAAGACCTAAAGAGTGAGTCAGTATTACTGCAAACACATAATACAGTAAAACTGTACCAGGTAGTCAAACCAGGGCACTGGACAGTGAGAACCGTCTCAAGCTTATCAGTAATTCACAAGACAACATTTTAGAAGGTAGCTCTAAGTGGCTTGTCATCTGATGGCTGAAACATGGCTAGGATGAGGGCCTTCCAGGCCTCAGTATCAGTGGTTGACTCACATGCGCCCTTGTTCAAGGCCGTCAACCAGGCCATTGTCTCAGCTAAGCACCATCGCTCCATGTCTCTGTGCCATAAGTTATACTGGGGACCGGTCGAGAGTTTCCAGGATATAGCTATGCATCTCTTGGCCAGGTCGCAAGCAAGGTCCATGAATTTGTTCACATGCTGGAATTTATGCGGTCTGGAGTACACTAGCAACAGGCACTCCAGCGGGTCTCAACTGTACCTGGTAACGCCTGCCTTTATAAAAGATCATTCAATTTGGGAGCAAATGTCCCCCACTCAGACACATTGCCAGAGCATGTGCTTTAAGTCAGCTCCCGACATGCAGCACCACAAGCAGGCTGATGTGGGTTTCATATCAAACTTAGCCACTCTGCAGGGGGTCATATAGTTAAGATGAAGAACATTCAGCTGAATTAATCGGAATCAGACATTCTGGGATACTTTTTTTAACATGAAACAATGCACTTTCTCATTGTTCCTCAGAAATATCTTGACCTACATCAATCGCCCAGCTCTCTTTTTGCTGTTTATTCTATTACTGACCATGTCCACCAGGCATCCATACAGTCTGGATACTGGGTGCATCCCGTCCTCTAATTCATACATCAAATTTAGGAGTTTGTAGGTTCAGGTTCATTAGGCAACACAGCCTATTTGCTCTTGGATACTCTGGTAACTATTAGGTGACATTAAAATTAACCCCTAGGGAGACCCTCTTTTTGCATCAAGCTCTCCCAGTCTCAAAACATTCTGTTCTCATACATATCCCTCATGCATACAGACAAAGTTCTTCCCATCAACTGGCTTCCCTCAACTCATCAGGACTGATGAAAGCATCAGTTACAATGGGGACATGTGGTGAATATGGGTGTCGCTAGCGTAATACTTTTAGTGTTCTATTCCAAATCTGTCTACCCAGTGTAATCAATATTGGTTGATGACCCAGACAGCATTGCTGAACCCATAGTGCCTCCTTGAGCCAAGCGTGGTGTGTCAGTGTATGATGCATCCCAGCCTCCGGGGTGGGCTCATCCGACAGCCACGTTGCCAGATGGCCGATCTGAGAGGCCGGAGAGTAGAGCTCCAGGTGAGGGAGTTGTACCCTCAAGGCATGCACAGAGTGTGTAACGCTATTCTGTGTTGGCCATGCCCCCAAAGAAAATCCCTAAGTGTGGCGTCAAGAGCCCGGGAAAAAGGGAGCTCAAATGTAGCAGTGCACATTAGAAAAGGCGTAAAGTAATCTAAGAAGAACTATAATTTTTACTAAAGTGCCCAATCCCATGAGCGAGAGTGGTAGTCTGGCCCAGAATGTGATATATCCCTACACCCCTTTGACTGCACTTACAGTGTTAATATAATGCATGTCATTATGTGTATGCGCTACCTGAATGCCTAGGTGCCTAAAGGTGTATATTTCCCAAGTTAACCCCACGTCTGGGAGATCTGCTGCATCAAGATCCCGAAGACCAGCTTGCGGAAAAAGACACAACTTCTGCCTGCTGAATGAGATTCCAGAAAGTTTTGCAAAGTCACCCAACACATTTAGGATATGGGTAAGTTATGTGCTGGCTCACATAGATATAGAAGGACATCATCCGCAAAGAGAAATATAAGATGTCTAGAGCACCCTATCGTTATGCCGGCTTCCAAGTATTCTTGTATCAGTTATACTGCCAAAGGCTCCAGTGTTAATATATAAAGCATCGGCGAAAGCGGGCACCCCTGACATATCACCCTTTATATGTCCCATAGATCAGATATCGGCCTACCTGATTTCATTCTAGCCACTGTTCGGATGTAAAGTAGTCTGACCCAGCAGATAAAGCCCCCCCAAATCCAAAGGACTACAGTGCCATGTAGATCCACTCCCAAAATACTGAGTCAGAGGCCTTGATGGCATCAAGAGATGCCACCACATATGATGCATCCCGGCAATTTGTTTGATCTATTACGTGTTGCAGTCGATGTAGGTGGAGGTACTACGGCCAGGCACAAAACCGGTTTGGTCCGCATGTATCAGAGCGTTAATTACCTTATGCAGTCATCCAGCCAATATCATAGTGAGTATTTTGACATCATAATTCAGCATGGCCAGGGGACAGTAAGTTTCGCACTTTTTGGTCAATTTCCCAGGTTTAGGAATAGGGATCACCAGTGTTTCTCTCATGCTAGACAGGAGCAGGCCACCCTCATAGGCCTCAAAAACTTTCAGTGAAACCGGAGTGAGTACGGTGTTATATGTTTTGTAGAATTTAGTCGGGAGCCCATCACCTCCCGGCAACTTGCCAGAGGACAGAAATGCAATCGCAATCTCCAACTCCTTATCAGTGAAGGGCTGCTTGAAGGCAGCAGTCTGCTCCGCGGCCAGCCTCGGGAGTCGGAACAAGGAAAACACAGAGTCCATATCCTCTGGGGAAACCATTATATCATGCTTGTACAAGCTGGTTTAGAATGTCGCAAACACATCGTTTATTGCAGCCTTGGATTTCCACGGGCCCCACATTCATCATATAGTAATGTGGTTGCCTTTTTGGGTTGTTACTTTTACACAATCACGCCAGCATCCTCCCAGACTTGTCACCCTCTGCTTGTATCCATGCTACCCGTGCAGCATAATCACATTTGCAGAGTCTCTCCCAGGCCTGTGTGCACTGTAGTCGTAACTCAACAAGTTCCATCTCCGCCTCCAGTGCACCAAGGTGCGCAGTTTCTAAAATGTGAATCCGATCTCCTACGGCACCTAGGTCTTCCCTCAGTTGTCTCCTAATGCCCCCAGCTCCAGCTATAATTGCACCTCTAACTACAACCTTCAGAGTCTCCCAGACAGTTGCCAAGCTATCAACACTGCCCACATTAAACTGAAGGAATTGCTCCAAGGTCTCCCAGAGTTGTTCCGTAAATGGATCATCTTTTGGAGCCTCCGTGGGCATACGCCACATCGGGACAGAAGTACTAGGTCCCTTTTAACTCCATGTGACCACTAATGGGGAGTGATCATATATGAGGAGTCTCTACGTGATGCATTCCATGGATGAAGATGCTGCAAGAGAAAGGCCAGGCGCTGAATCTTAGACGTGGTGTCGGAACAGGAAAGCAGTCATTTCCACCAGGGGGTGGGAATCTGAAGCAAAAACAAGAGTTCCAGACACACACGCAGTTCAATGTCATGAAGCATATAGCCTTCCTTGACTTAACCAACACAAACAAGATATGGCCAGCAGTGTCGGGCTGCACTAACAAGCAGAGCATCAATGAAGCAGGCAGTTTGGCAGTGTGATACGCTCATAGATCTGTGTGCACAAGGTTTTGCTTGATCAAAGGGCAGCGCACTGGGGGAGAAACGTGCAGTGCCTAATTATGGACAGCCTCTCCTGGCGCTGAAAAAAGGAGGGCAAAACAGCACCACCAAGCAGAATTTCATGCATGTGTGGTATCTTCAAAGAGGGAAAACAAGAATGACCCCTTAGGGCCCGCGATGATTGAAAGCCCTCCAGGGAGGTCAAATGCAGCTGGGGATTGCAGAAGACTCCTGTCTGGTACAGGGAGCCACGGCAGAAAGTGCACCCGGGGGTGTGCCCGTTAAATCGTGGTCCTCCGACTGTTCCTACCTTCTCCGTCTGGTTTCCAAAAGCACCACCACTCCAGCTCCCTCCGGAAGCAAGTCTTAGATCCGAGGCTGCAGCTCCACCCAAGGTAGCTCCTGGGCTGGAGCACACCTCTGTCGGATCAGGCACTCCTAGCTCCAGCTGGCAGTGTTAGTGGTGGCTTTTACTGCAGGACGGGCTTCGTCCATCTGATGAAGCCGATATGTCCACCATCTTGAGCCCCGGCAAACATCAACATGTCACGTGGGTTTTCCCAGCTTAGAAGAGTTCGATTCTTTTCAGAAAAAAAAGCTTTGCAGGCAGTTTCAAGCATCGGCTCATAAGGATCACCAATTAAATCCTGTTTTGTCCAAAATCAATGAAACAATCAGGATCAGTGCCAGGATCCGAGCGGGAGCTTAAACAGAGCAAGTCGGCAATACATGAGCTCTAGCCACGCCCCCTCAACCAGTTCCTTTTTGTTGATCAGCAAAGGTTGTCTTCTCCTGTGGTACAGCCATAACTATGCTGACCTTAGCCTAATACTGGTTAATGTTAGTCAATTAGCACATAGCTCTCATAACACATAGCCTGATGTTTGATCCTAGCTTTAATATACAATAAGGTCACACAATACTACTTCTGCTACAATTTGGGAAGACCCATGTGTTGCTTAAATCTATGACGCTAACGTATATATGTAAGTGAATACAAATGAGTGCACATGGTGAAGAGGAAAGTAGATACATTCCTTGCCAGTCGCAGCTTCTCACTTTAGCAGTTCATGATTCAGCAATAGGGCAGCCATTTTTTTTTGGTACTTGTTGATCTATTCATTTTTTCGAATCTACTGTTGATGCCGAAAAGGCAATGTTTAATTTGTATTGACATGTTTTACTCAGCATGGTAACTTGGAGATATTTGTCTAATTATAAGTCCATGCACTTTACTCAAGAGGTAACGCCTTGTTGGAAAAGTTCAGTAGCCCTTAAAACAATGTGCAAACCAAAATGCGCAAAATACAAATAGTCTTGTCATGTTTTTGTAGTATTGCTATTAGCACAGTTCAACTATTTATTCAACGGATGTCTACATATAGCGAATACAGTATTTGTGTGCAAAGTTTCTTCTTGCAAAGGCAATGCACTGTAAACGAAACCTTCCCATGCTTTATGACCTATGCGTGTAGCCCATAGGTCAATGTATTTTCTGTGAGTTCATATATTATCCAAACTTCGAATGTCACACAATGATTTGCGTCCAGTAGAGAAATGCACTCACTTAACTCTCCCAACCCTTCTTTTGATCAATTACAAATTGAGCAACATATATCAAACATTTGCTGTCATGCTAAATTAAGTCAGATGGTCCCTGTGCTCTCATACTTCAAAGCTCTTGAAAGACCTGGAAGCCGTCACATCAAATACTGGACCAGAGCTTGGAGGACATATTTTAAATATGACTGTTTTACATATCAGGAGAGGGAACACTCACTTTCGTTAAGTCGGTAACACGGCATGGCGTTTGGCTTTTTAAAAAGAGTCCCCCAACACATGCTGTCAAAATCTCTTTCACTTCTGAAGAGAAGCAGATCAGGAACTAGTTGAGGTCAAAAGTAGTGAGCTTCAGCACTGTGACTTTATGCAGGCCGCAGACATTATCAAATAGGAATTTCAGATTTGACGTGGTTTTCAAATGTAATTTCTGCCACACAATTTACATGCAACAGATCAGGTTCTCAATTAAAGTGGTTACATTTGACAAAATATATTTGATTTGCACCAAATAAGTAACCACCGTCTGCTGGGGATAGAGAATACAGCATAATAATATTTTCACAAATGAGGTTCATTTCAGGAATGTGCTTGTCTACTTTTAAGTGCATTTGTTGTTGGCATAACAACAGGTATCTCTTTTTTTCGCTAAAGCTAGTTCAGCGGGAAAATAAAATGGACTTGCAGTCAATACACTTTGTATCCTGGCTAAAGATTTGCTACTGTGATGTAAGAGGTGATTATATTTTAAGAGACAAGTGAGTCAGCATGATAGTATCTGTAGATTTCAATGTATCACTTTGCAAGTGAAAGGTTATTTTGTACTATTGACATCACTACAACCTACTATCATGTTACTATGGATCTAACAATTACTTGTAGATGATTATCCTCTCAACCCATTATCGCTTCTTTCACTCTTGTGTGGTGTTTGTGTAAGGACATCACAAAGGCGACAATGAGTGCCTCTCTGTATCTGCCCTGTTGAGTGGTGCACAGAACCTGGATGATCGATCCCACATAATATAGCCTTAAAGATCGAGGGAGGGATTATTATTGTGGGATAATGACCCGCCACCACTGAGGGCCATAAGTTGGGGAAAGGTCATTATCCCAAGCAATAATGACCCCTCACGAGGTCTAAAAGAGTACTAAAACATAATGGCAGTAGCAATACATGTTTTGAAGTTTTGATGCTGATGTTACTTTATAATGGGTAGCTGAGTTCGTAAATTGAGGGCCTAATTCACAGAGCATTTTCCAATGGGGTTTTGCCATTATAAAACGCTTCTGTGCATTAGGCCCTGAATGTGGTTTTATTTTGTAGTATTAAAAGAAAATGCCTGTCCTCATAAATTAAGAGTTTTAAGTGCAAACGTGGTTGGGTTTAACGTGAGCATTTTCCCCTTTTGTAGCTTTCTCTCTCATGTGTTAAATAGGGTGTTGCAGGAAAAACTAAAGATCCTCTCAGCGATGAAGTGTCTTGGTGAAAGAAATCTTCCTTTGGAATTCGCATTGTCAGCTTTTGCAGACAGAATGTTCAGAGGACAGTTAACACCAGCAGTAATATTGACTGCATTCTAAACATTCGGATTTTTTTAGAGGAGGTCAATCAATAACAATCTCCATGTACTAATATAGCCATATAGACAAAGGATGTGTATTATTGCAGGATAATAACCCACCACCAGGTTATGGTCGTAGGCGAAGCCGAGGCACATACGTTGGGGAAGGGTCCCTATACAGAATGATAATAATGCCTGCCGAGTGTCAAGGAGTTCCCCCCTTCTCACCTGAGTCCGTTCTTACTGGTGTCCTTGGTCAATGCCTTCTTGCGGATGGACCGGGTCTTGAAGAAGGCTGCCCGATTCTCTTCCGAATCCAGAATGCGTTCCGTTTCCGGGACGCCGAATCCAGGAATCCAGGAGGCAGTGGAAGCACGCTAGCCAGGAATCCAGGAGGTAAATAGAAGGGGGAGGACTAGGAAGGGATAGCGGGATTGGAAAAGGAGAAGAACCGCGAGCTACGGAGCACACGTCTGGTCGCTACTTCATAATAGCATTGAGACACAAGGAACCGCGGAAGGCGTGGTCTTTTAGTAGAAAAGGCTACGTACAGCGCATGGAGCGAGAAGGGATTACGCTGGGCGGCCATGTTGGGAGTGTTAATGAGTGTAAGCCCACTGTGACAGGGACCAAGAAGCACTCAACAGGGACAATAAATACCCTCTATTTTAAATCAAAATTCATTTAAACATTTGGCGCCAACAGGGTGTAAATTCTACGGTGTACAAACACCGCCTAAGTTTCTATAGTTTCCAAAAGAAAATGTCATTACACAATTTAACGGTGTTAAAAAGGATAAATTGTAAACACAAGTGTAAAATGAATGGAACAATCAGAACCAAGACATTAGAGTTAACTTTTGGATTTTAATCCTCTTAATCCAATAAATCGTACATGAATAACCAAAAAGTAGTACGATCAGTGTACACTATTTACATATGGAAAGAGCACTTGTGGGTGTTCCATATAACACAAGTAGGAACAAACGGCGTAGATAGAAAACAGCTCGTATAGAGCAGCACAATTGCAAATCTGTATAGCAGTTACAGTTTACAAAGCTCTAAATGCATAGCTTCAACCATTCAACAATTTACAAATGAAGTCTCATATTTAGATATAACAAATGAGGCCGACGCGTTTCGGTTCAAAGAACCATCTTCAGGGGATAGACTTCATTTTTCATATTCATAACCATTAAGTCATAGCACAGTCTCTGTGGAGTAGTAAAAGAAAGAAGATTTTTCAGCAGAACTCTTCAGTTTGTAAGAAATCCATTATCAAAGTGAAAAGAGTCAAAGTCACTAACCTTGCTGATAAAAGAGCCGAGACACAGATTGTTCTACTATGGACTGTTAGCCATCTGGCTTTTCTAAATGGATGGTCTTTTGATCTTACCCCTATAGATTTCCCAGCAATCTGTGGCATTCGGCTACCCGTTGCTTTTTGACTGGATCTCTTTTCTGTGTCTCGGCTCTTGCATCAGCAAGGTTAGTGACTTTGACTCTTTTCACTTTGATAATGGATTTCTTACAAACTGAAGAGTTCTACTGAAAAATCTTCTTTCTTTTACTACTCCACAGAGACTGTGATATGACTTAATGGTTATGAATATGAAAAATGAAGTCTATCCCCTGAAGATGGTTCTTTGAACCGAAACGCGTCGGCCTCATTTGTTATATCTAAATATGAGACTTCATTTGTAAATTGTTGAATGGTTGAACCTATGTATTTAGAGCTTTGTAAACTGTAACTGCTATACAGATTTGCAATTGTGCTGCTCTATACGAGCTGTTTTCTATCTACGCTGTTTGTTCCTACTTGTGTTATATGGAACACCCACAAGTGCTCTTTCCATATGTAAATAGAGTACACTGATCGTACTACTTTTTGTTTATTAATGTACGACTTATTGGATTAAGAGGATTAAAATCCAAAAGTTAACTCTAATGTCCTGGTTCTGATTGTTCCATTCATTTTACACCTGTGTTTACAATTTATCCTTATTAACACCGTTAAATTGTGTAATGACATTTTCTTTTGGAAACTAGAGAAACTTAGGCGGTGTTTGTACACCGTAGAATTTACGCACTGTTGGCGCCAAATGTTTAAATGAATTTTGATTTAAAATAGAGGGTACTTATTGTCCCTGTTGAGTGCATCTGGGCTTGCTGGGTAGCAATACACAGCTTTGGATTAGTTTGGTTTTTTCTGTCCCAAGTAGCCTTGTGACGACAGCCCGATTGCACCAGAAGTCTTTGTATAACATTTGCACACTATTTCTTGTTGATACATTCTTATTTACAATCCTTCCACTCTCAAACCTTTATTTAACTAGTCTGTGCACCCCTATACTTCTCTCTTTTGCTTTATCCTCAGACCAAGAAGCCCAAAAGGGGCACACTCTGTGATTCATGACAGCATGTCTCCTCCAAAGACCTTTCCCTCCAGGTTTGCCCGGGTGAATGAGATGAAATCCCACTGAGCGGTCGAGGGGCCTTGATGTTTGACATGGGCTCCCAGGTTCTTTCACTAGGGGGATATCCTTTCCATTCAACCAGATATTGAAGCTGGCCCCTTCTATACCTGGAATCACAAATCCGGGACACCTTGTATTCCAATTGGTTGTCGACCAGTATAGGAGGAGGTTTGCAGGGTTTCCTGGAGGATGGATAGTAGGGTTTCAGCAAAGATGTGTGAAAGACTGGGTGTATTTTCTTCCAGGCGTCTGGCAATTTGATCCGAAAAGAAACGGGATTTATAACTTCTTTGATGGGAAATGGTCCATAGTATCGAGGGGCCAATTTACTCGGGCGTAGATGTCGGGGTAGTAATTTTGAGGACAACCAGACCTGGTCACCAATTGCATAAGAAGGGCCTGGTCTTCTTTTGGAATCTGCATATTTCTTGGTCTGTTCTCTGGCCTTCTCCAAGAATTCCTTGGCCACCTTATGTATATTGACAAGGGTTTCGATCCAGGAGTCAACTGTAGGTACTGGTGTAGGTTGAGGAAGAACAGAAGGCAGGACCGATGGATGGAAACCTTGACTGCAATAAAAGGGGCTGGTCTTCAGTGCCGAATGGTCGGAATTGTTATAGGAGAATTCAGCCACGGGTATCAGGAGGGACCAGTCATCCTGAACCTTGGTGGCGAAGCATCGAAGATACTGTTCCAGAGTTTGATTGACACGTTCTGTGGCTCCGTTGGTTTGAGGGTGATATCCTGAAGAAAGGGCGCGTTGAATTCCTAAGCATTGACATAAACTTTTCCAGAATTGTGAGATGTATTGAGGTCCACAATCCAATATGATCTTGGAAGGAAGTCCATGCAAACAGAATATGTGTTTCAGGACGATTCTTGCTAGTTCAGAGGAGGATGGCAGTTTATGCAGGGGTGTAAAAGGAGCCATATGAGTGAACAAGTCTATGGTAACCATAATGGTAGTGTATCCACAGGAAGGTGATAGTTCCACAATGAAGTCCGTAGCAATAATCTCTCATGGCCTGGTTGGCAGTGTAGCTTGCAGTAGAAGGCCCGCCGGTCTCTTGTTATCATGTTTATTGACTGCAGACAATACAGGATTGAATGTACTGCTCTACGTCGAATCTCATCCTAGGCCACTAGAATTGCCTTTGTACAAGACGGAGGGTATTGGCGATGCCACGATGTCCAGAGTGTACGGTATCATGACAGAGATTTATTATTCTTTGTTGTAGCCTTTTTGTAGGGATGACCAATACATTGTCCTGGAATAGGTACCCTTCCCGGACCCTTAGATTCCATTGATTTTTCTTAGATATATCCTTCCACAGATCAGAGGATTGGGTCTGAGCTTGGATTTCTTCAAGGAGGTTGACTGCTTGGGCTACAAAGATCTTGGGGGAAAACATCTGAGGATATGCCTTGTCTTCAATGGGCTCGTAGTCTGGTCGTCGAGATAAGGCGTCAGCAATTAGGTTTTGTGATCCTGGAACATGAGTGATGTGGAATTGGTACTGGGCGAAGAAGTAGGCCCATCGCGCCTGACGACTATTCCTGCACTCCAAAGACTGTAGAATCTGGAGGTTCCGGTGGTCCGTACGGACCTGAACTGGATGTTTAGCTCCCAGAAGTAAATGTCGCCACTCAGTGAAGGCTTGACGGATGGCTAACAATTCCTTTTCCAGGACTGAATAGTGTGTTACGCTAGGAGTCAGGGTTTGTGAAAGATAAGCAATTGGGTGTTCCAGTTTATCTCCTAATTCTTGCTTCAGGACCGCACCTATGGCATAATTAGAGGCGTCCATTTCTACTAGGAAGGGTCGACTAGTATCGGGTTGGGCCAAGATAGGAGCTTGTGTAAATTATGTCTTCGGACGCTGGAACGCCGTTTCTTGTGGTGTAGACCAGAGGAAGGGAGCGTCTTTCTTCAGGAGAGCAACAATCGGTTGTACTATCTCGGAGAAGTTAGATATGAACTTGCGGTAGAAATTGGCAAGGCCCAGGAATGATTGAACTTGTTTCATGGAAGCAGGAGCAGGCCAGGTCAGTATGGCCTTTACCTTTGAAGGATCCATACCGATTCCTTCTGGGCTAAGGATAAATCCTAGGTAATGAACAGACGTTACATGGAACAAACATTTTTTGGGTTTGGCTAGGAGTTTGTGTTCTCTAAGTCTCTGAAAGACTGCCCTCAAGTGCTCTTCATGTTGTATAGGGTCCTTGGAGAAGATCAATATGTCATCCAGATATACAATGACGAAGAGAAACAACATGTCAGAAAACACCCTGTCCATAAAGCGTTGGAAGATTGCCGGGGCATTAGCTAGTCCAAAGGGCATGACTAGAAATTCATAATGGCCAAAGGGTGTTCTGAAGGCGGTTTTCCATTCGTCCCCTTCCCGGACACAAATCAAATGATAGGCGCCACTGAGATCCAACTTGGTGAATATTACCGCGCCTCTCACGGCTTCCAGGATGTCCGAAATCAAGGGTAACGGGTATCGGTCCTTGAAGGTGCATTGATTTAGGCTGCAATAATCGAGGCAGGGTCTGAGTTCCTTGGTATCCTTCTTGGGAACAAAGAATAGGGAAGCACCAGCAGGAGATTTTGAAGGTTTTATGGTGCCATTTTCAAGGTTGGTATCCAGGTATTCTCTTAGGGTCTTTTTTCGGGTTCGGAAAGGATGAACATCCTGCCGAAGGG
Organism: Ambystoma mexicanum; assembly: GCF_040938575.1. Lineage (NCBI taxonomy): Eukaryota > Metazoa > Chordata > Amphibia > Caudata > Ambystomatidae > Ambystoma > Ambystoma mexicanum. The sequence continues at coordinate 82,106,946 of NC_090941.1, forward strand.
AATCACTGCGGAGGGTTCTGTATCTATTGCGCAGTCTTCAGGTCAGCGGGGATCAATCGACTAAAGAAATAAAAAGATATCTGTAATCCACCGCCTCATGGAGCTCCCTTCTGGTGCAATTGTTTGTGTGGGTGCTGAGTGCAAAACCACCTTCCTGATTCGGAACAGTAGAGTCTGGCATTCTCATCTCCGTGCACGGGTTGCTGCTGTTGCAAGTTGGTAGCTATTGTCATGGAAATGCAAAATGTTATCCGGAGAGCCATGCTCGTTGGTTGAAACATTGCCACGCCTCCAAGCATTGTGATGTTGTGGTCCAACGTGTTTATGTTTATGTATTGTTGTGGCAACACTAAATACAGCAAAAAGCTGTACATCAAAAGGCAGTTAATTGTATCACTGTGTAATACATGTATTTCTGATAGGACAAGAGGCATAAGGTGTGAAATGCCATTGTCGCTCATGGAATTGCACTGTGGCAAACTGAATATCCATTGGGCCTTATTAGGAGGAAGGCCATAGAGGGTTAATGGCACCGGTAGAGCTGCCAGCGCCGTTATCCCTCTAACACCTCATTACGAGGTCTGCTTGCGGGTCCCGCTAAGGATTTCTGGGAAAACCAGGGTCCTTAGCGGGACCCGCTAGCAGACCAGGATGCCTGTCATTAACAGGCCCGTTGTTAGTATCCTCCCCATTTCCATTGAGCTCTATGGGTGCTCAAATGGGAATGGGGATGTACTGGGTCCGGGTTCCAGGAAAGGGAATTACCGGGCCGTCCAAGGTCGGAATGGCCCGGTAATTCCCTATTTCTGGAACCCAGACCCGGTACCCGGGATGGGGGTAGCCATGCCGCTAAAAGCGGCATGGCTACCTCCAGACTCGTAATGAGGCCCATTGTCAGGAACTATGGACGAGGGATGTATATATATATGGGAGAACAAAGCAGGCCATGCTGGTAGGCTGCTTCGCAGCTGCGCCTGCAGATACATTAACTTCAGAGTCCATTGTGTTGGTGAATAGCCATGGCCACGTTTGATATGGGACTGTGTCGTATATACACAGACAGTCTACCATATCACTGTGGGGTATGCTTAGTGTTTGTTTGGACTAATGGCAAAGAGTGATGAATGCTGTGATCGCAATCAAATTGTTGCCCGATCTGAATGGAAAAGGCCAACATATTGTGAAAACGATTGCTGCATCTGTGTGTGCCACGTGTGAATGTTGGCTGGAGTGGTGAGAGCTATGATCACAATTGAATTATTGCCTGATCTGAATGGATGGACCATCATATTGAAAAACCGGCTTCTGCCTCTGAGTGTTGGCTGGTACGGGTGAAGCCCAGTGTCATGGCAACTCTTGATGGTCTGCTTGTTATGAGCACCCACGGTACAGGAGGAAGGTACCAAAAATGAGTCTACATTTGAATTAGTGGGGACACATGAGAGTCAGAGCTCTTATATTGTTGGTATGATGAGCAGGGTCTCATATAAATGTTTTGATTGACCTTGCTTAGGGTTTCTGGCATCGCGCCCATGATGACTCCTAGTTGCTGGTGTATGATAAGCCCTCATTTTATTAGCATCAGAATTAATGATAAGAACAAAACTAAATGATGTTCATGTTGTTGTTAATTATGTACATCCAAACAGGGAAGTCATAAATACTGCTGGCAGTGAACAAAAAAGGAATGTTAATAGAGGAGAGAGGAATTCTTCATTCAGCCCTTTTTACATGTGCTTCCAATCTATGGATCTAGCAGGATTCTTTTTGTAGAAGACTTCTCAAAACATTAGGAGATTATTTGTCTTCATCTAATACCCACCAGAAGATATCATTAACTGTGTGTTGGTACTCAATGTAGTGGTTGACAATGGGTGCTGAATTGGGGCAAAGAATTGAATTGTGGGATGGTGCACGTTGAGAATCACAGTTGGCCCCTAAAGCATTGATCACAATGTTTGGATTGTGAGTGAAACAAAAATAAACATCATGCACAGAATGTGTATAGTTTTGGCATTTCTTGAATCATTGGGGCTGATTCATGGAATTTGTGCGCCGAAAAACAGGGATTTGTGCGCCATTCTGCCTGCAAATCCCTGTTTAACAAATTGGGATTTGCGGGCAGAATGTCGCACAAATCCCCGTTTTTCGTCGCACAAATTCCATGAATCAGCCCCATTGTGTCCAAATTATTACATATGCAGTTGAGCACCAGGTAAAGAAGAAAATCACTATTCCTGCTTTCAACAGACAATTTGCAATAGAATTAAAGTACAGAAAGGGACAACAGATGAAAGGGCCTGATGCATTTGTGTGCCTCAATGAATCCATGAGACAGCAAGGGCTAGAATGTGAATATTCACCATTAGTAGAGATTGGAGATGGCCCCATTCAAATACTAATGAATAACAAGGGGTGCCAAGATATTAATTTGGAAGAAAATACAGCATTAGGAATGGCAATATAGGAATACCACTACACTGCTGATTTAAACAACACAGTGATCGAGAATATCCCTGAAAGCCATAAAAATGCATAGGGTGAATTGCCTGAGTCATTGGATTCTAAACCAAAGGGGATTTTCAGGATACAGTCTGTTTACCCCTCCGAACCAAAATATGTGACATGCTGTCATCAGGATAATTGCATCCTTTTTCAAGTGGGTGAATCCGAAAGAGAAGAACAGCAAGGTGAAAGACAGCAAGTTGAAATGGAGGCTAATGTGCTCTATTCTCTTGCATTTGCTCTTTAACATCTACCTTAGTCAGCTGGCACTCCTCATGCACTCCTCATCTCCTCCTTCTCCCCAACTCTTCTTCAAACTTCCTGTTGACCCTCTTGCACCTTCCATCATCCCTGACTGCTTGTCTGCCATCCAGGCCTGGTGCACTTCCAATGATCTCTGCCTCAATGCCAGCAAAACAGAGTTCCTTCTGATTGGGACACCTGCACCCGACTTCTTCCCTTCACTCAGGCCTTCTTCCATGAGCTTTCCCCAAGCTCCCTCTTCTGTAGCCAAAAACCTTGGAGTCATCTTGGACTCCTCTCTCTCCTTCCTCCCTCACACTCAGGACATTGCCAAGAAGTCCCACTTTCAGCCCTTCCTTCTCAAAGGAATTCTACCATTTGTCACCTTCCTCCAGAAGCTGAACGTTACCCGAGCCCTCGTTCTCTCTAGGCTTGACTATTGCAATAGCCTCCTCCTGAATCTACCTTCTTCCACTCTGCGACCCCTCCAGCTAATCCAGAATAGGGCAGCAAGACTTATCCTTGGCCTCAAAACCACACACTGCATCTTTCCTGCCCTAAAAAGTCTTCACTGGCTCCCGGTTGCTACATGCATTTAATTCAAATCCCTCTCTATCATCCACAAGGCTGTCTGGGTATGTGGGCCACACTATCTGCAACTCTCTCTTACTAAATGTTCCCCCTCTAGACCTCTACGCTCCTCTGGCACCAACTCCTTGTGTGTAAAGCGTTTTGCTAAACAGAGGGCAGGAAGTCAATCGCTTTTCTCAGCTGGCTCCCTTCTTTGGAACAGCCTCCCCCTCCTTCATCTTCTTGAGCATGACTTTCTCAAATTCCGGAAGATCCTCAACACCTTCATCTTTACCTCCTGATCTTTCCTGAGTGGATTCCTGCCACTGTCATTCCCATTCAGACCTACTCTTCTTTCGAATGCCTTGTCTGCAGTCTCTCAATCTCTCTTAGCCACTCTCTTACTGTTGCTACTCTCTACCGGCCCGCTGGTCAAATTACCTCTTTTCTCTTTGAGTTGGTTGACCTCTCCTCCTCCCTCCTGGCCTCAACCAATAAACTCCTCCACCTTGGTGATCTCAACAACCACCTCGATTCTCCCTGTCCCTCATCTCTGCTCTTTCGCAACCTCTGCGATTCCCTCTCCCTCTCTATCCTCCCCTCTGGCCCGACACACTCTGCAGGACACACACTCAATGCCTTGATCTCCTCTGGCCTCCCCCTCTCTACCCCTCTGACCACTCCTCTCTCTTGGAGTGACCACTGCCTTCTTTCCTCTCATCTCTTACTCCCTTCCTTTCAAGCCAAGCCCACCCAAACACTGCCACCTACATTCTTGGATATCCGATCTATGAAGTGTGTGTTAGTTGAGGATTTTGCTGCCACCTTCTCCCCCCCTTCCTCCTCTGGCTGACTCTCACCCAGACACAGCCCTGTCCCTTCTCTACTCTTCTATTTCTGATACCCTTGATTCTCTTGCCCCTGTCATGAGGATCTGCTTGAAGTCCAAAGCCAAGTGCAATTCCTGGTATAACTCAGACCTAGCTACATGTAAACGTAAGTGTAGGGTGGCTGAGAGGAAATGGAGGGCTTCTTGCTCATCCTTTGACAAACTGGCCTGTCACTTGCTCCAAGGAAATACTGACTCTCTGTCCGCACAAAGAAGAGAGTCCACATTCAAGCCCGTGTCTCTGCAGCATCTAACAACTCTGCCAAACTCTTTAAAATCTGCAAGGAGCTTGCCAACCCTGCTGCAGTTTCTACCCCTCCTCTTGCCTCCCAGGCTCTCGGCAATGCCCTTGCCCCTCACTTTATCTCAAAAACGCAGGACATCCTCTCCTACCCTCCCTCTTCTATTCCCTCTCAGTCTGTGCCTGCTGACCGACCTTTAACCACCTCCCTCCACCCTCCACTACTTTCGTCTTTTCTCCCCTGATGAGGTCGCCAGACAAGTCCGATCTATGAAAGCCTCATCAAAACAGGTTCATCCCTGTTCCTCTAAAACCATCAAGGACCAGATTGACACCCTCGCTCAGGCCCTTGCTGATTTCTGCAACCACTCCTTTGCCTCAGAATCCTTCCCCTCCCCTCTGAAGCACTCCCTTGTGCATCCTCTTCTCAAGAAACCCACAGCTGATCCTTCTTGTCCGGCTAACTATCGACCAATTTCCACTACTGACTTTCTGGGCAAACTCCTGGAAAAGCTGTCTATCTCTCAGCTTGACCTAATTTCTGATTCTGTTGGCTATCTCCATGACCATCAGTCTGGCTTCAGAGCTGCCAGAAGCACGGAAACTGCTCTCCTGAACATCCGTGAAGATCTGCTCTCCAACCTTGACTCTAACATTCCCTCTGTCCTCATCCTACTCAATCTCTCTTCTGCCTTCGACTCGGTCAACCATACCATCCTGCTCAACCGTCTCCATGATAACCTGGGTATCACTGATTAGGCTCTGGCCTGGCTGACCACTTTCCTCTCTGATCGACCCTCCTAGGTCCAACTTGGGTCCTTCCTATCATCTATCTTCCTCTCTACCTGTGGTGTTCCCGAGGGATCTAACCTCTTGCCCTGGCTTTTCAACCAATACCTAGCAACTCTCACCCACTGCATTGCCATTTTCTGCTCAAATTTCCAGTGCTATGCTAATGTGATGACACTCAACTCATTTTCAGGCTGCCCTCAGCCTCGCTCTCCCACATCTCTGATTGCGTAACTGTCATTCAATATTGGTGTGCCGCCAATGATCTTTGTCTGAATACCAGCAAGACAGAGTTCCTCCTCATCGGCACACCTTCACCATCCCTTCCCCTCACTCTGTAGCCAGCCTCCCTTGGTCCTCCTGCTACCCCTACCTGCGAGGCTAAGAACCTCAGGGTCATCTTTGACTCCACACTTACCTTCTCCGCCCTCATCTCTGAGGTCTCTAAAAAGTCAAACCTCCCACTGCATCTCCTCAGAGTTACTCTGCCTTTCCTCTCCTTCCCCCAGAAGTTCACTGTCTCCCAAGCACTGGTTCTCTCTAGGTTGTATTATTGTAACAGCCCCTTTCTAAATCTACGTGCCTCGACTCTCTGCCCTCTGCAACTAATCCAGAACAGAACTGCAAGACTTTTCCTTGGCCTCAATCCCTGGGTGCATATCTCTCCAGCTCTGAAATCTATACATTGGCTCCCATTGGATTCAAGGATTAAATTCAAAACCCTCTGTATTGTCCATAAGGCTTTCCAGGGCCTAGGCCCAAAATACCTTCACAATCCCTCCGCAAATACCTCCCCTCAAGCTCTTTGCTCCTCGACCCATAACTCCCTTCGGATCAGTCATTTTTCAAAGAAACAAGCTGGGGTAGATCTCTCTCTTCAGCTGGGTCCTCCCTCTGGAACAGCCTCCCTGCCACTCTAAAACTTGAGGAGAACCATCTCCGATTCCGGAAGCACCTCAAGACCTTCCTCTTTGCTTCTGCCTTCGCCACCCCTCTCCTGCTGATATGTTTTCTCTTGGGACTGTGCACCTGGCCAATCTCTGTCCCCTGGACCCTGGTTCCTGCTCACCTTGCCACCCTCCTGCACTGCCTCGTGGCCACCCCTTGCACTGGGGACTGTATCTGTACCCATACAGTCCCCCACGCCTCCCATTTTCTTCTTTTTTTGCACTTATTCAGACTTACAGAGTCTGCTGCCGTAAACGCAACACTTGCCACTTGCTGGCTGCACTACCACTGAGTATTGCCTCTATTATCTATTTATTTTTATTTATTATTATTTATCTTTTCTCCTCTGCTCTGCACTTTCCACTCTCCCCCTTGCATGCCCTTTTTCCCCTTTCCCTTTCCCATGCACTTGCGCATTCTCAATGTCACTGGACCTAGTAAGGTCGCTGTTTTGTTCTCCCCTGTTTCCCCTTTCCTTGTTGTGCTCTGAAACACTTTTGACGAGCGCGATACAAATAAATTATCATATCATGTCCTCCTTCCCTCCCTCCCTCTCTTCTCTGCTAATCTCACAATTGCTTGTTTGGTGTTCAGAGCCCTTACGCATCCTCAGGGTCCTGACCTCCCACACCAAATTGCTCCAACTCCTGTCTATCCTCAGCACTTGCCTCAGCCCACCCTCCACGCTTGGAGGTTCTCGCTTACCTCACATTGCACTTCACCTGTTGCTCACTCATGAGCACCTCAGCACCTATCCCATTCCCTCTCCCTTCTGCACTTGCATGTTCTGAACACTCACAAGGCATAGTAGGCTTGTCCCCTCCCCACTTTATTTAATATTTTGTATGTATTTTAATTGTTTCTCATCCCTTGTCCCCTTCCAGTTGGCCTGTGGGCCCTTTGAAACAGAATATATGTCCTGTATAAGCACCTAACAACCAAAGAATAAATACATAAATAAAATATGCCAAGATACTTGAGGGTGGCGGCTCTCCAAAGCGACACTGTCACACAACTAGAGGAAGGTACAGAAGTCCCTCCTTTGGAGGACTTCCCATAATTCTCTATAAGTGTAGAGAAGTGTATTCAAGCTGCATATGCTTGCACAAATGAAGAGAACATAGACCAATTAAGAATTTGTTTTACAGATTTCAAGGAGGTATTCGCTAAAGACACCTATGATTGTGGGCTTACTGATTCCATGTTGACACACTACCAGAAAGGTATTATAGGGAGCCAGTATTTGTACGACAATATAAATTACTCTTGGCCCGTCTGAAGTCCCTAGCAGAAATAATAAAACATTTGGTATCCAGAGGCATCATTAGGCCTAGCCACAGTACTTCAAATACTCCCATATTAGGTGTGCTAAAGCCCAATGACCAGTGGCAGACTTAAGAGAATTAAACAAGAACATGACTGTTTCAAGGACACCACTTCCATTTATTGATCAAGGCCTTGCACAGATTCAAGGGTCAAATATATTTACCACCCTGGATCTTACAGCTGGGTACTGCTGTGTGCCAGTAGCTGAAGATATACAAAATCTATTTGACTTCTCCTTTAAACGATTACAGTATGCATGGGGTTCGGACCCCTTTTGGGTATATTAATAGTGGAAGTGAGTTTGGGATATTCCCAAGTAAAGGACTCCCTGATGCAGCTGAGAGAGGAACTATGATGTATGTGAATTTAGTGCTAATCATGAATGAAGACTTAAAAAGTAACTTACTGAAATTAGACAAGTGCTCGGTCAGTTGAAAAAGGCTGGAGCAAAAGTATCTTTACAGAAAGCACAGTGGTGTAGAAAAAGGGTGAACTTTCTAGGGCATGATGTAACAGAGCATGAGTTAAATCCACAAAAAGTAAAAGGTGGATGTCACGACCCGCCAGACCTTGCAAATGTGGAATAGGTGGCGCTTCAGGCGCCATTATTGAGACTTCACGTTCTTTTGAACGTAATATGCGGTCTAGTTGTTTTTCCATCATGGCCGCCGCCAGTCCGAGTTTTATGATGTCGGAACTGGCGCTCAGCGCGTTTCAACCCCTTTCACTCTGTGCTTTGGGTTCTAGCTGCCGGTTATTTCCTCTTGGCTCAGGTGAGTGCTTCTGTCCAGCCTTTCGTTTTTCCTTGTCTATGTTTGTTGGTCCCCGGCGCGTTTTTCTCCTGTTCCATTTCTCTTCTCTCAGCGGTCTCTGCCTCTCTTCCCTCCTGTCGTTCCTTTCGCCTTCTCTCTCTCTGTTCTTTGCCATTCCTTCCCTGGATCCGCATTTATTCCTGTTTTGGGTCCCACTTATCTTGCTGAGGCATTCCGTGCCTGGTTGGTTTCTCCTCACTCCATTGCCTACCGGATCCTTCTTCCGTACTCCTCTCTTCGGATTGCTACCGAGTCATCAGTGTTTCCTCAACTGATGTTTCTGTCCGGAATTCACCTTTCCATCCACTACGAACATCTTCAGGGTTTTTTTGTGCCTTATCGGCTTTTTCCCCTTTCGGCGGAGTACTTTTCCCAGAGGTGTTCACGGTGGCAAACTTACGGGGTACACCATTTCTTCATGAAAAGAAGGATTATCGACGAAGACGCAAGACTACCAGCAGCTCCGCCGACACAGGTGAGGAGCCGGGGGAGGCGTTTTCCGACGGCGAGCTTGATAGTGGAAGCTATGCAAAACTAAAAGATACCACCAACCTAAAAGGCCTGAAGAGTGTGTTAGGAATGACAAGTTACAACAAGAAATTCATTGAAGATTATGGAGAAATCACAAAACCTTTGGCTAAGTTACTTAAGCAGGGTGTAACATGGAGGTGGGCAAAGGAACAAAGTGAGGCAGTGGCCAAATTAAATGGCTGTTTGATAAAAGCCCCATGTTTATTTTATCCAATAAAGAATCAAGACTTCTTCCTATAGATAGTGTTCACAGATCAACGTATGTCAGTGATCAGATACCAAAAGCACAATGGAAATAACAATACCATTGCATATGCCAGTAAGGCGTTGTCACTGGTAGAACCCCAATTTAGCTAATGTGAAAAAGCACTTTTGACCACTGTCTGGGCATTACAACATTTCCGCCCCATTATTCAAGGGGAGCGGGTGATTGTTGAAACAAATCATCAGCCTCTACAATTTTTACAAAATAAAAGGATCAGATCAGGGAATTTGGCCCAGTCAAAAATCACCACATGGACATTGGCATTTCAGGTATTCCCAGTGGAAGTGAGATATGCACAGAATAAAAAGAGCCCAGCTGCTCAAGGGCTGGCAGACTTACATAATTGTGTTGCTGCCTGTGCCTCTAGTAACACAGTACTAGATACAAATTTAACTGAATTTGAACAATCCTCAAATATAGCATTCAATGAAGAAACATGCTGGGATCTCCCAACTGTGTATGTAGATGAATGTGCATACCAAGTGGCAGTTGATTCTGAAAAAGTATTAGTGGCAAGAATAGGGAATGTGTCGGTCAAGTGTAATGGCATTCCAAGAGTGAGCATGAGGTTAGACCACAAAAGCAGTAAGGTTGCAGAACTGGCTGCCATTTAAAAGCAATATTCACAGCGGTAAAAAATAAATTCAAAGAAATAGTTTTAGTTACTGATTCTGATTATGCCCAAAATTGTTTTGTGGAATATTTACCCAAGTGGAAATTGAGAGGAATGGTCACTTATAACAAGAAGCCACTCAAACATGGCAAAGTTATCCAACGCATAGATAGCCTGGTTTCAGAAAATGACATGATCATTCACTGGAGGATGATACAAGGTCATCTGAAAACATTACAGGGATACATACAAAAATGAGACTGACTACTCCTCTTTACGCTATTTAGCCAATGGAACATTGTTTGTATGTTAACCTATGTGATAAATATAATACATATTCCACATAGGTAATGTAGTAGAAAACACACTTAACTTCTGTATAAAATATGATTTTATTCAATTCTCATTCTATTACATCAAACAAAATTGTCAAGAAACATCAGAAACACAGGATTTGACATCATATTTTAGTCATGGATGACACTGATAAAAAGACAAAAAAATAGTGCAGCGTCACAATACTTAAAAAACACAGGGAAAGTAGTTTTTACAGACTGAGAATAAATCACAGATAAGACAAGACAACAGATTCAATTAACAATTCCAAAGAAAAAGAAGAACCCTAAATTATTTTCTGTGGGTATCTTGGATAGTCAAAATGTTTCGGACAGCTTAAATGTTTTTGACACTATCGCTAGTGTCATTAGCTCAATAATTAAAGGCCCTCTTCAGGACACTGATTTCTTCACAATAACACGACAATTCTTTATTACCCCTGGTGAATGTTCATAAGAAAGGAGTATTTGCCGCAATCTTCATAGCGAATCAATCAGTATAGAGTCACCTTGGGCAGAGATAGTGATTATCTATCAAGTGTCATGCAGACAGATCGCAGGTTGCTGGGCGCCATTACAGTTTGAGATACTTTTACATTTATGTTCCGGGTCTAATTTAGGAGGCTGATGCAAAGTGCGAAGATTTTGCCGCGTTTACAACTGCATGCATGGAACACAGTTTTATGGAGTACTGGGTAAAGGACCACAATTCCAATAGTTGGTAGTAGGTGTATGTCGTGGATTTCAAGAAGTTCTTTTAGTTAATTGTTGTTCCCTCTGCTGTTAATGAATAAGTCACAACGGCAGCGTTAGCAGTCCTGTTTGTGAGCCATGCACGTTGTGACTTATTCATAAACAGCAGGGTGTGCCAGTATGGTGAAAGAGTGCACATTTAAATGTATGGATGTCTCGGTGTGCATGTGTGTGTGTGTATATGGCGAATGGTGTGTGCTTGCGTCAGGGGTGCAACAAAACCTTCATTTCAGGGGGTCTAACCCTTCAAATGTTGGGAGAGGCGCTAACTTCACGGGCGGTGGGAGAAGGGCAAACTTATTTGTGTGGGGACATCTAACTTCTTTATGCACTTTAATGAGACTATTCTAGTGCAACATCAATGATACAAGCAGTTGACTCTCTCCTTTAAGGTTGAAAGCACCCACTTATGGACTGCTGTGAGAATGAGTAGTCGCCTGTTCCCTCTCTAACCTTCCAATCACTACCCTAGCATGCAAGTACTAAACCCATATCACAATTTAAATTGCCTAATAAATTTGGCAATTGAATGCAAGTACTAACAGTGAAATGCTTTATGTTAGTAATTGCTGGGCTCTTGTTAACAGCAAAACCCAGGTGCTGCCTAACATCTGTGTCCTGTTCTGTCCGGCAACTGCTCTAATGGTTAGCCAGGTCGAGTCAACATAGCAAAAAATTTCAGGGGGTGGGGGAGTGCTGAATCCCAGTCAACTCAATGGTGTTGCACCACTACTTGTGTATAATGACTTGATTACTTATTGGTAATCTTCGTTAATCCTTGCCCTATTCTTCCTCATCCCAGTACTTGTGTATGATGCACAAGTACTGGGATGAGGTAGAGGTACATGGAGGTAATGCCTAACTTAGCTATCTGTAATCTTCATTACTTCTTGTCCCACTCTTCCTCATCCCAGTACTTACCTATGAGGCAGCAATGAGCCTCATACCTAAGCTCTGGGACAAGGAAGAGGGATGTGGAGGTAATTCAGTGCCAAGGAGCTGATTTGGAGGTCAGGGTAGTGGTGGGAGGGAGAGGGGATGTGTGGGGGGTGAGATTGTGCAACAAATCATAATGGTTGTCCATACCCAGGCTAAGCAGGCATGATATGTGGTATTAGTGGCTAGAGAGGCATTATGGTGCAGCCAGTCTTTCCATTCCTCAGTTTGGTATGACTTTCTTTCAACTGGGCATTTCTGATAAAGCAGTCTGCTAAGTGTAATTACCTGGCTAGACTGGAATTTGGGTGCTGCCAGTCTAGCCATTTCTTACTGCAGCATTGTATATTTTTCTGGGCATCTGTGATAAAATGATATGATATGAGTCATTTATAATGTACCTGTACACACATGTTTCTAGGAGTGACAAGACAAGGAAGGGATGATAGAGGGAGGGCAATACAAATGATCTTACTAGGCCTTATGTCATTCATATCGTGCAAATACAAGAACGAGAAGTGCAAAGAGAAAGGGGGGGTGCAAGTGAGAGGGGAGGGAAAAACAGGGCAGCAATGCTCTGAGTAAGTGCAGCCAGGGCAGCACGGCTCTGGATAGTGCAAGGAGAACAAGGGACTGTGGGGTTACAGTTACAACACCTAAGTGCGTGCTAGGCCCAAAGGCAGTGCAAGGGTGACTGATCAAGAAAGAGTCTGGACTCAGTGAGACACTGAGGGTAGCCAATCAACCAGTTGGTACAGTGGACAGGTAGGCCAGCAGGGGAGGGAGAGAGAGAAATCAGAGGAGAAGAGGAAAAATGTGAGCTGCTTGCAGAACTTCAGGTGGTCTGGCTCAGGTTTGAGAGGGGAAGGGAGGCCATTCCAGAGGGAGGCACCTGCAGAGGAGAGAGATCAACACCCCACCCTATGACCGGAGAAGCATCTAACCCTTAGAGAGTTGGTGGTAGCTGAGCAAAGGGATCGAGAAGGAAGGTATTTTGGAAGAGAGCATTGGATGTAGTGCGAGCCCTGGGCTCAGAAAGCCTTGGGGACAACGCAAAGGGTCTTGAACTTGATCCTTGCAGCAACCAGGAGCCAGTGGAGAGAGTTCAGGGCTGGAGAGATATGATCCCTGGGCTTGAGCCCAAGGATAAGTCTTGCAGTCCTGTTCTGGATTAGCTGCAGAGGGCGGTGAGTAGAGGAAGGCAGATTGAGAAATAGGCTGTTGCAGTAGTCCAGCCTAGAGAGAACCAAGGCTCTGGAGACAGTGAGCTTCTGGGGTAAAGTTAGAAAGGGAAGAGTCTTTTTGAGGAGCAGCAGCTGGTAGTTGGACTTCTTGGTAATGTCCGAGATATGAGAGAAAGAGAGAGTGGAGTCAAAGAGGACACCAAGGTGTTTTGCCTCGCTGAAATGTGAAGGAAGAGAGCCCAAGGCGGGTGGCCAGAGTGAGAGAGGGAAAGCAGGGCCAGGGGTCGCAATGAGAAGGATCTCCATCTTACTGGCATCAAGGCAGAGATCGTTGGAGGTGCACCAATCCTGAATCATTGATAGACAGTCAGGAATGAGCGAGAGAGGAGAGGAGTCTGAGGGGAGCCTAAAGGAAAGCTGAGTGTCATCTGCACAACACTGAAAGTTAGAGGAGAAGGTCAAGATCAGGTGGGCCAAAGGGGCCAAGTAGAGGTTGAAAAAACAGGGTGATAGGATGGAGCTGTGGGGAACGCCACAGGCATAGAGAAATGTGGTGGAGAGAAAGGGACCAAGTTGGACCTGGGGGGGGGGGGCTGTCCAAGAGGAAGGAGGTCAGGCACTCAAGGGCCTGATCCGTGATGCCCAGGTTCTCATGCAGTCGATTGATCAGGATGGTGTGGTTGACCCTATCGAAAGCAGAGGAAAGATCAAGGAGGATGAGGACAGAAGGAATGCTGGTATCAAGGTTAGAGAGCAGATTTTCACTGGTGTTCAGGAGAGCAGTTTCCTTGCCTCTGGCAGCTCTGAAGCCAGACTGATTGTCATGTAGACAGCCAACACATTCAGTGTGGAAAGTAAGCTGGGAGATGGCCAGCCTTTCCAAAAGTTTGCCCAGGAAAGGGGTGATGGAGATTGGGCAATAGTTTGTTGGCATGCAGGATCGGCAGACGGCTTCTTGAGGATTGGGTTCACAATGGAGTGCTTAAGGGGAGAGGGGAACTCTCCAGTGGTGAAAGAGTGATTACAGAAATTGGCCAAGGCTGGAGAGATTGTGTCAATATGGTCCTTTATGGTTCTGGAGGAGCAGGGGAGCACCTGTTTGGATGACACCTTCAAAGATCGGACTTGTCTAGAAACCTCGTCAGGTATTGTCAGAGAGAAAGAGGAGAAAGGAGGAAGAGAGGTAGGTATGGTCAAAGGGGGGCCGAGAGAGGAAGAGGGAGATGAAGAGGAGATGGAGGACAGGATGGCCTGAGTTTTAGTGGAGAAGTGAGAGGATAGAGCCAATCAGAGGGCCTGGGAGTGAACAGGAGAGGTAAAGACAGCTACAGGATTGACCAGTTCCTTGCAGATTTTAAAGAGTTTGGCCCTGTTGTTAGAGGCCACAGAGACGCAGGCTTGAATGAGTGTTCTCTTCTTCATGAGTGTTATTGCATCAAAAGGCATTTTGGTGCAGCCAGTCTAGGTATGTCTAAATTTGGCCTGGAATGCTCTACTGTGTTATTACGTATCTACACTGGTCTACATTGTGCAGCCAGTTGGACATGTTTTCATTGTGGCATGGCATTTTTAATAGCAAAGCATTAATGTTCTTGTGCACTGTTGGCGACTTGCATGTATTGGAGTGGTGTTACCCTACAAAACAATTGCAAACACTCTGGCCTTTTAGCCAATTCTTCTCAGAAAGTGTACTGTATATTGCATTAAAACACATAGTTATATCTTTCTCCTAGTACAGTGTGCGGCATATCCCTTCAGCAGCACGTTTGTGCATATTGTGCAAGCGTGATAATCTAGGCTGGCCCAGAGTGTGGCGCAACCCTTGAGTTGTTGCAGAGTTGGGGGGGTGCCTCAGCATGGCTCGCAGGAGGGCCCCCATATTTTGTGTTAGGTCACTGGTGACATTGATACCTTTTTGTCCAGGGAAGGTACGTGATCGTATGAAGAAAGGACCTCTGTGATATTGGCTGATTAACCAATTGGCTATCTGGATAGCTTGGCCCGCTAAATCACCCCCAATGAAAGCACCGGCACCCTCTCCCACCTCTCCCTTTCCCCCTCTTCTCTTCTGTCAGCAACCTAACTCCCAGTCTGCCACTCAGACCCATCCTGAATCCAAATCCCAGCGCAAAGTACTAACAGTGCAGAGAAGACAGGGTGGACTTAATGAATGACTCTGTCTCTGTCCCGGGGGGAAAATGGGGATGAAACCAATAACCCCAGTGACACCTACAACTCTAACAGCTCTATGGGGGAGGCTTTGATCCAAGAGATCCACCAATTCCTGGAATACTGTCAAGTGATTCCGAGGGGGGGAACTAACAGCTTCAGATAATCACAATGGGGAAGGGATACCCAGCATCTTGGAACCCTCCAAGTCAGGCTCAGCAATTATAACTCGAGGAGACCCCGTCTGCAACATATGTACCAAGGGGAAATCACCTTGCATGACCAAAGCAAATTTTAAAGCTAAGACCTTGGCTAGAGGGAATGGATGCCCGGCCCTAACTTTGTTCTCTGCGGTAACTGAATCTGTCAATTTTTGTGACCACCATGCCACATCCGTGGACCAGGCAGTGCCAATCGGGCCCACTCAGCATCTATCAGCTGACTCAGTAAGCACAGAGACTGAGGGTTCCCCAACACCAAAGGAGGTTAATGTTACCCTAGCCCCCTTTGTTGGTGGTTCTCTCAATGGTACCTGGGGGGGCATGTCACCTAAGTCCACTCTTAGAACATGTATTTGACCCCTGAGCCCATCCCTGAACCTGGTGCTACACAAGTCCATATTTTGCCCATTCAAGGAACACACTACAGAGATTTGTTATACCTCCCCTCCCTTGTTTGTGGAGGAGTATAATTGCCCTAAAGGGCAAAGGGGGGGAGCTTCTGATTTGGGGGAGCTGCAACACGGGGTCTCTAAACAACAGGACATGGCAGGTTTCCCTTTATTACTGGAGTCTGATGATTTTGTTTAATTGCGCAGGAAATACATAAACAAATCTTGGGGCAGGAAGCATTCGAACGGATGCTAGCATCATCTGAATCTGCTAATACATCCTTCTTAAACATGCCCCTAATTTTTTCCACTGGTGAAATTACTTTGTTGGCTCTATCAGAGCATCCACCAGTATTGGAGGGAGGGATGAATTCTAGCTTCCCATCAGCTGAGACCTCCTCTATGAGAGGGATTGATCATGCTGCCTTCCAATTACTGAGTATGGCTGCACAGAATTGTATCCCTGGTGAGCTAAAGGACCATACTAAATATTTATGTTATATCTCTAAACAATTGGCGATCCTGATTAATTGTCTTGGCCCTTGTCCCAAGGTTTGGTTGTTCCTCCTCTCCCCACTGATGTAAGTAGCCATCCTATCTCAACTTCTGATAACTCATCTTCAATTTGTGACACAGTGCCCCAGGAGACTGTAATCATACAGTTATTAGAAAAAACTGGGATCTCACAGGCTCCCTGTTGTTAACACCCTTGTTCAGGAAGGGTTGCCTTTTGGGGGAAGGGGTAGCATTTTGTTGCATACATCTATGGAAGTAATTAATACAAAATTGAAAAAAGAAAATGTTTCCCACAGATTTCCGGAAGGTCTCCAAGAAATCTTCCTGCAGTTTATGCATTCCATGGTGTGTGAGGATGTACTGGATAATATATATCCGGTGAATTTGGATGTCTCCTTTTCCAGTAGGGAGGGGGACTTCCTTGACCCTCCTAGTGATTGGGTAAATACAGTTTCACAGCGGGCGTGGGATCCTGAGCTTGGCTCTGGTGAAATTGATGTCCGATTAAACAAGTCTCGAGTCAGAGCTCAGTTGAATTTAATTGATACCCTTATGAATGCAATGAGATGCAAAGGGATGACCAAGGGAAGAAAGGTGGGGATGAACGGCTCGAAAGAGGGTGGGAAGCGCAACGTGTACAAACTCTTCAGAAAACCTAGGGTGTTGCACGCTGGGGAAAAAATGGCCAACAGACCAGTCTCCAGAAGCTCTGAGGCTCGGAGACTGCTATAACCGTGGTCCCAATCATCGGGTTTATACACGCGGCTGCCAAAGCCCGCCGGAAAGGATGACATATGATTTAACTGTTCATAGCCGCAGATTGAGTCAACCGCCAGTAGGCACGGCTACCTGTAACATTTTTACAGATTCAAAAAGACATATTGACAAGATGTGACAATTCAAACAACATAAAGGTACACCTGAGAGCCTAGAATCATGAACACATGGAAAACTGTGTAGTGTGAAATCAATATAACAACATGATCAATGCACAGAAATTGGAATCGCAGTGCCAGGGGCTAAGGCAATAGTCATAGACGTGGCAACACCCGCCCAAAATAACTGCCAAAAATACATGACATCCCATCGGCTTGGTGATATCTGTGGCTATAATCAATTTGACAGGGCACAATGTTTCATTAGCTATGGCCGTAACCACAGCTATTTTTTTTTAAAGCATCAAGGGTTTTTTCCTTTCCCAATTTATTTTTAAAAATTCTCTGGGTGGATCGTAAAAGAGCCTTTGGGTTCTTTTGCCAATATATAACGCAAAAATATATTTTCAATCAGAGAAATAATCTTCACCACTATTACAATTAAAAAAGTCTTGCAACATTTCTCTGTGCTCTTTCTTTAGTTCCTTAGATGATTCATTAATTTTCTTTTCCCGACGGGGAAAAAAACCTGTGTGCTGTAGGATTATTTAGCGTGTTTTGGGAGCACAGCACCATTGCATGGGATTAATGTATTGCTATAATGCGGTACAAGCAATTGCACCATTTTTATTCTCCTGAAATGCCTCTGTTGCAGGAGACACATTAGAGGATTAATGAATTAATATAATTAACAGTACTAATATGATCTTAATTTATTAACATCATAATGTGTTCTCCAGTGCAAAATGAGGTGGAAAAAAACAGGCTCTGA
Organism: Ambystoma mexicanum; assembly: GCF_040938575.1. NCBI lineage: Eukaryota > Metazoa > Chordata > Amphibia > Caudata > Ambystomatidae > Ambystoma > Ambystoma mexicanum. The sequence goes on from NC_090941.1 coordinate 82,124,828, forward strand.
AAGTCATTTTAAACGTGCACTTGGATTCATTTTTTTCTCTGTTCACTGTGTTAGCTGAATGCGAAATCTGCATGCCAGAAAATGAGTATATACAGTTTCTAAACCGTATAAGCCAAGCCATTGTTAAAAGAGGAGGATAGATTATTGTGCATTTTCATTGGTGACATGTCACCTTAAGGGATGTAACAGAGGTCTCTTGGTACATTTCAGGGAGGAAGAAAGGCAGAGGACATTTTACACAGCTCTGGGGCAGACCTGGCTGGAGTTTCTATGGGGTTTTCCTGATTGAGAGGTGCTGTCCCAGTCCATTGCTGACTTTCCCAGACTGAAGATTCCAGTCGATAAGCACCGGCTTGAGAGACTGCAGATCAGAACTGCATGTCCTTGCTGGGGTGCTTTGAAGGAAAGCCTTGAGCCATTTAAAGAAAGCGACCAGTCCGGGGAGTTCGCGTGCTAAAATGCTACAACTCGCTGGTAATTATCTTTTATGAAAGTGAGGGTGCGGTATGTGCATGAGACCTATTTTAGACAGGCAGCGTAGCGATAGCTTTTCACTGTGTTCAAATGACACATTTTAATGTTGCCAGCTGAAGGCAAAACAAACAATGTAATTTTTTCTCTCTCTTGTGCAAATATGAAATGAAATTCGTAGTGTTCTTGAATTTTGTCTTTCTCATATTTTTATTTCAGAAGAGGATTGTCTCACGAATGGTAATGTATCATTGTAAAATGAAATTGTGATAACATAGTCTGCCTAAGAGTATTTTTGTTTCTGTTTCATTTGGTGTCTAAAAAAAATATTATGCCATAGAGGGAATGATGCTTAAAGCACCAAGTTTCTATGCAGATAAAGTAATGTTATGAGCAATTATAAATAGCTGTGTGCGTGGTTCCACTCAGTGTATATATGTGTGTGTGATTTCTGAGTGGAACATGATGAAATAGTTTGCTGGACGTATATGAGTCAGCAGAAAGAGAGGCCTCTGCAAATAGTTTCACTAATGTAAATAAATTAGTGATTATACCACATGTTATTGTGAATACTTTATGGAAGCATAGTTCGCTGGTGTAGATAAATCAGTGATAACAGCCATAGGTGGCATTCCATATGAAAATGTGGTGTTCTTGAATAATGTAGAAGCCTGAGGCCTCTAGAGATCACAAGAACAGTCTAAAAAAAAGAAAGGGGTTTTGTATGTTGGGGCCACAAATAAAACAAAGAAATAATGCTCATCACTATACCACAATGAAATGCATACCAACTAAATGTATCTGTGTACTGAAATAATGCATATCCACTATGTTACTATAATACCAAACCCAATCTGAATGCAAGGAGTGATTATTGCTGAATTACTATATTTTAATAATTAATTAATATAAAAATACTGCTAGGCCCCAAATCTTCACAAAATACCCTACAGTGCCCTGTCAAAATAATTTCTCCACAATTGCAACATAAACCTCTAATTTCAAACACGTCATCTAAAATATTATTACAAAACCAAAAAAAACATTGTATGCCAATGCTTTCCCAACACATCACCTATACCCTCAACATCACTATTAACCCCATTCTCAAAATTCTCAAATTCTCCACAGTCTTCTAAACAATCAAAATCTTCACCTTATGAAATTGGCTGCATGTTTGAAATATCCAATCAAATTATAAATATAACACCTAAAAAAGCTACACCTCAGCAAAAAAAAATGTACTATGTAGAAAAACTCTTAATACAATGATACAATATAATCTACTGTTTTATTGGCATATAAAATCATCGCTCAAAAAATACATTCTCTGATAGATTCAACAAATTCAACAGCATCTGAAGTACTTGACATCCTATTGGCAGCCACCCACCACACAGAAAATGAACAACCAATCAGAAAGTAAATGCAAACATTCCACCTTCCCTCCCCATGTACTCTTCCTCCATTTCTAATTCTAATATCTGAAGTGACAAGCAGTATTTCTTTATACAACACTAAACTGGAAAACTACATGCAGTGGCTGGAGGACAATTAGCCTACAGAGGAAGAAATTAAAAAAGAAGAAAATGAACCAGAAGAAAATATACCACATTCAGGATTGTGTATGTCCATTCTTTATATTTGTGTAAAATGAGACTTACAATAATATTTAAGGTCACCAAACCGATATACTTTATCTACCTACTATCAAATGTGAATGCAGCCAGCACAAACATTTTTAAAGTACATTATATCTTCAATTGTTTACAAATATTTATAATATTTTCAAACAGATGAAGAAGTCAATCAAGTATCATGAAGAATCAAACAAGAAGCACCACAAGAACTACCCACGAAACTAATAATGGATTCATTAAAATAATTAAAATTAATATTAATTAATGTTAAAAAAATGAGTGCAATCAAAAAGGATACTGAAAATTTAAGGCAAATCATGGACAATAAAAATCAAGAAAAAGAAAACCCACAACCACATCCCCCCAAAATAATTGTGTTTTCAACAAACTTTGTTTGCATATTTATTTACCTTTTTCAAGTATGTACAGTTATATGTATTATTAATGAATAAAAAGTATTTCAAATGTTACAATAACCATTTACAAACACTACACTCAACACTGCCTACATGTGATTTCTTTCTCCAAAAATGTTCTATAGCTGCGGCTGCATTAGGGTGGGTCTGGTATAGCCATTGACAAACACCTCCCAGTCGTTGCTACTCCTAAACATGATCATAAATAAACCAATGGAGCTGCTTTTGGAATAGCCATTGCTATATGATTGTTTCGTAGTAGCAGTGGCAGTATGATTTTATGTTTTTTTAAGTAACTGAACGTACAATATGGAAACAGTAAGAAGAGTACATAAAAAGAGTTATGTAAAGTACATAATAACTCCTCACTCATAGCCACAGATAGAATTCATTGACTTTTCTTTCTAGCCGCGGTTACAATATTAAACCTTAGGGGGTAAGTCACATAGATTTTTAATAAATATATACATAATAGATCAGTGCTAGAAAGGACTCTTTTGGGTTCAAACAGCGTAGTTTTTTCCTCATTGTGGCTTATGGCCGGGTGTATGGACAAAGGAACCGTGGCTACCACCCTCCCCAGTTGTTGCTGCGGTTAACAGCATCTCCAATTTGCAACGGCCCATTGGGCTACACCATAGCCACGGTTATTCCTCTATGTTTAAAAAATAGTAATATCCTTCTATCTGAAAAAAAGAAAACATAATCAGTAAACAACAAACACACTTTAAGAAACACAATTTAATACACACATTTTTATGACCCTCATATATTGTATGATGTGCGTCACATGCATTATGTAAGATATAACATTTGTGCACACAACACTGTTGTTCTCTTTCCACATACTAATCATTGGGTCATTGGGAGAAAAAAATCCAACTTGGATTAAAAAAACATTAAAAATCTAGTTGTGAGCAGTGGTTGTGCAGAGTCCATCTCCACACATTAACATTAAAGGTGTTGTCACCAACAAACAGAGACTTGAAACACCTGCGGCACTCTATTTCAAGAATCATCAGAAATGCTACAGAGGTTAAAAAAGAAAGCTTTTTTTGAAAAGTGTCTACAAATGTGCTGCTCCCTTCTCCAGCAGTACCACTATGTTTTGAATATAGGTTGATCTTTCATGGAAGTTAACTGTGCAACATCTGGTGCAAATCCACTGGGAGGATAAAAACAATACAGCTACAACAGAATACAAAAATAAAAAAATACTTAAATGAATTTACAAAACACCATCAATTGTACTTCCTCACAGAAAACTCAAAACAGCTCAGAGTACTGCATAGCTGAAACAGCATTAAAATTACAAGAAATACAATCAAATAAACCTTTAACCTCACTAACAATGAATACAAAAAAAAAATGCCTACATATAAATTCCATTGATTGGCAAATCTTATTTTTTAGGTCCATGTTAGTGAAAGTTAAAAAAATACATTAAAAAATACTTGCCACACAATCAGAGCAGATGGAAAAAATTATAATAAACACCATCTGATAGCAGTGATTAATATAACTAACACACACACCAATGCAAATAAACCTTCAAACATGTAAATATTTAATAACACTTACGTTCACATACTCCACACTACTGCCATGTACACATGCAGAGTTCTGCAATCAAAAGGATGAAACAGCAGAAAATGGAGGCTTTTATACTTTCCAAAATGAATACCAAAAAAAGAGGAGTATATACAAATAAAACTACTAAAATGGATGACACATTTTCACCATAATGTATCACAGACAACCACAGAAATAGAAAAGTAAAAACAACCAATAATAAACTTACAGAAATACATTTTTTCCCCACCCAGCATCTTTCATAGCCTCGGCTATTAGACACGGCTGCAGACCTAGCTTTGTATTCGTAACTACACATGCATTTTTATGCAATCCCAAAATACAACTAAGCTGGCCTTCAAAACTTCATATGAAATAAGAGAACACAGATGCAGATCAAATAACACACTCAACAAATATTCTGTACTGTATTATCCACATAACAATATGGTTATTGCACGGAAAATGTATATTTATAGACGCGGCTATAAATATAACCGAAACTACAGGCAACACCAATAATATGACGGAATCCATTGACGTGCCTAGGCATGTGCTTTTTACAGACACGGTTATACAAAATTCCTTCATGGGCGTTTGCTGTTACCTGCTGCTATCCACAAAAATTATGAATTAAAAAATGTATTTCTACTCCCCCAAACTCCAAACAAGTGTCCCTAACACACATACCAGCCCGCCTCCACTCACTATTCTCCTCCTCCATTCCCCTGCTCTCTCCCAATCCCGCAAAACACTCAATGCATCTTTCATGCTACTCCACCCAAAATGTCAGATAGCCACAGCTACCACACGTCCACAATCACACAGCATTCCATTTGCCCTAATATAGACACGGCTGCACAGGTATCCAAATCTACCCGCGGGTAGCAACCCCGCGCACTGAGTGGCTGCTGGATAGCCGCTCAATAATTACAACAGTACCACCAACCAATTAGAAACTACAAACTACTAGGAATTCAAATTAGGAATAATTTTCCTGGAAACAGAGAATGACTGCTGATGTCATGGCTGGTTTGAAAACTGTATGGCTGATCAGAGACAGTTGGCTGTTTTGGTTACTGGCTTTTTGTGAGAAATTAAATATTAACATGGACCTTGGTTTGAGAGATTTTACAATTAAAGGGTTTGGATTGCGGGGAATGTGTTGGTTCCGAGTTTATCCAAAATTGTTCCATCTGAGAAGTACAGGGTAGCCAGACGTCATACTAATTCATTGTGGAGGCAATGAATTTGGAAATCTATGTTAGTTAGTTTGTTTGTTTGTTTGTTTATTTATATATAATGCGTGCCTCACCCAAGCGTATCTGGGCACAGTACAAGATGATGCAGTTTCTTAGTTAAACATAATGAAAATAACGGCAATCCAGACTATCTAGGGTATGTAAATGTACAGTTTCATAGTTACCGTTTCATAGTTACACACAGTGACAAAAACAAAGCAGTGTAGAATATATAACACAAATACATAGAGTGCAGAGTATATAACATATGTACATGAGGTGTGTTCCTCATGTTTATAAATTAGTTTCACCCTTCATGAGAGACCACAACCAATTATGGATTTCAAACAAAAACATACTGTTCTACATGACAATTTTCTATAGACGTGATGGAGTACACCTAACTGATGAAAGAAATGTGGTGTTACTTCATAACATCAAAACAGTACTCCAGACGTGCTAAAATGTCTTCACTCAGTGTACCCCAAAATAGCCCCTTTAAGGACTATTTATCACATATAAATACATAAATACAATAAAATAATAAGGAAAATGTACCTTTTTATTATACCCACAGCTACAGTTAATTGACTTTTTTTATAACCGCAGTTGTAAATTGTAAGTTAAAGGGGGTGAGGGTCACTTCGGGTTTTAAAATACAATAGAATTTAAAAGATCAAAACAGTACAACACAGCTCTTGTAGTAATGTAAAGTAGGTGTAGTTAAGCAAAGCAGAGAATAATACATGACAGTAAACTAAGTAGGGAAACATTTAATAGGCACAAGATATAATAGCATGAGTGACAATACACAGACTAAAATACAGTGTATGTGGCATCTAAAACTAGAGTATGGTGGCTCCTTTTTGAATTAATTTTTAAAAAATAGTTGTCTTCTGTTTTTCTCCACACTCTCACATGTACGTACGTCTGAAAACACACAGCCAAAATAAATAAGACTCCCAGGTACCTACCGTGTCACTGACCATGGCCTTTGGCCATGCCAGTGATTCCCCCCCAACTTCACTATATCTATCCCATTAACTTTCAAAAAGAAATAAAACACAGACACCCCAAAATGCATAGCCGCGGGCACAGAACTACTCTTACTCACTGGTACATGTAGTCCTTTATAGCCTGGGCTATAGCTGTGAATATCGTTAAAAAGTCCTGGGAAAAAAATGCTTTCCTTCCCCCAGACCCTCACCAAGTGCCCCCCACATCTATACCAGCTCCCCACACTCCTCAGATTTCCTCCTCACCTCCCCTGCCCTCTTCCTTTCCCCCCACAACACACACTGTTTCTTTGATGTCATTTGCTTTCAGATGTTAGATATTCGAGGCTATTGCTGATGGTACAGAAAGCTTTGTCTTGCAAACTCATTCCCTAGACCGCCTCCAACTGCCACATTTCACTCAGTGTCCTCCAGCCACCCCCCGCCTATAGCCTGATGGCATTTGCATGTTTTTGACCTGCAAATAGCTTTTTTCCTGAGATTCATTTTCCTATATCCTCGTCTATAACTGCGGATATCTCTTGCATCAGAGAAAAACAAGATGGCGTCATTTAATTTTTTAAAAAACCTGGTTTCGGTTAATCCCAAAGATATAGCTATCTATTTTTAAGAAGGGGGCACCCCTTCTCCATCAGATATTTGAATAACCCCAAACCACACATGGTTCGCGAGTCAACGCTTTGTGTTTTATCCTAGTCCAAATCCATCCAGTGGTTTGGGCTGTGTGCTTTGGTGAAAGGTTTCCTTGTTTGTTTGCAGTAAAATGAATGGGTAGTTTCTACTTGGTCATCATTTCCAGTGCTGTCTGATGAAGAAGTGCTGTTGGCTATCCGCAAGTTGAAAATTCTGCCCTCCTCTAATCCGGTGCCGCTGACTGTCCTTAAGGACTTTCTGCCAGGCATGTTCTCTTTGGTTACACAAGCAGTCAATATGTACTGTCAGTTTGGATGTATTCCACAAGAGATAAAACAGGCCATTGTGGTTCCTTTTTTGAAAAAAAACTTCACTGGATGTTTCTGTTTTGGCTAATTTCTGACCTATTTCTCTGCTTCCTTTTTTATGACACCACTAGAGCCCTTGGTAGCTCCACTTTTTTCTTCTTTTCTGGAGGTACAGTCTTTTCTTGACCCTTGTAAGTCTGGTTTCCATCCTGGGAGAGGTACTGAGAGTATTTTGGTATCTGTGGTGGATGATCTGACCAGGCTGGTTGACACAGGAGAAGTGGAGGTCCTGCTATTGCTTGATGTGTCAGCGGCATTCGACACTGTTCACCACGCTATACTCCGTTCCTGCCTGGTCGCTGCAGGCATCTCAGGCCCTGTCCTGGCATGGTTTACCTCGTTCTTGACTGACAAGGGCCAATCATTGTCTTTACCTCCTTTTCTCTCATCCTCCAATTTGTTGTATTGTGGGATTCCCAGGGGTTTAACATCCATGTCTAGCCACTGGTGCCCTCATCTGCTCCTGTGACTTCATGTACTACTCCTACGGGGATGACACTCAGATCCAGGTCCACTTAGATCAGGACCGAGGTTGTGTGTTGCCTCGACTGTATGAGTGCCTGGAGGCCCTGAGGGGCTGGATCAGTGACAACTGGCTTAAACTCAATGGGGACAAGAATGAGGTTCTGATGGTAGGGTTATCCTCTGCTTTAGATGCTTGGTCCTCTTCCTTCTGGCCTCGTTCACTGGATGCTTTCCCCACTCCAGTGACGTTGTGAAAAATCTTGGCATCTATCTCTCTTCCTCACTTTCGATGACCCATCAGGTGAGCGCAGTATGCAAGACATGACATTTGCTGTTGAAGGTCCTTCGTAAGGTTTTGCTTTTTCTGTGTGCGCAGCTGCACCCGGCAGTAGTCGTCTCACTTGTTACCAGCAGCTTAGATTACTGTAAAGCTTTGTATCTGGCCCAGCCTATCAGCCTGGTCCACCGTCTTCAGCTGTTACAGAATCCTGCAGCAAGGGTGGCTACTGCTGCCCCTTATGGTTCTCATATTAGTTTGGTTTCGAGATGTCTTCACTGGCTTCGGTGGGAAAAAGAATAATCTTCAAATCTCTGTACCTGGTCCACTGGGGCTACTAACAGGTGGGCGCTGTCTTTCTGCAGGAGAAATGTGCACCTTATATTCCAGCTAGAGAGCTTCACTCCAGCAATTGGGGACTGCTCGTGGTCCCTAGAGTTCGCCTCCAGAGGGTAGGGGGATGGGCTTTCTCTGTGTTTGCAAGCAGGCTTTGGAACGATCTACCAGCTTGCCTGAGGCATACTGAGAATCACATGCAGTTTTCCATCAGCTAAAAACTCTGCTGTTCTAGAATACTGGTTGGCCTAGCATTTCTGTTTTGTACCCTCACGCCAAGATGCCTTTTAAGTGAACATGCATGCTACAAATGCATATAACATAACATAACATAGTGAAAATTTAAAGCTGGCACCCATGAATATATGCAAAGTAAGGGGTAGCTCCAGGGTCTTTGTTGTTCCTTTGTGGAGGCTGTGGGCAGCCCCCGGGCAGCCTGTAACCAACAGTCTGGGCCTCTGGGGAGTGGGGGGCATTTCCTTGTGATGTTCCTCCCTGGCAAATTACTTCCCTTGGGTGCTTAGAACCCCATTGTTGTTTTTGGAAGGGTGAGGTGCTTGCTCACACCTCACCCTTCCTGCGCTTTGTAGGGCCGAGAGTGCGTGTCTCTGTGTGTGTAGCTGGGGAGAGGGGCGCAGACCTCCTACTGGGGGGAGGGCAGTGTCCCTCTCTGGCCTGCTGCCATGGTGCAACAGTTACCCTGCCTCGCTTGGGGAGCCCCTGGCAGTGTTGCCCATCACAAGGGCTTTGTGGACAGAAAGCCTACTGCCACCGCTATTCAAGAAGGTTCTTCTTGAATAGCGGTTCTCCCTCCCTTGGGCAAACCCCAGTGACCATTATGGCCTCAGCACATCAACCCCACAAATGGGGGAATAACCGAGCATGCTGTCCGAGTCCAGGTCTCCTAAATCCCATGATCAGTCTGAATACACCAAAGAAGGAGCCATCCCATGCTTATGGATTCCACAGGGTCTTTGAAGGACAACTAGTGTAGCACACATGAACAAGTCTCTCACTGTGCAGGCCTCAGTGCACACACGTTCACAGACGCAAATCTATTATGTTACACTCCAACATTTCAATGTATTGGGACTAAGTGACGAAGACACCATAAGATCCTGTCATTACATTTGATTACCACATTTTGATTAGACATTTTAATTTTGCGCACCATCAAAAAATATGTTCATGACTAGTGGCGCATGGACATTTTCATGCTGAGTGTTGGGACTTATTAAAGCATAAATGGGCCTAGCCTCATGAACATGTTCCGGCACAAAACCCATAATACTAGAGTGCAATTCTGCTACATAAGTATTGTACAGAGCTCATATCACGTTCCATTCAAATTCAAAGCATTCAATCACAAATCATAGATATGTCTACAAACCGCCTTGCAATGTTATGGAAGAAACAGACATAGGACAGCTTTTTCATGTGAATCCCGGCTTTTTTTGTTTTGCTTTAAAGAACCAATACATTCACTTTTTTCACACCCATGGAAACACATTATTCAGCCAGTGGATGCAACCTCAAATCTAAAATTCTAGAGAGATGAGAGTCTTCTTGCCCTCAGAAGAAAGGAGACTTTTATTGAAAGCATTATATCACTTTTAACTATGGCTTCAGGAACGAGGGCATTTCATAATTCAGGCGCGTATGATGGAAACAGCATGGGAAAGGTGAGATACAGAGCACTGTAATTGCATTCTCAAGATCTGACTTCAGAGCAGCATAACTCACTTGCTCCTCGTATTTCAGGCAAACATCAGGAAGCTGCCGACAGATTCAAGGAACATGATTTAAGCAGCACTGTGAACTATTCTCTTGCCAGATGCAAGTTCAGTGCCAGAGATCAGAAGTATAAGAAAGGCCCGATGATACTCTAAGAATCTGAAGAAAGTCTATACGCATAGATTGAGTCCTCAAGGCAATCAGAGACAGTGCAGGTGTAAGTGGCATCAATCATTTTGGTCAGTACATTTCTGGAGTGTAAGAGTGCACTTTTTGGAGTAAAGAAATTCTTCAATTTGAAAATACAATATGCATTTTTCTCTCTTTAACTTGTCTGTGCGTAAAAAAAATATTGCATGTGCAACAAATACCATGACTTGTGGGGGATTATCGGGTTACTTAATTTTAATGTTATTTATTTGACCGATTTGTATGACATCCAAGAACCGGGTAGATGAAGAGGAATTTCTGTGATTGGAATACTGGAATCTGTCCCTAGTATTACAATTATCGGGGAGGGTGGTGCGGGAGGGCATTGTACATTAAATGCAAATTGCATGCAAGGGACCACCACCACATGTATGTGCTGTTGGGTCCCCTGAATGACATTTTAAACATTTTCAAAGCAGACTGTAATTGTGACGATTAAAATGAGGTGAACTCGCATTTACTCTTCATTTTACTCTCTGCTTTGTAAAAAAAAAAAAAGTAAATACTGCCTGAAAAATATGCTTTGCACGCAGCGTTTACTAGCGGAGTCCTATGGGATCCGCCTGCTGCTTATCAAGCAAAGATGCGATGAGGTTCCCATGGGAAACCATTGGTTTTGTGCTTGCATGAAAATCTCCACGCAACACCTGCTGCTGTTGCAAGACAGAGAGCCGTATGCTCTAAAACATTGTAAATTGCATCCAGCAAGCAGTGTTAAAGGTCCACATAGCAGAGTGGACAAGGAAAGAGTAAAAGTGAGACAAAGTCGCTTTTACTCTTTCAGTTCTCCACTAGATCTCATGGAAATGTAAACTCTGCGTGCAATACCGCTTTGCAGCCAGCTTTTACAATGGATTCCTCCGGTTTCTGGCTGGTCTTGTCCAGGTGCAAAGTCGAGGCAGGAACCTTTAGAGAACATTCATTGTACGCCTGCATGAGTATCTAAAGCAGGAGTGCAATGAATCACACTCAATAGAGTGAGGGGTTAATAAGCACACCAGAGATCTAATCTCGTTCTGTGACCCTCCTCCAGCTCTCAGTCTGCAGAATGAGGTGCACCTCATTTCCACTGAAGCAGAGCATTTAGTGAAGACGTAAAATGGTGCTACTAGTCATGAACAAATACCTCTGCTACAGCAACTCCTACACATTGTGCAATGAGGCTGAGAGGGGGAAAGCAAAGCAGAGAGGCAAACTCCATTTTGTGCCCCTCCTAAGTGGACACAGAAATAAACTGGAGAGCAAAATGAAAGCATAAAAGCAATATTCTTTGCTTGTACACTTTAATTGTGCACTCAGCTGGGTGCAAAATCAACCCTTAGATCTGTAAATCTAGATTATGAAACCTGGTTTTACTGTGGCAATCAGACACATCTGGACTGTACACACTGGGATCTCTGTTGTGCTAACTTGAGCTACATAAACAGGATGGAATAGCTGAATCAAGTTGGAACAGTTACAGCTTCATGGAACACGTATTGAAAAGTAGAAATATGTTTAACACGTTGATATCTATGTAGATATGTATCCATGTCATTGTATATTTTCTTTTATATAGTGGTCACATAGCTACTTGTTGCTGATATGTTCAAAATGCAAATGTCAGCCAGTTCTGTGACAATATGGGTTCTTGTATTGTAAACTGGCTGGTGATGGGAGCCCGTGGCTGGGTATAGATTAAACAGGATACACTGCATGGTGCAAATTACGATAGCTGCTTTCAATTGCAGTACTGGGTTATTTGTATCCAATTGTGCTACATTGCAAATATCACTATTGCACACGGTGGTGCTAAAATGCACAGGGTGACATGTTTTCCATGACACTTGCCTTTGCTTCTCTTGTGCGGCCACATCAGCTCTACATTTAAAAACGTGTTTTAAAATTATAGAAACAAACTTGAATAGCAGACATTTTACCCAGTGGAATTGACTAATAATCAGTGCAAAGAAGCCATTTTGCACTAGCCTGTGCAAAACTTAGTTCCAAATTCAATACATTAGTATAAATTGTGTGACACTGAAGCAATGTATTTAATTTATTAGCTTGGGCTGATTTACTCAAAGGGGGGCATTTTACGAGTGCAAAATAAAAATGTAAAAACAAGGAGTAATGCTTAACGTCTTAATTTTGCGCTCCAGCTCATTGCTGTGCCCTTCAAAGGTGTAGGAGGAGCACAAAGCAGTGTTTGGATTTGTGCTGTTCTTTCACCCTCCGCTTTGAACAAGCACCACGTTTTACTGTTGCATGAGATTGTCATGCAGCCATAAAACAAATGGACTCCAATGGAAACCATCTCAAATTAACACCTAATGAGCATGTGGATTCCATAGGAAGCAATTGGTAAACTCTTCCTGCAAAGCGTAATTTGCAGGTGGCATTTACTTTTTACAAAGTGGAGAGTAAAACTGAAGAGTAAAGGTGATTTTGACCTGGTTTTCCTCTTCAAAGCTTCACAGAATGAAGTTAATTCCGCTGAATATACAGACACATCCACACACGGTGCACACACCATGTTATGCATACAGTTTAGAAGGACAAACAGAAGTAGCTTCATATCGGCCTACACTAAAACCACCCACAAGCAGCAAGGCCAGCATGAAACAAGTAGGTAAAAAAAGTTCACTGCTCTGTAAACAACATTTGCAGTACACCCAACATAATGGGATGCAGACGCATGACGTTTGTAGGGACAAAGGGAAGTAAGGAATGCTCTGCGAAACATCCACACTTATCCTCAGTATCCACTATGCACACCACCCTCCTAATCCTAACCATCGCCTAACATTAAAAAGCACATCCAGAAGCAAACACAAAAAACATCTACTGCCAGTATGTGCCAAAGCACAACACATCAAATAAGTAATAAATAATTTGCAATGAAACACTCAATATCAATGGAAGAAAAAGGGATTAGTCCAGTTTGCTGTGGTAAAAAATGACACTGTTATAGGGAAGACCACCGGGAACCAGATAAGTAAAAGACAATCTCCTAAATCCAAATGCTTAGTGCACATCTTGCAAGGATAACTAGGTTTTATTTCTCATAAAAACATAATATGTCAGTAGGGGCATTCACTCCTGACTACCTTGGAGCGCACTGGCTAGTTCCAAGCAGGACAATATATTTTAAAGAAGGTTGTCGTCACAAATGATTCAAGCAGTATATGGTACTCGTTTATTTATTTTTTTATAATGTGCCTAGACAAGGCCCGTAGGCATAAGAGCACAGGGACGCACAGACAGGACAAACAGGTTTGAAGGGAGAACAGGGCAAAAACGGGCAGAGGTTTCTAGCAAAAAAGGAATGTCTTGAATACCTGTTTGAATTTCAGAAAGCTGCTACATGGTCAGTCTTGCATTGGGAATGAGCAGAAGATTTGAGTTGTTACATCGTAGGACCCTTCTTTCTGGCAACCGACCGGTTTCTGTGCGAGATATCTAGGGACATCTGTGTGGAGGCATTGATGTGTAATACAGAGTGTCCGAAAGACCACTCTGTGGAGATGAGTGGAGCGGAGATTTTGTCTGGTATAGGAGATGTGGTCCGATCGTTTAAGACCCTCAACCACTCTTACAGCCTTATTTTGAATGACCTGAAGTCTGTCCAGTTTCCCTTTTCCGACACCCTGAAGAAGGCTGGAACAGTAGTTTATTCAGGCCACAATAATCGCTCTTGTGATCACTGCACAGTTGGGTCTGCTGAGAAAAGGTCTAATTTGGCCCAGCAGTTTCAGATAGCATTTACTAGATACCATGCCACTGATGTGTGCTTTCATGGAAAGCTCCTGATCCAGTACCACCCCCAAAGTCTTCACTTTGTTCACTGTCTTAATTTCGCAACCTGCGATGTCAAAAGCTTGGTATTCATCTCCAAGTTTCTTCGTCTGGCAAACAGTGCCCGCAATCATCAGCTCTGTATTCTTAGCATTTAGTCCATTATCTTTAATCTATGATTCAATAAGGCCAAACACATAGTTTTATTTGGATTTATTTTATTTGTAAAGCACTCCTAGCCCTGGGGCAGCTGGGCGTATATATATCCAGTTACACAGCATACGAGAAACATTTTACAACAAGTTGCAACGTTAAATATGAGCGTAGAATACAATAAAGGTTACAGAAACACCTGTAAAGTGACAGTGATACACAGTATACTTATTCAATACATGCATAGTATTTTGAAGGAAATTACAGACAAAGAGTATAGTGGGGATTTGCTTCTGAAATCTCTCTAAGGAAGACTGTCGCTGAGTCCATTTTCTGAAGCCAGCGTTTAGTATTTCGCTTGAATAAATGAAAAGAAGGTTCTGATATGAGGGAGGCAGGGAGCGTGTTCCATAACTTGGATGCAGAACTGGGAAGCTAGCACCCCCGAGTTATGACATTTAAATCTCGGTATGAACATTGTGTGTGGTTGGGCAGCTCTGAGTGGTCTTGAGGACATATATGAGGTGAGTTTTTTGGTAAGGTAGCCTGGAGCGAGGTTAGCCCTAGCTTTGTGTTGACAGACATGGTGTCTTTGGTGTAATCCGCAGTAAGGTGGATCAGCATAGTTGGCATACAGGGGGCCCTCCCTATCCAGCATGTTAAAAAGGGGATTGGTAAAGATATTAAACAAGGTGGGGGAGATACATGCCACCTGTGGCACTCCGCATGTCACCAAATAGCTCTCGGCAATGGCCTCATTACAGAAAACGTTAATCATACGTCCAGAGAGAAATGATTTGACCCATTTAGCTGCATTGGAGGAGAAGAAAGCGGTATCACAGCGTCTCTGTATCAGTATGTCATGATCCACTGCATCAAACGCAGAAGACAAATCAAGTAGCATGAGCATAACTGTACTGCCTTTCTCAAAATGCTGAAGGATATTAGATTTGAGATCCGATAGAGTGGACTCAGTGTCGTGTGATTTTCGGAAACCTGACTGTTTATATCCTAGAAGATTGTGAGTTTCCATAAAACCCTGAATCTGAATATATGCTACCCTGTCCAAGATTTCGAGAAGAAAGGGTATGTTTGTAATGGGGCGATAGTTCTCCTGTAGGGCAGGGTCGAGAGTTTGATAGACTCATGTACATCGATAGTCCTCTTGAAAGGAGCAGTTGACGAATTTGGTTATTATTGGCGGTAGTTGAGCGGCACAGGCTTTAACAGTCACTGCTGGGCAGATATCTCACGTTCATGTGGTAGGCTTGAGACTGGCCAGAACGGCTGCCATTTCTGTTTCTGTTACTTCCTTAAAGGAGAAAGGTGCAGCAACATGTGGGGGAAGATCATTTAGCACAGAGTCTTGCAAAGGGTCTGAGATGGTATAGTTGATAGTGGTATTTGCTCTGATCTTTTCAATGTTACCCATCATTGTCTCCTGTATACTAGTGCACCAGTTGGTATCTTGCCCACCTTCTGTTTTGATGGTATATGGGGTCTCGAGTTCCTTTAGGATCCTAAACAGTTCCCTGGTATTGGAGTGTGCTTCAGTAATTCTATTGTCGTAAAGCTGTCTTTTTGCCTCATAGATGGCAGTCTTTTTACTGTTTGGCAGCATTAGAATAGTCCAATTTGTTGCCCATGGATGGATCATTCTTCCAGCATTGGAAGGATTTCTTAAGGCACCTAAGTTTATGAATCTCATTAGAGAACCAAGCTTTAGAATTGGTAGTTTTAGAAAGGCGTGTTTTTTCTGGTGAAAGTTTGTAAATTGCCTTGGTCCGCATATTGTGATAGTTTTCAGCTAATTAATTGGCCCTTGTGAGATCAGGTAGCTCCTTAAGTATGGGGGAAATGAATGGTTCTAGGGCAGTTGTCGTAAGCTTACGCATGTTCCTACATTTAACCCATATCCTAGGGTCCTGATTGCTTCTATGTTTAAAAATGCAGGAAATAAAAAAATGCACAAAAAAGTGGTCAGACCAGGGACAAAGCGCAATGTCAGTACACAGTAATTCTACATTGTGTGTCACCACCCATCGAGTGTCCTTCCCTTATCATGGGTTGCTGATTGCTCCCAGTGGGAGAAGCCTAGTGCCGTCAGTGTAGTACTAGTATGTTGAGCCATTTTATCTGTGGGGCCCCAAAACCCAGATTCAAATCACCCAATAGAATCAGTTTTGCCACTGGTTGAAGTAGAGGAAGGATGGTGTCACTTAGATGCAACAAGAAGTCAGGAATTTTATTAGGGGGGAGATAAACAAGGGTGATAATGATGGCAGTATTAGCCTCCCCTGTAAGTTTGGCAAGAAGAAACTCGCAGTCCAGTATGGTAGTATTGGCAATCTGCCAGAGCTGAAAAGATGATTTACAAATCATGGCTACACCTCATCCTACTCCCTGTTGATGATCTACCTGCATGATCTTATAGCCCTTACCATTCTCTTAGCTCATTAGCCGTCCCCTATGTACATGTCACCCGCTCTGTATGGGATGCCAAGTGATTGGTTACTGCTTCTTTGTGCCAGTACCCTTCCACCTTATCTTTGGCTTTCCCACTGGTTCTAGAAACAAGATTGGCGTTCTGCTTGAAAAAGACCCGCTTCTACAAACACCTCACTTGATGTGCACCTGGTAGTTAAAAATGTGAGGTGCTTTTTTTAATCCCAGACACGCAGACGCCCCCACCATGCCTCCCCATCACTGACCTAGATTTGTTAGCTTCACCCTGCACACCTTACTCTACAAATAACAAGACTTCCTGATTGGTACTGCCCCCTTGGCAGCTGCCTCCTCCCCAGACCTTCACCTGGACTGAGCCTGGACCACACTAATCAGACAATCCATGAGGGATTGAGGAGTTCTAATGGTGGGCATCTGGTAGTTCAAACAGAATGACCAATATCATGGGGGCACTAGGGCCCTAAATATGCACATGGCTGTTTGGCAGCTCAGGACCTCTGCCTTGACTCCCAGGAGATTGTCCTTCAGTGACAGACACGGCCCTGTCTGTACTTGGCTATTCACATTCCTTTCTGGTTGCATGGGCCTGCAACGTCAGACAATGGGATAGTTGTATCTCTTTGGTGTGAAAGGCTTTTAGTGTGCCACCCGAACTGGGAACAGGGATAAGAATGTGAATTGGTGCTTAATGTCAAGATCTGCTATTGCTGGTACCGGGGTGTGGCCTTTCTAAGCCTCCATCCTAAAATGGCAGCATTTCAGTGTGTAGAGAGGAGCCAAGTGCCTCTACTGGAAATGCTGCCCCCATTTTGCCTATGTGTTGGAAACCGGGAAATGCGACATGAACAATGCCAATAATGGTCCCTATACCGCGAAGAGTCCTTGAAACAAGTTATTCATTGAGAAAGCCCTATATGATGTACCCGCGGAGAAATGAGAGTCTGTTAGAGGAGGTTCTGGAAGAAGTGTGAAGATGAATGAAAGAGAGGACTGGTGACATCACATGAAGCAGAAATGATGCACCAGAAAGATGCCAATGAAGAGAGTTTATAGACCTTATAGAATCCGATGGCGAAGTAAAGAATTGAGCAACATTTCATGAGCGAAATGAAGATTGCACGTGCGGAAAGCACTGAAGAAAATACAAATTCATTTTTATAATTGTACAGATGCTGAAATGCAAGTAGGCTAAGTAATCATAAGGCTGGCTATACGTAGTAAATAGACTGCAGGAACTGCCATCTATATATATATATATATATATATATATATATATATATATATATATATATATATATATATATATATATCAAACTAGGACCCCATGAACAGAAGAGCTGAGTAGACGAAAACAGCTGACAATGAGGGAAGATTTGAGAAAGGTTGTCTGGCCCAGTGTCAAGGGTTGGGGCAGCCAAGAAACTGGTTATCTATTCGAGAAGATACAATGAATGAGAGAAGCCGGGGCAAGCTCCTGTTGAGGTGTAATGGAAAAACACTAGAAGTGCCAGGTTTTATTCATTTAATAGTGTACAATGTGAAGAAAGAGCTCAAAACACAGTCTCCTGTCACATGGTCAAGATGAAAATAGACTTTGGGCAAGCTGCATCGAGATTTAAAGATAAGACCATGCTCACACCCCCTTCTACTCTCAGGTGCAGTGATACTTTTCAAGGCCACGTTCAAAGACTAATTCCAATGGAAGACAGCAGGAGTAATGATGGATGTAGGGCTAATTGGGTGGGGAGGCATGGTCAAGTCCAACCCTCCCGCACCGGGGGTACCAGCGTGCATGCTGCTAGCGATTGGAATACTCCAGGAGGGTACAAGTGTGCCAACCAATCATAGAGGGCCACATACTAAAGAGCCCTATAGTTTGAAAGCCAAAGAAATGTCATGTATTTCATGACAGCGAAGATGACTTGCACTAGCGGTGGGCATAGATGTCCACCTAAACTTAGAGATCCAATCACAATCCTAGCCCCCATAGAAAGTGTACATAGATGTTCCCCATAGACCAACCACAATCCCACTTAGGTTTTCTTATTTTGCCATGTAGCATGATGCCACGTATGATGAGTTTATGCGATAAAATTAATGTTTTTTATGAAATGTGTTGAGACTTGTGCTGTGGGATGTCAGTTGATGCCCCTTGTACTCCCTGTTTCCCTGTTTTAGATAATTGCAATTAAAAACAGTTATGTTTTGCCAACTTCCTGAGTTGGTCTTATTATTGCTGTAAGAGTAAAATCTGCATCCCCATCCAATCCCATAGAGCGCTACCTTGCTTAAAGGGCCTACGGGTTCACGTGATAGCAGAGGGAGGATTGTTTTATAAAAGACCCATCAATTAGTAGGTCTCAACATTTTCAGATAATCAGACACCCTCCGCCATCTAGCCGGAGGATGGGGAAGTTTCCTGTGGAGAGCGGCTGATTTAGAAGTCTTGCAAGAAGATCAGTACAGGTGGGACAGGTCCCTCTTTGACGAAATCCCTCCTGGTTTCCACAGGCGCTGAGCGGACTGAAGGTGACGGTGGTCCATTGGAGGAGGGGAGACGATACCAAGGGCCTTGAGCTGAAGAAGGAATGGTGAGTAGATTGAGGGGACTGGCCAAAATAAGGGGATGGGATTGTGGTAACATAGAAAAGTAATGTGGGTTGTCTAGTATAACGAGGAGCGTTTAAACGAGGAGCGTTTTATAGAGCCCGGTTTCCTACCTCAACGTAGGTCTAGAAGGAGTAATTTCAAAACCCCAAGGGGGTAAACAGTGGCACATAAACAGTTTTATGATAGGGAATTACTCAAACTCCAATCAGGGTATTTTAGGGGCTATGAGAAAAACAGTATCATGGTGAATATGTGAAAAGTCGACTAGTCTGTCTGCTTGTGTATTTTATAATTGAAAAAGGTGTTGAAGAGCGATGAGAATATACTGTGAGGTTAAAGAAGAGATAAAAAGTTATTATCTACTCTAGGTCATTGTCGGCGCCGACTGAACACATAGATTGAAATAATTGAGAAGTAGAGGCTTTGAGCAGAGAGGGTTGGAATGCGCTCATATTTGTTATTTTTCTGAAACGTATCAGTGTAACTAACGGTAAGTATTGACAGTCAATTGAGACTTGTCACAATGGGGGATGTTACTCCACTGATGCATCTGTGCAAGATGCTGCCAAAACATCCGCCTATGCTCAGACAATATAGTGTGGGGCATAGCAGACAAAATGTTCATGCCATGGCCACAAGGGGGATCGCTGTCAAAGCCGGCTTTTCAACACGTGACCACATACTTGCATGCTGCGTACACAGGGAAGAAATTAGAAAAGGGGTTAGCTATTTTAGATCTCTGGAAAATGTACCAGGAGGAGCGGGAGGATCTGCCTCCTGAGGATTGGATGCTTAATCAGTGTAGGGAGGAAGGTGTTGAGCCTTCTGCTCCCCTTACCTCAGCCAAAGTAAACAGCGATAGTACAGAAAATGCAGGATTGTATCCATTGCAGGAACTAACAGCGGCAACAGGATATAGTAATCCGATATATGAACCGCCTGCCTATAGCAGTGATGATAGTCCAGAAGAGACTAAAAGAAAGGAGGAAATCTTTAAGATCTTACAGGACAAAGAGGAGACAAGTGAATGACCGAATATATCAACAGACATAGGACGAGAGTTTAAGAGATGGAAAGGAGAAAAGGATAAAGCTGATGAGGTAACGCTCGTGCAGAACGCATGGATGGGTAGACAGATATTGCTCAAGCTCGATGGGAAAAGTATTGAGGAAGTTAGGCAATGGGAAGATCAAGATGAACACGATGGAAAAGACACAGAACCAGAGAAAAGATTGAAAGAAGATGAGCATAAGAGAAAGAATAGACAAAAACGAGAACAGATGTATCAGGAAGAAAAGCAAAGTAAGGAAGAAAAGGCAGAGGAGCAAAGGAAGTATGACAACAGGCAGAGCACAATTGAAGAATGAGATAGGCAAGAAAAGAAGAGAGAAGAGGAGGAAGCACAGAAATTGAGGGATAAAAGAATACAAAGACGAAGGGAAGAAGAAGAGCGTAGAGCAAATGAAAAAAGGGAAGAGAAAAGACAAGAAGAGGGAAGGGTTAGATGGGAAGCGAGAAAGCAAGAGAATTAGATGAAGAAACAGAGCAAAAAAGAAGACAAAGGGAACGCGATATTGATCACATTCAGAAAGGGTTAATGGAACCGAGTCCATTAATATCATGGGGCAATATAGAGGAGTTCCTCCTGTCGCAGGGCCATCTAGGATAACCCTAAAGGAGAATTATGACAAAGGGAGCATCAGGTAGAGAATCGATAAAGCCTATCAAGACTTAAGGGAAAGTAGTAAATTGGGAAGCCAAGGGAAGGGAGAACAATCCCTGGTCCTCCAATCACGAAGCGAGGAAAAAGACCCATTTAGTCTCAAGCACAGAGCCTTGTCCTTAGTTAGGCTGACTTTAAATAAGGGTGATGGAGACGAGAGCCATACTACTTGGGGACTAGATATGTCAGATGAAGAGAGATACGCCTTCCTTGGGGAGGGGGGAGGAAGTGCATGCAGTCTCGAGGGATGTCTGCAGACAGACAAGGAAGAGAGATGGTCTGATCTAGAGCAGCCTAAGGATAGGAAGCCAGATCCTATGGCATATCCAGAGCAACCTAAAGGACGATCGCATATTGAGAAGGGAGAGTCACCACCATATGTGAGTAGGCTGAGTTCATTGCCATGCAGAAGGCAATCAGGAACAATTGTCCCCACTATAGACAGGCAGTGGATGGGCTACAGAGGAAGGGGTGTTTTTTAGAATAATGAAGGTGGTTTTCAGAATATGCAGAATGATAATCAGATTGTGCAAGGAGGATTAAACCAAGGAGGGCTAGTCAGAAGAGCTCCTCCTGTATGTTGGTCATGTGAAATGACAGGGCACTTTGTGCGCGCATGTGGAAGCCAAGGGTATGTACAGAATGGGCAATTCTCAAGACGGGCGACACCTTATCCTCCAGCATATAGCTCACAGGCTAGGGACAGGTTTGCTCAAGATGAGACAGTGTCAAGATGAGACAGTGTATCAGGCACATGCATCGCAGATGCAACAGGCATTGCAACCACAGTAAGCACCATTGAATCCGCTGCAAGGGCAGTCACAACACGCACCCATGAATATACAGCAGAATGCAAACATGGGACAGTTATTGGCACAGAGAGTAGGGGGTGTCACTGTGGTAGGAGGAAGTCCTTTTAGAGGTACAGGGATAAGTATGTGCCCATAATAGGACAGCTCACAGGGCGACTTGATGTGTTCAGTGCTATCGGTGACACAAGACCCCCAAGAGGAACCAAGGGTTGATATGACGAGAGGAGGCACACCATTTTCTTTTTTAGTAGACACTGGGTCTACTCATTCATGTATACAAGAAGGACAATATCCAATGTCGGGAAATGCCATGAATGTGCAATGTTTCTCTGGAGCGACAAGTAGAGTTCCTTTTACTGATGAATTAACAGTCTCCATAGGAGAGTGTGACATGTCTGTTCCATTATTTTATTCAAGGAAGACACTGGTTAACGTTCTAGACTAATATTTAATGGCAAAGCTTAATAAGATGATTTATTGTACCGATGAAGGAATAGTGTGTTCTACTCCAGGGATACATTATATGAATGTGGGTGAATTTATATTGGTGTTTACAGGGCAAATGACTCTGCGAGGAATGCCATTAGAGCCAGAGGTTTATTTTTATGGGGTACGCATTTTGTTAACATGGATACCTGGCCTAGTGAGAAAGATTATGAGAATACCTGATGAGTTTTTGTTCAGGCCACATATACCTATGGACAAAGAGGGGGGCAGATTATTCCCCTAGAGTTAAATGCAGCCATAGTGCGAGAGGAAATGGCCATGCTCGAAGGAACAGATGACGAGGGCAGACCATGGAGAACAGTGATTGCCATTGGGGAAGGGTATAGATTGACTGATGTCACTGACGAGGATATGTTTACAGATGATCCATCAGATGATGAAGTAATATTCAAGATGGGTATTACATATTGGACCAAAATAGAGAAAAGAGAAATCCCACAGCAAATGGTGATAGTGTGGCAGCGTCCAGCATTTTTTTAGGAAGATTTGGAAAAAGTGCTTAACTCTTTATGGACTACGGGCCCCTATGATGTAGGCCTATTGAAACGGGTAGGGGAGTTTAAGATTAAGCTGAAGCGAGGAGCAATTTTACCTCGAGCAAGAGAGTACCCAATGTCTCGACAGGCGGTAGAGGGTATTTTTAAGACTATATCATCCCTGATGGAACAAGGTATTTTAGTGACGTCAAGTGTTAACCATGTAATACCGCGGTGTATCCAATTAAAAAATGGAATGGAGGGTAGTGGAGATTCATAAAAGATATGAGACCAATTAACCAGATTGTGGAGGCAAAGTTTCCTTTAGTTCCGATTCCGGAGACAATACTATGTAGTATGCCAGCAGAGGCACGATATTTCACGGTGGTTGACATGAAAAATGCATTTTGCTCAATCCTGTTGCACAAGGACTCCCAAGACCTTACGCCATTTACGTTTCACCAAAATAAGCTGAAGGGCACTTGTTTGCCCCAAGGGTACTGTGAGTCTCCATCGATCTTTAGTAGGGTTCTGCAGATGGACTTATGCAATATTTATTTGAAAAGTATTGTGCTGCAGTGCGTAGAGGACATTTTGATTTGTAGCACGACAGAAGGTGAGTGCAGTCAAGATTCGATTCAGTTAATGCCCATTCTAGCACACAAGGGATATAAAGTGGAAAAGGAGAAGTTGCACTATTGTCAAGGAGAGATGATGTTCATATGTCAATTAATCTCACATCAAGAGAAGAGAGTCAAACCTGAAAGAGCTGAGGTGATTTTGAAAACAGTAAAACCGCACACGATAAAGCAAATGCAGCAGTTTATGGGATTATCCAACTATGTTAAAGCATGGGTATTTGATTATAGTTCATACACAAGACCCCTTTCGCAGGTTTTGAAGAAAGCACGAGTGAACAAGGAAAGAAGAGGATGGACTGAGGGAATGGAGGAAGGGTTTGAAGAATTGAAGAAAGCAATTTCCCAACTATAATGAGGAATTATATTTGTTCTCACATACGAATGCGACAGTCATGATATCAGTATTTACACAGAGGACTACATTGGGGTACAAACCCCAGACATATTACAGTGGGATT
The DNA here is from genome assembly GCF_040938575.1 of Ambystoma mexicanum. Taxonomy (NCBI): domain Eukaryota; kingdom Metazoa; phylum Chordata; class Amphibia; order Caudata; family Ambystomatidae; genus Ambystoma; species Ambystoma mexicanum. The sequence goes on from NC_090941.1 coordinate 82,148,830, forward strand.
GTAGATCCAGTTATGAGAGGGCATTTTCCTTGTGAACAGTCTCTGGAAGCAGCTGCATTCACAATAGAGATGTCTACTAGTATTGTAATGGGGTGTTCTATGACATTGTTTGTTGAGCATGCTTTGTTTGCCATTTTGGAGAAACCTAAGGGTACATTGATATATCTGAGGGCTTCCGCATCTGATGTAGTTATATCGAATCCAACAATCAAAATAGTCACGTGTAAAATAGTGAACCCTGCCACTTTGTAGCTGAGCCTGTGGCAGAGGGTGAGCATGTGCATGATTGCACTAACTACAAGGAATACTATGATGACATTCCAAGAGTTACGGAAAATGTGCTAGCAGGGCCAGAGGTTTTCTTTATTGATAGGTCTTCAACAGTTGATCAAACTGATGGGGAAAGACATTCCGGTTCAGCTGTGGTAAGACACAGAGCCAATGGTGAATTTGAGGTTGTAGCAAGTGCAAGACTACCTTCTCACTTTTCAGCGCAAGAAACAGAATTAGTATGCTTATTGCCGTGTTCGAGAAACATGCAGTGCAGGCAGTGACGGTGTACAGTGACTCTGCCTACGTGACGTCAACCGTGCATGCAGGACTAGCACGTTGCAAAAGGAGCGGCTACCTCCGAGCAGACGGCACTCCAGCGCAACATGCAGCATTATTGGACAGGCTTATCAAGGCACTACAACTCCCAGTAGCCAATGCAATAGTTAAATGCACAGCACATACTAAGCAAACTGGCTTTATCCCTCACAGGAATGAAAGCCGCAGATGAAGAAGCCATGAAGGTTGTATATTCACTAGATATTTCAGGTTTCGATACTCCAGAATAAAGGAGAAAGTAGTCACAATTATAATTGTAAATTAAGGGTTTAATCATTTATCAAGAACACAGTTGATGGAGGTTCAAAGCAGTGCACCACAGGAAGAGCAAGAATTTTGGAAATGAAGGGGGTGTTCTTTATTCCCCTCTGAAACATTGTGGTGACAGGACAGCACTAGAAAGCAGGTGATGCTGGTAGCCTTGTTAAGGGTAGTATTTGAACAGCTGCACTAAGCTGCGCATATAACTAGGGAAAGTCTCACAGCAGCTATTGCAGAGGACTGGTTCATACCAAACCTGTTAGAACACGTTGCATTTCATGTAGTAAATTGCATCGTATGTCAAAAGTTTGCCACTGGGCGTACACTGCGAATAACAAGAAGAGTGATTCCTCTACCGAACTGTCTTTTTCAGAATTTACATATTGACTATGTTGATATGCTGCAAGTATGTAGTGGATACAGGAATATGATAGTGTTGGTGTGTCCCTTTTCTAGGTGGATTGAAGCAGGTCCTTGTACAAACCTTGATGCCACTTGTGCAGTGAAGTTTTTAGTCCGAGAAGTCTTTCCCAGATGGGAAGTAAGTGAGGTGCTGAGATCCGACAATGGGCCCCATTTTGTAAATGAAGTATTTGAAGAGATTAGCTTATTACTAGGTATAAAACACAAGTTTTCTTCTGCTTATCACCTGCAAGTGAACGAGGTATGTGAGACACTCAATGGTCTCCTTAAAGTGAAAATTGCAAAATTGAAATTGACATTTAAAAAGGGATGACTGTATTGCCTGCCCCTTGCCTTATATGCATTAAGGAATCAGCCTCGGTCGGACCACCACCTCACAACCCAGGAGCTAGTGACAGGGATGCAGATGAGAACGCCTTTGTCTCCTCCATTGAGGAGCATAAGTGATGCCCAGAAGACTGCAGAAAGGTTAGGAAATTAGTTTCGTGCTTATTTGACATGTATGACCGCTAGTATCTCTGTCATTTCAGATCAACTGAAGCGCAAGGGGTATCGGCCACAGGACAAAGATGAAGACCATTCAGCAACCAGACTTCAAGAATTATTTCCTGTACCTAGATTGTTTGTGAGAGATTCAGTACTAGTGCAGGACTTCACAAGGAAGTGGCATGAGCCAATTTTAGTGGTCCCTACATTGTTGAGAATGTCGCTCCCTGTCAGGGGTAAGACTGGCCTTAGGCCCAGTACTATTGGGGCTGTGGGGCCAGGGACCATGAAGAAACCCAGATCCAGAGGGTTTCCGTACTTTAAAGGGCTGTTGTGCCCTTTCTGCAGACTGATCCAGCGTTCAGCCCGCCGGAACTACAATTCCCAGCAGGCTTTGCGGGCCCGCGAGCCAATGGGAAGCCGCGCTGGGTGTGGCGCGCGACGAATGCGCATGCGCAAGCCCCAAGGCACGGGGCTTGTGCTTGAGACGCCGAGGAGTGAGAACGTGAGCCCAGCAGCTCCCCAGAATCCACACGCGAGGGGCCCAGAGCCTCTGGAACAGCGATCCGGCCCCTCGCAGAGAAAAGATAAGTACCGCTCAGCTCGAGCAGATCCTGAAACCCATAGGGGAAGCGCAGGGGGCATTTTCTGACCCCTTCAGAGCCCCTGCGCACCACATAAAAGCTAAGTGGGCGGGTTCATGGGAGTCATATTTGCACATGTGTGAAAGTCAACAAGAGTGTGTTATACTTTAATTTACATTCGTCCTGTGGAGAATATTCCGGAAAGGCGCATGAGGCGGATAAGTACAACTTACGGCACTCGGCCTGAAGAAAGACCGTGTTTGGGCCAACCGTAAAACCCCGGTCTACTGAAAGACCGCGTTTGGGCAAAACCGCAAAACCTGGAAATAGCAAGCCACGCGCAGCAGCGCGCCCATAGCAATTTGAGAATCTTGAAGCACACTAAGTGCTGAATGCGTGTTTTACGAGTGAATGGGAGTGAGAGACCGACAGAGCCAAAAGGCATACGCTAATGCTTGTCCTTTGTTTTCTTTTAGTTTGAACCTGATTTGAACCTGGACTTCAGATTGCAAGGACGTGGCACAGGACTCGACAGCCTTTGCAGGACAGGACTAAAAAGACTGAAGCAAAAGCTAAGTGTGCTGGTGCATGTGACTGTGCTCACGAAACTGCAATGGGCTCTTGCCAATAATTGATTGATGTTTATTCTAACATGTCTTCGTGTTCATGGGGGCACATACATGTTTGTTCTGAAGGGAAATGTGAAGGGAAACACCTTTACATGTGGAGGTGTTTAAACAGAACCTTCAGCCAGTTTTGAGGAAAGTGTGCAGTCATCGTTTACCCAAAATCCCCATACCCATCCATAATCTCTCCCTAAACCTCAATCCGGTTACCCTAAAATCCCTCTATCTATCCACCCATCGAGATCCTAACCCTCCTTCCCCGCTCTGGTTCAAGAGGCCTGTGTAAGCTTTGACTTGCAGGCACTGAGACCATTGAGGGGGTGGTTGGTACCTCGTCGCTCCTGAGCCTAGGACCTGGGCATCCTGACAGAAGCACAAGCCCACGTAATATTCAGGCGCCTGAGTGGCGTAGCCATCCCCATCACTGTCATGGAGGAAATTGCCAAGGTCTTGCAAGATCTACAGGGCGAGTTGGCAGCATCCAGACAGGACTATGCCACGCTGTCTGCGGAGGTACGTAGCCTGGCCGCCCAGACAGTACCCTTGCCTGGTCATACACCAGTACAGGTACAAGTCACCCCAGAGGCTATGGTTCCCCTGGCGCCTCCAGAACGGTATGCGGGTATTTTGTTCGCGAATGCCCCACAAAGCCCCAGACTCAGGGAAATGCCTCGGCCCGTCGGTAGTGGGGGTCACCCGGTCGAGCCTAACTAATTGCAGGGCCCCAATTGACGGTAGTCCCAATTTTGCCCCACACGTTTCATTAAGGGGTGTCTAGGATTTCGGGGAGTATCAAAAGAGGTTACCATGTTGATCGACTCAGGGGCAACGGGAAATTTCATAGATATCCAGTTTGCGGCCAAGTTGGGTATTCCTATCCAGTTAAAGGCGAAGCCTGAACCCGTACGTGCTGTCGATGGTACACCTCTGTGCTCTGGACCCATCACACATAATACTCACTTAGTGTCCTTGAGTTGTGGAGTTGGGCATTGGGAATTTATTACCTTTGATCTAATTGCTGCCCCGCAATTCGGCCTTATCTTAGGGTTGCCCTGGCTGAGAAAACATGACCCTCAGATTTGTTGGACATCCGATTTACAAAATTTAGCTCTCCTTACTGTAGAGAACATTGTGAGCGGCCGGCGGACGTGACTCCCCAAGTCGCAAGAGTTACAGGTGTCCAATCCGAGGTACGCTCAGAAGAACTACCCTCAGAGTATTCTGACTATGTAGATGTCTTCAATAAGAAAGCCGCAGAAACCCTGCCCCCACATCGGCCATTTGATTGCCGGATAGACCTAGAACCAGGGGCAACATTACCATGCAGCCGTATATACGCCTTGACTGAGGCTGAGAACGAACACCTTTGGGAGTACATAACAGCTAATTTACAGAATGGCTTTATTAGACTCTCTAATTCGCCGGTATCTTCCCCTCTGTTCTTCGTACCGAAGAAGTCCGGGGAACTTCGGACTTGTATAGATTACCGCGGGGTGAATCGGATAACCATCAAAAACCGTTACCCACTTCCACTCATCCCAGTCCTTCTAGATCAGGTTAGGGACGCGGTCATCTATACTAAACTGGATCTTCGTGGAGCTTACCATCTAGTGCGGGTGCGCGAAGGTGACGAGCGGAAAACCGCCTTCCGAACAAAATTCGGATTGTATGAATACCAGGTTATGCCATTCGGTCTATGTAACGCACCCGCTGCCTTCCAACATTTCCTAGATGAAGTACTTTGAGAATATTTAGACATATGTGCCGTCGTGTACATAGATGACATCCTCATTTATTCTCACAGTCTTGAAGATCATGTCCAACATGTACGCGCTGTTTTACAAAAGTTAAGAGAATACCATCTTTACGCCAAACTAGAGAAATGTGAATTCCACCGGACTACAGTGGAATTCTTGGGGTACTATCTTACTCCAACAGGCATACAAATGGATCAGAAAAAGGTACAGGCCATTCTGGATTGGCCCCCACCAGCCAATGTAAAAGATGTGCAATCCTTCCTGGGATTTGCAAATTTCTATAGACGGTTTGTCAAGAATTTCTCTGAGCTGGTTACTACAATCACGAGACTTCTACGTAAAGGCTGCCCGTTTGTTTGGGACGTCTTGGCTGAGCAGGGATTCCAACGGCTCAAGAAGGCCTTTACCGACGCACCGGTATTAAAACATCCAGACTTGCCCCAGCCATTTGTGGTGGAAACTGACGCTTCCAGCTATGCGCTGGGGGCCGTTCTCTCCCAACGGGATCCTCAGACGGGCCTTTTACACCCAGTAGCCTACTACTCTAGGAAACTGCTCCCCGCAGAAGTTAATGACATCATAGCAGACAGGGAACTATTGGCCATAAAGGCAGCCTTTGGCGAGTGGCGGCACTATTTGATGGGGGCACGTCACACAGTGACGGTTATCACCGACCACCGCAACCTTCAGTTTATTAGAACTGCCAAAACCTTGAGCCCACGTCAGCTGCGTTGGGCCCAATATTTCGCAGAGTTTGACTTTATTATCACATACCGACCTGGAGCGAACAATCGGAAGGCTGACGTTTTGTCTCGCTACCTGGAGAAGGTCTCTGAGGAAATAGAAACTGTGTCTCGGCCAATAGTCTCCCCGGCACAAATAGTGGGTTTAACTACCAACATTTTTGAGAGCATCCAAAAGGAACTTTCCATGTATGACCTTCACCAATGGTGCAAGCAGGACCCTCAGCACACCATTATGGATGGGCTCCCATATCATGGGCAATCATTGTACTTGCCTACACTCCAGCTACGAGAAAAGGCGATGTCATGGGGCCACGATTCCTCCCTAGCGGGTCATCCCGGTAAGGCAAAAACTCTGGAATTGGTGGGCAGACATTTATGGTGGCCAAAGTGGCGGCTTGATGTCCAGCAATACGTACAACAGTGTGCAGTATGCGCTCGGAACAAAGTCGATCACCAGAAACCGGCGGGCCTCCTACGTCCCCTGCCAACACCAACTACTCCGTGGCATACAGTTTCCATGGACCTGATAGTCGAATTCCCACAAGTGCAGGGCTATACCTCCATACTGGTGGTAGTGGATGCCTTTTCTAAAATGGCCAATTTCATCCCCTGCAAAGGGGTTCTAACAGCTAAAGAAATCGCTGAATTATTCCTGCAAAACGTGGTTCGGCTTCATGGCCTTCCGTGCCGTATAATCACAGATAGGGGTCCACAGTTCACCTCCAGGTTCTGGCGCGAATTTTGCAACATCATTGGTATGGAAGTTCGGTTATCCTCGGGATATCATCCCGAGATGGACGGCCAAACCGAACGCGTGAACCAGGGGCTTGAACAGTTCCTGCGTTGCTTAGCCGCAGGACGAGAGACAACATGGGTTCAACACACTTGGCTAGCAGAATTGGCATATAATAATGCTGTTCATTCTTCCACAAAACGATCCCCGTTCTTCTGCTTGTATGGAAGACATCCACAGATTTTACCTTCATCCGTCCCAACAGCAGAAGCGGCACTGCCTACATTAGCAGGACAACGGATCGGAATAGAGCAGGTTTGGAAGGAGGTGCAGGATAATCTCGTAAAAGCCAAAAAAACGTACAAAACCTATGCCGATAAACATTGACGTGCCAGCCCTGTGTACCATAAAAACGATTTGGTGTGGTTGTCCACTCGAAATTTACGATTAGAGGGACCCAAAAAATTACAACCTCGCTATCTAGGCCCGTTCAGCATTGAAAAAGTAATCAACCCCGTAGCGATACGACTGGCCCTACCATCCCAGATGAAAATCCATCCTACTTTCCATACGTCACTGTTGAAGCCAGCCCGGCCTGGGGTACGCACTCAAAAAACACCCCCAGTACTTGTACAGGGGGAGCCGGAGTATGAGGTCCGAGCAATTTTGAACTCTAAAAAAAAAAAGAATGGCCAAATCTATTATTTGATTGACTGGGTGGGGTACGGGCCTGAAGACCGCTCCTGGGAACCCTCACACCATGTACATGCCCCACGACTGCTTCGCACTTTCCACAAAAACTACCCTGAGAAACCTGGGGGACCTGCCTTCCGTGGGAGGGGGAGTGCTGTCAGGGGTAAGACTTGCCTTAGGCCCAGTACTATTGGGGCTGTGGGGCCAGGGACCATGAAGAAACCCAGATCCAGAGGGTTTCCGTACTTAAAAGGGCTGTTGGGCCCTTTCTGCAGACTGATCCAGCGTTCAGCCCGCCAGAACTACAAATCCCAGCAGAATTGGCATATAATAATGCTGTTAATTCTTCCACAAAACGATCCCCGTTCTTCTGCTTGTATGGAAGACATCCACAGATTTTACCTTCATCCGTCCCAACAGCAGAAGCGGCACTGCCTACATTAGCAGGACAACGGATCGGAATAGAGCAGGTTTGGAAGGAGGTGCAGGATAATCTCGTAAAAGCCAAAAAAACGTACAAAACCTATGCCGATAAACATCGACGTGCCAGCCCTGTGTACCATAAAAACGATTTGGTGTGGTTGTCCACTCGAAATTTACGATTAGAGAGACCCAAAAAATTACAACCTCGCTATCTAGGCCCGTTCAGCATTGAAAAAGTAATCAACCCAGTAGCGATACGACTGGCCCTACCATCCCAGATGAAAATCCATCCTACTTTCCATACGTCACTGTTGAAGCCAGCCCGGCCTGGGGTACGCACTCAAAAAACACCCCCAGTACTTGTACAGGGGGAGCCGGAGTATGAGGTCCGAGCAATTTTGAACTCTAAAAAAAAAAAGAATGGCCAAATCTATTATTTGATTGACTGGGTGGGGTACGGGCCTGAAGACCGCTCCTGGGAACACTCACACCATGTACATGCCCCACGACTGCTGCGCACTTTCCACAAAAACTACCCTGAGAAACCTGGGGGACCTGCCTTCCGTGGGAGGGGGAGTGCTGTCAGGGGTAAGACTGGCCTTAGGCCCAGTACTATTGGGGCTGTGGGGCCAGGGACCATGAAGAAACCCAGATCCAGAGGGTTTCCGTACTTTAAAGGGCTGTTGTGCCCTTTCTGCAGACTGATCCAGCGTTCAGCCCGCCAGAACTACAATTCCCAGCAGGCTTTGCGGGCCCGCGAGCCAATGGGAAGCCGCGCTGGGTGTGGCGCGCGACGATTGCGCATGCGCAAGCCCCAAGGCACGGGGCTTGTGCTTGAGATGCCGAGGAGTGAGGACGTGAGCCCAGCAGCTCCCCGGAATCCACACGCGAGGGGCCCAGAGCCTCCGGAACAGCGATCTGGCCCCTCGCAGAGAAAAGATAAGTACCGCTCAGCTCGAGCAGATCCTGAAACCCTTGGGGAAGCGCAGGGGGCATTTCCCGACCCCTTCAGAGCCCCTGCGCACCACGTAAAAGCTAAGTGGGCAGGTTCATGGGAGTCATATTGGCACATGTGTGAAAGTCAACAAGAGTGAGTTATACTTTAATTTACATTCGTCCTGCGGAGAATACGCCGGAAAGGCGCATGAGGCGGATAAGTACAACTTACGGCACTCGGTCTGAAGAAAGACCGTGTTTGGGACAACCGTAAAACCCCGGTCTACTGGAAGACAGCGTTTGGGCAAACCCGCAAAACCTGGAAATAGCAAGCCATGTGCGGCAGCGCGCCCATAGCAATTTGAGAATCTTGAAGCACACTAAGTGCTGAATGCGTGTTTTACGAGTGAATGGGAGTGAGAGACCGACAGAGCCAAAAGGCATAAGCTAATGCTTGTCCTTTGTGTTCTTTTAGTTTGAACCTGATTTGAACCTGGACTTCAGATTGCAAGGACGTGGCACAGGACTCGACAGCCTTTGCAGGACAGGACTAAAAAGACTGAAGCAAAGCTAAGTGTGCTGGTGCATGTGACTGTGCTCACAAAACTGCAATGGGCTCTTGCCAATAATTGTTTGATGTTTATTCTAACATGTTTAGTCTTCGTGTTCATGGGGGCACATACATGTTTGTTCTGAAGGGAAATGTGAAGGGAAACACCTTTACATGTGGAGGTGTTTAAACAGAACCTTCAGCCAGTTTTGAGGAAAGTGTGCAGTCATTGTTTACCCAAAATCCCCATACCCATCCATAATCTCTCCCTAAACCTCAATCCGGTTACCCTAAAATCCCTCTACCTATCCACCCATCGAGATCCTAACCCTCCTTCCCCGCTCTGGTTCAAGAGGCCTGTGTAAGCTTTGACTTGCAGGCACTGAGACCATTGAGGGGGTGGTTGGTACCTCGTCGCTCCTGCGCCTAGGACCTGGGCATCCTGACACTCCCTGAGCAGTAAAAGTCCAAGGGAGACACGCATGGATCCATTTAGGTGATGTAAAGCCTCACACTGGTGAGACCGAAGCACCCCCAACTGTTGATTCGAAAGCAAGACAAGAAGAAGGAGTTCAGCACGTGCAGACTGATGCAGAATGATGAGGAAGAAGGATGCTAAGATTGCTGACTAAATAAATGCAAGTGTGCATTTGGACTGCGGCTCACCCCAGACACTCTTTATAGATATTATAGTAGGAGTGCAAGGCAAAGTTCTCGAGTCTCAGGAATCTTTGAATTGGACTTTAGAAAGTATTGATGTGATAAATATGCTAAATCTGGAGTTCGAGTTTGACGACTGGAAACGTGAGCAGTTCCCAGATTCATTCCTCACTAAGTTTCTCTTTGGTTAATCCCATGGTCCTATCAGATATAGATGCCCATGGACTACTTCTCTCTGTCTTTGTATACATATTTCAAGCTTATCCTGCTCTTGTTGGCGTAGTAGTATTAATATATGCATTTTCCGGCAAGATCCTTAAAATGTTTTTTTCCTTCCTTAAAGCAGTACACAGGCACAATGAGGAATGTTGGGAGTTGTACAATTTCGGAAAGTGAGCAAACTCAATGATGTGTGGAGAATTGTAAGCGGTGGGGATGAATGTATTGCTGCATAATATATGCGTGCTCAACATTTATTATTGTTTTTCTGATTTTGCTAATCCATGCTGTCTACTTCATTGGCCCAAGTAAGATAGAAGTCTATTTGATTCTTCCTACTCCATTGACTTATGTAGAATTATCTGTTGCAGAAAGACCATGGCCATTTCTGATTATCCCTAAACCAGTGACACATGTAAGGGCACCCATTTCTCTGACAAGTGTTCCTATGATTTCCCCTGTAGGAAGGACCCTTACTGATGTACTTTATGAGCATTATGCACGCACCCTCCTTGCAAGAGGGAGATACAGGAGAAGCACAAGGGAAGATGATTATGAGTTAAAAATTATCTAGTTTGTACAGCACATTTGGGGAATAACGTGTTATCAGCACATGAACGAGGTGGGAAAAAGGGAATTCCAAGATATTTATGGGAATAGAAGTAGCAGCCCAGAAAGCTCACTGCCTGACGCTCTTTGCACTCTACCATATGAAAGGTCAGTTCCAGGGTCGAAAAGCATTCTTAGTATGGGTAACCGAGTGGACAGCTCCAGAAGAAGATGTTTATGTGCAAGATTTGAAGACAAGAGCGAGAGCACACACCAGAGATCATGTGATAAGATATGAACAGCCTGGAATGAAGGGAGCAGGAATCAGATTGGAAATAAACAAAAAACTCAATTGTCAAGGAAAGGACTTTGAATAAATACGAAGATGCAAGGAGAGAGGTCAGCTGCCAATCAAGGGAATGGTACTTTCTCCAGATTGATGGGAGGAAGGCCTGATTGTGTGTAAGGCACCAGCGCTTACAGGATACTATGAACCAGTTATAAAAAAGAATGCAAACATCAGTGGCCATACATTGCAAAATTGCTCACATGGGTTGATGAAAAAGGAGACCCGCTGCAGATAGTGCCTCTTGCCAGCACAGAACTATGTTTCAGAAACAATAGCACAAGAAAGGTTGGAATGAATCAGCAGTGCAGTCGGATTTTCGATTTACCAGGAATGAAGGATGGAACAGTAGTGATAATGGGCCACTACTGGACCAGTGTATCCAGAGCTTGCATGAAGTTGCCCAAGGACTGGGGGTGGCTGTGTTTTATAGTGATCGTTCATGTTCCAGCGTTGGTGATTCCGAAGAGTGACCTGAACATTGGGGAGTTTCTAAAAGCAGATGCTCACCTGAGAAAGAGGAGATCAGTTAAGTTTCTCAATCAAACAAAAGGGAGAATTACTTTTCAGGTAAATCGATAGAAGCCTTTGATTCTATTCCATGTGAACACAGGTTGTTCAATCAGACTTTGGCAGTATTTGCGACAATCTTCATGCCAGGGATCCAGATGTGGCGAATGACAAATGGTTACAGATTACCAGAATGGAGTTCTTGCAGACGATCAACACTACCATAAAGGGATTCAATGCTATCAAAGATGAATTTAGAGCCATAAAACTGATGACTCTGCAGAATAGATATGTACTGGACATGATTACAGCTATGGATGCAGGTGTTTGTGACACAATCTGAGAATCATTTTGCACATTCATACCTTCTCACGATGACGAGATTGGGACCTTGACAGAGGCCATGAAGATGCTGACGAACTTGCACATCAAGATGGAAGACGAAATAGAAGATATTGCAGATGACAGCTGGCTTGCATCAATCTTTTCATGGGTACCACAATGGAGGCCGAATATCTTCAAGTTCCTCAGAGCTTTGTTGGTGATGATCATGTTTGGGTTCTGTGTGATCAGAATAATAATCACACAGTGCAAGAAGACAGCAAAGAAAGCATTAGGAATGAAGATCATCATCTATGTCGAGTCAGGGTTTGGACCCAAAGAACTGACAGATGAAGAAATTAGAAAGTATATAGAAGCAAGTATTCTAGCAGTTACACCAACGTTTATGATGATACGCAAGTACTTTTGAAACTCACCAGTAAAAAATTGACTCCACTAATATTAATCAGATCTAAACCATCATTCAGGCATGGATTGGCAATCACCATCTTTGCCTGAACAATGATGACAGAGCTCCTTATGGTGGGCTACCTGCACCGACTCAAACACATGGACCTAGCCTTTGCCTCCTTTTGCATTGATGAAAACATCACCCCTGTATCTAGTCACATGAAAACTCTATGGGTTTACCTTGATGCAGAACTTAATATGCAAAAACATGTTAAAGCCATTGCTTCCTCCACAGCGTACTCAACAAAACATATCAGAATTTAGCATAAAATGTCTGTTCCCGTAGAATTGCCTCACACTATCCAGAGCCATAATTGGTAGAAGAATTGATTATTGTAATGCTGTTCTTGCAGGAACCTCAACCAAAAACCTTACCAATTTACAGTTTATCCAGAACAATGCCCTTCGAGCAGTTTGGGGTATGAAACGTTCCGACCATATCTAGCTAGTGAGACATGAGGCCATTGGCTACCAATAAAAGTTTGCATTGAATTACAAATATTATCAATCACCCACCAATGCATCCACAATACTGTACTTACCTACCTTAACCAGCACATCACCAAAAGGTCAAATCCTTGGAGCATACAACCCTTCTCCTCCACATCTCTTGGAACACAGAGATTCACCAGATAAGAGCGGGTGGAGTTAGCTTCACCGTCCTAGCACCTACTCTCTGGAATGCTCTGCTGCCTTGTCTATAAGATGAGCCCTCCTTTTTGAACTTCTGAAAAAACTGAAAACTGTGCTGTTTAATAAACACACCTAACTAGCCTCTTTCAAGGCTGTCTTGACTATACGTTATTCTCCATGACTGTATTCCTTATACTGTACAACACTGTATTGCATTTCCATGACTCTTTTGACTGTACTGAAATCCAAGCGAGCGCCATGATACTTCTAGATCTGGGTGCTATCCACAAATGAAATAAATAAATAAATGAATAAATAATAGTATGTGCCACGCCCAGCCTCATAACAGCTAGCGCACCGTAACCTATGAGAACATCCCACAGCCCCCAGCAGCAAATGCCACACATGATCCATTAGTTATGGAGAGAGAGCATAAAGCACAAAGATATTTAGAAACAGCACTACGAAGGACAGAGGCTGAACTTGCTCTAATAAGGTTAGATCGGCAAGAGGGACGAAGAGCGCCAATAGGAACAGATGAATGGTGAGGGGGGATATTTTATTTAGGATTGATAGTACTGCGATTAGGGACGTACACATTGAGTAGAGGATACTGGCCATAGTGATGAAGGGTATCGAGAACTACCATGCGTGGGGAGTTTAGATTATGAGTCAGATTAGATGCTGGTGCAGGAGTAACATAGAAGGAGGAGTAATGGGGAAAAAGCTGAAGAGCAGGGGAATGAGGTGCCACCCAGAGTGACACCAGGATTAGAGAGTTGGGCGGGAGGCTGAAAGTGTGACCAGTTCACCTGGTGGTAGTTAAAGTGAAGCGAGGGGGGAGAAAGGTACCAGCGAAGCAGGTGAGAACACAGTTTCCATTGTTGCATAAAAGTCCTGGCAGAGCACAGTATCTGCCCTACCATACATGGATAGCAAACATTTGATCAAGCCACTGCCATCAGTCACAGCAGGAGTGGGCAATTGGATATATGCACTCAAAAAACAGATAGCAGGCATTACACTAGCAGTAGGAGACTTGAAAAGCTTGTTTGCCACAGTATTAGGAGTCAGGCAGACAACATTTGGAAAAAGGCAGGATATCCTGGGGTACAGATGGTCGATGACAATCATGATGGGGCACGGTTTGACAATTGTCACACTACAATTTGGGCTGCCTTCAGAAATTCATATCCTGATACACCAGACACCAGACATACATTCAATTATGACACATACTATGAAGGATGATGAGTAGCCAGCACAATACATATTACAGATTCAGGAGATGTGGAGGCTGAGACAGGGGAATCATTTGATAAGACTATAGCAATATGTTATCACATATTGAAGAATGGACTCCCAAATGAGGTGTAGAAAGGTTTGCATAAGGTAGTAGGACTTGAGGCTAAGGGATGGGCAGACATTCACTATATGGTGCAATTATAGTGCATCATTACAAATGGGGACAGGAGAAGCAAAAGAAAGTAGTGGATAATGTGCAGGTGGCTGAAGCAAAATGAACACAGAAGAAATTAGCAAAGTTGAGCATAGAAGGAGCAGTGATCACGTGTCCTCCTGTGGGCAGATAGAGTCGTGAATGGTGCCAGTCGGAACAAGGGTGGTGCCGGAATGGACAGGAGGATATGAAGGATATCCAGTCAACAGAAGGTACCATGGTGGGTAATAGGGGGGCACAAGGAGGTCATTCAAGAGGAAGCAGGTGATTCCCAGGATTCCGAAAAGGTATAGGATGAGGATTTGGAGGGATGGGGCTAAGATTTGGTGGACCAGGACCGTCTTGATCATGTGGAAAATGTGCCCATTTTACGCATGAATGTAGGAGTAGGCAACCAGCTCTGTATGATCCCTGTGCATATCCCAAGGGACCGATGGCCCCGGTCACATAGGCCCAGCCGTATGGGATAATGATTCCAAGTGCCCTTTATGGTGTTGCGCCTGTGCAAATGCCCCAGCAGGGTCAGCAGACCTAGTATCAATATCAGGCACCTGTATCACCAGTGATGAAACCCCCAGCACCCAATAGCATGCCACTATGTGTGCAGCAACAGAAAAAACAGCCAGCATCACAAGTATGGGACAAAAATGCTTTGCCGCATAGCACAGAGAAGCAGTATCAAGGGGCAAGTCTTGTGGGTGGCAACACCTTCGTGTTCCCAGGGTCAAACACCCACCCAGATTAGGACAGCCCAAAGAGAATTTTGGCGTGCACAGTCCCATCAGTTACTGTCGACCAACAAGGGGAACCCCTGGTAGTTGTAGAGATACGCAACAAATCATATGTTTTCATGGTTGACACAGGTGCAGCAAAATCATGCATAAAGGAAGAACTTCCCTTATCAGGTAAGGTAGTGGACACGCAAGGATTGTCTGGTGCAATACATTTGGTTCCATTTACAGAAGACTTACTTATCAAGGTATGTAAAAAAAGATGTGTCAGCTCCACTATTGTTTTAAACTGCAACTCAGGTGAATTTGTTAGGCAGAAATTAGTTAAGTAAGTTGAACATGACCATTTTATTCACCAGAAAATTATTATGTTAGACTACTGGTAATAAAACAAGCATTGTATGGTGATGGCGCCACTGGAGGAATAGCTTTGCACCCAGATTTGTTTATGTATGGAGCAACTGTGTTGTTGAGCTCGGTGCTAGGTATCAGAAACAAGCCATGTAGGGTGCCTTCAGAATTTTTGTTTCACCCAGCTGTTTCCAAAGACCATGCTCCAGGTAACATCATTGCTTTAGATTAGGAGGGGGTGGTGATTGCGGATTACAAGACAGTGATCATGGGGACTGATGAAGAGGGAGATGAGTGGCGTACAGTTGTGTGTATTGACCCGGTTTATCCACTGTACGGGGTGTCAGATGGGGAGTTCTTTGAGGACTCTGACAATGACGGTAAAATGAGCTTGGAGGTTTATATCCCATGTCAAATAATGATCCAGCATAGGTATGTCCCTTGTCCTGTACTTATTGCTAAATGCATTCACACTTAGATGAAGACTTGATACAGGCACCAAGCACTTTATGGACGGACAAACCCCATGATATAGGGCTCTTGAAGAACATAGATGCAGTATGTATCAAGCTGAAACAGGGAGCAGAGTTACCATTATTGTGAGATTACCCATTGTCAAGAGAGGCAGATGAGGGAATATATAAGACAATTGTTGTGCTATAGCAGCAGGGTATTATAGTACTGTCAGTGTCCCTATGTAACACAGTGCTATACCCTGTCAAAAAAGCAAAAGGGTCAAGTTGGAAGACGATACAGGATTTATGCCCAAATAACATTGATGAGGCTGTATTCCCAGTTGTACAAAACCTCACCACTATACTTATTTATTTATGTATTTATTTATTTATTTTGATATTTATATATCGCACAGAGCCTGGAGGCATCTAGGCACTTTAATTTAAGGATATGGTTACAGTAAGTGCAAGTATGAGACAAATACATGGGGGGTCATTATGAGTTGGGCGGTAAGGGATACCGGACATCGGTAAGGAGACCGGTGCCAGTAATCCCTTACTGTCCAATTACAAGGTCCCTTAGCGGGAACCGTAAAGGACGTGTGGTCGGACCACACGTTCTTTATGGGTCCCACTAAGGGACCAGGGCGCTAATTACGGGCCTGATATTAGCAGGCCCGTAATTACTGCCTTCCCCATTCCCATTGAGCCCTATGGGGTCTCAAATGGGAATGGGGAATGGCTGTTGAATGGGAACTTACCGGGTCCTCCAGGGTCGGAATGACCCTTAAGTCCCCATCCAACCAGAACGGACCCGGACCCGGTATTGGAGGCAGCCATGCCGCTAATAGCGACATGGCTACCTCCAATCTCGGATGAGGCCCATGGTTACCTTGAAAGTGCAGAAAAATTAAATACTGAGGAAAAGCACACCAGTTGTTACGGTGGGCTGCCTCATAGTACATATGGGGAAATGGCAGGTACATAATTAACATGCATTGGAGAGCTTGCCTCTTGTTGCGGGCAACTCCATCTTAGTACATAAGGGACATGGCTTTGGAAAAGCTTGCCTCTTGTTACGGGAAACTCCATCATAGTACATAAGGGATATGGCAGGTACATAGCTAACATCTTTTGGAAAGCTCACCACTTGTTACGGGGAACTGCATCATAGTACATAAGGGACATGGCAGGTACATAGTTAACATACTTTGGGAGGCTTGCTTATTATTGCAGGGAGTTAGAGTGGAGATGCATGCAGGATAGGATAGTGAAGGTAGAAAGGTGTCTACTTAGGCGCAATCAAGAATAAGAGTTACATTAAATAGACAAAGGCAGGTATTGTATGACAATAATACAGCCAGTAAGCCGAGGCGTCGCAATGATAGAATGTCCTCCATAATAGAAAAAAAATTGCAACATTGGAAATGTGTAGAAGTCTTGACAAAGGATGCAAGGTTAAATGATGGAATAGTTTGCATGTGTTATCCCATTATGGGGGGAGACATCCGATGAGCCAGGATCCATCAGTAGCGTAAGTGTTAGTGTATTAGGGGTTGGGCCGTAATACATGAAGTCAATCCTATTGGCTGCATATTGTCCAGAGCAACGAGGTGAATTGCATGTCTGTGCAGCGGTTAGTGTTTATGGTATAGGTGCATATTGTTCTGTACTACAAGGGTTAACCCGGCAGTAACAGTATGGGAGACAAGATACGGGTAGCTGTGTAACGCAAAGCAGAGCAGACATGGAGCGAGAGACGCTTGAGAGATCATGAAGAGGAGGGATAGGGATTACTCGCAATGGGATGGTCTAGACCGTGGGCAGTCTGCATCGAGGAGTAGTGACCGAGGTGGGGGGAGAGCCTCATGAAATGCACCTCTTACTGGGAACACAGCAGGGGTGCTCCAAGGAGCGCACAGGGTTACGGAAAGTAGAAGATTGTACAACTGGCATAATGGCAAGATCCAGGCAAGGAAAGGGAAAGACAGGACCCTTCAACTCGGCCATTTCACATAGGCCCGGCATCGCCTCCCGGCTCCGTCGGGTCTGTGGATTTGTTGAATCTAGCGGCTAATCACGATGCTGCAACACAGATATGCCTCTCCAGACAACAAAAAGGCCACGCACACTCGAAAAAGCTGGTGGCCATTTTGATGGTGGTCGTAGGCCACTGGGACCCATACCGGTGAAGACAGGATCGGGCTGCGTGCCGCAGTGGAAAGGGGGCACAACCTGCTGTATCAAGTAGCAGAAGGGAAAGACAGGACCCTTCAACTCGGCCCTTCCATGTAGGCCCGGTGTCGCCTCCCGGCTCCATCGGGTCCGTGGATTTGCTGAATCTAGCGGCCAATCACGATGCTGCAACATAGGTATACCTTTCCAGGCAACACAAAGGTAGGGAACACTCAAAAAATCTTGTAGTCATCTTGATGGTTGTCGTGGGTCACTGGGACCCATACTGGTGAAGACAGGATCGGGCTCCGTGCCCCGGTGGAAAGAGGGCACAACTTGCTGCATCAAGCAGCAGAAGGGGAAAAAAACTCTGTAATATACCAACTGTAATACTCTGTAATACTCAGTAATATACCAACTGAGGTCATACTGTTTGCTCTGAACTGTGGCATACTAGGGTGCTTTTTCTCCCCTCGCAGGATTCTCAAATTTAGGTGGCCCGGTACCTAATACGCTTTACTGTTTGCTCTGAACTGTGGCAAACTAGGGTGCTTTATCTCCCCTCGCAGGATTCTCAAATTTAGGTGGCCCGGTACCTAATACGCTTTACTGTTTGCTCTGAACTGTGGCATACTAGGGTGCTTTTTCTCCCCTCGCAGGATTCTCAAATTTAGGTGGCCCGGTACCTAATACGCTTTACTGTTTGTTTGCTCTAATTGTGGTAACGTGTGCTTGCCGCTCACTTCCTGTCTGCGTGCTCTCGTTTCGTCTGTCTCCCCCCCCCTCCCTCCTACTCCATGGTGCTCTCTGTCTCACCTATCTTCTCTAACTGCTTCTCCATCGACTATCCTGCTCTCCTCACTAAATCTGGTAGGAAAAAGTTTAAAAAGGACATCCTGGTCTCCAACCCAGGCCTCCCTATCGCTGACACCTACACTAATGCCTGCTCTAAGGAAACTCTCACTGACATCCTCTTTTTCGTGCCTTCACCCAACCTATGGACCCTTCATATGGTCTCTGTGCTCTCTCCTTTCTCCTCCTCTCCCATTAATGGTGGCACCCGTTGGGATGTCCTATTGGCCCCCTTCCGCTCCTCTAAGGCCATCATTAATGTCTACGCTAATGGGACCATCTTGGTCCAAGGCCCCCAGGCCAACCTTCACCTCTTCGATAGACGCTTCCCACACCTCATCAACTTCCTCCCCTCTCCTGCTGTCCCCCCTCCTCTATCCTTGGCTACCTTGCCTCTACCCTCCCTCCCTGCCCCCTCTCGTGCTCCTTCTTCACCTCCTTCCTCAATACCTCCGCAGGGCGTACCTCTGATCTGTACCCCTCCCCGGAAGTTCTTCAAGGATGGCAGCCTTCTCCACATTGCCACTCTAAACACTCGCTCTGCCATCAAGCACTCCTCCGATATCTGTCACCTTCTTGAGGAACTGGACCTCGACGTCCTCTGTCTCACTGAGACTTGGTTCACAGCCTGCTCTGCCACCAGCTTTGACACACTCCTACCTGACGGTTACAAGATCCTCTCCATGCCCAGGCCTAACCGTGCAGGGGGTGGTGTTGCCCTTATCTTCCCTGAGTGGATTCCTGCCACTGTCACTCCCACTCAGACCTACTCCTCTTTTGAATGTCTTGTCTGCCGACTCTCTCTCTCTCCTAGCCATTCCCTTACCGTGGCTACTATCTATCGGCCACCTGGTCAAATTTCCTCCTTCCTCTCTGAGTGGGCTGACCTCTCCTCCTCACTCCTGTCCTCAACCACTCAACTCCTCCTTCTTGGCGACTTCAACATCCACCTTGATGCCTCCAGTCCCCCCACTTGTCTCTTTCGTGACCTCTGCGACTCTCTCTCACTCTCTATTCTCCCGTCTGGGCCTACTCACTCTGCTGGGCACACTCTTGATGCTCTGATCTCTTCTGACCTTCCCCTCTCCGTCCCTCTCTCCACTCCTCTCTCCTGGAGCGATCACTTTCTCCTATCCTCCCACCTCACCCTCCCTACCCCTCAGGCAAAGCCACCCTCTTCACTGCCACCCACCTTCTCGGTCATCCGACCCATGAAGCGTGTGTCAGTTGAGGCTTTTGCTGCTACCTTCTCTCCCCCCCCTGCCCCTTCGGCTGACTCCCACCCTGACACAGCCCTCTCCATGCTCCACTCTGCTACATCTGCTACTCTTGATATCCTTGCCCCAGTCATGAGAATCCGCCTGAAGCCCAAAGCCAAATGTAACTCCTGGTATGACTCGGATCTCCTCACCCTAAAACGCAAGTGCAGGGTTGCTGAGAGGAAATGGCGTGCTTCATGTTCATCCTCTGACAAACTGGCCTGCCGCCTGCTTCAAAGGCAGTACCGGCTCTCCGTTCTCACCAAGAAGAGAGCCCTTATCCAAGCCCGCATCTCTGCGGCATCAAACAACTCCGCCGAACTCTTTAAAATCTGCAAGGAGCTGGCCAACCCTGTTGCAGTCTCTACCTCTCCTGTCCCCTCCCAGGCCCTCTGCACTGCACTGGCCTCTCACTTCATCTCTAAAACTCAGGACATCCTGTCCTCGCTCTCCTCCTCTCACCTCCCTCCCTCCCTACCCGGCTCTTCCTCTGGCCCTTCTGCGGTCAACCCTCCTCCTATCTCTTTCTCTGCCTTTCCACCCTTCTCTGCTGACGAGGTTTCCAGACAAGTCCGATCAATGAAAGTCTCGTCTAAACAGGTTCACCCCTGTTCCTCCAAAACTATCAAGGACCACATCGACTCCCTGGCTCCTGCCCTGGCTGACTTTTGCAACCACTCCTTCGCCTCTGGAGTCTTCCCTTCCCCCCTCAAGCACTCCCTTGTGCACCCTCTTCTCAAGAAACCCTCTTCCGACCCCTCCTGCCCGGCTAACTATCGCCCTATCTCCATCACTCCCTTCCTGGGCAAGCTCCTGGAGAAACTGGCCATCTCCCAGCTTAACCTCCATGCTGAATCTGTTGGTAGTCTTCATGACCATCAATCTGGCTTCAGAGCTGCCAGAAGCACGGAAACTGCTCTTCTGAACATCCGTGAAGACCTGCTCCTGAACCTCGATTCCAACACTCCGTGTGTTCTCATTCTGCTCGATCTCTCCTCTGCCTTTGACACTGTCAACCATGCCATCCTGCTCAACCGTCTCCGGGAAAACCTGGGTATCACTGGTCAGGCTCTGGCGTGGCTGACCTCTTTCCTTTCAAATCTACCCTCCCAGGTCCAACTGGGGTCCTTCCTCTCCGACATCTTTTTCTCCACCTGTGGTGTCCCCCAGGGATCTAATCTCTCTCCCTGGCTGTTCAACCAGTATCTGGCTCTCCTTTCCCACCGCATCGCCGCTCTCTGCCCTAATTTCCAGTGCTATGCGGACGATACCCAGCTCATTTTCAGGCTACCCTCAGCCTCCCCCTCTCCTTCCCTCATCTCTGACTGTCTGTCTGCTATCCAAGAATGGTGTGCCGCCAATGACCTCTGCCTTAATGCCAGTAAGACTGAGATTCTACTCATCGGTACTCCCACTCCCTCCTTCCCTGCAGCTCTCTGGCCTGCCTCCCTTGGCCCCCTCCCTGCTCCTACCTGCAAGGCAAAAAACCTTGGGGTCATCTTCGACTCCACACTCTCCTTCTCTCCTCATATTTCTGACGTCGCCAAGAGGTCACACTACCAGCTGCACCTCCTCAGAGGTATTCTTCCCTTCCTCTCCTTCCCCCAGAAGCTCACTGTCTCCCGAGCCCTGGTTCTCTCGAAGCTGGATTACTGTAACAGCCTCTATCTTAATCTGCCTGCCTCCACTCTCCGCCCTCTGCAACTCATCCAGAACAGAACTGCGAGACTTGTCCTTGGCCTCAAGCCTAGGGACCGTATCTCTCCAGGACTGAAATCTCTACACTGGCTCCCAGTGGCTGCGAGGATAAAGTTCAACACCCTCTGCATTGTCCACAAGGCCTTCTGGGGCCTGGGTCCTAAATACCTTCAACTCTCTCTTCCCAAATATCTTCCTCCCCGAGCCCTTCGCTCATCCGCCTCCAACTCCCTCATGGTCAGCCGCTTCTCGAAGCAACGAGCTGGGGGTAGATCTCTCTCCGCGGCAGGGGCCTCCCTCTGGAACAGCCTTCCTGCCTCCCTGAAACTTGAGGAGAACCACCTCCGGTTCCGGAAGCACCTCAAAACCTTCCTCTTTGCTTCTGATTTCTCTCTCCCTCTCCCCTGCTGAACAGCTAATTAATTCTTCACTAAACTGCACTGATCCTGCAACTGGACCACTCTAAACTGCCTTCGGTCCTGGTCCCAGTCACTGATCCCCTGGAACCCCTCTGCACTACGGGACTGTCTCTGTATCCCTACAGCCCCCCCTTCCCCAGCACTTGTTCTGCACTTACCTTGCACTTGCCACTAGCTGGCCCTTTTTTATTTATTACTTCCGCCACTTACCTTTACTGCACTTCCCCCCCTCCCCTTCCCCTTGCACTTTTCCCCCCTCTCCCACCCCTGCACTTGCGCGATCTGAATGACACCTGGCCTAGTAGGATCGTTTGTTTTGTCTCCCCTTGTTCCTCCCCTCCCTGCCTCGTCGCGCCTTGAAACACCTGTGTATAGGCGCGTTACAAATACCATATCATATCATTTCATATCATACACTTTACTGTAATTGGATTAATAAATGTGTTCTTTCCATTCCCTTGCACCCCAATTCTCAATATTTTATAACATTTACCTTTTGTGGGCAAAGGTTCCAATACTCTAGAGTTGCTTAGGGGTATTGTGATTCCTACTTTCATTTTAAAAGAGTGTTAGATTTGGATTGGGGGGGCACTGTGGTGCTCATAGAGAATGGCCTCTTGAGTGGAGAGCTCCATTTTAGGGAAGATCCTTGTGCTTATTTCCTCGACCCAGTGCCGTGTTATTGCTCGAGCTCCTGATGACGGATGCCCACAAGACTTCTGGGGGCAGTGCCTGAAAATCGCAGCCTGGGGGGGCTGCCATTGAAGAATGCACTCAGCTCCTTGATACACCGCCTGTCCTCATCGCGGTTCCACAGGGGGCGGACTCCTGATCACGCGGGTGCAGGGACTTGCAGGCCTTGTGGGGCAGGGGCGGGCATTGCGGACAACCTGGAAGCCTCTCACGCCAATGCGGCTCGGCCCCTGCTGACCCCCTGCAACATGTGCTTCAGCAGAGTCGGGCCAGGCTCGTCTAACCGAACACAGCCTAGACTGTGCTCCGGCCCCTGGCCTGCTGCTGTGGACTGGGCTCCCGGCACCTGCGGATGATGCGCCTCACACCACCAGAGCTGCTCCGTCCCTGCACTGTGGATCTCAGGAGGCCCCCAGGCCTCGGACACCGTCCCCCCTAGCTGCAACTAGGGGGCCCCACTGACCACCACGCCTGACCGGCTGCAACAGAGCTGACACATTAATCCCTTAATGGGATCCCAGGTACGGGGCCCTGAGGCCTGCAACATGGAGTGCTGAATTGGTGCACACCAGCCCGCCTTCCCCTGAGGCTGAGATATCATTATTGAGTTGAAGCCTAGGTGGCATTCTACACTTGTACTGTGGCACATCGCTGGTCTAACCCCACGATATACTGCATCACCTGTATTGCCCTGTGTATGTTAAAATTGGCAACAGCGTTCTAACATGACCTGAAACGGCATAACTACTTGCAGTTCTCCTATTGCTGGGGTCCTTTATCAGCTGCCTGGATACTCTTGCCGTGTTCCTGCAGGGCGAGACTCCACTGCACTTTACGTGTCAACTCAAGGGGGACTTTTTGCGTACTTCGGCTGCCGGTATAATCCGCGCTGTGCATCCAGCTACCTACAACTGCTGCAGCAACCCTGGGTCTGTCGGCCACCCAAGCTGGGGGTTTATATGGTCGTGGAAATCCCAGTTCACTCATGCTCAACCAATGGCGCACCACATGGTCTACCGTCAGTGATGCCCTCACCCCACAGTACATAGTCCATATGTTTGTGGGCTGGATCGTTCCTTCGGCCACACCAGCTCATATTACTGATCCGCCTTGCACTAGCCCCTGGGCCTCAGCCCTATTGAGACTCCTGGGGATGTGCCCTATTTTCCTGGATGGCGGTGAATCTCTAATACCACCCAGTATGAGAGGGGTTTTCTGCTGCTATACCTTTGCATTGGAATTTATTCACTCCACAGTGTTCGGAGTCACAGGCCTGATGCAGATTGCCCCACAGAACTGGAAGGCTCCCTCGATCGCCTCAATTTGCCCACCCTAACTGCTGGTAGCTTCATCCCTTCGGGGCACGATGCCCAACACCAGATCTGAGCTGTGGTGTAGGGATAGCTGTGCTTCCTGGTTTCAGGCATGGGAGAGCACTTGACTTTACTTCACCCAAGACCCCCGGACACTTGGGTGAAATCTCTACACTGGCTCCCAGTGGCTGCGAGGATAAAGTTCAACACCCTCTGCATTGTCCACAAGGCCTTCTGGGGCCTGGGTCCTAAATACCTTCAACTCTCTCTTCCCAAATATCTTCCTCCCCGAGCCCTTCGCTCATCCGCCTCCAACTCCCTCATGGTCAGCCGCTTCTCGAAGCAACGAGCTGGGGGTAGATCTCTCTCCGCGGCAGGGGCCTCCCTCTGGAACAGCCTTCCTGCCTCCCTGAAACTTGAGGAGAACCACCTCCGGTTCCGGAAGCACCTCAAAACCTTCCTCTTTGCTTCTGCTTTCTCTCTCCCTCTCCCCTGCTGAACAGCTAATTAATTCTTCACTAAACTGCACTGATCCTGCAACTGGACCACTCTAAACTGCCTTCGGTCCTGGTCCCAGTCACTGATCCCCTGGAACCCCTCTGCACTACGGGACTGTCTCTGTATCCCTACAGCCCCCCCTTCCCCAGCACTTGTTCTGCACTTACCTTGCACTTGCCACTAGCTGGCCCTTTTTTATTTATTACTTCTGCCACTTACCTTTACTGCACTTCCCCCCCTCCCCTTCCCCTTGCACTTTTCCCCCCTCTCCCACCCCTGCACTTGCGCGATCTGAATGACACCTGGCCTAGTAGGATCGTTTGTTTTGTCTCCCCTTGTTCCTCCCCTCCCTGCCTCGTCGCGCCTTGAAACACCTGTGTATAGGCGCGTTACAAATACCATATCATATCATTTCATATCATACACTTTACTGTAATTGGATTAATAAATGTGTTCTTTCCATTCCCTTGCACCCCAATTCTCAATATTTTATAACATTTACCTTTTGTGGGCAAAGGTTCCAATACTCTAGAGTTGCTTAGGGGTATTGTGATTCCTACTTTCATTTTAAAAGAGTGTTAGATTTGGATTGGGGGGGCGCTGTGGTGCTCATAGAGAATGGCCTCTTGAGTGGAGAGCTCCATTTTAGGGAAGATCCTTGTGCTTATTTCCTCGACCCAGTGCCGTGTTATTGCTCGAGCTCCTGATGACGGATGCCCACAAGACTTCTGGGGGCAGTGCCTGAAAATCGCAGCCTGGGGGGGCTGCCATTGAAGAATGCACTCAGCTCCTTGATACACCGCCTGTCCTCATCGCGGTTCCACAGGGGGCGGACTCCTGATCACGCGGGTGCAGGGACTTGCAGGCCTTGTGGGGCAGGGGCGGGCATTGCGGACAACCTGGAAGCCTCTCACGCCAATGCGGCTCGGCCCCTGCTGACCCCCTGCAACATGTGCTTCAGCAGAGTCGGGCCAGGCTCGTCTAACCGAACACAGCCTAGACTGTGCTCCGGCCCCTGGCCTGCTGCTGTGGACTGGGCTCCCGGCACCTGTGGATGATGCGCCTCACACCACCAGAGCTGCTCCGTCCCTGCACTGTGGATCTCAGGAGGCCCCCAGGCCTCGGACACCGTCCCCCCTAGCTGCAACTAGGGGGCCCCACTGACCACCACGCCTGACCGGCTGCAACAGAGCTGACACATTAATCCCTTAATGGGATTCCAGGTACGGGGCCCTGAGGCCTGCAACATGGAGTGCTGAATTGGTGCACACCAGCCCGCCTTCCCCTGAGGCTGAGATATCATTATTGAGTTGAAGCCTAGGTGGCATTCTACACTTGTACTGTGGCACATCGCTGGTCTAACCCCACGATATACTGCATCACCTGTATTGCCCTGTGTATGTTAAAATTGGCAACAGCGTTCTAACATGACCTGAAACGGCATAACTACTTGCAGTTCTCCTATTGCTGGGGTCCTTTATCAGCTGCCTGGATACTCTTGCCGTGTTCCTGCAGGGCGAGACTCCACTGCACTTTACGTGTCAACTCAAGGGGGACTTTTTGCGTACTTCGGCTGCCGGTATAATCCGCGCTGTGCATCCAGCTACCTACAACTGCTGCAGCAACCCTGGGTCTGTCGGCCACCCAAGCTGGGGGTTTATATGGTCGTGGAAATCCCAGTTCACTCATGCTCAACCAATGGCGCACCACATGGTCTACCGTCAGTGATGCCCTCACCCCACAGTACATAGTCCATATGTTTGTGGGCTGGATCGTTCCTTCGGCCACACCAGCTCATATTACTGATCCGCCTTGCACTAGCCCCTGGGCCTCAGCCCTATTGAGACTCCTGGGGATGTGCCCTATTTTCCTGGATGGCGGTGAATCTCTAATACCACCCAGTATGAGAGGGGTTTTCTGCTGCTATACCTTTGCATTGGAATTTATTCACTCCACAGTGTTCGGAGTCACAGGCCTGATGCAGATTGCCCCACAGAACTGGAAGGCTCCCTCGATCGCCTCAATTTGCCCACCCTAACTGCTGGTAGCTTCATCCCTTCGGGGCACGATGCCCAACACCAGATCTGAGCTGTGGTGTAGGGATAGCTGTGCTTCCTGGTTTCAGGCATGGGAGAGCACTTGACTTTACTTCACCCAAGACCCCCGGACACTTGGTTCGCACATAATGCTTCATTTCATTCCGTTGTACGGGGGAGGCCAGAGTCTGGACCAGACCTTTGAGGCATGCCAGCACCGCGGCTCGGCTCTGTTCGACCTGCTCTGCCACAGTTAACTGACCGACTCCTGCTGAGCCTACTATGTACAATATTAACCTGTGAGATACATCATCTTCAGACCTTTTGCCTCCCTGCACACTGGGTTGGACACGCGTCGCCACCTGTAGTAACCTGGTCCCCCGGCCCAGATCAGTCCCTGCTATTCATTGGGCGCTGCACAGCTTACCATCCTTGGGAGCGGGTGGGACCACGACTAAAGGGGCGAACAGGAAACAGAGCTCCATCAACAAGTTCAGAAAGGTGACACCGAACCTGGGTGAGCCAGTGCCTGAATCTGAGCCTACCACATCAGCATCCCCCAACTCCACTGAATCTCAAAAGATGATGGATTACATGCGAGAGAGATTGACTGTGTTACTTTCCAAACTGGATGACATGAATGGACCATATAGTCGATCAAGGCCCATATGGAAAAGACTAACAACCAGGTTGTGGAGGTGGAGACGGGGGTCGGGGTGGCCGAAGAAGACATTGTCGCCCTTCGGGCTGATGTGTCTGCCCTCTCCAGACAGGTCCTGGACATTAGCAAGAAGAATGGGGACCTTGAATCGCGCTCCAGGCGAAACAACCTCCGCATCATCGGGGTCCCAGAAGATAAGATTGAGGTCCCCATGGAAGGCTACATCGAACACACCCTGCTTATGCTGCTGGATTCCCCGAAACTTTCCCCGCAGTTTGCAATAGAGAGGGCCCATCGCGCTCTGGCACCAAAACCCATGCCGGGGGCACCTCCCCGCCCTGTCATTGCAAAAGTCTTAAACTACCGGGATAGAGACTCACTTCTACGTGTGGCGAGATCTAAGGGGGAACTTTTCCTCGGCTCCTCCTGAGTCCACCTATACCCTGACTTTTCAGTGTCAGACCAACAGGAGCGTAAGACCTTCCTAGCCACCAAGAAAACGCTACGGGACCTGCGGGTAAAATACTCGATGCTTTACCCTGCTAAACTCAGGATTGAACACTCAAATCAAGTCTTCTTCTTCACTATCCCCGAGGAGGCCTCCAAATTTATCGGCGAACATTTCCTGGGATTACCATGCATGTCCCAGATGCTGGGGCTACTCCGGCCTGATTCTTGTGGATTGTGTGTCAATACCAAGTGCAGTGCTGGATCTTGTGTATGGTGGACCCCACAGTTTGCTGCATGTTCTAGTTTACCCAATATCTAGCTCTGTCCCGCAAGATTGCTCCTTTCTTCTGCCTGTTACACATTGTTTAGATACTATGCACCACGTAATGCCTAGTAAATTCCCTACCTCTGAAGCATCGCCTCCCATGGCCACCGCACAGCCCCCCATGAGATGCTGTCACTGTCCTTGGTGTGTTAGAAGTTGTCTGGGGTTTCACCTCTCTGATTGGGAGAGGGGTGGGGGAGGGTTTTGGGGGTGTTTTTTTGAAAATTGCTTGACATGCGACAGGGAGCTAGAGTACCCACACATGCTCAGATTTGCAAATATAGAGTGGGGTACCACTCACATTCAACTAGGCCCATTGTCCCAACTTCTAACTCACTATCCAGTTCTATTAATTCCCACCATCAGTCCTAATGGCTGAAGACGGCCTTGTTTGCATGAGCTGGAACGTCGGGTGACTGGGTAACCACGTCAAAATGCATAAATTGAAGTTATATGTTGAACGGTACAAATTTAAATTGCTTTTCTTACAGAAACCCATTCTCGTGCTGAGGTAAGCGAGAGGTTAGCTAAAACGTGGGGCCCCCAACATTACTACACTGATTACTCCACCCAGAACCATGGAGTCATGATCCTGATACACAAGAGCCTTAAGTTCCAGCATAAGGCGGTTCATGTCAACCCCCTAGGTCGCTATGTCTTGTTGTTCGGGACCCTGCTGAACAGAGAGGTTGTACTACTTAACATATATGGCCCCAACACGGATGATCCTGAATTCTACACGTATCTGTCATCCCTGCTCTCCGGGTTCCCCCTTGTCCCCATCCTCTGGGGTGGAGAATTTAACACTATTTTGGACGTAGATCTTGATAGATCGGGCTCCAAACCCTGTCAACTCTCCAGAGCAGCTAAAAATATCATAGAAGTGCAGGCCCAGTTAATGGTGTCAGACGCATGGAGACTGACTCACCCGAACTCCTGTGAGTACTCCTTTTATCCCTCAGTACATGATTCACATTCACGGATTAATAGATGGCTTCTCTCCGATGGAATCGTACCAAAATGTCGCCCTCACAATTACGATGGCTGAAAATGATTACTTTTTTTTTCCCCCCTCTCACCACATATATATATATAGAATATAATATTAATATGGGGGGGCTGTGTGGGGGTCTCCCCCCGCATATATATGTGGTGTAAAGTGGTTTAAAAAAAATCAGCATTTTCGGCTGTCGCAATAATCACATAGATCCTCTCAGATATACTCATCAGCAACATCACAAACATGGCGATTCTCCCCAGAACCTTCTCTGACCATTCCCCGATAATGATCTCCCTGGGATGGGGTAAAGACATTAATGGGGCCCATACATGGAGGTTGAAAACTCATTCCTTGTTAGATATTGCTTTTGAGACAGAACTGGGTACTGCCATAGATTACTTTTTTGTATTAAACACTGGTTTGGTCCGCCCGCAAGCTACCCTTTGGGAGTCGTTCAAAGTCTACATCAGGGGCATAGCGATTTCCAAAGAGTCGGGGTTTCTTACAGTGATTCATAGGGACATCTCAGAGAGTGAATCTCGGCTCTCCTCCCTTGAGGCCCAGTACGTCTCTTCTCAGCTACCCGATGCCCTTTCTGGTATTGGCGCAGAACTTGATACATTTCACTCCCATGTGGAACGGGAGAGCAAGTTCCTAGACAACGCCCATTCAGCTTCTAGGTACGGGGAGGGGGAGCGCCCTGGCCATGTCTTAGCTAGGATACTCCGCCAGAAGTCCGGTTCACACCACATTCCGGCTATAGAGAGGGCCGATGGCAATCTGGCCCTATCACCGGAAGATATCAATACTGAATTCCGCTCATTCTATGAATCTCTCTACTCTAATGCTGACAATATCTCTGAGACTGAGGTCGAGGCATACCTGGACAGTTTGCCACTCTGCGTCCTCTCTACTGAGACTAGGGACTGCCTAGACAAACCAATTACACCTGTAGAAATTTCCAGGGCCATAGATTCCCTGGCTTCTGGAAAGGCCCCGGGTGCCGATGGCCTTCCAGTTGAATTTTATAAACACTACAAAGCCTGCTTGGTTCCCCAACTATTCACTCTGTGGGAGGAGGCATGTGAGTTGGGTGTTCTTCCACCATCCCTTTGTGAAGCCATAATTTCTGTACTACTTAAACCTGGGAAACCCCCCACTCTATGTGGCTCATACCAGCCCCTCTCCCTCATCAATTATGATGTTAAAATCTATGATAAAGTGCTGGCTCTGAGACTGGCCCCATACATGTCCTATATTATACATCCCGTTTGGTCAGGTTTTATCCCCAGGTGCTCTCCATCCCTCAATCTGCATCGCCTATTCAATATTCTCACATGGATTGATCTGAAACACAGGCAGTGGTGGCCACCCTCGACATGCAAAAAGCATTTGACTCTGTTTCCTGGAGCTATCTCTGGCGAGTCCTTGAGATGAGCAACTTTGGACCCCGGTTTCAGTCTTGGGTCAAACTCCTTTATTCCCTCCCCGTAGCCAGAGACCGCAACAAGGACAGGTGCTCGGCCCTTTTCCAAATAACCAGGGGCACGAGGCAGGGCTGCCCCTTCTTAGCCCTAGTTTTTGCTATAGCTATCAAGCCCTTTACTGACAGGATATGCCAAATACATGCACAGAGAGGTCTGAGACTGTTTGGTTCCCCTGAGATCATCTCCTTATATGCTGACGACGCCCTCCCCTTCAATCACTCTCCAACATGTTGTGATTTCGGGTCTAAAGGTCAACTGTTCTAAATCTATTCTGTTTACACTAACTGAAGCCACCCCCCCAGACCCTCTGGGTTTCGCATGGTCACAGTCCGAGATTACCTATCTCTGATTGGTGGTCGCTCGCCAATCAAACTCACTATACATAGCTAACTTTGGGAAATACTTGACCACCCTTGCCAGAAAATGTGCACGCTAGGCAAAATTACCAATCTTCCTTGCAAGGAAGATTGGCATCCTTAAAATGATTGTACTTCCTCAACTCCTCTACAGATTCCTTAATATCCCTTTATGGCCTGGGCGCAAATTCTTCCAATCACTGACCCTCACTGTGAATATCTTTTGGTGGCACTCTGGTGCGGTCCACCTAAAACTAGACACACTCACTGTCTCTATGTCCGGGGGCGGCTTTGGCAACCCTAACTTTGAAAAAGATTGAATAGTTGCTCAGGCACATTATGCCTCTTACTGGTTCACATCTACTGACTCTCCTCCACATACTAAACTCGAACAACTTGCCGTGGAGATTTGTGACATCTGTTCCTTAGTTCTCCTCTCCCAACGTGTTAAGTTTGAACCCCTCGACCCTGTAGGCTCCACGAAACTGGCCTTGACTAAGCAGTGGAAACTGGCTAATGTCCTTCATTCCTTTCATAGTAACCTCCCCCTTTGGATCTTTTTCCCGGAGGCTCCCTGAGTAGCCCCCATCACAACACGTCTCTGGACCGATACAGGTTTCGAGAATGCCAGAGATGTTTTTACCAGGGTAACTTCCTCAAATGGCCAGATTTACCAGTATCTCTGTATAGGAAACCCTCCCTCTGGCTTCAATATGCGGGTCTCCAGCCCTCCCTTAAGAACAGGTACCCGGACTTTCCCGCAATCCCCCCTGATGATCCTATACTATCTGAAATCCTGAACACTATGTCCTTTAAAGGGAGGGTCTCCAGGTTATATACCCTGCTACAGTCCAAGGCCATCCCCCCTTTTGACAGACTTAGACGCACCTGGTGCGAGCACCTAGAAATCAAAATAACTGATCAGCTCTAGGATTGCATGTGTGCTGGCATTCACGACATCTCGTTCAACTTCCACTTTAAGTTGATCCAACTAAAGGTACTTCACAGATTCCACTATACCCCGATCAGGCTGCACCATATGTCAAGGGACCACCCCTCCAGGTGTCCCAATGATGCGAACTACATACATATGATGTGATTCTGTCCACGTCTTTCCCAGTTCTGGGTGGAGTTATGCTCTACTACATCTGAAATCCTAGATTACACTACCACCCCAACCCCTTTGGCATGCCTCTTTCATGACCTCCCCAGACTTGGCCGTGGTTTCAGGAAACTAGCTGGACTATGTATGCTACTAGCAGTTCATTGTATACTGTTGCTCTGGCTCCGCCCTGGGGCCCCCACACATGCTCAGTGGCTTCGGGCCATCACCTAGGCCTCGGGCACGGAGGAGGCCTGGACAGAACAGCAACCACTAACGTCAAGACCCAGAAATATCTGGATTCTATTCCATTCCTATGTCTCCTCCCTGTCGGCAGACACTGAGGATGATCTTCACACTCTCTCCCACCCCCCAGCTCTGATACCTACTTGATTTGTCTGCCTCGCCTCCACTGCACTTTGTTTATCTGTGTGCATTATACCACTAGCTGGCCCCTGTCCACTCTATATAACCCAATATCATACTGTATATGTTGATTGCATATATACCTGCTATCTGTGAGTTACTTGCTCTCTTGTTGTGATGTCAAGCACAATAAATAACATTTTTTTAAAAATATATGGATTTGGGCAATACACATGTACTGAGTACAGTAATTCAGTACTAATATTATTATTTAATCCTTATTATGCACCACATGCCCCAGACACCAAGACAATCAGGCAACAATAACAAAGGATGTAGATGACCTCTTACTGTGGTGCACAACAGAAGAACTATGTAGAGCAGATTTGATTACACTGTTGCAAATGCTTACAGACAAAGTATACAAAGTGGCTAAGGACAAAATGCAATACAAAATAGGTAGTGTACTTTGGACAAATTATATCATCTGAGGGCAAAAGAGTCACACCGGAAAGAGCAGCCACAGTACAGAACACACCACAGCCCACAACAGTAAAATAAATGCAATAGTTCTTGGGATTGTGTAATTATTGTAGAGCATGGATTTTTGACTTTTCCACTTACACAAAACACCTACTGCATTGACATTAGGAGGCAAAAAAGGAAAGGGTCACTTACATGGACAGGAGAATTGATAGCATGTTTCAGGAGTTCAAAATGCCATAATCAATGAACCAGTATTGGCAACCCCTGATTACACAAAAACATTTTATTTGTTCTCCACTTCCAATGGACAAGTAATAATTGCTGTATTGGCTCAGCACACATCTCTAGGACACAATTGTATAGCATATTGCAGTGGCATATTAGATTCAGTGATCCAGGGTCAATTTCCTTGTGAACAAGAACTGGCTCCTGCAGCCTTTGCCATTGCAAAATCAGCAACAATCGCTAAGGGGGTGGGGGGGCTCAATCAAGCTAAAGCTATATTTAGAGCATGCATTGTTCGCCATTCTTGAAAGATCTAAATTCACTTCGACTACAAAAAGGGTCTCGGAATATGAAGTGATTTTGTCAAGTCCATCCTTTCACACTATGTGATGCTGTACAGAGAACCCCGCACTTTTATTGAAATCAAAGCTGAGGAAGGAGAGGAAGTGCATGATTGTGTTACTTAGGAAGGCCCTGAAGACAATTTATTAAGAGCTGGAGAGGGTGCACTTGAGGAAGGGGAGGTCCTCTTCATTGATAGGTCATCAGTGATTGGTCAGGAGACAGGCCAGAGATATACCGGTGCAGCAGTGGTGCACCTTGTAGATGGGGAATATGAGGTTCTATTTCAAAAATGGTTACCAACACACTTTTTGTCTCAGGCAGCAGAACTGATTGCATTAATTGAAGATTTCAAAGCATCCCAGGGATGCTTAGTGACCATTTACTACTGATTCAGTGTACGTAACCACCACTATACATTCAGGGTTGTCCAGATGGAAAAGGAGGGGATTTCAGAGATCTGATGGCTCACCTGTATAGCATGAAGCCTTATTAGAGAGTTTGATTTATGCTCTGTGCTGCCCAAAATTAGTAGCAGTTGTTAAATGCACTGGCCACACCCAGAATGCAGGCCCTTTTTCTCTTGGCAATGATGCAGCAGACAAGTCCGCCAAAGAAGCAGCTTATCACAGGGACTCAGATGTCACAGCTTTTCCTGAGGTGGCAAACCAACAGTTGAAGTTAACAATCCCATACACTGCAGTACTATTTACACCAATAATTGAATTACAAGGCAGGGCACCCCAGAATAAGAAAGACCTTTGGGTCACGCGGGGTTGCTCCCAGTCACTGGCCGATTTGATTTGGATGCAAATCGTTAGAGGTAAGTAGGTAATGCTGGTGGTTCCTTTTGAGCAGCTGCACTACCTGGCGCATGTTTCTAAACAGCATATTGCTGCCGACATTCAGGGGAACTGGTTTGTCCCCAACTTAGAGGAATTCATCAACACGTTTGTGGCAAATTTCACAATATGTCATCTTTACAACACAGGACAGTCATTCAGGGCATTGCACGGCACATTGCCACGTCCTACTTGGCCATTCCTGGAGCTTCATATCGACTACGTGAACATGATTAACAGGTGTAGTAATTACTGTTACCTTAGTATTGGTGTGTGTCCATTCTCCCATTGGATTGACTATGATTCTGTTGTTGCAGCCTTTATTCAACTGATGGCGAGTGTCCTTAGTGTTAGTGATGTATTGTTTATATTCTGGAGCTGCGCAGGGTGGATACTAGGTTATTGAGGCTGCCCAATAGCAATACGAACATGAAAACAATGTCCAGGTATGCTTTTTTGTGCGCTCCACCAACCTTTTTTTATTGTCAATTTGTGATTTAAATTTTTTGTAAAGCACTTTTGAATATTTCTTATTTTCAGTACAGCTTTTGTTGCAAATTATGTTAATTTACATACATATATTTTTATCAATGTTCTTTCTCTGGCAAGTAGCATGTGTTGCATTCATATACTCAGTTAATGTTTCCTCAACTTGCTGATTAACACATTTTTGTTCCACACTGTATAGTGACGCTTTCTAACAGTAGATCATTTGTAAACATTACATATATTGCGTTCATATATCAAACTGGTATTCCCTTTGTTCCTCTCTGAATGATGATACTTCCAGCAGTACATCATTTGTAGCGAATTTCATATATTGCGTTCATATATTCAATTGATATTCCCTTTGTTCCCTGTGTTTTCCGATTTGTCTTTTAATGGTTCTTCAGGAGGGGTGGCTTCATATCATTTGTGATTTGTTGACTTTGTGCATTCTATGTGTTCGGGGTTTTCAGATACTATCTATTCTGTTTAATCATGGACTCGTGCCTTTCTGTGTTCACAACGTTTTCACTTCTTTACCATGGAAATCACATCGACATGATAACCCTTGGTCAAAACTCCGAACACATAGAATGCACGGAAATCAACAAATCACACAATAAGAAAAGCTGCTTCTAAAAGTATCAATGTACTCTCACATCAGTTTTGTAGTTTCTCCAGCCGGTACCTGGATCATTTGTTGCCACTGGATGTTTTTTGTAGAGAATTTGTGCCTCGTTAAGACATACGAATGCATATTTCTTAAGCTTCAGAGAAGTTGGGCAAGGATCAAGTGGTCACCCTGTTCTCTACTGACAGCCCGAATGTCTCGTCTTAATCTATGCTTGGCCCCAACTATCTCTTTGTTAAATGCTTTTTTTCCCTATCTTGCTCCACCTTGAAAATGACAGAATGGTTAGCCATAGTGGTCATGTGTATCATCCTAGTAATGCATTCTTGAGATTTTTTGGTCAACAAATTTAAGAAAATGAGAATCTCTGAATACAATTTATCCATCAAACATTTACCAATCTTTCTTTGCAAAGAGGGTAAATCATCATTCTTGCAAGTGCTTAAGACAGTTTACAAAGCTAGCATATCATGACCACTATGCTCGTCCAGAATTATCTCTAATCCTCTAACATATTTAGTGAAATCCCAAGAGCAATACAAATAATCAATCAACACTTTTTTAAGGCAGCCTTTCCAAGTGAATCCACACGGAATATCAACTGCTGTGTGACCATTCAGCATTATCATTTCCCAATCATCCAGGAATTCTGACCATTGCCTATCCTGTTTATTCACCTTACTTTGCCTCAATTCGCTTCTTTCACTCACCCTTTCATTACCTGTAAGCTCCTCAAGATCTCTGCATGAGGCATTTAACTATCAAGCAAACATAAAAAGGTCTGTTTCAAAGGCGTAACAATTAGTTATGACCTAAATAAAATTTCCAAAGATGTCCTCAGTTTGATTACCCACAGGCGGTCAAATACATTTATCAATAATAACCTACCCAACTGGCTTGGCTGATGCCAACCAATTTCAACAGCCAAACCATTTCTCTCGGTCACCGGCACATGAATACCCTGAGCGCCCATGCCTTATCTGATGCCTATAACCACTCCTCCAAAGGGGTGTCCCAACACTCCCTTTATTGCATTATTCTGAAAGAAAAAATTCCCCTCAACAATCAGCTTAGTAGTCAACCATCTCTCCAGGAGCCTAAAAATATGATATTTTTAATAGGCCGGCTGAGCAGTGGGGTTTAATAGGTGACTTTTTGGATTCTTTTTTGTGTGGTTTTTGGGTTACATTCCTTTCAACATCCATCACACTAACAAATCCCATCACAACTTACTATTTCTTAATTTTCTGTCAACGGATATCTATCACCTGGACACTGTCAGTCAGTCTGTTATGTGCAAGACATATGCCAAACACCACCTCAAAAAGATGGGAGAAATCCCTTCAAAACGTGCACACCATAACAAATGAACAAACCTTTATCTTCATTGCAAAAATAATATGCACTCCACATAACAAAAAAACCCACTATAAACAACATATGTGGAAAACCAAAAAAACAATCAATACATTGTCCATAAGCACCCCTCTATGAGAACGAACACGTCCCATTGACCTGTTCTTTGGGAAGGTACCCACTGGAGTGTCTGCAACCACACTTTAGCTCACTGTACCTTTCACAGATTGGAAATATCCATTTGCATACCAGTCTTTGTCCCACCCACATGGGCAGTCCAGCACCAAAATGCTATGGCAATAGCCTTCTGAACAAGAATACCAACAGCAACCCCATACGTGTTTCAGCCTTGTTGGGCCTCATCAGTGAGGTGGAGCTGTGCCTCTCTGAGCACAGTGAGCAAGGGGTCCACGTCTGGATGAACCTAGGAAATGTAGGGTGACTAAACCAAAGTCCCTTAAACAAACAAAAAATTGTCCATAGGCACCCGTCTGCGAGAACGAACATGGCCCATTGGCCTGTTCTTTGGGAAGGTACCCACTCGAAAGTCCGCAGCCACACTTTAGCTCACTGTACCTTTCACCGATTGGAAATATCCATTTGCATACTAGTCTTTGTCCCACCCACATGGGCAGTCCAGCACCAAAATGCTATGGCAATTGCCTTCTGAACAAGAGTACCAACAGCAACCCCATACGTGTTTCAGCCTTGTTGGGCCTCATCAGTGAGGTGGAGCTGTGCCTCTCTGAGCACAGTGAGCAAGGGGTCCACTTCTGGATGACCCTAGGAAACTTAGGGTGACTAAATCTAAGTCTCTTTAACAATAAAAAAATAGTTCATAGGCGCCCCTCTGCGAGAACGAACATGGCCCATTGACCGGTTCTTTGGGAAGGTACCCACTTGAGAGTCCACAGCCACACTTTAGCTCACTGTACCTTTCACAGATGGGAAATATCCATTTGCATATCAGCCACATGGGTAGTCCAGCACCAAAATGCTATGGCAATTCCCTTCTGAACAAGAGTACCAACAGCTGCCCCATACACGTGTTTCAGCCTTGTTGGGCCTCATCGGTGAGGCGGAGCTGTGCCTCTCTGAGCACAGTGAGCAAGGGCTCCACATCTGGATGACCCTAGGAAATGCAGGGTGACTAAACCAAAGTCCCTTAAACAAACAAAAAATTGACCATAGGCACCCCTCTGCGCGAACAAACACAGCCCATTGACCTGTTCTTTGGGAAGGTACCCACTAGAGAGTCCGCAGATACACATTAGCTCACTGCACCTTTCACAGATGGGAAATGTCTATTTGCATATCAGTCTGTGTCCCACCCACATGGCCAGTCCAGCACCGAAATGCGAGGGTAATTCCCTTCTGAACAAGAGTACCAACAGCAACCCCATACACGTGTTTCAGCCTTGTTGGGCCTCATCAGTGAGGTGGAGCTTTGAGCAAGGGGTTCATGCCTGGATGACTCTAGGAAACTTAAGGTGACTAAACCACTCTCACCTCATCACAAACAAATGTTATGACCTCAAAAGATACACTTAGTTGGCTAATGATAGGGAAACCTCATAACCACCCACAGCAAACACATACGCCCAGTGCGAACACATGAAGTAACCTGTTCACATTCACAAGTGTTTTATAATAAACAGTGATGTCCCATACAAAGCATATTATAAAACACATCAGAACAACCAACACAGTGCATTCTCATAACACGTCTCACTGACTGCTCAAGAATTGTATGTGGAACAAAACTTTCATCTGCACCGTTAGGCAAGATAAATTACCTGAACAACGCTCAAATGTTAACTAAAAATTGAAGATTCTAAAAAAAGATCATATTTAACCCTATAAAACTGCAAACATAACACATTTTCAACTGCACTTTCATGCATAAAAAACATATAAGGTCTAACACAAAAGATACATGTAGCAACATGTTATAAGTTAATAAATACGGATATATGAGCATATGTTAACATCATGCAGTTTACTGCTTCTAACACCATATACAAATGACAGCACTGCGCATTCACATAGCTAGTTACCAACTAAGAAATGAAGAAAAGAAACAAATCAGTCACAATACATTTATTTATTTGTATACTTGAATGTACAGAAAAACATGTTCAACCATTTCATGAATCCTTGGTGGTC
The DNA here is from genome assembly GCF_040938575.1 of Ambystoma mexicanum. Taxonomy (NCBI): domain Eukaryota; kingdom Metazoa; phylum Chordata; class Amphibia; order Caudata; family Ambystomatidae; genus Ambystoma; species Ambystoma mexicanum. The sequence continues at coordinate 82,187,586 of NC_090941.1, forward strand.
CGTAATGGGCTCATTGGTGCTCCGTATCTAGATATGTCCTCACTGAAGCTAGTGCCATTGTTAGGGGATTCAGCAGTGAAGATGCTCAAGTACCTATATCACTTCAAGAGAAGCTAAACATTAAAAAGTAAAGAAAATGTAACTGTGTTGTTAGAAAATCGCAACTTAGTAACCAACCCCATTCTTAGCCTATTTATCCGGACAATTAGTAACAACTTATACATGTTAAAAAAGTGTGGAAAACATTGACAAGTAAACTGAGTCAAAAACTATAACAAGTAAACTGCGGAAATACAACATGAAAATATCTCCTTACTGATCAACATGTATGTGTGCTTCAGTGTTTACATCACTCTGACAACTATCTGCCTGCTGCTTTTAAAGTCTTACCCTTGGTATGTTGTGATACTGGCAAGTCTGAATTATTTTAATGTATGAAAACAAAATAAAACATAACTATTAAAGTGAACTTGGCCAAGGGAATATTCAACCAACACATTTCCAACCCACACACATCTGCATAACGCACACTCAAACAACATGTTTTTATTGTATTTATTTGATTTATTGTATTTATTTATTTACATACAGAGAGGAAAAATGCTCTTTTTATCACAGCAGAACATACTTCACATTCACCTACAATTGTCAGACAATCAGTACCTAGGAGGAACCAGTGCTCTAAAGTATGGTCACATCCCATAACCTAAAACTGTAGAAAAAGCCACAGCAGTAATGTTCTCCATATACCTAATCATTTTACAAACATGTACTCCATTTTAAATGCAAACACATAACATATTGTTGACACATCCACATACCTCCAAACGTGCAATATTTACACTAAACACAACAATCAATAGTACATAAAAATACTGTATACTAAACACATCATCCAGCAACACCACTGAACTATGTCTTACAAAAACTACAATGAAACTACTCATAACACACACTTACCCACAAACAAAAACTAGAACATACAAACAGACCCTATATTGGTGAACCGTACTCCCAACAGATCTTGTCTTTTTGCTCCAGAACCAGAAGGAAACTACTAGGAAGCATGCACCAAACGGGAAACAAGAAGCCTAAGGAGTAACCCTTGACCCTAACTTAACTTTCCCTAACCGGAGGGCGGGGGGTGGACACCCCAACAACCCATGTCCACATACAACTAGCCCACAGGGGAAACATAGGTAGGTAAGGACCCCCAAGGGACAGGCAGGGAGTGATCAGAATCCTCTATCCCAATCATCGGCAACCCAGGGCGAGGAACATGCCTGCATCAGCCAGGTTGACATATTAATAGAGTAACAAAGAGGAAAACCGTTTAGCGGACACACTACAACACCATACACACAGGATAATCATAGATGTTAAGCACAGAAATGCAAAGACAAAGAGGTAAGAAAACAACCTGCTACCCCAACTCTAAAACCTCCACTTTCCGCATATTCTTCACATACAAAAACTCACACAACCAGATCTTTGCACAGCAATCCGCACGCACTTCACCACACCGCAACAACAGACTAATAACATATAAGCCCTCACAACATCAAATGAGAAGTCTCACCGACCCGAAAATCACACTCAAGTTCAGCCAACGGTGCAAACCGAACTGAAGCTGCCAATAGGAAATCGCAACTCTCGCTTTCCTATTCCCACTACACCTTACTAACCCCCCCAATCCCACCTTATTTTCCACAACCTCCTTTTCAAATCTGCCAGAGCGCCTGGAGACCACTCCATTGGTGACGGTACATGATAAAAAAATACCATTAACATTAACATTAACATAGGCCAACATTTCAATAAAAAAAAGAAAGAACATTAAATAGTTTAACAATACCATTGCTGCCGCTGAGAGAATTGTGTTGAAAAAGAATGGGACACCACAAATTTGCATTATAAAATATAAAACACAAGACAAATGCTTCCTGTTCCATTATTTTACTATGCTCTCAGCCTTTCTACAGTTCTTGTAGTGAGGCCACACTTTTCCATGGTAACAGGAAGAAGAAATGTGTTGCAAATGTCAAAGGTCCGCCAGTCATAGAAATTGCTTCTACATGGTGGGCAGGTCACTTTAACACAGAAAAGAATCTGTGGTAAATAATTTTACATCCGTTTAGGAAAGGGGTCAGAAGAAGTGTCCCCCATAGAATGATAAAGTTGGCAGGCAGACAAACAATAATTGGGATGTGGTGGAAGGGGTGCAAAATTGAAGTTGTGATAAAATATGTGGCCAATAAGTGACCCCAATCCACTACAAGTCACCCGTCAATGTCATCAAACTAATATGCATTGTGTGCCTGATGTTTAATTTTCAGTAAGATGAAAGAACGTTCACAAAGGACCACCAAAAACTAAAAAGAAAAAGCATACTAAACGTAAGCAAAATAAATACAGGCAAGTATACTTTTTAATGACATTATAATTAATTAAAAGAGTCATCTTGCTGCACACGAAACATCACTTCATCCATCTATCAACTAAATATACAAGGAGCACTATTTGATCTGTAGATCTGACACACAATATACTTTCCCACATAAAATCATCTCACAGCACTTAGAACATTATTTCATCCATGGGTGTTCTATTAAATTTTAACCAACCAAAAACAATCATCTTCATACAGGTGGATCACTATTTCACACATGAAAATAGATGGTGCTTTAGGAGGAGAGATGTCTGGATGAACATAAAACAGAGTCAGGTAACAGGACATAATCTTCACTTACTGAAGTTAGGAAAAACAACAACTGGCCAATTAGGCCATATTGCAAATTATGCATGCCACTCACTCTATTGTGGTCAAACATATATTATATTCCAGTGATGGGAAAGTATGCCTCACTACTCCAGAGCTGATCTTAACATCAATTCAGGCATTATTCCCCTAAAGAACAGCCCAGAAACTCCATAAAATAGTAAGCATATCATTAAAATCACTTTAGAAAGGACTGCTGTAAAATAAAGAACACCATACACATTTTCAGATGGTTCCTTTATAACAAAGAACCTAGCAGAGAAAAATACATAAATACATCTAAAAACAGGTGAATAAGTTTGCTCATTAAGCATATTGCTTAATGAACAAACTATGCAATATTCCCACCTCAAAAGAACCCAAAAGTATGCCATCTGCAAATACTATGTTACATTGACCCCAAAGTATGTTCCTACCCAACACGGCTATAACAGAGCAAAGTTGTTATTAAAAATACACAGAGTGGAATAAAAAAAAATTCAGAGATACACATTTAGACCTTGGAGGCAGAGATAAACCGTTTGTGGATTCAGAAAGCACAGAAACTGTATGTTTAAGAAAAAGACCAATAGAAAAGTGTACTGAACTGATAAAAATATGGAATTTAGAGGTTATTAAAATGAAAAGTTTGCTCACAGTTTAAAACTAATTTGGAATCTGTGCGACATTCAGAGACTGAACCACGAAAAATTTCATATTCTAGCTATTGTGATTATGTAGGAACATGAAAATTTACAGGGATATGCCCAGATGTTATGTGGATATACGTATAAAAAAGTGTTCAGATCCGAAAATGGGTAACCCACCACAAACGCGAAAAACTGTCATTCGGGCACCAAACTCGGCGGAGGATCAGAATTTGACAGAAACGTACCTTAGTGAGTCTGTAATGTAAATATGTATTATTAACAAGTTGGGGATATTGGAAATATGTGTTTTATGAAAAATAAGATCTACTGTACAGAAACAAAGGGGAGGTGTTCTCCCTGGGCCATAAACATGACACATCATGACACACTGTTCCCTTCTCAAATCAGGGGAGAGGGAATTCTCTGACCTATCAGATTCTTAGAGGGTTGGGCATCGTATAATCAGCCTCCCCACCCACTTGGAAAATACATAAATAGTGACTGTTGAGGACCCAAAACACACACATTCACCCATCACTGATCTACCGGCGAAGCGCTCTGCAGGAAGAACCCATATCTAGACTCCAGAACGTAGATCCAGACTCCAGAACCTAGATCCAGACTCCAGAACCCTGAAGCAGAGGCCCAACCTAAAAAGCTGAACCCTTCTCAACCCCAAACTTCCACGGGGCCTACCCCATTCAACAGCCTGGCTGTGCTGTTTTGGCTGCTTCTGGCTAAGAACCCTTGCTAGAACCCCGAGATCCAGAACCACCCATCAGATCCAGTCCAAGAGGCCGTGCAGACCAAAGTGCCTTGCTGAGAGCAGAACTAAGCGCCTTAGACCTGTCCGGTGGCGAGCGAAATCCAGCCAAACCTTTGACCGGATCTTTGACGGGCCCATTCCATTCCAAAGCCATAGTAGTGAATATTTAGCATAGAACTGTCCATAGCAAATCTCTTAGTATTAAGTACTCCAATCCAACCCATTCCAACCAATCCAGACTGCATTATAGAATCTCTTTTGTCTATCCTGAATCCTTCTCTAATCCATATACTTCTGTGATAATTGTAGTGATAAATCATCTTTGCACACTATATTTTTGAAGAAAGGCTAACGTCTCGACAGGTCCAACCAACTGGTGGTGCCACTGGTCTGGTGGGTGCGCTTTCGTGTAGCTGGCGGCTTCATAGACTCTTAGGGGCCGATTCATGGAACAAACGTGCGCCGAAAATCTTCGCGCAAGCATGCGCAAGCATGCGCAAGCGGAAAAAAACAGGCGCACGCGTGCGATTCATGGAAGTCCCTGCGCGTGTACACCGCGGGATGTGCGCCAAACCCATGCATGGCGCACAAGTCACTGCAACATCGCGAAAGGCGTGCGCGACGCGCACAGTGAAAGCGCACAACCTCAGCGCACACACCAGAAAGTGGGCGGGACATGGGGCGTAACGCGCGGAATGGGGAACAACACGGGAAAATAAGGGCGTAACTGGGGATGTACTGCAGGGAAGCAGACGGAACGCCCACACGCACTCGAACCACACGTATTCATGGAATCGAATAGGGCAAAGCCACGCACAGGCAAAGACACGCACAAGCTGAAACGCGGCCGACACACGAAGGCAGGCGGTAGAGTCCCAGCGCATCAAAAAAGTGGCGCGCGGGAAGTCAAATACGCGATTGAGCGGGGTACGTGGATTTCAGGGGTGCGCGAGAAATTCTACACGCGATTGGCCTGGGTACGTGTATTACAGGGGTGCGCGAGAAAATCTACACGCGATTGGTCTGGGTACGTGGATTTCAGGGGTGCGCGAGAAATGCTACACGCGATAGGCCTGGGTACGTCTATTACAGGGGTGCGCGAGAAAATGTACACACGATTGGGCTGGGTACGTGGATTTCAGGGGTGCGCGAGGAATGCTACACGCGATTGGGCTGGGTACGTGTATTACAGGGGTGCGCGAGAAAATCTACACGCGAATGGGCTGGGTACGTGGATTTCAGGGGTGCGCGAGAAATGCTACACGCGATTGGCCTGGGTACGTGTATTACAGGGGTGCACGAGAAATCCTACACGCGATTGGGCCTGTGCGAGTGGGGCAGTGTATTACGTGGGTGTGCGGGAAGTTGAAGAGGTGAATTGCCAGTGTGGGTCCTCCCAGGTCTCCCCTCTACCCCCTCCACGACCTCTGCAGGCAGCCCACACCACAGGGGACTAGCCTGCACCCCTGGTCATGTCCCGCAGGCAGCCCATCCACCATGGGCATGCCCCCCAGCCAAGCCACATGTCCCCCTGCACCCCCACCCCCCAGCACTGTGGGGCACCTGCCAGCAGGCCCCCAACCATGTCCCACTCATGTCCCCCTGCACCCCTACCCCCCAGCACTGTGGGGCACCTGCCAGCAGGCCCCCAACCATGTCCCACTCATGTCCCCCTGCACCCCCACCCCCCAGCAGGCCCCCACTCATGTCCCCTTGCACCCCCACCCCCCAGCAGGCCCCCACTCATGTCCCCCTGCACCCCCACCCCCCAGCAGGCCCCCACTCATGCCCCCTTGCACCCCCACCCCCCAGCACTGTGGGGCACCTGCCAGCAGGCCCCCAACCATATCCCCCTGCACCCCCACCCCCCAGCAGGCCCCCAACCATGTCCCCTTGCACCCCCACCCCCCAGCACTGTGGGGCACCTGCCAGCAGGCCCCCAACCATGTCCCCTTGCACCCCCACCCCCCAGCACTGTGGGGCACCTGCCAGCAGGCCCCCAACCATGTCCCACTCATGTCCCCCTGCACCCCCACCCCCCAGCAGGCCCCCACTCATGTCCCCCTGCACCCCCACCCCCCAGCACTGTGGGGCACCTGCCAGCAGGCCCCCAACCATGTCCCACTCATGTCCCCCTGCACCCCCACCCCCCAGCACTGTGGGGCACCTGCCAGCAGGCCCCCAACCATGTCCCACTCATGTCCCCCTGCACCCCCACCCCCCAGCACTGTGGGGCACCTGCCAGCAGGCTCCCAACCATGTCCCACTCATGTCCCCCTGCACCCCCACCCCCCAGCAGGCCCCCACTCATGTCCCCTTGCACCCCCACCCCCCAGCAGGCCCCCACTCATGTCCCCCTGCACCCCCACCCCCCAGCAGGCCCCCACTCATGTCCCCTTGCACCCCCACCCCCCAGCACTGTGGGGCACCTGCCAGCAGGCCCCCAACCATATCCCCCTGCACCCCCACCCCCCAGCAGGCCCCCAACCATGTCCCCTTGCACCCCCACCCCCCAGCACTGTGGGGCACCTGCCAGCAGGCCCCCAACCATGTCCCCTTGCACCCCCACCCCCCAGCACTGTGGGGCACCTGCCAGCAGGCCCCCAACCATGTCCCACTCATGTCCCCCTGCACCCCCACCCCCCAGCAGGCCCCCATTCATGTCCCCCTGCACCCCCACCCCCCAGCACTGTGGGGCACCTGCCAGCAGGCCCCCAACCATGTCCCACTCATGTCCCCCTGCACCCCCACCCCCCAGCACTGTGGGGCACCTGCCAGCAGGCCCCCAACCATGTCCCACTCATGTCCCCCTGCACCCCCACCCCCCAGCACTGTGGGGCACCTGCCAGCAGGCCCCCAACCATGTCCCACTCATGTCCCCCTGCACCCCCACCCCCCAGCAGGCCCCCACTCATGTCCCCTTGCACCCCCACCCCCCAGCAGGCCCCCACTCATGTCCCCCTGCACCCCCACCCCCCAGCAGGCCCCCACTCATGTCCCCTTGCACCCCCACCCCCCAGCACTGTGGGGCACCTGCCAGCAGGCCCCCAACCATATCCCCCTGCACCCCCACCCCCCAGCAGGCCCCCAACCATGTCCCCTTGCCTTGCACCCCCACCCCCCAGCACTGTGGGGCACCTGCCAGCAGGCCCCCAACCATGTCCCCTTGCACCCCCACCCCCCAGCACTGTGGGGCACCTGCCAGCAGGCCCCCAACCATGTCCCACTCATGTCCCCCTGCACCCCCACCCCCCAGCAGGCCCCCACAGCAGGCCCCCAACCATGTCCCACTCATGTCCCCCTGCACCCCCACCCCCCAGCACTGTGGGGCACCTGCCAGCAGGCCCCCAACCATGTCCCACTCATGTCCCCCTGCACCCCCACCCCCCAGCACTGTGGGGCACCTGCCAGCAGGCCCCCAACCATGTCCCACTGATGTCCCCCTGCACCCCCACCCCCCAGCACTGTGAGGCACCTGCCAGCAGGCCCCCAACCATGTCCCACTCATGTCCCCCTGCACCCCCACCCCCCAGCAGGCCCCCACTCATGTCCCCTTGCACCCCCACCCCCAGCAGGCCCCCACTCATGTCCCCCTGCACCCCCACCCCCCAGCAGGCCCCCACTCATGTCCCCTTGCACCCCCCCAGCACTGTGGGGCACCTGCCAGCAGGCCCCCAACCATATCCCCCTGCACCCCCACCCCCCAGCAGGCCCCCAACCATGTCCCCTTGCACCCCCACCCCCCAGCACTGTGGGGCACCTGCCAGCAGGCCCCCAACCATGTCCCCTTGCACCCCCACCCCCCAGCACTGTGGGGCACCTGCCAGCAGGCCCCCAACCATGTCCCACTCATGTCCCCCTGCACCCCCACCCCCCAGCAGGCCCCCACTCATGTCCCCCTGCACCCCCACCCCCCAGCACTGTGGGGCACCTGCCAGCAGGCCCCCAACCATGTCCCACTCATGTCCCCCTGCACCCCCACCCCCCAGCACTGTGGGGCACCTGCCAGCAGGCCCCCAACCATGTCCCACTCATGTCCCCCTGCACCCCCACCCCCCAGCACTGTGGGGCACCTGCCAGCAGGCCCCCAACCATGTCCCACTCATGTCCCCCTGCACCCCCACCCCCCAGCAGGCCCCCACTCATGTCCCCCTGCACCCCCACCCCCCAGCACTGTGGGGCACCTGCCAGCAGGCCCCCAACCATGTCCCACTCATGTCCCCCTGCCCCCAGGTCCTGACGAAACGCAATCATGGCAGTAATGGGCAGCATACCCAGCACAAACACCCAGCCAAGGATTGCATCCACCCACATAGTAGATGCAATTACATGATACAACCCCAATGGCAAGTATGTAAATGAACACATGTCCGTCACACACACATACACAATGGGTGCAAGTGAATGTCAAAACCCATATCATGACATGCATGAAACCAATGAGAAAATACCACAAATGTAAGTAATAAATATATGTATTAAAGATGAAAATGAAGTAAATAAAAAAAACACACAACAATGGGGATGACAAAACTAATGGTCCATGTCCGAGAACTAATAGAAAAAATCAAAAAACAAAGGAATCCAAAAACTAATGTAGTCCAAAGCAAAATAATGGGGGGAAAAAATAAGGAAAAACCATTGCCTCATGGTGAACGGAAATATAAATCCAACAAATGTTTTCCAAACATCAAACTATGTACAAGAAGATCCCAGGGTCCATGAGCCCAACACCATAAATGAAACCTACTACTACTAACTAATGAAAAAAATATATACAGAAAAGTGGCCATTGTCCGAGCGGTCCAAAAAAAACTTAAAAAATAAAGGAAACCTAACACTAACTAACTAAAGAACTATATACAATGGCAGCGGGCAAGTCCTGCGGCTCACTCTGTGATGTTGCCGGCCAGGGCATCATCGAACTCCATGTCGATGTCCCGGAGGCGGGGCTCTGTCCTGGCCCCGAGGTCTCGCAGGGACAACCCCGTGTCCACCTCAAACTCCCTGCGAGCTTCCTCGAGGCACTCAGCCCGCCTCAACGCCCGACGCATGGAGAACTCCGCCCTCACCATGGTGAGCCGCTCCTCTTCCGCCCGCTGCCGCTCCGCACCTATCCGCTGGACCAACTGCTCCCACACGGAAGACACTGCCATCCCAGGGTTCACCTGCCCTCCGGCCGATGCCTGCCCCTCTGATCTTGATGGCCCCGAGCCATGATGCCTCCCACGTCGAGCCTGCTGCTGCCTCCGACGCCACTGCCTCTGCCAGCACGACGGCATCCAGGCTGATGGAATCCACCGATGCCGTCGTGCACGTGCCCTGCCAGATGATGCCGGCACATCCTCCATCTGCAGGGGGACAGTTGCTGGTGTGTCCACCCCTGCTGGACCTTCGACTCCTGACTGTGGCAGGGATGGGGTCCCCACCGAGCTGGCTGCGTTGGTCGGGGCAGGTCCACAGGGGGCCCTGGTGGCATCTGGGCCGGAAGACGGCATGGAGCACGACTGGCGCATAGCCCCCACAGAGGAGGAGAGGGTCGCCAGAAGGCCACACACATGTAGGAAACCCCCGACCATGGCGGCTCCCAAATGGTTCACGTACGCACGGTGCTCTTCGTGATGATGTGCATGCTCCTCCCGGGAAGCATGCACCTCATCACGAATGCCAGCCGTGCGCAACGCGACACCAATCAGGACCCTCTCCACACGGCCAGGGGTCCCCTCGTCCGCAGGTAGAGGAGTGTCAGATGACATGGACATCTCCCCTACCTGCGGACGGGCCTGGGATGGGGCATCCCTGCTGGTGCATGGTGGTGCAGTCACAGTGTCAGGGACAGTGACATGCACAGGCACCTCCACGGAGACCTGTGCTGCCTCCTGCCCCTGGCCCTGGACTGCACCACTTGCACCAGCGGGGATGCCCCCACCAGGCCCCATGTGTGGCTCAGTAGCGGCCTCCTCCCCCTCTGTGGAAACCACCAACCTGGATGTCTCCACGCCGTCTTCCGCCGGTGCAAGCCCCTGTGGGGGCTCACCCACCCCTTCCGCTGCAGCCGTGGCGGCATCCCCGCCGCTCTGCTCCACAGCGCCTTCTCCGCCCTCTTCTTCACTTGCCACTGTGTAGAGGGAGACATAGAACACAAGCATCAGGGTACTGTACAATGGTCCCCTAGACAGGAAGCAACAGCAGATGAGTGGCTCTGTCATACATCACTCCCATCATGTCCCTCCACAACACATGGGTCAGTGCAGGCAAAACACATACAGTAACAGGCATGGGGCAGGCCATGGACATTGGCATACATGACCAAGGGACTCATGATTCATACAATGTTGGTTTCAAACTCACATGCATCATGGGTCTTTCCATCACATGCACACACCTCACCGTAGTTCCATCCATCTGGCCTTGTGCACCACAGACGCAGTGGATACAAGGATGACTAGGCTGCATCAGTGAATCTGAACATTGTCACAGACATGTGTCATGCATCCATGGCGGTGACAAGTCACAGACACGCAGGTCAGACACACACACATGGACACCATACGTGTACATGGGACCAGCACCCATCCCTCACCCCCACCCATGTCCAGGAACAGAGACTGCCATGCTTCCATGTGTCCATTCCGCACAGAGCCCCCCATGTTGCAATAGAACACATCACTGTACTCACATGCCTGACCATGATGTCCCTGCACACACACATACGTACATGGCCTATGTCACACATACAGGCAGGTATCAGACAACCAGCACACTGCAACATGCCCTGTCTCACACAGCAATGCTTGGCCACTTACCGGCCAACTCCAGATGGGCCTGCCTCCGAAGGATCTGGGCGTGGAGCGCTGGGTCTACGCGTTCCAGGACCCTCATCTGGATGTCACTCAGGCGTGCCCGGCCCCCCTCCGCGAGGCGCCGGGCCTTATTGAGGGTCCTGGACCTCAAGTCCTCCCAGCGCTTCTTGATGTGCTTGATGTTGCGGGTTGCCACCCCCTCCGCGTTGATGGCAACCACTACATCGTCCCAGATCCTCTCCCGTCCTTCCTTGTTGGCGCGTGGTCTTCCGAAGAGGGCATCATAATGCCCCAGGACATGCTCCACCAGGACACCAACTTCCTTCTCACTGAAGCTGGTGGCCCTCTGCCTCTCTGGCTGGGGGTCGCCACTGGTCTCAGATGGTGCTTGCCCCGACATGGCGACCCCCGAGGCAGGCGTGGGTGGGCAACTGGGTCCTGGGGCTGGGCTGTGGAGCGATGGTATCCCAGTCGGGAGTCTACTGTTCCAGCAGGGGTGGACACAGCAACTGGACCCCTGCAGATGGCTGATGTGCAGGCACCAAATGGCAGGGCACGGTGGCAGCAGGCAGGCAGGCAGGCAGCAGCAGATGGCACGTGGGAGGCTGCTCGGGGCACTGGGGGGGCAGTGATTCGGCCTTCTGGGCAGGAGCGTGGTCTTCCGTGTGTATTCGCGTGGCCAGCTTGATACGGAGTGATTTGGCACGTGAAAAATCTGCACGTCAGCGTGTAATTCGAGGAAAGGCCCTTAGCGCGTAAGCGCGTCTGCACGCATATGCATTTTCATTGGACCAAAGGCCCTCAGCGCGTGAGCGCGTCTGTGACGTGACGTGCGAGGGTGTATCCCTCATTGCACGTGATGACAGAACACACGTGGATTTCAACCAATCGCGTGTGAAAGTTCACGGCACCCCGGAACACACGTACCCAGGCCAATCGCGTGTAGAATTACTCGCGCACCCCTGTAATACACGTACCCAGCCCAATCGCGTGTAGAATTTCTCGCGCACCCCTGTAATACACGTACCCAGCCCAATCGCGTGTAGAATTTCTCGCGCACCCCTGAAATACACGTACCCTGCTGAAATCGCGTGTAGAATTTCTCGCGCACCCCTGAAATCCACGTACCCAGGCCAATCGCGTGTAGTATTTCTCGCGCACCCCTGAAATACACGTACCCTGCTGAAATCGCGTGTAGAATTTCTCGCGCACCCCTGAAAAACACGCGCCCAGGCTATTCGCGTGTAGAATTTCTCGCGCACCCCTGAAATACACGTACCCTGCTGAAATCGCGTGTGGAACTTCACGCGCACCCCTGAAATACACGCGCCCAGGCTATTCGCGTGTGGAACTTCACGCGAACCCCTGAAATACACGTAGCACACTCCCCCAGGCCCGATCGCGTGAAGAAGTTCACGCGAACCCCTGAAATACACGTAGCACGCTCCCCCAGGCCCGATCGCGTGAATCAGTTCACGCGAACCCCTGAAATACACGTAGCCCGCTCCCCCAGGCCCGATCGCGTGAATAAGTTCACGAGAACCCCTGGAATACACGTAGCCCGCTTGCCGTGCTGGTACAGGGTTAGCGCAGCCCTTTGCGCTGGATTGGGGATTTTGATGGCTTTTCCCTGCGCGGAAGGCGTTCTTGGGGGCGTAACTGGCGCTGCTGCAAGGTCGCTGCGCCACTATGCGCCACGGCTGGTTTTGGTGGCTGGAATCCATGAATACGCTGTGCGCGGAAATGGGTTTTGGCGCACGCGGCTGGCGCAGGGATTCGCACGCGCACACTGTGCGCCAGCCGCGTGCGCCACTTGTGCGCCGAATTCTATGAATTGGCCCCCATGTGTAAAGAACCTGTTTGTAATTCAAAAGCGCAATCTCCCATTCGTAAAATCTTGACCCGTGGAACTTCACGCGCACCCCTGAAATACACGCGCCCAGGCTATTCGCGTGTGGAACTTCACGCGAACCCCTGAAATACACGTAGCACGCTCCCCCAGGCCCGATCGCGTGAAGAAGTTCACGCGAACCCCTGAAATACATGTAGCACGCTCCCCCAGGCCCGATCGCGTGAATCAGTTCACGCGAACCCCTGAAATACACGTAGCCCGCTCCCCCAGGCCCGATCGCGTGAATAAGTTCACGCGAACCCCTGGAATACACGTAGCCCGCTTGCCGTGCTGGTACAGGGTTAGCGCAGCCCTTTGCGCTGGATTGGGGATTTTGATGGCTTTTCCCTGCGCGGAAGGCGTTCTTGGGGGCGTAACTGGCGCTGCTGCAAGGTCGCTGCGCCACTATGCGCCACGGCTGGTTTTGGTGGCTGGAATCCATGAATACGCTGTGCGCGGAAATGGGTTTTGGCGCACGCGGCTGGCGCAGGGATTCGCACGCGCACACTGTGCGCCAGCCGCGTGCGCCACTTGTGCGCCGAATTCTATGAATTGGCCCCCATGTGTAAAGAACCTGTTTGTAATTCAAAAGCGCAATCTCGCATTCGTAAAATCTTGACCCTTTTTGAGAAAAATCGACCTTTATTAAAACCTATGTAACTTTTGAACCGTACATGCTAGAAACTAAATTCAAATGTCCCTTTGAAGCTAACATCCTCAGCTTTCAAACGAACTAAGAAGCGCATTCCAACTTCTTATAATTCTTCTGTAATTGCGTTTTTTGTGCACTGAAAAGTTTGCCGCGATTTCGCATTTGGCTCAATTTCACCACATGTAAAAACAGCTATTTCTTGCATTCAACCTCTGAATTTAATGTCCTATCGGCCAATCATTCAACAGTCATTGCTAGTGTTTATCTGAACCTATCCAAAGCGGCTCTCACTAGTTCTGAATCCCATTTAGCAAATTAAAATCATTTTTAGCATTTTTCCTATTCATTTCAAATCACATTTAAAAGCATTTGACCTGTTTTAAAATCATTACTGTTCTCTCTAAGCTTGCTGGGGGAATCGGGATTGAAACTGCATTTGTTGATTGCATATTCCTGAAACCTGTGTGCCCGCATTCCATCTCTTCATATCTCATATTGGGGGGAGTGAGTAGTAACAGGGGGAAAGAGTGATTACATTGTCTTTGATTGAATTCATATGAAGGTTCATTTCTGTGTTGCATTAATTTCCCCTCATTGCATTTCATTGAACCCACACAAAGTTTTATTCTCTGCTACCTTATTTTTCCTATTCCTACTCCTAATTGATTAAAGAGATTGTTGATTATTGTGATATTACCCATTGCTGATCATTGTATAAATATTTATAAGTGTGATATTCAGGTATTGTTCATATTCATATAAGTGTGATATATATATTGTTCAATACATCAAATAAATCTTTTAACTTTGCAAAACAAACCTACTTCTTGGTTCAGTGAGACCGGTGGGATTCAAAGAGAGGGGCCTTATATAAGGGTACATCATCCAGAAATAAAAGAACTTTTGACATAAAAATATATAAATAAGGGTTTCAATTGGGCATCCCATGCTAGGCATTGACTTAGGTGGAGTGCTGGGTTGAAACCACTTACAAAACTAAGCAGGAGACTTTGTGTTTGGCATTTTGCTGTCCCTATATATATGCATCCCTCGATCCCAAAAACAATCAAGTTACAGCCATATTGAACTAATTCCAATGCATAATTCTTATTTCTTGCTTTTCCTTAATAAACTACCCTTTTCAGTGTCAGTATTTATTTTTTGCGTGGCCTCATGTCAGCATACAACACTACTCATCTGCCCAAAATCTACATTTCACTGCATGATAGTGTCACATCATTTCACAGTCTCGCATGCTAAACATCAGGGCCTAAAAAATAAAATGTCACCCATTGCAAAACAAAACATTGCAACTTTTTGATATACAAGTTTCAAAGAAATAATAAATAAGCACATAACTTTACAGTGATTTGTTAGAACAGAGGAATCGTGTGCTGCCCTGACAACAGACAGCAAGTGACCATGCATGCCTTCCTCAAAGTATTTAAAAACATAATCTATGAATCTAAGGCACACTTGTAGCTATGACTTATTACTGTAAACCTTCTTGGTCACATTATATAACCTTCACTTTCTATTATGTGTTCTTCAAGAACAACCCACACACTCATATATTCATAAACAGTATATCATCAAACTAGGGAGAACAAAAAAAAAACACTGCAATTTTAATACATTTCCATCCTCTTCAAAAACACTTCATATATGCAGATCATGTGTATAAACCTTCTTACACACCACTGTATCAGTTGAGGAATAAATCATACATATATAATTCCAAAAATAATATGAGTAAAGAAATACAAAAATATTAAACAAATTGATGTCGAGAGACAAAAGCAATGTGAGTATACACTGCAAAACACATACAATAAACCACATAACCAAACAAACACACACAGGCACACACAACTAGACCCTTCCCAACAAAATGACTCCATACACCCACACACATCGATCCCATCCACAGGAGGACAGGAAGGCTTTCTGTAACAAAATACATTACACATACAACGTGCGAACAAGAAATGCAATGACCAATCATGGCTCCAGACTGTGACGTAAAACCAACCTTAATGCCACTAATTAATTAAGCAACTTAAATCGCCATATCCAAATTGAAGCTTGTGCCACAGCAAGGTGAATGGGGGTACTACAGCAACACCCACAGTACCACACACAGTGGGGGTCATTATGACCTGGGCACAAAGGGATACCGGGCACCGGTAATGACACCGGTGCCGGTAATCCCTTTGCACCCTATTCCGAGGTCCCTTCGCGGGTTACTCCCTTAACGCCTGGGTTTACCAGGCATTATGGACGGGACCCACAAAGGGATACCGGGGTCAATAATGCTACCGCAATTTGCGGTACCGTTATTGCTGCCTTCCCATTGAGCCCTATGGGGGCTCAAATGGGAATGGGGAATGACTCTGGTGAATGGGGAATTACCGGTCCCGCCGACCTCGGACTGAACCGCTAATTACTCCCTTCACCAGATCGGAGTCGGACCAATTTTGGAGGCAGCAATGGCGCTAAAAGCGCCATGGCTACCTGAACTCAGAATGAGGCCCAGTGTTACCAATACCTAAGTCTTGAGGATATGATGTGATATGGTATGGCATTTATAACGCGCCTATACAAAAGTGTTTAAAGGTGCAACGAGGCAAGGGAGGAGGAACAGAGGGAAGATGAGACAACAATCCACCTAGGCCAGGTGTCATTCAGATCGCACAAGTTCATGGGAAGGAATAAGGGTGGAAAGTGCGGGGGAGGGGGGGTAGTGCAGTACATGGGATAAATAGAATAATAACAATAAGTAAAAATACGGCCAGCTAGTGGCAAGTGCAAGGGTGAGTGCAGACATCAAGTGTCAAGTGCTGGTAGTGGGTATGCAGGGATACAGAAAAAAAGTCCCCAAGTGCAGGGGTTGGCAGGAAGGCAGTGCAGGTGTACGACTGGTGGGGGAGGGGACCTGGGCCCGAGATAAGAGTGTGGCCGGGTAATCAGTGCAGTTTCAGTTTCAGCCAGGAAAATCAGCAGGGGAGAGGATGAGAGAAAGCAGAAGCAAAGAGAAAGGTTTTGAGGTGCTTCCGGAACCAGAGATGATTCTCCTCAAGTTTCAGGGAGGCAGGGTGGCTGTTCCAGAGGGAGGTCCCAGCCGAAGAAAGGGATCTACCACCAACTCGTGGTGGAGTGCAAGGTAAGTTGGTTCTTTAAACAAACATCACACACCACACACACAAACACACACACACACAACCCGTATTCTTGCATGCAACATTCCCATATCGAACATTGAAAATTACTAGCATTGACATTTATTTTACAGGATATCTACCATTGAGAGCCTGGATAAAGACATTAAAACAGACCTAGGCCTGTTAGCAAAATACATAAATAATCCTCAAAGCCACCCCTAGCTCTTTTCATCCACCACTTCCAAAGTCAAAAGATACCAACAAACCTTATTACTGGACTACAGTTTGCTCCAGCAGTATTACTGCAGCAGTATTACCGCCAAAATTAAAAGGGCCTCTATGTTGTGTTAGTCACTATTAATTGGAGTCCATAGGACTCCATGAGGGATTTTAGGTGGAATTACTGCAACGGTAATTCCGCCTCAGTAATTCCACCAAAATTTGGCAGAAAGCAGATGGATTTACATCCAGCTGGAGGTAAATCCTCCAAATTTCAGCCAAAGTAATAGTTGGGCAATGCAGTAATGCGGCTGTATAAATACCACTGCATTTTACCCACACTGCCCTACTTGTAATGGGACCCAATCATTGTCTTCTAACAAATTAGAATGTGCTAACATGCAACTCGAAAAGACATACATCACAGTTGTAAATTGTATAAAGCAATATACCAAAACATAGATTTGCTCATGGGGGACTCCCAAGTACGCATATCAAACAAAATACTAAAACATCACACTCACATTATCTAACTTTCAAGTTCAAAAAACATATGTCAACAAAAAATTGGGTAACCAAATTGGAATTGTAAATCTATACTTAAAAAATATATATGCTAAAGTGTTGCAGCGCATGGGAATATGCAACAAAACACTTATAACCTCTATGACAGGGAATCCTCACAGCCACCCCAGCACTCTTTTGCGCTGCATGCAAACCCATCCCCAAACTGATTTGGAAACACTCCAAAACACATATTATCCAATAATCTTTGTATGCTGCAACAGTAAGGTTCTAGTTCTTTTAGGGGTAAAGCAATGAGTGAGTTTATTTTTTGCAACCATGAACTGATTCTCTTTCAAGAAACTTGGCTTCAAGAGAGTTTCAGGTTAGATGGTTTTCAAATCATGGAACAACTGGCTATCTGATTTAATGGTGGTAGGCCATCAGGCAGAATATTAATAGCGGCCTTAACTCACTCATGCTAAATTTAGACCTGATTATTGCGAAGGTGCAAGGAATTATGGTTGCAAGGGAGTCTCTGAGAGTGGGGAACGTAACAAAATAATTGGTGATCTTTAACCTCTATTGGAACCCGGTGTGTCCTGTCTTTTCTGTGTACATGGAAGATCTATCTAGTCTGTTCACAGAGGTGAACTCCATATATGAACAAGATAGTTTGTTTTTGGCTGGTTATTTAAATTGACATTGTCTGCCCAATATTCATATGAGGGGTGTAGGGAAATGAAATGGGGAAAGGCGGAGAAAAACAAATCTTGGACTGGAATCTGCGGTTGATCAATGGGAAGGTCAATGGAGACCTGGTTCCTGCAATCAATTCTTGGAAAGATCTACAGTAACAATAATTGATTATCTGGTGCTTTCTATAGATCTTTTCAGACAATGTGAGACTAATGAGAATAAGAGACTTAGGCTCTAGTGACCATAAACCATTAACGGATTCTTTTGTCCTGAAAATACAGGTAGCGGAGAAAGATGAGTGTAGAGGAGGAGCCAAATACCTCTACCGGAAGCTCTGCCCCCATGTTGGCTATATGTTGGGAACCGGAAATTGCAACAAGTGCAGTACCAGTGAGGATGCCTGTACCGCAAAGAATTGTTGAAACAAGGTATCACTGAGAAAACCCGATATGCATTCATGAAGAAACAAAGGTCTTCTGGATAGAGTTCCAGAAGAAGTGTGAAAATGGGTGAGAAAGAGGACTGGTAACATCATGTGGAGCAGAACTGATGAGATACAAAAGACGAAAGAATATGGACATTCTATAAAATCTGAAGAGGAGGTGTCGAAGATAAACGACATTTCGGGATCGAAATGAAGATGCTTGTGCAAAGAAATGCTGAAGAAAATGCAAAGTAATTTTACACTTGTACAGATTCTGTAACGCAAGTAGACAAAGTAATCCTGAGGCTGGCTATGTAGTGAATAGTTTGCGGCGAATCACCAATATATATACATAGCAATGTACAGAATCTGGATGGTCCACAATACACTTTAGCAAGACTTGAACCCCATGAATGGAAAGGGCTTGTGTGTGACGCAGTTAGAAAATAGCTGATGGCGAAGGAGAATTCAAGAGAGGCTGGCTGGCCCAGCACCAAGAGTGGAGGCCACTGTGAGACTGGTTTTCTGTCAAGAAGCTACATGAATGTGAGAAAGAAACAAACTTATGTTTGAGGTGGGATGGAAAAACACTGCAGGAGTTTAATAGTATTATATGCAACAAAGAGCTTGAAAACGTGGTTTCCAGTCACATGATCAGATCAAAATAGACTTTGGGTCGAGCTACTCTGAAACCAGAAGATGAGACCATGCCACACTCCCTTTGATTCTTAGGCACAGAGAGCTTCTGCAAGTCTAAGTTCAAAGCCTTAATTGAATGGCAGACCGCAGGAGTGATGATAGATGTTGGGCTAATTGGGTGGGGAGGCATGACCAGGCCGACCCTCCGAGCACCTGTGGTAGCCAGCTTGCGTGCAGATAGCAAGTGGAATATTCCAGAAGGGTACAAGCGTGCCAGACAATTGTAGAGGGCCATGTATCAAAGAGCCCTATAGTTTGTGTAACAAACTAATTGTCATGTATTTTGTGATGATGAAAATGACTTGCACTAGAGGAGGGCTTAGTTTTCCACCTGATGTTAGAGACCCAATCACAACCTCTGACAGTATGGAACGTATACCTGGATGTTCCCTGTAAACCTATCTCATCCGCAAGTAGATTTTTGTAGTTTGCCACTTATTGTGATGTCAATGATGACAAATCTTTGCTATAAAAGTAATGTTTTTAATGTGATGCATCGAGACCGTACTGTGCGAAGTCCGCTGATGTCCTTTGTAACTCCCTGTTTTAGACAATTGTTAATAAAACAGTCTTAAATTTTGCAAGCTTCCTGAGTCGGTTTGATAATTGATGTATGAGTAATTTCTGCACCCCCCATCCATCTCTAAGTATTGCTACCTCGTCTTAACCCTTTAAGTGCCAAGGGCGAGGTATCTCGTCCTTGACAGTGCACACGCAGTGCCAAGGACGAGATAGCTCGTCCTTTTCGGCACCGTGTTTTGAGCGATCCCTGCAAAGCGAAACTGTAATCCAACCCCCGGGCTATGTGAGGGGGAGGTCCCCCCTCACTGCCAGGGGGCTGGATTACCTTCAGTTTCACATCGGCGTGCGTAACTGAAAGTAAATTCCGCGCAGCAGCCATTTTTGGCTGCTGCGGGGAAGAGAGAAGGTAAGAGGCCTTCTTTGTCTGCCTCGATCTCCGGCTGTATTTCAAGCCGGAGATCGAGGCGGCTATCTGCCCCCAGGGTGCCCAAACCCTACTGCCCCATCTATTGGGGGTCCTGCCCCACCTTTTGTGGTGGCCATCTCCCCCCTCACACCGAATGGAGGTGGGGTGTACCTCACGCAGCCGTTAGGAGGAGGCCCAGGGAGGCCTGCATGAGGTGTGTCCCCCAGCCATTGGGGGTGGGGGGAAGGGCCACCCCAAAAGGTGGGGCAGGACCCCCAATAGATGGGGCAGTAGGGTTTGGGCACCCTGGGGGCAGATAGCCACACTAATGTGGCCATCGGCACCAAGCGAAGTTGGGTAAACAAAAAAAAATATACAAAATCACAGGCTGCTTTTTAGGGGGGGCTGAAGGCCACCCTAAATTGGCAGCGAATGATGTACCGCAACGGGGGTGGCCCTCAACCCCCCCCACCCCAAATGGAGGGCCCCACCTCATGCAACCCTCCCTGGGGGCAGATAGGGGGGGCCCCACCTCATGCATCCCTCCCTGGGGTCAGATGCCCCTTCCTAGGAGCAGATATCTGCCCCCAGGGAGGGTTGCATGAGGTGGGGCCCTCCATTTGGAGTGGGGGGGTTGAGGGCCACCCCCCGTTGCGGTACATCATTCGCTGCCAATTTAGGGTGGCCCTCAGCCCCCCCTAAAAAGCAGCCTATGAATTTGTATTTTGTTTTTTGTTTACCCAACTTTGCTTGGTGCAGATGGCCACATTAGTCTGGCTATCTGCCCCCCGGGTGCCCAAACCCTACTGCCCCATCTATTGGGGGTCCTGCCCCACCTTTTGGGGTGGCCCTCTCCCCCCTCACCCCAAATGGGGGCGGGGTGTACCTCACGCAGCCGTTTGGAGGAGGCCCAGGGAGGCCTGCATGAGGTGTGTCCCCCAGCCATTGGGGGTGGGGGGGAGAGGGCCCCCAAAAATGCTGGGACAGGACCCCCAATAGATGGGGCAGTAAGGTTTGGGCACTCCGGCGCCAGATTGGCACACCAATGTGCCCCTGTGCACAAAGGGGAGTTGGGTTACCAAAGGAAATAAGTGAAAATGTTGGAACGCTTTTTAGGGGGGGCGGTGGGGCACCCCAAAGGGTCGGGAAAGTTTCTAATGGAATGGGGCATTAACCCCCCCTGCCCACAATGGAGTGGGTGCCATGTCATGCAGCCCTCCCTGGGACCAGATATCTGCTCCTAGGAACGGATGCCTGAGCCCAGGGAGGAGTGCAGGACAGCCTCCCCCCTTATCTGCCCCTTGGGAGGGCTACATGAGATGGGCCGCCCCTCCAATTGGGGTGGTGGTGGAGAGGTGCACCCCCCTTCACGTTAGAAAATTCCACAGCGGTGTAGGGGGCCCCTCCGCCCCCGCAAAAGGGCAGCCTGCCATTTTGAATTGTGTTCTTCGTTTACTATACCTGCCTTGGCGTAGAGGGGCACATTGGTGTGCCAGTCTGGCGCCGGGGTGCCCAAAACGTACAGGCCAATGCAACAGGGGGGGCCAATATAGGTGGTCTGGTATTTGGGTGGGCTGACACAGATAATATATGTTTTGTTATTCCCTTTACAGGTCTTGAGCAGTTCAAGCTTCTCCCTTGTTATGTACGTATGAAATTTTGGTTATTCCAACATTTTATAGTGGGTGGAGGGCACATTGCTATTGGGATGGGGGTGAACAGGGCCTGTAGTGTTGGTGTTGTGAAGGAAGTGGTTGCTCTGGGGAGGTATTGGGGTGGCCAGGAACACACTTGCCGGGGTAGCGCACAAAACGCCCCCCAGTGCAGCTGAACAGTGCTGTTTCCCTGGGAGGGAAGTTTGCCACTTAGCCATCTGTGCAATGTTTTTTTTGTGTGCTGGGGGTTGCCATACACCCATTGGTCTTATGCCAGTTTGCTATCACTGTGCAGTCCAGCCTTCTGTGGAGGTAGATGACTGAGAAGTTTCATGTATGTGGTGGAAGGAGCTGAAAAATGTACAGATATATGCCAGACAGTTTGGATGTGTTATTGGTAGGCAAAGCACTGAATGTAATTCTTTTATGTTTCCGTTGCAGTTGCGGCTACTGAAAAGCTTTTGCTGACTTATGTAAGTACCACATATATTACTTGGTAATGTGCGGGTGGAGGGTTACTGTAGTGGGAGAAACTGTGGCTGCAGTGTCAGTGGTATGGGTGAGAAAGGGTAGTAGGGCGGTTCGGGGGCCAGTGATGGGAGTGCCTTGCATTGAGGAAGGTGGCTGCTTTGCAGAAGGAAAAATTGGCCGACATAAGTAGCAGCTCCTTTTCAAAAATGTTGCCGGTAGTAATGCAGATGGTCATTCTGTTCTGAGCATGGTACACGCACTTGATACAGAGAACACTACTTTTACTGCAACGATCACCATTTCTGTGGTCCTTTTCCAGCAGTCCTCCCAGTGAGCCCCGCCAGGCTCCCCATCCTTTTGCAGGGGGAAAAGCTGTAACGCAGGGTAGCTAGAGGGGCAGGAGGGGTGGGGGGTGAAGTCATTGGCCTTGGGCGTCCATCTCCCAGATGGATATTACACGTAGCCCGCTTGCCGTGCTGGTACAGGGTTAGCGCAGCCCTTTGCGCTGGATTGGGGATTTTGATGGCTTTTCCCTGCGCGGAAGGCGTTCTTGGGGGCGTAACTGGCGCTGCTGCAAGGTCGCTGCGCCACTATGCGCCACGGCTGGTTTTGGTGGCTGGAATCCATGAATACGCTGTGCGCGGAAATGGGTTTTGGCGCACGCGGCTGGCGCAGGGATTCGCACGCGCACACTGTGCGCCAGCCGCGTGCGCCACTTGTGCGCCGAATTCTATGAATTGGCCCCCATGTGTAAAGAACCTGTTTGTAATTCAAAAGCGCAATCTCGCATTCGTAAAATCTTGACCCTTTTTGAGAAAAATCGACCTTTATTAAAACCTATGTAACTTTTGAACCGTACATGCTAGAAACTAAATTCAAATGTCCCTTTGAAGCTAACATCCTCAGCTTTCAAACGAACTAAGAAGCGCATTCCAACTTCTTATAATTCTTCTGTAATTGCGTTTTTTGTGCACTGAAAAGTTTGCCGCGATTTCGCATTTGGCTCAATTTCACCACATGTAAAAACAGCTATTTCTTGCATTCAACCTCTGAATTTAATGTCCTATCGGCCAATCATTCAACAGTCATTGCTAGTGTTTATCTGAACCTATCCAAAGCGGCTCTCACTAGTTCTGAATCCCATTTAGCAAATTAAAATCATTTTTAGCATTTTTCCTATTCATTTCAAATCACATTTAAAAGCATTTGACCTGTTTTAAAATCATTACTGTTCTCTCTAAGCTTGCTGGGGGAATCGGGATTGAAACTGCATTTGTTGATTGCATATTCCTGAAACCTGTGTGCCCGCATTCCATCTCTTCATATCTCATATTGGGGGGAGTGAGTAGTAACAGGGGGAAAGAGTGATTACATTGTCTTTGATTGAATTCATATGAAGGTTCATTTCTGTGTTGCATTAATTTCCCCTCATTGCATTTCATTGAACCCACACAAAGTTTTATTCTCTGCTACCTTATTTTTCCTATTCCTACTCCTAATTGATTAAAGAGATTGTTGATTATTGTGATATTACCCATTGCTGATCATTGTATAAATATTTATAAGTGTGATATTCAGGTATTGTTCATATTCATATAAGTGTGATATATATATTGTTCAATACATCAAATAAATCTTTTAACTTTGCAAAACAAACCTACTTCTTGGTTCAGTGAGACCGGTGGGATTCAAAGAGAGGGGCCTTATATAAGGGTACATCATCCAGAAATAAAAGAACTTTTGACATAAAAATATATAAATAAGGGTTTCAATTGGGCATCCCATGCTAGGCATTGACTTAGGTGGAGTGCTGGGTTGAAACCACTTACAAAACTAAGCAGGAGACTTTGTGTTTGGCATTTTGCTGTCCCTATATATATGCATCCCTCGATCCCAAAAACAATCAAGTTACAGCCATATTGAACTAATTCCAATGCATAATTCTTATTTCTTGCTTTTCCTTAATAAACTACCCTTTTCAGTGTCAGTATTTATTTTTTGCGTGGCCTCATGTCAGCATACAACACTACTCATCTGCCCAAAATCTACATTTCACTGCATGATAGTGTCACATCATTTCACAGTCTCGCATGCTAAACATCAGGGCCTAAAAAATAAAATGTCACCCATTGCAAAACAAAACATTGCAACTTTTTGATATACAAGTTTCAAAGAAATAATAAATAAGCACATAACTTTACAGTGATTTGTTAGAACAGAGGAATCGTGTGCTGCCCTGACAACAGACAGCAAGTGACCATGCATGCCTTCCTCAAAGTATTTAAAAACATAATCTATGAATCTAAGGCACACTTGTAGCTATGACTTATTACTGTAAACCTTCTTGGTCACATTATATAACCTTCACTTTCTATTATGTGTTCTTCAAGAACAACCCACACACTCATATATTCATAAACAGTATATCATCAAACTAGGGAGAACAAAAAAAAAACACTGCAATTTTAATACATTTCCATCCTCTTCAAAAACACTTCATATATGCAGATCATGTGTATAAACCTTCTTACACACCACTGTATCAGTTGAGGAATAAATCATACATATATAATTCCAAAAATAATATGAGTAAAGAAATACAAAAATATTAAACAAATTGATGTCGAGAGACAAAAGCAATGTGAGTATACACTGCAAAACACATACAATAAACCACATAACCAAACAAACACACACAGGCACACACAACTAGACCCTTCCCAACAAAATGACTCCATACACCCACACACATCGATCCCATCCACAGGAGGACAGGAAGGCTTTCTGTAACAAAATACATTACACATACAACGTGCGAACAAGAAATGCAATGACCAATCATGGCTCCAGACTGTGACGTAAAACCAACCTTAATGCCACTAATTAATTAAGCAACTTAAATCGCCATATCCAAATTGAAGCTTGTGCCACAGCAAGGTGAATGGGGGTACTACAGCAACACCCACAGTACCACACACAGTGGGGGTCATTATGACCTGGGCACAAAGGGATACCGGGCACCGGTAATGACACCGGTGCCGGTAATCCCTTTGCACCCTATTCCGAGGTCCCTTCGCGGGTTACTCCCTTAACGCCTGGGTTTACCAGGCATTATGGACGGGACCCACAAAGGGATACCGGG
This sequence comes from Ambystoma mexicanum, assembly GCF_040938575.1. Classification (NCBI taxonomy): domain Eukaryota; kingdom Metazoa; phylum Chordata; class Amphibia; order Caudata; family Ambystomatidae; genus Ambystoma; species Ambystoma mexicanum. Next base: position 82,213,008 of record NC_090941.1, read on the forward strand.
GTCAATAATGCTACCGCAATTTGCGGTACCGTTATTGCTGCCTTCCCATTGAGCCCTATGGGGGCTCAAATGGGAATGGGGAATGACTCTGGTGAATGGGGAATTACCGGTCCCGCCGACCTCGGACTGAACCGCTAATTACTCCCTTCACCAGATCGGAGTCGGACCAATTTTGGAGGCAGCAATGGCGCTAAAAGCGCCATGGCTACCTGAACTCAGAATGAGGCCCAGTGTTACCAATACCTAAGTCTTGAGGATATGATGTGATATGGTATGGCATTTATAACGCGCCTATACAAAAGTGTTTAAAGGTGCAACGAGGCAAGGGAGGAGGAACAGAGGGAAGATGAGACAACAATCCACCTAGGCCAGGTGTCATTCAGATCGCACAAGTTCATGGGAAGGAATAAGGGTGGAAAGTGCGGGGGAGGGGGGGTAGTGCAGTACATGGGATAAATAGAATAATAACAATAAGTAAAAATACGGCCAGCTAGTGGCAAGTGCAAGGGTGAGTGCAGACATCAAGTGTCAAGTGCTGGTAGTGGGTATGCAGGGATACAGAAAAAAAGTCCCCAAGTGCAGGGGTTGGCAGGAAGGCAGTGCAGGTGTACGACTGGTGGGGGAGGGGACCTGGGCCCGAGATAAGAGTGTGGCCGGGTAATCAGTGCAGTTTCAGTTTCAGCCAGGAAAATCAGCAGGGGAGAGGATGAGAGAAAGCAGAAGCAAAGAGAAAGGTTTTGAGGTGCTTCCGGAACCAGAGATGATTCTCCTCAAGTTTCAGGGAGGCAGGGTGGCTGTTCCAGAGGGAGGTCCCAGCCGAAGAAAGGGATCTACCACCAACTCGTGGTGGAGTGCAAGGTAAGTTGGTTCTTTAAACAAACATCACACACCACACACACAAACACACACACACACAACCCGTATTCTTGCATGCAACATTCCCATATCGAACATTGAAAATTACTAGCATTGACATTTATTTTACAGGATATCTACCATTGAGAGCCTGGATAAAGACATTAAAACAGACCTAGGCCTGTTAGCAAAATACATAAATAATCCTCAAAGCCACCCCTAGCTCTTTTCATCCACCACTTCCAAAGTCAAAAGATACCAACAAACCTTATTACTGGACTACAGTTTGCTCCAGCAGTATTACTGCAGCAGTATTACCGCCAAAATTAAAAGGGCCTCTATGTTGTGTTAGTCACTATTAATTGGAGTCCATAGGACTCCATGAGGGATTTTAGGTGGAATTACTGCAACGGTAATTCCGCCTCAGTAATTCCACCAAAATTTGGCAGAAAGCAGATGGATTTACATCCAGCTGGAGGTAAATCCTCCAAATTTCAGCCAAAGTAATAGTTGGGCAATGCAGTAATGCGGCTGTATAAATACCACTGCATTTTACCCACACTGCCCTACTTGTAATGGGACCCAATCATTGTCTTCTAACAAATTAGAATGTGCTAACATGCAACTCGAAAAGACATACATCACAGTTGTAAATTGTATAAAGCAATATACCAAAACATAGATTTGCTCATGGGGGACTCCCAAGTACGCATATCAAACAAAATACTAAAACATCACACTCACATTATCTAACTTTCAAGTTCAAAAAACATATGTCAACAAAAAATTGGGTAACCAAATTGGAATTGTAAATCTATACTTAAAAAATATATATGCTAAAGTGTTGCAGCGCATGGGAATATGCAACAAAACACTTATAACCTCTATGACAGGGAATCCTCACAGCCACCCCAGCACTCTTTTGCGCTGCATGCAAACCCATCCCCAAACTGATTTGGAAACACTCCAAAACACATATTATCCAATAATCTTTGTATGCTGCAACAGTAAGGTTCTAGTTCTTTTAGGGGTAAAGCAATGAGTGAGTTTATTTTTTGCAACCATGAACTGATTCTCTTTCAAGAAACTTGGCTTCAAGAGAGTTTCAGGTTAGATGGTTTTCAAATCATGGAACAACTGGCTATCTGATTTAATGGTGGTAGGCCATCAGGCAGAATATTAATAGCGGCCTTAACTCACTCATGCTAAATTTAGACCTGATTATTGCGAAGGTGCAAGGAATTATGGTTGCAAGGGAGTCTCTGAGAGTGGGGAACGTAACAAAATAATTGGTGATCTTTAACCTCTATTGGAACCCGGTGTGTCCTGTCTTTTCTGTGTACATGGAAGATCTATCTAGTCTGTTCACAGAGGTGAACTCCATATATGAACAAGATAGTTTGTTTTTGGCTGGTTATTTAAATTGACATTGTCTGCCCAATATTCATATGAGGGGTGTAGGGAAATGAAATGGGGAAAGGCGGAGAAAAACAAATCTTGGACTGGAATCTGCGGTTGATCAATGGGAAGGTCAATGGAGACCTGGTTCCTGCAATCAATTCTTGGAAAGATCTACAGTAACAATAATTGATTATCTGGTGCTTTCTATAGATCTTTTCAGACAATGTGAGACTAATGAGAATAAGAGACTTAGGCTCTAGTGACCATAAACCATTAACGGATTCTTTTGTCCTGAAAATACAGGTAGCGGAGAAAGATGAGTGTAGAGGAGGAGCCAAATACCTCTACCGGAAGCTCTGCCCCCATGTTGGCTATATGTTGGGAACCGGAAATTGCAACAAGTGCAGTACCAGTGAGGATGCCTGTACCGCAAAGAATTGTTGAAACAAGGTATCACTGAGAAAACCCGATATGCATTCATGAAGAAACAAAGGTCTTCTGGATAGAGTTCCAGAAGAAGTGTGAAAATGGGTGAGAAAGAGGACTGGTAACATCATGTGGAGCAGAACTGATGAGATACAAAAGACGAAAGAATATGGACATTCTATAAAATCTGAAGAGGAGGTGTCGAAGATAAACGACATTTCGGGATCGAAATGAAGATGCTTGTGCAAAGAAATGCTGAAGAAAATGCAAAGTAATTTTACACTTGTACAGATTCTGTAACGCAAGTAGACAAAGTAATCCTGAGGCTGGCTATGTAGTGAATAGTTTGCGGCGAATCACCAATATATATACATAGCAATGTACAGAATCTGGATGGTCCACAATACACTTTAGCAAGACTTGAACCCCATGAATGGAAAGGGCTTGTGTGTGACGCAGTTAGAAAATAGCTGATGGCGAAGGAGAATTCAAGAGAGGCTGGCTGGCCCAGCACCAAGAGTGGAGGCCACTGTGAGACTGGTTTTCTGTCAAGAAGCTACATGAATGTGAGAAAGAAACAAACTTATGTTTGAGGTGGGATGGAAAAACACTGCAGGAGTTTAATAGTATTATATGCAACAAAGAGCTTGAAAACGTGGTTTCCAGTCACATGATCAGATCAAAATAGACTTTGGGTCGAGCTACTCTGAAACCAGAAGATGAGACCATGCCACACTCCCTTTGATTCTTAGGCACAGAGAGCTTCTGCAAGTCTAAGTTCAAAGCCTTAATTGAATGGCAGACCGCAGGAGTGATGATAGATGTTGGGCTAATTGGGTGGGGAGGCATGACCAGGCCGACCCTCCGAGCACCTGTGGTAGCCAGCTTGCGTGCAGATAGCAAGTGGAATATTCCAGAAGGGTACAAGCGTGCCAGACAATTGTAGAGGGCCATGTATCAAAGAGCCCTATAGTTTGTGTAACAAACTAATTGTCATGTATTTTGTGATGATGAAAATGACTTGCACTAGAGGAGGGCTTAGTTTTCCACCTGATGTTAGAGACCCAATCACAACCTCTGACAGTATGGAACGTATACCTGGATGTTCCCTGTAAACCTATCTCATCCGCAAGTAGATTTTTGTAGTTTGCCACTTATTGTGATGTCAATGATGACAAATCTTTGCTATAAAAGTAATGTTTTTAATGTGATGCATCGAGACCGTACTGTGCGAAGTCCGCTGATGTCCTTTGTAACTCCCTGTTTTAGACAATTGTTAATAAAACAGTCTTAAATTTTGCAAGCTTCCTGAGTCGGTTTGATAATTGATGTATGAGTAATTTCTGCACCCCCCATCCATCTCTAAGTATTGCTACCTCGTCTTAACCCTTTAAGTGCCAAGGGCGAGGTATCTCGTCCTTGACAGTGCACACGCAGTGCCAAGGACGAGATAGCTCGTCCTTTTCGGCACCGTGTTTTGAGCGATCCCTGCAAAGCGAAACTGTAATCCAACCCCCGGGCTATGTGAGGGGGAGGTCCCCCCTCACTGCCAGGGGGCTGGATTACCTTCAGTTTCACATCGGCGTGCGTAACTGAAAGTAAATTCCGCGCAGCAGCCATTTTTGGCTGCTGCGGGGAAGAGAGAAGGTAAGAGGCCTTCTTTGTCTGCCTCGATCTCCGGCTGTATTTCAAGCCGGAGATCGAGGCGGCTATCTGCCCCCAGGGTGCCCAAACCCTACTGCCCCATCTATTGGGGGTCCTGCCCCACCTTTTGTGGTGGCCATCTCCCCCCTCACACCGAATGGAGGTGGGGTGTACCTCACGCAGCCGTTAGGAGGAGGCCCAGGGAGGCCTGCATGAGGTGTGTCCCCCAGCCATTGGGGGTGGGGGGAAGGGCCACCCCAAAAGGTGGGGCAGGACCCCCAATAGATGGGGCAGTAGGGTTTGGGCACCCTGGGGGCAGATAGCCACACTAATGTGGCCATCGGCACCAAGCGAAGTTGGGTAAACAAAAAAAAATATACAAAATCACAGGCTGCTTTTTAGGGGGGGCTGAAGGCCACCCTAAATTGGCAGCGAATGATGTACCGCAACGGGGGTGGCCCTCAACCCCCCCCACCCCAAATGGAGGGCCCCACCTCATGCAACCCTCCCTGGGGGCAGATAGGGGGGGCCCCACCTCATGCATCCCTCCCTGGGGTCAGATGCCCCTTCCTAGGAGCAGATATCTGCCCCCAGGGAGGGTTGCATGAGGTGGGGCCCTCCATTTGGAGTGGGGGGGTTGAGGGCCACCCCCCGTTGCGGTACATCATTCGCTGCCAATTTAGGGTGGCCCTCAGCCCCCCCTAAAAAGCAGCCTATGAATTTGTATTTTGTTTTTTGTTTACCCAACTTTGCTTGGTGCAGATGGCCACATTAGTCTGGCTATCTGCCCCCCGGGTGCCCAAACCCTACTGCCCCATCTATTGGGGGTCCTGCCCCACCTTTTGGGGTGGCCCTCTCCCCCCTCACCCCAAATGGGGGCGGGGTGTACCTCACGCAGCCGTTTGGAGGAGGCCCAGGGAGGCCTGCATGAGGTGTGTCCCCCAGCCATTGGGGGTGGGGGGGAGAGGGCCCCCAAAAATGCTGGGACAGGACCCCCAATAGATGGGGCAGTAAGGTTTGGGCACTCCGGCGCCAGATTGGCACACCAATGTGCCCCTGTGCACAAAGGGGAGTTGGGTTACCAAAGGAAATAAGTGAAAATGTTGGAACGCTTTTTAGGGGGGGCGGTGGGGCACCCCAAAGGGTCGGGAAAGTTTCTAATGGAATGGGGCATTAACCCCCCCTGCCCACAATGGAGTGGGTGCCATGTCATGCAGCCCTCCCTGGGACCAGATATCTGCTCCTAGGAACGGATGCCTGAGCCCAGGGAGGAGTGCAGGACAGCCTCCCCCCTTATCTGCCCCTTGGGAGGGCTACATGAGATGGGCCGCCCCTCCAATTGGGGTGGTGGTGGAGAGGTGCACCCCCCTTCACGTTAGAAAATTCCACAGCGGTGTAGGGGGCCCCTCCGCCCCCGCAAAAGGGCAGCCTGCCATTTTGAATTGTGTTCTTCGTTTACTATACCTGCCTTGGCGTAGAGGGGCACATTGGTGTGCCAGTCTGGCGCCGGGGTGCCCAAAACGTACAGGCCAATGCAACAGGGGGGGCCAATATAGGTGGTCTGGTATTTGGGTGGGCTGACACAGATAATATATGTTTTGTTATTCCCTTTACAGGTCTTGAGCAGTTCAAGCTTCTCCCTTGTTATGTACGTATGAAATTTTGGTTATTCCAACATTTTATAGTGGGTGGAGGGCACATTGCTATTGGGATGGGGGTGAACAGGGCCTGTAGTGTTGGTGTTGTGAAGGAAGTGGTTGCTCTGGGGAGGTATTGGGGTGGCCAGGAACACACTTGCCGGGGTAGCGCACAAAACGCCCCCCAGTGCAGCTGAACAGTGCTGTTTCCCTGGGAGGGAAGTTTGCCACTTAGCCATCTGTGCAATGTTTTTTTTGTGTGCTGGGGGTTGCCATACACCCATTGGTCTTATGCCAGTTTGCTATCACTGTGCAGTCCAGCCTTCTGTGGAGGTAGATGACTGAGAAGTTTCATGTATGTGGTGGAAGGAGCTGAAAAATGTACAGATATATGCCAGACAGTTTGGATGTGTTATTGGTAGGCAAAGCACTGAATGTAATTCTTTTATGTTTCCGTTGCAGTTGCGGCTACTGAAAAGCTTTTGCTGACTTATGTAAGTACCACATATATTACTTGGTAATGTGCGGGTGGAGGGTTACTGTAGTGGGAGAAACTGTGGCTGCAGTGTCAGTGGTATGGGTGAGAAAGGGTAGTAGGGCGGTTCGGGGGCCAGTGATGGGAGTGCCTTGCATTGAGGAAGGTGGCTGCTTTGCAGAAGGAAAAATTGGCCGACATAAGTAGCAGCTCCTTTTCAAAAATGTTGCCGGTAGTAATGCAGATGGTCATTCTGTTCTGAGCATGGTACACGCACTTGATACAGAGAACACTACTTTTACTGCAACGATCACCATTTCTGTGGTCCTTTTCCAGCAGTCCTCCCAGTGAGCCCCGCCAGGCTCCCCATCCTTTTGCAGGGGGAAAAGCTGTAACGCAGGGTAGCTAGAGGGGCAGGAGGGGTGGGGGGTGAAGTCATTGGCCTTGGGCGTCCATCTCCCAGATGGATATTTTGTCCCTCAAAAGCAGCAGTGGGTGCAGGGTGCCCCGGCACGGTCCCCATCCCGTCCTAGAGGGGAAAGCTGCAGTGCTGGCCAGGCAGAGATGTAGGGTGGTGGTGGTTGATGTGTGTGACCTTGGCTGCCTCTCTGCCTTGGTAGTCGAATGGCCCCAAGTTCACCAGTACTTCAGGAGCTGCGCCCCAATTTCTCACAATCAAAGTGTCCAAATTTGCATGCATGTGTAATGAATGGCGCACATTCTGTCAGAGTAACTATATTCGGAGAGGTTACATAGCACCCTTGCTGCACAGGTCATATCCTCTGTCAGACTAGTCACCCTGCCAAAGTGTAATGGTGTAGCATGTGCAAGTCACCTTACCACCGTGCAGTGCAGGCGGTGGGCCACAGGAGCAGACAACCTTTACTGATTACAATTGCCCCAGCACAACTGTGTTATTGGCACAAGGTGACATACTGTCTTCTTCACCTCTTTCCCACCTCCTTCCCCTAAAACACAAGTGCCAATTACGTAATGACCTACTCTAAATTCACATGAGAGGTGCATGTCCGAATGGGTGAAGTGTGTGTCTGGGATTGTTACAAGAGCCATGTGTTCACGCAATCATTCAGCTAGTTGGTAAACTGTATGTATAGCCGTATTCATGGGGGTTCACTTGTTTCCATATCATAGTGACGATGAGGGTTGTGTAGATAATTGCCTACTCTTTTACCCAAAGGGCTGCACGATTTTCCGAGGGCCAACCACATCTGGCTCTCAAAGGGATGCCCTCCTGGTGCATTGGTTTGGGGTTAGGGGGAAGCGCTTTCACCAGCTCAGAGGAGCCATCAGCGATGTCCATGCAAAAGGAGATGCAACCCCCCCACCCTACAGTGGTGCACCTGGGAGGAAATGATTTAGCGTCTGTGGGGGGGGAAGGGATACATGAGCTGCTAATGGAGGAACTGGAATGGATAGCACAGAGGTTTCCAAACAGTGATGGTTTGGTGCCAGATTTCCGGGATTTATTTATTTTTATTTTTTTTCTGCAGGATGCCATATGCCCACTTGTCTTATTTCCATTTCCAATCCGTGTGCAGTCTAGCCTTCCGTAGTGGTAGATGACTGAGAAGTGACATGGAACTGGTGGAAGGAAGTGAAAAATGTACAGATAGTTGCCAGACAGTTTGGATGTGTTATTGGTAGGCAAAGCATTGAATGTAATTCTTTTATGTTTCCTTTGCAGTTGTGGCTACTGAAAAGCTATTGCTGACTTATGTAAGTACAACATTTATTACTTGGTAATGTGGGGGTGGAGGGTTACTGCGGTGGAAAGAATTGTGGCTGCATTGTCAGTGATAAGGGTGGGAAAAGGTAGTGGGGAGGGTCGGGGGCCAGTGATGGGTGTGCCTTGCATTGAGGAAGGCGGCTGCTTTGCAGAAGGAAAGGTTTGGCCGACATAAGTAGCATCAAATTTTCAATTTTTTTTCCAGTAGTTATATAGATGGTCATTTTTTCTGAGCATGCTATGCACACTTGTTACAGAGCTCCTTCCTTTCACTGCAAAGTTCACCATTTCTGTGGTGCAATTCCAGCAGTGGTCCCAGTGTGCCCTGTCAGGGTCCCCATCGTTTTGCAGGGGGAAAAACTGTAACGCAGGGTAGCTAGAGAGGGGCGGGGGTGTCATTGGCCTTGGGCGTCCGTCCCCAGGTGGATATTTTGTCCTCCAAATTCAGCCGTGGGTGCAGGGTGCCCTGGCAGGGTGCAATCCCTTCCAGGAGAGGAAAGCTGTAGTGCTGACCAGGAAGCGATGTAGGGTGGTGGTGGGTGATGGGTGTGACCTTGGCCACCTCCCTTCCTTGGTAGTGAAGTGCCGGCAAGTTCACCAGTGGTCCTGGAGCTATGGTCGAAACACTCACATTGAAAGTGTCTGAAGGTGCACCCATTTGTGGTAAATGTGGCACATTATGTCAGGGTACCTATAATCAGAGAGCGTACAAAGCACACTTCCTGTGGACTTCATATCCTCTGTGAGACTAGTCACCCTGCCAAAGTGTAACGATGTAGCATGTGCAAGTCACCTTACCACCGTGCTGTGCAGGCGGTGGGCCACAGGAGCAGACAACTTTTACTGATTACAATTGCGCCAGTACAACTGTGTTATTGGCACAAGGTGACATACTATCTTCTTCACCTCTTTCCCCTGAAAATAATGGGGCAATTATGTGTCAACCTACTGTTATCTCAAATGAGAGGTGGTTTCCGAATGGGTGAAGTGTGTGTCTGGGATTGTTACAAGAGTCATGTATTGCCGCAATTGTTGTGTAATTTGGTAAAATGTATGTGTAGCCATAATCATGGGGGTTTTCCTGTTTCCATTTCCTAGTGAGGATGAGGGTTGTGTGGATTTTCGGCCACTCTTACATCCAAAGGGCTGCACGACTTTTCCGAGGGCCACCTACATCTGGGTCTGGAAGGGATGGCCTTGCAGTGCATTGGTTTGGGGTGGGGGGGATGCGCCTTCACCAGCTCCGAGGAGCCATCATCGCTGCCCAATCAAAAGGAGAGGCCCCCCCCTGACCTTATAGTGGTTCACCTGGGAGGAAATGATTTTGCGTCTGTGGGACGGAAGGGGGTACGGGAGCAGCTCATGGCAGACCTTGAATGGATTGCACAGAGGTTTCCAAACACTGTAGTGGCCTGGTTCCAGATGATTCCCAGGATGTATTGGAGAACTCAAGGGAATAGAAGGGCCATCAACCGCTCGGTGTGGAAACTGAATGGCGAGTTCACTAGACTGACAGAGGGCAACACCAGAATACGGACCATTCAACATGGCAATATCAAAGGTGCTGTGATGTTTCACAGAGATGGGGTGCACCTTTCCAAAACAGGCATGGAGCTGTTCATTGGAAACATAATGGATTTTGCCCAGACGCTATTTTAGGGGGGGTTTGCCCAGTGACTGATGGACGCACTGGAAGATGTGAAAAGTGAATAAAAATGGTAGTAAGTATGTTGGCAGTGAGACTTCCACTTCCTAGCAATTGTTTGCATTCATGGCATGTCAAAGCATTCAGTATGTTTGTGCTGCTTATTTCTTAGCTACCCATCACCACTTGCTTCAGCCTACATCAATTTGCTTGGTCTTGCATTAATTTTGTCCTTGTGAGCTTTCCCCTTACAATAGACACCCCTATGTGAATGAGCAGGTGTTTTTGTCAAAAGTGTGCCAGCAGTTGCCCGGAAGGGCCAGCCGTGTACTTTATTTATCTTCCCTTTCTGCTTCTTCATTGCCTATGGCTTCTCAACTCACCCAATCACTAATACGTTGCATGGTTGCTTCTCACCTCGATTTCCCATCCACAAGCATCACATGGAGGAGGGCGTGGTGCAAAGCATGTTGGCTGTTTCTGAATAGGTAGTGTGGCTGAAATCCTCGTCCCCACGCTTGTATTTCTGTACAGTTTAGCGGAATAGTACATTGTCCATAGATTTTTTGTTCTCTTTCTTTTAGATGCAGGTGTGTTGTAGCTGTCTACCCACTTGTAGGAAAGCAGTCAGCTGGTCCTTAGCATTTCACGTGAGTGTTTGCAAAGTACTACTCCGTTTATTGTAGCGTGCAGGGAGTACGTCATATTGCAGAGGGCTGCTACAGTTTGTGAGCAAAGTCTGGACCTTTTTGTGTACTTGTGTGGAGTAGGTTTGTGGCACTGAATACCACTTACTGTGCTACGTTCCATACTTTCAGAAGCACACATACTTATTGTTTCAGTCTTCATCTGGTCTTTGGGCAGTGAAGGGTTCCATAGCGAAGGTACTCATGGCTTCTCGGCGATCAATGTCTGGTGCGGAGGCATTAGCTGCAGCGATGGAGTCTGGCTCAGAGCAAGGCACAGATGTGTACATGCATTCTGAAACAGATAGTGCTTCTGAGGGGCAGGAGGGAAGTGATTGGGGAAGTGAGATGGCCATTGACGAAAGTCCCTCCTCCCACTCATCATCGTCATCATCTGATGATGAAGAGGAAGGAAGAGTGCGTCCACTTTTCGCACACTTCCCACACGCAGGGGACCTGTAAGGGGGAGGGGACGTGCAAGACGGCCACGCAATGTGGCAGTTGCTGACATGACTCAAGAGTCGCTCTGGGTGCCTCCAGCAATAGCTCAGCCTGTTGTGCTCCCTTTCACTGGTATATCAGGGTGCACAGTGAATACGGAAGGGTTTCAGCCTATTGATTTTTTCAACCTTTTTGTTGATGATGGGTTCATTGCAGATGTGGTTCAGCAAACCAATGTATACGCTGCACAGTTCATGAGGTCTAGGGGTCCCACTCTGAAACCCCACTCCAGAGCACAAGCATGGGTACCCACAAACGATGTTGAAATGAGACAGTTTTGGGGTCTCATTTTGCTCATGGGAATTGGACACAAGCCGTCTGTCACGATATACTGGTCTACTGTAGCACCACTTTATTGCCCGTTTTTTTTCAGCTACAATGAGCAGAAATCGCTTTCAAGCACTGCACCGTATGTTGCACTTCAATGACAACTCGGCAGCATTACCCAAAACGGACCCAAACTTTGATAGGTTGTTCAAACTGAAGCCATTTCTGGACCACTTCACTCACCGATTTGCAGAGGTGTATGTTCCTAGCCAGAACATATCCATTGATGAATCGTTGGTGTTGTTCAAAGGTCGCCTTGTATTCAGGCAATACATTCCTAGCAAGAGATCACGATATGGGATTAAAATGTACATGTTGTGTGAAAGTACCAATGGGTATGTCAGCAGCATGAGAGTCTACACCGGTAAAGACTCTACCCTAAACCCTCCGGGCTGCCCAGCCCATTTAGGGACAAGTGAGAAGATTGTTTGGGATCTTCTCACACCATGGCTCCACAAGGGACATCATTTGTATGTAGACAATTTCTACACTGGAATTCCACTGTTCAAGGAATTGTTCAATGTGGGCACACTGGCATGCGGTACAATCCGCAGTAACCGCAAAGGCTTCCCCAGACAACTTCTGTGTAAGAAGTTGGCCAAGGGACAATGTATGGCATTGCGGCAGGATGAATTGTTAGCAGTGAAATTCTGCGACAAAAGGGATGTGTACATGCTAAGTACTATTCATGATGAAAGTACTTTAGCTGTCCCTCTGCGCAGGCAGACTCAGCAAGTGTTGAAGCCCAATTGCATTCTGGATTACAACAAGTACATGGGTGGAGTAGACAAAAATGACCAAGTGCTTGAGTCATACCACGCTGAACGCAAGTCGCGTTTCTGGTACAAAAAGTTAGCCACACACATTGTGCAAATGGCAACGTACAATGCTTATGTTGTGTACCGTGCAGCTACTCCAGAAAACAAGCTCTCCTTTTTGGATTTTGAATTAGCAATTGTTCAATCTGTGGCTAATGTTCATGTACAAATTCCCTCCTTTCCAGAGGTCGAAGATGTGGCCAGATTGCAAGAGCGGCACTTTGGTGATTATGTTCCTCCCACTGCCATGAAGGCACAACCGTACCGAAATTGTAAGGTGTGTACAAAACAAGGAAAGAGGAAGGATACTCGGGTGTACTGTCCCCAATGCCCTTCCCAGCCTGCCCTCTGCTTTCAGCCTTGTTTCCTTTTGTATCATACAAAGGAAAATTATTGGGAGATCGACTGATTTCCGAAAATGCCCATCATTCCTTGAAAGGGACCCTTAGCCACTGAAATCGTGCATGTCTTGTAAAGGAATGGCACTCTTGCACCCTGCCCTGGAGGTGTACCTTCAATGAAAAAGCAACAGGATGTCAACTCACTTCACTTGATTTAGCATGCATTCATGAGCATTGCTAGTCCTGCTTCCTCCACTTGAGGCCTGCCTTGGAAAGGCAACCACAGCCATAGCTTTCCCTTGAGGCTTGCCAAGAAAATTTACATCAGTCTAGATCCCTCAGCTCAAAGCGTGACTTGCAAAGGAACGCTAATCAGGCTCCTTCCATTGGAGGCGTGCCTGCGAAATAGTAATCATTACGAGTCCCTGTACTTGAGTTGTGCCATGCGGGTCTTTCCCCTTTGGCGTGCTTTGGCAAGCAATGCTAGTCCTGCTCCCTCCACTTGAGGCATGCCTGGGGAAGAGACATCACCCCCGGTACCTTTCACTTCAGGTCTGCCTCATAAGGAAAAGGCAGTCTAGCTCCCTCTGCGCGTGGTGTGCCTTGCAAAGTAACGCAATTCTTGTTTCTTCCAAAGCAGGCGCATCTTGGAAAGAAATGCCACTCTATTTCCCTCCACTTGAGGTGTGCCTTGGATTCGGTGGGGACAGCACTCTGCTTTACTCCCCTTTGGCGTGCTTAGGCAAGCAATGCTAGTCCTCCCCCCTCCACTTGAGACCTGCCTAGGAAAGAGACATCACCCCCGGTACCTTTCACTTCAGGTCTGCCTCATAAGGAAAAGGCAGTCTAGCTCCCTCTGCGCGTGGTGTGCCTTGCAAAGTAACGCAATGCTTGTTTCTTCCAAAGCAGGCGCATCTTGGAAAGAAATGCCACTCTAGCTCCCTCCACTTGAGGTGTGCCTTGGAGTAGGTGGGGACAGCACTCTGCTTTACTCCCCTTTGGCGTGCTTAGGCAAGCAATGCTAGTCCTGCCCCCTCCACTTGAGGCCTGCCTGGGAAAGAGACATCACCCCCGGTACCTTTCACTTCAGGTCTGCCTCATAAGGAAAAGACAGTCTAGCTCCCTCTGCACGTGGTGTGCCTTGCAAAGTAACGCAATGCTTGTTTCTTCCAAAGCAGGCGCATCTTGGAAAGAAATGCCACTCTAGCTCCCTCCACTTGAGGTGTGCCTTGGAGTAGGTGGGGACAGCACTCTGCTTTACTCCCCTTTGGCGTGCTTAGGCAAGCAATGCTAGTCCTGCCCCCTCCACTTGAGGCCTGCCTGGGAAAGAGACATCACCCCCGGTACCTTTCACTTCAGGTCTGCCTCATAAGGAAAAGGCAGTCTAGCTCCCTCTGCGCGTGGTGTGCCTTGCAAAGTAACGCAATGCTTGTTTCTTCCAAAGCAGGCGCATCTTGGAAAGGAATGCCACTCCACCGCCTCTAGTTGAGGCGGGCCATGGAGAAGAAGGGTGGAGCACTCTGGGTCACTCCCCTATGGGAGTGCAGCTTGCTCCTGTTCGGGATTGCCTTACAAAAAAAAAACGTCTGGAAAACCCCATCCGCTTCCGGCGTACTTTGGGCAGGAACCCGAATCTGGCTCCTTCCATCTAAGGTTTGGCAAGCAAAGAAAAGCCAGTCCCGCTCCCTCTACTCAAGCCGAGCGTTGTGGAAGACCAGAACACCATTCAGGTTCCCTCCACTCAATGGGGTGTCTTTTCAAAATAATACACGCCACTTTGGCTCCCTCCCTTGAGGTCTAAGTGTCATGAAAGTGGTACTTGGACACCAACTATATGGCAGCGGTGTCTTGCGTACCTCGTAAGATCCTGCCTTGTTTATTGTTTTACTGCAAATAATGTTATGTGTGGTGTAAGTGACACGTCTTCTGTAGGAATTAATTGGATATGTTTGGTGTGTGAATTAGGTAAAGATACAAAGAACATGCAGATGCAATTTCTGTGAATGGACTTTTCCAGCACTGCCAAAATGATTGTCATGTTGCAGGGAGGCTATTTTGTGTGGGTACGGTTGAACATAATAATGTTTGCCCATAGTTGCTATGGGCATACTCAAAGCTGGTGTGGAAGCGCCTGTAGGGCAGGGTAGCGAAGTGAGCCAGTATGCACTTGCTATCAGTGTCCACATGTGATTGCAGGCACATTAAGTTTGCATGCAGACACAGTTGCTATAAAATTGATGCCAAATGATAGTTAAGATATTGCTAGAGACACAGTTGCATTGTACACACATGTCCACGTGGTATAAGTGTGTAGATATGCTCATGTGTAGATACACTTGCTCTGGTGCTAGTGATTTGGTAGAAGTGCAACTGCTGAAATGGATGCCAACTGACTGCAGACACGAAAGGGATACGAATGGCCAGTGATCCGGTGGGTGCCTTGTCGTGGCATCACTGCTCACAAGGACAAACCTTCTTGTGCTACACAAGGAGGTTTGTCCTTGTGCTAAATCCCACCTTGCGTGTCTAACTGCATTGTGTCTGGTATGTATGGGAAGTGTGAGGAAAGGTGCATGTGAAATGGCTTACTACCAGTACTTTACTGTTTCCTAAGCGCACTACAGAGAAGTTACTATACAAAAGATGTACCCATTGTCACTCAGGTACCACACCTGCACACAAGAGGTCTGCCTCTCATTGGGACACGTGTGGCGATGCGGGAAGGTAGGCCACGTGTTGTTTGCGGTGTGTTTCGGTGAGTGGCCAGAGGGAAATATCTGAGAATTGTCTGCATTTCCAGCCAATTTCAGATATATTTCCCTGTGTGCACTCACCGAAACACGTCGCCACCAACAGATGTCATACCTTCTCGCGTTCCCACAGGTGTCCCGATGAAAATGGTACCTCACATGTGTGGGTGCACCTACCGGGGGCGCAAAAGGAAAGGGGTAACCCGCTAGTAACCCCAAGCCTTTCGCCACAGCACAATTTGTTCATGTGGGCAACCTACAGATTTGGCCCTAGGGTGTCGAAGCCAGCAAGGAAAACAGGGAACCCCATGCATTTCCCAAAAGAGGACACCTGTGGGAATGCGCAGAGGTCTGACTTGCGCGAAGCGGCCCAGAATTTATTACCCAGAACACCAGACAAAGTGAACATTGTGTTTTTTTTCCCCCACCAAATATAACCCTTTGTCGGGGATTGTGGCTAATAAAAACTGGGGCAATTTGCGCAAGGCAGACCTATGTGGATTCCCAGGGGTGTCCTCTTTTGGAAAATGCATGGGGTTCCCTGTTTTCCATGCTGGCTTCCACGCCCTAGCGCCAAATCTATAGGTTGCCCACATGAACACAATGGGCAGTAGCAAAAGGCTTGGGATGACCAGTGGGTTAACCTTTTCCTTTTGCAGCCCCGGTAGGTGCACCCACACATGTGAGGTACCGTTTTCATCGGGACACCTGTGGGAATGCGTGACGTTAGGCCATGTGTTGTTGGGGGTGTGTTTTGATGGGTGCGCCGAGCGAAATGTGTGGAAAATGCGTTTTTTTCCCCACATTTCGGACTTTGAGGGGGTGTCTGGGTAATAAATTCTGGGGCGATGTGCGCAAATCATACCTCTGCGGATTTCCACGGGTGTCCTCTTTTCGGAAATGCATGGGGTTCCCTGTTTTCCTTGGTGGCTTGGACACCCGCGGCCCATATCTGTATGTTGTGCCGGTCGGCAGAATGGCTTAGATTCCCCTCTGCAAACAGACTGGGGATTGCTTGCGTTTTCGGCTTGCCCCTTGCCAGCCAGGTAGGTGCACCCACGCATGTGAGGTACCGTTTTCATTGGGACACCTGTGGGAACGCGGGACGGTAGGCCATGTGTTGTTGGGGGCATGTTTTGATGGGTGTGTCGAGCGAAATGTGCGGAAAAAGCGTTTTTTTCCCCACATTTCGGACTTTGCGGGGCTATCTGGGTAATAAAATCTGGGGCGATGTGCGCAAATCATACCTCTGCGTAATCCCACAGGTGTCCTCTTTTCGGAAATGCATGGGGTTCCCTGTTTTCCTCGGTGGCTTGGACACCCGAGGCCCATATCTGTACATTGTGCCGGTCGGCAGAATGTCTGAGATTTCCCTCTGAAAACAGACTTGGGGTTACTTGTGTTTTAGGCTTTCCCCTTGGCGGCTAGGTAGGTGCACCCACACATGTGAGGTACCGTTTTCATCGGGACACCGGTGGGAATGCGTGACGGTAGGCCATGTGTTGTTGGGTGCGTGTTTCGATGGGTGCGCCGAGCGAAATGTGCGGAAAATGCGTTTTTTTCCCCACATTTCGGACTTTGCGGGGGTGTCTGGGTAATAAATTCTGGGGCGATGTGCGCAAATCATACCTCTGCGTATTCCCACGGGTGTCCTCTTTTCGGAAATGCATGGGGTTCCCTGTTTTCCTCGGTGTCTTGGACACCCGAGGCCCATATCTGTACGTTGTGCCGGTCGGCAGAATGTCTGAGATTTCCCTCTGAAAACAGACTTGGGGTTACTTGTGTTTTAGGCTTTCCCCTTGGCGGCCAGGTAGGTGCACCCACACATGTGAGGTACCGTTTTCATCGGGACACCTGTGGGAACGCGTGACAGTAGGCCATGTGTTGTTGGGGGCGTGTTTCGATGGGTGCGCCGAGCGAAATGTGCGGAAAATGCGTTTTTTTCCCCACATTTCGGACTTTGCGGGGGTGTCTGGGTAATAAATTCTGGGGCGATGTGTGCAAATCATACCTCTGCGGATTCCCACGGGTGTCCTCTTTTTGAAAATGCATGGGGTTCCCTGTTTTCCTTGGTGGCTTGGACACCCGAGGCCCATATCTGTATGTTGTGCCGGTCGGCAGAATGGCTGAGATTCCCCTCTGCAAACAGACTGGGGGTTGCTTGCGTTTTCGGCTTGCCCCTTGCCAGCCAGGTAGGTGCATCCACACATGTGAGGTACCGTTTTCATCAGGACACCTGTGGGAACGCGTGACGGTAGGCCATGTGTTGTTGGGGGTGTGTTTCGATGGGTGCGTCGAGCAAAATTTGCGGCAAAGTCATTTTTTTCCCGACATTTCAGAATTTGCGGGGCTGTCTGGGTAATAAAATCTGGGGCGATGTGCGCAAATCATACCTCTGCGTATTCCCACGGGTGTCCTCTTTTCGGAAATGCATGGGGTTCCCTGTTTTCCTCGATGGCTTGGACACCCGAGGGCCATATCTGTACGTTGTGCCGGTCGGCAGAATGTCTGAGATTTCACTCTGAAAACAGACTTGGGGTTACTTGTGTTTTAGGCTTTCCCCTTGCGGCCAGGTAGGTGCACCCACACATGTGAGGTACCGTTTTCATCGGGACACCTGTGGGAATGCGTGACGGTAGGCCATGTGTTGTTGGGGGCTTGTTTCGATGGGTGCGTCGAGCAAAATGTGCGGAAAAAGCGTTTTTTTCCCCACATTTCGGACTTTGCAGGGCTGTCTGGATAATAAATTCTGGGCCGATGTGCGCAAATCATACCTCTGCGGATTCCCACGGGTGTCCTCTTTTCAGAAATGCATGGGGTTCCCTGTTTTCCTTGGTGGCTTGGACACCCGAGGCCCATATCTGTATGTTGTGCCGGTCGGCAGAATGGCTGAGATTCCCCTCTGCAAACAGACTGGGGGTTGCTTGCGTTTTCGGCTTGCCCCTTGCCAGCCAGGTAGGTGCACCCACACATGTGAGGTACCATTTTCATCGGGACACATGTGGGAACGCGTGACGGTAGGCCATGTGTTGTTGGGGGCATGTTTCGATGGGTGCGCCGAGCGAAATGTGCGGAAAATGCGTTTTTTTCCCCACATTTCGGACTTTGCAGGGGTGTCTGGGTAATACATTCTGAGGCGATGTGCGCAAATCATACCTCTGCGGATTCCCACGGGTGTCCTCTTTTCGGAAATGCATGGGGTTCCCTGTTTTCCTTGGTGGCTAGGACACCCGAGGCCCATATCTGTATGTTGTGCCGGTCGGCAGAATGGCTGAGATTCCCCTCAGCAAACAGACTGGGGATTGCTTGCGTTTTCGGCTTGCCCCTTGCCAGCCAGGTAGGTGCGCCCACGCATGTGAGGTACTGTTTTCATCGGGACACCTGTGGGAACGCGGGACAGTAGGCCATGTGTTGTTGGGGGCGTGTTTCGATGGGTGCGTCAAGCGAAATGTGCGGAAAAAGTGTTTTTTTCCCCACATTTCGGACTTTGCGGGGCTATCTGGGTAATAAAATCTGGGGCAATGTGCGCAAATCATACCTCTGCGTATTCCCACGGGTGTCCTCTTTTCGGAAATGCATGGGGTTCCCTGTTTTCCTCGATGGCTTGGACACCCGAGGGCCATATCTGTACGTTGTGCCGGTCGGCAGAATGTCTGAGATTTCACTCTGAAAACAGACTTGGGGTTACTTGTGTTTTAGGCTTTCCCCTTGCGGCCAGGTAGGTGCACCAACACATGTGAGGTACCGTTTTCATCGGGACACCTGTGGGAATGCGTGACGGTAGGTTATGTGTTGTTGGGGGCTTGTTTCGATGGGTGCGTCGAGCAAAATGTGCGGAAAAAGCGTTTTTTTCCCCACATTTCGGACTTTGCAGGGCTGTCTGGGTAATAAATTCTGGGCCGATGTGCGCAAATCATACCTCTGCGGATTCCCACGGGTGTCCTCTTTTCAGAAATGCATGGGGTTCCCTGTTTTCCTTGGTGGCTTGGACACCCGAGGCCCATATCTGTATGTTGTGCCGGTCGGCAGAATGGCTGAGATTCCCCTCTGCAAACAGACTGGGGATTGCTTGCGTTTTCGGCTTGCCCCTTGCCAGCCAGGTAGGTGCGCCCACGCATGTGAGGTACCGTTTTCATCGGGACACCTGTGGGAACGCGGGACAGTAGGCCATGTGTTGTTGGGGGCGTGTTTCGTTGGGTGCGTCAAGCGAAATGTGCGGAAAAAGTGTTTTTTTCCCCACATTTCGGACTTTGCGGGGCTATCTGGGTAATAAAATCTGGGGCAATGTGCGCAAATCATACCTCTGCTTATTCCCACGGGTGTCCTCTTTTTGGAAATGCATGGGGTTCCCTGTTTTCCTTGGTGGCTTGGACACCCGAGGCCCATATCTGTACGTTGTGCCGGTCGGCAGAATGTCTGAGATTTCCCTCTGAAAACAGACTTGGGGTTACTTGTGTTTTAGGCTTTCCCCTTGGCGGCCAGGTAGGTGCACCCACACATGTGAGGTACCATTTTCATCGGGACACCTGTGGGAACGCGTGACAGTAGGCCATGTGTTGTTGAGGGGCGAGTTTCGATGGGTGCGCCGAGCGAAATGTGCGGAAAATGCGTTTTTTTCCCCACATTTCGGACTTTGCGGGGGTGTCTGGGTAATAAATTCTGGGGCGATGTGCGCAAATCATACCTCTGCGGATTCCCACGGGTGTCCTCTTTTCGGAAATGCATGGGGTTCCCTGTTTTCCTTGGTGGCTTGGACACCTGAGGCCCATATCTGTATGTTGTGCCGGTCGGCAGAATGGCTGAGATTCCCCTCTGCAAACAGACTGGGGATTGCTTGCGTTTTCAGCTTGCCCCTTGCCAGCCAGGTAGGTGCACCCACGCATGTGAGGTACCGTTTTCATCGGGACACCTGTGGGAACGCGGGAAGGTAGGCCATGTGTTGTTGGGGGCATGTTTTGATGGGTGCGTCGAGCAAAATGTGCGGAAAAAGCGTTTTTTTCCCCACATTTCGGACTTTGCAGGGCTGTCTGGGTAATAAATTCTGGGGCGATGTGCGCAAATCATACCTCTGCATATTCCCACGGTGTCCTCTTTTCGGAAATGCATGGGGTTCCCTGTTTTCGTCAGTGGCTTGGAAACCCGAGGCCCATATCTGTACGTTGTGCCGGTCGGCAGAATGTCTGAGATTTCCCTCTGAAAACAGACTTGGGGTTACTTTTGTTTTAGGCTTTCCCCTTGGTGGCCAGGTAGGTGCACCCTCACATGTGAGGTACCGTTTTCATCGGGACACCTGTGGGAACGCGTGACGGTAGGCCATGTGTTGTTGGGGGCGTGTTTCCATGGGTGCGCCGAGCGAAATGTGCGGAAAAAGCGTTTTTCCCCACATTTCGGACTTTGCAGGGCTGTCTGGGTAATAAATTCTGGGCCGATGTGCGCAAATCATACCTCTGCGGATTCCCACGGGTGTCCTCTTTTCGGAAATGCATGGGGGTTCCTGTTTTTCTTGGTGGCTGAAGCACCCCAGGCCTAAATCTGTCGGTTGCCTCCTCAAACCCTTTGGGGGGGATAGCAGTGTTTTAGGCTTTCCCCTTGGCGGCCAGGTAGGTGCACCCACACGTGTGAGGTACCGTTTTCATCGGGACACCTGTGGAATTGCGTAACGGTAGGCCATGTGTTGTTGGGGGCTTTTTTCGATGGGTGCGTCGAGCGAAATGTGCGAAAAAGCGTTTTTTTCCCCACATTTCGGACTTTGCAGGGCTGTCTGGGTAATAAATTCTGGGCCGATGTGCGCAAATCATACCTCTGCGGATTCCCACGCGTGTCCTCTTTTCGGAAATGCATGGGGGTTCCTGTTTTTCTTGGTGTCTGAAGCACCCCAGGCCTAAATCTGTCGGTTGCCTCCCCAAACCCTTTGGGGGGGATAGCAGTGTTTTAGGCTTTCCCCTTGGCGGCCAGGTAGGTGCACCCACACATGTGAGGTACCGTTTTCATCAGGACACCTGTGGGAAAGCGTGACGGTAGGCCATGTGTTGTTGGGGGCGTGTTTCGATGGGTGCGCTGAGCGAAATGTGCGGAAAATGCATTTTTTTCCCCACATTTCGGATTTTACGGGGGTGTCTGGGTAATAAATTCTGGGGCGATGTGCGCAAATCATACCTCTGCGGATTCCCACGGGTGTCCTCTTTTCGGAAATGCATGGAGTTCCCTGTTTTCCTTGGTGGCTTCGACACCTGAGGCCCATATCTGTATGTTGTGCAGGTCGGCAGAATGGCTGAGATTCCCCTATGCAAACAGACTGGGGATTGCTTGCGTTTTCAGCTTGCCCCTTGCCAGCCAGGTAGGTGCACCCACGCATGTGAGGTACCGTTTTCATCGGGACACCTGTGGGAACGCGGGAAGGTAGGCCATGTGTTGTTGGGGGCATGTTTTGATGGGTGCGTCGAGCAAAATGTGCGGAAAAAGCGTTTTTTTCCCCACATTTCGGACTTTGCAGGGCTGTCTGGGTAATAAATTCTGGGGCGATGTGCGCAAATCATACCTCTGCATATTCCCACGGTGTCCTCTTTTCGGAAATGCATGGGGTTCCCTGTTTTCGTCGGTGGCTTGGAAACCCGAGGCCCATATCTGTACGTTGTGCCGGTCGGCAGAATGTCTGAGATTTCCCTCTGAAAACAGACTTGGGGTTACTTTTGTTTTAGGCTTTCCCCTTGGTGGCCAGGTAGGTGCACCCTCACATGTGAGGTACCGTTTTCATCGGGACACCTGTGGGAACGCGTGACGGTAGGCCATGTGTTGTTGGGGGCGTGTTTCCATGGGTGCGCCGAGCGAAATGTGCGGAAAAAGCGTTTTTCCCCACATTTCGGACTTTGCAGGGCTGTCTGGGTAATAAATTCTGGGCCGATGTGCGCAAATCATACCTCTGCGGATTCCCACGGGTGTCCTCTTTTCGGAAATGCATGGGGGTTCCTGTTTTTCTTGGTGGCTGAAGCACCCCAGGCCTAAATCTGTCGGTTGCCTCCTCAAACCCTTTGGGGGGGATAGCAGTGTTTTAGGCTTTCCCCTTGGCGGCCAGGTAGGTGCACCCACACGTGTGAGGTACCGTTTTCATCGGGACACCTGTGGAATTGCGTAACGGTAGGCCATGTGTTGTTGGGGGCTTTTTTCGATGGGTGCGTCGAGCGAAATGTGCGAAAAAGCGTTTTTTTCCCCACATTTCGGACTTTGCAGGGCTGTCTGGGTAATAAATTCTGGGCCGATGTGCGCAAATCATACCTCTGCGGATTCCCACGCGTGTCCTCTTTTCGGAAATGCAAGGGGGTTCCTGTTTTTCTTGGTGTCTGAAGCACCCCAGGCCTAAATCTGTCGGTTGCCTCCCCAAACCCTTTGGGGGGGATAGCAGTGTTTTAGGCTTTCCCCTTGGCGGCCAGGTAGGTGCACCCACACATGTGAGGTACCGTTTTCATCAGGACACCTGTGGGAAAGCGTGACGGTAGGCCATGTGTTGTTGGGGGCGTGTTTCGATGGGTGCGCTGAGCGAAATGTGCGGAAAATGCATTTTTTTCCCCACATTTCGGATTTTACGGGGGTGTCTGGGTAATAAATTCTGGGGCGATGTGCGCAAATCATACCTCTGCGGATTCCCACGGGTGTCCTCTTTTCGGAAATGCATGGAGTTCCCTGTTTTCCTTGGTGGCTTCGACACCTGAGGCCCATATCTGTATGTTGTGCAGGTCGGCAGAATGGCTGAGATTCCCCTATGCAAACAGACTGGGGATTGCTTGCGTTTTCGGCTTGCCCCTTGCCAGCCAGGTAGGTGCACCCACACATATGAGGTACCGTTTTCATCGGGACACCTGTGGGAAAGCGTGACGGTAGGCCATGTGTTGTTGGGGGCGTGTTTCGATGGGTGCGCCGAGCAAAATGTGCGGAAAATGCGTTTTTTCCCCCACATTTCGGACTTTGCGTGGGTGTCTGGGTAATACATTCTGGGGCGATGTGCGCAAATCATACCTCTGTGGATTCCCACGGGTGTCCTCTTTTCAGAAATGCATGGGGTTCCCTGTTTTCCTTGGTGGCTTTGACACCCGAGGCCCATATCTGTATGGTGTGCCGGTCGGCAGATTGGCTGAGATTCAACTCTGCAAACAGACTGGGGGTTGCTTGCGTTTTCGGCTTGCCCCTTGCCAGCCAGGTAGGTGCACCCACAAATGTGAGGTACCGTTTTCATCGGGACACCTGTGGGAAGGAGTGACGGTAGGCCATGTGTTATTGGGGGCGTGTTTCCATGGGTGCGTCGAGCGAAATGTGCGGAAAAAGCGTTTTTTCCCCACATTTCGGACTTTGCAGGGCTGTCTGGGTAATAAATTCTGGGCCGATGTGCGCAAATCATACCTCTGCGGATTCCCACGGGTGTCCTCTTTTCGGAAATGCATGGGGTTCCCTGTTTTCCTTGGTGGCTTGGACACCCGAGGCCCATATCTGTATGTTGTGCCGGTCGGCAGAATGGCTGAGATTCCCCTCTGCAAACAGACTGGGGGTTGCTTGCGTTTTCGGCTTGCCCCTTGCCAGCCAGGTAGGTGCACCCACACATGTGAGGTACCGTTTTCATCAAGACACCTGTGGGAACGCATGACGGTAGGCCATGTGTTGTTGGGGGCGTGTTTCGATGGGTGCGCCGAGCAAAATGTGCGGGAAATGCGTTTTTTTCCCCACATTTCGGACTTTGCGGGGGTGTCTGGGTAATAAATTCTGGGGCGATGTGCGCAAATTATACCTCTGCGGATTCCCAC
This sequence comes from Ambystoma mexicanum, assembly GCF_040938575.1. Taxonomy (NCBI): domain Eukaryota; kingdom Metazoa; phylum Chordata; class Amphibia; order Caudata; family Ambystomatidae; genus Ambystoma; species Ambystoma mexicanum. Next base: position 82,237,050 of record NC_090941.1, read on the forward strand.
GGGTGTCCTCTTTTCGGAAAAGCATGGGGTTCCCTGTTTTCCTTGGTGGCTGAAGCACCCCAGGCCTAAATCTGTCGGTTGCCTCCTCAAACCCTTTGGGGGGGATAGCAGTGTTTTAGGCTTTCCCCTTGGTGGCCAGGTAGGTGCACCCACACGTGTGAGGTACCGTTTTCATCGGGACACCTGTGGAATTGCGTAACGGTAGGCCATGTGTTGTTGGGGGCTTGTTTCGATGGGTGCGTCGAGCGAAATGTGCGAAAAAGCGTTTTTTTCCCCACATTTCGGACTTTGCAGGGCTGTCTGGGTAATAAATTCTGGGCCGATGTGCGCAAATCATACCTCTGCCGATTCCCACGCGTGTCCTCTTTTCGGAAATGCATGGGGGTTCCTCTTTTTCTTGGTGTCTGAAGCACCCCAGGCCTAAATCTGTCGGTTGCCTCCCCAAACCCTTTGGGGGGGATAGCAGTGTTTTAGGCTTTCCCCTTGGCGGCCAGGTAGGTGCACCCACACATGTGAGGTACCGTTTTCATCAGGACACCTGTGGGAACGCGTGACGGTAGGCCATGTGTTGTTGGGGGCGTGTTTCGATGGGTGCGCTGAGCGAAATGTGCGGAAAATGCATTTTTTTCCCCACATTTCGGACTTTACGGGGGTGTCTGGGTAATAAATTCTGGGGCGATGTGCGCAAATCATACCTCTGCGGATTCCCACGGGTGTCCTCTTTTCGGAAATGCATGGGGTTCCCTGTTTTCCTTGGTGGCTTCGACACCTGAGGCCCATATCTGTATGTTGTGCAGGTCGGCAGAATGGCTGAGATTCCCCTATGCAAACAGACTGGGGATTGCTTGCGTTTTCGGCTTGCCCCTTGCCAGCCAGGTAGGTGCACCCACACATATGAGGTACCATTTTCATCGGGACACCTGTGGGAAAGCGTGACGGTAGGCCATGTGTTGTTGGGGGCGTGTTTCGATGGGTGCGCCGAGCGAAATGTGCGGAAAATGTGTTTTTTCCCCCACATTTCGGACTTTGCGGGGGTGTCTGGGTAATACATTCTGGGGCGATGTGCGCAAATCATACATCTGTGGATTCCCACGGGTGTCCTCTTTTCAGAAATGCATGGGGTTCCCTGTTTTCCTTGGTGGCTTGGACACCCGAGGCCCATATCTGTATGGTGTGCCGGTCGGCAGAATGGCTGAGATTCCCCTCTGCAAACAGACTGGGGGTTGCTTGCGTTTTCGGCTTGCCCCTTGCCAGCCAGGTAGGTGCACCCACACATGTGAGGTACCGTTTTCATCGGGACACCTGTGGGAAGGAGTGACGGTAGGCCATGTGTTATTGGGGGCGTTTTTCCATGGGTGCGTCGAGCGAAATGTGCGGAAAAAGCGTTTTTTCCCCACATTTCGGACTTTGCAGGGCTGTCTGGGTAATAAATTCTGGGCCGATGTGCGCAAATCATACCTCTGCGGTTTCCCACAGGTGTCCTCTTTTTGGAAATGCATGGGGGTTCCTGTTTTTCTTGGTGGCTGAAGCACCCCAGGCCTAAATCTGTCCATTGCCTCCCCAAACCCTTTGGGGGGATAGCAGTGTTTTAGGCTTTCCCCTTGGCGGCCAGTTAGGTGCACCCACACATGTGAGGTACCGTTTTCATCGGGACACCTGTGGGAATGGGTGACGGTAGTCCATGTGTTGTTGGGGGCGTGTTTCCATGGGTGCGTCGAGCGAAATGTGCGGAAAATGCATTTTTTTCCCCACATTTCGAATTTTGCGGAGGTGTCTGGGTAATAAATTCTGGGGCGATGTGCGCAAATCATACCTCTGCGGATTCCCACGGGTGTCCTCTTTTCGGAAATGCATGGGGTTCCCTGTTTTCCTTGGTGGCTTGGACACCCGAGGCCCATATCTGTATGTTGTGCCGGTCGGCAGAATGGCTGAGATTCCCCTCTGCAAACAGACTGGGGGTTGCTTGCGTTTTCGGCTTGCCCCTTGCCAGCCAGGTAGGTGCACCCACACATGTGAGGTACCGTTTTCATCGGGACACCTGTGGGAACGCATGACAGTAGGCCATGTGTTGTTGGAGGTGTGTTTCGATGGGTGCGCCGAGTGAAATGTGAGGAAAATGCGTTTTTTTCCCCACATTTCGGACTTTGCGGGGGTGTCTGGGTAATAAATTCTGGGGCGATGTGCGCAAATCATACCTCTGCGGATTCCCACGGGTGTCCTCTTTTCGGAAATGCATGGGGTTCCCTGTTTTCCTTGGTGGCTTGGACACCCGAGGCCCATATCTGTATGGTGTGCCGGTCGGCAGAATGGCTGAGATTCCCCTCTGCAAACAGACTGAGGGTTGCTTGCGTTTTCGGCTTGCCCCTTACCAGCCAGGTAGGTGCAGCCACACATGTGAGGTACCGTTTTCATCCGGACAACTGTGGGAACGCGTGACAGTAGGCCATGTGTTGTTGGGGGCTTGTTTCGATGGGTGCGTCGAGCGAAATGTGCGGAAAAAACGTTTTTTTCCCCACATTTTGGACTTTGCAGGGCTGTCTAGGTAATAAATTCTGAGGCGATGTGCGCAAATCATACCTCTGCGTATTCCCACGGGTGTCCTCTTTTCGGAAATGCATGGGGTTCCCTGTTTTCCTCGGTGGCTTGGACACCCGAGGCCCATATCTGTACATTGTGCCGGTCGGCAGAATGTCTGAGATTTCGCTCTGAAAACAGACTTGGGGTTACTTGTGTTTTAGGCTTTCCCCTTGGCGGCCAGGTAGGTGCAACCACACATGTGAGGTACCGTTTTCATCGGGACACCTGTGGGAACCCGTGACGGTAGGCCATGTGTTGTTGGGGGCATGTTTCGATGGGTGCGTCGAGCAAAATGTGCGGAAAAAGTGTTTTTTTCCTGACATTTCGGACTTTGCTGGGCTGTCTGGGTAAAAAATTCTGGGGCGATGTGCGCAAATCATACCTCTGCGTATTCCCACGGGTGTCCTCTTTTCGGAAATGCATGGGGTTCCCTGTTTTCCTCGGTGGCTTGGACACCCGAGGGCCATATCTGTGCGTTGTGCCGGTCGGCAGAATGTCTGAGATTTCGCTCTGAAAACAGACTTGGGGTTACTTGTGCTTTAGGCTTTCCCCTTGGCTGCCAGGTAGGTGCACCCACACATGTGAGGTACCGTTTTCATCGGGACACCTGTGGGAACGCGTGACGGTAGGCCATGTGTTGTTGGGGGCGTTTTTTGATGGGTGCGTCGAGCGAAATATGCGGAAAAAGTGTTTTTTTCCCGACATTTCGGAATTTGCGGGGCTGTCTGGGTAAAAAATTCTGGGGCGATGTGCGCAAATCATACCTCTGCGGATTCCCACGGGTGTCCTCTTTTCGGAAATGCATGGGGTTTCCTGTTTTCCTCGGTGGCTTGGACACCCGAGGCCCATATCTGTACGTTGTGCCGGTCAGCCTAATGTCTGAGATTTCGCTCTGAAAACAGACTTGGGGTTACTTGTGTTTTAGGCTTTCCCCTTGACGGCCAGGTAGGTGCACCCACACATGGGAGGTACCGTTTTCATCGGGACACCTGGGAACGCGTGACGGTAGGCCATGTGTTGTTGGGGGCGTGTTTCGATGGGTGCGTCGAGCGAAATGTGTGGAAAAAGCGTTTTTTTCCCCACATTTTGGACTTTGCAGGGCTGTCTGGGTAAAAAATTCTGGGGCGATGTGCGCAAATCCTACCTCTGCGTATTCCCACGGGTGTCCTCTTTTCGGAAATGCATGGGGTTCCCCGTTTTCCTCGGTGGCTTGGACACCCGAGGCCCATATCTGTACGTTGTGCCGGTCGTCAGAATGTCTGAGATTACCCTCTGAAAACAGACTTGGGGTTACTTGTGTTTTATGCTTTCCCCTTGGCGGCCAGGTAGGTGCACCCACACATGTGAGGTACCATTTTCATCGGGTCACCTGTGGGAACGTGTGACGGTAGGCCATGTGTTGTTGGGGGCGTGTTTCGATGGGTGCGTCGAGCGAAATGTGCGGAAAAAGCGTTTTTTTCCCGACTTTTCAGACTTTGCGGGGCTGTCTGGGTAATAAAATTGGGGGCGATGTGCGCAAATCATACCTTTGTGGATTCCCACGGGTGTCCTCTTTTCAGAAATGCATGGGGTTCCCCGTTTTCCTTGGTGGCTTGGACACCCGAGGCCCATATCTGTAAGTTGTGCCGGTCGGCAGAATGTCTGAGATTTCGCTCTGAAAACAGACTTGGGGTTACTTGTGTTTTAGGCTTTCCCCTTGGCGGCCAGGTAGGTGCACCCACACATGTGAGGTACCGTTTTCATCGGGACACCTGTGGGAACGCGTGACGGTAGGCTATGTGTTGTTGGGGGCATGTTTCGATGGGTGCGTCAAGTGAAATGTGCGGAAAAAGTATTTTTTTCCCAACATTTCGGACTTTGCAGGGCTGTTTGGGTAAAAAATTCTGGGGCGATGTGCGCAAATCATACCTCTGCGGATTCCCACGGGTGTCCTCTTTTCGGAAAAGCATGGGTTTCCCTGTTTTCCTCGGTGGCTTGGACACCCGAGGCCCAGATCTGTACGTTGTGCCGGTCGGCAGAATGTCTGAGATTTCGCTCTGAAAACAGACTTGGGGTTACTTGTGTTTTAGGCTTTCCCCTTGGCGGCCAGGTAGGTGCACCCACACATGTGAGGTACCGTTTTCATCGGGACACGTGTGGGAACGCGTGACGGTAGGCCATGCGTTGTTGCGGGCGTGTTTCGATGGGTGCGTCGAGCGAAATGTGCCGAAAAAGTGTTTTTTCCCGACATTTCGGACTTTGCAGGGCTGTCTGGGTAATAAATTCTGGGGCGATGTGCGCAAATCATACCTCTGCGGATTCCCACGGGTGTCCTCTTTTCGGAAATGCATGGGGTTCCCCGTTTTCCTCGGTGGCTTGGACACCCGAGGCCCATATCTGTACGTTGTGCCGGTCGGCAGAATGTCTGAGATTTCGCTCTGAAAACAGACTTGGGGTTACTTGTGTTTTAGGCTTTCCCCTTGGCGGCCAGGTAGGTGCACCCACACATGTGAGGTACCGTTTTCATCGGGACACCTCTGGGAACGCGTGACGGTAGGCCATGTGTTGTTGGGGGCATGTTTCTATGGGTGCATCGAGCGAAATGTGCGGAAAAAGTATTTTTTTCCCGACATTTCGGACTTTGCAGGGCTGTCTGGGTTAAAAATTCTAGGGCGATGTGCGCAAATCATACCTCTGTGGATTCCCACGGGTGTCCTCTTTTCGGAAATGCATGGGTTTCCCTGTTTTCCTCGGTGGCTTGGACACCCGAGGCCCATATCTGTAAGTTGTGCCGGTCGGCAGAATGTCTGAGATTTCGCTCTGAAAACAGACTTGGGGTTACTTGTGTTTTAGGCTTTCCCCTTGGCGGCCAGGTAGGTGCACCCACACATGTGAGGTACCGTTTTCATCGGGACACCTGTGGGAACGCGTGACAGTAGGCCATGTGTTGTTGGGGGGCGAGTTTCGAAGGGTGCGCCGAGGGAAATGTGCAGAAAAAGCGTTTTTTTCCCCACATTTCGGACTTTGCAGGGCTGTCTGGGTAATAAATTCTGGGCCGATGTGCGCAAATCATACCTCTGCGGATTCCCATGGGTGTCCTCTTTTTGTAAATGCATGGGGGTTCCTGTTTTTCTTGGTGGCTGAAGCACCCCAGGCCTAAATCTGTCGGTTGCCTCCCCAAACCCTTTGGGGGGATAGCAGTGTTTTAGGCTTTCCCCTTGGCGGCCAGGTAGGTGCACCCACACATGTGAGGTACTGTTTTCATCGGGACACCTGTGGGAACACATGCCGGTAGGCCATGTGTTGTTGGGGGCGTGTTTCGATGGGTGCGCTGAGCGAAATGTGCAGAAACTGCATTTTTTTCCCCACATTTCGGACTTTACGTGGGTGTCTGGGTAATAAATTCTGGGGCGATGTGCGCAAATCATACCTCTGCGGATTCCCACGGGTGTCCTCTTTTTCAGAAATGCATGGGGTTCCCTGTTTTCCTTGGTGGCTTGGACACCCGAGGCCCATATCTGTATGTTGTGCCGGTCGGCAGAATCACTGAGATTCCCCTCTGCAAACAGACTGGGGGTTGCTTGTGTTTTCGGCTTGCCCCTTGCCAGCCAGGTAGGTGCACTCAAACATGTGAGGTACCGTTTTCACTGGACACCTGTGGGAACGAGTGACGGTAGGCCATGTGTTGTTGGGGGCGTGTTTCCATGTGTGCGTCGAGCGAAATGTGCCGAAAAAGCATTTTTTCCCCACATTTCGGACTTTGCAGGTCTTTCTGGGTAATAAATTCTGGGGCGATGTGCGCAAATCATACCTCTGCGGATTCCCACGGGTGTCCTCTTTTCGGAAATGCATGGGGTTCCCCGTTTTCCTCGGTGGCTTGGACACCCGAGGCCCATATCTGTACGTTGTGCCGGTCGGCAGAATGTCTGAGATTTCGCTCTGAAAACAGACTTGGGGTTACTTGTGTTTTAGGCTTTCCCCTTGGCGGCCAGGTAGGTGCACCCACACATGTGAGGTACCGTTTTCATCGGGACACCTGTGGGAACGCGTGACGGTAGGCCATGTGTTGTTGAGGGCATGTTTCGATGGGTGCGTCGAGCGAAATGTGCGGAAAAAGTGTTTTTTTCCCGACATTTCGGACTTTGCGGGGCTGTCTGGGTTAAAAATTCTAGGGCGATGTGCGCAAATCACACCTCTGTGGATTCCCACGGGTGTCCTCTTTTCGGAAATGCATGGGTTTCCCTGTTTTCCTCGGTGACTTGGACACCCGATGCCCAGATCTGTACGTTGTGCCGGTTGGCAGAATGTCTGAGATTTCGCTCTGAAAACAGACTTGGGGTTACTTGTGTTTTAGGCTTTCCCCTTGGCGGCCAGGTAGGTGCACCCACACATGTGAGGTACCGTTTTCATCGGGACACCTGTGGGAACGTAGGATGGTAGGCCATGTGTTGTTGGGGGCGTGTTTCGATGGGTGCGTCGAGCGAAATGTGCGGAAAAAGTGTTTTTTTCCACACATTTCGGACTTTGCGGGGCTATGTGGGTAATAAAATCTGGGGCAATGTGCGCATATCATACCGCTGCGTATTCCCACGGGTGTCCTCTTTTCGGAAATGCATGGGGTTCCCTGTTTTCCTCAGTGGCTTGGACACCCGAGGCCCATATCTGTACGTTGTGCCGGTCGGCAGAATGTCTGAGATTTCCCTCTGAAAACAGACTTGGGCTTACTTGTGTTTTAGGCTTTCCCCTTGGCGGCCAGGTAGGTGCACCCACACATGTGGGGTACCGTTTTCATCGGGACACCTGTGGGAACGCGTGACGGTAGGCCATGTGTTGTTGGGGGGCGTGTTTCGATGGGTGCGCCGAGGGAAATGTGCGGAAAAAGAGTTTTTTTCCCCACATTTCGGACTTTGCAGGGCTGTCTGGGTAATAAATTCTGGGCCGATGTGCGCAAATCATACCTCTGCGGATTCCCATGGCTGTCCTCTTTTTGGAAATGCATGGGGGTTCCTGTTTTTCTTGGTGGCTGAAGCTCCCCAGGCCTAAATCTGTCAGTTGCCTCCCCAAACCCTTTGGGGGGATAACAGTGTTTTAGGCTTTCCCCTTGGCGGCCAGGTAGGTGCACCCACACATGTGAGGTACTGTTTTCATCGGGACACCTGTGGGAATGCGTAACGGTAGGCCCTGTGTTGTTGGGGGCTTGTTTCGATGGGTGCGTCGAGCGAAATGTGCGAAAAAGCGTTTTTTTCCCCACATTTCGGACTTTGTAGGGCTGTCTGGGTAATAAATTCTGGGCCGATGTGCGCAAATCATACCTCTGCGGATTCCCACGGGTGTCCTCTTTTCGGAAATGCATGGGGGTTCCTGTTTTTCTTGGTGGCTGAAGCACCCCAGGCCTATATCTGTCGGTTGCCTCCCCAAACCCTTTGGGGGGGATAGCAGTGTTTTAGGCTTTCCCTTTGGCGGCCAGGTAGGTGCACCCACACATGTGAGGTACCGTTTTCATCGGGACACCTGTGGTAACGCGTGACGGTAGGCCATGTGTTGTTGGGGGAGTGTTTCGATGGGTGCGCTGAGCGAAATGTGCAGAAACTGCATTTTTTTCCCCACATTTCGGACTTTACGTGGGTGTCTGGGTAATAAATTCTGGGGCGATGTGCGCAAATCATACCTCTGCTGATTCCCACGGGTGTCCTCTTTTCGGAAATGCATGGGGTTCCCTGTTTTCCTTGGTGGCTTGGACACCCGAGGCCCATATCTGTATGTTGTGCCGGTCGGCAGAATGACTGAGATTCCCCTCTGCAAACAGACTGGGGGTTGCTTGTGTTTTCGGCTTGCCCCTTGCCAGCCAGGTAGGTGCACTCAAACATGTGAGGTACCGTTTTCATCGGGACACCTGTGGGAACGAGTGACGGTAGGCCATGTGTTGTTGGGGGCATGTTTCCATGGGTGCGTCGAGCGAAATGTGCGGAAAAAGCATTTTTTCCCCACATTTCGGACTTTGCAGGTCTGTCTGGGTAATAAATTCTGGGCCGATGTGCGCAAATCATACCTCTGCGGATTCCCACGGGTGTCCTCTTTTCGGAAATGCATGGGGGTTCCTGTTTTTCTTGGTGGCTGAAGCACCCCAGGCCTAAATCTGTCGATTGCCTCCCCAAACCCTTTGGGGGGGATAGCAGTGTTTTAGGCTTTCCCCTTGGCGGCCAGGTAGGTGCACCCACACATGTGAGGTACTGTTTTCATCGGGACACCTGTGGGAATGCGTGACGGTAGTCCATGTGTTGTTGGGGGCGTGTTTCGATGTGTGCGTCGAGCGAAATGTGCGGAAAATGCATTTTTTCCCCCACATTTCGGATTTTGTGGGGGTGTCTGGGTAATAAATTCTTGGGCGATGTGCGCAAATCATACCTCTGCGGATACCCACGCGTGTCCTCTTTTCGGAAATGCATGGGGTTCCCTGTTTTCCTTGGTGGCTTGGACACCCGAGGCCCACATCTGTATGTTGTGCCGGTCGGCAGAATGGCTGAGATTCCCCTCTGCAAACAGACTGGGGGTTGCTTGCGTTTTCGGCTTGCCCATTGCCAGCCAGGTAGATGCACCCACACATGTGAGGTACCGTTTTCATCGGGACACCTGTGGGAACGCATGACGGTAGGCCATGTGTTGTTGTGGGTGTGTTTCGATGGGTGCGCCGAGCAAAATGTGCGGAAAATGCGTTTTTTCCCCACATTTCGGACTTTGCGGGGGTGTCTGGGTAATAAATTCTGGGGCGATGTGCGCAAATCATACCTCTGCAGATTCCCACGGGTGTCCTCTTTTCGGAAATGCATAGGGTTCCCTGTTTTACTTGGTGTCTTGGACAGCCGAGGCCCATATCTGTATGTTGTGCCGGTCGGCAGAATGGCTGAGATTCCCCTCTACAAACAGACTGGGGGTTGCTTGCGTTTTCGGCTTGCCCCTTGCCAGCCAGGTAGGTGCACCCACACATGTGAGGTACCGTTTTCATCGGGACACCTGTGGGAACGTGTGACGGTAGGCCATGTGTTGTTGGGGCGTGTTTCGATGGGTGCGTCGAGCGAAATGTGCGGCAAAGGTGTTTTTTTACTGACATTTCAGACTTTGCCGGGCTGTCTGGGTAATAAAATCTGGGGTGATGTGCGCAAATCATACCTCTGCGTATTCCCACGGGTGTCCTCTTTTCGGAAATGCATGGGGTTCCCTGTTTTCCTTGGTGGCTTGGACACCCGAGGGCCATATCTGTACGTTGTGCCGGTCGGCAGAATGTGTGAGATTTCGCTCTGAAAACAGATTTGGGGTTACTTGTGTTTTAGGCTTTCCCCTTGGCGGCTAGGTAGGTGCACCCACACATGTGAGGTACCGTTTTCATCGGGACACCTTTGGGAATGCGTGACGGTAGGCCATGTGTTGGTGGGGGCTTGTTTCGATGGGTGCGTCGAGCGAAATGTGCGGAAAAAACATTTTTTTCCGCACATTTCGGACTTTGCAGGGCTGTCTGGGTAATAAATTCTGGGGCGATGTGCGCAAATCATACCTCTGCGTATTTCCATGGGTGTCCTCTTTTCGGAAATGGATGGGGTTCCCTGTTTTCCTCGGTGGCTTGGACACCCGAGGCCCATATCTGTACGTTGTGCCGGTCGGCAGAATGTCTGAGATTTCGCTCTGAAAACAGACTTGGGGTTACTTGTGTTTTAGGCTTTCCCCTTGGCGGCCAGGTAGGTGCACCCACACATGTGAGGTACCGTTTTCATCGGGACACCTGTGGAAACGCGTCACAGTAGGCCATGTGTTGTTGGGGGCGTGTTTCGATGGGTGCGTCGAGCAAAATGTGCGGTAAAAGTGTTTTTTTCCCGACATTTCGGACTTTGCGGGGCTGTCTGGGTAAAAAATCCTGGGGCGATGTGCGCAAATCATACCTCTGCATATTCCCACGGGTGTTCTCTTTTCGGAAATGCATGGGGTTCCCTGTTTTCCTCGGTGGCTTGGACACCCGAGGGCCATATCTGTGCGTTGTGCCGGTCGGCAGAATGTCTGAGATTTCGCTCTGAAAACAGACTTGGGGTTACTTGTGTTTTAGGCTTTCCCCTTGGCGGCCAGGTAGGTGCACCCACACATGTGAGGTACCGTTTTCATCGGGACACCTGTGGGAACGCGTGACAGTAGGCCATGTGTTGTTGGGGGCGTGTTTTGATGGGTGTGTCAAGGGAAATATGGGGAAAAAGTTTTTTTTTCCCGACATTTCGGACTTTGCGGGGCTGTCTGGGTAAAAAATTCTGGGGCAATGTGCGCAAATCATACCTCTGCGGATTCCCACGGGTGTCCTCTTTTCGGAAATGCATGGGGTTCCCTGTTTTCCTCGGTGGCTTGGACACCCGAGGCCCATATCTATACGTTGTGCCGGTCGTCAGAATGTCTGAGATTTCCCTCTGAAAACAGACTTGGGGTTACTTGTGTTTTAGGCTTTCCCCTTGGCGGCCAGGTAGGTGCACCCACACATGTGAGGTACCATTTTCATCGGGACACCTGTGGGAACGTGTGACGGTAGGCCATGTATAATTGGGGGCGTGTTTTGATCGGTGCGTCGAGCGAAATGTGCGTAAAAAGCGTTTTTTCCTGACTTTTCGGACTTTGCGGGGCTGTCTGGGTAATAAAATCTGGGGCTATGTGCGCAAATCATACCTCTGCGGATTCCCACGGGTGTCCTCTTTTCGGAATTGCATGGGGTTCCCCGTTTTCCTTGGTGGCTTGGACACCCGAGGCCCATATCTGTAAGTTGTGCCGGTCGGCAGAATGTCTGAGATTTCGCTCTGAAAACAGACTTGGGGTTACTTGTGTTTTAGGCTTTCCCCTTGGCGGCCAGGTAGGTGCACCCACACATGTGAGGTACCATTTTCATCGGGACACCTGTGGAAACGTGTGACGGTAGGCCATGTGTAATTGGGGGCGTGTTTTGATGGGTGCGTCGAGCGAAATGTGCGGAAAAAGCGTTTTTTTCCTGACTTTTCGGACTTTGCGGGGCTGTCTGGGTAATAAAATCTGGGGCGATGTGCGCAAATCATACCTCTGCGGATTCCCACGGGTGTCCTCTTTTCGGAAATGCATGGGGTTCCCCGTTTTCCTTGGTGGCTTGGACACCCGAGGCCCATATCTGTAAGTTGTGCCGGTCGGCAGAATGTCTGAGATTTCGCTCTGAAAACAGACTTGGGGTTACTTGTGTTTTAGGCTTTGCCCTTGGTGGCCAGGTAGGTGCACCCACACATGTGAGGTACAGTTTTCATCGGAACACCTGTGGGAATGCGTGACGGTAGGCCATGTGTTGGTGGGGGCTTGTTTCGATGGGTGCGTCGAGCGAAATGTGCGGAAAAAACATTTTTTTCCGCACATTTCGGACTTTGCAGGGCTGTCTGGGTAATAAATTCTGGGGCGATGTGCGCAAATCATACCTCTGCGTATTCCCATGGGTGTCCTCTTTTCGGAAATGGATGGGGTTCCCTGTTTTCCTCGGTGGCTTGGACACCCGAGGCCCATATCTGTACGTTGTGCCGGTCGGCAGAATGTCTGAGATTTCGCTCTGAAAACAGACTTGGGGTTACTTGTGTTTTAGGCTTTCCCCTTGGCGGCCAGGTAGGTGCACCCCCACATGTGAGGTACCGTTTTCATCGGGACACCTGTGGAAACGCGTCACAGTAGGCCATGTGTTGTTGGGGGCGTGTTTCGATGGGTGCGTCGAGCAAAATGTGCGGTAAAAGTGTTTTTTTCCCGACATTTCGGACTTTGCGGGGCTGTCTGGGTAAAAAATCCTGGGCCGATGTGCGCAAATCATACCTCTGCATATTCCCACGGGTGTTCTCTTTTCGGAAATGCATGGGGTTCCCTGTTTTCCTCGGTGGCTTGGACACCCGAGGGCCATATCTGTGCATTGTGCCGGTCGGCAGAATGTCTGAGATTTCGCTCTGAAAACAGACTTGGGGTTACTTGTGTTTTAGGCTTTCCCCTTGGCGGCCAGGTAGGTGCACCCACACATGTGAGGTACCGTTTTCATCGGGACACCTGTGGGAACGCGTGACAGTAGGCCATGTGTTGTTGGGGGCGTGTTTTGATGAGTGTGTCGAGGGAAATATGGGGAAAAAGTTTTTTTTTCCCGACATTTCGGACTTTGAGGGGCTGTCTGGGTAAAAAATTCTGGGGCGATGTGCGCAAATCATACCTCTGCGTATTCCCACGGGTGTCCTCTTTTCGGAAATGCATGGGGTTCCCTGTTTTCCTCGGTGGCTTGGACACCCGAGGCCCATATCTATACGTTGTGCCGGTCGTCAGAATGTCTGAGATTTCCCTCTGAAAACAGACTTGGGGTTACTTGTGTTTTAGGCTTTCCCCTTGGCGGCCAGGTAGGTGCACCCACACATGTGAGGTACCATTTTCATCGGGACACCTGTGGGAACGTGTGACAGTAGGCCATGTATAATTGGGGGCGTGTTTTGATGGGTGCGTCGAGCGAAATGTGCGTAAAAAGCGTTTTTTTCCTGACTTTTCGGACTTTGCGGGGCTGTCGGGGTAATAAAATCTGGGGCTATGTGCGCAAATCATACCTCTGCGGATTCCCACGGGTGTCCTCTTTTCGGAAATGCATGGGGTTCCCCGTTTTCCTTGGTGGCTTGGACACCCGAGGCCCATATCTGTAAGTTGTGCCGGTCGGCAGAATGTCTGAGATTTCGCTCTGAAAACAGACTTGGGGTTACTTGTGTTTTAGGCTTTCCCCTTGGCGGCCAGGTAGGTGCACCCACACATGTGAGGTACCATTTTCATCGGGACACCTGTGGAAACGTGTGACGGTAGGCCATGTGTAATTGGGGGCGTGTTTTGATGGGGGCGTCGAGCGAAATGTGCGGAAAAAGCGTTTTTTTCCTGACTTTTCGGACTTTGCGGGGCTGTCTGGGTAATAAAATCTGGGGCGATGTGCGCAAATCATACCTCTGCGGATTCCCATGGGTGTCCTCTTTTTGGAAATGCATGGGGTTCCCCGTTTTCCTTGGTGGCTTGGACACCCGAGGCCCATATCTGTAAGTTGTGCCGGTCGGCAGAATGTCTGAGATTTCGCTCTGAAAACAGACTTGGGGTTACTTGTGTTTTAGGCTTTGCCCTTGGTGGCCAGGTAGGTGCACCCACACATGTGAGGTACCGTTTTCATCGGGACACCTGTGGGAACGCGTGACGGTAGGCCATGTGTTGTTGGGGGCATGTTTCAATGGGTGCGTCGAGCGAAATGTGCGGAAAAGGTGTTTTTTTCCCGACATTTCGGACTTTGCGGGGCTGTCTGGGTAATAAAATCTGGGGGGATGTGCGCAAATCATACCTCTGCCTATTCCCACTGGTGTCCTCTTTTCGGAAATGCATGGGGTTCCCTGTTTTCCTCGATGGCTTGGACACCCGAGGCCCATATCTGTGCGTTGTGCCGGTCGGCAGAATGTCTGAGATTTCGCTCTGAAAACAGACTTGGGGTTACTTGTGTTTTAGGCTTTCCCCTTGGCAGCCAGGTAGGTGCACCCACACATGTGAGGTACCGTTTTCATCGGGACACCTGTGGGAACGCGTGACGGTAGGCCATGTGTTGTTGGGGGCATGTTTCGATGGGTGCGTCGAGCGAAATGTGCGGAAAAAGTGTTTTTTTCCCGACATTTCGGACTTTGCGGGGCTGTCTGGGTTAAAAATTCTAGGTCGATGTGCGCAAATCACACCTCTGTGGATTCCCACGGGTGTCCTCTTTTCGGAAATGCATGGGTTTCCCTGTTTTCCTCGGTGACTTGGACACCCGATGCCCAGATCTGTACGTTGTGCCGGTTGGCAGAATGTCTGAGATTTCGCTCTGAAAACAGACTTGGGGTTACTTGTGTTTTAGGCTTTCCCCTTGGCGGCCAGGTAGGTGCACCCACACATGTGAGGTACCGTTTTCATCGGGACACCTGTGGGAACGTAGGATGGTAGGCAATGTGTTGTTGGGGGTGTGTTTCGATGGGTGCGTCGAGCGAAATGTGCGGAAAAAGTGTTTTTTTCCACACATTTTGGACTTTACGGGGCTATGTGGGTAATAAAATCTGGGGCAATGTGCGCATATCATACCGCTGCGTATTCCCACGGGTGTCCTCTTTTCGGAAATGCATGGGGTTCCCTGTTTTCCTCAGTGGCTTGGACACCCGAGGCCCATATCTGTACGTTGTGCCGGTCGGCAGAATGTCTGAGATTTCCCTCTGAAAACAGACTTGGGGTTACTTGTGTTTTAGGCTTTCCCCTTGGCGGCCAGGTAGGTGCACCCACACATGTGAGGTACCATTTTCATCGGGACACCTGTGGGAACGTGTGACGGTAGGCCATGTGTTGTTGGGGGCGTGTTTCGATGGGTGCGTCGAGCAAAATGTGCGGAAAAAGCGTTTTTTTCCCGACTTTTTGGACTTTGCGGGGCTGTCTGGGTAATACAATCTGGGGCGATGTGCGCAAATCATACCTCTGCGGATTCCCACGGGTGTCCTCTTTTCGGAAATGCATGGGTTTCCCCGTTTTTCTTGGTGGCTTGGACACCCGAGGCCCATATCTGTAAGTTGTGCCGGTCGGCAGAATGTCTGAGATTTCGCTCTGAAAACAGACTTGGGGTTACATGTGTTTTAGGCTTTCCCATTGGTGGCCAGGTAGGTGCACCCACACATGTGAGGTACCGTTTTCATCGGGACACCTGTGGGAACGCATGACAGTAGGCCATGTGTTGTTGGGGGCATGTTTCGATGGGTGCGTTGAGTGAAATGTGCGGAAAAGGCGTTTTTTCCCTGACATTTCGGACTTTGCGGGGCTGTCTGGGTAATAAAATCTGGGGGGATGTGCGCAAATCATACCTCTGCGTATTCCCACGGGTGTCCTCTTTTCGGAAATGCATGGGGTTCCCTGTTTTCCTCGGTGGCTTGGACACCCGAGGCCCATATCTGTACGTTGTGCCGGTCGGCAGAATGTCTGAGATTTCGCTCTGAAAACAGACTTAGGCTTACTTGTGTTTTAGGCTTTCCCCTTGGCGGCCAGGTAGGTGCACCCACACATGTGAGGTACCGTTTTCATCGGCACACCTGTGGGAACGCGTGACGGTAGGCCATGTGTTGTTGGGGGCGTGTTTCGATGGGTGCGTCGAGCGAAATGTGCGGAAAAAGCATTTTTTCCCACATTTTGGACTTTGCAGGGCTGTCTGGGTAATAAATTCTGGGGCGATGTGCGCAAATCATACCTCTGCGTATTCCCACGGGTGTCCTCTTTTCGGAAATGCATGGGGTTCCCCGTTTTCCTCGGTGGCTTGGACACCCGAGGCCCATATCTGTACGTTGTGCCGGTCGTCAGAATGTCTGAGATTTCGCTCTGAAAACAGACTTGGGGTTACTTGTGTTTTAGGCTTTCCCCTTGGCGGCCAGGTAGGTGCACCCACACATGTGAGGTGCCATTTTCATCGGGACACCTGTGGGAACGTGTGACGGTAGGCCATGTGTTGTTGGGGGCGTGTTTCGATGGGTGCGTCGAGCAAAATGTGCGGAAAAAGCGTTTTTTTCCCGACTTTTCGGACTTTGCGGGGCTGTCTGGGTAATAAAATCTGGGGGGATGTGCGCAAATCATACCTCTGCGTATTCCCATGGGTGTCCTCTTTTCGGAAATGCATGGGGTTCCCTGTTTTCCTCGATGGCTTGGACACCCGAGGCCCATATCTGTACGTTGTGCCGGTCGGCAGAATGTCTGAGATTTCGCTCTGAAAACAGACTTGGGGTTACTTGTGTTTTAGGCTTTCCCCTTGGCGGCCAGGTAGGTGCACCCACACATGTGAGGTACCGTTTTCATTGGGACACCTGTGGGAACGCGTGACGGTAGGCCATGTGTTGTTGGGGGCATGTTTCGATGGATGCGTCGAGCGAAATGTGCGGAAAAAGTGTTTTTTTCCCGACATTTCAGACTTTGCGGGGCTGTCTGGGTAAGAAATTCTGGGGCGATGTGCGCAAATAAAACCTATGCGGATTCCCACGGGTGTCTTCTTTTCGGAAAAGCATGGGTTTCCTGTTTTCCTTGGTGGCTTGGACACCCGAGGCCCAGATCTGTACGTTGTGCCGGTCGGCAGAATGTCTGAGATTTCGCTCAGAAAACAGACTTGGGGTTACTTGTGTTTTAGGCTTTACCCTTGGCGGGCAGGTAGGTGCACCCACACATGTGAGGTACCGTTTTCATCGGGACACCTGTGGGAAAGCGTGACGGTAGGCCATGTGTTGTTGGGGGCATATTTCGATGGGTGCGTCGAGCGAAATGTGCGGAAAAAGTGTTTTTTTCCCGACATTTCGGACTTTGCGGAGCTCTCTGGGTTAAAAATTCTGGGGCGATGTGCGCAAATCATACCTCTGTGGATTCCCACGGGTGTCCTCTTTTCGGAAATGCATGGGTTTCCCTGTTTTCCTCGGTGGCTTGGACACCCGAGGCCCCGATCTGTACGTTGTGCCGGTCGGCAGGATGTCTGAGATTTCGCTCTGAAAACAGACTTGGGGTTACTTGTGTTTTAGGCTTTACCCTTGGCGGCCAGGTAGGTGCACCCACACATGTGAGGTACCATTTTCATCGGGACACCTGTGGGAACGCATGACGGTAGGCCATGTGTTGTTGGGGGCATGTTTCGATGGATGCGTCGAGCAAAATGTGCGGAAAAAGTGTTTTTTTCCCAACATTTCGGACTTTGCCGGGCTGTCTGGGTAAAAAATTCTGGGGCGATGTGCGCAAATCATACCTATGCGGATTCCCACGGGTGTCCTATTTTCGGAAATGCATGGGGTTCCCTGTTTTCCCCGGTGGCTTGGACACCAGAGGCCCATATCTGTACGTTGTGCCGGTCGGCAGAATGTCTGAGATTTTGCTCTGAAAACAGACTTGGGATTACTTGTGTTTTAGGCTTTCCCCTTGGCGGCCAGGTAGTTGCACCCACACATGTGGGGTACCGTTTTCATCGGGACACCTGTGGGAACGCGGGACGGTAGGCCATGTGTTGTGTTTGTGTGGTTTTCATAACGTTTTGACCCATTTGCTGGTGCCCTTTGTCTCACAACCCTTTCTTTTCCCAAATGTGACCTACATTTAGTCGCTGCTTTACCCACCATACACTTTTGTAACCTGCACAAGTCACCTACCCTTGAAAAGGTCTGCCTGTGCTCTTTCAAAAAATGTATGGCTTCCGCTCCTCACCACATTGGTTTTCCCAATTTACACATGCTAAGTGCGTCTGGTCAGGCTGTGAGCGTAAAACTCCTGTGTTTCATGGCTCAGTGTTTGGCTTGTGGTATTGCTTGTTTTGTAAAAACACTACAAAAATTGTATGCTCTCCTAACTGCAAGAGTTGGGGGAATGTAGCGGAGCATTGCTTTTCTCAAAATTCATAGAAGCCATTGCCGTACCAAGCCAACCATGTCCAACACATACCTTTTTTTTCAGTCATTTTCCCGCTTTTCCCTCATTCGATGGCAGTTTCCCCTACCTAGTTGTTCCCTGACCTATGCAAATCACCCCTTTCTAAACTTGGAATTTTGTCTACTTTTCAGAAATATATGCCTTTCTGTCCTCCAATTTGGCTTTCCTGCCCTTTTCTTCCATTCAGTCCATGCATGTCCAATTGGCAAAAATGGCAAAAATCGCCTACATCTCACAAAACGGTTGATAACCACATCAAAATAATTTTTTTCCATTTCCACTCATCCTGTTCCTGAAAGCCACGAAATTGGGGAACTCAGCACAGCAAACCATTTGTTCCTAGCTCTTACAAGGAAAGAACCACAGGCTTCTTTGTACATCATTTTATTGGCATTTTTTGAAAAAACCCAACATTTTCACACTTTTTCCTTATTTTCTCTCACCCCCCTAAAGCAACCTAGGATTCCTGGGTGGCGTTACGACCACCTACATGTGGGGAAAAAAGGAGCCAAATTTGGCCAAGATATCTCATGTAACAAAAAAGTTACAAGCCATTGAATGGCCACATACCAAAATCACCAAAAAAGGCCCTGGCACTGGGGAGAAATACCCATGGCACTTAAAGGGTTAAAGGGTCCCAGGTCCCGGGGTTCACAATTCTACTAAAAACAGCATAGTACAATTCAAAGGGGAAGGATCCATTTTGAATAAGAAGCTATCGTAAGTCTTGAGTTATTCTGCAGAATGTGATCTGGAGAAGTAGTGCGCACCTGCAGGTTTCGTAGAGTTTCTGTGGGACCCTGATGAGCCAAAAATAAAAAAATTGACAAACATTCCACATGAGGAGACATCTGGGCGTAAAAGGGATCTCAGAAGAGCGCTTTGCACTCCTAATCAAATGATTCCTTTACCGGACCAAAATAAAAAAAAAGTTGTGCACTGGATATAGGAATAGGTCCAAGCAACATGGGTTTGTGTGTAATTTCTGCAATGGCCAACTGACGTTAGAGGCAGTAAATGCAGGTAACTCTAAGAATTTTTGGTGCATGATCAATCGATAACGAGTCTCTCAGGGACATCTCCAGAGTAATCCGGTTTCAGAATCCGTTTGGCTTAAATACATTGGAGACGTATTCAGGAAGCCCAATCCAATGAGCATGGAGCCATTAAAAGAGTCCTCTTGGAACGTACATCTTGATCAGGACTCCATTGAGGAACTAATAATCTGTGCATCTAGGTCGAGGGCACCAGGCCCTAATGGCCTAACCAATCAGATCTTAAAAAAGGACGCAGTGACATGAGCACAAACCCTGCTGCTAATGTTTAAGGGCATTTTGACAGCTAGATGATATCCAGACTCAGGGAGACCGGCTATTATAATTCCCATCTGTAAGGAGGACAAATGGGTGGATCACACTAATTACCGCCCAGTCGCCCTTCTGGATGTGGATAGTAAAATCTTCTCTGGAGTAATATTGAGGGAACTAGAGGACTGGGCGGAAAGGAAGGGTATCCTCTCAAAACATCAGATCGGCTTCTGCTAGTGCTTATCTACAACACTGAATGGGCTAATAATGAGTACTGTAAATGATAAAACCTAGCCAAAGAACAGTCCTACTCTATATGGAACTTGGATTGATCTATCAGAAGCCTTCAACACCGTCAATTTATGTAGATTGTGGCTCAAGTTGAAGAGCTGGGGGATTCCAGAAGGTGTATTGGCTATTATTATTTACTTGCATGAGAACACCTGTATGCAAGTTAGGCTAAAGGAGCTTGGGAATTTCACATCATGTATACTGACGGAGCGAGGTGTGAGGCATGGATGTATTTTGGCTCCCTGCCTCTTTAACCTTTATATAGCAGATCTAGCTAGAACAGTAACATCACATGCATTAGCCAACCATAATAAATTGGCACTTGTGTGATTCATTGTATGGCCTATGCAGACAACATAGTCCTTTTGAACTTTACGCCCATAGGCCTCCAATATTTGCTGACTGCTTTTAACAGCTATGCAGGTCTAAATGATCTGGCGAGGATTTGAGCAAGTGCATTTGCTGAGTGCTGTTCTGCTTGGAAGCCCACTGTCTCTGACTCCAGTGAACTGCCTTTACTTTCGCCTCGGTGAAATTGATCTGAACTGAGCATTTCAATTGCATATCATTGCAACAGACTGAGGACCCCACGTAGACTCCCGCTCCGGACACACCGCAAATTGGGACCCACTCTGGCCCTATCCGGCTCACGGAACCCTGAGAGATTTCAACCTTCAGGAAACAATGGCCCACTCCAAGTGCTCCACGCACCCTCAATCCAGCAACCATTTGAGGATTGCCTACAGCATCCCACTGCTATAGCAGCAGCAGATACCACGGACTACACCGCAACTGGTGTCCATCCTGACGAAGGCCAACACACAGACAGGCTCCAATCAAGCCCAATTTGGCCGAAACACACCTGTGTCGATCCCCCGTGACACAACTGTACCATCCCCCTCTTGTGTATGTTTTTGTAAAAACTGTTGTGTACACCTTGTGTAAATCACGCCTGGGACCACCTTCCGTCCCAGGTGCACCCTCTTCCAATTGTAGGTCCTTCCTACCTCATTTATGAATGTGCCTCTATGTGAAGTTTTGACCTCAATATCTCTGAGGTTGACACCTACCTCTGTTACCACAGAATACAATCACTCGTGTCTGTTTGCTCTAAACTTTCGTGCTCATCGAAAGTACCGTAAAGTAATCATTGAGTTACTAAAAATGTTCTGTGTTGTTTTGAAATAAATATCCACATTCAGAACTACACAACCGCTTGTAGGATCTTCCATCCTGATTATTTTTGATATGTATACATGTACCCACCTGAGTAAATCAGGACTCCGATAGGTGGCCTTATTTTTTACTTGTCATTGCAACGGACTACTTCTGTTTGGTGCATAACTCCACCCACTTCTGACCTTTTCACTAAATGCAGCATGCACGTGCATTTCACACACGTGCATTTGAGCGAGTGCATTTGCTGAGTGCTGTTCTGCTGGGAAACCCGCTGTCTCTGACTTCAGGTACGACTCCCTCTACAATCGACATTTCTTACATGAATATGGACTCGTAAGAGCTCACATCCTTGTTTCCTTCTGCAGTGATCTGCCTTTACTTTCGCCTTGGCAAAATTGATCTGAACTGAGCATTTGAATTGGATATCATTGCAATGGACTACTTCTGTTTGGTGTATAACTCCGCCCACTTCTTGCCTTTTCTTTAAATTCAGCGTGCGCGCATTTTTCGCGCACGTGTGTTTGAGCGAGTGCATTTGCTGAGTGCTGTTCCGCTGTTCAACAGGAAAGCGGGTGAGAGGGTGAGCCTCTGCTTGCCCTTATATTTCCAAGAAACTTGTCAGTTTTGCTTATGTTGTGCATTAACCTTTATATCAACTTGTATATAGTGCTTTCATTTTAAGACTTTTTGACCAGTTTTTTTCTTATTAATCATGTATACACAGAAAACCTCTTTGCCACCAACTGCGAGTCATTTTCCTCAGCCTGCTTCTTTGTTGACCACTTTGGTCGCGTCTATACTTAATAACAAAACATTAATGGCAAAAAACAGCGATCAAAGTCATTGTCTATGGACATTAGGACCTATTGTCAACTGAATTCTCATAGTGCTCCTCGTACCTCCACTTCTGAAACTACTTGTCCTGTGCCTTTTTTGAGAAACTCAATATTAAATCAACTGATCTCTGAACACCCTTTGCCTCATATACATGATGACATCCCTGATTCAGTTCTATTGGCAGAAATGATGCAAATTTGATCAGACTTCCTCCTATTCCTTATTTCACCCAATTACCCACACTCTACTCACCTCACAAATTGTGCAACAGGCTCCCAGTTCCCTACTTCCTGATCCTATGTTTCCCCCAATTACTCTATTCCAACTCCCTTTAGCACCTCAGATTTTACCTTCCACTGCATCAGTTGCAACCTTTCCGAACAATCATCCTGTAGTCCAGGAAACACAGATAGATGACTATTGTCCCTGCACGCTATTAAACCTCTTACATTTCCCAATTCTATATCCAGAATCCAAGAATTCTTCACTTAATTCCACACTGAGTTCTCCAACCTCCTTTGTGAAACCCACACACAGACCCTCTTTCGGAATAAAGGTTCCATCTAATCCTCTCCTTAAAGTTACCCTAGTCGCAATGAACAATGGCTTGTCAGGCTTAACTAAGCTATTTGAAAATCTTGAAATTAAAGTGATTGATCAAACCTTACTTATCAATGCGATTGTGCAACAAGTTGACATGATATTGCCACAACTTGATACACTTCTGCACTGTGTATTAGAATATCATTCTCCTTGCGCTCCTACATTGCAAGTAAATGTTCCACCTCTTAAACTGCCTGAGACACTCTGTATCATGGAAGCTGACCCCATTCAAACTACTGTCCCTACCCAGATCATAAGTGATTTGCAGCATATAATTCAAGACCCTATCATTGTCTCCCTATGGTCTCCTAACAAATCCATTGAAGTCTCAGAGGAACCTTTGTTTGAACTATTTAAGAACAAGAGATGTCGCAAAAGAGGTAAACTGATGCAGTCACACATTAAAAAAATTAAAAATCAATCTGTCCCTAACAAATTGGCCTCAACCAGTTCTAAAAAATTCATAGATGCGAAATCTATTCTGCAAAAGAAATCAAGTGTACTGAATAAAACACCCACACAGAACTTGATACTCTCAGGCCCATCTAATAGGAAAAAGAAAATGCCTCAGCCTCAAGCTCCCCAATGTTCTACTCTTTAGCCAAACCTAGCTTTGCACACTTCTTTCGATCCAAATGACTCAAATCAAGCCCCAGATCCTTCTATTGAGGACCTAGACTTAATGAAACTGTCTACTTATTCCATTACATCTCTCACTGTAGCTTCACCTGTAGACTGTCACCTACCTGACCAATAGCACGTCCCCTCTCGAAACAAGTCTACCACACCTGCTGAGTCTAGTACGACTGTTGTATCTAACAATGACTTCATCACCACGGAAGAAAAAAGACTACATCTTTCAAAAAACATTCTAACAGTCCCAAGCCACGGTCTAACTCCAAAAACTGGAATATTCCATTGTCGCATTCTCAAGCTTCACTAATGTAAATAACCTCCTCCTCTAGTGCCTATAGTAGAGACTCCACCCAACATCGACTTACTAACCTAGATTGTAGGCCTCACAGCTTAAATGACAATCATAAGGACTCAATCTCAGAACCAGGACATTTAAGTCACTCTGATTGCTTAAATCTCTTAATGAAAGACAGACAGGGACATGATCCTTTCCCCAATAGAACTATAATTCTTAGCCTGCTCAAAACAATTCTGAGTCGCAAAGCCATTCAAATGAAAGACATCAAATATATTCAATTTACATATCATCGTAATCTTGATAAAGTTTGACAATTCCATCCCGTATAGTCAGACAGATCTTATGGGACGCAAAAGAGCATCTTTGACATTGCAGCTTTAGCTTGACCATATAAAATGACTCACATTCCCATAACCTTTCTAATAGAGCCCATCCGGCCCATTCATCCATTAAGGGACCATCAACTTCTCATCCTGAACCATTATCCTGTCAGTCTAGAAATCCAATTTGAGATCGCAAACGTATTTTGGTGGCCGTGGTCCAACCGTCTCATGCACGATACGACAGAATATAGGTTTTTGAGTTTTCCAATGAACGGCCATTTTGATGTAACAAGAATCGCCATTTTGTTTTCTAACCATTGCTCATTGCTTTCTGTTCCTATTGCTTCGCAGTATATTTTCCGCTTACACTGCTCGACTGTGGAACATTGTTGTCTGTATATGAAAAGGACAAGGCCACAGGGCCGAGAGGATAACAAGAGTTTCGCTGAAACACAAACGAAGGCAGCGCCAGGAAGAATGCCCTTCTCCTTCCTTGATGTAGCCTTGAAGCAGAGCCGCAGGGCATTTAATCATTTCACAGCTGCCAGCCAGTCTCGTTATATGGTAGAATATGTTAGAATAATACCGCTAAAGGCTTGAATTATGCTTTTCTAACGGCCCCCCTTTGCTGAGCCCGCTAAGAGCATGTCGGCTCCCAGGACACGAATAGCACCTGATAGATAGCAAGGTCCGGAATGCAACTCCCCCCTGTATGTAGTTCGCTTCCAAGAACAGAAGCGCCGTGTTCTATTCAATAAACG
This sequence comes from Ambystoma mexicanum, assembly GCF_040938575.1. Lineage (NCBI taxonomy): Eukaryota > Metazoa > Chordata > Amphibia > Caudata > Ambystomatidae > Ambystoma > Ambystoma mexicanum. Next base: position 82,261,318 of record NC_090941.1, read on the forward strand.
AAAGATGCCTATGCACTCACAAATTGCAAATTGTTACTAGAATAGATGTTTGAAGGTGTCATAGTGGTCGGAGATGTCCATCATCACACCAAGTTCAAAGAAACCCAATGAAGAGGGGTGTTATACATGTCATAGCTGATTGTTTGATATGCATTTTGTATATATGTAACTGATGTACGTAATTCACTCTCTTGCGTCCCTCGAGGCCTAGAGATACACGTCGCGGGGCGTGAGACCGAGTTGGCCAACTGAGTCTTTTGCTTTGCAATAAAAACCCTAGCTTTGGGAATACAACCTCGTGTCTGGCGTCTCTATCGTGTGTGGTGACCCGCCTTGTTTCCAAAGACGTCAGGGTCACCTAGGGGCCCCTTTCAAGATAGCGCCCGAATAGGGACCCTCCCCCACTTGTTCCTTCGCGTAACGTTGTAATTGAGAAAGGCAGAGAACGGCGAGGACAGGACGATCGAGCCGGGATCAAGAGGTGTTCAGGGAGCCCTGTAAAAGTGATGAGAGACTCCTTTGCAGATCTGCACACATCTGATCCCTGATCGACGTGCCTGGCTAGAGAACTATGAGGCGAGGGTCCCGAAACGAGGCGGAAGCCAAGAAACGCAGACACGACGTCCTTTGGTGCGTCAGTATACAGACGACTTGATTTATCAGGTGAGTCATTCCTCGATTCAAAGCATCCTGATATTGGTTGAGAGTTGACTTAGCAAAATCAAACGCCCTAGGTAAGGTTGATTAACCAAGGGGAAGGTTGAAACATGCCTGGGGTATTGTCCACCTTAGCAGGGTTTTTCCGCTGTGGTAGACAATCTTTGGAAAATGGCCAAATTTTACCACCTGGGGGAACGCCGGCGTATGAGATATATGTGAAGTATGGAGTGGGTGCGATAATATTCTGTGAGACTTGGCATAGGCAAACCAGAAAGCAACAAGACCATCAGTGGCCGATTAATGGTAGTTTTGAGATGGCGAGAATAGATAACTTGGAAAGGGTGTTAATAAGAAAGAAAGCGCGTCCTGCAGCATTTGAAACTATTAAAGACTGGAGAAAGGAAGCAATGCAGAGCAAAGCATGCGCGCAGGCATAAATCAAAAGGTGAGGTAGCGGAAGAAAAAGAAGAGGAGGAGTGGACTGAGAGTCTAAGAAGGGCAGGCAGGCGTGACCAGTTGAATATAGAAAAGATATACCCACAACGAGAATCACACATGACAGATGAATTAATAGAAAATATATTGTCCCATACGAAACAAGGCCCAAGATCAGAAGTAAGACCAGATACGTCAGTAGCTATTGCCCAGACCCCGCCCGTAGCTCAAGCTCCCCCTCCGGTAGCTCAAGCCCTCCCACAGCCACAGACCACGCACGTAACACTTCCTACTAGCCAACCAGGCCCACAACAGACACACGCTGTTCCCATTGTCCCATCCGCACCGCCCGCTCTAGACACAGACTCGGTACCGTCCGTTCCTCCCGGGGTTGAAGTTGAAACCACTGGGGCAAGAGGCGGGACTGACCAACGGCAGTGCACAAGGGTAACCCGCAGCGCAATTAGCAAGGAAAGGAAGGTGGAATTGCAGCAACAGACAGAGATGTATATAGCGGGAATGATGGGACGGCAACATTGGCTTTGATACATGACTTTCGTAGAAGCAACGAAAGACAGGTAGTGTTGGAATGCATGGGTGAATATTTGGTGGAAAGATGGAAACAGCTAATTAGGAAATTACCACCGCAGCGATTGTTAGATTTGAATGCATTAGCACGCTGTAGGGAGAGGGATGAAGAAGTAAGAGAACATGTGTATAGACTTCTTGAGTTTAGAGATGAATTAGATAATGATTATGTCGAAATGTTTACTGCACCTGCCAAATGTTTACTACACCTACGTACAGGAGTAGGGATATCGGGAGACCTGGGAAGGGGGAAAAAGGGGTTGCATAATAAACGACGGCAGTTACCATCGCCGGGGCAGATGGAGATGGTGAACAGATTATCGTTGCTAAAACAGGTGGGGGCAGACTTGAAGGAATGTCTAATTAGAACACGGGTATTAATGCAGCAAGGAGTAGGACATAATAGAGGGCGAGGGAACGCACAGGTAAGTGGTAGTTCGAATATGCATGGGGGAACAGTGGGGCCGAATCAGTGTACATATTGTAAAGAGGAAGGACATTGGCGAGCGCAATGCCCGCATCTACAGAACAGAAATTGGTCTGGTCAGAGGAGACAGCATAGAGAACACCCAGGAGCGAATGGACCAAATAGGAATAGTATGCAGCAGCATCATAATAACAGAGGTAATCAAAACCAAGGCCAAAACCAAAATGCCCCAAACCAGAGTCAGGGACAGCAAAATCAACAATATGGAAATCAGAGTGGGGGAAATAGAGGGAAGAGTGAAAATGTTTTCGATACACAGCCAAACACGTATTACAGTAATAGTAATGATTACACATCGGACAATGTGTTATTTCCCCAATAGGACAGCCCAGGACAGGGGTCGGAACCAGTGTCTATTCCCGTGAATCAGAGAGGACTCTACGTAGAAATGAGAGTCGGGAATGAGGAACACCGCTTTCTTGTAGATACAGGAGCACAGAAGTGTTCAATAGACCATCACTTGGTTCCGAATATACCACTGTCAGGGCAAAAGAATATTTCCGTAGGGTTCGCAGGTACACCAGTCATAAACCCAGTGTCCAAACCAGTCCCAGTTACCATAGGACCATTTACCGAACATTGTCCTTTCCTTCTGACAGAAAATTGTGGAGAAAATTTGTTGGGATTAAATTTGTTGAAAAATCTAAGTTCTGTTATACATTGCACAGCAGATGGAGTGTTTCTAACGATATGTCCACACGATGCCCCTGTGTCAGAATTTATGTCCGAAGCGTTACCAGGGGAACTAAGTAAAGTACCAACCTGTATATGGGCAATGCATGACAACGATGTGGGATGTTTAAAGATAGAGCCAGTAAAGATTATTTTAAAATAAGGTGTTACCCTACCACAATTACCCCAATACAAAATTTCGGTTGAAGGTGAGAAAGGATTGAAGAGTATTGTTACTGATTTGGTGAAATTAGGGGTAATAGAGGAAATCACAGGCAGTACATGTAACAGCCCAATCCTTCCGGTTTATAAAAAAGGAGGTAATGAGGTACCATACCGTTTCATAATTGATCTACGCGCATTAAATAAGGTAGTACAGACGCAATTTCCTCTAGTGCCAGACGTCACTACAATATTGACAATGATACCTGTTTCAGCAGAATATTTTAGTGTAATAGATTTGAAGAACGCATTCTTTAGTATTCCAGTGGACAAGGACAGTAGATACTTGTTCGCGTTCACGTTAGGAGGACAATCATTTACATTTACGCGGATTCCGCAAGGTTATACGGAAAGTCCAAGTATTTACAGTAGAGCATTAAAAGAACAACTAGACATGTTGGAATTACCAGTGGGTTGTGTGCTTTTGCAATACATAGACGAATTATTGCTAGCTGCAGACACAGAGGAGATTTGTAAAGAAAGCACTGTATTACTACTGTCACACCTAGCGGCACATGGCCATAAAGCTAGTTTGAAGAAATTTCAGTATAATCGAAAGGAGGTAGTTTACTTGGGCTACCTACTTTCGAAAGGAGGGAGAAGACTAATGCCAGAACACATAGAAAGTATTTCTTGTATGCCTATTCCAAAGACACAAAAAGGAGTCAGAGCCATAATAGGCATGGCTTCATATTGCCGACAATGGATTGGTAATTTTGCATTGATTGTGAAACCATTAGTGAATTTCACTAGAAAAGATGCGGTTATGCCTTTGCAGTGGGATGAGGAATGTGAGAGAGCATTTGATGGATTGAAAACTGCATTATGCTCGGCTCCAGTTTTGGATACGCCGAACTATAGGAACATTTTTAGACTATTTGTGTGTGAAAGTGAAGGATGTGCATTGGCGGTTTTGACACAGGAACAAGGTGGAAGAAATAGGCCGTGCGGCTATTTGTCTTCTGCGCTGGACCCTGTAGCGCGCACTACCACGATGTTTGCGATCTGTTGCGGCGGCTGCTGTGTCAGTGAAACAAACAGAAGGGATGGTATTGAGGCACACTTTAATTCTGATGGTGCCACATGCCATAGACGTTCTATTAAATAGGACACAGACGCAACGCCTCACCTCTGCTAGATTGACAAGATATGAGATCATCTTGTTCGCGCCCCATATCCAAATTATGAGGTGTAGCGCTTTGAATCCTGCAGAATTAATGCCATTAACCATAAAAGAAATTGGGAAGAATGAATCACCCCCCCCACGATTGCTTAATGGTCACTGAAGAAGAAACCAAGGGGGGAGTTGATTTAAGTGATATTCCACAGAAAGAGTCGGATGGAGAGTTATTTTGTGACGGCTCATGTTTTAAATTACCAGATGGCACGACAACTGCTGCATATGCTATCACCACCCTAGAGAGAGTTGTAGAAAGTAAAAGAATCCCCTATAATTCAGCACAAGCCGTGAAAATAATAGCAGTAACCAGAGCCTGCTAGATTTCTGAAAATTTGAATGTGAATATATATACTGATAGTCAGTACACATTTGGAGTGGTTCATAACTTATGACGACTGTGGGCTGAGAGAGGGTTTCTGACATCACATGGTGCCAGAATTCAACATGGCCCTTTGATTGTACTATTGCTGTCTGCACTCACGTTTCCAAAGCGCCTAGCAATAGTGAAATGCGAGGCACATAAAAAAGTAACATGCAAAATAGGAGAGGGAAACGCGTTTGCAAACAGGATTGCGAAACAAACTGCCACTGATTTGAATACCAAGATGATGACGGTTCAGACAGAGGAAGTACCCTGTATTAGAAGATGGAGTTGCGACTGTCAAAGAAATGCAGGCCGAGGCTACGGTCGATGAAATACAGGGATGGGCAGAGGGATTTGCTGAGTTTGATTTGGAGGGTTGTTGGGTGGATAAGGGAACTAGAAACTGGATGTTGTCAAATTCATATGTGACCGCAATGGTCACAATGGCCCACAGCCCTACGCACATCTGTGCCAAGAAAATGATACAGCACCTTTCTACAGTATGGCAGAATGCAAACATAAAAAAGAATGCAGTAAGGTTGGTGCAGAACTATATCACGTGTTTACAACACAATGTAGGAAAGGGAACAGTGACACCAACAGGCAGTTTTGGCCCGCCCTCCATGCCATTTGAGGTAGTTCATTTTGATTTCATATAGATGGAAAGGTGCCAAAACTTAAAATACGTCTTGGTGGTAATCTGCGCATTCAGTAAGTGGGTGGTGGCATATCCTTTAAAAGACTGCACAGCGATGACTACGGCAAAAGTAACGTTGAAGGAGTATTTTTCCAGATTTGGCTTGCCCCGTGTCCTATGGTCTGATAATGGACCACATTTTGTGGGTGCAGTGGTGTTACAGATATGTGCAGGTCTCCAAATTGATAGGAGATTCCATAGTTCAAGGGATCCGGTCTTGTGGAGAGGCACAACAGGATTCTTAAATCAAAGATTAGTAAGATTAGTGCGGGAAGCAAGTTGAGTTGGGTGGATGCATTACCAATAGCACTATTATGCATGCGTACGTCTGTACAGGCTACAACTGGGCTCTCCCCATACGAGATCATAATGGGGAGGCCGGCAAATTTATGGTGCGCACCTCAGCCAAAAGGACTCAGTGAAATAGAACATCCTGTGCTTAGTACTTATTGTGGCCTTTTAATGCAGAAATTGCGTTTGATTCATCAGCAGGTGCAGGAGGCATTACCCGTGCGGTATACCGGTCCGGGGCACGCGCTGGAGCCAGGAGACTGGGTGCTGCTAAAAAACTTCGAAAGAAAGTCATCATTAGCACCCAGGTGGCGCGGGCCCCATCAAGTACTTTTGGCGACGCAGACAGCAATACGGGTGGATGGAAGGAAGTCGTGGATCCATGCCACCCATGCCAAAAAGATTCCAACTGCACTGAAAGTCTTGCCTGACACTGATGACCGGAAAGAGACAGCGGTCCCAGAAACGAAAGAAACTGTTGCCAGTGTGCAGCCACCTGATCTGCAAAAACGTGAAGTGAAACTCGAAACAAAGCCTGAGACGATTGCCAAAGAGGGGGAAGGGCAAAGAATGCCCCAACGTTGCCCAGCAGAATTGACATCACTGCTGACCGACCCGAAATCTCCCTTGCAGATACCAGCAAAACCAAATTGTGTACCCCTTTGGCGCCCACCAGCACTTGCCAGCACGCCAAAGACCGAATATGCATCAATGGCGCGGCGCACACCAGGACCTGCAGTAGCGCCACAGGCTGACTTCAAGCCTGAATCTGAAAGTGCACCGGCACTGTTCACGGATCATACAAAACCAGGAGCAAGGCGATACAACCTGCGGCCTCGGAAGACAAAGTGATCCGCATTCTTTTTCTTTTGGTGTTTATGTCAATCTCTGGTTCAGCTCATGGACGGAGAAGGAACCAGGGGTGTAGAGGAGAGAAGCGTGAGAATTGTGCAAGTCGGACAATTCAAGACTCGTGGCTCCTCGGTGCGATCATAAAAGTACATGTGTCCGGAACCAGAGCGGACAAGCTGGGCGCACATGATACTGAGGCGATAACTGATCAAAGGTCCTCTGAGCAGTATAAGGAGGGACAAGTGATCTCGCCTAAAAACGAATAATCGAATCCAGGCTAAAAAAAAAAAGGACAGGCAAAACTGAATTGTGAGAAATCCATTGAACTTATAGACATCAGAGCAAGCGCGACGAAGAGAGATATCCATAACGAACTGTGATAAGGAAGAAGAAGGACGACGAGAAACATGCCGGGACCGGTTCCAGCCTCCTCCTGCACCACCACCGCTGAGAATGAGTCAGTTATAAAGACTATAAGTTTACGAAAAACGCATGGTAAAACAAATTGTATGCTGACACTAACAATAATAATGTGCTTTATGAGCGTGGTAGCACCAATATAGACTGCCCTAATATTATGGTGGGTAGAAACAATACACCCATTAGAAATGTTTTTACCAATAATTAATATATCCACTACTGAAAGCCCGGTTCAGGTGATCACTTATACCCTACCTCCAATGGAAGAAAAACACAGGGAAGGTTTTATGAATAACACCTTACTTCTGATAATGAACATGACACATGCAATCCTGAAGAAAACAAACTGCTGGGTATGTGCCCATTTACTATAGCATGCTGCGAAAGGAATAGGGTGGTATGTGCAGCCATTACCATTAAGTTCTGCATGTAGGGCATCTTTAGGTGCAATGTTCTATGGGAAATGGAATGAGAGTAACACGGGTCAATTAGACAGAACCAACATGAATGAGTTTGAGGAGATAATAATGAAGCTTGTGGGTTGTTCCATTTTCCATAAAGCACAAGTAATAGCCCCAGAGACCACGAGGAAAAGCACACAAAAGATAACACGACACAATAGGCGAGATAGATTGTCCCCACCAGAAAAAACATCTGTAATGACTTTTCATGTAAGAACAGAAGGGAACAAAGATGCGATTCCCCCATCTTACACGGTGAATTATAGCCCAAGAACTGTCCCTTTTTGCCTAAAAAAGAAAGGATCTTTTTCAGTCAAAACATATACTGGTTGTATCAATACAGTGGTACTAAAATAGGAAATAGAACCAGTATACGTAGGTGATCCAGTTTATTTTATATGTGGAGAGAAAGCATACCCTTGGTTGCCCAGAAACTGGGGAGGTACATGTTATCTTGGGCTATTATTCCCAGGAGTATTCCTCTTGTAAACAGTAGCCATGGCCAAATTATCCAGAACTAGAGTCAAGAGGACTGACAAAGGTGTTTTAATAGCAACTGATGTAGCGAAATCATTCATTCCATTCTTAGGACAGATAGTGAACTCCTATAATATAAGGCAAATGTCCAGAATCCTAAAGAATACAATAAACACAACAACAGATATATTATTTAACATGACGTTGGAAGAAAGAGGAATCAGGTTAATGACGCTGCAAAATAGAATGGCTCTCGATGTAATCCTGGTTGATCGTGGGGGAATTTGCAAAATAGTGGGATCAGCATGTTGCGTTTATGTCGATGACTATTCCCCCACGATCTTTGAAGCAATAAAGAAAATGCACGTTCTAAGCTCTGAACTCCCCACGGGAGAAGGGAGCTGGGAAATAGGATCTTGGTTTTGGGGAATACTACAATCTTGGGGATGGAAGCTGATCTCAATACTAGTAGTGGTGTTCGGAATATGCCTAACGTGTTGTTGTTGTATACATTGTGTACCCATAGTTTGTGCAGAGGTAACTGAGGGATGCACGGAAGGATGCATGCGAATGATAACAAAGAAAAAACAACCTCATGATCGAACTAGCCCAGACCCAAATGAGATGAGAGTAATGAAAGAGTTGATGGCAATAGATATTAATGAAGAGAATGATGTCCACGATAGCATGCGAGACTCAGACATAAGTACTTCAGATTCATCATCACTAGAGAAGGTTTCAATAAATAGATTAGATGTTTGGCATTCGGCCAAAGGAGGGTTTGTCAGTCTACAAATCCAATTTGAGACCGCAAACGTATTTTGGTGGCCGTGGGCCAACCGTCTCATGCACGATACGACAGAATATAGGTTTTTGAGTTTTCCAATGAACGGCCATTTTGATGTAACAAGAATCGCCATTTTGTTTTCTAACCATTGCTCATTGCTTTCTGTTCCTATTGCTTCGCAGTATATTTTCCGCTTACACTGCTCGACTGTGGAACATTATTGTCTGTATATGAAAAGGACAAGGCCACAGGGCCGAGAGGATAACAAGAGTTTCGCTGAAACACAAATGTAGGCAGCGCCAGGAAGAATGCCCGGCTCCCTCCTTGATGTAGCCTTGAAGGAGAGCCACAGGGCATTTAATCATTTCACAGCTGCCAGCCAGTCTCGTTATATGGTAGAATATGTTAGAATAATACCACTAAAGGCTTGAATTATGCTTTTCTAACGGCCCCCCTTTGCTGAGCCCGCTAAGAGCATGTCGGCTCCCAGGACACGAATAGCACCTGATAGATAGCAAGGTCCGGAATGCAACTCCCCCCTGTATGTAGTTCGCTTCCAAGAACAGAAGCGCCGTGTTCTATTCAATAACCGAAAGATGCCTACGCACTCACAAATTGCAAATTGTTACTAGAATAGATGTTTGAAGGTGTCATAGTGGTCGGAGATGTCCATCATCACACCAAGTTCAAAGAAACCCAATGAAGAGGGGTGTTATACATGTCATAGCTGATTGTTTTATATGCATTTTGTATATATGTAACTGATGTACGTAATTCGCTCTCTTGCGTCCCTCGAGGTCTAGAGATACCCATCGCGGGGCGTGAGACCGAGTTGGCCAACTGAGACTCTTGCTTTGCAATAATAACCCTAGCTTGGGGAGTACAACCTCGTGTCTGGCGTCTCTATCGTGTGTGGTGACCCACCTTATTTCCATAGACGTCAGGGTCCCCTAGGGGCCCCTTTCAATCCATCACTCGCCATGGCGCCCTAGGCAGACTTTTACGGGACATTACCTTTGGTCGCTCTTCTCTAATATCCAACAAGTCTTCTTGGTCTTGGCTTGCACAGGAAATCAAGAACAACTTGTCCACTTCTAGCCATTAATATAATTTCCCAAACCAGCCAAGCACGCTAACAATTGCCGTTTGGAACACTCGAGGATTTAAACATTTAAACATTTAAACATTTAAACATCTTCTATCCAAATATGAAATAAATTGCTTGTCCAGTTAAATAAAACTCTCTAAAGGTCATCCATCTGCTGGACTCCTTACAGCTATCATATTAGGCATAGGATAGACCTTAATATCCTGGGCCTCTACTCATCCATACATGCAACTACTTAAACTCTCTCGACTTCTTGCATATAGTCCTACAAGCAAATCTACATCTATTCTTAACCTGTACTGGAACCCCTCTGCTATCTCTGATAACAGCTTTTCATCATCTGTAATTCTTATGCTGGATCTAGCCATCGCTGATTCCTCAATTGAAACCATCTTAATAGCCAGCGACCTAAATATCAAATGCCTTAACTTCCGAGACCCCCATCTTTCTCCAAGCGCTAAACGATGGACGTCTCTGATGAATGATAGAAGTTTTACCATGCTGAATGGAAATCTACCTGGCGACATTCTCACTAGACCAACCTGGCATCGGGATGCATCTTCGGCAATGTACATTTTTGTCTCGAAACACTTTATCCTTTCTATAGAATCATTTGAAATGTTTCCCTATGTCCAAGAGTGATCATAATCTCTTGGCATTAACCATATTCCAACCACACCAAATGCCTCGTGATTACTATAAAACTATCTTACAGGTTCAAGGAGGACAAAAAGAGGTATAACGTTCTTTCATTGACAGGTGTAATTTTGATGGGTTTTTTATGAGTACATTTTACTGAAATACTCATCAAAAGATATGGGGAGGTTGGAAAAGTATTTATAAGGTGTTGGTGCGGTAGGGAATAGGTAAAAAAGCAATACAAGATGAGGTTTGGGAGGAGCTCCCCCAAAAATAAAAAATAAATCATTTTCGATGCTTTTATTGGGTAAAAAATCCCATCGAAATTACACCCGTTGATGAAATGACATTGAACCAAAATAGAATTTCTTGAACAGAAAGCAACCTTCATAATTTTCATAATTCTTTAAACTCGTCACAAAATAGTTATTTTTCTTCTTCTCCTCTGATCTACACTGATCTTCTTACTTTTTTCACCGAAAAATCTCAACCGCAATGCCGCCCTCTTTTTCCAAGCATCATCATGATTCCAGCATTCAAGACATGAAAAGTCATGTTAGGAGACTGCACAGGCAAATTGTAAGTTAAGAAACCTAAAAACTAAATACAAAAACTGGACCAAATTGTATCGACACAACAAGCTACAGCAAAATGTGGAAGCTATGCTGTGCGCTCTAGCCTCCAAATCCAGTGCTGAGATCTGGTATTTGCTAAAGCTCACCACAAATGATACCCCATTCCCATTGATGATTCATCCAATCAACGAGCATACTTGTTATCTACACTTTTCTACACTCTTTGCTAAACCTCCTGATACATTACTTTTAACTGGAACTCCCTTCAGTCCATCTTCATGCATTTCATTTCTCTCATGAAGACATTTTTCAAGAAACTAAAAAACGGACCACCTCAAGAGCACCTGGCCCTGATGGACTCTCAAATAAGACTCTAAAAGCTCACCCAGATATGTGGACATCTATCCTTTTTTCAATATTTCAACAAAATCTTACTTCCGGCATCATTCCACACTCTTAGAAGCAATCTATAATCAGTGGTTGAAGTGAGCCGGTGCAGTTGGGAGTGGTGCTCCTCTACTTTTTTAAATTAAGATTTACTATTCCTATACTTTTATTTTAAAAAGAAACCGTTCCGGAAGGGTCTCTTTTTTTTAAAAAAAAGTGTATGATGAAGATAAAACTTGCACTTTCAGTGCACTACACTGAACGTTCCCTTAAAAAACAGGTGCATGTGTTTGGGGGTTTGTATTGTGTGTGGGAGGCGGCACGGTGATGGGGTTTGCGGGGAGTGGGTGAAGGTCAGCAGGGAACATATTTCCACTACTTCTTTTTGTACAATTCGACCACTGTCTATAATCATTCCGATCTTTATGAAAGGCAATAGGTCTCTACCGTGTAACTATCAGTCAATAGCTTTACTAGACATTCCGGGCAAACCTTTCAACTACCTTCCAAAAATGGCTCCTAGTTATTAGACACTCACCAATCTGGATTTGTGCCCCTCATAGGAATCTCGCTGAATCTACTCATTTTGACAGCCATAAAAAAACATGTCTTCCATTCAGGCCAACCTGTCTATCTGGCTTTTATTGATTTTAAACAAGCTTTCGATTCAATCACCAGAGAATTGCTCTGGTCTAAATTGCTAAGTGTGCCTGTCTTTCCCATTTGCTTAACATCTTAATCCAATTCCATACAGGCACTAGCATTCGTATCAAATTAAATCAGAAAGGCATATTGTCTTAATCGATTCCAACTTTCCGAGGGCTTAAACAAGTCATCTGTTTTATTCAATTTCTCTTCTTTGCCCCCTAAAGTAGCAATATCCCAATATTCTGGTTACTCTATGCCGATGATCTTGTCCTACTGGCAGTGATCGAAGTGTACGAAAAGAAGTAGTGGAACTATGTTCCCTACTGGCCTGCAATGCTCCCCTCAGACACCATCGCTGCAACCCCTCCCATGCACAATAAAACCCCCAAAACACATGTGTCTGCTCTTTAAGGAAACATCCTGTGAAGTGAACTGAAAGTGCAAGTTTCAACTTCTTCCCAGACTTTTATGTTAAAACGAAACTGTTCCGGGACGGTTTCTTTTAAAAATAAAAGTATAGGAACCGTAAAAGTTAATTAAAAGAAGTAGAGGAGTACCGCTCCCGACCGCTCCCGCCCACTTCGACCACTGCCTATTGGACAAAACCCCAATAGGACTACAAAGAAAATTAAGAGCCTTAGAACACTATGCTCTTCTTAATTCTCTTTCAATTAAAGTGCAAAAAGCTGATATTTGTATTATGACCCCACATAAATCAATACGTTCAAACTGGTATTTACGTACTTCGGCCAGAACATTAACATCAGCCGAGTAGATTTGACTTATAAAGCGCAATTAAGACATAAAATGGAATCCTTGGCTGCCCAAGTAACTATTATGAAGCTCAATTATGGCAAATCTTCTCTTCTACCAGTTATAACATTCTAGAAGCAGAAAGTGGTTCCTATTATTACCTACTGTCAGGATTAATCAGGTGAGTACAAAGGCAGTGAATATGGCAAGGGAAATGTGCAAAAAATCGCACAGTGAATAACCTTGAATCAAACAACGTGCACACAAGAACCACGACTCATAATACTAAAACCCAGGAGTGCAGATAGAATGAAACAAAAATACCTATATATGAAAAGGGATGTGGGGTAAGCACTTAGAACCTCCTTATGACTGAAAGGAAAGACGGCAAACTCCTTACCCACTATGCTCTTACAGATACTGACAGCGCTAAGCCCACGTAGAGGGCAAGCAAGGACAGGATCTGTGTGCTGACACTCTGGATGATACTGAATAAGGAACTTAGAAACAGTACTCACGAGAACCGGAAAGACCACTTGAATGTCAGTAAACCCACGAACCCAGTTGATCAAACAAGGACCCTGAAGGCTATAACAGCAATGGGTGGAGGATAACTAAATACCTAAGACCTAAGTCAAGGAGCAAGTAGGAATTGTGATTAAAGAAATAGTGAGGAAAACAAAAGGCATTCACACAGGTTACCAGTCAATTGGTCGAAAACATTTGGTCGACAGGACAACTGGTCGACACCATTTGGTCGAATGCCAAATGGTCGAATTTTCTTTTTTTTTTTCCCCCACACGAAAACCCACAAAACACATATATAAAAAAAAAAATTCGACCATTTGGCATTCGACCAAATGGTGTCGACCAAATTGCAGTCGACCAGTTTGCTGTCGACCAATTGACTGGGAAATAAATGCAGAAGTGAAATGGAAAACATGGCATGGATCCCAATAGGAAGTAAGGATCAGGAGCAGGGAAAATGATATCACAAAAGGAAACCTTACCCACCCATCCAAGGAGAAAAGGCAGGAAACTAAATCTAAAAAAGGAAAGACTAATGCATCAAGTTTTTTAGTAGCAAGGACAGCATCAAAGAAATAGAAAACACAGGCAAATTGGGCTGCATCAAAGGGTAAAGCACAGAGAAAGGCTGCCTGCAGACAGAGGAAGACAGAAAGGGAAATCCAGAAAGCAGAAATCAATTTAGCACATGAATCCGAAATCCAGGGCGGAGGAACAAGAAACAGGAGCTAGGAACTAGGCAAAAAAGCTAGGAACAAGGAACAAGGGACTAGTCACAACAGGAACACTGCAACGATGACCAGCGCTGGACTGAAGTAAACTGAGGCTTTTAAAGCTGCTTAACGAGCACACCCCTCAGGTGTTGCCTATCCTCCACCCAACCTTGTCCTGCAAGGGAGGAGGTGAAGCAGTGAGCCAGGCATTCTGGGAAGCATGGTCATTTGAGTAAAGTAGCATGCTGGCTGCCAAAAACCTGGAATGGATCCGGAAGGGAAGTAACTTGGAAAATAAGGTTTTAGCGCTCCCAATTCATCACAGCACTGTAGCATTAGGTTCGGAGGAAATGTCCAGTAGGGAATAAACCCCAAAACATGCCCCCAAGTGGCGGGAACGGGAGCGAAGGGAGCGAGTCGTGACACCTACGCAGCCCATACCAAACTACCTGAATACTGTCCGAAATGGGATATTTTAGAAGGACTCTTTTGGTAGAAGGTCCTTTGCTTACCCTGATCCTTCACCATACAAATCATTTGACACAAACTAGGCCTCTTATCCTAGTTATAGTAGGCTGGCATATGATAATGGTATATCAGGATTGGGGATGGAAGCCAGTGCCTGAAATGTTTGAGGTAGAAAAGACCGAATATTATTTTTCCGAAAACATTCCATCTTTTCTCCCCTGAACATTGCAGCCACGGGCTTCCAACCCCACCCACACCCACACCCACAACCCCACACCCACCCCCTACTTTCCTTGTGGTGGCACACTTCACTGTGTGCCTCCGACTCGATGTGTCCCTGGAACGCCTGTTCCCTTTCACTTTAACAGGGACACTCCTGCAACCCTCATTCACTGTATAGTGAACAAGAGAGCAGAGGACACCCCAAGGGCCCCTTCAGCCCTTGCCACCGAATAGGAGATGTAGTCAAACATTTCGGCCATTCAGAATTTTCTAAAATCTACTAAGGAACATGGAATCTATGGAAGTTGTGATTTCGGCAAAATGTGATCATAATTCATAATTGGCTCAAATTATCCTGGCATAATGAGACCAAGAGTCCTAAATCAGTACTCCATACTCAGGTTGAAGTGACTAACAATGGCTACCACCTGAAAATGAACACGCAAGCTGTAATGCTAACCCTGAAAGCCCTTTCGAATAAGATGAATGAGAGGACTGCATGTGAGGTCATGAGTCAAGTTGACTATACTTCTATTCTTTGTGAGGTCATGAGTCAAGTGGACTACGCTTCTGTTCTTTTGATGTATCAGATAAAAAATAAAGGCTATGACAAGGCAAATTTGCACCCTCATAATTATGACACTTCACTGGTAAAGAAAAGAGCTAAAATCACTTCTTCGAAAACAAAAAAGAGACTTCCATCTAGTCTCAAGGAGGAGGAAATCGGACGGCTGAAAGCAAACTATAAATCATGGTATATCAGTCATAGATGTATTCTATACCAGAATGACGCCAAACTTATTCTACATTCCCTGATATAATAAATCTTCAGCTGAAACTTGGTCCTTTATACGGTCACTGAAACAGAACCAAACATCATAGCAGATAAATGATGTTTTGGAACCAGTATGGTCAGCGTTTTTTGGAGTGCTGTATGCATCCCCTGGTGCAATATATACACAATTGGAAAAAGCATTGCTCGCTTGGACCCTGTCTCATGACCATGATGATCTGGTGATTTTAATCAAGGGACTAAGCATATCAAGGGCGCCTGGCCCGGACGGCCTATCTAACATCATAGTCTGAGAAAATCCTGATCAATGGGCTTTGATCCTGAATCTGGTTCTCAAAAATATATCTGTGTCCAAGTCCATTCCCTATTCTTGGAAAACAGCACATATTATACACTCTGCTACTCGTAAGGCTGTCCAACTGGACCCAGAAAACCGGGTTGAATGATAATTTCCAAGCGGGCCCTGTAAAAGGCCTTGGCACATCGCCTGCTTTCTTGATTAATCTACTAAAGACCAAAGCCATTGATACCAATACTAAAATCTATCTGGCATTTGTAGATTTTACCAAGGCTTTTGACAGTCTGAATAGAGAGCGCCTATGGGACAATCTTGCTGCAAAATAGTGCCCACCGGACCTGTTGGAACAGATACAAGGTCTATATACAGACACGCCTATACGTATTCTTCTATCAATTAAAGGTGATTTGACTGAGGAAATATCTACTTATAGAGGAGTTAAGCAGGGTTGTGCCTTGGCACCCGCACTCTACAATTTTTACATTGCCGATTTCGTGGAATTCATTAATGCCTGCAAAGTTTTCCACCTAAGCTGAGGGCCATGAGAAGAACCCATTTCCTATATGCGGGTGATTTGGTTCTGATTGATCACCTTGCAGTGGGGCTCCAAATACAATTAAATCATCCTCATGAATATGCCGTGGTAAATTACTTGGAGATAAGCATCAGCAAAACTAAGATCATGATGCTAGGAAAAGAACGCATGTTAAGGAACAGAAAAACACAACAATGGTTATTGACCATCTGGAAAAGAGCAGGTCAACTGTTTTAAATATGTGGGAATATGGATCAAACCCATCTAAAAGACTCTCAGTCGTTTGTGCAGCATATTCAAAAGGCTGATATGCTTGCCTCTCAGGCAAGCACATTGAAGAAAATATATTGCAAATTTTCCCTGAAGCCACTTATCGACTTCTATATTGCAAAAGTGGTGCCAGTACTGGTCTATGGTGCAGAGTTTTTGCAGATTTACCAGCTTACCTTCGGGTCCGTATGGAAGATACATTTTGGCAGAAAGTTCTTGGGCTCCCGTTATCAATCCCCATCCAGGTGGTGATGAAAGAACTGGAATTGTGTTCGCTTAAATCATCAGCTGACTGGAAGCATTTCAGTCTGTCTCAAAAATGCAGTTGTTCTGATCCCCTCTATATGATAGATGGGATTAGTAAGGAGCTTCAGTCTAACTCTAAGAAATATCTGATTACCTGGGGAAAACAATGCTCTAAACTTCTTGAAGAAATAACTTGCTCGATGGACGACGTTTTGACTAATCCGAGTAGGGTGAAGAAAAAATGGTTTGAAGCAGATTGGATCCAAACCATGGACGAAGTAGGAAAGTTAAAACTACATACACAACTAGCCATGGAATCAAAGAAACAAGGTGTGATTCAATCATACCTACGGAAGTGTCCAAATCCGAAAATGCGCACATCCTTTATGAGAATCCGATTCAATTTATGCAGAACGAACAAAATTATTGCAGCTCAATCCCAATCCAACAAAACTATTTTCGGATGCAGATTCTGCAAATAAACTGAAATGAAAGAAACTCTTTCTCATTTATTTACTGTTTGTGTTTTACAATGAAATGAACGGAATACTTTGGCAGGTTTGTAGAGAAGTTCAAAACTCTATCAGCAGATGACAGGTGGCAATTTCTAATAAGAGAAACACAAACGCCTTTGCTTATAGCGATGGTTCAATATTATCGGAAGATGCTATAGCCTATGTTGGATAAGATCTAATAGTCAAACTTAAGCTGAAAACCTAGGCAAAGGAACAAAGTAAATAAAGTAATGAATAATACTTGAGAACGATTAGTGGACGGACTATAAGAGATATTACGACTGTCTGGTTTAAAAGTTGTATTGATCTAACTACAGAAGAAAAATGTGGCTATGATTGATGAAAGATGTAGTTTTGGTAAAATGTTTTTCTTAACATAAATATTCAAATAAATACATTAAAAAATAAAAAAAAGTTCAGGCTCACTTCTCATTGCAACATAAAACCTGCAACTTTAATAAATGTCTGAGGACAATCATGTGTTAAAGATATTTCTCCCACTCATTTGTTATCTTCATGAATTGAATTCACCAAAAGATAATCTATGCAAAATGAACATCACTTAATCCATGTCTCTATGGAACCGGAGCTGAAACCTCTTCCATGGTATGTTAAATGAACTATTATTATTATTATTAATAGGAGTAGTATTATTATTGTTATTATTGTATTTATTGAACATGGACACCTTCATTCACCAGCTGATTCCTTCGACGATTGATCCCTGCAACTGAGGATCCCTGTCGATGTGAGAAAAGGGGATTTACATTCCTGGTGAAGTACTAGAACAGAATACTGCAGAAAAACTAGGTGAGACTGTTCCATAATTATATTTAATGGTTTGATATTATAAAAATGAAATGTTGTATTCTGTGGAAAGCATAATTTTAATGAACCATAGGGAAATGTGCTTAGAAATATAATGCTGTGTTCCCTGTGGAAAGCACACTGTTAATGAGCCATAGGGAAATACGCATAGAAATGTAATGATGTGTTTCTGTGGAATCTTACTGCTAAATTGAACCATAGGAAAATACACTCTGTTTGCACAGTTGAAACCATGGAATGAAGGACTCATGAAATGAGCATGTAGACTACATTGTTTGTGGCCACATTGTATTTAAAGTGTATCATTATCAAAGCAACGTTTGTGATCATAAAAGAAAAGGGTAAACAAGGTACAAAGTAATCGGTAAAGGGATGGGATTCAAATGTTGTAAGAGTCAACAGGAATTAGAAAAACATGTCTACTTCACTGGAAGGAACACCAGGGTGGGAGCTAATGATTAAAAAAGTGGCAATAGCGTTGTTTTTGCAAAAATGCCATAAATACACTGCCAACAACCCTGATTTACAATTCCCAATGCATGGTTCTTTCGACCTGGAAATATATTTAAGGGAAGTGTTAACTGCTAAGGGTAATAAGGCTATCAGGCCCCCTCAATGGGAAGTCTAAAAGCAATGGGAAGATTTTTCTAGACAAATATCTATGAAGGAAGCGCAGATTAAAAAATGCAAACCACAATCTGAAAGTGATAAGGCACGCATTTGATAATGAGAACAAAATTAAGGATTACAAAGAGGGAGACGGTGAAGATTTAATAAGATTTAATAAGAAGGAAGGGTATGAATGTAGCCAGGGCTTACCCCTCAGCCTCAACACCCAAATCAAAAAAGATCTTAGAAGATGAGACAGATCCATCGTTAGAATGATTAATGGTAAAAATGCTGCCTCCACCCCCCTATCGGATACCTGGTGATGAGGTGATCTCCTCGCCACAACGTGCCTGCGGGATTACAGTCCATGACACAGAAATTTAGTGTTTGCATGGATAAAAAATGGCCTACTAGGAGTGGAACAGGCTAAAGTATATGTGCCCCAGGAGCGAGATACACTTGTATTTGCAATACTACAAAGGCTGGGAAAACACATGTGGGAGCTGCACAAAAGGTTAAACGTTAAGGAGGAAGCGCAGCCCCTGCCAGATAATTATGAGGCTGTAGACCAAGCAGTTAAGGAGTATAAACTTGAGACAAAATGCTGTCAACATTTTTATTATGGATCATAAATGCCCCATCAAAGTCTATGGTAACTCAAGTATTTCCAATGAGAAAGGGGCCTGGGTTTGATACTGAGAACCCGACTCGCCAGGATCATGTCCCTTGAAACCGTATGGAATTACTGTCTTTTACCAATTTTATCCATATATTAGCCAAAATCCAGACCAGTGGTACACCCAAAAAGACCGGGTACTCAAAACAGGTCCACTCACATTGGGAGATATAGATCTATTGTATTCTTGTATTCTGCCAGCATATATATGGCACCAATGCAGAATGCAAGCTGGTTTAGTTTCTGTCATAAAGTGGGATGAACTGACAGAGGCAGCGAATGAAAGGGGGAAGACTGGGGAATTGTCCAAAGAAATAATAGCTCTTCCAGCACTGCTAATAACACGTATCCAGCAAGTGGTTCCCTGTAAGCAAATGAATTTGGATAAATTGACTGCTTGCAGACAGGAAGAAGGGGAGTCAGTTGAAAAATCTGTTGCACAAAAAGAAGAAGCTTTTACCACGTTTAGTGGAATTGACATGGCTATGCCAGAGGGAGAGAAAAGTTTTTGTTTACATTTTGTAGAAGGATTGTTGCCTAAATATTTTTATATAAACCTAGTCTACATGGCCAACTCAAACTGCTGTCCAGATTCTCACTATGGCTAGCTATTATACCAATCATCATGCCAAAGTTAAAAAGGAGAAGGAAAAGAATAAGAAGGAATTAAAAAACAGAGCACTAATGTAGCAGGATAAGTATTTTTTATCTTAGGTAAGGCTAGCAGTATTCAGCTAGGAATCATTACGAAGATCACTATAGCACAATAGACTACACAACATAGGGCCAGTCCAAAGTCCAATGTCCAATATCTGATCCTGTACAGTTCAGTATAGGTCCTATATTGTGCATGGATCAGTTTGTTGTCACTAATAAATGTGCTTTAAATCTGTTGGGAATTAACTTGCTAAAACATTTGCATGCAACTCACCCCAGTTCCATGGCCATGGAATGCTGCTCTGCAAAAATGTTTTGATGTTTTAATATCTGTTTTATGTAATTTACCTGATTTTAGGCACGCTTGATTTATTTTGTTTGTGCATGAAAAACAAGGCTGTGTATTATCTGTACTAACTCAGCAGCAAGGAGGGGAAATAGACCATGTGCATATTTTTCTTCTATGTTGGACATAGTGGCAAAAGCACTTACACACATGATGCCACCAAAAGAAATGATATGTTGATAAATATTCTTGAGATAGAGCTAACTATTTAGGCTGAAGCCGCTGAGCAAGACCTCCAGGAACGAAAACAGAGTGATTAATATGTAGATGGTTATTGGCTAAGAAATGTAAGATTACCACATATCTATTTACCTTTAATGTTGGACTATGCTCAGGGCCCATCATATGTAGGCGCAGAAGGAATGTGAGGGTTGCTCACTACAAGTGGGGAGTAACAGTTAAACTTAAGATCAGCCATGGTTGTGTATTGTAGAACTGTTTAGTATGTGTGTTTTGTAACATTGGTGAGAGTGAGGAAGCCCAAAAGGAAAAAGAAAAATAAGGCATTATTTAGCTACCTGAATTTCTTTTGAAGCATTGCAGCCAGAGTTTATTTAAATTGCCTCCCTGTCAAAGAGAAATATGTTAATAATAGTATGTTAGTGTCCATATGTATGTTTAGCAAATAACCAGCAGCATTTGGCATATAGAATAGTACTGCAGTGAGCATTATTAAAAAATAATAAAATACATAGATGAGGATTTATCCTATTTGGCATGTATTATACTATATGGAGGATTAGCAATGTATACATTGTTAAATGCTGGCATTTGGGTTTTGGATGTTCTCTTCATGAGCTAGTCACAGGCCACCCAGCTACCAAAACATGTTTTATATCCGCTGTTAACCAACTGCTGTAAGAGTTAGCTAAACACTTCTTTATTCTCTGCAAACAGGTTCTAAAATATCATTGGAAGGGCCAGGACACAGCATCCAGGCTGGTGAATGGGTGGTTGTGAGCATCAGGAATGCAGCCCAGTTGAAAAAAGGCATCACAGGCAATGCTCACCACTCAGACGGCAGCGTAAATATCGTGGCTGCTAGATTTGGATCCATGCTTTTATGCTTAAAAACAAGCTTCATCCTTCTTCTACCCACACCATTGCCTGATCTGCCCGGTACTAAAATGGTACCCCTTCTGTTGAACATTTGCATAATTGCTGTTCTTCAAAAGACAATTTTGGATCAACAGAGGAATCACAATCGCAGAGTTGCAAAATGGAGAAAAGGAATTCCTTCGGGTAAGAAACAACTATCGAATGGGCAAGGTCACCATTAAAGACTAACTATGGGTGAAAAGAGACATTTCCATAAGCAATTTTGCTCCATAATATCTGTCCTGATGGAATTTCACTTTGTTGCTGTACGTTGCTCCATAATAAGCTATGCCAGAGCCACATGTATGGCTATTTTATCCCTGAGAGAATTTGTGCAAAGAATAAGAAAAAGAAAGGCGTGTCAAGGGCGTTTCAAGGGGTTATGCCTGTAGCACTGATAAATGTTTGTAGATTAGGTGAGTAGGTTATTACTGGAATGTTATGTAGCACTGTCCTTGTTCAGTATAGTAATTAATGTCTCCAATGCCTTCCTGTCACAGATCACAGGCAACTTTGGAATCCACTACAAATGTTTCATTGTGCAAGAAAGTATGATTAGAGAAATATTAGCAATAGACATGGCAGATTAAGTAGATGTTTAAGATAACCATGTAAGAAAAGGGTCGATTGTGAGCTGTGTATTGAATATTTCAGGCTTGGAAGCTGTTTTTGACATAGGTTCTCTAAACCAGAAAACTGCAAACATATCTTGCTTTAGAAATCATGAGCTTGCAATTTAAGTGAATTCCAACTTCTGCTTACAGAACAGGTTTTAGTATCTTGTATAGCCTAGCAACGGCTGCAAAAGGGTAAGCTGGCGCCCTGGCCAGAATGCAAATTTAGACCTTTTAAAATACTACACTGGCTGTAAAATGTAGAAAGGCTCTCCTTTGAATGGGGAGAGCAGACACAGATAGATAATGAGAGGGCAGGGGGTTCCCATGGTAAATTGTACGACCATGTGGAAGTAGCTGCAGCTGTATAATAAAACCTGTGTCTCTGAGTATAAGACAAATTCTGTGCTTGGTATTTCATTATGTGCTTTAAAGTTATTTTCTGAGCACAGGCGGGAATACAAATAAGTATTTTCCCACAGAATAACACAGTGTCAGAAGCAGATAAAAAGGGAGTGGAGAGCTAAAACCAGGAGGTGGCAGGCAATTGGCAACACTTGATCTTCAAGCAACTAGGGGAGGAAACAGTGATGTGATAGCCGATTCTAAGGTAGGTTGGGGAGTGGAGAGTGTGTGGACCTAGGTGTTAGAGGGGAGCCATTCCTTAAAGAGGAAGGACACAAGCTCTTTCCTAAACTGTAGAAATGATGGTGTGCATCTGATGTTTACGAGGAGGAGATTCCAGAATCTTGGGGCATAGGCAGGTAAGACCTGTTTTCTGGTTCTTTCATTCCTGCACCATTGGAGTTCGTCTGCACATTACTTCTGCTGGATTGCAGGCCTCTGGAGATGCTGAGCTTCTAAGTGAGGTAGCTTGGCAACTTCAGAGTGCCTGCCTTAGAGATGATGTAACAGGATTTGAAGATGATGCAGGCTTGCAGCACAAGCCAGTTCAGTTTGATGAGGGTCAGGATGATGTAGTTGAATTTTCAGAGTCCTTTGATAAATTGTGCTACTGCATGCAGGACACATTTCAGGGGAGCCTGGGTAGTTGCTGGAAGGCCTTCCAAAAGGGTATTGCCACCATCCAGGTGGGAGAAGACCAAGGGCCTCATCACGAGTTTGGCGGTAACCCTTAAATCTGGCGGTAGCGCTATTACCACCGGATTTAAGGGTCTGCCAAATCAGGGCTTTGGCGGATTTCTCCCCAGCTCTCAGCTGGGGGGAAATCCACTGAAAATTCACGCTCAGACTGCCGGTGGGAAATCCGCCAGCTGTATGAGCGCAAAATTTCCCCATTGAGCCCAATGGGGAATGGGGCACTCCCGAATGGGCTCAATGGGGAATGGGGATTTCCAAATCCGCCAAACCCGTGATCCGGTGCTAATAGCGCCGGTGGGTTTGGCGGTAGGGCAGATAGCGCCAGCACTATTAGCGCCGGCGTTACAGCCCAACTCGTGATGAGGCCCCAAGTCTTGAACAGTGGATCTGAAGTTGTTTTTTTCTGGAATGAGGGGCTGGATTTCCTGCAGGAGTGAAAGTTGATACAAAGTCATTTGTGTCTTCCTTGCTATGCGCAGTTTAAAAGTTAGGTGTCTCTTGATGTCGAACCCAGGAGACTTGGTGTATGTGACCAGGTGGGTTGTGAATCCCTCAAGTTCTATAGCAGAGAGCCAGGCCTGGATTTCAGGGTGATTGATGTTGTTGGTCAGCAGTAGAAATTCAGTCTTGAAGGGGTTAAGATTCAAGTAAGCACTGGACATTCATGAATGGATCGATGTGAGGCAGGCCTTGAGCTTGTGAATGTCTGACATTTTTATTGTGCTGTAGATCTGCAGGTCATCTGCATATTGGTGAATGTGGATGTTGTGTGGAGCGAGGAAGGTTCAGAGCAATTCCATTTAAAGTTTGAAGATTACGGGGGACCAGACGGATCCTTACGGAACTCCACATGTGATTTGATGATTTGGTCATCTCGAGGAATCTATTTGTACAAACTGTTGGCAATTAGCAAGGTAGGGTTTTAGCCACTGAGGACGATCTCACTGATCCCATGCAACAATACAGAATGACAGTGAGAGTCATGTGATCTACTGTGTCAAATGCTGCTGACAGGCTAAGGAGAACCAGAAGGCACGGATGGCCATCATCAAGGATTTTAAAGACATCGTCAATCGGCTAGATAGTAGCTGTTTCTGTGATGCATCTGTGTCTGAAGCCATATAGGTAGGATTGAAGGAGGTTATTGGATTCGATATGTCGGAGGAATTGGGTAGCTACTGCTTTCTCAAGGATATTACCTAGGAAGGAATGATAAGCTATGGGCCATTAGTTGCTGAGGTTGTCAGGTTCCGGTGTGAGTTTCTTGAGAAGCACAAGGGTTTGTCTGGTCTTAAGGGTCAAGGGGAAGGCGCATTGTGTTAAAGAGCTGTTGTTAATTGTCAGGTAAGGGATGAGTGCTTTGGTCAGAAGGGTCTTGAGTATGATGTCAGGGAGACAATCACCTGCATACAATGTGGATTTTAGCAATGCCAGGGTGGCAGTGAGGTCTTCCATAGTTACTATCTTTAAAGTTGTACGGGTAATTGTTTTTTGCTAGATGAAATGTGTAGTATGCTGTCAGTTGTGGCACTGGTATCTATGTGTTGGCACATCATGGTGATCTTGTTGACGAAGAAAGAGTTGATGGCTGTGGATTTTTTGATGGAGTACAGTATAGATGGGTCATGCAGAGAGATGATGCATTGCTTGATGGCTTTGAAATGGGGTCAGCTTCACTGTTGACCTCAGCTGTGGTGTTTTGGGAGCAGACGGCCTTAGCAGTGGTGATCAGTCGTCTGCCTGTAGCAGAGAGTTAATTGAGCAGGACAAGGTTGGATGTGCGGAAGGATTTTCACCAGGCCTTTCTTATTTTCTCCTGGTTTGTTTGTTGAAGGTCAGTTCTTAAATGTATCATGGTGATGAAGGTTTAGGCTAGAGGGTGCATTGTTTTACTGGGGCATGGAGGTTGATGTTGTTTGTGAGGGTGGTGTTAAATTGTTGGAGAAGTAAATGGCAGTCCTGGTTTGTTAGAGGTAGATCAGCCCATCTAGGGTGGAGTTTGTGGAGGTCTTCCATGAGAGCCTCCACTGGGAAGTTCTTGAATGATCTCCAAGCTTGTTTGATTGGTTCCTGATGGGTTTACTTGAGAGGTATACTGTGACTAATCTCAAAGGGGATTGCCAGATGGTCTGACCAATCAAGTGGGATAGAAGGGCTGTGATGGAGGGTGGGCAGGTCGGTGATGATGAGGTTAAGTGATATGGGTCTTTTGTGTGCTGTGTGAGGGTCAGAGTGTCGAGAAGGCAGTGGAGAGCTTCCTTCATTGACTTTGTTGCTGGGTTTCAGGGATGTTCACAGAACAAGATGTTGTTGGCATGCATGAGAGACATGGTGGTGACCAATTAAGTGAATTCTTCCATGAAGGAAGTGGTGCGTTGGGTGTTTTGTAGATGAGATGAAAAGTGACTGTGTCCATTAGTGAGAGCAGGAAGTGACAGGATAGGTTTTCAGCCAATAGAGGCAATATCCAATTTGGTGCATGGCTGTGATGCTTTGTGAATGATGGTGAGGCCTCAACTGATCTTGTTTACACAGTCTTGTTGTAGAATTCTGTAGCCAGGGGGAATGAGGACATCTACGATGTGTGTGGAGGTTGATGTCATCAAGGTCTATGTTTTGAAGATGGCATCCAAGTCATGTGTGGTGATGAGGAAGGTGATTCCTGCTCCATGGTTGACTGCTGAGCGTACATTGGCAAGAATAGTTTTCATTCAGTGGTGGATGATGGAGTGCTGATGGGATTTCTGGTGACGCGGGTGAGGTTGCTGTGATGCAACGTCCATGATGTTGCTGGTTAGCGGCATGATTACTCCTGCCTCTTCTTGAAAGGTGTCTCAGGGGAAGGTGTACTTTGAGGCTTTCAACATGATATGATATGATATGGCATTTATAACGCACCTGTACACAAGTGTTTCTAGGTGCAACAAGACAAGGGAGGACAAAACAACAATCTTACTAGGCCTTGTATCATTCAGATCAGGGAGAGGAGAAGTGCCAGGGGGAGTGGAAGGGAGAATTGCAGGTAACTCATTAAGTGCAGCCAGCGGAGGTTGGCTCATAAGTGCATAGAGAAGGGACTGTAGGGTTGCTGGTACAGACCCTTAAATGCTGGGGGAGCCAGTGCGAGAGCAACTGGACATAAAGGAGCCTGAGCCCGAGTTCAGACCTTGTCCGTATTGCCACCCACCCATTGTCTGTAGTTCCACACACCCTACACATCCTTTTTCTAGTGGCTTACCCTCATCTGACCACCATTCCCACAATCCCACATTGAATATCATCCCATCCCAACCACTCTTGTCTTTCATCCCACCCCACTAAGCAACCCCTATTTGCCATCTTACCTTCTCCATATTTGGCATCACAATCTATTATCCTCCATATCCAATCTATCATCTAATCCTTATCTGTCAGACCTCCCCAACTGACACTCCATCTGTTACTCACCCACCATGCACCCATCCCATTGTCATGCCACCTGCCTCACACTTGCCCCATATGTCATTCCATCCCCCACACACTCACCTTCATCAGTCATACCAAACCCAATAAAACCCACCCAACCCTGTCTTCCTAGCCCCTTGTGTCAACCTCTTCTGTAACAATGGCCTGGAAAACTGCATATTTATGCAGAGGATCAGGAGCCAGAAGAACTCGGACTCAGTAACGGGAAGAGACAAAGTGAAAGTCAAAGCCCAGCTTTATTAACATCCAACATAAAGCAGGGACAACAAACACACAAAGGATTGTCACTCCCTGAGCTCTTCATCCAAAACAACATCTTTTATATCAAAAACAAGTTAGAATGATGATGTAGTGATACAAAACCTAAGGGGTGAGGGGATTGTTTAGGGGAATAGACTATACACATTTTCTATATGGGTTACACATTTAATTGGAAAATGCTTAACTGATGACTTCTCCTAAAACCACCTCTAAATTGATAACAACAAGAATATTTAATTTAGACATTTAAGCATTGGTTAATACAATACGTAATGGGCAGATTATCACTAGGAGTTTTAATTGGTTGGCCTTGGAATTACCAACCTTGGGCTACTGACATGTTATCAAGAATTGAGCAAAAAGGGAGTAGGGGGAGAGTGGTCCAAGAGCTGCATGTTGTAATTCAAGAAAAATGCTATCCCTAATATTCTAGGCTATGGGCCACGGAGATTGTCTTTATAGTTAGCCTTGTGTTATGTCTTGTGTCTGGAAATATGTGTAAGGAGTGAGGTAGGTGTCCTATCTGTGTTCTTCGTTGAAATGAATAGACAGTGTACTTCAATTATGGGTCAAGTGTTGGACAACCGTGGTTGAATTTAATTCACTGTGCATTTATGAGTATTTTAGCCAATATTAATGCAAATGTTATGGTCTCTCTATCTCCAGGGACTCTCTTGAGCCAATTCTTCATGGGGTCTTCTGACTTACAACTACCCTGCACCTGGCTCACAATGGTTCTTTGTACTTTTCCAGGCGTTAACTAATTTGGGAGTATTCCATTTTCATCAGAGAACACTTATCTCGTTCCTTCTCTGTGGCGTGGGGGTCCACCCTAATATCTTAATAACCTTGACATAGGCTATGAGCTACTGTTTGTTCTCTGCAAGATCTTCATTTTGTTATTTCAGAATTTTCCTTTTGTTTACTAAGAAGCAGGATGCAGCTTCCATTGTAGAAAAGATGGCTGTCCATTACTGTTTCTTTTTTTATGTTAGTGAGCTATACTCATGTGTCACTCATGTTGCATTTAGCTTATATATTGCTTATGTTAGTATTCTTCATGTCTTTATGGTTGCAATGTTAGTATTCTTCATGTATAAAAGCATATTTGACCTAGTGCCTTTTCTTCATAGTGAGTGCATATGTACTTCCTGTCTAATGGATGCATATGCGTGATTCTGTGATCAGCTTTCAGTTATACTCACCATCGTCAGCTTACTTCGTATTCATCTCTTGCTGTACCTGTCTGTGATAAGGGTAGTATGGTTTCCTAAAATATAGGGCCTCATCACGAGTTGGGCAGTAACGCCGCACTAATAGCGCTGGCGTTATTAGCCCTACCGCCAAACCCACCGGCGCTATTAGCGCCGGATCACAGGTTTGGCGGAATGGGTATTGCCCAGTCCCCATTTAGCCCATTCGGGAATTCCCCATTGGGCTCAATGGGGTAATTTTGCGCTTTTACCACCGGTGGATTTCCCGACGAAGGTAAACGTGCTGAAAATTGGCAAATTTTTGGCAGATTTCCCCCCAGCTGAGAGCTGGGGGAAATCAGCCGAAGCCATGATTTGGCGGACCCTTAAATGCACCAGTAACCGCGCTACCGCCACATTTAAGGGCTGCTACCAAACTTGTGATGAGGCCCATAGTGTTTCTCACCTTTACAATATTGGGCTGGGGGAGGGGCCATATGTATGAATGACGTATTCACCTGTCTCTCAACATTCCCCCCACTGGTCGAGCCCCCAACTACATCCTTCTTTTTGCCCTCAATGCATAAGGTATTTTGGGGATCCATATCTTAGTCACCCCTCTCAAGGTGCCTGCATGTCTTATGTGTTCATCCCCGCTCCATGCCATATAGCAGCACTCCCCATTGACATTACAATATGCCCATTGTCCAATGTAGTTACGAGGGTCTTGGGGATCAGTAAAGTTTGATTCTAGTGGGGCAATGAGGCTTTCTCTTATGTGGATAGGAGGTTGATTATCAGTTTGTGTGTGCCCATGTACATTAGTATTCACGTTTATCACTCCAACTTCTCATTTGGAAGCTTTTTTAGACCCATCTATTGTTATTCTCAGAACACAGAAGGCCAATAGTATGAATACTACTATAGCTATTAGTATGTTAAATGCATTAAACAGCCAGGAGGGTTTCCAGGTGAATAGGTAGCTGAACCAATCATAATTTGCAGGCTCATCCACCTCTTCCACCATCTTTGTGTGAAATTCTGTTAAGGTGGTGCTGGCCTGTGTAAGAATTCCATTCTCCCCATCGTGAGAGGTGTGTACGTGCAGCAAGATGATTCAATTTATGTGCACACGCCACCTTCCATGGCCGTTTTTAAATGAGGACATACCTGTTCTGGAGAGTTAGGAGCCTATTACCGATCATATTAGCATCAGAAAAAAGAGCAGCACATAAATGTCCCAGAGCAAGGTTAAAAAGGAGGGGGACGACAAAGAAACTCTCTGGCTAAGGCCTCTTCCGAGCACTAGAGTACTGTAATGAATGCCATTTGGATATTACACCTTGTCTGCAGCTCCACCCAACCATTGTTTGTAGCTCCATACACCCTACACATCCTGTCAATGCCACATTGAGTATCTTCCCATTCCAACCACTCCAGTCTTTCATCCCATCTCACTAAGCAACCCCTATTTATCATCCTACTGTCTCTACATGTGGTATCACAACATACTATCCTCCATCTCCTATCATCTAATCCTTACCTGTCATACCTCCCCAAATGACCCGCCATCTGTTACTCACCCGCCATGCATCCATCCCAATCTGTCATGTCATCTGCCTCACACTCACTCCATATGTCATTCCAACCCCCACACACTCACCTTCATCAGTCATATCACACCCAATACAACCCACCCAACTCTGTTTTCCTAGCCTCTTATGTCAACCTCTTCTGTAACAATGGCCCCAGGTTTATGCAGAGGATCAAGAGCCAGAAAAAGTGAAAGGCAAAACCCAGCTTGATTAACATCCAAAATAAAGGAGGGACAGCATAGAAACAAAGGATTGTCGCTCTAAGAGGTCTTCATATAAAACAACATCTTTTATTTAAAAAAACATCAGAATGACAACATATTGATACAAAACCCAAGGTGTGAGGGGATTGGTTAGGGGAATTGACCATGTACATTTTCTATATGTGTTAACTTTTAATTGGATAATGCTTACGGATGGCTCCTCCTAAGACTACCTCTAAATTGATAACAAGACTACATCATTTATACACTTAACTATTGGTTAATACAATACGTAATCGGTGGACTATCACCAAGAGTTTTAATTGGTTGGACTTGCACTGACAAACCTTGGGCAACCAACAGGTTATCAAGACATGAGCCAAATAGGAGTAGGGGAGAGAGGTCTAAGGACTGCTTGTCTTAATTCAAGAAAAATACCATCCCTCATCTTCTATGTCTCTAGTCCGGAGTATGCGTGAGGAGTGAGGCAAGTGTCCTCTCTGTGTTCTTTGCTAATGAATAGACGGTATTCTTCAATTATGGGTCACGTGTAAGAGGACCGCCTTTTGATTTAATTTACTCAATATTTATGAGTTTTGTTATGTTGTGTTATAGTCATTTCTAAAGCGCAACCAGCACCCAAAGGTATCTTGGCGCTGGAGAGACGGCAACATCCATAGCAGGTAAAACTGTCAGAGCCAGCTCATCTAAAACAAAAGTGTCTTGATTGCTTTCCTAAAAGCTAAATGGTGAGAGAGCTTCTTTATAGGAAGCGGCAGCTCATTTCACAATACGGTGGCTGCAACAGAAAAGGCATGACCTCCTATCTGAATACGTCAGTAGGGGGGTAGAATAAACCAGTCTGCAGTGGGAGAGCGCAAGTGGCGAATGGAATGATAATGCACAAACTTAGCCTGAAGAAACTCAGCGCCCTGATTATGCACGGTACGGTGCACAATACACGGGGCCTTAAACCTGACACGGGAAGCAAGTGTAGAGAACATAGGACGGGGGACATGTGGGCACCATAGGGGGAACCAGTAGCCACTCTAGCTGCTAAATGTTGCAGCCGCTGTAGTCTCTGAATAAGCCTCTTCGTTTGGGCCAAATGTAAGGAGTTGCAATAGTCCATCCGAGATAGTATCAAAGCCACAACCACTGGGGAGTGGAGAGACTCAGGAATCAGAGAAAGTACTTTTTCAGGAATTTCAGGTGGAAATGTCCTGCTTGGCAGATGGCTGCAACTTGGCTCTCCATAGTAAGAGAAGCCGAAAGTGTGACACCTAAGTTCTTCACCTTCCCCATAGGAACAGGGAGCGGGCCAAGAGACTCATACCAGAAAGAGGAAACCCAAAGTGAAGGATCAGGGGGGCAACCCACCACCAACACTTCTGTTTTGTCACTGTTCAACTTGAGCCAATTGTGGTTCATCCACTTACCCACAGCAGTCACCGCAACGACATCTCAGCCTGATATAGATCTAAACGTATCAGGATCTGAGTGTCGTCGGCATAGGAATACCACCTGATGCCTAAGGAGCGTATGAGACACACAAGTGCCCAGATGTATATGTTGAATAAGAGCGGAGACAAGGAGGAGCCCGCGGAACTCCACAGCTCAGATGGCAAGAGGCAGATAGAAAGGGTGGCATAGAGAGAGTCTGAGTAAGATCCGCCGGGAATGAGGTGAACCAGGCTAGTACTTGGCCAGATATACCCATCTGGGCAAGACGAGACAACAGGGTGGGGTGGTTGACAGTGTTGAAAGCTGCTGATAGAACTAGTAAAATCAGGGCACCCACCCTACCTGAGTCCACCAGCCTAGTCATATCATCCTGGAGGGCGACCAGAATGCTCTCTGTGCCTCTGCCATGTCTATAGCCAGACTGCGCAGGGTCAAGAAGAGAGGAAGATTCAAGAAATGATGAAAGAAGGGGGAACACCAGGGACTCTACAAGTTTAGTGATCAAGGGAAGAAGAGCGACGGGATGGAAATTCGCAAGAACAGTGGGGTCGAGTGAAGGCTTGTTTAAAAGAGAGATCACCCTTAAAGCTTTCAGCTCAGACGGGTTAGCTCCAGACTGGCAGGAATGATTAATGGCAGCAGTAATTTCTCCTAGGAGATCAGGAGAGATGTTTTTCAGGATGGCCACGGGGATGGAATCAAACGGGGAGCATGATTTGATCTTTAAAATAGCAGCCAGAACTACTTCTTCAGAAAAGAAAGGTAAAGTTGACCACTTAAATGGCCCAACTGGAATCCTCCCTTGAGTGGTGCAATAGTCTCTAGTAGGCGGACCAGTAGTTGCCATAAGGATATTTTGCTCAATATCACTGATCTTGGTGATGAAAAATTGAGATAAATCATCACATAGCTTCTGTGTAGGTGTAACGCATGAAGTGAGATTGTCAGCAGAGGAAAGAGATGTGACTGCCGAGAATAAGGCTTTAGGTTGGCACAAGGCTGTTTCGATTTTATTAGAAATCTATTATGTTTTAGCTGCTTTCACAGCCGTAGAATAGGCTGTTAAACATACCTTAAATAAAAGTTTAAGATGGGGATTGTAAGCTTTGCACCATTTGCGCTCAGCCTGGCTTAATTTTAATCGTTCTGCTTTAAGAGAGTTGGAAAACCAAGGCTCAGATGGTAACCTGCAAGGTTGTACCAATCACAGCAGAGCTACCTGGTCTGCAGCCTCATGAATAGTTTGAGCCAACAGGCAAAGGGTAGTGTGAATAGGCTTATTACACTTAGTTATAACTGATGAAACCAAGCTCTGAGTGTCAGCATTACACCAAGAGTGTAGCCAGATCTTGGGTATTGGAGACTTAGTACCTGGTAAGCCTATATTAAGACGGCAGGTTATTAAAAGATGGTCCAACTAAACTACAGGTTCTATCAACTGTAATGATAGGAAAGTATTATTAATGAAAATCAAATCCAATATATCACCCAGTTTATGAGTGGGAGACAGTACAATTTGATGTGGATCATGGTCTTCCAGGCTAACATAAATGCCGTTTAAGGTGGGTGACCTCAGGAGATTACATTTTAAGTTAAAGTCAACCAATACAATTAGATAATTATATCTCAATTGTAAATCAGCTAAGAGATCTATAAAAAGATCCCCAAATTTCCCCAATGAACCCGGGGGTCGAAATACTAAAAGTAAATGACAGAACCAGGCCAAGGATATGGTGCACCTAACCAGGAGGGCTTCCATGTCAAGAGCATGGTGCAGACTAAGCTGGGTGATGGTAAATTCAGATCTGTAGATAAATGCAACGCCAGCGCCGTGTTGTTGGGTGGGGGGTGATCGACATGGAAAATGCAGTAGTTCAGTAGGATAGCCTGAACAAGAGCTTGCGCCGAACTAGGAGCAAGCCTTGTCTCAGTCAAATTATAGCAGGTCGCTGTTCAGATATAAGATGATGTATTTCAGCAGCATGTGCCGGTAGGGATATAGTGTTTAATAGAAGCAGGGATGGAGATAGATTAGCCATGCCTACATTAGTAGCTTCAAGTGAGGAGTCAAGCATAGTTCCAGAGGGTGTAATGTTCCAATTCAAGGGGAATATAGTATGGAGAGGAGCAGACTTGACCAGCTGATTCCTGGGATAGTGCTGGCGGCCTGCTGGCCCGTTCTCGGCACGGACGGGCAGAGACGAGCCAGCCTTAAGCGAGCCTTCAGCGCACAGACAGCGTGTCCGCTGCGCCCGTCCGCTGTGCGGACGGTCTGCTCGGCACACATATGCCGGTGCAGAAATGGAAAGTAGGCGGAGGACCGCCTTGTATGAGACAAGGAAAGAAGACTAGCCTTTGCACTAGACTCTGACTAATGCAGCAATGGTACACGGCAATCACTATGAGGCGTGATGCAGCAGACGCTCAAGCAACAGTCCAATCACAGTGAACTAATACAATATGAAAATAATTTCCTTAAAATATCCAAAAGGTATAAAATAGCTCTGAGTGGCTTTAAACTAGCTATCCCCACAAGGAGCAGCCTCACGTCTCAGGATGCGGGTGGTCTGCTCAGCACATATATGCCGGTGCAGAAATGGAAAGGAGGCAGAGGACCGCCTTGTATGAGACAAAGAAAGAGGACTAGCCTTTGCACTAGTATTTATTTAATGAGTATTTAAGCCAATATTAATGTGAATGTTATGGCCTCCTCTACCTCCTGGAACTCTCTTCAACTTATTCTTCATGGGCTCTTCAGAGTTATAATTACCCTGCAGTTGGCTTACAGTGGTCGTTTGTACTTTTCCAGACTTTAATTAATTTGGGAGTATTTCACCTGCATCCTGTGAACACTTATTTTGTGCCTTCTCTGTGGTGCTCGGGACCTCTCTAATTTCTTATTAACCTTGGCTCTGGCTACAAGCTACTGTCTGCTCTATCCAAGGATCTTTATTTTGTTATTTCAGCATTTTGAATTCTCGTGATGCCTTAAGGCCTTTCATTTACTTAGAATTGTCATGCAGCTTCCATTTTGGGAAAGATGGCTGGCCATTACTGTTGTATTTCTACGTTAGTGAGCTATACTCACGTGTTTTTCATGTTGCATTCAGCTTATATATTGCTTATGTTCGTTTTCTTCATGTCTTTATGGTTGCAATGTTATTATTCTTCATGTATAAATGCATAGTGTGTTTTCTTCATGGAGATTGCATATGTGCTTCATGTCTAATGGATGCATATGTGTGAGTCTGTGATCAGATTTTAGTTATACTCGCCATCTTCAGCTTACTTTGTATTCATCCCTTGCTGTGCCTGCCTGGAATAAGGGTGGTATGGATGCCTAAAAGAATAGCGTTTCTCAGCTTTACAATATTGGTCCGGGAAAGGGGCCATAGTTATGGATGACGTATTCATCTGTCTCTCTATACTCCTATTGTTCCACATCCTCCACCAGCCACCACCCATCTGTCATCCAAACACCCCTCATCTTCAACGCACCCCATCTGCTTTGCCATCCCCCTGTGACATGCTAAGCCAACAATGTTGTAATACAGTACAATAAAATACAAAATCTTCAGCCACTGTGTGTTTTTGTGATAGAAAATTGAAGTAAGGGGTGACACGGATGAATATACATATATATGGGTTTATTATACGTGAGCTTATACATTAACATAACTAAAGTTATACTCTTATTTAAGGTCTACTGAAGGGGACATGAACGGTGTGCTTCTTCTTCTCCCTCTTGTCACCAACCGTCTTCTACCAACATTCTTCCCTGGAACTCCTCTCTCTTCCCTCATTCTTCCGTCGCATGGAGCGCTCGTGAATACGCTCGCTCACCGTCCACGTGCAGTGTCTGTGCAGTGTCTTTTGATGCTAAGACACTACACATCCCCCTTCCTTATGGCATATTAAATAACATTACAAATTCACATAGTCCAAAAGATGCTTTGGTTGTCTGTAGTGTCTTCCAGCTCTGGATTTTCTTCTGGATGTTTCCAAACGCCCATCTGGGATGTTTGCCAAGGACAAAGTGTTTGCAGTGTTGTGGATCGAACAACCTCTATCCACTCCAGCTTCACCAGCTTCACTACCATACTCACCACACATTTTTCTTTCTCCATTCTCTTGACTCCTCCTCTTCTCCAACCTTGTCACGACACCAGCACCACTTCTCAGACCATCATCAACTAAAACCATCACTCTTTCGTTGTTCCACACTCTGCCATTGTTAGTTTTCACAGCATGGGAGTATACCTCCACAACTCTGGCCGGTTTGGACCAATGACAACTATTCTCCCTTAAAGGTACAGGAAGCTTGATTCTCACTGAACAACCTACTTGTGGCACAATCCCTTGCTTACATATTTTCATGTCATGTAAGCTCTTGTTGGACATTTGTGTTTTTTCTTATACTGTCTCTCACTCCTTCTAGTTTCACAGCTGTTCCGACCATCACATTCATCCACCCTGGGAATAATTTGGTGTTAGCCCTTCTACCCCTGCTTAATTCAAAGGGAGATACCCCCATGGTGATGTGAGGCATGAATCTGTGAGCTGACAGTGTTTCTTTCACAACAGTTTTCTAATCTTTTCCATTAGCCCAAGCCAGTTTCACAGCATCCTTAATTACTCAATTACACTGCTCGACAATCCCATTGGATTGAGGGTGATATATCGCACAACACTTATGCTTAATGGATATCTCAATCAAATATTTTTCCATCATTTTGGATTTGAACTGCAAACCATTGTCCGTCAGAACTTCCTCAGGATAGCCTTCTTGTTCACATAGTTCCTCCATGAACTCAATAATGTTCTGAGTAGTTACTTGTGGCATGAACGTGACTTCCACCCATCTAGTCAGCATGTCGATGACACCCAAACAAAACGTGGAACAACCACCACTCCATATCGGACCAATCACATCCATGGCAATCTTACTCCAAGGAGTTTCAGGAATATCTCTCAAAACCATAGGATATTTTGCACCCATGCACACTTTATCACTTCTCACACAAAGGATACAGTTTCTGATTAGTTCTTCAACTTGAGGGTCGCATCCGGGCCACCAATATGTGTTTCTGATCCTTCTCTTCATTTTAACTATGCCTTGGTGGCCCCTCGTGGCCCATCTGCATTATTCTTTCTCTGAGACCATCTGTAGGCACCATTTTATCACCTCTCATTAGATACCCACTCTGCAGATATAATTTGCCTCTGACATCCTAGAAGGCACTAACTCCATCGCGAGCCATTTTATTTTTGTTCCACCTTCCTTCTTCAACATTTTTTACTACTTCCATCAGGACCGAATCTCTTCTCATCTCCTCATCCCATTCTTCTTTAGAAATTGATCGTTCAGATATCTCGCAAACAACTTCCTCCCATTCTGGGTCGTCCTCTCTGTCATCAAAACTGGTCAAGCGTGATAGACAGTCTGCTGTATATTTCTTTGACTCGGGAATATGTACTTCTTTGAAGTTGAATTCCTAGAGCCTGGAGACCCACTTTCTGATCCTGCTGATGACTTTATTGAGACCTTTCGTGTTGATAATTTCTACCAATTGTTTGTGATCTGTGGGAATGCTAAATTGTACTCCCCATACAAAACTTCTAAACTTCTCTGTGGCCCACTTTATTGCCAGGGCCTCCTTTTCAATCGTCGAATAATTTTTTTCCGCTCCCTTGAGAAGCCTAGAAGCAAAAGCAATCACTGATTCTCGTCCATCATGAAACTGAGAAAGTGACGCTCGCAACCCTACCTCACTAGCATCTGTTGTAATTACAGTCTGCCTTCCTCTCACGTAACTTTGGAGAGTGGGAGCCTTAGCGGGAGCTTCCTTGATGAAGTGAAATTCTTTTTCGCATCTGCTATTCCAAATTAATTTCTTATTCATTTTCAACAAACTCCTCAACTCCACAGTGTGATCAGAATAATTTTCAATGAATTTTGCATAATATTCTGCCATGCCTAAAAAAGTTCTGAGTTGTTCTTTGCTACAAGGTGTGATCATGAGCTTAATGGAGTCAGCTAAATCTTTCTTCGGCACAATTCCTTCTCCTGAAATCACGTGTCCCAAGTATTCAATCTCCTTTCTATTTATTTTTGACTTGTCTTTACTGAGCACCATTCCAGCCTGGTGTAATTTCCTGAGAACCCTGTTTAGTCTCATGTTGTGTTCATCTTGGTCATTGACATAAATTAGAACGTCATCTTGAAAGAATGCAACTCCTTCCTCTCCAGCCAGAATTCTGTACATTACTTTCTGAAATGCTGATGCTGCGGAAATTAGGCCAAAAGGCATCCTACAATATTGGTACAGACCCGCCGGCGTTATGAAAGCCGTCAGGTGTTTGGAGTGATCATGCAATTTAATGTGGTGGTAAGCAGCCGTCAGATCTAAAGTGGAGAAAAACTTTGCCGGCCCCAAGGTTGATATAAGTTCCTGGATGTTTGGTAGAGGGTGCCTATCAGGAATTACGCACTTATTAAGTTCTCGCAATCTCGCCTTCCCTGAGCTTTTCCTTACTATTACCATCGGTGAAACCCACTCCACTGCATCGATCCTTTCAATTACGCTTTGACTCTTCAGTTTCTGCAACTCCTTCTTTACTTCATCTCTAAGAGCCAACGGCACATTACGTAGTTTCTTAGCAATGGGCTTTGAGCCTGATTTGAGAAGAATTCGATGTGAAAAACCTTTTAGACAGCCTATTACATTTTTCTGGAACACCGCATCCTTTATCTTCTGAATATTCTCACCACCTTCACCATCAATTTGGTACACAGTATCATTGGCATTGGGATCCAAACGCACCTTCAGAAGTTTCTGATGGGTCCAGCTGAGCAAAGAAGTCTCACCATACCTTGAAACATAGATGCGACCATTTGCTTATCTGTCCTTGAACTCTATGGTGGCCTTGAACCAACCAATTAGATCTATTTTATAAGGGTATATTTGGCCCCTGAATCTACCATCATCACAATGGGGCAACCATTCACTGTTATCTCCGCCATGGGACTTTCAATTTGTACACCTTCAACGGAAACCATGAATACACACTCTTCCTCTCCATCACTATCATCAATCCAATGAAGGGTTGTATTTTCATGGTAAGTGCTCCTACAGCACTTAGCCAAATGTCCTTTGCCGCCGCACTTCCTGCAGATCATCTTCAGGGCAGGACATGTGTTGCTGTTCGCCCAGTGGGACGGACTACCACACCAATAACATGCTCTTTGTTTGGTTCTCCCCCTTATTCCTTGGGGAATTTGTCCCTTGTATCTCCTCCTGAAGTGGACATTTTGGTTTCATCTCTATCTGGTCTGTGTTTCCTAAAATTCTGTGTGGTTCCTCCTCTTATGTTTTTCATTTGAGGTTTACTACATCTGGGAGTCATTCCTTTGTTTGTGCCGCTTATTTCTCCTACTTCTTCATCTTGGTCAGATTGTATTGAGCTGATAGAAGGTTTGATAGAAACTTCTTTCATTCTATTTTCTAAAGTAAGTACACAGGTCTCTGTGTGTTCGACCTCTTTGGCTAGTCTTAGGACAACATCAAGTGAGGGATCATCCTCGGACCAGAGTCTCTCTCTGACTTTACTACTTCTGCATTCAAGCATAAATTGGTCCCTGATTCTCTCCTCCAGTTGTTGATTGAACTTGCAATTATGGGCTAATTTTCTCAATGCGGTGATGAATTGCTCTACTGTTTCATCTTTTTCTTGGACTCTCTTTCCGAATTTATATCTCTCTAGTATGGTACTAAGTTTCTTCTCGTAGTGATTATTGAGCTTAGAAATAGCAATGTCGTATTCGTTCATGTCCCCTCTTTCATCATCCGCTAGGTCAGGAAGATCCTCATACTTCTCTTGCCCTGTCGGTCCCAAACAGTGTAGTAGTAGAGATTTTTTTTCTCTCAATGCTATAATTTGTCCCACATACTACATGCGCATAGTGTTCAAAGGACTTGAGCCAACGCTTCCAGGGTAGGATTGGCTCTCCCACCTCTGGTAAGAACATGTTTGGCGGATGAACTCCTTGCATTGCCATTGTGGGAACCGGAACCGGGTGGCTTTAACACCTTAGTTGGTTGAGCAAAAATTGTAGTTGGGTAAACTGCACTGTCTTGTGGTCTGCAGCCCTTTAATGGAACTAGCTGGTCTTGTACAGAGGTAGTAGTAAAGAACCCTGTTTACTTCTCTATTGTAAGGGTAATATGTTAGATTGATGAGGAAGCTCGTGACAAAACACCTTGTGGGTTGTGAAAGCCTATGTCCCGGCGCCCTGCAGCAGGAACATGCAAAGATTACATTTTCTTGTTTGTTGTTAGCACGTTGTATTTGAGCAATAGAAATGTTCATAAAACCAAGTATTCATGCAAAAATATTTAGTTCTCTTGTTTGTTGTTAGCACACTGTATTTGAGCAAAAGGAAAGTTCATAGAACCAAGTATTCAGTTCATTTGCTCATTGTTAGCACACTGTAATTTGAGCAGTGGGAAAGTTCATAATGATGGTCGTAATAATAAGTTTGTCCTTCCTTTTACTGTGGTGGCGGGCTGTTCATTGCTTTCATCTAATTGAGGCACGGCCACCAGCAGCTGTTCGCTGTTTTGCTGTGGACCAGTAACTGTATAGCGAATGCGTGGTGAAAACACACCCACACAGCGAAGAGTCGGCGAAAAAAAAAACTTCTCCCAACCACAGGCCTACTTCCTTCCTGCTTTTTTTGGTGGCCAACCAGTATCTACGGCGAGTGAAGGCATGCCCCAAACAGTGGGCGCAGCTAATCGCAGTGGAGTGAGCGGCCTCCAGCAGTATCCCAGAACGGGGAAGGTGAAAGCTCTGGAGTAAGTTTGAGTGGATTGAGTCGAGGCGCAGGGCCGGAGAATGAGACTTTGCCGCTCCTGCCTTTATACCGGCCGGAGATCCCTCTCAACGGCCGAACGGTTCGATGATCCTCGTCACCATTCAAGTAAGGGGTGACACTGATGAATATAAATATATATGGGTTTATTATAAGTGAGCTAATACATTAACATAACTAAAGTTATACTCTTGTTTAAGGTCTACTGAAGGGGACATGAACGGTGTGCTTCTTCTTCTCCCTCTTGTCACCAACCGTCTTCTACCAACATTCTTCCCTGGAACTCCTCTCTCTTCCCTCGTTCTTCCGTCGCATGGAGCGCTCGTGAATACGCTCGCTCACCGTCCACGTGCAGTGTCTGTGCAGTGTCTTTTGATGCTAAGACACTACAAAAATTTAACAAAACAAACCTTGCCATTTTGGTCACTCGAGTATTGTATCTATACCCTATGCAGTTTCCTCCTCAAATCACATAACTTTAGTCAACTAGAGCAAAGTCCTTGACCCCTGACCACTTCCTAGAACCATTTCCCTCTAGCCATGGATGACCCACACCCTGAGTTCTACTGATGCAAAGTGCATATAGGTGCCTGACAGCTGCAAGCAGGAATCAAACTGGCATCCACACACCAGGCAACACAACTGAAATAGGACTCGTGAAGAGATCTGTGTGAAAATATGTCATATTTAATTACTGCTCAAAAAAGTAAACCAAAAGTAGCACTGCTTGCAAAAATATCTTAATAGCGTACTGATGAAAAATATCATGCACAAGTAAAAAAACAATATTTCATTCAGAACAAATGTAATTTCTTTTGTCACAAAGTGCATTAAAATATTCAAATATGTGATCAGTAAAAAATTATTAGGAAAATAAATGTCAAAGAGTCCATCTCAGCAAAAGCACGTATATTGACAGAGCAGAGAATGGGAGAATGTTAACTACAGAAAACATATTATCGAGGAACTATAAAAAGATTAGGCATAGCTCACCCTCAAAAAATAGACCTGTACTTACCATATAGAACACTTCAGCTCCATTTCAACCGCTCATAAAATACAGTGGCCTTCTCCACCAATTACGTCATACCCGCCTATCATCCCAAGCGTCTACCTACCCTTCTTAAATGCAAAAGAGATGCCTTACACCCTATTAAAGATGTTAAAAAAATAATCTTAAAGGAAAGAAATGTAAACTTCTTAGGAGTGTTAGGGTTTTTACATAGCTGATGTTGAAGTTAATTAAATTGCTTGTTGATATAACATTGTTGTGATTGATAGTGATATGAATGATTATACTGCAAAGAGTTTGTTTTAAATATCAAATGAGTTGGTATATAAATGTGAAATGTTAAATTGAACAATGATCAAAATATGTTTGCGACAAAACCGCTGTGACCTGTCTACCATCTTAGGACGCCTCGACTGACTAACCACTCAGGCCAGCATCATGACATGCAGTTGGGAAGTGGGAAGAATCACACGTTATCTGTCCTGCCCATCCCAATAATACCCACTGGCCCCACTGGACCCACTGACACACACCATGACAGCTGTTCACAACTCTTACTGAAGTGGTATTTATAAAAAAGGAATTATTTAAAACGCTATGTTTTACTTTTACCACCATACTCATAATGGAGGCTAAGGAGTACAAGTTATTGTTTGTCTCCAAGGTATTGGGAGGGTGTAATATGGCAACTGGCGGAGAATCCAGGCGTGGTTCCCTGGCTCCCCTATCCAGCACTAGGTAATCTATGGGTATTTCTAAATATTCCAAACCTTGGCTTGTGAGAGCCGCCACCTCCATTATGTGTTCAAAGGGCATACAGGTGCTTATCACTGCTATACTTTATAAAAGGGATTCTCCTAAGACTTACTTCATGCTTGGTGCATTATTTACATGCTCAGAAATACTACTCTCTCTTGGTCAATTGCAATCTGCTTTGAAGCACTCTCATTTCCCAATGTAATGGTACTAAATTTGTGAAGTGCGGTTGTGGAAGTGTATTTACTGCTGTCTCGCTGCTCGCTGCACTATCCATTGCAGATTTGGACTTGGATAATGAATCGTGCAAGACCCACCTCCTGATCACTGCAGGAGGACAGCCACGAATACTCATGTTTTTGAGCAACAAAAAGCACACATTTACACTCTACCTTCTGTTTCTTTTCTGTAGAAACTTGCTCCGCCTCTTCCTCCCAGCAACCTTATCACTGCCGCACCCGCGCATTTGTGCGCGCGCATTTGTGAAGTACGGTTATGGAAGTGTGGTTGCTGCTGTCTCGCTGTCTCGCTGTCTGGCGAGATAGCGTGGTAGTGAGGGAGTTTTGGTAAATCATATTGTTACGGGCAGTGAAAGTAAGTGTTATCAGATTTTCTTCTGTGTCAGTTTTTTGTTGACTTGCATACTGGATGAAACAATATACCTTGACTTCCAACATGCCATCAATTTCAGTACTAAGAGCAAATTGGCGTCCTGCCCCGAGATAATGTAAGTGTCAAAGCGCTCCCTCAGAGTCGCCTAACAAACCTCTTTCCACGCACAGGGCGTTCTATATATCAGCGCTCGGCATCCGTGACAGCGGATATCAGATTGTTTTGCACCGAGAGCAGAGATTCTAATGCCTCGAGTGTTTCTGAAAGTACCCCCCCTGTGGTGCCAATCTTGTCCCCAACTAAGAACACCACATGTAAACAGGTCTCCAACATGAGTCAGGAAAATAAAACAGCCAATCAACACACGGAACCTGGTGATCTAGTGGGAGAAGCTGAAAAGAGTGGTGCTCCAACAGATACTACTTTAATTGCTGCTTGCCTCATTGAAGACTGTCAGCAATTGTCAAC
Source organism: Ambystoma mexicanum (assembly GCF_040938575.1). NCBI lineage: Eukaryota > Metazoa > Chordata > Amphibia > Caudata > Ambystomatidae > Ambystoma > Ambystoma mexicanum. The sequence goes on from NC_090941.1 coordinate 82,304,442, forward strand.
TCTTGTGGTTGATGAAACTATATTGAAACCAGCGCTTTGCTCTGTCTTGGCACAGAAAAAGCTGTGGCAGGTGCATGCACATTTAACCATGATAGGTGAAATTGATGATGATGACATAGATTTCATGAATCAATCTAATAAATCTCATGAAAGCAATCATGAAGTCCTTTATATTTGTTCTAACATGGGGGATTTTATACAACTAGAAGAAGGGGAAGATGTGAAAAACACCAAAAACTTTGATCTAGAAACGCTTTCGCCAGTTTTGCCTACCACTTGTGAACAAGATGAGGGGCACTTGAAAACATCTCTACTCAATGACAAATCACATACACAATATGCAGAGGAGTCGGTTTCATTCATAGCCCCCACTCTCAGATGATCAAGATTTGATCCCACAGTACGTGAATCTGAATTTTTTATTCACACTAATCATCCAAGAAGGGGTTCCTTTCCAGAGGCTCCAGCCCTGAACAACACCCTAAGTGCCATGAATACGGCACTATTAGCTGTAGCAAAACTTTATGAAATCTTGGCTACTAAAGTCACAAAACAATCTGAGCACATTGTGAAGCTTCTATCCTTAGTGAGTCCAACCACGGAACAGGCCCGGCAGAGCTCACAGGGTCCTTCGCTAGATATAGGATGTGATCAAGCCACTGGGCCATTGGTTGAACAAGTAATAAATCATTTAAATTACCTTTTGCCTTCAAATAGGGATAAAGACAACAGTGTACTGGCCTCAGTTATCATAGAGCAAGGTTTGTCAACCTTTGTGGACCAGATAGATCTACAGGGTCAGGTGAATACTTGTCCAGATAACACTAATATATCCACAGAAGATCAAAGGCCAAAAACAGAGACGCTGATAGCGGCAGAGGGCAAAATGGCAGCCGGTGAACCTAGGAAAGATGACACTCACAAAAATATGTTTGAAGTATTTGGAGCGACAGAGAAGAAAACTATGCCCCCAAAAAACCATGGTGTCACAGACTTCTCAATCGAGAACCAAATCTAAAAGTAAGCCTGTCAAGCTTAAAGCAAGAAAATTAATCCAAATAAATTCAGGCAAAGGCAGATTGGATACTCTTAAAAATATTAGGCAAGCAAATGTAGTAGAATCTTGTCACGAGAATTGTTTGGCATATAAGCCCCTTGATGATTTGGCATGTTTGATCAAAGTGGCTCCTACGGACAATCAGATTCCATCACAGAAAAGTGGCAATGTATAGAAGTCATCAAGTTCCTTCAGTACCTTAGAGATACCACAAATTGCTGTAGATAATGGTTCCCTAACTGAGAAAAACGATGTAAAGACTCATGTGACTGCATTCCCCTAAATGCTGCACATTCAGAAACAGATTCAGAGCTCCATTGAATCTTACAAGAAGCTTGATTCCTCTTAACCCCAAAAGGCTAATGTGGACGATAAGGAGGGTCATCAACAAACTAGTAATATACCTCAGTCAAGCCATTGTCAAGATAACACAGCTAGCACCGCCTCGATACTGAGCTTATCTGAGCAGACACTGCACAGTCAACTCGTGGCCAAAGCCCCTACGGTACTTGGAACCTCTATTTCAGACCTACGTGATAAAATGAGGGTATCTATTGATGCCTACATGACACAGAACACAATTCAAAATCCAGCTGATGGTCAGCAACAGCAGATGATACAAACGTTCACAACACCTTCTATAATTCCGATGACATCCACAAGACAGGAGTTACGTGATGAAATTAAATCATTCATAGAAGCTTACATGATGCATCAAACTGTCAAGAATCAAAGTGCAGAATACCAATATTCCACAGGAAGAATGTTTCCATCCATAACGCCATTTCTAAAAGGCCCTAAACCTAGCCGGCAAATTACTGTGGATCACTTGGTATCTAGACCACCCCAACTCGCTTCTGTGAGCAGTAGAGAGCCCCAAGGTCTATATACTGACAGAGCTAGCAAACATTCTTGTGAAAAACCTTTTCACAATGAAGAAAACAAAAACATGAGTCAACACCGACTAATTATTAAATGCAGAGATCTCCCATATAAAAAATATAATTTGAACAGAACAAGTGTTTTAAATATATGTGCAGTGATCCCAGATTTGTCCACAATAACAACGGTAGATAATGACCAAATTGAATTCATCAATCATAATGACCTGACGGAAGCCCGGATGTACATGCGTTCAGCTCTTGTAGCAAATGCATTTTGGCAAGTGAGAATGGCATTATTTGATATGGGCTTCATTATAACGCAAGAAATGCCTTCCAATGCATTATTGAAACAGGGTCACAAATCACAAATTTTTGTAGCAAAAGATAGTGAATCTCCAGACCCAAGTCACCATACACAAGTGATGAATTCGTAACAATCCTCAAACAAAAAAAGTATAAGCTTGATATCTTGGAACACACAGGTCATAGACATCTCAGTTCAATATCAACTGGTGATGTAGCTGAGATTGACATAATTGCCCTACAGGAGACATGGCTCTTGTTAAAGCCAATTTGGGATTCCCATGCTGTTTTGTTTACACCTGCAGAAAAAGTTTCCTGGGTCACCCAAAAGGTGGTCTACGATTGGCCGTAAAGAAAAGCTGCGGATTTCAAACTCAGCTTTGCCACTCTCCTTCATCCACCTTCCAAGTAATTAAGCTATTCACTAGTAAAACGAAATTACCGATAGTTAATATCTACTGGAGCATTCAAACAATAGCATTTCAGTCAATTTATCACAATACTTGATACTCTAGAACTAGATACTGGAATTACTCAAACTATTGTATTAGGAGACCTTAATCTGCATCTTTATCCAGGTAGGGATGTTGAGCTATCTGTCAATGAAGTGACATGGTCTGCAATTATGGCCGAAAGAAACTTTATATTGTTGAATGGTAATGTTCTAGGAAATAAACCATCACAGGTGACATGTCATCGAAGTCCCCAGTACGCTATTCTGGATTATATATATGTTAACTCATCCTTCTTTATTTATGTCAAAACATTTGAAGTCATACACACTGATATGAGCGACCACAACAAATTAAGGATAACATTTGATATTCTGTTTCCAATGAAAACAATGACAACAAATCCCAACCTAGCAAATGTTTCAGTGAACAATCAAGGTACTAGATTGAGATGGTCGAGAGCTAAATTATGTAGATTTGACCAAAATCTTCATGAAGAATTTCATGGAACTGGTATAGAGAAGGGTGATTATACTCATGCAATGCAGATGTTTAGACAGATCATTTTATTAGACAATGGCATTAAGCATCAGCATGTCCATAATGCTTTGATAAGAAAGCTGAAATAAGGCGAGAGATTAACGGTTTGTACACCCTAGGTAACTCAGATTATATTATAAAGATCAAATATCTAAAAAATCAATATAAAATGTGGCTTAAAACCAGAAAAGTCAAACGACATCAAAAAGACGGTGCCGAGATGCTAAAACAGATAATGACTAAATCCACATCTGGCATCTGGTCCCTACTTAATCAGGCCACAGGCAATTTACAAGTGGCAGTGCAATCAAATATCCTCCAAGGCATAGCATGTTTATTTTCAAGACCTGTATCAATCACCATTGTTACTCACCACTCTGAAGTAGACCCAAGATGTGGATGAGTGACCTTGGAGATGATGGTTGTACAAGAATCGATATTCAGCCTTCCATCCCAGCTCCCCTGAGTACAAGACTCAGGTTTCCTCAAAGAGGGGCTCTTTTCTACAATGTACCTCTCCGCTGTTTCGATTGGGACAGACAGAGGTGTCAATTGAATAAAAGAGCGGGGAGAACACACACCGCCAATACCAATGCTGCAAAGGAATGCAAAGATATTATACAGTGTTGAAAATAAACCAAGTAATCAGAACAGCAGTATACAACAGGAAAATACCTAGGTAAGTATTGGAGTGGAGCTTCCCCGGGGTGAATCTACAAAAATATGAATAAGCACAATGAGTGGGAATAATTCTAAAGAGACTTCCTAATGTATTGAACCAATAACAACTAACCTGAATATGGATATTTTGAGGATGGAAAGTAGTCCAAGAAACAGAAGGCAACGATAGGAGAAAATAACAAACAGGAATGTTAGTATAGGGAAATAGCCCCGAACGGCACAAGGGTCGCACTAGTGCCGGATTGGTGCAGTATCAGCAAAGTGTTTTTTATGCACTTGAAGACAAGTTCACAAGACAGTCACTAAATGTCCCAGAATCCAACAAAAGGCAAAGGTCCAAACAAGGCCGTGGATAAAATTAATAGCAGGGGTGGAATTGCCAATTACAAGTGTGTATCTGAGCACACACTCATCCAGATAAGGCGTAGAAAAGTTCCGGATGGTTGATAGCAAGTCACCTGCGAGGAAGGCAATGTCGTTCCGCGTTTGGTAGCAGCTAGCTGGAATAAAGTACCGCAAGAGACAGCAGGAAGCAGGATCCAATAACGTTCCGGGTCAAAAGCCAGGCGAGCACGACAGAAATAAAGGAGGAGGCAAGCCAATCCAGAATCCAGGCAAGGGTCAATACCAGGTAAGCAGATTAGGAATTAGTGCGGAGAAAACACGAAGGAGTAAACGGACGTAACCGTTGTAGCTTGTAAAGCTAATTAGCAGCAACAAGCACCTTGGAAGACGGTGGTTTTAAAGTCGTCTGGGTGCGTGTCTTGCCGTACGTCTTCCACGTACAGGACGTGTCAGCTGACACGGACTCTGTCGAAATTTGTACAGGTGCCATGGCAACCTGTATCTGCTCCACAGAGGATCTTGTAAAGGAGTCGTATTATGCAAGGAAGCCCGAAGTGTAACAGCATCCTCCCCCAAAGACACCGGCAACCCTAAGGCGGAATGGAAACTCCTCAGAAGCTCCGGACAATGTAAGTTGGACAAAGGCTCCCAGGCACGGTCCTCCGGCCCATAACCTTTCCAATCCACTAGGAGGAAAATGTACCCCTAGACACCCTGCAGTCCAGGATGCGCGAAACCTCGTACTCCTCCTCTCCATCCACCAAGATCGGCGAGGGACGTGTAGGTAGACGAGTTCCCTGGATGAAAGGCTTGATCAGGGAGACGTGAAAAACTGGATGTATACGCCATGAGCGTGGCAGGGAGAGCTTGACTGCCACAGGATTTATAACATCAGTAATGGCATAGGATCCCACGTATTTCGGCAAAAGCAAACATTTGCCCGCAATTTGTAAATAACGGGACGACAACCACACCTTCATGCCGCTCTGATAGACCGGTGCCGGGGATCAATGCACATCAGCATATTTTTTGGCACGGTCTAGAGCTCGGAGCAAATGACAGCATACATCCCGAAGGGAAAAACCCCTGTTGATGTATGCATAGAGTTGTTATATGCAAACTCCGCGTAAGGCAGAGAAGTAAACCAGGACTGTTGGACCTGAAGGCATAAACAGCGTTGGAACTGTTCGAGAGTAGCGTTGGTTCTCTCAGTCTGCCCATCCGTCTGAGGATGGTATGTTGAGGAATACCTGTCCTCGATGCCCAGGGAAGCTGTAAGAGCCTTCCAAAATCGTGAAGTAAATTGTGTACCATGGTCGGAAACAATGACCGAGGGTAAGCCAAAGAAACGAAACACATTCGTCATGAACAGTCTCGCCAATTCCGGAGCCGAAGGCAAACTGGAACAAGGGATGAACAGTGCGTATTTTGTGAAATAATCCACAATTACCCAAATGGTGTCATGACCCTGGACGTTGGGGAGTTCCACAATGAAATCCATTGACACCATCTGCCAAGGTTTGTACGGAACAGGCAGAGGTTGTAGTAAGCATACTGGTTTGGCTCTAGAGGTCTTACATTGAGTGCATATGGAACAGGTCAAAATGTAGTCCTTTACATTGAGAGCCATGGAAGGCCACCTAGCCCAACGCCGTAAGGCCTCAAGAGTTTTTTGGCTTCCTGGATGTGCTGCAACCAAAGAATCGTGAGACCACTGGAGAACGAAGGTTCTAGCTTGACCTGAGGGCACATAGATGCGTCCTTGGATTAATGGCATACCCTGAATTACTTCTAGGTTGAAATCAGCGATTTCTTTTGGATGGGTTGAGACCCAATCAAGGATGATCGAACACAAAGAGGGCTGAACCGAACAACCGCACACAACTTTGTTCCGTAGGAGAAGAAGTGATTCGACCTGTTGGGACTGGCCATCCGCATGGAGGCGTGATAGAGTGTCAGCCGAAACTTGAGCTTTAGCAGGACGGTATGTGATAACAAATTGGTACTGTGAAAAGAATAAATGCCACTGCGCCTATCTAGCTGTAAGACATTTCATAGATTTGAAGGCTAACAGACTACGGTGATCCGAGTATACCGTTACAAGGTGTTTGGCCCCCAGAAGGTGATGTCTTCATTCCAACAATGCATCTCTGATGGCTAAGAGTTTGTGTTCCGTGATGGAGTAGTTCCTTTCGTAAGGTGCCAATTTACGAGAGAAGTAGGTAACAGGATGAATCTCGCCTGAATGAGGACAGGTTTGTGACAACACCGCCCCAAGAGCAAAACCTGAGGCGTCAGCCTCAACAAAAAAAGGAAGATCGGGATCAGGATGTTTGTGGACAGGGGCGGAAGTGAAGGTGGATTTTAAATGATCAAAAGCCTTCTGAGCTTCGGAAGACCATACAAATGGTACCTTGGAACTTGTCAGGGAGGTAAGAGGTGCAGAGATTTCAGAAAAGCCATTGATGAAGCGTCTATAGAAATGTGCAAATCCCAGGAATGATTGCAAAGATTTGACTGAATTGGGCACAGGCCATTCCAGGATAGCACTAATTTTGGACTGGCTCATGCGCACCCCATTGTTAGTAAGGTCATACCCCAAAGATTTCAATTCTGAGGCGTGAAATATGCACTTTTCGGCTTTTACAAACAATTTGTGATCCCTCAGACGTTGGAGCACTGTTTTGACATGTATTTCATGGTCTTCCTGGTTTGTGAATAGATCAAAATGTCATCCAGGTAGACTACAACAAAACTGGTCAAGGATGTCATAAAACAAATCATTCATGAATGCCTGAAAGGTGGCCGGGCATTACATAGCCCAAAGGGCATCACAAGGTATTCAAATAGACCGTGACGTGTTTTAAAAGCAGCCTTCCATTCGTCCCCCTTTCTAATACGGACCAGATTATAAGCTCCTCTGAGATCAAGCTTAGTAAATACTTTGGCGGATCCCAAATGATCAAGGAGAACAGAGATCAGGGGGTACTGGTTTTTTATGGTAGCTGCATTCAATGCACGAAAATCAATACAAGGACGTAAATCCCCTTCCTTCTCAGGAACAAAGAAAAGTGGTGATGCAATTGGTGATTTGGATGGACAAATAAATCCCATGGCCAAGGCCTTGTCTATGTACTATTTAAGTACTTTATCTTCTTTGAGAGTGAGTATATACACCCTGCCGGATGGTATCTTTACCCCCGGTACTAGGTCTATTGGGCAATCATAGACTCTATGTGGAGGTAGAGTCTCTGCCATCCCTTTGTCGAAGACATCCGCATAGTCTCCATATTGAGAAGGTACCATAGAGACAGCGTTGTTAGAAACGGCTCCAATATGCATAGTAGGAGAAACCAGTGCCCTGACAGGACTATTCTGGCTCATTCCAAGCAATGTAGTGCATCAGGTATTGCATATATTGGAAGGGAACTGAATCTGAGATGTCGACCAATCGATGGCAGGGTTATGAAGCTTCAGCCATGGAATACCCAGAATGACTCTGTAGGCCGGCGCTTTGATGATATCAAATGATATCTCTTCAGTATGGCCTTCTTCGGTACTCATATGTAATGGAACCATCTGGTGAGTTACCATTCTGGATACACGGATTGAACCGTCCACTGCATTCACTGTTTCAGTTATAGCTTTGCGAATCAGTGGTATCCCTGACATAGAGGCAAAGCATTGATCAACATAATTACCCGTTGCTCCTGAATCAATCACTGCTGTTGTCTGGAATGAAACACCACGATTCAGGGAAAACGTAACAGGTAGGCGAACTAGATGGCTTGGGTTCTGTACTGTAGAGTCCAAAGGTGAACTTCCTGACGTAAGGACTCCGTCTACTGTCGGGATTTGGTGTTTCCCGCATTTCTTTTGGGTTTTTGGGACATTCGGGCAGTAAATGGTCAGAGGCCCCACAATGCATGCAGAGATTGTGCGATCTACGATATTCTCATTGAGCAGGGGTGAGTGGACCTCTAACCACACCAATCTGCATAGGTTCTGGCGCAGGAAGTGAAGAGGACAAGGTCTCTGCTGGAACCGTGCTGACCAAAGCAGGTTTCTTTTCGCCACGTCTTTCGGATTTACGGGCATCAATCTGAAGGACTAGATCTAGCAGTTCCCCAAATGCTGTGGGGACTACAGAAACAGTGGAGAGGATGTCCTTTAACTCATCTGAGAGGCCTTGATAGAAGACTGCAGTCTTCTTTTCTTCGGGCCAGTCAGTTTCTGCTACCAACTGATTGAAACGGGCCAAATAAACCAATAGGGAGTTGTTCCCTTGTCGATGCTTTAAGAGTTCAAGGTCAGTAGCTTGAGGAGTATAACGTGTATAAAAAACTTTACTCATCATAGCAAAAAGGGCGTCACAATTGTAGAGAACATGACTGTTGGATTCTAACAATGGGTTAGCCCATGCGGCTGCAGTGCCTCCTAAATGTGACAAAACAAAAGCCGCTTTAGTAGTAGAAGTAGGGAAGGAAGCGAGATGGCACAAAAAATGCAGTTTGCATTGGTTGATGAAGGTTCGGTATTGTTTAGGATCGCCTAGGAAGCGTTCAGGAGGAGCTAGAGGGAACTGGGTTGTAAGCATAATAGGGTTTGATTCCTGCTGTGGAGGTGGAAACCCTGATCCTGAAGATGTAGCACCAGCACCGGCCATCTGTGGCAGTGGTGTGGTAACCAAGGCCTGAATGGCGTCCATACGTTGGCGCAGTGCCTCTTCTGCATTGGTCAAGTCGGTTTGTTGATCCGTGACCATTTGCACGATTTGAGTCAAAGCGTCACTGGCCTCTGTGGACATTGTTTGCGGCTGCTAATTCTGTTACTCACCACTCTGAAGTAGGCCCAAGATGTGGATGAGTGACCTTGGAGATGATGGTGGTTGTACAAGAATCGATATTCAGCCTTCCATCCCAGCTCCCCTGAGTACAAGACTCAGGCTTCCTCAAAGAGGGGCTCTTTTCTACAATATACCTCTCCACTGTTTCGATTGGGACAAACAGAGGTGTCAAGTGAATAAAAGAGCGGGGAGAACACACACCGCCAATACCAATGCTGCAAAGCAATACAAAGATATTATACAGTGTTGAAAATAAACTAAGTAATCAGAACAGCAGAATATAACAGGAAAATACCTAGGTAAGTATTGGAGTGGAGCTTCCCCGGGGTGAATCTACATAAATATGAATAAGCACAATGAGTGGGAATAATTCTAAAGAGACTTCCTAATGTATTGAACCAATAACAACTAACCTGAATATGGATATTTTGAGGATGGAAAGTAGACCAAGAAACAGAAGGCAACGATAGGAGAAAATAACAAACAGGAATGTTAGTATAGGGAAATAGACCCGAACGGCACGAGGGTCGCACTAGTGCCGGGTTGGTGCAGTATCAGCAAAGCTTTTATGTGCACTTGAAGACAAGTTCACAAGACAGTCACTCAATGTCCCAGAATCCAACAAAAGGCAAAGGTCCAAACAAGGCCGTGGAGAAAATTAATAGGTGGGGTGGAATTGCCAATTACAAGTATGTACCTGAGCACACACGCATCCAGATAAGGCGTAGAAAAGTTCTGCATGGTTGATAGCAAGTCACCTGCGAGGAAGGCAGGAAGCAGGATCCAATAACATTCCGGGTCAAAAGCCAGGCGAGCACGACAGGAATAAAGGAGGAGGCAAGCCAATCCAGAAGCCAGGCAAGGGTCAATAACAGGTAAGCAGATTAGGAATTTGTGCGGAGAAAACACGAAGGAGTAAACGGATGTAACCGCTGTAGCTTGTAACGCTAATTAGCAGCAACAAGCCCCTTGAAAGACGGTGGTTTTAAAGCCATATGGGGCGTGTCTTGCCATACGTCTGGCAACCTGTATATGCTCCACAGAGGAGCTTGTAATGGAGTCACATTCTGCAAGGAAGCCCGAAGTGTAACAACCATTCTCTAATATTCAAAGAGAGACAGTGTCTCATGAGTTCTTGTTTGACATTGATGACATCAAAAATTATATTAGTAAGTTAAGTAAATCTCGTGCCATAGGCCCAGATGGGTTGCATAACGCCATGCTTAAAAATTATCCGGATGAATGGGCTGGCATTCTATCTCAAATATATGGCCATGTCTTTAAAATTGGTAGCATTCCTGATACTTGGAAAAAAAACAATTGTACTGCCAATATTTAAAAAAGGAGACCGAGAAGATCCCAGGTCTTATAGACCAATAGCGCTTTTGGACTGTTCGGGTAAACTATTTGCCGGATTGTTATTAAATTCCCTCAACAAATGGTTGAATACCCAGAATATCTGTGATCCATTTCAGACAGGCTTCTTACCGGGCATAGGCACGGCCATTAATATGATTACTCTTACAAGTATTATACAGAGAACCTGCGGGTATAAACAAGCTATATACATTGCCTTCATTGATTTTAAGATGTCATTTGATGCAGTTCCACGAGAGCTTCTTTATAAAAAAACTTGCTGATGCACATTGTCCTTGGGAAATCCTAAAATGGATCATACAATTACACACAGATACCACTATTCAAATAAGACTGACGAAGGGCGGATTACTGACGGATCTGATTGAAACTGCCATGGGCTTAAAGCAGGGCTGCCTGCTAGCATCAGCATTATTTCACTTTTTTATCTCCGATGTATGCCATGCTTTCACGAAATTGAATACTGATTCGCCAGGGATTATGGGATCACAGGTACAATGGCTATTGTACGTAGATGATATGGTTCTCATATCCCAAACCCCCAAGGGCTTGCATACATTACTTAGAGCACTGAATGGATATGTCCAGAAAAACTGCATAAACATTAATATCTCAAAGACAAAAATAATCCAACTTGGGACACGAAAGCAGAGAACAGCTAGACTGCAGTGGCCTCTTCAAAACTGTCAAATATCGGTGGTAACATCTTACTATTTCTTAGGTACGACCATTTCTAATCAATGGGCAGATGACTCATTTTACCAACAGGGTATGTTAAAACTTCAAACAGCAATTTCGCAAGCCCGTATTATCAAGGCACGGTACTGTAAGTTTTCAATCTTGCCATTAATCACTTATTCAAACAAAAAGTAATGCCAGTTATAATGTACGGTGCTGAAACTATAAAATTGCTAAATTATAACCATTGGGCGGTCAAAGAGGACGCTATTGGAAGCAAGTTTTAAATCTACCCAACTCCCAACCATTACCATTAATAAGACATGAGCTTGGCCTACTTTCCCTATATGCGATCTTCAGGTGCAGAGTTCCAGTCTGCCCCAATCCCTGCTCTGTGTTTCTTGGGACAGGAGCTGCACGACGTGCTCAGTCCTGTTTCTGTTTCCATTGGAAAATCATTCATGTACTGTGTTTACGCGCGGAGCTCGGCGCAGAGTTCAGGTGCAGAGTTCCAGTCTGCCCCAGTCCCTGCTCTGTGTTTTTTGGGAGAGGAGCTACACGACGTGCGCAGTCCTGTTTCTGTTTCCATTGGAAAATCATTCATATACTGTGTTTACGCACGGAGCGCGGCGCGGAGTTCAGGTGCAGAGTTCCAGTCTGCCCCAGTCCCTGCTCTGTGTTTCTTGGGAGAGGAGCTGCACGATGTGTTCAGTCCTGTTTCTGTTTCCATTGGAAAATCATTCATATACTGTGTTTACGCGCGGAGCGCACGCAGACAAGACCATGTTCCTTGTGTCGGGTAAATGACTTTATCCGCTGAGGGTCTGCAAACCCGAAGGAAAACCCTCCAGCATCGACGTATGCTGAACCCGTGGACGGCTCTGAAAGCAGTTTCGGGAGAAAGGGTAAGCAAATCTACTGGGCGAGCACTCCACGCCCCCTTAATGCTACCCGCAGCCTTACCTACTGCTTTGCAAATATCGATGTTGTCTTCATCTGCGCCCCCGTCCGTCTCTTCTACCGCTCCAATCCTCTTGCCTGAGTCGCAATCCGAGGAACAAACTGACCTGGCCGTTAGTCAGCTGATAAACACACTTTGTATTCCTCGCAACGAAATGTGCCATAATGCGCATGAAACCTCATCTGAATTTTCAGCAGTTCAGGATTCTGGCTGTTAATGACCCTTACCTGACATATCTCCTGTTCTCCCCGAGTCGAACACAGGTACTTCTCAAGGTATTGCAAAGCCAAACTCAGCCACACAAACCATCGATGCATCCAGTGAAAAAAGGCCATCATCATTTTTAGTCAGCGATGAAGAGCTTCTGAAGATCTCAAATGCTGATGGGGCTCATTTGACTATTCACCATTCTGCATCTATCGATCCCTCTGTAAAAAAAGAGTCTGATGCCAAATATTGCCCCAGTCTGCATATCTTCAGAAAATGAATTGCAACGTCAGATAATCATGCCTTTGATATGCGAAGAACAAACTGTCGCCGGCCTGCATCGCCTTCAGGAGCCTGCGAGAACTTCACTTATATCATCAAAAGTTCCCCTGAAATCGACTGTCACACCTGAAAGGCAAAACATGAATGTGATTCTACTATTCCCACTGCAAACCCTTCACTACTGACTGCTGGCGAAACCTCAGTAAAGCCTGTTCGCGGCAGATACGTGACAGAACGTGTCCCTGAGCATATCGAATCTGGGAATGACAGCGCTCTTGCTTGTCAAGCACCTGAGGGACCTGACCCCCGTCCCAAAGCCACTTCTGGATCGCTCATGAATGATTGCACGCCTTTGTGGGCCCCTGCTAGTCTTCTCAGTCTGCACTCCACCCAAAATAATCTCGACTTAAGTTCCATTGCACAGGCACACCGGTTTCAACGTATAGTCGAGCTTAAATCTAAAGCTAGTGCACCAACAACAATGGTGAATGATAAAATAATCCTGAATGCAAGTACGCTTCATCCAAAACCTATTCACCCATGTGATGAGGCTACTGCTACAACTCACATGAGAAACTCTTCTTTTACAAATTCTCACTTCAATTTGGATAACCCACATTCTTCGTCGATGGGACACGTGCCAGGATTGTCTCCCCTTGAGCATCTCTGTTTAAGCGCTCTCTCAGATTCATAACAACGTTTTAGCTGCTTCTGCGGTCACTCTTGCTCCCTTTACAAAATTGCTTAAATCATTAAATGGGACAATATCTGACCAAGGAGCGGCGTTATCAAACCTGGCAATGAGGTTGGATAAACTAAATCGCTTCACTGGCTTCCTACAAGATCAGATGGAGACGGATGCAGAAAAATCATTAAGGTGGCAAGACAGGCTTAGCGATTTGGCTGCTTGGCATCACTGTCAAAATGATTCTTTAATTGAAGGTCTACTAGAAGCGGTAAAATGGTTGGTAAGAACGCCACCGATGACCAAAGAAATCAATCGAACAAGTCATTCAAATAAATGGAGATTTCTCTTCAAAAACCTTGGCCCCTCTTGTGGGATTAGCCCAAGACAATATCTCGGCTCCAGTTTCTTTTGCAAATCTAGCAGAAAGTGTGAAGGAGTTCAAAGTCGTTTGAGCAATGATGCTCCCTTGGTACAAATGACCTCTTTATTACCGCAACCTCCTTCTGTGCCTGAGAAAGTATATGACCAAGTTAGCTCCTCTGCAAATGCTTTTAACATTTTTAATGGTTCTGCTAAAACCATCATAACGAGCGACATGTGCGAATGTAAGAAATATAAAAGATCAAACTCAAAAAAATAAGACACAAAAAAATGTCCAACAGAATGTGAAAAAATGTATAAGAAATATACCAACGCCTAAAAAAAAAGCCTTTTTGAACGTTAGTCCAATCCCACACAATCTCCAAGTCCTGCTGCCCCAATGCCTGCGCGAGATGCAGAAACTGAAATGCAGACTTCTAAGAAACCAGTGAAACGTCAACAAGTCGACTTCAGTGCTAACAGTGTTTCCAGCTCTAATTCTGATGATTTATGTAATCTGTCAACATACTCAATTAAGACTGATGACTTCGCAGATGGGTCTTCCGTGGCTAAAGAAGTTGGCTCGCCCCACTCTTCTGAAGTGAGATTCACTTCTGTAAACGCCGACGTAAGAATCAGTCAACCTGGGAGTGTAGTAAAGTCAAAAAGCGTAAATGCTATGAAGGACAAAGTTTGGACTTTCTCCTCCAGGTTCAATCCAAAACAAACACTGAATCAGAGGAAATCCGGTCTCCATTACTCAACCAGAGAACAAGAGAATCTAAATCCTCAACAAAAATAGCTGTCCTTGGAAACTTCGGCTACAAAACATCCATTCAGATGAGAACAAGGTCAATTTAAACAGAGGAAATGTCCTAAATCTATTTGCCTGCATCCCTCAACTCTGGTCAATATCAACAGACGATATTAAGATCGTGGAGTATACCACGGAATTGACCTCCGATCAAGTTTTACTTCACATACCATCTGTTGCTGTGAAAAAGCTCTTACTTCAAGCAACAGAAGATCTTCTGTTGTATGGTTTTGATCTTACTGTGGAACCTGACACCGAGTCCTATGCTACAAACTCATCGAAATTCTCAAATGGCGATGATTCCCGAAGTGTCGACCAGCGATCTGCCTTGCGCAAATCTCTATCTCTTCCGCAGGCAAGTAATCAGAATTCAAAACATCAGGCGAGCAATGGAAGAAGTGGATATGTGAGAAAATCAGTAAATGGATCCCGAAAATAACAATGAGTGACCATCCCACACGGTGAGCTAACTTTGCTCTCATGGAACACTCGAGGATTCACTCACTTGTTTAACAACTTTACTGAACCTCTTGAGGATGTATTTGTAATCTGTCTGCAGGAACCCTTGCTTGTGACTCTCCCACACGTGATGGGTATATTACTCTTATAAATCCAGCCAGAAAAAATACTAAGGGACGTCCTTTTGCCGGCTTAATAACGCTTCTGAAGCTCCACAATTGGTAGACACTTTTGGCCTCCACTAATCCAAATCCTTTTGTTCAAAGTACTTTGATTCAAATAACATCATCAAAAAATAAGTCTAACTTACTTATAATCAACGGATATTGGAATCCTGTTATGATTTCTGCAACGTTGTTTATCGACACTGTAACAACCTTAATTGATACTTTTCTCAACTACAATAATTTATCTATTTTGATATGTGGCGACTTCAACTGTAGCTGGTTCAAATATGATTTACATCTGAAGACAAATGTACGGTTGTTAGATAATGCAGTTGTGCCAAGAGGCCAAGCCTAGTCCTATGCCCTTTCTCAACGATGCTGTCAGATGGTCAATGGATCCATAAAAGGTGATCAACCCTCTAGACCGACGTGGCATGGTATGCAAAGATATAACACTCTTGATTACATCTGGGCATCGGATAACCTTTTTATAAAACTGTTTTCCCTCAATGTGGTGCAGAAGAATTACAGTGATCATGACATGTTACGGCTTGTTTGGTCACAAGAAGGATGTGACATGCCTGAAAAATATGCTCCTAATCTGGCAATAAACACTTCAGGCAACAGGCTTTCCAGAACTGGCCCTTTAATCGCAACCCTATCTCATAGACTTCTTGAATCACAGAATGTGGAATACACACCATGCTGGTTGACTTTACACTGAAAGTGGTAAATTCACGAACAGTGGGACACATTCCAAAACACTTATATTGTCATGAATTAGCTACGGCAAAAAAGAAACTAAGACAAGATTTACGCACGATCAAGAAACAACGGATCGACCAAGTTGTCAAACTAAGGAAAATCAAAGAACGGCAACAGCTTTACCGCAATTGGTTGAGATCTCACTTCATTTTAATCGATCAAAACCGTGAAGAAACCATGCTAAAATTATTAATTTCCAAAAACACACATGAAATCTGGGCGATTTTGAATAAAGGCAACACAAATTCCATATGTCCTATTTCAAATGAAATCTGTTGCGATACATGGTGTGAATATTCATGTAAAGCCTAAGGTTATACTGAATGTGCCCCCAGCGCCTTCAGAAATTGCTTGGGATATTACTCCTTCATCCCAAGACCTCGAATTCGCCATTGGAAAGCTCAAGAATTCGAGAGCTGCTGGTCCGGACCAAATTTCGAATTTAATGTTAAAAAAACACAAAGTACATTGGGACAAATTTATTCAAGGCTTATTTCTGAAGATCTCGACTAGCAAAAAAACACCTACCGCATGGTCTAAAGCAATAGTGGTCCCAATTTACAAGAAGGGAAGTAGAGCTGATCCTGCTAACTATCGGCCTATTGCCCTTCTTGATACAATAGGGAAAGTATTTGGTTCCCTTTTACGTCAAAGGCTGGTTGACTGGGCACTCAAGGCCGGAAAATCTGACTGTCGGCAAACTGGGTTCACGCCCCAAGTAGGCGTGGATGTAAATCTTATCCTACTAACAATCTTGAAATGAACAGCCTTTGAGTCTAAAAAAAAAGTTTTCTTTGCTTTCGTCGATCTACGACAAGCATTTGATGCAATTAATCGCCAGAAATTATGGGCCAAACTACGATCATGGAATTGTCCAGAACAGCTTTTAGACCCAATTATCGCCTTACATACCAACACGACAATTCAAATAAGATTGAATTCTCAAAGCGATCTTACTCCATCAATAAAGACACATAAAGGGGTAAAACAGGGATGCCCACTTGCAGCGGATCTTTTCAAATTATTCCTTGCTGATCTGCCAGAATGGTTGGATGCAGTTCACAGTTTTCCGCCAAAGATCAACGGAACGCAATTGAAATGTCTGGTCTATCCTGACAACATTGTCTTAATTGACCAGACACAGATTGGGCTACAACGTCTTATCCAGAGGCTAAATGAATATCTGATTGTAAATGACCTGTCCTTAAACACTGAAAAAACGAAGATCATGTGTATTGGGCATATCACTTCAAGGAAGGACAAAAAATTCAGATGGGTCATTGAAAACAAGTGCTTAAATATTGTGAAAACAATTTGTTACCTGGGAGTTTTGATAACTGCGATTTAATAGACAGAACTAACATGCTAAGCTTACAAGGAGCCAAAATCAATAAAGAATATGGAAAATGTTCAATTGCTCCTGTAACTATGTTCTACCTGCAGAAAGTAATACCTACACTCACTTTTGGCGGAGAAGAAGGTTGGAATCTGAATCACACCCTTTGGCATAGAATAGAAGGAAAGTTTTGGAGACGCGTACTGGGCCTCCCAAACTACATCTCAATTATTGCCCTGCGATATGAATTAACATTAAATTCATTATATATGACGATCGTTTGGAAATCGCTATCCATCTTGCGAAAAATGTCTCTTGCATCCAAAATTCCTGCGTATAAAATCTTCACCATCGAAAATGATTGCCTACATCCTTCACTTTTAACAACATGGGTGAAAAAAATTAAAAGCGATAATGGTTGAAGCAAATATCAGTGAGGCTGAGCTCCTGTCTCGTCCGCAACATGCCAAAAAAAAGCCTGAGATATGGGACTGAATCGTTACATATAATGGGTGGTCATCTCTCAAATCAACTTTGCCCCTTTCTTGAAGCATAGTGAAATTGCATCATCAACCACAGTATCTAATGAACTGCCAGTCATAACACCCTAAGAGCCAGTTCTAAAGATTCCGTCTAAATGCACTATGCACTAAAGAAATGCAATGGATACGGCATTATAAAAAAAAATTAGGGACAACAAATGTCGGTTTTGTGACACACAGGTGGTCGAGTCCTTAAAACATCTTGTAACCGACTGTCCCATGTTGATTTCTCAATGAGAACTCCACCTGTGTAAATTCAAGCACTCTTTCTATGATGCGGATGGCTGGTGGGATCTTTTCGTTGCCAGCGAAATATCAATCTTTCATGCAGCTTAATTAACTTTTTTGAAATGATTTTGAAGGATGATCCAATTTGAGTTGACCCTTGTTATATTTACGAACCTGGAGAATTTCGTTTTGGATTCCTATATGAAGAGACTTGATTAATCTCATGGATGAATGAAATTTTTGGAAATTTTGGGAATTTTTTTTTCTTTTCTTTTTGCTTTTTCTTCTTTCTTCTTTGAGATTGTTCTGAGATTCTTTTTGTTTTGTGTTGATTGGGTTGTTTTGGAATCCAATATCGATTGAGGATGTTGAATTAATGTAACAAAAGTTTGGTATTATATATTGAACTGAAGTTTTACAATAAAATAAAAAAAATAAAAAATATATGCGATCTATAAGTGGAAGTTATGCTCGCTCTACCGCACATGTCTCATGACTAGATCAACAACGGGTATTTGCAATATTATAGCAATCTATTTGTTAAACTCAGCAGATTCATTTCCGAAACTGTGGCGCTTGAAAATTCAGAGCATACTGGATGAGTCACAGATTGAAGTAGATTTGCTAATTGAGAATCTGGACAGAGCTAAAACTAAAATCTGGGAGACAGACTGGATTAAAACCAGAGCAGCATGCTCAGAATATCAACATATTATTGCATACACCTTTGAGATGAAATGTTATAATGAGGTTGCAAATTATATGGTGAATTCTCCAAGCCCGTCACATCGGGACGGTTTCATGCGGTTTCGCTTGCATTTATGGCTAACCAAAGATGTTTTAAATAGGCGCAGCATTGTTGGGATTGTGAAAGATAAATGTCGATTTTGTAATCAATTTGCGGAAACCCTGAAACATTTGTCCACAGATTGTATTGAACTAGTGATGTATAGATGTGTACACTATAAGCACTTATTTGCCGAGTATCGAAACAGGACAACCGATAAATTGTGGGATTTACTAGTCCACACAAATAGGAAGTCGGTGAGATATGTTGTAGTAAATTATCTTCATCAACTTGGGCTGCAAGATTCAAAAACAAAATGATACTTTTTAACAGTTAATAATGGAACTGTTGTATATAAACTGAGAATGTGTGCACTGAGATTTAACGTGATTCAATTCAAGTGTTGTGAATTTTCACCATTAATTTATTTTTCTTATTATCTTCAGTATTCATTCTGTGTAAAGCATTATGAATATCTTTTAATGTGGTTTTTACGAATATTTTCTTAGGTGTATTGTTGTAATTTTATATCAGACATTTGATGTATTTTACTTATAGAGTTTATTTTTGCAATTAATGTGTCATGTATGTAAAATCGATTTATGGTTTTTCATTTGTTGTAATAAGTTGAAAGGTCTCGATATTTTTTTTGTGACCATAACAACTAAATTTAAAAAAAAATTAAAAAATGGTACTCAATTTGCCAGCTTTGGAATAATAAAGTGCTTGGTCTGTCCTGTCAAGCTACACACCAATGGTGGCACACAGATGTGAGAAGCAGGCACTTAACTCACTAACCTATGTCGCCAGTTTGCTGTGTGGTATTTTCCCTAAAATGAGACTTCTCCTAAATCGCATTGCCCCTTAATACAAAAACATTATTTGCTTTGAAATTCAAATAAAAGATATATGCATTTTGTCGGCATAGAATCTGAAACTGAAACATATCTCGGAATTTGGGACCAAATGTCAAAGGTACATTCATTAATATTCTGAAACATGAGAAATGGGTGCTTTTCTTGCACATACAACCCCCATCAAAAAGGCTGACCTTTCACCTTCATTGTTGGGCGCTCCAGAAGATGCGTGTTGCCTGCTTTGAAATCTGACCATTTTTTTAAGGCTCTGGACAACTTTTAAAAGTCACAGGACACAAATGCTTTGAATGTTACTATCTAATGCCATAGCTCTTTAATGAACGGCTAATGAGCTGTTCTCTGCCCCTGTTTTAATAGGATATTGTCGATTGATGTGGATATATGCTAAAGTATAGTTTTGCTTTACCAAATCCAGGCTTAGTTGTGATCAAAGCTGTTTCTGTGACCGACCGTACTGACAGCTTTGCAAAAGCTCAGTGAAAAAAATATTGCATTTCACTATTGACATTAAGAATATATCATTCAATTGAAACTGTTCGTCTGACGTTCTTCCTTCCGATGATTTCCCCAATTCTTTTCAGGTTCTTTCTCTTTGAAAGAAAAATGCACACAATGTTATAGTCGTGTAAGAAGAGCACAACACATATCTGATACATAAAAAATGGTATTCATAGCGTTTTTACAGACGTCATTAATAAAAACCCAGCTATGACCAGAAATACTCTACAAATTATTTAAAGAGCAAAAAAGCTAAAAACAGTCTGAATACTGATAAACGTCAACTTAATTTACTGCATGGAACAGAAAGAGCTCACTTTCTTACTGTTGTCAGAAAGCCCCTAAAGACTAATAACAGAAATAATACAACCCACTAGGGAAAAAGGGCCAATACACCTCTTGCAAGGTTAACAAGTTGTATTTCCATAGGAAAGGAAAAAAGTGTCAACAAAGAACTCTGCTTCCTTGGAACGTTCTGGCAGAAGCTGCATGACCAACGCACTAAGAAGGTCTACAGCTTCATCAGTGACATCATTATATACAGTAGAAACTTGCTCAGCTGGTTGGTGAGACCCTACACACAGGTCACCTGCTCAACAGGGGATGACAGACCATTGGTCCCAGCCCCATCCCTCCATCTTCTTCCACCTGGGTGACCCTGCAGTCGTCATCATTCAGAAGACGGCGAAAGCAATTATATTACAAATTAAAAAACACATCTCTGTGTCACGACCCTCGCCCAAAACCCCCTCTGGCAAACCGATTGGCCAGGTGGAGTCAGGACTCGGGCCTCTAGAGCCTGGCATCCTCTTCAAAAGCCCTCATGGGGCCAGGCTCATACACCATGAACAACAATGTGTTTGGGCACTACTTTATTGTATTGTCAGCCAACATGGAGGCATCCACATAGCTTGGTTCCTAAGAACTAAGCTATGCGGTCTAGAGTTTTGGGTGTGGCAGGCCTGGAACTACTTTCCCTGGTACTACTTTACCTGGGCTATATAAACCACACCCTGACTGCAGAACATGCTTCGTGTTACTTTGCAGCTTGCAACGTGAAGCTCACTGTGTCCAGCTATTCCCTCGAACCTCGGAGAAGCAGAACCTGCAAGTAGACAAAAGGGACATCATTAGCAGCAGCATCTTACCTGCAGTCTTCATCTTTAAACACTCGCAGCTACTGAGAACAGCTTCCTCGAATCTGCACGCCTCCCAGACAGAACAACCTGAAAGAGGAAGATAGAGGCAAGAGACATTTACAAATTACGAACTGCTCAAAAGGCTTACCTGGCTGGCACCACTCGGACATTCCACTCGCGCTGAAGAACACCGCAACCTACAAGGAGGGAAAACACAGGTTAGCAAAGGCAAGACTTTGCAACACTGCGCGTAGCGCTTACTTACCGCATCACAGTGCTCTTAATGCGCCATCATTTACCAGCGGGGCTCAACCAAGCCAGTTCGCCGCGCTGAAGCTCTGCATACCTAAGGGAGGAAAAAGAGACATTTTAAACAAAGAAAGGCATGCAGGATAGCAACAAAGCTAAAGAACAGCAATAAGACCAACCTGAACAATATCAAATGGGCCGGTGTCAGTGAAGTAACTGGACCGCACTCACCCAGGAAAGACAACGCGCCCCTGCAAAGAAGGCAGGACGGAGTGCACGCCTAATTCTACCACAAGGTGAGGAGAGGGCGCCAGAGGGACTGAAAGCATACGGGGTGGAGGGAGGATACTTACCCAAGTCGGTCAGTCTTGAACACAGTCCTCCTGTATTTTCAGGCAGAACCTTCCCCGCAGACCACATCAGGGCAAAGCTGAGAAGCATACCAGCGAGTAACCCAGCTGGGTGGCGTCCCTGTGGATACCAGGTGAGCGTAACACTCTGTCTATCTAACAGTGCACCTCATACGAGCAGACAGGGTCCGAGGGGAAAGCCGAGGTCATACTAACTCACACACTTCCCTCGCTCCCAGACATGCCAGCACCTCTCCAAGGTCCCCCACCCTCATTTTTGGCTAAGATTTCATCCCTCCCTGCACCTTGCAGCACAAATCATGTGACCTAGAAGTGAAGGCATCTAGGCTGTGCGTTCTGACCTATTTTAGCAATCGAAAGTCCAACAGGTGTATGGTCAGTGGTCTGGGGTTATCTGGTACATTGGAATAAAGGGGTCCTAAAGCCAGGACATGTGGGTGCTATAACTTAGGAGTAGGACTGGTGGAGGTTGAAGTCCCGTGCCCTCCTTCTCGTGGGTTGTCTCATATGAAGACGCTCAGTTCTCCTACCATGAGCTTGCAGGGTGCATTCTTCCAAGGGCACGAAGGTTGGCAGGATTTTAGGACAATGAAGGGTTTATGGATCTGTGTAGCTCTGGGCTTTCTCACCAGTGCCAGGGAGACAACCTATTTATTTGCTCATGTTCCTGGCCAAGTCCTGGGAAGCTGACTGCTGTGCTACGTTTAAGCTTTGTGTTCAAATATGGCTGCTAATATCTAAGATGGCTGCTATTCCCGCATGTGCACCATGCCTACAAATGCCTACAAAGCCAGCAATAATGTAGTTGTGTAAAAAACATTAAGTTCACCCTTTCCCCCGGTCTCTTGCATCACCAGTGATGACCTTTGCGTTACCGCCAACCATCATTGATCTGTCATCCAAACAACCCCCATCGACAACACACCCCATCTGCTTTGCCACCCACCTGTGACATGATAAGCGAACAATGTTGTAATACAGTACAATAAAATACAAAATTACAGGGTTCGACCTTCCCCTTCTCAATAATGTCAAGTCTGATTAGGTTGTGGTGCTCCGGTTCCACGCGGTCCCTTAGGTGAAATGGCACCCTGCGATGCTTTAAGGCGACAGGTTGGACCGTGTTGTCGATGTGCAACCGCACCGGGTCTCCCATCAGTTTCCCAATACTGGTGAAGACACTCGGATACCTGGCGAGCAGAGTCCGGATGTCCTCAAAGTATACTCCAAACACAAAGTTTACAATGTGTAATGCCTTGTCGGGGGCACACCCCAGTAGAGTCACAATACAAAGGGCCCTGATGGACGTTTCTTCATGACGTTTGTCTTACTTAGAGGTGGCATGTTATCCAGCTGTCAGTAGTGGTCCTCTGCCATGACATTCACAGAGGCGCCGTTGTCAATCAACACAGGAATCGGGGAGCCGCAGATGCGAATTATGCACCTGTGCTGACACCATTTTGACCTTTGCAGTACCGACATGCTCAAAATGAAGAAAACATCCTCCTTATCTTCTTCCTGCTCCTTCTGCCATTGGTTGTTCGACTTGGGCTACCTTGCCCTGCAACCTCTACATCACCGGGCTCATGGACGCCTGGCATCTTGAATGTGTTGATGGTGCAGGTGCTCTGCAGACCTGCACAAAATGATGTGTGTTGCCACAGCGACTGCACACGTGGCCCTTCGCTGGACAGTCGTTGGGGTGGAGCAGTTGAGGGATGAGGATGTATCTACCCCTTTCTCTTCATTCCTACTCCAATGCTGGCGCCTGTCGGTTCTTTGAAACTGCCTCATCCCTACCACACGTGTCCTTGAGCTTCACGACTTTCATTGCTGAGCACATCTTGTTCGCCCGGAAAACCGCTAGCTTGTGGGATGCCCCAACTCCAAGATGTGCGTGAGCATGATTTCGGTCTTGCGCTGAATCTGGTGCCACAGCTTGACCATAAAGAAGCTCTGTATGACTTGTTGGCGCACCTCATGCTCCATGACATGCCCTGCACATGCCACTTACAGGCGTCGTAGCCTGCTGTGAAAGGCGTCAAGAGATTCCCCCTCTTTCTGTACAGCATTCCTCATGAGGGTTCTCGAATAGTCCACATTTGCCGTGGGCGCGAAGTACTCCAGCAGAGCCACCTTGACCGCAGCAAAAGAATTTTCCATGGGTGGTAGAGTCTCAAAGGTGTTGTGTACACCCGTAGAGCATAATGGACTTCATTGTTTCATTGTCATCTTCTCCCGTGCCCTTGAAAAACATGTCCAACCTCTTTACCCAAGTGAACCATCTGGGACCCAGCTATGACGACGCTCCTGAAATATCAAACTCTTGCAAAGGGGCAAATTGCACTGATGAGCGTGGTATTCTGGCAGCTGGTGGTGCCTTCTTTTCCTCACCCATGATTCACTGCTGTGGTGGCCCTTTGTAGGAATAAGCCGAGAGCTGCCTGGTGAGGAATGGATCAGTGAAGAAGTCAAATATGGGACCAGGGCACACAAGCACTCACCTCGTGAGCTGCAATCCTGCCCACTGATGGTCTCCTGGGTGGTGGCGGTTCGACAGGGTTCAAAGGCACTATACTGAGTGATGGAACCCAAAATGGCAGTGGCAGTGCCTGGCTCTGGATCGGGGGAAGTTTCACCCTGCACCGGATGCTGCCAGAACAAGGTGAACAACGAGGGGTTGTCCCACAAGGAGGGAATGCTTGGTGCTGCGCAGGGAACATAGCTCCGGGCCAGGGCCAAGCCTGTGCACATGTCTGTGCAGCAAACTGTGCCTACGGGTTGAAAATATCATTTCTGTCTACTATCTTCCTCAGTTCATGAAGAAAGAAATATATATATTTTTTTAAGTCCCCTCTCAGTGGACCGAAGCGGGGTAATGCAACTCCCCCCCCGCCCTACCCAGGAAGTACTACCCGACAACTGTTCTGAATCTATCCTTGAGAGTCAAACATCATGGACCTTAAGGATAGCAGAGGATGGCATACTCAATATCATTTTGCAGTTATCTAAATCTCGCACAGCAGGCCCTAATTGTCAGACAAATGAAATCTTTCATGCCGAACCTGCCAGTTGGGTAACCATTCTCAGTCATCTCTTCATACAGATAGTCAAGACCCAAAAATTCCCACATTCATGGAAGCAAGCCATAGTTATCCAATTCTATAAGAAGGGACCTCATCCTGATCCTGCAAATTGCCCTCCCACACAAGACCAGTCCCTACACCAGCCAAATCGTGAGCCAACACCTTGCAATCCCCGGCCGCACCTCAGCGTATCGTGTGAAAACACCCTGCTATCCCCAGGTGCTCCCCATAGAAAACTGATGCCCTCCCATGCAAGGCCAGCCCCTGCACCAGCCAAATGCGTACCAACACCTCCAATGCCCGCCTTCACCCCAGCCAATTGCGCATCAGCACCTTGCAATCTCCTGCATGCAGCCCCCTCCAGTCGGGACACCCCCACCCCAGCCCCATAACCTATTGCCCCCCTGCAGGCAACCCACCCAGACGGGACACCCCTACCACAGTCCCATCACCTGTTGCCCCCCCGCAGACAGCCCCGTCCAGACGGGACATCCCCACTGCAGCCCCATCACCTGTTGCCCCCCTGCAGGCAGTCCCCACCAGACTGGACACCCCCACCACACCCCCCATTACCCGTGACACCACAATGCAGACAGCCCCCTCCAGACAGGATACCCCCACCCAAGCCCCCATTACCTGTGACACCACCCTGCAGACAGCCCCCTCCAGACTGGACACCCCTGTTAGGAAAGATTTCGTAATTGTAGGTAATTTTCCTTCCATGTGGCAACCCCTAAACTTTTTGCTGTTGTTTTTCACCTTGTTCTCGACTTTGCCAGAGAAGTGCAGCCTTATGACGCACTCCTCTGGGCTTTCGCTCCTTTCTTACGGGGAAACTGACATGCCCTTAAGACAGTCAGTTCCGGGAAACGCTGTTTTCCGTAGTTTCTTTTATCATGTTGCGGCTTTCGTGCAACATGACACAAGAGGGCACTGTAAGCTAAGTTACTGCTCTCTTGGGTCTCTAGCCTTCTACAGGCCCTAGATACTCGTTTAGGATTGTAACTGATCGGTGCAAGTGATTCACGGACGGGAATGGTGGCAGCGATCGTTTCTTGTGTTTTGAGCTCCTTTTGGCGTTTTAAGCGCGTTTCTCGCGCTTAGCCCAAAATGGTGGCCTGGCTCCCAAAATGGCCAGACCACGAGGCTCCTTTGTCCTGTACGCTGACCGTCTTGCTCCCTTCACCTTCCCCAGGTCGAGCCGACCCGGGGCCTTCCTTATTTGGGCATGTACTTTCCCGCGAAACACGGATGCTTTCGCGGGCTTCTACATGTCTTGTGTGTGCCTCCAGGATGTGGGCTGGGATGTCTGGTCCCAATACACATCCTGGGTGCCAGAGAGTCTAGGGTGGTGTGAATGCCTGGGACCACCGTGGTCCGTGATAGGTCCACGAATGGTGTGAGTGTTGATGAGCGGATCTCCCATTGGGTCCCCTCCGTTTTGGCGCGAAGGGAACTGTGGATAAGAGGGGGCTGGAAACACCACTACCATGTCGATCTCCTGAGTTCTCACGAACGAAGGAATACAGGAGCCAAGTATCCTGCAACCAAAGGCTGAACCGAGGAATCGCTGGTGACCCGCTGAATGACTGCTCCTCTGCACTGCTGTCGCCTTGTGAAACCCTTTTCACCTTTGATCGAACCAGAAGGCCTGTACTGGTACTTCAACCCTTGGAATAGCGGGGACAGCTATTCTCGGCATCTTCACCATCTCCTGCTCGTAAGCCTTTGGAAGCGTCTCTGGGCCATCCAGCTGACTGACCAGCCTACACAGGAGTCTTGCTCTGTAACCGCTGCCAGGTTGTGTAATATTTCGAGTCCTTGTCACTCTCACACGATTCGTACACTTGGCGTTCCCAGGTCTGAAGTGAGTAGTGTACATTTGGCTCAGATACACACGGCCGCTCCGTTGCCCTGCTGTGGTAACAAACTGTGTGGGTTCCTTCGTTTGGGACGTCTTTTACTCAACTCTGCTGCTGCAGACTCAACACGACGACGAGACGTCCCCTGCTCTTCTGAACCTGCCAGCGACTGAAACTGACGCGGAGAAGCCTGGGTCTGCTTGCATCGCGGACCGGTTAGTAGCATAGCTAGGAACTGGTCGCCCTCCTGCAGGAGCCCATAGCTTTTCCCCGTTGTGTCAAAACAGCACGCCTTTCCGTACTCGCGCACTGCTTCTGCCCACAGTGGAGGCTGCGCTTGAGTCGCGGAACTCTGTTCTTCTTCATTTGTGCACTAAACTGAACTGCCTGATTTCCCTCGAAGAGACTCCCCTTTTGCCCGTTGGCACCAGCGTGTGCAGGTACTTTTGAGCACAAGGCTCCACTCTTCGTAGGGCTCGGACTTCCTTCTAGTTAGGTGCCTCTGAAGGTGGACTGGGTCTAAGCATTATTTCGCACTGCCTGTTTTCCTTCCCTTTTAGGTGGACTACACATTTCGTGCATCTAACGCTTGAGACTTGTTTGTATTTGTATATATATTGTATTGGTATTGTATGTGTTGGTTTACTAGAGTTGTATTGTGATTTCTCGCTACGGTCATTGTTTTAAAGGTCTTGGAATAAATGTGTATATATTTTTAATATAGCACCTGTTTGGAGTAGTTTGTAAGTGTCCTTGCTTTGTGTGCTCATTGCGGGCTTTCAGTCACCCTCACCCCTCTTGAGACCTAGTCGCCGCGATCGCTACCTTGATTGGTCTGGCTTGTCCAGAGGTTACCCTGTTCCAAGTAATTAGGTTGGTCTTCTGAAATCCGTCTTAACAACCCCTACCCCAACCCCATCACCTGTTGTCCCCCCTGCAGGCAGGCCCCACCAGATGGGACACTCCCACCACAGCCCCCATTACCTGTGACACCACCCTGTGTCATGGCCACAGGCCCCAAATCACAAAAACCACACCATCTAGTGATGGGGGCAATGGGTCACTTGACTCACTTATGTCCCTTTGGGACCCATAAACACAGGAGCCCTGGCTGGACTCAGTCCTGGCACCTTCGGTGCCAGGCCCATATAGATATGTGAGCAGGAACACTTTATTTCAGTGCAGGAGTGCTTTTACTTTATTTCAGTACAGGAGTGCTTTTGTTTTACAAGAACTTACCAGGAGCTGAAAGCCTTTATTCCAGAGAACATCCTCATGTGCTGAATCATCGGGTGTGGCTCCCTAGGCCTGGTCTTCATGTGCTGACTCATCGGGTGTGGCAGGCAGGCTGAACCTGGTGGGCATGGCATCAGAAGCTCAGCTATATAATCTGCTCTATCCTTAAGGCCAGTGCTTTGCGTTACTGTGCACTCGCGTGCAACGTGACACTCAAAGCCGCTTGGACCAGTTTACTTACCTTTGAAACCAGGCGTTCTCCTGCATACTCACCTCCAGGAAACCGGTGCTTCATCTGCAGACTCATCTACTGACATCCAGTGATCTTGATCCCGACGCCGCAGCAACGCACTCCACATCCATAATCTCGGACCCTCTGAAGAAGAAAGACGAGGTTAGAACATCCTTCCTAGGGCCGCGTCACATTTGAACTCCGCGTGTCCCCTAGTTAACAATTTACCAGCTACTGTACCGCTGCAGCTTTGTTCCTCTTTCCCTCCAGCTGCCGCCTCGAGCTCTGCAGCTTCTGCCAGGCCGGCAACATCACCTGCAAGGGAAGAAATAAAAAGAGCAAACATCAAAAGTGGAATGGACAGCAATACAAGACAACAAACTTTACAATACAACAAAAACAGACGAGGAAAGACAAAGGCAAACAGGAACACTTACCTGAAGTATAGTGGCTTAGTCGCAGCAGGACTGGACTACCACGTGCAAGGGACCAGTGAAGGAACTCGGTCCAGATCATACAAGCGCCCCTGCCAAAAGCAGCAGGATGGAGTGCTCACCAAAACTTATCAACAGGTGAGCTTTCCAGGGACAGTGCATCCCACAGGTACCACGGTTTGGGAGAAGAGGTCTGGAAGGGGATCAGGCGCACAAGGTGGCATACCCACGCCCACTATTCTCCACGCAGGAGCAGTCCCGAGCAGCATCACCTATTACCACCAGTCACTGCATAAGTGCAGAGGGCCAAGTCAGACCCGAGTGACCTCACCCCCAGGAGGACTGCAACCGAGCCCCAACGCCTCCGCAGAGACCAGGTGAGCGTAACACCATGCAGTCAGCCCCCTCCAAATGGGATACCCCTGGCCCAGCCCCCATTACCCGTGACACCACCCTGCAGGCAGCCCCCTCCAGGTGGGATACCCCCACCGCAGGCCCCAACACCCGTGCCACCACCCTGCAGGCAGTCCCCTCCAGATTGGATACCCCCTCAGCGCCCATTTACAGGGCCCCCTGTGCACCAGTCCCACCCATGTTGGGCTGTCTGATGGAGCAAACATCCCTGCCTGAGTTGGGAGTCGACAGTGGATCAGCTGAGGTGGTCACCATGTCGATCCAGGGAATGGCAGGAGCAATGGCAATGGAGGGAGAGCAGGCACCCAGGAGCAGGGCACGGGCCAGACACCCCTGGGTAATATCATCAGCCCGGAGGGTGTCCACATGAAGCAGGCACCGACGCTATGGCAGCAGCAGGCTCTGAGGAGGAGACTATTTTACTTAGGCATACTATCGCAAGGGGGCAGATATCCAGAGTCAGGCAGGACGCAAATGTGGACCTGAGAACCATGATATCTTCTGTGTTCATGCACTGCAGGCAGCGTATCGGTGCAGAGAGGCAGCGGGCTCAGGAGATGAGAGTGACAATGGCCAGGGCGGAGGTTGCATTGTGTCGGGTAAGGAGGCGGGCTGCCATCCTGGAGACAACTTGCAGGAAGGGGGAAGGGTTAGGTAGGAACATGCTGGAGGCCCTGCAAGCCCTCCAGCAAATAACAGAGGCCGCCTGGGGTGGAATGCACCCCGGAGGATGGCTGGAGCACAGAGGAGTAAGATGAGGAGGGGGTCGCATTAGTGGACAGCCCACGCAGCTCACTCGAGACCAGAAATGCTGCTAGCCGGTTGAGGAGATGGCAGACGTCATTGTAATGATGTGCAAGCACTCGACAGGAAGCCTGAACTTCCTCACGTTGTCGCCGGTACGCCTCCCAATACCAACCAGAAGGGGTACCATTTTGTCCTGAATGGCAACAGCCGCCGGTATTGGGGTGTCGGTCTGGGTGGAAGCATCTGACACCTGGGGCTGGGTGCGGGTTGAAACATGCCTTCAGGTGCATACAGCTGTAGCCGCTGTTCCAGGGACAGGAATTTGCACAGGCACCTCCACGATGACCTGCACAGTACTCACACCCACCTCACCACCCCCACCTCACCCCATGGGCTGTGTACTACAGCCCCCTCCTCAGCCTCCTCCCCGCCATCCTGGATGACTCTCGAGCGTCTTCCACACTGGATGGCCACTGTGTTGTCTCACCTGTCCCCCCGCTGCCAAGGAGTCCACGTCCACCTTCGCCCTCTTGGACTTCCTCCATCAGCTTTGGCCGATGGTCCTGGCACAGCGCCAGCCTCCTCGCTCCCCAATGATGTTCTGTCCAGGGGGCGTGGCTGGCCCTTGCGTCTCTGCCTGGTGAAGCATCCCTGCTGCCTTGATCCACAGCACCGTCTCCACCCTCTTCTTCCAACGCAACTGTAGATAAGGAGACATAGAACACAAACATCAGGGTACTGCACCAATGTGTGCATGGCAACAAAAGATTTCACATGAGGTACACTGGTAGAGGGTACACCCATCACCCCCCTCCACAAAACACATGTACATGCAATGTACATACATGCACATACATGTCTGTCCATCCCAACAGACAATCACATCCGGGGACATGGAACTGTCACAACCTATCAATCACACATTCTACACACACATGCATCATGTGGTTATACACATATCATTCACACACATCACATGACAGTCCTCAAGCAATGCAATGAGGAATCAGATCAGAGTACCTGCAACAGCAATTCTGCCACATGACTACATCACACATTGAAATGCACCTGTTTCATCCATCCATGTGTGAGGGCCAGTCACACAGTCACATCTTTGACACATACACCTGAACACCATGCATGCACATGAGGTTGCCCACACCACCTGATCTGTAACACTTATCACACGGACACGTCTCAGACACATGTAAAAAGCCACATGCACCTTGTGAAATGATGCAGTACAACACACAATGCAATTCTAATACCATTGAAATTACACATGGCTCACAGCACAAATGTAGAGCACTGCCTGGGTCATGCACTCAAACATCCGTGCAAGAGGCATACTTGCTGTAAGCCAAAGGTGAACACTCCCAACATACATGAACATGCACTGTGGAGCACAGCAACACATGGACACTGACCTGACGACTCCAGACGTTGCGGCAACTCGCTGACCTGGGTGTGCAGTGCCGGGTAGAACTTCTCCAGAACCTGCATGTTTGTGTTATTGATCCAGCACCTGCGTCCCTGTCTGTTGGCAATGGCCTGGAGGAAGGACAGGTCCTTGTTGTGGGTCCTGGATTTTAGGTCCTCCCAGTGCTTGTGCAGGTGTCTGAAGTCACGGGATGCCAACCCCTCCGCATTGATGGCATCCACGATCCCGTCCCAGATCAGCTTCCATCCTTCCTTGCTGTGTTGCATCTGGGGATTGAAGAGGGCATCATAACCCCCCAAGACATGCTCCCCCAGGATGTAAACTTCCCTGGCAGTGAAGTTGACAGCTCTCTGTCTCGCTGCTGTGGGGTTGCCACTTATCTCTGCAGATGTGCTTGAGACATGGCAATCCCCTAGGCAGGTGTGGGTGGGCAAGGTGGTCCTGGGTCTGGGCTGTGGAGCGGTGGTGATGTTCTGGCACGATGGGAGTCTGGTGAATCAGCTGAGGTAGTCACAGGGCCAAAGACAGAAGCAATGGCAATGGCTGTACAGCAGGCACTCAAAATGCAGGGCAGGTGGGCAGCAGGCACACACAGTGGAAAGGCAGCAGCAGATGGCTCGGTAGGAGGCAGCTCATGACAGTAGGAGGTAAGCAAAAAGGCTTGTAGGCAAGAGCGTGGGTCTTCCGTGTCCATTGCGTGGGCAGCCGGAAACAGAGTGACGGTTACTTTGTGCGTTTGAAATTAGCGCAGACACGTGAAATCAGAGGAAAGGCCCTCTGCACGTTACTTACATGACACGTGATGGGCGCTGGTGTTCAGAAACGGGATAAAGAAGTGTGTAGAGGAAAATCCACCCATGCGTATGATTTGGAGTGGACGACAAGTGCATTCCAGAGAATTTTGGGGTGCCACGCGATTCGTTCACTACTGCGACAATGCATACTTCTTATTTTGGTGGGGGATTTGCCTTCGTGCACACGCGTGTGTACTTTTATTTTTTCAGAGGCTAACAGTGAGTCACCTATGCATTATTAATGCTCTGGGCGCCCTGTGTATCGTGTACCTCCATTATTACCATCACAGTAGCTTTCCTGGCCTTTGTGTATGCATTTATTGTGTTGCTAGGTACCGCTGCGTATCGTGTAATGTTTTTTTTTTAGGGGAGCTACTGAGGTGTCGTGTACCCGCATTTTTTATTTTTGTGGTGCCTGTGTTTTACGCATCCCGTATATTTTTTCACCAGGTGTAATATTGTGCCTTGCTGGACCACTGAAGTATGTTTACCATCACATACACTGCACCCTCACTCTGATTGCCCAGGTCATTTCCTTAGTGTGCCTTCCACTGTAGTAGTCCATCTGTACCATGAGTGGAAATGCCAAAAGAGGGAAAGGTGGCAGAGGTGGTCGGGGTCGGGGATGTGCAGCAGAAGATGCTGCCCCCACCTCCTCGGGTAGGGGATGTGCAGAGACAGCTGTTCCCCCCCCAACAGGGTCAGGGACCTGCCAGGGGGGATTTGCTGTCCCCACCACCCAGGGTCAGGGAGCATCAGCAGTAGCTGTTGTCGTCCTCCCCCAGATATACAGACACCTTGGGGCAGCTGATTTCCGTCCCTCAAAGGGGAAGGGACGTCCACGCAAAGCTCCTGTCCCCACCACCGAGGTTCAGGGACATGCAGTGGCAGCTGCTGTCCCCACCACCCAGGGTCAGGGAGCTTCAGTGGTAGCTGTTGTCATCCCCCCCAGGTACACAGACACCCAGGGGCAGCTGATTTCCATCCCTCAAAGGGGAAAGGACGTCCACGCAAAGCTCCTGTCCCCACCACCCAGGTTCAGTGACTTGCAGGGACATTTGCTCTCCCAGCATCAGTGGGTGATGCCATGGCCCAGGCTACTGGTGGTCCAGCATCTGATGCCTTGAGTGGTCCCAGCCACACAGGGTCTGCACCAAATACCAATAAAGCAAAGTGTGCACAAAAGGAAGAGGATCAAACCCAATGCACTCACAGGACACTGCCAGGTCGAGGAAGAGGAACTTCAATGATGATGAACTCCAGATCCTCATGGATTACGTGCGCGAA
Organism: Ambystoma mexicanum; assembly: GCF_040938575.1. Classification (NCBI taxonomy): domain Eukaryota; kingdom Metazoa; phylum Chordata; class Amphibia; order Caudata; family Ambystomatidae; genus Ambystoma; species Ambystoma mexicanum. The sequence goes on from NC_090941.1 coordinate 82,337,869, forward strand.
CACCATCATGACATGTGCACGCAGCCAGGGAGCACACAGACGCCTGCTCAACGTATGGTGCACTGGCAGTGGGTCACAGATGACATCAACGCCTTAGGGAATGAGAGGCGTACCGCTGATCAGGTTATGAAGCAGTGGAATGACCTCCACCATCGCACCAAACACAAGCTGGGTGCCAACCTCGCCTCTGCTCTGAGAACTGGAGGGGTTCACCACAAGAGTAGGAGCTTACACCACAGGAAGAGGTCATGAGCATGTTAATTCATGTGGATCAGGCGCAAGGCATGGGAGGCCTGCCAAATTATGAGGACACGTCCGGTGAGTGATCAACCCAGTACATCCTGAATATGTATATGTAAATGAAGAAAAGTAGTATAATTGTGTTGCACTTGCGCCTGCATTTGAAAGACTGCTCTGGGTGAACCATGTCATGGTGTACTGACTTGTGCACTGCAGAGTGGATACAACCCATGTGCTGTACATCATTTGAACATGGCTTTGTGACAGTAGTCATCACCAACAGTCATACACAAAAAGGATATTTCCTACAGGCCACCAGAACATGGCATCTGGTTGGTTGCATCAATGATGTTGGTGACTCTGCTATGCTAGACAAGTGTTTGTGTCTGAAGCATGTGTTACACATCATGCACTGCATGTTGTTGATAGTACATCCACACATGTAAGTAGGTGGTTCCATGCTACAGATAACTTCCATGAACACTGCCAGCGGGTGTGACAGTGTGCCATTAGTGACATAAAATTTGGATACACCGTGCACATTCCCGATGCAGCCATGGCACTGACCCCGTAGTAAAATATTTGTCAGTATTCATCCCTGTTAACCTTCCACACTCAACACACATTCCATGCCCATGTCCCGCTTGTGTGTAACTGTACCCTCCTCCTATCTCCCAGTCCATGTTATTACTCTCTCCACATCACACACCTGGGAGTCCACACTCAGGCCACGTCCACATTGTGTGCATTCCCAGTGCAGGTGGTACACTGTTGTCTGCTGTAATGGTAGTGGACTTGGCTGTGATTATGTGTGCACGTGTTCACATGTACTGTAATGGCATGTTGCATAGCCACATGATGAGTCACATTTTGCATGTATTTGTCAACTGTTTGCTGTGTCATATGACAGAATGTGCTTCCAGAGATCAACGTATGTTGGCAATGTGTCCAGTGGCTACATGGTCAGGGACATGGGATGTTGTGGCAAGTCTGCATACGCCAGGATCTGATAAGCTTTTTGTACATAATGTGTGCCATGGTAAAATGCATGGCAATGTGTTGCATGACATCATTGTGATATCAATGTATACTGTTGATGCAATTAACATTTTTCTTCATGTCTTTATATGTCCTTGTGCAGGTGATGAGGCACTAGATGCAGGGGAGGCGGTAGAGGAGGAACAGGAGTCTGAGCCGGAACAGACCACCAGTGAAGGACGTGATGTGCCAGCCTATGAAAATCCACTGGTTCTACAGGTCATTGGGGGTATGGCTCAGTACGACACCAACGAAACCAGTAGCTCTGGTGCTGAATGGGATGTCCAATCCTCTATGCTTTCCGAGGTGAGTATACCAAGTGTTGGAGCTGTTGTAGCCCGTGTGTCTACCAGGGGTCTGATGCCCTCACAGGGCCAGTCAATGGTATCTGTGGTGGTTACAGCTGCAAGGTCATGCTCCACAGTATTGGCTTCTGGTCCTGGGACGGATGTCCAAGGGAGGGATGCAGTCCTGCAGCCACAGACAGTAGCATCACATCAAGGGCCATGCTCCCTTGGGTCAGACAGGTGTGGGCCCCGCACATGTGGTGGACATGGGCAGGCAGGGGAGACAGTGTGGGAGCAATCAATGTTGCGTGTTACACAACAACAGGGTGCTGCCTAAGCGATGCTGGCTGAGGGCATGGATAGGGTGGCCAATTCCATGATATACCCTCAGAAACACAGGTAGAGCACCAGCAGCAGGCATTGCGGTCCACGTGCTGCTCACACAGGCTAGACATGGAGGCCAGCAGCAGGAGCCAACGGGCCGATCTGAGGTCTCTGCAGGCATCCCAGCTTGCAGAGAGTCGGGCCCACATGGAAGCCCTGAGGCAAGAGTTGTTGGCCCTCAGAGCTTCAATGGAATTGCTAGAGGCAGCCTGCAGTACACAGTACCAACAGGATATGCAACTACTGAGGCAGACCATGTTGGAGGAAATCCGTGCATCCCGTGAGGTGTTGCATGAGGACCTCCAAGGCTTCATATTGCAGATTCATTCATCTGAGTCTTGCCTGGTCGCTGCCACTGAGGACCTGGCCAGGGCAATACATGGTCAACCTCCCTTACCATTACCACCTTCTGATTATACACAGGAAGGTGGCCACAGCAGAGACATGCCTCCCATTCCAAGATAGCCGTGCGGTCCATGAGCCCATGAAAGGAATTGTTTTTTTCAACATCCACCCATGTGGGAGTTGACGTGCACCCTGCCCCTCCCTCTCCTGGTCCAAGATGGCCATTTTTACTCTTGTTTTAATTCTTCTTTTTTGTTTTTTACACCCCCCTGGCCAGATGTTGGCATATCACAATTTGTTTTGCCCTTTCCTGGTAGTGTTTTTTGTTAATTTGTCTCTTTATTGCCCTTGACATGTGCCATTTTCTTGCTGTGCTCAAGTATGATCACATATGTGCATGTTATTTGTGCTGCTGCTCTGCATTGCATTCTATTTCCGTACAGGGTCTCCCGATGGTGTGCATCATATGCAAGGCAGCTGAGTTCCACTGACAGGTGAGTGCATGGCATTTGCTGACACTTTGGTGTTGTTTGCATGGGAGTGGGGCACTGGGTGTGTTCACTCTTATTGACTAACCTTGTGCTGAATCGCTATCGCTTGAGGGGGCATGAATCACACAGGGGTGATTCCAATTATAGTTATGGTCATGTTCATCAGATGGATAACTGGGTCCACTCTTTATTGATTATGATAACTGTGCTTTCTAACTGTGTGTCTGGCTTTCACGGTTGTTTGGGAGTGTGTAGCATGGTCAACAGTTTGTGGACCGTGCCAGGTGCAGATGTTTGGGCCGAGGTGTGCCCCATTCTACTTTAATCAGGTCTAATGAGTGACACATCAGATCCCTAGCAGGGTTTGTGGGATTAGGGATGTTTGTCACATTTGGCAGGTCAAAATTATGGTTCACATATTCTAGTGTGGTACAGGATTGTGAAGCCACAAACATGTTGCTATGTCTGATGGTGTGTGGGCTATTTGGTCTTACAGCACATCAGGTTTCGTGTTGTTACTGTGTTTTCTTCCTTTTCTCATGCATGCAGCAACATGGTGTATGCAGCTTCTAGTGCAACGCGTCTGGGTACATGGCGGTGCTGCATTGGTATAGATACAGCATTACACCATTGCTATGCAGTGACAAGTCTGCATTGAGCATGGTCTGATGGTTGACAGTGTACTTTTACCATTATTTAATTGTTGATGATTTTTATGAATTTGCTTAGTATTGTTGGCTTATGTCTTCCATTGCAGCCCCATCAGTGTTCAGAAGTACTTTGTGCCATCAAGCAGGGTTCTGGCGGAGGTGCAAGAGGTGAGTGGCTGTATAATTGTCAAGACATCCACTGTATATTCTCCAAGACCTCCTTCACAGTACCTTTGGTATGCGCTCGCAGCACATATGTATAGCTAATACACAAGACTGACTGAACCAACTAGTGATAGGCTCTTCAAACACAACCCTCCGCACCTCAGGACTCCCTGACACTCATCATCATTATTCATTCTCCTCATTCACTCATGTCTCCTCTGAAGTAGTCAACTGAGTTGACAAGTACATGAAGGTGCCATCCCTATTGGTGTACAGCTGCTCCTACATAACCATTATTGCCAACATCTCATCTCTGTCTGACACTCTTGCTGTTCTATGCATACTCTCCTTTACTGGTGTTTAGTTTCAATCATTCATCAGGCACTCACTTGTGCACACCAACAATAATATGACATATGCACAGCCTTCCTGACCACCAACATACTGGGGAATAGCTTTATACACCTTCCGGGAGAAACTGCTTGCCAAATTGGTCCGCACACAAATGTACGCCCATTAGGGCATTCTTGAGGATGTACATCAACACCAGTGTGGATTGAAACAGTCCGGAGCAACAGCCACTGAGGTCACATGATGAATGGTGGCATCACTCCATTCATAATGCCCTGCTGTTCTAGTCATCCTTGATGCATCATATGATTTTCACACAGTGATACATTCCATACTCATTTTGATGCTCCATGAACGAACAGTGGACTTGCTTATGTTATTCCAGAAAATCTATTCCATCGAAACCCCATACTGTGTCCGTTTTTCTACTCTACTTCAGCCACCACTTGTGGCATCATGCAGGTGTCCATTCCTTCCCATACTTCTTGGACACATACATTTTCCTGCTGCTACACATATTTGAACCATTGTCCAACTGATTCATGTGCTATGATGAGGGCAGACTACTCTTCAGCACTGTTCCTAGTGACACACTGGCACCCTTATTCACCATGTCTGCCTCACAGCCATCATGAACTGGTGCCCTCAAAATGACCTTGGCTTGTGCGCCATTAAAAAATTGCATGTCCCAATTGGCTCCACTGCAGCCTACTTCTGCCATTGACTCTGTCCTTCCTACATGTGCTCACTCCCTGCACACTCATCCCAAGGCCGGAATGTTGGATTTATATCCAACTACCCCCTTCCCTTACTGTCACATATTTGTTTGATTGTCAAGGAGTCTGACTTCAGCTCTTGATGCACACAGTTAATGTACACTTACTCAACATCACGCAGAGGTGCAATGTTACATGTGCTGTGGTACTCTCCATGCTACACTACTACACCATCCAACTCATGAGGTTTCCTTGTTGTACCCTGCAACACCTACAGTTTAGCCAGATTATGTATGTGTGACTCGTCATTTGACTCATGGCCAGGACCAACGTCTATCCTGCAATGTGAACGCGTGTGGGGCTCACAGACTCTGCACGTATTACATTGTGTTACCGGGATATCATCCACAGGGATTTCTAGGTCCCGGTACCGTCTTCAATGCTTCATGATGATATAATACCCTTCTGTACTCCAGCCTTCCTCAGGCAACTACTCCCTGTGTGTGAAGCACTTAGGTATTGGAAGGGATGGTGGTGGGTCCATTTGCTCTGCATGATGCCTTCTTTGTAGTAAACTCACTCTCCCCATGCACATTGAGCCACATTGATCATGTAGTCCTTTCTCTTCTCCACTTCCATCTCCCACTCTATTCCATGCTATTGATGCAGTAGCGTGCATCATGTCCATGTGCCTTATGTGTTGTTGGTGCCCTGACACACCACATGTATCATGTGAAGTACTGTGAAGATATGGTGCACAGGGTTCATGGGTGAATCTATGGTATGTTTAACCTCATTACTTTTTGGCCATCCATACCACGTGCACAACAAAAGCTTTGATTCTTCTCTGGCACTTTCTAACAGTGATGTGATTTATCCATGTGGTTATTATACTTTTCTGACTTTGCACGTGTGATTGGCACTTTCACCTCTGGAAATCATTTCTGATGTGTATGACAAAGTACTTTATTTCCGGCTACCCACAGCCGCATCATCTTCATCACTCACATCTGACTGTCTGACCACGATTCAGTCATGGTGTGCTCCGAAGGACCTCTGTCTTGACATCAGCAGGACTGGGTTCATTTGCATTGTGGCCCCAGAAACAGCTCTCACACTTTCTCTGTGGCCAGACTCCATTGGCCTTACAGCCACAACAACATGCACAGATATGACTGATTGTGGTCATGTTTGCCTCAAATCTCTCCTTCTCATGTCTGATTTCTGTCATCTCTTGGAAGTACAACTATCTGCTACACCTCCTCTGAGGTACTGCACCATTTCTCACTTTCCACCAGCAGGTCACTGTCTCCACTGGCCTGATTTTTCATTCAGAACAAGACTGCAATGATTATGCTTGACGTCAAGGTCAGGGACCACATCTGTCTGGCAATGATTGTCCTCCACTGGCTAGCCATGGCTGAAAGAATCGATTAATGGAAAGTGTGCATTGTACACAGGGCTTTGTGGGGCCTGTGTGCTACTTATCTGCACATATTCATACCTCAATGCTGTCTCTCCAGAGCCATATCATCATGTTACTCCAACCTTCTTCAGGTGTGCCAGTTACGGGTACAGATCTTTTGAGGGTGATCTTTATCATCAGCAGGGGCCACCCACTGGAATGCCCTTCCTGCCACCCTCTGTTTGGGGACTCATATCCTTATGTTCCTGGAACTCCTCAGGAGTTTCCCCTTCTACTCTTCCTTCTCTCTCCCTCTTCCCTGCTAAGCGATCCCTCTGCTCTCTCACTCTCTCCATACTTTTTTGCTTGCAGCTTGATGACTGCCTGCTTCATGTACCTCAGGGTCTCACAGGCCTCTGTCACCCCCAGTAATGTTTTGTGCACTTGACTCCGGGAACTGAGCTAGTGTTATCATTGCAGCATGTGGCAAATGACCCTAGAGAGTTGCATCTCTCTACACTTAACAAAGCCTCCACTGACTGGACGCACTTGGACCACACCTGAACTTGTTCTCACCCTCCAAATGCCAGTCCTCTGTAAACATCTGTGCACTTTTTCCTTCTGATTGCGCCATGCCTGTACAGCGTCTGTGTGGTCCACCCTGTCCTCGGTCTCTGCATGGTGTCACATTCATGCACTTGATGAAACTGTAGCTTCATCATCAGACATTATCACTGTTGTCACTACTGTTGATTGTGTGAAATGCACAGGGACAGCCTGGAGTGACTATTATGTATTCAGTGATTCAATGGCACTGTACAAATGTTCTTTTTCACCCTTTGTTCCATCCATCCTTGAGCACTTTGAGACACCTTTCTTGTGTATCAGGCATTTCCAAATATACTTTTGCATGACGTGCCATACCACGAAACAGTATAATGATCATTTTACATCGCATATCGGATGGGTTGAGTGACACAGAGGTGACTTCATAGAAGGTTTGTCATGTTGGTAATAGTGTCATTGGGTTACTTGCGTTGGTTAGAGATTAATGTGTTTTAAGTTGTAAGGGATGCACAGGGTTTTGCACATCCAGGGGCACATGCTCAGGGTGGTTCGGGGAGCATAGTTTTTTGGCCCATTGTCATCAATGAATGGTACCTGGAATATGGCATGGTCGTGTGCACTCCACAGGGGATGGAGTTTAGGAGAAAAAAGTAGCCACAAGCTGGGTATCGGCAGCCTCTCCACGTGCCCTTTGTCCACCAATACACAAGCAGCGTGCCTGTGAGTGTGGATGTGTGGATGTGGGGGCACCACCATGTCCACCGTTATGCCACATTGGAACATTGTGCAGGACACATGCTGCCACTATGGTCCTGCACACTACTGGTGGTGCATATAGCAACCCACCATCAGAGTGGTCAAGGGAGCGGACACGTGACTTGAGCACTCCAAATGTGCGCTCCACTATGGCCTGAGTTGGAATATGGGCAGGTGCAGTGGGGTTCCGTATTGGCGTCATCATGTAGGTGCTCAGAGGGTAGGCAATGTCCCCTGGAGAGGTGATAATGTTTGTCATTGGTGTGTATTTGTCTGTGTCTTACATGCATGCATGTGCAAGGCCATTTATACTCACCAATGAGCGATGTGTTGCCATGCCTCCCAGCTTCCAGGGCCCAGTGTAGGGGTGACATTCTAAATAAATAACTATCATGGGTGGAGCCAGCATAGTTTGCATAGACAAAAGTAATGATGCCCTTGGAATCACATACAACATTGATGGAGTGCCAGTGTTTCCTGTTGCGATATATATGCTCTGTTGCCACCCCATACAAATCCTGGACCACAGCCTGCCTTTCAGCAGGTGTTCTTGGCATATAGATGTGCCGGCGGACTGAGGGGCGTGCAGCCAATATTGCCAAGACCGGGTGTAGGCAGCGTGACTAAGTGGGCTGTGAAATGCCCCCGACTATAGCAGTGGTCCGCTGGAATGACCCAGAGGCCAAAAAATGCAGCACAGTGAGCACCTTTTGCAAGGGGCACAGTGCTTGGGAGCACAGGGTTGGTGATGTAAGGTCATCGTCCCACTCTGTGACCAGGTCTAAGATGATATGAGGAGGACACCTATACCTGGCACAGACTTGGTCGTCAGGCATCCCAAAAAGTGTGGTCCATGGGTGTAAAGTCCAGGCCCTGGCCATCCTCCTCCTCCTGCCGTGACCCATGATCACTGCTGCAACAAACGGTACATTCATCATGGCAGTATATGTGCGTTTGTTAGTCGCGCATACTTTTAATGCATTTTTTGTGTGCACGTTGACGTTCCGCTTGCTATCGCATGGCGTAGCAGTTTCAGGATTTGCACGTAGTATTTCGTCCGCCGTCGATCCCTGTTTGAATCCTTGAATACACTTTGTTTGCGCGTGTATGGGAGTTTGACTGTGCATCCTCCCTCGTAACGCCCACATTTTCACTTGTTGTTCCCCATTCCACATGTTCTGCCCCCTTTTTAGGTCGCTGCGCAGACACGGACGGCCCTTTGCTTGGGTTCTCGCTCAAGGTATACATGCTGTCACATTTACGTGACGGACCGGCGCAGATTCCTTGCAAGTCCCAGCTAAGCCCACTGCATTGTGTTCCATGAATCGGCGAACAGGTGTTTGCGTGCTATTTCGCACACAATTTCCTGATTTTTGGCACAATATGTTCCATGACTCGGGCCCTAAGTGCGTTTTTTTAATGAAATATGAATTTATTGTCCTTTTTGCCTCCTGTGTATATGTTATTTTACTAGTCATGATTTTTGTAGAAATGTCCTTTTGTGACTAATGCACAATAAAACATTTTTAAAAAAAATAAGGCAAGACCTCCAGACAACCAGACAATAAAAACACTCCTCTAGGGAAAATGTCTTGGTACACCGCTTTGCAAGGAAAACAAGATGTATTTTGTATACCAAAAGGAAAAAAATATCAGAAGAGCCTGTAGGACCGAACAGGTACTGCGCTCTCGGTTAGTTGAAAGCAAGTACAAGGTTTTAAAGAACAAAATCATCAATCATGACATAAACAATAAACAGTGTTAATCCCCTGTCCGCATTGGCTACCGCCTATTTACATTGTATCAGTCCCCTATAGTCCCTTGACCGATTGGCCACATCCTAATCTTCCCCACCTTCTAACATGTGGTTCCCCTATTCCGTCACCTTGGTTCCCAGCTACTCGACTGGCAAGTTACATGGAATTTTACCCGTCCCCATCAGCCTAATCACATGGTACACACCTGGTCATTAGCATAAGCTCAGTGGACAACTCTGAGGTCAAATTGGACCTTTGAAATAATAGTGTGCTCTTCTTGATACCAGACAGGTAGGTGCTCTAGTAATGCCTCCCCAGCTCTGTACTCAATTTGCTGGCATTACCTCTTTCTCTTTGTATCAGAAATCAAAAGTTGTTCTGCTCTTCGCTCCCCCTTATTAGTTACCCACCAGTGGTACACCTCAATGCTCTCGCGAGGACCACATTAATCAGCACAATTCTGATGGATTTATGTACTCTATTTCCCAGCCACCTGACAGTTCAAATGGGAAGGCTTTGTACCAGCGCTTGGGGGATGCTGCTGCCCTAGATCTAAACCGAGCATTTTGGCATCTCGAAACCTCCGATTTGGTTCCCATGTACTTGTCCTTCAGGAATTATATGATAGGTTATTTTTTTAACGTGCTTAATACCCAGAGGTTTCTAAGCGGGGACCTGGGGATCGAACCTCTGTTGCTACGTGACATCTTGCTTCCAAGGTGAGCATGTTGACCCTGAGCTATCCTCCCAAGCCAATGGATGCAGCCCTACCATCACTTTGCCATTCACATTCCGATCTTGATCCACAGGCCTATAGCTTGATACAATAAAACAATGCCGCTTTTCCCAGCTCCTGGGGCTTGGGAAAGGGAAAATAATGTGAACTCTTCTTTAGGCCATGCTGCTACACCTCCAACAGAGAATACAAAATGCTAGGCCTCGCTCCCAATGTGGTGATGCTTCAGTGTTTCCCACACCCAGGCGCTGTGTATACATCCTCATAATTCTACATTATATTTCAATACTGCTGCACAATATCACTCATGCCCTATACCCGGGTCTGACTAAGCTTCTAGAACTACTTTAAGAATGCATGTGTGGCTCCCAACTGCGCTTCCCACCACCTACAGCCGTATACCTTCAATTTTCTCATGCACTGATATATTTTTCTCAGCCTGAATCATTTGGCCTTATATGGGAGCTGTATGTGCATGCCTACAGAGGTGAGAGGACTTGAGGGGCCAGTCAGGGATAGTGGGCATACGTGAGTGGGGGTGGTGGGAGGTGTGAGGACTTGAGGGGCAGCCTGGGGTAGTGGGTCAAGGTGAGTGGGGGTGGTCAGAGGTGTGAGGACTTGAGGGGGAAGCCTGATGTAGTGGACATTAGTGAGTGGGGGTGGTGGGAGGTGCAAGGACTTGCTTGAGGGGCAGCCAGATGTAGTGGGCGCCGGTGAGTGGGGGTGGGCGGAGGTGTGAGCACTTGAGTGGGCAGTCTGTGGTAGTGGGTGTAGGTGGGTGAGGGTTGTGGGAGGTGAGAGGACTTGGAGGCATCTTGGGATAGTGGGATGGCTGGCATTGCAGGGGGGGGTCTGCAGTTTCACCGGGGTGCTGGAAGGTGGTGCAAAGACAGACTCAGAGGTTGTTTGTTGGTGCCAGTTTTTGTTTGTGTGGGGGCGTGTAGTGGTCGTTCCAGTTACAACTCATTGTTGTTTGCGCTGCAGGTTACTTTGTGCTTTAGAAGCCATGAATCAGCGAACGGCCCTAAGTACTTTTTCTATTAATTTGGTCCAAGTGTGTTATTTGTATTGCAGTTTACTGTACATGATTCCAAATTATATTCTAAAATAAATAATGAATTGGAATCAAATACCCTCCTTTACAAACACAACTTATCTGATTACATTTATATTTATTAGATATATATTTAACAAGTACTGAAAGTTCTAAGTCACATCAATTATTTTTGTAGGTGCAGCACAGAATGTAAGGGACATAAACGTACACGTTGAGACAGGCAGCACGCCAACCATCCTTTTCTGTGACTAAATTGGGTGAACTGACTTTTGATTGTTATTGTTTAAAAATCATGTGGCAGTTTAGATGCCAAACTGAGATTGCTAAACTATTCGAATAAGGAACCATTTTTTGGGTTATATGCTAGTGTAATCTTAAATACACATAATATTAAGAATTATAAGAATTAGAGTACAAGATTTTTTTTTCATCCTTTGTTGAAAAGGGCATCCTTGAATTTTAAATACTATAGTTATTTATTTTTCAACTTATTCCTTTTGTTTATTTTCTTTCTATATTGTTTTAATCTGTGTGTTATTATTCATTTGTTTGTTCTTCAAATTTGAGTTTTGTTAAACAAATATATTTTCAGTAAAAACGTTACTGTTTTCGTACACATACTTTTATCCCATATGACCGAGGTTATAGAAGACTCAAAGGTGAGGTCTCTTCCCTTTCCTTTCAATCTAATTACCTTTAACCTTGTATATTAATGATGCAAGTTGCCACTTAAAAGTGCACTTTGTACATCTAATGTTTCACCAAGGAAAAGCCAAACGCTAAAAGCTTTGGAAAATTCTGTGTTTGTATTGTAGTTAACTCAAATTCATTGCAACCATTAAGAAAAGGACACAATTACACATCTACTCTTTTGTCTGCTCTCATCAGTTAATATATTGGACTTGTCTTATCACTTAAAATAGTTGTTTGATCACATCCAACTGTTATTACAAAGGAACCCATTATAAGTCTGGTGGTAATACAGCAGTAAATCTGAAGAATTACTGCAAAACTTGCTTACGGTTACAACCACTTTGTTCCATGGGTTTACCACAGAATTCCAAGTGGTGGTAGGGGAGTGTTAATCCCCATTTTTTGAGTCCAAAAGACTCCATGTGTATTTAAGTGTATTACAATGGTAATTCTGCTGCAGTAATTCCACCTATTTCTTTACCTAAATGTGGCAGATTTACCTGGAGGAAAATTCTCTGCTTCAAGGTCAAACCTATAGTCCAGCGGTGCAGGTAAAACTGTGGTAAATACATGATTGCCAAAAAAGTGTCAGTGTCAATACCACCAGTATTTTCCTGCACCACCAAAACATGTATATTGTAGTGGAGCAATTGTCGGCTAGAAAGCACGTGCCCCCCTGCCTTCGCTAGAACACATGGAATTATAAAATCAGAAAGAACAAATTTGAAACTGCACTTTAAATCCTTCTGGAAATGCAGCTGGCACAAAGAATAGTTAGTTTCACTACCCAAGTAGGGACAGAGGAGGCATTAGCTTGCATAATTAGTGTGTCTTTTTAAATAGAATAGACTAGAAGGCAGGAAACCGTGTACCAAGATAGGGACTCACAACACTAGTAGGGCAGTATTTCTATAGGTAGGGGTGAGGTTGCACCGTACCTATATGTAAAAATGTTATGTGCCAGACATGCAGCAGGTTCTCGGTAGGCAGCAAATAAATGCAGAGCTAATGTGTGTTGCAGAAGAAACATAACTTGACAAGATGCCATTTTAAAAATTGCACCAGCAGAGAATTCAGCTTTGCAACTTTAAGAAAAGCCCAGTTGAACATGCTTGAACAAATCAGGGAAAATGATGTAGCCAACTGGATGGTGACTAGCCAAAGGAATGTCAATGCTGAGCCATTGCAGAAAGTGTACATGGCGGAATAAGATATTATTGTGTTCCGTCAGCTGTCAGATAAATCATGTTGCAAAGACACGGCAAACCGTTTGAAGTCTATAACATTCAAGGAAATCAGAAGGAGTTCACAGATTAATGTATTCTGCACCCAGCTAGGCGTGAAAGGAAGACGCAAGAAGCGGCTATAGAAAAAACAACTACAATGCCACAATGAAATCTTAACAGGATGACTCGCAAAACAATTATTCATAAATAAGTCAAGAATAGGATGGCGATCACAGATTGCGAACAAGGCCTTGAGCATGGCATGGTAGGTAAACATGGGCTATTTAATTTAATTAAAATAAGGTGACACACTTGTCTCTCACTCTCTCGCTCTCTCTTAAATGTTTAACCGATTAGCACATGTCTTTTTTCAATGCAGATGTAATTCCGGACCTACCAATTAATTTCAAGTGGTAGCACTTTCTAGGGGAAGGTTGGTGGGTGGGGTTTTAGATAACGATTGTCCAAGCTTATTAAAGGGAGGGAGCCAATGAGCAATGAGCAGGAGCAATAGGTTTCCACAACTGTGACATCACACTGACTCATTTGTACTATATAAACTTCTGTTTTCTGTTCAAATGTTGGAGAAATATGGAGTGAGAGCTTGGCTTTTAATCTTGATTTTTTTCCCCATTACATTGCAATAAACTGGTTACCTTGCATTTGACATACCACAATCACTCTGTGATGTCTCTTTTTTGACAAATGCCGGTTAGAGGGCAATTTGGCCTTTTCAGATCGTTTTATCATTTGGAAACAGAGGACGGTTCGATATGTGGATTTTTGGGGTGCCCTACCACGCTCCTTTTGAGCAGTGGATCGGTCAGGGGAGCAGATTTTCTTTTGTGCACAACTCAAGAGGAAACACAGCAGGGTCAACTTTGGAGTGGAACTCTGCCTAGTTTCCCACCGCCCGCTGGTAGCAACAGGAGGAGCAGGCCAGAGAGGGTACCACGAAAGCCCACAACCCTCAAAGATCCACTGAAAAACATGAGTGTGCTATGTGCAGGGTAACAGGGGGTGGCAAATGTATGGTATGATATTTAAGAAACTGAAGTTGATGAAGGATAGCTCAAGACAAAGTCTTGGAAGACTGTGCAGTAGGGCCACTGAGGGTCCAGCTTTCTTTTGAGGGTAAAGTAAATGAGGCAGAGAGTAAAGGATATCCTGGGGGAAACTGGAAGACAGCTGTATTTTGTTGTGTTGTATTGCAGTTTTGTTGATTAAATTGTTGTTTGCCGGCATTGTGTTGTGTTGCGTTGTGAGGCAGGTCCTTTAGAGGTGATTTTTTTTCTTGTGTGTTGTGGGCGTAACAGATAGTATTGTTTGGTAGAGGTTGATGGGGTAAGTATGCACATTTAGATTGTGAGCGGATTTTGTTGTTGTGATCCAGAGGTAGGATTTGGATTTTGGAAAAGGGTGAACAAATTGACAAAAAACTATTTTTGCTCTTAAATTTTGGTAAGCTTACAACTATTTTTGCATAGTTTAATTTGTTTAAGTGCCAAGTCTCATGCTGCTTAAAATTTGGCACAATGTTTGGCACCCCAATAATTCAAATATGTAAAGCGTTCCCTAGATATGGTGCCAAAATCACAAAATATTATTTATTTATTTTTTATTTATTTGAATGTATATAGCGCACATCGGCCTGGGGGCCTCGTGGTGCTGTTACAGTATGCTTACTTGGTACAGGAATACATTAAAGCAGGTAGGCAGGTTCATAACATTACATACAGACAGTCAATATAAGAAAGGTGATGAAGCGGGTTATGCTGAGTAGTTGAAAGGGACTGCTGGAAATGTGTACCTGTCACGGCCACAAGAGAACACTCACTGTACAAATGTACTCCAACACCTGTGCACATACTTATATGCCACACACAAGGGCAGAAAGCTCAAGAACAGACTAGGGGTATTAGAAATCTGGAAGGCCAGTGAGGAAGACACAGAGGGGCCTAGGAAGGCATGGAAGCTTCATATGTGTCAGGGGGAGAGAGAGCAGCCCATAGCACCACCATCTCCTCTCTCTGAGGAAAGTGCTTACACACAGCCGGCAGCCACACACAATTCACAGTACCACCTCCACATGAGGAGAGAACACCAGGCTCCAACATATCAGAAATATGTCTGGTACAAGCAGCAGCTGTAGGGTATAGTAATCGTAGGTATGAGCACCCTGATGAGGAAAGTAATGAAAATAGGAAAAGGGTGATAGTGGTAAAAGGAAAAGCACCATTAATGCAAATGGAAAAGGAAGCATGGCACAGCTCAGAGACGGTTAAGGGAGGAGAAAGAATATAGAGGGCTGCATAGCTTGGAAAAGCAGCTAAAAGCAGCTAAGGAAGAGCTCCAGAGAGTGAGAGGCATGCAGATAGATGGCCACAGGGCAAGAAGCATACCCCTAGGTAATGGGGATAGTGGAGAGACAATGATGAAACTAGAGAATAGGTTAGGAGGAAAAATATTGTTAAAACTCGATGGGAAAGGCACTGAAAATAGAATGTGAAGAGAGTAGAGAATGAAGAAATGAAGGAAGCAGCCAGGGAGGAAGTTAGGAGGGGGACACAGGAAGAGATAGAGCAAAATGCACAAAGGGAAAAAGAGAGGCAACGGAGAGAAGCATTGGAGAAGATGCAGAGAGGGAAACAGGAAAGACAAAGAAGGAAGAGTGAGGGATGAGTATATAAACTCCTGTTTGTTCAAACGTTGGAGAATTCTGTAGTGAGAACTTGGCGTTTAATCTTGAATTTTTACCCAGTGTATTGCAATAAAGTTGTTACCTTGCATTTGACATACAACAATCACTCTGTGTTGTCTCTTTTTTGACAAATGCCAGTTAGAGGGCAATTTGGCCTTTTCAAACCCTCTTATCAATATGATATGATTTGATATGATATTTTATTTATATTGCACCCATACATAAGTATTTGAAGGTGCAATGAGGCAAGGAAGGGGTACAAGGGAGGACAAAACAACAACCTTAGTAGGCCCAATGACATTGAAAACGCTCAAGTGCAGGGGAGAGGGAAGGGGGAAAGTGCAAGGGGCAGAGGAGATGTGGGAAGTGCTGAACACGTTTTCAAAACAACAACAGGTAGGGCGGACAGCAGGAGGCAGATGCAATAATTAAGCGCAGACATCGGGTCTCTAATAAGTGAGGGTAAGGGAACTGCAGGGTTGCAGATACAGACCCAAGTGCAATGGTTTGCCAGGAGGCAGTGCGGGTATGCAGCTGGGTGGCCAGGGATCTGGGCCTGAATTCGGAGGGCTGGAGAGATACGATCCCTGGGCTTGAGACCAAGGATAAGCCTCGCAGTCCTGTTCTGGATGAGTTAAAGAGGGCGGAGAGTGGTAGCAGGCAGATTTAGGAAGAGGCTGTTGCAGTAGTCCAGCCTAGAGAGAACCAGACCTCTAGAGACAATGAAAGTTTGGGGGAGGAGAGGAAAGGAAGAATACCCCTGAGGAGGTGCAGTTGGTAGTTTGACTTCTTAGAGACGTCAGAGATGTGTGGAGAAAAGGAAAGCAGTGAGTCGAAGATGACCCCGAGATTCTTAGCCTCACAGGTGGGAGCAGGAAGAGGGCCAAGGGAGGCCGGCCAGAGAGTGACAGGAAAGGAAGGTGCAGGAGTGCCGATGAGGAGTGTCTTACTGGCAGCACACCACTCCTGGATTGCATACAGACAGTCTGCAATCCAGGACTGGTGTCAGAGGGGAGCCTGAAAATGAGCTGAGTGTCACCCGCATAGCACTGAAGGTTGGAGCAGAGAGCAGCAATGTGGTGGGCAAGGGATTGCCAGGTATTGGTTGAAGAGCCGGGGAGAGAGGTAAGACCCCTGGGGAACACCACAAGAGGAGAGTGAGATAGAGGAAATGAAGGAGCCAAGTGGACCAGGGAGGGTCGGTTGGAGAGGAAAGAGGTCAGCCAGGCCAGGGCCTGATCAGTGATACCCGGGTTATCACAGAGTTGGTTGAGTAGATTGGCATGGTTTACCGTATCAAAGGCAGAGTCTGTTTGTGTTCGCTTTCCATCACGTGGCAACTAACAAGGGGTTTGGGACTTCATTGCCCATCATTCCTGTTAATTGTGCACCCTCTGCTGACGCCCAACTCAAGCTTTGCAGGCCATAACTGGCCCACGTCAGCATGAAGCGCTCAACACCCTGCTCTAGGTGATACTGAGCAGGTGTTTGTTTGTATATCTACCATCGAAATTGATTTGAGGATAGTTCAAAATCTGTTGCCATTATTATTGATTGTTAACTTTATGCCGACAGGCTTTTAAGTAATATTTTCTTTTTAAGACAAAGTTTAAATTACATATACCTGTTTAATACGCTTTTTAAAATTCGTATCCACATCAAGGTGATCATTTATTCATTACTTTATGGTCTGTGCTCTTTTTCCCTCGCGTGGCGACTAACACAGGGTTTGGGACCTCGTTGCATATCATTCCTGTTAATTTCACACCCTCTGCTGACGCCCGACTCACGCAACGCAGGCCATAACTGGCACGCGAAGTGCTGATGCGAAGCCTGTTGGGCCTGTTCGGCCGGGTCGTGGCAGTCAGCTTGGATCGCTGCTCCTTGTTCTGCTCCTTGCCACGCTATCTACGGTCCAGGTAAGTTGGCTAAGGGCTACTTTTGTGATCTAGTGATTCACTCGACCTCTAAATCAGGCATAAATTATAACTAAAACCTACTATACAAGGGATTCATTGCTGAATATGAACATTAGAAAACGGGTCTTTTTCGCTTCGTGCATTATCAAAAATCCAGGGCCTGGGAATTGAAAGAGTAAAAATAGTGAGTGATTGTACTGAATCACACTCAGATGCTCAGATATCGATATTACCTGGACTGCTAAACACTAGATCTGCGGTTGCTCATGCCATGAAGATTCGTCTCTTAATTGAGTCTCAGGGAAAGGATGTCTTATTTATGACTGAAACGTGGTTTACAGATACTGCTCATTCTATCTTTCACTGTTTAATCCCAGAAGTTTACTCAATTCAACATATTAACAGACAGGGCAAAGTGGGTGGAGGAATAGCCCTTATCTACGGATCCCTTCTAAACTTTAATTATCTTAAATGTATATAATGGGATGCCTCTTTTTTACTTTACTTTAATAAATGTATATAGCGCAGCCACTGACCCAGAGGCTTAAGGGCGCTAGACATCTAGGACAGAATACAGACTCTCAGGAGCTGTACAAAGCCAAAATATGAGCAGAGTTAACAACCAGACAGGTGTTTAATTAAACAGAAGGGTTTTTAATCCCTTTCTGAAGACCATGGTGGAGGTCATTTCTCTCAGGTTGTGGGGAATATCATTCCAGGATGCTGGTGCTACAGCATAATAGGCTCCAGTTTTCATGTGTGATAGACTGCAGGCGGGAACTTCTAGTAGTGAGTGATTGTTAGATCTTAGATTGTAATTACTGTTTTTTAATACCAGTTCAGTGTCAAGGTATATTGGCTCGTCATTTTTCAATTATGTGTAATCGCCATAAAACGGAACGAAATTCTCTCTCTAATTGGTAACCAATGTAAATCCGTTCTTGCATCCGAGAGCAATAGGTGTTATGACTTTCTCATTAACCCCAAAGTACTCACTAAGGACAGTACTGGTTTATAGACCTCTTCGAGGGTCTGGATGACTTTCTTATCTCAACAGGTAGTAAATATAAGGAATTGCTGTGCATTGGTGACCTCAATATCTGGTTGGAGGATTCCACCAAAATCGGACTCAAAGCAACTACATGAACTTTTAGCTCAACATGAGATGTCAATTTTAGCCCAAACACCCTCACACATATTGGGCTATTATCTTGATGTAGTTCTGGCCAGAAGAAAAGGGATTAGTATGATTAATATAGTCCCTATTCGATGGACAGATCACCACCTTAGGGTGTTTCATATTGAGGCAAATCAATGCGAAACTATCACCCCCGCCTCGTTCGAGGTTAAACATGTCCGAAAGAAAAAGGAACTGGACAGTATATCCAGAATTCAATTAAGTAAGGCATTGAGTAACTGTATTCACCTGCAAGATTACGATGCCCTATTTGAACTAGGGACTCAAATAATGAGTAACACTTGCATAAAATATGCTCATTTAAGAACTATCGCCCTGAAAAGGTCATCTAAGACGTGGTATACTACTCAACTCTTAGAGTTAAAGATGGAACATAAATTCCACAAAGCAGATGGTACAGGCTGAAATCATCTGAACATGCTGCATTGGTAAGTACAGCTTTGACTAACTACAAAAAAGCGGTGGTTAGAGCTAAATCTGACATTTTGTAAAAAAATAATCACAACAGCAGCAAATTGCCCACAATAATTATTTAAAACAATTGCAAATTTTGTTAGCCCCAACATAAATACTTCTGTGAAGACCTCTTCGATAAACCATGCTAATTGGTTGAATGTTTTTTTTAGAGACAACATTCTGAACATTCAAAATAATATCAGGCTTCATAGATAACCGGACATCATTTCTCAACTTGATGCTGTCAATACAAATAAAGAAATTGTTGGCACTACAGAGATTGTAATGACTGGGACAGCTCAGTGTGATTCTAAACAAGTTTCAGAAGATGATATTTGTTCTCTTCTGTCACAACCAAAACCAACAAATGCTTCTTTCTTTCCAATACCTGCCTTAGTTTCTAAGTGACTTTCTCTTGAATTAACCCCGTTCATGACTATGTTTGTAAATGTATCACTAACCCACGGTGTAGTTCCTGATTCTTTGAAACTTTCAGTTGTTTCTCCGCTACTGAAAAAGGCTAGCCTAGAGCCTGAGGACTACAACAACTATTGGCCAATTGCCAGTCTTCCCTGGCCTGGAAAGATCCTGGAAAAGGTGGTTAAAAGTCAACTCCAGATTCATTTTGAGGATAGTGGACTACTCCATCCCTTGCAGTCCGGTTTTTGCCCCATGCACAGGACAGAGACAGCACTGCTGGCGGTATGGGATGAGATGTTGCAGGCTAGGGATGTAGGCAAACTTTCCCTGCTTGTAATGCTCGACCTATCCACCGCTTTTCATAAAGTGGATTGGATCATGGTATCCTGTTGGATCGTATGAAGAGTCTAGTGAATGTAGACTTATGTGCTTTATATTGGTTTACTTCATTTCTCACTGGGCGCAAACAATGCACGCAGTCAGGGTTTTTTTTTATCTGAAATCCTCCTTCAGTGCTGTGGTGTGCCGCAGGGATCGGCACTCTCTCCGCTTCTCTTTAATATATATCTTCATGCCCTAATGGATATCTTGGAGAAATATCATCTCAGATTCCATTCTTACGCTGACGACACTCAGCTATATATTAGGCTTGACAATGTGGAGGATGCTATTGCCTTGGTTAGCAAGTGTCTGGAAAAAATAGGGACCTGGATGGAAAAAAATTCTTTGCAACTTAATCGTAAAAAAACTGCCGTGATATTATTTGGTCCTAAACTTTGCTTGAGAGAAAAAGTTGCCCCCCCCAATCTCCCAGTTTTTGGGGACCACTCTGAAATATACCATTAAGGTAAAACATCTAGGCTGTATTTGGCAGAGGCATCTGGGCTGTAATGGCCAGGTCTCAGCCAAAGTACAGTCAGTCTTTTACAACATTCGTCTCCTACACCAAGCACTACCCTATGTCCCTGATATCGACCTTTATATGGTTATGGGAGCTCTAGTCAACTCTAAATTAGATTACTGTAATGGACTTCTGGTTAGAGCACCGGCCAAACAGATTCATCATTTACAAAAAGCTCAAAATGCAGCAGTAAGGCTGGTTTATGGTGTAGCTAAGAACGCCTGAATCTCTAGTCTTGGTTGGTCGCTGCATTGGTTAGAGGTGGAAGACTGCATCAAATTTAAAATAGGGTGCCTGGTGTACAAATGTATGAATGGGTTGGTACCTGAATAAATTGAAGCGTTATCTGCCGACCCGGACCCTTAGATCGGAGGACATTGGTCTACTCACTATTCCCAGGACCAACTGCGTCTCAAGAGGAGATTGTAGCTTTTCAGTTGCTGGACCAAGACTGTGGAATAGTATTCCATTGAATCTAAGAAGGGCAAACTCTCTAACGATCTTTAGAGCAAGTCTAAAGACTCACCTGTTAAAGTAGATATGGTTCCCTTATGCTCCTCCAGTGAATTTCAGTGGCATCAATATTTACTAGGCTGGTTTTGTTTCCTCAGCCTATGGGTCCATCTGCACCAGAATTTGATTAAGTTCATTGTGTGCACAATATAAATAATTCAAAATTCAAAATTCAGAGGAGAGATCAAGTAGGATGAGGAGAGAGGGGAGATTAGAATCAAGGTTAGAGAGCAGGTCTTCACAGATGTTCATGAGAGCAGTTTCCATGCTTCTTGCTGCTCTGAGGCCAGACTGATGGTCATGGAGACAACCAACAGAATCAGTGTGGAGGTTAAGCTGGGAGATGGCCAGCTTTTCCAGGAGTTTGCCCAGGAAAGGAGTGATAGAGATCGGGTGATAGTTAGCCGAGCAGGAGGGGTCGGCTGTGGGTTTCTTGAGAAGAGAGTGCTTCAGACGGGAGGAGAAGGCTTCAGTGTTGAAGGAGTGGCTGCAGAAACAAGGGTGTCAATATGGTCCTTGATGGTTTTGGACGAACAGGGAAGAACCTGTTTTGACAAGACTTTCATAGCTCAGACTTATCTAGTAATCTTGTCAGGGTAGAACAGAGGAAAGGAAGAGAAAGAGGGAGGAGAGGCAGTTCCAGGGGTGGCAGAGGTAGTGGAGAGAGATGCTGGAAGAGGAGGAGAGGGCGAGAGGATGGACAGGATGTCCTGGGTTTAGAGATGAAATGAGAAGCCAGGGCCATGGAGAGGGCCTGGAAGGGGACAGGAGAAGTAGAGACTGCAGCAGGATTGGCCAGCTCCTTGCAGATTTTAAATAATTTGGCCGAGTTGTTAGATGCTGCAGAGATGCAGGATTGGATGTGGGCTCTCTTAGTACGGACAGAGAGCCCGTATTTCCTTTGGAGCACGTGGCAGGCCAGTTTGTCAGAGGACGCACAAGATGACCGCCATTTTCTCTCTGCCACCCTACACTTGCATTTAAGGTTGACGAGGTCGGAGTCGTACCAAGAATTGCAATTGGCTTTGGGCTTCAAGCAGATCCTCATGACAGGGGCTAGAGAATTTAGAGTATCGGAGATAGCAGAGTGGAGCTTGGAAAAGGCAGTGTCAGGATGGGAGTCAGCCAGATGTGGAGGAGGGGGAGAGAAAGTGGCAGCAAATTCCTCAACTGACACACGCTTCGTGGGCCAGATGACCAAGAAGGTAGGTGGCAGTGCTGGAGCTGGCTTGGCCTGTGGGGTAGAGAGGGAAAGATGGGAGGAAAGGAGAAAGTGATAGCTCCAGAAGAGAGGAGTGGTGAGAGGGTTAGAGAGGGGAGGTCAAAGGAGATGAGAACATCCAGAGTAAGCCCTGAAGAGTGAGTTGGGCCAGAGTGAAGAATTGAAAGAGAGAGAGATTTGCAGAGGTTGTGAAAGAGTCCAGAGGAGGGACAGGAAGCATCCATGTGGATGTTGAGGTCTCCAAGGAGGAGGAGTTGAGTGGCCGATGCCAGGAGGAAGGAGGAAAGGTCAGCCCACTCAGAGAGGAAAGAAGTAGTCTGACCAGGTGGCTGATAGATAGTAGCAATGGTGCAAGTGTGGCCAGGAGAGAGAGAAAGCCTGCAGAGAAGGCATTCAAAGGAGGGGTAGGCCTGCATAGTAATCACAGAGGCTGGGATCCACTCCGGGAAGATCAAGACTACACCCCAACAGGATGGTTGGAACTGGGCGTGGAGAGGATCTTGTAGTCATCAGGGAGGAGAGTGTCAAAACTCATGACAGAGCTGGCCGTGACCCATGTCTCATGACACCTGAGTTCTTCAGGAGGCGGCAGATGTCAGAGGAGTGTTTGACAGCAGAGCGAGAGTTGAGAGTGGCAAGATGGAGAAGGTTGCCAACCTTGAAAGACTTCCAGGGAGAGGTAAAAATCAGAGGTATGCCCTGCGGAGGTGTAGAAGGAGAACGAGGGGGGGCAGAAAAGGAGGGAGGAGGGGGCAAGGTAGCCAGAGAGTAGGCAGAGGTGGGAGGCAAGGAAGTTGCAGAAGGGAGAGAAGGAACAGCAGTGGAAGGAAGGATGTTGATGAGGCGCAGGAAGCATCTATCAAAGGGGAGGAGGTTGACCTGGGGTCCTTGGACCAAGAAGGTGCCATTCAGGTAGACATTAATGATGGCCTTAGATGAGTGGAAGGAGGATGGGAGGGTCTCCCATCTGGTACCACCATAAATGGAAGAAGAAGAGAAAGAGAAAGGGGAAAGCACAGGGACCATGTGAAGAGTCCATAGGTCTAGTGGAGTAACGACAAAGAGGATGTAAGTGAGGGTCTGTCTGGAGGAAGCTCTGGTGTAGGTGTCAGCGATAGGGAGACCAGGGTTAGAGACCAAGATATCCTTTTTGAGCTTCTTCCTGCCTGACTTAGTGAGTAGGGGAGGATAGTCAATGGAGAAACAGTTGGAGAAGATAAGTGAAACTGAGAGCACCAGGTGATTTGGAGGAGGAAGAAGAGGGGAGAAAAGGGGGGAGTTGGTTGGGAGTTAGAGGGGTGGGACACGGGCAATGGGGAGTGGTAACACAGCGGTTGAGCGCAGGGGAGGGTTGAAAAGCAGAAGCAATGGAACGGGACAGACAGCAGGACAAGGTAGCACAATGCAGTCACTGGGCCAGACAGAAACAAAAATGTGCAACTGGGTGAACACAGTTACAGCCACAGGGCAACGCTAGATTTTACAATTAGGCAATCTAGGTGAACACAGTTACAGCCAAAGAGCAACGTTAGAGGCCCGAAGTTTGCTATTTACAACTTATTGTAAATAAGCCTACATTCTTCCTTGAATAATTATTGAAGATGCAGGTCTACTACTTTACACAAAAATGATTATATTTAATACATTTATTTTATATATATTTCCCAAGTGCAGAGGATGATTAGTCAAAGATTATTTGGTGGTCTTGATGAAGGTGTGGCTGAGAACTCAAGGGGGGATAAACCAGATACAGGCCACATTTTGACCATCCTTTTCTGTAACCACACAATACAATTTGCTCAATTGTCACATAATTGGCTAAATGTTATGTCATACACTGTATATTGATCTGTCACCTTTAAAAACCAGCAGATTTGACAAACACTTTCTTTAGAAATATGTTAAAATGTTAAATGTCGGACATGTGCTTTAAAGGATTAGAGTGTGAGCTTTTTATAGTATCATTAGTTCTTTAGAGAAATCTTTGCATTTTTAAACCAAATATGACATTTTGTATGTCTTATTTTATTCACATACTCATTTTATATTTTTGTATTTACCTGCATTACATGCGTATAATGTTTTCGTTGTTCAAAAGTCCTAACATTTCATTATGTGGCATGTGTATTTAATGTTTAGTTTATCTTTATGTATGTATGTTTATGTTGATTTGTATTCCTGATGGGCCTATACTTAACTGATACATAACAATTGTATGAATGATCAGTTTTATCGATAATAATAATAACACATAAATAATGTTAATATTCAAACTCAGGTCACTGACCTTCTACACTCTAGCAGGTACTGAAGAGATGCTCCTATGTGTGTGTCTACCAGCTAAATGAACGACCTCTTGCTATCTCTCACTGAAAAGCCATGAAGTTGAATATGGTTTCAAGATCACAGATCAATGGATTGACTGTCAAAGAGTATAATTAAAAAATAACTTGGCTTCCCTGTACCCCTCTTTTTTAATGGATCTCTCAAATGCAGTTCACTGTATAACTTAAAGATACAAAGGGTTCTGTGTTCTCCACCTAAGTGGAAAGCTGCAATCCATGGAGTTTGTCATTCCCAAAATGTTTTGTGTGGCCTTGATTTCAGAGCAAGTGCTGCTGGGAAACAGGGACAAACATGACTTCAAAAGAAATGATTTTGCAAAATGTGATCCATTCTCCTGTGACCTAAGCAAACACGATAATGACCCAAAGCCCCTGAACATGATATACTATGCCTACATTCAAAGCCCATAAGTCAAATTGAGTAAGGACACACACGGATTGCCAGTCAGTTCAGACCATGGTCTTCAGTACCGAAGTAACATACCCACAATGTGGGCTTACGTATGATTTCAAATGCCAATGAGTTAGAGAGTGGATATTGCTGTGCTTTTTGCCTAGAACCTACTTGCAGCATTCATTGGAGAGTCTACCTATAGATGCATGGAACATATAAAATGTGTTGTTTACCCAATGCAATCTCTTTCCACAACCTGGTAAGGACTGACTGGAAAAAAAGAGCAACAATCTAGATATGCATGCTTAATCACAACAATGGAGAATCATACTGAGGGAGGACAGTAACAAAAGGGTGGACAAACAAGCCAAGGAGCCAAATGAAAACATTTGTTCTCTAGACTTCTCCCTATTCTAGACCTGATTTTTACCCATGATAGAAACATTTTCCGAGTATCCACAGGCATTAGTAGATCATGCATGCACTCCTAAAAATGTTCACCCAGGGTTCAGCAATCCCAAAGCAAAGCAATCATAGCTCAAATGAAAACCAGAAAGGTGGCGCATAGGTTGAAGAAAATCATGTTACACATTATTTGAGATTAAGAAGAGTCATTACAGAGGAAACTACATTTGAACGACTGCCACAGGAAGTGATTCAAATATGAAAAATGTGAAACCATTATTTTAAAATGTATTTGTTTGAATCGCGTTAGCGATTTTTACAAAGTGTGCAGAGATCTGGTGTTCACGTGCTTGCGTTATGCAGAGCGTCAGTCCATTTTCCATTTTCCGATCTCCAATAAAACCATTCAAATCTGTGTGTTACTTTTTTAGGTGAAATTTCAGGTCTTCCGTTGTTCTGGGTTCGTCAGAACGTGTTGTATGATTTTTGTCATCGTAATTATCCATGAAGATTTATCTCCACCAATCAGCCGTGACCACCAAGTCTCTCCTTTGAAAAGAGAAGATGAGCAGAGCAGACGGTTTAGGGTGGTCGATCGGATGTTTCGGGTTCCATGACAGGACAGCAAAAGATGTCTTATTTTTTCGATTTGATTTTGGTTTCCACAGAAACAACAGTGGTTTGAGTTTGAGAGACTTCTAACCGCCAGAATCTCATTTGTCTCCAGAAGGTTTAGACATGCTCTTAAGAAGATGTTTCTTGGCGGTCTACTCAGGAAATTCTTCACAAATTCCTGAGTCTGGTTTAGCTTCTTTGTGTTCTCCGGCAAATGGGTTGTAAGTTTGTTCTTAGCTACTGTTTCTAAAGTTTGTATCCAGTCAAGTTCGCCCATTTTCTTTTCTACCTTTGTCGGGTTCTGGATCAGTTCTTCTTCTGAGCTTTGAATCTCCTTCAGTTTTTCTTTAAGGCCTTGTTACCATTGGTTAAGCATTTTGCAATGTCCCCCTGCGATTTCAGCATTTATCATGTTATATATTAGTGGATGATTATGTAGCACATTTTTCCTATAAAGCATCATGCTGTTGCATTCGATTGTACCTTGTAACGACAGCAGGCTCAGTTCGCGCGTGATTGAGGCCATGGGAGTTGATATGGCGAGACTGAGGACCGTTCTCCAGAAGTATCCTTCCAGTTTCAGCCATATTTGTTTAGGTATATATGGCATGGCTTCGGCTCCATATGTTAGGGGTGGCCCTACTTTTACTCTGTAGAAGTTAATTGCTGGAATTAGTAAGAATCGGCCACATTTTTTTTTAATCGCTTTTGTTTGTGATGCTAGGATTCTTATTTTTTCTAATAGTATACGTTGCATTGACCTTCCTGGCTTTGAAATGTCATGGGTGACACCTAGATTCTTAAATTCTTTCACTTTTTCTATTTGGCACCCTTCTAAGTTCCAGTTTAGCTTTTTGGTTTTCTTGCAAGATTTCTCAAATTACATGATTTTTCTCTTTCCCTTATTGATCTCGAGTTTGTTTGCGCAGATGTATTCCTGTAGATTGTCAAGTTGTCTCTGTAGACCAATTACCGTTTGGTTAAGTAGAATCATGTTGTCTGCATACAAGAGGAGAGATGTTTTTACTTGTCCTACTGTCGGTGGGAATGATCCAACAGTTCCTTTGTTGTTTTTGAAGTCTCCCAGGTATGCTAGGAAGAGTGCTGGGGTGAGAGAGCTACCTTGTTTTACTCCTCTCGATATAGGTATCTCGGCTGATAGCGAGCCCTGCTGGCTCAGACATACTCTCATTCTGGTATCTGTGTGTAGGTCTTTTATGGGATCTAGAATTTCTGGAGGACATTTCCAGGCTGACAATTTATTTCAGAGCTTTCCTCGATCAACCTGGTCGAATACTTGGGTTAAGTCGATGAAAGCAATAAAGACCCTAGGGCTCCCTTCCATGATCCTGCACTTGAGAATACTCAGCAGCATAATATTTGCTGTGGTTACGAGGTTTTTCATGAAACCTGCCTGAAAAGGGTCCACGCAAGGGGCTTGGCTTGCCCATGCTTAAAATCGTGTTAGCAGTATAGAGCCAATTACCTTCCCGATTACATCGAGTAGTGCAATCGGGTGGTAGTTGCCTGGGTCGATCTTCATGCCCTTTTTAAAGATGGGGACCACTGTTGACAATGTCCATGATGATAGGATTGTCTTAAATTTGGCACATCTCCTGAATAGCAGGCTGATGAAGGTTGCTCATTCCTTGGGATGTTGCTTGAGGTCGATGTTGGTTTTCCCGTGCAGGCCAGGGGCTCTCAATGTCTTCAGCTTATGAATTACATCTATGATGTTTTCTTGGTCGTCTAGCGCTGTCCAAGCAGTTCTTGTTACGGCATGATCTGGCTGGCTCTTAGTTGTTGGGAGGTGAAATAAGTTCTTGAAATGCTTCGCCCAGGTGACTTCTCCTATACTGTTCAAAAGCGTGTCGTTGGTTGAAGTTGTTGTTGTTTGGATAAGGGACCAGAATTCTCTGAGATTATGTACGCTTGCCATCCTCAACATCTCCTCTGAGTCCTGCTAGTATTGGGTCAGACAATGTCCTTTAACGCAGGACCTGTAGTTTTTTGACGCTTCTTTCACCAAATCTCTGGTGATTTGGTTGTTTTGCCTTGCTGCCATTCTTTTGATTCGCAGTAGGACACGTCCTTTTTCCACCAAGGTTTTATCAAACTTGTAGTTTTTCAGATGAGGTTCCTGTCTCTGGTTGTAAACTTTTATCTTGTAAACCGTGAGTATCGGTTGATAGTTAATTTGATCATGTTTGATAACACCTGCAGAGTCGTTGTAATTACTGATCAATCAACCGATCTTGAGAGGGTCGTCATAAGTTAGGTTGGCTTCTGGCTTTGCACTGATTCGCAATTTTTCAGATGTATGGGAGTTTTCATTATTCTGAACTTCTCCTGTTTTATCAACTGAGGCTTTGTAGTCATTTGTTTTACTTTTTACGACAGGGTGGTTGTGAGTTCTGTTCTTAGGTCTTCATTCTTTGTACATCTCCTCTATTTTTGACGTGTGAGTTGTTTTGAGGTGATGCCTATTTGTGAACTTACAATCTTTAGATTGGTGTGAAGAGACCGAAGGGTGTGCTTTTGCCTTAACCTGCGTTAAGTCGTACTCCAGCCGCAGAAGGTGTTCCACTGTGTCCCATAACAATTTTTTCACGACAGGAGAGACTATATGTAAGTGAGTTATAGCTTTGTGGTCCTCATGGCTTGGTTCGACTATTTTTAAGTCCTCTGTTCTTATTGATCGCAACTTGGGGATGTGGTGTAGGAGGTTTAAGACAGCTTACTACTGGTAAGAGGATTTTTGTTTTCCAAGTTGGTTCCTTGTTGAATAAAGTTCAAATTTGCAACTGGAAATTTTTCTTGAGTGTTGGGCGTCTTTCTTGTTCTAGTGGAGTTACAGGCCTGCTGTCAGTGAAGACGTTTGTTTCAATTGCTGAAGTGATGGCTGGGTCTGAAAAGGTAACAGACTCGCTGGTGCAGATACCCTCCTGCCAGTTTGAATGGCTTCTCTTGGATCAGACGTTTGTTTTAGTAACTGGGATGGCAATAAGTTCTGGAGAGGCGGTTGACTCGTAGACGCAGGCACCCTCCTCTGAGATCAAGCCTCTTCGCCTAGATCAGCCAAAGGCTCTTGCAGGGGTAGCTTAGATATTGTGTTTGTGTCCGCTGTAAACTTTCCAAAATGCCATCTTGTCAGGTAAGGGCATGACGGGATAAGTATGTTTTTTTTTTTAGAACATTCGTCTTCTATAGGTGGTATGCCATCAATTTTCCCATATTTTGTTACAATCTGATTCTCTTTTATTGCCTCCAAAATGTCGGCGTCTGACAGTTGGGCTATGTTGTCGAATTTCGATTTTGGACTGTTTGTTGAAAAAGTCCTTTAAGTCCTTTAATGCGTTTAAGGGCAAGAGTTTGCCCATTCCTGCTTTCTTGGATGTGTCATTCTTAGCTCTTTTCCCTCCCTCTGTTTGATTGGACTTTTTTTGGGTTTTTATTTGTCAGAGTACAGTTTCCCATTGTTTTCATTAAGGTTGACTTTCTTTGGGAGGAAGTTGCTTCCATTTGTTTCTGTGAGCGTTTTTTTTAAAACTTGGATTCAACGGTAAGTTGATATTTATGGGATCTTTTTCATTTTCTTTATTGTCTTTGGGGGAAGTTCTGTCTGTGCAGCTGCTGGGAACATCCTTCTCTTCTTGGGCATCGCTCTCGAATTGGGCTGCTTAACTGCGGCACGCTGATATCATCGTCATGGTTCATGGGGCTGAGCAGACTGTCCTCACTAGCACCTGTTTGCACATCAGGACGTTGAGGTGGACCGGTAACAGCTGCTCCAGAGTCGGCTTCTTCTCCCAACTCGTCACCACGCCCTCGCCAGGGGTCCTCTTAGCCTCTACTGGTACCTCGCTCGGGCTGCAGGGATCCTCCCGCGACTTCCTCTGTCCACAGCATGCCACACATTTGGGCAGATGGGAGAGCATGCCGCCAGTGCCGGTTTCCTCCCTCCATGAGATTCCGCATGAGCTGGGAGCCTCACAGCTTGCCAAAGATCTGTGGAAGCCGTGCCATCAGGCACCTTCACCCATCTGTCCACCGATCCCACCTCACCAGAGGCAGCCGTCACCGCCTCTCCTACGACAGGCGGGTTGGGCGTGCCACACCCAGGTAAGGGTAAAGGTGCAGGTAGGCCGGGGGCCCATGGGCTGTTTTCATTGAGGCGGCTTTGTGGTTCGTAGGTAAATCGCCGAGGTTGTCAGGTTTAAGGCCGGCTTGGTGTTTAAGTTCTGCAGAAGTCTCTCGGCTCTCAGCGTGCTGGGAAAATGGTTTCATGGGTGAGACCTGCGAGAAGGGGTTCAGCACTTCTCTTCCGACCAGTTTTTAGGTCACATTTGCCAATGTTACCACGTCCTGCTAAAGTTGCCTGTGTGTGCAGATGAGAGGTTGCATGTAGATTTGATGTCAACAGAGGCTTGACTTGATGTTCCGGCTCTGCTTTTTCTTCTCGACGAGCACAAGAACTGCGGAGGCAGCGACCTTCCTCCTCCAGGCCTTAGCTGTAAGCGGTGGCATCTGCAGCGTCCATAGCAGCCATATACTGCCAAGACTGCTACTCTGCGGCCACTCCGCGGCTGTGTTTATTTTTTAAACACAGCTCCTCCTCCACCACGATAAACACTGGAAACAGACTTGCTGAGAGTAGCTGCCAAGACAGCTACTCTGCCGCTACTCCACGGCCGCTCCGCGGATGTGGGGGGTTTTCAAACACAGCTCCCCTCCACCACGATAAACCCTGGAAACAGACTTGCTGAGAGAGAGTAGCTACCAAGACTGCTACTCTGCCGGTACTCCGCGAAATCATTATCAACAGACTGACATTATTGAGAATTAGGACATTATCACCAAACAGAGATGAGTTACTTCAGAAACAACCACCTAAAGGTTTTGAACAAATCATATATGTGCACACATACTCAACTTAACAAATCTTTGCTTGCACATTGAAAGATACTGAGACAAACATCTTTTTAAAGGGCTGCTTAATATAGCGCACAAAAAAGGTAATTAACTGAGAGATATTCTAATCAAGGCTGATCTACACAAAGAACACCGATATTTTACCACACAAAATTAGGGAACCTACCCCTGTTTATCATGTTCTCTGTGTAATTTAATGATAAAAGGTACCAATTTCCTAACTCAATAAAAGTAGGGACGATTAAGTTTCATCGTTATGCAACTTTCAAGTGTGAATATTTTGTTACTTTAATGGAGTAACCTTGCGGACTGGAGTACGTGAGAAAAACAACTTGAAATATAAAGTTGGGATTATTGAATACAAGAGTAACATCAAGGTGCATCAAACGATGACAGCACTAGCAAGACATTTTGTTGCTTGTGTTCACAGTGTCAACAGTGTGATTTCTGATTTTTTAAAGTACCAGATTGGCAACATGTACTCAAACATCCTATGACATTGATGAGCACTAAGGAGTTAATGATTGTTTTGATATATCATGCTTTTTCTGATACATAAGACGAGTAGTTGCAGTTATGTTGGCAAGTATGTGGAAAACACACTCGTTACAAGGAAATCAGAGCATGCATTAAACATTGGAAAAGCAATAATTAGATTGTGAGCAGAATGAAGAGAACATTTTAAGATGACGATTGAGGAGCTGGAATCGGATGATGAAAGATGTATGGACAAACTCTTTTGGGTGAGCTTAGAAAGATTCACATATGTAGAAGGAATACGTACTTCATTTTCGTTTGAGTTTGGTTTATGAGATCTTCACTAAAGAATCTCTTTTGTTGTTTACTTTAATCTCTCTGGGTCTGAAAAAAGTGCCTTGGCCTGAAATACGAAACTAGGTTCTTAGTGTGCTAGCAAATGGGTTTGAGAGAAATATTTGCATATATGAAATAAAAAAAATAAAAAAATATGTACATGTAACGTTAGGTCGGTGGTGGAGATGTGAGGGAAACTTGACTCGTACGCGTAAATGAGTGTCGGCCTAAGAATGAGTTGTTTGCATTTCTTCTTGCGTGTTTCAAAGTAAAGGGACCTGGGCAATGATACATATGAATCAGAAGCAGAAATTCTATTCAAAACAGGGAGTGTGATTACACTCTTATCTGTTCTCTTATCTGTTCTCGCTTCATCAGCCAAAGTTCCATATTAATCCTGATAAAACTTAGGTCCACTCAGAAAAAGAGAAGCAAGAAATACACATTTTTAGTTTGATGTCAAACGTTCCTTCTTCAGCAGACAACAGAGTCGCATCACAGCTTCTGGTGATCAAAAGAGTCACATGGCACTATAAGACTGACCAGTGAGACCAAATTACTAGTATAAAGGTCCCAGGGCCTTTGCAAGTTACTCTAAACTGGAAGCTCACAAAGTGACCACAAAAGAGGGACTAAAATGAGGCAGAAAGGCACAGTTTAAACGTGAGAAAGGGGGAACACCTCTACTCTCCTAAATAATCCACACTGTTTACATGGGTAAACAAATTAAGCAAATAAATTCTACTCCTTCCCCCTGTGTAAAAAGCATACTGTGGAATTGGTTGTGACTCCATGCAGAATTTGATTCTACAGTACACACAAAAGGGCACCTCAGATTAAGACATTCAAGGTCAATCGTCCTTTAACATTTGAAGTGGAAGAGGCACTGAGGGTGACCCGTCTGCGCACATGACTACAGCCCCTGCTGCATACTTGAACCCCAATTAGGGGACCTGACCAGTCTGACTACACTTAAGAAGACCTTTAAAAAATGTCCAGAATGCAACTGGAAAATGCTCCCCAGACATAATCTGACAATGGCCCAATCTCAGAGGAGCACCTATTATAACCTGATCTGGACAAAATGTCTACTTGATTCACACATTCCATCATAATCCCGAGCCCTGACAAATGGCCAAAAGATGACATGTGCAGTGCACGACAACAAAAGGCAAATAAATACTTGAGGTATCATGGACCTATTTGAAGGAAAGGGGTGCGAGAAGAGTTTGTAATTATTGGCCCATTATATAAAATACTCTGGAACCCATTCATAATGAATGTATATGGAATACAGGAAGTTGACTACATTCAACTGTTGCCTCAGTAAACAATATCATACAGTGTATGCTAATGATCCAGGTGTGAATTGCAGGGTTCATATGTGAAAAGTAAACACATGTCAGTAACATATCATATGATCCGGCAATATAGACAGTCCGTGGGACAGTGCACAAAACCGAGGAAGGGGTTGTACGCCATAGTACACCAGTTTACTTGTCTAATTTTGCAAACACTTTTTCATACTAGCCATGCGCACTGTCCATCCTACAGCAAACCACTGACAAAAATATAGGCATGCGTACTACCTATTAAAATTATAATGTATTTGCTGACTTTTTATCTCCGGTTAAACCAGTCTGTGTGTCTTTTACTCAAAATATGGCATTTGCAGAAATTAGAGTTGCACTTTGTCTATTAAAGGTTTAGTCAGAATGATACATTACTAGATTTAAAAAAACGTAATTTGCTAATTCGCAAGTATCACCAGAGAGATGAAAGTAGTTCTTGTCTAATACACAATGTAAGTCAAAGCAATAAAGCCAGTTTTTATGTTGCTCTTAAAATGCACCGGAATCGTTGATAACACCCTTGCAAATGTTTGCCCGGCAGGGATTGTATCGTCACATTTCCACTCAATTTATAATTGGAAAGAAGATAATGTCCTTGACATTTAACATAAACGATTAAAAGCTGCAATTGTGTCACTGCGAACCGTGCATTAACGTTAATTTAGAAAAATACAGTTGTATGTCTCTTTAGAAGATGGAACTCTGTAAACTACCATTACCTCATTGAAAGAGAAGCTCGTTTGTCTGACAGCGAATGTGCTGACAATTCAAAAGCACAAAGCAAAGGAGAAATCGCAATGAATCATGCACCACAAAATGGTGCACATGTTTGTGCACATGCATCATATATATTGTTATATTTGAGATGGGTAGCTAGCTAGTCACTGGGTGGCTATATTAATCTCAGGCATGGGCGTCATTTAAGGGTCACCAGGGCTCACAATTGCGACCCCTGAGGTCTCCCTTGCTACCCCCGTGGTCTCCCTTGCTACTCCTAAAAAAAGGAAACAAATCATTTTTTTTTACTTTCTTTTTTTTACATTGAGGCTCATGGGCTGTGGCCAGCAGCATGTGGCTCTTTGTTTCTGGAGTGGCTGGTTTTCTGATGGCTATTGCCGGTAAGATAGCTCAGTAGGTTGAGCGCTGGCTGCTGTAATGTGTGTGTGATTTGCAGGTTCGACTCCCAGCAAGGTCTTCTCAGCCTTTCATTCTGCTGAGGTTGATAAATGAGTACCAACACAGGTTGGGTGATATTGTACGTATATTTGTTCTATATGAAGCGCTTAAGCGTAAGTGCTATATAATAACACATCATTATCGTTTGGCCTTGGACGTTAGCTTGCATTCACAGTAATTCGGTAATATGGGCCTATACGCACTGATATTAATGATACATATGGTGATCCATTCTTGTATGAAATGTATATCTCTTTAGTGATATCGTAACCATATTTTTCGTAGTATACTCAGAAATAATGCTATGTGATGGCACTTCCTGTTTTGTCGTGGGGTGAATGGTCGTGTTCCATCGCTTCCTGTGATGTCACTTCGGGGTGAGGTCAAATGACATAACGTCCTGTGATGTCATCAGAGATCAAGGGTCACGTGATGTCGCTCCCGCTACCACTGGCATTTTAGTGCAATTACGTCCCTGATCTGAGGCGTTCTAAGTGACATCAGACAGACAACAAAAGCAGAGCACGAGATGTCTATGAAGTCATACAGTTCATAAATGAAACCAAACCATCAATAATGTTATTTGGTGAATGGCCCTGGAACGTCCTGTGATGCCCTACTGGACCCAGTATTTCAGAGCACAGAGCAGAGTCATAAGGGAACTATGTGAAACAATTAAAAAACAGAGGCTGTCTCACTTCACACTACAACACAAAAATGTGTAAAAAAAAATACCTGGCAGACAAAATGCCACATCCCAGGCTGTAATGTCTCAAAACAAACGAAACCCTGCACTGCATACAATCTGAGCTAAATTAGAATGTGGTGCATAGAAAACAGGGCCCTTTTCTCCCTGGGCGGATGATTCATGAGAGGAGTGGAAGAGAGATCAACTTCCCTAATTCTCCTGTCTCCTAAACGACCCTAGTAAGGGGCAGAACAGAAGTGTGATGCAAATACTCCAGCATTGCAATTTTTCATCTGTCCCACCCTCCACGTCTATATCTGTTGCCAATGGCTGAAAAAATTAGGGAGACTGGCTTTTCCTGCACACCATAGTTAAGATAGAGAATATGGGCAAATGACGATTTTGCCTTTGCCGTGCAATAGTGGGAGTAGCTGGGTCTATGATGGCAGTATCAGGCAATGGAGTCATTACCATGGAATATATGGGCAACACCTAGCAAACATTGGAGTCCCTTGGCACATTATTGCAATACTTGGCAAATTATAGAATGTGTCCGTAAAATTGTGAATAGCTGAGATGTTATGACAATATCTGGCAACAGTCTGATTACCTGAGTTTCTATATCGGTACTAGAAAACGGTGTATCAATGATTAACCTGCAACCAATAGGGATGTCAGGTCAAATTATCTCAATTGCTTTAAATTGTGAAAATATCTGGACTTGTGATGCAGTGTGTGAGTACCTTCACTTTTATTTGCAATGACTTTCAAAACAATCAGAGTACATGAGCATATGATCCCAGTTCACATGTACGCCGATGCTAATGGAAAGGAAATAAATAAATAACAGCAGCTGACTGTGCCACAGACTTGTGGCAGCCCCGGCCGAAGCGACCTGCACAGGACCCAGTAGTTACGCTATTTGAGGTATGAAGAGAACACCTATGCCAAAGAAATGCCCTCTCAGCGCTGTTCACTGGAGGGAGAGGTGCAAGGGCACGAACATCACTTAGTAAGCTGCTAAGTTGTCAGCTGTGTTTGAATGCTAAATTGGTCCTTAATATTTAAAAGAGACATGGGAAGGGAGTTTCACAGGGTTGGTGCAATAAAGAGTGATCTACCATGTGGAGTTTTCCCTATTGTATTCAAAGGTGACATTGGTATATCGTCCTTTTTTTATCAGCTGGAACAACCATTTCACCCAGATATCTTGGGCACAATTTATCTCTGGTACATGCCAGATACAGCTCTCCAAGATGCGCATGCAGATCTACCTCAAGCGAACCTCCAGTGAAGACATCCACAGGGTCAAGGTCTGCCTCACATTGATCAAGTCTTGGATGTCCAGTGCTTACCTGAAGCTCAGCCCCTTCAAGACTGAATTCCTGCTGCTAAACAACAACAAGGAAAACCCTGACATCTAGACCTGGCGCTCTGCTATGAACCCCAAGGGATTCACACCCCAGCTAGTCAACAGTGCCAAGTCCCTTGGGTTCAACATCGACAGACAACTCACGTTCAAACACCAAATAGCAAAGAAGACACAAATGGCCCAGTACCAACTTTATCACCTGCAGAAAATGAAGCCCTTCATCCCAGAAAACAACTTCAGATCTGCTGTCCAAGCCTTGGTTCTCTCCCGCCTGGATGATGGCAATGCCCTTCTGGAAGGTCTTCCAGCGACTACCGAGGCATCCCTGAAATGTTTCCTGCATACTGCAGCAAGACACATTAAAGGACTCTGTAAATTCGACCACATCACCCCACCCCTCATCGAACTGCACTGGCTCTGGCTGAAAGTCTGTATCATCTTCAAACGCTTTGCTTCATCTACAAGGGTGTCATCCTGTAGTCCCTAAACTACCTCACTGAGACATTCAGCATCTCCAGAGGCGTGTAATCTCCAGAAGTAAGTCAATGTGCAGACTTGAATTACAACGGCGCAGGAAGGAAACAACCAGAAGACAATCCTTCTAGGGCTATGCTCCAAGATTCTGGAACCTCCTCCCCATCTATGCCAGACTTGCCCCAATACTTCTACAGTTCAGGAAAGAGCTCAAGACCTTCCGCTTCAAGGAATGGCTCCTCCTTAACACCAATCTACACACCCTGCACTCCCCAACCTACCCGAGACCCAGTGATCTGATCTCCACTGTCTCTCCCCATGGTTGCTTGTACATCCCTTGCTGCCAATTGCCCACCCTCTCCCTTCCCTGTTAGCTCCCCACTCTTTTTTTCAATGCTTCCCTCACTGTGTTCTTCCCCCTATGATTGTAAAGTGCTCTGCTCCTTGCCAAAGCTAGGTCTGTGCTCAATAAATACCCTTAACATTATAATACTGCTGCCTGTAATTCTGTGTCTCATTAGATGACTTACCAGAAGAAAGGAAAGAGACTACATGTTTGTTGTCCAGAGAAAGAAAAGTCCCAGAATAATGTAGCTGATCCTCGAAACTAGTCAAATTCTGTAACGAGAAATAAGGGTATATTATTAGATACACCTGCAATGAATTTTCTTTTTATATTTTGACAATATGAGTATGAGTTTTTGAACCTGATTATATGATCTTACTGCCTTACTTATTTGTAAATATCTTTTGTAAAATATATAACTTAACACATATGTGCGTATGAATTGATGATCAATTTATTAATTAATTGTGATGATTATCATTTATTGATTTATCTTTAGAATGCGCTACATTGATTTTTGTTACATACCCAGGCAGCAGCAATACTAACATGAGCGATGACATTTAGAATGACCGACTCAAGAAGTAAAATAATGTTGTGAAATAGTTAATTTCTGGATTTATGGCCAGCAGAAGCATGTGGAAACAGTAGGTACAGTTCCCTTTCCTCGTTCAACTTACTTGGGACACCCCAGTGCTGAAGCATTCAAGCCTCAGCACGACATACATTATGTCATGTTTTCTTGCATTTGTATAGTCCCACCTGCCATAGTTTATGTCATCAAAGTGCTTTGCCTGACAGAGATTGGTAGGAGTATGGTAGAACATTCAGTACAGATATGGAGAAAAAAAGTTGGGTAGATAGTTGGGATGAGGGTGAGGGATAGATAAGATTCACAGGAAGGCCTAAGAAGGAAAAGGTGGCAAATCTATGTGTACAATTGAACCAAATGTATTATGGCACTCAACAGTATTCCATGGGACGTGGTGCAAAGAGGAGAGCCAGCTAAAGAGGAGGTGTTTGCAGCACCATGGGTGTATGTCCGGAATTTAGTTGCTGCATGGTGAGTTTCGGCATGTTGAAGTAATGTCCAAGGAAACACAGATGGCAAAGCCCTGCCGCTTACTTCCCTTGGCCCTCAAAATCATTTGGGAGGGCTTGTATGTCAGAAATCCGAATTTGGCAAATTTTCAAAAGCTCCCTGAAAAACAAGCAAAGAACTTCACTTTGTTTGGTTTCCTCATTTATGTCATGGTTAACAAAACCCAAGGCTTCTGTGTAAAGTGCTTAAGGGCATAAAGCCTGTCTATAGCCAGACTTTTGAGTCTTCCTCGTGGTCATGGTGATCTATAGCATGTGTAAACTATGCCCAAGAAAATACAGCATGCAAAACATCTCTACTTACTCCCATAAACTTAAGTGGCCACCAACAGCCAGGTCATATAGATGGAGAAGCTGGAAGAAAATATGGGCACATTTAACTCTCTTATGAGCTGTATTTGGACTAC
Source organism: Ambystoma mexicanum (assembly GCF_040938575.1). NCBI lineage: Eukaryota > Metazoa > Chordata > Amphibia > Caudata > Ambystomatidae > Ambystoma > Ambystoma mexicanum. The sequence goes on from NC_090941.1 coordinate 82,376,483, forward strand.
TATTGCAGCACACAGCTCCTTATGTGCAGTGTTACTTGGGACCCCGAGGGTCCTTTCTTTGTAGATAATTTTCTTTATCCTAAAGTAACTACAGTTCTTAAGAATAGAGAGATACTTAGTATCTCTCCTAAAACGTTATAGTCTGAAGGATTGGCACACAATACATTTTGTGGAGTGCCAGAGGGATACCTAGTATCCCCCTTCTCCATGCTCCTGTGACTTTAAATCACATAGACAAACTCCTAGTTATGGCTGGTGGCAGTGGATGTGTCCTACCTATTAGTGTGTGATTTTTCTACCACATGCTATGTCCATAGCCTTGGTGGTAGTGCACAATAGGGACACCCAAGTACTTACTTGGGGCCTCGCTTCTTTTTTCACCATTACTAGTGTGGTTTCTTTTGTCTGCCGTTCTTCTACCATCCTGGGAGGGGGAGGCCTGTGTGTGTGTGTTGCCTTTGGTGGGAACTCGCGGGTGTCCCGTCTAGGCTTTATAGTGTCTGCGCAGGCAGGAAGTGGGGGAGGAGTTTTCGAGCCCCTGTCCTTTGTTTGCTAGGGTGCCTGAATGGGACCAGCTTCCACTGGAGGAGACCTGCTGCCCCTTTCGAGTGCATCATCGTGGAAAGGCTGAATTCGCCAAAGCCTTTGCTTAGCCCACAAAGACATGCCAGAGACACAATCCAACTCATGCAGAAACCCTCAGCAGAGTATAGTACTGCAGGAACCGAAGAAGATTGACTGGGCGAACCGCGTCCTTTGTTGGTGCTGCAGAAAAGGCACCAAAACCACAGCGTGACCAGAGAAGTTGATGAAAGCCATGCCAGAGGTCGTCCCTCGAGACTGCTGCTGAGAGATCCCGTCCATTGTCCTGTCTTTCGTCATCAGACCAAGGAATCTGGATGTCGGGTCCAGTGCTGCAACATCGAGAATCCAGCCACAATCTTTTCTTCTAACCTAAGGTACTGTGGGGAAAAAGGTAATGCTTACATTTTTCCAGAAAGTCCTCCAGAGCATTGGAGTGCACGCAGAGGTGTCCAGGGCATCCCCCTCTTACCTCCGACTCAAGCCGCTGCGTGTGTCCCTTTAGCAAGTCCTTCAACAGGATCTTCCACTACGGTTAAGCCTTCTTGTATCTTCCTTCCAAGAGACTAGAAAGTATCCACAGGAACTTTTGATTTATGCTGCTTTTCAAGACTTTAAGCCTCTCCGAACTGCCTTTTAGCTCGGATTGCGTTTTGGACTTTAAAAGATGTGCTCTGCAGGGAAATTGCCTATAGAAGCTGAGTTCTATTAGGATAAAACCAAAACCTGTTTTCCTTCCAAAAAATCACTATCTTATATGTGTCTGCTGACTAAATACTATTACCGTATTTCTTTGTGGGTGCACGTTATTACTGATACTACGGTAGACCTGTCAAAGTCCTGTAATCTTGAGGAGAACCATCTCCGGTTCCGGAAGCACCTCAAAACCTTCCTCTTTGCTTCTGCCTTCGCTCCCCTTCTCCCCTGCTGATCTGCTCTCTTGGCACTGTGCACCTGGCCACCCTCTGTCCCCTGGCCCCAGGTACCTGCTCACGCTGCCACCTTCCCGCACTGCCTCCTGGCCACCCCTTGCACTGGGGACTGTATCTGTACCCATACAGCCCCCCATTTTTCTTCTTTTTCTGCACTTATTCAGACTTACCCAGTCTGCTGCCTTAAACACAGCACTTGCCACTTGCTGGCTGCACTACCACAGTTTGCCTCAATTTTCTATTTATTTTATTTATCTGCGCTCCTCGGCTTCTGCACTTTCCACTCTCCCCCTTCCATGCACTTTTTCCCTTTTCCCTTTCCCGTGCACTTGCGCGTTCTCAATGTCACTGGGCCTAGTAAGATCGTTTTTATGTTGTGCTGTGTTCTCACTTGTTCCCCTCCCTTGCCTAGTCGCGCTCTGAAACACTTGTGTACGAGCGTGATAGAAATAAAATATCATATCATAATAATTGTGCGTGTTCAGCAGCTACCAACTAAGAAGTGGCTTTTGGAAAGTATTGTTAAGTATACCTATGTGTGTTGGCTTACTGTGCTGAGATTTTAACAGTGACTTGTGTAAATATAATAAATATATATGTTTCTTTTATGTGTATAACTAACTAGGTTCAGTGTAATTACCTACTGCTGACATCTTCCTCTTAACATAACCCTGATGGCTCTGCCCTCTACCAAGGTCTCAGAGTAGTACAGACTGATACTAAGAGTTGGGGATCTACAAACCACAGGGATAGCTTACTAAAATCTTTCGTCCAAGTAGTACTTTAGAGAAACTGCCCTAACATGATACAGTTACTGTGTTCTGTTAATAGAGGGCATCATGTGAATTTTAGATCAAAACAAGGGTGTAAGGTCTAGATTACAGATAAGATTTCCAGGTTTACCTTCTGTTTTTTTTTAGAGTGTTTCTACCTGCCGTTTTATGGCTGCTTCACGGGCGATTGTAAATTTGACATTTAAAGCAAAACATCAAAATAATATAATATGACATAGCCAACTGGTATAAAAGGAAAATGACATCATGTTCTCCCCTCCTCCAAAAGGAGTGAATGAGTAAATACAGTAGGCGTCAGGTATATCCTAGCTAACGGGGATTTAGCTTTGGAAAAAGAACACATTGATCCCACACACATGCTACTACAGCTTGAAACAGGACTAGTGTAGAATAACATAACACAGTGTAGCATACCAAACTAATTTAGTGTAGCACTTCAAAATACGGCAGGGCATAGATAATATAGCTTAGTGCAGGCACGTAGCAAAACAATCGCACACACACACACACACACTGCTCCAGGCTCACCTTCGGCAGCTCTTGGGTTGATGGTAGCCTGACCAAGCATGCTTTTCAGAGTTGAAGCATACATCGTACAAGTCACGACTGTATGAGATCCCTTTGGTTATAAACCCGTGAGTCTTATCATTCCCAGATAAATAATACAGCTCTGCCAAATGCACTTAAGCACATTCAGTCCTTATGATTCAATTGAAGGCAATCTGTAATACAGTTAATTATTCCAATTTTGTATAAATCCACTCCTGAGGTATAGGGCCTTTAGTCCTAAATAATTCAAATAATGGTTCTACTGTAGGGAACTTGTATTGGTTTTACTACTTCAAGGTATCCAATGTAGTCAGCCGTGAAGCTGATCACTGCCCCAGGTGTACATAAGCTTCAAGCACCACCAGGAACATGACAATCAGCACGCACACTATGCTATGTTAGCTAATCACAAACATGACAGCAGCCCAGGCTTTTTTTCTCAGCTAAATGTATTTTGGGCGTGTAGTCCTAAATAATTTAAAAGAAAGAAATTAAAATATTCAGAGTGGCAATAACACGCAAAATGAATAAAATCGACACTACAGTTAATTACAGGTGATTAGTAGTTAAATATCAGTATTTGTATATATTTGTTTTAATCCACAACTGTTGATAAAATGCTGTGTTAAGTTTAGGCCATTGAAGAAAGGGGAATTGAAGGAAAGATCCGAAATCGGCTCGTAGGCTGCTCACTTTTGGGGGAACAAACATCAAACATGTAAGTCACATTTTGACTGTCAGTACAAGCACACAAAAGAGCAATAACAACATTTCATGAAATGTCACCATACGTGCGGTCAAAACCTGAACATGCGCAGTGCCAATGTATGTCTAGAATCAGGCGGAGATAGCGCAGAAGCACTGTTACTTTCTCTTTATGCCTATTTGGTATCGGAAAAGTGAATGCATTGCCTAGTGGCTGCTCACTAAGTCAAAGAGTCTTGTGTCATGGCAAAGGGCGTCTTGTGTCATGGCAAAGGGCGCATTGTGTGTTGTGCGATATTACAAATGATAATCACAAGTATTGTGTGTTGTGGTTGTTATGGTTAATGTGTTAGTGGAGCGGTAAAAAGGCATTTTCATATGACGCATTGCCCTTTCCCATAGTATGCTGTGTGGGCCATGAAAGCCACTTTAAACATAGGACTGTGCAAAGCTGCGGGATGCCACATTCGTACGACTGAAGTTCATGCACAACTTTGCAATCTTCACAAAGTTGCTACGTTTTTCACAGGAGTCAATAACTACCTGAAAAATATGTGTTGCAGTTATGTAGTGCACATTTGCTTAATTAGCACAATAAGAGCCCGATTCATGGAACTATTTGCGCAAAAATTAGGGAACTTGCACGCCAAACTGCGTGCGTAATCCCATTTGTCGATTCATGGAATCGACTGCACAGGACTTTGCCAGGACTTGTGTGGAGTTTGAGCATATCGGTATGGCTCTGCAAGCAGCCGAGTGCCTTGCGCAAGACTCCAAGCATGCGGTGGGCATTGCCAGAGTAGGGGGCGGAGCATGGTTAATGAGGAAGAAAAAGCCAGAAAGTGGGCGTTACGAGGGATGAACCACAGGCAGTCCATAACACATCCACAAATGGGCACGACAAAGCGTATTAATGGATTTGACCACGCAAATTCTCACCTGCGAATTGCCCAAACTGTGTCTTTGAAATATCTGCCACCCAAAAGCAGGCGTACGGACGGACTTGCACCGAGGAATGTGGAGGTGAGTTTGCATGTCAGATTTAGGGGTGCATGCACACAGATGGGGTTCTGATCGTACTCAGGGGTGCGTGAATGCAGTGTAGCAGGATGCAGGGATGGTTTACGGGGTTTGCATGCAGTTTGACATGAAAAATGTATTTGTTACTAAAAATGTACACATGTTCTCGGGGTGCTGGTTACAGTTATGGGGTCCCCTTGCAGTGTTGCTGAGGTGCAGGCTTAGTTAGGGGGGACCGCATGCACTGTTCACGGGATGCGCGTGTTTGCACTCTGGGATTCTACAAGTGTAAGTGAATGTGGCAGATTTGGCTTTGGGTGGGGGGCGTGTTGGGGCGTTCCGGCTGTGACTTGCGTATAGGCTTACTTTGCAGGGAAAATTCCATGAATACGCTGGACACGCATTTCTTATGCACGCAGGCTCACACAGAGTCATTCTCGGCAAGTGGGCTTTGAGGGATCTATACATGGATTTCAATGTATCGGGCCCTAAGTTCTCCTCTAGAGGTGCTGCATTTTCCCCCTCAGAAAAGAGATGTAGCTGAGGATTGAATTCTGCTATCATAAATACATTATTTCTCACAAACCAATACTTCCAGGTAAAATGAATGTTAAGAGAACAGCATGTCATGTTCTGAAGGCAACGACCAGGCTAGACTGCATACTATGATATGATTTGATATGATATTTTATTTATATCGCACTCATACACAGGTGTTTCAGAGCGCGACCAGGCAAAGGGAGGGGAACAGTGGAGAGAGCAAACACAACAATCTTACTAGGCCCAGTGACATTGAGAATCTACTACTTAGACTTCCTTCCTTTTTTTTCTCTTCCAAATGCCCTGTAACTGATGCTTCACTACATTCTCTTTACTGGAATAATCTTCTTAATTATTTGGTCTGCTGTATGATCCTTCTGTAGAGGAGCAGCCAAATGTCTTTACAGGACGTCTCGGAACTATTCTGCTTATATGTGGGAAACCGAAAATTGCGACATGTGCAATGCCAGTAATGATACCTACACCGCAAAGAGTCTTTGAGATGAGGTATCCATTAAGAAAATCCTATGTGAAGTATCTCCGAAAGACTGATGATCTCTTGCGAAAAGCACCTGAAGAAGTGTGAAGATGTGAAAAGGAGAAGCTGCTGACGTCATGAAGAACGAGAATGACGAACTGAAATGGATGAACAGAAAGAGAATACATAGGTGATGTAGAATCTGATGGCGAAGTAAAGAATTGAGAAGATTTTGTGTGGAATGAAGAATGCATGAATGTGAAGAACACTGAAGAAAATGCAAGCCGTTCAATAACTGTACAGACGTTGTAACGCAAGTAGTCTAAGTATTCATAAGGCTGGCTACACATAGTATATAGACTGCAGGCGGTGCCGCCAACATATATGTGTATAGAGTTCTGGACATTCAATGACATTTAGTAAGCAAGTTTCCATGAGGAAAGATGGATTTGAAGCAACGATCAGAGAGGCTGTCTGGCTTGATGTCAAAGACTGGAAGCAGCCAAGAAGTGGTTATCAGCGTGTGAAGAACAGTACACATGAGAAGCCAAGGCATCCCTCGTTAAAGTTGCAAAGAAGAACACCATGGGTGCCAGGTTTCTTCACGGTTTTAACGCCATTTTTCAGACGGTGTTTCCATGTCCGCGCTAGTTGTGATGCTCGCGGTGTTTAGTATAGCTGGTAATAGAGGGGTTTCCGTGCAGGCGGAGTTTACGGGAGCCTAAACTCTGCAGTGGCGGTTGGAGGTGGTGCTATTTACAGGTCCGCAGGTCATGATTGGGCGGACGGGGAAACGGTCCTGGTATGGTTATACCGGCGGCGTTAAGTCTGGACCGATGTACTTGTAATGAGGCCCTCTGTTATTATGTAACAGAGATAGCATTCACTGCCTACAGTGTAAGTCAATAGCTAATGCTACATATTGGATATGTCAAAAGCATGTGCATGGGCATGGGCAGTGCAGTTGTCTACACCAAAGGTCAATTAAATAGCTTAATGTCTTCTTTTACACAAAACGTAAAAGGCAAGTTGTTAGACCATATATGGAATAAAGGCACAATAACTAAATGACACGCCAGTCGTGAGGTTTGAATTCCAAACAAGCCTGGTTTATTCATAAAGTATCTCAGTCGGCCGACTGGGTCTCAACGCCTCACGACGTGTGTTCCCAGACACCCTGAGATGAGAGAGAACGAGCAGCGCCAAAGCAGTCATATAGATACATAATACATCATCCTTTACAATAGCATTCATCCCACCCTTATACATGAGCTAAGGGTCAGACAGTTCTGAGACAGAGTAAATAGTATCCTTTGTGAAGGAGCACCGTTAGTTGCATATAATTCACATTTAACTGCCTTTTAGAACAGCGCTTGCAAGACAAACCGGCACCTGGGCTACTGATTAGGCGCGGCTCTTGCACAGCTTCAAGGCCTCAGTAAGAGGAAAACAATGTATTTCTGCACGACTCTACATTCCTGTATACGTTAGCATTCGGAGTTCAAGCTGTGGCCTCAAACCGTGTGTGGATCTGAAGCATAGAATATATTTGCAAAGCGTTACAAAAAGAAAATGGCCAGCATCTACAAAATGGACTCCCAATGGTCACATTCAGATTTCACGGTTTGCAATGTTTGTCACATGATGCGATTTGCTTCTGGCCAACATACTATTCATCTCATTTGGGCTATGCGATTTCATTTACGGTATAACAAAGTCTCCAAAAACACATATAGCATTAAATGAGAAGAAACCTCCAAGTGCATCAATGATTACAATCTTATCATTGCACTCTTGTGGAATGCTAACATAGACCTTCAATACACCGCAGACAATTTAAATGCAGTTGCAAGATATGTCACATCCTATCTCACAAAAGCTGAGAAAACTGCGCTAAAAGTACTCTTGGTTGTAATATCGTCTGAAAAAAAATCTTTCCCAAAAAGTGTGCAACTCCGGTATCAAAATAATGTTACATAGAGAATGCGGATCATACAAAGCTGGAGATCATTTTACAGATAGAGCCTTGTACAGGAAATCTGAAAATATTCTATGGTTAAACCTTGGGACAGTTTCATCATGAAAGAAAATACTAACATCGTATCAATAAAGTGAACCTATAGCTACAAAAAATCTGAACAGCCAAGACATCTAAAATGAAATCTCATTGACACAGACAATCCAAATATAAATCCTGCTTTTAAAAGCATGTGCTCATAAGAAGAAGCACAAAGCTACACACACACAAATAATGCCATTCCAAATGATGCAGCTGCGAAATATTTAATATTAAGTTGTGAGGGGGCAAACCTAGTAATATTTTCTAAACCCATTCTAGTTAAGCATGTAAACCTGTCTTTTTATCTCCTAACCACAGTTAATGTTATTACATGGTTTACTACAACTATTCAAACCTTGGAGAAAAGAAGAATTGTTGGGTGACCATGACATATTTGAAGCCACATTTGAAAAAATTGAAAGCAGCATTACAAATGACTAATTTAAACAATACAAAGACATGTTAGATGAGAAATTCATTAAGAAAACTCCCAAAGGGAGTTAATCATCTTTTGCAAGTAGCCAAAAACCACTTATTCAATAGTAAGCAGAAATAGCAAAACCGAAGTAGAAAACACCATAAATCAAGCAAGCAATCTGAACAAGATTTGTCAGTGCTCACATCACAGTTAAATGATGAACAATTCAGCATTTACCTAGAAGTGCATGAAGAAATTGAACATGGATTAAACCATGAAATAACATGCATTTATAATAGTCACAAAACACTGCTCTTGTATAGAAGTGGTGAAGCTAGTTCTGGCAAAACGTTTCTAAATAAAACAATTTGAGCATTTTTCCGAAGAAAAAACAAACAACAACTTTCAGCTTTCCACAGCTTTCCACAAGTCCAGCTGCTTACAACATATGGGGTGTTACTTTACAACCACTATTACTCCTCCCAGTTGAGCACCAAAACAAATTAGAATATCACACATTGTCAGCAGAAGCTGCATTTGAAGTATGCGGAATTCTACAACAAATGAAAGTCCTTCAAATAGATGAAGTAAGCGTGGTTCCCTACCTCATGCTTGCTTTAACTCACCTAAGAATGCAAATAGTCCTTATGACCAAGTATGAAGAACTGTTTGGAGGAAAACATGTCATTGCCGTTGGCGGTCTCCTACAGTTAACACCAGTCAAATGCCAACCTATATTCAAAACATTAGGTTATAAAGAATGCTGTAACACCTTCAGATATCAGCAAAACAGAAGGGACATTCTTAGATGTATGCATTTATGATAATTATGTTTTAAAAAATGTTACTTTGCCTAGCAAAACAATGATAAGAATTCTAAACTTCCAGTGAACAAATGGTCATCTCTTGCTTTTAAGGAAAACATACCATTTGGTCGCTACCTGAGTGCAAGGCGAAAGAATTTTACATTCAAGCCGAAATTATTACAAAAAGGTTGAAAAAAGAGGATACTGAATAACCTATTAATGAAAACATAGAAGCTAGCCCACTTATCCGATAGTCAATATTAAGCAGACATAGAGATACAATTATCACTAATAGTGTGCGCAACTACCATTTATGTCAGTTGTGACAGGGCCTGCTTTCATGCCCTGTCAGAGGGGGGGCCCTAACCCAACACCCTGACCAGTGCCAGAGTGAAGGCAGAGCCACTCCCATGCCTGCTTACCTGAAGGATTTTGGCGGTGGGGCCTGGGGGACCCCACCATAACCGTAGCAGCACTGCCACAGAGGGATGTACAGATGAGGGAGTGGTAGATGGGAGAAGAGATAGTGGTAGGGGACGAAGCGGAGTAGCGAGCGAGAGAGATGTAGTAAGTAGTAGTGGTTGTAAAGGCTGTGAAGAATAAGACTAGATGCAAGACAGCTACTAGAGTGATAATGTAAATAACGGATTAGGAATAGTAGCAGATGAAGAGCAGTAGCAGTGACAGGGAGTGGGAGAATAGGAATCCTGGTAGGAGCAGAGATAGACAGAAATAATAACATAATAGCAGCAAAAGGAAAGGAAGTAGAGTGGGAGGAAGGAGACAAGAGAATATAAAGGCAGGGGCAAACGGAGAGGTAGTTAGAAATAAGATTCACAGTAAAACCAGGAGTAAGAATAAACATAACATCAATGGGCAGCGGTAGAAAGGAAGAGTGAGAAATCGAAGCAATAGTGACATGGTGGGAGGAGAACATCTTGGGGCATAGTTTAGTGTAGGGTCAGGTGAGAAAGGGTGTGAACAACGAGTCAGTGGAACAGCATGGAAGGAGGCCTCATCCCTAACATCCCTAGAACATTTTTTTTTTTTTTTTTTTTTTTTTTTGTTTTTAATTGTATCACAATTTTTACAAAATATAGGATGAGTAGTCTTCATATATCCAGTGTCCGGATTCTTTTTAGAAGTGTCTTTATTTAATAGGCTTAGGCTTAAGGGAAATCCTCCTACTCGAGCGTCAAGGATTTAAGGAAGAGTGTTACTCCTATGACGCATCTAGTGTTGTTCCCGTTCGTCAGGAGTATCCAGAGGTTTTCTTCGTCGAGGGTGAGGTAATTTTTCAATGGGACTGCAAGGTATTTATCTCTGTTCGTTTTGAGCCCAGTACATTCCATTAGCAGATGTTTTGTGCTTTCGATGGCATTTATCGATTGGCAGAAGCGGCAGGAACTCGATGGTACTTGCTTGCGTAGTGCCAAAATTTCGTTAGTTTTTATTTGGTTCAGCTTGAATCTTAGGAACAGACGACTTAAGTTCTTATCTGGGAACCTCAGTAGGTAGCCACGCATGTCGTTTAGCTTCATTGGAGCAGTTGGTAATTTTGCTGTGATGGAATACGACCAGGCCACTTCTTGAGTATGGATCCAATCTGCTTCTAAAAGTTTTTGCGACACTCGATTTGGATTGTGTATGAGTGTCTCAACAGAAAGATCCAGTTCTTCCAACATTTTCCGGTTGGATTGATCCCAGCTTACAAGCGCCCGATTATTTCCCTCGTTAAGTTCTTTCCGTATGAGGTCCAATACTTTGACTTCTGGATTGTTTATTACCTTGCGGTATAACATCAAGGTGGCTCTCAGTTTTATTGCCAACAGTGAGGAAATGCATAGCTCTCGTCTTATTAGTGCAATTGGAGTGGATTGGGCTAGACCGAGGACCTTTCGCCAGAAAAAAGCTTCCAGTTTCTCCCAGATGGTGTTCGGAGCTAGCAGCATTGCGTCCATCCCATAAACTAGGGTAGGAACAACCTTGGCTTTGTAAAATCTCACGATGGGTACAATCGAAAAACGGCCGTGTTTCTTGTCCACGGCCTTAGCTTGGGCTGTGAGATTTTTTAACTTTGTCCAGAGTGTTTCAAGCGTGGGTTTTTCCTCTTTATCGTTACTGATTACAATCCCAAGGTATTTAAAGGCTTCCACTCTTTCCAGCTTCCTTCCATCACAATGCCAGGTAAACTTAGAGTTCCACTTTGAGGATCTCCCCAGGGTAAGCACTTTGGTCTTTGCGGTGTTAAGGCGTAAGTTGTTTTTCGACATATATGCTACCATGTTGTCCAATTGTCGTTGAAGACCTATAGGGGTTAAATCCATCAGGATGATATCGTCCGCGTACAGTAGACGGTCTATCTTCTCCCCTCCAATTGTCGGGGGAAAATGTCTGATCGTAAGGATGGAATCTTCATAATCGGCGATGTAAGAGTTGTACAGCGATGGAGCCAGAGGGCAACCCTGCTTGACTCCGCGTGCTGTTACAATTTCTTCCGAGAGTCGACCATCTGCACTTAAACGAACTCGAATTGATGTCTCTTGATGTAAAGCTTTGATTGGATTTAAAATTGACTCCGGACAGCCTTTGGATTCCAGTTTCGCCCATAAGCGTTCCCTATCTACCTGGTCGAACGCTTGTACCAGATCGATAAAAACGATATAGATTGGGTTGCCACTTTGAAGAGCCTTTCCCTTTAGCACACTCGTGAGTAAGATGTTTGTTGAAGTTCCAGAGTTTCTGATAAAACCGTTCTGGAATGGGTCCGTTGCTTTTGACGAACGCGTCCATTCTTGGAACGCATCTAGGGCCAAGGACGCAAAAACTTTCCCCATTACGTCCAAGAGGGCGATGGGCCTGTATTGGTTCGGATCGTCTGTCGCACCTCTCTTGTAGATGGGCACAATATTGGCTTTTCGCCATGTTGGTGGTATTGCTCTTTTACTGTTACAGTTGGAGAAGAGTTCGCTCATGATGTTGGCCCAGCATTCAGGATTTTTTTTTAATTCCATGTTGCTAATCCCGTTGGGTCCCGGAGCCCTCGAGTTGTTTAGTTTTTTTAGTTTGTCTAGGATAGACTCTTTATCGTCAGGGATAGACCATGGGCTTGTCTTTTTGTAGCGGTCGCTCATCGGAGTTTCCGTTACATTCACTTCACTAATGGGTGCAAATAATTTTGAAAAGTGATCGATCCAGCGCGCCTCGCCCACGTTGTTCTGGATGCTCTCGTTGGTATTCTTTTGTGTTCCTTTGATCAAGTTCCAGAACTCTTTAGGCTTCTTGCCACAGATGGTTGACAGCATTTGCTGAGAATCGTTCAGGTATAGCTGGTAGCGATGGTTTTGAAGCCAGCTTCTGTAGTGCCGGGCCGATTTTAGCCACTTTTCGTTGTTCTCTGAGGATGGAGTTTTTTGTGCTAATCTTTTGAGTCTTCTGAGTTCCTTCCTTTTCATTACCAGATCTTTGTTGTAAGCATGGGGATAAGATTGGTCTTTCTTCTCCACCGATGCTTTTGCTGGATCCATTAAAAATCTGGTTAGCAGAGGTGTGTAGTCCAGGTCCAACTCTTTTCTTTTAGACGCTGTTGATCCTGTAATTTGAGAGCCAGCGAATTGGGCTTCCAGTTCCCGTATGCCCTTTGCAGATATTTTGACTCGCTTACCTTTTTCTGTTATCTCCAGTGGCAGATTGTTCAGAAACGTTTGGGGTTTGATGGCCCAAACTTCTGTCACCAAGAGATTGTGGTCACTGAAAGTTGTTGGCCTGATTGTAAAGGAGCAAATCTCTGGCAAGATGTCTCTCGAGACGAATATATGGTCTATTGTTCCTTTTTGATTGTCTCGTTGCCATGAAGGAATTGCCAGATTAGCTTTGTTTCGCTGCCAGTGAAGATTGTGCATGTCTCGTTCGGCCATGATCTTGTCCAGAAAAATACCTCTCTCCCGCACGGGAGACTTTAGGTTTAGCGATGTAGAGCGGTTGCCAATTCCTTCGCATATGGCATTGAAATCCCCGCCTATAATGGTACTGTGATCATCCCATGTCTTCTGTGCTTCCTCAAAAGCGTTTTGGAGTTCGTTGAGGAGGTCTTCGTTGGATGTTACCTGAGGGTTCCAGTAGACGTTGACCAAAAGAATCGAGCTTTCCTTTTGATTCAGTGTGAAGGATTTTCTTGTAAGAAGCACGGCTTGTATCCAATAAGGAGTTTGTAGTATTTTGAAAATTTCCAGGCCTGATCCTGCTTTAATGGCGATAATGAGGCCAGCTGATGGTCTTCCCGATTCACCTTTTCTAGCACGCGTGAAAGCTATGTCGTAACCATCTAGTTGGGGTTTAGTGGTTAGCCAAGTCTCCTGGAGACAAAGTGCATCGAAATTTCCCAGATTAACATCGGTTTCTCTTGTTAAGTGTACAAAACCTCTCGTGTTCCAACTGCCAAATCTTAATGGATGTGGCAATGGAGATTGTGTTTTTCGTTCTTTTGGCTTTCCCGAGCACATAGAGGTCTTCATTCCTCTCGATCGTTGCTAGTAATTTTTGTGGCTTGAAACTTCGGTTCTGTGCCATGTCCAAGATTCCACTTCATTTGAACTTAGTCTGTCATCGTTGTTGGGAGACCAGTTATTGCGATTGGAATGTTGGAGTCGTTTGATTCGTAGAGTGTTTTGTTCCCGGTGCGTGTCTTTTTGAGGAGTTATCTCAGATCTTTTTCTCTCTTTCTGGTTATCCGCTCCGTTTCTTAGATTCGGTGGACTTCGGTTCGTTCGGCCAGGTTGTGCGTGAGGCATTTTGCTGATGTATCTAGTGCTCTTTTGCGGGGTGGCCTCTGTGTTTCTCTTGACTCTTTCGGTTCGCGTAGATAGGTCCTTTTTTATGTTGGCCTGTTTGGGATCCGTTAGTTCAAATCCCATGGAAAGTAGGTTTTCGGATTCTCTCAGTATGTATCGTTTAGTATTTTCCGAATGGAGATGTATATAAGAATAGTCAGTTCTCCCGATGGTACTTGGTTCTACTATCCACAGGTCTTTGTTTCCAATCTGCTTCAGGCTTGTAATTCGAGTCAGAATTTTTAGAATATTTGATCTGTTCATAGTTATATCCTCTTGCTTTGAGTTGATATTTTTCAGTCTTAGCATATGGGCGGTTAGGATTTGCTTTGCTGCTTTTTTCCGTTCTTGGTCTTGTTCTAATATGCTTTCTCCTTTTTTTTTCTGATTCACCTCGGTGATATATTGGAGGTAAGGATCTGAGGTCTTTTTTTTGTTTTCGAGGCTAGATTTACGAGCCTTTTTCCGCTCTCCTATGTCCACCTGTCCTCGAGTGTAAGCCGGAATAGACCGGGTTTTGTTTTCCTTCCATATGTTTGTGTCATGTCTACGTCTCTCGATTGGTCTTTGTTCTTTCTGGATGCTAGGCCTTGAGCTCCGGGAGGATATATAGTCTACTTTTTGCGGTCTATGAGTTTTCACTGTTGCTTCTATTGGAGAATCGGGAATTTCGTACATAAAGACCTTGTGCGGCGGTTCATTTTTGGGAGAGTCCATGATCGCTCTATGGATCTTTCTCTTTGACGATTTTGGTGGATGAATTTCGGATCCTGTCTCATCCCCAGTAGCAATACTCCCGTCTAATTGCTCCAGAACCATGAGGACTGGTTCTTTTTCCTTTGCACGATTGGGTCGCTTTTCACTCTCCTCAGTAGTTCGAGTAACTGTTTTCTTCACTGCTCTCTTTGTAAGACCGTTTTTCCTAACGGCAACCTTTGACTGCTTCGGAGGTATTTGAGGGACCAAAGAAGTGGTTGGTCTGTTCACATCCTTCTTCGAAGTTTGGTTGACAATTGATTTTTGTTGCGAGAATATTCCAAATGTAAAGTTCTTTGGCTTTACAATGGTGTTTTTACTGGGGTTCCCCAATTTTCCCCCGGTCTGGATGTAGGAAAAGGGATTAGCTGTTTCTTGATTTGCCCCCGACGTGCCTGCTTCATTTTCCGTCACCATATAGTTCTCTCCTTCGTCAAGGATAGCAATAATATCGTCCAGTGGCTCTTCGCCTTGTTCGATGTTGGGGATGTAGGTGGTTCTGTCGTCGTGAGCCAGTGGCTCAACCGTTTCGTCCTGTCTGATAACGGGGGCTATCTGATCCGTAATGGGATTTTGTGATTGTTTGTTCTCTGGTTCCTCAGCTGGAGGATGGAATCCATAGGCAATAACGCAGCTGCAGGATGGAGCCTGTCCTTTTTTTTGCGTGGTTTTTTCCCTTTCGGGGTTTTGGGTTTCCATTATGTAACCTTCCAAATATTGCAATTTAGATTGCATTGCTGAGAGCATATACATCTGGTCCCGAAGCGTGTCGTTAATGGTCTCGTACATCTTTGTGAATGGTGCCATTGCTATCGTCACTGACGACATTAATGTTGATTGGTCCATATTTTGCTGCACGAGATTTAGTGAAGGAGACCGCTGAGTTTCTTCAGAACACCGCGTCACAGATCGTGCTCGAGGCAGTAGGTTTGTTTTTTCCCTGTTGATCTCATGTTCCTTTGGGGAAACGATTGGGCCTTGTTCGACTGGAAGCAACACTGCTCCGACGTCTATCACTAGCTTCTCGTCGGCTTGTGGACTCTTGTTCTTAACACTTTTCATATCCATATCTCGTGGTTCTTTGGTAGAGCTACCTTCTATGATTGTAGTTTCGTGTAAGTATGTGTTCGACTCTGGGGTCAAGATCTCTTCTTCAGTTCTCTCCTTTTCTGTCCTTAGTTCAGCCTCTAGTAGAGCTTGGGAACATATTTCAGTGGGCTTTCCCATTGACTCACTAAGTTCAGACCTCTTCTTGTGATTGTTAGAATAATGCCATCTTAGGGGGGTAGAGGACCCTCCTTGTGCTTTATCTGATAGACTGATCATTGAGTCTGGATTCGCAGTGGCCTCTGTAATAAGGCACTCAGATCTTGATATATTTGTTTCTGCTTCGCCCAGACTCTCAAGAATTTCATTGTCGGACAGCTCGTGACCTTGATTTAGATTTGCCTCCAATTTCAATCTAAAAAAGTCGTTCATGGCTGCCACTATGCCGCCTTTGATGGGACCGGTTTTTGGCCCTAGTTTCTTTTTTGATGGAGCTTTCGGTCTTGGGGCCATTCTGCTTCTCGCTTTGTTATGATTGTAGCGGTGCGGTTTGCAGATCGTCGTTAAGGATGAAATGTCCAGCCTCTCGTTGTCCGTTCCCGTTTTTTCTTGTTGCTTTTTCGATTGGGTTTTCATTTGAAAGTATGCGACGGTCGGTTTTACCAGGGTCTTAGTTACAGTGCCCGGTTCCGCAGCGGTTTCGATATCCTCAGTAGTTCCATCCTCTGAGTGATCAAAAACCGCCGGATTTCGATGGGCAATTTTGCAGTTGTGTGCTTCTCCAGATTTATCATTAGCCCCGGACATCATCAGCCCGGGTTCCTTTGCATGACGCTGTTGATTATCTAGTGCTGATGCAGTATGAATTTGCGCAGCACATAGGATTCTCGTTGCAGGCCCCAACAGCTTGGGCGTAGCGTCTTGGTCACTGTCCTTGATATTTAGTTGTTTTGAAGACTCGTCGTCGGTGGTCGCTATCGTCCTTGGGCGTTGTCCCACAAGTGCCTCAGGTTGATCTTTTTCTCTCTTGGGGCTGTTGCAATTCGTTTCCGCAGTAGACAATGGATCACAAGCTGTGCGATTTCTGGTAATCTGGCTCACCTCCCCCTCTTGGCACACACGTTCATCTCCGGGGGGCAGCATCGGCGGTACGATAGTTCTTCCCCGCTGAGTCTCTGCTAGCGAGTTGTCTCTCAGGTCCATCAAGAGCGAAGGCCTGCCTTGGTCGATTTCCAGTATGCGGCAGGACACTTCGTTGCAGGAAGTGTCCAGCAGGAGTCTCGCGGTCTTGAGTTTAGGTGTCTCAGAAGGCTCTGCTTGACCAGACGAGATAGTGCGCTTCGGCACCCGCTTGAGAGCAGTGCTCTTCTCTCCGCGCTTCCGAAGGGGTCCTCTTCCCGGACAAGACTCCTTCAAAGGCCTGAGTACCCGCTGGTTTGTTACAGTCTCCGCCTCCGCCTCCAAAATCGAACAGGTAAGGAGAGGGAAAGGCGGGGAAGGGATAAGGGAAGTAGGTAGGGTAACGGGAAAACGGGTTTTGTGGAGGGGGAACTTTTCCGGCATGAGAGGCGGAGACAGCGGACGAGCAGCTGGAAGAGCTGAAAAATCAGCGGGATCCACCGCTCCCCACATATGATGGGTAAGGGGTGCCGTACCTGGTTGGGGTAACTCCGCCCTTGTAGTTGACTGTTCGTTCACACAGAGCATTGCAGCAGTAGTCCTCACAGGCTCATCAGTACACGAGTATTTATCCATGTCGGTGGCTTTTCCCTTAGTCCACGCTCAAACCGCGGTCTGCCGCTGTCTGCGACCTCACTCTGCTGCTCACTCCGCGGCCGCTCCGCGGGTGGGAGGCCTCTTTGTAGCTGGGCACGCTGGGAAAAAAAAGTGGAGAAACAGCAGAAAGACTCCGGTCTGCCGCTGTCTGCGACCTCACTCTGCTGCTCACTCCGCGGCCGCTCCGCGGGTGGGAGGCCTCTTTGTAGCTGGGCACGCTGGGAAAAAAAAAGTGGAGAAACAGCAGAAAGACTCCGGTCTGCCGCTGTCTGCGACCTCACTCTGCTGCTCACTCCGCGGCCGCTCCGCGGGTGGGAGGCCTCTTTGTAGCTGGGCACGCTGGGAAAAAAAAAGTGGAGAAACAGCAGAAAGACTCCGGTCTGCCGCTGTCTGCGACCTCACTCTGCTGCTCACTCCGCGGCCGCTCCGCGGGTGGGAGGCCTCTTTGTAGCTGGGCACGCTGGGAAAAAAAAAGTGGAGAAACAGCAGAAAGACTCCGGTCTGCCGCTGTCTGCGACCTCACTCTGCTGCTCACTCCGCGGCCGCTCCGCGGGTGGGAGGCCTCTTTGTAGCTGGGCACGCTGGGAAAAAAAAAGTGGAGAAACAGCAGAAAGACTCCGGTCTGCCGCTGTCTGCGACCTCACTCTGCTGCTCACTCCGCGGCCGCTCCGCGGGTGGGAGGCCTCTTTGTAGCTGGGCACGCTGGGAAAAAAAAAGTGGAGAAACAGCAGAAAGACTCCGGTCTGCCGCTGTCTGCGACCTCACTCTGCTGCTCACTCCGCGGCCGCTCCGCGGGTGGGAGGCCTCTTTGTAGCTGGGCACGCTGGGAAAAAAAAAGTGGAGAAACAGCAGAAAGACTCCGGTCTGCCGCTGTCTGCGACCTCACTCTGCTGCTCACTCCGCGGCCGCTCCGCGGGTGGGAGGCCTCTTTGTAGCTGGGCACGCTGGGAAAAAAAAAGTGGAGAAACAGCAGAAAGACTCCGGCCTGCCGCTGTCTGCGACCTCACTCTGCTGCTCACTCCGCGGCCGCTCCGCGGGTGGGAGGCCTCTTTGTAGCTGGGCACGCTGGGAAAAAAAAAGTGGAGAAACAGCAGAAAGACTCCGGTCTGCCGCTGTCTGCGACCTCACTCTGCTGCTCACTCCGCGCAGAACATTAAGCAGGGCTAGGTTAGGGATAGTTAGGGATAGTTAGAAGATCTGAAGTGAGAGAGTCAGCCAGTGCCTTAGGGAAACCACCAACAGACCAAGGTAGAAGATCATACAGATAAGGAGTCACCAGGCAACAGTACACTAAATTACCTATTAGGCTGCATGGATGGGGTAAACTGAGGGAACTTGAGAGAAAAGGATGCCCATAATGCCAACTTTCCTAAATACCCGGTAGGCCTTGCAATCCACGAGCATCTACAGCCATCCTATCTGTTGCAAAGTTCCAATATAAACCCTTGGAACAACTTTAAGTCTGCAGAGGGTTTAGTTGTGGCAGACGCCGCGTCATACAGTACACTGAGAAAATATGTCTAATTTTGAAAACTTGCCACATTTTGAACATAAATGGAATGAAGATTTCAAAACATTTGTACCCATTTAAAAATGAACTGGTATTAAACAATCTGTAGTCAGGCATTATGTAAATCAGACATTTCCAAAAAAACTACTCTGAGACAAATTTGGGAGATGGCACCTATCATGGGCCATCAACCCTGTGGTAAGTGTACTTTTTGTGAACTAACTTACCCTCTTACAGACTTTGCCCACAAAGAATATAAGTCTTACTCAAAAAACATACTAATTGCAAGTGTGCCAACGTAATATACATCATCACATATCCATGTCAAAAGTTATGTGTGGGGAAAACATCAAGAACCATCAATGTACACAAGATGGAACACAGATCCAGGATTGGAACCCAAATTGCAGGAGCACCTTTTGTAGAACATTTCCTAAGAGAAGGACATAACCATAATGAATGTAAGTGGTTTGTAGTTGAACAGGTGATTAGAGATCCACAGAGTGGAGACATCGAACTCAAAATAGCCAGAAGAGAACAATTGTGGGTACACAATGTAATTACTGCCATTGACGGTTTAAATGATCAAGAAGAATCATGGTTTGTGACGTGTATACAAAACAATTTTTCATTCATTAACTGGTCCCCAAAAGTTCACAATAGATTAGATCCCAACTCAATGGTTTTCACATATTAAAATGTCGAATCTATGTGATCTCTGTGCAACCCAAAATACTGCTGTCAGGACCTAGATCCCACGACGTATCCCCTGATGTCCGAAAACGTCAGGGGGCTCCTTCAGGGAGAGACTTTCCCCCCGAGAGCGCGGTCAGCAGGATAGAAACAACCTGTCTAACCAGGGGCTCAGGTGAAACGGCCAGGCAGCAACAGAGCTAAAAAAGGAGAAAACACATAGTTACACAGGTCATGTTATGAAATAACAAACAATAACACTCCACCGTCAAGACACTCCCAAACGCTTACCTGGTCAATGAAAGGCTGATCAGAAACCTACGTATGCTGTATAGGCCTTTGGATGGCATAAAAGACATGCCAGGAGTAGTGCAGAATCCAACTGGAGAGAGGAGAGCTGCTGATGATGACAGACCCAGGCGGAACGAGGGCACAAACTAGTAAGAACCAAAGTCAATGTCAATTTACAGCAATCCCAGGTGAAGCATAGAAAGTTCCCAACCCATTCCATAAGAATAGTAAACAGTCACACAATCCAATTAGTCCAAGGTGAAGAATCCACAAAGAATTCCTAAATAAGCAGTCTGTGCAGAATTATTCAGTACGCTGATGAAGAAGATGTGCCTTTGTTGAAAGCAGGGGTGAACTGGTGAAGCAAAAAAAAGGAAAAAAATGTGAAGAGTGACCTGCGTGAAATGAATGAAATGTCAACAGATTTGGCGTGGTGAAAAAGTTCAGAGGCAAGAGACACGGAGAACCCCAGGTATGCTAATGGTGGGGAAGCCCTGAGTCCCGCGAGATTCCACCAATGCAGGTGATTCCGTACAATCCGAGTACGGTAGCAAGAAACTAAATACAACACGTTTTGAGCAAACGGTAGTAATGCAGAGCAGAATGTCAGGAACCGGGAGGTCAAACAGAATGGGAGGAGGGAATCCTGGCGTCGAGGCAAACAGGGAAGTAAGCAGTTCGCAAGTCCAAGGAACGAAAAACAGGGTCGAGGATTCCAGGATCCAGGAAATCAATGGGCGCAAATGAACACAGCAACCTGCTGGCGTCGCCTGGCAACATCAGGGAAGCTATAAACTACTGCCTCTGTCTCGCAAGCAAGACGTGATGAAGTTGCCTGCTGATAAGCTTACTGGGAGATGTAGTGCATGGAAATAAGTGTCTCTGAGACAAGCACCATGGCACCTGCCATCGTCTCCGTGCTTCTGGAAGGCGTCTCTTTACAATTAAGCACTGTGTTTCCTGACAACTGCATACAGATATTCCAAATGAAAAAATGGAGCCAGGCAGTGATCACATAGATCGCACATCTATGTGTCACTGCCCCAATCCCTGTCTTGTGACTGCGGGAGGCAATCCCAAAACAACCAAACCCATTATACAGTTTAAGGGGAGCGTGGGACATCGCCGCAACCCCTGCTCCCCTTATACGGTATAATGGGAATTTTCATTACTGCTGGATGTGCAGTAAACATGCTTTATTTCTTTGTGTTCATTTTCTACGGATACCAAAATGTCCTGTCAATTTCAATAGTAAACATTGGTATTACATCATACACATATCCATCTCTGTGAAGTTCACTAAAAAGTACTCCAGTGGTCTAGCTATCATCATCGACATGAGCGACGAATCACTTACATTGAACGTAGTGGTCTAGTTGTCATCTAAAGTCTTTCTCAACACAACATAACATAACAGCCTTGTGAGAGTGTTTCTTCGTGTATACCAAAACGGACTAGATGCCACATGACTTAATGTAATAACGTAATGGCGTCATCCTGCATAAATGCATTTCAAATAACAAACACAGAAACCGCAATAGTTTCTAATCAAATCTGGCCCTGTAAGACGGAGATGTATGATCAGTCTTTAACCCCTCTCTGAGTAATCTTTATCTCTCTTATATTACATAATTAAGTCTATGGCAGATTGTTTCAGTTTGGTGTCATAATTCATGGCACTTTACATGGGGTTAATATCAATTTTTGGAGCAGAACTCAGTAATTAAGGTTCCTGAATTTCAAGAATGGGCCATCTGAAGTAACGTGGTACCATCGGCTTTACACTATTGCTAAACAACCATAATTTAACAAACTGCTTTATACATCGCACACACAGTTTATTAATGATTTCTAGATATGTGAGCTTTTCACAATAAGTGCTCTGGATTCCAAAATCTCTGTTAATGCACACAACTCACACGTGTTAAAGGTATGAGTTATTGGCTTTACGTGATACTATCGCGTGCTTAATTAAATAACAATTTGGGGGCGAACTATGAATGACTTGGGTGTAATTCAAAATGTCATATTAATTATATGCCCAGATGAAGAGGAGACCCTGAGCCATTCAATTTAAAGGGTTATTCGTCAAAACTAGTTGTGGCTAGTAGGCGTCCTGTGAAGATATGATTAGGTGTCTTGCAGAAATAGTACTAAAATTAACGATCAAGTCTCAGTGTTGTAAAGAACTGTCCAGGCGTTCTAGAATATTGTCTGTTTGAATATGAAATACAGAAATATAATTGCAAATATTGTTTGAACATGAAATTAATTTGCTGTTTTGTGGATATTTATTGATTTATGCGCATTGCATGCACAAGCACTTTTAGAATGCAATTAGAAAAAACAAAAAAGAGGCACTTTCTATATATGTATTTTGTATAATAAATTATGTATAAAATGTCAGTATAGTTTTCCCCTTTTGACTTTTCTCTGTTCTATTGAGACCATTTTTTTACTTTTTGCCTTATATTAGAGTATTTCTGTACACTAACAATGTTTTTGTTGCTAGATGTAAAAACATCCCTGTTCTAAGTGTTCTATGGGAAATCACTATTGTTTCTTAACTTACCATCCTCAGTTTCATAGGGAATGTGACTCTAGTGTGTCACATCTACTACAAACAACTTGAAGAAAATATGCGTCATTCTGCAGCCCCACCACATGTTCAGATTGTAATATGAATAACAATTGGTATACTTAGTGAACATGCAAAATCTACTTTGAAAAGTAGACATTTAAATCAACTTTTTGGACAAAACATATCTGACCCTCATGTAATGGAACAATTATTACAACACAACAATGTGTGTTTAAAGCTAAGACTTGCAAAATGTACCCAATTAAATGACAATTCTCAGAAAAGAAAGGCATATGTCGCGTTTCAGAAGAAGGACACAGACTCTGATCTTCCATTTTTAGGTATATTTTTTACTCAAAAATAAAATTCAACTCCTACCTTTTCCTAAACTATGGGTTTCCCCACCTAACAAAAACTCACTAGGGTGCTCGTCATTTGTCCATATGTCCAAAAGGGAGATCTGTGTACCGTCTAAACTTATTGAACCTGACTTATTAATAGAAACACCAACCAAGGCGCTGGAGAATGACTCTCTTCTCCTCTGTGCTGCTTTCTCAGCAAGTTTAGTCTCATAATCTATTTGTAGATAGCCCTCAGCAACCAATTTTATTAAGTCGTATAGTTCAGATATTGGATACGTCAGATTCTCATTGGTGTCTTTTACACCCTGTTTCTTCCTCTCACTCTCTCTTGTGACTTTAGGAATGTTTATCCTCTTTCCTTTTGATGATATTCGTCTTCTTCCTCGGTAAATCAAACTTGAGACTTTCTCTGGTATAAATGTCCAATCCTTTTCTTGACTAGGATTAAGGAGATTGTTCCAATTCTGCTTTTCCCTCTTCTTATTGATTTGTCTCTCTTTTTCTTCTCTGAGACAAATGATACTGTTCCAGCTATGATTCTTACTATTCCCATATGCTTCCACCACTTAAATTTCCCTGGGACTAATATAAGGATTCAAATAGTAATTCTCACTCTTCTTATGTAATTCCACCACTTGGTCTTTACAGGGATGAGTATAAGTGTTCCAGTAATTATTCTCACTCTTCTTCCAAATTTGCTCTTTACTCAGACGAAGATTAATCTTCCGGTAATGATTCCCACTCTTCTGCAATTTTTGTTCTTTACTGAGATAAGGATGTGCATTCCAGTAATGATTCTTACTCTTCAGCAGTACTTGTTCCTTATTGGGTTGAGGGTGGGAGTTCCAGTAACAATTCTCACTCTTTAGCAATACTTGTTCTTTACTGGGACGAGGATGTGCATTCCAGTAATGATTCTCTTTAGCAAGACATGTTCTTTACTGGGATGAGTAGGAATGCTCCATTTGATATTACGGGTCCTCCACCCGGGCCTTCCACTTTCCTCATTACCTTGGGGTGTTAGGGGTTGTATCATTGGGTCTAAAATGTATTCAGCACCATCTTCAGTGATTTTCAGGTTGGCTTCTCTGTTCCTTGCTTCCTCCCAATCGGCACTCTCTGTGATGCCTTCTGAAAAGGTGTCTCAGTGTCGTTTATAGACTTCACTGCCCACCTGCTCTTGGTCACACCACCACTCTTTGCTCCGTAGCTCTTTGGATTCTGCACTCATCCTTTGGTTTTTTCTCATTTTAGCTTCTCTCTCATAGAGCACACTGGCCTTCAGAGCGATCCTTTTTCATAATTGAGAGGCAGTGTGTCTCTGTTCCTCCCAGCTTCACTTCCACAGCTGGTTTGAAGCTCCCAGGCTTCTCTCTCATCCAAGTCTCCTCCACTTGGATTAATGATGCTGCTGTGGGCCTTCCCCGGCACAACATCAAATTCCTTTTTCTTTGTTACCTGTATAACTCCATGGGCTTTCTTGGTCCCAGTTTCATGATCCTAAGTATTTCCTTTCAGGATGGTACAAATGTTGTACTTGACAAAATCACACCTCACCTTGTTCTTCTTGTCTTCTTCTGGCAGATGTTATTATTGTTGTGCCGTAGGAAGTTTGACTAGGGAGTTCCTCATCGGAGCCGGAGTCCTTGTCCCCGATGGGAAGTCTCTCCCTGTGAGGTCCCACTTGCCTCCACCCATATGGATGGTATTGTGTAACATGGTCTCCTCCCTAGTCTCTCAATGAAAGGCTCCCCCCTGGGGAGAAGTGACTGAATTCCACGATTTGTCACACAACCCATAGTCTACATCAGCTTCACAGATAAATTAAAAGTGCATGGTATGACAGTCCCTATGTGTCAACAAGCAACACCAGGCCTACATAATCTAGAAAAATCAGTATGAAACACAGCTGGATTGGAAAAGTATTAGTTATCTAACTAAACTGTAGAGTAATACTAAGACACAAACTTGTCGTAGAGCAAGGTTTAGTTACTGGAGCAATGGGAACACATGAAAATAATATCAAATTTGTCCTTATCAAGTTTGACACTCTTGAAGAAACTAAACAAATTGCCCACACTACAGCACGTTTCCTTCTTTTTAAAAGATATGTATGTACTCAGATAAAAATGATTTCTCTCCCTTGCATATTCTGTAACAATTCACAAGTCACAAAGTCCAACCCCTCACTGTGCACTGGTAGACACTGGCAGCACAGTCTGCAAATAAGGTGCAGGTTATGAAGCACTCTCAAATCTTTGTACACTCACATGTGTATTTTTACTAAATGTTGATGCAAACAAAGCTGAAGCTGATATTCATTGCAACCTTTAATTCAGAAGACTACGTGAACTGAAACTCCACACTTGAATATGTACCATGTACCTGAAAAAGAAAACCGTCAAAAAGACAACTATTAGAAAATAAAACTACATCAGACCTCCATATAATCCTCATTAAAAAAGATAGCATCTACAAGAACTTTAAATCCAGCACATAACACATTATCTTGTCCTTTTACATTTCAGTACATAACCAGAGTGAATTGCTATAGCAATCAATCTACTATTCCAATTGTGGAACATATATAGGGCATGGCTCAGAATAGCTATGTTTACAATGCCTCATCCTACACAGAAATACTAACAATCCTGACACTATCTACAATGCATCAGGTGTAAAACAGGAATTTGACCACTGTGCAAACATTGTTAAGTTCCTCGTAAATACACAGGATAATACCCAAAAATTCCTCATGTACTTACTAGAAGTACTAGAAAGAGTAGAATATCCATGTAAATGAAAACCTACAGATTACATCCACTTGGAAACATAAATGCAGTCTCTGCAACCATGTTTCACAAGAGCATTTTCCCAATTAATGATTTGTGTATATATCTACACCAATTTGCACTTGATGGGGTACTTAGGGGCAAGATATGGAAAGCACTGAGTGATGTAGCTATTCGTCCTCAATTGCTGCAAGGCATTTGGGCCTGTATAATCGCAACACAGCAAGAGTATGGTGGAACATAGCAGGATATGTAACAGCCCCAATAAGCATCAATAAGGGGGTGAGACAAGGTGCCCATGTGCCATAGATATTCAAGACCCATTGTAATCAGTTGGGACCTGACATTTCTGCACCATCTTAAATCTGTCCCACCACTTTGTGATAAAAGATCTAACATTGCATTTATATATTTAGTTAAATGTGGTGAAGTCCATAGCTGAAGCCAATAACTAACTGGTCACACCGCAATCACGTAATGTACAATATCATTTGTTGGTCATGTCAATGCACTGAAATTAGATGTCATTGTGTCATTGTGCCTTGTGATACTGGAGATACTGGTATCAATGCATCCCTCATAACAACTAATAAACTCTTGAATTTCTACCCATTCGTTTTCTTCACCGTCTATTGGTGCTGACTCCATTTTATGTTTATGTATAACCATGATAGTAATTCCAGCATCCAATGCGCAAATCCCCCCTGCACTTTTCCCCTTCCCCTTCCCCTGCATCCCCTTTGCAGTTTTCCCCTTGCCCTGCGCAATCTCAATGTCACCTGGCCTAGTAAGATCGTTGTCTGTCTTCTCCCTGTTCCCCCTCCCTTGCCTCGTCGCGACTTGAAACACTTGTGTATAGGAGCGTTACAAATGCTATATCATATCAAGTCACTGTGTATAGCATAAATAGGCCACCTAAGTGTTTCTTTGTTGTTGTATTTATTGTCTCCAGGCTAGTGTCCACCATTACCTGTGGTGGATTATTCAGCATCTGTGGATAATCTGGGCTCCAGACCCACGTTGCATGCATGATTCATAAGGAGGGTTTGGGCAAATATACAAAC
Organism: Ambystoma mexicanum; assembly: GCF_040938575.1. Classification (NCBI taxonomy): domain Eukaryota; kingdom Metazoa; phylum Chordata; class Amphibia; order Caudata; family Ambystomatidae; genus Ambystoma; species Ambystoma mexicanum. The sequence continues at coordinate 82,403,067 of NC_090941.1, forward strand.
TCTGGTTATACATTTGACCCAAAGCACAGAAAAACTGTGAATATTAAAATAGTTGCTGTGAAAAGAAATGATATTATATATATAAATAAAACACTTCAGTTGCAGGGACGTTAAGGTGGGAACTTAATGCAACAAACCACCTGAAATTCAACTAAAGCTACCTTTACTTTGCACCCCCTGTTGCGCAGCCTATGACCACAAGGATGACATAACAGATGACATCACTGATGACATCACTAATTACATTACAACAGTAACTGGCATTAGGCATGGCCTTCAGCCATGGTCAGTGTGCATGGCCAAATATATTTGAAAACATGAATAGGTACTAGTCATGGCCTTCAGTTATGGACAGTGGTCACAACCTTCAACTACGTGCACTGAACATTTTAAAACACTAACAGACTACCAACCATAGATTTTGGCCTTTACCAGGGGAAACCACACCAAACGTTGCCAAATCATTCAGAGTCGGGACTATATTTTGTTTGCAACGTTTTGTGTCTAATTCCATTATTGATGTAATCAGTTATATACAATGTAATTAGTGTTGTCACCAGTGATTGCATCAGTGATGTGATTTGTAACGTCATCAGTGTTTTCATACAACATGTAATTAGTGATGTCATCAGTGATGTGATCTGTGATGTCATCATTGTGGTCATAGGATGTAGCTGATTTTCAGGGGTTTTGTTGTGTTAAGTTCTCACCTTAAAGTCCATGCACAAAAGTTTTTTTCAAGGATTTTGTTATTTCATAGATTTTTAGAACACTTTCAGATCAGTAGCATGGTCTTCGGTCATGGTCAGTAAACAATACCAGACCACTAGCCATGGCCTTTGGCCAAGGGTGGTGGGTACATCCACTCTATATTTTAAAACACTTGCAACCCATCGCTCAAAGACGTTCAAAGACGTTCATCAATCATAAACGGATTTTGTCCTCTTTGACAGTGGTATTGTTATGTATAAAAGATTGCAGGTTTTGAGAACTCACAATGTTTTTAGGCAATGCGCAGTTAGAATAAATTATTTGCATGGACCACACACTTTGGTTAAGCAGTGTGCTCCAAGCCCATTTTTTTATGGCCGGTCTCTTGGTGACTGTTGTGATACATTGCACAACCCCAACTAACCACATTCAAGCAGCATGGAAACAGGAAAACAATAACCGGCTGCAAGAATAACATATTCCCAGGTACTTTCTGCACCCATAACAAAAATCAAAAGCTGGCAGCCATGAATATACGCACAGTCAGTAAACATATATTTTAAAGTGAAATATACAACAGTAATTCCTTTGACCTTCCCCTCGGATGAAAGTGCGCAAGACAAAATATCATTGGACTTAAAATAACCTGAGAGAGAAAGTCTTCCAATAAATATGTTGGCAAAGTAAAAAAGGTGCTCACCTTTTAAACCCAAAATCCCAATACGCAACAAGTGCTGGTTGTCATGTGGGTACCCATCTGGACTGGGAACATGACAACCTGAGTAAAAACCCTGGTAGCTAACTGCTTCAGCAAGCTTGCCAACCTCAAAAAATCCCATGTGTTGCATCTGCCCTCTGAAATGTGTCCATTACTTGTGCCCTGAAACGCAGCCACAATCAGGGGACAATAACTGCACCAGTGTCCAGGATTTCAAACTCTCTTGCCACATTGTGAGAAAATACTCATGTCTTTCTTGCACTCTCATAATTTCCCCTCCTCACCCCTATCTATGGCTTTCAACAATACTATGATTTATAAAGCTAACTTGAAAAGTACACATACCATAGTGTCACTCAAATATATAAATCCTTATAGAACTATGTTAGGCAAAAAGTATACAACTATGGCATTATTCCCAACATCTTGACTGCAAATACCAGAATGCAATTCAGCAAAAGGCACAAAAATGTTCCCTGCAAAACTTTCAAGGACTGACCGAAGCACGAGTAAAAAAAAAAAGATGCGGATGCCATGTGTTATTGATGTTTAAAACTAAGAAAACACACGGCATTCGAGACTGTGGACTGTCACTCATCCATGCATTAACTGAGATCGACCCTTCTTACTTTCAAAGCTAGGAAGGATCCAGCCCCCTTAGGCCATGTGGTCTTATAAGGTGGGCTCATTTCTTAGGCAACATGGCCTTAGGGGACTGAACCCTTCCTCACTTTGAAGCCAAGCAAGTTTTGTTCCAGTTCCTGCGGTGATGGGAAACTCACTGTTGCTGTAAAAATATATATATATTTTTATTATTATTGACTGAGAGACTACAAATAGCGGAATGTAATTCAGCAAAAGGCATTAAATGGTCTCTGAGTGCAAAACTTTCAAGGACTGACAGTAGCATAGTTTAAAAAAAAATGTTGATGCCCATTAGGTCACCCCTCCATGCAGTACTCAGGACTAACACTGCTTAACTTCAAAGCAAGGAATGGGACGTCCCGTTTCCCTAATTGTTCTTGTAACTTTAGCTTATTCATCAGGCAACAGGCTAGCCCCTTCATCACTTTGAAGTTAAGCAGAACGTGTTCTGGACCTGAATGACAATCATGTCACTGGGGCAATGCTTTTTCACCCCAACATCAGTATAGCTGTACAAAAATCTTTTCAAAAAAAGAAAAAACTGTAACCTTGTGTATTGAACTACACATACCCTCGGCTATCCGTAGTCCTTTGTAGCCGAGAATATTGGAAAAACAGCTGGAAAGAAAATGCTTTCCAGGCCTTCACCAAGTACCCCCCTCATCTATGCCAACTCCCCAGATGGCCTCCTCATCTCCCCTGCCCTTTCACTTTCTCCTCACAACACACACAGTTTGCTTTGAGATGGCAGCTATAGCAGAGGCTAAAGAAATATTTGTTTTGCAAACACAGTCCCTAGACCCCCTCCAACTCCTAATTTTCACTTGTGCCCTCTAGCCACCCCCACCCCCACCTCTAGCCTGATGGCATTTGCTAGTTTGTTGACCTGCAAATAGCTTTTTTCCTGTATTTCATTTTCCCATATTCAAATAACTGGTGCATAGAATAACCCCAAACCAGGCATAGATCGCGAGTCAACGCTTCGAACACAAGTTGTTTCAGACCTGGTTGAAATATGTCCAGCGGTTTGAGCTGTGCGCGTTGCCAAAAATGTACTTTGTCTATGGGAAACCGAATGGGAAGAAGGCCATGACTTTGGAAAAAAAATGTTTTTTGTCTTAATAACCCCAAACCACAAACAGTTGCTTTTTTCATTGAATTTCATAGGTTTTTCTTAGTGCAACCTAACCATAACATCCCTTTAACAAGGTTTTTCTGTGAATTTCATAGGTTTTTATTAGTGCAACTTAACCATAATGTCTTTTTAACTAAATGTTTTCACTGAATGTCATGGGTTTTACCAGTGCACCCTAATTTGCTACAACTTTCTAATTTCATACTAACCCCCAATATAGTAGGATCTGTGTCCAATATAGAAATTTTCACCTTAAAACTCTGCCCTTTCTTTCAACATTTTCAACACTTCTATACACTTTTTCCAATTTTCTCCACTCTTTTTGTGTTCGCCGACATTCATGAATGTCTCACGTCACTGCAATCTTTGCGGACAGTGCCACGTGATCCCGCACGCAAAGCATGAGACGTGTTCGCAAACGTGTTGGTGCTTCACGAACGGGCATGTGCTTCGTTGCTTCGTGAACAGTTTGAAACTGCATTTTCAGCTGATCTAGGAAGTTGGAAGCTCAAAATGGACCCTTCCACAGCTCCTACACCTACTCAATATCCATAAAGTATAGCACACAGCACACACTTAAAAAATATTAGCAAACTGCTATTTATTTTCAAAAATAGCATCAGCTATTGCCATTCCTCCTCCCCAAGGGCCACCACCACCACCTGGAGAACCTACACAACAAAAGAATCATAATAATTCAAAAAACAATGAAGATGACCAGGAAGATGAGCTAGTGGAAGTGCCTACCTCTAGCACCCAGAGAGAGTCATGGGTGTGGCACTTCTTTACCACTGTTGGGAATGCACCAAAGGTTAAGGCTACCAATGTGAAATGCACTGAGTGCACTCAGTCGCGGACAACCTGGGCACTACTCCCACACGACCACCTCCATGTGCCTTCACATTAAACCCAACCACCGGGCTGCTCTCAGAAAGGCTGTTCCTTTCTTATGAAGTGGTACGCTGTTTTCCTCTACCTCAGCTTCCTCAACAAATACTACAACCACACACTCTCGTGGGGCACAAAATCATGCTACCTTGCAAGCCATAAAAGAGGCTGTTGAACCATATGTTTTGAAGACAACAGTACTCTGTATATACTGCAACACACTACTGCAGGGGGGAGCAGTTTTGAAGTGCTTTTGAAGCTGTAATCTCAGAGCATGTAAACACTGCCCCTACCTTAGATTTAAAGCATGCACAACATCTTCCCCTGTCCACCTAACCCTCCATATCTTTGGTTAGTGCCCATTCCTTCATTTCCCTCCCCACCTTACTTCTTGGACTCTCCTACAAAAAATAAAAAATAAACAAAAAACAAAACAAAAAAAGGTTCTTAGAAAGCACCTTTCACAGTTAAAAAATATAAGTAAAATAAATACATTTATAGACTCCATCTACTTTACATTTTTAAGTAATGTAGTTAGACTCAATAAGAATCTCCAACATTCCCATTAGCATTTTCAACTATGCGAATGGAAATAATGGACAATTGTATGCTACAGAAAAAGAAAAAAACATTTTTTTGACAGAAATTCTTCTCTCAAGTATGCAATAAATACCATAATCCATTGCCCTTCATCACTATTCACAGTGTCCGCATTCCCCTGTCTAGCCCATGCCTTATTAATGAACCCGATTTTGCACATGCACACCATCACACAACACATCCATTCTACTCTTTTTACTGTTATGTTTATAACGCTCCCTCATTGCCAGCTTTAAACCATTCACACATATATCCACTGATCAGTAAAACAAAACTGTACATATACCCTATCAACATATTAAACTTTCACACACCAACTGCTGCTAAAAATGTTCTACCAATCTTTTGCATATGCATTTCACTTGCTTATCCCAAAAAATTGTACACACTTCTGCTTTAAATAAACATATGTATTGTGCAATAAAACAAGTGCATAAATAGAAAGAGTAGTAGACATTACCAAGTGCTCATCGAAGCCCAGAAGAAAGTGCCAAGACATACCAAACTAGAAGTGTGGTACACATCCACCAAACAGTAGACCAGCAAAGGTAGTACTGAAGAGGGGTGGGGTGTTTACTAGTGGCGACTACATATACAGCCTGGAACCTGTAATGTTCTTAAGGCACCAGGCCACCAGTCCGTAAATCCGAGATGGCTTAATCATTAAAAAACGTAAGCTTACAAATTGAAAGGGAGACTTTTGTCCAGCCCTTGCCATTAAGACATGTTCACCTACGCTTATTACAACACTATCCAGGTTTGTGAATGCCTCATTCAGGTACTGTTATGTCCCGTGAAGCAAACAAAAATAATGGGTCACACCACTATTGAAGAAACCTGGCCTATGTCCGAGACACCCTTTGAATTATCTCTAACTCTCCGTATCTCCTAAAAATACTAGATTGCGTGGCATACACGCAAGCCCTCAGTCAACTTAAGACACATAACATCTTGAATCAATGGCAATCCAGCTTTAGACAAAGTCATGGAACTGAGACGGCGTTATGATATGATATGATATGGTATTTGTAACGCGCCTATACACAAGTGTTTCAAGGCGCGACGAGGCAGGGAGGGAGGGAAACAAGGGGAAGACAGACAAACGATCCTACTAGGCCAGGTGTCATTCAGATCGCGCAAGTGCAGAGGTAAGGGGAAAAGGAGAAAGTGCAAGGAGAGGAGGTGGGGGGGAAGTGCAGTACAAGGTAAGTAGCGTAATAAAATAATAAATAATAAATAATAAATAAAAAGGGCCCGCTGGTGGCAAGTGCGAGGTAAGTGCAGAGCAAGTGCTGGGAAGGGGGGCTGTAGGGATACAGTGACAGTCCCACAGTGCAGGGGGAGCCAGGGAGGCAGTGCAAGTGGAGAGTGGCTGGGCCCTGGACCGAGGTCGCTGAGAGTGGCCCAGATGCAGGTTTAGTGCAGAATTCAGTGGGGAGTTAGGCAGGTTTATCAGGGGAGAGGGAGAGAGAAGGCAGAAGCAAAGAGGAAGGTTTTGAGGTGCTTCCGGAACCGGAGATGGTTCTCCTCAAGTTTCAGGGAGGCAGGAAGGCTGTTCCAGAGGGAGGCCCCTGCTGCGGAGAGAGATCTACCCCCAGCTCGTTGCTTCGAGAAGCGGCTGACCATGAGGGAGTTGGAGACGGATGAGCGAAGGGCTCGTGAAGGAAGATATTTAGGAAGAGAGAGTTGAAGGTATTTAGGCCCCAGGCCCCAGAAGGCCTTGTGGACAATGCAGAGGGTTTTGAACTTAATCCTCGCAGCCACTGGGAGCCAGTGAAGAGATTTCAGTCCTGGAGAGATACGGTCCCTGGGCTTGAGGCCAAGGACAAGTCTCGCAGTTCTGTTCTGGATATGTTCTGCTCGATCTTATGTCCAGGCTACTTCATCATATGGACCAGGGAAAAACTTCAATGCTTATCCTTCTTGACCTGTCCGTCACATTTGACATGGTCGACCATGCATTGTTGGCCACCAGGTTAGAGAAGGTGGCAGTTTTTGCAACACCAGCAGCCCAATGGGTCAAATCATTTCTCAGTGAGCGCCAATTGCAGATGCTGAAACCAATGAGTTGTCTCAATGAGTCCCACAAGGGGCATGTCTGTCACCTATGTTTTATAACATATTTACAGCCCCTTTCCTGGACTTCCTAGAAGAGAATAACATCGAATTTACCAACTACGCCGACGACACACAATGTGCCATCCCTTTGACAGGCATTTTTGAAGATGATGAGCGGAACATTAATAGTTTTTATGGCCTAATCCAAAGATGGATGTGTCTCAACGGCCTTGCTGTCAATACAGGAAAAACAGAGTTGATGCTCATTGGGACGGAGGCAAAAACTCACAAGATGATGTCAGAATATACTCAGTGTCAGATTGAAGGATGTACGATAAAAATCAAGAACAAGGTCAAGACCCTTGGGGTTTATCTGGATTGCAATCTAAATATGAATGCCCAAGTGAGTAGCTTGCTTTGGTCGGCCCCTTACTATATTAAGTTGTTAACTCACGCACATCCTTTTATTTCAAAAGATATTTGGGAAATATTGGGAAGAGCCTTGATTGGTGCAAGAATCGACTATTGTAGCAGTTTCCTTGTTGGGATGCTTAAGACTGAAGTCAAAACACTTCAGGTAGTGCAAAATAATGCAGTTAGATTATGGACCTGAACAAAAGGAACCACATATTGGAGGTGAGAAGGAGCCTACACTGACTCCCGGTCAAAGAGAGAATCTGCTTTTGGCTGATGCTAATCTCATTTAAGTGTTTGAGAAGCACATCGCCGGTGTATCTGAAGGAAATCTGATCATCAAGTCAAATAGACATGACTTGAGGTCCAACAGTGCCACACAACTGAAAATTCCCACATGTAAACTCACTCAAGTTAGGAAAGGAGCTTTCTATGTAGCAGTGCCGGTGGTTTGGAATTAGGGGTGTACCAAAATTTGGCTTCGAGTAAGTATTCGGCTGAATTTTGGCTGAAAACCAGCTATTCGGCTACGGCCAAAGGTTCCTGGAATACTTACTCGAAGCGGAAGTTAAAAAAAAATGCTAAAGTCCTCTTTCTATGATTAGCAATCTTCTCTCAGTGTGAGAGATGATAGCCAATCCTAGAAAGTAGAACAGTGGGAAAGCAGCAGTAGCCAGTAAGCTAATAGCTTACTGGCTGGTGCAAGCAGCACAAGGGAAAATACCCTGTACCGAGGCCGAGACTGGAAGAAGACGACCATAAGATACTGCCCGAGGAAAGACGGACATCGAGGCGGCATCAGGTAAGTGTTTTGTTCTGTCTGTATGTATAAGTGTGATGTGAGTCCAGCTCTACTCTGATAAAGCGTACTCGCTATGTCTGTGACATTCTATGTGCTGTGACGCCCTATGGTGTGTGTGTGGGGGGTGTTCGGGGTATGGCATAAATGCTCCAGCCGCCCCTTCCCTTGGGGAGACTGGCTGCCCGCTGCTGCTCACAGTGCTCTGTGCCAGGCATCGCCCTTTTGAGAGTCTGGTGTGACCCTATTAATCCCATTATAACTCTCGAGCTGAGGCATTACTGTTTGGCAGAGGACTTCAAACAAAGCCTGCATCCTGATCCACTCATTCCACCCATAAGCAGCTTTTTACCCAATGGAACTTATTTTAAACATGCGCACGGCCACAGAATGATGCACACGACATCAAACATATGCCCCCAGCAATCCAACCAACATCCCCAACCTCCGACCCCACCATTTCCCACAGATATGAATTGCTCAATACGTACCTCCAGTAGAACAAACTCCTTCGTCGGACAGGGAAGCTGCACTGTGCGTATGTGTGCACATGCTCGCCGCACCAGTAGCATTTCATGCCCCACAGTCATCATTCAGGGGACAGCAGTAAGACATCTCTGCTGCCAGGGCCACCCACAGACGTCACATACCCATGTAGACCCATGTCCCAAATGTGTGTCATGCAGCATGTGAAAGGAGCTTGGGCATGGTCAAAGTGTGCATTTTACAAAACTGAGAGGAGAAGCAGATTGCATTCTAAGACACCAATTGTAGTCAGTAGCTTTGTTTTACTTTATTCATCTTTCGTAATGGCGATGGCATGGGGTTGGCCATCAATCTTTACAATCTGGCCACATCCAAAACATTATACCAGTGAGTTAGTTGATCTGGATGTCACATTTTGATATTCTTGGTCACTATCAGAACTTGGGTTTTCTTGGTTGTCCTGCCCTGGTAAGCCTAATTTGGAAGAACCCCCTCCTATGTAATTGTTTCTAAAGCAACTTTTGACCCCCTCTTGAGCAAATTGTCCCTTTGTTCTGGGAGGTGTAAAAGGAAGCGTTGGTAAGTTTTATATGCCCACTGGTCAGAGTGAACTGGGGAGTCCTTGGGCTGTGAAGGGACATCAGGCGCGAAATTCCACCTTTGCGCCTGGGAGCACGAGGAGTTAGTCAGGGGAGGCACAGATAAGTAGGCATAACGTCTGCCTTTTAAACGTGGTTATTATATTTCCATATACTTTCATGGCAGCAGCAACACATACATAAGACCCCTGGTAACTTCTGCCGTAACATGGGAGCCTTAAGCCTCAGTACAGTAAAATGTTAATGTCATTCAAAGTCTGAAAGTTTTAGCCTATTGTGAAGGTCGCCCACAGAATAGGAAAAGGGATAGGCTTGCTGAAAATGTGTAATATGGGGCCAATTTTAAAATTATTTCCAGGGCCTCTTTTGGTTGTGCAAATGCTAAAATGGGGTTGAAAAGGGCAGCTGAATATGTGCATCCATGATCTGTGCATTCACATGCTCTTTACTGTCTTGAGAAGCAGTATTTCTAATGTGCTGGAAAATGTATTTAAAAAAAGACTATTCAGCTCACTATTCGGCTTCGGCCAAATAGTTTTGCTAACTATTCGGTATTCCGCCGAATAGTAATTTCACTATTCGGTATACCCCTACTTGGAATAGCCTGCCACTGACCTTGTGGGAGGAATCCTCAATCACCTTATTCAGGAAAAGACTCAAGACCTTCCTTTTTAATTAGTTGCTCTGTTCAAGTTTTGGTTCTCTTAAGATGTGGTGTTCACTCTCTCCCAGCTGGTTGTTCCCTCTTCCTATGTGTTTGTACTGTTTGACCGATAGTGCCCTTAAGCCTCCGGTCAGTGGCAGTGATTTACAAATGTAGTAAAGTAAAGTGGTGATGGGGTTTCTGAGGAGTGGATGCAGACCAGCAAAAAACATTGTCCCACTACTTCTTTTCATACACTTCGACCACTAACTACAATCATAAATACCATGTACACTTTAATTCTATTATTCCATCATATTACAAATAATGTATACTCCCACTCCATTACCTATAATTACTATACGCATTACTAAAGTTTGTTGCCAGTGGCCACATTCTTGGGGGCATTACCATGCCCCCAAGAATGTGGCCACTGGCCACAACCAGCACAATAAAATGAAACCATACAACAAATATGTACAATACACCTTCAAATAACAAAACTCACCCTCAACCACGCCATCCATGTAATAACCGCAGACACTAAGAGATGAACGCGGACTCAGCAGCATCTGCAAACCCTTTCCACCTATAAAAACAGCTCCATATAATCTTTACTTCACTCGCCTACCCTTTCTAGACCATCTTTCAGCCATCAAATAACCCCAAATGTGTTTTCCAAGCTGCTCATTCACGGCGTTGTCCGCGGACTACCGAGCTATCCGTGGATCGTACGGCACCTGCACCTATTTTTTTCACATACAAAAACAGCTCCAAATCATCTTTATTCTGTCCCCACACTTCCTAGCCCCTCTTTCAGCCACCAAATAACCCCAAATATTTTTTCCAGACTTTTTCCCCACTGCACTGTCCGCAGACACCTGCGGCTGTCCACGGATGCAACATGGCGGCCGTTTACAAAAATATTACTCACCTCATGCTTTTCAGCTTCCAATCAGTGGGTACGTCCGATGTGTGCGGACATCCCGCCATTCCCTGATAGGTCCAGGGGGGTGTCCATGGACCAAATCAGAAAATCAGAAAATGGGTCAGCGGACCAAACTCTGATATCACTAATTTCTTTTACCTACTTTATGGCTGTTTTAAAAAATACTACTGGACAGATTTACACCAAATTTGCAAAAACACACTTTTGGGACCAACTCGCCGCTCCTGCTGCAAATTTGGTGAAAATCCATCCAGTGGTTTGGGCTGTAGGTGTGAGCAATTGTTTCTGGTTGTATGTGATTTTACTGACCACAAAAACAGAGTGGTACATAACAGAGTGGACAAAACCTTGAAAAACACATATTTTGGGTGGATTATTTTATTTGAGGGGGGCCCTTTTTTCCCACCCCAACCCGATCCTGACCCATTTTAACCCCTTACACCACTATCCTTTATATATTTATTTAATATGTTCTGTGTTTTTCTCTGTTATTGTCCGCTCTGTTATGTACCCCTCCATTTTGTTTGCAATAAAATGACTGGATACCTTTTTTTCTATTGTGTCTGTGAGGATTTCCATGAAAATGTAGGACCCCCCTATAACTTTACCCCCCTGGACAAAACACTGAAAAGATTTGTGAGGATTTGTCAAGGAGGGTGAACTTATAAGGCACTCAAAAAGTGCTCTTTCTATGAGTTCAGCAACTTAGCCATAACTACAGGGCCACTACCAAAGGCCCTGTAATGTATATATATATTACACGGCCTGCGGTAATGGCCGTGTAGTTATGGTTAAGTTGCTCAACTCATAGGATGAACAATTTTTGTCTGTCTTATAACTTTGTTGCCGTGTAACGAATCCTCTCCAAACTTTGCACTTTTGAAAATTTGTTATAAATCCATCCAATACTATTTTTAAAAATGGCCAAAAAGTAGGTACAAAAAATGTGCGATATCTGCGTCCAGTCCACAGACTTATTACCTGGTTGGGTGTCCGCGGACAACTCTGCGCCACTCAGGGGGCGACTTGGTGTTCGCAGATATCAAGCACACAAGCTGATTTGTTACTGGAAAATGTGAGCTACGTCATATCTTTTGAAATGGGTCGCCATGTTGGCTCTGAGGAACAAGGTCTTTGCCATGGACAGCACAGTGAGAAAAAACTCTGGAAAATACATTTGGGGTTACTTTGTGGTTGAAAGAGTGTCTGGGAAGTTTACAGGAGTAGAAATAAGTTAAGATGGAGCTATTTCTATACGTGAAAAAGGCTGTGAAGGAGCTGACAAGTCTGCAGGAAATCTTACTGTCCAAGGCCATAATCGGAGCAGCAGACACAGGCGAATATATGTCCACGGATGCGGACGTGTCCGGAGAAACTATCGGGATTGAGATGGGTTCTGGGTGAGTCATGTTATTTGAAGGTGTATTGTGCATATTTATGATATGGAATATTCTATTCAGCAACAATAAGATCAGTAGCTACAACCAGGACTTAGTCACAGTCCAACGAGGAACAAAATTAAGGATTAGACCAGATAAAATCAAAGAATTAAATTACAAATGAAAAGACATGATCCTGCTGCTCGAAATTGAACAAGAATCACAAAGGATCAACTACACACCACTCTTTAGAGCCTTTGTCATAGAAGAGAAAATTGGAAGTAACCACCTAACTACGAATCACCAACACTTGTACGACAGCCGGATAGATACGAGTAAGGAAAAAAGAACTAAGGAGAAACATTAGGCGACTAAAAAAGATCAAATTCAGTAACCCTAGTAAGGAGATAAACAAGTTAAAACAGAGGTACCGCAACTGGCTTCATTTACACAAGAAGACCATGCTAAACTAGGATGCAGAAAGAATGCTACAAAAAATAAGAACTAAAAACACTGCAGAAATATGGACGATTATCAACGACGTAGAGAATCCCCAGGAGATAAGCCAAATTAACCCAATAAGTGCAACCACATGGTGTGAACACTACACACAGCTACAAGGGGAAAGTTATGCATTACCCAAGAGAAAACCATTGGCAAATAAAGAAGAGGCAACAATAGATATTAGTACTGAGGCAATTGAAAACATCCTAAGGAAACTAAAAGACTCAAGAGCCCCGGGCCCTGATGGGCTGACAAATGTAACACTAAAAAGCAACATAAGTGAGTGGGCAAAGTTTTTACATTACCTGTTCAAATATATACTACACACGGAAAACATTCCAGACTCCTGGAGGAAAGCTGTAGTGGTGCCGATTTTTAAAAAGGGTCTTAGAACATCAGCAGACAACTATAGACCGATCGCACTCCTGGACGTCGTGGGTAAGGTCTTTGCATCTACACTTCTGAAAGCTTTGGCTACCTGTTTACATCAATGTGGACAACGTGATCCCTGGCAGTCTGGCTTTGTGAGGGGGAGAGGCACTGCACTCAACATCTTCTTGATTAACTTGATGAAAGCAAGAACAATAAGGAACAAAAATCAAGAAACCTACATAGCCTTCGTCGACTTGTCAAAAGCTTTTGACACAATAAAAAGAGCTAAGTTGTGGGAGAAACTGGAGAACTGGAAATGTCCGCAGATACTGGTGGAGAACATTAAAGATCTGTACATTGATACAAGTATTAGAGTCAGGCTGGATAAAGCAGGAACGTTGACAGACCAAATCTCGATAAGAATGGGCCTAAAACAAGGGTGCCCATTGGCGCCAGAACTCTACAACTTGTACACATCAGACATCGAGGAATCCTTTGAGCTCACTCGTTGCTTTCCACCTACTATTGCAGGGATTCCAATAGGGAGACTGCTATACGCAGACGACATCGTCCTGATGGACCAGACCCAAATTGGCCTGCAATGACAGCTGACAGCACTGCAACTCTACGTGGACGCAAACAACCTGGTAATAAACCCAGAAAAATCTAGGATCCTATAGCTACGTCCAGGAGGTAGAAAAAATAGATCTAAAAAACCCGGCTGGTCATTGAAAAAAAAAAAATCTTGGAAGTGGAGGCCTTCACATATTTCGGAACTTGCATTAACAACATGAAAAGCGATGCGCCAAGAATCGAGGGGCTAAAACGGAAAGTAAACAACTTAGCTTCTCAAGGGAAAATCCTGCTTAAAAGATACTGCACCACTGGTAACCTTAACACCACTGGTAACCTTCTACAGGATAAAAGTCGTGCCCATATTGATATATGGTGCCGAATAACCAACGCCCTTACCGACCCAAACATAGTCAATTTTGGAGGGCCACTTCTGGCGGAAAGTATTACAACTTCCCAAATCGGTACCAATACAGCAGATAAGGAGAGAGTTGGCATTAACCTCACTTAAAACTATAGTGGTATGGAAAATGTTAAGCTTCTATCGAAAATGCTTAGAGGAAAACACAACAGGAGGTTTCAGCGCGCTGAACAAAGCCTTAAAAGAACAATCTGACGCAATTTTAACAGAGTGGCAAAAGGCGTGTCGAGCGATCCTAGTGAATATAAACGAATCAGAGGACCACCTATGGATCAACCCAGATAAAACTAAGAAAAAACTATACATGGCAGATTGGATAAAAACTCAGGAAAACAACTGCAAATACAAAGGCTACGAAGACGTCTGGGCACAACCACGAAAACTGAACCAGATACCGAGTTACCTGACCTTATTCCCAAACTGGTATTTTCGAGACCTTTTTCTGAGATTCAGATTGAATATTTTACCAACGGGAGAAATAATGCAATGGAAAAAAATGATGGATAGAGACGTAAGATATAGAATGTGCAATACTAAAGAAGAGAAAGAAACTTTGAAACATCTTACACTATACTGTGTTGGATTAAGGGAAGCCCTTGAACAGTGCTTGGGGGAAGCTCTGAAAAGCTTTGTGACAAGGAGCGCGGAAGAGTGGTGGAGGATTCTCGTTGAAGGAGAAACAATGAAGACCAACATAGCGCTCATTAGACTGGTGATTTTAATACTTAAGAAACTGGAGGTCCTTAAAAGTGTGATGAGGTTTGGAAAACAGTAACAGGCCCAGGGACAATAAACCAAGACTTATGAGCCATACAATGCATATCAGACAGTAGATAAACCACGGAAAATTGGTAATGATAATAAGTTAAAGGTTTTAAATATGAAAACCATATAATCTGTGTAAATAAAAAAAAAAAAAAAAATAAAAAAAAATATTCTATTGTATGTGTTTGTGGCCAGAGGCCAGATTCTTGGGGGCATGGCTTCAGGCCATGCCCCCAAGAATCTGGCCACTGGCCACAGTTATAGCAACATGTGTATAGAAATTATAGTTACTCCAGGTTGAATATACAGTATTTGTAATATGGTCAAACAATATAATTGAAGTGTATGTGGTATTTAGAATCCTACCACAATTGTGTATACTGCTTATGGAATCTGTGGTTGTTTACCGGCATGGCTACCCCCAAACCGGGTACCGGGTCCTGGTCCCAAAAATAGGGAATTACCGGGCCATGGCGACTTTTGCGGCCTGGTAATTCCCATTCTCGGGACCCGGTCCCGGTACAACACCGTACCCATTTGAGCCCACATAGGGCTACTTGGGAATGGGGAGGATGCTAACAACAGACCCGTTAATGACGGGTCCGTTGTTAGCAACCTGGTCTGCTCGCGCGTGGCGATACGCACATCTGGTCTGGATCAGACGTGCTTATGGCCACCCGCGAGCAGACCCGTAATGTGGTGGCCCGTAATGAACGGTGCCGGTACCTTACCAGCACCATTCATTCCGTGGCCGTCTACTGTGTAATGAGGCCCATTGTATGTACTATGACCGGTACAACATTTGTGCGTTATACACTTTTGTTTTATTAATTTAACATAATCATTGGGAGAAAATAAAAATCTTTTGTATTTAATACAGTTTGTGGCATTTACATGGTTTTAAAGTATATACATGTTACGGAATACATTTGTGTGGTAGTATGGATATATTATGCAAGTGCAGGTGTGATATCATGTTTGAAGTGTATCATAATGAAGGGTATGGTTAAAGTAGTTAGATACCCATTTGTGTATTCTATCTCTATTAGATTATAAAAGTAATATTGTAGTACTATGGATGTATTTTGGAAGTATAAGTGTGATAGCATGTTTGAAGTGTATTGTGATGAAGGATATGTTTAAAGTAGTTGCATTCCTGTTGGCATAGTCTAACTCTATTGGATTTTACTATAGATGTACTGTGCAAGTACAAGTGTGATAGCATATTTGAAGTGTGTTATAATGAAGTGTATGTTTAAAGTAGTTAGATACCCATTGGCTTATTCTAACTGTGTATTGTACTATTATTTACTGAGTACCTACTGGTTCCAAAAATATTAGGTAGGCATTTGTTAAATGTGCTGTTAACCTATGTGTTGGAGTAATGGAAGCATTGTTACAGTCAAACCAACCACTTCTTTTTTTGACATATGCAGTATAGTGGCCTGAAGTGGTTGTGGCACCAGTGTGGCTGATTCTGCCTACTGTTGTGAAGGTGTTCTTGCCAAGAGATAGTTGGCCAAATGTAAAGCTAGCGAGCTTACACTTATTTTTGGTACCATCTGCATTTTACCTTAGAAGCATTAGTATGACATATTGGCCATGTGAGTTTATTTATATGCTGGAGCGACTGCCTGAATTGCAAAAAGAGCATAATATGCTATACTTTGCATTCTGCAGAAGCTGGTGAAATGGAATGGATTCACAATTTGTTATGGATACATACGCAAATCGTTCATTAGGGATGTGCACTTGTGAAACATAGTTGCAGAGAGTGCATGTATGTTTTCACGTGTATGAAATCTGGAAGATTTCCTTCATAGGGATGTTTTTGGTTTCCAGAACCTGTAGTAATTAGATTTTTTTAAATATTAGATTAGGAATTTGTGTGGATCTTCCTGTGTGTTTAGGATGATTTTTACCATCCCTGCACAGTAGCCCAATGTGTGCCTTATACCTCAGACACTGTAAGTGCTGTCAGGATTATTTGTGGCATTTTCATGAAGGACGAGCATTTAGTAAATGTTGTGAACAATTGGTGGTAAATCCTATAGGCTAGGGATCGTTGAAGCCAAAAAAAACACTCTTTCAACTTCAGAGTGCAGAATGCTCAATCCGATGTTCAAGAGCTTTTTAAGCTCCAGAAAGGAGCAAGAAACAACTCAGTCTCCTCACTCCGCTCAGCTGTTGAAAGATGGGGCGTGGTGTTCTGCCATTCAGGTTGCCATGCAGGCCAAGCTTAATAACATCAGGGCTGATCTTGAAAAAAAGAAAGAGTGGCAAACTACAGTAGCAGAATTAAGCGCAAAGGTCCATCCATTATTGGCACTACAATCCCCCAATTTAGCTTTTCTGCTATAACGGTGACATAATTGTGTTCTATAGAGGAATGGTTAAAGGCCACTAAGTGTACAGGCGACCTTGCTAGGCTGTTATAATAAAAACCTGTCCTCCTAGGCTTTTAGAAGCAATCTGCAAATTTGTAAACTTATCCTTTACGGAAGGTTCAGTTCCCCAAGACTTGAAGAAGGCTTGGATTACCCCGATTCTAAAAAAACCTGGGCTTGCTGCTGACGTACCACTCAACTGTATGCCAATTACTAATACCCCATTCTTATAAAAAAAAATCCTAGACCGGGTGACTTATACCCAAATTGCAGAGCAAATTAATAACTTCCCTACCCAACTATGCAGACGATACACAGTGTGTCATCCCCATCTCTGGACTTCATGGTATCGATGAAGCACAACTCAATAAGAGATATGCCATAATTGACAACTGGATGGTAACAAACAACCTGGCTTTAAATAGTATTAAGACTGAGCTGCTAATAGTTGGGGCCCCTAATATGATTAAAAAACTTGGCCCTACATATGAACGTTTTCATATTGGTGACACTAAAATTATTCTATTGAAGAAGGTCAAGACCTTAGGTGTTATTCTCAATCAACACCTTAGCATGAAGGATCACATTGGAAGTGTAGTATCATCATCGGCCTACTATTTCAATCTCCTTTCTCATCCCAGAACTAGTTGTTCCCGCTACAGAGCAATATCAGGAGTAGCGTTGTGTTGGGCTGGAGAGTCAGTTAAGATTGGGGTGCATGGGTTACTCAGGCATAACGATGGACTATTCAACAAAGAGGTCTTATTTTGGTTTGGGCAAGCGGGGAGCAGATAAGTATTAGGCATGATGTCATGAGGATCCATTGAGGTCTTTAGTGCTGGTGCTCCCTTCAAATCCGGGCAAAGGTCAAACAGGCTTGCGCTTATGTCTTTATCCTTGGGGATCTGTGAAATGTTCAGGTGGCTCAATAGGAGTTTCTACGACTGTACCTCTCCCCAAAGAACATTCCCGGATGGGGGCTGGTTATACAGTTCAAATCCTTTTGCACCAGCTGCGGGACAGATATGGACACTGGCCTACTTAGGTCTATATCTGTGTTAATAAAAGAAGTGGAAGAAATGTCAATGAGAGTGGTGGTGGTACTGATTGTGTGTGACTCATTTGGCACCAACATCTAGGGAGCCGAAATAGCTTCTGCTCCTTCATTGTTGCTTCCCTCCCTGGCATTATGCTTTGTGGATTGGAGAATGTCCAGCGACTCTGTGCCCGTTATGAGGATCTCATGGGTGCATAGCTCCTCACAAAGTCGAGGGGTAGAGATGGATTTGGAACCTTTTCCGCCCTTAAACCCCCTGACCCACAGTTATAGCTTCTCGAGTTGCATATGGGAACATGGATTCACCCTTCAAGCTTTGCATTGGCCTCAAAATCACACGTGTTATCATTATGTTTCTGCTGCTGCTCCTTAGAGTCACAGACCACCACACTGTTATGGACCATTTAAGAGCCACGCCACCCCCCTTATCTTAATGTCCTTAATATTATCATTATTGGCCTTGTGGTTAAAACCCAGGAACTGATTGATCTCCTGGATCAAGAAATAGGCCTCCCCGTAATTTTTGTTGGACCAGGGGGGTTGGCTCTTTTGCAAGCAAATGCTAGGTTTGAGATCTGCCCAAGTGGGGACCACCACCAGCTGTCGATTGACTGACAGGATTTTCCATTTTGTTCTTACTTCCTCTTTATCAGTATGTGACACCAAATCACATGGGCCAAGGATCATTTCACTGGGATCATTCATTCTCACCCGATCTCTCATTGATACAACTGTGTTAACAAACGCCAGCAGACTCGTTATCTACTCGATAGGGACCCCTCTCCTCCTGTGCCCGCTGAACTCCCTTGGGACCCCAAACACCCACGCCCTTTCCCTCGCAGGCTTCACCATGCGGGGGGAGGCCGGGATATAAATAAGCAGGGGGTTGTGGCCATGAAGACAGCTTCCCGCTCTTCACAGGATCTAAGGGATGGTGCCGCAAAATCCTGCGCCCTTTCCCCCGCAGGCTTAACCCTGCAGGAGAGGCCGGGATACAAATAAGCAGGGGGCGTGGTCACGAAGAGAGCTTCCTGCTGTGCACAGGATCCAAGCTATTTCAGCTAAGTCACACATGTCACAGTGTCACCTCGTAGCCAGATAAGAGCCACTGATTAAAGCTGAAAATTGTATTTGTCTAGTAGGGCAGCTCCATGTTATAAATAGCTTTATCGACCCTAGACAGGCAAATTGTATGGAGAGAAAAGCTTGCATTTCAGCTGAACATATCCCAATGCTGCAACAACAAGCATGGCAGATTATCCTGCTCTGATGATTTCTAATCAGGGTGAAGGACTATACAGTTGTCTGCATCTTTGAGAGCTGTCTTTTTTGGGTTGATATAGATATGTATAAAATAATCATGCACTACAAGATAAAGACAATCCTTTGGAACGAAGAGAATGCATTGTTTGCAGGTTTTGAACTTAAAGTGCATCTCCAATCATGGTTACCGGGTGGTGCAGTGGCACATATGACTTAGAGAAAATGGCTTAGTCTACGTTCAGGTTTCGAGTGGAAGGCATTGTTTCATGCTTTTCGCAACCCATTATGATGTTTATGGCGTTTGCTATATATATACATATGTATCACATTCTTCCAGAAACACAAGAATCTGCTATATTGCTCATGAAAGTCTCTGCCCCTAGTGCCCCTAGTGCAGCTTCTGCAGTATTGCCACATCGCCTCATGCCTGCAGATATGGCCTATTCAGGGGTGAATCTTTTGTTCCTCTAATGCCAATATGTTCTCTATTCGGATGGGGGCGATCTTTGCCATCTGCACAAAGGACTTGGCTGATGGCTGCTCTTTGCCTCAGGCAAGCGCTTCCCTTCACTATCTACTAAGCTGACTCACTGGCCTCGCTCCAATCTGCCAGATGCTGTAGGTGGTAGAATTGCGGGGTTGGCTTAGTGAGCTAGCTGTGCACAATTTTGTACAGATCGCTGTTTGTGCATATCATTACTTTGCATCGATATATGGGGACCTAATCGCAACCTAATGCTAACACCTGCACACCTAAAACGGGCCTGCGGTTGGAGAAGTCACCGGACCCAGCTCCTGATGCCTCTCATCAGATGTGCTCACACTTGCAAGGTTAGTCTTCCCAGGGATTTCTGAATTCTACACTGGTCTCCCTCTGAGCTGCAATGCTCTCATCAGTCCTCCTGGGTTGCTGTCACTCCTGCTGCTACAGTGTTGGACCCTCCGCTGCTCCTGCAGGCCTCTCGGCCTCCTGTATGCTTCAGGGGCCCGCTACAGGCAGTCCTGCTCCCATGCCTACCCCGCTCTGAGGTTGGTCTCTCTCTTAATAGGAATATCCCTGAGCGTTTGGGAGTCGGAGCTATCCGACTTATTGAGATTCCTTTTTAACTTGCGATGAAAGAGGTGACTCTTATTATATGTCCCCAAATAGCAGAAATAATAAGTCATACTATTCATGTGGAGCCATGGTTACACCTACATTACTACACGGCTGCTTGTTGTGTTTTTTTGCCCATGAGAGAAAACAGAGGGGATTTTGCAGACCGCCACAGTGCGCCTCGCTGGACCTTCCTCACTTAGGGCCTCATCACGACTCGGGCGGTAACGGTAACGCTATTAGCGCGGGCGGTATTAGCCCTACCGCCGAACTCCCCGGCGCTAATAGCGCCGGATCACGAGTTCGGCAGTAATGTAAGTCCCCATTCCCCACTCAGCCCATTCGGGAATGCCCCATTCCCCATTGGGCTCAATGGGGAATCTTCGCGCTAATACTGCCGGCGGATTTCCCGCCGTCGGTAATAGCGCAAATTTTCGGCGGATCTCCCCCCAGCTCAGCGCTACCGCCGGATTTAAGGGTTACCGCCGAAGTCGTGATGAGGCCCTTAGACTGGTAACACAGCGGGAGGAGCAAACTGCATGACTTGCATTTATAAACGCTTGCATACCCATGATGGTGAAACATGAATCCTGTGAACCATCTAAAAGCTGCGATGGGGATATTATATTTCAAAATATCTGGATTTTGGGGCATTCAGCCCTAACATATGGGTATAGACACCTGCGAGAAAGCACATTAGAAATCACACAAAAACATTTTCCCGTCTATTTGCGAATATTTCTCATTGTTCATTATCCTTTGAAAATCTGCAAGCGCTGGCTTCAAATTCGCCATTCAACACGGTTTTACAGCTCTCGTTTATTTCCTTGGTGTAGCTATTTTGTCTGTTCATTTGGAGTCCATTTTGGGCGCATAAGCGATGCTGCAGTACGCCTTACCGCCACATAAAATATTTCATGACTGAAAGAGGAGCAAGCTCTGCGACTGTACTTTCAGAGTTATGTTTCATTTCAAGTCATTTCACATTATTCTGTTTCCACAAGCCATTTGTTCCGCTCAGAGACCAGCACATCATTATTATGTTTTCTGTGGATGATGAAACACTAAAATCCGTGCCAGTAGTGATCAAACCAGATGCTGTTTTATCACTTCACTTAATCTCATCATTTTTCACAACGCCATAATTAATATAGGTAGTTGACATTTAAGATTGCAGAGCACTGACACAAGAGGAATTGTCTCCGTCCTGGAAGCACAGTAAAACTGATAAGGCATGTGGTTTTGTTGCTTGAAGTGCTGGATCTCACTCCTCATGAGATTTATTTTTCCTATGTCGTCACTTCCTGTTTTGCGTTCCCTTCAAGCTACATGCTAAACTACCCAGAGAGGGTCGTTAAAACCCTCTGCTCTGTAAACCCATGACATATGTTTGCTTTCTATTACCGTTGTAAAGGTATCGTATTTCGAGAATAAAAATGAAAATAATTTGTCTAGCTGTAAAATACTTACACATACATTCCACATTAAGAGCACACACTGTTTTACGGATAGCCGAAAACCCTGATTAATTGATCCATTGGACAATCTTTAAAATGATCGTTTATACATTGGTATTAAACATTTCTACAACGCCATAGACTTTACCAAAGCAAGCTTACCATAACCTCTAAAAACAATGAGTGACACTCCACAAGAATATGGAGGGTGGGAAATGACACCCACATCCTGAGATGCAGGCCCTACCTTCCCAGAAGTGCGTCATAAATAGCTAAACAATCCCTGCCTCTGAGCCACATTGGTGCTGTATCCCAATTAACTGTGTGCCATAGCATTTTGTTTCATCCAATCATAAAGCCAGTTGCATTGCAGGCATTAAACTGCATGGGCCAGAACTGAACCTCTCCACAGTGAAGAGTGTTGGGGTAAGAGTGTGGATTGGTATCCTTGGGGATATAAATTATGCTTTGTTCAGTTCACTAGTCTGAAGAATGAGTGTCGTTTTACCATTCAAAATGGTCCTATGTTTTTGGGAGGTAGTGAGGACTACGTGGCTTTGGCAATGCTGTTTGAGAAATGAAGCCCTGGCACGTTAGAGCTACTGGAAGGAACCAAACTACAGTTTTTTGCTGTCAAATTATTCTAAATGTCATGGTAACCACTGTACATAAAGATCCCCCAAATTTACTTGGTATTGAAATCTTAAAATGACACTTGTGATTCTGCAAGTCATGGGAGGATGCAAATGGTCCATATTGCAGTGAACCTCGACATTCATGAGTGAAAGTTAGGCCTGGATGAACCTTACAGCTTGAACCTCAAGTCACCCGAATTTCAGGTGATTCCAGCAGGTCGAACTTCAGACAAACCTTTTAAAATCATCTGATGCTTGAAAACATGGCTTAAAGGTGGACACGTAGGAGGAGCAACTTTGCAGTCCAATGCAGCTTTCAGTGAAGCAGGAGGACATTGATGGAGGCATGCTTGGGGCATTTAGGGAAGGGAGTTAAACTGGAGTGAAGGTAAAGTGGGAAGAAGATTAGGGAGAGGGACTGGGTGACTAGGCACAAAGAAGATTATACTTGGGAAGGATTTTGCATACACATAGACTTGTGACACATTCGTTGATTTTAAGGGGGTGAACACACAAATGACATCAGGTGTGATTTCAGGGAGGGGCCATCCCTGCACGGAAATGCAGCTTGGGTGACTACCAGAGACAAATGCGCCTGAATCTTGCTTTTTCCCACTGCAGCTTGTGGGAGGGTCAACCTCGCCGTATTTCAGACAGAGGAGGAGCAGAGAAACAGGGAGGTAGATAACACACCAGTCAGTGTCTGTCACCTTAAGAGACTGGAAGAGACAAGTTCTATCAGGTGATACCTGGAAGGAGGGTGAACCAGGAATCCCTGAAGGAAGCTAGAAGGAAAGCGAGGCTTGTGTAATTTTGGACAGAGGAAGCAGTAAAGATTCGGGGAGGTGGGTGATAACCAATCCGTATACATCTTTTGAAGCAGGTGGGTGAGAGACATGCCACTGGGTGGCACCTAGCAGGAGGAGCAGGACGACTTTGGACACTTATGTGATTTATGCAGGAGGAAGTTACAGAGATTCATGGAGGTGGGTGATAAATCAGTCAGTGTCCATCTCTTGAAGTGAGTGCATGCTACATGTGCCTTTGGGAGACACCTAACAGGAGAAGCAAGAGGAGCCAGGAATCCCTGAGGGATGCTTGCGGGAGAGTCACACTGACATTCATTTGGTGGGTGGATGCAGCAGAGATTCGGAGAGGCAGGTGATATACCAATTAGTGAACATCTTTTGAAGTGAGTGGACAAGCCTTGTTTTCATTCAGTGAAACCTGGGAGGAGGAGCAGGAGCAGCCAGGAATCCCTTAGATTTGCTTGAGGGAGGATAACACTTGCTTTATTTTGGTGGGATGAAGCAGTAGAAATTGAGGGCGGGCAGTGATACATCTTTTGAAGTGAATGGACGAGCCTTGTTTTCATTCTGTGAAACCTAGGAGAAGGAGCAGGAACAGCCAGGAATCCCTTAGATTTGCTTTTGGAAGGATAACACGTGCTTTATTTTGATGGGATGAAGCAGTAGAAATTGAGGGAGGGAAGTGATACACCAGTCAGTGTCCGTGTCTTGAAATGAGTCAAAGAGACATGGGCCATTGGGTGAGAGCTATTGGGAGAAGCAGGAGGAAATGGGAATCCATAAGGGCTGCTTGTGGGAGAGTCACACTCAAATGATTTTATGGGTGCAAGTAGCAGAGATTCAGGGAAGCAGTGAATACACCATTCGGTGTCCCTCTCTGCAAGTGAGTAGAAGAGACATACCATGCAGGGACACCTAGGAGGAGGAGCACACATTCCCTGACGGCAGCTGTTTGTGGGGAAGTATCAGAGATTCAGGTAGATGGGTGAACACCAGTCTGTATCCATTTCTGGAAATAAGAAAGGAAGACACATCCCACCTAGTGACACCTGTAAGGAAGAGAAACAGGGACAAGGAATCCCTGAGGGAAGCTCATGGGAGAGTCACACACATATGATGTTTGTGGGAGGCGATATAAGAGAGTCAGGGTGGCAAGTGATACACTAGTCAGTGTCCTAATATGGATTTGAGTTGACAGTACTCTTACCATTGTGTGACACCTGGGGCGAGGATGAGAATGAGCTGAGGACTTCTGAGGGTTCCTTGTAAGTGAGTTCTGCTCACATGGTTTTTGTGGAATTAAGTGTCAGGGATTCAGGAAGGTGGGTTATACAAAGGTCAGTGTCCATCTCTGGAAGCAAGTGGTCGCGGCACATACCATCTGGTAACACTCACATTCCACATCCCCATCACAATTTGCTATGAACTAGTATATGCACCAGTATAAGTACTTGTGCAGGTATTGCAACATGATGATGAACATCCACTGGAACCATCAGAAGATGTTAAACGTTTAGTTCTCGCATCATTTCAGGAGCAGAACTGGGAGGGATACAGAATTTATCTAACGAAGATCAGTGAAGGAAACCAATTAGGTAGTTGAACAGTGGAAGGAGATTGAAAATACCAGCTCTCTATCTCCTTCGTCCTGATCTACTGATAAGGCAGATATTGATGACGATGATGACAATAACATAGATGATGGATGATTAAGGCAAAAGTTTACGATCCATCAGAGTCCATTCATGAAAGGGCATTGCTTCTAGAGAGCAGTCATACTGAGGAGGAGAATGAGAATGGCACCAAAGGTACAGAGGCTAAATTAGTAATCAAAGCTTGCTCCCCACCTGTGTACAGTCCCTTCGTAAAACAGCCTTCCTGTTACAGATCAGAAAGAACATAACTTATGAACGGTGGATACATAGCACCATAACCACTGACAACACCACCATAACCAGATGAGCCCTTCCTGTGCGTTGTTAGCCCACAATGAAATTCAAAAGCCTGGCAGTACTTCAAACCGAATAAACATGAATTTATATGGCCACTTTCACACTATGCTGGAAAACGGTGCACTGAGGGAAGGCAGGGACTAACTTTGGTGCCACATCTATGGGACAAAGTCACAAAATCAGAAGTGCATCCCTCCTATGGAACAGACAAGGAGTAAATCACCAACAGTCCATAAAATGACACCTGAAAATACTAAAGTTGTGCTTGGGATTGGAACTCATGGTCAAGCCCCATAACCTAGCAATATATAGCAACAATGATCCTGCATTTTCCTAGGCCAGTGGTATGGAAATGTATGTGTGTGCCTGTAAATAACACAAGTAATGTGAAAGACAGTGCCTGTTCAATGCCAACCTGGCAATTATTTTGACAATAGATCGTGTGTCCTACTCTTCTGTGGAAAACCCTGGATTCCAGTGGCTTATGGAAAAGTTCTTGGCCATTATTTTTTCTCTCACAAGGCAGCGCCAGAATAGTACGTCAAGGTTATAGATACTATTGGAACGGGAGCAACAGCTCAATGTTTTGTCCCATAGCAGTTATGGGGAAAAAAACAGCCAGTTCATCATGAGCATGTGTCTCAGTACACTGGGTGGCATTTTTTCTACCAGCCGAGATAGATACGGAATGAATGCAACAGGCTAGGAGGCAACAGTGTGCATTCAAGGTATTCAGTGGAAAAAGTCTCAAGCAAGTTGACAAATGGGAGAAGGTGGTGGACCAAGACCTCAGAATGTGCCTTTGGGCTTTGTTGCAGCAGATAATAATTAAAATGTTCTTGCTGCTTACAAATTGCAAAACAATGCATGTCCCTTGCTGTATGTATATTCTTAACTTTGTGGTCATACCGTTCGCCAGCAGCTGTCAGTTTATGAAAGAAATGGTCAATGTTGCCCACATGATAAGCACTCATTTCAATCAAGCTTACCATGCCAAAACTGGACTGTGCCAAATGCAGCTGTTCCACAAGTTGCCAATGCACATCCGGAAGACCTTGTGACCACCCACTGGAACTCTAATTTGCACATTTGGACGGTTGTGCAATGTCATCACAAGCGTCTGACTACAGATTACAACACGCACTGCAGAAGGAGCATTTTGAAGACTGTGTCAGAGACAGTTTACTGTCTGCTGTGCACTGTGACCCTTTGTGGATGCTCCCAAATGGGTTAGCCATTAGCATGCATTCCTCTGTGAGTTTCTTTTTGTGGTGTACATGGATGAGCTCAACCTGACCAACATGGCCAGGACCTGTGCCTTTGCAGGTGGTGCCGCTTCAGCAGAGTTGGTGAGGGATCTGCTTTCCACCTTTCATGGCAATCCATGTGTAGTTTGTTTTAACTGTAACATTGAGCACCTGCTGGCTCTCTCAATAGACCCATGTTTCAAATTAAAAGTTCATGTGTCAGGGGAGAAGGCAAACATCAAGAGAAGGAGACGTACAAATGTGTATGGATGCTCAGCCTTTGCAACATTCACTGGAGAAAGAATGTAGGAAGAATGAATAACATCAACCAGCTCAAATTACCCAACTATACTGACTGGAAATATCAAGCTTAAAATTGGGGAGAAGATGCTGTGGGACGCCCTCCCCAATCAGGGATGTCATTTCACCAAATGCCTGGGGAAGCGGGAGTGACATCACACGCCCCTAGATCTCTGATCAAATCACAGAAAGTGATGTCATTTGACCCCACCCCAAAGAACACAACCTTTCACCCCTTGACAAAACAGGAAGTGGCATCACATAGCATTGTAAATAAACCGCTCACAAGAGGAAAATGATGCATAATGACTGGATTAACACAATCAATGAGAAGTCAAGGTACCATGAGAATTTATCATGTGAACTAGACGTCAGAGCTCTAAACCAACTGCCCGACTACCTGAGGATTTTCCCGGATAAAAGTTGCAGGAACACTTATCTGAAACTGCGCTTAAACATCCTACCTACAAGATCAAGACTAACTAAAATAAAGCAATTACCACTTTTGCAACAATATTGCAGATTTTGTAAGAATATGGAAACCCCTGTAACCATTCATCATATTATCATGGAATGTCCCGCTTTCCAAACTGAGAGAGACCGATGTAGAAACTATTTTAAGATCACCGAGACAAGGATGGATGCAGAGTCAAGATGGGCACAGATCCTCTTAGGACATGACAAGAATTTGATAATCATTATCATCAATTTTTTGGAACACGATAATGAAAAAATGTCGAGACATTTGTAGAGAAAAACTGATAGGGTTTAATTGACATACATGAGAAAGATAAGTTTATGAATTATAAAATGAAAAGTTTCATCTGTAAACTATAACATTTTACAATAATAAAACAAATAGCATTGTACACTAAGATAAATATTGTTACGATATCGCTGTAATGTGATATACATTTCATACAAGAATGAATCACCATGTGAATTGTTAATATCAGTGTGTGTATAGGCCCATATTATCAAATTAATGTTAATGCAAGGAGACATCCAAGGCCAAATGATTATGATGTGTTATTATATAGCACTTATGCTTAAGCACTTTATAAAGAACAAATATACACACAATATCACCCAACCTGTGTTGGTACTCATTTTTCAACTTCAGAAGGATGAAAGGCTGAGTTGGCCTTGCTGGGATTTGAACCTGCAATTTACAGATATATCACACATCGCAGCAGCGAGCGCTCAACCCATTGAGATATCTTACCAGCTATAGTAAAATTAGCAATTACATATCTGAATGTTATCAAAGTCAGAAAGGAAATTACACTCTGTAGTGAATACCAATACACTGGTAACAGATTTAACAGCAGGCCAGTTCCTCTGCAGGTCTGGTGCTAACCTGGCCACATGTCAAGCCTTTGTGGATCTACTTTTCAGGCTTCAGAGTTTGGCAAAATACATTCCATTGAGAGGGTTCATAACTGTGTAGTAAAGAATTTGGAGTAACACAGGGAAAGCAGCGCACTCACACAGCATCCCGTACTCTTGGCACTCGTTACCACATACATGCAAACTAACATCCTGAACAGCATGCCAGGGAGATAGGAAAGATGGACACATTTGAACAAAGCATTAATAGTGGTGCAATGAAATCAAGGGCCACTTGATGTGCTATGGTACAACATATCTACTCTGTACACAAGCTTTTAGGCACAAGGATGTTGTCAAGTGACCAAGGACACCAAGTTGGAATGTCTACAGACATTGGCAGAATAAAACGTGGGATAACTGCAACTTACAAAAAGCTAAATACATATAGTTTTTGTCTGCATTGTTAATTTGAGGGGTTTAAGAACAGACTAAATCAGTGACTCAGCCCCTGAAGTGTGCCTAAATTAAAACTTTAATGAGTCTAGCAATTATTGTATAGAATTCCAGAAAGAATATTTGTTACTCCTATTCTTTCTTGTGGAACCCCCTTTTTTTTTAAAGCGGCCTGAACAAGAAAGCCCGCCACTCCAACACACAGAAACAAAGAGCAACATGGTGCTGGCCACAGCCCAGGAGCTTCCATAAAAGAAAATTAAAAAATCTTTTTTTAGGAGTAGTACGGGAGACCACAGGGGTAGCAAGGGAGACCTCATGGGTCACAGTTGTGACCCCTGGCGACTCCCAACTGACGTCTCTGTCCTCAGTGACTTGGACATCTTAAATACAGGCAGGTCATGAACAGGAACAGACAGAGGATCATCATCCACACAGATACTACATGCCCATATATTGAACATTTCACTCATTGGAAGGAATTATGAACCTGTAGAGTACTGGTAAGCAAGCAGTCAATCTGGCCATAAGCACTCCTGTAAGTTGCTGTTGAACCCCTAAGCTGCTGCCATCCCACTAGTGTGCAGATGAGAAGAGTTTTCAATGCAGCTGAGGCTGTTGTCCCTAACCACAGGAGAAGCTGTGTAGTCCCTCTTGTTCAACAAATGACTTTTTTGAAAATGAACATTCACTTTATTGCAGAAGACTATACAGCAATATACACTCATACACCACACACACCAGGTGAGCAGATAACTATAGTTTGTTATGCGGTACGTATCAGACACTGAAAGGTGGAGCAGAGTTGTTTCATGGTGCGTGTGTTTGGGAAATGGATAGCTGTAATAGTGGATGAGAGGTCCTAACTAGTTGGTGTCTTTCACATGTGGTTGCCTATTGTGTGAGTAATGTATTAGAATCCTAGTACTTTTTTTTTTAAATCACAAGCCTCACTTTTCAAATATTCTTGGGCTCTCCCACATTTGGGTAGCCAGCCAGTAAAGTTCTCAAGTTCTCTAACAGGTGCAGCAACCCACTAGATTTCCTGGTTACTCTCCCTGGTTTCAGCCACCCATTTAGGTTCTCAGCTATGCCACAGGGCATAACAACCCTGTAAAGTATTCAGGTGGTGCCACAAGGCACAGCCACTAATTAAAGTTATTGGTTTTTGCTACAGGGTGCAGCAACCCCTTTTGATTTTCAGGTTCTCTCACAGAGCACAGCCACCTACTGAAGCTTGTGCGTTCTCTCACACAGTGCAGTCCCCTATTAGGTTATCAGGTTCTCCCACAGAGCAGAGCCACTGCAGAAGGTCACAGGTTCCTCACGGGACACAGATGCCCTTTAAAGTTCTTGGATTCTCTCAGAGGGTACAATGACCCACTACATTTCATGAGCTCTCCTACAATGTATTTGCAAAGGTTCTCTAGCACTTCCACAGTCTACCACCACTCTGGCAAGTGGGAAGTCCTTCTCCCATGGTTGCCTTATTCCTTTCCCCGCAGAACGACCTATAGGAGGGAAGTATGGTGCAGATCCATATGTTCCTCTGTATTGGCTGCCACCACTGTGTAGTGCTGTTTCCCCTGGCTAAGAGACTGCCTGCAATGAATGCAATACATCACTGGATGCCTCATGCTGAAGAGCCTGGGTTCCTGTACCACTGGCAAAATTGGTTCCTCGTGGCCATCTTCCACAGGGCACTACCCTTTCCCTTGTCTTTCTGTCACTCCTTCACCCTCTTCCCACAGCCCTCCACCATGCAGAAGATCTCAGTCTCCTCCACTTAATAGTCTTCCCTGGTGGTAGGGCAAATAGACCATCACCCACAACCATATATACGCTCTTCAGTGGTGCAAAGGTTGCCACTCCCTTGTTTTCCTCCTGTTCCTGGCTTGCCCCCTCGTCAATGGCAGACAAAGGAAGAGGCTCATCCTTCACCACACCTTAATTCCCCTTATCCTCCTCTCTTGAGATAGATCTGCCACCTGCCTTGGCACCTCCACTGGGAATTGTACGATCGGACCAAAAAAAAGTCTGACCATGCAAAAAGTCTGAAATAAATGCTACCACCATAGGTTCGAACACCAAAAGTTTGAATCTTTGGTGGTAGCATTGTAGGTAAGCATAAAAGAAAAGACAGCAGGGGCTGTGGGGGCATCCCCCGCAACACCCTGCTCACTATACTGTGTGGTATAGTGAGTGTGGGATGCGGGGGACACCCCTGCATCTCCCGAAAAAAAAGAAAAAAATAAAAGGACCCTGCAGCGCCGGTTCCCGATCAGGGAAGTGAAAGGGAACAGGCGCTGCAGGGACTCAGCGTGTAAAAAAGGTAAGTAGGGTTTATGTTGGGGGTGTGGGTGGGGGTGTTTTGAGGGTGTGGGTGGGGGAGTGTTGTGGGTGTGGGTGGGGGAGTGTTGTGGGTGTGGGTGGGGGAGTGTTGTGGGTGTGTGTGGGGGAGTGTTGTGGGTATATTGTGGGTGTGGGTGGGGTGTTGGTTTGTAGGGGTTTTCAATGCGTGTTCACAGGGGAAATGTGCAAACGTTTGTGGTTCGCACATTTCTCATGTGAATTTTCCGTTGCTGACTTTTCCGTGACGGAAAAATCACACAGATCCCCTCCACTGCCTGGTCCTTACACTGAGCCTCCTCATCCTGGGCACCCTTGCCCTGCTGGCTGGAAACCACATCCTCCTAAATGTCCCCAACCCACAAAGGAGCCATTCACAGTGGTGTGTTCCTCCAGGATGCTTGCTGCAGCCACACCTCCCTTCTCTCACATGAGGGAAATGCCCTCCTAAACCATCACTGGCCCTCCCTGTAGGGTCATCCACTAGAGACCATGCCTCCTCTGCGTCGTGGTGGTGCCCCAAAAGGGCCTGCCTCCTTGTCTCCATTGCGATGTCCACAAGTGACCTTACCTCACGTGCCCCCTGCTACTAGATGGGGCCTTCTATAATTGGCCTGCTTCCTTGCCCACTCCTTCTCCAGAGGCTGTGCAATGCTTCAGGCTCCCGCACCAATTAGAAGACAGGAGTTTTGCATGGCCTGGACACGTGAACTGAAGCGATTAAACAACACAAGGTTGTCCCCCCATCCATCATGGCTGAATCCTCGCCCTCTCCTTCTCGCCCACCTTCTTCCACTTCAACAAATAACTATTTATACAAGTGGTGTTGCTGAACTTGAAAAGAGTTTAAAAAAAAGAAGCATCACATGTACCGAAAACTGTGAAAGCAAACCGTCCCGACAACCAATAAGTACAACCATGACATTAGAACAAGTGAACAAATCCTTCTAATTCAATACTATTACACTAACACAAACTATACTTCTACAAGCCACACTATACAACCAACCAACCCAAGCAACAGAAAAGCAGGTGGGAAGACAAGACTACAACAATAAACCCATGGGGGAAATAGGGAAAGGTTAAACCATTGCTTTTTGTTTTTGTTGCTTTTTGAGGCATAGGTTTACAGACAGGAAAGGTTTTTGAGATGTTGTTAAATCTTGCGAGGATCACAAAAGGAAAAAAGCCCAAAAGGAAAGGGAAAAGTTATTTTTCTTCTTTTATTAGGGAAACTAACCGCACACTAACAGTAACACAAACTGAACAAACAGTAAAACAAAGGGTCGGAAAAGACATGCAGCAACAATACACCAGAGACCAACAAAATAAAATAAAAGACAAACAAACTGGTAGGGCTCCACAAAGCACCTCAAAATCCTGCTCCAATGATTCAAAAAGTCTCCGAATGCCTGAGAATTGTGAGCCTGCCCTGTGTATCCTTCCCTCACAGCCTGGTAACATAAAGATATAAAAATGATGGGAGTTGTGATTTATATAGTGCAGGGGCATGCAACCTTTCACTCTCCAGATGTTTTGGACTACAACTCCCAACAGGCCTACCAAGCAAAGTCAATGGTGAGTGATGATGGGAGTAGTAGTTGAAAACATCTGTAGAGCCGCAGGTTGAAGACCCCTGATATAGTGGGACAAACTTCCTTGAGGAAATTCTAGGTCTCTGATTGGCTAGATGAACTTGACTAATCTACACAAGAGGAAAGTTATTGGCTGAACAAACCCAACAAATAAACCAGATATTTGACATGGGTATTTCCTGTGCCTGTACACTGAATGCCAGGTCCATGTCTATCTGAAGCACAAACACTACACTGGAAATCAGTCTAGGTGTTGCAGTACATTGAGACAGGCATCAATTGTGCCTCCTCTGTCTATAATATTACGGGAAAGGTCAGCAAGCCTATATAATTTCAAAGCTTTGCTGCAGACTGGTTTCTTCTGTTGCCCACTACGGTGGGTCGGAAGAAGGAGTCAGACACATATTGGACACTCTTATGTTCTTTTATTGAAATAATAAGGAAAAAAGGTCTAGCTCACCCGATCACTATAGGGGGATTCACTACCTATCTAAATTAAACTAAACGTGCTTATCTGTCATCATGGAGTCCAAACTCTAAAATGTCCCCAGTCCAAACCTAAATCTTCCTGACACTGCCACTAACAGTAACAACAAAAGTGTCCAAAAGAAGGTTTCTCTTCTGGCTGTCTCCCCTTGGCCAATTGTCCTTCTCTCAGGGTTTCTTACACTAATCTCAATATGTAAATGTCTCTCTTTTAGAACATCCATTCCTTATGGTAATTTCTTAAGATACTTTTCTCAGGTTTGATTCATGAGCTCTTGCAGCTCCTCCAAACTGTTCAAAGATCTTGTCTTCCTGACAAAGAACACTTCTCAATGGTTTCTTTGACATATTCTCTTCTACACTTCCCTTTTATTTGAGGTTGTTCCCTTGTTTTATTAGCCTTGTGAGTTCCCCACTCATGATTCACAATCATCCCTATTCCTCAGATTTTCGAATAGTTCCTCAGGTATCTAGTAAAACTGGTTTACTTTTTTGTTATTGCCCTTATCGCAATCACAGTCCCTTCTCTGTATTGCTTCTTGCCCCGTTGGACTCCCACTTCTGCAATTAGACCCTGTACCTTTGTTTGCCATGGGGCTTAGTGCTCGCTTGGGATGTTGGTTTGCTTTTTTAGAGGAGGTCCCAGACATGGCCTACACCCCAACCCCACAGAGTGAGGTGCCAGGAACATACTTGCCAAAGTATGTGACATATGAGGAACAAATGAGCCAACAGAGAGCAGCTCTAGGACTCTGCCGAGTGCAATCAGAAGAGCAATACCTGTTGAAGTGCCTATAAACAGACACCTTGTGCAGCCCGGTACCCACTGAGACAACCGTACCAGCAGTTAACACGCAAGGAAGACTACTTACAGACTATCCCTGAAGAGACTCAAAGAGCCTTAATGGAAGGCAAATGGTGACGACATGAGAACCTGGACAGTCGCACAGATGAACATAAACGACGACCGAAAGTTGACACACAAGGGTGAAGCGTTAGCAATAAAGTTGTAATGGACATGTAAGAGAAAAGACGTTAATATAAAGAAACGTAACCAATAAGTGAAATAAACACACGTAACTGACTAAAGTTCCTGTAAGTAGGCTCGGAACGCAAGAAGCTAAGAGAACGATACTGCTTGCAAATCTCAGTAGAAGAATAGAGCGGCATGTGCCAACTATATATCTACCTCAATAAAACACACTATAAAAGTGCAACTCCATTTTGTAAAAGCAGAATGAAGCCCAGGCTGCAAAGGGCTAGCAAGGCCAAGATTCATATTCCACCCAAAGCCAAAGGGAAGAGCGGAATCGAAACTTAGTGAGAAGTAGCTCATGCTTGGGAATTCGTGGTCAACCTAAGGAAGGGAGGAGAGTGGCAGCTCTGGAGAATCGAGAGTTCAGAACATAGCAGCCAGCCAGTGAAGGGCGAGATAAAGAGGCCCCAGGCAGGTGGCGAGGCTATGGGAGAACCAAGTACACGAATACAAGGAAAATTAAGCAGATTCACGGGTGAACAGACACGTGACCAGCCAAGGGCAAAGAAGTACCAACGTCTGATGTCACTCGGAACCCGAGGATGACATAACTTTCCCAGATAAGAAGCTACAGTTTCAAGGCCATCCTCAGCCAACTATTTGACACATAGCCCTAAAGTACTGATTGATGGAAGGGAGGCAGGGTGAATCTTGGGGCACAAGGCACCTGGGTGTCCATTCTGCATGCTGCTAATTAAAGTAGAGATTTATGCCTAGCTGTGTAACCCACCCAATCACAATGGACCGAATAATCTAGGGTCCTATAGCTGTAGAACCAATAAGACGTTGTGCTTGTAGTGACGTCTATCACAAGTGATGTAGAGGGAGGAGCATAGATGACCACCCAATAAGAGTTATCCAATCCCTACGCTTTGTTACCATATACAGATATAGCACCTATACTTAAGTTACCTTTTCCAACCAATAGAATTGCATGATAAACTTATGAGTGTTACACGTCAATGTTGATGATTTTTGGGTATAACTATTGCTGTCTGAATGAAGAATTTGGAAGTTGAAGCGAGACAGGTGACCGCATTACTGTTGATTACCATTTGTTTCCCCATTTTTGGTACTTGCCATTAAACAGACTTCCCTTTGCCAAACCGTTGATTTGTCCTCATTGATTGGTGGTGGAGTAAGTGAATCCCACACCCCATCCTCTTCATGGTGTGGCTATCTTGTTTAAAGGTGCTGCGGGATAGCTCTGAATCTCATGGGCCTGTTCAGAGATCGCTTTGTCCTCCAGTACATTTGGTAGCGACGAGGATGGTTTGACCATCAACTATTGATTAATTATTACTAAGACACCTATTGACCCATCGACACGAAGTAACTCTGGTTCTTCGGCAATATCACAAGTCCTTTGCCATTCGGCTGAGTAGACTGAGAAGCTTCCCTTGGACAATGATAGTATAAGTCCATAAAATCTGCAGTGGGTCTGAAGGAACCTGCCTTACAGAGCATAACCCTTCTCATTCCTACGGGCAGCTGATCGGATGAAAAGACCGGAGAGGCGGTAACGACGGAGGGGCTGGTGATCCCGAAGATCCAGAGAGGAACCATGCGAGTGGTGAGTGAACGAGAAGACTCAATACTTTGGCAAAAGTTTTGTAGACATTAGAACAAGTAAGGGAAAAGGTAACGGAGGGTGGCGTAAAATAAAATAATCAGAAGTAGAGAAGACTGCATATATTCATAAGGGGATAATGACTCTAGTATAATAGATGAAAACAGTGGTTACCGGGAGGACACCCAAGAGAAAAAGTAGGTTACCGGGATAGACACCCGAGAGAAAACAGTGGTTACTGGGAGGACACCCGAGAGAAAAAGTAAGTTACCGGGAGGGCACCCAAGAGAAAAAAGTAAGAGGATTCGCCTTGTTCCTGCACTTTAATATAGCGGTCAGAAGAAACGTGAACTCAGAGCCCATATAATCGGTACAATTTGGCTACTGTGACGATTAAAGATGTCACAAAAGGGGTTTGTTTAAACTCTGTGTCGGGGTATTGATTACAAGGCAGAGATATATGTGTCCAGCTGGTGTCTGTCTGGTCTGTCAAATGTCTATTGTACGAGTCCTGTTATATGTCACATGCAAGAATTGTGTATCAATGATTGTTTGATACAAAGTTTGGGTTTTACGCAATTCTGTAACTAAGAGGGAATCGCCAATGGATTGATGTTTTGAATAAATTGATGATATAGTATTTTGGCAGGAGAAGATTGGATTGGAGCTCGCGTATTTGGTGCTCGCTCATTTTGTTGGGAGTATGGAAAGTGCATGAAAATATTGTTGAAAACAGAATTCAAGCATGGAAGAGATAACCCCACTCGCCCACTTATGCAAGCAATTGCCTAAACATGCACCCAAGCTTATGAAGTATAGTGCGGAGTGGGTTAAGGGTACCGCCCACAAGATGTTTATGCCATGGCCACAGAACGGGTCTTTGTTTAAAGCCGTCTTACAGCACATGATGACTTATTTACATGCCACATATACAGGTAAAAAACTAGAGAAACGTCTTGCTGTTCTTGAAGTTTGGAAAATGTTCGAGCAGCTGAAGGAGGAAGAGCCAACCGTAGACTGGATATTAAACGTATGCATGGAGGGGGGTGAGACGCCAACTGTGCCACCAGCCCTGCCTGAGCCAGAGATCGAGGGAAGTAAGTCAGAGGGTCTCTACCCACTAAGAGAACTAAAGGCAGCTACGGGATATAGTAACCCTGCGTATGAGTCACCTACGTACAGTAGTGACAAAATCAAGGAGAAGGAGCAGAAAATGAATCTTACCTCTGCAGTCCCGAGGGACAGGGAGAGACGCGATGATGAAAGGAAGGACCAGGCACAGATTAGTGCACCTCTCGATAAAGAGAGAGAGAGGGAAAGAAACGGAAAGGGAGTTAAGACGGAACTGATGAGATAGCATTCGCGAAGGACGAATGGATGGGAGGACAGATATTATTGAAACTCGATGGTAAAGGAAGTGATGATGTGAGACAGAGAGAGAGGTCTGATGAGGTACAGTGAAGGGGTAAGGAGAAAGAAAAGAAAGTAAGGGACAAAAGAATAAAAGAAAAGAGAGGCTGAGGCAAGAACAGCTACATCGAGAAGAGCAAGAAAAACAGCTTGTTCACAAACAGAAGGCAGCCTATGCCCAGTACAGACAGAATCAGGGAAGTTTAGAAGAAGAGCAAAGAGTATGTGAAAAGAGAACAAGGAATCAGGAAGGTGAGGGAGTTAGAAGGGCAAGTGATCGTAGAAATGAAAGGAGAAGACAAGACTAGAGAAGAAGCAAGAAAGCGCAAAGAAGCTCACAATGATATAGAGCATAAGCGTAGACAGAGGGCACGCGATCTTGAATATTTGGAGCAGAAAGTTAAAAAACCCAATCCTGTTGTAGAATGGGAAGATATTGAAGAATTCTTTCCTGCGTACGACTCAGTACCAAGCTCAAGTAGGGGCAATTTTGAAGATGACTTCGACACCAGAAGCATTGGAGAAACGATCGATAAGATATATGCTGAGATGGGGTTAGAGCGAATTTCTCAAGGAGAGGGGGAAGATGAGCACTTGGAAAGCACTCAGCTGTATGACACCGAGGACATCACTCGAAGTAGCGGGAGCAGGAGAATGTCTTTGGACAGACCAGAAATCAGCAAAACTGATGATGATGCAAGAAGTTGCGTGAACTGGGAACAATCAGCGTCTGACTGCAGTGAGGAGACAGAGGATGAGGCACACAAAGAAGGGAGACGGCGCGAGAAGCGGCTCTCAAGGGACAAAGGAGTACGATGGTCAGACGCCAGTGAGTCCGCATCTAGGGCATCAGAGTCTGCAGCGCAGCCTGGCCGACATGAAGGAACACCCCACGGTCAGAGGGGGGTGTCAGCAGCTGCCTATGTAGACAGATTGAGGACATTGCCAGGTAGACAGCGATGCGGGAATGCTACTCCAGCAATAGAGAGGAGAGCCATGGGGAAAGAGAAGGAGGACTGCGCATTCCAATTCCCGCTACTAGAAAAGGGGGGACTAAGACCACAATATATTACATGGCCACACATGGACAGAGAAAACCTGAAAAACAAGCTTCCAATGCTGACATCGGGAGCCGGGAAGTGGATACACGAGTTAGGAAAAATGACAGGGGGTGTCACGTTAGCTATAGGGGACATTAAAGGCCTCCTGATTGCCATACTTGGTGAGAGAGCAGACGATGTATGGAAACGAGCTGGTTACCCTGGTGTAACCATAATTAACACTACCCATGACGGAGCGCCATTTAATAATTGTAGAGCAGCGGTGTGGAAAGCGCTACGAGTATTGTACCCAGACACTTCCGATATGGGAGCATAATGACTCGAAAAATGAAAGAGTCAGAGGATCCATTGATTTGTATCCAGAATTTTCAAGACGCATGGGTGCTCGAAACGCATGAATCTTGGACGAAATCTATCCCTGTATTCAACCATATATTGTGCCAAGGGTTGCCGGAACCGGTACAAAAACAGCTCAGGAAATTGATGGGACTAGAAGCTAAACCTTGGGGCGAAATACAGTTGACAGTTGCACATTACTGTAGATTGCTGCAAGAAAAGAATCAGGAAAAGGAGGCAACTCGTAAGGATGAGGAAGCAAAGCTGGTGCAAAAGAAACTCTCAAAGTATGCTCTTTAAGGCGCTATGCTGACCAGCCCAGCTGAATCGAACGTATAACAGGCGACTAACCCATCGCAGAATAACCAGGGTAACGTGGGATTTTACCCGAGGCGAAGGGGATTCATAGGAAGAGGATGGCAGAATAATCAAGGAGGCTTTCAAAACATACAGATGGGCAATCCAGATATGTCATATGGACAGATAGCCCGACCACCGCCAGTATGTTGGCTATGTGGTATGATAGGGCATGTGGCACGCGCGTGCAGGAGCCAGGCACGTGGCAAAATGGACAAGGAATGGGAACAGGCACGGTAAGTCCGCCTGCTATCCCACAACAGGGCAGTGCACAAAATCACACAGTGCAGCAGCAAGCGTCGGGCTTGCAGCAAGGTGCACAGCAACGGGTTCAACCCTCGAACATGGGGAACCTGCCACAAGGGCAATCCCAACAGGCACCACCTCAAATGTCTCAGGGCACTAACCCCGGAAGGGGAGGCAACCCTGGGAATGGAGAAAATACACAAGCATACAGTAGACTTAACTTATACATGAAATAGGACAGCTTGCTGGGAACCCTGGTGTGTCCTATCCTATCAGTGACACCAGACCCTAACAGGGAACCAAGGGTAAATGTCATCATAGGGGGGAAAGAATATTCCTTCTTAGTTGACATGGGTGCAACACACTCGTGCATACGAGAAGGCAAGTTTTCCTTGTCCGGCCAGGCCATAGATACTTAGAGTTTTACAGGAGCTCACAGCAGAGTTCCCTTTACGGAGAATCTCCCAGTCTCTGTCAGAGATCGTGAGATGAATGTGCCTTTACTATATTCACGTCAGACCCCAGTAAACATTTTGGGTCGAGACTTGATGACAAAGTTGAATATGACTATATCATTCACAGAGGAGTGCATAGTATGGTCCACTCCAGGAATGCATTATTCTAATGTGTGCAAAACGATCAGAGCATACTCGGGATGCATAGGCATGAGGGCTATACCATTAGAACCAGAAGTCTTCGTATATGGCGTGCGAGTGCTAATGGGGGATTGTCAGGCCTCGCAGATAGAGCTATGAGAACCCCTGATGAGATCCTGTTCAGGCCAAGAATACCTATGCATGAAGAAGAGGGACAAGTATTTCCCTTATTGATACATATTGCAGCAGTACGAGGGAAAGTGGTCGAAGGATTCGACGACGAAGGTAGACAATGGTGTGCAATTATCGCAATTGAAGAAGGGTACTGAGTGACTGACATCACAGATGACGCTCTGTTCGAAGAGCACCCTGACTTGGAAGAGACCAGGGTGGAAGTAAGTCTCATATTCTGGTTCAAAATGATCAAACGAAAAGTGCCTCAGAGAATGATATTGGCGCTGATCCACCCCGCATACTTTGACGACGATATGGCCCAGGTGCCTCTCTCAGTATGGACTACAGCACCCTATGACGTAGGCCTCCTGAAAGGGGTAGGAGAAGTGAAAATTAAACTGAAACCAGGAGCGATTCTACCAAGAGCTCGGCAATATCCCATGTCCAGAGAAGCAGATGAAGGGATCGCAAAGACAATTTCCGCTATGATGGATCAGGGCTTCCTAGTGACGTCAGAATCAACCTGTAATACGGTGATTTACCCCATCAAGAAATCAAAGAGAGGGTTGTGGCGTTTAAGATTTAAGAGCATTTAACGATATTGTTGAAGCCGAGTTCCCTATAGTCCCTAATCCATCTAAGATCTTGTGTAACATACCGATCGAGGCGAAATACTTTACGGTGATTGATTTGAAAAATGACTTTTTCTCAATCCCGATACACCGTGACTCGCAAGATCTGACGTCATTTACATTCAGACAAATGCGTCTGAAAAGCACGAGATTGCCACAGGGTTATTGAGAGTCCCCGTCCATTTTCAACAGAGTCCTGCAAATGGACCTAAGCAATATTGCAGTAGACAGTGTTGTCTTGCAATATGTGGATGACATTTTGATCTGCAGCACCAATGAAGAGCAATGCAGGCGCGATTCTATCCAGCTACTGACCATACCGGCTGAGAAAGTATACAAGGTTGACAAGGAAAAGTTACAATACTGTCAACAAGAGGTACTATACATATGCCAGTTACTCTCACACGTGGGGAAAAAGGTTACCCCGAAAGGGCCAAAGCTATCATGAGAACGGCTAAGCCACTCATGATAAAGTAAATGCAGAGCTTCCTAGGCCTGTGCAATTATGTTAGAGCATGGGTTTTCGACTACAGCTCGTATACCAAGCCCTTGCTCCAGGCCCTAAAGAAGGCCCAGGCGACAAAGGAAAGAATTGAATGGACTGAAGCAATGGAAAAGGGGTTTGCAGAACTCCAAAGAGCAATTTGCGCGGCTCTAGTTCTAGGGATTCCTAATTATGCAGAGGAATTCTACCTGTTCTCGCACACGAATGGCAATGTTATTTTGGCAGTACTTGCTCAAAAAACCTCGTTGGGGTACAAGCCCTTGGCGTATTACAGTGGGAATCTGTACCCAGGAACGAGAGGCCAGTTCCCATGAAAACAAAGTTTAACTGCCGCAGCATTTGCCATAGAGAAGGCGACAACCATTGTAATGGGCTGTTCCATGACGTTATACGTCGAGCACTCTTTGTTCGCCATCTTGGAGAAACCAAAAGGTACATTGACATCTCAAAGGGCCTCTGCCTATGAGGTGATCATATCAAATCCATCGATCAAAATAGTTGATGTAAAACAGTAAACCCAGCCACATTCATAACTGAACCAGTCACTGATGGTGAGCCGATACATGACTGTGCAAACTACGAAGAATTCTATGATGAAATCCCCAGCATGAGGGAGAATGCCCTGGCGGGTGGTGAGATCGTCTTCATTGACGGTTCTTCGAGAATCGACCAAGAAGACGGACAAAGATATACAGGCGTTGTCGTATTGAAACACATGCAAACAGAGAATTTCAAATGCTCGTCAG
Organism: Ambystoma mexicanum; assembly: GCF_040938575.1. NCBI lineage: Eukaryota > Metazoa > Chordata > Amphibia > Caudata > Ambystomatidae > Ambystoma > Ambystoma mexicanum. The sequence goes on from NC_090941.1 coordinate 82,444,813, forward strand.
TGCATGAATACCATCTCATTCTTCAGCACAGGCTGCAGAGCTATTGGCATTGATACTCGCCATTGAGAATCACGCCGACCAGGAAGTAACAGTGTATAGTGACTCTGCCTATGTGACAACAGTGCACGCAGGTTTAGCGCGCTAGAAAAGGAGGGGCTACCTCCGAGCAGACGGCACACCAGAGCAGCATACAGCCTTATTAGACAGGCTGATCAAGGCACTACAGCTCCCAGTGGGCATAGCGGTCATGAAATGCACCACCCATACTCATGGGACAGATGTTGTGTCGCACAGAAATCACGCAGCAGACACGGAAGCCAAGCGTATGGCATCCAAAAATGAGACGATCATGGAAGTAGAAGTGGCACACAACCATGAACGGATGATGGTAGTGTCGGAATTGAAACAATATTATGCCTCCTATCGTAACAATTGTATGTGTATTGGCCTACGCCAAGTTGTCTAAACATCATATGCGAACAAACTCCACAGCAAGGTCTTGACCTTAGAGAAAGCAATGTAAGTCGCCATCTTGGATTGAGCCGCCATTTTCGGTTCTCTTGTTATATGGAAGTCACCCTTAATATCAAAATGGAGGCCGAATGACATTCTGAGTAAGATTCTGGCCGTTGTGACCTCCGTACACATGAATCATTAATATGCCTGCAGGCCACTTGTCGGGGTCGCGAACTGAGACCTTGTCCTACCATTGACCTATATGTAAATGTACAACTATATCAGTGAAATCAATCGAAATGCATATATTAAAGGATTGACCTGGCAAGGAACCCATAGGCCCGGCTCATAGAATGGTTAACCCGCGAGAGGGTTGGCCAAGGGCTGGACAAACTGTATAAAAGGCCCAGGTATTCCAATGTATGGTCTCTCACTAACACATCAAACCCTCGTTGAAGTTCTTTATGTTACTCTGAGAGCCGAATAGCTATTAATTTGTCAATTGACTTGGTAACTGTTGTAGCTTTTAAATAAAGCACTTGTATGTTCTTTGTAACCTGTGTTGGTGTGTTTCTTTCTGGGCTTCCCGGCCTCATATTATTTTTCTGTTTCCACAGTAGCTCGAGCCACACCAAAGGCCTATATAATATGGGGCAGACTCAACTGATGGAGCTTCAAGGGGAGGCACCGCAGGACTAAAAGAACCTGTGGAAGCATCGAGGGTGTTCTTTAAACCCCTCAGATGGGTTGTGGTGGCAAGTCAGCACTAGTAAACCAGTCATGCCGATAGCCCTATTGAAGATAGCATTGGAACAGCTGCACTACCCATGTCATATGACAAAAGGAAATCTTGCTGCAACGCTCGCAGAAGACTGGTTTATACCGAATTTAGCGGAGCATGTTGCATTCTTCATGGTGAACTGCATAGTCTTCCAGCAATTCACCCCTGGGCACACATTAAAAGTAGTGAGAGGAGTCATCCCTTGGCCAAATGGGCCTTTTCAGCACCTGCATGTCGATTATGTCGACATGATTCAAGAATGTAACGGGTACAGGTACTTAATTGTAGTGGTGTGTCCATTCTCTAGATGGATAGAAGCAGGTCCCTGTACATACCCAGACTCAACCTGTGCTGCCAAATTTCTGGTGAGGGAAGTGTTCCCTAGATGGGGTGTGTGAGGTGATGAGGTCAGATAATGGGGCTCATTTTGTTAACAAAGTCATCAAACAGGTCAGCTTGTTGCTTGGTATAAAGCACAAGTTCTCATCGGCATATCATCCGGAAGGTAACAGTATTTGTGAGAGGCTCAACGGCTTTTTAAAAGAGAGGATAGCCAAGTTGAAGCTTACTCTAAAAAAGGGATGGCTGCACTCTCCACCACTGGCATTGTATGCTCTTCGGAACCAACCAGGCTCCGACCATCATCTTACGTCGCATGAGATAGTCATAGGAAGGAGAATGCGGACTCACTTAGCCCCTCACTAGATGTGATGCCCAGCCAACCCGAGAGGTCCTGGGGACCAAATTATCGTAGTATCTGAACTGCATGACATCAAGCCTTCTTATCGTTACAGACCAAGTAAAGCGACAACGAAAAGGGTGCAGCACATCACAAGACCCAGCAGGAAGTGCTGAAACAGACACAGTTCAAGGTCTATGTGCGCCAATCATCTTCCCTGGTGATGCAGTGCTGGTAAGAAACCACACAAGAAAAAGGTGGGACGAGCCAAGATTCAACGGCCCGTTCATTGCAGAGGACTGCACTCCCTCCGCGTCAAACTGCAGGGCAGGAGAGCATGGATCTTCCTCAATGACATTAAACCCTATATTGGCAAGATCCCCCTAGCTGCACCCCACCGCAAAAAACCTACAGACAACGAGGAAGAACCTCAGCATGTGCAGATGAGAGCCATGACGAGGAAGAAGGACGCATGAGCAGCAAAGCCAAGACAAAATGAACTCTGTTTAAAAAACTGTGGCTCTAAACTGGACATTTCCTCTAAGCAAAAAAGGGGATAAGGACATAATGGACTCTCTGTGCATCGTAGTTGCAGGGTGAATAAGTGAATCATGAAATCTAAGCCACAACGCACAGACAATATGAACTTTTGAATCAAACCGTATTTGAGCATTATTGTAAAATAAGACTTTGATAGAATGAGAGCAAAGACTTTTCGTTTAAGAGCATAAAACAGTATCCTAAAGCAGCCAACACCAAGACTTTGGGTGCAGATCCCATGGTATCACCCAGCAGAAGTCGCACATGGAATGTACTCACCTACTTCCAGTTAGTGGTAATTTCATATCCGTCACTCGTAGGGAGAGTCACCAGTGTCACAGAGTTTATTCAAGATTCTGCCAACAAAAATATAATCTGGCAACCACTGACTGTCATCGCAGAAGCCTTGGCCGAATAACCCAAACACAGTGATAAGGACACAAATGCTTCCGCCACAGGTAATCATTGATGAACCCACTTATTTTTCTTTCGTATCATAGAGGAGTGCCCAGGACTAGTCGGAAGAACCAGGGACACACTAACCTACATTAGAGACCCAAGAAACACTGAACACTTGAACCAACTTTGGATCAAGCTCAACTAGGTAGTGGCAATCCACACAGCAGTGAAGTGTAAAGACTGTTCACGTCAAAAGAAAGGCCTATGATCTCGAAACCAGCAAAGCAGGACAATGTCCCTGTCACCCGAGGACAGCAGGCAGGCCCACCATGTCCTATTCCGTCTAGTCACTGACTATCCAGAAATGGTGGGGAGACCTGCCGAGGTTGATGTCATCACCTTCATCAGAGATCCAGCTAATGTTGCACACATGGGAACACTCCTCCATGGGATCATGCTCCAGGTGGAGATGTCCAACTTTCAGCGAGAATATTTACGGAGATTCCAGTGAAACCTTCTGCCGAGAGACAGATCCAAGAGACAGAGAAACAGTTTTTCACCTTCTGCCGAGGGACAGATCCAAGAGACAGAGACACAGTTCTTCATCTTACGCCAAGGGACAGATCGAGATGAGCAGAGAAGAGAACTTCACCGGTGTGTTTTATTTTTTATTCTTATTTTATTTTTATTTTTGTTTAATTTCAAGTGATACCAACTTTTCCATCTTTTCCTTATTGAACAGGTTCCAGCATGTCCTCAGGAGTGAAGCAGATTCAGGGAGTGCATTGGGAACTTACCTATTTTGAATATGCATAATGAATGTGACTCACCAAAGGGGATAGTCTAATCTTTTTCCAAGGGAACTGTATCCCGTAACCAGGGACAATCACTACCCTCGAGAGGGGGGACACTCACGAAGCACAAGACACTTTATGTTGCAAACTTTCCGAGAGACAATAATGGAGTAAAGTGAAAGGAAGTAAACACTAAAAAAAAGTGGGAAAAAAAGAAAAATAAGGAAGTAAACACTGACAGTGACATGATTGAGATGGGGGCCCAGAACAGTAACCTGGTCCTCCCACAAACAAAGGGGCGACCCCACTTTCCTGGAAGAAAGTGCTGCAAATTGTCGTATTGCACAGTTATCTGTATATACATAGTGATTGTTATTGTTTTTCTGTCTCTAACTATCAGAACTGCATTCTTTATTGGTGCACGAAGTGTTCCAATTTCAGTGCACCCACCAGATAATATACGCATAAATCCCACGAAATGACCCAGACCCTATATAGTCATTCCGGTTCCAAGAAAATCTGATGATAAGGTAAACAAACTAATATTGAATGTAATAAGCAGCGATTCATACACACTTGAGGTAACGAATGAAGAGAAAAGCTGTAGACAGGGTCAGCACGGAATGAATGAAAATGTAGCACTGACCACTACACGTACACATACACTGAATGCACACGAACAAGGGCAAGTGTCAATGGCTGCAGAACCTCGAACAATGGCAACAGAAATTACGAGACTGCCCACCAAACAACCAGTCCCTGAAAATAATAAGGGCGACCGAAAAGAAACAAATGAAAGACCAACTAAAGAAGATATAGCAAAAACCCTCAAGAAGACAGAAGCGGCTACGAGAGAATTCACTGCAGAGACACAAATGCTGATAGATCATGTATTCCCATTTATAGCTAAAGCAAAGAAACTAGACGAGGAGCTGGAAAATAAAACTACAGAGACTAGAGTGACAAGTATGCCAGTTCCAACACAGGAAACAAGTACCAGGCCCAAGACGCAGTCATACGTCGTACAGATGATACACAGATGGTTGAAGGAGCCCCACGAAAGGACAGAAGAGGAGAGGAAGAAAACAGCAAAACCGCCTCTTATCACAGCGATACAGCAATGAAACCTGCTTCACCGACAAGCATTCCCAAGAGTCCTCCAGCAAGGAAAACCCACACCGACGCTTTTAGAGATGTAGTTATTACAAACTACAGAAAGACACTAAGAATAAAGAGAAGCCGACATGAAGACAACAATGAATTGAACGATTACCTGGACAGCACAGCACATCTAGGAAATAACATTTGGTACCAACACATGAAAGAGGTCGGAAGGAGAATGCTATGTCTGCGCACTCCTACCGTACAGCATGGGAAAATCCAAGATCTTTGTAGCTGTAGAAATTGATGTCCCGACAGAATACTGCTTGTCACACGTAGCAATGTGTAACACCAGAGGACAGTTCATGGGAAAAGATGCCTCACTGATATGGGCAACATAAACAGCATATCCCGATGAAGATGACTATATCCAGGAAATTAAGACAAGAAACAGAGCTCATACCAGGAATCACTTGATCAGGTATGCAAAGCCAGAAGCGAAAGGACCAGGCACAAGATGGGAAATTAACCCGATACTGAACGTCCAAGGTAAAACTCCAGAAGAAGCCCAAAATTGGAAGAATAGAGGCCAGATGCAGATTTGGGGAACAGTGCTATCCCCAGATGGATGGGAAGCAGGAGTGGTGATATGCCGAGCGTGGATGGTCCTTGGAGCCTGCAAGGAAGCAATAGAGAACTCACATATATTAGGCAAACCTCTATGGCCGAAATTGGTAAAGTTTTTGACATGGGTCGAAGACAGAGGAGGACCCTTGCAAATAGTACTAGTGAAAGCCCGAAATTGTGTTTCAGAAGCAATTGCACAAGGAAGATGGGAGAGAATCAAAACTCCGGACAAATCTTTGAAGCTCCCGGTATGACTCAGGGGACCGCAGTTATTATGGACCATTACTGGGTGTGCGGATCCAAAGCATACATAAGACTGCCGAGAGACTGGGGAGGCATTTGCACACTAGTGAACGTCCATGTTCCTGCACTAGTGATCCCGAAAAGTGACCTGAGTATAGACAGATTCCCGAAAGCAGATGCGCAACTAAGGAAAAGGAAGTCTGTGGAACTGGTGTCCCGAATGAAGAGGGAAAATTACTTTTCTGCCAAATCAGCAGAAGCATTTTAGGCAATCCCATATGAACACAGGCTATTTAGCCTCACCTCAACAGTATTCACAACACTACTCTTGCCACACATCCAAGTAGTAGTAAATACAAAATGTTTGCAGATAACCAGATGGGAGTTATTGCAGACCATTAACACCACCATAAAAGGATTCAACGCAATCAAAGAAGAACTAAGAGCAATCCGATTGATGACCCTACAGAACAGATATGTACTTGACATGATCACAGCGATGGATGGAGGTGTTTGTGCAAAAATCGGAGAATCATGCTGCACATTTATACCTTCACATGATGAAGAAAATGGAACCTTAACAGAAGCCATAAGCATGCTAACAAACTTGCAGAACAAGATGACTGATGAAACTGATGTAGTAGATGACAACACCTGGTTCAGAGCATTATTCTCTTGGGTCCCACAATGGGTGGAGGACATACTGAAGCTTCTGGGAGCCCTGCTACTGGTGATACTATTGGGATTTTGTGTTTTCAAAATAATCATCACACAATTCCAGAGAACTGCGAAGGAAGCTATTGGGATGAAGGTCATAGTCGATGTTGAACCAGGATGGAAGCCTAGAGACCTAACTGACGAAGAACTAAGAAACTTGTGAAGGCCAGCAAATTTGCACCAGAAAGAACAAAGTTTGTGTATCCCGGAAAACGACAAAGGTGCAAAGGAAAATGGATCTATTGCAGCCCAAATGGACAATGTCAGCTTATGACCTGGAACAAAGACAAACATGTAAAAACAGCAGGAAGTCTAAAAGGAGTGATAAAGATATGGACTCCAAAGGTACAGATGTTCACACCATCATGTACACACCCAGAAGATGATGATCAAGATGCTGAAGAACCAAGTAAGATGAACCCAAAAGGGGTTGCAGAAGTGGTTGATAAACCGACCCGAGGGGGGAGTGCAGCGGAGATCCCAGACATGGCCAACCCCCACAGAGTGAGGTGCCAGGAACATACTCGCCAAAGTATGTGACGTATGAGGAACAAATGAGCCAACAAAGAGCAGCTCTAGGACTCTGCCCAGTGCACATCAGAAGAGCAATACCAGTTGAAGTACCTATAACCAGACAACCTTGGGCAGCCGGTACCCACTAAGACAACCGTACCAGCAGTTAACACGCAATAAAGACTACTTACAGACTGTCCCCGAAGAGACCCAAAGAGCCTTAATGGAAGGCAAATGGTGACGACATAAGAACCTGGACAGTCGTACAGATGAACATAAACGACGAAAGAAAGTTGACACACAAGGGTGAAACGTTAGAAATAAAGTTGTAATGGACGTGTAAGAGAAAAGACGTTAATATAAAGAAACGTAACCAATAAGTGAAATAAACACACGTAACTGACTAATGTGCCTGTAAGTAGGCTCGGAACGCAAGAAGTTAAGAGAACGATACTGCTTGCAATGCTTAGTAGAAGAATAGAGCGGCATGCACCAACTATATATCTACTTCAATAAAGTACACTATACAAGTGCGGCTCCATTTTGTAAAATCAGAATTAAGCCTAGGCTGCAAAGGGCTAGCAAGGCCAAGATTCATATTCCAGCCAAAGCCAAAGGGAAGAGCGGAATCAAAACTTACAGAGAAGTAGCTCATGCTTGGGAATTCGTGGTCAACCTAAGGAAGGGAGGAGAGCGGCAACTCCGGAGAATCGAGAATTCAGAGCATAGCAGCCAGCCAGTGAAGGTTGAGATAAAGATGCCCCAGGCAGGTGGCGAGGCTACGGGAGAATCAAATACATGAATACAAGGAAAATTAAGCAGATTCACGGTGAACAGACACGTGACCAGCCAAGGGCGAAGAGGTACCAACGTCTGATGTCACCCAGAACCCGAGGATGCCATAACTTTCCCAGATAAGAAGCTACAGTTTCGAGGCCATCCTCAGCCAACTAATTGACACATAGCCCTAAAGTACTGATTGATGGAAGGGAGGCAGGGTGAATCTTGGGGCACAAGACACCTGGGTGTCTATTCTGCATGCTGCTAATTAAAGTATAGATTTATGCATAGGGGTGCAACCCACCAAATCACAACGGACCGAATAATCTAGGGTCCTATAGCTGTAGAACCAATTAGACGTTGTGCTTGTAGTGACTTCTATCATGAGGGATGTAGAGGGATGGGCGTAGACGCCCACACAATAAGAGTTATCCAATTCCTACGCTTTGTTACCATATACAGATATAGCACCTATACTTAAGTTACCTTTTCCAACCAATAGAATTGTATGATAAACTTAAGAGTGTTACACATCAATGATGATGATTTTTGGGTATAACTATTGCTGTCTGAATGAAGAATTTGGAAGTTGAAGCAAGGCAGGCGATTGCATCACTCTTGATTACCATTTGTTTCCTTGTTTTTTGTACTTGTCATTAAACCGACTTCGCTTTGCCAAACCGTTGATTTGTCCTCATTGATTGGTAATGGGGTAAGTGAATCCCGCACCCCATCCTCTTCATGGTGCGGCTCCCTTGTTTAAAGGTGCCAGGGGTTAGCTCTGAATCTCATGGGCCTGTTCAGAGATCGCTTTGTCCTCCAGTACACTTTCTTGTTTCTTCCTTTCGGGCTTCACATGAGTACCGTATGAGCGTCTTTGCAGCTGGCCATGTTCAGCGAACAGCAGATGGGAGCTTTTGACACTCCCTGTCGTGCAGGTTTCAGTGTTGTTACATGGGCGTCTGGCCCACCACGGTACTTCTGTGGTCATGCGACCATGTTGGACGGTTCTCGGCCTCTTGCAGTTCTGCAGGTCCCATGGTTCAACTCTGCTCCACCTCTCCGCAGTGTTCTGACATTAGGAGTTTTCCCCTATGTACCGTTCTCTCTCCTCCTCTCTGGTCTACTTGTCCCACTTTCATACGAGTGTCTTCTTAATGGGATATTCCCTTTTCCTTTAGATGGCATGCTGGATTCAACATTGCCTATAGCCAAACAGTGTCTTTGATAGAAGGTAGTCCCATGTACGCAGATAAAGTGCCCTGCATAGGGAGTTACCTTCAGGACTGGGAGTCCTTGTCCCCTAAGGGGGAGTCACTCCCAGTGAGCTTCCACTTGCTCAGACCCCTCGGGAGGGTCTTGCAGAGCGGCTCACCTCCCTAGCCTGAAAGGGGGTGGCTCCTGCTTGGGGAGAAGGGATAATGCTCCCTTATTCCTCACACCGCGTCATACCAGCAAGTGGTCAATGTGAGAAAGAAGAGACTCATATTTTAGATGCCAGACAGGAGAGGGAGCTGTAGAGCTCCTGACCACTCTGCCTCATTCCCTCATGGATTGCCATTTTGGGAGGTCCCACATAATCCAATCGACTGGGTCCCCTGACTCTCCACTTCCTCGGGCATTGAGCAGGGATTTTGATGGTGCATCATAACAACATGAATGTCAATCGTTTGTCCAGATGCCTTTGCTCTTTTTCCTCCGACATGCCTGCCCCCCCGCATCCCTCCCAGCAGGGACAAAGGCAGTACAGGGAAGGAATCAGGCTAAATCACTGCACTCACACTGCCCCATGTGCTTCCCTCCTTGATGTTGGAAAGTGTGGTGGTGGAAGAGTAAAACAATGTGGCACTCTGATCTTCAGCCAGCTGCTATTTAATGTGAGTGCACAGAAGAAGAATAGAGCTTTGCTATGTTTTCTTACCATTTACTCACAATTAAGAAGGGTGAGGGCATTTGAGGGTCAGTGTAGGCCAGCAGCATTTAGGCAAATCCTCCACTGTAGAAGGCAAGTGGATCACAATCCTTGACAATAGGAACATCCTAGTAGATGGGAATTCTTAGCATCAAGGGAAACACCTGGGCAGCTGGTGTCAATCTTTTGCAGTGAAAACACTCTGGGAACTTGCTGGCACTAAAGCAATTAAGTAGGCTGCTGATGTGCATTTCATGTCAATCCTTAGAAATGAGTCAAGAAGGAGGGCATTCGATAACAATCCATGTCTATGTGGCAGGTACCTGTTTAGAAGATGGCACTCCTTGTGAATGGGGAAGTATGTGTGCATTTGTTGAGTGTAACTGCTAGTGACAGACGTATTTAGAAGGTTGATGGCAATCCTTGGCAATGTTGGAAGGAACTGAGCAGTTGGTGGCAATCCTTGCCAATAGAGTGAATATCTCAGCAGCAAATAGCAATAAGGAAAGTACCTTGGAAGTTGATGGCAATTGTTAGTGATAGAATATGTGCCAGGGTATTTGAGGTAAATTCTTGATAATGGGGCACGTTCCAAGATATTTGGTTAGTTGTTAATCATTGGCAATGAGGTAAGCACCTTGGCAATGGTTCTCAATAGTTGTAAAAATGATGACTACATGGGCAGTTGGAGAATAGGGAACTACTAATGCATTTAATGACAATTCTTTGGGTGTGCCAAATGTCTGGGTAGTATATGGCATTTCTAAGGAAAAGACAAGAATCTTTATATTGTATGGTAATTCTTGGGCATGGGGCAAGATGTTGGATCCTTGATGGCAACCATAGGCTATTGGGCAAATACCTTCCAAGCTGATGTACATTTATGGTAATGATTTTTACATAAATGTTGCAACACAATATAATATATGCCACAATCGTTTTTCTAAATCATACAAAATATGGTAAATCTCACACTCACCTAGTAACCCCAAACAAAAGTTTATTTTGCAAAAATACACTGTTGTATACACAATTACACAACACAGTCGAATGAAACACAAAGCACTGGGACAGTGAAATAGTCAAAGATATTATCATTCATTCATCATCAATAATAGCTCATTCAAATTCGGTATTTGCACGTACTTTACAAAACAAATCTATAACAAACAAAATAAGCATAAGTGTCTATTTATTTTAATGTTTAAAATTGATGTAATGGGTAATCTTGTCAGAGTAAATTATTCCTCTAATTGCAAACGTGGGTAATTTATATTACAATGGTAGATGCCCTTCATCCGCTATCTCCAAAATGCTTCCGCTAAAATAGCCTGCATTTAGCACTCAGTGTTCTTCGGGATAAATAAATGTTTTATCACCATCCAAATGGGGGCTAGATAGCATATGAATTGATGTATCGAGAAAGACACAAATAAATGTGTGTCACATTTGAAGGAGAGAATAGCAGGTATGAACATTTTGCACAGAGGACCTTATGGGAATCCACTAGTGTAGAGTAATCCAGTCTACATGGAGATGTCCCAACTTCAGGTGATGTGCAGTAGTGTAGGCCTCCAAATGGATCAAATGGACTAGAGCAGCACTGATTGAGGTAAAGCAGTTGTGGGTAGGCACATCTCTGTATTGCAGGCATAAGAGTCACCAATAGACACAAGCCGGATAAACTGGGAGAATAGCTGGAGGGACAAATGTCCTATTGATGTGGAATTTGGTTGTTGGCTTCCATGTGCCGATATACATTCGCGCGAGGAAGTAGATCACATTTGCGCATCCAGGACATATGTATCAATGCATGCATTAAAGTGTATGTCGAATGAAAACATGTATTTTCTATTTTTGTGACCACTGACAATTAAAGCTTCCTTAGCATAAACAAAAACAGCAGAGGAGAAGGTATCAACACTTTTGTTTGAGCTTTATATGGTTTGCATGATGTGTGTGGGTGTGCTAAGAATTGTGGGTGATGAGAATAATGGGCCGAGGCCATTGAAAAAGACACACACACTAAAGTTGTATATTCAAATCGGACCATTTTATGAAGTACACAATGGTAAATTCATGGCCCTTTTTACAAAATATGTGCCCACATGCAAGAGGTCAATATCTCTTAATGACGAATAGCATTATATATTAAGCTTATTCCTGCACTTGAGGTAACAAAGAGTGAGTCTGATGGATGTCACGAGTGATGTAGCTGTACAGTCCGAGGATAGAACTACTAATGTCCCTGTGAGGGCGGAAAACAGAATGTCTCGGATCTAGAATGTTGGCTGTTTCTACAAATGACTGAAACTGAAACTGGATGCTGGTGCTCTTGTCCAGGATTTTCAACAGAAAGTTGCAATTCGTTAAAGGCCTCTGATTGTTTGGGTCTTTAGGATCAAGGCCACATTTATTAATCAAGGGTGTGACAGAGACTTTTTTTATAGCATCAGGAACCTGATTGGTACCAAAAGAGGATTTCTCAGATCTAACGAGGAACGGGACAAAAATCTCATTATGCTTGAGGATAAGATTGGGTGGAATTATATTTTCTATACACTGAGAAGGACATAGTCTAGACTGGGGGTTAATCATGTCAGAAAAGGTAATGGGGAAAAGGAGAATTCTGCATTTTTCACAGTGTTAATGATTGCAGGTGTGTTGCCCATGTTTTTACCCAATTTGTATTTGATCTTGGAACAAGCCTTGTCTACCTTAGCTTCAAAAGCCTTTTCTGTTTTGAAGCATTATTGGGTGGATGGACAGAAAGATGTACTCGAAATACACACTTTTTCTAAGGTTCTAATAATGTCAAAAAGCTTCAACGGATAGTTATTTGCATCCTCCACTTGTTTGTTGTAAAAGTTCCCTTTTGCATCACAGATAGCAGCTTTATATATTTTGTCTACATCCCTCTAATTGGACATGTTTGTGGGATGTTTTAAACCACTAGTCCAGGCCCTGCTACATTCCTGTGCGCTGCTTGCATCAGGAACATCAGAATGGCCGCTGGAAAGCAGTATGCATGCTAAAATCACCCAGAAGTGCGCAGGAAAAACCTGAAAAAAATAGGCCGCCAATCCACTTTTGCCTATGTCAGTGGTAACACAGGAGACCACTGCCAAAACCCACCATTGGGCTACCCACAGAGCAGCCTGAGACTACTTGAAAAAGCAATGCTGATTGCAAAAGAAACACAGAGCTGTTTGGAAATCCGTTTTTCTTGGTTGTCAAATTTGCAAAAATTATAGTTCACAAACCACACAAAAGATCCAACTTCCTTGTTGGATGTTAAACATCATTCTACTTCAAGAATCCACATAAAGGTTACCAGACATTTGGTCGAAAAAAATTGGTCGACTGGACAAATGGTCGAACCAATTTGGTCGAAAACCAAATGGTCGAATTTTTTTATTTTTTTATTTTCACCCCTTTTTTTTATTTTTTTTTTTGGGGGGGTCCCCCCCAACCCCCTTTTTTTCTAAAAAACCCTTTTTTCCCTAAACGAAAACCAAAAAAATACATATATAAATAAAAAAAAAAATTCGACCACTTGGCTTTCGACCAATTTACAGTCGACCACTTTTCTGGATACCCCACATAAATATAATGTCAGCAGAAGTACATTTATCAGAAGAAAATCAACATTTAAAGATGCTTGCTTGGAAAAATATGTTGAAAATAGGCGCAATACCGCTACTCGCCTCTGTCAGAAGCTGGCGATCTCTAAATCTGTCATGTTAAAACTTGTGTCTCAAAATCTAAGGTGGGGAAAGAAGAGACTTCCATCAAATGCAATAGGTTGCCACAACTTAATTTTCATGTTGAAAAAGACTGGAATTGAAGATATGTTTGCTTATTTTAAAATTGTAACTTTAATTTTCAAAAGGAACAATGTCACAATTTACTGTAAGGTAACCTGATTCAGCTAAACTTCAAAGAGGTTTTCCCCCCACTGAGAACACACCACCCTTTGCCTTCCCACCAAAAGGAGAGGATATCTCATTTGGATGCTAATGAGAAGAGGAGGTGACTCTCTGGCCCAGCCAAGACCTTGGAGGCGGAGACAAACCATTTGTGGATTCAGAAAGCACAGAAACTGTATGTTTAAGAAAAAGACTCATAGAAAAGTGTACTGAACTGATAAAAATATGGAATTTAGAGGTTATTAAAATGAAAAGTTTGCTTACAGTGTAAATCTAATTTGGAATCTGTGCGACATTCAGAGACTGAACCACGAAAATGTTCATATTCTAGCTACTGTGATTATGCTAGGACCATGAAAATTTACAGGGATATGCCCAGATCTGTAACGCTCACCTTGTATCCACGGGGACGCCTTCTCGACTGGCCGAGATACTCTTCGGTCCCATCCCCTTCCCTGGAGTTCGTGATGTCGAGGGTTGGCTCTAGGAGACTGGAGATGAAGCTTAACTGTTGTTCTTTCCCTGGTGACCCGCCTCCCAGGCTCCCAATTCCCTTGTGGTTTCAATTTTCTCAGTTACGCTTTAAATTACCCAAACGGTTTTTAATAAAAACGGGTGAAATACTCTGATTTGTAGTGCGGTTTTGGACTAGGGTTAGATGTATATCACAGGGATATGACTGAAGTGAAAGGGTGGTAGTAGCTCAAGATTTGGATAAGATTTTCGGGGTGGAATGGGGTTCAGTTTTAGGGAAATAGAGCAGTTAAAATGAAAACTTTAGTTTTAAAGAGAAAGGCAAAGGTTACTTAAAACGAAATTATCTAGACTATATTGTTAAAGAGGAACACAGTAAGCTCCAAAGGTAGATTCGCGAGTTCAACCTTGTCCCCCCAGTGCTCAACCCCAACAATAAAATATATGGAAATGAGTTTGATTACTCCAAATATAACTAAGGGCTTATAATTTACACCAGACAAAATTGAAAAGAGATGGTGCTAGCACTTAAACATTAAGGACAGAATACAAGGATAATTCTAACAGTTTCAACAAGTTACCAGGGTATAAATATGACTACTTAGAGAGTGGAAAAAGGACAAAGGCAAGACAAGGTAGTCTATGTGTTTCTATGGGGTGGGGATTATACTCTCAGTCCACTTTTTTAGTTTTGGGATTTTTGGACAGTCAACAGGGTCTTGTCACCACACGGTGGTGCGCCTGGGAAACGTCAGCTGGGCAAGGTCTGGTCACCGGGTAGCGAACAGCTGGGCAATTCTGGTCACTGGAGTGCACAGGTACGTCTGGATGCAGTCAGTGGGCAAGCAGTTAGTGGGAAGCAAGCCGGTCTGATTTCAGGATGCAAAAGGTACCACCGCTTTCCCCTTTTTGATAATGGGATATTAGTGGTTTTTTTCTGGATCAATGGCCTTGTGGGAGAAGGAATCAGCTATGCTTGGGTTTTGCAGTGGGCTCTGGAGTGGGGTCAGCAATGCTTTGGCCTTGTAGGGAAAATCTGGAATCACGAAGATGAATGGAGATCAGGAACGCAGCGCAGGAATTCAGGAGCAGGTGTGTGTGTCTAGAGACCTGTCATGGACTCTTATTTATAATGCATAGTGATATCATACAAGTATACGGCTGGGCAGGCTTAGCTAAACACACCTCTAACCCACTGGATTGGTCAAGGGTGCAAGTCCCCACCTCTCTCTCAGCTGGTAGGATCTAAAGGGCAGGATGGCAGATTTATGATGTGAGTTTTACAATGTTCAAAAACCTCCCACAGTTACTTTAGCTAAAATCCGATTTTGCCACCAATGGTACATTTATACAGTTGAAGTCTCTTAGCAAATTACATAAACGGGTTACATATTTTATGCAGACCCTTGCAGTCCAACTCTGCAATGTGTGAAACATAGTTTTGTACTTTTAATAATCTTTGGCCATTTTCAGTGTGACATGTTCAGCCTAACATTCTGTAACTTTACACGTGCGTACATACTATCATAGGGCCTACTTCTGTTAATTTTTAACGTTCCATCACATGTCATTTCCCCATGATTCACATTCTTCTGGCGTTCATGTCACATACATGCTATTGACAGCCAAGATCTCCTATTTGAAAGCCAAAAAAATCATATTTAAACCGCTAAAGTTTCATATTTTTGCAGTCCTGCTGCAGAGCTAAAAGTCTTCAAAGTTTATTTATAAAATAGTCTCTGGAAACAGATGGGCATCCTTTGCCCTGCACTGGACCATTTATTTCCTCTTCAGCTACCACCAACTGTCATTTCCTCCAGAGTAAGGTGGGGGGGGTGACACTTCCGTGTCCTGGAAATTCCATTGTAGAGGGCTCAGCCCAGACCATATTCTGTCCAACCTAGTAATTATCACTGGGGTGTTAGTATCTACTGAGAGGGCTCCTTTTGTTTCTGTCATACTCTAAGCAGAAACCTGTTTTTGGCTGACATCCCCCCCTGCAGCCACTGAAGTTTGATTTAATTGTATTTATTTTTGTTCTGAATTGGAAGAAAACCTGCTAAATAGAACCATTTCATACATTGTATTTTCACAGTACAATCCCCTTTCACATTGCTAGGCAAGAAGAAGTTTTTGTTCAACATGTTACTCTCCAACAAGCATTTTTCTTCTTTAGTTTGCAAAGCCCAATTTTACACATGTGGGGCAAGCTGCTAGCTCTTTGCTTTCAAATTCGGTTTTTAACTTTCCATCTGGATTCCCACACCGTTTTGAAGCCATAGTTATTTTCTTGAAGGCAGTAGTTTATTTGAACCACCTATGCACTGAAATTGACATAGCCCAGAGTTGGAGTTTCTTTGAATTACTGATCATTGACACTTTGGGCCTCATTACGACCCAGGCGGTAAGGGGTTTACGGCAGCGTAAACAGCGCCGACCCTTACCGCCTGATTCCGAGGTCCCTTAGCGCCATGGAGGTTTTAACACCTGCTTTTAGCAGGTGTTAAAATACATGGCGCTAAGGGACCATGGAGTTAATTACGCCACCGTAATTTACGGTGGCATAATTAACGCCTTCCCCACTCCCATTATGCCCTATGGGGCAAAATGGGAATGGGGAAGGGAAAATGGGAAAATGGGGATTTACCGCCCCGCCAAGGTTGGAATGGGGCGGTAAATCCGCCAACCACCATGGCGTAAACGTAGTTTACGCCATGGTGGTAAAGTCACGGCCCAGGCGGTAACTTACCGCCTGGGTCGTAATGAGGCCCTTTGTAACTTAAAAAGTGAAGCGTTTCACGTGCGGCGGAAAATGAAGTTTTTTGTTGATTTTTCTCAGATTTGGTTTGACAGAGCCTGTCATTCAGGGGTCATACTTGGTTTGCTGAAGCATAATGGGGATATGAATGGGTATGGCAGGGCCTTATTAATAACAGTAGTTTGAGGAAGAACAGATAAAAATAGCATCAGAGCAGCATCATT
Organism: Ambystoma mexicanum; assembly: GCF_040938575.1. Lineage (NCBI taxonomy): Eukaryota > Metazoa > Chordata > Amphibia > Caudata > Ambystomatidae > Ambystoma > Ambystoma mexicanum. The sequence continues at coordinate 82,461,740 of NC_090941.1, forward strand.
TTAAGGTAAAATACCTCCTTTTCAATGGGGACTTTGGGGCTGGCAGCAAAGCAGCGCTGCTTTTTCACTCTATTTCTTTTGTATATTTAATCACACACTGGCAAGCTCCCTCAGTGTGCCCCCTTGTTTCATCCTGTCCAATATGTGCTTGGCAAGATGATGCCACCATCTTTTTGTCGCTGAAAAATGCAGTTTTGAGGCCATGAAGCTCACAGGAGCCAACGCAGCCATTTTGCTGGTGACTGCAGATGCACAGCTTGGTGATGTGGGGAAGTACAGCTGAGTGGGTAAATGTATCACACAGTATTTAAATGTGTGATACGCTGCACCTTCTAAACGTATATTGTACTGTGAGGTACATGAATATATTGAACGGATAAATTACAGTGTTGGAGTCAATTTTTAAAAACCTTTTCTTGAAGGGATGTTTAAAAAGTAAAGCAGATGCATTCTAGTTAGAGCACCAGTTTTTGCAATATGCAACCTACAATGGAGAGCAGAATTCTTCCAAGCGAGTGCTTTAAAGGAGGGAAGACAGACTTCGGCTACTGTAAAATATGAAGTTCATTGAGTAGGCACTGGGTTTAGTAAATGGTGCCAACTAGGCCATAAAATGGAGATGCATCTGCCATAAGGCCAGCTATTCAAGGCCAGTGAAGACCCCACAGCATAGTCCTGGACCTTTCAATCGCCATGCTTCTTCCGGGTTGCTTTTTAGACAAGCTTGTAGGAATCCGCCCTCCTTGCAGGGATCTGGCTTTGTGGTGCTATAAACACACATGTTGGCAATCCTTTTGCTAGGCCATATAAACGTGTTGAACAGAGAAACATGATATGTTAAGGTCTCAGGCGTGACAACTGGTCAAGGCAACCGCTCATGCAGCAGCAGTGCCAGATCAATTTGAGAGACAGCAGACAGCGTGTGATGCAACTGGAACCTACCACCTCAGTGTAAATCTGATGCTATGTTAACATAAGATGAAGGCTTAAAAAGTTCAAGACAAAACAAGCCACTCCAATGATTCACCATTGTAATGTCCACTATATGTGTATAAACTGAAAAAAAATGTTTTAAAACCTTTACTGTAAATTAGATCACCTGTAGCTGTATATGTACTGCTCCATCAGAATGTTTATAGAAGAATTTTGTTTGGTGCAGGAAATATATACTGAGCACTCTGTGACTGTACAGGGACTCTATTGAATATATTGCAGTAACAGTGGTAGTGCTGACCACACCTTTACACCAGTGATAGAAGTATACCAAAAAAGTAGTGGAACTGTAACTCCTGCGGGGGACAGTGTAGAAAGGAAAGGACCATTTTCAAGGGTTGCCGTCAAGCTAGTTGATAGCCAATTGAGTTGAAGTAGATTTCAGTTTAGCTGTAACTGATACTCGGTGGTAAAGTAGAGAAGTGTGCTTTAACTTCTTAAAGAACAGTTCCGGAATGGGGAAAATGGTTGCAAAAAGTAGTGGAGCTGTTAACAGTAAAAAATAAAAAGTAGTGGAACACCGCTCCCGACCGTTCCCGCTCACTTCGACCACTGCTTTACACAGCCTCTGCCCTAATATGGTATGGCTGAGCCAGACACTCAGATTCACTCATCAACAGATTTGGATTTCTTAAGCAGCTTTGATAAGTTAATGATCAAGTCTCAGCCATAGGAACAGTGTTGGTGACGAACTAGCACCTTGGCTAGCGCCTTCCTACACCCCTCAAGTGCTTTACAATTAGGCAAGACTTTTCAAAGCACTATAGCACTGAGAAAGCCTTTTTCATGCAAATATAATCACATACAGACATGGGTGGCTGCTAAATGAAAATAGTAAGTATTTAAATATAAGGTGCAAATAACTATTTAGCTGGGTACATTTGTAATAATGTATAATTGTAGTTAGTTTTTCTATGAGCACGGTAAAGAGCTCTGTGCCAAAAGGAATGCAGCCTGTGCTAAAAATAGACTACAGGCATTGTGCGGGGCATGGCTAGCTCTGCCAGATCACACGAGGTAGCTCAGCACCTGTTTCCTGTCCATCAAAACACCCAGGCAGGCTGGGGCGCATGTACACAATGTAACAGTATGTAAAAACAGGGTTTTCTAGCAGAATTACTGGACCAGATCAAATATAAGAATATTGAATGAAGTGTTGAGAGTATGGTGGGAAGGTGTGTTTATATATAAATGTTTATAATATAGCAAAATGATAAAAAATGGAGCGACAATGTTTTCCAGCATAGGCAGCAGTTTGCTAAGTAGTTTGTAACCTGGCCATGCAAGAAGGAAGACTGCAGCGTCCCTTGTAAGGCAAGAAAAAACGTTTTGGATGAGCTATGCCAGTATCCAGTAACCAAGTTGAACAGTATATAAGACGCTTGCTTGGCATCAGTCTGGAGGAGCCGGCCACGGAAGAAGGACATAATGCTGGTTGGGGGCAGAGTCCTTTGCCCCATCCTCATTTTTGTACAGATTAAATTGTTATACTTGCAAGACAAGACTCTTGGCCTTAATTCCCTAGTAGGATGAACTTTAATCTGGTGGGAGCATGATTAGGGGTACCCCAATATATTTAAGGGGTACCCTGTAAGCATGGGCTGCCTTTCAACAGTTACAGGAGATCCACATACCAGACTTAATTAGAAATTATGGTGAACTGAACTGCAAAGACATTTCCTAAAGGAGTATTTAAAAACCAATATAATCCCTTTAGCGCTAAAAGTCAAAATGATCCATACAATTATTATGGACAACAAAGCTAATGACACCATCACTACTGGGCTTAAGAAACAGAAATAAAAGGTGTAGGGAATACTAGTATGAGTGAAACAAAGGATATGTTGATTAATATTAACCAACAAATTGATACCTTTAAAGATGAAACACTCTCAAAAAGTGAATACACTCAAAAAGGATATTAAAGATTACAGTACAGAGGCAGTTTGACCCTACCTACAAGGTGACTGCATTCAGCCGCTTTTGGACCTCATCATATGTAGAGAGGGCTATAGAAAATACAGTTACAAACAATTGGAATTTGGTCTGTTTGATACATGTTACATTGGCTTGCACCAATGCCGATGCTTTAATGCTTGTGCTCAAACCCCACCCTTCTTCCAATTAAATGATATGCTCAAAGGTATGCCAACACTAGGTGGGTACTTCCCTGAACCATTCACTCATGTTCCTTCAGTTGTGGGATGCTCCCAAATCCCTACATCTCCACCTTTGCCACAGTCCTACCCAATTACCCCGGGAGGGATAGTGAGAGAGGTTTTGCCATGGCAGATTTCATCGAATCGATTTAATTGAATTTATGTTAACAAATGCTGCAGTACATATATGTGGCAGTGGGTTTAGGTGAATACCTAACGTAGTGGGCTCATCTGGGTATGGGCTGCGGGGGGTCTCCCCCCACATATATTTGAGGACAAATCTACCACAAAACAAACATTTGATTAAAATCGAATTTGATAACAATCTTTTTGCCAAAATCACATACCCCACGTGTCTTCATTTCAAAGGGACAGGCCCCCGGGGAACATCATGGTGGAAAATCTCTAAATTTTCCCTATGGGCCAGTGTACCAGGGGCAGTATTGAGTGATATGTGTCAGGGCTCTGTATAGGAGACAGACAGAGAGCTATGCTCTGCTGTTGATTGTTGACCTTTTTTAGGAGGGGAGCATATTTATAAATCAGAAGACTTCCCAACAGGCAGGCTACCTCTTCTAGGTCAATAGGCCAATTGTTCTGGGGGCAAGTCTGTTACATCCTTTGCATTGGCCTTTTGGGAAATCTCTCGAAGAAAATGACATGCCAGTCTGCACCAAACAGTAAGGTGTGAGATATGAGAACACTTCTCTCTGTGGGCAAAGAGAGACAGAGACCAATGTTGTGGGGTGGAGGGAGTTGAAGAGTGAGAGACATAGAAAAATCCATAGAGCCTTACATCCTCGAGTGTGGTGGGAAGGGGGCAGTGTCAGTGCAGGTGGATTGAGATTTGGTAGAACTGAGAGACTGACAAACAGGCAATTTCCTTCCTAGAGTTTGTAGGGTTTGGGCAGATTCCATCACATGTCAGGTTTCCTATGTGTGATTAACCCTACTTAAAGCGTAGGGGGTATTCTGGGGAGTCCTCTCCCTTGTTAAGGATGTATAAAATAGTCAGGCAATACAGTCCACTCAGCTCACATGTAACCTGGACTTGCGTCTTATATATTTCGATCTAATTTGCACAGTAGGTTTAAAACTACCCTTCCACATAAGCTTTGTTGAAACTTACAGAGATGGCACAGACTGGACGAGAGAGCAGAGACCAGGAAAGGGGAACTGGCAGACGGTAGTCCAGTAGAGAGGACAAAAGACGACATATGGTGAGAGAGCAGTTCAAATGGGTGCAAGGGCAGAGAGGGGTGAGAAACGGAACAGCCAGGAAGAGAGGGCACAAATGGACAGAGAAGCAAAATGTTACATTTAAACAATAAAACATTTTTCAGTGAATAGCATGGTCCAACTCTCTTGATACAGTTGCAAATGTGCTTAAAGATGATATAGTCCGAGAAATATTGTCTACTTCCAGACCCATAAGGGACCTTATATTACCAGGTACAGCCTTTGGCCTAATTAGACCCCATCCTATAAGCATGTGTAGATAATACAAGTACATTTAAAGTGAATTCACTATAGCATAGACAAATATCTTTATTTTATTACAGCACAGAGGAAGATTATCCCTGATGAAGATGATACATGTTGAAACTATTCAGCGCCCAGCAACAAGACTGTGATCTGACCTAAGCTCAGAAATTCACGTTTTAATTGGTTTAGGTAGTAGGCACTTAGCACTTTTCCCACTGGCACATAGCAGGTTGGTAGGGATTTTGCACTTGACAGCACCAGGACCAGTACCTGATCTTGCGAGTACAACACATCTCTCAGGAAGAGAGAATGGAGTAGCATTTGAATCGAAAAAGAGAAACTGGTGGTTGCGCTGACAATTGGTAATGAAAAAGATAGAAATATGGTAATGATCAATAGTATGTATTGATACTGACAATTCAGACAAGTGATTCACTGAATGAGAGGTGCTAAATACACATAAGTGCCCTAGAAACCTGAGCAATGGTGCAACACATGTTTCGACCCTTTGGGTCTTTATCAAGGCACAGAAACAATCAAAAAATACAAATTTGAACAAATCTTGTTGGTAAAGCCAAATGCCTCTTGATGTGTAGATGCGAACAACACTTTGGAGCAAAGCTCTGATTATTTTCAGGGAAGGGAAAATATGTTACTCTATAGCGCTCTGATGATTAAAGACCTGCCCATTCATGAAACAATGCATGCATATTCCCCCCAAACTATGCTGGATGGTTAAAGAAAGGGCACTAATCAGATATGTGACTGATACTGCCAATCAGGCCAAGGTCGATACTGAGTCAGCACAATTTCGTTCAGGCATTCTAAAATTATCAGTCAGATAAATAATTGTTCGGCATGTCCAAAGCGTCCATTACGTCACAAGGTTTTCAAAGAATCCGATTTCGGCAAAATGCCACAGATCAGCATGTGTTAAAAGAAGAAGGACCGCATTGGTAGTGAGGTGCAGCAAAGCGCCTCAGTCCGGCGTCTGCATTCAAACTATTTCAGTAGCATTTCAATCACTTGCGTCACCGCATCGGGTAACCTAGGTACTGTACATTACACTGTTATAAGGAAATCAGCATGAATACAGGATTACGACCAGTATATTTCCTTTCTAGGTATATGCATAGAATGCCCAGGCACCCGAGTGTTTTTATGGATCTAATGTTTTTAATGTATTGTATACATTAAATTCGAATCTTTTTATGCTATAGAAAGCAAGTGAGACGCACCAACATTCTAAAAGAGATAATGAAGAGAAGGAGTACCTTTCTATGTGTCTAAATATGCAGTAATTTGCATTCTGCAATATATTTTTGCATGTGCATTTTACTAATATTAAATTAACGAAATACTATATTTTTGTCTTCTTGATGGGGAGGAATATAGGCATACACTAGACCGGCCCGAATTAGGCTTACGGTTATAGGTTGCACTTAATATCAGGGCACCCAAAAGGTGAAAGTTTCATAGAAGCATTTACAACATGATATGATATGATATGATATTTTATTTATATCGCGCCCATACACAGGTGTTTGAGGTAGCCTGCCTGTTGGGAAGTCTTCTGATTTATAAATATCCTCCCCTCCTAAAAAGGTCAACAGCAGAGCATAGCTCTCTGCCTGTCTCCCATACAGAGCCCTGACACATATCACTCAATACTGTCCCTGGTACACTGGCCCATAGGGAAAATGTAGAGATTTTCCACCATGATGTTCCCCGGGGGCCTGTCCCTTTGAAATGAAGACACGTGGGGTATGTGATTTTGGCAAAAAGATGTTTATCAAATTCGATTTTAATCAATATCTCATACAATCTAGCAGAGTGTTTTTTTGTTACGCATCCCTGCCTTGTATGGGATTTCAGGGTCTCCCAGAGTAGGTTACACATAATAGTGGCACAGTGCACCTGCCACAGAATAGGGACTGGAGAGCACAGACCGATACGCAAGAGCAAAATGGCCAACGACCAATGGCAATGCACTGAGGGCTAGAGTGCAAATACTTGGGGAGAAGGCGTATGGCCGTGAGAGAGGGTGAATACAATATCAGATCAACACAGTAAAAACAGTGTCTGGGAACCACGTGCCCCAGCACCAGAGCAAAACTGGTACAAAATATAGTTGCCAATTTGTTCACATGGTGCATCTGAGGACATTTTGCCCACCCCCACCTGCAAACTCACTTGTACCAAAACCTGCCTTGTACCAAAACCTGCCTTCATCAGTGAATAGAGAACACTGCAGATCTGCAAACGTTCTGCATTGCTTTCCACCAGTTACATAGCAATAAATAGCTTTTAAACACGAATTCGTCTTCAGCAGTGAGCGCAAGGTGTCTGCCCAGTCCTACTGCTGACTTCCAACACACTGTATTCGTACTCTGGTGAATTATGATACATCCATGAAAAATGTGTTTATCTCCCGCATTGCGTCCCTGGAACACGTTGGAACACCCTCCTTTCCTGCAGGTGCTTGATTTCCAGTCACCTTTACATGCGCCACTGGCTCGCTGCAGCTTGTTTGCCGTCGCATTTGTATAGATTTAAGAGGCAATGGGGAGGTCTGACTGGTGAAATGGGTCTCATTTCTCAGCACATTTATTGATGTTTGGGCGTTCTCTGCGTGCAAATCTGCAAGAGCTGCAACATTATGTGCTTTTAAAATGCATGCAAACCTCCCGCTAGGACCTTAAGTAGCTGTCTGGGGTCACACAGGAAGAGCTGCACTGATGTTTACGTCTCATGTATCCCAGGGCTGCAAAGATTCTCTCATTTCTAACTACAGAAGGTAATTGACTTGTCTAGCTAGGATGGTTTTACCATATGATACGGCATATGGACACAGGCAGCCTGTGAATGGTATCTGAGCTGAGCCAGTCATTGTCTCGCCCACACTTAAGATGGCCATGCCAAAGGTGAGGGTACAAGAAAGAATGCCTGCTACACTGTATATGGTTTGTGCGTCGTCTCCATAGGAGCACGCTAAAAGAACGTAATACTGGCTAGAAGAACATGAGCAGGACAAGGCACGCTGTTCCGTCAGGAAATGGCGATAGCATGACACCCCTGTGAGTGAAGCAGGAATGTTTTCAATAATAAACTCCAGTAAAAGGGTTAGCAGGCGGACAGATGGGAAATTCTGGACAAGCTGAAATGATGTCTTGCTTATGTTAAATAGCTTACTACTATGGTTTTACTGCCAGTTTAAACTCCCCTTTCGCCTTTTTTTGTTATTACTTTTTTTGGGAAAGAGGCACCAAATTGAAATGGAGTGGACCTGTTTTTTTCACACAACCGCTGACAAGTCGTTCCACATTATTTTCATTCAATAATTACCTTGTTGGCAGGCCATGTCGACTGGCAAACGGCCTGGTAAGACAACATCCTGAGTGGATGGAGGTCATTACCCAGGGCTGCAGTAAAGACCCATTACCTTCTACCCCTAATTAGTTATTGCACTTAGCATCCAAAACATCCAGGTACTAATAATTTAAATAGGAGAGTATGGAGCATTAGTCTTGCGAGAACGACTCTAGCTGTACTCTCGCAAAATTTCGTCCACGTGGAGGTCACGGGCAAGGAGCAGACTCAGGAGGTGAGCGGTCGCACGTGCAGCACTCCTCCTGCTCACAGGGTCAATCACATATGATCCTGCAGGAGCCATGTCAGCAAGAGCAACTCAATTCAAATTTCCTTATTGTACTTTGTACTATCTGCAGATTGAAACCTTCTTACCACAATATTGAGTGAGGTTTATCACTGCCAGGTCACAACATATTTGGCGATTAGGACAGGATGAAACCAGTGGCCACACTGATAGCTGGTGAAAAAACATGCAAGGAGCAACACCACCCTCAGCGTTCTACAGTCACCAGGTAGGCCAATCATTCCATGGCCCCAGTGAGAAGCACTATTTAATACGTGTGTGGATGCCTTAGGTGGGGAAGACTACGCCCCAGGAACGAAGAGCCATACTGCTGTGTGTGATGGGGGTGGAAGGGAATAGAATATTTACCGGACCAAAGCCTGAACCAGTCGATGATGAGGGAGATAATGTATGTAATAAAGCTATCACGAGGATAGTTAAGAGACTCCAACAAAGATAACACAATGCTACTCAGAATAGGATTTTACACTAGGAATCGGGAAAATACTAAGCATGTAGATGACAATGTCACAAGACTGTGAGAAATGACGTAATTATGTGAGTTTATGGACAACAAATAAAATTTGATATGCAACATGCAGGTGGTGCACACGAGTAGCAGGAAGGTGCAAGACAAGTGCACACTAGAATAAGAAGTACAGTTGGACAATGCCATTCAGATCGCCAGAGTGGTGAATCAGTCTACACTCCGATGCAAAGAAATGGCAGGAAGCTTGCAGAGTACAAAGGTGCACACCCTTCAGTATTGAAGGAACAAAGGAAGGCCAGTGAATGATGCCAGAGAATAAAGAGACAAACCAAGAGAACATCTGAGATGCCACAGACGTGTGAGCACTTGACATCTTGTGTATGATAATGCATGTCTGGCCAGAGGCAAATAATGCACCAACTGTAAGAAAATTGGACACTCTGCCACGGCGTGAATATATTGAACATATGCACTTACAAAGAAATGGTGGGAAAGCACAAAGCAGAGGCTCAAAAGACTAAACACTGACACCAGGTATTTAGCTGTGCCACAGAATGCCTGCTGGGCTACATACAAGGAAGCATAGAGTTTAAAAGCAGAAAGACATTGACAAGAGTATATTTCTCAGTGGAGGAACCGGAAGTGCTTGGGTGGGATGACCATGTGAAATTGAATATGAAGCTGAATCCCAGTAGGGAAGATCAAGTCCTTTTCATAGGAGCAGGAGGAGCATCACTATCCAGAGAAGAGTTCCTGAGATTGTTCTCAGAAGGTCTGGAAGGATACAAAACGATTTCCATAAAATTCAGTTGAGAGAAGGTGATTTGGCAGTCAAACACAAAGTTAGACCAGTCCAAGCTATCGTGAGGCCTTTATTACAAAGTCAGCTCCTGAAGATTGTAAAAGAGGGCATGATTGAGACGGTGGAATTTGCAGAATATTTGAATCTGATTGTTCTGGTAAAAAAGCAGCAATCCAACAATATCAGGATCTGCAAAGACCTGTGCAGCCTAGATATGGAGTTAATCACCGACAGCTAACCATTACTGAATATCAATGAGTTGACCTTGATGATGAAGGAGGTTCAGTACTTTTCTAAACTGGACAGAGGTGAGGTCGCTTACAGCATTTATCACCCCATTTGCCACATACCACGATACCAGAATGTCATTCGACCTATCCTCGACTGTTTTGATGATTCAGAGGTTGGTGGACTCTTTACTGCGCAATATTGGAAAATTATCATACTTCTACAATGATATCCTCATTTATGCCGAAGATGAAGAGATGCTTGATGTTGCACTGAGAATTGTGTTGAATTAACTGCAGGGTGCCGGAGTAAAATTGCGTTATGAGGCATGCATTATTAATGCGAAGGAGGTGGAATATCTGGGGTACATATAATGTGAGATTTGCTTTAGCCTTAAGAAAAATTTACTTCAAGCAATTGCCAAGGCGCCTGCACCAACCACCAAAGAAGAGTTGAGGTTGTTTGTGGTTCTGGCGGAATATTACGCAAAAAATATGTACCATGATTTTCTGAGATGACAGCGCCCATGTGGGAACTGCTGGAGAGGTGAGTGGAGTACTAGTGGAGAATGGAGCAGAAGGCTGCATTTGAAGACATGAAATTAATGGTACTAGAAGCTCACTGCCTTCAGCCTTTCAACCCAATGTTGAAAACCCACATCACCACAGATGCACTTAGGAAGCAACATGACAAGACGCAGGGTAAGGGAAGAATACTGGTGGCTCTGCATGGACCAGAATATAATGAATATGATGGAAAGATGTCACAAGTGTTTAAACAGTGAAAAAAGATTGAAAGTGAGGCAAGCATCTCTCTTACGCCCCGAAATCCTGCAGCGAGGTTGGCAGAAGTTGGGGTTGAACTTCATAGGCCACATGGAAGCCATGAATTCTGAGCAAAGGTACAGAATAGTAATTGTAGACTATCTATCGGAGTGGGTAGAGACTGAATTTGTCCCTGGTATCACAGCGAGTACAGCGATTGACGTCCCAAAGTCGCTGTTTCAAAGTGAAGGACTACCCAAAATATTAGTGACTAACAACAGAGTCTAATTGACGTCAACTGTGATGGCCACATGAATGTGCGACTACAGCATAAGGCTGATCAAGGTAGCCTTGTATCAGTCCGAAGCCAATGGGCTAGAGGAAAGAGCCAATAGTTTCATAAATGAAGCCATTCATCTAGCCATGGCATCTGGTATAGACCCGCACAAGGTGGTGAAAGCGGCAGTCGATGCTTACAGACTCACTCCAAATTGAACCACCATGCTGTCACCATTCCATATGTTGAGATGCAGGGGAGCTGCATCTGCATTAGTGCCAAATTGGCTGTCAAGAATAAAAGAGGATGACACTGTAAACATGGAGGAAGTGGAGTGGAGGATCAAGAAAAGTAAGGATTACATGAAGAAGATGAAGAAGTGTGTGACAACCGCAGGGCTGTTCAAAGAAAAGAGGTAGAAGAGGGCGATATGGTGAAGATATGGTGAAGATCAGACTGCCTCAAAGGGCTGGGTAACAGAGTCCTGTTAGAGCGATCAAGAATATGAAGAGGGGCAAAAATCATGTGTGCACTCAAGATGGTAAAAAGTGGAATTTAGAGTGAGATGGCAGTGTTAGCAAAATGGATTGTGGGAACAAGCAGTTCATCGCCTCGCACCCAACCAAGCAAAAGAAGAGTGTCAAAAAGGGAGAGAGAAGAAAGCAGTGAGAAGTTTGAAACAGGACTTAATGGTGAACTGATGAACAGAGAGATTGAGTTGAGGGGTATCAGGGAAGGGCAGGTGGAGCGTATTGATCAGGCACACACAGAAAGCAGTGAAGGGGCAATGAAGTTCGCACATCCATTGAAGGGAGTGGTGGTGGCCATCTGCAGAGGGTGAGAAGGAAGCCGGTGAAGTGCAAGGATTATGTGACTGAATAAGAAGATCACTTTTCTCAAGAAAAGGAGGTATGTGAAGCATTAGTATTAGTCTTGCGAGAGCGACTCCGGCTGCATGCATGAAACTTGCCTGAAGCCCATCCCTACCCCAAGCCACAACCCAGATGCCCAGCTGATTGGGTTGGTGGGGATGGAAAGAATATATGACATGGCACAAATAAAATGGGACATAGAAATAAACTATGATAATTAATGGAACAATCACAGACATAGAAAGAAATCTAGGTTTTCATAAAGGTATTTCTACATTCAGCATATAAATAATCAAATGGTGGGTTCTGTAAAGTGTGGCAATGCCCTGATGGTGGTTTTGGTGTAGTGGGTCAGCACTCTTCTGGTGTGCAATTCAAATGGATTTGACCCAACAAGCCACAATTTGCCACAGATGTCTACCAGAGCATTACTCTCGGGTTCTTGTTGTGGGGTACATTTACCAGCCCCAACAGAAATTCCCTTCATCAAGAAACCACATTTCAACATTCACCCAAAAACAGCTGTGCTTTTGTCTGCTTAGCACATGTGTGGCGAGATTTGAACACAGCCACCCCAAGAATGGTTGCATTTTGTTTCCCTTCACGTGAATCCAGAGAAAATAACTTCAATTCACAATGGCTCAACATTGCTGTTCTTTCATTTAAAGACTCAAGGCTGCACAAGAAAATGACCTGCATTCAAGACGGCATCGCACTTGTGCCTGCTTTCATTTTAAACATCACACAGTTTTCTTTCATTAAAACACAGCTCTGCATGTGTATTTTATTTGATTGTCATAAAATAAGGCAATCCCTCCCAGAACGGCATTGTTTTCATTAATAAAGTCCATGAAAAGCAAAAAATTCTGTTTCAGTCCACACGGCTAGGGTTTACTTTTGAAATGAACAAGCACACGCAAATTACTGCAAAGGAAAGCTATAGCGTGGTTCTCTCTCTTGCCTCGTGTCAATTATCAAGAAACAATTTGCAGCATATCTATGTGTCCAGAAACTAACCATATATTTAAAAGCCTTTCAGAAAGTTAATGCAAAGGAACTGTGTGCAGCAGAAATTGCATTTTGTGAAATTACCATGAGAGAAAAAGAACACGTGTAAATCTGCTTTTGCAAAGCAGGAAAATTACATTTTGAAAACTAAATGTGAAATAATACCGTGGCTCGCACAGAAACACAATTGTATATGTGGGTAAAGAGGCTGCAAAGCTATGTATATTATGCTCTCCCCTCCCCCAAAAAAAAGACTTCAATCAGCCTAGCTGAGGCCCAGGAATTCCTGTCAAACTAGTTTGGCAGAAAGGCTAATTTCACACCTACCAGTGAACTGATGCTGCAAGGGTATGTGTTCTGTTCTTATGGAACTGATAGTGTGATAATTACAGGTTATCCCAGACTGACCGGCAGGACTGCCATCAAATACAAAGGAGGTGACTGGACGCTGTGTTTTGCCTGGAGATGTGATTTCTTCTACATTCATTCCCAGCACCCACTGGATGGCTTCAAAAGGGAGTCATGGAAACCCTTTGTTTAGGATGACCCATGAGGAGACAATTTGGTTGAGGGAGTGGAAGGACCACCCACACAAGTGACTAATCTGGCCCATTAATTTTAAAAACTGTTGTACATCAATATATTTTGCCCAGCACCCTAAAAAAGCAAGAATTCAATATTATGCTAGTATTTTGTGGGCTTTTTGGACAAGCACAATGAGACCATGTGCATCTTTCTAGCAACTGGGGAACTGGAATGCATTTCTGGGTGAAGTATAAATGGCACAGACATCAAACTTGATGAAAATATGTGAAAAGTTAATATTATGTCTCTCCTTAAAATGGTGCCAAAGGACGATGCAACATCCCACAGAATTGGCGTTCGGATTGGCCAGTTCCTTGTGAAATATGGGATCTGCATATCTGCATTTTATGATGGTGCCTAGTGTAAATTTGATGTTTTGTTCCATAACTCATTTTTGTAAAAAATAGGCATGTGAGACAAAGGGAGTCATAAAATTCACACACATAAAATGAGGTCACTTCCCCTGAACCAATCAGCCCAGAGGGAGGAGGGGACATCAGAAGCCTGGGTTATCCCACTTGAGGGGTAAGTCTAGAGTACTTCCCCCAGATTGTAAAATTCTATGATGTCGCTCCGGCTATATAAGGGGGAGACAGGGAGCTACAAGGGATATGCACAAATTAAGATTTAAAGACTCCAGAACCAGATCCAGGGGCATCTGACTCCATCCAGGCAGGACCATCCAGACCCAGGCAGACCCAATAGTCCAGGGAGAAAGGAGGAAAGGCAGCTGATCCCCTTTAGGAGAGTCCAGTGACCAGTCCTTGCCCAGTTCACCCATCCCACTGTCCACAGTGACCTGACCTTGCCCAGCTGTACCCATCCAGGAGAGCCCAGCTGTCCCAGTGACCAAATCTCTTGGCCCCACTGTCCCAGTCACTAGATCCTTGGCCCTGCTGTCCAGAGACCTTGTTGGCTGTCCAAATGACAAAACCCAAGCGCACCTTGTAGTTATCACATCACCCAGTACCTAAAAACTGCATATCCCGCTCTTTTACCTTGCATCCTGTTCAAATCTTATTAAAATCCCATAACAACCCTAGTCATTTCCCAGATTGCCAGTATCCCCTGTTCACCCTTTCTTTAGAAGAATCTGTGTTAGCCTATATCTGTTAGCATATTTCTTTTCTAATTCTTTCAGTTATTTGTGTAAGTCCTTAGTATCATTTGAATTAAATATATTAATTCCCCTATAAAGAGATTTACGGTGAGCTGGTTGCAATTCGAACTCAATCGCCTCATATCAAGTGCCTTTCTTTAATAATTATAGTCCTTAAAATAGTCTCAGTAGAACTATTCATTGTGCTTACAAATCCGAATTTACCGGTGTATTTTGCTTTTCTCTGAAATCCGACTTGCATTTTCCCTTAAAAAAACCTACATTATCATACTATAGAGAGTCATCCCTTCCCCTCAGTATCCTATCTGTTCTGTGCCTTTTTTCCTCATCCCATCCCAAAAACCAATTTCCCATTTTGACTGCTAAGCCCATTTTCTTAGCTGTTTGCCAGTTTAAAGCCTGTGTGAAATAAGCAATTGCAATCCTGTTGTGTGCGTTTTCCTGTGCATTGTTTTCCTCCCAAAAAATTGATTTTCTCACCTGTGTTCACGTTGCTGTAGTGCCCTGCTCAGTAGCCTGTAAGCTTCCTTGTCTCTTTAGTGCAGCCACACACATTTCTGTCCTAGCCATTCTACCGCAAATGTAAACTGATCTATAAGTAACCAGTAAAATCCAAATAAGCCATTTTTCTCATTTTGAGGGTTTTTATTTCATTTCTTGCCTCCTATTCTAGAGTGGTGGGCTGAATTTAAAGATCGATTTTACCTCTTCTTTCTGACTCCTTGCCACTGTTTTCCATCCACACAGAATTTAGTCAGCAGGTGTTTGGGGGATGTGTTGCAGGGGGAGTGCATAACCTATGTACCATCGTGATTGTGAAGAAAAGTGACTTTGTTTCCATTTCAATTAAAGGTGTATGTATCTTGTGTTATAAGTTGAATTAACTGTGTTATAAGGTTTTGCATTTGTATTGCAACACTGTGGTGGCTGCTGCCCTAAATTTTGTTTTGCACTGATTTTGCATTTGAATTCTAAAAATAAATAAATATTTCATTGTTACACACCGCCCTGGTTCATGGTCCATTGAGACACAGGGTATTTGTTAAGGTGGGTGTGAGACGGGTTAGGTGCCTTCTCAAGAAAGAACCCAGGGTTCAAATAAAAATAAATAGGTGTTTTTTATTGTACACCACATTCATGGTCAGTGGAAGAAGTTCCTGGCTGAAGTGTGCTGTGTCATAAAATATGTTACATTGTCAAGTATCTCCCACCTCCCCACGTCATGCCTCTGTCAATGGAAGCAGCATTCCTATGACAATGACGTACTTGACTGAGTCCATTTACACTGGGAAGTATGCAGATGTATAAAACACACTGAAGAACCACAAAAACCCTCTTCATTCCCTTATAACACACTTTTAAGAAGTCTCATGTGGATCACCACAGTTTATGGACAAGTTTAAGAGGGCTCCAGATAAGATTTTGAAGTGGGTAGTAAAAATAATTTTTAGAGAGTAAAAATTATTTTTAGAGAGTAAAAATGTAAGTCCTACTTCCATTCATGTGAGTAAATTTGTTGTAACTGTAATATTTTTCCACCTAGTTATTCATGCATGTTAAAAGACACATATTTACCTCTTCAGATGCGGTAATAATAATAGAAGTATTTTAACTGTGGCACTACATGCACTCAAACGATATATGTGGGGAAAATATATATATTATAATATATATTGGGGTTATAATATATTCTGGGTGGATCCCTCTTTTTTGTTATCGGGGGGCCCGACTCATGAGGGACTAATCAGTTAAACAACACACACAAGTGAGTCCAAGCTACCCCACCCTTTGACACAATAAGGTTTGGATAGTTGCCAGCAGCTAGACTGAGGTTCAAATGCCTAAGTCGTTTTGGTCAGACACTAGTCAAAGTAACTGGTAAAATAAAATGTATTCACAGTCAATGATACAACATGTATACAAACCATTAAAACAACACATACTTATACAGATGATAACATAACTGATATATCAAGTGTAATTCTCACAAAACCTGGGAATTAACACACAAATTGTGTAGTTAGTAACTAATGTGATTTAGTGCACTGCATTAATTCTCAGTACACTTCATTAGTCTATTAATTTCTCCCATCTCTCAGCATCCCCCCTGCACCTCACATTTCACCAATAATAAGGCAACTCAGGCAGCTCAATGGCATGCCACTCTCCAGATCCCTCTCATTACACATGAGCCCCCAACTCACACAACTCACCCGCCCTTCCAAACTGACCCTCTAGCCTTCCCACCCACTCCCCGCACCTCAACAGGAATAAGGTGGTTGGCACGCCACATTCCCGAACCCCATCATTGCACTCTAGACTACATCTCGCATCATAACTCACTCCCTGCCGAACCTACCCTCTTGCGCTCTAGCAGCGCTGTTACACCGCCCCTCATCTTCCACCTCTGTGCCCTCCACCTCACCCCCTATGATACCAGACTCATGGTCCCTTCCCTCAGCACAGCACGAGCCACCTTGGGCAACACATTACAATCAACAAACTCCCCTACTTTCTCTCACATTCCTTTGCCCCTCAAGCGCACCTCAAATTGCACAGGACATGCTCATCGTAGACTGTCACTGAAACATTCCTCTGCCCGTCTCCTCCCTAGAGCCCCCTGCACATCCTCCCGATTTCTCCCAGCCTTCCCCCCACCCCAACGTTGTACTAGCACTTTTCCCCTAGCAATCAAACACCATCCCAGACCAACATCCCTGTCAACCTCCCAACCTCTGAACATCCCACCTTTCCCTCCCATATCCTCAGTCCCCCGATGCTGCCCAAATCCCCAGCACTCCTGAATCCCACCATATACCAGAATTCTCTCAAGCTATCTTACTTACTCATTAACATCAGATCGATCTCCAAAAATGAACACAACATCTTTGACCTCATATCCACTGATAACCCAGACATCCTATTCATCACTGAAAGCTGGTTCACAGATGACTTGAATCCCATCGCACATGAGGCCTTGTCACCATCTACTTGCTGTTCGAACATAACAGGTCCAGCAGAGTGGGGGGTCCGCCCATCCTCCACAAGCAACACCTTTCAGTAATATCCACCGAGAACCTACCTTGAGGCACTGAATGTGAATCTCTTCTCACAAAGTTCCACCTCAGCCCTTCTTTCTCCCACAGCTTCTTTCTCCTATATAGGCCACTGGGCTACGACCGGAATTTCGCTGACTCCATCTGTGACTCCCCCTCAACCACGCTGATTTAGCACCCTTTGCTCACTTAACTAGGAGATTTTAACATGTGGTTTGATGTTCCTGCCAACCCTATGACCCGCTCCCTTACTGACGATCTGGAAGCTCTTGGCGTAACACAATTGATATCCCACCCTACTCACTCTGCAGGGCACACCCTCGACACAATATTCTTCATGTCAGAACTAGTCTTGCCACTCCTTTCTCGCCCTCTTATCTGGACTGATCACCACGCTATACTCCTTTTGCTTCAGCACCACTCCCCCAACCCACCACTTCCAGAAAACATCTCTTCAACTTCCCCCACCACCCTCCCTCTCTGGAATAAAATCATCATCGACCCAGACCTGGTCAATTCCCTACTACTTACACTTCCGGATCTCTCTTGCAAGGAAGGACACCGCTCCATTGACCTCTTCGACCAATGGCTCTTCAAAGCCGTGACCCCTCCTCACACCGATACATCAACCATCCCAACAATCAAGCACACTCCCCAAGCAGTACACCCCTTCCCTCAAAGCTCTCAAAACCCTCAAGAATTGCCTAGAGCAAACTTGAAGGATAAACCCTACTCCACAAAACAAAATGGCCTCCAAAAGACTGAAAGGGCATACCTGTCCGAAATCAAGAAAGCCACAAAAAAACACTATGGAAACAGAATCTCCAACTTCAACAATTCATGCAGGGAACTACAAAAAAATCATAGGGGAATTGAAGTCCCGATACTGTCTAACCCCCGTTTACCCTAAAACACAAGCACTCTGCAATGAACTTTTCAAACACTTTTTTAACATTACGCTTTAAAAACATTGCACCATCACTGCAGAACTAGTTTTGATCGCTCCCTCTACCCCTACCCTCTCTTGAACCCAACACTTTCCTCGCCCTTCCTACCAGCGCTCCCTTCATTCACACCTATTTCCCAGGCCGCTTTCTAAAACCTGCAAGCACTTAGCCAATCCTTGCCCACCCTCCGTACTTAAAAAAGATCCTGTGCAGGAAGAGTCACCCACACCATCATCAATAACTCCCTCTCATCTGACATCTTCCCAAAGGCCTTCAAAACGTCTCATGTCAAACTTCTACTTAGCCTCGACCCACTCTCCCCATCGAGCTACCACCCAATCTCCATCACCAGCTTCATTGCTAAACGAATAGACCATGCTGCAAATACGCAACCTGGCCTCTTCACAGAAGCCAATAGGTTCTTCAACCAAGCCCAACTGGGGATATCGACCCCCCTGTCGAACGGAATCCTCCTTGTCTCTATCTGGGATGACCTAAAAATAACTGCTGATTCAGAAGGATGTGCTGTATTCCTCCTCCTCCATCTATGTGCTGCCTTTGACACCATCGACCACACAATACTGAGGAACAGGTTCCTCTCCATAGACATCAAAGATCCAGCCCTCAATTGGATCTTCTCATTCATTTCTAATCGCTTGCAAATCATTTTCCTTCCACCTTTCTCCTCCACTCCTTGCCCGTCACAAAATGGGTCCCACAAGGAGCCTCTCTATCATCACTCCTCTTCAACATCTATCTAAACCCACTGCCTGCTTTCATCCAATCTCACAACCTTATCTGCTACAATTACGCAGACAACATCCATATCTTTTTCAAAATTCCCAGGACTCCAGCCTCCAACTTCCCAACCTCGCCTCCTGCCTCTCGTCTATCGACCTATGGATGACGACCAACCACCTAACCGTCAACCCAGGCAAATCAGAAATCCTAATATGCGGCAAATCCCTCTCTTTCCCCAACCTATACCATGGCCACAAGCCGGGGAGCCCCACCTGTCGCATCCACCTCCATTAAAAATATTGTATGCACCATGGATGCAGACCTATCTCTCTCCAAACACATCAACTCTGTATGGAGAACTTGTCACTTCCACTTAGACATCCGAAAGCAAATCTTTCCGTATCTCTCCTATCCTCAAAGAGTCTCTGGAATACTGACCATTATCATCTGCCACCTATAATACACCAACTCCCTCTATCTTGGCATCCCAGCACACCAGCTGAGGAAACTCTAACAAATTCAAAACTCAGCAGCCAGACTGCTACTTGCTCTCTCAGACAGAGAACATATCACCCGCCCTCAGAGTACTACATTGGCTCCCTATCAGCCTAAGAGTGACTTTCAAAACCATGTGCATCGCACACTGAGCCCTCATAATATTGGACCAGACTTCCTACAGCAAAAGATCATCCACTACCAACCCCTCAGAAACCTATAAGCGGGCTCCGCTTTCCTCCTCGCTATTCCCTCCCACCATCTGGAACACTCTTCCTCTGCATATCCGCTGCACCAAGGTCTACCTTTCCATCAAAAAACTCCTCAAACCCTCCCAATTTCCCACATTATCCTGAAACCCATCCCTAACCTTCCAATTCCCAATCCGAGCATACAAACATTCACAACCAGGCGGCACCGTCTGTTATTGCGGTGGCCACAACCTCACAGAACCAGGCTGAGCTGGCCATTATTGCAGCGGCCCAAACACCAACCACTAGCTTGGTTCTCTCAAGCACCATTCTCTCCCACCATCTGAAACATCCTTCCTCTGCACACATCCGCAGTACAGAGGACTACCTTTCCTTCAAAAATCCTCAAAACCTGGCTATTTCCCACAATATCCTGAAACCCATCCCTAACCTTCCAATTCCAATCCAAGCATATGAACATTGACCACTGCCGGGTTGCGCTGGCCGTTATCGCAGCGGCACAAACACCAATCACAACCTTGGTTCTCTCAAGCACCATTCTCTCCCACCATCAGAAACACCCTTCCTCTGCACATCTGCTGCACTGAGGACTACCTTTTCTTCAAAAGTCCTCAAAACCTGGCTATTTCTCACAATATCCTGAAACCCGTCCCTAACCTTCCAATTCCCAATCCAAGCATACGAACATTGACCACTGACAGGCGGTGCTCGCTGTTATCGCAGCGGCCCGACCTCACAGAGCCAGGTGGCAGTGGCTATTATCGCCGAAGCCTGGCCCTCACACACTATCAAATACCTATCATGACCTTGGCTCTCTTAAGCACCACTAGCTGGACACAGTCAATCGTCTCCTTTTCACACCTTGAAATGCCACAGGTTTGATTAGTCACTGCACCTGTCATGTATGGGGACAGCAGGCAAATCGCAGTCAAAGTTGTTGAGATAGAACGACAGCACTGCCGCACTCCGATAGATTGTGATGTCTGGCAGGGCATTAACCTGGGAGGAATTGTGTGCAATGGCCATGTCTCATGCCAGAAGGGCAGGTTGGGCTTTCTCATGTATTGCTCCTAAACGCAATCGCCAACTTGCCCTCAATTGCACTGGAAGGACATGAGGGGTGGCCAGGTATCGCACATGGATGAACTACACGGTTGGCCTCTCATGTTAAAGGTAACATTTGTGAAGGTTTTAGTGTGCGCACACTAACTGGGAAGATTTGCCATGCTCTTCACCTGGAAGAGCTTGAAAACATAGGCTGTGTTCCACTAGTGGCAATTTGTGGAGCATAGCCTGTCGCTGTCACTAACCATTTTGTCAGAGCTGCAAGAATTGACAGAGGATCACACTACCTGAGAAGGTGCACATACAGCAAATCTCCAGCCAAGTTTCTAGTTACGTATAAACGCATCACTCCGGTGGACATTAGCAACAGGCAGGTTTACCTGCACACATCAGAATACAGCAACGACTATGACAAATTCAGTCTCGCTGTTCACATAATTGTTCTGCTTTCTTACACCAGACTACGCCTCAACACCTCTGACATCAGTATGCAGTGAAGACCTATGACAAATTCGGCCAGCTGGACAAATAGGAAGTCTGTAGCACTCACACCATCTCCTGACCCCTCTCAGCACCCATCCACATGCCTGACCTCTTGGGTTGCTTTCTACCAGAGCCTGGGCAGCACTGCTAAGCCTTATGGTGGCCAAATGCACACAAGCATTCTAACCCTACTAGGTGATCTCTAACACTCTGGACTTCTGTCCCCAAGGGTGTTCCCACAACTAGCACATTGAGACTATAATAATGGTAAAAGGTACTATATAAATAACAACTACAATACAGTACATACAATGTATACAAGTAGGAAAACAATTCTCTTTTCAAACTCGTACTAGTTCATATTGATTAATTCTATTTCCTTTTAATGATTGTTTAGTGTTTGTTTCAACTGTCTCTGGATTTTGCCAGCATTCATTGTAGCACAAGCTGTTCAGGTCCTTTTCAATATGTACATAGCATTGGATGGACGCCCCTCCGTCTTGAGAAAGGACATCCTTCAGAGCAACCCCATATCTTAACACAGCAAGCTCCATATTCTTACCCAGTATGACAAGGGTTTCATATTGACTAAGCAACGCAGGCTATGTAGATTAACTTACTTGTAGAAGCAGAGAAGGTGGTGAGTTAGATGATGGAAGCCCTGCAATGTTCTTTATACATTTTCTATCACAGTCAGTGTTTTACAACAAAGGGAACACAGTTTTGCCCCATATAGGGCTGCCTGGCTAGCTTGCAGCAAATATGCTTCTATTGGACTTTTCAAAGCCACACCTCCATAATCATTTGCACATTTTGCAATACCCCAACTATACCTAGTTACTGACACATTTCAAAACAAAATTGTCTTAGTGCATGGCATGGCACAGCCTACCTTCTCACGTCTCCTCACCCAGATGTGAGAACCCTACTACACGTTGCAACTGCGCACAGGCAATCAAAGGCAACTACTAGGAACTCACAATTATCCAGTATTCTAGGGACCCATCCCTGTAAACATGCACCATCTGTGCCCTCTCATGCAACAGAGCAGGTCTAGAGAAATCAGAAACAACAGCATACCCTGAATGTGCAAAGGAGTGAAGGTGGGTGAGCATAGGGAACACCTCTGTTGGAGGCGTTAAGAACAAAGAGCGTCTGGTGATGGGAGCGTTAGTCCCAGTAAGTGCCTTGTGATGGGGGTGATCGCAGGAAGTATATGGTGGCAGGAGGGTGAGCACAGGGTTTGCCTGGGGTGGGGGGCTCTAAACAGGTGCTACTCACTGTAGTAGAGATACAAGAACTCACCCTATCACTATGAACCATAATTATGTGTCATGTCTATAAAATAGGACTAATGAAAACAATCACAAATTGCCCACATCCATACAGGTGATGCCAGGTATCTGCTTTTGCATGGCTCTTCCCACCCGGCAGATCACACACAGGCTAGTGGAGAGGTGGCACCATGCAACCCGCATTCGAACACCCAGCATTACTGAGCGAGCCTTTCCACTCTTCAAAGCAAGTTTCTGTTGCCTCCAGAGAATCGATCAAGCTCGGCTGTAGGCACTGCAGAAGGTTGGGCATAATGTCATTGATACAATGTGCTGGTGCCCCTCAATGTGTACATCCCACCTGACAGTGATGAGGAAGAGGATGTGATGTAACAACCTGCATGGCATTCCCACTGGAATTTGAGGAATGGACTTATCGCGAGGCAGCTATTGGTGGAGGCCCAGCAAGATATCAAAGAGAGTGCTCGTACATATGATGCATTTCAGTCTGCACATGTGGGCGCCCCTCAAAAGGGTTTACGCCCAGCAGGATGGGTGCGCAGGGAAAGGAAATGGCAATCTGGTATTATAACATAGCAACAATCCAGCCACTATTGGCACCGTTGGGGTTTGTGGCTAGGCTTCGTGCACATTCGTCACATGAGTGCCGAGGCATGGTATGCCCATCCAAGTTCTGTGACTGAGGCTAATTTGTGCTACAATAAGGCTTCTCCTATTTGAGAGCTGTCATCTGTTATTATTGTTGGTTCCACACATCGTTGTAAGGCAATCGGTCTTGAGGACATGATATACATGTATTGGGACATGGCAGGTACCACTGCACAGTTGCACCTGTCCAATCTCCACCTCTAGTGACCTGCACATGTTAATGCAGTAGGAACTAGTACATGTCATCTCAAAAGGAGAAAATACATGCATGTGTGCCGTAGAACAGAAACACTTAAGTCTGGACCATCAACATGAGAGCTTGCCTGCTAAAATAGACATAGCAAACACTGGTACATGCGTTCACTGCTGTATATGCTTGAAAAAGAACCTTTAATTTAAATAACCTACTGACATGCCTTTTGTCTGCTACCCGGACCCTTCCCCCAGAAGTCAACTCCAACACACACCCCTCCCTCTCCTCACAAGTCAACCCAACACGCCCTCCTCCCCTTCCCCAGAAGTCAACTCCAACACACCCCAATCCCCCTGCCCCAACTTCAACCCAACAAACACACCTCCCCCAGCCACAAAAGACAACCCCAACACACAACCCTCTCCCGCCTCTAAAAGTGAATCCCAACCCTCACCTCAGCCCCTCCCACATATATCACCCAAACAAACCCTAAACCAGTCCATGTGTGAGTATTATGTCTTTTGTAGGCGCGTATTGGCGTGGGCTCTTCCCTTTTGCATTTGAAATGCGAGGTGGGGGATATATATGCCATGTAGAGCGACATGGAATATTGCCAATGGCAGATTAATATGTGGTGTTCACAGAGCTTTGTGGTGTCTGGGATCTTGACACAACTGAATTGAATTATTGCAGGGGCTAGCACAACTTCATGGCAAGCAGTGTGATCGGATTTGTGTTTTGCTGCACATTCAGGTGTTGCATTGATATGTCCTCCTAGCGCTGGAGCTGTTTCTCCATCTCCTTAGGATAGATGATGGACTGGTGTTGTACGTCACTGTACTCATCCAAACTGGCAGGCGGGCCCATCCCGGGAGGTATGTGGACCGGCATGGGATGTGTGGACTATATTGCAGAGGTCCATGGTTGAGGTAGTGATTAACTGGGGACCAAACACATGTACCACCTTGATCTCCATAAGTGTCGTCAATGCCTATTATTATTGGTTGTAGAAACTGAGAGCTGTAGAGCTGTAGCACCGAATTCACGTCGGAAGCGGCCACGTTACACGGTATACTGCGAGGGCGAGACAAGCTGTGTAACTGCTGGTGCGGCTTGACGCGCGGCTTGAGGCTGGCGTGGCTGTGGGTGTTGGGTCCTTTCCTCGAGCGTCGCATAGCCGGAAGCAGTGATCTGTGAGACGTGAGGATCGAGGATCGAGGCTGTGAGGACCGTGGAGGGGCTGGGGAGAGCCGCGGAATCGCGGAACACAATTGAACTGAACGGAACGAGGCAGAGATCTGTGGGTGAGGCGTGAGGCGTGTGCAGCAAAGGTGAGGAGCTGCGAGTTGCGAGTGGAGAGCTGAGGGATTGTGTTCTCCCTCCTCCGCCTCGCAACGCCTCGCATCGCCCCCCACCCCCCTGCATCGGCCCCCCCACCCTAAATCAGCGTGGGCTGTAGTGCCTCTGGGGAAGTAACCATCGGAGGGGTCTGGTACCTAGGAGGCAGAGTGCCCGGTGCTTCTTACTCACCCCCCTTATTCACCCCCCCTGTTCCCTCCCCTCCCCCTATCCCCTCCCCCTCTCTCCCTCCTTTGGGCTTGCTATCTCTCTCCATTGCAGCGCACCTGCGTTACTGGTTGTTGTCCTCTGTGCCTAGAATAATGTTAGGTTAACTAGAGGCAACACTGGGAGTAACGCATAAACGTGGATGTAGATGTTCCCATCTACGTTGGAACTGAGCCTAGTATCTAATTCAGACTCACTCAGGCAGATTTGCAACCAAGCCCGTCAACAACTGTGTTAATTATCGGAGATCTGCACAATAATATCATCAAGAACCTTTGTGCGTGACTTGCAACACTTGATTGTGAGCGCCCTATAGCTCCAACTTAAGTTGCTCTACTGGACATTTGGTTAACGGAACTCCTTTTGTTTGTCTCACTTCGATACTGAAGGGAAGGAAGAGATCTAGTATGTTAACTGTTAAGAAGTGTTCTGCCACGAGGTATAACCTGCGGAACCAGAAAGACAGGTCCTCTACAACAGGAATGAAAAAGGGCAAGGATATGATACCTATTTCAAAAGAGAAAGGAGTTATTACCAACTTTTTCCCACCTCCAAGTACCCTAAACCCCACAAGTCTACTACCTAGTATGGAGAAGAAACCGGGTAGCTACAGTATGACGAACAACTCAGTGGGGCTGGGGGAGAGCACAATTGACAATAACTCTCTGTTAGACCTCTGTTTATCTATGCAAAGAGCCATGACACCGCTACCTGGAGGTAACATGAGTAATCGATCTAACAGTTACCAACAGCAGTCATCAGTCTTACAACGTGAAGCATTAGATAGATTATCTGCTTCACCTAATCTTGAAGTTCATTTAGACTCTCTGGAACCTGAAAACAACAGCGACCAAGGAGAAGGCTGTATGAGCCTATGTGATTTGCAAGCTTCTGTTGCATCGGTACAATTTGCACTAAACATCTTATTAAAAATGTGCGGAAAAATACTAGATGTGACCCTTGCACTTGCGACAGGAGATATAGAAAAGAAGAACCCGCAGGAGCCTGAGCCCGCGCCTATCAAGGACAACACACATGTTGGCTCTGACGTTGGGACTTTGGACCCAAACATTACCAACAATTCGGAAATCTACTTATCGCGGAAACAGAGACGTTTGACTAAAAAAGCGATTGAAAGAAGAAAACGACAAAGGACAACAATTATACTACCTGACTCAGTTGAGTCAGTGGAGGAAATCCCTAGACCAACTGTAGGCAGTACGCCCAAAAAGGGACAAAGGAAAGTCAAACGGAGAGCAGCACAAGCCCGCAAGCGCAATGCAGGAAAGGAAGGGAAACTTACCAGTTGGCTTATTAAGGACAAAGGCAATACCTCACAATCAGCAGTGGTATTAGAACCAGAATTATCTCTATATGAAGAAGATCAGGATATGAATTCGTCCCAGAATAATACAAATAATTCATCAATTGTTACAATCCTGCCAACCAATGACCCTCAGATACCAACAGCAGAACTAGCTGAGGATAAGGGTAACAGTACAGCGCTGAGAAATGGAAGAATCTGCTTGATTAAAAACCTCTATCAATCCAGCAATCATGACTGGATTACCCGTTCAGCATTGATGACTTGATTGCATTCCATCCCGCAGTTGAGAGTGTTACGATCCGAGGACTTTGAATATGTTGAACCTTTGAAAGTAACGAGCTCAAGTACATCGGCTTTACATTGCAAATTTTTAGCAACTGCGGAGCTATTCCGCAACTTCAAAATGACTCTGAGGGAAGTGGATGTGGAAAAAGATGTTGACCCCAATATTACTGACCCACAGTGGCCGACTCAGATGCCAAGGCCAACGACGGAAGAAAGGATCTTACCTCAGCTGCCTAAAGGCGACGCTATACAGATGGGAGACATACAAAAGGTTCTTAAGTGGTTAGTAGAGTCCTTGCCAGGAACAACAGTAAGCCAATGAGATCTAACCGTAATATCATGGAACTGCCGGGGGTTTAGTCACCTATAAGCACCTGACGGCTCTATCCCCTTACTAACAGGCCATACCTGTATATGTCTGCAGGAGACGTGGCTTACGACCAGTGTTCTCCTAAATGGATATACCATATATCAGGTGTTGGCAAAAAAGGGACAAAGAGGCAGGCCATATGGAGGTTTACTAACTGCCATTTTACATCCACAAAGATCTGCCCGTATCTATACGAATATGGAGGAATTCATATTAGCAGTAGAAATAGATCTCCCTGGCAAGGACAAAATGGAACAGGTCCTGTTGGTCAATGTATACAATCCACCGGAATCCTCGCACACAGAGCATATTCAGGAGGCTTGCCACGAATTATTGATCAACTGGATGACAGAATCAAAGAAAAATATGGTGATCTTCGCCGGGGACTTTAATTGCCACCTGATTGGAGAGACGAACATAAGTAAAAATCCTTTGCTGAAGAAAACTGTCAAGCTGACATATGCAAGGGTAAACACAGAAGGATGGTTATGGTTTAATTTCTTCAAGTCATGGAACTTTGAAATTTTAAACGGCAGAACCATCAGTGATTAGCCGGGAAAATCCACATGGGGCAACTCCAAATCCAGTAGTACACTGGATTATATTTATGTAAGCCCCACCATGACTACTTGGGTCACAGATATGGTGATCAAGGCTAATGATTGGAGTGACCATGCTACTCTGACACTATCATTTAATTATGTTATACAGCAGGCATCATGTAGCTCTATTGGAGAGTTGAAGACAAATCATGCTATCTCCAGGATTCGGTGGTCTGATAATAACATTAAACGTGCCACAAAATATACAGTTAACAATCCTAATCTATGTCGTTCAGATCTCTTGGCTATGTCCAGCAGGGAGATTGAAGAATGGATCACAGCATTTTCAAATCGCCACGCAGTAGTTAAAACAAATATGCTGGCACCAGAGGCTAAGAGTATTAATAAATTTGACATTGAAATCAGAAATGCGAAGCGAACTTTAAGAGCCGATCTGCGAAAATTACGTAAAGCTTCAATTACAACGCATAATTATCTGGCCTTAAGTAAGAAGCTGAAAAAGGACTATAGAACATGGCTCAAGCAGAAACGCTATGCAACAAAATTGCTCAGATGGCAAACAACAGTCCAAATACTATGTTCTGGGAACTCCCGATCGATATGGGGACTGCTGAGTACGGCTCGTGGAGATACCAACACCCCCTTAACCAACCCGATCGGTATTACCCAATGGGAGGAATTTTTGAAAACCCGGAATAGTATGAATCAGGAAAACCACAGGAGAGGACCAGCGAGGGTAGACATATAGCCCCTTTTAAAGTATCTGCTGAGTCATTGATTACAGGATAAAAAAGCTTAAATCTTCCAGAGCCCCAGGACCTAATGGACTAGCAAATGCCGTTTTAAAAAGTAATCCAAAATACTGGGCAGAAGTCCTCGAAATACTCTTTGAAAAAATCTTGAAGGAGGGACAAGTCCCAGAGTCTTGGCAGACAGCAATCTTGATTCCTGTATACAAGAGAGGTGACCGTACAGATCCTGGCAATTATCGCCTGCTTTCTATGCTGGACTGTACGGGCAAGCTATTTGCAGCATATTTATTACAAGAACTGCAAACATGGGCAGACAAAGAAAAGATTCTCGACCGTTTTCAATGTGGATTTAGGAGTGGATATTCCACAACACACAACCTTGTAGTAATGGACATTCTCTGTAACAAGGCTAGAACACCAGGTAATCCGCCTTTATACGCCTTGTTCATAGACTTTAAGTCCGCTTTTGACCTAGTGCCGAGGGAACTACTGTGGGCCAAGCTTGAATATCTGGGATGTCCTAAAGGACTATTATACTACCTCAAGTTATTACATCGTAACACCACAGTCTCCCTCAAGTTAGATGTAAAAGGGAATATGACTAATAAGATCGCTCAAGACTGTGGTGTGAAACAAGGATGTGTTACGGCACCTATATTGTATAACTTGTTTGTCCATGATATACCAAAGGCACTATCTCTGGAAAATAACTGTCCCCCCAAGATTGGAACCGCCCATTGCGTAGTCTTAGCATATGCAGATGACCTCGTCATCATGGACCATACTATTAGCGGCATACGGAGATCAGCAGAAGCATTATGGTTCTATACCCAAACCCATGGTCTGGCTATTAATATGAATAAAACTCAGATGGTAAAGTTTAGTTCCAAGAAGTCATCACGAGTCAGCTTAAACATATACGGGACTTCAATCAGTTACACCCCGTATTATAGATACTTAGGTGTCGAGGTTGAGCCTAAGGGGCAACATACTATCTGTAAACAAACCAGAATAACTAGAGCGACACAAGTTACAGCACTTATCTACCGCTTCTCTAAAACCTATGGTGGGTACACCATCTGGTCAGCACACCAACTTTATCTCCAGGTATTAACACCAATGATAATCTATGGACTTGAGGCACTGCAATTGATGGACCTAGACTGGCTCCAAATCCTTGAAGGAAAATTCTGGAAAATGATACTTAGTCTACCGGGATGCATCCCAATGGCTATTCTTAGACTAGAATTGGGCCTTATTTCCTAGAAGTCCTTAGTACTCAGGAAAAGAGCAGAACTATATTTAAAAGTAACATCTGATACAGATAATTTACTGTTAGCTGCAATTCATTCTGAGATTAATAAAGCTTCTTCGTATTTATTTATGAAAAAGAATATTAACAACTACCTTGAAGCTATTGGCTGGACCCAAAAACAACAACTGGTCTCAACTGCCTTGCTTAGAGCACTAGCCAAGAAATCTGAATTACACGACTGGATCAGCAATTTTGCACATTTGGAAGAATTAAAACGCTATAAATTTGTGCAATTCATGAATTACACTTTCAAGAAACCTTTATTTTATTTGAATCTATGCCCTTGTCCGCGCCTAAGAAGATTCATTCTTTTGCTAAGGATCGATCAGCTACCCGTACTGCCATAAGTGGGATCAAGAATAATCACGCCCTATCCGAACGTGGCTGTAGGCTGTGTAAGAACAAGATGGAAGTGGAATCAGGAAAACACGTCCTAACCAGATGTACGGCTATGACAAAACACTATATAACTTATTATGCAGACTTTGTCCATAACCCGGAATATGTTGGTAGCAACGATTTTTGGCAAAGAGCAATTAATGCTAAAGGAATGAAATTATATATTGCAATTTATAATGTCTGGATGATTGTCGAGAAATTATTATATATATGGGCACAAATATATAATTACCTGTGTGTTCAGGGAGGTTTAGTCTGGGAATAAGTTATGTTGGAAACAAAAAGATTACTTATGTATCATTAACAACTGTTCCTGGACTTGAACCTTGTGAAAAGGTAAAAGAGTTAATGTCTAGCAAACAAGGGGCCTAATGGCCCTATTTATGTATTCTTGTCTCTTATCTTTTTCCTCTGATATGTACGTATTTTTATTTTTAAATTTTCATTATGTGGTTATTAGTTGTTTACTTTGTAATATTATATTTTATATTATGTGAAAAGCTTATGTTAAGCTATAACACATTAATAATAAAATAAAATAAAAATGATTATTGGTGTTGTGTGTGTGTGTGTGGTGCCAGTGCCCACATCCATGGTGGTTTCACATATGTCCAAGGTCACCAGTTGGGGGAGGGGCTGAGGCGCAAGACTTCCTTGTTCATTCCAAAGCCACATATTGTGTCACCAGTGTCTGCTCAGGCATGACTTTTGCACTGGCTGGGCTGGCCCGCTGGCCTGACTGGGCTATCCGGTCATATTGTGCTGGATGGACAGTGTATGCTGCCTCAGTGTTGGGTTTTCTCCTTCCCTTTCTCTCCTGCAGGAGTAAGTGCAATTTAAGGACCTTCTTCCCTGTTGTGCTGTTTTGGATAGTGCAGGACTGGCTTTCAATATGCTGGTAAGTGGGACGCAGGTGGCAGGATGATATGTGGCAGTAGGTTGGGTGCCAGACAGTTCTTTTTCGTCACTGGCTGTGTTCTCTGTGAATTCACATGGATAAGAGGTGTTAAGTATTTGTTCTCTGGTCCTTCATGTGTAGCCAGGTAAGGGATGTGCCCATGTCAAATCACTGTCTGTGTGACTGGGGAGTCAGTTGTGAATCGCCTGCGTGCAAAGTGTATGAATGCATGTTTTGAGTTTGGTGCTGGTGGCTCCTGGACCACAACCTATGGAATAAGATGAAAGGTGTATGTTGGTGGAGGTGCCTACAGGTTTGTGTGGAGTTTGGCTGAGATGTGACAATGGTGCTGACTACATGCTCTTCTAATTCCAAAAGTGGCCCTCCCTGTTACAATACATCAGGCATCACCCCGCGCTACTTCCGGCCTTGCATCCCAAGCCATAACATAGGTTATTTATATGAAATGATGTTATATTTACCAGCTGCACCCGGTAGTCCTGCCCCAACCTGTGTCACCGTTTACAGTAATGCATCCTTGTGGGCTGAGTTGAATCCAAAAGGTGACTCTGCTAGGCACATAAAGTTCCTCTTAATGTAATATGTGGATGCACGTTGGATATGATGGCAACCCCTGCCCTCATGGTCAGAGACAGAACCAGAGGATGACGCAAACTGGTAAATTTGCCAACATGGTCATGTTTTTTTATGAGGGGGATTCACGACCCAGGCACACCTTCGCCTCTACTCCCTTACCCTATCCATGTCCTGCCTTTTTCCCTTTATTTCCACCTTTCTTCCCACATTTACTTTCCTTTTCATACCAACCATACATATCTATGGGCAGTCTGGAAATCGGTCAGAGTGTTATGCAATTTTATGCTGGTTATTTTTATACAGCACATATCTCCACCACAGCAGAAACACTTGTGTACAGGCGTGTTATAAATGGCTTATCCTATCATACCATATCATATATCACAGTGGGCTTTTAATACCATCCTTGTCCATATAGAAGCAAATTGTGACCCTACCCAGAGAAGGACAGCCGTACTATGGACTCTGGGGTGAAAAAGTAACGGAGTCATGTACAATAGGCAAGGGTGAGAGTGGGAAAAGCAGAAGTGGTGCAAAATCCATTGCAATGCAAACTTGCAACTCGAGCACCAGCCCTGATAACTACCGTTGCAAAACTACAACTGGTTTCGAGAAAAATGTGCACTGCAAACCTCAGACAGTCGGTGAGCCTCTCCTTCTCAGCATAACGAGTTGTCTAAAAGTGTTTCCTGATCACCAGAAAAATGACAAAAGGACATTATTGGAGCATATCGAGACCTGGTGCATTGTTGATTGAGGGGTTCATCCAGTTGATAATGAATTCCCTCAGATAATGATGTATTCAGAGCCTGGACCCCAATCTATTATGGGAACATCAGTCAGGTGTTCAGCCCTGTGCCACCAGTGTTACAGCAAACCGCTAGCGTATGAGTGCCTATGTGGTTGAAAAGAGGTCTACGTCATGCTCTTCAATGGCTTAGGTGTTGAATGTGCTGTTTACTGAGAGGATTCAATGGAGCCCAATGCTTGTGTACTGTATGTACAGGACATGTTCATGGACTTGCCGAAAAAGCAGAGAGTAAATAAAACCAATAAATAACAAACAAGAAATACTGAATGCATTGACAGGCATCATGTGACTATTTCCTGTGCCCCAAAAAGTAGTAGCTCAGATTACACACACCCGATAAAAACAAGCATTAAATAATTAATAAATAAATGAAGCACAATAGAACACTGCACATTACATTCAGTAGAATTCACCCTATACCAAAACAAGACTGGTGGAGCTGCTCAAAACCTATTGCCCTGTTGATTGAGGGGTCCACCCAGTGGCTGAGACATTCCCCCAGTTAACACGGGATTTACCAGACTCAAGCCCTGCTCATCAATCTATCATGCTTAAATCGGGTAGGTGATGAAACCCGCATTCACTGATGTTACACTGAACCACAGGTGCTTGCACATCTGTGTTTTTGAAAGGACATCACAGAAACACTCTCCTGATCGCATTATGTTGTGGCCATCGCCTGCAGGTATTGCCAAAGAGCCACCTAGTGGTGAAAAGATAAACAGGTTTCAGAAAGCTGTATCAGCAAAACAACCAATTCGGCCAATAAAAAAAGAGTGACATGTACAAAAGTTCCTTTCAAGAACAGTATCAGATCTATTATAATGGTAGTGCATCACTGTTAGTAAGGCATAAGATGATAGAAAAAAAAAGAAAAATCATTGTCAAATCCAATACTCCTGGCTTTGCAAATGCAGAGGATAATTCCTGTGCAAGCTTAACAAATACAAAATCTCACCACATGTATTTACAAAGTCAGACTATTGACTTTTCTATTATGTGTTTCTATTTGTTATATGGGGTAGGTGGTTCCTAAAAATGAAAATTATGCCAAGAGCCTTCTGGGGCCTTCCTTAACCCAAACGATGCAAATGTTTTTGTTTTTTTTCAAGGCGGTAACAGAAACATTTTAAGAATTTTCCAAAACCAAAGTGAATTTGCACCCTGCTTCAAAAGCCGCTGATCCTCTACCACAATATATCAGTGCCCACGTGCCCAACACTTGTAACCTGCACAGCACAGCCAGATTAAACCTGCTGAAAAATCTACAGAAGCGGAACCCACTTTACCTAACAATCTTTGGCAAGCCTGATTTCTACTCTTCTCATCAGCAGGCAAGACGATCACCCCATCTTCCTCATGGTACTCTCCCTTTATTTGTTCTCTGCCCTAATCTCCCAATACATCCATGGCCTGGTCCCTCCATGCTAGGGCTCTCTCCCACTGCTCTACTTCTCGAGCTCTACTTTTTCAAACCGTACCCAACCCCGCTGAGCCAAGCCCATGGGACACTGCAATCAGTCCTGTATCACCCTTTGTCCCTAACACTGGAATTCCCTGCATCATGTAATCAAAAATGCAACCAACCATATTACAAGCCTGCAGACTAGCACCAAGCGTACGGCGTGCTACATACAGGGCAGCCGTTAGCTCTTGATTCCGGCAATCCTCTGCTAAGCCCTTCCGATGGGCTCAGGCTTGCACTCTGTTCCTCCCCTCCTTTGCTATGCTGCCAATGTGCCTCGATGACACCTTACCTCTTGCATCTTTTTGTAGCCACAGTGGTCCATAGGCAGCTGGATACATGCATGTGTTTGATAGGAGCTACATATTACAGCATGTTCTTTGCCTGCTGACATGTATGGTGGCAATACCGCATTTCCTTCACATGCCCCAAGTGAAGGGATAGCATTTGTCATGCATGAGCACCATGTTTTGGGATGCCGGCTTAGATGGCGTGTATTTCGACTGTTGTGCTCCAACACCAGAGTATTCCTACTACAGACTCCTACAACTTTGTTTCTTGTGATTAATAACTTTGTCATGTCTTTTGGAATCGCTGTTTTTCTTCCACCCTGTAGATTTCCATTTGAGACTTTTTTGCAGTTTGTATTTGTAACTGCGAACTTCGGGCTGTCTTCTGAATTTGTAATCTGTCTCCTTTCTTCGGATAGTCAACTTTGCTCTCCTCATTCTTGCTCACTTGGCTGGCTTCCTGACTTCTGACTCCTCTTCAGGCTTCTCCTTTGCAGCTGATTTGAATAGCACTCTGTCCCTTCAACTTGTTTGCTGGTATTCCTTTGGACTTCTTCCCTCTTCCCTTGAATGTTTACTGCCCGTGCTTTGTCCTGTTAAGTGTTGGCTATTAGGTGGCGCTAAAATCGCTAACTATAAAGCCAAAACGATTGTCATTAAAATATGAGCTTTAACATAAGAGCTTGAAATAGAGGCTTTGAATGTAGGTTTGTAATGCTTTTCAACGCAGAAGACATATGAGGCTGGATTTATGTAGTTTGGCTATGTGTCCCACCCTGACGCCCATTGCTAAGTGATTCCCACGCATTTTCCCTCCAACCACACCTCTTTTTGCACTGAATTTGTACTGTGTGGTGAATTTGTCAGCCATTTTTCCTTCCAAAATGACAGCCACCATGTTTTAATGTTATAAAAAAAGTTATTTGACTTGATTGATGCTTTAAAATATATTTACTGCAGGTTCCATGTTATGTTACACATTTCACCATATATTTTATTAAAAATAAACAAGGTAGTCTAATAGTTATGTTTTGGTTTTAAATGGATCTGAAAATGTGCATCTAGTGACCTGTGGGGGATTTGTATAGTGTTTTTTGTGTAAGGAGCACTTAATTGGCTGTGCAGTGCGCAATGTCAGTATGATATGGGTAGTTCTCCAGTCTTTGTGTGTTTACACCGTGCAATCATTTATTTACTTTTGTGTTCTACCGCTGTGCTTCTGCAAAGGTGCTGTCATTGATCATGTTTACTGTGTCGAAGTGCCAATGAGTTTGTTATAATTTTGCCCTGGGAGCACCCTGTATGTGTCGCTCCACTCACTGTACAAGGCTCATCTCCTGCTCCACATCAACAGCGCCGCTGCATACTGTGCCCCTCAGCAGCTGTGACCCGCGCGGTCTCTCTGCACTGCCACTGCTTGTGGGAGAGATTATATGGCAGGGTTGGCTCCGGCAGCAGTTGAGCACACGCTGGAAGAGGCAGTGTCTAAGCTGTGTTGTGACAGCTGCTCCCACACGCCCACAGTGCATGTCACCAGTTTGCACGGAGCACAGAAACACGGCAAGGGAGTGGTCACAGCAGCTTATCTCTCCATTAAAAAAGGCTATAAAAAATTCATTAGAATTTGTATTTTATAACACACTTAATACCAAAGCACAGACCAGGGATTCGAACCACTGTTGCTCTGCATCTGTCTTGCTATGAGACAAACACTTTGCCACTGAGCTATACTACCTGTGATCCTAGATCAACTTTGTGGAGGATGGACATGACTTAAAATGCTTCTTGGGAAAGCTTTTCAGGGCTGCATCAGATTTGTGAAATAATTACATTTTGCTGAAAGTGAAGTTATTACAATGGCTGATTGCTCAAGATTTACGAAATTAAGAAGCACATAGGGGCTATCTGTGTATTTTCTTCCCTAGTGCAATTGGCGCAATTTTGGGAACAGTCAAGCGCATGTACGGTTTGTTTCAAACACAAATGTTTGAGTGCCATGCTCAGTGACAAACAAACAACCTGTGTGCAGCTACTTAAACAATGTGCTTCTTTATCGAAGCTCAGAACGTTCATGGTGCAGCCCTGGGATGTGAGTGTAGGTGAGAGCTCAAAGCAATTGGGTACTTAGGGAAAGTTAAGGAATGCCATCTTCTTGCTGAATAAGAATAACTTCAGCTGACGCAGATGGCACAGTAGCGGGCGATACATTCTGTGAACGGAGGGGTGCAGACTAGGTTAAACCCTTAAGAGCTGCATATTCGTGTTTAGTTTTGTACCCTTTACTTAGAGAAGAACAGTCAAACACCCCCCATTATTTTGCAGCAATGTCTAATGAAGCATTATGGTGACAAGTGTGTACACTGCTCCCAGCACAGAAGGCAGGCAGGGCAGTTGCAGTCCCCAATTATAAAGGGATGAGGTTGGAATACCACTCACCACCCTGCCCCCATTCACCCTGTCTCATACCTCCCTGAAACCACCTACCTGCCGTACCTCATCCGACTTTGCCACCCTGCACCTGTCCTACCTCACCCCTCCAGGCCTGCACCCACTCTACCCACCTCAAACCTTTCTGCACCCACCCTACACACCTCATCCATCTCTTCGCCACCCATCCTGCCCCTCTCTGCCCCACCCATATACCCTACCCATCAGACCTGCTCAATTACCCTATCTCATCCTTCTCTGCTGGATACCCCACCCCACTTTGCCCCACTGACCATATCCCACGACTCCCTAACCTCACCCACTCTACCCCACACCTCTATGTCCCAACTACTCTACCTCACCCTTCTCTATCCACAAAGTCACCCCTCTCTTCGATCACCCACCTACCCACCTTACCTCACCCCTCTTGGCCCCATACCTCACACTTCAGTGCCGGCACCCGCCCTACCTTATCCCTCCCTGCCAACACCCTTCCTCATTCCTCCTTGCCAACCCCACTGCTCCTACATCACCCCTCCATGCCCGTACCCACACTACCGACCTCACGGCTGTCTGATCCCAACTGCCAGACCTGCTTCAGTCCCTGATGCCCACTAGTCCACCAATCCTTGCTCCCCCCTTCTCTGCCCACTGACTGCGTCTGTAACACCATAACTCCTACTTCAACACTGCCTATCCCCAATCCCCACGCCAACTCTAGCTCGTACATGCTTACCATGGCACCCTGTCACCCTGTTATCACCCACCTTAGCTCACTCCTGCTCCACCACTCCAGCTAACCCCAGAAATCCCTATACTTATAATACAAGAAATGTCTGCAAGTGTGTATTTGCTGACACATAAAATTATCACATTACTTTGATACAGCACAGTGAAGAGAAATCTTTCTATTGTGCCCAATTCTGCGTGCTTGCAAGCAGTAACTTAGACACGTTTGGAATTTCAGGGCAAGTAGAACCGAAGTATTTACTGCACTGTTACTTGTTTTTTTTTGTTTTTTTTAAAGGTTTTACAAGTCCAGCAATTTATTTATTGGAATGGGTTAGCAGGTGTTAAATAGAACAATATTTGTTACTGTTTTATTTATTTTATTTAGTGTGTCATAGTTGAAAATACGTTTCTTTCTTTTTTCTTTTCGTGTGGGGCAAAGAGGGGTGAGGTAAGGTGGGTGGTCGAAGAGAGGCGTGAGTTTGGGGACAGAGAGGTGTGAGGTAGAGTGGTTAACAACTTCTAATGCCAAAACGGTTGCCAATGCCTGTCTATTCTGCAGTTTTTTGTTGGTTTCGCTCTTCAATCTGTCTGCTCAGCAACACCCTTGTGCTGTCAGGTCCTGCACACCAGTGTTTGTTAACCACCTCAATTCTTTGTAGGACTGTTTTCTCCACATCTGCCTCCAGATTACATAACACTTTTAACAGGTATCAATCGATTCACTTGCAAAAGGCACATTATAAGTTCAACGGTGTTACCTCATTCTAGCTGCTCGTTTCCACTTTGCTTCCACAGCAGAGGACAGTATACGGCAGACAGAAGCCCCTACTCCTTCGCAACCCCCCTCCCCCCACACACACACCTTTTATCCTGTTCTCCAGAGAAAATGCGTTTGTTCTGGCTGATCTCAGAAGAGGTATGGAGTGCTTCCTCCATGGACTTGGGCGACTGTGATAATGGTGAACTCAAGATATACAGCAGCAACACTTAATATTGTTCACGCCCTGCGGAGGAGGGTATTCCCTACAGTGCAGTAGGTATTCCTTTATTTTTTAACCCCCCCATACCCAACAACAATATTGAAAAAACACCATTTCAACAGGCTACATGAAGGAACAAAACAAAAATGGTCACAGCCCTTTGGTGACCTGACTTTCCTTGCAGGATCCTACTTATATTAAAATGTTAATATTCATATTTTCTAAAAACTTGTTTTTTACTCCAAAAAATACAATGGTTTCTAATGCTATGGGTCTGGACAATGTGTATTAGCAGTTAGCACTTTCAAAATTAGATTCTGAATCCTGCAGGGCAGTGAAGGTCCCTACAGTTTTGCAGCATGTGAAAGAGATGGATTTACTTTACATTAGTAGTCAAGAAATGGAGGTGGTTGGGGGCACCATGGAAGGAGCTGTGGAAAAGAGTTGTGATACAATTCCCAAACCAGAGACATCATTGGCTTCAAGCTGCTGCTGATGGACAACTGGGTGTCACTGAATACTCCTCCAAGTGGTCTGTCAGAAAGCTAGAATTCTCTGTAGGCAGACTACACACGGAGAGACTGGAGGAGGAGGAACAGAGGGCATGTGACGGATGCTCATCCAGTCTGACTTTTCTTTTCATTCTAGGACTCTAGTCATGGATTTCAAAAGAGAAAATGAAATCTACAAGTACCAGCATGAAACAAGAAACTATATTATGGGTTGAGCATCAAACAAACGTCGTGGGCATGTTGTCATGTACAGAAGTGAAAAAAGAAATGGAATAAGAGAAAGAGAGGCAGACATACAGAATCAGAGAGCGTAAGTGAGAAGAAAAGAGAGAGAGATGGGTTTTGAAGTAGAGTCGTGTGTAGCACAGCCCGGCAAAGGCAGATGTTTAGATCAACTACAGCAGACGTTAGCTCTGCTCAAGCAGCACTCGTGTGCCCTACTGGGCTCCTATCATTAGCCCCTTTGCTTGCCCCTAGATCCTGATTGATTAAGTGTTCATCCACTGAGTTTTGGGTTGGTCTGCATAGTGGTACAGCGTATGTGTTAGGGGCAGTGGGCCCAGGATCCCTACCCTAAGAAGACTCCTGAATTACTCAATCTCTGTATGTTCTGTGAGTTTTGTGGCGTCTTCTAATAGGGCCCAATAACTTATCTTCTAAACCAATAG
This sequence comes from Ambystoma mexicanum, assembly GCF_040938575.1. NCBI lineage: Eukaryota > Metazoa > Chordata > Amphibia > Caudata > Ambystomatidae > Ambystoma > Ambystoma mexicanum. Next base: position 82,501,270 of record NC_090941.1, read on the forward strand.
TGGGGCTGCTATCCAACTGCGGATCCCCAGTGGAGTCATGACCTATAGGTTGGCCTGCCATGGATCCTAGATGTAGCTGTCCCTGCAGTCAATGTGTCTCTAATAATTGAGTCATGTTCCCTCTGCTTGTGGAGTCTTTCTTTTTAAAAGGGAGATATGCCCGCTGCAGAAATGAGAAATAACTGAGTTAAAAAGATTGAAGGAAGAAATAAGCTGAAGAAATTTAAAATGTATTGCAAGGATAACAAACACATCAGAAGGCAGATTTATGATTTCAAGATGGCGTCTGTAGTGATGTATACCTTCACCCTTCCATCAATAAACAAGGAAGGCATTGCCATGGAAAAGGGCAGGTGAATCACTGGATAGAGGGGGTGCAACGAGGTGCAATGGTGATGCAATGAAGCACCAACATCCACTTTTCGCATCACAGAACTGCTGACAGACAACAGTGTAATTGTAGATATTCCTTCAAGGCTCTGGCAGAGAGCTGAAGCTCTCTTGGGATTCAAAATGTTTTTGTTTTTCTTAATCACCCTTCTCCCTACAACATATTTCTCTGTGCACTGATACCTTCACTGGAATTGTAGCTAGTGACTCAAGCATTCATGATCAATCAGTGCCCCAGAAAAACATCAAACTAAGAATGTTAATATTGAGTTCGCTAAAGTCCCACTGTTGTATTTCATATCTTGACTTTTTAAATAAATCAATAACTCTTGGTTTTCAAATAAGATAACATTTTGCATTCCCCAATAGTTTTCCTAGTACAACGTTATTACTGGCACCTCTCTACGCATTCCGTGCATGTGAATAAGTGACTTGCAGAAAATATATCAGATTAATATTTGCAAGTACACAAATCTTAATCTGGCCAGAATATATACATACGCACTGTAGGTCTTTTAGGAAGTGTTGCATATAAATCATACCATAAAAAAGCAAATATTCATCGAGAGTGAAAAAAGTTCAAATTTGTAGCTAATAGTAAATAAAACATTCAGCCATGAGTGCATCCTTTCAAAATTAATCTAAGAGCATTGTCCTAGACATATGTCACACTAGCAGGGGCAGCTCCAGCCACTGGCTGGGGATTGCTGAAGCCCTCCCCTAATGTTGATGAAATCATTGTCAAGTAGCCCCCGCAGACCTATCGCAAGCCTCTCCAGCAGCTTCCCTCACGCGGTGACCAATAACAGTGCCTTTCAATCCACACTTTACTTTAGCAGTGATTGTATAATAGGGGGCACCTGCAGAAGGCAATTTAATCAGTGATGACTAATGTTTGAGAAGGAACTTATTCTCTGACCCCAGGGCTTCTATTAAGGTTAATGCTTGGTGATCTGCACTGCCACTGAGGCATGCATTTGAAAGCCCATATTGATTTTTGAATCTGCTACCTGCAAAGTAAATAAAATCATAAAGTAAACCTTTTTTTTTAAAAAAAAACTTTGGAATGCCGATTAGTCTGTGAAATTAGCTTGTTCACATTTTGTGGCACTTTGTATTTTTTTTAATCGAAGGGTTGCTGGGGTAAAGTATCTATATAACAAAAGAAATTCCACCACTGGATTCTGCTGTACGAGTTCTTTACAATCAAAACGTAATTCTATAACTACAGCTTTCAAATCTGATGTCCCGTTTGATGCCTTAGAACTGACAACAAAAATTAAGGCACATAATACACATGTCTTGAAGTCAATTAGTTACACCTTCCTAAAAGAGACTAGTAAAATAATTTAATTTATTGTACACAATTAGAGTAGTTGACTTATACACAATTTAAATCATTTACAAATAGAGACTCTCTAATTAACAGGAGGCCAGGGGACAGTACCTGGAGAAAGCACTTGCAATCATTAGCAATTCCCAAAGGATTTAAGCAGCCTATGTACATGGGAGAGTACCCTGGGAAGATAGAATCTCAAAAAGCAGGAATAAAAGGGAAAAGACTGAAAAAAGTGAATGAGGGCTAGATTACCCCAGAAATATTACTTGTTAAAACCAACATTTTAAATACAGAAAGGAATGTTGTGTTCCCCGGCATGGGAGAACTATAATTTCAAACAAGAAAGAGTACAGTTGTAAACCTTCTTCCGTTTCTAAATCGGATCGCAATCCTAATAAATATTTCATATATAGTTGTTGCTGTTCTCATTACGTATGTACTGTATTTCTTTTGCATCATTAACAGCATTACATTGAAGAGCTGTTTCATATAGTTAAGCAGGTGACTTAATCATACATGCTCTTTTAGGCAATGCCTTCAAATCTTAAAAGTAGAATAACCCATGTGGCAATCATAGCAATTTCAAATTGTCCCCTATCAGGTGTGAACTATTCTCCAGTCCTCGCTTTTAGGCTCTCTTAATGTTACATGATGGTACTTGTAGTCATGCATTTATATTTATAACTCAATGAAAAAACTTAGTTAAGGTGCAGTTGTGCAGATTTAACACAACAAAACCCTTGAAATTCAGCGATTGTGGGAAAGTATAACCAGCTTTACAAAGCACGCTCCCGTTGATGTCCCCCATAACGCCATTTTGTATGTTGTGAACCTCTTCACTTCTAATATGTATCTACTCCTGAGCTTTGCAACGGGAACGTGCTGAGTTAAGGTTGTCATGACTTCCCACATCGACTGAATTTCAAGGGTTGTGTTGCATTAAATGGGCACAACTTAACTGCACCTTAACTAAGGTTTTTATGGTGAATTTCAAGGATTTTGTTGTACCATGTTTTTTTACAGGCCACAAGGTATGGCCTTCGGCCATGTCCACTGTACATGCTCCCCCAATATGTTTCTTGTGGCCACTCTAAGTGTTTTTCGGGCCCATTGGCTAGGGCTTCAGCCCTGGCCAGTGAGGACAGCTTTCTTTCCTTATCACTAGCCATGGGCTTCACCCATAACCATTTGCCCCGGCCTTCGGTCGGGGCCCCTTTACATGTTGCCCCAACAGCTTTCATCCAGTCCTACTAGCCATGACCTTTAGCTGTGGCCAGTGCCCATGGCCTTTGGCCTTGGCCACTCTACATATTGCTCCATTATGTTTCCTAGATGGGCCCACTTGCCAATGGCCCCGGCCGTCAGACGTGGCCACACCACTTTTTTTTAGCACACTGGCATGGCCTTTGGCCATGGCCAGTGACCACAGCCTTTCACTGTGGTCCCTTGGCATGTTGCCCCAATAGGTTTTGTTGGGGCCCACTAGCCATGGCCTTCAGTCATGGCCATTGACCATGGCCCCCAACCATGTCCACTTTACATATTGGACTATGAGGTTCCTTAAAGTAACCCAATAGCCATAGTCTTCAGCCACACCCATTACCCCCACCTCACTATAGCTGTAACATTCCACTTTTTTTTATTAATCACATTTTTAACTCTCTTTGTAAAAAAAACGTTTTCCCATAACCGTGTTTTGTATAACACTGATACTATTGATATACTACAAATAACTCAGGTTATTCATAAAATAGCCCTGGTTATTCGTAAAATAACCCTGGTTACGAGAATAAGTTTGAGCTCTGAACTTGGTCCCAATCTACGCCCACCCCCTGCCCAAATTCCGTATGGTGTTCTCTTTCCCTATCCCCTCCTCTAACCTGATGCCATTTCCTCCTTTTTCCTCCTTTGAATGGCATTTGTTCCACTTTACGTTTTCGTCTAACCATGGTTATTTTGGAAATAACCCTGTTTATCTCTTGGATCGAACAAAAAAAATGGCTTTTTCGCTTCTGAAAAAGCCTCTCTATTGCAAAGCACCATGGGAGATATACCTATAATTTGGGGAGAATGGGGAACCCTCTTCTCCATCAAATTGTTTAACAACTACTGGATGGAATAACCCCAGACCTCCCCGAGAAATGGAGTCAACACTTTGTACCCAAGTTGTTTTCATACATCGTTCAATTCCATTCAACAGTATTAACTGGCATTTTGACTTTTTCTCTATGGGGAAATGAATGGGAGTAGGCCAAAAACAGCAATTGTTTGCTATCTTAATTGCTTTTTTTTCATTTTTTAACTAATCTTTCCAGTAATTTCCAGTCAGGGTTGTGGAGGTGGTCCATGACAAACTTTTTATTCGGAAAATATTGACCAAATCCGTCATGCGAGTCAAAAGTTATTAGCAATTAATTTTATCAGGTTTTCGATAGAACTTGATACTCAACTAAACGTTGCACTATAATGTGAACAAACTTACAAGTACTGTACATAAACGCAACATTTCATGTGCCTAAAGAAGCTAGGACTATAAAATAGGACATGTCATCTTTTCTGCAAGCTGTTTCATCACCATCTTAGGTGATTTTAGGTGACAAAAGCAGTCACCGGTTTGTTGGCATGAATAGCTTTTGTGCGCTTTTGCATTTTTTGTACTTCGCAGTTGTGTTATGCTGCTGCCTATGTTGTATACTATTTTGCAGCAAAACATGGACATATTAAGGTGCCCTCATCATATATGGTGATATATGGCAATATCCAGGGCCATCTTAAACACTGTTGGGGCCTGGGGCATTGACACCTTTAGGGCCTGACTCTTCTGAACCAAAGAAATGAATGGATCGAGAATCCCTGGTCCCCCACCCCCTCATCATGATCGCATCCCATGACCTGATATGCTTCATGGCCATGATCACAATAAGCATGAATACTCCCTTTCAGTGACCTTCTCCTCTTCATTGTTGTTGTAACCAGAATAAAAAACAAGTAGCATTTAAAAGGCAACAATAGCAGTCCACGACAAGGGTACTTGTGTTTGAGCATAGGTAGAGGACACTTTTTTTTCCTCACTAGCAGCAATGAGGAAGGGATACTGGCTACAGTATAAATGCAGGACACAGATCGAATGAAAAAGGTCTGCATAACCCAGAATAGAGCAAGGACTCCGATCAGCTGCCTCACAAAACGCAAAAGTGCTCAGGCATTTAGGATATAGGAATATAGGAGACCAATTGGAAGCAGGGAGAAAGCTACACATAAATAGCGGATGCAGATTAGGAGCTACCAGATAGGTGTCCATATCCAGACAGACTGAGGTTGGAAGAATGACATAGGAGGTCATTACGACCTTGGAGGTAGCCATGCCGCTATTTGCGGCATGGCTTCCCCCATTCCGGGTACCGGGTCCCCTGAATGGGGAAATACCGGGCCGTTCCGACCTTGGAGGGCCTGGTATTTCCCCATTGAGGGAAGCTGACCCCAGTACATCCCCATTCCCATTCGAGCCCCCATAGGGCTCAATGGGAATGGGGAGCATGCTAACAACGGGCCCGTTAATACAGGGCCCGTTGTTAGCATGCTGGGCCGCTCGCGGGACCCGTTAAGGACGTCTGGTTATACCAGGCGTCCTTACCGTTTCCCGCGAGCGGACCTCGTAATGATGCGGTAGGGGTTTAATGGGGCCGGCAGCTCTACCGGCCTCGTTAAATCCCTACCGTCAGGGTCGTAATGACCCCCATCATTGTTAAGTGTTGTTGCCATTAGAGAGCAAAGAAACAAGCGAATGTGGCATGCAATATATCAATGCTTAATTGTATTATAGATGAAGCAACACTATAGCCAGTGAAACCATGAGTGAGGATTTTTTGAAGATGGCACCCTGAGAAGGCAATCACTCTGAAGTGCTGACAGTTTTGAAAGGTTTAGGGACTGGTAACTTTAAGAGGTTAGGAAATATCAGATTAAATATGATGTCCAGGATCACATATGGTTAAGAGGTGAAGCAGGGATGTTCACCCATTCAGCAATTTCTGCGGTTTACCACTTTAATTTCCAGTTCTTACCATGAACTAAAATAATCACATTTTACAGACCAGACTTGGAAAGTATACAAATCACATAACTTAACATAACAATTATTTAAAATAAAATTTTATAGGAGCATTTGCTTTTCAACTGCAAATTCTGAAAGGGGAGGACGGATACAAATTATTGGAAAACTCTCTCATCGCAGGGTCATTTTATCATGGAATCCTTTTCATGCTGTGGGGCATATGACGTTCCCTGCAAGAGAAAGCCCCGCTCCCAATCAAAGAACGACAGAGCAGCAGCCACAGGGGGGCACGGAGCAGAGAGACCACCAGCAGACTGTGCTTGATATGACAGTTTATTTATATAGCGCCTATACACAATGTGTTTCAAAGCGCTTTAAAAAAAGAAAGTCATGGTAAAAATGACCGCGATCCATGCTGTCTAAAATTCAAAGAGGAGTGTTTTAAATTTGGTGTGCCAAGGAGTTTTTAATCTGAATTTTAATAGCATGGAATACATCCCGTAACTGGTCCAGCCAATGAGAAGAGCTGACTATAAAAGGGCACTGCTCATCCATGTAGCAAGAACGGTGAGTGGCATGCTGAGGAGCGCAGGAGTGACGGCAACCGTTGGCACGCTATCATTCGAAGTCTTTCTCTCCCGCACGCTGGGATTTTATGGGTAGAGGAAAAGACCGAGGAAAAGGCGCACCATAAGAAAACAGACACATGAGAGGTGAAGGGTCAAGCAGTCACAGCAAAATACAGAGGTCAAGCCTACCATAGGTCTGGCAGAGAAATGGTGTGAAGTATGTCACGCTAGCAAGCGGGACGGTTTATTACAATGCGACGTTTATTATAGGTAGCCATGGAAATACCAGTTTCCGTTATTCCAAACCCTGGCAAGCTGGTGTTTAACCCCATGACAGGAATCTTCCATGCCGGCTGCTCGGAAACATATTCAAGAGCATTCCCCATTAATGTACCGCGACAGGTCAATGGTAAGAAAACTAAGCATACAGCTTTTTGAAGTTGTATTTCTTCAAGAAACATTTCTTTAGTCACGCATGATAGACTTGGTGCCTGCCGAAAAATCCCACTAAATACGTACGTTTTCATCCTCCGCGGGACAACATCATATGCAGCTCTGGCACTGAAATGGTGAGGCTATGCCACCTCCAAATGACCAGACCATCGTGTGTGTGCTGGGCGTCATTTATTAAAGTTATTGCCACTTATATTTAATTGGAAGAAATCACAGAAAAGAGCTTGTCTGCAAGTGTCATCGTCGAGATCAAACAGCATTGCTTAAAACGTTGCTAGATGTCTCGGGAGGATAGCGCAGCGGCAACGCGCTCGCCTTGGAAGCAAGACAACACAGAGCAACACAGGTTTGATAACCGGGTCCTCAAGCGCATTATAAAAAAAACGATCATATCATATAGTTCACTGAGCTCAGGAACTCCACACAATGGCCCTCATTCCGAGGTTGGTGGTAGTCATGGCGCTACTAGCGCCATGACTGCCACCAATAACGGTACCGTGTCTGGTTTGGTGAAATGGGGACTTAACAGTCTAGTCAGACCTTGGCGGGACTGGTAAGTCCCCATTCACCAAACCATTCCCCATTCCCATTTGAGCCCCCATAGGACTCAATGGGAATGGGGAGGGTGCAAATAACGGGCAGGCGTATGCCAAGCCCGTTATTTGTGCCCAGGTCTCTTAACGGATCCCGTCCTTAACACCTGGTCAGACCAGGCGTTAAGGAAGGGATCCGCTAAGGGACCTCGTAGTAGGGCGGTAAGGGATTACCGACACTGGTCTCCTTACCGGTGCCCGTATCCCTTACCGCCCTACTCAGAATGAGGGCCAACGTGTTACTTCATGCACCATTGCGATAAAATGTGTATACCAGCAGTGAGGAGAATAAGGGATAAAGCAATACCTAAGTCTGCACTTGCTAATGCAGTGCACGAGGACAGCCCACTCTTGCACTGTGCATGACGAGAGATTGCCGGCATCCGTTGGCATGCCATTAGACCACCCATTCGAAGGCAACATAGCACCAGGGATCAGCCACACCTGAGACTTATGGATGTGGGATTCCCTTCTTCATTGGTGTCTTTAGGTCCAGGGCCAGAGGGTAGATAATGTATACATTCAAAGGGTTGCATCAGAGAAGGGGGAAGCAAATGCACACTAGGCATGGTGACCATAGGTGGCAGGCTAAGTCCCTCAAACGGGGTTTGCCTTGAAGGAGTGACATGAGAAAAACAGTGGGCAACGTGTCTCAAGTGTGCATGAGGGCATACTTTTCTTTTTTTCCCATCCAACAGGATGCCGGTAATGGATAGCTGAAAAGGAAAGCCCCCTTCATAGGGTCAAACAAGCTTGCACCCTCAGCTATAAATGAATGCAAGAGAAAGGGCTAGAACTGGCAGAGTGCAGCAGTTGGTTAGCAGGTGCAAGTGGATCTATGTCAAATGGCCTAAGCCCTGCCCACCTGTCAATCACCTTAAACTGTTGGCAACTTCCTGTTTTCCCACACTTTTTCCCTACTTAAGCAGCCCTCCAGGCTCTTTCCTTTGCAGTTGGTGAGCAGGTGCAAGTGTATCTAGGTCACCTGGCCTAAACCCCACCCACCTTCTTAGCCCTGCCTCTTCCTTTCTGCTCTTAACTCTTAGATCAAGGGTGTCTCTAACCTGGGCAGCAGACGTGAAGGGCAGCAGAAGAAAAGGGCAAATCCTGTTTGGTCCTGTTCGGACTGAGAGGACTCAGAGCCCAAACTCCTACTCAGACAACAGCTAAGCACGCATCGATATGTGTCTTCTCCCTCCGTCCCCACAGGCCATCCCCACCATCACCAGACAACGCCAACAATATCGCCCCTCATCTAAGATGGATTCTGCAATGCAGCAACCTCACCCACATCAGCCTCAAAACCCATCAACACCCCCTCGCCATCCTCACCTCATCACTACACATGACCTTGATGCCATCTTCCTCAGCAAAGCTTCGCTGACACCCACCTCCATCCACATCCTAGACATCCTGGTCCCCGATGCCTAGAGCATTCAATTCTTTCTCCAGCTGAGCGTGGAGAGCGGTCGCCGGTGGCCTGAGGGGAACAGCAGGCCTGGGAAGCCCTGCCTGGGCCTCCGTGAGTGTTTATTTTTATTGTAATAATAAGTTTGTTTCTTCGCGCTCCTAGCGCGGTGTTTGGCCTGCTCCTGCTCCCCCCTCCCACTTCCTGGTCTTCCTCTCCCTCCCCGCCTACCTGCCCGCCCACCCCCCCCTCTGATTGGCTGTGTGCCTGCCTACTCGACGGCCGTTCCCCCCGCTCGCTTCTTTCTCCAGCTGAGCGTGGAGAGCGGTCGCCGGTGGCCTGAGGGGAACAGCAGGCCTGGGAAGCCCTGCCTGGGCCTCCGTGAGTGTTTATTTTTATTGTAATAATAAGTTTGTTTCTTCGCGCTCCTAGCGCGGTGTTTGGCCTGCTCCTGCTCCCCCCTCCCAGTTCCTGGTCTTCCTCTCCCTCCCCGCCTCCCTGCCCGCCCACCCCCCCTCTCATTGGCTGTGTGCCTGCCTCCCCTCTGGCCTACTCGACGGCCGTTCCCCCCGCTCGCTTCTTTCTCCAGCTGAGCGTGGAGAGCGGTCGCCGGTGGCCTGAGGGGAACAGCAGGCCTGGGAAGCCCTGCCTGGGCCTCCGTGAGTGTTTATTTTTATTGTAATAATAAGTTTGTTTCTTCGCGCTCCTAGCGCGGTGTTTGGCCTGCTCCTGCTCCCCCCTCCCACTTCCTGGTCTTACTCTCCCTCGTCGCCTCCCTGCCCGCCCACCCCCCCTCTGATTGGCTGTGTGCCTGCCTCCCCTCTGTCCTACTCGACGGCCGTTCCCCCCGCTCGCTTCTTCTCCAGCCGAGCGTGGAGAGCGGTCGCCGGTGGCCTGAGGGGAACAGCAGGCCTGGGAAGCCCTGCCTGGGCCTCCGTGAGTGTTTATTTTTATTGTAATAATAAGTTTGTTTCTTCGCGCTCCTAGCGCGGTGTTTGGCCTGCTCCTGCTCCCCCCTCCCACTTCCTGGTCTTCCTCTCCCTCCCCGCCTCCCTGCCCGCCCACCCCCCCCTCTGATTGGCTGTGTGCCTGCCTCCCCTCTGGCCTACTCGACGGCCGTTCCCCCCGCTCGCTTCTTTCTCCAGCTGAGCGTGGAGAGCGGTCGCCGGTGGCCTGAGGGGAACAGCAGGCCTGGGAAGCCCTGCCTGGGCCTCCGTGAGTGTTTATTTTTATTGTAATAATAAGTTTGTTTCTTCGCGCTCCTAGCGCGGTGTTTGGCCTGCTCCTGCTCCCCCCTCCCACTTCCTGGTCTTCCTCTCCCTCCCCGCCTCCCTGCCCGCCCACACCCCCCCCCCCCTTTCCTCTCCCTCTGCCTATAACCTCCCCCTCCTGGGCAGCCCTCTGCCCGGCAGCCCCCGCGGCTAAGGGCCCCAGGCCAAGGGCGACTCCTACAGTGCGGCTCCCTGTGTGTCTGCAGGTGTCCGCAGGGGACGCAAGGCGCCAGTTCCACCTGTTCTCCGTTCCCCGGCCCACCCCTCCTACGCCTGGTTACATCCGCATGGGGCCTTGCCTCACTGTATTCACAGTTGAGGTAAACTAGGGTTTTTTTTCTCCCCTCGCAGGATTCTCAAACTTAGGTGGCCCGGTACCTAATACGCTTTACTGTTTGCTCTGAACTGTGGTAAACTAGGGTGCTTTTTCTCCCCTCGCAGGATTCTCAAACTTAGGTGGCCCGGTACCTAATACGCTTTACTGTTTGCTCTGAACTGTGGTAAACTAGGGTGCTTTTCTCCCCTCGCAGGATTCTCAAACTTAGGTGGCCCGGTACCTAATACGCTTTACTGTTTGTTCTGAACTGTGGTAAACTAGGGTGCTTTCTCCCCTCGCAGGATTCTCAAACTTAGGTGGCCCGGTACCTAATACGCTTTACTGTTTGCTCTGAACTGTGGTAAACTAGGGTGCTTTTCTCCCCTCGCAGGATTCTCAAACTTAGGTGGCCCGGTACCTAATACGCTTTACTGTTTGCTCTGAACTGTGGTAAACTAGGGTGCTTTTCTCCCCTCGCAGGATTCTCAAACTTAGGTGGCCCGGTACCTAATACGCTTTACTGTTTGTTTGCTCTAATTGTGGTAACTTGTGCTTGCCGCTCACTTCCTGTCTGCGTGCTCTCATTTTGTCTGTCTCCCCCCCACCCCCTCCCTTCTACTCCATGGTGCTCTCTGTCTCGCTTATCTTCTCTAACTGCTTCTCCATTGACTATCCTGCTCTCCTCACTAAATCTGGTAGGAAAAAGTTTAAAAAGGACATCCTGGTTTCCAACCCAGGCCTCCCTATCGCTGACACCTACACTAATGCCTGCTCTAAGGAAACTCTCACTGACATCCTCTTTTTCGTGCCTTCGCCTGACCTATGGACCCTTCATATGGTCTCTGTGCTCTCTCCTTTCTCCTCCTCTCCCATTAATGGTGGCACCCGTTGGGATGTCCTCTTGGCCCCCTTCCGCTCCTCTAAGGCCATCATTAATGTCTACGCTAATGGGACCGTCTTGGTCCAAGGCCCTCAGGCCAACCTTCACCTCTTCGATAGACGCTTCCCACACCTCATCAACTTCCTCTCCTCTCCTGCTGTCCCCCCTCCTCTATCCTTGGCTACCTTGCCTCTACCCTCCCTCCCTGCCCCCTCTCGTGCTCCTTCTTCACCTCCTTCTTCAATACCTCCGCAGGGCGTACCTCTGATCTGTACCCCTCCCCGGAAGTTCTTCAAGGATGGCAGCCTTCTCCACATTGCCACTCTAAACACTCGCTCTGCCATCAAGCACTCCTCCGATATCTGTCACCTTCTTGAGGAACTGGACCTCGACGTCCTTTGTCTCACTGAGACATGGTTCACAGCCAGCTCTGCCACCAGCTTTGACACACTCCTACCTGACGGTTACAAGATCCTCTCCATGCCCAGGCCTAACCGTGCAGGGGGTGGTGTTGCCCTTATCTTCCCTGAGTGGATTCCTGCCACTGTCACTCCTACGCAGACCTACTCCTCTTTTGAATGTCGTGTCTGCCGACTCTCTCTCTCTCCTAGCCATTCCCTTACCGTGGCTACTATCTATCGGCCACCTGGTCAAATTTCCTCCTTCCTCTCTGAGTGGGCTGACCTCTCCTCCTCACTCCTGTCCTCAACCACTCAACTCCTCTTTCTTGGCGACTTCAACATCCACCTTGATGCCTCCAGTCCCCCCACTGGTCTCTTTCGTGACCTCTGCGACTCTCTCTCACTCTCTATTCTCCCGTCTGGGCCTACTCACTCTGCTGGGCACACTCTTGATGCTCTGATCTCTTCTGACCTTCCCCTCTCCGTCCCTCTCTCCACTCCTCTCTCCTGGAGTGATCACTTTCTCCTATCCTCCCACCTCACCCTCCCTACCCCACAGGCAAAGCCACCCTCTTCACTGCCACCCACCTTCTCGGTCATCCGACCCATGAAGCGTGTGTCAGTTGAGGCTTTCGCTGCTACCTTCTCGCCCCCCCTGCCCCTTCGGCTGACTCCCACCCTGACACAGCCCTCTCCATGCTCCACTCTGCTATATCTGTTACTCTTGATATCCTTGCCCCCGTCATGAGAATCCGCCTGAAGCTCAAAGCCAAATGTAACTCCTGGTATGACTCGGATCTCGTCACCCTAAAACGCAAGTGCAGGGTTGCCGAGAGGAAATGGCGTGCATCATGTTCATCCTCTGACAAACTGGCCTGCCGCCTGCTCCAAAGGCAGTACCGGCTCTCCGTTCTCACCAAGAAGAGAGCCCTTATCCAAGCCCGCATCTCTGCGGCATCAAACAACTCCGCCGAACTCTTTAAAATCTGCAAGGAGCTGGCCAACCCTGTTGCAGTCTCTACCTCTCCTGTCCCCTCCCAGGCCCTCTGCACTGCACTGGCCTCTCACTTCATCTCAAAAACTCAGGACATCCTGTCCTCGCTCTCCTCCTTTCACCTCCCTCCCTCCCTTCCCGGCTCTTCCTCTGGCCCTTCTGCAGTCACCCCTCCTCCCTCTTTCTCTGCCTTTCCACCTTTCTCTGCTGACGAGGTTTCCAGACAAGTCTGATCAATGAAAGTCTCGTCTAAACAGGTTCAACCCTGTTCCTCCAAAACTATCAAGGACCACATTGACTCCCTGGCTCCTGCCCTGGCTGACTTTTGCAACCACTCCTTCGCCTCTGGAGTCTTCCCTTCCCCCCTCAAGCACTCCCTTGTGCACCCTCTTCTCAAGAAACCCTCTTCCGACCCCTCCTGCCCGGCTAACTATCGCCCTATCTCCATCACTCCCTTCCTGGGCAAGCTCCTGGAGAAACTGGCCATCTCCCAGCTTAACCTCCATGCTGAATCTGTTGGTAGTCTTCATGACCATCAATCTGGCTTCAGAGCTGCCAGAAGCACGGAAACTGCTCTCCTGAACATCCGTGAAGACCTGCTCTTGAACCTCGACTCCAACACTCCGTGTGTTCTCATTCTGCTCGATCTCTCCTCTGCCTTTGACACTGTCAACCATGCCATCCTGCTCAACCGTCTCCGGGAAAACCTGGGTATCACTGGTCAGGCTCTGGCGTGGCTGACCTCTTTCCTTTCAAATCGACCCTCCCAGGTCCAACTGGGGTCCTTCCTCTCCGACATCTTTTTCTCCACCTGTGGTGTCCCCCAGGGATCTAATCTCTCTCCCTGGCTGTTCAACCAGTATCTGGCACTCCTTGCCCACCGCATCGCCGCTCTCTGCCCTAATTTCCAGTGCTATGCGGACGATACCCAGCTCATTTTCAGGCTACCCTCAGCCTCCCCCTCTCCTTCCCTCATCTCTGACTGTCTGTCTGCTATCCAAGAATGGTGTGCCGCCAATGACCTCTGCCTTAATGCCAGTAAGACTGAGATTCTACTCATCGGTACTCCCACTCCCTCCTTCCCTGCAGCTCTCTGCCCTGCCTCCCTTGGCCCCCTCCCTGCTCCTACCTGCAAGGCAAAAAACCTTGGGGTCATCTTCGACTCCACACTCTCCTTCTCTCCTCATATTTCTGACGTCGCCAAGAGGTCACACTACCAGCTGCACCTCCTCAGAGGTATTCTTCCCTTCCTCTCCTTCCCCCAGAAGCTCACTGTCTACCGAGCCCTGGTTCTCTCGAAGCTGGATTACTGTAACAGCCTCTATCTTAATCTGCCTGCCTCCACTCTCCGCCCTCTGCAACTCATCCAGAACAGAACTGCGAGACTTGTCCTTGGCCTCAAGCCCAGGGATCGTATCTCTCCAGGACTGAAATCTCTACACTGGCTCCCAGTGGCTGCGAGGATAAAGTTCAAAACCCTCTGCATTGTCCACAAGGCCTTCTGGGGCCTGGGTCCTAAATACCTTCAACTCTCTCTTCCCAAATATCTTCCTTCCCGAGCCCTTCGCTCATCCGCCTCCAACTCCCTCAGGGTCAGCCGCTTCTCGAAGCAACAAGCTGGGGGTAGATCTCTCTCCGCGGCAGGGGCCTCCCTCTGGAACAGCCTTCCTGCCTCCCTGAAACTCGAGGAGAACCATCTCCGGTTCCAGAAGCACCTCAAAACCTTCCTCTTTGCTTCTGCTTTCTCTCTCCCTCTCCCCTGCTGAACAGCTAATATTCTTCACTGAAACTGCACTGATCCTGCAACTGGACCTCTCTAAATGGCCTCGGCCCTGGGCCCAGCCACTCTCCACTTGCACTGATGCCCTGGAACCCCTCTGCACTGCGGGACTGTCTCTGTATCCCTACAGCCCCCCCTTCCCCAGCACTTGTTCTGCACTTACCTTGCACTTGCCACCAGCTGGCCCTATTTATTTTTTACTTTACGCCACTTACCTTGTACTGCACTTCCCCCCCTCCCCTTCCCCTTGCACTTTTCCCCCTCCCCCACCCCTGCACTTGCGCGATCTGAATGACACCTGGCCTAGTAGGATCGTTGTCTGCTCCCCTTGTTCCTCCCCTCCCTGCCTCGTCGCGCCTCGAAACACCTGTGTATAGGCGCGTTACAAATACCATATCATATCATATCATATCATATCATAACACAGAGACAGGTCCAAACAAGATATGCAGAGGCCTTGCAGTCATTCAGAAGACCTCATGGCCCTGCACCAGACTTGATGTCAGCAACATTGGCTCCTTCAAAGTCTTCTCCTGCCACTTCCCACTCTCCCCGATGGACAAAGTCACCTTCCATCTCATCTACAGACCACCCAAATCCAACACCGCCTTCAATGGAGACTTCATCGACCTGGTCACCACCATGACCTCCACACACGCAAACAACATCTTCCTAGCAGACTTCAACCCCCCAGGCAACAAGGCCACCAAACCGATGAAGGAAGCTCTCCTCAGCCTTCTCGGCACCCTCAGACTCACACAACACACCACAGACCCAACAGACGAGAAAGGTAACATCCTCAACCTAATCATCAACGCCTGTCTTTCCTCCACTACAGCTCTCCTTTCCCGCTTCACTGGTCTGACCATCTAGACATTTTTTTCCCATCCTGCACACAACCCCAGTCAAGCACTCCCAGCAGAAACCCAGCAGACAAACCTCCAGGTCCTTCAAGAACTTCCCAGTGGACGCCCTCACAGAAGATGTCGCCAACCTACACCTTACATAGACTGAACACCCCCAACTGAACTGCGACTCTCGACTGGAAGCACTCAACGCCACCCAATATCAGCCTCCATTGACCAACACGTGCTTCTGAAACAGTACACTTGCAAACCGAAACAGTCAGCAATCTGGTAGACGCAAGAACTCAACCCCAGCAAAAGAGTCATCAGGCAACAAGAAAAAACCTGGTGCCACTCCATGTCTGCATCTGGCCTGGCACTCTTCAATGAAATCTCAGTACCCCACCTCCAACTAATCAACACAGCAAAGGCCTCCTACTATCAGAATACCATAGCAGAAACCAACAACAAAAGCGGAGACTTCGGCAAAGCAGTCAAGCAGTTCGTCGACCCGCTACCCAACCCTGCCATACTAGACTCCATAGAAATATCCACCGTCATTAACACCTTCTTCATTGACAAAATCAAGAAGATTTGCCAGCACATAAATGCCAGGTCTGCATCCACAGACCCACCTCAAGTCCCTCCTTCTGAAATCTCCACACACTGTACAACATTCCAGACATTCTCGACAGAGAACCTGGTTGAAACCCTGGCCGCGCTCAAAGCCACATTGTATACAGATGACATCCTCCCATCATCCATCCTCAAGACCCTCCCCACAAAGCTCTCCTTCCCTACCTGGAGATCATCAACAGCTCCCTAACTCAAGGCACCTTCCCATTGACCCTAAAAACAGGACAAATCCTCCCTCTACTAAAGAAACCCACTCTGGATCCTGACAACCTAGGTAACTATGGCCCCATCACTCATCTTCCCTTCCAAGGTAAGATCATCGAGAAAGCGGTAGCCGCACAACTGCAGCAACACATTGGCCCCAACAATCTCATCCAAGCCTACCAATCTGGATTCAGACCCAGATGCAGCACAGAGACAGCAACCATACAGGTGGTTGATGTTGCCCTCAACATCCTTAAGAACGGCCACCACTGCCTCCTGGTTCTACTCGACCTCTCGGCCGCTTTCAACATAGCGGACCACTAGGCGCTTATGGACACCCGACATTGGCGCATGGGGATCCGCAACCTTGTCCTATGACGGTTCAAGTCCTACCTCGACAACTGCAAGCAGTGTGTTCAGCTAGACACCTCGAGATCGCCAATGCTACTCGTCACCTGTGGGGAGCCACATGGATCCATCCGCTCTTCAGTGATCTTCAATCTATACATGGAGCCGCTGGGAGCCCTCCTAGCCACATACAACATCCACATCCACCAATACGCAAATGACACACAGCTATACCTCAAGATCGACTCCATTAAGGACATCCATAGGCTCTAAACCTGCCTCTCACTGATCCAGTCTTGGATGTCCAGTGCATAGTTGAAGCTCAGCCCCATCATGAGAAAATTCCTACTCCTCACCAACAACACGAACACCCAGACATACAGACCTGGCTATCAACCATGAACTCTGAGGGCTTCACACCTGAGATCACCTCCTGCGCCAAGTCCCTCGGGTTCCACATCGACAAACACCTCTCCTTCAAGACACACATAGCTAAGACAACTCAGTATGGTATCAACTCTCCCTCCTGTGAAAAGTCAAGCCCTTCCTCCTACCGACGGCTTTAGATCCACCATTCAAGCACTGATCCTATCCCACCTGAATAGGGGCAATCCACTCCTTGATGGCCTCCCGTCATCCTCCCTTGTGCCCCTGAGAAGTGTCCTACACGCAGCCGCATGCCTCATCAAGAGTCTATGCAGACACAACCACATCACCCCGGCCCTCATCGACTTTCACTGGCTCCCACTGCATGCACAAATCACCTTCAAGTCTTGCTGCATCATCTATTTAGGCAGTCGCCCTCAAGTCACCCAGCTACCTCACAGAGAAACTGCATCTCCAGCAGACAGTGCACCACCAGAAGCTAGGACACTTGCAGACTTGCAAAAAGGAAAGGACCAGAAAACAAGCCTTCTCTGCCTATGCCTCAAGACTATGGAACCTCCTCACTCTCGGCATCAGACTCTCCCCTACACTCCTACAATTCAGAAAAAAACTCAAGACCTACCTCTTCAAGGAGTCTCTCCTCCTCAACACCTAGGCCATCATGTTGCCCCTCGTGCCACCTACTCGCTGATGCCGCCCTCTCCTTTTCTCCCTGCCACCCGGTACAGCTGTACCCCTCCTCTCTCCTCCACTGTATGCTACCCCCCGCTGTATATCTGTTCTGTTGTTACCACTGAAAAGTGCTCCGTTATGCATCTGTAATGTTGTACACCACTGTAAAGGGATCCGTTATGTATCTGTATTGGTGTATACTGCTGTAAAGCGCTCCATTGCTTCTTGAAATTAGGTCTGCGCTCAATAAATATAATAATAATAATAATAATAATGATAATAATAATAATAATAATAATAATAATAATAATAATAATAATAATAATAATAATAATAATAATAATAATAATAAACCAGTAATACATGTTTAGGAAGAACCAGTCTTTTTCTCTCCAGGAACGTAGGACAGGGCCACTCAACAAAACAATCTTGATTAAATTTGAATTGGCAAAAGGAACAAGAGCTGTTAGACATGGCAAGTTTAAAAAAGGGAGAAATGGCACAGCAGTCACTGTCGGGAGGACAAGAGTCACATTTGTATAGGGCCAGCTGGGTTAATAAAGGAAGAAAGGGGCATTCAGGTTCTTCTCAAGACTTACATAGATTAAGTGATACTTAAAGGGGATTAAGCGTAAGTTATAAAAGGTCTGATAACATCTAATGCGTCCTTTGCCCTTAGTGCACTCTGTAGCAAGTATGACTAAAGGAACAAATCCCAAAGGAAGAGTAACATTTGGGCAGCAAATCCAGAATTGGGTCATCCGTCATAGCTCACATTCCACAATCTTTCTGAGGGTGCATTGGCTGCTTAGCGGAGCAGGGCAGAATGATGGTTCAGGAGGCAGGGGTGGCCGAAAGCAGAGGGAAAGGAAGGGAAGCCTAAACATTACTGAGGGTGAGGGGGTCACAGGAGTGCTCCTTGAGGCCTAGGAGGCCTAGACCTACAAGGCCTAGACTAGTGGGTGCATGGCCGAAGGCCATAGGCCATAGGCCATGCACTCAAGAGCCTAGGGCTTGAGCACACCCACGGCAGTAATGCATTTTTGACTCTGCATCAGCTAAGAGGGTGATGACTTGTACAGAATTGGTGTGGAGCATATTTTAGGTGCAATAGAGCAGCAGAAGTGAGCTGCCATGCATGTATGTTTAGTTTCGCAGGCCAGGTGACTGTGAGAACATGGTAAAGTTTTTGATGTGTGGTTGGAGATGGCGCAGTGAAAAGTCATGCAGTGTGGGCACTGGGTGCAGTGAAGGCCGTAGGCCATAGGCCATGCACTCAAGAGCCTAGAGTTTCAGCTCACTCACTGCAGCAATGCATGTCTGCCTCTGCATCCGGTAGAGGGGGGTGCGTGCATAGTGTGGCGTGTGCAGATTGATTGGAGTAGGGCCAATGGTGTGAACAGTATGTGGGTAGGTTGGCAGTGACACAATACTTGGTGAATGGAAGAGGGCACCGCCGTAATATGTGAATGAAAGTGCACAGGGGTGCAGGAGACAGTGGTTTATTGTACATTATGGTAACTGTTGCAATTATTTCCTGCATAGCTACATGGCGGTTCGCAGGTTGGGTAGGATTGCTAGTGGCAGTGTTGTATATGTAGATTGTCGTAGTTGGTGACCTGATGACATGCCTGGTGGCATTACATTGCAGTGGGTGTGTGCAAGGCCTAGACTATTGGATGTATTGCCGAAGGCCGTAGGCCATGCACTCAAGAGCCTAGGGCTTGAGCAAACCCATGGCAGTAATGCATTTTGGACTCTGCATCAGTTAGAGGTTGGTGACTTGTACAGAACGGATGTGGAGCACATTTCTAGATGCAATAGAGCAGCAGAAGTGAGCTGCCATGCGTGTGTTTGGCTTTGCAGGTCAGGTGACTGTTAGAACATGGTAAAGTTTTTGATGTGTGGTTGGAGATGGTGCAGTGAAAAGTAATACAGTGTGGGCACTGGATGCAGTGAAGGCCGTAGGCCATGCACTCAAGAGCCTAGAGTTTCAGCTCACTCACCGCAGCAATGCATGTCTGCCTCTGCATCCGGTAGAGGGGGGTGCGTGCATAGTGTGGTGTGTTCAGATTGATTGGGGTAGGGCCAATGGTGTGAACAGTATGTGGGTAGGTTGGCAGTGACACAATACTTGGTGAATGGAAGTGGGCACGGCCGTAATATGTGAATGAAAGTGTACAGGGGTGCAGGAGACAGTGGTTTATCGTGCATTATGGTAACTGTTGCAATTATTTCCTGCATAGCTACATGGTGGTGCGCAGGTTGGGTAGGATTGCTAGTGGCAGTGTTGTATATGTAGATTGTCGTAGTTGGTGACCTGATGACATGCCTGGTGGCATTACATTGCAGTGGGTGTGTGCAAGGCCTAGACTATTGGATGTATTGCCGAAGGCCGTAGGCCATGCACTCAAGAGCCTAGGACTTGAGCAAACCCATGGCAGTAATGCATTTTGGACTCTGCATCAGTTAGAGGGTGGTGACTTGTACAGAACGGATGTGGAGCATATTTCTAGATGCAATAGAGCAGCAGAAGTGAGCTGCCATGTGTGTGTTTGGCTTTGCAGACCAGGTGACTGTTGGAACATGGTAAGGTTTTTGATGTGTGGTTGGAGATGGTGCAGTGAAAAGTAATACAGTGTGGGCACTGGATGTAGTGAAGGCCGTAGGCCATGCACTCAAGAGCCTAGGGTTTCAGCTCACTCACCACAGCAATGCATGTCTGCCACTGCATCTGGTAGATGGGGGTGCGTACATAGTGTGGTGTGTGCAGACTGGTTGGAGTAGGGCCAATGGTGTGAACAGTATGTGGATAGGTTGGCAGTGACACAATACTTTGTGAATGGAAGTGGGCACGGCCGTAGTATGTGAATGAAAGTTCACAGTGGTGCAGGAGACAGTGGATTATTTGTACATTATGGTAACTGTTGCAATTTTTTCCTGCATAGATCCATGGCGGTGTGCAGGTAGGGGTAGGAGTGCTAGTGGCAGTGCTGTGTATGTGGATTGTTGTAGTTGGTGACATGGTGACATGCCTGGTTGCATTACATTGCGGTGGGTGTGTGCAAGGCCTAGACTATTGGGTGCATGGCTGAAGGCCGTAGGCCTATGCATATCCATTGCAGTGTGGAGGTTGGGTTGGAGTGCTGGCGCCAGTGGTGCGTATGTGCATAGTGGTAGTTGGTGACATACTGACATGCATGGTTGCATTACGGTGTGGGGAATGTGTGCAAGGAGCACACCTACTTCAGCAATGCAGGTATGAAAGTGCATCAGACACAGGGTGGTGATCTTTGGGGAATGGGTGTGGAGCACATTGTAGACTTGCAACAGCAGCACAAGTGAGTTACAAAGCGTGTAATGTGCGTTCCATGGTTGTGGTGATAGTTGCAATATGCTACAGTATTTGGTGTATGGTAGGAGATGGTGGACTGAGAAGTTGTGTAGTGTGGCCACAGGTGGCAGTGTTTATGTAATGTAAATATGGAAGAGGGTATGGATGAAGTGCAGCTTACATGTGCTTGGTTTCTCTGTTGTGTTCAGACGTATTGAAGTAGGCCCAATGTTGTGAAGCTGTTGTGCATAGGTTGCCAGTGACACAATACTTTGTGAATGGTAGTGGATAGGGGTAGTGCAGGCAGTGGTATGTTTGTGGACACTGCTAATTGTGACACATTTTCGTGAATGGGTGTTTTATGATGTGGGAGAGTTGGGTAGAAGTGCTGCTACATATGGTAAGTTGTGCATAATCTTAGGTACCCTCATGGTCGCATGCATAGATCCATAGTGTTGTGGTGGGTGTGGAAAGCTGTGCACTGCACTGTTGTGTGCATGGCCAAAGGTGTGCTGGGTGTGCCTCGGGATCTTTGTGGTTGCTGCAATTGTGCATTCTTTAGTAGAAGTTTCTGGTGGAGGGGCTTTGAAATCAAATGGAACATGTACTGAGAGAGTTTAACGGTAAATATGGAGTGGTGTACAGAAGTGATAGTGTGCAATGAAGAGGTTTTGTATGTGATTGCTGCATGAGTGTTCAAAAATTTGACAGCACCCAACGGGGGAGTGCTGTAATAATGTCTGTGCAAAGGGAAGAAGTACTGTGTGTGCTTTACTGGGCCATGCCCCTCAGTGTAGATGGGAAGATGCACGTGCCACATTCTGCCATTATGAGCATGGTGAACATGAAAATGGAATTGTGGGAAATAGGCAATTAGGTTTTAGGTTGTGGTTGACCAGAGGGGCGGTACCATTTTGTCCCAATACTGTGTCGTGAGGTTGGTGGAGATGGAGAGACGCACAGTGCTTATCGTCGGTGATACCTTTGTGCGCCATCTGTACAGGTGTTGTATGCAAAGAGGCGTTGCTGGTAATTTCGGGTTGGAAGGAGTGGATGCTTTCTGGGGCTGTCAGGGTGACTGCAGTTTCGGCGGGATGCTTCACTTTTACAGATATGTGGTGTCCGTTACGAACGTTGACTTTGTTGTGGTGCACTATGGAAGTTTACATTCGGGTTACATGTCATGTGTACGTTTAATCCGTCACATGAAGAGGTTGCTCAACGCAATGATGCAGATTTTTCCTACTGCCAAGATCGTTTTCTCATGCATAACACCAAGAGGAGTATGGGCCCATGACGGTGTAATTTGTCCCCAGCCAGAGGTTGGAAGGTGTGTTATAAACAGAATTATGCGTGAATTTATGCAGACTGCTGGCATGTTCTCCACCCACTATGAGATCATGAGGTCCCGAAAATATGCAGTGGTTCCGTAGGAATGGCATTTATTTGAGTGCCATTGGCAATGATGTTTTCTTTCACACTGTGCAAGAAGCATTGACCAGAATGTGGTAAAAAATGTGAGGAGAGGCAAACAGAAACACATATATAGAGAAAAAACAAAACAAGTTGCTGGCAAGCACATAAAAAAAAATAATAAAAAAACTTCATACATCTACGATGAAAGAACCAATGCCCTACCCAGCTTGATATTTCTTACCCCGACACCCCTGGCCCCCCCTCAACCCGACCCGCCCCCACTATCATGAAAACATAGTGGATTTCACGGTTCTTTCGGGATTACACGTTCCACATGCTGGGTGGCAATGCAGATGTCTGTGGATGGAGACATCGTGCATACATTTACTGAACTTTGTAGTGGGCGTGCTTTGGAATGGCACGACACTTGTACATTTGAAGTGTTGTACAGGTGTGACAGTGTTGGATGATGGCGGCTTCGATGCAATTGGTGGATGCGTGTGTGCCTATTTACGCGTAACCCAATGAGAAAGTGCTGCAGAGAAGATAGTGCAAAAGGAAGAAGGACTGCTTCATCTTTACAGGGGTGTTGCCCTCGCGTACTTTGGGAGGTGCACGTACCGGAATCTGCCCTACGTACCATGTTGCCCAATTGACATGGCACTGTGGGTATTAGCCAATCAGGTACTGTGGGTGTGGTTAACAGGAAGGGCCGGTGAAACTGCTGTGTATTATATTCTGCGTACTGAGAGTGTCTGACATGGCAAAACACATTGTGTTGACTGTAGGTGCTCCCTTTGTCACAGATCTGAACAACCATGCCCTGGAAAGACACTTTGACAGCAATTATGGTTTGGAAGGAGTGGACGCATTGTGGAATGCTGTGTATGAGTGCAATTTCGCCGATATGCATGCACTTTGCTAAGACATAGCCACTTTTCAGGCAGTAGATGTTATCGTCATCCACTACGGCGGCATGCATATGGGTTACCTGGCTTGCTTAGATTTGTTCCGTAGACTGAGGAGATTGCTGGATGCCGTGAAGACGCTTCTTCCCAAGCCAAGGTGCTTTTCTCATCCATAATACCACAAACAGTATGGGCCACTGGTCATGGATGTTGTTCCAAGCCAGACGCAGGAAGGTGTCTCATCAACAGAAGCATGCATACTTTTTTGTCCGCTCGTGCAATGTTCTTCTGCAACAATGACCCTATTAGTTGTGGAAATGCAGAGTTTATCCAAGAAAATGGCATTTTGTTGTCACCCATTGGCAATGTAGTTTTGTTTGCCCGTTTACACGATGCAGTGAAGAGTTTACTGTACTAATGGGAGCACAAGAAAACACATAAGCAAATAAAAAACGAAAATGGTGTTTCTGTGGAAGCATCTAAAAAACAAAAAAATACAAAAGGCTCTTCTAAGAGCTGCCCCTTACCACAATCTCCCCCTACCCTGCTTGCAAGTTATTCCCCCACACACACAAGCAGCACGAAAGCCACATCCAGGGATTTTGCGGGTGACGGTCATAGAAATGGGACTGTGGAGATTGTCCAAACAGGTGCTTAGGGTGTGCGGCAATAGGAAGGACTCCTGCTTCACCCGGGCCTGGCCCTCACCATACTTGGGGAACCGCATGTACCACATTCCGTGCTTCTCACCATGCTGGCCTATGGAAATTGGACTGTAGGGATTGTCCTATTAGGTGCTCAGGGAGTGCGTCACAGGAAAGCGCACCAATAGGACAAACGACTCCTCCAGCTTTACTGATGCAAGGCCCTCGTGTTACTTGGGGAAAGGCACGTGCCATATTCTGCGCTTCTCACCATACTGGCCAATGGAAATGGGAGTATAGCCTTTGGCCAATCAGGTGCTCAGGGTGTACGTCACATGAAAGAGCACCAGTAGGGAGAAGGACTTCTCCTGCTTCACTGGGGTGCAGCCCTCGCACTAATTGGGGAAAGGCACGTTCCACATTCTGCGCTTCTCACCCTGGTGGCCAATGGAAATGGGAATATGGCCTTTGGCCAATCAGGTGCTCAGGGTGTACATCACAGGAAAGGGCTGCAATCATTTCTTCCATTACTTTGTGTAGTGAAGCTGGCAAACATGGCACGATGCACAGTTTTCGTCGTAGGTGATGCCTTTGTGGAAGATCTGGTTGTGTATGCCTTCCAAGAAGGCTTTTTTGGGAATATCGGTTTGGAGGGAGTGGAGGCTTTGTGGCACAGTGTAGAAGCATGCTGTTTCAGCGAAGTGCTTGTAGAATGTCAACGCATGGCCAGTTCCGGACCTGTACATGTTGTAGTCGTTCACTTTGGAGCCTTCTTTTTGGGTTCATGCCTTGTTCCCGTGTGTATCATCAACTGAAGAAGATGATGAAAGTAGTGCAGTGCATATTTCCCACTGCCAAGGTGCTTTTCTCATGTATACACCTGAGAATAGTGTGGAACTATTCAAATGATTCCTGTCGCTAGCCAGAGATCGGAAGGGGTTTCATCAGGCATGTGTGACTTCTTGAGTGCTGCTGGGATGTTCTTCTGTGACAATGACATTTGTTCTCGATATATACACCTTTTCAAAGGAAATGGCTTGTCTTTGTCGACCAGTGGCAATGACATTTTCTTTCACATGGAAGCACCTTCAACAAACAAAAACAAAAAACAAACAAAAGCTCTTTTAAGAGCCGCCACAACTGACGACGTCCCCTACCCTGGTTGAAAGTTATTCCCCCACTTCCGCACGCACAGAGCACGAAAGGTCCGCAAATATCACGATAATTGCAGAGTGGCAAGTGTTAGATACTCCCCTTTTGCAGATGACGCCCATTCAAATGGGCCTGTACAGGCTACGGGATTGGTCATTAAGGTTTGTGGGTGTGGTGTGTAGGCACAGACCTTGGTACACAGTGTATTTGTCTACAGAAATGCAGAGGGTGCAGTTATGGCTGTGTGTTTCACGAGCCACAACGTGCAGGTTTTAGGGGAGTTCGAAATACATTGGCTGAAAGTGAATGGAAAACACTATGCAGTGGCTGCTCATTTTGGAATCTATCATGTGGATGTGTAGTGCTATGCAGTCCCTGCAATGAAGTGATTGATTTTAGTTTGTCTGTGTGACACTTTGGTGACACGCAATCATGCCGATATTACTGTTGTTCATTGTGGAAAGAAAATTGCACAGCATGTTACACGAGATTCAGTGCTGTTTGTGATGAAGGAGGCACTTGCCCAGGGCATGCGTTTGTTTCTGATCTCTTGCATAACTTTCTATAACATTATCCGGACACTGATGTGGCTACGTCATTTTCTATTTGGTCCGCAAATGGAGAAAGCACGGTACATTGCAAAGAAGTGTATTTATGCCTTTGTACGACATGTGCCAATGGCATACTTCACACATGGGAATATGACGTTTCACAGCACAAACAGTTTTCCCCAGCTATACTGTTCATCTTACTATGCCTTCCACCCCTATTTCTGCACACCCCATCCAAATTGCCTTGGTGCCGTTCTTGAAAGTAGTGAAAATTGTTTGTAGTAAGTGTTGCGCACTGACACTCTTGAAAACGCTCTGCAACCAAGTAAAGAAACCTCTTTCTACAGCGACCCTTTTTCTATCGATTGAACTACAGTGTTTTGCACAGTGCCACACCTCCCGCCCTGCATACGTTCATTGGAAATTCCATTGTTGATCTCTAAAAGGTGCTTTCCTTATTTCCTTTTTTTCCTTTCCCAATTCATTTGCATTTATTATGGTCTTCTGACACACACCACAGAAGGAACGTCAGGAAAGGCCCGGTACAGAAGGGGCAGCACTTGCATGGATATTATAGGGGACGTGCTGAGAGACGGTAGTAATGGGAGGCCCTCACCTACGTAGGCGCTAGTCATTGTCATGCTCCTGGAAGGACCCTTCCCACACACTTCCAAGTACCTTCCCTCTGTAGAGTAGAGTGTTGCAGTACATGCACAATACAATTCCCTTTGCCGGGTAAGGGTTTGTAGCGCAGCATATGGATGTTTTAGAGCTCCACTGCCCTACAGGAGTGCCCGTCTTGTTGCCCGCAGCAGATGTGGCAAATGCTGTGCATGAAATTACCCTACGTAATTGTTGGAAGGGTGGTATACTTCCCACTGGTCTCTTGAGCTTTCATTTCAGTTGTCGTCACATGCAGGACAAACACTTCATGCTACACCATTAGTCTTAGGGGTAGCATTCCCGGAGATGCAAACATTGTGGAATACAAGAATGTTTACAACAACATGAAACACAGCTTCATTACGTGGAGCAGGAAGCCATTTATTCTGTGGGGCCAATGCATCAACAGTATTTTTCTAACCACCACAACGATTGTTTGCGCTGTACATATTGTACTGTTTGCTTACTTGCCTTTACATGCACTGGTATGTGCGTGACCAAGTCTCAGCAGGCTTGTCATTTTGCAGAATCACTACAAACTGTCCCACCTGCAGTTACATGTTTTCTTCAACTGTATGGCCTGCAGGCGACCTCTTGACACTTTCTGTCACACTGCTCAGTGCAGACACAATGGGCCTCATTATGAGTAGTGCAGTAAAAACGGGGTCATTACCAGCATGAAGGTAAGAGTGGGTCCGTGCTCGTATGATGCCGCTAATAGCAGGTGATTACGAGTGTGAAAGCACATGAGAACCCCCATGCCGGTAATGGCCATACCGGCATGCCGCTAAAGGCCCTCCAACCCCCCGATAGCGCCATCACGGGACCTGCTGATACCGCCTCTGGCTAGGAGGAACCCCTTAATACTGACCCGGTAATAACAACATGCAAATTCCGGGCTCATAATACCGGACCCGGAAGTAACGTTATTGCGTCAGAACTGGAAATGTGCCGGCGTCCATCTTTAAAAACACAATCCATTGCAATCCTCCCAAACCAACAGTTGACTACAGGAGAGACCAGTGCCAATACATACACCATGTCCAAGGCAACCCGTAAGACCACCCCCAGTCTGCGGAAAAAAACAATTTCTGATGCAGAATTAAACATGCGTGCGGACACCCTTGCCGCACATGCTGATGTAATTAAAGATCAGAACCTGAAACGTGAGGTGCAACAGCGCAAGAAGGACATCTAGCAGGATGTAGCCCGCAAGGTCTCCGCTGTTGGAACACCCCACGGACAGTGCGGGATTGCAAGAAGAGGTGGGATGACCTCCGCCTCAGGGTCCGCATTATCCTTGCAAACAACAGGAGGGAGGCCATGGCTACAGGTGGGGGTCCCCACTCTCCTGCCAAACTGACCACCTGGGAGGAGACGGCAAGCACCTTCATCAATCTGGAGTCCATCGAGGGGAGAAGGAGACGGTGCCGCAACATCAGCAGATGGAGGTGAGTGACCCTGCAGATCCCTGTAGGGGAAACCATGACGTAGCACAAGTGATGTGGAAGAGAGTCTAGGCAAGGGAATGCATGTCCCAACACACACATGAACATATACTTGTCCAGATGGAGGGCCAAACCCTGCCACACTGAATTGCATGCTGAGTGCTAATCCCATTACCAACACACAGCCAACACACACGGACCTTGCCCATGTAAGACATCACACAAACCCCAATACAACGGCATGCCACCTGCCATGCAGCAAATGCCGAAATACCCCCTCATACTACCATGTGTGACACTCCTGTAAGACATGAGTGCATGATTAATGAAATACTCCACAGCACCATAGAATGCATCTGGCATGTAACCCCATCACTGATGCCCTGCATCTCTTCTACCCCCCCAGGCACCGATGGAGAAGATGCCAGCCAGGATACCACAAGGACATCCACCTCCCGGCCACAGAAAACGGCAACCGACACCACCACCCCCAGGGTAGCCTGGCCACACCTACACCAGTGGAAGGCGAGGCCCAACCATTACTGGCCACCACCAAAGATGACGTGGAGGAGTATGTGGACCAGAAAGGAATCACGCATGTGGGATGTCCACACACCCCAAACCCCGTTCCCACCCCCCACCCCAAATTCAGCCCTCACCCTCCTCCAGGAGTGCCGATCCATGCCTGCATGATTCCGACCTGAGCCCCATCCCTGAGGACAGCACTGATAATGCAGGCCCGTGACAGCACCCTCGACCACCGCTGCACCCACCAACAGCCTTGAGGTATGGCTGGCGAGGCTGGAGGCCAGGCAGGAGTTGATGTTGGACCTGCTGCACCAATACATCATGGATGGCGAGGACACCAGGGGGGAGATAGCCACAGCCGTAGCGGGGACCACAGCCGCCATAACGGCCAACACAGCCGCAGTCAATGCCTCGGCAGTGCTGGTGAGAGACTGTCTGGGAGCCATCACACAGGTCCTGACAAACATCCTGCTGCACATGCAGCAGCCACGACTTGCACCAGGTGTGGAAATCCCCACTGACTCCTCACCAGCCACCACACCTGCTTCCTCTGTCCCCACTTCCTCTGGACTCCCCAGCCCTGTGCGTGCTACGAGAAGGAGTGCGAGGCACGCTGAAATGCTGCCCCCGGACAGCAAGAAGTCCTGCAAATAGTGTGGGAGAACTATGGGACTGGCTCAGATGGTGTTGGGGGTGAATGGGAGCATTAGGGGGAATTCACTGAGGGGGTTTGGGAGTTCACTGGGGTTTTTTGGGAGTTTACTGGGGGGGTTTGGGAGTTCACTGGGGGTTTGGGAGTTCACTGGGGTTTTGGGGGGTGTTAGGGAGAATTCTCATTCTATGGCTAATTTCCCTTAACTATAGAGTACCCCAGTAGCTTTGCTGGATTTGAAGGGTTTGTTTGCTTTTACTTGCTAAGAGTGAGACTCTTGTTCCCACTCTTAGGAATTTTTGCTATGTGTGTTCTAGGCTATTTTTGTGTTTAATGCCTATGGGATCTTTCTCAACCCCATAGGAACCATCTTTATTCACATGTGTTACACAGCACCCTCGGTCGTAGCGACCCCCAAACATAGACTCCATAGCCTGGGACTGGCTACTGTCTCCCAGGGCATGTAAAGTCCCCATTGACTTTACTAGTCTAAACCAGTACAACCCATCTTAATATGGAGGTACTGGAAGGGGTTAATAGTTTCCCCCTATGTTCATTTTCGAGAGGGTACCGTACAGTCCCGCTCTCAAAAGTTTCTGGCTGGTGGCAGTGGTTACTACCATAAATATTCAACCACAAATATTTCCCTATGGGATGTTCCCATTGTTCGAGGCTACCACTTTTTCTGACAGCCTTTAACATACCGCTGGTGTATTTTAATATTAACTTTACTCCGGTAGGTTTTTATTGCCAGAACTTTAATATAACTTCTTTCTCGTGTCTTCCTCTAAACTCCTAACCCAGGTCGGGGATCCTTTGTTCGTCCTTTTAGTGGGCTTCTGCCGAGAAGCCCTCCTTTCGGCGCCACTGAGTCTGGGTGGGTCCATTGTGTGGGAGGGGGAGTAGGACCCCTGGACAGGGTTGCCTCAGCAACCCATGTCGCACTCTATCCTGATAGGCTGGAGGGTCTCCCGCCAAGATGACCACTCCACTGTGTGAGTGACAGCTAGGCTGTATGAATGGGGATCTTTTTTGCATAAAAGCAGGGCCCTGAGGACTGGAAGAGCAAGACGTTGCCACTGGAACTAAGAAGCTGAAGAGGAGAGAAGCCAAAGACATCTGCAGCGACTGAACCACCAGTGAAGCCCTGCTGCAGCGTCTCACCACTTTTCTCCACACGACGAGAGAAGATCTTCACCTGCAAGAGCCTTCTTCCCTTGAGCTGGTGGGGCCAACCAGTTTGCCAATCTCCTTCCCGGACCTGCCTTGGTCGAACCTCCCGTACCCTGTACTCGGAGGCCGGATAGCCAGGCGCCAATTCACCCGGACCGCGATTTAAAGGAGCGTACCTTTTATACGTCGGCAGCACCGCGGCTGGTTTCATCCCTGGGTAGTGCCGTAACTCGAACCTTCCTCCACGACGAGAGCCTCTCTTCCTCTGCTGGATAACCCAAACTGAAAGAACTACCAAGAACAACCGCCACCACAGGAGCCACTTCTTCATTTGAAGGTACATTGTTCCGCCAGGCCGCCCTTTCTTCGCGGTAGCACTAAAGGTGTTTTAAATCCTTTACCTACCTGTTGGGTTGGCCGCCCCTCTCTCTTGAAAATTGTCTTTTCAACGTCTACATCCACCTTTTCCACTTCGTTAACCAAAGACTTGACTGCAGCTACAAGAACATTTTGCTCCTGGGCCCTTGCCCTGTACCAACTGACTTTGGCACAGGCCTACTGACTCTGGTCATATTTGTTAGATCTGCCTTCTTTAGATTGATTCTCAGCTAGAACTGTGTGGTGCACCTATTTCTTTTAACTACCCTTTCCTTCCCATTTTTAACCCTTGTGAAATGCCATTTTGCCCAGTTTTCATTTAAGTATTGCCTATACTGATGCACTGTCTTGCTTAAATTGGTCCACAAACTTATGGGAAGTGTTGCTAGGTGGTGTAAGAACCTATTTCCATATAACTTGTGCTTTCGCTCCATTGGGAGGAATTGTTATAGGATCCCTTGTGTGTAGTTGTCACTGTGCCGTTTTGCTCAGTTTTCACTCTGGTTCACTTGGTCTACAATTTAACTTGGGAGTGTGTATATTTTTCCTTTGATTTAATTTCACTTGCTTGATGACTGTGATACATGTGTTTTATCTAGACGTGTGTAAAATAAATATATAACTACTTTTTACTACAAAGCTTTGGTCAGTGTTTCCTTGTGCCATAGTACTGAGGGCCTATTGTGTAAACCCTGAATACTGCTCATCTCCCTCTTGAGATAAGTCTGACTGCTGAGCCACAGCTACCAACTAAATCTTTGTGGTATGGACTGATACCAAACGGGATTTATTGCTCTCACCTGTAGTCCTAATCTTGTCTAGTGTTCAATAAGGGAACTGCACAGGATTCTGCCTAACAGGGGGGGTGTCACATTTTTGCAGTTTGAATCAATACACCTGTTGTGTGAAAAAACATTCAATGCCTGGACATTGTTAATTTCGTGTGTATCCATTTAATGTATGACGGTGTTCGTTCAGTGCCCAACTCCCAACATTCCCTGTTTGCATGTCCACATGGACCCACTGTGTCACTGACACACATATATCAAAGTCCCTGTGATGCAGAGGTATTCGTGAATCAGTGATTGGCATACTGCATGGCCATCCTGTACATCACGTTCTGGCAGGGGTGCTGCTTCACCTCCATCTCCATCCTCATCATCCTCACCCAATGCATGCATGTCAATGTCAGGTGGCAGTGGTACATTTCTCCGACGCTCATGTTGTGCAGCATGACACAGGCCATGGTGATCTTTGCCACCTTCTCAAACATATAAAGGAGTGCTCCACCAGACCTCCTTAGGCAGCGGAACCACACCTTCAACAGGCCAATGGTCTGCTCAATCACAACACGGGTACGGGTGTGAACCCGATTGTACTCCTCTTCATGGCTGTTCCCGGGTTCCGCACAGGGGTAAGTAGCCATGGCTTCAAGGGATATCCTCCATCACCTGCAAGCAAATACAAATAGGTGTGTGTCACTCTGAGCTGCCACCTTCAGGATTCACAGTCATGCCCACAGCTATTTGGTGTGGACATGCACATGTCCATGTACGTATGCACAAATATTATCTAGATGCATTCTATACTGCTATGATGTGTGGTAGTCTGGATGGAGTTGAACAGATGATGCAGGGTGAAATAATGCATGCTGAGGCGGATGTACTGTGGTTGTACGACAATGTTTAGCCTCCCATTTATGCTGTGTATACTACACTGTGCATGGTCACACTAGCCACATTGGCACAGTGCGATCCTGTTTAGTCATGTATTGCTTGACATACACATGGTGGCCAGGTTGTGCGTCTTACATGTGGTCATTTATATGTGTTAATGGTCAGATGTGTGCCAATGATGTGTCATGTTGGGGTTGGGGGGTTCAGGTCAGGAGTCATTAGCTCTGCATGCATTCTCCACTCACCGTCCATTCCCACCCAGGTGGACTATGCACCCCCCCATTCCCACCCAGGTGGAGTATGCATCCCCCCATTCCCACCCAGGTGGAGTATGCATCCCAACACATCACTACCCCATGGGCCAGTTAGGCAACTCACCAAGCAGCCAGGCACATGGTCCACCATGTCTCTCCATGTGACAGGGTAGCATGGAGTTACAGGTTCAGACCAGGGCACCAACACAATTGGGCATGCCTGCCAGTGCATGTAAGCCTACTTTGGTGTTGGCTATCTCCTGGGCAGTGCGAGGTAGGGATATGTGGGTGCTAGAGTGCTTCAGGAGGGCATCCAGCACTTGGTTCAGCATGCGTGAAAATAGTGGTTGTGAAATGCCACGCAGCTGGCCCACTGTGTGCTGGTAGGTGCCTGTGGCCAGGAAGTGGAGCACAGACACTACCTTCAGTAGCGGGGGATGGCAGTGCATGTTTCTATGAGGCTGGCAATGTTGTTGCATATCATATCCACTATGGTGGTGATGGTGTCCTGGTCCAACTGGTACAGGGTGTGGATCTGGTCAGGAGTTAGATTGAATGGGCTGGGTCTGAAACGAGGGATTGGTTGCTGACTACGAGGTACTACTGGCTGCACTGGTGGTAATTGCTGGGCCTGTCTCACCCTCCTTCTCCTCCTGCGTCTCCTCTGTGCTGCCCGTTGTTGCTGCTGCAGTTGTTGTTGTAGTTGCTGTTGTTGCTGTAGTTGTAGCAGTATAGGCATGTCCTCCAGTGCCATGATTGCAACAGATAGTGGTAGCATTTTGGCGTAGGAAGGAGTGTCGTGTGTGGGTGTACTCCTTTTATACTGGGCCAGACTCCATTGAGTCCACCTGTGGTGATTGTGTGCACCTGTGGCAGTTGGCTTGATTGCTGATTGCTGTTTACGGGTGGTCCGCGATCCCTGTATGGCCGCCATCGTGCAGGCCCTGATTACCGGCTTCGGGATGCCGGTATTTGCATGCCCACGTGGGTTGGGATGTCCTCCTATTACCGGCATGCCGGTATTTACTCCCCGAAGGGGCGCGTGTACGCGCCCATGCTGGTATGAGGGGGCAAGGTACGGCGTTGCCAGTATTGGCGGGTTGTCGGGTCAGAATGCCCCGGACCCGTTAACGATGCCGCTATTACCATTCCAACTTCCTTTTTTCATTTCCTCCAATCTCGTAATGAGGCCCAATTTGTCTGTTTCACAGCCATGGAAAGGCAAGCAGCACATCAATCAAATTAATGTGACATTTAACACGCCCACGTTACACGCAGGTTGCTGTTCCTTGTTTAGCAGTGGGCGTCATAAAGTCAGGCGGGCTTAAGCCACAAACTAGTAGGTTTTCAGAGCCACCCACGTAGTTGGCAGGAGTACTTGAAATGTGGTAGCCTACTTTCTGAAACCGTAGGACTGGCAACAGGGGCGGTGTTACCAGCATACAGTGCATGACCTATGCAAGGGTATAGGTGTGGAACGGGTGCATGTGCGCTTCAACAACTATTTAAAAGTTCATTAGAAGATGCGGACATGCAGCCACTAATGGTGTCCTGCGGTTACTTGCAGTGTGATTGCACATACGCCGAACAGGTGCACTCTCCCTAGTAAACGTCCATATTACTCAACTGTACTCATCTCAGCCAGTACTGTGCGGCACAGATTCACCATGCAATTTTAACACAAAAAGAGAAACTACTCAAACACTCACCAACATTTACCATGTACATCTGTAATTGCTAAGATACACCAACACTATTTGGAAAAGGAAGGGGTAGAGCAAATGAATACATACACCAGACAATTTGGCCTTTTCACACGTTCATCATGAGGGCAGTCAAGGAATCAGTAACAAACTGTTGTTAACGGGACGTTATGATTCCGTTGCAGTTCCAAACAGCTATCATCTTTACAGAAAACACTATGCTAAAGCAGCATTGTGGCTACAGTGCCCTACTAAAAACCTATGAAATTCACTAACAAATACATTGTTAAAGGGACGTTATGGTTAAGTTGCACTAGCAAAAACCTATGAAATTCTATGGAAAAACATTGTTACAGGGACGTTATGGTTACAGGTAAACCCCCAAAAAAACTAAGCAACCATAACTGGCGCCGCCAGTGTGCACTGAAAGGACTATCACCCATGACATCAAAGATGACATCACAAATCGCATTGATGAAATCACTGATGACATCACATGTGTGGCTGCCCCTTTTTTGTTCACTGACATAAGTAGGCCAGGTGCTTTTCTTCACTACCAGTCAGGAAGTAGCAAATCAAAAGGTGCTTTCTTCGTGTACGGCACCCTTCTCATATGTTCTTGCACTACTTTCCTCAGGGTTCACTCACATCATATGATACATATACATATAGGGGAAGAAGAAAGCATAAAATACAGCAATCATTTCTGTGCATGAAGGTAATCACTTATGTTATGAACACTTTGTCGTAATGCTGAGCTTTGTATGCCTACTGTAATTTCCCTGTATATGGTCATATTTATATGCATTATGGTGTCTTTAGGTTTTCTGTGCAGTATTGTAAAAATGCATTCATGATTTCACTATGTAACATGGGAAGACATAGTTCTACGGGGCATGGTGCAGACAATGGCAACATGTCCACATAAGTTGGTTCATGTACTGCAAGGAAGTATTTAATACAATAGTCTGTATAGCAATGCATTGCTCAATGAAATACTTATCTCATGCTAGTTCTTCCAATGATCTTTGATAGTTTTCTGCCACCATTACAATAACAATCCCTTGTGGAGGCTTTCCATGAAAACTAAATGCACCTGTGATGTCAGCAGTAATGTCATCAATGTGATTTGTGATGTCATCTTTGTCATGGCTGTTAGTCCTTTCAGTGCACACAGGTGGCGCGAGTTATGGTTGCTTAGCTTACCATAACTGGCAAATTTCAGAGGTTTTTTGGTTTTACCTGTAACCATAACTTCCCTGTAACGTTTTCATAGGTTTTTGCTAGTGCAACTTAACCATAACTTCCCTTTAACAATGTTTTTGTTAGTGAATATATATATATATATATATATATATATATATATATATATATATATATATATATATATATATATATATATATATATATGTGTGTGTGTGAACCAGTTGAAGAATTTAAAAAAAAAAATATAAGCATACCTGTACTATGTTTTCTAAGATGCAGATCTTGTAGAATCTAGTAATATAAATCTTGGACAGTTGCACAGTAGTTGTTGATGTAGATGTCTTTCATTAACAGGAGATATGTAATCTGAGCGTTCAAGTGTACATCTGAAGTGTTGAAGTGAGATGACAGGGTTAGGCATAGAGGCTTTGGATGTGATTGGTGAATGGACATGTGACTCTTTAAAAGCAGCCAATGAGGGAGTGTTGAGAACATGAAAGTGTAGAAGGGCTATCTGTCATGCACCGGCCGTGGAAGTTCTGGAGTCGGTGGAGGTTGTAGTGCTTGACTGGAATAGAACCACGCTACGCAGTCTAAACTTCTCCTAACATTGCCGCCGCTTCAATTTCAGCTGTCATTTCTGCATACTCCACGCGGTGTGTCCGTCTTTGGAGACCTCCGCTACGCTAGTGCTTCGCTCCAGTTGTACCAGCCCTTTTGCTCCTCTCCTGCTATTCCTTAGCTCTGCCTTGTCAGGTATCTCTCTGGATCTCTATCCGCTCTGCTCTCTTCTTGTTTACTCTTTCCTTTCTGGTTAGGTTTTCTCGCTCTGGTTGTTGTACTTTAGTTTTCATTCTATCCTTTCCTTTTCCGCTCTCTACGCGGCTTGGCTGTTTTCCCTACCACGCCCGGGCGGTACGCCTTCCTTTTATACCCTTCCGGTTATTTAATTCTGTATCTATTTTTCTACTTCAACTCTTACCTTCATCCGGGAGTCCTGCTTACCAGGACGTCTGCTGCCATTCCCGGTAACCCTTTCTCTGTTCTGTCTTCTTCTGTTCTACCACCAATCTCCAGGTGGACTCTTTCTCTCTGCCTTACCTTTGACGGTTCCTCCTACCGTCCGCTGTTTTTTCCTGCCTTTCCTTGTATTTTCACTCTATTTCTTTTGGCTTCCTTTAGCATCTGTTCGTTTATCTTGCATTACCTTTCCTTCCTGGCATTCGCCGGTCTGTTATCTTACCGCTCTGTCATCCGCCCCTTCCTTGCTTGGCGGGTGATCTCCTTCTTCTTAGCAAGGTGCCAGACAAGCTTGCAGCTCTGTGGAATTACTTGTTTCCTTTCCAGTGGGTTCAACCTTGTCGATTCTCAGTACCCTTCTAGCTCTGAAGGATTGTTGCTACTTCCTAATCAAATACCGAACTCTACTGATCAAGCTAAGCGCTGCTTCGGAACATTATACTTTTCCATAACAGGAAGGACTTCTACCAGCTATACGGTCACGTTCATCCACACTTCTCTAACAGGGTTTTTTCTGCCTTCAAGGCTTTTTCCCTGGACATTTTGGGAGCTTACTCCTTGGGGTTCCCCCTGGCCTAGATTCCCTGATGGGTCACGGTGGCCTCCGAGGGAGCTCTCCCCTATTTACACTAGAAGAAGGAGAAGAAACCAAAGACTCTAAGAAGACTCTGAGAAAGAAAGACTCTGTGGCTTACAAAAGCACTATTGAAGATGCAGGTGAGCGGGGTGGGGCGGGAAGAATTATCAAGTCTTGACACAATCCTTGTGTTATGGGCTTCACGGACACCGCAGAAGTCCATGGATGGCACATGCAACATCTGGGTCTTTTGAGGATGCCTGGCATGGAAAGGGGACTGTGGGGATTAGACAATCAGTTTTGTAATTTTGTTTACAGGAGTTGTGAGAGTACTGGCAATGGCTTTGGCTATGTGTTTGAGAAGGCATACTGTGTGGATTCTGGGGAACTCTTCAATTTTGTCATTGAAGGTGCATGCTGAAAATCATGGCATCTTTGGAAATAATGTATTGGCAGAAGTGGACGTTTTTTGGCATGCAGTTTGTGGCTTAACTGGGCAAGCTTGTTTTCCTTCTGTGAGTGTATGGCTCACTTTATATTTCCAGACATTGTGATTGTGCATTGTGGAGGGGACAGTTTGGGATTTGTGTTTCCAGTGTCTTTGCAAGTTGCCCTGAAGAATTTCTTTAAAAGCCTAATGCAACTGTTTCCTGCTTCTAAGATTATTTTTTCTGAAATAAATCAGAGGCAAACATGGAGATGTCCAACAAACCTTTTCAGTCCACAAATTGAAGGACCAAGGCAGCTTGTCAATAAAGCAATCTCTGCTTTTATATATGCTGCAGGAATGTCATTTTTTGAGAATGATAATATAAGTTCTGATGGTGTGAATTTATTTTGGCCCAGATACAGTTCACTTCACAGATGTCGGAAATTCAATTTTCCTTTACAATTTTAGGAATGCATTGAAATAGTTCCTGTAAGGAAATCGTAAAGGAAGATGTAGAGTGCAAAAAACGGAAAAAAAGGTGTTGGTTAACAAACGCCAAAAAAATCAAAAGGTTCATTTCAGAGCCACTGCTAAAGAACAAATGACTTAAATTGTGTTTAATTTCCACCCCACCCCTTTGAGAGGCTGTGATCTCCGCAGACACTGCAGTAGTCTGCGGACATCACGTGCCACATTCTAAGATGCCTGACATGAACAGGGTATGTGGAGATTAGCCAATGAGGTGTTCTGGTTGTGGTGTACAGGAAGAGAGGGTGGTCGGTGTTTTGATTGTTGTGTGTAGGGAAGATGGATTTGGCTATTGCTAAAAAAAAAGCTCACTGTGTGGATGTTGGGTGATTGTTGGATGAATAATTTGAAAAGGTACACTGAATTATGTGGCATCTCTGGTACTACTGGTTTACAGGGAGTGAAGGTTTGGTGTTATACAGTGTCTGGGCTAAACTGGGTGAGTTTACTATCATTTTGTAAGACTATGGGCCTCATTACACGGATGGTGCTGAGGGATTACCTGTGCCGGTAATCCCTTAGTGCCATACTACGAGGTCCCTCAGCAGGTCCCGTGCTTAACGTGTGGCCAGACCACATGTTAAGGAAGGGACCCGCTGAGGGACGTCAGGGCAAATAACGGTACGGCTAATAGCGGTACCATTATTTGCTCCTTCCCCATTCCCATTGAGCCCTATGGGGGCTCAAATGGGAATGGGGAAGGGCCTTGGTGAATGGGGAATTACCACCCCGCCAACCTTGGAATGGGGCGGTAATTCCCCCATTCACCAAGGCGGAATCGGTAAAATACCGACGGCAACCATGGCGCTAATAGCGCCATGGTTACCGCCGTCTGTGTAATGAGGCCCTATGGCTCACTTTCAATGTCCACATTGTATTGTTCTTCATTGTGGAGGAAATAGCTTGGGCTACGTTACTCCACTATATTTGCAGGTTGCATTAAAATATATGTTCTAAGGCCTAATGGAACTATTTCCATGTGCAAAGATTATTTTTCAGAAATATATCCAAGGGAAGTGTGGAGTTGCCCAAATGTGTTTTGTGCACAACTAGAACAAGGTAGGCAGCTTGTAAATAAAGGTGTATGTGCTTTTTTGAATGGTGTGGGCATGGCATCTTTTTAAAATGAAAACATCAAGTTGGATGGTGCAAACAATTTTCAGAGTGATGGAGTGAATTTTACTGATTTTAGGAATCAGATGTTTCTTGGAAATATGCAAAATGCACTGAGAATGTCTATGTGGAAAAGATGTACAGTGAATGTGAAAACATTTCTAAG
This sequence comes from Ambystoma mexicanum, assembly GCF_040938575.1. Taxonomy (NCBI): domain Eukaryota; kingdom Metazoa; phylum Chordata; class Amphibia; order Caudata; family Ambystomatidae; genus Ambystoma; species Ambystoma mexicanum. The sequence continues at coordinate 82,540,330 of NC_090941.1, forward strand.
TAGTTTTAGGAAATAAAAATCAGAAAAGCAACAAACAAAACTGAAAAAATGGCTCTTTTAAGAGCCACCATTATACAAGTATTTGTTTAAATTAAGTGTAAACCTCCCCGCTCACTCTAATTGGACGATTTCTCCACGGACACCGCAGACAGTCGTGGTTTCCGTGGACATCGGGTGATCAGCCAATCAGGTTTTCTCGGTGTGGCATGTAGGAAGAGGGTGTAGCAGGAGCTTTGATATTGGGGGTCCACTCTGCTAATCTAGCCTTCTCCTCCTGTGAGGAAGAAGAGATTACAGGGGAATCCTTCTCCTCAGATTCCTTCCCCAGTGGGATAGATTCTGAGGTAGTTTTAGTTTTCCTGCGTTCCTGGGAGCCTAAAGTGTCAGAGGCTTATGCTAGGATTCCAGACAATACCAAGCACTACTTTAAACACAGTGTGATGATCAATGGAGTAGATACTCCTGCTATTAAGAACAGTGGGTGCAGTCGAACTGTAGTGGATTCTACCTTGGTAGACCCAGAGGAAGTTGCCAGAGCTCCTCTGATGCCCACTAAGTTGACTAATGGCCCACCTCTACAGTTCCCAGTTATGGCTGCAAATCTTACTTTAAATGGTATAGTAGTCAGGATTCAAGTGAGCATTCAGAGAGATGTCCCAGGAAAGGTCTTGCTGGTAAATGATCTCAGAGCCTTAGGGCTTGTGGGAGATACAGCAGAAAGACCCTGCACAAGGTCTCAAACAAGGGCAGCACTGTCCAAGATCACTGCAGTGCCCAAGCCAAAGGGGAAACCAAGGCTAAAGGAGTAAAAAAAGACCAAAGAGGGAAAGAGAATATTCCCCCTAACTCACCTACCACTGAGGTGGAATTAGTTGGTCAAACACTAGAACCTGACGAGGTAGAGGAGTTACCTGAGGTATTTGATCCAAGTGACCATCCTGAACTAAAAGACTTGTTAGTAGAAGGTGGTCCTGACAGGGATGAATTCAGTAAGAGCCAACGTGAGTGCCCATCTCTGGAGGGCCTAAGAGACAGGCCTGCTCCCAGCTTGGGGGTGAACCTCCTGGGAAGCATAGGATTTATTGGGAAGGTGGGCTCCTCTACAGTGAGCCTACAGAGTCTACAGAAGGAGACCATAGGAGGTTGGTAGTTCCCCTTGCTGTAAGACCCTTCTTCTTGCAGCTGGTGCATGAAGTGCCCCTTGCTGGTCACCTTGGTATCAAGAGAACCAAGCAAAGGTTATCCATGCATTTCTACTGGTCCAAGATGGGGGTACAAGTAGAAAGTCACTGCAGGAGATGTGCCACCTGCCAGTTATCTGGTAAGAGTGGCTCAACAATCCAAGCTCCACTAGTACCATTCCCAGTTGTGGGGGTACAATTTGAGAGGGTAGGGATTGACATTGTTGGTCCCCTTGACCCCAAACATCCTCAGGCAATAGGTTTATCCTGGTGTTGGTGGACCATGCCACGAGATATCCTGAGCTCATCCCATTGAAGGTTGTGACTGCCAAGTCAGTTACAAAAGTTTTACTAGGCATATTTACTAGGGTTGGCTTCCCTAAAGAAGTTGTGTCTGATAGGAATGTGGTGTCAACTATAAGTTTTCATCCGCATATCACCCACAAACCAATGGTCTAGTTGAAAGGTTTAACAGAACATTAAAAAGCATGATTGGGGCTCTGCAAGAACGAACCCCAAAGAAGAAAATGGTCTCTTCTGTTACCATGCTTACTGTCTGCCTACAGAGAGGTACCACAGGAGGGTGTTGGCTTCAGCCCCTACGAGATTCTGTTTGGTCACCCTGTGAGGGGACCCCTGGCCATAGTCAAGGAGGGATTGGAGGTGCCCACTCCCCCCATTACTACCAATGTAGTATACTATGTGCTAGGGCTCACAAAAAGGATGGTACTCCTGATGGGTCTGGGTAGTGATAAACTGAAGGCAGGGCAAGCACTGGTGAAACAATGGTATGACCAGAAGGCTTCCCTCATCAATTTTACACCTGGTCACCAAGTTCTGATCATGAATCCTATAAGGCCTTGAGCCTTACAAGACAAATGGTCAGGCCCTTACACGGTGGTGGAGTCACTCGGTGAGGTCAACTATTTAGTGGACCTTGGAAGGGTTGGTCAGGCTCCAAAAGTGTTCCATGTAAATAGGCTGAAGGCTTTCATCCCAAGAGTTGAAATCGCTGCACTGCTGCTGGCTTCAGATGTTGAGGAGGAGGAGTCAGAACCTCTCCCTAACCTGTTGCAGGGAAGTCCTTCAGACAGATCCATTGAGGGTATCCAAGTGGCCCCTCACCTGACTGCTGATAAAAAGCAGAGGTGAAAGGTTTGCTGAGGCAATTTTCCCCCTCATTCTCACAGTCTCCTGGTGTGACACTTTGGTGCAAACATGATATTGACACAGGAGACAGTGTACCCACCAAAAGTAGAGGATACAGGATGTCAGACAAAGTAAGGTCTTAAATTAAGACAGAGGTCAACAAAATGTTGGATCTTGCAGTGATTGAACCCTCTAGAAGTCCTTGGTCCAGCCTAGTGGTATTGGTTCCAAAAGCAGATACTTCTGAGTTAAGGTTCTGTGTGGATTGCAGGGCTCTTAATGCTGTCACCAAGACAGATGCACACCCCTTGCCTAGAACAGATGAGTTGGTGGATACTTTGGGTGCCTCCAAATACCTCAGCACATTTGACCTCACTGTAGGCTATTAGCAAATAGCTCTTGCAGAACATGCCAAGGAGAAGACATCTTTCTCAACACCAGAGGGTCTTTACCAGTTCAGGGTAATGCCTTTTGGGTTGAGGAATGACCATGCCACTTTCCAGAGGCTTGTGAATCATGTGTTGAATGGGTTGGATGAATTCTGTCTTGCATATCTGGATGATATAGCAGTTTTCAGTGCCACCTGGGAAGACCATGTGTAACACCTTAGGTTTGTGCTGCAGGTTCTTCATAAAGGCCCTTAAATGCCAGATTGGACAAGCATCAGTGGTCTACCTTGGACATGAAGTAGGTGGAGGGAGGATACAGCCTCTAACCAGTAAAGTACAAGCCGTACAAGACTGGCCTACCCCCACTACTCAGACTCAAGTGAGAGCCGTTTTAGAACTCACTGGGTACTATAGAAATTTCATGGCAGACTGTGGCACCATAGCCGCCCCTCTAACTGCTCTCACCACTCCTAAGAAACCAAAGAAGGTAACTTGGTCTGAAGAGTGTGAGAAGGCCTTCATTGGCTTAAAAGACTCCTTGTACCAGGCTCCTGTTCTCAGGGCCCCTGATTACCAAAGACCTTTTCTTGTGCAGACAGATGCCTCTGACACTGGGAGAGGAGCTTTACTATCACAAGTAGATTAGAAGGGTAAGGAACACCCTATTGGCTTCATTAGTCGCCAGCTTAAGGACAGAGAGCTCAGATGGTCCACAGTAGAGAAATAATGTTTCTCTGTTGTGTGGGCCCTAAGGAAGCGGAGACCCTACTTCACTGTGCAAACAGACCATAAGCCTTAAAGTGGCTAATGAACATGAAGACAGAGAATCCAAAGTTGCTCAGGTGGTCCATAAGTATGCAAGGCTTTGACTTCACTATTGAGCATAGGCCAGGTGTCCAACATAGCAATGCTGATGGGTTGTCCAGAATATTTAACTGACCTGAACATGAGACTCATCCAGGGGTGTATTAATTCCCCCTGTCTTTGGTCTGGGGGAGGGGGGGCAAGTGTTAGGAAAGATTTCCATGTATGTGTAATTTTCCCTCCAGTTGTGTACCCCCCAACTTTTCTGCTGCTATTTAACACCATAGTTTGACTTTACCAGAGGAGCCCAGCCTTCTGCTGTACTCCTCCGGGCTTTTCGCTCACTTCTTATGGGGAAACTGACATGCCCTTAAGACAGTCAGTACTGGGAGACTTTGTTTCCCTTAGTCCTTTCCAATGTTGCAACTCTTCTGTAACATGTAACAAGTGTACAATGTACCTTCCAGTACAGTACACTTGGGTCTCTGAGTCATTTCCAAAAGCCCTAGATACTCTCGAAGGATTTTTTAGGAGATGTGCAGATGTGTCATGGACAGGGCTGGTGGCAGCTTATCTTTTCATGTAATTGTAACCGTTTCCTGTGAGGTAAACCATGAATACCGCATTTGGCACAAATAGGTGGCCTGGCTCCAAAATGGCCATGGCACAAGGTTGTTTATCTTGTGTTTTGGCCTCTTGCCCCTTCACCTTCCCCAGGTCGAGCCGACCCGGGTCAGTCCTTATTTGGGCATTCATTTTCCCGCAAAACGCCAAGCTTTCGTGGGCTTCTACATGCCTTGTGTATGTGCCTGCAGGATGTGGTGCCAGAGAGTCTGGAGTGCTGTGAATGCCTGGGACCACTGTGGTCCGTGATTGGTCCACGTATGGTATGCCTGTATGTGTGTTTTGGCACAAAGGAGATTCTGGATAAGAGAAGCCCCCAAACACCCATACCATGTCGATCTCTGGAGTTCTCACGAAACAAAGGATATGATCCAAGTATCCTGAAGCTAAGAAGCCAAGTCGAGGAACCGCTGGTGATCCACTGGAAGGTTTGGCACCCTGGGCCTGTTGTTGTCCCGTGGGACTCCTCTGCATCTGGTCGTCCTAGAAGGTCTGCGAAGACGCTTTGACCCATTGGAATAGTGGGACCAACTATTCTCGGCACCTTCATCAAACTCAGCAAGTAAGCCTTCTCTAAAGTATCCCTGGGCCAACCAGTGGGCTGACCCGCTTATGCAAGACCATTGCTCTGTTTATGCGGCCGCTGGAGGCCCTCGAAAATTGGTATATCACTAGCTCGGTGTTCACGGCACCCTCACACTGAATTTTGCACACTTGGCGTTCTGAAGTCTGAAGTGAGTCGAGTGCGCCAGAACTGGAGCATACATGGTTACTGTGTCGCCCAGCCATGGTGACAAATTTTGCAGGTGTGCTGCATTTGTGCCCCTCAAGCCTGCTGCAGTGAAACTGGCCTGATCCATCCACCAGGAGCAGAGAAATCGCCACTGTCCCATTTTGGATTCATCCCTGTATCTTCGTCACTGAAAGCCTCAGAGCCGCCAAATTGCTGCACTTGAACCTGCAACCGAAGTGGACTCGACTGCTGAAGTTTGGTCTGGAGTGCGCCAGGGGTCGGTGAGTAATCGCAGCCCTAGCTGGTGGCCCCTAGACCCTCTATCCATTTTTATATGCGAGTGGCCCCTGGGTGCCCCTCTCCTTTCCACTGCTAGAGCGAACTAGCAAACTATTCCAAACTCTTGGAATCAACTCTGCCCTCAAGTGGAGACCCTCCATTGCCTCACCAACCTTCCTGAGTTGCTACAGACCCATGAAGAGACCCCTTTTACCCATTTAAACTACCATGTGCGCTTGCATTGCATGTACATTTGAGCATTAGGCTCCACTCTTATTAGGGATTGGACTGCCTCTTAGTTAGGTTAGGAGTGTGTTGGATGCAGAAGGGACTAAAGACTATTTGCACTGCCTGTTTACTTCCCCTTTTAGGTTGTGGACCCATTTCGTGCATTAACCTTTTAGACCCCATTGGTCTTGTATATATGTATTTAGATAGGGTTGTGTTGGCCTAATAAGTATTACTGTGATTTTATTTGTGTGTTTGAAACTCAAAGGCCTTGAAATTAATGTATATGGATTTTTAATATATCTACACCTGACTGGGAGTGATTTGTAAGTGTCCTTTACTCTGTGTGCTCATTGACGTCTTTCAGTCACCCTCACCCCTCCTAAGATCTAGTCTTGACCGCCGCCAAGCTACCTTGATTGGTCTGGCTTGTCCAGAAGCTTACCCTGTTCCAAGAAACTAGGCTGGCCTTCTGAACCTCTGCCCACCAGGTCAGACTTCAGAAATCCATTTTAACAGTGTTCTGCCCCCTTTTTAGGTGTCTACGCAGGCCCGCCATGCCCTTTTCTGGGAGTCTCGCGCAAGGCCTTCATCAGGTCGCAGTGACGTGGTGGACCGGCACAAATTCCTTGCAAGTCCTGAGTAAAATGCATTGTGTTCCCTGAATCGACAAATGGGGATAGCGTGCGATTTCACGAGCAAGTCCTGTTTTTACTGCGCAGTTTATTCCATGAATCGGGCCCCAAATGGTTATGTGCCACAGTGTTAGCCAACATTGAAATAACAGGTGAAGGAATTTGTTTTGCCAATGTGCATTATGAACATGCGCCTGTGGCCTTTGCACATTTACATCCTACTGTGGAGGGCAACTAGGGGCGCGTCTATGAATGCAGAAATTTATATTTTTGTGGGAATAGATGTACACAGAAGCTAGTAAGTCTCTGCACTTTTACAATGTACTTGTCTTTTCGTCACTGTTATCGGACAAACTTTGATGCCTTTGTGGTTGCTTTAAGGATGAAATTCAAGACCCTTGCATTATCCACAAGACTTTCTGCTGCGTGGGAACACAGCACCTGCAGCTCTTTCTGACAAACTCATTTTTTCACGATACTTTCCATCCTGTCGCTCCAAGTCTCTGCTGGGGAAATGCTTCAATATGGACCAAGGGGAGAGAGGGGTTCACGTGTATTGTACCAGAGAACAAATCAACGGAGTAAACTGCAATTAGTACAAGAGTCAAATAAGGGGATAGATCAGGTCAAGGAGAGTAAAAATTCATCAATCTTTAATAAACACATATTCAATTACATCATACATAGTGCTGAAGTTACAATAAAAACAGCATAAAAACATACCATCAATACTCAACATTTCCTATTAAAGTGCATATTAGTTTGATAGCGTTCCTAACATATTAGAGTGAATACACTGTGCAAAAATAGATAAAACTGCATGTTTGCATCAGAGCACAACTTGGATCGCAATTGGATGCTAAATCTATATCCAAATTCAACCTTGTATAACCAAAATCAAGGAAACCATCAAAAAAAGGGGAAATTTTATAAATTGACAAATTATAATGATAATGTGAAATTAAATTAATGAAAAAGGAAAATAAGCAAAAGAATGAAAAAAGATAAAAAGAAAGGAAAAAAAAGAAAAACCGAAAAGAAGAGGGCACCCACCCGAGCAAGACAGAACGCTCAGTGTTTCCTGCGGGGTGAATAAGGTTGTCCCCTGATCAAACCAATAAATTGTTATAGAAAATGGACAAGTGAAATTGCATCATGACATGCTAGAACAGAACCAATACTTGTCTCCAATCTGACCATGATAGTCTATAGCAGAGAGCAGGGAGCAGATGACTATTGACGTATATGGAAATCTGTGCTAGTGTGGATCGCGCCTGAGGTTATCTTTGAAAGAAAACATAAATGTATTGGGAACAGGAGTGTTGATACTGGTAAAATTGAAGTAAATATTGTGATATGTGGTTTACTTGAAATATTTAGTTGTTCTTCAGTACACTGATTGCCAGTAATATAGTTCATTTTTTGTGGCATGTATTTCCAAAAACTAAACTGACTAAGGCACGCTATGAATGCTACATGAAGGGTCTCACTGTTATGTGTCCTTGAATACACTGCACTAAGAATTTAAAGCACTAAATGTGTTGAAAGTCCACAAAGAAATTATAGGATTCACTATATTGAAAGCTGACATCGGAAAGTAAAGTTTCTATTTCAGAAAACTGTGTCTTGAAGCAGTTGGTCCTCTGCTACATCAGAAGAATGGATTCCCAAAACAGAAGGTAAGCAAGATTTTAAACAATATTTATTGAAGTGTGGATTGAAAGTGTGCTGTGTGCCATATGATGAATGTACTGACGGATGAATGTTCAATTTGACGCAAAGAAAAGACATTGTACGTGTTAATTGTAACTTAATTTTATAGCCAAAATAAGAATGTACTTTGTATATTTAACTATAAAGTGATTACTGAAATATGTTTTTGCATTCTTGATTTTACATAGTTATATAATCCTGATATTCATGTGTCATGGGTACAGTCTACCGGCCGACAATCTGTCCTTTCGTGGTTGCAGTAACAAGGAGAGACATGGGAGCGCATAGGTTCTAGAAACTAGAAACGTGCGGATGTGAAAGTGCTGCATTTATTTCAATTTTAAAGCACTAATTTCTCCTCTGTAATGCAGTGCCATGTGCGTAGATTACTCGTCGGTCAAAGAAGAACATTTTTGGTGAAGAGCAAAAAGACTTGCATTAATCGACCGATGATTGGATTTGGCATTAGAAGATCACTGTGGATAGTTACACTAAAAATGAGAACGATGCGAAGTTCGGTAGCTATGAACTGTGTTCCAAAAAGTTAACCAGGTTTTCGTGGACCTAAATGTTGCCATTGTTGTGTCAAAATGAAAAGTACTTGTTAAGGTCCCGACTATTGCTGTTGTCTTCAAAATAAAAAGTTTCTATCATTTTTGTAAAAAGAAACAAATGTTTTGCGTTTGTTGTGGATGGGTGTGTTTAAGTTGTTCATTCTGCCTTAGCTAACCTTATGAAGTTGGTGATTACAGGGTACGTTTGGCTACGCTGCCCACTAACATCATTGAAATAAGTGAAGCTCATTCTGAGCGAATAGTGATGTTAGCGATAGCGGCGGGTGAATGTAATCAGTGCCGTGAGGGCCTTTGAAGTTAGGGCGATAGACTCTTATTGAATCTATCTACTTTATTGAGAAATGTAAAGTAGATGGAATCTGTAACATTATTTTTTAGTTATATTTTTTAACTGTGATAGGTGGTTCCTAAATTTACCTTTTTTTGTTGTTTTTGATTTCTTTATTTTTTTGCAGGACAGGTAAGAAAGTAAGGCGGGGAGGGAATTGAGGGAAGAGGCACCAACCACAAATATGGCAGGGCCGGTGGAGAGGGAAAGATGTTCCGTGTATGTTACATCTAAGGTAGGGGGCAGTGTTTCTCATGCTCTTTGATTACAGCTTCAAAAGCAATTTGAAATTGCTCCTCCCTGCAGAGTGGTGTGTTGCAGTATATACAGAGTGCTGTTGTCTTCGAAAGATATGGATCAACAGCCTCTTTTATCAAGGTAGCTGGTGGGATTTTGTGTCCCATTGAAGTAGGCTCTGTGGTTACACCGTTGGTTGAGGAAGATGAGGTGGAGGAAGATAGCCTACTACTTCCTAAAAAAGAAACAATCTTTCTGAGAGCATTGCAGTGGTTGGATTGTGTGTGGCGGCGCATGGAGGTGGTCCGAGGTAGTCCGCAACTGAGTCCAACACTGCATTTCATTTTGGTAGCGTTAGCCTTTGGTAAATTCACAACAGTGGTAAAGAATTGCCACACCCATCATACTCTCTGGGTGCTAGAGGCAGGCACTTCATGTACCTCATCTTCTTGGTCCTCTTCATTGCGCTTTTTTTGTTGTGTAGGTCCTCCAGCTGGTGGTGGTGCTGGTGGTGTTGGCTCTTGGGGAGGAAGGATGGAAATAGCTGATACCATTTTTAGGATAAATGAGGTTTTGCTCTGTGCTAGATTGTTAATGGATAGTGAGTAAGAATAAGTGTAGGAGCTGTGAAAGGGTACATTTGAGGTTCAAAGTTCCTAGATGAGCAGAAAATGCAGTTCAGAACTGTTAGCGAAGCAGGGACCCATTCACAAAGTGCGGACGGGTTTGTGAACATGTCACCATTCCGTGCGTGCACGTGTGGTCACGTGACACTGTCTGCAAAGTCCACAATAGCGCCATTCGCGAACATCGACGGATGCAAAAAACTGTAGGAAAAGTTTCAAACAGTGTATACAAGTGCTAAAAATGATTCTAGAAGGTGGGGAATGACAGAGTTTTGAGCTGAAACTTTGCAAATTGGACAACAATGTTGCTATATTGGGGTAAGTATGATATTAGTAAGTTGTAGGAAATTAAGGGTGCGCTGGTAAAAACCCATGAAAAATCTTTGTTAAAGGGACATTATGGTTAAGTTGCACTAATAGAAACCTCTGAAATTCACAGAAAAAACGTTGTTAAAGGGACATTATGGCTACATTGCACTAATAAAAACCTATGAAATTCAATGAGATTTGTGATGTCATCTTTAATGTCCTGGGTGTTAGTGCACGGTGGTGGCACATATTATGGTTGCTTAGCTTAATTTCTGATATTTCTCGGTTTTACTTGTAACCATAACATCCCTTTAACAAAGTTTTTCATTGAATATGTATACATATAAATACAACGGACATGCACTTGAAAACAGAGGAAGCAACAAGTCTGCAGCTACAGCCTCATGACTTGCTCTTCAGGACTACATGCTTGTGAGTGTGAATACTCGTGCTACTTTGTCTGTCAATTGAAGGAGTGCTGGAAATCAAAACTACGAAGAAGCTGTGACACTAAACAAGAAATAACATGGTCAATGCTCCACACTATCAAAGAACCTTCCCAAAATGTCTGACACAGAAATGTCCAGCGCTGAACAGTCAAGTGCGTCCACTTTCCATCATCCAATGACGTTTGACAGTGCCCTCAGGCACTTTGACCACAGTGTGAATGCTAGTTCAGGCATTTCAAAATTACCTAGAAGTTTATAATGACAAGTTTGGCAGAAGACTGCTGATCAATCTTCTAGGACATGAAGTATTCAGTGTGTCACTGCTATAATGTACACTATGAAACACCCAATAGTGTGTCAGTTCCATCTTTCTTCCAGAGACTGTGCATCTCAAAGGCGGCCCAATGGTGCTTGACATTGAAGAATCTGTATTGCCAATGGCAGAGCATCATCGATGAATACCAATTAATCTTCAGCCCCAAGTTGAAAAAGAAATCAACTGCTTGATAGCAAAAAACATTGTTTTACCTGTATTGGATCCAGCTCCATGGGTCTCAAACATTACAGCTGACCCAAAGAAAAGTTCTATACGTGTCTGTGTGGACATGAGGCAAGCAATCAAAGCCATTGGAAGAGAAAGGCATTTAGGGGTGCATTTGGATGACACAATTAGTTCACTCAATTGTGCACAATTCTTCTCAAAACTTGACCTCAAAAAGGGGTATCACCAGATCGAAATAGACCCACACTCGCAGTACATATGAACTTTCTCTACACATCTGGGTCCTTTTTTATGCACGTGTCTAAGCTTTGGCATCTTGTTGGCTGCCGAGATTTTTCAGGAAAGCATCCGCAAAGCGATAAGACACACGAGCAACTGTTTCAAATACAGTGATTTCTGAATCAACCCCTGAACATGACCAGGCTCTTTTGCGAGTGTGTACCACAATAGTGATGTCAGGCCAGACACTCACTGCTAATAAATGTGAGTTTCACAAAACGCCCCTGAATTTCTTTGGCCATGTATTTTCTTTCCAGGTTATGAAGCCCGATCCTGGCAAAATTCAAGTAATTTCGGAAATCTTGGCTACTAAAGATGTCAGCAAGGTCCAATCATTCTTAGGAAAGGCCCGCTACTGCAGCGGATATATCAAAAATATTGCTACCAAGAGTACCAGCACACCACAAAGGGGCCACAAATAGAGCAAAACATAATCTGCCGGAGCTCAAAGTTTATCACACAGAAGAGTGTTGTCACTCTTGTTAGCATTGTAGGGAACTTGACCACGGGTTCAATAAAGTAAGAATGTCACCAGAGATAGTGTTCACCGTTAACTACCATTTTTAATGACTTGTCTGTCACTAGTGGTATGTTTGTGTTGTGTTTTCTACTTTGGGTAAATCTCTGATTTTTCCGGGTTGCTGTCCTGTGTAGGTTACGTGGGGTGTCCTTCAGGTGTACATGGTTAGCAAATGTCCACACTGGTTATCTTCTAATAAGCTCATACAAAATATTAAGTTGATACGGTACTGTTGGTATATGAGACTTAGGAGATAGGAGATACGAGTTGCAGGTTTCTTCTTGTTTTATCCACTGTTTCGATAGGCGGCCCATCACCATATACTAATGCTAGCCATGGCATAGGTAGGGACAGCTAGCCTTTCTCTTTCTGTCCTGGTGTTCCATAACCTACTCTAACTCAATAATGCTCTCAATTACACTGTTGTAGAAGTATGTGTAGGGAACACACTGTTCTTTAATGATGTTTCTGCTTGTGAAAATTGGATGGTTTGGTGCCTTGCCATTTTGTGTGCTTCAATGAGTACCCCACTACAAGAACTCACTAAACAGGGTGTGTCATTTCAATGGTCCTCTCAATGTTAAGTAGCATTTCAGAAAGTAAAGCCCCAAACTCAGCCACAAAATATTTAGTGACAAATTCACAAGAAATCAATCTAATAGACCTACCGGTCGACACATGCATACCTTCTAAAGATTCCCAGATTTAACTTACAAAAAGCAGTGGGTAACAGTTTCCCGGTACTAGACACTAAACTCTGGAACTCCATGCCCCTAGATTTAGGAGCAGAACCGGACTTTTAGAAAAAATTGAAAACCTGGCTCTTGGCACATGAGCGGTAATGTCGCTCCTTGCTCATAATTGTATCTGTACTGTCATGAAATGCCACTCTCCATCTGTACCATTAATGTATTGAAATGTCTTTCCTACTTTAACAATACTGTAATTTTCAAATAATGCACCTAGATACCTTTGGGTTAGGTGCGCTCTACAACTGAACATGTAAATAAATAAATAAAGCGGGATATCTCCTCCGCTGATCACAGGGTACATTTTGATCTTTCATTGGGCCTTATTACTAGGCTGCCGGAGGTATTTAATTTTTCCCGGCGCCCAGAAATGGGCAATTACCGGGTCATTACGGCCTTGCTGGACCCGGTATTTGCCCATTCCTGGATGCCGGGAAAAAATTCTTCCCCATTCCCATTGAGCCCCGTGGGGCTCAATGGGAATGGGGAAGATGGATGCACCATTTATAACGGTGCCGGTGCATCCGACATGCTGTGCTCGTGGGTGGCGCACTGCCAATGCACCTGCACGCACAACTCGTATTTTGCCAGTCCAGAAACTACGGTACCGGCAAGCTTACTGGTACCGTAGTTCCCGGACCGGCAAACTTTTAATGAGGACCCTTATGTAGAGAAGTGAATTTTGATGCTAGTGCAGTTGCAATGGGGCCCTACTTGCTAAACATTAACAAGCCATTCATGATTGTGACTGATCTTGAGGCCTTGTTTATTATCTATGGAAATCCAAAGTGCAAAATGCCACCTCCAATTGAGCAATGGGGACTTTGATTATAGGATTATGACTTTCGTATTATTCACAAACAAGGCAGATAATATAATCCAGACGATATCACGTCCAGTCAAACCTTACCAAATTCAACACCCATTTCTTCCATTGAAGAGGAATACCTCAATGTTCTCACTCACACCTTACCATCGGGATCCATATCAATATCTCTCATTGCTGAATGTGCTAAGCAAGATGTCACTATGCACAAAGTAAAGGAGCTAATCGCGTCTAGGAGATAGAGTTCAGTTTCACTGGATGTTCATCATGGAAAGGAGGTCTCAGTGGCAGAAAGGGTTGCTTTCAATCAGGTAAAGGATGAACTATTCATCTCTGCTGATTGACTTGTTATTAGAGTCCACGATTGGTGATTCCCATTGAGTTTTGACAGCAGATGGTTGATCTCGCCCTTGAAGCAAATGTAGGGGTAGGGGTACTTGCAACTTTACGGCAAATGAGAAAGACCATGTGGTTCTTTGGAGTTCACAAAATAGTTCAACGCACTGTAGAGTTCTGTCACCTTTGTCCGTGTACCATGAGGCTGGAGAGGCACTTGCAAATGTCAGAAATACCTGATGCCATTTGGAGTGATGTGGCAGTCTGCTTCTTTGGTTCTCCCAAGGACGGGAAATATCTATTAGTATTAATAAACCTATATTCTGGATTTCCCATCATGCAGATGACATACTCTACTTTGGCCTCTGCAGTGATCCCTGAGTTAGCAAAAAAAAATATCTGCATTGGGTATTCCACAAGAAGTCAAATCGGAACATGGACCTCCTTTCAGTGGAGTGGACTCAAGTTAGCGCGATTCATGCAATGTATGGGTAGTCACCACAGGAAATGAACGCTCCTGTGACCTTAGGCCAATAGAATGGTTGAGAGGTTCATGGGCAGTGCAAGAAAGTTGTTCAACAAAATGATCAAAGTTCCATGTCCCTCACTCAAGCACTTTGTAATATGTGGACAGAGATTACTGGAACTTGCCTCATAGAACCACTGGTAAATAGGAGTTGATGGCAGGAAGAAAACTGAGGTCTAGATTACTGCATTTGCCGGCCAAGCAGGAACATCTTCATCAGCAAGTATCAATGAGTGATCATTCTAAGAAAGAGGGCATGAAAAAGTACACAGTTCAGAAGAGGCACGCTAAGTGGTTGTCAATACATGCAGGCGATCTAGTGCTCGTTCACCATCATCAAGAACGGAAGTCAGACTCACAATTTGACCCTGTGCCTATGACACCGTCCTGCATCAAAGAATCCATGGTAGCAGCTAGAACTCTGGATAGTGTCATTACATGCAAAGTGTCACACTTTAAGAAGTATTTGTCAAAGTGTGGAGAGGAAGCAATACAGAAACTTGCCGGAAAAGAAGTGCTCTCACGTGCAGGAGAAACTGGAGGACATGAGGAGCTAAGCCTACATTCTCTGCATTCTAGGTCCATCAAGAGACCTGTGTGTTTCATCGAAGAGATTTGAACTAAGAAGAAGTTATACATCATGAAGGCACTTTATTTCTGCCGGGGGACTCACAGAGTTAACTGTGCTCAGGAATCGCATATGTTCCACGTCTTATGGCACACGATCCAATGAGCAGAAGCGGGCAGGTGCAGGGAGGAGTACGAGATGCGTTGTGGCAGTTCGCACACAGCAAAAGAATAATCGAGTTGCAGTGTACACCAGCTCTGGGTCTTTTATTCTATATTGTCTGTTTCTAGAACAACATGAAAGGAAGATTCTTCAGTGCAGCGGGATTGGCTGCTCTAGAATGAAAGAGGTTCTCTAATTAGAAGAATTAGGCAGTGATCTGAGAGAATCTTCACCAGTCCTGGAAAAGTCAGACAACAATAAAAAGATAAGCAGGGGAAAGAAGAAAAGGGAAATTGGCTTAATGAATCTCAATACTTTGAAAACAGTCCGTAAATGCTTGGTTAAAAACTCCTAAACAGACATACTGTCCCGAGGGTTCCTTCTGTCTCAGCAGATGTCTAAGAGAGTTCAAATATTTTCCCCAATTTATCTGAGGTTCAGCCTCCTCATGGTAGACCCCAATAGATCTGTTTTCATACCCAGAATATGCCCTTTCTTTCTTGTTATTGTACAAAGTTCCTTCAGGTGGGTGTGTGGCATACACTGATGCCATGAATATGACCTAGCCCACAGGTTTACTATATGCCTTCCCCAATGTCCTCTAGTATCCAAGCTTTGTGCACTGCCCCTCAACCCTGAGGTGGCAACAGTCATTAGCCCTCATTACAAGTCAGGCGGTGGACCATGGTGCTATTAGCACCATGGTCCATGCCGGATTCCGCCATGGTGGATGGAGGAATTACCGTCCCATTCCAAGGTGAGTGGGGCGGTAATTACCCATTCACCATTTGCCCTTCCCCATTCCCATTTTTGCCCCATAGGGCATAATGGGGATGGGGAAGGCGCTAATTACGGTACTGTAAATTACGGTGCCGTAATTAGCACCAAGGTCGCTTAGCGCCTTGGACTTCAACAAGCAGGCGTTAAAGTGTAAATCAGGCGTTAAGGGTTAACGGCACCGACGGCGCCGTTAAACCCTTAACGCCTGACTTGTAATGAGGGCCATTATGTTGGTTAAGCAGTGGCTCTTACAACAACAAGGCCCCTCAGTGGGAAGTGGTAAATACCCTCCAGGATCCCTGGGTTGAGGTTGCATTGGGTGAATGGATGGTGGAGAGGTGTCTGCAAACTTTCTTCCTGGCCAGCCTGTTACTAGGAAACTCCTCGCACCCTGGAAACGGCGTATAGTATACGTACAGCTTCAGTACCCTCAATTAGAACCCATCAACACTGTAGATGTCAATGTCTTAACAATGAAGACTATATACCTAGAGGCCATTACATCACCTGGATGGCTAGAGAAACTCTAGGCCCTCTTCTGTTCCATCAGTTCCACCAAAACTATATGACTCTCAGGTGTAATCCCTCGTTCGGGCCCAAAGTGTGGTCAAGTTTCATCAGGGTCGGGATCTATTCCTTCCCATCTTCTGTTCCACTCTGAATACATGGGGAAAAAGCACATTCACTGCCTGGATGTCAGCAGAGCTCTCCTAGAGTGGCTAGCCAGGATGGATTCATTCTTCAACATACAGGGTGTATTTGTAATATGTGGTGCCTCTTTTAAGAGCCAAAAAGCATCTACCATGTCCCTGAGTGGATAGATGCATGACACTGTCTCCTTCATACACACGACAGCTGGTCGAGAGGTGCCCCCTCGATTCAGGGTACTGCAATATATAGATCTGCTACATTAGCAAACACTCTGACTTTCCATAGTCATTTGAGGTTACAGAGTATGAACCAAGATGTACAATCCCTCCACCCTAGGTGCATACAAGCTATTTGTGCAACTCGCTGATGTATCAGGTTTTTCACATCAAGTAAGTAAATCTGCATCAAAGCGGTGCATATTTATATGGTTTCTAGGCGGTTCTTAATGTTATTTAGACTGCAAACTTAATGCTTCCTTCTTCCTTAGGTATGCCTCAATAATGGGTAATGGTACGAGCAAGAGTGAGTACCTTCACCCTTCTTGCAGGGGGGATTTGGTGTTAATTGAAATATATAAACATACCCGACAGGGGCACTCAAGGGGTTAACGTTCATCAGTTTAAGCACTCAGATATGCAATCTTTACTATTTTAAATGCTCACAAAACCCACATTTAGTCCAGAAATCCTTCAAACGGACATAACCTTTTAGTCACAATATTTTAAGAATTGAAAGGGCCATCGGTATATTCCTGTGAAACAGTCACGGCCTGTCTGCACGGAGATAAATGGCTTAAAATTCGACTATATAAATTATCAAGCTCAAAAGCACGGAATATCATAGTTCACGTCGAAGCATCACGTGTGGTCTAATTAACGTCATTAGAACAATGCACATGTATGTACTTAGAGCTAATCAGCAGAAAGGAAGGGGTAACAAAACATCACAGGCGGCGTATAATGAGCGTTGGCTCCGGCATTTTCCTGCTGAATAGCACTCTGTTCACGTGCTCAGAAACACATTATTTAGTTGACACTGATGTGGTGCGTTTCAACATATCTTCCAATGCTACTGCTTTCATGGTTAACTAAATCTCTCCCTTCTCTTAGTACTGCTCCTTTCCTCGCGCCACCTCACACACAATCCCTCACAAAACCGCACACGGATTGCTGAAACGTGCGCATGACGGGCAGCTCGCCATTCCGCTGAATAGTTGGATCGTCTCAAAATGGCTGCTTCTGGCAGAACTCTCAACGTGCTTTTCCAAAGATGTCTGGAATCATAAAGGTCTGTGTAAACAGGCTTTTTTTCCTTATTGGTGAAATATTTCTTAACAACGGTTTTGATTGGCAGGGCTCCACGACTCATATTTTTTTTCGCAGATTGTCGTTAAGTGCGTATTTTCACGGTATTTAGATCAAGTCACAGAAATAAAAGGCACATCACATGAATTATAGAAGATCTCTTTAAAACGCGTAACGAGTTTCTTTCATTGTCAAGTAAATGGCAATATCTAATAAAAACACTAGGGTTCATTGAGGCGTTCTTGCCCCTTTTGAACATGCCTCGTTTGAAACGAGACAAAACGAGAATATTGTTCCAAATGTCATTAGACAACCAGCGTGATACGTGTTTCCTTTTAATGACATATATGTTTAAATATAAAAGACTTTCTGGCTTTAGAGAGTCACGATATTAATATTATTATTTTTTTTGTTACGGGTATTTGTGAAAGAGACAGGGAAGACCTGTGCAGGGGGTTTGGGGGAGAATAGAGGGGTGGATAAAAAATAAGGATGCATTTATCAGCAGTAAGGAACTGTGTGGCTGGTTGGTCGATTGGAATAAAACTTTACAGAACAGGGGCGTGGTGATTAGCAAAGGATATGCTCATACTCAAGTTATGGCCCAAAGCTAATGACAATAATTTAGGGGAAGAGTTTGTCACAAGCCACAATGACCGAGCCCAGAGTCTATGCTATATGCTAGCTGTAGAATAATAAAATAAAATAGTGTATGCAATGTCGGCAGTTAGAATGTTTGGAATGAGGTCAATAACGGACATCGTTGACAGTATTCCAAGCTTTCTGATTGGCTTAGGGGAGGTATGACTCCCATGACATGACTTTCATGTGCTAACGTTGTTTGAGGATGTCACTGCCAATGGGTTCAACATGCGTTGCCTTGTCATAAGCGTTCCCAAGAGGTCCTAATTTCCTGAAGCATCGGTTTTTCTGCGGTGCTATAAAGGAAGTTTACTATGGGCATCGTCTTTGTAACTTGGCATGTCGTCACTGATAAATAAATAAACAAAAAAATAAACAATTCTCCACCCTCTGGCTCTGGGGCCATTGGGTTTAGGCGGCTAGGTAGCACGTATATATGCAAGACTCCAGAGAAAATGTTCCCGATGTTGGCGCACCACAGAGACTCAATAATGGAGGTGTCTAGGTTAACAGGTAAGATTGGTTCCATCACAAGTTAAACTTGGAAACAGTGACTTCATCAGTAAGCAGACATTGTTCCAGGAGGTGGTCAGAGAATAGAGTTTCAATGGCCTAAAGAATACTTCACCTACACAAGAATATGATTGATGGGGGAAATGAGAAGGGTGGCTAACTGGCACTTTTTAAAGCTCACACACAATGGGGACAGGACAGGTTGACAATGAAAAGTTGAATGCACGTCCAAGGTTTTTATATGTATTTCAAAATGTGCCCATGAGGATAACTAAAAGGGACTTCAGAATGTTTGTGGATCAGAGGCAATAGCCCAAAGCTTTCCTGGAATGTTCTTTGAACTGATGTTAAGAGATGAGTTTTGAATTATCCAGGCTTATCTACATACCATTGAGCTTGCCTGCGCAAACAAAAGTTGGTGTGAGAATATAAGAAAAATAGACGACTGGATATCAAGTCTCACATAGCGTTTTGGCAGCATGTGTTGCATCTTTCTATAAATGCTCAGCTTAAAAGTGTGCTATCCCAGAAGTGGATCTGTAAACATGAATTCCATTGCGTTCACCACAAAATGTGCAGTGACATTTTGGTTAAGATAATTTTGGCACCAACTTTTCACATCTTCTTTTCGTTGGTACTTTTCACTGTAGTGTTATAAGGCACACATCTGAAACGTGTTTTTCTGACTTCTCTCAGCTACTGGCTGGGAATGAGCATTGTGCACACCTCTTGCATACAGTGCTTTGAATAGGGAAACAAAACATAACGGGGCCGATACATGGAACAAATGTGCGCCGAAAATCTTAGCGCAAGCTGGGGCAAGGTGGCGCAAGCGTGAAAAAGCAAGCGCACGCGTGCAATTCAAGGAAGTGCCTGCTAGTGTTTTCCACTGGTTGTGCGCCAAATCCGTGCGTGGCGCACACGGGCGCACACGTCATTGCAACAACCCGAACGGCGTGCGTGACGCACACAGGGAAAGTGCACAACGTCGGCGCACACACCAAAAAGGGGACGGGACACGGGGCGTAACATGCGGAACGGGGAACAACGCATGAAAAAGAAGGCGTAACTGGGGAAGTACTGCAGGGAAATACACAGAACGCCCACACGCACGCGAACAACTCGTATTCATGGAATCGAATACGGGAAACAAGCGCACGCCAAAAGACACGCACAGGCGTTAACACGTCCACCCCAGGAAGGCAGGCGTAAGCGTCCCCGCGCACAGTATAAAAGTGCGCACAAACAACAAACACGTATATCCAGCTACGATGAATTCCCCATTTGTGGCACAACTGATCGTGTGACACCGCAGGAGGAGGAGAATAGCCAGGGCCCGCATTTTTTTCCCCGGACTAGCCTTTTTGGGATGCCTGATGACCAGGTCTACGGCGGGTATAGGTTTCCACCTCGTATCATCCTAGACCTGGTTAGGGAGTGGGAAGATGACCTTACATCCCCCACCCTCTGCTCCCAAGCATTGAGCCCCTTGGAGAAGGTGCTCAATGTCCTGCATTTTTTGGCCACTGGGTCATTTAAGCGGACTACTGCCATAGTGGGGGGGTCTCACAGGCCACGCAGTCAAGCTGCCTACACCAGGTGTTGGCAATCATGACTGCGCGCCCCTCAGTCCGCAGGCCCATATACATGCCCAGAACACCCGCAGAAAGGCAGGCCGTAGTCCAGGACTTTTCCAGGGTGGCACACTTCCCCAAAGTGCTTGGTGCCACAGATTGCACTCAATGGCCCTACGTCCACCTAGGGCCACTGAGCACATCTATCGAAACCGCAAGCACTGGCATTCCATCAATGTGCAGGTGGTATGCGATGCAAAGGGAATCATCACCTCTGTCTATGTAAACTACCCTGGCTCCACCCATGACAGTTTCATATACAGAATGTCCGCCCTGAGCTGGGCCCTGGAAGATGGGCAGCATGGCGACACATGGCTCCTTGGTGAGTACAAATGCCCGTGCACATGCATGCATGTCACACACAGACAAATACACAAACCCCAATAATCACAACCATTAACACCTTTCCAGGGGACAGTGCCTACCCTCTGAGCAACCACATAATGATGCCAATCCGGAACCCCACCACACCACCCCAGGTAAGATACAATGCTGCCCATATTGCAACGAGGGGCATAGTGGAGCGCACATTTGGAGTGCTAAAGTCACGCTTCCGCTCCCTTGACCGCTCTGGCGGGCAGCTACTCTATGCATCCCAAGTAGTGTGCAGGATCATTGTGGCAGCATGTGTCCAGCACAATTTTGCTACACGGCAGGGTGTACCAGTGGACATGGTGGCGCCCCCACGTCCCCAACCACAGGCACAGGCGCTGCCCATGGGAGGGGATAGGGTACGTGGCGAGGCAGCCCGGACCCAGCTTGTGGCTACATTTTTCACCTAAACTCCCACCCCTGCGTAGTGCACACAGGCCTGTCACATACCAGGTGACAATCGATGATGACAAAGAGACAGTCAATTGTCACAACCTTACCACCCTGAGAATGTTGCCATGGAAGTGCTACATTGTGTGCATCCCTAGCTACTTAAACATAAACATTCATGTGTGACCAAAAGGAACACATGCAAGGTGTGTATCACACACCCCTGCAAAACAGGCCATCACAATCCCTGGTATGTCATCCAAACCCTCCAAAACCACATCACCCTTGTCTGACACACCATGACATGGCAAGCAATAGTAAAAGCCCAACTCATTACCAATAATATACAAAGTGACATGTGATAAATGGAAAGTGGCTTCAGGCAATGACGCCTGTCATGGAATCAGATGAAATGACTGATCAACAACCTCCCACACAAAACAAGTCATACCCAAATGCATTCCAACAGTTGTAGCATGAACATAACAATCATTGACTGTTCACATGCACAGTGTGCAAGGCAAAATCCCTACTCCTGAATCCGTGTGCTGTGTGCGTCTCCTGCAACACACTGCTCAGCACACAGTGTAGTGACCAACCATTTTGTTAGAGACACACCTTGAGCAACACATGAAAATGACAAAATAAATAATGAAATAAACAACTGAGGCATGTACAGGATCCACAAATGGTCATAGATCATGTGCTGCAGGGACACAGTGGTCCCCAGAAGGCAAATTGTGTGCACATGTGGACATGGAAGGGTGGTTGTACATGTGGTGGATCATAGTGCGACTGTGTGTGTCAGTAGGGACATGCACCCAATACATGCATGTCCAATCAAGTGACCATCAGTTTCCTCTACACATCACATGTGAACATTGCCCATGTGCACACCCCAGCATGTCAAACCACACCAATCCCCTCACACCTGAAAGGTAAACACAACACAGGAACAGGCATTGACCAGCAGAACACATCATGTACACAGGACACCACAATAACAATGTAAGGGTGCCCATCACACTGTAGGCCAAGCCAACTTTCCAACAACCAAAGACCCTCACTCATTCACATATCACCATGACCTACTGAACAACTGTGTCTGGGGTATGTAGCCTTCTTCCTTGAAGTCTACCTGGCCACAGGATCACACTACCCCTTTGTCTACATCTTCCACCTTGCGTGTAAATAGTGTCCAGCACCCTCAGAGGCCACCTTGACTGGCAAAAATACCAAATCGAAGAGAACTCAAAGGAGCCGAACACACAAGCCAGGAAAAAAGCCTGTAGACAGCAATAAACCATTGAAGAGTCTCCAGTAGATGACTTGAAGCAGCAGTAAATTTCAAAGCACATGTACAAGCACAATGATGGAACAACCAAGTTAGCACACTTAAACAATGCTACAACAGGATGTGTACCATGTTTGGTACATAATATACAATGATTCAGCACCAACTGATGGGTAGTGTCAGTGCTCCGGTGTCCAGGTGCAGGAGTGGCACGAACCAACCACCCCCTCTGTGGTCTGGGCGCCTGCAAGGTCAAACTTACACATGCCTCTGAGACCACAGTGGGGAAGGAGGGTCAGGGATATGTTGTCTGGACAGGCATTGGTAGTCAGGATAACCGGAAAGAGGGGCAGGAGAGGGGAGTCGGATTGCCAAGGGAAAGTAGGGAAAATACAAAAATCTACTATTCACAATAACACATACTCAATCAGAGAAACCATGTTCATCATGCACATTGTACCAAATGACTCAAATGGAAGTCAAAGAGAGACTTATCTCTGGGGTGAGTGCTGGCCTCCTGCCTGCACACTCTCAGGTCCGGTAACAGGAGAGGTTCAATGCTGCAAAGATAGTGAGAGTTACTAATCTGTGTGTGTCTATAACACACACACACAACACCATACATGCCCCAAAGTAAGTAACTCCTCCCCAAACAAACACTCTTGTCTGCTGCTTTGTACCCATACGTAAGATTCCCCCCGTGATGGTTCATACACTGTCAATGCAGTAAGTCAGGCGCACGTGGGCGCGTGGCAACTGGAAGACCAATGTGTCAAGATTCACACATCATGCAATGGTCCCTGGGTAAGCAGCTAGACGCATATAGCGAGGTACGACTTCAGTTCAAGCAGTGTTCTGACATCCCCCAAATAAAAGAGGTAGTGCATGTGTCAATTTTAACATGCAAATGATATGCACTGCACACAAGTCTGTCCCTCGCTGGGTGTCCCTTTGCGCAGCTTCTTTTTCTGGCTTGGAACTCTACTGGGCTAATACATCTGCTTCTATGGAGCATGGTGGACTGGAGGATATGTGCGACAGCACCTGAATGTGCCCCTGACAACTTGTAAAGCAACTTGCCATGTGTCTGCCAATTCATCTTAGCTGTACTGTGCGCTTCAACACCAATAACTGTCCAAGCTCACCGTCAGTGGCGCTACTTAGCATGCATGTGCAACAGGCCTGGTGGAAGGTTGGTTGTGGTGTGTGCCTCTTGTGCTGCTCACCTTGCCTGGAGTTCCTGGAAACACGCCTGCTTCTGTTGGATGTATGAGCACAAGCCCTGTGGCACTGCTTGCGCACACATGCGCATGTCTGCACCACCGAACGTGGCCAGCTGCAAGACATACACTGGCCCATGTCTGCCGGCAAAGGTGGTCTGGAGGCTCATTCTTCTGCAGAAAGGGCACAAAACACAGAATTAATGCTGGAAAGTCCCCTGTGTGTGTCTCTTCATGCTGGTTGTGACTGGCCCACGTCAGAGACGTACATCAGATTTCATCCCACCATCAGTGTGACTTTGACAGGCAAAGGGTGGCGGACACTCTCTACAGCATGAAGTGCATCAAGCACATGTACAGTAAAGAAAATAAACATACAACACAATGTATAGCAATTAATGGACACCTGATTCATGAAACCACCCATTTCTAATACAGAAATGCCGTCGATAAGACCCCTACAATCCCCACTATGGGTGTTAACACAAGTAGTACAGCAGCAGACAGGCCACAGATATGACAGTCCAAAGCCCTTGTGAAATTGGCTGTAACACCGAACCATCCTTGCGAGCCCATGGTTAAGGAAAGCAGGAGTGGCCTATGTGAGTCAGGACCCCAAGCTGCAAACACATACACGAGACAAGCTTGAAGGGCCCAGCTAGAACAGACAGTGGATGCTTTCAAAAGCCACAAACCACCACACCGTCACATGAAAGCACAATAGACAAGCAATTTTAAACTATATTAACTAATTAAACTAACTATAAAAACCTACATTACCTAATTAAACTAACTATCAAATTGAATGTTAACTAACTAAACTAAAATAAAAAACTAAACTAAAATAAAAAATAAAAAAAGGCCACATACGACCCGGGGGGGGGGGGCACACAGGAGGGGGGAGGTACAGGGTGCAGCTCAACACCCACATGCGATGATGTTGAGGAAAAAAAAACCTCCATGGGCTCAATGCCTGCACAGCTCGACCAGTGTGGGAGATATCTCGTCGTCCGAGTCAGCCTCCTCCTGAAAGGGTAGACGTGGTACAGGAGCCTGACCACGCCTAGGCACAGCTTGCCCCTCGTCGGCAGCAAGTCTGCCAGATGGGTGATCCTGGTTCTGTGCGGCGATGACACATAGGTCAGCATGCAGAACATCTCGTGATGCGTGTGCTTCCTCTTGCAAGGTAGCACGTGTAACATGGAGTTCTTCCTGCGTGGCCTGGCTGGACAACTGATGCACCTCCCGGCAAGCACGTAGCTCAGCCGAGATGGTACACTCAAGCTGCGCAAACCTCTCCTTTGACCGCTCCCTCTGGGACAACAAGAGTGGATCTGAAGGAATCATACTCCGCCCTCAGGGCCTCCATGTGTGCCTCTGCGTGAGCAGCAATTGCTTGACGCAAAGACATTTCAGCCTGGCGTGCCCTGTCTGAGGCCGCCATGCCCAGCCTGAGCGAGCGGGCCGTGGACCGTGCCGCCTGCTGCTGGAGAAGCACCTGCCTAGCAGGGGGGAGCACGGATTGGGCCACACGCTCCATACTCTCAGCGATGTTCTCCATTGCTGCCCCCTGCCGTTCAGAATTGGCATTCATGTCTTGCTCCCACTCAGTATACTGCGGTTTCGTGCGGTGACCGCGTTGCTGGGTTTGATCCCTTCGGGACCCAAGGACTGGGTGTCCTCGTTGTGTTGGCACCGCCGCGGCTGCACGACTACATGCCCCCGTTGATGTGATGCCCCAGGCACATCAGCAACTGGTGTGGAGGGTGACCCTGTATCCCAATCCACCACAGGCGGAGGTCTCACCACCATCTGGCCCCTCAGCGCAGGTGTTGCAGACAGAGGAGCGTCCACATCAGAATCACTCACCCCAGACGAATGGACCCGATGCACATCCAACTCGACATGGTCGTCAGAGTGATCGTCCGGGCTTGACTCATTGCCAGCCACAGACAAGATGGACTGTAACACATGTAGGTTCTCGTGGCCTACCACCCACGACCCCCACTTGTGCCGGGTTGCTGGTGTGATAGCAAACCTGTGTCTCGCATGACAACACCATCCTATGGCTCTATTGCGTCATCATCTGGAAAGTGGAGAAAAATATGTCATCAAGTGCTAATATTGAATTGTATGATTTTATTGTTTTGTATCATCTGAATGTAACCATGTATCCATAAATCATAAATCATGAACGAAATCACTAGTAAAAGTAAGTCTCTTAAACAAGTAAAATATCCACCAAGATGGCGGCGACACGTTCTTAAAGCGCTCTGTCAAAAGCATCATATAGTATCAGTAAAAGTAGGTCTCGCAGTAAACAATATATACACCAAGATGGCCGCGGCACGCTTTTGGAGCGTCTGGACGTCATCGCGGCATGCGCACGCGATGATGTCATCACGCGCCAAATTCATTTATAAAAACAGCACGAAATTAGTCTCACAACAACCGCAGATCCTGGCGAGCATGCTTTAGGCAATAGGACCTGGCAAATAATAATAAGAATAAGGTAAAGTTTTTCATCTTTCACATTTAAAAAATTATTTTGGATTACCCAAACTCAGCCACGTTGTAGTAAGGAGTAACACGAGACCTTTATAATTAAAATAACTGGTCCTACTGAAATTCTTTTCAGATCTATCAATTTTGGTATAAAAGAAACCCACTTTTCAAGTCTTGAAATCAAATAAACTACAATTATATTTCGAAAAAGAAAGAAAAGCAAAAAAAGAAAAAAAGAAAGGGTGAGTTAACCAGGATATTTAATTCAATACAATAGTGTTCCTCTTCTTTAGTCTTGTTTTCTATATAGAGATGATACAAAAGCTCAAGAGAGTGCATTTATAAAGTGTTAAAGGTGAAATGATCATTAACCAATGTTATGTTGAGCTCAATTTTCAATAATTTTGTTAAAAGTATTCTAAATTACTATTATTTTTCTGTGTACAGAATCTCTCCTGAGGAACCACGGCTAAAAGCTGTGGAGAAACACGTGTTGGGAGAATAAAAGTGTATTTCATGTAAACTTAGATGAATGTATGAAAATAATACATGAAAAATAAAATCAATTAAAATTTAAATAACCAAGAGTCTATCGTATCATATCTGGTGCAGGAGTCGCACAAATTACAAGTGACAACATATGAAGAAAAATATCTGTTGATGTACATACTTGCCATTTGCGTTGTATCATGTAATGGGCATTTCAATGTGGGGTGGATGGGATACTTGGCTGGGTCTTTGGACAGGGGTGGCATGCGGTGGGATTTGGGGGGCCATGAGGCCCATGATTGTGGATCATGATGACGTGTTGGGGGGACATGTGTCGGGGCTTGCTGGCAGGTGCCCGTCAATGCTGGGTGGGTGGGCGTGTAGGGGGACATGAGTCGGGGCCTGCTGGCAGGTGCCCGTTAATGCTGGGTATGTGGGGGTGCAGGGGGACATGAGTTGGGGCCTGCTTGCAGGTGCTCATCAATGCTGGGTGGGTGGGGGTACAGGGGGACATGAGTCGGGGCCTGCTGGCAGGTGCCCGTCAATGCTGGGTGGGTGGGGGTGCAGGGCGACATGAATCGGGACCTGCTGGCAGGTGCCCATCAATGCTGGGTTGGTGGGGGTGCAGGGTGACATGAGTCGGGCCTGCTGGCAGCTGCCCGTCAATGCTGGGTGGGTGGGGATGCAGGGGGACATGAGTCGGGTCCTGCTGGCAGGTGCCCGTCACTGTTGGGTGGGTGGGGGTGCAGGGGGACATGAGTCGATGCTCACTGGTGCATGGTGACATGTGGGCTGGCTGGGGGGCATGGGCTGGGTGGATGGGCTGCCTGCGGGGCATGGCCAGGAGTACAGGGTAGTCCCCTGTGGTGTGGGCTGCCTGCAGGGCCTGGGGAGGGGGGAGAGGGCACACCTGGGAGGTCCCACACTGCCAAATTGCATGTGAAACTTCCTGCGCACCCCCAAGATACATGTACCCTGCTCACACAAGTCCTATCGCGTGTGGTACTCCCCGCGCACCCCTCAGAATACACGTTCCAAACTCGCCCAGCGAAATCGCGTGTGATACTCCCCGCACACCCCCAGAAATACACGTACCCCGCTCGCCCAGCGAAATCACGTGTGATAATCCCTGCGCACCCCCAGCAATACACGTACCCCGCTCGCCCAGCGAAATCGCATGTAAAACTTCCTGCGCAACCCCAAGATACATGTACCCCACTCGCACAAGGCCTATCGCGTATGAAACTTCCCACGCACCCCCAAGATACACGAACCCTGCTCACACAAGGCCTATCGCGTGTGGAACTCCCCACGCACCCTTCAGAATACACGTACCCCGCACTCCCAGCAAAGTCACGTGTGATACTCCCCGCACACCCCCAGAAATACACGTACCCCGCTCGCCCAGCAAAATCACATGTGAAACTTCCCACGCACCCCCAAGATACACGTACGCCGCTCGCACAAGGCCTATCGCGTGTGAAACTTCCCACGCACCCCCAAGATACACATACCCCGCTCACATAAGGCCTATCACGTGTGGAACTCCCCGCACACCCCTCAGAATACACGTACCCCGCACTCTCAGCGAAGTTGCGTGTGATACTCCCCACACACCCCCAGAAATACACATACCCCGCTTGCCCAGCGAAATCACATGTGAAACTTCCCGTGCACCCCCTTGATACATGTACCCCGCTCACACAAGGCCTATCGTGTGTGGAACTCCCAGCGCACCCCTAAGAATACACGTACCCCGCACTCCCAGCAATGTCGCGTGTGATACTCCCCGCACACCCCCAGAAATACACGTACCCCGCTCGCCCAGCGAAATCGCATGTGCTACTTCCCATGCACCCCCAAATTACACGTACCCCGCTCGCACAAGGCCTATCACGTGTGAAACTTCCCACGCACCCCCAAGATACAGGTACCCCACTCACACAAGGACTATCGCGTGTGGAACTACCCATGCACCCATCAGAATACACGTACCCCACACTCTCAGCGAAGTTGCGTGTGATACTCCCCACACACCCCCAGAAATACACGTACCCCGCTTGCACAGCGAAATCGCATGTGAAACTTCCTGCGCACCCCCATGATACACGTACCCCGCTCACACAAGGCCTATCACGTATGGAACACCCCACGCACCCCTCAGAATGCAAGTACCCCGCACTCCCAGCGAAGTCGCGTGTGATACTCCCCGCGCACCCCCAGAAATACACGTACCCCGCTAGCCCAGCGAAATCGCGTGTGAAACTTCCCGCGCACCCCCAGAAATACACGTACCACGCTCGCCCAGTGAAATCACGTGTGATACTCCGCGCACACCCCCAGAAATACACGTACCCCATTCGCCCAGCGAAAACACGTGTGGAACTTCCCGCGCACCCCCAAGATACACGTACCCCGCTCGCAAGAGGCCTATGGCATGTGAAACTTCCCGTGTACCCCCAAGATACACGTACCCCACTCGCACAAGGCCTATCGCATGTGGAACTCCCTGCGCACCCCTCAGAATACACGTACCCTGCACTCCCAGCGAAGTTACATGTGATACTCCCCGCGCACCACCAGAAATACACGTACCCCGCTCGCCCAGCGAAGTCACTTGTGAAAATCCCTGCACACCCCAGGATTACACGCATGCACCCCATCCACCCTGTACATTCCCCACAGGCAGCCCATTGCCCCAGTGCATGCCCCACTGGCTGCCCACACCACAGCGCACCCCTCATAATACACGCGATTTTGCTAGCGCAAGAGGGGTACGTGTATTATGAGGGGTGCGCTGGTAGTTTTACACGTGATTTCGCTGGCGCGAGTGGGGTACGTGTATTCTGAGGGGTGCGCGGGGAGTTTTACACGCGATTTCACTGTCGCGAGAGGGGTACCTGTATTCTGAGGGGTGCACGGGGAGTTTTACACACATTTTCGTGGTTGGGGGGCTGTATGCTGGTCCACTGGCCTTTGCACCATGTACTGGATTTGTGCACTGTTGATGGCGCACGGGGAGGAGTTGGGAGCGTAACTGGCACTGATGCCGGGTCACTGAGCCACTCTGCGCCACGGCTGGTTTTGGATGTTGGAATCCATGAATACGATGTGCGCTGAAATGGGTTTTTGGCGCATGCGGCTGGCGCAGACTGCCACACGAGCACACTGTGCGCCAGCCGCATGCACCACTTGTGCGCCAATTTCTATGAATTACCCTCAACGACTTTGCCACTAGGATCAGCCATAATATATATTAAAATATGTAAAACGTATTATACTTGTATATAGCGCCGGAGACCCGCAGGCATTGGGGCGCACAAATAAACAGAAGGACACGCATACAGAAGACAGGACAATGAGAAGTCAGCATGAGATGCTCAGTACCGAGTAGGTTGGACTCTAAATTAAAGAGTAATTTTTTCAGTGAAGAACGAAAGGAATTTATATTTGTCCAAACATGGCGTCAGTGGCAAGGAACTCCAGAGCTGGGCTGCTAAGGTGGGGAAGGTCCTTCCAAGTTTGTTAGCCAGTCTGAACTTGTAGCTGTTGACTAAGGCAAGGGTGGTTGAATGTAAGTTACGTTTGGGTTTGAATAGAGTTACACAAGCCTTCAAGTAAGTTGGTGGGCCTTGGCGTAAATGCATTTATGCACAATAGTAGCTGTCTTGAAGTGAATTCTGGAGGCAATTGGGAGGCAATATAGGGTCTGTCTGTAGGATGATATGTCTTCTTGTCGAAGGATTCCCTTGCAGATGCGAACTGCATCGTTTTGAAGGATCTGAAGTTTTTGCAAACATTTTTCATTTGCGCCTATCAGCAAGGCATTACAATAATCGAGGCGGGAGAGAATGATTGCACGTGCGATTGATAAGCAGTTTGACTCTGAGATAAAGGCTGTAATGTTCTTTAAGCATCTAAAATGATATTTGCAGTTTTTAGAGACATAGGGGGTCATTACGACCCTGGCGCTAAGGGATTACCGGTACCGGTAAGGGTACCGGTACCGGTAATCCCTTAGCGCCCAATTTCAATAACGGCAGCTGGAACCAGCCGTTATTGCAGGGACCCGCAAAGGGACCCTGGCGATAATTACGAAACTGCAATTTGAGGTACTGTAATTACCACCTTTCCCCATTCCCATTATGCCCTATGGGGCAAAAATGGGAATGGGGAAGGGCCATGGTGAAATGGGGAAGTACCGCCCCGCCAACCTTGGAGTAGGGTCGTACTTCCCCATTTCACCATGGCGGACTCGTTACAATACCGGCAGCAACCATGGAGCTAATAGCACCATGGTTTAGCGCCAATGTTGTAATGAGGGCCATAGTTTTCCCGTGTCTCAGCTCTGAGTGAGGAATCAAGAAAAACACTGACGGTCTTAACCTTTCCAGTAACTGGTATGGTACAGTCCATAATAGGAAAACAAGAGTATTCATTCCCCAATGGAACTGTAGCTGTGTTTTTTCCAAACATCAATAGTTCTGTTTTTCCTCTGTTTAATCAGAGCCAATTCTCAGTAAACCAATGTTTAATTGTGCAATAGATGGACTTAAGGTTGATGGTATCAGAGTCACAGTCCCCACTGATTTCAATAATCAGTTTGGTGTCATCTGCAAAGCATGTTAAAAAAGACCCCCTGTTTCTCTAAAAGACTGCAGAGAGGTCTAATGTACAAGTTAAACAGAGTAGGGGATATTGAGGAACCCTGTGGTACACTGCAATGTATCGAAGCTGGTTTAGAGGAGGCATTCCCCAACACACAGATGATTGTCTGTGTGACAGGAAGGATTGAATTTAGGTTGTGGATTGACTGTAGAAAAAGGACTAGGGGTCATAAAGTGACCGCACGCTATTTGTTACCGCTGTCGGTTGTTATAGAGGAAAAAATAGTGGGAGATGGATCTGCAGCATCCACACACTTCCACTGGACCCCGTAGAAAGAACCAGGAGACATAAATTGTAAGTATTGGGATTGAAGGTAAATCAGATGTGCTGATCCTGAGTAATCAATTAGAGCATAAATCAATGTAGCTGATAGCACAAGAAAAGCTTGTTGGGCTTCCAGTCTTGAAAATTGTATGAGTCTTTATAGTGAAATCAAAAAGAAGAGTCTTGAGGTTCAAACAAAGTCTTTATCGTGAAATGAAAGTGGAGGAATCTTGACAATCAGCCGACACGTGTTATCCACATTAAACAGCAAGTATTAAATGTATCTTTTCCACCCTCTGCATTACTATTGCTTCATGTTTCATAGTAACCAGGAGATACCCTCACCTGATCTCCACGGGGGCGCCGAACAGAGCTGGATGTTCTGGTGATGAGTGGTTCCTTGTGCCCCCCTCTGACTTCGTCACGAAAACAGGTTTGCCTAAAAATGTTAAATCAAATGTTACCCAACCATAAGGACGAGGGCAACTCCCGCTTCCCGTGACCTCCTCTTGCACCCCTCTGCTATGTCTCAACTTTGTATTGTGAATGGCGGGCTCTCCATCCTGCGTCTCTATGCAGGGGTGCGTAGTAGTTCTAGGATCTAGTTACTTCACTGATCCTGCAGAGTTCCAAACAACTGTGACTCAAAAGGTAAGTCTCTTTCCAAGGGTATGTATTGCTTAAGAGTTCAAGTTGTAAAGTCCACTCCTGTGCCCCTTCCTTACAGGTTTCCCCTCATGCTTAATATGGAGCGAGGTCCTTTTAAGTAATGGTAGCTGGCTTCCAAAGGTAAGTTTGGTGCCAGCGCTATGTGAAAGTCTTTCCCCAGGGTTTTGTTCTCTGCACAACTAACCTGCTGTTCTTTGCATTCTGCAGGTGTGGAATCTCCAGATCAGAGTTTGCGTGAAGATGTATTGTGGGTCCACGAGGAATTGCTGTCTCCAGGTGAGTAGCGGCGTTGTGCAAGATTTTAAGTCTAAAAGAGGCTTTCCCCACCGCGCAGCTAACCTGATGTCTTCTTTTATGTTTCTACAGATGTGGCAGCGGCAATCGGCGGATGAGCGGTGATCGCGTGATGGTGCTCCGATGGACCGCTGAACTGAGCAGGCTTCTGGTAAGTATTAGCGTTGCGCTGAATAGCGATGTAGCTTGCATGGTCTGCGCAGCTAACCTGGTGTCCTTTCTCTTGCAGCTCGGCAGTAACAGAGACTCCAGGAAGACCGAGATGGAAAATCAGGTAAGTATAGGCGCGTTACAAATGCCATATCATATCATATCATATCTTGTTCTGCTCTCTTTTCTCTCTTTCTTCCTTGCAGGTAGCTCGAGACAACTGGACGGGCGTAGCTGAAGACTGGCCTGGAGTTTGCAGACATGGTGAGCGTTACGCTGCAGGAGTGCAGAATAACGCGAAGCGTGTTCTGTACAAAGGGCGTGCCTTATATAGTCTTCAGAAAGTAGTCCTTAGGAAAAGTAGTCCCAGCAACCACACCCAAGCAAATACTTCCCTAGGCAAGTAGTCCCTTCAGGCCGCTTCAGATTGGTTTACACATGCTTCACTGGGTTTGAAACTTGTCATGTTGGTGATGGCAGTATGAGCCTGGTGCCAACGGCGCCAGGACCGAGTCCAGGAGGCCCCTGTGAGACCCTTTGGGGCCTATAAGGCCCCCATGGAACCCAAAGCACTGGGCATGTTGGTCTGCACCTGATGTTTGGGGGTATGGACCATGACAGCACTCCCTCCCAAGGCCCCTCCCAAGGTGGTTTGTCCCACTGGTCCGGGTTTGGTCGGGTAGTTTCGATGGAAACGGTTTACTAGGCGTGGTGCATGAATATAGTCACTTGATTCCCATGATCTTTCTTGGGGTCCGTAGCCTTTCCAGTCAACTAGATAGAAAAGTTTTGATTCGACCCACTTGGAGTCCATAATGTCTTTCACCTCGAATTCTGGTTCACCATCTACCAAAATGGGTCTTGGTGGTTTCTTTATCCGAGTTCCTGGTTGTACTGGTTTCAAAATGGAAACGTGGAATACGGGGTGGATTTGCATATTTGTAGGTAGCTCCAGTTTTGCTGCCACAGGATTGATGATGGCTTCGATGGTGTATGGTCCCAAATATCTGGGATTAAATGTGTGGGTTCCTTTCAGTGGTATATGTCTTGAGGCTAACCAAACCTCATCTCCAACCTGGTATTTCGTAGCTTCGCTCCTATGTTGATCTGCAAATCTCTTGTATCTCTCTTTAGCTTGTTTTAAATGTTCTGTTGCTCTTTTGAAGGCTTGGGTGATGGTTGTGTGCAGACTGCTTACGGTAGGCATTTCCAGATGTTGAAGTGGGTCGAGTTCTGAGGTTCGTGGATGCATTTATATATTGTATAGAATGGAGTTTGCCCCGTGCTGGAATGCAAAGAGTTATTGTAGGCATACTCGGTTATCCATAAAATGTCCTTCCAGTTGTTTTCAGTTTTTAGGTATTTTTCCAAAGTTTGATTGGTTCTCTCGGTTTGACCATCCGTTTGGGTGTGGTGGCTAATCAAAAGTCTTAAGTCAATTTGGGCCAACTGACAACATTTTCTCCAAAACTGTGAGATGAAATGACTGCCCTGATCTGAGACTAAGACGTAGGGAAATCCATGTTTTGTAAGTGATTTCAATCCAGCCTTTTTCAACATGAAAATCATTGTGTGGCACCCCATATTGCATTTGATGGAAGTCCCTTCTTTGGCATATTTAGTTTTTGAGACACAAGTTTCACCTGTCAGATTTAGAGATCGCCAACGTCTGAGAGAGGTGAGTAACGTAATTGCACCCATTTCCAACATAATTTTCCAAGCAAGCAATCTTCAATGTGGATTTTCTTCTGATAAGTGTACTTCTGTGGACATTGTATTTATGTGGATTCTTGAAGTAGAATGATTTTTAACACCCCACCAGTGAGGTTGGATCTTTTGGGTGATTTGTGAGCCATGATGTTTGTAAATTTGACAACCAAGAAAAACAGATTTTCACAAAGCTCTGTGTTTCTTTTGCAATCAGCCTTGCTCTGTGGGCAGCCAAATGATGGGTTTTGGCAGTGGTCTCCTGTGTTACCACTGAGATAGGCAATAGTGGATGGCAGCCTATTTTTCAGATTTTTACTGTGCACTTTTGGGTGATTTTTAGCGAGCAGCATGCTTTCCGGCAG
This sequence comes from Ambystoma mexicanum, assembly GCF_040938575.1. NCBI lineage: Eukaryota > Metazoa > Chordata > Amphibia > Caudata > Ambystomatidae > Ambystoma > Ambystoma mexicanum. Next base: position 82,574,968 of record NC_090941.1, read on the forward strand.
CCATTCTGATGTTCCTGATGCAAGCAATGCACAGTAATGTTGCAGGGCCTGGATTAGTGGTGTAAAAACATCCCACAAGCCCCCTCTCTTGTGATTTGGCGTTGATCGACCATCAATGGGAATTCACAAGACTGAGATGTCAGTTTCATCTCTTCTGATTCCACAATGGCAAAGTTCATCATTTTTTCCTCCATCAGGGTGGATCGATCGGTTCTCCTCGCCAGTCCTGATGTGAGTATTTGTAACGCTCACCTGATTCCCGTAGAGGCACCGGTCTTGACTGGGCGTATACCGTATCTTCAAAGGTGATGTGTAACACACGGCTGGCTCTTTGGGCTGGACCTCTGTGCACTGTATGTTTGACTCGAAGGGTAAGATGTCTGCAGATAGAAAATATGGGATTAATGAACTGGGTTATTGAATGTCTCTCTCTTCTTCCCTTTCTCTCCTCCTGTAGAACCCCGAAGGTTAACCCTCTCACCTTAGGTAAGTGAACGCCGTGCTCTCCATCTGCCTCGGGGCAGGGTGCTGTAACCAGTTTCTTCACTGGATAAGGGGGGCAGGCCTCTTGACTTCAGAGGACTGCTGTCCGTCGTTTACTGCACGAACGGTAAGTTTCAAGTAATTCTAATGTCTTTAAAGTCTTTAGTAATGATGTCTCTTGTTTTGCAGGGTTCCGGCGATGGTGGGTGACGGGCTGAAGTGAGTTGAAGATGGAGCCCGTGTGATGAATAGGAGCGCCTGGAAGCAAGTAAGTAAGCGCTTGTTGCCTGCTTCACGATGCGCTCTAACTGTCTTTTTATTTTGCAGGTACAAGTTCGGAGCGGCTGCAGGGTGCCGGAATACCCACTGGGTTAGATGTGGAAAGGAGTAATGGCACGTGAGTATTAAAGTTCCCCAATGTCTTTACACGCACCTTGTTTTGTCTTTCAGATGCGGGATGCAGCGCCGAAGGCCTCCGGAGCGTGCGAAGAGTTGGTAAGCTTTTGTCTTTCAGAATGCAGCGCGAGGCGTTGGTGACAGCCGATGGCCCAGGTAAGTGAAGAGCTGTCACTGAAGACCGTAATGCTAACCTGTTCTTTCTTGTCTTTATAGGTGTTGCTGAAGACTGGATTCAGGATGGTAAGCCTTTTTCCTTAGGCCCAGGATCAGATGCAGAAGACACGATGAGCGTTCTGCTGCAGAGGATGCAGAATAACGCAAAGCAAGATTCATCCATCGGGTGTGGTTTAAATAGCCTCCTGTAGTGCTTAGGTGTCTCCTTCCACAGCCACGCCTAGGTAAGAAAAGAGTTCCTGCTTTCCAGAAGAGTTCCAGTGTTCTGAACCTAGGGAGTGGCTCCTGCCCCACCCAACAGGAAAAGTAGTTCCAAACAGAAGAGGATCAGAGGCTCAACTGGCAGGCAAGTAAGCAGCATGGTCTGCTGCAGGTAAGTCCACCCAAGCATTATGAGCCCGGCGCTTCCAGCGCTGGGACTGGGCATATTTATGAGCCTGGTGCCACTGGCGCCAGGACTGGGTCCAAAAGGTCCCAATTGGGACTGGTTGGCACTCGGAACCTGGGTTATGGATCTGCTTCCAAGGGAGTTGGGAAAACCCTGACCTTTTGGAAGCAGAGATCATGACAGTACCCCCCCTCAAGGCCCCTCCCAAACCGGGCTTCTCCGGGGGTTTTGGCTTGTCAGGAAATGTTCGGTGAAATCTTTTGATTAGGCGAGGAGCGTGGACATATTCAGCAGGTTCCCAGGATCTCTCTTGGGGGCCGTAGCCTTTCCAGTCAATTAGGTAAAATAGTTTAGATTTGGAGATCTTGGAGTCCAGAATGCTTTTGACTTCAAACTCGAGTTCCCCATCAACTAGGATAGGTTTTGGAGATTTAGTTAGTCGGGTTTGAGGTTGCACGGGTTTTAATAGAGAGACGTGGAATACCGGATGTATCTTGATGTGCGGGGGCAAGTCCAACTTGACCGCTACTGGGTTTACTATGGTAGTGATGGAATAGGGACCAAGGTATCTTGGGTTGAATGTGCGTGGCCCTTTTAGAGGTAGATATTTGGTGGATAACCAGACTTGATCCCCTACTCGATATTGAGGGGCTTCTTTCCGATGTTGATCTGCTCCTTTCTTGTATTGTTCTTTAGCCCTTTGAAGGTGAGAAACAGCTTCCTTAAAGGCTTGGGTGATTGTAGAATGCAGGTAGTCTACTGCTGGTGTTTCAAGATCTTGGAGGGGATCCAACTCCGAGGTTCGAGGGTGACTGCCGTACAAAAGAAAAAACGGGGTTTTCCCAGTTCCCGAATGGACAGAGTTATTGTAGGCATATTCGGCTATCCAAAGGATGTATTTCCAAGTTTTTTCAGTTTGTTGCAGCATGCAGCGTAAATACTGTTCCAGAGTTTGATTGGTCCTCTCGGTTTGTCCGTCGGTCTGAGGGTGGTGACTGGTCGATAGTCTCACATCAATTTGAGCCGACCGACAGCAACTTCGCCAAAAATGAGAAATAAATTGACTACCTCGATCCGAAATTAGAACCGAAGGAAAACCGTGCAGTCGGACGATGTTTTCGAGACATTCTCGGGCCAGAGTTGCTGCTGTTGGCAAGCCTTTGAGCGGAATGAAATGCACCATCTTGGAGAATAAGTCCACGATTACTAGAATCGTATTGTATCCGGAGCATGGAGGTAGATCGGTGATGAAGTCCATAGAAAGCGTATGCCAAGGGCGAGGTGGGATGTCAATAGGGCGTAAGAGGCCTGCTGGTCTTTCCTTTTGACTCTTGTTTTGGGCGCATACTCCACAGGACATTATAAAGTCTCTGATATCTTTTTTCCAAGACAGCCACCAGAAGTAGCGCTTGATCTTTTCTGAGGTCTTGGCTATACCGGGATGTCCTTCCATTAAAGAATCGTGATAACAAGAGATTACTTCTTTCTGTAAATCTGTGCTGGGTAGGTATAATCGTTCTTGGAAATACAATAAGTTGTCCTTTACTGCAAAGTCCTTTCCTTGCAGATGCCAATTCTGTATGTCTGCTGGAGTTACAAGTTGCCTGGCTTTATCCTTAACTTCCTCTATGGATTGTGTGGCGATTACACCCAGAATTCTTTGTTCGGGAATGATTGGTACAGGTTTAGGGTTGATCAAGTGTTCTTCCACTCCCATCCGAGAAAGGGCATCAGCTTTACCGTTTTTTGTACCAGGTCGATAGGTAATTATGAAGTCAAACTCGGCAAAGAATAATGCCCAACGGAATTGTCTAGAGGATTGGGCTTTTGCGGTTTTCAAATATTGCAGGTTTCGGTGATCCGTAATCACAGTAACGGTGTGTCGGGCCCCCAGCAGATAATGCCGCCAAGCCTTAAAGGCAGACTTGATAGCCAGAAGTTCCTTGTCAGTAATCGTGTAATTGATTTCAGGAGGCGAGAATTTGCGGGACCAAAATGCCACGGGATGCAACTGATTGGTTGCCGGGTCCTTTTGTGATAGAACTGCCCCCATGGCAAGGCTTGAAGCATCAGTTTCCACGATGTAGGGGAGTTCGGGGCGAGGGTGTTTTAAGATTGGTGCAGAGATAAATTTAGTCTTCAAATCCTGGAAAGCTTGTTCCGCCTCGGTAGACCATTCAAAACGTTTGTTTTTCTTTAACAAGGCAGTGATGGGCTGGACTATTCGAGAGAATTCGGGGATAAACCTGCGGTAAAAGTTAGCGAAGCCTAACATGCTTTGCACACCTTTTACGGAGGATGGTGATGGCCATTTGAGAACTGCATCGACCTTCTTTGAATCCATACGCACTCCGCCAGGTGATAATATGAATCCCAAGAATTCAACTTCAGTCACGTTGAAAACACATTTTTCCAACTTAGCGAAAAGTTTGTGTTGACGCAATCTTTCGAGGACCATTTTCACGTGTTTCCGATGTTCAGATTCCGATGAAGAATAAACGAGGATGTCGTCAATGTAAACAACAACACACACATCTATGAGCTCTCTGAGGACATCGTTCATAAAATATTGAAAGGCGGCCGGGGCATTGCAAAGTCCGAAGGGCATGACCTGATATTCAAATAGCCCATACTTGGTGCGGAAGGCCGTCTTCCATTCATCGCCCTCTTTTACTCGTACCAAGTGGTAAGCTCCTCTAAGATCCAGCTTTGTATATATGCATGCTTTTCTGACTTGGTCCAGGAGTTCAGGGATCAAAGGTAACGGATATCTATTCTTAACGGTGATCTGGTTCAGGGAGCGATAATCTATACAAGTTCTAAGGTCTCCTTCCTTTTTTGAAACGAAGAACAAAGCTGAAGAAGCAGGGGACTTGGAAGGACGAATAAACCCATTTGCCAGGTATTGATCCAGGTATTGTCGAAGGTGAAGGTTCTCAGGCTCGGTGAGGGCATAAATTCTACTACAAGGCGGAGTAGATCCAGGTATCAGGTCTATCTGGCAGTCATAAAACCTATGAGGAGGTAGAGAGTTAGCCTGATCCTTCCGGAAAACATCTTGGTATTCTAGGTATTCGGGAGGTAACTGGGGAGTCTCTGAAGAAATTGCTGCCAGTGCAACACCAGGTGGAGGGTGACAAGTAGAGACACATTCTGGAAACTGGACCGTTCTTGCTCGCCAATCGATCAGAGGATTGTGTTTCTCTAACCAAGGTATTCCTAGAATAATCTGAAACTGAGGGGCCTTGATCACATCGAACACGATCTTCTCATGGTGTCCATCTTGACTTACTAGCGTCACTTCTTGAGTGGTATGCGTTACTGGCCCGGAGGCTATCTCCGTACCATCCACCGTAGTAATGACGTCCTTTACAGCCTTGGGACAAAGAGTTAGATTCATCCTCAAAACCATTTCATGATCCACATAATTGCCGATGGCACCGCTGTCGACGTAAGCTTCAATTGCATGTAATCGATCCGGATTATCAGGGCTAATGAGGACCATAGGTATCACGAAATGCGAGGTCACGGAACTGGTTTTCACGCTCGGCAAGAGGACCTCTATTCTTGTCAGGCGAGGTCGTTTCCCTGCTCAGAGTTTGTAACTTTGGTAACTGCAGCTCCTACTGCCTTCTTAGCAGGTTTCACCGGACAGTCTCGAAGAAAGTGCCCTGAGTTTCCGCAATAGAGGCATAATTGCAACTGTTTTCTCCTTTCCTGCTCCTTTTGTGTTAGAGGACCTTTCAGACCCCCTATTTGCATGGGTTCCCCAGAGTCTACTCCTTTGGAAGGAGTTGGCGGTTTGGAAAATACTCGAGCATCAAACTTGGAACGATCGGCCTTCCTGTTCTGCAGTCTGTGATCTATTTGAACGACTAAGTCTATATAGTCCGAACAATCTTGTGGGGGATTCACTACTTGGGCTAACACATCTTTGAGCTCTCCACGTAGACCTCTATAAAACAGCGTAATCCTTTTGTCCTCAGGCCATTGAGTTTCCACTATCAGTCTGTTGAAAGACGCAATATAAGCCAAAAGGTCTTGATTACCTTGTCGCAACGAAAGAAGCTCATTGTCCAAGGCCTGCCCCTGTGAATGTCTTGCGAACAGTTTTTCCATACTGAGTTGAAAAGCTTGAAAATCATGGAGGACCGGATCATCTTGATTTACTAGAGGGATCGACCAGTCTGCCGCATTGCCACTAAGGTACGAAAGCACGAAAGCTACTTTAGCTTGATCAGTTGGAAAGGCTCCTGGCCGGCATAAGAAATGCAACCGGCACTGATTGATAAATACTGCAAACCTCTTTGGGTCACCAGAAAATCGTTCGGGCGGAGCCAGAGGTACATTCCCAGGTAGGTTGATCTGCACTGGATTCATAGAGGATGTAGAAGGAAGATTTCCCCCAGATGCGGGTAACGGGGTCTGTCCGGCTTGTGACTGTAGCAATTGTCTAGAGAGATCATCTGTTCGCTCCTTGGAAATAATCAGTTCCCTTCTTAGAGCGTTCGTTTCCTGACGGGCTGCATGCACTTCTGCCCTTAGTTCCCCAAGTAACTGGGCTAGTTGGTCGGTATCCGAGGTTTCCATAGCGCCTGGACGGGAGTTTTGTGGTAGACTTTGCGTTCTGTAAAGCTCACCTGATTCCCGTAGAGGCGACGGTCTTGACTGGGCGTATACCGTATCTTCAAAGGTGATGTGTAACACACGGCTGGCTCTTTGGGCTGGACCTCTGTGCACTGTATGTTTGACTCGAAGGGTAAGATGTCTGCAGATAGAAAATATGGGATTAATGAACTGGGTTATTGAATGTCTCTCTCTTCTTCCCTTTCTCTCCTCCTGTAGAACCCCGAAGGTTAACCCTCTCACCTTAGGTAAGTGAACGCCGTGCTCTCCATCTGCCTCGGGGCAGGGTGCTGTAACCAGTTTCTTCACTGGATAAGGGGGGCAGGCCTCTTGACTTCAGAGGACTGCTGTCCGTCGTTTACTGCACGAACGGTAAGTTTCGAGTAATTCTAATGTCTTTAAAGTCTTTAGTAATGATGTCTCTTGTTTTGCAGGGTTCCGGCGATGGTGGGTGACGGGCTGAAGTGAGTTGAAGATGGAGCCCATGTGATGAATAGAAGCGCCTGGAAGCAAGTAAGTAAGCGCTTGTTGCCTGCTTCACGATGCGCTCTAACTGTCTTTTTATTTTGCAGGTACAAGTTCGGAGCGGCTGCAGGGTGCCGGAATACCCACTGGGTTAGATGTGGAAAGGAGTAATGGCACATGAGTATTAAAGTTCCCCAATGTCTTTACACGCACCTTGTTTTGTCTTTCAGATGCGGGATGCAGCGCCGAAGGCCTCCGGAGCGTGCGAAGAGTTGGTAAGCTTTTGTCTTTCAGATGCCAGAATGCAGTGTGAAGACCTCCGGAGCGCACGAAGAGTAGGTAAGCCTTTGTCTTTCAGAATGCAGCGCGAGGCGTTGGTGACAGCCGATGGCCCAGGTAAGTGAAGAGCTGTCACTGAAGACCGTAATCCTAACCTGTTCTTTCTTGTCTTTATAGGTGTTGCTGAAGACTGGATTCAGGATGGTAAGCCTTTTTCCTTAGGCCCAGGATCAGATGCAGAAGACACAATGAGCGCTCTGCTGCAGAGGATGCAGAATAACGCAAAGCAAGATTCATCCATTGGGTGTGGTTTAAATAGCCTCCTGTAGTGCTTAGGTGTCTCCTTCCACAGCCACGCCTAGGTAAGAAAAGAGTTCCTGCTTTCCAGAAGAGTTCCAGTGTTCTGAACCTAGGGAGTGGCTCCTGCCCCACCCAACAGGAAAAGTAGTTCCAAACAGAAGAGGATCAGAGGCTCAACTGGCAGGCAAGTAAGCAGCATGGTCTGCTGCAGGTAAGTCCACCCAAGCATTATGAGCCCGGCGCTTCCAGCGCTGGGACTGGGCATATTTATGAGCCTGGTGCCACTGGCGCCAGGACTGGGTCCAAAAGGTCCTGGTTGGGACTGGTTGGCACTCGGAACCTGGGTTATGGATCTGCTTCCAAGGGAGTTGGGAAAACCCTGACCTTTTGGAAGCAGAGATCATGACAGTATTGAGCGATACTCCGGGCCCCTCGGATCTTTCCTCCCGGTCCCCGGGTAGTCCTCCTTGGGTAGTCTCCATGGTTTCCAATCCTACTATAGGTTATCCTAGGATGACAAAGCAAAAACATATTTGTAGACATTTCCCCACCACTATTAATGTAGTGGGGCGCACACATACATTTTTGATACACCCGGACACATTTGTATTATTGTATTTTATAGGCTATATATGGAATATTTTAGAGTTGTAATTTTAGGGAGCTGGAGTGGCCCCCTCTGGGGTTGCAGAGTGTGCCTAGGATGGCAACACTTTAGTTGATTAATATGGACCCACTTATCTTCCCCCTCTGCCAAACTGCCTTTGGGGATGCAGATTTTGTAGGCGACTGGTGAGATTTTGTCTACAATTTCAAAAGGATCCCTCCAGGTAGGCAAAAATGTGCGCTGTTTGGCCTTGTTCCTTTGGAAATTGTATAGGTAGACCCGGTCTCCTACATTATATTCTTTTCTGGTAGTCTTTAAGTCATAGTGGGTCTTCATGCTGTCAGCAGATCTTTCTAGATTTCGCTGAGCATAGGCAAAAGCATGTTGAAGGTGTTTTCTTAGATTTTCAACATACTCATGAGTTGTGGAGGCATTGATCAATGTCTGCTCTTGGGTCCTGTAGAGCAGATGTTGGGGAAGCACCATACTGCGTCCATTCATCAGCTCAAAGGGTGACATTTTGGTTGCAGATGAAGGGGTAGATCTGATGGCCATTAGGACAAGAGGTAACCGAATATCCCAACTTGGCCCAGAATCTGCCACAAACTTTTTTAATATGCTCACAGTTGTTCTATTATATCTCTCCACTGCGCCACTAGAGGCTAGCTGGTAAGCAATATGTAGCTTCCTTTTGACCCCAAATATCTCCCAAATCTTTGTCATTACTTCGCTGGTGAAATGGCTACCTCTGTCTGACTCGATCCTTTGAGGTAGTCCAAAACGCGAAAAGATGTGGTTGATCATCAGGGCAGCTGCTGTTTCTGCCTTGCAGTTTGGGGCCGGGAGACATTCCACCCATTTAGTAAACAAGCATGTCACGGTCAACATGTACTTATTTCCCCTAGAGGAGCAAATCACGGGCCTGATAAAGTCGACTTGCAAATCTGACCATGGCAGTGTCATCCCCCTCTTTTGGAGAGTCGCACGGTGTGTGAGGGATGTTGGCTGAAATTGTGCACACACAAGACACCCCTTCAAGTATTGGTCGAGGTCCTGCCCCATGTGTGGCCAGTATGCAACCTCTCTTAAGATTTCAAGTGTTGTATGAAACCCCCTATGACCGGTTGTAGCCGCATCATGGGCGTGACTTAACATCAGGCTTCGGAATGAGGGAGGGACTACCCACTGATCATGGCCAGCTAGGGATTTCCTCACCAACAAACCGTCTTGGATTCGAAAGTTTTTTGGACATTTCATCAATACTCTGAGGTCCTCTTTCCCTATGTAATCGGTATCCGTCAGGGGAAAGTTCTCAGAATCCTCAATGTGTTGATAAAACTTACCAATTATTGGATCCCCCTTCTGAGCCGTAATCAAATCAGCATCTGTGGTCTCCTTACTCCATTGTGCAATTGAGAGATCATTGTGAGCATTTGTCTGGGACCTAGTGATAGCAGTGACCTGGATCTCCCCCAACAGGGACTTGATCTCTAGTAGATCCCCTTGGATGGCTTCGGTTTTGGCCAGCTGATCAGCTAAGTCATTTCCAGTTTTGTCTGGTACCTCTACTTTGGAATAACCCATGATCTTTTTCCAGTAGATGGTCATCCCATTCAAGGTGACCAGATCATCAATATTCTGAATTAACTTCCCATGTTTCAAGGGTTTGTTATTAGCACATAACATGCCTCTGGTTCTCCACTTAACCAGGTGCTCCCCAAACCCGTTCTGTACATAATCCGAATCGGTGATTATGACCAGTTCATGGAGTTGATGTTGGACAGCAGTGAGGATGGCTTGATGCACAGCCATCAACTCTGCCACTTGACTACTTCGGGGACCAATCTTGTACCCAGCAGAGGGTTCTGGGATCTCATTCACCCATGCATTCCCTACGCCGGCCACAAGTTCTTTTTCCCCGTTGTTGTCGACATGGTAAGAGCATCCATCCACATAGACAGTGGGCATTCCCTCAAACTTGTCTTCTTCAAAGACTTTGTGTGGGGAATTGAGGTATGCCTCCATGTTGTTCTTGATTTTTAGACTTTCGTCCTCGAGACAGTTTTCTCTGGCACAATCATTCAAGTCAGCCAGACCTTGCGCGAGGGGACTCTTCTTGTTTTGGCCATATCTGACCTCCACAGGGAAGCCTTGCATTGACAGAATCCAGGAAGTAATTCGGGAATTACTCACATTTCCGTCCCAAATTCTGTCACTTAGGAGATATTGCAGAGGCTGGTGTGGAATCTCCACTATGATGTGTTCCCCCTGGATAAACGGGCGGTAATGCTTCAATGCCCACACCGTTGCCAGGAGTGCCTTCTCACAATCGTTGAATTTTTCCTCCACAGAGGATAAAGTTTTACTCGCATAGGAGATTACTTTATTGACCTTGTCATGCTTTTGGTATAATACCGCAGCCAAGCATGTATTAGAGAACCCTGTCTCCAAGAAGAACTCCTTGTTTCTGACAGGGTAAGCTAGGCAAGGCGCTTGTGAGAGGCTTCTTTTGAGTTGTCTTACGGCCTCGGCTTGTTCTGGACCCCATTCCCACTTGACGCCCCACTTCAAAAGATGAATCAGGGGTCTTGGGATCTCTGCGTAGCCCTCAATGAACTTTCTACTGTAATTAGTCAGTCCAAGGAGGCTCCTTAGTTCCCGCAGAGTTGTGGGGTCTTTCAATTTCTGGAGTGCTTCCACTTTCTTTTCCTGGAGAGAGAGACCCTGAGGAGTAATCTCACGCCCCAAGAAATTGACACGGGTTCTACACCACTGTGCCTTTAGAAAGGAAGGTTTTGCTCCGGCAGCCCTCAACTGTGTAAGAACACAACGGATCTCCGCTATGTGTTCCTCCACAGTTGAGCTTTTGATGAGGACATCATCTACATAAGCCATGTTACCCCTTTCACCCAGGTCGGGCATGGCCTTATGTAGAAAAATGTTGAACTCATTGCCGGAGTTGATGTATCCGAAGGGAGTCCGGGTCCACGTGTACTGCTGCCCCCCAAAGGTAAAGGCCAGCTTGTATTGGTCCTCCCTACTGACAGGTACAGTCCAGTATCCATTTGTCAGGTCTATTGCAGTGAATACCTGTGACCCCTAGATCTGGGCCAGCCTTTGGTCAATGTAGGGAAGAGGCCATCGGGAAGTATGGACCCGTTTGTTGAGCTCCCTAAGGTCGGCGCACTGGCCGTTTGGCTTCAATATCCCCAGCACCGTATTATTGAAGGTGCTGTTGACTGGATGGATTATCCCACGGGACTCAAGGTACTTAATTATTTCAGTAAGGGACTCCATTGATGCGGGAGGCAAACGATATTGCTTCACAAACACTGGAGTCATGTCCGGGTCCATGGGAATTGTTGTTGTGTGGATGTCGGTCGACCACAATCATATGAGTCCACTGCAAAGAGATCTTGAAAATCCAACAAAACTTGTTTCAACTTTTGCTTCTGCGCAAGAGTCTCACAGGCATCAGCTAGGTTGACTCTCTCTTCAACCATCTGCCGGATGCCGGGAAAGACTTCTGGTTTCGCTATCTCAGACGCCTCCTCCAGCTGGGGGGAGAAGTCCCTGGTCAGAGTGCTGATTTGGATTGGTGGCTTCAGGTTGGGAAGGCAGTCCTCATGGACCTGGAAAATCACCTCATCCCTCCTGAAGTCACAAGTCACATCTTCCTTACCATAAGGGCAGGAAGTGTACACCAAGAAGTTCCCCCCATGCCGGGTAAAGATCCTGTCTGGTGTTGTGTTGTCATCACTGTCACTGTCAAAACAGTCCTTGGGGATTGGTCATAACAGTTCATTGCCTAAATCAATGGAAAAATGTTGGTCATTAACCGCCATTCCAATAATGGTGCCTGCAGCTTAAAGTGATACTCTTTAAGTCGCTGTTATCCACCTCTTTTGGAATGGTGTCATGTTCTATACTGACTAGTGGTGTTGGGTTTACCCCCAACCCTTGCTGTTGGAGAGAAGCATTTAGATGAATATAAGCATCAGGGTTTTTCAATTTCTGTCCTCTTTTAACTTTCACTTCCAGGGAGAATTGTCGGGTGCCTTCTGGGATGGTGACTTCCTGTCCAATCTGAATTTCAACTGCATAAGGCAGCAGTTGAGCTAACCTTAATTCTTTCTCTGGGTCATCAAAGCCCATGGGATTATCCGCTGATCGGGACCAAGCTTTGAACTTTATTAGGTCCAAACTAATGGCAAAGCGATTGAGAATGTCACTGCCTAAGTAAAAGGCGGCAGGACATCTTGCACGACCCAACAATTATCGACTATGCTCTTGTTGCCTATGGAGATTTTGAGCATACACCTGTGGCAGAAGATGTTTGGAATTGGGTGTTTCCAGATCCATTTCCCATTTGTCTATGAGTCTAAATGTGGGAATGGCTGGATCTTTTGGGAGTTGACGGAACATGGCTTCGCTGATGAAGCTCTTACCATTGTTCACACACACTCGGGCGAGAACAGAGTCCTTCCCTTCATTTAACTGAACAGGGGTGAACAACAACTGCTCTCCAATTCGCTGAATATCAGCCAGGCTCTGAGCTGATTTTTCATCTTTCTGGACTATAGGAGTGGGAATGTTTGATTGTGGATTGGTAAATAATTTCAGAGTGTTTCCTTCCAGTATGGAATGCCACCTTAAACTGGAAGGAAGGTTGATTTTCAGAAATAGAGAGGACCCCCCCATCACCATTCTGTTGTCCTACTGCTATTACTGTCACAGCTGGAATTTGGTTGTTCTGGAACTGAAATTCTACTTGGTCAGATTTGTGTTCAACCATGTGGCAGGTGCCGTTTAAACTAACATGGTTGACACTCTGTTTTAATTTTTTTGGTCGGCTAGTCTGGGTCCAGAGGACCTTGTTTACACAATCTATTAGGGGTGACAACCTTCTCAGGAGGTCATTCCTTAGTAAACAATGGTAACCCTCTGGAGTCACAACTATGACCGGGTGTTTCACCTTGTGTCGCCCAATTTTAATGTCCAAATCCGCAGTCCCCTGAACAGGAATTTCCTTCCCTACAAAGTTCTGAAGTTGTCCAGGAAGAGAGGTGAGAGGAATTTGGTAATTCTCCCCCCTTCCTGAATTCAGTTCATCAAAGGCCTTTTTGGACAGAAGGGTAGCTTGGGATCCAGTGTTCACCAGTGCCAAAATTGTACCCTGCCCCTGTACTTGAACCGGGGCATAGTATCTTCCCTCCTTCTCCGCAAGGGGGCACAGATAATGCACATTTTTGGACAACAAGTGGGCTAGTTTTTTAGTTTTGGACATTGAGAGAGAAGAGATTTGGGTAGAATTATGTGGGGAGTCTGGGGAATCTGAAAGAAAAAGGTGGCAACTAGAGATGGGAGAAGTTTTGAGTTCCCCTGGTTCTGGGCCGCCCACCCCTTTTTGGAGGCAGTCACCAGGATGGGTTTGAATCAGGGGTTTTTCATGTTGTTGGTTCTGGGATGGATGATGGGCGGCGCCAGCTCAGTCCCCACATCTGCCCAGTCAGTATTTGAATACTTTAGGACCCATTTTTCTTTGGGAGGAGTTCCCCCATCTCTGAAGGAGAAGATTCTTTTCCCAGGATCCTCTGAGGACCCCTCTCCTTCAAATTGGAAGATCTGTACCTCCTCCACAAAATGGGTCTGTTTGGATCCTTTGTTTCTCCTACCCCCCTCTGCTCCTTGGGTGGCAGACTTTCAGGGGCAGGAGATTTTGTTTCTGGTTCCTGGGTTTCCAGGGGCTTTTTACAAGTGGAGAAGGAAGCTTCCTCCAAGGCTTTACACCCCCCTTCCCCTTGTGCCTCCTCCCTGGGAACCGGTAGGTTGTCAGGGTGCTGCCCCCGTCATTGTACTAGAGCACCAGGTCCTGAATTTGAGGCATTCTGTGCCGGCATGCCCATCTGAGGGTTCTATTGAGCCCTCAGCATGTGTCAATGTTTCTATGTCTTTGTGCTTATAACGCGCCGTAAGCCCGCAGGCATCAGGGCGACCCACATCCTGTGCCAGATCCTGTGCCATGTTTTGGACCTGGCGCTCTAACTGTGAAACCCGCTCAGGCTGATACGGGGTTCTCATTTCGCCTCTGGGCTGATCCCGGGAAGGGTAGCTATCCCTTCTCTGGCAATACCCCGGGTTGGGAAGATTTGGGTACCCCTCCACCCTTGGCCTCTCCTCTCCCGGATTAGGTTGTTTGGGCTCAGGAAAGTGGGGAAAGAAGGATGGATTGTTCTGTGGTTGGAAGTTTTGTGGGTACCTGGGGAAAAAGTTATGCCCAGGATTTGGGGAATTTCTGCCCTCCTGGGGGAAGTGAGGGGGGAAGTTCCCTGTTTTAGGTGCTTGGTTGGATTCCCCCCCTTTGGCAGGAGGAGTCCACACATAACCCAGGATGGGTCGGTTCCCCTTGTAGCGGGGACTAATATAGTCAGGGGAGTGAGGGATCCCATTTGTGGGACTACCTCCTTGGCTCCCTGTCTGTGACTGGCCCGAGGGCTTTCTGGGCTTGGGATTATTCTGCTGTGCGACAGGTTTTTAGGCCCCCCAGCTCCAAATCCAAAATGGGGGCAACCTTTACCTCTGCCACCTTAGCAGCAGCAAGGGTGTTGGTTGGTTTGGGGCTTTTTTGAGCATTCTTGTTTTCTATGGGCTTTTGCACCTCATAGATTCGGGTGGCCTGTTCAGTGACCCAGTCTAGTGATCTTTTCTCATGAAAATCTCTCATTAGGTGGGTCATGATTTACTTTGGTAGAGCATGGAAAAAAGTATTAACAAATTCTTTGCTGTCCGTGCGCACCCTTCTGGTAGTCAGCGCAAAGGCATGCTTTAAATCCTGCACAAATTCTTGTGGGGCCTGATCCTCCCCACATTGCAAGTTGTAGGCTGCATTGCGAGCCTCTTTGGGATTTCTGTGAACAGAAAAATGCTTCAAGATGGCCGCCTTATATGTGGACCATCTTGAATGATTTTGGTCCTCCAGCCCCACAAAGATACTAGAGTATTCTGGTGAGAATGTCCATTTCACATACTGGATGCAGCTACTGCTATCTTTCAAATGGAAAGTTTCCATCATCTGCTCAAAGAGCTCCCAAACAGAATACTTAGCGTTCTTATGATAAGGCGTGATGACTCTCCTTATTGCCTTGATCTGTTTTAAGGGGTCCTTAAGCAAGGCCCTTCTTGCCTTATTGGCCTTCTTGGTTTGGGTAACCCTGACTCAGAGGCACTGCTCCCAGAGGTGCCCGTCTGGTCTTCTAGGTTTTCCCAGATTCTGCAAGCCTGGGAATGGCTGTCAGAATGTGGGGACATAGTCTCCTGTGTCCTGGGGCACTAAGAGGAGTCTTCGGATTCCTCCTTGCTCCCAGGATTTGATGGGTACCCCCCACTGTCCTAGCTGTGCAGAGGTTTTTAGGATGCCCTTAGTGGGCCTACCCTCCTGGAGTTCCCCACTAAACCTCACAGCACTTGGGTACCCATACCCAGATGCGCGCTCATCCATTCCTGGGAGGTACTGGTCTATGAGCCCCATACTTCTGACTGGATAGTAATCTGCCATCCCCGTGGCCTTGGGCTCATGTGCGCCAGTGGACATAGGGGTGGCAGAGTCCAGGGACTGGGAGAGATGAAGGCCTCTGGTACTAGGGTTCCTGAGGTTATGCTCAGGTGGTTCCCTTTCCCAGTGACCCTCATCTCTATCAGCCCCTGCTCCCTGTTGCCATGCAAGAACCTGAGCTTTCTGTTCCTCAATCAAGGCCTTACTGGTCTCTATCAGTCTCTCTTGCATCGTTACCTGCCTGTGGAGCCTATCATTTTCTGACAGAGAGCCTCATTTTTGCTCTGTCATTCCTGGTGTGTCTTTGAGTACTCGGCCAGTCTTTGCTGCAGGAGGGTTACCCCCTGAGCCCTGTCCATACTGGCCTGCTCCTTCCTTGTCAGAGCATCTTCCACCCTCCTGGTGTGCTCTAACAATCTATCATGCTCTTTTTGGAGGTCACCCAGTCCCTGGTCAGGTGATTTTCTTCCAGTTTCCCTTTTAAGTGACAGACTTCCTGGCCTAAGGTGTCCCTTTCCTGAGCACGTGCCTACCTCTGTGCCGTCAGGTCGTCCCTCTGTCTTTGAAGGGCACCAGCTTTCTGGCACTCTTCATCAAACTCTGCCTGGGTGTCCAGGTCTTTCAGAATTAATTTGTTCTCCCTGCCTTCCCTCTAGCTAGGTGGCTTTGCAGGGTGATTACCTGCTCTGTGCATACCCTGTTGAAATCCAGTTGTTGCTCCAGCTTTTTCTGGCTCTGCAGTAGGGAGTACAAACCTCCTTGGTACTCCTTCTGCAAGGCCAGAATTTTGGTATCCTGTTCTGCCTTTTCCTGTTGCAGGATACCCATATCCTCTTTTATTTTAACTATATACTGCCTGCTTTCATTTTCTGACTCCTGGCTCCTCTGCAGCCTCTGCTCAGAAGAGTCCAGATCAGATTGGGCCTTTTCTAATGTCATCAGTTGCCTACTTGCCAGATCCTGGCCTTCAGCATATTTGTCCTGTATGGATCCCATAGATAAACATAGATATGCTGTTATCTTGGCAATCTTATTTTGCTCATCCTTGGCCTTAGGGGTCATATACAGTTCACTCAGGGCCATATGGAAGGGACCATGAACACTTCAGATATCTAACCCTGTTGCAGTGATCTGTTGTGTGATTGCCAGCAACCACACATTGTGATCCTGCTCAGTCCATTCACCTCTCACAAATAGCTTATGTAAAAGGTGTTCTCTAGTCATCTTAATGTCTACCAATGTCACCATTTTGGAAATATTAATTTCCTTCCTGATTTACAGAAGTTGTTTATTTTATTTTGCAAAACAGACCGTTTCCTTAGAGCGTTCCCTTTTGAGGGGTGCTTTTACAGTGTAACACAGCATGGTAGCCCAACAGGATTTGTGTATCCTGTCAGTTACCACACTGTATTAAGCTGCACAAGTGGTAGTTCTAATCCAGAAATCCCGGACGAGCCCCCAATCTGTAAGTGATTTCAATCCAGCCTTTTTCAACATGAAAATCAATGTGTGGCACCCCATATTGCATTTGATGGAAGTCCCTTCTATGGCATATTTAGTTTTTGAGACACAAGTTTCACTTGTCAGATTTAGAGATCGCCAGTGTCTGACAGAGGTGAGTAACGGTATTGCATCCATTTCCAAAATACTTTTCCAAGCAAGCAATCTTCAATGTGGATTTTCTTCTGATAAGTGTACTTCTGTGAACATTGTATTTATGTGGATTTTTGAAGTAGAATGATTTTTAACACCCCACCAGTGAGGTTGGATCTTTTGGGTGGTTTGTGAGCCATGGTTTTTGCAAATTTGACAACCAAGAAAAACAGATTTCCACACAGCTCTGTGTTTCTTTTGCAAACAGCCTTGCTCTGTGGGCAGCCAAATGATGGGTTTTGGCAGTGGTCTCCTGTGTTACCACTGAGATAGGCAAAAGTGGATGGCGGCCTATTTCTCAGATTTTTACTGCGCACTTTTGGGTGATTTTTAGTGAGCAGCATGCTTTCCGGCGGCCATTCTGATGTAGTGGTGTAAAAACATCCCACAGTATCCGGACAAGTTGTTCTAGGAATTGCTTTGCCAAAATTAAAGCGGAGGGCAAACCTTTTAACGGAATGAAATGAGCCATTTTGGAAATAGGTCAACCACCACTAGTATGGTGTTGAAGCCATTACAGGGAGGTAGATCTGTGATGAAATCAAGGGACAACGTATGCCAGGGGGAAGGTGGAACATTTAGGGGCTGCAGTAGACCAGATGGTTTATTTTTCTGGGCCTTGTTCTGAGCACAAATACCACATGAAAGCACAAATTGTTTGATATCCTTACGTCATGTCGGCAACCAATAATGTCTCTTGATCTTGGCTTCGGTTTTTGCAATTCCAGGGTGGCCTTCCACCAATGACTCATGGTAATTTGAGATGACCTGTTTTTGAAGTTCCTTACTAGGCAAGTAGAGACGTCCTTGGAAATAAGGTAAATGATTAATAACTGAATGATGTTTGCTTTTGGTTGACCAGTCTTGTAAGGTCTTGGAATCGAGGAGATGTGAAATGTCCTTATGGATGTCATCCAGGGTCAGTGTGGTAGTGATTCTGAGGATTCTCCCACCTGGGATGATGGGTACAGGGTCCGGATTTGAGTATGCTTCTTCCATCCCATTGCGGGACAGTACATCAGCCTTGCCGTTTTGGCAACCAGGTCGATAAGTAATCACAAAATCGTATTCTGCAAAACATAATGCCCATCGGAGCTGACGAGAGGATTGAGCCTTGGCCGACTTTAGGTATTGTAAATTTCGGTGATCTGTAATCACAGTAATGGTGTATCTGGCTCCTAGGAGATAATGCTGCCAAGCTTGGAATGCTGCCTTGATGGCCAGAAGCTCTTTGTCGGTTACAGCATAGTTCAGTTCTGGTGCTGTGAATTTTCGCGACCAAAAGGCCACTGGATGAAGTTGACCTGTCTCTGGGTCTTTCTGAGAAAGAACCGCCCCCATCGCCAAACTGGAAGCATCAGTTTCTACTACATATGGGAGATCTGGGCAAGGATGTCTCAGAACTGGAGCTGAAGTGAATTTTTCTTTTAAGTCTTGGAAGGCCTTTTCCACTTCATCCGACCACTGAAAGTATTTGTTCATTCATAATAAGGATGTGATGGGATGCACCAAATGCGAAAAGCCTGGGATGAACCTGCGATAGAAATTTGCAAATCCAAGCATGCTCTGAACTCCCTTGATTGAAGTAGGAGAGGGCCATTTGAGGATAGCGTCTACCTTCCTTGAGTCCATACGAACACCACTTGGAGTTAGAACAAAACCAAGAAACTCAACCTCCGTAACGTGGAAGAAACATTTTTCCAATTTAGCATACAGCTTATGTTGTCAAAGTTTTTCAAGTACGGCGCGGACGTGTTTCACATGATCCTGCTTGGAAGCTGAATACACCAGGATATCGTCAATATACACGACGACACAAACATCGATTAGCTCTTGAAGGACATCGTTCTTAAAATATTGAAACGCTGCTGGGGCGTTACAAAGCCCAAACGGCATCGCTTGATATTCGAAGAGCTCATACTTAGTGCGGATGGTTGTCTTCCATTCGTCCACCTTTTTAACTCGTACAAGATGGTACGCCCCTCTGAGATCCAACTTAGTGTAAATTTGAGCCTCTTTTACTTGGTCCAGCAGTTCCGGAATTAGAGGCAGGGGGTACCGGTTTTTTATTGTCACCTGGTTTAATGCGCGGTAGTCAATACAAGTCCTTAGGTCTCCTTCATTCTTGGGGACGAAGAATAAGAGCGAGGCTGCCGGAGATTTGGATGGACGAATGAAGCCGTTAGCCAGGTACTGATCCAAGTATTTTTTTAGGTGAAGATTTTCAGGTTCTGTGAGGGGTAGATTCTATTGCATGGGATCTGAGCTCCAGGGATTAGGTCGATCTGGCAATCATATGGTCTATGGGGTGTTAAGGTGTTGGCTTGGTCCTTCTGGAAAACATCCTGAATATTCCTGAGGTAGCTGATTTGCCGGACTTGTGACTGTTGCAATTGTCTTGCTCAGGGATTCCTCTGGATAGCAAGTGTGAGCACAGTTTGCGAAGGCCAACCTCTTATCACACCAGTCTATACAAGGATTATGCGTTTCTAACCACACCATACCCAGAATCACTTGAAATTGGGGGGCCTTGATTAAGTCAAACACTATGGTTTCTCGATGCCCATCTTGGCACAAGAGCATCATCTCCTTCGTCGAGTGCATTACAGGACCAGAAGAGATCTCCGTTCCGTTGACAGTGGTGACCAAATCAGTTGTTGCCTTTGGGCAAAGAGTTAGACACATCCTTGAAGCCAATTCTTGATCCATATAGTTACCTATAGCTCCACTGTCGAGGTAAGCCCTGACTGCGTGCATACGAGAGGGGTGCTGGTGACTAATGAGGATGATTGGCAAGGCTAGATGTGAGGTCTGGGAATTCTTCTTCTCGCTCGACAGGGGGACCTCTACGCTTGCCGGGCGGAGTAGTTTTCTGACTCAGGTTCGGTGCTGACCTTACCAGCAACCCTGACTGCCTTCTTGGATGGCTTCACTGGACAGTCTCGGAGGAAATGGCCGGCCGTGCCGCAGTATAGGCACAATTGTTGTTATCTTCTCTTATCCCTCTCAGACTTAGATAATGGCCCTCACACACCTCCAATTTGCATGGGTTCAGATGTGTCTGTAGTCTTGGCGGTGTTATCTTTCAGACACAAAAACACTTGATTCTCAAATCTAGCTTAGTCAGCTTTCCGATTCTGCAGTCTGTGATCTAGTTGTACCACTAAGTCAATGTATTCCACACAATCTTGGGATGGGTTGACCACTTGAGCAAAACATCTTTCAATTCGCCTCTCAGCCCACAATGAAATAACGTGATTCTTTTTTCTTCCGGCCTGCTGGTTTCCACCACTAATCTGTTAAAGGTTGCAATATAAGTTAACAGATCCTGGTTCCCTTGACGAAGAGACAGCAGTTTGTTATCTAAACCTTGGCCTTGGGAGTGCCGGGCAAACAGCTTTTCCATATTCTGCTGAAACCCCTGGAAGTCTCGAAGAAGGGGGTTGACTTGATTAACCAATGGTATGGACCAGTCCACCGCAATCCCACTGAGGTATGAAAGAACAAAAGCCACTTTTGCTTGATCGTTCAGAAAAGCCCCTGGCCTGCATAGGAAGTGTAGGCGGCACTGGTTAAAAAAAAACCGCAAACCATTTAGGATCCCCCGCAAATCGTTCTGGTGGAGCCAAAGGTATGGCTCCCTGAAGGACCACTTGCACTGGATTACTTGACGGAGTTGGGACTGATGCCCCCATTGTTGGCAACAGTGTGTGGCCAGCCTGGGCTTGTAGTAGTTGCCGGGCTAAATCATCGGTGCGCTCTTTTGCAATAATCAGTTCTCTTCTTAGAGCGTTAGTCTCTTGTCGAGCCAAATGCACCTCTTCTCTGAGTTCCCCCAAAAGCTGAGCTAATTGGTCGGTCTGCGAGGTTTCCATGGCGCCCAGGTAGAGGTTTGTGTGAGGCTTTGCATTCTGTTACGCTCACCTGATCTCCACAGGGGTGCCAAACGGAGCTGGACGTTCTGGTGATGAGTGGTTCCATGTGCCCCCCTTTGACTTCGTCACGAAAGCAGGTTTGCCTAAAAATGTTAAATCAAATGTTACCCAACCATAAGGACGAGGGCAACTCCCGCTTCCCTTGACCTCCTCTTGCAGCCCTCTGCTATGTCTCACCTTTGTATTGTAAATGGCGGGCTCTCCGTCCTGTGTCTCTATGCAGGGGCGCGTAGTAGTTCTAGGATCTAGTTACTTCACTGATCCTGCAGAGTTCCAAACAACTGTGACTCAATAGGTAAGTCTCTTTATAATGGTATGGATTGCTTAAGAGTTCAAGTTGTAAAGTCTACTCCTTTGCCCCTCCCTTACAGGTTTCCCCTTGTGCTTAATATGGAGTGAGGTCCTTTTCAGGAATGGTAGCTGGCTTCCAAAGGTAAGTTTTGCGCCAGCGCTATGCGAAAGTCTTTCCCCACGGTTTTGTTCACTGCACAACTAACCTGCTGTTCTTTGCATTCTGCAGGTGTGGAATCTCCAGAACAGAGTTTGCGTGAAGATGTATTGCGGGTGCGCGAGGAATTGCTGTTTCCGGGTGAGTAGCGGCATTGCGCAAGCTTTTAAGTCTAAATGAGGCTTTCCCCACTGCGCGGCTAACCTGATGTCTTCTTTTATGTTTCTACAGATGTGGCAGCTCCGGAGCGGTGATCGGATGATGGGCAGCAATCGAGTGATGGTGCTCTGATGGACCACTGAACTGAGCAGGCTTCTGGTACGTATTAGCGTTGCGCTGAACAGCGAAGTAGCTTGCATGGTCTGTGCAGCTAACATGGTGTCCTTTCCCTTGCAGCTCGGCAGTAACAGAGACTCCAGGAAGTCCAAGATGGAAAATCAGGTAAGTGTCTTGTTCTGCTCTTTTCTCTCTTTCTTCCTTGCAGGTAGCTCGAGACAACTGGACGGGCGTAGCTGAAGACTGGCCTGGAGTTTGCAGACACGGTGAGCGTTACGCTGCAGGAGTGCAGAATAACGCAAAGCATGTTCTGTACAAAGGGCGTGGATTATATAGTCTTAGGAAAAGTAGTCCCAGCAACCACACCCAAGCAAATAGTTCCCTAGGCAAGTAGTCCCTTCAGCCTGCTTCAGATTGGTTTACACATGCTCACTGGGTTTGAAACTTGTCATGTTGGTGATGGCAGTATGAGTCTGGCGCCAATGGCGCCAGGACCGAGTCCAGGAGGCCCTGCGAGACCCTTTGGGGCCTTTTAGGCCCCCATGGAACCCAAAGCCCTGGGCATGTTGGTCTGCACCTGATGTTTGAGGGTATGCTGACACCAGGATCTCTTCCTTTGAGTTCTGCTATCCCTTCACTACTCAACATATAATTGTAAATTGTGCTTGATAATGGGACTAAAGTGCTGATATTTCCCATAAAACACCATGGAAGACTATATAACCCAAAAACGTTCTTTAAGCAAATGAGTTAATGTAATCCAGTATTCCACTATTTTTACTGATCTCATTAGGATCTCCCCATCCCTTTCTCTAGGCATGGCATGTCTAAATTTCCCAAGAATCCTAACACCTTCTGCCCCCTCTCCACCAATTGTATATAATAAGCCTCATAGACCTGGTCAAAGGGGCATACCAGGAGTTCAGGGCCAGAGTCCAGCAAGGGCATTTAACAAGGTTTATGGGCCCATAACTCCGGGTACAGCTAAGGATGTGGTATATGAAGCTAGTCGCTCTTGATAGTATATATCATGGTTGCTCTTTATGTGACCCTTCAGATTTTTTGAACTACAATTCCCATGATCCTTAGCCATCATAGTCATTGGTGAAGGATCATGCAGTGGTAGCTTTAGTACTGAACATTTTTCCATATAACATAACATTAGTCCTTATGTTGTCCACACATTTCAACTACTGTAAAGACCTTGTTCATGACAATATCCACATGGACCTGCTCATAAACCAACACTGTAATATTACCAATATCTGAGAAAAATGCATAAACAGTAAGGTTCCTATAAAGTAGAAGTAATCAATGTGCAATTACGACAAGTGTAAGGAAGTGCATGTAACCCCCTGCCTAACAACTGACCATCTGACACTGAGATCTATTTAAGCGTGTGTCACTCAGTTTGCTACTCCCAGATCTATCCATATTATACTCCAAGTCTGTAAGGAACTGGCCAATCCTACTGCAGCCTCTTCCTCTCTGCACACACCCAGGCCCTTTGCTCGACCCTGGCTGCACACTTCACCACCAAAGCGCAGGATACCCTGTCTTCTCTCTCCTCCACACCCACTTGTACACCATCATCTTTTAGGGCCCCCTTGGCCACCCCCAACTCCCCCCTCTACTCTCCTCCCTCTCCCCGTCAACTTGAGGAGGTCTCTAGACAAGTCCAGCCTACGAAAGCTTCTTCCAGACAGGTGGACCCCTGCACCTCCAAAACGATCAAGGACAACATTGACTCTCCAGCTCCAGCCTTGATAGACCTCTGCAACCTCTCCTTCCCCACTGGAGTTTTCCCCACTTCTCGCAAGCATTCTCCTGTTCACCCTCTGCTCAAAAAACCCTCTGCCGACCCCACTATTCCGGCAACCTATCACCCGATCACCATCACTCCTTTCCTGGGCAATATCCTGGAGAAGTTGGCTATCTCTCAGCTTATCCTCCACACTGAATCTGTTTGTTGTCTCCATGACCATCATTCTGGCTTTAGAGCATTCAGAGGAACGAAAACCTCTCTTCTGAACACCAATGAAGATCTGCTCTCAAACCTTGACTCTAACTCTCCCACTGTCCTCATTCATCTTGACCTTTCGATACGGTAAACCACAACATCCTGATCTCCCATCTCTGTGAGACCCTGGGCATCACTGATGAAGCCCTGGTGTGGCTAACATCCTTTCTCTCTGACCGTCTTTCCCAGGTAGAACTTGGGTCCTTTCTCTCTGCTATCACTCTCTCTACTTGTGGTGTCCCTCGGGGATCTAATCTATCTCCCTGGTTTTTCAATGTCTCCATGGTCCCTTTGGCCCACATGATCTTTGCCTTCACCTCCAATTTTCAGTGTAATGCGAATGGCACACAGCTCTCTTTCAGGTTACCCTTGGCCTCTTCCTCCTCCTCACTCATTCCTGACTGTCTGTCCGCAATTCAGTGCTGGTGTGCTGCTAATGATCTCTGCCTTAATGCCAGTAAAACAGAGATCGTCCTCATTGGGACGCCTGCTCCCGCTTTCCCACTTTCACTCTGGCCAGCCACCCTTAGTCCTGCGCCCTCACCCACTAGTGAGGCAAAAAATCTGGGGGTCATCTTCAACTCGACTCTCTCCTTCACTTTTCACATCTCGGACATGTCCAAAAAGTCCCACTACCAGCTAAATCTCCTCAGAGGTATTCTACCTTTTCTCACCTTACCCCAGAGGATCACTGTCTCCAGAGTCCTGGTTCTCTCCAGACTGGACTACTGCCACAGTCCCTTCCTCAATCTTCCTACTTCTACACTCTGACCTCTTCAACTTATCCAAAAAAGAACTGCAAGACTTATCCTTGGCCTCAAGCCCAGGGTCTGCATCTCGCTGGTGCTGAAATCCCTCCAGTGGCTCCACGTGGCTGCAAGGATACAGTTCAAGTTCCTCTGCATAGTCCACAAGGCTTTCTGGGGCCGGGGCACTTACTATCTACAACGCTCTCTTCCTAAATACTCTCCTTCCAGAGCCCTCTGCTCAGCCTCCTCCAGCTCTCTGCGGGTTAACCTTTTTCCAAACAGAGATTTGGGGGTAGATCCTTATTCACTGCCGGTGCCTCCCTCTGGAACATCCTACCTGCCTCTCTCTGTCTTGAGCCGGACCGCCTTAAGTTCTGCAAACTCCTCAAAACCTTCCTCTTCTCTTCCTCTTTCTCTCTCACTCTCTCTTGCTAACCTACTTTCTCTTCTCGCCTGCTTCTCTCCTTCGTTCTCTTCCCCATCCTGCTCAGTTTGCTGACTGGTCGCCTGGTGCACCTCCAGAGCCTCACAGTTCCCAGGTTACCCCGCCAGTCCTGCACTTGCCTTTGGGCCTCCGCACTCTGGCTGCACTATTGCACTTGGAATACGCTCCATGAAAGTGGCAACCACTCTGCACTTAACCCTGGCCCCTGCTGGACTGGGCGCACTTGTCCCCCTCCTCCTCCCTCGCACTTCCTGTCTGCGCTCTTGCACAACTTTAAATGTACTAGGCTTAGCAGGTTTGTCTGTCCTCCTCTGCCCCCCCTCCGTAGCTTGATTGTGCCTGAAATACTTGGCCATAAGCATACTGATGATCAACCTTTCATGTCTTTGTATGTCCTTCTCCCTCTGCCAATCCGACTCTCTTCCCACTCTTTTCTCACGCACTATATCAGTAGAAATGCCTGTGGCCTAGTATGCTAGTTATTGTTGTTGAGATAATTCGGAATCTTCAAGGCCTAAGAATGAGGACTATATCCCCTTGTTCCCTTCCTGCCTTGAAGCGCTTTGAAGCACTTCACTTGTCTATAGCGCTTTACAAATAAACAATTACAATTACTCCCCCTACAAAAAATTATGTTGAATTTTTCAGATAAGAGAACCTTGTGTGCCGCAGTGTAGACACCCACCAACCTCTGGTTCTACGCACATACACATCCAATAAAGCAATTGTCTCCCTCGAAGTCCAAATCTCGAAGAGTGTATCTACCCTCCTGTTACAAAATTCCTCCCTTTATTTCATTCCTAAATTCTTTCTTCAATAACATTTTAACTGCTTTGCATGGACATTTTTTCCATGCTTGCCCTTCACTGAGAGGCACCCACCTTCCTTAGTACACTCTGTCTCTTGTTAATGGTGTATTCCCAAAGATAAGAGGATCTTCTTTCAATGTGTAGAGGTTTGAGTACTTCGACATTCATTATTTCTAATCTTAACCAATCACCAAGGAATTACAACTCTCACCACATTATCTTAAAACCTTATCCCAAAGGAAAAGTGGTGCAGAGTAACGCCGACTCACTTTTAAAAATACAATTAAAACACTGAAAACGACCTAAACAGAGACAAAAAAGTGGTAAACAAATTAAATATTTCAGTTTGTTGCTTGAAGTAGTGACCCGGGAAAGAAGGTTGTTAGGGTAATTTTCCTAAAGTCCCACTTGGAGGTAAGACGTTAGTAAGCTATCCCAATGGTTTGTAAATTCCCAACTCTTATTATCTGTCTGTACTACGCATGGAACCTTAGTAGAGTGGCAGAGCAGGCAGGATTATCATAAGAGGAAGATGTGAGCTCCAGGTAAGTACACTGAACCCAATTAGTAAAGACATTCAAAGAAACTCTTAATAAATGTATAGTAAAATGTAGATTTACTATATATGCAAGAATGACGTTTTAAATACTCAGCACATTGACCCAAAACACGTTTAGAACACTTTAGCATAATTTGGGATACTTTTTAAAAGGACACTGCTTAGTTGGTAGTGCTTGCGGTTACAATTGGTACAGCTTTTGACAGAAATGACAGTTCTTTCGTATTATTATTGCTAATAACGTGTACTTACGAAACTTAAAAGAAATATGGTAAAGAGATTTACTCTGCAAACCCACATAAGATAGTGACTTTTAGGAAGGAATATAGTATTTTTTTTAAACATACTATATTAATTTCCATAACATTGAACATACATTGTACCAAAACACGGTACTTAAAAACATTCCCCAACATTACCCCCCAACTTCCCTCCCTTGCCCTTCGAGCCTCGCAAATCTCCAGTTTCCATCTCTGTCCGAGGAGCTCTCTGTTTCTGTTTCCTCTTGTGCTGACCCCGTCAATGAAGCGATCAAATGTAGCAAGGCTGTGAGTGTATTTGCTTCCTCTTCACCCCATCCGAACGCTGCTTCCCTCCACACCACCGTTTCTACATCTGCCCATTTTAGGAGGTCCCGCCACCATACTTCTGCACTTGGTCTCTTGCTTGCCTTCCAATTCATCGCTATCCTGCATTTAGCTAGACTGAACGTCAGGTCTTTAAGCTTGCTCATATGTTTCAGTTTACTCGGTCTTGGATAACCACCCACCATACACCCCCGTAGAGAGTCTACTTCCAGTTTTATCCCTTTACCTGCCAGGAGGTGTGCTACCTCTTTCCAGTATCTGCTTATTTCTGGGCATGCCCAGAACATGTGTACCATCCCTGCATCTGCTTCTCCACATCTTGCGCATTTCTGTGTATTGGCGTTCACAAACTTAGCAATCTTTTTAGGGATCATATATGCTCTATGGGTGACATATAGCTGGATTTGTTGTAGTCTCGCATTCCTTGACACCTTCTTATGATATCTTTGCATTCTTACCCACAGCCCATCATCTATTGTTTCCCCTCCGTCCTCCTCCCCGTCTCTCCTCATCTGAGCCACCTCCTTCCTCATTTTGGACATCATTATTTTGTAGATTTGGGAGACCTCGTGGCCCAGTTCAGATACTGCCTGAAACATTTCTATGGCAGCATCGGGTTACTGGGTTAGCTCCTCCACCGACCATGTTCCCCCGACCATTTTCATTAGCCTAGCATAAGTGATATATTGCCCACTGTGTAACCCTGTATCTTCTCTTGGTGTTTCAAATTCTATCCTCTCCCCTTCTTGCCACACATCACCTACGGTTGTTACACCCACTGGTTCCCAGAGCTCTCTAATAGTATTCCTCAACTACTCATCCTCTCCATTCAGTGCTACCAAAGGGTCCTGTGGGGAGCACGGTAGAGGGCTCCCCATCACCTGGCAGGCTCTATACCAGACCTTCCTCCCCAGGTCCAGTAATGCCGCTCCCCTCCCCTTCGGGGGCTCCACTAAAAACACATCCATTTGTTCAGAAAATAGGGTATACACCCCGCTCTGAGTAATCTAGACTCCGGTGTGGGGTCCCCAGATAACCACCTTGCTACACATTGAAGCTGGCCAGCTATGTAATACACCTGAAGTTGGGCAGCCTAATCCCTGCTTGATCATACGGGTTCTGCAATTTCCATAATGCCATTCTCTTCCTAGAATTGTGCCAGATTAACCCCCTGCATATGCTCTGCATCCTGGTAAAGAACCGCTTGGGTATCATGTACGGGACATTCACGAAGTAGTGCAGTAGCCTGGGTAGTACTATCATCTTTAGTAGTGCTGCTCTGCCCATCATGCTAAGGGGTAACCAGACCCAGAATATTATGCTTCGTTTGATTTTTCCCACCGCCTTTTCCGTGCTGTGTTTGTGTTCATCCTCGACGTTGTGATATATATCTATTCCCAAATACCTAAAAGTGTCCGTTGTCTATCCTATCCGTAGCACTGGTAGCTCGTGCTGTAATATTCCTATATATCTTCCCAAAGGGAATGTGGTGGACTTTTTAGGATTAATTGGTATGCCAGAAAGTATTGCGTATCGTTCCTTTATCTCTAGAATATATTGCAGGTTTTCTTCCGGGTATTGCAGGTATAGCAACATGTCATCCACGTACAGTGATATCAGATGCTGTCCCCCTTTCGTGTTGATACCCACTTCACTATATTGTTGTCTTAGGTATATCGCGAAAGGTTCTAATGCCAGGATGAAAAGCATGTGGGATCAGGGGCACCCCTGCCTGGTGCCTCTACCTGAAGTCCATCATTCAGAGATGATCGGTCCTGTGCGGATTTGCGCCACTGGCTCACTATACAACAATTGTGCCCATTTCAGATACACTGGCCCTATCCCACATTCCTTCAGGACCCCCATCAACCAAGGCCATTTGTCTGAGTCGAAGGCTTTTACTGAATCTCATGAGACTATTGCTATTTCTTGGGGGCTCCCCTCTGTCTGGTCTATAATGTGGTGTAGCCTCCTAAGATTGTCGGAAATGCACCTACATGGGACATACCCTGTCTGGTCATGATGTATAAGTTTATTTATCATTGGGTTCAGTCTGTTAGCCATCACTGCAGTGAGTATCTTGCTATCCTGGTTGAGCATTGACAGCGGTCTGTAAGATCTGCAGTCCGTGCCCGGTTTGTCTGGCTTGAGGAGCGGGATAATAATCGCGTCTCTGAGGGTCTCTGGCAGCCTAACCTTGTCAAACGTCTCATTCAGCATGGCTAACTAACATCGGTGGTAGTAAGTCAGCTTTATATGTTTTATAGCACTCACTTGGGAGGCCATCCGCACCCGGGGCCTTATTGGTCGGTAGTATCTGGATCACATGCTCCAGTTCTTCCACTGTGAGTGGGGCCTTCAATTTCTCTCTGTCAGTTATTCTGAGCTTGGGTAAGTTGATCTCCGCCAGTGTATCTTATATGTCAATTTCCTCTTCCTCAATCTTGTTTGCATATAGTTCCCAATAATATCTATGGAAGCATTCATTCACCCCTTCTTGTGTATCCTCCACCGACCCATCCTCCCTCTGTATTTAATAATAATAATAATAATAATTTCTCTGATTGCCTGTCTGGGGGCTTCAATCTTACATAACCAGGCTAGCAGCCTGCCCGGTTTATCGCCTTCAGCATGTTGCCTCTCTATGTATTTCCTATAATTTAAGTTACTTAATCTCCTTTTCTGCGTCCTGCAGTTCCTGCACTATTCCACCTTGTAATCCTTTAGATTTCGAGATTGCCTCCCCCTTCATCACCAGTTTGAATGTTTCCCACAGTGTGCCGGCTGGACCCACACTCCCTGTGTTGTCTTTGAAGTATTCTTTTATAGCCTTCCTCAAGTCCTCTGTAAATATTGTGTCTCTTAGCGCTTCTTTCTGAGCTTCCATGTTGGAATTCTGGGCCTGGAAGGAGAGATCTGCCATGTTACAATCAGTGGGGCGTGGTCCGAGAGGACCGCTGCTTTGTATTCTGCACTTTTTATGTCTTCAAGTACCGTGTTGGTTGCAAATATGTAATCCAACCTGGTATGTAGGTTATGTGGAGCTGAGTAATGTGAGTACTCCTTGTTTTGTGGGTGGAGTCTCCTCCACATGTCAACCATATGGAAATCATTCACAAGCGCTCCCAGGGCCTTCGCCACCAGGCTGGGCTTGGCCACTTTCATATCCGATCTATCGAGTGCAGGGTCCATTGTACAATTGAACCCCCCATTATGACCGCTCCATCTATATGTGGGGTGATCCTGGCATACAGGTTCCTGAAATATATTGTAGTGTAATAATTCGGGGCATAGATGTTGATAATATTCACCTCCTTGCTCCCCACCAGGCCTTTCAGTAATACCCTCCTGCCTTCTTTATCTATCTCCTGCTGCACCAATTTGAATGGAACATGTGGTGCTATCCATGTGATGACCCCTCTGGCATATTTAGAGTACGTTGCACCTATTGTGGTCCCACTCCATGTCCTCTTAATCACTTATAGCTTCTCCTTAGTTAGGTGGGTTTCTTGTAGCAATGCATTGCCTATTCTCTGCCTTCGCAAGTATGTCATTATGTTATTCCATTTGATATAGCTGTTTAACCCTCTTACATTCTAGGTTACTATCTTCAGGTCCTCCATATCAGCCGTATCCAACTCCCACCAACACTGCTCCTGTTCTTCTCTTATTGTGAACTGGCTTGTGATCACAGGCTCTCCCCTTCCTGTTATTCCCAACTTCCTTCCCCTCGCTCCTTTTACATGCCCCAA
This sequence comes from Ambystoma mexicanum, assembly GCF_040938575.1. NCBI lineage: Eukaryota > Metazoa > Chordata > Amphibia > Caudata > Ambystomatidae > Ambystoma > Ambystoma mexicanum. The sequence continues at coordinate 82,605,474 of NC_090941.1, forward strand.
CTACCCCAACCCCTATCCCTCCCAACTTCGCACACAATTGCCCAGCTCCATCCCTGGATCTATCCCGCATCTAGTCCTTTTCTGCGGCCGATACTCAGAACCCAGCATGGGGATACTATACTACTAATATCCTAACTAAGCTAACTACTAGGGTTTGACTCTTCTCCCTCTTGTCTCCTGCATTAATGCCACACTATGCTAACCACTCTTATCTTCTGAGTACTGCATCACCTTCACTTTCTAGGTAATCAACCTGACCTTCAATAATACAGTCCCCAAAGTTCAGATATCAGGCTTGTGCAGTGTCTTCCGTCCTGCCTGATGCAAGTCCATACTGTGGAAGCTCATCTAGTTTTCATGTTGAGTCCTGTAGGGGCTAGCATCAATAGTATCAGTTTATAGTACGATATGGGAACAATGCTGCTAACTCCCCTTATCAATGACATGTCATACTATATTGAAGTCCCAAAGTCAGTATCTCTCATCACCATGCAACTCTATAAACAATAGGTTCACTTATCCATTCCGCCCTCCGTCCGGTCATCTGCTCCTGCTGGGCAGTTCTGTGCATCCAGCCACTCTGTTGCGTCCTCCGGGGGCCCAAAAAAGAGGGCCTTGTTCTTATGCAACACCTCAATTTTTCTGGGTACATCAGCATATATCTGAGGGCCACTTCACGCAGCCTCCTTTTGATTGCTCCATATTGCATTTGCTGCCTCTGTACCAAGAAGGTGTAATCTGGGTACTCTGTGACGGCCGCAGACGCTCTGTGTATTGTTCCTTCCTTCCGAAAATGCTCTAAAATGTTATCCCTGTCTCTGTAGTTCAATATTTTGCTGATGATCGGCCTTGGGGGGGCTCCCGGTGGTGGTTTCCGAACCAGCGCTCTATGCGCTCTCTCCACTGCAAACTCTTGGTTCAGCGCTCCTCCTTTAATTTCCTGTAGCAACATGGTCTCGATATAGTTAGCCAGGTCTGGGCCTTCTTCTCCCTCTGGGAGCCCCACAATTCGTATATTGTTCCTGCGCGCCCACCCGTCCGCTTCTTCTGCTCAAGCCTCCAAGTTGTGCACCTGCTGTCACAGTGTGTGCATTTCGGTGGCGTTCCCCATGCAGGTGGTGGTAGTAGCCTTCATCTCCTTCTCCAGTACATTTGTACGTTCTGCCAACCCCTTCATGTCCTGCCTCAGCAAGTTGAGGTTCACTTTCACTGCATCGATCTTGAATTCCAGTGCAGTCTTAAGTTCGGCCACTGCGGCATCTAGTTTAGCCTCTCCTGATGCCTTCAGGTCTGCAATTTTTTCCAGAATCTGCTGGTAATTCCGTTGCGGGGTCACTTCGCCTTGCTTGCGCAGCCCCTCGTTCTTGACAGCCTCTATTGTTAGTGGAGATATGGCAAAGTCCTCCATCATTGCCTGCTTTCCCTTTCCTTTGACCAGCTTGGTGGACATTCTGCACCCGGGGTGGTCTATCCGCTTTGGCTGGCGACTACGCCTCAGCACAGTGTTCTACGGCACCTGATCCCGCCTCAATCGCGCTCTTTGCAATTCAGTGCCCTGCACTCTATGGGGTAAGGTGTCCCAGGTCCCCACGAGTGGCCACCCTGTGTATAGCCAATTGCGTTGTGGTGCAGTACAATGCCCTATTTGCCCTTTCGCTCCTCATCCGTGGCATTACTATTATCATCCCTATATCCAGTTCCTCCTAGATCGGCTGTCAATGTCCTCCTGTATACTGTGGTTGAACGCTGCCCCTTCCACCTGTTCTGTGGGCCCACCAGCGGCACCTAGTGTGTCTCCCTTAGCCTTCCCTGGGGCCCCCTTGGCTGTGTCCTTGTCGCAGTGTGAGGGCTATGTGCCGCTGCCCGCTCTGCACCTCTTTTCAGCTCCTGAGAGTCGTGTCAGACTCGAGTTCTCAGGGCTCTACTGGAAGAGGTTGTGATGTGTTGCTCTTTATGGTGCACACCCCAGCATTGGGGGTGTTCCTCTTGTGCTCCCTGACTTGCCCAGAGATTTTTCTGAGGTTCGATTCCAGAGAGTCACTTGCCTTCACCTAGTCCATCTGAAGGGAACTCCTCAATTATTTGATGCAATGCACAGCGGGCCCTGCGGCCTGTATTTCGTGTGTAGCTTGATCTGCTACACACGACTTTCCGTCCAGTCCCGCCACAGGTTCCTCACTGCATACTTCCACTAAACTTCTGGTACATCCTACTCAGTTCTGCTGCGAGTTAACTTTATGCCATACAGTATTGTGCCTTTTGCGCTCCACAGGCAGTCCTGTGGGTCAGTTTGCTTTTGTTATGCACCCTCTGTTAATGTCCTTGTATTCCTTCTGCAATCCTTACGTCGCTTGGTTCAGCACCCGATGCCAGCAACTTTTGCTCCTCAGTAACAATGTGTCCCGTCTCTTGAACACGTGTACTGACGGCCGTGCTAACTTCGATATATTCTACAGGGGTTTCCTCGCCACTAGGTGTTCTCTGGTTCTCGCTTGCAGCGCTGCTATGCTGCATCGAGTACCCCTTCCACTGGTAGCCCTGCGTGTCCCTTCTGCTTCAGTCCCAAAGGGGGGAGTGGCCTCCGTTGCATACACGCACCCTGCAAGGTAGGTTGCTTGGAGCTTGGTGTAATCCGCTCCCGTCTTGGGTGCATATGCACTAGCCGACCACGGGGTTGCCACCTCGCCCGCTCCGCTGCAGGCACCTAGCACCAGGAGGCTGCGTGTGACTGCAGGACATGGCCCCTTCCTGCTGTCACTGGTGCTGTCCCCGGTGGCTTCACTGAGCTTTAGTTTGCTGCACAGCGCTTCTATATATTACTGGGTCTCCGTTGTCCCTTATCATCAGCCCCGATCTCTTTGTTTGGTGCAGCCGCCATCTTTGCTTTTTCGTCCGTGATCAGCTGCAATGTATCCATGTGGTGATCTGTAAAGCACTATCCACTGGTCTGCAGTGTAACTTCATACGGCAATACGTTTGTTTTAATCAATCATTAGCTTTGTGTGGTGCAACATCTAGTCGGATCAATCCAGGATCTGCAGGAGCTCGTCAGGGTCCACGTCCTATCATATGGCCTTGTAGCCACCCCCCCCCGAATATAGTTGGTTAGTGTTATACTCGCAAGGCTTAAGGTTCTGGAGGCAGTTTCCTCACACAAACACAACCCTAGCTAAAACGCAGTTTGGAGAGGCTCAAAGTCTTGACAAGCAGCAGAACAGCGAAAACTTCTGTGGATATTTTCTTTTTTTTAAACCTTTATTTAACATGCTTGACTTTACAACTAGGAATGACGAGCTTAATCGAAAGACTCCATTCATATTATCAACAACATAAATTGAAGAACATAAATTCAACAACACAAAATCAGACTTTGCGACATGCGCAAGGTCCAGAAAATAGAGCTTGCATATTTTACAATATGATGGTTTATACCGAAACCAGTTAAAAGTGTTCTGAAAATGTTAATGATCGGGGATGGCGAAGCATCACTATCTCCATCATTCACAGCAGATGCTGTACGCAGATTACCTTGTTCTTTTTAGTTATACATATAGTGGTGTGAAGGCCATGATTTAAAAATTGGTCGAGTATACAGTGACCAATGACCTTGTAATAAACATGGATAAAACTAAGGTTTTGATTGTGGTGCCAAAAATAATAAAATGCCCCCCCTTTGCAACTAGTCTGGGTGTTTTGAAAAGAGTGGTAAAATACCCATATTAGGGCGTGGAAATGAGTGCATCAAGAAGCTATTATATTAGGCAAACTAAAAGCCTAAACGGCTTACAAATTTGGTTAGTCATTTTGCATATCAGACTGCTGGTTAGTCGTTGGGCGGGGTGCTTAAAATATACACACAATGCCTAAGTATGATGGTATTATATGGCCCTGGACGCATTAGCCATGGTAGATCTGCGGTGGCTGGATGGTATCAAAGGATACTTTTGGAAAAGGATCCTTGGCCTGCCACGATCTACTCCAATTGGATATATTAGGCTTGATTTAGGCTTAAAATCATTAAAAAGTCAGGCTCTGATAAGGCAGGGTATATTGTACCTAAAAATAATACAAACCCGAGATGTGAACTACTGTCTCTAATGGCTCTGACCAGGGGTTCTGAGCTAAAAGGTAAAAATAACGACTTTATTAGAGACAGGACAAAATGATTTGAAAAGATGGCTTGGACCCCGGATTTTAGGTGGGATACCAACTTTGCCACTTTGAAGAGGATCTTCTCAAAGAAGCTTCGACAGTGGGACTGGACGGAGAATTACGAACATCTATATAGTCTGAAGTCCCATGTCGAGGTGGAATTGGTAACGCATTCTTATCTAAGGGTGCACAGATATGTCAAACATTGCCCGAGCCCCGCTCTTAGATTGTTTCTAATGAAGTTAAGAATAAATCAAGTACTGTTATTGTCTAATATAGGGGCCAGGTATAATATTCGACGTCATTTACATCTCTGTCGTATTTGTAATGGTAGGTTCCATTTAGAGATGGCTAAACATTTGTTTACCGAGTGCTCTGGGATGGAATCTCTGATTAGGACAATGTTAGGTACATTTTTACACTGCCAGGAATCTATTAAAACAAACTCTTTTTGGTCATATTGTCTCAATACTGAGAATGAAAGGGTGCATTTTGCCCTATTTAGGCTGTGGTGTATGATTATAAATATGTTATTAAGGGATTTTTCACAGTTTGTTGTACCAGGAGAACTAGTGGGCTGAATTATTCAATAGGTATGTCAGAATTGTTGTTTTATCATTTAAATAAGAGTTTAGGTTTGATCTTAATATGCAGGCTCTGATCTGCAGTTTTACTATTTATAATATTAAATTGTGTTTTGTTACTATATTAAGTTCAAAATCCTCTGCATTGTTCACAAGGCCTTCTGGGGCCTGGAAACTCAATACCTTCAACTCTCTCTTCCTAAATATCTTCCTTCTTGAGCTCTTCGCTCATCCGTCTCCAACTCCCTCAGGGTTAGTCGCTTCTCCAAGCAGCGAGTTGGTGGTAGATCATTTTCTTCTGCTGAGGACTCCCTTTGGAACAGCCTCCCTGCCTCTCTGAAACTTGAGGAGAACCATCTCCGGTTCCGGAAGCACCTCAACACCCTCTTCTTTGCTTCTGCCTTCTCTCCTCCTCGCCCCTGCTGGTCTCCTGGCTGAATCTGAAACTGCACTGGTCTACCTGGCTACCCTCTGATCTCAGGCCCAGGACCCCCGCCCTTGCCACTTGCACACCTGCACTACCCCCCTGGAAACCCTTGCACTCAGGGACTGTTTCTGTATCCCTAGAGCACCTAGTAGCACTTGACACCTGATGTCTGCACTTACCCTTCACTTGCCACCACCTGGCTGCACTTCTATTCATTTATATTTTCTATATTATTTCACTGTCATCCTTTGTACTGCACTGCCCCGCCCCTTTCCCCTTGCACTTTTCCCCTTCCCCCCTCCTCTGCACTTGCACTATCTCAATGTCACCTGGCCTAGTAGGATCGCTGTCTATCTTCCATCTGTTTCTCCTCCCCTGCCTTGTCCCGCCATGAAACACTTGTGTACAGGCGCGTTATAAATGCCATATCATATCATACTAGGATAGTGGTGTATTCTGTTTTGGATATATGGTTTTGGGAAGTAAATGATAAAGGTGTGTTGTACTATGTATGGCTGTAAGCAAGTAAGAGTTTTCCTCCCATCCAACTGTGGGGCTTAACATTAATAATGAATGAATTAATTAAATAATTAATAACAATAATAATGAATAAAGTAATAACATATGAATCATATTTAATTATGAATTTCAAATGAATTTGGGACCAAAATGCCAACTGCAGTGGAGATACTGTCTGAATTGCACTGTCTGTCCATTTTAATTTTAATTGATTGAGTACATTTATTGAGTAAATTGTTTTAATTGTGATATGTGATTGTGTATCATGAAATATGTATTTGTAAAAGTTTAAGTACTGTGTACAGATTAATAAATAAATAAAATTAACAAAAAGAATAATTAAAAGGGTTCTGAAAATCTTAATGATTGGGGTATGGCAAAGCATCACTATCTCAATCATCCGCAGCAGTCAGAGAGTTCAGGTAGGACCGAAAGTGGGTCCAGATGTTCCTGGGCCTGCATGTAGCTGGCTGCATAGTGGACTCATGCCCCTCTACATCTGAGGCCCAAATTACGGTTTGAAGCCATTTATCAATGGTGGGAGCAACAGGGCGCAACCATAACCTCAATATACAACGGTTTGCGAGCAGCATACAGAGACCAGCCAACTTCCGGTGTTTACGACAGGTAAGGGGAAATTTATTAAACAAACATGTCATTGAGCTTGGGCGGGTGCGAGCGGTGCACAGTACTTTGGATTGACCCCACAATACCTCTGAAGGAGATAACTGATGCAGAATTGTTTGAGGACAGGCCAGATGATGGAGAAATTGTGCTGACAATATATATCCCCTGTGAAATAATTTTTAAGTGCAGGAAAGTTCAGTGTCCCATGATGGCCTTAGTGGCCCCACCCTAGTTCGTTGAGACAGATTTGGAGCAGTTGCCCAAGAGACGTCGGACAACTAATCCCCATGTCGTAAGACTCCTATAGGGAGTAACCCCACTGCACATAACATTCAAACCAGGAGCAGTACTACCCCAAGTGAAACAATGCCCACTTTCCAGGGAGGCAGAGGAGGGAATTAAGGACACCATCATTGCATTACTTAATGTAGGGATATTTGTACCATCTACCTCCCCATGCAACACGGCTATCTACCCTATGAATAACACAACAGGGGACACTGGAGATTGATCCAAGATTTGCGCCCCCTAAATGATGTTGTGGAGCAAGAATTTCCTGTGGTTCCTAACCCTGCTATGATCGTGTGTAGCATCCCCAAGGAGCCAACACATTTTTCGGTGGTTGACCTAAAACATGCTTTCTTCTCTATACTATTGCATCCAGACTCATAGTACCTCACCACCTTTACACATGTGGGAATGAGGTTCGAACATACAAGATTACCTCAGGAGTATTGTGAGAGCCTCAGCATTTTTAACAGAATATTCCATGCAGATTTTGGAAACATCCAAGTGTCCAGCACAACACTGCAGAGAATGCTCAATTACTCTCTTACAGCTTCTGGCACACAGAAAAAACAGATTTACATTAGTCCCTAGAGTCAGGGGAACACTGGAGCCAATGGACGTAAGGGAGAGGTATAACACAGTAAAGAGCTCTATAAAAGTGGGAGGAACAGAGTGCATAGTGTTCGTTGTATGGGTAAGGTCAGGAGGTTTGAAAGTAGCCCGAGAAGTCAGACGGAGGACTGACGGTGGAGCAGGAGTTGCTGGCAGAGTTTGAGCAGAGTACAGTCGAGATACCAATATTGAGAGTGAGTGCTACTAGTTGTATATGTAGTGTGACAGGTGAGTTAGAAAGAAAAAAAGAAAGCTAGCAGGGCATGGATTAGTATATTGGAGCATTACAGAGAGAGTGAGATGTATTGAGAGAGTATATGGTGGAGGGCGTGAAGAGCGTGCATGATGGCAGAGGGAGTAGTGGTAAGGTTGAGAGTGAAGCATGAGGGGGGAGGTAACTGAAAGAGATAGGTGGATAGAGTGTGGTAAGATTAGGGTATGGAGGCCCAGACAGGGGATTGTGGGTAGGAGAGTGGATAGGAGAATGGGCAAGGGAGAGGAGTGGACAGTGGATAGGGGAGTAGAACAGAGAGGGAAGATGATAGTTGAGTTGTGAGGGTAGTAGAGCGGGGATTGAAGATGGGTAAGGAAAGAAACGTAGAGAGAGAGTGTGTCCATCGGAGGGACATAAGAGGGAGAGAAAGGGGAAGACGATCATAGGAAGTTAGGCGAGCTGATAGAGAGAGTAGAGTACTCGAGTTGTAAGATAACGTAGAATAGAGAAAGTTCATGACTGAGGTAGAGGCTGGATCAGGGTGTCTGACATTGGCATACCCGTTCCTCATAAGATACCTGGTGGATTGTTAGGTTAGGGTGCACCTAGAAGAACCCTGGAGGAGCTTGATAGAAAATGTGTTTGCCTTTAGGCCATCCCCCTAGACAGAACTTTAGATAGTAGGTGTTTCCGATCTCTAGTTTACAACCTGGGGTATTGGGAAGCACCACAGAGGGAGGTGGGATGCCCACTGAAGATATGAGAGGGATGGCCATTACATAGCCACAGTTCAGCCTACTGACATTAACACCTTAAATCGCTTGACATATTGCAACACCTTTAATTGCCTGAATTCCTGTGTAAACACATCCCCCAACCCCTGCTTAATCTACCCAGTGCTCTGAATAATTCTCGGGTCTGGTGGGGGTGTGGTTATGATGCCATAAGAGTGTAAGGGGTGGAAAACCTGCATCATGCAGGGTCTGTTAGGGTCGTCTGTCGATTCTCTGTGGTACCACAAGGTTTGTTCGGTTCCCCCCTCCAATTGAGACCATCATCACTGCGCTAGTGGGTACTGCTTTGGCACAACATTGGAGCCCCATTTGGCACCTACAAAAAATGACCAGGATGAAGACAATGATGGGCACTAGCATTTTCATGATCACCCCTATCCAGGATGGAACCCAAGAGAATGTGAGGTCGAACCAGTCTTCATTTTGCAATACATCTTTTTCTTCATGTAGCAGCAGGTAGGGTCTTTTCATGCATTTGTCACCTTTTGGATTTTTGTCGCTGTGTAGGCTGTCTTGATCAGCAAGTTCAAGCCTTACATTGTGTGCCTGGAAAGTGCCCCTGAGCCTACATAGCGTAAGATGTACTAGGCATTGCGCCTCTAGAATTGGTACTTCCTGTGGCACAAGGACCTTGGGTGCCCCTGACACATGCGGTATCAACAAACACACATACATAACAACTGTGTGTCACACGCACAGTGGCCACGTGATCAGGTATTCGTTTGCTGTGTGCTGATATCATCTGCACTAGATATAAAACCTCTTGTAGACAGTATTGCAGTTTTGCCTTTTCAACCTTGTACCCCTTGTGTGCCAGAAGCTGTAAGAGAGTAATTGAGTGTTATCTGCAGTGTTGTGCTGGACACTTGGATGTTTCCAAAATCTGCAGGGAGTATTCTGTTAAAAATGCTGAGGCTCTCACAATACTCCTGAGGTAATCTTGTCTGTTCGAACCTCACACATGTGTAAAGGTGGTGAGGTACTATGAGTCTGGATGCAATAGTATAGACAAGAAAGCTTTTTTTAGGTCAACAACCGAAAAATGTGTTGGCTCCTTGGGGATGCTACACACAATCATAGCAGGGTTAGGAACCACAGAAAATTCTTGCTCCACAACATCATTTAGGGGGCGCAAATCCTGGATCAATCTCCAATGTCCCCTGTTGTGTTATTCATAGGGTAGATAGCCGTGTTGCATGGGGAGGTAGATGGTACAAATATCCCTACATTAAGTAGTGCACTGATGGTGTCCTTAATTCCCTCCTCTGCCTCCCTGGAAAGTGGGTATTGTTTCACTTTGGGTAGTACTGCTCCTGGTTTCAATGTTATGTGTATTGGGGTTACTCCCTGTAGGAGTCTTATGTCATGGGGATTAGTTGTCCAACGTCTCTTAGGCAACTGCTCCAGATCTGTCTCAAAGGACTAGGGTGGGGCCACTAAGGCCATCATGGGACACTGAACTTTCCTGTACTGAAAAATTATTTCACAGAGGATACATATTGCCAGCACAATTTCTCCATCATCTGGCCTGTCCTCAAACAGTCTGCATCAGTTATCTCCTTCAGAGGTATTGTGGGGTCAATGCAAAGTACTGTGCACCACTCGCACACGTCCTGATCAGTCCCTATCACAACAATCCTTTTTGCTGAAACCACCAATGCTTGTAAATCTAGGGACAGTATTGTGCCTGCTGCCAGTTCAGGGGACACAATGTGCGAAAAATGAAATATGTGGGCACTCGCTTACACCCTTTGCCAATCTGAGGCACTGCCTCCATAAGCCCCCTTATTCCATATACAAAAAAGGACGGATCTATGGGAATACCACGAACCACTGCCTCTCCTCCTATTGCATGAATTATCAACATTGCTCTGATGGCACATATCCCTGGTGTTGCACAAATAATGCCACTGTCTGTGAATGATATAGCCATATTGAGCTCGCTGAGCAAATCCGTGGCCAGCAACTTCACTGGCGAACTCTAGAATACAGTATGGGTCCCGCAGCACCTTCCCCCATATTTTAATGTTAACCTCATTATTGTATTGAACCATGGAGACAGCCCCAGAAAACCCTGCATGGCAAGAATGTAGCCCGATAGTGGGAAATCTCCCTCACTGATGCATGATTTAGTGGCACCTGTGTCAACCATAAAAATGAAATGTGTGTTCCCTATCTCTGTGCCCACCTAGGGTTCCTCATCAGGATGGACTGTCATAGACAGCACTGGGCACGCAAGCGCTCTATGTGGACTGTCCTAATCTGGGTATGTGTTTGACCTGGGAAACATGAAAGGGTTGTTTCCTATCACGCACACCCGTGTTTATGGCACTATGGTGCCATTTGGTACTTCGTTGCGTGTGTGCATATTGCTGTTTCCGTTTTGAGGCATCGTTTGTTGTGCATATGCTGCTGTGGGTGCTGTGGATGTGGGCACTGCTGGTGAGGGTTTGCTGTTGTGTGTACTGTTATTTTGGGTGTTGCTGCTGTGGATGAGCCCCCAGGGGCTGGGGTGGCAGCTGTGTATATGCTTGGTGTATTTCATAGGGTATGGAGGTCATTCTTGGTGTCAGCATTTGGTGTGTATTCTGCAATGGTGGGTGATAATTATTGTTCATTTTGTATCCAAGCCCTGGCCTGCTACTACATTCTCTTGAAAAATGTTTCCACATCCTACCACTCCAATACTGAGAAGAACCCATAACCGCCCCTCTCGGTCCCATACCTCCAAAACCCCCTCTTTCCCCACTACATCTGCCCCTTGCGCGCTGCTGACTGTCATGATGCCTACCCCCAGGGACCCAGACCAAGTCCAGCAACCCTGGAAGCAGGCATCAAGTTATTCCAAGCAAGCCCAACAACCCTTGCTAGGGGCTATTTGGGTGCAGTCCTGGCGTCTATGGTGCCAGGCTCATATGGAGAGTCGGTCCTGGCGCCATAGGCACCAGGCTCATAGATTAAAACTTACCTGATGCAGACCATGCTGCAAATTTACCTGATGCAGACCATGCTGCAAGAGCTCCAAGCCAAAAGAGGCTTGGAAGGGACTACTTTACTTAGGGACTATTTTTTTACTCGGGTGGGGCTGGGGAGGAATACTTACCTGGGACTACTTTGGAGGCTATTTAAACCACACCCGAAGAGCAGCACACGCTTCGCGTTATTCTGCTTCCAGCAGCGGAACACTCACTGTGCCTGCAAGTCTGCATGCAGTCTTCTGCCACGCCCGCCTCAAGTCTGGAGCTCCTAGAAAAGGGAGAAAGATGGAGAAAAGGTTAGAACAAGAGCAATACCTTTGATCTTTACCTGAATTCCCGATCCATCACGCCTTCGAGCTGGAAGAAAGAAGTTATTTATGCGCGTCGCCTCACCTGCTTCAGCACTGCGTTGAACTCACCGGCCTTCGCAGCATCTTCACATTCCACCGCATCCTTCTGCATGTTCCCGCCGCACTCAAGCACCTAAGGGGAAGACAAGAACAGCAAGGTGAGCCAAGGGAATACACAGAGGCAATATTAGTTACCCCCCATAGACTTACCTGATTTGACCACCAGGGGTACTATTCCTCTTCACGGGTCGGCGCAGCCTCCACTGCATCCCGCCCCCTAAGGGGAAACAAAAGGACAGCAAGGTGAAACAAAGGGACAAACAAGGGGAAACCTCCTCACCACAAAAGACTTACCTGGTTTTACCGCCGGAGGCATTATTCCCCGAGACTTCATACTTTCTCTCAGCGCCTGAATAAGGGAGAAAGCAACAGGTGACATATTGACATTATTTTATCGAACTGTGTTGGATAATACAAATCCTTACCTGAATATTACTGGTTGCCACGAGGAACTCTTCGCTAGGGTCAAGCTGCAACCTACAAGGAATCGGACAAGAGTGAAAGTCAGACATTTGAACTCTTACGAACTACATACTTACGGCGTCTTGCCGGGAATCTCAGAGCCAATATTGTTCTGGAACTCACCAATTCCTTCGAGCCAGTGAAGCAACTGGTTATCTACGCGCCCCTGCGCTCAATGCAGGATGGAGAGCTCATCTTTCCAAACCATCAGGTGAGACTATAAGAGGGGACATCAAAGGTGATCAGTGGGGAGAACAGTGGGAGTGGGTGGGTTAACGCTCAACTCCACGGGTGGTTAATTCCCTTTCTCCATTTACAGAAGAATATTCCTACGGGCCAAGCAAACGAAGCTAGGTGGGCCAGTCCAGTCCGTCATCTCGGCACTACGCGTCACATTGGTGGAGACTGCAGCTGTCCAGTTCAGATCGACGCCCCTGTGGGAGCCAAGTGAGCGTAACACTGACCTCCTTGCCGCCACTCCTGCATGGGGTACTGCTGTTCGCCTCCCCACTGCCCTTGTCCACCTTCTGGCCAAAATGCCTCTATTTGGACATCCGCAGTCCCCAGCGCACTACCTGTCACCTCCGTCTGTGAGGGTGTTGACACTGCCGCTTACCTGTACCAATTTTCACTTATTTTCCTGCAACTGCTGTGCCGCTTCTCTCTCACATTCTTCTATTCGTTTGCAGTGGTGTATTATTATACTCTTTATTTCCACCCACCCTTTCGATTCAAGTCCACAATTTTGCCTAGTGCCTTGTGCACCTCTTTTGGTAAGCCCCTTTTGATAATAAAATAGAAAAGAGGAACTGATCAGTCCCACTGGTCCCCCATCTCCTGTGCAGGATCTTCGTCATCACCCATAGCATTTTGCATAATCAACTGTAAGTATGGGGTGTCAGGGTATATGCGTGGAAGCTCGCCCCACACCTATGCCCTTATATTGTTGAACAGATGCCACCATGCACATCGTCGTCCAACCTTACTCCATGGTATCCTGCTTTAATCCACACGTCCCCAGCCTGCTCTCCCACTATTGCCCCTAATAAACTTTTCATATCACCCACTGCAAGGAATTCACCCGAAGTCTGCTTTTCAAATGTGCATATCGACTTCCCTGCTGTTAACGGAGGGGAGCGCTTTGCTCAAATTGTTCTTCTCCATCTGCGCCCAGGGTACATACTGTGCTTTACCCACACCCTTGTGTATCTAATGCATCTGGAAGCCCACTTTTTTCCCTTCCTTTCTCCCGGCACTTCCCTTTTTCCCTGCTACTGCTATTTGGCCAAACCTCCTTACGATCTCATCCCACAAACTGTCCGCTTGCAGTGTTACTTCTGGCACATGTTGCGCTTCCTTCTCACCGTCATCCTCAAAATCATCCACTGTACTCCACCACTCCTCTCCCTGTTCTTCACCGACGCCTCTGTCGTATCTTACAGTTCCATACCATGTGCTGAGTGCTCGTTCATCGTCTTTCATCTCTATATTCACATCCTTTATTGCAGTACTGTCCAACCTGAACAAAATGTCTCCCGCTCTCCACTCTAGTCCGTTCCCCTTTGCCTCGCTCTGTGCTCTTCGCAGTTTCTCTAGCTCTGCTCGTACTGACTCTAGTGCCCCTTCCAATTCCCACCGTCCTGCACACTCCTGAGGTGGAGTGCTAGCTGGAGTGGGTGTACATGGGGTGGCAGAACTGTGGCCCATGTGGACACATAGGTTGGGGGACACTATCCGATCACTGGGAGTGCTGACAATGGATATACCCCCTTGTATTCAGTTATTCAGTTCATGCCCCACCCATTTCAGCTTGCGACCCCCTTCATGGGTGCCCTGTGCCCCGCCCTCACTGGAGTCCTCCACGTCCTCAATCATCTTCAATAAGTCTAGAATTTCCATTCTGTTCTGCAACTGTTTACCCTAATCATATGCTCTAGAATGTCCTTGTTGTGGGTGCCCTGCTCTGGCCAGAGTGTGGCATCCCCCCTCATATTTCTTTCACCCACTGTGTGAGGTACTTCTCAATCTTCTTCCGGTACAGGTGCAAGGTCTTGTACATGTACTCTAAAGGTGTCTCCTCTCCCATTGCATCAATGTGTGCGTTGTAAAGCGTCCCTACACATCTAATCACGCGCCGTGCACATTGCGAATGTCACAATCAAAAAATCAATTTGTCGAACCCTCTTTCGCATCAGCCAACGTTACTTTCCCTCACCTTCCCCCTCACTCGTACCTACTCTCACAATCCATGCACTGAAAACACACCACTATTTACACAACGGCCCTCCTTGGGCATCCACCCTACACAGCAAAACACACAAAAACAATAAGCTAAAATAACAAGCTAAAATAACAACCACTACTGTACTTGAGCCCACTAATTATGCAGAGCTCCTATATATTTCCTTTGCCTCCCTTACACAATATAAGTGGTACCACCTTCCCAGCTCACTCTGGGAGGCTCCCTAACACTCCTGTTTTTACTTTCTTTGATGTTCTCCTTAAAAAATCTATAATCATAATATATACACAAAATCACACCCATACCCACCAAATGAAGGCATGCCCCATCCTGCTCACACTCGAAAAAATACAGCCCACTAGGGAAGAATGCCCAAGACATGCTTGCAAGGATAACAAGTATTTATTTCTACAAATAGAAATTGATCAGCAAATAACTCTACTGTTGCTGAACATTCTGCATCTCATATGCATGTACAGTACATTACAAGCACAAACAGCGTCACTAATGACGCAATCATGTATAGTACAATTCTACAATATGGATTGGAGGAGCCCTATACGTGTCGGGCTTGCTCCATTGGCCCATCTTCATCTGTACATCTTCCTCCAAGTGGGTGCTGCTGGGCTCGTCGTCCGCAGGGATCTAACCTGTCAATTAATTGGCTACTCTGACAAACACTGTTATTCTATCATAGAAACAATGCACCGGCAGATACAGGGATGGCTGGGGGGAGAGCTGAGGTCACTCTAACTCACACACACTTTAATTGCTCCCAGACAGATCAGCAACCCCCAAGTTCCTCCACCTTAGTTTTAGGCTATAATTCTGATGCCACCCTGCACCTCGCTGCACAGATCATGTGACCCATGCCTGAAGGCGCGATAGCCTTACCTTCTGATCTTAGTGATCGATTGAGGGGTGTAAAAGTTTTATGGTTGGTGGTCTGGGTTTGGACGGTGCTGTGGCATGCAGGGGTCATTGGATGAAAGCATGGCAAAGCTGTATTTCTCTCAGAATTAGGGGGGGCAATCCTCTTCAAATTCCTCACCTGTATCTTCAGGTGATTCCTCTTGATGCTCACCCTTCTTCTTTCTTCTTCTAGGGCAGTGTTTCTTCTATTTCTAAGTGAAGTGATAAGGGCAAGCTCCTCCAGAGGACACCTTGCCTGGTTGGAGAACAAGCCAGTCAGAAGTGACTCTGTGGAGCCAACCCCCAACAGGGAAAAAGCCTTATGACGTAAAAACCACTGAATGTATTTCCGATTTTGTTGGCCTGAAGGATGTAGAAAAGGTCCAGGTCCACGGAACGTTGGTCCAAATGATAAGGCATGTAGAACTAGCTCTGGCAAGAGGGCAGGATGGAAATGAAGACCAGGAGGGAGGCTAAGCAGGGAGGAGGAACAAGCAAGCAAGGAGTGTATTGAGAAAGCGGAGAGCAGGCAGGTTCAATAACAAGCAGCAGAAGCACCAGACGGAAAAGAGAAAAAGAAAACCAAGTATCCAGAGTAGGGAAAGCAGAACAAGAGCAATACTCAGCAGCATATTACCCATAAGAGCGAGGGTTGCAACACACCAAACATAGGACTGGCGGAGAGAAATAGAAACGCTGGTCATCTTGGGAAAACACTAGACTGCTGATGTTGTTCCATAGAAAGCGTGACAGAACATTAGCCTTGCAGCCAGCATCTCCAAAGGCTCCAGCATTTGCTCATGACAGTATGGCCCCCTCCTTATCTGGGGTCCCCCAGGTTTACCTGGGTATTGCCTATGTAATTGGCAGATCAGTCGGGGTGCATGGATGTTATGTGTAGGTTCCCAAGTCCTTTCTTCCACCAAAAAGCCTTTTCTGTGAACCAAGTATTGTAGTGTCCCATCTTTATACCACAAATCCATGAGTCTAGATACTTCGTATTCTTCTGACTCCTCAGCCCTTTCCTTGCTCTGTCCTTTAGTCTTGCATGAATAAGGATCCTGAAGACAATTCTTAAGAAGGGAGGTATGAAAGATGGGATGAATCCTTCTTAGTCTGTAAGGTAGTTTCAGTTGGTAGGCCACAGGATTGACCATGGACTTAATTTCAAATGGCCCAATGTAACGTGGAGAGAACTTAGAGAGTCGTACCCATCTGGGCAGATACTTGGTTGACAACCATACTTTAGAGCCTATGTCCCAGGATGGGTACTCTCTCCAGCCTCGGTCGGCAGCAACTTTGTAGGATTCCTTGCTCCTTTCTAAATTTTGAAGAGCTCCCTAATGGGTTTGGAACAAGGTCTCCAAAAGTGCATCCACTGATGGTATCTAAGAAGAAGGGAACACTGAAGTTGGAAGGTGTCTGGGATGGTATCCAGAGGAATGGGCTCACACCAGTGGCAGAGTGTATAGTGTTGTAGGCAAGCTCTTCCAGAGGTAATGTCAGACCAGTTGTCTTGTTCTTTGTTGCTATAACATTGTAGGTATGTTAACGTAGCATTGAGCCTTTCTGTCTGACCATTACTTTGCAGGTGATAACCCGAAGGTAATGCACAGTGGATTCCCACACGTTTACACAAGGTAGCCCAAAAGACCAAAGTAAATTGATAGCCTCTGTTGGACACAATGATGTGAGGGAAGCCATGTAATTTGACAATGTCCTTAAAAAAATGAGGCAGTCAGAGGAGCTGAAGGAAGTCCTGCTAAAGGCAGAAAATGGGCTTGTTTGCTGAACGAATCAACAGTAACCATTATGGCTGTATGTCCCTGTGAGGGGGCAGATCGACAATGAAATCCATTGAGACATGGTGACAAGGTCCTGCAGGAGGAGGTTCTTGTTGAAGAAATAGTAGGCATTTCGCTGTGGAATATTTGTTCTGAGCACAACACAGGCATGTAGAGACGTATTGTCGCACATCCCTGTTCACGGTGGACCACCAGAAATAGTGATTGACCAGTTCCAGGGTGGCAGCTTGTCCTCTGTGGCCCGCAGTTTGTTGATCATGGAATCATGACATTGGCAAAACCTGGAGATAGGAATAATCTTTTGTCATGAAAGAGAAGTCCTCGATCGGAACGAAAGGTGGGATGGAAATCTTTTGATGTAAAAGCCTCAAAATCCCAGGATGCTTTCTTGACATCTTGCAGGAAGGTATTGCTCTCACCAATTAAGTGTTTTTCTGCCAGGATCCTTTTGCTACCCTGGTAATTACCAAACTTGTCACTGATGCTTCCAGACAAAGCATCAGCCAAGATGTTTTCCTTTCCTGGTATGTATACAATCACAAAGTCAAATTGGGAGAAAAAATAAGCCCATCTAGTGTGTCTGGAGTTGCAGCATTCCATCTGTTGAAGGTTACAGAGGTTACGATGGTCTGTACGGACTTCAGACAGGTATGATGCTCCCTGTAAAGGATGAAGCCATTGTTCACATGCCCAGCGATGTCCAACAACTCCTTTTCAAGGACAGAATAGTTCCTTTCGCTGGGTGTGAGGGTATGGGAATAATAAGCCAATGAATGTACCATTCCATCATCTCCCTTCTGCAGAAGTATAGCTCCCAGTGCACCTCCGGAAGTATCACTCTAGACCATAAGGTGTACTCCTTTCTTGAGTAAGGCTGTTACTGGTAGGATAATATCCAAGAACTTGTGGATGAATTTTCTATAAAAGTTTGCGAGATCCAGAAACTGCTCAGCTTCCTTGATGGATCTTGGTTCTGTCCACTTGAAAGATGGCCTTCGTCTTCCTGGGATCCATTTGGACCCCTTCCTCAGTAAGGATGAATCCTAGGTAGGAGACTGTAGATGACTCAAATACACATTTCTCCAGTTTGGCCAGCAAATAATGTGGTTGAAGACGAAGCAAAACCTCAGTTACATGTCGTCTATGTTTCGCTAATGATGAAGAGTACACCAGGATGTCATTGAGGAACAACACAACAGAAGAGAACAGGAGATCAGTGAAAACCTTATTCATGAATCTCTGGAAAACAGCGGGAGTCTTAACCAGCCCAAATGGCATTACTTGATATTTATAATGGCCCAGAGGGGTCCGTAATGCTGTCTTCCATTCATCTCCCTGTCTGTTTCTAAGTAGATGATAGGCCCCGCAGAGATCTAGTTTGGTAAATAAAACTTGGCTCCCTGGACTGCTTCAAGAATATCCCTTATCAAAGACATGGGGTACCAGTCTTGGATGGTTAGATTGTTGAGTCCACGATAATAGATACAGGGCCTCAGCTCCTTCAAATCTTTCTTAGGGATGAAGAACAAAGAGGCATCTGCAGCAGATTTGGATTCACGAATCAAGCCATGGTGAAGATTACAGTCTGCCTATTCTCTCAAAGCTCTCTTCTCCGGTAACGATAAAGGGAACATCCTGCCAAATAGTACCGTAGTGTCAGGTAGTAGGTCAATGGCACAGTCGTCTGATGTGGGGGGAGTACTCTAGGGGTTAAATCTTCGAAGTCGTCCTGAACGTTCTGAAAATGGGTAGGTATTGAGAGTACCACAGATGACGACAAGGTAACAGAAACCCCAGCTCATGAGCCTTCAACCTCCTTCTTGAGGCAAAAGCAAGAGCAATACTGTGATTGGAACTGGATTGGATTCAAGGTCCAGTCAGTGGTCGGATTATGCTTTCGTAGCCAAGGAATACCTAGGATCACACGGAAATGGGCAGCACGTATTAGGTCAAAAGATATGTCTTCTGCATGATGAAACATGGAAACGTGCACTGGACAGGTATCCTGAATAATGGGACCAGAGGTTAATGGTGAACTGTCTACCCCTTCAACTGTTATGGGATCCTTCTTGTCTTGACTGGATATATTTCTTTCCTTTGCCCATGCTACAAACATGAAATTGCCATCTGCTCCACAGTCTAGCATAGCTTGTACTTCAAAAGGAGGTCTGTTAGCTATGGTCAACCACACACGGAACACCATCAGGCGATTGCCCTCTGTAATGTCTTTCCTTTGAGTGTGATAACAGGGACTTGTGATACCTTCCCCGTCCTTAGCCCTGCTTAAGGACGGGGTGGTGCATTTCCCTGGCGATATGGAGTGACCTCTGAACAATTTCTTAGAAGATGTTTACTGGATCCACAATACATGCAGGGACCTTGGTCTCTCCTCTTTTCCATTGAGCAGGAATTGAAAGGCCTCTGGCTGCCCCTATTTGCATTGGTTCATCACCTCTGGTGTTTTCAGCCTGATAAGGAGTAGGTGGAGGTAGGGCCGGAAAACCCCTAGTCCTCTTTCTTTCAGTTCTTCTTTCTTCCAGGCGGAATTCGATCTGAAGTGATAGAGAAACTAATTCCTGGAAAGTAGGTGGTCTAGCAATCCTGGCTATCTCATCCTTACTCTCCTAATGCAGAACTCTCTGAAATATGCTCTGTTGAGCCGACTCTGGCCAGCCGGCCTCAGAAGCCATCTTCTAGAAAACAGAGACATAAGTCTGGACATCTGATGAACCTTGTCATATGTCCAACAGGTCCTTGATGGAAGAAAAGAGTACTTCAGGTCTCTCAAAAGCTTCTTGAAGAGTCCAATACAATGGTTGTATTAATTCAAAGCAGGATCTGATGTAACCATAGGTGTAGCTCAAGCCAAGGCGTTACCTATGAAATTGGATACCAAAAAGCCAAACTTTGCTCCGTCGGATTCATAGGACCTAGGGTGAAAGGTATATTAAACCAGACAAGCATCTAAACATTCCTTCAGCCGTCGTGTTCTGCGCTGTCGTACTTCCCACCACGAAATCCTAAAGGTGGTAGATAACCCCTCTAGTCTTCTCGAACAGCAACTTGTTGTCTTAGAGCAACGTTTTATGCTCTGAAGTTCTGTACCGCCGCAGTAAGACCTTGAAGGGCTGCTACTAGTCCGTTGTACTGTTCAAGGCTGGCCATTGCTGGATCTGGGTGTTGCAATCTCTCAGAATCAGGCGGCCAATCATCTTAAAACTCCTCACCTATATCTTCAGGTGATTCCTCTTGATGCTCACCCTTCTTCTTTCTTCTTCTAGGGCAGCGTTTCTTCTCGTTCTTAGTGAAGAGATAAGGGTGATCTCCTCCAGAGGCCACTTTGCCTGGTTGGAGAACAAGCCAGGCAGAAGGTACTCTGTGGCGCCAACCCCCCACCCCCAAGGGAAAAAGCCCTACGCCGTAAAAAACCCTGAATGTGCTTCTGATGTTGATGGCCTGAAGGATGTAGAAAAGGTCCATGTCAACGGAACGTTGATCCGATTTATAAGGTAGGTAGAACTAGCTCCAGCAAGAGGGCAGGATGGAAATGAAGAGGAGGGAGGCAAGCAGGGAGGAGGAACAAGCGAGTAAGGAGGGTAAGGAGAAGGCGTAGAACAGGCAGGTGGAATAGCAAGCTGCAGAACTGCCAGACGGAGCAGTGGAAAAGGAAACCAAGTAGCCAAAGTAGGGAAAGCAGAACAAGAGCGATACTCTTCAGCGTCTTACCTGGAAGAGTGAGGGTGGCAGAGAGCAATGCAAACAGCGGCCATCTTGGGAAAACACTAGACCGATGATGTTATTCTGTAGAAAGCGTGACGGAACATTTGTCTCACTGCCAGCGTCTCCAAAGGCTCCAGCGTTTGGTCATGACAATTTCTCATGTGGGGATCATTGAGGGCAGCAGGCCTTGATATCTGTTCCATGGGATGTTACTGCCAAGTGGCACTCTGCTCCCTTCTCATGACCTTCCATGGCACATTCTTTCCATGTGCAAGGGCCTGGAACTTTCTGAACAATGGAGGAGGCTGTGATTCTCTGAGACCTGGACAGGGTGGGTGTGGTGTTTGCGCTCATGCAAGGGGCCTCATACTAACACACAAAATACTGTTCGCCACGCTGGGGACTAACTTCTAAGATGGCTGCCAATTGGCAACATGACGTTGATACCCGCAACTACCATATTGCTTACACTACATGCACAAAGGTGATCGCACACCCCCCTTTATGTGCAACCCCCTCCCCCTGGTCCCTGAATGTGCTCTATTGGTATCTAGTTCCTGTTCGGTATCACCTAGGGGGGTGGGAAGACCCTCTCTGCTTCCCAACATTGTCCTCTTCACCTTAGAGAACAGCAACAACATGATGAAACTCAGCCAAATCATCACCCAACTAGTCTGTTAGAACATCCTTGTCCCAGAGCTGCAAGAAGTTGAGGATTGAAGGAATATGGGGAGGCCCAAAGCTGAATTTGGGAAGAAGATGGACAAGCCAAGAAAAGAACAACATCCACTATGGTTGCCAGACCATGCAGCATCACAATTGGCAGGAAGCCACCTTGAAGACCTCGGGCTGAAACCTGTTTGAAAACATCAGAGGGTAGAGGACCAAACGCTGAAGTACCAGCCCCTCCTCGAGATTAGGGGATACTGCTGTAGCACAAATGACCAGAAGAAAAAGGATAGGGTTAGTCAAGACCATCTTTGGAGTCATTTTGAGAATGCTGTGATGGAGTTGCCCCTCCAAAGCTGCTAAAAAACATAAGAGACTGGAGCAGACCACACCCCCCCTCCAAGGATATTGTATGTGTCCACAATACATCAAGCAATGGAGGCCGATTTGTTTGGAGAACCCAGACATATCGATAAACCCTATCCAGACACACATAAGGAGCAATTTAGGGAGGTGTGACTCAGGAACCCCACACTCCAGGACAGATCACACCAAGATCTGGAACCAGCCAAACCAAACCCCCGGCCCCCTAGGCCAATCATCTGACAAGGAAGAAGTCATAGAGTTCCCATGTTGTACAGTGTGTATGACAGGAGAGGCGGTTTGCAGATTCCTTCTTCTGGTTTTGTTTTCAGGGAGTACCAGTTAGGGCAGTACTATACACAGGGAGCAAGAGTACAGCCATCGGGGATGATCTAATCTGAAGTCATCCCAGAGCCTCTATCCAAATCACCTGCACCCACAAAGATCCATATTCATATCCCCAGGTGACAGTAAACATCCATGTGCTGGGACAGAGCTTGTCTCTCTCTATGCTCGTAATGCCAGGAGAAGAGCTAATCAGGACAGACTTACCCTTATTTGAGAAGTGCTTTGTAACCCTCTAGGCTCAACAAGAAAAAACTTGTCAGCTTTTAGACCTTCAGGCAGATAGAGACTCCAAAGGGGGGAGCTCAAAAGAACAGGTGGAGGTATGTGACAGTGTCAGAGGTCCTGAGAACCCTCCCAACCTGGGGTGCAGAGCCTATCTGGGGCAAGTTAGAGCCAGCCCTGTCCCAGAGCTGGGTAGGTGGTTCAGTCCTTAAACGTGCCAGGCCTGTTAATGCTGTTACAACACTCTGTGACATGATACCTCCCAGTACTGTTTCTGGCTAGTGTTCTCACTTTTCTGTTTCAGAACCACAACTCCCAGAATTCAAATAGGCGCAACCAAGAAAACCCAGACCGGAGCCAGATGAATATTGAGACAGCAGAAAATGATGTGGGAGTGAGGAGAGAATGTAGGGACACAGAAGAGACACAAAGATCCTCTCAAAACCGAATTTGAAACACAATGCACCAGCTCAGAAAGGAAATTGTCAAGAAGTCGAGAAGCCTGAGCACCTGCCTGCTCCACTGCAAACAAATACTGAAAAAGTATCAGGGCTAAGATGGGGTTTTAAAGCTTTTCAACTATATAACCTGCCCTCTTATGCAAAAAACACCTTAGATTGCTCTCTAGAGCCAAGTGAGTACTGCAGCTACTGTAACTGGGGGTGGGGGAAGTCGGCACAAGGTAAGTATCACTATTAATGAGGTAAGAATGGAGTGGAGTGCAGAGAGTGGGTTGCATGGGTGCGGTCAGGAGGTGTGAAGGTGGAACCAGAGACAAGAGGGAGGACGGACAGGGGAGCAGAGTGCTGAGGAGTTGCTGCAGAGTTGGAGCAGAGTAAGGAAAACAGGTTCAGAATAATTATCATAAAAGTGTAATTCCTCAATCTTTTGTGCATTATATTTACCTCTGGACAGCAGTGGTATGAACTGCTGCTATCCCTTTTGCATTTCAGTAGTTAATGGGGACCCCTTTGTGCATCAAATACATTTTGACAGCTGGACACACCCCCTGCTTCCAGCCTTAGTCCGGCCTTCCATTTGATAGGTTTTTAATATAACCTTTATATAAATGTCTTATCAAAAAGATATACTTTATAGAGGGTATAGATGATGTCATGATTTTATCATTTGAATGACATCGACTATACAGTATAGACAGATATAGATTTGATATAAAATGATCGAGCTGTAAATAGGTTTGGGACGGTTCTAGTATTTGAATGTGAATAACATTAAATATAAATTTACGTTTTAAATGTTAACAGAAAATTGTTTATAATATCTGGCTGTGTTTTTATGTTGAGTGGTTATGGGGCGTACATGGCCAGGCATGAAGCTGTCGGAAATATATTATGACAAAGGGTGTTAAGAGCTTGTAGCATCATCTGCAAAAACAAAAATGTCAACATGTGGAACAACAACAGAATTCTACTTTTGTGTTTTAACTTAAACAATGTGATAAAAAATACAGAAACTGCTTTTTTAGCCCCTTGCAATTTGTTGATTTCTTATAAGTAAAGTGTGATTTCTAGTGCTAATATAAAAGACTCAAAACTAGTGGCTTTGTCAATGCTTGTTTTCTTTTTTAAATGAAGAGTCTTGAACCAAGTTCAAACAGCGTCACCATTAAACTTCGACTTTTATCATACCTATACAAAAACACCAACTATTGGCTTTTGGACAATTTGTTGCTTCACTCTAAATGAAGACAATGAAGAAAACTGTACATTTTACCTAAAAACGATTGACTGCTGGCAATCATTGCTTCAGTCTAAATGAAGAGTACAACTTTTAATCAAAGTGTGTTTCTCTTGCCTTTACAAAAGACCAACATATGGCCTTTGACAATGTGTCTTTCTTTTAAAAAGGTACTGCCCACATGTTCTCCGTATGCTGGAAATAGGGTAAAACCCAACCTGCGGCAGAGAACAAGATCGGTAGGGGGGAAGGGGATGAATGTTTATGGTTTGTTCTGTTAATCTCTATTGAAAGCCAATAAAAATATTATTTTTTTTAAAAACGAGGGCCTTTGACAATGTTTGCTTCCCAGAGCCTATACAACACAAAATACTGACTTTGTCAATACTGTTCAAAAGACTTGATCTACAGAGCAGCTGAGACTCATGACACTGTAGCAGAGAGAAATAAAGGAGCTGATAGCTATGAGAGTAGCAGCTGCAGTGGGGTGAGTTTATCTATGAAGCTCACAACTGATGTAGGGTCCTGGCACAGTGGGTGTTGCATCATCTGTGGAATGCAAAGAATGTTATGACTCACAGCCAGCCTGTCAGCTTTGTTTTCTGATGATAACCTATTTATGAGTAGCAGAAGTTTATTAAGGATTGATGACTGGGAAATCGATTTTGAACAGCGCATTACATGTTGCAAAGTAAGCACAAATATATTTGTGTGCCCCTGGACAAGGGTTTTGAACAGGGAGGGGTCCACACTTTTTCAAAAATACATCAACCTGCGCTGCATTGATATGAAAACAGCATGGAAATGAGTGTAGGCCTCTAGTGTTTAAAAGCAGACTTTGGATGCCAGCTGAAATATCGATTTGGAGTTTTGGGAGAACTCGGGGCCTGCTTCTTCCCAATGTTGTGGATAATTGATTGGAACTGCTGGCATCTTTGCGTGGAAGCCTGTTATCTCAAAGTAAACTGGTGGCCCCGGGAAAGAGGATCCCCCACCTGGAAGGCTTTTGCTTGGAAACCGTACCTGGTTTATTTTATGCAGATTATTTTCAGAAAGAAAAGGTAAGATGCTTCTTTTTACTTTCAAATTAAAACAATTGTGTGCATTTAATGAGAAACCTGCAGTTTAAAAAGTATTTGTAGAATTCTGTAATAGTGTATTTAGGCCTTTTCTGAGGCAGACCGATTAAATATGTTTTTAGTGTTTGACTCTGCATTAACAGGGCTCGAGATTCCCAATTTAAAATGCCTGTGCAGTTTATTAAGAAACAGGCATTGACAAAGTTGATAGCTCAGGCATTTATATAGGCATAGTAAAGGTAAAGGTTGATGGTAAGTGTTGGTCAAAGTGAGCACACATTTACAGGGAGCTACCTCATCTCTATTTATACCCTTACGTCTGGAGTTCTTATTCATTTTTTAGCAAATGTATTTTTTTTAATTAATTTATTTTCAAGATTTACAATAACCAAAATATACATCATCAAAAGTTCAAACAGAGTATCAAACATAACACTCAGTGTTTCATAGGTACAGAAGCAAAAAAGTCCAAATCATGGATAAATATTGAAACATTTCAGATAATACAAGACGCATTTTGTACTATTCTTAAAATAAAACACCTAACCTCAAAATAATGCAACAATAAATGCAACATAGAACATTACAAAAACATAAAGACCACACACAGACTACATAAAACAGAACAAAAACAAAACAGGAGGAAATCCTCAACTGATGCACATAAATAATATCGGATAGTCGGATCCGATAGAAACAACTAATCCTCAGATACACAGTCACCATATAAATCTGTAAATGGCTTCCAAAGATCTCGATACTTATTTTCCTTTCCTTGTCTCACAAACATCACCCGCTCAAAGTTTGACAATACCAACAAATCATGAATCCAAGTCTCCACTCTGGGCTTCTTCCTCGTCTTCCACACCATCAGTATTTGTTTCACTGCAACCACAAGTGCTTTATCAACCACCTGTCCATACTGACAAGCAATCGCACAACGGCCCCTACCCGACAACAGCAACACCTGCATAGGCATCCTGGGAAAACGTATGGTCAAGATCGCCTCCAGCCTATCTAACACTTCCACCCAAAATTCTAACACCCGAGGACAATACCATAACATATGAATCAACGTTCCCTTCTCCTTCCCACACCCCCAACACAGGTCATGAGCAGTCAATCCTAACATAAACATACGCAATGGAGTCCAATACAGATGTCCTAACACTTTCAAATGAATCAATCTCAACCTGAGATCCAACCTACTTCTATAACCTATATTCCACATAGATTCCTACTCCTTTTCCGTAATATCACAGCCCAACTCCTGCTTCCACCTCTCCAATGCTCTCCTGTCAGCAGCAACATCTTTAGTTCATATCGGCATCAAGCTAGTATAAGTGCATACCATTCGCGGCGATGACATAAGGTTCTGACCACCCGCCGAGCTTTCAACTTCACAAACCTATTCAGCTCCCTCCCTGCCAAATGAAACGTCCCCCGCAACTCCTCGAACGATAATATACGACCACCACGCACCACATCACTGATACATAAAATCCCTTTCAAGACCCAACTCCTCCAACAAAAGGTTTTATTGGCTAATTGTAAACTCGGATTAAGCCAAATAGACGCTCCATAGTGTAAGTACAAGTTCCCTTGAAAGAGACTCAACCACCACACCAAAACCTCTTTAGTCACCACAATAGTCAGAATCCTACTACCCCTCCCAGGCAGACATGCCATCGAGGAAACAGCATGCAATGGAAAACCATTCAATTTATACCTTTCAATAAGCACCCACAAGGGTTCTGGTCCTCTCCCTATCGAAAAATAATACGCAGCCTTTTTCAAAATAAACCCTTTATAGTAGTGTTCCAAATCTGGGTACCCAAAACCCCCATTTTTAGTACTACGTGTCAAAATAAACTTAGGAATCTTAGGTCTCTTTTTATCCCCCCACAGAAAGTTCTGAAGAACACAATCTATACTAGCCAGCATCTTTTTTGAAAATTTCAGAGGCAAAGATTGCACAACATAAAGTATCTTTGGCAAAAGAGTCATCTTAATAGCATTGACTTTAGCCCAAATCCCCATCGGTAATCGTTCCCATCTTCTAATATCCTTGCTCAAGGCAGCCACCAATTTACCTACATTAAATTCCACCATTTTTTTGACATCCTTAGTCAGATAAACACCCAAATATTTCACATGGGAAATAGTCCATTTACAATGTCAATCCAAAAAGTAACCACGTACACAGGTACTAGCGATTGGAAACACCTCCATTTTGTCTCAATTAATTTTATGCCCCGACAACCCACTCATCCTATCAAAGATATTTTTCAATACTACACTACCTCGCTTAGGATCCGCAAGAACCACCACCATGTCATCTGCATATGAAAGGACTTTAACTTCCACATTACCAAATTCCAGGCCCCTAATGCTTAACTCTCCACATATATATGCCAACAATGGCTCCAAAGCAAGATTGAACAAGTAGGGTGACAACGGGCATCCCTGCCTGGTTCCCCTAGTCAACCCAAAAGCTTCAGACAAAACACCATTCACCCAAATCCTAGCCTTGGCACCACTCTGAAGACAACTGATTATCCCTAGAAATCCATTCCCAAATCCCATCTGCCTCATTGTAAACTGCAAAAACCTCCAACTCACTCTATCAAACGCTTTCTCAGCATCCATAAAAATCAATGCCGCATCTGATAGATCTTCCTGTTTCAAACTCATGGTATCAATCAAAGTTCTGATATTATCATAACCAAATCTATCCCACGAAAACCCCACTTGGGATGTATGAGTCAATTTCCCCATACATCTTTCCAATCTATTAGCCATAATCTTAGCAAATATCTTCACATCCACATTAAATAATGAAATGGGACAATAATTGCTACAATTCTTCCGATTTTTCCCCTCTTTCGATAACAAGGTAATCATTGCTTCATACATCGACTGGCACAAATCACCTTCATGGATAAACAGATTAAACAACCGACATAAGATAGGAGCCAAATAAGTCTCAAATTTCCTGTAGAATTCCACAGGAATACCATCCATTCCTGGAGATTTACCCACTCCTAGCTGCTTAATAGCCAGTAAAACATCATCCACCTCAAGATCCGTTTCTAAATCCCTGTTTTCCTCCAACGACAACCTAGGAAGATCCAAATTCACAAAGAAACTATCCCATTCCACCTCAGACATAAACACATCCTCCAAATACAATTTCTCATAAAATCCCTTAAAACATTTACTAATATCAATATTTTTCATTGCAACATCACCACGCGCATCAACAAGACTTTGAACAAAAGGTTTCTCCATCATACCCTTCAACCTATTAGCAAGCATTTTCCCACTCCTATCTCCACATTCCCAGAATTTTTGCTTTGTATAAAAAATACACATCTCAGTCAATAGGTCATTCTTACTAGCCAACAATCTCCGAGCCTGTAACATCTCTTCTTTATCCTTAACCATCCCTGATTGCGCATATATTCGTTGCAAATCCGAAAGCCTATTTTCCATACATTTCAATTCATTCAAATGCTTAATCTTCAAGCGTGCAATTTTACTTATAAATTCCCCTCTTAATACTGCCTTAAAACTATCCCACACCGTCCTGAAGTCGGTCGACCCTTCATTCTCTTCAAAATACCTCTCCATAACCGTCTGGATACTTTCACAAACCTCCCTATCATCCAAAACTCCTACTTTAAGACGCCACCTAATATATGTGGGCACCTCCCGATCCACAACCACCTGCAAGTCCATAAGAGCATGGTCTGAGATCTCTCTTTCCCTAATATTCACGGCAATCGTTTTATCCTACAATGTATTTTTAAGCAAGCGCTATTAACATATTAACAGGTAACAAATAGAGGCTTTTTTTTAAAAACAGTAGGGCTTTAATTCTTGATGCTCCATATATTTTCCATTATTTATTAAGAATTTTTGTAAATTGTTGATCCAGCCAAATGATTGTGGGGAATTTACATGTCATGTATTGATGGGAATTGTTTTTGATTATTTTAGGGAGGCACTTGGCAAAAAGATGGCCTAATTTGATCTACTAGACGCATTTTGTATTTTTAACTAGGCAGCACAATTTATATGTGTCAGACTGTGTGTGCAAAGTGGTACACTACACATGTTCCACATGGTAAAAAAGCACTTTTTTGGGGGGTATTTTTTGAAACAGCCTGATAGCATGTAATAGCTTTTTTGAGAATACAGTTATAACTTCAGCATTGTCTTTCCCACAATGTTGACAATGCTGACAATGTGTCAGTATTTGACAACTGCTTGTTTTTGTCAAGGATCACAAAGGTGGTTGAAACTCTGGCGCCACAATTTATTTTGTACAAACTGTCGGCATGGCAGATTTTTTAATGGTAATGGTAGTAAAATATTGAAGTAAAAATATTGGGTGCTAGCAATTTAAATTACAGTTTTTATCTTTCGCTGTGTTTCATAAAATATTGACAATGCTCACAATGTGAATTTATAGTTTGCACAGCTGGGCTCGACACTTTTTGAGAATGTTTCAGAAATCACACATTTGGTGAAGTGCGGTAATCGAAATTCTTTTATATAAATGGATTGAAATTTCAATTTCTTAGGGAACCTGTGCTTGTTTGCTGTATTGGTATTATGATGTGATAGGTGTCTTTGCAACATGCTGTGTGTTGCTACAGTTATAATATTGTTGGTGAATATTGTAACGTGCTGATGATCGTTGTATAAAAGATGCTTTTATTCTGAATCTATATTTTTTCTTGTATTTTTAGTGAAATCATGTAGTCCAAAAGAAGGATGGCACAGCGGGCAGACTCTCTGGATGCGGAATGTGTCAGCTGACAACTGGCAGCTGTTGGATTTATGACAATTGATTCACCTAACGCAAGATGCCCCATATGCTTGCAGGGCCAGCAAGACCCAAGGAGGATGGGGTGCTGCCATAGTTTCAGAATGGCCTATGGTGGCACTTTAACATGGGTGAATAGATGGGGCAGTTCAACGATGGAGATTGGCTTTTCTGATTTCTCAATGGAGCTTGGTAATCAGTATCTTTTTAATGCACCTGATTATGGATGTATGACCGAGGAACCACAATGGATTTCACTGTTTTGTTGTCATAAGAGGGTATACACTTAGGACTGCATCGCTATCAAGGCTCAATCATGGAACACTGTAGGTAGCAGTATTGACCCCCCCAGATAGTGCTACAGGATGTGACTGTTGCCACAACAGTTTTATGTGTGAAGCAGTGTCCTGCAGGTGCATGGGTGGGGTAGCCATATCTAGCTACTACTAAACTGCAGGAACACCTGATTCTGATGTTTATGTATGTTTGTGTTCCAGGTCAAACTCTGGTTGCCGGGTGTCATTGACTGCACAGGATTTGAAAGCTTGGGAGGGACTTGCTCCCTATTAACACAACAGCGAAACTTGATGGATTTTGAAATGTATTTCGCTAAAGTAACCAAGAGTGACATTTTGATGGCATGCTGGCTTTATAAAACAATGGCAGAAATAAATGACCATATCAAGACTTCATTGTAAAAAACAAATTATGCCTGATAGCATTTATTTTGAGATGCTAGTGCTAAACATAGATATATGCCTGTGAGAGGCACATTTACTCCAAGAGCTAATGTGCTAGTTTAGAGGTGTTGTACCCAGTAAGCTTTCGCAAGCCACCCGTGATTACACAATATAGGTTCTAGGTCATTTGGTCGAATCTAAATGGTCGACAGGACAAATGGTCGACACCAAAAGGTCGACAGGTCAAATGGTCGAATATTTTTTTTGTTGTTTTTTCACAATTCTTTTTTTTTGGGGGGGGGGTCCCCCTAACCCCCTTTTTTTGCTAAAAACCCCTTTTTTCCCTAAACGAAAACCTAAAATATATATATATAAATAAAGAAAAAATCGACTATTTGACCCGTCGACCAAATTGTGTCGACCATTTGTCTGTCGACCATTTGTCTGTCGACCATTTGACTAGACACCCACAATATAAACATGTTAATAAGTATCTACTTTTGATTTCACGCTTGTGAACTGGCTACAGAGTTCAACTGAACACCAGTCTGATGGCTAAAAGGCTCATGTCTCTTAATTCTCACAGTGCCAGCAACCTCACAAAATACATACAGTGAAGCCACCATATGGCATATTCCTTCTGCACTTTAATTTTTAAAGGCCAACCTTTCTGGGAATTGTAATGCTGCTAGGCTGCCAACTAAGTTGAAAGCTCTAAACCTTTGCAATTATGGTGACGTAAAACTGGGTGCATTTTTTTGCAAACTGTTGAAGAGAGATAATTGTGCATGCGAACACAGCCTCCCATACTTGGAACTAGACATGAACATGTCATGCCCTTTACGTGCAAATGTTTCTGATGGCATTGTGACAAAGTAGCACGTTTGGGACAGTCGGCTTAGGGTTAAATTAAATAATGCATAGTAATTATACATTTACAGCGTATATGTATAATTCTGTCAGGATGTGTGAGCTATGGGTATTGGACATGCTCACTTTGAGAACAAGGACTTTTTATTCTAAAACTCTCCAGCCACAGAAATCAAACACATTAAAATATATCATAGCCTTTTAATCTCAGATCCAAAACCTTGGGTTGGTCGAATGAGTACACGTGGTTATGGTCATGGTTACAGACTTTATAAAGCTAGGGCAAGTGTTGTACAAAAATGAAACGAACACTAACCTAGAGTGGTAAAGTATACAACTCTTTTAGCACTGACTTAAGGGTGACAGGCAAAATTATGCATTGTTCTAAGAGTCCTTTTCATTTGTGAAATATTATTTCTTGTGCTGACACTTGTTAGATAGGGCAAAAGAGATTGTTGAAATGTGCAACATGTAGTTAATTGTTGGTGGGAAAATGTGATTTAATGCAGTTTCTGGTGTATAAGGGAGTTGCAGACTTTATGGAAGTGAGGCAAGGATACATTCATATTTTAAGTGTTCCACCTGTGATTTATTTATTAAACATATTGATGCTTTGTACAGCACCCTTTGCCAAAAAGAGCTACAGCATGTGTGTGCTTGTGGGTGTAATTCTGGCGCTGCAAGGTGTGTCACACCTTTGAGCAGCTATTTTAAGAGTCTTCATAGAGTTTATTTATGGTTTGTTCTCAATATTCATGAGTCTGAGAAAGAAACAGAACCAAATCGGCTTCTGAGTGTGCTCGCTCCCTGCTCTCCTTCCAGAGTTGCTTATGAACTCAGATCAGTAGTTGAGGAATCATGAATACACAAGTAGACTTCAATTCCATTTGTTACATGGCAAATCCACTTTCTTAGCTTTAATTAATGAGGCATGAAGTGTGCCTGACTATTCAGTGGCAACATTTAGAATGCCAGTGCATTTCGGACAGAGTGCTTTGTCGGGGCTTTAAGGCACTATTAAACTATCATCAAAATCATTATCCACATGTGCCTATGTGTTCACAGTGATATAAGGGGAGTAACCAACCAATCATGTCACAATCAGTTTACACATGTACATGAATCACAATGCGTGTAATAAAACAGATGCACACACCATTAATCCATCGATCATGAAGATGACCAAAACCAAAAAAATGAAAACAGAAAGAATAAAGCATAACACATTAGGAACACAATTCACTTATGGTTCTAACCTCATACTGTTCATACGTGAACGTTATAGATAGTCATTTTAAAAAGAGGTACCTGAACAGCTTGCCACGATTTGTGACCTTGGTATTTCATCCTTGCAGTGTCAAATACCTAAAATTGTCAGAGATAATAGATGTTACATATGCGTATATCCCCAACCGCCTTGGTATGTATACCGAACAGGTGCCTACCTGCGTGTCATGTGGAGACTTGTAATAACAAGAGTTTAGAATCTGTAAAGACAAAAGGCGTATGGGCTAGCGTCACTAATATAAGCATCTGATATATGACATACACCCTTATCGTTATATTCATATCCACGTGTGGAATAATGGTGTCAGCTTACCCAAATGGTTTCTCACGCAGGTGAAACACGCGCTGCTCCAAAGAGCCGGCGTTTGCCCACGTGAGCGACATTATACTTGTTTGTGGCAGTATCTAGGCAACAAACGTAAGCACGTTCATGACTGTAGACGTGGCAATGTACGAAACAGAGAAACAAATGCTTGTAAACGTTCATCCAAGTGCACACCGAGATTACAAGAATATCAGTGTGCAGAACGTGTGCATGGGTGATGGATTACATTTTTTAAATATACATTTCAAAGCCGAACCAGTACCGGGTGAAACGTTGTGTTGTGTCATGCCGTAACACTATTCTAGCACGCATGCACAGTTCCAACTGGTCCGAGTTCTGTTCTCTGTAATGCAGATGTGACTTTTATATGCTCTGAGTGTAGAATAAAGGGAGTGGCAATGAACAATGTCATTGCATCCCGTCCCACAGGGCCCGGGAGGGCTAGCCTGTGGGTGGTATTCTGCACATAGATAGGTAACTTCTTATGACATCGGAGTATATCTGTGAAATACGAGTTCAAAAGGGTAAATACATATCACAATCCTCAGCCCTGCGCCTCCCGAAGATCCTGGCGCCTTGTGGGCTTGTGTGAAACTGCATGGAGAAAACGAATGAAATGTAAGACAAAATGAAAATAAAAATAAAAATGATAAACAACAATAAATGATACTGCACGTATGATACACAGTGAGTGAATGAAATAAACGAATATCCCTGAGACTTTCTTGAATATGGAAAGTCCTGACATAAATGTATCAATTAAATCTCATAGTTATCTTCAAACCACAGCAAATAACTGTCCCCAATGCCACATCTATGTTAATTGGTACATGCTGAAAATGATGTGGTTCCCTCTCTTAGTGCTGTCTCTGGTCTCTTAATCATAGCAATTAGAACAGATCTTTCAGTCAATTAAAGGAAACATGTGTAATTAATGTCTTTGTTGATCCCCCCTGGTTTCAGGGAGTCCAACCGGTCAATCCAATATGTCTCTTGTCAGTTTAGGCGTCTACCTACATACTCATGAGCATTATGTTGTCTAATTACTTCAAGAACTTGGAGACGTATCTGGTTCGTGTTGTGTTTCAGAACATTCCAATGTCTAGCAACAGCAGAATTCAGATTGTTCATACGAATGCACGACCTATGTTAGTTGCAGCATAGTTTACCCAGCCTTTTGGACTCGCTGATGTAATAAAAGCCAGAGGGGCACTTAATAGCATATATAATATTCGGTGTGTCACAAGTCGCGTAACATTTCAGCTGTATCTTCTACCCCATGTGGGCGGTATTGATGATGTCTCCTTTTGTTATGAAGCTGCAGTTGCTGCTGTGTAGACACAGGTAAGTTCCTATCCTAGAGGTTGTTAGTGGTTGTGCAGGA
This sequence comes from Ambystoma mexicanum, assembly GCF_040938575.1. NCBI lineage: Eukaryota > Metazoa > Chordata > Amphibia > Caudata > Ambystomatidae > Ambystoma > Ambystoma mexicanum. Next base: position 82,639,979 of record NC_090941.1, read on the forward strand.
GGTCGAGTTTTAACAAGCCTGTCCCTCAGATTGGCGCTTCGGGCATCAGGGTGTGCTCCAATAACTTCATCCATTACTATCCTGAACTTTGAATAACACAGCTGTGCCCACCCTCTATCTTTTGCATCTTATTTTGTTCTCAATATTGTCATTATAAAAATCATTACGTATTCTTGACGGGCACTGTCTGTGAATATACTTGTGTGCCTTTAACAAACAGATACCTTTTTTGACACACTTTGGTAGCAGCACCAAGGAATGATCACATTTTAAGGCTGAGGATGCTGACCCACATCGGCAGCATACATCTACTCGTTTAAGTGCTTTACAGCACTATCATACAAAGCCAACAGTGCCACAAGTCTAATAATAAATTCTGAAATGCATGTGACTAGAGATCTCAGAGTAAGGGTTACAATTCTTTTTGCGGATGGTGGTTTTGTGAATATCACAAATCGGGGCTTGCATTGAATTAACACAAAACATAGCTCAAACCTCTCCCTTGTTTGGAATGTGAAACATAGCAGAGGCATGTGCAATCACTCTCACAATCAGACCAAGGACTTCTGATCCCTCTGATTGCCACATACCTCTGTGGTTGGCAAGGATATACACACAACACACACGCCACTTGGGCCACTTAATATTTATAAAGTGTGCACCCGGCCAAATGATTGTGGAGAATGTGGTGATAAAACTAAATTTAACATGCAACAAAGGCACAAAGTATGCTCTGAATATCTCCTGAGTCCTAAATATACATGCAAATTCATGTATAACAGTAGTGTGAGTATATTCAGAACTAAGGAGATTTGATGAGCATACTTTGTGCCTTTGTTCCTTGTTAAACTTTGTTTTATCACTAAATTCTCCACAATCATTTGGCCAGGTCCAGACTTAATAAATATTAAGTGGCCCAAGAAGCCCAAGTGGTGCCTGTGCCTTTGTTCCTTGTGTGTTTGTGTGTGTGTGTGTGTGTGTTTGTGATGGTGCGATGAAGGCGTTCAAAGATTATTTTTCACCACTGGGTATCCTTGCCAACCGGAGAGGTAGGTGGTAATCACGGGGATCAGACGTCCTTGGGCTGATTGTGAGAGTGGTTGCACATGCCTCTGCTATGTTTCACATTTGAAACAAGGGAGATGTTTGAGCTGGCTGTAAGCTCCTCCCACCTGATGCCTGCTCCTCAGCTACAAGTACACCCAGCCTCCCGCGCAATGGGTGTGGGGTGTAGGCATCCCGCTGGTCCTTCTGTGGTCATTTTTGCTGCTGTTGCTGCCCAGCTGTAAACCCATCCCACCTGCTTCCTGCTCCTTGGCTACAAGTACTCCCGGCCTCTCCCGTGCGGGTGAAGCCCTGGGGAATCAAGGGCATGGGGTGTTGGCATCCCACTGGGGGAGTTAGTGGGTCCAAAGAAGATATGCGCCCCTTACTTCTTGGGATTACTCTGATGACTGCCCCATTCGTGTTTACAATGTGGGATCAAGTACACAAAGGTAAATAACTGTTGGCTGAAGCCTAATGTTGGGATACATTGCATAACTGTAAAATCGAATTTGAAACTTGTGAGGCACCGATATACGCCCATCATTGCAGCACCACTTGTTTGGGAGTCTGATCAGGTAAATGATGAAGAACCTGTGGAGACCCTTTTACCACTCACTGTATATGGGCCAGGGCTCGGTTTGGGTCCTGGGTTTGGCCCCGGACACCAACGGAAAATGTTGACCCTAAAGAGGAAACTGCGAGTCACCAAGCCACCCACCTCGAATTTCCAAGGTTCTGTTGTTTCCAAATGATTTGGGTGTAACTGATGCTGTGGTCCCTTTTGGGAATTACCACCTGCTGATCACTAAAATCTACAAGTTTTTGGGCACTTCCAACATTCTGGGTAGCCTGCTCTATGAGGTGGGGGCAGACAGTGACACTGTTATTGAGATTGAAACAGAGAACAATGTCATCACTCCTGCTGTCAAACAACTACCCAAACATTTGATATTCCAACTGCTATCCCGTCTGTTACCCCAAATTGTTCATTTTTTGTTTGCCCCAATTGTGGAGTGAATGGGGGTCTGGCCTGCCATACAAATCCTACACGCCCAACAAACATGCCTAAGGGGCCCCCAAGTGTCGCTTATCTCCCTGTACCATTACCTACCTCGGTCTACAGTTGCCCTGGCCTCAGGCTGAATGAAACCGCTGCTGCTCCCACTTTCACCCTCACTCCAGATGGGCTGCTTCCTCAGTCATCCCGCCCACTGGCTCTAAGCATGGGTAGTGAGCTAGTGGGGAGTCTGGTGCAAGCACCAGGGGCTGCCACCGTAGTTCTGCCAGTCATTTCGCACAGCCAATCAATCAACATCAAAGGAAAAGTCTCTATCATTCCAGTGGAAAAAGGGCAGGTGGGCTCAGGGACAAAGGTGTGTTGTTGGTGTCCAAATCTTCTGCTCCCCGAACTGCTGACAGACAAGAACTTGCTCTTGTCCCTAATGGAGGCTGTCGGAATGAAAACCGAAGTCGGGAACTCCATGTCATCTCAGGGGGGGGGCGACAAAAGGGCGATGACCAAGCCAAGTGATCCATGGACAGCTGAACCTTCAGTAAAAGATCCCACCCAAGCCAAGCAAGGGAGTGAACGAGCACGGTAAAGTGAACCAAGCAAATCTAAATACGGAAAATGCCCAAAGGGGCAAAGGGTCTGCCTATAATCTAATTTCACCTAGCTTTGTACCGGCAAGGTCCCCACACCCAGCAGCCTATCAAGGCACATCTGTAGCTTACAAGGAAACCAAAACCCCAGGGCCACTAGGATACTGGTGAAGCCAAACAATGTCCAGGATCAAACGTTGTCAAATTCAGCCGGCGAACCTGTTAGGCCCATATGTGCTTTTTTATCCCAGACTGTATTTCTGCACTGTGTACCCAAATTGGTTACTAAGCTGTATGGAGCAAGGGAAGCAATATGGAATAAATCTGTTCATTGGGTCCATTCAGCGAGGGGCTGTCATTTCTTATACAGGGTGCAGATTGTAGACTGCTTCAGGAATTCAAACCCGGGGATGATAAGTCTGACTCTATTGAGATAAGGCTTCCAAAAACGAATGTGACCAGGGGTATTTTAAACACTACTAATTTGGTTAACCCCCTCGCAAGTAGTACAATCACAGTGAGCCCATGCTCCTGGGGAACAAATCTACATGGGATTGTATTGACTGGAGCAAATGCTGTCCCACTGGGGGCAAAGGCCACTGGGCCTCTTCCTTCTATGGCCCATAGTGGTGGACAGGGCTTTATTCACTGCATTATGTAAAGATGTCATTTGATTGTTAAGAGAAGCTTGTCTCATGTTTCTTCTCTGTGCCCGTGTCTGCAAGGGGTTAGTTTTGTACTTCTTGAAATGCATGCCTTGTTGTGAAAAACTTTATGGCACCAAGCTGAAATAAAGTTATGAAGATGGTGATGATGATGATGAAAAATATATTTGCTATAAAATGAACAAGTACTTCAGATATAAGGGCAAACATAGAGATGTAGCAGCACCTGTACATTTGTGTTCTCTTTAATCAACCCTTACCATCAACTTTTAACTTTACTATGCATATACAAATGCCAGAGATATCGACTTTGTCAATAACGGTTTCTTAATAAACTGCACAGACGTTTTAACACAGGAATCTTGAGCTCCATTAATACAGAGTCCAACCCTAAAAACATGTTTAATCGGTCTGCCTCAGAAAAGGCCTCAATACATTATCACAAAATTCTACACATACTTTTTAAAGTGCAGGTTTCTCATTAAATGCACACAGTTGTTTTAATTTAAAAATAAAAGGAAACCTCTTACTTTTCTTTTTGAAAATAATGTGCAAAAACAGGCCAGGTTCGGTTCAATCAAAAGCCTCTTCCGGGGGGGGGGGGCTCCTCTATTCCAGAGCCACTAGTTCAGTCTTAGGTAACAGGCTTCCATGCAAAGCTGACAGACGTTTCAATCAATTATCCACACCACAGGTAAGCAGCAGGTCCAGGGTTCTCCCAAAACTCCAAATCGATATTTCAGCTGGCGTCCAAAGTCTGCTTTTAAACACTAGAGGCCTACAATCACCAGAATGCTGTTTTCTTATCAATACAGCACAGCTTGATGTATTTTTGCAAAAGTGTGGACCCCTCCCTGTACAAAATCTTTATCCAGGAGCACAAAATATATTTGTGCTTACTTTGTAAAATACAATGGATTGTTCAACATCAATTTCACAATCATCATTCCTTCATAAGCTTCTGTTACTAATAGATAGGCTATCATGTGCACAGAGGATAGGTCTATTGTGAGTTTTCTACTGAGCTAGGCAAAAAACCCACATGACAGACCTGACAGCCTGCCTGTGAGTCAGGAAATTCTTGGCATTCCACAGCTGCCGTAAGACCCACCGTGTCAGGACCCTACATCAGCTGTGAGCTTTGTAGATAAACCCACACCGCTGCAGCGTTGCTTTCATAGCTATTAGCTCCTTCATTTCTCTCTGCTACAGTGTCATGAGTCTCAGCTGCTCTGTGGACCCAGCAAGTCTTTTTGTACAGCATTGACAAAGTCAGTATTTGGTGTTTTTGTATAGGCTCTGAGAAACACACATTGCCAAATGCCCTAGTTTTAAGAAACACACTTTATTTCTAAAACGCATTATTTAAAAGAAAGACACATTTTCAAAGGCCAAAGTTTAGTCTTTTGTACAGGGTTTGAGAAACGCAGTTTATTTAAAGGTTTTACTCTTCATTCAGAGTGAAGCAAGCATTGCCCTAAAGCCAATAGTTGGTGTTTTTGTATAGGTATGATAAAGTCAAAGTTTAATGATGAGTGGCGACACTGTATCACATTGGTTCAAGACTCTTCATTAAAAAATAAATCAAGTATTGACAAAGCCAATAGTTTTGAGTCTTTTATTTTAGCACTATAAACTACACTTTACTTATAAGAAATCAACCATTTGCTAGGGGCTACAAAAGCAATTTCAGTATTTTTAATCACACGGTGTAAGTTAAAGCACAACTGTAGAACTCTGTTGTTGTTCCAGATGTTGACTCTTTTATTTTCGCAGCTGATACTACAAGATATGAACACCCTTTGTCATAATATATTTCCATGTTCGACCCATAACCGCTCAACATAAAAACACAACCATATATTATAAACAAATTATTAGTATTAACATTAAAACATACATTTCATTTGATTGCATTCACGTTAAAATACTAGGACCGTCCCAGACCTATTTATAGCTTGCTAAAATCATGACTTAATCTATACTCTCCATAAAATGTATATCTGCTTTCTATAATGTTAAAGGCCAAGCCCACACCGCCGGCATTACCGCATCACTGCAAAACCCTAAGTTCATAATCCCTGTCTTCAGAGCGCACTTTGACCTCCATAGTCGACCAAGCAGCACCACAACCCACTGCTCCAATATTTACATCATTTGTATATAAAATGTAAATTCACTTATATGAAACTGATATAAATTATACCCACTTGATATCAAATATACATTTTTATATCAAATCGATGTAAAAAATGTTGATATTTATTCATATAAAATGTGTATAAAGTTTATATTAAAAACCTATGAAAAGGAAGGCGGGACTAAGGCCGGAAGCTGGGGGGCATGTCCACCTCTCAAAATGTAGAAAGGGGCTCCATTAACTACTAATTTCTATATTGATAAAGCGGGATAAGAATCCTGTTTCTCTTTTTTTGAACCTTTTATAACAGAATCTTTTAGGGCCTTCAATTTTGAAATGCACTGCAGGCACAGAAGGAGATCTGAGCCTATGATATACTTGTGCCGGGCCGTGCACCCAGCTCATCATTTGCTCTGGTGCACGAGAAATGTGAAGGTCACCTTTGTAGAGACAGTGAACTGCGTATTACTCAGAATCAAGCAAGCAAAAACGTCCATCTTTGGCCTTTTTGGAAGTGCGTGATTCTTTGTGAGTTAGTGCTATTGATGTGCCCTTACCCTTACCCTTAGGGATGCAGACTGTCACATGACTTTCATACATGACTGCAGCCTGCACACATTGAAACTGAGTGACTCCAAACGTGATTTTCACCTTATCATTTGCTTTGCATATTATTGCCCTAATCTATAGCCTACTGAAAGCTATTAGCTTGTCCATGTGTATTTTTTGAATTCTACAAGTTCATTACATGTATGCATGTCTGGATCTTTTCTCTTAAGTAGGTATCTTGTTAATTAAATAGTACAAACATTGCACTATTGCTTCGAGGAATCGCTACTATCACAGTTTAGCTGTGCAAATGATTTGAGATTTTAAAGTGCCTTTCATCCCCTTAATTATATTTGCTTCCCTGTGAAAACCTTTCTTACTAACTTACCCCTTCCTTTTTCATTTCCCATAAACAGCCCACTGCCCTTAGGACCGCCCCTATTAAAGATCTAAAGATCTATCAGTAAAAGACAACAACAAGCCAATATTTTGATTGTTCTTCATATTCCTTTTGGTATTTACATTTTCTAGTTGTAGGAACTTTTTTCATTGATACAACCATGTCAACTTGCAGCCCATTTATTTAACTCAGCAGTGTTTCCATTGTTTTTCTGAGAACTTAGACTGGAGGGCTGTAAGGAGTGCAAAATGCATTTTGATCTTGGAAGCGAACATGGAATTGTACACTTGTTTAAGAATCTGGGTTTAATAAATGAAGTACGTGTCAGAGCTACATGTGGTCTCTTACGCATACAGGCAGACAGTGGGACACCAGCAAACAGGAAATTACAATCCTGCAAAAGAAGTTAAGCAAGAGCCACTATTCAGTATCACAATCCAAGTTGAGCAAGCAGTGTCCAAGTTTCTGAATTTGATTTTCTCATAATGCTTTATGCACAAGAGAGACAAGTAAATGTCTGGCTTTCACATATCTCATATATTACACGGCCGTGGTAGTGGCCGTGTAGTTATGGTTAAGTTGCTGTTTCCATAGGAAGAGCACCTTTCGGGCGGTTTATAACTTTGCTCCCCCTAGACGAATCCTCACCAAACTTTGCAAAAAAAGTATATGGGCCACTCTCACTATTTTGACTAAGTCTGGAGATGTTTGGTCCAGGGGGGCAGAAGTTCCCAAAACGTCTTTTTTTCCCATAGACTGAATGGGGGAAAAAATTTGCGCACGGCTACAGTTCACACCGCTGGACAGATTTTCACGAAATCTGCGGCAGGTACAGGGGCTTGGTCCAGAAAGCGTGCTTTTGTAAATTTGGTGACCTTCCGTGCAGTACTTTTCTTTAAAATTATCAAAAAGTAGGTCTGAAAAAATTAGTGATATCTATGTCCGCTTCGCGGTCACACTTCCCTGTTCGGTCCACCGACAAGATACTGATTGGCTAAGGGGCTGACGTCATGACCGCGGACACGCGACATCTCTGACCATTGGCTGCTGCGAGACGTGTTCTGCGTCAGATTGTTTGGATGCACCCGACATCTTGGATCCGCCGAAAGCGGAGCAACAACGAGCGTACATATGCTCTATTTATAAAACTCTTTTGCTGTGTCACAGACCGTTGGGAAAGGTTCAGACAGTAGGACATGGGTGATCAATGCATTTGTTCTGGTGGTCGGTCTTCATGATGTACTTTCCATGGGCAGCTTGTACGCACAGAAAATGAGGGGTGTAATAACGATAGCACTTCAGTCCATGCAGTGGACAGGAAACTTCTAACTGTTGAAAGCACACGCGTAGTGGTAGCCAACATTGAAATTGACAACATGCCGTGATTGCATCACTTTTCCCGATGGCTATTATTATATTCATTAGTACGCCGCCATGGGTGTCACCTGCTACAGTGGTTGTGGCCAGGGCCTAGAGTCTCGGATGCATGGCAGTCGGCCGAAGGCCGAAGGCCTTACTTCCAAGACTATAGGCCCTGGCCACAACCACCGCAGCATGTCACACCCATGGATACACCCGTAGTATTGCGTTTCGATTGGCAAGTTGTGGGGAGTGCGTGCAGTCTTGGGTGCCTGGCCAAAGGCATGCACCCAAGAACAAAGTTATATGTACTAGACGTGGAAGCCACTGCACACCCATCCCATGTAAGATCTATGGACATACAGCTAGGAGTGAAGCCTCTGGCTACAATCACCGCAGCATGTCACACCCGTGGATACACCCGTACTATTGCGTTTCGATTGGCAAGTTGTGGGGAGTGCGTGCAGTCTTGGGTGCATGGCCTTTGGCCATGCACCCAAGAAGAAAGTTATAAGTACTAGACGTGGAAGCTACTGCACACCCATCCCATGTAAGATCTATGGACATAGAGCTAGGAGTGAAGCCTCTGGCCAGAAGCACTGAAGGATACCACACCTATAGAAAACCGCCCACTACCACACATCACTGAGGTGGTTGTGGGGAGACTCTGTAGTCTTGCGTGCATGGCCGAAGGCCATGCGCCCAATAACACACTTATACCTTCTTCATGATGTATTTTCTATGGCCTCCTTTTACGCACAGAAAATGAGGGGTCCAATAAGGGCAATATTTCAGTCCGTGCAGTGCACGGGGAACTTGTAACAGTTGTAAGGACACGTGTGGTGTAAGGGAACATTGAAATTGACACCATTCCGTAATAGCAATACTTTTTCCTGTGGTTATTGTATACATCAGTACGCCGCCATGGGTGGCACATGCTACGGTGATTGTGGCCAGGGCCTAGAGTCTTAGATGCATGGCCGTCGGCGGAAGGCCGAAGTCCTTACTTCCAAAACTCTAGGCCCTGGCCACCAACACTTCAGCATGTCACACCCATAGTTACCCTCTTAGTAATGTGTATCGATTGCCTGGTTGTGGGGAGTGTGTGTACTCTTGGGTGCAAGGCTGAAGGCCATGCCCCCAACAACAAAGCTATAACCTCTTCACTTACAAGCCCACATGGGTTTCATGTAGTGCGGTGGTTGTGGACAAGATGTGTACTTTTGGGTGCATGGTTGCAGGCTGTATGCCATACACCCAAGCATGAACCCAACAGGAAACTTGTAAGCACGGGAGTTATATGACACTTCACAACCATATATTGAAATGTATGGCCATACACCTAAAATGTTAGGCCCTGTGCACAAACAGTGCAGCATTTCAGAGCTACAGAGACACCGCTAGTATTGAACATCAGTCAGGTGGCTGTGGGGAGAGTCTGCAGCCGCAGGCCATGCACCCAACAGCACAGTTATATGTAGTGTACTTACAAGGCACAATGGGTACGATGTGGTGTGGTAGTGCATCACTCTGGCGGCTGTGGGGAGGAGCTGCAATCATGGGTGCATGGCCAAAGGCCATGCCCCCAAAAGTACATTTGTTCGCATTGTACTTATATGCCACAATGGATGTCATATGGTGTGGTAGTAGTGGCGAGGATGCAGAGTATTTGAACAAAGTAATAAGCACTGCAGTTGTAAGTAGCTATGCATTTTAAATACTGTATAGCCATACATTCATAATGCTATGGCCTCAAACTCACCTCTGTAGCCATTCAGTTTGCAGTTGTTTTTGGTGCCATCTGCATTATAACGTAGAAGCATAAGTATTATGTAGGCACTATGTAATTGTATCAGTAAGGTGGAGCGATTGTCTGAATTGCAAATAGTACATAATCTGCCATGGTTTGCATTTTGTACAGGTTACTGAAATTGAATGCTCTCACAATTTGGTATGGAAACATACACAAATCGCTCATTTGGGATTTCTTCCTGTATCACTTTGCTACAGAGAGTGCATGTATGTTTCCACATGTACGAAATCTGGAAGATTTCATTTACAGGTATGCTTTTGTTTTCCAATACTAATAGAATGTACATTGGAAATTCTTGTGTATCTTCTTGTGAGTTCATAGTGAATCTCACCATTATAGCACAGTCGTCCAATTGTTGCCTTACTTCATAAACACTGTATGTGTTGTCAGGATTGCTTGTTGCATTTCTATGCAGCACTAACATTTGCAAACACAATTGGTCTGTACTGTGCATGTAAATATTGTTAACAATCGGTGGCAATTGAAATAGAATATTCATTGCTACATTTGAATAGTAATTTACCCCACTTTCATTTGCAAATTTGAATGGTCCAGCAAGTTCTGTATCTGAGTGCATTTTTCGGAATTTCTGTTGCGTCTTTGCCGACGTCCCTGGTTTACATTCCCTAATGGGTTCTTCTATGTTTCTGGTAATTGATGAAACTTTAGCTTCTTTTCTTTTCTTTCCGGAATTTGCTGTTGGATTCTGTTGCATTTCTGTTTCCTTTAGTTTTCTTTTACCATGCTTTACTTTATCTGGAAAAGGGTATTGTACAGTGAACGCAATCTATTATATTGTAGAATGCAAGGAATATCAGCTTGGACTTTACTTGCATCAAAGTTCACTAGCAATAGACCGTCAAGTGTACGTAAGCGTGATAATGCTACGTAGCTCATGCCTTCCTTAAAGACTGTGTTTCCTATATCTATCAATTCTGTGTCTAGGGTAAGATCTTGGGATTTATGACTGGTAACTGCATATGCAAGAGTTAGAGAAAATTGCTCTCTACGTACATATATGTCTTTGAAGAGAAGGAATCGAGCAATTGAGCACCCTATCCTTTTCACTTCTGAAACTTTATCAAAACAAATATTGACAAACTGAATGTTGCTATCACGTGGGTATGATTGAAAGCCAATAACTGTGCCCAGTGCTCCATTAACTAAACCCTTGCTCTACGTCAAGGTTACGTTTAAGCATTACTCTACAATTTAAGGATAATTTCAATATATTTTCCAACCCAGATTTGTTGGAGATTGAATTTTCTAAACTATTTAGTCTTGTTGTGGCTTGCTCACACATGGGTACTGTCATACCATGTACGTCTAGTTTGTCTGTGGCGCTAATTTCCAGTATTGGTTCCATTTCTTTATTTAACATTGTTTCATTGAATTTGAAACAGCTTGCAAGAGTTGGCATTAAGGCCATACAATTGACATTTTTGTGCGCTATTTGTTCCATAAAATCAGTTGCACATGCATTGTCACCATAAAGTGCATGTATGTGCCGGTTTTTCAATACAACTTGTGCTTCTTGCGCTAATACACCAACTCTAATACTTTTTAAGATGTTGGCATAAGTGAGATTTGCAGATTGCCGCATGTTCTCAGTTAATTCTCTATATTGGAAATGTTACCAAACGTTAACATTACATATGCTACCAACAGTTTTCCGGCAGAGTTTGTGGCCTAAGGTTTTAAAAATCGGTTCACCTTTCACTGGTGTCAGTTGTAGAAGATCTCCAAAAACGATAATGTGTTTCCCTGCAAAGAGTTCTTCGTTGTTACTTTTAAGTACTTCTTGCAATCTGAGATGAATCAAAGCCAACATTAGGTTGGAGACAATGCTCACTTCATCTATTAGTAGCATTTTCATTTGTTTCAATACTCTGCGTAATTCCATTGCAGCTTCTGCAGAAAGTTTGTAGTAGTCTCATTTATTTTGATGCTCTACTGGAAGAAGTAGTAATCAATGTAAAGTGACACCGCCTATGTTGTAGGCAGCTAAACCTGCGGGGGCCGTTACAACAGCTGACAGTTTGTTGTTTGTCAATTGTTGAAGGAACTTGCTGATTATTTTGATTAAGAATGTTTTCCCTGATCCAGCTTCACCACTGATGTACAGCAGTATAGGTTTGTCATTTTGGCAGGTACATTCTTTATTTTCGTGTTGTACACCATGTACAATTTGTTTTGTTACGTCTTCAAAAATGGTGCGCTGATCGTTGTTAAGTTTTGCTTGTTGTACAGTTAACTCGTCTGTATCTTCTTGATACTGATACATGGTGTTTTCTACTTCTGCCATAGCTACTTCAGCCTCATTTGCTATTAGTGGTTGTCCTAGTGGTTCTTGACTTCCTGTTACAGAAGGTTGACTTCTGTCGGAAGAGTCCTTATCTAGTTGGGCCTGAAGTTCTTCTTCCTGTTGCTGCTCTTTGTGTAACACTGTTTTGTACTGCGTAAAGTTCACATCAGTGATAGCGCTTTCATTTGCTTTGAAAGCATCTTCATAGCAGTCATAGTTATCTAGTATGTCTCAGTGGTTTGAAAAGTTGTAACAGAGACATGTAATATAGTTCTTTCTGTTGAGGAGTTTTTAATGACAATTTTACATGATTAATTAAGCTTCGTTTGGTAAGTTTCACTAAGCTCCCTTCACAATCGGTCACTCTATATCTACGTTTGCTTTCATCGGGTTTTACATTATTTTTGTATGCAAAGTTTTGAGCTATGTGGTATAGACACATGCTTTCCAGAGTGCTACTCCTGTTTGGATAGTATGTGTCCGGTAAATTGTTTTTTAGAATGTCTTGGCTGTTGGGATCATTTCTGGCAATTGTTTCTATATCCTCAATGATTTTAGCACTAGAATTTGCAGGACCAAGACTGAGCCATACTATGTTGTCTGATTTTCCATACAAAGCAGTAGCGGTTAAACGATCTGCTGCTTCATAGACGCCACATTCTCTATGAGATAGCATTTTTATGCCAAGGCTGTAGAATTTCTGTGATAATGTTTTGTCTGATGCTAGGTCATCCCAGAGGTCTTGAAGCTCTGTTTTTTTCTGCTTTTGTTAAGTAGGCTGTAACATATCATGCAACAGCAGTTGAATTGTCTGCAATGTACTGCACATCTATGTTTGCATTCCATAAGAGGGCAATGATTGCATTGTAATCATTGATATATTTTGATTCTTCCCTTTTCTTTATGTAATACGTGTTCTTAGGTGATTTACCTTTAACACCATGTCGAACTAAAGACATGAAGTTGTTTACTTCACCTGTTTCTATAACTGGTCTAGGGAAACCAAAGCGGCATTTGGTGTAGTATTTACCTTTGTTTGTGTATTTGCCACATTTGTGTCTTTGAAATTGTAAAATCTGCCCATGCAGCTCACTATGTGTCTGTTGAGAAGGGATTTCACAAGTGACATATTTTTGGATAAACTGCAAAACAGTGCCATCACTGTCGTGACCAAATTCCGGTGCATCTTTGATCCATAACAGCATGTGAATATGTGGTGCTCCTCTCGCTTGATATTCTTTTCTCCAAAAGAAGTGTTGCACTTCTCCAAGGGGAGGAACAGTTTTATTGCAAATAAAGTGTAGCATGGCAATGAAATGATGTTGGAAATATCTTGACACATTAACTGGATCGAGAGAGCAAAGTTCTCCAGGTGTTAATATATCTATGTTGTTTTTGTTGCTGCTTGCTATGCGTAGGAATTCATGTAAATCTTCCCTTGCATATTCGGCACAACTTAGCGTAACAAACCAAGTCGGTGGTCCAAGGTTTCTGATCATACAATGCAAATCTCTGTGCCGCCGGAACCAGTATTCCTTTGCACCACGCATGTTTGCAAACAAATTTGTAAAACTTGATTGTAAAACCTCATCTTTTTCCTGTACTTTTAGTATTAACTGCATAGCTGACATATTTTGAAAGTGGGTACCAGATTTAAGAATGTGTGCAACGCTGTAACATAGTGTTGCTAATTCACTTTCATAGAGTAGGTGGAATATGTATTCCACATTTTGTCTAAATCTGGGATCTTGCGAATACATTCGTAATGAACGGTATTATGATGCCCCAATCTGAGTGGGTCTATCATCGTATCTTCCACCTTTTCCAGTAGGAAAAAGCAGTGGAAAAGCACATGCTTCTATACTTTTTTCCCATATACTCATTGGTGACCCTTTGGTGTGTCGCATTTGGTAAGTTTCTAGTGCATCATCTATGCTTTCATTGGAATGCAATGGATGAATTGTGTAATGGTCCAAAAGAGTGGATACTGTAGCAGGATCCAGATGTTCGAATTGTCCAGTTTCTGATGGCTCTTGAATTATTTGAGTTGTTTCCCTTAAGCTTTCATCAATATTTTTTTTCATTGTATTACTAATTATTGTCTTTTAGATATTGCAATGCTTGTCTAACTTTGTGTAAATCCACTAATTGTTGCCAAATTTTTTTGTCCTTTGTTGGTACTCCATTTACCAAGACTATTAAAGAATGCTCTATTGAACGTTCCACTCCTAGAGTGTGTACATTTTCCGTCAGATCTAATGGCAAATAAACTACTTTGCCACGAATGTCTTTCACCAATTCAGAGAAAGGTAATTTAGCTGTTTTTGGATGAAGGCGTATAATTGCTTGAAATGGGTGAACTGTTTGAATTATTATGCTCTCATACAAATTGAGCTGTTGCAGGATTTTTGGTAATGGAAACAATTCCAAATTATTTGTAATAGCACGTGAAGGAGTGTGGTTGTTGTCTAATTCTGTAGTACAGTAACTGCAACATATTAGGCGTTCAGTTAGTTCATATGTGTGTTCTCCTAAAAGGTAGAGAGCTAATTCAAACCATTTAGAATCTTCATTGTCTTCTATTTTGTATGCTATGTCCACATTTTTTGTGTTCCTTTTGTAAAACATTCTGCGGCAACAGACACACACATGGTTTGGTACTTTTGCCGATGACCTTTTAAATTGTACTATTTCTTTTCTGTATGTATGTAATAGAAGGTTGCTATGTGCAGAATTGTTTCTACTATGTTCTAAAACTGTTGCATTTTGTAAGTGGCCCTCACTTCCAAAATACTTTCTCTGAATACGGTCAATTTCTTCTTGTAAGTATTTGGGTGTACCATGCAGAAGAGTGGTATTTAAGTTGCCTAATTCTGAAGCTGGACTTTTTGCATAGTATATTTTATACACTAGATTTCTTACATTGGAATGATGTATTGATATCCTTTTGATATCATGGAAGGTGCTTTTGCAAATAGGCCCAGAAATGCAGGCTAATGAATGTCCTTTTAGTCCTGTGTATTTCCGCACTGGACAAATATCCATATTTTGCAGCACTTTCATTTTACTTTTGTCTTTAACTTTTATATATTGATTGAGGAACTGACATAAAGATTTGAACGCTTTGTTTGGAATGGTACACATTGATGTGCATGGCCATTTGTATACTGGACGGTGTGGTTCTGCTGAATGGAGAGGTAATTCTGAGTTTTCAGGGAATACATTTGTAAGCAGTGTTTCTTGTTCCATGATGGATTTTCTCATACCCTCGTCCACTGCTCTGGATGGCAATTGGGTTTGTTTGATTTTGTTTGTATGCTTCTTCATTAAAATATGGTTCTGTGGTTGTTGTGTGACTCTATTCACCACCACAAGAAGAAATTATTTTTGTTCACACTCCGTTTATTGCTGAGTTTCTTTTGCAGTTTAGTACTTAGTTTTGTTAGTGTTTTGTTCTTATTTAACACTAATATAAACAACTTCCTTTTGAGAAGGATTGCACTGTCCACGAGAGCTTGTAGGATTAACTTTCTATGGTAGGTTTTAAGGGGTGAGGATGATTTCGGTCCTCTTCTTAGTAGATTCTTAAGGAGTCTGTGACGAAACATATTTGATAAAATACTTTTTTACTATGAGTTCTTGTTACACTATCAGGATTATTAGGAGCATTGTTAGCTGTACTGGTAGTCATTCTTTTGACAACATTTTTGTGTTTTGTGACACATTTTGATGGAGGAGGTAAAGTTTTGGTAATTGAGACTTCCTTTGTTTTTCTAACCAACTGCATTAGCTGGTTTGTTCCAACATTCTCTACAAACTCTACAACAGGTGGATGCTTACATTGGGCAGTTTTATTTTTATTTGCTCTACTTTTGCGTTGCTTTCGACTGAGTTGTTTTTTGGTAGGCATTCATTGTTGTTTGTTGAAAAAAAAGGTATACTTTGGTCTGTTGTCCAATGTCTGTGTGCTGTGTGCATGAGTCTGATGGGGAAGCTCTTTGTCATGGTGTGTTGATGTGCATTGGATTCTTGCAATGATTTGCTAAGGCTACTTTATTGTTTGTGTACTACTATAAGTAGTTTCAGATGAGAGTACAAAGTGGGCTACTTGTGACGAGAACCATTATTAATAAACAAAATGCCATAAACTTGCAACAGCAACTTCTTTTCTAAATCAAACCTTCTAAGGATTACGTATGTTATTTGAGTTCCAAACACACAGCTATTCTGCCTGTTATTCTTTGTTCAATAAATGGATATTTGTAGGTAGAATGGTTTAGAAATCAATGTTTGCTTTGGCGCCCGAAATAAACAAATAACCCACACAGCCTCTTTGAGGAGTAGTTACAATATAAAGGTAGTACTGTACTTACTTTTTTTTGCAAAATAACCAGGTTTCTTCGGATATGTTGTCTGCAGTGTAGATGCTGTTGATTCTCAGGAGAGTAGTCTTCACTGCGGTGCAAAAAAACAAAATCAATTACTTTGTGTGTTTACAGCAGTGATGATACTGCACACATTAATTATGCTTCTTTCGTCACAGCATTCTACTTTCATATTTCAACCCAGTGCATGTGTGCATTTCACTTCACTGTGTGCAGTCTTTGCATGGTATTTGCAATATGGTACTTGAAAGTCCTTCAAAATTACTAACAATTTTAAGTTTATGGAAATGCCTTGTTTTTTACACGGTGTACTATGTATAGGAGAGAGGTTTGTAAGCGATAGGGCACAGTAGTAGATGGGGAAAAATGTTCTACTTGCAAAATAAAAGCACGATGCCTAGAAATCGGGAGCCCCTTAGAGGGAGATGTCACCACAGCAATCAGGAGCGCTTACTTTTCTCATACGATTACATTGCAAGTTGCATTACTCTAGCCCGTAGACAGTACACAACTCCGACATTTTCACATACAAAATTGAGTTCCACCCTAAATAGGCATGCTTGCAACGTATGTATAGGTTATGCGGAAGACAGTAAGCAGTCGTGCGGTTTGTCAATGATAAATCAGACACCTTGCACTTAAAAGGGGGAGCGTTGGTATGTATTGCCTATGCACATTTAGCGGCATTAATTTGTCTAAATTAAATCATAAGGGTTGCACATGTTCTCTGATTACAATATACATACCTGTATTCTATACTCTTGCATGTGCGCATGCATGGAGCTGTATGTAGAAATTCGCAATACTTGCACAGTAGCTTGTGAAGTAGGTGCTTTGCAATGATATGCGACTTCCATTCAGAATCATCGACAGTAATTTTGAAGTGCGCAATGTTGATGATGTAGTTAGAATTAGCGATGTTCAATGTGATTAGTTGATGGTTGTGTGACTGCTTAGATGTGTCCAATGAGGGACTCGACTTGCTACCGCTGTGGAAAGGGTGTAAGAACTGGGTAAGAGTTACATGCCACACGTAGGCACCGCTAGTCCGCAGGTAGGGCATGTCACATACGGGCTTCTACAGCAAATCCTGCATGGAAAGGGGACTGTAGACATCAGCCAAACAGATGTTCATATTACTCTTTTGTGTCAAAAGACGGTGCATACACTAAAGATGGCAGAGGTGGAGAGGGTCAGGGTTTTGGTGCTTGAAGACATTTTTGTGCATGGCTTACAACACGATGTGAGAGGAGTGGAGGTGGTGTGGAGCGCTGACACTGATGCCAATGCTGCTGCAATTCTGCAAGTTTGCAGAGACATGCGTACAATGACCACTCCTCATGTGGTAATTTTGCACTAAGGTGCTTCCCATTTGGGATACGTGAGTTCACGTACTTTGTTGGCAGATTTGGCATAGTTGGTTGAAGCACTCATGACCATCTTCCCAACAACGAAATTAATTTTTTCTGCTTTACTCCCTAGAGTAAAATGGGACAACAATTCTGTTTTCTGTCCAGATCAAAGTATTGGGAGGTGTATCTTCAATCGCTGCATGCATGCATTCATGTTACGAGCTGGTATGTTTTTCTGCAGCCACAATAACATTGCTTCAAGCAATGTGGATTATTTTGAAGCAGATGGTGTTGCGTTATCTTCTTTGGGAAATGCAATGTTCTTTTGGAACGTAAGGCTTGCTTTAGAGAAGGTTCTGTAATGGTTGTAGGAGTAAAGCAAGGACAAAAATTACAAAAAAATAAATAAAATAACAGATGTCTGTATGGTATCTGGACACATTTTGTTTTTTAAAACGGCTCTTTTCAGAGCCCACCAACTGCATTAGCTGGTTTGTTCCAACATTCTCTACAAACTCTACAACAGGTGGATGCTTACATTGGGCACTTTTATTTTTATTTGCTCTACTTTTGCGTTGCTTTCGACTGAGTTGTTTTTTGGTAGGCATTCATTGGTG
Organism: Ambystoma mexicanum; assembly: GCF_040938575.1. NCBI lineage: Eukaryota > Metazoa > Chordata > Amphibia > Caudata > Ambystomatidae > Ambystoma > Ambystoma mexicanum. The sequence continues at coordinate 82,658,213 of NC_090941.1, forward strand.
TTTGTTGAAAAAAAAGGTATACTTTGGTCTGTTGTCCAATGTCTGTGTGCTGTGTGCATGTGTGCATGAGTCTGATGGGGAAGCTCTTTGTCTTAAAGGGGAAAAAGGGGAATAACACTTTAATCGACCGTCATCATGCTCTGATCCTATACATGTCCGCGAACACGGTGGTACTTTGCAGCCAGTGCATATCACCAACGGGGATTCAGGGGTGGAGACGCATGCAAATGAGAATGAGGGCAGCTAGGGATTGGTCCATAAAGTTCAGTAGGTGTGTTCTGAACGGCGCACTTTAGTAAGACCGTCTTCTCCCTGACAGGAGACCACTTAGCCATGGCTTTCCATGCTCGAAAACAGATTATCTGGATTTTGGGAGACTCATGGATACATTGGTTGAAGGTGCATGCAGAAAGCTGCAGTTTATCTGCAGATCTCGGATTTTCTCATGTGGAAGTGCACTGGCATGGAGTGCGTGGCATGAGGTGGCTGGACTTGGTACCTCTCTGTGTTACTTTACTGACAGAGCGTCCTCCAGATATACTTATCATTCATTGCAGAGGAAACAGTTTAGGCCATGTCTCTGGAATTTCTTTGCAATTTGCAATGAAGGAAGGACTTGCGAAGCTCATGGACATGTTTTCAAATTGTCAAATACTTTTTTCCCGTATTGCACAAAGACAAATAAGGCTGTGTTCTTCTGCTTTTGGTCCACAAATGGAGAAAGCGAGGCGCAATGTGAATAAGGCTGTGTGTGCCTTTTTAAGAGATGTTGGCATGTCCTCCTTCCACAATGAAAACATTCTGTTTTGCAGCTCTTTCATTTTCCGCAGAGATGGAGTCCACCTCACATATGCTGGCAATCATATTTTTCTTCAAAATGTACAAAATGCATTGCGACCTCTTTTGAATTAACACTAACCTATCTGACAATCCGTTTTCTCCAATCCACAGTTTTTGACCCACACAACACACCACCGAAAGGTTCTTTTCAAAGCCACCACTTACTCCCAGCGTACACTTCATTGTGTTTGCTGTGCTTGCACCCTCCCTTTTTCCCCTACGACTGTCCACAAACTTTTCGATCACTCCGCGGGGGTCTATGACCGTCACTTCATAGTTCTATCTTTAAACTGAGAAAGGCGGCTCTGAAAAGAGCCTTTTCTGTAATTTTGTTGTTTTCACAATTATTGCTTCACAGCACACAACACACTAGGAGAAGAGGCCAAAGGAGGGTAAGGAAGGGACACCAGCCACGTGGATAAGAAAGGGCAAGTGAACAGAGAAAGATATAGAGTGAGCTTTATTTAGGTAAGGAGCAGATCTTCTGGTGCTCTGTGACCGTAGCCTCAAAAGCACTTCGAAAACTCTCCCCCCTGCAGAGTACTGTGTCACAATACTTACACACTATTGTCACCTTGTTACTCTCACCTGGTATCCACAGGGACGCCACCCAGCCGGGTTACACACTGGTATGCTTCTCAGCTTTGCCCTGATGTGGTCTGCGGGGAAGGTTCTGCCTTGTGGTAGAATTAGGCATGCTCTCCATCCTGCCTTCTTTGCAGGGGCACGTTGCCTTTCATGGGCGAGTGCGGTCCAGTTACTTCACTGACGCCGGCCCGTTTGATATTGTTCAGGTAGGTCTTATTGCTGTTCTTTAGTTTTGTTGCTATCCTGCATGCCGATCTTTGTTTAAAATGTCTCTTTTTCTCCCTTAAGTATGCAGAGCATCAGCGCGGCGAACTGGCTTGCTTGAGCCCCGCTGGTAAATGTGGGCGCATTAAGAGCGCTATGGTGTGGTAATTAAGCGCTATGCGCAGCATTGCAAAGTCTTGCCTTTGCTAACCTGTGTTTTCCTTCCTTGTAGGTCACGGTGTTCTTCAGCATGAGTGGAATGTCCGGAGTGGTGCCAGCAAGAGGCGGCCAGCCAGGTAAGCCTTTTGAGCAGTTCGTAATTTGTAAATGTCTCTACTGCTTTCTTTAATGTTTCCTCTGTCTTCCTCTTTCCGGTCGTTCTGTTCGGGAGGAGTGCAGATTCGAGGAAGCTGTTCTCAGTAGCTGTGAGTGTTTAAAGATGAGGACTGCAGGTGAGATGCTGCTGTTAATGATGTTCCTTTTGTCTCCTTGCAGGTTCTGCTTCTCCGAGGTTCGAGGGAATAGCTAGACACAGTGAGCGTCACGTTGCAAGCTGCAAAGTAACGCAAAGTGTGTTGTCTTGCTCGGGTGTGGTTTAAATAGCCCCAATAAAATAGTCCAGGAAAAGTAGTCCCTAGGCTACCACACCCAAAACACTAGACCGCATTGCTTGGTTGCTAGGATCCAAGCTATGCGGATGCCTCCATGTTGGCAGACAATAATAAAGTAGTTCCCAAGCACATTGTTTATACATGGTGTATGAGCCTGGTGCCATAGGCACCAGGACCGGCCCCATGAGGGCTTTTGAAGAGGATGCCAGGCTCTAGAGGCCCGAGTCCTGACTCCACCTGGCCAATAGGTTTGCTAGAGGGGGTTTTGGGCGAGGGTCGTGACACACCTTTGAAAGGTAAGGGAGTGTCTCTTGTGGTGGGAGGATCGGTCACGGAGGATGCTGTGGAGGAACTCAATTGACTACGCTCTTCACATGGCACCACCTTGCGAATGTCCGCAGTGTGGAACGAAGTGAGGTGTCGCTTCATAGTTGTCGTACCAAAGCTGTACGAACCAAGTCTCCCGCGACTCAGCACCACCTTGCACTGGTTACACTTCACCAGGTTTGCACGTGATTTTGGTACGTTCCCATAAACGGAAAACAACCGCCACACCCACGACTCCCGGCGAGTGCTCCTAGTGCTGAGTTCCTCCACTTCATTCTCTTCTTCCTCTTCTTCCTCGCTCTCTACATCCTCACCCATATATCTCTCTTCAGGCCCTTGGGGAGGTGGTGGTGGTGGCGGGTTTGGGGGTGGTGCAGAGGCTAATGAACCAACAGCAGCCATGGAATCCATACCATGTGATGACATCACTGACGACATTGCATGTTCAGTCCCTTTGTTTTCGTTCCCTGCCATATATATATATATATGGCAGGGATATATATATATATATATATATATATATATATATATATATATATATATATATATATGTACATTCAGTAAAAAAACTTTGCTAAAGGAATGGTATGTTTGTGATGTCATCTTTGATGTCCTGGGTGTTCGTCTGAACAATGCGCGTAGATGGTGCGAGTTATGGTTGCTTAGCTTACCGTAATGGGGGAATGAGCAGTGTTTTTTGGTTTTGCTGTGAACTATAACATCTTTCATGGTCTGGGTGTTAGTGTTAGCAGTGCACAGGGGAGGTGGCAGGTTTGGGGGCTTAGGTTACCATAACTGTCGAATTTCAGGGGTTTTTCGGTTTTAATTTGAACCATAAAGGGGAGGTTGAAATTATTTTTTTAGTGACCTGCACAGGTTTTTGGTAGGGCAACTTAACCATAACGCCCCCTCAACAAAGTTTTTTTTGTAGTGAATTGTACAGGTTTTTGGGAGGACAACTTAACCATAACGTCCCCTCGTCCCCTCAACAAAGTTTTTTGTAGTGTATATATATATATTCAGTGAAAAAACTTTGTTAATGGGACATTATGGTTAAGTTGCGCTGCTAAAAACCTATGAAATTCAGTGAAAAAACTTTGTTAAAGGGTCGTTATGGTTAAGTAGCGCTGCTAAAAACCTTTCAAATTCAGTGAAAAAACTTTGTTAAAGGGATGTTATGGTTAAGTTGTGCTGCTAAAAACCTTTCAAATTCAGTGAAAAAACTTTGCTAAAGGGACGTTATGGTTCCAAGTAAAACCGAAAAACCCTTGAAATTCGCCAGTTATGGTAAGCTAAGCAACCATAACTCGCGCCACCACCGTGCACTGCTAAGCCTAACACCCAGGACATCAAAGATGACATTTCAAATGTCATTGATGACATCACTGATGACATCACATGTGCATTTACCTTTCATGAAAACTCTGTACAAGGGATTCTTAGTGTAATGTTAATTAAAAAAGTGTCAAAGATTATTGGAATAAATATCAAGTGCTAATCAGTGTATTAAGCAATGCATTGATATAAACAGCATTCTATTATGAAGTTCCATCCAGTATACTAAGGTACTCATGTAGAAACATAGGCATTGTGTGCAGCATACACGATGGAGGTGCAATATTCATAAGCTTGCCATGTTGAATAGTGAAATGATAACTGTTTTCATATTACAGTTTTGCGTACAGTGAAACTTGTGATAAGTAGGTAATAAAACCCACTTACTACATAATTGCATTATTATAGACAAATCACAAAGAGACAACACCGCATACAAATATGAATATATACAAGGGAATTGAAGTAAGAAAATAAAACAGCAATAGTAGCAGAAAGTGTTCATAACCTAGCTGATTACCTTTATGCAGAGAAATGATTGCTCTGTTTCAAAGCTGTTACTTACCTTATCTATATATATCACATGATGTGTCTGGACCCTAAGGAAAATAGTGTGAGTACAACATATAAAAATATGAGTATATACAGGGAAAGTACAGTAATAAAAAAACATCAAAACTAACAGAAAGTCCTGATAAATCTACTGATAATTTTAATGCACAAAAAGGATTGCTGTCTTTCAAGGTTGTGTCTTCCCCTATGTATATGTGTCATATGATATGACTGCACCATAAGGGAATTATTGTAAGAACATACTTGAAGGATAAGTCTACGAATATAGTACATTTACAATTTTTAGTTCCTGACTGTTACTGAAGAAAATCATGTGGCCTAGATATGTCAGGAAAGGAAAAAAGGGGGAGTCAGACATGTGATGTCATCAGTGATGTCATCAATGACATTTGTGATGTCATCTTTGATGTCCTGTGTGTTAGGTTTAGCAGTGCACGTGGTGGCGCGAGTTATGGTTGCTTAGCTTACCATAACTGGCGAATTTCAAGGGTTTTTCGGTTTTACTTGGAACCATAACGTCCCTGAATTTGAAAGGTTTTTAGCAGTGCAACTTAACCATAACGTCCCTTTAAAAAGTTTTTTCACTGAATTTGAAAGGTTTTTAGCAGCGCAACTTAACCATAACGTCCCTTTAACAAAGTTTTCTCACTGAATTTCATTGGTTTTTAGCAGCGCAACTTAACCATAACGTCCCTTTAACAAAGTTTTTTCACTAAATTTCATAGGTTTTTAGCAGCGCAACTTAACCATAACGTCCCTTTAACAAAGTTTTTTCACTGAATGTCATAGGTTTTTAGTAGTGCAACTTAACAATAATGACTTTGACATATATATATGGAACTGACTGAATCTCTTCTACTGTCCTTGATGTCCGCAAACTCATTTAATGTTCACGGACATGTTCAAAGAACAGTACCACTACCTAAAAACTCTGGGGGGGTATGTTTGATTGTTATATCATAACATAGGAACATTTAACAAATTCAAAAAGGAGCACACAAACACATTATATGTACTAATACATAAGAAATGTAACCCATATATACAACACACTAACCATTCATTTAAATGCACTATGTTCTAAAATGGAATATACCACAAGAAGATAAATTGGCTTCCAACATAATTACCTCACAAACACGACAGAACTGAGAACAAGAGCAGACCCACTGAGTACATAGGACATATCTTACCTGAAATAGTAAGTGTACTTAATTTTATTCATATGTTTATAAACTTTCTGTATTAGATAAAAAAATATATTATCTTTTTTTTTCTTACAGAAATGTCTAGTACTCTGGAATGGCTAGAGGAGCATTTCCCACATGAAGAAATGTCACAAGATAGTGAAACTAATGGTCAACACTTTATAATATAAACCATTTAATTATTATTATTTTGTATACATTTAACATATATATATATTTTTTTTGTTTTTTGTACAGAGCATACCAAAATAGAAAATACTTCAGAAAAACCTGTTATGGATAACACTTTTCACAATATAGAAGAAAAAATTGATTTATTGTTGACTAATTTTAATAAATTGAAAACTTTTGTGGAAGATCATTTTAAACCAAAAACCTCGTACCATTGCCCCACATGTACTTGTCCCTCCACACCATATCCCAGTCAATTATCCCAAACCCTCTACATTACCCAAAACGTTTTGATGAGACTTCCATCCCTTCTTCACCAAATAACAATCATGTTGAAACCCCTAATTCTCCTGTTTTTGTTTCTGTTTCTACCTCACCTTCTCTGTCACAAATTATTAATATATGTTAAAAAAAGTTACATTTTTATATTGTGTTGTAAATAGTTTCATTTTTTTTTTAAAACAATGTAGGTGTCCGCGGACAGTGCAGGTGTTCTGAAATGTTCGTAAATAAACGAAAATGGAGGTGTCCTGAAGAACACTATACCTGTTCGTACTGTTCGCTAGCAAGTTCAAACTGTTCTAAGAATACACGTGGTGTTCTGAAATGTTCGTAAAGAAACTAAAATTAAAGTGTTCTAAGGAACACTATATCTGTACGTAATGTTCGCTATCAACTTGAAACTGTTCTAAGAACACAATTGGTGTCCTCAAATGTTCGTAAATAAACGAAAATGGAGGTGTCCTGAAGAACACTACACCTGTTCGTAGTGTTCGCTAGCAAGATGAAACTATTCTGAGAACACACGCGGTGTCCTGAAATGTTCGTAAAAAAAAGAAATTAAAGTGTCCTAAAGAACACTATATCTGTCCGTAGTGTTCGCTATCAAGTTTAAACTGTTCTAAGAACACAATTGGTGTCCTGAAATGTTCGTACGTAAACGAAAATGGAGGTGTCCTGAAGAACACTATACCTGTTCGTAGTGTTCGCTAGCAAGTTCAAACTGTTCTAAGAACACACGCGGTGTCCTGAATTGTTCGTAATTAAACGAAAATGGAGGTGTCTTAAAGAACATTATACCTGTCCGTACTGTTCGCTAGCAAATTGAAACTGTTCTAAGAACACAATTGGTGTCCTGAAATGTTCGTACATAAACGAAATTGGACATGTCCTGAAGAACACTATATCTGTCCTTACTATTCGCTAGCAAGTTTAAACTGTTCTAAGAACACACGCAGTGTCCTGAAATGTTCGTTTCACGTGTGACGCATTTTTAATTACTTCAGGACCCGAACAGTGTCCGTAGAACATCAACGCGCATGCGCTAACCAATCTCCGTGCATTTGGTGTCCTGCGGACATGCGCTTCCTTCGCGGACTTGTTCGCGAACGGATCATATGACCACGCCCACGCTGATCACGTGTTCTGAATGCGGACACTGTTCGTGTCCCCAAACAATTTAAAAGTACATTTTCAATTAATCCATAATATTTTTCAATATAATCTCACCATGGCACAAGTCCCACATAGTAATCCTGAGTTTCTACATACCTTTTGAAACTTTTCAAACTTTTTTTTGTGTTCGATCTGTCCGCAGACAGCGCGCATGTCTGCGGACCGCGCACAAGCACCCCTATAAAAGACCACGGCCTAGAGTTTATTCTCATTGTGTTTCTGGCTATTCTTCAGAACACAGCAATTTTTGCTGCCACCTGCAGATTACACCATCATCGAGATGGCATCCATGGCTGAACTACTGCCACCTGGTGCTGCACCTGCTTCAGCACCACCCCCACCCCCTCCACCACCACCACCTCCCCAAGGACCTGAAGAGGGGAACAGGAGTGAGGATGTAGAGGAGGAAGAAGAGGATGATGAGAATGAGGTAGAGGAAATCCCTACTACCCGCACTAGGCATGAGTCTTGGGTGTGGCGGTTATTTACCATTCATGGGAATGGTCCTACTGCTCGTGCGAACCGTGTTACCTGCAATGAGTGCAAAATGATACTCCGTCGTGGGAAGCACGATAAGTACAGCTTTGGGACCACTTCTATGAAGCGACACCTCAGGTCATTTCACTCTGGGGCTATTCGCAGGGTTGTACCTTGCGAAGAACGTAGCAGGTTGATTTACTCTACTTCATCCTCTGTTTCTGATCCTGTCACCACAAGGACCACCTCTGTGGGACAGCTTCTTCCTCAAGCTGCCTCACAGGCCATACAGAATGCTGAGGACCCTTACCTTTCGAGGGTCACAGTTGTATGTATGTACTATGACACAGTACTCTGCAGGGGGGAGCGACTTCGTAGTGCTTTTGAGACTACCGTCTCAGAGCACGAGAAGATCTGCTCACTACCCAAATAAAACCCACTCTACATCTTCCTCTCTCAGCTCGCCCTTTCTTATCCCTGTGGTTGGTGTCCCCCCCTTTACCTTCCTTTCCCCTCCTCTCCTAGTGTGTCGTGTATAAAAAACCAAAAAAATACAAAATAATAAAAATAAAAAAAAATAAGGCTCTTTTCAGACACCCCCATTTTGTTTATTTGCGAACATTTCAGGACACTGCGAGTGTTCTTAGAACACATTCAACTTGCCAGCGATCAATACGGACTATGCCTTCAGGACACCCCCTACGAACATTCCAGGACACCACAAGTGTTCTTAGAAACGTCTTCAGAACACCCCCATTTTGTTTATTTGCGAACATTTCAGGACACCGCGAGTGTTCTTAGAACACATTCAACGTGACAGAGAACAATACAGACAGTGTCCTCAGAACACCCCCATTTTGTTTATTTGCGAACATTTCAGGACACCGCGAGTGTTCTTAGAAGCGTCTTCAGAACACCACCATCTTGTTTATTTGCGAACATTTCAGGACACCGCGAGTGTTCTTAGAACACATTCAACTTGACAGAGAACAATACGGACAGCGTCCTCAGGACACCCCCATTTTGTTTATTTGCGAACATTTCAGGACACCGCGAGTGTTCTTAGAACACATTCAACTTGGCAGCCACAACCCCCCATTCATATTTGCGAACATTTCAGGACACCGCAAGTGTTCGACAAAGTCTTCAGAACACCCCCATTTTGTGTATTTGCGAACATTTCAGGACACCGCGAGTGTTCTTAGAACACATTCAACTTGACAGAGAACAATACGGACAGCGTCCTCAGGACACCCCCTACGAACATTCCCCGTACACCGCGAGTGTTCTTAGAAATGTCTTCAGAACACCCCCATTTTGTTTATTTGCAAACATTTCACGACACCGCGAGTGTTCTTAGAACACATTCAACGTGACAGAGAACAATACGGACAGCGTCCTCAGAACCCCCCCATTGTGTATATTTGCGAACATTTCAGGACACTGCAAGTGTTCTTAGAAGCGTCTTCAGAACACCACCATCTTGTTTATTTGTGAACATTTCAGGACACCGCGAGTGTTCTTAGAACACATTCAACTTGACAGAGAACAATACGGACAGCGTCCTCAGGACACCCCCATTTTGTTTATTTGCGAACATTTCAGGACACCGCGAGTGTTCTTAGAAGCGTCTTCAGAACACCACCATCTTGTTTATTTGCGAACATTTCAGGACACCGCAAGTGTTCTTAGAACACATTCAACTTGACAGAGAACAATACGGACAGTGTCCTCAGGACACCCCCATTTTATTTATTTGCGAACATTTCAGGACACCGCAAGTGTTCTTAGAACACATTCAACTTGCCAGCCACAACCCCCCATTCATATTTGCGAACATTTCAGGACATAGCGAGTGTTCGACAACGTCTTCAGAACACCCCCATTTTGTGTATTTGCGAACATTTCAGGACACAGCGAGTGTTCTTAGAACACATTCAACTTGACAACGAACAATACGGACAGCGTCCTCAGGACACCCCCATTTTGTTTATTTGCGAACATTTCAGGACACTGCGAGTGTTCTTAGAACAGTTTCAGCTTGCTTGCGAACAAAACAGTTGTATGTATGTACTGTGACACAGTACTCTGCAGGGGGGAGCGACTTCGTAGTGCTTTTGAGACTATCGTCTCAGAGCACGAGAAGATCTGCTCACTACCCAAAAAAAAAACCCACTCTACATCTTCCTCTCTCAGCTCGCCCTTTCTTATCCCTGTGGTTGGTGTCCCCCCCCTTTACCTTCCTTTCCCCTCCTCTCCTAGTGTGTCGTGTATAAAAAACCAAAAAAATACAAAATAATAAAAATAAAAAAAAATAAGGCTCTTTTCAGACACCCCCATTTTGTTTATTTGCGAACATTTCAGGACACTGCGAGTGTTCTTAGAACGCATTCAACTTGCCAGCGATCAATACGGACTACGCCTTCAGGACACCCCCTACGAACATTCCAGGACACCACAAGTGTTCTTAGAAACGTCTTCAGAACACCCCCATTTTGTTTATTTGCGAACATTTCAGGACACCGCGAGTGTTCTTAGAACACATTCAACGTGACAGAGAACAATACGGACAGCGTCCTCAGAACACCCTCATTTTGTTTATTTGCGAACATTTCAGGACACCGCGAGTGTTCTTAGAACACATTCAACTTGACAGAGAACAATACGGACAGCGTCCCCAGGACACCCCCATTTTGTTTATTTGCGAACATTTCAGGACACCGCGAGTGTTCTTAGAACACATTCAACTTGGCAGCCACAACCCCCCATTCATATTTGCGAACATTTCAGGACACCGCGAGTGTTCGACAAAGTCTTCAGAACACCCCCATTTTGTGTATTTGCGAACATTTCAGGACACCGCGAGTGTTCTTAGAACACATTCAACTTGACAGAGAACAATACGGACAGCGTCCTCAGGACACCCCCTACGAACATTCCCCGTACACCGCGAGTGTTCTTAGAAATGTCTTCAGAACACCCCCATTTCGTTTATTTGCGAACATTTCACGACACCGCGAGTGTTCTTAGAACACATTCAACGTGACAGAGAACAATACGGACAGCGTCCTCAGAACCCCCCCATTGTGTATATTTGCGAACATTTCAGGACACTGCAAGTGTTCTTAGAAGCGTCTTCAGAACACCACCATCTTGTTTATTTTTGAACATTTCAGGACACCGCGAGTGTTCTTAGAACACATTCAACTTGACAGAGAACAATATGGACAGCGTCCTCAGGACACCCCCATTTTGTTTATTTGCGAACATTTCAGGACACCGCGAGTGTTCTTAGAAGCGTCTTCAGAACACCACCATCTTGTTTATTTGCGAACATTTCAGGACACCGCAAGTGTTCTTAGAACACATTCAACTTGACAGAGAACAATACGGACAGTGTCCTCAGGACACCCCCATTTTGTTTATTTGCGAACATTTCAGGACACCGCGAGTGTTCTTAGAACACATTCAACTTGCCAGCCACAACCCCCCATTCATATTTGCGAACATTTCAGGACACTGCGAGTGTTCGACAACGTCTTCAGAACACCCCCATTTTGTGTATTTGCGAACATTTCAGGACACAGCGAGTGTTCTTAGAACACATTCAACTTGACAACGAACAATACGGACAGCGTCCTCAGGACACCCCCATTTTGTTTATTTGCGAACATTTCAGGACACTGTGAGTGTTCTTAGAACAGTTTCAGCTTGCTTGCGAACAAAACGGACACATATTGTGTCCTCAGAACACCCCCCATTCAGTTTATTTAGAACATTTCAGAACACCCGTGATGTCTGCACACAAATCGAACACAAAAAGAACGTCTAACACATAAAAAAACACAACTTTCTTCCTATCTCATACACTCCCACCCTCCCCAAACACTCCTACACACCAACACACTCTACTAAATACAAATTTTGAACAAAGTTTCACCGCGCTGTCCGCGGACGTCCGCGAATCCAAGATGGCGGGCGCTACCAAAAATCTGACGCGCTTCACGCTCCACGCCATCCAATCAGCGAACACGTCGCATGTCCGCGAACATCATGCAAGTCAATGGACCAATCAGGACCGAACAGGGAAGTGTGTCCGCAAAGCGGACACAGATATCACTGATTTTTTTTTACCTACTTTTTGGTCATTTTTTTAAAAAACTACTGGACGGATTTTCACCAAATTTGCAAAAGCACGCTTTCGGGACCAAGCCGCTGCTCCTGGTCCAAATTTGGTGAAAATCCGTTCAGCGGTTTGGGCTGTAGACGCAGGCAAAAATGTTTTCCCATTCGGTCCATGGGAAAAAAAAAGTTTTGGGACCCCCCCTATAACTTTGCCCCCATGGACGAATCCTCACCAAACTTTGCAAAAACATTCAGAGTGACCCAAATACAAATATATATTACTAGCGTGGCCATGTAATATATGATATATTTTTTAGTTTGACAGCAATGTTTAAGACAGGTGGTGTTTAGAATGCTACCTATGTTATAAACAATCGCAAGATTATGAGTAGCCACCATAAGCGGAAATTACTGCATGCAGTGCTTAAGAAATACCACAGGCGGTATTTCTACAATATAAATATGGCATGCAGTTAATACCACACATTGTTATTTCAAAACCCACATGAAAATACGTCTATTATTTACCTCCACCAAAGGCGGGGGGGAGCATAATTGACTGCTGAAGCTAGTTCAAGCACAGATACAGCCCAACATATGCAAAGGCTATACATGTGCACAGGTCAACATGCTGGGATTTGGAGCATTGAACCTTCACAAGATGATGATTGAATTTGAAGGAGGCAGGCATTTTAAGCTACAGGGAGAAGAGATAGTTGGCAAAGAGGAGGCCCACTGTGTATCATGCAAAACCATCACCTTTAATGCGCAGCCTTTGAGGCCTCAATAGAGCCACCATCACCTCTGTACTGAATTGATGCAGGGTAAGTAGGATTCAATGCAACAGAAATATCCATAACCCCTGCACCCTCTCCTCATGATGGTGGACATCCTGCATTTTCGTGGCATGGGCACCTTTCGACACATCGTGGGAATGCATCACAGGCAAGTATTGGATCTCTGTTGTCTCACACTAGTATGTTCAGCATCCTCCCCAGACACCAGACTGATCTGAATTCTTCCAAAGCCATTTTCTTCATTGGGTCTTGTTTTATAAAATCATGGGTGCCTTGGATAGCATATACATTCCATCCTCCCTCCTTACCCCCCAGACAAGGGAGCAAGTGTGCCAGATCTGCCCACAGCAGCACACAATGAATTGTTGTATTTTGTATTTGGGGTTTTACATAGTGCAGCAGAATTCTATACATGTCATTTGGGGTAAATGAAAAGGAAATATGGGGGTTACTATATGTGGTATGGGACGTTTATGCTATGGGGGTACAATGTGATGCAGGAATGCAAGGAGCCTAGAGGCATATAATCTGTGATGTAATCCTCTGCAGTGCCCTTTGTGAACCCAGCTCCCAAGATCTAAACTTGGCCTCATGATCTTTAAAATATCGGTCTGCTGGGCTACATGAACTTGCGCATAGCAACTTCGCCTAGCTACTAAGTATGAGACTTCACCACCTCACCTTGTGTCAGAAGCCCTACTTTTGTTCTTCTTCTTTCACCCACCTCTCCTCTCCCTTGCTATCAATCCTCTATTGCCCCAATGTGTTGCTTGGCCAGGTCCTGCATCATCTTATGAGCCTCCGATAGCCGTAGCTCTTGTATGGTGGTCTGATGGGCCCTAGTAGAGGTGTTGGTTAGGTCTTCTTTGATATCACCCTGGTCTTCATCTCCAGTCATGTCCCTTGCCATGCTGGTGTTATCCTGTGGGCTAGGAATGTTAATGTAGTGAGCATCATCATCCTTATCAAGATGAGGGCAACCTTCTTCCAGATCCCTAGCTACATCATGCCCCATTGTGGCATGTGCTGATGATTTCTGGCATTAAGTACTTACAGCTATTTCTTCTGCAGACTGCAGAAGAGCATAACAACTCATCCAGTATGCCTAGGGAACCCTGTCTGATTGTGAAGGTAGATGTAGTGTCACTCATTTCCCGCCCTCCATTGACTGATGCATTTCATGAGGAACGAACCAATCACAGTTCCTTTCTGGCCTACGGCAGACTGCAGAGGCTTGTGACAATCATTTCAGTAGTGGTGGAGGTGGCAGTGGAGGGTCTAGTGGCATTAGCCTTCATGCTTCTTTCACAGCCATCAAGCCAACCTGGCCATTGCTTATCATCCTATTATACTCACTCTATGATTCAGGGAGAGAGGCAACATGCATTGCATATGGGAGGTGCACAATAATCTCACATAGGTTTATAGTAATCAGCGTCTCGATTGCGATATAATCTAAAGGGAAGGCTTGTAAAAGCCATGCAAATATATGGGGAGTGACCTACTTTGGAATGTACAGTGTGAATGTTAACCCCGGGCAAGAGTAGGTATCTCCGGAGGGCAGGTTTTCGTGTTCACATTTGCAAGCAAACACGTGGGCCAAGTTGATTTTGTACTTACCTTATACTGTGGTGTGTCTTGTGGCTTCTAGATACATCCAGACCACCAAGATCGAAAACATGGAGGCCACCTTCCCCTCTCCTGCAATTATCACCAGGGAGACACGCTCAACTATAGTGGCTTTGATCAGAGTCCTTGATTATCAAGTGTCCCCTGAACTGGAAGAATACGTTTTTTCAGCTTCCTAAAAATGTCTTTAAGAGTCGCTGGCCAAGATTTGAGCTGGTGCCACAGACACCCCCTATGTGAGCATCCGTTTTGCAAAATACTTTGCCTACCAACCTAGGGTTCTCCTTAGCATCTTCCTATGCCAGTGCCAGAGGCCATGATGTCTGGATGAAGTTTTGGCGTGGTGGACTCTGAATAGATTGTATTAGGTGCTTTTAAAATGGTTGCCGTCCTTTGTCCTGTATTTTGCACATGTTGCAACAATAGCTCCTTAGTATAAAAAAAAGTTTAAACTTGTAATGAATCCTCCATATGACCCAGCATAGAGTGCCATGGCCTCAGTCACTGAACTAATGGCTTTTTGTCAACACTTATACAGCAGTTTCATTTCATTCAACGGTTTCCTCATTCTAAGCTTCGTGGTGGAGCTCATGGTTGCAATCTGCCAGTCCAATCGAGATGTATATTCCACCAACAATATCCATAATGGGCACTGTGAACTTTGCCAAGAGGGAACACTAGAATGTTGATAAGCAGTAATGGGAGACACCACGAGAATGTGTTTTAGATCAAAATCTATATGTACATTTATATGTTTATTTACTGAAAATGATAAATGCACCTCTGGGGTTGGTCCCTTCATACATGGGAGTGACACATTGAAAGGTATACATGAATGTTAAAAAAAAGTATGTGCCTTAACAAGAAAAGCAAATAAAAATGAGTAGCCAAAAATGTGAAGTAGCAATCCATTTGAGGCCCTGGTGACCTGTCCGGGGTGCCAAAAGTGATATACTGTGCTTAGTACTGGGGGCGATGCAGGTGCGGAAACACAGAAGGGCAGAATCAAAGATCTTATATGTTGGTGTCTTTAGAAAGTTCCATCTTTACTGTGTGTGTGAAGTGGCTTTGATTTTGCTTGTGCCTTAAATCGATGTAGACATTGCTGTTCCATAACGCTTTTCTGGGTCACTAGGTATTTACCATTAAGGCTTTTATTTTTCAGGGCAGTTGCCACTAGCTTCTTTGAAATTGAGGAGCTCAGTATTTTAGCTGGAATATGCTACATTAACCGATGGGGGAGGCATTGATATTGATTTTTCCAGTGACTTGTGTGAGCTAGGCACATTGTTTTGAGTGAAATCCTTCTCTCAATTCAAAGACATTCCAGTGTGTTTACGGCCTGTGATATGTTGTCAGGTTTGGTGAAGCCATAAACTAGTCTTGCTGCTCTATTTTGGACTAATTAATGTTGTTACTTTCGGAGACCATGTTTCAGAGAGTAGCAGTAGTCTAGTTTGCTAAACACGAGTCCTTTCACATGTTCCGCCTTGTGTGACTCTTGGAAGGTTCACCCCTGTGCACGTGCTCCAAAATATGGTATATAGAGAGAGTATAGGTTTGATGTTTAGTTTATTGAATTCATAAACCAAACCTATTGTATGCAACTTTCACAGACACTCATATCATTTTCGGTCATAGTGTTCGTAGGTGACTCAAATAGATTTCATTATGTTTGACCTCTGTTTTTGGCAATAGAAAAGAATGTGATTGCCAACTGCTTGGCCAACTGTTTCGCCCGTCCGGGCTTTGTCAAGAGAAGTTAGTAATATATGAATCGGTGCATTTTTTTCTGGAGCCATTACCATAAATACAGTGATTTGGTGAACTAAACTAAGTTCTAAGCATGATAATGCATTTAGTTTGATCAACAACGAGGGGGAGAAAGAGAAGGGTAAGGAAGGAGAGTAAAGGAAGGAGAGAGAAAACATAAACTCTGCCAAAGTTAGCAGCAAGTTGCATTTTGGCAGGTTTTAGTGCTTCAGATTCTGTTTGGCGTGAGTCGGTAAGTGCAGAAGCAAGCATGCAGGGGCACTGAGCGAATGCAGTTTGTTGTTATTTATTGGTCCGGTGCCGGTGAGGTGAGGTAGCACCCATTGGTTGTTGGCCATTGCCTGCTGAGCCCATTTGTTTGTGCAGCTTTCTACTCTGCAGTGTCGCTACAGTGACTTGTGGTTCTGTTGCTGGGGTTTAGAACCGGTGTGGTCTAGAGAAGTAATGGATGGCGGTGTAGTGACACATCATGTTGGTATATTTTGGTCTGTGTGTTTTTCTAAGTTGTAATGCTCCTGAGATACTTACACGGGAGGTCAATGCTAGATTCCGAAATCCAGAGGCATGCATTCATTACATGTATTTTGTAGCAGGTCGTCTAAATCAGAGAGAAAGGCTGTTTAGTTGGCATCTAAGCACATGTGGGTGGTGTAAATGAGGGTTACCTATTGGTACTCACTTGGTAGGCCTTGCCCTGGTTGTTCACCTGGTCTTGGGTAATGTTTGTTGTGTGATTTATCATGTGGGAACCAGTTCCCGATGGATTCAAGTTGGAATGTTGCTCATGATTGCTGGTCTGACCTTGGGGGGAGGGGTAAATGTGAAATAATGGGAATTTCTGAGAGTCTGATGCAAGTAGTATCAATAAACTTGCCCTGGAGTGGGAGCACATCGCATGCTGGCGTAGGGTCAGGCTTGGAAGGAAAGCTATAGTTTGCCCTATTAGGGGCAGGCCTCTAAGATTGGATGTATGATGTCAGAGGCGCAAGGGCTGGGGGTTCTGACCAACATAAGGTGATAAGCATTTGAGAGTCTGCGGGACTTTAGCATAATATCTTCCTGTTACCATGTTTAACACAATCAAGAAGAGCTGACCATAAATAAGTTGCTGATATGTACCTGTGTACCATGTGACAATCAAGTCATGCTGCAAGTCAGAAGTCAATATATTGGGAGCTATTTACAGGATATAGGTTAAGACTGAGGTTAAGTGACATCCTCAGGGAATTCGTGAAGCAATCCAGATATTGACTCCTTCACTGGTTCAAACACATGGTCACACTTCTCGTGCACTATGAGTTGACGAGCGAGATCGTGTGCTCCAATAGTCTAAACCTAATAGTTGATTAACTGTGTGTGTTTTTTTAAAACTATTGATTTCTTATTGTCAACAAGATACAACAAAACAACGGTGTGTTTTTAATTTTAAAAAAGTGGTTCATATTCAACAATACATTCAAGAAAAAAATGGAACTGCACCACATTTTTTGAAGTTTGTATTCTGACTGAATAAGAAACCTAAGTATTCGTCACTGGTCTAGTCTTTAGAATTGTTACTTAAATGAGCAGGCCATATTGCAAATGAAAATACTCCTGATACACTGCCTGAGCAAATACTTGTGTTTTCCAATTTTAAAATTAAGAAGATTGATGGTCATTCGTTTAAACATCTGACTGTGCTCCATGTAATAAATACAAATCTGCAATGCAGGTGTTGTTGATGATAGATATTGTATAACACAACACAGAGATATGAAACCTCGGGCAATATTCATTCCACAGATGCTGAGGGACCAAATTCTCAAACAAAAGTGGCCAAATGTAGCATGAAACTACCAAGCCCCCTTGTAGGCAAGGGGGTGAAAAATGTTCTTTCTCCTTCTCCCAACACTTTACCTCCTTCATCATGTGGGGGTAGGTATGCAGCAACACACTCTGTACAGCTCCAAAAGCCCACATGCGCATTCACTGGAGCGAGCCCATAGAGGCCATCAGATGCATAATAGAAACAATGTGCAAGACAGCAGCTCTGACCCATCCCAAATGGAAAGCTCACTCCACCTCTGGCATGTCATCAAGGCCCTGGGCGGTGAGCAAGCACTCAACATAGCACGGTTTGGTACATGAATCTCTTTTATGGTCATCTGCAATGGGACTAGTGAGAAGCATCAAATTAGCTTCCTCCGCACATCACCAGCAGATTGGCTGCAGCACTGGCATGACATTTCTGTCGGGTGACGTTTTAGAAAGGTACTGTGTGGCCCCTCAAATGGGTGGCAATTCAGAGCAGGTGGTCACAATGGAGGGGGCCGGGCTGCTTCATGTACCCTTCCACCCGCCTCAGGGGAACCACTGAGCCTGTGGCGGCTGAGAGATAATGCATGCTAATGCACATCCAGGCAAGGGAGCGGAAAGCCGTGGCAAGCGCAGCAGTGAATAACCCCTTTCCTGCTGAAATGGGAGCTTCCAAATCACATGCACTTACCTGCTGTTGAGTGAGTCCAAGCTACTACTGCGATAGACAATACCTTTTGCTCTACCTGACAGGAACATGACATCAAAATATGGTTGTTTCTGCTCCCTGATGGGGAAACCACCCTCATGGAGAAGTGGGATCAAATGCTTCTAGCAATAAGTGAAAGCATTTCTTTCTCTCAGTAGAATTTCAGTGTGTAATTTGTCATTATGTTTTGGCCAGTTAAATTTCTTCACATTTCCCTTAAAGAAAGAGAGGAGGAGACATATTTTTGGGCCTATGATGAATTCGTTGTAGCCAGATTGCCTGCTAGACTAAAAGGTCACAATTGGAAGGCAGATCAGGTGTGCCTCTATGTGACTTACATGGCAAAAGTGAAAGGACACATGGCATGGATTTGACCATTTGTTTTAGCTCTTGAAGATACAACATTTGGTGGGCTGTAAGTCTAGGTGTTTCTGATGAAAGAGGACTCAATTTGATGTAGTGTGCATTATGGGCTTGTTTTTAGAAGTGGTCAGTGCCACATCTCTCCAGATCTGGCGGCTTCACATTGGTTCTGAATAAAGGAACCAGCCCACAATGACATTGTACCGTGTACATAAAGCCGTCCTTGGCTGGGTCCATGGCTTTACAATCCTATCAGTGGAGCAGACATTCAAGATCTGTACATTTGAACCTACTCAATATTCGTCCTTTTAGAAACCAGAAAGATGGCAGTTGAATTTTACCTTTACAAGGATCTATGTTATTAGAATCTATACCGTGCACCGCTACCATTGTATGGTCTCCTGGCACCCTTGCCGATCTAAATGTGAGTAGGGTCTGTTTGGCTAGTCAGGTTGAGATTGAGAAAGCAAGATTGCTGTGCTCTTGTGTTGATGTGTGCAGACCAGAAATACCACGAGCTTTACATGCTTATTTCCCAGCACGTTTAAGCCTACTTTAAACTTCACTTACTAGCTAAAGAGGGCACCTCCACTGCCCTCTCCCCTATCCTCCGTAGCTGACCCCACCACTCCCTCCAGTGACATAAAAAAGTGATGAGTATATTTATTCAGTACTCCTCTTTAGCGCATACACCCAAAAGGTTAATGATACATTTGTATGTCACCTGTTTCATATATAGATTTTTGAATGTTTGTTTTGTCTTGCTTTGTCCCTGTTCTATGTCTCGCTTTTTTTTCTTTGCCCTCATAAACTGGCTCATCACTTGTTCTCATCTTTGTGCTACTGAAAAGGCCCCTATCAGGGGAATACCTAAGGCATCTGTAAATGTGTCTTTGTACGTCTTTCTGATCGACACTGACATCAGTGGTCTTCAAACAAATACAAATACAAAATACAAATGCTTGTGATCCAAGCCTGCTTTCCTCAAATTGAAAAGGGACTATATGACTGTCCTGCTATGCAAGGCATTAATTCAAGATAATTTGGCTGGACACTTAAACCTTTTTCACGCTCACTGGCCTTGACATTATTCCTGGAATTCTATTGTTTCCTTGCCTTTCAGAAGCCTAGCACTGGCTCAGACCATGTGTCTTGAGGTATTGTCTCTTTGTGGTACCCCACACTTCAATCTACTTCCTGCAGGTAGAGGAAACCAGAAGCCATCTGATAACATCCTCACACCTCTGGCATTGGGGGTCATTCATGACCGCATTGGGTGCCCATTCATCTGCGATATAAGCCCCCAGTTCTCTGGGGCTGCAACATTCAGATATGTCTAGCAACGTACACCTTTCCAAATAAATCAATACAGAAAATGATGTACGAAGTACTAAGCTTTGCTCCTTTATGTTCAGATGACAGTTCACCTTTTCTTGTCAACATCCACTCTTACCTTTAGAAATGGATCCAGACAAGATATATAATCTGCACACAATGTGTACTTGAGTGCATGATTTCACAAGTTTGTTATCACTATCATTTATATCTCCAGTGCATAGATTTCACTAAAGCATTTCAGCAGTGGGCTCTCTTCGTGGTGTCTCCTTGTCATGAATGTGTTTGCTGAATAAGGGAGATACTAATGATGCACATTTGTTAAGGTTATTAAGTACCAAAAAATTTGCCCCATTTATCACCACACTGATCAACTCCTCCTTCAAAAACTCGGTAGTCTCACACAACCTCAAAGAAGCTTGGGTCCTACCTC
Source organism: Ambystoma mexicanum (assembly GCF_040938575.1). Taxonomy (NCBI): domain Eukaryota; kingdom Metazoa; phylum Chordata; class Amphibia; order Caudata; family Ambystomatidae; genus Ambystoma; species Ambystoma mexicanum. Next base: position 82,678,960 of record NC_090941.1, read on the forward strand.
TCCTCAAAAAGCCCAATCTCGACCCCAATACGCCCACTAACAACAGACCCATCACTACTGTCCCTTTTCTGTTAAAGATAATAGACAGAGTAGCCTACCTCCAAATTCAACAACAATTAAAAGACAACAACCTACTAGGCCTATGACAATCTGGTTTCAGACCCAGACTTGGGACTGAAACGGGTCTCCTGGACTTAAAAATCCAAATGGATGAAGCCAAAGACAACGGCAACCTAGCCATCCTGCTCTTGCTAGACCTGTCTGCAGCATTCGACCTAGTTGACCACCAACTACTCACCAAACACCTCTACTCAGCTGCCGCTTTCTCACAGGATGCCTCCAATTGAATCCAATCCTTCCTATCAGACAGAACAACCAGGGTCTTCGCCCCCTCAGGCGGTGCAGCCACGGACCCTGCCCTGATCCAATGTGGAGTACCTCAAGGCTCCTGCATCTCCCATACACTTTACAACATCTTCACCAAGCTCCTATTCGACCGCCTTGACGACCTGGGAGTCACATATACTAATTATGCCGGCGATACCCAGGTCCTTATTGCACTCTCGGGTCGATATGATGAGGATGTTGCAAAGCTACACTAACCACATTCTGACCAGACTACAAATTCTACAGAATAACGCACTCAGATGTGCACTGAATCTCGCACGCAAAGCCCACATTTCCACAGCGAGAAAAAAAGCCCATTGGCTACCTATCCAAGAGAGAATCAAACTCCAAGCACTGGTTATCACACATAAATGCCTCTACCTGACGGCTCCACGATACCTCTCTGACAAATTCACAAGACAGAACTCCACCAGACCAACCAGATCCCCCATATCTCCACCAACTCATCATCCCGAGATTTAACTTGAAAACAGCAGGCGCAACTAGCTTCCCGGTACTTGCAGCCAAAACCTGGAATGCTCTCCCTATGAGAATCAGAGCTGAGACCTCGTTTTGGTCATTCCGAGCCAAAGTAAAAGAACTCTTCGCCAATCAACAATAGACAGCCAACTGCACTTAGCTAAATCATGTGTCCGAGCTCCTTTACACTGCTGCTTATAGTCTTCTGTCAAATGTCTCTGTGTATCCTGTATAAATCTCTTTTGTCTCACTGTATCTTTCACCTTTCATATGTACGGCAATAGACCACTGTGTAACCAGGTCTCGCATATTCCGGCTGTACTGTTTCACACTATTACCATGACTGCATGTGCAACTATCTGTAACATTGCTGCTCCTAAATTATTGCGCCCAGTTACCTAAGGGTTCGTCTGCGCACTACAAATAAACAAACTAAACTAAACTAAACTAAACTAAACTAAACTTTATATTTCTAGTGTTGTAATTTCTGGTGCAAAGCTCGATCACACAAAGCATATTTTTTTTAAAGTTCGCAGCATGGGCGATCCTTGTGCTATAAATATCATTATTTCTAAGAAAAGAACAGGTCATGCAAGAAATACAAAAATTCCAACTTTCCTAGAATGGGATCACTGGAAACATGCCCTGCATGAACACTGGTGTCCTGGGTAGGCCCACAATTGGTGCAAGGGCATGTTTAGGGAACTATGGGAATGGCAAACACCCCCCACACACACATGGCTGTCCTTGAGGACCATACGCAAAAGAAACACTGCAAATGTTTAAGCATTCATGGGTTCATTGTATACTTTGTGGCAATGGTAGTTCTGCCAACATTTTCACAACACCGCTAGTATTACTGTCAACCATTTCAGTATCGAATAACGACGGAGGGAAAGTCCTCTGGCAGATTTTTGCCTGGAGCCTGCCTGTTTTTTACCTCCATCCTAAAGTTGGAGGTAAACATTTCAAAATGGTGCAGGAGAAGTTACAACTTTTTTACAACTTGAAGAATTTTCTCAGGAAACTCAATAAATTCGAAGAATCACAACGAACCAAGCGTTACATTACCGAAGCTGTGACGCGCAGAAAAACAGAAATGAGCAACGTGTGCTGTGCACGCTACTTATACCACTGATAACATTGAGGTCAGTATGGAGACCTCCGAGGGACATCGACTCGGCCAGGCATCGACGCACAGCGCCCTCTAGTGGGAGAAAATATTTCTGAAGCAGCAAGCTGGATATTAGTAATTATCAAAGATAAGGAATACGTGGGAGGACACAATACATTCGAAAAAGGGTTACATGGGTATGAAGGTGGGATGCTAGGTGAGGGGATAAAGAGACACCAGTGTTACCACGTTCAAGGGAAGCACCACTGAGGTGATGTGCAATGAAAATAAAGCAAATGAGACAGAGGCACACATCTGAGAATGTGTGGGTCAGGGTAAAGGTAGGTATTGGGTTTACTTCCTCTAGCAATTTATTTTTGTGTCATACTGGAATGGGAGGAGGTGTAGAATCTGTAACCAGGGGGCAAGAGCCCAGCTTCAAAACCTGATCAAAAGTTGTGCAATCCTCGGCAAATGGTCATACAGATTTTGAATGGTGATTTTGGGCTGGTGCACCAAGGGTCTCTAAATTATACTTGCCCCCAGGCCAAAGGTTGCCAGTCTGCACTTGATACCTAAGCATAATCATTTCAAAATCCCTAAGATAAGGGATCCCTTGAGATCTCTTCGCTCTTCCAGTTTAGGACTGATACAGGGCCTGTCTGCTAAACGTACCAAGGGTCTTGGTAGATCCTTTCCTGCAAACGGGCCAGTTTCTGGAATGTCTTACCAACTGCACTTAGGCTCGAATTAGACCTTAAACCTTCAGGAGAAATCTGAAGACTCTTCTTTTCGGTTAGCTGCCTTTTCCATCCTCCTAAATATGCTAACCTGGGCTGTCTCGTCATATATGTTTAGTCTCACTGTGTCTATGTTCGCGCCCCAATGCCTGTGGGCTGCCGGCGCTTTATGAATACATAAATAAATAAGCTTGAAATCACACATCAATGTTGACTATCAGTAACTAACTTGCCAGTCTTGATCATGTAAGTTAGCAGATTATTATCCGTCCTCATTATGAATTTTGCACCATGATGATACTCTTATAGCCAAATGGAGTATGAGGAAGTCTAACCTGTGAACATGGCTATGTCTCTGAGAAGGCAAAAGATTCCTGCTTGAATGGGATACTGGCCTTACACAATACTCTCATTATTCCTTGTACAACAGTGATACAAGTACTTGAATATCAATACTGGGGCACAGGTAATCTTGTGCATGTTGATGAAGAAGGCATCATAAAAACCTGTTAAAGATTAACAACAAGATCATGGATTCTTTTGAGGCCGACATGGCAATAATAAAAAATATGAATTCTGATGGAATAGAAAGTTGGATTTATAAACTGACCAGGTAGACTGGGGGCAATATAATGCTGGGGCAGGTCGTATATAGTACAGGAAGCAGTATGGATTACGTACCTGGAGGATAGGACTAGTGATCAGTCTCAGAATTCCAGTCCTGAATACATGACTGGAGGATGGCCCCTGTCTTTCAGTGTAGAGGCGGTCAGAAATTCTATCCTTAAACACAAAAACTCTAGAGCCCCTGGCCAAATGGTTTGGCCAATGTGCTTCTTAAGAGAAATCCTGAGCACTGGGCCAGGATATTGAAGTTTTTGTTTGAGAAGGTTTGTCTTTCTCAGACCATCCGTGAGTCTTGGCAGCAAGCTGTACTTCTTCCGGTTTAAAAGAAGGGAGATTATATGTTGCCGGAGAATTAGAGATTGCTGTCGTTACTTGACGTGATGGGAAAATTATTATCGACATTCGTACTCAGAACTTTGCAGGCATGGGTGGATGAATCAAAGATCCTGCACTTTACACAGACCGGCTTCCGTGCTGGTTCCAGCACGACCCATAACCTCAGGGTCCTTGACTCTCTTATAAGAGGGACACAAGAAGCAGGGGGAGGGGCGCTTTATATAATCTTTGTGGTCTTTAAGGCAGCGTTCGACAGTGTCGATCAAATAAGACTTTGGGAGAAACTAAGTGAATGGGGATGCCCGTTGTGGCTTGTTAACATCTTGAAGGTTTCCATCAGTATACCCAGGCGGGGGTTCGATTTACAGATGATGGCATGATGACACGATCAATGCACAGGTACAGATTCGTATGAGGATGAAACAGGGATGTACCTTGGCCCCCTTGCTACATAATTTATATATGGAGGTTCTGACAGGATGGTTATTACCAACGGTTGGCTGCTGTCCGAAGCGAGGGGGATGTCTCGTCCCATGCCTACTTTACGTGGACCATCTCGTCCTGTTAAATTACACCTATGCTGGAGCCAAAGCCATGTTTACCGCATTGTGTAACTACACGCTGGAAAATATGTTTAAAATAAACATGGGGAAAACCAAGGTATTGGTGGTGACAGCTAAAAAAAGTGAAGTGCCCTAGTTTTAATACCCCCTGGGAAAGGTGGAATATGTAGTTTCTTACCCATATTTAGGCCAGGATATGAGCAGCAGAAAAACGTACAAGTACGTAGTTGAAGCTAAGAAAATATAGGCCCTTAGGATGACACAGCTGATATCTAAATTTGCGAGAGAAACAGCAGTGTTTACTTTTCATGGAATTATTATATTATATAAACAATGCTTTTTCCCCATGGTGCTATATGGAATAGAAGCTTTGGCACTGAGGGATCTTGCATGGTTAGATATCATAGAGGGGCAGTTTGGGAAATGGATCTTGAGGCTTAGCACCGCCACAACAATGCAATATATTAGACTGGAACTTGGGCTGACCTCACTTAAGGGAGAGTTGCTGAAGAGGTGAAGGCTTTTGCACTTGAAAAGCCATTCCAAACCCAAATGTCAACTGCTCCGTTTACTAGAGGTACCTGGTTGTAGTAACGACAGTTTTGAGGTGTTGGCAGCCAATTTACTTAAAAATATTGGATGGTGTCCAGATTATACCACATACAAAATGTTACAACGCATCTTTACAAGGAAAATCAAAGTGTGGGATTGGGCCAGTAATTACACCCACTTGGAGGCATTGCGTAGCCATACGCAAGTTGCAGGAGTAATGCATAAATACCTACAGCCTCAGCAGTACCTAAGGCAATGCTTGAATTGTGCAGTATTGTTCTTTCCACTAAAACTGTGCATCAACCAACTGCCAATTTTGGCATTAACTGGTGCACAACTAGGGCTTCCTTTAAAGGAAAGGTACTGTCATATATTCAAGAACCCTGACAGCTGTGACTGCAAGACATATTTTAACGGAATGCGCTACCTTTGGTGTAGAATTCATGACAACCCTAGGTAATTTGGTACATGAATATGAATGACTCTATTAAGGGCAAGGCCTTTTGGAATTACTGCCTGAATACAGACAGCCAAAGAGTGTATATTGCCTTGTATCAAATGTGGGGAATAATTAAAAAGCGCCTACCTGCAGTAAATTAGATGGTAAACCTAGAGATGCCCAATACAAATAAGCCATTCATTTTCTTGATTTTCTTGACAAAGTCTTGATGTGTTTGACGTGGTTTTAATTTTTTATTGTTTTTATGTACAATGTGTTAAGGTCAAATGGTCTTTAAGTCTTAAATGGTTTTAGAATGCTCTAGGATGCTTAAAATGAAAGATGTAATTATTAACAAATTGTAACAAGAAAGTTAGCATGTATGACTTAATAGTCGTAATTTAATGTGATATTCTTAACTGTTGCTAGACTATTGTAAGTGAAAAAAATGTACTCTCTCATGGTCCAATGTGTTCAAGCGCTATGTTGGTGTTGTAATCTTTGTACCTTCATTGTGCATGGAGGCACTGCCTTTGGATGGCTCTGTCAAGGGACTAATGATGAAAGCAAATTCTTTCACAAACCTTCTGTAATGATTCATGAAACCCAGAAAGATGTTCAGTTCCCTATGAGAATTTTGATTGGGCCTAGACTTGAGACTCTCCTTGAATTATTTTGTGCCCTACATTATTGAAACTTCTGTGTCAGAACTGGTACAGGCCCAATGACATCTTCAGTCCTTGCTCTCCTGCAAGTTCTAGGACATTCAATTGCTGCGTCCCATCAAGTTCTTCCAGTGTTGTTTTAAACACTGTGATATTGCTAAGAGATATTTGGACTTCCAGGCATGTCTCCGACAGTGTAGTCCACCACTCTCTGAAAAGTTGCTCGGGCCCCTGATAGGCCTTCCTTCCTTTCCTTGTGACTACAGTCAATGGTGTGTAGTGGATATGGAACTCCTGAATGACAACTGCTGCCTTGAGGTACTGTGTAGTAGTCTCCCTGTCAATATATTTAAACATATGATGGAGTGCTGTGAGGTATGCATGGAACCCTAGCCTGGAATGTAGGATGAGTGCTTGGTGAGTGTTCCACCGAGGTATCTGGCTTGGGCGCGGATGAACCAGCAGTTGTTCCCAGTGTAGTTGTCCATTTTATATTATGTGACCAACTGCAACTGTACCAATAAACTTACCTTAACGCTTACCTAAGGGTTAAGCATTGCATATCCACTCTGAGAACAAAGCCACTTCATTGGCTATAAATTGGTCTTCAGCTGTGGACAGTAAGAGGAACACAGGTATAGTGATGTGGTTGGAGGTAAGAGTAAACATATGGACAGCCACTGCCTCCCAACGGCCCATCCACTCCAATGAAGTAAGGGCAAAGTGCAGTGGTGTAACACAAAAATTAGGCCCCCCTGCGAGCCATGCTGAGGGCCCTCCCCCAACTCGGCAACAAATCATGGGTCGCACCACATTCTGGGCTGGCCTAGATTACCACACTTGCACAATACACATGAGCGTGCTGCTGCAGGGGTACATCACACACTGCACTAGGAGAAAGATATAAATATGTGTTTTAATGCATTATACAGCAGACTTTATGAGAAAAATTGGCTAAAAGGCCAAAGTGTTTTCAATTGTTTTGTAGGGTGACATCAATCTAAAAATCCAATACATGCAAGTCACCAACCATGCACAGGAACATTAATGCTTTAATTAATATAATTATTTGCTATAAAAAATGCCATGCCACAATGAAAACATGTCCAACTGGCTGCACAATGTCGACCAGTAATAACACGTAATAACATATTACAGTAAAGCATGCCAGGCCACATTTAGACATACCTAGACTGGTTGCACCAAAATGCCAGTCGAAGCAATAACACTTATTATGAGTATTTTATCACAGATGCCCAGAAAAATATACAATGCTGCAGTAAGAAATGGCTAGACTGGCAGCACGCAAATGCCAGTCTAGCCCGGTAATTACACCTAGCAGGACTGGTTTATCAGAGATGCCCAGTTTAAAAAAAGTCACGCCAAACTGAGAAATTACTAGATTGACTGCACCAAAATACCTCTCTAGCCACTAATACCACACAACAAGCCTGCTTAGCCAGCACATGGATGACCATTATAATTCATTGCACAATTCCCATCCCACCCACCCCCATAGACCCCCACACATCCTTTCTCCCACCCACCCCCTGTCCCAACCCCCAAAATCAGCTTCTCACCCCATAATTACCTCCACATCCCTTTTCCTTATCCCAGTGCTTACGTGTGAGGCTCCTTGCTCATAGTACTGGGATGAAGAAGAGTGGGACTAGGAGCAATGAAGATTACAAGTAACTAAGCCAGGTATTACCTCCATGTCCCTCTACCTCATCCCAGTACTTGTGTATGAGTCAAAGTGCCTCATACACAAGTACTGGGACGACAAACAATATGGCTATGAGTAATGGAGATTACCAATTAGTAACCAAAGGATTAAACACAAGTAGTGGTGCAACACCATGGAGCTGACTGGGCTTCAGAACCCCCCCACCTTCTTGACACTGTGGGCTATGTTGACTTGACCTGGTTGACATACAGAGCCGTTGCCGGACAGAACAGGACACAGATGTTAAACAGCACCTGGCTTTTGCTGTTAACAAAGGCCCAACAATTACTAATGTAAAGCATTTCACTGTTAGTACCTGAATTCAAATGCATAATTCTTTAAGCAATTGAAATCTTGATGTGGGTTTAGTACTTGCATGCCATGGTAGTGATTGGAAGAGTAGAGAGGGCACAGGAGACTGCTTATTCTCACAGCATTCCATAAGTGGGTGCTTTCAGACTTAAAGGAGCTAGTTAACTGCTTGTAACATTGAAGCTGCACTTGAATAGTCTCATTAGAATGCATAAAGAAGTTAGATGCCACACACAAATAAGATCGCCCCTCCCCCGCCAACCGTGAAGTTAGAACCTCTCCCAACATTTGAATGGTTAGCACCCCCACCGAAAATGAGGTTTAGTTGCGCCCCTGAACACAAGCACACACACACACACACCATTCAACATGCACACACACACGCATACCCAGCCGCCCATACATTTAAGTGTCTACCCTTTTAAGTGTGTACCCTTTCACCATACAGGCACACCCAGGCAGCCACCCATACATTTAAGTGTGCACCCTTTCACCATACACTTGACATGCTCACCCAGCCACCCATACATTTAATTGTGTACCCTTTCACCATACACTCACACAGGGAGCCACTTATACGTTTGAGTGTGCACCCTTTCACCAAACACTCACAGAGGCAGCCACCTACACATTTAAGTGTGCACCCTTTAACCATACACTCACACAGGCAGCCACCTATACACTAAAGTGTGCACCCTTTCACCATACAGGCACCCCCAGGCAACCACCCATACATTTAAGTGTGTACCCTTTCACCACACACGCGACACGCACACCCAGCCACCCATACATTTAATTGTGCACTCTTTCGCCATGCACTCAAACAGGCAGCCACCTACACATTTAAGTGTGCACCGTTTCACATTACACTCACACAGGCACATGTCATAGGGTTGAGGGGAGCCCTATCACTTCAAAAATTAAGGGTTTCTTTTTGAAGTCACTGCAACTTTATAAAGAAACGATTTCCGTTAAGGACCGAACCATAATGGAAATAATTTATTTATGAAGGCACAGTGACTTCAAAAAGAACCTATTTCTTTTTGAAGTCATAGAGCTCCCCCAACCCATGACATGGAGGCCTCCAGCCTAGAGGCTTCCATGTCATGGGGTGGGGGGAGCCTTCAGACTTCAAAAATAAAGTTTCTTTTTTTAGTCACTCTGCCTTCATAAAGAAATTATTTCTGTTACGCTGTAACAGAAATCATTTATTTATGTTATGTTATGTTAATTATATGTGTACAGCGCACATATGCCTGAGGGAATCTATGTGCTACGCAGCAGAGGTGAGACATTAGAGAGGGGGAAAAACCTAAAATAAAAAATTAAAAGGGTTTTCAAGGAGCAGTGAAAGGCCAGGTGGTCAGCAGTGGCTTGGAGAGCCCAGGGCAAAACATTCCAGGCACTTGTTGCTGCTACCACAGAGCAAGTGCGACCACCCGTCCACAGAAGTCAGACATGGCTTAACAGAATATCAGACTGGGATCGGAGGGGTAGAGCGGGAACATAATGGGAGAATTTTTCCTGTAGATATTCCACCCCCAATTTGTAGAAGGCCCGATGCACAATGCACAGAGATTTGAACAAGATCCGCTTCTCAATCGGGAGCCAGTGCAGTTGTCTTAGAAGCGGGGATATGTGTGCTCGAAATGGAGGGTGCAGGATAGCTCTAAGAGCTGCATTTTGGAGCAACTGAATCCTATTTACAAGGTATTGTGGCTGGTCAAAATAGAGTGAGTTGCAGTAGTCGGCTGTTCTCAGAGCCAAAGCCGTTACCACTGGGGCGTGAAAATGAGAGGATATAAAAGGAAGAGATTTCTGAAGGGTGCGCAGCTTGAAGTGACCAGATTTACAAAGTGCAGCTACCTGCTCTGTCATAGAGAGAGAAGAGATGAACTTCACACCCACATTTTCAATTGAGGGGGATGGCAGAGGAAAAGGGCCTAGAGAGACGGGCCAAAATTCTATGGTCCAGAAGGAGAGAGGACTGGCCGTGCCTACAACAATAACCTCAGTCTTATTGCCATTAAGTTTTAACCAGTTGGCAGTCATCCAGGCACCCAGATCCTCAAGGCACCTCCTATCCCAAGATGCAGTGTCTGGACGGGAGAGATCCAGGCGTACCAGGTTCTGTGTGTCATCGGCATAGGAATAGTACCTGAAACCCTGTGATAGAATAAGAAGGAGCAGAGGACGAATATAAATGTTAAACAAAATGGATGAGAGAGAGCAGATCCCTGAGGGACCCTGCAAGACAGTAGCACAGCTTCTGAGCGAAAAGGAGGGAGAAAAACTGAGTGGGACCGATCAGCCAGGAAGGCGGGAAAACCAATCCAGAACTTGGCCCCCCACACCAGCGTCCGATGGCCGGGAGATCAAGATGGAAAGATCAACTGTGTCAAACGCTGCAGACAGTTCTAATAAGAGGATTGCTCCCACACCACCCTGGTCGACTAGGCGGGTCAGGTCATCTAGCACAGAGTTAAGCACAGATTCAGTGCCTGTCCCAGGCCAGAAGCCAGACTGAAAGACATCAAGAAACCCAGACGTTTCAAGGAAAGACGACCGGAAAGGAGATACAAGAGCTTCCAAGACTTTCATCAGGGCTGCAAGAAGAGAGATGGGCCGGAAATGTGCAAATACGCCAGATCGGGAGATTTTTTTTTAATAGCGAACGCATACAAGCCTGTATCAAGGCACTAGGAATGGACCCCTCCTGAAATTACATTTTGCCTGCTGACGTGATGTAAGAGATCAAATATCCAGAGATGTCTTTAAACAGACCGAGCGGGAAGGCTTCAGCTGGGGAGGCAGATTTGAGGCCATGAATAGCCCCGAGTATATTCTGATCGGAGAAGACAGGGAAAGAAAGCCATGAGGCATTAAGAGCAGGCAGTTCAGGGGGAATCTGGGCAGCAGAGGGCTTATCAAATGCATCACTAATATCATTCCGAATGCACTCAATCTTGGTGTGGAAGAACGATGAGAGAGTCACAACGGGCCTGCGAGGGAGCTACGGAAGAACCCACCTTAGTGGGTGTGGAGAGGGACTGAAGCAATTCAAATAAGGCTTTAGGCTTATTAACCGCACTTTCAACCTTCTTTCCAAAAAATAATTTTTAGCCATAAGGATTGCTTTTTGGTAAGCAGTCAGTGCTAGCCGAAGGTCAAGTTATCAGCAGGCAGAGTGACAAAAAAAATGTATATATATTACACGGCATGCAGTAGTGGCCGTGTAGTTATGGTTAAGTTGCTAAACCCATACGAAGACGTGGATGAATTTGGATAAAACGTTGCCAAAAAGGTATATGGGGCCCGCTGAATTTGTTTGGAAAGTTCTGTGATGTTTCGTGGAGGGGGGGGGGGGGGGCAAAGTAATAGGGGGTTCCAAAAACACTTTTTTTTTCCATAGACTGAATGGTCAAAAACTTTGTGCACGCCTACAGGCCAAACGGCTGGACAGATTTAAACCAAATTTGCGGCAGGAACAGGGGCTTAGTTTTGAAAGCATGCTTTTGTATGTTTGGTGGAAATCTGACCAGTTCTTTGGTTGCAAAGAACTGAAATGTACATCTCAAAAATGTGTGATATCTGGCTCCGCTCCGCAGATCCATTTCCCTGTTCGCTCCACAGACAAAAGTCTCATTGGCTTGCAGTACGCCGTGTTGTCGGCAAACATTGGACGCGGCCGGTGGTTGGCTCAACATTTTTGGCAAATGCTGCCATGTTGTATCGGTGGACAGTGCAGCGCCGGAAGGGCCTGGAAAACATACTTTATACCACATGTTGGTGGGAAGAAGGGATGGAAAGGGAGGGGGAGTGACAAGTGGTTCATCTGATATATCTCATTAGGTGGAAAAAGGCGGTGGTGTTCCTGCATTATCCGTGCATACTGCGCCAATTCACGGGTACCTCCACATGCGACTACCTTGTGTGGTGAATGCAGGCAGCCTTCGTTACGGCATGATAGCTCGTGCGGCGAACTCTTTCCATGGTGTCTGGTGGCAGATGAATTGCAGAAGGGGAGTGCATTGCACATGACATAAACATTGTAACATAGCATGTACTATGTTGTGTTGCGTGTGGTAAGCATGTAGACCTTCCCATGCATGGCTGGAGCCTTTACACCAACTACTATGTGCCCTGGTTGCAAGGAGGTTTGACATTGTTGCCTTGTGTGTGTGGTTTGTCAGCATTGCATACATTGTTGGTTCCATTTGTGTGGTCATTTTAGCACATCCTATAGCGTTTAGTCCATGCCTACAGCTGATGGAGTGAACATTCCTGCAGTGTGTCAACTGGGTGCAATGTTCAAATAGTGTGTGCATAGAAGTGGATAGGGTTGAATTGCACATTTTATAGGCTTGGGTAGTGTCCATTGCGCGGAGTGCTGAGTATTGTACTGCACTATGAAGTATTGGTTTTGTGTACTTAATAGAGTGCTGGGAGCAGGGCCACTGTTGTGAGGATTTTGTGGTTCAGTTGCCAGTAACACCATAGTATGTGAATGAAAGTGGGTAGGGGTGCCGGGGGCTGTCTTATGTTTGTAGATTCTGCTAAATGTTGCATGTTTCCATGCATAGCTGTATTACGGTGCAGATGTTGGGTAGAAGTGCCGGTGGCTGTGGTACATTTGTGGATTGTGGTACTTGGTCACATGTTGGCATGCATGGTTGCATTACATTGCGGTAGGTGTGTCCAAGGCCTGAACTATTGGGTGCATGGCCAAAGGCTGTAGGCCATGCACCCAGGAGCCAAGGCCTTGACCACACCAACCGCAGCAATGCAGTTTTGACTCTGCATTAGTCAGAGAGTGGTGACCTGTAAAGAATGGTTGAGGAGCACATTTTTGACTTGATAGAGCACTAGAAGTGAGCTGACATGTGCATATTGTTGGTTCCTACAGTTTTCAATGTACGGCTGGAGATGGTGCAGTGACAAGTCCTGCAGTGTGCCCACTGGGTGCAGCGTTGCAATACTGTCAGTATAGAAGAGGGTAGGGTTGAAGTAGATCTATGTGCTTGGATACTCTGGCTTCTGCAGATTGGTGGGAGTAGGTCCAATGTTGTGAAGATTTTGTGGTTTGGTTGGCAGTGGCACAATACTTTGTGCATGGAAGTGGGTAGGAGTGTTGGAGGCTGTGGAATGTTTGTGGATTCTGCTAATTGTTACATGTTTCCATGCATTGCTGTGTTATGGTGCAGTGGTTGGGTAGACGTGCCACTGGCTAAGTTACGTTTGTGGATTGTGGTATCTGGCCACATGTTCGCATGCACGGCTCCATTTTGTTGTACTGGATGTCGGCAAGTCCAAGACTCTTGTGTGCATGGCCAAAGTCGTGATGGGTGCCGCTCTGGATGATTTTGGATGCTGAAATTGTGGATTCTTTTGCAGAACTTTCTACTGAAGGTGCTTTGGAAACACACGCGGTGTGCACTCGGAGTGTTTAGCGGTAAATATGGAGTGCTCTACAGAAATTATAGTGTTGGATGCAGAGGTCTTGGATGTCATTGGTGCATGCGTGTGTGAATATCCCTACCATTCGATGTGATTATAGTGAACAATGGGAGTAGAGGTTGAGGGGGTGTCCCCAGCACCCTTGTTCACTACAATTGCATCAGGGGTTGCAGGGGTATCCCCCACGACCTAAATAATAGAGTTGGAAAAAAAGGGACCCTGCAGCGCCGATTCCCATGCATATAGGTGAAGGGAACCATTGTCACAGAGAGTTGGCGAAGTCGGCGGCACACAGTGTGTGCTGCCAGAAGGTAAGTAAGGGGGTCAGGGGGAGTGGGTTGCAAGAAATGTCCACAGGAGACAAAAATGAAAGCTATTTTTGGTAAAATTACGTTGCTTTTTTCTCCGTCATAAATTTCGAATTCGAACAATTCATGGTAAACCATAATCCCTAGTACATTATGAAAATAACTAAATCTTCAGACTGCTTCCTTCCTTTCATCCCTCATCTGTAAAATTCATAGATCATTATGATATGATATGGCATTTGTAACGCCCCTGTACACAAGTGTTTCTAGGCGCAACAAGACAAGGAGGGGGAAACAGAGGGAGGACAAAACAACGATCTTACCAGGCCTTGTGCCATTCAGATTGTGCAAGTGCAGGTAAGAGGAAGGGGAGAGGTTCCAAGGGGGCTAGGGGGCGATGGAGAAGTGCAGGTGATCAAAAGTGCAGCAAGCGGGTGGCTCAGTGCAGGTAATCAGAAAGTGCAGCCAACGGGTGGCTCATAAGTGCAGAGAGAAGGGACTGTCGGGTAACAGATACAGATCACAAGTGCTGGAGGAGCCAAGTGGCAGTGTGAGGTGCAACTGGACAGGTAGGGACCTGAGCCAAAGTTCAGAGGGTGGTCAGTTGACCAGTGCGTGGAGCAGACAGGTCATCAGCAGGGGAGAAGAAGAGAGAAAGCGGAAGCGCAGAGGAAGATCTTAAGTGGCTTCCGGAACTGGAGGTGGTTCTGCTGAAGTTTGAGAGAGGCAGGGAGGCTGTTCCAGAGGGAGGCCCCAGCTGAAAAAAGAGATCTGTCCCCAACTCTCTGCTTGGAAAAGCGACTGACCATCAGAGGGTTGGAGGTGGATAAGAGGAGAGCTTCAGAAAGGAGAGATTTAGGAAGAGAGAGATCGAGGTAGTGTGGTCCCAGGCCCCAGAAAACCTTGTGGACAATGCAGAGGGTCTTGAACGTGATCCTTGCCGCCACTGGGAGCCAATGAAGAGATTTCAGAGCTGGAGAGATACAATCTCTGGGCTTGAAGCCAAGGACAAGTCTCGCATTCCTGTTCTGGATAAGTTGTAGAGGACGGAGAGTGGAGGCAGGATGATTTAGAAAGAGGCTGTTGCAGTAGTCCAGCATAGAGAGGGATAGAGCTCTGGAGACAGTGAGCTTCTGGGGGAAAGTGAGGAAAGGAATAATACCTCTGAGGAAGTGCAGGTGACAGTTTGAGTTCTTAGAGACGTTGGAGATGTGACGAGAGAAAGAGAGGGTGGAGTTTAAGATGACCCAAAGGTTCTTAGTCTCACAGGTAGTAGCAGGAAGAGGGTCCAGAGTGGGTGACCAGAGAGAGAGAGAAAAGGAGGGAGCTAGTGTTCCGATGAACAGGATCTCCATTTTACTGGCATTAAGGAAGAGATCATTGGTGGCACACCACTCCTGAATTGCGGACAGACAGTCTGGCATGAGAGAAGGTTTAGAGGTAGCGAGGAGAGCCTGAAAGAGAGCTGGGTGTCATCCGCATAACACTGAATGTTGGAGCAGAGAGCAACGATGCGGTGTGCAAGGGGTACCAGGTATTGGTTTTTCCAGATAGGGTACACTGTATGTATTTGAGACCGAGAGAAAGAAAGAGAGAACAAGAGAGAAAGAGAGAGAGAGAGAGCGAGAGAGAGATTTTTGCCTAGGAAGACCTTCTTCCATTCCCCTCCCCCACTAACCAACTCTATTCTATGATCTCCTACCACCTTACATTACACACGCACACACACATATCTCCAATAGACGGCGACCAGAGGTCTAGCCGTTAGCCAATAATCAAGCTATGTCTAAGCTCTCTTTAGTCCTGTCAGACTCCCAAACAACCATGGCTAACTAGACAAAAAGTACTGTAGTTTATCAGATCTTGGGCTCTGTCTTTTGGATAACATACTCCTAAGTGTTTCAGCCAAACCCATAGAAAGGAGGATGGCACTAAGGACCCAGGCAGCCTAACAGTTAACGTGCGTATCGTGCCCTTTTACACATGTAAATATGGCAAATACGGACCATTTAATTTTGTACTGCGTACCATGTACGCTTTGATTTATTCATTAAAAAAACATACTTTCCACCACTAGATGGCAATGTAGCATTTCTTTTGTCAGCAGCATAGCCTTCTTATGCATGATGGTGAATTTCCAACTGAAAGACCAAATCTGTGACAGCTAAGCGAGCAACACAATAAAGCACGCACCTTTTTAAAATGTGTTCATACCCATAACGTATGTGTTGGTAAGTTTTACTCTCTTGCAGAGGAGAAAACTAATTTTTACTCTCTTGAAATTGCATTTACGCTCTAATTTGAAAAATCATGCGTAAAATACTCCCACCTCAAAATCTTATCTGGAGCACAGGACCCAGGCGTTAATGACAAACCTCATTTCTTACAGCGATGTGCATTGCAAGGACAATGAAATTAGCAGGAGGGCACTATATAATGCCCTTTACTTTACACTACATTTTATCTTTCAAGCTCCCTAGTTTCTCCTGAGGAACCTCCTGCACGTTTTCAGCATCATTTTACAACATTCTTAAAAGATATGGAGAGGCCGCAATAGCAGATACGCCAGAGCACCTGGAGACCATGCAAATGGAAGAGGTGCATGGTATAAATCTCAATACCATAGCATAACCCGGCCCTAACTCTCTCCCAGAAACACCTGTGCTCCCTACTGCAGGGCCATTGGTTAATGGAGCCACCTGAGACTGTAAGGACCATCCTCGCACATGACTCTTAGCTATGCAACGCAGACATAACAAGACCTATTGTTACAATTTTTACACCTTTTTGCTCCAGTATGTGTGCTTGAAGCCCCAGCCCTTTCACTAGACCTAATCCGGCCTCAGCCCTCTCCCAGCCTCTCTGCTCACTTTGAACCTCCACCCCCAACCGCTTTGTTTTCCTCCACTCAACTTGGCCCCCAACCCTCTCCCTGCTTCACTTCTGCTCCCCTTGTACTTTTGATAATCATGGAGAAGCCGCCCCTGCCCTGCAAGCATAGCCCATAATCTTAGATGTATAATGTGTAACTGCTTCGCCCTGGTTTCCATATTTAGCTGCTGCACAAAGCATTCCAAGGTACTCAGGCAGAGATCATTACCTAGCAAGGGGCCAGAAGTTCTGCAAATTCGAGATTAAAACCTTATTGGACTGATGATCCTAGACCCCCACTCAAACACCCTTTCTTTCAGTACAACATGCTTTGACCTTTCCGCAGCCACCACAACCCCTTTAGGCTCAAGGACCAGGCCACGCGACTTGTAATTGCATTTTGGTCTGTGGCTGTGTGCTCTGTATGAGAGGTGTTTGAGGTCTATGGGAGACACTGTGGTAGACATCTTGGCTAAACAACTATGGATCCTGGAACCTGCACCTGTTGTGTGTCAAACACCTGAAAAACACTGTTTGCTGAAATGAAGGGAGTTGCACTGATGGCAAGGGTTTCAACTGGTCACTAAGCATAGCACATGTGCAAGTTAGAGTGGCATTTGAGATGGCTCTCAGCCTCCCAAGCCACATATGAAGAAAGGTGAAATGGGTGGTTCTCATATGAACCAAAGGTTCTTGCCTCCCATGACCCTCACCATAAGCCTTGGCATATAGCTTATGGTCATGAGTGCAGTCTACAGACTGTCCCCTTTCTGGCCTTCAAATTCACAGATCTTTTTTGCATGTGAGGTACGATGTATCTAATAGAGAGGGACAGAGAGAAGGTGAGAGCGAGGGTTTGACACTGGCAAAGTGAGAAGGTGAAATGGGACCTGCCTGCAAGATGTCAATGGTATGAGTACAAGGAGGACACCAGGTTGTTTTGCGTGTAAGCCCTACCCTCCTTGTACTCGTCCCCAACTAACATACTTCTCTTTAATAATATTTCCTACAGCCTTATACTACACACACAAATCTATCACAGACATTCACTACAGGCCTAGCCGCTAGCACATGAACACTTATCCAGCTACGACTAAGACCCCTTCATGAGCTGTATCACCTCTATCATTGGTTAGCCAGGCAGAAAGCACTGTAGTCTATCAGATACTGAGATCTCTCTTTTGATAGTATACTGCCAAGTGTTTCTGCTAAAGCCATAAAAAGCAACTCAGCACTCAGGACCCAGGTATATCCTACCTGCATCCATCCACATCAGTTTTGAATCTGCCTCTCCTGCTATCCTACTAACACCACCCTCTTTACCTATCGAGCCAGGAGCAGCAAGGGCAACAGAAATGTCAGAAGGGCACTAAGTAAGTCTACTTTACATTATTCTATATTTAGGTGGTAGAGTCCTTTTGTTTCGACGGTTCTGGCAGGTTCGATTACAGAGAGGGGTGTTTCTTTTACGGCATTTCACGATCAGGGAAAAGTGGCAATTAGCTCCCTGAAAGAGTCCCTTTGTTGTCAAAGACACACTGACGTGAACAGTCCTAGGAAAAGCTGTGTTATTTGTTATACGGTTAACTCTCTGCATACTAGAGTTAGACGTGGACTGCCCTCTCCTTGAAATTGTACAGCACGTGGGAAAGGGTGATTCAACACGTAGCTGGTGAACTACTTAAAATGTGCAAGGACATCGAATTACTACACAAATGCTGCACATGACGGGAAGTGTCCATTGCTAGGGTGCACCAAGCTCGGTCTTTGATTCTGCTTTAGACACAAGACACTACCTTTGCTGTCTGAAGTACGTGAACGTATCAAACACGTCACGTGCCCATTAGACTGGTAATGCTCGTCTCGTGGGTCATGGAGGGTTCCGATGTGTTCTGGTGGTTAACATGTTAACTGCGAAAACAGGAACCATGAGTTTTAATGGACATGCCAACTTGTTTTGGGTCGGCTGTCGCTTTTGTGCATTTGTGTTTTGATATCCTTGCTCTAAAGGACATCGAATTTGAAGAGCCAACGATCCGCACGTTTCCCATTCCCCAGCTACAGAAATCTGTACTGATTCACTCTCTCGGACAGGGTCCGCGCGCGCGCGGGTGTTTGTGTGTGTAACTTGAAACATATTTCCTTGTTCTCATGTGTTTTATGCAGTTAGTATTTTCCGTGAGAATCTGCGATCTTTTTCTTTACCAGTTGTATGTTATCGTCGTTTCGTTGTTCGTTAAGAAAAAATTAAAAGGGTATATAAATTATAGCAATGCTTCCAGGATGACTTCCAAACGAGAACATCCGTGTTTTAGGGTTTGTTTTGTTGGGAAACAGTGCCCCCTAGTGGAAAAACAGGAATCATATTTCATCATTTCTCTTTTTTGCCTTTTGGTTTTATTAGGAGCACATAATAAAAAAAAAAACACGTTAATGTTGGAGTCCATTTTCAGTGGCGCCCATCAATACATTCGTTTGAAACACAAAGTAAATGGCACAACGTACTGGAAGTACAAAGTAAATGTTCTATCACTGGCAAAAAAAAGTAAATGTGTTTGAACGAAATCTGACTGTACTGTAGGAAAACCTGCCAAATTCAAGTTGGCTTTTTTTCCAGAAAGAAACATTGGTAGCAAATTATGCTAAACAATTATCTATACCTTACCTCTGACTTTATAGACTTTTGTTCCAAACATCTGATTGTATATATGTGTAAATGACAACGCATTTCTCAAGATGACAAACTTAAGCGGGAAACGATTTGTAGGGACCCGGGTAAAATGTGATAGCGGGGTCCCCTTTGTACCCTTGCCTGGTTCCACGAGCCTACTTTCCAGCAAAAATAGCTCATTTTAGAAACAGAGCCTTAAAAATGTTTTTAAAAAATCATCTAACATTGATTTGAGCCTTCATGTAATCACAATACATGTTATTTATGATGCGAGATGCGACCACATGTTCTGCAGTACTGCACACATACTAATGATGAAACCATTTGGCTGCTTCCCATCAAATCAGGTCTTGATATTTAATGTTTCTATTCAGAGAAGAATATAAAAACCGAACGCTCCATCAAATAGCATAGTTGGTCTCGGATTCTGAACCCATAGGGATACGGTGGGCATTAGTATGGATGATGGCATGTGGCAGGATGTAGACCCCTGCCATGCATCGAGCGTGGAGTGCGTTTCATTTTCCTACTGTACACTTAACAAACGTAGGCAAGGGTTTCAGGAGAGCGAGGCAAGGGTTTCTGTGCCCGTGCTGGCATAATGCAGTGGCAAAGGACAATAATGGCTGGTATAAGTCTTCTGTACCATCATCCCAATATTTCTCCTATCTTTCCTCGTTTAAAAAAAAAAATCTACCCTCATTGGAAGGACATTTCTAAAAGCAAAAACAGCCCCCTCCTAAGACCAGTGCCTTGAAATGCAGCCATATTGCTTACATGTAAGCTCCTGACATTCTAGGGAATATTCCGAAGGGAGGAGAATTCTCAACAGTCATGTCTTTGATGAATGCGTCTCTTCCGAGTTTCCTTAGGTAGCCTCTACTTACCTCCTTAAAAGGCGGCTTCAAAGCTATCAAGAAAATGGCTGGTCGATGATTTCTATTTCTCCCTGAAGAAAAGGGTGATGTTTTGATCTTCTGATACCTTTTAAAGTATTTAAGTGGCCCGTGTTACAAACACAAATTAATCTGTAAAAGAGGGCTTTAATAGCCCAATTTGTGATGTTAGCATCAACATTATAATCCGCGTGCTGCAACAGACCCTGCCAACGGGGTCAATGCGATCTCCTGAATGTCTTCATGTGCAAAATCTGCTGGTAACTCCACCGCTTACAGAGAAATTGTAAAATGAATACAACCCAACAAAATATTGATCTGACAACCTGAAACTGAGACTGTTAGCAGGTGTGTACCTGGGAAACTTGGTTGCTCTGGTATCCAGCCCAAAAGGCAGTACAGAAAAAATTTACTTGGTTTGCATGCACCATCATGTTGAGTCAGCACCCAACTTGATATGAAAATTCATCTTAAAATGCCTGCAGAATATCTTAGCTTCTTATCTGTGTTTCCCTTTTGCACCTGTCTTGTTTGTGTGGTCATCGTATTGTGTGAGTGTTTCCTGCCCTGCACCACAATGCCTACAGGCTTTTGGCGCATTATAAATAAACAAATAAATAACATACCTGATGAAGCTGTCTATCCCAGTACATTGAGCTTTTGTTGCCAAGGTCAGATTTATTATAGTACCAGTTGAGGAAGTGCGGCAAACATGGTCAAGAGGCACGGCAGTGAATTGCAGTTCTAATTGTCTGTGAGGGACCTTTGAAACAGTCAGTCATTTTGTTTTATTCTACACTTTATTTTGTGACCTTAGAGCAAAGTTTCTATTGGACATTCTAAGAGAAAGCGGAATCAGGACACACAGTCTGGCATTGATATTTTTACGAAGCTTAACAGTCTGTTGCTATCTTTCGCTTTTACCAGCTTTCTGAAGAGTGCATGGTGGAGAATAAGTAAACTGTGGGGGAGGGGGAGGGGCAGGGGGCAGGCTTGGGATACTTTAATGCTGGAATAAGCTAGATCTATGAAAATGCTGTCATGTGAAGGATGTTGTGACTCAGATTAGTCGGCAATTTTGTATCATTGTTCTTTTTATCTGTCATTATTTACTCACAGGTTTTATGGTGTATATTGCTGTGCTGATTGTAATGGTTTTATGGATATGACACATAATTTGAAATAAACTTCTTTGACTGACAAGTGGAAAGTCAACCAGTATCCACAAATGGATACTGTTTTGTGTACACATGAAACAGGAGGTTTTACAATCCACAGATAGAAGAGCCAGCACAGCTTACTGATTAACTGCACTTTTCCTCCATGAGAGCTACAACAGGAGTTAAGATCATTTTCAAGGCAACCCCACTCAATACAAACCCCACTGTGAATTGCAGCCATAAGCCTGTGGTCTGGGACACAGATGTGCTAGTACTATAATGTGCCTACATCATTCCCAAATGTCAACCTCTAATTTGTTTAGGTAATTCCTTAAAGTTTGGGATTCAGTTATGCACAGCACATGTCCAAGAGTTTGGTAGAAAATGTCTGTGCCATGATGGAGATACGGTCCCTGGGCTTGAAGCCAAGTAGAAGTCTTGCATCCCTATTCTGGACAAGCTGGAGGGGGCGCAGAGAGGAAGAGGGTAGATTAAGGAAGAGGCTGTTGTAGTAGTCAAGCCTAGAGAGTACCAGAGCTCTGGAGACGTTGAGCTTCTGTGGAAATGTGAGGAAAGATTGATACCTCTGAGGAGGTGGAGTTGAAAATGGGATTTCTTGGCAAGGTCCAAGATGTGAGGGAGGAAAGAGAGAAAGGAGTCGAAGATGACTCCAAGGTTTCTGGCTTCAGATGCACAAGGAGGGGAGAGCCCATACAGGGTTTCCAGAGTAAAGGAAGGAAAGAGGGAGCAGGAGTACCAATAGGAAGGATCTTAGTCATGCTAGCATTAAGGCAGAGATCATTAGAGGCACACCAGGACTGGATAGCGGATAGGCAGTCACGAATGGTAGAGAAAGGGGGGGGCATCAGAGGGAAGTTTGAAGAAGAGTTGGGTGTCATCTGCATAACACTGGAAGCGAGGGGAGAAAGTGGAAATAAGGTGAGCAAGCAGAGCAAGATGGATGTGAAAGAGCCAGGGTGAGAGTTTAGAGACCTAGGGAACACCACATGTGGAGATAGAGGTGGGAGAGGAGAAGAAGCCCAGGATGGCCGGTCAATGAGGAAGGAGGTCAGCCAGTCCAGTGCCCACTACGAGATACCAAGGGTATCATGGAGCCATTTTATGAGGATGGAATGGTTGACCGTATCAAATGCAGAGGAAAGATCAAGTAGAAATAGGACAGCTGGAGAGTTAGTGTCAAGAGATGCAAACAGTTCTTCACAGGTGTTGAGAAGAGCGGTTTTCATTCCTCTGGATGCTCCGAATCCAGATTGATGGTCATGTAGGCAAACAATGAGCTCAGTATGCTGTACCAGTCGGGGGTAGACCAGCTTTTCATAGAGTTTCCCAAGGAAGGGAGTGATAGAGATGGGGCAGTATTTAGCCAGACATGAGGGGTCAACAGAAAGTTTTTTCAGGAGGGGGCGCACAAGAAAGTGGTTGAAGGAAGAGGGGTAAGACCCAGTGGCAAGAGATTGATTGCAGAAGTCAGCAAGTACAGGGGCAAGGGCGCCAATGTTGTCCTTAATAGTTCTGGAAGAACAGGGGGAGCCCTGTTTGGAGGAGACCTACGTAGAGCTGACAACCCCAAATTAACTTGTCTGATGTGATAGGAGAGAAGGAGGAGAGAAAGGCTAAGGGAGATTGGGAGGCCAGGAGTGGCAGGGGGATGGGAGGAGGGGAGGAAGAAAGACCGCTTCTGATGTGCTGAGTTTTTGCAGTGAAGTGGGTGGCCAGTGCATTGCAAAGGGCCAAAGAAGGAAGAGGTGAATTGGAGACTGCAGAAGGATTGGCTAGTTCCTTGCATATTTTAAAGAGTTCAGTCATGTTGTTAGATGCTCCAGAGACACAGACCTGGCTGTGTGCCCTTTTCTTAAGGCAAATGGTCAGGCGGACATGCCAGTTTGTCAGAGGATGAGCCAGTGGTCTGCCACTTCGGTTCTGCAGCTCGGCATTGGTGCTTCAGGTCTGCTAGATCGAAGTCGTACAAAGTGTTACACTTGGTGATGTGTTTCAGACAGAACCTCATGACTGGGGCAAGAGTGTTGAGAGTGTTAGTGATTGCGAGATGGAGGTTGCTGAGAGCAGAGTTGGAGGGAGAGTCTGCAGTGGGAGGGGAGGGTGGGATGAAGGTGGATGCAAAGGCAGCTCATTTCATCGGTGGTTGTCCGTGAACGAGATTGGCAGGGCTGGGGGAGGTGCAGTCAGACAGTTGAGAGGCCACAGGTGGGAGGAGAGGAAGGAGTGGTCTGACTAGGAGAGAGGAGTGGTGAGTGGGGTGGAGAGCAAAATATCTGTATGGTTAAAGGCATCCAAATTGTGTCCAGCTGAGTGTGTAGGACCAGAGGGGAGAATGGAGAGGAAGAGAGAGGTGCAGAGGTCATGGAACAGAATGGACGCCATGCATGAGGAGTGAAGGTGGATGTTGAAGTCATCCAGCAGAAGGAGTTTAGAGGAAGATGTCAGCAGAAAGGAGAAGAAATCAGCCCATTCAGAGAGGGACAAGGTGATAGAGCCAGGTTGCCTATAGATAATGGGAATGATCTTGGAGGAGGTAGGAGAGATGACCAGCTTGCAGACCAGGCGCTCAAAGGAGGAGTATGGCTGGGTGGGTACAAGGGAAGAAGGGACCCACTCCGGAAAGATCAGGGCAACCCCACAGCCGGAACAGTTAGGGCGAGCCTTAGAGATGATTTTGTAGGCATCAGGAAGAAGGGAGTCAAAAGAAGTGACTGAGCTGGCATTGGACCACGTCGCGGGGAGGGCGAGGATATCAAGATCAATGTCCTCAAGGAGGAGGCAGATGTCAGCAGAGTGTTTGATAGCAGAGCGAGCATTAAGCATGGCTAGATGAAGAAGGTCTGTGCCTTTGAAGGTTTTCTGAGGAGGGGTACAGGGGCGTGGTACACCAGTCGTAGGAGGGGTAAGAGGGAGAGGAAGGGAAGAGGAAGGAGTAGCAGGTACAGGGAGGCAGTTGATGAGGGACAATAAGCGTCAGTCAAAGAGGAGGAGGTTGGGTTGAATACCCTGAGCTATGATAGTGCCATTGCGTTAGACATTAATGATACACCTGGATGATGAGAAGCCCGCCAAGAGTACTTCCCATCTGGTGCCACGATTAATGGGTGAGGATAAGACAGGAGAGAGAGTAGAGGTAAGATGAGGGGTTCAGAGTTCGAGAGATGGGACAGAAAAGAGGATATCAGTTACAATCTGTCTAGAAGTTGCACTGACGTAGGTGTCTGCAAAGGGTAGACAGGGTTTATGGGCAGGAAATCTTTTTAAGACTTTTTCCTTCCAGACGTCATGAGAGAAGGATGATAGGTGTAAAGCAGTTAGAATAGATAGGTGAGATAGTGAGTGCCATTGTCATGATCCACAGAACGTGCCCTTTTTGGACTTCCTGGTCCTTGTCACAACGGGGCTTGCACTCTTTGATACTCCCAACATGGGCGTCTAACGTGGTATGCCTTGCACCAGCTTCCATGTCGGATGTAGCACATTCTACAAATAGACTATGGCCCCGCGGCCCCACACATCTCAACGCTATCGCTGGTAGTGACTAGACGTGTGCTCTGTAGTTCGCTGTACTATTCTCCTGTCCTTGGTTCCCGGACCCTCTAATTTCCCAATTCATTCCTCCCTCATCTCTTACTTTGTTTCCCGGATTTCGTGTGCCTCCTTCGTGTACACTTCCTCGCTTCCTGGACGTCCTGAGCATCCGAGTATCCTGGAACGCTGAACGCACGCTGGAGTCAGAGGAGACTCGCGCGGGTTTGTACAAAACCCGATCCGTACGCAGGAAGACTTCCTCCAAGAAATCCTGCAAGGAGCGATTTCAGGTGAGAAGGGGGGAATTCCATGATAGTTTGAGTCGCCCAACGACCGAAGTCGAAACCAACGTGGAACAGGCCATTCAGGATCTCATGCGTGGCATGCAAGAATAAACGACCGAGGTGCAGAATTTAAAGGCGGAAAACGCCACATTGAAACAACTGGTTTTGTCCCGCGATTCTGCCACAAAGCAAAGCATGCTACTGGGTGGAATTGTAGACAAATACGATGGGTCTGCAAAAACCCTTAGTGTATTCCTTGACTCTTGTTTAGTCCACTTTACCTTTAAGCCCTACTATTTTTCAACTCCCAGGGTGAAGGTGGGCTTTATAATCTCGCACCTCTCTGGGAATGCACTGACTTGGGCTACTCCTTTAGTCAATTCTGGAGATGCCCTCCTGGATGATTACGATGGATTCATACAGGCCCTTAAAACCATGTTTGATCGCCCAGAACAGGTCTATAGTGCCCAGGAACGTCTACTTGACTTTCGGCAAGGATCCCAGGACATGCTTACGTATGTCACACGATTCAAACAATTGGCCAAGGAAGCCGATTGGTCTTCAGAAGCAAGCTTTACTCTGTTCCGAAGGGGGCTAAATGATGAGATAAAAGACGAATTAGCCAGAGTGGCTCGTCCAAGTTCATTCCAGGCCCTTATGGGTCTTGCCATGCAGATAGACTTTCGTATCCAGGAAAGGAAGGCAGAGAGGAAAAAGACCAAGATGCCTTTCGAGAAGGTTTCCCTTGAGAACTCATTGAAACCCAACCCTACTCCAGTCTCTGGTTGCGATCCAGAACCCATGCAAATAGGGGCCTCCCGTCGACCCATATCCCCGCAAGAAAGGATGAGAAGGATCCACACAGGCTTATGCATGTATTGTGCCTCGGATAAATACCTAGTTAGAGAATGTCCTCTAGCCCCTCCACGGCGTTCGGGAAATGTCAGCTCCCGATCCTAGATGGAGCAAGGCTTCGGGAGAGAGATGTTTTCTCCACATCTATTCCATCCTTGAACTCCCCTGGACTGAACAATCTAGTGATTCTACAAGCCTTCCTATCGTCATCCAAGAATGAGACCTACCCTATTTTGGCCTTGGTGGATTGTGGGGCTATGGGAATATTCATTGATCAAGATTGGGTCTTTAAACACCACATTCCATATGAAACACGAAGTATCATGCAACCTGTGGAGGCGATCGACGGACGACCTATCTCTTAGGACCTATATCCTTGCAGACCAAAGAAATCCAACTCTCGATAAACCATCACCAAGAGTTGATCAAATTTGACATCATCAAGTCAGCCCATTACCTCATGGTACTGGGTATGCCCTGGTTGCAGAAACACAATCCTTACATCAGTTGGGCAGCAGGATCCTTGTTTCTTGGGTCTGAGTTTTGCATGTCTCACTGTCTATTACCGGATTCCTCCTTGACAACTTCCGAAAGCACGCCAACAGACCTGCAAGGCCCACTTATGGTATCAAATGTCATACAGGTTCCTAGGGCCTATCAGGAATACGCTAATGTGTTTTCAACTGCTATAGTCCAGGCCTTACCCCCTCACAGATTTGAAGACTGCGCTATAGATACAGAACCTTCAGCAGTGATTCCCTTTGGGAGGATGTTCATTCTATCCAAACCGGAAAAAAGGCCCTTAGATAATACTTGGATACCAACCTTGAAAATGGCACCATAAGACCATCTAAATTTCCAGCTGGAGCTTCGTTGTTTTTTGTTCCCAAGAAAGACACTAAAGAGCTTAGACCTTGTCTTGATTATCGTGGATTGAATCAGTGCACCCTCAAGGACCGCCATCCCTTTCCCTTAATCTCTGATATCCTGGAAGCGGTGAGAGGAGCTGTAATCTTCATGAAGTTGGATCTCTGGGGTGCCTACCATCTGATCCTTATCAGGGAAGGAGACCAATGGAAAACAGCCTTTAGAACACCCTTTGGTCACTTTGAGTACTTGGTCATGCCCTTCGGCCTTGTTAATGCCCCAGCAGTCTTCCAACGCTTCATGGATAGGGTGTTTTCTGACATGTTGTTCCTCTTCGTCATCGTTTACCTGGATGATATCTTGATTTACTCCAAGGATCCTCAAAAGCATGAAGAGCATGTAAAGACAGTTTTAGTACGGCTACATGAACACAAACTCCTAGCTAAACCCGAGAAATGCCTTTTTCATGTTACTTCTGTTCATTATCTAGGATTGGTCCTTAGTCCAGAAGGAATAGGAATGGACCATTCAAAGGTAAAAGCTATACTATCTTGGCCTGTTCCCACTTCTGTGAAACAGATTCAATCCTTCCTGGGGCTTGCCAATTTCTACCGGAAATTCATACCATCCTTTTCTGAGATAGTTCAACCGATCATTACATTATTGAAAAAAGACACCCCCTTCCTCTGGACCCCAGCCCAGGACAAGGCATTCCAATGATTAAAAACAGAGTTTACTCAAGCCCCTATCCTTGCTCAACCCGATATTAATCGACCATTCCTAGTGGATACGGATGCCTCTAACTATGCCATAGGAGCAGTGTTAAAGCAAGAATTCAAGGATAAATTAGAGCACCCCATTGCTTACCTCTCACGAACCGTGACTTCCAGCGAGACTCATTACTCCGTCTTGGAAAAGGAACTGTTGGCCATCCGTCAAGCCTTCACCGAATGGCGGCATCTACTTCTGGGGGCTAAGCATCCTGACCAGGTCCGTACGGACCATCGAAATCTTCAAGTTCTGCAATCTATGGAATGTAGGAATAGCCGTCAAGCCCGTTGGGCCTTCTTCTTTGCCCAGTACCAGTTCCACATCCATCATGTCCCCGGATCACAGAACATAATTGCTGACGCTCTATCTCAACGTCCTGATTACGAAACTCTTGAAGATCGGGCCTATCCAAAGATGTTTCCCCACACAATTTTTGTAGCTCAAGCAGTCAGTCTCCTGGAAGACATTCGAATGCAAACCCAGTCCCCTGAAATCTGGAAGGAATTCAAAGGAAAGAATCGATGGAGTCTAAAAACTAGAGATGGATATTTGTTCAAGAACAATGCCCTGGTCATTCCCACACAGAGACTGCAACTACAGATTGTTAACCTCTGTTATGACACTCATCACTCCGGGCATCGTGTTGTCACCAACACCCTTCGTCTCGTACAAAGACAATTTTGGTGGCCCAAAATGAAAACAGACATTCAACGGTACATTCAAGCCGGCGCAGTCTGCAATCAAAACAAACATGATAACAAGAAACCGGCAGATCTCCTACTTCAACCTACACTACCTTCTATACCCTGGGAGTTCATCGCTATAGACTTTATCGTGGAATGACCACCATCTAGGGGCTATACGACAATCATGGTCACCATTGATTTATTCACCCACATGGCCCATTTTACACCATTGTACAAATTGCCATCTTCCTCAGAACTCGCTAGCAGTTTCCTGGAACATATATTTCACCTTCATGGACTCCCTTCCAAGATCATAGCAGATCGAGGACCTCAATACATCTCTCAATTCTGGAAACATCTATGTCATATTCTAGGAATCCAACGTGCTCTCTCATCGGGTTATCACCCACAGACTAACGGAGCTACGGAACGTGTAAACCAGACCCTGGAACAATACCTTCATTGTTTCGCCACCAAAGTACAGGACAACTGGTCACTCCTTATACCAGTGGCTGAATTTGCTTACAACAACTCTGATCATTCAGCAGTCAAGACCAGCCCTTTTTAATGCAGCCAAGGATTCCACCCGTCAGTTCTACCTTCCATTCTCCCACATCCCACACCTGTACCAACAGTTGACTCCTGGATTGAAACTCTCATCAATGTTCACAAGGAAGCCAAAGAACATTTAGAAAAGGCCCGAACACACACTAAGCGTTATGCGGATACCAAAAGAAGACCAGGACCTTCTTATGCCGTCGGTGATCAGGTCTGGCTGTCCTCGAAACTATTGCCTCGACATTTATGACCAAACAAACTAGCCCCCCGTTACTATGGACCTTTTTCCATGAAGGAAATCATAAACCCAGTCTCATTCCGGCTCAAGTTACCAGACTCCTGGAAGAAGATTCATCCAGTTTTTCACACTTCCTTATTAAAACCTTACATCCGATCCCCTCGAAAATCCTGCAGACCCAATCCCGTGGTTGTGGACAATCAGCTGGAATATGAAGTATCCAGAATATGCGACTCCAGGTATAAATGGGGTCAACTTTAATATTTGGTCGAGTGGAAAGGATATCCTCCGAGTGAAAGAACCTGGGAACCACTTTCTAATCTGAATACCCCCCGATTGCTCAGAAGGTATCATCTCATACACCCGGGCAAACTTGGTGGAACAAGTTTTCGGAGGAGGCATGCTGTCATGATCCACAGAACGTGCCCCTTTTGGACTTCTTGGTCCTTGTCACAATGGGGCTTGCACTCTTTGATACTCCCAACATGACTGTCTAACGTGGTACGCTTTGCACTAGCTTCCATGTCGGACGTAGCATATTCTACAAATAGACCACGCCCCCACGGCCCAGCGCGAACGCTATCACTGGTAGTGACTAGACGTGTGCTCCGTAGTTCGCTGTACTATTCTCCTGTCCTTGTTTCCCGGACCCTGTAATTTCCCAATTCATTCCTCCCTCATCTCTTACCTTGTTTCCCGGATTTTGTGTACCTCCTTCGTGTACTCTTCTTCGCTTCCTGGACGTCCTGAGCATCCAAGTATCCTGGAACGCTGAACGCACGCTGGAGTCAGAGGAGACTCGCGCAGGCTTGTACAAAACCCGATCCGTGCGCAAGAAGACTTCCTCCAAGAAATCCTGCAAGTAGCGATCTCAGGTGAGAAGGTGGGGAATTCCGTGACAGCCATAGCAGCGGTGGAGAGATAAGGATGGAGGATGGAAGGAGAGACAGCTTGGCATGAGCGCAAACATACCAGGGGGCTTAGTAGCCAAAAAGGGGGAGAACAAACAGATGCACTAGAAACAGTTGGGTACAACAATTGTGAGTGTACTGTTGTTAAACACACCTATATATGAACATGCCCAAACAGCACACAAAGGCAGTAAAAGGAGGTAAAAAACATATAGATAGGCGAACAGCAGAGAACTGACTATGGCACAGCTCGAATAAACATTAGTGATTAATGAATGGACATCAGGTAGTCAACACATAACTCACAGGTGCTCTACAGTGGGAGGACAAGGTTCCAAGAGAGTCACAAGTTCTTGGAGTAGCCAGCTGCATATGGAAGGACTGTCCATGAGGTGGGAGGTGGTGGGAGGTGGTGGGCATGAGGCACTGTGGGGGAAGAAAAAGGCCCTGCCAGTCCTCCAAGGCCTGGACAGGGTCCTTTGTGGTGGGCCTTGGTGTCGGAGGGGCCAGCTATTCACCTGCCAGTTCCCAATTGGCTGAGATGAAGGAAAGGAGGACCAATCATCATAGGGCAGGCCAGGCAGTAGAGCACTCTGGTACTTAGGTGAGGCGGGCAGCCATCTTGGAAGGTGCTGCACACAAAGCACTGTCTGGGCAGTATGTCCAGATGAGATATTGTTTTTTTTCCATTTTCTATTACAGTATATGGTTTAAAAAGAAAACCTTTTACCAGCTTTCCATGTTATTATCAACACAGTGACGTCATTGTGTACAATCTCACGGAAAATAGAATGAAGCAATAACATTTTAGGGCTTATTTTTGCTGAGCTTCAATTAAGACAAATTGTTCTTTCATGAAATAGATTAAGGCCAATGGCAAGAATAATTGTTCTCCCAGCCTCATAATGGACCACCGATCATTGACAGAAATGAATGGTTGGTTGTTGATGAATTTCCCCAGCCATTTAGTCCTTGCTTCAGTAAGTTCTGGGCATAGTAACACTAAGTGTTCCAGTGTTTCCTTGCATGCAATCCTTGTGTGCACACAGTCTACAGGTGAAGCCAGGGTGGTCTCCACCTGACCTGCCCCCCAATATTTCTCTAGTTGGAAATAAGGTGAGTCAGAAACGCAGGAACTGAGAGTGATAAAAAGGGTTTGGAAATTGTTACAAGTATGTAGGTGTCGAATTTAGTTGTTTACAAGGGGTGAGGAGCTAGTTGTCGGGACAGATAGGTCCCCTGCACAACTCGTCATCTATGTGAAAGGTTAGGCCTGCAGCCTAGCACATGGTTTTGTCAGGGAACCAGACTCCATGGTTCCCAGGAAGTTTGAGGAGAATTGGGTGGGTTGACAAAACCTAGTTGGTTGGTGGCGCTGGCGATATGGTTGGTACCTCAGTAATGTCACTAGTTATTCGACAATTCAGTCCAGAGTTTTGTTTGTGCAGGAATATTTATTATTTCAAGTGTAACATAACACCTGGGGCACAATGTACCAGGTTGGTGAACCATAAAAGCAAAAACAGCCGGCACGCGTTTCAGCAGCTTACCAGCAGCAACCTGGATGCACACGGACTACCGCCTCTTATCCGCTAACCAGCATCTACCCAGCACCCTACTCAGGGTAATTCTCTTCTTGTTCCGATGGAAGCCCCCACCCCAACTTCAATGCTTTGAGAAAGACTGCGGTTGAAACGCGCGTCGGCTGTTTTTTCTTTTATGGTTCACTAACCTGGTACATTGTGCCCCAGGTGTAATGTTACACTTGAAATAATAAATATTCCTGCAAAAACAAAACTCTGGACTGAATTGTCGAATAACTAGTGACATTACTGAGGTCCCAACCATATCGCCAGCGCCACCAACAAACTAGGTTTTGTCAACCCACACAATTCTCCGTAGAATTTAGTTGTCGGCTTTCAGGGCTCGCTTTTCTTTATCGGATATTTCTTGTTGGGTCTTTATCCAGTCCTGCTCCAGCAACTTTTTCTTGACCTTGCAGGATTAGTTATTAAGGTTTCCTCGGTGGTCTCTAGGCTACTCAAAATACTTGTACAGATTATTTTCCATTCCTTAAGTGTAGCATTACGTCCTACCTGCATTGCAGCTTGCACCATCTTGAAGCCCAAAAGTGGTTCTTGCTGGATGCACTTTCCATAAAGACTCAACGATTTCCATACCCACAGTCGTGTATAAAGAGGACGAACCCAATTCCATTTGAATAGCCTGAACTGGGGTACTCCTCGGGAGACCAAGGATCTTTTTCCAAAAAAAGGCCCTCCATTAAGGGCCAGAAGGACTGCAGGATTGAGAAGAAAGCTTCAGCTCCATATGAGAGAATGGGCATCACCTTCATAAGGTAAAAGGACAGCACTGGGGTGATAGAAAACGTTTTCTAGGATAACCCGTGCCTGTGAGGATAGGTTTGCCAATTTGCTCCTTAATACCAACTGTCTAGGACCGTCAATGGAGGTGATGTTTAGGCACATGCCCAATATGTCGTGGAGCTAACCTTAGTTAATTTCTCTCTATTCAGGGACCAGCAGCATTTGTTTCCGGCTTATTCCCACTGATGTTTCCAGTATTAGTACTTGAGACATTTTGGGGTTGATTTTGAGACCATTATTGTACACATATTTTTTGTTCAGCTGTCTCTGCAGACCGATCAGTGTTTGGTCCACCAAGACAAGGTCGTCCGCTTACAAAAGTCTGTTTAGTGGCTCCCCGGTGAACTTCGGTGGAAAGCTTTTTACTGTTTTTAAGGTGTCGTATATGTTGGATACAAAGAGATTAAATAGTGCTGGTGCCAGTGAGCATCCTTGCTTCAGGCCCTTCGAGGTCTGAGTAGGATCAGAGAGAGTGCCTCTAACATCTAGGCTCACTCTAAGGGAGGTCCCTGAGTTAAGTTCTTTCATGAACTCCAGTAGGTCACCTAGGCAGTTCCATTTCTCAAGGCCACAGTTTACTTTGATCGATGGTGTCAAATGCCTGTGCCAGGCCTATAAAGGTAAGGTACATATATATTATTTTCTCCTGGATGCGTCCCTTGAGAATATTAATGAAAAACACGTTCAGTGCCATGCCCACTACTTCTACGAAACCGGCCTGTTGTGTGTCATTGATTCCAGAATTGGCACTCCACTTTCTTGCAATATTAAAGCTCCAAAGATTTTTCCCGCCACGTGTAACATGGCAATAGGCCTGTAGTTCGCAGGAACAGGTCTATTACCCTTTTTGAAGATGGGAACTATAATAGCTTTTTTACACGATAGGGGAATCTGCCTCTCATTTTTAATGTGATTGAATAAAGACCACAGGAAAGAGGCCCACAGCTCAGGATTTTATTTGACCATAGCATTCGACTGCCCATCTGGATCCAGAGCTATACAGTTACTAGCCTTATGAATTAAGGTCAAGATGTCGTCTCTGCTGGTCTCAAAGCTTCAGCCAGGTTGCCTCTGGCTTTTTATAGCTTGTTTTGGCAGCTCCTTCCTTTTAAGCAGAGTTGAAAAATGCCTAATCCAAGCGCTCGCTCGTACTGTATTTGTTGTAAGCGCTTCTTAGGATGCATTTATACCATTAAGCTCTTGCCATATTTCTTTGGTGTTTTTGGCCGCTATGTTATTCAATATATTCTTAGAGTCAAGCTACAGCATCTCTTGTCTCCTACCTCTTATCCAGTTATGATCATTTTGTTTTAGCTTTTTTGCTTTTGCAACTGCGTCCTTAGTGCCTATCCTTTTAAGGCGCCTCAGACTGGAGTGTGGGATTTTCTACCTCTTGGCCAGCTGGATGTCATAGATATGCACTGGGTGAAAGGAGTTTTTCTGGCCAACGGGTCTATGTTCAATGAAGCTGAGCATTAATGCAGGGTAATCCAACGTCTTTTCCACTGCTACAGGCCCAGTTTGTTTTAGCTGGGCATTAAACCTGTTTGTCAATGTTTTAATTCTCATTAGGTTGATAACCAGTCTATTTCGGCCCAGGCCAACGCCCACAGCGGCTGTGTAGATTGCAGGCAGACTTTGACCAAGACCTGAGCAAGTGGATGTTATGGTCACTATGATTGGTTACCATTACTTCCAGGTCTATAATAAATATCTGCATGTTGTCAGAGACAAAGATATAGTCAAGGATCTTGCCGCCGATTGTGTTTTTCCATGTAATGTTCGGTGGGCTATTACTCTTCGTTGTTCTGATTAGGATATCAATGCTTCTGCCGAGCATTTCATGTCTCCAAGTCAAGCCTCTGGATTCCGATTCAGTCGCAGTTAGGTTTCTTAATTTAATAAGGCTTTTGTTTGCGTTGAAGCAATGGATATTTAAATCACTGCAGATGATTATGTAAGGGCCAGACCATCGTTCTCTAGATCTGTCTACAATGTCCTGAATGGTGGACTGCACAAGTGCAGTCACTGGCGAAGCCGTATTCCAATAAAGGTTGCACAGTATCATCGTCATGAGCCTTGACCGGTCAAGTCTGTTCATCTCAAGCGTAAGGGCCTGGATATACGGGGTGTCATTATCCTCAGCCACAACCTTCCAATTTAATGAAAGCTTAAGTGCCATTAATAGTCCTGACATAGGTCGGCCTTTGGGCCCCTTGGTAGCTGGGTTTAAAAAGACCATGCAATCTGGTAGAATGGGCACACCTCTAAACCAGGTTTCCTGTAAACAGATCATATCCGAAGTGTCACCTGCTAGAAAGCCCTGTGTGAAGAGATGAAGACAGCCACGGGTATTCCAGCTACCAATCACAAGGTTATGTGGATCGGTCTCTCCTAGCTGTTATGTTCTATTCGGACCAGCTGCTACGGCTCCAGCCCACCAGCTCCAATTTTGATCTTCGGTTTCTTGGGGAGGTTCCAAAGAGCCCCCTGCAGGGTGTTTTTGTAGGTCCTTCATAATAAAGGTGACGGACAGTTTGTCTTAATTGGAACCAGGCAGGTATTCTGGGTTCCCGGCAGGGCAGGACAGGAGTCAGCCATCCAGGGAGGTGCTTCTTAGCCATATCCCCGCAGCCCACAAAACACATGACACACTCTGCACCGCTCCGCTTGGGTACGGAGTGTTTATCGAGTTAGCCCCTCCTCCAGCAGCAGGTAGCACAGAAAACAGACCTTCCAGCAGTCTGCAGGGTCAGCTTAGTCCACAAAACACTCAACACACTCTGCCAGATGGCCAGATGAGATATAAGACAGGACTCATGCCCTAGAAGATGAAGGTGAGCGCTCCAGCAATAATGTAAAGCCCAGCAGGGCAGGTAAAGCACAGACTGCACGCTTCATTGTGCATGAGGTAAAAAAAAATTTAAAATATGCCAAAAGCCCTGTGGAGTTTACCTCATGTTGACTGTGCAGTTTCCAGTCTCCTGCAGCCTTGTGGCAGCAACAAGGTTTCTCTCACTCCGTGAAGACAAGTGAGGCCATCTGATGCACAGACAGGGGCCTTAGATTTTGGTAAGATTTAGCCTGTGTTTTTAAACTAGATAGGTTGGTTTGAAATATATAATTTCTTGGCAGACAAATGAAGAAACAGGTGTTTCAACATTGCAGTTTCAATGGAAGTAATGGTGGTATTAAGGGTGGGGCTGTTTTGAGTGATATGGAAGTGCAAGGATGTCGAAGCAGGAATCTGACACAAGGGTGGCATGGTTTTGGTTATACACTTTTATATGTGTAAATAAGAAAAAATCCTCACTATCCTGATCTGCTTAAAGGGGTTTCTCTGCCTCTAAAAGGGTCCATCAGAATGTCTGTCAAATTAATCTCCTCTATCCTCATAGACGTCTTTATGGGAGGGTGAAAGGGGCACTTGCCCCGGGCCCCCACCTTAGAAGGGGCCCCTAGAAGGAGCCTTATTAAAAAGAAAAGTCAGTTTCCCTAGGTCAACAAAATTAAATATCACACATCAAGTTTTTCTATGGTGTGCTGCAAAGACCAAACAGATTATCTGTCTGTTGTTCAGAAGTACATTTTGTTCTGATCTTTTCATCCTGTAATGCTATGTTCACTGTGGTATACATAGTTTGTGTGGCAAATTCTCACCTTTCTGTGGGGATTATATTGATCATGTGCAATAATAGCCAAAGTTGAAATACATATTGATACATTTGAGTGCCCGATGGTTCAGAGGATAGCTCAGTGTGTTAAGCACTCATTGCAGAGATATGCGTTCACATGCAAGATTACACTACCAAATTCTAGCTAGGCCGACTCAGCGTTTCCAATGTATGAAGTTGTTAAGCCTGCATGTATATGTACTTTATTCTATAACACTCCATCTGTTATCACCAATGTACCTGCACTAGATAGCGGTTGCTATAGAAACTAACATAGCATCAGTATGGTGATGGTCTAGAAATTGGTTTGTTTAGATGGGGAGTTGTAAAACCTAGGCAGGCACCTCCAATGATGACAATAAAGTGTTAGGGGTGTTTATGTATCCAAATTCCAGACTGTGGATCAAAAGCATCCATGCGTGGATCCTGGCTTTGCCAGCAGACGATACAGTGATCCTGGACAAATCTTATATCACTGACAGTACTGTAGCGCCTTCTATGAGAAAGGTTTTCATCTCACATACTGGTGGCATTGTTTGGCCAATTACCTGATCTTTCCTATCATGTAGGCCGTTTGAGTGGAAGGAGTTCTAGACAGAAGAGAGCAGATCAGATATAGCAGGCCTCTTACCAGCACATCTTAAGGTCTGCTTATGTGACAACAAAACAGTTTGCTCTTTTGTACAATTCAAATGTGTTTCTGCATGTTTTTAAATACCATTGCACAAGCCTGTGTTTGGGGTGTATTTAAAGCTTTACAATACAAAAGAGAAACCTATCTGAAATCTTTTAAGATCACATCCATTAGTATGCTGGTATTTATTTACTTTCCTTGATGATGGAGACAATGAAGCTAGAATAATTTCCATTTTGAATAATATGTTTCCATAACGTTTTGTTTTTTAAAATGTTTATATTGGGTTATGTGAATTTCATATTTTCCAAGTCAGTTCTGTAAAATGTGATTATTTTAGTTCAAGGTAAAAACTAGAAAATAAATTGGTAAAGAGCAGAAATTATGGTTACGAATCCCAGCTTCACCTTCTGATCAATGTATGATCCTGGGTATATCATTTAATCTTGTATTTCTTCACCTGTCAAAATTGCAAGTCCCTAAACCTTTCACAATGTCAGCCCTTCAGAGTGATTTTGTTCTCAGGGTATGACCTTTAAGAAAGACCAGTTCATGGTTTCACTGGCTATATATAGTGTTGCTTCCTCTATAATGATAGTGAGCATTGATATGTTACACACCACAGCCACCTGTTTCTTTGCTCTCAAATGGCAATACTGCTTGAAAACCATGTCCCAATTCTAATCTCAGTCTGTCTGGATACAGACACCTTCTTGGTATCTTCAAATCGTTATCCACTCTATGCTACGGTATGTGTGGTTTTATCTTTGCTTCCCATTGATCGTCTGTATCCATGCTTGAGCACTTTTGTTGTTTCGGAGGCAGCTAATTTCAGACTATTCTGGATTATGTGTACCTTTCTCATAAAATCTGTGGCATGGATTCATACTATGTCCAGTATACCTTCCACCTGGCAGCCATTGATGACGTGTTTGCTGTATCTATGCTTGAACACAAGTACCCTCGCGTAGACTGCTAATGTTGCCCTTGAAATGCTACTTGTTTATCACTATGATTACAACATGAATGAAGAGAAAAAGGTATCTGAAAGGAAGTTTACCATGCTTATTTTGATCTCTGCGAGGCAGCATTTCAAGCTATGGGTTGTTATCGTGTCACGGGGTGCGGCGCACTAGATATTGTATATCCCT
The DNA here is from genome assembly GCF_040938575.1 of Ambystoma mexicanum. Taxonomy (NCBI): domain Eukaryota; kingdom Metazoa; phylum Chordata; class Amphibia; order Caudata; family Ambystomatidae; genus Ambystoma; species Ambystoma mexicanum. Next base: position 82,716,832 of record NC_090941.1, read on the forward strand.
TAATTCCTTTGGTTTGTTGGAGGGGGACCACAGAGGTGTCCATGCCCCAGGCCCCCAAAGTGCTTAAGTTAGCCCTGACCATCCTGTGTCCCAACCTACTTCTATCCCTCACACTAAACTAAAACATAAACTAACAGAAAATTCCTTCTTCATACGAATGGCTTCCTTCTCCTGCGTCTCAAATGGTGTCCAAAAGAATATTCTCTTCCAACACAAATGTCAGGGGGAATGGCTCCCTTCTCCAGGCTTGCGGGTTTCACCCAGTCTTTATGCAATTTCACCTCCAGAAGAATGACCCCCTTCCCCTGGTGTAGATCTATACAAATTTCCAATAACACCAAGGGGAATGACTCCCTTCCCCTGGTCGCTCCAGCACCACTTTACGCTCAGAATTAAGAGAATGCCTTCATTCTCCTGGTATTGTTTGGTACAGTTCACTACAAGGACAAGGGGAATGACTCTCTTTCCCTGGTGTCTCCAGCACAATTCTCTGCTCAGGATTAAGAGAATGCCTTCCTTCTTGTGGTATTGTTTGGTACAGTTCACAACAAGGACAGGCGGAATGACTCCCTTACCCTAGCACCTTTATCACAACTCTTGCTTCTTTACCAGGAGAATGACTCCCTACTCCCTAGTATTACTTGGCAAAGTTCACAACATGCCAGGGGGAATTACTCCCTTCTGCTGGTGCCTTTAACACAATGCACAAACAAAGAGGTGATGGCTGGAAGGTTTAGAATGAATCTTAACCTATGGCACTGCTCTGGGCAACCCTCCAGACCATCGTTCTTTGCCTGCTAAGCCATTACAGAAGGTGAAAGACCATATGCAAATCAGGCTTGGTCCCACCTCAAAGGGGGAGGTCCAGACCCAACTGCTAGGTCACATCCCTTCTGCACGATACCACAAGCATCCCCAAACATGTTTTGCCCTTGTTGGGCCTTATCACTGTAGTGTAGCTTGGGTTGCTGGGTCCAGCATGCACAGGGCACACGTCTGGGCATACCCGTCCCACTCAGGTTGACACAGCAAAAACAAAGAGGTAATGGCTGGAAGGTTTAGAATGAATCTTAACCTCTGGCATTGCTCTGGGCAACCCTCCAGACCATTGTTCTTCACCTGCCAAGCCATTAAAACGGGGGAAAGACCATATGCAAATCAGGCTTGGTCCCACACCAAAAGGGGCAATCCAGAGCAAACTTCTAGGTCACATCACTTCTGCACGAGAGCACAAACATACCCAAACATGTTTTGGCCTTGGGTCTCTAGGCGCAGCAGGCATGGGACCCACGTCTGGGCATACCTGTTGCACTCAGGGTGACAAAGCAAAAAGAAAGAGGTGATGGCTGGAAGGTTTAGAATGAATCGTAATCTCTAACATTGCTCTGAGCAACCATCCAAACCATTGTTCTTCGCCTGCCAAGCCATTACAGAAGGGGAAAGACCATATGCAAATCAGGTTTGGTCCCACTCCAAAAGGGGCAGTCCAACCCAAACTGCTAGGTCACATCCCTTCTGCACAAGACCACATGCATCCCCAACAATGTTTCTGTCTTGTTGGGCCTCGTCAGTGAGGAGTGCCACAAATCATGGTTCTGTACTAGGAGCAAGATTCCCTTCTCCTGGTATTGCTTGGCACAATTCTTTCTTATTACTTTCAGCTTCATGTATACTTTGCCAGCCTGGTTTGCTGTTTGTAAAGTCCCAAATCTTGTTGGATTCCCAGAACCTGCTCTGGTGGTCAGTGGTTCTTTCTTTCCCACTGTGATGAGGAAGATCTCCTCTTATGCTCTCAGTATCTGTTTTCGGGTCTCAGACCATTCTCTGGTTGTCAATGTTTTTCTCTTTCCCACTTTGACAAGGAAGATTTCCTCTTAGACTCTCAATATCTGTTTTCGGGTCCCAGATCATTCTTTGCTGGTCAGTGGTTTTCTCCTTCACTCTGTGATGAGGAATATTTCCTCTTATCTTCTTGGTATCTGGTTCCGGGTCACATGCCCTTCTTTGGTGGTCACTGGTTCTTTCTTTCCCACTGTGATGGGGAAGATCTCCTCTTATGTTCTCAATATCTGTTTTCAGGTCCCAGATCCTTCTTTGCTGGTCAGTGGTTTTCTCCTTCCCACTGTGGTGATGAAAATTTCATCTTATACTCTCGGTATCTGTTGTCGGGTCCCAGACCCTTTTCTGGTGGTCAGTGGGTTTCTGTCAGCCACTGATATGAGGAAGATGATGCTAGAGACACAACTGATGCTGGCTAGCCACAATAGTCGGTCCACTCCCACTGGGCCAAGGGATAGCTCTTTGAGCATCTCTCCTGCCTGTTCCCTCGTACCCTCTCCCATACCTCCCCTTACCTTCTTGGGAACTTTGGTACATCATACACCTGAAAGTCACATGTGGATTGTAAAAATCCTTTGCCTCTGTTAATGACTTAATACTCATCCCTCCTCAGGGCCACCTTGCACCATGGTTAGCACAGTCAATGACTTCATGTCTCCTGTGATTTTCCTCATCCTAGTACTTTGGCTGTATCTCCTTCACAAAATTGGGTATTTTCCCTGATTTTTATTTTACGGGGGATCAGGTTTTAAACGGTAAAAATTCAGAAAATATACAAAAAACAAAAAGCTGATTTCCCCTCTCTCTGTCCAAAATAGCGAAATTGGTACTTCAAAGGAGTTTTTATGACCACATCATCAGCGCCATGAAACATAACGTAAAGCAATGTTGTTCATAATAAAATTCAATTTTTATTCAAACACACAAAAAATGTTATTTTACCAACACAACATTTGTGATGTAAATTAACAATTATTAAAAAAAGCAATAACTTAGAAAACACACCTTTGATCAAAATTAACAAATAAACATAACAGAAGGGGATACAAAGACCAATGAATGGGGTAGCACAAAGACAAAGAAAAGGTGGGACAGAAAATCACTATTGTCAGAATCTTTCACCTATCTTCCTAAGGTAGATGGGGCACTCTTTAGTGTTTATTTTGCACTTTTGTCACAGTTCATTTGAGCATTTTATCATGTATCACCCCCCTATTTCTATAGGACACTAACCTTCATTTTATGTTTAGACAGGAGAGCAAAAAACACAAGACTTAATTAGTTTCGGTCTTTTTTAGATAGTCGACATGTTTCTGCCACTTTCCCACTAAGATACTATCTCTAGTGTCCTATTAACGTAATTCTGCTGGCCTTCTTTAAGGACAAGGACATTTCTTTCAACATGGCATTTATCTTCCATACCCCCATGGTATGCAATTGGTCGCACATAAAAAATAAAAAATAAAACAACTTGATGATTCATGTCAGTCATCTCTTAGACATCTGCAATCATTTGAATGGACACACGTCGGTCTTATGAAATCCAATATCACGTGTAAAAAGGAAGCCATTAAGGTAAATTATCGCCAATCTTTTAATAAAACTGGTAAAAATCTGTTGGTTTGGGAGTTCTAGGAAGCTCGCGCTCAACCTCTTTAATCGATTTAAAAGCTAAATGACCTGTCAGCTAAGGCATATCCCCATGAAAAACACACATGGAGGGAAAGACTGATTATGGTGTAGCGGTTTTTGACAAAATGTTCTCCTGTCCTTAATTCTGTGTGCACAAAATTCATTTGGTACACCTATCGCCTCAGACCAGGTGCTGTGGGCCCATGAATACATGAAGCATAAAATGTATGTAGAATTGTTGTAATTTTGCAACATTAAGTCCCACCATGAATCATCAAGTTGTTTTTTATTTTTGTCAATTTCTTTTTTATGTAGTGCGACCAATTGTATACTATGAGGATATGGAAGATAAATGCCATGTTGAAGGAAATGTCCCTGTCCTGAAGGGCAACAGAATTACGTTAAAAGGACACTAGAGATAGAATTGTCTTATTGGGAAAGTGGCCAAAACATGTCGACTATCTAAAAAAGACCAAAACTAATTAAGTCTTGTGTTTTTTGTTCTCATGCCTAACTTTACTAACTTTGTCAATGCCTCTTTCAATACGAATACGGTCCCAGCCAGTAAAAAAGAAGCATGGGTAACCCCTTCTCTGAAAAAACCTTTGCTGGACTCAACAGTAGCTGCAAACTACCGACCAATAACTACGGTCCCGTTCTTGCTCAAGATTATAGATAAAATAGCTTTCACCTAAATTCAAGCCCATCCTGAACAAAACCAGCTCCTAGACAACCAGGATTTCGGCCCAACCATAGCACTGAAATGGCACTCCTTGATTTGAAAATCCAGATGGACTCCATTTGGCACTCAGGCAAACTCTGCATACTCCTGTTGCTAGATTTATCCGCCGCATTCGATCTAGTGGATCACGACAAACTTTGTGCTACACTAGCGAATGACTTTAGATTCTCAAAGGAGGCCACCCTCTGGGTGAAAACCTTTTTAGCTGAGCGCACCTCCAGAGTATCCATCGGTAAAGAGGCTGCAGATCCCATCCCAGTCCCCATAGGGGTACCCCAACGATCATGTCTGTCACCCACCCTCTATAACGCGTACACCAAGCCCCTATTTGTGGCATTGGATGTCATGGGTGTCATCTATACCAACTTCGCTGATGACACCCAGATCCTCATACCGATCACTGGGAATTACAACCATGACACTTTGCTCATTAACAAAATCTACGCAATAATACAAAATTGGATGGCTCTCAACAGTCTATGCCTCAACGATGAGAAAACTGAGATTCTCATAGTGGGCTCCACAACTACAATTTATGCCCTCCACTCTGACTATACATCAATCAACATTGATGGTACTCCTATTCCAGTACTGAAACAGGTAAAAACCTTTGGTGTTTACCTAGACGCCAACCTAACTATGACAAAACATGTAAATGTCGTATCCTCATCTACCTCCTACACCTCCAAATTAATTGCCCTAAGTCACCAGTTCCTCACGCCCAAAAATTGCACTACATTAGCCACTGCACTGATATTATCCAAGCTGGACTACTGCAATGTACTCCTACTAGATACCTCCTACGCCAACCTAGCTAAATTACAACTAAAGCAAAATAAAGCACTACGAGCAGCTCTAGAACAAAAAAAGTCAGACCACATTTCTAACATCAGGAGGGAGACTCACTGGTTATCCATTAAGGCCAGAATTATCTTCAAATCATTGTGTGTTACCCATAAATGTCTTGCCAAGAAAGCATCCATATATCTCAATAGTCAAAAAAGAACCTAATAGAACGCTCAGATCTAACATACATTTTCTCCTCATGGTCCCGCGATATAAATGTTCCAGAGCAAGGGGAAGCAGCTTTCCCCTTAACACTGGAACACTGTCCCTTTAAACATAAAAAATGAAGACTCCTTCCAGTGCTCCAAAAAACTACTAAAACTTGGCTTTTTAACCAATTTTAGACATCTGATACTCTGCTAACACGAGTCGGCCACCTTCCGCCTTATATGGATGCTAATTAAAAGAGGACCGCCACCATACTATGTAATTAAGTAAATATGGCCTATGCAACTATAACCAATGTTTCCATAACATGTAATCAATTGTTATTTTCTTGTCTATGTATGTACCTAGAATGCTGCCAAATTATAATTATAATTAAGATGTCTGTAACTATGCCGTGATGCCTCAGGGTTTGGGCGTACAACAAATGCAATAAATAAAAAATAAATAAATAAATGTTTGCTTTAACCATTATGCCCAGTATAAAAATGCCATACCAGAGGCATAAAGCATAACCAGACTGTCTGCAGCAATGCAGTCTAGTCTAGCCACCCAACAACATTTATCATGCAAACATGATAAGTGTTGTTGGGTGGCTAGACTGGGCTGCATTGCTGCAACTAGTCCGATTACATTTTATGCCACAGACCTGGCATTTTTTGCTGGGAATCGTAGTTGAAGCAAATATGTAAAGAGTGACTGGCCTACATTATTGCAGTCACTGTGGTTACGTTCTCTGACTCTGGCATAACATTTTTTTACTGCACATCAAATTTAAAGCAAACAATGTTCTCTCATCATGTTTGGTTTAACCTTAATTTCCAGTAACAAATTTGATGCCATGGTCAGAAAACATAACGAGAACAACGTAAGCCAGATTCGACTACATAATAACACTTATCGTGTTTGCTTTAACCATGTGGCCCAGTAAAGATTGCCAGCCAGACTCAAACATTTTTACCAAACTGGCTGAAGCAAAGTAAGCCAGCGCAGAGGCATAATAACATTTATCATGTTTGCTTAAACCATGATGCCCAGTAGAAATATAGCATGCCAGATGCATAAAATGGTTTGTGTGCATTGCCGCAGCCAATCCGGTTATGTTTTCTTACTGTGGCATTTTTTTACTGGACTTCATGGTTAAAGCCAACATCATTTTTGTTATGTGGCTACATGGGGCAACATTGCTGCAGCCAGTCTGGTTACGTTTTCTTCCTGTGGAATGGCATCTTTACTGGACATCGAGTGTAAACTAAACATGAGGAGAGTTATTACGTAGCTAGACTGGCTGACATTGGTTCAGCTAATCTGGTTATATTTTCTAACTGTGACATGGCATTGTTTACTGCCAAAGTAACAGAAGCATGTTCTTCTGTGGTAATTCTGGCATGTATTAGTGCTGCCCGCATGGAAAAGCCAGCATGAAAATAATGTATTTTTTTAATTCTGGCATATATTGCGACCATTCATTATGAAAATGAGTTGGAAAATGCAATGTGCGCTATTGGTGACTTGCATCTATTGGATTTTTTCGTTCCCTTACAAAACCAAATGCAAACTATGTGTCTTTTGACATAATTTTTCAGAGATGGTACACTGCAAAATGCACAATTTTAACCCATTTGTATTCAAATATTGTGAGCGGGAGAACCCCCGAACCTCAATTGGTTGGTTCAAGCTCCCTTTCTGGGCTCGGACATGTATGCATTATTGGGGGAAATAAGTATGCCCCTCCAATTAAAATGTGACGAGCCGCCACTGCAATTAGTATTAATTGTGTTCTACAGCTGTATGTGAGGTTGGTGCCCCAACTGTGTCTCAAACACCTGACAATCATTTTTAATAAGAAGATCATTCAGTGTATTTCTGAAATTCATAACAGCGAATTATGAATTCCATATTCCATATAGATAATTTAAGACTTGTATCAAACAGCGGTAGGAAAGCTTATCATAATATCCCATGCAACGGAAACCTATGCAAACATAATACTCCAAAGGGCCATCCATGGCTCATGGACCATGACTAGGTGGTGAGAAACAAAGGTTCCACAAAGCCAGACACACCATCAGCACATGTCTGAGGAGCACAAACCTTAATCAGACTATGAGGTGCAACTGGCCCCATCTGCATGGCTCGAAAGACGGACTTAATTTTCTGTTACCTGAACCTGAAAACAAAAGTTGTATTTTGTATTCACGCATGCTTTTTTCAACATTATTAATATGACAACAAATACCCAGTTTCAGTTATGCACATTCCACTGCGCGTCCTTTCATGAATCAATGCAAATCAATGTAAGGCCATTTAATGGTTCTTGAATTCCATGTTTTAGCACTAGAACACACATGTTTGACGTTCTTGAACCTAATGAATGTATTGGAGTTCGGAGAAAAAATGAAACCTGGAATAAAACAACCCTACGAGAAGAGGTTCACAGCATGGAATTTAGTCAATGTGTACATGAATATGTGCTTTTAATGTCTGTTGCCGCGTGTATTAGCTCTCCCTGGCCTGTTCTCTCAGTCTCCATTCACAAACAACCTGCTTTTAGGTTCAATGGTGATTGGGACACCATTAGGTTGATAAATGACTGTGTTTGCACACCAAGTACGTGAAAGCCGATGGTCGTAGTAGTTTGGCATATGGAGGAGAGTGCATGACAACAGCTTGCTGAATACAAGTTGGAGTTAGGCTGGTCTATAACAGGTGGCTTTGTGTGCGCTCCCATGACACAAAAACAACACAAACTCCGTGCACAAACTGCCCTTTTTAGTCATTGGCTATTAGGTGGCGCTGAAAGCGCAACCTATAAAGCCAAACCTATTGTCATTAAAAAAGAGCTTTAACATGAGAGCTTGAAATGAAATTGGGGGTTTGAATGAAGGTTTGTAATGCTTTTCAATGCAGATTGACATATATGAGGATGGATATATATGGTTTGGCTATGTGTCCCACCCATTTAATGCCCATTGCTAAGTGAAATCTATAGGATTAGCCTCCCAGTCCCACCCATTTTCCCTCCAAACACACCTCCTTTTGCACTCTTTGGCTCAATTTCTACTGTGTGGTGAATTTGTCAGCCATTTCTACTCCCAAAACAGCAGCCGCCATCTGTTAATGTTATTGAAAAGTTATTTGACTTAATTGATGTTTTAAAACATTTACTGCAGCTTTCAAGTTATGTTGCACATTTGACATTATTTTTTATTAAAAATAAACAATGTAGTGCAATAGTATGTTTTGGTATAAAATGGCACTGAAAATGTACATCTAGTGATTTGTGTGGTGTTGGTGTAGTGTTTTTGATGTAAGCAGCACCTGATTGGATTTTTAGTTGATGATGCCTTATGATATGATTTGCTGTGCAGTGCCCGTTTGTTTCTCCAAGTAAGCCATTTTGTTTCTAGTAAGCGTAAAGCTGTGTTTTGTCTGTTTAATTGATGTGTTTTATTTGGTTGATGAAGTAATCCATCTATTTCCACTGCAATTACGTAAAGAGTGATTTTTGGCGTGACATTATATTAGCTTAGCGCTTGTTTATGTCCACATGCGCTCTGCTCCAGGAAAGCTTCGGCATGCGGCCCCTCTTTCCCTGGTCTGCCTGCACACGCTGTGGTGGCTTGATTTCCAACGTTAGTATAACTAATTTGGAGCCGGCTGCGGTTTTGCTTTTCTAATGCCTCCACCAGCTTAGAGTTTGTTTTATTAAATTCTGAGCTGGTGGCAGTTTTGCTGTATTGATGCCACCGCCGCCAGCTCTGAGTTTGTTTTACTAACATTAGAAATATGCCGGCGGCAGATTAATGTTAACCCGCCGGTGGCACATATTTTTAACATTAGTGAAACTAATTCAGAGCCGGTGGCTGTTTCGCTTTCCCTATGCCGCCGCTGGCTCTGATTTCAATTTACTAATGTTCCAAATATGTGCCAGAGGCGGTGTAAAAACATTGCAAGCTGCCGCCGGCACATTTTTTCAATGCTAGTAAAACAATTATAGTTGGTGCTGGGCACGATTTTTGTTTTACATTTTGTTATTGTTACTAATTTAGAGCCGCTGGCGGTTTCACTTTCCTAATGCGGCTGCTCTGATGTAAAAGAGCAAGCACCTTCCTGCAACTCTGCCTGCTGAGCTCCTCGGTGGGCAGCGGTGAACAGAGGTCGCTTAGTGCCTCTTTTTTTCTGTTTAGCATTCGGTTTTGAGTGTGGCTTCACGGCAGTATAGCATGCACGTGATGCACTCCCAGTCTTATCTAATAGCATGGCGTGTGAGATTGAAGTGGGAGAATGGAAGAACTGGCTCCCGCCTTTCCCCTCTCATGCCTGGCCTAGAGGATCACGGCCTAGACACCCGCCACGAGAGGAGTTTGCCTATCTACCAGACGACCAAATACCCTGGTACAGGAACATACGGATGTGCCCATCTACCTGCCCAGCAGCCCGCCCTCTCCATGCCGACACCTGCGGCACGGATCAACTCGACTAAACCTACACGTCGTTAGAGATGCCATGACGACCTAGCCAGCGGTCAGCACACCTGTGCAAACATGCACACCGGACACTCCCACACCAATCCACATAATGAAGAATATAACGGAGACACGATACTGAGGATAGAGCAATATACCGTAACCTAAAGCGCTCTGCATCAAGCGGTTCCACCTATGCACTAGGCCCAAGTAGGCCGCAAGCAAAAGCTTCCATGAACATTGAATGAGCAAGAACTGGGTTGCTGACCCTGCAGAATGAGCCTGGCGAAAGCACACCGCCAAGGGCACGATGTTGCAATCTCGCACGCTGCAAGCCAACGCCAAGGTCGCACCTGCAAGATAAACCAGGCACACAGTAGGAAAAACAATATTAATTGTGTTGAATTTTGCCTCAAACACGGTCCCACCTCACGTGACAAAGCCAAACCTGACAAGATGCCAAGCCCAGGAGGAAGGAGACGCCTGAATCCCACTAAAAGACTCATTGGACATCTGCAGCAGTGGGAGTAGTCGACCTCCCAACATATGAATAAATCCTCACATTGTTTACACCTACCCATATTAAAACATTGTTGCAAATTACAGGTGCACCGCGAGCTGGGAACAGCGATAGTCCCAGACTGGGAGGCTCGCGAGCGGACCAATCAGAACATGGGGCTCCTATCACTGACGCCATTAACATTGACCATTCCTCAGAGGTCTTCATGTAACAATTTTCATGTATCAAATTGAAGGCACAGCCCAGGTATACCACCTGACTAACCCTCAACCACTAACACCGTTCTCTATATGCATGCTATACTAACTCTACCACTCGAGTAACCAATCCAGAGTGGAGATAGGTTTTTTGCTAAACTTTCCAAGTGACGCAAGTAGCGCGTCATACTAAGGTAAAAAGGGCCTGCAAGCCCCACGATTGTGTGTGTGTCAGGACGGACGCGTACGCTCCTTGACCCATCCCTGCCGTTTTGTCTAATAAACAGCAGAGTCACCTTGCTTCTTGCGTGTGTCTCATACTCTATCTCTTTTGGGATATACGGGAGGAGTTGGGGCCTCCCTGCCCGGAGGTCTGCGGACGGCCCGGCCGACCCCGGCAGAATTTCCCCCCGACAAGATGTTACCTGATAGCGGGGTCAGATTTTCAGAGACAGGCATTTGCACGCAGGAGCTGCAGCATGTGGGAGTGATCAGTCAGGGGAATGCTTTCGCAGTAGTGTAACTAGTGCTACTTGCACCTCTTTCGTGAAAGTGAAACGACAATATAGGCTGGGGAAGGGGCTGTGCGATTTATGCTTTCTCGATTATATAACAGCTGTTGAGCACACGGTTTGACTCGCAAATGCGGGCTGGTGTGCATTTCACACTGCTGGTGCTTTCTGGTAGAGAAACGTATGATATGTGACATTTATAGCATGCCTATGCACAAGTGTTTCAAGGCATGACGAGGCAAGGGAGAGGAACATAGGGGGGAAAAGACAATGATCTTACTAGGCCAAGTGAAATTGAGATTGGGCCAAGTGCAGAGTAGAGGGAAGGGGAAACGTGCCAGGGGACGGGGGGAGGAGCAAGTGCAAAACATAGGATCAAAACATCTAAAAACAAGAGGTGCGGCCAGCAGGTGACAATGCAGGGGTTAAGTGCAGACAACAAGTGTTAGATAAGTGCAGGTAGGGGGACAGTAGCGGTTGCAGATACAGCCCCAAGTGCAGGGTTGCCAGGAGGCAGTGCAGGTGTTCAACTGGGAGGGCAGAGACCTGGGCACGTGGTTCAGAAGTTAACCAGGTAACCAGTGCAGTACCAGACAGGAGATTAGCATGGAGGAGGAAGAGAGAAGGTAGAAGCAAAGCAGAACGTCTTGAGCTGCTTCCGGAACCGGAGATGGTTCTGCTCAAGTTTCAGAGAGGCAGGGAGGCTGTTCCAGAAGGAGGCACCAGCCGAAGAGAGAGATCTGCCCCCAACTAGTTTCTTGGAAAAGCGACTGAGTTGGAGGTGGAGGAGCGAAGACCTTGAGTAGGAAGATACTTCCGAAGAGAATGCTGGAGATATTTTGGTCCCAGGCCCCAGAAGGCCTTGTGGACAAAGCAAAGTGTCTTGAACTTGATCCTTGCAGCCACTGGGAGCCAATGGAGAGATATCAGTGCTGGAGAGATATGATCCCTGGTCTTGAGGCCTGGACTTGAGGCCAAGGACAAGTCTCGCAGTCCTGTTCTGGATGGGTTGCAGAGGACGGAGAGTAGAGGCTGTTACAGGAGTCAATCCTAGAGAGAACCAGAGCTCCAGAGACAGTGAACTTCTGGGGGAAGGAGAGGAAAGGAAGAATATCTCTGAGGAGGTGCAGTTGGTAGTTTGACTTCTTAGAGACATCGGAAATGTGAGGCGAGCAGGAGCCAAGCCCTAGGGTTCAGCGATCCCGGGTCAAGATGCAGGATTGTGCCCCCTTCTCTGGTGAGCAGATCCGCGACCACCGGCAGCATGACCGGAGGCGACGCTGACAGGCTGAGAAGGTCCGGGTACCAATCTGCCTCTGCCATGCCGGGGCGATTAGTATTATCCTACATCGGAACTGTTTGAGTTGATTGATGACTCGCAGCAGGAAAGGCAACATAGGGAAGGTGTACAGAAACAGACCTTCCGATGGGAAGGAGCATGCGTCCCCCATGCTCCTCAGTTGGTGGAATCCGCTGCCAAATTTCTGGCATTTGGAGTTTGCTGCTGTTGCAAACAGATCGATCTGGGGACTGCCCCATTTGATGAAGATGCGGTCCACCTGGTCCTGCCGAACTTCCCACTCATGGCAGGAGGTCAACTCCCTGCTGAGGGAGTGGGCGATGGTGTTCTTGACTCCCATGGGGTGAAAGGGGATAAGGAACATCTTTTGTTTGACGGCCCAGTGCTGCATGTCCTGCATTTCTTAGGAGAGCACTGAGGATCGTCAACGAAGATTTCTCCTGTGCCGCCTGGGCCTTCTTGGGCAGGTAGGACGCCTTTTTCTTCGTCCTGGGCTTCTCTGGCTTCTTCCGCAGCTTAGCCGGGTTGGACGATTTCCTCTTTGAGGAGGAGCTAATTCGCTGGTTAGCGATATAGGCGGATAGTGACGTTGATCGCGCCCTGCCCATCGAGGGACCCGCTTGTGCTGCGACCCAGACGGAACCGGACTTGCAGTGTTTGGCCTTGTCTTGGGCCCACACGGATGGGGCGCCCTCGAAGGACTTAGAAACCCACTCCTCGGACCAGCCTGTCCTGGGTGAGGCATATCCCTGATTGGGGCACGGGCAGAGGCCTTGGCGTTTAGCCATGCTGTCTGTCTACTGTGTCGATCCTTCATCCTTTTGGAGAAGCCGAGGCAGATCTCGCACTCTTTGTTTGTTGTCCGGGTGAAGGCAGTGGAGGCGTTGAAGGGGTTTGTCCTCCGCAAACATGTTCCGTAGTCCGCATCTGGTGCAGAGCTTGAAAAGGGACCTTGTATCCTTCTTCTCCTCCATCATGGCCGGAGGAGCAGAGTAGCCCCGATGGCCTTCTGGAAAATTCGAAGAAACGTTAACGATCCTTGCCCTTAAGGGACGCTGAAATTCACCAACAAACGGATCCCCACTGTCGGTAGATGGAGAGAAGAGCACACAAGCTCTTTTTTGACAAAAATAGAAACCTTTTCCTTTGAAAAACTGCAGAAGTAGCTCATGGAGCAAAACTCGAGGACTCCCAACACTTGAAAGTGCAGTAAAAATCTGAAGATGGCTGCCAGAGGAGGGGCTTAGGGAGAGCACTGTCATTGGCTGGGGCAGTATGACCCAGAGTACAGTGATTGGTTTAGAGGAGATATACAGTTTGTAAGTGAAAGTGAAACTGTTTTTTTCTTTTACCGAGGATTCCAGGCCTGACGACTGGGATTATTCATGAGCATGTGAATCCATGCCAAACCCTATGTTGGAGATATAGCTGTGTATGTACATATGATGTTTCGCCTAACTCGATGGAAGTGATGACAGAAACTGTATTGTACCTTTTTCTTTTGTATGTTAGTGTGAGGAATATATGCATTTGGACACAAAGTAAACTTATTTTAGTTTTGTTTTCATAGGAAGGCGCATTCTCCTTTGGTTAGGGCAAGAAAGGCCTTTTCCAAACCCTTTTTATTTTAATAAGCATGGCATATATTGAGAAGACTTCAACTTTGTGTCTGCCTCTCATTGATGACCCTTCCCAACTCCTATTGTGCGCTCCTCATGTTGAAAAATCACTTACCAGGTCTTCCAGTCCACTACTCCCAACTCATCAAGAACAATCATCTACTTTGTCCCCATCGATTAGTTTATTCATTTATGTTCATGTCCAACCTGACTAACCAATTCCAGGTACAATATGGCAGTGATCATGTCATTTCGGTGGAGTCCTCCTCAGACGAGGGTTACAGGCCTCTCAACCCTATTACAGGTTCTGTTGTAGATGAACAATCCTTTGTATAAACTAGTTCATACTAGTAGGATACATTTGCAATGAGATGGCGGCTTTGTCCCAGTAAAGTGGGACTGGACGAAAGTCCAGAGTCAGCACATTCAGTGCGCCTGCGCAGTCTAATATGGCGGCAACCAGCATTGCCTAGTGCCAATTCAAATTGTGTGCCATAGCCAAATGTCTGCTGAGATTGAAAGGAAAATCATAAATACTAAGAGGGTACAGGAAGGCATTGTGGTAAGGTGTTACAAAAATGATTTCCCTGCTTCCTTGTTTTCTTATGTCAAGGAAGATCCTCCCCGGCCAGTCCCCTCCCACGTCATTATCCCCATGTATCCACAATCTCAATAAGTCATTATCATTTCTCTTATTTACTTGTTCTATTATTGTTGTTAGGCTGTGGTATGCAACCTTCCACACTATTCAGAAGGGTGTGAGCCAGCATGGAAGGATCCAAACAACAATATTGTGGTAAGTACCAAAATAAAAAAGAAATGTCAAATCAAGGTTCTATAAAAATATGGCTTCAATCAAAAGGGACAGACAAAGTATAAAAACCCTAACAACCCACCCGTGAAATACAAATGAATTCGCACTTTCGAACAAAATGCCACTTTGGGTATGAGGAACAGGGGTCTGCAGGCAACAGTCCTGCAGAAAGGTTCACGAATATGTCTTTTAAGGTAATATGTGGGGTCTTGAAAAGTCAAGAGGGGACATGAACAAGGCTAGAGGTATACAACCACTATAAGATACTTTACTAACTTCTTTCTGGAGTTTGAAAGTATTGAGCCGGGTTTCTGAGTGCAGTCCGGTGAATGAAATAGAGTATGAGTTGGTCGAGCTGCTCCGACAGGATTCAACAACGCAGTGCAGTTTAACAAGCAGCAGTGGCTCCAGGTTCAACAGTTTTTGGGGAAAGCGGCTATGATGAAATCCACGAGGTTCAAAGATTATATTGGGTCTCAGTGCATGAAGCAACTATTTGACTTCAGCTGTGAACTCGCTAGACTGTTAGATACGCGGCAAGGGCTTGAGGAATCTTAAGGACAGGCAGGCAATATTTGGATCTGTGTTAGGAAAGATTTTCTTTCTGTAACTTTCCCCCCTTACATTTCTATGGGACACCCTTTCCGTTTGCTTGTTTTGAAACCCGTTATCACTTTTTGGATGTAAGTAAAGCCTTCCCTTGCCTGTTTTGCTCATTCCTATGGGGAAACTGACTTGTCCCTAAGAATGTAAGTACTGAAAGACTATGGGCCTCATTGCGAACTCACCTTACTATTACTGGTGCCCGATATCCCTGTGTTACCGGTATATTATGGGTGCCGGCAACGGCGGGTAAGTTCTCATTCTGTGGAGTCCTACAGAAGTGTCTCTGGACCAACCACTGACTAGCTATCTCCTGGGCTACCTCACCATAACCATAGCATTTGCAGGTCTTCAGTTTGTATTTTTAGCCATCTCACACTAAAGGAAGCTCTGTGGAGTGTCAGCAGAGTGTGTTTTCTGTGGACTGTATACTAGTCTTTCTTTGCTCTCTACAAGCTGCCAGCAGCCCCGAGCCAGGAAAAGGAGTGAGGCTCATAAATCCTCAGCTTCCTCGCGGACTGGCCATGGAGTGTCGGCAGAGTGTGTTTTCTGTGTTTCCTGGGGTTCAGAGAGTCGACAGAAATATCCCATTTTAAAAAGGTCTATTGGAGCACAACGGATTTGGAGCTAACTGGTAAGCTGCCTCCTAACTGACCTTGATAATCATCTGCTGTATACGGCCCTCTCCAATGTTGCATGAGGGTACTTTTCGATTGTAATCAGCTGACCTTTTTCCTTTCCTTAGAAATTTTGCAACCTAAAGACATTACTAGGATTCATAGCTTCCTTCATAGATCACACCGAAAATCTGAACATTTGAATGGAGGCATTGATCACAAAGAGGCAAAGATGCAGTTAGTACCAGTTGAAGAGGTGGTGTCTCCAACAATACCCTCTCACAAAGTACCAAACTTGGAGCTTGATGATACTCCTCTCTCTACATCAGTCATGGAGGAATTAATCCGTCTTGCTCAGATAGTTGTAACAAAGAGGGTGATGGACCGCGTTTTGCAGAGAACTACGGAAGAAATCCCAGTGGTGGAAATACATGTAGTACAGACGCAAGCAACTGAAAGGAGGCAGCACAAAAAGAAGAGCAAAAAACATCAAGAAGGAAACAACGTGCTCATGGTTACTAAGGGAGTAGAGTTTAACCCACCTGCAAAAACTAAAAATCAAAAGTCCACAAAGATAAATAAAGTAAAAGCAAACTTTTTTCGTGCCGTCGCAAACCCAGCCAAAACTGTCCTGACATCTATATACAGTAAGAAAAAATGCAAAGGGGCGAGTTGTTCTCCACAGATCCCCACTGATCCAAGTCCTTCAGTTAGCATTGTACAACATGAAAAAGACATAGGCATAGCTAAGTCTGGTTGCCCAATTGTTAATCACAATCCGAGCATCGGAACACAAACAGAGGCAAATAAAGATCAGAGGGCACTTATCCCGGCGACAATATCCAGAACTAGCAATGCTAAGGAGTCTTCAATGCCCAGTGGGACACAACCGAAATCAACAGGGGCACAAACAGATTGCTCACAAGCACCGATACAACTAGCTCCTATTTTGATCAACTGAATGTCTAAATATCAACTCTCCAAAGCCTCCGCTGTACAAACAATGTCATCAACTATTAATTGTGAACACCACTTCATGGAAACAACAACTTCAGTGGGATCACAGTGAGCCCAATTAAAACTCAAAATGAGGACTTCCAGTCTGCCAGAGAGGGTGCCTGGCGTGTGGCCAACTCTCTTGGGATGTTAGAGAAGGACCATTTAAGTGAGAATGGGGGTGGGGTCGTTCCACAGGCCCATATTGCCCAACGCAGGTATTACGGCTAGAAATCAGAATGAGCTCTCATCTGGTCCCCTGTGGTGCCCTTGGTCTCCTGTGGTCAAAATCGTCAACCAGAGGCAGACCATGGGACACCAAATGGGCAAGAGAGACCCGATCAAGCTCCCCATCCATTTCTATCGCAAGGCTATGGCTACAAAGTAGAACAAAAAAAGGGGCGAGGTCCCCCCTAAATCGAACCTCTATCCTCAACATTGTAAGAAAAATGTGTAATTTATATCCGTTCGCTTCAAACAACATTAAATATGTACGTTTTCCATACAGAAACTGTGTATCAATCGTAGAACTGAGTCTTAAATCATAGGTGGGGGCGAATGCATTACTAGCAGCAAGGGATGACCTGGAACAACATGGTTTTGCTATTTCACCTACCAACCTAAGCCCTAAACAACCAACTAGGGATTGTGCAGGGGATGTCAGCAGTAGTTCTCCTCTGCCGAAAAAAGCCCCTATGGTGGGAGGGAAATGGGTTAATAAAAACATAAAAGAGGGGAGGCAATTCCAGAATGTACATCAAGACACAAAGTCACAAGTTTGATGCTTGCTACCAGACAATGTCGCAAATATTTCTGAAATGGGGGGCGAGTGAAAATTCCCTCTAGTTACAGAGGACTTGAGGGGTTTGAGTTGAAACACGTGGGGCTCCTCATCTTTTAGAGGTTCTGGAGACAGTGACTTTATCTTTGATAAATATGAAACATGGCTAGCATTTTATTGCCAGATAAACGGTTTACTGTGTTTTCACAAACTAGCAATTCAGGGGGGCTAGAGGAAGGTCGGCCGGTGGCTCAACAATAGCAGTATGCGACACATTGGTATCACATGTGGAGCTTCTGCCAACCAGTTCAGAGGGCCTGCTTGCTATGAGATTGGCTGTCAAAAGAGGTGGCCCTGCTGCCTCCATATGTGTAGTACACATGTACTGGAACCCTGTGTTCATAACTCTCATGTCCTTTGTGGAAACACAGGTTGACGTTTTCCTATGGAGTCGCTTATCGCCCATTTCTTCGTGGTAGCCCGAGACCTAAATTCCTTATGTATTACTACAGGGCTCGCAGTTTTGGGCAGACCACCGTGCTCGAAAACCAACAACGGAATCAATGGCTTTCTTACACAAGAGACTGGAATTCGTTTATGGTAAATGGCAACGTGCACAGAGATAGTGCCCCAGCTCCAACTTGGCGAGGGGGGCCTGCTACCTCAATAATTATTATATTTTTATATCCCAGGATCTTTTGGCAAGTTGTATCAATTTCTCAGTAGTCAAAATCAAGGGAAGCGATCACTTACCTGTGGTGGGGGTCTCTCTTCTTGGAAGCCCGCGGAACTCTTGCATGGTCCTTGCACTGACCTACTGTCTAATGCAGGTAAGAACCGATTGGTCACATTTAGAAAAGGGGAACATTAATTGAATTAAGCCCTACAGAACCTGAGGGCTAATATGTCAGAGCAGGACTTTGATAGGTGTTGCACGCCAGGCAATTCTTTCCAGTTAATATGGGAGCTAGATAGGCCCCATCCTCTGGCTATGCATAGGCGTGGTACACATAAACATTACTTTGATTTTGCTCTATGTGAGAAAAAGAGGGACCTGAGGAGGGCATTGAGACTGGCTAAGAAACAATGTCCTTTTACATTTCCGAAGAGTGCATTGCCTTGGTACATGACTTTATCTAAAGAAATCATCTCAGGCCTTATAGTTAAGAGCCCCACCTCAAGAGCGGTGAGCCCCAATGGCCTCAAAAATCAATGCCTGAAAGGAAATGTGGCACTATGGACTTCCACCTTATTGGTACTTTTCAAAGGGGTTCTCTGGCATAGGTCTGTTCCTTCTTCCTTGAAATCATCCATTGTTATTCCAATCTACAAGATGGGTGATCGGGCTGATCCGATTAATTATCGCCCGATCGCCCTCCTTGATGTGTAAAGTACGATTTTCGCTGGGGCAGTGCTGGAGAGTTGGGTCGTGCAAAATAACATTTTATCAAAGTTCCAAATTGGATTCCACCGAGGGCTCTCGATGGGTCTGTCTGAACGGCCTGTTAATGTCAGTGGCATGTGAATACTCTGGGAAGAATGGTGGGCCATTTCTATACAGTGCCTGGGTAGATTTGTCAAGGGCATTCGATTCGATAAATAGGGACAACCTCTAGGCCAAATTACAGACTTGGGGGGATACCGAGGGTCTTATCAGCAATCATAATCGGCCAACATGAGAACACCAACGTGTGAGTCAGGCTGAATAACCAAGGTCACTTACCAGCTTGTTTTAAAGTGTAGAGAGGGTTAAAGCAGGGTTGTAGTATTGCTCCTCTCCTTTTCAACTTGTATATGAGAGACCTTGGTAAATCTCTGGCTCCTTCCGCCTTAGGCAGCCCCAATATCAGCTCATGTTCCTCGACTTGGATGGCCTACGCTGACAACATAGTCCTTTTGGACTATACCGCTGTGGGCCTGCAAAGAATATTAACTGCAATGAGTGAGTATGTGCACGACAATGAACTTATAATAAATCCATCTAAGATGAAAATCATGTCCTTTAAGAGACCCGGGAAGAAGGGCGCAAACTTCAGATGGGCAGTGGAAGGTCAGACTCTAACCACAGTTAAAGAAGTCAGATACCTTGGCTTCACCATATATTCATGACCCACATCGGAGTTACTGATGGGGGAATTGAGAGCTAGAACATTCCAACTCTTGTGCCAAAAGAAGAAACTATATACCACTTATTGTAAGGCATTCCTCTGATTAAGTTCTACATTGGAAAAGTCTGGCTCGGTTGTTGTATGGTATTGAAACAAATCCACAATCCTTGAAAAAAGATTGGAATAACATTCAGGGGCTAATCTGTAAAAACATTCTGGCGCACCCCCAATCTGTGCATGTAATAAGTCTGAGATACGACCTGGACCGCAACTCCCTATTGTTGCATGTACAGTGGAGAGTCATCTCCGTACATCGATTGATAATTTGTCCCACAGAGTGATCCCTGTATGTGGCTTAGTGCTTGCTATTAAGGGAAAGTCCAGCAACTTCTTCATGGCCTTGGAAGAGAAAGTCATGAACTTGCTGAGCCAATGTGATGCTACTGTGTACCATCTCCTAAACAATCCGGTCAGTGTCAAGAAAGTATTGGTTAGACACGACTTACACTTACTCTTTTTACTCTTGATTGATTGTGATGATTTTGACGATGGTGTTCTAAAGTGTAAACACTGTGTTCTTAAATTGATTTGTATGTATAAAATTGTGAAAAGTCTAATTATCGGCTAAAACCAACAATTAAAAATTAAAAAATGTAAAAAGGTGTGCTGCGCCTGCTTGTGCATTTGCAGTTGCAGTTGGAAGATCCCATGTCGCCACCAGACCGTGGTGACCCCTGTTGAAACTTGTGGTTTTCATGTCCTTTAGGAGTCCCGTGGCCTACTGTCCTGAAGTCTTCACCTTTCCTAGTTTGGGTGTTCTACTGGAAGCTGCCTGTAACCGATTCCTAAGTACCGTGGATGACCAAAACGAAATCTTTGCAGACTAGACGGCGGTCACAAAATGAACCGTGACAGAAGAACAAGCCTGCAAAAGATTCTGGAACCTCTATAAGTGATCTCTGGAGACATCTAAGCCAGGCTATGTATGTTGCAGTATAACATACCTTTTGTGTTCCCTCATCTCCCATAAAGTCACATGGGTGTAATGTCCTGACTCTAACGCACCCTTACCTAACATTTGGTGGAGGGGCATGGGTCAAGGATTCCTCATTAGGGTGTTGGGATTGAGTTCAGCACTTACCTGAACTTCATCCGTTTGACTCTTATTGATCATAACCACTAGCAGTGCAAATCTCTATGTAAACTTACCTGAACAGTAGTCCATTTTAGAGTTGGACTTTTTAAGAGATAGCTGAGCTGTTCTGTGAATATTATAAAGAGTTATGTTTATTTATATACATCTGAATACGTACCTGTTTTTTCACTGGTCACTGAATCAAATGATATTCTATTTCTCCTAATAGTGAATGTATATATTGGTTTTATAATGTTTTGTTTCAAAATATTTGGCTAGACGTTTTACTTGCTAGTATGTAACCTAAAGGCCTAATCAATAATTGTATTTGTATACATAAATGTCTAAGTTTAATTACTGGTGTCGCTCTGTGTGGACTCATTGTAGTCCTACATCACTCTCATGCCCTTCCTGAGATTAAGCCTTGCTGCCCTGCTACCTTACCTAGATTGGGTTTGGCCAACCTCTCTGGGGCCGATTCATGGAACAAATGTGTGCGGAAATTTGTGGTGCAAGCTGGCGCAAGCGTGAAAAAGCAAGTGCACACGCACGCGTGCGATTCATGGAAGGCCCTGCGCGTGTTTTCCCCGGGATGTGCGCCAAATCCGTGGGTGGTGCACATGGGCGCACACGTCACTGCAACATCCCAAATGCTGTGCGCGATGCGCACAGCGAAAGCACACAACGTTAGCGCACACACCAAAAAGGGGGCGGAACACGGGGCGGAACACGCGGAATGGTGAACAATGCGTTAACTGGGGAAGTACTGCTGGGAAATACACGGAACGCCCACATGCACGCGAACTACACGCAGTCATGGAATCGAATAGGGAAAACCCACGCACGCCAAAAGACACGCACAGGCCTAAACACGTCCGCCACACGGAGGCAGGCGGAAGCATCCCTGCACAGTATAAAAGTGCATGCAAACAACAAACACATATATACAGCTACGATGAATGTCCCATTTCATGCAGCACTGATCATGGGAAACCCCAGGAGGAGGAGAATAGCTAGGCTCGCATTTCTTTTGCCCAGGACCAGCCTTTTTGGGATGCCTGATGACCAGGTCTATGGCAGGTATAGGTTTCCACCTCATATCATCCTAGACCTGGTCTAAGAGTGGGAGGATGACCTCACTTCACCCACCTTGTGCTCCCAAGCACTGAGCCCCTTGGAAAGGGTGCTCAGTGTACTGCATTTCTTGGCCACTGGGTCATTTCAGTGGACCACTGCCATAGTTGGGGTGCGGGGGGCTCACAGCACACAAAGTCACGCTGCCTACAACAGGTGTTGGGAATCATGACTGAGTGACCCTCAGTCCACAGGCACATATACATGCCCAGAACAGCCTCAGAAAGGCAGTCCATGATCCAGGACTTTTACAGGGTGGAACACTTCCCCAAAGTGCTCGGTGCCCTTGATTGCACCCATGTGGCCCTATGTCCACCTAGAGCCATGGAGAATATCCACCGCAACCGCAAGCACTGGCATATCATCAACCTGCAGGTTGTATGCAATGCAAAGGGGATCATCACCTCTGTCCATGCTAACTATCCTTGGTCCACCCATGACAGTTTCATATACAGAATGTCCGCCCTGAGCCAGTACCTGGAAGCTGTGAAGCATGGTGACACATGGCTCATTGGTGAGTACAAATGCCTGTGCACATGCATGCATGCCACACACAGACAAATACACAAACCAAACTAATGACAACCATTATCACCTCCCCAGGGGACAGAGCCTACCCTCTGAGCACCCACATGATGACGCCAATAAGGAACCGCACCACCCCACCCCAGGTAAGATACAACACAGCCCATATTACAACCTGGGCCATAGTGGAGCGCACATTTGGAGTGCTGAAGTCACATGTTTGCTCCCTTGACCGCTCTGGCGGGCAGCTACTCTATGCACCCCCAGTAGTGTGCAGGATCAATGTGGCAGCATGTGTCCTGCACAATGTTGCAACACGGCGGGGCGTACCGGTGGACATGGTGGTACCCCCACATCCCCAACCACCTGCACAGGCACTGAGCATGGGAGGGGAAAGGGCACGTAGAGGCTGCCCAACTGAGGCACCCCTCACCTTTTGTGGCCTCCCAACCATGGCACAGATGTACTCGTTTTCTAAATAAGGGAAGCCTACAATGCCGAGGATCCCTTAGGCTAAATATCAATAAACAACAGAAAAACTGAACCTTGGCATATGAAATCAGAACATTTATCTAGACAACACCAACTTATGTCTAAAAATAAATTTATTTATATGAAAAATGTCACAATGTATTTATTACAACTTGGGGTGTAAGAGCTTTGTGCCGCTGTCATGGACATACATGGTGTACATGTTTGTGTGTCTGAGTAGTGTGTGCACCATGTATGCATAACACATGTCCGTGATGATGTGTTGATTCACTGATACAGCCTAGTCATCTTTGTATTCACTGTGTCTGTGGGTATACGGGGCCAGATGCATGACCCTCCGGTGATGTGTGTGCATGTGTTCAGCATGTCCCATAATGCATGTGAGTTTCAGCCCACCATTGGATGTTTCTACGGTGCATTGGACATGGATTCAAATGTTTGTTGCATGTGCATGTGTGTTGCCTGCACTGACCCATGTGTTGTGGAGGGACATGATGGAAGAGACGTTTGACAGTGCCACTCATGTGCTATTGCTTTCTGTCTAGGGGACTATTGTACAGTACCCTGATGCTTGTGTTCAATGTCTCCCTTTACACAGCGGCGAGTGAAGAAGAGGGCGGAGACGTCACTTTGGAGGAAAGCGGCAGGGATGCCTCCACCGGCCGGCGACACAAGGCCTAGTCACCATCCCTGGAAATTCCATCATCCGGGAGTGAGGAGACTGGTGCCGCGTCCGCCACAATGGCTGCAGCAGAAGGGGCGGGTGAGCCCCCACAGGGGCTTGCGATGGTGAACAACGGTGTGGAGCCATCCAGGTTGGTGGTGTGTGCGGAGGAGGCCGCTACAGAGCCGCACATTGGGACTGGTGGGAGTGGTACCACTGGTGCAAGTGGTGCAGTCCAGGGGCAGGACAGGTCACCGCGGAGGGGCCTGTGAATGTCACCTGACACTGTGACTGCATCACCATGCATCAGCAGGGATGACCCGTCCTAGGCCCTTCTGCATGTAGGGTGGAGGTCCATGTCATCTGGCACTCCTCTAACTGCGGACGTGGGGACCCGTGACAGGATTGAGTCCGTCCTGATTGGTGTCGCGTTGGTGCACAGATGACGTTCGTGATGACATGCGTGCTTCCTGGGGGGACCACGCACGTCATCACGAAGAGCTGTGTGCCAACGTGGCCCAGTCGGGAGGGACCATGGTCGGGGGTTTCCTCCATGTGTCGGCCAGTCTTGCGGCCCTCTCCTCCTCTGTGCACACTATACGCCAGTCGTTCTCCATGCCGTCTTCTGGCCCAG
The DNA here is from genome assembly GCF_040938575.1 of Ambystoma mexicanum. Lineage (NCBI taxonomy): Eukaryota > Metazoa > Chordata > Amphibia > Caudata > Ambystomatidae > Ambystoma > Ambystoma mexicanum. Next base: position 82,741,176 of record NC_090941.1, read on the forward strand.
ATGACACCAGGGCCCCCTGTGGACCTGCCCCAACCAACGCAGCTAGCCGGGTGGAGTTTACATCCGTGCCACAGTCAGGAGTCGGTGGTCCAGCAGGGGTGGCCACCCCACCAGCAGATGGAAGATGTGCCGGCATCATCGGCAGGGCACATGTACGACGGCGCCGGGGGATTCCATCAGCCCGGAGGCCGTCGTGGTGGCAGAGGCAATTGCGTCAGAGGCAGCAGCAGGCTCAGTGTGGGAGGCATCATGGCTCGGGGCCATCAACACCCCGGGGGCAGGCATCGGCCGAGGGGCAGGAGGACCCCCGACTGGAAGTGTCTTCTGTGTGGCTGCGGTTGGGCTGGCAAATAGATGCAGAGAGGCGCTGGGCGGAGAGGGCATGGCTCAGGATGGTCAGGGCGGAGAATTCCATGCACCGGGCTTTGAGGCGGGTGGAGGGCCTCGAGGAAACTTGCAGGGAGTTGAGGGATTCCATGGCTACATCACTGCGAGACCTCGAGGTCAGGGAACAGGCCCGCCTCCGGAACATCGATGTGGAGTTCGATGATGCCCTGGCCCGGAACATTACTAAATGAGCCGTGGGACTGACCCGCCACCTTTGTAAATAGTTATGAAAGTGTAGGTTTCCTTTCTATTTGTTGTTCCTTTGGGGCGCACGGACTATGCCCCGCCTTTTTGTAAATAGTTATTTATTAGGTAGGTTTTTTGTTAGGTTTCCTTTGGATTCTTGGGCTCATGGACACTTATATTGTATATAGTTATGGACCTGATTTTACTGTATTTTTTTTACCATGGAGGAATTGCTTTTTTTTACTTTGGATTTTGTTTAATGGACAGACGATTTGGAGCCATTTTACTTTGGATTTTATTGATTTCAGCATTCATTTATTTTTATTTTTACCCATCCAGACTTTTATCTGTTATTTATTTTCTTGTGTGATTTCGTTTCATTAATTCAGTTTTCTATAGAATACATTTTTTTTTAATTCATTTGTGTGGTCTTCTCTCATTGGTTTTGTGCATGTCACAATGTGGGTTTTCTCAGTCATGTGTTGCCATTGTGTGGGTCTGACGGACATGTATTCATTGGCATACTGGTTACTTGGGATCTATCATGACATGGGGATTTCAATGTGGAGTGGATAGAATGCTTGGTTGGGTGTTTGGAGTGGGGTTGTGTGGAGTGGGATTTGGGTGGCCATAAGGGCCATGGATCTGGATTGTGATGATGTGTTGGGTGGGGGCCATGAGTCGGGGCCTGCTGGCAGGTTGCCGTCACTGGGGGTGGGGTGGGGGACATGAGTCGGGGCCTGCTGATAGGTTGCCGTCACTGGGAGTGGGGTGGGGGACATGAGTCAGGGGCCTGCTGGCAGGTTGCCATCACTGGGTGGTGGGCTGGGGGACATGAGTCGGGGCCTGCTGGCAGGTTGTCGTCACTGTGGGTGGGGTGGGGGGACATGTGTCGGTGCTCCGAACTGCGTGGTGCCATTTGGGCTGCCTGCGGCTCATGGTCTGGGGTGAAGGGCAGCCTGTGGGGCATGCCCAGGGGTAAAGCGCTGCCTGTGGGGCATGCCCACGGTGGATGGGCTGCCTGAGGTGCATGGTCAGGGTGGATGGGCTGCCTGTGGGGGAGGGTCAGGGTGGATGGGCTGCCTGTGAGGCATGCCCAGGTTGGATGGGCTGCCTGTGGGGCATGCCCAGGGTGGATGGGCTGCCTGCGGGGCATGGTCAGGATGAATGGGCTGCCTGCGGGGCATGCCCAGGGTGTATGGGCTGCTTGCGTGTATACTGGGGGTGCACATGGAGATTTACACGCGATTGGCCTGGCACGAGCGGGGTACATGTATTCCGTGGGTGCGCATGGAGTTTTCCACACCATTGGCCTGGCGCGAGCAGGGTACGTAGTTTCCGGGGGTGTGCGTGGAGTTTTACATGCGATTGGCCTGGCACGAGTGGGGTACGTGTATTCCGGGGGTGCGTGTGGAGTTTTACACGCGATTGGGCTGGCACAAGCAGGGTACGTATATTCCGGGGGTGCGCGTGGAGTTTTACACGTGACGGGCCTGGCGCGAGTGGGTAGATGTATTCTGGGGGTGCGTGAGGAGTTTTACACATTATTGGCCTGGCGCGAGGAGAGTATGCGTATTCCGAGGGGTGCGCAGGGAGTTTTCCATGCATTTTCGCTGGCGCGAGCAGGGTATGTGTATTCTGAGGGGTGCGCGGGGAGTTTTCCATGCGTTTTCGCTGGCTCGAGCAGGATACGGGTATTCCAAGGGATGCGCTGGTAGTTTTCCACGTGTTTTTTGCTGGTGCAAGCAGGGTGCGTGTATTCTGAGGGGTGCACAGGGAGTTTAACACGTGTTTTCGCTGGTGCGAGCGGGGTACACATATTCCAAGGGGTGCGCGGGGAGTTTTCCATGCGTTTTCGTGGTTGGGGGGCTGTATGCTGGTCCACTGGCCTTTGCGCCATGTATTGGATTAGTGCAATGTTTTTGCGCACAGGGCAGGGTTGGGGGCCGTAACTGGCGCTGCTGCAGGGTCGCTGCGCCACTCTGTGCCACGGCTGGTTATGGATGTAAAAATCCATGAATACGCTGTGCGTCAAAATGGGTTCTGGTGCGCCAGCCGCGTGCGCCATTTCTGCGCTTGATTCCATGAATTACTCTGTGTCTTCCCTGTTCACCATAATAGGGTGGCCTCCCAACATCCTTCCCCCAGGGCGGATTTTGGAAAAACATCTTAACAATCAAGAGATCATAACGGTTTCAAGTGATGTATGACAAAAGTAGCTTTGTTACGACTTTACATCAGCTCGAAGGAGCTTGAAACAATTACAGAGGCTTGAAAAGGAAGAGAGAGACAAATAGAGCTTCTTTTGTCCCTTAAATCCTCCACTCCTGAAAAGGTGTGTCCGTCTCCCGCCCTTTCCAGCCAGCAAAGTTGCCAGGGTCACTTATATGGCTTGCCACTTCAGCAGGCGCTGACCGTGGTTACAGAGTAGGTCTGCATCCTCCCTGGAAATCTTTATCTTTACCTCAAGGTACAAGAAAAATATTCTTAAAGTTGGTTCAAAGATAATTCAAAGATGATTCCATTGGGGAAATGGGTCTCGCCCCCTTATATTATCATTTTGCCACAGCACATTGGTACACTCCAAGCCTTCTAAAGGTGCCAAGCCTTGCTGTTGTAACAGGGATTTTGCATTCTGAGGTTGTGTGCCTTGCCTGCAGGACGTGGGGTCACAGGACAGAAATGTGGCCTAAGCATTTTCAAGATGGAGGGACCCTTCTTTCAAGGTACGGATCTCTTCCTCATCTACACCATACCTCCCTTGTCTGCCTGGGATAACAACAATTCTATTAATTGTCCCCTTGTGTGATTTCCCCATTGTGTTGCTTGCAGAGAACCCTTTGAAGAACCCAGGTCCCACCCTATCTATTGGAGGAATGCCAAGTGCTCTTGGGAAGTTGTTAATGCTCCCCAATGGAAAACAAAGGAGCATCTAGTGTTTGGACCAATATTAGTTTTGGGTGAAACTCCCAGCCCCAGACAGCAATACACAAAGGGCTTGTACAGCTGCTGACGTCACAGGAAACCAGTTGATAATAAAATGACACCAGACTGGCCTTTGCAGTTATACCCGTGTTGCCTCAAACCCCACTACATCAAACCGTGTGTTTATATATATATTAAACCGAAATTCTGCCACCAGGTCATAGTGATACACAGTTATTTACAGTTGAAATCATGGGTGCCCACTGTTAAAGGCACCCCATAGCTGTTGGAATTAATGGAATTCCAGCAGGCTGTTCCTGGAATGCAAGTTACTATGTGACTGCTATTTTGCCAAATCATATTGCATCTGCTGGTATATCAATAGACAAGAGTCCAAAAAGAACACGTGTGTGCACTTAACATTTTAGCTTGGACGTTTGAACGTGAGGCCAGTTTAGCAGTGCTCAATTTCCGAGAAAGAAATCCAGCATCATTTTGCATAGCAACAATAAAACAATCTCAGGACAACACATCCTCACAGATGGCTTTATGTCACATGGACAATTGTAGGTTTCACTGCAAGCTTTTTTCCGCAACCTAAATATAATTCCTGGTAAGGACATTGCCCCCACGCTCAGGATATCTGCCCCTAAGGAAAGTGCCAATCCCCAAGCCTTACCCTCGGCATAGACATTGCACACCCACCCTTCTGCTGTATAGTAGAAATCCCCATTTAGCCCACTCTGCACAGGCAAATTACATCATGCTCTATGTACAAGACTATTCCCCCAAATCTGCCTGTCTGCAAAGGGCAGCTTGCTACACTAGCACAGGTCAAATACCCTTCTCTGTATGGGACGAAGAAAAAACGCATCTCTGTATGCGACTAAGAAAAACCCTGTCCACCACTCTCGGCATAGGACAAATACCCATGGCTGGCTGAAGATGCGTCAGGTCTTGTGGGGGCTCATTTAAATCGGATGCTTGGGGGGCTTAGGGGGAACTTGCCTAGAGCTGGGATAAACAGTCGGGGGCACCAGTGGGGTGTTGAAATTATAAAGGAGAGAAGAAATGCAGCCAAGGGAATAATAGCTGCAAATTATCATGGGGCTGGAAGCCAGCAGAGATGAAACACCTGTCCCTCTTTGTCCACAAGGGAGTAAATTAGGCAAAACTGGAGTGAAAAGGCAGCAGGTTGATAAGAGTGTTACTAGATACTGCAGAGATTGATAGAAACCGGAGGAAGAGGACATCATCCAGTGCTGGAAATAGCTTTTTTACCATGGGGTCCCTCTAGCGACATGCACATAAAATTTGCCTCTCAGAAGATTATTCATGAACACTTGGAAAATAACACAAGGAAGGAGCATTTCCTGTAACGTTGCAAGCAAAATATAGATGGCACACACCTTTTAAAACGAAAAAGCTGAACTTAAACATGTCTTGCTTTCCTACACTGTTAGTGTATAATCTCAACAAGTTCACTGTTCTTCGAGTGAGCCACTGAAGAAATTTCAGGGGGTGGGGCGAGGGCTAAATGGTGATGGGAGGGACCCTTCCGAAACTGGGCAGGGCAAACTTAGAGGTCCCCCACACCACCACTGGTCTGCTCCCAAGGTCTGGTGTGGGGACCAATTATCAAATAGCACATATGCGATGGAAGCCTTTCTTGAAAGTTGCAGCTTCAAAGTTTTACTGCACTTAAGTACATTTTTCACACAAAATCAATAAACTTTAACACCGCCAGTTTGGGGGGAAAATTAGCTCACCTCTCTTCCTAACAAAATGAAACTTCGCACATGCAGGGGTGCACCTTGTCTAACATTTAGGTGGGGACTAGCCCTTCAAATGTTGAGAGAGGTGCTAACTTCAGGGGCTGTGAGGGAGGGGCATACAGATTTGTGTGGGGAGCATCTAACGTCTTTAAGCATTCTAATGAGACTATTCTAGCGCAGCTTCGTTGTTACCATCAGTTAACTCTTTCAAGTCTGAAAGCACCCACTGCACTGCTCTGCTGTGCGAACGAGCAGTCTACTACCCCTCTCTACCTTTCCAATCACTCCCCGGGCATTCAACTACTAACCCCACATCAATTGCCTAATATCCATATTATATTCACATCAATATATATATTCATCTGAATGCAGGTGCTAACAAGAAATGCTTTACTTACCCAAGGTTTCCACAAAGCACTTAAAAGGATCAGACCTTGGGTTCTCCGCATTTCATAACATATCCCCAAACCTATTGAAGATCATCATTCAAAACGTGGATGCTTGTGACCTGCACCCGACTGTCAGAACCATCACTCCGGATGCACGTAAATTCCATACAAAGATTACATTAGATTGCAAATCACACCTTCTTCGAATAAAACGTTTACAAGTGAGGAGGCAGGTTTAAGTGGAAGCAGTAGAATCAGAGCTGCATCCTGTGCCAAGAAAGTTGTTAATTCCTATTAAAAGTGTTGTATTCAGAAGGACTCTTCTCCAGTGAAGGGAAGCACCACACACTGATAACTGCAGCTCATAGATAAAAACAAATATCCCTGTTTTCAAGGGAGTGTTGCCTTCAGCTGTCTGGGGTGTCAGTTACCAGAACTTGTGCACTCCTAACCAGAGTTGGCCCTACGATTTGCAGGGCCCTGGACGGCAGTATATGTGTGGTGCCCCTTTATTTGCATCCCAGAAACTGATGGCACAAAATTAATAATTAATATCTGTGGGATCAAATAAACTGACCTTCAGTATTTGAATTTTACTTGTTAGTATATATGTGGCAACATCAGGAGTGAGTAGCTAACAGAGTGAGCTGAATCATTTGTAGAGGTACCTCAAAAGAAAGTACTGTGACAAGGAAGGTCAGGACAAAGAGTTATGAAGATTTCTGTTAAGTAAACAAAGCATACATTATGTGACTGCGCATTCCTAGGATGTCAGAGCAGGGGTGTGTCCTGGACCAGACTGGGCAGAGTGCTTTTGCTGCATTGTTGCCTTAAAGTGCAACCGAAGCAAAGCCTATTTATCAGGTACTGGGCAGTCAGAGTAAGCAATTTCACAGGTCTTCAAATGTTAGTAATGGGGCTCAAGTCCAAATGCAAAACATAAATGAGAATTGTCTTTCAAAACCTAAAATCAATACCTGAAAAATACGCAGCTATAGGAGATTTTCATATAAAGTGCTAAAAAAAGCATAAAAAGGTGCACACCTTTGAAACCCAAACATCTCTATTTAAATATTGTGGAGTGTTGGGAGTGTGTTGCATGTGCCTGTTCTCTACTCTGCTGCCGTACAAAGAGTGTGCAGTCTTTCTTTCCACTGCATATCTTCATCCCTGCAAGAGGGGGAACCACACCATTAAATACCTGGACCCAGTGGAGCCTTGCAGAGTGTTGGGAGTGTGTTGCATGATTTCCTTGGGACTTCTGGGGGAATCCGGAGAAAGGGAGCTTTAATTTACGCTTCTAACATTAGATAATGTATTGCTGCTTCTGCTCCAACGCGTAACCTAACATATAATCTCTTGCATTGGTCTGCATGGAATTGGCATGTACACGTAGCCAAACCCGTCTGCAATTGCTGACAGAAGCCTACTTGTGGAATGTTACCTTCACTGAAATGGATGATATGAGCGAGAGGACCTTGAAAAAAACCCAGGCCATAGACATTTTCAGTAATATAAACACACATAGTAACGTTGAGTTGCAGGGCAAAACCGAAGAGGTTGTGCTTGTTGACCATCTTGATGAAAACATCATTGCGCAACCTAAAGCGCCGATCTTCAAACCTTCAGGACAGTCGATCACTAAGTGATTTGTTTCTGTAGTGTTTCTCACTCTACGCCATGTACAAATCATGAAAAACGGAATGGACAGATACAAACCTCAACAGAAAGTCAAGTATCAAAGAGTCAGCCTTATGCGGTTTCAAGGAGGGTCGTTTTCAATTCAATAATAATCAACATGATAATCATCTACATGCCGAGTTATGCTTCCTTAATAAGGATGTCAAGTTGAAGAGCCCGAGCAAACCTATTACCCAGGTAAATTAATCCACATCTTTTCCTCAGTGTGAAGAGACTAGCACCATAAGAAGTTAAAAAAACATATTGGAGTTGGCCACATGTAACTCATCGTCCTTGGCTGTGCTCACCTTGATTCATAAAGAGGTGATTCACACTGGCAGTAAAAACAGAGTTAGCATGAAGAACGCAAGCCGGACAATTGATGACACACTAAGGGACCCATTAAGGATCTCATTAAAGCCTCAAGTGTAGAACCAAACCGTGAGAGAGAAATACTAATTAGCCCTGTGGATCGAGCCTCTGTATTGAAAGACAAAAGTCAAGTAGTGAATGCAGGGCGTGTATGTCTGAGTCATACTCACACAGTTAAACAAGATATATGCGGTGCGATCACACGTCGTGGGAGCCGCATTTCTCCTGGTCATTCGAATTTGAGGCCAAATCCAAAAAGCCGCAAATAGAAACTCAGACATCATCAGATTCAGAGACAAGTTTGTCAGAAACATCAGAAATACAGATGCTGCGAAAATATGACCAAGGACACAAACATAAACAAGATCGTAGTTGCAAAGGCCTGAGCCACTTTGATGCGATTATGCATCAAGCCATTATCATGTCATCAATTAACATCTCTTTGGCCCCATTCCTAAAGTTATATGAAACTCTTAACGACAACTTTAGAGATCAATTAACTTTAACTGCAATGATGAATTCCAAACTAATTTGCACCCTGTCAAATCCCAAAATTGCTCTGCTTCAATCCTAAAATTCTAAGTTTACCTTGTGTGTACGGCGTGGTGCACACACTTTCTTCATTTGGAACAGCGTGCAGCTTGATTCCAAGATGGCCCCCTCTATTTTGTACCCTTTTTAGAGAATATACCTCTCTTAATTTTAAGGGAGTGTGGGCTGTAGGAAAGGCATCCAAAGCTAAAGGAGCTAAGAAATCCATTATATTCAACTTGAAAGTAGCCGAGACTCAAGAACATCATTCAGGTGATTATTAGCAAGACACATGACAGAACGTTGTGGATGTAAAGAGTAGATTGGGAATCATCAGTTGACTATTATATATTATTTTTATAGATAAGATGAAGAAGCGACACAGTGAATCAAAAAGCTCCTGATGAAGGGAACAGATTCCGAAATGTGTTTAGCAAATTTTTAGGACAATACTGTACTACGGTTACCAAGAACTTATTGGTGTAAACAAATGAGGCAAAATTGTTGGGAATATAATTTGATTGCTTACTGTTGTCTGCATACTGGTGAATTTTCAAGCTAAAATAATCACAAAATTGTTGAACTTTTTATGTACAATATGCAATTGTGTGAACCATAAGACATGAAATATAAATATAATCGAAATTGAATATATGATGTCATATCTTTCAGATGGAATTTGGCAATAAGCACAGTAGAATTTTTTTAAAAACTATATTTCCAATTGGAAGGTACTTCTGGTATTTTTTCTATTGTAAAGTATATATTTAAGTTTTCTGTAATTGTATAACACAAATAGTGTGTGCGAGGGACGGGAGAGTTCCACAAGTCTGTGGACATCTGTTTTTTAGTTTGGATACCACCTAGTGTCAGGGTTGGTTTATCTCCCTTGCACCCCATTACTAGTTTTTGCATAAATCAAAGAATATTGACTAACATTTGGAGTGCTCCTAGCCCTCAGTATATTGTAGAAACACATGACCTCAGACACGACATTCACAGGATGTTTGAAGTAAATCGAGGTAAGAAAAGAGGAATTGTCCCACAAGGAGAAAGACTATCTAAAGATAAAGTTAAATACCATTAGTGGGACCAGAAGTACCTTTTGTGAACAAAAACCGAACAAAAACAATGAAGGTAGAAACTCAGACTGCAAGTCGTGGGACTGGTTGGCAAAGAGCTTAGCGTCCCGCTCTATGAAATAACGCCCAGAGAAGCAGCAAATATTGAACATCAAATTAACCTCATGGTACACAAGAGGTTTTGTGCATCTCTTCAATAAATCCGAGTGGAAGTGGTCACATTCCGACATTTTATAACTTCAACTTGGGCAAGTGAAAATCCAGTGATTGACGGCTTCATAGTTTGTATCAATTCAACAGTCAAAGGAACACGAGGACACCTGAAAGCAGGATTACGTATGGTCATAAGTAACAGCTTAAAGTCGACGATAACCAAAATTTATAACTCCAGCTCATACATTCAAGGTGTAATGATTGCATTAGATGATAAGGTTTCAGATGTGTGTGATTGTCTCCTAATAATAAACATTTATTGGAACTCAGTCTACATAAGAACTTTGACCCTTTTAGATCAGATAAGTAATCTGATAGATGATGCAAGAATGAAACACAAAAAGAATCTAAAGACCTTCACTTGCAGAGATTTGAACATAGATTGTCTAAAATATGATTCTAACAAGTCAACAAATGTGAACGCTGATTCATCATTATGGCTTCACCAAAAGCAAGAGAGAGTGTTGAGCTGGTCACAATTTATGGATGATCGTGATCTCCACAGAGTAAATGGGAATATTCAGGGCTATATCCGCTATATCCCTGGGGCCGCAACATGGCGGCGCAGAAACTCTTCGGCTACCTTGGTCTAAGCTTACGTTTCATCAAATACCTTAGATGAGATAGCTTCATTCAACATTGCGAGAACCAACAAAAGTGATCATTATATCTTAAAGAGATTGCCTGGAATCGCGCTGTGACAAGAAAACCACTGTGGAACAGCGTTGGGCTTGAATTAGAACCTAGTCATAACAGATTACGAATAAGACATTCTGATGTAATTTTATTGAAAGAAAATCTGGCAGTTTTCATCACCTCACATATACGCGGAGTAGATTACATACCGCTATTACGGAGCTACAAGCAAAGCAATCAAGGGGCGGGTAAACCGCGACATAGTAACAAACATACATACGACCCAATATCAGCAGCTCAGAGGAAAAAATGTAGGAAAGATATAAAAAACCTGAGACATTTTTCTAAATTTACCAGATTAGCGGACATAAAGAAACGAAAACAACGTTATCAGAATTGGCTAAAACAATACAAATTCAACCTTGTGCAAAATGATGGCGCAAACATGCTGCAATTCATAATCAGCAAGAACTCTAGACAGTATTGGTCATTAATCAACCGTGTTGGAACAAAAAATGAGGCGCTGCTATGTAATCCCATCTCAGAGGATGCATGGGTGTCACAATTCAGCAAACTGTTTGAGAGAATGCACCAGATTAGTTCAAGGTACATCATGAGTAGGGATCACTACTATGACATACCAATAGACCCGAGATGATTCAATAGATCTGATAAAACAAGCAAGTGCCTCTTGAGCGTCCGTACCAGATGGCCTTTCGAATTATGTTCTAAAAACAAATACAGAACAATGGGCCAACTTTTGTCCATCCTGTTTAATCACATACTATCACAAGCTTGTCTACCGCCATCATGGAAACACGCAATTCTGGTGCCGATATTTTAAAAAGGAGAGCGTACGAACCCTGCAAGCTACTGCCCAATTGCACTATTGGATGTCCTGGGCAAATTATTTGCAAAGTTTCTAATGAAACATCTCAAAAACTTGGCCCATAACATCTGGCAATTACGATAAAAGACAGACCGGTATTGTGCAAGGGGTAGGGTGCAACCAAAATCTCCTACTATTTAACACACTGAAGATTTGAGCATTTTCTTCAGGAAGATCGCTATTTCTGGCCTTCATTGATTTAAGACAGGCATATAGCAGCGTCAATAGGTCTTTTCTTTGGGACAAATTAAGAGCATGGAATTGCCCGAAGGATTTTCTTGCTACGATTATCAAATTACATTCAGGTACTGGGATACAAGTATGATTAGATGCCACCAGTCATTTATCAAAGGAAATCGTGCCGCAGAAAGGAGTAAAACAGGGTTGGTCCTTGGCCTCCGAATTGTTCAGCTTATACATCTCTGACCTAAAACATGTACTAAAAAACTCTGTGACATTGAGTGGAAGGAGGGGACCTCCAGACCCCCCCCTTGTTTCCATGCTCCCCGGACAGGCCCAATCATGGCTGCCTCGGATCCAAGGACCCGGCCCCGAGGCACTCATGTGTGGACACCTCCAGGAACCATCACCCCTTTCATAAATACACATCTGTATGCACGACCATGTTCCTGTGCCCACTCCTGGAGAGCAAGATTGGGACTCCATCTTTGTAATGTACCTACTCCATTTGCAAAATAACAAGAGCAGTCAGAGTTTCATCCCAGGCCTCAGTCATCTCTGCCAAGCGCACAGCCAGCGCGACTCTACCCCCACCGCCTCCTCTCTGCCGTCCACATAACAGCTCGGTTCCCATGAGAAGGCCGGCAGCAGGAATGCAACAAAATCCACACTGTATATCGCTTGCTCCCTAACTCCCTTCAGTAATTTAGATGCAGCCCCGGAGGGGGAGAAGGTTAGAACCAGGGCTATCTGTCCTTTTAAACCTGACCTGCACCCCACAAGGCACAGGCCATAAAAACCTAATCCCTGTGTACCCCAGAGCAAAGTCAACGTGGGGAGACCCTTAAATCAGTGAACGTGTTCTTTCCTTCTGATAGGCATGGGCAAAGAGATGGCCTGTCCTCATGTGTAAAACTCACACAAACCCGCTGACGTCCGAAATAAGCTAATGAGTAAACCATGTAAATGCATATACGCATGCAAGTGAAGCTCATGTACGAACCTGTTATATCGAAAGTAGAATGCATATTGATTTATAACATTGAAGTGTGCACAACGACTAACTGTAATGTATCGACGTGTAAACAACTCTTAGATTTGTGCAAGCTCACACAATGCTACCTCACGGTTGATAACGTAGAATGTAAGTGTATAACACGCTATTAGAAAACCTCATGTGAACTACAGTTGAATGCTATTATGTACAGTTATGTGTTGACAATCTCTCTCTCTCTTTCTCTCGCACCATCCCCTGTTATCATGTTACGACATTGTCTGAATAGCATGGAATTATAAGATGTCATAAGTGAATTTCACTCAAATCACAAACCACCCAAAAGGGTTTAAGGCAACAATCCGCCATGTGTAAGCATAAAAAGCCTCTGTTGCACGAAATAAGACTAACAGCCCTGAAAGGGGGGCCTGAGCCCACTTCTGACCGCCTTGACCCTATAAAGAGTTATGTTGCCCAAGCACCTGGTCACCAAACCCAATCTAAGGAAATGTACCATCATAATGAAATATATTTATTTGTAATCCAGTCCCAGCAACCTTGTATTCCAACCTTCCCCACACCCATGCAACGACCTTGCAACCCTCACCCCCAACTCAATATTCGAGCCTGTTTTTGAATAAGAAAGTGATATCTGTGACAAAACATATATAATAGATGTTCAGCAATAAATAAGCATGCCTTGTTGTTACACGTGCAGCCTGCTAGTCTCATCACCGGACAAGCCGGTCAAACGTATGAATGGATGTGAATGTGTGGCCACAAGGGCAAAAGTGTTGCATAGATAAGGTGTCAATGTGTCAATCCAGTGGATGTACGACAGATGAGCCCAGCGGAACCCTTGACTCCACTACATCATCTCGTCACGTGCCAGTGGACCAATCAGCCATCACCGACCATATAGTGCCTCCCCTTAGCGACCAATCCCTATCCACCATGTGCCCCCTAGACCATCCCCTTGCCGATGATAAATCTCAGGTATAAATGTAACTTGTAACATGTTTTCTGCAGAGTGCTCTCGGCGTGAGCAGAGTAGATTCTGTTTGCCCTATTTTTTTTACATAAAAAGCCTTTAATCGTACTCTCACTTGGTCTTGGGCTTATTCCCTCCTGGGATGTACCTTTATTGACTCTGTTGGTCACTTCACCAGCAGGCCTCTCACTTTCAACATGTACACCAAAATTAAACAGAGAACCATCAGGTTGGATGATTTATGCTGACGATTTAGTCCTGATATCCCAAATACAAATTGGTCTTCAAAGAAGCTTGGTTATCCTACAGACTTACATGAAGATGAACGACCTCAAAATCAACACAGGAAAATCTAAAATCTTCATATTCCAAAATCTGCAAGGTATAAAGAAGATGACATAATTTAGCTGGAGATTGCACAATGACTTCTTGCGGACAGTAAAGGTGACAAATTACCTAGGTATGCTTGTCAATTTTAATCGAGATGACAGTAAGAATCTGTGAGTTGAAAAGGAAAGCTCTCAGTCCCAAGTCTTCCATAAGAAATATGGCAAATTCTCCTTATTTCCTGTTATTGAATTTTATAAAAATGAAAGCGATTCCAGTGCTGACATTTGGTGCAGAAGTAGCCCTCTCAACATGTTGGAAAACGTGGGAGTTACTAGAGGGTAGCTTCTGGAAAAGGATTTCGGGTCTTGCAAACTCACTGAAAACAGCTGCAATCAGATGGGAGTTGGGCCTAACGTCTATGTATGGCCAGGTTATGTGGAACTCTCTCAACTTATTCAGGAAATCTATTTTGGAAGACAGCCTGTCGCAATTCGAGATTCTGAAAAAGAACCACAAGCTAAATCAAGATGCAGTATTATTGGCGTGGTCCACAAACTGCAAACAGATTTTACATGATATTGATTCTAGTGAAGATCAACTGAAAACAAACCGTAACAAACCAAAACTTAAACTGTGGTTGTTGATTGGAATCACACTGAAAAACAATTGGAACCATCGAAACTGTGGAGCCTGGTGAAGATGCATGGTAGATTGCTAAACCGAATACCTAAGTATACCTTAAAATTTCTGTGCCTGATGAAGAGAAATGTATTCCTCTGCTTCAGGATGAATGTGATCCACACAAAAGAAGTCATCTATGCAAGAAAACAAAAAGGAATCCTTGATTCAGCCTGCAGATTTTGTTGTGGGCCAACAGAAAATCTAAAACATTTCCTTCTGAACTGTGTGGCAGTCAAAATGCAAAGTCAGATGTCCTATGGACTAATGATGGGGAGTGGTGGGAGCGTCTCTATTCTGGGAAATGATTTCAAATTAATTAAATGGCCATCTTTCCATAGATAAAGCATTTTTAAAGGTAGAAAGAAAAAGGTATACTAACTCTGGTAAGATCTGAAAACATCAAGATGTAATCTTACAAGAGGAGGCAGATTTACTTTCTCTAGTTTTCGGTTTTTTCTTTTGTTCTATTGTATAGTTCTTTTAATTAAGTGATGTGTGATTGGTAAATGTTTGATGTAAACTATATACCAAAATTAAAAAAAAAAAATACATGGCATGGAATGGAAAATACCAACACACGACATGTGCTTTGAAGACACTTTCATTTAGTTTTCTGGGTGAGTGACATGAGTGCTTGAGGACCTTGGTACAAATTCGGGTGGCCGAGCACTTGGTCAAACAAGCTGTTTCTTGCATGCCGCCCTCAAAAACACCCAAGGTTGATAGTCTGGTTATTTTCACCCTCTCTTGAAGACTACAAATCCCAGAATGCAAAATATCACTTGTAGGCCGTCTGTCAAGCCTTAGACCCCTAACAAAAGATAATGTGAACCGGTTGCCAGGTGGTTTGTAGCATTTAACAAAGGCATGTATTGTATGATGCGAGTGAAATGTGACCCTTTACATACAAAATAAGTGTATTTGACAGACAAAAAGCGAACACATGAAAACTAAACAAATAGTTCAGAACTATTTTTTCTTAACATATTTTAACTGTCTTCAATATCGTCAGATTTGGGGGCTACAAACTAGTTTTCTTTTGTATGGGGTTTCAGAATAAACCCCCCCTTTTGAATGCCTTTAATCCAAAACAAAGCCTCTTAAAATGGACCATTAATTGTAAAGAGCTTCCACTTTAAACGCTGTTCTAAAAGTCCTGTGACACCCCGTCCCCACTGGGGTCTTACGTGCTGCTGGGAACGTTGCAGAGTCACAAGGGGTTCGAAATGGACAGTGGTGCCACACTAAGAAAGGCGACAGAAACAGCCATCTGGCTGGAATCAGCGCAGCCCTGCATTACTTCGTAGTCTCTTGGCAGCTGGTGGCTGCAACACCATTAAGGATATTGGGCTCGAGTCCCCTCTCACCCTGGCAGACCTACAGAGAGCCGTGGCTGAACAGAACAGGACACCAACCCACCCCTCAGCTCACATTGCGGGGGAGGAGGGGGGTGGAGCCTGATTAGCTCAATGACATTGCGCGTCTGCACCTGATCCTTGTGATCTCTGTTTGAATCCCAACTTCTGACTTCGAAACAAGGGGTGCAAATGGATTTCCCAACTCTGAGACATTTTTTGCCAGATAAGCAAAAACACAGTCCGATAGCCAGCACTGGCAGTGTTTGCCAGGCAGCACATGTTCGGAAGGAGGGCAATGAGCCCCTGCATTTGGCCAAGTTTGTTCCTCTAATGTAGTGCCCCTTTACGAGGGGCGTGGTAAGTCCTGAGGAGACAAGGATCATCACTGCGTCACAATGTTAATAAAAGGGGCCACTGCAGGCACGCGCGGCATTGCAGAGGAGACCCAGTCAGTAGCAACTCGCCGTCTCCTGTCTTTATTGTTCGAGCCTCTGTCTGCTGTGTGCTCACGGCCCTGTATCTGTCCTGGGCCTGTGTGACCACAGAGCCTGGTCATTGAGTGGTGGGTGCCCCCAGTGTGCCATCTGCAGCGTGTGATCCCGCTGCCCTAGGGTGCTCCCTCTTGTGTTTTGTACTGCTTGTCTGCGGTACACCCAGGTGATCCTGGGACTCTGTGAATGGATTGGGTGCCCCAGAGCACCCCACAACATTGGCGACGAGGGTGATATCCAGGAGAACATGTGCAATTCACAGTCGCACTGCGCACAAAAGTGCTATATGAGCATATATTGGGCCTCATCACGACTTCGGCGGTAACCCTTAAATCCGGCGGTAGCGCTATTAATGCCGGATTTAAGGGTCTGCCGAATCAGGGCTTCGGTGGATTTCGCCCCAGCACTGAGCTGGGGGAAATCCGCTGAAAATTTGGGCTATTACCGCCGGCGGGAAATCCACCGGCGGTATTAGCGCAAAGATTCCCCATTGAGCCCAATGGGGAATGGGGCATTCCCGAATGGGCTCAGTGGGGAATGGGGACTTACATTACCGCCGAACTCGTGATCCGGCGCTATTAGCGCTGGGGAGTTCGGCGGTAGGGCTAATACCGCCCGCGCTAATAGCATTACCATTACCGCCCAAGTCGTGATGAGGCCCATTGCAAGTAATTGAAAAAGGGTACGGTTATAGGTCCAGTTGATTTGTTCGCAAAAGTAGCCTGACACGTGTTTCGAGTCTTAACCGACTCTTCATCCGAGGCTAAAAATAATATGCAACAAAATGATAAACAATTATACATCATTGAATAAATAATGTTGGTGTGAAAACATTCATTATGTGAATGAGAAACATGTGAAAAACAAGACAAGGGGCATAAGGCACAGGGGCAAAAAAGAGGGTGTAGGTGGAAAGATTGTGTCATGTGTCATGTTGACAAATCAAGCAAAACAAAATGCAAATAATAAAAATTAAAAAATCACATTGTGTCAAATAACAATGGCAAATGAAGGGAACCATGACCAAAGAAAAATAGAGTGAATTGACTCTATTAGGGCTGGTGCTCTCAGTATGCCCTAAAAATGGAGAATGTCCACTTTTGCAATGTATGTTTGTATTTTCGTGAAGATTCAAATTAGAAACTGTGCATCATTTTCTTAAAAAATATATTTTTATTTCACATCTAGTTGCTGTGACGTCTTTCTTGAATATTCTACTCCATATTCAATGAGGCCTGGCATAAAGATATTGGCTCGAATTCTATGTACGTTTGCCAATTCATTTCGGTTATGAAAACCTTCGTCAGGGCCGTACAATTATTTTGTTATGCCTAATCGTTCTCTATTTCAAAACAATGAATCAACATAATCATAAAATAATCAGTTGACAGTAATTCCAGAAACAAATGCATGCAGTCACACATACCCGTTCCAAGATGTGTTTTAAAATGTTCCAACAGTGAGGTGGTGAATAGGAAAAATAGAAAAGAGAAATCTTTATTATAGATCGGTAATGTTACTCACCTTGCGATATTCACTTAAACCGTGTGGCAATTAGGTAATTAGTTAAAAGTACGTTATGGTTCAAAGGGCTCTGGGTCCCGTCGAAGAAGTGTCCAATCTGAGTATACCTGTTAATGTGAAAAGTTATCAGACTGAGGTATATCACTCACCACATTCTAACTCTTACCGTTACTCAGCAAAATCGCTGCGTGCTGGTCAAACGCGTCTGCAGGGGTGCAAGCGCGAATAACGGGAGCAGAATTTATGCGTTGCCATGGGGATTCAAAGGCGTCGCGTGGGAACATGTACGCCTTAGGTCCCACCCCTGTGCAAGCACAGTAGGCGGGATTGTCGCCATGACCACGCTGTGCTAATTAGAGTAGAACTGGATGTGGTGACGGGAACAGAATTTATGCGTTGCCATGGGGATCCAAAGGCGTCGCATGGGAACATGTACGCCTTAGGTCCCACCCCTGTGCAAGCACAGTAGGCGGGATTGTCACCATGACCACGCTGTGCTAATTAGAGTAGAACTGGATGTGGTCACGGGAACAGAATGTATGCGTTGCCATGGGGATTTAAAGGCGTCGCGTGGCAACACGTATGCCTTGGGTCCCACCTCTGTGCATGCACAGAAGGCGGGACTATTGCCATGACCACGCTGTCCTTATTGAAGTAGTAGTGGATGTTGTTTATCGGCAGTCTAACGCCTGTGTGTGTTGAAAAATCTCGTTGTGCATAGCATGAATGCAGTGAAAACCAGTACTGGATAGTTAAAGAGGTACACATCTTGATAGCGCAATACGAGAATGCAGTGAAAACAGGTCCTTAGTAGTTAAAGTGATACACATCTTAAAAGCGGGGTGTCTACTACACCCAGGTGTCAAAAAATGGTCCTAAAGGAGGACCCGATGTTAAGACAAGTTGTGAAAGGTATTAATGAGGGCAGAAGTCGACACTAAATAGGGGGCCAGTTCAACGTCTACCCTCTTTCCAAAAAAGAATAGTCAGTGACCCTATGGACTGCCAAGAAGCATTGAAGGAGATGGGGAACACATTTTTTGAAAGAGGGTATTTTCAAGAAGAAATAGACATAGCCACTTCTCGCGCAGCCACACAAAATAGAGAAGAACTCTTGAAACCCAGAACAAAAACAGAACCATTGCCCCCACTGGTCTTTGTATCAAAATATTCTAGGCAAAGCAGTCGGATAAAATCCATAATCAAGAAAAATTGGAATACCATAACCGGTGATCAGAGAATAGAACATCTCTTCAAAGAACTCCCTACTTTCGCGTATCAACAGAGCCAGAACCTGAAAGATAAGTTGGTTTACACGAAACCAATGCACAAGAAAAGGACAACAGAGTGGATAGGCACATTTCCGTGCCTTGACTGCAGTAACTGCAATTGCATCATCAAAGGATGGAGCATTAACCACCCACACTCAGGAACTAAAATCAAGTTGAAAGACTATGCCACGTGTGACACACAGAATATTGTGTATGGAATCAAATGCCTCTGTGGGCTATTCTACGTTGGCCAGACACAACGGACTGCTAAAATTTGATGGAATGAACATCGTTCATGCATAAGGAATCACACAGTAACTTCGGCGGTGCCCAGGCATTGGCAAGAAAAACACCATAATCTGGCACAGATCAGATTTGTAATCCTAGAAGTGGTCCGCAAATACAACAAATATGAGAATCTTCAAAAAAGACTCGACCAACGAGAAACATTCTGGATTGATCGACTGAGCTCTCTGACACCCAAGGGACTAAATGAAGAAATAAACTATATGTGCTACCTATGAATATCCACTTTGTGGATTAGCATAGTTGTCTTCTTCTAATCCAGTATCACTATCCCATCATAATTTGACTATGGCCTAACTGTATCTATAGCCCCCTTTTTTGAGTTGACCCTTACATGTGCCTTTGCAATTTTCCTATCTTGCTTACTGATCATTGACTCCCTCCCACCCTTTCAGACAAGGTATTCATGCCATACCTTTCCCATTTTGTTTGTAGAGTATTGACTCCCTCCCACCCCCCTAGACATTGAACTGGCTCCCTATTTGGTTTCGACCTCTGCCCGCATTAATACCTTTGACAACTTATCTTAACATGGGGTGCGCCTTTAGGACCATTTTTTGACACCTGGGTGTAGTAGACACCCCGCTTTTAAGATGTGTATCACTTTAACTACTAAGGACCTGTTTTCACTGCATTCTCGTATTGCGCTATCAAGCTGTGTACCTCTTTAACTATCCAGTACTGGTTTTCACTGCATTCATGCAATGCACAACGAGATTTTTCAACACACACAGGCGTTAGACCGCCGATGAAGAACATCCAGTACTACTTCAATATGGGCAGCATGGTCATGGCAACAGTCCCGCCTACTGTGCATTCACAGAGGTGGGACCCAAGGCGTATGTGTTGCCACGCGACGCCTTTGGATCCCCAAGGCAACGCATAAATTCTGCTCCCGTCACCACATCCAGTTCTACTCTAATTAACACAGCGTGGTCATGGCGACTGTCCCACCTACTGTGCTTGCACAGGGGTGGGACCTAAGGCGTACGTGTTCCCACGCAACGCCTTTGGATCCCCATGGCAACACATAAATTCTGCTCCCGTCATTCGCGCTTGCGCCCCTGCAGACGTGTTTGACCAGCACGCAGCGATTTTGCTGAGTAATGGTAAGAGTGTGTCTTGCGCTCCAGATTAGAATATGCTGAGTGATAACTTTTCACATAACATTAACAGGTATACTCAGATTGGACAATTCTTCGACGGGACCCAGAGCTCTTTGAACCATAAGGTACTTTTAACTAATTACCTAATTGCCACACGGTTTAAGTGAATATCGCAAGGCGAGTAACATTACCGATCTCTAATAAAGATTTCTCTTTTCTATTTTTCCTATTCACCACCTCACTGTTGGAACATTTAAAAACACATCTTGGAACGGGTATGTGTGACTGCATGTGTTTGTTTTTGGAATTACTGTCAAATGATTATTTTATGATTATGTTGATTCATTGTTTTGAAATAGAGAACGATTAGGCATAACGAAATAATTGTACGGCCCTGATGAAGGTTTTCATAACCGAAATGCATTGGCAAACGTACATAGAATTCGAGCCAATATCTTTATGCCAGGCCTCATTGAATATGGAGTAGAATATTCAAGAAAGACGTCACAACAACTAGATGTGAAATAAAAATATATTTTTTAAGAAAATGATGCACAGTTTCTAATTTGAATCTTCACGAAAATACGAACATACATTGCAAAAGTGGACATTCCCTATTTTTAGGGCAAACTGGGAGCACCAGTCCTAATAGAGTCAATCGACTCTATTTTTCTTTGGGCATATTTTTGGGTCCTTATGCCATAGGACCTATATAGACTGGTAGCCCCAGGCTAAAACTTCAAAAAGTGCAATATGATTGTATAATTAATGCACAGAAAAGACACGTAGTGCCCTCCTTCAACTCCTTTGTAAATGAAGGGAACCACAACATAAGTAATAAGTAATAAAAATAACACAGTACCAAATTCAGATAATGATGAAATGAATAGGAAATCCAAGATGCCGGAATGCAAGAATTACACAGCAAACAAAGCAAACAGAAGTACAGAAAAATGAGCATGCAATCATAGAAATGACTATAGCAGCACATTCAGAGAGGCAAGATTAACCAGAGAGAGCCAAAAATATGGACTTGTTTAATATAAGAGCCCTTATAAATTAAATTCCAAAAAAGTGGTATGCCAAAATGAAAATACCTGAAAATGGAAGATGGGACCTAAATGGAATGGATGGAGGGCAGTGCTAGAACAACTCTCTGTAATAGTGAAGGAAGGAAAAAAGCGTGAAAGGAAGCAATAAATAAATGAAAATATATTAAGGTGACCAAAAAGGCTGTGTAAGGAAAAGATTGTACCTCATGGCTTCGCAATTGCGGTAATTCTGTAAGAAACACAGAAATTCAATGCGTAAGGAAATGCCAGAGCTAATATAACATACCAACTCAGTAATGCAGTAAAAAAATTTCTGTAAATAGGGAACAGAAACAACAAAACACACGCGATCAACCCACAGAGATTAATGAGTTAAAAACCAAGAAGATGAATCAGTTACTTGATTCGGGACGTGCAAATTGCACGAATTGAAAGTGTCAGCGGGGCTGAGGGGCCGTAAAAAAAGTCTTAAAAGCACAGCAGAGAAGCTAAAGTGATGTGAAGGAAACGGCCCGGGCCGCGGAGATAGAAACGGGACTATATCTAAAACTGCCAAAGAGCAAGGAATGGATAAAAGCTTCAAACATGGCCGTGGTCAAATGGAAAAAGTGCCGCCATATTGAACTTGCTAGTTGCAATGAAATTAATACTAGGGGAAATGAGCCCGGCAGTGTAAACTATTTAATTGCGTGCCAGCAGGGCAAATAAGCCTGCATGCGTCTAAGAAAAGAAAAATATGGCAATTTCCGATATTAAAAATACATGCATTTACAATTTTAAAAAAATCCCACGTGCGCATTGAAAAAGAACAAAGGCCCTGTCGTGTTGAACCGCGTGCGCTTGATGTGGTAATATGGAAATTCCAAATAGAAGTTACATTTGTGGCTCAAAAAGCCTGAATAGTGGACCTTAAGCCAAGCAATTGCTAGAGTGAAAATAACTCCGGTTCAGAAAAGGTGATGTCTGTGAGTGCGCTGCTATTGAGTCACGAAAAATATACAGTATTGTTATGAACAAATATGAAGAAACAAATTTACGCTCTCAAAACTCATTTATACAAGCGCTGTGGTTTTGTGACTTCTTCTGCCAAACTTGAGGGTGATATCCAGCCTTGGGCCCCCGTGCTATTTTCGGCGCAGGCTGCTGAGGAGGGGCTGTGGTGACCTGCGTGGAGGAGGTGCGCTGGCGAGAGGCGCGTGGCCAGCGGCGAGCATGGCCAAGCCCCCGTGCCAGTCGGGCACGGGCTGCTGGGGGCTGGTGGTCGCAAGGAGACCTGCGGGTGGTGTGTGCAGCATCCGCTGCAGAAGGAGCGCGTCAGCGGCGTGGGCTGCGAAGTCAAGGTGTCCACAGGCCGTATAAGCGGCACCTACCACAGATGTAAGGCGCGTGGCCGCAGATACGAGGGAGCCTGCCGCCGGCCTCGCTGTTGCTGCAGTGTCCCCTAGCAGGGTCGAGCCGAGGCGTACAAGTGAGTGGCGCCGCAACAGAAAGAGGAGGTGTAACTTGGATTTACCGGGCCAGTGGCAGTGAATCAGTGAGCCCAGATCAGCTGTCAGCATAGAAGGTTGCCGGAGTGCTGCTCGAGGCCCAGGGCGAGCGGAATCGGCAGCGCGAGATAGTTAACAAAAAGGGGGCGTGGCCCAAACATGCCATGCCGCGGAACAAAGAGTTGGGCTCGGCCAGCAACCTCCTGTGGTCACCAGAGGAAGGCGGTGGCGGAGGCAAGAGCAAGGGGCTGCCTAAGCCCACACGGCCCCTCCAGGGGAGAAGAAAAAAAAGTAAATATACACATATTACCAAAACATTGACAGAGGCAGGAGGTCCCCAGGAACACTTACCCAGCCCACCAGAACGCGGGCAACTCCTTCCAGCACACCAGAAACATTTTTACAGCCCACCAAAACGGGGCAAGACCCTTCCAGCCCACCAAATCGTTTCCCCACCAACAAGAACCATAAAAGGGGTGACAGGCATGCCCTTTCTTCAATCAGGCAGAGGAACAGTTAAGAGGGGAACACACAGGCTGTTCCACAAGGACACCACAGGTGACATACCCAAGAAAACCGTAAGGGTAGCGGCTTCGCCCAGGAGTGCTTGTGCGCCCTTGAGTCAGCGTGGTGACACACATCACGACCCATAATCAGGTTGGAGAACGACGACGCCCAGGGGTCATACAGACAAAATGCACTGCTTGCCCCTTTAAGGATCTTTGATGTGGTGGGACCACCTGCCAGCTTGGGTCCTCGCTGGGTGGCGTGGGTTCACAATCTGGAGTTATATTTTGAGGCTGTAGGGGTAAAGGATAAAGCAAAACGACCAACCCTACTATATTCGGCCAGCCCCGCAGTCCAGAGATTGTTTAAAACATTGCGGCCCAGGGACCAATCATATGCAGCCGCAATTGAAGCCCTGAATGCGTACTTCATGCCCATGGTAAACAGGGACTATGAGAGGTTCAGAATGCACAGCACCAGACAAGAAGGGGAGAGCCTGGACGCTTTCCACGGGAGGCTTTGGGGCATTGCGCTGTCTTGTGCCCTGGGAAACTTCGAGGAAGATGAGGTGAGAGCACAAATAATATACGGGTGCAGCTCCACCAAGCTGGGCAGGCAGGTTCTCAGGGAACCAGGGCTGAGCTTAGACAGGATCCTGGAGTTAGGCCGGGCCCAAGAGCCGGGGGAGGTACGCGCCTCAGTCATGGACAGCTCGAGGCAGTTTATCAAGCTTGAGGAGCCCTTACAGCGAGTGAAGCTGGAGGAGGCGTGCGCTGTAGGCAGATAGCAAGGCGGCAGAACCACCAGAAGAGGGGAATGGCCGCGGAAGGAAGCAGGCAACATGTGCCCCCAGTGCGGATGGGACCTGCTGCTCGCCAATGAGTGTCCTGCAAAAAGGCACACATGTGGCAGGTGCGGAAAAGATGGACACTTCGCAAGGGAGCAGGGAAGCCGGCACCCAAGGAGGAAGCAAGACAAGGACAAACGTCTGGAAGGAAGTCACCCAAGGACGAAGTGGTCCATGTAGCTGCAAACAAGAAGCATCAGTACATGCTCGAGGATGAGGAGGACGAAGAGGATGTGTTCCTCCTATCGTAGGGAGGCACCTACGGCCAGCGACAGCCTTGGCGAAGGAGGTCTGCTGGGAAAGGACCCGTCCCGCCCAGACAGTTTGACCCTGGGATACAATGAGCAGCTGCCAGATATGATATGATATGATAAGGCATTTGTAACGCGCCTATACACAAGTGTTTCAAGGCGCGACGAGGCAGGGGGGGGGACAAGGGGAGACAGACAACGATCTTACTAGGCCAGGTGTCATTCAGATCGCGCAAGTGCAAGGGTAGAGGGGAAGGGAAAAGTGCATGGGGGAAAGGGAGAGGGGAAAGTGCAGTACAGGGTTATAAGCATACAGCATACAGGATAAATAACAAGGGCCAGCTGGTGGCAAGTGCGAGGTAAGTGCAGACAAGTGCTGGAAAGGGGGGCTGTATGGATACAGACACAGTCCCGTAGTGCAGGGGTTGCCGTGGAGGCAGTGCAGGGGAGAGTGGCTGGGCCGAGAACGGTGAATGGCCCAGTTGCAGATTCAGTGCAGTTTCAGTAGTATTAGCAGGGGAGAGGGGGAGAGAAAGCGGAGGCAAAGAGGAAGGTTTTGAGGTGCTTCCGGAACCGGAGGTGGTTCTCCTCAAGTTTCAGGGAGGTAGGAAGGCTGTTCCAGAGGGAGGCCCCTGCAGTGGAAAGAGATCTGCCCCCAACTCGTTGTTTGGAGAAGCGGCTGACCCTGAGGGAGTTGGAGGCGGATGAGCGAAGAGCTCGAGAAGGAGGATATTTAGGAAGAGAGAGTTGAAGGTATTTTGGCCCAAGGCCCCAGACGGCCTTGTGGACAATGCAGAGGGTTTTGAACTTGATCCTCGCAGTCACTGGGAGCCAGTGTAGTGATTTCAGTCCTGGAGAGATACGGTCCCTGGGCTTGAGGCCAAGGACAAGTCTTGCAGTCCTGTTCTGGATGAGTTGCAAAGGGCGGAGAGTAGAGGCGGGCAGATTAAGATAGAGGCTGTTACAGTAGTCCAGCTTAGAGAGAACCAGGGCTCTAGAGACAGTGAGCTTCTGGGGGAAGGAGAGGAAAGGAAGGATACCTCTGAGGAGGTGTAGCTGGTAGTGTGACTTCTTAGATACGTCGGATATGTGAGGAGAGAAGGAGAGTGTGGAGTCGAAGATGACCCCAAGGTTTTTTGCCTTGCAGGTAGGAGTAGGAAGAGGGCCCAGAGAGGCCGGCCAGAGAGCAGCAGGGAAGGAGGGAGTGGGAGTGCCGATGAGTAGAATCTCAGTCTTACTGGTATTAAGGCAGAGGTCGTTGGCGGCACACCATTCCTGGATAGCAGAAAGACAGTCAGAGATGAGGGAAGGAGAAGAGGAGGCCGAGGGTAGCCTGAAAATGAGTTGGGTATCATCCGCATAGCACTGAAAGTAGGGGCAGAGAGCGGCGATGTGGTGGGCGAGAAGTGCCAGATACTGGTTGAACAGCCAGGGAGAGAGGTTAGATCCCTGGGGGACACCACAGGTAGAGAAGAAGATGTCAGAGAGGAAAGACCCCAGTTGGACCTGGGAGGCTCGATTTGAGAGGAAAGAGGTCAGCCACGTCAGAGCCTGACCAGTGATACCGAGGTTATCACGGAGACGGTTGAGCAGGATGGTATGGTTGACAGTATCAAAGGCAGAAGAGAGATCAAGCAAAATGAGAACACATGGAATGTTAGAGTCAAGGTTCGAGAGCAGGTCCTCGCGGATGTTCAGGAGAGCAGTTTCCGTGCTTCTGGCAGCTCTGAAGCCAGACTGATGGTCATGAAGACTACCAACACATTCAGCATGGAGATTAAGCTGGGAGATGGCCAGTTTCTCCAGGAGCTTGCTCAGGAAGGGAGTGATAGAGATTGGGCGATAGTTAGCTGGGCAGGAAGGGTCGGAAGAGGGTTTCTTAAGAAGGGGGTGCACAAGGGAATGCTTGAGAGGGGATGGGAAGACTCCAGAGGCGAAGGAGTGATTGCAGAAGTCAGCAAGGGCAGGAGCCAAGGAGTCAATGTGGTCCTTGATAGTTTTGGAGGAACAGGGGTGGACCTGTTTTGATGAGACTTTCATAGATCGGACTTGTCTTGAAACCTCGTCAGCAGAAAAAAGGGGAAAGGAAGAGAAGGAGAGAGGAGGGGTGGCTGCAGAAGAGCCAGAGGAAGGGCATGGAATAGAGGGGGGAGGTTATAGGAGGAGAGTGAGGACAGGATGTCCTGAGTTTTTGAAATGAAGTGAGAGGCCAGTGCCGTGCAGAGGGCCTGGGAGGGGACAGGAGAGGTAGAGACTGCAGCACGGTTGGCCAGCTCCTTGCAGATTTTAAAGAGTTCGGCCGAATTGTTAGATGCCGCAGAGATGCGGGCTTGGATAAGTGCTCTCTTCTTGGTGAGAACGGATAGCCGGTATTGCCTTTGGAGCAGGCGACAGGCCAGTTTGTCAGAGGATGAACATGAAGCACGCCATTTTCTCTCTGCCACCCTGCACTTGCGCTTAAGGGTGACGAGATCTGAGTCATACCAGGAGTTACATTTGGCTTTGGGCTTCAGGCGGATTCTCATGACAGGGGCAAGGATATCAAGAGTATCAGTTATAGCGGAGTGGAGAGGGCTGTGTCAGGGTGGGAGTCAGCCGAAGGGGGAGGAGGGGGCAAGAAGGTGGCAGCGAAAGCCTCAACTGACACGCGCTTCATGGGTCGGATGACCGAGAAGGAAGGTGGCAGTGATGGGGGTGGCTTTGCCTGTGGGGTAGGGAGGGTGAGGTGGGAGGAGAGGAGAAAGTGATCACTCCAGGGGAGAGGAGTGGAGAGAGGGACAGAGAGGGGAAGGTCAGAGGAGATCAGGGCATCAAGAGTGTGCCCTGCAGAATGAGTCGGCCCAGACGGGAGAATAGAGAGTGAGAGAGAGTCGCAGAGGTTGCGAAAGAGTCCAGAGGGGGGACAGGAGGCATCCAGGTGGATGTTGAAGTCTCCAAGAAAGAGGAGTTGAGTGGTTGAGGACAGGAGTGAGGAGGAGAGGTCCGCCCACTCGGAGAGGAAGGAGGAAATTTGACCAGGTGGCCGATAGATAGTAGCCACGGTAAGGGAATGGCTAGGAGAGAGAGAGAGAGTCGGCAGACAAGACATTCAAAAGAGGAGTAGGTCTGCATGGGAGTAACAGTGGCAGGAATCCACTCAGGGAAGATAAGGGCCACACCTCCCCCCGCACGGTTGGGCCTGGGCACAGAGAGGATCTTGTAACCGTCGGGTAGGAGTGTGTCAAAGCTGGTGACAGAGCTGGCCGTGAACCATGTCTCAGTGAGACCGAGTACGTCAAGGTCAAGTTCCTCAAGAAGGCGGCAGATATCAGAGGAATGTTTGACGGCAGAGCGAGAGTTAAGAGTGGCAAAGGAGGCACTTGTGTGAGGGGTGCCAAAATGTTTATTATGAGTTACTGTTGATCATAAATGGTGCGGATTGGAAGACACCAAACATGTTGACGGTTTGCAAGCCTGTGTTAAATGTTAATACTGTTTGTTTCGTTATAACAAAGGAGGGATGTAATGTAGTGCCCCTTTAAGAGGGGCATGGTGAGTCCTGAGAAGACACGGATCACTGTGTCACGATGTTAATAAAAGGGGCCACTGCAGGCAGGTGCGGCACTGCAGTGGAGACCCAGTCAGTGACAACTCCTGTCTCGTGTCTTTATTGTCCGAGCCTCTGTCTGCCCTGTGCTCACGGCCCTGTATCTGTCCTCGGCCTGTGTGACCACAGAGTCTGGTCATCGAGTGCTGGGTGCCCCCAGTGTGCCATCTGCAGCGGGAGATCCCGCTGCCCGAGGGTGCTCCCTCTTGTGTTTTGTACTGTGTGTCTGTGGTACACCCAGCTGATCCTGGGACTCTGTGAACGGATTGGGTGCTCCAGAGCACCTCACAACAGTTCCGACACAGCGCAAAAAAATCTGCCCCCTCTGCACTGTAGAACATGACAAATACCCCCTCAGCACTGGGGAAATTGCTCATAAGCACAGCGCTGCGATAATGTTGCTATTAGGCACAGAATAGAAACTCTCAATTGTGTCCCTCTGTACATATCTACCAAAATCTGCTACTGCACAGTGCCGAATTCCCTGCCCTCTTCTTCCGCCACACTGCACAGGGCAAATGCCCTAGTTCTAGGGTGGCCAACTGTCCTGAATTTCATGGGATTGTCCAGCAATTGGGGACTCTGCCATGCAGTTTGCAGAGTGGCTGTGCGGATGCAGTCGTGACAACCTGCCTCCAGCACAGCCACTCTGCAAACTGAAGTGGCCATTTACACAGCATGGCGCTGCCGCCTGCTGCTTTCTTTCAGTGGGCGGCTCTTCGGCCCTGGCTCCTTTTGAGCCTACATGTCAAGCTGTAATGCTCTGACACCTGGCTTAATTCAAATGCTAATGCTTTGTTCCTGGGGATGTCATGGTCATGTTTGCAGTTAAAAAAAGCGACCATCACCTCCCAAGGACAAACCATTTGCATTTCAATTAAGTCAGGAATTTAGAGTCATTAAAAAAATGTAATTTAAAAAAGGGGCGGGCCAAACGTGAATGGTGTTGTGACGTCATCACCGCCTTGTGTGCAAGTGTCTCGCGAACGACTATCAAAGAGTTGGCCAACCTACCTAGTTCTCCCCATCTACGCAAAACAAATCGGTCCTCTACTCAAACAAAAGTAATATTCCGAATCCGCACTTCTGCACCGGAGACACATTCCGAAATGTAAAGCTGTTTATAACAAATTCGTTTGCTCCCATTCGGTCAAGTCCGGTGAAAACATCACGCGGTCGTGAAGGGCGTGTAAGTTACAGGGCTCGGGTTTGGTTAGACCATAGAGGTTCCTAGTCTGTGGCCTGAACATAACTCGCAGCTCACGTGATGAGGAAGAGGTGGAGCGTTGCTATGGTGAATTTCTCGGCTCGCAACTAGACACTCCTCACAGAGCTCCACTAACCTGAACGTAAACGTGCGACTTAAGTGTTGAGGGGAGGAGACAGCGGTCATTAAGGTCCGTTTCTCAGAGTTCGTGACATTCATTGCTCATTTATCCACTTTACGGTTGCTTATACTGCTCTGCGAGAGCAACTCCTTTAGATGCACCCATGCGTTACTTTGTGTTGTGTGCGTCTGGGTTCAATGGGCCGCAGGTGAGGGGTTGGGGGATTATTTCTGTGGAGTCCTATGTTGAATAGCTCATTGTTAAGACTGCCCTTTATAACCACCCGACTATTGCTCTGTTGTAAAACTGCTATGGGAGAACCCGGAAGTAAGGGAGTTATGGAATTTCGTATTTGAAGCAGTGTGCTTTAGTCTTCAGTTGAAATGATTTAAGGTTTCAAATCCAGAATGCACTATTGTTCGTGAAGACCCCGTGTTTGTGGCCCCGATTACATGCAGCAGTAGTGGAACAATACCATTTATTTCGCGCATCACCATTTTACCTTCAGGTTTAATTTGATTTCTATATGTTGGCTATTAAAAATATTGCTCTAATCCAGTGCATTTAGAATGAGAATATAAGTTTGATGTACATTGACATGTAAAACTACCCTCCTTATCAGGAGAGTATCCAGCGTGGAAGGTGGAGGCGAACTTTGTGTGTGGGGAAACCCAACCTGCTCAAAGAAGCTAGCAAGATCTAATTAGCAATCCTTGTGGGATTTAATGCCCCACTTCAACCAGTAGTGGAAATGGGAAATAATTGGTGGGGGGATCCCGCAAGTGGCAGGGTGGGGGTGCAGTTTGCGGGGTGGTGCCCGAGGAGAGAGGGTTAAGGTGGCGTAGCTGGCAGTTGACGTCCGATCAAAGGAAATGTCAAAAATAATAGTTTTAAACGGCACTATTTCTTTCATGCTGCTTCTTTTCCAAACTATATATCAATTCCACTTTAAACCACTTCCATGTCACTAGTGATAAGTTATTTTTCTATGCGGATAATAGTTTTGACCAGTGTTCATGAGTAAATATTCTTTAAAATGCACAATTTGCATTCTGTTTTATATAAAATAACTTCCCCTTGAGTACTAAAAAAACAGGGATTTCTGTTCGCCATAAGCAACGTTTTCTTTACTTGAACCACACCCGGCACAGCTCCTGTAGCTCCCCTCTGAAAGCAGTTGGGTGGCTGCATCGTGTGTGATGTTAATAGGGGTATTTATGAAATGTTTGTTGGATACCTGTATATTCATTTAGGCAATGTTTCAATGCATAAATAAATAATCCGGGTCCATGTATCCGACAAACTTGCATAAATAAACCAGGTCGTGCCTCAGGACCGGGCTGTGGCTGAGGACTGTAACTTCCTCTTGCATGGGGTCACCAGATCAAGTTACAGTTTGCACGCGGGTGCTATTTTTCTTTTCTTCTCAGCGCAGAGCAGGGGTTTGGGGCGGCTGACTGTGGCCCGATCCCGAGATCCAGCTGGCAAGAGCCGGCCCAATGACCAGCGCTAACTTCAACAATATTAAAGTCCTGGTTACTTACCAGGAATCTTCATTACTCCTACTCTACCTCGTCAGTCGTGAGGTCCCGACCTCCATCCCAGGAACCAATTCCATCTTTTAACTAACACACATACCTGCCCCACTTCTTCATAGAGTACAGTACTCCCGCACAAGATGGTAGTTTCAATACCCCCGAATACATCATAGTTTGTG
The DNA here is from genome assembly GCF_040938575.1 of Ambystoma mexicanum. NCBI lineage: Eukaryota > Metazoa > Chordata > Amphibia > Caudata > Ambystomatidae > Ambystoma > Ambystoma mexicanum. The sequence continues at coordinate 82,772,248 of NC_090941.1, forward strand.
CACCACACCAGGGTATGCGAGGAATGTTGTAAGTATTGTGATGAGGAAGAGCAGGACTAGTGGTAATGAAAATTACCAGAAAGTAACTGAGTCATTACCTCCACGTCCCTTTTCCTTGTTCCAGTGCTTACTAGTGAGGCATACCAAAGATAACAGTGAAAAATGGATCCATGAACACAAAAATATAGACCTAGCAGTGTGCAGTTGCAACGTCCCATCACCAACTTTATTTTAAAATACCATAACAAGTCATCCCTGAGTCTCGTTCCCAGCACACAACACTCTCAAAGATCCTTGCATGTGCAATTTGAAGCGATAGTGTCTGGTAAACGTATTTTGTTTGGCTGAGGTAGCTGCCCTGCAGACCTCCAGAATCAGCATTCCCCTTGCCTCTCCCCAAGATGCCGCCATGCCTCTTGTAGAGCAACCCTGAACAGAAGCCGGCAAAGAGACCTGCATCCCAGGATAGGCTAAGGCAATGGCCTGCCTAATCCACCGGCTAATCGTAGGCACCAAAGCTTTCAGGCCAGACTCTGAAACCCCTTATGTCACAAACAGACTGTTAGACTGTCGAAAGATGCCGTAGGAGAGTCCTACAAAGCATGTGAAACCAAGGGAAGCTTCCACAGGGGAATACCAGCACACACCATGGGTTTTAGACAAGAGGAAACTTGTTAAACAGCCGGAAGACCAACAGGTCACACCTGGCTGCCTGGAAAACCCACTGCTGGATAAGCCTGGATAACCGCCCACTGGGCCCTAAGAGAGAACACTGCCAGACCCATGACCCAGCATTCTGCGGAAGCTGCTAAATCAAAGATATGCTACAGTCCAGAGCCCTCACAGACTTCCTAGTGCTTCACCATGCAAAGTTCTTCCAATGCACCTCATACACCATCATCGAGGGTTGCCTAGACCTCTGAATCGCCATTGCCAACTGCAGAGTCCAGCCCGGTCTGCTCAATCCCTGCCGCTCAACTTCCAAACCTGCCTCTCCAAGACTGAATTGGGGGGAAGAACCCAGCCCCATACAGAATGGGCACAGGAACAAGTGCAGCAACCGTTACGGAACGACAGCCAAGTCTAGAAGAAGAGGGTAGCAAGAGCGTCTTGGCCACACAGGCGCCACCAGAACCACATCTGACACAGAGTCCTGGTTCTTTAGCAGCACCTTGGAAATCAGCAGGATTGGAGGAAAAGCATAAAGAAGCCCCTGCGACCAGTCCAATGTCAAGGCATCCACTCCACTAGACCCCAAAGACAGAAATCGGGGGCAATTGATCATCCATAGGTGACGGAAACAGGTCCAGCAACCTGAACCTCTGACAGATCAGGCGAAACACAGACCTGTGCAAAATCTAATTGGACAATGGAAAAATCCTGCCCAGGCCATCAGTCTGGACTTTGTCCACCACCCTGACATGAACTGTCCACAAAGACAGCAGTTTGCTTTCCACCCAGCATCCCAACCAGAACGCTAGAGTCTACAGTCTCCATGACTTCATACCACCCTGTCGATTGACATACGCCAATGCCGATGTATTGTCCGTCCAGAATAGCCGACCCCTGGATGGAATGGGAAGGCACTTTGAGAACCAGAAATATCATCACCAGCTCCATCCAGTTGGATGATTGTGAAGCATGCCTCGGTACCAAGCACCCCTGAGCACTCTCAGCTCCAAACGCCACCCCCACCCGAGGCCACTGCCGTTGGTAGTAACAATTTTCGGTAAGGGGTGATTCAATGGAAAGCCCTGTAACTGAATGTCCAAGCCCACCCACCATTGGAGCTGAACCCTCAAATCCTAGCGAATGGCAATACGTGATTCAGACATCTGGGAATCCGTCCTCCAAGAGCAGTGCAAATGTGACACCAGTGGACATATGTGAATCTGTGCCCACGGAATCACAAAGATACACACTGCCATGGGACCCTGCACCCTGAGAACTTCACTGGCCGTATCCCAGTCCTTGTTTAAAAAAGACTCTTCAAGTAGTCTACTTGGTCCAGCAGTATCAGAGCCCACTCCATTGCAGTTCAGAAAGGGGCCCTTATATATTGTGGATCCTGAGAAGGATCAGAACAAGATTTGTTTCAGTTGATCAGGAACACCAGAGATTTCAACACTCCAGACGATGGTCACATGCTCCATCAACAGCTTCTTGGAGGAAACCTTGATGAACCAGTGGTCTAGATACAGAAACACCTGAATCCCCTGGCAAGAAGGAGCGCAACTACTGGACCCAACACCTTCGTGAATACACAGGTAGCTTTCTTCAGGCTCAAGGGAAAGGTCCAGAACTGAAAATGCCTGCCCAGGAAGAGAAAGCACAGATACCTCTGATGCGACCTCTGAGTGGGCATGTGAAGTTTGCGTCCTGGAGATCCATTGACGCCAAACAGTCCAAATTCCTGATCATTGGGATGATCCTCTACAGACTTTCCATCTTGAAATGCAGAGTCTGCACAAACTTGTTCAGCCACTTGAGGTCCATGATCAGACGGAAATTGCCATTGTATTACGCCACCTTCACCAACACTGCAGCCAGCTCCTCTTTATCCAGATACTTCCCTTTAGTTTCCTCAGCATCAGCCAGCACCACAAATATAACAGTGTAAAACCCAGTAGCCCTCTCCTTCCTAGGAACCTCCTGGATTGCCTCCTTCTCCAATAGTTCCATGACACTCTGGGTCATGGCCAGAGCACACTTCGCCCTCCTGGGAAGCGGAGTCGCCAACGCCCCGAGCACGTAGAACGCGAGACAAATTCGATCGTGTATCTCCACCAGTCAGGATTTTTGCAAACGCCACAAAACAAAGGGTGTGCCAGATTTCTATGGCCCTTTCAACCGACTTCCTCCAGGAGGCTTCTGAAAACTCCCCCTGAACATGACTCTTCTTGCGGCCACCTGAAGCCCCAGCCCTGGGCTTCACCTCAGAGCACCGACAAAGCTTATCCGCTTTGAACACACGGTGCACCCGCTCCACCAGATCATCACCGAACATCATCTTCAGCAACCTTCAGCTCCACCTCCTCAGAGGCATTCTCCCTCTCCCTTTCCTCACCTTCCCCCAGACGTTCAACATCTCCAGAGCTCTCGTTCTCTCTAGGCGGGACTACTGCAACAGCATCTTCCTCGTTCTGCCTCTTTCCTCCTTTCGCCCCATTAAACTAATCCAGTATAGGGCTGCAAAACGTGTCCTTGGCATCAAGCCCAGGAACTGCATATCACCAGCCCTAAAATCTCTCCACTGGCACCGGGTGACCGCAAGGATCAAATTCAAGACCGTTGCATCGCCCACAAGGCTGTCTGGGACCCAAGACCTCTTTACATCCAGCTTTCTCTCTAAATACTTCCCTGCTAGAGTTCTTCGGTCATCTAGCTCCAACTTTCTGCAGGTCAGACGTTTCTCCAAGCAGAGAGTGGGAGGAAGATCCCTTTCCTTGGCAGGTTCCTTCCTCTCGAACAGCTTCCCTGCCCCCTAAGACTTGAGCCGGTCCTTCCTTCCTTCCTTCCTTCCTTCCTTCCTTCCTTCCTTCCTTCCTTCCTTCCTTCCTTCCTTCCTTCCCTCTCCCCCTCCTGTGCTAATGTCCTTTTACCCCTGTGACTGGTGCATGGTCCCTACTGAGTAATACAGGAGCCAGAGCACCACTGACCAGTCTCCCCCGGCATCCCTTACCAACATTTGCCCGCGGGCAGCCTTCCTCAGACGAACCCAAAACCGGTCCACCCTGTCCATCTCACTTATCTGCCCCCCTTCCCCTCTTGCACTTGCCCTCGTTGGCCCCCCTCAGCACTTGCTCATCCCCTTTGGGCCCCCGACTGCTGCACCTGAACCCCCTCCCATCCCTACACCCTACTCCTTCCTCCCCTGCACTTATCACCTTTGTCTTTGCACTTACACGGTAGGATTGTTAGAAGGCAAATATAATCGTCATTGTTGTTTTCTTTTTCCTATGTCCCCCTCCCCATTTTTTGTCTTGTGGTGCCTGTTGTCTATGGGTGCCATTCAAATGCCTAATAAATACCTAAAATAAATTAAGCTGAGCAAACTTAAAAAAACCACCAATAGCAGTCTTGGCCATGTATGAGATGTATGTTGAAGCCCGAAAGGTCATGGCCGCCCCAGCGTAAGCCCTTTTAAGGGCCGAATCCATTTTGTACAGAGTACCCAGAACTTCCTCCCGAATATCAGGAAGTAACGCGAGTTATGCCCTCATAATGTGCTTAAACTGGCACAGAGGAGGCCTGGAACCGTACACCACACTATGTTGGTGTGGTTGATGAACCCCATGTATTTCGCCATGAGCACCAACACTGCAGCCAGCTCTTCATTATCCAGATACTTCCGTTTGCGCTCCTCAGCATCAGCCGGCACTTCAGAAGAAGACAAAGAGACTCTGTCAGAAGAAGTAGTTGATGACCCCACCAGAGTCTTGGAACTCCTGTATTTCTTCTGCACACCAGCCTCCATCCTCAGGCCTTTTCAGCAAATGCGGACCAACAATGTATACACCAGCACATCCCCTCTTACACCTGGAGGAGATACACCGTTCAGAGACAGTAGAGGAGGACAGTGAGCTCACTGTTTAGCCCTTCAAATGCTTCAGTTTATACCACCTTTTTCCAGAAGCCCTGGCAGCCTTGCAGAAAACTTCAGGTAAGCAACAACAAAAACATCAGAGTACAACAACTGCAGCAGGACCCCTTCAAGATCAGAGCACCAGGCACCAGCATAGCAAAAGACCAGACGCCAAAAGAACGGAAGTAGAACCTGTTAAAATAAGGCAGCAAGGACAACCAGGTGCAACCAATTTTAAGTAGACCAGCCCATGCTGTGGCCGCCTCTCTGTGCTACATGGCCAACCACACGACCAGGTGACCCAGTCAGGCAGCCGTGGGGTGTGCAAACGCTCACCTGTGAGAAACCAAAGGGTGTTTCGCTTGCTAGTCCCCGGGGATCTCTCTCTCAGATGGCCAAGGCACGGCCATCATCTTTGGATCCAGACCCTGAAGGTGGTCCAGTGTGGGAGGATCACCTGGGTGAGGAATCTTCAGGGAATGGGGGTGAGACACCCAATGGTGAGATGTGGTATCCCCCCTTTTCCATGCCCATACCCCATCCTATTTTGTAGGATTCTCCAACATTCAAACTGCCTTCCCCTCGCCTTTTCTACACAAACACTGGGTGGAGGAGGACGGAGAGTAAAGAGGCTAACCCTTTCCCATTAATAAGTCGGGAAAGTAAGGCACTTGACCTTAATTACGTACATCGGATAGCCATTAGCTCCCCAAACACAGATAAAAGGCAGAACATGGAGATAGACTCAGACCAAGGTGGAACACGAGAAGGAGCAGATCTTCCGGGGCAAAGCCAAACCCACTGGAGCAGGACAACTGATCGAGGGACCAGAGTGACATGCAGTTGTTGCCTCCGGGAAACCGTGAGAGATACGCAGAGAAAGCCAAAACACAGACTAGAAGAAGCCTGCATTGTGTTTCAGGGATGCTACCGACCCTCCCGGGTGAACGGCAGAGTTGAGGAGGCGAGGCCAAGCCTGTGGTATTAACCTTGACTTGTGAATCAAAGCCGCAGAGAACAGAAAAGAATGCACACAACCGGTGAGTTAGTGAGAGACATGAAAGGCCGGTTTGTGTCAAAGAAAGATTGAAGCCACAACAGTGTATCTCTGAATTGAAGGTTGCATGTGTGCTGATGAGATGCGAAGGAAAGCAAACCTGTAGTGAACTTTAAAGTCAGCGGTAACTGGGAAGCCAGTGATATAGAGTAGTAGAGTGGCCCGGCGAAAGGAAACTGCCCACTCGAAAGTCTCAGCTAAATGTTTGATGTCTGTTTATAAAGCAACAACGTGAATGAACTTTGAAATACGCGACATTGAAGATTAACCCATACGAAAGGGGGAGTTAAAAGGTGATTGAATATAAGAGAAAGAGCTTTGAACTTTTCTGATTGTGTTGCAGAACTACCCAGACCAAGAGACACTGGTGCAAATACCATTAGAAAGTAAAAAGTGGTCCTGCAGAGGTTTATTGAAAAGCCTAGCACATTCGAAAGTCTTCAACGGTGAAGGTCTGAGCCTTGCTGAAGGAGACCTGGAACAGGAAATAAGTTGGGGGAAGGGAACCCCTAACAAATGTGAATATAGCTTGTGGAAGGAAACTCCCACAAGTGCTGTGATTGCGAGGTCTGAGCCCAGCTGAGTGAGATCTACGTTGAATCAGGTACTTTTCTTGAGGGTGAATAAAGCTTGGGTAAGGGAACCCCTGCAAGTGCTGTGATTGCGAGGTCCGAGCCCGGCTGGGGGATCTACGATGAATTGGATACTTTTGTTGAGAGGTCTGAGCCCGACGGAGGGAGACCTACATGAACTATTGATGCCTTGAGAGGCCCGAGCCTGACACAGGGAGACCTACGTGAATTATTTTGAACGGTGAAATTACTTTTTAGTGAATTCAAGTGACTTGAACGTGGAAGGCCAAGTGTGCCTCGACCCACGTTTTGAACTGACCTGAGCCAGAGTGTGTCATCCTGTCTCCAGGGGCTGCCTTACTCTGTGCTGTCCAACGTGTGGAGGAGCGCTGACTCAACCATCTTGATCCTTTTGTTATAACACCGACTTTCCTTTACATACAGATTCCCCTTTACACACTTTTCTTTTAGTATAGGCCATTTTGATTTGACTTAGATTGACTACGACTGCATTTTCTTTATTATTTGATGGTAGAGACTACTCCCATCATAGCTATAGGGCAAAGTAGGAGTTTTTCCAAACCCCAAGAATTTAATAAAGATTTTGAAACTTGTACCCACTGCCCACTGTGCCCACTGCCCCTCCCAACCCCCCAGAATCCAAACGCTCACAGAAACATGCCAAATATTTAATTTTCTTAATTTCATTAAAAAAGGAGGGATCTTACGGAGACACCAGGCTATGCCTGTATCCCATTGAGGTCCAGAAACAATGCGACCACCCGTAGAGGCAGCCGTGTACACTGGAGCGTCTTCCCTGTCTCTGTGCAATAAATAGTGGTATCAGAGATGGGGACTGGAGCAGCCTCCCACCATACCTTGTCTGACGACCGAGGGCCCTGCCCCACTCACCAATGCCCAAACTAGGATCAAGCCTCTGGCCCGGGCAGACTAAAACAGGGCCATCCTCGTCGGACCACCCAGCAGGCTCCGTAAGACAGGTGCCAGCTCAACCAGGCCCCCTGCACATAAAGGGGGGCCTGGGAGACCTAGACCTTTTTTTTTTTAAGTAATAGGTTCACATTTCACTCCGAAAATTGAATAAAAGTGTAGAATTTACACACTGCTCTGCGGGATACACTTGAAACCTTCCATTAGATGCTACATCTACAACAGTACCCAGGACCATTTTGTAACCAGTGTTGCATCCCTTCACTTGCGTTTCTATATCCAGTGCAAGATATTTGCACACTCTAGTTGGGTTTCCCTTCAGAGCCATGCTGGTTTCACTTGTATGTGGTTTCCTAGTGTTGCGGTCTTCCAGCTTTGCCAAAGCGCTCAAGCTTCTTTACTATTGGCTCTCTCTGCTTGGTTTGACCTTTCGGCTCTCTCAGGTTTGCAGGATATCCTCTTCATTGGACCTCTCCACAAGTCTCTTAGCTCTTTTTGAACTGTCAGCTGTCCAACCCTTTTCAGTCTCTCATCTTTGTGAGTGTGACAAATTGACATGTCAGTGTGACTAATTGACTTGTGCCCTGCTGGAGTACAATGAGGAGCAGAGGCTAAAGCAACCCCTCGGCCCTCGAATTGTGCGAACCATAAGCAAACATAATCATGAAGGTTAAACAGGCACAGTTAAGAGATATACCTCCTTTGCCTTTTGTGGTAACGTGAGCCTAGGGAAGGATATAATCCTGAGGGATGTGAATGTGCTTCAGTAACAACCCAAACAGCGAAGTGTAACACTCCAAAATAAAGGAATGTCCAATCAAGGTTCTATAATAATATGCATACTTCAGTTAAACACACCACGTACAGTATTTACTAACTAGAAAACACTAAAAGAAAACATCTCTTTAGAATGAACACAGAATATGCAAAGCTAGCAGATAAAGTCACTGCAGCTGTCAAATTGGTAGCTGCGACCTTTGAACATGCTTGGTGCCACTGGTAGAGCAGGCACTGCAAATATGGGTACTAATGCAGCAGGACACAGATGCACGCTATGCTTTTGGCATGGAGCTTTTCAAAGGGGAATCGCATCAGCAGATTACCCTTTCAGAGATGGAATTACCAGTATAATATTATGAATTAATACACGTTTTAAAAAACAGGGCTTTAATTCGACACCCTTGCCAGATGGCATTCATCACATTCAGTTTTCCTGGTCCTATGGGACCGCTCAGCTTGGCCAATTCACAGAGCTTCGAAGGGACCGCTCTCGTTCTTTGCGAGTGCCACAATGGACCTGATGTCCCCCAGCCATTTATGCATGTTCACGTAGTCCTGTTTCCCCAGCAGGGCTTTGTGTTGGTTCTGCCTGTAGCACTGTCTCGGTCTCTCCAAATGGCCTGATGTTTTAATTAGGTAGCTTAGCTCACCTGTATGCTCTGTACATATCTCAGAGGCTTCATAGTTTGCCGTTGTCATTCTGGTGTTGGGCAGAAGTCCTACCTCTGTTATGCTGGATCAGGTCTATACACAGTCGCAACACCTCTGCTCCGCAATGCTTTCTAGCTGGTACCAGGCCATGGGTGGTGAAGGAAGAAAGGAGCACAGTGGTGAGTCTAATACTTCTTGGGTCACAAAGCTAGTGTTCGTTCACTCTCCAAAGGGGCCCAGGGTGTGATTGGTTCTTCTTTCCACTATTGTGTTGTGCTCTTATGTTCCACCTGGCTTTCATCCTTTCCAGTATTAATCCAAATGAAACAGCACACTTAGTCCTCTTCTGAGTTGCTGGCCTATCGATTAATCCCCTCAGTCTTTCAGATTTTCTTTTATATATATATATATATATATATATATATATATATATATATATATATATATAGCCAATGAGTGTTTATGATTAATCCATGGGTAACAATTTCAAGTTCCTTGCCAGCCACGAAAAGTCACTCAACACATCAATTCTACACACTTGCATATTTCGCCATTTCTTGCCAAGAGTCAATTATCACCAGTCAGTGGTAAGTGGCGAGTGCAAATGCTTCCCTGATTTTGTGCATCACAGTCGGTTTTTAACATCCACAGTGTTGTGGTTCCTTTCTCAAGTGCTATGTTGAAGATATCTGATAGATTCTTAAACTGTGTATGCAGGAGTACCTTAATTAAAGCCTGAGGATTGCGACAAAGCATTAGTCGGTGGGTTTACAGAATACCCAATTTACAACTTGATTGTCTCTGGAAATTGGAGTGACAAGGTTTGTGAGATGCTTGCTGTACATTCTAAATTGATGTTATAAGTTAACATATGTGATCCCGCAGTGCCATTTCCAATTAGAAAAGTATCAGTGTAACATGCGTAGCCCGCAATATCTTGATCATAGTCCTTTTGAGCAAAAAAATGTTTCAGCTTTCTGCATTAATTACATTTGCTAGGTTTGAAGCAAGATTAGCCCCCACCGATTTGTTTTTTTTTTGTTTTTGTTTTTTTTTTTTTTTGCTTCAATGTGTAAAAAGAATTACTTGTTGTGATGGAAAAATGTGTTTTGCGACACTAACCTTAGTAACAAGAACTTATGGTTTACACGTTGTTCCAAAAGCAAATCCAAAAGTCAGTAAGGGTTTGTCTACATTAAGGGCCTGATTCTGAGCTCCATGTAAAATAAGAAAAGTATTGTTCCGTGATGGAACAACACTTTTCTTATATACTCTACAGTATGTGCTTAGATTTACTACACTTTTTTTTTCTTATTTTCTTATTTTACGCTGATCTCAGATTCCGACTCATTTATGTATTTATTTATATTGCGCCGAAACCCCCAGAGTACACGTAGACACAGCAGGTACGAACATATATGACAGGACTATGAAGTCAGAGTAGGAAGACTGGGGGGGGTTGTACCCCAGTTTTGCAACAATTCTGCTTAGAAAAGTTATTTTGCAATGGTTTAATTTTAGGGCCTCAATTTGATGCATAAAAAATGTAGTGAATGTTTGCAAATTTGCTTCGAACTAGCAGAAAAATGCACTTCTTATTTTTAAATATGGTCTCCTTGTGTTCATTGTGTATCCTCTACGGCATCAATGGAATTGATTGTATGTTGAATGACGGACAAAGACATTGACATTCCAGCAGAGCACTAAATACATTTAGTTTTTCTAGTGATTATACAAGATCAACCCTTTCCAATTACTTGTTCTGAATTAGATGACCATCTATTTGACACATTCAACAAGAATTGATAGTTCTTTGAAAAGTTCTGAGGATTCCGTTATTTGTTTTCTGTTCCTTTTTTGAGGTTATTCTCTTCCTGATTGTGTTTTCCTCTCCACTTTAGCTGTGTTAAATCAGCCTGGGTTTTGTGTAGACACTCTGATTTCTTCAGTCACAGAACCTGCAGGTTTCTTTTCAGTGTCTGAAGTCATTGGAGAATATGATGACGACAACACAGTACTGATTGCCGGGCCTTCTTTGCCAAAACTGCAGCCCTTTGAATACAGGTTTGTCTTGCATGCATATGTGCGCTGTGTTAAACTGGTTGTCTCATTTGAATTTGCGATTGTCCGTTTGTATGATTTCAGACCTGGGATTTTCAGTTATGTTTTCTAATTGTTCCTCTTTCTTTGTCCAATAATCAAATGATTGAGAATTTGTACGTGTGTATATTTAAAGCATGTAGAGTGCTATCTATGAAGCTCATTATTTGTTCATAAGAGTAAGCCCAACACATATTTGTTCAAAATGATTTTCTGTGTGGCCAGAAAAACTTATATTGATTACACAACATGGGTCATAACATCTGATGTTTTTTGCTTGAAATAGCCTGCTGAAGTGTGAATTGTTTACAGTACTTGTTTTTAAGTAGATTCTCCAACTGTTGCAAAGAAGGCTTTTTCCTTTAAATTGCATACTATTACCAGAGATTGGTTCTAAAATCTAATAAGCGGCTTCTGAGAAAGATCAGCATTGTACTTGTTTCCTCCTCAGAGCAGTTGCGGCATGATAGCATTATCACCGTAACGGAATAATATAGTGGATTGTGAGAAGAGCAGACTCGGATGAAAACTTTCTGGGTTATGGGGAGAGGATTCCCAATCCAACCCATTACGATCCCAAGGTAACTCGCAGCACTTGACCGAAGGCCGTTGTAGGCTAGCTTTCTGCCACAACTCTTATAAAAAAAAAATTTAACTACTGACTTTGCCACATTGCATAAGGTGGAAGCAAGGGAAGTTTGGGTCTGATGATCCCAGACACAACGCCAAGAAGAACTTGAAGGCATCAATTAATAGTGGGAAAGGGTACCACAACAACAATGCTGATTGCAGAACTTTGCACTCCGCCCACTGCCAGTTTAAGGGTGGAAAATTGAGAAAAAATCCATCAACCATGGATCTGGGAACTGCATTGTCAAATCATTGACCAGGAGCCAAGGAGAGAGTAATAATAATGTATTTCTTATATAGCACTACACACCCATAGGTCTCAGAGCACTGAGGTAACAGAAGACGACATTATCCATCCGAGTGGTACTCAATTTATGGACCTCCAATGGATGAAAGGCTGAGCTGATCCTGCCGGGATCCGAACCTGCCACAGCAGGCTGCGCTCCGATATCGGGGTGAGCGCTTGGCTCACTGTGCTGACCAGCATATTGTATTTGTAACCATAGAATCTCCAAAAAAGAGTAGTGGGAGGAATTTTAGTCTGCAGACAGCCGTCGCTGCGACTGTTCCCAAGCTGTGGCCTCAACGTAACATCTGCAAAAAAGCTGAGACGTAACCTTGACAAATTTCTATCCTTCAATGAGTATATTTCTTCCGTTGTCAAGCTGTTTCTATAGCACAATTAATTGTTGGGTGTCCTGACCCACGTTTGGACTATTATGCTGCAACATTTGGTGCTGTGGGCTTAGAAAATCCAAGATGGCCGAAAAAAGCCCACATTGCGCCAGAATCCAGGAAAACTGCGCAGATTTGGCGCACACCAAAATGTTCCCCTGACCTGTCACCCACCAGTGCGAGCGTGATGGGCCAGGAGTGCCATGAGTGAAATGTGTGCCAAAGGAAAAACAGCAGTCCCGGTTGGCTCAAAAAGCGCTTTGAAATCACCTTTGTTTCTCTGAAATGCAAGCTATAAATGCCTATTTTAAACATTGCAAGATATTCAAAAATCTCACTGAACACCAGCAGACATTTGGCAGAATGTATTCTTGTGTGCATACAAAATCTGGAAAGATGAAGAGCCCAAAACGATGTTTATAACAAAACTGGCTGAGCTGTGGATGTCAGCAGCTGAAGTGAAATTGGACTGAAAGACACCAAAATCTAAATGTTTAAATTAAATGAGTGACCTACTGTTGAGTGTCACATAGTTTGCAACTGTTAAATGTCATCGTTTTGAACTTAGAATCAGCGTTCTAGCTGCATGTGTAAAAATTGTACGTTTGATTTGGATGAAGAACAACTGGGAACAAAAGTGACCTTTGGCTGAAGCCTGGCTTGAAGAGAGTGAATTCTGCCCGGCAACTACCCCCGACAGGAGTTGAAACTTGCTCAGCCACTCTTCCCAGGCCTGGCTGAATTCTGCTGCCCCCACCAAAAGGAGATGACACCTCCCTGATTGGATTAGGGGAGGAGCAGCTGGGGACTGCAGGAAACTGAACAATGAGCCTTCCTTGTCTCAGGCAAATGTTAAATTAGGGGGGTCGTAAATGGCTTCCTCTTGAGAGAAACAGGGAGGGGCAGTGCCTCTGTGAGCAACTTGAGTTGGAGGAAGTGGACAAACCAGAAATTCCACCATGTGCTTTGGGAAACCACACCCCTCTGGGCCAGAGCATAATTTTAAAAAAGATGGATAATTCATAGTACGGACTTGTCAAAATTATATAATATCATTATTCTTGTGATTTTTCTGTGCACATTTTAAGAGGAGTTAGAACTCTGTACCATGTTCTGAGGCAAAACCCCATGAATTATGGAGATTGCAGACATGGGGTTCACGCTAGCAAAATGAAAATTTACTGGAATATGTGTAGAAAGGCGGTGTACATCTGTGTCATTTTTGGTAAAAATCCAATATTGGTAAACCAACCAAAAAGCGCAAAATGTTGTCATTTCTTAATCCACGATCTTAGAAACATCAGAGTTGGAACAGAAACTACCTTATGTGATATATGATGTGTATATGTAATGTCAACCACTTGTGTATCTGGGAAATGTGTTTAGTTATGAAAATGATTTTCTAAGGTAAAAGCAAAGGGGAGTGTTCTTTCTGTATGCCATAAAGATGACACCCGATGACTCCCTGCTCCCTTCTCAAATCAGGTCAAAGAGAAATCCTTGACCTATCAAATCATGAGTGGGGTGGGCACAGAAAGTTAGCATCCACACCCATTTTCAAAAGACATAAAAAGAGCCACTGGAAGCCAGACGGGGACATTCATTTTCCAACCTTCAACTGAATTCCTGCGCAGCACGCTGACGGAGAACTCCAGATTCCAGAACTCCAGAGATCCAGACTAACTTCAGAACAAAAACTCCAAAGAGTTGAACTGTTCAGCTGGCCTCAAAATCCTTTGCAAACTATTCAACCGCCGGGCTGTGCGGTTTGCTGCTTGCTAAGAGTCCTGTGTATCCAGAACAGAGCCAGACCCAGAAAGCAGTGCTATATCCAGAATCCATTTGATCCAGACCAGCAGAACCAGAGATCCGTGCAGTGCCGAGTGCCAGACCAGACCGCTGTATCCAGAACCGCAGACCAGACCCAGACCACTGTGAGCAGAACCGGTGCCTGATTGACCCGCTGAGCAGAGAGAACCGCAGCTAAACCTATTGACCAGATCCGTGACAAGACCATTCTGTTTAAATTTATAGTGTGAGTATCTCGCCAGAACGGTGCAGAACCAATCTCTTAGTTTAAAATAATCTAATTCAAACTATTTTAACCTATTTAGAACTGCATCATAGGAATCGTGTGCGCATTCTGTCATTTCAAAGCTGCAAAACTGTCATCTGTCATTCTGAGCTTGACTTTTATTTTGAGGATCTACCTTCACAAAATCGTCCGTATCTCTTGAACCGTTTGTGCTAGAAGCGAGAAAAAAGTGCCGCGATTTGCGATTTGGCTCAAATTTCTAAACTTGTCAAAATAGCAGCTTCTTGCTTTCCTTTGCTGAAATTCGTTTGCAACCTGACAATCATTCATAGAGCATTGCTAAAGTGATCCTGAACTAATTTAAAGTAGCAATCACCCACCCTGAATCTCTTATAGGGAATTAAAAATCATTTTTAGCATATTTTTCCCTTCTTTGCATACCACCTTTAAAGTACTTTGCCTGTGTTTAAAATCATCCCTGTTTCTCTAAACTTGCTAGGGGGGAACTGAATTCGGATTGTACTGTGATTGTATTCCTGAAGACTGTGTGTGTTACTTCCATCTCCTTACATTGCATAGGGGGGGAGTGAATTGTCAGAGAAAAAGTGATCATATTATCTTTTGCTGAAATCATATCAAGTTTATTTCTGTACTGCCTTTTATTCATCTTTGTTTTTTCCTTGAAACCATAAAAGCATTCTCAGTTACCTTATCCTCCCTATACTAACTCTTAAGTAATTGAATCAGTGTGCTAGTGTAACATCACCCATTGTTGATCACTGTCATCTGCCTAAGTGTGATATCAAATATTAATTTATTATAAAAGTGTGATATGAGTTTAATTTTTCCAATACATCTTTTAAATTGCCAAACAAACCTACTTCTTGGCTCAGTGAGGTCAGTGGGATTCAAAGAGAGGGGCGTTATATAAGGGTTTATTATCCAGAGTATAACTTGTCATAAAAATATATAAATAAGGGTGTCCCAGACGAGGCATTGACTTAGTGGGATTGCTGAATTGAAGTCACTTGACAAAATCTACTTCTCTCAGAGGTGGTATTGAGATGTATGTCCAAAGTCCCAAACGCGAGGGAAAATACAAACTAAGGAAGCCCATTAAACACAAGTCTGTAACCACACTTCAGGCCAGAGGCCCCGACAACATACACAACGCACAAGCTTTAGGCAAAGTCGACAAGGAAATAGACTCATATCTGATACCCCACCTAGACGTAAGATATACAGTAGCCGGCAATACACACACACACACATACACATAGTATTTAGTTCATGATGGCAAAGACAAATAACGTGCAAGCAAATATTAGGTCTAACCCGACACACACACACACACACACGCACACTGGATAAAGACACGAGGAGTACTTCAAGCAGCAATAGAAGCACCCATCGGAAACACTAAAAGGTAGCAAATATAAAACACGCCATAAACATATCTAACATCCATTAGGTGTGTAACACATAGAGTAGGTCTCAAAATAAAATATAGTTTTGTAGGGTATTTAGGTTTAGTAGGCTTCAGAAATACATGGATTATTCCACACAGTAAAATTCATCCAGTTTCAGCTCACACTATAGAGACACACCTGCCAGGTCAGCAGCCACGGACAGGGTGTAAAGTTGCGCTGTGAATGGTCAGAACAGAGAGGGGGAGCTCATTCCCAAGCTCCGGACAAGGAGCAGTGGCTTAATTGGGTGTTAGAACTTTGCGAAGAGCACATGAGGGAGGGTGTAAGATATTCACAGGGGATGGGCTAGGAGCAGATGGGCAGCAGGTTCCCAGGTCTGGAGTAAATGAAACATGGAACATGTACTAGATCTATTTACTACTTTAGAAATTAGCAAGACGAAGGTCACTGCTGCAGAGAATAAGAAGGGGTGTTGAAGGCAAGTTGATCAGGGAGAAGACGCATACTCCCCCCCCCCCACCCCCTGTAGGAAAACATCTGCCTTGCAGTGAAAGTACAGGTACAGAACAACGTGGGCACCGCAACCAAAGAAGAGATCCATATTCTTGACCAAGTGAAGCCAAGTGTCCGGAGCACACAGGACAATAGATATATATATGTCTGAGTACACACTGTAGTTTTGGGGTGACTTGGGAGGTAACGGCATATAACAGAAACTGGGTACATATCAGGTTGATCTTTGAGGAGATAGGTGGTCACAAGGGCAGGAGTGGGTTGGAGCAAAGTGACGCAGAGAAAGCAAAGGCAGGCAAATATACTGGGTAACACGGATTGATCAGAATAAAGGGTGTACTGTAATATAAGAGGTTGCCATGAGATTAGGGAAAGCCCTTGGGATCAGTACCAGCAGATTACTATTAACAATAACGCAGCAACATCATGGGTAAGACATGCTGATGTTGATGGTTGTACTCTGTGAAAGGGTAAAGCTGGAGACCATATACTTACAGGTAAGACTTGAACGAACTGGACTAAGGCAACCAAAGTCCCTTATCTGTTCATAATGGAGACCAACCCAGGGGATATGGATGCTGAGCTGAGAGACAAGTGGACCAATTGGTAATCAAGAGGTAAAAGCAGAACGGATAGAAATGACCAAGTACAGGATGGGCAGAGAAAAGAAGCAAACAGCAGAAACTGTAGCCAGAGGCTGTAGGCAGGGATTTAGGCAAGAAAATTTGCCACACATAAATTTGGAAACCTTGCGTTCTAGGAATGTCATGAAACCTAAAGCTTTAGTCATAAGAAAGGTAGTTAGTCACTGCCAACTCGGTGAATACATGGTTCAAGAAACTCAGTGCACTAGTCTTTGACAAGAGAAAGGGCTGCTGCCAACTCGGCGAATACGTGGTTCATGAGACAGTGCAATAGTAACAGACAAGACGTTGCTGCAAACATGTGGTTCAGCAAACTAAGTACACTAAAAGGCAGGTACTTGAACTATGGACATGTATCTTAGCAAGTAAAGCATGAAACTTGGATTGCAAAGCAACATGGGAAAGGGGCAGATTTGACAGAAAAAAAGGGGAGCCTGTGAGCTGGTCGGGGGGGGGTGTCTGCTCATAATAAGGCAGTACAAATACTTTCAGATAAAAAGCATTAGCCTTAACAGCAAACAAGACAAGAACTGGAAAGCGGCTGTAGCTGGTAGGGATTAGTAACCAGAAGCAAGGAAGCAGGATCGCCAGGTAAAGGCAGTTGATAGAACAATGGATAAACCTCAGCGTGAGCTTATGAGGCCAATGGGTAAACCTCAGCTTGAGTTTATGAAGCCCTCCAAGCCCACAGCCCAGCAGCGTGGAGCTGATTGTATCCTGGGGCAGCTGTGTCCAATTAAGCTCAGCCCAGGCAGTGGATTAGAAATAAAGCCTTGCCCTCCCTTGGTAGCCTAGCCTTTAGGAGCTTGTAACAGGTGAATGCAATCATGGAATTTCCAGCTTGTTGCAAATGCATGTATTTAGTATGCCTCCACCAGCCCTTTGCCTTTTGGACAGCATACATCTACAAGAATGCATCCGCTGGTTTAACCCAAAACCGGGAATCGAACCCAAAAGTAGTTTGGTCCAAAATTGCAGCAGCAAAAACAGGCAAATGAATGCCATGGCCATTTATGGGTTTTAACATGGGGAGTTATGCTATGACCTAGTCTATCAATGGTTAACTACAGTGGTACTGGGTAGCAGTCGGATAGATTCCTAACAGTATCCCTCTCTCAATGGGCACCTCTAGGTGTCCCATAGGAAATCCAAATCTATGAAATATTTCTTTCTGCAGTAGCCATAGTAGATGAGGAAGTACTAAAGTCATAAAAAAAATGCCCAGATCAAAGTTTTGTAATCTTTCAATGTAGTATTTTGATCGAGACATTCTGGGGCATGAGACTGTGGTTTCTCTGTGAATACTTCCATAGATGCTGGAACGGATAAAGCAAACATTGGAGGCAAGTTGTTCTTAGGGTACCAGTGTTGTGAAGGAAACTCCAAATGCCAAGAAACGCGTTCAAATTCAGATGGCTGTAGCAACCCAGTGCTGTCTTCATGAACATCAGTAAGTACACATAATTTCGTTGCCACTAAACTCTTCTGTTTGGATGGCATCACGTCAGCTGGTATACGGATGTCAGTAGGCAGAATGTGATGTACTTTGGATCCCACACTCATGCAGTCTTTGCCGACAGGCTCAGAGGCTTCAAGTACTGAGGCAGGAGGTACAGCCAAATGGAAGGATAGTGGAAGATCAGCCAAAGTGTTTTCACAGGCAAGGAGTGCGGGTACCTCTTCCCACATATTTAGATGGTTCCAAAAAATAATACTAATGATAGTACTGATCAGAAGGTCTTCAAACAAAGAATCTGCTACAAAGTCTTCCTGCATGGTGAATGGTTTGATTTTGTATTCAGGTTGATCTTCATTAAGTACTAGAGGTTTTATTTCATTCCTGGGCATGGGGATTACTTCACTTCTTGAAGGGGGCTCTGGGAGTGGCATGGATGCACAGTCCAGATTCATTCCACAAGCAGGAAAGAGTCTTGGGACACAGTCTTTTGTAAAACAGGTGGAAGGAGTGACTATTGTTTTGTAGGCTGGGGCAAGAGTTTCGCTGGAATCGCATGAAAGGTTTGTTGGATTGCTGGCCATGTGCAAGGCAGTACCGGAGGCTGGTTTTGGAACTAATGTAGGAGATATGTCAATTGTCAGGATTGGTGCTAAAGTAGGACAAGGCTCCTGGATTAGTATTTGAAGTAGTAACAGTGGTAGGTTCAGCAGGAGACAGAAAAGGTATTTCAAATAGTCTCGCAAGTGTGGTACAAGAGAGGTCCGTAAAGAATAGATCGTTGTTGGAGGAATCATGGCTGGCTTTGTGAACCATCGTAGTGTTTTAGGCAATCTGTAACTGGTAAGCATATTCTTCATTCAACACTGTTAATTGCTCCATGGATCTTTCTATGATATTGTGCAGTCTGGTTGGAATCTGAATGTCCTCCATACTCGTAGAGGGAATGTCTGGTGCAGGGTAACATGGTTTATCTAAAGAAGAAATATATCCATCACTTTCATTTAGGAATGCTGGATGACATAGTCACTATATAAATCCATGGCTCGCCTCTGTAGAGGAGATAGCTTATTCATGGTGTTTTCCTGATCAAAGTCGTCTTCAGGGGACTTAGCTGCCCTTTGTTTACCAGAATCACACTTGACATGTAGACCAGGAGTGGTTATCGGCTTAGCATACACATATGGAGTGTCAGAGTGTGTTTGTGGCACAGAAAAAAGTCTAGTGGCATTCGAAGAAACATTGCAGCAAGGAGCTTGTCAATCTTGAATATGTATAGTGTCAATGTAGGGCCTCATAGGAACTTGACTCATGGTGTTTGTCACTACATACTGAGCACTAACAGGTTCATTGTTTATAGTTTTACCAGGCTTGTAAATAGTGTGATGCTGCAAATGCATTGGAGGGACATGGCCTCCCTGTCCTTGTCCTGTAGTCCTTTTTCATTTGTGTTCTGTATTGTATTCTGCCCAGGAGTCCATGTGGGACTCCTGGCACTGCAGCTCTTCCTGTTTTTGGTTTGGTGTACAGGCCCATGGGATACCTTTATGGCACCCATGGGTGGGGGTGCAACCCTGTGCCCCTAGTGTATGTTTTTGGGCACTGTTGTATGGCTCACAGAGCAGGGTATGAGCTGGTGGCAGCTCCATGCTGAATTTGACAGGTGCTCCGAGTATCCTCCATTTTGGGATACCGAGGCCCTGGCATTGGAATCAGTTGATTCCTGATGGGAAACAAGATGGCCCCTGTGGCCTCCTGCTTTCTATTGCCTGTTACCTTGTTTTCCCAAAGTCCTGGGAAACCCTGACTCTGTCCCTTCCCCCTGACTGGCTGTTGGGTGGAAGGTACATATATGGTGTTGTTGTGAAGTCCAGGCCAGACTGGCTGGAGCCTTCCCAGTGACTTTATGTTGTGGGTGCACACTGTGGTGGGACCTGGGTGAATGGAATGTGTGACAAATATGCACTTCTTGTTGTGGATGTCTAGTTTCTGGTATTTGACACAATGACTGAGACGGCCCTCCCCGAAACTGGTATGAATGCAGTGTGGAGTGTTGAATGCCTGGGTACTTGTCCCAATACACATAACTTGTTGTGAGTGTCTGAAGAGAAGTGAATGGCCTGAATGCACTATGCACCTGATTGGCTGCCTGCATGAATGCCCTTCTGACCGATTGGTTGCCTGGGTGTGACCCAGCAGAATGAATGGGAGATCAACTAGTATATCTGGGGGCCTCTCACTGGTAGAATTCGTGTTCAGAAGCTGAAGAGAAACTGGAGTTGAAACTGAAGCTTAACCTTGAAGCCCTGCTGGAAGAGAAGTCTTGCTGCTGCTGCTCTACTTCGTCCATCTGAAAGCTGCTGTGTCTCCAAGGACTGACCCAGAGAGGACCTGGTTAGACACCCTCTTCCTGAGCTACGAGGGACCATTGTGCACCAGCCAATCCTTACCAGAGCTCCCTGGTAGACAGACCTACGCCAGGCTGACGACCGGAGATGGGGACTGCCGCGGAATCCCAAGGAGAAGCGCCCGGACACTGTTGTCCATCACCACCGTCGCCGACCGGAGCCGCTGTGCTCCCTTTGCCTAAGTAACATTTGATCTAAGGACGCTCTCGCCTGCACCGTTGACCGATTTGTCCCGCTGGAGAAAGTAAAGGCCGCCGACATGCCAAGGAGCATCCACCAGTGGGTTTCCTGCCACCTGACGACCGTAGAGACGCCGGATGACTCAACGCCCTTGCTGGGCCACAGTTCTTCACAATCTCTTTGCGGTCCTGAACTATCGTCACCGAGGTGCCCGGCATGCCTCTTCCTTGCAGGACGCCAACGCTCCGTTGTCGACGAGCACCGCTAGGAATGAAGCTGTCACCTCCCCGTCATCGTTCAACCCTTTTTCCTCATAGGATCTCGACGATACATGGCTCCTGCCTTAAAGGGAGCCGCTCAAGAAGGATCAGTCGACGACCCGACAACAAACTCTGCTATTCCAGGTACATTGGGGTTGTAGAACTATTTTAGAATGAAATAAGACTTCTAGAACAATACCTGGACTGGGCTTGTGATATATCTGTACTTTACAGATTCTCCAGGTGGGGGGATCTCCATACAGAACGGTGTCTAGTGGTAGGGGCCAGTAGTCTGCCAATTGTTCTAACCAACTGCTTTCCTCCTATGTCTATTGTTGGTTACCTCTATTAATTGATTTGTGTGACATTTAACCAGAGTACAGTTGATGCACTTTAATGGAATCTAATAATAATTGTGGTACCACTTAGAATTGTATATATTTGCCGTTGTAGATTTTCTGAGCACAAAGTGAGTTATTGTGATTGTATATAACCTTGAACTTAATTATATGAAGACTGTGTTTTAACTAATACAGTGTGTAGACATTCCTTTCTGGGGTCTTGGGGACTACACTTGACTTAAGAACCAGCCTGCATCACCTCCTGAGAAGCTAGGCCTTGATTGCTCGACCAACGCTACCCTATAGAGAATCCTGGATGGGGTCCTCTGTGCCTTTCCTCTGCCATATAGGGAGCAGGAGTACAGACACCCCCCTCCAGTCTTTACAATTAGTACAGAGTATTTTCATAGGATTATATGTCGGTGCACCCCAACCGTCCCTTCTTTTTGTGGGGCATTCCAATGACTGAGTCAAGTACTTATTTTCCTGCTGTAACTGTTCAACTGACATCAAGTCTGAGTCAGCAGAAAACACAGAATCCCATTCCACAGTACTGGGATTTGCATACAACTGTGAAAAGTATTTACCACATAGATATCATTCTCTCTAAGAAGGGGGGGGTGGATTATTTGTAATTCTGCATTACTCATAGGGGTAACAGACCCATGTAACTGGCTTGTGGCAATGCAAGCCGGCTGCACATGAATGACTGAAATGTTCACAGAATCAGAGTCTAATACTGAATTTGCAAAATAGTTGGAAGAAACAGCATCACTGAAGGGTGGGTAGTTCTGTTCTGATTCTAGTAATTGGCACAGGAAATCATTTTTATCTTGAATTTCATATGCAGCTATTGATTGGGGTTCCAGATTACTTATTGAATGGAGAAGCAACATATCTTGATAAACACATCTTTGCATCCGATGTTCATTATGGAGAAATTCATTGTCTTTCAAAATACTTACTTTTTTTGCCTGCTTTCTTGAAAGCTGTAGCTTGAAACAGAAGTTTATTTTTTTCTTCGGATGCATATTGGATCAAACTATGTTAAGCATTGCCCCAGGAATCAATTTTAGTTTCTATCAATCTGTTAGGAGCACACAGGACAATGTCGCACTGTAGTTTTGGGTTGATTCGGAAGGTAACACTTAGCATATATCAGAAACAGGGTACACACCAGGCTGATCATTGAGGAGACAGGTAGTCACAGGAACTGTAGGGGCAGGAGCGGACTGAAGCAAAGTGACAAAGAGAGAAAGAGAAGGCAGACAAATATACTAGATAATACAGATTGATCAGACTGAAGGGTGTACTGTAATATGATAAGGGATCTCCTTGAGATTAGGGAAAGCCTTTGTGATCAGTACCAGCTGGTTACTATTGACAACAATTGTGCAGCAACGTCATGGGAAAGACGTTCTGATTCTGATTGTTGTACTCAGTGAAGGAGTAAAGCTGGAGACCATATACTGAGACCGGTAAGACTCGAACAAACTAGACTAAGGCAACGAAAGTCTTTCCCTTATCTGGTCATAACAGAGACCAACCCAGGGGTTTTCTCCCATGTAGACCCTGTGAATCCCCTATTAAGGTGGTCAGGCAAGGGCTGGGAAGTGCTGCCACTCTCAGATCCGAACCCTGGGGGTGGACGAGCGAGGCTGGATCACCTGGGAAGGGGAACCAAGGGTTGTGCCCATGGGAGGAACCCCAGGTGAGACGCGGTATCCCAACGGGATAGAAGATGAGAAGGACAAAGTTCTAAGGCCTTCATTGGCCATTTGCATTCAGGGCGCATTGCCCCCCTGACCTTTCCTTAGGAAAAGGGAAATCTAAACCCTTAGAATACCAAGGGAGGTGAGAACCAACATCCAGGAGATATTTCCAATCTCATTCCATCCCCCCTCCCCATTTCCAACAAACACTGGGAAGAAGAACAGTTGGGAATGCCTCTAGAAAAAAGCCAATCCGAAGAGGAAAAAAAGAAGAAATCTACAGAGGAAAAAGGGGACGGAGAAACCTTAATTGTCAACATCTCAACATATCGCCTCTCGAAGATGGAAATACAAGTCCTTAAAAAAAAGCCTATCCTTTGTTCCCAAGAATAACAGTACCTTACTACGAGAGAAACCTGAGTGACTTTCCTGTTTCCTCTTATAAGGAAAATTGATTTCTTTAAACTTATGCGAAAACTTAAGCTCAAAGTTTTCTTCAACTCGTTGGATGAGGACAACACAGTGAAGGAACCGCACACATTTCTGGAATTCGGTCCCAAAAGCACCTTTAACCCTCCAGTACAAAATCATATTTTGTCGACTTTTGAGAAGACAGTCCTGCAAGACTTCAAAAAGATACAATTTAAAACTGGTGCTCAAGGTCATTTCTCTAAATTTGAACGACAGACACTTAAACGCCTTTTTGATAACCAGGACATTATCTTTAAACCAGCAGATAAGCGAGGAGCCCTTGTACTGATGAACAAACAGGATTATATTGAGGAAATTGAACGCCAACTGAGTGATGATGAAACCTACCTTGAAGTCCCTATTAATCCCACTGAAGCAGTACAAGCTTTGATCAAAAGAGTCTTAGATGAAGCCAAAGAGAATGACGTTATTTCAGAAAAAACACAACGTTTCCTTGAAAACCAACATCCCATCATGCCGGTGATGTACGTTTTACCTAAAATCCACAAGAGACTGTTGAAACCTCCAGGACGTCCTATCATAGCAGCGACAAATAGCATTCTTGAACCCCTGGCACAATATTTGGATAAAATCATTCAACCGTTGGTATAGGAAACACCAACATATGTGAAAGACACTATGCATTTTTTGCAACAACTAAACAACACACAATTCGTACAGGGAAGAGACATATTATTCACCATGGACGTCACGTCATTATATACAAACCTAGCCCATGAAGCCGGGCTGGAGGCAATCGAATGGCTTCTATTAAGATCCAACAAATGTCAAGGGGACAGACTCTTTGTCCTTACTCTTTTGAAATTTGTGCTCATCAATAATTTTTTCAAATTTCAAGACCGATTCTTCATTCAGACGTCCGGCACCAGCATGGGTGCAGCTATGGCACCATGCTATGCCAATGCGTCTATGTATTATCTAGAGCATGAACACGTCCTATCTTCACCAAGATGGATGAGACATCTAGCATTGTATGTGAGGTACATTGATATCATCTTCGGGATATGTACAGGCCCCCAGGGAGAATTGGAAAACTTTTTTATCGAGACACATTATTGGTACCCAAACCAGCAAAAAGCAGGTGAACCCCTGGTGTACGTCACCACCTAATCAGGACAGAGTATGAGAATCAAGAGAGCCATCAAAAAGAACTGGCACATGTTGCAATTGGACCTGCAGCTACAATATCTGTTTCCAGATCCCCCAATATTTGCCTACAGGAATAGTAAATCCCTGCGTAAGAGCTTGGTGAAGGCAGAGATACCATCTCCCAGCACCTCAACGCAATACAAAGGAATTATTCCGTGCTACAACTGCCAACACTGTGGCAATATCATAAAAGGCAACTACATTACACATCCCCATTCAGGGAAGCACATACAGTTACGACACCCTTGCACCTGTGATGCCCAAAATGTACTATATGCCCTTAAAGGCCCATGTGGACTCTATTACGTGGGTATGACTTCCAGAAAAGCAAAAACGAGATGGACCGAGCATAGGTCCAATATCCGCATGAAGAGTTTGAAATCACCTTTTGCAGTCCACTTTGTAGAGGCACAACACACTGTGGCGCAGTTGAAATGTGTCATTTTAGAACAAGTAACCTCAGGAAGCAGAGGGGGTGATGTACAATGTAAATTGGCTCAACGGGAAATTTTGTGGATTGAACTTTTGAACTCATTGAACCCTCGAGGCATGAATACAGAGTTGGACTTAATGTGCTTTCTGTGAAATCTTATTGCATAACCACAGAGACTTGCATTTCTCATACTGCATTATTTTTTTCTGTGTATCAGTGTTATCTGCATTTCTGAAAATATGGCTCATTAGAGTGGCCTTTAACATTACGTCACTTTTAAGTTCAGTAAGGTTAGCACCTCATCGATATTCAACTGATTTGTTCGAATTTGCTTCTGGTTTTGTGACATTGTAAATATGGAATATTCTTGCATATTGTTAGTTTGATGGTGTAACTCTGTGTGCATGTTGCTTTTATGTATCACCGATCTTCAAATGCCAGGCCCTTTATTACCATTTAAGCGGCATTAGAACAGCCGCATCGAATTGTTGCTTTTATGCATCATCTGACCTTTTGATTGCCAGACCCTTTATTACCTTCTAAGTGGCATTAGAATGGCCGCATTGGAACTCGCTAACGGTTAAATTTCCAAAATGGATGCGATATGGGGGCACCCCGCGGATTCTATTAAGCTGCGGTAGTGCCCCCTTTCGCATTACATACAGCTCATTCCGGCCCCGAGTCCTCACCTTGACGGGCTTGAGATCCCGGATTCCCACAGAAACCCAACAGTGACGGCTCGGAAAGAGTAATGTCAAGCAGTGCACTCAAGCTTGTCCATATGAATAGCGTTCTGTATCGCCTTGACAACGGCGCTACGGTTGAATGCCCACAGTAAGATGGTCGCCTCTGGACGGCCTTGCGCGCATGCACGGGTTTGCCTGGACAACGATGCCAACCACGGCCGCGCTGCGTTCACAGCAGCGGTCTGCTCATATGGAGAGGTCCTGAAACTAGGTAAGTGTTCAGACTTTGCGTGTTAGCGAGCCACAGAGCAGGCTTTACGGTAGTCACTTGATGTGTTCCTTTCACTTTAGTGAGATATACGTAGTTTAATGTGATAACAAGACTTGACCGGCCATTTTTACGAATTATGACTAGCTTTATGCATTTCCCTGACTACAAAAGAAATGAGTAGTTTAAACTCAAATTGAACAAGTGCATTCATCCTCTTTAGGACTCTGCTGACCGTACTTCCCCATTGTCCCAGTCTCCTGTGACCTTAATTTGAAGACTGGGTGAGTTTATAGGTCTGGTATATAGGAAGTAACTTAATTATGAGCAGTCTGGCTCCCTAAGTAGATGTTACCTGAGTGGCTTTCCTGTTTCCTATTATAAGGTCAAAATCTGGAATCTAACAATCCCTCGCAAGAGGTTAGTATCATTAGCCTATGTTTAATTTCTCAGCCATGTGACTTAGCTCAATTCACTCATCATTAATACTAAAATACTTGTCCGTTTGTATTTTTCACAGGGAAAGATTTAAGGATCTTATCCACTTGTAAATTATTCACCATATGTAGGAACAGTGAAGCCCCACCCTGAAGATGGATCAGTAGATCTGAAACGCGTTGGTCATTTATATAATCTGCAAAGGGCTTCCCTGGAGGGAGTTGATTGTTTATAAAACTCGTACAGGGCCTCCCGAGAGGGAGCAGATCACCCCACGAGACAAACGTCTCAGATTATAGCTACAAACACTGTATCAATTGTATAATCGTTGTGATACTTATGTTATGCTCTTATGTTGTTTGATTAGACGACTGTCAGAAATGTATGTTTGGAAAAACGTTTATTGGTTAATTAAAATGAACCATATCTCTAAGCACTGTTGCAAATACTGGTCTATACCTTTGGTCTATTGAATTACATGCTTGACAGTGAAGGTACCATTGAAAACAGTATTGCACAACCTTTACTAATTTAGTAAAAGACCGTTTTAAGTTACTTGCATTTATCTAAACCCCGTAGGGTATAAAATCCACAAAAGTCATTAATCGAAAATCTGAACTTAGGTTCCTTTAGGCATGCATTTGGGCTTACTGCTTAGCAATACGCAGTTCTGTTTTTGTGCAATTTTGTGTCCCAAGTGGTCTTGTGACTTCAACCCGCCTGCACCTGAAACATTTTTGTAATTCCTCTAAAATTCTTGTAACAGATATCCTGAAGTTTGACCCTTCTAAAACATTTAATTTCATCCTTAGAAGCAGTGCACCCCTACTCCCACACATTGGTTTTATATGATTAGAGACAAGAGTGTGAATGTGGAGAGTGAGCATTGAGTTTGGGTGAGAAGAACGTTATCGGGAGGGAAGTTATGTTCAGCTTTTGTTGTGCAGAGATGCACAGTGAGTTGAATTTTTGTTATATGTTTTGCGTGGTAACTCAGGGGTGAGCCGTAGGGGGTGACCTCAGGAGATCTTTTCCGTTAACATTGGTTTTTAATTTTACTATATTTAGTTGTTGGCCAGTACGTCACTGTGACATTGTCATTGTTCAAAATGTGGATACCACTTGAACGTGTGTGCAAGGAGCTCCCGACGTATAGGGAGACTATTATTAAACTTAGTGAGTGGGCAGCAAGGATGGAGGGAAAAATGTTTACTGCGTGGCCAGCAGAAGGCATGCACGATAAGGAGATTATCGAGCACATCTATATGCACCTGTTATCAATTACAAAGGTAAAAAGCTGAAAAAGAGGCAGAGCATATTAGAATTATGAAGTTATATGACAAGGTAGAAGGGGAGTCGGAAGGAAGGGATGGAGCAGAAGGGAAATCTGATGTAGCCTCTGCCCCACCATTATCCAGAGAAAGTACAAGCATGTCGCAGGCTGTAATGCCTGCGCAGTCGTCCGTCCTGCCCCCAGCCAGAGAAAGCACAAAAGTCAGCACAGTCTCCGCGCATGGGCAGCCAACAGACCCGCCCACAATTTGAACGTATCCTGTAAAACCTGCCGGTGTATATACAAGTCCCTGGTGCAGACGCAGAACCAACAGCATCATGGGGCGCTTCGAAGAACAATAAAGGTAGAGACCCAATCATAATGAAGCTAGAAAATCAAGCACATAGGGATTTAGACGCAGCCATCCAGAAAACATAGGAAGAGCTTCAAAGGGTAACTAAGAGAAGAGAACGAGAGATACCATGTGCCATGATAGATGCTGATAGATGGACAGCAGGGTAGGCGTTGTTGAAAGTGAATAGAGAGTGATTATGGATGTGGAAATAGAAACAGAAGAAGACATTCATAGTGAAGGGAGATATGAGAGTATGTCACTTAGGGGATAGAATAAGCACAACTTTGATTATGAATCAGAAGCAACAGATGGTGACAAAAATCAAGATGAAGACAAGGAAGATTGGGAAACGGAGGGAGATAACTCCATGGGCAGAAAAGCACATAGCATGCCCTTATCAATAGCAAACAACAAAGGGGAAGAAGGGAACATCCTTCCCATTAATATGGAAAGGGATAGGGACGGGGACATCACAATACATGCCCTGGCCACATATGGATGAAAACAACTTGATTAAATCACTCACCACCCTTGCGGCAGGAGCTGGGAAGTGAATCTATGCACTTGAAAAACAGACAGCAGGAGTCACATTATCAGTAGGAGACATGAAAAGCTTACTTGCCACCGTATTAGAACAGATGAACACCGTTTGTAAAAAGCAGGGTACCAGGATCTCGGCTAGAGTATGATGCACACGATGGGGCTCCATTTAATTACTATTGTGGCCATGTATTGGATGCTCTGAGAAGAGCTTACCCAGGCAAACCTGACTAGGATCAATCAATGCACTCACGATGCAAGTCGAAGAAGGCCCAGCATTATACATTCATTAAATCAGGAAATGTGGAGAGAGGAAACAGGCAGAGCATGGGATAAAACCATACCAAGATTCTACAATATGCTACACAGAGATCTCCCAGCAGAGGTACAAGCAGAGCTAGATAAAATAGTGGATCTTGAAGCAAAATAATGGGGTGAGATACAAGCACACATAGTATATTACTGCCAGCAAAAGTGTGAGAAAGAAAGAGAAAAGGAAGAGCAAGTGCAGCAAGCAGAAGCAAAGTTAATGCATAAAAAGTACAGAAGGTGCAGTGGTTACAAATGCCACGGATGGGCAACAAGAACAGGAGCCACCACGAGGATGGAAAGGTAATGGAGGAAATGATGGAAGAAACATGGCAGGGGTACAAGGAGCTAGAGGCAATTCTCAGAGTGTGAGGAGCGGGATTTGGAGGATTGAGACCAAGATTCGGAGGGGCATGTTGGACATATGGAAAAGTGGGACATGTAGTGTGAGATTGTTGAAGCAGGCCACCCATGCAATATCACCCCCCCCTCAAAACCAGTATCCTGCCTATGATTAATCTTACAGGGCACCAACATATGGGGGATACGCCCCAGGGTCTGCACAGCCACAGAATCTAGGCCCAATGCAGATAGCAGCTTCCACACAGGGATAGCCGATACAGTACCCAACCCTGAATACCCAGGATACAAGGTGGACAAAGAGAAATTGCATTATTGCCAAAGAGAAGTAGTGTACATATGGCAAATATTTTCCTCAGCAGGGAGAAGGGTAACGCCAGACAGAGCCACAACAGTCAGAAACACACCCCAGCCCAATCTAGTAAGAGATGCAGCAGTTCCCAGGGTTGGGTAGTTACTGCAAGACATGTCAGGCCCCTGCCATAAGCACTTAAAGATGCCCAGAAAAGAAAAGATACCCTTCAATGGACAGATGAGATTACAGAATGTTTCAAAGATCTAAAATCAGCAATAAGCAATACCCTAGTGTTAGCAACACCAGATTACAATAAGCAATTATCTTTGTTCTCACACGTAGATGGACAGGTAATGACAGCAGTTCTCACACAGTAATCTTCCCAGAAACACAAGCCCCTAGCCTATTACATTGGGCTCTTGGAACCAGTTATGCAAGGCCATTTCCCAACAGGCTCTAGCAGCCACCACATTTGCAAGTCATAAATATGCCACCATTACAATGGGATGCCCAGTAACCTATGTCGAACATGGAGTTTTCGCCGTATTGGAGAGAAACAATTCTACTCTCACCACACAGCGAGCGTCTGTGTATGCAATTATATTGTCCAATCCAGCCATTAACATAGTTGGGTGTCACATTGTAAACCCTGCATTGTTTGTAGCCAAGCCTGTCGAATCACAAGAAGGGGTACACAACTGTGCAGTGTATGAAGGAGATCCCGAAGAGAACAGCAGGGTGAGTGAGGATGCATTTGAAGCAGGAGAAGTGCTTATGTTGACTGGTCATTAACGATAAATCAGTAGAATGGTCAAAGGCACACAGGAGCAGCAGTGGTAAGATATGTGGACGAGAGGAAGACCAGACAGTAATGCAAAAAAGACTAGCTTCACATTACTCGGCACAAGCAACAGAATGCATTGCACTCATAGCAGCGCTTGAAGCATCATCATTCGACGACGTAACCATATATACAGATTCAGTGTATGTAACATCTGCGGTTCATTCAGGCAGGTCAGGATGGAAAATGAGAGGGTACAGGAAATCAGATGGGACACCAGTTCAGCATGCCACATTACTATCTAGATTAATAGATGTATTGAAACGTCCTCTCCATGAAGCTATTGTGAAGGGCGCAGCGGACACCAGCGGAAAAGACACAATTTCATGTGGAAATGCAACTGCGGACGTAGCTGCCAAACAGGCATCTTACATGCCCTTTCCAATGGAAAGGCGACACGCATGTCATAGCAATACAACAGGAATAGTTACCAGAACTGTACAGCTCAGTGTCCATGGCGCACATTGTAGAGATTCAGGAACAAACGCCAGCGGAGGAGAAAGTATTATGGGTGAAACGAGGATGAACATTATTGCCCGCTGATATAGTATACAGACAAAACAGCATAGGTGAAGTACTGATGCCCCTGGAACTACCAAATGTTGCCTTGGAGTAACTCCACCATCCAATACATGCACCTAAGCATTTAATCGCTGCTGACATCAGTGAAGATTGGTTTATACTGAACCTGGCAGAGCAAGTGGACACGTTTGTAGCCAATTGTACTACTTGACACATGTTCCACCCTGGATATAGTTTGAAAACACTAAGGGCAACATTGCCTCGCCCGTCGGTGCCTTTCAAGGAACTCCATGTCGATTCCATCGACATGGTGAACAAGTGCAGTACTTACTGCTATATGATTGATTGTATGCCTGTTTTCCACTTTCAGAAATTGCACTGTGCAGCTTACAGAGTATTACATTCCAAATACGAAATTGCCTTGAAAATGACCCAGGACGGTCGAAACACGTGTTGGCTATAAGAAAAAATATAGGTTGCACTAACTGAACCACACTGTGTCTTGTCAATATCATAGAAATCGCACTCTGAAATTAACAAATGCTCAGCGCATGTGACAAGGGTTTCCACTCCAGAATTGTTAAAACCTTACCAGGGACAGAAGGGCACCGTCCCACTAAACCCCAACACACACAGCAGGGTAACATTAAAATACCCATATCATCACATTCTAGTGCCCCACTTGCATCTCTACTTACCGCAAAACGATTGTGATTGTATGCCCATTTTCCCGGTGGACTGAGGCAGGTCCATGCGTACACACTGACGCCAAATCTGTAGCCACATTTTTGATGAGAGGTATTTCCAAGATGGAGAATATGCAGTGTCCTGAGGTCCAACAACGGCCCTTATTTTGCAAATGAGTTTTTCAGTGAGATTACAAAATTACTGAGAATCAAACAATCTGTGTACAGCGTACCATCCACAAGCCAACAGGTTTGTGGGGAGACTAAATTGCTTATTGAAAACACGTTTGTAAAAAATATGTGCAGAGCTAAAGAGCAGCTGGCTTTATTGCCCACCTTGATAACTGTTTGCGCAAGCAGCCAAGCAAGGACCACCACTTGTCACTGCACAAGGTGATGACGGGTAGGCAGATGCAGAAGGCTGTTGCCCCAACTCGAACACTGACAGATAATCTGAAGAGCACAGAAATCCTTGGGGAAGAGTTGAATGTATACTTTAAGAATCTGTCAACATGCACACATCTTTTGTCACAACAGGTAACAACCAAGGCACACCAAAGGTTTCCAGTGTACTCAGCCAAACGCAGACACAACAGAGCACATACAAATTACAAAATGCCTATGTAATCCTAAATCTAAAGATGGGAGCTAGCTACAACCATCAAATAATAACACAGTCATACTCGAGTCTGTCAAAACAAAAGGGCCTATACTAATAAATCTATTGCCAATACGTATAAATACAAATAGTGTGGGAGACAATGTTATGCAAAAGAAAAGTGTTCACAAAATGATATGTTGGAATATTCAAGCTGTTGACTTCCCTTCTCCACATTTTCAGCATGGGACAAGGCGGCACACTCAAGGTTAGCACACTTGTAGGCTTCTCTAGCACAAGGATGCAGTTCAAAACCTCAACATCAGGGCCTTCTGTGCAAAGTCTCTTTGCCCTCCAAAGTCTCTTATTTTAGAGAGCCTAATGCAATACGACAAACATTAACGTTCCTTTCTTCTCAGGATTTCACTTGTACAACTTCTTGGGTGATTTTCGATTCACCCCAGGTCCCTCTCCGCCGGGCTCGGACCCACTTTAACACAACATTTTCAATTGATCTCCCTCTGCCGGGCTCAGACCAACTTTCTCTACTTTTCCAAGCTTTCTTTTCTTCAGAAATCGAAGACAATCATTTGTGTGCAGGATTTTGCTCAACCCGTCGCAGGACCACTTAAATTCACAATTATTTGTTCTCTTCTCTATATGCTCTCTTTCTCACTTTCTCTTTGCCAATTCTCAGCTGGATACCTTGCAGAGACGTTCGACTGAGCACCCCTGTGGTGCCAGACCACTCTTCAAGGATATTGTATCTTGCTTTAAAAGTTCAATCACTCATCGACAGTCAACTTTACTTGCATTCTTCTATCAGATGCGTTTTAACAATCTTTGTTCATGCGCTCACCATACAATGTTGCTGTTTGCTACCTTGGCTTCAATACAGACTGGTCTTGTATCGGTCTCTCCAACTCACCGTCTGTGTTACTTTCTCTGGTGCTGCTTTGTTTGGCTTCCCTAATTTGGGATTGAGTCCCCAGTCAGGCTTCCTTCCTTCGGATTGGAGCCGACTATAATTTTTCTTCTATTTATTAAAGAACTGTGTAATGTCCTTTCATCATTTCATCACGGGACCTTTCGCGAGCTCCCGTGATGGAAGGGTGAATAGAACATAAAGATGTATGTTCTGAATGCGAGATTCAAATGGTCTCATGTCAGTTGCTTTCCACGGTCGGTGGGGCCGATTGACTTTCACTTAGCTGTAAATGTAAATAAACAGCTTGCCTATAAATCACGTCTTCCTGCGTGTAATTGAACACTTCAAGTGGCGACGAATGCGAAAAGGTCGTATGCTGCAATAGAAAAGGAAATACTGGCCATCAAGTGGGCAACAGAAAAGTTTAGGAATTTCATCTGGGGAGTGGAGGTGGAGATTCGCACTGACCACAAACCATTGATACATGTCATTATGAATAAAGGTTTGGACAATGTATCTAACAGAATTAAAAGATGGGTAGTACTTCTGCAGGAGTACAACTGTACAGTACGATATGTACCAGGAGTGAAGAATCATGCTGCTGATTGTCTGTCGCGGTTTACCAACAATTCTGAAGTAGATAATGAAAGTGAAGACAATCCTGAGGTTGTTTTGAACGTCGAAGCGTTTTCCATATCCAAAACTGAGTGGGAAGAAGCGGAAAGACAAGATGATAGTATAATACAGTTGAAACAAATTATACGAAACAATGGAAGTTTAAAGAGAGTTATGTTTGAAGAGTCCGATCTCATCGAATACTGGAGAGTTGCAGATGAACTCAACGTAGCGAGTGACAGAATTATGAGAGGAGATCGGATAATTCCACCTACAAGTTTAAGACAAAGAATCATCGATCTGGGCCACGAAGGTCATCAAGGAATTGTGAAGACTAAACAGAGAATACGTGATGATTTCTGGTGGCCAGGATGTGACCTACAAATCGAGAGAACCATCAGAGAATGTATCCTTTGTAATCAGAGTGACAGGGCGTGTGTGAGTGAGAATTACCCTATGGTGATAACGAATATTCCAGGGAAAGTATGGGATGAAGTAGGCATGGACATACTAGGGCCTATTCATTGTGATGGTAAACAACAGTTTTGCTTGGTGGTCATTGACCTTCTGACCAGATGGGTAGAAGTTCTAATCAAACCTCATATAAGTGCTAAAATAGTGATAGATTTTTTGTCAGAGATATGCACTAGAGAAGGTTTCCCAAGAAGCATATTAACTGATAATGGTGCCCAATTCAGGTCAAAAGAGATGGAAATGTTCTGTACCAAAAATTCCATTGTGCACAAAACTAGTGCAATATATCACCCACAAACCAATGGGGTGGTTGAGAGATTCAATAAGGTGCTCAAGGATGCTATTCGGTGGGCTTGGTCAAATGGGCTCAACTGGGAAGAAGCAGTGAAAAGGAAAATAATTGCTCACCGTTTTACTCCCCATAGTACTACTGGTCTATCACCTTTTGAGTTAAGTAGAGGGCGCAGAGCAAACACCAAATTGACACCATCTTGGTTGGAGAGGGAGACCATAGTAAGAAAAGATTTTGGAGAGGCGGTAGAGAACATTAGGAAAATCCAATTTAGGAACAAGGTAGCTCACGATAGTTTAATGAGCAAGAGGAAAAGAAACAAGGTTCCCAGAGTGGGGGGTCTGGTAAGAATTAAACTACCCCCTGTACTAAGAGATGGACCTTGCAAATGGTCCAGACCAGTGAGTGTGATTGAGGTTTTTAGACATGCGGTGAGAGTGCAAGATGGCAGAGTTTGGAATATGGAGAGAGTATGTGTGATGGAGTCGAGTAAGGATGTAAATACTGGTGAAATGGAACACAAGGAACAACTCAGTAGGGGTGACAATGAAAGCATGATAAGGAATGTTCAGCATGTGAGATCTAGGTCGAATAGAAATGAAATGTCAAAAATTTCCTTGCCAACATCTAAACCAGATCCTCTGCATATGTCAAGAACAGGAAGAGTGATCCGCAAACCAAACCACATGAAGGATTTTGTTTGATTTTACTGGGGATACAGAAGAAGCCTAACAGACTGTATTTCATGAATGGCAAGAGACTAAGGAAGGGAGATGTAGAAGAAGACTACTAGACTATGTTCCATAAACGGCAAAAGACTAAGGAGGGGAGATGTGTAATGTCCTTTCATCATTTCATCACGGGACCTTTCGCGAGCTCCCGTGATGGAAGGGTGAATAGAACATAAAGATGTTTGTTCTGAATGCAAGATTCAAATGGTCTCATGTCAGTTGCTTTCCACGGTCGGTGGGGCCGATTGACTTTCACTTAGCTGTAAATGTAAATAAACAGCTTGCCTATAAATCACGTCTTCCTGCGTGTAATTGAACACTTCAAACTTCAACTCCCATAATGCCTTTCATGGACCCTTCTTTTTATTTCTTGCTTTCTTCCTTAAATTCAATATTAGGTTCTCTTTCTTTCCACGCAACTCATCTGGTTGACGCGGCGCTGGCAAGGAACCTCTCTCTAGATTTTTGGGTCGAGGCCAGGGTCTTCCACTAACACCTGGGCTTTCCTTCTTGAACGTAGGGGTTACGGGCCACCAGGAGACCGAGCCAGCAGACTGCAGTCTGTCTTCTCTGTTCCTTGGGAGACACGGCTCCTCTCTTAAGGTGCAGCCTCTCAGAGGCACAGGGTCATTGATTTGCCCCTCTGTTCTCCTCTGGACTCTTCTGGCAATTCCTTCTGCTCTCTCCTGCCTCTGGGCTCTCTTGCCCCTCTCTCCAGTTTCAGCTCGCTTAGTGTGCCTGGGTTTCTGACCTTTTTATACTCTTAAAAGAGTTGATTGGAGTCAGGTGTGAGTAGTTGTCCCTCCATGACTGACTGCCTGACCATATTATCGGGACAACATGGAGACTGCTCATTGGAATCCATTGTCCATTGATTCCCATGGGCAATCCTCATGACCTCCTTCTGCCTCTTATTCGTCCTATTGTTTCTCAGGATTGGGGAGGGGGAGATTGGGTGTGTACTCAAATATTCCCTGGCAAAGCGAGACTGGTGTTTTCGGAAGCAGCCTCTGTGACGAGACGAGAGAGGTGCGACTTGATTCACCCGTCCCCACGCATTTCCACGTCGTGAAGTTCCTTCCTCTAACTTCTCTCCTCACACTCGTGTGAATGAGCGTAGACAGTGCAGCGCAGTACACGGAAGCCTCGAAGCCCCCGAAGCCGGCTGAAGCCCACTTTTACCCCACGTTAATCCTGCCCACGTTAATCCAGTATGGTCGGGCTCCAGGCACCAGTCAACAGGCAAGGAGTGTGGAGTTCGGAGCGGGGTTCGGTGCGGGTGTATGGACTGTGGTCCCTTGGACTGTGGCCCCTGAAGGAATATCTCAGGGCAAGAACAAGGTAACGTCCAGCTTCCAGGGACCCGCTCCCCACTACCCCCACTACCAAGTAAGTGTGCAGAGAACCTTAAAACAGTGGTACGGCAAAAAAAGTAAGCCCACCGTTGCTGTGCTTATTTAGAGACGGGAGACTGTGGAGGGCTGATTAACCTCTTTGATCCCGTTAATACGCCCCGTGCAGCAGAGTACTTCACTACGTTAGGTGAAGTCTCTTGTGTCCTCTCTGCGCTATTACCATCCTACTTCATATAACATTCTTTCATTTTTTTACGGGGTATTTGCTCTCAGCCTCCCCAATCCCCCGTTCCCTTCTCATACGAGTGGAAGCACAACAGCCACTTGTACGTGTCTCCCTGGACAAACATAGATAACGGTTCTCCGGGAAGAGGGATCACGAGCTTGCTATTAATATTAATATACGTGGAGTTGGAACCGCCGAGTCAGACCGCAGTCTACGGCAGTACACGAAATCCATGGAGCCGATGGACCAGACTGCCATGGGTCCGCATACACAACGCATTAAGGAAAAAGATAGAGGGCTGGGTCATCGCCCCCTAGTTGACTCACAGAAAAGTCCTTCCAGGCGGATTCTTAGAAGCCGAACCGCACGGCAGGCAAGCTAAATTAAAAATCATCGAAATAACACTCCAGTAACAGACGATCAATGCGGGACATTAGCCACTCAAAATCCCCGCCACGAAGACTCGAGTTTAGAACACTTGGACCACTTTGAGCCCCTGGACTTAATGTCAGATTTAGACCTTGACAGTAGCTTGCCCGCACAAAGCAACTCCATCGAGGCAAGCCCGGGGGTTTCGAAAATAACCTGCACACATCCGTTGCGGAACGAAGACTCTACAACACAACTATCTATCATTGTGGCCGCCCAAAACACTGAGACCGAAGCGGTCAGTGATCAAAAAGTAAGTGGCAGGCTGGTAATAATCAGAGCCGACCAGAAATCAGACACGACACACCCCGACCGACAGACCTCCGCCGAGGCGAGTGGTGCCCAGTCTGTAGGTGCCGAAGGGTGCCCTCGGCTGGAATCCAGTCACCCGGTAGGGGCTATAATCGTGCCGCATACAACATCGGCAATGAGTGTGCACGAGTTAACTGATGCAATTCTATACTCAAACAACAATACAAAATCAGACTTGTCACCTTTGGAAATCAACAAGAGGGCCAAAGTCCTAGCCCAGCCAATAACACAGGCTATGATGCATGACGAGCCGGCGATCCAAACTGAATGCGCCAGCAATAAAGAATGTAATCACGATGATACTAGCCACTTGAACAATCAAACCACCTCACCGGTGGAAGGACGGCCGGCTCTGACCTCGGATACCGCAGAACCACGTCGAATGGAGAACGCTGTCCCGGCAATACCGCACCCGCAGGAAGGGCCCATTGTCGTCCACTCTAAGCTTTATCAGAAAAAAAGAGAAAAAGCCCTGGCAATCTATAAAAAAAAAAAATTCTTACACAAAAAAAGATGCAAAGACCCGTCAGAAACTACGACAGCCAAAGCTCAAGAAAAAAAGCTGCTTGCCTTAAATAAGAAAACCGAGATGGGAAAAGGCGCTTTTCCTAACCCCTTAATGTCAACAGCTTTGAAGGACTTTTTTACCAAACAATTTAAAAGAAAATTAGAAACTGAAACTGAATTGTCAGATGCAGAGATTCTGGACACAGTTCACGCCAGCCCACCGGTGCCAAAACAACGCAAAAAAGGATTAGAAATCCAGGACAAAGAACCAATAATGGCTGAAACCAGTGAGTCACTTAATACACTGGACATATATCTTATCTTCACCACTGCAAAAGGAATTTAAGCAGGTGTTCATTCAACCAGTCCCTTCTGAAACAATCGTTGAATTGGAGACATCATCAAGTTCAATCTCAAGTGGAACATATGAGGCAAGAACTCTAAAGGGGATGGCCCAAACTCAAATACCAACAACTAGATCCATCCACACGGCCTCAGAATTCTGACAGTCATTTAAAGGATCGCCAACAATGCCAGGTAGATGTGAATCTAACCATTACACCTATTACAAGAACTCGGGATCCCATTAATTTGCAGGCTAAAGATTCTCAAACTCTGGGTACACAAACTGGAAAAGCTACCTTAAAGAAACATACAGATCTTCTATTAGGGAGAGACCCGGACGGATACAACCAAGACAACCAAAAATACGCTGCAACACCAACTAAGAATAGGAGAGCGAGCGAAACGTTTTCAAGCACTCCAAAAGACCAACTATCAAAAAGACCTGAAATGACGACCATAATGTCGGCCATCACCATCACCATTGCACTTGCACCTTTTTGTAAACTATATGAGTCTATTAATGACTCCATCAAAGACTCAGTGACAGTAACTGCCATGATGCACACCAAATTAATATTTGTAGAAGGCTTCATCTCAGCCTTAGAGCATAAAACGATGGAGCGAGAACGTCTATGGGACCAAAGGCTAATGGAGCTGAAAGCAAGACTGAAACGTCACCAGAAAGACCTTTCCCAGTCGTTACACAGTAAAGAACAAATCCACCCCAGAAACGAGAAGCAATCAGTGGTTGATGCAAACTTCGAACTTCAGAAGAGGCCTCTGACCGTAAACAAATCTACTTTACCAATATCAAAAGAAAATATCAAAAAGGTGCAACTGGTAGATAGAGCAACCAATCCGGATGCAATCGAAGTGCACCCGATGCAAGAACCTCAAAAAAAGAATGCGATCAAAACTCCTGCTATATTTAAATTAGCTAGACCTTCCATCGCACTGCAAGCCAAAATGTCAAAACTAAACTCAATAAACAATATATCGGCATTGAAAGATCCCCATGTGACCGATCAGGATGTAATAGACCTTGACAAATCTCCAGTGACATCTAAAGAGTTCATGGCCAGTTCATCACTCATGAACCTATCACTACACTTAGAAGACGTGGAGGAAGTGGATGTCTTCTATGAATCTACAAATGGGAACAAACTAACTAAACATCAGCAGCATCGACCTATAGATTCTCCATCTAAAACAAAATCACATACCGAACAGTCAAATTAATCCTCAACAGACCTAATCCAAAAAGATGGAATAAAAAACAATAAAAAAGAAGAGATTTAATCGGGAAAAACTAAAAGTCAAATACTCAATGAAAAACTGATAAGACAAAATCAAAACAGCTCTCATAATTCTCTAAGAGAAGAAAAATGTCAAACTGTGAAATCGGTTCTGGAACCACACAACATCCAATTAAATCGCACAAGACGATCTCGTACTTTTAAAATGGAGCAACTGACACCAGGCAGACACTACATGGTGCTAAATAGAAAATCAGTGCTAGAAATACTGCGAAAAGTGCGAAAACTCAGTACACTAACCACCGAAAGACTATACGCTGATCGA
Organism: Ambystoma mexicanum; assembly: GCF_040938575.1. NCBI lineage: Eukaryota > Metazoa > Chordata > Amphibia > Caudata > Ambystomatidae > Ambystoma > Ambystoma mexicanum. The sequence goes on from NC_090941.1 coordinate 82,812,268, forward strand.
ACCCTATCATGAGGATAAAAAAGCAAAAGCCTATCTACATATAAAGACTTCAGCGCTCCAGGGCATCAAAGAAGATGTATACTCAGACTTGGAACATCTAGGGTTCAAAATATCAGAACTTACAAACGCCTATTCTAACACATCCAAGCATACGTCTATCAACCTAAAGGGCCATCGTGAAACAGTGCACTATAGATCTGAGACCGAAAATGACCGCGATCCTAGAAGAACCAAAGAGAGGTATGAGCCAAGACTCTGTACATTTCACAGCAGACTTAATCCGGACACTACTAGAGAGTATAGAAACTATTTACATCAATTCGAAAATGATAGAAGACTGAGACGGTGGTCAGACAAACGATTCACCCGAAGAGATCAGACGCCCAGGAAATCATCAGACGCCGTAAAAAAAATTTAAAAAGACAGCCAGAGTGACAGGAAAACTAACTTAACATTGGAGGATTCCAGACCAGATAAGAACTCTCATAGCAGCTATGGCGCCTCTAGACCAAGGAATTGGCTAAAATATGCCTGGAATACCAAATCTACAAAATAGCAGCCAAGAAACTTAAAGAACATAGGTGGAATTCCCTTCGTCCAGAGAGACCAGCCTGCAACACACCCGCTTACAATGGGATTGTGGAATACACGCGGCCATGAACATCTGGCTAATCCAAATGCCAGTGACCTACAGACCTTGGACATTATATGCCTCCAAGAAACTTGGCTGCAAGACAAACCAGCACTAGACGGCTATCAAATCCAGCTATCACCCGCAATAAGAGGCCTTTTAGGCAGATCTTCGTCGGGTATTTTAACGGTAGTCCGAGCAGGTTCAGGTATAGCCATGGAACAAAAGGTGGTCGAATCATATGGAATCCTGGCATCTCTAGCCTCATGGCCTACCACAACTATAAAATCAGTGCGGCAACGTCCTGAGAAGCTGGGAATTATAAATGTATACTGGAACCCACAGAAAGTCACAACTACCAACTTTTGCATGGAAGTATCGGACACATTGGACAAACTCCAAATCGAACTGAAAACTACAAAAATCATCATCTGTGGCGACTTAAATGCAATCTGTGACATATCTTACAATGCCAGTACCAACAAAAATGTCAGATCTTTGAGGACTGATAGAGGAAAGGCTTGGAGCGTGAGAATTTGTTGGCAACGCTAGACTACATTTTCGTCTCTCAAAATCTACTTCATTTTGTGGAATCATTTGAGATACATCGCACTACTCAGTGATCATAATCTACTTCATATGACTTTTACCTCAGACTGCCAGCAGAAAAACATCTACAAATTAAATCTAGAACAACATTCACAACAGATACGCTTACGATTAACAGCAGCAGACGTAATATTCATAACACACAAATACAATCTCAACCTGGAAAATGGCTATTCCGAAACAACACCTGCAAGGCCGAATTATCTACCTTTAAGACATGTCGAGGGCCAAAGAAACAAAGAAATCATCAATATGACAAAATGGTAGTAGCCAATAGAAGGGACATGAGAAAAATAAAACGACATATACACTCTCACGAATCCGAGGAAGGAAGAAAGAAGCTGAGCGAAGCACTAAGAGTTTACAAACAATCGATACGAGGACACAGAGCAGCCCTCTACCAAAACGATGCTGAGAAAATGGCAATAATCTTAAATAACAAATACAAGAGAATTTTGGCAATTAATAAAAAGCAAAGACCCTCTGGCTGATAACTAATTAATCAACGCGGTCTCAGAGAAAGACTGGATAGCTCATTTTCTCTGCCTTTTTGCCCCATTGACGTCAACAGCAAAGATGCCTATATTCCCAGACGATACCGCCTGGGCAGACCTTTCAGATATCGATGACATCAAAATCTTAATTGCTAAACTAAAAAGATCAAGAGCGCCGGGGCCAGATGGTCTTACAAATATCGATCTCAAACAGAATCCAGAGGAGTGGGACATTTTTTATGAGCAAACTGTACCAGCAATGTAAATCGCTCAAACAGATACCGATATCTTGGACAGAAGCGGTAGTGGTACCTATCTATAAAAAAGGCAAGCACGACAACCCATCAAATTATAGGCCAATTGCGCTGACAGACATAATGGGCAAAATTTACGCGTCATTACTATTACGGAAATTCCAAAACTGGGCGAAAACTTCCCCATGTGTAGACCATTTCCAAACTGTTTTTCTAAAAGAGGCGAGTACCAGTATTAACATCTTGCTCCTCAACATCATAAAAAATAACATCAAGACAGGGGCACCTTGAGTGTTCTTGGCATTTATTGATATGTCGCAAGCATTCGACAAAGTCGACCGACAAAAACTGTGGACTAAACTTTCCCAATGGAACTGTCCGGCTGAAATTCTAGAGCCAGTAATAGCTCTGCACACAAATGCCAAAATTCGAGTACGGCTTAGTCAACAGGGCCACCTCTCGGAGGTAATTAAATCAGAAAGAGGCGTAAAACAAGGCTGCCCCTTGGCCCGCGCCCTTTTTATTGCCTATATTGGGGACTTTCAACACTCCGAAGAAGCCGTCAGATCCTTCCCACCCAAAATAGGCGGTCAGCAAGTATCACGGATCCTATATGCTGACGATTTAATTCTTCTGGATCAGACCCAAGTTGGGCTACAGCGTCAAATATCAAAATTAGCCGAATACACCAAAAACAACAACTTGGAAATTAATATTGAAAAAACTAAAGTACTGATTTTGGCCAGTGGTCCCTCAACAACAAGAAAATCGAAGTCTCACAATTTAAATACCTTGGTATAATGATTGACTCCTTAAACAGTGAAAAAGCAATGACACAAGCACTATGGTCGAAATCTTACCAGTCAACTGAGGATGGTTGACAAAAGATTTGGAAAATTTTCACTAACACCAGTAATTAACTTCTATAAATTGAAATTGGTACCAACACTGACGTATGGCATGGATGAATTTTTAAATATTCCATCATCGACATGGTCAAAATTAGAGGGATATGTCTGGAAAACGGTCCTGGGACTCCCTAAATCTACCTCAACTCCAGCTATTGGGCGAGAACTGGGGCTAATGTCTCTAGCCGCCTCAGTGGAACAAAAACAAATGCAACTCTTACGGAAGATCTTGATGCCTGACAACCTGCCGATCTATAAAATTATCAATAAAGAACTCCAAAGTGGCCGATGCAAAGCCCTAATTGCATGGAAGAATAACTTGGATAGTAGACTGAACGACATGGCGTGATCTCATGAAGACCTTATTACCAACCCCCATAGAATAAAAACCAAAATAGGTCATGCCGACTGGATTCTGACATGTGAGAAAGCAACGGCCAATCGCCTATTATCTCACCTCCCTCCAACAACAAATAAGTTGAAAGTCCCGCTAGCTTACTGCTCGAAATTTCCTAGTAAACTGTATCAGAAACTGTTTATGAGGATATGTTTAAACCTTCTGCCAACCCAAGAAATCTGTGCCATACGCAACCTCTCAACATCAGTATACTGCAGATTATGCAAAGAGGATTTAGAACGGGAATCATTACAACACCTGCTAATGTATTGCAAAAAAAACAGTTATCGTCGAGACTCATTTCTGATCCCGCTTTTCGCTGACTCACAAATTCGAGATGAGGAAATCTGGTGGTATCGTCTGATCGCAGGAGAGACGACAAGATTTACCATAGCGACAGTCAAGATTATGGAGACAGCCATGAAGATGATTTCTGCTCAAACAACATCTGTCAGAGCATCTGAACCTGCAAATCCTATAGGGACACTGTCACCTCTCTAAATTATAGGAAACAAGCCATTTTTAAACTCTTTTCTTTTACCTTACTGCTTACTTTTCGTTGATAAATCGATAGGCTCTCTTTTCTTTTCTGAAAAGAATTTGCTTCTCTCGACTAGGATTCTTGTAAAAATCTTTTGTTTGATTGTACACAAGTAAATAAAAAAATAAAAGAAAAGAAAATAAAAAAAAATTCCCTGATGGTGCAAAAGGGAGGGGATGATGGGATTTACAGAAGGGCTGAATATTGCGTTTCCCTTTTGATCACTCTCTCCCGAATTCTCCACTCATTTGGTCGTCCCTTTTTATTCTGCCTCCAGCATTGGGACTTGAGAGAGAGAGAGTGTTTCTTTGGTCCTTAATGCAGTAGAACCCTGGGGAGTAAGGTGGGAAAAATCCCTGCGTTGTTCACATCTGATTCCACCTATGTGACATCAACCGTACACACAGGATTGTCACGTTGGAAAAAGGAGGGGTTTGCTTCGCACAGACGGCACACCAGTGCAACATACACCCCTATTGGATAAGCTTATTGAGGCATTGAGACGCCCATTGGCTATCACCGTTGTTAAGTGTGCAGCCCACACTAAGAGAACAGACATGATTTCTTGTGGTAATGAAGCGCAGATGTAGAAGCCAAAAGAACAGCATATTTCACAAATATTTCTGATTTTAAAGTAAAAGTATTAAACATATGTCAGGATGGTGCATGATGTTGAAGGAGGGTTTTAATATGTTGGGAGCTTCATTACCCCACGCATACAATTTGAGAGAGTCTTGCTGCTATGATTGCAGAAGATTGGCTTTCAACAAATGTATTAGAACATGTGGCACAGTTTATTGTGAATTGCATTGTGTCCCAGAAATGTTCAGCAGGGCACACTTTGCGGACAGTGAGATAAGCAATCCCAAGACCTAATGGCCCTTTTCAGCATCTACATATAGATCATGTGGATGTGTTTCAGACATGTAATGGTTATAGGCACATGTCGGTAGTAGTATATCCCTTTTCCAGATGGATTGAGGCAGGTCCATGTATGCACCCCAATGTCACATGTGCTGTCAAGTTTCTCATACATGAGATGTTTCCAAGATTGGGTGTGTACGAAGTCCTGCGATCTGACAATGGGCCACATTTTGTAATTTAACTATTTCGCATAAAACATCCATTTTCCTCTATCACCCGCAGGTGAATGGTATTTGTGAATATTTAAATGGACTCCTTAAAGAGAAGATTGCTTAAATTAAAATCACTTTAAAGAAGGGGTGGTTACAGGGCTTGAAATTGGGCATCATGGAGCAGGAGCTGAAAGTAGCTCCTGGCTAACACAGATATCACTCTGACCAGGAGCCCCCCAGTGTGACAAGGAGCTATTGCTAAATGCATTTGTATGTGACATATTACTGAGAAACAAAATACGAGCAGCGAAAGAGGACTAATAAACAGATTGAAAAACATGCTTATTTTATCATTTTGTTTTCATTCACAAACGTGTGCCCAAATATTAGCTGAGCAAATGCATGTCTAAGCAGACACAGAATAATTGCTAAAACTGCTTGAGAATTTCATGTGAACATTAGAGCATTATAGATGGCCTTCAATCTTTCAAAAGTATTAGGCTGCTTTGCCATTATAGCTACTGGAATGCCATAACTCCAATTTGGAAGTTGGATATAGGGAATATTTTGGAGCAATAACCTAATTTCTCAATATTGTCAGATCAACTTCAGAGAGCTAGCAACTACACCCACCCCTAACAAACCTTCAAAGTTAATAGGGTCCAGACACATTGAAATGCTGGACCAACTGGAATTATTTATTGCAAGTAGGACTGGAGGAATAGTTTGGATGCTACATTTAGCAGCAGAAGTATTCCCTAAAAAGCATTGTGAAATGTGTCCTCATAGTCCAATTGGCCATTGTTTTGGATGCTCAAGATGGACTTGTAGGTGATTAACTGCAAATATAGACTTTATAGCTGGTTCTATGCTTGCTGGGCGTATAGTGTGATTGACACATTACTGAACACAACACCATGGGGGCATACCTCAGGCCACATCATAACATGATAGCTTCAAAGAGCCAGAAACAAAAACAATATTGGCACACATTTTCTAAAATATGCAGAAAAAAAGTTTTAAAATCAGGTCCTGCAGTTTTTAAGAGTATGTTCATTCGCAATCCTGTACACAGCATGCACGACTTGGAAAGTCCAGAATGCATTTAAAAGCCGGGACAGTTTTTTGTTCACACTTGACTTTGGGACAAGTTAAAATCTATGCTGCTCTAATTACTTAGACACAACACTGAAGAGGTTGTGTGATAAAGGTCTGCTTGTAGGCATACCTAGGCTTCAGTTTCATTATGCATGATTTGCATAGTATTTGCAGTTCCACAAAAAGGCATACAAACATATACCTTCCGTATCCTGCTTTTACTTTGTATTCTGGGACTTTGCTCTTCAGAGTGCAAGCAAAAAGACCATTGACATCAGCATGGGATGGCATTGAACAATTTGAAATCAACATTTGAAGGATAAACAAGCAGTTTTGGCATCATGGGCAGTTAGCTTTTTATTTTTAAACAATACCTCTTTGTGGCTTAGTTTATCTACTAGTAGGGCACACAGAATGAGGCACCAACACTGTAGACTTTGAAATCCAAATGGCAAAATCTATCCTTTATACATAACATGAACTGTCGCTTGTCATGGCTCACTGGATATCCTCACATTTTATGGAAGTTCATAGAGCAATTTTGGGGTTGATTTAATGTCCCAAAGGGAACATCACAAAGCTCACACACCACCTGTGCCTGCTTATCAAGTTTCCAGTCAGGGATGCATACTTTGTTTCTGAACTAAATGTTTAGGTGCAGTTGAATGGAACAAAGTTTCTTGTAGGAACAGCTTCTCTTGTCTTAATACAAAGAACCTGTGTATCTTCTGGCTACACACACTCAAGTGTAAGGGCATGCTGGGACTAAATGTAGGTTGACCAGAAGCCCTAATGTAGTTCCTTAACAGTAAAGTTGAACCATATAGAGCTTTGAACACATGACAATGGCAGTAAGGCACTATTGAAAAGTATTATATTAACCTCTTAAGTGCCAAGGGCGAGGTATCTCGTCCTTGGCATTCCCTCCAGGTTGAAAAAAGAGCTGCCGCAGTGAAGAATGCCCTTCTCCCTCTCCCTCAATCTCCGGCTGTATTTCAAGCTGGAGATCGAGGGAGGTGTCATTGGAAAAGGGAGATTCTGCCCTTTCCAACACCACCTTTTGTGAAAGCATTGCTGGTCGCGGATCGGGCGCAGAGCGCTCGATCCACGGCCAGCAATGCCACTGGACCAACAGGGATCCGTTTGTGATGGGGGGGAGAGAGGGTTGCCTACACTAAGCAGCCCTCTCCCCCCGCCATTGCCCCGAAAGCATGGGGGCACATGTATGGAGAACCCTGGGTGCAGATTGGTGATCATCTGCCCCCAGTGATGATGGCACAAAAAAAGGAGGTGGGGGTAGGGGGCCACTAGACACCAGGTATTTTATTTTTACATGAAAGGGGGTTGCCCTCTCCCCCCACCCCAAGTGGAAAGGGGGGCATCCCCTGTAGCCTTCCCTGGGGGCAGATTTATGCCCCCAGCCAGGAGTACATGAGGTGGTCCCCCATCCATTTGGAGGGGGAAGAGGGCCACCAGCAATGTGTGGGCAGGCCCCCCCAAAGGATGGGGCCTGCAGGTTAGGGCACCCCTGGGGCAGATGGGTGCCCATCTGCCCCTAGGGATGCTCCCCAATAAAGAAAAGAAAATTTTAAAAAACCTGGTTGGTTTTGGGGGAGTGCCCCTCTCACTAGACCACCAGGGAATTTTTTCATGGAAAGTTGGTGTCCCTACCTTGTCAGCCTGAAAACCCCAAACCGTCGTGTTGCCCCCCTTTGGACAAACATGTCCGGTCTTCAGACAAACATTGACAATATGACAACCTCCTATTGGGGTGTGGATCACTATACCCCCCCTTTGACTGCATTCATATCAGGCCCCATGTGCACTGTGGTTACTTACTCCTAGATTACGCCAAATAACACACACCTATCTTACTACCGTGGGCAATAACAAATAACATTAAGACACAAAGAAAACACAAAGAATCGATTCAATTTATAACAATGGGATACATTTATTTATATACACACAGCTAAGCACAATACATGACAATGCAGTCAGTTCCAATGCTATGTCTAATTTGCACCTTTTATGCTTCTGGTGCAAAACTACATGCAGTATTTATAAACCTTTCAGGTTCCTAATGTAAGCCTGTGCTGCAAATGTGTGGTTCTAATGCAATCTAATGCAAGCGCTAGCATCCATCACCTTCATGGGCAAATCCACACCATCAATCCACACCATCCATGCTCTAGACAATCCCTGTCTAGTTTCCCCTTCACCCAAACCTGTGTGTGTGTGTCAGTTACCCATACTTCCCATTCTGTTGTCAGCCAGCCAGTGGCAGGCCTCAAGCTCATCAAGGCCCATCAGTCTGCTGCACCAAGCACCATCTCCAGCCAACTCTCTCTCTGTGGCTCTCCCGATCTCTCTGGCCAACTCTCGATCTCTCGTGCAGTCCCCTCTCGTGCAGACTCCCACAACTCTCCAGTCTCCTCACAACTCTTCTGAACTCCTCTCCAGCCCTCCTGGTTATAGTCTCCAATGACGCACAGAATGTCTAAGAATGTCTCTACTTCAGCGTTTAGCAAAATGCCTGCTTGTCTCGGCATGTCCTGTTGCTTCGTGTGCTGTCAGCGTGACCTCATATCTCTCCCTCTTGGCCTTCCGAGTATGTTGCGAAATACATCATCTAGTCCCTGTTTCTCCATTCTCTCCACTGTAGGTTTAATTCTGCATTACAAATTGCTCTTAGGCCCAGTCCCTCTCATACAAAAGCACCTTCTCCCATCTCTCCATCGTCACTCCCTTCATGGCCCCAACCCTCTGGGTTGTCTCCGTGAAGCACACCAGCCAAGCTGATAAGCTTCCCTCTCGGACAAGGGTTCATGTTATCTGTGTATGTCTGACAATGTTTACGAACAATGTACCATAACTTTTTTCCGCACTGAGCAACTCCTGTCTTTCTCCATCAAAAAATGGCTCATAGGCCTTGTGTCTCATTCTGAATGCTTCCTAGTGTTTACCGCAAATCTCTCGCAATGCAAGCACTAACTAAATGCAAAACTCATTCTAGGTGCATACTCAATCATACATACATACATACATGAGAGTCTCTAAATGTGACTCTATAAAGCATAACAATGTGTGAATGGCTTTACGTGCATTTCAAATATGCCAGTGTGTGTAGTGCAAGCAATGCATTTTCTCTCTCAGCCTAAGTGCTATTTCTATTGCAAACATAAATACAGCATATCATGGTGAGTATATGTTGTGTCTCTAAAACACTACATGGCACTTCAAATATTTGCAAGTGGAGGCAATCTCATTCTAAAAGCATATTGCAAATGCATACAAAGGTGACAGTCTAATATGTGGACAGTGTCTACTTCATCAATGTACTAATCAGAACTAAACAGACTGCAATAATGGAATGATTCCATTGCAAAGAGTAATGATTGGGTAATGGTGATTCTAACAGATACTAATGATGAGTCTAACGATAACAATACCAGGCTCCTCATTTTATCAGATTCACACCGTCCCCCACCCAAAATGGTTATCTGCTCCTAGGAAGGGGCATCTGACCCCAGGGAGGACTGCATGAGATGTCCCCCCCCTCCTTTGGCGTGGCAGAGAGAGGGCCAACCCCCTTTTACATTACATATGTCCCCAGTGGTTTAGGGTGCTCCTCACCCCCCCTAAAATGCATCCCAACATTTTCATTGTTTTCTTTTGTTTAACCAACTTCCCTTGGCGCAGATGGGCACACCAGTGGGCCAATCTGCCCCCAGGGTGCCCAAACCTTACTGCCCATCCATTGGGGGACCTCTCTGTTTTGTGATGGCCCTCTCACCCCACCACAAATGGAGGGGGGAGAGGCCGGTTGACTACCATTTGGGTTGAACGTCTCCATGCCCAGCGTTGGTTCCAGGGTGGGCCGGGACATTCCCCGTCCTTTCCCAGAGGGAGAAGCTGTAACGCAGGCTAGCCAGGGCTCCAGCAAAGTCTGCGGTAATGTCCCTGGCCTTAGGCACCCGTCTCCCATTTGGGTCTTGGGCGGGGCTTGTGGGTAATACATTCTTGGCCGATTTGCGCAAGTCAGACCTCTGTGGATTCTCACGGTTGTCCACTTTTCAGAAATGCATGGGGTTCCCAGTTTTCCTTGGTAGCTTGGACACCCTTGGCGCAAATCTGTATGGGGTGCACAGGAGTCAAATTCCTGAAATGCTGCTGTGCCGAAAGACTTGGGGTTACCCGTGTTTTCAGCTTTCCCCTTTGCGCCCAGGTAGGTGCACCCACACATGTGAGGTACCGTTTTCGTCGGGACACCTGTGGGAAAGCGGAAAAGTACGACATTTGTTGTGTTTGCGTGGTTTTCATAATGTTTCGACCCATTTGCTGCAGCTCTTTGTCACACAACCCTTCGCATTTCCCAAATGTGACCCACAGTTAGTCGCTGCTTTAGGCCCTATACACTTTTGCAACCTGCACAAGTCGCCTACCCTTCAGAAGGTCTGCCTGTGCTCTTTCAAAAAATGTATAGCTTGCCCTTCCTCACCGCATTTGTTTTCCTTATTTGCACATGCTAAGTACGTCTGTTCAGGCCGTAAGCATAAAATTCCTGTGTACCATGGCTCCGTTTTTTGGCTTGTGGTATTGCTTGTTTTGTGAAACATTACAAAAAATGTGTGATGTCCTAACTGCAAGAGTCGGGAGCAATGTTTTTGTCAAACTTCATAGAAGCCATTGCCGTACCAGTCCAACCATGTCCACCACATACCTTTTTTATTTTCAGTAATTTTCCTGTTTTTTCCCCCCAACTATGGCATTATTCCCTCCATAGTTGTTGCCTGACCTGCACAAATCACGCCTTCCTAAACCTGGAATTTTGTCTACTTTTCAGAAATGTATGCCTTTCTTTCCTCCCATTCAGCTTTCCTACCCTTTTTCTTCCATTCCGTCCACGGATGTCCTATTGGAAAAAAAGGCCAAAATCGCCTACCTCTCACAAAACGGTTGATAACAATATCAAAAAAATATTTTTGTTTCCACTCAACCTGTTCTTGAAAGCCAGGTAAATGGGGAATTCAGCACAGCAAACTATTTGTTCCTAGCTCATATAAGGACAAAACCACAGGCTTCTTTGTACATCATCCTGTTGCCATTTTTTGAAAAAACCCAAAATGTTCTCCTTTTTGGTTATTTTCTCTCACCCCCCTACAGTGAACTAGGGTTCCTGTGGGGAAAAAAGAGGCACACTTTGGCCTAGATATCTCATGTAACTAAAATGTTACAAGGCATTGAATGGCAACATACCAAAATCACCAAAAAAGGAATTGGCACGGGGGGCGGGGAGAAACCCATGGCAGTTATGGAGTTAACAGATTCATGAGCTGGCAGGATTGTCTTTTTTTCATTGAAAAGTACACAGTTCAGAAAATGTATCGCCCATTTGAATATTTACATCTGCGCTTGGCAAAGCTGCAAATGTCGCATGAAGAGTTACTCAGTCACAAATCACCATGTACCCAAGCAGATGGCCTGAGAAAGGAAGTAGCTTGCAGGCAGAAGGGGATATGTTATGGTAATAGGAAATTGGTGGGATGGGGGTGTTTGCTGTATCTCCCAGCAACAAACCAGCAGAGTTCAAATGGATTTAGCAGACTCTGAATTACAGCATCTTTAATCCCTGCTAATTAGTATCACTGTGGGACTATAGGCATAAACTGGAACACTTCTATAGAGGGTAATTACTTTCAAAGTGACGTTTTGTTCCTGTTAATGTTAACTTTGTTATGGGGGTGGGGGGGCTGAAGGCTACAGCAGGCCCAATCAACTTGGTCCGGGAGTGTTATGGTACTGGCAAAGCCTTCAGTGCACTTTCATCAGTAATTTTTGTAATCTTCATTTTCTATTTTATTTTGACATTATTACTGATACTATTACGGTGCATTATTGCTGGGCTGCATTATAAATACAACTTTGAAAGGAAGTTTATTGTTGGCTGAACCCACCTAGCATGCTTTGACATGAAGAACAATGGGATGCTACACATTAGTTACAACACCTTTGGTGGAAAATCCATAAACCCTTGTTAAAGTTTTTCTAAACTGTGACCTGTTTTAATAACACACCAAACAAGAATTGCTGAAAAAGTTTGCGTCCATCAGGCAGTGCCAGTGGTCAGATTTCTATTGGAATGTGAGGAGAAGCATTTAAAACTGGCCTGGCATGAACTGCCCCGGTCGTGTATCACTACCTGTGATGACCTTGCAGTATGTAATTTGAGGCCCAGTGAGGTGGGGCACATCTACCTTGAAGATTAGGCCGTGGCTTACTTACAGGGTGATTAATGCAATATATTAAATTAAGGGGGGCTACTGGCAATGTTTGCAGGACATTTGCTCTAGGTCCCTCCCCAACTCCACACTTGCAATAAAATAGACATGGCACAATTAAACTTACTTTGAAGATTCGTCTCTGGGAAGTATGAGGTCCTTTCTGTAAGGCCTCTGCTGGAAGCCACTGTTTGTATAGTGTCTATGCTTTGCAGACAGGGATCAGGGGTGTCGCAGGTAATGCAGAGCAACATGTAAAAAAATGAAGTGTCCTGCTCTTCTTGCCTTAATCTTTACTTGTTCTGCAAATCAGTGGCCCTCATCTGCCTCTAAGCCCACCCTCTCGGAACATCCACCAATTAAAGTGGTACGTTTTACCTGGAAGCAGGCATGAGAATCAAGTTCCCGGAGTGTGTGTTCTGTGACGGGATGCCAGTTAAAATTACTGGCTGGCCCTTCCCAAAGTTCTCCCTACACTGCTGCCGTCGAGTGGCCATTATGTAAACTACACTAAACACCACATAGCAGGAGCTGATAAACGCGCCTGAAAACACAGAGCAACAGTATTGCCAGGTGTTGAATAGGTGTGCCTAGAAGCCAAATAGCACTGAGCAATTTTCGAACCCTGTGGGTACATTGCTTACCCCTTGCATTATTCGCACTGAGAAACCAACCTGGCTCAGATCAACAGCTGACTACTCATGAGTTGGTGACTGGACACTGTATGAGAATATCTCTTGCTCCTCCTACTAGGGTAGAAACTGATGCCCACAGTGTAGCAAAGACGTTAGGTGATGAGATGCATGATTATTTAACAAATATGACCGCTAGTGTCTCCTTTTTTTTATTTCTCAACAGATCAAAAACTGGGGCGTGGGGTCAAAGAGGATTGAAGAAGGCAGACACACAGTTGATCCCGACAATCTATTGAAGCCACCTAGTTTGTATCCAGGGGACCAGGTGCTGGTACAATGTTTTGTCCGTACCTGGAACAAACCTTGTTTGAAGGACCATATCTAGTAGAAGAGGTTACTCCCACAGCTGGCAAGCTACAAGGAAGACGAGCCTGGTTGCACCTAAACAAAATAAAGCTGTACAAAGCAGAAACCTTAACCCCTCCTGCATCCGCTGACAGCGAATCAAGAGAAGAAACTCCACGGATGATGCCAAGATCATCTGCAAAGAACCAAGACAAAGATTCATCAAACTAAGGACACTTTGAATTGGTAAGGAACATTTGAAAGCAAAGAAGATGGACAAATAACTTTTGAAACAGTTCCTGAACTATTTTATATAGGTCGAAGAGGCAATGCATCAACGTGCTTTAATGTAAGAAAAAGAGTACATCATACCTCTTATGCTGCCAATAATAACAACATTACACACATTCTTGTATGCAGTTTTTAGCTACACATTGGTCTTATCCAGCCCTAGTAAGACCACACATGGACATTGTTAATTTCTTGGCAACCCTAAAAACAGTCATATTCTTTTCAATATCATTATTGCGATCATTCTGCAATTTTTGATATAAGTTTGGTTTACAAAAAGTAACAAAATTATTTATTGAATTAAAAGAATGAGAATGTATCAAAATATAAGAGAGTCACTACTTTAAGGAAGACATGATATCAACATTAAGAAAGACACAAGTGGCCACAGTTCAAGGGTGTTTATTGAACTTCAATCGGATTTGAAAAACGCCTATTTAATCCTAAATCTAAAGATGGGAGCAAGCTACGACCATCAAATAATAACGCATTCCTGTTGGTGTCTTTTCAAAATAAAAGGGCCTATAGTAGTAAATCTATTGCCAATCCTTTTATTTTATTTTGACAATTATATAGCGCACAAAATCCTTTCCTCTAAATACAAATAGTGTGGGAAACGATGTTATACAAAAGAAAAAGGTGTTCAAGAAATATGTCAGGATATTCAGGCCATAGCCTTCCCTTCCCCACGTTCTCAGCACGGGACAAGGCAGCACAATCGGGTTTAGTACAGTCTCTGGCTTTACAAGGGTGCAGTTCAAAACTTCAACATCATGGCCTTCTATGCCAAAGTCTCTTCTTTCCGGGGCCTGATGCAACAATCAAACAACAGAGTTCCTTTCCTTTCAGTGTTTCGCATGTAGGAATTTGTCTATTCACTTTGGATCCCACTCTATCGGGCTCAGATCCACTGTAGCACAATGTTCTCCGGATTTTCACGTATCCAATTTCTTGGGTGCTTCACTGTTCATCCCAAATCTCCCTCTGCCGGGATCGGACTAATGTATTTACTTTAACACAAACTTGTTTTCAACACAAAGCTTTTCAATTGAAGTTCCCTGGCCGGGCTCCAACCAACTTTATCTACTATGCCATTAACTTCCTTTACTGAACCAACATCGAAGACTTTTGATTGTGCACAGGCTCTTACTTGACCCCTGTTGCAGGACCACTTTGATTTACAATTCTTTGCCTCTCTTTCACTTTTGCAACCTATCAGCTGGATCCCTTAAAGAGACCATTGAATGAGCACCGACGTGGTGCCGGACCACTCTGGCAAAGGTATTGTATCTTAGTTTCAAAGTTTCATCACTCATCTATAACTCAATTTTACTCGTGTTGGTTATCACATGGGTTTCAAACAATGTTCGTTACAACGCTCGCCATACAATGTTACCACTCGCAAGCTTGGCTTCAACACAGACCAGTTTTGTATCTGTCTGCCCAACTCACCAACTGTGTTGATTTAGCTGAGACGTAGCTTTGTTCGTAGAGCCAAGGACAGTACCACGGCAGCTGGCGAGTCTCCCCATTTTGTTTATCGACACAAGAGGGCCCCAGGTAGCCCCGACACACAAAGCAGGATTCTTCAGCCTCCTGGTCTTACGCTTTCTAATCTCGAGGTTTCGTGAAAGGGATGGTTTCTTGTTGAAAAGGTCAAGGGCACTTCCCTCCTTGCTATTCCGTTCTGTTTTGCCGTCTTTCTCCTCATGCTAATCTGGCATCTTGGAACTGCTATTTCCTCATGTGCTTTGCCTTGCTCGTACATAGCCCTCTCCCTCCTGCTTCGCAGCCCCTTATCTTTATACACCCGTTTAAAAGCTGCAGCTGTGTGTGATTGTCTGTAATTGCCTGACCTTGCCTGACTATAGTATTGGGGCATGTCAGGTACCCGGCTCTGGTGTTATTCTATTTTCCCTTAGAGCGTGCTGTCCGTGAGAAAGTGTTTGTGTTGTAAAAGGGGGGTATAGTCCCTAAATATCCTACCTGGTAGGATGGGGTAAAGGTGTTACATGGAGGGGGATACTGCATCTCACCATCCGGTGTCCCACTCCCCGAAGACCCCTCACCCAAGTGATCCTCCCACACTGCTCCACCCCCAGGAACTGGATCCAAAAGCGATCCTCGTCCTGGCCACCTGAAAGACAGATCCCCCGGGACTAGTGGGTGAGACACTAATTAATATTAATTGCAACCTCATTTTGCACAATGATTTGTCTTTTCTTCCTTATTAATATGGCATTTAGACATATAATGATTAAAAATGCATGTACAATGGTTGGCAATGAAACATCTATTATCCCTAACAAAAGCATGAGTAGCATTTTCCCTGATTTTGCTAAACAGATTGTTCGACTTAAAAGATGTTGGTGAAGGCCATGAAGATGTAAATATTTATCTTGATAGTTCACCACACTTAATGAATAACATGTGGTATCAACACATGAAAGAGGTGGGGAGGAGAACGTCAGATGAAAGCTGATGCATATGTTCTCTCATCCCTTATGCCATGAGCACAGCCAGAACATTAATCGCAAGAGAAATACCTTAACAAGAGGCACAATGTCTTACTCACTTAGCAGCATGCACTACAAGAGAATTTGAAGGAAGTTGGGCAACCTTAAAATGGAGGTTAAGAAAGACTTTCCATATGAAGATGGATATATAAAAACACAGCAAATAGAAAGAACCCAGGTTGGATGAGTAGGATGCTCTTGTATTCCATCATTTGTATGACTGGTGATCAGATAATGATTGTTGAGCAAAACAGACTGATGTACAGATGCATGAGAAACACAAGGATTGCTGGGATGCTGGGAAAGACCTCAGACGTTGACATATGGACAAGTCTCAATCCGCACAGGATGGGAAGATGAAATGCTGGCCTGCAGTGCACAGTTGTTGATGACAGCACCAGTGAAGTTATGCAAAACTACTAACATGGGTTAAGAATGAAGCAGGACCTGTATCTATATTACCATTGAAGAATGTTACACTGTGCTTCAGAAATACAGGATTGACTAATGTGGAAGAACATGAGGACTGTAAGCAGATAATTGAAGTTCCAGAAATGAGTGGAGGAACTGCTGTGCTGTGCTGATGGACCACTATTGGGCATGTGGATCCAGAGCTTACATGCAACTGCCTAAAAACTGGGGAGGAATATGTTCTATTGTGGTCATACATGTTCCTGCATTGGTGATCCCCCAAGTGATCTTCATATTGGTGACTTTACGAACATGGATGCAGACCAGAGAAAGAAGAGGTCGCTTAACCTCCTTTGGCTGAAGAGAGAGAATTATTTCTCAGCAAAATCAATAAAAGCCTATGATGATATTCCTGCTGAACATAAACTATTCAGCAAGACAGCAGTGATATTTACAGCCATTTTCATGCCAGGAACACAGACAGCAGTGAACACCAAGTGGTTGCAGATAACCAGGTTGGAGCGATTACAAACGATAAACACGACAATCGAAGTATTTAATGCGATTCAAGAAGAATTGAGGACCATCAGACTCGTGACCCTCCAGAACAGGTAAGTGCTGGGCTTGATTACAGCACTGGAAGGTGGTGTGTGCGCCAAGATCGAGCCTTTCTGTTGCACATGCAAACCTGCCCATGATGGGATAAAATGGAAACTTGACAGAGGCAATAACTATGCTGTCAACCGTACATATGAAGATGGAAGATGAAGTTGATGGGACAAATGAAGATGATTGGTTTTCGCTTTTGTTTTCATGGATTTTGACCTGGTTGGCAAATGCCTTTAATTTACTTGAGCAATACCAGTGTTGGTATTGCTAGGATTCTGTCTTGTAAGGATCATTATAGGGCAATGCAAATAGATGGCAAAGGAAGCTATTGAGATGAAGATAATGATTGATGCGATTGGTGAACATACACCACAGAGTCTTCAGTCTTCACACCATCTGTGAGAAAAAAAAGAGTTTGCTGTGACACTCAGGGATGACATTTTAGTACCCAAACACAAGAACTATGTAGGACATGGGGTATTCTGTCAACCGACTGGAGAATGCTGTCATTTGCCCTCGAATGTGGATGAGCCCATAAAGAATGCTGGCGACATGAGGGGGGGTGGCAAAAGTATGAATCCCTTAGAAACTAAAGTATGGAGAAAAGATGGCAAAGAGGAGGTGGTTGAGGACTCAACCAGAGAGGGGAATGTAGAGGTGCAGGTGTACATATCCTCTCTAGTTCCCGCTCCCACACCTCCGTCATATTGGAACAGCAGTAAGAGAGCACTATGCGTGACACCAAGTATTATCCCAATACCCCATCAAAGATACGAGAGACGTTATGCACTCAGACAATGGTATCAAATGTACCCTTGTACTGATGTGGTGGAAGGATGTCTGTATGCACAATTGGACTTTGAAGAGCTGTAGGTGAATTGAGCTGATAATAAAGCAGTGTTTTGCCAACGTTTTTGAGTCTGTCTGGTTGTTTGGGTCTGAGATCGTCATTGGTAATTCCATGTGACGATTGGTACACTCCAGGTGACTTGTGGAAGCAGTGTAAAGGTGTTTGCAGTTACGGTAGGAGATGCCACTTCTCTTTGGAAAGATGAGAATACCCAAACAGACCAGGTAGAGATAAAACCAAAAACCAAGAGGGTGTGAATAGAGACGAGGTACACTGGAGCTTTGGCAGTGCAGCTCAGCGTCTGAACGCTCTCCATACGAAGGACGGGGTAAGCTGTTCACAATTACATGCGTGCCTGCATTCGAAAATGATGTATGCGGCAGTGTTTTCTCAGGATTCCCGTTAGCCTCCCTCTCTAGGCTCCGGTCACCCTGCCATTATATGGGCACACAACCCAGGCTAATTTTTCCCTTTCCAGTGGCATTCCGCATGGACCAATTTGTTTAAAAGGTTGCTCTCTGTGAGCCATGACACAACTTTAATTTGCCAGTGAGATTTCACTGGGCAGTCCCCCTGCATCAACCAACCAGAGCTTCAGCCACATCAGAGCCTTTCACAGAAGCGGGTCACACACGTACCGTACGCTTCATTTGTAAGAAGCGCGACTAGCGGGGATTGTGATTCTCTTCCCACATCTGGTAATCCACTACATCGTGGGAAGCCTCACGACCTGCTTAAGAATCATCCATGCCCCTGAGCTTAAGGGCGACCTCATTTTCGTGACCTCTGTTTATGGTAATCCATGGCGAAACCAGTGTTAAAACTGATATAATGTTGTTTTGTCCTCATTGTATATGTTGGCCTATGCCCAGTCGCTTTGCGAGGAAATCCGTATTGCAAGGTCGCGACCTTAAGTGAATCAAGCCTCCATTTTAGGTTAAAGCCGCCATTTTAGTTAGTCACCCTGTGGCCTAAAATGGCCGACCTGTGTTCTCTTGTTCTTACTTTAACCTCTTGAACCTCTGTAGAAGAGTTAATGTCCAACCACCCGCAGGCTACATGTTAGGGTCATGTAGACCTTCTCCTTTGTTGACCTCGGGATCAGGGGATTACTTGAATCGGCGATGTTAACCTACAAGTATACAAGAACAATATTGCTATTTAAACACGACATGCGAAACATCTGTTTGACCTGTATTAAAACAAATGTGTAAAGAGTGTAAAGTTAAACCCAGAGAATAATAGTGTTTGTTAGCAAATGTATTAAAAGGTAAACCGCATGCATGAGATATGTAAATTAGGAACGAAACTGGCGCGACCCTAGCTCAGTACATGATTAACTTGTAGGAGGCTGGACATCGTTATGAATAAACTGTATAAATACGCTGATGTCCAGCTAGAAATTCCTGTTCACTGCTCGCATTGAACCCTGCTGGTGGTCTCTGTGATGCATTTACGGCCAAATAGCTATTTGTGTACTTTGTTTTGTAAACTGTACAGTATGCAATAAAGATTCTGGGAATCTTTACAAGCCTGTGTCGGTGTATTTCTCTTTGCATGGTGTAAAAGCCTTAATATTGTATTTTCTGATTCCACAGATGGCGCCCGAATAGGGACCCTCAAGATCGACTTCGTCTCGTTGAAGGTTGGCTCGGCTATCGGACCAGGATCGGACGGTGCCAACAGAAACGGCCCCTCTGGACGAGAAGTGAATTCCTCGACAGAACAGCACGATCCGATCCCTGAACGGTGCGCTGTAGCCCGAGACGACGTCTTGACGAGGGTCCATATATCGAGGTCGGTAAATTTGCCAAAATTACCAGACACGTATGCATGTATTTCATTTTTATATAGCGCCGGTAGCCCACGGGCATCAGGGCGCTTGTACATATAACACTGATACTGCGTGACGGATGACAAATACGAATAGCTGCTGCCTAATGAGTGCCCCTGAAAAATAGCCATCACCCGAGTTCTCATCTAAACGTGGGTCCTTAGAATTGTCCTTAGTAACCCGATCGGGCCTCCCAGTCCTTTGGTCAGGTGAATCGTGACCCGATTCTTAATTTAACGCTGACAATTTGAATTTGGCGCATTGTACTCGCGAGCACAATTATTTGACCAGGTCACACCAGAACTTTGATATGCCTGGGATATTGTCTGCCTGCTTCAGGGCATTATTCCGCAGCGACAGACAATCTTTGGAAGATGGCCGTCCCGCACCACAGGAGGGGTCGCCGGCATGTACTATGTACTGTAAGGAAGGCTTTGGTAGTATAGCATTTAATGACATTTGGCACAGACAGACCAGACATAACTCTAATCTTCGGTGGCCAACCAATGGTAGCTTTGAAATCCCTTGTATAGAATATCTAGAGTCTGTATTGGTAAAGAAAAAGGCTAGACCTGCAGCATTTGACACATTGCACAGTTGGAAAACGGAAGCTTTGCAGCAACAAAAGAGTAGAGAGAAACATATGCGTCAACATATGACGAGTGTTGAAAAGACACGGTTATATGATCAAAATAAACAATTGGAGTCAGTTAGGAACACGGACAGAGGGTTTCAATTAGGCATTCAAAAAATGTACCCTTCAAAAGATTTTCATACGTCAGATAAATTGATTAATAAACTTTTGCATGAACGAAGGCCCGATGCCTCTGCGCCACCCCTGTACGTCCCTCCCCCTGGTGCTTTGCCCCTTCCTGTTGTTATTCCTCCTCCTATAGTTCCTCCGGTCCTCCCTGCTGTTCTTCCAGCCGTCGCTCCACCTGTTGATATTCAGAATGTGCCTACTCTTCCTCTTCCAAGTGATTCTGCATCGCTTGTGGTAGACCAGGGCGCGGGAATAAGGGTTGTGACTCGTAATACTGTGTCCCCCGATAAAAAGAATTAATGAATTGATTGCTTGGGCTAAACATTGTATGGAGAAGGGTGCACAAGCTGATGTTTTTTCCACACTCGAAAATTTTAAAAGTATTCCTGAGAAAAATGTTTTTATTGAAGTATTAGGGATTCATTTGAGTATAATGTGGAATAGATTAAATGATGTAGATCTCCCACAATGGTTACGGGATTTGAACGCCTTGGCGTTGTCCAGAGATACTGCGGAAAAGTATATGAGCATGTTAAGAGGATTTTTGTGTATAGGAAGGAGTTGGAAGAGTTACATAATGAGGAAGCAGATGGTGATAGTTTAGGTATTATGTTCTTACAGAAACGGTTTTCTCCTCGCCGTGAATTAAAAGGTGAGGAAGCGCGAATTTGTACAAAGGATGCAATGAGATGGATTTCGGATATGTCGATAACTCCAGATGAAGTATATGACACACATTTTAAGTGCTTTGAAACACATTGTGTATAGGCGCTATATAAATAAACTATCATATCATAACTATTGTATGTTCAGTATACGTTAGAAATGCAAAAGAAAGTGATACAGGTTATGGTAGAATACCTGCAGAATGAGTGTGTAAAAAGAAAGATTTGTTGTCCCGCAGAATTGTTGGCTGTTTATAAGAGAGCTTTTTCGATTGATACTTCTTCGACTGCCTTAACGCTCGATTTGGCTCTGTTGCTTAGTAAGCGTTCGGAGCTACCTACTTCTCAGTTGCCTATTAGAGAGGTCCCTCCAACATTTGTCCCAAAAGTTGAGATTGCGGCCGATGCTGAACGAGGTATATTCGCGGGGGACATTCCTGCACATTACGTTTCGCAGTTTGTTCATGTCCCGTTCTCAAGACAGGAAGTGAACACCATAAAGCAATCTATTCCTGATATAAGAAAGAATCCAACGGGGTTCTATAAAGAAATGAAGTCGGTCTTACAATCATCGGTATTCACCTTAAGTGATATTGATTTATTATTTCCCGTGCTCCTGCCATTTGATTTGTGGAAACGGATTAGGACTGTAGATGGTGTACCTGGGTTAGGAGATACATGGGATAACATGGTTAGGCTCAACAGAGAAAGACCAGCTGGCGAGCCACCGCCTCAAGTGATATTAACTTTGCCTGATAGGATTATTGTAAAATTAAAAACTAGAGTTCCTGAAAAAAGAATCATTTGGGACAAGCTTACGGCCTGTGTCCGAGGAAAGTCTGAGGGTGCTACCGAGTTCTTCAATCGGTTTGAACAGGTATTTTCAGATTTTCAGTGGACAAGACTTAGGCACAGAGTCAGGGAAAAGGCTGTTTGTCGACAAATTTGTATGTGGATTGCTACCTGACATCCAGTTACAGATTATGTCTTCCGAAAGCGCTTGGCAGGCGAAGTCTCAATCAGAAGTACTGCACATGGCTCAGTACTATAAAAATCGTGTGAATAATGTAAAGGAAAAACTTGAGAAAAAAAGGGTGACCTGAAAACAAAAGTCCTATTACAACAGATTGTTAGAAACCCTAGAGGGGGTAATCAATTTAGAGGTCTGTATGTTCCACAGGGAAGTGCACCCCTGGCTCTGGTAACCATTAACCAGTGTGCCTATTGTCGACAGGAAGGTCACTGGCGCGCCCAATGTCCGACTTTGCAGCAAAGGTCATTTAGGAACATGGGTAGACGATCCAGAGGTCGCCCAGGTGCAGGGGGCCCTGGCAGAGGTCAGTTTGCACCAGAATCACAGCAATCTCCTTCACAGGATAAGCAAGTTTCGAATGTGGATAATAGAAACATTTTTGATCACCCTTCTGCTGCGTACCTCTCTGAAGAGCTTCCTTTTGATGACATTCTGTTTCGCTAGGATTTCCCGAAGCAGGATTTGGAACCGACGCCTATTCCCGTTCATCAGAAAGGTCCCTACGTTGAGATGGCGGTGGGAAATAGGAAGCATCTATTTTTAGTAGATACGGGAGCACAGAAATGTTCCATTGACCATTCACGGGTTCCAAATATTCCCCTGTCAGGGCAGTCCAACATTTCCGTAGGGTTTTCAGGCACACCTGTAGTTTGTCCGGTCTCTTTGCCGGTACCGATAACACTGGGTCCCTTCACTGAGCAGTGTCCATTTCTACTTACCACAAACTGTGGGGAGAATTTGCTGGGGTTGAATTTGTTGAAGGAATTGAATGCAGTAATACATTGCTCCCCGGACGGGAATTCGGTTAACAATTTCACCTCAGCAATCACTCGCCTCTCAGTTTTTGACTCGACCTTTACCGCCAGAATTCAGTAATATTCCGGAATGCTTATGGGCAATTGATGATAGTGATGTGGACATTCTTCAAATTGAACCTGTTAAAATTATTCTGAAACATGGAGTAAAATTGTCTCGCATTCCACAATATAAGATCTCAGTTGAAGGCGAACAGGCTTTGAAATGTATAGTCTCTGATTTTGTACACCGTGGAGTAATTGAGGAAATTACCGGTAGTTTGTGTAACAGCCCGATTTTGCCAGCATATAAAAAAGGTGATAATGCGATTCCCTTTCGGTTTATTATTGATTTACGTGCTATTAACAAAATTGTGGCTCCTCAATTTCCCATTGTGCCTGATGTTACAACGATACTAACTATGATTCCGGCTTCTGCCACTCACTTTAGCGTTGTTGACCTCAAAAATGTGTTTTTCAGTATTCCCATGCACAAGGGTAGTAGGTATTTTTTCACGATTACCCTAGGTGGACGCTCGTTCACATTCACTCGTGCACCACAAGTGTACACTAAGTATTTATAGTAGGACATTAAAAGAGCAGCTCGATACCCTCGAGTTGCCTACTACTTGCACGTTACTACAGTATGTAGATGATCTCCTCTTGGCTGCTGATTCTGAGAGTGCCTGTAAAGAAGGCACCATGATGTTGCTTTGTCATTTAGCAAAACATGGCCACAAAGCTTCACTCAAAAAAATCCAATATTGTTGTCAGGAGGTCGCCTGTTTAGGCTATCTCCTGTCAAAGGAGGGAAGACGGTTGACACATGAACGAATAAAAACTATTTCTGGCATGTCTGTCCCAAATACGCAGAAGGAAGTTAGAGCCCTGATAGGTATGGCTTCTTACTGTAGATTGTGGATCCCTAACTTTTCGTTAACGATTAAATCAATGCTGGCTTTGACAAAGAAGGGCATTTCTTTGCCATTGCCATGGACTTTGGAATTCCAGACAGCATTTGACTTGCTGAAAACCGCGCTGTGTTCGGCGCCGGTTTTAGGAACTCCAATTTATGAAAAGGCCTTTGTGTTGTATGTGCATGAATGTGATGGATGTGCTTTGGCTCTGTTAACGCAGGAACATGGAGGGAAGAATAGGCCGTGCGGCTATTTCTCATCCGCCCTTGATCCTGTTGCATGCGATTTGCTGAGATGTTTGAGAGCTGTCGCTGCTGCTGCTGTGTCTGTAAAACGGAGCAAGGGAATGGTCCTGGGTCATGCGTTAACCCTAATGGTACCTCACTCTGTAGATATTTTATTGAATAGAACTCAAACGCAACACCTCACTTCCGCACGATTGACCAGATACGAATTGATCTTGTTTGCTCCCCACATTCAAATTCAGAGGTGTTGTGTATTAAATCCGGCTGAACTTTTACCTGTCCCGCAAGATACTGTTGATGGTGACGAAACGTCACACGATTGCCTTTATACGACAGAACAAGAGACTAAAGGTAGAATCGATTTGAAAGACACGCCTTTGAATAGCCCACAAGGAGAGCTATTTTGTGATGGCTCTTGTTTTAAACTTCCGAATGGTACATCCACGGCTGCTTATGCCGTCACTACTTTAAGTACGATTGTAGAAACCAAAAGAATTATGCATGATTCCGCGCAGGCCGCAGAAATTATAGCATTAACTCGAGCTTGTGAACTTTCTGAAGGGCTTACAGTAAATATATATACAGACAGTCAGTATGCCTTTGGGGTAGTTCACAACTTCGGTAGACTTTGGAAAGAACAAGGTTTCTTGACCTCACATGGCACAAAAATACAGCATGGCACTGTAATAGTGCAATTACTTTCAGCACTCGCACTCCCTGTTCAGTTAGCTATTATAAAATGTACAGCACATCAAAAGGTTACAGACGATATAGGAAAAGGGAATGCTTTCGCTGATAGCTAAACAAACTGCCACTGATTTTAGTTCAGAAATGTATGCTGTAAGGGAAATTGTAAATGTTTGCACTTTTGGTGAAAGTATCAATTCTGTAAAAGACATTCAAGCAGATGCTACTATAGAGGAGACCAAGAAATGGGTCGAGGGTGCAGGAAGATTGGATGATGATGGGTGTTGGGTGGACAATGTTGAAGGAAAATGGTTACTCCCGGACGCCTATATTACAATGTTGGTCATTATGGGTCATGGTCCGACCCATGTCTGCGCGCGTAAATTGACTAAAATGTCACACAGTGTATGGGCCAATGATAACATTTTCTAAATTGTGGAGCGCTTTGTCCAAGGGTGCATGGTCTGCTTGCAGCACAATGTAGGAAAAAGTACCTCGACTCCTAGAGGAAGTTTCGCTCCACCTTCTGTTCCGTTTGAGGTTAACCACTTTGATTTTATTGAAATGGAACGTTGCAACAATCTTAAATATGTGTTGGTTGTCATTTGTGCATTTAGTAAGTGGGTTGAGGCCTTCCCTGTTAGAGATGCAACAGCCATAACCACGGCAAAAACTGTTGAAAGAGTTTTTTCCTAGGTTCGGGCTGCCGAGAGTCATCTGGTCGGATAATGGGCCACACTTTATCGCTGCTGTAATCCTACAAATATGTGAAGGATTCCAGATTGATAAACGGTTCCATTCGGCCAGACATGCCCAAAGTGCCGGATTAGTGGAAAGGCATAACGGCATTATAAAGAACAAGCTCGCTAAAACGTGTGCTGGCCCCAAGTTAAGATGGCCAGACGCCTTACCGATTGTGTTGCTGTCAATGAGAACAAACCCTCAAACTAAGACTGGGCTCTCTCCCTTTGAGGTGGTAATGGGGAGGCCTGCTAATATTTGGGGTATGCCAAAAAGTTGCTCATTGCGGAATATAGAGAATGTGCTTCTTTCAGATTACTGTAACGAGTTGACTAAAAATCTATTTTCAATTTATCACCAGGTGCGAGAGGCATTACCTGTACGGTACGAGGGTCCTGGTCACAGTCTACGACCGGGGGACTGGATCCTCACGAAAGTTTTCGAGAGGTTGTCTTGCCTTGCACCTCGGTGGAGGGGTCCCTACCAGGTCCTGCTAGTCACCCAGACTGCTGTGCGGGTAGCAGGGCGAAAGAACTGGATCCACGCGACACACACCAAACGGATACCGCAGCCCGTGCCATACGATACAGAAGACACAGAATCCCTTTCCACTGCTGTAACCAACGTGCCTGAAACAGCAACAACCGACAGAGTATCGGAGACCATTCCAGAATTCGTAAGGCCAGACAAAACGGCCATCTTGTCTCCACACTCTCCAACAGTGGTGCTTCCGGATCAATCATTTTCTGATCCCATTTCCGTTCACTCGCCACCTCCAGTGGGAAGTGACGACATACTGTTATCCGATCCTTGGGCACCGGAAATTGTGAAATATAATTTACGTCCAAGAAAATAGACGTACAGCACGGTTTTTGACTGTGCGATTGAGGAAATCATTTGAGGGCCTGCCTTTTGGCCCGACTGTAAGAAAGGATTCTGTTGGCTAAGGGTTGTGGGAAAGACATTAAGAAGACACGCAACTGGAGTCGCCAGCAAACGAACAATTGGTGTTTTTTCGATTGAAGACTACAATGCCTGCACCCGCTACCGCTCGTACCAAACTTTTAGATAAATATGTGACTAGCAGAGACAATGATCAAGCATGTAATGGGACCCCGAAAGTGTATTGTTGCCTTTTTGTAATAATAACTGGGTTTTTAGTAACTATTGGTTTTGGGTTATGGTATCTGGAGGAGGCATATCCGCTAGAGAACTTTTTACCTGTTGAAAATGTATCTGTTTTCCCCACTCCTTCCGTGCAATTGCATACCTTGTCGCCTAGAGATTCTTCGCATAGACGGAACTATCAGAATAATACTCTTTTGTTAATAATGAATGCCACTCATGCAATTTTGAATAGGACCAACTGCTGGATCTGCTCACATCTACCGCAACATGGGGATAAGGGGCTAGGTTGGTACATTCATCCTTTACCTTTGACAACTGCTTGTTATGCTTCTCTTAGAGCACTATTCTTTGGCCGATGGAATGACAGCATCTCAGGGAACTTTGATGGTACAAATTTGAATAGTTTTGAAAAACGTGTTTTGATGCCCCTGGGATGCTCGCTTTTTGCAAATAGAAGTAAGCCAAATGTTGCTTCTATTAGGCCCTCTGATAGATTATCTCGTCCTTTTCAGTCTTTGATCTCTTTCAAAATGGCTCCTATAGGCAATAAGGGTGCCACGCCTCCATCTTATTCTGTTAACCATAGCCCTGATTCAGTATCCTTCTGCATACAGAGGAATGGAACACGGTCAATGGGTAATTTTAGAAAATGCGCCAACGTTGCGAATTTGACTAGTGAGAACAGACCTCTGTATGTAGGTGAACCTGCCTATTTCATTTGAGGTAATGTGGCATTCCCATGGTTGCCCAGGGATTGCCAAGGAACCTGCTATTTAGGGATTCTATTACCTGGGGTATTTATTACCAGTACTGCAGAAATTTCGAAGACTCGTCCACGACGAGGTGTGAAGGGGGATACTCCAGCGCAAACTCTAGGAGACATCATGAAATCCTTTGTGCCATTTTTTGGGCACATTACGAATACAGAAGATATCAGGGGACTAGCGAAAGTATTGGAGAGAACCATCAACCGGACCACTGACATACTCTATAATATAACGTTAGAACAGAAAGCGATAAGATTAGTAGCTCTTCAGAACCGGATGGCATTCCTGGCAGAGCGTGGAGTAGTATGTAAATTAGTGGGGTCCGCTTGCTGCGTTTACGACCAGACTCCCCTCCAACAATCTTTAGGGAGATCCAAAATCTACATGTTCTTAGTTCAGAAGTACATGTTCCTGAGGGAAATTGGGAACTTAGTGCATGGTTTTGGGACCTCCTACGGTCGTGGGGATGGAATTTGTTTTCGGCCCTGCTGATTATCTTGGGTAGTTTTCTGTTCCTTTGTTGTTGTATACAGTGTCTCCCTGGTATATGTTCAGTATTAGGGCGGTGTTGCATGCAAGCAACAAGTGTATTAGGGCATAAAATATACGCCCCAGATAAGGTTTCCAAGGAGTATGTGTTGAAAGAAACTCTAGTGTCTGATCTGATGGCAATAGATATGTCTGACAATGATTCGGGGTGTATAGAAGTTGAAATGTGGAGTTAGTAGCAAAGTTATTGACAGTAATTTAGCACTTGGCATACGCCAAAAGGAGGGTTTGTTAAAACTGATATAATATTGTTTCGTCTTCATTGTATATGTTGGCCTATGCCCAGTCGCTTTGCGAGGAAATCCGTTTTGCAAGGTCGCGACCCTAAGTGAATCAAGCCTCCATTTTAGGTTAAAGCCGCCATTTTAGTTTATCGTGCAAAGTCACCCTGTGGCCTAAAATGGCCAACCTGTGTTCTCTTGTTCTTACTTTAACCTCTTCAACCTCTGTAGAAGAGTTAATGTCCAACCTGCCTGCAGGCTACATGTTAGGGTCATGTAGACCTTGTCCTTTGTTGACCTCGGGATCAGGGGATTACTTGAATCGGCGATGTTAACCTACAAGTATACAAGAGCAATAATGCTATTTAAACACGACATGCGAAACATCTGTTTGACCTGTATTAAAACAAATGTGTAAAGTTAAACCCAGAGAATAATAGTGGTTGTTAGCATATGTATTAAAAGGTAAACCACATGCACGAGATATGTAAATTAGGAACGAACTTGGCGCGACCCTAGCCGAGTACATGATTAACTTGTAGGAGGCTGGACAACGTTATGAAGAAACTGTATAAATACGCTGAGGTCCAGCTAGCAATTCCTGTTCACTGCTCACATTGAACCCTGCTGGTGGTCTCTGTGATGTATTGACGGCCAAATAGCTATTTGTGTACTTTGTTTTGTAAACTGTACAGTATTGCAATAAAGATTCTGGGAATCTTTACAAGCCTGTGTCGGTGTATTTCTCTTTCCATGGTGTAAAAGCTTTAATATTCTATTTTCTGATTCCACACCAGGAGCCACATTGCGGACTCATTACCAATACGATATTTAGTATCTGTTCTGTTGTGATGTGTTCTCAGCAACACTACCTTGAGTGTTGTTAATATACTAAGAATAGCATTGGTATAGACATATAGAATTGTATTTTGTGCTGCATCAGTTGCATTTGCACAACAGTGTTCTGTTTTGTTTGTTGACAGCCCCTGACGAATTTCCTTGCACATATATTTTTTTCACTCGTTCCATTTTGGAAAGAAACATGTTGGTACGAATTGTATGTATGTGGATGTATGAGTGATGGAGAATTTGAATGTAGTGTCAGACTATGTTTCTCCATCATGGGGTCTGGCATGGATTCACATGCTCATGAATATTCCCCGTCGTCAGGCTGGGAATCCTCGGTAAAGAAAAAGTCAGTATCAGTTTTGTTTCTGATCTGTCTTTCTTAGTAGTAACCAATCACTGATCTCTGGGTCATACTGCCCCCAGCCAATGACTCTCCATAAGCCCCGCCTATGGCAGCCATTTTCAGATTTTTACCGCACGCTCAAATGTTGAGAGTCCTCGTGCTTTAGCTCTCGAGTTTTTGCTGCGTTTTCATGCTTTTTCAGGATATTTTCTCATTTTTTTCGGTTTAATCGAGCCTCAAGCTCCACCGTTTCTACTTCCGATAACAGGGACCCGTTTCAGAATTCTTCTATGCCCCTCAAGGGTGAAGTTTTCGTCGAGTTTACGCTTCTTGAAGGATTCCGGAAGATCTACGGTCTACCTCAACGGACATGGCCCAGGACAAGGTAAGCTCGACACCCGGATCCAAGCTGTTCAGGCGCTGCCCTGGATGCGGATTACAAAATGTTTTCAAGGAGGACGAGCATTCGCGATGTCTCTACTGCCTTCATGAGGACAAGACGAACGTGGAGAAGGACTGTGCATTCTGGAAGAACCTTTCGGAACGGACCAAACAAGATCGTCGTTCCCGCCTCGCCCCCTGGCTGTAGAAGGGCACAGCAGGTGAGAAGGCAAAGAAAAAGTCTGAGCGGGCTTCTAAGTCCTGTGAGGGCGCCCCGGCGACGGGGGCCCAACAGAAGGCCAAGCACCGCGAGTCTGCGGGCACCGGGAGCGCCGAAAGGTCGGGCTCTTCGCTGCCAGGCAGGGTGTGACTTCCCTGGCACCTTCAACCACGAGCCAGTGCTCTGGTTCGGGGAAGAGGAAGTCTGAGAACCCGGGTAAGCTGCTTTAGTGGCCCCAGTCGATCTCGAAGGGGGAGCGAGGCGCTGACCCTCCCCCCAAGGTGAAGGCCCAGGACGCACCTAAGGTGGTGAGGGCTTTGATCCAGCCGGCAGAGGCCTCTATCGAAGTGGTCGCTGCGACCCTGGCAAAGCCGGCTGAGACTACGCCAGTGGAAACGACCCCTTGGCCCAGAGTATCCCTGCCACCGCGGAGGGAATCCTCTTTCCAGCCCATCGTTAAGACCCCCGTGAAGTCCCCGGCAGAAAAAGAGGGGGGGCGGTAGCCATTACAGACTCTGAATCAGCCTCTGAGGAGGAGCTGGTGGAAACCGAGAAGGGCCTCAACGAGAGGTTCATAGGCCTCAACGAGAGGTTCAAGAAGGTTCAATCCCAGGGGACGTTCCCGCTGACGTGATCGAAGATAGCGAAGATGGCGACGCAGAGGGCCCAGTGGAGCGGCCATCCCATCCGTCGCAGCCATTACCCGAGCCCCAGGATAGCTCGGCGCCCATTTTGTTGGCGATCCAATCCTTATGTACCGAGATAAGGACGGGATTACCACGGACCCCGACGGAGGATCCAGAACCAGGCCCGTCGGGAAACCCTCCTAACAAGCGGAGCAGAGTCCACCCCTCTCTGCCCTTTGTGCCCGCGAGGCCTGTGGACCCCTCATCCCCCTCGCCAGACCCTAGAGAGGATACGGCGACGGATACAGTGACAGGGACGGACGACGATGGCGGCGATGACACAGCGGACAACCCGTCATCACCCCCCTCAGGCTTCTCCAGCCGACGAAATTGGCTCCTTCCACGCCATGATAACCAGGGCATCCGAGCTCTTCCAGCTCTGACCTGAAGAAAAAAAAAAGGAAGGGTTTCTTTACCAACGATGAGAGGCCAAGAGGAAGACGGTCCTCGCGGTGCCTTTGCGCGACGACATCTGGGACGAGGGGCTTGCTGTCCTCAACAACCCTTCCATGACACCTGCCAAGATGGACAGGTACGAGAAGAAGTACTGAGTCCCCGATACCGCCCCCTTGTGCCTCAGGGCCCAGCCCACGCCGGACTCTGTCATCTCGGCAGCAGCTAAGAAGAAAGCAGCGGGTGCGGCGGCTTCAACTTCCACTTCCCCGCCGGACAGCGAGGGCAAGAAGTGGACTCCATGGGATGACGAGTCATCTCGTTGTTTGCGATGACGATTAAGGCGGCCAATGCCTTAGCGATCGTGGCCCGCTATGACAGGGAGCTCTGGTTCAAGATAGCTCCCCTCCTAGACTTCCTACCTGACGACAAGAGGGCGGAGGCCCTACAAATTCTGCAGGAAGGCGAGGTGGCGTCGGATCACGCCATAACGGTGGCAACGGACATTGCCGATACCGGATTTCGCCAACTGGGCAACGGAGTTTGCTTCCGACGACGAGGATGGCTCAAGGCGACAGACTTTCACCAGGACGTCCAGACCAGAGTGTTGGATATGCCGTTCGATGGCAACAACCTTTTTGGTAAGGCGGTGGACGAGTCTCTACAGGCCATCAATACCGACTCAGAGACGGCCCGGGCCCTAGGGGTACTTCAACAACGACGTCCCTTTCGAAGCTCCGGAAGCAGACAGGGTGCCTCCAAAGGATCCAGCGGTGGCTCCTCCACATACCGCCAGGCGGCCTGCTCCTCTTCCCAGGTGGCCTACAGAGCCCACCTCCAAGCAAGACTGACCCGGCCGTGTCGTCGGGCCCCCACCGAAGCACCCCGGTGGGAGGGCGGCTGACGAAGTTAGTCAGCATGTGGGAGTCCATCTCCACCGACCGTTGGGTGCTGGACACCCTGGCCAACGGGCACTCGCTGGAATTCCAAAAGAAGTGCCCTCGCATTCCTTCCGTGGCCAGGAAGGAGAATTGCGTCCCTCAACTGCTGTTGGAGGTAAGGGCGATGCTCAAAGGTGCCATCGAGCTCGTCCCCAGGAGGCTGCGGAGTGTAATCAAGGTACTTCCTCATCAGAAAGAAGACAGGCGACTGGCGCCCCATCCTGGACCTGCGCCGGTTAAACAAATACATCAAGGCGCAGAAATTCAGGATGGTCACCCTCCAGCACGTGCTGGGACAGCTGGAGGAGGGTGACTTCCTATCGTCGTTGGACATGGAGGATGCTTACTTTCACATCCCCATTCTAAAAGGGCACAGAAAGTTTCTCAGGTTCGTGGTTCAGGGACGCCACTACCAATTCAGAGCCCTACCGTTCGGATTAAAGTCGGCACCCAGGGTATTCACCAAGTGCCTGGCACCAGTGGCGGCGCGGCTGCGCCTGCATAGGATCCACGTCTACCCCTACCTGGACGACTGGCTAATCCGGGCAAGGACAAGGGAACTCGCCGTCGAACACACAGCGAGGACCGTCCGGCTGCTCACGGAACTGGGGTTCGCCATCAACTACCCCAAATCCAACCTGGTTCCGTCGCAGGTAGCACTGTTTCTGGGAAAGAAGCTCGATACAGTGGGGCAAAAGTCCCTCCTCGGGATGATGTCCTCATGCATCTATCTTGTACCCCTTTGCAGACTTCGGATGCGTCCGCTACAGGAGTTCCTCGACGCCCGCTGGTTTCAGGCGACAGGCTGCTTCGAGGACAGTATCCCTCTCGACGAGGAGTTCCATCGGGCGATCCTATGGTGGGGTACCCGTGCTCACCTCACTACAGGCACAGACTTTCAAACCCCGGCGTTTCAGGAGACGGTGATGACGGATGCCTCTCTGGAGGGTTGGGGGGGCCCACACCGGAGATCTCCACGCAAGAGGCCTTTGGCTCCCGGAGGAGAGGTCTCTCCACATCAACATTATGGAGCTCCGAGCAGTGTTCTGGGCGCTCAAGTTGTTCCTTCCGTCCCTCAAGGACAAAGTGGTGAGGATCTTCACCGACAACACCACCACGATGTTCTACATACGGAAGCAGGGGGGCACCAGATCCCCAGCCCTATCCAAGGAGGCCCAGGATCTGTGGCACTGGGCTGTCGCCCAGGGGATGTTTCTGGTTCCCTTCCACTTGGCAGGAATAAAAAACACCATCGCCGACTCACTCAGCAGGGAGCTGCGCTCGTGCCACGAGTGGGAACTACGTCAGGACCAGGTGGATCGGCTCTTTCGACGATGGGGAAAAGCCCGGATCAACCTTTTCGCGACTGCGACGAACTCCAAGTGCCAGAGGTTCACCAGCAGGTTCCCGCAGCCGAGGAGCATGGGCGATGCTTTCTCGTTCCCCTGGGACAGCCTGTTTCTATACGCGTTCCCTCCGTTGCCCTTGAGCTGGTTGATGAGGCAGAGCAGCAACAAGTCCAGGTGCAGAATGATCCTCGTCGCACTGGCGTGGCCGAGGCAGATCTTGTTCCCAGACCTTCTGGACTTGTCAACATCCCCACCAGTCAAGCTGCCGGCGGACGTGGATCTTCTCTCCAGAGAAGGGGGTGGCGTTCTCCATCACGACCCAGAGTCGCTGAACTTGCAGGCCTGGCCCCTGCAGCACTAGAGCTTGGAGGGTACGATATCCCGGCTGACTGCAGAGAGGTTCTTACAAAAGCCAGGGCGTCCTCAACTCTTAAGTGTTACGGTCATAAGTGGAAGAGGTTCTCTGTCTGGTGCCGTGCACAGAAGATCAACCCTCTGCAGATTACTGCCCCTCAAGTACTGCCATACCTACTGTCGCTGGCCAAAGCTGGACTGGCTCACGCCTCCATCAAAATACATCTGGCTGCCATCTCCCGATATACCAGGACTAAGGGAAGGGCGTCCTTGTGGTCGCATCGCCTGGTGAAGGAATTTATGAAGGGACTATTCCGACCGTTCCCACCGGTGAAGGCTCCTGCCCCGGCGTGGGAGCTTAATGTGGTGCTGACCAGGCTCATGGGGGCCCCATTCGAGCCTATGCATTCGGCGCCTTTGAAGTTCCTGTCAGACAGCGTTCCTCGTGGCCATCACCTCCGCACGACGAGTGGGAGCGATCCAGGCCCTATCTTGCAAGCCTCCATACTTGACTTTTCATGACACGAGGGTGGTGCTGAGGACGCACCCCTCCTTCATGCCCAAGGTGCCATCGTACTTCCACCTCAACAAGCCCTTGGTGTTACCAGTTTTCTTCTCTTCCCGTCGCCTTCGACGTCGGCCGAGAGGACTTTGCACTCGCTGGATGTAGCTTGAGCGCTGAGGTTCTACGTGGACTGCACGAAGAGTTTTCGGAAGACGTCACAACTGTTTGTGAACTTTGGGTCTGTGAATTAAGGGAAGGCTCTCTCCAAGACTTCCATTTCCAGATTGGTCTCCGGCTGCATCATGCACTGTCACCGGTTGGCAAACCGACCGCTACCCGGCTGTCCGAGAGCCCATTCGACCAGAGCGATCGCTGCTACTACGGCGTTCCTTTTTGGTGTGCCCCTGCTGGACATCTGCAGGGCTGCTACGTGGAGGTCTACGCACACCTTCACTAGATTCTTCTGCGTCGATCGGGACTCCAGGGAGGAGTCCAGGGTCGGCCAAGCAGTGCTGCGCAACCTGTTCGCCTAAGGTGAGCCTGGTGAGGAGGTAAGAATTGCTTAATGTTGAGTTTTGGATGTAATGCTTAATGTTGAGCCTTTGCCACCTCCCCTGGTTGTGCATGTGTATACCACTATGTATTCTTTTATTCATGAGCATGTGAATCCACGCCAGACCCATGCTGGAGAAGGAACAAGTTACTTACCTGTAACTGTTGTTCTCCAGCATGGGATTCACATGCAAACCCTCCCACCTACCCCTCTGCGGCTCTTCACTTGGTCATACTGCCACTTTGCGTGCTACCAAATCTGAGGATGGCTGCCAGAGGCAGGGCTTAGGGAGAGGGCAGTCATTGGCTGGGGGCAGTATGACCCAGAGATCAGTGATTGGTTACTACTAAGAAAAACAGATCAGAAACGAAACTGATTTTTTCTTTACAGAGGATTCCCAGCCTGACGACGGGGAATATTCATGAGCATGTGAATCCATGCCAGATGCATGCTGGAGAACAAAGGTAAGTAACTTGTTCCTTACAAGCACAATTTGCACAGCACATGACTCTTTCATCTACACCACTTACTTTTAGTCCATTGTGATTGAATACTTTGTCCTTTTTTTGTTCAACTGTCTAAAACACCCTTTGCACTGTTTTTTACTGATATTGCGTGGATTCATTTTAATGGTGACCTTTTGGTATTGTTTAATCATTTTTATCTTTTATATGTTAAATAAAATTGCTTAATTGTTGAAGTCTTACCCGGAGTGTGCTTCTGAATCTAATATAGCGGCAGCACTATCCGGCGATGTTGGTTCCTGGTGCCAACTATGGTCTTTACTGTGTTATAGCCCACCTAACCTTAATGTTTGTTGTACAAGGTGCAGAACCTTAATGAGGGCCGGTTAGTAGTGGGCAGTGCCATTACCTCAGCTTCCTTTTTGTGTGTAAAGGGTGTGAATAGAGCACCCAATGTTTTAGACACCACCCCAAGATCCTGAAAACTACCTTCATTTCTATGTAGATCCCACAGCAGATGGATATTGCAATTTCTTAGGATGCAGTCCTTGGGATTATGCAAAGGGGGAGGACATTTGAGAAACATTAGCACGTAGTGGGCCCCAAAAGATGTTTACAATTGGGAAAGAGAACCTGGGGGAATTTGTTGCAGATGGAACAAAAGGGGGGAATGTTGGGATGGACGACCAATGTCACAAACGCAAGAGATAATAAAACGAAGGAAAGCCCATAAAATATGAGGCTGTAATCACAGAAAAGTCCAGAGACCCAGACAACATAATTAACGCCGAAGCCTTAGGAAAAGTTGACAAGGGAATAGATTAATTTCCGAGCCCCCTCCTAGACATAAAATAGACCGTAACCAGCAATACACACACGCATACACTTAGTATTTAGTTCATGTAGGATGATGACAAAGATGAATAACGTGAGCAAACATTAGGTTTAACCAGACACACGCACACAAATGAGCAGGACAAAGACATGAGGAGTACATCAAGCAGCAATATAAGCATCCATCAGAAATATTAAAAGGCAGCAAATATAAAACACGCCATAAACATATCTAACATCCATCGTACCCATTTAGGTTTAGTAGGCCTAAAAAATACATGGATTATTCCACACAGTAAAACGCATCCAGTTTCAGCTCATTCTAGAGGGACATTCATGCAAGGTCAGCAGCCACGAACGGGTTAAGTCGCACTGCAATTGGTCAGAACAGAGAGGCAAAGCTCATTCAAGGCTCTGGACGAGGAGTAGTGAATTAATTAGGTGTTATGTTACAACGTTGCAAATAGCACATGAGAAAGGGTGTAAGAGATTCACAAGGGATGGGCTAGGAGCAGACGGGCAGCAGGTTCTCAGGCCTGGAGTAAATGAAACATGTAACAAGTAATATGTTTATTCAATGCTTCAGAAACTAACAAGCCGAAAGTCCCAGCTGCAGAGAAGAAGAAAGGGAGTAGAATGGTGCACAAGGGAAGTTGTTCAGGGAGAAGACGCATACTGTCCCTTATTGGAAAACCTCCACCTAGGATTGGAAGTACTGATACAGAACAACGTGAGCACCTCAATCAAGGAAAAGATCAGTATTCAGGACCAAGAGAAGCCAAGAGGTCCTTGTACATAATAATATTAAAGATTACATATTGTGAGAAACCAGGTGTCTCAACCGCTAGTCCCCGGGGATCGGTCATCCAGGTGGCCAGGACACAGCCATGGCTTTTGGATCCAGTTCCTGGGGGTGGACCAGTGTGGGAGGATCACCTGGGTGAAGGGTCTTCAGGGAGTGGGACACCAGATGGTGAGACATGGTATCCCCTTCCCTGTAATACCTTTACCCCATCCTACCAGGTAGGATACTTAGGAACTCAACCCCCCCTTTTCCAACATGAACGCTTTCTCATGAACAGTTCGCTATGAGAGAAAATGCTCTAACACCTGAACCTTGTACCTGATATGTTCCAATACAATTGTCAGGCAATTACGGATAAAAGGCGCAGCACAAGAGCACATTCTGGGCGAGGCAAAGAACACGAGGAAACCGCAGTTCCAAGATGGCAGTTTAATACAAGACGAAAGACGACAGAACGGAAGTGCCCTTGACCTTTTCGACGAGGAACCGTTACTTTCATGAACCTTTGAGAATACAAAACATAAGACCTGGAAACAAGGCTGAAGAATCCTGCATTGTGTGTCAGATGTATCATGGATTCTACGGTGTCGATATTCAAGGCAGGGAGAATAGCTTGCCGCCGTGGCACTGTCCTTGGCTCCTACAACAAAGCAGCACCAGTTTGTTTGTTTTGTTTGTTTATTTTATTTATAGTGCGCACCAGACCCTGGGGCATCAGGGCGCAAGACATAAGGATACGTTCAGCTTAGCAAAGCAGCGCCAGTGTAGTCAGCACGGCTGGTGAGTTGGAAACACTGATACTACACCCATCTGTGTTGAAGCCAAGGTTGCAAGCAGCAACATTGTATAGCGGACAGTGAAGCAAACAATGTATGAAGCATATGTGATGATCAACGCAAGTAAAATTGAACAACATATGAGTGATTGAACTTTGAAGCCAATATACGAAACCTCAGACAGAGTAGTCCGGCACAGCGTATGATTCTGTAAGGTATGAGTGACAAGAATTTTGAATCGAAGTGGTCCTGCAACGGGTCAAGCTAAATCCTGCGCAGAATGAAAAGTCTTTGATGTGAGTAGCGTAAAGAAAGTTGATGACAAAATAGATGAAGTTGGTCCGAGCCCGGTGGAGGGAGATCAGTTGAGAGCTTTTGGTTAAAGTAAGTTTGTGTTAAATTGGAATTGGTCCGAGCCCAGCGCAGGGAGACAAATTGAACATTGTGTTAAATAGGATCTGAGCCCAGCTGAGGGGGATCCAGGATGAGCCGTGAATCACCTGAGAAATTGGATACATGAGTATCCTACATCTATTGGATGCATGAATATCCTACGAGCATTGTGCTAGGAGCTGAGCCTGGCTCTGGTGGATCCGAGCTGAATAGTGAATCGTCTGAGAAATGGAGTACTTGTGAAATCCTAAGAGGAAAGGAACTTATTGTTTGTTTGTCATATCAGGCCCTCTGAAGGAAGAGACTTTGAGAGGCAAAGAGACTTGGGCACGGAAGGCCCTGTTGCTAATAATTGAACTATATCCTGGTGCTGGAGAAGCCAGATACTGTGCTAAGCTCGAATGTACCGCCTTGTCTTGTGATGAAAACGTGGGGTAGGGAGGCCAACGGCCTGAACATCCCGACATATCATTTTGTGAACACTTCTTTCTTTTATGTACCACTGTTGCCCACACTATTTGTATTTAGAGGTAAGGATTTGCAATAGGTCAATTTGTGTAGGCCCTTTTATTTTGACAAGACACCACTAGGACTGCGTTATTATTATTTGATGGGCGTAGCTTGCTTCCATCTGTAGATTTAGGATTAAATGGGCGTTTTTCAAACCCTTTTTGAAGTTCAATAAACACCCTTGAACTGTGGTCACTTGTGTCTTAACTGTTGATACCATGCCTTCCTTACAGTATTTGTTCCTGACAAACCCTGAATTCTAGGCTTTCATAAGTAATAGGGCCATTCATCTTCACACATGTACAAATACACTATTCAGATGTGCACATGGTCCCAAAGTAAGAGGCCAAGAAGCATGCCCCATGAAGTCATGCAGACACATCATGAGAAAGGAAGAAGAACAGGAACATGTTTCCAATGAGAAGTTGCAATACTAGCTGTCACTTGAACAGCCACAAGGATGAGAACGGTAAGTCGGTGCCAACCTTTGAGTCCCATGAGAAAGGATGCAAAGTATTCTTTTTTGTTGCCACACTATGTACATCTCACAATACGATTGGCTAATTATGCTGGAAGCGACCCATCCAAGAGTCTTTGAAGAGATGTAGCCAATGGGCAACCAAGTTGTGTATGAAACGTTCTAACATGTCAACTGTCCAATCAAAACTGTGTGAACTAGATGACCCCACCATGCGATCATTTCCATGAGGTAGTTACTGGAATGGTCATGAGCGATAGGATTAGCCAATAGGGCTAGGTATTGTATACAATCAACTATAGAACAAACTGTCCAATCTGTGAATGTGAATTTACATGCATCTTGAAACATTGTGTAAGAATCAACTCCTCTTCTCACTATATAAACCGCCATTTAATGATGTAATGTTGAATGATTTGTGAACTGTTTCCAGATGCGGTTTCATGTAATAAACTTTTGTTTTTCTTCCTTCCGTGCACTTTGTTGGTTTATTGGATTATTTTTCAATTCTGATTTTTGGGTCATACCCTACAGTGGTGATAAAGCATAACATTTAAATTAGTGTGCTATACCAGGCAAACAGTGTGGAAAACTACCAGCTAGTCTATGTCAGACTATTTTCTCGAATAATCTGTCAGGCCATCTTCACAAATCCATTCAGACGTCCTTGATCGAGTACGGACAACACACGTAACCATTGAATCTTCAAACTGAAGAGTTTTCGGAAAAGGAGGCTGCCAGTAGCAGGCCTTAAACTGTTGAACATATTTACTCTGGAGAGGGGTGCCACCGTGAGACAATAGATGTTGGGCCCAAGGGTGGCACGCTGAATGCGCTGGTCCACGATATCTTTCAGAGGACCGTCATCCGGCCCCACTACAGTTCAGTCATGAAGTCCCATTCAAATCCCCCCATACTAACACTAAGAGGTTAACCTAGCCTAAACCTTGGAAATTGCCTGCAAGCTTCTCCAACTTTTCTGGATCTAAATCTACAACCTGGGAAACAAAGGATTTCTCTTTAACCACTTAAGTTCCAAGGACGGGGTATCTCGCCCTTAGCACTACGTTTGCAGTGCCAAGGACGAGATGCCTCATCCTTTTTGGCACTGCTGTTTGTGCAATCGCACAAAACTGAAATCCAACCCCCTGGCTATGTGAGGAGGAGGTTCCTGCTCTCGGACCAGGGGTTGGATTTCCTCCAGTGTCACGTCAGCGTGCGTAATGCATGCTGACGTGCCACTGAATGTAAATTTCACCGCTGCAGCCATTTCTGGCTGTAGCGGTGAAATGGAAGGTGAGTTCCTCCCCCAATCTCCAGCATTTCTATGCTGTTTTGATCAAAGGAGGTGTCATTCGAAAGGGGTGAGACTCCCCTTTCCAATGACACCTTCCTTGAAGCATTGCTCGATCCACGCCCAGCAATGCCACTAGACCACCAGGGATGTGTTTTTGAAGTGAGGGGCGGGGGGTGTGAGGTGGCCGCTTACTATGTAGCTTTTCCCTCTGGGGAAGGATTGGCACACTGCCAGGCCTACCTGGTGGGGTAACACTGTAACGCAGCCCAGCCAGAATTCCAGGATGGTTAGGGGTGGTGTCCCCAGCTTTGGACATTGGTTTCCCATGTGGGTCTTCCGTCCCCAAGCACATTGGCAGTCCCACTGAGCCCTGGCAGAAAAAAACACAGGCTTCACTGTACATCATTTTATTGGCATTTTCTGAAAAAACTCAACATTTGCTCCTTTTGGTTATTTTCTCTCACCCCATACAGCAAACTAGGATTCCATTTTGACCGACTACATGTGGGAAGAAAAGGGACCACATTTGGCCAAGATATCACATCTAACAAAAAAGTTACAAGGGATTGAATGGCGACATACCAAAATCACCAAAAAAGGGCTTGGCACTGGGGGGCGGGGGGCCATTGGGAGTTAAGGGGTTAAGGCAAGCCCTCTCTTGTGCTGAACAAAGTTAGTGTAGATCTAGCCGCTGCTACCCATTCACTTACCTGGATTGTTTCCAGCACTTAAGTCACATACTGCAAGTATCATGGCCCCGTTATCAATGGAGGCAGCTGCAGGGAGGTATTAGCATATTTATAACTAATATGTGTCAGTCGAGTGAATAAGGCACAAGTCAATGGATGCTCTTCGTGAGGAATAGGCAATAGCAACTTATCCTGTAGAGACACATAATACATAGAGTTAAGCTGTTACTTGCACCCCTCTCAAGGGCACCCTAGGTCCCCTTGGGCCTAACCTACTAACATTATTGTGCTTACCTGCAAACAAGAAGACTTTGTCATAAAACGTTGCAACCACTCACCTGCTTCCTTTCTCCTCAACCTTGGTCACTGGACCACCAGTGCCCCCTTGACTCTGTGTGTAGCACCAGGTATGTTTATGTTTATTGTGTTTATATAGTGCTCCTCTGTGGCCGGGTTAAGCAGGGGTTAGTTTAAGTTAACAAAGTTTACTTACCTTTTACAAGAGTTTTAACATTGCTTCTTTCCTACTTTAATTCAGTGTGCCTCCTTTTATTACATTTTGACTTAAAGGATACAACCTCTTATTCTAGTTTAATTTAAAGGCTACAGCCTTTTATTCTACTGTTATTTGACTTTGATTTTACTGTGAATAGTACTTACCTTGCTTAACAGCCTTAACCTTGGTGGGTATATAATAAAGATTGCCAACGCTATCAGCTAAGGAAAATCTTCATTCTATTAAAGACAAGGAGGCGAGCATTATGCTTTACTTTCTTTTAATTCTGCCATACCAGCACTTGAACTTAACTTTTCTTTTTTTTTTCTCAGAAAAAATAAAGGAATCAAATAAAGTTACAAGATTCATTTCCTTGAACCACTTGAAATGAGTTCCAGAACTACAACTCCCATCCCCCTGAGGCCTTCTGTAGTCCTGACCTCTGTCCTTGCACCAATCAGTGTCCAGCTCGGGGTATAAACTCTCTCACCCCTAGGTCCTTTCGTCTTTCTTTTGGCTGCCATACTACAGATGAGTACCGTTATATGTGTGTATTATGGGAATGTAGAACGAAATCTATAGATAGAGATAGATATCCTTTGTAAGCTGTTTTCAATGCGCGCGTAGGAATTTGTCCGCCGTACACGGAGTGGAAGCGGGGAGGAGCCGCGGGCAAAGGCGCTCGCTTTAGGCAGCCGCCCCGTTCTCCTCAAGGTAGCGTTTCGTGCTGTTTTCTTCAGGAGCCCTCACTCGCGGCTGCGCCTGTCCCCACGCACGCGCAGGGACGTCTCGCGCCGCCGAATTCAGTGAGCACTAAGACCCAGCAGCGCCGAGACTCTTCCCGGCATGCACGGCTCCCAACGCTCGTTGCGCATTAAATATTAGCGAAACGGAGCAGCGGGATGTGCGGACACTTGTGGGACATATAAAAAAAAAAAAAGAAGAGAATATCGTGATAGCGACTACCGGTCGGTGATACAAAAAGAGAAAAAAAAAAAAAGTAAGAAAAGCAGTCGCAGGAGCTAGAAAGGCACATTCATTTCTTAGAGCCTCCTTGAAGCTGATTCCCAGAAGTCAGCTCTGCTGACAGTTTTGATGGCTCATTCATCGCACCCTGTGGATTCTCAGTCAACTTCTCCAGAGTGGAGCGAAGAGTGGGAGGAGGAGCCCACCTGGCAAGATGCAGACTTATCCCTCAGTTTCAAGAGGGTGCTGGGGAATTCGCTGTCTCTCACGGGGTGCAACCTCTAACACAGAGGTTACAATTGCTGGAAGCGTACATGGCCGAGCAGAAAGACCAGCTCACAGCAAGGAAAAGACGGGCAGATAGCCCTGGGGAAGGGACATCAGCTAGACACCCTCAGATGAGGGTTGAAGATAAGGGGTGTAAGAAGGCCCGTAAGAGCGCAGACTCTTTGACCCCCGCGGGTGCAATAGAGAGGAGCAACACCGTTCCCCAAGACCAGAGCGACCCTGTCGCCAGACTGAAGGAAGCCTTTCTAGCCAAATTGGCTGACAGCCGCAACGGACCCCCTGCCCTAGGGGTGAATAATTCAGGGGATTATGAAGAGGGATACGCCCCCGACGATGAAGGTGGCGAAGAAGAAGAAGAAGAAGAAATTCTTCAGCCCATTGAACATTTCCCACAAGATGCTCCCGATGAGGAAGACAACATTCTTGATATGTTTGATCCAGAGACCATTAGGCACCCGAGGTCTTCCGAATGGGTGCCCTCCCCCAGAGTAGCGCTGTACATGGCGCAGCACATCTGGAAACCACTGGACAGGGAAGTTAGATCCTGCATGCGAGCTGAATGTCCAAGACCGGAGCTGCCAGGCAAGCTAACGGATACTCCAGAATTGGACCCGAAGATGGTCACTTTCGTAACCAAGTCAGCAAATGACATCCGGAAAGGAGTCGATCGTGCCTGGAAGGGATGCCAGGACAAGCTTCTGGACCTCGCGGGCCCATTAGCCAAGATAATGGACTTCGTTGAAAAGTCAAAGGACACTGGTGTTCCGGTTCATAATCAAGCACTAGCGAACTGGGCGCAAAGGGCGATTTGGTTACCTGGTAACGTGAACTGCGCCCTCTCTTCGGAGCGAAGGAGGGGGGTCCTCAAAATTGACAAGAAGCTCAGTGACCTAGCTACATATGAGGCTGAGGAGGGCGCCAAAGGCCTTCTATTCGGAGAAGCCTTCGCGAAAGAGGTGGCCCAATTTGTTGGTACATATGCAGCACTTGAAAGAGCCCAGAGTTCTATAAAAAAGATCTTCCCTGGACGTGTTTTTGCGGGGACCGGACGCTTCAGAGGTCGCTCGTCCGGTCGCTATAGCTATCAGAAAAGACCTCAAAGTCCACGCGCGCAGTACTGGGAAGGCCGTCAAC
Organism: Ambystoma mexicanum; assembly: GCF_040938575.1. Classification (NCBI taxonomy): domain Eukaryota; kingdom Metazoa; phylum Chordata; class Amphibia; order Caudata; family Ambystomatidae; genus Ambystoma; species Ambystoma mexicanum. The sequence continues at coordinate 82,856,262 of NC_090941.1, forward strand.
AAGACTCCTTCTTCCCAGCCAGAGGAAGACACGCAAGTGGCCGCAGAGGAAGAGGTTCATTCCGTCAGCCCAGTACAGCAGGCGGTGAGTACACCAAAGATTCCTATCGGAGGCAGAACCCTCCATTTTCTGAAACCGTGGCAAGCTTTATCAAGCTATGCTTGGGTTTTAAGGGCGATAGAGGGTCTTACCCTAGACTTCATAGGCGTGCCGCAGAACGCAGTGCCAGTCCCCATTTATATGTCGCAGGACGAAACAGTACTATTGCTCATCGAATTGAGCAAATTAGTGGAGAAAAATGCGATAGAGCGGGAGGTCACAGAGGGACAAGTGTTCATCAGCAACATGTTTCTCGTGCACAGAGGGGAAAAGATTTGCCCCGTGATAAACCTAAAGGAATTGAACGGCTGGTTGGAGTACAACCACTTCAAGATGGAGGGTATACACCTCCTTCGGGACCTATTGCGCGCAGGAGATTGGTTAGCGCGACTAGACCTCAAAGACGCTTACCTAGCGATTCTGATAGCAACTGCCTTTCGGAAATATCTGCAGTTCCGCTGGAAAGGGGAGATCTGGCGGTTTACGTGCCTGCCGTTCGGGCTGGCCTCAGCACCATGGGCCTTCATGAAGGTGATGAAGCCGGTGGCTGCCGCTATCGGAGAAAGAGGGATTTGGATGATTATCTATCTAGACAATATTCTAGTAATGGGATCCAGCAAAGAGAATCTCACGAGAGAAGTTCAGTGGATATTCAAGCTCCTTACATCTCTAGGATTTTTGGTGAATTTGGAGAAGTCCCAGTTAGCTCCGATACAGAGGTTAGAGTTTTTAGGCTTCACAGTGGACACGGTGAGAGCAATTCTAGAGCTCCCAGGACACAAAGTGAGAGCCATAAAGAAGGAGCTCAGGGCAGTGATAGCGAAGCGTTCTATTTCGCTTCGGAATCTAGCCAGGATAGTGGGCCTGTTAGCAGCTTCCATTCAAGCTATTTTTCCCGGACCTTTGCATTACCACGCCTTGCAGAGACTAAAGATCAAACATCTGCAAGGAGGCCTGCAGTACCATCAGCAAGTCGACTTAGATCAAGAAGCCATGTCAGAGCTACATTGGTGGCTAGAAAACATGGAGGCCTGGAACGGTCGAGCGATCTTCGGGGATGTCCCGGAACTGGTCATAGAATCAGACGCAAGCAGGTCAGGCTGGGGAGCGAGATGCGAACACATTCAGACAGGAGGGAGATGGTCCGACGAGGAGTTACGTCTCCAGATAAACTGCCTCCAGCTTCTAGCAGGCTCCTTCGCAGTGCAGGCCTTCACGAAGGACAGAGTAAGATGTTGTGTCCTGCTCAAGATGGACAACATTTCAGCGGTCCGTTACATCAACAAGTTAGGTGGAACGAAATCCAGAATGTTAGCAGAACTCGCAAAAGACTTCTGGCATTTTTGCCTCCAGAACAACGTTACAGTGACCGCAGAATACCTCCCTGGGAGCCAGAACTGCATAGCGGACTAGAACGCTCGATACCTTGTAGACTCCAGCGACTGGAAGCTGCATCCTCTAGTATTCCAGCACATCCAGCAGACGTGGGGACCCTTAGATATAGTTCTATTTGCGTCCAGACTGAATGCGCAGACGCAGAAGTACTTCAGTTGGAGGATAGACCCGGGAGCAGTGGGTATAGATGCCTTCCTGCACCCGTGGCACGGAGCAGTGCACTATGCCTTCCCGCCATTTGCAATGATCGCGAGAGCGCTTGCGAAAGTCCGCAGAGACAGAGCAGAAGTGGTCATAGTATTACCCTGTTGGAGGACGCAGGCTTGGTTTCCAGTAGCGATGGAACTTTCTACGGATTTTCCGAGGATAGTTCCGAATGCCCCGCACCTTCTACTCGACCCGTCCAGCAGGACCCACCCGCTGATAGAAGCGGGCTCCCTGCAGCTGATTTCCTGCAGGGTTTCAGGAGGAAATGGAACTTGCCAGGAATTTCGGCACTCGCTGCAGACTGTATCCGAGATTCCTGGGCGCCTTCCACCGTCAGGAGCTATAACACAGCGTGGAACGGTTGGGCGAAATGGTGTACAGACCTCAGTTTGGATCCCCTTTCAGCACCTCTAGTGAACATCCTAAATTTTTTAGCGTCGAAATTTCAGGAGGGAGGCGCCTATAGGACTATCGGAGTATACAGATCGGCCATTTCGGCAGGACACAGCACAATAGAAGGGAATCCAGTGGGTGAGCACCCAGCAATACTGCATCTCCTCAAAGGTATGAAATTGAGGAGACCGCCAGAGCCAAAATACGCAGTCTTATGGGACGTCAGGGACGTCTTCCAATTGTTTATCAGGTGGCCAGAGAATGACGTCCTGTCCCGTTCCCAGTTGTCAGGCAAATTAGCGATGCTCTTATGCTTGATAGCATGTCGGAGAGTCTCAGACGTGAAAGCGTTGGAGATTGATAGGAAAATATTCTATCCGGAGGGAGTGGCGTTTAATATCGCTAAAAGAACTAAAACAGATTCCAGAGTAATTTCCTACCCATATTTTACTGAAAATAAGAAGTTATGCGTCGCGCAGTGTATAAAAGATTATGAAGCAGCGACAGCGCAGTTTAGACCGTGCGGCGTGACCCAGCTACTTATAGCGCGTAGGAAGCCTTATCATGCAGTAGCGACAGCAACCATTGCGAGATGGGTGAGGGAAGTTATGCAATGTGCAGGTATAGATTTATCCTTATTTGGGGCCCATTCCACTAGAGGGGCAATGCCATCTAGAGCTTTTGTGACGGGCATCTCATTGCAAGATATTATGAAGTCTGCAGATTGGTCTTCTGAAACTACCTTTAAGACCTTTTATTTCAAACCAATTTCTGATATACCAAGCAGGGTCTTGACAAGCTTTGAACAAGCATAATGCGAGCCTCCTGTCTTGTCATAGAATAAAGATTGCCAACGCTATCAGCTAAGGAAAATCTCCATTCTATTAAAGACAAGGAGGCGGGCATTATATCCCCCCCATTACTGCCAGAATGAACTAATAATTGTGATGCATTTCTAGTATTGATATTTGTTTCCCACCCTCACGTGATATTCTCTGTTCTCACAGGAGAGGAGCAGAAGACGTCATGAGCGAGTTGAGAAGTGCGTCAGTGATTCGTTGACAAGTTGTCCCCTTTGGGCCGTGCGGTTAAGCCGATTCCGGATCAAGCACAGTTGATGATGTAGTTTGGTCACGTTCTGGATGTTAATGGAATGGAGTGATCAGGGCAAAAGGAAGAGGAAAGGACCTAGGGGTGAGAGAGTTTATACCCCGAGCTGGACACTGATTGGTGCAAGGACAGAGGTCAGGACTACAGAAGGCCTCAGGGGGATGGGAGTTGTAGTTCTGGAACTCATTTCAAGTGGTTCAAGGAAATGAATCTTGTAACTTTGATTCCTTTATTTTTTCTGAGAGAAGAAAAAAAAAAGTTAAAGTTAAGTTGAAGTGCTGGTATGGCAGAATTAAAAGAAAGTAAAGCATAATGCGAGCCTCCTGTCTTGTCTTAGAATACATTTTATTTGTATATAAACTACAAGTGCATCAGTGGATCTTTGAACTACCTTATATGCTCTTGGGTCCTGTGTGCCTTCTTAGAGCCCTCTACCCTCCTGGCTAAACCCCCATTCCAGAAAACGTTTGGTAAATGTGTGGTATGTGGATCTCCTTGTTTTTCCTGTTACCTGTTTGATTGCCAGTGGCATATTAAGTATCCCATTCCATTACGCCCCCCCAAACCCCCTCCTCAACTTGCAGTCCTCTGCATTATCATGGTTGACTTGTACCATGTGTCAAGTCCTAGTTTCCTGTTTAATAATTGTGGCGATAAAGGATACCTTCAATTTTGGCACACATTACATTAAACATTGTGCATTATAGATAGCATGGCAGCTTCTGGTAATTATTACAGACTGTACTAAAGTAGCCATTTGGTCACAATGCGGTAAGAACCCCATTCCATGGGTAGGAATGCCTTGAAGCCTCACATTTTTCTGACTGCAGTAGTCTCCAATGCTGAATGTTTACCGGTTCTGTATTATTAAAATAAATCACATAAAGCACTTCAAGCACATTGTTTACTGTGCGAGGTACGTGAGAACTGTGCAAGCATTCCCAATCGTATTCCACAGCCGTCCGCAAAGCAGGAGGTGGACGTTTTTTTCTGTTACACAGAAGCTGCCTGGAGGTGATTAGCTTTTTTTCGTGACTTTCACTCACAAGTTTTTACTCGACTCATTTACGGACCGCTCTCAGTTACGGACTGGATAACCTGCTCCTTTAACAACGTGTGAATAATGGCTTTCTTTGATTTTTAGTGTTAAGCCAACGGGTGTAAGCAACAGTGATCCCGCCTCCCAGCCGCCCCTCCCAGCTTCTACTTCTACCCAGGGTACAGCGCACCTGCGCGCGCACCTTGAAGAACTTCAAGCACAGTGTTTACTGATCACTGCGAGCAGTGTGCGGTGAAGGCTGTGTATAGGTTACTTAAGTTTCCTTCTGGTGACCCCCAAGTAAGCATTGCAATTTATGTATTTATGGCTAGCTATACATAGTGGTGTACTAACTGGAGAAAACCCTGGTAAAGTTTCACGTTGCCTTGTCTCCCGTTTCATAGAGGCGGAGCGAGTGAAAACCCTCTCGTTTTTAGCAGTGTGATTATATTTAACTGCTAGAAAACATCTTGTGTGCTATTTAGTGGAAGTGTGGTTGAACAGTGTATTTCTTCCGTGTCTTTTAAAGTTAATCATTGTGAGAGTGTTTTGGCTTTTTTTTTTGCGTAGAAAGTGTCATATGCGTTATTGCCCCTACTCTTTGAAATCAGATATGCCTGACTCTGTGAGCGCTCTGCTCGCTGCCTCTTTAGTCACTCCAAAACAAAAAAGCTTTTGCGCATCTCAAAGAAATCCATCAATTTGACACCAATTTTTAGAACTGCCTTGGCCAATAAAGATATTCGCAGTTTCTGTGCAAAATGGAACTAATGTATGTTGGAGGAATCTCCCGCCGGGTGCTATCAGAATAAGTTGGCTATGTCTGCACCATTATGTGCGAATCCCTCTAATTGTCATTCCATCGTCATTGTACCCCTATGCCCAAAGATTTCCAATTGTATTCCCGTTGTTTCCGATGCCACCGTTCTGGCAAATGTTCAGTCAGATCCTGGGTGTAGTGATGTAGGATTTCATCTTCCTGCCATCAACACACTAACCACAGTAAACGAGGAATCCTCTCGCATGTCTGACATGGAGGATGTATTTAATGTATCGATCCATGCTAGTGAAGAGAATCTGAGTAGGCCCCACGAGGACTTCTCTTGTGAAGATGCTATAGTAAGCTTGATGGGCTCTACTATACATTCCGTCCATGATTCCTTTCTTGTGCCAACTCCACGGCGATGTTTGCCTATAAACATCTCTGCCAATCCTTTGGAAAACCTGGCTTTGATTGAGATTACCCTGGCTGCGGTAAATACTACCATAGCCAGTTTATACAAACTGTTTGAATCCCTTGAGTTAAAAATCTCGACCCAAGCTGCCCAGATTCAGCTAATAGCTGAAGGGATAGGAAAATTATCAACCACCGACTTAAACAAAACTAAATATCATATGGTATACGTGGCAGTTGGTCCTAGCTCTTCCCTGATCGGAGTAAAGGTCCCAAGGGGCGTGAGCAGCCATCAGCCAGCACTTCTTCATTTGCCAACATCATCTGTCCTGTTCTTTCTCTGGTTTCAAAGGCCGTAAATGTCAATGACTGCTGGATTAGTTTAGACAGAAGTCCTAAAAAATCTCAACCTATCGAGAACGTGAGAACTATCAGTATTGATTTACAAAACGCGTAGATTAAATGTGCCTAAAGTGAAAACTTTGTCCAGAAAGAGAGTGTGCGTGGTGCGTCAGCCGCAGATGTTCCAACATCTATAACCCCACGCGCAGAAAATACCCCTCTCCCTGCCCGTTGGAGTTTCTCAGTGTTTGCCTTCTGCTTTCATGCGAAATCAGCAGAATGTCTTCTGTGCCACCAGGTAGACAGGGAGTCACTTTAGGGGCTCCTCTCCCCTGTGGGTCAGTTGACTATGCTCCTCTGACAGAGCTCATTGATTTGATTGAAACCCCTACCACCACGGCCATAGCAACCTCATCAATGGACCAGGCCGTAGCAGCAAATGTGGTTAGGGTCACAAACCCCCAAGCTGCATCTACTAGTTCCAAAACTGGTATCCATCCAATGAAGCTGCTGTACAAGATCATATGATGCAAATAAAGGCTGCATTAGATGCTTACCTCACGAAGCGTTCAGCCTCAATTTCCTCCTCTAATTTAATGACTGTGTCGAGTTTTGATCATCCAACTACCAAGTTTTCAGCCCACCCTAATAGTGATACAATGGGGGACAATATAAAAACTTCAAATGAGCTTCATAGTAAAGGGTTGAAAACATTTCCGAGTGCTGTATTGAAGAATGTTTCTCAGCCAGTAAAATCTACAGACAAGAAGTTGTCTACTCATACAGGCGTTCAAATGTCCAAAAACACCTTTTCCAATTGTCATTCTCTAATCCTCAAATTTAGAGATGCTCCATTTGACAAATATGATTTGTGCAGAACTAGCATTCTCAATATTTTTGGTAATGTGAATAATTTGCAGGATATTGCCTCCAGTGATATCGATCAAGTCGAATTTGTATGTGATCAAAATGAAGCAATTGTGCGTTTGTACATTAAATCTGGTTTAGTTTTAAACTCAATATGGAAAGAAAAAATTGAACTGTTCAAAATGGGTTTTTTGATTGCTCAAGACCCTGAACGCCTTGCAGCAGAGGCAAAAGAATGCCAAAAGCCCCAATCCCCGAGGGTTCCCCTGAAATGTCCTACGGTGCGCACTTGTTCTTATTGTGGCCCAGTAGTGATTTCCCCCCAGACTAAAACCACTTCTTTTCAGGCATAACCACTAAAAGAGTGTTCACCAGCCAACTATTCCTTAGTCTCCTGGAACACCAGAGGCCACTCATCTTCAATGGTCTTCACCACATGATATTAATAATTATGTTATAGCGGCCTTTCAAGAGACTTGGCTGGTGAAACCCCCATTATGGGATGACCATGATGTTGTTTTATTACCAGTTCACATGGTGACCAGAGGGAGACCAACGTCTGGTCTGTTGGTGGCGGTGAAAACCAGTAGAGGTCTAAAAATCAGCAAGTGGGCGGCCCCCAATAATTTCATTCTACTTGTGAAAATTACTCGTGCTTCCCAGACACTAGCTTTAATTCATTTTTATCGGAATCCGATGGGGGTGGCCAATACCTTTTACAAAGACTTGTCCATGGTGTTAGAACAGACAACCTGTGACCAGTCCATTAATGCTATATTGTTGGTGGGAGACCTAAACCTTGACTGTTTACGACCTAAAAAAACTTGCCAAAAGCTTGAGAGTATGAGATGGCTTAATTTTGTGAAAGAACACAACCCTTTATTAGCTAATGGTTCTATTGTGGGGGATATGCCACCTAAAGCAACGTGGGAGAGAGGTTGCTCCCATTCCATCATTGACTATGTTTTTACATCTGAGAGTTTATTTCACTGTGCCATCAAATCCGAAATTCTGACACAAGCGGTTAGTGATCACCATATGCTAACCTTTGTGTGGCAAGGAGTTTGTGATCACACCTTGTCAAAACAGTGTTGGTCCACATAGGTGTTGAATGTGAATTCTGCAAAAACGCGCTTCAAATGGTCCAAGGCTTCATTAAATGCTCTCAATATTTCCACGCAAGGCTTGGATCTTTCAAAGCGTGATTTTAATGCCGACATTTTGCCCCTCTTCAGTTGCTTACATCTAGGAAAATTCCCCTATGTGCTAAATCACAAGCATCAAAACGATCAGACTCTCCAACAAGTGAAACGCCTTTATAGGAAAGAATTAACGTGTGATATGTAAACTGCCGGCGTGTGTTCAAGAGTGTACTCGTCGAAAAGTCAAATGCCAATACAGAAATTGATGTCGGGCAAGAAGGGCTACCCTCTATCAACAGGATATTGAAGCCTTCTTGAGATCGGTGAACAAAAAAAATGTGGCCAAAGTGTGGACCCTGCTGAACAATGTGTCAAATCAATCGCAAGCCTGAAATCAACTGTGTGGTGTGTCTGAATCTCAATGGCTTGAACATTTTTCACAATTATACGCAGACACCATATACGCCGCATTTAAATACTCTAAATCGATTAAAGCACTGGGACCTAGAATGTTCGCCTGACATCATAGAAGACTTCATAAAGAAATCGTCTTCCTCACGTGCAGCAGGACCCGATGGTTTAAATAATTACATGTTTAAACAGGATCCAGCTAGGTGGGCCTTGATATTAAATAACCTTTTTCAACAAATCATTTGGTCAAAAAGCATTCCACCCTCGTGGCAGTCGTCCTTACTTGTTCCGATCTTTAAGAAAGATGATGGGGGTTCCCCAGCAAGCTATCGCCCCATTGCTTTGCTGGATGCTCCGGGGAAGATTTTTGCACGGCTGGTCTAGAGGGATTTTACCCATTGGACTGAGAACCATAACCAACGTGACCCTTGTCAAACTGGGTTTGTGGCAGGTTTAGGAACCTCTGTCAACTTACTGACTCTTCACGCAATAAAAACTCAGGCCCAAGCGACAAAGCAACCTCTATACCTGGCTTTTGTCGATCTTCATTCCGCGTTTGACTCTGTCTCTAGACTCAAATTGATGGAAACATTACAGCTGGCAAATTGTCCAGAGTCCTTGTGTGACGTCATTTACGGTTTACATTCATCCACTACTGTAATGGTGCGATTATCTATTCTTGGCCTATTCTCATCGGCAATATCAACTTTTAGGGGGCTGAAACAGGGCTGCATTCTGGCTTCGGCCATTTTTAATTTCTTTATCCACGATGCAAGACAAACCGTTCTCCAGATTATTTTTGACTCCCCAAAGTTGAATGGTATAAGCATTAAAGCCCTGTGGTACGCAGATGACTTGGTGTTACTTTCTAAAACTCCGGCAGGATTGCAGAAATTACTGCCTGCCTTGAATGGATACTTGGACACAAATGAGCTAATAATCAACCTTAATGAAACACAAGTTGTTATGTATGCTCCAAGAGCCACTAGAAGAAACTTATTTGACTGGAAAATTAGTGATAAATCAGTGGATGTGGTTCCAATGTATGTTTATTTGGGAATTCCATTCGATGGCTCATCTTTAATTGATTCGCATTCCAGGACCTTGGAACACAAGCTCATGACTGCCATTTCCCAAACAAGAATAATACGATATAAATATGGGAAATTCACCATCAGGCCCGCTATGATCTATTGGCGCCAAAAAGTATTACCTATGATATTATATGGCCTTGAGACCAAAAATATTATACTACCTGCAACTTTGCATAAACTAGAGTCGAAATTGTGGAGAGGCGTGTTACACCTTCCGCATTGTGTGCCTGGCTTGTGGCTACGTCATGAGCTGGGCCTGACGTCTTTGAATGCGGAGTATCAGTGGAGGCTATGTGCCTTGTTTCGTAAGTGTGTGACCTTTAAAAAAACTAACAGCATATTAGCAACACTATCTGCCTACATGCTGTCTTCCGAACATGTATTTGTCAAAAAGTGGGTTACTTATGTTTATAGAATATTGGCCAGAGCTGACATCAGTTTGAAAACTCTCATTGCAAATCCTACAAGAGCAAAGATAAAAATCCATAGAGCGGACTGGATTGATACAAGAACTCAATGTCTCGCGTATGAAGATTTTCAAGTACTAGCCTTTCAGCATAAAAGACTCAAAATGCTGGCGCCGTATTTAAATCAATCTCCCTCCCCGCAAATGAAGACAACCATCTTACGCATGCGATTTAATCTTTTTCCTATGCGCGATGTTCTTTCTAGAAGGAAGTTGTTGTCTCCGAAGGAGAATTACTGTAGGTTTTGCCAGGATGTTGCAGTAAAGGAAACCCTTAAACACATCATCACTGAATGTCCGGCCGTAAGTAATCTAAGAAATAGACTTTTTGAGAAGCACATGCCTTACTTTGCTGGCATACAAGTTGACTCTCGATGGTCTGTAATCTTATCTACTAATTCTACAGCCATTCGAATTGCTACACAGTCTATTATTGGCCTTAAAGATAGAATCAAGTACATTGTCTAAGACTCTTATGGAAGCATAAGGGTTCCAAGTTAGTGGATTGCCGGCTGTCCGCTTGAGTGCAGAGGCCATCTCATTTTTAGGATGTTTTATGTGTCGATCATGCACAGGTTGCGCAGAGTCATTCTAAGGTAAATTGGTTTCAGTTTGTAAACCGAAGTTCTATACTATTTTATATTTAATTTAGTAGAAATGATTGATTGATTTTACTATGTGATGTACAAGTACTCCTTTTGACTACAAATCGTGTTAATTCACTGTTTATGCATATGTATATATTCTGTATATATTATGCTTTTTTCTTTACCTTTCCTCGGGTCTCTGTTCTTCCTTTTTACTTCTTTTGACTTAATTTTTCTAATGTATTTATTGTGTTAATGTTTAAATGAATTTTGTATAATTATTGAAAAAGTTGAATTTTTCAGCTATATTCAATTAAATTAAAAAAACGACTCATTCAGCAGTTATTATTTTATCGCACAAGGAGCGTGGGGCAAACATTCACCCATAAACTTTTTCTTGCTTATTTCAGATAGAGGATGAAACATCTCAGCCTTTCTTTTGCTGGCTGTGGTTTTCTGGGCATATACCACTTGGGGGCAGCAACGGCTCTCTGCAGGCATGGCAAGAGCCTGCTGGGGGTTGTAAAGGCATTTGCTGGAGCTTCTGCTGGGTCCCTGGTTGCTGCGGTGCTCGCAACAGCGCCAGAAAAAATCGAGGTATTTAATGGCAATATTTAGAAATAAAGAATGCAATACATTGTGAAGGAGGAGATTTCCTAAGGTGTGCATGATGGGGGAGAAATGCCAAGAGGGAGGTTATACCAGAATCTATTTTGAAACCTTATGACGCTTTCAGTTTGCATACTAAAACTCCACACGTACACGGCTATGCAGCATGAAGAAAGTCGTAAAGTGTAGTGTAGGGCAGAATTACAAAGCCGTTTCTGTCAAGCTTTGTGCGGCGCATCTGCTTTTCTGAAACTGTATCAAGGCTTTACATTTGCTTCTAAATCCATGGGGGCGCAGGCAGGGTTCTTAGTCTGGCTGTTTCCTGTGAAGAGAAGCGTTGCTCTTAGGTGGAAGATGTTCAGAGACGCTAGCTTTCTTTTGACGGGGCACCGCCACCGTGCACAAATTATCTTCGTTGAAGTACAACGAATGTATTGTGCTCTATGTTCTGACTCTATAATGACAATTCTAGGGTTTAATTGCATCGAATGCAATAGCATCTAATGCCATTCCAGAGAAATAAAAGCATTGAATGCATTTTTTTCCATGTGTTTTTAATGGGGGCATTTGATGCTTTTTTTTCCAATGCTTTTTTCCCCCTCTGGTATGGCATTCAATGCTATTTAATTCGATGCAATGACCAGATACCCAATTCTAGCTGCGTATCATATCTGGTCAGGGTGGAGAAGCCCTGGCTTTTTAATTTGTATTACATAATAAAATAATGCAGGGTAATCAATCTCTGAAAGTGTGGTCTACTAATTGGAAGCACCTTCGTAAGCTCTATGCCAAAAACATACTACACACATGTGATTTGCTGCATCCGTCTTTTGATTAACAGTACCTGCATTTCTATGGTCCGGAGCAGGTTCAGTGATCACGTGTACCTGGTTTGACTGCTGCCATGATGACACAAGGTCACTTGAGACAGCTGTTGCATTTAACTAGTGCAGGTCTGATCCCCAAAAATAATTGTGGGCATATCCGTCTGCTGAAGGAGAAATCGCTAAGAATAAGACATACCTTGTTTTGTTGCTGACATATATTCACAACACATTAACGTTTTGTTGGCCACATATATTCACAACACATTAACTCTTAGCAGGAGAGATCCTGGGATCCATGCTTCATTGAAACTCCCCTATAACAAAGGCCAGCCTCACACCGGGGTGTTACATACCAGGAGGCCTTTGAAGTGCAGACTTGGCAAAGGGGCAGGGTTAGTTGTTACACCTGGCCGGGGTCAAGGCCCTGTCCCCTCTGGCTCCTCTTTCCCTCCCAGCTGCACTTTAACAGAAACGCAGAGCCACTGCTAGGTACAACTTCTCTTTATTCCCCCTCTCCAGTTCTGCCCTTCCCGGGCTCTTGTAGCCCCTCCTCTTCCTCCCTCACCTTAATTCCTCTGCAACCCCTTCCCCACTTAACTTCCTCTCTTATAGGTCAGTGCACTGGCTTGGGGCCCTTTTATCTTCCGACTGTTTGGGCTCTTCTAGTTTCACTCCCAGGTATTTCCCTTTTGTTCTCCATATGGTCATGTGTCCATCCTTGAGTATCTGTCCAGTGGCTGGGCTTGCTTTGCTGGTTCCCATCGGCACCTTTTGTCCAGCTGTCTTGTCATTCTTCTTTGCAAGAGCGGGGCGTCTCTTGGCGGGAAGAGCACCCCATCCCTGCACACTTCCTCGAAGTGGCTCTCTTCCACATCTGGTGCATTGGTGGCCCATGGCCGGGAACGGTCCCTCCTGGGGGAACGACAGGTCAAACCTGTAGCACTTTGGGTCTTCTTGACTCTGCTGGGCTGAGGAATTCCGTCTGTGCTGCGTTGGTCACGAGGCAGTGTATTGCGGTCTGCGCGTATGGCAGCGATGGTGTCAGCCTGCTATGGATTTTCAATCTCTGCAGCCTGGAGGTCCACCCTTTCATAAATGCGGGCCAACACTAATATTTCCTCCACCGGGAGTGGTTTCCTCAGGAAGTGCTTTTTCGAAATATCAGTGATTTACAGCCTTCTATTATTCTCAGCCGTATCGCTTCCTCATCGGAGAAGGTGGCAAAGTCGCAATGGGCGGTTTCCTTTTGTAGCCTGAGGACAAAGTCTCCTATCGTTTCGCCTGGGAGTTGCCTGCATCAGTAAAATTCATATAGTTCGGAATCCTTGTTTGGCTGTGCAACCACCCGCAGTGGAATGGTCTTGAGAATTTCCTTTATCTCTTTCCCTGCCAGGTTTGTTAAGATGTCAAGGAGGGCTGTAGAGTTGTCATCCCTTACGGCTTTCATGAATTCCTCCCACCGCGGGCCCATGTCCTGTTGTGGCTTTAGTTGGAAGGGTTGTGGCCTTCTTAGGAATAGCGCTCTGGATCTGGCGGTTGCCTGGGCCATTCTTTGGGTTTCTTGTTCATCGCCCATGACTGTCTCCCTGGGGTGTTCCTTTGCGTTCCGGTATTTTGGGTTGACTCTTTTGGGGACAACGCTTGGTCCGACTCTGGTTTCTGGCCTGTGTATGTTTTCTTTATTTCCCTCACACCTTCAGAGCAGGAGTGCCTTTTTGTTCCTTTCCCCCTCTTTCGTGTTTGACGTGTTGTTGGGCGTACCTGTGGGCTGCCCCTTCGCTCTTCTCTTCCTCCTCAATGAGGCTTCTGTCCTCTGTGCCGCGTGCAGGGGAGCGGGGGATCTACTACCACCCGGGGTGGATTGTCCCTTTGACCTCCGATATTCTTAGAGGCAGGTTGCCCCTTTCTCCGTCTGTGTAGCAGTCTTCTACATCGGGCGGATCGCCCTCCTTCCCTTGGAGACGAGGTCCGCTGTGTGGTTGGTCAGATTGACCCCTCCCTTTACCCAGGCCAAGATTAGCTGTCCATCTGGGTGGATTGCCCTCTTTCTGCTACCGGCGTACTGGGCTCTTTTCCACTGCGGGCAGACTGCCCACTGTTCACTTGCAGCAGACTGCCCACTGTTCACTTGCAGCAGACTGCCCCCTCCACACTGCTGGCGGACTGCCCCCTTCACACTACGGGCGGACTGCCCTTCCTTCTGTGGTGGGTATCCTGACCCTTTCTGAACATTCCTGTGGCCCTCCTTTCTGGGTGTACTTCGATTGTGGGTCTTTGATCTTTCCTGTGGCCTTTTAGTGTGTCTCCTGATCCTTCACTTGTGGGGGCTGTATGGTTCCCCACCTTCTAGTTGTATAATGCACCTGTATCATTATTACTCATTCCTTGTATTTATAATTGTCTTTTTTTTCCATCCCCCCCTTTGTCTCAGGGGTCGGGGGGGATCTGTGCTTCCAGCCATGTAACTGGTATTATGCTCCTACCTTGCACTGCTTGTCCTCTTTTTTTTTTTTGCGAGCAGAGCGTTTATCTCCCTCTTGTGTGTCCTTCCGTGGCACCAACAGGATCCCCACAAATCCAGCGGACTCCTAACCAGGCTGTTTAGCTGTGCTGGAGTTTTGCCCACCTCTAACTTGACCCGCTGCATACGGCTTCAATGAGCGTTCCCCTCAGCAGCTGGTCTTTGCTCATGGCTGCACCAGCACACCTCGACCTTCACTTCCTCCGTCCGCCTGTGCTGGGCGAGCAGGCGTACCCCACTGGCAGGCGCGGGCCGCCTCGGATCACCTTCATGTGCCTTGCTGCATCGGCCGCTGGGCTGGGCCAAAGGCCCCCTTGCATGATCCTCACTGTGGGCGGACTGCCCTACTCCCTCTCGTGCAGCAGGCTGCTGACTATGGTGGCAGACACGTGCCGAGTGTCTTATCCATGTGCGCTGGATTTCTGTCCGTGTTAGTTCCACTCGTCTGGATTTGTTTATCCTCCTCGCCAGTTGTTACACCTGGCCGGGGTCGGGGCCCTGTCCCCCTGGCTCCTCTTTCCATCCCAGCTGCACTTTAACAGAAACGCAGAGCCACTGGTAGGTACAACTTCTCTTTATTCTCCCTCTCCAGTTCTGCCCGTCCCAGGCTCTGGTAGCTCCTCTTCTTCCTCCCTTACCCTGCGCCCAGTCCTTCCCTCCTTCTCTTAAGGTCATCTTCTGTTTAAGGGGGACTGTCCTTAATTCCTCTGCAACATTAGTGTAGCCATAAAGAGCTGAAGGAAGGTTTTCGCAATATTGCTTTTCTCTGAGGCGCTCTCATTCCTGTCCCTTCCATTTCCTGCCGGACACAGCACTCTGGATATGATGTAAGAAGGCAAGGGCCACATAACAGCGGCAGGGATTGGACCCCTTGCAGCAGGCTTGCTTTTGCCCTGTCCCCTGTGGCCTTTTACCTTTAGAAGGAATGGGGTCTCTCACTCCTTCCTTAATTCCTATTGTACTTTCAAGAAGAACAGAAGAATTTGTTTGGACCCTGTTGGGAGAGCATGTCTTTCCAAAGCCATCTGCCAGAGGTGAAGACTGGTGTTCCAAGGCAGAGGAGATCTCTGTCCCGTACCATCCCAAGGGAACATTGGGGAGTGACTCCTGTTGGACGAAGACCCGCACTCTGCCAGCTGCACCATTACCCAAGCTCCTCACTGGATGTGAAGGACTCCTGCAAGTGCCAGCTAACTCCCAGACTGGCAATACAGGGGAAACATATTCATCTGGTTCCTGAGACCCTCAATTGGATTGGGACTCTCAGCACCAGGGATGTCAAAACAGTTGGATTCCTGTGTTGTGCCGCTTCTAGCCATCCTCGAGCCTGAGTAGACCTTCGAACCTATACAGGACCATCGGTGCTGCCATTGGCAAGGTCTTCAAACCGCTGCTTGCAACCTCAAACCAGTTTGCTGCATCGCACCAGCTGCGCTTTTTTCCACACAGCTCAAACATAAGCTCACTGCTGCGGAAGTCTTCGACCAATCTATTCTGCATGTTGTAAATAAATCACTGCCTTATTAAGTAAATGCACTTCAACTCATTCTGTCAATACATTAGAGTCGGACAAACCTCACCAATGTGGGCAGGACCAGATCTTAGATCTTCAGGACCAGATCTTCGATCTTCAGGACCCAAAACACGTGTGGCACCCTTAATTTGCTTATTGAAGTACTTTAGTACACTCACAGAAAATGATATCACAGAATGAGTGTGGTACTCGAGGCGATCCTGGGAAGTTTCATTAAAAGAAGAAGCCAAGAGACAAACTCTGTGCCAGTTTGTGAATGATTATTTGTAATATTATATATAGTGCAACTGTTTGCGGTCAGTAGGCGGCACCCTCTAAAGGTCTTCATACAGCAGGCTGAATGCATAACCAGGACAGGGCCTGTAACTAAAGGCCCACTTTGCGCGTGCTTTATTTTTGGCCTGGAATCTGCAAAGATGGCCTTTTGTCTGACCTTCAGACCCCAAACCAGTGCAATATTGTGAGTGAGGGTTTTTTGGAGGCAGACTGTGTGAATGGAATCATTTCAAGGGACTTCTAAGTGTGGCACATAAGGCAGAGTGAGCTAAAATGATTTGCCCAGGAGCACACACTTTGGTTAAGTGGTGAAGTCAGGACTGCAGACCGGTCTGTAACTTAAGCATTAGAACACATAGATCTTGCAGCCTATTTACAAATTTAGGAATACCTCGAGGCTAATAAACTCCTCCGGCTACGACAATCTGGCTGCCACCCGAAACATGGGACTGAAACAGCCCTATTAAATCTTAAAACACAAACACAGGACATTAAAGACCAAGGCAAGTTAGCTTTACTACTACTACTTGATCTCTCGGCAGCGTTCGACTTGGTCGATCATCAAATTCTCTGCCGCCACCTAAGAACTGCTGCCCACTTCTCAGACAAGGCCTCATCTTGGATCAGGTAATTCCTTGCTAACAGAACTATGCATGTTTACTCACCAACCGCATCAGCTGATCCCTCGCCTGTCACCTGTGGGGTCCCACAAGGGTCCTGTGTGCCCCCACATTATTCAACGTGTTTACTAAACCTTTATTCGATATCTTGGATTATCTGGGTGTCACCTTTACCAACTATGCAGATGACACCCAGATACTCATTCCCATTACGGGGGACTACACAACTGACTCAAAGGGTCTTTACGAGGTCTACTCGGTCATACAAGCCTGAATGGCACATCATGGATTATGTTTAAACGATGATAAAACTGAGTTACTCATCTTAGGCTCCCATCTTCAACTAAACAAACTTGACCCTGCTTTCAAAGCCTTCATCATTGACGGTAACACCGTTAAGGTATCAAATAACACCAAAACACTTGGTTTCCATTTAGATTCCACCCTCTCCTTGACAAAACAAATCAATTCAGTAGTTTCAGTATCAGCCTACACTTGTAAATTGGTGACAGCTTGCAGACCCTTCATCACCACTCCTAATTGCATCAGACTCGCAAGAACCCTTGTAATGGCCAACATTGACTATTGCAATGCCCTTTATCTAAGAACTAGCCTAAAGAACGTTAACAAGCTTCAAGTAACCCAAAATAATGCAATCAGAGCAGCTCTCAATATCCCTAGACAAATGCACATCTCTGACACAAGACGGAACCTCCATTGGCTCGCAGTGGCACTCAGAATTTCGCTCAAAGCCCTCGCAACTATACATAAGTGCCGAGCCTTTCAAGCCCCTGAATACCTGGCTAACCGCTTCACAGCACATACAGCTACACAACCACTTCGATCTACACAATCACACTCACTTGCTATACCCAGATTTAAATCACAGAACGCAGGGGGTTCATGCTTCACAGTCCTTGCCTCCAAACTGTGGAACACACTCCCCAATTCACTAAGATCTGAACCCTGTTACACTACATTTAAGAATACTGCCGAACTCTGGCTCACTGAACAAGATTTAGCCATTACTAGAGCATAAATGACACTCGCCCTCTTGCTACAGCCATGCCTGCACTAACAAGACCCTCATTGGACAGCTTTAGCTAATTGTCACAACATTGCGAATGTTCAGGTGTATATCATGCCTTTTCTCTGCTTCATATGTCCCTCCTGTTTATATGTCCATTATGAACTGCTATTACCTGTAATATGTACCTGTACCTCAAGCAATGTTAACTTGGAGGTTGTTATCTGTAACTTGTGCAAAACATGCGCCCAAATGCCCCAGGGCCGGGTGTGCAATATAAATAAACAAATACAAATATCTTCATATCTGTAGTTCATAGACAAGTAGTTTGTCACAGTAATTTGGTTTAAAAACATCATCTGACTTTGGCATGTAGTGCAAACATTCTGTTTGTGTTTTCTTAACGGTTGTTTTTGCAGCGGTTTCATGATTTCATACATTTCTATGGCATACGTATATATTTGGCTAAACTGCATACACTAGCAATGCGTTCTTAATTGAGAAGCTAAAGATGAGGATTATGTTGAATTAAGCAGTCCTATGTGCTCTCTGATTCTCGTTCTCAATTCTCTTATTGTGCTGCCAATGTATTTGCTGTTGTAGGTGCAAATGATAGCATAGACAACAAATCTTGATTTGCAATTAATGAATTCAGTGACTGTGTTAATTTGTGTCATTGAACATTAGTGTCTTGGCGTTCCTCACATGGGGACACATGCTGCAAGTTCCACATTTATGAAAGCCCATTGCTTTCTTGGAGCTGAGCCATGATTGTTTGGTGGTTGTGATGGGTGCCATATATGAAGGTCTTAGCATTGTCCACAAGGTGGGTGCCTTGGTATATGTTAACAAGGTTCTGGGAGGTATCCATCTCTTGATGTCCATATCTATATAGGGGAGGTGCCAGTGTTGCTGGAATATTCTCTGGATCCGATGGCTGTCCTAGTTGAACATGGTAAAGTATCTGATATTCTCATCTGGGGCTATCTTCGTTGATGTTGCTTTTGGCGTTAGTAGGATCCTACGAGCTCTCTTAGTTGCCATAGTGATTGCGCAATCAATGTATTGTTCAGTGTACCCTGTCTCGAAGAATCTGTGGTGCAACAATACACACACTGCTTTGAAGTTTTGATTTGTTTAGCTTGAATAAATTCACCCTTGGGGATGTTATTGATTACTGATCTTCAGTGAAAGCTGGTGACGAAAAGCACAGAATTAACCCCAGTGGGTTTTCTGTAGGTTGTTGTTATCAATCCAAAGTTACTAATGCTGATTGTAATATCCCAAAAATCGATAGAACTATTACTGGAAGTGCCTGCTAGTTCTAAACGAAAATAGTTTTTGTTAAGGGTTTATAATTGAACTACTGATCGTCTGTTAATGAACATGTATATTTATCATTGTCGCTTCCACCCACCTCGCTAATAACTAAGCATATACGAATCATTATGTGGGTTTCAAATAATTAGTTTTATGTTGCGTAGCATTTACTCACCTTGTCACAATACACTCGCACATCACCACACATGCACAGCCTTGATGAAGACTTTGGTCGAAACATGTGTGGGCTTTTTTCACATGTGAACACTAAATGTGCCAAGTTAACCACTAGCACTCATGTGCTCAATAAAACAAGATTTTGCAACAAACTCAAGGTGTAATGAACAAGATTTTGCAACAAACTCAAGGTGTAATGACCTGTCTCAATCCAATCTATACTAACAAGACATGAATGAAATCCAGCGCCAATACAAGAGTTGATAACAAAACCCTGTTTGTATTTACATTCTCTTGGAATTGGTGAGCTTGTCCCAAGCATACTCTGAACTTGGCTGCAGGATCAAACCCATTTTATAAGTAGACCACACATAGCGCAGGGATTTGCCTTTCCTCCTAGCTCTTCTTTCCAGTAATGTTATTTTGATTGTTAAAAACATTGCTTAGATATTCTTTTTAGAATATCTTTTTAGATTGGTTCTTATGTGGACAGGGCAAATTGACTTTACTGCAGGATTGCCTTCTAGTGTGATCAAAGCAGAGAGTGTTTACCAGGGAGGTCTTGAGGAAGTGAGAGCAAGCAATTTCACAGGAATTCAAATATTAACAAAGCAGCACAGTTGAGACTCAGGGGGGTGGGGGCAGAGAGGGGGAGGGCGGAAGGGTGTGGGGGAAACAACCTCTTTGGGCCAGTAACATCTCTGGCAAATTCTTATGGCTCACTTGCCCTCTTTCTTTTTCCTCATACCAGCTTTCACCAATACTCTATTTTATGGAGGAATCTTGAAAGTTACACAAGTCATGATCAATGTTCCCTATTATTTTTCTCTAAGTGTGGAAATTGTAGGCTTTTGTGTGCACATTTTCTTCCCTGTGCGCAAAGCCATTTTATGAGCATGCCTAGTTAGTGAACTACCATCTTTGAAGAGAATTTGGGGGGGGGGAGGAATTTCCCCTTGCCCAACTTGCGTCATTCTTTTCAAATCGGTGTAAAATTATTTCTTCACTTTTTCCGAAGATATAGGCTGATACAACGGTTTCTATTTGACTAGCAGATGTACCCGTTCTCCGAATGGGTTCTGTAGAAAGAAATTATAGCACTGATCCTGTAGGTTGCTGTTCCAATTCGATTATTTATCGTTTGATGTGCTTTGCACCCTAAAGTAAACTGCAGTGAGATTGGGCGTGTGTGACTGGCTGACATACCCAGCAGCAGACTTTGGAGGAAGGCGAGAGTTGATGTGCTGCTTCATACTTGGACCTTCTGTCCTCTCTCCATACCTGCCGCCTCACCCTGGCATGGTGCAGTTCATTGCGGTGCAAATATCTTGTAAACTGTGCATCCTAGTCCCTGGATCTCAAGTATTGGCCCTCGTGTCGGGACCAGTCCTTCTACAGCCACATTGATGTTTCATTGATTTTAGGCAACCTTCTTATGTGTGAAGGTCATGTAGCTAGTAATGTCCGGAGAGTCCTAATTATGCAAGATTTGGTAAAGATTGGTGAAACAACGTGGAATTGATAAGGAACACTGCTTTGCCAAGCCACAAACACATTTTTACTTGTGCTGAAATCCGGGGATCGGGGTGGGGATGCCAAATGCCATGTAGCTAGTAATGTCTGAAGGGTCCTGAACAGGTAACTATGGAAAATTTGGTGCAGATTGGTGAAACGGTTTGGAATTGTATGAGGAACGCTTCGCCACAAACAAATGTTGACTTTTTTCTGAAATCCAGGGAATGAGGTGCAGTGTCTAAATGTCATGTAGCCAGTAATATCCAGAGGGTCCTAACCTGCAACTATAACTTTGCTCTCCCTGGACAAATCCTCACCAAACTTTGCAAAAAAAGTATATGGGTCACTCTGAATGTTTTTTCAACGTTTGGTGAGGTTTGGTTCAGGGGGGGCAAAGTTATATGGAGGGGTCCCAAAACTTCTTTTTTTTCCCATAGACTGAATAAGGAAAAAACTTTGCTCACGCCTGCAGCCCAAACCGCTGGACAGATTGGTGAAAATCCGTCCAGTAGTTTTTAAAAAAATGACAAAAAGTAGGTCACAAAAAATGTGTGATATCTATGTTTGGTCCGCGGACACACTTCCCTGTTGGCTCCACGGACAGTGTCCTGACTGGCCAACCGGCTTGCGTCATGTCCGCGGGCATGCAATGTGTTTGCTGTTTGGACGGTGAAGAGCGTGAAGCGCGTCAGATTTTCGGGAACGCCCGCCATCTTGGATTCGCGGACGTCCGTGGACAGCGCAGTGAAACTTGGTGGAAAAATACTATTTAGTAGAGTGTGTTGTTGTGTAAAACTGTTTGGGGAGGGTGGGGGAGTAAGAGATGGGTTACATGTTGTATTTATTTAGGTGGTAGACCCCCATGTTGTGTTCGCTTCGCCTGTCCGTATGGTTCGTAGGCAAGTTGAAACTGTTCTAGGAAAACACGCAGTGTCCTGAAATGTTCGAAAATAAACAAAATGGGTGTGTCCTGAGGACGGTAAACCTGTCCGTTCTGTTGGCAGGCAAGTTGAATCTGTTCTAAGAACACATCATGTGTCCTGGGATGTTCGTCAATAAACAAAATGGGGGTGTCCTGAGGACGGTGAATGTTCGTCAATAAACAAAATGGGGGTGTCCTGAGGACGGTATGCCTGTCCGTACTGTTCGCAAGCAAGTTCAAATTGTTCTAAGAACACATGAAGTGTCCTGGGATGTTTGGAAATAAACGAAATGGGGGTGTTCTGAGGACACTACGCCTGAACGTATTGTTTGCAAGCAAGCTGAAACTGTTCTAAGAACACTTGTGGTGTCCTGAAATGTTCATAAATAAACAAAATGGGGGTGTCGTGAGTACGCTAAACCTGTCCGTACTGTGTCCTTAGAACACACGCGGTGTCCTGAAATGTTCGAAAATAAACTAAATGGATGTGTCCGTTTTGTCCGCAGGCAAGTTGAAACTGTTCTAATAACACATGCAGTGTCCTGAAATGTTCGTAAATGGACGAAATGGGGGTGTCCTGAGGACGCTGTCCGTATTGTTCGCTGGCAAGATGAAATTGTTTTAAGAACACATCATGTGTCCTGGGATGTTTGTAAATAAACAAAATGGGGGTGTCCTGAGGACGCTATGTCTGTCCGTACTGTTCGTAGGCAAGTTGAAAATGTTCTAAGAACACTCATCATGTCCATGGACATTAAAAATGCCCATATGGCATAGTTAAAATGTTTGACTCTATGGGTGTGATATGCTGCGGTGGTTGTATAGTGGCTTATAACTTTGGGATCCAAGAACAAATTTATAAGCAACAAAGTTATAAGCCACTATTGGTATGATTTGCTGTGATGGTTGTACTGCTTATAATATACTTACTGTTTGGTTTAGTAACTGGAGTACATGTATTTCTTGTTCATTTCTGTGATAAAAGAAAAGATCATGTTAGTATTGGTATTTTGTAACGACTTATAACATTGAATAATCAACATTTTTTTTTGTTACCCTCATATTTAGTAGATTACAAATCAGTGTATTGTGCAATTTGCTCAGTTTCTGTGTTTGTTGCTAAAATCATTGGGTCTGTGGGAGAAAAAAAATCCATGTTGGATTAAAAAAAAAAAAACTTTTTTTGTTATGCTACAGTCTATTTGTTGGTTTGTTTCCAGTGTTCACTTGTTGTTTCTGGCTAATGATTTATATATTGGCTTGTTGCAGATTTTTGGAGCAGTTAGATACCTGTTGGCATATTCTAACAGTCTATTTTTTGTTATAATGTAGTGGTATTGATTTATCTGTTTAGTTGTTGTAGACTCTTGGGGCAGTTAGATACCTGTTGGCGTATTCTAACTGTCTATTTCTTGTTATATGTAGTGGTATTGATTTATCTGTTTGGTTATTGAAAATCTTGGGGCAGTTAGATACCAGTTGGCGTATTCTAACTATCTATTTTTAGATATAATTTAATAGCATTCATTTATCTGTTTAGTTGTTGTAGAATCTTGGGGCAGTTGTATAGCTGTTGGCATATTGTAACAGTTTATAGTTTTTTAATAGAAGTTTAGTTGATGTTTAAGTACAGTTTAGTTAATACATTTTGGTTTTAAGAAGATTAAATAAGTGTTTGTAAGATTTGCAGGTAATCTCTGCTTTAGAGTAATGGTACTATCATTACATTAGAACCATCCACATTTATTTTTTTATATATGCAGTATAGTGACCTGCATTGGTTGTGGCTCCTGTGTGGTAGATTATACCTATTGTTGTGAAGGTTTTCTTACCAAGTGATACTTGACAATGTGTGAATCCAGTCAGCTTGCAGTTGTTTTTGGTACCATCTGCATTGTAATGTAGAAGCATTAGTATCACATATTTACTATGTGTTTGTATTAGTAAGGTGTAGCGATTATCCGAATTGCAGGTAGTACATAATCTACCATGGTTTGCATTTTGTACAAGTTGCTGAAATGGAACGCATTCACAATTAGGTATTGATACATACACAAAGCGCTCATTGGGGATTTGTCCTTGTGTCACATTATTGCAGAGAGTGCATGGAAGATTTCAGTTATAGGTATGTTTTTGTTTTCCAGTACTTGTAGTAAGTACATTAGAAATTCTTGTGGATCTTCCTGTGAGTTTATAGTGAATTTCACCATTCCAGCACAGTAGTCCTATTGTTGTCTTATTCTATACATGTTGTCAGGATTGTTTGTTGCGTTACTATGAAGTACTAACATTTGCAAACACAATTGGTCTGTACTGTGTAAGTAAATGTTGTCAACAATTGGTGGTAATTGAAATAGAATATTCACTGCTACATTTGCATAACAACTTACACCAATTACATTTGAAAGTTTAAATGGACCGGATAGTTCTGTATCTGAGTGCTTTTTTTGAGTTTGTCTTCCTTTTTTGAAGAAGTACCTGGTTCACTTTCCCTAATAGTTTCTTTTCTGTTTGTGATACTTGATGAAGTATTCGTTTTTTTTATTCTCTTTGGAGGATTTTCAGTTACATCCTGTTGCATTTCTGTTTGATTTAGTTTTCTTTTAGAACATTTTACTTTTTGTGGAACAGGATGTTTTTAGATGGGGGGGTGTATAGTGAACGAAGTCTATTGTATTCTAAAATGCAAGGAATATCGGCTTTTACTTTACTTGCATCAAAGTTGATTAAAAATAGACCGTCAAGTGTACGTAACCGTGATAGTGCTACGTAGCTCATGCTTTCTTTAAAGACTGTGTTACCAATGTCTATCAATGCTTTGTCTAGGGTAAGACTTTGTGATTTATGAATAGTGACTGCGTATGCAAGAGTTAGAGAAAATTGTTCTCTGCGTACATACATGTCTTTGAAGAGAAGGAATCGAGCTGTTGAGCGTCCTATTCTTTTCACTTCTGAAAGTTTGTCAAAGAGAATATTGACAAACTGAATGTTTTTGTCACGTGGGTATGTTTGAAAGCCAACAACTGTACCCAGTGATCCATTGACTAGTCCTTGATCCACGTCAAGGTTACGTGTAAGCATTACTCTGCAATTTAAGGATAATTTTAATATGTTTTCCAATCCAGCTGTGTTGGAGATTGAATTTTCTAACTATTTAGTCTTGTTGTGGCTTGTTCACACATGGGTAGTGTCATACCATGTATGTCTAGTTTGTCTGTGGCGTTAATTTAAATTATTGGTTGCATTTCTTTTTTTAACATTGTTTCATTTAATTTGAAACAGCTTGCAAGAGTTGGCATTAAGGCAATACAATTGACATTTTTGTGGGCTAATTGTTCGATAACATCCGTAGCACATCCTTAGCACATGCATTATCACCATAAAGTGCATGAATGTGCCGGGTTTTCAATATTGCTTGTGCTTCTTGAGATAATCTACCAACTGTAATACTTTTTAAGATGTTGGCATAAGTGAGATCTGCAGATTGCCACATGTTTTCTGTTAATTCTCTGTATTGGAAATGTTGCCAAAGGTTGACATTTCCTATGCTGCCAACAGTTTTACGGCAGAGTTTGTGTCCTAAGGTTTTAAAAATAGGCCCACCTTTCACTGGTGTCAATTGAAGAAGATCTCCGAAAACAATAATGTGTTTTCCTCCAAAGAGCTCTTCGTAGTTTGTTTTAAGTACTTCTTATAATCTGAGGTAAATCAAAGCCAACATTAGGTTGGAGACCATGCTCACTTCATCTATTAGTAGCATTTTAATTTGTTTTAATACTCTGCTTAGTTCCATTGCAGCTTCTGTAGAAAGTTTGTGATAGTCTAATTTGTTTTGGTGTTCTACTGGCAGGAGTAGTAATTGGTGTAAAGTGACACCGCCTATGTTGTAGGCAGCTAAACCTGTGGGGGCAAACAGCTGACAGTTTGTTGTTTGTCAATTGTTGAAGGAATTTACTGATGATTTTGATTAAGAATGGTTTGCCAGAACCAGCTTCACCACTGATGTACAGTAGTATAGGTTTGTAATTTTGGCAGGTGCATTCTTTGTTTTCATGTTGTACACCATGTGCAATTTCTTTTCTTACTTCTTGAAAAATGCTACATTGCTTATTGTTTAGTTTTGATTGTAGTATATTTGTCTTCTTTATCATCATACGGACACATGGTGTTTTCTACTTCTGTCATAGCTAATTCTGCCTCATTTGTTATTAGTGGCTCTCCCAGTGGTTCTTGGCTTCCTGTTACAGAAGGTTGACTACTGTCAGGAGTGTCCTTATCTAGTTGGGCCTGGAGTTCTTATTCGTGTTGCTGTTCATTGTGCAACATTGTTTTGTACTGTGTAAAGTTTACATCGGTTATAGTGCTTTCATTTGCTTTGAAAGCGTCTTCATAGGAGTCATAGTTATCTAGTATTTCTTCTTCTTTTCTTCATGGTTTAAAGAGTTGTAGCAGGGACATGTAATATAGTTCTTTATGTTGAGGAGTCTTTAATGACAATTTGATATGATTAATTAAATTTGGTTTGAGTTTTATTAAGCTGCCTTCACAATTTGACACTCTGTATCTACCTTTTATTTCATTGGGTTTTATATTATTTTTGTATGTGAAGTTCTGAGCTATGTGGTATAGACACATGGTTTCCAAAGTGGTACTTCAGGTTGGGTAGTGTGTCCAGCAAATTGTTTTTTAAAATGTCTTGGCTGTTGGTATCATGTTTGGCTATTGTTTCTATATCGTCGTATGATTTCAGAACTTTTTTTCTAGATTTAGCAGGACCAAGACTTAGCCATACTATATTTTCAGATTTTCCATACAAAGCAGTACTGGTTAAACGATCTGCTGCTTCGCAGGAGCCACACACTCTATGGGAGAGCATTTTTATGGCCAAGCTGTATAATTTCTGAGACAGTGTTTTGTCTGATGACAGGTCATTCCAGAGGTCTTGGAGCTGTTTTTTTCTGCTTTGGTTAAGTATGCTGTAACATATCGTGCAACTGCAGTGGAATTGTCTGCAATGTACTGCACATCTATGTTTGCATTCCATAAGTGGGCAATGATTGCATTGTAATCATTGATATATTTTTCTTCTTCTGTTCTTTTTATGTAATATGTATTTTTTGGTGATTTACCTTTGACACTATGTCTAACTGAAGACATGAAGTTGTTTACTTGACCTGTTTTTGTAACCGGTTTAGGGAAACCAAAGCAGCATTTGGTGTAGTATTTCCCTTTGTTTTTGTATTTGCGATGACAATATTTGCCACATTTGTGTCTTTGAAATTGTAAAATGTGTGCATGAAGATCACTATTTGTTGCTTCCGATGGAATTTCACAAGTGACATATTTTTCAATAAACTGTAACACAGTGGCATCATTGTCTTGACCAAATTTAGGAGAATCTTTAATCCATTATAGCATGTGGATATGTGATGCTCATCTGGCTTGGTATTCTTTTCTCCAAAAGAAGTGTTGCACTTCTCCGAGGGGAGGAACAGTTTTATTACAAATAAAGTGTAGCATAGCAATGAAGCGATGGTGAAACTATCTTGAAACATTAACAGGATCTAGAGAACAAAGTTCTCCAGGTGTTAGTATATCTGTTTGTTTTGTTTTTGTTTGACATGCGTAGGAAATCATGTAAATCTTCCCATGCATATTCTGCACAACTTAATGTAACAAACCAAGTGGGTGGGCTAAGGTTTCTTATCATACAACGTACATCTCCATAACGTCGAAACCAGTACTCTTTAGTACCACACATGTTTGCTAATAGATTTGTAATATTTGATTGTAAAACCTCATCTTTTTGTTGCACTTTTTGTAATAAATGTGTAGCTGACATATTTTGAAAGTGGATCCCGATTTTAATGTGTGTGCAACTCCGTAACATAAAGTTGCTAGTTCACTTTCAAAGAGTAGGTGTAATATGTATTCCACATTTTGTCTAAATCTGGGATCTTCAGAATACATCCTCAACGAGCTGTATTCTGATGCTGTTATTTGAATAGGTCTATCATCGTACCTTCCTCCTTTGCCAGTAGGAAAGAGTAGAGGAAAAGCACATGCTTCTATACTTTGTTCCCATATGCTGATTGGTGATCCTTTTGTTTGTCGTGTTTGGTACGTTTCTAGTGCATCTTCTACAGTGTCATTAGAGTGCAATGGATGAATTGTATAATGGTCTAAAGTATTGGATACTGTAGCAGGATCTAGGAGCTCAAATTGACCAGCTTCTTGTGACTCTTGAATTATTTCAGTGGTATCCTTCAAGGTTTCTTCAATATTAATTTCTTTGTAGTATTCATTATTGTCTTTTAGATATTGCAAGGCTTGTCTAACTTTATGTAAATCTACCAGTTTTTGCCAATTTTTTTGTCTTTTGTAGGTACACCATTTACTAAGATAATTTAAAGATTGCTCCATTGGACGTTGCACTCCCAGAGTGTGCACATTTTGCTTTAGATCTAATGCTAAATACACTACTTTTCCACAAATACCTTTCACTAATTCAAAGGGTTGTAATTTTGCTGTTTTTGGTTTAAGGCGTATTATTGCTTGAAAGGGGTGCACTGTTTGAATTATGATGCTCTCATATAAATTGAGTTGTTGTAGGGGTTTTGGTAGTGGAAATTATTCCAAATTATTTGTGATAGCACGTGAAGGAGTTTGGTTGTTGTCAAGTTTTGTAGTGCAGTAACTGCAAAGTATTAAGGGGTCAGTTATTTCATATTTGTTTTCTGCTATAAGGTAGAGAGCTAATTCAAACCATTTAGAATCTTCATTGTCTTCTATTTTGTATTTTAGGTCTACACTTTTTGTGTTACTTTCATAAAATGTTCTGCGGCAACATACACACACATGGTTTGGTATTTCAGCAGATGTACTTTTAAATTTCAGTATTTCTTTTTTGTACGTGTGTAGTAGAAGGTTGCCATGCATGGAATTGTTGCTAATTCGCTTTAAAGCTATTTCATTCTGTAAGTGGCTTTCACTTCCAAAATATTTTTTCTGGATATATTCGATTTCTTCAAGTAGGTCTTTTGCTGTACCATGTAGAAGAATGTTATTTAAATTGGCTAGTGCTAAAGCAGGACTTTTAGCATAGTACAGTTTATAGACTAGATTTCTTATAGTTGAATGATGTGTTGATATCATTTTGATATAGTGGAAGGTTGTTTTGCAAGTAGGTCCTGAAATGCAGGCCAATGAATGTCCTTGTAGTCCTGTGTACTTGCGCACTGGACAGGTATCCATATTTTGTAGTACTTTAATTTTGATTTTGTCTTTGCCTTTCACATATTGATTGAGTAATTGGCGTAAAGACTGAAATATTTTCTGGGAATGTTACACATTGACGTGCATAGCCATTTGTATACTAGATGTTCTGATTCAGTTGAATGGAGAGGTCATTCTAAGTTTTCTGGGGATATTTTGTAAGCAGTATTTCTTGTTCCATTATGGTATTATTAACTTTTTCATAACCTCGTCCACTGCTATGTATATGGCAATTGTATTTGTTTGCTTTTGTTTGTATGCTTCATTAAAATATGGTTCTGTGCTTGTAGTGTGACTCCCCTCACCTCCACAGATACTTAAGAAGTTATTTCTGTTGACATTTCGTTTATTGAGAAGTCTTTTTTGTAATTTAGTCATTAGTTTTGTTAGTGGTTTCATTTTGTTTAACAGTAAAATAATTAACTTTCTTTTGAGAAGGATTGCACTGTCTATGAACGCTTCTAAGATTAATTCCCTACGATAGGTTTTAAGGGTTGTGCCTGATGTGTCTCCTGTTTTTATAAGATTTTGAAGGACTCTGTGACGACACATTTTTGCTAAAATACTTTTTCTGGTATGCTTACTTGGCACTATATCAAGATTTATAGGAGCAGTTTTATCTGTAGTGGTAGCTGAATTCTTGTTCATTGTTTTCTGGTTCGTTTTACATTTTGATAGAGGAGGCAAAGTTTCTGTACTTCAAGCTTGTTTTGTTTTGCTAAATGACTGTATTAGCTGTTTTGTTTGAACTTTTTTTTTACAAATTCTGCTAGAGATGGATGCTTATTTTGGACACTTCTATTTTCATTTGCTCTGCTTCTGCGTTGCTTTCTACGGACTTGATTTTTGGTAGGCATTTTTTAGGGTTTATTGAAAAAAATAAAGAAGGTATGGGTTGGGGTGTTCTGCAATGTATGTGTGCTGTGTGCATGAGTGTCTGAGTATGATGCTAAAGATGATTGTGATGGTGTGTGATTGTGCATTGGGCAACTACAACTATTTGGGATGGGTATTCTTGAATTTATGTGCTACTAAACTGGGGTTCAGATGACAGTAGAAAGTAAGCTAGTGGTGTGGAGAAGTACAAATAGTAAATCTAATGGTATACAATGAAAACAGTTGTTTGTTCTATAATATCAAAATTCTAGGGGCTGAGTTGAGTCATTTGTGCGCCGAAAAATAGGAATCTGTACGCCATGCTGCCTGTAAATCTCTTTTTAAGAAATGGGGATTTGTGGACAGAATGGTGCACAATCTCTATTTTTAGGCGCAGAAATAGCATGAATTAACCTTACAGTGTGTTTGAGTTATAGTACAAATATTATGGTGGTATTTAACTTACTTTTTTTCTGGAATGAGCAGGTTTGTTCCCAGTTGTTGTTTGTACTTCAAATTCTGCTGCTTCTTTTCAGGAGAGTGGTCTTCACTGCAATTGTAAAGGAAAGAAATTAGTAATTTTGTTTGTATATATCACTGATTTTAATTTAGACATTGATTTTTATGTTTTTGTACAAGTATTGTTGTTTGATATTTGAACATGGTGTCTGAATGCTATTTTGTTTGAGTATGTTAACTCTTTATATTGTGCTTTAAATATGTTCAACATGCTTTGCAAATGTGTGTGTAAAAAGAAATTAAATAGCAGATAGGTTTGGAAGTGACAGTTGATTATAGGAGATGGGGAAAATGACAGTAAATTTATTTTATAGGTTATACAAGCTAAAAGTCAGTTAAATTGTTTATATGAATCTATAAGAATTGTACGTGTACTATACAGAAAATATGCATACCTGTATTTTGTATTCATGCATATGGATATGCATGCAGCTGCAAGTAGAAATCTTGGAGACTTGTACAGTATTTCTTGTTGAAGGTGCTTTTCAATGATATGACACTTGTACTCAGAGAGATTAACAGTACATTTGAAGTGCTGATCTATGATGATGCAGTTGGATGTAGAGGTCTTGGATGTGATTGGTGGATGGTCGTGTGACTGCTTAGCTATATCCAATGAGGGAATGGAAATGGTAGAAGGACTGTCCATGTTACGATATGTCCGCGGACATGGCGGAGGTCCGCGGACATCCCGTGTTACATCCAGGGATTTTGGGGTGGGGAGGCATGCAACTGAGAATTAGCAGAGCAAGGGATTGGTCAGTAAGGTTTAGTGGGTGTGTTCTGCCAGGAGAGAGTTTCTCAGATACTCTTTTTGTTGAGAGAAGAACAGATAGCTATGGATGTGTGTTTCAGAAAACAGATTGTTTGGATTTTGGGAGACTCGTGGATACATTGGTTGAAGGTGCATGCAGAAAGCTGTGGAGTAGCTGTAGATCCTGGATTCCCATATGTGGAAGTGCACTGGCATGGAGTACATGGAATTAAGTGGTTGGACTTGCTACCTCTCTGTGCTACTTTGGAGACAGAGCAACATCCAGACATAATTGTAATTCATTGTGGAGGGAACAGTTTAGGACATGTGTCTGGAATTTCTTTGCAATTTGTAATGAAAGAAGGACTTGGGATGGTCATGGACATGTTTCCAAATTCTTAAGTAATTTTTGCACGGATTGCGCAGAGACAAATGTGGCTTTGTTCTTCTTCATTTGGTCCACAAATGGAAAAAGCAAGGCGCAATGTCAATAAGGCTGTTTGTGGTTTTCTAAGATGTTGGCATGTCCTCTTTTCACAATGAAAATATTATGTTTCATAGCACATACATTTTTTGCAAAGATGGAGTCCATCTTACTTATGCTGGCAATCAGATTTTTCTGAGAAATGTAGAAAATGCATTGCGACCTTTTTTGGAATTACAGCATCCATTTTGTAGTAGGTGTTGAGCATTTCAAATTTTTCAAACACAAACGAACACCACCAAAAGGCTCTTTTCAGAGCCACCACTTCCTCCCAGACCAAACGGCAATGGTTATGAGATGTTCGCGGACTGTCCGCGGACTTCTAAAAAATACAGAAGGCCCTGCTTCATTTATTTTCACTTCTATTTTTAAACTGTGAAAGGCCGCTCTGAAAAGAGCCTTTTTATTTTATTTTTGTTTTATATTTTTATTGTTTTTTTTATACACAACACACTAGGAGAGGAGGGAAAAGGAGGGTGAGGGAGGTCTCCAACCACGGGGATAAGAAAGGGCGGGTGGAGAGAGGAAGATGTAGAGTGGGCTGGTCTTCTCATGCTCTGAGACCAGAGTCTCAAAAGCACTTCGAAGTCTCTCCCCCCGGCAGAGTACTGCGTCACAGTACATACACACAACTGTGACCCTCGAAAGGTAAGGGTCATCAGTATTGTGAATGGCCTGTGAGGCAGCTGGAGGAATACGCTGTCCCACAGGAGTGTTCCTTGTGGTGACAGGATCGGAGATGCTTGTGGTCTCGTGCAGAAGGGATGTGACCTAGCAGTTCGGGCTGGACTGCCCCTTTTGGGGTAGGACCAAGTGTGATTTGCATATGGTTTTTCCCCTTCTGTAATGGCTTGGCAGGCTGCAAAACGATGGTCTGGAGGGTTGCCCAGAGCTTTGCCCGTGGTTATGATTAATTCAAAACCTTCCAGCCATCACCTTTCTGTTTTGCCAGTGACAGGATCGGAAACAGAGGATGTAGTAGAAGAAGTCAACCTACTACGCTCTTCGCAAGGTACTACCGTGCGAATGGCCCCAGAGTGGAACAACCTTAGGTGTCGCTTCATAGTAGTCGTACCAAAGCTGTACGAACCAGGCCTCCGCGACTGAGCACAATTTTGCACTCTTTGCAGGTGACTTGGTTCGCACGTACCTTAGGTCCGTTACCATGAATGGTAAATACCCGCCACACCCAAGACTCACACCGAGTGCTGGTAGTAGGGAGTTCTTCTACCTCATTCTCGTCATCCTCTTCATCCTCCTCTGCATCCTCACTCCTGTTCCCCTCTTCCGCCCTTGGGGGGTGCGGGTGGTGGAGGGGGATGGGTGGTGCTCAGGCAGATGTAGCACCAAGTGGCAGTACTGCAGCCATGGATGCCATCAGGTTTCAGATGAAAATCTGGAAAGTTGGCAGCAAAATGCACTGTGTTTTGTAAGATAGCCAGAAACGCAATGAGAATGAGCTCTAGGGTGTGGCCTTTTATAGGGGTGCTGTGCGCGGTTCACAGACACATGCACTGTCCGCGGACAGATCGAACACCAAAAAAAGGTTCAAAAAGTCCACAAAAAGTATGTAGAAACTCAGGATTACTGTCTGGGACTTGTGCTATGGTTATTTATTATTGAACAATATTGTGGATTGCCTGAAAAGGTAGTTTTAAATTGTTCGGGGACACTAACTTTGTCCGCAGTCACAACACACGCTCAGCGTGGGCGCGGTCACATGATAGCTTTGCAAACATGTCCGCAAAGGGAACCGGTGTCCGCAGGACACCAAATGCACGAGAACTGCTTTGCGCATGTGCGTTGGTGTTCTACAGACACTGTTCGGGTCCTGAAACAAATTAAAAGTGCGACGCAAGCGAAACGAACAGTTACGAACAGGCATTTGTTCTTAGAACAGTTTCAATCCGCTTGCGAACAATACGGGCAGGCATAGCGTCCTCGGGACACCCCCATTTTGTTTATTTACAAACATCTCAGGACACCGCGTGTGTTCTTAGAATAGTTTCAACTCGCTTGCGAACTATACGGACAGCGTCCTCAGGGCAACCCCATTTTGATAATTTACGCACATTTCAGGATATTGCTTGTGTTCTTAGAACAGTTTCAACTCCCCTGCGAACAATACGGACAGCGTCCTCAGGACACCCCCCATTTTGTTTACTTACAAACATTCTGGAACACTTGATGTGTTCTTAGAACAGTTTCAATCTGCCTACGAACAGCACGGTCAGGTCTAGTGTCCTCTGGACACCCCCATTTTGTTTATTTACAAACTTTTCAGGACACCGCGTGTGTTACTTTGATTGCGGACATCTCGGACACCGAATGTGTTGTAAGAACAGATTGGACTTGTTTGCGAACATTACAGACAGGCATAATGTTCTTAGAGCATCTCCATTTTGGTTAATTGCGGATATCCCGGGCATCTCGTGTGTTCTTAGAACAGTTTCAACTTGCTAGCGAACAGTACGGACAGGTATAGTGTTCTTAGGACACCTCCATTTTCGTTTCTTCACGGACATTCCGGACATCCGCGCTGTCCACGGACATCTGAACTGCTTTTTTTTTAAAAAAAAAAAGAAGAAATGAATTAGGACACAATATAATAATTTAACTTTATTATGTATGGTTGTTAAATTTATGACAGAGAAGGTGAAGCAGAAACTGAGACAAACACAGGAGAATTGGGGGTTTCAATAGGATTCATATGAGGTGAAGAAGGGATCATCAAAACGTTTTGGTTCATGGAGAGGGTTTGGGGATAATTAACTGGGATATGGCGAGGGGGGACAGGTACATGTGGGACAATGGTATGTAGTTTTTTGTTTCAAGTGATCCTCCACAAAGTTTTTTAAATTGTTGAAATTTGCCATGAGTAGGTCCATTTTTTTCTTCCATGTGCTGGAGAGTCTTATCCAATATTTCTTTTTGTTCACTATTTTCAATGTCTGTATGTCTGTACAAAAAAAATGTATATGTTAAATGTATATAAAATAATATTTATTAATTGGTTTATATAGTAAAGTGTCTACCATTAGGTTCACTATCTTCCGACATTTCCTCACGTAGGAAATGCACCTCTAGCCACTCCAGAGTACTAGACATTTCTGTGAGAAAAAAAAAAATCACTTTTTTTGTATCCAATACAGAAAGTTTAGAAATATGAGTAACAGGTGTGTTCTTACTGGTCTGTAGATCTGTTGTTGCTCTTAGTTGTGGAGTTTCTGTGAGGTAATCATGTTGGAAGCCTCTTTCTTTTTTTGGTATATTCTATTTTAGAACATATTGTATTTAAATGAATGGGTAATGTGTTATATATATATATATATATATATATATATATATATATATATATATATATATATATATATATATATATATATATATATATATATATATATGGGTTACACTTCTTATTTATTACTACATATAATGTGTATGTGTGCTGGTTTGTGAATGTGTACAATGTTCATATGTTATGATATAACAATTAAACATACATTTGTGATGTCATCTTTGATGTCCTGGGTGTTAGTCTTAGCAGTGCACTGTGATGGCGCGAGTTATGGTTGCTTAACTTACCATAACTGGTGAATTTCAGGGGTTTTTCGGTTTTACTTGGAACCATAACGTCCCTTTAACAAAGTTTTTTTACTGAATTTCATAGGTTTTTAGTAGCGCAACTTAACCATAACGTCCCTTTAACAAAGTTTTGTTCACTGAATAAATATATTCACTGAAAAAAATTGTTAAAGTGACGTTATGGTTACAAGTAAAACCGAAAAACCTCAGAAATTTGCCAGTTATGGTAAGCTAAGCAACCATAACTTGCGACACCACTCTGCACTGCTTAGACAAACACCCAGGACATCAAAGATGACATCACATGTTTGGGCCACTTGTTTTTGTTCACTGACATATCTAGGTTAGGTGTTTTTCTTCACAGACAGTCAGAATATTAAAAATCAAAAGATGCCATAAATCTAGACGTTAACCTTGTATGTTCTCAAAGTACTTTCCTTAGATTTTGGTCTCAGCTCATGGTGCACATACATGGGGCAAAAAGCAGGCCTCAAACACACAATTTATAAACTGGATGCACTTTGGATCACATACACAAACTATGCTGATGATACCCAGGTGCTCCTTGCTCTTACAGGAATTTATCACCAAGACGCTACAACCCTACAGAAAAGCTACTCAACCATCCAAGCCTGGATGGCCACAAATGGCCTATGCCTCAATGGGGACAAGACCGAAATTCCCATTCTTGTCCAAAAATCCACTCTAGCTAACCTTCACTTGCTCGAATTAACTTCCACATCGACATCTGTGTCATCCCGGTCTTATCCTCTGTTAAAACCTTAGGGGTCCACATTGATGCCACTGTCCATGGACAAGCAAGTCAGCGCTATTGTCTCTGCCTCTGCCCTGAGCACTAAACCCATTAATGCTATAAAGCCGTTCCTAACTAAGGACAACTGTCTCTCTATTGCTAAAGCTACTATAGGGGCCAAGCTGGATTACTGCAAGGCACTCATAGCCGGCACCTCCAAAAAAAACTTATCCAGACTCCAAATTACCCAAAATAACTCACTCAGAGCAGCCCTAAGTATACCTAAAAGAGACCACATCACACAAGCGAAAAAGACTGTACACTGGCTCCCAGTCAAAGACCGCATTACGTACAAAATTCTCACAACCACCCAAAAATGCATTAACTACACAGCACCATCCTACCTCTCAGACACACTATCCAGATCACACTCAACCAGGCCCACTAGATTATGCTACTCCAACCAACTCACTGTACCGAACCCCCAACAGGTGAAAGGCAGGAGGGATAGGTTTCCCGTACCGGTTCCATGTCATTTCATTGCGGGATGTTTTTTGCAGGGTTTTTTACTGAATTATTTTTTTTTCGCCTGGAAAAATCCATCTTTTTTTGGGGGGGTTCCCCCTAACCCCCCCATTTTCCCAAAAATGCGATGTGTTTTTTCGAAAAAAATTCGCGGTTAAAAAAAACCAGCAAAAAATCCCGCGACGAAAGGGCGTCGTACCCCCAAAGCTTGCCCCTAAGTTACAGAACGCGCTCCTACTGCACTCAGAGCTGAAACTTCTCTCCATGCATTCCGGAAAAACCTTAAAACTGCTCTCTTCAACTAACTGCCTAAACTTTCCCACCTCCCTATCCTCATGCTTCACTAACTGCTTATACTAACTGTACTTGGTATGCTTGTCTGTATTTGTATGTAACTAAGCTATTATCACCCACTGTAACAAGCGCCACAATGCCTTTGGGCTGTTGTGCACTCAACAAATGTGAAGAAATAAACACATTTGTATGCATGAAGATGAACTTTAATGTTATTAACATTTCCCAGTGATGCTGTTTCTTTCTTCCTTACTTTAATTTCCCTGTATGTGCCTCTGATTTGTATGCATTGTGGGTCTTCATATGTATGTGTTGTACTAGCCCAAGTGTGTAGTAAGTCTTGAATTGTTAGCTAGTTATTACATGTTTATCATTACTCCAAACTCTGATAAGGTAGCATTCATTATTTTACTATCCAAAAGTACAAGATTATACATATTGCAGCCATTGCCTATGTTTATGTATGATTAGGTTCCTGTATTAACAACAACACTCCAATATAGTGTTTTGTTTGGATGAGTACATTCTTTAATAGATTAAGTAGTTCATGATAGGTCCCTCAATCACCCCTTCGACTTGTAACCAACATTATAAACACAACCCCTTGTAGGGACTTTTCATCAAAATTAATTTCATATGTGATATCAGTGATGTCATCAATTACATTTGTGATGTCCTGGGTGTTAGTCTTAGCAGTGCACGGTGGTGGCAGGAGTAATGGTTGCTTAGCTTACCATGACTGCTGAATTACTGAGTTTTTTTGGTTTTACTTGTAACCATAACTCCCCTTTAAACGTTTTTTCAGTGAATTTCATGGATTTTTACCAGTACATGCTAATTTCCTACAAATTACTAATATCATACTTACCCCAATATAGCAACATTGTTGTGCAATTTACAAAGTTTCACCTTAAAACTCTGCCATTTCCCACCTTCTAGCATCATTTTTAACACTTCTATACACTTTTTGCAACTCTTTCCACTGTTTTTGTGTCAGTCGACGTTTGTGAACGTCTGACATCATTGTGGACCTTCCGAACAGTGTCGCGTTACCACGCGCTCGCCATGATGTGTTTGCGAACGCATCCGCACTTGGCAATCTGGTCCGTGCTTCGCGGACAGTTCAGAACTGAACTTTCTACTGATCTAGGAACTTTTACGCTCAAAGGTTACCCCTTGCACAACTCCTACACCTATTCTTACTCATTACCCATTAACAATCTCGTACAGAGCACATACTTGGAAGAATATTAGCAAAACTGCTATTTTACTTAAAAACGGCATCAGCTATTGCCATCCCTCCTCCCCAAGAGGCACCACCACCAGCTGGAGGAACTACACAACATAAAAAGCGCAGTACTTCTAAAGACAATGAAGAGGACCAAGAAGATGCAGTAGAGGAAGTGCCTACCTCTAGCATCAAGAGAGAGAATCATGGGTGTGGCATTTCTTTACCACTGTTTGGAATGTACCAAAGGATAAAGCTACCAAAGTGAAATGCATTGAGTCCAACGTTGTACTCAGTCGCAGACTGCCTGGACAGTACTTCTACGGGACCACCTCCATGCGCTGCCACATCCAATCCAACACTGCAATGCTCTAAGAAAGGCTGTTCCTTTCTTAGCAAGTAGTAGACTGTCTTCCTCCACTTCATCTTCATCAACAAGTAGTATAACCACACAGCCTACTTCTATGGGACACAACATTCCACCAGCTACCTTGCAAGCAATAAAAGAAGCTGTTGATCCATATCTTTTGAAGACAACAGTCCCCTGTATGTACTGCAACACACCACTCTGCTGGGGGGGAGCAATTACGAAGTGCTTTTGAAGCTTTACTCAAGGAGCATGAGAAACACTGCCCCCACCTTAGATGTAACACACATGAAACATCTTCCTGCATTCACCTGCTCCTCCTTATTAGTGCTTGGCACCTCTTCCCTAATTTCCCTCCTCACCTTACGTCTAACATCTCCTGCAAAACATTTTAAAAAAAGAAAGGTTCCTTTAGGGACCCCCTTTCACAGTTAAAAAATAGAACAACAAAAATGTCATAGACTCCATCTACTTTACATTTCTCAGTAAAGTACATAGACTCAATACGTGTTTTGAACATTGCCATTAGCATTTTGTGTTATGCTAATGGGAATATTGTGGCGTTCATCCCCCGATCCAGGGACTGGAATGGGGGATAACGGCCCGCCAGCCCAAGTTATCTGCCCAAGCAAAGTGAGGGCGGATAACGAGGACTCTGCACCGTTATCTCCCATTCAAGCCCCGGCAATGAGGGATGAAGGCCATTAGCACCCCAGGTTGCCAAAGTGGTAACCAGGGGTGCTAAAATAAAAAAGGGATTTTTCTTCCTACACAGGGATGCACGCTGCGCCCCACTGTAGGAAGGAAAATACTGTTCCAAAATGGCCACCATGGAAAGGGAAGGCGGGCTCTATACAGAGCCCCTCTTCCCTTTCCATGGTGGCCTGCAGAAGGCGAAGAGAGAACCCTATGACCATATTAGCGCAAGCAATTTTTTTTCCCTTTCAAACCTATCCCAATTTCAAAAAACTTTACCACATAGCCGGTCGCTGGTGGACATGGCCACTTTATCCCCATTGGTCGCCTTTGTGGTCATGGCCAGTAGCCAGATTGTCCGGGTCATGACCTTATGCCCTGGCCCAGACAATCTGGCCACTGATCATGGCCACAGGGTATACCTCAGTCACCAAAGGTATATCACTGTTTTTTGTACCTACATTGTGACACT
Source organism: Ambystoma mexicanum (assembly GCF_040938575.1). Lineage (NCBI taxonomy): Eukaryota > Metazoa > Chordata > Amphibia > Caudata > Ambystomatidae > Ambystoma > Ambystoma mexicanum. The sequence goes on from NC_090941.1 coordinate 82,895,765, forward strand.
TGTCAAAAAATAAAACACAGACACATTTGCAAAACTATGCTTTCAGGCCCTTTCCATTGCTCTTTACACGAGTTTGCTGGAAATCCCCCAAATGGTTTATTTTTTCAAAAGTGTCAAAATGTACATCCATACAATAGTCATATAACTTAACCCCCACTTGACTAAATCCATTTAGACTTTGCACCAATATTCAAGGTTGGGTCACTAATCTTTCAGAAAACCTTTGTCCACATTCAGCAACAAAGTTATAAGCCATCTTGAGACCCCCTCTAAGCCATCTAATTATGTTGAGACACCCCCTCTGATTTAGCCCCCTCTTGACAAAATCCCAACAAACTTTACAAAAACCTTCATATCTACATCGATCTAAAATCGTTTTGCAAAACTTTTTGCAGATTTGTTAAATGGCACATTTTTTTATTTTAATTTTATTTTAATACATTTTATTACAAACTTTGTAAAAACTAAGAAAAACACAAACAAAAGGAAACATGTGCACAAAGAACAGCACTAATACATGAAAACAAAGTAAAATACGTCTAGCAATTCGTAACATTAAAAAACAATTATTCTTAATCAACCAAGATCACTGCGGGTAGAGGCAGCTTGTTCAACTCTATCATCACTAATCCATGGTACAATTCCCTCAGGGCTGTGCAGCTAGTTTTTCCTGACAAAGGATGCGCACAAGGGAGAATTTGTAGTCGAGAAAGATGAAAGGTGCCGGGAGCAGGAAGAGAAGTGGCAAAGCAAAAGAAGCAAGAGAGAATGAGCTCCTCCATTCATGGACTTTCCATTACAGTCTCTGTTTTACGACTCCTCTTTTTTTTGTTTTCTTTGAGCTTTGTGTCTTTAACGGTCTCCTAAGCTTCATTTTTGTTACCAGCAGCTTGTTCATTTCTTCCAGAAAACATGGTTGAGCAAAAACTACCTTCTTTTCTTCCCCGTCCAACATTCTCTTCCACCAATCTTCCCTGCTCATTGTGGCATATTTCATACATTCTTCTCCAAGATATCTTGTTCTTAAGTCTCATATTTGGGCAGAAAATCACCAGATGTTTTCGCGTCTCCTCATTTTTTAGACAAAAGCGGCAGGTGATAGCTTTCACTTGTCCTTTTTTTAATCTCTTTTGTGGCAAACAGATTCATACTAAACTTTAAGAAGATCTTCTACGAGCGTTGCATGGAAATATCATTAGGTACTTTGGCATTTAATTGTGTGCTTTGCTCTCTGTTGCAAAAGATCTCATACATACACGTTGAGCTCTCTGCTTTTTTCACTGCATTCAGATTGTTTGCTAATGTAACTTTGTTAGGCATTAGTTGTGCTAAAATCTTTTTGCTATTTTTTTTCTTCATTCCTTGAAGACACTATTTGGGGCCAATGTGTTCAGAATTTCAAATTGTGGTAGATTATCGGCTCCCAATGCCTTTCTATACAGTGTCAGAGTGTTCCACATCACTCGTGAATGGATTGAGGTTAAGCCCAGTTCATAACGTATGCACGCTGTGGGTGTGCTTTGTGGGAGCTATAGAATTATCTTCCAAAAGATGTTCTCACATTGTGACCACAGAGTGTATGGGCACCCCAACAGAGCTTCCGCACCGTGAATTAATGCTCGTATGACTTTTGATTTATAGAAATTCACCACAGACTTAAGGAAACATTTCCCAACCTTTTTGTGTAGAACCACCCCTTGAACTGCCCAAGCCTTAATCTTTGCTTTGATTTTTTGAACCATTGGCTCATCCATGATGTTGGCGTTGATTATAACTCCTAGATATGGTACCTGAGTTATGCAATTTAGTATCTCATTTCCGAGTTTCCATTGAAACTTTTTCTTCGTTTTTCTTTTACATCATTTCAGGTTTTTTAGTTGTAGGTTGTTTTTCTGCATTTATTTCTACACCGTTTTTGTCTGTATATGTTTTTAAGGCCGTCAATGTTCGCTGAAGACCTATTGGGGTCCTATCCAAAAGGACGATGTTGTCAGCATATATCATCCAGCTTATTTGCTTGCCATTTATTTTTGATGGGAAGGATGACACTTCCTCCATTGCTTCTCCCACATCTGAAATGACCAAGTTAAAGAGGGTAGATCCCAAAGGGAACCCTTGTTTTACTCCTCGTGATGTTTTTATGGGGCGCGACAGGGTCCTTCTTTGGTCGAAGCAGATTTTAACATATGTGTTTGAATGCAATTCTTTGATCGCCATGAGCAAACTAGGACGACAGTTCATCTTTGCCATCTTCGCCCACAGCTGCTCCCTGTCGACAGCATCAAATGCATGCGCTAGACCTAAGAATGCTAATTGGACAGTTGTTCCTTTCCTTATTGCCTCCATCTTTAACAGATTTGGTATTAGTAAGTTCAGCCAACTCCCCTTACAAAGCCCGTCTGAAATCAAAGGCTCCTGAGAGTTTAAACCATGATGTCCCTACCACATCAAGGAGAGCTATGGGCCGGTAATTCTTGGGGTCTGATCTTTGCCCGTTTTTAAATATGGGCACGATGATTGCAGCATTCCAATAAGTTGGTATCTTAGTTTCTTTCATTATCATCTTGAAGAGGATCTCACAGAACTCTGCCCATTCGTTCGGATGTTCCTGGAGCATTTAGTTTGTTATGGCGTCAGGGCCAGAGGGCCGAGGTGAACTAATTTTTGTATATCTTTCTTTGCAATCTTGATGTTCCAGCTCTTTAAGGGAGGAACAAGTAATTCCTTGTTTGTACCTTTTCTCTGAATAAGTTTGTATACTGGTGAATCCATTGCTCTTCCCTTACCGTGTTTGTCAGGATTGATCCTTGAGATGCTTCTGTCATTTGTGATGGGCCAGAATTCTCTTGTGTTTTTATTCTTTTTTTTTTTTTTAAAAATGTAATTTTTGTTTTTATTGAAACCTTTACAAAATGATAAAAGAGAAACTTAAGAACAACAACAAATAGAGTTACAGAATTATAGGATTTTGCGGAATGGCATGATTTTACAAATTTACAAGTTTAAGATGCATCATATTACTTTAATTTCATACACCATATTGGTGGAAAAAATAAAATTCAATGAGGTCAAAGATACTCTAAGATAAGTCTCATATTGACTTCAATCACAAATTATAATGAAAAAAATGGACATAAAATTCCTGTCATTCCTTAAATGGCCTATGCTATTCCAGCTCACAAACATTCCTTAGAAACGCAAGGGTTCTTATTTTTAGTGCCATTGATTTACCATGAAGAATTTCGAACCATAAAAGTTCACTATTTACTTGGGATATGTCCACCACAAATGGTTCAAAGTATTCGATTCTTTTTGGAAGTAGTTTTGGACACATTAAAAGCAGGTGTTATAAAGTTTCCTTTTCTCCTGATATCAGGTTGTATCTGCAAAATTTGTATTCTCCAACTGTGGGATATCGAATGTTTCGTATTTCCTGTGTATGTGATCTAAATCTCATTGCGCTATTTCTAATTGAACGTGAAGGGTATTTTAGCATGTGTGATTCGGGTTCTGGGAACCATTTCCACAACAAGACAATCTGAACATATAACTTTGAATTTAAAAGTGCAGGGTTGTTCCCCACCCAATGGAATGCTTTTATCAAAGATTTCAATTTCAAAGGTTTATCAATGAGAATTTGTTGTGACAATCCCAAATTCATTAATGAACGTTCCACTCCATCATTCAGCATACACATAAAATAGCCAGTATTGTCATCTGCTAATTTACGGTAAATGCGGTTACTTTCACTGGTCAGACATCTCCTTAGTAAGGCAGCTTTTCTCCATAACATACAACTTTCCAATGAAGACAAGCCAAGCTCGTACCTGATTTTTTCAAATGGAATGCATTTTGGCATGAAAAACAAAAATGTCTCCATATCTTGGCTTCAATTGACTTTAAATATGGTGTTAATAAGTCCAGGAGAATCTAGACCATAACTTAGACAAGGGATTATTTTTTTGCTAAAGAATTCAATAAAAGCATGTATAGAATATCTCCCATATTTCCTTTCAATAATTTTTAACTGTTTAGCTGTATGGGAGTCCTTCTGTTTCAGACAATTTGTTAGACGGCACACTTGAGAATGCGAAGCCTTGGTATTTCAAAGTTTTTTGTTGTTTAATTCTGGTACCATCACAATGCCATACGAATGCTGCTGATTATTTAGCACTGCGGCCCAAATTTACTATGACAGTCTTTGATGCATTTATTTTCAATTTCAGATCCTTTATGAACTTAATAAACGCATTGATTAGTTGCTGCAGTCCGACTTTTGTAGTGCCAAATAACAAAAAATCATCTGCGTAGGCGATCCATTGTATGTTTAAGTTACCCAGTTTTGACGATACAGGACCGCCCCCATCCCTCCAGATATGACCATCAGAGGAGACGTAAAGATTTAATAAAATTGCAGCAAGCGTGCAGCCCTGCTTTAAGCCATTAAGGGCCTTAATCGCATTTGACATCAATCCTTCATTATTCAATCTTGCAGTATTTGAGCAAAGGTTCCCAATTCCATGAGTCTTCCCCAGAGAATTGATCTATCAACCATATCAAAGGCCACAGATAGATCCATGGATGTGGCGTAAAGAGCACTTTTCCCCTTGCATGCACATTTTTGTTATTTGCAACTGGGTCACTAGCGTCCCTCCAGCATCCATGCCTATCCGCTTTTTGAACCCAATTTGTCTGATGTCAAGTAAATCATTGCCATTGATCCACAAAAGTAACCTTTCCAACACTATATAGATGAGAAAATCTTAACCTCGACATTCATCAGAGAGAGAGGACAATAATTCTTGGGACACATTCTATTACCCTTCTTAAATGTCAAAACGATATAGGACAATCACCAAGACTCGGGTATAATATTCTTGGCAAGCCCATCGCCAAACAAGATGTGTAGAATGCGCACCCATAACTCCACATTCCGTTTTAGTGTCATAAACGACAAGTTGTTCGGCCCCGGAGTATTTGATGCTTTTGACTTCAGTATGTATCCCTTTATGTTGTTAATGGATGCATCTGAATTCCATTTGTTTTTTTTCTCAGATCTAATGATGTTGAAGTAGATTTACAGTAAGTTTTCAAAGTGCTCAGTCCAAACATTGGCATTAATTGGGTTCAGTGCAAGCTGGCTTTGGGTTCCTTCTGTGCAATTTATTATTGACCAGAAGGATCTAGAAATATTATCCTTGGTGGTTACAAACCAAGCTTCAGCATCTTTTTGTTGGATGGCAACACGGTGACCTATGGACCAGTTTTTATAGCGCTGCCTACATAATTTGTAATTTGCCTACATAACAGCAATCTCGCCATTCAAATTTTGTTTTTTATCTCTCTAATTTCTTTATTTAATTGGGCTTTTCTAAGCTTTGTTTCGAAGTCGTATCTGTGCTTATGAGTGATTTTTGATTTTACAACCGCAGGATCAGTCATACGATGTTTACTCAAAACATACTCAAGATGGTCACTGAATGTATCTACAGTGTAGGTTTAACATTTTCTCTCCATCATCTGGGATTCATACTCATAAAGCATCACATTACATTTTTCAGTTTTCCCTGGGTTGCATTTTATTTATGAGCCTCTAACATTGATTTCAACATTCTCACACCAAATAGCTGGTGCTTCCCATTTTCTTTTATCCATGACAGGGTGCAAGATAGCATTGCATGATCGCAAAATTCTGTGGAGAGAACCTCCATTTTTCCAATTTTAAGATGTCATTCTCTACTAACAAACATGAAATCTATGGTGGAGGATTCACCTCATGCTTGCCATATTGGTTTCGAATTATACATAATGTTTGGACCCTAACTTTTCACAAACACCAACCACAGACTACCTCTATACATTTTACTTCTGTCATTAGAGGTACGATCACCCTGGGAGGTCATTGCCCAAAACATCCCACTATTAGACATATTACTGTCTGCATTCAGATCACCTGCGAGAATAATTAAACCACTCAGTTTCAACCCTAGCCAATATTCAGTTTTCCATTTGCCAATTCAATGTAACTGTCTGAATATTCCAGGGCATCCCAATAGGTGTTAATTAACATTAAGTGCATAATACCCTCTTCAGTTAATATTTTAAGTGTCACAACCATTATTGAAGCCAAGATATGAACTTCAGATTCAACTATTAATTATTCGTCATTCCGCAATGCGAGAGCAAGACCTCCTTTGGGGCAATCCCTAATTCCAGATTTAGCATGAATACTCAAAATCTCAAATCCGTCCCATACCATGGGTCCTTTGGCCCAGGTTTCCTGTAATAAAATTAAGTCCTGGTAAGCAAGGGATTTGCATACTTTCTTATTTGAAGCCAGATGGGAACTACCTCTTGTAGTCCATGATACTATACTAAAGTTACCCTTTGTGCTAAAGCGTTTCCCCAATGCTTTCAATTGCGAGATGGAGTCTTTCAAAGATAAAGCTAAAACTCGCCATTCAAGCACATCCTTGAGGATTCCGTTATCTGGGTCTTGAATTTTCATGGTTTCAACTCTCGAGTATTCAGGCGGGTCAATTTTTCCTGATTGTGTGACAATACTGACTCATTAGGAGTGAAGTGTTGATAATTGAAAATATCGAAGCGCCTTCTCTGTGAAGTACAGGCTTCTTTCAACAACAGGGCTCTTACAAGAAGTGATGGAATCACCAGTCGCACATTATCAAATCTGTATGCGTGAATATAGTCTACTAATTTTATATCTGCAGACGTGATTAGATTTAATTCTGGGATGTCTGCGAACATACTTAAAATGTATGGTCTGTTCAATGATCGAAAATGTACTGAAATATCAGACTTGGCTCTTGGGGAAAATTAACTTTCCTTAAATAAATAGGTTGTTCATTGGAGAAACGAGACTCATTGAGTTTATTCTCAGCTGCTTTTTTTCGCTGGTCGTGTCCCAATGCATTTTTTACATTTGGGTTAGTATTTAAATCCTCACCATGCGTGGGTATCTATAACAATGAATTTATTCCAGTACTACCCAAATGCGGTATTGGGAGACTCCTGATAATACTGGTTGGTTTCTCCTCCACATTCTTTCTTTTCAAAATCTCCTCAATCATCATTCGCACTGTATTCTCAGTCAGCTGCGTCTTACCTACATGTTCGCTAATGGTACTAACTACATTAGTGCTTAGGCTTTAGGCAGACACTTCTGCAAAGGCTGAGTCTTGCCGACCAATTAATACAGGCAAGTCTCGTTTTAAGGGCACAATACCATCTGTGGGTTGGTTGTTTACACTCGGGTCACTATTTTCCCGAGTCGATTTCGGTCGATTTTTGGCATTATTGCCCACTTCCTTGATTAGAGTATTTTTAGTGCTACTTTTAAAAGCTTGTTGAGATGCTTGACCTGTATCTATGACTGATACAATTGTTTCTGAGCCAGCAGATATTGTGTGTGAAGGCTCTTTAATGCTAAATGCGAGGAAGGGCCCAAATATGCACCTATTTCAGCTATATCGGAGCCAGCTGAAATAGGAGTGTTAGTACGAGAAACTGCTGCAGGATTTTTAAAAATATCAAATATATCTTGGACCCCTAATTCAATTGATTTTAGGTTCTTATCGATCCTACCTGAGGGCCTCGGATAATGTGTTGGGTCCGTCTGAATATTCACATTGTGTGACTTGATTTAATTCACCCTCCATAGGTGGGGGGCGCATGCACCTGTGTATTTTGACTCGAGTCCTCTACAAGAATCACTTCCCTGCTGGACCCAGACGAATCGGTGCCATCTCTTGGATTGGGGTCTCTTAAGGACTTGCGGGATGAGGTATTTAGCACTTTTTGAGCAAGGGCTTTTTACGCTGACTTTTCTTTTCTTTTTTTATAGAGATTTTCATAGTACATTGCTCCACTCCTTCTTTCTTTAAGGATCCTTCAGACTTAGGTCTTTCTCCTGATGCAGCATCCCTGGCAGCAGCTTCAAATATTGGAGCTTTCTGAATAGAGGGCACAAGCTCGCCCACATCACGCAAAGAAGTATCCCTAGAAGGAGTCGAGTCCTTATCCATCACTTTACTTTCACAGTTATCGGATAACTCATGTACTTCAATATTTGTCGCTGCTTTCCCCTGCCAGACTTTATAGCACAATCTGGCATTGAGGTCAATTCTAGCACAATCTCGTTCAGCAACTGAGATTGCTTCTTCAATTTGGCTATTATCTGCATGTTTTCATTTAAAACTACAGAATTCGCATCACAGACTTCCTTTATCGTACTCAACCTCTCAACTGCTAGGTATTGGTCTTGCTGATCTAAATGTTGAGACAGGCATAATAGAGAGATCTTGCCTGATGAGAATATGGGAGGTGTCTTATGGAATGATTGACTTGCATCACCTACCTGCACTGTTTCAGAATCCATGACAATTGGCATTTTGTTTGTTGTAAATTACTAACCGTCCTCAGCAAACAATGATTGAGAGGACTCGCAATTTACTTCCTCGATTAATACATTTTTTTCAGCAACGTTATTTCTGCTGTTTAGGTAGCATAGCTGCGTGCACTCGAGTAAATCCTCGTCGGTATCGGAGGTTACTGGAAGCGGTAACGCGGCAGCGCTTACCATACTCATAAGCCTAGTTTTTGGCCCCGAGGGCAATACTGAGGAATTCTTTCTCGTATTGCTACGATGCAATATCCTTCTTTTCATGATCGTATTAACAAACTGTTGTGTCAGTGTGTTTCAATGAAACAGTGAAGTGCTTAATATGCTACTAGACAAATAAGTATGCATGAATGATTAAGAACTTCTGGAAATGTTTCCCATGTGTGTACAAATAAGCGCAGATGAAGCACAATTACCGTCATGTAATAAAATCAAAACAGCGACTCGCCAGCATCCCCCAGCCTAACGGTCATAACAGGCCACTTCGCATGGGCACGCGCACGTAAATCTTTGAAGAATCACGTAGGTTGGGGGCGTGGCCACTAATAAAATAGCAAAAATCTGCGTTTTATGATATATTTAACCAAAGTGAGTCTATATTTGTAAAGTTCAGCTTGTAGGGACGTTTTCTTACGAGCTTCAGTGTAGATACTGATGAAATGACACACGCTTGCAGTGAGTCAAACCAGGGGTCCCCCAGGCATAACGGGTCACTTCAGCAGGCCACTTAAGCCATCATTTTTTCTGCGTCTTGCTGTTCCATTATATGTTTATGCCCGTGTATCAAGTTGTTATTCGTCTTTAATCTTTTTTTTTTCTTTCCTATTTCCTGGTGTAATTCCCTCTTTTTTGCAACAATGACTGGGGTCATACACGTGCTTTCTAAAGCCTGGTTTCCCACTTTCCTTCCTTCTTTCAGTATATTTTTGCAATATGGAATCGTATTCAAGGCAATCGCTATCATGATGCAGCTCTTAACTGTTTTGTTATATTCTCAATTACCAGGTTTTTCAGTCTTAGCCTATTTTGTCCTGGTTCTAATTTCACGGGGTGAGGGTGAATCCAAGCTGTTATCGAGGCTGACATTTCCACTTCCAAGCTCATTTACACTAAGTTGAGGTCACTCTCTATTGTTTTGATCACCTCGAGACTGTTGATGATTCGTGCCACTGATTCTGAGACAAAGTAGTAGTCCAGGATTGAGCTTTGACCACCTCTTTCCCACGTTACTTTCAGTGGAATGTCGCCCTCTGTATTTCCATTCATCAGGAGCATGTTTGTTGCATCAATTTCTTCCATCCTGAGAGTTTTTGTATAATTTTTTGTATTCTTATACTGTTTTTTTATCTGAATCTCTCTTGTCTTTTGTAATTATTTCCAGATTCAAATCTCCACAGATTACTATTTTCGGCTGTGTATTATTCAACATTATCTCATCCAGTATGTCACATATTTCATCTACAAAGGTTTTTTTCCCCTGCTGCTTGATGTTGCCAATATAGGTTAATGATGAAAAAGCCTGAGTCATCTTTGTGGCTTTTCTCCTGTGAATTTATGGACGTTACTTGAATATAGACTTTTCTGTTTAATTAAGGTTATTAAACCAGACATTGGACAACCTTTCGTGCTATTAATTGCGCGGTCGAGAACCATTTCATATCCTTCCACACTTGGTGGCTTTACGAGCCACGTTTCCTGTAAGCACACAAGGTCCAATTGCTTGGGAAATTCAGAGGATTTGTTAAACAAGTGTGCGTGGCCCAAGTTCCCAACTGTAATTTATCTCCAGTTGGTATTGAGCATTAGCTGGATCTAGATGTCGTCAGTGTCCCATCATCCCCGACCAGCTTTCTTCTTCCATTTTTTTTATCTGTCTCGGCTCTGAGGTTACTTGTACCATTCGTATTCGATCGGTCGCATGCAAAGGTTATTGTTATTCATTTTTTAGGACTCTCATGTTCTCTTTCAGGAGTCCCTTCCAATTCCCCCTAGGTTCTGGGTCCATGCCTTCTTCCGATGTTTTGCGCTTTTTGTTCTCCTCTTCTAAGGTCCATTTAAATTGAACTTGTTTTGAATTTTGGAGATTCTTTTGCAGATCTTCTTATTACTTCCAGGTTCCAGCCCTGTTTGCTTAATTTCCATCAGGTCAAAGCCCAGAGCATTCAAGTCCTCATGGCTTTCCAACAAAATTGCAATTATTGTTTTTGAATATATGTGGAGTAGAACTCTGTCCATAGTGTTCTCCTCTATGAACTACAGTCTTCAGATCACTAGACAAAATAGTTTTCAGATGCAGAATGTGGTGCAGTAATTGCAATACATTGTACCTGTTTTGCACAATGCTGTCTTCTCTCGAAATACTTCTTTCAAGTAAGAGGCAGTTTCCATTCTCATCATTATTGCTCTTTTCCTATTCTTTTTTCCCCTATTTTTCCTTCTTCCTCTTGTGAACCCTCCAATCATTTGCTAGATCTTCCGTGTTCACTATCTCTCGTCTATTATCATTATTTGCAGCATTGTCTTTCTCTCCTTCTTTCTCTGGATTTTTCTGCGATTTGTTGAAAGTGAGTTTTGGTTGTTGCGTTTGCGTTTTCATACTAGACCGCTGCGTCAGGCGATTCTTTTCTCTTCTTTCCTCAATTGTCATGAAATTTACAGGGTTCAATTCCTTTCTGCCCTCAGCTTGTTTTTCTGCGAGGGTCTTCTTGGGAGGGGTTACAAATGTGCATACTTGGGTTGATGTTCCTTTTTGAAGTTCCGGAGCAATTTCCCTTTGAGGTGTCTATCCATCTTCTTCTTCAGACTCAGAACACTGCACTGTACACCCCTCTAGGGGGCGATCTGTTTCCCTGATATCCTCATCGTCGTCTATTTCATATGTAGAGAAGTTTAGTAACGCCTCTATCGATATTACATCTTTTCCTTCCTCCTCCTTTTTGTTGTCTATTGAGGATTCACTCTTGTGTTCTTCTCGCTGATTTGTTTTCGAGATATCTTGTTTTTCTAGTTCCTTGTTTTTATGGGTTTCTGTTTGTATTGTAACGTTTAAGGACTTGATGTTCCTTAGGAATTTACAATAGCCATTTGCCAGTGTGTTTTTACATTTTCCTTGATTTAAAGCTACACCTTCCCCTTTATGCGGGGTGTCTTTTCTTCCTTTTTCAAAGATTGCATAGGTTTCATTAGGTTTTTTTGGTTCTGCTCGTTCCTTGATTTCGAGTTACGATCCATACTTGTTCTGCTGCATTTGCTGAGGTTGATGGAGTGGTTACGGATTCCACTCCTTGACTGTCTTCAATAATTGTATTCCCCTTTTTATTTCCGGGGGATTTTTGACTCCGCTGCTGATTTTCTTGTGCTTCGTTCTTGTTTGTTGCTCCAATTGGCGAAGCACCCTCTCCACTCATCGAGCTTATATACTGGATGTCATCAAAGCTCCCCTGACACCTCAATTCTACTTGTTTTTCAATGTTACTCTTTTTTGGGGTGTTTTTGTCATCTACTTTCGTCAATTCGTACACCTTTTGCTGTTTGTTCGCTCTTCGATTTCCAAGGTTTCCCTTGCAAACTCTGCAAGTAGCCTCTTGTCTTCTCTGTTGTTTTTTAACAAGTCTTTAATCATTTTACAGGCCATATCATTTTTCTGTATTTCATGTTGGGCTTCTTGTTTACGTATCACCATGTCCATTTCTATTTTGGTCATTTTAGAGTTCATCAGAGCAATTAAGGTGTTCTGATCTCTGTAGTTTTCATTAAACTGTTCATACATCTTTGTTAATGATGCTATTGCAATTACCATTGCAGACATGATATTAGGCCTTAAGTCATTTATCACCTTCTCCACCATCTCTTATTTCTCGACCATCTTGATGCGCTGGTACATTATTTTGTCTGCGTGCTGTCACTACTCTTCTCACTTTGGGAAATTCTCTTTGTATAAAAGATGAGTCAGAGGATGAATCCTCTGACGAATATCGTGATTCTGGAGCATCTTTTTCTCTGTCACGATTTATGTTCTGAGGTGAAGTCGGGCTATTCTCCCTTTGTTGTATTTTCCACATGAAATCTGGAAGATTTCATTTATAGGTATGTTTCTTTTACTCCAGTACTTGTAGTAAGTACATTAGAAATTCTTGTGGATCTTCTTGTGTGTTTATAGTGAATTTGACCATTCCAGCACAGTAGTCCAATTCCTGCCTTATTCCAGAAACACTGTATGTGTTGTCTGGATTGTTGGTTGCATTTATGTGAAGGACTAACATTTACAAACACAATTGGTCTGTCCCATTTAAATAAATGTTTTCAATAATTGGTGGCAATTGGAATAGAATATTGATTGGTACATTTGCATAGCAATTTACACCAGTTGTATTTGAAAATTTGAATGGACCTGACAGTTCTGTGTCCAAGTCATTTGGTCAGAGTGTGTGTTGTTTCTTTGAAGAGATAGTTGACTTTGTGCACTAGATCCTTCTTTGGTTGTGGTCATTGATGGAGTATTAGCTTATTTTAATTTCTTTGGAGGAATTGCTGTGAGATCCTGCATAATTTGAGTCTGAAGTAGTTTTCTTTTGCAAACTTTTGTTTTTTGAGGAACAGGTTAGGTTTTCAGGTGGGGGGGCGTAGAGTGAACGCAGTCTATTGTATTCTATAATGCAAGGAATATCAGTGTTTACTTTACTTGCATCAAAGTTGATTACAAATAGTCCATCAAGTGTACGTAAGCATGGTAGTGCTACATAGCTCATGCCTTCTTTAAACACTGTGCTACCAATATCTATCAAGGCTTTATCTAGGGTAAGACCTTCTGATTTGTGAATGGTGACTGCGTATGCTAGAGTTCGAGAAAATTGTTCTCTGCGTACATACATGTCTTTGAAAAGAAGGAAGTGGGCTGTTGAGCATCCTATCATATCCTTTTACCTTCTGATAGTTTGTCAAAGAGAATATTGACAGACTGAATGTTGTTGTCACATGGGTATGGTTGAAAGCTAACAACTGTACCAAGTGCTAACTAGTCCTTGGCCCACGTCAGGGCAACATTTAAGCATTACTCTACAGTTTAAAGATAATTTTAATATTTTCTCCAAACCAGCTGTGTTGGAGTTTTCTAAGGTATTTAGTCTTGTTGTGGCTTGTTGACACATGGGTTGTGTCATACCATGCACGTCCAGTTTGTCTGTGGAGCAAATTTGAACTATTGGGTGCATTTCTTTTTTCAACATTGTTTCACTGAATTGTGAACAGCTTGCAAGAGTTGGCATCAAGGTCATACAGTTTACATTTTTGTGTGGTAATTTTTTACATCAGTACCACATGACGTATGGCCATAGAGTGCATGGATGTGCCTGTTTTTTTTTTAATATAGATTGTGCTTCTTGAGATAGTACAACAACACTAACACTTTAAAATGTTGGCATGAGGTCTGCAGACTGATGCATGTTTTCAGTTAATTCTTTGTATTGGAAATGATAGCAAAGGTTGACATTTCCTATGTTGCCAAGAGTTTTACAGCATAGTTTGTGCCCTAAGGTTTTAGAAATAGGTACACCTTTAACTGGTGTTAATTGAAGAAGATCTCCAAAACCTATAATGTGTTTTCCTCCAAAGAGTTCTTCATAGTCTGTTTTCTGGACCTCTTGTAATCTGAGGTGAATGAAGGCTAACATTAGATTTAAAACCATGCTTACCTCATCTAGTAGCAGCATTTAATTTTTTTGAAAACTCTGCGTAGTTCCATTGCAGCTTCTGGAGAAAGTTTGTAATAGTCTAATTTGTTTTGGTGTTCTACTGGAAGGAGTAGTAACCGGTTTAAAATGACACAGCTTATGTTGTAGGCAGCTAAACCTGTGGGGGCAGTTACAACAGCTGACAGTTTGTTGTTTGTCAGTTGTTGGAGGAACTTGCTGATGATTTTGTTTAAGAATGTTTTGCCTGAACCAGCTTGACCACTCACGTATAGCAGTACAGGTTTGTTGTCTTGACAGGTACAATTTTTAGTTTCATGCTGCACACCAATGTGTTTTGTTATTTCTAGGAAAATGCCACGCTGCTCATGTTTAGTTGTGATTTTAGTAGAGCAGTCTTCTGTAGATTGCTCATACTGACACATGGCGTGTTCTACTTCAGTCATGGCTAATTACGCCTCATTTGCTATCAGTGGCTGTCCGAGTGGTTCTTGGCTTGCTGCTACAGAAGGTTGACTGCTGTCAGGAGTGTCCCCATCTAGTTGCGCCTTCAGTTCTTCTTGTTGCGGTTCATTGTGCAACATTGTTTTTGTACTATGTAAAGTTTACGTCTGTTATAGTGCTTTCATTTGCTTTGTAAGCGTCTTCAGACGAGTATCTGGTAAATCTTCTTTTCTCCATGGTTTCAAAAGTTGTAGCAGGGACATGTAATATAGTTATATTGAGGAGTTTTCAATTACAATTTCATATGAGTAATCAAGCTTCATTTGGTAAGTTCCACTAAGCTGCCTTCACAATTTTCCACTCTGTATCTACCTTTCTTCTCATCTGGTTTAATATTATTTTTGTATGTGAAGTTTTGGGCTATGTGGTATAGACACATGGTTTCCAAAGTGGTACTCCTGTTTGAGTAGTATGTGTCTAGTAAGTTGTTTTTCAAAATGACTTGGCTGTTGGGATCATTTGTGGCTATTGTTTCTATGTCTTCATATGATTTGAGGACCAAGGCTTAGCCATACTATATTTTCAGATTTTCCATACAAGGCAGTACCGGTTAAACGGTCTGCAGCTTCATAGCAGTCACACATTCTCTATGGCAGAGCATATGCCTAAGCTGTACAATTTAAGTGATAGTGTTTTTGTCCGAAGATATGTCATCTCAGAGGTCTTTGAGCTCTGTTTTTTTTCTGCTTTGGTTACGTAGGCTGTGACATATCGTGCAACTGCAGTGGAATAGTATGCAATGTACTGCACATCTATATTTGCATTCCATAGGGGGCAATGATTGCATTGTAATCATTGATGTATTTTGATCCTTCTGTTCGTTTTATATAATATGTGTTCTTGGGTGATTTACCTATGACACTATGTCTAACTGAAGACATGTTGTTGAAACTGGTCTAGGGAAACCAAAGCGGCATTTGGTGTAGTATTTCCGTTTGTTTTTATATTTCCGACGACAATACGTACCACATTTGTGTCTTTGAAATGATAACATCTGTGCATGAAGGTCTGAATGTGTCGTTTGTGAAAGGATTCCACAAGTGACATATGTTTGGATTAACTGCAAAACAGTGGCATCACTGTCCGGACCAAATTTAGGAGCATTTTTAATCCACAAAACCATGTGGATGTGTGGGGCTCCTCTGGCTTGGTATTCTTTTCTCCAAAAGAAGTGTTGCACTTCTCCGAGAGGGGAGGAACAGTTTTATTACAAATGAAGTGTAGCATAGCAATGAAGCGATGATGGAAATATCTTGACACATTTACAGGATCTAGAGAGCAGAGTTCTCCTGGTGTTTTTATATCTATATTTGTTTTGTTTTTGTTTGCTATGCGTAGGAAATCGTGCAAATCTTCCCATGCATATTCTGCACAACTTAAGGTCACAAACCAAGTGGGTAGGCCAAGGTTTCTTATACAGCGTACATCACCATGACGTCGGAACCAGTATTCTTTTGTGCCACACATTTTTGCTAAAGGATTTGTTATGCTTGACTGTAAAATTTCATCTTTTTCTTGCACTTTTTGTAGTAAGTGTGTAGCTGACATATTTTGAAAATACCTGATTTTAAGGTGTGTGCAACTCCGTAGCATAAAGTTGCTAGTTCACTTTCAAAGAGAAGGTGGAATATGTATTCCACGTTTTGTCTGAATCTGGGGTCTTCAGAATACATTTGTAAAGAGCGGTATTCTAATGCTGTTATTTGTGTGGGTCTTTCATCGTACCCTCCTCCTTTTCCAGTAGGACAGAGTAGAGGACAGGCTCGTGCTTGTATACTTTTTTCCCATATGCTGATTGGAGATCCATTGGCTTGTCGCATTTGGTGAGTTTCCAGTGCATCATCTCTGGTGTCTTGAGAGTGTAATGGGTGAATTGTATAATGGTCTAAAATATTGTATTCTGTAGTAGGATCTAGAAGTTGAAATTGACCAGTTCCTGACAAGTCTTGAATTATTTCGGTGGTTTCCCTCAGGTTTTCTTCAATATTTATTTCTTTGTAGTATTCATTGTTATCTTTTATATATTACAGGGCTTCTATAACTTTATGTAAGTCCACAAGTTGTTGCCAATTTTTTTTTCTTTTGTAGGTACGCCATCTACTAAAATAATCAAAGATTGATCTATTAGACATTGCACTCCCAGTGTGTACATTTTCTTTGAGATTTAATGGCAAATAAACTACTTTGCCACAAATGCCTTTCAGTAATTCAGAGGGAGGTAGTTTTGCTGTTTTTGGTTGAAGGTGTATTATTGCTTGAAATCGGTGCACTGTTTGAATTATTATGCTTTCATACAAGTTGTTGCAGTGGTTTTGATAGTGTGAATAATTTCAAGTTATTTGTGATAGCACTTGAAGGTATTTGGTTGTTGTCAAGTTCTGCAGTGCAGTAACTGCAAAGTATTAAGGGGTCAGTAATTTCATATTTGTTTTCTGCTATAAGATAGAGAGCTAATTGGAACCACTGGGAATCTTCATCGTCTTCTATTTTGTACACTATGTATACAGTTTCTGTGCTATTTTTTATCTGTAAAATTGTTGCTATTCTCTTCTAAAGCTATTGGATTGTGTAAGTGGCTTTCACTTCCAAAATATTTTCTCTGGACATGCTCCCATTTCTTCGAGTAGTTCTTTGGCTGTACCATGTAGAAGATTGTTATTTAAATTGGCTAGTGCTAAAGGAGGACTTTTGGCATTGTACAGTTTATGAACTAGATTTCTTATAGTTGAATGGTGTGTTGCTATCATTTTGATATGGTGGAAGGTGCTTTTGCAAATAGATCCAGAAATGCAGGCTAATGAATGTCGTTGTAGTCCTATGTATTTTCTCACTGGACAGGAGTCCATAGTTTGTAATTGTTTTATTTCCAATTTGTCTTTGCCTTTTACATACTGATTGAGGAACTGGCGTCAAGATGTGAAAGATGTTTTGCTTATGTTAGGCATTGATGTGCACGGCCATTTGTAGATTGGACACATTCCTTCAGTGGAATGGAGAGTTGATGCTAAGCTTTCAGGGGATATTTTTGTGAGCAGTGTTTCTTGTTCCATAATAGTATTACGTTTTTCATTACCTCGTCCACTACTATGTATGGCAATTGGGTTTCTTTGCTTTTGTGTGTATACTTCTTCATTGAAATATGGTTCTGTGCTGGTGGTGTGACTCCACTCACCTCCACAGACGTTTGCGAAGCAGTCTTTGTTGATATTCCCTTTATTAAGATGTCTTTTTGTAGTTTAGTAGTTTGTTTTGTTAGTGGTTTTATTCCGTTTAAAACTAAAATAATTTCTTTTTTAGAGGGATTGCACTGTCTGAGAGCTTCCAGGATTCATTTTCTACGGTAGGTTTTAAGGGTTGTGCATGATTTCTTTGTTTTTATAAGGTTCTGAAGGGCTCTGTGGCGGAACATTTTTTGTAAAATAATTTTGTTGGTATGCTTACTTGTGGCTACATCGAGATTTATAGGTGCAGTGTTTGCACAGTGGTAGCTGCAGTATTTTCAATCACTTTCTACTTAATTTTACATTTTGAAAGATGAGGCAAAGTTTCTTTACTGGAAGCGGCTTTTGTTTCGCTTAGTGACTGTATTAGCTGTTTGAACTTTTTGTATACATTCTGCTAGAGGTGGATGCTTATTTTGTACACTTTTATTTTGATTTGCTCTACTCCTGTGCTGCTTTCTACTGAGTTGCTTTTCGGTAGGCATTCTTTGGGGTCTGTTGGAGAAAAAAAGAAAGTGTGGGTTGGGACGTTGTGAGATGTATGTTCTGTATTGTGCATGAGTTTGAGTATAATGGTAGGCATGTATGTAGAGGTGTGTACAATTGTGGAATGGGCTGTTACTTCAGTTTGGGAAGGCTATTCTCGAATGTTTGTTTGTATACTGGTGTTCAGATAACAATACAAAGTGTGCACCTGCTGAGGTGTAATCAGTAATACTGAATCTAATGCTGCAGGGTTAATACAATTGGTTGTTTTACAATACTGGAATTCTATAGAGTTTGAGTAACAGTTACAACATTATGGCAGTATTGCACTTACTTTTTTGGATGCAAAGAGTATGTTTCTTTCGAGTTCTGTTTTGTACTTCAGACACTGCTGGTTTTCAGGAGAGTGGTCTTCACTGCAATTGTGAAAGAAAGAAGTTAGTAAATGTGTGTTAATAGCACTGTTAATGTAGACCTGTATTTCTTTGTTTTTGTGGTAATACTGCTTTCTGTTACTTGTGCATAGCATGTACATGCAGTTTCCTTTATGTGCATTCTGGATACTTTAGTTAGAATCTGTCAGTTGATCTTGCCTTAGAAAGGCGTACAATAGTAAGCACACAGAGCACACTTGGCTTTTTAAGGCAGTGTTATTTGATGTTAGGAGATAGGAGAAATAACAGTATGCTTTTCTTGCTGCTTATACAGGGTAAATGGCATGAGCTCTGGTTAAAAGCATGCAATGTATGTGTTTACAATGCAGGGTACCTGCTACTTACCCTGGATAAGTAGTAAAAATGTCATGCTGTCATTTCGCTCGTCTGCTATGATCAAGTGTCACTTTAATGGTGTGTGTTTTACAAGTTTTAATTTACCCATATCACAACTCAGAATAGGAAACCTTATACTGCATGCATTTGAATATGGTTCTTGCTATTTACCATTGTACTGTTATTTCTCCCATCTTTTAAAATAAAATGACACTTTGTTAGAAAGCTTTGTGTGTTGTGTCTGATTACTATTGTAATAATTTTTAAAGGAAGTTCAAATGATAGATTCTATGTAAAATGCCCAGAATTTACACAAAGAAAATTGTATGTACATCCTATGCACTATAATGCATGACATTTTATTATGATTGACATGTGGATAAATATGTGGCAGTGGTTACAAAAATGACAGAATCAATGAAGAGAATAACATTGTGACCATTACAATTAGTAATATGGGTAAATGAAAATTTGGAAAGGACACAGCTTTGCAAGTGACACTTGATCATAGCAGATGCGAGAAATGACAGTAAGTTATTTTTGCAGGTTATACAGGGTAAGTGGTAGTTACCCTGTTCAGATGCATTTTTACAAGAGTTGTACATGTACTGTGCACAAACTATTCATACCTGTAGTTTGTGTTCATGCATGTGGATGTGCATGAATCTGTAAGCAGAAATCTTGGAAAGTTTTACAGTAGTTATTGCTGTAGGTGCTTTGCAATCAGAGCAGAAATGTACTGCGAGTGACCAACAGTACATCTAAAGTGCTGAACTGTGATGATAGCGTTAGATGTAGTTTTTGGATGTGATTGGTGGATGGTTGTGTCACTGTTAACAGTAGCCCATAAGGGAATGGTGCAGAGAGTGAAGTGGAAAGGGTAGAAGGGCTGCCCCAGTGTTACGCGCTCTGCGGACACCGCAGCTGTTCGCGGACAGGGTGTGCCACATCCGGGGCTTCTCAGCATATCTGGCCTGGAAATAGGACTAGGGGAATTAGCCATTCTGGTGCGGAGGGTGTCATTCATAGGGAGAGAGTGTATTCTTTTTTTCCATTGCTGTATGCTGTGAAGATGGCTGTAGTTGCTGAAATGGACAGAGTTAGAGTGTGGATAGTGAGAGATAGTTATATCACTAATCTGCAGTGGTATGCAAACATGTGTGGCATTTCTGACAATCTTGGAATGCAAGGAGTGGAAGCTATGTGGTGTGATGTGCCAGGGAGAAATTTGCAAGGTGTTTTTACACTTTGTAGAAATATGGCTTATTTTAACGCTCCTGATATCCTGGTGGTAAATTGTGGACGAATGTATTTGGGCTAGCTGAGTGCAATACATTTGCAGGGTGCACTCAAGCAGTGCTAAAGGAACTGATGCACCTATTTCCATCTGCAAAGATACTTTTTTCCCATATACCACCTAGGACTGCATGGATGATTTCTCATGTATTTAATCCTCAACAAGACATAGCAAGATGTCTTGTTAATAAAGTAATATTTTTTATGTATTCTGTGGGCATGTCATCTTTCCAAAATGAGAACCTTTTGGAAGATGGTGCAATTATTTTTTTGTGATGGAATGACTTTCACAGATTTTGATGAAGCAATATTTCTTAGTAATATGCAGAACTCAATCAGGAAGTTGTTGTGAAGTTATGTAACAGACAAAATCTGAAAATAGACTAAAAAAAAAGCTCCAGTGGGGCACACTATTTAAATTTTCATTCCCCACTTTCAGATTTTACGATTTGTCCGCGTAACATTGCGGTTGTTCTTGGACAGCGCGTATTACATACAGGGATTTTTAGACTGAGAGGGATGCAAATGAGACTGTGCAGGGCGAGGGATTGGTCAATAAGGTTTACTGGGTGTGACGTGTAAGGAAAGACTTGGGCAGAAAGTCTGTTTCTGAGAGGAGAGAAGATAGCTATGGCTGTGTCTTTCAGAAGGCAGATTGTCTGGATTTTGGGTGACTCGTGGATACATTGGTTGGAGGTGCATGCAGATTGCTGTGGATTGGCTGCACATTATGGATTCCCTCATGTGGATGTGCACTGGCATGGAGAGCGTGGAATAGAGTGGCTGGATTTGGTACCTCTTTGTGCTACTTTGGTGACACAGTTTCATCCAGACATTATTATTATTCATTGTGGAGTGAACAGTTTAGGGCATGTCTCTGGAATCTCTTTGCAATTTGCAATGAAAGAAGGACTTGGGGAAAGTCATGGACCTGTTTCCAAAATCCCGAGTAATTTTTTCTAGTATTGCGCAGAGGCAAATGTAGCTGTGTTCTTCTTCATTTGGTCCACAAATGGAGAAAGCGAGGCGCAGTGTCAACAAGGTTGTTTGTGCCTGTTTGAGAGATGTTGGCATGTCCTCTTTTCACAATGGAAATATGTTTCGTAGTGCACACATTTTTCGCAGAGATGCAGTGCATCTTACTTCTGCTGGGAATCAGATTTTTCTGCGAAATATACAAAATGCATTCCAACCCTTTCTGGAATTATAGCAATCCTTTTTCCAGTAGGTGTTGACCACTTGAAGTTTTTAAAACAAATAAAAACACCACAAAAAGGCTCTTTTCAGAGCCACCACTTCCTTCCGGAGAAGAGTGCAATGGTTTTGATAGCTCAGTACCCCATAAATGTATATGTCCACGGACTGTCTACGGGCTTCTAAAAATGCACAGGGCCCTGCAGCATTTCATTGGCACTTCTATTTTTAAACTGTGAAAGGCAGCTCTGAAAAGAGCCTTTTTTGTTTTTGGTTTTTTGTTTTGTATTTTTTTTGTTTTTTTTTAACAAGACACACAAGGAAAGGAATGGAATGGAGGGTAAGGAACGGGCACCAACCACATGGATAAGAAAGGGCAGGTGGAGAGAGGAAGAGGTAGGGTAGGCCTTAATCAGGTAGTTGGCTCCTAGACCACAGCCTCGAAAGCACTTCGAGGGGTCTCCCCCCGGCAGAGTACTGCGTTGCAGTACATACACAATACTGTGACCCTCGAAAGGTAAGGGTCTACTGTGTCGCGTATGGCTGCGAGGCAGTTGAAGGGATGCGCTGCCCCACAGGAGAGCCTCTTGTGGTAGCAGGAGCAGAAACAGAGGATGCTGCAGAGGAACTCAACCTACTACGTTTATTGCAGGGGACAACCCTACGAACAGCGCCAGTGTGGACGACCTTAGGTGTAGCTTCATGGAGGTAGTACCTTAATTGCACAAACCTGGTTTGCCACGACTGAGCACCAACTGGCACTCAGTGCAGCGCACATTGTTTGCACAAGCTTTCGATACTCCAAGAGTGGCAAACAACCTCCACATCCAAGAATCACAGTGACTGCTAGTAGTAGGGACTTCAATACCTCTTCCTCGTCATACTCTTCATCAGACTCTGCATCCTCTCGCCTATTCCCCGCTCCAGGCTCTTTGAAAGGTGGTGGTGGTGGTGGAGGGGGTGGGAGTGGTGCTGAAGCTGAGGCAGTAATAGCAGGAGCAGCTTTTGATGCCATCAAGAAAGTTATGGAAGTCAGCAACCATGAATCAGGAACAGCAGGAACCTGCACCAATAGACAGCAATGACAGCAAATGTCAATATAAGCCAAAGAGGCAGTGCTGTGTCTTGGTAATCCAAAAGCCAGCGTGAGAGGAGCTGCATTGCGGTGTGAGAAGACCGATCTGCTGAATCACTCACAAGGTCAGTGGAATAGAAGAAAAATACGGCAGCCCTGGGAAAATTGCATACAGGCAAAACTCGCAACTGTCAAAAAATTCAGTACTAAATCGAATTACACAACAAAAAAACATCAGGTCCGGAGTCAGAACCACCCTGATGAAAGTACCAATATTAAAAGAATTATGGCAGTTTCAAAGCTAAAATAATACAGAAACAACGTACTGTATCACAACAAAAACGGGAAAAAAAGGAAGTGAATTCATCTGTCACTACCACAGAAACTAAAACCTTTAGTCCAACCACAAAAGCATATAAAGCATTGGAAAGTAGTGTGAATACCTGGGGTCTTTTGAACTCATGTCAAATTGAAAAACAATATATCGTCCTGAAGAGGGCCACAACTATAACAGCAGAACACCAGGGATGGTGTTGATGCAACCTGTGTGCCGAAACATATGTAGACATCCTGACACGATAATGAATGTGTTTTTCTACAGCGTTAAAACTCTCATGCTGTGCATTCAATGTTTTGCTTCCCCTAAACAGAGCAAGAAATGTAACAATTGAATTGTAAAGGTGTTTCATTAGAACCGTCACTTTACTAAACCTAGATACCACTAGTAAAATTACGTGTGTTTTTTGCTGGACTTTTTAATTTTATGTGTTCTAATTTGTTTCTAAGTTTGGAGGTGTCTTGTGGAAAGCACCGACCATTCACAGATGTGCATAATTTAATTTATTAAAATTTGTGTTTTTTACTTTGACCACTCTTTGGACAATGAAATGTGTTCTATGTGACCTCTAGATAGATAAGAAATAATCTATCAAAAAATCCCTTTGTCCCGGACCCTTTTGCAAGGTGGACTAAAAGAGGGGTAATTGAGCTTTTGTTACGTTTTTGACTCTTGGTAATCCAAAAGCAGAATACCTCATCATACCTTTATTACACCTTACCATCTTTATTGCTGCCATAACCATGTACCCTGCAGAAAGTGCACCCTGTCCAACCCCAGAAAGAAACACCAGACTACGAGCCAGACTACCCCGCCTCTACGAGCCCATCTACCACAACAAGAGACCCACCTTGCAACACACTAAAATCTGTCTGAACCACACCACACCCTGCTACAATTCCACCCAACCCAAACTCATCCCTACAACAATCCAGGACACACCCAATACTACCAC
Organism: Ambystoma mexicanum; assembly: GCF_040938575.1. NCBI lineage: Eukaryota > Metazoa > Chordata > Amphibia > Caudata > Ambystomatidae > Ambystoma > Ambystoma mexicanum. The sequence continues at coordinate 82,919,712 of NC_090941.1, forward strand.
TATATCCGGAGCTCTGATCAACGCTAGATCGCTAGTGGCCCACGCCACAGAAATAGCTGACACCTTATCCTCAAACAACCTCGACCTATCACTGAATCATGGCTGCATGAAGCAGCAGGCCCAGAACTTTCAATAGCCATTCCAGAAAATTACCAAATAATCAGAATGGACGGGCCCAACCAAAGAGGAGGGGGCCTAGCCATTATAGCTAAAACAGACCTTGAGCTAAGACCACTGCCTCAAGCACCTCTCAAATCCTGCGAACTCCTAGTAGCCAAATTACCCATCTCCAACTGTCGCACCTTAACCATTTATCTAATATACAGGCCACCTGGCCCCATTGGCTCATTCGAAGCAGACCTATCCAGCCTCCTAGCCAACAACATAAAAGACACCACCCAAATATTATTTCTAGGCGACTTGAATCTAGGGTTAAACGACCCTGACTACAAACCAGCACAAGCTACATGCTAGATGAACACGGCCAAATCCAAAGAGTGCTTACCCCCACCCATAATAAAGGTAGGTCCTTGGACTGGATCGCCACTCTGAACTGCGACACCGTCATCACCAAAACCGCTCCCCAACACTGGACAGACCATCAACTCATTGACTTCACCTTATCTCTCAATAAAGAAGTCAACAAAGAAAAAATCATGGCACCACCACTGCCTACTAGAGCAAAAAAAAACATAACCCCTGACAATCTCCTACCACTACTACTACCAACCCTCAATGCTCTTCCCAATAACCTAAATCCAGAGTGTCTAGTAGAAAACTATAACAATGCCATAAAGAAAGGACTGGACATCATTGCCCCTCTTAAACTGCAAAAGAGCAAACAGCAAGCCCACCTTAACACCTGGTTCACCCCACATCTGAAAGAACTTAGATTGCACAAAAGGAAACTCGAAAGCCAATGGCGCAATTCCCCTACAGAAGAGAACAAATCACAACTTAAACTTTGCGCAAACAACTATAAAAAAAGAAATTCTTCTCACAAAAAAGAATCTCTTCAATGAAAGAATCGAAAAATCTAGCTCCAACACCAGAGAACTATTTGCCATACTAAGGGAACTAGAATCCCCCATACCCCCACCAGACAATATAATTAAGGACAAAGTATGGTGCAATAGTGTCCAAAACGCCCTACCTAATAAAATCAAAACTCCCCAAACTAAAATCGCATTAAAAAAGACTCCCTCACCACCAATGAAGCATCTCCCAGCAACCACGTCAAAATAACCAACCCGCCAGGCCAGAATCTCTTCAGATTCACCAAAATATCTATCCCAAAAACAGAAAGAGTTATAGCCTCACTTAAACCATCTAACTGCAAAGGTGACAACTACCCTCCCCAGATAATCAAGGATGCTGCTAGGGACCTAGCCCCCTTTATAACCAAGCTGATCAACGCATCCTTCTCCTCCAACACCATACCAAGTAACCTCAAAGAATCTTGGGTCCTGCCTCTCCTCAAGAAGCAAACCCTAGACCCTGCTATTCCCACCAATTACAGGCCCATCACCACGGTGCCAGTCCTGTTAAAGATAATAGACAGAGTAGCATACCTGCAAATTCAGCAATATCTTGAAACTCACGAACTATTAGGCACCTGCCAATCGGGCGTCAGACCGCAGCACGGTACCAAGACAGCCTTAATCGATCTTAAAACCCAGATCAATGAGATTAACGACAAAGGGAACACCGCCATGTTGCTCCTCCTCGACCTGTCGGCACCATTCGACCTGGTGGATCACGCAGTCCCGTGCGAACACCTGGCCTCAGCTGCCCACTTCTCGAAAGAGGCCATAGCCTGAATCCATTCATTCTTGGAAAACCGAACCATGAGGGTCTTCTCTACCCTAGCCTCAGCAGACCCCATTAAAATAACTTGTGGGGTACCCCAGGGCTCCTGCGTCTCTCCCACCCTCAAAAACATGTTTACCAAGCCCCTATTTGACAAGTTGGACAGACTGGGTGTCTCATGTACCAATTATGCAGATGACACCCAGATCCTCATAGCCCTTTCGGGCAACTTCGTTTCAGATACGGCCTTGGTAAACAAAATATATCTCATCATTCAGGCATAAATGGCCACACACGGATTATGCCTAAATGATGAGAAAACCGAAATCCTGCTCCTCAGATCCAATACCAATCTAAAAAAACTCAGTTCCAACTATAAGGCCTTCAACATTGATGGCAACACCATCACAGTGGCCAAAACAGTGAAAACGCTAGGCTTTCACCTTGATGCAACCATGCCACTATAAAAACAAGTCAACTTACTAGCATCCTCCACCGCCTACACATGCAAGCTAATCGGGGCAAGTAGAGCCTTCCTCACCCAAGCTAGCTGCATCATCATAGCCAACGCCCTAATACTATCCAGACTGGACTATTGCAATGCCATGTACCGAGGAGCCAACAAATACATAACCAACAACCTACAGACACTACAAAATAACGCTCTCAAAACAGCCCTCAACCTACCCTCTAAGGAACACATCTCCAACAAAAGGAAAGAACACAAATGGCTCAAAATCTCTGACCGCATCGCTCTCAAAACGGCATCACTCACTTACAAATGCTTAAACAACGCAGCCCCCCCTATCTCGCATCCAGAATAAAGAAAAAACCTCCACCCACCCCACCAGATTGATTAACTCTTACTCTCTGCAGGTACCCAATTTCAGACTAAAGAAAACCGGCGGCAGTAGCTTCCCTTTCTTGGCAGCCCAATACTGGAACGCCCTCCCACTCAACATTAGGACAGACCAATCCTACTATAGCTTCAGGCAAAACATTCTCACCTGGTTGCGGGCCAATGATCCTCATGACTAACCCTGCCATCTCATCTGCCCATGCCGTTTTTCTAACCTGACTGCCATGCACAGCTTTAAATATGTAAATATGTAAGTGCAACCAAACTGCCCCTATGCACAGCACTAAATATGTAAATATGTAAGCATTCGTTTAACTATATGTATATATGTACACTCCACGCAATGTAATGCTATGCCTCTGTTTTTTTGTTCTTTGCTCAAGTGTGCCTTATCCTGCAACTAAGTTTTTATGTAATCCTATCTTCCTGCCCTCTGTTGCGCCCTGTTACCTCTGGGTTTTGCGCGCCATACTAAATAAATAAGCAAACAAACAAGGAGGACCTCTGAGGTGTGGCATTTTATGGGGTGCTGTGCGTGCTTTGTGGACACCCGCGCTGTCCGCGAACACTTCAAACACCAAAAAGGGTACAACAAGTTCCAAAAAGTTTCCAGATCACTAGGAACATGGTCTGGGATATGTGCAAGGGTGAGGTTTCACAGGAAAATACCTTAGACTGCTCAAAAAAGTACTTTTTGTGTGTCTGGGGGCCCGGACTGTGTTCGCGAATAAGGACCCACGCATAGCGTGGGTGCGGTCACATGATGACATTGCGGACACGTTCCCGAACATGATGACATTGCGGACACCAAATGTGCGGGGTCGGTTGTACGCATGCATGTGGGTGTTGTCCTCGAACTAATTAAAAGTCTGACACACGTGTGGCGGACAGTTACAAACAGGCGCGATGTTCGTAGGATCCGAGGGTGTGATACACATTTGTGCGGGTGTTCTACGGGCAATGTTCAGGTCCCCGAACTAAGTAAATGTGTGTCACAACTTTGCGGACAGGCGAACGGGCTATGTGTTCTAGTATTCTACGGACATATTCACTCTGATTGCAGACAATGCGAACACGGGGGGATGTTCTTAGGACACCTTATTTTGAATAATAACGGACATGCAGACAGATTTTGTGTCCTCCGGACACCTCCATTTTAATTGCGAACAGTACGGACATGAATAGTGTCCTTAAGACACCCCCATTTTGGTTAATTGCAGACATCCCAGACACCTTCGCTGTCCGTGGACACCCTAACGGCCTTTTGAAGAAAAAAAAAAAACAGGGGAATATAGTCATAGCATACATAATATTTTATCATTGCATAAAAATATAGAAATTAAAAAAGAAAGGGGGAAGCAGAAATGGATACAAATACAGGGGAATTGGGGGTTTCTACATGTTGGATGGTAGGGGTGCAAGGGATTGAATTCTCATAACGTTTTTGGTGATGGGGATTTTTTGGGGATGGTTGGCTGGGACATGGAGAAGGGGTACACGTACATGTGGGACAGTGATATTGAATTTTTTCCATGATATAGTTTTCGACATAGTTTTTCAAAATAATGAAATTGGTCATTAATTGATCAATTGTTTGCTCTAAATGCTGGAGATGATTTTCCAAAGTGTCTCGTTTAGTAGTATTCTTATTTTCTGTATGTTCTGTTAAAAAATGTATGAAGTACACATAAAATAATGTTTATTAATTGGCTTATTTCGAAAAGTGCAGTGTCTACCATTAGTATCACTGTTTTCTCTCATTTCGTCCTGAGGAGAAATGTCTTCTAGCCATTCCAAAGTACTAGACATTTCTTTGTAAAAGAAAAAAAAGATCAATTATGTTTTAGTGTATTGTTCTATAGAAAGATTATAAAAATAGGAATTAATATAGTGTACTTACCAGTTTGTTTTTAATTTCCCTCTTACTGCTTTGTACGTGTGCTCTTTATATTTGTTGTGTAGTTTCTGAATAAAGTATTTGTGAGGTAATTGAGTTGGAGGTGTATGACATTTTGTTGGTATGTCCCATTATGTTTATAAACTATGTAATTGGACTGTTGCTGTGTGACATATATTCAGTTTGCACTTTTTATTTCCTTTTTAATGTAATTTATTTATATGCTGGTGTTTGACCATGTTTAGTGTGTTTATTGCATGATACAACAATGTAAGATGCCCCCTGAGTTTTTGGATAGTGTTGATGTTGGCTGAGTCCGTCCGCGGACATGCGCATGGTCCGCGGACATCAGAACCACTAGCGTAGGGCAGGGGGTTCAATATGTTGTATGGTACATGTATCTAAACTAAGGGAATCCTACTAAAAACCTATCAAATTCATGATATCTATATCTATATTCAGTGAAAAAGTCTTTGTTAAGTGGATGTTATGGTTAAGTTACGCTACTAAAAACCATTCAGTTAAAGCTACTAAAAACCTATGTAATTCAGTGAAACAACTTTGTTAAAGGGACATTATGGTTTTAAGTAAAACCGAAAACCCCCAGAAATTCGCCAGTTATGGTAAAATAAGCAACCATAACTCGCGCCAACACCATGCACTGCTAAGACTTCTACCCATGACATCACAAATGTAATTCATGACATCACTGATGACATCACATGTCTGACTACCCCTTCTTTTTTTTGTTCACTTACCTATGTAGGCCAGGTGGTTTTCTTCAGTAACAGTCAGGAAGTAATAATGCAAAAGGTACTATGTTTCTATACCTTACTCTTCTTTTATGTACTTGCACTACTTTCCATAGATTCCACTCACATTTTACAATACATGTACACAAGGGAATAAGCAGCTTTGAGAAACAGCAATCATATCTGTGCATGGACTTAAGTAGGTAGGTTATGAGCACGTTCTGGTAATGCTGCTGTTTTTTTTGTTGCCTACTTTCCTTTCCTTGTATATGCTCATATTTCTATGCATTGTGGTCTTTTTTTATGTTATATGTACTAATGCAATTCTGCAGTAAAGAAGGCATTGTTAGGTACTTAGTATATGTGTCACAGTGCACAAAATTCTGAAATGAAAGGATTCATTATTTTACTATCCAACATAGTAAGGTATTGAATATTGCAGCTCTATGGTGCCTGCTGCAGAGAATGCCTTAAGTTCTACACAAGTTAATTCATGTACTGGAAAGAAGTCAGTAACACAATGGTGTTTATAGCAATGCATCACCTAATGAACTTTTTGGCATAAGATGGTTCTTCCAATAGTTTTTTGCAATTTTTCTGCCAATATTATAAAAACCATCTCTTGTAGAGGCTGTGCATAAAAGCTAAATGCATAGTCTTAGCAGTGCATGGTGATGGTGCGAGTTATGGTTGCTTAGCTTACCATAACTGGCAAATTTTTGGGGTTTTCCGCTTTTACTTAAAACCATAACGTCCCTTTTTTAACCATGTTTTTTCACTGAGTTTCATAGGTTTTTAGTAGCGCAACTTAACCATAATGTCCCTTTAACAAAGTTCTTTCACTGAATACGTATGAGAGAGAGATTAAAAAGGGACCTCATAAAACACTTCAAGATCTGCCACGGTACCTAGCAAAAGTACTCCTATATATAAAAACAAGTGTATGCACACAAAAAATGTACCATCAGTATAAACAATAGTTCATTTGTTCACACTGCTCAGAGACCATACAGAATGTGTTTTATGCCATTAGAAGAAACAGTGTATAACAAAAAACAAATATTGCTCATCACAACTGATGTGACGGGCAAAAAATTCAGACATTATACTTTATTTGCTGGATAAAACAACGGCAGCTCGAGATTTGAAATAGAGAGGTGCTGTGAGCTCCTGCTTCTAGCCTAGGAGATCCTTGTTAGCTTAAAAAGCAACAGCTGCCAGGAGCTACTTTTGACCAACAGAGCAGTAAAAATGGAGGGATTGTAGCAGTAAATCACTGTGACAAACCTGAAGGCATCTCACTTACTAATCCCCGGGAATGTCATTCAGGGGGCCAGGACACGACCATCGTTATTGGATCCAGTTCCTGGGGGTGGTCCAGTGCGGCAGGATCACCTGGATGGGGTGTTCTCTGGAAGTGGAAGTGGGACGCTGACGGGTGGGATGCAGTATCCTCTTCTTTCTGACACCTTTTCCCCCATCCTAACCTATAGGATATTTTGAAGCTCTACGCCTCCCCTTTTCCAACACGAACACTTTCTTACACCATAACAGACAACGGACCAACACCAGAGTTGTTTACCTAACATGCCCCAAAACAAGGGTCAGGCAGAGTCAGGCAATTGACAATGATCACACATACCTGACAGCCCTATACCTTCCCCACAGGGATAAAAGGTGGAGCACGAGAGCACACCACAAGCAAGGCCGAACGCACGAGGAAACAGCTACACCAAACCAGCAGTTCAAACGGAGGAGAAAGGCATCGAGACATGGAAGGACATTGAAAGGAGAACTGCCCTTGCCCTTTTCAACTCAGACCTACGTAGCCTCCCAAAAGGGAATTGCAAGACCGGGAAGTACCACTGTGTGTGGAGTGACCGATGTCAACGGTGCACAGGGGCCTCCCACATTGATAACACAGGCAGGGAGGCACACTGGCTACTGTAGTACCGTCCTTGACTCCAGAAGCAAGCCAAGCCAGCAGACCAGACACAATTGGTGAGTCAGAGAAAGCTGATGGCAAACCGAATTGTATTAAGCCCAAGGTTGCAAGTGGCAACATTAGATGAATGCAAGAACTTGAGAACAAAGAGCGTGCGTGTGTGTGTGTGTCTCTCTCTTCCAGGAAAGGGCGGCTTGAGTGGTCCTACAGGGGTCACGTCAAATCCCTTGTACACTCGAAAGTCTCTGACCCATTGACAAGAGAAAGCTAAGCGAATTGAATCCTGCATCGTGAGATTGTAAAGTGAACTGTATATTTGGCTGGGACGTGGCTTAGGAGCCATGGGATACGAAGTGTTCCGGAGTGTCCCTGCCGATCTTTGAACATCCTACTGCACTAAGACACTAAAACATAGGCATCCGCACTACAAAATGAAGCTAGTGATGTTGGAATATGCTGGGAGCAAAAGGAGCGTACTTCCGTGAGCACCAGGGGACCAGGGATGTTACTGTGACAATCAAAAATTTTAGTGTGCCCTGAGACCGATGGGCTGAAAATGGCGGCTGCCCTGGGACGAAGGACCCTGTGTTGACAGATCGCGCCCCATGTCTGTTACATCTGGCACAGCCGAGAAGACCCCAGGGTTCGCAGGGGACTGGACCGCCTCGACCCGCGTAATACACAGAGCCGCAGGTGTCGTGTGGAGGAGTATCGGAGATGTGGCAGGGTATCCGGCCCTGAGGGGGGCTTAGCAAGACATGAGTACGGCTGCCCCATGATGCTAGGGGGCAAGGTCACACTGGAGCCCATTGCAAAGGGAGCGCAGAGGAGGAACGAAAAGACGAACGTGGTACGCCCCGTCGGAAAACAGGATCAGAAGGAAACTGGCACACGGTATGACGCTGCGCATTGAAGGACAGTAATAAGAAGAGACATGGTGCATTCAGAGCCCCCACATATCCAACACAACAGAGTCTGGAAAACAGGCGGGGGCGCAGCAAGCGAGGAGAGGCTAACATCAATAACAGATGCATCGGCTGGGTTGAGATTGGAGCCCCAGCTGACACGCGCAAAGACTGCCACATAATAGCTACAACGCCAAGAGCAGAGAAATAAAGCATCCATCGGATAGCCACGGGGTACTACAGCAGACGTCTGTGTGAGGCAAGCCGGATAATCACGCGGAGGAGCTTGGAACACACCCGAGAAACTTGACCAAAGAGGGACAACGTGGCTCAATATGCCATTACAAACTCTCTGCAGCTGAAAAGACACAGCTGGTCATTATATGTGGTGATACAATGACATTAGGAAGTATCCCATTACACCAAGATAACCCACGGCAGGAGGACGCATGCAGTGGGGACACCAGGGTTCAGGATAAAAACGAAAAATTGCAGCAATATTGTGTGCAGTGAGAGCACCCCCACAAACAGGTGTAGTGGTGTTTGAAATGGTGATGGTAGTGCCCAAGATAGTACTGTCAGCAACACAGGAGCCTAAGCATTGCAGCAACAGAGGAGCGAGAACGGGGCTGTTCGGGGCTGATCGGAGAGCTACGCAGCGCAATGGGTATGTTGATATAAATGGTTAGACCACGCCACAACTAGACCTGTGGATGTGCAGACACATCACCACAGAGGAGGCCGCAAACAGCAAAGCCAAACTAGGAGATAGCTCCTAAGACTAGAAGAGAAACCAACAGGAGCAGCAATGCGGCAAGACATTGCAACAACACTGCCATAAATGGCAACTGCAAGAATACACAGGAGATGCCCCGGCATAATAGGTGACGCATCGAACAGGCTACGACCATACCAGGAGTGGCTAGTATCGGGACACAATTGCAAGTGGAGCTGAGATACATTAGAGACAGGAAAACCTGTACTAGGTGTCTGGTGGAGTAGAGTACACCGGATTCTACAAAGCAGATGCATGGACAAGTCAAAGAGGACGGACCGGTGAACTAGGCGCCCAGCAGCTGGACGCACAAACACAGAAATGACATCCAAGGTAAACAAACTGAAATGGAAACAACAGACAATGGAGGATTTCACAAAGTCGACTGCAGCTGAGGAGGTGTTCAGGCCGAAAAAAGCAAGAGGCACAAAGTGGGGGGACCCCAGCGCGGAATGATCAGCCTATCATTGACGCCATTGTAGAGATGATGATATCATGGGGATGTAAGCTTGACACGGCTATGGCGGAACTGAAGGCCTCATTAGAACTGAACATTGACACAGTTAGTGTTGATGTCAACCTACTGCGACAGGATGTTCGGAAATTAGCAGAACGAACAGGAGAGCTGGAAAAAGATGTGAAGGCTAACATGGAGACCTGCGATACAAACGCTAAAGAAGTCTCAACACTACAACAAGTGCACAATCTAGAGAACAGGGTGGAAGAGGCAGAAGGGCGCACGCACAGAAATAACATCTGCATTGTAGGACTCCCGGAAGGCACAGAAGGCTTGGACCCGACAAAATATGTTGAGAAAATGCTATTGCAAGTAATAGATGGCGGTGCACTCACACAGGGATTTGCAGTGGAAAGGGCACAGAGCCTTGACTAGGAGACCGCCGCCGGGGGCCCCTCCGCGCCCACTCATTGCCAAGATACTAAACTATAAATATAGGGAGAAAATACTGGAGCACTTCCGCAAGGGCGGGACCATCGGCAGAGGATCCGCTACTGTCACGGCGTACCCCGATTACACCTTCTTGGTACAGAGGCAGTGGCTGAGCTATGTGGCCATTAAGAGAAGGCTGCGGGAGGCGGGGTATAAATACATGTTGTTCTATCCTGCAAAGCTGAAAGTGATGCACAACAACAAGGTGCACTTTTTTGAGAATCCAGAAGAAGCGACGGGATGGTTGGATACACGGAACTGCCCGCAGGTGCAGATGATCAGACGGAAAGCAGACTGGACAAGTGATCTTGGCGCTTCAGAGAAGTGCTTGGGGCAGCATGGCTTGGGCGGGGTATCACAGCAAGGACATTGTCTTTGGACTGGGATATAGTCGGATGGGGGCAGGTACACACGAAACAGTCTATTAAATACGAGCGCAGCAAATGCGATTATCAATGCAGGAAACACGGATGGAACTCATCATCTCCTATAGGATACCGGTAGGGTGGTATCCCCCTGCTATGTTCCGAGTACCGGTGAAGCTGAGAAAGGACTAGATGTGGGGTAGCCTGAGAGCGCTGGATCTGGGCAACAGTTGGTGGGGCTGAGGGGGGTTTGAGGGAGGGGAGGGATTTGGGGAGTTTGTAGGGGTGTTGAGAATAGTTTGAAAGCGGGCCTACAACATTAAACCACTGCGATGGGAGCGGGAGACAAGGGGGAGAGAGGGAGGAACGGGGTATGGATAAGATGGGAGACCTCAAGATAGCGACCTGGAATGTTAGGGGGCTCAATAATTATTTGAAAAGGAATAAGGTCATGATGTACCTGAAAAGACAGAGAATTGACATTGCTTTACTACAGGAGACCCATTTGACAAAAGAAAAACGGGAGATGGTGGGAAAGAAGTGTAGAGGGACCCCTATAGGAGCAGCATATTGGACATACGCCAGAGAGGTGATTACATGGATAGCACCACATGTCCCCTTCAAACTTTTACAGTCCACCATAGAGCCAGACGGGAGGATGGTGCTACTGAGGGGACTAGTGGAAAATAGAGAATTGAGCATTACCAAAAAGTATGCCCCGAACCAGGATACCACCAGCTACTTTAGGAGCCTATATGGCAAGATCAGCCCATATATTGGGGGCGTAGTCATATGGGGGGGACTTCAACTGTACGATGGATCCCAAGCTTGACAGATCAGACGAGAAGATGGAGAGGCCCGCCCCAGCAGCTAAAGCCTTGAAGACCCTTTTGGGAGATTTTCGATTAGGGGACATATGGAGGATACACCACCCACAAGATAGACAATATTCCCATTACTCAGCCCCACAGGGCCTACACATGCGGCTAGAATATATATTTGCCACACCAGAATTAATAGGGTAATTAGTGCAGTTGGAATACAAAGCGAGGGCCCTTTCAGACCACTCGCTGCCCGGAGCGTGGATCCCGACATGGAGACTTGGGGCCGAGGCCTTGAAAGAGACAGTGTTCAGAGAAGACCTAAAGAAAGACATAAAGGAATATTTTGAACTCAACACTGGAAGCCTGGAATCAGCTGGCACATTGTGGGAAGCATTCAAGGTGGTGGTGAGGGGGCGACGATATCTAAATCCAAAGGCCTACAAGGGGGGGGATAAAACACAAACTATATGAGGCAGAAAAGAGATTGGAGAGAATAATGTGCAAGGGTGAGCATTCTGGTCTAAGAGGCTGAGACTATACGCTAATTACAACAGGATTGTAGAGGGTACTAGGATAGATTATGCAACCTGAACTATAAAAAATATGTTGAAAGGCAGCACGTGGAAGGGGATAAGCCAGGCAGGTTGCTAGTTTTACCAACGTCTATATAGGGATGTGGGAGAAGAAGAGATTGATGTAGAAACATTGGAGGACATCGGCCTCCCTAAACTAGGGGCAGAGGAGAGAGAATCCATAGGCCCCAATCACGCTGGAGGAATTAGAAGCAGTATTCAAACTATTACCCACTAGTAAAGCTCCTGGGGCAGACAGACTCCCTAGCGAGTTCTATAAAACGTACTAAACTGTGCTGCTCCCCCCCACTATTGGCAATGCTAAATGAAGAGTTAGATAAGGAGGGTGCTACCGGAATCTCTCAGGGAGGAAATTATCATCACGCTCCTTAATCCTAATAAACTGAGCATGGACTGCGGGTCATACAGACCACTGTCCATGCTTAATCAGGATAGCAAGATACTTAGGGCAGTGCTGGTGAATAGGCTGAGACGGGCTATCCATAAGCTCATACATCCAGACTGGGTATGTCCCACACAGGAATATATCCGACAATCTCAGAAGGCTTCATCATGTTATAGAACAAACAGAAAGGGACCCCCAGGAGGTTGCAATAATTTAATTAGATGCAGTGAAGGCCTTTGACTCAGTCAAATGGCCCTGGCTGATGGCGGCTTTGAAAGAATATGGGGTTGGGCCAAAAAACTTGAAGTGGTTCCAGTTGCTGTATAGTACGCCGTAGGGTCGAGTCAAAATGGGGGCGACCATCTCAGACCGGTGGCAACTCAGTAGGGGCACCAGACAGGGATGCCCGTGGTCCCTGATTTTGTTTATTCTGGCCCTTGAACCCCAGGCGATATATTTAAGGCAACAATATGAGGAGGTGGGGATTGGCACGAGGGGAGGGCAACACCTTATATCAATGTATGCAGATGACATGCTGTTGTACTTGAAATATCCTGAAGAAAACCTACAATATGTTCTGGAAGTAATGAAACAGTTTGCGGCGCTGTCTGGCATAACAGTAAACCCAGAGAAATCAAGTATATTGCCCCTGGGTAAATATAAAGGGATACCGCAGGAGCGACGGCCGGTGTTACCAATAAAGTGGGAGACCGAGACCTTTAGATACCTGGGGATTGATATATACCACAATGTCGAGGCCGAACACAGAAAAGGGGATAGCCAACATTGAAAATAGCTTGAGGTTTTGGGCGAAACTCCCTCTGACAATGATGGGGAGGGTGGCACTGTTGAAGATGGTGGTGCTGCCTAGGTTGTTGCATTATTTTGCTAATATACCACACTGGATACCAAATGTCTCTTCGTTAAAATTCCGAGCATATGCAAGGGGTTCATATGGCACAACACTAGAAACAGAGTAGCATTGTGGAAATTACAGAACACATTTGACCGGGGAGGCATTAAAGTGCCCAACTTTGAGATGTACTACCTGGCCAGCCAATTACAATATGTGGCGAGGTGGCTATCGAGGACTCAACATCAGAGTCCAGATTGCTGGGGGCCGAGAGTTTTCCGTTTTTCCTGAAAGAATAGCTATGGGGGCAAAATCACAGGGAGATGGGGCGGGGGGGCCAAGATTGTTAGATTTAGGATGGAATATATGGCAGAGAGCCTGCCGGGCCGTGGATAACCCACACCCATGTTCCCCACAAATGCCTCTAGTGGCACTGAATGGCGTGGAAGAGCAATTACGAATGACAGTCCGGGAACACTGGGAACTGATTGGCATAGCGACATTGGGAGATGTGTTGCAGGAGGGGAAGGCGGTGGAGTTTAACACACTGGTGGATGACATCGGCCTACACTCGGGACAATGTCACATACACTAGAATGCTGCAGAGGATAAAATATACCTGGTCAGCAGTGGTTCTGGAAAGTAAGCCTGACATGGCCATCTAAACATTTCATGTTGTGTCTGAGGGAGGTCATGAAATCTCCCGAATCTACAAACTATTGATGTCAAGAGTGGGAAAAGAGGTGAGCCAGTTGAGACGGGATTGGGAAGAAGCAGCCGAGGAATCCATGAGTGATGGGTTGTGGGTGAGAGTACAGAGATGCCACAAAAAAGTGTCCAGGAATGCGAGGTCGCAACAAATTCAGCTGTATGTCACCCACAGAGCTTACACAACCCTCCCTGAAGATTGCAAGGTTTAAGAATGCAGGTACACAAACATGTCCTAAATGTGGGGAGAACGCGAGACTGATGCATATGTTCTGGGCATGTCCTGAAATAAAGCGATTCTGGGGAGAGATAGCCCACCTCATGGCAGAGAAAGAGATAAGGCTGGATGTGGACTCCCTGTGGGCATGCATGGTGGGAGGGTTTCCCAGACCGCGTAAGTTAAACCATTGAGCAAACTTAAAGATCTGGCTTATATATTTGCTAAGCGTAGAATAGCCATGAACTGGAACGCAAGCAAAAGACCTAGAGTTGAGGTTTGGTGGCACAATCTTTGTAAATGGACAGATGCGGAAACGGTAGTGTGGAGTGAAGCAGCTAATAGAAGAGGGGGGAGCAGAGATATTGATGGCCTGGAGATACTTAGTAGCCGCGCTGTCAGGATCTTTCCAAACCGGCCCAGAAGATGATGGTTCCTCCGGAGGAGGAGAGGTGTCCCCAGAATAAGGGGTAGAAGGTGGTGGTGGGGGTAGGTGCGGGATAGAGGGGGAAGCGAAGGGGACACAGTGGACACAGCATAGAAACGGTATAGGAGACTTGAAATATATGATTGGTGTTCACTGTTTGGTTTTTGTGTTTTGCTTGGTGTTTGTTGTTGAAATTAATAAAAATTGTTTTAAAAAGAACAGTATATTTGGCAAACGTGAAACCTGATTTGAGGGATGGCTTTGAGTTGGGGTGAAGAGTAATACACCTGTGAACACTGAAGACAAAAGTGAACCCGGTCTAGGGTTGTCCGCAGTGGGAAGCTGCAAGCTGCATTTTAAAGGCTGTAGTGAACCCGACGGAGGCAGGCCCAAGCTGCAAGAAGGATCCGAGCCCAGCAGAGGGAGATCCAAAGGGCGCAGAGCAATCGCCCAATGCACAGATTACAGAAGGAACTTTTTTTGTTTGTTTTGATCCATCAGGCAAAAGACTTTGTAGAGAAGACTCTTGACCCCTGAGGTTCTGATATCGTTGAACTGGAATTGTGAGCCTCATGCTGGAGAGGCCCAGGAGTGTGCTGTGCTCTGAAGTCCTGCCTTGACCCGTGCTAAAACGTGGGGAAGGGCGACCCAGCCATACCATCCAGATTTATCATTTTGTGAACAATTCTTTCTTTTCTAGTAAACATTATCCCACACTATTTTAGTAACTTAGTGGTAAGGATTGGCAATATTTCTTTTTATTTTTATTTTTTATTTTTTTTCCTGTTTTATTTTCATTTTAGTTATAACAACAAAACATGAAATAACAAAGAAATGTGTAGCAAAAACTATATACATAATTACAAACACATAAATACCCCCTCCCCCTTTACAGATGCCAGGTACACATCATATAATATGAAATTGTCAGAATCAATACAATGTCAGAAATTTGCCCCAAATTTTCATAAACAACCCATTCTTGCCTTGTTTCATATATATACATTTTTCCACATCCGCCAGATCAAGCATTTCTTTCAACCAGTCCTCTTTTTTTAAAGAAATGTCGGATTTCCAATTCCTAAGGATGATTTTTTTTTCCCATCATGGCTCCCCTAAATAACCACTTCTTTTGGCTTTGAGTGAGTATATCTAAGGTAGCATCATTTCCCAGTATTAATGTCTCAAAATCAAGACCTATCGGTTCATCCAAGACCTTTTCCATCACCACATCAATCTCATTCCAAAATTCACACACCTTCCTACAATCCCACATCATATGTTCCAGTGTACCAGTTTCACAAATACAAGCCCAACACTCAGAATCATCTTTCAAACCTCGCTTCCATAATCTTTCAGGTGTCCAATAAACCCTGTTTAATATCTTTATTTGTCTCGTTCTCTCAGTCAAACCCAGGGAACAAAATTTGACATTTGCACACATCCTTGTCCATGTCTCCACTGTAATTTCAGAGCCAATTCTTCGACTCCACTCATCTCTGAGCTGAACATTGTCTTTATATTCACTCACTATATTCATTTTTTTTTATTTTTATTTTTTAGTATAGGCCCTTTTTATTTGACAAGACCCCACTAGGACTGCCTTACTATTATTTGATGGTCGTAACTTGTTCCCATCTTAGATTTAGGTTTAGATTAGACGTTTATCTCACCCATTACAAAATTCAAGAAACACTCTTGAACTGTGACTTGTCTTTACTGTTGCACCATAGGTTACTTACATCACTCGCTGGGATATTTTCATACCCTCAATACTATGCAAGTAAAATATGTTTAAAGCCTCACCATGATATGAAGGGCAGTTTAAGAAAAGGTTATGGACATGCATACACAGTTATTTTGCAGTGCAAACCAGATTGTTTGCAACATGTCCTAATATTGTTGGACAGGAAAATTCAAGTGCTCAGTGAAACCATTTTTGTATAGCACAGAATTACCTAGCATTTGCTCAATGCCTAATGGAACTCTGAAACTTTAAATGCATGCAGGTTGTGGGAAAAGCAATGTAGCTGTTTGAATAGTCATTGTCCTAATGCTGTGTGTGAGTAGTGTCAGGCATTTTCCATACCCATAATCCCTTGAGGATCAAATAGATGATATTGCAATTTTGCTATCCATGTATAGGGTAGCATTAGCAATTGTAAAGTAGATGTGACATATGTGCAAAGAAGTATCTAGGTGAAAATTGCAAAAAATAAATAATCTTCAATTCCGAAAATGGCAATTTTCTTTTCTTTTCGCACCTTTCACCACAATAATATGCGGCGGGGAACCCCCACAGACCCTTCTCACTCAAACCCACCCCCACATTTAATTGCGTTGAAATGCACCGTCACATTTTCTGCATTTTGCAATTCAGTATTTTGGGCCGTGAGATTATTGGGTGTTAACTGCAGAGAATATGAATCATGAAATACGGTTATGCAACCAAGTAGCCTGCTTATTTACAGTCACTATCCAATATTTGAGTTGACAGTTGGGTTACATTGTGTGGGTGACGCTTTTGTTAAGGCACCTTTGGATATGGAAATTCTGAAGCTTGAACGTTATTCATATTCCAACCAACGTAAAACTGCTGTGGCTTGTTGCTTTTTAGTTTTTGAGACGGTGAGAATTCTGTCCGAGCTTCTAAAACTCTTCTGAGCGGCACCCAGACGGCACCCAGACGGAAGCTGGGCAAGCGCACATACTCGCAGCTTAGATACATTACTTGGACAAATCTATAAATGCCTATATGCAAATGTTAAGCAAAAAGAGTATAATTGTGGAGTTATTTTCTCTTGTTCGATATATTAAAGCTTTCTCTACAACAGACTTATTGAAATTATTGCTTGGTTCCTTCTGAATGTGCTCTTGGCCATGTGTAAATCCTATCCACAAAAACTGTTGCCTTGCACTTTACGCTGGCATGTTTCTATAGCACCATGAAATGACAAACTGGTTTTGTCTAGCTTATTCAAACGGACTGTGAAGATTCACAGGATCTCTCGTCACTTCTCCCCAGAGGGGAGACCTTCCCTGCGAGGCTATGTAGGTGAGCCTGCTATGCAACATTTCCCCCTGGGGGTGGCGGTCAGCGCGACCTCACAGGGAGGGACTCGCCTCTTGGGGACAAGGACCCCAGTTCCATGAAGCAGCTCCCAGTCCCGCTTTCCCATGAACCCCTCAAACCATCAGTGCCTCGGAAGTCACATCCTGAAAAAACCACTATCTGCTATTGTAATACAACTCCCAGTATAAAAACCCAACACAGATCCTCTGAGAAGAAGAAGAGTGGCAGAGTAATGCTGATTACTTCTCCATGGCAAATAAAAAATATTGTGAAGAGTGTAAACTATGGAGTTAGAAAGAATTCTCCAGAGAAAGAGAAAGGCAAAGATTCTCCGCTTGGGAGGACCCAGCTCAGGTTCATAAAAAGCAAAGAAGGACTTGCATTAGGAGGTTCTGTCACAGAGCAGGTGAAGCCCGGGAAGTTTAGAATTGAGAGGAAATCACGAGGTGCAGCAGCTGGCTCTCCCACTCCCTCTCTTTCTGTGTGTGTGTGTGTCTGTGTGTGTCCGTCTCTGTCTCTGTCTGTGTCTCTGTCTCTCAGGAGTTGTCATGACCTGAAGGAGGTGGACCGCATGGTGCGACAAAGACGCCGAGACCATCCAGCAGAATAATCTGCAGAAACCGAAGCGGAGAAAGGCAGCGTGATCCCAACCCCACAGGAAGAACCTGTGACGACAACCCGACAAGCTAGAGGAATCTATGTTAAATAACTGCAGCCGTAAAAAGCTTTTTTTTTTTACATTTGTCCCCCGCTTTTGATGTCATGTAAGCGGGGGACACCCCTGCAACCCCCGCTCCCATCATTCGGCATTATGGGATTTGAAGTTTTATACTATGCTGAATATGCACAAAACGTGCATTCAGCTTTTTTGTTGTTGGTCTTTTCGGGTAATGCAAAGCTAGAGGTAATGGGAACAGCAGGAGACCTGGGAGGTGCCATGGGCAGGCGCTAAACAACAGAGCATCACGAAACCGAGATATTCATCATAATCATCGCAGTAGCTGTACAGTAGTAACGAATGTAACAAATACTGAGAGGCAATCAATTTTAGATGTTATCCCGGTCAAAAACACCATTTAAACACCGTATGAAACCAAACATTTATCAGATTTTTCACCAAGCAGAAATAAAGCCCATAATTCTTCTGCATCACAGGATTGTCTACTTTTGACCAACTTCCCAATGTGTCTAGTTCTTAGGTCAGTCATACCAGTGCAGATCAATGTAATGGGTTTTCCCCTCCGAGGTGCAAAATCTACATCTAGGGTCAACGATCTCCTGTTTATATATCATCAAAAGTTGTTTTGTTGGATATATGGTCAAACGGAATCTCATAAAGGAATTCTGGTTAAATATTTTTGAAGACAGTTGTATGCTTTTTTTTTTTTTCTCAAGTTGGCATACAAACATTATTTGTTTTCACGTTCAACCTTCGAAATCCAATGCTGTTGCCAGAGCTTCCTTTGACCGCCTCTGGGTTTTTGACAAGCATTTCCTGTTTGGTTCCCTGGTGTTCTAAAATAACCTGACTAACCATAATTGCCCCAGAAGATCAGTACCTTGCTACATTATTACTGTAGCCAATATTTGGTGCGTCACAACAGGACTAGTCATAGTGCACTTTCTGAATTAGGAGAGCGTCTTCCAGACCTTTCTTGCATAGATAGATGTTAAGCCTAGTTAGTATCTGATAACTGAGATAGGAACTCCCCTAGGTAATCTCAGTATTCATCTCCAAAAGGTCCCCTCTAAGGATGCCCACATTTCCCAAGAGTAAATAGAAAAGCCTCTCCAGCATAGGTTAAAATTGGGATCACTTTTTGTTTTATAAAAGGTCAGCACGAAAAAAATTGAAAATGTACGATGCTTTTTATGCACCAATAATCTCTGGGCTGTCAAAAGTTTGATTTTCATTTTTAAGTCCAATTGACATGAGCTATCGCAGACACTAAAATGTATACACACACCCAAATAAGTCATAAATGAAACTTGGGTGAGAACTTCACGTCCCAGTTGCCATTTAAAAGGGTGTTTCTTCCTACCCATTGTGGAACATAAGACCAAGATGTTAGTTTTAGATGTATTTATCTCAAGCCCATTTTTAAACATGTAATCCTGTAGACCCAACACGCTACACTGAAGGCCAATATGTGTGGTCGATCAGAACAAGGTCATCTGCGTACAGGATCCATGCCAAGTGCTGGTCACCAAGTTTAGGAGGAAAAGATCTTCCGTGACCCAAGGTATTGTGAAGGTCAGATAAAAATGAATTCAACAGAGTGGGAGCCAACGCGCATCCCTGTTTCAGCCCTCTGTGGGTGCTGATCTCCTTGGTCAGTAGGCCCTGAGCATTTCATCTAATTTGGACCTTTGTTGAAGAGTACTGGGCCATGATTGCCGACAATAATTTACTGGGGCAAACCTAGCCCTACAGTTTATACCATAACAGTTGTCTGTCGACACTATGAAAGGCCTTTATAAAGTCCACAATGACCAGATAGATTCTTGTTCTGCTTTTTAGTGCTTTCTCCTTGAGGATGTACAAAGGAAACTGGTTCAAATCAATTCCTACCCCCTTTTCAAAGCCAGCTTGACAGCTATCACATCTGTTTGTATCCATTACCCATTTCCGCAGATGTCTCGGGAGTACAGCTGCAAATAGCTTATCCAACACGACCAAGAGGGCGATTAGGCGATAGTTGAAGGATCAGCTCTGTAGTCCCTCTTGAATATGGGGACTATTATTGCTAGCCACCAAGACTCGGGGATCTCACCCATCTTCATCACCTGCTTGAAGAGCTTATAAATTAAAGGAATCTAGGCTCCCAGAGCCTCCTTGATCATAATATTAGAGAGGCCATTGGGGCCTGAAGCTTGCGACGGAGTTGCCTCCTTAATCAAAAGCTTAAGATTAACTCGTCAAATGGGAGAACCCATGCCATTCTAGTTTTTTGTCAAAGGTGAATGCTCCAACCCACCCACTCTGCTGAATAATTTACCATAAAATGTTATCCAGACCTCCTCAATGAACACGTTAGTGAAAAGTGTTATTGAATGGATAACCGGTTGTTAATCAATTGGTAAATTTGCCTTGCGACTTTTTTTTTCTTTAACGCTAGTAACATCTCTTCGGCATAACACTGTAACATTTGGGCTTTTTGAAGAGAACATTTTTTTGCTTTTCTGTTTCCTCTTTCTCAGGAGTTCTCTTCGCAACCCACATTTCATTTGATTGTTTATCCACACATCTTTATGCATCTTTTTTTCCCCTGCCACCATCCTCTCATCAAAGCTGTGCCTAGGTGAAAACAGTTTTCTTCATGAAATAGAGTATGAAATCGAGTAATAGAGTGTGAATTATATCTAAATTTCGCTCCATTTGTTTGTTGTAGTTGGCTAATAGTACAAGTACATTGTCATGTCATACGCAGCAGTTCCTTCCTTGCATCACTGATTTACCTGCCACTTTTTGCTGCTAACCTTTGTTCTCTCACCCCATGTCAGAGACAATAAACACACTTTTGTACCTAAAATGTCAAAATGTTGACCTTGTTGATCATAGTACCGAATGCAAAAAAGTAATTCAAAACTTTAAATTGTACTCCATTAGACTAAGTTGCTTTAGCTGGTAAATCACCATTGGTTTGGCTGTTGAGCATATGGAGATCTCTCGATCTTGAAACATCGAGCCACCTCACTGCTCTCTCGTGTCCCTTATTGATAGATCTATCAGTGTCTTTAATGGTCTCCCCTTTACTATCCATGCATGAAATGTACAAATCCCCCACTACAAGTGTGCATATATAAACTTGTCTATAAACTTTTGTTATAGCAGCGGGATTCCAATATACATGAAGAAGTAGGCCCTGCTTAAGACCCTGGGGTCTCAAATTCTGTTTGCACAGGAAGCATCTGTAGGAAGGGGTTCATGTTCCATGCATCGATTAATGTTATCTCCGGCACATTTCCCACAAGTGTAAGCAGCCCCAAAGAAGGGTGTCCAATATAGGTTTAGACAAAACATGCCAAGGTCTAATGCACTTGTTCCAAATTAATGTGCACAAGTGCTATTACCACACCACAAAAAGAATCATTTGATTGTGCATTAATTGTCTATTTTAATAAACACATTCCACCTAAATATGCAATAACGTACAACAGTGTTTACTACACTTTGCCAGTGATTACTGCACTTTGCTTCGTTTTTGCCAACACGTGTTTCGACCAACATCAGTCTTTTTCAAGGCAGAAAATGTCAGAGTAACCTAACCTTTTCATTAATCAAATCATTGCGCAAACAATAGACATTTTAAATAAACGTATAACAAACATATATTAGTGGCCAAATGTTTACCACAAACCAAAGAGGAAACAAAAATCGGGGGGGGGGAAGGAAAATAATTCAGTCGGTGTATACACCCCATTCCAAGATTATTTCACATTGAGTTAACTATTCAACATATTTAAATATCATTAGCTTCTTTGAGAAAGCAGACCCTAGAATTCCTTTACCTCTTCAGTAAGGTATTGCTCCCATAATAAAACCTGTCACTTAAATCAGTTAATTCTAGCTCATGAATCAGTTACATAACAGATTTTATTTATCATCAATCCCCAAACTATTCAATTTCCTATTGAATTAATCGGAGGATGAATTCTAGTATCACTAATGTCAGGTGTTATTGCGGATAATTAGTCAAATGTTGCTTTATTAGCATCCCAATAGTTAAACGTCATATTTAATTGTTGTGCTAGTCCTAGCGCCTCGAAAAACCATGGTCCTCGATAGCAGGATGCCAAATTGATTTATAAAAAGAAATAACCCACTTGATATTGAATACCGTAATACTAATCACCCTAGATCTAGGTTAAGAATCAACTTCATGGAGAAAATATGCATCAGTGAATTTCTGAGTCCGACGACTTTGGAAGTGCCGCAATATTCTATTGGTTCCAAATTTGGCATCAGAGCGCCAAACACAGGATGAACAACCCAGAAAAAAAGAGGCTCTAGTCAAAGAGAGCGGTTTTCATTCCTTTCCTAAAAGATAGTGGGTTCTTTCTGTTGATGGGTCTTTTTGGGAGGTTATTTCACAGATATGCCACCTGTACCTGGAGCGATTTTCCCAGGTCCTTCACTCGTCTACTCTTCGGGATAGCCAAACGAACAGTCTCGCTGGATCTAGTTACTCTCTTGTGGCAAATTAGCCTGTGTCCTGAAAGTAACTAGGCGCATGACCGTAAAGACACTAATGCACAATGGTACATACTTTGAAACAGATCCTGGCTGATACCGAGAGCCAGTGCAGACCTTGGCGGTGCTCTGTGATATGTTCTCTTCTGGAGAACCCATTAATGATGCGCACAATATTAGTCTGCAAAATGTGGAGCCTTTGCAAACAGCCCTTGCCTGCGCCGGCCAATAGTGCGATGCAGTAATCAATACGTGGAATAATCAAATCCCTGACTATGATGGTACAATTGACCTCTTATACAAGGGTTTGAATAGTCTGAGTAGTTTTAGGAAGTATTGCACCTTATTTGTAGTGTATTGGATCTGGGATTCTGAGCTTAATGAGGCCTCAAATACGACTCCCAGGGTCTTAACTTTTGAGACAGTGTTTACTAGCTGATTCTGCTTGATTAAGCACCATCCCATTTTGCACCTGCCTGGGCAGAGCCAAAAGCCCAGTTTTGGCTGCGTTAAGACACATACCATTGTTGGCCATCAAGCTTTGAATGGTATTGCAGATTCTAGAAACAAGGTCCAAATCTTTTTCATAAATCCCACTGATATTTATAATCAGTTGGGTACCATCAGCATAGTTAGAAAATCTCACTCCTAGAGGGTCAAGGAGATCACACAATGGACAACTAAATATGTTAAAAAGAGCTGGTGAAAGGCAAGCGCCCTGTGGTACACCACATCTTAACCTCTCGGGTTCAGATCGAGTTTCGCCCAGATGATTTTGGACATCCTATTTTGCAAGAAAGATTCAATGCAAAGTGCTGCCTTCTCGGAGCAGACAGCAATGTTCTTAAAGCGGTCCATTAACTTACTGTGGTCCACAAGGTTGAAAGTCACTGATAAGTCAAGCAACATCAGCAGCCCGACCTTGCTGTTATCCACAATTTTAAGCATTTCACTCTGGAGGTCCAACAGGGCACTTTCCGTGCTGTGCTGAGATCAAAAACCTGATTATCTGTGGTATAACATTTGCGTCTTTTCCAGGTGATCTTGCAGTTGCGAAGTGGCCACTTTGTCCCCCACCTTGATAAGAAATAAGACATTTGTAATAGGTCTATAATTAGAATAGACCTTCTGGTCTAACCCTGCTTTGTTAAACAAGCAGGTCACTGACACTTTTTTAAAAGAATCGGGTATACGGCTATCCCTAAACGTCGCGTTTAGAAAACGAACTATGAACGGAAAAAACATCTTAAAGTGTTCCAAAATTATTTTAGCGGGGAGAATCTCCCCCTCACAAGTTGTGAGTTTTGTTTTGCTTAACAATTTACATCAAAGGAAGCTATAAACAGTTAACTGTAAAGGCACTCACCTTGTATTTGGGTCTTCTTCATATAGAATATGTGAATACCAATGGATGAATGAGTCCGTCGACTCTGAAATGTACTGTATGTTCATGTCAAAATAGGCCCCAATGTCACTTCAGTTACAAATAAAAACATTTCCAACACGAGTAAACTGTGGACTTACCCTATTTCATAAGTTGACTTCTCCTCAATCAATATTAGTTTCAAAGTCCTGTTCACTACAAGAGTGGTATGGTACAAGATTAATGCACCCTCTTTAACCATGAATTATATATACATTTTAGTTTTGACTATCTCATTTGTCATAGATTTTATCAGTGTCCCATGGCTTCTACCCTTATCGCTAGTTCTTAGTGATTCCAAAGTCTTGTAGGGTTCCTTACAGTGAAGGAACAAGCCTCTGTCTGGCGTCAGCGTGCTTTCGCTTGTGGGCGCTATTTGCAATGATTGTTTATGTATTGCCAGTGACGTCAACATGTGCGTAACACGCAACGTGACGGTAAATGTATTCGTAAACAATCCCGACATCAGCGCGGCTATAATAGACGACTTGCCTCCATTGTTAAGTTAAAATGATGGTGCTTGGATAGCATTCTCTATAGCAGTGATTTGTTTTTGCTTAAGAGTTATCATTGAAGGCCAACCAAGATCGCCTAAATTATTGAGTAAATGAGTTATATGTTCAAGGATGAAATCACTCAATTTAGCGGTGAAATTAATGATATTTGCAATTCCTGCTTTCGGGCACTACAGTTTATCAAGTTAGATAGGTGCGTTAGTAACATTGTGTTACAGGGATGCCCTTGTCTATTCACTAGCTTGTTGCTTCTGAGTTTCACAGTACACCTATTAGCAATGGTCATGCATTGTATTCTAGAGGGAGCTCAATGCTCCTACAAGAGATTTTGAATTGTAATACCTTGCTGAGAAAAAACTTCGGTAATTCAAAATTAATACTGTGATTCAGAATTAATACTGTGAGTCACGCTTCAAATAGGTGACAGCCAGTGGCTGATATTAGTCAATTATCCATGCCAGTACTTCAATTCTGACTAAGAGAAAACAATTGTGTTTTGGAATTGGTACTTCGGTTCAGAATTAATACTGTGATTTCCCTCTGTGGAATTTGTCCAAATGCTTAAAATTGTGGCAGTCAATGGCTATGTTAGTCAGTTATTAACACCAGTATATCAATCCTATTACCAGTTACTATGAAGAATTTCAGATCCCATATTATATCTTTGATCTCAGTATGATTAGGTGAATAACATCAAATAATTGATACCAGACAGCTGATTGTACAGTTATAACAAGAACTCCTATTAAGGAGACTACGGTTACTATGAGGCATTCATTTCATATCCCATGTTATTTGTTTGACCTCATTATGGTTAGGTGAGTAACATTGATTCCAAACAGCTGATTGTACAGATGTAACAAGAAAGACCTTAATTATAAGAAAACATTCATTTTGTGCTCCTTGTTAAGGCCTTGCGTTGTACATCGAAGTCTGTAAATCATCTTGCATTACAATTGTCTCAAACATTGTTGCAGATCTCCACCTCCTTTACTGTAAGGTGCTTTTTAAATGCCAATTAATTGAATCTCGTCTGATTGGGCCTCTCTGCCTTGTAAGGGCCAATTAGGCGAGCCAACAGGCGAAGCCAGCCCTCCTCCCAAGGCCTGTATCCAAGGCCCTGTCTGTTCCCCTGTCCGTTGCCAGGCTGGGTCTGGGGGTCACCTTGTGCCCCCCAATTGCTCATGGAGGCTAAGGTGAACTCCATACTTCCTGATCATCTGAAATCAAGGGAGCTTCAAACTTTATCTCCGAAGGCCGTTCCCTCAACTACTTCATGTGCCTCTTCGACCACACATGCATTGTATTCTTTCACCTTGTCCAGACAAAATTAGATTTATGAACTTAGTTGGCCTAGTGATGCATTGCATTTCATCCTGCCTGTTTAAAGTATGAACTTAGTTGGCCCAGTGCCGCATTGCATTTCATCCTGCCTGTTTCATTTTGAACTCGGTTGTGCCCAGTAGCCGTGTTGCATTTCATCCTGCGTGTTTATGTTTTAAATTTTGCTTGGTCAAGTGACTGCATTGTTTCTCTTTCTGCCCTGCTGTTCCTGTCCTGTTAGTCTCTTCTACTTGCACTCCCCCCTTTCACTCTTCCCTCACTCTCCTCTTCCCCCTCCTCTACCTTCCCCCTCCTCTACATCACCCATGGCTCTCTCTGTCTCTCCTATTTTCTCCAACTGTTTCACCATCGACTATCCTACTCTTCTCACTAAGTCTGGTAGGAAGAAGTTCAAAAACGATATCCTGAGCTCCAACCCTGGTCTCCCCACTGCTGACATCTACACCAGCGCCTCCTCCAGACAGACCCTCACCGACATCCTCTTTGTAGTTCCCTCAACAGACCTATGGACTCTTCATATGGTCTCTGTGCTCTCTCCCTTCTCCTCTTCTCCTATTTAGGGTGGCACTCATTGGGAGTCTCTCCTGGACACCTTCCACTCCTCTAAGGTCATCATTAATGTCTACCTTAATGGCACCGTCTTGGTCCAAGGCCCTCAGACCAACCTCCTCCTCTTTGACAGACGTTTTCCATGATTTATCAATTTCCTTTCTTCTCCTGCTGTGCCCTCTCTCCCTTCTTCGTCTTCCTTGCCTCCACCCTCTGCCACCTCTCTGGCACCCTCTTCTTCTTCCTTTGCTAACTTGCCCTCTCCTACCTCCTCCGACCCCCCACTCAGGCTCCTTCTTCACCTCCTCAGGGAGTAACTCTAATTTGTACCCCTCCCTGGAAATCTTTCAAGGGTGGCAACCTTCTCCACCTTGCCACTCTCAACTCTCACTCACCTGTCAAACACTCCTCTGACATCTGCCGTCTCCTGGAAGAATTGGACCTTGATGTCCTTGGTCTCACGGGGCATAGTTCACAGCCGGCCAGCTCTGTCACGAGCTTCAACACTCTCCTTCCTGCTGGCAACAAGATCCTCTCCGCACCCAGTTCCAACTGTCCCGGTGGGGGTGTAGCCTTGATCTTTCCAGAGTGTAGCCCTTCGTCTATCATTCCTCTGCAGGCCTACTCCTCCTTTGAATGCCTTGTCTGTAGGCTTTCTCTCTCTCCTGGCCACAATCCCACAGTGGCCACTATCTACCGGCCACCTGGTCAAATCACCTCCTTCCTTTCAGAGTGGGCAGACCTCTCCTCCTCCCTCCTGGCCTCAACCACTCAATTCCTTCTCCTTGGAGATTTCAACATCCATCTGGATGCCTCCTGTCACGCCACTAGACTCTTTCGCAACCTCTGTGGATCTCTCTTGCTCTCGCTCTCTCTCTCTTGCTCTCGCTCTCTCTCTTGCTCTCACTCTCTATTGCTCTCGCTCTCTCTCTTGCTCTCGCTCTCTCTCTTACTCTTGGTCTCTCTCTTGCTCTCACTCTCTCTCTTGCTCTCGCTCTCTTTCTTGCTCACTCGCTCTCCCCCCATCTATTCTTCCCTCTGGCCCAACTCACTCTGCAGGGCACACTCTTGATGATCTGATCTGCTCACACCTCCCCCCCCTCTAACCCTCTCACCACTCCTCTTTCCTGGAGTGACCACTTTCCCCTCTCATCTTTCTCTACCACTCAGGCCAAGCCTGCCCCCACACTGCCACCCACCTTCTCAGTCATCCGACCCATGAAATGTGAGTCAGTAGAGGCTTTTGCTGACTCTTTCTCTCCCCCTCCTGCACCTCTGGCTGACTCACATCCTGACACAGCCCATCCTGACACAGCCCTTTCCATGCTCCACTCTGCTATCTCTGATGCTCTCGGCACACTTGCCCCTGTCATGAGGATCCGCATGAAGCCTAAAGCCAAGTGCAACTCCTGGTACGACTCAGATCTGGTCACTGTTAAACGCAAACGTAGTGTGGCTGAGAGGAAATGGTTGGCATCCTGTACATCCTCTAACAAACTGGCCTGCCGCCTGCTCCAAAGGCAATACCGACAACCAAACTCTTTAAAATCTGCAAGGATCTGGCCAATCCTGCTGCAGTCTCTACCTATCCTGTTCCTTCCCAGGCCCTCTGTATGGTCCTGGCTTCTCACTTCATCTCTAAAACTCAGGACTGCCTGTACACCCTCTCTGCTTCTCCCTCCAATCTCTCCTCTTCTTCCGGCCCCACTGCGGCCTCCACCCCCTCCCTTTGCCGCCATTCTTCTTTTCCCCAGACAAGGTTTCTAGACAAGTCTGATCTATGAAAACCTCATCAAAACAGGCTCTCCCCTGTTCTTCCAAAACAATCAAGGACCACTTTGACACTCTCGCTCCAGCATCGGTTGACTTCTGCAACCACTCTTTCACCTCTTGAACCTTCCCCTCCCTCCCTGAAGCACACTCTTGTGCACCCTCTTCTCAAGAAATCCTCAGCCGACCCCTCCTGCCCAGCTAACTATCGCCTGATCTCCATCACTCCTTTCCTGGGCAATCTCCTGAAAAAGCTTTCCATCTCCCAGCTTAATCTTAATCTTCACAGTGAACCTGTTGATTGTCTCCATGACCATCAGTCTGGCTTCAGAGCGGCCAGAAGCACGGAAACTGCTCTCCTGAGCATCAGTGAAAACCTGCTCTGTAACCTTGATTCTAATCTCCCGTCTGTCCTCATCCTACTTGATCGCTCCTCTGCCTTTGACACGGCCAACCATGCCGTCCTGCTCAACCAACTTTGTAATAACCTGGGTATCAACGATCAGACTCTGGCCTGGCTGACTTCTTCCTTCTCTTACCGACCCTCCCAGGTCCAACTTGGGTCCTTCCTCTACTCTCTCTCTCTCTCTCTCTCTCCACTTGTGGTGTTCCCCAGGGGTCTAACCGTTTTCGTTGGTTGTTCAACCAATACCTGCCACCTCTCGGCCACCGCATTGCAGCTCTCGGCTCCAATTTCCAGAGCTATGCGGATGATGCCCAGCTCGCCTTCAGGCTCCCCACTACCGCCTCTTCTCCTATCCCTGACTGTCTGTCTGCAATCCAGGAGTGGTGTACCGCCAGTGATCTCTGCCTGAATGCCATAAAGTTCCAGGAAGAACTGTGGAATCAGAAAATACAATATTAAGGCTTTCACCCCATGCAAAGAGAAATGCACCGACACAGACTTGTAAAGATTCCCAGAATCTTTATTGCAATACTGTTCAGTTTACAAAACCAAGTACACAAATGGCTATTTGGCCGTCAATACATCACAGAGACCACTAGCAGGGTTCAATGTGAGCAGTGAACAGGAATTGCTAGCTGGACATCAGCGCATTTATACAGTTTCTTCATAACGATGTCCAGCCTCCTACAAGTTAATCATGTACTGGGCTAGGGTCGTGCCAGGTTCGTTCCGAATTTACATATCTCGTGCATGCGCTTTACTTTTTAATACATTTGCTAACAAACACTATTATTCTCTGGGTTTAACTTTACACTCTTTACACATTGCTTTAATGCAG
The DNA here is from genome assembly GCF_040938575.1 of Ambystoma mexicanum. Classification (NCBI taxonomy): domain Eukaryota; kingdom Metazoa; phylum Chordata; class Amphibia; order Caudata; family Ambystomatidae; genus Ambystoma; species Ambystoma mexicanum. The sequence goes on from NC_090941.1 coordinate 82,949,087, forward strand.
GTCAAACAGATGTTTTGCATGACATGTTTAAATAGCGTTATTGTTCTTGTATACTTGTAGGTTAACATCGCCGATTCAAGTAATCCCCGGATCCCGAGGTCAACAAAGGACAAGGTCTACATGACCCTAACATGTAGCCTGCAGGCAGGTTGTACATTAACTCTCCTACAGAGGTTGAAGTTAAAGAACAAGAGAACACAGGTCGGCAATTTTAGGCCACAGGGTGACTTTGCAAGATAAACTAAAATGGCGGCTTTAACCTAAAATGGAGGCTTGATTCACTAAAGGTCACGACCTTGCAATACAGATTTCCTCGCAAAGCGACTGGGCATAGGCCAACATATACAATGAAGACGAAACAATATTATATCAGTTTTAACAAACCCTCCTTTTGGCCTATGCCAAGCGCTAAACTACCTTCAATCACTTTGCGACTAACTCCACATTTCAACTTCTATACACCCCGAATCATTGTCAGACATATCTACTGCCATGAGATCAGACACTAGAGTTTCTCTCAACACATACTCCTTGGAAATCTTATCTGGGGCGTATATTTTATGCCCTAATACACGTGTTGCTTGCGCGCAACACCCCCCTAATACTGAACATATACCAGGGAGACACTGTATACAACAACAAAGGAACAGAAAACTACCCAAGATAATCAGCAGGGCCAAAAACAATTTCCATCCCCACGACCGTAGGAGGTCCCAAAACCATGCACTAAGTTCCCAATTTCCCTCAGGAACATGTACTTCTGAACTAAGAACATGTAGATTTTGGATCGCCCTAAAGATTGTTGGAGAGGAGTCTGGTACGTAAACGCAGCAAGCGGACCGCACTAATTTACATACTCCTCCACGCTGTGCCAGAATGACATCTAATGCCATCCGGTTCTGAAGAGCTACTAATCTTATCGCTTTGTGTTCTAATGTCATTTTATACAGTATGTCAGTGGTCCGGTTGATGGTTCTCTCCAATACTCTCGCTTGTCCCCTGATATCTTGTGAATTCGTAATTTGCCCAAAAAATGGCACAAAGGATTTCATGATGTCTCCTAGAGTTTGCGCTGGAGTATCCCCCTTCACATCTCGTCGTGGACGAGTCTTCGAAATTTCTGCAGTACTGGCAATAAATACCCCAGGTAATAGAATCCCTAAATAGCAGGTTCCTTGCCAATCCCTGGGCAACCATGGAAACCGAGGTCTGTTCTCACTAGTCAAATTCGCAACGTTGGCGCATTTTCTAAAATTACCCATTCACCGTGTTCCATTTCTCTGTATGCAGAAGGAAACTGAATCAGGGCTATGGTTAACAGAATAAGATGGAGGCCTGGCATCCTTATTGCCTATAGGAGCCATTTTGAACGAGATTGAAGACTGAAAAGAACGAGACAATCTATCAGAGGGCCTAACAGAAGCAACGTTCGGCTTACTCCTATTTGCAAAAAGCGAGCATCCCAGGGGCATCAAAACACGTTTTTCAAAACTATTCAAATTTGTACCATCAAAGTTCCCTGAGATGCTGTCATCCCATCGGCCAAAGAATAGTGCTCTAAGAGAAGCATAACAAGCAGTTGTCAAAGGTAAAGGATGAATGTACCAACCTAGCCCCTTATCCCCATGTTGCAGTAAATGTGAGCAGATCCACCAGTTGGTCCTATTCAAAATTGCATGAGTGGCATTCATTATTAACAAGAGTATTATTCTGATAGTTCCATCTATGCGAAGAATCTCTAGGCGACAAGGTATGCAATTGCACGGAAGGAGTGGGGAAAACAGATACATTTTCAACAGGTAAAAAGTCCTCTAGCAGATATGCTTTCTCAGATACCATAACCCAAAACCAATAGTTACTAAAAACCCAGTTATTATTACAAAAAGGCAACAATACACTTTTGGGGTCCCATTACATGCTTGATCATTGTCTCTGCTAGTCACATATTTATCTAAAAGTTCGGTAGGAGTGGTAGCGGTTGCAGGCATTGTAGTCTTCAATCGAAAAAACACCAATTGTTCATTTGCTGGTGACTCCAGTCGTACGTCTTCTTAATGTCTTTCCCACAACCCTTAGCCAACAGAATCCTTTCGTACAGTCGGGCCAAAAGGCAGGCCCTCAAATGATTTCCTCAATCTCACAGTCAAACCGTGCCGTACGTCTATTTTCTTGGACGTAAATTATATTTCACAATTTCCGGTGCCGCAGGATCGGATAACAGTATGTCGTCACTTCCCACTGGAGGTGGCGAGTGAACGGAAATGGGATCAGAAAATGATGGATCTGGAAGTACCACTGTTGGAGAGTGCGGAGACAAGATGGCTGTTTTGTCTGGCCTTACGAATTCTGGAACGGTCTCTGATACTCTCTTGTCGGTTGTTGCTGTTTCAAGCATGTTGGTTACAGCAGTGGAAAGGGATTCTGTGTCTTCTGTATCGTATGGCACGGGCTACGGGATCCGTTTGGTGTGTGTCGCGTGGATCCAGTTTTTTCGCCCCGCTACCCGCACAGCAGTCTGCGTGACTAGCAAGACCTGGTAGGGACCCCTCCACCGAGGTGCAAGGCAAGACGACCTCTCAAACGTTCGTGAGGATCCAGTCCCCTGGTCGTAGACTGTGACCAGGACCCTCGTACCGTACAGGTAATGCCTCTCGCACTTGGTGATAAATTGAAAACAGATTTTTAGTCAGCTGATTACTTTAATCTGAAAGAAGCACATTCTCTATATCCCGCAACGAGCGACTTTTTGGCATACCCCAAATATTAGCAGGCCTCCCCATTACCATCTCAAAGGGAGGGAGCCCAGTCTTAGTTTGAGGGTTTGTTCTCATCGACAGCAACCCTATCGGTAAGGCGTCTGGCCATTTTAACTTGCTGCCAGCACACGTCTTAGCGATCTTGTTCTTTATAATGCTGTTATGCCTTTCCACTAATCCGGCACTTTGGGCATGTGTGTCTGGTCAAATGGAACCATTTATCAATCTGTAATCCTTCACATATTTGTAGGATTACAGCAGCGATAAAGTGTGGCCCATTATCCGAACAGATTACTCTCGGCAGCCCGAACCTAGGAAAAAACTCTTTCAACAGAGTTTTTGCCGTGGTTATGGCCGTTGGATCTCTAACAGGGAAGGCCTCAACCCACTTACTAAATGCACAAATGACAACCAACACATATTTAAGATTGTTGCAACGTTCCATTTCAATAAAATCAAAGTGGATAACCTCAAACGGAACAGAAGGTGGAGCGAAACTTCTTCTAGGAGTCGAGGTACCTTTTCCTACATTGTGCTGCAAGCAGACCATGCACCCTTGGACAATGTGCTCCGCAAGTTTGAAAATGTTATCATTGGCCCATACACTGTGTAACATTTTAGTCAATTTACACGCGCAGACATGGGTCGGACCATGAGCCATAATGACCATCATTGTAATATAGGCGTCAGGGAGTAACCACTTTCCTTCAACATTGTCCACCCAACACCCATCATCATCCAATCTTCCTGTACCCTCGACCCATTTCTTGGTCTCCTCTATAGTAGCATCTGCTTGAATGTCTTTTACAGAATCGATACTTTCACCAAAAGTGTAAACATTTACAATTTCTCTTACAGCATACATTTCTGAACTAAAATCAGTGGCAATTTACTTAGCTATCTGATCAGCGAAAGCATTCCCTTTTCCTATATCATCTGTAACCTTTTGATGTGCTGTACATTTTATGATAGCTAACTGAACAGGGAGTGTGAGCGCTGAAAGTAATTGCACTATTAAAGTGCCATGCTGTATTTTTGTGCCATGTGAGGTCAAGAAACCTTGTTCTTTCCAAAGTCTACCGAAGTTGTGAACTACCCCAAAGGCATACTGACTGTCGGTATATATATTTACTGTAAGCCCTTCAGAAAGTTCACAAGCTCGAGTTAATGCTATAATTTCTGCGGCCTGTGTGGAATTATGCATAATTCTTTTGGTTTCTACAATCGTACTTAAAGTAGTGACGGCATAAGCAGCCGTGGATGTACCATTCGGAAGTTTAAAACAAGAGCCATCACAAAATAGCTCTCCTTGTGGGCTGTTCAAAGGCGTATCTTTCAAATCGATTCTATCTTTTAGTCTGTCGTTCTGTCGTATAAAGGCAATCGTGTGACGTTTCGTCACCATCAACAGTATCTTGCGGGACAGGTAAAAGTTCAGCCGGATTTAATACACAACACCTCTGAATTTGAATGTGGAGAGCAAACAAGATCAATTTGTATCTTGTCAATCGTGCGGAAGTAAGGTGTTGCGTTTGAGTTCTATTCAATAAAATATCTACAGAGTGGGGTACCATTAGGGTAAACGCATGACCCAGGACCATTCCCTCGCTCTGTTTTACAGACGCAGCAGCAGCAGCGACAGCTCTCAAACATCTCGGCAAAGCGCATGCAACAGGATCAAGGGCGGATGAGAAATAGCCGCACGGCCTATTCTTCCCTCCATGTTCCTGCGTTAACACAGCCAAAGCACATCCATCACGTTCATGCACATATAACACGAAGGCCTTTTCATAATTTGGAGTTCCTAAAACCGGTGCCGAACACAGCGTGGTTTTGAGCAAGTCAAATACTGTCTGGTGTTCCAAAGCCCATGGCAATGGCAAAGAAATGCCCTTTTTTGTCAAAGCCATCATTGGTTTAATCGTTAACGAAAAGTTAGGGATCCACAATCTACAGTAAGAAGCCATACCTATCAGGGCTCTAACTTCCTTCTGCGTATTTGGGACAGATATGCCAGAAATACTTTTTATTCGTTCAGGTGACAACCATCTTCCCTCCTTTGACAGGAGATAGCCTAAATAGGCAACCTCCTGACAACAATATTGGAATTTTTTGAGTGAAGCTTTGTGGCCATGTTTTGCTAGATGACAAAGCAACAACATGGTGCCTTCTTTACAGGCACTCTCAGAATCAGCAGTCAAGAGGAGATCATCTGCATACTGTAGTAAAATGCAAGTAGTAGGCAACTCGAAAGTATCGAGCTGCTCTTTTAATGCCCTACTATAAATACTTGGACTCTCAGTGTACCCTTGTGGTGCACGAGTGAATGTGAACGAGCGTCCACCTAAGGTAAACGCGAACAAATACCTGCTATCCTTGTTTATGGGAATACTGAAAAACGCGTTTTTGAGGTCAACAATGCTAAAGTGAGTGGCAGAAGCCGGAATCATAGTTAGTATCGTTGTAACATCAGGTACAATGGGAAATTGAGGAGCCACAATTTTGTTAATAGCACGTAAATCAATTATAAACCGAAAGGGAATCGCATTATCACCTTTTTTGTATACTGGCAAAATCGGGCTGTTACACAAACTACCTGTAATTTCCTCAATTACTCCACGATGTACAAAATCGGAGACTATACATTTCAAAGCCTGTTCGCCCTCAACTGAGATCTTATATTGTGGAATGCGAGGCAATTTTACTCCATGTTTCAGAATAATTTTAACAGGTTCCATTTGAAGAATGCCCACACCGTTATCATCAATTGCCCATAAGCATTCCGGAATATTACTGAATTCTGGCGGTAAAGGTCGAGTCAAAAACTGAGAGGCGAGTGATTGCTGAGGTGAAATTGTTAACCGAACTCCGTCCGGGGAGCAATGTATTACTGCATTCAATTCCTTCAACAAATTCAACCTCAGCAAATTCTCCCCACAGTTTGTGGTAAGTAGAAATGGACACTGCTCCGTGAAGGGACCCAGTGTTATCGGTACCGGCAAGGAGACTGGACAAACTACAGGTGTGCCTGAAAACACTACGGAAACGTTGGACTGCCCTGACAGGGGAATATTTGGAACCCGTGAATAGTCAATGGAACATTTCTGTGCTCCCGTATTTACTAAAAATAGATGCTTCCTATTTCCCACCGCCATCTCAACGTAGGGACCTTTCTGATGAACAGGAATACGCGTTGTTTCCAAATCCTGCTTCGGGCAATCCTAACGAAACAGAATGTCGTCAAAAGGAAGCTCTTCAGAGAGGTACGCGGCAGAAGGGTGATCAAAAATGTTTCTATTATCCACATTCGAAACTTGCTTATCCTGTGAAGGAGGTTGCTGTGATTCTGGTGCAAACTGACCTCTGCCAGGGCCCCCTGCACCTGGGCGACCTCTGGATCGTCTACCCATGTTCCCAAATGACCTTTGCTGCAAGGTCGGACATTGTGCGCGCCAGTGACCTTCCTGTCGACAATAGGCACACTGGTTAATGGTTACCGGAGCCAGGGGCGTACTTCCCTGTGGAACGTACTGATCTCTAAATTGATTACCCCCTCTAGGGTTTCTAACAATCTGTTGTAATAGGACTTTTGTTTTCAGGTCACCCTTTTTTTTCTCAAGTTTTTCCTTTTCATTATTCACACGATTTTCATAGTACTGAGCCATGTTGTAACGCTCACCTGATTCCCACGGAGGCGCAGACCCGTTCTGGACTGCTACAACTTCTTCCACGGTAAAGCGTAGTGCTTGGAAGATGGACTGGACTGGACCCCCAAACCTCGTCTGTCTGGCCCGTCGAATAATCCTTCTGTAGATGGGAAAAGGGAGTTAGCTGTCTGCTAGATTGTGTGTGAGATTCCCCCCTTTTTCCCCTTCTCACCCTCCTCGAACCCTAGCTGTGCCTTCCGCAGACTCTCACCTTAATTTCTGTATGGACGAGCTCTCCATCCTGCTTCTGACGCAGGGGCGCGTAGACTTCCAGTTACTTCACTGGATCTCGGATTTGGCGAGGGTTCGATGTCTGCTTGCCTTTACCAAAATGCTGCTGTAAGTATATAGTTCAAAAGATCAAGTCTTATTTGTCCCTTGGCCTTTGTTTAATTTTCAGGGACTAGATGAGGAATCCGTGTGGAGGAATGGATTCGCCGAGGTAAGCTCAGGTGAGTACTTTTAATGAAGGTGTGCCGTAGTGGTTTGCTCCGACACCTTAATGAGTGTGTCCTATTTCCCCATAGGGGCCGGGGTACGGAAAAGCTAGAAAAGCCGCTCCGACCCGAAAAGGGAACTGAGGTCCCAACAAAATTCAGGTAAGACTTAAGGTGAGTAATCTGTCCTTTTGCAATTAGTTTGTTGCTCACCTTGTTTTGTCCTTTTTCTCCGTAGGTCTTGAATGCGACCGATGTCGCCTATGGGCGCTGAAAAGGTTGCCGGCGCCACGTGAAGGTAAGAGGAAGCGGCGCGGCAGCGTGAGAAGCGGAGCGCTTCTAACTATTGTCTTTCTTTTCCGTAGGTGCTGGGATGCGGCCGATGTCGCCTATGACCGCTGAAGAGCTAGACAGCGCCACATGAAGGTAAGTGGAAGCGGCGCTGCAGCAAGCGATGAGATGCGTTTCTAACCCTTGACTTTCTTTTGCAGGATCGAAGGAGTGAAGAATCCGGATGCTGGATGAAGGTAGGTAATGTCCTAATGCTTGCCTTTCTCTCCTTGCAGGTGTTCCAGGTGCTGGCCTGCTTGGCAGGAGCCAGGATGCAGGAGCCGACTCGGTGAGCTTCCTGCTGCAGATGCAGAATAACGCGAAGCACGTGTGGCCATCCGGGCGTGGTTTAAATGGCCTTGGAAGAGCTTCAGGTGAGTGTTCTTCCACTGGCCCCACCCGAGTAAGAAAATAGTTCCTGATGAAAATAGTTCCTCCCCAGCCTTAGTTGGCTTGGAGCTTCAGACAGCATGGTCTGCCTCGGGTGAGTATTCAGCATGGTCTGCCTCAGGTGAGTTCACCCAAGCATTACCATATGTTCTGACATGATGAGCCTGGCACCTATGGCGCCAGGACAGATGCCTTTTATGAGCCTGGCGCCAAAGGCGCCAGGACAAGGTCCAAAGAGCCCCTATAGGGGTTTGCAGGGTCCTGCTTGGTGAGTATGAAGTCTGCTTCCGGGGACGCTGGGCCTGACCTGGCTCCTCGGGAGCAGGCATCATGACACATGTGCAGTACTTCTGATTGAGACTTCGCCTGCCAAGCGCTTTCGGAAGACATAATCTGTAACTGGATGTCAGGCAGGAATCCACGTACAAATTTTTCGACAAACAGCCTTTTCCCTGACGCTGTGCCTAAGTCTTATCCACTGAAATCTGAAAATACCTGTTCAAACCGATTGAAGAACTCGGTAGCACCCTCAGACTTTCCTTGGACACAGGCCGTAAGCTTGTCCCAAATGATTCTTTTTTCATGAACTATAGTTTTTAATTTTACAATAATCCTATCGGGCAAAGTTAATATCACTTGAGGCGTTCATTCGCCAACTGTTCTTTCTCTGTCGAGCCTAACCATGTTATCCCATATATCTCCTAACCCAGGTACATCATCTACAGCCCTAATCTGTTTCCACAAATCAACTGGCAGGAGCACGGGAAATAATAAATCAATATCATTTAAGGTGAATACCGATGATTGTAAGACCGACTCTATTTCTTTATAGAACCCCGTCGGATTCTTTCTTATATCAGGAATAGATTGCTTTAAGATGTTCACTTCCTGTCTTGAGAACGGGACGTGAACAAACTGCGATACGTAATGTGCAGGAATGTCCCCCGCGAGTATTCCTCGTGCAGCATTGGCCGCAATCTCAATTTTGGGACAAATGTCGGAGGGACCTCTCTCGTAGGCAACTGAGAAGTAGGTAGCTCCGAACGCTTACTAAGCAACAGAGCCAAATCAAGCGCTAAGGCAGTCGAAGAAGTATCAATCAAAAAGGCTCTCTTATAAACACCCAACAATTCAGCAGGACAACAAATCTTTCTTTTTACACACTCATTCTGCAGGTATTCTACCATAACCTGTATCACTTTCTTTTGCATTTCTAACGTATACTGATCATATGTGTCATATACTTCATCTGGAGTTATCGACATATCCGAAATCCATTTTATCGCATCCTTTGTACAAATTCGCGCTTCCTCACCTTTTAATTCACAGCGAGGAGAAAAACGTTTCTGTAAGAACATAATACCTAAACTATCACCATCTGCTTCTTCATTCTGTAACTCTTCCAACTCCTTCCTATACACAAAAATCCTCTTAACATGCTCATATACTTTCTCCACAGTATCTCTGGACAACGCTAAGGCGTTCAAATCCTGTAAACCTTGTGGGAGATCTACATCATTTAATCTATTCCACATTATACTCAAATGAATCCCTAATCCTTCAAAACATTTTTCTCAGGAATACTTTTTAAATTTTCGAGTGTGGAAAAAACATCAGCTTGTTCATCCTTCTCCATACAATGTTTAGCCCAAACAATCAATTCATTCTTTTTATCTGGGGATACAGTATTACGAGTCACAACCCTTGATTCCAGTGCCCTGGTCTACTACAAGCGATGCGGAATCACTTGGAAGAGGAAGAGTAGGCACATTCTGAATATCAACAGGTGGAGGCAAGGGGGCAGGCAAAGGAGCGATGGCTGGAAGAACAGGAACAACAGGGAGGACCGGAAAACTATAGTAGGAGGAATTTCATTGAAACCAATCCATGACTATTGTCGATGGATTGGTTTCAAACGAAATTCACTTTCCATGTTAAACATAGCATGTCGTAGCTTTTGATTTCGAAACTTTTGTTTTGAAACTTTGGCTATTCAAATCTTTTGATTCGAACAAATGACCGACCATTATATCTCCAGCTTTCTCTTCAGAAGTATCTTCCTTTTCAAGCTCTTTGCTCCTCCACCTCTAATTCCTTGAGAGTCAGGCGCTTCTCTAAGCAGCGAGCTGGGGGCAGATCTTTCTTCTGCCGGCCCCCCGCCGGCACCTCCCTCTGGAACAGCCTCCCTGCCTCTCTGAAACTTGAGCAGAACCTCTTTGCTTTTGCCTTCCATCTTCCACTTCCCTGCTGATCTCCTGTCTGATATTTCACTGGTCTACCTGGCTACCCTCTGAATCACAGGCCCAGGTGCCTGTCCTCCCAGTTGCCCACCAGCACTGCCTCTGGTGCCCCTGCACTTAGGCTACATCTGCAACCCTGCAGCCCCCCTACCTGCACTTATCTAACCCTGCTGTCTGTACTTAACCCCCTTGCACTGCTACTTGTTGGCCGCACTTCCTTTTATGTCTTCTCCTATGTCTTGCACTTCTCCTCCCCTGGCCCTTTTTCCCTTCCCTTTCCCCGGCACTTGCACAATCTCAATGTCACTTGGCCTAGTAAGATCGTTGTCTTGTTATTAGCTACCTGCTATTAGCGCCATGGCTGCCTCCGGGTCCGGTCTGGTTGAATGGGGACTTACCGGGACATTCTGACCTGTGCGGACCCGGTAAATCCCCATTCCCATTTGAGCCCCCATAGGGCTCAATGGGAATGGGGAAGGCCCTAATTACGGGCCCGCAAATAGCGGGCCCGTTATTAGCGCCCTGGTCCCTTAGCGGGACCCGCAAAGGACATGTTGTCAGACCACACGTCCTTTGCGGGTCCCGCTAAGGGAACTCGGAATTGGGCAGTAAGGGTTTAACGGCACCGGTCTCCTTACCGGTGACCGTTAACCCTTACCACCCAACTCGGAATGAGGGCCCCTGTTTTGTCTCCATCGTCCCCACTTGTTGTGAGTGAAGAAGCTAATTGTTCTTCTGCTGAATTATCAGTCTAAAAAAGCACCTGGAATTCCTTGCCCATGAAGTTTGTTACAGCAGCCAGGAGATGCTGTGACTGATTGTTTATATAAGGAGGTGACCCCCTTCCTCCCCCCCCCACCTACACACACACACACACACTCCCATAATGGAATTTTTTTTGGACTTCAGAAGAAGTATTTTACCTATCAGAGTTTAGTGTGCCCAAATTCCTCTGTCATAGAGCTGAAGATTAAGGCTCCGCTGGAACGTTTGTGGTGAGCCGCAATGTGGACAAGGCCTGCCTGAACACTGGACCAGGATACTGCTCACTGGAAGTGACAGGCCCGGCCAGTCTTCTCTGGCAAGCCTCCTGGCTGGATAGGGCAGAAGAATGCCCCTGAATGGCTTCCCACAGCTACCCAGTAGCTAAGGAACAGCTCTGGGCTCCCTTTCCCGCCTTGTTCTTCTATCAAGTTGGCTCAAGCATTTTCTAGTCATTTTTGAGCCATTGCAGGTTACGTGGAATTTGAGTTGATTTTGACACTCATCGCTTTTTCAATGCCATTCAAGCACAGAACTCGATCATCACTTGCCTGTTTTCCTTTTTGGACCGATCACCACTGAAGTACCACATTGCATCATTGCACCTCGTCGAACCGAATCGACTTATTCAAGACAACAACTCTTCCATTGCCGGCCCATTTGAGATGATCAGTGAAACTGGACCGTATTGCACCGATGGACCGTTTTGAGCATACTCTACCATCTTCGTGCACTTAATCTCTTGTCAATTGCCTTGAAGCCTTCTCAACACTATTGAGTTCTTTTACCATGACCTGCCTTAAAGGGCTCTCTTGACATTCAAGACCCCACTAATTACATTTGTAAATACCTCTTCATTGAACTTGAATACTGCTCCTGAAAATCTTGCCTGCCATTAAATTTAAAACCCTCTGCATTGTCCACAAGGCTTTCTGGGGGCTGGGTCCAAAATACCTAAAACTATTCCTCAGTAAATACCTCCCCTCTCAAGCCCTTCGCTCCTCTACTTCTAACTCCCCCAGGGTCAGTTGTTTTTCAAAGAAACTTGCTGGGGGTAGATCTGTCTTCGGCTGGGGCTTCCCTTTGAAACAGCCTCTCTGCCACCTTGAAACTTCAGGAGAACCATCTCTGGTTCCGGAAGCTCCTCAAGACCTTCCTCTTTGGTTCTGCCTTTTCCCCTCTTCTCCCCTTTTGTTCTGTTTTCTCTCTTGGCACCGTGCACCTGGCCACCCTCTGTCCTTCGGGCCCAGGTACTTGCTCACACTGCCACCCTCCTGCACTGCCACCGGGCCACCACTTGCACTGGGGTCTGTATGTGTACCCATACAGTCTCCGACCCACTTTTCTTCTACACATATTGACTAACTTAGCACTTACCACTTCCTGGCTGCACTACCAGTGTTTATCACCTTTATTTACTTTTTCATTTTACTTAATAATATTTATTCTGTTCACTCTTCTGTTCCACACTTTCCACTTTTCCCCCTTTTCCCTTTCCCATGCACTTGCTCTTTCCTTATGTTACTGGGCCTAATAAGATCGTTGTTTTTGTTCGCCCCTGTTCCCCTCCCTTTGCTTGGTCACGCTTTGAAACACTTGGGTATGAACGCGATATAAATAAAGTATCATTTCATTTCACCCTGTCTTCACACCTAGAGAGCCCTTTCTATCTTCAAAGTCTGCTTATTTTGGGTCTTCCCTTACAGAGGATGGGTTGTTTATAAGAGTATTTGATTAGTGTGTTTGTACATTTAGCTTATTTAATGTTTCTTGTTTTTATAGAACCTTGTTTGATCATTCCTTTATTTTGGCACCTCAGTAGTAATGCAGTTTGGAGGCTCCTTTATCATCTCATGTCCTTCCTAAATAGCATAACCAGCCCTTGGCCCATGTCACTACCAGTGTCACCTTTGTGACTGGGATCACTGTTGGTTTACTAGTTGTGTAGGGCTGAGTGAGACTTTTATCCACTTCTCGTCCCTGCACTCCTGCAAAATAGTAGTCAGTTTGTCACAATGTGTGAATACAAAACATGACATACACATTGCATAGCTTTACAAAATGGGATTTAAACGTTTTGTTCATTGCACTATTTTTTTCTCCTTGGTTGTAAATGATTTTACCGTGACTAATGTCACTTCTCGCCTCCATGCTGCCATTAAGGTATTTGGAACACACCTTGGTTTGTAAATCCTGTTTGACTAGGGAGTAACATATTAATGTCTGGCTTTTTAAATAGGCCACAAAGTGCTTGCAAATGCTCTGTAACATTTTTAATGTTGGCTTTCTTTAATACGTCGTGTCTTGTTCCCAGAACAACTGAACAGATTACTATGTAGCTTATGAAGAGAGTAACGAACATGAGCCCCTCTCAATTAGTTGGAAATCTGACTAAAGCCTGAGCTTAAAAAAATGTTGCTTTCTTGCTGCTCTTCTCCTGGTCTGCGACATTTGGGCTATTACATATAGTACTCCTACATCCTGTCCGCTTTCCTCCATGTATTTGGCACATTTTGACCTTCTAGACGGGACCACGGAACTTTTTTTGTTACACCAAAAAAGGGTGTCCTTTTTTTACACCAGGACCGGTGCATGCATGGCCTCTGCTCTGCCTTCCTATGCTCTTCTCCAAGCTTCACCCTTCTGTCCTTTTTTCAAAATTGGCTAGATCATGCAAGCGGTAGCACCTGTGGGTTATTTTTCCACATTTTTTCTTGTCACAATTTCTACAATTTCTGCGCTGGTCGTGCAGTCATCCTTTTCCCTCTTCCTGTGCTAGATAATAAAGGGTTTGCATTGTGTACATCATGCAGACGTCCCTAGCCAGCGGTGGATCCTCACACTCTTTACCTTGAATGTTTAGGGCTGGATCACTGTTGAAGCTGGTGCTTCTGCTGTGATTCTTTTGCAATTCTCAGTCAAAAGAAGACTGAATGCGGGAAGAGGTTTTTCACTGCTTTACATCAAGCTACTGCAAGAGGTTTATCAAGGAGAAAGGGCACAGACCAGTGAGTATTTAACTTTACAGGGTACCCCGGTCAGATGACCACTTGCATGGGGTCTCTGGTTCAGGGAGTGGTCTGCTTAGCCCTACTGCTACTGGGACTTGTCCCAAAATTCCCCGTAAGGATTCTGCAGTGACTTCCATGTTTCCCCTTAAAGGGACTAAAATTACCAGGGGCATCCTTGAGGTTCCCCATGCAGGGGCTAAGAAGTCTACTGGAAAACCTGAGGTTCCATAATAAGGGCTAAAAATACTGAAGGTTCCTCAGTCGCAGATTAACAAATTCACTGACCATGCTGAAACTCCCTTATCAGGGGCTAAATGCACTTGGGCTCACCCCAAAACAGAGCTACCTTGCACTACTGAGGCTCTCTCAAAGAGCTCAAATTCATTAATCGACAAAGGATTCTGTCAAAAATCTGAATCCAGTCAGATGACCTGGGCTGTAGGCCTGGCCAAGTGGTGATGCACTACAAAATCTCAAAGCGCAGGATGGCCACTGCACGTGACACCTCTGAGGCAGGACCTTCTTCATCAGCCTCTGTGACTTTGATAATAGAATCAAGGCCAGGGTCTTTGCCGTGCATTTCTCTACGCAGAGATCCAGTTGCTATGAGAATTTTGTGGCTAGGATGTCCTTTTCCCTTGACCCTTCCTTTTGCCACAACCTCATTCCCTTAATGTAATGTAGATCTTTGGTTGGGGGTACCATCTTGACAACCCACCTTGGTGGATTCAAGCAGACAGGTGCCTATGCATAGATTGGTTCATCAACTTCATCAGTCTTTGGAGGATGTTTTCCTTACACAATTTCAGTCCTTGACTCATTCAGAATCATTGAAGGCTTACTTGAAGGACCTTTTCAGGGAACTAATCCCTCATCTTCACGATCATCTTAGACCACCAGAAATAACACCTGTGCCATGCCTAGCACCAAAACCGGAACCAGGCTGCCAGCCTTATCCTCATCCAGCTCCAGTACCTCCACTATTTCAGGCACAAGAGCCGAAAGACTCTTCTGAAACTCACTTAAGCAACAATGACCAAGAGATAGATGAGGACAAAGATGAACCCCATCTTCAACACAGGCTTTTATGATAGAATTATGGACCTTATGGGTTATCTAGACATTCCACTTCCGGAGGTTCCTCAGTAGACGCTGGAGTGGTAGCGGGTGCTCTGTCTCTAAAGTCATCTGAGCTCTAATGTCTTGGTCTACATATTATTGGTGGCAAGAAGCCCTTGGGAAAAGTCCCACTATTGCACTCCTCTTAATCATAAAAACACATTGCACAGACAGTCTTTTGAAGGAGGAACTCTCACGGCTTGCCCTGAAGCATTTTCTGATGTGGTGGCACCAACTACCCTATATTCAAGACTGTCTTCTTCTGCCTCATTGTTATTACAGATCCTCAATAAAGAGAGTTGATAAAGCCCTTGAAGCTGTTGGGGAGACATGGGGGGTGGTGGATGTCTTCTCCAAGTATACACTTCAGCTCAGACGAGCAAACACTGAAGTAATTCTGGTTGTAGCAAACCTAAAATTATAGAAAGAACTTGGAATCCGAACTGTACATTCCTCCAGACAGAATTGCACAATTGAAGGTAGGTCTCCCGAATGCAAAAGTTATTGGCCAGGACTTGAGTAGCGCACCATGTTGATACCTTGGCAAGAGGCACTTCAATGTTTGTTAATGCTTGCAGTCCTGTATGCAGGGATCAAAATAAGGATTTGATTAGCAGGAGCTAAAAGCACCTCCTAGGTCTCCAGCATCAACCAGTAAGCAGGAGCTACCTCTGGGCACCCGGTGCCATTTTTTTATAGTGTGCCACAAATTTAACTCACACATGAGATGCAAACCATAACCTTTTCTCAATTATATATGACCCTTTATGCTTCAAATGTTTTCTAGACGTGTCCTAATGTTCTTTTATGTGTATTCCTAAATGCACTGGGTTAATGCCTTATGGATACATTTGTATGGCACCAGTTGGCTGGTGGAGCCAAACATGGCTCCTGGTAGCTGTTGTTGTCGAGCCATTCAGGCTCTCTAGGGCTATAACCAGGAGACAAATAGCTCCCAGCAATTTCAAGCCCTGTGCATGGCACTGTGCCACAAACTTGCACACCAGCTGCGTGACAAAGTTCTTGGCCTTCTTTTTGATGGGAAAGAACTTTTCAATCACTCCACAGACGAGGAACGAAACAAGAGAAAAGCCAGTGCCTTGACTGTCCTTTAAAACCATCCATGCAAAAGTCTTCATTCTCACATAGACCTGATTGTTTTTCTCACTCTTTTGCCGTATTTTAAGAAATGAAGTCTAGGCAAGCAGACCAAGCTCCTAGTACTCATCGGAAAAAACAACAACAAACATGACGGAGGGCATTTTTTTCACACACTCCCTAGTTTTCAGGAGAGTCTGTTTCCTCTGTTGACAAATCTTCCAAGTGATGGTCGCAATTGGTTCCACAAGCCTCGAGTGGGAGGTGAGGAAAGGATGACTGTCCCATCATGTCAAAGCTTGAACGACCATCATGTCAGACTTGTGGGGTTTGTCAGTGGCTGCAAGGTTTTGCGCCTTCTTCTTTTTCCTCTCATCCCCCCCTTCAACAGATTGTGTCCCCTACTTTGCAAGAAGAGATTCAGAAACTTCTTGCTCTGAAAGCCATAGAAGAGGGGCAAGGGTTTCTACTCCCACCTCTTACAGTGCCCAAAGCAAACCAGGCTGGCCTGCATACTATATTAGACTTGTCAGATTTCAATCTACTTCTGCCCCAAGAGAAATTCAAGATGATAGCACCTGCCCAGATTAATCTTCTCTTCAACAGGGGGGACTGGATCTGTGCAGTGGGCCTGAAGGATGCTTACACCCATATTCCCATGTGGCTACTTCATCGGAAATGTCTTCATTTCTCCAATAGAGATTCTCATTTTCAATACCACCTCCTGCCCTTCTGCTTGAACTCTGTTCCATGGGTTTTCACGAAGGTGATGGTGGCTATTGTTTTCATCCCTCAGACTCCAGGGTGTCCATTTTTCCCCATACGAGTGGCTTCTGAGGTCTCATTGTCCATGTCTTATGGAACACCTTCTCAATACACTTTTTGGATGGTCTCTCTGGACCTGCATTTCATAGGACTACACTGGGCCACAACTCAAGTCAGAGAACTAATTACTGCAGAGAGAATATCGGACATACTCGAGACTTGTTCAGTTTTTTTTAAAACATCTGAGTGCTTAATGGCTTTAGATGGTGTTAGGCCGCACCCGTTGGTCTCATGTTTTCTAACAGTGCCTAACTAGACTGAAAATGTGCAGGACTCCAATAGCTTTGAGACACTCCTGGCCACAAGCATCAGACTCTGTATGTGCTAGTTCCATTCACCACATCAGGACCTCTTATGGGTCCGATTTCTGAAATTTGACCCTTTTCGGAGGACTTTCCTCAAGTCACGATCACAGCAATTCTTCCTTTGCCGGTTGGATCTTTTTATCATTTACACGTTTTTGATCTGCAATGATCTAGCTTGAAAGGGAAGCACATGTCAATGTCCTGGAGTTAGGCCATGTTCCTGGGTCTGAAGAATGCAGTCCGGCAAGCGGCGGTGATGTTGTGAGCTCCCTATCCTTACAGGGAGTGCCACTAATTAAGCAGCCTGGGGCCTGCAGTGGTGACAGGTGCACAGGAAGTGGCAGGGATTTTGGGCTCTCCCCTCCTTGCAAGTGGAGTGCCCCTTTTTTAGCCCTCATCAGTGATAAAAGGTGCTGCTGCCAGCCCCCTTTTTTTTGTCCCCCACTGGGTTTACATGTTTTCCCCCACCTTTGAACTATCCTTGGACTGATCTCAGGAACCTGCTCTAAAGAAGGAGGTACTGAAAACTCTGAGGAACAGACAATTGGAGCCTCACATTGGGCCCCTGGTGAATCATATGTTAATTTAATCACAGGCCTGCTCTCCCTGGTGGAGCAGTCAGGCCACATTTAGGGTCCCCCCAGACCCGACATTGTGCAGTGCACTAAGCCAAGGTCCGTATCTTCTAGTGGAGGACCGGGTAAGGGTAAAGGTTCCTCTGCCACATCCATCGGTGCAGGGTCAATGGGAGCGGAATCAGGACTAACCTGAGAAGGAACACTTTCAGGTTCAGGATAAATTACCCTAGGAGTGGGATCTAGATATATTTTATTTGTATCACGCTCGTACACAAGTGTTTCAGAGCGCGGCAAGGGAGGGGAACTGGGGAGAACAAAACAATGATCTTACTAGGCCCAGTGACATTGAGAACGTGCAAGTGCATGGGAAAGGGAAAGGTGAAAAGTGCATGGAAGGGGGAGAGTGGAAAGTGCAGAGAAATGGATAAACAGATAAATAATAATAAATACAAATAAAATAGATAATGGAGCAATAAACGGGGGTAGTGCAGCCAGCAAGTGGCAAGTGCTGTATTTACAGCAGCAGAACTGGGTAAATCTGATAAGTGCATAAAAAGAGAAAATGCGGTGGGGGCTGGGGTACTGTATGGGAACAGATACAGTCCCCAGTGCAAGGGGAGGTCGGGAGGCAGTGCAGAAGGGTGGCAGGGTGAGAAGGTACCTGGGCCAAGGGGACAGAGGGTGGCCAGGTGCACAGTGCCAAGAGAGAGCAGATCAGCAGGGGGAGCAAAAGCAGATGCAAAGTGGAAGGTCTTGAGGTGTTTACAGAACCAGAGATGGTTCTCCTCAAGTTTTAGAGTGGCAGGGAGGCTGTTCCAGAGGGAGGCCCCGGCTGAAGACAGAGGTCTACCCCCGGATCGTTTCTTTGAGAAACGACTGACCCTGAGGGAGTTGGAGGTAGAGGAGCGAAGAGCTCGAGAGTGGAGGTATTTGCAGAGGGATAGCTGAAGGTGTTTTGGACCCAGGCCCCAGAAAGCCTTGTGGACAATGCAGAGGGTTTTAAATTTAATCCTTGCATCCACTGGGAGCCAATGGAGAGATTTCAGAGCTGTCGAGATAGGATCCCAGGGCTTGAGGCCAAGGACAAGTCTTGCAGTCCTGTTCTGGATTAGTTGCAGAGGGCGAAGAGTAGAGACAGGTAGATTTAGAAAGAGGCAGTTTCAATAGTCAAACCTAGAGAGAACCAGAGCTTGGGAGACAGTGAGCTTCTGGGGGAAGGAGAGGAAAGGAAGAGTACCTCTGAGGAGGTGCAGTAGGAAGTTTGACCTTTTAGAGACCTCCGAGATGTGGGCGGAGAAGGAAAGTGTGGAGTCAAAGATGACCCCGGGGTTCATGGATATAGGAACCCACACCAGTGTCTGATCTATGAAAGAGTCTGGACAGAATCCAAACCGATCCCCTTCAGCGTCCGCATCATAACTGGCCCCCATTTGGCCTTCCGTTGGTCTTACTGTCTCGGTAGCTTGACAAGCTTTAGGGATTGAGCCATATAAGGGTCTTCCTCTTCGGGTCTTTCCATGCAGATTTGCAGCTGTCTTGTCTTCTGCCCTGTAGCTGATTCTTCTTCTATCACTGCCAGTGTCAGCTGAATCTCATCCCCCAACTGGGAGCATGTGGTTCTGGTTCAAAGTCTTGATGTTCCTTGCTCTCGTTGTTGTAGACTGGGAGCTCTCCTAGCTAATGCTCAATGATGAACGGTTGTAACTCCCACTTGTTGCCTAGCTTGTTTCATCCCCTCTTACCCAGGCTGCGGATCAACACACAATCCCCAGGCGGAAGTGCATGAAACTTGACCTTGGTGTCATAGCCGCTTTGGTTTCCCTCCACTGCAGCCTTGGAGAGCTGATGGATTTGCTGTAGTTGACATTTGAGCTGCTGCCTCCCACTGCCCTTTGTGAGGATCGAGATAACAATTTTAACGGCACTCTGCTGCCACCAGATCCAATGATCTTTTGTAAAGGATCACCTGTGCAGCCAAACGCGCCAGGCTGTCCTTTACTCTTCGTTTGTTTTCTTTTGATTTGAAGGATTGTCGCTGCAGGGATCAGTTTGTTCATTGTTCTTTCTATGTTCCCTGCAGGGGTTTACACACAAAAGTAGATTCCTCTAGAACTTATCTGTCGGCTCTAGGTGCATACTTACGTTCAGAAACTTATTTCATTCTCCTTGTCCAACGCAGTGGTGAAACGATTTTTTGATGAATTATATCATCTCTATCACCCAGTTAAGGCTCCTCACGGTAAATGGAACCTAAACGTATTAACAGCCATTGATCATAATAAATAAATAAGTGGCTTTCTTTATTACCTCACTTCAGCAAGGATAGTTAGCGAGCTGCAAGCTCTGTGAGCTGAAGTGCCGTTCACAACTTTTCACCAGGACAAGGTGGTTATTTGCACCCAACTATCCTTTTTACCGAATATTGCTTCCGATGTTCACATTAACCAGGAGATATCTTTACCAGTGTTCTTCTCTGGGCTGCCTTCTGATGCACAAAGACTTTTATACTGCCTGGTGTTGTGTGAGCCGTTAAATTCTTGATGGATAAAACAGAGTTCAGAAACTACTCTTGCCTTTTTTTAACCTCTGGTGGAGTGAGCAAGGTTGCATATGCTTCTAAGGCTACCATCTCTAGGTGGGTCATGTCTTCAATTCTGGAAGCTTATTCCAGGCAGGGACTCCCACAACTGAAGGATCTTCATAGACACTTAATAAGAGCCAAGGCAACTTGTCGCTTTTTGAAATATGTTCCCTGGGAATCCATCACTAAAGCAGCTATATGTGTGTCCCCAAATCAGCCTTTTGCAACCATTACGGTCTGCACTTGACCTCCACGGTGGATGCCGAGTTAAGCCAGGCAGTTCTCAAAAAACATAAGACCATCGACCTGAATGTCCTCCAGTGCTAGGGAATATACTAAATGAATGATCCTGCAGATGACCACCCAGATTCCCCCCTTAAACAATTACTTAGTTATCAGTCAGTCATCGACCTTGGCAATAGGAAAAGGACTGAAGAGTGATGTTCGTGGCGAGGCATGGGAATACTGAGCGAAAACCGTGAAGGCACCTGCCCTCGACTTAAAAAAAAAAAAAAAAAAAAAAAAAAAAAAAGACAGGATGTTTTGGTTGTACAAGTGCTCTCATCCCAAAGGACAGAATGTCCCAAAAACATGGAAAAAAGTGGACTGTGGAATAGGAGTAAATTAATCACTAAGTGAGTAACTTTATATTTTTCGATGATTGTTTTGCAGTATGCCAACGTGCATGCAAAGGTCTAAGAAGCCAAATTGCATTGCCTAAAAAGCTTAATTATTTGTTTCAGGAATGCACACAGTTTACATATAAGTTCTCAGAAGAAGTTCGAAATCAGCACTTTGGCGCAGTCACTCCAGGTTATGATTTTATGAATACTTTAAGGTACATATTTTAATGTATTTGTCCCAAGTTGTTTCATTTTATACGCAAGAACATGAATAAATAAATGCAGGCCAGTCATTGCAGAATGCTTTCTCGGTTAACTATATAAAACTCAGCGCTCTCCCTTCTGAAATATTTAGTAGATGTTAAATAATTGAGGGTGAATAATGTTTGTTTCTCTTATCTTTAGAGGAGGTATAGAGTCTTTTCTTCCTCCAAACGCTCATGAGATAGCCCAGAATCGTCTCTACATATCAATCACGAACACCAAAAGCAAAGAAAATTACTTGGTCTCAAACTTTGCCTCCAGGGACGACCTCATTAAGGTAATAAAGTTGCATATTACTCTGGTGGAGGAAAACGAATGGCTGTACCCTAGGCTTTTTAGAATGCCTCAGTGCCCTAGATTGCTTCATAAAAAATCCTATGAAGCATGTTCTTGTTTTATTAGTAAATCCTTGTACTAGAGATCACACAATGTGTTGCTACTTTGTGATCTTATTGTGTTTCTTGTACAGTGGGGAATGCTTTCATGGATATCAGACTGATTTTCAACATGTTTAAATGCGTTATTGTTGTTATAATTTCTCACAAAATGACATATTAACTCTAAAGTTACTTAAATGCCGCACATGTTTAATGCTGCACTGCAGATTCTAAGCCAGACCAGCACGTTGCATGGACGATTTCCCGTGACTTGTGGTGATCATTTATTTAATTGTATTTGGGGTTCTTTGGGGAGCATGAATCTAGCCCAACTGAACAAAGTAGCTATGCATATGCTACCAGGGCTACATATTGGTGGATTATCTTCATTACATACTTAACCAAGTCGTTTTTTCGAAAGGGGAAAGGTGAAAAAGGTCACAAGATTACAGGTAAATATTTTGTGCAGGTTAAATGCGAGCACTAACTTTACAGAATAGAGTCTGAATGATACAGTCAGTTATAACTGATGATTGGAGTATGAATTATGCTTTCTGATTTTGGTCTACTAGCAGGACATGCTGGAGAAATTAGAATTTGGGATGGAAGGAGGTGGATCTTAAACTTACTGTGCTTGTTCAACAGCTTTTCCGAGTAAATGTTTACCTTTTCCTGCGTGATGCTTTCTGCACTTCTAGTCGCCTGATTGCTTGGCTCTATGTAGGTCTCTGACCTTCTGAATGGTTGAGCTTGTTCACATAGTCCCGCTGGCAGGTGAGAAATAGTTTATATTTAATACAGCAGTTCTTGAACATTATTACCCGCCATTTTCTACCACCTGAAGGGGATGGTTCCTTTCTTCGGTCCCTCTCAACTACATCCCAGCCTAGTTCTGTATCACCTCTGTGGACCTGACCTGATCCTTCTCTCTTTCACCATTAGTCACTCTGGCTTTCCATTGATCCCTCTGATCTCCTAATCATGTACTCCTCCATCTAATTCTACCCATCACCTCTCTCATCACCCCCATTATTAAACACATATTGAAACCCAACTCTCTTTTTACCGTCTGGTGCAAATCAGGTGTTCCATCTCTTCACACACTCCATCCCACACTATCTACATTTACCATGACTTGGCAGATGTGCAAGATACACCTCGCTACTCCCTTTGAGCTATACTCTCCTGCTCCAAGCTCTGCTTTATTATGCCATTTCCCCATGGCACCCAATCCTCGATTACGACCCACTGGTTAGAGGGCTGAGAACTACCATACAACTGCAAATCCATCAATAATACATGTCCCTTTTTCTCACTCTCCTTGCTACCAATAAAGAATCTCTCCTGACTCTCGCTTCTCTCTACTCAGTTAAATCCACGTACTACACATTTGTTTTCTCAACTCTCAGTTCACATTCTTTAAAACTGTCCTACCATCCAAGGCATGTGGGTCCGCTGCCTACCCCACAGCCCC
This sequence comes from Ambystoma mexicanum, assembly GCF_040938575.1. Taxonomy (NCBI): domain Eukaryota; kingdom Metazoa; phylum Chordata; class Amphibia; order Caudata; family Ambystomatidae; genus Ambystoma; species Ambystoma mexicanum. The sequence continues at coordinate 82,971,964 of NC_090941.1, forward strand.
GCCCCCGATCTCCTCTCTCCCTGTGCCAATCATTTTGCCATCTGTTTCTCATATAAAATCCCCAAAATGAAAGGCTCACTGCTCTATCATCTTTCCCACATACCTCTTTTACCACCTACCACTAGCACCAACTTCTCATGGTTCGGTTTCTTACCTTCCAGCACCTTATCATGTCAACAACCATCCTGGTTTCCTACTGACCATTATGCCCCTCAATCATGGCTTTAGCACCCCTTGCTTGCTCTTTCCGTTCTTCCATTTTGCTGGTTTCTGAGACCTTTCTCACCTGCTTCATGGTAGTCAATGTCCTGTCCATTTTGGAAAAAACCTGATGATAATCAGCATGCCTCTTTCCTCAGAACACCATATTATTCTAACTAGAGAATAACAACTGGTGTGCCTGTTTCAGTCAGTTTTGCCATAAACAATCCATGGAAACAGCGCTTACCCATTTCTCAAACTCCCTCACAATGGCTCACCATGCCAAACTGTCAACATTCTTCTTGCCCGATCTGCCACATTCATCAGTGTAGACCAATCTTTTCACCATCTCATACACACACACTATCCTTGGTTCCAGGTCACTTCTCTGGAACGGATAGCCTCTTCTTTTCTATACCTGCCTTTGCAATCTCTTGGAACAAATGAAACCCCTATGCCTCCACCACTTGAAGTTTGAGTTCACAGAATATCAGTCCTTAAACCCCGCCTCTTAACTTTCTCTGTAGCTCCTCTGTTGGCAGGATGACCTCCTCGTTTGATGTCTCCTGTCATCTTTTTACTGACCTTGCCCACATTTTCTTCTTTGTCTCGTCCTTCATCCAGAATCAGTCTACTTGCAACTAGAGAGATAACGATTTTAAAATTAGTATTTGACTAAATTATTTGGAAGTTGTTAGTACAAATATTTTTTAGAGAGTAGAACATTTATTTTATTCATGATGGTAGCATTTTCTAGCAGAGTAAAAATCTATTTAAACTCTAAAATGGGTCTATTTTTGTAATCTATACTACTTTGCACCAAGTGATTCCAGCAAATTAAGAGGCTGTTCTCTGCAGGTACCACTGATCCGAATATAAGTGTGGAGCTTTGCGGGGGAAGAAGGGATCAGCTTCTTATATTTCTGTTTTGGACTACACACATGCACTTAAACTCTTTTATTATACAAAATGTTTTGTCTGTGGCATGGATTTTTTTTTGTTGTAAAAATGCGGAACTATTTCCACTTGTCTGCCTGAAACCTCCCAAGTCCCCAAATTGGGGGTTGTTTTTGAAACTGACATAAAACTTGAGCAGTTTGACACGCCCAGTTATAGCTGCTAGACTCGATCCGCTAAACCTCTGCAAAATCCACCACAGGTTCAACATTTACTTTGCTAGAACCCTTATCTCCACTCCTCTTTATATAAGGACACATCTGTAGTGCCAGCCCTGTGGCGGGACTACCTATCTTGCCTTGTACCCCCATATGATATGATATAGTCATGTATAATGCGCCTGTACACAAGTGTTTTTCGGCGTGAGTTGTGTTATCTGTGTTAGCCCTTAACAAAATACTTCACATTGTCCACTCACACATTGATCAACCTCCTGCTGCCCGTGTGTGGCACACTGTACACTGACATAGTGCCACCAGACTCTAGTCGGAAAATGGCCAATGGCGTGTATGATCGATCTGGGGGCACTGACGCTCAAGAGTGTGGAGCAGTACACAGTGATGATCGCCTGTGAGAAAACACTTACTGGGCCTGGTACCTCACAGATAAAACCTCTGTTTCATAATACTGTGATAAACAAACTATAGAGATGTATTGCTCCGGCAAACGAAAAACCTATCTCACATAAGCATGTGGTCCAAAGTGCCAATTAGTATGGGCATAGGAAGAAGGAAGTTGCTCTAATGCTGGTTGATTTCTAAACACTAACTTTCCCCATTTGAGAGTGCGCTTAGTTCCCCAATGTGAGTTCTGTTGGCATGTTTGAAATGTTTTCTTATCTGTTCCTGCATGGGAGAACTGAAGGTTATGAAAAGTGACTGTTATGGAATGGAGGGTTAAAAGACCCTGCTAATTTACTTTGACGATATTAATGAAGTGCAAACAACCAACAGATAGTCTTGCTGGACAGAGGGGAAACTGGGCAAACAACTGACTTGTAGAATGAGCCAATGGTTTTGGATCAGTGGATGAATGATAGGTCATCTGCTGCAGAGGTTGCAGTATTGGCTGTGCAATAGTCTCTCATAACTCAGAGCATACATACCCTCCTGCTACATGAACAGGTAGTAAAGCACAAAAAAAAGGTTGAGATTATTTCTCAACAGAATCTTCTCAAGCCTCTGGATACATATTTGCGCACAGTCCCAAGAAATACCAGTAGGGCAAACAGTCTGTGTCTGTGGAAATTGTATACAATGCCAGGCGCAAGCACCCTCCGTTTCAGGATGATGGACCTCTCCTAAAAATAAGTATTTGTGTTTCTAACTGGTAGCTGGATACACAGGAATCTTTTAGAGGATCCTTCTTGTTGGACACCTGTGGTGTGGAGGCTGCAGTCGTCACCCTGATGGCTCCAATTAGCAAATGCAGCATTCCTCGTCGCGAAAGAAACAGTCCAACTATCCGCCCCTAAGGGCGGGATTTTCTTCATCCTCTTTACAAGCCCTTGTGATGAGGGAAAAAAAGCATGAATTGTTCATATTTTATATGTAAAGATAATGATTGTTTTGTATTAGAATTTTAAATCTGGATACAATGAACTTTTTGTATTTGAATTGTATATCTTTGCAAAGGTTCTTTTTTCTGTAAATGAACTAAAAGCAAATAAAAGAATTTAAAAAAAAGCAAGGTCCTTCATCTCCTAAGCCCTTAATTGTCCCTCCTTCCTCCACTCTCTTCCCTATTCCCTCCCAGTGTGGTCTCTGCCAGCCAGACAGCTTGGAAGGTAAAAGCATAACCAATGGGTATCAAGATTACTTTCGGGGCGATCCCTGCCACTTTGGCTGACTGACAGCCCGATGTCAGTCAGCCATGTCATATCCCCAGCAGCTGGATCAGCATGTGCACTTCCTTTTAACAGATGCAGCCTATGGTTGTGTGCACTAGGATATGATATGATTTGGTATTTATAACGCACCTGTACCCAAGTGTTTCTAGGTGCCAGAAGACAAGGAACGGGGGACAGAGAGGAAAGACAGGACAAACGATTGTACTAGGCCTTGTGTCATTCGGATCGTGCAAGTGCGACAAAAAAAGTGCAGGGGGAAAGGGAGAGGGGAAATTGCAGGGGAGAGGGAAGGGGAAAGTGCAGCCAGAGCACCAATGCTCTAGGTAAGTGCATGTAAGCCAGGGGCCAGTAGGAGTTGCTTACAGCCCCTAAGTGCGCAGTAGGCCGAGAGGCAGTGCAGGAATACTGGTCATGGAGGGGCCTGGTAGCCTGTGAGACTGAGGTTCCCCAGCAACCAGTCAGCATAGGCAGACAGTATAGCAGGTTAGCAAGGAAGAGGGAGAGAGAAGGCGGAGGGTAAAAGGAAGGTTTTGAGCAGCTTCTGGAACTACAGGTGGTCCGGCTCACGTTTGAGAAGGGCAGGGAGGTCGTTCCAGAGGGAGGCACCTGCAGATGAGAGATCTATCCCCCTCTCTCAGCCTGGAGGAACACCTGACCTTCAGAGAGTTTAAGGTAGCTAAGCAAAGGGCTTTAGAAGGAAGGTATTTAGGCAGAGATAGTTGGCTATAGTGCAGATCCTGGCCCCAGAAAGCCTTGTGGACGATGCAAAGGGACTTGAACTTGATGCTTGCAGCCACCGGGCGCCAGTGCAGAGATTTCAAGACTGGAGAGATGCAGTCCCTGGGCTTGAGGCCAAGGATAAGTCAAGGATAAGTCTTGCCGTCCTGTTCTGGATTAGTTGGAGGGGGCGATGAGTAGAAAAAGGCTGTTGCAGTAGTCCAGCCTGGAGAGAACCAGAGCTCAGGAGACAGTGAGCTTCTGGGGAAAGGTGAGAAAAGATACAATACATCTGAGGAGGTGCAGCAGGAAGTTGGCCTGAAGAGGGATGGTCGAATCCTGCCCCTGCTCCCCTTCCCACAAGATGCATGGCCCGGAAGAACCACCACAAAACTGCGATCGCCCATACCACTTTGGACTGATTAATAGTGCTCCTATGCCAGACAAGTATGGCGAGAGGTACACACTCAGCCAACACTACAGCCCAAGAGCAGTGCAAACGCTACCCAGAGTGGATGAGGAGCCTCAGGATGCCACTAAGGAGGCTTCAATTGACCGCGTTGACTAAAGTGCCAAGAAGCTACGCTACTGACATCGTTAGAGACACCATGACATAGCAGTGTCAGACATGAAGAACACGAGCATACAGTTCTAGAAGTAGCGGACAGGCACACACACATACCGCCTTTTCTTTATTATTTTGTCATTAGCTTAACTGCAGCAACGCAGAAACCTCAAGAAGCAAGAGATCCTGAGTGAATGCTTGCAGATGGTTATATGCCATTAACCCTCGTGAACTGAAGGAGCACCTATGGGACCTGACAGAACCAATGTAACACTAACATGAATAACACAAACATGCAATCTCACACAGTCAGACAAAGGCTTGCAACAAAGGAGTTACATTGAGAGACAAGTGTTGCATGATGAAAACGGGCACTCTCATAGTCTTTGGTGGTGCACACATGTTATAATGCAGACACATAGTTTTTATTACCTTGAGAAGGTACACCTCGAGCTGAAAACCATTTTGAATCCCAGGCCTGGGGTACGTCAGCTGTAGCCAATCACAGTTCAGGACCCTAGAGCAGGTAGCAATGGGCAAGAACCAATAGTAAGACCCTCATACTGCAATATTGTAGAGTATAAGGTAATCAGGGAGGGGCCCGGCCAGACACCTGACATGGGAGAGCCAGTAAGGTAACATGTGTAAGGTCCACTATAGGTGGACTATCACTCTGCACCCAATCCCAAGTGGTGATAGGTTTGCTGGAGAGGGGCGCAGGTTGTGACGCTATGATGACGCAATGGATCTACAAAACTGGCGTGCTAGCCAGGGAGTGCTGTGATGTTCCATGACACGATTCATCCTTGTACTGATCCCTGTTGGTTTTTGGTTTTAAAAAAACACACTTCGAACTTGCTGTCTGTCTGGGCCTGCGTTCCTTTTGGGGAAGGAAGGTGTTGGGCCTTCCATGAGTTCTGAATCCGCAAACTCCTGGTAGACCTCGAACCTACCTCAGAGTATGACCCAACAGGCCACTTTGGCAAGGTCCTTGATGTGAGGAAAGACGGAGAGAGTGGAGTCGAAGATCACCCCAAGGTTTTTTGCCTTTGAGGAGGACGAGGGTAGAGGGTCCAAGGAGGGCAGTATGAGCGAGATGTGGGAGCATGGGTCCCAATGAGCAGAATCTCAGTCTTACTGGCGTTGAGGCAGAAATCATTGGAGGTGCACCATTTCTGAATCGCGAATAGACAGTTGGGAATGAGCAAGGAAGGAGAGGAGGCTGAGGCAAGCCTGGAAAAGACCTGTGTGTCATGCACATAACACTGGCAGTTGGAATGGAAGGTAGAAATCTGGTAGACCAAAGGGGCCAAGTAGACATTGAAGAGCTATGGCGAGACGAGGGAGCCCTAGGAGACCCCACAAGTGGAGAGAGAGGTGGTGGAGAGAAAGGACCGAAGTTGGACCTGGGAGGGTCAGTCCAGGAGGAAGGTGGTCAGCCACGCCAGAGCCTGCAGCACGATTCATCAGTGGACTCCACACATTCAACCACATTGTCTCGACCCTCATCGAACTGCACTGGCTCTTGTATCATCTTTCGTTCCCTCGGTCATACTTTATTTTGGCAGAAACATGCCATAAAAGCAACAGAACGTACATTTAAAACATTCATAAAAACAAACAATATGAAAACAAGGAGTAATCAATACTCCACAATCGATATACAGATACATTTTAAAACACTACGCAAAATACTCAAAATAACTCTTCAAAGACATTACAAAAGCATTGTCACTTCGGTTCCATAAATAATCTCAAAGATTAAAATAATTTCATACACTCTAAAAAACACTATGATGATAGTAAGGACCAACAAGGACGCCTCTACTCTAGAATGCCTGGAATTATTCTCAATTACTTGACACTAGGGCTGGTATTAAAGGTGCCTCATGATACCCAAGTACATAAATGCAAACTCATGATGTTCCTATCCAAAGCTCTAAGCAGATAATTACCCGCTGTGTGGGTTGCAAGGCTATCCTTAGCAACACTGCACAGCACCATAGCTTCTACCATAGTTCTAATGGTGCCAGCATGTAAAAGCGGTCTCAAGAATTTCTTTCTTAGATCACAAGAGGGTGTGCAATCGGGATAAAATGAACAATACTTTTGATTTCATGGTGAAGAAATGGCAGTTTGGCATAACATTACTATTCCATTTATTCCTTAGGGCTGCCACCAGTAATATTCATAAGCGAAGCTTGATATACAATGATCTCATCTGCTTAGGATGCATAGTATCCAGAGAGACCTCGTAGCCAAAGGATTGTTTTAACGCCCATTACCCAGTAAATTGTCTCAATTGAGCTAGCTTAGACAAAACATCTGCTTCCCTTATTGAGGCATACGGATTTTTGATTATGGTTTTAGAGCTGCTAGCCATTGCATCAGGACTAGTCCAAACGTCACTCAGTCCAATAGCCTGGAGCTCTTTCTTTAAGTGTAGGAACCATGGTAGCTGCATGCATCCTTCCTGGGCCGCTATATCCACCAGGGCCTCGCTGTATTTTCCCAAATTTGCATTTGAAAACGCTCTCGCCCAGTAATACATAGCTTTTCTTTAAAGATTGCTTCGATACTCTGAAGACTTGTTACGAAGTAAACTGGAAGATTTGGCACATTATATGGTAAGCCCCGGATGCTCTTTAGGAACTTAGGTTCCACTACGGAGAGATTTGTACCGCTGGTCCAACCCCACAGCACAGCTCTATAAAGTACCACTTGCCTGGCAATGTATGCCTCAAGGGACACTATATGCCACACCAGGCTGAACTCCTTGCTCCCTTTAGCTCAGTCACCTGCCTATGGTGAAAAGCTAAAATAAAATGAGCCTATCGGATGAGCAGGAAAACGTGCGAGCCGCTTCAGTGTCGAGAAGGGATTAACTCTTATACCCCCATCCCTGTGAAGTATCTCAGCATGGGCCTTAATGTTTCAATATTGCTTTAAGTAACAATGCAAAAGTAACTGATCCAAAGAAGGGGAAATAAAGATGTAAACATTACAATAAAGAAGAGGGTAACTGGTCTCCCCCAATTTTCCCTGTTCATTGGTTGCCCCCTCCCACTCAACCATACAACCATTTAACGTGGTACATTCCTTCTAGGGCATTGCAACAGCAAATTCTCAGTTTTCTGCACGTCTTCTGCTGCCTCACACTTACGGTCATTCTCCCTTCTGGCTCCTTTATCATTGTACTTGTCTTCTCCTTGAAATTACAAACAGTGCCTTCATTCAGGATGTTAAGACTACCCTACAAAAACAGTCTCCTGCCCTTTGAGCCTGAGGCCAGCAGCGGCATCACACCCTTCTGACAACCCTTACTTTTCTTTCTGTAGATAACCGCAAGGAAACCCATGTATAATAACCAAGAGGTCCCTATATGACATAACATGCTGTGCATATTTGTATCGTCATGTCTCCATTCTTATGTTCCTGCGTCCCCTTCACCAATAGGTTTATGTTCATTCGTAGTCCAATACACTAATATTGTTAATCAACTGGACATTTTCACTGTAGTGTTACTGGTTAAGGTACTTAGTTGCCTCTGAAAAAATAAATACAAATTCATGTTATGCGGGTAGATGGATGAGAGCTGTACACAACACTTTTAATCATTTAAAACAGGCAAATACTCCCACCATAAAATGGCAGTAAATGTACTGCCCAAACATACAAGAAACAAACAGCACAGATAATACTGCCTCATGTTTCCACAAACACAGCTCTACGGATATGTTTGGATCAGGGTTGTCTGAACAGTGATGTCACAGGAAGGAGGTTGAATATTATTACTGTCTTAATAGATGCACAACCTTTTAAACATGCATGTTTTAGTTGCGTTAACTAGTACGTGTAAAGAAGTGTGGATTACAAAAAGGTATGTGTTTTAAATTCAAAGGGTATCAGCTTGACAAATACCATCCTCCTCCTTAGGAATGAGAATTATTTTACTCCAAACTTCAAAAACAGGGAGTAAAAAAATCCTACTTCAAAATTATATCTGAAGTGGTCTGTGGGGTTTGGGGACTTTGAGGGTGAGCAAGAGGAAATCTCATAGGATTAGGGCGTTTTGGTCAAACAATCCATGACCAAGGTAGGTACTGTTTCTCTGGTTCTACATTGTTTTATCGAAGTGAATTACTTTGTGGTTTTATTTCCTTTTTTTTCTTATTTAATGGTGGTCAGCCCCCTTTTCACCCTCCCTGCCATTTCCACCATTCCCATCCCCCAATGCCCCATACCCTTAATACCAATATATATATATTTTTGCTTCATCACAAAGTTATTTTGTCGAAGTGAATTACCATGAAGTAATTCACAAAGATAAATCAACCGTATACGCCTTCTCTGTAGTGTGGTAAGTGATTGTGTGCTTCTGAATAGAAGGCAGTCTGGAGAGCTGAATGTGGTAGGCTTTGGAGCAGGGAATTTCTTCCAAATATATGGGCGAGAACTATTGAGTGGAATTTGGAAGGTTGAAGGGGAGGGCTTTCATTTTTTGTGTTCTCAGTTAGCACCTGTGATTATTTAAAATACATGGTCTTTGAGGAAGAGCTACCTGTGTTTACATACAACCCAGAGGACCTGAAAAATGAGGTTGGTGCCTGTTGCATTCCATACTGGATAGCAAGTTCTGAGTCCGACTGTTGTTGGCACCCCATGTTATGTATTTGTTTATTGTGGGTTGTACATCGCGCATACTGCCATCTGGCTATTTCAAAGCTGTAGTGCCTGAATGGTAGTGCCAATTACAAGGGTGACAGAGTTATTTGTGTTTGAGCGTCTCTCAAAGCATTCAGAAATTGCTGTCATTATGCTGCTGGCCTCTCAGAACTTGTTTCAGGTGCTGATTGTGGCTTGAAACTGTGGGGTGTAATCAAAGGCCCCAAACCAACGAAACCAAAGGGACCACTAAAAATAAATGACCTGCCAGCATTTATAACAAAACTTTTACATGGAAAATTGACCTATTAAGGCAGACTGTGGGGTTTCTGCAAGTAACACAAGGAAGGGCCATGTGAAAAAGGCCTACCTGTCATTACAAAAGGAAAAGCAGCATTTTAATTCACAAAGGTAGAAGAAATTCAAAGGCCCTTTTCACATGAAAAACAGGGTTTTAAACACTGACATCAAAACGGCTTTGCATGTGTGTTTGCAGTTTAAAGCAAGACATGAGAAAAATGTACCCCTGCTAGCATATAGAGGTCCGGGAAAAATGGCGTGGACAAAAAGTAATGTATATTATGTCCAACATGCAAAATACCGGCAAACATTTTAAAAGAAAAGCTCACTTTGTTGTGCCCAAAAGTTTCAGTAGGCCCGAGGCAGACTATGTGGGTGTCATTCTGCAGTGGAAATCCTGGGAAACCTAAAACAAAGATGTAATCTAAGTCCAGATTGGGAAAGCACATCACATTAGTGGCTGAGAATGCCACCCACAAAAAGGTGTTGCATTGTGCCAATTCAGACCCACTTTTCAGCAGAAGAGCGAACAGCAGATCATTAAGTGTGTTTTATTAATGACTGAAAGAAACAGCCTAGTACTTTCAGCAGAAAAGCAAAATGAACCTGGATCAGTAAAGCACACTGTATGTCAAAGAATCAAGACTGATGTTAGAAAATGCAATATGAGAGTTCCTTTCAGCCAAGGACACATGGTGGGTCTCTGGTCAAAATTCACAAAGAACTCCCCCACTGAAAGCCTGGCTTGCATCCCAACTGTTTACAACTGCAATAAAATGTGGCCCAAAGGATGTAGAAAACCAAGTTTCCCAATCCCTGCTGTCTCTGAGGGAAGTTTTGTGCAGGCACATGTTTTAGCCTGTGCATGACAGGAATGTTGGTGGATGGGGGGCATGTGTTGACACGGCCCCAGGTTTTACGACCGGCAGCTACCAACTTCAAACAACAAAGAGGATAATGATAATAAAAGAAACAAAAACCTGGCCAGTGGCTTGCCAAATGGCATGGAAAAGGGGGAAGCTCAGATTTGCACATATGAAGGTTCCCCTTAGTTTAAATGTACTGTCACAATTGGTGCTGTTTCTCAGAAATGACAAATCACACTGTATACGTGTATGTTTTATTTTTTAGATAATTTCAAGGTGACTTTGGCGATCTAAAATTCACCCAACTGCAACAGGGAACTGTAATGGCCATCTAAAATGGGTTTCTGGCTGATCTCAAGATGTTGTGAATTTAAGAGTTGGAGAATTGGTGGAGCATAAAATTAGGAATGTGGGGAATACATTGCATGTTCCTAACAATTATGCTTTTGATGCTTTTTGTAAAAATGGCTGATAATTGCCAAACGGCTCTGCACCATGTTGCGGACCTGGCTGTTTTAAAAAAAATAATAATAAATTCACCCTCATTAGCTGAATCGGAATATGTATATATTATGGCAGTTACTAGTAAAATTATGAAGTTTTGCCACAGAAATAGTTTTTGCCAAACATTTGACACATGGGGATTGCAAATGGAAGCTGTCCAATGTCTGCTCCAGACTCCTAAACCAATCCTTGGAGAGAGGCTGGATTTGGGAGGAGAGAGTAAATGTCCCATCCTATTTCTGCGAACTCCTGCAGGGTACTCCCGAAGATTGTAACCTTGATGGTGTCATCACTGCTATATAAAGTGGGTGAAGTATGAGGGAAAGTGCTCTCCTAGAATTATCATCATGAAGGGAGCTGCTGAAAATTGCCATCTGACAGCTGCCAGGAACGCCCCAGGAAACCCCCAAAGCAGATTTTGCAGTGATTGCCTCTGGATGGGCTGTCTATTTCTGGGAAGGCCTACAAGCTGACTGGGTCCTATGGTGGAGAGCTGGAGGCCATCCTAGAGGGTGGAGTGACCAGACCTTTGCCCTGTCTTTCCAGAGGATCCTGACATGGAGTTGGCTTTCACAAACTTTAAACAGAGATTTTCATGTAAGTAGACTTGAGCCCTTTGCAACCAAAAAGTGGGGGAATCTGCTGGCCTTAAATCGTTTTCCTTTATAGTGGGGGAGGGGTGCAAAACTGTGTAGATCCTTAGCCTATTTAATAACAAAATATGAATTTAATTCCCCTTGGCAGAACACCACCGGGTGTTTTTTGTTAAAATTCAAAATTAACAAATCTCATTCCCAGTGTGCACTGAAAACTATAACCTGTAATTTAATTGGGTGATCTTATTTGTCCTGTTGACCTCGACTTCTTTAGGAAGAGGGGTGTCTTTGTCCCTAAACTAAAAAAAAATCAAAATGTTGCTGTCCAACTTCCCCAACACAGGCTTTTAAGTGGAGGGGGTGGAGGGGTCAGAAAAACCAACTGCTAAATCACCTTGTGTCATTGTAAAGAAAAAGGTGTGGGTGAAACCATAATTGCCATATGCATTGTACCAATCGGTAAACCGAACGGCTAGCCCTTTTAAGCCTGCCGGAAAATCAAAATTGCACAGCATTGCATAAGTAATTGTTTTTGTTTATTGATCAGTTTAATTATTTCTTGAAGTGAAATTTGTAGAAAGTAAAGAATTATTTGTGTTCTTTTCAACCCACTTGTGTGATTTATTTATGTTGAGAGAAGTGTATTGTGTTGTGCCAATAACTGACAGTAACCATGTATTGTGTAACACTTAGCTTGGGGAGGGAAGGGACTCCCTGTGTTGAGGATGGCCTCTCAATAAACTGTTACAGAACCAACAGGGTTTTGTCCTTTTTCACAAAAACAGGGCACAGCGATGGGCGCAAAATTTGCCCCGTATGCTAATCTTTACATCGGGCACTTTGAACTGGAATTTGCATGGCAACATCCATTATTTACAATCACTAACCAAATAGCCTACTGGAGGCGATTTATCGACAATATTCGTATCATCTGGAATGGCAATCAAGAATCCCTTGTGCAATATTACAACTATCTTAAGAGTAATAACTACAATTTAAAATGTACAATACAAGACGGTATTGCAAGATTAACCTTTTTGGATCTGGAGCTATATGTTGAATATGACACAATTCAAACCAACAGCAGGCAACAGTATGCTACATGTTAAAAGTAATCATCCTCACCATGTCACCAGGAACATTCCCTATGGAGAACTTTTGAGAACTAAACACAATTGCACTCAGAATAATGAATTTGTAAAGCATGCAAACACAATGATCGGAAAATTTGAGGAAAGAGGATATGGAAGGAAAGACCTCCAAAAACCATTAAATAAAACTCTGTTACGAACCAGATCAGGTCTTATTTCTGCTAAACCTAAATCCACTTTGCCTGAAAATAGTAACAAAGTGAGATTTACCACCACATATATCTCTGAAACTAATCTAATAAGATAAATACTGTCACAACTCTGGCCTATCCTTAAGTTAGATCAAGACGGTCTACCATTCCTTTATGATACACTCTCCTTAACATTTCGAAGGGCAAATAATTTAAAGACTCTCAGAATTCCATCTCACTTCATGCTACAGAAACAAGTGTCTGGTCTCCAACAAATGTGGAACCAACAAAACCTCAAAGGCAATTTCAAATGTGGTAAATGCAGCATTTGTCCACATTCAGACAACAGGATAAAGCAAATACAACTCCCCAATGGGACAACTCGCCAAATAACTAATTTCATCAATTACAATACTAAATTCGTAATCTATTCAATACAGTGCATTTGTTCCAATATCTACATTTGAAGTACCATCTGCCCGCTAGAATATCTGAACATTTAATTTCTATAGAAAATATGGATGGCCTACCGTTTTCAAAGGGACCACAGCCAGAACTCAATAGGCAACGTTAAATAATATGGACTGGAAAGAATCAATATGCCTCAGAGAGGAGGAAACAGGGAAAAGCTCCTTAGATGTAGCGAAGCATATTGGATAAATATATTGTCCACTTGTCATTCAGGCCTGAATTTTGACACAAAGATGAGCCACTTTCTGTGACACAAGTACTTTTTTCTTACAAATCTTGTTTAATGTTTTACTTGTAAAGTGTTTATTTCATTTGAATCTGCCTCATGCATCAAATCTAGGGTTTTTCTTTTCTTTAATTTTCCCTCTATCTAATCTCCCCTAAACTGATCATTTAGTTCATAAATAAATGCATCAAACACCATTCTAATGTTGTTCACGCCAGAAAATGAATCTGTGAAACTTTATTGGTCTAAAATTATGCGACCACCGCGCAAGTGTAGAGTACGCGAAATGAACATTGCTCAAAATTCATTGTTTTTTACAAATGGAACATAATCAAGTCCACTTAAGGTAATTAACATTATGTAAATATTGAAACAGTAAAAATGTGAATGCGAACGAGAGGTTGCGCTCCTTTGATATGTGGGGACACGAGTCAACATGCCCTCAGCAAGATGGCAGCGTGTGCGCCCACTAACTCAATGATGTGATCACACATATTGTGTCATTGCGCAGCTATAAGTAGCAGCCATTTTAGTTTTACTGCGGTGTACACGCTGTGAGGACAACCGTATCTGGGGAAACCCTCTTTTCATTCTGGTAAGTCCAAATTTACTAGCTCTTAAAACAAGCTAGTCCATCCACCTTTAAGCTGCATCTAAATTGTCCTATATAAGACTTGTGAAGTAGTAAACTTTAAATTACAGGTAATACTTTAAACAAAGGGAAGGGTCAGAAGAAATTCGACTGATTTCTCCCTACTGCAATCTTTGCATCTCACTTAATGGGCTTAATCTAGTTGCAGTGAAATGGCACACAGAGTGAGTAATCAAGATAACATAGAATTGTGTTCAATATATTTAACTCTATGAAATTCAGTCAACAGGACTCATATTTTGGTTAATTAAAAATTATTTTTGCCTTTCCTTTAGATTTGTTTATATCCTCCTGATGAACCACCGAATATAGGTGGGGTAACACGTGTTGGGGAATTATTCATACTTATGAGGATTATACAAAAGGAACTATTATAACTCATGAAGACTTCACAATAAACATCGAAATTGGCGCAAATTACAGATTCCTTTCTTTTCATTACCAATCAGTAAACCGAACTTCTAGCCCTTTTAAGCACGTGGGAAATTCGAAATTGCACAGCATTGCATATGTAATTGTTTTGTTTATTGATCAGTTTAATTATTTCTTGAAGTGAAATTTGTAGACAGTAAAGAATTGTTGTTTGTGTTCTTTTCAACCCACTTGTGTGATTTATGTATGTTGAGAGAAGTTTATTGTGCTGTGCCACTGATAAAGTGGTGTTTGACATTTTAGTGTGATTTTCTTAGCATCTAATTCAAATAAATATAAATATATCGCCTGGTTCTTGGCTCATTGGTAGCTCAGGGGGAAGGATCCAAGGGGTATGAGATGAATTGGCGATAGGGCTGAATAAAATAACTGACAGTAACCGTTTATTGTGTCACACTTAGCTTGGGGAGGGAAGTAACTCCCTGTGTTTAGGGTGGCCTCTCAATTAACCGTTACAGAACAAACAGGGTTTTGTCCTTTTTCAGTATTCTAGGTAGTTGTCTTACAGACTCATGTGATATGGTAGAGAGTTAGTGTGAACACATCTCTTAATATTCAATGGACAACGAGTTACAGAAGTCTTAATGGAATTTGACTGGTTGAACACTAGAGCTCAAACTCAAAAATATAGCCTATATAAATCTATTTTGATTCCTGAAATAAATTTAGCAGCCTTCCCCAGTATCTAATTACATTTCCTAACAGCAATTCTAGGAGAACATATTTACGTTTCTGATTTAATCTCTGTCCCACCTTTAAAGTAGCCTGCATAAAAGGTTTGGATCGCTCCCCATGGAGCATCCGTTGATATGCCATGTTGGGTTCCTTGGCAGAATCATTTTTTCCGTCCCCTTGGCTCTGGAATAGGATTCTTGGGGGGCATTCAATATACCTGTAGTAAGATTTATTAATGATTTATTTCCATCTGAAAAAGAAATGTTTGTATATTAGCCTTTTATAACTAAAAATGTGTATTCGTTTTTAATTAACATTTTTTAAAGATGTGTGTGCAGTTTGTGTATGTTTTTTTCTTTTCTTTTCATGACCTTTGTGTTTTACATGTAAATTGTGATGTCCAAAATGTAATGCATTTTTTCCTTGTGTAAGGTTACTTTTGTAATCGGAACAAAATAAACAATATACATTGTTGCAGTGTGTAGCTCTTTGGTGATGTAGACTTCTCCAGCATGGGGTCTGGCATGGATTCACATGCTCATGAATATTCCCCGTCGTCAGGCTGGGAATCCTCGGTATAGAAAAAAATCAGTATCAGTTTCGTTTCTGATCTGTCTTTCTTAGTAGTAACGAATCACTGGTCTCTGGGTCATACTGCCCCCAGCCAATGACTGCCCTCTCCCTAAGCCCCGCCTCCGGCATCCATCCTCAGATTTTTACTGCACGTTCAAGTGTTGGGAGTCCTCGTGCTGTAGCTCTCGAGCTTTTGCTGCGTTTTCGCGCTTTTTCAGGAGACTTTTCTCATTTTTCGGTTAAATGGAGCCTCAAGCTCCACCGTTTTTACATCCGATCAACGGGGATCCGTTTCTGAGTTTTCTATGCCCCTCAAGGGTGAAGATTTCATCCAGTTACGCTTTTGGAGGATTCCAGAAGTTCCGAGGCCTACCCCGGACATGGCCCAGGAGAAAGGAAGCTCGACGCCCGGGAAGCTGTTCAGGACCTGCCCTGGATGCCAGCTTCAGAATGTTTTCAAGGAGGACGAGCATTCGTTATGCCTCTACTGTCTACATGAGGACAAGACGCACAAGGAGAAGAAGGACTGTGCGTTTTGTGGGAACATGTCGGAGCGGACCATGAAGGATCCACCTCCGTCTCGCCAACTGGCTGGAAGGGAAGAGCCCGTCAGGCGAGAAGAAGAAAAAGAAGTCAGAGCGGTCTTCTAAGTCCTGTGAGGGTGCCCCGGCGACGGGGGCCCAACAAAAGGCTAAGCACCGCGAGTCCGCGGGCACCGGGAGCACCGAACGGTCGGTCGGGCTCCTTGGCTGCCAGGTAGGGCGCATCCTTTCCGGCGCCATCAACCACGAGCCAACGCTCTGGCTCGGGTAAGAGGAAGTCTGAGAACCCGGCGAAGCTTCTGGAGAGGCCCCGGTCGATCTCGAAGATTCCGGCAGAGAGGGAGCGAGGCTCGGACCCTCCCCCCAAGGTGAAGGCCCCAGGCGTCCAGAAAGTGACGATGGCCTTAATTCACCCTGCTAAGACCTCGATTGAGGATGTTGCCGCGGCCCTGGCTCAGCCTGTGGAGGCTACACCAGTGGAGGCGCCCTCAGGACCCAGAGTCTCCCTGCCGCCGCGGAGGGAGTCGTCTTTCAGGCCCATTGAGAAGACCCCCACGAAGTCCTCATACCCGACGGGGGAACCGGAGCCAGGACCTTCGGAGAGTCCACCGCATAAGAGGAGGAGGACGCATCCTACGCCACCTCTCCCACCTGCCCTGCCTTCCCCACGGCCTACTACCCATGGGATGATAACAGGCACGGACACGGCTACGACAGGTACAGATGACGACGGAGGTGACGACGGGACGTGTCCCCCGTTGCCCCCTGCTCAGGAGTCCCCGCCCAAGGAGATTGGATCCTTTCATGCCATGATCTCCAGGGCATCCAAGCTTTTCCAGCTCTGCCCAGAAGAAAAGAAGAAAGAGGGGTTCCTATACCAGCGGCGCGAGGCTAAAAGGAAGACGGTCCTCGCCGTACCGCTTCTTGATGACATCTGGGATGAGGGGCTCTCCCTCCTCAAGAACCCTGCCACAGCGCCGGCAAAGAGGGACCGGTACGAGAAGTAGTACCGGGTCCCCGACGCTTCCCCCCTGTGCCTTCGGGCACAACCTACCCCGGATTCGGTCGTCTCGGCGGCGGCAAAGAAGAAAGCTGGGGGGGCATGGGCCTCGACATCATCTTCCCCGCCGGACGGCGAAGGCAGGAAGTTGGACACGATGGGACGATGGGTCATCTCATCCACAGCAACGACTATTAAGGCGGCCAACGCCCTGGCTATCGTAGCCCACTACGACAGGGAGCTGTGGTTCAAAATCGCCCCTCTGTTAGACTTCCTTCCGGACACCAAAAGGGCTGAGGCCCTTGAAATCCTACAGGAGGAGGAGATTGCTTTGGACCACGCCATCACGGTGGCAACGGACATCGCCGACACCGGTTTCCGTCAGTTGGGCAACGGCGTTTGCTTGAGACGACGAGGATGGCTCAACGCCACGGATTTCCGCCAGGACGTACAAACCAAGGTTTTGGACATGCCCTTCGTCGGGAACAACCTGTTTGGGAAGGCTGTTGATGTGTCCCTTCAGGCTATCAAGACAGACACAGAGACTGCCCGGGCACTGGGAGTGCTCCAACAACGACGGCCGTCCTTCCGGAGCTCCGGAGGCAGACAAGGTGCCTCCAAGGGATCCGGCAGTGGCTCCTCCACTTACCGCCAAGCGGCAAGATCTTCGTCCCAGGAAGTCTACAGGGGACGTGGCAAGTCAGGTGGTGCCCGTGGTCGTCAAGGAGGTCAAGGAGGCAAGGCGGCCTCCAAACAAGATTGAACCGACTGTGGGGTTGGGCGCCCGCCAAAGTACCCCAGTGGGAGGCCGGCTGGCGAGGTTCGTCAGCGTGTGGGAGTCCATCTCCACCGACCGTTGGGTGCTGGACGCCCTGGCCCAAGGGCACGCCCTCGAGTTTCAGAAGAAGTGCCCTCGCATTCCACCCGTGGCCAGGAAGGAAAATCCCATCCCTCAACTACTGCTGGAATTAAGGGCGATGCTCAAGAAGGGTGCCATTGAGCTCGTCCCAAAGAGGCTTCGGGGCTCTGGAGTTTACTCAAGGTACTTCCTCGTAAAAAAGAAGACGGGAGGATGGCGCCCCATCTGGACCTACGACGACTGAACAAGTACATCAAGGCACAAAAGTTCCGTATGGTCACCCTCCAGCATGTGCTGGGACAGCTGGAGGAGGGCGATTTCCTGTCGTCGTTGGACTTGGAGGATGCGTACTTCCACATCCCCATTCTAAAAAGACACCTAAAGTTCCTCAGGTTCGTGGTCCAAGGGCGGCACTACCAGTTCAAGGCCCTCCCGTTCGGTTTTAAGTCGGCACCCAGGTTGTTCACCAAGTGCCTCGCACCGGTGGCGGCGCAGCTGCGCCTACAGGGGATCCACGTCTACCCCTACCTGGACGACTGGCTCATCCGGGCAAGGACAAGGGAGCTCGCCGTGGAGCACACTGCGAAGACCGTCCAGCTGCTCACAGACCTGGGATTCTCCATCAACTTTCCAAAATCCCACCTGGTTCCGTCGCAAGTCGCCCTGTTTCTGGGAGCCAAGCTCGACACAGTGGCGCGGCTGGCCTCGCCGTTGGAGGAAAGGACCAGGACCATTCTGGGCAAGGTGCAGCGGCTGCTGGCCACGGACATGGCCAGGGTAAGATCTATCAAGTCCCTCCTCAGGATGATGTCCTCCTGCATTTATCTGGTGCGCCTTTGCAGGCTTCGGATGAGACCCTTACAGGAGTTCCTCGACCCCTGCTGGATCCAGTCGACGGGCAGCTTCGAGGACAGGATCCCTCTCAACGAGACGTTCCTTTAGGCGATCCGGTGGTGGAGTACCCGCGCCCATCTGTCAGCGGGCACGGACTTTCAGACCCCAGCTCACCAGTTGACGGTGACGATGGATGCCTCCCTGGAAGGTTGGGGAGCACACTCCGGAGATCTTCACGCGAGAGGCCTTTGGCTCCCGGAGTCTCTCCACATCACATCAACATCTTGGAGCTCCGCGCAGTGTTCTGGGCCCTCGGGTCCTTTCTTCCGTCCCTCAAGGGCAAGGTGGTGAGGATCTTCACCGACAACACCACCACGATGTTCTACATCCGGAAGCAGGCCCTATCCAAGGAAGCCCAATATCTGTGGCATTGGGCCGTCGCCCAAGGGATGTTTCTGGTGCCTCTTCATCTGGCAGGAATAAAAAACACGATCGCCGACTCACTCAGCAGGGAGCTGCGCTCGTGCCACGAGTGGGAACTATGCCAGGATCAAGTGGATCGACTCTTCCGATGATGGGGCGAACCCCAAATCGATCTATTCGCGACGGCGACGAATTCCAAGTGTCGGAGGTTCGCCAGCAGGTTCCCCCAGCCGAGGAGCATGGGCGATGCTTTCTCGTTCCCCTGGGACGGCCTATTTCTTTATGCGTTCCCTCCGCTGCCGTTGCTGCTCTGGCTCATCAACCAGCTCAAGAGGTCCCGGTGCAGGATGATCCTCGTCGCACCGGCGTGGCCGAGGCAGACCTGGTTCCCGGACCTTCTGGACTTTTCAACGTCCCCACCAGTCAAGCTGCCGACGGATGCAGACCTTCTCTCCAGAGAAGGAGGAGCCATTCTTCACCACAACCCAGAGTCGCTGAACTTGCAGGCCTGGCTCCTGCAGCACTAGAGTTTGGAGTATACGACATCCCGGCCGACTGCAGAGAGGTTCTTGCAAAGGCCAGGGCGTCCTCAACTCTCAATTGCTACAGACATAAATGGAAGAGGTTCTCTGTCTGGTGCCGTGCACAGAAGATTAATCCTCTGCGGATTACGGCCCCTCAAGTTCTACCGTACCTACTGTCACTGGCCAAAGCTGGACTGGCTCACGCCTCCATCAGAATACATCTGGCTGCAATCTCCCGATATACCTGGACGACGGGACGGGCGTCCTTGTGGTCTCATCGCCTGGTGAAAGAATTCATGAAGGGACTATTCCGACCATTCCCGCCGGTGAAGGCTCCTGCCCCGGCGTGGGAGCTTAATGTGGTGCTGACGAAGCTCATGGGGGGCCCCATTCGAGCCTATACATTCGGCGCCTTTGAAGTTCCCGTCGTGGAAGACAGCTTTCCTCGTGGCCATCACCTCCACACGACGAGTGGGAGAGATCCAGGCCCTATCTTGCAAGCCTCCATACTTGACTTTTCATGACACGAGGGTGGTGCTGAGGACACACCCATCCTTTATGCCCAAGGTGCCGTCGGACTTCCACCTCAACGAGCCCTTGGTGTTGCCAGTTTTCTTCCCGTCGCCTTTGTCGCCGGCTGAGAGGACTTTGCACTCGCTGGATGTAGCTAGAGCGCTGATGTTCTACGTGGACCGCACAAAGAGTTTTCGGAAGACGTCACAACTGTTTGTGAACTTTGGGACTGTGATTCAAGGGAAGGCTCTCTCGAAGACTTCCATTTCCATATGGCTCTCTGGCTTCATCATGCACTGTCACCGGTTGGCAAACCGACAGCTGCCCGGCTGTCCGAGAGCCCATTCGACCAGAGCGATCGCTGCTACCACGGCGTTCCTGTCTGGTGTGCCCCTGCCGGACATCTGCAGGGCTGCGACGTGGAGGTCGACGCACACCTTCACAAGATTCTACTGCGTCGATCGGGACTCCAGCGAGGAGTCCAGGGTAAGCCAAGCAGTGCTACGCAACCTGTTCGCCTAAGGTGAGCCTGGTGAGGAGGTAAGAGTTGCTTAATGTTGAGTTGTTGTATTGCTTAATGTTGAGCCTGTTGCCACCTCCCGTGGTTGTGCATGTGTGTACTGCTATGTATTCTCTTATTCATGAGCAAGTGAATCCATGCCAGACCCCATGCTGGAGAAGGAACAAGTTACTTACCTGTAACTGTTCTCCAGCATGGGTCTGGCATGGATTCACATGCAAACCCTCCCTCCTACCCCTCTGCGGCTCTTCACTTGGTCATACTGCCACTTTACGTGCTACCAAATCTGAGGATGGCTGCCGGAGGCAGGGCTTAGGGAGAGGGCAGTCATTGGCTGGGGGCAGTATGACCCAGAGACCAGTGATTGGTTATTACTAAGAAAGACAGATCAGAAACAAAACTGATACTGATTTTTTTTCTATACCGAGGATTCCCGGCCTGACAGGGAATATTCATGAGCATGTGAATCCATGCCAGACCCATGCTGGAGAACAACAGTTACAGGTAAGTAACTTGTTCCTTCTCCAATCAACTCATTTGTACTTTGTTGGGTGAATGGCAAGTAGGGAGGTTGCCCTTAGGCATCTGGTCAGTGTGTAGTCTAGAAGACGTTAGTGAGCTATTCAGGTCTCCTACTTAGTGCTTTGAGTACTATGCAGTGTCTTGAAATCTGTTTTTCTTAATCGAGAGCCAATGTAGTTGCTACAGTGATGGGATGATATCATCTGAGTCTCACAGACCAAAGAGGACACATGCTGTGAGGTTCTGTGCAACTGGAGAAATATTTTAGGCAGGAGCCCTGTATCGACTGCATTTCAGTTATTCAGATCAAACATCACTACTGCTATCACCAGATCACGCCTCTGGGAGCGAATCAATAGGGGGTGGGGGGAGCAGCGTTTACCTGTTAGTGACTGAGCGACCATTGTCCGATATTAAACAAAGATTTTGCATCTTTTTAAGAAGGTGTAAGAAGAGGTCCTATTGGCAGAGACAAGTCAAATGGTAGGAGCTAAGGGCTCACTGGGTCTTTTGATAAGCACCTCTGTTTAGGAAGTAGTGTTGAGTAGATCAGGTTCTATGTCATGGGATCGTCTTTATTAATCACAGACCCATGAAAATCTGTGAAAGTGTGGTAAAGACCCCACTCCAAGCCTCTTCAGAGCGGGAGGTCGTCCTCTTCCGTCCCGGGAATCGGGTAAGTGTGAGCACCCACAACCCTTTTCCACATATCCAATCGTCCCTCAACCCCTGCCCCACTTACCTTCCGCTTCCTTGTCCTGCTGGTCCCGTCACATCAATGACTGCCATGGAAATCTAAAAGGGACTATATACAGTTCACTTCTCCCTGATCCATGGCGGCCATCTTGATTTGTAGTTTTATCTCAAGCTGAGAAATGGCAAACATGCCAGTTCTCACCTTGAGATAAATACACTATTAGTACCCTGGTAGAACTTGCTGTGGTACTAATGGCAATATAACCCCTGCAGAGGGGCATTACCGGTCAGGTAATGCCTCGGGGTAAATGTTAAAGCCCTTGCTTCGATCGGACTTGGTTGTATTTCATAAATAAGATAAAAATGCTACACAAAAATTATGTAAATAAGGGATTTATAAAGAGCAATCCTAGCTGGGTGGCAACAGAGTGCTGCACATAGGGGACACACGTAGTGGGTTATAGGTAGAATGTAGGGGTATCGGATGCTCTGGAATAAGTAGAAGGAGCTGGGCAGAGAGTGAGCTCCGGAGGGGAATGGTGTGTTTGAGGTGAGCGATCATGAAGCATATTAAAGTATCATTGAAAGGCTTGCCCCTTAGCATACAACCTGGAAAAGTGGCCTAAGAGCAAGTGTCTTTGATAACTGCAAATGCTTTACAAGTGACAGTTCACCAAGATTGTAATTTCTAAAAAGCATGGCTCAGTGTTATAAAAAGGGTCAAATATGTTTAAAGGCGTGATGGAGAAAACAAAATGTATTTATTTTACTTTTTTAAAGTGCTCACACAGCCCGCGGGCATGGAGGCGCTGTTACAGGAATTGTTTTTCTTTTTTTAGTTGTGTAATTGTTTTTTGTTGTTGTCTTAGTTGCCTATTGGGATCGAACCTGTGTTGTTTCGTGTCGTCTTGCTTCCAACGAGCACACGTTGCCGCTGAGTTATCCTCCCGGTGGATAGCTCAGCGGCAACGGAACGTAATACTCATATGCATACATTTCGAAAAATGACGCTGCCTTCACACGTTTTTCCAGATAATACTTTCTCTGGGTGGATGGCGCGTCTTTGAGAAGAGAATTTCTTAATTAAAGGTTGTGTGTTTGCATTTTGAGCAGCTGTAGGTAGACTTGTAAAGGTGTCTAATTAAGTCTTCGCCCGTGCAGCTGTGAATTGCTGTATTCAAAACAATTGGATTCCCCAGCTTAGCTTCAAATGGGTTGACAATTTTCAGAAAAGATCGAAACTGGGGCACACAGTACAGTACACATGAAAACATTTGCAGGACACTTACTTAAGGGCACCTTCCCGCAGCAGCAGCAGACCAATACAGATTTCAAAAGCAGCTTCATACAGTTTAACAGCCGAATGCAATGTATCCCCTCCGGCCTCCAAACCCCACTCCCCAACATCAGTACTTTAGTGTAGACAATTGTTTTTTATAAATTGACAAAGAAGGCCTAAAAGTTGGGAGCATTGAAACATTTATTTTAGTCTGTGTGACACCATTTTTTGCAGTAAACTCCTAGAGGCCAGTATTTGAACCATTTCACACCTTGCTGCTAAGACATTAAGAGGCGCAAAAGAACATGGTGAAGCTATTCAAAACTTAATGCTGCGTTGAATCCATTCAAATCAGCAAACGCTGTGCAAGGAATATTTGCAATTAAACTGCAGAATTTAGGCCTAAACAAAAAATGGAAAGGGGTGATCAATGTTTTGTTTTCCCATCGCAACATGTTGATAAAACTATGGACTGCTTATGATATGCTTATGCTTTGAGACAGTGAGCACACATTGTCAATAAAAAAAATAAAAAACATGGAGTTGAAAGGGAAGTCCCTTTTAAACAAAAAGGCCAACACAACTGATAGTATGATTGGCGATTTTATGGATAGACATGAGCTCTTGCAGCTCGTTATGCGATCTGTGGAGAAAGACGAGCCCATTTTCAAGTGGCCAAAAAGCAGTCGGTTATTGAAAACAAACAGCCCGATATTTAGTGGAATTGCAAAGTGTTTTCACTTTGAAGTGTGCACGCGAGTCTACAGTGAACATAAACCTTTGGTTGCCTCATTGTCGTTCTACTTGGAACAGCCCCCTTCAAAAAAGCCAATGGGGAATCAGCATAATGGTTTCCATGTACAGGTACGGAGCAGTCCAGAAGCCTCCATGCCTAGGAGAGTTGGTACAAAAGGGGCTTGCCATGAGACCTCATTAGGTGTGCCTATAATTATGCAGTTAATGGGACCCAAACCACAAAATAGTGAATATTTGCATATTAAAATTGACATCCTAAATAATTTTTGGTGCTCAAATATGCATTTAATAGTGTAAAACTGGACACTCCGTGATAGAGTGTAGGCTAGCAATAAGATCATTGAAACCTACAACACCAGCAACTCACATGAAGAGGTATTAGCAATCAAAGAAAAGTGAAAGAAACTACTGAAACATAAGTCGCCTGCAACGATATTCTCAATGAGTCACATTACATTTTCAATATACGAAAATGGGCGATTGGTGGGCCTTGCAGTCTAGCTAGGGGTGGTCCCTGTACATCTTTATAATGACCTTCAGGGAGCTCCCACCTTCCTAGCACAATTGCTTAGTCCAAAAGGTCTGGTTGCAGTTGTGAGGAACTCATGCTGGCAACAGAAAAGGCTGACACAAGTGATCTCAGTTCAGGGGTGTTTATTCAACTGCATGAAGGTTCGAAAACGCCTAATCTAAATCTAAGATGGGAGCAAGCGTCGACCATCAAATGAAAATAAAGCAGCCCTAGTGGCGTCAAGTCAAAATAAAAAGGGCCTATACTAACAAACCTATTGCCAAACCTTAAAACTAATACAAAACAGGGTGTGGAATAGTTTTCAAGAAAAGAAAGACGTGTTCTCAAATAATATGTCAAGATGCAGTAGCTTGGTTCTCTCTTCCCCACGTTTTGAGCATGGGGTAAGGTGGGATATTGGAGCACAGCACACACTTCAGCTTCCCCAGCACGAGTCGACGTTCTAGTTCCAGTTTATCAGGAGCCTCGATGGCCAAGTCTCGTTTCACTTGAAAGTCTCTTGTCTTTGAGGGCCTGATGTATTCAAACAAAACAAAAAAGGTTTCTTCAATAAATGAAAGTTTCCTGCTTTCACTTAGGGCGAGGATTCTTCACCCTTGGGTCCTCCTCTTCCGGGCGCTGACCCGTCTTTACTCTCGGACTCCCTCCACCGGGTTCACTATGGCTTTTCCTTCCTTCACAAATCTTAATGTATTTTTAAACCGTTCCAATGGACATCTCTTGACCATGTTCACTCTTGTCAACAAACTTGTTTCTTGGGACTTTAGACTTTCCCCTTCTCATCAGCATCCCTCAGTCGGGTTCACTCTTGCCAACTTCACATTCACAAATGTTTGCAGTATTCACTTCCCTTGCTTTCTCACAGTTTGTTAGGGAGAATTCTCATTCAATGGCTAATTTCCCTTACCTAGTGAGTCCCTCAGCATCTTTGCTGGATTTCTGGAGTTAATTTTTTCCACTTGGTAAGAGTGTGAGCTTTCCCCCACTCTCACCCATGTTTTGCCATGTGTATTTCATCTGTTTTTTAGATTGTAGGCTCTGGAGTACACCACTTTAGTAGCCCCCTTCTTCTGTGTGTTACACAGCACCTTCAGTGCAGTGACACAGGGTTGTCTTTTAGACTTCCCAACGACTCCATTTCTGGGGCTGACTACTGTCCCCCAGAAAAGGGTAAAGTTGCCATTAACTTTACTTAACCAGTCATTTAACCACAGGTCCAGTACACCCCTTCTCACATGGAGTACTGGAAAGGGTTAATCCTTAGCCCTTTTTATCGGAAAAAAGCCCTTTTAAGAGCATTGTTTTGCTCTTTTAAACATTTAGTCTTGGCTGGTGGCAATGGTATCTATCCTAACTTTTCTACCGCAATTATACTATATAAACGTGGTATTGTTTTAGGCTATTATATTAGCCTCAAACTTAAACCCGCTTGACCAAATACTTTTTCTTTTGGCTCAGATCGGGTTTATTCGCCATTTCTTTTTGTTAAAGTCCTTCTTGTGTTTTACTTTGCGCGGAAAACCAAGTTTGCCTTCTTTGTTCACTGTCTTTTGGCGGGCTTCTGCTAAGAAGCCCTCCTCTAGGCGCCTGGGTGTCTAGGTGGGCTGAATGTGAGGGAGGGGTGTAGTCGCCCCCTGCACTGGGTGTCCTAGGAAACCCAAGTCACACTTTGCCATGATTGGCTGAGGTGGTTGTCCGGGCTGGACAGCCCCCTGCTGCGTCATTGACAGCCAGGCTGTGTGAATGGGGGATTTTCGCATAAAAGGCAGGATTCTTGGGCTAGAAGTCGGTCACCACTGGAACTACAAGGAACCGAAGAGAAGCGGAGAAGAAGTCAGCTGCTGCAACTATCCCATCCCGGTGAAGCCCTGCTGCAGTCCTAAGCTATTTACCCTTTCGGCGACCAGAGAAGATCCAGTCCGGAGTCTTCTTCCCTTGAGCCTGGTGGGGATAACCAGCTCATCTTCTACAGCCAGAGGATCCTCTTCGTGGTCGAAATCGCTGCACACTGCTGTAGTGGCCTGGATAGCCACCTGAAGAGCCTCTCCTGTTTTTAAGGAGCGCACCTTTTATTCACAGTTGCTGCTGCCGGCTTTAGCCCTGTGTGGTGCAGACCCCTCCAGACGTCGTCCTTCTTGCTGAAGCTCCAGGAACCATTGGTCTGCAGGAAACTACCTGGAACAACTGCCGTGGCACCAGCTTCTTCATTGAATAAGGTACTGTGTTCTACTTGAGGAAATCGGGTGAATCCCTTTTTCTCCTCCTACAAGGCTTGCCCTTATCTTCCCTCCTTCTTATAACTTTTGCTTCCTCCATTGACAATATCTAAGTACTCCTGGCTACGTTGAATCGTGAACTGTCCGACTGTGTGATCCTCGACAACAGGAACCCGGTTCCACTTGACACTGGCTCCGGCCTATTGACTCGTGAATTTCGGTCCATGCGTGTTCTGTGATTCTGTCTGCCTTGACAAAAGTATTGCCTATGATTTTTGCCCCCAACTCTCTCTGGGTAACTCGAGTGCTAAGTATGTTTTTGCCCCGGTAACATTTCTTGCCGCGGATACGTGTTTCTTTAGTAAGAACGAACTGTTATTAATGTCAAAAAGTGATCGCATATGTATTCCCAGTAACGTCTTTTGTTCCTCAACAACGGTCCGTTAAAACATAGGGTACTTACCTTGAAATTATACCGTACAAATGGAATTGGTTGGTTGTAGTATATTTTACGCGTGGTTTTGAATTAATAGAAGTATTGTGTTTATAACAAACGGTTTAAAAATAAATTTACTTATATTTTTTACCTGAAACCTTGAGTCAGTGTTGGCTTGAGTTTCAGTAATTTTGGTCCCTGTGTGTATCTCTGCTACTGCTCATATACTCTTGAGATAAGCCTGGCTGCTCTGCTACTGCTACCACTTTAACATAATAGTACAGGCTTCTACCAAAGGTAAAACTTGTATTACCACTTGTAGTCTTAATTGTGTGTAGTGGTCCCTAAGGGCACTGCACAGGATTCTGCCTAACACAGTTCTTAGGTTCTTAGGTCAAAGGCTTTCATCTGTACAGGGATTTTGCTTGTCCTCCTGTATGACCACTTTGACCTAACTTGGTGGCTCTCCTTCGGCCTTCTGGTTTCTGTAGTTTCACTCAGACGGGGACCGACCAGTCTCTCTCGAGTTAGCAGCCAGGTGGTGCTGGTTCCCACTGCAGCTGTTCTCCCCTTAACACTTTTACAGTTCTTTGAACTTGGTTCAATTAGCCATTTTGCATCTTTCATTCACGACAGCCCGCTCTTATCGGCTCTCCCCTCGACTCACCGAATGTGATGAACCGCTTGATGTTCCTTATAACTGGAGTTAAGGCCGGTACCACGGTAGCAGGAGTTTCCCCTCTCTCCCGCTTATCAGCATTGACACGCTCCGTATACCGTTGACATCTGTTGCAGTACACTTGGGATATTGTCCTCGGTCTTATGGTTCCCTTTGCAGAAGTTTTGTGGGTCTGCATCAGAAAGGGCAAGGTAGTGTCTCTCCTTGTCAGCTTCTCGATATTCCCCACCTTTCTCCTCCTCTTGGACTGCCGGACCTGGATAGCTGTCTAGTCATGCGGTCTGCCTTGCTCGTACTGTGCTCTCTTGCTCCAACTTTTATCCCTCTGGGGAAGGGAAAGGGCCATCCGGTGTGGATGATTCTGATCAATTGCCTGACTTTGCCTGACCCTTGTATTGGGACATGTCAGGTAAACGGCTCTGGTGTTAGTCCATTTTCTGGTGTGTCGTGTAAAGTGTTTGTGTCGGAAAAGAGGGGAGCAGTGGTTTTGAATGTCCTGCGTACTAGGATGTGGAAAAGGTATTGAAGAAAAGAGGATACTGCGTCTCCCCATGACACCCCCCCCATCCATGTGATCCTCCCTCACTGATCCACCCCCAGGAACTGAATCCAATAGCGATGGCCGAGTCCTGACCACCTGGATGACAGAGCCCCGGGGACTAGCCAGGAAGACAACTTCAGGTTTCTCACATGCCCTTCCTCCATGCGATGAAGCCACGTTTGTTTCACAGGGGAACCCAGAAAGAAAATCAATGTTTCTTTGGTCCTTTTCATTCCGGTGTTCCACTGTGAAACAATAGGGTGAACTTTCATCCCAATATGTAATGCCTAAATTGGATAATGGCCCACCTTATGGCTAGGGCTTGTAATTCTACCACAAAGTCATTTTTTTTCACGTGGGAACAACTTGCGGCTGGTGTATGATATGCAGTGTTCTAGTGTCACAAATTTGGGACAGGACGGCTCCTAACCCTGTAAGAGATGCGTCTGTCTGTAACACAAACTCCTTTGTGAAGTAGACTACCTTTAGATGAGATTTTGGCACATTGTTTGCTTTAAGATGTTATAGCATATCCCGTCATCATTTCACTGAAGTTTCTGGAGTTCAGCATTTTTAAGTTTATCTGTCAGCCGGGCTGTTTTTTCTGAAAAGTTAGGGATAAACCTAAGGTAATATCCTATTGGACCAAGAAAAGCCCTAAGATCTCTTTTGGTCTTAGGAGTTGGAGTATTCAAGATGGCTTTTTCTTTTCATTTCCTACGAAAAAGCCAAGGTATTTCACGGCTGATTCGGCCAATCTGCATTTTGCTGGATTAGCAGTTAGGCCAGCATTACTGAGGCCTTTCATGATGGCACGAAGATGGAAGAGATGGTCCTCCCAGGTTTTACTATAAATGACGACATTGTCAATGTTAGCTCCACAGAAATCAAAATAGGGCTGCAGGATATTATCCATGAGGTGTTGGAATGTAGCTGGTGCACAGTGTAGGTCGAAAGGGGGGACTTTAAACTGCAATAATCCTAAAGGTGTTGAAAATGCAGTTTTTCCTTATCTGGCCCATATATAGGGACTTTCCAATATCCCTTGGTCAAATCTAAGTGGGTAGTAAGGTGGCTGTTTGAGTTTATCAATTAGATCATCAATGTGTGGCTTGGGATAGGCATTGAACTTTGAGATGACTTTTACTTGATGGAAGTCTATGCAGAATCTCCAGGAATGGTCAGGTTTAGTGACCAACACGATAGGAGAGGACCATAGACTTGTGGAAGGCTCAATGATATTTGCCTTCAACATTTTGTTAACGTCCTCAATCACTAACTGTTTATGTGCCGCTGGTAGACAATAGGGTTTTAGATGAACCACTTTGCATTTAGGGGTTCGAATATAATGCTATGTACCTTTTTACTCTTCCTGGTCTTTCTGAGAATACATCAGGAAATGAGACCGTTACAACCTTTAGATCTTCTCGTTGTGTGATAGACAACTCAGAAATTAAGTCAAAGTTATCTATATCTTCCGGAACCAGGCAGGATAGTACTTTGGCATGGGTGGCTGACGGTTTCTCCCTCCACTCTTTTAAGAGATTGATGTGATATAAGTGGACTTTCTGTTTCCAGTCTGGTTGGGCTATTTTATATGTGCACATTCCTGTTCGTTCTATTACCTCGTAAGATCCATGCCACTTCGAAACAAGTTTGTTCTCTGAGGTGGGTATGAGGACTAGTACTTTCTGTCCAACAGCCTTCTATTGGTTCTGGGCCTTTCCCATATGAGTACAAACTAAGTCCCAAACCAACTTCATGTGCTCTAGCATTTTAGTGGCGGTTTTTGATATTGGAATGGGTGCCTCCACTCGTTCTTCCCAGGTTTCCTGGAGCATGTCTAGGACATCTCTCGGTTCTCTTCCATAGAGTAGCTCAAAGGGAGAAAAACCTGCAGAAGCTTGGGGGTTTTTCCTCGCAGCACATAGTGGTCATGGGATGGTTCAATCCCAGTCTTTCCCATCCCGGTCTACCAATTTCCGTAGAATTAGTTTCAGGGTCTTATTGAATCTTTCTACTAGACCATCGGTTTGAGGATGGTACACTGAATGTTCGCAAGGTGGTGATGTGGAGTAGCTCTTTGACTTTGGCCATAAGTTTACTCATAAAATTTGAACCTTGATCTGTTAGTATTTCTTTGGGAAAACAGACCCTAGAGAAATACGGTAGAAAATCTTTTAGGATCTGCTGAGGGGTATTATTTCACATGGGGAAAGGCCTCCGGATATCGGGTTGCATAATCTACGATCACCAGGACATACATGTTGCCCAATTTATTTGTTTTTAGAGGTCCTTTTATGTCCATATCAATTCTAGAAAAAGGGACTTCTATGATCGGCATAGGACTCAGAATGGCAGGTACTGAGATGTGCGGGCTGGTCTTCTGATATATTTCGCAGGTTTGTATGAAGGTTTTTATATCTGCGTGGATACATGGCTACTAACATTTTCCACTAATATATGCCTGGGTTTTAACGTGTCCCAAATGCCCTCCTCTGAGATGTGAATGTGCGATCTCTCGCACAACCTTTCGGTTACTTTTAAGTATTACTAGCTGAGTCTTTATAAAACCTTCTGGGGAGGTTTCTCTTCGATAAAGTAACCCAAGTTTTAAGAAAAAAAGGGACTACTCTTCTCTATGCCTTCCTCTTCTGGGATTGCTTGTAAAAAAGCTTCAGTGGGGGCTGGATCATTTTGCCGGGGAAAAGGCTAGGTCGGGATAGATGGTAGCTTCTTCTACTTTCCTTTCTTCGATGTTAAGAGATTTATCAACTTCGCCAAAGCTTAAGTTACCTCTGTCTGTTTTATCTTTATTGCTTTCTTTAAACTGTGGGAACAAAGCTCTTTCCAAAATTCCCTGCGCAATTTGGTCTCCCCGACGTACCTCAAAAGGGACTTCACCATGATTCTGTAAGAGAACTTTCACGTCTCCAGTAAAGTCGGGGGTCAATAACGCCCGCTAGGAAATCTATACTTCTATCCTGAACTTCCATGCTAAGCCAGATTTTGGGGCTAATCGTATGTAACACCCTAGAGGGGTTATCAAAATCAAGTATGTAGGAATCATTCCTCTTTTCCCAGGGGGTATAATAGCTTCCCTACTGCTACAGATATCAAATCCTATTCATTCTCTGACTAAGTTTTTGAAATGGTAGGGTTCCCCAATTTGTTTCAATTGAGTCACAGCCCACTCTGACACCATATGTGAGGAACTCATGGTGGCAACAGTCAAGACAGACACAACTGATTACAGTTAAAGGATGTTTATTAAACAGTATCCAGGTTGGAAAAACACCTCATCTAAACCTAAATCTAAGCTGGAGCACGTGTTTACCATCAAATGAAAATAAGGCAGTCCTAGTGGCGTCAAGTCAAAATAAAAAGGGCCTATACTAAGAAACCTATTGCCAAACCTTACAACTAATACAAAAAAGGGTGTGGGATGGTTTTCAAGAAAAGAAAGAAGTGTTCTCAAATAATATGTCTGATGCGGTAGCTTGGTTCTCCCTTCCCCACGTTTTGAGCACAGGGTAAGGTGGGATCTTGGAGCACAGCACACACTCGAGCTTCCCCAGCACGAGTCCACAGTTCGTGTTCTAGTTTATTAGGAGCCTTGATGGCCAAGTCTCGTTTCACTTGAGTCTCTTGCCTCCGAGGGCCTGATGTATTCAAACAACAAAACAAAAAGTGTCTTCAATAAATGAAAGTTTGTTTCCTGCTTTCACTTAGGGTGAGGATTCTTCACCCTTAGGTCCCCCTCGGCCGGGCGCAGTCCCCTCTTTACTTTCAGCCTCCCTCCATCGGGTTCACTATGGCTTTTCCTTCCTTCACAAATCTTAATGTTTTTTTAAACAGTTCCAGTGGAAATCCCTAAGTCGGGTTCACTCTTGCCAACTTCACATTCACAAATGTTTGCAGGATTTGCAGGATTCACTTTGCTTGCTTTTTCAGCTCCTATGTTAAAGGCTTTCAACTGTATGGGATTTTGCTTGACCTCCTCTATGACCACTTTGAACTAACTTGGCGGCTCTCCTATGGCCTTCTGGTTTCTGTAGTTTCACTCAGACGGGGATCGACCAGTCTCTCTCGAATTAGCACCCAAGTGGTGCCGGTTCCCTCTACAGCTGGTCCTCCCTTAACACTTTCACAGTTCTTTGAACTTAGTTCAATTTGCCATTTTGCATCTTTCATTGACCACAGCCCTGCTCTTATCGGCTCTCCCCTCGACTCACCAACTGTGATGAACCGCTTTCCGTTCCTTCGTAACTGGAGTCAAGGCCGGTACCATGGTAGCAGGAGTTTCCCTCACTCCCACTTATCTGGGTCGACACGCTCCGTGTACCATTGACATCTGTTGCAGCACACTTGGGCTATTGTCCTCGGTTTTATGGTTCCCTTTACAGACATTTTTACCAGTCTGCATCAGAAAGGGCAAGGTTGTGTCTCTCCTTGTCAGGCTCTTGATATTTGCTGCCTTTCTCCTCCTCTTGAACTGCTGGACCTGGATAGCTGTCTCGTTGTGCGGTCTGCCTTGCTCGTACTGTGTTCTCTTGCTCCACCTATTATCCGATATACCTTTTATCTATAACGATGAAATCTTAAAAATGTTAGATCAGGTTGCCCCGCTGAAAATTAGAACGGTCAGAGACTCTCCAAACCATCATAGATGGTTTACTCCCACATTGACAGAATTGAAAATAGCCAAAAGACAGGCGAAACATACTTGGCAAAAAGACAACACCCCAGAAAAACTAGAAATCTGGAAAACCAGGGCCAAAGATTATAAGACGAAAATAGTAGAGACAAAACAGAACTTTTACAATAATCAAATCGCCCAAGCTGGAAAC
The DNA here is from genome assembly GCF_040938575.1 of Ambystoma mexicanum. Lineage (NCBI taxonomy): Eukaryota > Metazoa > Chordata > Amphibia > Caudata > Ambystomatidae > Ambystoma > Ambystoma mexicanum. The sequence continues at coordinate 83,005,217 of NC_090941.1, forward strand.
CAAACTAAAGAACTCTTTGGACTCTTGAGGTCCTGGGAAAATCCTGCTAGCATAAGTTTGGTCATTAAACCTACTAATGACGATTGTAAGAAAGTGCAAAAAGCATTTGCCGATAAATTTAAAAAAGCTCAAAAGAAAATTCTCCAAGAACTAGTTAAAATAACCCCTACTGTTATTCATAAAGATTTCAGTCATAATACCAAGAAGAAACAGTCTAAACTTAAGACTGCCTCTAATCCTCCAGTCGATGGAGAGCAACCTTCTCAACTACCTCAGGCTGAGTTTAGCTTTAAAGAACACTCCACAACAGAAATCTGTAACATCATGCGGGCCCTGCACCACACAAGTTGCCCGTGCGAACTCCTACTGTCGAAAATCATACTTGAACATAAGGGCACTTTCGCCCCCTTTCTTTGCCGGTTTGTAAACTCCTCTTTTCGCACAAGTCATTATCCCCCCTTCTATAAAACATGTAGCTGTCACTCCATTGTTAAAAAGTCGGCTTGGATCCTAATGATGCCACCAACCTTAGGCTGATTACCAATAATCTTTTTTTTCCTAAAACATGTGGATAAAGTAGCAACGCTACAATTATAGACACGTGTTAGAAAATGGGATTTTCCACGAAAAACAATCAGTGAAAAACAGTCAGGTTTTCACAGTTTCCATGGCACCGCGAGTGCCTTATTGGATTTGCAGACCTATATGTCATCAGGTTTGGAATCTAGCAAGTCGGGGCTGCTGATGTTATTAGACCTATCGGCAGCTTTCGACTTGCTGGATCACGGGATCCTATTGCATCGGATGTCTACCGTGGGAGGTCTCTCAGAAGAGGCAACAACCTGACTTAAGTCGTTTCTTGGGGGACGTAGTTCCCGAGTGCATTGGGGCGATAGTGCCTCTGATGCCGAGATTACCATTTGTGGAGTTCCTTGGGGAGCTTGCCCTTCCCCTCTGCTTTTTAACATTTTATATTATCCCACTATGTAGGGATCTTGACAACTCAGATCTCTTTTTCTGCAACTATGCAGATGACTTTCAGCTGGCACTGGAGGTTAGTGGAGACCATAATAAAGACCAACAAACACTGGATCAGGCCTACCAAATGGTGAAAAGCTGGATGACAACCAACTGGCTCTGCCTTAATGCCACAAAGACAGAACTAATGTTGTATGGCCCTAAACAGGTTAGAGAGAAACTGGATCACCTGTACAGCAGCTTCGTGGTTGACGGAAATCAGATTCCAGTGGTACATAAGGTCAAAACTTTGGGCACTTATTTGGAGGTCAATGTAGAGAATAATGTCCACATAGATGCAATCATAAAAAGCACTAATTATCACCTGAAAGTACTCCGACAAGTGGCCCCTCTAGTTTCAGAGGAAAACCGTACAAAATTGGTCCGGGCTGAATTATTACCAAGAGTGGACTATTGCAAGGAGCCAAGAAGGTGGATCTTCAGAGACTTCAGAAGATTCAAAACTCTGCAGTATGTATTGTTTTTTGGATAAAGCGCTTTGAGCCCACATCAGCATCCAGGAGGACTCTCCACTGGTTGCAACTTTCGGCCAGGATGCTGTTCAAACTTCTGACCATTTGTGTCTACGGTGATGCACCTATATATCTCAAGAACAAGCTGATATTACATATATCCCTAGAAGACCACTTCGGTCAGCCAAAGATTGCCACCTGCAAGTAGATCGTTTTAAAAGAGCTGGCGGAAATGGTTGCGCTTTTCATGCGCGGGCCGCACAGGCTTGAAATGCCCTGCCGGCACCTCTACGTAACACAGTCAACCTCCTGGCGTTTCAGAAACAGTTGAAGACTTTTGTGTTTATTTAGTCTTTGACCTGCCACCTGGCTTAGATAGAGTTTCTCCTTTTTTCTTCTATGGCGCCTGGACGCCTTCGGGCTTTGGCGCCTTATAAATAAAATAACATAACATAAAATCCGTGTGGGGAAGGGAAAGGGCCGTCAGGTGTGTGTTATTCTGATAAATTGCCTGACTTTGCCTGACCCTTGTATTGGGACATGTCAGGTAAACTGCTCTGGTGTTATTCCGTTCTCTGGTGTGTCATGCAAAAGTGTTTGTGTCGGAAAAGGGTGGGCAGTGGTTTTAAATGTCCTACGTGGTAGGATGGAGAAATGTATTGATGGAAAGGGGATACCGCGTCTCACCCATCGGTGTACCACTCCCCGGGGGCCCCCCATCTAGGTGATCCTCCCTCACTGATCCACCACCAGGAAGTGGATCCAATAGCGATGGTCGTGTCCTGGCCACCTGGATGACCGATCCCCAGGGACTAGCCAGGGAGACACCTTCAGGTTTCTCACACAGTGCAGATAACTATAAACAACTGGGTACCCCAACTGTCCCTATCCTACGGAGGGACTACAAGGAATATGCTTCACTCTGTAACTCCCTCAGAGACGTCCTAAGTGACCGAAACAGTGTAATTTGACCACCCTAATGACTGCCTTTCAAACCTTTTCCCTCCTCACTCTTCTCTCCCTACGCCTATCTCCACTCTTCTCCACACTCCTCTCTACACTCTGCCTCTTGGTCTTATCCCTCACTCTCCCTTCTCCTTTCCAACTCCTTGTTGATCTTATTTGCTTTCCTCTAGGTTTCACCCCTCACCACACTACTTCTGCCTCCACTCTCCTCCTCCCTCCTACCCCTCACTTTCATCTATCGTTCTCAACTCTACTCTTCCCTCATAGTCTACCTTCTCATCCCTCCTGTCTCCAATCACCTTAAACTAACCTGTTCGAACGTCTCCCTATCTCTCTCACTCATACCCTCCCACCCACTCCCCCTACTTTCCCCTTCTCTCACCCAGTTTTTCCCCCTCTAATCCTTGCTCCCTCTCAAGCTTTCCTCCTCCACCTGCTGTGTCTTCCTTCATGGTCTCTTGGTCCTCCTCTCACCTCATCCAAATACCTCTCCCCACCAACTGACTTGCTGGCCTTTACAGAACAGAGCATGCGTGTGGCTCTGTAGGACAAGGGGGGCTCATAATTGGGTCAGTGGAAGAGGCAGATGCGAAACACTGGTGTTTGATGGATGCAGGACATTAGTACCTGGTTCCTGTGTGCCAGTCTGCTTTCTCTGGGTTAGGCGGAGAAACATGGTAGTAACACAAAATGATTCTGGTAATTCTGCCTTAAAAAGTAGCTCTACTGAACATGCTGTTTCATCATGCAACTTGCCGGAAACTGTAGTGCAAACATGTAACTCTGCTGGCACTCTCTGCCTGCATTGCCAGCAGCTGCCCTGTAATTTAGCAACATGGCACGGCAGTTACAGAGTAACATTTGCATTCCTTCAAACAGCCTCTGGAAACCAGAGGCTTGTAGGATGTATTGACCCACTCCGCTATCTGATGCAGCATCACTCTGATAGTTACGGTGCCAGAAACAGCAACATTTGTGTGTGCGCCAGAAACCTCTAAAACCGCATGTTTAAACGCACAAAAAGATGGCTGCACAACCTGCCACCCATGGTGCATATGTGGTGGGATAGAGCACACACTGCAGAAAATGTGCCAGTGGGCCCCGTGACCAGCAAACAGAGTGCAGAGAGAGAAGCAGCGCTTTGCAAATGAAACTCCAAAATGTGCCTATAAATGACATTTTCTTTGTTGCTAAAAACTCCAAAATGCCTATACACAACACTTCTCAACATTCACAATCTTGGAACCTTTGTGTGATTTGTGTAGAGATGACCAATGTAGAAATATGTATTTAGGATACAATCCGATTTTGGTACTAGTGGCTGAGGGGAGGTTTCTAAGGACTGTAAAGCTAAACCATAATTGTGACATCATCTGGCCTGGATCCAATCACTCAGATGCAAGGCGGAGATGAGGCCTGGATCCAATCCCAGTTCACAGGGGCAAGCTTATCTAAGCCGGCCCATACACCCATTTTGTGATGTCATTTGAAAGGATAAATGGAGACAGCTGACAACACATAGGGACTCACGGATTCACTCACTTTCCTGATTCCGGCTAAAAACTCTGATCCAACATTCTACATCCAGCTTTAACATCCTTCCAGATCCAGATGCCAAGACTCTTGCAAAGCAGTAGAGGAGTATTGAGTTTCAGCAAGGCCTAACCTTCAAACTTATTCTCACAACCCAGTGTAGCGCTGTGGTGTGGGAAAGCCTTCTGAACTAGTATCCTGAAACTATCTGGCTTGCCACCACAAGGAACTCGCTATCCAGCTGATTTGAAATACCCACAAACAATAAGGGCAAATCCGGTGACCGGCCTAGCTGATCCAGTCCCGTGCCTGATGTGCTGTCCTTTCTCGACAGATCCAATCCATGACCAGAACTGACTGTCCAATTTAATAACTTATGCTGTAAGTATTAACAGAAAGAACAGTGACCCATAATATCTGCATTGTATTATCCCAATCTCAAACCCATCCCATCTTTAATTCAGAACTCCAGTATTGTTAGAATCTTTCCTGCGCTGATTGTCTCCTCTGTGTTAATTTCCTATTGATTTAGAATAACTAAAGTAAATCCCAGGAAGAAGTAGAGTATCCTCAACTGGCGGTTACGCTGATCACGTGACTGTAAGATCCATATGTGGGATTCTCTTTTTCATTGTCATAATATAGTGTAATCAAACCAATCTGTCATTTTCAAAAGCACATTGCTGTTTTCATTTTCGTGCATATTTTGCAAAAAAAACGCCTCTTACTAAAACCTCTATAATGCCCTCAGTTTTTATGATAAAAGCAAAATTTCAACTCCTACTTGTACCTAAAATCCATAGCTATCCATAGAACCCTAAACCGAAGCGAATATAGCATAAAGAAAAGTTTGCCGCGATTTGACATTCTGAGGAATTTTACACGTGTGTATTAGTTTTAGATTATTTCCTACTTGGACTTTGAGATTTCAAATGTTTTCTTTTGACTAAATTATTGCTTGTGATTGTTTGCATCTGTTCAAAGCGGCTCCCATAGGAATTTATAACAATTTATGCATTTTTGACCACATTTGGTGTTTTTGCTCAGCCAATTCCAAAGACAATTTCAAAGCCATACTGACAGTTGAAAAGTCATTTCCGTTTTTCTCTTGTGTTGAAGGGGGAAGGTGGGAGTGACATTCTGTTTGATTTGTGTTATTCCTGAATACTTGCTCTCTCCCCACATCTATTTAATTTGCCTGTTGAGGGGTTGAGGGGTGTTGCAGGGGGAACCTCTAACCATAGTGCTATCTGTTCCAAACCAACACAACAGTATACTTTTCTGTGCTGCATTTGTTTTTGTTCATTATTTGACTCCTAGTGCATTAAAGACATTATTCAGTGTTCGGTCACCCCATTGGTGATTGTTGTTTACCTATTAAAATATATTGTGATTTAAATTCTAAATACATAATTAAATATTTACCTTTGCAAACTAGCCTGAGTCCTGGTTCAGTGTGACCGGGGGGGTCTCAGGAGAAGGGTGTGATACGAGTGGTATATCGTTCAGAATATTGAACTTATAGATCGAATAAATGAGGGTTTAATTTGCGCACTACATGCTGGGCGTGATTTGGGTGTGTGCCGGATTGAAATCACTTACATGCTGTTCTTAAATATAGTCCAGCTGATCCAAAATATATAATTGTACATCAACAAGGCTTGCAGGCAGATTACTAAATCTATATTAAACATTGTCTGGTTTGATAATGTGGTGTATGGGAATATACAATTATTCTGGTCCAAGCCCCTTTTGATGCAATTGTATTGTTAAACTGTTTTCTAGGTACTCATTCAACATGTTTGTTTTCTTTACCAATGTCTGGGGCTGCGCTTTACCCAAAACAAAAAAAGATGTTTGGGTCTAGCTCTCTTTTCCTCTATGGGAAGACTTGTCACCCTCCCAAGTGGAAAGATTATAACCCCTGGTGGTTAGTTGGGAACCAGTGCTTCAAAGGAAAGTCCTGTTGGGACAAAGGAGAGATCACACCAGGGTAGTAATGTCTGGAGTTTCTTTAATGTAAGGAAGACTGGGAGAGGGAGGACTTGGAGTGTAACCCAGGGAATTGGTTACATCAAAATTGAGGGGTTCTACCATCTTGGGATTTGTTAGGCCACTGATACTTCCTGTGCTCCTTTGTCCTGCAGACAAAACACTTTGGGACTGACCTCACCAAATGAAGACTCCTGTCACAGCAGCCAGTATCAGAACCTTAGAGAATGCTTAATATGGAATAATGTGCTGTGGCAAAAGGTGCATATAAGTGGTTAAACAACACAAACCCCTTATATTGAAGTATCTTTGGACACCATAAGGAGTAGGATTACACTGGTGTCTATTTGGGCTATCAGTCTGTCCAGAGCCCCTCTGGAATGTAGCATAAGATTCCCCCACACCAGTCCTACAAGACCATTTGGTTGCCATTGTTCAGGCCTGTCTTCTGCCTGAACACTGGTGTAGGTGCCTTTCCCCGGCTTACTACGTGTAAGAGAAAATAAAATAACCAACACAACCCCTGTCAGGGAAGGAGGCACTGAGAACCGGCTGCAAGAGTTCAAAGGATGGTTTATTTCTCCAGCTAGAAAATAACCCACTCATATATATATATATCAATTAAAGTAACTCTAACAGAAAATACTAAATGGACTCGACTGGCCAGGCAGTGTGGTGCTGTAGGTGTGGGTGGCATCTCTTCCTTCTGATTGGCTGAGTGGCTGACGAGATGATGGACGTCAAATATCTTGTGCTCCACGCAGGTCAGGGTCCGGTCACTGTAGTCACTACCTAAGCTAATATGTTGCATTCGTAAAACACTAAATAACAAATTATCTAAACATTTTAGACTTCTTTTCATATTTCTACACAAATCACACATAGTATTTATTGTCAGTACAATTGGGTCATTCGTGGCTTTAATTGGAGGCCTTGACCTTTATTGTGCATGTAAAAAGAGTCAAGCTGTGTTTCACATATCTCCTAAGCTTTAGACCTATTAGTATAAGTAAAAACATATATTGTGGCAAGGTGCTTAAGGTTAGTAGTGGGTGTGTTGGGTGGGTTTCTCAGCGCAGGCAAGGGTCTGGCACTTGAAAGAAATACCTTACAGGGAGCGCAAGGTCAGGATGGCAATAAATGACTCTGAATGGGTGTGGGTGGCTTGCACGTTTATGGGGATGAACGAGCAAAAAGTGCTTAGCTCATCCTGGTTCACATGCTGATTTTCATGCTAGCAGTGCTAGAGGAAGAAAACTGTATCATATTGGTTGTTGCAACTTTCTCCAGCTTCAGCGTGAGAATGGGAGCGCAGAGCTTTCCTTCGCAGGGGGAGTGCAAGGGTGGGGGCCAGCCAGTTGCCTGCGCGCCTTGTGTGTGTCTCTGTCCTTGGCTGTTGCGGTGGAAGGGGAGCTGAGCCTTGCTGTACTATCGCAGTGAGGCCTGTTTACCCAAGATGGAGTCGAAAGGGGGCACAAAAGATGGATGCCCCCTGTCCTGCTCAGTGGTCCCATCTATGTAGCGGTCAACCGTGGTTAACTTTACATAAGGGCAAGTGGCAACCCCACTACTGGAGGGACGTGGTCCAAGTCCCGTACTGAGGAGTGTATGGCGCAAGGGGGGCTGGGGGCCCCTCGCTCCCATACATTCCCCCCTTTCGTTACATCTAAAGTAGCAAACTACTTATCTCGTTCTTTCCGTTCTCCTTCGGTAGCGTTCAGCTTCGGCCACAGCCTCATCCCAATCAGGTGAACCCTTTATGGGCATCCATGCTTTGCACACACATCTTAAGCTGTTACCCTTTCTTGCGTATTCTTCTGGGGTGACCATTAAGTATATCCCACCATCCCCATCCAAATCTATCCAAACCTCGTTATACCACAGCAAGTCCTTTGGTTCTTTAATGGTAGTGTGATGTAGATTATCGACCACGTCCCCATACTGCCTATAGATGGCAGTCATTCTATACTGCGGTGTGGTGTATTCTTCAGTTTGTACTTGGGCATCTATCATGGTAGCCACCGTTGTCTGTCGGCCCACTGCTACCATCATCATCACTGAATTGGGCATATTATTTTCACAGCATCCCAGTCCCAGTTGGCACACACAGAATATTAGGAGAAGAAACACAATAATGGGAATGAGTATCTTTGCTGCTATGTTCACCCATGATGGTATCCAGCTGAACAGATTGTCGAACCACGTGCTGTTGTCTGCTCCACCTTCCGTTCTCATTCTTTCTCCTAAATTATGCACTGCTGTTATCACGTGTGACAGTGTCCTGTTATCAGCATCTGAAGTTGGTACGAACGTGCAGCATGCCCCCTCCCCCAATTTTTTTGCAAACACCGCCGTCCATCGCCGTGATAAGATCTAAGACATATCTGTTTTGCATCGTCATCAGGCGCAGTGCACAGAGCTCTATTTTTATGATGTTGAATTCTTCTTCAGTGTCGTTAGCCAGCTGGATGAGCTCCCAGCGTGTTATCTGCAGCCATTTCGCGTTTGTGCTGGCTTGAATGCCTGGTGCTAGAAATGATACAAAAAATGTCTCTGCAGATGAGAAAAGCTTGTACTGCTGCGGTATTTCAGCAAGGAGTTCTGGCGATTTGGATGAAATGTAATTGGATCTTTTGCTGCGTGACAACTTGGTTCTCAATGTTTCTTCTGACAATAGTTCGTATGCTGGGGGCTCCGTGATTGTCTCATCGGGCGCTGTTGATGGTTCAGCCGATTGGCCTGCTGTTGAACCGTCAGCCGAAGGCCTTGTTGTAAACTGAACGTGGCTCTCTGGTATCACCATTAGTGCTGAGTGAAGTGTGGCTAGGGCACAAGTTCCTCTCCAGGATGCTGGGAGATACAGGTAAGCTTGTTTGCCACAGATCCAGTATATGTCCATTAATGCGGCAGTGTCTTTTTTCATATCTGGTATTATTAAAGTCTTATTGCACTGCTGCGCGTTTCCCATATTCACCTTCCCTTCTCCATGGAAGCAAAGTTCGTGCAGTATTTCCTTTTGAATCTTTACGGGTCTCCCCAGTGGTGTGACCAGATGGGGATGCACGTTTCTTTTGCCCACTCGTATGTTTCGTCTGGCAGCCCTCGAAGCCCCTCAGCTTTGCATTCAATCGTTTCATCATGCCACTTGTTGTCTGCATACCTTGTCCCTTTTATGATGAAAAATGGCTCTTGGAGGCAAATTACTCCTTGTCGTCTGCTGGTGCATGTTTGTTCGTTTTCCAATTTTTCCATGGTGACTGTGTGTGCCTGAAAAGTCTTTTTTATTCTACACAGCATCAGGTGAATCAAACATTGGGCCTCAGACAAGGGTACTTTCTGTGGAATTAACATTTTTGGGGTTCCAGTTGCATGAGGAATAAGTGAGCACACGTAGCAACTTTCATTACTTGCTTGCTTTGATGCGGTGCTCATGTCTGAATACCATTTATTTGATTGGTCAGGGTGTCGGGGATCCTCTATTTCATCTAACCCCAGGTTATGATAAATATGATATCTGTTTTTTCCCGCCCCCCCCTTTTTCTCCTCTCTTTTGTTTTTTAATTGGGTACCAACTCATTGATATTGCAGCGGGAAATTTCTGGACCATGCATCATCAATGTTGTTCATGGTGACGTGTGTATTCAGTAGTGGTTTCTGGTGCCGTGTGTGTGTGTGTGTGTGCATGCTTGTATTTCTGGAGCTAGTCAACCAATAGTAACCGTCATTTACATCCCATCCAGGCTCTATTTCCTTGCCCATAGTATTACTCAACAATGGGATAGCAGTTTTGTTTACATGCAATTGGTTATAGGGTGGCGTTGCATTTATACTATTCGATTCAATAACTCCAGTCCATAATAGTTTAGACCCTGGTTTTATCATGTTAGCCCCGCTCCCCACTTTGTTCATTTCATTTGCCACAAATAAAACGACGTTCTACCAAATAAAATAAAACATCATTATTGCAAATAGTATGGCAGCATATTTTATAAGGCATTCCACATTGCTCAATCTACTGGCCCTAGTGGCATCCCTATTTCTATCTAACATTTCAGCCTGCTCAGCCGTTTCATCGCATTGGCTCATGTTGAACCTATGTGGGCGAGACAAATTTGTTATGTCATCATGAAAAGAAACATATTTGCAATTGTTCATTCTTTTTCATTTTTTGCTTAGTTAGGCATTTAACAATTTATTTCCATTTATCATAAAACAATGAAGAAAAATAGGAGAAATATCACAATTCATATGAGAGTAAGAGAGAAAAAAGAGAGAGTGAGAGAGAAAGACAGAATATGTAAAAAACATTTTGCTTTTTTTTTTTACTATACTTTTCCTCTCTTAGTTGCAGTTTTCGTCATGTCAGACTGTGTTAGCGATGCCATCCACACAGTCTGTTTCGTTTTGGGGGAGTGCGAAACCGCGTGCCCTTCTCACGTCTGAGAGGTGCACCCAGGATTTCAGTCCCTTCACCTTAACTGCAGTGGGTTGCTGTACACCACTGTGTATGGACCATGAAATCTTGGTGAATTCCACCTTCTTACAAAGCTTCTAACATAGATGTGTTCCCCTGGCATTAATGGCCCCTCCGGGCTATCTCCTGCTGGCATGGAGGTGTCTGTTGTTACATCTTCAGTAAATGGCGGAGCAATTTGTTTTGCTATGCTGCGCACTGCGCGCATTAGCTGTGCTAGGTAATCCTTAAACTCTTCCCCCAACACTGTGGCAGCCCTGTGTGCATCAGACGCCTTCCTAACAGGAGAGAGCGGCGTGTGCATTCTTCTCCCCGTCACGATTTCGTGGGGGCTGAAATGGTGATCCTTGCATGGTTGATTTCTGAGTTGGAACAGTGCTAGGGGCAGACAATATATCCAAATTTTCTCAACGTGCTACTTAATAATTTCTATAAATTGTTTTTGAGCAGCCCATTGATCCTCTCCACAACTCGATTGGCCATTGGATGATAAATCGAACATAATTTATGTTTCACACCCAGAAGGGAGGTTACTTCTTTGAAAAGATCATTCACAAAGTGCGTGCCGCTGTCTGAATGGATCACGTCACAGATTCCCCACCGCGAGAATACTTCTCGCACAAGGAACTTGGCAGCACATTTTGCATCGGTATGGGGGCAGGGGCCCGCTTCCACCTACCGTGAACAAGGGCATACCACCACCATCAAGTATCTCGCTCCATTACATCTTTCTCCCACATCGGCGTAGTCGATATGCAGTTCTCTGAATGGACCTGTAGGGTGTGGCAAAGTGCCACGCAGAGTTCGTAATGTCATTCCTGAATTGTAAGTTTGGCATGTAGTACATTCAATCACAAATTTAGACAAGTATTCGTGCAGATTGGGAACAAACCAATCCTCCTGAATGTCTGAGGCGATGTGGTGTTTTGCAACGTGAGCTGGGAAGTGCAGTTGTTGGAACGCTACTTCTAATAATTCTACAGGCATCACTACCTTGCCTGTCGTTTCCTGTCTCCAAATGAGATCTGTGGCTGATTGTTTACACCCTCGTTTGCCCCACAACTCCTGCTCTTCCGATGGGGCCCTTCTCTGGAGTTCTATCAATTGTGCTATGGGCGTGTTACTGTATGCTTCTGCTGGTTGTTCTGCTGTGGCTGTTTTTACAACGTACTCTGATGTTGGTGTCTTATTGAAGTACGAGGCCTCCTTCGCTGCTGTGTCGGCTGCCGCGTTCCCCAATGAGACAGCGTCTGTTTTATTGGTATGGGCTTGGCATTTAACCACTGCCACTACCGATAGCTCTGCTACAGCTTCTATTAGTTAATTTAGCAACGTGGCATGTTGTACGGGGGCCCGTCTGCTCTTCTGTACCCTCTCCTTCTCCAACGTGATAGCCCTGAGTGAACTGTGGTGGTGGCGTAAGCGAAGTCTGAATATATTGTTACTGCACAATCTTTGGCTGTGTGTAACGCGCTGATTAGTGCAGTCAGTTCGGCTGCTTGTGCAGAGTAGTGTGAGGGGAGGCGCTTTTGAACAATCACTTTGTATGTGTCTGCTTCCATGCGCACTACTGCCATCCCCACATGTTTCTCTCCTGTCTCTGAGTTTATGGATGCTGACCCGTCTATGAAATAGATTTCTCCTTCTGTAAGAGCATTTTCTCTTGCTTTGGGAATGTCATCGCCCTCTCCCTCATAGGTGCTACAATCGCGTTCCTGTAAATCTTCAGTTGTGCATGGCTCTGCAATGAATGTGGCTGGGTTCACTGTCTTGCATCTGACCACGTGTACATTTGGACTGGATATTATTATTTCATAAGAAGATGCTCTCTGTGTTGTGAGTAGATTTTGATCTTTCCAGGATAGCAAATAATGAGTGTTCCGCATATAGCGTCACTGAACATCCCATTACGATCGTGGCACTTTGCTCAATGGCGAAGGCCGCTGCAGCGAGGGCCTGTTCGCAAGCGAAATGTCCCTGCATTACTGGGTCTAATATTCCACTGTAGTATGCTAATGGTTTGTGGCCTAGCTATGTCTTTTGTGTCAATACTGCTGTCATCAATGTCCCATTGCTGTGTGAAAACAGGAAAAATTCCCTTTCATAATCTGGATTTGCAAGGACTGGGGCGTCTGCAATAAGGTCTTTTAATCGGGAGAATTGGGCAATTGTCTCATGTGTCCATTTTATTGGGGCCCTGTTCTTCTGTGCTTCCTTCAGTGCTTGTAGCATTGGCCGTGTGTATGCTGTATAATCGAGGATCCATGCTCGGCAATAGTTACATATGCCAAGAAATTTCTGCATGTCCTTCACTTTTTTTGGTATGATAATGTGTTGAATGGCCGCTGCTCTGTCTGGTAGTATTCTTTTTCCATCTTTAGATATTTGCTGGCCGAGATATACAACGTCTGCAAGGCAGTATTGAAACTTTTCTTTTTCCACTTTGTATCCCTTGGCAGCCAATACATTAAGCAGTGTTATCGAGTCTTCTCTACACTCTTCTTCTGTTTTGCTGCAGACGAGTAAATCGTCTGCGTACTGTATAATGGTGCTCCTTACATCTATGTTGCCGATGTTTTCTTGTAGTACTCTGTTAAAAATGCTTGGGATCTCGCAATACCCCTGTGGGAGTCTGCAGTGTTCATATCTGCTGTTTCCTAATGGAAAGGCTGTAAGGTACTGAGATTCTGGTGCGAGTGGCACAGAGAAAAAGGCATTTTTCAAATCAATGACAGTGAAGCAAGTTGCCTCTTTTGGTATACTGCACAATATTGATGCCGGGTTAGGCACTAATGGGAACTCTTTTTGGATGATGTCATTGAGTGGTCGGAGATCCTGGACCATTCTCCACGCCCCTCCTTTCGCTTTTTTAATCAGAAAAATCGCTGTGTTGCATGGGGAAGTTGATGGCACTAAGATACCTTGGCTTAGGAGTGCATTCACTGTTTCTCTAATACCTTCCTCTGCTTCTTTGGATATTGGGTATTGTTTCACTGTGGGTGGGAGGGCACCTGGTTTCAGTTTTATCTTTATGGGAGTCACCTCATGCAACAATCCCACATCGTGTGGCCCTGTAGTCCAAATTTCAGGTGCTACCCTGGCCATGTTTTCCTCAAATATTGTCAGTGGGGCCTTTATGTTAGCCATGAGTGGGTTGTGTATTTCTCTGTATTGGATCATAGTGTCACATGGTATGCTTATTTCCATTATTATTTCTCCATCCTCCTCGTAATCGGTAAACAATTCTTCATCAGTTATATCTTTTAGCATTATGTTCGGCTCTATGCATAGTACACTTCTCCACTCGCGTCCCTGCGCGTCCAGGCCTATGACCACAATGCGTCTGTTGGAAACTTGAACTGCCTCAATGTCTATAGAAATAATTGTGCCTGGCACTACATCTGTTGGTGTGATTGGGCGGAATATGAAGTCTGATGGTATCCTCCACTCTTTTTGTGTTATTTCAGGCACTACTCGGGCTAATACCTGTATTCCATATACGAACATGTCCATGTCAATGGGGATCCCTCTTACTGCAACTTCCTTTGTAATAGTGCTTATTATCAGGAGTGCTCGTACTGGGCATACCCCTGGCGTCGAGCACACTATCCCTCTTTCAGTAAAAGCTATGGTCATGTTTAACTTACTGAGCAAGTCTCGTCCCATCAAATTGATTGGCGCGTCTTTGTAATACAATAAGGGTGCACGCGCTGTTTTTCCCCCTACTGTTACATCAAGATCTTTTGTGTAAGGAACTTTTAAAATAGCCCCAGAGAACCCCTGCGTTTCCAAATTTCTTCCCGAGAGCTGAAACCGCCCTTCTGTGAGACATGATCTTTCTGCTCCAGAGTCTACCATAAAGATAAACTGCTTGTTTCCTATCTCTGCCGCCACTAGTGGTTCCTCATTTGCACTTTGTGTGGTGGATAGGACTGGAAACGCAAGTACTCCCTGTGGGCTGTCCTAGTCTTAGTATCTTTGCTGACCTGGCACTGAAAAAACGTTGTCACCTATGACCGTTACGCCACGGAATGGTGCAAGGGCACCGTTTTCAGCCGCTGCAAAAGGGTTATTGTTTATGTTCCCTACTGAGTTTTGTCTTGCCATGGGCTGTAGTGCGTTTTGCTGTTGTGGCTGCTGCTGTTGCTGCTGTTGTGGGGCTGGCTGTCTTTGTTGCATTTGGGGGTCATAGCAGTACTGATCTTGTTGTCCCCCCCACCCCATTGGAGCTCCACAAGGGCTGCCTGGGTGTGGGCAGCCCCACCCCTGTTCATTGTTCATGGGCTGCTGCTGCCCCTGAAAATACCCTGATGTTCGCATTCTACAATCTCGTGAATAATGTCCCCACCTTCCACAATTCCAACATGACCCCTGTTGTCCTCCTCTTGGTCCTCGCCCACCATACCCTCTGTTTCCCATTCCTCCGTATCCTCCCCTCTGCCCACGGTACCCACCTCTTCCTTGGGCCGGCCTGATCACAGGATCCTTGGCATGGCTGTTCCTCTCCGTTCCACTGTCCTTGGTCCTCTCCAACCCACTGCGCTGCTATCCCAACGGGCCTTCCTCCCGCGTTTTCCTCTCCTTCGTTTTCTCTGTCTGCGGTTACACTGGCAGTAATGGCGGCGACCTTCACTAATTTTGTCTGCACTAGTTTTGCTTCGTCGGCCAGCCTCTTTTGTGTGACCTCCTTTCCTTCTCTTTGATCCTCCTCCAATGGTGTACAATTATGCTCTGAATTTCAGGCCACCCTTTGGCTTAGATCCCAGCTATTTTGTCCAAGGCCTTCTGCACCTCTTTTGGCAACCCCTTTTTAATGATGAAATAAAATAAGGCTGTTGATTGATTCCACGCCGTACCAGTTTCACTTCTCCATAAGTCTTGCACTCGCAAAATGAATTGCGCAGGATCCTCGCTCTCCTCCATCATGCACTGCATCACTGCATGTAAGTCTGGAACGTCTGGAAATGCACGCCGCAATGCATCCCACACTTGTGCTCGAACATTGTTAAATGGTGATCCATCGTGGCGATCACAGCTCATTGTTACTCCCGGGAACCCTGCCCTGTCTGCTTGGTCCCTGATTGCTGATACTAATAAGCTTTTCACATCACCTATAGCTAACGGCACGCCTGCCGTGTTCTTCTCAAATACATGTATCCACTTACCTGCTCCTCCCGTCAGTGGGGGGAGGAGTTTTAACAGGTTGTTTTTGTCCATTTGGGCCCACAGGATATAGTTTGGCCTACCTGCTCCTTTATGTATTAGTGGCATTTGTAGTTCCTGTTTCTTTCTTGTTTTGCTCGTTCTCCCTTTTTTCCTTTTACTTACCAGTATGTTCCCTGTCCTCCCTGTTCGTTGTCTTAATCTACCCTGCCATAATGGTGGTGATAGTGTGTCTGGGTAACGGCAGTTTGGCAGTGGGGAACCCTCTGCGGCAGCTGCCTCTTCGTATTCATCGAAATCATCCCATACTTCTTCTATTTCTGACTCTGGCTCGTTATTATCCTCCCAGTTTTCCTTGGGTTCACTTCCTTGTCTTTCACCCTGATCTCCACTTTGTTGAGTCTCTGGTGTATCTGGGCGTATTATTCTCACTGGCTTGTTATTCAATTGGAACAGGAACTGTCCTGACTGCCACTCTTGTTCTTGTCTTTGCTGTGATGACGTCCCTTGTGATGCTATAGATTGCCCTGATACTGAGACTGCTGGGGTTGCATTGTTTACTGCCCCTATCGGGGGGTGTGAGATCTGCCAGTGACAGCGGGGGTACCTCCCCTCTCCCTGGCAGCATTTGCCCTTTGTCGCATAGAGCTCTTAACCGTGTTATTTCCATTTGTGTGTGTGCTAGCTAGCGATTTAAATCACCTGTTAAACATGCTAAATTCACAGGAGGCGCACTCGTAGGGCCGTACAGGCCTCCTTTATCATATGGTGGGGGTTCAGGGGCTGTTGCCCCGCACGGAGCAGTGGGGGTGGGTGGTATATACATGGGCTCACTGAACCCTACTGCTGGCCTGGTCATTAAGCGATAGATTTTTGTTACTTCGTTCTCAGTTGTAGTTGTTGAGCACTCCCCTTTTGGTGTCCCGCTTACTTCTTCAGGTATTTTCTGCTTTTCTATCATTCGGCTTGTACCTACCTCTGCCGTGGGGGTAACTTCCTCGAACATACGCCATAAATCTAACACTTCTCTCTGGTTTTGTAACTGTTTCCCTTTGTATCGTGCTAGCAAATGTGTTGATACTAGGTCCAACACTCTTTTGTCGAATGACCCTCCTTCTGGCCAAATTGGTATAACCCCATTCTCCTTTTATCTCAGTGATCCACTGATCGTAAGACTTCTGTATCCTGTCGCTATATAGTGGAAGGTGCTGGCAAATATGTGCCAGTGGCGTTACTCCCCCCATGGCAATGCTTCTTTTCCTTTCTTGCGTGTTCTGGTACCCTTGAGTCCCTTCCCACCTCTCACTTGGTATGTCAGTTACAATATGTGAAAATACGTTCTTTATCAATGCTCGCAATTATGGTATGTCACATTAGCTGTTCTTCTTGAGAGGTGTTACCTAAAACCTCTCACAATTTATTTCTTTGCTTATTATTCATTAATCAACAAGTTACTTGTACTGAAATATTTTGGCGTTTTCAACAGGACATATACACAAAGCAGACCAACAAACATATAGTCATGCAACATACACATGCACTGCCTGCGCGCGTTTGTTCTTTCCCTATTCCCGTTACTGTCCCCGGTTTTTCTTCTTCCCTATTCTACCTACTATTTTGCATTCACTCCCCACCTCTTTCACCTTTATTATGTCTCAAGATTTCTTACCGCCACGGAAAAAGAATATTCTAAAACTACTCCGAGTCTACTCAATATACGAGACCCCTACTATTTTCTCTTTATCTCTATTCTGCACTTGGTCGGGACAAATGCTACGCGGCGCTGCCTTCTACCCCGTACGGGCTAGGATACCACTTCTCTTCTTCTCACTTCTTACAACACCTAATGGCCATATACAGGATAGATCAGAAAAGCCTCGCCGTCACTCACACAGACCCTATTCTTAACTACCTTCCCTTTGTTTGCTAACTCCCTTCTTCCTGTATTTCCCCTTACCTTCCTTTGGGGTCTTTGCAACCGGGACTCCACGTGTTCAGTCAGGTACTCCGAGGCTCACCGCTCACGGCCGGACCTCGCTCAGGTCCGACCCCCAACCAAGCCGTGGCCTGCCTTGGCGAGCAGCCTTTTCGATCGGGTATTCGTCAACCGGGAACCCTTGACCCTTTCTTCTTGATGTGCACAGTCTGGTCAACCGCGGAGGCGATGGTCTTGCCGGGGGCGTCCTGGATCTCACTGCCGGGCGGGGTAGGCCTCGAGGCACCTCTCTAAATCATGTTGCGGGGGTCACCAAAAATGTAGGTGCCTTTCCCCGGCTTACTACGTGTAAGAGAAAATAAAATAACCAACACAACCCCGGTCGGGGAAGGAGGCACTGAGAACCGGCTGCAAGAGTTCAACGGATGGTTTATTTCTCCAGCTGGGAAATAACCCAAGAATGCCCACCTCATTTACATCATCACTCATATATATATATATATATATATATATCAATTAAAGTAACTCTAACAAAAAATACTAAATGGACCCGATTGGCCAGGCGGTGTGGTGCTGTAGGTGTGGGTGGCATCTCTTCCTTCTGATTGGCTGACGAGATGATGGACGTCAAATATCTTGTGCTCCACACAGGTCAGGGTCCGGTCACTGTGGTCACTACCTAAGCTAATATGTTGCATTCGTAAAACACTAAATAACAAATTATCTAAACATTTTATACTTCTTTTCATATTTCTACACAAATCACACATAGTATTTATTGTCAGTACAATTGGGTCATTTGTCGCTTTAATTGAAGGCCTTGACCTTTATTGTGCTTGTAAAAAGAGTCAAGCTGTGTTTCACATATCTCCTAAGCTTTAGACCTATTAGTATAAGTAAAAACACATATTGTGGCAAGGTGCTTAAGGTTAGTAGTGGGTGTGTTGGGTGGGTTTCGCAGCGCAGGCGAGAGTCTGGCACTTGAAAGAAATACCTTACAGGGAGCGCAGGGTCAGGATGGCAATAAATTACTCTAAATGGGGGGTGGGTGGCTTGCACGTTTATGGGGACAAACGAGCAAAAAGTGCTTAGCTCAACCTGGTTCACATGCTGGTTCTCATGCTAGCAGTGATCTCAGAGGAAGAAAACTGTGTCATATTGGTTGTTGCAACTTTCTCCAGCTTCAGCGTGAGAATGGGAGCGCAGAGCTTTCCTTCGCAGGGAGAGTGCAAGGGCGGGGGCCAGCCAGCTGCCTGCGCGCCTTGTGTGTGTCTCTGTCCATGGCTGTTGCGGTGGAAGGGGGAGCTGAGCCTTGCTGTACTATCGCAGTGAGGCCTGTTTACCCAAGATGGAGTCGAAAGGGGGCACAAAAGATGGATGCCCCGTGTCCTGCTCAGTAGTCCCATCTATGTAGCAGTCAACCGTGGTTAACTTTACATAAGGGCAAGGGGCAACCCCACTACTGGAGGCACGTGGTCCAAGTCCCGTACTGAGGAGTGTACGGCGCGAGGGGGCCTGGGGGCCCCTCGCTCCCATACACTGGTAACCATGATCCTGCTCACACGAGGTGTGCAGACCTTTCATGTGCTCTCTGCCAACCTTCCTGAATGGGAAGGACAAGAGGATGACTTATTTATTCTTGGATACACTGGACAGGATCCCCCAGCAGCCCAAGGGCAAGGAACTGCCCAGGGATGTGTTTTCCACTTCAAACCCACTTGTAAGCTGACTCAGCCGCTTTCAAGTCCTTTTCGACAGGAGCTGCCTTTAGCATTGCACGCTTTTTATCCCAACTGTCTCGAACCACTGAAAGCACATGGAAGCCTGCTCGACAATGTCAAGCCCACCAAAAAGAAGAGAAAGGTATTTGTAGTAATTCTCTCCCTAAGGCCTAAAGCCTCCACTCTTTGCTTTCTTAAAGGCAGTCAAAATGCTAAACCTTGCTGCAGAGACTATTGCCCATCTACCTGTCATCCGACCCAGAGTGCTCTTTTCAACCGAATATCTGCATATGCGGTCTCTTCGTTCACAGGGGTGGGTTATTAGTGCTTTAATAGTGTGTTTTAACTTTTAGATTGATTACTCTCCTTTTTTAATAGCACCCTTGATTGGACATTTCCTTTAGTACCACAGTACTATCGCTGGGAAGCATCCTTGCTAGGTCACACCCTTCCTGAAGATGTTCATACAAGAGGCAAATAAGGAATACCTGTCAGATTGTGCCTGTTACACTTTTATAATTGAGATCCGGTTATGTTGTAGTGTTGGGCTGAGTAGCTGTTCAGAAACCACTACTCATCCCTGTACACGTGCAGAACAATTGACATTTCTTCACACTATACAAAATAAGCCGAAACATCAGTGTTCTGGTCCATAAGAGTTTTAACTTGTGAAGGTTTCGCTCCCTCCCGATCCCCATAGCAATTCACAATTTCATAGTCAACATCTTTCTCTCTTCTCCTTCGTAAAACTGTCCTCATTGGGAGGAATACAACTACCTCCTAGGTTGTTCCAGGTAGCTCAGGTGGTGGTGGGTTCTCTCTAGCCTGTTATGGGACAATTGGCGGTTCTTCTTTTGCCTTCCCCAGCTTCTGCTGGCAGCACTCGAAAGGTTGTGGAGAGGGGACAAACCAAGACCGAACACAGGTATCTTTTCGGGTCTTGATTTCTCTCCTCTCCACAATAGCTGGTCCCATTCCTCCTCGATGCCATGCTTGTTCCTCCTCCCACCATGAGTTTAACCAATTCTGATCTGGGTCTTATTCCTAGTCACTATTTTGGGCCGAGTGCCTTCTCTTCTGCTGTACCTCTAGCTACCAGCTTGCTTGTTTCCAGCATTTCCCTCGGAATCCTCACTCCCAGGTCTTCTTTCTGATACTCTGCTGTTGTCATCTTCTCCTTATGTTCTGATGCAACCTATTCTGATATTCTAAACCAACCTCCCTGCGATGTTTAACTCCAACCTCCTTGTGGTTTTCCAAATCCTTCCTCCTGATGTTCTGCACCAATCTTCTCCTGAGTTCGAACCTCCTCCTTCCATTCTATACTACCCTTCTCCAGATGTTCTCCACCAACCTCCTCCTTCCTCTCCGTTGCCGCCAACACGCTTCAGACTCTTGCTGATACCTCCTTCTCCAAATCACATCACCACTGTTATTTGAGACATCATTTTTAAACTCAATCAGCCCCTCTCCCTGTTATCAATTTGGCTTTGGTGTTAGCACCTGTGTGTGATGGTGAATGGGTCCCTGGGTTTGGTCTACCTTTATTTCTGCATTCAGATCAACTGTATCAGATTGTGTATTGGATATGGTGTAGGATGGGCGGACCACGTTTTATGATGCTGGACCACCTTCATGGAATTCTTTTAAAACAAAAATGTTTTTCAAGTTTTTATTGCATATGGTTAAACAATAAACCTTTAGCAAATTTAATTTAACACATGCAAAAATAACAAGCAATATCCACAAAGCACCATACATGTTAAAAAAATGTGTATATAATATATAATAATTAATACAATAGCTAGAAATAGACCTAATATACTTCATTCAACAATTCAATTAGCAATTAAAATTCTGCTCGCATTGACTTTTAAGATTTGTAATAGTGCCACTTTCCAAATATGGTAAGCTGCTGAGGTTATGACAGTGCTTTTTGCTCCATGGATTAAACTCCAGAATTAATCATCCTGTATAGAGCAGAAGTTATGTACAAAACCGCTATAACTTAAAACATATTGAGGCTTTAAGACATGGCATTGAGTGAGAAGATGACGGGAAGTATCCAGCTGCAAATTACATAATCGACAAGTACGTTCATATCGTGCCAATTTGATCCAACGCCCCATATGCTCCCGAGTAGGTAGTATGTTAAAACGTAGGTATATAATAAACCTACAAATACTAAAAGAAACTAGCTTAGTAAGATAATTAGGGAGGTGGCCACGATGAAAACCTTTGTGCTATATACTGTACATTAATTTCCTGTTAAGATAGGTAATATTCACAATAAAATCATGATCACTATTTTTATTTTTAAGAATTATATGCGCATCAGCTGTGGGTGGCAATCGGTTCCTCTACAGAAATGTCAATTTCCTGGAAATGTTTCACTGCCGTGGTCGAAGTAAAATAAGAAATGTATTAGTACAATACTGTGCATATAAACGATTGAGATAACTAAATAGGTTATGCACCAATAGGGGTGAGGCTTAGATGGTAAAGTACAACTAACAGCGCTGGAGCACCCATAGGGCACACATGGAGGGCAGCCCAAGTTCACACCGTAGAGCCTCTACCAACACTGCACTGCAGCAGGTACTCCTAAAATGGATCATTGAATTTTTGCTTCAAAACTATCTATCCAAGTCATCATTTTCTCATGATATATTACCGAGCCATATGATATCCCAGGTAGTATACTCTTACGGTACACAGCAACAGACCCTCCAGATTATTCCCACCCCTGTTTTTCGCACAAATCTCCTAAGTATAAGCCATTTTTTCATACTTTTAGTTTGTATAAAATCACCATAGAATTGTAAGGTGGGGGTGTTAGAAATAGGTACTCCTAAGTAGATATATTTGTCCACTACTTACAAAGGGGTGCCCTTAAAATACCATTTAGAATTAGGCTTTGTCTTATTTTTCTTGCCACATATCAGAATTTTAGTTTTGGTGCAATTAACCTGGAGATGGTTGGCATCAGCGTAGGTGGCAAGTGCATCCAGAGAATGCTGTAGGCCCATCAGTGTTCTATCTAGTCATATTGTATCATCTGCATAGCCTATCCAAGGAACCAAAATACTCCTGATATGAGGAGGAAAACTATGCGCATCTTCAGTGGAATGGTCCATGTCAGATGCATAGAGATTGTATAACAGGGGGGCCAAGGCACAGCCCTGTTTTAAGCCTGTATTGTTTCTTATATCTTCTGTAGCCTCATCTCCTTGATTTACACGCACTGAAACTGAGGTTTTAGTGTACAAAGAGTTAGGGAAATAGAGAAGAGTGTGATCTATGCCCCAGTTTGCCAATTTAGTCCAAAGACGAGTGTAGGATACTGTATCAAACGCTTTAGTGAAGTCCACAAAGCATAGATATAAATTACCACAGCTGCTATCCTGGCAATTGGAGGTCATAGTAGATAGCGCACTGAGATTGTGCAATGTACTATGTGACGTCCGAAAGTTGGAATGGTGACAATAAGTTATTAGTTAGTGCCTATTTAGTCAACGTTTTCTGTAAAATAGTAGAGCACATTTTTGAGCTAACATTCAGCATTGCGAGCAATGGGTAGTCTTGGGGATTAGCTTGATCACCCTTTTTAAACACTGGAATAAGCAAAGATTTCCTCAAACTAAATGGTATAAGTCCAGATTTGAGGATTTGTGAAAACAATGTTTCTAAAATGCAAGCCCAGGATTGAGGATCTGCATTGAATATCACATTGGCCATCATATCAGTGCCAAGGGCACGGGAGCTATTCAGTCTTTTTCTCCTTAGTACTATATGTTACAGATTTCTTAATGGCGTTCTAGCTCCTGCTATGAGATTTCTTTACATGTTGTATGACCAGTAGGCCAGGTGGTCGCGTAATGTCTCGGATGTAACGATTTGTTCAGAAAGGACATAGCATTTGAAATATCCCAGTTTTGATCAGCTAGCCATTCTAGAAATATAGGCTGGTTATGCTGCAGAAAGCTGCCAATCCGCTTAACATTCCTACTGCTAAGCACAATGCAATGGCCCTGCATACTAACCGAAACAGAGGAATACATACGTTTCACTTGTCTAGGAGGTGGCAGATTAAAGGTCCAACATAGTGTAGCATGGTCGCCAACTATATTAAAGGTTGGAATAAGAGCACCACATTTTACACCATTACTACGGTCCACAAAAATGGAATCTAAGCATGAAAACTAACTCCCATTAGTCCAAGTACTTTGGATGGAGGGCCTGTCCATTTTTTATGTTCAGGCAGATGAAATCATGTAACTCTAACAGTTTTAACCATGCATCATCCTTTTGGGGGACCACAAAACATATTTCCTTGCTTCCCAGCATGTACAACCCATCCAATGATTGTGGGATCTTCTGCAGACGACTGGGAGCATTTAAATCCTCCTCAATAATAAACCCTCCCCCTCGGCATTTCTCTTGCCAAGTTGCCAAAGTTTTCTCAATGTTGGTAATAATCCCTGCAGTAACCATACAACCAGAGGGGTAGGAGATGTAAAGAATATGTGTCCTGTACATAGGACCAGAGTGTGTTGCTGCCGTGACAAAGGACGAGGATGTATGCATAGCATAGGCTTTCAGTGAATATTTGGTCTTGGCACCAATAGCCAAACACCCCCGCACCACCTCCTGTGATCTCCTCGAATTGCTGGAGTATGTAATATGTTCTGATCATCCATAATAAACCTGTCACAGGCCCAAGTCTCCTGTAATAGGAATACCTTGCTCGCTCCAATATAGGCCATGCCAAAGGGATGGACAAGAAAGCACTGAAAATCATGTGTATTCCAGCAGAGCCACCTGGAGGGACTGTCCTATCCCTGCAGTCAATTAGCATCCAGGGCTATAGAAACCTTTTCTCTGTTGCCAATTCCCCTCTCTCTCCCCAAGTAAGGAAACATGCAAGTTGCTTTGTACTGCGGCCCACCCCTATCCATAGCAGGGAATTGACCATTCGATCTACTATGTAGAATAGGTGTTTTAGAATGCGGAAATATCTTCTCCTAACTCACGCTACAGATAATGAGTTTGAAACCCATTGATTTCAACACAAGACCATAGTAATGAGACCACAGCGGGTGATCTGAGTTCTAGAAGTACCCAGTTCAATGCACTGTTCCATTTAGGTAGCTCAATATGGGAAATGTCAAAATTTGTACTAGCAGCTAGGCAGTGAATGGCTTTCCATAGGGAGAGACGATTAGTGCGATTGAAAAAAGGGCTCTCCCTTTTTGGATTAACTTCTTCCAATTTCACAAGGTTACCCAGTGATGAATAGAAGTAGGCATATACTTGAGCTGGGTACTGTTAAATGTTCAATAATACGCTTCTGAGTCATCACTTGGGTTGAGAGGTTTTATTCAGTAAATACATCCAGGAGAACAGCCCCCAGCAGTGGATGTGGATCCTGTGCCTGCTGGGCCTAGAGACCCAAGCTACTCCTCACTGATGAGCCCCAACAAGGGTGAAACATGTTTGGGGATGCTTGTGGTCGTGTGCAGAAGGGATATGACCTAGCAGTTTGGGCTGGACTTCCCCTTTTGGGGTGGGGCCAAGTCTGATTTGCATATGGTCTTTCCCGTTCTGTAATGGCTTGGCAGGCGAAGAACGATGGTCTGGAGGGTTGCCCCTAGCAATGCCAGTGGTTAAGATTCAGTCTAAACCTTCCAACCATCACCTCTTTGTTTTTGCTGCTCTCCTTCTCCTCTCAACCCTCCACATGGAATCTGGAACCCTTGCTGAATCATCTCATCACAGCAAGGATTCCCTTGTAGCTAGGTTACACAATACAAGTTATGATTGTAATGACATAACTATACATCTCCTAACACCTCTGTTCCTTTCATACAAAACAGGGAACAAAAAATAAAATGATATAACTATATATATATATATATACACCACCAATGAAAATTTGAGACTGCTGCCAGACAAACAGTGCAAATGGTTGGTTGGTAACGAAGATGTTCAAGTTACCAGAGCAGTAATGTCAAATTACATTGATGCCATTAACATTCTTGCAAGGTGCTATCCTCTCCTCGTTCCAAATCCCACCTCCTTTGACAAGAACCGAAGATCCTAAATCTTTCACAACCTGTTTAGGCTGAGAAAATAGTGATGCACATTTGCGTACTTAGGTAGACAGTTTAATCTTAATCCAGTCACCTTCCTCAAATTTGAACTCTCTACAGGCATTTTTTTATCATGCCGCTCCTTTGATATGACACCAGACTCAAATATCCTCCCTCTCACTCTTTCCAAATCTACTCCTACCAATTTGGATTTTCCCATCCAGTCCGTACACATGTGTGAGTTAGGTTTCCTTCCCCTTAGTACCTCAAAAGCAGACACCCCCGTAACACTGTGTGGAGCCAATCTGTACTGAAATGTCCTCTCCATTATAGTCCTTATCCAATCACCTCCAGTGGCCACAGCAATTCTAATGGCATCCATGAGGGTACGGTTGAAGCGTTCTGTGCACCCATTGGTTTGGGGATGATATAATGAGGTGGTTACTTGTTCTATGCCATGGCTACTCAAAAACTCTCTAAATTCCCTGCACACCAATTGGGAACCATTATCCGACAAACCTTTTCTGAGGAATCCTTCTCTCCAAAACAATTGCTCCATATATTTAATGATGCTGCTGCTGCTGGAGATATCTTTGAGTATAAATACCTCAGGCCATTTAGACAGTGAATCCATGACAACCAAAACATATGTATCTCTCCCCCCTCTGATATTGAAAGGGCCCAACAAATCCAAGACAACTTCATCCCATGGGACCGTAGGAGACTTCCTCACAATCATGGGCACTTTCTGTACTCTGAATCCTTTATTCCCTTCAATACAATCACTTCAACCGTTGACCAGTTCCTCTGTGTCTCTATCCACACCGGGCCACCAAAACTCTGACCTAACCACACCTTTGGTTCTAGCCAGCCCCAAGTGCCCAACATGAGTTAGATCTATTACTAACCTCCTCATCTTGAGAGGTACCACCATCTGATGTCCCCTATGTAAATACCCTTTATCAATCCAGAGTTTTTCTTTAACCTTGGCAAACCCACCTAGATCACCAAGATAACTTCTTATCATGCCTTCCATTACATATGTCAATATTCTCTGGTACAGCTCATCCTCAGAACATGCATTGTCCCACTCATCTTTCTTTACCGATTCATGAACCTGAAATATTTCAACACCACTCTCACAACTCAAAAAACTCTTTGGTCACAGTTTCTCTCAGTACCGATCTGGATAAGGCATCAGCAACTACATTGGTTTCACCACTGATGTGAAGCATGTTATATTGTAATCCTTGTAAAGAAGTCGCCCACTTCATGATGCGCCTGGAGACTCCCTCCAGATCACCTTTGGTGAATATTCCTATCAAAGGCTTATGGTCAGTGCACAATGTGAATTCCCTGCCCCACAGATATCTTTTGAACTTTTCCACTCTCCAGACACAAGCCAATGCTTCCTTTTCCACAACTGAGTATCTGTTCTCTGGTCCCTTGAGAGATCTAGATGCAAATGCAATTGTGTGCAGACCTTCCTGATCCTCCTGCATTAAGACTGCTCCAATACCATAATCACTGGCATCCACAAATAGTAACAAGTGTTTACCTTCCTTAAACGTTCTCAAAATAGGCGCATTGGTAATGGCATCCTTAATCCTGTGGAACTCCTCCCTACATGAATCATTCCACTTAAAAGTAACACATTTCTGAGTCAACATCCTCATATTCCTTGACATATTTGACAGACCTCTAACAAATTTGCCATAAAATTCTAATAGGCCAAGAAAGGACAACACATCTGCTTTTGATTTTGTCGCTTCCATCCTACTAATGGCTTCTATGGCCTTTTCTTTGGGTTTGACACCTTCCCCCGTGATTTCATGACCAAGATACTCAACTTTGTCAGCTTTGAATGTACATT
This sequence comes from Ambystoma mexicanum, assembly GCF_040938575.1. Lineage (NCBI taxonomy): Eukaryota > Metazoa > Chordata > Amphibia > Caudata > Ambystomatidae > Ambystoma > Ambystoma mexicanum. The sequence goes on from NC_090941.1 coordinate 83,032,457, forward strand.
TCTCTAAAGGCACTGTGAGACCCGCCTCTTTGAGTATGTTCAACACTCTCTCTCTAACCTCTTATGTTCTATTTCATCTTTTCCACACACAAGCACATCATCCTGGTAGCACATGACACCTCTTTCACCTCCTAATATCCTGTACATTATGCTCTGAAACACACTTGTTGCCGAAACCAATCCAAACGGCATACGTACACATCTGAAAAGACCAATTTGAGTAATAAATGCTGTAAGGTCCCTGGAGTCAGGATGTAGCTCTACCTGATGGTATGCACATTTTAGGTCAATAAGGGAGAACACCCTGGAACCAGACACGCCTGCTAATAGATCATCTATCCTGGGTAATGGAAATTTATCAGCTACCACCATTTTATTCAGATGTCTGAGGTCAATGCATATTCATAGAGATCCATTACTTTTTTTCACTATGGGACTAACCCACTCTGAGGAATTAATTTTCTCTATCACTCCTTCACATTCCATTCTTTTCAATTCACTTTCCTCAGCTTCCTTGAGAGCTAATGGAATGGTGCGCAACTTATCAATTTTTGGAATGGCATCTCTTTTCAATCGAATCTTATGCACAAACCTTTTCAAACACCCTAACTTATCAGTTGTGGCATTGGTTTGTACTCTTGCATCACCCGTCACAGTACTGGGAGTGGCGGTTTCACTCTCTACAATTAACACCTGATCTGGGTAACTTCCTTCAAGCCGTATTATCAGTTCTGTCTGATCACTCCAGGACAGAAGCTCTCCACCTCTATTGACTACATGGACAGTCCCTGTTGACTTCCTGTCCTTTTATTGCAACTGGGCTTCAAAACAACCTATTATTTCTATTGGCACATCTCCATAAGCATTTGCTCTCACAATTTCTCCCACAAGGTACAACATCCATATTTCTCTCTCCACACATGCACACTTATCAAAGTGTAATCTGCTCCACTGTCCATGAGCATTGATACAGGTACGCCTCCAATTAGCACTGTGGCATATGGTTTCGTTTTCTTCACATTTCCATCAATGGCATTGACTGAGAACACCACCTCACTAGCAGCATCATCATTTGGGTAATATTCATGCTCCACATTAACCTCATGTACTTGACCTGAGGTGGTATTGAAATTCCTACAACACCTGGCCATGTGTCCTCTAACCCCACAATCATTACATAAAATGTGGATTGCCTAACACACTTTATCAGTTGCTATGTGCGACAGGCTTCCACACCTGAAACACCTCCTTGCTGGAGCAACTCTCGGGTAACCATACTCTCTACCACCCCTAAATAAATTAGTCTCACTGGGTGGTCCTTTGGCCACCTTCATGGATGACCATTGTTGTCCCCATGCTCTGGTGGTGGGACCTTGACGACCCTCAAGACTCCTGCCTATTTGCCAAGGACGACGTGAAGTTCCTGCAACACTTCTGTGCACCACTTTCGAAACCTTTTGTATCGCAGCCTCATTGTCATCTGCCTTGGGCTTATCAAGAGATGGATTGTCTAGCTAAAGAACTTTTATACATTTATCTGTATGTTCTACCATCTTCACAATCTCAATTGCCCTGTCAAGAGAGGGATTCCTTTCCTTCCACAATTCCTTTCTGATATTGTCATTCGAACACCTGATCATCTATTGATCCTTTACATGCTAGTCCCGACAATGGTGAAATCTACACTTAATAGCCAAGCCTCTAAGGGCAGTTATAAACTCTTCAATACTCTCCCCAGTTTTCTGGGCTCTCATGGCAAACTTGTACCTCTCTAGTATTATATTCTTCTCAATACAATAATGTTTATCCAATTTCACTAAAGTCTTCTCATATGGCCCCCCTTCAGGAATATCTGGAGGTTCTGGGAGTTTTTTCAACACCTCCTGCCCTGCAGCACACAAACAATGAAAAAGAAGCGCCTCTTTGCACTCATTTGAAAAGTTGGGTCCAAATGCTGCCAGCACATACTTGTAAAACCCCTCCTTCCAGTCCAACCAATGCACTCTAGGTTCACCTGGCATTGGAAGAAAGAAGACTGGACCTGGTATGTTTGCCATGTTTCAACCTGGGCACTATCACCTCCAGGACACAAGCAAACTCTCTCCTCTGAAGCACTGTTCCCCACAGTAGCAAGTAATCAAAACTCCCTCAATCTGCAAAGTTATTCTAATATTCTGTGCATGCACCCACCAGTAATGTCGTGTTCACAAATTCGCAGTTGAAACTGTCTCCACTTTATGCCGAAAGCGTCCTCCAACACAAACAAAACTGCCATATAGTTGCGAAATATGATAATTAACGCGGGCCAAAGATGGCCGCCACACCTTGAGGTCCTTTCCTCTAATGGCGCGCTGACGTGAGGCTGCAGGAGGCAAGGCAACCCGGAAGACAGTCATGTTCCGAGAACCTCTCCTCGGGACTGCAGTGACATGTGGGCGTACCAGCAGGTAAAATAGCACTGTGACGTTCCGTCAGTGTTCTCAAATGTAAAGAGTGGCGGCGGGTGCATCTAACGACAGGAACGTATAATGACAAGGTATTGGCACCTTGCTATTAATGAAGCAGTTGAAAAATGCAACTCGGTGTGAGGCCAACGCTAGGCTTCCCTCCCTCAGTGTTGCCTTTGCGATCCACCGTACGTCACTTCCCAATTCCAAAACATGATCGAGGCTTCTCTCACCTCCCAATTCCAAAAAATAAATGATGCCTCTCCGGGGCCCTCACTCCACTCCAGGGTGCACTCTGGGCATATACGCTCCTCTCCGGGACACAGACCAAGTCCCCAGGGTCAAATCGACCACGATACCTTTCCTGTGCTTCCTTGCACCAGGTAAAATCCACACTGGTGAAGAATTCTTGCTGTTGCCGGGGGCCGTATCTCACTGGGCCCAAACCTCGTTGCCAATGTTAAAAGGTTCAATAATACGCTTCTGAGTCATCACTTGGGTTGAGAGGTTTTATTCAGTAAATATATCCAGGAGAATGGCCCCCAGCAGTGGACCACAATGTCTGCTTCTCTCCTTCTCCTCTCAACCCTCCACATGGAATGTGGAACCCTTGCTGAATCATCACAGCAAGGATTCCCTTCTAGCTAGGTTACACAACACAATACAAGAGATGACTGTAATGACATAACTATACACCTCCTAACAGGTACATGTTCTGTTTATGAACAAAACCAGATGTCCTCTGAGGGCCAGGAGATGTTTGTGGTAGTATAGGATGACGTGTCCTTTCCACTGGGTTAGCACTAGCCTTATCCACAAACTTCCTTGCTCCTATAGGGATCGAATTTGCTACAATCCGGACATCACAAGGGGTGGAAGTATTAGGCTGTGCCAAAGTATCCATTTGTCCATAGGCCCCTGCAGAGACACTTGGCGTGAGGTACCATTGCCTTGATCTTTAGTGATCACTCGATGGCCCGACGTGGGGATGACATGGTAGGAGTGATAAGCTTACCAGATGGGCAGTGTTCAATTGAGTTCGAAAAAAGCTACCGGTTTCCTGATTGTATCACATTTGCTCTCCGTAGTGAGCATACCTTTTTTCTTACAGATGTGGTTAGGGGGACTCTCGAGCATCAATATTTCTTCACAAAGTGCATCGATAGCATCACTTTTAGAGGCTGCCATCACATTCAGTGTATCCAATATCTTTTTTTGTTTTTGTTTCGTTTATTGTGCATTTCTGCTGACATTTCGACTTTATACACAGTATAAAAATAACAAAAAGAACATACATATCCAGTACAATAAAAACAATGAATTATTAGCCCACACTGACATAATAATGACATAAAATAAAAAGGGAACATTTAACATAGAAGATGTACTAACAAAAAGTCTAGATGTAATGAAGGTTAATCTGATGTTTTCCTATGAATCATGATATCAGCAGCATTAAGATTACGCATTGAGCAGTCAATATTACTGCGTGAACAAAATCTGAGCATTAAGACAAGTGTTTTGTTTTACGGATTTCTGTAATTGATTGTATCTATTCAATGAAGTAAAGTTCCTTTAGTATTTTTACAATCTCGATTGTTAGAGCCCTTTCATGGCCAGATATTAAACGTTCCCAGAATGATTAGTATACATCCATTCTTTGCAATCTACAAATAGTCTTAAGCGTGTTTCACAGAGATCTGATGATGTGATGTAGTGATTGCTTAATCACACACCCAGACAGATTACATTCATTTCTACCATGAGGATGCAAACGTATTGCTGTGATTTCTGCTACTTTTACAAGATTGAGTCGAATTCTTAGAAAGTTCATTCTTATTTCAGGATCTGGAAACCATGTTAGATAATTGGGAAGATATTTGTTGATGTGGTTTATCAAATTTAGAATAAGATTTAAAGATGTTATTTTTTCTCATCAGAGTTATGGTACTTATCCAATCTGTGCAAGAGAGTGCTCGTTTTACACCAGTAGGATTATCTCGTAATTCTATTAGAGATTGATCACAACTTTCTAACGGATATAATGCATACTTTTGTAAATTATTTAAAAGAACATTTCGTTCACCGTTTACTTCTTTTAACATATCACCATATAGTTACTTCAGAGGCAGTTATTATATTCCGGAATAGATTTAAGATTTTCCAGTCAAGTGACATTTTCAAGGTTGTTAGGCCCAGCTCTCACCTTAAGCTTCCAATCGGATAACTCGTAGGGAGATGCAGACAATGTTTCCATTATTTCCCTTCCATTAGTTCCCAATTGATTAACTGTGAATTTGGAATGGTGTTGTACCCATACAGAAGCGAGCGGATTACTTTGTCTTTATGAAACTTTAATAATGGATTTATGGAGAACTTGCAATATGTCGAATATTTTTTTTTCCATTTGTGCACCAAATTTAATGTTTTTAACATTTAGATCTAATTCGCAGGTGCCTCTTGACTGGGATGATTGTATTTTTATACCTAGGTATATAAGATCTTTTACTATCGGGATTTGCAAGTTATTTAGAAGCCATTTGTAATAGTTTTTTTCACACTGATTCTTAAATATCAAGATTTTTGATTAGTCTGGATTCTCTTGTAAATTTAGTTCAGCATATGACCCAAAGGCATTCAGTAAACTCTGCAAACCTCTTGGAGTAAAATCCAAGAGGATCACATTGTCCACGTATGCGATCCACTGTAATGGCTGGAACCCAATCTTTGGTCTTGCTAGAGCATGTGGAGCAAGGGCTTTGGTGAGGTCTGCTAGATATAAATTAAAAAGACAAGCAGCCAAAATACATCCTTGTCGCACTACTAATTCAATTGGAATTGCCCCCGTTAAATTGCCAGAGCCATCCAAGCGTACTCTAACAAACGAGTTGTCATAAAGTGATCTTATAATTGCTAACAGGCCCACAGGAACGCCCCGGATTCAAGCTTGATCCACATCCTTTCTCTATTAATCATATCAAATGCACACGATAAGTCCAGCCAGACCCCCTAAAGTGGGCAACTTTTTTCCATAGGCTTGTTGTGAGATGGCAGATATAAATAACTCATTTATAGAGGTTGATAACCATTTGCGAAATCCTGTCTGGAATTTACTAAGAATCTTATTCTGTGAAATCCAGTCTTCTAGTTCTTTAAGGACTAATGAGGCGATTATTTTCCCATCTACATCTAAAAGGGAGATTAGACAGTAGTTTGATGGAACCTCTCGATCACCAGGCTTATATATAGGTATTATTATCACGGTTTGCCGTGTACCTGGGATTTTCTGGCATCTAAGACATTCACTAAAGACGCTTGTCGAGATGCGTGCCCATAAATCGGTATCTGATTATAAGACCACATTAGTAAGCCCCTTAGGACTGGCTGCTCCAGATGACAAAGATTTTTTTATTAAATCCTTTATTTGTTGTTCATCTAGTTTGAGGTGCCATGTAACTGACAAGCATTGAGAGTCAGCAATTGGCTTGTTCTTTTTTTTTTTTAGATATTTTTATTGATTTTCGGTATAAAACAATATAACCATTAACAATCCAGAATTTCATTTTGTACAACTTAATAGAACATTCATATAACCACAATTCTTCAACATTTCATGTGCTCAACATAAATATCAGCGTTGAATAATAAAGTGTACAATGCATAATTTCTTGGTTCGTTCATTTGGTATAATAAGAAAGGGGGTTAAAAAAAAAGAGGGGGTGGGGGAAAAGGGGGATTAATTCACTAAGTTGAGTTCATTGGGTCAATTATCTCGCTTTTAACCAGACTACACCATAAATTCATTGAGGAGTAGGAGATGCCAAAAATTCATTAACACAGTTACCATTGCTGCATCTCCTCCACTCAAAGTGTGCAAATGCAAAGTTAATGCGGACATGGGCAATTCAAGAATTCATAAGGTGCTTTAAGAGTTGTGGTTGGAAGTACATATGTTCTTTATCAGAGACAAAGTCTAGAAAGGGACGCAAGATCTTCCGGAATCTCGAGAGTTTCCCCTCCATTACTGCTGTAAGTTTTTCTAAACCCAACAATTCCCATAATTTTAACCACCAGTATGCTGGATGTGGGCCTTCCACCGTTTTCCAAAATCTAGCTCTAGTGATACGGGCAGCCACTAATAAGTGGGAGATTAGGCTTGCTTTATGCCCTGAAATAGGAAAAGACCCATCATCTGGGGCATCCCCTAGCAGGAACACCCTAGGGTCCATAGGGAGCAAGGAGCCAGTGATTTCCTTAATTCTAGATCTCACCTTTAGCCAATATGATTGAATAATTCGGCAGTCCCACCACATATGAGCCATGTCCCCTCACTCGCCACATCCGTGCGAGCATGAGTCCGGATATTCTGGATTAATGGAGTGAAGTCTGCTGGGGGGGAAATACCATCTGAAGCAAATTTTGATGGCATTTTCTTTTATTAGGGTACAGCGGGAGCTGGTCTGGGTACGGTGCCAGATTCGCTGCCAAGGCTCCTCGGAAATTTCCAGGCCCAGCTCTCTCTCCCAGGCTTTCATATATGGGAGCTTCTCCTCTATGGGGGCTCTTTCTAGGAGCTTGTAACATAGTGAAATCCTATGGGATTGGTGACCTTCAGGGATTTTCAATTCTATGCCCAAGGGGGCTCTTTGGGCTGCTCAGCGGGTGTCGCTGTTGGTGAGCCAATGGCGCAGTTGTATATACCGAAAGCGTTCCGTTTCTGGGAGACCAAACTTTTCTTTGCATGCCTGGAAAGTCAATGGTTCCTGGTCTACGTACAGATCTCTCAGGCACAGCGGTTTCTCTCGACACCAGGTTCGGTACGCTGTGGGCACAAGACCTGGGGTGAAAGCCGGATTTTGGGTGACAGGAGACAGTGGGCCTAGTCCTAATGGGATACCCCTCTGTGATCGTGCTTTATCCCAACTCATCAGGGTGGACAAGGTGGTTGGTAGTATTCCAGTCCTAAAATTACGTGCTTCTTTCTGAAGGAACGGAAGATGAGCCAAAGTAAGTGCGGCTGCGGCTTGTTCTATCTCTAGCCATTTAGGAGGGTCTGGGGAGTCTCTCCAGGAGAGCATCACAGCTACCTGCGCAGCTCTGTGGTAGCGTGGTAATGAGGGAAGACCTAGTCCTCCTAACATTCTCCCCCTTGTCAAGAGTTTGCCAGGAATACGTGTCGTCTTCTTCCAGATAAACCGGTATATCTCCTTTTGGAGATTTATAAGTTCAAATTCTGGGATGGCTATTGGTAAGGAGTGAAAGGCGTATAATAATTTTGGGAGAAGTGTCATCTTAACCGCATTAATACGGCCAAGCCACGAAATTTCCTGGGAGTCCCATTGCTGCAACCATTCCTTCAGTTCTTTAAACAAGGGGGGAATGTTCACCCTGTAGAGGCCCGCATATGTTGGGGTCAGCTTTACCCCCAAATATAGAATCTCCGTTGGAGACCAGGGGAAATTCATCAGTGTTCACAACTCCTCTAGTCTGCCAGAGTCTTCAGACAGGGGCATACCCACCGATTTAGCAGGGTTTATCCTGAAGCCAGTATCACAGCAGATTGGTTTAAGAGACCTAAGAGAGGCGGGAGTGTGTGGGGGGGCATCCCGTAGGAAGCAAAGTAGATCATCTGCGTATAGCGCGATTTTATGGGACTGCTCCCCTACCTCAAAGCCTCAGATGCCTGGATGCATTCTAACAGGTTGGGCAAAAGGCTCCATTGCTAAAGCAAATATCGACGGGGACAAAGGACAGCCCTGTCTCGTACCCTTGGCTGATTCAATTAGGGGAGTCCAGTTCCTATTAACTTTAATTTTAGTCGAGGGAATTTGAAAATTTGAGAATATTAGTCTGGAGAATTCCGGGCCAAAACCGAACCCCTTTAGCACCGATTCCAGGTACCCCCAGGACATACTATCGAAAGCCCTATGGGCGTCCAGGGACAGGATAGACAAGTCACCTGGGATCTTTGGGGCAAGGGCAATTAGGTTAATGGCATGGCGTATGTTGTCATAGGTTGATCAATTATATATAAATCCTGTCTGATCATTATTTATCAATGACGGGAGAGCCGGGCCCAGGCGGTTTGCTTTTATTTTCCCCAACAATTTGCCATCCGTGTTTAATAGTGCAATAGGCCTGTATGAGGCACAAACTGTAGGGTCTTTCCCAGGTTTCAACACTAGTGTCGTAGCTGAGTCCGCCATAGATGTCGTGACCATCCCCGCCCCTCCATACTGAGTTGAACAATTTTGTTAAATGGGGGATTAATTCCTCCCGAAAGGTCTTATAAAACTTATTGGTAAAACCATCCGGCCCTGGAGCCTTACCCACTGGGAGGGAGCGAATTGCCCTCTCTGTCTCCTCCAAGGTTATTGGGGCCTCAAGACATTTCCGAAACTACGCAGATATCTGTGGAAGGTCAGCCTTCTGAATAAATTCCCCAGCTAATTGTGGGTCAGTTATATGGGCGGCCGAGTGGTTCCTGAAGAATTCCTCCACAATTCGAAGTTTCCCTGATTCAGTGAAAACCTATCTCCCCCCTGTATCTTTTAGAGAATCTATATGGTTGCGCTTTGTCTGCTGTCGAAGTTTGGCTGCCAACAAACGATTCGCCTTGTTTCCTTTAGAATAGTAGTACTGTTTTGTGCGCATTATTCCTAAGGCTGATCGGCTCATATGGTGGACTTCAAGAGCTCTCTGTGCTATGCGGACCTCTCTAAGTGCCAGTCTAGAGGGATTCCTCCTGTGTGCCTCTTCCGCTGCATGGAGCTGCGTCTCCAAATGTGACTGGGTCTGTTTGTGGACTCTACTAAGTTCAATTGTTTGAGTTATGACCTGACCCCTGATGATCACTTTTGCCGCATCCCACACTATTGCATATTCCAGCTCCACCGTATCGTTATCTGCAAAATATTGATCTATAGAATCAGCAATGCGGGAGCAGGCCTGAGCATCCAATAACCCAAGTTCGTCAGCTGCCAGGTTCGAGGAGGTACTGGAGACACGTCAGGCGGAGACATGGAGATCAATACTGGGGCATGATCAGATAGAGCTTTTGGGAGGATCTCTACTTCCATGACATGGGGGATAAGGGTATCAGAAAGGAGAAACATGTCCAACCTAGAAAACCCTCTGTGAATGGGAGAGAAGAAAGTATAGTCCCGCTCACCCTGGTGAAAAAATCTCCATCCCTCAATCAACAAATGTTCCCTAAGGAGAGAGGTCAGGGCCACAAAATTCTTCCTGGCTGTCGGGGTTGGAGGGAGAGACTTGTCCTCCAAAGGGTTAACCACCACGTTAAAATCACCCCCAATTATAAGGTCACCCTCAGCATGCTCATTCAGCATTCCCGATACGGCGGCAAAAAACTGATGTTGGTTGACATTTGGTGCATACAGTGATAATAGGGTCACCCTCTTTCCATATGGTGTGGCTTTCACTAGAACATATCTTCCCCCTCTATCCAACCAAGATCTATGAATTGTCAACGGGGTCCCCTTCCGAATAAGAATAGCCACACCACATTTCTTTGTCCCCGAAGAGGCGCAGAGCTTGGTTGGGTAGAGTTTATCATTCAGGCGAAATTCATCCGCCGGCAACAGATGTGTTTCCTGTAGGAATATTACTGTAGGATTATATGTCGCCAGCCGGTGAAATAACGCCTTTCTCTTAATCGGGGAATTTAGGCCCTGGACATTGAGGGTCAAACAGATTATATTTGATGTCATTATCTCAGTATACTCCCCTGCAGTACACATCTTTAACATGGGTAGCTGTTACACACCATCTTCCCCTCAGCACCCAGCCCAGGTCTGAGAGGCCCAAAATTTGACTTTCAATAAAAGATTCAGTTCACCCCAGCTGACCCGCCCATCAAAGCACTCTGCTGATATTGCAGGTGTGAAACCGATATTCCAAAATAGGGAAAAATGATTAAAAAAGTTGTGGAAGACAACCAAATCAAAAGAAAAACAAATAAGAAAACAGATTGCACTGTTGAACAATATACTGTAACAGCTCGAAGTATAATAAACCAGAAGTTGCCAGTAGCTTTCGTTAACCTCAACTTCCATTGAAACCATTGTTACCTTCAACAATTCGGGCCTTTTCCGACTTAGGGATCCCACTTTGAACATCGTGTGCAGGCCCGCACATTGCACTAGCCCCCCTCAAAGATGATCTCTTACAATTATCTAGAGTCACGAATCCCATCAGGGGGCCCGAACAAGGCCGCATGGCCCTTAGTTCTATCTCGCAGGAGCGGGCTCACTAGTATTTCTCAAATCTACCAGGATTCCAAGCTGCTCCGGGCTGTGTCAATCATTCGGGTTACAGTTACACCTCCAAGTGTTCTCTAGTAAGGCTGAGGGTGCGCCCCTGATTTCCATTCGCCTTCAGACAGGGGCTTTGTCCACTCGCGGGAGGTTAGGTGAGTTAGAGCGGCTGTCCGGGCTGTCTAGGGACAGACGGGTCTGACCCTCAGCTGTAGCTCGTTCGCTGTGAGAGATGGGACCGCCTACTCGCCTCCAGCCCCTAGGCTTCCTCCTTCTCTCTGGCGAGGCAGATCGCAGGCTGGGATCTTTATCTGGAAGAGCCTCAGTATCCAGCGTGGATATCGCAGTAGTCTCCATCATCAATTCCCTCGCTTTCATCTCCGTAGAGATCACATAGTGTTGGTTGTGGAAGCCAAAGAGCAGTTTACAGGGGAACTCCCAGCGGTAGCAGACTTTCTGGGACTGAAGCCATGTGGCAACTTTTTGCAGACGGCGATGGCAGGCTAAAGTATATGGGGAGAGATCCTGGAATAGGTGAACCGTCACACCTCGAAACTGAACAGATTCTGTTTTCCTGGCCGCCGTCATAATCCCTTCTTTTTGGCGGAAATAGTGGACTCTGGTGAGGACGTCCGGGAGAAGATTCCTTCTCTGCTGTATAGAAGAGTACACGCGGTGGGTTCTGTCCAGTATCAGGGCGTCAGAGGACAGCCCCGGAAGACCTTGAAACAGGTTGCTCACATATTCTGGCAATTCTTGATCAGTAATTTGGCGGGGAATACCTCGAATGCGCACATTATTGCGCCGAGATCTATTTTCAAGGTCCGCCTGTTTGGCCCAGATCTCCTCGAGATGGTCCTCAATCACTCGAACTCGTTCCGAGAGCACCTCCGTGTCATGTGTTAACTCGCAGGTAGTGTCCTCTAGGTCGTTCACTCTGGTCTCAATACCGCTTAGATGGGAGGTGAGTTCTGCTAAAGACTTGGCCAGTGTGTCCTTAGAGGTAGTTATCTCAGTCTTGATGTCCTGCGTCATCTCCTGTTTGAGTGCCCTCAGCATAACTTCTAAATCTGATCTAGAGAGGGCCATGTCCGCTAATGGATCTGTAGTAGGGGCTGGGTGAATGTCCACTGATATTGTATGCTTTTGGGGTTTAGGAGCCGCTTGGGATGTCAAGAGAGTCTTTATATCTGGCAATTGATCCCTCTTTTTAGATCCTGCCTTGGGCATAGCTGGGGAAGCGGATCTCGAATCTCCAGATGGAACGCTGCGAGAGGGCCGAGGGTTCTCAAAGTCAGCATCCGGCATTAAACGCTCAGAGGGACCAGCGCTGGGACACGCAGCAAAGCGGGGGACCTTTTTATAAGGCCCACCAATGGCCATCACAGGCAGACCTCATGAAGCCCAGCGGCCTCCGCGGGCACTCCCGCTCCGCTTATCGCAGGGTGCTCCCGCTCGGCTTATTGTAGCGAGCAGAAGCCCAGCGCCAGTCCCCAAAGCCCACTCCTCCTCCGGATGCAACGGTCAGAGTTCGCTTCCCCCTGCGAACGGGCGGGGGCTCACCTCAAGTCCCGAAACAGCACCGACTCTTCCTCCGGGGCTGAGCTCCGCACCACCGGTCTCTCCTGCGCTAGGGTCGGAGGGCGGAATCTCATGTCGCAGAAAGGCCCTGGTTATCGGGTTCCGATGCAGGGCCCGGAGATCCACAACGCTCACCAACACCAGCGGGCTCCAGTCTTCTCGGCCTCCCTCCTCGTCCACGACCACTCACCGCCTCTGTCTTGCTGCGTTGATTCAGGGCTCGATCCGCTCCTCCTCCGGAGCCTCTGGTACGCCGACCGAAGGGCGAGGAGGATCTCCTTCCCGCCAAGAGTGCAAGCGGGCAGCTGAAAGAGGCCCCCGAGGGTAATGGAACCCAAGTCTCACCGTCCCAGCAGTGGCCCTGGTCTGGGCTGCGTCGTGGGCGCTCTTCCCGTCAAGAGGCGGGGGGGCTCTCAGGGTCTCCTCGTCCCAAAGTGGAGGGTCACAGCTCGAAGCAACAGAGTCTCCACCCGTGTAGCGAAATGGCGTGTGCCGCCATCTTGATTGCGGCCGTTGTCGCCAGGGGGGTTCTAGCTTATCTCGGCGAGTTCACCCGCTCCCTTGCTCCGTTTCTGTCCGAAACCGCGATCCATGGGGTCCTGCCACCTTTGTCCTCAGTTCTGTGTGCTTGGAGGCAATACCAATGCACAAGACCGCTTAAATAACGCTAAGAAGGGGGCCCAGTCTTCATCGTGTGCTGCCTAGCCACACCCCCCAATTGGCTTGTTATTCTTAAAAATGTGAACCATTTTCTTTTCTGAAATGACGTTACTTTGTAAGTCATTTTGGGAGCAATTCAAGTATTTTTAGATAATCAATGCTCCAGCTCTTGACACGCAGGTATCTATGCGCTCTTGACCAATTCTTGTAACTTTTTTTAAAATTTTGAATCTCGTGTTCTCCTGGTGATTTCAATTTATTGATGTTTTTTCTCAACTCTTTTTTTTAATTCCAGGTTTCTTCATCAAATTTGTGGGGGTGTCTTTTTGGCTGACATGCTTGTGTCTGAGCTGGTGTTTCTGTATCCCAGAGGAACTCTTTAAAATGTTTTGATTGGCACACTGTGTTTATTATCTCAACATCATTCTGTTACAATTTTTTGAGTTTTTTACTCAGGTTTTGCATTTTTGTTTGAATTTTCGAGCTCTTTTTTTGCCATTATTTATTTCACGGTGTTCCTATTTCCGTTTTTTTTTGGAGAGATTTTGCTTTTATGATCACTGATAGTCTGTTGTGATTGCTCGTGGCCCCATTTAGTATACAAAGAGATTCACAACATGATTAAGTAATCTAAAATAGAAGCACTTTTGTCTCTCAACCATGTAGCAGTTGGAGATAGATTTTGGTTTTTGATCCTGTGATCTTGTCACATAGAGGAATACATTGGGTATTAAGATCACCCAATATTAATATATCTACATTTGCGTATTTTGAGTAATACGTCTGCCAGATGTTGCATCATTTCCATTAGGGTTGAAGACGCGGGATTCCAATATAGATTAATAATTATCAAAATTGTATTGGAGTTTATAGCCTCAAATTCTAATTTGGCGACTAGTAGACCAGGGTATTGGCTAGAGATTAAATTTAGTGAACTGCATAGGGAGGTTTGTACAGATATAGTTAGACCTCCCCCTAGTCTCCCCAATACGCCTGCTAAAGCCATTTGTTGTATAGTTGTGACACCATCTAGATTCAGTTTTTTTAGAAGCCATGTTTCCTGAAAAATAAGTAGGTCATAGTTGAGGAAAATTTAATTTTTTATATGGTCTGTTTGAAAAGAATTTGGGCCACCCTAAAATTCGTATGACCTCTAAGGTTAGAGAGAATCTGGAGTATGCCACATTTTTTCATAAACAAGATTCATTATTTCTGGTAGGAAGGAGAGTCCACATTGCTGATTTGGGATTCATTGGGTTTTCATCCATTTCTGAAATGTTCTGTGTAATTTCCCTTTCCCACAACGGACATTTCCTCTGTTTTTTAGAGATGGTTCTTTGTGAACCAAATTGAGTCAATCAGGGAAGTAAAAAGGTCTATGCCAAGATCTTGAAGATTCTGGGAGTTTGCTAATAATGCTTCTGCTCCCACTCATGATTTCAGTCCTATTTCCACTATGTAGGAGCAGCCATGATGAGGAATCTAAAACATGAATATCATTAGAGCAGAAAAGATAAAGTTTTGGGATTTGTTCCCTCTTTTGAATTGGTGACGCCACAATCTTGGAATCTCAAATGGTTGAAGTGATGCAAAGGTATTTACAGTTTTTACAGTTTCTTGTTTCTGGTGGAATTGTCAGTCTCCTCGTGTATTGCTGGTGATACTGATTGAGCTGGTAAATTTGATTCTGCAGTGTTCAACTGGGGAGTTTCAATTAGCATTTCTGACGTCTTTGGACCAGAGTCTTGTAGATTGGTAATTGCTGGTGTAATTGTGTCCGATGCAGCAGAGATATTATAAACTGAAGAGACTTTATCTGCTGTTAAAGGGTCAGTTGATGTTACTGTAGTAGGGTCCAAGCGGCTAGCATTTACTGCTATGTCTGCTGCTAATTGATACTTTTTACATTTGTAAAATATAGGTTCCATGGATTCCAAGATGGCCGCCGGGGTGAGGAGTCGCAGCTAATCCGCGCTCCATCCGGGCCACCAAAAAACAGCACGACTGAAGCCGTGACCGTCCGTCGCTCACCCCCCCAACTGCTAGAGCTCCCCCCCGGCAAGGAATCGGCACCGCGGATGAAAGCGGGCGAGGTCCGGGGAGAGAGCAGACTGGCCCCTCCCCCATCGGTGCCGAAGGAGACACTCCAGTGCCATAGAGGACCACGCAGCCGGGAGGCGACGGCTGGTGTGGGACCCGGATCGAGGGCAGGGCGGAACCCCGAGGGAAGGAGCCGATGCCGAGGAGCGCCGAAGGGGAAGGAGACACAGCGACAGCTGCGGCGCCGGAGAGGAGCCGCAACGCAGGGAGTGAGCAGCGCGAACAGGGCGGACCGCTGGTGAGGAGAAGCGGGGGCCGCCCTGAAACATAGCGCGGAAGAAGAAAGGTGAGCCAACAAGGGGGGGGAAAGAAAACCACCCGCCCGCTTATCTACACCCCGGAGTGGGGGGGGGGACTCAGGAAAAGGAAAAAAAAAAAAAAGCGGGAAGCAGGCCGGGGAGTTTTATATAACAAGATATTCCCTGCTACGCGAGAGGCCCCCGGCATCAAATGGATCGGGGATCCCCCCAGGCCTGAAGGAATCCTCTGCGCAGAACCCCCCCCCCCCACGTGGGCCGGAGTATCCTCTTCCCCCACTAAACAGGGGGTGAAGAGCGGGGGGACACCAAAGTAAGGGGAAGCAGTCCCTGCCTCAAACAGACAGACATTGAGATCGGACGGGGGCAGGAGAGGATACGCAGACTACTAATTTGCCTAAATCGAGAACCCCCCCCGCCCACTGAGACATCTTAGAGGATAGGATCGGGAGAAGGGCCATCCGGAGGGCTACAAGAAGGCACAGTAGCCCCATAGGCATTCGAACGGATCACGCCACCATGTCGAGAACAAAAGGAAAGGGGAACCCCATCCAACAGATATCCCAATCTGCGAAGCAAGGCGCAGATATTCTGCAAATGTGGTCAACGGAGGGATCATCACAACCGAGGGGGAGAATCCATGGGGGAGTCAGAGTCACCATCCCAACAGCTGCAACCACTGACCAGGGAAGATATGCAAACCTGGTTCATGGACTTGCAAGAAAAATTCATGTCCACAGTCCAAGAACAATTTACAACTATGAAAAATGAAATGAAACAAGTGGTTCAAGACATTAGAACCGATATTAACAACCTAGAAGAAAGAACGGACATAGTGGAAAAACGGTGCAGGGACTAGAAGAAGACACGAGACAAACAAGCGAAACGCAAGAACACTTGGTGTCACTTACGCACAACTTAGAACTTCAATGTGAGGACTTGGAGAACCGCTCCAACATCCGCATCAAGAACATGGCGGAAACAGTGCTAGACAAAGATCTGAAAGAGGCGGTAAAGGAGGTGTTTAGAGACATTTTGGGGTCCCAAGACACTGATGAAATCGGAATCGATAGAATCCACAGAGTAGGACCAAAAAGATCGGGGGCCCCAGGGGAAAGACCACGCGATGTCCTAGCGGCTCCCTCCTCCTACCCACAGAAAGAACAGATCCTCAGGAGAGCCAGAGAATTGGAACACATTAAAATGAACGGTCAAAACATCCAATTATACCAAGACCTCGCTCTGATAACCCTCCAAAAAAGGAGAGCAATGGCCCCACTGGTGAAAGATCTGATAGAAAAGCAAATCCGCTATAAATGGACCTTCCCATTTGGGCTGCTATTTACGTGGGAAGGGAAACAGAGAAGAGTAACCACGGTGGAGGAAGGTATGAGCACATTGGGTCTACAGGAAGAGGAGGGGGAACGGCAGGAGTCCTCGAACAGGAGGGATCGAATGAGAAGACCAATGGGTTGGGAAACAATTACGCAAAAGAAGACTAATACAGGGAGGGAATCCTGGAGAAAAGTCACATGAAGAACCCAGGAACATGCAACCAAGGGGTACGAACAAGGAACAGCAATTATGGAATCAATGTCGGGGTGAGGGAGGGGAACGGAACGGAACGGACAACACGCAGATGGCGGTCGGGGGAAGAACCGACGGCTTGGAACTCGGCAAAGACCAATGGATCTTTGGGGTTTAGGACTCCCCATATCATACCCCCCGAGGGTAAGGAGGGCAGGGAGCGATGGGCGCAACGCTCTAGCGTCAATAGGAACCCTCGCCCAACTCGGGGGACAGGTTGGTTGGTAAAGTTCAATGTTGGGCGGGCGGGGAAGTTCAAGGGCGGGGAAGGGATAGGAGGAATCAAAGAAATGAAACAAGAATAGAAGGGGACCCGAGGTGACGACAAACAAATATAACGCAATGGGGATGTTACGCATAGTGACATACAATATAAGGGGCATGAATCACCCAACAAAAAGGGCTAAACTGGAAAAGCAGTTTAAAAGGCAAAGGCGGACATACTACTTCTCCAGGAGACCCATATCAGAACGAGGGATAAGCAGAAAATGCGGATAAAAGGCTACAAAATATGAGCTCAGGCAACGACAACTGAGAAAAAAGCAGGGGTACTGATTGCAGTAAGAGAAGGAATGGACACTAAACTATTAGATACAAGCATGGATAAAGAAGGGAGGTTTGCCTTCGTCAATGTAGTAATTGAAGGTCTTCACATTACACTCGCCTCAATATATGCGCCCAATCAAGGACAGGATGGCTTTCTTAGGGATGTTCTATCGAAACTGGAAAACTATGCTAAAGGGGAAGTGATCATGGGGGGGAGATTTCAATATGGCATGGAATCCACATATAGATTGGAGTACGGGGAACGCGCATGGCCAAGGGGCACCATCAAAACGTCTGAGGCAGCAAATGGATCAAATGGCCCTGAATGATGTTTGGAGGGAACTGAAGGGTGAACAGAGGGGGTACACCTACTTCTCACATGTCCACAACACCATGTCAAGAATTGACTACTTCTGGGTCTCAGCGGGACTACTGGGAAAAGTCCAGGGGCTGGATAAGGGCACAATAGCCCTCTCGGACCATGCCGCGCTATGGCTGGAGGTGACTCTCCCCGGGAGGAAGAATGGGCTATGGAGGTGGAAACTACCGCAGGAGCTGATCTAGGACCCAATCACAGGGGAGTCCATAAGGGAAATGATAGAGGAATACTTTATACAAAATGACACTGGGGAGGTAGCGCTGCAAGCAGTCTGGGATGTGTTTAAAGCAGTGTTGAGGGGGAAAATTATTGCGTTGAAAATCACAAGAGATAAACAAAGGTTTCGGTGGGAAAAAGAGCTGGAAAAAACAATCAAAGATATCCAAGAGAAACTTCTGACACACCCCACAAAGGCTTTAAAAAAAATCACTGAAACATACACAGGGCCAACTACTAGAGATGCTCCGCACGAAGGGCGCAGAGAAGAACCTACTCTATCTGAAGCAAAGATATTATATTAGAGCAAACAAAGCAGACCGGCTCCTGGTGAGACAACTGAGGGATAAACAGAAGGAAACAACGATTAAAGCCATATATGACACCAATGGAGACCCCCAAACATGCACACAAGACATGGGGGAATCATTGAGGCATTACTACCAAACTCTCTACTCCACTGAATTCCCTGACACAAACGCCCAAGATTCATACTTAGAAGCCATAAACCTCCCGAAAATATCAGAAGAGGACAAGCAGTCACTAGAGACACCTATCAGTGAGGAGGAAGTCAGAAAAACCATAAAAGGACTTCCAAGTAACAAAGCCCCAGGCCCAGATGGGTTTACGGCCCCTTTCTATAAAAAATATGCAGACATATTGACCCCGATCCTAACGAGGCTCCTAAACTCCTTTAAGGACAGCGGTAATCTGACCCCCACTATGAATGAAGCGAAGGTACTGCTATTTCACAAACAAGGTAAAGATCCTAAAAACCCAGCATCATATAGGCCAATCTCCCTAATTAATCTAGATGCAAAAATCTATACGAAGATCCTAGCAACAAGGCTATCCCCGCTTCTCCCTAAACTGATAAGTGAAGATCAATCAGTCTTTATTCCCGGCAGACAAACTCATGACAACACAAGGAGGCTAGCCCATTTAGTGGAAAAAATAGGTATAAATCACACCCCAGCGATATTGCTGTCGGTAGACGCCGAAAAGGCTTTTGATAGGGTGGAGTGGTCAATTCTGTTCAAAATATTGGAGCGCATGGGGTTTGGGGAACAGTATATTGCGAGCATCAGAGCGAACTACAATTCCCCATCCAGTAGAATAGTCATTAATGGCGAGGTTACGAACACGGTAAGGATAACGAGAGGAACGAAGCAGGGATGCCCCCTTTCACCTCTGCTGTACGCTCTGTTTTTAGAACCCCTCCTAATTAAAATACGGGAATCAGTGCACATAAAAGGGATAGAAATGGCAGGTCAACAACACAAAGTGATCGCATACGCGGACGACATGTTAATAACCCACAGGACCCAGAATCCACGTTATCAGCTGCAGTGAGAGAACTAGAAAATTATGGGGCCATTTCGGGCCTAAAAATAAATAGAAAAAAATCAGAGATACTAATCCTGGCAGGAGACAGAGCGAATATAGAAAGGGAAGCAACATTTCTGGACCTTAAGATTGTACTGAAAGGTATAAAATATCTGGGGATAATTGTACCTCAAAAAATAGAGCAATTCTATGGGGAAAACTACCCACCGCTTCTCATAAACATCCGAAAGGAGCTAGGCAGATGGAACCCACTACAGATTTCCTGGTGGGGTAGAATACAAGCCGTCAAGATGACCGTCCTCCCAAGGGTACTGTATTATTTTCAGGCTCTCCTGGTGGGTGTCCCAGACTCGTTCTTTAAATCATTAACAAAACTGGTTTTGTCCTTTGTATGGAAGGGGAAAACGCCTAGAACAGCCAGGATGGTCCTTACTGCCCCAACCAGTGAAGGAGGGTTGGCGCTCCCCCATTTCAAAAAATTCTATCAGGCAGCACAGCTGAGAGTCCTGAGGGAGTGGGTGGGGGGAGAACCCACAGCAGATATGGGTCAAACAAGACAGAGCAGTCGCGAGGACCCCACTGGTAGAACTCCCCTGGAAACAGAGGCAGCACAGACATGTGAACCTAGGAATAAGTGAAATTATGAAATCCACGCTAGAAGCATGGGATGCCCAAACAAAAAAAGGCATAATGTCCACAGCGATAGGACCCTTTACACCCATCTGTAGAAATCCACTATTTCCACCAGGGATGGAACAGGGGGCATACGATAGCTGGGAGAAGGTGGGTATCACTAAAATTGGGGAGATGTTCGCAGATAAAGAAATCATATCCCTTGAATCTTGCTTTACTGGCAAGAATATACCCAGAAGGGACAGATATAGATATGAGCAGCTAAAACATTGGCTGAACTCCCCGATGATCACAGAGGCAGCAACCAGGGATTTCACAGGGTTCGAGACACATATCATCTCCAACACAGGGGAAAAAAAGTGGGTTTCAACTCTATACAAATACATAAACTCACAGGGGGAAAACATCAAATGGGCATACAGAATAAAATGGGGCAGAACACTGGGGAATGAACCATCGGACAGTCAATGGGCAGGCCTATGGAAACAGATCCCCAGAATGACCAGATCGGCACAAACCAGGGAGATGTGGGTCAAGATCATGACACAGTGGCATTATACCCCAGAGAAGCTCCACTTGATGTACCCAAACACACCTAACCTATGCTGGAGAGGATGCAATGAAGTGGGAACTTGGAGACACATATGGTGGGACTGTAGGGGTATACAACCATTCTGGGAAGAAGTGAAAACCGAAATGGGCAACATTTTCCCAGATGTGGGGTTGATGGGGGAGGAGGTGTGGCGCTGCGGAATCAGAGATGACATAGCAAAACAATATCGCACATCACAATGGAGAAGCTTTACGGGACTACTAATAGCAGCATGGACCACCATAGCACAAAATTGGAAAAATAAGAATACCCCAATGACGTTTACTTGGCTACAGAAAGTATGGTCCCATATAACAATGGAGAAAATCACCCACAAAATCCAAGGAACTGGAGACAAGTTTGCAAAAGAGTGGGAAGGGACACTACAATATCTCCAGTCAGACTTTATGGAACAGTGGTGCCCCCACAACATTAAAGTTTCAGATATTTTCAACGCATAATGGGAACCCGGGACAATATGACTTCATCCAATCCAAGGGGAGGGAAGGGTGAGGGGGAAGGGATGTTTTAAGTTGCAATGTTTATCTCTTTTGTGTTATTTATGTAAAATCAATAAACATAAGTTTTTTAAAAAAAATATAGGTTCCATAACACAGCATACAGTTGGTGGTGAGGACTGAGAAACTACAAATATCTTTTCAGCCATATTTTTTGCGTTCATGGGTTTTTGAGATGTTCTATTTGTAATTGTTGAGTTAAGCTGATGGGTAATGTTTCTTATAGTTGGATCTTTTGATTTTTGCTTTCTTCCTGTTATCAAATAGCTCATACGCACTCTGAGTGATCCCATGGTCCACGGAGCCCTCCGTAACGTTCACCAAATCTGACTCTTTCACAGTGGCACATTTGGCGAAATCGGGATCAATGATAGAATGATCTAAAGAACAGGAGGCACTGTCCTCATGTATTGCCCCATCCACCTTAGTCCGCATATGCTACAGTACACATTGTTCAGCAGCAATATTTGCGCATAACACCAAAAGTGCCTCAATATCTGCAACATGTGCATTAGTTACCAGCAGGGAAGCCTCCCTATTTTTTAAGGAAATATGCTGATAAGTGATGCTGCTACATCTCCACTGTCTAGGTAAGGCGATTCCAACGTAGATACTCCAAATTGGGTGTAGCAGAAATGTTAGAATCCTCAATATGATTGGTTCCCACCAGCACAGGGCGCAATCTATTGCTTTCCAGGTTTCTACATAATTTAAGGTGTGAACCATTATTATCCATCGACGCTGAGCAATGTGAGTGACTATTATTACCATTCTCCACAGGTTCGAAAATAGAGAGCTGGGTTTCGGCCATTGGTGTATCTTGCACAGGAGCAATAGTAGTTTGAGAAGACACCTCCACAGATGTCGCTGGAGCCGATGCAGGTTCCCAAAACCCAGTTAACTTTTGTGGTGTAGTTGTACAGAAATTATTAACATTGTCCGATTTGCCTTTTTTTGCGGATCTACGTGATTTGTCCGCGGGTAAATTACCCGCGACAGAAATGTTTGCATGGGAAATGTACGCAATACAAAATATGTACGCAATACAAAATGTTCGTACATTTCCCATGCAAACATTTCCATTACAAATCACACAGAATCAAACACACACCCTTGCACACAGCCTCACTCACACCGCCAACACACAGCCACCACACCGCCACCACACCCCCTACTTACCTTTCCTTCAGATGTGCTGTGTGCCTGCCATGCCGGTTCCCTTTCACTTCTGTGATTGGGAACCGGCACTGCAGGGTCCTTTTCTTTTTTTAATTTTCTTTTTACTTTTGGTCGAGTGAGCTGCGGGGGTGTCGGACGCAATCCCCGCACACTATACTATACTGTATAGTATAGTGAGCAGGGTGTTAGGGGAACACCCCTGCAGCCCCTGTGTTTTTTTGTTGTTTCTTTTTTTTTGTTGCTCGGGTGAGCTGCAGGGGTGTCCCCCGCAACACCCCGCTCACTATACTGTATACTATAGTGAGCGGGGTGTTGCGGGGGACACCCCCGCAGACACTGCATATTTTTTTGCTTCTGGCAGGGGACTGGGGGAGTGTCCCCCGCAATCCCCACTCACTGTAGTGGGCAGGGTGTTGCGGGGGATATCCCTCCTACCCCCCGCAGCCTTTTTTTAAAAATTTTGTTTTCATTTTTTCATACCGACTCCACCTAAACACATACCATGAAAAGTTCAAACTTTTGGTAGTTAGAACTTTTCGTGGTGTGTGTTTTAGGTCTTTCGGTGGGGTCAGTAATTTATATTCAGACATTTTGTCCTATTCCTTTTTTTGCCCGAGGTGCCCGGCTGCGAGCCTTAGATGTTTTTGCTGGGCTGGCTCCAAGTAAGTTTGACAGTTGTAATAAATTTGCTGCGTAAGGCATATTTCTTTTTTGAAAGCATAATCCGTATACGCCCCAATCAAAATGTAGTAAGTATCAAATACACTCTTTCTACAATACTTGGGTCCCAGAGAAGCAAGCAAGGCCGGACAAACTGGCAAAAGGAAGTGGAAGGCAGAGCGGCAGGCAGCCAAGGAATTTAGGGTAATGAGTTGCTGAGCGAAGAATCGGGCATAAACAGTCCAAGTCCTAGCCCCCACCCATCCGCAAAGCCATAGCACTCCCACTCGCTCTGCTAGGGCTAGTGTAGTTTAAAAGCAAAGATCACCACAGCCAAGTCCAAAAATAGTCCCGATGAACAGGCAATAGTATTCACAATATTTGCTTTATAAACGTCTATGCGACATACAGTCCCCAACACAGAACAACTGCTCAGCGTATGCGTCGAGCAATAGAAGCGATGAAGCAATACCAAGAGGATTAATGTTTCCCTGAGACGAGCAAGAGTCACCTTACCCGATTTCATGTTATCCGTTAGTGTAAAAAGGGCACGAGGGTTATAAGACTTCACATCTGGCAGGTCCCAAATGGCAAACTCTGACCACAGCAAAAGTCGATCCACTCCCACGCCCACCCGAGCACCAGAACACTTCACCCACCATGGAGTTCTGTTCTTGTCTGTCCATGTATGCATGACAGCCATCCTCCTCCCAACCCTCCCCCCCATCCCCGACCGCTACAAAGCTGCATCTGCAAAGGGACTGCTGACCAGGGCTGCAGAGTGATTACATTAGTGTTCGGGAAACCGGACCCTCTATTTCCCCAAGGCTGCCCCAGGGAAAATGTGCACTTTGCCACACACGGTTGTAGTCTCTTTGCGACAGGCCAGTGGTATATACATCATGTGACTGTCCCCTGCCCAATGATGGGGGCTCAGTGAGGGTGGCCAGGTGCTACCCACATATCCCTAAGCAACTTGGTGGCCCTTTTTGATCTTCCCAGATTAAATAACGGTTCTTTATCCCCACAGTAATCTGCTCTTAACTAGATTGTTGCAGAGTTTGTACTTAATCGGTAATGCTATGTTGTATTTGACGTCCTCTGTGAGGTCATGAATTACATCATTTCTGATGTCATAAGTGGGGACATGTGCATAATGTCCCTTCTAACAAACTATTTTCATTGAATTTTCATGTTTTTTTTTTTGGTAAGGCCAACGTAACCATAACATTATTTTAACAAAACGTTTTGCTGATTTATGTTGTCCAATGTCTCACACTGCATTTCAGCTAGCCCTGTTTTGCTGTAATTAGCCTTTGCTTTCTCTTGTTGAATATGAGAGTTGACTTATTTCAAGGTAATGTTTACTGGATCCAGGTGGTCACCTGTGGGTTTTATACATCTACTAAACTGTTGAGAAGAAAGATTCAGTGGTGTTTATTCTCCATCCCTATGCACTGACCAGCCTCCCTCTCCATGCATCTGCAGACAGTGTGTACAAGCTCTGCTCTTTCCCACCTGGACCCGCTTTTCCCGCCTACAATGCTTACTGCCCTCTTTGATAATGCACCGTCTTTACAGTAAAAAAAGACACGCTTTTGTGTTAACTAGCTGTTGGTTGCGTCATGTTTTGGATTTTTGTATAGCGGACTACAGAGAAGTTTCAGCCCCTGGTTAGGTTGTAATAGAGCTCTGGGAAGTTGCAGGCTATTGTGCAAGTGTTTATCTGTATGTGGTTGCCAGGTGCAACTGTTGTCCGTTGTTTGATTTGCATTCTTTCTACAATGGTTATCATTACTTTCAAATTGCTGATTATCCATGCGACAATAAGTTTGCACATTTTAAGGGGCGGAATGAGGCCTACCGCAATTTTAAATAACTGTCCCTAGAGAGAACCATGTTTAATAAACTGAGTATAGTCATTTGTTTTCTACGTATTCCTGCCACCACACGACTTTGACTAACATAAAAACCTCTTCCTCTCACCCAATTCAGTGGTTCTCAATTGTGTTGAAAGATGCACACCTGAGTCATTCCATCAAAATTGGAACTTGTACCTGCTGGGTTGTAGTTTGCAGCCCTTTCATTAACCCACTCAAATGTCTCCCTACTCCAGTTGGCTTCTTCGTGTGTGTACGTTTTCTTAATCCTTAATTATAACAACACTTATGTTTGATGAATATTTTTAAATTCTTTCTTTCTCAGCGTCTGACAATGTTAAAATGTAAACTTTGCCCTCAATGTTAAGCATGCAGTCAGAGGGTAAAGAGATGATTGTGGTTTGTTTAGTGAAACTGAAGCAGTGAGAACGTCAACTGTTCGGGAACATTATTTCTGATATGTTTGATTAGTGCAGAAATGTTGACACCCAAAGATTATTATTTATTTGTATTTATTTATTCGTATTTATAAAGTGCACAACAGCCCTAGGGCTCATAGCCCGACTTTATTTCCTTATCCGTAGTATGGTGGTTGGCATTTCAGTCTCCAGAGCACCAGGGGTGGACTGGCCCATGGGGAACTCTGGAAATTTCACAGTGGACCGCTGTACCCTGCGCCTCTTTTGTGTGGTATTTTCAGATTTTCCCATAGGAAAAGGGTTGGGCTTGCTGAAAATGTGTAACGTGGGGCCACTTTGAACATTATTTCCAGGGCCTCTTTTGCTTGCCAGTCCACCCCTGCTGAGCACATAATTAGTTTACACATTCCTACTATCTCAAATCATAGTTCTGCATGTATGCTCCATTGGTACCTCAAGTGCAAATTCCAGTTGGTCTGTTGTGAATTCTGCTGGATCCAGTTCAAGTTTTTAGTAGTTTAATTGCCTTTGTATTCTTGTACTTGTGTCCCTTCATTTAGTGTTTAACAAGCCAAGCTACAAGTCCAATAATGTATAAGTTAATAAGTAAAAACAAGACTGAGTGAGCTACATAAACATCAAGTGTAACATCCTAAAATCTGTTCTGGATCTCACTTCTCATAGAGGCGTCTTGCATAGAGGCGTCTTGCATCATAATGCGGAACTGCAGTGCAATGCAGAAGGTGCTCTCTGAAACAGTAAAATCTACGACCTTCCCAATGACATGGTCCCGCTGGTGTCTCCCCTCAAGGCAGGTGTTTGAGGCATAGTCAGGGATGTCAGATGGCAAGACATCATTGCTCCTTACTATGCAAGCCGCCTCACCAATCGAAGGAGTCCCCTTTATCCCAAATTCTTGGCTTTACCAAAGCTTGTTTTATGGCTAATCATTGTTTTGTATGCTGGCAGAGCATTGCTGCAAACCCTAATAATAACAATTGTTTTTTTATTTAATGTGTTGCAGCTCCTCTTAGCAAGCAGTTATGTTCCATTGTATGCGGGAATAAGAGCAGTAGAGTATAAAGGAGAGGTAATGATTTCTCTATTTCAATTATTAATCTGTTTTCAGGGGTAAGCTTTTGCCAGGTGTGGGAATTAATATGTGCGTAGTGTTAGAGCTAACAGCAGTAACTGACTCCTGTTTTGATAGCAATACATATTGGCCAACTGTGTGTTGAGAAGTTATAAGCCTCCGGGTAATGTCCCACACCAGGTACAGTGCCAAGATCCCACATAAAAATGGGTAAAGTATGCTCAAGCTATGGGGAAGGCACTGAACAAACTAACATACATAGCAACATTTACATGCATCCTGTTTTCATTTTAAAATTGTGATGCCCCAGTAGCATCACAAGGACTGCCCACGGCCCTTTATTTTGAAATGAACTCTCGACAACAGAACAGATACACCTTAGCGTTGTTTCCTCTAATTCATTTTCTCTAACTGTGGAAAAGTTTGAAGTGTGGGAACATTATTTTCCATCTGCGCAGCTGAGTAAAGAGGTAAGCCACTTTGTGAGTGTGCATAGTTAGTGAGCTATCGAGTCTGCAGAAAGAGTGAAAGGGGATTTCTCCCTCCCCAACATCTCCTACAGTTCTTTACCAACTATAGGTTTTATATCTAAAAGGACTATCTTACAGCACTTTTTCTCCACAGATAGAGTAGCTAAAAACAAATCTGTGTTTCTATGAGTACTCATAAACCAATCCAAGACTTCAACATCGCTCATAGTACCTAGCAAACGTACTCCTGTGCAGAGTAAAATGCATGTATCTGCAAAAGAAAAGCATTGTATGCTCAGCATAAATAATGCGTTTAGTTATAGTTATTAATTTGTCAAGTGTAATGTGATTTTTAGGTTTGTCATCAGAGGAGAGAGTGGAGGAAGCAATTATGTGCCATGAAGGAAAAGTTCCACCTATCATAACATGCGTTATTTGCCAGACAGAATGGCAACCAAAAGGAGTGTGCCAGAACACATGCCAATAGGAGTTTGTACCATTTAATGAAGTAATTCAAGGTCTAGGAGAACATGCCTCTCATCATTTGTTTATGGAGAATAATTGCATCAGACTTTCTGTACCACAAGGTATAATGATCTGAATTCCTGCGCTACTATTTCCTATCAACATTACATTACACCAAGAACAGAGCAATGGTACGTACTCAAACCAGCCCTACAAATAAGAGATATAGAGGTATAGCAGCTACTTTTACTCCCTAAACATAGGTAAATACTTACAACTAAATGAATAGGGGGTACAGTACACCCAATAAATGCAAAGCAATTGGCACATAGGATCCCTTTCCCACTGATATCTTGGAATCCATGGTACCAGCAGAGCAGTGGCAAAGGAAAAAGCTCTAATAATATCACTGTCGGATTTGTAGACTAACTTTAAGAACACATTAAGTATAAATTACTAGGTGGAAATAAGTTTGGATTAAAAAGAGGTCTATTTTAAAGTAAACAAATATTTCCACTCACCTAAAAATAGTCATCCTTGGCAGTGCATGTTGTTTACTCCCTATAAAAATCATTTGACATCAAATATGGAGTAAATCCTTAACAATGCCCTGCATTTAAAAAGTTCAGTTGTTCAGCCTACCCTTCCTCACCCCAGCTTAAACACGATTAAATAAGTAGGAATAAAGCCTCACTGAGATTGGTTATGGGAGAACCTTTGTTTAAAATTAAAGATTTTCCTTTTAAGTTGATAGCATGACTGATCATGGGTACAACACATAGATTGCCTTCTCCTGTAAATAGGGGTCCCACTTCTTCAATTCACTTTGTATGAGCTGGCCGGGGATACTAGGGGCTCTAAACACAGACCACTTGAATATATTGAAAAGCCCTCATCAGCTCATCCAGAAAATAAGCACAAGGTTGTGTTTCCTTCAATGTTACTAGAGGTTGTTGTCCTTTGATACACTGTACTGCTAACATATTTGCATTGTTTTTTTAAAGTGACGTTGTCCCTCACACCCATGAAAAGTGTCCCCATGACCCCACAGACTACCCAGGCTCCTGTCCTTGCCTCCGATAAAAAAAATGAATTAGGCACCTCTGTGGAGTATAGCAGTAAAATGTGCACTGGGATATTTGCATTCCCAAATACCTTCATGCAAACAAATATTTTAAGCCTCACCATAACATTAAAGGCAGTTTAACAAAATTTCATGAATCTGCATCTACACAATTATTGCGCCTTGCAAAAAAAAATATTGTTTGCAACAATTGCTCTTGCCCTAATCCTTTTTATAGGATTATACAGGTGCTCTGTGACACCGTTGATTTGTAGTAGATAGTTGAAAGCCTGTGGTGAGTGAAACACTGAAATCGTGGTAAGTAATCAGAGTTCCTGAAAAGCATTGTAGATTGCTGAATATCTGTTGCCTTAATGCTGTGCATGAGAAGACAGGTAGATTATGTACCCATACTCATTTTCAGGCAAAACCAAATGATACTGCATTGTTGTTTTCCCCTTATAGTATAATGTTAGCAGTGCTAAAGTACAAGAGACTGAGCATGAGGCTAAGCATGAAATGTGCCTACCCAAAATCCTTACAGGCCAAATGAAAATGTATTTATTGCAGTAACTAGAGAGGGTGATGCTTTAAAACACCTGTGGGAAACTAGACAGGCCATCATGTACAATTTGGATGTATGAAATGTGTACAACGTATATTACACAGTAGCCATTCCCGGCATAACATACGCAGTTCTAGCATATCTTAAAGGCCAATATCGGTTGGTAATTCATCAGGCCACTTCTGTCCCCCTTCTTAAATATCGGAATTAATACCAATCGCTTCCAGGGAGAGGGCGTAGGCCACTGTGACTTATTAATGGTCACCATTGATCGCTTCTAGGAAGGGGGTGTAGGACTGTGTAACTTATCAATGGTCATTGAAAAGGATAACCACATAGGTAACTGTTTTCTTTTGAATCTGAAAGGCATATTTGTATCAGATGGAATGAGAGGTATGCTCGGTATAAGAACAGTATCTAAGTTCCATCGATAACACGGTCCTCCTTGTGGTGTCTTCAGAGACGCGTAATTGTCAACCTTGGTCCATTGCAGAGTCCCCGTGATGGCATAAGATTGCATAGTAGCATAATTACAGCACCTACTTTTAGTTTTAGCTCGTGAGGAGGCATTCATCCTACAGTGTTTTGCTCTTCAGATACTGAAACGTTAAGCTGGAAATTAACTGGTAATTGACACTGGAACCGCCATGCCTTGTGTGAATTTAAGTGGGGGTAGAAAGAAGTAACTATAATTATTTTTTGACCGCGTAGAACTGTACTCATTATGTTTGTTAATATGATAGCTGTTGAATTGGAAGTGCACAGAGAAGTGCACTTTGCCATCTGGACAGCAGAGGGCAACCTAACACATAAATTGCATCAGCTGAGTACAGAAACATACCTGAGCATTTTATATATATAGATGGGATGAGGGTACGCATCCAGGTAGTCTGCTTTCTCACGGTCGGGATCTGAGATTTGAGATGCAAGTTGGGTCACATGATGGGTGGGGCTTTTGCTAAGACACCATGAGTAAGAGACATTCTTGTGCTTGCAGGTTATTTATATTGTAACAAGCAGAAAAAAAGAGGCCATAGGTACACGCCGGGTAGCCTATCACAGATCCATGTTGGGCATATTGTAGGTTATCATTTGATCATTAAATGGGGCCGTGGGGCAGAAGTGCTAGTCATAAAGTATAATAGCAGTAGAGTCAAGAATAGGAGTCATGGGTGGAGGTAATGTAATTTTCTTTAAACATATAGGTTTATTTGAGTAGATGTTCTGTTCTTGGAGCCAGATTTTCATATTCCTTTTGAATCTCTTGAGTTTGTATTCTGTTTTTAGGGTTTTTAAGGGCCCTCTCACATAGTAGTGTAATGTAAATATGACTACTTTGAAATACTGAGACTAGTTAGTATAATTTAGTTTTCTCAACAGAGAAAGCAAATGGCAGGTAACTGATGTGGCTTGTGCTTTATGAATGCTTGAGAAGATGTGAATAGTCTGCATGCTTTGCAAATACACTTCTGAGAGGCACACAGAAGCAAGCTGGGCAAGCACACAGCTCAGCGGGAAGATGGCTTCTGATGATGTCATATTTTGAGCTATTCATGATAAAAAAATGTCAAAGTATTGTTTCCTACTTTTATTTCACATTGGGAGGCCAAAGGAACATTTTCTATAAAAAAATGTATGTTTGGAAAAACACGTTTTACTGTCCAACCCGCCATTCCTATCAGGAGTTCAAAATGGAGATACCTTCCAGCCATCACCTCTTTTGTTTTGCTGTAGTCATCCCGATTGGGACGGGTATGCCCAGACGTGCGTCCCGTGCCTGCTGGGTCTAGAGACCGAAGCTACTTCTCACTGATGAGGCCCAATGAGGCCGAAACATGTTTGGGGATGCTTGTGGTCTCGTGCATAAAAGATGCAACCTCGCAGATCTGGCTGGCTTGCCCCTTTTGGGGTGAGACCAAGCCTGATTTGCATGTGTTTTTCCCCTTTTGTAATGGCTTGGCAGGCGAAGAACGATGCTCTGTGGGTCTGGGGGTTGCGCAGAGCAATGCCAGAGGTTAACCTTCCTGCCATCACCTCTTTTTTGTTTTGCTTGCAAACGTGGGCCTGCTCTAGAACCCCTCATTTTGGGCAACAAGTAAATAGCATGTGCTGTCCTGCTTACCCAAAATAAACGAATTTTGTATTTTGTTGCCATAATGCTATATTTGATTATTTCTTTTACTCAGAACACCACAAAGGTAAGCGAAAATAAAATTTAACAATTCCTTTTGAAGACCTGTCTAGATACATAGTGTGTCCTGTAGATCTGAGTGACATTGTTTTAATCTAATATATCCCTCAGAATCACCCTAATGAACTAGCACTGCACTCTTCAATGGAATAATTGCAAAACATTGCAACTTAAAAACAAAAATGTGTTACTGTTATCAAATAATTAACTGTTGTTATCATCATACAATGTTTCAGATTGGACCCTTACCTAGGAGCGTTGACATTCACATGCATTTTTATCTGTAAATGAGAAATATTTTATATAATTCACATGCACTGTATGGTTGGCTTTAAGGAAAGTATCTCACCCTAATGAATATTACGCTTACCCTCACCCTACGTCGGGTGTGGCTGTAATAATCGTCTCTTGACCATTGGCTTCTTTTTGTATGTGCACAAATTTAACCAGGGACGTTGATGACTGTAATAATATAAACTCATATTGTAAAAGATTAATATAACGTTTCCATATTGAAGCAATATGCTTCTATATTGTTATCATTTACCTTGTGTTCACTGGTGTTAATATATCCCTGTCTAAGAAGACTAATATCTCTGTTAACTCTTGCAGAGGCAAATTCTGATTTATTTGTATTCTTCTCCCTATTTAGAAAAATAATAGAACCAAGTTTTACCCCAATTTCAGTAACATGTCTAAAAGGAGTGTGATGTTCACAGATTGCCGTACATTTGGGGAGGAGTGGGGTAGGCTAGTGAACATATATTTGCAGGGGACTTGCGCTGCAGATGGTTCTTTGTTGCACACCAAAGCATTGGGAAACAAGGGGTGCAGATGTACGAGTTGTCAATTCAAGTGAACTGGTATCTCGTTGGACTCCCGATACTTTCAGAAACCAGAATTTGAAGGTTTTTCGGTGCATGTCAAGTCAAACCAACCCAAGAGACTCCTTTTTGTTAATTGGGCCGAGCAGCCATTCCAATAAGCAGTGGAGCTGGGAAACAAAGAGGTCAACAAAACATGATTCTTGACATTTTCTAACCCTGTTGACAAATGGCTAACCTACATGGAAACAAAGATGACCACAAGTCCTGACACACCAGAGTGCTCCACAGAAGTGAGTATGCTGATGAGTCTTAATAGGAAATTTGATATTGCAACATGGAGTGCAGGTTTACCTCAGTGAAAAGTACAGTGGGGAAGCTAGCAAATGCAGCATTGGCCGACAAGTAACTGGTGATAGTGAATAAAAGTATCACCTCAATGTTGCCCTGCATGGTTTTAGAAGGATCCCACAGTGTGAAGGCTGAAATGTTGTGTTCTTGAACAGAAGATATATTTGCTGGAAAATGAAATCCGAACGTCCTGCCTCTTGGCAATGCCTGAGAGAATCATCATCTTGGAGACATCTGTTTTAAGGGCTGGTTTCTTCATCTCTTTCGTTCCTCTCACCACCACATCCACCACCTCCTTAGCTTCTCTCACCACCTGCCCTTTAATATCTCTCACCACTTCCTCCTTGGCTTCTAACTACCTCCTCAGACACCTCTGCAAAGTTCAAAATTCAGGGGGCTGAGAGCCATTCACCTCATACCTCCTGATACCAACATCTACCAGTAGATACATTTGGTCCTCCTTGACAACAGATTCCAAACAAATACAACTGTGTGAATTTAACTCCGTGTTTTTGGGGAAATCTAGAAATAAACATTAGGACACAGCTATACAACACTTACAGCATAAGGGGTCATAAATAATGGATGAAATTATATGTTTGCATCTTTTGTGGAAGTTAAACTTGCGGAATACTCTGTACTCTCCGTGGTCCCACTGCCCCAGCCTCAATGGGACACACCCTTCCTCCTGCACATGGCATGGAAGGTGTAGGCAGGGGTTCTGCCCATGCAGGCCCCAGGCCTAGTATCACCTGGCTTGTGGTGACACACAACCAACTTATTCAACCCACCATCCACCAGTAAGGTCATGCAGTGTGTGTGTGTGTGTGTGTGTGTGGAGAGAGAGAGAGAGAGTGTGTGACTACATGGCCATATTATCAAAATATCTGGCGAACACGTGGCAGTAGTAATTTGGAAAATTGGAACACAATACTTGACTTATGAAAAAAACACATTTGTGTATGTGTGTGTGTGCAAAGACAGACTTTTTTTCTTACCTCTATGTGCTTTCTACTTCTGGGGCTCAACAGATAACTTGAAACCAACTTCAGGTTGTTATTCATTTGTTTGCCTGAAATACCACTCAGTACTTCCTCCTTTTCCCATTGTCTGATATCTCCTCTTAAGCGGGTTCAAGCAGTCGCTCAGTCTATGCTATTTTAACATGTCTCAAACATTTCTTTTGTGGCTTTATTGGCTGGTGAAGAAAGACTTCTGGCTCTCGCGTTGGTCGTTATGAACTCTATTGGGTACCCCCAGTGGGCATCTTCAGGATGTCTGACGGGTGCTAGGCATCAGGCACGATAACAGCAGTTGGAGCCCAGGTACTTGTGCCTTTTCATCTCCTGTCTCTACTTAGGAAGGCCTCAGAGGTCACCTTCCCTAGGCTCTCACCTTTTGCTTTGGCTCTGCTCCACAATCTGGCATGAGATCTCTTCTGGGTCACTTCTTAAAGGGCTCACTTACACATCTCTCTAATCCCCAACTTGTGCCTTGCCTTTCTTTTTGATTGCTGTTCTTATCCTTCTTTAATGTTCTTTAATTGTCTTCCTGTAGTGATTCTCTCTCGCTCTTTGCTCTTTTCTCGTCTCATCTCCTTCATCTCTGTTTGATCATTCTCTTTCACTCGACTATCTATCCTAGCCCCCTCCTCCACTCCGACCTCCACCTCCTTCATACTTCAACTCTCTGTGTTCACAATCTGTCTCCTAACCCCCACACATTCCCCTTGGCTAGCACTCCTAGCACATTATTGGACTGCTCATTAGGTGCTAGTGTGGGATGTGTGTGATGCTGGAAATGCATTGAAGATACAGGGCCTCCCTGTCCTTGTCCTGTAGTCCTTTTTCATTTGTGTTCTGTATTTTTTTCTGCCAAAGAGTCCATGTGCGACTCCTGGCAGTGCAGCTCTTCCTGTTTTTGGTTTGGTGTACAGACCAATGGGATACCCTTATGGCACCCATGGGTGGGGGTGCAACCCTATGCCCCTAGTGTCTGTTTTTGGGCACCTCTGGGTGGCCCACAGCGCAGGGTATGGGCTGGTGGCAGCTCCATGCTGAATTTGACAGGTGCTCTGAGTATCCTCCATTTTGGGATACCCCGGCCCTGCCATTGGAATCTGTTGATTCCTGATAGGAAACAAGGTGGCCCCTGTGGCCTTTTGCTTTCTATTGCCTGTTACCTTGTTTCCCCAAAGTCCTGACTCTGTCCCTCCCGCCTGACTGGCTGTTGGGTGGAAGTTCCATATATGGTGGTGTTGTGAGGTCCAGGCCAGACTGGCTGTAGCCTTCCCAGTGACTGTATGTTGTGTGTACACCCTGTGGGTGGGAACTGGGTGAATGGAGTGTGTGACCAATATGCACTTCTTGTTGTGGATGTCTGGTTTCTGGTGTTTGACACAATGCCTGAGACAGCCCTGCCCGAAACTGGTATGAATGTAGTGTGTAGTGTTGAATGTCTGGGTACTTTTCTCAATACACATTCCTTGTTGTGTCTGAGAGGGAGGAGAATGGCCTGAATGCACTGTATGCCTGATTGGCTGACTGGCTGCTGAATGCCCTTCTGAGTGATTGGTTGCCTGAGTGTGACCCAGCAGAATGAATGCGAGATCAACTAGTATATTTGGGGGCCTCTCACTGCTAGAATTCGTTCAGAAGCTGAAGTTGATACTTGAAGCTTATCCTTGAAGCCCAGCTGGAAGATTATTTGCTGTTTCATTTGCTTTGACCCGATCTGAAAGCTGCCAAGTTTGAGAACTGATCCGAGAGAGGACATGGTTAGGAGTCCTCTTCCTGTGCTCCGAGGGTCCATTGAGCACCGCTAACCTTTGCCGAAGCTCCCTGAAAGTCAGACACTCGACAGGCTGCCGACCGGAGACGGGGACCACCTAGGAGAACGAAGATAAGCACCGGACATTCCATCCACCGTCGTCGACCAGGGTTCGCAAGTCTGTTGTAACTGCTGGAGGCCCATCGAAGCGGTGTAGCCCAGAAGCGGGGACCGCTTGATGCTGTGCTATCGACGACCGGAGCTGCACGTGCCCTTTGCCTAAGACTTTTTTATTCACGAATGTGCTCATCCGCGCCGCCACCCGCCTTATCCCGTCGGAGAAGGCCAGGCTGTCGACGTGCCGAGGAGCATCCGCTAATGGGTTTCCTGCCACCCAAAGACCGTAGAGACGCCGGATGACTTGATGCCCTTACTGGGCCACAGTTCTTCACAAACTCTTCACGGTCCTGAACTCTCGACATCGAGGTGCCCCGCACGACTCTTCCTTGCAGGACGTCTTTGCTCCGTCGTCGACGAGCACCGCCAGGACTGAAGCTGCTGCCTCGATGCCGTTGAACTTCCATCGAGGATTCTCGACGCCAAGTTCACTTTCTCCGAGGCCCGATGACGATCCATGGCTCCTGCTTTAAAGGGAGTCACTCAAGAAGGATCCCTCAACGCCTCCTCAAGGAACTCTGCTATTCCAGGTACATTGATGTGGTAGAAACACTATAGAAGGAAATAAGACATATAGAACAATATATGGACTGGGCTTGTGATATAGCTTTACTTTACAGGTTGCCCAGGATGGGGGAGATCTCCACAAAGAACTGTGTCTAACGGTAGAGGCCACTATTCTGCCAATTGTTCTAATCAACAGTTTTCCCTCCTATATCTATTGTTGGTTATTGTGTGACATTAAGTGATTTGTGTGACATTTAACCAGAGTACAGTTGTTGCATTTTAATGAAATCTGATAATAATTGTGGTACCACTTAGAACTGTATATATTTTCCATTGTAGATTAACTGAGCACAAAGTGAGTTATTATGATTGTGTATAGAACTTTGAACCTTGATTATATAAAGACTGTCTTTTAATTAATACAGTGTGTGGGTGCTTGGGGACTACACTGTACTTAAGAACCAGCCTGCATGACCTCCTGAGAAGCTAGGCCCTGATTGCTCGTCCATTGCTACCAACAATAGAGAATCTTGGCTGGGGTCCTCTGTGCCTCTCCTCTACCATATAGAGTGCAGAAGTACAGACCCCCCTCTCCAGTCTTGACAATGTGCACCATGGTGTCCAGAGCAGGCTTCATTATTCTGGGGCGGCATGTATTAAAATGCCCTCATGTGTTGGGTTATGCAGTGAACTGCTACGTAGCTCCATGCAACAAAATTACATAACAGGCTCCCAGTAAAATGCAAGATCACGGTTGTATGTCTTGTGTTCAAGTGCCTGCACGACTTGGCTCCCGAGTCCTTAGAGCCAAGATAAGATCTTGTAGACCAGGCCTTTCCTAAGATGTGAGAGTTAGCTGTTACTTAAGATCCAGAAATGTGTCTACATTTAGCAATGACTGAAGTTTTTAATTTGTTGCCCCTTGCATATTGAATGAATTACCCCTCCCCTAAAACAAGTCAGATAATTATATTATTTTCTGTATAGCTCTCAAGACACTATGTCTGACATTCCTTTATCTTGAATTCATACTGCACCCTTTTCTCTGCCATATTGACTTTGTGACATCCCAGTGTGGTCTGTCATAGTTTAATTCTCATTTGTCGCTACGAGATTGTGCATCAATGTCACTGTATCTTGTTAAAAATCATGCTTCCTTAAATCTGATTGATTGTAGAAAGTGATTTTTAGTTTTACACAGCCAACATATGCTTTACAAAAAACAAGTACTTTTTCAAGCCTGAAATTTATGAATTGATCCACAAACTCAATAGCATTACAATAAATATGTTACCACTTAAAGATTATGCATGGGACCATTCTCATTGCAGTATGATTCCTTGTGTCTCCTAGATGACAAGCTTCTGCAATTTGTTGCAGGCTTAGCTTGTGACTCAGTCCATGTTTGACCTCTTGTCCTTTCACCTCATTCCTAGCTGTGACTCTCAGGCATGTGTTATTGTATTGCTCTTAATCTGTGTGTACATGGGTATAGATTCCTTGCACTGTAGCAAAGCAAGACTGTGACGAAATTACTACTGCTCTTCAGGAGCACACAGATGAGTAGTGGATACAACTCCTTCTCAGCCTAACACTACTACTAAACGGACAATGAACTCAGCCATATAATGAAGGTGTGGAAATCCAGGAAGAAGCCACATAGCGAGAACTGGGTGTCAGATATGTGGACGCTCTCTTGGTATGAGAAGACTCAGGCAATTCGACACATCGGGAAACTGAGTACGAGGAGAGATGGGGGTCATTCAGTGATTTATTTGGATGAGGTGTAGGCTTTGGTTTATTTTGTGGATATTGAGGTTGGGGGGTTGGTAGGGGTATATGTTTTGTCCTGTTGTTGTTTTTGTTGTGTTTTGTGTTGTCACGTCTTGTCATGAGATAGGTGGGTGGGGATGTTTTCGGATTTCCTTTTGAATAGCTGTTAATTTAGTAGTAATTTGTATTTTGTTGCACTGATGTATATAGAGTAATCTCTTGCTTGTTCCCATTCTGTTGTTATTCAGTTGTATTATTTTCTGTATAATTATTAAATAAAGTTGGAAAAAAAAATGAACTCAGTCATGAAGCTGAAACAAACCCACCTTTGGGTCCTACAGTAACATGGGCCAAGGACAGGGTATACTTATCGGGGTGGATGTGAGCTAGCAAAGGAGCATTCAAACAACACTATTACTGTTACCCAAATACAGGGTATTTAGTGATAGTCGCCTGGGAAAAGATCACCCAAGGGCAATTTCCCCAAATTTCCACCCCCAAGAAAATCAAGCACTTTCACCAGATATTCTAGGACTTGAGTTAGAATAGTAAATAAATACCCATCCTAGAATATGTGCGAGGAAGGCTTTTAAGGGTGCAGGAAAAATAACCGGCTACCTATTAAACAAAAAATAGACTTCAATCAAACCAAAAATATAGGCACTAATACCCACCCCTTTAAAGGTAGACACAGAATATGCAGACTTTGGAACGAAAGGATGCACTCTAGATCTGAAAACCAGTATGCAGGGAATAGGTTCTTCAACAATGTTTGAGTTTAAAGTATGTCTTTTAGCAAGGTAAAGTGTGGGGTCTTAAATGTCACTACGGCCCTTAAAACCAGGCCATCGAGACAGAACCACTATAGATAACCTTCAGTTGAGTTCATTGGGCTTGCTAGTATCAATCTGGGTGTCTGGGAGCTTTCTGAAGTGGTGATTCAGCACTGGGTTGGTGTGCATATCAACTGGGTCCAATACCCGGTCTGGTTCAACAAGCGGCAAGAGCACTTGGCATGAAACAGCTTGAGAGAGGCAGGCAATATCCAGGTCAGCATAGCTTGCAAGCCTTTTGAGGTGGGTGCCAAAGCCGTTCACTTGCCCCTGGTTTTCTGTGAGACCCAGTCCAGGGATAAGGTGAGTCTTTCTTCTGCCCTTCCCCGCAAGGACAGATGCCTCTTTCAGTAGACAGGTCCTTGATACCAGTGACTCAGAACAGAGGCAGGCCTTGTTCCAGCGACAGGCTACCCCAAATGGTCCTCTGGTTTGGATAAGGGGAGGATTTTTCTGCTCCCTCCTTGCAGTCTTTATCTTCACCTCTACCTCTAGGTCAGAGGACGTTGGGCAGACTGTACCCCAAAAAGGTTCCAATTTTTTTTTTTTTTTATTGTCCAAAGAATATTCAATTAAGGGAGTGGGGTTTCACAACCTTTCATGGACAATTTGCCACAACGGATTGCTCTATTACAAGCTTTCTGTAAAGGTCCAATCCTGGCTTCTGTGAAAAGAGTCTCTCCCTGGTGGTGGTCTTCCCAGAGTGCTTGTCTCCAGGAAGTTCAAAGGTGGCACAGGAAGTGAGTGGCCCAAGAAAACCCAAGATGGTGGAAGCCCTCTATTCATTGCAACTTCTCTCCTGGACTACTGTATGTCTCCCTACTCCCCTGTCTGCCTTACTTCAAAGGTATGCCAGTAGTTAACACCCTAGTATGACCTTTCCAGTGTCCTGGCAGGGCTTTCCTTTTAAGCAATGGCTGACGAGTTCCTGCGGTATGCCTATCGTCTAGCAAAAGATCAAGCCTTCCAACAGAGAACAAAGTGGCTGAACCCAAATGATCTGCCATGGGTGTAACTCCATCCCAGACAGTGGTACAAAACACTCGACACTGGATTGAGTCTCCACTCTAGAAACCGAGCTGACAATAAAATGACATCAGAAGGGTTGTGTTTATACCAACAGGCAACCATATTGACCCAGATGTGGCTTATATGTATGTATTATTTATTTATTCGTCAAACTGCCACCAGGCAGGGTCGTATAGCTTTATGTAATTAAAAACTGCTTTACTGCTAGTTTACTTTCAAAGGGATTGCTGTTTTTATTCC
The DNA here is from genome assembly GCF_040938575.1 of Ambystoma mexicanum. NCBI lineage: Eukaryota > Metazoa > Chordata > Amphibia > Caudata > Ambystomatidae > Ambystoma > Ambystoma mexicanum. Next base: position 83,072,084 of record NC_090941.1, read on the forward strand.
CAAAAAAGACCATTTGGAACTGTGACGAATCTAGACAATTTTGCCCTTATATCCAGAGGGGAGTGCAAGGAACTCATGGTCGCAACAGTAAAGACAGACACTGTTCAAGTGTGTTTATTAAGCTGTAAATGTAGGGTGGAAAAACGCCTAACCCCTAAATCTAAGATGGGAGCAAGCGTCGACCATCAAATGAAAATTGAGGCTGTCCTCGTGGCATCTTGTCAAAGTAAAAAGGCCCATACTAAAAAGAACTATTGGCAAAGCCTTACTACTAATTATAGAAAGAGTGTGGTATAGGGTTCTCAATAACGAAAGAAGTGTTCACAAATAATAAGCCAGGATGTGATTGCCAAGGCTCTCCCTTCCCCATGTTTTCTGCACAGGACAAGTTGGGTATCCTGAGCACAGCACACACTCGAGTTTTCCCAGTACGAGCCGACAATTCCACTCCAGCTATCGGTTTCTTCGATGGTTAAAGTCTCTTTTTAATAAAAAGTCTCTTGCGCCTTCGAGGGTCTTATAGATTCAACAAACAAAGTTTTAGTCCACAAGTACTTTGGGCGATGGCTTCACCCCTGGGTCCCCCTCTTTTGGGTGCAGGCCCCTTACAAGTCATATTTAACAATTTAATCAAACAGTTCATTTCTCAGTGAGCTTGGAGTGGTTACTTTCCACCCCTGGATCTCCCTCGCCCAGGCTCGGTCCCTATATTACAAACAGGACACTTAACTTCCCCTTATCTTGCAATACTTATTGCTTTCTCAAATCGTAATGTCTTTTTAAGGACAGGTTTCAGCCCTGTTTGTCAGCCTCCCTCTGCCGGGTTCACCCTGGCCACCTTTTGTAAAACAGTTCACTGTGGACCTCTCTCGGTAATATTTGCTTCTGTCGTCAAACTACTCATAGGGACTTCAGGCTTCATCCCTTTTTGTTAGCATCCCTCTGGCGGGTTCACTTTGCCAACCTTTACGAAACAGTTCACTTTGGAACTTTCAGACTTTTCCCCCTTCTCGTTAGTATCACTCGGCCAGGTTCATTCTTGCCAACCTTTGTAACACTGTTCATACGCTCATTTCACCAAGTGGGATTGGTTTCCCTCAGTTTCTCAATCATCTGTCGGTCAAAGACTGTCAGCGGTACAGAGGATTTTACAAGACCCCTGTATAACCACCTTGACCTCTTCTGCCTTTTCCCAAGGCCTTCTGGTAACGTTATTCTCCAGCATGGGGTCTGACATGGATTCACATGCTCATGAATATTCCCCGTCGTCAGGCTGGGAATCCTCGGTAAAGAAAAAATCAGTATCAGTTTCGTTTCTGATCTGTCTTTCTTAGTAGTAACCAATCACTGGTCTCTGGGTAATATTGCCCCCAGCCAATGACTGCCCTCTCCCTAAGCCCCTCCCCTGGAAGCCATCCTCAGATTTTTACCGCACGTTCAAGTGCTGGGAGTCCTCGTGCTTTAGCTCTCGAGTTTTTACTGCATTTTGCGATTTTCAAAGAGTTTAATCTCATTTTTACGGTCAATCGAGCCTCAAGCTCCACTGTTTCTACTTCCGATCATCGGGGACCTGTTTTGGAATCTTCTACGCCCCTCAAGGGCAAAGTTTTGTCGAGCTAAGCTTCTTAGAGGATTCCAGAAGATCTGAGGCCTACCTCGTGGACATGGCCCAGGACAAGCAAAGCTCGACACCCGGATCCAAGCTGTTCAGGAACTGCCCTGGATGCGGACTACATAATGTTTTCAAGGAGGACGAGCATTCGAGATGTCTCTACTTCCTTCATGAAGACAAAACGCACATGGAGAAGGGCTGTGCGTTTTGCAAGAACATGTCGGAACGGACCATGAAGGATCGGTGTATCCGCCTCGCCAAATGGCTGGAAGGAAAGAGCCCAGCATGTAAGAAGAAGAGGTCTGAGCGGTCTTCTAAGTCCTTTGAGGGCTCTCTGGCGACGGGGGCCCAACAGAAGGCAAAGCACAGAGTCCGCAGGCACTGGGAGCGCCGAAGGGTCGGGCTCCTTGGCTGCCAGGCAGGGCGCGCTTTCACTGACGCCATCAACCACGAGCCAACGCTCTGGCTCGGGCAAGAGAAAATCTGAGAACCCAGGTAATCTTCTGGAGAAGCCCCGGTCCATCTCAAAGACAGCCGAGGGGGAGCGAGGCGGTAACCCCCCCAAGGTGAAGGCCTCCAGCGTACCCAAGGTGGTGAAGGCCTTGATCCACCCGGCAAAGGCCTCTATCGAGGGAGTCATGGCGGCCCTGGTGAAGCCTGTGGAGGCTACGCCAGTCGAGGCGACCTCGGGGGCCCAGAGTTTCCCTGCCACCACGGAGGGAATCCTCTTTTCAGCCCATCGATAAGACCACCGTGAAGACCCCGGTGGAAAAAGAGGGGGGGGGCGGTGGCCATTACGGACACGGATACAGCCTCTGAGGAGGAGCTGGTTGAAGTCGTGAAAGGCCTCAACAAGAGTTTCGAGGAGGTCCGATCCCACGGGAGGAACCCCGAGGAGGCGGCCGAAGAGAGCGACGGTGGTGCCGACGAGGATCCCGTGGAGGAGGAGCAACCATTGCGCCCGTCACAACCAGTGCCCGAGCCTCAGGACAACTCGGTGGCCATTTTGATGGCAATCCAAACCTTATGCACCGAGATAAGGACGAGGTTGCCTCTACCCCCAACGGATGACCCAGCAGAATCGGGCCCGTTGGGGAGCCCTCCAAGCAAGCGGAGGAGAGTTCGTCCCCCCCCCGCCTTTTCAGCCCTTGCGGCCCGCTCAGCCTTCATCTCCTTCCCCTGATCCCAGGGATGGCACAGGAACAGAGACGGCCACGACGGCGACTGGTGACGGTGGTGACGACGGGATGGGCTTTCCATCGCCCCCCCATTGGGCCTCCCCGCCGGACGAAATTGGCTCCTTCCACGCCATGATTGGCAGGGCATCCGAGCTTTTCCAGCTCTGCCCCGAATAGCAGAAGGAAGGAAGGTTTTCCTCTATCCACGGCGCGAGGCCAAGAGGAAGACGGTCCTCGCGGTGCCGTTGCTTGACGACATCTGGGACAAGGGACTTGCCATCCTGAAGAACCCGTCCACCACACCTGTCATGAGAGATCGGTACGAGAAGAAGTACCAAGTCCCCGATTCTGCCCCTTTGTGCCTTAGGGCACAACCGACCCCGGATTCAGTCGTCTCGGCGGCGGCCAAGAAGAAAGCGGCAGGGCCGTCGGCTTCAACTTCAACCTCCCCACCTGACGCAAGGGAAAGAAACTGGACGCCATGGGACACGAGTCATCTCGTTGGCGACGATGATTAAGGCAACCAAAACCCTTGCGATTGTGGCCCACTACGACAGGGAGTTGTGGTACAAGATCGCTCCCCTGCTGTACTTTCTACCGTACGACAAGAGGGCGGAGGCCCTAGAGATCCTGCAGGAAGGTGAGGTGGCGTTGGACCACGCCATAACTGTGGCCACGGACATCGCAGACACCGGTTTCCGCCAGCTGGGCAACGGTGTTTGCCTTCAACAGCAGGGATGGCTCAAGGCAACAGATTTACGCCAGGATGTGCAGACCAGTTTTGGACATGCCGTTTGACGAGAACAACCTGTTTGGGAAAACAGTGGATGAGTCGCTTCAGGCCATCAAGGCTGACACTGAGACGACTCGGGCCTTGGGAGTTTTGCAGCAACGACGTCCGCCCTTTCGGATCTCCAGAGGCAAGCAAGGTGCCTCCAAAGGATTTGGAGGTGGCTCTTCTACGTACCGCCAGGCAGCCCGTTCCTCGTCGCAAGAAGCCTACAGAGGGCGCGGCAAGTCAGGAGGAGCTCGTCACCAAGGAGGTCAAGGTGGCAAGGCTGCCTCCAAGCAAGACTGAACCAGCCGTGGCGTCGGGCCCCCACCGGAGCACCCGGGTGGGAGGCCGGCTGGCGAGGTTTGTCGGCGTGTGGGAGTCCATCTCCACCGACCGTTGGGTGCTGGATGCCCTAGTCCACGGGCACTGTCTCGTATTTCTAAAGAAGTGCCCCCGCCTTCCACCCGTGGCCAGGAAGGAAAATCACATCCCTCAACTGCTGTTAGAAGTAAGGGCAATGCTCAAGAAAGGTGCCATCAAACTCGTCCCCAAGAGGCTCTGGAGTATACTAAAGATACTTCCTCGTCAGAAAGAAGACAGGCGGTTGGCACCCCATCCTGGACTTACGTCGGCTAAACAAATACATCAAGGCCCAGAAGTTCCAGATGGTCATCCTCCAGCACGTTCTGGGCAGCTGGAGGCAGGCGACTTCCTATCGTCGCTGGACTTGGAAGATGCTTACTTCCACATCCCCATTCGGAAAGGACAGCGAAAGTTCCTCAGAATCATAGTCCAAGGACGACACTACCAATTCAAGGCCCTGCCATTCGGATTGAAGTCGGCACCCAGGGTATTTACCAAGTGCCTAGCACCAGTGGTGGCACGGCTGTGCCTGCATGGGATCCACGTTTACCCTTACCTGGATGACTGGCTCATCCGAGCAAGGTCAAGGGAGCTCGCTGTCGAGCACACAGCGAAGACCGTCCAACTGCTCACGGATCTGGGATTCCAACCGGTGACAGTGTATGATGCAGCCGGAGAGCCATCTGGAAATGGAAGCCTTCGAGAGGGCCTTCCCCTGGTTCACAGGTCCAAAGTTCACAAACAGTTGTGATGTCTTCTGAAAACTTTGTGCGGTCCACGTAGAACTTCAGCGCTCTAGCTACATCCAGCGAGTGCAAAGTCCTCTCGGCCGTCGACGAAGGCGACGGGAAGAAAACAGGTAACACCAAGGGCTCGTTGAGATGGAAGTCCAATAGCACCTGGGGCATGAAGGAGGGATGCGTCCTCAGCACCACCCTCGACTCGTGAAAAGTCAAGTATGGAGGCTTGCAGGATAGGGCCTGGATCTCTCCCACTAGTCGTGCGGAGGTGATGTCCACAAGAAAAGCAGTTTTCCACGACAAGAACTTCAACAGTGCCGAATGCAGAGGCTCGAAATGCGCCCCCATGAGCCTGGCCAGCACCATGTTGAGCTCCCACACTGGGACGGGCCGGAGCCTTCACCGGCGGGAATGAACGGAACAGTCCCTTCATAAACTCTTTCACCGGGCGATGAGACCACAGAGATGATCGTCCCGTAGTTCTGGTGTAGCGGGAGATTGCCGCTAGATGTATTTTGATGGAGGCATGAGCCAGCCCCGCTTTGGCCAGCGACAGCAGGTACGGCAACACTTGAGGGGCCGTAATTCGCAGAGGGTTCTGAATTTGGTCTTGAAATTCCTAATGGGTGCTCAATTTGAACCTTTGCACTCTTGTCCTTTGCGACTATTGTCTTTCAAGAAGGTGTTCTTGGTTGCGGTTACATCCACTCGCAAAGTGAGTGAATTGCAGGCACTTTCATCTAAGACGCCCTTTACTGTGTTCCACAAGGATAGGGTTGTACTGAGGGTACGGCCTTCCTTTCTACCTAAGGTAGTATCTGAATTTCATTTAAGCCAAAAGGTGGTTCTTCCATATTTCTATCCTCCTCCTCGTGCTGGTAAGGAAGAGGAACGACTCCATAGGTTGGACCCTAGGAGAGCTCTGAGCTTTTATATTTCTAGGATGTCCAGGGTCAGAGTGGACAATCAACTCTTGGTGGTGTATGCTGGACACCGATTGGGTCAGGCTGTTACTAAACAGACTTTATCCAGGTGGATTATCCTCACCATTACTGAATCTTACCGATTCGCGGGCAAGTTCCCTCCTGAAGGGTTGCAGGCTCCTTCCACTAGGGGCGTGGCTACGTCCAATGCCCTGCAGCGGGGAGTTCCTATTAGGAATATTTGTGACGCAGCCACATGGGCTTCCTTCCAAACATTACTCCCTGGATACGCTGCATGGTCAAGATATGGCCTTTGGTAAGGCGGTTCTTCATTCTGCTTTCTGATTGGGTATTCTAAATTCTTTTCCCTCCTCCATTTTCTGGTACTGCTTTGGGAGTCTGTCAAAGATGTGGAATACATTGGAGGACACAATCCATTCGAAGAACAAGTTACTTACCAACTGGTAACGTCCTTTCGACTGGATGTTCCTCCAACATATTCCACATCGCCCTCCCAGCCTGCCCCTCTGGAGAATTTCCTATGCTATTGCAGCTTACGTTCCCACAAGGCTATATGTAGTCAAGCAGGCATTGGATATGTGCAGGTCACACGTTATGGAGGAAAAAACATAAACTGAGGCTACGGGTGCTGTGCGTCCTATTTATAACATTCGGTGACGTCGCCCTTGATGGAGGCCTTCGAGGGACATCGACCCGACGCCATCGACGCAGGACGCCCTCTGCCGAAAAAGTTTCCGAAGTACACAGCTGTGGACATTACATGTCGAAGATGTGGAATACATTGGAGGAACATCCAGTCGAAAGAACGTTACCAGTTGGTAAGTAACTTGTTCTTCTCGTCTCTTGGACTAAAATATCCAACATGTTGGTAATTGTAAGGTGGTAGAATATAATGATGGTGCAAACACAAGGCGCAGTAGTGGGTATTTTATAAAAGTGCACAATTTACGGTTCTGTCTTTGGCTGGGAACCCCAATTTACATGCAAATGCAATGAAAGTCACTTCCAGTCTGTGTCAGCAAGTTGTTGCTAATGTAGAAGATTCTGAAGGTCTTCCAGCAATTACGCACTGGATAGTTGACTGCAGCCCAGGTAAGACCACTACGCGAATCAGATGCTGGTCTACTCTGAGTCAGAAGGGGGGGGGCTCCAGACTTAGAATTGTGAAAGCCCAAGGTCATGACCCCCAAAGACGCCGAACTATGAACCCCCATCTTTGGCCCTGTGAGGAGACAGCATGACTTTTCAGGGCTTGATGACCCACGTGGTGAGCCATCTGTGAATGGATGTGCATGGAGAAGAGGAGCTCATTTTGTCACTGTCACTCAATAGGGCCTGCCAATCAACCCTTCTGGTCTCCATCTTTCCAAAGGTCTGGCAGTTGGGCCAGCATGTCATCAAGGCCCCAGTTTCAACTCCCTTGACTGCCAGTTGAGTAGATCAGCGGTACAAAGCCTTGTGCTAACCCACTGTGTTTCCGATATCAGCTGCAGTCTGATTCAGTTGTGGCTGCTACGTTCAGACTCAAGTAGACTACCCCTGGTGCCTATTTTATCTTGACCACAGAGGTGACATGCAGGCTAGATGGTGCTCAGAGTAAGGAGATTCAGTCAGTGTCCTTGGGTGTGTGTGTTCATCCAACACCGCTGCTGTCCTGGCCCAGTGCGACAAGGACTTATGGGAAAAGGTGCAGTCTCTCTTCGAGTTCCTCCTGGATGATGAGCAAAGAAAGGCTGAAGATCTGGTCCATCAGAGGATCCTGACCTATGACCACTTTATGCATGCTACTCCCGCCTCTTCGGATGCCACCTTCCATGGTATAAACACTGGTGCTGTACTCAAACAACAATCTACTAGACTGGACGACTGGCTGTTCTGGTCAGGCACGGAGATGGGCACAAGGAAAACTATGCACATGATAGTGTATGATCCGCATCAGTGAGCTTCTGTCTGAATGCAGAGAAGTTTACATTAGTTCCATCACACACAATATAGTTCCTGGGCACCCAAATAGATATTGTGGAAAGAGTAGTAAAGCCAAATGAGGCAAGAGGGGAGTCCCTGTGGATGTTGGCTTCCCAGTTAAGGTAGGCAAGAATGGTTCCTGTTAGGAAATGCAAGAGACTCCAGGGACTGATGCCCTCCTATGTCAGATATCGCTGGAAAAGACAAATCTTTCAGGCTGGGGAACCCATCTGGTGCATCTGCAAGTCCTGGGAGGTTGGTCTCTGGATTGGTCATCTTGTCACATCAACGTGCTGTAGCTGAGGGTGATCCACCTTGCATTGAAGGCTTCCCCCCAGGTGATCGCTCGGAAGACCAACAGGATCCCAACCGAAAACATGACAGTGATGTACTACATCAGGGGGCAGAAAGAACAAGTCATTGGCCTTGTCACTGGAGGCAGATATCATGTGGCGTTGGTGCCGCAGTCACCGGGTGCGGCTGTCAGTGGTGTACCTGGCAGGTAAAAAAGAACATGACTGCATACTTTCCCAGCAGAGAGCGAAGAGGCTGTCATGAATGTGAATTGCACAAATTGGTGGTGACTCTTCTATTCAACGAGTGGGGCCACCCGTTGGTCGATCATATCAGCACCGCAGAAAACCAGAACACCTGCCTGGGCTTCACATCAAGATACCATCATCTGGAGTCTCTGGCGGATGTGTTTTCAATCAATTGGTCATGAAAATGTGTGTATGCTTTTCCAGCGATTCCTCTGGTCCAGAGGGTTGTCTGCAAACACAAGGTGTGCACTGTGCAAAATGATCCTGACCGCTCCGATGTGGGCCATGCAACCCTAGTACCTGATCTTCTCCACCTATCTCTGGCGCCACACAAGCCAATGCCTCGCCGACATAACCTGTTGTCGAAGGAGCAGTGTTGGAACTTCCACCAAGATGCAGCCTCAGTCAGTCTAGCTGCTTGACTCCTGAAGAACTGGAGCCCAGCTGTCTGGCTTTAGAACAGGTTTGCATAGCCATTCTGGCCAAGGCAGGGGCGATCTCAACAAGGGACACATGCAAAGAAGTGGAAGAGTTTCTGCAACCGGTGTCTTCATTTGGATCTGCACCCTTGTCCTTTGCCAGCCCCATAGGCTGTTGCCTAACTTGCCAGACTCTTCAATAAGAGTTCATTTTTCTGCCATCATGGCGTGCAATAAAACAATGGCTGCCGATCTTTCTGTTCACTCTCTATGTGGTTAAGGAGTTCCTGAGGTGGCTGCTTCAGAGGTTCCCACTTCTTTGCAGGCCGTCACCGTTGTGGGAGCTGAACAAAGTCCTCTCAAGGCCTATGGGTCTGCAGTTTCAACCCGTACTGAAGTACTTGGCATCTCTGGTATGGAAGTCATTATTTTATTTTGTTTTTTTCTACTATGTTCCATGTTCGTGGATTGTTTCCTTGACTGGTTGATACTCTGTATTCCAAAGTATGTTTATCTATAAAAGGCCCAGTAGTGGGTATGGATTAGTTACTTACCTTCAAGTGTGTATCCCCAGTTGTGGTGTCCTTTATAGATTTATATGCCCACCCACTTCCTCAGAGAGGCTGTAGTTTGCAGTTTTTTCCTATTGAACGTGATTCAGGAATCTGAAAGGTAGCTGTTGGCTGTAGAATGTGGTCTGGCACCAATGGGTGCGTCCCAGTGGGCTGGCTGTGCATGAGCTCTTACAGGAGCAGCAGCCTGCTGACACAGCCTGGATGGACATTTCATTGCGTTTAAATGTAAATTGGGTTTCCGAGGGGTCCCAGCCAAAGGTCAGAATTATTATTTTTTTTTGTTGTTGTAAAGAACAACCTATCAAATTCACATTAAAAACATGTCAATAACATTATAACAATCACTTTACATTAATATGTGCATACAGTTAATTGAATAAAATTTAGTCTGCTCATTATCCGTACTAGTACAGCATCAGTCTTAACATGAGGCAATACGAACAATGAAATTCGTGTGAATAAAAGAACACATCTCTTTCATTCATTATATACATATTAAACATGAATTTCAAGGTAACAGACGGGGATGAGTTCCACTCATTGTACACATGTTATGGTGGAACGATAGCAACGAGATTTACAAGGTAATTCATATTTTAGGCTGGTAGTGGATAAGCGTAAATATTAAACTGTGTAGCTATTTTGACACAATATTAATCAATTTTAATGGCCTTTATTTCGACAGATCATAAGAGAATGTCATGGCCAGGTAATCGGCAATTAGAAGTTAAGTCTCAAATAATTTATTGTAGCTATATTTAAAGAAATCCGGTGGGCATTAAATAATATCATAAGCCACATTTGATGGGGGATAATTCGTGAAAGTATTAATTTCTTAGTGGAATTCGCTTGGTGCAGTGAACAACTAGATGTTCTAAAGTTTCAGTATGAGTGTTCAAGTTACAGAATCTGCGCGTAGTATTGGTTTCCTGGGTTCAATCGAGTTGCTAGGAATGCTTTTGTAGGCCATAAATTAAAACGCAGTCTCATTTAATGAGTGCGAAAGGTTTGTTTCTGGAAATCTCTGCAAATATGTCTGAATTTGATTAGGCAATTTAGGAACTAAGTGCCCAATGGTAAAAGCCTTGTATTGATTACATTTTACCCAGGTAATATTCCAATCACAATACCAACGGTTTTCCTTTGCACGATCAGGTGTAGAGATTAACAGTTTTTCTTCAATGTCTGCTTGCTGCATCATTTGAATGCATTTCAGTTTCCACGTGTCTAACAATGTATCCTGCTTCTTTTCTAAAGCAAGTGCCAATATAGGAATTAAGGTATGTTCAAACATGGGTTTCATTAGACATTTTCTGAAACGTATTAGGGCATGTCAAGACACAGAAGAGACACGAGAAAAGTCCCTGTTCGTGACAAACCACTTGGATAGAAAAGCTTTTTAGTTTGTTATGGCTAGGATTTTCTTCCAGAACGCTACTTCTATATAATCCCAGTCTGGGAGATTTTCAGGTAGTTTGGCCAGGGCCCCATTTGTTAGTACAAGTACAACTTTTTGTTTGGTGAAATGTATCACAGGCAGATAAGAGAATTTGCCATATTTTCGGTGCAATAATATGGCTTGGGAACACATCGATTGCATTTTATATTTAATTTCCCATTTGTATGGTGTGTCTGATTTATTATCATTGATGTTTTGCCCTTAGTATGTATCTTCATGAATGATATTTAGGTTTTGTGTTCCAATTCACCACTTTTTACAGAAGGTGCACTGCATTGTCTAGCTGTTCGATTTATGAGTGTCAACCAGTAGCCCATTTTCTGATGCATATTTTTGCAACATCTGGAGTTGTCTGTGCAAGCCGATAGGTGTTTGATCTACTAAGACCAGATTGTCTGCATAGATGGGCCACGCTTTCGGATGGTGTCCAATTTTAGGGGAGAATGCTTTAGTGGTGTCTTGGTGGATTTTTATGTCTCTGATGTAAATGTTAGAGAGTTGAGGCTAGAATGCATCCCTCTTTAAGACCACAGAATGTGCAGATGGACTGGGACAAGTTGTTGAGTTCTACTCGGATTGATGTATTAGAGTAAAATTGATGAAGTAACAAAAGTGTCGGGCGGACATCCTGCTGTATATATATATATATATATATAATGGGTTGCTTTGATAACAATACTTTTTTTATGGCTATATGATAAGTAAATTGATACGGGTGCCCAGGCCTGATACAAATCCGGATTGATGGATACCCGTAAGGGCTTGAGATTTCAACCAGGGATATCCAACAGTGCAATCAGCCAAAAATGTGATGGTTCGTTCCGATTTCCCTTTTTAAATATTGGAATCAATATTGATTGCTTCCGTGATGATGGTATAGCACTGTTATGTATAGCTTTTTGAAATATTACATTCAAAATCGATGCCCACTGTTCAGGATGAGCTTTCAAGGTAACATTTGAAAGTCCATCAGGCCCCTGTGCTCTGGAGGAGCTAAATTCTTTGATTTGAATAAGACTATCAGTGTGATCAATGATCAATGAATTTAATTCATTTTTGCATGGGCTCGGGATGGGATCAGCAAATATGGCGGTGAAGTAATCAGTCCAGGTTTGTTCACCTATTGCATTAAGTAAAAGTGATGCTGTACCAGTGTTAGTACCCTCCTTAAGCAAGCTCCATATCACTGCACTCGATTTTGATGCTAGTGCTGAGAGTCTGCGTTCTCAAGCTTCTTGAGCCTTAATTATTTAATGCTGTTTTAGAAAATGTTTATAGGTGTTACGAATGCTGGCAGCTTTTTTTTCTGGTCCTGGGCATTAGTAAATATAATGCCTTTTAATTCTCGCCTCATCTTTGCTTTCTTGTTTTTAATAACAGCATCAAGTTATTGGTCTAGATACAATTTGAGGTATCTTGACGAATATGTGGAGAGCATCTGTGTAAGATGGTTGTGTTTTAGTATCTGCTGTTAGTGAATCTTTGTGTAGTCTATCGAATAAAAATTCCAATTTGCATTTGGTCCATTTAATCCTGTTGCGCCCTTCTGTGAGTTCAAGTGTAGGTCTGTAATAACGTCCAGAAGGAAGAGTCTTCTGGGCCCCTACAGTTTGTAAGATGTTATGATCGCTGCCTGAGGTGGGAATTATTACGAACTTCTCGACATAATTGATTGCATGTGTCAATATGCAAACATAGTCTAGAATGGCTGATGACTTATCCCTCTTCCAAGTTGAGCACAGGAGAATATAACCCTCAACCATTCCGTTAAGCAGTGTAAGATTCCTTTCTGACGTTAGATTCGTCCACCTGGTACCACTTGGTGTTAACGTAAATTCATTATCAGTAATGCATCTTATATTTAAATCTCCAACAAGTAGCGTTGTGTACGAGTCTGATTAATTTGCTATAAGATCTAGCATTTGCTTAACATAATCAACAAATTCGTCATCAGTTATCAATATCACGGCTGGGTTGCAGTGCAGATTCAAAATGGCTGCGTGGGTCCCAAGAGGATTTGATGGATTTGAAAAATGAAGTTTTGATAGTTGTATATAGGGATGTGGGGAGGCCCATAATGATATATTACAATTAATTCCGAATGTATTCTGTCCTCCCACATAGTCCTCATCTTGTGATACATCTCTCCAGCTTTGCTACTTCGGAAAAATATGCGATGTCATTGCGCCAATGTCCCTCGAAGGCCTTCACCGAGCGTCAATGTCATCGTCAGTATAAATAGCGCATGCAGCACCCGATTTCTTCAGTTCTGTTTTTCCGAAAGCTTTCGCTTTGAGTTATTAACGGTGCACTTCAGTTTTACGCAAGAGAAATGTCGTCTTCATCGGCTCCTTCGACAGCAAAGTCTGGTTTTAAAAAATACCACGACTGTGCATCCAAAATGTTTATTATGGATCCTCACTGCGCCTGCCTGTGGTCTCTGAGCTCCGGGCACCGTTGTAGAGGAGGTCCCAGATATGGCCTGCACTCCAGCCACCCATTTTGAAATACCAGGAACATACTCCCCGAGATATGACGTATGAGGAGCAAATTAACCAACAGAGAGCAGCGCTAGTGCTCTGCCCAGTGCCCATCAGAAGAGCAATACCTGTTGAAGTTCCAATAACCAGACAACCATGGGCAGCACGGTACCCATTGAGACAACCGTACCAGCAGCTGACACGAAATGAAGACGTCTTACAAACTGTCCCTGAAGAGACCCAAAGGCCCCTTATTGAAGGCGAATGATGACGACACAATGGCCCAGACAGATTTACAGATGAACGAAACAACCACCAAGGGATGACACACAAAGATGAAATTAGATGAATAAAGATGTAAAGGATTTTAAAGGAGACAATGTTGAAATATAAAGAAACATAAACATAAAGCAGGATGGAAATATGCAACTGGCTAAATGCCTGTAAATAGGCTTAGAACGCAAGAAACTAAGGAAACGGTACTGCTTGCTATGCTTAGTAGAAGAATAGAGCGGCAAGCGCCAACTATATATCTACCTCAAACGAAGCACATTATACAAGTGCAACTCCATTTTACAAAAGCAGAATTAAGCCCAGAATGGTAGGGGTCAAAACAAGCCAGGATTTATATACCAGCACAAAGCCAGACGAAAGAGCGGAATCGAAACTTAGCAAGAAGCAGCTCATGCCTGGGAATTCAAGGTCACCCAAGAGAGGGAGGAGAGGAGCAACTTCAAAGAAGCGAAACTTAAGAGCATAGCAGCCAGCCAGTGAAGGTCGAGATAAAGAGGCCCAAGCAGGTGACAAGGCTAAAGGAAGAATCAAATAGACACATAGAGGGAAAATGAAGCAGATACATGGTGTACTGACATGTGACCAGCCAAGCGCGAAGAGGTACCCACGTATTATGTCATCCAAACCCAGAGGATGCCATAACTTCTCCTGATAAGAAGCTATAGTTTCGAGGCCATCCTCTGCCAACTAATTGGCACAAAGCCTTAAAGTACTGATTGATGGAAGGGAGGCAGGATGAATCTTGGGGCACAATGCACCTGGGTGATCATTCTGCAGCTGCTAATTAAAGTGGAGATTTATGCCTAGGGGTGTAACCCACCCAATCGCAATGGACCAAATAATGAAAGGTCCTAAAAATAGTAGAACCAATGAGACATACTTTTAGTGATGTCTGACATGAATGATGTAGAGGGGGGGGCGTAGACGCCCACCCGATAAGTTATCCAATCCTCACACTGTTACCATATACAGATATAGTACCTATACTTAAGTTTTCTCTTTAACCAATAGAATTGTATGACAAACTTTTGAATGTTACACGTCAATGATGAGGAGAATGTGCTATAACTATTGCTGACTGAATGAAGAAGGGGGAGTTGAAGCGAGACGGGCGATCGCATCACTGATGATTTCTTATTGTTTCCCCGTTTTTTGTACTTGTCATTAAACAGACTTCCCTTTTGCCAAACCATTGAATTGTCCTTATTGATTGATGTTGGAGTAAGAGAATCCCGCACCCCATCCACCTCAAGGTGCAGCTATCTCATCTTAAAGTACTTTAGGGTGAGCTCTGATCCCATGGGCCCGTCAGAGGTCGCTCCGCCCTCCTGTACACTTGGTAGCGGAGAGGATGGTTATTGACCATCAATTATTTGTTATTGATAAAATAAGACGCCTATTGACCGTCGACACAAAGTAATTCTAGGTCTTCGGCAATATCACGAGTCCCCTGCCATTTGGCCGAGTAGACTGTGAAGCTCACTGTGGACAATGATAGTTTAAATCTGTCCAAAAAATGCAGTATGTCTGAAGGGACCCATTTTTAAAACATAAACCCTTCCATTCCTACGGGCAGCGGAACAGGCGAAAGACTAAAAGAGGTGATAACGGAGGCGGTGATCCCGAGGATCCAGAGAAGAACCATGCGAGTGGTGAGTGAAACAAAAAATTGAATGCTTTGGCAAATGTCATAGGCATTAGAACAAGTAAGGGAAAAGGTAGCGGAGGGAGGTGGAGAAAACAAAATAGTCAGAAGTAGAGAAGACTATATATATATATATATATATATATATATATATATATATATATATATATATATATATATATATATATATATATATATGGGGATAATGACTTGTGAATAATTGAATAAAAAGAAAGAATACTGAGGTAGACACCCGAGAAAAGAAAGAATACTGGTGTAGACACCCGAGAAAAGAAAGAATACCAGGGTGGACACCCGAGAAAAGAAAGAATACCAGGGCGGACACCTGGGAAGAGAAGAGGATACCAGGGCAGACACCTGAGATAAAGAGAGAAGATACGCCTTATTCCTGCGCTCTAACATAGCGGTTAGAAGAAACGTGAACTCAGAGCCCACATAATAGGGGACGACTAGGCTACTACCACGTTTAAAGACGTTGTAAAAGGGGTTCGTTCCAACTCCATGTTGGGGTACAAATTAGAGGCAGAGATATTTGTGTCCTATTGATGTATGTCAAATGTCTGTTGTACATGTTCTGTTGTATGTCACATGTAAGGCATTTTGTCTTGTGTTGGTTGAAATCAAGTAGGGTTTTTACGCAATTCTATAGTTGAGGGAATCGCACATGGATTGATGTTTTTGTGTAAAATTGGTGATAAAAGGTTTTGGCGGGAAAAGATTGGATTGGAGCTTGCAGTATTTGGTGCTCACTCATATTGTTGAGAGTGTTGAAGTTGCATGAAGGTATTGTTAGAGACAGATTTAAAACATGGAAGACATTACTCCATTAGCACACCTATGTAAACAACTGTTGAAACATGCCCCAAGCCTAAGAAAAATAGTACCGAGTAGGTTAAGGGCACCGCCCACAAGGTGTTTATGCTGTGGCCACAAAATGGGTCTTTATCTAAAGCCGTCTTACAACATATGACGACTTACTTGCATGTGACGTGTACAGGCAACAAACTAGAGAAACACCTTGCTGTTCTAGATCTTTGGAAAATGTTCGAACAGTCGAAGGAAGAAGAGCCACCTGCTGACTGGATATTAAACGTATGCACGGAGGGGGGTGAGACGCCTACCGCGCTACCTACCCTGCCTGAAACAGAAACCGAGGGAAGTAAGCCTGAGGGACTCTACCCATTAAGAGAGCTTAAGGCAGCCACGGGGTATAGCAACCCAGCATATGAGTCGCCTACGTACAGTAGTGACGAAAATAAAGGGAAGGAGCAGGATAAGATTCTTACCTCCGCAGTCCCGAGGGAGAAGGAGAGACGCGATGATGAGAGGAAGGATCAGGCACAGACAAGTGCATCTCTCGATAAAGAGAGAGAGGGAAAGAAATGGAAAGGAAGTGAAAACAGAACTGATGAGGTAGCATTCGCAAAAGACAAATGGATGGGAGGACATATATTGTTGAAACTCGATGGAAAAGGATGTGATGATGTGAGACCTAAAGAGAAGTCAGATGAGGCACAGAGAAGGAAAAGGAGTTAAGAGACAAAAGGATAAGAAGGAAAGGTAGGCTGAGGCGATAACAGCTATATCGCGAGGAGCAAGAAAAGCAGCTCGATCGCAAACGGAAAGCAGCCTATGACCAATACAGACAGAAACAGCTAAAGTTGGAAGAGCAAAGGTACGTGAAAAAAGGATAAGGAGACAAAAAGATGAGGAAGCTCGAAGGGCAGATGAACGTAGAAATGAAAGGAGAAGGGAAGAAGATAAGGTCAGAGAAGAGGCGAGGAAGCGCAAAGAATTCGATGATGACATTGAACGTAAGCGTAGACACAGGGCACGCAATCTCGAATATCTGGAGCGGGAAGTTAAAAAACCCAATCCTGTTGTAGAATGGGAAGACATTGAAGAATATTTTCCTGCGTACGACTCAGTACCAGGCATGACCAGGGCAAATGTTGAAGATGACTTCGACACGAGAAGCATCGGGGAAAAGATCGATAAGATATATGATGAAATGGGGCTAGAACAAATATCCCAAGGAGTGGGGGAAGACGAGTGATTGGAAAGCACTCAGCTGTATGACACTGAGGATGTCACCCAAAGTAGTGGGAGCAGGAGACTGTCCTTGGACAGACTGGAAATCAGTAAAAACGATGATGACACAAGGAGTTGCGTGAATTGGGAACAATCAGTGTCCGACTCCGGCAAAGAGATGGAGTGCGAGACAAATAAAGAAGGGAGACGGCGCGAAAAGCGGCTCCCAAGGGACAAAAGGGTGAGATGGTCAGACGCTGGCGAGTCCGTACCGAGGACATCAGTCTGCCGCTCAATCCAACCATCATGAAGGGACACCCCATGGTCAGAGGGGGGTGTCGGCACCCGACTATGCAGACAGGTTGAGGACATTGCCAGGCAGACAGCGATGCAGGAATATTACCCCAGCTGTATACAGGAGAGCTACAGGGGAAGAGAAAGAAGGCTGTGCATTCCAATCTCCGCTATTAGAAAAGGGAGAGCAAGACCGCAATATATTCCATGGCCACACATGAATCGAGAAAACTTGAAAAACAAGTTTGCAATGCTGACATCGGGAAATGGATACACGAGTTAGAAAAAATGACAGGAGGCGTCACATTAGCTATAGGGGACATTAAAGGTCTCTTGATCGCCATACTTGGTGAGAGAGCAGACGATGTGTGGACACGGGCAGGGTACCCTGGCGTAACCATAATCAACACTGCACACGATGGAGCGCCATTTAATAATTGCAGAGCAGCTGTATGGAAAGCGCTACGAGTGCTTTACCCGGACAGTTCCGATATGGGAGCTATAATGACTCGGAAAATGAAGGAGTCAGAAGATCTGTTGATTTATATCCAGAATTTCCAATGTGAGTTTAGAAATTACCCTACGAAAGGATAGATGGTATAAATAGTATATTATGTTGGCCTAAAACCAATCGCATCATATGCCCTACATCGCAAAATACAGAATCGTCAGCATAACCAAAGAGCATCCATTTTGTTCCCGCAAGATTCACCATTTGCTTTTCCTTGCCTTTCTGTTCAAACGCTTTGGAATATGTATTTCATTTCTACACGAAGCAAGGCCACAAGTTACATGTTGAGAGACCGGCCCAGACAGGAATGCCACAGCAGTAAAGAAATACATTGTTTTCCTCCCTCACAAGTCCTTGAAGGCAAGCAGAGAGGCATTTAATCACCAAGCCAGGTGCCGGCCGGTCTCGCTGAAACTGTAGAAACAGGCTGTTAAAGACATTAATTATACTCTAACGGCCCCCCCCTTTTCATGCCCTCTTAGATCAGGCTGACCCCTAGTTCACAAATAGATACTAGAAGATAGAATGCTTTGGAATGTGTCTCTCCTACCAACACAGTTTGCTCGCTAAACAAGTACTCTATGTTCTCCATAACCAAGAACAATGTCTGCTTACTGCAAAGTGTAACTGTTGCTAAACCAAGTAATATAGGTTAAAGAATAACGTGTCATATTTGTCAGAATTGTCCATCACCGAACTCCAGCTCAAGCAGATACGTTATGGGCAGGTTTGATGTGTCACAAACAGATTGTACGATTGTCTTTTTGTATATATGATGCTGTTGTAGAATGCTCACTCTCTTGCGTCTCACGAGGTCTGGGTGACACACGGTGCGAGACGTGAGATCCAGTCGGCCGACTGAGAATATTTGCTTTGCAATAAACCCTAGTTATTGGGAATTGAACCTTGTGTTTGTCATATCAGTTCGTGTATGGTGATTGTACCTTGTTTCCATGCACAAGGGTCTTCAGGGCCTAGCAAAAATGGCGCCTGAATAGGCACCCTCCCACTTTTGCTCCATCGTGTATGTTGAATTTGAAGAAGGCAAAAACGAATCGAGGACGAGGCCGTCGAGCCGGCATCGAGAGGTGTTCGTGTCGCCCCTGTGAAAGTGATGAGAGACTCCTTTTCAGATCTGTACACAACTGGCCCCTGATCGATGCACAGCGGCCAGAGAGCAAGAAGGCGAGGGTCCTGAAACGAGGCAGATTTAGCCAGATACGCAGTCACGCCGATCCTTGGTTGTGTCTGTATATGGACGAATTGCGTCTTGAGAGACGAGCTGATTGATCAGGTTAGTCGTGCCCTGATTTTTAACAGCCCTGATATTGGTTGAGAGTTGCTCTTGCAAGATCAAACGCCCAGGGTAAGGTACGAATATGGTCAAACATGCCTGGGAAATTGTCTTCCTGTCTAGTGGGATTTTTCGACTGCGGTAGACAATCTTTGGAAACTGGCCAGGCTGCGCCACCCGTAGGGTCGCCAGCGTTTGAGATGTATATGGAATAGGAGTGATCATGTTTAATGAAATTTGGCATAGGCAGACCAGACACGTAGAAGATTTGCAATGGCCGAAAGATGGGACTTTTCAGATACCCCGAATAGAGCATTTGGAATCAGTACTGGTATGCAAGAAAGCACGCCCGCGACATTTGACGTCATAAGAGACTGGAGGAAAGAAGCTAACCTCTGTTTAAGAAGTAGAGAGAAACATGCACGAAGACATAAATCAAATGCAGAAAAAGCGGCAGAACTAGAACAGAAAGAATGGGATGAGGATATCAGAAAAGGGGATAGGAGTATTCAATTGGACATACAAAAGATATATCCACAACAAGAATTACATGCGTCAGATGAACTAATAAATAAGATATTGAGTGAAAATAGACACAAACGCCCTCAAAGCAAGAATGACATAATTGCACTAGCACCCATTGCTCCACTTCAGTTGCCAACCCCCCTTCCTGTTCCAACTGTACCATCTCCCCCTGAACACTTGATCCCATTTCCCCCTCCACCGACAGAGTATGAATTAGCAGCTATCGGAGCAGGCAGCTCTGCAGAGGCGGGGCCTGCACAGAGAGGAAGCACCAGAGTAACCCATAGTACGCTTAGCAGGAAGAGGAGAGAAGAACAAACGTATATTGAAGGAAATTACGAAAACTCCACGCTGAGTACAATGTATGACTATAAGAAGCTTGGTGAAAAACAGGTACTGTCAGAATGCATGGGAGAGGATCTTATGAATAGATGGAAGCAATTACTTGGTATGGTAGCACCACAGAAGTTGTGCCATCTGAATGCTGCTTCTCGTATGAGTATGGGGAAAAGTGAGGCAGAAATAAAAGAGCACATAGACAGGCTATTTCAGTTTAAAGATGAACTTGCTGAATTATATGCAGAGATGTTTACTGTTCCTGGGTTTTGGCACCAAGAGATAAAAAGAGGGAGACAAGAGGTGACACCTTATGTCGTGCGGCAATTTTTTCCACCGTCAAAACCTGTTAGTGATGAAATGAAAATATGTACACGAGAGGCGCTTAGATGGATTACGTATGCTAGCATCCCTATAATGGGGGTGTATGATACGTTTGAACAGTATACAATAGAAATGCAAAGGAAGGTATTTCAAGTGATGGCTGAGTACTTGCAAGATAAATGTACTGCCCTATCCCTCGATTTAGCTATAGTGCTTAATGAGAACGAAGGAGGAAACGGCCAGTTCGATATTTCCCTTGAGAGAAGTCCCTCCCACTTTTGTGCCAAAAGTAGAAGTTCCTGCTGCTGATGGAAATCCACTGAGCGTAATAGAAGCCCATTATACAGCACAGTATGTACATGTCTCTTTTTCTAGACAAGAGGTGAATAATATAAAACAAACAATCCATGATTTGAGAAAGAATCCGGCAGGATTCAATAAATAGATTCCTATCTGAAATCGTCAATTTTTACAATGAGTGATATTGACCTATTATTCCCTGTGATTCTCCCCGTAGATATATGGAAGCAAATTAGGACTGTAGATGACATTGAAATTCTGGGTGATGCATGGGAACATTTGATAAAAGAGGATATAGACAGAAAAGCTGACGAGAAACCATCGCCAGCCCTGTCAGCATTGCTAGCACGAATAGTACAGAAATGAAAGATTTTGGTGCCTGAGAGAAGAATGATCTGGGACAAATTAACTGCATGCGTGCAAGGTAAAGATGAATTAGCTACTGATTATTTTAATAGATTTGAAGAAGTGTTTGCAGATTTTAGTGGTCAAGATTTAAGCACTGAACTGGGGAAGAGACTATTTGTTGACAAATATGTGAGAGGGTTGCTACCGAAAATTCAAAATTTAATAGACGTCTGAAAGTGCGTGGCAAGGTAAATCACAGAGTGAAGTATTACACATGGCACAATACTATGAGAATAGAGTAAATACAGTGAAAGAGAAATAGGTAAGGGATAGAGTGAATCTAAAAACAAGAGTGTTACTGCAACAGGTAGCGAATAATAACAGGGGCAGAGGAAATGCACAGATGAGAGGGAATTACTCTAACATGCACGGAGGTCCAATCGGACTAAATCAATGTGCATATTGTAAGGAAGCAGCCCATTGGCGAGCACAGTGCCCACATTTACAGAATAGGAATGGAAATGCCCCAAGAAGACAGAATAGAGGTCGCCCGGGAACACAAGGGCAAAATAGAAACACTAGGATGCCACAAAATCAGAATAACCAAGGAAATAACAACTCAAATCAGAACCAAAAGCAACACCAGCAGAATGGTCCAGGAGAAGGGAATGTTTTTGATACTCAAATCAAATACATATTATTCTGGTGACTTTACATCGGATGATGTATTGTTCAGCTGGGACAGCCCAAGACAGGGGTTGGGACCAGTGTCTATTCCCGTTGATCAGAAAGGACCCTACGTAGAAATTAAAATTGGGAATAAGGAGCACACCTTTTTAGTGGACACAGGTGCACAGAAGTGCTCAATAGACCATCACTTGGTTCCGGAGATACCACTGTCAGGGCAAAAGAATGTTTCAGTAGGGTTTGCAGGCACTCCAGTAATTAGTCCAGTGTCACAGTCAGTACCCATAACACTAGGTCCATTCACTGAGTCTTGCCCGTTCCTTTTGACAAAAATTGCGGTGAGAATTTATTGGGTTTAAATTTGTTGAAAAAATTAGGTGTGGTTATTCATTGCTCTCCTGATGGAGTGTTTTTGACAATAGCACCACAAAAAATGCCAGCATCACAATTTTTGTCCAAACCATTACCAAGTGAATTAAGTAACATACCGACTTGTATTTGGGCGATGAATGACAATGATGTTGGTTGTTTGAAAATAGAGCCAGTGAGAATTGTTTTGAAAGAGGGAGTCACATTGCCATGTATCCCACCGTATATAATTTCAGTGGAAGGAGAGAGAGAAAGCATTAAAATGCATTGTTTCTGGTTTGGTTAAACGAAACGTGATTGAAGAAATTACTGGTACCACTCGCAATAGTCCGATTCTCCCAGTTCATAAAAAAAGAGGAAATGAAATACCATATTGTTTTATAATTGATTTGCACGCATTAAATAAAGTAGTTGATCCCCAATTTCCATTGGTCCTAGATGTCACTACCATTTTGACAATGATTCCAGCCTCTGCTTCACATTTTAGTGTTGCAGAACTTACGAATGTATTTTTAGCATCCCAGTACATCAAGAGAGCAGATATTTATTTGCTTTCACATAAGGAGGACATTCTTTCACATTCACACGAATTCCACAAGGCTACACTGAGAGTCCGAGTATTTATAGCAGAGCATTAAAAGAACAGCTAGCCATGTTAGAATTGCCAACGAGTTGTGTACTATTGCAGTACATTGATGACCTGTTGATTGCTGCCGACACAGCAGAAATTTGCAAAGAAAGTACTGTTAAATTGTTGACACATTTAAGCACATGGACATAAAGCGTAATTAAAAAAATTCCAGTATTGTCGAAAGGAAGTGGCCTATATGGGCTACCTCCTTTCGAAAGAGGGAAGTAGACTGACACCAGAATTGGTAGGACGCATCTCTGGTATGCCTATTCCAAAGACACAGAAGGAAGTCAGAGCCATAATAGGCATGGCTTCATATTGCAGGCAGTGGATTGCCAAATTTGCTATGATTGTGAAACCTATGGTGGCATTGACAAAGGAGAGTGTTGCTTTGCCTTTGCCATGGAGTGAGCAATGTCAGAATGCATTTGATCTGCTCAAAGTTGCGTTGTGCTTAGCTCCAGTTTTGGGCACACCAAATTATGAAAAGGATTTTAAGTTATTTGTGCATGAAAATGATGGCTGTGCGCTGGCTGTTTTGACTCAGGAACAAGGAGGAAGAAATAGGCCATGTGGTTATTTTTCTTCCGTGCTGGATACTGTTGCATGCGCTTTGCCGTGCTGTTCGCGAGCTGTTGCTGCGGCTGCCGCCTCAGTAAAACAAAACGAGGGAATGGTTTTGGGTCACGCCTTAACTTTGATGGTGCTCCACACAGTAGACGTTCTTTTAAATAGAATGCAAACACAACATCTTACATCAGCTAGATTGACTATAGATACAAAATTGTCCTCTTTGCACCACATATTCAAATTCAGAGATGTTGCGCTTTGAATCCTGTAGAGTTAATGCCCCCTCCCAATGAAGAAACGTGTGAGAAGAAATCACCACCCCATGATTGTATAATGGTTACTGAACAAGAAACAAAAGGGAGAATTGACCTAACAGACACCCCACAGAAAGAGCCAGACGGAGAACTGTTTTGTGACGATTCCTGTTTTAAATTGCCCGATGGCACATCAACTGCTGCATATGCCATCACGACACTGAAGAGTATTGTAGAGAGCGAAAGAATTCCATACAATTCACCACAGGCTGCAGAGATAATAGAATTGACAAGAGCATGTGAAATTTTGGAAAATTTGAATGTAAACATATATACTGACAGTCAGTAGGCATTTGGGATGGTGCCCAATTTTGGTCGACTCTGGGCTGAGAGGGGTTTTCTAACGTCACATGGAACCAAAATCCAACATGGTTCTATGATAGCAAGATTGTTGTCTGCACTCATGTGTCCAAAGCGACTAGCAATAATGAAATGCGAGGCGCATAAGAAAGTAACATGTAACGGTGGAAAAGGAAACACATTTGCAGACAAAATTGTGAAACAAACTGCCACTGATCACGTTCAAAAAAGTTTATAGCACAGTCAGAAGAAGTGCCCTGCATGATAGAAAATGGGATTGCCACAGTCAAGGAGATGCAAACAGAAGCAAATGCAGATGAAATAAAAGCATGGGCTGAGGGCTCCGCAGAATTAGACGTAGAAGGTTGCTGGGTGGACAGAGAAAGTAGAAAGTGGATGCTGCCCAACTCCTATGTAACCGCAATGTCCAGCATGGCTCACAGCCCCAAACACATATGTGCTAAAAAAATTATTCAGCATTTGACCACAGTATGGCAGAACCCACACATTAGAAAAACAGCTGAAATGCTAGTCCAGAATTGTATGACTTGTCTGCAACATAATATTGGAAAAGGAACAACTACTCCAACAGGTAGTTTTGCCCCCCCCCTCTATACCCTTTGAAGTCATCCATTTTGATTTCATAGAAATTGAAAGATGTCATAACCTAAAATATATCCTGGTGGTAGTCTGTGCATTCAGTAAATGGGTGGAAGCATACCCGCTTAAGGACTGTACAGCAATGAGCACAGCAAAAGTGATGCTAAAGGAATATTTCTCTAGATTCAGCCTGCCACGGGTAATATGGTCAGACAACAGCCCGCATTTTGTTGCCGCTGTGATATTACAGATTTGTACAGGCCTTCAGATTGATAAACAATTCCATTCCACCAGACACCCTATGAGTGCCGGTCTTGTTGAGCGCCAGAACGGCATCTTGAAAAATAAAATAAGTAAAATCTGTTCAGGGAGTCAATTGAAATGACCGGACGTGCTGCCCTTAGCTTTGTTGTGCATGTGCACATCTCTGCAAGCAAGGACTGGACTCTCCCCATACGAGATTGTAATGGGGAGACCTGCAAATGTTTGGTGCGCACCACAGCCAAGGCGCCCGAGTGAAGTTGAATACCCTTTGCTTAGTACATATTGTGACGTGTTAGCGCAGAAACTTCGTTTGATTCATCAGCAGGTGCAGGAGGCTCTTCCTGTCAGATACACAGGCCCAGGGCATTGTCTGCAGCTGGGCGAATGGTTCCTGTTAAAAACTTAGAGAGGAAGTCCTCGCTCACACCCAGGTGGCGGGGGCCGTATCAAATTCTCCTGGCAACGAAGACTGCAGTCCGTGTGGATGGTCGTAAGGTGTGGATCCATGCCACCCACACGAAAAGAATTCCATCTCTGTTGAAAGAAATGCCTGATCCGGACGACAAGAAAGAAACAGCTGCCCTTGATTTGAAAAACACCATCACCAGTTCTCTGCCACAAACACTGCCTATGCCTGAGGAAAAGCCTGAGAAGATTGCTAAAGAGGAGAAAGGGTAAATGTACCCCAACTTTGCCCAGCTGAACCTGCATCATCACAGGCCGACATAAAGCCTGCTTCATCAATTGCTGCACCACAGGCTGACACTGAGCCTGCATCTGGAAGTGCATCTGCACTTTTTTATTATCACACAGTACCTGGAGCAATAAGGTACAACCTACGTTCTTAAAATCGAAAGTGATCTGATCTACGTGTTTTGTTTTTGCCTCTATTCCCATCACGGATGAATTGGAAATCAGAGGCCTAGGGAAGTGGAGCGTGGGGGCTGTACCAATCTACATCAATTTAGGAGCTCTGGAACGCAGCTTCCCGGTGCTATCTTTGAAAAATCCATTTGTTGGTCACCCCGTGCGAACAAGCGGGGCGCTTATGGTACAAAGGCAATTGATGTCCGCTCTGGAGTCTTTTGAGCAATGTGCAGAGGCACGATAATCTTGCCACATGTTTAGCAATCCAGGCTGCTGAGAACTGGCCTAGACACTTTTCTGACCTCTTCGAACATATTGGTGTTTTAACGGGTGCTGCTGTAAGTAAGTATTCACGACGAACATCGTTGGAGAAGAATTGCACAGAATGCCCATACTTGCTTCTGTTATCTCCTGCACCAACACTGATGATGTAGTAAATATAGAGACTATAAAAATGTCTAGACGAATTTGTTGTAGAAAATTCATGCTAATGATTATATTGCTACTTTGCATTCTGAGTACACTGATCCCAGTGTTATTGTATCTGGAAAGTTTTCATCCATTGAATTCTCTTTTGCCTGCCTCCAAAGCACTTGTCACAGACAGCCCAGTTCATGTACTCTCTTATACTCTCCCTCCAATAGAAGAAAGACAAAGGGAAGGTTATGGTAATAACACGTTGCTTTTGATAATGAATATGACTCTCTGTCCTGAACAGAATGAACTGCTGAATCTGCTCCCATTTACCACAGCATGGCGGTAGAAGGAATGGGTTGGTATGTACAGCCATTGCCCCTCAATACAGCATGCTATGCATCATTAAGTGCACTGTTTTATGGGAAGTGGAATAAGAGTGATACGGGTCAGTTAGATGGAACAAACATAGACGAGTTTGAAAAAGTGGTTATGGAACCTGTAGGTTGTTCCATATTTAACAGAGCATGAGTGATAAAACCAGTGGTGGTAAGTCCAGTAGACAGGCTGTATGTGCCTTATAAGTCATCTGTAATTACGTTTCACATGAACCCAGTAGGTTATAAGGACGTAGTTCCACCCTTGTATACAATAAATTCCAATCCTTGCACTCTCCCATTTTGTCTACGGAAAAAAGGTTCCTATTCAGTAGGGACATTCAATAGATGCATGAATACTGCAGTACTTGAGAGAGAAGAAGAACCAATATATGTAGGTGATCCTCTTTATTTTATATGTGGAGAAAAAGCTTATCCCTGGTTGCCTAGAAATTGGGGAGTGACGTGTTCCCTAGGGATCCTTTTTCCAGGTGTATTCCTTTTCAGAATGTCAGACATATCCAAATTATCCAGGCCACGGTGGGATGAGACAGGATTAATTGCGGAAGATATAGGAAAATCATTTATACCATTTTGGGGCCAATCAATAAATTCCTGGAATATACGAAGATTGTCCAGAATTTTTGAAAAAACGATAAATGGAACACGACATATTGTATAATATGACCCTAGAAGAAAAGGCAGTTAGATTAATGACACTTCAAAACAGAATGGCTCTTGATATAATTTTGGCCGACCGTGGAGGTGTTTGCAAAATTGTGGGGTCAGCGTCCTGTGTATTTGTGAGTGACTCCTCCCCTACGATTTTTGAAGCAATAAAGAAATTACACATTCTGAGCTCTGACCTTCGTGCCCCGACAGGTGCCTGGGAACTGAATAGAAGTTCCTGGATTTGGGAGTTACTGCACTCATGGGGATGGAAACTAATTGTAATTTTAGTAACAGTACTCGGAATCCTCATGAGATGTTGTTGCATACACTGCCTGCCAATTATTTGCTCTGAAATAACTGATGAGTGCGTGCACATGGTAACAGAGAAAATAACTCCCAAAGTGGATACGAATGCAAACAATGAAACGGAAACTATGAAAGAATTAATGTCGATTAATATTGATGATGGCGACTACAGTAGTATGCATAGCTCAGAACTAGACACATGGTCAGAGGAAGATGCGATGTATGGTTGATGCTCTTGTCTCACGGCCAAAAGGAGGGTTTGTGAGTTTAGAAATTACCCTACCAAAGGATAGATGGTATATTATGTTGGCCGAAAACCAATCGCATCATATGCCCTACATCGCAAAATACAGAATCGTCAGCATAACCATAGAGCGTCCATTTTATTCGTGCAAGATCCGCCATTTGCTTTTCCTTGCCTTTCTGTTCAAACGCTTTGCAAAATGTATTTCATTTCGTTCTGCTCTTACACGAAGCAGGGCCACAAGTTACATGTTGTGAGACTGGCCCAGACAGGAATGCCACAGCAGTACAGAAATACATTGTTTTCCTCCCTCACAAGTCCTTGAAGGCAAGCAGAGAGGCATTTAATCACCAAGCCAGGTGCCGGCCGGTCTCGCTGAAACTGTAGAAACAGGCTGTTAAAGACATGAATTATACTCTCCTAACGGCCCCCCTTTTTGGGCCCTCTTAGATCAGGTTGACTCCTAGTTCCATATATTAACTAGAAGGTAGCATGCTTTGGAACGTGTCTCTCCTACGAACACAGTTTGCTCGCTAAACAAGTGCTTTATGTTCTCCATAACAAAGAACAATGTCTGTTTACTGCAAAGTGCAACTGTGCTAAACCAATTAATATAGATTAAGGAATAACGTGTCATATTTGTCATAATTGTCCATCACCGAACCCCAGCTCAAGCAGATACATTATGGGCGGTTTTGATGTGCCACAAACAGATTGTACGATTGTCTTTTTGTATATATGATGCTGTTGTAGAATGCTCACTCTCTTGCATCTCGCGAGGTCTGGGTGACACACTTTGCGAGACGTGAGATCCAGTCCACCGACTGGGAATATTTGCTTTGCAATAAACCCTAGTTATTGGGAATTGAACCTCGTGTCTGTCATATCAGTTTGTGTATGGTGATTGTGCCTTGTTTCCATGCGCAAGGGTCTTCAGGAACTAGCACCAAGACGCGTAGGTGCTCGAAACGCATGAATCTTGGACAAAATCTGTACCAGTGTTTAACCACATTTTATGCCAAGGGTTGCCAGAACCAGTGCAGAAACAGCTCAAGAAATTGGTAGTGGTTGAGGCTAAACCTTGGGCTGAAATACAGTTAACTATCGCACATTACTCTAGATTGTTACAAGAAAAGAATCAGAAAAAGGAGGCAAATCGAAAGAGCGAGGAAGCGAAGCTGCTGCAAAAGAAATGATCAAAATATGCTCTTGAAGGAGCCATGCTAACAAACCCAGCTGAACAGAACATACAACAGGTGGCTAGCACACAGCAGAATAACCAGAGTAACGTAGGACAGTACCCAAGGGGAAGAGGATTTAGAGGAAGAGGATGGCAGAGTAATCAAGGAGGGTACCAAAGCAATCGAGGCGGTTTTCAAAACATGCAAACGGCCCGCCTAGACATGTCAAACGGATAAATAATCCGACCTCCGCCCATATGTTGGCTGTGTGGGATGACAGGGCATTTAGCACGCACGTGCAGAAGCCAAGACACGTGGCAGAATAGCCAAGGAATGGGAGCAGGCACGGCAAATCCACCTGCGATCTCGCATCAGGGCAATGCCCAAAATCACACAGTGCAGCAGCAAGCACCAGGCGTGCAGCATGGGGCGCAGCAAGCGGTTCAACCCCCAAACATGAGGAATTTGCCACAAGGGCAATTTCAACGGCACCACCGCAAACTTCTCAGGGCACAAACTCCGGAAGGGGAGGCAGCCCAGGGAATGGACAGAATCCACAAGTGTACAGTGGACTGAACTTCTATATGAACTAGGACAGCTCACTGGGAACCCTGATGTGCTCTATCCTATCAGTGACACCAAACCCTAATCGGGAACCTAGGGTGAATGTCGTCCTAGGGGGTAAAGAATATTCCTTCTTAGTTGACACTCAGAGTTTTACAGGAGCTCACAGTCGAGTTCCCTTTACAGACACCCTCCCAGTCTCTGTAGGAGAGTGCGAGATGAATGTACCTTTATTAAATTCACGTCAGACCCCAGTAAACATTTTGGGCCGAGACTCAGCAACAAAATTGAACATGAAGATCTCCTTCACGGAGGAGAGCATAGTATGCTCCACTCCAGGAATGCATTATTCAAACGCGTGTGAAATGATCAGGGCGTGCTCAGGACATATAGCCATGAGAGCTATACCATTAGAGCCAGAAGTTTTCACATATGGCATGCGTGTGCTCATGGCAGGATTACCAGGCCTCGCAGTTAGAACTAGGAGAATCCCTGATTAGTTTCTATTCAGACCAAGAATACCTATGCATGAAGAAGAGGGACAAGTATTCCCCTTAATGATACATGCCGCAGCAGTGCGAGGGAAAGTAGTATTGGTTGAAGGCTACGATGATGAAGGCAGACAATGGTGTGCAATTATCGCCATTGAAGAAGGGTATCGAGAGACTGACGTCACCGATGACGATCTGTTTGAAGAACAACCAGACTCGGAAGAGACAAGCGTGGAAGTGAGTCTCATATTTTGGGTAAAAATTATCAAAAGAGAAGTGCCTCAGAGAATGATGATGGCACTGATACGTCCGGAATACTTTGATGACGATATGGCCCAGGTGCCTGTCTCAGTATGGACTACAGGACCATATGACGTAGACCTCCTGAAGGGGGTGGGATAAGTGAAAATTAAGCTGAAACCAGGAACAATTTTACCGAGAGCGCAACAATATCCCATGTCCAGAGAGGCGGATGAAGGAATCGCAAAGACAATTTCCGCCATGATGGATCAGGGCATCTTAGTGACGTCAGAGTCACCCTGTAATACAGTGGTTTATCCCGTCAAAAAATCAAAGGGAGGGTCTTGGCGTTTAATCCAAGATTTAAGAGCATTAAATGATATTGTTGAAGCTGAGTTCCCTCTAGTCTCTAATCCATCTATGATCCTATGTAACATACCCATCGAGGCAAAATATTTCACAGTGATTGATTTAAAAAATGCCTTTTTCTCAATCCCGTTGCACCGTGACTCTCAAGATCTGATGTCATTCACTTTCAGACAAATGTGTCTGAAAAGCACAAGGTTGCCACAGGGGTACTGTGAGTCCCGTCCATTTTCAATAAAGTAGATGGACTTAAGCAATATTGCATTAGAAAGTGACGTCTTGCAATATGTGGACGACATCTTGATCTGCACCTCCACTGAAGAACAATGCAGACGAAAATCTATTCAGCTATTGATTTTACTGGCTGAGAAGGGTTATAAGGTTGACAAGGAAAGGTTGCAGTATTGTCAACAGGAGGTGCTATACATAGTCCAGCTAATCTCACATGAAGGTAAAAAGGTGACCCCAGAAAGAGCTGAAGCCATCATGAACACGACTAAGCCACTCACGATAAAGCAAATGCAGAGCCTTTAAGGCCTGTGCAATTATGTTAGAGCATGGGTCTTCTATTACAGCTCATATACCAAGCCCTTGCTCCAGGCCCTGAAGAAGGCCCAGGTGACAAAGGAAAAGATTGAATGGACTGAAGCAATGGAAAAGGGGTTTGCAGAACTCGAGAGCGATTTGTATAGCTCCAGTTCTCGGGATTCCTAATTATGCAGAGGAATTCAACCTGTTCTTGCACACAGATGGCAGCGTTATGACGGCAGTGCTCGCGCAAAGAACCTCGTTCGGGTACAAGCCCCTGGCATATTACAGTGGGAACCTGGACCCAGTAATGAGAGGCCACTTCCCATGCGAACAAAGCTTAGCTGCCGCAGGGTTCACCATAGAGAAAGCGACAGGCATTGTAATGGGATGTTCTATGACATTATAAATCAAACACTCATTATTCGCCATTTTAGAGAAACCAAAGGGCACATTGACATCACAAAGAGCTTCTGCCTATGAAGTGATTATATCTAATCCATTGATCAAAATAGTTTGATGTAAAGCAGTGAACCCAGCTACGTTCTGAGCCAGTCACTGAAGGAGAGCCGATACATGACTGTGCAAACTATGAAGAATTCTATGATGAAATCCCCAGGGTGAAAGAAAATGCCCTGGCGGGAGGAGAGATCGTTTTCATTGAAGGTTCTTCGAGAATCGACCAAGAAGACAGGCAAAGATATGCAGGTGTCGCTGTGATGAAACACATAGCAAACAGAGAATTTCGAGTACTCGTCCGTGCACGAATACCATCCCATTGTTCAGCACAGGCTGCAGAATTATTGGCGTTTATACTCGCCATAGAGAATCACGCAGACCAGGAAGTTACTGTGTACAGTGACTACGTCTATGTGATGTGCACGCAGGGCAAGCACGCCGGAAAAGGAGGGGCTACCTCCGAGCAGACGGCACGCGAGTGCAGCATGCAGCCTTATTGGACAGGCTGATTAAGGCACTTCAGCTCTCAGTGGGCATAGCGGTCGTGAAATGTGCCACCCACACTAATGGGACAGATTTCGTGTCACGTGGAAACCATGCAGCAGACACAGAAGCCAAGCATATGGGTTCCAAAAGTGAGATGATCATGGAAGTGGAAGTGGCGTGCACCCATGAGAGAAAGATGATGGCACGTACCACACCCGGAGCCTATAGTAATCTGGGGCAGACACAATTAATCGAGCTTCAAGGGGAGGCACCACAGGACGAGAAGAACCTATGGAAACATTGAGGGTGTTCTTTAAACCCCTCTGTCGGATTGTGGTGGCAAAACAGCACTGGTAAACCAGTTATGCCTGTAGCCCTACTGAAAATAGCATTGGAGCAATTGCATTACCCATTACACATGTCAAAAGAGAATCTAGCTGCAACGCTCGCGGAAGACTGGTTATACCAAATTTAGCTGAGCATGTTGCATTCTTTATGGTGAACTGCATAAT
The DNA here is from genome assembly GCF_040938575.1 of Ambystoma mexicanum. Lineage (NCBI taxonomy): Eukaryota > Metazoa > Chordata > Amphibia > Caudata > Ambystomatidae > Ambystoma > Ambystoma mexicanum. Next base: position 83,104,501 of record NC_090941.1, read on the forward strand.
CTGCCAGCAATTCACTGCTGGGCACACATTAAAAGTAGTGAAAGGAGTCATCCCCCAGCCAAATGGGCCTTTTCAGCACTTACATATCGACTATGTCGACATGATCCAAGTGTGTAACGGTTACAGATTTTTAATTGTAGTGGTGTGTCCATTCTCTAGATGGATAGAAGCAGGTCCATGTACACACCCAGACTCTACCTGTGCGGCCAAATTCCTAGTGAGGGAAGTGTTCCCTAGATGGGGGGGGGTGTGTGAAGTGATGGGATCAGACAACGGGGCTCATTTTGTAAATAGTCTTTGAGCAGATTAGCTTGTTGCTTGGTATAAAGCACAAGTTCTCGTCGGCGTATCACCCGGAAGGTTTACGGTATTTGTGAGAGGCTCAACGGCTTGTTAAAGGAAAGGATAGCCAAGTTGAAGCTTACTCTAAAGAGGGGATGATTGCACTGCCTTCCACTGGCATTGTATGCTCTTCAGAACCAACCAGGCTCCAACCATCATCTTACGCCACAAGAGATAGTCACAGGAAGGAGAATGAATACTCCCAGTCAACCCAAGAGGTCCTAGGAACCGAAATGAGCAAATATCTGAACTGCATGACATCCAGCCTTACTGTAATTTCAGACCAACTGCAGTGGCGACAAAAAGGGTGCAACACAGCACAAAACACAGCAGGAGACACTGAAACAGACGCAGTTCAAGGTCTACGTGTTCCACTCAATTTCCTGGGAGACGCTGTACGCTATACGAGGAAAAAGTGGGATGAGCCGAGATTCAATGGTCCTTTCATTGTGGAGGACTGCACTCCCTCAGCTGTGAAACTGCAGGGCAGGAGAGCATGGATTTTTCTCAATGACATTATGCCCTATATCTGAGAAGGCCCTCTAGCTGCACCCCACCGTGAAGAAACTACAGTCAACGGGGAAGAACCACAGCACGTGCAGACAAGATCCATGACAAGGAAGGACGATGCATGAGCAGCAAAGCCAAGACTGAAAGAACCCTTGTGCAAGTTGTGGCTTAAACTAGACATTTCCTCTAAGCAAAAAGGGATAAAGAGATAAACGGACACTCTGTGCATCCTAGTTGCAGGGTGAAGAAGAAAATTGCGTATCTAGGCCACAACACGTTTGTTGACACAAACTTGTAAATCAAACCACACTTAAACATTGTCGAGAAACATGACTCTAATAGACAGTGATCAAGGACTTTTATCTTAAAAGATAAACATAATATCCTGAATCATCAAATATTAAGACTTTGTTTGGCAGCACTTATGGTGTCCCCCAGCAGAAACATCACAAGGGACGTGCTCAACTACTTCCATTTTGTATTAGCAACATATCCGTCACTGGTAGTGAGGGTCACCAGCGTCACAAACTTTTTCCAATATCCTGCCAACAAGAAAGTAATCTGGCAACTACTTACTAGAATTGCGGAAGCTGTCATAGAACTACCTGAATACAGTGATAAAGACACAAATGCTTCCACCGCAGGTGATTCTAGATGAACTCATCAATACACTTTTCTTTTGCATCATAGAAGAGTGCCCAGCTATTGTCGGGAGAACCACAGACACTCATGTTTATTCGAGATCCAGCAAACTCTGAACATTTGAGCCATCTGTGGATTAAACTCAGTTATTTAGTTGCAATCCACGCTTCAGGAAAGTGCAAGGATTGTTAATGTTAAGGGAAGGGCCTGTAATCCTGAACCCAGCAAGGCAGGACAAATGTCCCTGTCACCCGAGGACAGCCGACTGGCACACAACGCCCTCTTCCGGCTAATCACTGACATCCAGAAATGGTGGGGAGACCTATCTAGGTTGACATCCTTACATTCATCAAAGATCCAGCTAACGTCGCACAGATGGGAACACTCCTCCATGGCATCATGCTGCAAGTGGAGCTGTCCAACTTTCAGAGAGATTACATGAGGAGATTCCAGTGAAACCTTCCGCCGAGGGACAGATCGAGGAAGCGGAGGCAAGCACTTCATCTTTCCGCTGAGGGACAGATCGAGGGAGCAGGGACAAGAACTTTGCTTTCATTTGTTTTGATTGCCATTTTTTCAATTTCTGCGCATTGAACAGTGTCCAGCATGTCCTCAGCACTGAAGCAGATTCGGGGGGTGGACTGGGAACTCACCTATTTTGAACATGCATAGTAAAAGTGACTCATCGAAGTGTTAGTCTAACCTATTTTTCCATAGTCTAGCAAGGATACTGCATCCTGTATCAAGAGACAATCGTCACCCTCAAGAGGGGGGACACTTGTGAATCACCAGACACTTTATATGATACAAATTGTTGGAGAACTGAATCGAATTGAGAACAACAATAACTGTCATTGAATAAATAATAAAGATGGGGTCCCAGAACAGTAACCTGGTCCTCCCACAAGCAGAGGGGCACCCTTGCTTCTCTGGAAGGAAATGCTGCCGTTTAACCTACCGCACTATCATGTATCTATGCATTGTGTTTATCATTGTTTTGCTATCATTAACGATCAAAACTGCATTTTTCCTTGGTGCACGAAGCGGTCCAATTTCGGTGGACCCACCTGATGGTGTACGCATGAGTCCCACAAAAGCACCCAGACCCTATATAGTTATCCCAGTCCCGAGGAAATCTGGTGGTAAGGCAAATGAACTGAAAATGAATGTAATTAGCAGTGATGCATACACACTTGAGGTAACGAATGAAGAGAAAAGCTGGAGACAGGGTCAGCACAGAATGAAAGAAAACTTAGCACTGACAACTACATGCACCCACACACTGAATGCACACAAACCAGGGCATGTGTCAATGGCCAAAGAACCTCAAGCGAAAGCAACAGAGAGCATGAGACTGCCTACCAAACAATCAGTCCCAAAAAATAATGAGAGACCGAAAAAAAATCGAGAGAAAGGCCAACGAAAGAAGACTTGACAAAAGCCCTTAAGAAGACAGAAGCGGCTGTTGGAGAATTCACTACAAGGACACAAATGTTAATAGATCATTTATTCCCATGTATAGCCAAAGCAAAGAAGCGGCATGAGGAACTGAAAAATAAGACCACAGAGACTGTATTGCCCAGCACACAAGTTCCAACACAAGGAACAAGTACCAGGCCTACGATGTAGCCATACACTGGGCCGGCGAAAGGCTCGTGGTTGATAAAGGCACTTATAGAGAGCAGAAAAAGGATGCAAGAAGAGGAGAGAACTGCAAAACCTCCACCTACCTCATCGATGCAACTAAAGAAACCTGCTCCATTGACCAGAAGACCCGAGAGTGCCCCAGCAAGGAAAAGTCACACAGACTCGTTTAGAGATGTAGTTATAGCGAACTACAGGAAAACACTAAATCAAGAGAAGCCCACACGAAGATAACAATGAACTGAACGATTACCTGGATAGCACAGCACATCTAGGAAACAACATCTGGTATCAACACATGAAGGAAGTAGGAAGAAGAGGATCAGAAGGAGAATGCTTTGTTTGCGCACTTCTACCATACAGCATGGGGAAATCCAAGATCTTCGTGGCTATAGAAATTGATGTCCCTACAGCACACTGTTTGTCACACGTAGCAATGTGCAACACCAGAGGACAATTTATGGGAGGGGAAGCCTCATTGATATGGGTGACCGAAACGGATTACCCCGATGAAGATGACTACGTCCAGGACATTAAGACAAGAAATAGAGCTCATACTAGGAATCACGTGATCAGGTATGAAAAGCCAGGAGTTAAAGGAGCAGGAATAAGATGGGAAATGAACCCAAGACTGAACATCCAAGAAAAAAACCCAGAAGAAGTTCAAATTTGGAAAAACAGAGGCCAGATGCAGATTTGGGGAACTTTCACCAAACGGATGGGAAGAAGGAGAGGTGATCTGCCGAGCATGGATGGTCCTTCGAGCCTGCAAAGAAGCAATAGAAAACTCACAGAAATTGTGTAGACCTTTATGGCTGAAACTCACAAAATTACTGATATGGGTCGAAGACAGAGGAGGGCTCTTGCAGATAGTGCCACTGGAGAACCCGAAATTGTGCTTCAGGAACAATGGCACAAGGAAGATGGGAGAGAATCAGAACTGCAGACACATTTTTGAAGCTCCAGGAATGGCCCACGGAACCGCAGTTATTGATCATTACTGGGTGTGTGAATCCAAAGCATACATAAGACTGCAGAGAAACTGGGGAGGCATATACACAATAGTGAACTTCCACGTTCCAGCACTAGTGATCCCGAAAAGTGACCTGAATATTGACAGTTTCCCGAAAGCAGATGCTCACCTGAGGAAAAGGAGATCTGTAGAGCTGATATCCCGAATGAAGAGAGAAAATTACTTTTCTGCCAAATCAGAAGAAGCATTTCATGCAATCCCATATGAACACAGGCTGTTCAGCCTCACCTCATCAGTGTTCACAACAATCATCATGCCAAGGATCTAAGTTGGAGCAAACACTAAATGGTTGCAGATAACCAGATGGGAATTATTGCAGACCATTAACACTACCATAAAATGATTCAATGCGATTAAGGAAGAATTAAGAGCAATTTGATTGACTCTACAAAACAGATGTGTACTTGACATGATCACAGCGATGGATGGAGGTGTTTGCGCAAAAATCAGAGAATCATGTTGCACATTTATACCGTCACATGACAAAGAAAATGGAACTTTAACAGAAGCCATAAGTATGCTGACAAACCTACAGAACCAGATGATTGATGAAACTGACAAAGTTGATGATGACAGTTGGTTTGGAACACTATTCTCATGGGTCCTGCAATGGATGGCAGGCATATTCAAGTTCCTGGGAGCCCTGCTACTGATGATACTATTAGGATTTTGTGTTATCAAGATAATCATTTCACAATGCCAGAAAACTGTGAAGAAAGCCATAGGGATGAAGATCATGATCGATGTTAAACCAGGATGGAAGCACAGAGACCTGACTGATGAAGAAATAAGAGGCTTTGTGAAGGCCAGCAAGTATGCGCCAGAAGGAAACATAGAAATTATGAAGGAAAATGGATCTATTGCAGCCCAAAAGGACAGTGCCAGCTAATGACTTGGAACAAAGACGAACATGTAAAAACAGCAGGAAGTTTGAAAGGGGTAATAAAAATATGGACTCCAAAGAAACGCACGTTCACACCATCATGTACAAACCCAGAAGACGAGGAATTGGATGCAGAAGAACCAAGTAAGAGTAATTCAAAGGAGAAAGAAGAAGTGGTTGATGAACCGACCTGAGGGGGGAGTGTAGAGGAAGTCCCAGATATGGCCTGCACTCCAGCCACCCATTTTGAAATACCAGAAACATACTCGCCGAGATATGTGACGTATGAGGAGCAAATTAACCAACAGAGAGCAGCGCTAGGGCTTTGCCCAGTGCCCCAGTGCCCATCAGAAGAGCAATACCTGTTGAAGTGCCAATAACCAGACAACCATGGGCAGCACAGTACCCAATGAAGACTACTTACAAACTGTCCCTGAAGAAACCAAAAGGGCCCTTATTGAAGGCAAATGATGATGACACGATGGCCCATACAGATTTACAGATGAACGAAACAACAACCAAGGGATGACATGCAAAGATGAAATGAGATTAATAAAGATGTAAAGGACTTTAAAGAAGAGACGATGTTGAAATATAAAGAAAGATAACCATAAAGCAGGATGGAAATATGCAACTGGCTAAATGTCTGTAAATAGGCTTTGAAAGCAAGAAGCTAATGAAACGGTACTGCTTGCTATGCTTAGAAGAATAGAGCGGAAAGCGCCAACTATATATCTACCTCAAAAGAAGCACATTATACAAGTGCAACTCCATTTTACAAAAGCAGAATTAAGCCCAGAATGGTAGGGGTCAAAACAAGCCAGGATTCATATACCAGCACAAAGCCAGACGAAAGAGCGGAATCGAAACTTAGCAAGAAGCAGCTCATGCCTGGGAATTCGAGGTCACCCAAGAGATGGAGGAGAGCAGCAACTTCAAAGAAGCGAAACTTAAGAGCATAGCAGCCAGCCAGTGAAGGTCGAGATAAAGAGGCCCAACCAGGTGACAAGGCTAAAGGAAGAATCAAATAGACACATAGAGGGAAAATGAAGCAGATACATGGTGTACTGACATGTGACCAGCCAAGCGCGAAGAGGTACCCACGTATTATGTCATCCAAACCCAGAGGATGCCATAACTTCTCCTGATAAGAAGCTACAGTTTTGAGGCCATCCTCTGCCAACTAATTGACACATAGCCTTACTGATTGATGGAAGAGAGGCAGGGTGAATCTTGTGGCACTGTACCTGGGTGATCATTCTGCATGCTGCTAATTAAAGTGGAGATTTATGCCTAGGGGTGTAACCCACCCAGTCACGATGGACCAAATAATCAAGGGTCCTATACCTAATAGAACCAATGAGACGTTGTACTTTTAGTGACGTCTGACACAAATGATGTAGAGGGAGGGGCGTAGACGCCCACCCGATAAGAGTTATCCAATCCTCACACTCTGTTACCATATACAGATATAGTACCTATACTTAAGATTTCTCTTTAACCAATAGAATTGCATGACAAAATTTTGAATTTTACACGTCAATGATGACGAGAATGTGCTATAACTATTGCTGACTGATTGAAGAAGGGGGAGTTGAAGCGAGACAGGCGATCGCATCACTGATAATTTCCTATTGTTTCCCCGGTTTTTGTACTTGTCATTAAACAGACTTCCCTTTGCCAAACCATCGAGTTGTCCTTATTGATTGGTGTTGGAGTAAGAGAATCCCGCACCCCATCCACCTCAAGGTGCAGCTATCTCATCTTAAAGTACTCGAGGGTGAGCTCTGATCCCATGGGCCCGTCAGAGGTCGCTCGGCCCTCCTGTACACTGGACCGACGACTGCAGGTCCTGTCAAGCCATGATAGAATAAACTCCCAGGGATCGCAGAGATAAACTGGCGGTGGGGAGGGTGGCTTCAAAGTCTTCTTCAAAGGGAGAGAAAAAGTCTGGCGAGTCTAGAGACTCCTCCCGGCGCAAAAAATCAAAGAGGTCCCGATCGAGGAGTCGATCGAAGCAGTCTTTGTCTTCTTCCTTAAAGAAGGCGAATAAGAGACGTCATGGGTCTCCCTCTTCTTCATCTGATTCCTCTACTGAGGTATTCAGATGCCTGAAAAAATCCGATTCCCCTAGAAAGTGGAATGCTTTTAGATCGGAGGTGATGCGTATTTTTCAGGATGCGGCCTCGACTCCCTCGAAAGAATTTCACAAGAGCCATGTCCCGGTTGCTCCTTCGGACGATAAAGGGAAGTCGAAGGCTACTACTTCAAAGCCGAGCATGAAGCTGGCAATACGTTGAGAAAGTTCTCGACACGACGAGAAGCCGTCGAGAGTATCGACTCGTGAGCCGAGTCCTTCCTCGGTACCACTGAAGAAACACAAAGCATCGAAGAACTCAACGACTTTGTCGACTCCATCAGAGTCAGACCTCTCAACTCCAAAGTCGACGGCAATGCTGAGTAAACCGGCACCATTTTCGAAGCCGTCTTCGACATCACCAACGGCCACTTCGACTTTGTCGAGGTCTTTGAGCCTCCAAGACAAGGTTTACAAACCTGTTCTGAAGAAATACTTTTTTTAAACCGGCAGGCTGCCGCCGGAGTTGTCATTTATTCCGGCACCTGACTTCACGGAATCACTGGGGCATTACAGGCCCGGCGGTCTGTGAAGTCAGGCGCCGGAAAATGTTACTTCCATTCCCATTTGAGTCTGATAGGACTCAATGGGAATGGGGAAGACGGAATCACTGGCACCATGTGCAACAGTGGTGGTGCTTCCGTGAAAGTCTCCGAGCGGCTGCCGTCCCGCCCGTCAGGTCAGACCTGGCGGGCGGGGCGGCATCCGCCCACAGAACTCTGAGTGTGCCGGTCCAGTAACAACAGGCCGTATGCTTGCCGGCACCGTTGTTACAGGACTGGCCCATTCGTAATGTTTAATAAATGTTTTTGATTTGCTTTTATTTATTTTACTCGTTAAGGGTTGATTCCTGTTTTTTTTTTATTTACGTTAGATCGTTTGGTTTTCTTTTTATGTTTTTGTAGTTGGAAAACCTCAAACACTGGTTCCTGTGTTTCCATAATTTCAAGTATGGTTGTGGATAATGCTGGCTCAAGTTGTGTAATAGCCTTCACTTGATTCACTGGAACTGGTACAATATTCTCCGCTTCAAGGGAACCTACCCTGATTGTCACCATGGATTGCAAGACCACATTCAATGTTTCTCCAGTAGGATTGAATATAGCTGGAGTTGTACGATCTTTTGAATAGATCTGATGATAATTTAATTTTGTAGCTATCCAATCAATATTAGAAGATAGAAGGTGCAATAAGTGGGTGTAGGTCTCTTTTTGTTTTTCCAATGTTTCTAAATATTTTGTTAGGCTATGAAGCCCATTGTTCATATCACTCAGAGTAGTTTCATATAAAGGAATGGGTACTTGCTTTATTCCAAAGGAGCGTCTCTGGGTAGGTTTAACAAAGGACATAGAAGATGATACTGAAGAATTAAGTGAATCTGGATATAAGATTGGAGAATGTGACAAGTTCATCATATGATTATTTGGCTGAGCTTCTAATTGAGTTTCACATATTGTATGCACAAGTTATGCCCTTTGGAGGTCGCATCATTCAATAAATCAGTAGGAGCATCACATGTTTTAAGGGTTATACCCATAGGGATGTGTTTTTCAAGAATTTCTGGGTGAGAGCTTTTTTTCATCGCATTTTGTAACAATCTGCAAATGCAGGATAGGAATTTCAATGTTGTCAATTACATGAATTTCAGCTTCGAGAGTTGCTGTAGTTGCTGTTGCCACGTTGGGTAATGCAGGTTCAACTATAGCCTTGGGTACATTGGGTTTGGCGATAGAGCCCAGGGTAGGGTAAGCTAACAATTCAGCATCAGTAATGTGTGGAGGATGCGTTACACAGGGTGGTGTTGCCCCCAGACAAGCTATTAGGTTGCAAGGGCGGTGTAGGTTTATACATAGGCATATCGCCTGAAGCCATTGTCAAGAGTTGTCCTCTCATGCTAGGCTGACTGCATTGTCTGATGTTGTCACTTAAAGATTCTGATTTTTTGAGCCAGCATGCAGGATTTCTTCTTAAACAGTTGGTACTTCTAATTGTTGTACCCTAAGGAGCTCATTTGCATGCGCAGGCATGGGGGTTTTAAGATTGTATAGAGCCATGGCGTTTTACCTGCAGTTGTGGTAATTCTACAACCCTAGGGATGATCGCAATAGAAAAATGGGATGGTACCCGGGGAGGAGGCTTCCAGCTGAACAGCCGAACAGCACTCGCAAGCGCTCCCATAATGCACGTGCGTGATACGCATGCGCCTGAGTTGAGGGCGGAGCTTTGTTTGTCGCTAGAGTAAAACAATATTGAGTTGTTTTAGAGTTAGTTGCCCTATAGTAAGCAGTTATAAAAGGTCGAGAATAAGTCAATAAGGTGCCTACCACAGGCAGTAGGAGAGTCACAAGTACGTGTGGATAAAGATCTGTGACAGATGACGAGCATTCCAAATTTTCCAACGAAGCATGTCAGGGTAACAGGTCCAGCCAACAGCACTTGCAAGCACTCGTACAATGCGCCGGAAAAGGTTGGAATTATTTTATGGGATGTGTATCTATAAGACCAAATATTGGGTGTCTACACTTGCAGGTAAGGAACTAATCATTTTATATCATAACCCAATTATACTCCAGAGAAGTGTGAGGTCAGTTCTTTATTTTATAGATGAGCAATAATGAGTAAACACAATGGTCAGATTCGTTTTTGTTTGTTCCATCCCCAACATGCACTAGAAGTGGCAATGTTTGTTAGATTGAAGTGAACACGATAGTGCCAATGAGAATCTACAGTATTAGGCAAAATTATACACATATTTAAGGGTTGCATACCAAATAACTTCATGCAAATGAAAAACTTTAAAATTCAAAAATGGCACGATATATTCAACTAAGTCACGTCATGTGAAATAAGATAGTTTTGTCACATAAGATTTACTGAGTGTAAAGCATTAAAAAATATAAATTTCCACTACTATTTACTATGCACAGTTTAATGACATATATGAGATATGATATGGCATTTATAACGCGCCTGTACATGAGTGTTTCTAGGCGCCACAAGACAAGGGAGGGAAGACAAGACAAACAATCCCGCTATGAGACTACTCTCTTCCTTGGCAATGTTCAAAAAGACTACTAAGACACTCCTCTTTAACTCAGCAGATTAACTGCCCTGTTTCTGATCTTCCCTCCCCCCTTGACTGCTGCACCTGTGTTGTTTGTCTGTCTTTGTTTTTCTGTGCGCTCTAAGGCCTACGGGCATGTAGAGCTCTACAAGAATTAAAAATAAATAAATAAATATTATGCCTTGTGCAATTCGGATGCACGGCAACGAGAAGTGCAAGGGGAAAAGAGGAAGGGAAGGGGAAGTGCGAACAGGGCAGCTTGGCTCTGAGTAGGTGCAGCAAAGGCAGCGCGTCTCGAGGTAAGAGCAAGGAGGCAGGGGGGAATTAGGGGTTACAGCTTGCAGCCCCAAGTGTGCTCTAGGCCAGGAGGCTTTGCAAGGAAGACTGGTCTAGGAGGAGCCTGGTACCCAGTCAGACTCTGAAGGTACCAAGCAACCAGTCCGCCCACCATACAGATAAGTTAGCAGGGAAGGGAGAGAGAGATAAGGCAACAGTGAAAATGAAGGTCTTGAGCAGCTTCGGGTACTTCAGGTAGTCCGGCTGAAGTCTGAGAGGGAAGCCATTCCAGAGAGAGGCACCTGCAGAGGAGAGAGATCTACCCCACACTCTCTGTCTAGAAAAGTGTCTGACCCTCAGAGAGTTGTAGGTAGCAGAGCGAAGAGCTTTAGAAGGAAGGTGTTTTGGCAGAGCGAGTTGGATGTAGTGCGGGCCCGCCCCGAGAAAGTCTTGTGGACGATGCAGAGGGTCTTGAACTTGATCCTTGCCGCCACCGGGATCCAGTGGAGAGATTTTGGAGCTGGAGAGATATTGTCCATGGGCCTGAGGCCAAGGATAAGTCGTGCAGTCCTTCTCTAGATTAGTTGCGGTGGGCAGAGAGTTAGAAGCATGTAGATTAAGAAAGAGGCTGTTGCAGTAGTACAGCCTGGAGACAACCAGGGCTCTGAAGACAGTGAGCTTCCGCGGGAAAGAAGGAGGTGCAGCTGGAAATGGGCCTTTTTGGCAAGATCCATGATGTGCAGAGAAAAGGAGAGGGTGGAGTCGAAGATAACACCAAGGTTTTTTGCCTTGCTGGAAGGCGATGGTGGAGGGCCCAAGGACAGCGGCCAGAGTGATAGAGGGAAAGCGAGTGCAGGGGTACCAATGAGAAGGATCTCTGCCTTACTGGCATTAAGGCAGAGATCATTGGAGGCACACCAATCCTGGATCACGGATAAACAGTCAGGGATGAGTGAGGCAGATGAGGCGGATGAGGGAAGCATGAAAAAGCTAAATGATATCCGCATAGCACTGAAAGTTAGAAGAGAAGGTGGCGATCAAGTGGGCTAAAGGGGTCAGAAAGACATTGAAGGGGGACACCATGTGTGGAGAGAGAGGTGGTGGAGAGAAAGGACCCAAGTTGGACCACCGATGGTCTGTCCAGGAGGAGGTCAGCCACACTAGGGCCACACCAGGGCCTGATCGATGATGCCCAGGTTCTCATTGATCAGGCCGGCGTGATTGACCGCGTTGAAAGCAGAGGAAAGGTCAAGGAGGATCAGGACAGCGGGAGACCAGGAATCAAGATTAGAGAGCAGATCTTTACAGGTGGTCAGGAGAGCAGTTTCCATACCATGTATACTTATTAAAAAGTAATTATATGAACATGTTTTCGCTTTCAATGTGAGTGTGCTGCTTCATCCTTGGTAAACTGTCACTTTTTGTCTTTTCCAGAAATGGTTTGATGGTGGTTTTACCAACAACCTCCCAATTCTTCCTTTTGGGCGAACGGTGACTATTTCGCCTTTCTGTGGGCGGCTAGATATCTGCCCACGAGACAAGGGATTGATGGATTTGTATCTTACAATTGCCAAGCAAGATGTAATGGTGAGTCAGCTTTGGAAAGATGGTTCATGTTATGCAGGAAACAAACGTTGCTCTGGTTTTAGGTCATTCATTTCAAGTTATAAATAATTCATACTAAATGTCTAATTGTAATGGTTGTCACAGATGGCATCAATAAATACCAACTCCCAAAAGACAGTTTTTTATTATTTTCTTTGAAAGGGGCTCGGAGGGCCGTCCCTCTCTCTCGTCTAGAGATAGCAAAACCCTCCATAACACAGGCATTCCCTCTGCAGAGGATAGCATATACAGATTGCTTACCCCTACTGTCTAACTCTACCTTTCTGATGGTGATGGCCTAAATCTAGCTACCTTATTTATTTTATTTTTAGGCATACCCTACAAAGAAGAATACATAAAATACACAGTAAAAGACCATTTTCTGTTAACTTACACAATGCTTATATATTAGGTAAGGGTGCAGAAGTAGAATGCAGACACAGTGGTGGCATTTCGGTTGATAACAAAATAAGGAAAAACCCCACTTGCCCCAATGATGTCCAGTTGAAATCAAAATAGTCCACCGTCCTGTGTAAATGCGCCTATTTCCAACCATCACACTTGTAACTAATAACAAAGGGATAAAGGGACTTTCAGGTCCACAGGAAGGACTCCTTTCCTATTGACAATGTCCAATTGTACATGGGAACAACACCTGCGGGATTGGCTCCCTTCTCCAGGTTTCAGTTCTCCTTAAAAAGGCCACCATAAAGCTCCAGGTTCAGTCAAAGTAAAAGTTCAACGTTTCAACAAAAAGATCTCTAGGAAAAGCCAGGGGAATGGACTCCCTTCCCCTGGTCATAGTATTTGCAAATGCCAAGAGGTTTCTCCTCTCCTGGCTCTCCATAAAGTTCACAGTACCAAGAGACACTTCTTCTCCCTTGGTTTCTCCAGGTTCTCACAAACACCAGCATCAATTTATTCCCTTACCCTGGTTACAGTGTTCACATCACCAAGAGAACACCTCTACTCGTTTGGTTTCTCAGGGTTCTCACAAACAAGCACCAGGCAGAATGACTCTCTTCCCGTGATCACAGTATTCGAAATATACAGGTCACCAGCTTCTTATCACCCCCAGCCTGCCTAGTATTCTCTCCTTTCTGGCGCTAGGTCATTCTTTCTACCTCTAACTTGGTCAAGGGTAATGTATTCTCTTTCCCTTATTCGCTCTTCCTGGCACATCCAACCTGCTTTGCCCTTCACCCAGGTACCGTGTCGTGGAAGACTGTTGCACATTTCATTTGGCAGCCCTGGTGTATTCACCTGCCAGGGACTGCCTTGGGTCCCAGACCCCTCTAGTTTGGCTTTTTATCTATTAGGTTTGTAGCATGCTTCTCTTAGGCTTGGTTCACTAGCCTGCCAGGCATTATTCTCTTGCTTTCTTAATGTTAGGGTCCCCGTCCGCTCTTAGAACCTTGTAATGTCTCTTGACTAGGCCCGGTTCACTATCCTGCCAGGCCTCTCTCTGTTCCTTTGCTGTGCTCTTTCACCCCCTCTGTTATTTGGTCTCTCTCTGTGGTCCCACTGGGATGAGGAAGATGCCTGTGTACTTCCTCCCAACCACAGCCTCTGGGGGATTCTTGTGCCTTCCCGGAACACATCTGTGTATGTTTACACTTGGTCTGTGATTGTTCTGTTCCTTGGCAACATCGGTAAGCTTCTATTTCTTCCCCATGGGCTCTCGCGGTTTTCTCTCAGCAGCTTCCCAGCTGATCTTTTACAGTGATGGTGTCTCCTGTTTACCTTAGTCCCTTGTACTCTGCTGGCGCTCTGGTTCCCCCAGTGAGGGAGACTCCCGCTTCCCTCAGTTCACCACAGGCTGTTGGGGATCAAGGGGTCCCTCTGTGAGGGGTCAGCAATGCGAGGCGGACAACATTTGTATCGCCACAATAGCATCAATGTTATTCCTAGCCACATTGCTTTTCCACAACTTCCAGTTGTTCAAGGAATATTATCACAATTCAAAGGAAAAACAGCTTCTGCAAATGTTAGTGAAACACAGTTCTTGGTCAACAGTTACAATGTCTCTGTTTACCAGATTAGCATTCATAATAGATATATTTGTCATTATGACTTCACAGTGCTACTGCTTCTACTTCAACAACTCCACTTCTGCCACAGTTTACCATGAGGACATTCTCCTTTGTCTAATAGTATTCCACTTCCCTTTGTACTAATGAAGTCGTGCATCTTCTGACAACCAGATATACCACAACAGCTTCAGTGTGTTTTTTGACTTCAAACAAATTATGACAAGATTCACTTTCAGGTACTTGATTACCTTTAATAAGGCAAAGCACTCTTCCTCTGAATATCCCACTTTCAAAGGGGCAGCCTCTTTGCCTCTCTTGTCTGTCTGCCACAACAACAACCTAAGTTTGCCTTTGGGACTAACTTCGCTCTTTCTCTTACTTGCACCCTGCATAGGAGTGAAAAGGTTAGTGCATCCATTATATATAAACAACTGAAACTCTCACTTCTTATCCAACTCCTAATATACCTGTGTATCCTCCGCTAAATGCCTGGAGGAGTTGCCCAAGCAGTCCAAAAAATGCTTTCTGAGTTTTCAAATACTGTCTAACAAGCTGTTGTGCTTAAACCACTGCATAGAACCCTTGTCACCAGAACATTTCAATTTTCAATTGCTCCAAACGTTTTGCTCCAGTTTAAATCAGTATTTTAGTTTCCAAAGTGTAGTTTCAGAATTCTATTTCCTCATTTTTTCACTCTTGCTTCAGCATACAAGTTCCCAAAGTAACAGTGGACAAAAGTGTGTGCTCCAGTGTACTCAAAATCCAAAATTACCATTTAATTTAAGTTCAGGACCTAAATACCCAATTTTTGCTTCTAAAGACTCCATTTCCCATGATGCTTGTCGCCGTTCGTCGTAGAATGCATGCGCGTACTACGGTTTTATTCACCAGCACTAGGAATCAGGCTGCATATTTCAAGACTACGCAGAACAGAGTTTCGGGCAAGTCTTTTAAAATTACTCTGTTCCGACAGCAAATGCAGTTTAACATTCCTTTGTTTGCAAGCACCCGCAGCCTTAATGAGGTGCTGCTGCATAGCGCAATCAGCAAACAACGTTCCCTTGTAGGTGTGCACTCGCGCCCATGACTTTTCTGCGGTTTATTGTGGGTTTCCTAAGCTATTCTCCTCAAATAGTGCTGCGGAAGGTAGCAGAGTCCTCGGATGACTCCGTCTTCACGTTCCTACAGCTTACTTCCGATACACACTTCTTAACAGCGCCGAAAAAAGGAAATATAAGTCTTTCTTATTTTGCAATGAACAGCTTGCTCTCCCAACCAAAGTTCAGAATTTTCTTCTGGTTTAAAGAATATATTTACAGATAGCTTCTTTCCTGAGTTGAAACCATTAAACCTGCTGCGCAATTACTCTGCTTGCTGTACAGTTAAAATACTTGGCTTTGTATTATCTCACTGCGCCTGTCTAAACGCTGCACTCCCACCAGAGATATTTGATTGAAGTTCCTTCCTCTGCTGACATGAGTCTCCAGGCTTGTTAAATTCAAAAAGATTATTTCTTGAGGAGCTACAAGGAAAATTGTCTACTACTCAAAAGGGAAATGATGAAAGGCAGTTGAGAATGGGAAGCAAAAACAATCGGCACTCAACATTCTGAATTAGAACCCAGCTGCACTGAACCTCTATCTTTGCCTGGGTTAACACCCAATCCTCCATTTTGAGCACTGAGCTCAGAAGATCTCTGAGGGATTTGATTAAGGAAAACTGACCACCTTTTTTCTCGACACCCAAAATCACTCCCCACCTGCTTTAAAGTACAGCCTGCCCCACCAGCCTTACCCACTTGACCCCTGATGTCCCTGGCAGGTCAGCAATGCGAGGCAGACAACCTTTGTATGTTTGCTCAACATTTGCCATTTTATTAAAATATAAATAGTCCACTTTGCCACAATATGGCATCAATGTTATTCCTAGCCACAATGCTTTTCCTCAACTTCCAGTTGTTCAAGGAGTATTAGCATTATCCTCTGAATATCCCACTTCCAAAGAGGCAGCCTCTTTGCCTCTCTTGTCTGTCTGCTACAACAACCTAAGTTTGCCTTTAGAACCCACTTCTCTCTTTCTCTGACAGTCGTTTGCAATATAGGTTGTGTCAACTTTAAATAATATTATCCAACTTAGCCTTCATCTCTTCTCTGCCAATGGTTAGCCAAAATAATTACCCAAACGCTTTGGTGCCACTCTCTTGGCTTCAGGTAATGCTGCACACTGCTATCTTAGGCAAGATTGAATTTCTATTAGGCTCACAGTATTAGATTGTTTTCTGGCTTTGAGAATGGCTGTTTATAGTCTTAATAGGTGGAGACTCTTGGCTTGGGCAATGCTTTCTCTTTTCAACTGCACACTTTAGGGGAGGCATTGTATCACTAGTATGACACAAAAGTTACAATTTGAAAAACCTTTATTAAAGTGTCTTTGTTTGGAAAAACTCATATTCTGCCCTATAACTAGGATGCGAGTAGTCTCGGCCATCAAATAATAAATAAAACAGTCCTAGTGAAGTCTGTCAAATGAAAATGGCCTATGCTAACAAAACCTAATGCGTGCCCTATCTCTTGTACAAAAAGTTTATAAAGGAGATATATATGTAAAGGAAAATCGGTGTTCAAAATATAAAGAATAAATGCGGCTGAATCAGCTCTCCTCCCCGCGTTAGACAGCCTGGCGTAAGGCGGTGCCAATAGGCAGGATGAAACACTCTGGCTTGGGTTTTCGACACAAAAACAGTTCAAGACGTAGATTGAGGCCCGCCTGCCTTCCACGTTAGTCTCTTTCCTGTCTTCCAAATAACGTTTCAACAAAAGTTCATGCCAGTCCCCCTCTGTCGGGCTCAGACCTCTTCAAAACACAAATTCACATTGGTCCCCCTATGTCGGGCTCAGAACTTTCACAACAAAAGTTCAACAATGCTTGCAGGGGGCTCCTTTCCTCAAACTTATTGCACTTCGGGTCTCCCTCAGTTTGACTCAGACCGTTTTCAGATGTGAAAGACTTTCAAATGTGTGTGGTTTGCTTTACAGACATCCGCAGGACCACTTCGACTCAAAGTTCAATGTTCAGCTTTTTACTCTCCCCTTCTCTCGGGGTTAATTTTGCTTTAACAGTTCAGTCACTTCATCGCAACAAACAATGCAACTTTCACTAACTCTTTACAGTGGGCTACTTCCTTTTGCTTCACCACTCTGTTAATCAGTATCGCTGATTTCACAGCTGTCCTTACTTCAAAGTTAATTCATAGGTCTGCCTTTCTTCGCGTGTCATCCACACGTGTGCAGCCTTCACTTGTGATATAATGTTGCCACTTCAATCGTTCTTTAACACACACCAGTCTCTCAGGTCGCTTGCAAACTGACTGGCTGTGTGCATTTCTTTCTTGGTTTTTATGCTTTCCAATTCACAAGTCAAGGTTAGAACTACAGACTTGGCCTCGCCTCCCCAAATCTGCCATTCACCCGGGAGGATCGCTGGCATCATTGAAACACAGTGCAGCCTTTTACTTTGGGATCTGGCCTTCTCCATGTGTCTTTCGCAGCATTTTGGAGGAAACAACTTCCTGTAGAGAACTCCTGGGGTGTTCGACCCACTGCTCCCGTCCTTTGGTCTGTCGCTTTGCTCCAGTAGGTTTACCTTCAACCCGGAAGTTCTGCTCGTACTCGTGTTCCACCTTGCTCAGAGTGTGTCTCTAGGTTCCGACTTTTATCCGTGTGAGGAGAGCTAATTGGCATTTCAGGTGTATGCACTTAAAGTCAAGTGCCTGACTTAGCCTGACCCCGATTAATGGGACATGTGCAGTACGATGTATAAGAGTTAGTCTTGTTACTCTGTCGCCCTCTTCCTCAGCCCAGTGTTTATGTAGAAAGGAGGAGGGGGGTTATGACATCAGAGAATACTAAAGAATATGATGGGTTTGGTACGAAAAAGGGGGGGAATACCGCGTCTCACCTTTGGCTGTCTCACTCCTACAAGACCCCTCACCCAGGTGATCCGCCCACACTGGTCCACCCTCAGGAACTGGATCCAAAAGCGATGGCCGTGTCCTGGCCACCCGAGAGAGAGAGATCCCCGGGACTAGTGGGTGAGACACCGTTTGGTTTCTCACAAGACACAATGTTTAACCACTTGACATTTCTTTATAAGCGATGTTGTTCGTGTGAATACAGATTTTAAAGTTCACTCTTCTCTTGGAAAGCAAAATTAAGCACACACGAACACTTATGTTTTACAAAGTGTAAATTTCAACAATGGTTTTCAGTAATGTTTGCTTTTGACGTAAATAAAAGACGACACCCGTTTACACACAAGCGCTACATTACTCAACTCTCCCGTTGTTTAGAGTTCAACAAACAATTTCAGCTCGCTTCTGCTTTTACGCGAGTGAATATTAAGATGGATACTGTTGCCGGCAGTGCTTGTGCAAGTAATCAGAACTCCAGGTTTAACTCAACAGCTTCTATGATCCTTGTTCTACTTGTTGCACAACTTCTACTGCTTCGGACTTCACTCGGGAACCACAGCCTTCCTCACTGAAGGTGTCTCCGGTCCGGCAACTCGATTAAGGAGCACTGCTTGCTCCTGAGACCCACATTGTTACCACAGATCCTCGCCTCGGCCTCCGACACGCAGTTAGGCTCACATGGGGAAAGGCAGCCTTCCTGCACGCCTTCCGTTGCACAGCCTCTGCACTTCAGAGATTGGGGGAACAGGACCCTCACCGAACAAGCAGGTGGAATCTTCTGCATCAGAGTTCCGGCATCTCTTACTTCTGCCTGGATTGCCAGCACTGTGCCGCCTTCTTACTGCCTCTGGTATGACTGCACAAAGTGCAGCCACAGTTCCATCTCCTTCTCTGTATCGCCTGCACCTGAGGGCGCCTTGTATGCCTCTGAGGTTCCTTCAGGTGTGGGCTGTTAGGCTTAATTGCCTGACTACTACCACAGCTTGCCCCTTCAGCCTCTTCCTCATCCAAGTACTCATGGGATTATGGGACATGTAGCCCAACAACAATGTTAGTTCTTTTGAGTAACTTCTAAGTTTTAAGGGTAGATTTATTTCCCTCAAAGTCATTTAAGTATGAACCAATATAATACATTGTTACAGAGGAAGATAGTTGGCATAAGGCAATATTTATGAATTCCATTTTGTTATACCTTTGGGAGCAGGGAGGATTTTTATCCTGAAGTACCTTACATGGTCTTTCTGTTATTAAGGTCTGTTCAGGTTTACCGGTACTGTGCCAACTTTTGGAGTGCAAGATCTGACCTTACTAAGTATTTCACCAATATCAAAAATTAAGAGGTTCAATAAGGACAGGGCTAGGACGCACCTTTGACGCAAGCCCTTTGAACATAGGACTTGATATAGACAGGTCACCTATAGTACTATTTCTGTGTTTGTTCTAAAGGATTGTAGGGTTGTGCCTTTTAGACACCCAAGCAAACACTATCTCATTCCTTCTGTGCCTTGATGTTCCCCTCCCTATATCTCTCTACCCCTTTACTTACCTCCTGCTACTCTCTTCTCTCCAACTTGCGATCTTCCTTTCCCTCTCTGCTTCATCCTCCTTTTTCCCCATAATGCCTCCTCACTCTTTCTACAACCACCCTCCACCCTCCGATGTTACTAGTTTTCTCACTTATTACTCTCCCCTCTGCAGTCCACTAATACTCCCACTCCACTACTATTCCACCCCACCTTCTATTCAATCCTCTTCCTTTCAATCTGTCACCTTCCACTCACACTCTTCTTTTACACTGCTCTGTCACCCACCTTACATGCACATTCATCACGATATCACTTGTTCTCACCAACCAATACTCATCTTTTCTGATTCGCCTCCACACTGCTGTCCACTGTCCTTCCTCCTTCTGGTCTCTTCGTTGGCCACCTTTTCGTCCTCTAACCTCACCTGAACAACACACACCTTCCTGTTTCTTGTCCACAGCTTTATCCTCCCCATCATTCTCCCAATAGTCTTCCCCCACTGGTTTCCCGGGTCACTCACCCGTCATCTTCCCTGTGGGGGGAGGCATAAGACATAAAAATACATTAAAAGGCGGCTAAGCCACAGTTCTTTTTGTCTGGGGTCTAGTTTAAGCTGAACCCTCTACTGGACTTTCTGCCTGATGACAAGCGTTAAGAGGCACCTGCGCTTCTATGTGAAGATGCAGCAGCATTGGATCATGCCGTTTCCATATATGTGGACATCACAGACACAGGGTTCTGCCAGATGGGAATTGGAGCTATATATTGCGTCGTCAAGGTTGGCTCAAGGCCACTAACTTCTGCTGGAAGTGCAGTCCAAGGTGGTGGACATGCCATTGACGGCATTGACCTGTTCGGCAAGAAAGTGGATGAGTACCTTCAAGCCATCAAGGCCGACACTAATGTTGCTCGTTCATTAGGGACTCTGCAACGACGACACCAGTTCTTTCGTTTCATTTTTGGCAAATTTCCCCGAACTTTGCAGGATTACAGGTCATCCTATCGTCCACAGATGTCGTGCTCCAGCAACGTTAAAGAGGGTTTCAAATGGATATTGCAGGCCTATCGTGGCAACCAGTATCAACGCGGTTCTTCTGCCAGAACCCAGGTACCAAAACAAGCTTGGCCAGACTCCCCCCACTTCCACACTTATGTCGGGGGGGGCGGCTTACAAACTTTGTCACACAGTGTGAGTCAATCACCACCGACAAATGGGTGTCACCCATCATTGAACACGGCCACACTCTGGAGCTCATTGGGCCTCTCCCCTCTATCCGTCCCATTCCAAAGGCGGAAACACACCTACAGTCACTCCTGCAGGAGGTCCAGTCCCTCGTTGCAAAGGGGATTGGTTGAACTCGTTGCAGTTTATCTGCAAGACATTCTACTGTACTCCAGATACTTTCTTTTAAAGAAGAAATCGGGATGTTTGAGGCTTATACTTGACCTGTGCAGGCTGAACAAATTCCTCAGGTCTCAGACCTTTTCCATGATGACAGACCAACATATCTTGGGCCAGATGCAAGAAGGGGATTCCCTCTCCTCTCTGGATTTGGAGAATGCTTACTTCCATATTCCAATCCATCGGTGACACAGGTGCTTTCTTCGCTTCCCGGTTGCAGAAAAGCTTTACCAGTTCAAGGCCTTACCCTTCAGCCTAAAATCAGTGGCAAGGGTGTTCACCAAATGTCCCTCTCTAGTTGCATCCCACCTCTGTCATTCAGGGATTCACGTCTACCCATATCTGGACGACTGGTTGGTGTGGGCCCATCACTGTCACTAGCAGCTCTGCGTGCAAAAGAGATGATCCTCTGCTTGACGTCACTAGGTTTTTCAGTGAACTTTGCAAAGTCTTGCTTAACTCCATCTCAGAACACGCTGTTCTTGAGATCACGTCTAAGCACGCTCTCATGTGTCGCCATACCTTCGAGGGGAAGGTGAAATCCATCCTGACAAAGGTTCTCCAGCTGTCACACCTGTCAGTTGCTTCAATCTGCTCTCAAGTCACCTCCTGGGCCTCATGCCCTCATGTATCCCATTGATATACTGCACTGCAGACTCCAAATGAGACCCCTTCAGGAGGTTCTGGATGCCCATTGGCAAAAGATTTCGGGATCCTGTGAAGACCAGCTTCGTCTCCATCTCACTCAAGGTGTGCCCTTTTGTCTCCCAGACATTAGATCACAGTCACGACAGACGCTTCGCTGGAGGGCAGGTGAGCTCATACGAGCCAAGTCCATGCCATAAGCTTCTGGTCTCCCGTCGAGAAGATCCTCCACATCAGTGTCCTAGAGCGGCGCGTGGTGCTTTGGGCCTTGAAGTCCTTCAAGCCTTCACTGCAAAACCGGGTGGTTCGCGTCTTCACGGATAACACGACCACCATGTTCTATATCCTCAAGCAGGGGTGTGCCCGCTCACTGATTCTGTCTGCAGAGGCTCAGGCGTTGTGGTCGTGGGCACTGAGACACAATATGTTCCTGATTTCTTTTCATCTACTGATTCCTTTTCATCTACCAGGGATCCACAACACAGTAGCAGACTGTCTCAGTAGGGAACTCAGATCCTGCCACGAATGGGAGCTTCTGCATTACCAGGTTCTCTGCATATTCTCCAGGTAGGGGTATCCAGAAGTCTGATCTCTTTGCACCAGCGACGAACAAGAAGTGCACAAGTTTTGCTGGCAGGTTTCCTCATACAAGGAGTCTGGGAGGCGCATTCTCGTTCCCATGGGAAAGAATGTTCCTCTCCGCTTTTCCCACAATCCCACTTGTGCCTCGAGTACTCCGTGCGCTTAAGCAACAACGGTGCAGGATGTAGCCCCGGGCAGGAAGCAACACATTTGATACTCAAACCTCTTCCAGCTCTCAGTGGCCCTTTCCATCAAGTTGCTCCTTCTTTGACCTCCTCCCCAGAGACGGCAGGTCTGTGTTATACCCTGATCCAGCATCCCTCTACTTGACAGCCTGGCTTCTGCAGCCCTAGAATTTGGAAATGTACCTCTGCCTCTGGACTGCCGGGACATGTTAGCTGTGGCCCAGGCGAGATCTACGCTTTCATGGTACAAACGCAATGGAAATGCTTTACCACCTAGTGTGCAGGTCAACATCTCTGCCTGTTTTACGTACATTCACCGGAAGTCTTTACCCTACCTCCTGTCTTTGGCCAATGCTGGGCTAGCACACTGTTCCATCAAGGTCCACTTGGCAGCTATTCGGATCTATCCATGTTGTCCTGATAGGCCTTCTGTTTGGTTTCACAGACTAGCCAAGGAATTCTTTAAAGGAGTGTTTTGCTCCTTCACTCCTGTCCTAGCTCCAGCTCTTGCCTGGCAACTCAACGTAGTACTCTCCAAGCTGATGGGCCCTCCCTTCGAGCCTCTGAACAGAGCCTCTTTGAAGTTTATCACCTAGGAGACCCCTTTTATAGCGGCCATTACCTCTGTCAGACAGGTAGGTGAACTATGGGCTCTCTCCTGTAAGCGTCCCTACTTGGCTTTTTTTCAGTCCAAGGTGGTCCTTCACACAAACCCTTCCTTCATGCCGGATGTCCCATCTTCATTCCACCTTAATGAACCTTGGTTTTGCCTGTGTTATTTGGTCCTCTCTAATCTCCTGCTTAACGCTCCTTCCAATCTCTGGATTTGGGCCAAGCCCTTTCTATGTGACTCGCACTAAATGCTTCCGTAAATCACCACAATTGTTTGTGGCTTTCTGACCCTCCGGCAAGATCAACGCCCTTTCAAAGTCTTCCATTGCAATATGGTTATCAGCATGTATTTCACACTGGCATCAAATGGCCAAAAGGCCCCTTCCAGACAGACAGAGAGCACACGCGTTCTTGTCTAGCGTTCCCATGTTCTACATTTGCAGGGCAGTCATGTAGAGGTCAGTCCATACCTTCACAAGATTCTACTGCATCTATAGGGATTTCAAGGAGGAGTCCTGAGTCGGCCAGGCAGGGATTTGCAACCTGTTTGTGTGAGGTGAGTGTTCCTGAGATCAGTTAGTTACTTCTGTTGAGCTATGCCTCGGCCCAGCATGGTTTTATATATGTCCTGTTTTGTAATCTTATATGAACAGCATGTGATTCTATGAAAGATCCAATGCTGGAGAAGGAATAAGTTACTTACCTGTAACCCATGTTCTCCAGAATTGGTATCTTACATGGATTTGCAAGCAGATCTGCCTCCATATCTTCTTATGGCTATTCTTAGCTCAGCATGTGCGCTTGCCAAATCTGAAGATGGCCTCCAGGAATGGAGCTAAGGGAGACCTGTCTAATTGGTTGGCTTTGGCCAATATGACACAGAATTACACTAATGGAGCACTAAAGTGCCAAGCTGTTTAAAAATGTAAAGGTAAACTGCTGTACTGTTCCTGAGGATTCTGTGATTCATTTGATGCTGTCATCACTAATTTCCCTGCAGTGACCTCTCCTCATGTGACCAAGGGTCGGAAGCTGCTGACCCTGGGGGCGGCTATATGAGGGAGGATCACATGGGGGAGACAACATCCGGGAGAGTAGCAGGGCACCATCGAGAAAGGCATGGTATTCCCCTGCCTCTCGAGGATACCCCATCCTTAGCCAATGCCGCAATGGCATATTATTATTACTATGGGATTTGTTGAGTGCTGACCTAGCTTCGAAAAGGCACAACGTGCTTTTTAGAAGTATACACCATTACGGATACATAATGGAGCATTTTATAGCATATTGTTCCAACTTCCCTCATCTCTTTAGGAAAGGTACTGAAGACATTCTAACAAGATCGATATTTGAACTATCAAGATCTGGTGTACTCTCCAAAATGCATTACAATATATCCAACTATGGCTACAAGTTATTTAAAACTAGCTTGCACTTAGGCTTCTGAGAGCACTCATCCAGACTTTCCATGTAAAACATCCAGAATTGACTTCCATTCCCATAACTACAAGAATACTGGAATGAGGAAGATGAGCCAAGTGATGCAGAGTGGAAAAGACCAATAATACAAGCTGCGCTCTAGTGGTTTAGAGCACATACCAATAATGGGGAGATTTAAACAGCAGCAACCGCTGACTGTGGGGAGCTGCTGGAGAGAGAAAGCTGCTTCTCTCTGTGAGAACCATAGAGGCCTTGGGGCTGCAATGAATTCCATGGAGCAGTCTGGCTCAGAGAGTAAGAAGATGAAAGCTGACTGCAAGAGAAGACACGCTGCAAGAACGCCAGAAGCCAGCATAGGGCTCCTGGGTGTTTGCAGGCATGAAGGGGCAGTGTTTACCTTATCAGAGCCTGACACAAAGCAGATGAGCCCTGTAGGAACCTCAGAACACAGAGAAGCTGAAGAAAGAAGGCGGATAGACAGAAAAAAGCTGAACGCCCCCTGCTGGCTTACTCTAAGGAGAACACATCGTGCCAGCAGGAACCGCTGAGTCCCCAGAAGGAAAGCAGGGATGCTGCTGCGTATCGGCAGATATGCCAAAGGCGAACATTTGTAAAGAAAGCAAATAAGGCATTTGAAAGAGAAGGAACCTGGGAACATTTAATTTAAAGGGAAAGGCAGGATAGTGTGCCAGGCAGACACAGATATAGATAAAGCAGAGCCAAGATGATATTGTGTTCGAAAGTGGGTGCAGAGCCCACAGGAAGAAAGCCCTGGCAGGAGAGTATGCCAAGCAGTCACAAGTGTGTTTAAAGAAAGCCATGGCAAGAGAAGCCTAATGCTGTGCATTCCGCGCTGCAAAAGGATCTGAGCAGGAGAGGCATGCTTCTCTCCCACAGCACCCTTGCTCTGGAACTCCCAACATTTTCTACCCAACCTTAAAAAAAATATTAAAATCTGGCTGTTCAACAAATATGATTAATGTCTGTTTGCAATGTCTGCATTCACTATTTTCTGCTGTACAAAACGCTGTGATACCTAAATCAAATAAATAAGCATACCAGGCAGTTACAAGTGTGTTTAACGAAAGCCTTGGCAGGAGAAGTAAACCAGACAATGTTAAGTATAACTGTGCTCACAAAAGAAAGTACTGGTAGGGAAATAGACCAGGCAAGGACAAACTGAACATTTCATACGCAATACATTATCAAAAAAGATCCTGAGAAGAATATATCGGGACTAGCCAAAAGCTGTGTAAAACCAAAGAGAAGAGAAGTGAAAACCTGGCAGGGGAGTACACCAGGTATCCCAACAGGATAAAGACAAATAGTCAAGTTGTTTTGTGTTTCAGTAGTAGTGTGAATGAAGAGGAACTCAAGGAACTTTTATTTGAGTATGTCACAAAGGGAAGGGAAATCCAGGGGAATGGAACCACCCTTTGGAACTTTTGTGTTGGAGTTGCCTATGTTTCCTTTTGAACATGTATAAACCACTCAAGGCCAAATACATTACCCTTTACACCTTAGAGTTTATTTACCAGAATAGTACTTTTGAACACAGGATGGTTTTGTTTTGTACATTCTGACATCGACAGACCCGTAGTTTTAGTTTTAGGTAGGCAAACACCTCTAGTGCAGGGACAGAATGGCCTTTCCCCACTCCGTTTTGGTTTAATACAAGTCTTTGGCCAAAATCATAAGTCTGTGTGTCTGTGTCACAATTCCGAGCTTGATGGCGGGAATATTCAAACCGCATGTAAATCTATGAAAGATACCAATGCTGGAGAACAGGAGTTAGAGGTAAGTAACGTATTCCTTAATGGTGATAAGGACCCATGCACATATTGGCACGTAGGAAGGGGACATGAACTGGGGCCCTCCTAACTGCCACCTTACCCGAAAGGGGCAGGAATGTCTCTGGCTTCAACCATGGTAGGCCTCCCACCATAGGCTGTGAGGGGTCCTCATCCCCTTTTGTCAAGATCAGACTGCTGATCATGTCACAAGTAAACACTGCCATGCCAACAGATGCAACATTGTGTCCTACCACTTTTTTCTGAAAATAACAAGCTGCTTTCCTGGAACTTTTGTTTAACGGACTTGTATCCCTTCCTATGGTTTTGTTATGCTGTTTTCTGCACACCTTTAATTTCTACATTCAGAGCAAGGCCTACCTTGAAAGCATTTATTTTCTTGTTTTGGGCACTGTTGCACTGTGACGCATCTGACACATTGTTGATGTTGCTCCATCTTTATGAGCAATACAGTTGCTGCTTTTGGTGCAATGATTGACGTTAATAATTATTGATCTCAATGTTGATGGCCTCAACCATCTGAGATATATTCTGATTGAAGACACCAGAATAGAGATAGCCATGACAAAGGACCAGTGGTCTGAAATGCCTCAGCGAAGTGGGCATCTGTTTCTAAACTTTTACTGATGGTTGGGGAAGAAGTGAAAGTTTTGTAATAAAGGAACAAATAGAGATTGGTTGTAGTACAGATTGTGAAATTCAGCCATATATATACTTTGGAGTACAACCATCTCAGATGTGTAGAATCTGATTTTCTCGCATTTAGATTTGTTACATATGTGTAGCATGGAAACTGGTTTTGCACCAATACTAGTTTTGACATTGCGGATGCGAATGTTGACCCCTTTGTACCACAGATTGTTATGGAAATTGCACCCATCACCTTTCCACCCTTTTCAACCTCTCTCTTAGCTTGTATGTTCCCAGCCTGTTACAAGACGGAAATAGTCATACCTCTCTTAAGGAAACCAAGTGCTGACCGCAGCTACCCCTCATTATACAGACCTGTCTCTCACCTTCTCTACTATCTCAAGATCTTGAGAGGATAGTCTTTACCCACATAATCAACTATTTTGAGGTACACTCACTTGTTTACCCTCCTAATTTGTATTCCAGTCCAAACACTCCACCAATATGCTCATCCACGTTGCTGATACTGATGCCACCGCCACCCCCTCTATCACTTTTTCTCCATTCTCATCCTTCTAGACCTTCTGCTTTTTGACTCTGTGGATAATTTCTCCTCCTTCAAACGTTTTCCTTCCTTTTTTCAAGGACACCATAGTCAACTCAGAGTCCACCTACCTTTGTGGCGGCTTTTCTCCATCTCATGGGATTTCACCACCTCTTCACCGACACCCATTTCCATTAGTGTTCCTCGAGAATCGACCATATTCACACTACTCTTCACCTTATACACCACCTCCCTCTGCAAACTAATTTCCTCCTTTGGTTTTAATTATCACCTCTTTACTTACAATACTTGGTCTTCTCCTTTACCTACTTCAAATGTGCGATCTTGAAATGCATACACAGTTGCCTAACTACCTGTTCCACTTGCTATACTTGTCATCACCTGCATCGTCAAAGATGCAAGTCTTCACCTGTCCGCTTGCAACGACAATCTACTCTCTGCTCTTCGATAGCTTCCCCTAATGACCTACTCACCCCTGTCTGGCAACCTTGAGTTTCCTTTAAACAGCAACCTGAAATTGGACCAGCTCATCATGGCTACTTCCACTTCAGCCACACTTTACCTCCTAAACATTAGAACAAGCTGTGCATACCTCACATACCACTCAGAAAAATCTGTATCTCTAACCTTGTGCTCCACAAAGTGGACTACTTCATGTGCCGACACCCTCTACTGTTTTGGTCCTCTCAGCAAAGTCCTCAACATTTCGACATGCGCTCTTTTCACCCTACTGTGATCCTCTTCCACCTCTGCCTACTGTCAACCTGATGAATTGTTATATAGCTCTCTTTATATTTCTGCAACTATCCATCCATTCTTTTCCCCACTGCTTCACTGTATGCATCTCGCTGTAATGTTCGCCTCAACTCACTGTTGGCCATCTCGTCACAATCTTATCAGCCCCCTATGTGCCCTCCCATTTTCTCTCCTTTTGACTTCTAGCTCCACTTTGCTGGGCCATTAACATACTCTCTTCAATAGAACTCTTTAAAATGAGGCTCAAACATCACTTGCTAACAATGGAAGGCGTCTCTCAATCCCCCATCCAAACTAACTGTCCAACCCACCTTGAGTGCAGAAATATTGACCTCACGCTCTCAATGAAAAGAAATATTATGTTTTTAGTATCTTTCCCTGGAATATGTTCCTATTCCTACACCTCCCCTCCGATATGTGTCCTTCAATCCAACAACACACTTTTGTAAAAGCACCTTGCCATAGGAGACTCTGATCTCTGCAATTACCTACTTTGGAGGTAATTTCTGCTTCAAATAAAACCCTATTCTTAAATGAATACAAATACAACGAAAAGTTTTAATTGTAAAGGCAGTTTCTCTTGTGCTTTAGTTCGGTTTAAAGGTGGCAGTACCAATCCCAAATGTTGGGTTGTCACCAACTCTGCGCCCCTTGTGATGAAAATATAACACACTAAGAGTGCCCAGTGAAACCTCACAGGGTTTTGCTAATGCACAGCATATTCTATTTGCATAGGCTCTTGACTCTTGAAGTCCTGCAGGACAAAAGGTAGGTTTGTGGTGGATCAGCAGAGCATGCAGAGCAGGAACATTAAAAAGTAGTCTTGCTAGTATTACTTATCATGTTATCTTTGTCTCAAAAAGAGATTGTGATGTTGCACAGTTGCAGTATTTAAGTGGCTTACTTTAGTAAAATATTCAACTTACTCTGTTGAAGCATGAAGAAAGTTGCCTTTTTAGAATCCATAACTAGTTTATCAAACTGAACAATATCATGTATCACTGCCAATTTGGTAGTATCTCGGACAGCAGGACAGCAAAAGAGTGGTGCAGAATCCTAATATGACTAGTTTAGGGAAACTGATACAGGTTGTGAAGATCTTGGCTTGTTTGTCACATTCCATTTCACATTGTGTGTGTGTGTGTGTGTGTGTGTGTGTGTGTGTGTGTGTGTATTCAGTGAAAAATACGTTGTGAAAGGGATGTTATGGTTACACTGAAAACAGAAAAACCCCTGAAATTCGACAGTTATGGTAGGATAAGCAACCATAACTCGCGCCACCACCGTGCACTGCTAAGAGTAACACCCAGGATATCAAAGATGACATCACAAATGTCATTGATGACATCACATGTCTGGCTCCCTCTTTTTTCCTTTACTGACCTATCTGGGCCACATGGTTTTCTTTAGTAACAGTCAGGAACAAAAAATGTGTGTAGACTTATCCTTCAAATATGTTCTTACAGTAATTCCCTTATGGTCCACTCACATCATATGAAACATATACATAGGGAAAGACACAGGTTTGAAAGACAGCAGTCCTTTCTGTGCATGAAGGTAATCAGTAAGGTTATCAACACTTTCTGATAGTTGTGCTGTTTTTTTATTACTGTACCTTCCCTGGATATGCTCATTTTTGTATACATTGTACTCAACCTACTTTCCTTAGAGTCCAGGAACATCATGTGATACTTACACATAGGAGAAGTAGCAGCTTTGAACCCGAGCAATAATTTCTGTGCATGAAGATAATAATCAGTTTTGTTATGAACATTGTCTGGTAGTACTGCTGCTTTTTTGCTTACTTCACTTTCCCTGTATATGCTCATATTTGTATGTGTTCACTCTTTGTGTTTTGTCTGTAATAATGCAATTATTTTATTTATTTACATTTATAATTATGTAGTAAGTAGGTTTTATTAGCTACTTATTAAAGGTTTCACAGTACGCACAACTCTAATAAGAATGCATTTATCATTTTACTATTCAACATGGCAAGATTATTAATATTGCACCTCCATCATATATGCTGCAGAAAATGCCTTGTTTCTACATGAGTAGATTAGTACACTGGAAAGAACTTCATAATAGAATGCTATTTGGATCAATGCATTAATTAATAAACTGCGTACCTCATGATATTTATTCCAATGATCCTTGACACTTTTTTGTCAACATTATAATAAGAATCCCTTGTACAGACTTTTCATGAAAAGTATATGCACATGTGATGTCATCAGTGATGTTATCAATGACTTTTGTGATGTCATCTTTGATGTCGTGGGTGTTAGTCTTAGCAGTGCACCGTGGTGGCGTGATTTATGGTTGCTTAGCTTACCATAACTGCCGATTTTCAGGGGGTTTTCGGTTTTACGTGTAACCATAACGTCCCATTAACAAAGTTTTTTCACTGAATTTCATAGGTTTTTAGTAGCACAACTTAACCATATCTTCCCTTTAACAAAGTTTTTTCACTGAATCTACATATATAGGTAATGTAAATTTGATAAACATTTACTAGGAGGCCCTTAGTTTATATACATATAACATAGAACATACTGAACCCCATACCTGCCCTAGTACGTCTGATATCCACGAACCATGCGCCTGTTCGCGGACAGTCTCGGACAACATGAACACTATCCAAAAACTCAGAGGGTATCTTACTTCGTTATATCATCCAAAAAAAACCTTAAACATGTTCAAAATGCAGCACATAAATAAATGACATTCAATAATAAATAAGAAGTGAAACTGTATGTAAGACACTAACAGTCCAATTACATAGCATATGCAACATAGTGGAATATACCAAAGCACAATAAATATGCCTCCAACAGAATTACCTCACAGAAACTGCAGAGCAAAAATCAACAGGAGACCTACGCAGCAGTAACAGCAAAAACTAGCGAGTACACTACATGTATTGTATATATTTATAAACTTTGTGTATTAGGTACACTAAAACTAATATATTTTTTTTTTAAACAGAAATGTCCAGTACTTTGGAATGGCTGGAAGAACATTTTCCTCGGGATGAAATGAGGGAAGACAGTGATACTAATGGTAGACACTACACTTCTCTATATAGGCCAATTAATAACCATTACTTTATGTGTACTTAACACATTTTTTTTAAACAGACCGTTCACACATTAAAAATAATATACCAAGAGGGACGTTAGAAAATCCTGCAGCGAATGGAGCTAAAAATGGATCTGTTAATGAAAAATGTAATTTTTTAAAACACTTAATGGAGGACCATATAAAAGAAACCATTAAATATCACTGTCCCACATGTACCTGTTCCCCCTCTCCATGTCCCATCCAACTATCCCCAAACCCTCCCCAGCAAGAAAAATGTTATGATGAGACTTCCATCCCTTCCTCTCCTCCCATCCATCATGTCCAAACCCCTAATTCTCCAGCATTGGATCTTTCATGGATTCACATGCTTAGAATATTCCCCGTCATCAGGCTGGGAACCCTCGGTACCTTTTATAAAGACGTTTATCATAGGAAAAATGTTGACACTTCTGTGCCCTATCTACGTCGTTTTAGGTCGCTTACGCAGGCCCCAATAGGACGTAGCGGTATAAATGCTCTGCCCCCGCGGCTCCCTTCAGATTTTAACCGTCTTCCAAACTAGTGGGATCACCTCGCGTCATCTACTATTTTTGCTAGGTTGTTTTTTCGTTTTTTCGTAATGTCTGGAAAAGCTCTTTTTCATCCGTGTGCTACATGCGGATTAAAGAAGGTGTATGAAGGAGATGGCCATATGGACTGTATATATTGTCTCCACCCTCACCATTCGGCAGACAATTGTGACATCTGTAAAAGCTTCTCCCAGAAGACCCCCAAAGACCAGAATAGGCAGTTGGTGGCTTGGTTGAATGAAGGAGCGGGTGCGTACCCCCCTTCGGAGGTAGGCTCCACGCATAGCTTGGCCTCAACAACTAAATCTCTAGGGGACCCCCGCCGTTCAGTATCGGCTGAACCACCTGCGAAGAAAGTGCGTTCAATGGAGAAAGGCTCATCGGAAAAGCATTCCACGACAGAATCTTCGTTGAAAACGAAAACCTTGTCGTCTTCCTCCTCATCAAAGAAGGAGAGAAAAGACCTGTCAATATCCTCCTCAGGTGATCATCATAGATCATCCTCGAGTCGAGATTATTCAAAACACAAATCAGGTTAAAAAAAGGCGGGAACGCCTCAGGGCGCTGTACATCCACCAGCTTCGTCGACGGGAATGCGATCGTCGACACCCTCACTACCAGTGACGCAGATCGTCTCTTCAGGTCTTCCGCCGAGTCAGGTGATGGCGACGACGAAGGTGACGATAGAGAAATTAACCTCGTCGACGGAGGCTCCACAGGAGGGCTGGCGACCGGAGGTGTATAACCCGGTTTTACCAGAAACCTTGTTGCAGCAGGAGGCAGCCCTGTCCATATCCTCCGTGGATGATGAATGTGAGCAGGTGGCTGGGCCTGCGGAACTTGGGTTGCAAGGGGTTAGCTCTCTGACTCTTTCGAGAGGGGCGAATATCCCGGTTACAACTCTGTTGCTTAATCCTCAAACTGTTTTATCCCTGGAAGTTCTGTCTACATTACAAAACTTGTTGAAGAAATTAGATGAAAAGTTACCTCAGGTTGCTACGCCAGCGAGACCAGTCGACGACGAGCCAGGCTCTTCCCATCGACCGACTCCTATGGCGTCGACGGCGGCGCCGGTCCATGAAGGCCTTCCATGTGGCGGAGTCGGAAGCGGAGATGAAAGCTCCAAGAAGCCCAGCCCAACCGTCACCCCGGATGACATTGGTTCTTTCCATGCGATGATGAGTAAGGCTTGTACCGAATTTGGGCTGGCCCAGGAGGAGGAGGAGAAAAAAGACTGTTTTTTGTTTGATCATATGGGAAAGAGGAGAAAATCAGTGTTTTCGGTTCCCATCTTAGATCATGTATGGCAAGAGGGACTACAAACGATGCATCATCCGTTCTCGGAGCCGGCAATAAAAGGTAGACTGGAAAAGAAATTTAAGGCTCCCCAATCTACTCCGAAATGTTTGTCCTCTCAACCGGCTCCAGAGTCGGTGGTATCAGCGGCTACGGCAAGAAAGGCAAGATCTCAACATAAATGCACAACTCCTCCGGAGAGCGAGGCCAGGAGGCCAGATGCCATTGGCAAAAAGGTGCTGTCGGTGGGTGCAACAACGGTGAAGGCGGCCAATTCTCTAGCTATTACGGCGAGGTATGACAGAGAGATGTGGCATCGTTTAGCACCCATACTGGAACATCTGCCAGATGAACATAGAAAGGCTGCGATGTTACTTGTCCGAGAGGGCAAAGAGGCCTCTAATCACTCTATAAATATTGCTGTAGACCTGGCAGAATCAGGCTTTAAGCAGGTTAACAACGGAGTGGTTCTGGGGAGACAGGCATGGCTCAAATGCACCAACTTTCGACCTGAGGTGCAATATAAAGTGTTGGATATGCCTTTTGAAGGAGACCTTCTTTTTGGGGAGAAGGTGGATGAGGCCTTGAAAGGCATGAAAGAAGACTCTGACGCAGCACGTTCTCTTGGGGCTCTCCAGAGTGGCAGAAATTTTCATTCGTTTAGCCCCTTTAGAGGAGCGTCAGGAAATTCCTGGTTCTCGTCATCAAGGGACCGTACTCTGAATAGACCGTTGTACTCCTCTCAGGGCTACAGGTGGGCTTCTCAGACTGCAAGAAGACGTCGAGACTATCAAGCCTCAAGGAAAAGGGGCGGTTACTCATCGTCGTCGAAGGACAAACAATCAAAAGACCAGCAATGACGAGTTTCAGAACGTCCTGGGAGGCAGGGTGTCTCACTGTGTCGACGAGTGGGAAAAGATAACCTCGGACCGGTGGGTATTGGACACTGTGAAGTTCGGTCATTCCTTACAATTCAAAAGCAAGCCGTCGCACATCCCACCAGTGTTTTCGGCTCAACCCCACCTGAACATTTTAAAGCGTGAGGTAGTACTTATGCTACAAAAAGGGGCTATAGAATTGGTACCTGTGTCACAGAGAGTTCAAGGAGTGTACTCCCGATACTTCATCGTGAAGAAGTCCAACGGAAAATGGCGTCCCATTCTCAAACTTCGAGACCTCAACAAAACATTAAAAAATCTGAAATTCAAAATGCTCACACTTCAGAAAGTGATCCGGTCGATTCAACAGGGGTATTTTCTGGCATCGTTGGAGCTCCAGGACGCGTATTTTTATATTCCAATGCGTCGATGACACAAAGTTTCTAAGGTTTGTAGTTGGGCGGACCCACTACCAGTTCACAGTGCTCCCATTCGGATTAAAATCATCTCCCAGGACGTTCACAAAGTGCATAGCCCCGGTTGCAGCATGGTTAAGAAAACAGGGGCATCATGTTTACCCTTATCTGGACGATTGGTTAGTGAGGGGGTCATCTCCTATGACAACACAAGCAAGTCTAGAGGCCACCATTCAACTTCTGCAGTGACTAGGATTTGCGATCAACTTTGAAAAGTCCTCGTTAGCTCCCTCAAGAAGCTTAGTGTTTTTGGGTGCAGAGTTCGAAACTCAGTCAGGATTGGTGAGGCCATCTGTGGAGAGGATCCATAGGATCAATCAGCTGGCAAGACAATGGAGAGTCAACACCAAAGTGTCGGTAAGGAGATATATGTCGATACTGGGAGCCTTGGCTTTGTGTATCCCCTTGGTTGAACAACTGTCGCCTCTTCATGAGGCCAATTCAAGAATTCCTGACAGACTGATGGGCCCAGAGCCAAGGACTTTGGTCGGACAAACTGACCGTCAACAACAAGCTCCTACGAGCACTTCGATGGTGGCAAGTCTTCGAAAACCTATCCGGAGGGGTTCCCCTGCAGGAACCGGAGTTTCACATGACCATAGTGACGGACGCATCACTGACTGGTTGGGGAGTGCATCTGGGCTCTCTCCAAACGCAAGGCCGGGGGTCGTCGGAGGAGTCACTCCATATCAACGTGCTGGAGTTGAGGGCAGTGCGTTGGGCCTTGAAAGATTTTCTGCCGCACATAAAAGGGTCAGTGGTGAGAATACTGACAGACAACACGACAACGATGTCTTACTTGAGAAAACAAGGGAGTACTCGCTCCAGAACTCTTTCCACCGAAGCTCAGGAAGTATGGCAGTGGGCTCTACAACAAAATATAACTATAGTAGCCCACCATCTTCCGGGAGTAAAGAACGTGCAAGCGAATTCCCTCAACAGGGAAATGGATCAGATACACGAATGGGAACTGAACGAACATCAGTTGTTGGAGATTTTCAGAAAGTGGGGACAGCCTTCACTGGATCTCTTTGCGACGAGAGAGAACAAGAAGTGCGAACAGTATGCCAGCAGATGGCCACAGATTGATTCACTGGGGACAGCGTTCTCCTTCCCGTGGACGGACACGTTTCTATATGCTTTTCCCTTGTTTCCACTCATACGACGGACCCTGCAATGGATTCACAGGTACCGATGTCGAGTGATCTTAGTGGCTCCTTATTGGCCGAGGCAGGCGTGGTTCTCCGACCTGCTACAGTTACCAATAGCGCAGGCAGTAAGGTTTCAGAAGGTTCCGAACCACCTGACCCGGGACAAGGGAACAGTGTGGCATCACGATCCGGACAGTCTTAACCTGACAGCATGGCTCCTGACTTCTCAGAGTTTGGTACCCTAAGGCATTAGTTACCATTGTTTAGTGATAGGCTGATAAAGCACTTCATGAAAGGTTTATTTCGCACATTTCCACCAATTAAAAAGTTTCCTCCGAACTGGAGTCTTAACCTAGTGTTGACAGAACTAATGAAAGCTCCCTTTGAACCTATGGCTTCCTCATCTCTGAAATTCTTATCGTGGAAGTTGGCTTTTTTGGTGGCTATCACTTCAGCACGACAACTCTCTGAGATATAAGCATTAGTCATAGATACTTCATACTTGAGATTCTTTAAGGACAAGGTGGTGCTGGCGACCAACCCTCATTTCATGCCGAAAATTCCTACTGTCTTTCATAAACATTTGTCGATTGTACTAACTACATTCTTCGCGACTCCTTCATCGACCGCGGAAAAACTCTGCATACATTGGACGTGAAAAGAGCTCTAAAGTTTTACCTTCATCGTACTCAGCAATTTAGAAATACAAAACAACTGTTTGTGGCTTATGGACCGTCGACAAAAGGAAAGGCGATCTCAAAGCAAGGACTATTTTGATGGGTCTCGTTGACGATTGCCTTTTGTCACTCGAAAGCTGGGGAGCCGCTGGAAAGGCATCCAAGAGCCCATTCCACGAGATCAACATCATCTTCGGCGGCATTGTGGGCCGGGATTCCGCTGGGAGACATCTGTCAGGCGGCATCCTGGTCGGTGCCACATACATTTACCCACCATTATTGCCTCGAACGGCAGCATGCAGATGATGTACAGATGGGACGAGCAGTCCTTCGTCATCTGTTTCAGTGAGGTTAGCCCTGTTCAGGGGAATGTCCTTTAATCTATATATATATATATATATATATATATATATATATATATATATATATATTCGTAATATATTATGGTTGTTATTCTTTTGAAGCTAGCGTGTAACCGCTGATGCTCATGTTTAAAAAAAAAAAAGAGAGAAAATATGTGGTTGGGATGTTATTGGTTTGCATTCACACCACCAAAATCACTACACAATCTATTCTAAGCATGTGAATCCATGAAAGATCCAATGCTGGAGAAGGGAATAGTTTCTTACCTGTAACTCCATTTCTCCAGCATTGGTATCTTTCATGGATTCACATGCGCCCGCCGGCCTCCCCAACATGCAAACAATATATACCCCATCCTACTTTGGGAGGTTAAAATCTGAAGGGAGCCGTGGGCGCCTCGGCATTTATACCGCTACGTCCTATTGGGGCATGCGTAAGCAGCCCAAAACGACATAGATAGGGCACAGAAGTGTCCACATTTTTCCTATGGAAAACGTCTTCATAAAGGTACTGAGGGTTCCCAGCCTGATGACTGGGAATATTCTAAGCATGTGAATCCATGAAAGATAGCAATGCTGGAGAAATGGAGTTACATGTAAGAAACTATTCCCTTCCCCTGTATTTGTTTGTTTCTTCTTCCCCCTCTCTTTCGTAATTGTTATGCTGTTATACAATTCTAAAGTATTAAGTGTGTTGTTAGTATATTCCTCTGTGTCTTATGTTATGTGGCAGTTAGGGTGTCCGCGGACAGCGCGGCTGTCCAGGATTTCCTCAATTAACCAAAACGGGGGTGTATTAAGGACACTATGCCTGTTGGTATTGTTGGCAATCAAAATGGAGATGTCCTTAGGACACACAAGAAGTCTGCCTGTCCGCAATTAACCAAAATGGGGGTGTCCTAAGGACACTATACCTGTTTGCACTGTCCTCAATCAAGATGGAAGTGTCCTTAGGACACACAAGATGTCCGTCTGTCTGCAATTAACCAAAATGGGGGTGTCCTAAGGACACTATACCTGTTCGAAATTGCCCTTAGTCACAATGGGGGTGTCCACAGAACACTAAAGACGTCCGCATGTTCGCAGCTATGCAAAATAAAGTGTCGTAAGAACATTCCCCCTGTTCGCATTGTCCGTAACCAGAATTAATATGTCCGTAGAATACATAGCCTGTCCGAAAAAGTTGTGATGCACATTTGTTTTGTTCGGGGACCTGAACACTGTCCGTAATACACCCACATGCATGCGTACCACACCCTTGCCCCTATGAACATCGTGCCTGTCTGCAACTTTCTGCCGCACCTGTGTCGCACTTTTAATTAGTTCAAGGACTGAAACACTGTCCGTAGAGCAACCGCATGCATGCGTAGACCTGATCTGCGTATTTGGTGTCCTATGGACAGCCGTCCCATTCACCAACGTGTCCTTGGCGTCATCATGTGACTGCACCCGAGCTAAGCGTAACGAACACTGTCCGGGTCCCCGTACACACACAATGTGTTTTATTTCAGCAACCTAAGGTATTTTCCTGGGGAAGTGCACCCTTGCACATGTCCCACACTATGTCCCTGGTTAGCTCTGTACTTTTTGCCATTTCTTGCTGTTCAAAATTTTTGAGAACAGCACGGGTGTCCGCGAAGCATGCCCCAGCACCCCTATAAAAGACCATACCCCAGAGCTGCTCCTTATTCTGTTTTTGTGCTTCCAGGACAGAGACTGCTCCTTGTTCCACTGGATTGCTCTTGAATTTTGAACAGCTGTCCTGATGGCATCCAATGCTGCTGCTAATGCTACTGCTGTCTCAGCAGAACCCCATCCCCTCCACCACCAACACCTGCCCGAGGGCCTGCAAAGGGGAGCAGGCATCAGGATACAGAGGAGAGTGATGAAGAGGATGAGGTAGTGGAATTCCCTACTACTAGTTCTCACAGTGAATCTTAGATGTGGAAGTTTTTTTACAACCATTGATAGAGTACCAAAAGCACGTGCACACAAGGTGACCGGCAAACAGTGCAAGATGGTGCTGAGTCGTGGGAAACAGGGTTTGTACAGCTATGGTACTACCTCAATGAAGCAACATCTAAAATCGTTCCACGGTGGGGCTATTCGTAAGGTTGTACCTTGCGATAAACGTAGTAGGTTGAGTTCCCCTGCAGCATCCTCCACTTCTTCTGCGCCTGTCACCATAAGAGACACTCCTGTGAGGCAGTGCATCCCTCCAGCTGCCTCGCAGGCCATACATGATGCTGTTGATCTTTACCTTTCGAGGGTTACAGTATTGTGCATGTACTGCGATGCAGTACTCTTCAGCGGGGAGAACCTTTGAAGTGCTTTCGAGACTGTGGTCAAGGAGCATGAGAAGAACTGCTACCTACCTGAATAAGGCCCACCCTACATCTTCCTCTCTACACCTACCCTTTCATATCCCCATGGTTGGTGTCCCTTCCTTAACCTCCTTTCCCTTCCTTTCCTTGTGTGTTGTGTTTAAAAAAATAAAAATAAATAAAACAACAAAAATAAAAAAGGCTCTTTTCAGAGCCGCCTTTCACTGTTCAAAAATAGAAGTGTCAATGAAATGCACAGGGCCCTGTGCATTCTTAGAAGTCTGCAGACAACCATGGTCTCCGTGGACATATCATAAAATCTGAGCGTGGGGAATTAAAATTGAAATAGTGTGCCCCATTTCCCCTTTGAGGTTGGCTCTGAAAAGAACCTTTTTTAGTTTTTTTGCAGATGCTTCAGGAACACCTTTTATTTTGTATTTTTTGGGTTTATTTTCCGTATTTTCCTCCAAAACTCTTCACATTAGCTTCTCCAAAGCAACCCTTATGTTTCAAAACAGCATGGCATTTCCCATAAAAGACAAAGACATGCCATCTTCTTTAAAGTAATCAACATCACCGAGTCAATGTTGTCATTGTTGCAAAAGAACATACCAGCTCTAAGCATAAAAGCTAACATGCCTCGGTTAAACACCTAGCAATATTTTGCTCAGGACAAAAAACAGAACTATTGTTCCATATTGCCCTAGGTATCAAACCAGAAAAAAATTACCTTGGCCTTTGGAAGTAGTTTCATTACTGCCTGAACCAAGTTTTCTAGATCTTTTAACAAAGTAGGGGCACTGACAAACCCCAAATACAAAGCACAACAGTGTAGGACAACCACATGTGAACTGTTCACCCTAGCCATATCTTGGCAAACTTCTACCATTTCCTGCAAATTGAAACAAAGCACAGTGCTCTACACCACCTCCACTCCTTTTACATCAAAATTATTTCCCACATTCCTACATTTTGCATACTGCTCCAAACCATTCACAAATATATCTCCAAGCACCACCATCCTGACTTTCTCCACCTCCGCCATCTTCACTACACACAGCCTCTCTCAATACGAAGCAGAACCTCAACACCTGATTGGCTAATCCTCAAAATACACTCCCATTTCATGCTCAGAAGCCCCGGATGTGGCATGTCCTGTCTGCGAATAGCTGCGCTGTCCGCGGAGCACGTAAGTAAACTGGGGCAGCCCTTCTACCATTTCCACTTCACTCTCTGCACCATTCCCTCATTGGATACTATTAAGCAGTCACACAACCATCCACCAATCACATGCAAGACCTCTACATCGAAATCCATCATCACAATTCAGCACTTTAGATGTACTGTTGATCACTCCAAGTACAATTGCGCTGTGACTGCAAGCACCTACAGCAACTACTAGTAAACTCTCCAACTTTTCTACTTCCAGATTCATACACATCCACATGCATGAACACAAAGTACAGGTATGAATATTTTTTGCACAGTACATCATACATGCCAACATTCCGACCCACCTGGGAGGGACATTCCTCCGAAAAATCGGGAGACAACATCTGTGTCATAAGAGTGCATTGGGCAAAGATGTATTTTCGGCAGGAGAACGTGAAAAAAACCCAATATTTTTCACAGAAAAATTGGGAGTCTCCCAACGAAATCGGGAGGTTTGGCATGTATTGTGCATGTACATCTCTTGTATAAATGCATATAAACAGAGTAACTGCCACTTACCCTGTGCAACCTGTAAAACATGTGTACTGTCATTTCTCCCATCTGCTATCATCATGTGTCACTTGCAAAGTTGTCTGCTCTCCAAATTTGTATTTACCCATATTATTAAATGCAATGTGCAAACT
Source organism: Ambystoma mexicanum (assembly GCF_040938575.1). Taxonomy (NCBI): domain Eukaryota; kingdom Metazoa; phylum Chordata; class Amphibia; order Caudata; family Ambystomatidae; genus Ambystoma; species Ambystoma mexicanum. Next base: position 83,145,470 of record NC_090941.1, read on the forward strand.
GTAATTTTCTTAATTCTATCATTTTTGTAAGCACTGCCACGTATTTAACCACATTTCAACCATGATAGCATTTAATGCATTATAGTTCATAAGACATACATACAATTTCCTTTCTATACATTCTGCATATTTCACATACATTCTATCATTTCAACTTCCTTTACAAATGACAAATGACTGTATTAGTAATAAGACACAACACACAGCTATCTAACAAAGTGTCATTTCATGTTAAAAGATGGTAGAAATAACAGTATTTATGGGAAAAGGCTTTCTAGTGTGTTTTAAATTACACACAGCCAGGATGAGTACATGCATCTTTATTTATGCACACAGATAGCCAATATCATTTGAAAGGTTCCCAGCTGAAACAACACCACTGCCTCTAAAACTGTTCTTCCAATCTAGACAGCTCTCTCATTCCAGCTGATAGCCCTTCCGTTCTCGATTTCACAACAGCATTCAACTATGCACAGGTGCAGTCATATCTATCACATCATCTACAACTATGTACAGTGTTGTAAAGCAAGACATACAACATCTCCCCGTTCCCTTCAGTCTACAACACAGGCACCAGATCCTTACTTTATTTCAGACTCTCCCATCTCCAAGCACCACAAAATCACCCTGAACTTTACTAATCACCTGCTGAGTAATAACCTGCTGACCCCATGAAATCCTTCTGATTGATTTCCCACAACTTTACAAACACATGCATTGCATACTTTTCCATACAGTTCCTGCCATTTACCCAGTAAAAATAGCAAACAAAGCATACCATTATTTCTTCTATCTCCTAACATCCAATAACACCGCCTTACGAAGCCAAGTGTCCTATGTGCACTTAATATTGTACTCATTTCTAAAGTGCATTCAACTAACAGATTCTAGATAAAATATGCAGAATGCACATAGGCAAAGAATAAGTGCATGTACATGCTATGCACAGTTATCAGAAAGCACTACTACTGCAAAAACTAACAAATCCATGTCTACATTAACAATGCTATTAACACACATATTTACTAACTGCTTTCTTTCACAATTGCAGTGAAGACCACTCTCCTGAAAAGCAGCATCGTCTGAAGTACAAACAAGAACTCAGAAGAAACCTACTCTTTCCATCCAAAAAAGTAAGTGCAATACTGCCATAATGTTCTAACTGTTGCTCAAACACTGTAGAATTCTAGTATTCTAGAACAAACAATTGTATTTACCCTGCAACATTAGATTCAGTATAAGTGCTTCCCCTCACCAGATCCATACTTTGTATTTCAATCTCAACACCAGTATAGTAACACACACATACAAGAATAGCCTTCCCAACCTGATGTAGCAACCCATTGCACAATCACACACCCCTACATACTTCCTAACCATCATACTCCGACATTCATGCACAAAGCACACAAACTTCAACAAGATCCTAACACACACTTTTTTCTCCAACAGACCCCAAAGAATGCCTACCAAAAAGCAACTCTGTAGAAAGCAACGCAAAAGTAAACAAAATCAAACTAAAACTCTCCAAAATAAACATCCACCTCTAGCAGAATGTGTACAAAAAGTTCAAACAAAACAGCTAATACAGTCATTAAGCGAAACAAAACAAGCTTCCAGTATAAAACTTTGCCTCCTCTTTCAAAATGTAAAACGAAACAGATAGTAATTAACAATACTACAGCTACCACTAAAACTGCACCTATAAATCTTGATGTAGTGGCAAGTAAGCATACCAAAAAATTTGTTTTACCAAAAATTGTTCCGCCACAGAGTCCTTCACAACCTTGTAAAAACAGGAGAGAAATCACGCACAACCATTAAAACCTACCGTAGAAAATTAATCCTAGAAGTTCTCATAGACAGTGCAATCCTTCTCAAAAGGAAATTATTTATTTTAGTTTTAAACAGAATGAAACCACTAACAAAACTAAGTACTAAACTACAAAAACGACTTCTCAATAAACTAAATATCAACAAAGAGAACTTCACAAACATCTGTGGAGGTAAATGGAGTCACGCCACAAGCACAGAACCATATTTCAATGAAGAAGCATACAAACAAAAGCAAATAAACCCAAATGCCACAAATACCAGTGGGCGAGGGTATGAAAAACTTAATAATACCATTATGGAACAAGAAACGCTCCTCAGAAAAATATCCCCAGAAAACTCATTATCACCTGTCCATTCCACTCAACCAATACGTCCAGTCTGCAAATGGCTGTGCACATCAATGTTTAACATTGCCAAAAAAGCTTTCACATCTTCACATCTTTACGCCACTCCCTCAATCAGTATGTGAAAGGCAAAGCCACTTACAAAATGCAATAGATTTACAACAGACTACCAACAACTGTGCAGATGACAACCTTCTATTACACACATACAAAAAAAGAAATGTGTGTGTGTGTGTTGCCGCAGGACTTTTTATAAAAATAGCGCAAAAACTGTAGACATAAAGTACAAAATAGAAGACAATGAAGATTCCAAATGGTTCCAATTAGCTCTCTCTTATAGCAGAAAACAAATATGAAATTACTGACCCCTTAATACTTTGCAATTACTGCACTGCAAAACTTGACGACAACCAAAAACCTTCACGTGCGATCACAAATAACTTGGAATTATTCCCATTACCAAAACCCCTGCAACAACTCAACTTATATGAGAGCATTCAAAAAGTGCACCCATTTCAAGCAATAATATGCCTCCAACCAAAAACAGGAAAACTACCTCCCCCCTGAATTAGTGAAAGGCATTTGTGGCAAAGTAGTTTTTTTGCCATTAGATCTCAAAGAAAATGTAGACACTCTGGGAGTGCAACGTCCAATAGATCAATCTTTAATTACCTTAGTAAATGGCGTACCTAAAAAAGACAAAATAATTTGGCAACAACTTGTGGACTTACATAAAGTTAGACAAGCCCTGCAATATCTAAAAGACAACAGTGAATACTACAGAGAAATTACTATTGAAGAAAACCTGAGGGAAACCACTGAAATAATTTGAGTCATCAGAAACTGGTCAATTTCAACTTCTAGATCCTGCTACAGAATCCAATATTTTAGACCATTATACAATTCACCCATTACACTCTAAAGACACCATCGTTGATGCACTGGAAACATACCAAATGCGACAAGCCAGAGGATCTTCAATCAGCATATGGGAAAAAAGTATAGAAGCAGGTGCCTTTCCTCTACCCTTTCCTACTTGAAAAGGCGGAAGGTAGATGATAGACCAATACAAATAACAGCATCAGAATACCGCTCTTTATGAATGTATTCTGAAGACCCCAGATTCTGACAAAACCTGGAATATATATTCCACCTTCCCTTTGAAAGTGAACCAGCAACTCTATGCTACAGAGTTGCACATACATCGAAATCAGGTATCCATTTTCAAAATATGTCAGCTACGGAATTACTACAAAAAGTGCAAGAAAAAGATGAGATTTTACAGTCAAGCATTACAAATCTTTTAGCAAACATGCATGATACAAAAGAATACTGGTTCCGACGTCACGGAGATGTACGCTGTATGATGAGAAACCTTGGCCCACCCACTTGGTTTGTGACATTAAGCTGTGCAGAATATGCATGGGAAGATTTACACAATTTTAGATATAAAAACACCAGGAGAACTCTGCTCTCTAGATCCTGTGAATGTATCGAGATATTTTCATCATCGCTTCATTGCTATGCTACACTTCATTTCTAATAAAACTGTTCCCCCCTCGGAGAAGTGCAACACTTCTTTTGGAGAAAAGAATACCAGGCCAGAGGAGCACCACACATCCACATGCTTTTGTGGATTAAAGGTGCTCCTAAATTTGGTCAGGATAGTGATGCCACTGTTTTGCAGCTCATCCACAAATATGTCACTTGTGAAATCCCTTCACAAACACCACATAGTGACCTTCATGCACAAATTTTATAATTTCAAAGACACAAATGTGGGAAATATTGTCGTCACAAATATAAAAACAAAGGGAAATACTACACCAAATGCTGCTTTGGTTTCCCTAGAACAGTTTCAACAACAGGTCAAGTAAACAACTTCATGTCTTCAGTTAGAAATAGTGTCACAGGTTTCCCCCTTTCTCACCTGTTTTCATTGTCTGATGACTTCTTTAGGAGGAGTCTTCTTTTGTATGGTTTGGGTCTTATACAAGCCCGCTCGGCCGTCCTCGGCTTCCAGTGTTCGTTCAGCTTCGATGTCCGGGATCAAGGGAAAACTCCAGGAAATTCAGAAAAAGGATATGGAGCACGCGGAGGCAGTGCAGGGGTTCCGGGAAGGCTGGATAAGAAGGAGGAAAGGTAGATTGGAAGAAGGTGTTCCAGGAACCAGGAAACAGAATAATACAAGGGAGAGTATGGAGCACACGTCCGGTCACAGCTAACAGCAGCGTTGAGACATGCAGCACCGCGGGGTTGTGGCCTTTTTATAGAGTACGCTGCGTAGAACGTGAAGACTGGTGAGCAGCGTTCTGAGCTTGCAGCCATGTTGGTAGTATTATGGAGTGTAATCCCTGACGTGTCAGGGACCAGGAGGCCCAGAAAGGGCGAGTTTGATGGTTCATGACACATAGTGTCAAAGGTAAATCACCTAAGAACACATATTACATAAAAAGAACAGAAAAATCAAAATACATCAATGATTACAATGCAATCATTGCCCTCCTATGGAATGCAAACATAGATGTGCAGTACATTGCAGACAATTCCACGATATGTCACAGACTACTTAACCAAAGCAGAGAAAACAGAGCTTCAAGACCTCTATGATGATATATCGTCTAACAAAACAGAAATTGTACAGTTTAGGCATAAAAATGCTCTCTCATAGAGAATGTGGCTGCTATGAAGCTGCAGACTGTTTAACAGGTACTGCCTTGTATGGAAAATCTGACAATATAGTATGGCTAAATCTTGGTCCTGCTAAATCTAGAAAGAGTTCTCAAATCATATGAGGACATAGAAACAATAGCCAAAAATGATCCCAACAGCCAAGACATTTTGAAAAACAATTTACTAGACACATGATACCCAAACAGGAGTACCACTTTGGAAACCATGTGTCTCTACCACGTAGCCCAAAACTTCACATACAAAAATAATATTAAACCAGATGAAAAGAAAGGTAGATACAGAGTAGCAAATTGTGAAGGCAGCTTAGTGAAACTTACCAAATGCAGCTTAATTAATCATATCAAATTGTCATTAAAAACTCCTGAACATAAAGAACTGTATTACATGTCCCTGCGACAACTTTTTAAACCATGGAGAAAAGAAGAAGAGTTACTAGATATCTATGACTCCCATGAAGACGCTTTCAAAGCAAATGAAAGCACTATAACAGACATAAACTTTACACAGTACCAAACAATGTTGCACAATGAACAGCAACACGAAGAAGAACTCCATGCCCAACTAGATGTGGACACTCCTGGCAGTAGTCAACCTTCTGTAACAGGAAGCCAAGAACCACTTGGACAGCCACTAATAGCAAAAGAGGCAGACTTGGCCATGGCAGAAAACACCCTGTGTCAGTATGAGCAATCTACAGAAGACTTTGCTCTATTGAAATCACAACTAAACACTGAGCAGCATATCATTTTCTGAGAAGGAACAAAACAAATTGAACATGGTATGCAACATGAAAATAAAAACGGTACCTGCCAAGATTACAAACCTATACTGCTATACGTGATTGGTCAAGCTGGTTCTGGCAAAACATTCTTAATCAAAATAATCAGCAAGTTCCTCCAACAATTGACAAACAAACTGTCAGCTGTTGTAAATGCCCCCACAGGTTTAGCTGCCTACAACATAGGCGGTGAGACTTTACACCTATTACTACTCCTTCCAGTAGAACACCAAAACAAATTAGACTACTACAAACTTTATACAGAAGCTGCAATGGAACTATGCAGATTTTTCAAACAATTGAAAATGCTGCTAATAGATGACGTGAGCATGGTCTCCAACCTAATGTTGGCTTTAATTCACCTCAGACTACAAGAGGTCCTCAAAACAGACTATGAAGTGCTATTTAGAGGAAAACACATTATTGTTTTTGGAGTTCTTCTTCAATTGACACCAGTGAAAGCTTAACCTATTTTTAAAACCATAGGGAACAAACTGTGCCGTAAAACTCTTGGCAGCATAGGAAATGTCAATCTTTGGTGACATTTCCAATACAGAGAATTAACTGAAAATATGCAGCAATCTGCAGACCTGACATACGCCAACATTTTAAAAAGTATTAGAGTTGGTGTACTATCTCAAGAAGCACAAACTATATTAAAAACCAGGCACATCCATGCACTCTATGGCCATAACTCATCTGCTGCTGATGTCATGGACCAATTAGCACACAAAAATGTCAATTGTATGTCCTTGATGCCAACTCTTGCAAGCTGTTCCAAATTTAATGAAACAATGTTAAAAAAAGAAATGCAACCAATAGTTCAAATTGCCTCCACAGACAAACTGGAAGTACATGCTATGAAACTACCCATGTGTCAACAAGCCACAACAAAGCTATACATCTTGGAAAACGCTATCTCAAACACAGCTGGTTTGGAGAAAATATTTAAATGATCTTTAAACTCTAGAGTAATGCTTAAACGTAACCTTGACGTGGACCAAGGACTAGTTAATGGAGCACTTGGTACAGTTGTTGGCTTTCAAACATACCCACGTAACAACAATATTCAATTTGTCTATATTCTCTTTGACAAACTATCTGAAATTAAAAGGATAGGACGCTCAACTGCCCGCTTCCTTTTCAAAGACATATATTTTAGCAGAGAACAATTTTCTCTAGCTCTAGCATATACAGTCACCATTCACAAATCACAAGGTCTTACCCTAGATAAAGCATTGATAGATATTGGTAGAACAGCCGTTAAAGAAGGCATGAGCTATGTAGCACTATCACGCTTAAGTACACTTTACAAACTATTTCTAATCAACTTTGATGCAAGTAAAGTAAATGCTGATATTTCTTGTATTCTAGAATACAATAGACTGCGTTCACTCTACACCTTCCATCTATAAACCTATCCTGTTCCGCAAAACGTTGTAAAAGAAAACTACTTCAGACTCAATCTATGCAGGATCTCGCAGCAATTCCTCCAAAGAAAGTAAAAGAAGGTAATACCTCATCAAGGACCACAACCAAAGAAGAATCTACTGTTCAAAGTAACTCAAGTACCTCTTCAAAGAAGCAACGCACACTCCCAACGAATTACTTGGACACAGAACTGTCAAGTCCATTCAAATTTTCAAATACAACTGGTGTAAATTGCTATGCAAATGTAGCAATAAATAATTCTATTCCAATTGCCACCAATTATTGACAACATTTACTTACACGGTACAGACCAATTGTGTTTGCAAATGTTAGTCCTTCATGGAAATGCAACCAACAATCCTGACAACACTTACAGTGTTCATAGAATAAGGCAGGAATTGGACTATTGTACTGGAATGGTCAAATTCACTATAAACTCACAAGAAGATCCACAAGAATGTCTAATGTACTTGCTAAATGTACTAGAAAACAAAAACATACCTATAAATGAAATCTTCCAGATTTCATACATGTGGAAACATACATGCACTCTTTGCAGGCATGTAGTACAAGAAAAAGTGCCTAATGAACGCTTCGTGTATGTATCCATACCTAACTGTGAATCCATTCCATTTCAGCAAAAATACAAACCATGGCAGTTTATGTACTACTTGCAATTCCGATAATCGTTGAATCGTCCCCAATGGAAGCTATAGGAGCAATGGAGGAAGGGCTGAGCCATGTCCGCTTCAGTGAAGCTAGTGCAGCATACTAGTGTTCAGTCTTTGTTTTTGATGACGTGTTTAAATACGCGTCGGAAGCTTCACTCGGCGCGTTGCAACCATGCACTTCCTTCCGGGTTTACACGCTGCTCGAGTGTTCCGTATACTACACGCTTTCACTCATTCCTCCATTCTGAACATGTTCCTCCCTCTGTCTTCCTCCTTTTTGTTCCGCTCCTGAGCCGCCTCTTCCGCGTTATCCTTTAACGCTTTCCCTGGGCTCAGTAGTGGTTACGGTTACCGTGGTTCGGTGCCGCCTACTTTATTTCGATACTTACTTCCTCCTACTCCACTTACCTTCTGGATTCCCTTCCTGTTGGTTAGGACCACTCAGATCCCTCTCTGTTGTTTCCAAGTTCCTTGGCAGCCAAGAATCCTGTTCTGGTGCATCTTGGGAATTGTAGTCTTTACAATCGGAAAAGTAACCAACACAGAGAGAAGATCATTTTTACCTGGGATTCAAGATACCATCAACAGAAGGTCTACATCAGGGTTTTTCAGCAAGGCGTTTCCCTGAAGTGGGGTGGACTTACTGGAAGCCCCTATTGCCGGCTTATTGCTTTTAGGCAGTGTGGCTTCCAGAAGAGTTTATCCTAAAACCTGCAAAGAAAAGTCTAACAACTCCTGGCGAGAAAGAAGAGACATTTCTTCCGAGAGCTCATCCGACGAAGCGTCCACAGGTGAGGAGGCGGAGGAGGTGGGAGACTTCAAGGGTGAATCTCTGTTACCAAGTATGAGACATAGTAAATACGTAATAGTAATGCTTTTACGTTATAATGCAGATGGTACCAAAAACAGCAGCATGCTGACTGGATTCACACATGGTCAAGTATCACTTGGTAAGAAAACCTTCACAACAATAGGTATAATCTACCAGGCAGGAGCCACAACCAATGCAGGTCACTACACTGCATATATAAAAAAGAATTGTGGATGGTTCAAATGTAATGATAGTACCATTTATCTAAAGCAGATTACCAGCAAATCTTGTAAACGCTTACTTAATATTCTCAAAACCAGAATTTAATAACTAATCTGTGTATGAAAATAAACAAAACTTAAACTTCAAAACTATACCAGTTAGAATACGCCAACAGGTATCTAACGGACCCAAAAATCTGCAACAAGCCAACAGGTAGATGAATACCACTAAAATGGAAAATGAAATAAACAAATAGAATACACCAACTGCTATCTAATTGCAACAATACTACCACCACTTCCAAATGAAAAACCATACACCTATTCAATTCCTCCTATTGAAATCAATGATAGAAATATATTGTACCACAACGTAGAAAGGTTTTTTTTAATCCAGCATGGATTTTTTTCCCCACAGACCCAATGATTTAATCAACAAACACAGGAACTGGTCAAATTGCACGGTACACTGGTTTGAACTATAGTACTTCCAAAGTACTAACTATGAGGGTCAACAAAAAACAGAAATGTCTACTATGCAATGCAATACTCATTATAAACTACCTACACTAGCATGTGATTTTTTTTCTTTTATCACAGGTATTGAAAACAAATGTGTGCTCCAACTACCCATGTCATAAAAAAAATGCATACAACCACAAAAAGTCAAACAGTAAGTATATAAGGATTGGACTCACAAACACCGCAGCATAACACACCGATTCAAGCAAACACCTGACCATAAACCACAATCCAAAATGTTTGCTTCCATGGGTATCTTATGCTGCAGCGCTTGTTGCCAAACACTACAATCTTGACTGCATGGCCTGGCCAAAACTCTTCATACAGCCTCAACAAAGGAAACAGTAAGTATATAGTAATTAAACTCACAAACACTGCAACATAACACAGCCATGCAAACTAACACTTCACCAATAAATACAACCCAAAATGCTTAGAGTCTTCAATACCAACAATCTGCACACAATCCAACAAACAAACAAACACACATCATCTCACTATCCTATAAACACGATTACAGTACTATCAATCAGTACTCACATTTTTGAAAACATATCCCCTAAGCAGCCCAAATACCACAATCAAAATGTTTGGTAGCATTGTGTTGTATGGGGGGGCCGCCTGAGGCCCTCGACAGCACTCACACACACACACATGGGTACCGTAAGGACCCACACGGGACGCGTGCTGCCTGCTCGGGTCCCCGCGGCAACTGCCGTGTGGAACCGTCTTTATTCAACACGCGCATGCGTGAGCCTCATTATGGGCCACGCATGCACAATACAGCGTAGTCACTACGCAACATCCCTCCTTTTTCTCCAAACAAGAAACAGTTATAAGATGTTCACACAACAATAACACCTTAAGAGTTCACGAACAGTCCTCCACCTGTTACGAGGCAGTGTCCATGATAAAGTCTTGGAAGCTCTGCAGCGGCTTGCGCCCCGCCCGGCTTGGGTACCTTCTGGATTCCTCTGGAGGGGCCTCTGGTGTCCCTGGGGCCTCTGGTGGTCCATCGTCCCTTGGTGTAGATCTTGGCCCGGATCCAGGTCCGGGCACGTCGTGCATCGCTGGAGGAGGCGCTGCCTCAATCCACTTAAAAAACAACACATTCCGCGTGACGGTGCCTCTGGCATTGGCCGCTGTGATCATGGACCCCTTGACGTGGGTCACTCCCAGTGGCTGTGCTTCATACAGGAGTGACAGCTTACCCTCCGGCCTGCGGTTCGCACTAGCACAGTGTCCCCTACTGCAATCGCCTTCTCTGGCAGGTTCCGTTGGGCGCTCTCCCGTTCGTTTTGGACAGCCCTCTCCACCCGCACTCGGTCATTGTCGATCACTCCCGGGCGGCATCCCTCTACCTCAGGCAGCAGTCCTCTGGGAGCTCATTTGAAAAGGGCCTCAGCTGGCGCGACCCCGGTGGACTGGTGCGGGGTTGTGCGGTACTCGCGTAGAAATTCAAACCGGTTTAGGCGGAGCTCCTCTCCTCTGTTCATCGAGATTCAGAAAACCTTGTTCAGCGTACGCATAAAGCGTTCCACCTCCCCATTTGCCCTGGGCCAGAGTGGGGTAGCCTTTCAGTGCCTGATCCCCCTTTCCTCACAGTACTGGGCGAACTGCTGCCCTTGGAACGGTGAGCCATTGTCTGAACAGATCTCGATGGGGAACCCATGGGTGGCAAACATCTTCTCCAGGGCCAGAATGGTGTGATCGCTGGCCGTGGATTCCACCATCTCTACCTCGGGGTAGTGCAACCACTGGTCTAGCACTGCAAGAAAGTACATTCCTCGACCAGTGAACCCGAAGTCAGCATGCACCGTCCCCCACGGAAGTTTGCTTCTTTCCATGGCCTGGATGGGTGGGCCTCTTTCCGCTGGACTAGCCACCTGGCACGGTATACACGCCTGCACAAATTTGTCCACCCTGCTCTCCAGGTCTGGGAACCACACCTTTAACCTTAGGCGTGCCTTCGTCTTTGCCGTCCCCTGGTCACCTTTGTAGGTGAGCTGCAGCACCTTACCCACCAACGCTCGTGGGGCGACGATTTGGCTCCCCCTCAACAGGAGACCGTCGTTGGCGGCTGACAGCTCATTGCGTACCCTCCATAGTGTCTTAAGATCCTTCTGTGCCCCATAATCCCTTCGGGCATTGTTCATGAGCACTTCACGCCACTCTCCGCTGTCAATGGCTTCCTTGATGACCAGGAACACCTCGTCCACATTTGACGCATCCGCTATCTCCTGGCGCGCCAGGGCTACTGGCAATGTAGCCTCCACCACGCAGTCAGCTACCTCAGCAGAGTGGGCGCCCCGCCCCCAGGTGACGGGACAGATAGTCCGCTGGATTGTGCGTGCCTGGGCGATACAGTAGCTTGACTCCGTATTCCATGTGCAACAGCATCCATCTCTCAATGCGCGGAGGGGGCTTAGACGAGGCCCCCGACATGATTGGAATCAGGGGCTTGAGGTCCGTTATGATGTCTACGGGCTTCCCCAGGATATAGATCCGTAAGTGCTTACAGCCCCATAAGATTGCCAGGGCCTCGCCCTCAATTTGTGAATATCGCTTCTCGGTTTCCGTCAGCGACTTGCTGGCATAGGCGATGGGACGCATGGTCCCCTGCGGATTGGCCTGCATGAGGACCACCGCACCCAGGCCCACTGGGCTGGCGTCCACCACTAGTTTTGACTCCCTGTCCGGATTGAAATACGCGATGGTCTCCTGACCCGACAGGGCATTCTTGATCTTGGCAACGCCCTCTGTTCCTTCTCCGTCCAGGCCCATGCCACGTCATCCCTAGACAGAGCCTGCAGTGGTTCCGACAGCGAGGCCAGGTCGCGAATAAATCGTCCACAATAAATGACCATGCCAAGGAAGCTCCTTATCTCCGCAGGAGACTCTGGCGGGGCCGCCTCTCTAATGTCTCGTACCTTCTCCGGATCAGACGAGATGCCCCCGGCATGGAACACAAACCCAAAAAATTCAATCCGGTCCTTCAGAAATTCACACTTCTTCCGGTGTAGGGTCAGCCCCAGACTTTTGAGTCTTTCCAGTAACCGAACACCAGAATGTCGTCCGACATATTGATCACCCCTTTTAGCCCCACCAGCGCCCCCCGGATGGCGTTCTTCCGCTGCCGACGAAACCATGAAGCTGAGCCTCTTAAACTGGTATAGTCCCTTGTGAGTTGTGAAGGTGGTAATATATCTCAACTCCGGGTGAAGCTCCAGTTGATGGTAGCCAGACCTCAGATCTAGCTTGGAGAAAACTCTCGCTCCCTGTAGCTCTCCGACAATGTCATCCAGTGTGGGCGTGATGTGTCGCTCCCTTTTGATCACCATGTTCGGTAACCTCATGTCCACGCAGATGCGGTCGGCCCCTGGCTGTTTGGGCTTTGGGGCGACAACGATTGGGGAGACCCACGGGGTCGGACCTTCGACCCTCGATAATGTCCAAGTCAATGAGCGACTGAAGCTCCTGTTCGACCTGTGCCCACAGGTGGAACGGTATTCGGCGGTGTTTGAGGGCCGTCGGTCTCACGACCCATCGATGTGGAGCCTGATGGGGTCGCCCTTCAGTTTTCCAACCCCTTGGAAGATGGTGTCAAAACGCTGCAGGAGGCGGTCTATATCTGTGTGCTAAACGGCCAGTGTGAAATGTACTATATTGACGGCTTCAGAGGCAGCACAGCTTAGGAGGGAGTGCGGGCTTACGCTTGTCACGAAAAATCTCATCTTAATCTTGCTCTGTCCACGGGATACGGGCACCACAAACACTCCCTGGATCGGTAGTGGAGTATCTCCCCCAAAAGCATATATCAGGGCCTTTGACTCGGACGCCTCGGGAGGGCCTGGAAGAGCTTCATAGTGTTCTGTCGCTAACACACAGACAGAAGCACCAGTGTCTATAAGAACAGGAGTGGGAGGTCTCACCAATGTTCACTGTGCACGTCGGTTGTCGGCTTCTTCTGGGCCTAGTAGCAATGCTCGATATGAAGATCTCCTCTTCCTCTTCTGTCTCCTCGGCTATGTCCAGATCCTGCATGCCCTGCTCAACCGATGACACACCCCTCACTCTCTGGTCATTGCTCCCTCCGATTCTCGCAGTACCCCTCGACGCCGTCACCGGAGTGGAGGCCCTGCACACCCTCGCATAATGTCCTGGTGTGCCACACCGGCCACAGACTTGTGTCTTCGCCGGACATTCTCTCCCGTGCGGCAGGTCATAACCGCAATATGAGCACGACTGCGGAGTGCCAGTCGTCGGGGGACCATCCACCCTCCTAGGTGTCCAACGCGCACTCCCTGGGGCAGAGCGTCCAATTGCAAAAGCTTCCTCGCCCTTGCCAGGGTGCATGGCGGCATCCATCTTCGCCCCTCTGGACTCCGCCAGTTCATAAGCTCTCCCTGTGTCGCCTATTTGCTGTAGCATCAGGCCCGTTTCCATCAGCACCTGCCTTTTTAGCTTCCCCGAGCTGCACCCCTGCAGCAGCTGGTTCCGTACCATCTCCTCCTCATTCACCCACCTGCAGGTGCTTGCTAGGTGCCTCAGCCATGCACAGAATTGGTCCAGCGACTCCCCTTCCTGCTGCCTCCCCGCACACATAACAAACCTGTCAAAATCGACATTCGCCATAGGAAGAAAATGGTCCTGGAGGGCCTGTTTTACTGCATCATACGTGACCACCGGGATGTTAAGAGAGTCATAAATCCTATGGACCTCTGTGCCCGTGAAAGCTTTTCTGCCATCAGTACAGGGAAAGAATGTCCCGATAATGACGGACAATACAGTGGCCATGCACTACCTCAACAAAAGAGGAGGCGTAGGGTCACTGCCACTGTGCAGAGAGGCAATGCAGCTTTGGTTTTGTGCAATTCAGGAAGGAATCTCCCTATCAGCAGTTCACCTAGCCGGAGAGAAGAACTTGACAGCGGACGCTCTGAGCAGCCAGAGCACAGTCTCCCACGAGTGGGAGCTAGCTCAGGAAGTCCTTCAGGAGATCTTCACCCTTTGGGGAACCCCTCAAGTGGATCTGTTCGCCACCAGCATCAACAGGAAGTGCAATCAGTTTTGTTCAAGGGAATTTCCCCCGAGAGGAGCTCTAGGGGACGCGTTTGTAGTGGACTGGGAGTTTCCATTTCTGTACGTGTTTACTCCACTCCCTGTCTTTTTTTTTATTTTTTTTATTTTTTTATTTATTGTATATGGTTTACAAGAAACCTTTACAAAAAAAAGACTTTAAGAAAAAAGAAGACATTCATTACATTTAAATTTCAAATATACAAACAGGCATTAAAACATAGATCCAATTTACAGTTAATAATTTCCAGATGATAAGAGACAAATTTAAATTTGAATGGTTCAGTGCAAAAATACAGTACAGCATTGACAAATATACCGACATTAAAATTTTAAATTTTTCCAATTTTTTTTTTTTTAGTAGAAAATAAACCTGCAGAAGTTGAAAATTTCATAAAGACGAGCATAATCACAACAGAGGGGCGTATACATCTAACGCTTTAATAAAACCCGCCACAGCAAGTCCATCCTTAATATTTGAAATAGAGAGACACTGTGACCAAATCAGATTGTCCGCCCCCATATGCCCCATTACATTAAAACTAGCTAAATATTTGTCCCTTAAAAATGTCAAAGCAGTACAATCTAAAAAGAGATGCCGAGAGGTTTCAATCACCCCCCGAGTTTTGCAGAAACGACAGATAGGATCTAAGTCAGAAAACTCCTTCCTTTTATGTAGAACTTCCCGAGTGGGAAGGAGATTCCATCTGAGTTTGATGAGAAGGGAACAATAATATCTGTTGGGAAATTGATTCAGAATAAAAGACAGCAGGCCTCTTTTCTTATGGTCAAATTGTAGGTCTCAAAGAGGGATACGAATCTAATTTTTCAATAGTGTTACTCCAGTCATGACTGAAAAGACACTCCTTGACCTTGTTGGGATTCGTTAGCAGGGTGTCCCTATCAGTCGAAATATACAACAGGGTCCACTCCCTGTCATTCCTCAAATGATCAGGAGGTTGAGAAGATTCCGGAAATCCATGATCTTAATTGCCCCGGATTGGGCCAGGAGAACGTGGTACCCGGACCTTCTGGACATGTCCATCTGTCCTCCTATTAGTCTCTGGCAAAGAGTGGACCTTCTCTCGCAGAAGGGAGGTCAGGTTCTCCATCCAGACATCAGAACGCTCAACCTTCACACTTGGTTTCTGAAAGGTTGAGATACAAGGATTGGGACCTTCCATATGATGTCATGGAGGTGTTGCTTTCGGCTAGGAGGCCAGCAACAAAGACTTTATACCGCTGCCGTTGGAACAGATTTTGCAGCTGGTGTAGAGAAGAGAATGTCAATCTCTTTTCATGCGGTACACCAATGGTGTTATCTTTTTTGCTCTATTTGGCGAATTCAGGTCTCCAAGTTGGTACGATCAAAGGCTACCACACAGCGTTGTCAATCTTCAAGCGCACTGCGGAGGAGCCATCATATTTCAAACTACCCCTAGTGATTCAATTCCTGAAGGGATTAACTAATGTTTATCCCCCAAAGCCTTTCCAAGTTCCCTTATGGGATTTAAATCTAGTCTTAAACTTCCTAATGGGTACTCCTTTTGAACCACTCCATTCGTGTTCATTAAGATTTCTCACCGTTAAAACTGTCCTACTAGTGGCTTTAACATCTGCCAGACGAGTGAGCGAATTACAAGCTCTATCTTGCAAACCTCCTCATACTATTTTTCACCAAGACAAGGTTGTCTTACAAGTGAAGCTTAATTTCCTCCCAAAGGTGGTCTCTGAATTCCACATCACTCGGAAGATAACCTTACCTTCATTCTATCCCCCTCCCCATCCAGGGAAAGAGGAAGAGAGGCTACATAGGCTGGATCCAAGGCGTGCCTTGAGCTTTTATATCAGCAGACTCGCTAGAATAAGGCAAGCAGACCAGCTGTTTATAGGTTATGCAGGACACAAATTATGGCTGCCAATCACAAAACTGACCATTTCAAGATGGATTATATTAGCCATTCTAGAATGTTACAAATTGGCAGGGAAAGAGCCCCCTCAACATCATTCAACCAGGGGTATTGCAGCCTTTCGGCCCTCCAAAGAGGGGTACCGATTCAGGACATATGTGCAGCTTCCACATGGTCGTCCGCACATACCTTAACAAAATTCTACAATCTGGATTCCTCCTCTAGCCAGGAGACAAGATTTGGCAAAGCTGTGTTACATTCTTGAAGGGAAATATTCCAATTTTACTCCCACCTCCGTTTGTACACCACTGCTATGGGAGTCTATCAAGATAAGGAATACGTCGGAGGACACAATACCTTCGAAGAACAAGTTACTTCTTACCTTGTAACATTCTTTCGATGGGATGTTCCTCTGACGTATTCCTTATCGCCCCTCCCATCCATACCCGCAGTAAAACTTCCCTTGTAGTTGCAGTTTACGCTCCTTCAAGGTCAATAACCATTTCATGCACAGCTAAATTTTCAAGCTTCAAAACGGAACTGAGCAACGGATGCTGCGCGAGTCTATTTATACGCACAGTGACGTCAGCGCCGAGACGGTGGCTGTCGAGGGAGACCAGCTCCAGGGACGTTGACGCACAGCGCCCTCTACTGAAAAAAGTTCCGAGGCCAGCAAGCTGGGACGTAATCTGTCAAGATAAGGAATACGTCGGAGGAACATCCCATTGAAAGACCGTTACAAGGTAAGAAGTAACTTGTTCATCTATACCATAAGCAGACCAATTATACGTCAACAATCCATGAATTAGTATCAAAGGACATTTTATTATTAGTCACAAAAGGTATTTATGTCAAATAGCTCACCTTCTGATCTATTGTATTGGTGGGAAAAGGACAGTACACAAAATATTGAAAAGAACATCTTGGCGTTTCCCCTTAAAAGGAGAAAATAAGCAAATGAGTCACATGTTATTCGTTGGAAAGAGAAAAAGTACAATGACTTATAAAGGCAAAACTGAAATTAAGTGACATAAGAAATATGTTCAACTTACGTCACTCAATAAATGTATCTTATAGATGAAAGTGTATAACAATGAAATAGTTGCGTATTATATGGCACATCTGGAAACATAAGTTACATCATGTGTACAAATTATCCAAGAACTTGTAGTGTGGCCAATCCGCCATTCTTAAAAACAGATTGTAAACGGGTCACATCGGGATAACCTCACCATGAGTCTACACAAATGCAGCTTAAAAGTCTGGACTAAATATCTACACTATTGTTTGAAGCGGAGTCGGGTTGCAGAGTCTCTTGTCTGCATTGGAGTCTGATTTTTCACAGAGGAGCTGCAGTCTGTCCACTATTGCTGCTACACCACCAGCTGACTCATTAAAACCCTGACCTGGCTGCGGAGCGGGCCGCGGAGTCGGGTTGCAGAGTCGGGTTGCAGAGTCGGGTTGCAGAGTCGGGTTGCAGAGTCTCTTGTCTCTGGTCTGCTGGGACTGTTGGGCTGAGCTGGGCTGACGAAAGACGGTAAGACACCCCGTAAAACTTTGCAAACAGTACTGATTTGTGGATCCCAGGAAAACCTATCATTGCCCTCCACTTACGTCCGCAGCAACGAGTAGTGAGCAATTGTAAACTGTTACATTTGGTTAAGCGGGAACAAGTTGGGCGTCGACATCGTAAAGGTTTACGCCTAACTCTGCCCGTCTGAGGCACCATTCCTCTGGAAGCCCAAAAGAAACCCCCTACCTGGTGTCAAAACACTAAACTTGCCTCGGGCATTGGCACTTGGAAAATTTGCTGCGACTCTCGCCGTCAGGCCGCTGTGGATCCACCCCCCTCCCATCTTCCATCTCCCTTCCCACTCCCTGCCTGCTCCCCTCTCCTTGCTGGTTCGGGTCCCACGCGGAGGGCAGCTGTGGGTTGGGCACGCCAAGGAGACACGGAAGCAGCAATCCGCGTCTGCGAGCGCTTGCGGTGTTCCCCCTGCTGCTGCCTGTGGGAGTTTGTGAGAGACAGCCTGCGTGAGCGATCTCACGGAGCGATCAGGTAGAAAACTGTTAGACTCTCCAATAAACCACTTTTTTTTTTTTTTTCTCTTTCTCCTTCTTTCAAACCGGAATATGAGCCAAGGTAAATAGCGGTAATCTTGTATCCCCAGCAAAGAAAGGAGCAATCTGGGGGTGTGGTACCTCTAACACTACCGGTACCTGAGTGAGTAAACTTAGAGGAGTAATTGAGTGGCAGGAGTGGGTCAGCAGTAGCAGGAGACTGCGGGACTTCGGCCTTTGATCCTGCTGGTGAGTTGGCCCACCCCATATTACAACAGGCCCTCTGTGGTTGTGTGCCACTACAACAGGAGACTGCGGGCCTACGGCCTTTGATCCTGCTGGTGAGTTGGGCCTCAGTTTATCATTAAAGCCACTCTGCTGCTGTGTGCAACTAACTATCTGCAGAGTGTGTTTATGATCAGCGCATAGTGAAGCTCACCTTATCAACCAAATTTGGAGGCAAACAAACTGAGCGGAAAAGTGTCATTTGAATTTAGCACTATTTGCCTGCAAACACTACTACTAATGGCGACTGGAACAAGACTTGCAACCAAATCCAAGAGCACACTTGGTACTACAGTTGAACTGAGGCCCCTTGGAACCAATCATCCCGATGAAACCACACTAGGTGACATTTCACAAGCATTGAACACAAAAGGAGATATTGTAACACTAGTAAACACATTGGAGGATAATATTCAGGAAAGCAACATTAACCCTGAGATTAGTAAGGACATGTTCAATCCAAACAAAGATTCAACAGTGCCAAGCCAGCCCCCCAAATCATGTATACAAGATCCAGACAGAAACTCGCGAGCCGAAATTATCACAAAAGGAAAAGGCGATTGCGGCAAAATAAAATTGGGAGCTGGCATACACAAAGGCAAAGTTGCGAGATGCGAGAAGATATCGGACAAAGGACCTTCCAGCGAAAAAAATACCAGGCAAGCTCGATTATCGATGGACATTACAGAAATTGAGGATTTGATGACGAATCAGGCTAAAAGAAATAAAGTTTTTAACATGCAGAAAAGCATAAAGGGAGAGCCGCCATGTATAGCATCAACACCACGAATCTTAATGCCTGATGTGATGACAAAGGAGTATCACACATCTACTATAGTACATAATATCAGACAACCTGGAGATAGATCCCCAACAACAGAGCATACATCGAATAATAAGAACTTCTGTCAATGTCAACCAAATGCATTACCGACAAACACACCAGAATCAATACCCACAACTATGCTAGACTTACAAAATTTGCTGTTAGCTGTAACCTCACAGGCGATGATACCATTCATGAAGTTACTAGAAAGTAATCGCGATGCGCAAAAATATCAAGCTACCCTGCTGGCTCTCATCCATTCAAAGCAGATTTTTGTGGAGTCCTTTCTAAACACGATAAATAATCGATTGAATCAAGAGGCTGAAACAAGTGCCCAATGGCAGTCCAGGCTATTTGAAATAGCAAGAAGAGAACATGAAGAGAAGCCAACACTGACAGCAGGTATGATGGAAATCTTAGCAAAAGGGCACCTGCCGCCTAGTGTAAGACCGCAAAATGAAACTGGACAAAAGGAACTCGTGTCACATCAAATTGCGCAAGCACAATCTGAATATGTGCAGGGTAGTACCGACATTTTGACAGTGGACTCTATCCAAAAAGGTGAGAACGCGATTAAAACCACTGAGGCTCTGACCTCCTTACCTGAGAAGCCAATGGAAAATGTTCCTATTTTTGACAACAATAAGAACATTGCAAATATCCCACAACCATCACAGAAAAAAACTACCAAATCAACAAAGAAAAAGAAAACAAAAGGGTCTAGAGCCTTCTTACGTAATTTGACAACCCCTAAAGCGAACAAAAACATACAAGGAGAGAAAAAAAAAGAGGCAACACTAAGTAGGACAGTGAAGCCACAAAAACCCAATACGACCGAAAATATCCAAACAGATATCACTAGGATGGATGATGTGATGACTGAAACAAACAAAGAGCGACAACGAAGAGATGCACATAGTCAAGATGGTTTGTTGAACCTATCTACTTACTCCAAAGAAGAGCAAGAGAGTAACTGGGATTCGCAAATTTCTACCAATGATCATTCTCTAATCATTGTTGACTGTTATGAAGAAGGTTACACCATTTGAGTCCAGCTACATTGACCTCAGCTGTGAAGACATTTCTGATCTAGATCTGGAGACGTCTAGACTTAGTGTGGAATCAATTTCAGACAGCGAAGATTCTACATCACATTACTCGGAGAGAAGCCAAAGAAACAACGAATTAGAAAATAGAGTAGACACAGGTAATAGATCAAAACTGCGGCAACCTGTATTTATTAATCCTATGGATACTCCTCAAACCATAAAATTAAAAATCAAGCAATTGGAAAATGATAATTACCAACAAGATCTGATCCTAAACAGAACAAATACTTTGAGACTGATACACGCAATTCCCGCACTTAGATGGGTCAACACAGGACACTTAAAAGTGGTGGAATTCATGGATGAAAAGAATTCAGATGTGATTCTCATTCATTTGCATAATACAGAAGATAGTGAAAAGATCATGAAAGTGGCACATCTCTTTTTGAAATTGGGGTTCTCATGTACGGCTGAAACAGCAAGTACGAGGAAACCAACACGGGAACCTCAGCAATACATGAAGAGATCGATAAAACGGGAGAGAGGGGAAAATGATGGTGCACACTCCCCAGGGATCTCTACAAAAAGCAGAATGGTACTCTCAGCAGAAAGAGTGATAAATAAATATACGAGAGTAAATGTTACTAACATGCCATTCTGGAGGGAGGAGGAAACCCCACATAAAACGATGACAGCAATGAGAAAAAACTATTCATAACCATCAATTAACAGACCTAACACTACTCTGACTCTGTGTACTTGGAATACCAGAGGATTTTCTCATCTCTTTCGACTAAATACGGATGATCTATGTAAATATACCTTCATATGTTTACAAGAAACATGGATTGAGATTATGCCAGGATGCGACGGGTACACAGTGATCATGAATCCTGCCATATCCCGTAAAAAAAGGACGTCCATCAGCTGGACTCTTAACTTTGATAAAAATGGAAGAAAATATCCTAGTGGCAGATTCTATAAACATCTCACCGTGGACCCAACTAACGATGGTAGAAATCTTGAGTGGCAAGAAGAAACATGAAAACTTGGTGCAAGTGCCAGCGCAGAGATTAGCAATATTCAATATATATTGGAATCAGGCAGCGATTCAAATGGAAGAATTCATTGATACGCTATTCTTCGCCGTAGGTAAAGTTATGCTGGAATCACACAATACTGAGATGATCTTATGTGGAGACCTCAATATACATTTATTTGACCTACAAGGGTTAGCGATTGAGAAAACGCAGCTCTCAGCGAGTGAAAAAATATGGAGCAAAGAAACCACAGGGCGACAGCTCTACTGCACCAATCAACTGAACTAGAATCCAGAAAGTGCAACATGGTCAAATGGAAAAGTGTCAGCCACTTTGGATTACATTTATATGTCACCGAATCTAATCTCCAAAGTAACGGCTCAAGACAATATAACGTCAGATAATAGTGATCATCACATTGTCAGCATAACATGGAAAGCACCATATTGTGAAAGTAATAAAATTCCCCTACCACCCATGGAAACAAACTCCTCAGTCAGCCGACTGCACGTCAATGATAATCAAATGAAGGAATTAGTAAGTACTTACACCAGCTCTGTGGTATCTGGCATGGAAAAAATAAATTATGAATGGATACTCTCGCCGTTCTTACAAAAGACCCAAAACCAAGAGTCCTCAAAGAAGTGCCACACGCATGCTTATAACCTACAAGTAGTAAACAAAAAAAAAGAATTGCGGAAATCGATCACGGAAACAAAAAGAAAGAAAGAGGCCAACTCATGGATCGCAATTAGACAAGCAAAACAAAGTTACAGAAATTGGACAAAGAATGCAAAAGCATTGCTCTTACAACAAGATGCAGAAGCAATCTTAGCCCTCTTGAAAACAAATAATATGCGAGGATTATGGAACCTATTGAATCCGCAAATGGACAGGCACCATAAAACAATTCAAGGGATATCAGAATCTACATGGACTAATCACTTCAAGGTAATCTACAAATCTACAGTGAGAATTCATTCTACCAGTATGGAGCAGAATGAAATGCCTGTTTGGACAAACTCCTGGACAGAGGAGGATATCTTGACAATCATAAAGAAGCTCAACTCATCAGGGGCCCCTGGCCCAGATGGTCTAAGTAACATGCTTATAAAGAAACACCCAGAGGATTGGGCAAAATTCTGCGTTCATCTATTCTCTGCAATTGAAAAAGGGAAACAAATACCCAGGTTGCTGGTGGTACTCTCGTTCAGGTTGGAATTGCCATTGCATTTCGGTGCTGGACTGCCGCTGGGCAGGACAAAGACTGATATGCAAATGGATATTTCCCATCTGTGAAAGGCACAGTGAGAAAAAGCAGTGGCTGAGAACTCTCAAGTGGTTAATAACCACTGAACAGGTTATCAAGCCTTGTTCTATCGAGAGAGGGGCGCCCGCTAACTTTGCAAACCAAATTTCAAGGAACCTGGGATTGGTAACCCTAGGTCTCCTGGGGGCAACCAGATGAGGTCTCCCTCTCACTGTGCTTAGAGAGGCATCACCTTCACCTCACTGATGATCCCAACAAGGGTGAAACACGTGTATGGGGTTGCTGGTGGTACTCTCGTTCAGGTTGGAATTTCCATTGCATTTCGGTGCTGGACTGCCGCTGGGCAGGATAAAGACTGATATGCAAATGGATATTTCCCATCTGTGAAAGGCACAGTGAGAAAAAGCAGTGGCTGCGAACTCTCAAGTGGTTAATAACCACTGAACAGGTTATCAAGCCTTGTTCTATCGAGAGAGGGGCGCCCGCTACCTTTGCAAACCAAACAAATACCCGATACCTGGACAACTGCAATCCTGATACCAATATATAAAGCAGGTGATAGGCAACTACCTACAAACTACAGACCAATCACACTTTTGGACCCGATTGGGAAGATTTTTGCAATGCTTCTACTAAAAAAACTTAATATATGGATTAATGAAAATAAGCAATTTGACATCAGGCAGACTGGATTCACAAAGAGCACGGGTACTCATGTAAATCTAATGATCTTGAATCTATTGAAACAGGAGACATTGGTCAACAAGCATACCACATATGCAGCATTCATAGACCTGCATATGGCCTTTGATTTGGTAAATAGGAGAACATTGTGGGAAAAACTAATGAAGTGGAAGTGTCCATCAACAATAGTGGAACCCATCAAGCAACTAAATAGCAATACCACCTTAAGAATCAGACTTTCACAACAGGGTCAATTATCGGCTCCTATTGAGGCAGAAAATGGTCTAAAACAGGGCTGCCCTCTTGCAGCAACACTGTTTAAGCTGTATACTATGGATCTCCCTGATCCTCCTCTTTTTCAGAAGGCAAATCCACCAAAATTGAATAACCAGCAGATTAAGCACTTGATGTATGCAGATGACATTGTCATCATAGACAAAACAGGGCTACAAAGAAGCCTATGGGAGTTGGAAACTTATATGGTGGAAAATGGCTTAGAGATTAACACCGCCAAAACAAGAATCATGCCACTTTCAGTAAAAAAAAGAACAAAAAAGAAAGCAACAGTCTTTTCAATTTTACATGAACGAACAAAAATTGACAAAGGTAACAGAAATCAAATACCTAGGAGTTCTAGTGAATCAATCAGAGGTTGAGACACCGTGGATAAAACAATTAAGAACAAAAACAGCCTCACTGGCGAGACAGGGGTTATTTATACACAGAACATTCGGAAAATACTCCTTACAACCGATCCTCATATTCTACCGACAAAAAGTAACCGCAATTTTGAGTTACGGGAGTGAGGCTATGATAAATTTCAACCAATCAATATGGGATATCTTAGAAGGCATGTTTTGGAGGAAAATCCTTGGGTTATCGAGTTCATTTCCAATAAAAAGAATCAGACATGAGATTGCAACCCAATCATTAAGATCAATAGTCGAGTGGAAAAAGATCGACTTGTATAGAAAGATGATTAATGAGGACAAAATACCAGCATACAAACTATTTGAACAGAGATCTGTTACAGTGGCTAACGCGGCATTAGCGACATGGAAGAATGTCATGATTGACGTGATGGCAGCAAACAGTATAACAGGGATGCTTGTGAACTGCCCTCAATGCGCTAAACAAAGACTACAGCGAAATGATTGGATTTCGAGGAGATTGGGTCCTCCGACGTATTCCATATCTATGACATGTAATCACCACAGCTGTGCTGCTTCGGAAACTTTTTTCGGCGTCTGCGTCCTGCATCGACGACGTCGATGCGCCGTCGTCGAGGATCTCGTCCGACGTCATCCGATGTGATAAGTAGGACGCACGACGCCCGTAGCCTCAGTTCCGTTTTTTCCGCGAACATGTTGCTTTGTGTTTCTCGGGTAAAACGCCTCGACTCTTTGGAGTTCTGTTCTTCTCGGTTCTTCAAACCTGTTCGTTTGTGAAAATCCTTCTGAAGATGTCTACTTCGTCTTCGACCCCGCGTCCGGGTTTCATGAAGTGCGGGGAGTGTGGGTCCAAGATGTCGGTGACGGACTCGCACGACGCCTGCCTCTGGTGCCTCGGGGAGGCCCACGACACGGATGACTGTATCGACTGCCAGTCGCTCACGTCCAAAGCCTTACGCGAACGTAAGAAGAAGTTGTCGGTAGGTCGGGTGTCCAAGCCCCGGAAGTCGAAGTCTGCGGGGCTTTCGACGGATGATTCGAGGGGTGACTCTCCGTGTCATCGTCGGAAGTCTCGTGGGTCTCCTTCTAGGAGTCGGTCTCGCCACTCCTCAGCCTCTTCGAGGCATTCTCGGAAGCGCCGACACCGGTCGTCTTCCAGGTCCTCTTCGGAGGGCTCTGCCCGGCACGTCGCTTACCCCTCCAGCCGTGCGACGCCGGAGGAATAGGCTTCCTTCGGGAAGAAGATGTTGGCGATTCTTGAGTCGCAGGGTACTCAGCCGTCCGCGCCCCCGAGTGGGGTCGGTCGTGTGAGGTCGAGAGACACCGCTCGCAAGAGTGGTCGGCACGAGTCACGGGAGAGGTCCCGTTCGGACAAGGGGACTCGTTCTCGACGTACCCGTTCCAGGTCCCGGTCCTCGACGCGTTCGAGACCGTGTGCACCTGTGAGGTCTTCAAAGAAGGCATCGACGTCTGTGGCGTCGAGGGCGTCGACGGGCTTTCTCGAGGCTCTGGCTCCGAGGAAGTCGTCGATGCCGTCGACGCTCAGGTCGTCGAGGGACACGCTCGGGGCTCCGGCCTCGAGGGCTGTGTCGACGCCACCGATTCTGGAGGCGCTGCATCTGACGTCGACGCCGATTTCCTCGACGTCGACGCCGATCCTCTCGGCGCCGATGCCGGTTCTCTCGACGCTGGCGCCGATTCGCTCGACGCCATCGACGCCTTTCATGTCGGAGGTACCCCAGGGAACGGGTGGACCCCCTAGGAAGGCTCTGGTTAAGAGCAAGCACTCTCGAGTGCCTTCTTTTCGCCACCTGGACTATATTTCAGAGGCGGATGTGGCTTCTGATGGCCTGGTTCCTAGTCAGGTTCCGGATGACATTGTCTCGGGCCATAGTCAGTTTGACGAGTTGAGACAGTCACTGCATGATGCCAGTGGACTGGACACCTCTCCGGAGGTGGAGTTTTGTAGGCCTGAGCCTGGCTCTCATGCTGATTCCTCGTACCGGCGCCTTATGGCTAGGGTTTCTGAGTACTTGGGATGGTCTGCTCCCCCAGGGGAGTTTGTGCAGGATGATCTGACAGACATCCTTGATGTTAGTCCCCCAACTGACCCGGTTCTGCCGTTCCATATGGCTTTACAGAGAAGGGTGGCGGCGGCTTGGACTGCTCCGGAGAGTCTCCCGGCGGTGGGCAGATCCTTGTCGCGAAAATACCGTCCAGCCAGTGGCGACCCCTGCTACTTGACCAGGCACCCCACTCCGGAGAGTTTGGTGGTGCAGGCGGCCACGGCCCCGGCGAAGCAGGCGTCGTACCCTACCATCCCTCCTGATAGGGACGACAAACGTTTTGATGGCTGGGCGAAGAAAGTGTTTTCTTCTGGTGGTATGGCGCTTCAGGCGGCCAACTCCATTTGTGCCTTGTCATGTTTCACGCACACTCTGTGGAACTGTGTTGCGTTAGCGGCTGAACATGTTCCCGAAGGGGATGAACGGGATGGTTTCCTTGCTATGGTCCAGCATGGTAAGGATGCCATGTGTGAGTCCATTCAGTCGGGTTTGGACTTAGCTGAATGCGTCAGTAGGTCCATGGCAGCGAGCACCGTGATACGCAGGTTTGCGTGGTTGCGGAAGTCGGGGTTTGCGCCTGATGTGCAGTCCCGGCTCCTCAACATGCCCTTTGATGGTGAACACCTTTTTGGCAGCAAGGCTGACGAGAGCCTTGAGAGGTTGCAGACCTCAAAAGCTGCAGCAAAGTCGTTGGGCGCTGCAGTTCGCCAACCTCCGCCTTTTCGTCCTAGGGGACGGCAGTGGAGGGGTGGTTCCTTTCGTTCTTACTCCTCCTTCAGTAAAGCGAGAGGAGCTGGCAGTCAAAGAGGCCATCGCAGGGGTACCAGAGGTGGACGACAGGGTACCCGTGGTGCCAAGGCCGCTCGGGCAGTTGCCTCTTTGCCCTCAGGTAACGCCGCAGCCGCTCCCACTCAGTCGTGAGGCCATGTCCCATGGTTCGCCGGTTGGGGGAAGGCTGGCGCAGCATCTTGTAGAGTGGCAAGCCATTACTTCAGATGTGTGGGTTCTGGAGATCATAACCCACGGCTACTGTCTTCCTTTTGGGCACAGGCCTCGCGACAATCCACCGGGGAACCTCTCTTTGCAGAGTCCGGATCCGCTCCTTGCGCAGGAAATTCAAGCCCTGCTGGAGAAAGGCGCCATAGAACTGGTGCCTGTAGCGGAGAGGAACAAGGGATGGTATTCCCCTTATTTTTTGGTTTCGAAGAAAGACGGGGGATTGAGACCCATCATGGACTTGCGCGGTTTGAACAAACTCCTCAGGAAGGACAAGTTCAAGATGGTTACTCTCTCTCAAGTCCTCCAGGCCCTTCAGCTTCAGGACTGGTTGGTGTCACTCGACCTCAAGGATGCTTACTTCCATGTGCCGATCCATCCCAAGCACAAGAAGTACCTGAGGTTCGCGGTTGGCGACTCGCACTTTCAGTTTCGGGTCCTGCCGTTCGGATTGACCTCCGCCCCGAGGGTTTTCACCAAGCTCATGGTGGTGGTGGCAGCACATCTCAGGCAAGGGGGGATTCACGTCTACCCCTACCTGGACGATTGGTTGATCAGGGGGAGCTCTCCCGAGCAAGTCCTGGATCATCTATCGATCACCTGTCGCTCCCTTCACAGGCTGGGCTTCTCCCTCAATTTAAAGAAGTCCCATTTGACGCCAACACAGCGGCTCCAGTACATCAGAGCAGTGCTCGACACTTCCCTGGGGCAGTGTTTTCCTCCCCAGGTGAGGGCTCTTCACATTCAGCAGATGGTGCACAAGTTTCAGCATGCCCAGACGCTCCCAGCGTTCGAGTTCTTGAGGTTGCTCGGCCTCATGGCATCCTGCATTCTTCTGGTGCCAGAGGCTCGCCTGCGGATGAGATCTTTGCAGTGGGCACTCAAGACGCAATGGTCGCAGTCCTCCGGCAGGATGTCGGACTCGATTCAGGTGCCGTCCTCGGTCGCCCGGGACCTTCTGTGGTGGGCCGTCGAAGGCAACTTGATGTAGGGGGCTCCATTTTGGCTTCCCTGGCCGGAGGTGATGATCGTGACGGATGCATCCCTCACGGGATGGGGAGCTCATGCCAACGGGCTGACAGTCAGCGGTCGTTGGTCTCCGTCGGAGTCCAGACTCCATATCAATCTGTTGGAGCTGAGGGCCGTCAGGCTAGCCCTGAAGGCTTTTCTGCCGACTGTGCGAGGAAAGAGTGTCCTGATCCTGACGGACAACACAGTGGCCATGCACCACCTCAACAAAAAGGGGGGGGCAGGGTCACTTCCTCTGTGCAGGGAGGCGATGCAGCTCGAGTTCTGGGCCATCCAGCAGGAAGTTTCGATCTCGGCAGTACATCTGGCCGGAGCCAAAAACGTGACGGCGGACGCTCTGAGCAGGCAGAGCGCGATCTCTCACGAGTGGGAGTTGGCTCAGGAGATTCTCCTGGAGATCTTCGCCCTTTGGGGGTCCCCTCAAGTGGATCTCTTCGCCTCCAGTGTCAACCGGAAGTGCGAAAGGTTTTGCTCGCGGGAATTTCCTCCAAAAGGAGCCTTAGGGGACGCGTTCGTGGTGGAGTGGTCATTCCCGCTGCTGTATGCGTTTCCTCCAGTCTCCGTCATCCCGCAAGTGCTGCGGAGGTTACGGAAGTTCGGTTCCCGGATGATCCTCATTGCTCCGGCGTGGGCTCGGAGGACGTAGTACCCGGACCTTCTCGACTTGTCCATCTGCCCTCCACGTCGTCTTCCCTACCGAGACGATCTGCTCTCACGGGAGGGGGGTCAGGTTCTCCATCCAGAGGTCAGATCCCTCAACCTTCACGCTTGGCTTCTGAGAGGTTGAGGTATAAGGATTGGGACCTCCCTGAAGACGTGATGGTGGTGTTGCTTTCGGCCCGGAGGCCAGCAACAAAGTCCTTGTACCGTTGCCGTTGGCGTAAGTTCTGCGACTGATGCAGAGTTCAGAATGTGGATCCTTTTGCATGTGACATCCCCATGGTTCTGTCCTTTTTACTTTCTTTGGCCCACAGGGGCTTGCAAGTGGGTACCATTAAAGGTTACCTGGCGGCGCTGTCCGTCTTTAAGCGCTTGTCTGAAGAGTGTTCTTACTTTAAAATCCCTTTAATTTCACAGTTTCTGAAAGGGCTCACTAATGTGTTCCCTCCGTCTCCTTTCCTGGTTCCTGGTTGGGATTTAAACCTTGTTCTTAGGTTTCTTATGGGTGCTCCGTTTGAGCCTTTACATTCTTGCCCTTTGAGGCTGTTGACTCTGAAAACTGTGTTTTTAGTTGCGGTTACTTCTGCTCGCAGAGTGAGTGAGTTACAGGCACTTTCAGTTAAGCCTCCCTTCACTGTATTTCACAAGGACAGGGTTGTCCTTCGTGTTCGTCCTTCTTTTCTTCCGAAGGTAGTGTCGGAATTTCATTTGGCCCAGAAGGTTGTTCTTCCGGCATTCTATCCTCCTCCGCATCCTGGTAAGGAAGAGGAGAGGCTCCATAGGCTTGATCCTAGGAGAGCTTTAAGCTTTTATGTTTCACGCATGTCCCGGGTCAGAGTGGACGATCAACTCTTTATTGGTTACGCTGGGAAGCGTTTGGGGCAAGCTGTGACGAAACAGACTTTGTCTCGCTGGATTATTTTAGCCATCTCGGAGTGTTACCGTTTGGCGGGTAAGGACCCACCGGCTGGCTTGCGGGCCCATTCTACCAGGGGTGTGGCTGCATCTACTGCACTGCAGAGGGGTGTTCCTATTCGCAACATCTGTGATGCAGCCACCTGGGCTTCAGTACATACATTTGTACGTCACTATTCCCTCGATTCCATCCGAGGGCAGGATCTGGCCTTTGGCAAGGCGGTCCTTTGCTCTGCTATTTGATTGACTATTCTAAATTTTGATTCTAAATTCTTTCCCTCCTCCATGCTCTGGTACTGCTTTGGGAGTCTGTCATAGATATGGAATACGTCGGAGGACCCAATCCCCTCGAAGAACAAGTTACTTTCTTACCTGGTAACGTTCTTTCGATGGGATGGTCCGACGACGTATTCCATATCGCTCCCGCCCTGCCTTCCCCGCTGCAGAATTTCTTTTGCGATTGCAGCTTACGTTCCGCAAGGCTTTGTGTCTGACTGGCAGTTGACTTATGTCACACGTTCTGGGGGAAAAAACTACAACTGAGGCTACGGGCGTCGTACGTCCTACTTATCACATCGGATGACGTCGGACGTCTGAGGAGGTCCTCGACGACGGCGCATCGACGTCATCGACGCAGGACGCAGACGCCGAAAAAAGTTTCCGAAGCAGCACAGCTGTGGTGATTACATGTCATAGATATGGAATACGTCGTCGGACCATCCCATCGAAAGAACGTTACCAGGTAAGAAAGTAACTTGTTCTTCTACCCTAATAGACAAAGCACGATATCCGATGAACTTGAACTGTGAACTGGACAACCAGGCACTCAATGACTTACCGGCGTATCTGAAGCAATTTCCGGATAGAAAGATTAGGGATCAATTCATTAGATTTCGATTGAATCAACTACCAACACGGGAACTTATGGCAAATAACAGGCTGATCTTGAAAGAGGCAGCATTCTGCCGATTCTGTGAGAACAAACAAACGACTGAAACTATACATCATATCATCATGATTTGCCCTGCGTTGGCTGAAAAAAGAAACTGGTTTCGAGAAATGATATCTACATCTGGAAACAAACTCAATAGCCAGGACAGATGGAATTTAATACTGTCAGGAAATAACAGGAGCCTCATTACTGTCATAATTCAATTTTGGAATCATATTACTATGATGAAAAGCACATAAATTGTTATTATGGACTTCTAGTAGTATCCAAAGTTGCAAGGAAAATGAAATGAGATAGCTTGGAAAGTACGGTCAATGAAAGAATGTGTTTTTTCTTTTTTTCTTTTCTCTTTTCTACATTTTGGAATTGTATGATTGTATGGATTAATGAAAAGTTTTGAATAAAACTACAAAATGTAATTAAAAAAAAATGTTTGAAGCAAGTATGCATCTGTATCCAATTATCAAGTGGTGTGTAGTGCTTCTAGCCTACCATCTTTAATGATGTCTTACTGAATCATGTATAGAAAACAATGAAAATAATAAAACGTACTAAATTAATAAATTAAAAAATAAATTAATCTATAACCAAATTACAAATATGACTATTATGCCTATGGATAGTTTCAAAATCATTATGTGACAACATTTCAAAGTACCAATTTGTAATTTTACAAAAGGTAGTTGTAAAGGGTAAATGCTAAAAGCTTGTAAAGTAATTTAACAATTCTGTCAACACAACTGCAGGTTGGGATTGCTAAAAAACATCTGCCTAGAGCAGTCAGTGTTCATTCTTTTGGAAGCCAAAGCCGATTAGTTAACTGTCCACATACTTTCACATTGCAATAACATTTTGAGGGTTTTTTCATCTTGCAGGATTGTTTACTGCCTCTAGGATCACACATTATTAAAGCCGAATAACAGTATACTGATGCTCCATGAAATGTATTATAATGTGAGAGTTTAAAAGCTTGTAAAGTAATTTAACAATTCTGTCAACACAACTGCAGGTTGGGATTGCTAAAAAAACATCTGCCTAGAGCAGTCAGTGTTCATTCTTTTGGAAGCCAAAGCCGATTAGTTAACTGTCCACATACTTTCACATTGCAATAACATTTTGAGGGTTTTTTCATCTTGCAGGATTATTTACTGCCTCTAGGATCACACATTATTAAAGCCGAATAACAGTATACTGATGCTCCATGAAATGTATTATAATGTGAGAGTTTAAAAGCTTGTAAAGTAATTTAACAATTCTGTCAACACAACTGCAGGTTGGGATTGCTAAAAAAACATCTGCCTAGAGCAGTCAGTGTTCATTCTTTTGGAAGCCAAAGCCGATTAGTTAACTGTCCACATACTTTCACATTGCAATAACATTTTGAGGGTTTTTTCATCTTGCAGGATTGTTTACTGCCTCTAGGATCACACATTATTAAAGCCGAATAACAGTATACTGATGCTCCATGAAATGTATTATAATGTGAGAGTTTAAAGAGTGTGTTCAGCTATTTCACTTATGTTTAATCAACTGATATTTAGCTTGCTGTATACTCATACCAATATAGTTATTCAGCAATGAGATTCATATATTGACACATGACATTGTCTAATAGATAAATTGGTTTACATGTAGGGCTAAGGTTGTTGCCTTGTACTCATAAGTTCTGTCCACTTTCCTCCATACTAATGTGACATCCCATGGAAGGGATCGAGACCGGAACCTGTTGCATAGTAGCATATTCTAGAAATTTCTTGCACAGGCGATCCACCTACGGCCCTGTGCAGCATCTCCCTTGCGTGCTCCTCCCAACCGCCGAATCCTTCTTCCAAGACTTCTCTGCGTTAGACGGGACTGCGCCAATTGCAGCAGTTGCACCCAAATATGACCCACATGTTTACTGCCTTGTCTGTTTTTAGCAGGCTCAGCATATGGCAGACTTGTGATGTATGGGGGCCGTTTTCAGGACCATCTCGCTTCAGAAACTAACATGCTGGGTGGATACATTCGGGACACCAGCACTATGAGCAATCTAGCACTTTATTGCGGCAGAGAGTCAATACAAACAAAAAGGAAGGGGAGTCATTATTTTCAAGGGCACTTCACACGTGCAACCCCTTCCCAGGGTTCAGCCCGGGAGGGGTCACACTGTTCCTCCTGCTTCTGATATTATAATGTTGGCAGGACTAACCGGGGACTACCTAGCTTTATAAACCTATCACTACCCGTTTGGGACATAAATTCAGCTCTTACTAGTAGATCTTTAATAGAAATATGTTAATGTTGTGTAAAAATTATGGCTGAGCAAATTATCTCTGAGCTATTAAATTGTGACTGAAAAATATTCCAATTCTTCTTTATGATTGATTTGATCTTCTAGATTTGTCATGAATAATTATATACATAGAGAAGATTAGGTAATGATTTGATAACTTTATTAATGATGCATTGAGGATTCTAAAATTGTATTAAAGAATTGTTGACATTTCTCTAACTAGATATGGTTTGGTTTCTCCAATTCAAGAGTCTGATACAAATATTTTGATTTGTATGAAATTACTAGAGGGTAACCCACGTACAGTACTTACTTGTTTGAAGTTTTTGGAATTAGAAACATTGTTTTCATCATTCGGTTTGACAAAAAGAGTATTTCTAGTTGAATGTTCATAAATGGATGAAAGATTTACTTCATGCAGTTGTGCAATTGTTTCAAAGATGGACTGTATGCATGCATGTATGTAGGAAAAATCATCTGGACCCTACAGGTAACAGAAATGCCATAAATATACCTCTTATAAACTTTAAGGGGTGGAGGAAGGAACATGTGTCAAAGCTTTTAGAAGGAGAGGCCGATAAAAGAGGAGTTTCAAGTTACCTTTGCCTCCATTGATGTTGACAGCAAGGTTTGGTCTGGAGGAGGGCCAGTCTAGGTCCCTGAGACATGCAGGTGAGGACAGATTTGAAGTCTGTCAGTAACCACAGGCTGTTGGCCGTTGGTGAAAGCTCTGGGAGTTTGCACATCCCTGTAGCACTCTAGCTTCTGGTGCGGTGCAGTTGACGGCATATGGGCTCGGGATTCAGGTACAAGTGGTCATAGACTACTAGGATGAGAAGATGATGGCTGAAGAGCACAAATCGAGAAGACAAAGCTGTGCTGGGACACTTAAAACCCAATGACTTTGATGGTGCACTGATCATTCACTCTGGAAAGAAACACAGATTGAGATTTGTAAGTTTAAGAACTGAACTGTCTCCCTGACGGAGAAGCCACTGCATTATTGTTGAGACTTTGCTTTGCATACTTTTGTTTGGCTCGAAACTGTCCACAGCTCAAATAATCCTTTGTTCAAATATATCGATTTGTATCGATTCTGTGTTGACTTTATGACACACTTCTTCTATTCATCAGTTTACAGAAGGCAAATAGATCTTCTTGTGAGACTTTTGATATGGAGGATAGTGTTAATGCATCTTATCATGATGCCAGCAAGGCATGCATTAGTTTTAAAAAATGGATTAGCAGAGTTTGCTAATTAAAATGTTCTTGATTAGCAAACAAACCCATTTGATTAACAGTGTTGTACTAGTATGGTTAATGTCACCAGAAGGTGTTTGTATCCAAGACATAAAATGAGCATCAATACAGCATTTGTGTGCACCGCTGAAGTAAGACATTTGTGAGATGAGCCAAACCTTGCAAATTCTTTTAAATTCCACTAGCCCTGTGGATTGAGTAACTTCGTTTACCTACTCGGCCTAAGAGAAATGCACTTGACGCATGGCAACGGATGGGAAAAAATATAAATGCCCTTTCTGTAAAATGGTGCATCATCACAAATCCACTCTTTTTAGCACTCTGTTGCCACCCAGAGGATAGCCATTCACAGTGAAACTTTTATTTAACATTTACTTTGTTTGCAATAAATATCAAACTTTGACACATCCCCTGCGAATGGTACTCGCCATTCATAAAATCTACTCAACTATGCGAGTGGACGAGTAGATTTTGCAAACCCTGTAGGAGTCTC
Organism: Ambystoma mexicanum; assembly: GCF_040938575.1. Classification (NCBI taxonomy): domain Eukaryota; kingdom Metazoa; phylum Chordata; class Amphibia; order Caudata; family Ambystomatidae; genus Ambystoma; species Ambystoma mexicanum. Next base: position 83,180,299 of record NC_090941.1, read on the forward strand.
TGTAAAATGTGAAAAGGTTACCTGTATGAATAGACACAAATAGATATGATAAAAAGACTCTGAAAACAGCTTGGCCAGCTCTATCCCGCAGGTTCTAATATATAATGCAATCATAATCGGAGCAAAGCAAGCTCTGGAGGCTACCTACAGTGTATGGTATTGCTGTAGATCTGTAGATGTACAGACTGAATGAAACTATTTATCATTAATTTGTCTACACCTCCAGTTAGCTTTTTGTATGCATTATGCAAGAGGAAAGAAAGTAAGAGACTGAAGCGGATGGTGTAGCATGCAGAGAACTGGTCAAACAAGGTGAAATATTGTGCAGCCATCTCACTTTCAGAATATCTGTTATAAATCAATAGGGTGATAAGATAGAATGTCAAGGAGTATGGGATCAGCTTACGGTTTGAGAACCAGTTGCTCAGATATAAGCAACCAGAAAGTAACAGAACTAGTTTTGGACCCTAGGGGGAATCACGGGATCTCTCGAATGCGCCACCACTAGGGAACCCCAACCTTGCCCTGGACCCAACAAATATATTCAAAACTCTATAAAGATTGTAGTGTAATGTTAGACTTTTGCTTCCAAAGGAGGATAAGAGCAAGTAAAAAATATTCCAAAATTGTATTAAATGTCTCAAATACAAAAATACAAAAGATACAAAAAATGCAACACATTGTTTCAAACATCTTACAACCATCTCAAAACCATCTCAAAATTGAAAGTGCTTAATGTGCATGTTCCACCACCAAAGTGACCCATAATTCTTAAAACACTACAGTGTCAGACCTTTTTAATTTAACTGTCATTGGCGCCCCACTGTGGGGTGAGAGTTATAAATGTGACTAAATAAAGTATACGTGGTAAGGACCATATTCTGTGTGCTTCGCAGGCACTTCCATTCTGAAGAAGTGGCAGAACTATCTACCAATGGCTAGAGAATAGCGCACATGCTGCAAACACAGTTTGTGAGTACACAGACAAGAAAGGTCATGTGAGAGAGGGTACGGTGTGATGTCATGCTTTCATACATGAAGAGATAACTGTACGTATCCTTACAGGGCAGAGAAGCCAAACAGGCATCATGGTAATAAGAGAGGCAGCACATTGAGAGCTAAGCCATAGAATTCCTGTATATATAGTCTGGAGTGGTGTGCACATACTAATAATAAGGTGTCACCAGTTGTATTGCGTATGTATTGGATTCATAATCTGCATATGCTAGATACCTGATGGTATTGGTTCTTTCTTTCCGAGGGAGAGAGGTCTAGATAAAGGGTCACAACATGGCCTATGAAACATGCTGACATATTCATTGTTCTGAGAAAGAAGGATAATGAATATTGTGTGATATATTCAAAAGCTCCTGAAGTGAAGGGCATTTGTTGGAGCCCAATACACGGAACATGGCATGTTGAGCTAGAGGGCAACTCATTTCTCATTGCCCTTTATTTAGGCACATTTATTCACTCCTAAGCCCATAATGGGGCAGCAATCACAGTTAAATTAAATAGGCAATGTTTTAACCCTTCTGCGCATGCTCATCCTTAGCACTTAAGTGGTTAAGAATTACGGCTCACTTTGGTGGTGGAACATGCACATTAAGCACTTTAAATATTGAGATGGTTGTTGGATGTTTTGATCTGTGTGTTGTATTTTTTTGTATCTTTTGTATTTTTGTATTTAAGACATTCAATACAATTTTGGAATATATTTTACTACATCTTATCCTCCTTTGGGAGAAGGAGCCTAACCTTACACGCCAACCTTCAGTTTTGAACAGAACTGGTTTTGCCCTGAAAGGCAGTTGGCCGTGTGATCATGTACATTTTCCAAAGTGTTAACTCGTCAATGTGATGCATCTTCCCCCCCAAAAAATGAAATATAGTTGACGCTATGAAATGTATATACACTAACCTAAATGTTTACTGTAAAGCATGGAGACAATGCAGTACCTATTATAGTAGCAATACTGTACGTATGCATTATATAACGACTTACATTTTGTTAATTTCAGGACTGTCTTTTGAAAGAAATTAAGTTAACAAATACTGGACTTTGCCATGCAGGATATAGTTATCTTAATAAAAGTATCATCCCAATGCTTCTGGTTTGCAATTATTTGAAAAAGAAAAAGAATCTTGCCTAGCACTGCCACAGAGGCCTTTGTAACTTAGAGTGGATGAGATGTGTATTGCTGCACTTTCTCTCCATAAACCCCTTTGAACTTGCACTGAACAGAGAAAAACATAGGGTGGAGGGAGCCCTGCGAGCAAGAGAGGAATACAGGGTGAGCTGTGTTTTCATTGAACAGGGTATATTAATTAGCTAGTTGTGCTACTCAAGTGTCAATTTAATTAGCAAACCTACAGAATTGCATGCATCAGTGTTGTCAAGTGGACAATTTGTTGCAACCATTGTTTCCTTTGTAGACATTCTTCTGGGGAAAACTGTAGAACTGTTGAGATTGTATGTCGAGGACACTACAGCACTTTTGAACCAGTTTGCAACAAGTGCCTTTGACAATCGCATCAAACCAAAAAGCTCGGAAGCAGAGGGTGGTGCATAAAGTATGCAAAAGCAGGAGTGCATTTCTCGATTCATTCCTATTTTAGTGAGAGAACATTCCAAGTAAGACACCCTAGCTACATCTTGCCCACTCACCTGTGCGTTCTGGCAAAGTATTTAAACATTGGATTAAAAAATGCTATTCACGCCGAGCCTAAAGTGACAGGTCCATCTACCGTTTAAGGCAAAGTGTCATATAGCTGTATTGAGTATAGCCTTGTATTGCTTCTAGCTGAAAATGTGAGTGTAGCCCTGTATTGAGTATAGCCCTGTCTTGCATCTAGTTAAACACTTGAATATATCATGCCGACTAACTCACAGACCAGAGGATCACTCTTGCGTCACAGAAGACCAGCCAACTCTCTCCCCCCCGCCCTCTTTGCCCGTCCTCCTCACAGATCCTACACTCTGGAGAAATGCACCCCACCACACCTCTCCTTCCCATCCGCCCACCCTTCCTCAACACCAACACACTTCAAACTGGGGGAACACTCCCCACAGCAATGCTTCCCTCCAACTGCCTCACCCCTCTTATTCCCCCCACACTGCCCTACCTGACTCCCATACCCTCCAGACCCCTTCCATCTAAGCCTTCCCATCCCTAAGTGTCAATTGAGCATCCCATGCCAACACCCCCTCCTCGGCAGACCTACACCCTCTCACACACACACCACAGGCACCGAAGCATACTCTCAAACACAGAATATGCATCACCCATACCATCTCTTCTCTGCACGCCATCTCCTTACTTGCACCCTTCATCCCTACTCACACCCTTTACCCACACGATTGCTTCGCCCTTCCTCTCCCCAATCGATTAAAGTCCTTCTTTAATAATGCTTTAATACATATTCCCCCCAGCAACCTCAACATTCCCAGAGAATTCAGCAACCCGACATCACCCCAAATCTCATTCCACCGCTTGCTCTAACTCCACTCTCCAACTACCTCTTTCAATGACCCTCTTCACTGCCATGTGCCACCTCCAGCACACCCACCCACCTCTGGGACCCCGCCTGAAACCCCTTTACACACACTCCCTCCTTCCCTGCCACACAGAACTATCGACCAAAGCTCCTCACATCACAAACACTCTTTCCACAAACACCCCTCCCACCTATACACTCCACACCCCCTCGCAAGGCCTCCACCGGGGGATGGCCTCCCGTACTGCCCCAACCCAAATCCCCATCCCCTGCCCACCAGATCTGTCCCAAAAACAGCATATTTGACTACATCACCTCTGAAAAAAATCCAGACATCCTGTTAATCACAGAAACCTGGTTCTCTGACTATTTCTGACCCATCGAACATGAATCTTTCCACCTGAATACACACTCATCACTCGCAACAGAGCTAGCAGAGTAGGCAAAATTGCCATCCTCTACATACCTCACCTATCTATCTCACACTCCAAGGCACAGGCATAGGCATGCAGTGCAGACTGTGAATCGCTCCTAGTTAAATTCATCATCAACATGTCACTCACCCAGAGCCTCCTGCTCATCTACATGCCACCCGGCTACAACAGATAATTTGCTAATGCTCTAAGCGACTCCTGAGCAACCATCCAGATCAGCAACCCCTCACTCACCCTACTAGGAGACCTCAACATTGGGTTCGATGCCCCTGACAACCCCATGACACAACCACTCTTGGACAACTTGGAAGCCATCAACTTTACTCAGCTGGTAACAGGTGTCACCCACACAGCAGGACATACTCTTGACGCAATCGACAGCTACATCGACCTCACCTACGCGCTCCCCCCACAGTCACAAGTATGGATGGACCACACAGACATATTCTTCTTGCTCCTGTCACCCTCCCAGCCTCTATGAATAGCTAACAACGAACCATCAATCGTTGTCCCACTATGGAATAAGGTCATAATAACCCCAGACCTGGCCGACTCCCTGCTCTCCTCCCTCCCCTCTTACCAGTCAAAGGAGGACCACCTTCCATCAGCCGCTTTGACTTATGGCTCTCCAGCGCTCTCCTTCCTCTTGCATGGATGATTCACCCTGTCCTTAAATCTCTCAAAGCACACAATCACTCCCTGGAACATAGATGACTGGGTGACCCACCAACCCTAAAATAAATCTGCCTAGGCCCATCACTATCATATCTAAAAAGCCGAAATACATAAGGCCCAAAAATCTTTTACAAGAATAGAATCTCTAATGCCCATAACACTAGCAAACAACTCCACAAGATTATCACAGAATGTATGCCCCACACCCACTCTTCTCCCCCCTCACATGTCTTCCAAACTTTCTATGACACCCTCTCCGACGACTTCTACAATACGGCACTAGAACAAACCCGCAACATTGGGACGAAACTGGCAGCACTCCCACCCCTGCTACCCGCTTCCCCAAATGAACCTGCCAACCAGCCTGGTCCCCTATCTTCTCTTTTTTTCTCTCCCATCTCTAGACCTACATTCCTTAAATGACTGACTGACAGCCATCCATCAGGATCCCTGAGTGACCCATGCCCACTGTGAGAAACCTGAACATGTCTCACCCGCTAGTCCCCTGAGTTCTATCATCCATGTGGCCAGGACACAGCCATCGCTATTGGATCCAGTTACTGGGGGTGGACTAGTGTGGGAGGATCACCTGGATGGGGGGCTTTGGGGAGTGGAAGTGGGACACAGACGGGCGAGACACGGTAGCCCCTTCCTTATAACACCTTTTCCCCATCCTACCCCATAGGATATTCAAAAGCTCTACCCCCTTTTTCCTACACAAACACTTTCAGATGGATTGTTTCCTCCCACGTATTCCTCATCTTTGACACTTGTTGTCCAGCTTCAGCTGCTTCGGGAAAAGAATTGTGCCAGCGGGTGCTGTGCGCCGATGGCGTACGGTTGATGTCCCTCTAAGGCATACGTAATCTCATCGAAGGCTATATATAGCACGCGTTTTTCTGTGTTAATGTTTGCTTCAAATAAAATTCGGCACTCCTCATTTTGTGACGTACGTTACGAAAAACTTCGATAATATGTTGTCTTCTTCGACACCGTCGACGCCAAAGTCCGGCTTTAAGAAATGCAGAGATTGTGGCTCGAAAATGTCACTTACCAACCCACATCGCATCTGCCTATGATTCCTCGGGGAGAGCCACGGCACCACCGATTTTCCCAAGTGCCAATCCATGACATGAAAAGCCTTGAGGGAACGGAAGGGGAAACTCCAGGTAGGAAAAACCCCCCAAAAGTCACCTACCCGAACCGGTAGGCCTTCGACTGACGAGTCGAGAGACTTCTCTCCTCGGAAGAAGGCCAAGTGCTCTAGGTCGAGTAGTGGCTCCCACCTCTCTTCTTAGTCTTTGAAAAAGTCGAAGAGGACGCACCGACTGTCGCCTTCGTCGACTTCTTCGTCTGACGATTCCCCCGAAAGGGTCGAGTGCCGGTCAAAAAGATTAAGACCGGCTGAATGGTAGGCCTCCAGGGTGCAAATGTTGAAAATATTTAACAAACAAAGTCATGCTCTGACCATGCCTTCGGATGAAGCTGGAAAGGAGAGGTCTCAGTCGCAAACCTTTGTGCCCTCGAGCCTGGGCAAAAGACATGATCCTCATCTGGGGCCATCGAGGCCCCGACCTGAAAAACAAAGGATCGCCAAAAACATGGTGAAAAGTCGAGGTCGTAGGCACCAACTTCGACGCCACCTGTGCCTTCGACGCCCGTCAGGCCCTCGACTCCTCTTACATCCTCGATGTGGACATGGACATCAGCGCCAAACTCTTCGGCGCCGGCTGCGCCACAGTTGCCAACCATGCTGTCGGCACCTACCTCTCCTCGAAGCCTGTGATTACAAGACCAGACAATATTTATGCTGCACTCCCGAAGAAGGACTTTTTTACTTACTATTTTTGAGGAGGAGAAACATCCTGATAACGAGGAAGCACCATTTGGGTTACAATACGGTACACCAAATGTACCAGAGACCTTTATCTCTGAAGAAAGCAGAATCCAAGATTTATATCAAAACTTGCAAACAGCAAGTGCAGTTGATACCTCCCAATCCTGAACCAGAGGAACATGCAGACTCTTCCTATCGTCAGATTATGTCAAAAGTGGTTGAGTATTTAGGTTGCAGTAGACCCTCATTATCCTATGAGCAAGACGACCTAACAGACATTCTGGACAAGGTTCCTCAGCCTGATCCCATTTTGCCCTTTCATGTGGCACTACAAAAAAGGGTGGCTAGGAACTGGGAGACTCCAGAGTCTAATCCAGCAGTCGACAAGAACCTGACAAAGAAATAACACCCCTCCAGTAGTGACCCCAACTACCTATTGAAACACCCCACTCCAGAGAGTCTGGTAGTGCAGGCAGATATGGCTACTTCAAAATAGGCAGCGTACCCTACAATCCCTCCTGATGGGGAAGACAAGCTCATAGATGGATGGGTGAGGAAGGTATTTTCTGCAGGGAGCATAGCACTAAAGTCTGCCAACTCCACTTGAGCCCTCACAAAATGTTTGTATATCCTATGGGACTGTATCTCCATGGCGGCAGAGAACATTCCTGAAGGGGAGGAAAGGGGACGGCTTCTTAGCTATTGTAGATGTCAAATCCATGTGTCAGTCCCATCAATCAGGTTTGGATTTTGCAGATAGCATCAGCAGATCCTTGGCTACCAGCACTGTCCTGCACAGATTTGCCTGGTTGAGGAGTCTGGTTTTGCACCGGTTGCAATCTAGACTTTTGACAGGTCTCATCTTTTGGGCAGCAAGGCTGACGAGAGCCTTGAGAAGTTGCAGACCTCAAAGGCAGCAGCCATGTCTTTAGGCGCTGCTATTAGGCAACCTCAGCCTTTTCATCCTAGTGGGCAAACTTGGAGGGGTAGATTTTTTTCGCTACTACTCAGTTGGAAGGGCTAGAGGAATGGCCAGTCAAAGAGGCCAGAGAATAGTTCCTCGTGGTGGACGAGGTAGAAGTGCTAAACCAGCTCAAGCTGCAGCCTCCTTAACAATCGGCCTCTGCAACAGCCGCCACAAAACCATTCTAAGGTCTTGAGCCACAGTTCACCTGTGTGGGGCAGACTGTCTCATCATCAGCAAGAATGGTGAGCCATTACTTTGAATGCTTGGGCTTTGGAAACCATAGCCCACGGTTATTGCCTTTCTTTTATAAGAAGACCTCAGAACAATCCACCGGGGAACCACTCTTTGAGGATTCCGTATCCTCTCCTTGTGCAGGAAATGTTAACCCTGCTAGAGGAAGGTGCTATAGAACCAGTACCTGTAGAAGAGAGGAACAAGGGATGGTACCCATATTTTTTGATTTCCCAAAAAGGACAGAGGACTGAGCCTCATCTTGGACTTGAGATACTTGAACAAGTTCCTCAGGAAGGACAAGTTCAAGATGGTCACACTTTCTCAGATCCTTCAGGCCCTCCAGTTCCAGGATTGGTTGGTGTCATTGGACCTCCAGGGTGCTTATTTTCATGTGCTAATCCATCTCAAGCACCAAAAATACCTGAGGTTCGCGGTTGGCGGTTCTCATTTTCAGTTTAGAGTTCTGTCATTCGGGCTGACCTCCGCCCGAGGGTTTTCACCAAACTGATGGCAGTGGTGGCAGCGAATCTCAGGAAAGGGGGAATTCACGTCTACCCCTACCTTGGCGATTGGCTGATTAGGGCGCGTTCTCCCGAACAAGCTCTGGATCATCTCAAAGCCACCTGCCACTCTCTTCACAGATTGGGCTTCTCCCTCAATTACAAGAAGTCTCATATGACACCTTAACAAAAGCTCCAGTGCATCAGAGCTGTAATTGACACTTGGGAAGAGCTTGCCACCTGATGTGAGGGCTCAAGACATTCATCAGATGGTTACCAAATTTCAAACTGCCCACAATTTACTGGCCTTCGATTTTCTTGAGGTTGCTCGGCCTCATGGCATCCTGCATTTTTCTGTTGCCAGAGGCCCGCCTGAGAATGATATCCCTTCAATGGGCTCTAAGAACTCGATGGTCCCAGTTCTCAGGAACGATGATGGACCTACTTCAGGTTCCAAGCAGGGTCACACAGGATCTTCTGTGGTGGGCCTGCGAGGACAATATTCTGAAGGGAGAACAATTTTGGCAACCGTGGCTGGAGATTACAGTAGTGACGGACGCCTCACTCATGGGGTGGGGAGCCCATGCCAACGGTCTGACAGTCAGTGGTTTTTTGGTCTCCATCGGAGTCCAAACTACACATCAACCTTTTCGAGCTGAGGGCAATCAGACTTTTGCTGAAGGCCTTCCTGCCATCTGTACGGGGAAAGAATGTCCTGATCATGACGGACAACACAGTGGCCATGCATTACCTCAACAAGAGCGGAGGTGTAGGGTCACTACCACTGTGCAGAGAGGCAATGCATCTCTGTTACTGGGCAATTCAAAAAGGAATCTCCTTATCAGCAGTTCACCTGGCCAGAGAAGAGAACACAAAGGCGGCCGCTCTGAGCAGGCAGGGTGCAGTATCCCACGAATGGGAAATGGCTCAGGAAGTCCTTCAAGAGATATTTGCCCTTTGGGGAACCCCTCAAGTAGACCTGTTTGCAACCGGTAGTGCTAAAGGTATTGCTCGAGCGTTTGTGGTAGATTGGAAGTTCCCACTACTATACGCGTTTCCACCGATCCCTGTCATTCCTCAAGTAATCAGGAGGTTGAGACGGTTTGAAAGCCGCATGATCTTAATTGCCCCGGATTGGGCCAGAAGAATGTGGTACCCGGACCTTCTGGATATGTCCATCTGTCCTCCGATTTAACTTCCACAAAGAGAGGATCTTCTTTCGTAAAGAGAGGGTCAGGTTCTCCATCCAGAGGTCAATAATAAGACAGCTATGCAACTAAGACAACTATGTGTAAGTAAGACAATCACTGCAACAGCGCCTCGATGCCAATGGGCTGCTAGTGCGCTTTACAAATATAAATAAATAAATAAAATAAACACTCTCACCCTTCACGCATGGTTTCTGAAAGGTTGAGCTACAAGCATTGGGACCTCCTGGATGACGTCATGGAGGTGTTGTTTTCGGCAAGAAGGCCGGCAACAAAATCGCTGTACTGTTGCCATTGGAACAAGTTCTGTGACTGGTGCAGGGAAAAGAATGTTGATGCGTTTCTATTTTTAACTCCGGAGGTATTATCTTTTCACCTATCATTAGCACACAAAGGTCTTAATGTTGGGACCATTAAAGGTTACCTGGCAGCGCTTTCTATTTTCAAGCGCATTTCGGAAGAATGCTCCTACTTTAAAATTCCCTTGGTGATTCAATTTTTAAAATGGCTCACAAATGTGTTCCCACCTTGTTCTTTTCAGGTTCCAGTTTGAGACCTTAACCTCGTTCTAAAGTTTCTAATGTGTGCCCCATTAGAACCCTTGCACACATGCCCATTGAGGTTATTGACCTTTAAATCCATATTGTTGGTTGCATTGACATCTGCACGTAGAGTGAGCGAGTTGCAGGCACTTTCTTCCAGGCCACCCTATACTGTATTCCACAAGGGCATGGTTGTATTGAGGGTAAAACCCTCCTTCCTACCTAAGGTTGTATCTGATTTTCATCTAAATCAAAAGATTGTTCTGCCAGCGTTTTATCCCCTACCGCATCCCAGTAAAGAGGAAGAAAGGCTCCATAGATTGGACCCTAGAAGAGCTTTAAGATTCTATATTTCTAAGTTCTCCAAGCTTAGAGTGGATGACCAACTCTTTATTGGATACACTGGAAGAAAATTGGGACAAGCTGTTTCGAAACAGACTTTATCAAGGTGGATTAGTCTTGGCATCTCAGAATGTTACAAATTGGCAGGCAAAGACCCGACCAGAGGGTTTGTGAGCTCATTCATCTAGAAGTGTAGCCTCTTCTGCAGCTCTTCAAAGGGGTGTACCTATTAAATCTATTTGTGATGCAGCTACATGGTCATCGTAGCATACATTCACAAAGCATTACTGTCTAGATTCTTCCCACTCTCAGGATGTTGCCTTTGGTAAGGCGGTACTATATTTGGCCTTATAAAAGGCTGACAATTTCAAATTCTACTCCCTCCTCCAATTCTGCATACTGCTTTGTGAGTCTATCAAAGATGAGGAATACGTTGGAGGACACAATCCATTCGAAGAACAAGTTACTTACCAACTGGTAACGTTCTTTGGACTGGATGTTCTTCCAACATATTCCTCATCGCCCTCCCAGCCTACCTCGCTGTAGAATTTCCTATGTTGTTGCAGCTTTCGTTCTCGCAGGGCTAATTACTGCTTGCGTAAACTAACAGCCAACACAAATAGGAGGGGGGGAAAACAGAACTGAGGCCAATGGGTGCCGCGCGTGCTACTTATACACCACATGACATCACCCTCGACGTAGGGCTTCAAGGGACATGAACTCGACTCAATGCCATCAAAGCACGACGCCCTCTGACGAGAAAATATTTCCGAAGCAGCCGAAGCTAAACTTGATTATCAAAGATGAGGTATACGTTGGAGGAACATCCAGTCGAAAGAATGTTACCAGTTGGTAAGTAACTTGTTCTTCTCCTTCACTGTCCTCTGGATCATACTGCCCCATCCAATGACAGTCCTCTCCCTAAACCCCTCCTCTGGCATCCATCTTCAGATTTTTATTGCACGCTTCAGTGTTGGGAGTCCCTGAGTTTGCTCTCGCTATTTGTACATTTCTTTTCTGTTTTCGACGAGAAAAAGTTACATTTCTTTTCCAAAGGAGCCCATGTGCTCTTTTCTCCATCTGCAGACAGCAGGGACCCGTTGTCAGTGAATTTCAGCGCCCCTCAAGGGCAAAGATCGTCAAAGATTCTAGAAGGCCATCGGGCCTACTTCGCACCCTCCGACCATGACAGAGGAAAAGGAGGGAAGGTCCCTCTTCAGGCCCTGCATCAAAAGTGGGCTACGGAATTGTAGAAGACAAGCACCTGAAATGCCGCTACTGCCTGCACCCGGACCACAAGGAGGTGGAGTGTGAGATATGCTTCAGGTTCTCCAAGAGGACGACGAGGGATAGGCACAGTAGACTGGCAGTGTGGCTTAACGCCAAGGCCTCTGACCTGTGTATCGAAGCAGGGTCATGCCTCACCCAGGACCGGCCAATCCAAGGAGCAGTCTTCTAAGCCCTTTAAGGGCGCCTCATCCGTGGGGGCCCGAGACAAGGCCAATAACCGCAAGTCTGAGTCCACCGTGTTCATTGCGAAAGCAGGTACCAAGGTGGATAGGGGCACGATCGACATTACCTTCTGCCTCCATTGCCAGCTGGCACTTGAGCTCCACCCCGAAAAGGAAATTGTCTACCCCGGCTAAGCTATGTGAGAAATCTGAGAAGCCTGGAAGGAGGAGAAGAAGGCCCAACAGCCAAGCAGGCTCAACCGACACAGGCTAAGACTTTGTTGGCAATGGTGTCGATGACTGCTACTACCACGACAGCTAAGGCCGCTGACCCTGCAAAGGTCGCCCTCACAGCACAGAAGGTATCCCTAACCCCAAGGTCCACCACCACCGCAGTGACTTTGGCAAATTCTGCTGGCACGCCAGAAGGGGGTTAACTGGCTCAGGCCCCGATTCAAGACCCTCAGGGGGGCTTAAGGAGGGAGACGAGAGGCCCCAAAACAGCCCGCCGTGGCCCAAGCCATGAAAGTCTCGCCCTTGGACAACAAAGGCCAGGAGTCCTTACACACGGTCCACAAGGACGTTGAAGAGGGGGATGACAGCAACGACGGCGCAAGGCCTAGTTTTCCATTCCTGCCATCTCAGCCGAGGGACATTTCCCTGGACATTCTGTCGACCCTGTGCACCTTGGTGTCAGAGATCCAGAGGAGGATGCCCCCAAACCCGGCGGTCACCCAGATCCCCGATCAGCCTCCAGCAAAGAAGAGGAAGCATCTTCCGACGCCCCCATTTCAACCTCCACCCAGACACGGGTACAGGGATGAATACGGCCACGACGACGCATGGCAACAAGGATATCATCGCAGCGGACGGCAAGTCTCCTCATTTGGATGTTCCACATAGGGTGTCCTTACTGGATGAGGTGGGATCGTTCCACTCCACAACATCCAGAGCCTCCGAGCTATTCCAGTTTGGGCCTGAGGAAACCAAGAAGGAGGACGTCTTGTACCAGAGTCCTGAGGCCAAGTGAAAGACGATCATGGTGGTACCCCTTCTGGATGACATTTGGGAAGAGGGCATGGCCCTCATGAAGAACCCTTGCATCAGCAAACAGGTGGGAACTCGATCCCCGGCGGTCTCCAAGTAAGCGCAGGACTTCTGGTGCTGGGCCATCGGACAAGGGATGCTCCTCGTCCCTCTTCACCGAGTGGGAGTCAAGAAAACCATCTCAGACTCCCTCAGTAGGGAATTGCGCTCCTGCCATGGGTGGGAAATTTGGCAGGATCCAGGTGGACTGCATCTTCGTCAAGGGGGGCAGGACCCAGGCCGATCTATTAGAGACGGCGGCAAACTCCAAATGACAGAAGTTTGCCAGCAAATTCCACCAACCGATTAGTCTGGGCGACGTGTTTGCCTTCCTGTGGGAAGGGCTGTGCTCCGCTCCCTCTCTTTCTACGAGTCAACACACTTAGTGTCAATGCAGGATATTGCACCGGGGTGGCTGAGGCAGATTTGATACCTGGACATTCTCAGCCTGTCAGTGTCGCCTCCGGTCATTCCGGATCTTCTCACCAGAGAAGGTGGCGCAATCCTGCATCATGACCCAGGATTGCTGAACCTGAGGGCTTGGCTCCTGCAGCCCTAAAGATTGGAGGATATGAGTTGCCAGCAGACTGCAGAGAGGTCCAAGCCAAAGTCAGGACGTCGTCAACCCTGAAGTGCTTCGGTCACAAGTAGCGTTTCGCTATCTAGTGCCGGTCACAGAGGATTACCTGTTTGAGGGTCACAGGTCCTGCAGTACTTGCTATCCTTGGCCAAGACGGAATTGGCGCACGCCTCCATCAAGGTACATCTGGCGGCTATCTCCCACTACACTAGGTCACCAGGAAGATCTTCAATTTGATCCCACTGACTCTCCATGGAGTTTCTCAAAGGACTTTTCAGATCTTTCCCGCCAGTGAAGGCTCCTACCCCGTTGTGGGAACTCAAAGTGGCTCCAGCAATGCTCATGGGAGCCCCCTTCGAGCCTCTGCATCAGGCCCCTCGCAAGTTTCTCTCGTGGAAAACAGCTTTTCCTGAGGCCATCATCTCTGCCAGAAGGGTAGGTGAGATCCAGGCCCTATCCTGCAAGCAACCGTACCTGACTTTCCACGAATTGAGGGTGGTGCTACGTACACACTCATGCTGACGGAACCGTCGGAATACCACCTCAACAAGCTTTTGGTGTTACCTGTTTTTTCCAGAAACCTTTGTCGCTGGCGGAAAGGGCCTTGCACTCGCTGGTCGTTGCTTGTACCCTGAATATCTACGTGACACGCACAAAGAGTTTTCGTAAGACTTCACAGCTGTTTGTGATCCTTGGTCCTGTGAACCATGGGAAGGCCTTGTCCAAGGCTTCCTTTTCAAGACGGTTCTCCGGCTGCATCACGCACTGTCATCAGTTGGCTAACCAACCGCTGACAGGCCGTCCGAGAACCCACTCCACCAGAGCGATCGCTGCGACAACGGCGTTCCTATATGGTGTGCCCCTGCTCGACATCTGCAGGGGTGCTACATGGTGGTCTATGCACACCTTCACAAAATTATACTGCATCAACAGGGATTCCAGGAAGGAGCCCAGAGACAGCCAAGCAGTGCTACACAAGCTATTTGCTTGAGGTGAGTCTGTTCCAGGGGTAAGTGTGATTTCTTCTGTTGAGCCTTGCCATCGCCCGTAGTTGTGTACTGCTGTGTATTTGTTATTCATGGGCATATGAATACATGCCAGACCTCATGCTGGAGAAGGTTTAAGTGTCTTACCCCATCTGTGTCTCTTCTTGGTCATAATGCCACTTTACGTGCTTACAAAACTGAAGATGGCTGCCAGAAGAGGGGCTTAGCAAGAGGACTGTCATTGGATGGGGGCAGTATGACTCAGAGGACAGTGATTGGTTTAAAGGAGAAACAGTTTTTAAGTGAAAGTGAAACGTTTTTTTCTTTTACCAAGGATTCCCAGCCTGACAACGGGGACTATTCATGAGCATGTGAATCCATGCCAGACCCATGCTGGAGAACAATAGTTACAGCTAAGTAACTTAAACCAACTCTCTCACATTGTTCTGGACATGTCCCCGTTAATCAGGTCAGGCAAAGTCAGGAGCTTTACACTAAGTGCATACACCTGATACCAGTTAACTCTCCTCAAGGCAACACCTAAAGACACACTCTAAGCAAGGTGGAAAACGAGTACGAGCAGAACTTCCAGGACAAAGGCACACCTACTGGAGCAGAGAAACGGACCAAGCAACGAGAGCAGCGGGACGAACACCCCAAGGGTCCCCTAGTGGAGGTCGTTGCCTCCGACAGACCACGAAAGACAAGTGGAGAAGGCCAGATCCCACAAGTGAAGAGTGCATTGTGATTCCTGGATGCCAGTGACCCCCCAGGGTGAACGGTAGAGTTGGGGATGGCGAGGCCGAGCCTGTGGTTCTAACCTTGACCTGTGAATTGGAAATAGCAAAACAAGAAAGAAGCGCTCACAGCCATTGGGTTGGCAAGCGACCTGAGAGACCAGTGTGTGTTCAAGCGAATGAAGTAGCAACATTATATCACAAGTGAAGCCTGCACACGTGTGGATGAGATGCGAAGAAAGGCAGACCTGTGAATGAACTTTGAAGTAGCTGTGGGATCAGTGATACTAAGTAACGGAGTTGTCCAGTGAAAGGAAGTAGCCCATTCGAAAGTCTCTGTGAAAGGTACAGTGTTTGAAGCTATAAACCGAACAAACAGCAGAAGTAAATTAAGCGAGAGTAAACATGAACTTTGAGTCTAAGTGGTCTTGCGGTGGCCTGTAAAGAGAGCCACGCACATTCAAAAGTCTTCGACATTTGAAAGGGGTCTGGGCCCGATTGAGGGAGAACCAAAGTACAATAAGCTTGGTGAAGGGAGCCCCCTTGCAAGTTTGTGTTGAACTGTGATGTGAGAGGTCTGAGCCCGGCAGAGGGGAACCTTTGTGAACTTACGTTGGAATACAATTTTGAAAGTCAAGAAAGATTCCTTAATGTGGAAGGCCAGGTGGGCCTCAATCCACGGTTTGGAACTGCTTAGAGTGTTAAAAACCGAGCCAGAATGTGTCATCCTGCTACAAGTTGCAAGTAAGCAAGAGGGCGGACTGATGAGGAGCCAGCCTGGGCATCTGAAGTCGATACGAGTTTTCCTAACGTATTCCATGTGCAGTAAGCCACCTCATCGGATTCAACAACGATGGGTACCATCAAGCACAGTCCTTCTGCTCTGACAGCTCATGAACAGCTGTAGCCCCTTGTTGGGCCCTTATTCCAGCATAGACACTCCATCCATTTATTGTGCCAGTTTCTGGTTGACTGTGCAAGTCTTTCGTTCCATATCTCCTGATGAAGACGTTGTGCAATAGACATATCACGTCAAAACCGGTTGAGCTTTGTTTCCCAGGGATGTGATCTACACTACATTTTCATCCTTAGATCCGCCCTTATGTTAGATCTGCCCTTATGATAGATTGTTTTAATCATTTCTTTTGTATGTTTTTCTACTTCTAAAAAACAAAAAATACATTAAAATAACTAAACGGGATGCGAGGATTGTGCTCACTCCCGATTATGAATCAATTTTGTCATTTTTAGCTATTGCTGTTTGGGTGAATGTCACGTTGAATGTTGTATGGTTTGAATGCTGCACTATGAATAGTTTTGATTATGGACTCATTTTAGCCATGTGTAATATTTACCCTTGCTGTTGTGATATGTAATAATATGTTCTTTAAAGTATTGTGTCATTAATTGACTATTTTACAAATTTCTGTATCATGATTTAATAAAAACTGATACAATTTAGAAGCAACACAGTTTTGCTCTCTGGACACTTTTTCCGGATTTCTGTGGTACAATAATACTCTGGTCCAGGGTATAGAGTTTCCCTGCTTCTTTCTGTTTTTGTAATCCTGCCTACAAGGACAGCCTTACTCCGTGAGGTTTAACATGAGTAGGACGCTGGTTCAACTACCTTTATTTTTTTAACACTGATTTTTTCTTTGCATGCATTTCTTCTTTTTACACTGTTTGTACAAGTGATAGGGCAGGCATTAGGTTTTTGTTAGCTTTGTTAGCATAGACCATTTTGATTTGTGGGACTCCACTAGCACTATTTTGTTTATCATTTGATGGTCGAGACTACTCCCATCTTAGTTATAGGGTAAAATAGAAGTTTTCCAACCCCAACATTATTAATAAGGCTTTAGAAATTGTATCCTTTGTGACAGTGTCATACTTGTAATACCATGCCTTCCCTACATATGGTGTCATGAGTGGGATACGACTCAATTGAGACAAATTGGGGGAGCCTAAAATTCCAGAAACGTAGTCACAGAGCCTGCAAACCCTCTTGCGCCACAAAAGAATCCATAGTCTTTTATATCTGTAGCAGCCGAGAAGCCACTATCCCCACTGGGAAAAGAGGGATGATTCCCACGGCATTAGTCCTAATACACCCTGTGGGTTGTTATATAAGATTGGCACCAAAATTCGGCCTCGTCTAGAGGTTTGGTCTAGATCTCCTAGAAGGTGTCATAAATCCCGATTTCTGTGGAGACTTAAAGGTTCTCCTAAAGAACCATGGTAAAACTCCATTTGAAATACACAGTTGGGACAAAATTGCACAGAGAATTCCTGAGAATTCTTGAGAAGGCTCTATTCCTCCGTTTTAATGAAGAAAGTGAACCAGAGGAAACAGAGAGGTAGCTTAGGCTTTGGAGAGGCTGATGAAACACCTATCTCTTAGGCAAAACGGGAAGAACCTGCCATCCTTCCTGATCTAGCCTTCGCCCAGTGAAGTGACCCAGCACTCACAGAGGCGTTCTTACAAGTGATTCCGGAGGGAGAAGGACCAGAAACATTGAGCTCTTTTTCTTTCCTGATACAGATTACTATATAGAAAGGAATCCTCCAGAGAAAGCCTGAGTAAAACTCAGTAATACTCAAAACCCATCGCTAATCGTGCTAGAGATTGCACATCCTCATTTGACAGGGGGACATTTAGAGTAGTCTAAAACCCATGCTCACATCAGTGGGAAATTCTATTGGCCAGGTATCCATGCTGACATAAAGAACTTCATTCTGACATGTGAAATATGCCAGAAAACCAGTGCACATATTCCCTTTCCTGCCCCTTTAAACCCCTTACTGATAGTAGCAGTCCCTTTCTCTGAAATTGGGATGGACATTATTGGACCGTTGTAAACCTCTAGACTGGGTAATTAATATGTTCTCGTAATTGTTGATTACGCTACCCGGTATCCAGAGGACTTCCCCATGCAGAACAACACAACGCAGCATATTTTAAAACACCTACTGCTATTCTTTTCTAGGTTTGGTTTTCCCCAGGAATTCTAACAGATCAAGGGTCCAATTTCATGAGCAAACGTCTGGGTTAAGTCAAGGAATTACTACACATTATCACCTTAAGAACCTCACTTTACCACCACCAAACGGACGGATTGGTAAAGAGATTTAACAAAACCCTTAAAATGATTTTGAGGAAATTGGTAGATGAAGATGGGAAGGACTTGGATCGCATGATCCCATGGGACCTATTTGCAGTAAGAAAGACCCCTCAGGCATCCACCGGATTCTCTCCTTTTGAATTACTTTATGAAGAGAAACAAGAGATGTCTTAGACATGCTCAGGAGACCTGGGAAGAGAGAGAAGAGGCACCTATTGTCCTCTCACAGACAGCTACCCGATTGCGAGAACACATGATTCTCGTCCTGAGTCTGGTCCACACTCACTGGAGAAAGCTGAAGCCCAACAGAAGTCCACCTATGACAAGAGGGTGAATTGGAGATCTTTTTCAGTAGGTCGGAAGGTATTAGTCCTCTTACCCACCTCTGAAAATAAGCTTGTCTCAAAGTTCATGGGCCATAAGAGGTGCTAGAGCAAACAGGAACCTGTATCTATAAAGTAGCCCAACCTGATAGAAAACAAAAGACCCACCTTAACCATGTAAATCTCATAAAGGAGTAAAAAGAGAATCCTGCTGCCACCACCTCCTCGATATTGGCTTGTTTGATAACTTAGGAGATAGACAACTCTGAACTTATTTCCCATAAAATAACTAAACAAAAACAAGAAGATTTGAACAACCTTATTATGGCATTCCCCGATGTATTCTGTGAGAAAACAGGGAGAGTGCATGGTACTTATCATTATATCAGAACCCCAAAGGAAAAAATGCTCCATTTGAAACCATATGGACTCCCAGAAGCATGGTAACAAATCTGCATAGGACCGTGCTAGATGCCAGAAGCACGATAACAAATAGTGGTTGAGGAAAAAAAAAAAATGCTCAGGCAAACATTATCGAGCCCTCTTCAAATCCATGGCCCTTCCTTATTGTGTTGGTAACTAAACCCAATCATTCTTGGAGGTTTTGTATAGACTTCAGGCAGGTTAACACCATCTCCGCCATGCCGATCCTATGCCACGCATCGATGAGTTAATAGATAAACTTGGAAACGTCACATTCCTATCAACCCTAGATTTAACAAAGGTATATTGGCAGGTGACAGTACTTGGACCGGATAAGGAAAAACAGCTTTCTCACCACCCCTGGGACTGTTCCAGTTTAAAGTCCCACCTTTTGGCCTACATGGGTCCCCAGCCACTTGCCAACGACTCATGGACAGGATATTAAGCTTACTCTGATTTCTGTGGGGCCTATATTGACGACATAGTCCTTTATAGTAAAACTTGGGAAGATCATCTTTTCCATCTTTCTACTCTTATGAGAACCCTCAGAGAGGCCGGCTTAACTGCAAATACATCCAAATGTAAGCTGGCTCAATCGGCCGTGAAATACCTAGGCTTCTTTGTTGGGAATGGCAGTGTCCAGCCCCCGAAAAGAAAAAGTGATAGCCGTCCTAGATGCTCCCACAACCAAGACCAAGAGAGACCTTGGGGCATTCCTAGGATTGATGGGATAAACCTACGATAATAACCAAAGTTTCGAATGGATTGTATACTCCCACATATTCCTCATCTTTAGATATTTGTATCCCAGCTCTGTTGCTTCGGAAAAGGATTTCACCAGAGGGCGCGGTGTTCGAGGCTGCAGAGTCGTAGTCACTCGAGGGCCATCGTCAATGTCATCCGCTGTATAAAGGGCTCGAGCAGCGCCCGTTACCTCAGTTCAGTTTTTCCGAGCAACTGCTTTGTGTCGAGGTTTTTTCTCGATGATGTCCTTGTCATCTACTCCCACCACACCCACGACAGGGTTAAAAAAAATTCAGAAGTGTGGTAGGAAAATGGCAATAACCGACCCCCATCAGAATTGCCTCTGGTGTCTCAGCCTAGATCATCGGGTTGACGAGTGCGGTTCCTGCCAGGCCATGTCCAATAAGGCTCTTAGGGAATGTAAAGGTAAGCTGGTGGTGGGGGAGGAAACTTACAAGTCTTCTAAAAGACAAAAAGATTCGGATGAATCTAGTCGAAAATCTTGACATGGGTCGAGGAGGTCGAGATCAAAGAGTCGTTCTAGGAAATCCTCCTCGTCTTCATCTAAGAAGTCAAAAAAGCGACGTCACAGGTCTTCTTCCTCCTCGTCGTCCTCTGAGAGGAGAGTAACTTATCCATCCAAGCACGATTCCCCTGAAACATGGGAAGCCTTTAGGGCTTCGATGCTTAACATATTCGAGAAAGCGGCCCAACCCCCCTCGAAGATGCCGCGTGGTGATCATGCCTCTACCCACTCTAAAAGTGACAGAGGGAAATCAAGATCTAAACACGCGAGAGCCAAAAAAGAGTCAAGAGTGTCATCAAGGGAAAGTTTCCCGACGCCTCGCACTAAGACGAAACCTTCGGTGCAGTAAATCGGTGGTAGCGGAATCGACATCAGCCTCGAAGTCGAAGCTCGACTCGACACAGTCGACGACCATTGCGTCGAAACCGCCGACGAAAATGGCGTCAACACCTTTGACTGCATCGAAGTCTCCTTTGAAAAATGTAGAAGCCAGCGTCTTCTTTATCGACGTCTGTGACGCCTTTATCGAGGCATTTTTTGATCCCGATACCCAAGTCGACGCCATTGCCCATGCCTAAGTCGATACCACCCTCTTTACCTGAAAAAGCTTTCCATCCTCAACCCAGACAGGAATTTTTCGGATCCATGTCATCCATTTTTGAAGAACAATCCTCTGAAGAGGATGTCACTTCAGCTGGAGTTAGGTTTGGTACCTGAGGTCCCTGAAGAGCTAGTGGACCCAAATTCCAAAATAACAGATCTTTGACTGTTTACAAAATGTCAGTGGCCTAGACACTTCACCTGAAGTGGAATTTGAGAGACCAGACCCTACAGATGATCATGCTGATCCTAGTTATAGAAATCTCATGGGAACCCATGATTTTATGGGTTGGAAGGCAGCTTCACCAAATTTCGACCAGGATGACATGACAGACATCCTGAGTGAAGGTCCTCTAAAAGATCCTGTTCTTCCATTCCATAAAGCACTTCAGAAGAGGGTAATGTTAAATTGGAATACTCCTCATTCTGTTTCAGCAGTAAACAAGAAATATGTACCAAAATACAGGCCATCTTTATCAGATCCGGAACATCTATTTAAACATCCCTCCCCTGAAAGTCTAGTGGTTCAAGCTGCAACCTCCACTAGGCTATCAGCTTACCCCTCAATACCACCAGACAGGGATGATAAAAAAGTTGATGCTTGGGCCCGAAATGTTTCTTCTACAGGTAGAATGGCCCTTAAATCGACAAATGTAACTTGTACTTTAGCAAGATTTACATATACCCTGTGGGACTGTATGACATCTGGCCGATCGCATCCCGGAAGGGGATGATTTCCTGGCTATAGTAAAAGATGATAAAGAGGCTATGGAGGAATACCTAAGTCAGGACTGGACACTGCTGATAGTGTAAGCAGGTCCATGGCATCTAGCACGGTCCTACGCAGGTTTGCATGGCTAAGGAAATCTGGCTTTGCACCTGATGTGCAATCTAGATTACTTAATATGCCCTTTGACAGCTTGAGGTTGTTTGGCAGCAAGGTGGACGAGAGTTTGGAGAAGCTGCAGACCTCAAAAGCGGCAGCAAAATCACTTAGCGCCGCTATAAGACCGCCTCAACAACACTGTTACGCAGGCTCATCTTCCTGGAAGAGTAGCCCCTTTCGTTTTTACTCCTCTTTTGGAAAAGGGAGGGGGCAGGCCAGTCAAAGAAGCCAACAGAGAAAACACTTTTGTGGTAGAAAAGGGAGAGGTGCTAGATCAGCCACAGCAGCAGCTACTACCTCCTCAGCCACTGCTGCAGCCGCTGCAAAGCCACTTTGAGGTCTTTACCCACAAGACCCCGGTGGGAGGCAGAATCACTCAGTATCTGGACAAATGGCGGGGCATTACGTCAGATGCCTGGGCACTAGAGATAGCATGGTTACTGCCTTCCTTTTTATCAAAGACCTCAAGATCATCCACCGGGAGCCAAATCTGTAAAAATTCCAGACCCGCTCCTTGTGCAGGAGATTTTAACCCTGCTAGAGAAAGGTGCAATAGAACATGTACCTGTAGAGGAAAGGAACAAGGGTTGGTATTCCCCTTATTTTCTCATCCCCAAAAAGGACGGAGGATTGAGACCCATCTTGGACTTAAGAAATTTGAACAAATTCCTCAGGAAGGACAAGTTCAAGATGGTGACCCTTTCTCAGATCCTTCAGGCTCTTCAGCTTCAGGACTGGCTGGTTTCATTGGACCTTCAGGATGCTTACTTTCATGTGCCAATCCATCTCAAGCACAGAATGTACCTGAGGTTCGCAATTGGTGGTTCTCATTATCAGTTTCGGGTTCTACCATTTGGGCTGACCTCCGCCCCAAGGGTTTTCACCAAACTGATGGCGGTGGTGGCAGCGAGTATCAGGAGAAGGGGGATTCACGTCTACCCTTACCTAGATGATTGGTTGATCAGGGCAAGCTCACCCGCACGAGCCCAGGAACATCTGGGCTTGACCTGCCACTTCTTACACAGACTGGGCTTCTCCCTCAATTACAAGAAGTCAGAAATGATTCCAAGCCAATGACTCCATTTCATCGGAGCAGTCCTGGATACTTCCTCAGAGAAAGACCGCCTCCTGAACAAAGAGCTCACCACATTCTGCAGATGGTAACAAAGTTTCAAAATGCCCAACATCTACCGGCATTCGACTTTCTAAGGTTGCTAGGCCTCATGGCATCCTGCCTTTTTCTGGTGCCAGAGGCCAGATTGAGGATGAGATCCCCTCAATGGTCCCAATTTTCTGGAGAGATGTCAGATCTTCTGCAAGTCCTAGCCAAAGTGGCTCAAGATCTCCTGTGGTGGGCTTGCAAGGAGAATATCCTCAAGGGGGAACCTTTTTGGCAACCATGGACGGAGATAACAGTAGTGACGGACGCCTCACTTACGGGATGGGGAGCCTACACCAAGGATCTGACAATCAGCGGTCGTTGGTTTCCATCGCAGTCCAAACTACAGATCAACCTTTTGGAGCTGAGAGCAATTAGACTAGCGCCGAAGGCTTTTCTGCCCTCTGTACAGGGAAAGAATGTCCTGGTAATGACGGACAAACCAGTGGCCATGTACTACCTCAACAAAAGAGGAGGTGTAGGAGCTCTTCCACTGTGCAGAGAGGCAATGCAGCTCTGGTTCTGGGCAATGCAAGAAGGAATCTCTCTATCAGCAGTTCACCTAGCCGGAGAGCTGAACACAGCGGCGGAAGCTCTGAGCAGGCAGAGCACAGTCTGCCACGAATGGGAGCTAGCTCAGGAAGTCCTTTAAGAGATCTTCACCCTTTGGGGAACCCCTCAAGTGGATCTGTTCGCGACCAGTGCCAACCGGAAGTGCGAGCTGTACTGCTCAAGGGAATTTCCTCCAAGATGAGCTCTAGGGAATGCGTTTGTGGTAGACTGGGTATTTCCACTCCTATACGCGTTTCCTCCAGTCCCCGTGATTCCTCAGGTAATCAAGAGGTTGAGAAACTTCAGGAAAACCATGATCCTAATTGCCCCGGATTGGGCCAGGAGGACGTGGTACCCAGACCTTCTGGAAATGTCCATCTGCCCTCCAATACGTCTTCCATAAAGAGAGGATCTTCTCTCGCAAGAGGAAGGTCGGGTTCTCCATCCAGAGGTAAAGACACTCCATCTTCACTCATGGTTTCTGAGAGGCTGAGATATAAGGATTGGGACCTCCCGGATGACGTAATGGAGATTTTGCTTTCGGCCAGAAGGCCAGCAACAGAATCTCTGTACCGGTGTCATTGGACGAAGTTCAGTTACTGGTGCAGGGATAAGAATGTGGATCAATTTCTTTGTAATACTCCAACAGTACTTTCTTTCCTCTTACACTTGGCCAATTTGGGGCTCCAAATTGGTACTATAAAAGGATATCTGGCAGCACTATCTCTCCTTAAACGTTCCTCGGAAATGGTGTCCTATTTCAAAATGCCCTTAGTAATTAAATTCTTGAAAGGGCTAACAAATGTGTACCCTCCCCCCCCACCCCCAACACCTTTTCAGGTGCCTATGTGGGATTTGAATTTAGTCTTAATATTTCTCATGTGTGCCCCTTTCGAACCTTTACAATCCTTCCCATTAAGACGTCTCACTCTTAAAACAATTTTGTTGGTGGCTATAACATCAGCCCGCAGGGTTAGTGAGTTGCAGGCCCTTTCTTGTAAGCCTCCTCACACCATTTTTCATAGAGATAAAGTTATTCTAAAAGTCAAACCATCTTTCTTGCCTAAAATAATTTCTGATTTCCATCTGTCACAGAAAATTACCTTACCTTCTTTTTGTCCTCCTCCTCATGCTAGTAAGGGAGAGGAAAGGTTGCATAGACAGGACCAAAAAAGGGCTCTGTTTTTACATTTTCACAATGGCAAATCTTCGGCAATGTGACCAACTATTTGTTGGGTATACTGGACACAAATTGGGCCATGGAGTGTCTAACAAACTCTATCCAGATGGATAATTCTAGTTATCTCGGAGTGCTATTAATTGGCTGGAAAAGAGCCTCCAGATGGATTAAGGGCTCATTTAACCAGAGGCATGGCAACTTCCACAGCTCTTCAAAGGGGTGTCCCGGTGCAGGATATTTCTGCGGCGGCCACCTGATCGTCAATGGACACCTTTTGTACAGCATTACTGCTTGGTCTCTACTTCATATCAAGGAGGACTCTTTGGGAAAGCTGTCCTTCATTCAGTCCATTACTGAATTTTTTTGGTACTCCCTCCTCCAAATTCTTACTGCTTTGGGAGCCTATCTAAAGATGAGGAATATGTGGGAGGACACAATCCATTCGAAGAACAAGTTACTTACCAACTGTAACGTTCTTTCAATTGGATGTTCCTCCCACGTGTTCCGGGGACTAAGGGGACTCCTTCTCTTCCTACTGCTTCAGTAGCACCTACTGGGATTCAGGATCTGGACAGGCTGAGTCCAGTGGTAACCTGAGACTCAACTCCGGAGGGAGAAGAACCAGAAGACCCTCCTGCAGGAGAGGTGCTCTACCCATATGATCACCCTGACCTTCAATGCCTGCTGGCTGAAGGGGGGCCCTCCAGGGGAGACTTCTGTAAGGGAGGAGAGACAATCCTGCCACATAGATAGAAATATGTAATTTTGTCCATAATTTATGACACCTTAAGCTTCACATTTGGTATGGATGTGTGCTAATGTTTATTTTATTTTTTAGATTGCCCCAAATGCACAGAGCAATATTCACTTTGTTTTGCATCGTTTGGCCTTGGGAGCCAAAAGTAGCTCTTGGTAGCTGTTGGTGTGAAGCTGACAACCATCACATCTGATGAGGTCACTAGACCAGTCTGGTCTATGAATGCCTCATCCAAACAGGTGGACCCCTGCCCCTCCAAAACCATTAAGTACAATATTGACTCCCTCGTCACAGCCTCTGCTGATTTCTGCTGTTAGAGCCTTTTGCTAGGAGTCCGCAGGTGCAGAACTCATGGTAGGCCTAACTCCTTCCCAACACAAAAGAGTGTAAGGTCCAGACAAGTAGCACAGTATAACTGGGATTTATTACTACCAATAACCCACAGGGAACTTGTGCACGGCAGCAATTCCGGGCACCTCTCGGCGAATCCTGGCTTGCAGGACAGTTTCGATACCAAATGGCGTCATAACATGCGTCATATTCCAGGCCCTTCTCCAAAACCCTAACTCCACTGTGGATAGGCTGTTGAGTAGTAGTTCCCCTATCGGAGCCCATTTAATTAATTGGTCCGGGCCACGTCCGGTCTCGGGCTTGGACCATCGCCAAAAATTGCAACAAATTAATTGTTACCGTGTGTGGACCCCATGATTGGTCAGAGTGATTCCAGCTACCCACCGCTAGGGCCATGAATTTTGATTGGAGGACCCGCGGGTCCCCAAGCCTGAGACGAACTCCATTCCCAGCCTGCGAGACACCTGTTCACGATCCATGTGCAACTATGTGTCCGTGTCGTGCAACTATGTGTCAGCAACATAACCGTGTGTGGACCATCATTGCCGTGAGCGCGCTCCATTCCCAGCGCAGAACTGTAGCTTACGTGTAACAAATTTGTTGCAACCATTGTCTGGTCCATGAGACGGTTGGCTCTTCCCAGCCACCAAATCTTGGCTCTTCATCAGCTCGGCCGGATCACTTGCTTAGAGACTACATTTGTGAGCTCAGGAGCTCTGAATTAGTTTGTATTTTACAGGTAATGGGCTTCTGTGCAGCTACTGTTACCTCGATTCAGGGTGTGGAATGTCACTTGCAACATTACAACCTTGGCAGTGGCTTTGTGCTCGCTGCGGTAGTCCTGCTTGCACAGCACTCTGTGTAGCTTTGTTTTCCTAAAACGGCTATGGCCTACTACGATTTCCTAAGCCCTGGTCTGGCTTCTACTGTATGCATTATCCACAATGTCCATAGGTTAGTGCGTTATGGCTGTCAGGTCCCTTGAGTGCGCCTGCCTTTCTATAGGGTTACTGCATGTAAGCATCTGCAAGCATTTACACATGCTCTTCTTGCTTCTTGTGGTCCCGTGTTGCTGCGACAAGCTAGTGGAAAAATAATAAACGTACAGACAGTATGTACATGTCACTATCCTCTAACACATGGAACTCTATACCTTTGTTCTTTGTGTAGTTGGGTGTGTGTGTGTCCCATCTGTGCAGATGGCACGTGTCCTTCATGTCTGACATAGCTATGTCGTGGTGGTGTCTCTAATGACTTGAGGGATGGCTTCTCCGCACTTTAGTCAATTCTGTCCATATAACCGTCTCTAGCCCGCTCTTGTGTGTCTTCATCCACTCTGGGTAGAGTTTGCACAGGCCTCCGGGTTGTAGGGTCTGTCGAGATGGCAGTTGTCCATTGGGGCAGCATTGGGGCTTTGTGTGAGCTCATACGATCGGTGGCCAAATTGTCTTTTGTGCTTCTTCTTGTTCAAGGTTTTTCCAGGACGGAAGGTGTGTTCTGACCTTCCCTCTTCACTGCAATCTCCCCTTTTCCACTGGAATTTTTCCAACTGCTCTTAAGCACTCCTTTGTGCACCCTATACTCAAGAAACCTTCTGCCGACTCCTCCATTCTGGCAAACGACCGCCCAATCTCAATCACTCCTTTCCTGGGAAAACTCCTGGAGAAGCTGACCCTCCACACTGAATCTATTGGTTGCTTCAATTATCATCAGTCTGGCTTTAGAGCATCTAGAGGCATGGAAACACTCTTCTGAACACCCGTGAAGACCTTCTCTCAAATCGTGATACTAACACTCCCTATGTCCTCATTACTCCCCCTGTCCTCATTCTCCTCGATCTCTCCTCTGCCTTCGATAGGTAAACCACAACATCCTGATCGCACATCTCCGTGACACCCTGGGAAACACATGTGTGGCTCTGGCCTGGCTAACCTCCTTTCTCTCCGACCGACTATCCCAGGTGGAACTATGAGCCTTTCTCTCGACTATCGCTCTCTCAACCTGCGGTGTTCCCCAGGGATCAAATCTATTCCCCTGGTTCTTCAACGTCTACATGGCTACCTTGGCATGTGTGATCGCCACTTTTACCTCTAACTTCCAATGTTAAGCGGATGACCCTCAATTATTTTTCAGGCAACCCTCAGCCACCTCCTCCTCCTCGCTCATATCTGACTGTCCGCTGTTCAGTCATGGTGTGCTGCAAGCCTCTGCCTCAACACCAGTAAGATTGAGATTATTCGCATTGTGACTGCTGCCCCCACTTTCCCACTTTTACTCTGGCCGGCCTCCCTTGGTCCTGTGCCCGCACCGACCCACGGGGCCAAAAACCTTAGGGTCATTTTGGACTACACTCTCTCCTTCCCCTCTCACATTTCGGACATCTCAAACAAATCTATCCGCTATACCTCCTCAGAGGCACTCTACCCTTTCTCACCTTCCCCCCGCTGCTCAATGTCTCCAGAGATCTGGTTCTCTCCAGGCTGGACAATTGAAACAGCCTCTACCACAACCTCCCTGCGCACCCTGCAATTCATCCAGAACATTACCGCAAGACTTATCCTTGGCCTCAAGCCCAGAAACTGCATCTCTCTGGCTATGAAATCCCCTCACTGGCTGCCCTTGACTGCAAGGATCAAGTTCAAGACCCTCTGCATTGTCCATAAGGATTTCTGGGGCCTGGAACCTACCTACCTGCAACGTTGCCTACCTAAATACCGTCCCTCACCAGCCCTCTGCTCATCTACCTCCAACCTTCTGCGAGTAAGCCGGTTCTCCAAGCAGAAATTTGGAGGGTGATCCTTATCCTCAGCAGGTGCCTCCCTCTAGGACAGCCTCCCTGCCACCCTCTGTCTTGTGCCTGATCTTAAATTCCGCAAACTCCTCAAGACCTTCCTCTTTTCCTCTGCCTTCTCTCTCCCTCTACCTTGCTAACCTAGCTCTTTGCCCTTTTCATCTCTTCCTCCTCCTCCTTACAGCCTGCCGGCTGGCCGCCTGGTGTACCTCAGGGTCTCACAGGTCCTGGGCACCCCCCACCAGTCCTCTCTGCATTTGTCTCAGACCCTGCACCCCACCCTCTCTCAATGCACTTGAGAATCATCCCAAGAGAGTGTCTCTCTCTGCACTTACCCCGACTGGGTGCACTTTGACCTCCCCCTTCTCTGACCGTCTGGGCACTTGCACTTTCCGAATGCACCTTTGCCTGAAGATCGTCTGTCCTCCCTTGTCTTCACCCTTTAATGTGCACTTGGTAAAAACTGCAGAATTGCCATCAGGCCTATGTGCTGTATCTCAATTGTTAAATGTATTATATTCTACTCTGCCTGTGAAGACTATTATCGTCTCAGAATTTCAAGGACTCTGAGCGACTGTTTGTTTTCCCCCTTGTTCCCACCCTCCTTGAGCTCTTTGAAACACTTGCCTGTGTATAGGCACTTTATAAATAAAGACTACCATACCATACCAAGCTAACCATGCTCTTTTAAGCCACAAGCGGGAGCTAAATAGCTCCCAGCTCCCCTCAATTTCGAACCCTGCACCATTTTATGTTCCTGCCTCTGGGGGGTGGGCTCCCTTTTGTGCACCGTGCATGTCAGAAAATGCCTATTGGCTTTGAATATGAACAGACTACGGCTTGACCCAACTTCTATGGTAAGATTGAGGTATCCAAAGTTGTGAAGAAACTGTCCTGGAGAAGGTGTGAGGACTCCTGTTCCCAACTGAGTACAGGCAAGATGTACTTGTTGCATGAACAAACATCTGGGCTTGAGCCCTAGCTTGGCCTAGCAACAGCACCTCGTATGCTCTTTCTGGAGTTTCGAATGGGAACAATGAAAGTGTGGAAGTTTACGAGCAGTTGGTGTGATTTAAATTCTGTCACACGCCCGTTTTTTAATTCTGCCGTTGAAAAGATTTAGCATTGTTTTGCTATTCTGTGATGGGTGCAGAGATTTGAGAGCCACATATTTACTACCTTTGTTTGAAGCTGCGAAATCCACCATGCAAGTGATTCATTGGCCTTTTGCAGGGTGACGAAAGACCTTAACGTTGTTTATTTTGTAGCCAAGTGTATTAATCTTTTATGGCTGGTGAGGAAGCCATTGGTTATTTAGATATTTTTCTTCGTAGTGATTTTTGTGCTTTGTAGCAATTTGTCTCTTGTAGGGCAAACATAGGCCTCTGTTGGGATTTCTACGCCTTTAAATTGCTTATTCCATCTTTTACTGTTGTGTTGACTGTTTTTATTATGATTCATTTATTGTATTTTTATCAGATGTATTTTAATTGTATGTTGATTTTCTGACGAACGATGTCGAACTAAGCTGTTCTGAATGGAACTAAGGTTAATATGCCGTTACTAAACTGAATGTCCCATTTCACAGAACGTGTATGTTGTATTCATGCACCTATCATGAACATGACCAGACAATGTTACATTCAACAGTGGTTCATAGAAGAGGATTAATTGCACACTTTTTAAACCAATCTGCAGAGTGTTGGGCAATCCAAAACACGGTTTGGGTGGAGCACATTAAGCAAATGAAGAAGTATAGAATCCCTGAAGTTGACTAACTTGATTGTTACATATATTGTCCGTGGTTGTCATTATTTTGGTGATACAAAATAAGTTCATTTCCTTGCAACATGCCCACAGTGAATAGTTTGAACATTTTGAAAGCTGGCTAGGGCTGTATTGTACTGATTCTAATATGTTCCCTCATATTGTGGTCGAGCTTATATGACTTTGATTTTTTCAGCACTTTTAGAATGGAAACATGGTATCAAAGGTGGACGCCAAAGCATTAAAAAGGGTTAATAATGTGTGTTAAGGTACAGATTCGAGTTTACATTTTTCACATGTGTTGAATAAGAAGTGGCAATAAACGTTGACATTTTAGAACTTTATGTACTCCTACGTTCCTTCCCCTTTTCTCCATGGTTTATGGTTGTCCGTTCCATGGCTACAGCAGCGGTACATTTACACAGCAAACAAAAATGATCTCCAAATGTATATCTAGGAGTGGAGTCACTCTTGACTGCGTGCCCGGACGTATGCTGATTCCGCCCACCGCCTATGTCCGCCAGTCCCTTTTTCTGCACGGATGGTGCCGTTTACAAAGCAAAGTTCTCTTTAGCGTTTCTTTTATTTCCTTCTTTATTCATTTATTTTTGCTGCGCTGGGACTCTCACTCATTATAGAATGCTTGGCCAAGTGTTCAGGTATGATTGACTTCTGTAAAATAGTAGCTTCATATCCAGTACAAGATTTAGCTTGTGGCCCAAGATGTGGGTGTGTCAATCTAAATTCTTATGGTTGATTAGTACCTAAAAAGTCCTGGGCTGTAATGTTTGAGATCAGAAGTTGAAACTGGAGTGCCAGGCTAGAAGGAGCAAAATGTTTCTCACAAAATAATTGAAAACAAATAAAGGAAGTTAGTGTTAAGTGACGGCGGACAAAAGATTCATGGCTGCGCCTAATAGTTGTTCCCACAATGCATAATATTTTATGGAAGTAGCTCATGAGGACCACAACACAGGTATCTTCCAACTAAGATCATGTGGTTGCTAGATTGGAGAAATATCGACAATCCAATTATGTGCATCTTTGGCATCAGTTATGGTGGTGAAAGTGTTTATCAACTGGCCTTTTTTGTTCCCATTGGTTTCACTTTAACTGTATTACAAATGGATGGTCACAGGTATTTCACTTTTTTGGCCAGGCTCTTAAATGTGTGATCTCTTGTATTTGAGACCTGTGTTATCTGGATAGTTTTGTCAGTTTAGTAGACTAGTGCTTGTCTGGGACCAGCGTACCAACCAAACGTGTGAAGCTCGATCTTATCCAAATGTCCATAACTGAACAGCCAGATTCCCTTAACGCTCCTTATAGCATCAAAAAGCAAAGCAATCTAAGCAACTAACTACATGTCATGAAGTTAGTTGTTTTAGCTGTTTCATAGTCCTGGCCTTTGAGGGAATGATGTAGCAAACTGCACCTTCCTGTGAGTGTTGCCTGTGAAGTGTTTTTTTTTGTTATTATTCATATGCTCTCAAACCAATGTTAATTTTCCTTTTCTAGATGTCTATGGCCAACCTCTATAGGCTCAACCAGGCACTGTTTCCCCCAACGAAGGAAACGATGGAGTCTCTGTTCCAAGCCGGGTTTAATGACGCACTGCACTTTCTAAAAAAGGAAAACTGGTTTGAGTAGCAGTACTGAAGGGTCCGTACAAATGGATACATCTCTTGTACAAGTGGATGCACAAGAAAAAGACGTTTCAACTACTCTAACACATTGCAAAAACGAATATAAAGATGAGAAAAAGAGAAGAATTGAAAAGTGAAACCTATTTTGCTGTTCCAGATGTTTAAATTGAACGTTTACATATTAAATTAGTTGTCCATTGGCTGCACGCGTAAACTGGCTCCAAATGTGATGGATCCTAACATGTTTTTGAAAACATGTGGTATGAAACCATTGAACAAAAGCGAAAATAGGTCTTGCTTGTGTATGCTTGCCACAAAGTACAATGCTTTCATGTGTTGGCTGTTGTAGAATAAGCTTTTGCAATTTGAAAATGTATTTTCTAAGTCTTCAATGTCTTCTTTTCTTTGTTTCTACTTTACTACAGACATTATCAGTACTGTGTGTGAAATGAGAGTCGGAGCAATTGAGTACCTAAATGTTTTCATCCTGACTATATCAATCCTGGTTGATCAAAACAGTGTTTTGTGGGATGCTTTATTGCAGTATAGGTTCTGTTGAAAGGGTTAATATCATACAAAATTGCAATTATCTGTGGATAAGTGCACGGCCTTCATTCATTTTTGAGACAATTCATGCGTAAAGACGCTGACAATCATCCTTTCCAAAGGGATAGCCCTACTAAAAGGGCCTATATTATAGACTAATCACAGTAGGTATGTTTCAAGTTCATTTATTGTATTTGTTGCTTAAAAATCATTGAAAAAGCATCCATTTATAGAAAATAACCACACATAGCACATTGACATTTCATATATTAAAAACCAATTTTAAAGATACACATATCATATCTAGAAAAACACATATCATATCAAAGCCAGTGATCACATCTCACCCATCCTTACTCACATCCGCTTTCATCCACACTCATACCATCCACCATTCGTACTGTGCAAAAAAACGCAATTCTAATCACTTTGTTCTAGAAGTAGAACACCCATCTATTAGAGTTCGAATGTTATTATATAATTACAAAGGCCTATTTAACACTGAATCTTTCTTTTCACAGAGTTGAACCAGGCACATGTTCAAAAGAACTTATTTATGAACATGTGTCAATTGCCTATATATTTTATGGAAACTCAAAGAAGCCCAACTCGATACAGTGGGCTCTATGGTGTTGTCTACTCGAGTTTCGGGTACCACAATAGACATCTAATATTTCTATTTGGTGCGCCTCATCAGGACATATACATTGTTGGATACCAAAAAAGCCAGTTCATGTTGGCGTAGTTCAGCTCGATATGTAATGCGTGTCATCTAGGTGTTCAAAATATAACTTCTTGCCAATTTCAAAAGAGTTTCATACTTCTGTAGATCAAACTGTGTTTCTGTGAGGGCCTCCAAAAGAGAATGGCTGGGGGAAACTTGAGCACGATTGGGTCCATGACGTTTTCAATCGGGTGTGTTTCATGTAATAGACCTGTGCTGGCTGTCAATGCCTACCGAGACTTCCCTCCTGGGCAGTTTTTTACGTCTTATGGA
This sequence comes from Ambystoma mexicanum, assembly GCF_040938575.1. NCBI lineage: Eukaryota > Metazoa > Chordata > Amphibia > Caudata > Ambystomatidae > Ambystoma > Ambystoma mexicanum. The sequence continues at coordinate 83,213,749 of NC_090941.1, forward strand.
TGTGGCCCATTCCTTTCAAATAGGTGTCTCTCTGCCACAAAAGGGTTAATATCGCCTAGTCATCACTTCTTCAGAGCTGCCTTTTGCATGTGAGAAGGGTGTGTTAAAATGTGGAACGTTTTTTTTTTTTTACACTCTTCAGCACTGGCTAGTGTCAGCCAACACTATTAAAGTGGAGGCAGCAGGATAGCATTCACAGATGAATACTGTCGTGGTCAGAGGGGTCAAAAGGCGTTGCTTTGGGAGGTACTGGGGGGCGATAGCCCCTTGTCTTTTGGTTGAAGCCCCGGATAGAATTTTAGGGGCTGCAACCAAAAGGCTAGCTAGCCCCCGAGTCCCAATAGTCCCAACATTGGTGTAGCCCCAGATCTTTTCCAGACCTAGCAACACCCCTGAAAAATAAACTCACAATAAAAGTAAAGACAGTTCAACACCTTTATTTTTTAAAGGACAAGTTTGGAAGAACACCCATAGGACCTATAGGTGATGGCTGGAATTGGAGCAACCCATAACACAAAAAAGAAAACCAGGCAGAATAGGGTTTTGTTGAGAGCTGAACATTAAGGTGAAGGGGGCCCATTTTGAGGCTTCCAGTTTATTTTCAAGCTCCAGAGCGTCTGCCAAGGACAGTGCACACTATTGGGCTAGCGAGTGGCTGTGGTAGGGGTATGCAACTCAAGAGGAGAGCTGCGTAAACTTAACGGTGCTATGTATCAGGAGCAACACAGTGGGCCTCATTACGAGTTATGCCGGTAAGGGAAAAATGATGCCGGTATGTAAATACCGGCATCATTTAACGTTCCGTAGCATTCTGACCCGCAAACCCGGTATTAACGGCACCGTTATTTACGGTGCCGCTAATAGCTGCATAGGCGCGTACAAGCGCCTCTTCAGGTAGTAATACCGGCATGCCGGTAATAGGGGGCAATCACAACCCACGCAAACATGCAAATACCGGCATCGCGAACACAGTAACAACGGGCTGCATGATGCCGGAAAAACAGGCATCGCGGACCACCCGCAAACAGCAACCAAGATATAAGGCAGCTGCCACAGGTGCACACAATCCCCACAGGTGGAGTCAAAGGAGGCTGCGCCAGTATGAACTGAGCACACCCACACACCACAACCCCCCCCACAGGTGTAGGCAATGCAGAGTGGCCCAGTACAAAAGGAGCACACCTACACACCACACCCCTTCCTACACCAAAATGCTACCACTAGCATTTGCAATCATGGCGCCGGAGGACATGCCTATGCTGCTACAACTACAGCAACAACAACAACTACAGCAGCAAGAACAGGCAGCACAGAGGAGACGCAGGAGGAGAAGGAGGGTGAGACAGGCCCAGCAATTACCACCAGTGCCTCGTAGGCAGCCACCAATCCCTCGCACCAGACCCTGCCCATTCAACCTAACCCCTGAGCAGATCCACACCCTGTATCGGTTGGACCGTGACACCATCACCACCATAGTGGACATGATACAGAACGACATTGCCAGCCACATACAAATACGCACCTCCATCCCCCCGCTACTGAAGGTGTTGTCTGTGCTACACTTCCTGGCCACAGGCACCTACCAACACACAGTGGGCCAGCTGCATGGCATTTCGCAACCACTATTCTCATGCATGCTGAACCAAGTGCTGGATGCCCTCCTGAAGCACGCAAGCACCCACATATCCCTACCACAGACTGGCCAGGAGATAGCCGAAACCAAAGTAGGCTTCCATGCACTGGCAGGCATGCCCAATTGTGTCGGTGCCATCGACTGCACCCATGTGGAATTGGTAGTCCCCCATGCCATAGAGGCGGTGTACCGCAATCGCAAGCAATACCACTCCATCAATGTGCAAATGGTATGTGACTCAAGCAAGATCATCACCCATTGCTGCGCCCGATTTCCTGGATCCACACATGATGCCATGGTACTACGCAACTCCACGCTACCCCGTCACATGGAGCGACATGCTGGACCACGTGCCTGGCTGCTTGGTGAGTTGCACAACAGGCCCATGGCCATGCTGTGGGGTACTCATGTGTGCGGAGGCAGAAGGGGGGGGATAGTTTACCTGGGTTGGAAATGGGGGGGGGGATAGTTTACCAGGGTGGGAAAGGGGGGTTAAAAGTACACCTGGGTGGCAATAGCCAGTGAGTGGAGAATGAATGCAGAGCTAAACACTCCTCACCTGACACAGCCAAACTGAAAATGACACATCACTGGGCCACATATCACAAATAATGCAAATGGATGACAACAAGTAAGAGACACAACCGGGGCACCATGGTGATGGCAAGCAATGCATGACTGAATAGGATGGCAACTGTGCCAATGCGGCCAGTGTGACCATGCATAGTAAAGAGTATACAGCATGAATTGGAGGCTAAACATTGTCGCACTGCCACAGCACATCTGCCTCAGCATGCATGATTACACCCTGCATCATCTATTCAACCCCATCCAGTGTTCCACACCTTTTTACAGTATACATTCCATATAGGTGACTATTTGGTACACGTACAGGGACATGTGCATGCTCACACCTAATAGCTGCTGCCATGACCGTGCTCCCTGAAGGTGTCAGTTCAGAGTGACACACACCTATTTGTATCTGCTTGCAGGTGATGGAGGATATCCCTTGAGGCCGTGGCTACTTACCCCTGTGCGGAACCCGCAGAACAGCCATGAAGAGGAGTACAATCGTGTGCACACTCGTACCCGTGTTGTGATTGAGCAGACCTTTGGCCTGTTGAAGCCGTGGTTCCGCTGCCTAAGCAGGTCTGGTGGGGCACTCCTATATAGGCCTGAGAAGGTGGCAAAGATCACCATGGCCTGTGTCATGCTGCACAACATGTGCGTCCGAAGGAATGCACCACTGCCACCTGACATTGACATGCATGGCCCGGGTGAGGATGAAGGGGATGGAGACGGAGGCGAAGGAGCCCCCTTGCCAGTACGTGATGCACGGGACGGCCATGCTGTACGCCAAGCACTAATTGACGAATACTTTTAAGACACAGGGACCATGAATGACTTTTGTCAGTCAGACACTGGGCCAATGTGAACATGCACAAAGGGAATGTTGTAATTTGGACACTGAACACCGTAACACATTAAATGGATGCACACCAAAAATAGCAATGTCCAGCCATGGATTGTTCTCCAGAAAACTTGTGTATTATATGAAAGTGCAAAACTGTGCCCACTCCCCCCTCCCACAATCCCCCAACAAACTCCCTCACCCACCCCACAGATCCCAAATGTCCCCATGTGTGCAACAAACAGTGTTGCCTTCACCAATGTTACTCCTCACATTTTTTCCATTTTTCAGAAAGTCACTTTTTGGCGACTTTTGGGTCTGGGGGTGCCACGGCCATGCGCTGTGCGCTCCTGCACGTTAAGCACACAGGGCTTGATTGAACAGAGGTGGAAGGTGTTGACGTGGTGGAGGTGTCAATTGTCAATCCCCTTGCAGACCCATGGTGTGGCTGCTGCACTTGCCTGATGTTGGCTAGTAGGGCCTCGGTCAGTGACCCCATGCACTGCCTGAATGCAGACGTGGACGCCTCCACGGCAGCTGTATTTGCAGCAATGGCCGTGGCTATGGCCTTCATGGCCTCATTACCGGCAACGACCTGTTGCCGCATAATCTGCAGCATCTCGTCTTGGCGGGCCTCCACCCTTGACAGACGGACCTCAAAGGGGTGGTGGAAGGCAGGGTGATGGAAGGCAGGGTGGTGGATGGCAGGGTGGTGGAAGGCTGGGTGGTGGCAGGGTGGTGGCAGGCACCTGCGTGGGGCCCTCGTCCTGGGCACTGTCGTCCGCGAAAATGCCGATGTCCGAATCTCCTAGGTCGGAGTCATGGAGACATGGGTCATCCAGGCTCTCTGTCTCCGCAGGGGGGAAGGGGGTGCCAATGGGTGTTGGGCTGGGCGATCCCAAAGATTCTTCGGCCTCTTCGACCACCTCTGTGGACACGACGTCCGTGGTGGCCGGTGGTACAGCTGGCACTATCGCAGCAGGTGCACCCTGCAGAGATGATGCCTTGCGTGGCACACTGGGAGTGGTCACAGGCAATTTTTTGGAGGAGGGGGTTGCGGTGGCCCTGGTCCCCTTGCGTGCACTGGATGTGCTTGCCCCCCTGTCCTGGGTTCCACCTTCCTCATCGGTGCCTGGGGGATCGAAGAGATGCAGGTCATCAGTGAGATTGCCAAATGGCAGCTGTGATTTGTTGCAGTGTAATATCTTGATACATTCAGGCATGATTTCATTTCTGTTGTGTGGCATTTGGTGTACTGAGGGGACATGTTGGCAATGATTGCATGGCTGGTGGCAATGGATTGTCTAGGTGTGGGGGGGGACATGGGCATGGATGGGTCATGTCGCACCTCTGTTGGGTTTACATATTTCACGCAGCATGCGTGTGGTGCAGGGGGTGGCAATCAGTATTCTGTTGGTGAGTTGATGTTGCCTTGGGTAAAGGAATTGCCTTGCCTAATCGGACTCCCACCTCACTTGTGTCACATCATGTTTTGTTATTGGTGGATGTGATGGTTCACTCACCTTCCTCTGTTGTAGTAGCTGCCCCGAACTCCTGCTCTCCGATCCCCTCTATGGATTCTGGGTCGATGAATCCACTTGCAATCTCCTCCCATGTGGTGAGCTTAACAGGGGAGTGTGTGCCACCGCCTGTCGCCATTGTGGCCCTCTGGTTCTCCGCAAGGATCCTCCGGACACGGAGGCGGAGGTCGTCCCAGCGCTTTCTGCAATCCCGGACACTCCTTGGGGTGCTCCCCACTGCTGTTACCATCTGCGCAACCTCCTGCCACACCTTTTTTTTACGCGTTTGGGCCGCATGCTTCAGGTCTGTGCTTCGGATTATGTCAGCATGCTGTTGTAGGGTGTCCGCTAGCATTGTCAATTCAGCATCTGAAAAGCGCTGCTTCCTCTTCCTTTGTGTGCTTTTTCCGGTGGCCTTTGACATCCTGGTTGTGTTTTGGCACTCAACAACACGGGTGTAGTGGTAGTAATGGAGGATGGCAATGGATTGTGTTTTTAAAGATGGCCAGCGGCCCATTTCCCGTTCCTGCGCGATGACGTAATTTCCGGGTCCGTTTTTTGCGAACACGGTAATAACATGCCGGTATTACCGTGCCGGTATTTACGGGTTAGTGTGAGGCGGTAGCGCAAGGGGCGGGCCCCGCGATGCCGGTGTAGGGGGCTTGGAGGCCCTTTACCGGCATGGCGGTATTGCCACTACCGGCATGGGGGAACGCGCGTGCTCGCGCACTCGTAATGACCCGCTATTAGCGGGTTCATACGTGCACGGACCCGCTCATTCTGGCATGCCGATAATGAACCTGGTTTTACCGGGCAACTCGTAATGAGGCCCAGTCTGTTTTAAGGCATAACTCTAAAGGACCAGAGGCTCAAAGGCCATCCTAGGTTTAAACAAAAGTTCCCAGGAGTCTCCCGAGGACAAGTTAACCAGTCACTTAGAGTACCTGGGTTTGTAGTGCCCCTCTTACTCATTTACAATGTGATGGAGCTTTCGTTGTCACTAGGTCTTGGTCTGGATGTGGCCTGTGGCTTGGCTGAGTCGTGTTACTTGTACCACAGGTAACTTCTTTGTCCTGGAAGAACGAGACGATCGACTTCAAGATGTTACTTTAGGACATACCTGGTGGTAACCTACCTTGTCTGAGGAGATATTCGATACCCAACAGCGTGTAGGAATTCCCCCCCTCCTCGTGGTGCATAGCATGCAGGGATGATTTGAAGCCCCCCCTATACAGGGCTTAAGTGTCAGCAAGACGTCTCTATTTGTTATGGTAGCCTTACTACTTCCAGGAGGGTTTGCATTTTTTAAATTGTATTGGTGACCTTGCTGCTGCCCCGAGGGTCTGAGCTAGAGAAGCATTAGCAAGATGTATTTATTTGTGTTGGTAGCCACAATACACACACCAAGGTCTGAAATTTAACTTCCATCCCAATTTATTGTCACTGTTTCTGGGATCTTTGGTTGACCTCCGCCAATCTCTGGGCCCAGGTCCTCAACAGGCCTTTCCATTTGGCCTGACAGCTCATATTAGCTTCAACTAAGCATTGGCTCCAGTAGCTTAGCCAATTACCCATCCCCTCTTTCACCCTGCTCTGACCATTTTGACTTGGCCTGCACAGGTTCTCAATGGAGCAATGGCTCTTTCTTGAGAACACCAACTTATCCCCCGCACGGTAAGGAGGTCTGTGCCTCAATGTATAACATTACATTGAGTGATTGGCATAATGACGTCACTAATTTGCTAGTCTACCCCTGCACAGGGTCTCCCTGGACCCTCACCTGCACTTGCCCTCTGGGTTCCCTCCCCCCTGCAATAGCCTGGTTGGGCTTTCACCCCTTGAGTCCTTCCAGCCCCATCTCTCGCACTTATAACGTGGACCTTCTTTCCCCTGCACTCTCTGCATTTCCCTGGCACTGTCCACCTGGCCTTCTCTGGCACTCGCTTAACCCAAGGGCACTTCCTCCCTGACCAGCATTTCGCCCCATCTCTCGCACTTCTTGTTACTGCACTTGCGCAATTCGAATGTCAAAAGGCCTAGTAAGACCATTTTGGTTTTTCTTCTTCCCTGCAACATTCTAGTCTGGGGCCATTGTTCTTTATACCACACAAGGGATGCCATGGTTTTAGTCTCTCTCTTCTCTACACTAGGAATGGTGTGGTTGGATCTTAATAGTCCTCTACTATTTGGCCCTTATTGCTAGACGTTAGACACCCTGGGGTTCCCCATTGTTTTTGTTATCTTGCAGGTCAACAGCAGTTGTCCAGGTAACTTACTCCCCTAGGGGTTTCTGGCTAGTCTGGAGTGTGAGTCCTGAGGGGTCCTTCTCCTATTGTCCCTTAACTAATGTCACCCTGAGGTCCTAGATCCTCAGGTCAGGGTTCCCATGCACTTCAAAGGAAGCTGTTGTCATTTATCACTATCCCTTGGTTTTCCAGAGATGGGATACCTGTTGTCTGGTCTTCACTCTTTATTGGGTCTGTAGGGGGTGGCATTGTATCACAAGTATGACACTGACACAATAGGTACAATTTGTAAAACCTTTATTGAAGTTTCTGGAGTTGGAAAAACTCCTACTTTGCCCTGTAACTAAGATGGGAGTAGCCTCGAACATCAAATGATAAACAAACCAGTCCTAGTGGAGTCCGTCAAATCAAAATGGCATATGCTAACAAAACCTAATGCCTACCCTGTCCCTTGTACAAAAAGTGCATAAAGGAGAACTGTATGTAAAGGAAAAATCAGTGTTCAAAAGAATAGATGTAGCTGAATCAGCTCTCCTCACCACGTAAGACCACATGGAGTAAGGCGGTTCCTGTAGGCAGGATGACACACTCTGGCTTGGGTTTTCAACACAATAAACAGTTCCAATACGTGGATCGAGGGCCTTCCACATTAAAGTCTCTCTTTCCAGACTTCCAAATAATGTTTCAACAAAATGTCAGGCTCAGACCTTTCATAACAAAGTTTATATAGGTCCCCCTCTGTCGGGCTCAGACCTCTTCAGAACAAAGTTCAACAAGTTCTGCAAGGGGGCTCCCTTCCCCAAGCTTATTATACTTCGGGTCTCATTCAGTCGGGCTCAGACCACTTTCGGATGTCAGACTTTCAAATGTATGTGGCTTTCTTTACAGACATGCAAAGGACCACTGTGACTAAAGGTTCAAGGTTCAACTTTCAATCACCCCTTCTCTAGGAGTTAATTTTGCTTACTTTGCTTTTGCAGTTAATTCGCTTTATCGTTACAAACAATGCACCTTTCACAGAGACTTTCGAGTGGGCTACTTCCTTTCGTTGGACCAGTCTGTTATTCAGTATCGCTAATTTCACAGCTGTACTTACTTCAATGTTCATTCACAGGTCTGCCTTTCTTCGCGTCTCATCCACATGCGTACTGCCTTCATTTGCAATATCATATTGCCACCTCAAACTCTCTTTAACACATAGTGGTCCTGCAGGTCGCTTGCCAACTAACCGGCTGTGTGGTTTCTTTCTTGGTTTTATGATTTCCAATTCATGAGTCAAGGTTAGTACCACAGGCTTGGCCCTGCCTCCCCAACTTTGTGTTCACCGGGGAGGGTTCCTGGCATCCTTGAAACACAATGCAGCATTCTGATGTTGGATCGGGCCTTCTCCACGTTTCTTTTGCGGCCTGTCGGAGGAAACATCTTCCATTAGGGAACTCTCGTGGTTTTTTGACCTGCTGCTCTTGTCCCTTGGTCTGTTGCTCTGCTCCAGTGGATTTGCCTTTGCCCCAGAAGTGCTGCTCATACTAGAGTGTCTCTCTAGGCTCTGCCTTTTATCTGTGTGAGGAGAGCTAACTGGTATCAGGCGTAGGCACTTAAAGTCAAGTGCCTGATTCTGCCTGACCCGATTAATGGGACATGTCCAGTGCGATGTATGAGAGTTAGTCTTGTTACTCTGTCACCCTCTTCCTTGGCCCAGTGTTTGTGTAAAAAGGGGGAGGGGGTGAGTGGGACCTCAGAGAATCCTAAAAAATTGGATTAGTTAGATGAACAAAAAAGGGGTGAATACTGCGTCTCACCATCGGCTGCCTCATCCCCTCTCCCCGAAGACCCCTTACCCAGGTGATCCTCCCGCACTGGTCCACACCCAGGGTCTGGATCCAAAGGCGATGGCCGTGCCCTGGCCACCTGAGAGAGAGATCCCCAGGAACTAGTCGGGGAGACATCCTGGTTTCTCACAGGTCCCTCTATGGGTGTCACCAAACACATGCCCTCCCCCATTCTGTCTGAGCCCCCCACTTTAGCTTTGCTCATGTGTGGACGTGGAAGGACCTTTCTGCATTATGTTTTCTCCCTGCACGGGAATTCCTCTGCTGTTGACACTAACAATACACAATCCTTTGCCCATGTTCACTCTTCCATTACACTCAGGCATTGGTGGCCAAACTCAACAGAATGTGGCCAGTACCTTCCGTTTGACCTTTTATGTAGTCCTGTGTTAACTTGTAAGTGCAAGATCCTTAATGCAGAATACTCTGAGAAGGAAGACAGAAAGACTCAACTCTGACAGAACAGATGATCTTCTTCAGATAAACCTAAGAACCTGGTCGCCAACAGCATTCATCTTCCGGAGCCGATAAGAGACTGTTGAGGTTCACTGTAAATGCCTGGAATCCATATTTAAAAACGTTCCCACACAAAGCTACAATAGAGATGTGTGTTGAGGTGTAATGGCTGGGGTGACCATGCTGCAGTATATATTTGGGAATACTTTTGAGTGAGTGTGTTGCTGTGGCGAGTACATATGACTGGCTACTGCTTGTCGCTTAGTAAGTGAAAATTGGGGTTAGTGGGATGAATGCAGATTGACGAGGCCTCGGAGCCGATTAATGTAGGGCAGTCACCTGGTCACATTAATATGATAAAATGTTCTCCCATTAATAAGATGGGGAACACTCAAGGACAAAGTGGGCATGATCTAGGAACAGGGTGATGTGGTGCACAGTCTGAGCGTGTAAACCATTGCTCATTCTATAGACCCTTATCCTCCCTCAACTAGGGCCATTTAATTTGAGAGGATAGGAGAAGGACCCCTTCGGACTCCCACTCCAGACTAGCCAGATACCCCGAGGGGAGTAAGTTACCGGAACAAGTGCTGTTGACCTGCAAGATAACAAAGAAAATGGGGACCGCAGGGTGTCTAGAAATAAGGGCCAAATAGAAGAGCACTATTAAGGTCTGACCACACCATTCCTTGTAGTGACAAGAGAGAGATTTCCAAAAAAACATAGGATCTCCTGTCTGGTATAAACAATAATGGCCCCGGACTGGAATGTTGTCTGACCCTTTAATAGTGCCTAACCATTGTGTTAATCACAGGCAGAACCCACTGGTATGCCATAAACGCATTACCCTTGTTAGTTAATTACCAAAGGAGAGCCCAGCAATTGTTTAACAACTGGAGGCGAAGCATATGAGGAGATGGAACCATTTAGCCAGAGCCAACCCTCAATCCGTGAATGTAATGGGGAAATTAATTAGCAAATTAGTGATGTCATTATCCCAATCAGCAGATATTTTGGACTACCCCTCCCATCAGCCCTTGCTAGCATAGGTAATGGTAAGGAATTATTATAGTCCAGGTGCAAAACATCTGGAGAAATGAAGGTGGTAGAAAGTAAAGCCACAGGCTTTGTGCAACTAAACTGGAGTACAATCTAAGCAATATAGGCCTGATTGTCAGAACATTTTCCTATGTGATAGCACCATTATAAAACGCTTCCATGAATCGGGCCTATAGTGTGGGAATAACATTTTGCAACAAACTAACCTCAGGCATATTCCAACAAAAAATAATCTGTGATCTGAAAAAACAGTGAATATAGGAATGGTCTACAAGCAGACCAAGTACGGCTATTGTGTGGTCATCCAATGTACAACTGAGTCATCCTGTTTTGGAATATTTTAGATGTCAGCGGCCTTTCTGAAACCAGGCCCAGGGTAGAGTGACTACAATTAGTGGGCCCAGAGTTACACCATGACATGACCTTTTATTGCATAATCTAGCCTAGCAAGAATACAACTAGGCATAACAAAGGATAAAAGGAACAAATGTACCAGTCCCAAAAGGCCAACCAGTGACCACTGCATACAGCTTCCCGTGGGGCTGCTGTTACTCAACATCAGTGTTAGCAGCATGAACCTTTGACTTAACGGAAGAGCCCATGGAGATATGAAAAACCCAGACCCTCCTTTTACCTTTCTTAGTATGTCGATTAGCATGTAGAGAGCTGTGTTGGACTCAATCCTATCTTGCAGAGGTGTTGTGCTCAGTGAGGCCCACAGGGATTTTTGCTGGTTCTTCTAGTGATATGATATTTTATTTGTATCACGCTCATAAACAAGTGTCCTCCAGGAAAACAACTGAGTTTGTGGGGTATCCATCAGTCAATTAAGGCAGAGGCCAAGATGACTGGTTGGTTGCCCCAGTGTCTCAAACAGGCCTGCAGCACACATATTATCATACTGTGAAAACAGCCACAGACCTGACAACCCCTATTCCCTGGTGTTAAGGCAGCTATATAACTTCCATTTCAGAATGCTGCTGATATCCATGCAGTAAGGCATTTGTGGGGCAAAGTAGAGTAGGGAAGATGAAAGGATGAGGAAAGATTCCTCCCAGTGTCAATTGAAAGATGGTAGCTTAGAGGGGTGCTGCGGGTCAATGAAGGCAAAGAGATCATGCTGAAGGAAAAGTACAGGAATAGGCTGGGGGAAGAATGCCTGTCAATGAACGTGTAGTGTGCAAATCCAGCACACTGCAGTCTTCGATTTGTGCTGTTTTTGGCCCCTTACTATGTACTCATTTCTGCCACATCTCTTTCTTTGTATAGTGTGACATAGTTCAAATAAACTTTGCCCACTTACTAATAAATACGCTATTAATTTCAGCAAACACAATAAAATTATTAGGATGTCATACATACAGAATTATTACATTAACACATTCTAATGGATTCTAATTGTGTCCTCCCATTGATTCCTCATCTTTCACATACCGATATCCTGCTTAGAGCTTTCAGAAACCTTTTCGCCAGCAGAGGGCACTGTGCCTCACAGAGTAGTTGCCCCTCTGTGCATTTCATTCCTGCACTCGAACGCGACCACAGTGGTATAAGTAGCATGCACTGCACCTTTTGTCTAAGTTCCGGAATGGTTCGACTCGCCTCAGCGATTCTTACTTCAAATTTCAACTGTGCAGTTATTATTTCTTCAAGTATGACTACTCTGAAAATGGGGTTTAAGAGGTGTGCAGACTGTAACTCAAAGATGTTGATCACAGATCCGCACAGGATATGCCTCTGGTGCCTTGGTAAAGGGCACAAGTTTTATGACTGCAGCTCCTGTCAGTCGATGACCAACAAGGTCTTGAAAGAGAGGAAGTCTAAACTCGCTCTAGGTCGGTCGGTATCTAAATCCCCGTCCCCCACTCCCTCGAAGAGGATATCCTCTGAAACAGGAGTTTAAGGGGTAAGACACCTTGAAGGCCTAAAAAGCACTCCAAAACACTCTAAGCGGTCAAGGAGTGATTTGCGTTATTCTTCGTCTTCTCAAAGAAAATCTAAGACGAGAAGCCATCTTTCTTCATCATCCAACTCCTTGCCCGACAAGAGACATGTACATTTCCCGGACAAGTCTGCCTCAGAAGCAGATTGTGAAGAGTTCCATCAAAAAAATTTACATTTTTTCAAAGGTCCCTCCAAAGAGCCGAAAATGTCTAGCAATCCCACCGCACCTTCAAAAGCAGTCAGGGAGCAGTGAAAGGCTTCGGCTCGTGCACCCAAAAGCCCAGCTCAGAAAGCTTCTGAGATGCCTACTCGCGTGGCATCTGCCGTGTCGACTGCAAGTGGGCATTAAAGCTTTAGCTTCGGCATATTCACTATCCAAGGGCTTGACATCGAATTCTTCGATGTTGAAACCATTGACTTCGTCAAGGACAACATTGCCTCTCTTGCTCCCTCCTTGTCTGAGTTCTGTAACCATTCTTTTGCAACTGGCTCCTTCGCATCACCCCTCAAACACTCCCTTGTGCACCCCCTCATAAAAAGGTTATTTGCGGACCCTTCCTGCCTGGCTTACTACCGCCCTATTTCCAATACCCCCTTCTTGGGCAAACTCTTGGAGAAGTTGTTCATCTCCCAACTAATCCATCACACTGAATCTGTTGGCTGTCACCACAACCACCAGTCTGGCTTCAGAGCAGCCAGTGGCACAGAAACCTCTCTCCTGAACACCCGTGATGACTTGTTCTCAAACCTCGAGTCCAACTCCCCTTCCGCTCTCATCCTCCTCGATTGGTCCTCTGGCTTTGACACGGTCAATCATTACACCCTCATAAATCTGCTACGTAATACCCTGGACATCACAGTCTGGCCACTGGATTGGCTGACCTCGGTACTCTCGAATCAGCCCTCCCAAGTGCACCTGGGCCTGTTTCTCTCTTCTATCTCACTCTCTACTTGCGGTGTCCCTCAGGGCTCTATACTCTCGCTGTTGCTTTTCAACATTTGCCTTGCCCCAATCACCCACCTTATCTCCACCTTCTCTCTTCCTTTCCAAAGTTATGCTGACAACACACAGCTCTCCTTTAAGCTTCCTTGCACTTCTTCCTCTCCTTCCTCGCTCATTCCCGACTGTCTGACTGCTATTCAGCCATGGTATGCTGTTAATGATCTCTGCATTAATGCCTGTAAGACTGAAATCTTTCTCATTTGGGCTCCTGCCCCCTCCTCTCTGGCCGCCCTCTTTTGGCCCCTTCCCCCCACCCTTTTGTGAGGCAAAATATCTGGGTGTCATCTTCGACTCCTTTCTCTCCTTTTCACCCCATATCGTTGACCTTGTCAAGAAATCGCATTTTTGGCTTGACCTCCTCAGAGGCATTCTCACTTCCCTCACCTTCCCTCAAAAACTCAATGTCTCCAGAGATCTGGTTCTCTGCAGGTTGGACTACTGTAACAGCCTCTTCCTTAATCTGCCTCTTTCCACCCTCCATTCTCTTCAACTAATCCAGAATTGGACTGTAAGACTTATCCTTGGCTTCAAGCCCAGGGACTACATCTCTCCAGCCCTAACATTTCTTCACTGGCTCTCTGTGGTTTGTGGATCAAATCCAAGACCTTTTGCATCATCCACAAGACTTTCTGCGGCCGGGCACCTCACTACATCCAACTCTCTTTCCCAATAGCTCCCTTCTAGAGTCTTGGTCTTCTAGCTCTAACTCTCTGCAGGTCAGACGTTTCTCCAAGCAAAGAGTGGGGTCTATATCCTTTAGAATGGCGCTCCCTGCCCCTCTCAATCTTGAGGCGGATCTTCTTAAGTTCCATAAGCTTCTCAAGACTTTCCTTTTCTCCTCCTTCCCTCTCGCCCTCCCCTACTATCTCTCACCTGCTTGGGTGTCTGGCTGCCTGTATCCCTCATGAGCCTTCTGGGGCCAGACCCTCTTGCGACCAGTCTTCCCGCTCCACCCTTACCAGCACTTTCCCTTAGGCACCCTTCCCCGACCAGCCTACTCATTCTGGTCCACCCCCCTCCTTCACACTAGTTACCCTCATCCCTTGTCCCCCTGGGCGTGCCTTAGCACTTGATTAGCCCTTGGGCCCCCCTTCTCCCCTGCATGCACTTCACTCTTTCCCTGCACTTCCTGTTACTGCACTTGCACGATCTGAATGTCACAAGGTCTAGTAGGACCGTTTCTGTTTTTCCCCTCTGCCCCCCCGACCTCTTGTCTTGTGACACCTGGAAACACTTTTGATGTAGAGGCGCCATACAAATGTTCAATAAATAAAATAAAATTGTCCTCAGATCCATCTTCAACCTTTAAGTCGCTATCAAAGAAATACGTTCTTAGGTCTTTTGGATCGATTTTTGAGGGTATGCACATTTTGGCACACCCAATGTCTGAGGAATTAATTTCTGAGGAATCTTTCTTAGAGTACTTTTCCACTTGCCTTAAGGAGGCCAGTGGCTTAGACAATTCTCCAGTGGAATTTGCTTCACTTGACACAGCTGCCCATCCAAGTGCTGTATACAGGACAGTGATGAACAGAGTCACTGAGTATTTAGGTTGGGGAGGTCCTGCAAAGGAGATAGAACAGGAGAACCTTATGGATATTCTTGACAAAGGTCCTCCCAAAGAACCTGCGTTGCTTTTCCATTCTGCACTTAAGAACTCCATCTTAGAAAACTGGGAGAAGCCTGACACCACTCCTGCGGTCAGCAAGAATTTGGTTAAAAAATCTAGACCATCAGCTTTTGATCCTGATTTTCTCTCCAGTCACCCTACTCCTGAGAGTTTGGTAGTAGAGGCGGCTTCTTCCACCTCTAAAGAGATGCATATCCATCCAACCAACCTGATAGGCATGACAAGAACTTTTGACATGCTAGCAAAAAGAGTGTTCTCTGCTGGGAGTGTGGCACTTAAGGCCATTAATGCATCTTGCACATTAGGGAAATATAGATTCACTTGTGGAATTTAATCTCCCAAGCAACTGATAATATTCCTGAGGTTGAGATGAGGGATAGCTTCAACAACAACATTATTGATGGTAAGAAAGCAGCATGCCAATTGGATTGGATGCAGAATGTGTAGGTCACACAAGTGCCATCTTAAGGAGAATTTCATAGCTGTGCCAATCTGGATTTTCTCCTGGTGTCCAGTCAAGACTTCTGGACATGCCTTTCAATGGGTCAAACCTTTTTGGTGTAAAGGCTGATGACAGTTTACAGAAGCTTCAGGCTTCTAAAGCAGCTGCAAAATCCTTGGGTGCAACCATCCGTCAACCTCAACAGCAGCGCCTGCCTTCTCAGGGTTGGAGAGGGCGGCCTTTTAGCTTGTACTCTTCTTTTGGACAAAGAGGTAGAGGTCAGCCTTCTATGAGCCTGTCTAGTCCCTGAGGATCTGTCATCCAGGTCTGCCAGGACACGACCATCACTTTTGGATCTAGTTACTGGGGGTGGACCCATGCGGGCGGATCACCTGGCTGTGGGGTCCTTGGGGAATGAGACATTGACGGGTGAGAAGCAGTATCCCCCTTCTTTGAACACCTTTTCCGCATCCTACCATGTAGGATATTCCAAAACACTACCCCCCTTTTCTTACACGAACACTTTCACACAACACGAAAGACAACAGACTAACATCGGAGTGATTTACCTGACATTTCCCACTACAAGGGTCAGGCAAAGTCAGGCAATTGACCAGAATTGCACCCACCTGACGGCCCTTTCCCTTCCCCACAGGGATAAAAGGTGGAGCACAAGAGCACAGGAAGAGCAAGGAAGACCGCACGATGTGAGAGCACAGCAGTTCAAGAGAAGGCGAAAGACAGGGAGAGCCGAGAGGATACCAGGGGGAGAAGTGACCTTGCCCTTATCGACAGAGACCCATGAAGCCTCAAGAGAAGGAATTTTAAGACAGCGAACACTAGCCAGCGTGTATTGCAGCAGATGTCAACGGTACCCAATGCGCCTCCTCCAACGACAGCCAACCCGAGGAGGGACCCATTGGCCCATTGGTACCATCCTTGGCTCTACAGACAAGAAAGCAAAAGCATTTCATTACAGCCGGTGAGTTGAGAAACCAAAAGTAGCTAATTGAACTTTGAATGAACAAAGAACTATTGATATAAATGGGGAAAGCCAGCATAACAGAATTAAACACCAAGTGTTCACTTGAGAAACGCTAGGCGATCACCGTGCTGTTGAACTACAGTAACAAGAAGGCCTTATGAAAAGGCGGAAGGGAGTCAAAGTGGTCATACAGAGGTCTTGTCAAATCATCTGTACAGTGGAAAGTCTTTGACCGGCAAATGAAAGGGAAAATAAGGGAAACGAATCCTGCATGGTATGAAAAGTACATGAACATTGTGTTGAGAGGAGTGAACCTGACGGAGGGATGTCCACAGTGAACTGGTTTGCAATAATTGGCAAAGTGAACCCAAAGGAGGAAAACTGGTAATCAAAAGGGGTCCAAACCCAAAGGAGGGTTATCCAGGGGTGGAACGTCATCACCCAAAGTTCATTGAGAAACTAACTGTTTGAGTTGTCGAGTACGACTGGGGGGGGGGTCTGTGCCCGGAAAAGGGGGACCCAGCGGTGAAGCCCTCACCCAGAGCCATATGTGGAATAGAACTTTTGTGCTTGTTTGTTGAACTGTCATGCCCTCGAAGGCAAGAGACATTTTTTTTAAAAAGAGACTTTAACCATCGGAAGAACCTGATAGTTGGAGCAGAACTGTCGGCTTGTGCTGGGAAAGCTCGAGTGTGTGCTGTGCTCAGGAGACCCACCTTTTCCCCTGCTGAAAACGAGATGAAGGGAGACCCCTGGCAATCACATCTTGGCTTATTATTTGTGAACACTTCTTTATTGAAAACACTGTCCCACACTCTTTCCATAATTAGTTTAAAGAATTTGGCAATAGGTTTCTTTAGTATAGGCCTTTTTACTTTCACAAGATGCCACAAGGACAGCGTTATTTTTCATTTGATGGTCGACGCTTGCTCCCATCTTAGATTTAGTTTTAGATTAGGCAGTTTTCCACCGTACATTTACTGTTTATTAAACACCCTTGAACTGTGATTGCTTGTGTCTGTCTTCACTGTTGCCAATATGAGTTCCTTACACTGCCAAAGAGGGCAAAGGAGATTCCCAAATGGTTCTAAGCGCTGTGGAAGAACAGCTCAGGCAGTCGCCTCCAAGCTACCCTCTCCCACAGCCCCAAAACCACTATTAGCGCTCCATGCACAAGACTCCAGTGGGAGGCCAGTTGACCCAGCATCTAGAAGAATTTCATTACATTACTACAGATGCTTGGCTTCTGCAGATTGTAGCTCAAGGATATTGTCTCCAATTTCTAAAAAGGCCTCCTGATTGTCTCCCGAGCCAGCAATCACTTCAGGAACCAGAACCGCTCCTTCTAAAGGAGATTCTCTCCCTGCTGGAGAATGTGCCGTGGAAATGGAGCAATACCAGGGTTGGTACTCTTATTTTCTGGTTACCAAGAAAGACTGAGGACTGTGACCCATCTTGGACCTGAGATGTTTGTTAAAGTTCCTCAGGACAGAAGGACAGCTTCAGGATGGTCACTCTTTGGAAGATCCTCTTGGCTTTCAGCTCCAGCTATGGATGGTGTCACTCGATCTTCAGGATGCTTACTTTCATGTGCCTATACATCCCAAGCACAGGATGTACCTGAGAGTCGCCATTGGCAGTTCTCACTATCAGTTTTGAGTACTGCCCGTCAGGCTGACCTGCACCCTGAGGGTCTTCACCAAAGTGATGGCGGTGGTGGCAGCAAATCTGATGAAGGGAAGGATTCACATCTTTTGCTACCTAGATGATTGGCTGATCAGAGCACGTTCTCCTGAATAGGCTATGTAACATCTCAACATCGCCCGCCACTCTCTCCACAAGCTGGGCTTATCCCTCAACTTCAAGGAGTCTCAGGTTATATCTTTGCAAAAGCTACAATTCATCGGAGTGGTCCTGGACTCTTCCTTGGGGAAGGCTTCTCCTCCCCTGTTGAGGGCTCAACATATTTTGTGGATGGTGACAAAACTTCAAGACACCCAGCATCTACCGGCTTTCGATTTTTGAGGTTGCTGGGACTCCTGGCATACTGCATTTTCCTGGTGCCAGAAGCCCACCTAAGGATGAGGTCCATCCAGTGGGCCATCAGATCCCAATGGTCAAAGTTCTCAGGCGGAATGACGGATCTTCTTCAGGTCCCGAACGAGGTCACACAGGATCTCCTGTGGTGATCCTGTGAGAAGAACGTGATGATAGAGGAACCTTTTTGGCAACCCTGGCTGAGGTAACAGTAGTCACGGATTCTTCCCTTACGGGCTGGGGTGCTCACATGAGGGAACTCACAATCAGCAGACTTTGGTCCCCTTCAGAATCAAGACTACACATACAACTTTTACAGCTCAGGGCAGTCAGACTGGCGCTAAGGGCCTTTTGGCTTTCCTTACAGGGGAAGAATGTCCTGATAATTACAGATAACACAGTGGCCACGTATTACCCAAACGAGTGGTGTAGGGTCACCACCACTGTGCAGGGAGGCAATACAGCTCTCGTTTTGGGAACTTCAATACGGAATCTCTCTATCGCCTGTTCACCTAGCCGGAGAATAGAACACAATGGCAGACGCTCTGAACAGGCAGAGCAGTCTCCCTAGAGTGGGAGTTGGCTAAGGAAGTCCTTCTAGAGAGTTTTTCCATTTGGGGAACCCCTCAAGTGGATCTGTTCACGTCCAGTATCAACAGGAAATGCAACTTGTTCTGCCCCAGGGAATTTCCTCAGACAGGAGCTCTGGGGTAGGTGTTCATAGTGGACTGGGTATTTCCACTCCTGTACACATTCCCACCAGTCTCCGTCATTCCTCATGTCATCAGGAGGTTGAAGAAGTCCCGGAAGTCCATGATCCTGTTTGCTCGGGATTGGGCCAGGAGGACGTGGTACCTGGAACTTCTAGACATGTCCATCTGTCCTCCATGTCAGAATAGATCTACTCTCACAAGAGGGAGGCTGTCTTTTTCCAGAAATCAGAACTCTGAACCTTCCTACCTGGTTTCTGAGAGGTTAGGATACAATTGGGACCTCCCGAAAGATGTTATAGAGGTGTTGCTTTTGGCTAGAACACAACCAACAAAAGCACTATACCGCTGCCGTTGGAGCAAGTTATGTAGCTAGTGTAGGGTTAAAAATATTGATCCTTCCACTTGTGATACACCTGCAGTGCTCTCTTTTTTGCTGCACCTAACCCATCAGGGGATATAGAGGGTACGGCCAAGGGTTACCTGGTGGATTTCTCAATTTTTAAATGCACAATAAAATGCACGACTCTGATGCTGGAAATGCATTGGATGGGCAGGGCCTACCTGTCCTTGTCCTGTACTCCCTTATCATGTGTATTCTGTAAGGAACTCATGGTGGCAACAGTAAAGACAGACACAAGTGATCACAGTTCAGGGGTGTTCATTAAACTGTAAATGCAGGGTGGAAAAACGCCTAACCTAAATCTAACATAGGAGCAGACCCCTCACAGTCGTACTCGACAACTCAATTAAACAGTTCTTTCATACGCTAGTTAGAGTGATGACTTTCCACCCCTGGATCTCCCTCCGTCAGGTTCGGACCCCTTTTCAATTGCCAGCCTCCCTCGGGTTCAATCCTGTCAACACAATGTTCATATAACTTCAGCTTTTGTCCTCTCTCATTAGCATCCCTCCGTCAGGTTCCCCCTTGCCAACCTTTATAACACACTGTTAATGCGCTCACGTCACCAAGCAGGATTCAGTTTCCTTTTGTTTCACAATCATCTGTCGGTCAAAGACTTTCAACGGTACATAGGATTTTGCAAGACCCCTGTATGACCACTTAACCCCCTTTTTGCCTTCTTCCAAGGCCTTCTGGTTACTGTAGTTTAATATCAGGGCAGTCGCCTAGTGTTTCTCAAGTGAACACCCACGTGGTGTTTGATTCTGTTATGCTGGCTTTCCCCTTTCCTTATCTAAACAGTTCTTTGTTCACCCAAATTTCTATTAGCAGGTTGCTACTTTAGTTTGACACGGTTCAGTTTCTTTATCGGCTCACCCCTCGACTCACCGACTGTGATTTACTGCTTTGTTTTCTTGTCTGTATAGTCAAGGCCGGCACCATTGGGCCATGCATCTCTCCTCGGCTTGGCTGTCAACAAAGGGGGCACCCGGGTACCGTTGATATCTGCTGCAACACATGCTGGCTATTGTCCGTGGTCTTACAATTCCTTCTCTAGAGGCTTCACAGGTCTCTGTCGATAAGGGCAAGGTCACTTCATTTCTTGGTATCCTCTCGACTCACGCCATCTTTCGCCTTCTCTTGAACTGCCCTTCTGAGGGAGCTCTCGCGTCGTGCAATCTGCCTTGCTTGTAGGGTGCTGTCGTGCTCCACCTTTTATCCCTGTGGGGAAGGGAAAGGGCGGTCAGGTGTCTGTGTGTGAGATTCTGATAAATTGCCTGACTTTGCCTCACCCTTGTATTGGGACACATCAGGTAAACGGCTCTGGTGTTAGTGCGTTGACTTTTGAAAAGGGGGGGCAGTGTTTTAGAATATCCTATGTGGTAGAATGGGGAACATGTGTTTAAAGAAGGGGGACACTGCGTCTCACTCGTCGGTGTCCCACTCCTACTCCTCAAGGACCCCCCATCCAGGTGATCCTCCCATACTGGTCCACCCCCAGGAACTTGATCCAAAAGCGATGGCCGGAGACTAGACAGGGATCCACCTTCAGGTTTCTCACACTTCTGTGTTATTTTCTGCACAGGAGTCCAGTTGGGACACCTGGCAGTGCAGCTCTTACTCTTTTTGGATCTGGTGAACAGAGACCCTCGGGATACCCTTATGGCACCCATGGATGAGGGTACAACCCTGTACCTCTAGTATATGTTTTTGGGCACCTGTGTGTTGCCCACAGAGCAAAGTATGGGCTGGTGGCAGCTTCTTGTTGATATGACCGGAGCTCTGAGTATCCTCTATTTTGGGATACTCGGGCCCTGCTACAGCAATCAGTGGATTGCTGATAGAAGGCAAGATGGTCCCTGGGACCTCTTGGTTTCTAGTGCCCGTTACCTTGTTTTCCCAAAGTCCTGGGAAGCCCTGTTCTATGTTATGGGTGTCTGGTTTCTGTGTGTGTGAGACACAATGAATGAGACAGCCCTGCCCGAAACTGACATCAATGCAGTCTAGCATGCTGAAAGGCTAGGTGCTTGGCCCAATCCACATTCCTTGTTATCGGTGTCTGGGTGAAAGTGAAGGCCTGA
This sequence comes from Ambystoma mexicanum, assembly GCF_040938575.1. Taxonomy (NCBI): domain Eukaryota; kingdom Metazoa; phylum Chordata; class Amphibia; order Caudata; family Ambystomatidae; genus Ambystoma; species Ambystoma mexicanum. Next base: position 83,235,138 of record NC_090941.1, read on the forward strand.
GAACTACCAGGTTAGCTAGTGGGCCCCCAAATGATCTCCTGTAGCTTTAGTCACCATCAAGATTGGGACAAGACGGCAAAGCTTTCCGTCCTTGTTCCAGACAATCTACCTGCCCACATGTTGTTGGGGAACGACTTAGTGGAGTTGGGGTTGATCTCTGATGAACTACCCCTAACTGTTGCTGACACTAGGATTCAGGTCATTCAGGGTCTGACTGCTAGTCAGTTACCCATGCCAAAGGGGAGACCCAAGGCAAAAAAGAAGCGCAAGAGGACCACCTCTGTGAAAGGAGCTCCTTCTCTTCCTGCTGTTTCAGCAACACCCACTGGGATCCAAGCTCCGGACAGGCTAGGCCCAGTGGTAACCCGAGACTCAACACCTGAGGAAGAAGACCCTCCTCAGGGATAGGTGCTCAACCCAGAGGATCACCCTGATCTTCAATGCCTGCTGGCTGATGGTGGGCCCTCTAGGGTCAGAGAGAGTGCCACTCCTTTGAGGGTCAAAGACAACAGGCCCAGGCACAAGGTGAAGTACCTTGGTCATTCAAGATATATTGGGAGGGTGAGCTCCTTTGTGGTGAACCCACTAAGCCTGAACCGGGGGCCCTCAAGTTGTTGGTGGCACCCAAGGTTTACAGGCCCTTCATTCTGCAGTTGGCGCATGATGTGACCTTAGCTGATCATCTTGGCACTAAGAAGACTAAGCAAAGACACTCTGCACATTTCTACTAGCCCCGGATGGGAGTAGAAGTGGAGTCCCACTGCCAGAACTGTCCCACTTGTCAGTTGTCTGGCAAAACTGGAGGCAGTGTCATTGCCCCACTTCAGCCTTTGCCAGTGGTTGGCACACTATTTGAGAGGGTAGGCATCGACATCATCGGTCCCTTGGACCCTGCCACATCAAGTGAACAGAGGTTCATCCTGGTTCTGGTTGATCATGCCACAAGGTACCCTGAGGCTATACCTCTTTGGACCATAACTGCCAGGGTGGTTTCCAGGGCTTTCCTGGGCATTTTTTCCAGAGTTGATTTCTCTAAAGAGGTGGTCTCTGACAGAGGATCCAACTTCATGTTTAGTTACATGCAAGCGATGTGGAAGGAACGTGGGGCAACATACAAGTTCTCCACCTCCTACCATCCTCAGACCAATGGTCTGGTTGAGTGGTTTAATAAGACTCAACGGCATACTGGGTGCTTTGGAAGAGCTCCTAAGGAGGAAATGGGATTTCCTCCTACCATGCCTGCTGTTTGCCTATAAGAAGTGCCTCAAGCGGGTGTTGATTTCAGCCTTGTTGAGCTTTGTTTTGGACATCCCGGGAGGGGGCATCTTGCCTTAATCAGAGAAAGTTTGGAAGCCACACCTCCAGATCCTACCAAGCAAGTGAGGGACAATATGTTAGGCCTCAGAAGGAGGATGGCACAGATGATGGGCCAGGCATCAGCAAATCTTTGGGAAGCCAAGAATTAAATAAGTACTGGCATGACCTCAAGGCCTCACAAGTGGATTGAACTCCAGGACAGAATATCCTTGTGATGGAGCCTACCAAGCCTAGAGCTCTGGCACATAAGTAGACTGGACCCTTCAGGATAATCTCCAAAACGGGCGAGGTCAACTATCTGGTTGACATGGGAGTCCCTGGGGTAGCCTCTTAGGTATTCCATATTAAGAGGCTCAAACCTTTCCACCGAAGAGAGGAAGTCTCATGCCTTCTGCTAGCTTCAGAACAAGAGGAGGATGAGAGTGAGCCCCTTCCTGATTTGCTGCATAGCAACCCTCAAGATGGTTCAGTGGATGGAGTTCATCTCTCTCCAAATGTGACACCAGAGCAACAGAGGGCCTGAAGGGCTTTGCTCTGGCCGTATGTCCCTCTGTTCTCACTGACACCACACCTCACCCTGCGGTGCAGGCACGAAATTGACACTGGTGACTGTGTACCTGTCAAAAGCAGATACTATCGGATGTCAGATATGGTTAAGAAACAAATCCAGGCTGAGGTTGTCAAGATGTTAGATCTGGGTGTAATTGAACCCTCAATCAGTCCCTGGTCCAGCCTTGTGGTCCTTGTCCCCAAGGCAAGTTCCCAGGCAGGTACCAAGGATTGGAGGTTCTGTGTGGACTACAGAGGAGACAATGCCGTCACCAAGACTGACGCGCACCCATTGCCCAGGGCTGATGAACTTGTGGACACCATTGGTGCTGCCAAATTTGTAAGCACCTTTTGTCCTCCCCTCAGGCTATAGCCAAATAGCTCTGACAGACCAGGCCAAGGAGAAAACTGTGTTCTCAACACCTGAGGCATTTCTCAACCCAAATAGCGTAACACAGTTTAGTGTTATGCTATTTGGGTTGAGAAATGCCCTTGCCACCTTCCAAAGGTTGGTCAATCATGCACTCAGTAGGCTGGAGGCCTTTTGTTTGGCCTATCTAGACAACATTGCTGTCTACACTTCCACCTGGGATGAGCATTTGACTCATTTGGATAAGGTGTTGCAGGCCTTGACATGGGCTGACCTCACTATCAAGGCCACCAAGTGCCAGATAGCTCAGGGGAAACTCACTTACCTTGGTCATGAGGTAGGAGGGGTCGAATCCAACCTCTCCCCAGTAAGGTACAGGATGTACATGACTGGGAGACTCCCACTACTCAAACCCAAGCGATAGCTGTTTTGGGCCTCACTGGGTACTACCGAAACTTCATGGCAGACTATGGCACCATAGCTGCCCCTCTGACATCGCCCAAGCAACCTAGGAAGGTTAATTGGACTGAAGACTGGCTGTTCAGAGGGCCTTTGTTGGCTTGAAAGAAAGTATGTGCAGGGCACCTGTGTTGTGTGCTCCTGCTTACAGCATACCCTTTATTGTTCAGACTGATGCCTGTGACACCGGAATTGGAGCTGTCCTGTCCCAGTTAGATGCAAAGGGAGGGAACATCCTATCATCTTCATCAGTCGGCAACTCAAAGGTAGAGAACTTCGGAGGGCTACTGTTGAAAATGAATGTTTCAGTATAGTTTGGAGCCTTATGCGTTTTAGGTTTTACCTTACTGGGTCCAAACTGACCATAAGTCCTTAAAGTGGGTTATACAGATGAAAGGTGAAAACCCTAAACTGCTCCGGTGGTCCATTAGCCTGCAAGGGCTAGACTTCACTACTGAGCATAGACCAGGGAAGAGTCATGATAATGCAGATGGCCTTTCCAGAAGGTATGTTGACCGTCTGGTTGAGGGTGTCAATCGCGTGGGAGATTAGACCACCCTAAACACAGTCTGGGGGTCGACTGTGATGCTGGAAAGGCATTGGAGGGACCTTGTCCTGTACTCCCTTATCATGTGTGTTCTGTGTTATTTTCTGCACAGGAGTCCTTTTGGGACCCCTGGCAGTGCAGCTCTTCCTCTTTTTGGTTGTGGGGAAGAGAGAGCCTTGGGATACCCTTATGGCACCCAGGGGAGGAGGTGCAACCCTGTACCCCTAGTGTATGTTTTTGGGCACCTGTGAGTTGCCCACAGAGCAGGGTATGAGCTGGTGGCAGCTTCATGCTGATATGACCAGAGGTCTGAGTATCCTCCATTTTGGGATACCCAGGCCCTGCCATAAGAATCAGTGGATTCCTGATAGAAGGCAAGATGGCCCCTGGGGACTCTTGATTTCTATTGCCTGTTACCTTGTTTTCGCAAAGTCTTGGGACGCCCTGTTCTATGTTATGGGTGTCTGGTTTCTGTGTGTGTGACACAAAGAATGAGACAGCCCTGCCCGAAACTGACATCAATGCAGTGTAGCGTGCTGAAAGGCTAGGTGCTTTCCCCAATCCACATTCCTTGTTATCGGTGTCTGCGTAATAGTGAATGGCCTGAATGCCTGATTGGCTGCCTGCCTGCATGAATGCCCTTCTGTGTAATTGGCTGACTGAGCCTGGCTAAGACAGCGTGAATGAGGGACAGATGTGTATATCTGGGGACCTCTCACTTCCCAATTTTTTCAGAAGCTGAAGTTGAAACTTGAAGCTCATCCTTGAAGCCCAGCTGGAAGAAGATTGCTGCTGCATTTCCTTCGAAGTAATCTAATCTGATCCGAGAGAGGACCTTGCTAGGAGACCTCTCCTGGGTTGCGAGGGACCATTGTGCAAAAACTGTTCTCCTTCATCAAGGCACCCTGGAAGCCAGTTCTGTAAGTCTGACGTCCGGAGAAGGGGTCCACCGAGAATCCTGAAGAGAGTGTCTGGACATCGAAGTCAATTGACGTCAACCGGGGTTCGGAAAATTTCCGTGACCGCTGAAAGCCTGTTCGACTAGTGTCGGCCAGAAGCTGGGACAACTTGATGCCGTGCTGCTTGATGCCTGGAGCCATGAAAGCTCCACCTTTGCCTAAGAACGTTTGGCAGGGGGCTCCCTTGCTATCACCGCTGACCACTTTGTCCCGCCGGAGAAAGCCTGCTGGAGAAAACTGAGGTCGCTGGCTACCGAGGGAAGTCCACCGGTGAGTTCCCGCCACCAGAAGCTGACAAAGACACCCCAAAGACACTAATGAAGTGGAGATCCTATTGGCTAAGCTTTCCCGAGGTACGTGCTGCAGCTGCAGCACTGACAGTCCAGAGGGCCACCAAACGCAACTCCTGACGCCCGCTGCCGGGCCTGCATCCATCACTGAGTCTTATTTTCTGCACTGATCACTTTGCATCAAGGTTTACCACACACCTCATCTTCCTAGGACTTCCACAATCGATCGAAGCTGCAGCATCACCACAAGTGTTCCACTTTTCCCTGGGACTCCTGCTTGAAAGGGAGTACCCCCTCAAAGCATCCCGTCGACGAACCGTCGAAGAATCTCTTCCACTTCAGGTACTTCGGGGTGGTTGAACTTATTAACCAAGAAGCAAGGGTTATTGAACATTTATAGACTGGGCTTGATAACTCTTTATTACAACTGGCCCAGCTGGGGGGGAGGGGTGGATCCTCACACAGAATTGTGTATCTATATCCAAAGAAAGTATTCTGCCTGTGTTTAACTTTCACCTGCCTTCTTTCCTTATTTTCTATGCTGATACACCACACTGAAAGATTTGTATGCTCTATTATAACTGTCAGCAGTTGATGCATTTTAAAGGAATGTAAAAGTTAAGTGTGGTAGCACATAGATAGTTTATAGATTTGCCATATTAGAATTACCAGAGTACAAAGTGTGTTTATTAATTGTGCATATATCTCTGAACCTTATTTTGATATAAATAACTGTGTTAGCACATAACATAGTGTGTGGACCTTCCTTTGTGTGGGTTTGGGGACACACTGTACTTAAGAACCAGCCTCCATCACCTCATGAGAGCTTAAGCCTTGGTTGCTCGTCCATAGCTACCATATATTGAACCTTGGCTTGGCTGTGCCTCTACTCTGCCATATAGAGGGCAGAAGTACATGTACCCCCCTCCAGTCTTTACAACGCAAGAAGAAGGCTCTTATTTTAAAATACCCATTGTCATTCAGTTGCTCTTGTGACTGCCAAATATTTTCCCACGGTCCCTTTCATAGTCCTGGTTTGGGATCTGAAGTTGGTATTAGCAGTTTTGATGGGTGCTCCATTTGAACCTCTCCATTCAAATGGCTTGTGTCTTCCCATGTATTCATGATCTTATGATATCTTTGTTTCCAGCTTTAGCTGCTTCAGAATTTATTTCTCTCGGCAGAGGGCACTCTGCGTCGAAGCGGTCGACTTGATGTCTCTCGAGGACTTCCATCTCGGCTGACCTCATTGTCGAGTACATATACCACACGCAGCGCCCGTTGGCTTCAATTCCGTTTTTCCATGAATGCGATTGCTTCGAGATTAACGGTGTGCTTCAGTTTTCTTAAAAAATGTATTAAAAATTGCCTCATCTTCAGCTCCGAATACTACAAAGAAGGGCTTCAAAAAGTGTATCAAATGCGGCATCAAGATGTCGATCATGGACGCGTATAAGATATGCCTCTGATGCCTGCGTTTTAAGCATGTAACCAACGACTATCTATCCTGTCAGTCGATGACAGGTAAGGCCTTAAAAGAGTGTAAATCTAAACTTGTGGTGGGTAGGATTGTCCCCAAATCCCTGTCCACTCCTAAATTTGGGTCATCCCACGAGTTGAGAGATTCCTCTCCTCTTAAAAGAAATCAAAGAAACGATCCCACTCGAGGAGCAGATACTCCTCGTCGTCTTTGAAAAAATCAAAGAAAAGGCACAGATCACCTTCTTCTTCCTCGTCTTCTTCCTCAGAAAGGAGCATAGTCTGCCCAACTAAATCTACCTCAAAGCGGAGTGGGACCACTTTAGGAAGAAAATTTGCCAAATCTTCGAGGATTAGGCCCTGACCTTCCCAAAGCATTAGAAAAGTGGCCATGCTATGGTTGAAGACAAGCATGACGTCAAGGCGAAAACCTGCATGCCCTCGAGCCCAGGTCAAAAGCCTAAGACTACTTGAGAACCTTTGAGTACTTGACGAGACGAGAAATAGTTGGCGAAAACGTTAGTTCAGTTTAGGGCGAAGTCCCTCGAAACACAAGACACAAGTCAAGCCATTGACGCCTTTGACGTTGATACAAAAAACATTGATGCCAATTGTACATTCTTCTATGCCTTTACCTCAGAAAAGCCAGGAAAAGCTTTTTAAAACTTTACCTAAAGAGAAAAGGAATTTTTCAGGTCCTTGACTTCTATATATGAGGGCTATGAAACCTCTGATGATACCATTCCATGTGATCTCCAATAGGATGAACCTAGTATTCAAAAGAATAGTAATATACCCAAATGCTTTATTTCAGAAGAGACCAGGGTTAGAGAACTACATGAAACTCTAGAAACAGCTAGTGTGTAGACACCTCCCCAGAAATAGATTTTGGAAAACCGGACCCGGCTGATCATGCAGATGCATCCCACAGAAGCCTAATGTCCAGGGGGGTGGATTTCTTGGGATGGAGTAGACCAGCTCATGCATTTGAACAGTGCAACCTGACTGACATATTGGACAAGGGTCCCCAATATGACCCCATTTTACTATTGCATGTGGCACTGCAAAAAAGGGTTGCGGTCAACTTGGGAGGGTCCAGAGTCCAGCCCGGCAGTAAACAAAAAATTGACCAAAAATGACTGCCCATCCAGTAGTGACCCTCGCTACCTGTCAATCCATCCAACTCCAGAAAGCCTAGTAGTGCAAGCAGCCACATCTGCCTCCAAGCAAGCTGCATCCCCAACCATAACCCCTGATAGGGATGACAAACGCGTTTACTCATTGGCAAAGAACGTCTTTTCGGCTAGCAGCATGGCGTTAAAGTGTGCTAATTCCACATGTGCCCTGTCAAAGTTTACTTTCACCCTATGGGACTGCATAGGGATGGTGGCTGATCACATCCCTGAGGGTGAGGAAAGTGACGGCTTCATGGACCTGATAACGGATGGCAAAGAGGCCATTTGTGAGTGTCTTCAATCAGGTCTGGACCCTACTGACAGCGTCAGCAGGGCCATGGTGGCAAGCACTGTCATACACAGATTTGGGTGGTTGAGGAAGCCAGGATTTGCACCTGATGTACATTCCAGACTCCTTAACATGCCCTTTGACGACTCTCATTTATTTGGAATTAAGGCTGATGAAAGCCTTGAAAAGTTGCAGACCACGAAGGTGGCAGCCAAGTTGTTAATTTCCAGAGTCAGGCAGCCACAGCCTTTTCACCCGAGCAGATCATCTTGGAGGCTTAGGTCTTTTCGCTACTACTCATCAGTTGGATGAGTGAGAGGGCAGGCTGGTCAAAGAGGACAGAGAAGATTCCCTCGTGGTGGACGAGGGAGAGGTGCAAAGCCCACCCAAGCAGCAGCGTCTTTACCATCAGCCGCTGCTTCAGCCGCCTCAAAACCACTCTGAGGTCTTCACTCACGACACCCAGGTAGGGGGCAGACTGTCACAGCATCTGCAAGAATGGCAAGGTATTACTTTGCATACATGGGCACTGGAAACAATAGCCTATGGTTACTGTCTTCCCTTTATTCAAAGACCTCTAGATCACCAACCGGGAAACCATTTATTAAATGTTCCAGATCCATTCCTGTTGCAGGAAATGTTTACCCTGCTAGAGAAAGGTGCTGTAGAACCAGTACCTGTGATGGAGAGGAACAGATTATGGTGTTCTCCTTATTTCCTAATCCCCAAGAAAGACAGAGGACTGAGACCTATCTTGGACTTGAGATACTTGAACATGTCCTTCAGGAAGGACAAGTTCAAGATGGTCACACTTTCTCAGACCCTTCAGGCCCTCTAGCTCCAGGATTGGATGGTATCGTCGGACCTTCAGGATGCTTACTTTCATGTGCCAATCAATCACAAGCCCAGGAAGTACCTGAGGTTCACCATTCGCGGTTCTCATTATCAGTTTCGAGTTCTGCCATTCGGGCTGACATCCGCCCGCGGTTTTCACCAAGTTAATGGCAGTGCTGGCAGCAAGTCTCAGGAGAGGGGGGGATTCACGTCTACTCCTACCTGGACGATTGGCTGGTCAGGGCACATTCACCTGAACTTTCCCAAGAACATCTCAGTATGACCTACCACTCCCTCCACAGACAGGGTTTCTCCCTCAATTGCAAGAAGTCTCACATGATACCATCTCAGAGACTCCAAGTTATTGGAGCAGTGTTTGATGCATCCTTGGGTAAAGGTGAGGGCTCAAGACATTTAGCAGATGGTCAACAAGTTTCAGAGTGCCCACCATCTTCAGGCCTTTGACTTTTTGAGGTTGCTCAGACTCATGGCATCCTGCCTCTTTCTGGTGCCAGAGGCTCGTCGGAGAATGAGATCCCTTCAATGGGCTCTCAGAACACAGTGGTCCCAATTCTCTGGCAGGATGTCAGACCTCCTACAGATTCCGAGCAGTGTCTCACAGGACCTTCTATGGTGGGCTGGTGAAGACAACATTCTGAAAGGAGAACCTTGTTGGCATCCACGGCCTGAGATAACAGTAATGACGGACGCCTCACTCACGGGGTGGGGAGCCCAGGCCAACAATCTGACAATACACAGTCGTTGGTCTCCATCCGAGTTTAAACTACACATCAACCTTTTGGAAGCTGAGGGCAATCAGACTAGCGCTGAAGGCCTTTCTGCCCTCTGTACGGGGAAAGAATGTCCTGATAATGACGAACAACACAGTGGCCATGTACTACCTCAACAAGAGAGGAGGTGTAGGGTAACTGCCACTGTGCAGAGAAGTGATGCAGCTCTGGTTCTGGCCAATTTGGGAAGGAATGTCTCTATTGGCAGTTCATCTAGCTGGAGAGGAGAAAAACGGTGGTGGACGCTCTGAGCAGGCAGAGCACAGTCTCCCACAAATGGTAACTAGCTCAAAAGTCCTTCAAGAGATCTTCACCCTTTGGGGAACCCCTCAAATGGATCTGTTTGTGACTAGTGTCAACTGGAAGTGCGAACTGTTCTTCTCCAGGGAATTTTCCCCAAGAGGAGACCCATTCGTAGTGGACTGGGAGTTTCCACTCCTGTGCACATTTCCTCCAGTCTTCCTCATTACCTCACGCGATCAGGAGGTTGCAAAAGTTTGAGAAATCCATGATACTAATTGCCCCCGATTTGGCCAGTAGGACATGGTACCCAGACCTTCTGGACATGTCCATTTGCCCTCCAAAACGTCTTCCACAAAGAGGGGACCTTCCTCTTGCGAAGGGAGGGTAGGGTTCTCCATCCAGAGGTGAAGACCCTCAGCCTTCACGCATTGTTTCTGAAATATATGCCACTGCCAAGGTGGAAATACAACAACAGAGCAACACTGTGCAAGTGAGACTCCAAGGGGGAAAAGAGGACATACAACGAAAAGGGACATGGAATCCATTGGATCGTATTTAATCAACATAATTACGTGGGAGAGCACAACCCATCGCCCAGGGGTGACAGCGCAGAAGTGGCCAAGGAACAAAGAGGTCGGCCCGCGGCCCCCAGGAATACGACTTTGGTATACAAGACGAGGTACCACCAGATAGGCATACAAGAGAAACTGTTAGTTCCGACGGAAGGGGAAGGAGAGGCCCGGTGTCATGACCCTTGCCCCGGGCCCTCACTGGCAAGTCAGACTTCCAGTTAGGGCCAGGTCAAAGGCCTTAAAACCTCATCCGAGACTCTCTTGGAGTCAGTCATGTCTCCTTTGGCGCCAGGCTCATAACCATCATGAAGACCAACATTAGAATGGGACTATTTACTTGGGACTATTTAACTTGGGGGGGGGATTCAGCTAACATGGAGGCACACACATAGCTCAGTTACAAGGAACTGAGCTATGCAGTCTAGTGTTTTGGGTGTGGCAGGCCTGGGACTACTTTACCTGGACTACTTTGGGTGTGGCAGGCCTGGGACTAATTTACCTGGACTACTTTATTTAAACCACACCCAAACAGCAGAACATGCTTTGCGTTATTCTGCTGAGGGCAGCGTAACGCTCAAGGTGTCCAGTTCTTTGATGCCAGTTTACCTGAAACCAAGGACCTGCAGAGAGAGAAAGAACACTACGAAACTTACCTGAAACAGAATCCTGTCTTCAATCCATCGCTAACTTCAGTTCCACTCACCTGAAGGTACAAACTCCATCATCCGGCACCGCATGCATCCTGGAATACCATAACCTGGAAAGAGGAGAAAGAAAGACAGCATTAGTAAGCGTTTACTCACGTTTCCCCCTGAATGAAGAAAGCCACACAATTCTTACCTGGGTAGTCATCTCCTGGTCAGTATCATTGCTGGAACATTACAGCGCTCGGCAAGGAACATCGCAACCTGCAAGGATAGAAAAGACAGGTTATCAATATAAAAGGCGAAACATTGCTGCACATCGTGCATTACTCACCGGACAGCATCGCGCACACCGCGCTTTTGCCTACCGGCCCATGCAGATCTTCAAACTGCATGACAACACCAAAATACCTTTCTATACCTAAAGGAAAGAAGCAAGACGTTATTATTCAAACTAAGAGGAACATAAGAACTGCATATAAAGACTGTAAAGCAGCAAACCTACAGAGTTGCAGCAGGCCTGGATTCCCACAGAGGGGCTTGCACCAGTGAAGTAACTTGGTCGCGGCTCACCCACCACATCTAGGCGCCCCTGCCACGAGGAGCAGGACGGAGAATCCACCTTTTACAATATTAAGGTGAGGAGAAGGCCCAAGGGGGAGGAAGGAGTTGAGGCCAAGGGAGGTGAGAAAACATAAAGACAATCTGGTATTGAATCCAGCTCTCCTATATTGCAGACCCATCTCTAACCAGGGGTCTTACCAAGGGACCGGGAGAGGGTTCGAGAGTGCAAATCATCTAACCAGGGCTGGGTGGCGTCCCCGTGGATACCAGGTGAGCGTAACACCCGTTCCAAGTCAGGGTACGACGAAGCGAATGTGGCTCTACATGGAAAGGGGCCATCACTGACATGTCGCACCAAAAGTGAGACGCAAGACACACTGCCCTTTGGGGAATTCAGCTTAAGGGTGAAGATATTGGTACCGCAACTCCCAGCCGAGCCCCAACACCAATCTTGACACGAGGGGAGGGCAGATCAACCCAACCCTGGACAAGCCTGTGCAACTACCAGTAGGGAGCACGACGAATAGAGTCACCGGATACCAGGGGTGCGCTACCCTCTGGGCCCGCTGATAGTCACACACTACAACAGATCGCACTGCACACCCTTACGGACTATGCAAAATAACACCCAACAGTAGCTCAACCCACAAGAAGAAGTGGCCTGAGAGAGGTGTATGTGGAAGAGGGGATAACGTCACGAAATTGTGAAGCACATGTCTGACGATAGACACATCAAGAGGGATAGTACCACACACATTTCCTGCCAGGCTCACGGGAATCTCGGGAAGAGGCAGGTGGACCTTAAGGGCACACAGCAACTAACCCAGCAAACCCACGACAAAGTAAGTGGTTAAAGGAACACTGTAGATTGCCACAACGCAAAGGCTCAGAATAACTTCGATCAAGCAGCCCATCAAGACACTGTTAGATACAGGGGTGATATCCCCATCCACTTCCGAGGTGGCGTCAAACACGGTGGGAAGCCCTGCCCCAGATGCCTGATAAGCAAAGCGGATCTGACAACATACCGAGAGAAAGAGAAATGCCAGATAAATCAAAGGGAGGGGAGGGGAAGCAGACCAGCATGGAGACATTTGCCAAGAAACACGATAAGCACCGACCCACCAGATCTGAGGCGGGCATGACTGCGACAAGTCCAGACCCACAAGAAGGAAGAAGGGTGAAGGTCCAGTACTAGAGGCCATAGCGGCGCTGAAAATGTCATTAGAACACAAATTAGATGCAGTCATAGTGGATATGGGCCTCCTTAGGCAAGATGTAAGGTCTCTAGTGGACCGAGTGAGCATGGCGGAGCAACAGGTGCAAAATAATACTACAGACATTGCCACCTCCCAAACCCAAATGTCCGAGGTACTCCAAAGGATCAAACCACTAGAGCACAGGGCAGAGGATGCGGAGGGAAGAGCAAGACAAAATAGCGTCGGATTGTCGAACTGCCAGATGGAGAAGAAGGCAGGGACCCCACGAACTATGAGAAAAACCTGTTGCTGCAGGAGATTGGAGCAGAAGTGCTTTCCCAAGGATTCGTAGTGGAGAGGGCCCACGGGGCCCTGAGCAGGAAACCTCACCGGGAGTGCCCCCAAGAACGATGATTGCTGAGATCAGGAACTTTAAGGCCCATGAAAAAATATTAGCTTTCTCAAGAGAAGGGGGGTGATAATCAGGAACTCCTCCAGAGTGGCAATTTATCCGGACCACATGGCACGCGTTTGGACCAACCAAGGCATGCCTCAGAATGGCAAACAGAAGATACATGGTAATGTACGCCACCAAATTCAAAGTGATTCAGGACGGCAGATCGCACTTCTTTGAAACGACAGATGAGGCCCACGTGTGGATGGTTCAACAGGCAATTCCTCAATTGAGGGCCAGAAATGACGACAGCGATGGGAATCCACCTCGGGGAGTACATTGAGATTGAACGAAAATGAACAAGAACACTGACGACCCCACTTATGCGAATTAGGCCAGATGAGGTATAAATAAAGGAGCAATGAACCTCCTCCAAGTCGGAACACCACACAGACGACTATGAGTCTTGATGCCAGTTTGAAGGCATCATGCTGCGGCATGCCTGCCCCAGGAGAAGAGGGCAGCGCAGGAAAAGCGGCAGACCCCGAGCAGGCGGAGGGTGGCTGTGTGTTTGTTATTAGTTAATGTTAGTTAATGTTACCAAGAGCTACAGCTGTGACAACATCAACTTCCTAGACCTATGGATACTAATTCAGGGAGATAAACTATCCTGCAGCCTGTTCAGGAAGGACACGGACCGGAATACCCTACTTCACTACAACAGCAACCATCACAGAAACCTAAGAAACAACCTCCCTTATGGCCAATTTCTCAGGTTACGGAGAAACTGTACGGACACCAACCAGTACAAATCACATGCAGCTGACCTAGAGGTGAGACTACAAGCCAAGGGGTACCTGAAAAAAGGAATTAGGAACACCAACAAAAGAGCACTATATACTCCACGAGAGACGCTACTGATCCCAAAAAGCAGGAACAATGAGGAAGACCGTCTAACATGTGTCACAACCTTTGGACCGGACACAACCAGAATACAGCAAACAATCAAAAAATTCTGGCCGCTTATACAACTGAGCCTTCCAGATGAACCTATTCCAAGGATGGCGCTCAAACGAGCCAAAAACTTAAAAGAACACCTAACCCATTCACGCCTCAAGAAGACTGCACGATCAACCCTGTGGAACCTGAGGGATCTAACCGACCATCATCCATGTGGGACCTGTGTGGCATGCAAATTTATACGAAAAACTAAATCCTTCAAAATTGGCAACAAAGACTGGGTACTTAAGCATGTTTCTAACTGTAGAACATGCAATGCCATTTATCTTATACAATGCCCATGTGGACTCAGATATATTGGCCAAACGCAAAGACCAGTTAACAAACGTATTAGTGAGCATCTCTCAAGGATCCGGTGCAAAGTACACAATGCACCCTTAGTGTCCCACTTCTTGGAATACCACCATGGACCTGATGACTTCACCTGGTGGGTCATTTATGAAGTGGATGGCAACACCAACACAAAAAATGCTTTAAAACACAAAGAAGCGTGGTGGGTTTTCAAACTCCAGACCATCATGCAAGGACTGAATGAGGCAAATGTACCCTGGGAGTAACTACACACCAACCAGCTCTGAATGTTATACATATGCAGTTCACTGTTTACTCCATATTTCTGCCTGCATCATATGACCTTTTCATAAGTACCAACCTTTGCAGGGCCAACTCATGACACACTTTGATTGTGCCTGTAACATGTCTCTTCACAACAAGCGCCAGACTTCCTATGTTAGGTGTTTTTCTCACCCCATTCCACCCCGAACACCAGCCTGTTCCAACTATCCCTTACTGGCTGCACAGAGCAATGCCCATGGGCCCAGGGTGGTGCGAACACACAGGCTCACATTTTTTGAGCCATGTCAGGACTCACCCCCTCACCAACCTCCATGCCGCAAATTTAGGCTTAGCGGTAGCTCAGGGTGTTTCCACTACAAGTGAGGGTCCCTTGGCCCCATCTGACTGCATAACACTAGGCTATACTCATTTGGTGATACCCGCCAATACTCAGACACCCAGTAACTCTGAGAACTTTACAGTGTATGCCACGCAGACACCAACGTGTCCTCGGTGGCATCAGGTCTCCATGGCAACCGCCATTCTTATTGAACGTACCCAGTGCGCATGCGCAGTGGGAGCCACACTGCTTCTGCACGCATGTGCACTGAGTTCTAATACGCAGCACACCTCATACGGACGCGAACGCCAGAGAAGGAGCAGCGCTTCCTTTCCTACGCCGGCCAGTACCATGTAATAGAATAGCCAGCCCTGAGGTAAGCTGCCACTAGCTGTAGAGACACGTGTCTGCCGGCAGTCCCATGAACTACGGTAGACATACTTACCTATGTCTGAAACTAGACAACTCCTTTTTTCAACCCTCCCCCTTTGCTCTCTCTTTGTCTTCTAAAACAGCCAGCAAGACCTGCTCCCAGGAGCTCTGCAGAGTCTCTGTTCCCCCCAATACTTTTAGAAGACACTGCCTTACTCTGCCCACCATCAACCCTACGGCAGCTGCCACTCCAGCTCCCAGTAGATATGTAGGCCCTCATTACGACCTTGGCGGAGAACCATGGTGCTATTAGCACCATGGTCCATGGCGCTAAGTTGCCAACTCCGCCATGGTGGTTGGCGGACTTACCGCCCCATTCCGAGGTTGGCGGGGCGGTAAGTCCCCAATCCCCATTTACCCTTCCCCATTCCCATTTTTGCCCCATAGGGCATAATGGGAGTGGGGAAGGCGTTAATTACGCCACCGTAAATTACAGTGGCGTAATTAACAACAAGGTCCCTTAGCGCCATGGATTTTAACACCTGCTAAAAGCAGGTGTTAAATCCGCCATGGCGCTAAGGGAACTCGTACTCAGGCGGTAAGGGTCGGCGAAGTTTACGCCGGCGTAAACCCCTTACCGCCTGGGTCGTAATGAGGGCTGTAGCCTTTTAAGCACCACACTACTCCGGGCAACCTACTGCAAAATAAAATGAGTAAAACCCAACCTTTCCTCTTTCACCCAGCTCGACCACTCACCCCTGGGGCCTCCAATATTAGAGGACGACAACGTACCACCCCAACTTGGAACCAGCATTTTTCTGCCTCCTAACACTATTTCCACAAACAGAAGGGCAACCACTATCTCAGCTCTTACCCGAGGATCATCAACAGGTCAGTCCCTGATTATTTCCAGCATTAAAAACCAGTATGGTCTGGAAAGAAAAAAGTTTGTTTACAGTACCCCTTACACTACATAGCCTCGCAGCAATGCAGTAGTAGGGTTTTTACAAATACACACTGCAAGAGACTAATCCCAAGTCTCATTTTCTCTCCCCAACCCACTCCCTCCTTTGTTTTCCTCCCGAGAAACAAACCCAGAGGCCCAGATTAAGGCTTTTTCAGCAAGGAGACAAAACGCCTGTGGTTCAAGCATAAGACAAAGTGCATGAGCACATCCCCACTTTGGATTATTACAAGGGAATATGTGTATAGAAATACTGTAGAAGTTGTGCAGAATACTGCCTCTATATGTGTAAACACTGCTATTTTGTCTTTCAGTTATTTTTCAACAAAACTGTAACTATGATGTAATATTTTCCTCACAAAACAGTACTAACACACCCTTGATTTATACGCTGTGATGTGGTCCAGTACTGTTTTAAACACTACAATATCCATACTCTGTTCATTTGTTGAAATATGAATATGTTAGATGCAAATCCAGCCAGAGGACTGGACCTGCTGAATAAAAGCAGCCCTTTTTGAGCACGAAAGTAATGTCTCAGGATATGTGTATGGAACCTAAATCCAGAGTAAAATAAGCCTACTATTTGGATACTCAGCTTACTCTTGAAGCATTCATTGAAAATGATAAACTGATAAAGCACAGTAAACACTCCAATTAAGGTTAGAGTGAAAACATTTGACATGTGGTTGGAGCCCCCCCTTTTTTGTTCTCTATGTTGTTTGGGAGCTGGCACAAGGTGGAGAGACCACAACACATGTACTGAACAATGCAAAGGCGCACAACAAAATATGAGAAAGGCTCAGGAGGATCCAAGACGTCCAGATACATCATCAGGCTACAAGACCCCGGCACAGAGGGATTAATACAGCGATCACAAGGGCACCAGGACATTGGCCAAGGCTGCACTAGTGAGACTATACGACATGTGGGCAAAGGACCGAGTGACAACCATGAAGATGAAGGTAGGCCCATGGGAACGAAAGGGCTGCACCAGGACAAGGTGAGATGGGCCCTGAAGAACTTATAATAGACACCTTGAACGTCCGGGAGCTCAACAAATATGTCAAAAGGCTAAGAGTACACAGTTGGCTCAACATATCGAGTTTGAAATAGCAATGCTGCAGGAAACACACCTGACAAGAGGAAAGCAGTCCAAAATAGCAACCAAATGGGGTGAAGGGGGGGCAAATGTTCAGCTATACTTATTCCACTTGCGCCAGGAGGGTGCTGACGTGGATAGCCCCGGGGTACCATTCCAGCTACTAACACAGGAACAAAACAAAGAGGGGAGGTGGGTGATGGTTCACGGGATGCTGGAAAACAAAGAAGTATGTTTTGTCAACTCCTACGCCCAGAACCAAGACGCAACTACTTTCTTCAAGAAATTAGCACCACGGCTCGCCTGTTATGCTCACCTGGACTCTGCAGAGGCGTTACGTCACGGTTGCAGCCCTTCCGGGGGTGAGGTCACTAGGGTCCCACTTCGCCTTCTGCGCTTATGTGGTGACTGGTCGTAATAGGTGATGCTGCTCGGACTGCTCCTGCGTGGAGAATAGGGGGCGTGAGTATGCCAGCTTGTGAGCCTGATCCTCTCCCAGACCCCTTATAACAAACCGTGGTACCCGTGGGATGCGCTGCCCCTAGAAAGCTCACCTGTTGATTAGCTTTGGCGAGCACCCGGTCCTGCTGCTTCTGGCAGGGGCGCTTGTATAATCCGGACCAAGTTCCTTCACTGGTCCCTTGCAGGTGGTAGTCCTGTCCAGCTGCGACTAAGCCACTATACTTCAGGTAAGTGTTCCTGTTTGCCTTTGTCTTTCCTCGTCTGGTTTTGTTGAATTGTAAAGTTTGTTGTCTTGTATTGCTGTCCATTCCACTTTTGATGTTTGCTCTTTTGCTTTCTTCCCTTGCAAGTGATGTTGCCGGCCCGGCAGCTCGAGGCGGAAGCTGGAGGGAACGAGGAACAAAGCTGCAGCGGTACAGTAGCTGGTAAGTTGTTAACTAGGGGGCATGCGGGTTCAAATGCGGCGCATCCCTAGGACAAATGTTCTAACCTTGTCTTTCTTCTTCTTCACAGGGTCCGTGTTAGTGGATGCGGAGCGTGGTGCTGCAGCGTCGGGATCAATATCACTGGATGTCAGGAGATGAGTTTGCAGATGAAGAGATGAAGCACAGGTTTCCTGGAGGTGAGTATGCAGGAAAATGCCTGGTTTCAAAGGTAAGTAAACTGGTCCAAGCGGCGGTGAGCGGCACGTTGCACGAGAGTGCACAGTAACGCGAAGCATCGGCCTTAAGGATGGAGCAGCTTATATAGCTGAGCTTCTGAAGCCACACCCACCAGGTTCAGCCTTCCTGCCACACCTTATGAGTCAGCACCTAGGGTGCCACGCCCGATGAGTCAGCACATGGGGATGTTCTCTGGAATAAAGGCTTTCAGCACCTGGAAAGTTCTTGTAAAATAAAAGCACTCCTGCACTGAAATAAAGTGTTCCTGCTCAAAACTCTATATGAGCCTGGTGCAAAAGGCGCGAGGACTGAGTCCAGCCAAGGCCCCTGTGTTCATGAGTCCCAAAGGGACATAAGTGTGTCAAGTGACCCATTGCCCCCATCACTAGATGGTGTGTTTTTTGTGTTTTGGGGCCTATGGCCATGACAGCACTCCCCCTCAAGGCCCCTCTCAAGGGTGGTTCTCCCCCTGGCCCTGGTTTAGTGGGGTTATTGCGGTGGAACTGCCCGATTAATCGTGAAGCTGGAGCGTGGACATGCTCACTGGGTTCCCAGGTCCGATCTTGGGGTCCATAACCAAGATCGGAGGCCCAGATACTAAAAGGTAGTATAGCTTGGACAGTACAATCTAAAAGTGGGCTGGTCATTCTAATTTAATGGCCGCAGGGTTGATCACAGCCTTGATAATGTAGGGTCCCAGATATCTGGGATGGAACGCCCGTGGTCCTTTCAGGGGGATGTTTTTGGATGCTAACCAAACCTTGTCTCCGACTTGGTAGTTGGGAGCTTCCCTTCGGTGTCGATCTGCAAACTGCTTCTGTTTCTCTTTGGCTCTGGCAAGATGCTCTGCTGCTTCCTTAAGGACCTGGGTGATGTTTTTATGTAAGGTCGTTACAGCAGACATTTCTAATGATTCGAGTAGGTCAAAAATGGACGTCTGTGGATGTTGACCGTACACCATGTAGAATGGGCTTTGTCCCGTACTAGTGTGAATGGCGTTGTTATATGCGTATTCTGCTAACCAAAGTATGTCCTTCCAGGTATTCTTGGTTTGTTGCAGCATACACCTTATGTATTGCTCGATGGTTTGGTTAGTCCGTTCGGTCTGGCCGTCGGTTTGGGGTGATGGCTTGTAGATAACCAGAGGTCGATTTTGGCAATTTTACAACACCTTTTCCAGAATGCAGAGACAAACTGAGTTCCTCGGTCTGATATCAATATTGATGGGAACCCGTGTAGCTGGACAATCTGTTCCAAAAACACAGTAGCCAGAGTAGAAGCAGTTGGGAAACCTTTCAGGGGAATAAATTGGGCCATTTTGGAAAACAGATCTGCAACGACTAAGACGGTATTGTATCCGTTACAGGATTGAAGATCTGCAATAAAATCCATTGATAGCGTATGCCAAGTTGCTTGGGGTACTTCTAAAGGTTGTAGCAGACCTGCGGGACTTTGTTTTTGGGACTTGTGTTGTGCACAGGTGCCACAGGTCGCGATGAACTAGACAATGTCCTTTCGCCAAGTTGGCCACCAGTAATTTTTCTTTATTTTAGCTAGGGTTTTGGCTATTCCCGGATGCCCTTCTACTAATGAATCGTGATAGTTTGCGATGATTTGATTCTGTAATTTATTATCCGGGATGTAGAATCGTCCTTGGTAGTATGGTAGGTTGTCCACAATCATATACCGGTCTCCCTTCCCTAGCCATTTCTGTTGCGCTGGTGGACTCATCAAGTGTTGCAGGTCAGATTTTAAGTTGTCTAGAGTGGTGGTTGCGGCAATCATGCCTTGGATTCGTCCTTCAGGGATGATGGCCACGGGGTCTGGTGTAGTGAATGCCTCTTGTCCCTCACTCATGCGAGACAGGGTGTCCTCTTTTCCATTGCGTTCCCCTGGTCTATAGGTGATGACAAAGACGTATTCCTCAAAGAAGAGAGCCCAGCGGAGTTGGCGTGATGATTGCGCTTTAGCAGTCTTCAGATATTGTAGATTGCGATGATCCGTAACAAAGGTGACTGTATTTCTAGCTCCAAGAAGATAATGTCTCCAGGCTTTGAAGGCTGCTTTAATTCCTAGCAGTTCTTTATCAGTGATCGAATAATTCAATACAGGGCTGAAAACATGTGAGACCAGAATGCCACGGGATGCAACTGACCTGTTTCGGCATCTCGTTGTGACAGGACTGCTCCCATTGCTATGTTGGAAGCATCGGTTTCGACCATGTATGGTAGTTCTGGTCGAGGATGCCATAGAATTGGTGCTGTGGTAAATGCTTGTTTTAGCTGCTGAAAGGCTTTCTCTGCCTCTACGGACCAATTAAATTGTTTATTTTTCCATAGTAAAGAGGTGATTGGGTGGACGATCTGGGAGAATCCAGGAATGAACCGGTGATATAAGTTGGAGAACCCAAGTACACTCTGTACTCCCTTTATGGATGTCGGTGAGGGCCAGTTAAGGATAGCGTCTACCTTGCGCGTGTCCATGCATACGCCCCTTGGTGTGAGAATAAAGCTGAGGAATTCTACCTCTGTCACATGAAGGAAGCATTTCTCCAATTTGGCATATAGCCGTGTGTTGCCGCAGTTTCTCCAAATCTGCCCGGACATGGGTGATGTGGTCCTCCTTGGTGGTTGAATAGATAAGAATGTCATCAATATAGACAAGACCGCAGACGTCCAACAGTTCGCGGAGCCCGTCATTCATGAAAAATCGGAACGCCGCCGGGGCATTACATAGTCCAAAGGGCATAACCTGATATTCATAAAGGCCATATTTCGTGCAAAAGGCTGTCTTCCACTCGTCTCCTTTTTTGACTCTTACTAGATGGTAAGCGCCTCGTAAGTCTAGTTTTGTATATATTTGCACGTTTTTGACTTGATTCAAGAGCTCGGGGATAAGTGGTAACGGGTACCGGTGTTTTACTGTGATCTGGTTAGGTGCTCTGTAGTCAGTGCAAGTTCTCAGGTCTCTGTCCTTTTTAGGCACAAAAAAGAGGGGCGAGGATGCACGGGACTTGCACGGACGAATGAAGCCATTTGCCAGATACTGATCGAGGTAGGTGATTAGATGCTGGTTTTACTGTTCTGTTAGGGCATAAATCCGGCTGCAGGGAACTTGAGCTCCAGGTACCAGATAAATTTGGCAGTCATAGAGTCTGTGCGGAGGTAGGGTGTTCACTTGCTCTTTTGAAAGACATCTTGGTAATCCAGATATTCAGGTGGTAGTGTACTGGTGAGGCCCAGTATGGTTTCTTTCTTCGACAAACCTGGGTTGTTAATACCTTTTAACGAGAATCCCTTGCTATAACAGGTGTCGGCACAGTCTTGGGGAAAGGTCAGAACTTGTTTTACGCCAGTGAATCCTGGGATTGTAGGTCTCGAGCCAGGGCATTCCCAATATCATCTGGAAATGAGGAGCGCCGAAGAGATCGAAGGTGGTGTCCTCTTGGTGACCGCCCTGACACAGAAGCGTGACCTTCTCGGTGTAATGCATCACTGGGCCGGATGATAGCTGAGATCCATCAACTGCTGTGACGTTTTCCGAAACCTGCTTCTGTCGGAGAGGAAGGCCTATCCGGGTAGCCAGATCTTGGTCCATGTAATTTCCCACAGCCCCTCTCTCAATGTATGCCTCCAAGGCATGCATTTTCGACGGTTGCTTGTGGTTTACCAGGAGCACAGGGATGGCTAGATGTGAGGTCTGTATGGGTTCCTTTTCACCGCTTGAGTTGGAGTTTCCCAGAGTCCTGTTCTTCTTCACCCTTGTCCGTTGCTCCAACTGCCTTCCTGGGATGGTCTCACCGGGCATTCTCAGAGATAGTAACCTGCCTTACCACAGTACCAACAAAGCTACTGCTGTCTCCTTTTCTCCCTTTCTGCCTTGGTGAGTGGGCTCCGCAAGCCTCCGATTTGCATTGGCTCGGACTGATCGTGTGATTTGGTTTGATTCTCACGGGGTCACACATAGACCGACCGCCCCTCGGCCTTGGCCCGATCCATCTTCCGATCCTGCAATCTGTGATCGATGCTGCACTGTCAGGTCGATGTAGTCAGCACATCTTTCTGGGGGATTTACAACTTGGGCTAATACGTCCTTAAGTTCCCCTTGTAAGCCTCTGTAAAAGTGCGTAGCTCTTTTCTGCTCTGGCCAGTTAGTTTGTGCTATCAGACGATTGAAGGAAGTGATATATGTTAGTAGGTCTTGATTACCCTGCTGTAGTGATAACAGCTCATTGTCCAGAGCCCACCCTTGAGTATGCCATGCAAATAGTTTCTCCATTTCACGCTGGAAAACTCAGAAGTCTCGAAGCAAAGGATCATCTTGGTTTACAAAGGGTATTGACCAGTCCGCTGCACTACCTCCCAAATATGAGAGTACAAATGCCACTCTCGCTTGATCGTTGGGGAATGCCCCAGGTCTGCACAAGAAATGTAGGGAACATTGATTGATAAAGATGGTGTACTTATTCGGATCGCCTGTGAAGCATTCTGGCGGGGCCAGGACTACCCCCCTTGAAGAACCACCTGTACTGGCGTGGGCTGTGGAGGCACGGCAGAAGGGGCATACTCCGGCAGTGGGACCTGGCCTGCCTGTGGCTGGAGCATTTGCCTTGCTAGTTCATCTGTCTGCTCCCGGTTCACAATTAGATCCCTCCTTAGGGCATTGGTTTCCTGTCTTGAGGCATGAACTTCAGCCCGTAACTCTCTCAGTAATTGGGCCAACTGGTCAGTTTCAGAAGTTTCCATAACGCCCAGGCAGAGATTCAAAGAGGCTTCGTGTTCTGTTATGCTCACCTGGTCTCTGCGGAGGCATTGGGGCATGGCTGCAGCCCTCCCGGGGGTGAGGTCGCTCGGGTCTGACTTCGCCTTCTGCGTTTATGTGGTGACTGGTGGTAATAGTTGATGCTGCTTGGGACTACTCCTGCATGGAGAATAGGGGGCGTGAGTATGCCAGCTTGTGAGCCTGGTTCTCTCCCAGAACCCTTCTCCCAAACCATGGTACCCGTGGGATGCGCTGCCCCTGGAAAGCTCACCTGTTGATTAGCTTTGGCGAGCACTCCGTCCTGCTGCTTCTGGCAGGGGTGCTTCCTTCATTGGTCCCTTGCATGTGGTAGTCCTGCCCAGCTGTGACTAATTCACTATACTTCAGGTAAAGGTTCCTGTTTGCCTTTGTCTTTCCTCGTCTGTTTTTGTTGATTTGTAAAGTTTGTTGTCTTGTATTGCTGTCTGTTCCACTTTTGATGTTTTCTCTTTTGCTTTCTTCCCTTGCAGGTGATGTTGCTGGTCCGGCAGAAGCTGCAGAGCTCGAGGCAGAAGCTGGAGGGAATGAGGGACGAAGCTGCAGCGGTACAGTAGCTGGTAAATTGTTAACTAGGGGGCGTGCAGGATCAAATGTGGCGCGGTCCTAGGACGGATGTTCTAACCTTGTCTTTCTTCTTCTTCACAGGGTCCGTGTTCGTGAATACGGCACCGGGATCAAGATCACTGGATGTCAGGAGATGAGTTTGCAGATGAAGCGATGAAGCACCGGTTTCCTGGAGGTGAGTATGCAGGAAAATGCCTGGTTTCAAAGTTAAGTAAACTGGTCCAAGCGGCGGTGAGCGTCACGTAGCACGAGAGTGCACAGTAACGCGAAGCACCAGCCTTAAGGATGGAGCAGTTTATATAGCTGAGCTTCTGATGCCATGCCCACCAGGTTCAGCCTGCCTGCCACACCTGATGAGTCAGCACCTGAACACCAGGCCTAGGGAGCCACACCCGATGAGTCAGCACATGGGGATGTTCTCTGGAATAAAGGCTTTCAGCACCTGGAAAGTTCTTGTAAAATAAAAGCACTCCTGCACTGAAATAAAGTGTTCCTGCTCACATCTCTATATGAGGCTGTTGCGAAAGGCGCCAGGACTGAGTCCAGCCAGGGCCCCTGTGTTCATGAGTCCCAAAGGGACATAAGTGAGTCAAGTGACCCATTACCCCCATCACTAGATGGTGTGGTTTTTGTGTTCTGGGGCCTGTGGCCATGACATCACCCTCTACTATGCAGCAGCATTCATTTGGGCAGGGGACTTTAATTGTACATTGAACCCGCTTCTGGACAGATCGGATGATAACTTTAACAGGCCGGCACAAAGACGCTGAAAAAGATCCTAGACCTGCTGGAGTTGGAGGATGTCTGGAGGACGCTACATGCGGACAAAAGAGGATATTCTCTTTACAGCGCCCCACACGGTACGTTTACACGTATAGATTACATTTTTATGGGTACAGAAACACTAGGGGAATAAACCAACGCACACCTTAGGGTCAGAACACTCTCAAACCACGCCCCACTGACTGCAGCATGGGCCTATACACACAGAAAGGCCTCAATACCAACCTGGCAGCTGAGGGCAGAGGCATTACTCAAGGGGGACGTTCAAGCGTATCACCAAGACACAATAGAAGACTATTTTCAGATCAACACAAGTAGCGTAGACAGCTTGGCAATGGTGTGGGACGCCTTCAAGGTGATGGTCCGGGGAGCAGCGACTGGGAAAACAGCTGGACTTAAAGGGAGGGCTCTCGTGGAACTAGGGGAGATTGAACAGGATATAGAAAGGGAGGAAACACAGGTGGGCTTGCTGAGAGTGGAACCACTCAAACTCGTCTCCCTTAGGATAAAGTGTAATGCTGCCTGGGAGAAGCTGGGGAACCTAAATTATGGGAAATACACGCAGAGGCTACATGCAGAGGGGTACAAGCCGGGTAGGCGGTTAGCCTGGCTGCCCAAGCAAGAGGTTAGAAAAGACCCAATAAATGTGATTAGGGATAACAGTGGGGAAGAGGTCAGGACGCAAGAGGGAATTAACCAGGTATTTTTCGGATTTTTATGAGTTCTTATATTCGAGCACTCGAGAAGCAAGTAGGTCGGATATTGTCGACGCCCTGGATCAGATCGTCCTTCCGCACTTTGATGAAGAACAGGCTCAGATAGTTGGGGCCCCCTTAGCAGAGGAGGAACTAGACGCAGTGGTAGACAGCCTCCCGATGTCCAAGACTCCGGGACCAGACGGGCTCCCCAGGGAGTTCTACAAGAACTATAAAACCACCCTAGCACCCAAGCTGCTGGATGTGTACGAGGAAGCACTCGAGAGGCACCACTTACCTGACAGGATGCTAGAAACCCTGATAATCCCGATTCTCAAACCAGTAAAGTTTCCCCTGGACTGCGGCTCTTACAGGCCAATCTCCTTGATCAATCAAGACCACAAAATTCTGATGGCGGCCCTCACAAACAGGCTTACACGGGTCATACATACGTTAGTACATCCTGATGAAAGGGGCCATGTCCCGGGGCGCACTACGTGGAACTTACGGAGGCTGCATCATGAAGTCAACGTAATGAATAACGGACACGGAGAATACGCATTCGCATCTTTGGACGCCGTCAAGGCTTTCGATTCTGTGAACTGGAATTGGCTGCTCAGCATATTAGGTCACTTTGGCATAGGGGAGGGATTCCTCCGATGGATGAGGTTCCTAAAAGACCTGAGGGCGAGAGTCAAGACGGGAAGACATATTTCAGAAGCCTGGTGGATACATAGGGGCACAAAACAGGGTTGCCCACTGACCCCGATGCTCTATATATTGGCCTTGGAGCCATTGGTGGTCTTTTTGCAAGCAACATATGCAGATACAGGGATTCAAATAGACAACATTACACACTTAGTCTCACTTTACGTTGATGACCTGCTTCTATTTGTTATGAACACAAGAGAGAACCTCCCCGATCGGCTCAAAGCAATAGACGCATACGTCAAGCTGAGAAAAACCCACCCTGTACCCCCCTGGTAGAACTCAGACAAGTCCCCGTAGAACAATTACCGAACCTAGGCCTCGTGTGGGCACCACCCACCTTTCCTTATTTGGGCATAGGCATACACCACAACCCCCGGATACGCACAAAGCCAACACACAAGTAGCCTGTCATGATTCCTGCCCCTCATGTCCCCAGCCCTCCAAGATGTCAGGCTGGAGCCAGGCCACGATCACCTACATGGCACTCAAGGGCCTCTCCATCCCTCCAAAGACCCACTTGGAGTCAGACGTGGCGCTTGTGGCACCAGACTCACTCACTCCCACAGGATAACATTGGGGATTGGACTTGTAGTGCATTGATGGGAACAAGATGGATGCCCCCACATATTTCAGTTCCCAGAACTGCATGTGCAGTCTAGTCTTTTGGGTGTGGTTCAGCCCAGAGACACCTGCGATACCCAGAGACTATTTAAGCCACGCCCAGGCTGAGAAACATGCTTTGTGTTTTCTACACCTGCAGCGTGACACTCACCGTGTTCTGATCGGTCTCCAGTAGGCCTGCATCTTTCTTCTGCGCTCAGCTCCTGCAAGAACAAGAACACCGTTAGGAACAGCCTTACCTTGCGGCGCTTCTGCCCATCATTCATCGCTTCTTCTGTTCTGCGGGCATCTTCGGCGGTGTCATTCCCATCCCGGCACGCCGCTTCCTAAGGAAAAGGGAAAAGAAAAGAAAAAAGGCATTAGTAAGCATTCAGCAAATCTTTGCTTATTTTTAAAGACCATACGAGCTTCAAGCGCTTACCTGAATCCCAGCCGCTCTGGGGAAACTCTTTCTCCGGAACTTCTCATCCATCTGCAAGAGGGAAAAGACTTTCCAGGTTAGCGTGGAAACATCTAGAGGCGCCACATATCGCGCTTACTCACCGCATTTCTTCTTCATAACCGGCATCCAAACTGAAAACGTCGCGGCACCTAAAAAGACACAGAAAAAGAACTCAGTTCAATACAAATACGAAAGGGTCGCATCGCGCATCGTGCTCTCACTCACCTTCAGCGCTACTCATCTCAGCAGCACGTCACCATCCCCGGACGCCGGCCATCATCTAAGGAAGGAAAGGAACGAAGTTAGAGAACTGTTCAAAAGACTCATTATACTTACCTGTCGGACCCTTGCCAGTGAAGTAACTAGGCAGCAATGAGCCCGCATCAATCAACGTGCCCCTGCGCTGAAAGCAGGAAGGAGAGCACACTTTACAAGAAAACAAGGTGAGCTGTGGATCAAAGGGAAGGGTTGGACCCCGGGGAAGAAGGGGTTCAAGCACACAGAGACAATAGGGAGTTAAACTCTACCAATCCTGTGTTTCAGGCCCAGGATCCAGTCGAGTAGACTCCAGGGAAGGGTTTGAGGTTGTAAGAGGTCAGAACAGGCTGAGTGATGTCCCCGTGGATACCAGGTGAGCGTTACATAGCCTTAGATAAAACAGCGAAGACTATGGAGTTCTGGAGGACACTGCCACTGGGGATGATAGGGAGGGCAGTCTGTTATACTACTTTACGAATATACCCTAAAACATGCCTGGGACATTCTTTAAGAAATTGAACACGATAGTGTGAGAATTTCTATGGGGAGGGGATGAGGAACAGACTAGCTCTACACATTCTACAAAGGGACTACCACTCAGGGGGAATCAAAATACCAGATTACGAGAAGTACTACCTGGCTGACCAGCTACACTATGTGGTCCGATGGTTAGAAGATGACACTTCCATAGACTCACTACTATTTCAATCTGCACTACAACACTGTTAACTACGAGAAATCATCTGAATGGAGAACTCCCGAAACAAAACCCTGCCCACCCTGGTCAGACTGGGGTTGATGCTATGGAAGAAGGCGTGGAAGATCCAAGGAATCCAAGACCCATGCTCCTTGTAAATACCCTTGGCGGGGCTGGTTAGCACTCGGCCGGACGCACTGGCTACGTATGGAAGATACTGGGAAGCCAAGGGAGTGGCACAGGTCAGAGATCTGTGGAAGGACGGGAATTGGGTCGCATTCGACACCCTGACGGAAGAATATGGAATACATACAGGCCACTTCATGCTGCATAACAGCATGTTCCAAAAGATGCGAAGGAGATGTCCGGAACTCACTGAGGAGGAAGAATTGAAAGACGATTTAGACACATGGTACGATATTTTGGAAGGGCGACACATGACGTCCAGAATTTATGAACAGCTCATGAAAAACTGTAATACCAAAGAACTGCAAACACGTGAGAAATGGGAGTCTGAACTCCAGAGGACCTTTACTGACCAAGAATGGCAGAGGGTCCTAAGATACACAAAAAAGCTCTCCAGAAATGCAAGATTCAGGCAGACTCAGATTGATGTCACACACCGGGCATACGTCAACCCACAAAGATTATCCAGAAAGGGGAACAACGACACTCAAAGCTGCCCCAGATGTGCTGCAGAAAATGTAGACATGCTCCATATGTTCTGGACATGCCCAGTGGTAATGACTTTCTGGGAGGGCATCAAGATAAGAGCAACAGCAGGCGGAATGCAGATGCAGGAATGGATGCCGGAATCCTACCTGCTGCAACTGTTCCCTAGGGGAAATAAACAAAGGATGCACATAGCCAAAATGAATGACCTGATGTGCATCCTGGCAAAGCGCCAGATTGCTATGGCATGGAAGAACGAGGCAGGACCCAGCATCGATGCTTGGTTGGCCGACCTGAACGGGTGGTCATTAGCAGAGACAACGGTATGGACTGCAGTACAAAAAGGATTAAGGGAGAGCAGTGATAAGATAGTGGCCTGGAATGCTCTGGTATAGGACGTGTTGGCCCCCAGGGAAGAACGTGACACAGTGGACCCGAGTGAGGCAGAGAATGTGGACGAGAATCCGACAGACTGAGGAGAAAGCCCCAACAGAGACGCCTAACTAAGCAAGGATATGGTTTGGACAATGGACACCTAAGCTAGGAAACGGACACAGAGTCGCCAGAGGCGACCACAGAACTGTGTACATGAATGAGAGGAAGCGCGAGGACTCCCCCCAAGAAGTGCCATTTCAATGTTAAATTATTTGTTGTTTGTTGATGAATGTTGTTAAAACATAATAAAGAGTTTTTTTTTAAAAAGTTACTTATCCCTTGTAACCTTCTTTCGACTGGATGTTCCTCCCACGTATTCCTCATCGCCCTCCCAACCTACCCCACTGTAGAACGTCCAAGCTTTGGGCTTTGCACTCTTTTAAGGTCTGATAATTTAAAGAGGCACTTATCAAGGCGGGCAATTCTGCATATGGTGGTAAAAAAACAGAACTGAAGCCAACGGGTGCTGCACGTGGTATATGTACACGACGATGATGTCAGCCGAGATGGAAGCCCTCGAGAAGCATTGAGTCGACCGACTCGACGCACAGCGCCCTTTGCAGCGAAAAAGGAATTCTCAAGCAGCTAAAGCTGGAAACCAAGTTATCATAAGATGAGAAATAGGTGGGAGGAACATCCGGTCGAAAGAACATTACCAGGGGTAAGTGACTTGTTCTTCTTGTTCACTCAGGTTATCAACTTTCAAGACAATCTTTCTAGTGGCCATCACTTCTGCTTGCAGAGTGAGTGAGGTACAGGCTCTATCATGTAAACCTCCTTTCACTACATTTTCTAAGGAGAAGGTAGTCTTGAGTGTTCGCCACCCCTTCCTTGCTAAGTTGGTGTCTGAAGTTCTTCTGACACAAAGGATTACCTTGCCAGCATTTTAGCTACTTCCGAATCCTTCAAAAGAGGAAGAGAGGTTGCACAGACTTGACCCAAGGAGAGCTCTACATTTTTACATTGGCCGATTGCCAAATGTCAGGCAAGACGATCAACTCTTTGTTGGTGACACTGGACACAGACGGGTTAGGCTGTGACTAACCAAACCTTGTGACGCTGGATCATTCTGTGCATTTCAGAATGCTATTCTTTGGATGGGAAAGATGTTCCATAAAAATCAAAGGGCACATTCTACCGGAGGAGTGGCGACCACATAGGCTATGCAAAGGAGTGTACCGGTGCCCAACATTTCCAATGCCGCAACTTGGTCATCAATACACACCTTTTCAAAGCACTCTGTCTAGACACCTTGTCGGGTCGCTAGGTTTTGGAAAGCTGTTTTACACAGTTTGAATCAGTAAAACAAAATCCACTGGTCCCACCTTCATTTACACACTGCTATGTGAATCTATCAAAGATGAGGAATCCGTGAGAGGACATAATCCATAAGAAGAACAAATTACTTACCTATGGTAATGTTCTTTCTTCCCATGGATTCCTCATCACCCTTCCAGCATACCCCTCTGACTGTGGGGTGAATGTATTAGGCACACTTCTCTCTTTCAACGCCCATGTGGGTTTTTGTAACCCTCCAGGCGACTATGCAGAAAGAGGGAAAACCTGGAACTGAGTCAACGGGCGCAGTCCATGCTATTTATATCAATGTCACATCCGAGCATGGGAATGGAAGCCGCCGAGGGACATTAATTCGCCGTCACACAACACCCTCTCCTGTCAAAAAGGTTTCTAAAAGCTGCAAGCAGGATATGGGCTTATCAAAGATGAGGAATCGGTAGGAGGAACATCTAGTAGAAAGAACATAACCAAGGGTAAGCCATTTGTTCTTCATCTTCCCATTAGCTTCTTTAAGATATGTGTCTTCTATTAATATCCATAATTTGATTATAGCAACCGTAAGAGTGAATGTGTTGCCCTTTAGGCAGTAAAACCAAAAGTAGGGAGTTCTTATCATGTCCAATGTATGTGCCAAATTATTAAGGTATATGCAATATAGGTCTATAATACATGGCAGCCTGCAATATCCGTATACATGCCTGTAAATAATGTTCTTATTGCACGCTGGTTGTCGCATCACAACTGACCTGTAAGAAGAAAATTACATCATAACTGTTCTGTAATCTACATGTTAACACTTAATTTAGCACAAAATGAAAGTTTTTCCAACACATTTTATTAAACTGCTTAAACTATGTTTCGAATGGATTGTGTCCTCCCACGTATTCCTCATCTTATGATAACTCGTTGTCTCCAGCTTCGCTGCTTCGGAAAAAAAATTCTCTCGGCAGAGGGCGCTGTGCTCGAAGTCGTGGCGTCGATTGTCCCTCGACGGACTCCGTAATCTGTCGACGTCACCGATGGTATAAATAGCTCGAGCCACGCCTGTTGCTTCAGTTCCGTTTTTCACGCTTCGCTGTCGAGAACGGCGCACTTCAGATTTTCTGTGAAGAAAATGTCGTCATCTTCAACTCCTTCAAAACCCAAGACTGGGTTCAAGAAGTGTGTAGATTGTGGATCAAAAATGTCAGTCACGGATCCCCACCGGGTTTGTCTCTGGTGTCTCGGTTCCAGTCACCGAACCGACGACTGCGGTTCCTGCCAATCCATGACCGAGAAAGCTCTTCGTGAGAGGAGAGGTAAACTGTTGGTGGGGAGGGAAGCCTCTAAGAAGGCTACGTCTAAAAAACATAAGAAAGCGACTGATTCAAAGGAATCAGATCGCCATAGGCACTCCAAGAGATCTCGATCTAGGAGTGGATCGAGACACTCTTCGTCATCGTCTAAAAAAATGAAGAGGAGACATAGATCTCCCTTATCATCTTCTTCTTCAGAGTCGACCGAAGAAATTCGATGTCCGACAAAATCGGATTCTCCCAGTAAATGGGAAGAATTCTATAAAAAGATGATGGAGCTTTTCGAGAACGTGGCACCGACCCCCTCGAAAGAACCTTGAAAAAGCTATACCCCTAAGGTTGCCCCATTGGACGACAAAGGGAAGTCCAAGACTACAATGGTAAAAACCAGTAGTGTCGAGGATACTAAAAAAACTCGAGTCGACGCCAAGCCGTCGAAGACTCTTCGAGAGTCGAGCACTTCTCCGGTACCATACAAAAAACACAAGTCGCCGAAGGCTTCGACGACTTCATCGATGCCGTCGGCGTCGACCGTTTCGGAACCAAAACCAAAAACATCCTCGACGCCCGTGTCGAAGTCATCTTCGAAGTCATTGAAGACTACTTCGACAACTTCGAAGGATTTATCAATCCCTTCGACGCGTATGGTAGAAGAAGAAAGGAGATTCACTCCTTTGCCCAGGTCAGACTTTTTTAAGTCCATGTCCTCAATTTATGAGGAATCTGGCTCAGAAGAAGACGAAGTTACTCTTTTTGGAGTTTCTTTTGGCTCAAAGCAAGTTTGTGAGGAACTTATTCACCAGAATTCTAGAATGAGAGACCTGAGTGATACTCTACATTCTGCTAGTGGAATTGACACCTCCCCAGAATTATAGTTTGCCAGACCTGATCCTGCAGAGCATGCAGATGCTGGGTGCAGGGGTCTTATGACCAGAGTAATAGAATATATGGGTTGGGGTAACACTTCACCCGTTTTTTAACAGGATGAAATGACGGATATAATTGTCAGAGGGCCTCAAAAAGATCCAGTTCTTCCCTTTCACAGGGCTCTTCAGAAGACGGTGGAGAAAAACTGGGATAGACCTGAGAGTATTGCTGCTGCAGATAGCACTTTTCCCAAAAAATATAGACCAGCTGGAACGGATCCTGAATACTTAAATAAGCATCCGACTCCAGAAAGTCTAGTCATTCAGGCAGCATCTACATCAAGACAGACTGCATATCCCACTATTCCTCCAGATAGAGA
The DNA here is from genome assembly GCF_040938575.1 of Ambystoma mexicanum. Lineage (NCBI taxonomy): Eukaryota > Metazoa > Chordata > Amphibia > Caudata > Ambystomatidae > Ambystoma > Ambystoma mexicanum. The sequence continues at coordinate 83,267,808 of NC_090941.1, forward strand.
GGATAAAAAAGTTGACGCATGAGCACGTAAAGTTTTCACGTCAGGCAAATCGACAAATGTCACCTGTACCCTGGCCAGGTTTACCCATACCCTGTGGGACTGTATTTCGGCGGCGGCTGATCATATTCCGGAAGGCGAGGAAAGGGAAGGTGGGAAGGAGGCAATGGGGGAATGTCTCCAGTCTGGACTGGATACTGCTGATAGTATCAGCAGGTCCATGGCTGCAAGCGTTGTGCTATGCAGATTTGTGTGGTTGAAGAAGTCGGGGTTTGCACCAGACGTGCAAGCCAGACTCCTTCACATGCCCTTTGATGGCTCGAGGCTGTTTGGCAGCAAGGCTGATGAAAGCCTAGAAAAACTTCAGACCTCAAAAGTGGCCGCTAAATCGCTTAGCGCCTCCATGCGCCAGCCTCTAAAACCCTATTCCGGCTCATCTTCCTGGAGGGGTTGTTCTTTTTGATACTACTCCTCTTTTGGTAGAGGAAGAGGACAGGCTTCTCAAAGGGGCAAAAGAAACTTCCCAGTGGAGCACGAGGAAGAAGTGCAAAATCAGCCTCAGAAGGGGCATCTGTACCCTCAGCCACTCCTGCAGCCGCCTCCAAATCCCTCTGAGACCTTGTTACACAAAACACCAGTGGGAGGCAGGATCTCTCAGCATCTGAAAGAATGGCGGGGCATTGCCTCAGATGCTTGGGCACTGGAAACAGTAGCCCAAGGTTACTGTCTCCCCTTCCTAAAAAGGCCTCAGGTGCAAAATCAGCCTCAGGAGGGGCATCTGTACCCTCAGTCTCCCCTTCCTAAAAAGGCCTCATCCACCGGGAGCCAACTCTGTAAAAACTCCAGATCCGCTCCTGTTGCAGGAAATTTTAACTCTGCTATAGAAAGGTGCCATAGAACTGGTACCTGTAGCGGAGAGGAACAGGGGTTGGTACTCCCCATATTTTCTCATTCCAAAAAAGGACGGAGGACTGAGACCCATCTTGGACTTGAGAAACTTGAACAAGTTCCTCAGGAAGGACAAGTTGAAGATGGTGACTCTTTCTCAGATCCTTCAGGCTCTCCAACTCCAAGAGTGGTTGGTATCATTGGACCTTCAGGATGCTTACTTTCATGTGCCAATCCATCCAAAGCACAGAAAGTACCTGAGGTTCGCGATTGGCAATTCTCATTATCAGTTTCGAGTTCTGCCATTCGGGTTGACCTCCGCCCTGAGGGTTTTCACCAAACTGTTGGTGGTTGTGGCAGCGAGTCTCAGGAGAGGAGGTATTCACATATATCCCTACCTGGACGACTGGTTGATCAGAGCAATTTCCCCAGAACAAGCTCAGGAACATCTTTCGATCACCTGCCACTTCCTCCACAAATTGGGCTTCTCCCTCAATTTCAAGAAGTCCCACATGATACCATCCCAGAAGCTCCAGTTTATCGGAGCAGTCTTGGACACTTCCTCGGGAAAAGCCTCGCCTCCCGAAGTGAGAGCTCTCCACATCCAGCAGATGGTGTCAAAATTCCAGAATGCCCAACGTCTACCGGCCTTCGATTTTCTCAGGTTGCTCGGCCTCATGGCATCCTGCATTTTCCTAGTACCAGAGGCCAGGTTGAGAATGAGATCCCTTCAATGGGCACTCAGAACTCAGTGGTCCCAGTTCTCAGGGAATATGTCAGATCTTCTGCAAGCCCCGAGCGCAGTTGCTCAGGATCTTCTATGGTGGGCTTGTAACAACAACATTCTCAAGGGAGAGTCTTTTTGGCAACCATGGCTGGAGATAACAGTAGTCATGGAGGCTTCACTCACGGTGTGGGGAGCACACACCAACGATCTGACAATCAGTAGTCGTTGGTCTCCATCGGAGTCCAAACTACACATCAACCTTTTGGAGATGAGGGCAATCAGACTAGCGCTGAAGGCCTTTCTGCCCTCTGTACAGGGAAAGAATGTCCTGATAATGACGGACAATACAGTGGCAATGTACTACCTCAACAAGAGAGGAGGTGTAGGGTCACTACCACTGTGCAGAGAGGCAATGCAGCTCTGGTTCTGGGCAATGAAAGAAGGAATCTCTCTATCAGCAATTCACCTAGCCGGAGAGAAGAACACAGCGGCAGACGCTCTGAGCAGGCAGAGTTCAGTCTCCCACGAGTGGGAGTTGGCTCAGGAAGTCCTTCTGGAGATCTTTGCCCTTTCGGGAACCCCTCAAGTGGATCTGTTCGCCACCGCGATCAACCGGAAGTGCGATCAGTACTGCTCAAGGGAATTTCCTCAAAGAGGAGATCTGGGAGACGCATTCGTAGTGGAGTGGATGTTTCCGCTGCTGTATGCGTTTCCCCCAGTCCCTGTGATTCCTCAAGTAATCAGGAGGTTGAGAAAGTTCAGGAAAACCATGATCCTAATTGCCCCGGATTGGGCCAGGAGGACGTGGTACCCGGACCTTCTAGACATGTCCATCTGCCCTCCAATACGTCTTCCGCAAAGAGAGGATCTTCTCTCGCAAGAGGAAGGTCGGGTTCTCTGTCCAGAGGTCAAGACACTCAACCTTCACGCATGGTTTCTGAGAGGTTGAGATACAAGGATTGGGATCTTCCGGATGATGTAATGGAAGTCTTGCTTTCGGCCAGAAGGCCAGCAACAAAATCTTTGTATCGATGCGATGTCGCTGGAACAGGTTTAGTAACTGGTGCAAAGATAAGGATGTGGACCCTTTTCAATGTGGCACTCCAGTAGTGCTCTCTTTTCTATTATATCTAGCCAATCTGGGGCTCCAGATAGGAACAATCAAAGGATACCTTGCTGCGCTGTCCATTTTCAAGCGCACCTCGGAAGAGGTTTCATATTTCAAAATACCACTAATAATTCAATTCTTAAAAGGACTTACTAACGTATACCCTCCAATACCTTTTCATGTGCCAACTTGGGACTTAAATTTAGTATTAAAATTCTTGACTTGCATACCTTTTGAACCTTTGCACTCATGTCCATTGAGGCTTTTAACACTAAAAACTGTCCTTCGTGTGGCCCTATCATCAGGTCGCAGGGTTAGTGAACTTCAGGCTCTCTCATGCAGACCACCATATACTATTTTTTATAAGGATAAGGTAGTCCTTAAAGTTAAACCTTCATTCTTACCAAAGGTAGTTTCGGACTTCCATTTGTCACAAAAAATAGTACTACCAACTTTTTATCCTCCTCCTCATTTGGGCAAGGAAGAGGAGAGACTGCACAGACTAGATCCCAAGAGGGCTCTTAGTTTTTACATCTCAAGCATGTCTAAATTGCGACAAGATGACCAACTATTTTTGGGTTATACTGGTCATAAACTAGGCTTATCTGTAACAAAACAGACCATATCCCGCTGGATCATCTTAGCCATAATTGAATGCTACAGATTAGCGGGAAAAGACCCACCAGATGGGCTTCGTGCCCATTCTACAAGGCGAATGGCTGCTTCTGCGGCTCTAAAGAGGGGAGTCACGGCAGCAGATATTTGTGCAGCTGCAACTTGGAAAACAATGCATACTTTTGTCAAGCATTACTGCTTGGATACTGCCTCCTCCAATGAGGGATTATTTGCCAAGGCAGTTCTGCATTCTGTTCACGAAAACTAAAACTAGTACTCCCGCCTCCAAAATTGTCACTGCTATGGGAGTCTATCATAAGATGAGGAATACGTGGGAGGACACAATCCATTCGAAGAACAAGTTACTTACCAACTGTAACGTTCTTTCGACTGGATGTTCCTCCCACATATTCCTCATCGACCCTCCCATCCTCCCCACAGTACAGTTTATGTTTTCTTACACTTTCCTCTCACGATGAGTGCATCAGTTATGGGGCACGCCTGGGTGTTCCTCCTATATGTTTCATCGAAAAAACAGAACTGAAGCAACGGGCGCAGCTCAAGCTATTTATACCATCGGTGACGTCGACAGAATACGGAGTCCGTCGATGGACAATCAACGCCACGGCCTCGAGCACAGCGCCCTCTGCCGAGAGAATTTTTTTTCCGAAGCAGCGACACTGGAGACGAGTTATCATAAGATGAGGAATACGTGGGAGGAACATCCAGCCGAAAGAACGTTACAGTGGGTAAGTAACTTGTTCTTCTGCAACACAGTAGGAGCTGCATTTTTAAATCCAGATTCTATATTGATTATATGTATCAGTAAATGGGAGATTTCTTTCTTTATATTAATTAAAAGACAAGGTATTGAAGGGAATGACAGTGTGTGGCTTTGTCTTGATACGGAATAAAATACCCCCTACCATACGTAAAAAGGATATTGCAAGTCACCTTGGAGTTCCGTGACCTTATAAAGGAACTCCGTCTTCAGTGTTGTTCCTCTATTTGGTCAGGCAACTCTTTGATGCCTTGCATTATCCTTTTAATGTACGATAGGTGGTACATTATCTCATATATAAACTTATCACATAACGTTAAAAGATGTCTCCTACATTCTAAAATGGAGTTATGCAGATCAGATTCGGGAAGACCTTTTGTCCTTTGAAATACCCTGCACAACCGTGTCCATGCCACTCATTTTCAAGTTAGCAGGATCACCATGTACCCTATTGTGAGTCAGCCATTTTGGAAAGCTTGGGCTAGCTACTGTAGAGAATACTCACACGGAAAGTAGCGTTTGCAAATGTTGTGGGGTCCAGTCCAACTAATCAGAGTCCTAGAGTGATGATATATATTGCTTATTTTCATTTGAGCCATGACTCGTTTGCCTGTGACTGCCTCCTCTTCTCACAAGCACCTACCTAGAGAGGCTACTACTTGCACATCACATTACGTAAAACTTCATTTGCAGGGGTTCCCCATTCACATTACCTTCATACCTACATGTGCCCTTCATTTACTCCTACACTGCTTCATTCATACTGCCACAATATGGGCACACTGATATATGATATGTACTCATACCTTGCCTCCTGATGTGGTTTAGCCTCTGTGACCTTATTCCTCGAGAATCTTGCATGAGCCTTGCTGGCTTCTCATCCACTCTACAGCTATGGTTTACTGACTTTTGGGTCTTTTCCCTATGCAATATTGTTTCTGGTTTGCTGTGCCTCTGCTTACACCTTTTTCTTATTGGGGCACCTCTATTATTTTACTGCCAAAAGGCACTTGAGCTCTCCTAGTCTTTCAGTGCACTTATGCTTTATTGTCCTTGGCTCATCGCCACCTTCCCAGTCCTCCCGGTATGAATGCTCCAGTAACTATGACCTTTATATGTAGATCCCTCTCACTACATTTGTCTTTAACCGACCATGGGCCCCCCTTCATTTTGAGGTGACGAAGCATTCCGTGTACTGCTGATGGCACTATGTAAATTAATGAATAAATACAGCATATACAGAAAGATTCCCTTGAACATGAGGAACAGTGCTCCCATAGACAAAGTAAGCGAGTGGGTGTTTGTTTGGCCCTGACTACTGGGTCAATAACTTAATTGCCATGTCACTATTATAACTGATTTCCGGTGTGGGAGGTGATTCTAAGCCTCGCATACTGCCTAAGCTGAGTCGGGAATGAAGAAAAGGTGTTTCCCTTTGAGTCCACCTCGGAAAACCCGCAAAGAAGGGCTTCCGATAACCATACCCTGGCTATGGGAGTTTCCTGGTCTGTGGAGTAGATCAGATTTGAAGCAAAAGAGGTTGAGGTGCTCTCTGCATTGTAAACATGTCCACCCTACTAGGCTGCGCCATCCCCTGGCGAGGCTACATAGAGGAATAGGTGACCACACAGCCTGGAATCCTGCAACTGCATGTGTAGATAGATGCATGTGTGGTCAGGACAACACACCCTTACCAATCGCGGTTTAATAATCAAGCTGTTAATTCCTGAGTTAGGAGGAGGCCTGACTGTGCTATCAAGTGGGAAGACTGTTACACCATTAGTGATCTGTGAGTGCAGTGTTCGCTCATAGATAAAACTAGTTACAGAAATGATTAACTACTTCTTAAGCTGCAATTAACATGTTGCCCTGTAGATGTTTTGGACTACGTCTTCCATGATCCTGCAACATTGACTGTGCTAATGGCTTCCCCTTTCTACTTGTCCCTGATCATCGTGTGGGAGGTGCACCAATCTGACATTATTCACTGAGAAGGATAAGTGATAGTGTCTGTATCGATCATTGCTGATGGTAGGGATGTTGTCCAAGTCTGGGTCACAATCAACATCAAGAATGGCACATTAGGCACTATTGCTTTGGACAGAGCTACTTAAACCAAATTATCTCTTCCACCCAGTGCAGAATCATGAAACATAAGACTCAGAAAAGACATGAGTGCCCAGCTTGAGAGCACTGCCACCCCTGTTGAATCCTGGGATTCTGAGCCTTTCCCCGAGTCCATGGAAAGTCCAGCTCCTATTGACCCCTCTCAGTTGAGAGAGAGCATTACTGAATTGCAGATTGTGGACCTACCAGAGGCATTTCACAGATCGCCATGTATGACTGCCAGCCTAGTCCAGTGCTTGGAGCAGCAGAACTATGGAAACTCCTGCTTTCCTAAGCCTCAAAACAAACTTTTTCCTTAGGGTACTGCAGAGTGCCGTCACTTCTGCTAATGAACTGACTGTTCATGCCAGTTAAACGGTGGCCGAGTTTGCTGAGTGAGTGGCTGAACCACATTATCATGAAAAGAACTTCTCAGGTCGGACATTTTGGAGTGAACAACTAAGCTAATGGAGACCCAGGCTGCGAATGACTGGTATGCCAGTTACCCCAAGATGCTCAGTGTCTGTTACATCCTTAGCTGAGATGACTAAGAGCCTGTTGAAGGGGCCCAATCCAGCTGTTCAGAGTAAGCGTGTGCTATGATGGCCAGCCAACTGCAGCATCACTTTGGCTGCAACCACCATTTACAGGCCATTTCCTTACCTGCTTTTAATTAAGTCTGAACTTGGCTCAGCTTCCCATCCGTATCAGTGCTAGGCTGAGAAGGAAGAGGTCCACTGCCTCTGAATGTGTCACAAGAGAAGTACCTGACAATAGTACTGGAGTAGGTAATCGGTGAACCCAATAAGCCTCCTGTTCTGACTGATTTTGCAGGATGTTGTTTGGATGGTCCCTCAAAGGAGTGCAGCCTGGTCCATTGGGGGCGGGGGTTAAGGGGTGGCACACATATGCATCCTCCAGCAGTAGTCTCTTGGATCTAAAAGCTTTTGTACTGAAGGTGGGTTTCCTATGTATTCAGTACCGTGCCAGTGAACTACATTGGTTCGTGTTCTGGGAGTGCAGCTGAGTTGCAGTCACCTACCAACTGACAGCATGCCATAGAAGACATCTTGGTAGCCACGAAGAGCAGGGATGTTGTGTTGGATCTCGCCTAGTGAATGCCCCACGCCTCTGTGTGTGCTGTGCCCGACTGATGAGTATCAGCAGAGCAGAGAAGCTGGTCCTTCGATGGATGCAGGAACCTTGGTGTTTTCGTTAACTAAGGCTCCTGAATTGGGCATTGAAATGGTAGAAACAGAACAAGATTTTTGGTTGCAGGACAAAGTATGAATCCTTACCCACGAGAACCACTAACAGATTAAGCCCTAGGTTGGCGCATTAACCAGACACTTGAATTTGAAAGGGGAGGTGAAGTATTCAGTTTGACGGTTTGCAAATCCAAAAGAGACTTGTAATTCTAGCGCATTGACAATAGTCCTTCAGGCCGCATCCCGAGAAGGACTTTGACCCACAAAGTTGCTACATCCTCAACACGAACTAATTTCAATAGGAAGGCAGAACTGTGTTGCAGATAGTGCAAGTTGGATTCATCCGCACAAGACTGCTTTCTCTTTGTGCCTGTCATTGTTTGTGGCATTTTATCCTATTAAAATCGTAGTAACGTGTCAGATATGATGCTATGTATTAACCACTTGTTCGGGATACAGGCTGCTTGTTATATTAATGCAGTGGTCTTCAAACTTTTTTGGCCTGGGCACCCCCTGAGCAAGTTTGAGCAGGCCCGGCCCCCCCAAAAGTGTCAGATGGACATTATGTAGAAATCGCTATGAACTTTTGCGTGCCGTCACCGCACCCTACTCCCAGTACAGACCCCGAGCTCTCCCCACCCTACTCCCACCACAGTCCCATAACACAAGCATACACACATCCATACACATTTAAATAAAAATTAAATCGCCATAAACGTACCTTCTGCAGGGGCCTGCGCGTGGTTGTTAAAATGCCCCGCTCCAGGTTGCTCTGCCCGTATGTGTGAGGAGGCACAGGAGCACCCCCTCGCACATACATACATGCAGTGCTCCAGCCAGCATTTCCAATGAGCTATGCAAGGCTGGCGAAGCAAAACACCCGCAGCGTTGCATGGCTTAGTGATCACGTGCGGCTGGAGAAATTAACTGTCAAAGGCAAACAGTGTTTCCCTTTGACAGTTCAGCCAGCCCAGGAGCACTCCCTCACCTGGAAAAAGCAGCTGAGGGAGTGCTCAGTGTTTCACTGGGCTGGCTCCTTGGCGCCTTCATAATGGGTGAGGTGGCCGGTGGGTGGACGCCACCTCACTCATTATGGATGAGCCAGCAGGCTTGGACTGGCCTATAGGGCAATAGGGCGATGACCATACTAAAAATGCAAAATGCTAGTGTAGGCCAGTCAAAATGGGCCACTTTTTGGCCAATGTGGGCCAGTTTGAGGAGTTACTTCACTATGCAGCTAGTATTTTTGCCCATTGCTGCTGAATAAATATTCTTTAAATATCACAATTTGTTTACATTTGAACAAATAACAAGCCCTTGGGTACTATTCAAACAGTCTGTGACTAAAGGACTGAATATCCATTTGCAACTGCTGGCCATTTTTTCATTGGTGCCGAAGACCGTTTTATGGTCCAGTCTGACCATGTGAGCTGCCCCTTCCCATTTCCTCCAATCTATTTACAATTTTTACATTTCATGCTGGGCTCTGGCGCCCCCCCTGGGATGAGGCTGTGCCCCCCACATTTTGAAGACCTCTGTATTATTGTATATAGATTATAGATGTATTATTGTGTATGTCATTTCAATGTATCATTTCTATAGGCAAAATACGCTGGGCATTGCCACTTAAGTATAAAAGTCAATTAAGAAAAAATGTTTAATTAATAATATGGAAAATTTTAAGTGCCAAGGCTTAAGATCCCCGTAATGCAAGAAATGTATGGTTATTAGACATAAACCAAGACTGACAAGAATGATAAAGATAACATGAAGGGGCCTTAATTAGAAAACAAATTAAGTAAAAAGTTACCCTCTACCTAACACAAGTAAAGTGTTAACTTTGTGAATGGGGTTTCTACAGGAGGTGTTGTCAAATCTCCAGCAGCTTAGTCAAATTCCACGCCTGGGGACTTTCCCGATCTGCCGAGTTGATATATCATCAGCTCAGATATGGTATGGTGTTCCTTTTTTGAGAAAGAAAGGAGAGGGGAGGTGGCAGAGAAGAGTTTCCCCAGGAGTTCCTAAGATAGGTCATATAGAGGTTAGTGCAATGATTGTGACAAAGGTTCTCCTTATAACCGAGAGCCCAAGTCCATTCTCTGCCCTCTGCAGGGAGTGGTTCCTCGTGTTAGCAACACATGGAATGGACCTGGCTTTAGCAACACATGGAATGGACCTGGCTCCCAGCTGCAGAGCCACAGAGTGACTGTCCTGGGATTTGCCCAGGCAGAATCTGTGTGAAGGTGCTCTGACTCTAGGGGGTGAGGAGTGCTTAACAGAACTGGTGATGATTGCAAAGAAAAGAAAGACATCCTGCAAGTTTGAAGTTCCCTTGGCCAATCCAATTTAGGGAACCCAATGCAGCTGTGACTAGCATTCTTCCTTCAAAGGTTGCACCAATAGATTTCTCTAAACAGTACTCCACGCAAAAGTACTCAAAATACGTTTCTCGAGGCATGTCAACATAGATCATATGGGGTCCATAGGCGGCTTTGGCTGCACCATGATTATCAGTCCTATGCTGATGACACCAAGGTGAACATCGAGGTCGCGGGGGCAGGTGTCAAGGTATCTTCCCACTATACCTTTTTAGAAAAATCCAGAAAGATAACTTCCTCCAACTGAACAGAGCCAAAATGGACCGGATCATATGCGAGACAAGCAATCTCTCAGCCCTAAGTGCCACTGATCTGCTAGGCCAAACCTTCACCTTAAGTGACAAATTAAAAAAGATGGGGTTTTACTTTGCTAAATTTATACTAGCCCCAACGGGCAAGGTCAACTCTGTTATCTACTGCTGTTTTATAGCTTAGAATCCAAAATAAATGTCTCCCAAATTCCAAGCATTGATTGTGTGTGCAGCTGTAATCTCAAGACTCAAGCAGCCCAAAAACACAGCAGTTCACTTAGTCTGGGGCCTCCATCATCACAGCAAATTTTATATTATCTGAACCTGAGTCTATGGGCCTCATAATGAGTTTTTATTTATGTATTTATTGGGTATTTATTAATACACCTATACAACAAATAGTGTATGAAGGTGCAACAAGACATGGGGGAACATGGATGAAGAAAAACAAAAAGGGTCCTACTAGGCCTTGTGTCATTTGGATCGTGCAGTGACAAGAAGTGCAGGGGCGAGGGGAGAAGTTGCAGCCAGAGAGGAATGCGCTAATGCTGAGGAGGAAAAGGAAGTACATGTCGGAGTGACGAGCGCGCAATTGCAGGGGGTAAAGGGAGGAAAAGGCCTGTGGGTAGGAGAGTGCTAAGGGGAGATCAAGTGGATAGTGTCAGGGGAAAGAAGTTCTACATGCTAAGCACTAGGAACGTGGCTGGATGGGTTCAAGGGGTGCTGGGTAGCACAGGCGGTGGGTGCCCGTTAGGGCAATTGCCGGAAGGGGGGGTGTCAGGGAAGACCAAGTGCAGGGGTAGACTGATCAAAGAGAGCCTGGTGCCCTGTATGAATTGCCAAGGAGGAAGAGAAAATTAGGGTTTTGAGAAGCTTTGAGAACTTAAGGAGTTCTGGCTCAAGTCTAGAGGGGCAGAGAGGCCATTCTGAAGGAGGCACCTGCGTAAGAGAGAGATGTACCCACAACCCCCGCTCTCTGCTTGGAAAAGCATGTTATCTGCAGAGAGTTGGAGCTAGAAGACCGAAGGGCTCTAGCAGGGAGGTATTTAGGGAGAGCTAGTTGAATGTAGCGGGGTCCCAGTGTGAAGGATCTCAGTTTTACGAACATTAAGGCAGAGATCATTAGCAGCCCACCATCTGAATAGAAGTCAGACAGTTGTGATTGAGAGAGGAAGAAGAAGAGGCAGTGAAGAGAAGCTTAAAGGAGAGCTTCGTATCATCCGCATAACACTGGAAATGAGGAGAGAAGGCAGAGATCAAATTGGCTGCAGGGGCAAGGTAGATGTTGAGGAACCACAGCAGGAGGACAGAGCCCTGAGGGACGCTGCAGGTGGTAAGTGTGATGGGGAGAAAAAAGGGCCCAGTTGAACAGGGAAAGTTGGTCAGAGAGGAAGGAGGTCAACCAGTTCAGTGCCAGGTCCGTGATCCCAAGGGTATCACAGAGCCGGTTCATAAAGAGGGCATGATTGACCGTATCAAAGGCAAAGGAAAGGTCAAGAAGGATGAGAACAGAGGGGGTGTTGGAATCGAGATTTGAAAACCGGTGTTCAGGGGTGCAGTTTCCGTGCCTCTGGTTGCCCTGAAGCCAGACTGGTGGTCGTGTAGACAAGCAACATATTCAGTGTTGTGGATCAGCTGGGAGATGACCAGCTTCTCCAAATGTTTGTCCAGAAATGGGGTAATGGGGATAGGGTGGTAGTAAGTCAGACAGGAGGGGTCGGCAGAAGGCTTTTTGAGGAGTGGCCAGAAGGAGCCAGTGGCAAAGAAGTGATTGCTGAAATCAGCCAAGGCTAGAGCAAGGGGGGCGATATTGTCCTTGATAGTTCTGGAGGACCAGAGGACCACCTGTTTGGAAGAGGCTTTCATACAGAGGACTTGTCTGGAGACCTCATCTGGTGATATGGCTGAGAAAGAGGAGAGTAGGAGGCAAGGGGAGAGGGGAGGGCTGAAAGCGGGTGAGGGAGAAGGGAGCAGTGTAGAGGGGAGTTTTGGATATGAAGAGGCCAGTGCAGTGCTTAGGGTCAGGTAAGGCAGAGGAGAAGTGGAGACTGCAGTAGGATTGGCAAGTTCCTTGCAAGTGGCCGCAGAGGTGCAGGCTTGGATAGGATCTATGTGATCACTGCGCCGCCCATAATTCCACCAATGAAAATGTTGATTGCAATTACGGCACAGTGATCAGCTAGATCACTTCTGCCCTCCTGCCCCGGCCCGCATTCCATAAAACCACAACTTCCCCACCTCCCACCACTTACCTTTAATGTGGCGCACTCCCGTGTGTGCCACCGGCATCTTTGTACTCCTGTGGTGTCTGCTCCTCCCACTTACGTGCAGCGGTGCTGGCGCCACAGGGTTCTTTTTAAAAAATCTTATCCCTGCTTACTGTAATGGTAAGCGGGGGACACACTCAACCCCTGTTACTGAGCACAAGGACTGCGGGGGACACCCCAGCATCCCTGCTCTGCTTGGGCGCAGTAATGGGGGGTCAGGATTTTTGTAGCGCTCCCCAGCGCAATTGTAGTAATGTCGCCACAATGGTGGCAATATTATGGTACAATTCCCTTGGATATAGGCCTTCTGCTTCGAGTGGATGGAAAGTCTGTATTGCCTTTTGAGCAGACGGCAGGCCAGTTTGTCGGAGGATGTGCTTGATGCCTGCCACTTCCGGTCAGCAGCTCTGCACTTGTGTTTCAGAGAGGCTAGGTCAGAATCATACCAGTTGTTGTGCTTGGAGGCAGGCTTCATGCAGATTCTTATGACAGGGGCAAGCATGTCCAGAGTGTTGTAGATGGAAAGGTGAAAGTTAGCATGGGCCGTGTAAGTGTGAGAGTCAGTTGCAGGAGTGGGAGGGGGCGGGAAGTGCCGGAAAAAGTAGCAAATGACACTCGCTTCATTCGTAGAATGAAGGAGAAGGTGACTGGGAGTGTGGGGGGAGGCTTAGCCGGGACACTGAAGCGATTCAGGTGAGTGGACAGGAGAGCATGATCAGACCAGGAGAGGTGTAGTGAGAGGGTTGGATATGGGGATGTCTGCTGAGATGAGAGCATCCAAGTTGTGTCCAGCTGAGTGTGTTGTACCAGAGGGAAGAATGGTGAGGGATAGAGAGTCACAGAAGCTGCAGAAGAGTCCAGAGGCCACCTCAGGGAGTCAAGGTGAATACTGAAGTCCCTGAAGAAGAGAAGCTTGGAGATGGAGGCCAGGAGAGAAGGGGTGAGGTCAGACCACTCTGAGAAGAAGAGGAAGACTGGACCAGTGCTCCTGTAGATGGTGGCAAGAGTCAGTGAGAGGATTATAGAGACACCAAGCCTTCAGACGAGGCATTCTAAGGAAGAGTAGGACTGAGTGGCTATTATAGTAGCAGGGACCTATTCCGGAAAGATCAGGGCCACTCCAGCCCCCAGACCGGTCAGGACTGGGCTCAGAGAGGATCTTGTAGCCCTCAGGGAGGAGTGTGTCAAAGTATTGAGAAAGCTGGACGTGAACTATGTCTGAGTGAGAGCGCGGACGTCAAGGTCAAATGGAGGTGGCAGATGTCAGAGGAGTGTTTAATGCCAGAGCGAGAGTGAGGGTAGCTAAGTGGAGCTGGTTGCCTCCTTTCAAGGCCTTCTGAGGAGGGGTACAGGAATATGGTACAACCATCGTTGGTGGCAAAGGGGTCAGATGGGTGGCAGAAGGAGGAGTTGCAGGAGAAGGGAAGAGGTTAATGAGAGACGGGAGATGCCTATCAAGTAGGAGGAGGTTGTGTTGAGAGCTGGACCATGACAGTACCATTTTTTTAGACATTAATGGTGCCTCTAGAGGATGGGGAATATGCCAAGAGAACGTCCTATTGGGTTCCAACATTAATGGGTGAAGAAGAGCACTGAGACAATATGGGGCATCCAAAGGTCTGGAGAGGGAACGACAAAGAGGACGTCAGTGACAATCTGCCTGGAAGAAGCGTTGACATAGGTGTCACCCATGGGCAGGCCTGGATAAGAGACCCGGAGACCTTTCTTGAACTTTTTCCTTCCAGACTTCAGAAGAGAGATGGGATAGGTGATAGAGTAGCAGTTAGAGGAGATGGAAAGCACCATGGAGGGAGAGAGCAGAGAGATGAAAGGTGGCGGGGGGGGAGGAGAAACTACACAATGCACGACAAGCACACCAGGCGGCCTAGCCGAAAGCCAGGGAAAAAGCCTAAACTTCAAACACAACATCAATGCACAACACCTACATTTGAGTTTGCTAGATAGTGGGAAATACGCCTAAATCTCAAAACACAACGGTAAATGCAAAAACACCCACACTCGAGTTTCCTAGATAGAGGGAAAAAAGCCTAAATCTCAAAACACAGCAGTAAATGCAAAAACACCTACATTCAAATTTCCTAGAGAGAGGAAAAAAACGCCTAAATGTCAAAACACAGCAGTAAATGCAAAAACACCTACATTTGAGTTTCCTAGATAGAGGGGAAAATCTCAAAACACACCAGTAAATGCAAAAACACGCAGAAATGGGACTCCTGGATAGAACCCCAACTGCCCGAATGGCTAACGATAACAAAGTTCTAAGTTCCAGATATGGATAACATACACTATGGGCGATGTGCAGCAGACTACAAGCATTTTGCTAATAGGAGTAATAAGAGAGGTGGGACAGTTTAATAGGGAGTACTAATGGCTGTTCCCCCTGTCTGCACCTTACTTACCTTATCAGCTGCTGCTGGTTGACGGCTGCGCTGCAGGCTCCACTGGCGAACACTGGAGAACACAATCTGGAGCTGCTACTATAGGAGCTGCCCTTTGCCTCAGAGCCATTTGTTGAGGGGGCCACCCTATAGTAATTACTTTATATGAGACTAGGGCCAATCAGTGGAGGGGGGCAGGCAGGGAGGCAGTCAGGCCAAAAGAAGCAGGAAGCAAGGTGGTTTGGGGAAGGGCAATGCCGCGAGACAGCAAGAAAGCTCAGATATGACCTCAACCCTGAGGTTGGTCAGGAAAGGAGCCCAAGCTCAAGATGTAGAATCACTAACCTGATTAAGATGGTAAATGCAACTGTAGTGCTGTGGGCAGCCTTGTGCTCATTGGGACACCCACACGGTGAAAGCACACACTGGGACTAGGACCAATCAGTGGAGGGGGGCAGGCAGGAAGGCCGTCAGGCTGAAGGAATCGGAAAGCATGGTGGGGTGGGGAAGGGCCTGCTAGGCAGACAACCTAAAAAAAATCCACCAAAACAATTCTACTTGGAGTCCTCAACCTAGGCCTCCATGATCCTAAAGATAAAACAGCAGAAGCCCTTACGAAAGAGCTCGAGAACATGGGATTCAAACAAAATGTCACCAGCCCAACTCACTGCAAAGGTCGTACCCTCGATTGGGTGGCCGACCACAACTGCCCCACCACCATCAACTCCATAACTGCTTTCCCCTGGACTGATCATAATTGTATTAATTTCTCCATCCCTTCAACCCCACCTACTAAAGCTCTCAGCCTAGGTAAGAAGCTCTAAAAAATTAACCAAGGACAACCTCCACCCTTTTCTGGAAGTCCCAGAACTTAAGCCTCCTTTCACTAGTGACCCTGCCACACCTGCAAACATCTACACTGACACTCTTACTAAAGCAATTGAGGCTATAGCTCCATTAGAAAATAAAAAGGAGAACAAATCCATGCACGTCAGCTCATGGTTCATAGATGAACTACAAGCCTTTCGCAGTAACAAACGTAATGCTCTATCCAACTGGCAAGCTAGTCCGAGTGATTCCACTAAAAAACAAATTTAAAAGGATAGCCGCACAATACAAAGAAGCGGTCACTCAAGCCAAATCTCTCTCCCACACCACGCTCATCTCCAAGGCCAACTCTCAACCCAAGGAAATGTTCTCCATCTTCCGAGACCTGATTACTCATTCCACCAGCCCCAACGAGATTGTTAAAGATGACGCTTGGTGCTCCAGCATACAAGCAACCATGCAACAAAAGAAAAATAGAACTAATACTAAACAAAATTCAAGCGCAATTCAGAGACTTGCCCAAGTACGACCAGCCCCCTCTGCCTCACCACACATCCCATGTCTCCTCTAACCAGCTATTCTCCTTCCATGATGTCAATGAACTAGAAGTCCTCGACCTCCTCAAACATCTTAAACCATCTATGTGCAAAGGAGACATCTACCCTCCCAACATTGTTAAGGAATGTGCCAAATCCCTTGCACCTCTCCTAACAGCATTCATCAATGCCTCATTTACTAAAGGATCCGTCCCAGCTAGCCTTAAAGAAGCCTGCACGCCCTCTATTAAAAAAGCCATTCCTGGACCCAACCACGCCCAACAATTACCAACTCATCACCACTGTCCCATTCCTCTTAAAAATCTTGGATAAAGCTGCTCACAACCAAATCCAGCTATTGCTTGAAATCAATGCCATCCTCAGCAAGAGACAAATAGGGTTCTGCAAAGAACATGGCACAGGAACAGCTCTCCTAGATCTTAAAAATCAAATAACTACATTTATGGACAAAGGCAAACCAGCCTTCCTACTGGAACGCTCAACCTCTCGGCTGCCTTTGATCTTGTGGACCACAAGATCCTCACCTCGCACATCACTCACACAGCACAATTTTCCAATAAGGCCGCCACATGGATCTCCTCTTTCTTAAATGGAAGAGCTATGAAGGTTTTATCCAGCCAGGCAAATCCGGCCCCCACTATCATAAACTGTGGAGTCCTGCAGGTCTCATGCACAGCGCCTACTCTATATAATCTGTTACTAAGCCTCTCTTAGTCAAATTAGACTCCCTCTGCATAGTATACACTAACTATGCCAATGAAACAGAGGGCCTCCTGCCCCTCTCAGGTTCCTATGACCATGACGCTGGAGCTCTCCATCAGATCTATAGCACCATCCAAGCCTGGATGGCGACAAATGGGCTATGTCTCAACAGAGACAAAACTGAGATCATCATTATTTGCCCCAAAGAAACACTTGCTAAGCTTGATCAAAAATACTCCAACTTCACCATTGACAATTCACTCATCCCTGTCTCCTCATCAGTAAAGACACTAGGTGTCCACCTAGACGCGACCTTATTCATGACACGACAGGTTAGCGCATTGCTTCTGCTTCTGCCCATACCACCAAGCTCATCAACGCAGTAAACCCCTTCCTTTCCCAAGCAAAACCGACTTGCTATAGCTAGAGCCACCATTGGAGCCAAACTAGATTATTGTAACGTCCTCTTAGCAGGTACCTCTACAAAAAATCTAAACAGGCTCCAAATCATTCAGAATAACGCCCTCAGAGCAGCCCTAAATATACCTAAAAGGGACCACATCACACAAGCGAGGCGAGACACCCACTGGCTCCCTGTGAAGGAACGGATCACTTTTAAGACCCTCACCCTTACACACAAGTACCTTACACACGATGCCCCATCCTACCTATCAGAAACCATTGCAAGAGACACTTCCTCACGCCCAAAAAGTACCCACCATGAGAACCTGTTGTGCATCCCTTCCATCAAAAGAGCAAAAGCAGGTGGTATTGGTTTCCCTCATATTGCACCAAAACTTTGGAACGCCCTGCCCAACTCATTTAGAGCGGAGTCCTCCCTCACAGCGGTCAGCAAAGCTTTATAAAACACACTATTCAACTAACCCCTTCTCACCTAGTTTCACTACTGTTCCATGTACACTGTAACTAAGTTTGTACTTCTTGTGTGAAATTAAGATTGTACTGGTGTAACTAAGTGCGCTGTCTCAAAACAGCGCCACAATGTCTACGGGCTGTTGTGCCCTTTATAAATGTTAATTATAAATAAATAAATAGGCAACGCTGCGAGACGGAAAGAAAGCTCAGATATGACAATGACCCCAAGGTGGGTCAGGAAAGCAGCATGAGCTCAAGATGTAGAATCACTAACCTAATTAAGATGGTTAATGCAGCCGGAGTGCTGCAGGGAGCCTTGTGCTCACTGCGACACCCACACAGTGAAAACACACACTGTTGACTAGGACCAATCAGTGGAGGGGGTGGGCAGGGAGGCTGTCATGCTAAGTTCGGTGTTATACAGTAAAAGTGCCAGTAACAGAATTACTGCCTCTTTTACCACACTGCCGAATAAGGAGTTGCCGCAAATTCTGCAGGTGGAATTAGCCTCGGTAGAATTACTGCGAAATTCTGGCAGAATTTGTCCTGGTGCTAATTCGGTGGGCGAAATTGCCGCCAAATGTGAACACTTTATTTCTGTTGTATCACAAAGTCAAAAAACCTCTGAAAATGGGGGGTAATTCTGCTGACAAAACAGGTAAATGCATACAGGTGATGGAAAACAAGTCACAGGTGCACCCACTCCACTCTGAAAGACTACCAAAGAACTGCACCTGACCCAAAACACTTTCCAACACCATACTGCTGCTAGCTGTTGCTAACTGAGACATGCAGCTCCTCCTGCTCCACATTGAACTGCAGAGGCAGGAACAGCAGCACAGGGCGCAGAGAGCAGGATGAGGAGACTCCATGCAAGGGCAGGGCACATTCCCCCGGGTCAGGCCCTCACCCTGGACATTAACTGACATCCAGCTGATCAGTGCTACATGGCATGTCCCAGTCCACATTTTCATATGTGCAGGTGCTGGAAGCACTCCTGCACCATGCCTCCCGGCACATCTCCCTGCCCACCACACCAGCACAAACAACTGCCACAAAAGCATGTTTCTATGCAGTAACCCACCTGCCCAATGTAATTGCCACTCTGGACTGAACCCACGTGGCATTGGTCGCCCCCCCAGGTATCTGAAGAGTTATACTGCAACAGGAAGCAGCACCACTCCATGAATGTCTAGGTCACCTGCGTTGCTGACATTGTGATGACACACTGCTGGGCTCTCTTACCCGTTTCCCTCCATGATGCTATGGTCCTGCAGAACAGCACATTGTCTGCATAGGTGGCTAGCCACAGAGGCCAACGGGCATGGATACTGGGTGAGTACAAGTGCCATCACACAAACTGATCTCGCAGCACTAGTGAAATGCTATGTTAAAGGGGGGGGACATTAACACAAATGACCAATTCATGCCTTGTCGATGCCCTGTACATGCAGGACCTGCCTCTCACCCTGCACATGATAGCCACCAACCCACAGGACTAGGACATGCATGACAATGCAGGAGTATGTTAGCGATGCATATTGCTCCAACAAGAAAGAAATGCACCCAGGACTGCAGGAACCTCAATGCAATTGAACACATACTTACACATTGAATGTCACAGTTCAACACTGCACAAAGACAATGCAACACTGGCAGAAAGTAATGCCATGTCCTCTGGTAACCATGTATGTGAATAAAATGAACAGGCTCTTTGGGACTCAAGGAGAAACCCAGGTTCACTTACAGGAAGAAAATCCTCTTATTAATGTAGTTATCCTCCAATAATGTTTTCATTCAATTGTTTGTTGAAAAGTATGTGATTCTTCTTCAATATATGTCATATAAGAACATGTTCTGTAAAAAAAATAAATTCAATCAAAATTGCCTGAACATTAAATGTAAATTGTATGTACAAGTAATCTTATGCAAAGTACAAAATTGTATTAAACAATTTTTGCTCCCATGAGCTTTAATTGTTAAGACAATGGGCCTCATTACGAGGTTGGAGGCAGCCATGGCGCTATTAGCGCCATGGCTGCCTCCAAACTCGTTCCGACTCCGCCCTAGTGAAGAATCCCATTCCAAGGTTGGCGGGACCGGTAATTCCCCATTCACCAGGGCCCTTCCCCATTCCCATTGAGCCCCCATAGCGCTCAATGGGAATGGGGAAGGCGCTAATAACGGTACCACAAATTGCGGTACCGTTATTAGCTCCAGAGTCCCTTTGCGGGTCCCGGAAAAACCAGGCGTTAAGGGAGGACCCACAAAGGGAACTCGTAGTAGGGCGGTATGGGATTACTGGCACAGGTGCCCTTACCAGTGCCGGTAATCCCTTACCGCCCACCTCGTAATGAGGCCCAATGACAGAATCCATGATTCAAGAGAAGAGTAAGACATCTGTCTAGTAGATCTTCAAACAACTTTTCTTGACTTCACTACGCATTTCGGAAAAAAAACTCCTTCCTCAGGTGATCATGTACTGTCTACCTATACCAACAAAAAAACAGTGTAACTAAATTTCTCTGTTTAAGTCAATCAGTCTCTATCGAGGCATACGAAAGTGGTTACTAACCTTAGTTCACCAATGTAGTTCAATATGGCGACGTGCTGCCTTGTGAATATAATAACAAAAGCCTGCAGTCAGAATCTTACTTAATCAGTGTGCCTATCCACCTTTATGTAAACTCCATGGTTTACCAGATACATTCTGTGGATGAGTTCATCACTGTGATGAACTCAAGGGCAGAATTGAACCTTCTCTGAGTCTAAAAAGCCTGTAGTGAAAACCTAAGAGCAGTCCTTCATTACCGTCAACTATGTGCCCAGTAACCATGTATGTAAATCCATAATGGAAGGAACTCTCACACCGCAAACCTGCACAAGAACAACTAATTACCCATTAGGGCACATGTAGGATAACTATTCACAGGCCCAGCACAGACAACATGTATTTCTGCTATGTCAATCACAGACCATGAAAGCAGCGAGTGCTGGTTGTGAGTTGTGTGCATGGTGTAGCACGACAATGCATACGTTCCACCCCATATTAAATTACTACATTCAGTTACTGTAATGGAAAATCATGGTGTACAGAAATGGGGGAAAAATGCACACACAGAGTGTCCTTCTACATGCCTTTAAAAAAGGCAACACATCCACAATGCACTGTGACTTGACACCTTTGACCTTTGCCCTTGCAGGTGACTGGATGCCCCCAGGTACCATGGCCAATAACATCTGTGTGCAATCCACATACTCCACAGAGGTGGCCTAAAATAAGTCACACGTCAGGACCAGGCTGTGCATAGAGCAGACCACCAATGGGGTGATAATGACAATGGAAATGGAAGCAATGCACTTAGTTAACCTTCTAGTATAACATATCCAAAGCACAAATGAATAGGAGCGCTTTTTTGAATTAGGATAGAGAGCACCCAATTTAAGGTTTGCCCCTGCAATGTTCCCTCAACCCACCAATAATCAAATTCATTCTGAGTGGATATAAAGAAGCAGCATGTAGTCAGGGATACGAGGCAGCAAACAGAATCAAAATCTGAACTTCCCTCTCAAAATAATAGGCAAAAGGCCATAAATGACACTCAGATTTTGACAAATAATTAATGATATGTGTGTTTAAATAATGATATACATATGTTTTATCACAGTATGAGGGATGTTTATCACTATCAACCATAAGGTAAGGTATCACAAAAGCATACAGTTCACAAAAGAGATTGAAATTGAAAACCCAGTGCAGCCGAATTCACACATGGAAAAGTAGCATTTTTTCTAGTTTACAGTTTAAATGCCAATTTTTTTTTTCAAAAGAATGGGTGAAAAACACTGAATCAGAATGCAGTTTTTGGACAGGGTGATAGATGTACTGCACAGGGACAATACAGACGTGAAAGGAGGGCTATAGCTGAAGAATTGAGAGAGATTTTGAAGGTAGAATGAGGTTCCTCTTTAGGAAAATAGAGCAGTTCAGCGCTTTTTGACTTAGGATAGATAGCACCCAATTTAAGGTTTGCCCCTACAATGTTCCCTCAACCCACCAATAACCGCATTCATTGTGAGCGGATAGAAAGGAGCAGCATGTAGTCAGGGATAAGAGTTTAAATCATTATTTAAACACACATATCATTAAGTATTTGTCAAAATCTGAGTGTCAGTTTAGGCCTTTTGCCTATTATTTTGTGAGGGAAGGTCAGGTTTTGATTCTGTTTGCTCTGCAATAGTTTACAGTTTAAATGCCAATTTTTTTTTTCAAAAGAATGGGTGAAAAACACTGAATCAGAATGCAGTCTTTGGACAGGGTGATAGATGTACTGCACAGGGACAATACAGACGTGAAAGGAGGGCTATAGCTGAAGAATTGAGAGAGATTTGGAAGGTACAATGAGGTTTGTTTTTAAGAAAATAGAGCAGTTCAAAAGCAAAAATTGGTTTTAAAAATGAAAGGCAAAGTTAACTTAAACTAATTTATCTAGACTATATTCTTAAAGAAAGCCACGGTACGTTCAAAGATTGATTCGCGACATTAACCTTTTTCCGTCGTGTTCAGATCTATGTGGGAATTAATTTAAATTACTCCAAATTTTACTAATGAGTTACAAGATGAGGTGAATGAAAGAATTGTGCTAACACTAGGAAACAAGAACAGGGTGCACAGAAAGTTAGAACAGTCTATGCAAGTCATCAGGGTATGAATTGGGTTGCTCAGAGAGTGGCACAAAGACAAAAGTCAAGCTGGGGCAGACTGTGTTTTGGGATGGGATTAGGAACAGTCAACCGGGTTCTGGACTCCAGGTTTTGGGTCACCGGGTAGCGGCGGACTCACCTAGCAGAACAACAGCTGGGCCTGACTGGTCACTGGAAAATCAGTGCAGCTGGATGGCAGGGTTGCAGTGGGCATGCAGCTAGTGGGCAAAAAGCCAGGCTGGTCTCAGGATGCTTCCCAAAAGAATACCACAGCTTTTTCCTTTGGTTATTGTGATTTTTAGAGGGATTCTGGATTGAGGCCTTGCTGGGATGGTCAGCAATGCTTTGGCCTTGCAGTGGAATCTGGAATCAGCAATGCTTTGGCTTTGCAGTGGGATCTGGATTCTGGCAAGATGAATGTAGAAGATCAGAAACTCAGGTGCAGGAAATTCAGGAAAGAGTCTCTAGAGTTCTGTCAGCCACCCTTTTCATAAAGCATGGTGACATCATAGAATTATATGGTAGGGTAGGCTTAGCTAAGCACGCCTCTAAACAACTGGATTGGTCAGGGGTGATCACCACCTTTCTCTCAGCTGGTTGGGTTTCAAGGGCATGATGTCAGATTTATGATGTGAGTTTTACAATGTCCAGAACAGTTACTTTAGCTAGAATCCAGTTTTGCCATAAATGGCACATTTGTACAGTTGGGGCCTTTTAACAAATTACATAAGCAGGTTACATATTTTATGCAGGACATGCCAGTCCAACTCTCCAGTTTGTGAGACATTGTCTCACCCTTCTAATAATTTTTAGTCATTTTTAGTGTGAAATATTCGGCCTAAAATTCTATAACTTTATATGTGTGTATGGATTATCATTAGGCATATCAGTATAGATTTTCACATTGGCATCAAGTACACTTTCTATGGAATACCCAATTCTCTGCCAATTCTGTTCCCAAGGTGGCAGTGAAGGCTACAACATCTTAAATTAAAACCCACAAAATTACATTAAAACTGTTAACTTTTTACATTCCTGCGAATTTCTGTTGCAAAAACAACAGTCTTAAAAGTTTCTTAATAAAATAGTCTTTTGAAACAAATGGCCATCCATTGTCCTTCACTGGAACCATTTTTTTCTCTTCAGGCCAGTGTAGGGATGGGGGGGTTCCCAGTTTGATTGAAGTTTTGGCCCCATCCACTTCACAGGTTGGTGTCCCAGAAGTTCCATTGTAAGAACCTCAGCCCAGACAAAAGTCTGCCAATGTAGCAATTAGCACTTGTGTGTTTTAGCACCTACTGTGAGGGGCCTTCTGTTGCTGGCAACCCACAAGCAGAAACCTGTTTGGGGCTGATTTCCCCCATATAGCCAATGCAATTTAATTCCTTATTTTATTTATTTTCGTTATAATCAGAATAATGCCTGTTGAATAAGCTCTCCCAAATATGTTTCACAGCTCAAAATCCCATCACATTGCTAGATAAGGGCAGGGCCTTATCCAACATACACTTTTAAACAAGTATTTTTCTTTATTTGCAAAAGTACATTTAAACATGTGGTGACTGCTGACATTGTCCTTGCAAAATCAGGTTTTCTCTTCCCTCTGAATTCCCACATGGTCTTGTAGCCATAGTTAGTTTCTTGAATGTAGCAATTTGTTTAAACACAGATGCACTGAAATTGACATAGGCGCAGAAAGCCAGGGTATCTTTGACGCATTGATCTTTGATATTTTGTATCCCAGAAGTAAAGTGTTTGCCGTGTAGCTGAAGTAAAGCTTCTTTTCATTTGTTCAGACCTGAACATCAGCCTGTCATTCAGGGATACTGCTCATGTCTGCTGGAGCAAAATGTGAATGTGAATGGGCCTGGCAGGGTCTCATTAATACAAATAGTGTGATGAGGAACAGAGGGAAAAGAGCATTAGAACGGCATCATTTATAAATGTTAATATTTCCCTTTTTCAATGGGAAACTTTGACTTCCAGCAAAGCAGCGCTGCTTTTTCACTCCCCTTTGTTTGTACATGTAAGAAACACACTGGCAGGTTTTCTCAGTGTGCCCCCTTGTTCCATCCGGCCCAACATGTACTCGGCAAGATGGTGCAGCCTCTTTTTGTAGTTGCAAAACGCAGTTTCTGCCATGAGGCAGTGGTGTTCAAAGGAGCCAACGCAGCCATCTTTCTGTTTCTGCTGAAGTGCAGCTTGGTTATGGAAGGGAGTATAGCTGAGTGGGTAAATATATCCCACAGTGTGTACTAACAACAGGTGACAATAACATCACGGCTGGTCTGCTTGTGCCCAAAGTGTGGAATTTCAGTGAAGAGGTCAGAGGAAATGCCATGCTGGGAATCTCTTTTGGCTATAGCATCAAGATCACTAAGTACATATCTGTACAGGGGAAGGGAGGGGTAGAGTCTAGACGGCACACTCACCATACTTATTCTCTCTCCGCTATGCAGACAGCACTGACCAAACCTAGGGCTGGATGATGCCATAAGAAGGTCACAGCACACAAAACCCATCTCTTTTAAGGAGCTGAGTGGGAGTGTTAGGCAGAATTGCATACAGTACCCTCTGGGACCACCACATATAATAAGGACTACAGATTTAAACAAAAACCAACCTTTGGTATAAGTTTGTATTACACAGTTTTATGGTAGCAAGCTGAGCAGCCAGGCTTATCTCAAGAGGGAATGTGAGCAGTACAAGAGGTTACACAATGGTCTTACAATCGCAGTGGTTCAAGTAGACACTTAAACTCAAGGTTTCTTGATAAAACACTTATTAATTTATTACACAATCATTTAGAAAACATTTCACTAGAAGGAGGCAACTTAATATTATATACCAATACACTACAATACACAACTCTAAGCTTTTGAGACAGTTTGAGCTCCCCTGAAATAGGAGCCAAATGGCAGTTCAGTTACTGGAAAAAATAAAGGGTCACTCAAAAGTTCAAGTTTCAGACAAAAATTGAAAGCATTTGGCTGATCAACTTGCCAAAACTAGAGCAATCCACTGCAAATACATTGGCATGGAACATATGTTTGGAGAAATACAAGAAACAGCAGTGACTCAATCACAAACTCAAGCTGATAGTGAGCCTTTGATTCTATGATGGAGTAGAGATGCCCCAGACAAGATTTTATTACCGCACAAGAAGCAGATCCAATGAAAGGACAATTCTATGAATATTTAGGAGACCCAGAAAACTTTCCCTTATCTGAATCGGTTTAGCAGGGAAAGGAAGATCTTCAAGTATTGAAGAAATTCCAAAAGATGTTCAAAATTCAACACACATTTTTGGTAAGAAAATCCCAATCTGGTTATGATCAGTGAGTAGTAATAACACACTGTTCTGTTCATGTTTACAGAATTAATTTAGCACTTAACAGAGACAGCAGGTCAGTTAGCACTTTTACACAGCGTTTTTAGTTACCCATTGAGTCCTATAAATTCTAATAGAGATTCATTTTCCTTTCCCTTTTTTTGGTTTTATTTCCATTTCCTTTGATCGGAATTGCATATTACGTACGTATTAACACATCACGTTTAATTAGTGTCGCTGTACAATTTGTTTACCATTTGGTTATGTGAATATGTTGTACATGTGCAATGGATGTTGATGCTATTTTATGTTTAAATTATTACCACTGTGGATTTTCACAACTATTTTGAACTTTATTGTTGATTGTGAATCACTGTTTCATTTTTTAAATTATGTTGACTGTGTGTTTGGACAATGAATTGTAATTGTCTAACATAATTAGAGGATTTAACAGGCCCTGATGAAGGACACATATGGCCGAAATGCATTGGCCCTATCATGCATCTGCACAGATAATGTGAAAGAACAATTACTTGCGAATACAATTAATAAATACATTAAGATATCAATGGAAGAATTAAGTAACTAATCATTGAACATTTCAAATAATTATAAACCACATGTGTGGATACTGGGTGTGCATCCCACACCACTGGCTTCATAGCCAAGGTCCTTTTTTGCATTTTTCGTGTGCTTTTAACGAGGCACCTTTTTCACTGGGTTTCCACCCCACACAAAGTCTTAAACTTTCAAACAAAGGAATTATAAAGCATAACTATTGTTGTGCACAATCACCGCTCTGCAGTGAGTAATACTTAACTCATTCAGAAGTATACTATTAATCATGCCCATGATTGCAGCAATGGCTGGTCACTGGGGTTTTCCAAAGAAAACGGAGATCTGATGTAAGTACACTTATTGACCACAGATTAGTCAAGACCTAAACATTTATTTAAAGGGAAGCATAGTGTATTATCAATTTCAACCACATTCTACCACGCCCCAGGCTCCTCTGCAAATGAGAGCTATGATCTTACCATGGTATGATGTTCAAATTGAATGTATTGGTTCAGTCACTCATTCTGCATGTGGCAACAAATACATGTTGACTGTTACGTGTCTCTTTACCAAGTGAGTCAAATGTCTTCCCGCTTCATATTGCAAGGCGAATACAGAAGGCTACTAATGAGCCACATCTTTTCTCATTTTCGGCTGTTCTCAAAAGATTGAGTCAGACCGAGTACAAACTGAAAATGCAGTTGGATCGATTTTTTTTCTTTTCTGCTAGAATCTAAGTCAAAAGTCATCACTACAGGGGACTTTACAATAAAGATATCTTTATTTATAAAAGTGAAATTGTGCGGTTGGCTGGATTTATTGCAAAGCATTGTTTCTTATACTCTGAGCTATCTTCCTGTCTCGGGAGGATAGCTCAGGGGCAACGCGTCCCCCTTGAAAGCAAAACGATGTGGAGCAACACAGGTTTGATCCACGCGTCCACTCTTTGAAACATCTGGGTATTAAGCACGTTATAAATACCCAATTATAGTTATAACTATACAATTCCATAGAGGGTGTGACCTGAGCTCATGTGGTAGGAAAGTGGTTCTAATGAGCTCCCATCACAATCCTGCTGTCTTCCTGCCTTGCAGAGACTACTTCTACTTGTGGAAACACTGCTAAACTATTTTCCTGCATAGGAAGCCAGCACCTATTCATCCGATCCTGCTCCGATGTAATTCCAAATGTCCCGCGAATCCAAAGATGGCCACCGCCGTGGCACCCTAGAATGATGGTGCAGGCATCGGAGTAGCTGTCTCTGCTACCTGCTGCCGAGTGTCAGAGCTGTGTGCCTCTTGGCTTGACTTCCCTGCAGTGGCCGTGAGTTGGTGTGTTTGCCTCTGAGATAGTTGTCGCTCTGCCCTGTGTGCACGGAGCGCTTGGGCTGAGGGAAACACTCTGCCCCTGCCGGAACCCCGCTCAGCAGACCTCATTGTGGCAGTCGGGAGCCGTTCTGCTAATCTTGGACATCCGATGAATTCGCTTGCATCTGCAAGGCGGTCAGGCTTGAAAGAAGTTTCATCCTTTCCTGTAGTGCTGAAAGGAGAGCCTCTCTCACGCTGTGTGGCTGCCGCTTCTTGCTCACATGGGAGATCACCTCCGACCATGGCTGTGGTGGTAGTGCTCGGCTGCTAGACAAACTCTTCAACATATCACATCTAGCGCATTATTCTGTGCACCCAACATCAGGTGTGTGGCACCCTGGGGCTGGTACTTTGGCTCTTGCGTTCCCTCTGGGGCGCGGGGCCTGAGTAGAGTACATATGCCCCTCTTCGTGTCCTTATGTGCCTGTAAGTGTGTACTGGGGGTCATTACAGCTCTTGCTGGTCCCTGGGTGCCCTTTCTCTCCTCCTACCTGGGCACTTGGATAGGATTGGCCTGTGGTTGGGATTACACATCTGGAACCTCTCTCCTGCATGTTACCACCTAACTATCGCTGCAACTGTGCCCCCATTGGCAGTGGCTGTACTTAGCTGAGGAGTCTGAACCTGAGGAGCGCTGCCCTTGCTTCTATACACTCCCTTGCCTGCCGCAACAATCTCATTTAAATATCCTGAAGGCCCATTTGACCTACACTTGTTACACCCTGCATGGTGTTACTACCAGAGTGTCGCACTGCTCTGCGGCTCTGTGGCAGCTCACCTGAACTCTAATACTCGAAGCCTCCTGGACACAATGTCGCCCACTAAAGGCAAAGGAAAACCATTTATAATGGATTTACTTGCTGGGCAAAATAAAATGTGTAAATCCTTGCAGCCCATGGAAGCTACGCAAATGATCACCAGCACCAAAGAACCAAACCCTCAGGAAAAGCCGATCCTTGCTGCAATTGCCGCTTTGAGGGCCTGAGGGCTCCATGGGAATGAGGATTTACCGAATTCCGCCTCCAGAATTCCCGGGTCACCGGGGTCGTAATGCCCCGGTGATTCCGGGAATCACGGAGGCGGAATGGTAATACGAGTCCGGCGGTAACCTGCCAGTTTTTCCGGCACAGTTACCGCCGGACTCGTAATGAGGCCCATTGTGCTCAATAGATCCTCTCCACCTCGTGGGGGCCCATCCCTGGCAACCTCTGTTCTCAATGCGGCAATCACTGACCTGGACCTGGTGGACGCCTGAAGGGAACTATACCCGGAGGCTACAAGTTACTACTTTTACTCGTCTCCCCACGACTTGCACACCAGGATTGATTATTTATTTATTCGGAGGCCCCAAATGGCTAATATCTGTAATGCTGAATATGTGGGCTGCTCGATCTCTGATCATTCCCCTCTGATGATTACATGGAAATCAGGACTCCCAGGCCCCCAATTCCAACGTGGAGTATGCCTACTAATGCACTGGCAAACAGAGTGAACTACAAACCTTGTTGTCTAAATTCCTATATCACAATGAGGGTAGCTTAGATATGTGGCACTATTTGGGAAGCTTTCAAGGTGGTGACCAGGGTGAAAATCATAGCAAGGGCAAGGGTTATCCATCGAAAATTGAGGGGGACCTGGAAGCCATGGAGGATAGGATATGTATATTGGAAGCCCAGCACACAGGCCTGCGGGCGGAGGAGGAGAATTTGGCCACGGCCCGCTCACTTTGTCTTGAGGCATGGAAGATGTTGTCCAAATTCGACTATGTTACTCGCACCACTAGGGCACATGCAGAGGAGATAAACCGGGGAGGCTTCTATCATAAACAGGAATTGCCAAGACCCCTGATCACCCTCCTGTATAATGAATGTGGAGCACCAATAACAAAATTTTTGCTGCATACTACTCCCAGCTATACAGTTATACAGAGCAGGTGCCCCAGGGAGAGGTGACGGAATCTCTGGCCCTCATTTCACTTCTGCGGCTCTCTGACACGCAACAGGCACTCTTGGACCAACCAATCACATTAGAAGAACTGAAAAAGCGATAACCTCACTTGCAACATGTAAAACGCTGGGCAGCGATGGTCCCCCCCTGAATTTTATAAAACATATAGCCCTACTTTAGCCCCACTTCTATTAAAGGTTTTTGAAGAAGCCTACGCTATAGGGGTACTTTCAGCCAGCATGAGTGAAACCTTGATCGTACCCATACCTAAACCTGGGAAACCCAGGAACAGATGTGACTCGTACCGCCCCTTAGCCATGTTAAATCATGATGTAAAAATACTGACCACTATATTTGCAAGGAGGCTTCGTAAAGTCATTGCAGATTTGATACACGATGACCAAACTGGATTTGTTCCAGGCCGCAGCACCTCTGTAAACCTACATAGGCTACAACATGTTATTGAACAGACCAATTTTTCCGAAGAACACTATGTAGTGGCTTCTCTAGACGCAATCAAGGCCTTTGACTCCTTCTATTGGGAATGGCTTTTCGCTGTGTTGCAAGGCTTCGAAATAGGAGAGAGTTTTATTCGTTGAGTAGCATTGTTATATTCGTCACCCACTGCTAGGGTTAAATCTGGCAGATATATCTCTAACACCTGGAATATCCAACGGGGGACACGCCAAGGCTGCCCGCTGTCTCCTATATTATACATACTGGCGCTTGAGCCCCTGGCGGTCTACCTGTGCCAGGAATACTTGGCCGCCGGCATTATGATTGTTGGACTTAGGCACCTTGTGTCGCTGTACGTTGATGTTTTACTATACCCTTGTGAGCCAGATCACAACTTGCTGATGATCTTGGACGTGCTCGAATACTTTTCAACACTATCTGGGATCTCCTTCAATAGACAGAAGTCGTGCCTCTTCCCTTTAGCTGGTCTTCGCGAAGAGAGCAAAGCCACCTTACCGAACCTGGGGCTCCCGTGGGCTGTGAGCTCTTTTAAATACCTGGGTGTCCATATTATGCATAAACCGGAGGACATGCACACCCGCAACACCCTGGGAGTAGTGAAGGGTCTTAAAAAATTCTTGCCCTCTGGTCCCGACTACCACTTTCACTTATGGGTAGGATAGCAATTATTAAAATGATGGTTCTCCCGAGGTTTCTTTACTACTTTACCAACATCCATTACTACATCAAAACCTCCTTCTTTCACTTACTAGACACTTTGATTAGAGGGTTCCTTCGGGGTCCTGAACGACACAAACTGGCTTTGTCAGTATTATACTTGCCCTATAGTGAGGGCGGTGTGCAACTGCCCAGGTTAGAGTTCTATCACCTAGCAGCCCAGTTCAGCTTGTATCAAAATGGCTCTCTGATGATATTACCTCCGAAACGCTGTTACTTAGTGGCCCCTGCCCACCTTAATGACATGCTATGGCTTCCTAGTCCCTGCATGAACTCCTTCCCGATGCTAGTGGAGCTGGGCAGGAAAATAGGGTTCCGGGTGTTGAGACTGCTTTACATTCCCCGCCCTTACTCACCTAATGTCCCAATGGTGGCAGAAGTGTGTAAAAACAGGGGTGGTCTTGGGCTTATGTGGCACTGGGAGGAGTGGGGCATCTCCACATGGGGTGACATGTAAGAGAACAGTGGTTTCAGCAGTCTGGAAGGCCTGGCTCAATGACCTGGTCTCCCCAGCAGACAATTCCTTTGGTACTTTAGGGTGAGGAGTGTGGTTAGAAGAAAATGGAGCGAGTGGCCTACTGAACTGGAGGTAAGTGAACTACTGGAGCTAATGTATGCTTTAGAGGATGGCTGGAGGCTGCCATGACGACGCGGACCTATTCCATATGTATTGGAAATGTGTTAAAGTGCAAAGGTTCTGGACTCAAATAGAACAGGCTTGTGAGACAGCGTGGGGTTGTTAGGTACAACTGGCACCCTACAGAATGCCTCTTTGGCGCGTACCCTAGGAATAGCAAACATAAGGATATTATAAGATTCATGGACCTGGCTTGCATCCTAGCTAAACGATGAATTGCTATCTCCTGGAAGTCACCGGGGGGCCCACAGCTCCTGGAAGTCGCTTGTCTTTGATATGTTTTACCGCTCACATGCTAAACCTCTGTGAACAGTTTACTACCTGCCTGATACACTGGTTGTGTTGTAATAAATGTCCATGTTTTGTGCTCCCACCCGCACCCCACCACCAGGCTAGAATGTGTCCAATTCCACTGCCATCCAATTTTTCATCCTATGAAACGTGCAGAGAAACCGTGTTGTTACACACCCTAAATCCTTTATTTTATGCCTGAGCCTAGTTAACATGCCTGGAGAATCATGTTTCTTTGTTGTTATGTTTTCTCATTTATTTCTTCTGTTTAACTGTGTGCCTATCTGTTTGCATCTGGTTACAAATCCAGCTTTGTATAATAATCTTACAGTCCTCATAACTGATAGCTGTAAACATCTACCATTTGATGATCATACCAATAAACACATTTAAAAATAAATAATTATACAATTCCACACGGTTTCAACAATCTGCCCCAAATGTTGCACAGTTACCTTTTAGGACCCTCCGGACAATACTGGCTTCATGACATTGGGACATCCCACCCCAGTCCCCCGAATTTCAGCACAAGTAAAATTCTATTTGTGGGTTTGTGGCTTAGCGAAGCCTTGTTCCTTATACAATTCCACACTGTTTCACCAATCTGCAACACATTATGGGCCTCATTCTGAGTTTGGAGGTAACCACGCCGCTATTTGCGGCTTGGCTGCCTCCAAACTCGTTCCGATTCCCCATTCACCAGGGCCCGTCCCCATTCCCATTTGAGCCTCCATAGGGCTGAATGGGAATGGGGAAGGCCCTAATAATGGTACCGTTAATTACGGTACCGTTATTAGCTCTAAAGTCCCTTTGTGGGTCCCGTCCTTAATGCCTGCTAAAAGCAGGCATTAAGGAAGGACCCGCAAAGGGAACTCGTAGTAGGGCGGTAAGCGTTTAACGGCACCGGTCTCGTTACCGGTGACCGTTAACCCTTACCGCCCTACTTGGAATGAGGCCCTATGTGTGATAAGTCCTCAGACAATCAACCATCAGATAGTAAAAAGAACTGACTTGTTCCAATACAGAACCTTTAATGGAAATCTGCAATTTGGTTGCCTTGCCTTGCTTCTGGATGTAGACCTTCACTTTTGTTTTACTAATAATAATGTGCATGTGGAGCTCCCTACACTTCTCCAAGAAGACCTCCAATCCACGCTTAACAGCCATAGGGGTGGTCGACAGAATCAAAGCATAGCATAAAACAATGCCGCAAACCTGTCGCCCTCCAACTTTGGTGCGTCTAGACAGCTTGCCAGAAAGTCCTCAATAATTTTGTTCATATAAAGGCAGAATAGAATAAAGATTGCCCATGCGAATAGCGCAGGAACTCTTGATTCTATTAAAGACACGGAGGCAAGCATTATGCTTAACTTCTTTAATTACTGCTAACCACAGCTTTTTAAATCTTTCTTTTGTTTCAATGTATATATATATATTTTTTTTTATAACTCGTATAAACAACAGAAAAAATGAAACATCATAGCCTTAACGCGGCTAAACTACATCCCCCGTGAGGCTCCTCAATATGGTAGTCCAATAGCCTCTCTCTCACTGTCCAATCAGGCAATCCCTTCTACTATAAGTCACTGCCTCTCTGGGTCCCTTCCTCTTCTTTTGCAGCTCGCTTTTACTGAACGAATGTCTAAAATCCAACTGCCTCTCGTATAACCCAACTGAGTCTGTCCTTTCTATTCTTGGTAGGATCTCCGTATTCTAACTCTGCAGCTCTGCTGCTTTCGTACACTCTAATCTCAGTGATTCTTTTGCTCCTCATCTATGCAAAAATACAAATGTGCACGTTAGGGAGGGGAATACGATTTATCACATGTTATAATCAAGCATTTACATAGATTTGCTGCGACATGTCTTACAGTTCATATTATGCCCCTTACAGCCGTATTCCCTTAGGGTGGGATAATGCTTACCTCCGTGTCTTTAATAGAATCAAGACTTCCTGCGCTAGTCGCATGGGCAATCTTTATTCTATGACAAGACCGGAGGCGAGCATTATGCTTGTTCAAAACTTTCAACAACAGCAGCTGCTATATTAGATACTGGTTTGAAGTAAAATGTATTAAATACTGAATCGCTCGACCAGTCTGCTGCTTTCATGATCTCCTGCAGCGGAACTCCGACTGCAAAAGCTTGTGAAGCCATGGCACCCCTGGTAGAGTGCGTTCCAAATTTAGACGTGTCTATACCTGCCAACTCCATCACTTCCTTCACCCATCTAGCAATAGTAGCTGACGTAACTGCTTTGTATGGTTTAATACGCGCTATAAGCAACTGCTTAACCCCCTTCGGTCTAACCGCTGCTGTCGCTGCTTCATAACACTTTATACAATTCGCCACACACAATTTCTCGTTATTCGGCCAGTATGGGTATGAGATCACTTTAGAATTGGTCTTTGTATGCTGCGCTATGGTAAAGGCTATCCCTTCCTGAGTAATACATCTTCCTGTCTATCTCTAGGGCTTTAACGTCTGAAACTCTTCTACAGGACACTAAGCAAAGGAGCGTAGCTAGCTTGCCTGAAAGCTGTTTATCTGACAGAGAGTTGTTACTCGGCCATTGCTCGAACAGGTGTATGACTTTTTGGACATCCCATAACGATGAGTACTTGGGCGTAGGAGGTTTGCTCATCTTTACACCCTTTAGCAATCGGGATACCGCTGGGTGTTCCCCTACTGGTGCTCTGTCAACTAGCTCGTGTCCAGCAGAGATCGCTGACCTATATACTCCTACAGTCCTGAACGCCCTCCCTGTAGATGGGAGGCTGGCTAGGAAATTCCCCACTTGGACTACAGGTGCTGAAATGGGAGATATACTCCTCCCCCTGCACCATAAGTCCCAGGCTTGCCACGCGGAATTATAGCTCCTGATCGTAAATGGAGCCCATGATAGATTGATAAGTCTTGTAGCGTCTTCTGAAAGTCCTGGCAAGCGCCATCTATGCCTGAATTTCTGCACGCTATCAGTGTTAAGGATTGATCCTCTATCAGATGGGGAGGGGCTCCTGCTGGATCGGTCAGCAGGTCTTGTCTGTATGCAATCTTCTGTGGAAAATCCGTAGAAAGTTCCTTCAGAACTGGAAACCAGGCTTGCGACTTCCAATCTGGCGTCACTATCACTATCTGAGCTTCGTCTCTGCGCACTTTTGCTAGTACCCTCGCCAGCATCGCAAAGGGGGGAAAGGCATAGTGTCTCTGCGACCCCCAATGATGCATGAATGCATCCGTCCCCTGGGCTCCCGGGTCCAGCTTCCAGCTGAAGTAATCCGGCAGCTGTGCGTTTAGCCTCGAGACGAACAGGTCCATGTGCAATGGCCCCATCTTGCTTCCAACTTCTTGAATATGTCTCTGTGTAGTTTCCAGTCGCTGTAATCTACTAGGTGTCAGGAGTTACAGTCCGCCACTGAGTTCAGGGCCCCTGGGAGATACTCTGCTTTGACTGTAATCTTCTTCTGTAGGCAGTCATGCCAGAAATCCTTTTGCCAATTCCGCTAACATCCTGGACCTGGTACCTCCCAGCTTGTTTATATACCTTACTGCAGATATATTGTCCATCTTGAGAAGGATGCTGCAGTGCGCTTTGTCTCTGGTAAACGCTTTTACTGCAAAAGACCCTGCTAGTAATTCTAGGCAATTGATATGTAGATCCAATTTTTCTTTTGACCATTTCCCGCCTGTTTCTATGTCGCCGCATTGCGCTCCCCAGTCGGACCTGCTGGCATCTGACTCTATAACTAACCCTGGTACGTCTCCGAAGATGGCGCGGCCGTTCCAGACTTCCATATTGTGGAGCCACCAGGTGAGTTCTGATCTGCTTTCTTCGTCTAGGGGAACTAGTCGATGGTATCTCCAGCCTTTCCTTAGGTACTTGATCTTCAGCCTCTGAAGAGCTCGACAATGTAACGGGCCGGGAAATATTGCTTGTATGGATGCTGCTAACAGACCTACTATCCTGGCTAGATAACGAAGAGAGATCAGCGGTTTCTTGAGTGCTGCTCTCAGATCTTTCTTGATAGCTCTCATTTTCTGAGTTGGTAACTCCAAGGTAGCTTTCTTTGTATCTATAGTGAAACCCAAGAACTCTAGCCGCTTGGTCGGCGTAAGCTCTGATTTGTCTTTGTTCACTAGGAAACCTAGGCTGGAAATTAGCTCTATCGCTCATTGAATCTGCTTCTGTAAGCGATCTTTGTTTTCGGCCATAAATAGGATGTCGTCCAGGTAGACGATCATCCAACACCCTTGTTCCCGAAGCGCTGTCGCGATGGGCCTCATAAGCTTGGTGAACGCCCATGGTGCTGACGCTAGACCAAACGGTAGGCATTTGAATTGCTAGAGTTCGTCTCTCCACCTCAAGCTTAGAAAAGGTCGACAGTGGGGTGCTATGGGAACTGTGAGGTAAGCGTCTTTCAGATCTAGGCGCGCGAGCCAGTCCCCCTTTCTGAGTAAGTCTCCTAGTAGATGGATTCCCTCCATCTTGAAGTGCTTGTACACTAACCAGCTGTTGAGTTCTTTCAGATTGATTACTGGATGAACTTTGTCCTTGCGACGGACTAGGAACATATTGCTCAGGAAGGATTGGCTGCTCCCTGTAGCCCTCTCTATCGCGTTTTTCTGCGCCAGATCCTGGATCTCTGCGTCTAATAAATCTTCTTCAGCCCGTGTCATTTGAATTCTGTGCGGGGGGCGATCTTGCACCGGATGACCTAGGAACTCTAGAATGAAGCCCTGTACAGTCTGAATAACCCATGCATCTGACGATAGATCGCGCCAGTTGTGCAAAAAAAGCATTGTCCTGCCCCCCACAGGAGGATAGGTCGCTGCACGTTCTCTTACCTGAGTTATTGTTCTGTTGACGGTAATATCCGTGTCCCCGACGTCCCCGAGAACCTCGTCCTCTGTTCGGGAAAAAGGCGTCTTGTTGTCGGGTCTCCCAATACTGGGCTTTGGGGCCTTGTGCTCTCCTGTTATTGAATTGGCCGGTCGAGCGGCCTCTATATCGACCGGCCCCTGAAAAAACTCTCCCCGGGAATACCTTCCTAATGGGGGCTTGCGCTTTCTCCAGCGCTTTGTATGTTCCGACGAATCTGTTCATTTCTTTCACAAATGTGTCACCGAACAGGAGCTCTTGGGCGCTTTCCCCGGCTTCGTAAAACGCCAGGTCTCCTAGTTTGTTATCAATCTTCAGTAAAGCCGATGTGCGTCGCTCTGAAGATATTGTGCAGTTTGCGTTACCCAGCATGCAGACTGCTCTCTGCGCCCATCCTGCTAATATAAGTGGGTCGACTGGCTCCCCAGCATCTTTAGCTCTCTTGGCTAAATCCATTATCTTTGCTATGGGTCCAGCTAAGTCTAACAGTTTATCCTAGCATGTCTTCCATGCCCTATCCATGCCTTTTCTGGTGTCCTTTCCTGCTTTAGTTATGAAGGTTAGCATCTTTGCGTCAAGCTCGGGAGTCTCTGCTACTTTCCCTGTCAGCTCTGGTCTCGGACACTCAGCTTTAAGTCTGAATCTAATATCTTTCTCCATAGGTTTTCTCATTTTCTGGGACATATACAGGGCTACTCTTGGTGATGGGGTCCAGTCCGTTGATCTGGGGTGCCTTATTGTTTCAGGTTCAAACATGTCTGACATGTCTTCTTCATCCAGAGGGGCCTCCACACCGCTGGCTTTAGGCTCGCTTGTACTCTTCTGCAAGACTACGCTCACTTTGCTTATGCTCTGATCATCATCCTCTCCCCTTTCCTGATCCGAATGCTCTGAGGATGATAAGGTATCCCCTATATTTGTCGCCCCTGGGGTAGGGGGTACGAGGTTGGGCAAGGCTGTCTTTGTAAGAAAGGCGCTTTTCAGCCTATTGAAAGCATCAGCCACCTCTAGGGACTTATCCTTCCCTGTATCTGAGCCCGGGGGAGTAGAACAGTGTTTCCTCTTCCGGGCCACTTTCTTCCCATTCTCACTTTGTTTCAGAGGCTCTTGTGTGGAGGTTCCCTCACGGGGTCGTCGAGCGTGCCAGCTTTCTTGCCCAGTATTTCTTCCAGGACCAATAACCTGTCTTGTAGAGGCTTGACTCCTAGTGCTACGGCTTGAACCAATGAGTCGCCTAGCACTTGCTTGAAGCTGTAGGAGAGGTCTATATCTTCTCCTATGTATTCCACCTCTTGCTCTGGTCTCTGTCGCTCCCTTCACTCCAAACCTCGTTATCCATGCTGTACGCCATGGTATTATGTGTGCCTCGCAGAGGATGGCTATCAGGTTGGGAGCTGTAGCTCCTCTTTAGCTGCTGGCAACAGAAAAATATATTTTAGTTTTCTTTTTTTTTTTTTTTTAAACTTTCTCTTTGCCTTGAATGCCTCTGATGTGCGCAGGCGACCCTTTACAAATTAACGAGTTTCACGTGTTCGGGAGCGAAGAACACAAGCGTAGAATTGCCGTTGGCTATCTCCGTGCGAGATAAAAAATCTGTGAGAGGAATACAGTAATGCGCATGTGCGCGCTTCCCTTGTTTCTAGAGGGAGTGGGGTTTACCGCGTAATACGCGTTGCCTGCGATACTCTTCATCTCCGTCGGTGTTCGTGCGCGGCTGAGTGGCCGAGCCCTAATTCGAGTGAGATCACTCGCGGGCTCGGCAGTCAGCCGTCCTGAAAGTCTAACTTGTCCGCGAAAAGAACGCGTGCGTTTCGAACTCGAATGCTAATACGTTTGCGCCAAGGTACGCGCGCACTTTACAATATATAAATTTAGCGTTTTGACAATTAAGTATTATAAAAACACAGCATAGCAAGGTACTGCTAGAATTGAAGTCACTTATCTGTGGTGCAGCAAAAAAGAAGAGGAAGGGACCCAGAGAGGCAGTGACTTATAGTAGAAGGGATTGCCTGATTGGAAAGTGAGAGAGAGGCTATTGGACTACCATATTGAGGAGCCCCACGGGGGATGTAGTTTAGCCACGTTAAGGCTATGATGTTTCATTTTTTCTGTTGCTTATACGAGTTATAAAAAAAAATATACATTGAAACAAAAGAAAGATTGAAAAAGCTGTGGTTAGCAGTAATTAAAGAAGTTAAGTAGAATGCTCGCCTCCGGTCTTGTCATAGAATGGGCACCATTGCACAACCCTCACGGACCCCCCACTTGACTTCAAGGGGATCCGTTAGTTCACCCCCCAGCCCACATCTCACAGATGCCAAGTAATCAGTATATATGGACCGTATACTAGCCAAAGGATATCCTGGTATGCCCTTATTTGCCAGAATTTCCCGTAACTGTTTCCTCGAGACACGGTCAAAGACAGTACTTCGGTCCACAAAAATAGCATATACCTTTTAAATGCAGTATAGACACATATTTAGCTAGTAGTAGGCCAAGCCTAAAGCATTGATCAATCATGCTTAACCCCTCCTGAAAACCGGCCTGGAGATGGTTAATCCTCATACCCTCCATGGCCCACTGTTGGAGCAGAGCCAGGAGCACCCTGGCATAAACCTTACCGGCAGAATCCAACATGGAGATGGGGTGGTAATTCCCTGGGAGTTTGTTATTGCCATTTTTATAAAAGGGCAAAATAACAGCCTCCCTCCAAGATTGGGGTACATTTCCAGATTGAACTATCAGGTTAAATAGACATGCCAGGAGGTGTGCCCAAATACCAGGCTCCTCTTTAAACAGATCAATGGGGATTTTGTCAGAGCCCGGAGCCTTCCCCGCCCCCTACCCACCAATTGCCCATTCAACCTCTTCAATGGTTAAAAGGGGGAATCTACAAAAGGGTATGGCTTTTCTACATTCCCATACGGCCCTGATTTCTCCCCCAAGTCAGACCTGTACAGCCCCTGAAGTGATCATGCCAGGTATCCATTGGTACCCGGCCAGCCACCTCTCCCTTAGCATCCCTCTCACTAGTTCCTATCAGCTTCCAGAAGGTAATATAATCCCCTCTTGTACAGCAGGACTGTAAAGTTTCCCATTTTGGCTGGACGAAGGCCCCTTTCTTGGCCTTAATCAATGCTTGTATTCAGCCCTTAACAATCCTGAGGTGTGGCAGGTCCTAAGGCAGGCCACGAACACTTGTTTAGCCATCTGACATTCATCATCAAACTAGCCCCAATTATCAGGAGTTCCCCTCCTAGCTCTCCTCGGAGATTTGGTAAAAAAAGAATGAAGGACCTTAACCATGTCTTCATAGACCTTAACTGGACCTACCGACATCATATGCTCTGAGCAAATGCTCGCAATAATTGGCTCGATGGATGCATATAACAATGGCTTCACTGCAGGTAGGTCCAAAGTAGAGCCTACCCCATTGGCCCTGCAGAACACAGCTAACTGGAATGTGAGCACTTTCACACCGGCTGAGCACCACCGCACTGCTCACACAGTCCCAATCACTCACATTTACTAGGATGTAGTCGATCCTAGAGCTCACCCGATGGCCATCATACGTAACTTAAGCAGGCTCATCTGGTGCTACCCTGCCATTGCAAGCACGCAATCCATTGTCATAGAATCATTTTGCCAACTCAATTGCACAATGATGACATTTCACTGGAATTTTTGTTATTAACGGAGGAATCTCGAAGGCAGTATCCTCATCATCCCAAAGGCCTGACAAAATACTGTCGCAAACTGCACGTTCACATCCCCCATTGCCAGGATAATAGGCCGCATCTTATTGCTTGTTTCATGCTCTCTGATCAAAAAACTCATTTTAGTTATACTCTCCTGAGGTGCAGGGCCACAGGGTCTGTTAAATATGTGAAATAACATGATGTGCTTTCCCATTGGGGCCGGGGGAGGGTACAGATTAGGCATTGTAAGCCATCTGAGCCTGTATCAATCATTTTGAACTCTAGCTTGAGTGAAAGGGCACCTCTTTGGCCTTTTATAGCGGGCGTGGAGAAAGTATTGAAACCCACTAATTCAATCTATTCCATCGACCACGTTTCTTGCATGCACACAAGGTCATACTCCTGAATAAACCTCACCCACCCCAGATCCGCCAGCAGCCCCTGTAGCCCTGCAACGTTCCAAGTCAAAACTTTACACTCAGGCTTAATGTTGGTGTTCGGCTGGCGAATAGGCTCTGGGCAGGATGATACAGTATGCGATGTGGACGAGTCAGTCCACAACCTCTGGGCCACTGCAACCCTCCCTGGGACTCTCCGAAGACACTCAAGTAAGTAAGGCATCTGCCTGATGTTGTGGCAATCCCAGGAGCGGACTGTAATTTTAGTGCTGGCAGGGGAGAGTGTATGGTATCCAATTGACAGTAAACCCTCGGCCAGGGCTGCAGTTGTCAAATTAATCTGGATAAAGTCATAGGCCTCTGAGGGCATGCTGCCTCTCTGGCACTGAAGAATATCTTCCCGTATTATTGACCTGCACCCCTTGACATGCTGCACCCAATGAATGGCCTTGTTGACTAATGTAGCCTGGTCTTCATGACAACCCGTCCAAAGGCTTGGCACATCGCACAGAAACACACATTTGTTAGGTCCCCTCATGGACCCCCGACCCCAAACCCAGGGACAGGTCCTGATGCACACCTTGATGACACATGTTGATTCCTAACCCATGAACCCTCTCTGTCCAATCCCTTTGATGAATTGTTAAAGATACCATCCACTCAGATATCATGCGTTGGCAACAAGACCCTGTCAGTGATTCCTGACCTGAGATGAGGCCCATTGCTCCCAACACTTGTGCATCCCGTTTTATCTTGACCACGCAGAGCCTTTGGGTTTATTTCCTGTCTCTTTGGGCACTTTAAACCATTGCGTGGGCTAGACCCCACAGATTTGTGTTATTACTTGGCTAGACTGCCATGTGGGGGGCAGCCAGTTTATCTCTTTCCTACTGTGGTGTGACCGTTTTGCTGTGCATCCATGATCAACCAAGCATGGTATGTGTTATTAGTTGGCTAGACTGGCATTTTGGGGCGCCAGTCGAGCCCTTTCTTTCAGTGGCATGACTTTTATTTTTGGGCATCTTGTCCGGGACAGCAGTGTTGTGTGTGCTCCTGCTCGGCCTGGCTGCCTGTAGAACAGCAGTCTGGAGCAGGACACGGACAGCAGTGTGGCCATATGCTCCTGCTCTGCACTCTTCTTGCGCGATTGGGAGCATAGCAGGAGCATGCTCTGTGTCTCACTGCAGGCCCAATCAGGGACGTCATTTGGGGGTCGCCAGAGGTCGCAACTGCGACCTCTGAGGTCTGCCTTGCGACCTCTGTGGTCTCCCTTGCGACCTCTGTTAAAAAAAAGAAATTAAAAAAAACATTTCGTTTTTTTTTTTTCGTTTTTTGTAACGCAAGGTGGCTGGCTCTCATGTTCAGGCCCTTTAAAAAAAAAAAAAAGAAAAATAAGAACAGGGGTGCCACAAGTCTAACACTTTCAGCACTGACCCTAAATAAGAAAGAATAGGAAACCAAACAATGTGTCTTTCGGGAATTCTGTACAATAATTGCTAAACTCATTAAAGGTTTATTTCAGGCACACTTCAGGGTGTGAGTCACTGATTAAGTTTGTTCTTGAACGCCTCAACTCAGCCTTTAATCCTTCTGAGGTCGATAAATGAGTACCAAGACAGGTTGGGTGATATTGGGTGTATATTTTTTCTATATAAAGCGCTTAATCGTAAGTGCTATACAATAACACATCATTATCATTTGGGCATGGACGTCTGCTTGCATTCACAATAATTTGGTAATATGGTACTATACACACTGACCTTAACGCTACATATGGCGATCCATTCTTGCATGAAATGTACATCACATTATAGTGATATCGTAACCATATTTTTCGTAGTGTACAATGCTGTGATGTCACTTCCTGTTTTGGCAATGGGTGAAAGGTTCGTGTTCCATCGCTCCCGCGATATCACCTCGGGGTGTGGTCAAATGACATCACTTCCTGTGATGTCATCAGGGGTCAAGGGTCGTGTGATGTCACTTCCGCTACCCCTGGCATTTTGGTGAAATGACGTCCCTGGGCCCAATAAGGTGAAGAGCCAGATGCAGAGCTGAAGCACACAGCTCCATGTCCCACTCTTGTTTAAATGTTGCAGGGAGAGTGTCCGGAGTCAAGTCATCATATGGGGGCCAGGAACGATTGTATGCCACTTTAGCATTCATTTTCCAAGGTGCATTTGGGGGGAAAGTAGCAGGACTTTTTTCATGGCTTGCACCCTCTCCCCACTCACTCTTGCAATGCTGGATACCCCTCTGAAGGGAGTGACACGATGCGGCACGCATCCGTTAATATGAACATAGCCATCATTTTGTTAGCAGAACTATATTGAGTTGCTTTAAGATATCACAACAGGCAGAGCATGGGGCATGATAATGAGATATTGTTTTGTTTTTTCCTTCCAAAAAAGACAGCACAGCAAGCAACACCAAATGCTAATTAATAATATGGATCCAGAAAGTTTCTATCCATATGTCAGAACCTGAAGAATTCGTAAGTTATTCCTTTTGAACACATAGGACTACCCCTGAAACCAGGACCCAGTTAACTTACAAAAATATCGGAAGAGCCGCTTTTCATTCGAACAGTAATTGCTGACCCATTTCGCTGCAGAAAACTGCAAGCAACTTTCCTTCTGCGCTGTCTGTCACCGCTGTGGTTTAGTTTTCACCGCAACACGTCCTTTGTTTCGGCAATTTTTCCGAGTTTTAAGCCTCGGTAATAGTCTTCTGGGTTCCCTTTAGATTCTGTCAGGGAAAGCAATCTTCACTGGAGTAATTATTGTCGAGTGGTATATCCTGTTCGCTGCACCGCTGCGGAGTTTGTTTTTATTGTTCTGTAGGCGATGATCCCCAACGTGCCATCCGAGGAAATGATGACCCCTGCTGAACGCAATCCATCTCAATTTGGCACACCTCCCGGCTGAGGCGCGGCGAAATGAGGGGAAACAATTGATTCTTTGTTTCTCCTTCGAAAACAGGTGCCGGCATTGCAGCGCGCTCGGTAGAACACGTGTCAGGAGATTTTTCTATTCTGCTTTTGTGAGCATATGATTTCCTATTCCTGGCACGTGTCGCCCTAATCACAGGCGCATAGATCCGTTAGGTTGGAAGTACAATCGGTGGAGATGCGCCCATTCAGCAGAAAGGTTTGTTATCCAGTATCTGAGGAGGTGCCGACATTTTCTTCACACTTTCTACAACACGTAGTCTCCGGCACGTTCTCTTTCTTTTCCTCTGTGTGTGTCCGTTCTATTGCACGATCAACATTCGTTGTCAATCAGTCCGCATACGGCCCCTTAGGTGTTACAAGTGCTTGTAAGTGTGCATACTTACCAATATTCTGTGACCAAAAAGATGTAGGATTTTGCAAGTTTCAAAAATAATACTTCGCATAACAATAACATCATAGGAAAATACAAAACACACATTGTTGGCACCACTATAGCATTCTAAAATACACAACCCATCGAACAGCACAACATGGAAAGATGTTCAAATGTTTGAAAAGTATAATTCTGAATGGTAAATTAACACCAAATTCAATTACCTAACTTCCCAGAAGGTAATCACACAGAGCTGGTAGGCAACATTTGCCACTGCCCTGTAGCAGCAGCATGGGCAATACATATTTATTCCTGCAATCCAAGATGGATAACTGAACAACATGGAGAGTGATGCTCTCCTTAGTCTGATATGCATGTGCTGTGTGATGGTGGTACGCTCTGCCACTTCCCTTCACTGGTGGTTCACCTAAGGCCTGTCCCAGCTAGAGTGCAGGGCAGAGCCATGTAGCTGTCCCGTCACTGGATTGGTCAGAGCCCATCACTCAAAGTAATCACTTACCCGCACACTGCACTGACAGACTAACTAATGTGTTGCATGCTTTGTCCTGGGCCGGTGTCAAGCAGCCTGCCTTAGAGTCACATAAATTACCAGCCCCTGTAAAAAGCAGTAGGATCTGTCACCCAAA
This sequence comes from Ambystoma mexicanum, assembly GCF_040938575.1. Lineage (NCBI taxonomy): Eukaryota > Metazoa > Chordata > Amphibia > Caudata > Ambystomatidae > Ambystoma > Ambystoma mexicanum. The sequence continues at coordinate 83,312,473 of NC_090941.1, forward strand.
TCTGTAGGCGGTAGGACTGCTTAAAGCAGTAGCCTACTGCCTAAATCAGACCCTCCAACTTATTGCGATTTTGCGATCCTGCAAAATGCAGCGAAAACGGCTGTTTTGCGCCAAATGCCTCAAAAACCGGCGTTTTGCACAGAATGCTGCGAAAACGGCTGTTTTGCGCAAAAACTGTGGGTTTTGCAAAAAACGACCATTTAAAAAAAAAATACTCAGGGTGCCAGGTCTGCAAACTTTTTTTTACACAAGAAATTAAATGCGCTAACACATCTCATCACTTGCGCCCAAAAAAGAGCAGCCGAATCCACAAGGGGCACCTGAATTAGCACATTTTATATGCGCGCCTATTCAGATGGCCTTTTTCACCTCTTTGAGCAAATGAAGGGGCGTTTCAGGCAATTTAAAAGCGCATCCCAAATTTCCTAGCAAGATGTACTTTTAAATGTGCAGAAATTGTAGGCAACCCTACGCGCACAAGAGGTTGGAGTGCCACTGCAAGACAGGGTCTTTCCTGACCCAGTCATGCATTTTTTTTAAGGCATGAACCGCTGCTGTCGTTTGCTTTTCTGTTCCTCAAACATGTTAGAAATGTTGTTTTTGGGTCACAATTTACAGTGGCAGGCCACTGATGGGCCTGTCACTGTGAAAGGCGCTCGGAGCTTTCAGAACACTGTCGGGAGAGCGCTTCTATTCAAGATACTCCCCATTTTGACTGACAAAAATCGATCGAATGGTACAATTTAACCTATTTCAGCCAGTACCATTCGATCAATTTTTATAAATACCGAACATGTGGAGCGGGGCTGTCACCCGCTCCCCATGTTCAGTATTTTTGGGCTTGTGGGTTACAGGGGTGTCCCCCGCTTCCTCAAAATTGGAGGTGGGGAGACCAAAAAAAAACTAAAATCTAAAAAAGGACCCTGCTGCGTCGGATCAGACCCGCGTTAGAGGGACAGATCTGACACTGCAGGGTTGCCAGGAAAGCGGCAGCGACGAAGCAGTTAACTAGAGGAGGGGGTGGAGTGGTGGTGAAAGGTACATTTTGGGTTGTTTGGCTGAGGGGCAAATCAATTTGCAGCGAAATTGACTACGGTCAATTCCGCCGCAAATAATTACACTTCGGTCAAGCAACCCAGAACCCTTTTCAAGGCAGCTGGCCCGCGCACAATTTGCACTACAGCTTAGCCCAGTGGAAATGCGCAGGCCACCTTTGAGAATAAGGTGACCTGTTCATTTCCAAAAATGGGTTATCTAAAAATAGCATATTCTCGGCTCTATTTTTAAATGCCCTGTTATTTGAGGATCTGGGTCAAAATCTACATTTTAAAAAAATTAAAAAATGGTCACACTATGAGAAGGAAAGGAGAGAGTTGGAGAGTGATGGGTGAGATGTGACGTGATAGGCAAGAAACCAGAGGGAGAGCAGTGGGACAGAGGAGGAAGTGGTGCACAAGAGAGCAGAGGAAGCAGTGATGCAGTGGGCCACAAATCGGAGAGCGAGCGAAAGGTACAGAAAGTAGAGGGAGCGTGTGTTCAGGGGGAGCACTGAGCCAGAAAGCAGAGAGGAAGCGATTGGCCGCAAAGAGGCAGTGAGCTGCACATTGGGAAAAAGGATGAGGGAAGAGTGCGATAAAATGGGAGAAAAGATGCAAGATGCAGAAGCAGCACAAAAGAATGAAGGACTGTATATTGCGGGAGGAATTGTAGAGTGTAAGGTGTGAGTTGGGAGTATGATTTGGAGTTGGGTAGGGGCTGTGGAGTGCAAATTGTGACTTGACAGTGTGATATAGCACATGAGCATTTGTATGACAAAGTGAGAGGTTCAGGAATGCAAGTTGTGATGGGGAGTTGGTGAGATGTGTGATGAGTGTTGGTGAGAGAGGTGTGTGGGTGTTTGGGGGATTGGAGAACAGAACGGGAATATTTTCATCTTTACAACTGATAATGATCAATTTAGTTAGCACTATTAAAAAAGCATGCACATTAAACCAAAAATGTAGCCAAAACAAAAACTGTTCTGCCAATCCAGAGACATCTGGAACTCTTCCTTTAAATCAATAAAAAAGATGCATTATAATGACACCCTGGCTCTCTTGTAGCCTTGAACTCTGACTCCTTCCTGCAACGTGGCAATCTTACACCCTCCAGTTAATACAAAATGTCCCGTAAAAATGCCGCAATAAATAAAGGTTTGTGCCGCAATATTTGCCATTTCATGCCGCAAAATTTGCCATTTCATGCTACAATATCCTGGAGGGTCTGCTAAATCAGTTTTGTTGGCAAGTATGAATGTGTACGGGATACTACTCCCATGCATGTTTTCCTTTGTGTGTCACCTTCATAGCCCTATAATATAAGTTCCTTTCTTTTAAATAATCATTGCTTAGCTTCCCCTTTTCTCTTATACCATGACCCATTTCTAGTAAATCCTGTCTGTGCAAGTTGTGCATTGAGTAGCTACAATGCTCTTCAGTAGTATACAAGGGTGACATTCTGGGTGTGCAAGCGGAATCATTGCATCCTAATTCTGAGAATTCGTATGGAAAAGGGTTGGAGGGGAACTACGTTTAATTCCCCTCCCTTGCCTGCCAGGCATCAGCCATGCACAGTTTTGAGCAATCAGGTGTCTTCAATTTTCTGTGCGTTTTGGTGGTCTATAGCACCCAGAGTGGATAGTGTCCATGCACAAAATTATGCCTGGCCTTGACATCATGTACATATTGAGTGCCAGCACATGTTGGCATGTGCAGGCCGGACAGCCATGCATTCCGTCATGTGCTTGCGTTCATGCTAACAAAGGTTTGTGGCCAGTGACAGGGGATGCGCCAGTTGCAAACATATTTTATTACCGCTCCAGGTTTTCATTAGAGTGAAATAATGTTGCTAATACGTTATAGCTTCAGTACCTTACTTGCATTTTTGCAGTGCGAAGTCACTTTGCACTGCAAAAATACACTTTGGACTGCTCCATGAATCGGGGTGTTTGTTGGAAAGTGAAAAGTCAGTTTGCAAAGCGAAATAAATTTCATGAATCCGGCCGCTAATTTGAAAGTACCATTAATGGAAGGAGAAAAAGCCTTGCGTTAAAGCTTTTACTCCTTCTATTAACAACACGCTCCATTTTTGCCCATTTGTATGGCAGGGAGGACGGATGGAACACAACTTGCGTTTCCGCTGCCTCCCTTCTTCTCCACCATGCAAATGTCCCTGCAAACAAATATGCGCATGGTAGGCAGCGTTTAATTGTAATTGTAAGCGCTGCCTGTCATTTGAGCATGGTAGGCATCCTTTACTCATTTGTATGGCGGATTGTAAATGTGGAGGGCAAAAAGGCTGTGTACATGCGTGTGTGCCGCCTTTTGTCCTGCGCATTTGCACTGCGCTGTGCAAACGATGAACATTTGGTGGTGGGGACCTGGCTATGCCTGAACGCAAACATACCCGCTGTCAAATTATGATTAACTATAAAGTGAGCGCCATAGAGATTAATTTTCAACTGCGTAAACCAGGCATGATGCACTAAAAACGTGTAAACCGAAAACAATATGCATATATATTTGTATGCAAAATGCAATTCTGAATGAGTTGTGGGGAATTTTCATTGGCCTCTTTTGGCTGCTTATCTCGAGCAATTCTATTTTATGCACAATCCACTATTTTGACTTAATGATTTAGGGAGTGTTCAGTTGTTTGCTGAAAGCCTGGAGGAGAAGATTATGATCTATGAAATGTGCATTTTAACTGCTTCGAATTTTTAACAGAGGTTTTGATCCAAATCTGTATTCTTTGGTTTAGGTTGCAAGGCTAGTTTTTTTATATAGATTATGTTGCTATTCTTCCCACATGTGCATTATTGCTATTACTATTGATGTGTTGCTACATATGTTTGATTATTTTGAAGTGTGTTATGTAGTTGATTAGTTGTATACGTGTCTTTGTATTCATTTTATTTTGCATGGTTTTTAACGGGTTCACCCACAATAAAGCAAATTCTTTGACTGACTGATAAAATGTGAAAGCCATGCAGAGAGCAGGTTATACGGCATGGCTTAAGATAACCTTGAATGTTTTAGGAAGTTCTGAAACACCTTGGTAAACAAAACATCTCCACATTTGACACTCCCAAAATTCTCGGTTGAACCAATAGCCTTCCCTTTCCAATCAGAAACATATTAATTAAAATCACATTTGCTATCCTTATTTATTCCGGTTTTGAGGGATCATTATTAATATAACTTAATTATTTTAATATGAAAACACGTGTTAAATTCCTTTTCTGAAAATTATATTTTAATTACCCAATATGAAGTATTGTTATTTTTGTCCTGTTCATGCTCACAATCCAAGTTTGCTGAGGGATGGAACAACAACTGTTTGGACATTAGATGGTCTGGCACCAAATCCAAATGGAACAGTCTAGGGCCACCCAGTACTCCTCTGGGGACCTTCTACTATTACTCAGTCTTTTTAAAGGGGACAGGCCAAAAGGGAGTAAGGTTTTTGGGCTGGAAGGATAGCTCAGGCACAACACGTTTGTGTTGGAAACAAGACAATGCAGAGCAGCGCAGATTCAAATACCAGTCCTGCGTTTAGAGAGACTGGTCTCTGGCCTTGTGTTCGAAAAGGTTAATTAATTAATTAATTAAGGTTGGCTTCTGGAAGGTTTTCTTTAGCAGGTCTGGACCTGCAGACTTTTAGATTTACAAAAGCGGGTGGCTGACTCTGGTAGTCAGGGAGTGTTTGGATGTTTGGGAAGACCTCCATTGCGGCTGTAGAAATGGGTTGGCACAAAAGAAACAAGATTTTGAATATTTACATGTATTTCATTTTCTTGTGTTCACTGAGGTTGGATCTGGGGTCTGTTTGCAGCTATGTTTAGAGTTGCCAATGTGTCTCTTCTTGTAGGAATAGTTGCAAGGTCAGCTTTCTTGTTGGTGTGGCAGCAGAGCGCTATGAATTTAAGAGGCAGTCTGTTTTATAATAATTTGTCCCATTGCAAACCTGTGAAGGGTGTTATATCTTCAATCTCCAGCAGGGAGTGTAGTGTACACGTCTTCATTGAAAGTCTACATTCTGCTTCCTACAAACATTTCTCCTGACCCAAGCCATCTAAATACATGTTTCTAGCATGTCTATCCTGTTATACTTTCCCAAGTCGACAAAAATAGACTTTTTGATGGTGCAAATGTGAATTCGTTTAGAAAGTGAATTGTGTCAACAACCACTCAGCAGGGAGTTCACTGTCTAGTGACTGTCCAAATAAAAATCAGAATCATACCTTTTACTTTGTCAGGGAACATTGTGTACAAAATGGATCCCAGCCAACCCACGTTTTCATAGATCCATGTTAACATTTCATGTCATTCTACTTTATTTAGTTTACTTTTAAATGTTCATTCGTAACATGATTGCCACCAGCATTGAGGTATCTTTGACTTACTCATAGAACATTCTCTGGTCTTTTGCCACCCCAGGTGCATGATCCCGTCAATCCCTGCAGCACTTATGGTGGCCATGAGATCTCCTGGCCTAGCAGCTGGTTTAGGATAGGCGGGAAAAGTCCAGCAATAACTCATGAGGATATTTTTCGATCGTGTTTCCATTCATGTGCACTTTCCATTGTATTAATGTCCAGAGTTGATCACTTCAGTTAATGGGTCTCATTCCAAGTACGCTGGTGTGGCAGAAAGTGGCAGTAATTTCGTTACCAGCACTTTACTGCCATATTAGTGCACCACTGTACTATAAGTGGGAATGAATAATGCCTTGCAGAGATAGGTCGACGATCCTTTGTAGGTGGGGCTATATGATTTTAGGTTACCTCAGTTTTGACACATACAAATAAAGGAAACAGTTAGTGGAAATCCTTTCTTTTTATAGACATGTTTTTCTTTTTGGTTTTTCTTCACTTTTTTAAATGCATTCTTCATATTTAATAGGATGCACACAAATGAATGACACGGTCAGGATAGGAACAAGACATAGTAGGAAGAGACTCTTCTGGAATCAGGGTGCCCCATTTAACATTCAGCCAGTGGCAGACGATGAATCTGCAGAGACTATGATCTGTCTTATAAGTATTGTTTCGATATGGGTAAGGATATACCAGACAGAATTGGCAGGAAGAAGGGTTTCAGTGTGCACTGAACTGCTCGAAGAAGCACAGAGGCCACATTGGTATACATGAAGGCTCTTTGTACTGGAAGAGGAATGGAATGGTTAATTCCAGTAGGGGTAGGAGCCGAATATGGCATGTGACACGTGCCAGTGGCGCGTGCCCCTGCATGTCACTACTACAAGTGACACGTGACATCGGCAGGTGTCACATGCCATGCCAAACAATGACCTAATTGAGAACACAATCCCAGATGTGCATGTCCCTACATGCCAAACAACATCATAAAAGAAAAAAAAAACAACCTTTGATCCATCGTTTTAAAATGGATATGAAAAACCATTAAGGGGACTCGATCTGAAGAGTTCCCGTACTCGTGCCTATTTCCTTAACCACAAAACCACCACGTATTGCAGCAAAGGATGTGTCAGTTTCCTAAAAACCTTTCTCCTTTGTGCACTATGTGCTTCAACTTTAGTTCTTTTTCTGTTTTAAGTCAAATCCTGTTTTGTAATATTAAATTTAAACAACAGTTTCATACAAAATGTGTTACTGTCTAATTCTTCAATTGTCTATTTGTATTGTTTACATATTTTCCAAAATCAGTACGGTAACAATATTGAAGTGCGTGTTTGTATGCGTAGATTAAATCATCCTTTTCACACTTCACTGTATGAAGTGTGATAAATATAGTACAACTACATTTTAATGATAACATTTATAACTTAAATTGCAGAGTATATGCAGATTCATGAAAACGTTTTCATTTACAAATGTTGCTAAATCTTCAGATTTAAGTTAAACAGCACTTTATATAATACATTCAGTCTTGACCTATGAAAGTTTTCAGATGCTCTGCAAGGTCATGTAATGTAATTTTTCATTTGTGTAGCGCCTTTTCCCATTGGTATGGTCTCAAAGTGCTGTAGGTCAATGCCCTTGGGTTACTAAAGTCCATGCTACGAGAAATTTGTTGAGTTTAGAATGTGTGTGTGTGCATTGTGGTGTGGTCTCCTTTAAGGTGCGATGATGAAGTACGTTATTGCGCCATGTCAATAAATACAGCATTGTGTCAGCACGCAGGGCAGTGCATGAGTGAGGATCGAAGACCATGTATTATGTGTTTGTGTCACTGTTCGGGGCGGGGAGGTGCATCCGTCTCCCAGGCCCGCTTGTCCCATCGGTACCCCACATTAATTATGGTCAATATGAAGGAGGGTAGGGGTGGCCATGTCTCTACTAGCTACCCACATCGAGCTGGTATGTGGATGGCTGCTGTAGGATCATCTGCATAGTATGCACATGTAGGAGGTTTATTATGTGTCCAGCTAGACTGAATTTTTGTCATTGAGATAGCTTCATTCTTATGGCAGAAGCATTGTGGATGTGTGGTGTGTGGTGGCAGATGTGTGTGGGTAGGTGGCCTTGCATCGTTTATTTTTCATGGGCATGGAGTTTGATACGTACGCATGTGCTGTGGCTTGTTTTCTGGTTTCGTAGATGTGGCGTGCATTCTGTCCTGTTATTTGCTGGAGTTTATTTTCCCTGGTCCCGGTAAGTTTTATTTGCAGGTTCATTGCTGCCCCGGCCTACCTGGGATGTGCTTGAATAACCCAATGTGAGGCATTGGTGCCTGATTGAAGGTTTCGGTTGGGTTGGTAATGGAGTAGTTTCTGTTGAAGGTATTCCTGGCCTGTTGTGTGGAGGGCACAGTGGGTGATTCACAATGCTTTGAAAGTGGCCTGTCGCCTGACAGGGAGTCAGTGGAGGACACAGTGGGCGGGTGTTATGTGCTCTCTGGAGCCAAGGTTCTGGAAGAGGCTAGCTGCAGTAGTTTGGACCGGTTGGAGCTTTCTGAGTTGATAATCAAACTGACCCTGATGGACCTTAGCATCCACAGCTCCTCAAGTGCTTGATAAAATTGATCCAGCAGAAATGCGGATCCAGTCCCCAGCATCTTTGCAGTAGAACAAACTGTCAAACCTACCCTGGTGGCACCTCCGATTCGACCTTCTCAAGCATTGTGTTTGAAATGCAGAGAGCCCCTGTTCAAACCCAGCTGAACACTGCTCCTTGCTATAGAATAACGCGACTGCTGCTCCCGAACCTCTGAACTGCATCCTCAAACCAGTTCACCATCGCACTGCACCGGTTGAGTGTGTCATGGCCCGGCTAGAACATGATGCTCCTTGTTGCACCCACTGGGCCTCATTACGACCCAGGCGCTAATGGGTTAACGACGCCGTAAAAGGCTGCGGCGCCGTTAACCTATTAGCGCCTAATTACGAGGTCGCTTTGCGGGACCTGACCTTAACGGCTGGTGTAGACCAGCCGTTAAAGTAGGGACCCTCAAAGGGATCTTGGTGCTAATTACGGTGCCGCAATTTGCGGCACCGTACTTAGTGCCTTCCCCATTCCCATTGAGCCCTATAGGGCAAAAATGGGAATGGGGAAGGGCCATGGAGGAAAGGGGAATTACCGCTCCGCCAACCTTGTAATGGGGTGGTAATTCCCCCTTTCTCCATGGCGGAGTTGGTAACTTACCGGCATGGACCATGGTGCTAATAGCACCATGGTCTTCCGCCAGGGTCGTAATGAGGCCCACTGTCTCAAAACCTCCTCCTTGAATGGCGAGCATCTTCGCTGAAAATTTTCTTGAGCAGATGAGAACTACTGTAGGACTGGACAAAACCGCTGACTCACTTGAACACAGTTTTAACTGCTGAAACAGCACACAAAACCTGGTTTGATGCTATTGAACCGACAATATACATTAGAACGTACAATTGACACTTAATTGCACCCTTGATTCAGTTTGGGCCCTAGAGACTGGTTAGGTCACTAACTCCTTTTACAAAGACATGCTGGTTTTCACTCACCTTACGGCCCTGATTCATTAGTAGTGGAATTAATAGTGGTAGTTGTCATTTATGTAGCACCTTTTCCCAGGGATAGAAGTGTAGAGTGTTGGCGGTCACGGAGTAGGATTAGAATGCATGTGTGCAGTTGGCCAAATAAGGCTTAGCAGGGCTGGCCAAAATCCGGTAGATAGCAACCCATGAGATCAGGTATGTGGATTGGTGCTGAGAGGAGGTATGAGATGGCGTATGTTCTAGAGGCTCACTATGTGCCCAGCATGCCCGTATTTGTCACAGGACTTCGCTGCATACTGATGTCAGGTGTTGAGGCGTAGTCTGGTATAAGTAGGCATGACAATTATTAATTAAAGAGCAGCATACCCTGATTGTGTTTGGGATGACAACCGTTTCCTCCATGAAGTGTGGCACTTGCTAACATTCACAATGCTAAGTGTGGCATTTGCTAACATTCACAATTCTATCTAGTTGTTAAGCAGGTTAGTGTTAATATCCTGGTCTGATATGGCCTGAGGGCAGGTAGAGTGGCAGCGCTTCTGGAGTAGAGTGATTGCTCTACTCCCCACCCAGGCCACCACTAGCGTGATAGCAACCGCCTAGCAGAAAATGCAAAAATACTCACTGGTTGAAAGAACTATGAGAGAAGAATCATGACAGAATTTAGCCTTGATAGCACAGTGATAGAGTTTTGAACTATTGTCGTGCAGGGTGCTAATACACACTGCCTCATCACGAGTTTGGCAGTTACCCTTAAATGTGGCGGAAACGCTAATACCGCCACATTTAAGGGTCCGCCAAATCACAGGTTTGGCAGGATTTACCCCCAGCTTTCAGCTGGGGGTAAATCAACCACAAAGTTGCCAATTTTTGGTGCTATTACCACACCGTAATAATGCAGACGGTAGTAGCGCCAACAATTCCCCATTGGGCCCAATAGGGACTGGGGAATTCCTGAATGGGCCCAATAGGGAATGGGGAATTACCGTTCGGCCAAACCCGTGATCCAGGGCTAATAGCGATGGGGGTTTGGCAATAACGCTAATAGCTTCGGCGGTACCACCGGGGTACCGCCCAACTCGTGATGAGGCCTACATTCATCTTTTGTAAAATTTGAACATAAATAGGCTTTAAAAGAATCCTATTCAAGAATAAATGTAAAGTTTATTTGTATTTTCTGCAAGCCTTGAAATGAAAATAACCTTTGCAAATCTCAGCAAAACAGGAGTCCAGGTTTTCTCTGAGAATGTGTTTTAAGTGATTTAAAACAGGCAATTGCTGAAAGGTATGTAATGTAAGACGAGAGGAAAAGAGGAGAGATGTGTGTGGAACTAGTTAAAGCAAACAGAAGGCTGACTTCAAGGTGATATGCAGAGAGATGTCAAGGGCAAGTCTGAGTTTTGCTGGAGGTTTTGCACCCCACAACCACCCACCCACCATGCCCCCACAGAAAATCGTGATATATCAGGTATATTTTTTGCCAGTTGTGGCACCTCATTTTCCCATTGCCATTTAGGTGCTATTGCACCTTCCGGCAGGCCACTCCCCTGATGTACCTCCTGCTCTCATAGGGAAGGTGCTTTCTGCAACCCTGTGTCCCTTGTCTAATGCATTCTGGGACTTGGTTCCCTTGCTCCAAGCCCCCACTCTCTGCAGTCCCTATTCCAGGGCTTTCCTTCTGTAGCTCCTGGAATGCCTGGTCCACTCAATGTCCCACGGGACCCCAGGCTAAATCTAACCCATCTATGCCTGGACATATTCTTTTTAACTAAACCCTGTCACTCTTATCTTCTATTCTTTGACCCACTCCTGACATCCCTCACAGTAACATGTAAAATCTAACTCGGAAGCAATCGGCCTCCCAAAATGAAAGGCTTATCAAAATGCAACACATCACACACATCCATGACTCCAAGAAATCTGCTGCCTACAGAAGGACAAACATATGATACATAGATTTTAGGACAGAGCCATATTTACCATGGGCCCGCAGTATAAGAATATTGTTACTCTATTGCAAACATGGACTGGGCTAGGGGGAAAGCCATAGAATTGCTGCCATTGCTTCCATAAAGCTGTGGGCCTGAGGGCAGTTGGCCATGTCATGCATTCCTTTGAAAGACAATAGAGGTCGGGCAGAGTGTTAGACATACCAGCCTTCAGAGAAACCAGTCTTTTGGGAATTAAGCTTTTGGGAAGTGGACATTAAGGTGAAGTAGGCCCCTCCGTAAAGCCTTTGACGTTGACCGGGGTCCACAGGACGGTTCTATGTAATTTCATCGCTGGATGATTTTACGCAGGCTTTTTTACCGTGATTTTTCAACGAAAAAACTCATTGAATTTTCATTTTTTATTTTGGGGGGTACCCCCCTCCAAACCTCCGGTCGACTTTTATTTGGGATATGTTCCCGAACACCCACACCCCAAATATATATTATTCTAACCCCCCCTAAAAAATGTATGTTGTTGAAAAATTTGCGGTAAAAAACCCTGTGAAAAAACATCCTGCAATGAAAGGACGTTGTACCCAGAGGACAAACCTGGTAGTGATGAACTTGCACATGAAATCATTAAGAGAATTGGAATGTCCTCGCCTTTCCTTATGTAACATTAAAAAACTAAGTCTGTCTTAGAAACCCTTTACTGTGCTTAAGATGAGACTGCAGGATGTGGTTTCTAATCAAATTTAGAAGAAAAGTAAAACTATGTCCTGTCAGACACTGCAGTCATGTTTGTGTGCCATAATATGCATGTCAGACCATCACACGGGCTGCGACTCAAAGTGCAGCATCTCGCACAACACCTGTGCTGAAATAACACACATAATCATCTTATCTCCCCCATTTATCCCCCTTTATCCAAAGTTGCCACTGGGACCAGTTAGAGATTCAGCAGCTGAGGCGTGCAGGACACAGCTTAGCCCCAGTCCGACCAGCATGTGCATTCCGGTGCTGTGTTCAGCAGTGTGTTACTTACTTCTACCCAGCATTGCCACAAACAAAGGGACTGTCTGAGGCACAGCTGAAGCTCTTTGCAGATGTAGAAGAAAAATCCTATTCACATACGAGAGTGTGGGTCTCTGTCTCCTTTTGCTAGAGACTCCCACGATTTTAGGGAAACATGGCAGCTCTGTTGACAGAGAAATGTAGGGGGCACACCATGACACGATATGGAATAAATTGACAGAAAAAAGGGACTAATCAGAAATACTGTCTTATGGTAAACTCCATTGAGGCAGTTAGTACTATGGTAGAGTCCAGATTTTCCATACTAACGTTCAGGAAAGTCATGATTCTATTAAAGACACAGAGGCTCATATTATGCTTACTCTTCTTTTTTCTGTGGCAATGTAGTCTTTGGAGTTTGAAACTCTATTGCCCTCAGGCATGACACTTGCCCTAGTCCACGAATCATAACGTTACAGTCCTATCACCTCACGAGTCCTCCGCCCCACTTCCTCTTTCTTTTGCTGTCTCATTGCAGCTTCCTGATAAACGACTCCTTCTCGAACAGGGTATAATGAAGAACAAAACGGGTAATGATCTATAACTCCTCTAGATCCGGCAAGGCGCGTCCTGTGTTGTCCGCCTTCATCCTTGAGGGCTTTTAAGAGACTGGCCTCATTACAACTCTGGCGGTAGCCGTGCCGGTCAAACCAGCAAGCTGCGGCCGGAGTTGTGATTTTTTATGGCACCTGGCTCCACGGAAACAACAGGGGATTACGACCGTGGTGTTCCTGGAAGTCAGGCGCTGGAAAAATGTAAATTCCCATTCCCATTTGAGTCCCATAGGACTTCATAGGAATGGGGATGATGGAAGCACCAGCACCATTAATAACTGTGCCGGTGCTTCCCGGAAAGTCTGACCTGGCAGGCGGGACGGCAGCCACCCACAGACTCAGAGTGTGCCGGTCCGGTAACAATGGTGCCGGAAGGCTTACCAGCACTGTTGTTACCGGACCGGCATGCTCGTAATGATGCCCACTGTCTTTTTAGTGCCTGTACCTGCCCACATAGATGAAAAAAGGAAAAAACCCAACCCTTTTAACGTTAACTGTGGGAAATCGCCACTATTGCTATGCCGTGCTGCTGCTTGACCGCACTTCTTGCGCTTACAGTTATCATGCGTCTTGCCTCACTGCACCGTACCTACACAGATTTGAGTTATTGGATGGGTAGGATAACACTTCGCCTCTGTGTCTTTAATAGAAACATGACTTTTCAGAATGTTAGTATGGAAAATCGGGATTCTATGTCAAGTCCCAGAGGCTCACATTATGCTTGTTTAAAGCTTACTTACCACCAACGAGGCAACCTGGTCGACTGGCTTAAAAGAAATTTGGCCTCATTACGAGTTTGGCGTTAGCCGTGCCAGTAAAACCGGCACAGCTGCCGTCAAACACGTGATTTTACCGGCACCCCGCAATGGGGACGAAAGTTGGGATTCCGACTTTGGCGGACCCGGTTCATCCCCTTTGCTGGGTGCTGGCAATAAGGGACTCCCCATTCGGCCCAAGACCTGCGAGCACAATTCGTAGTATGGCAGTACGGTAAGCTTACCGGCACCGTTGTTACCGTACCACAGCCATGACAATATCCTGCAGCCAAGCTCCTATGGCAAAGGCTTTGGAAGCCATAGCCCCTCACACGGAATGTGCTCTGAAGCAACAAGTGTCTATGCCTGCTTCTTGCATGACCCATTTCCCCCACCTGTCTAGGGTGGAGTTGGACACTGCCTTGGAAGGCTTACTGGAGCGCGATGAGAACTCAACTTTCTCCTGTGGGTCTGAGATGTGTGGTCTTCGTACGCTTTCAGACACCTGATCGGACATAACTTCAGCTGCTCCGGAAAATCAGGGAAGATAGCCATTCTAATGCAGGTTTTTGTCCTCCTTTTCACGTGTAACATAATCCCTTCTGGCGAAAAAGATTTGCTATCTATCTCCAGCGCTCCAACGCCTGATACTCTTTTGCAGGCACTAAACACAGCAGCATCGCTAGATTAGCCAACAGAGCTTTCCTGATCAAATCGTCGTTGTCCGGCCAACTCAGGATAAACTGTAGCACATGGTTCACATCTCACACGTGTGAATATTTGGGGAAATGGGCAGCCAGATCACTCTCACAACTAGGGCGTGTTTGCCAATCAGAGTTCTGTCAACTTGCTTGTGACCCGCAGAGATGGCAGCCCTGAATGTGTTTACTGTTCTATAGACCTTACCTTGGCCAGCTAGGCTCAACAGGCAGTTTACTATGTGGATCACATACGCTGCCGCAGGATGCACGTCTCTAGCCATACACCAGCCATACACCAGCTGAGCCATCTATTCCAAGCCATCCTGTAGGATTTGTCCATCTTGGGTGCCCAGGATTCTCCAATGAAACGCTCAGCCTCGCCCGATAGTCCTGGCTTTCTCCAGGAATGCCTGAAATCACCCAAGTTATCAGCTGTAGATTTCCCAGCATGAACAGAGGGTGCTGGAAACATGGCTGGTCTCCCAGAATGCCTGGCGCATCCAGTAGAAGGATCTGGTTGTCACAAGTGAGCTCCAGCATATCTGGGTACCATGCCTGACTCCTTCAAGCTGGTGTCACCAGAAGTAATCTTGCTTGCAGTTGACTCACATAAACCAGTGCCCTTGCAATCATTGCCAAGGGGATAAAGGCGTAGTTCCTGCACTGACCCAATTGCTGTAAGAAGGTGTCCATGGTTGCCGCCTCCAGCTCCAGCTTCCAGCTGAGGAACCGTTCCAGTTGGCGGTTCAACCTGGACACGAAGAGGTCCATCTTGCAAGGACCTGTCCTCTCCATAAGCTCAAGAAAACTGAGCTGTTCAACTTCCAGTCGCTGGAATCCCTGAAGTGTCTGGAGTTACAGACCGCCACTTGTTTGCTGACTCCTGGAAGGTACACCGCCGTGACACTCAGGCCTTTCTCCAGGCAGAAATGCCATAAATCCTTTAGTAACTACGCTAACCACTTGGAGTTTATCCCTCCTATACGATAGAGGTATCGCACTGCTGAGACATTGTCCATTTTCAGTAATATGCAGCATTGCACTCTGTCCCAGGTTAAACATTTAATTGTGAAGGAGCCCACTAACAGCTCCAGGCAGTTGCTGTGAAGCCTGGATTCCTCTAAGGACCATCACCTTCCGGTCATCAGCTCTCCACAGTGGGCTACCCAACCCCTGCAGCTATCATCCAACTCTATCACCGGGTCCAGAGCAGAGCCAAAAATGTACCTTCCTTTCCACGCTTCCATGTGTCAACGCCACCAGGCCAGTTCCATTCTCGTGTTGTGTGACATCGTCACACTGTGCTCGTAAGACATTCCCGGTTAGAGGTATTGAATCTTGAGGCACTAGACGGCACGGTAATGGAGGGGCCCGGGAAAGATTGCTTGGATGGACGAGGCCAAGCGCTCCACTATCCTCGCTAACTCTCAGAGGAAGATCTATTCTTTGGACATGACTTATCGGATCTCCTTCTTTATATCGTTCATTTTCTACAGGAGCAGACACAGCTTTCCCAGCTTTGACTCTGTGATAAACTACAGGAACTCCATTCTCTGCTGTCTGCTGGTCTCGCATTTCTCCCAATTGATGAGAAATCCCAGCTTCTCTAGGTGCCCCGTCGTTAGGACCATTTGCTCTCGCAGCTGCATCGATCCTGCATCATGAGACACAGATTGTCGATCTATACAATCAGTCTCACTCCTGAGTAGCTTGGTGAAGCAATGCAATGCTGAAGCTAGGCCAAAAAGAGAGACACATAAACTCTGACCTTTGGCCTTGACAGAGTAATACTAAGAATCGCTGGTGCGTCTCATGAATGGGTACTGCTAGATAGGCATCCCTCAAATCTATGCAGGCTAACCTGTGCCCTTTCTGCAAAATGTCCTTGAAGAGATGGATTTCGTCCATCTTGAAGTGTCTGTACATGAGAAAGGCATTTAATTGTCTGAGATTGATCACCGGCCTGACCTTTTGCTTCCGTTTCACCAGGAAGACATTGCTTTGGAAGCATTGCACCACCTGCTGCACTGGCCTTATCGCCCTTTTCTTTTGAAGCTCTCCTGCTTCCTTGTCCATGAGGCTTTGCTTGCCCTTTGACATTGCGAACGGTTGTGGTGGTTTCGCATGTCTGGGCTCTTGAAAAAATTACAGACAAACCCCGGCAACGGTCTCTGAGACCCAAGAGTCTGCGCTATGCTCCTGTCAAGCGCTTAGGTGCAGCACCAGCCTGCCACCACCTATCACACTGTGTGCATGCGACTACTCTCACCTGTGTTTGTGGCTTGCGTCCTGTTGCTGCTGCGCCAGCCCTGGCCCCTGCATCTACAACAGGAGGGGAAGAAAGGATTCTGCCTTCTGCCTTCCTTCTGTCGCCAGTTGTTTCCTCTATAGGGCCTCTAGCCTCCTCAGCAGCTGGTGGAGCAGCCCCTGCTTCTGCCAGCCCTCGCGAACACCCGGGGCATGAACACTATTTTTTTAACAATGTTTTGCCTTTGTCCAGAGCAGTGAAAGTGCTAACAAATCTGGACATGTCTTAGACGAAATCTCCTCCAAACAAAAGCCCTTTAGCTGCTGCAGCGGCCTCAGCGGATACCAACTCCCTGTGTTTCAGGTCGATCTTTACTAAAATCGATTGTCTGCACTCCGTTGCTATCGCACAGTTGGTGTTACCTATAAGACAAAACGCTGTTTGTGCCCAACTAGCCACAATATGCACATCAATAGGCATGGCCTCTTTGGCCTCTTCCACCATTTGTAAGATCTTGGCCAATGGACCTACGGAATCGGGGAGCGTTTCCTGGCACACTATCCGTGAGCGGTCAATGCCCTTTTTCAGGTCCTTGTTGTACTTCGCCATGAATGTAAACATACAGGGTTCCACCTCTGGAGTGTCCACTACTTTATCCGGCAGAGGGTCTGGGACATTCTGCCTTCATTTTGCTCCTCGCCTCCTTATTTAGAGGCGTGCGCAGTCGCTTGCTCAAGTACCTTGCAACCTTCACTGGGGGCTCCCACTCAGAAGTTCTTGGGTGGAGTAGCAGGTCTGGATGAAAGGGGTCGTCCGGGGAAGTATCTCTGCATTTCTAAATGCTTTTATTGCACCTTTTGCACGGTTCTCCTTCCTGAAGATTGGCCAAGCTCATGGAAAGGTGAGAACTCTCAGTGCTGTTGGAATCCCATTCAGTGTCCTCTTGGTGTTCCTCTGGGCTAGAGGGTATTTCACTGTGTCCCTTCCACCACACCTTTCCCTTAGCATGCTTTTCTTTTGTGTATCCTTTGTGTGATGCGGACAGTGGTTCGTCACCGGCCTTAAGTTCCTCCTGCTATTGCCTCTTACGGGCTCTGTGCCTCACAGCTCTGGGGCTTTGCACAAAGGCAACCCAGTCCAGGATAAAGTTCAGCTTATGGGATAACGACCCTAGGGCTGGCCACGCTGCTTTCTCCATCAACTGTCCCAGAGAGGGGTCCTACAGAATGTTTGAAGGCCCTTCTCTGCTGTACTCGCTGTCAGATGATTCTCCTCCCACCCAGGCCATACTGTGTAATGTACACAAGAGACAGATTTCTAGCTGCCACAAGGTGACGCACAGGCTTACTTGGGGCCTGTACCCGTGCAGTAATTAGTCTTGGGATTCCACCTGTATTACTATAATATATTATAGGCCTGTGCAGAGCAATGCTTTAGTGCTGTACCATCCTCAGGAACTCTTTGGTCTGCCCCATTCCACTTAGTGAGGGGCTCTCTCACTGTTCACTACAGGCAGCGCCCATGCACCGCTTACCGTGTGGAGCGCTGTAAGTACACTCGGGACTGCCTGTCAGTCACCTCAGCGCGATCTGGAATGCCGGTGTGTTATGTTCTTGCACCCACTAAGTGGTCTTTCCCCAGGGACGCAGAGTTCCCTTTTATCGTGGCCATTGCTGAACAGCTTCAAGGCAGACGGTCTGCTGTACGGCACTTACTGAACGTGGGAGACAAAACTGCAACATCCGGAACTGACAAGAGTTCCAAGCGCATATCCGTTTTGCTTCCCTGTCAGTCGTTTTTCCACAGCTATGTGCTGCCTCCTGTAAACAAACCATTGACCAAGAACAAGAAAATGTCAGAATCTGAGCCCTCGGATTCGTGACTCACCTGTTTGCTTCTTGTGGATTTCTTCTTTGAGTTCGCTGGTTTCTTTTTCCTGATGAGCGTGACTTATACAGGTAAGCTCTAGAGTCCTCTGAATCCAGTCTGCTGGGCTTCGGAGAGTGCGCATGTCCGTGACTCCCAGTCGCGGTGGCGCTGGGGCTCGGGTATGTTCAATTGTTCCAGGAAGAGTCCAGGAAGGAACCATGATAAGGAGACAGGGCAACTAGGTTCTGAATTGAGCACTTGAAAGGAATAGAAAAAAAGGGGGAACCATGATGGATGGAAGATGGATACCAGGATTAGCGAAGGAAAGGGGTCTAGGCACTAGAACACAGCTTGCCGGGTGAGACGCAGGCAAGCAGAGCATTGAGACGCGCGGAGGCACAGGGGCGTGTCTGTTTTCAAGGGAGCATGAGGTCCACACAGACGACTAGACCGCACTGAAACATAGCGTCGGCCATGTTGAAGGTGAACGGAGTAATGTCTATTGACTGAGGGACCAGGCAGACCAGAAGGGTCGATATCACCGATTCATGACAGCATGCCTCCTCCTAAACTCCAGTCCACCCGGCTTGCCAGGATGAGTCCGATGTAAACGTTGCAATAGGCGTGGTGCATTCATATTGGAAACAGGTTCCCAAGTCTGTTCACTAGACGTATAGCCCTTCCATTCCACCAAATATTGGAGATGACCTCTTCTGTATCTGGAATCACAGATACGGGACACTTTAAACTCGGTTTGATTGTCAACAAGGAGTGGAGGTCGAAGACTTGGCTTAGTTGACTGGTGGAAGGGTTTCAGCAGTGATGTATGAAAAACAGGGTGGATCTTTTTCCAAGTGGTGGGTAATTGGAGTCCAAAGGCGACTGGGTTGATAATCTCTCTTACAGTGAAGGGTCCGTAGAAGTGAGGAGCTAACTTGTTGGGTCTTAGGTGCCTCGGTAGATAACGCGATGAGAGCCAGACTTTATCTCCGACAGCGTAAGAAGGCCCAGGACGCCTTTTGGCATCTGCAAACCTCTTTATGTCCATCCTGGCCTTTTCTAGATGTTCCTTAACTTGCTTGTGAATGGAGATTAGTTGAGCAATCCAAGCATCTACTGAAAGGGTCAATGTGGTTGGTGGCAGGAGTGTGGGTAACACTGAAGGGTGAAACCCTTGGTTACACAAAAACGGACTGATCCTTGTTGTGGAATGATCTGAATTATTGTAGGCATATTCAGCCACAGGAATGAGGAGTGACCAGTCATCTTGTACCTTAGAAGCAAAACAACGTAGATACTGTTCCAGGGTTTAGTTTACTCTCTCAGTAATCCCATTTGTTTGTGGGTGATAACCTGATGACAATGCCCGTTGCATACCCAGTTGCCTACAAAGATACTTCCAGAACCTGGAAACATATTGTGGTCCGCGATCAGAGAGGATTTTGGAGGGTAGCCCATGCAACCGGAATATGTGAGTGACAAAGATCCCTGCCATTTCGGGCGCTGAAGGGAGTTTGGTTAAAGGGGTAAAATGGGCCATGTGGGAGAAGAGGTCTATGGTGACCATTATATTGGTAAATCCTCTGGAGGGAGGAAGGTCCACGATAAAGTCTGTGGCAATGATTTCCCAGGGTCGAGATGGTAATTCTGGTTGCTGATGCAAACCTACTGGTTTTCTGTTGTTGATCTTATTCTGGTTGCAGATTGCCCATGCTTGTATATAGACACGTATGTCAGAGCGCATCTGAGGCCACCAGAAGTTTCTTCTGATTGTCTGATAAGTGGCTGTTATACCACGATGCCCAGAATGAAATGTGTCATGGCAGAGACTCATAATCTTGGATTGAATATTCGGGGTAGGAACAACCAAACATTTGTCCTTAAAGAGGTATCCATCCGTGATTGAGAGAGTCCAGGGATTATCTGTAAAATATTCCTTCCAAATGTCCGATGTTGCAGTCTCTTCACGTATCATTTCTAAGAGTGAGTTAGCCTGTGCTATGAACCCTTTGTCGGGAAACATCTTGGGAAGGTGTTGTACATCCTCTTTTATGTAATCCGATCTTTGGGAGAGAGCATCTGCTATTACATTGGATGAACCAGGAATGGGTTGAATGCTGAATTGATATTGGGCAAAAAAGTAGGCCCACCTTGCCTGGCGACTGTTTCGGCATTCCATGGCCTGTAAAACCTGGAGATTCGATGGTCGGTCTTTACCACGACCGGATATTTTGCACCCAAAAGGAGGTGACGCCAATCTGTGAAGGCTTGTCTGATGGCGAGTAGTTCTTTCTCCAGGACTGAGTAATGAGTTTCGCTAGGCTGTAACGTTCGTGATAAATAAGCAATTGGGTGTTCCAATCCGTCTTCGGTAGCTTGCTTAAGGACTTCCCCGATAGCATGTTCGGAAGCATCAGTTTCTACCAGGAAGGGTTTCGTAGAGTCTGGTTGAGCCAGGATGGGTTCGCTAATAAACAAGTGTTTGAGTTTCTGAAAGGCCTTTTCTTGGATGGTAGTCCATTGGAAGACAGTATCTTTCCTTAGCAGACAGACGATGAGTTGAACAATAGCTGAAAACGAAGAAATTAATTTCCGGTAGAAATTAGCAAGTCCTAGGAACGACTGCACCTGTTTCACTGTGGTTGGGGCCGGCCAAGAAAGGATTGCTTCCACTTTAGATGGATCCATGGCTACTCCTTGGGGCCTCAAAACAAACCCTAAATATTTGACTGTGGACACATGCACATGGAAAATACACTTCTCGGGTTTGGCCAATAGATGGTGTTGGCGCATTCTTTGTAGGACCATAGAGACGTGTTTCTGATGAAAGGCCAAGTCTTGAGAATAAATCAAGATATCATTGAGGTAGACGATGACGAAAAGAAACAACATGTCAGAAAAGACCCGATCCATGAAGCGCTAGAACACGGCAGGAGCATTTGCTAGGCCGAATGGCATCACCAGATATTCATAGTGACCGAAGGGGGTCCGAAAGGCCGTCTTCCATTCGTCGCCCTCCTTTATGCGAATCAGATGGTAAGCCCCTCTTAAATCCAGTTTAGTGAAGATCACGGCTCCACGTAGGGCCTCCAGGATGTCCGAAATGAGAGGCAAGGGGTATCTGTCTTTCAAGGTACATTTATTCAAACCCCGGTAGTGCAGACATGGACAGAGTTCCTTAGTATCCTTCTTAGGTCCAAAAAATAGAGATGCTCCGGCTGGGGACTTGGATGAACGAATGGTTCCATTGGAAAGGTTGGTGTCCAGATACTCTCGCAAGGCAACTTTCTCGGGTTCTGATAGGATAAACAACCTACCAAATGGAATAACTGCATTCTCTTCTGTGTCAATTGTACAATCTTCAGGAAGATGAGGAGGGAGTGATTGAACAATGGCAGAAGAAAATACATTGAAAATTGACGGTACACCTCGGGCACCTGGGTAATGGGAAAGACCGTGAGGTGTTGTGATTGAGGAAGCTTCACTCCGGCGGACTGTTTGGGTTCCCCAGATAGACAATGAGTGAGACAGAACTCGGAACCCAGGAATAAGGATCCAGCTGCCCAGTTGATATACGGATTATGTTTCCGCAACCATGGCATGCCAAGCACTATGGGATAGTGAGCTGCTCTGATTATGTCAAAACGCAATATTTCTTGGTGATTGTGAATAGAGAGCATAAGCTCAGACGTTTGTTGAGTTATGGGACCGGAGGATACAGGTTTTTCGTTGATTCCTTCCACTGCCTGGAAGACCTCCTTCGCCTCTCAGTGAATATGATGTCTCTGTGCCCATTCATCATCCAAAAAAAGACCCATGGCACCGCAATCCACCAGGGCTAGTATAGAATGTATTTCTTTGTTGTGTGTTGAAAGGTTCACCTGGAGTTAGCACCAAGGTATTGCTTAAAGGACAGTCTTGTGAAGGTGAAATGTCGGAGCAAGATTCCTATTCCCGAAACTGGGCTCCGTTCAGGATCAGGAGCTGGCATTTCCCGAGCGACGAGGAGGGGCAATCGGGCAATTACGCACTAAGTGTTTATCCGATGCACAGTACATGCAAAGACCGCTATTGATCCTTCGTGTTCTTTCCTGGGTAGAGATGGGGCCTCTCAAGGACCCGAGCTGCATGGGTTCACGTTCAGATTGACCTTGGAGTGAGGTTTCCAGTTCTCCAGGACTATTGTATTCAGGCAGAGGTCTGGGTGGCAGGCTCTGTGTCTTCTTCTTCTCTGCTTTTCTCTCTTGTATTCTGAAATCTATCTGTAAGGACAGTCCTAAGAGGGCCTGATAGGAGGCTGGGCGGGCTACTCTGGCTAATTCATCTTTGACTTCTTCGCTTAATCCACGCCTGAACAAGGTAAAACAGGCTTCTGGGGTCCAGTTAGCATCCTTACCCAATTGTTTGAAATGGGTAACATATGTCAACATATCCTGATTTCCCTGCTGGAATTCTAACAGCTTTTCCTGGGCTGAATACACCTGTTCAGGGCGGTCGAACATGGTCTTGAGGGCAGAAACAAATTCATCATAATTATCAAGTACCGAATCTCCAGCGGAGACCAAAGGAGTAGCCCAGGCCAGCGCGTTGCCAAATAGATAAGAGATCATGAACCCCACCTTAGCTCTGGGGGTAGAGAAGTAGTATGGTTTAAAGGTGAAATGAACCAAACAAGAGTCCAGGAAGGAGCGCAAGGTTTTTGGATTCCCATCATACTTGTCCACAATGCCTCCTTCTGATGCACTTTCCTGATATGCTGAGTCCCTGGATAAAACAAGCTGTTTTAGGGCAGCATTTTCAGCCTTAAAATTCTGCACTTCAGTAGTGAGTTCCTGCATGCCTCTCATTAGGTCTTGAATTGCTGCTTCCATGGCGGAAACAGTTGTAGTCTGTTGGCGTCTCAAACTGTCAGAATCTGAGTCCTCGGATTCGTGACTCACCTGTTTGCTTCTTGTGGATTTCTTCTTTGAGTTCGCGGGTTTCTTTTTCCTGGATGAAGGTGCCTTATACAGGTAAGCTCTAGAGTCCTCTGAATCCAGTCTGCTGGGCTTCGAATAGCGTGCAGGTCCGCGACTCCCGGTCGCGGTGGCGCCGGGGCTCGGGAACGTTCAATTGTTCCAGGAAGAGTCCTGGAACCAGGATAAGGAGACAGGGCAACTAGGTTCTGAATTGAGCACTTGAAAGGAATAGAAAAAAAAGGGGAACCAGGATGGATGGAAGATGGATACCTGGATTAGCGAAGGAAAGGGGGAGAGGCACTAGAACATAACTTGCCGGGCGAGACACAGGCAAGCAGAGCGTTGAGATGTGCGGAGGCGCGGGGGCGTGTCTGTTTTCAAGGGAGAATGAGGTCCGTACAGATGACTAGACCACACTGAAACATAGCATCGGCCATGTTGAAGGTGAACGGAGGAATGTCTATTGACTGAGGGACCACGCAGACCAGAAGGGTCGATATCAGCGATTCATGACAGCATGCTTCCTCCTAAACTCCAGTCCACCCGGCTTGCCAGGATGAGTCCGATGTAAACGTTGCAATAGGCAGAAATAAACAGAAAAGGTACTCTCAATCCTAACTATGTGTACTTTGCGCTGTAAAGTAATGCTGTCAGTCAGTCAGTCTCATATAAGACAATCAAAATAGTACTTATCTGCTTCTCAAGCAGCAAATAAAGCAGAAGTGGGGAGGAGTACTTCTGAGGTGATAGGCCCGTAACGCCATGATTGGTGGACTAGGACACGTGTCATGCCTGAGGGCAATAGTTTCAAACTGCAAAGACTACATTGGCACAAAAAATTGTGGTTTTCTTTGAGTTCTGTTGAATGTTTTTTCTTTGTTAATATTGCTGCTCGAGTTTTAGTGAAGAAGAGTAAGCATAATATGAGCCTCCGGTCTTGACATAGAATCAAAGGCTATGATGCACTAGGTTCAGAGATCGAGTGCACCACCAGAATTATTTTCTTTTTAAATTAAATTTTTTATATCCCACAAAGATTCAGAGGGTGTTTTTCACTTGTTTAATGTCTTTGAAGTTATTTAAACAGTACATTTTACATCAGCTAGTTCAGAGATTGGTGACATGCTGTGGCACGCTTGTGCTTTAAGTGCTTTAACCTATGCAATTGCTGAAAGTTATTCAATATAAGACAAGAGGCTAAGAGGAGAGATGCCTGCAGTGCTATTTGAAGCAAAGAGAAGACTGATTTCAAGGTGACGTGAAGAGAAATGTAGGTGGCATTACATGGTATGGAATACAATGACAGTGAAAAGGGACTAGCAAAAACTGCTGTCTGAAAAGCTTACAAAAACTGGGGAATGCATGAGTTTGAGAGTTTGAGTCCAAGGTCTGAATTTCTCTATTTTTTGGTTAATTTCATTTATAGTATCCCACAATGATTCAGAGGGTGTTTTTCACTTGTTTAATGTCTTTCAAATTATTTAAACAGTACATTTTACACCCGCCAGTACAGAGATTGGTGACATGCTGTGGCACGCTGTGGCATGCTGTGGCACGTGTCAAATGTCACATTCGGCTCCTGCCCCTTGTCGTTAATTCTGTAGTTTGTCCTGTTATTTATGGATAGTTTCTCTGTAAGGGAAAGAGGGATCCGTGGTAGTTTGTTTACCTTAGCCCACAAAGAATTACAGTCTGCTGCACAGTCTCAATTTGCCGGTGCTTGTGTTTTTGGAGGATCACTTCTGCTGTGACACCCAGAGAGGAGAGGAGGAGTGCATCTATAAACTCACTACCCACATGTAGCCCTTTTTTCCCAAATGTGGCAAAGAAATGCACTGTACTGCACAGTCTCATTTTACTTGTGTTGTTCGGGCAGCATTTCTGATGTGACGCCCAGTGAAGAGAACAGCGCAGAAGTGCAGTCCAGTCTGCTGCAGTCCGCTGAAAGATGGGCAAGAGAATGTTATCTTCTGGTATTGGGTAAAAGTGCTCGACAGTTTTTCTTCATCTTTCATGACAATTCTCCACCATGCCGGGGTTTTTTTTGGTTCTGCTTATGCTTTACCATTATCCATTCTGTTATGCCGATACTAGCGATATATTTAAGTACAATTTGGGCAGTAATATAGCCTTCCCCATTAGCATTTTTGGGTGCCTCATCTGCTGCCTTCCCCATCCTTGGCTGCATATCGACTTGGTCACAACTAGTAGGGAATGGTGAAATGCACGCCATGCATTGAGATGAAAAAAAACAGGAAGGGAAAATGACAGACTTCTTTCAAGGCAATTACGTCACGCTGAATACTCCAGATACAGTTTCCTCCACCTTGGCAAATAACTGTCCTCTCCCTTCCCCCTCCACCTCATTGGACATGTAGTTTATGCTTTATGGATGAGTAATGATTTCTGTGAGGAAAGTGAAATGGCACAGTTAAGACAATTTGTACGTACCTCGCTAGGTGTGCTTTTAGGGGAAGTAGATCAGAGGAGAAGTGTCATAGAGGCTTCATAACCCTGAACTTCCAAGAATAGCTCCTCATGGAGGTCACATGTGACTAGGCCTCTTCCAACTTTACACCTCTAGATACACTGGGACCATCATCTATCGCAGCACTTCACTTGGTACTACAGTTGCTAATTAGACTGTATAAGGGAGCTGTCCGTCATAGTGTCACGCTCTGTCCCTGGTAACGCTGGCATCGGTGGAGACTGTGGGTATTGTTCGCTCCAACCGACTTCAACAGTCTAGTCTTCCTCTAAAATGGCTGCCGTGGTAATATAGGCGGTCACTTCCGGATACTATTTGCATTGTATCCGTCTAGGACCCTCGCTGCTTGTGCTACTGCTGAGTACTAGCGCTCTGTTCCGGTTATTCATAGCCTTACTCTTTTCTCTTTAGACTCTATTTTTCTCTCTGTTATTCCTAGTTCCGGCGGTTATGCTTCTTGCCTTTCTCTGCCCGTATCTCTTTTGTACTGTTTTCCGTTCTGGCTGTTCTCTGCTAATATTTGTTTTCCCTAATCCTGGGCTCGAGGGAATCCTCTCGTTTCGTAACCCTCTCTCTTTACTCTCCACCCTTTTGGTTCTCTCGCTCACCGTGTTTAGCTCGGTTCCTTATTATTCAGTGCAGCTCTTACCTTATTTCCTCTGTCTTCTGTTTTCTACTTTTTCAGGATTTCCTTCTGCCCCGGTGGTGGATCCCTCGCTTGGTTCCGACTTTTCGGTTATTCTGTTTCTACCTCCGTATCTTCTGCCTTTCATTGTGGAACCCTTTGCGTCCACTGTCTAGTGCTTCATACCATACTCCCTCCTTGACCGCAGACTGTCATTTACAGTGTTTAACCCTCCTCTCACTGTTGTTTGTTTCATACACCCTCTTCTACGGGGTCATCCTGTACAATTTACGATCTTCTGTGTGCCATCAGGAAGGTGGTACCCTTATTTGGAGCACGGGAAATCTTACCTTTGATTGGACTAGAGCCATTGGTTCTGTTGGTGGATGAGAGACCTACTGCTTCAGCTAAAAGGAAGTTATAACCTCAAGACATCCTCTCAAACCGGAACTCTCATCTTACACAGGGTTTTTTCTGCTGCATCAGGCTTTTTCCCTGGACATTTTTTGGGAGCTTGCTCCTCGGGGTTCATCTTGACCCTGTTTCCTTGCAGGTCACGGTGGCCTCTGAGGGAGCTCGCCCTTATTTGTACAACAAAAAGGAAAAGAAACTAAAGGAAACCAAGAAGAACCGAAAGAAGAAGGTATCTGAAAACACCGTAGACTCTTTTGAGGACTCAGGTGATGAGAGGAATCGGGGAGGTATCACAGACTCTGACACATAGTACCAAACTTATAACCTCATTATTGGCTTAATTAACAAATGCCCACCCTGTAAAGTTCACTAAAGATTTTGTTCTTCACATGAATTCCGATGAAGCAATGATCGACAAACAAAGAGAAGCATCCACTCTCCAGCACAGAAGTCTAGAGTAGGCCTTTAAATAACGGGAATTAAATGGTGATTGATAGACCCAGTATAACATCTGATCTTTTTAAATCTAAGGAACCATTTCGCCATCAATCGTCGGAAATATGTACTAGTCCTCAAAAGCCTACCTCTCACAATGAATGGAGGACTTATACAAAGGGGAAAACTGCTCAAGAAAAAATAAATAATCATATATCAATTAATGATACCAGGAAGAGGTATTCAAGAACGTTTCTGCGAAACCTTACTTTGCCGTTTGATGAAGCACATCATTTGTTTGATGCTTCTATTGAGCTTTTTATTCCAGCCTCATAACCTGTTTTATTTGGATTCAGATTGACAGTTTAAGGTCCATAGGACATTTAGGGAACCCTAATACATGATAAAAACAATGTACCAAAAGGATGTGATGAGGGTAATAATGACTACCCTTTTACCCTTGTAACCATTAATTGTGATATGGGAGGGGAAGTTGTTAGAAAAGCAAATGGTGTGGGAGTGACTGGAGGGACAAGGGTGGTCTTGGTACCCAACATTTTATCCTTTAGTAAATCAAATGTGAACAGCATATCGCATCTTTAGCTGGAAACATTTCAATCTTCTTTCCTAGAACTGCTGGTCTCATAGTGGTATTTTAAGTAGTTCAGAACATCTTCCCAAATTTCTTGATTATGGCCTCATCAAGCTCCACGAAACATGGTTCACTTTTTTTCTACCTATAAATGAGTAGACCACCTTTTCAAAACTAGCAAAAAAAAGTATTAGAGGAAGACCGAGTTGTGGATTATTCATGGCTATAGATATACATTTGAGGTTCAAGGGTGAAATCATGCAGACCAATTCTGATGGATTTTTACCTGTCATGCTTACTTTGAATAGGGATCATTATGATCCTGGGACCTTGGTGATTAATGTGCAGTGGAACATAGAGCACAATAATTACACTAATCCTCTTGATGAACTGGGCAATATTGTCCATGTTTGGGTGAGTAATGGCCAAATGAATTATATAATTCTAACAGGTGACTTCAAATGTACTTGTACATTGAAAAATGCCCCATTCTATAAGATAGGCTTCAAGAGAATCTAAAGCCACTACAAGAGCAGCATTGAAAGGGGCATCTTATGGATGGACCTTATGGATTGCTGGGGTGTCTCCTTGGTGATATCTAGTGCCAATATCTCAGCCGACAGACATGAGATTTGGCCGAGAGGATCAAGCCTCTCCTGGATTGATTATATATTTTTATCCCCACTGGTATTTGAGAAGTGTTCCCCCTTAATGCTGACGTTTAATGACTTGAATGACCACACTTACTTGACATGTAAAATAGAGATTGAGATTCCTATGCTGTCTAGGGTAAACTATTTGGCATTTCTGTCCATAGATAAACTAGGTAAAAGAATATGGTGGAATCTGATAGCCCTAAAAACATTTTCTGATCTTCTGGCAGGCAAAATCTCTTCTCTGATAATTCTACTTACAATGAAGATCTGTTTGGTATAGAAAAAATAAATTCTACTACGAAAGAATGAATCAATGTATTGACAATTAAAGGAGGTTTCCCTTGCTCTGCTCCAAGTAGGCATGTGTACGATCCTGTGATTGTCACAGATAAACTCAGAACGCTAAGAGACTGTGCTAATGTTATCCAGTGATATCAGGAAGAAAAACAAATAGTTTGCCAATATTATCAGAATTCGATACAAATCATAAATGTCAGATGAGCATTTGAGAGAGTCAGAGGATTCTAAATCTCTTATCTGGAAACAATCATTTTAAATTTTGGACTATGTTAAATGATGATTGTACCACGATGAACAGAGAGGTTAACATTATTGATGAAGCTACTTGGTTAACCCACTAAGGGCAAATGTATGCACTACCTGACCAGATAATCCCTAACCATGTTATTAATAGAATCCTTACTTAAATGGGCAGGAAGGTTCGACCGAGCAGACATTTTGGATTCCATTCTAGTCCTGATTTGATAGCTCCTGTTACCATTAGATTACAAACCAGAATTATGGGCTGACATTTTGGGCCCACGTTTCTCTGACATTATTGAGCTGGACTACATACCAGCTTCCTGGCAAATTACTTCAAAATGGGTTCTTCCCCGATGACCTATGAAAGTTTATCATGTTGTTATACTCTGAGATCAAAATGCAGGTTTGAATGATGACGAATGAGGATTTGTCAAATATTTCCATACGACAGTGGGCCTACGGCAAAGGTGTGTCCTTTACCACAATTCTTTTTGATCTATTTCTTTCAGATACTAACAACATATGAGTGAATATAAACTGTCTCATGATATTTGATTTGACTCCCATGGGCCGCCGGAGGAAACTGGCCACTTTTTCTGCATATGCTATAAGAAATTATTTAACAGTTAATGTACAAAAATCGAACATCTCAATTTTTTCTAAATGTAGGCTTCCCAAGACGATATCTTGGATAGTTAGGGGCTCCAAATTAGAAAGAGTTCATAGCCTCACTTATTTAGGATTTTATTTAACAAATTCATCCACAAGGAAAACAATTGAGGATATGCTAAAAATGTAATCAAATTGTTATACTGCCCAATTGAAAAGGATATATTTCAACTTTGTTAGATATTTTTTATCCCTTCTATAATATTCAATACAATGAACATCAGTCCTGTACTTACTTATGGACTTGACATTTTTAGCCATGATCCGGGTAATGTCCTTAAAACATTTGAGGGTGTTATATGGAAAACCATTCTTCCTCTTCCACGTGGTCTCCCAAATTGTGTATATCATCAAGAATTGAGTCTCATCTTTTTGGGGACGGATGTAACTTGAAATAAATGTGTGTATCTTTGCAAATATCTCAGGTCCTCTGTTAAATTCTCTGTTTGAGGATACAAACTGTTGTTTAACTGAGAGATCTCTTATATCTTTCAATCATTTTGCCAAAATTAATTAGGATATCTTGCAGGAACTGGGCTTTGCTGATTGTGCTCTTGTATTAAATCTGGTAAAGGCCAAACATAAATTGTAGGAAAAGGTTAGGCGGATAACAACAGATAATATTTCTGCCTTATCACTATATAAATAGTATTCCTATCTACATTGGCCTATGGGCTTTCTCCCTAAGTATGTGCTACAATTTCCAGGACCTTGGTCTCGAATTCCATACATGAGATTTTATTTTAATATAGTGCCTACTTTGGAGGAGCTTGGACTGAGGAATGGCTTGAGCATACCGAAACAAACCTGTACACTTTGAAAGTCTTATAACACCTTTGAAACCATGAAACATCTTGCAATCTCATGTCCAGCTCTTAGAGATTTGAGAATGTTAGATTTCTTTCAGTATGTACAGCACGACTGACACCTCTCCTTAGAATCTCTTTTGTCAGGGTTGATGTCTAGTGACCAAGTTACGCTAATTCTTTTTTTTTTAAACTGTGTTTATTAACATTTTGCGTATTAAACATTGCATCGTAATCAAAAAGAACAACATGGGGCTGTGGACCACTACACCCCTTCCGCCCGCCTACCCCCACCTTTTTCCATTGTTTATGAACAGTTTCAATTAGCACACAAATCACCATAGTTTTAGTATGGACCTCGGTACTCTCCACAGGTAACACATTGTCTATGGTTATTGGTCGCAGTGTTTAGCCTTTCAGGTATCTTAAACATAAATGGTCACTGAGGGTGCCCCCCTGGGGGGGCATTATCAGGAGGCGTGGCCCATGGGGCCTGTGCATTAGGTTCGCTATCTTGGTCTTCTTTCCTGGACTTGTAGCTCCTAAAGACCCCCCAGTAGTCCTTTGGTTTGCTGTTAGGTGCAAGCATCAAATTGTATTGAGTATCCCTGTGTTCACAATTTGACATAAGGTTGAGCCAGTGTTGAAACATAGGTGCTCCAATAGCTCCCCACGTACACGCCACTAGTGATATTGCGACTGCTAAGGCCATACCAACAAGGCGTTTCTCGCTTCGGGATCCAGACTCAACAAGGGCCAGCAGCCAGAATTCAGGGTGAGTGGGATGGGGCTGTCGAACATGCTCGACATTGCATCCACTATGCTCGACCATAAATAGTGAACCTGGGGGCGCAGCCAGGCAAGGTGGTAAAACTCTGCTGGGGTCTTGTGACATCTCTTGCACTCCGGGGGTTTGAGTAGGAACAGTTTGTGCAACCTAAGGGGAGAGTAATACATCTGATATAGGAATTTAAAGTGAATCCGGCAGAATCTGTTGGTGGAAATGGATTTGGTGTGGGCACATATGAAGCTCCAGTGGTTGTCTGACAGCGTTTTCCCCATCCCCAGGTCCCCCTTCCATCGGTCCCTGTAATGGGTGGGTGGTGAGGTCTTGAGTGCCCAGGCTATTCTATACAGGGCAAAATCAGCTTACTAGTGGATGTCGGGCAGTGGTGTATACCAGGAGAGGGGATGTGTGAGGGGTGTTCGGGAAGTCTGACCATCTGGCCCTCAACACCTCCCACAGTCGGAAATAGAGAAGCTGCGTGATAGGGGTCCATGCACCTCTGGATTTAAGGTCTTCCCAAGATATACATTTGCCTTCAGGGGCAATATCTCCTAATGTGTGAATTATGTAGATTAGAGAAGTGTTTTATGAAAATAGCCTTGTGTGTGAGTCATATACCTCGGACGTGATATATGGCCATAGTGGGGGAGTACCATTGTACCAGCCCATGTCGCCAGACGGTGCCAGGCTCCAAGGGTGACATCCAGGGATTGAATTTCTGCCCTCGTGTGCTTCTCCCGCATGGCCTACATGAGTCCCCTGAGATCATCAGGATGGGTAATAGCCTTCTCAAGGCGCGAGTGGAGTAGGTTGTCCGAGGGGGACCACAACCAAATGGCACAATGAACCTGGGCAATCAAGTTATATAAAAAGAGGTTGGGGACATCCAGACCTCCCAGGCAATATGGGCGACATAGAGTATCTAGGGAGATGCAAGGGTGTTTTCTGGGGCAGATCAGTTTGGTCATCATGCTCTTTAACCGTTTCCAAAAGGACACATGGGGGCCATATCGGGACATTATTAAAGACATATAATAATTTTGGTAGGACCACCATCTTGGAGAGCACGTGTCAACCCTGTGTCCCAAGTATTGTAGAGCAGCGATGTAGTTCTCCTCATATAGCCTAGCTGGGGTTGTGGACACTCGGACGCCTAGATAGAGGATTCCCTGCGGGTGCCAAGCAAAGGCGTCCCCAATATCTTGTGGGGGAAACCCCTGTGGTGAGTGGGGTCACCTCCCATTTTGGTCCAGTTGATACGGAAGCCATATAGAGCACCAAATTTGGTGATCTCTTCTACCACACGGTCTAGGTTGGTTTGCGATATTTAACATATATGAACATATTGTCCGTGTATAGTGAGACAATAGATGTGTGAGAGTGCAGTGTAACCCCTCTGTGGGTGTGGTCTTCCCTCAGGGTGCCAGCTACTGGCTCGATGGCCAACAGGACAGGGGAGAAGGGGCAACCTTGTCTAGTGCCTCGAGATGGTTGAATAGGGTTGGATTGAATACCATTAGTATACACCAAGGTAGAGGGGCTGTGTACAGCAGGCGCATCCAGTGTAGGAACATGGTGCCCATACCGGCCCACCGCAGGACCTCAAACAGAAACGGCCATTCGATAGAATCGAATGCCTTTTCGGCATACAACGCTGCTACTGCTATTGGGACCTCTGGGTTCACATTGTGCATCAGGGTGAACAGTCTCCATAGATTATTCTGTGTGGAGCGACCTGGTACGAAGCCAGCCTGGTCTGGGAGGACATGTTTGGTAGAAGCCTGTGTGCAAAGAGCTTCGCCAGGATCTTGTTGTCGGTATTCATAAATGACAAGGGCCTGTAAGAAGAGCATTTTCTGGGGTCCTTGTCCAGTTTAAGCAGTACCGTTACCAGGACTGTCCTGGTGGATTCAGGGAGCACCCCTGTCGAGCAGGCTGCCTCAAACATACTGCGAAATGGGGGATGAGTAGGGTCGGGAAGGTTTTGTATAGTTCGGCAGTAATACCGTCAGTCCCTGGGGCTTTACCATTTGGGAGTGAGTGAATTATTTTAAGGAATCCCTCATCCGTGGGGGGGTTGTTTAGCAGCGTTCCAGCTTCTGGGTCCAGCCACCCCTTGGCGATCTTATGTAGGTATCGTACAATGTAATCATGCCCTGCTGTACACTTGGTCGCATACATCTTCTCATAGTATCGTTGGAATGTTTTGTTTATCCTCCCGGTAACCCTAGTAGATTCATCCTTAGGTGTCTCAACCTCTATTAAAGGTTCTAGGTGTCGTTCCTGCCTTATGGCCCAAGCCAAAGTCCAACTCGGGCAGTCACCCTCCCTGTATCTAGCAGCTGCTATTGGGTCCCCCAAGAATCTTTCCTCATCGGCCATCAGTGAACGGATCTCTTGATTCTTGCCTTCTAGACCAGCCTGGAGTTCATGGGAATCATTCTGGGCCAGGCGGTTCTCCATGTTCTTTAAATCTTTTGCTTTGGACGCGATGGTTCTACGGATACTCTCTAGGAGGCCCCCTTCCTGGGAGATACACCAGCCCCGAATATACACTTTAAACGTTTCCCAGACCACCCTAGGGTCTGAGACAGAGTCTGTGTTTATTTGGAAGAATTCTGAAATGGCTTGGTGGATATCTTGATGCAATGCTATGTCTTCCAGTGCCCGGGCTCTGAATCTCCATCGGAGTTTCTTAGAAGGGATGGTCGGGCACGTGAATTGCACTAGGACTAGGAAGTGGTCTGACAGGGTTTGAGGTAAAATCAAAGTTTTAGTGGCCACGCAAGCCAGTTTCGGGGACATATGGATGTAGTCTATCCCGGTGGAACTCTCATGTACGCTCGAGTAAAAGGTGAATTCACATCTGTCTGGGTTATGAAGATGTCATATGTTGATCAGGGCTTAATCTGTAGCGATGGATGACCATTTTGTTGCCACCAGGGTGAGGGACATCTGTGCTGATGAAGACCTGTTGTGTGTCAGCGATAGGGCCATATTGAAGTCCGCTGCCCACACCACCTCGTATCTCGGGAAGGTGCGCAAGTGCTTGCAGCAGTGCTGGAAGAATTCCGGCCAGTCATATTTGGGAACATATATATTAATGTATAGGACGGACCAGCCTGCGATTTCCCAAGCTACCAGAACAAATAGACCCTCTACGTCAGTTACCAATTCATGCAGTTTGAATTCTAGCGAGCAGTGGATGTATATTGCGACCCCCCTGGAGTGGGTGATATGGGATGAGCCATACCTATGGATACCCAAGCCCGCCAGAGCGGGGAGTTTGTGTTCCTTCCCCAAGTGGGTTTCCTGGATACAAACGATGTTTGCGTGGTGATTTCTGATGTAGTTGGTGATAAGGCGTGTTTTTTTCCCCATTAGTGAACCCCCGAATGTTCCATGTGCCTTCAGCTGCACTCCACTGGGCTTTTGCTCATCGTTATGGGGAAACTGACTTGTCCTTCAGGCAGTTAGTACTGAGAAAATTTGTTTCTCTTAGTCTTATGATTTTGTTGCCACTTTTGGCAACTGTATTTCAGTGTGCAAAGTACATTGCTGTATCGCACACTGAGGTTCTTGCGTTTTTGTGCCATAGACATCCCTTGAGGATTTTTTGGTAAATGGACAATGAGCCTAGGAGTAAACTGGTGGCAGCAGAAGCTTTTCCATCTGTTTTTATACGTCTTTACTGAGTCATACTGCGCTTAACACGGTTGGCTCATGACTGTGGCTAGTGTCTTTCATGACCGTGCCACAAGGTCTTTTGTCTTCTCCTTTGGCCATTTTGTTCGTTGGCCTTCCTCCTGGTCCTTGTGACCAAAGGAGTCCTTATTTGGGCATACATTTACCTGCGAAAGCCAGTGCTTTTCACATGCTAATGCATGTCATGTGTGTGGGTATCCAGGAAGTGGGCTGGAACTGTATGGTCCCAATCCACACTACTGGTGCCAGGATGTCTGGTGTGCATGAGAGCATGAGAGACACAGTGGTCCCTGATCAGACCACTGCTGACAAGCATGAGTGGGGCAGATCTCCTCATTGGCCAGCTGGGTGCAAGCACTCACTGGACTTTGGGATATGAGGAGGGGGCCTGAGTGCAGACCAGAGATCACCCATAGGTCTGAATCAACCTATAGACAAAGCCAAGTATCCAGCGAAGCAAAGCAGATCCAAGGACTATTCGGAACTACACATAGAAGGTTTGGCCCCCTGAGCCCGCTGTTGTTCCGGTAGAACCCTGCTTTGCACTTGATCTCTGAAGGCCTGCAAAGGTGCCTCAACCCCTTAGAGTGGTAGGACCAATCACTCATAATAGTTCCTTGTTGCCCTGCAAACAAGTCTCCTCAGAAGTGTTCCTTTGCCCTTCAGTGGACTGACAAGCTTGGACCTTGGCACCTACGTTGGAGCATTGTTACATCAAGTTTTGCCTCAAGCTTTGGGGAAATCCTAATTCGCACTGCAAAGCATCTGCTTTCCCAATTGTGTTGACCTAGCTGCTTTGGGTCTCTCGAGAGGGGCGTGTGTCAGACCGCAAGACTTGTTTGCCCCTACGTTACTGTGCGACAGTGGCAGTTGCTGCGGGTGACTTTTTCAACTTTCTTCCAGTGTCTTGCGACCAGCTGCATTGGTGTTTTCTTTGTCCTGCATTCGTAACGAGAGATTCAGCTCCAGTTGTAAACCGGACTTGCATCTGCATCTTCAGCGCTGTGCACTTTGAAGCTTAACCAATGAGGGGATTTCATACTCCCGACGACCATCTCCCAGCCTGCCAAGTGTGAACCCTGAGTGAGCTAAGGACGTTGAGTAATCATACCACTTACCAGTGGCCCCTAGTTCATTCAACCCATGTTTACGCACAAAGGATCCCTTGTAGTCCTTGCCTTGACGCGGGTGGGTCTTGCTTCCTAAAGCCGCCTTGAAGTTGGGGACAGCTTTGGTCTCCACAGAAGATCCTCCTCTGACTCTCAGAACTGAGTCTCCATATAGGATCCTCTTGCTAACTTTTCCTTCACATTGAATATTGTCCTTTGTAAGCTTTAAACATTGACACGTGTTTTTTTGCACACACTTAACACTG
Organism: Ambystoma mexicanum; assembly: GCF_040938575.1. Lineage (NCBI taxonomy): Eukaryota > Metazoa > Chordata > Amphibia > Caudata > Ambystomatidae > Ambystoma > Ambystoma mexicanum. The sequence continues at coordinate 83,348,649 of NC_090941.1, forward strand.
AGCACAAGGCTTCAATCTTCGTAGGGCTGGACTTTTAAAGTTAGGGATATTCATCTCTAGAGTTGAATTAAAGTTTGTCTGCTTTCCCTCTGACAGGTTTTGGCAGGAAACTGCACTTTAGTGCATTGACCGAAAAGTAATTGTACATATATTTTACGTGGTGTGTGTTTAAGCAGTGATATTGCTGAGTTTGCCATTATACACTTGTGTTTGTTCTTGGCCTAATAAACCGTATATGTTTTATAAACTACTATCTAAGGGTAATACTTGTCATCCTACTGTGTGTGCTCACCCTTCAGACAATACTTTTGAGAAGCCTGCAGTGACGGTGGTCCTAAGAGGGGGCCTGAAACAATTCTGGGTCTGGATATTGTTGCAGTTTATTAGGTGGTCACACTCTACTCAGGGAGCTCCTTTCACCCCCAAGCAGGGTGGCACACAATAAAGCACTTTTTATTTCCAGTTCACTTTGGGGAGGCCTTCAACCCGTCTCACACTCAACCCCAACAAATACCCTGTATCACCAATGGACTGGGTACCAGGCCGGTGTGGAGTAAGAATATTTATTTATTTATTTAAGGTTTGACAAAGAAAACCAGCAGCCAATAGCAGCCACCAATGCTGTGGCAACACCTAATATCACAACAATAACTCGGTTATTAAAAAAACACACGTAAAATTTTGAAACATGCAGTCACACCTTACAACAAATTTAATTCCAATTGAACCAATAGAAAACATTCACAATACAATGGAAAAATAGTTTTGCAACACACATTCAAAGGACAGGCAACGCTTTGAGATTCTGGTTTAGGAGGCAAGGGCATCAATGGGAAAATTTGTTTTTAGGCTTTCATTTGAAAGGCACATTTGGGAAAAGAAACTGAAAGCGAAATCGTTTTTCAACAAACATGAAAATGAGAAGCAATGTCTGAACATTCTGGTCAGAGAAAATGAGAACAAAGGGGAAATTTCGTTTTGGCAACACAAATGAAAATGAGAAGCAATGCTTTGTAATTCTGATTTTAAATAAATGGGGCTTAATGGGAAATTTCGATTTGCAATACATATACAGATGAGATTCAATACTTTGTAATTCTAATTTAAAATGAATGGGGATGAATGGGAAATTCCGTTTCGCACCCTCCACACTGACTTGAAAGGCGGTGTTTTGTGGATTACTTCTTTAGGGATTCTTCAGAATCCCCCACCCCCTTTTTGTATAGAAGTCAGGGGTTTCAGAAAGGACAGTTAACCAAGTCCTTATGGGCTATACCAGCTCTAACACACTAGGAATTAACTTTGTTAGTTTCAAATTCTAATAGCACTCATGCAGTGATTTTCTATATGGGAATTAATTGATTTACTTTAATCAAATGTGCTAAGGGTCTACACAGTGTCCCCCCCCTTCTCCCACAATTTAATGGAAAGAATTAAGGCAGGTGATTCCCAACATAATTAAATTTCAACAGATATGGTGGTTTTCTATGAGGAAATAATTTGAATGAGATTTAATACATTGTGCAAAGGGCCTACCCAGCTTCACCCCCCCAACCACTAATGGAAAGGGATAGAGGCAGATGGCTCACCACGCAATTGATGGCTTTGGGATATCTACTTACATGGGAGCCCTCTTTTGGTTAGCAGCTCACACCAATCCTCTCCCACAGCAAGGCCCCTCCAGATAGGCCTTACTCAGATAGGGCTCCCAGGTTTCCAGGCAAGGTTTACCCTGATGGCCTTGTTAGCTCTCCTTGCCTCTCTGCTAGTTGGTACTCGCTATAGTCCAGCAGCAGGTTATTCTCAGGTTCTACAGGTTCATCAATCACAGTGTCCTTACCACTTGCCCACTCCTCACCTGATGATTCTGTGTGGAACTTCGTGGATTTGTCGGATGATCTCTCCACCTTCTTCTCCCTCGAAGCTGTCTTTCTCTTCTTACTGATGGTCTTGCCCTTCAGCTTGAAGAGATAGGGATGGGCTCCTCCGGAGGCCACTTTGCCTTTGAAGCTATTAGCCCGGCAGCGGTGACTCCGGGGAGCCCATCCCAAACCAGGGAAAAGCCTTGCTGAAAAACCCTGGTAGGTCTTGTTGAGGTAGGTTGTGGTAGTCCGTGGGATGTTCCAGTAGTTGAAGTAGACTTAAGTTTTCAGCATGCATTGGTAAGTAGTGAACTTCACTTTCCAGCATGCACTGGTAAGTAGAGTAGTGGACTTCAGTTCCTAGCATGCACTGGTAAGTAGCAGCAACAGAAGAAAGAATAATACCAGTCAATTAGGTTGAAATGGCTCACAACACGATGCAAGCAAATCTGGATATCGCTCCCTAGAACGGAGCTGGAATCTTTGATGTCCAAAATGCATCCTAGCAGCAACACGCTGTAAGCACAAGCCACCTAATAGAAACGGGAGGCGCTGTGGACTGGAGGCGAACATGGGAGCAGCGAGAAGTGCTGCGTAACAGCCAGAGGCTGTAACAAGGTGTTAGATAGCAGAGTAGGACAAGGGGAAACCGCGTGAGAGCAGTCATGGAAAGAAACGGGAAAGACAAACAAGGTAGGGAAAGCGAGGTAGCAATGAGGAGCTATGGATAGCGGGAAGGAGCATTGGGCAGAACTCATGGACAAAGCACGAAAGTTGCAACGCACAGGTGCTCTCCATAAACTGGTAATTATAGCTACTGCAGATGAAAGACTAGAGCGCACCTCGCGTTAACTCGGAAGCATTAGTCTTTCTACTATATCACCCACCTACTCCATACCTTCCATGGGCGATATATGACAGTATGACCCCTTCTCAGCGGTCTTCCTCATGGCATTCCCCGGTGTAAGCGATGAAACCTCTGGATGAGTTGAGGTGCGGAAATGTGTTTAACCAGTTCCCATGAACTCTCAGACATTGGGTATCCCTTCCATAACACTAGATACTGCAAGGTGCCTTTTTTATACCTTGAGTCAAGCAGTCTGGACACTTTGTATTCCTCTGTCATTCCAGTGGGTCTGTATCCAGGTTTTTTCATCTTTCTTGAGTGTGGATCCTCCACGTATTCGTTAAGCAAGGAGGTGTGAAAAACCGGATGAATCCTTTGTAGTCTTGCTGGAAGAGATAAGCGAAAGGCAACTGGGTTGATCTTGGCAGTTATCTTGAAAGGTCCGATAAATGGGGAGGGAATTTGCCTTGGTGCATCCACCTGGAAAAGAACTTGGTGGACAACGATACTTTAGTACCAATGTCCGATAGTGGATGAGGGCGCCGCTTGATGTGGGCCCACTTTTTGCTTTCTTGACGTGATGTCTCAAGATTAGATCTTGTTTTCTTATGAAGAGTCTGAAGAGTGTCCAAAAGTTGATCAACCGAAGGTATGTTAGTAGACACTGGACCAAACAGAGGGATGTGTCTGGGATTGAATCCATATGTGCAGGAAAAAGGGCTCATGCCAGTCGAGGAATGTTTTGTGTTATTATATGAAAACTCTGCCATGGGAAGTAGTAGATACCAGTCATTCTGTTCATGGTTACAGAAGCACCTGATGTATTTTTCCAAGATTGCATTGAGGCGTTCGGTTTGCCCGTTGCTCTCTGGGTGAAATCCTGATGAAAGTGACCTCCTTAGTCCTAAAGACTTGCACAGAGCCGTCCAGAACTTAGAGGTGAACTACGAGTCTCTGTTTGAGACTATCATTTGCGGAAGTCCATGTAACCTAACCACATCTCTCAGAAACACCTCTGCAGTGATACATACGGTTGGAAGACCTTTCAATGGTGAAAAATGAGCTAACTTGCTGAACAAATCAACTGTGACCATTATGGCTGTATAACTGTTGGAAACGGGTAGATCCACAATAAAATCAGTTGAAATGTGTTGCCATGGACCAATTGGTGGGGGTTCCTGTTGTAGTAGGCCTAAAGGTTTGCAGAAAGCATACTTGTTCTGGGCATTTATGGGACATGAAGCTCCATAGACTATGACAATCCTTGTCATAGTAGGCCACCAAAAGTGCTGAGATGTCAACTCCAGAGTGGCATTTTGGCCCTTGTGTCCAGCTGAGGGTATATCATGACACGAAGCCATGGCCTGTTCTTGTAGTTCTTGAGTGGGTAAGAACAAGGCTCCTTCCTTGAGTAGCAGTTCTCCTTTTTGCGTCATTCCTTTGTCAAATGTGTTGTTATCCTTGTTTTGGGCGGTTTGTAGTTGTTGAAGAAAGGAGTTAACAGTGTTAATTAATATTTCCCTGCCAAAAGTATGTCTTGACCTTGATATCCTCCAGAGTCACCACCTTGACTGCGAGAAAGAGCATCAGCTAGAGGATTGTCCTTTCTTGGTGAGTATGTGATTACAAAATCAAATGGTGAAAAAAATAGGCTCATCTAGCATGCATGGAATTCCGGCATTCCATCTTCTGTAGTACCTTAAGATTTTGCTGGTCTGTACGGACATGGAAAGGGCAAACCACACCTTGTAAAAGATGTTTCCACTCCTCACATGCTTGTCTTATGGCCAGGAGTTCTCTTTCAAGTACTGAGTAATTCTGTTCACTCTTAAGTGTTCTGGAGTAATAGGCTATGGGGTGTTCCAATCTGTCCTCTTTCTTTTGCAACAAGGCTGCTCCAATAGCACCACCGGAGGTGTCGGTCTCCATGATAAAAGGCAAGGATTGATCCGGTTGTCTCAGAATGGGAGCTGTCACAAATGCTTCTTTTAGCCGTTGAAATGCTTGTTCTGTCTTTTGATCCCAGATAAACTTAACACCTTTTTTGACTAGATTCGTAATTGGTAGAATTATGTCAGAAAAGTTTGGTATAAACTTACGGTAAAAGTTTGCAAGTCCCAGGAATCTTTGTATATGTTTCACTGAAGTGGGTGCAGACCATTGAGTTATTGTCTGAGTTTTGCCTGGATCCATTTGTACACTGTCTGAGGAGAGGATAAATCCCAGGTAAGGTACTGTAGTCGCTTCAAAAACACATTTTCCAGGTTTAGCCAACAGACTGTTTAGTCTTAACCTGTGCAAGACTTCTTTGACATGTTGACGGTGTTCAGTCAATGTTGTACAGAATATGAGTATGTCGTCCAAATAAACTACCACTGAAGAATATAGCAAATCCGCGAATATCTCGTCCATAAAACATTGGAACTCGGACGGTGCATTTACCAAACCAAAAGGCATAATCCTATACTCGCAATGTCCAACGGGTGTCCTAAAAGCTGTCTTCCACTCGTCCCCTTCATGGACTCGTAAAAGATGGTTTGCCCCTCTAAGGTCCAATTTGGTGAAGAGACGTGCACCATGGACCGCCTCAATAATTTCTTTCATTAAGGGCATAGGGTAACTGTTCCATATAGTCAGGCTGTTTAGGCCTCAGTAGTCTATGCACGGCCTTAGTTCTGTGGTGCCTTTCTTCGAGATGAAGAAAAGGGAGGCCCCTGCTGATGAGGAGGACTCACGTATAAGACCGTTTTGTAAGTTAGTAGACAAGTATTCTCTCAGTGCTTCCTTTTCGGGTAACGATAATGGGAACATTCTTCCAAAGGGGACTTCAGCATCCGGGATCAGTTCGATCCTACAGTCTTCCTTCCGATGAGGCGGAAGATTCCTAGGTTGACTGTCCAGGAATACGTCAGTGTAGTCTTGGTACTGGACTGGAATCGTATTGACACTGAGAACTGTATTTTGTACCATTGTCTGTACACTGGATGAAGCTGGTTCTGATATCAGACAATGCTGACTGCAGTAATGGGATTGGAACTCCACAGTGTTTAGTTGCCAGTCGATACCAGGGTTATGTTTTCTGAGCCATGGTATACCCAATATGACGGGAAAATGAGCAGCCCGGATGAGATCAAAATACAGGTATTCATGATGATTTGACATCCTGACTCGTATTTCCTGGGTTTCCTGGCTGATGGGTCCAGAAGTTAAAGGTGTGCCGTTGATGCCTTCTAAAGGAATTGGTCTTATCTTGTAGAGTCTGGGTACGGGATGCTCTTTGGCCCATTTATTGTCCACAAAATTACTGACTGCTCCAAAATCCGACATGGCTAAACATTCAATAGGTTCCGCTTGATTCCAGTCCAAGGTAACCTTAACCACCATAGGAGTGTTACTGTTGTTCACAGCTGGTTGAGCAATAGCACAGGGATGAATCGATGACTCCCCTCCCTTATCCCTGTTCAAGGTTGGGGTCTTTCGTTTCCCTGTCTCCTGGGAGGGACTTCAGGACAGTCACGTAACAAATGTGTAGTGGACCCACAATACATGCACCGTCCAAGATCCTTGCGTCTCTTTCATTCGTTGGCTGTAAGCGGTCCTCTGGCAGTCCCTATCTGCATTGGTTCTTCGGTTTGGACCTTTTTATGTATTGAGGGTAGGCTAGTGAAAGGTAAGAGAGACCGAGGTATATTCTTCTCTGCTTTTCTCTCTGACATGCGGAACTCTATCTGCAACACCAAAGATACAAGCTCCTGAAAAGACGCAGGTCTGACTACCCTGGCCAGTTCATCCTTTATGTCCTCATGCAGACCCTGACCAAAAATGTCTTGTTGTGCCGTCTCAGACCAACCTGCTTCTGTGGCTACCTTCTGAAAGCAGGTAACATAAGTTCGTATGTTGGAGTTTCCTTGACGTATGTCTAGCAGGTTCTCAAAAGTGGAGTATGAGACTTCTGGTCTCTCAAATCGCTCCTTGAAATGTCCTACAAAAGAACCCTAGTCATTCAGAGCTAGATCCGTAATGGTCATTAATGGGGTAGCCCAAGCCAGGGCGTTACCTGCTAAATTTGAAATCAGAAAGCCCACCTTTGCTCTGTCCAACTCGTAGGTTTTAGGGTGGAAAGTATAATGTATTGTGCAGGCATCTAGGAATTCCTTTACTTTCCTTGGGTTGCCGTCAAATTTACCACAGGGTAAGGAAATATGAGGTAGTTCTACTCTGGAGTCTTCTCTTTGTTGGACTTGTCTCAATGCGGTGTTATCAGCTTTTAGGGTTTGTACTTCAACCCTAAGAGCCTGTATGGCATTAACCATTTCCTGGTACTCCGCAAGATTAGCCATCCTTTCTAGGCGTTGCGATCTGTCAAGTTCTACAGGTTTATAAATCACAGTGTCCTAACCTCTTGCCCACTCCTCACCTGATAATTCTGTGTGGAACTTCGCGGATTCGTCAGATGATCTCTCCACCTTCTTCTCCATATTTTCTATGAGGAAATAATTTGAATGAGATTTAATACATTGTACAAAGGGCCTACCCAGTTTCACCCCCCCAACCACTAATGGAAAGGGATAGAGGCAGATGGCTCACCACGCAATTGATGGCTTTGGGATATCTACTTACATGGGAGCCCTCTTTTGGTTGGCAGCTCACACCAAGCCTCTCCCACAGCAAGGTCCCTCCAGATAGGCCTTACTCAGATAGGGCTCCCAGGTTTCCAGGCAATGTTTACCCTGATGGCCTTGTTAGCTCTCCTTGCCTCTTTGCTAGTTGGTACTCGCTATAGTCCAGCAGCAGGTTATTCTCAGGTTCTACAGGTTCATCAATCACAGTGTCCTTACCACTTGCCCACTCCTCACCTGATGATTCTGTGTGGAACTTCGTGGATTCGTCGGATGATCTCTCCACCTTCTTCTCCCTCGAAGCTGTCTTTGTCTTCTTACTGATGGTCTTGCCCTTTTCCTTGAAGAGATAGGGACGGGCTCCCCTGGATGCTACTTTGCCTGTAAAGCTATTAGCCCGGCAGCGGGGACTCCACGGAGCCCACCCCAAACTACGGAAAGCCTTGCCGAAAAACCCTGGTAGGTCTTGTTGAGGTAGGTGGTGGTAGTCCCTGGGATGTTCCAGTAGACTTAAGTTTTCAGCATGCACTGGTAAGTAGTGAACTTCAGTTCCCAGCATGCACTGGTAAGTAGAGTAGTGGACTTCAGTTCCCAGCATGCACTGGTAAGTAGAGTAGTGGACTTCAGTTCCCAGCATGCACTGGTAAGTAGCAGCAACAGAAGAAAGAATAATACCAGTCAATTAGGTTGAAATGGCTCGCAACACGATGCGAGCAAATCCGGATATCACTCCGTAGAACCGAGCCAGAATCTTTGATGTCCAAAATGCATGCTAGCAGCAACACGCGGTAAGCACAAGCCACCCGATAGAAAAGGGAGGCGCTGTGGACTGGAGGCAAACACAGGAGCAGCGAGAAGCGCCATGTAACAGCCAGAGGCTGAACAAGGTGTTCGATAGCAGAGTAGGACAAGGAGAAACTGCGCGAGAGCGGTCACGGAAAGAAAAGGGAAAGACAAACAAGGTAGGGAAAGCGAGGTAGCAATGAGGGGCTAAGGATAGCAGGTAGGAGCATTGGGCGAACTCATGGACAAAGCACGAAAGTTGCAACGCAAAGGTGCTCTCCATAAATTGGTAATTATAGCTACTGCAGATGAAAGACTAGAGCGCACCTCACGTTACTTTGGAAGCATTAGTCCTTCTTCCATACCACCTACCTACTGCATACCTTCCATGGGTGATATATGACAGTTATCTCCCGGAATAAAGTCAAAAAGCCTTGTTCTAATACAAACATACCCTCTAATAGGAGTGATGATACTCCTATCTTGACATAATTCCCACGGTCAGGATTGGCTAGCTCGCTCCCTTCAGCAGGAATTGAGAGGAGTGTATGATGTATGCTGAGGGAGGAGAGGAGAAAAGATACATAATTTTGAAATTACAGGAAGTTTCACATTTTGTCTTCTGAAAAATCTTACAATCTGACAACTCCCTTGGTCTTTCAGATAATCACATGAATATAGGTATTTCTGACGTCTGCATTTGATGGCGAGTCAGACAATACTAGTTTTATTTTATTTTGGCATGGCCTGCCTGGGCGTAGCTAACATTTTTCGTGGGTTGCTGCTGCATGGAAATAGCTAAAATAGGACCATTTCCAATTTAAACCTCAATTCCATGATCTATCCCTTTGCAAACTTTCTAATTTCTCAGGTGTATGAAAATAGCAGGATCATAATTTTTATCAGAGTTTAAATTATATACATCACAAACATTTTGTTTTTACATGGTCCTGACTGGCTTTTCATCCCCTTTAATTTGAACCCCGGTGGGCTCATTAGGAAAAACAATGCACTTTTTATTTAGGAAAAATTGGTTCAATGTATAATCAGTGGCAGGGCTTACCATGGCCCCAGCTTCACATTCAGATCAGACACAAACAGTTTCCATTTCCCTGAAAACATGTGACCAGCCATCTGGTTTATCCATGATTATGTTGACCTTTTCCCTCCTTGGCTTCAAAGGTGTCCCTGATCTGGGCTTAATGCATGGTTTATGCGAAGGCCTGATCTTATGTTCACTTCGGTTTGTGGGATGTATCAACCCACTCATCCAAACATTGCAACATCACTGTGCATTGATGGCAGCAGAAACATCATAATGGCCACTGGAAAGCATGCTGCTCGCTAGAAATCACCAGAAATTGCGCAGTGAAAACCTGAAAAATAGGCCACCATTCACTTTTGCCTATTTTAATGAGCACAGGAGATCACTGCCAAAAACCACCATTGGGCTACCCACAAAGTAGCCTGGAAATAGCAATGCTGATTGAAAAAGAAACACAGAGCTGTTTGAAAATCCGTTTTCTTGATTGTCAAAAACTGCTAAAATCATGGCTCACATATCACCTAAAAGATCCAACCTCTTTGGTGGGTGTTCCACATCATTTACTGCAAGAATCAACATCAATACAATGTCAGCAAGAATCATATGTTCTCAGAACAAAATCCTATTTTAAAGATACTTGATGGAAAGACAGCTGTCAAAATGGGTGAAGTACCGTTATTCGACTCTGTCAGGTGCTCGCAATTTATAATTCTAACGGGAGAACTGGTGTTTCAGAAGTTAAATATGCCAAAGAAGAGAATTCCATCAAAATGCCATATAAGAGTGCCACACAGTTATTTCATGTTGAAAAAGACTTGATTGAAAGATGTGTTCCTTATTTTAAGTTTATACATGTTATTTTTTCACAAGGAACTATGTTACAATTGATCAGAAAGTAACCTGATGCAGTTAAAACTCCAAAAGGCTTGCTTACCCTGAGAACCCTTCACACCTTGTCATTCCCACCAGAAGAAGGATGTCGCATTGGCATGCTAATCAAGAGGGGAGGAGATTTTATCTTCAGCCCGGAGAAAGGAACAATAGATTCTTCGGACTGAATAGTGAATGCTAATTTGGATGTAAATGGCAACAACTGCTGGCAGGAAACAAGACATGTGACCCTCTGAGTCAGCCATATTTATCTATGGGAGCCATACAGGACAAATGGGCGGAAGGCCAAGATGTGGCAAGTAGGCAACTGTTGGCATTAGAGAAGGCCCAATCTAATCTGGACTCTTCTGAGCACAGGCTGCAGAGGAGCCAGGAGTCAGAAAACGAAAGTAGGAAGTATCTAATTAAAATCAAAGAGGATATGGGTATCCTGCAACAGGAAAGGGCAGACCAGGATACCAGAATTCTGGCCTTGCAGAAGGAGTATCAAGAAGGGTTGGACCCCCTACTGCAGAGCCAGAAAAGGCTGGATCAACAACTGGATTTCAATAGGGCATGCTGTGGGATGTTTTTATCCACGCATCCAAGCCCTACCTCAAAACTGTGCAGTACTGACATGGAAAACATCATGATGGCCAGAGATTCCCAGAAAATGCCCAGGGAAGTGCATGAAGAATAGGCTGCCACCCATTTTGCCGATGTTATGGGCACAGAAGGGCACTGCCTAAAACCACCATTGGACTACCCACACAGTAGCCTGAAACCATTGGGAATGGCAATGCTGATTGCCAAAAGCAACCTAGAATTGTGGGGAATTCATTTTCTTAAATCCCAAAAATGGGTGCATTACCAGTACTCACCACTATCAGAAAGCCGGCGTTTTAAAACAACACCAGACTTTTTTTTCTTTTTGTGTAAAACTGAATACATGAACCCAAAGCAGGCCAAAGAAAGACTTACTGAGAGGTGGATCCAATGTAAAGTTATATTCTGAAATGACTTGAAGGTTTATAACAAGACTGGCTGAGCTGTGGATTTCAGCAGTTTAAGTAAATTTGGACTGAAAGACACTAAAAATCTAAATGTTTAAAAGAAATGAGTGACCTACTTTTGAGTGTCACATAGGTTGCAATTGTTTAAATGTCATAGTTTAAACTTAGAATCAGCATTTTAGCTGCATATGTAAAAAAATGGTTAGTTTTAATTGAATGCAGAAAACTGGGTAACTAAAAGTGACATTAGCTGGGGCCTGGCTTAGGAACTGAATTCTGCCCACCAGCTACCCCCGACAGGAGTTGAGACTTGCACAACTGCTGTGTTCCCAGGCCTAGCTGCCTTTTGCTGTTCCCACCAAAAGGGATATGACACTTCTCTGATTGAATTATCAAGGGACTGCTAGAGACTAAACATAGGACCCAGGCAGAGGGTTTATTGAAGTGGCCATAAATGGCTTCCTCTTGAACAATGGGCCTTCCAGGGCCCAGGCAAATGTTTTATTATGGGGGCCGTAAATGTGGCTTCCTCCTGGAAGGAAAGGGGAGGAGCACTGCATGTGAGAGCAAGCTGGCTTGGCAGAAACTGGGAGGGGGAGAAACTGGAGACAGAGGCTGAGCTTGAAGAAAGTGGAAAGACTGGTTTCTGTACCATGTGACCTGAAAAGACACACCCCTGTAGCCAGAATATGGTTTTAGAAAAAGATGAATAACTCATAGTACGGACTTGTCATAATTATTTAAATGATACCATAATTCTTGTGATTTTTCTGCCCACATTTTAAGAGGTTTTTAGAACCGGTGGCATGATCTGGGGGCAAGCTAGCAGTTAAGAGGGTATTACTTAAAATGTATGCATGTTAAAAGTCTGATACTTCATCAATTAATGCCTGCATGCCTTGCACACATTTGGGTAAATTTGAGTAAGAATCTGATATTGGTAACCTGACCAAAAAGTGAAATATGTTGCCATTTCTCAATGCAAGCTCCCAGGAAGAGCAGATTTGGCAGGGTATACCTCCTGTGATATGTGATGGGTGCATGTAATTTTAAACAAATGTGCACCTGTGCAAATATGTCTTTTGGATCAAATATAGATTGTGTGTAAAGTTGACAGGGGTGGGTTCTCTGTATCATAAACAGACCTCATCATGATGACACTTCATTTCATTCCCCCAATCAAGGGGAAGAGGAGGAAGTGGCCAATGACAAGTGTAGAGGGGTAGGGCCTAGGAAGCTAGCCTCTCCACCCATTTTCAAAACACATAAAAGCAGACAGTCAGGACAGATAGGGACATTCAATTCCATATGCTGCAGAGCATGCTGCCGGACCATACCACATCCAGAGATCCAGACTTCAAATCCATCAATCTCCAGAGAAAGCTGTGCAGAAAGATCCAGAAGCAGTGCTGTACCCAGAGAGAGCAGAGCTGACCCAGACCACTGTTAGCAGCACCAGAGAGCTGACCCAGATCACTGTGAAGTGCCGAGACCAGACCAGAGTCCAGTCTAAAACCTGACCAGATCCGTGGCGAGGCCCATTCTATTTCTAAATATATTGTGAGTACCTAGCAGAACTGTGCAGAACCAATCTCTTAGTTAAAATAATATAATTCAATCTATTTTAATCTAAGTAGAACTGCCTCCTAACTGTCACCTGTCATTTTGTAAAGCTGTCACCTGTCATTTCTAGTTGCTAGCTGTCACTTGTCACTTTGAACTTTAAAATTTCAAATCTGAAAAACGACCTTTACCATATCGCTCATATCTCCGTGACCGTTTGTCTTAGAGACTTGCAGTAACTTTCCTCTGAAAGCTGGGAATCTTGGCTTTTCAACGAACCTAGAACTGCATTCCTATTCCATACACTTTTGCCGCAATCGCGAAAAACGCACTCGCGAATTTTGCCACGATTTGCAAATTTCTCCACGTGTGAAAACAGCAGTTTCCTTGCTTTCCTTGCTAAAAATTCGTTTTCCTCATAAGAACCATCCCTGAATCATTGCTAGAGTGAGCCTGGACTAATATTAACTAGATACCACTCACCCTGAACCTCTAGAGGGATATAAAAGCATTTTAGCATATTTTTCACTTCATTGCCAGCACATATAAAAGCATTTTAGCACATTTTCCAATATAGTGCTATCACATATAAAAGCATTTTGGGCCTGTGTTTCAAACTTCTGTAGTCTAAGCTTGCTGGGGTGAACTGAATTACATTTGATTGCATTTCTGAGAACTGTGTGCTTTCCTTCCATTTCCTTGCATTGCATAAAGGGGGGAGGGGAATCCCAGAGAAAAGTGATTACATTGTTTTGTTGAAATCATATTGAGTATTTTCTGTATTGCATTTTCATTCAACATTACATCCATCTGAACTTATATAAAGCATTCTCTACCACCTTATTCTTCTGTTCCTATTCACAAGTGTGCTAGTGCCAGACTATCCATTATTGATTACTGCTCAGATTCACTGTGATATTCAATTATTAATTTATTATAAAGCGTGATATATATATATATATATATATATATATATATATATATATATATATATATATATATATATTGTTTAAATGATCAAATAAACCTTTAAACTTGCAAAACAGAACTACTTCTTGGCTCAGTGGGGTCAGGGGTATTCCAAGAGAGGGGTGTTATATAGGGGTAGTCATCCAGAACGCATGAACTGGACATAAAGATATATTAATAAGGGTTTCCATTCAGTATCCCAGACTAGGCATTGACTTAGCTGTAGTGTTGAATTGAATCCTCTTACAAATTGGGGGCTCGAGCGGGATGTTTGGGTTAGATCTATCACTTGTGCATATTAATACAGTGTGCCAGCTGACCAGATACACATATCCGGTCGGATCACCACGCTGTGTTACGCTGTAAAGCACTCCTCAAAGGAACGCTCTAAGGAAAAGGTCTGTTTTGCAAAAATAAAATACAAACTTCTGTAAGTCAGGAAGGAACTCAAATTCCAGAATGACGACCTTGGTAGATATGAAAATAGCCAGAGAGCACTTCTTACATAAGTTATTTGTGAGAGGTGAGTGGACTCATCAGGACCAGACGGTCTGGTTGCAGGCAATCGCATCCCAGATCACTGAAACAGGGTCAGACATATGGAGAGATCAGGGTCCCTTACATGTGGCCCTGAGTGAACTATACATGGCTCCTAAAGCTAAGGATGAACAAGACAAGATGGTTAGGATAGCGGCATACCTGTACCTATATATGGGAGACATGCAGGATAAATGTACTGAAAGCCAAGATCTGGCGAATAAGCGACAGATGGCGTTAGAGAAGGTCCAATCTGACCTGGTCTCTTCTGAGCAGAGGCTGCAGGGGAGCCAGGAGTCAGAAAATGAGAGTAGACAGCACATCATTAAAATAAAGAGGGATATGGACATCCTGCAACAGGAAAAGGCTGACCAGGATACCAGATTTCTGGCCTTGCAGAAGGAGTACCAAGAAGGTTTGGACTCCCTACTGCAGAGCCAGAAAAAGCTGGAGCAACAGTTAGACTTCAATAGGGCATGTGCTGAGCAGGTAGTCACCCTGCAAAGCCACCTAGATAGGGAGAAGGCAGAGAGCAATAAACTGATTTTGAAAGACCTGGATACCCAGGCAGAGTTTGACCAGGAGCGCCAGAAAGCGGGTGCCTTCCAAAGGCAAAGGGACGACCTGGCGGCACAGATGCAGGCTCTTAGTCAGGAAAGGGATACCTTAGGCCAGGAAGTCTGCCACTTAAAAAGGAAAATGGAAGAAAATCACCTGGCCCTCCAGGGACTGGGTGACCTCCAAAAAGAACACCATAACTTGTTAGAGCACACCAGGAAGGTGGAGGATGCTCTGGGAAGAAAGGAGCAGGCCAATAGGGACACAGCTCAGGAGGTAACCCTCCTGCAGCAAAGACTGGCCCAGTGCTCCAGGACCAATCAGGAAACGCAGAGAGAGAATGAGGCTCTCTGCAGCACAATGATAGGCTCCAACAACAGGTAGCGATGCAGGAGAGACTTATAGAGTCTAGTAAGGCCTTAACTGAGGAACTGAAGGCGCAGGCTCTTGCATTGCAACAGGGAGCAGGGGCGGATAGAGATGAGGTTCGCTGGGAAAGAGAAACTCCTGAGCATAACCCCAGGAGCCCTAGTACCAGAGGCCTTTATCTCTCTCAGTCCCTGGACTCTGCCACCCCCATGTCCCCTGGCGCACATGAGCACCGGGCCACAGGGATGGCAGATTACTATCCAGCCAGAAGCATGGGGCTCATAGGCCAGTACCTCCCAGGAATGGATGGGCGGGCATCCGGGTATGGGCACCCAAGCACAGTGCAATTTAGTGGGGAACCCCAGGAGAGTAGGCCCATTAAGGGCATCCTGAAAACCTCTGCCCAGTTAGGTCAGTGGGGGGGGTACCCATCAAATCCTGGCAGCAAGGAGGGATCTGAAGACTCCTCTGAGCGGTACAGGACACAGGAGACCAGGTCCCCACATTCTGCCAGCCATTCCCAGGCTCGCAGAATCCGGGAAAACCTGGAAGATCAGACAGGAACCTCTGGGAGCAGTGCCTCTGAGTCAGAGGACGAATGGACAAGGGTTACCCGAACCAAAAAGGCCAATAAGGCAAAAAGGGCCTTGATTAAGGACCCATTGAAACAGATTAAGGCAATCAGGAGTGTCATCACGCCTTATCATAAGAACGCCAAGTACTCTGTTTGGGAACACTTGGAGCTCTATGAGCAAATGATGGAGACTTTTCATTTGAAGGACAGCCAAAGCTGTATCCAATATGTAAAGTGGACATTCTCCCCAGAGTACTCCAGTTTCTTTGCAGGGCTGGAGGACCAAAATCATTCCAGGTGGTCCACCTATAGGGCGGCCATATTAAAACATTTTTCTGTTCACAGAAATCCCCAAGAGGCTCGCAAGGCAGCCTACAATTTACAATGTGGGGAGGATCAGGCCCCACAAGAATTTGTGCAGGAGTTAAAGCGTGCTTTTGCACAGACCAAAAGAAGGGTGCGCACGGATAGCAGAGAATTTATTAATACGTTTTTCCATGCCTTGCCCAAATACATAATGACCCAGCTTGTGAGGGATTTTCACGAGAAAAGATCTTTAGACTGGGTCATTGAACAGGCGACCCGGATCTATGAGGTGCAGAAGCCATTAGAAAATAAAAATAATGCGCCCAAAAACCCCAAAGCCAACAACACCCCTGCTGCTGCCAAGGTGGCAGAGGTAAAGGTCAGCCCCGTTTTAGAGTTGGAGATGGGGGGCCTAAAAACCTACCTGCACCTAATAATGCTAGGCCCAGAAGGTCCTCGGGCCAGTCACAAACAGGGAGTCAAGGAGGTAGTCCCACAAATGGGGTCCCTCGCTCTCCTGACTATGTAAGTCCCCGTTACAAGGGAAGTCGACCCATCCTGGGTTATGTGTGGACTCCTCCAGCCCAAGGGGGGGGATCCAGCCAAGCACCTAACCCAGGGAACTTCCCTCCTAACTTCCCACCGGAGGGCAGAAATTCTCCAAATCCTGGGCAGAACTTTTTCCCCAGGTATCCACCCAACTTCCAGCCCCAAAATCCTCCACCCTTCTTTCCCCAATTCCCTGAGCCCAGACAACCGAATCCGGGAGAGGGGAGGCCAAGGGTGGAGGGGTATCCAAATCTTCCCAACCAGGGGTACTACCAAAGAAGGGATATCTACCCTTCCCGGGATCAGCCCAGGGGAGAAAACAGGGCCCCGTATCAGCCTGAGCGGGTTTCCCAGTTAGAGCGCCAGGTTCAAAACATGGCGTGGGATCTGGGTCACATACTGAGGGCTCAGCAGAACCCTCAGATCGGCATGCCGGCGCAGAACGCACCCAACTCTGGCCCTGGTGCTCCAGAACAATGACGGGGGCAGCACCCCGATAACTCACCGGTTCCCAGGGAGGAGGCACAAAGGGAAGGGGGGTGTAAAGCCTTGGAGGAAGCTTCCTTCCTCACTTGTAAACAGCCCCTGGAAACCCAGGAACCGGAAACAAAATCTCTTGCCCCTGAAAGTCTGCCTCCTAAGGAGCAGAGGAGGGGTAGGAGAAACAAAAGACCCAAACAGACTCAGTTTGAGGAGGAGGTACAGATCTTCCAATTTGAGGGAGAGGGATCCTCAGAGGATCCTGGGAAAAGGATCTTCTCCTTCAGAGAGGGGGGAACTCCTCCCAAAGAAAAATGGGTCCCTAGGGATGCAAATCCAGACTGGGGAGATGTGGAGACTGAGCTACCGCCGCCCACCATCTCATCCCAGAACCAACAGCAAGAAAATCCCCTTGTTCAAACCCATCCTGGTGACTGCCTCCAAAAAGGGGGGGGCGGCCCGGAACCGGAGCCAGGGGAACCCACAATGGCTCTGATCTCCAGTTGCCAATTTTTTCTTTCAGATTCCCAAGGATCTCCACAGAATTCTGCCCAAATCTCTTCTCTAGCAATGTCCACAACCAGAAAGTTAGCCCACCAGTTGTCCAAAAATGTGCATTATCTGTGCCCCCTTGAGGAGAAGGAGGGAAGATATTATGCCCCGGTACAAGTACAGGGGCAGGGTACAATTTTAGCGCTGGTGGACACGGGATCTCAAGCTACCCTTCTGTCCAGAAGGGCCTTTGATGAACTGAATGCAGGAAGGGGAGGGAATTACCAAATTCCTCTCACCTCACTTCCTGGACAACTCCAGAACTTTGACGGGAAGGAAATTCCCGTCGAGGGGACGGCAGATGTGGACATTAAAATTGGGCGACACAAGTTGAAACACCCAGTCATAGTAGTGACTCCAGAGGGCACCCCTTGTTTACTAGGGAATGACCTCCTGAGGAGGTTGTCACCCTTAATAGATTGCGTAAACAAGGTCCTCTGGACCCAGACTAGCCGACCAATAAAATTAAAACAGAGTGTCAACCATGTTAGTTTAAACGGCACCTGCCACATGGTTGAACAAAAATCTGACCAAGTAGAATTTCACTTCCAGAATAGCCAAATTCCAGACGTGACAGTAATAGCAGTAGGACAACAGACTGGTGATGGAGGGTCCTCTCTATTTCTGAAAATCAACCTTCCTTCCAGTCTAAAGTGGTACTCCACGCTGGAAGGAAACACTCTGAGATTCTATACTAATCCACAATCAGAAACTCCCACTCCTATAGTCCAGAAAGATGTGAAATCAGCTCAGAGCCTGGCTGATATTCAGCAAATTGGAGAGCAGTTGTTCATCCCTGTCCAGTTAAATGATGGGAAGGACTCTGTTCTCGCTCGAGTGTGTGTGAACAACGGTAAGAGCCTCATCATCGAAGCCATGTTCCGCCAACTCCCAAAAGATCCAGCCATTCCCACATTCAAACTGATAGACAAATGGGAAATGGACCTGGAAGCACCCAATTCCAAACATCTCCTGCCAAGCAGGTGTATGCTCAAAATCTCCATTGGCAACAAGAGCATAGTCCACAATTGTTGGGTCGTGCGAGACGTCACTGCCGCTCTTTACTTAGGCAGTGACATTCTCAATCGCTTTGCCATTAGTTTGGACCTAATAAACTTCAAAGCTTGGTCCCGATTAGCGGATAATCCCATGGGCTTTGATGATCCAGAAAAAGCATTTAGGTCAGCTCAATTGCTACCTTATGCAGTTGAAATTCAGATCAAAGAGGAAGTCACCATCCCAGAAAGGACCCGACAATTCTCCCTGGAAGTGAAAGTTAAAAGAGGACAATATTTGCAAAACCCTGATGCTTACATACATCTAAACGCTTCTCTCCAACAGCAAGGGTTGGGGGTAAACCCAACACCATTAGTCAACATAGAACATGACACCATTCTAATAGAGGTGGATAACAGCGACTTAAAGAGTATTACTCTAGCCGCAGGCACCATTATTGGAATGGCGGTTGATGACCGACATTTTTCCATCGATTTAGGTAATGAACTGTTAGGACCAATCCCCAAGGACTGTTTTGACAGTGACAGTGAGGACAATACAACGGCATGGGGGGAACTTCCTGGTGTACACTTCTTGCCCTTATGGTAAGGAAGATGTGACTTGTGACTTCAGAAGGGATGAGGTGATTTTCCAGGTCCATGAGGGCTGCCTTTCCCACCTGAAGCCTCCAGTCCAAATCAGCACTCTGACCAGGGACTTCTCCACCCAGCTGGAGGAGGCCGCTGAGATAGCCAAACCAGAAGTCTTTCCAGGCTTCAGGAAGAGGGTGGAAGAGAGAGTCAACCTAGCTGATGCCTGTGTGACTCTGGAACAAAAGCAAAAGTTGAAACAAGTTTTCTTGGATTTCCAAGATCTCTTTGCAGTAGACTCATATGACTGTGGCCGCACCGACATCCACACAACAACAATCCCCACGGACCCTGGCATGACTCCAGTGTTTGTGAAGCAATATCGTTTGCCTCTCGCATCCATGGAGTCCCTTACTGAAATAATTAAGAACCTTGAGTCCTGGGGAATAATCCGTCCAGTTCACAGCACCTTCAATAATCCGGTGCTGGGAATATTGAAGTCAAACGGCCAGTGGAGACTCTGCGCCGACCTCACGGAGCTCAACAAACGGGTCCATACTTCCCGATGGCCTCTGCCCTACATTGACCAAGGGCTGGCCCAGATTCAGGGGTCACAGGTATTCAATGCAATAGACCTGACCAATGGATACTGGACCATGCCTGTCAGTAGGGAGGACCAATACAAAATGGCTTTTACCTTTGGAGGCCAGCAGTACACATGGACCCGGACACCCTTCGGATACCTCAACTCCGGCAATGAGTTCAACATTTTTCTACATAAGGCCATGCCCGACCTGGGTGCGAGGGGTAACCTGGCTTATGTAGATGATGTCCTCATCAAAAGTTCATCTGTGGAGGAACACATAGCGGGGATCCGTTATGTTCTGACCCAGTTGAGGGCCGCCGGAGCAAAACTTTCCTTTCAGAAAGCACAGTGGTGTAGAACCCGTGTTAATTTCTTGGGGCATGAGATTACTCCTCAGGGTCTCTGTCCCCAGGAAAAGAAAGTGGAAGCACTTCAGAAACTGAAAGACCCCACAACTCTGCGGGAACTAAGGAGCCTCCTTGGACTGACTAATTACAGCAGAAAGTTCATTGAGGGCTACGCAGAGATCACCAGACCCCTGATTCATCTCCTGAAGGGGGGGGTCAAGTGGGAATGGGGTCCAGAACAAGCCGAGGCAGTAAAACAACTCAAAAGAAGCCTCTCACAAGCGCCTTGCCTAGCTTACCCTGTCAGAAACAAGGAGTTCTTCCTGGAGACGGGGTTCTCTAATACGTGCTTGACAGCAGTATTATACCAAAAGCATGACAAGGTCAATAAAGTAATCTCCTATGCGAGCAAAACTTTATCCTCTGTGGAGGAAAAATTCAACGATTGTGAGAAGGCACTCCTGGCAACGGTGTGGGCATTGAAGAATTACCGCCCGTTTATCCAGGGGGAACACATCATAGTGGAGACTCCACACCAGCCTCTGCAATATCTCCAAAGGGATAGAATCCGGGCCGGAAATGTGAGTAATTCCCAAATTACTTCCTGGATTCTGTCAATGCAAGGCTTTCCTGTGGAGGTCAGATATGGCCAAAACAAGAAGAGTCCCCACGCGCAAGGTCTGGCTGACTTGCATGATTGTGCCAGAGAAAACTGTCTCGAGGACGAAAGTCTAAAAATCAAGGACAACATGGAGGCATACCTTAATTCCCCACACAAAGTCTTTGAAAAAGACAAGTGTGAGGGAATGCCCACTGTCTATGTGGATGGATGCTCGTACCATGTTGACAACCACGGGGAGAAAGAACTGGTGGCCGGCGTAGGGAATGCATGGGTGAATGAGTCCCCAGAACCCTCCGCTGGATACAAAATTTGTCCCCGAAGTAGTCAGGTGGCAGAATTGATGGCTGTGCATCAGGCCATCCTCACTGCTGTCCAGCATCAACTCCGCGAACTGGTCATAATCACAGATTCGGATTATGTACGGAACGGGTTTGTGGAGCACCTGGTTAATTGGAAAACCAGAGGCATGTTATGTGCTAACAACAAACCCTTGAAACATGGGAAGTTGATCCAAAACATTGATGATCTGGTCACCTCGAATGAGATGACCATCTATTGGAAAAAGATCAAGGGTCATTCCAAAGAAGAGGGACCAGAAAAAACTGGAAATGACTTAGCTGATCAGCTGGCCAAAACCGGGGCCATCCAAGGGGATCTAATTGAGATTGAGTCCCTGTTGGGTGAAATCCAGGTCACTGCCATCACTAGGTCCAGGACAAATGCTCACAACGACCTTTCAATTGCACAATGGAGTAAGGAGACCCCTGATGCTGATTTGATTACCGCTCAGAAGGGGGATCCAATTATTGGTAAGTTTTACCAACACCTTGAGGACCCTGAGAACTTTCCCCTGACGGATACCGATTATATTGGGAAAGAGGACCTAAGAGTGTTGATGAAATGTCCAAAAATGTTCCGAATCCAAGGCGGTTTGTTGGTAAGGAAATCCAAAGCTGGCCACGATCAGTGGGTGGTTCCTACCTCATTGCAAAGCCTGATGTTAAGTCACGCCCATAATGCGGCCACCGCTGGTCATAGGGGGTTTCACACAACACTGGAAATCTTAAGAGAGGTTGCATACTGGCCACACATGGGGCAGGACCTCGACCAATACTTGAAGGGGTGTCTTGTGTGTGCACAATTTCAGCCATCATCCCTCACGCACCGTGCGCCTCTCCAAAAGAGGGGGATGACACTCCCATGGTCAGATTTACAAATCGACTTTGTAGGCCCCGTGATTCGCTCTGCTAGGGGGAATAAGTACATGTTGACTGTGACATGCTTGTTTACCAAGTGGGTGGAATGTCTCCCAGCCCCAAACTGCAAGGCAGAAACGGCAGCCGCCTTGATGATTAACCACATCTTTTCCCGTTTTGGTGTACCTCAAAGGATTGAGTCAGACAGAGGTAGCCACTTCACCAGTGAAGTGATGACAAAGATGTGGGAGATACTGGGGGTCAAAAGGAAGTTGCATATTGCTTACCGGCCAGCTTCTTCTGGGGCAGTAGAGAGATATAACCGAACCATTGTGAGCATATTAAAGAAGTTTGTGGCAGATTCTGGGCCAAGTTGGGATATCCGATTACCTCTGGTCCTAATGGCCATCAGATCTACCCCTTCATCTGCAACCAAAATGTCACCATTTGAGTTGATGACTGGGCGCAAGATGGTGCTTCCTCAGCATTTGCTCTACAGGACCCAAGAGCAGACACTGATAAATGCCTCCACAACTCATGAGTATGTGGAGAATTTAAGGAAACACCTTCAGCATGCTTTTGCTTATGCTCAGCGGAATCTAGAAAGATCAGCTGATAGCATGAAGACCCACTATGACCTGAAAACTTCCAGGAAGGAATATCAGGTGGGGGACCGGGTCTATCTATACAATTTCCAAAGGAACCAGGCCAAACAGTGAAAATATTTGCCTACATGGAAGGGACCCTTTGAGATTATAGACAAAATCTCCCCTGTGGCCTACAAGATCCGCATCCCCAAAGGCGGTTTGGCAGAGGGGGAAGACAAGTGGGTCCACATTAACCAGTTGAAGTGTTGCCATCCCAGGCACACTCTGCAACAACTGGATGAATCCTCTGGAATCCTAGAGGGTACTGTCTCAGATTAATTCAGTTCTAACTTAAAATATCCTACATATCGCCTATCAAATTCTGAGTTTCTCAATGTGGGTGTTTTCGTTTTTGAATGCAAAAAGAAATGTGCATGTCCATATGTTTTGACTATAAATTTATATGCCACCCCACTATATCAATGGTGGGGGAAAAATGTCTATGAATAGGTATTGGCGCTCTTCCTTTGTCGTCCTAGGAGAAAGAAAACCTGGAGACGGGCCAAGGAGGACGATCCGGAGACCGGGAGCAGAGACGCAAGGGGCCCAGGGTACCGCCCAATATTCTCATCAGGACCGGCGAGGAGAACCGATCGATCCGACCGGATGGAGGAAAAGATGCTGAACTGTGCCATCTATTGGAAGAAGATGAGGAAACATCCCAGGTCTTGCGAGTCCCATCAGTGAAACAGAATGGCCATCGCAAGAGGGGGGCTTGTGGGATGTTTTTATCCACGCATCCAAGCCCTACCTCAAAACTGTGCAGTACTGACATGGAAAACAACATGATGGCCAGAGATTCCCAGAAAATGCCCAGGGAAGTGCATGAAGAATAGGCTGCCACCCATTTTGCCGATGTTATGGGCACAGAAGGGCACTGCCTAAAACCACCATTGGACTACCCACACAGTAGCCTGAAACCATTGGGAATGGCAATGCTGATTGCCAAAAGCAACCTAGAATTGTGGGGAATTCATTTTCTTAAATCCCAAAAATGGGTGCATTACCAGTACTCACCACTATCAGAAAGCCAGCGTTTTAAAACAACACCAGACTTTTTTTTCTTTTTGTGTAAAACTGAATAAATGAACCCAAAGCAGGCCAAAGAAAGACTTACTGAGAGGTGGATCCAATGTAAAGTTATATTCTGAAATGACTTGAAGGTTTATAACAAGACTGGCTGAGCTGTGGATTTCAGCAGTTTAAGTAAATTTGTACTGAAAGACACTAAAAATCTAAATGTTTAAAAGAAATGAGTGACGTACTTTTGAGTGTCACATAGGTTGCAATTGTTTAAATGTCATAGTTTAAACTTAGAATCAGCATTTTAGCTGCATATGTAAAAAATGGTTAGTTTTAATTGAATGCAGAAAACTGGGTAACTAAAAGTGACATTAGCTGGGGCCTGGCTTAAGGAACTGAATTCTGCCCACCAGCTACCCCCGACAGGAGTTGAGACTTGCACAACTGTTGTGTTCCCAGGCCTAGCTGCCTTTTGCTGTTCCCACCAAAAGGGATATGACACTTCTCTGATTGAATTATCAAGGGACTGCTAGAGACTAAACATAGGACCCAGGCAGAGGGTTTATTGAAGTGGCCATAAATGGCTTCCTCTTGAACAATGGGCCTTCCAGGGCCCAGGCAAATGTTTTATTATGGGGGCCGTAAATATAGCTTCCTCCTGGAAGGAAAGGGGAGGAGCACTGCATGTGAGAGCAAGCTGGCTTGGCAGAAACTGGGAGGGGGAGAAACTGGAGACAGAGGCTGAGCTTGAAGAAAGTGGAAAGACTGGTTTCTGTACCATGTGACCTGAAAAGACACACCCCTGTAGCCAGAATATGGTTTTAGAAAAAGATGAATAACTCATAGTACGGACTTGTCATAATTATTTAAATGATACCATAATTCTTGTGATTTTGCTGCCCACATTTTAAGAGGTTTTTAGAACCGGTGGCATGATCTGGGGGCAAGCTAGCAGTTAAGAGGGTATTACTTAAAATGTATGCATGTAAAAGTCTGATACTTCATCAATTAATGCCTGCATGCCTTGCACACATTTGGGTAAATTTGAGTAAGAATCTGATATTGGTAACCTGACCAAAAAGTGAAATATGTTGCCATTTCTCAATGCAAGCTCCCAGGAAGAGCAGATTTGGACAGGGTATACCTCCTGTGATATGTGATGGGTGCATGTAATTTTAAACAAATGTGCACCTGTGCAAATATGTCCTTTGGATCAAATATAGATTGTGTGTAAAGTTGACAGGGGTGGGTTCTCTGTATCATAAACAGACCTCATCATGATGACACTTCATTTCATTCCCCCAATCAAGGGGAAGAGGAGGAAGTGGCCAATGACAAGTGGAGAGGGGTAGGGCCTAGGAAGCTAGCCTCTCCACCCATTTTCAAAACACATAAAAGCAGACAGTCAGGACAGATAGGGACATTCAATTCCATTTGCTGCAGAGCATGCTGCCGGACCATACCACATCCAGAGATCCAGACTTCAAATCCATCAATCTCCAGAGAAAGCTGTGCAGAAAGATCCAGAAGCAGTGCTGTACCCAGAGAGAGCAGAGCTGACCCAGACCACTGTTAGCAGAACCAGAGAGCTGACCCAGATCACTGTGAAGTGCCGAGACCAGACTAGAGTCCAGTCTAAAACCTGACCAGATCCGTGGCGAGGCCCATTCTATTTCTAAATATATTGTGAGTACCTAGCAGAACTGTGCAGAACCAATCTCTTAGTTAAAATAATATAATTCAATCTATTTTAATCTAAGTAGAACTGCCTCCTAACTGTCACCTGTCATTTTGTAAAGCTGTCACCTGTCATTTCTAGTTGCTAGCTGTCACTTGTCACTTTGAACTTTAAAATTTCAAATCTGAAAAACGACCTTTACCATATCGCTCATATCTCCGTGACCGTTTGTCTTAGAGACTTGCAGTAACTTTCCTCTGAAAGCTGGGAATCTTGGCTTTTCAGCGAACCTAGAACTGCATTCCTATTCCATACACTTTTGCCGCAATCGCAAAAAACGCACTCGCGTATTTTGCCGCGATTTGCACATTTCTCCACGTGTGAAAACAGCAGTTTCCTTGCTTTCCTTGCTAAAAATTCGTTTGCCTCTTAAGAACAATCCCTGAATCATTGCTAGAGTGAGCCTGGACTAATATTAACTAGATACCACTCACCCTGAACCTCTAGAGGGATATAAAAGCATTTTAGCATATTTTTCACTTCATTGCCAGCACATATAAAAGCATTTTAGCACATTTTCCAATATAGTGCTATCACATATAAAAGCATTTTGGGCCTGTGTTTCAAACTTCTGTAGTCTAAGCTTGCTGGGGTGAACTGAATTACATTTGATTGCATTTCTGAGAACTGTGTGCTTTCCCTCCATTTCCTTGCATTGCATAAAGGGGGGAGGGGATTGCCAGAGAAAAGTGATTACATTGTTTTGTTGAAATCATATTGAGTATTTTCTGTATTGCATTTTCATTCAACATTACATCCATCTGAACTTATATAAAGCATTCTCTACCACCTTATTCTTCTGTTCCTATTCACAAGTGTGCTAGTGCCAGACTATCCATTATTGATTACTGCTCAGATTCACTGTGATATTCAATTATTAATTTATTATAAAGCGTGATATATATATATATATATATATATATATATATATATATATATATATATATATATATATATATATATATATATATATACATATATATATATTGTTTAAATTATCAAATAAACCTTTAAACTTGCAAAACAGAACTACTTCTTGGCTCAGTGGGGTCAGGGGGATTCCAAGAGAGGGGTGTTATATAGGGGTAGTCATCCAGAACGCATGAACTGGACATAAAGATATATTAATAAGGGTTTCCATTCAGTATCCCAGACTAGGCATTGACTTAGCTGTAGTGTTGAATTGAATCCTCTTACAATGCACAGAGCAGGTAGTCACCCTGCAAAGCCACCAAGACAGAGAGAAGGCAGATAGCAATACATTATTTCTGACAGACCTGGACACCCAGGCAGAATTTGAGGAAGAGCGCCAGAAAGCTGGTGCCCTTCAAAGACAGAGGGACGACCTGGTGGCGCAGAGGCAGGCTCTTGCTCAGGAAAGGGATACCTTAGGTCAGGAAGTCTGTAACTTAAAAGGGAGGCTGGAAGAAAATCACCTGGCCCTCCAGGGACTGGGTGACCTCCAAAAAGAGCATCAGAACTTGTTAGAGCACACCAGGAGGGTGGAAGATGCTCTAGCAAGAAAGGAACAGGCCAGTAGGGACAGGACTCAGGAGGTAACCCTCCTGCAGCAAAGACTGGCCCAGTACTCGAGGACCAACCAAGAAGCACCGAGGGAAAATGAGGCTCTCTGTCAGCACAATGATAGGCTCCAGCGACAGGTAGCCATGCAAGAGAGACTGATAGAATCTAGTAAGGCCTTGATTGAGGAACAAAAATCTCAGGCTCTTGCATGGCAACAGGAGCAGGGGCTGATAGAGATGAGGTTCGCCGGGAAAGGGAACCATCTGAGCATAACCTCAGGAGCACTAGTACCAGAGGCCTCCATCTCTCCCAGTCCCCGGACTCTGCCACCCCCATGCCCCCTGGTGCACATGATCCCAGGGCCACAGGGATGGCAGATTACTATCCAGTCAGAAGTATGGGGCTCATAGGCCAGTACCTCCCAGGAATGGATGGGTGGGCATCCGGGTATGGGCACCCAAGTACAGTGCAATTTAGTGGGGAACCCCAGGGGAGTAGGCCCACTAAGGGCATCCTGAAAACCTCTGCCCAGTTAGGACAGTGGGGGGGTACCCATCAAATCCTGGGAGCAAGGAGGAATCAGAAGACTCCTCTGAGCGTCCCAGGACATAGGAGAATAGGTCCCCACATTCTGCCAACCATTCCCAGGCTCGCAGAATCCAGGAAAACCTGGAAGATCAGACGGGCACCTCTGGGTGCAGTGCCTCTGAGTCAGAGGATGAATGGACCAGGGTTACCCGGACCAAGAAGGCTAATAAGGCAAAAAGGGCCTTGCTTAAGGACCCTTTAAAACAGATTAAGGCAATTAGGAGTGTCATCACGCCTTATCACAAGAACGCCAAGTATTCTGTGTGGGAACACTTAGAGCTCTTTGAGCAAATGATGGAGACTTTCCATTTGAAAGACAGCAGTAGCTGTATTCAGTACGTCAAATGGACATTCTCCCCAGAATACTCCAGTTTCTTTGCGGGGCTTGAGGGCCAAAATCATTCAAAATGGTCCACATACAGGGCGGCCATCCTAAAGCACTTTTCTGTTCATAGAAATCCCCAAGAGGCTCGTAAGGCAGCCTACAATTTGCAATGTGGGGAGGATTAGGCCCCACAAGAATTTGTGCAGGAGTTGAAGCGTGCCTTTGCGCAGACTACCAAAAGGGTGCGCACGGACAGTAAAGAATTTGTGAATACTTTTTTCCATGCGCTGCCGAAATACATCATGACCTAGCTAGTGAGAGATTTTCATGAGTAAAGGTCACTAGACTGGGTCTTTGAACAGGCCACCCAAATCTATGAGGTACAGAAGCCCATAGAAAATAAAAATAATGCTCAGAAAAGCCCCAAACCGACCAGCACCCCTGCCACTGCTAAGGTGGCAGAGGTAAAGGTTGCCCCCATCCTAGATTTGGAGATGGGGGGGCCTAAAAACCTGCCTGCACAGAATACTTCTAATCCCAGAAGGCCCTCGGGCCAGTCCCAGAGAGGGAGTCAAGGAGGTAGTCCCACAAATGGGGTCCCTCACTCCCCTGACTATGTAAGTCCCCGCTGCAAGGGAAACCGACCCATCCTGGGTTATCTGTGGACTCCTCCAGCCCAAGGGGGGGATCCAACCAAGCACCTAACCCAGGGAATTTCCCTCCTAACTTTCCCCAGGAGGGCAGAAATTCACCAAATCCTGGGCAGAACTTTTTCCCCAGGTATCCACAAAATGTCCAACCCCAAAATCATCCATCCTTCTTTCCTCCCTTCCCTGAGCCCAGAAAACCTAATCCGGGAGAGGGGAGGCCAAGGGTGAAGGGCTACCCAAATCTTCCCAACCCGGGGTCCTACCAGAGAAGGGATAGCTATCCTTCCCGGGATCAGCCCTGGGGTGAAAACAGAACCCCGTATCAGCCTGAGCGGGTTTCACAGCTTGAGCGCCAGGTCCAAAATATGGCACACGATCTGGGTCGCATGCTGAGGGCTCAGCAGAACCCTCAGATGAGCATGCCGGCACAGAATGCCCCAAACTCTGGACCTGGTGCTCCAGAACAATGACGGGGGCAGCACCCCGATAACTCACCGGTTCCCAGGGAGGAGGCACAAGGGGAAGGGGGGTGTATAGCCTTGGAGGAAGCTTCCTTCCCCACTTCTAAACAGCCCCTGGAAATCCAGGAACCGGAAACAAAATCTCCTAACCCTGAAAGCCTGCCACCCAGGGAGCAAAGAGGGGGTAGGAGAAACAAAGGATCCAAACAGACCCATTTTGTGGAGGAGGTACAGATATTCCAATTTGAAGGAGAGGGATCCTCAGAGGATCCTGGGAAAAGGATCTTCTCCTTCAGAGATGGGGGAATTCCTCCCAAATAAAAATGGGTCCCAAAGGATTCACATCCAGACTGGGTAGATGTGGGGACCGAGCTAGCACCGCCCATCATCCCATCCCAGAACCAACAACATCAAAATCCCCTGGTTCAAACCCATTCTGGTGACTGCCTCCAAAAGGGGGGGGGGCGGTCCAGAACCGGAACCAAGGGAACTCAAAAATTCTCCTATCTCCAGTTGCCAACTTTTTCTTTCAGATTCCCAAGACTCCCCACAGAATTCTGCCCAAATCTCTTCTCTCTCCATGTCCAAAACTAAAAAAATAGCCCACCAGTTGTCCAAAAATGTGCATTATCTGTGCCCCCTTTGCGGCGAAAGAGGGAAGATACTTTGCCCCGGTTCAAGTACAGGGGCAGGGTACAATTTTGGCACTGGTGGACACTGGATCCCAAGCTACCGTTCTGTCCAAAAAGGCCTTTCATGAACTAAATTCAGGAAGGGGGGAGAAATACCAAATTCCTCTCACCTCTCTTCCTGGACAACTTCAGAACTTTGACGGGAGGAAATTCCCATTGAGGGGACTGCGGATTTGGACATTAAAATTGGGCGACACAAGGTGAAACACCTGGTCATAGTAGTGACTCCAGAGGGCACCCCTTGTTTACTAGGGAATGACCTCCTGAGAAGGTTGTCACCCCTAATAGATTGCATAAACAAGGTCCTCTGGACCCAGACTAACCGACCAATAAAGTTAAAACAGAGTGTCAACCATGTTAGTTTAAACGGCACATGCCACATGGTTGAACAAAAATCTGACCAAGTAGAATTTCACTTCCAGAACAACCAAATTCCAGACGTGACAGTAATAGCAGTAGGACAACAGACAGGTGATGGGGGGTCCTCTCTATTTCTGAAAATCAACCTTACTTCCAGTTTAAGGTGGTATTCCACACTGGAAGGAAACACTCTGAAATTTTTTACCAATCCACAATCAGACATTCCCACTCCAATAGTCCAGAAAGATGTGAAATCAGCTCAGAGCCTGGCTGATGTTCGGAAAATTGGAGAGCAGTTGTTCATCCCAATTCAGTTAAATGAAGGGAAGGACTCTGTTCTCGCCTGAGTGTGTGTGAAGAACCGTAAGAGCTTCATCAGCGAAGCCATGTTCCGCCAACTCCCAAAAGATCCAGCCATTACCACATGTAGACTCATAGACAAATGGGAAATGGATCTGGAAGCACCCAATTCCAAACATCTCCTGCCAAGCAGGTGTATGCTCCAAATTTCCATAGGCAACAAGAGCATAGTCCATAATTGTTGGGTCGTACGAGACGTCACTGCCGCCTTTTACTTAGGCAGTGAGATTCTCAATCACTTTGCCATTTGTTTGGGCCTAATAAACTTCAAAGCTTGGTCCTGATTAGCGGATAATCCCATGGGCTTTGATGATCCAGAGAAAGCATTTAAATCAGCTCAATTGCTGCCTTATGCAGTTGAAATTCAGATTGGAGAGGAAGTCACCATCACAGAAAGGACCCGACAATTCTCCCTGGAAGTGAAAGTTAAAAGAGGACAGAAATTGAAAAACCCTGATGCTTATATTCATCTAAATGCTTCTCTCCAAACGCAAGGTTTGGGGGTACACCCAACACCACTAGTCAATATAGAACATGACACCATTCCAACAGAGATGGATAACAGCGACTTAAAGAGTATCACTCTAGCCGCAGGCACCATTATTGGAATGGCGGTTGATGACCAACATTTTTCCATTGATCTAGGTAATGAACTGTTAGGACCAATCCCCAAGGACTGTTTTGACAGTGACAGTGATGACAACACAACACCAGACAGGATCTTTACCCGGCATGGGGGGGAACTTCCTGGTGTACACTTCCTGCCCTTATGGTAAGGAAGATGTGACTTGTGACTTCAGGAGGGATGAGGTGATTTTTCAGGTCCATGAGGGCTGCCTTTCCCACCTGAAGCCACTAGTCCAAATCAGCACTTTGACCAGGGACTTCTCCACCCAGCTGGAGGAGGCCGCTGAGAAAGCAAAACCAGAAGTCTTTCCAGGCTTCAGGCAGATGGTTGAAGAGAGTGTCAACCTAGCGGATGCCTGTGAGACTCTGGAGCAGAAGCAAAAGTTGAAACAAGTTTTCTTGGATTTTCAGGATCTCTTTGCGGTGGACTCATATGACTGTGTTCGCACCGACATCCACACAACAACAATTCCCACGGACCCTGGTATGACTCCAGTGTTTGTGAAGCAATATCGCTTGCCTCTCGCATCAATGGAGTCCCTTACTGAAATCTTTAAGAACCTTGAGTCTCGTGGGATAATCTGTCCAGTCCACAGCTCGTTCAATAATCCGGTGCTGGGGATATTGAAGCCAAACGGCCAGTGGAGACTCTGCGCCGACCTTAGGGAGCTCAACAAATGGGTCCATACTTCTCGATGGCCCCTTCCCTACATTGACCAAGGGCTGGCCCAGATCCAGGGGTCACAGGTATTCACTGCAATAGACCTGACCAATGGATACTGGACTGTGCCTGTCAGTAGGGAGGACCAATACAAGCTGGCTTTTACCTTTGGGGGCCAGCAGTACACATGGACCCGGACTCCCTACAGATACCACAACTCCGGCAATGAGTTCAACATTTTCCTATATAAGGCCATGCCCGACCTGGGTGAAAGGGGTAACCTGGCTTATGTAGATGGTGTCCTCATCAAAAGCTCAACTGTGGAGGAACACCTAGCAGAGATCCGTTATGATTTGACACAGTTGAGGGGCGCCGAAGCAAAACTTTCCTTTCAGAAAGCACAGTGGTGTAGAACCCGTGTTAATTTCTTGGGGCATGAGATTACTCCTCAGGGTCTCTGTCCCCGGGAAAAGAAAGTGGAAGCCCTTCAGAAACTAAAAGACCCCACAACTCTGCGGGAACTAAGGAGCCTCCTTGGACTGACTAATTACAGCAGAAAGTTCATTGAGGGCTGCGCAGAGATCACCAGACCCCTGATTCATCTTTTGAAGGGGGGGTTCAAGTGGGAGTGGGGTCCAGAACAATCCGAGGCAGTAAGACAACTCAAAAGAAGCCTCTCACAAGCGCCTTGCCTAGCTTACCCTGTCAGAAACAAGGAGTTCTTCTTGGAGACAGGGTTCCCTAATACATGCTTGACTGCAGTATTATACCAAAAGCATGACAAGGTCAATAAAGTAATCTCCTATGCGAGTAAAACATTATCCTCTGTGGAGGAAACATTCAATGATTGTGAGAAGGCACTCCTGGCACCGGTGTGGGCATTGTAGAATTACCGCCCGTTTATCCAGGGGGAACACATCATAGTGGAGACTCCACACCAGCCTCTGCAATATCTCCAAAGTGACAGAATCCGGGCCGGAAATGTAAGTAATTCCTGAATTACTTCCTGGATTCTGTCAATGCAAGGCTTTCCTGTTGAGGTCAGATATGGCCAAAACAAGAAGAGTCCCCTCGCGCAAGGTCTGGCTGACTTGCATGATTGTGCCAGAGAAAACTGTCTTGAGGACGAAAGTCTAAAAATCAAGGACCACATGGAGGGATACCTCAATTCCCCATACAAAGTCTTTGAAGAAGACAAGTGTGAGGGAATGCCCACTGTCTATGTGGATGGATGCTCTTACCATGTTGACAACAATGGGGAAAAATAACTTTTGGCCGGCATAGGGAATGCATGGGTGAATGAGATCCCAGAACCCTCCGCTGGGTACAAGATCGGTCCCCGAAGTAGTCAAGTGGCAGAGTTGATGGCTGTGCATCAAGCCATCCTCACTGCTGTCCAACATCAACTCCACAAACCGGTCATAATCACAGATTCAGATTATGTACGGAACTGGTTCGTGGAGCACCTGGTTAACTGGAAAACCAGAGGCATGTTATGTGCTAACAACAAGCCCTTGAAACATGGGAAGTTAATCCAAAATATTGATGACCTGGTCACCTCGAATGGGATGACCATCTACTGGAAAAAGATCAAGGGTCATTCCAAAGTAGAGGGACCAGACAAAATTGGAAACGACTTAGCTGATCAGTTGGCCAAAACCGGGGCCATCCAAGGGGATCTAATAGAGATCGAGTCCCTGTTGGGAGAAATCCATGTCACTGCTATCACTAGGTCCCAGACAAATGCTCACAGTGATCTCTCAACTGCACAATGGAGTAAGGAGACCCCAGATGCTTATTTGATTACGGCTCAAAAAGGGGATCTTATAATTGGTAAGTTTTATCAACACATTGAGGACCCTGAGAACTTTCCCCTGACGGATACCGATTACATAAGGAAAGAGGACCTCAGAGTGTTGATGAAATGTCCAAACATGTTCTGAATCCAAGGCGGTTTTTTGGTAAGGAAATCCCTAGATGGCGATGATCAGTGGGTGGTTCCTACCTCATTCCGAAGCCTGATGTTAAGTCACGCCCATGATGCGGCCACAGCCGGTCATAGGGGGTTCATACAACACTTGAAATCTTAAGAGAGTTTGCATACTGGCCACACATGGGGCAGGACCTCGACCAATACTTGAAGGGGTGTCTTGTGTGTGCACAATTTCAGCCAACATCCCTCACACACCGTGCGCCTCTCCAAAAGATGGGGATGACACTGGCATGGTCAGATTTGCAAGTAGACTTCATCGTGCCCGTGATTCGTTCCTCTAGGGGAAATAAGTACATGTTGACCGTGACATGCTTATTTACTAAATGGGTGGAATATCTCCCGCCCTGATGATCAACCACATCTTTTCACGTTTTGGACTACCCCAAAGGATCGAGTCAGACAGAGGTAGCCATTTCACCAGCGAAGTCATGACAAAGATGTGGGAGATACTTGGGGTTAAAAGGAAGCTACATATTGCTTACCGGCTAGCCTCTAGTGGTGCAGTAAAACGTTATAACAAAACGATTGTGAGCATATTAAAATAAATGGTGGCGGATTCTCAGCCAAGTTGGGATATCCGATTACCTCTTGTCCTAATGGCCATCAGATCTACCCCTTAATCTGCAACTAAAATGTCACCGTTTGAGCTGATGACTGGACGCAGGATGGTGCTTCCCCAACATCTGCTCTACAGGACCCAAGAGCAGACATTGATCAATGCCTCCACAACTCATGAGTATGTTGAAAATTTAAGAAAACACCTTCAACATGCTTTTGCCTATGCTCAGCGAAATCTAGAAAGATCAGTTGATAGCATGAAGACCCACTATGATTTAAAGACTACCAGGAAAGAATACAATGTAGGAGACCGGTTTTATCTATACAATTTCCAAAGGAACCAGGCCAAACAGCGAACATTTCTGCCTACCTGGAAGGGACCTTTTGAAATTGTAGACAAGATCTCACCAATCGCCTACAAGATCCGCATCCCCAAAGGCAGTTTGGCAGAAGGGGAAGGCAAGTGGGTTCATATTAATCAACTGAAGTGTTGCCATCCTAGGCAGCAACTGGATGAGTCTTCTGGAACCCCAGAGGGGACCACTCCAGATCCATAAAATTCCAACCCTAAAATATTCTTTAAATAGTCTGTAAAATACAATAATGCAAATGTTTCCTGATTTATAAAATGTATATGTCCGCCACTCTACATTAATAGTGGTGGGGAAATGTGTACACATATGTTTTTTGCTTTGTCACCCTAGGAAGAGAAAGAGGGAGAGATAAACCATGGAGACTGAC
Source organism: Ambystoma mexicanum (assembly GCF_040938575.1). Classification (NCBI taxonomy): domain Eukaryota; kingdom Metazoa; phylum Chordata; class Amphibia; order Caudata; family Ambystomatidae; genus Ambystoma; species Ambystoma mexicanum. Next base: position 83,383,430 of record NC_090941.1, read on the forward strand.
CAAGGAGGACGACCCGGGGACCAGGAGCAAAGATTCGAGGGTCCAAGGGTATCGCTCAATACTCCCATCAGGACTGGCGAGGAGAACCGATCGATTCACTCCTGATGGAGGAAAAGACGAGGAACTTTGCCATTGGTGGAATCCGGAGAGATGAGGCTGATATCCCAGTCTTGCGAAGTTCCATTGATGGAAGATCAACGGCCATCCAAGAGGGGTGCTTGTGGGATGCATCAACCCACTCATCCAAGCCCTGCAACATCACTGTGCATTGCTGGCAGCAGAAACATCATAATCGCCACTGGAAAGCATGCTGCTCGCTAGAAATCACCAGAAATTGCACAGTGAAAACCTTAAAAATAGGCCACCATCCACTTTTGCCTATCTTAGTGAGCACAGGAGATCACTGCCAAAACCCACCATTGGGCTACCCACAAAGTAGCCTGAAACCACTTGGAAATAGCAATGCTGATTGAAAAAGAAACACAAAGCTGTTTGAAAATCCGTTTTCTTGATTGTCAAAAATTGCTAAAATCATGGCTCACAATTCACCTAAAAGATCCAACCTCTTTGTTGGGTGTTCCACATCATTTACTGCAAGAATCCACATCAATACAATGCCAGCAAGAATCATATGTTCTCAGAACAAAATCCTATTTTAAAGATACTTGATGGAAAGACAGCTGTCAAAATGGGTGTAGTACCGTTACTTGCCTCTGTCAGGTGCTTGCGATTTATAATTCTAACAGGAGAACTTGTGTTTCAGAAGTTAAATATGCCAAAGAAGAGAATTCCACCAAAATGCCATATAAGAGTGCCACACAGTGATTTCATGTTGAAAATGACTTGATTTAAAGATATGTTGCTTATTCTAAGTTTATAAATGTTATTGTTTCACAAGGAACTATGTTACAATTGATCAGAAAGTAACCTGATGCAGTTAAAACTCCAAAAGGCTTGCTTCCCCTGAGAAGCCTTCACACCTTGTCATTCCCACCAGAAGGAGGATGTTGCATTGGCATGCTAATCAAGAGGGGAGGAGATTTTCTCTGCAGCCCGGATAAAGGAACAATAGATCCTTTGGACTGAATAGTGAATGCTAATTTGGGTGTAACTGGCAACAACTGCTGGCAGGAAACAAGACATGTGACCCTCTGAGTCAGCCCAGCTCTGGGGGCGGACCAGACTGAAATGTGGATTTAACATTGGAGTAAATGTAGGTTTTATAAAAATGCTTATAATAAAGTGTACTGAACTAACAAAAATGTGAAGCTTTGAGATTGTGAAAATGAAAAATTCACTCACAGTTTAAGACTAAGCTGGACTCCGTGCGATGTTCTGAGACTAAACCCCAGAATTTATTCATATTGTAGATACTGTGTTATGCTAGAAACATGAAAACTTACAGTAATATTCCCAGAGAGGATATGTATCCATGTATCAAATTTGGTGAAGAATTAATATTGAGAAACCCTCCAAAAGCGTAGAAATGTTGTCATTTCTGAGCCCAAGCTCGTAGAAACATGGGACTTGAACAGAAATGTACCTTAAGCAATCTGTCATGTAATTCTGTTTTCTCAACAACTTGTGTATCTGGGAAATATGTTTTTTGGGAAAAATAGATTTTCTATGTAAAGGCAAAAGAGAGGGTTTTCTTTTGGACCATAAACACAGCATTACTCTGACTCATTCTGACACGCTGATCCTTTCTCCAATCAGGGGATAGGAAATCCTCTAACCTTTCAGATCCTTAGAGGGTTGGGCATTGTAGAATAAGCCTTCCCACCCACTTTGGAAATACATAAATAGGGACTGTGAGGACAGATAGGACACACACACTTTTCCACTACTCAACTGATTCTTGGCGCAGCACTCTGCAAGAAGACTCCAGACTCCAGACCAGATCCAGACAATATCCAGACAGAGACTCTAGAACCAAACTCTAGAACCCTGAAGTAGTGGCCTAACTCACAAACTGAACTCATTGCAGCAGGCTTCAGAATATTTTGCAACCTGATTCTAACCCCTAAACTTCCACGGGGCTTAACTGAACCATTTAACAGCCTGGCTGAGCTGTTTTGCTTCTAACTAAGAACCCTGTGCTAGAACCAAGATCCAGACCCAGAAAGCAGCGATGTATCCAGAACCCATCAGATCCAGTCCAAAATGCTGCGCAGACCGCAGTGCAGTGCTGAGAGCAGAACCCAGAGTGCCTGAGACCTGTCCGGTGGCGAGAGTGAAGCCAAACCCTTGACCAGATCTTTGACGAGGCCCATTCCAGTCCAAAGCCCCAGGAGTGATTATTTAGTGTATTAGTGTAGAACTGTCCATAGTCATCTCTTAGTTTAAAGTAATACTATTCCATCCATTCCACTTAACCAGAACTGCATTATAGATTCATGTGTCCATCCTGAATTCTTCTCATTATATTGTTTGTGATAATTGTAGCAATAATCATCTTCGCGCTGATATTTTCTGAAGAGGGACAAGTGTCTGACGGACAGAGATCAGAGCGGAGGCGCCCTGTTCTGGTGGCTGCCCGTTGAGTGTCTTGCTTCTTCATAGCTCCTTAGTCTAAGCCCATCCTTGTTGCTATATCTTTAAAGCGCGATCTGTCATTTAGAAATCTTGACTTTATTTCTGAAAATCTACCTTCACAAAAACCTCTAACTGTCATTTTGAAGCTAAGATCCTAAGCTTTCCAGCTTTCCAACAAACCTAAAATGACATTTCAGTTCATTATAGTTTTTCCGTAATCGCGTTTCACGCACACGGAAAAGTTGCTGCAAATTGCAATTTTTCACTTGTCAAAATAGATGTTTCTTGTTTCCAATTGCTGAATTTCGTTTTCAATCTGATAATCATTCATGAATCATTGCTAGTGTTGACCTGTACCAATCCAAAGCAATTCTCACTATTGCTGACTCTCCTTTAGTGAATTAAAATCATTTTAGCATATTTTTCCAGTCATTGCAATCACATTCACAAGTAATTTTGACCTAGTTTAAAATTATACCTGTTTTCTCTATGCTTGCTCGGGGAACTGGGATTGAACTGCATTATTGATTGTATTCTTGAAACCTGTGTGCCCTCATTTCCATCTCTTCATATTGCATAGCGGGGAGTGAGTAGTCACAGGGGAAAGAGTGATCATAATGTATTTTGATTGAAACCATATCAAGTTTATTTCTGTGTTGCATTTCCCTATCTTGCATTTCTTGAACTCATAAAAGTATTCTCTGCTACCTTATTCTTCTATTCCTACTCCTAACTGATTAAAGAGATTGTTGATATTTTAATATTACCCATTGCTGATCACGGTTTATATTCATAAGTGTCCTATTCAGATATTGTTTTATTTATAAGAGTTTGATGTATATATTGTTCAATTCTTCAAATAAATCTTTTAATTTGCAAAACAAACCTACTTCTTGACTCAGTGAGGTCGGGGAGATTCAAAGAGAGGGGCGTTATATAAGGGTTCATCATCCAGATTTAAAGAACTTTGACATAACATTATATAAATAAGAGCTTCCATTGGGCATTCCATACTAAGCATTGATTTAGTTGGAGTGCTGGATTGAAGTCACTTACATGTTAGTCATGTCATCTGTACATCCCATCCTATCAATCTACTTTTTTTTTTTTTTTCCCAAAATATATTTATTGGTTTTAGTACAAACATTGCATCAGGTGTTAGCGAATACATAGAGAGCGCTGCGAGCAGCGACGTTGAGCTTCAAGATACAAGTAGTAAAACAACAAGGACTGTGTCCATTATAACAAAACAACAGTAATAACAGGTCAGGGGACAGTTCAAGGGGAAGGGCAAACGATTAATTTAGCCCTGGTGGGCTGTGATAGGTTACAAGTGGGCGGGAGGGGATCCTTGAAAGTACTATAGGCGCTGGGTCATGAGTGGGTGGCAGCGAGTGTCAGTTTGTCCGGGCCTTGATGCATTATTCCTGGGTTTCATTGCCGACGGGGTCTTGGGCCAATCTAGACCTCTGCTACTGCATTGTCCCTTCTGTATTTATTAGGTTTTGTCCATCCATCGCAGGGAGGGGGGTTGTCGTGCCAACCCTGGGAATTTCTGGGTGTAGTCCAAAAAGGGAGCCCATGTTTGGGAGAATTTGTCTCTGTTTCCGAATCGGAGGGCAGTTATCTTTTCGGCTGCAATTATGTCCCAACATTTTGTCCACCACATCTGTACTGCTGGGCCCTCTGGGTTTTTCCACAGCCTAGCTATGGAGATTTTCGCGGCCGTCAACAGGTGGGAGCATAACTCTGCTCTGTGCCCGGAGAGGGGGAATTGGCCCTCCCCGCTTGATCCCAATAAAGCGATGCCCGGGTCCCATGGAATAGAGAGATCTGTGATTTGCTTGATGTGGTCCAGCACTGCTTTCCAGAATTGGATAGCTTTGGGACATGACCAAAACAGATGGAAGAGAGTGCCTTTGTCTGGGCATCCTCTCCAGCAAGCCGGGGGAATCGTAGGGTTGCATTTATTTAGTGTCTCTGGGGTCCGATACCATCTGAAGCATACCTTGAATGCTCCTTCCTTGTTGGAAACGCACTTCGAGCTTCTGTTTGCTCTTGTCCAGATGTGATTCCACTCCTCCAGCTCAATTGGCCTCCCGATGTCATTTTCCCACTTCAGCATATATGGTTCTTTGCGGGGTGGGTCTGATCTGTCCAAGAGCTTGTAGAGGGTGGAGATTCTACCCTTTGGCGGGGAGCCTGTGAGGGTGAGTTCCAGGGCTGTAAGGGCCCTAGTTCCGTGACGCTTCATCTCTCTGCTCGAGAGCCAGTGGCGGAGCTGGGTGTATCTGAATTTTTCGCTCTCCGGCACGTCGAACTTTGCCTTACAGGCCTCGAAGTCTAGAGGGCTTCCTTCCTCGTAAAAATCTTGTATCTTCTCCAGCCCTCCAGCTTTCCATCTCCTGAAGTTACTGGGGATGCAGCCTGGGGTGAATTCTGGGTTTCCCCAGACCGGGGTGAGTGGGCCCGTCGTGCCGCGGACATTCCATAGTCGCGCCGCTCTCTTCCAGCTCTTTACTGTGTTTTCAGTTGCCGACAGAGGACCCATTCCCTTGTTTGCGTTGGGGTCCTTCAGGTGTGGCAGTGAGGATATAGGGACTGGACTCCAGGCCTCCTCCAGCTCCAGCCAGCAGGGCTTGGAGGCGGCGGGGAGCCAAGCGAACGCCGATGAGAGCTGAGCGGCCAGAGCATATCTTGCAACGTCGGGTGCTCCCAGTCCCCCTGTCTCCCGACCCCGGAGCATGATCTTTCGCGGGATGCGCGGCTGTTTCCCTTCCCAGATAAAGCTCATGATGTTCTTTTGTAACTTCTGGATCTCTTGCTTCGGGATTGTAGTGGGTATGGCCGCACACTGGTACAGGAGTCTGGGTATGAGGTTCATCTTTACGGCCGTGAGTCTTCCCAACCAGGAGATCTCCTGTTTTTGCCAGCGTGAGAGATCGGATTTGAGCTCTTTCAGGAGTGCCGGGAAGTTGGCTTTGTATAGTCTGCTTAAAGCGCCGGGGAGCTGGACCCCTAGATACGGGAGGTTCTTTCTGGCCCAGGGGATCTGATATTCTCTCTCCAGGTCCGATAGTAGCTGGCTGGGAAGGTTGATGCTTAATGCTGTGGACTTGGTGAGGTTGACCTTAAACCCCGAGGCTTCCCCAAAATCTAGCAGTTCTTTCCACAGGGCTTTCATGGAATCCTCTGGCTTGGTTAAGGTGAGGAGGACGTCGTCGGCGTACAGGGCGGCTTTATATGTATGGGACTTGACTGCCAGACCCTGGATCCCTGCATTGTGGCGAACCCTGATCGCGAATGGCTCCATGGAGAGGGCGAAAACCAGGGGGGACAGGGGACACCCCTGCCTAGTGCCTCTTGAGATTTTGATCGGGTCGGACTTAGCTCCATTCATTCTGAGGCTGGTAGATGGGTGTTGGTAATTTGCTAGTGTCCATTTTATGAAGTTTGGGCCGAAGCCAAAGTGTGTAAGTGAGTTTCGGATATAGCCCCAGTCAAGCATATCGAAGGCTTTATGTGCATCCAATGATAGTACCATCAATGCCTGCCCCCTTCTATTGGCAGATTCGATGACATTGATGGTTCTTCTTATATTATCGTGGGTGCAGCGGCCGGGTATGAATCCCGTCTGATCCGGGTGGATGATTGAGGGAAGCAGGGGGGCCAACCTGTTCGCGAGGGATTTGGTGAAGATTTTTGCGTCATAGTTCAGAAGGGTGATAGGTCTGTAGGAGGCACACTGGCTCCGATCCTTTCCAGACTTCAGCAGGAGCACGGTTGTTGATTCTTCCATTGAGGGGGTGGTCGTGCCTGAGAGGAGGAACGAGTTAAATAAGGTAGCCAGGTGGGGCGATAGGATGTATGAGAATTTTTTGTAGAATTGGGCTGTAAGCCCATCTGGGCCAGGGGTTGAGTTTTTCAATTTAGATATGGTTTCACTGACTTCTACTGCCGAGAAGGGGGCCTCCAGGGCGTCAAGTTGTGGGGATGGGGCGGCAATATGTGTTTCTGCAAGATATTTGGCGTGCGCTGTTTCGGCCGTGGGAGCACCCGACATGATCATTCTGTGATGGGAGGTCATGATTTCAATTTTCTCCTTGATGGAGTAGCGGAGGGTCCCTTGCGCATCTGCGAGGCTATGGATGAGGTTTCTCGTTCGTAGCTTTTTTAGTTTGTGGACCAGGAGCCGGTTTGCTTTGTTGCTGTGGACATAGTAAAACTGTTTAGTATATGTTAGCGCCCTGGCCGCTTTGTCGGCTAGGTGCATTTCTAAGGAGCGTTTCGCCCTTTGTAGCATGCGGCTCGCTTTCCTGTTCGGGCCTCGTTTAAGGATATTTTCCGCTTCTGCCACCTCCTCTTCAAGTGCGTCCTGTTGCAACTTGCCAAGTCGTCTGAGTCGGGCTGTGCAGTCGTTTGCCGTGCCCCTGATGACAGGTTTCATAGCATCCCATATCATTGCCAGTGAGGAGTCTTTGGTGGTGTTTTCCCTGAAGTAATTTTTGAGGGCTTCTGCCATTTCTGTTCTGATTGCGATGTCAGATAGGATGTGGTCTTGCAGTTTCCATTGTCTCTGGGGAGGTTCCGGGAGGCCTGATACCCTCAGGTTCAAAATAACTGGAGCATGATCCGAGAGGGCTCTGAGCCCGATTTGGATGGATTCGACGCAGGGTATGAGGATGCTTGAGATTAGAAGCAGATCGATCCGTGAGTGGCCCAGGTGAACGTGGGAGAAGAAAGTGTAGTCCCTTTCCCTCTCGTTGGCCAGTCTCCATACATCTATAGTGTCAGTCTCCCTTAGGAATTCCGCCATGGCAATAGCTTTGCTGAAATCCTCTTTTGATGGAGGGAGCGATTTGTCTAGGTTTGGGTCGGGAGCCAGGTTGAAATCGCCCCCTATAAACACGCGACCTTCTATGAAGGCGTTAAGTATTGGGAGGAGGTTCCGGAGGAAACTGCTTTGCCCTGTATTTGGGCAGTATATAGCGGCTATCGTGATGGGAAGTTCCAACAGGAGGCCTTTTAGTAGGAGATAACGACCCTCGGGGTCTCGCTTGGTGGTGATATTGGATAAGGGTAAGTCCCGGCCTAGCAGAATGGCCACCCCTCTCTTCTTGAGGTCCGCGGAGGCGAAGAATCTTTTGGTGTAGCGCTGAAAGGTTATGCGGCGTTCGTCACTCCTGAGAAGATGAGTCTCTTGCAAGCAAATGATGTCGGGTGCCAGTCGGGAGAGCCTGTGCTCCACGGCCTTCCTTTTCCTGGGGGAATTCAGACCCTGAACGTTCCAGGTCAGGAGCGAGAGTTCCCTATCCAGTTGAGACATCATTGGGTGGGATTGATAGAGGCTTTTACCCTGGGTATTTTGGATTGCGGAGCTGGGGACCCCTCAGAACTGGTTGGCCTCTTCGCCACTGCCCTGGAGACGCCGGGCAGAGGGGAGCGCGCATCGTCAGCTTGCATTTTGGCTGTCCTTTCCCTCTCGCCCTCTGCTCGAATTCCAGCCCACTTCCCCCTGACCAAGGAGAACCGAAAACCTAAACTAGAACAGAACCTAAAACAACAAACAGATAAAGGTATCCAGGCCAGCCTTCTACCAACAGGGCTGTCGGCTGGGCCACAGGTGCCATCCGTGACGGAGACCAGGAGGTCTCATGCTATAGTGGCAAAGATCCTGCAGAGTGAGAGATCCTGCCGCCGGCTGTCCAGGCCAATAGGCTTGTGTAGTTGGAGGGTAACTCGGTAGCGATGTTGCTGGGCTAGGAGGTCGTAAGGCTCTAGGTTTGAGGACTAGGCTTCCAGGGGGCGGTCAGGAGGATGCTGTGTGACTTTGATGAGGAGCAGCATGGAACTGAGCCATTCGGGTTCTCAGTGAGTGTCAGTGTTTTTCCCCCTTGCCAGAGGGCCGCGTATCCTGCGTCGACCGACCACCCGGGACCAGGGGCGGAGAGATCCCCCCACAGCCCCCTCGGGGGAGCGGGCCGGACCCTTCGGGACAACCTCCTCCGTGTCTGGGTCCATAAATGCTGCCGCTTCACGTGGAGATGGGATTTGCTGAGGTTTTCCCTCCCAGGTGAAGGAGAGGCCCGAAGGGAAGCTCCAACGATAGGTGATCTTGCGTTCCCGTAGCCAGTCAGCCATGGGTTTCAGAGCTCTTCGTTTGGCTAGGGTGGAGGCGGCTAAGTCTTGAAATAGGGCTATCTCTGAGTCGCGGAAGTGGATTTGACCCATGGCCCTGGCCTCTTGCATAATCTCCTCCTTGAGTTTATAGAAATGGACCCTGACCAGGACATCGGCTGCCCCGTTGGATCTCTGCCTGGGTCTAGCCCTGTGTACTCTGTCCAGCTCCAGGGGGGAGTCATCTGGGAGGGTGATGATGTGGCGGAGGAGATCGGAGACATAAGATGGGAGATCATTCTCCGAGACTGCCGACGGGATTCCCCGGATTCTGATGTTGTTCCGCCTCGAGCGGTTTTCGGCGTCCTCTTGTCTAGCTTCCAGCGCCTCACACCTACACTCCAGGGCCCTAATCCTATCCGCCCCCTCTCCGATCTCAAAGTTCTGCTCGCATAGTGTAGTCTCAATCTCCTCGGTTCTTGCCTCCACCTCCCCCACTCTCTTGTCCAGCTGGGCAATTTGGGACTTGACTTCTTCATTGCCCTTATGGAATTCCCTGGTGAGGGCCGATAGAAGGTTCTGGAGATCTGCCTTCGTGACCGCTTGTGATGCTTGGTCCTCAGGGTGGCCGTTCCCGGCCCCAACCTCATTACGTTCGCCCTTCTTGCTTTTTTCCCCCCCAGCGGGCATGGTTAAAAGTGTAGAAATGTCAGATTGCTTGGAGGTTTTGCCCGATTTAGACATGTCGCCCTGGAGCAGCCCCTGCAGCTAGGACAGGGGCGAGAGGGGGCAACCAGCCAGGCCCGGAGGGCAGCGGAGCGTCCAGGTGGGATTGGGTGCGGCAGGTGCCGCCTTACCTTGTGGCGGTGGTTTAGAATGTCTGCCTCCCCCCTCCGGAGGTGGGCCAGAAGCGTGTTTTTGTGAGAGAAAGTCCAGGAGCCCTGGGGTGCGGGACAGGCGGTGATGGGTGCCCCGATGCGTGGAGAGTCCTTCGAGCAGTGAGGCCCCAGGGCCTCGGGCCGAGTCTCCTGACTACGGTTTCAGTGCGTTGAGGGGGGAGCGGCGAGGTCAAGGGCCACCGCATGGGTCGCGGCAGGCAACGATGGAGGGAGAGCCTTAGATGTGCTGCTGAAACAGAGGGGGGGACGACGCGTGAGAGGATCGCCTTGGTTCCAGAGATGGGCCCCCACCCTGGAGGCTGCGCTGGAAGATGCGGTCTCCGCGGGCCCCCGAGGCGGGCCGGCTCCGTCCACACCAGAGCGGGCGGCTCCAGGCGCCAGTCGCCAGCTGAAGCCGAGGGGCGGCGAGAGGAGGGCGGGGGTCGTAGAGCGGGAGGATCAGGCCCCGGGCCGTCTCCCTCCGCTGACAGGAGCAGGAGGGGAGCAACTGGGGGGAGGCGGATATTAACTTAAGGCCATCCGGGTTCGGAGCTGGAGGCTTCTCGGCACGTCCCGCAGGGTTGCTGGCTTGGGGGCCGGGGCCACGCTGACTCGCCGCGGCCGGCCCAGCCCGCTGATGGACGCGAGTGCCGCCCCCGCCGAGGACAGGGAGAAGACGGGAGACGCCGCCGAGATTATCCGGGGAGAGGGAGGGTGGAAGCGGGGAGGCCCACGGTCACGCAGCGGCTCAGCTCAGCGGGGAGGTGACAGCTCCGCCCGAGGCCGCTCCGGGGCTGAAGGACCAGCCCCAAAACCCCCACGGGCGAGGCTCCGGGTGGGCAGGGCGAGGACTCCCCACAGGCCGGCAGCGGCGCCGAGGTCAGACGAGGCTCTCCCCCTCCTCCCGGCGCCGTCCCCAGGACGGAGGCAGTGAAGACAGCCGAGAGCAGGTAGGAGAAGGCACCGCAGCAGGATCCCAGACAGCTGCTATCTTCTGTTCGGAGCCTGGAGGGGCTCCGTGCTGATCAGTAGGCGTGCACTCGGCGGGCGGGCTCCGCTCCCCGGCCCGGCCCCGGAAGAAGCGCGGCGCTCGCGCCGATCAAGGCGTCCCATGCCCGATAGAGCCCAGGAAAGCTGGCGACCCGCTCACGGGTGGGCGGACAGCCCCAGTCCGAGTCCGCGACCCGGGGTAGCCGCGGGCTGAGCTTGAGTCTCCTTCATCGACGGCAAGCCTCGGCTGCAGTAGGGTCCGCCATTTTGAATCTGCTCCGTGGCGGGCTCCCCGTCGCCTCAAGCCTAAGAAATCAACCAGATGCAGCGCCGTAGCTGGATCGGAGAGCACCTAGAGCGTGCCCCTGCTTCTGTGCATCGCAGCAGTCATTTTTTAAGGTAGTAGACTCAGGCTTCACCGGGCATTGTGGATGGCAGCGTGGCACCAGCCGGGAGCTCCTACAGAGCCGTTCCGACCGCCATGGCTCCAAGCCACGCCCCCCATCAATCTACTTTTTTGTATACCTTAGCATTTAACTTGACAGCCAGACCTGTTTCCTTGGTGGGCTCAGCCAAAAGTCTTGAGTTCTGATTTCACAGGGACTTTGTTCAAAGCTAATGCACTTTTTATGTGAAACCTGACCTTAAAGGTCATTTCTGTTGGTCATGTTATCAGCAATTCACCACAAATCCGATCTCTCTCTCTCTATATATTCAAGCATTTACTTAAAACCAACCCTGCATCCCTCGTATGCATCAAACCAAAGGGCTGCGAGGTCAGGATCCAGATATACTATTCAGTTCACAGTTCAGTGGAGGATTTCAGCTCAGAGAGAACAAGTTGAAGTTTACCATTCTCAAAGCCTAGCATATTACATTCACCCACCATGTATTTGTAGCTTTCAATGCTGCATCGGGGCCTGTTGTCCATTCTATCCACAGAGATGGGCCATAGTTGCACTAGAAAGCAGTATTTAAATCTACTCCAAACGAAATAGGCCTCTCTCTTACAAATGTCATTTTACTGGGCTGAAATCAAGTCTCTTATTACTGGATTAAAGCAGTCTGCCATTCGACTGTATTTTTGCATTGAAAAGGCATTATTCCTCCTTTTTAGGTTCCAAATGCACAACCATTTCTTTTCATCCCATGTGCACTGCTGCAGTTTTTAAATCTGTCCATATGTTACATATGTCTTTAATATTACAGTTGAAATGACATGAGTATCACTTTGGTATTGTCCGTGCATATGCCATCTTTTACCATGGGAAACCGATGTCGCCTTTCATACTCCAAGTAGGCCTTTCCATTTAAATGTCAGTTCCTTTGTGAAAAGTAAGTGCCTTTCTCCACTTGCGCACTTGTCCATTTTAGTAGAATTAAACTGGGCCCATTTCTTTCCATGTCACTGGGCCTTAAGTCGGAAAAAGAAGTGTTTTGGACTGGCCTGCTTTTTCCAATGGATAGCACCAGCCAGCTTCATTCTTAAATGCTGGCCTGGCCTCTTTATTTCTGACATTCAGGGGCTATATTTTACCCCACAATATGAATGCCCTGAAAAGGAAGCCTGGAATGGAAAATAATGTTTCAGAGTGGAGCCAGTACAAGAAGAGAAAGAGAGAAGGAATCAAAACTGTCAAAAACCCTGAGAACCCTGAGTGTCCCCTGAAGGAATACACATTCCTTCCATTTGGGTACAGCTAAGACACCATCTTAGTGAAGGGTCTAGCAGGCTGTCATTGTTGGATCCCCTGTGAGAGATCTCCTGCCAATAGAGCAGTGGCAGCCTTTTTCTGCCACAGAAAAATGGCAGTGTTGTTTTATTTTTTGTGTGTGTGCATGTGCTTGGGCGTGTGTGTGTGTGTGTGTGGTGAGTTCATAGTTTGGGAAGGGCTGCCCTAAACCATAATATTAAATCAATGTGCAAGACCTGGAGAAGACAAGTATGAAACGTCATCACTAGATGATCAAACAGGCAATGTTTCCATGTATCTATTTTCCCCAACTCAGATGGTGGTTTTGGGTGGTATGCAGTGATTTAAACGAATTGAAAATAACAAATGCAACTTTAACAAAAACTAAAACAACAAAATAAATATTGATTGAAAAATAAAAATATATGTTGGGGTGGGGTAAGTGGTTAAAATGGATGGGGAGGTTTTGGGGTGTGGTTTTAAACGTAGGGAAAGAGAGGGCTGGAGGGACCCCCCCAAATAAGAATATTTATTAAAAATAGATATTTTTGTTGTTTTAGGTTCGTTAAAAATGCATTCTTTATTTATTCATTCGTTAAAATCACATGTAACCATTGTGGGTCTCCTGTTTAAATCTAGCTGACCCTAGGGTCCCAACACCCTTGCTACACTGATTTAGGTAATTCAGGGCCAAACTAGAGGAATGAGAAGGTACTGACTTGATTACTTATAGGTGATCTCTATTACTCAAAGTGGTGCTCTTCCTTAGGCCATTAAGTGTGCCCAACTAACTGACCCTGTTTATGTTGTCTAGTTTCAATCCATTTAAGGTGGGTTAATGAAAGGATAGACTACGTGCTAGTTTACATTCCCACAATGCATTGCTCAGATACTTCCGTGGATGTTTCCTGGGTGATTTATATCATGGGTCACGAAAAATCAAATATTGCAGTGGGATTTTGCTTATGATAAACCACGGCCTCAGCCTCAAGCAATGCATCATGGGAGATTTATGAAAACATTGTGATACCAGGGGCACCCCATTATCCCTAAAAAAATGTAAAAGCTACTGAATGGGGTTACAACAAAACATAAAAAAGGAACATCCGCAACAATGTGTGCCCAACTTATTTGTTATTTGATGCAAATCCATCCAGCGGTTTTCTCTGTGCACCTTTTTCTTTACGGGACAAATTAATGGTCTTGGCTGAACACAGATTTGTTCCCATGCTTACTAACATTTGAACCACTAAACAAATTTGCCCATCATTTTCTATTTTGGAGAGGCAATAGCAGCAATATTTTAGGAACATTTAAACCAGATAACCGCAGCAAGTCCAATGTTACTAGCAATAGAATGTTCTGAAAAGTCAATGGTCCATATGTTTCACCTTAACTATAGGGCGGTGACCACCACTCTATCATATCAACATTCACCTCATGGAAACATTACAACATTACATGTGAAGATTTTAATGACTACAAGTTTAGGGGCTCAATTTACAAACAGAGAAACGAAAACAGAGGGAAATTAAGAAATGCATTCCTAACAATGTATTTTTGCTAGCTTCTACCGAAAATGCTGTAGTTTCTTGATGGGCGTGTTTGCTTTCGGGCTCTGCTCAGTAGAAAGTAGCTCTCTCATCTTTCTGTTAATGATGTGCTTAAAGAAAGTGACACGCGCCAGGTCACCTTCTTGGACACTGATGATGGCACAAATGTAATATTTTAAACTAGCAAAGCATTCCCTTTCGTTTGCTCTAAGACCACGAACTGAAATATTCACAAATCAAAGAGTTGATTACCCAGTATTGGTCCATTTGTTATTTTTTTTTTTTTAAATGGCAATTTGTAACTTGGATTTGACTTCAGGCCTGACATTCTGTACTGGAGAAAGTTCCCTTTCACCCTTAGCCTTTTGTAGATGACAAAATGGTGCGGATAATAAAATACAAACAATCTGTGCGAACAGAGTAGAAAACAGGTTATGCCATAATTGATGCTACCGTTCAGGATTCTGAGAATCACCAGTTTCTAATCTGACACCCGCGATTATCCTTGTTACCGTGGTGATCTGTTCTGTGATGGATACAAGTGGAGCGTTGTGCTTTATGGATAGTTAATATGATCTAAGCACCACATATTAGGTGTCAGCACAATTCTGGCTCATTTAACTCTGCTAATGTGTTCCTGGAAGTACCCGATTGCTTTGTTCACTATCAATTACACATACTTATTATACTTGGCTATGCTACTGACATGTCTGTGAAGTGGAAATAAAAGCGACATTGGAAAGCATTTTTTAATGTGGTTTGCAACTCGTGATAGTGAACGATTGCACATCTGGATGGTGGCCAGCATTATACAGCGGTTCAGGATGAAGAAGCAACCGGAGCATAGACTGGCAATACAATGGGGCAAAAATACTGTACAAAACACTTTTGATCAATGGCTACTTCTTGCTCCTGGTTGGTGGTGCTCCCATACACGACTTTGAGTTTATCGGTAATTGGCAAAGATTTTCACCTCAGTTAGGGCCAGGCAGGCCTAGGATTTGCAGGGACCTGGACTTCAAAAGATTTTTTTGGGGGTTAGGGGCTGGGGGTCATTGGGTGGGGGGGCTAATTTGTATATATAGTGACATCAGTGACAAATACAAAAAATGGCGTCACAGAATGGGTATTTGATGGATTATGGCAAATTACATTAAAAGAAGGAGCCACGAGGGAGAGAATAGGCACACAAATGTTGTGATGTCCAATATATGAGTGGTCACTATTGATATGATATATGATATGATGTGGCCTTTATAACGCACCTGTACACAAATGTTTCTAGGGCAATGCCATATGTGGGGCAATGCCATGACTGTTTTTTGGAGTAGCGGGCAATGTTAAATAAATGACTTTTAGAGACTTCTAATTTTGACAGATACGCATAGTGAGAAAAACGGATTGTTCCTGGAGCACACAAGCTGTGAAAAACCCGGATATCGTACCAATCTGAGGCTAGGCACTTAAACACATGTTTTCAGCTGTAGTTGGTGGAAATATTGTTTGCCCCACGTCATTTTGCAACTTTGTTTTAAAAGCACTTCTGACTTTGCACTGACTGTAACAAAAATTGTGATTGTGTTTTGTGAACTGAAGCAAACTGTTGTTTTTCCAGTTGTTTTATGATGACTAATATTGTGTAGGGTGTTTGACCTTATTGTTCAAACTAGCACTATGCTTTAAATGCTCTAGCGAGATGGAAGGATTCTTTTTTGCCTGTCAAAAGAAATTAATGTTTAAGGAAAGACTTTTTTTTAGAAATGCTTAAAATATAAGGTGAACTACATACCTAAAGAAAGTCTTCGTATATGACTGCATGTTCCGAGGACCTAATGGTCGAGATTGGGCTTGGAACAGTTTGTCGAGTTTCCAATCCCTGACCCTGAAACTCATATGGGCTTTCCAAGCCACTGAAAACCTATGATGTGAATTTGTAAGCGTTTGCTGGCTTTGCAGATTCGGATAGATCCAATTACTTTTTCAGGTCCACAAAATCATTAAGGAAAAGTTTAGAAAATTCATGTTAAATGTCTGAGAACACTCTTAATTTAAAAATGATCAAAAATCAAATTAAGCATCATAAAAACAACGGCAGGCCCCCTCACAGGACTTATCATTTTATAAACAGCCTACAATCAGTGCAGGCAGCCAGGCAGCAGTTCCTACCACTACAGAAGTCAAATAACAAGCCAACATGGCTGCCCACCTCCATATGGCCTAAGCCCAGCCCACTTACAGGTGCAGCCTAGGCACAAAAACCTCCATATGGCCTAAGCCCAGCCCACTTACAGGTGCAGCGTAGGCACAAACAGGTGCAGCCAATCCTGCCAGACAATGTGCCTCATTACACGGAAGGCAGAGGACCAAGGTGCTATTCCATGCCGATAAAATACCGGCACCGCCTTGGTGGAAAGGGGAATTACCGCCCCATTCCAAGGTTAGCGGAGCAGTAATTCCCCCTTCCACCACTGCCCTTCCCCATTCCCATTTTTGCCCCATAGGGCATAATGGGAATGGGGAAGGTGCTAATTACGGCACCGCAATTTTGCGGTGCCGTAATTAGCACCAAGGTCCCATTAACGGGTTGGTTTTTAACGCCTGCAAAAAGCAGGCGTTAAAGCACCAACCCGCTAAGCGACCTCGTAGTAAGGCGGTAATGGTTAACGGTCACCGTTACCATTAACAGTGAGCGTTAACCATTACCGCCTTCCGTGTAATGAGGCCCAATAGCCAACAGTAGGAGAAACAGCCTTTTAAAAGGCAGCCACCAAATGTACAGATTGTAAGTCCAGGGGATAGCTGCCAGCTTGGAGTTTGCAGATGTAGGGAAACCCCAAACGAAGGATATGTGTAAAAGTGCCCAATGTAGGAGCCCTTAGACAAAGTGCTGATGTGGCAAAGTGAGGGAAGCATGGGGACAGGTTTTATGGAAAGTGTATTGCTGTTTGAGATGGGGAAATATTTTGTGAGCAAAGGAACAGATGTGGTTGAAATGAAAGTTGTTGGAATGGGAAAAGAAGGAAAGTTGAAGATTAGGATAGACAGAGAAATTGTTTAGAAAGAGAGGATGGCTAGAAGGGAGCGAAACACACTGTCAGAACCATGGACAGTCTTGGAGGCTTTTTGGAGGGCGGGGGAGTGTATGTTGTCAACCGAGTGGTATTGATTTGATTTGGAAAAGAGACTAAATTGGAACAAGAGGAGGAGTTAGAGTCAAGGAGAGAGCGATAGAGAGAGAGAGAGAGAGAGAGAGAGAGAGACTGGTTTACAGCACTGAAAGAGGGATGCCAGGTGTGAGTGAGAGTGAAGAGAAGAGAGAACAATAGTGCAGGACGAAGGGGGGAAAAGAAAGGATCTTCTTGGGAACAAAGCTATGGAGTTAACGGCAAATGGAAGCTTGAGTCAAAGATGGAGAGAAAAAGTCTACTGGTTGTGGGAGACAGGGATGCCAGCATGGGCGAAAGGTGAGGTGCTTCATCTTCAAAGAAGGAGAAAGGACAATATTATAGGTTGGAGATACCAATAAAAGGCAGGCAGAAACAGACAGGGTGATAAAGGGAAAGGGGGAAGATAACAGATTGGAGGGGGAACAGAGTGACCCTGTTGAAGAAGGGGCTAAGAGGGATTTTATAGAAGAGAGGTACAAAGAAGACTGTAGTGGAGAGACTTGAAATGAAGATACCACTTGGAGCAAGGAGGTTTGAGAGTTTAAAATAATAGAAGTGTAGCCCCTGGTTTTATGGCTCTGGCCTGAGTGCACACAATATAAACTTACCCCAGGCTAGCAACGGGCCACACTGGGATCACCCTACCCTCCCAAACCAGCTGGTGAGGTGAGGCGTTTAGCAACTTGCAATCCAAAATGATGCTAATGCAGGAAATTGTCACAATTCCGGGTTCCTGATCTTAAATAAGGTGCAGTAAACTGGAGGGTGAGGTTCTAGACTTTCTGGCTTTTTTTATATAAAAAAAAATCCAAACATATTAAGCAGGTAGACCTTCTTCCATTCAATATTTGCCCCATTTCATGGTCCCATTCATTGTTTGTTGTTACATTCATAAGAGTAGCAGATACCGTTCATAACAAACCCAAATCTATGTGAAGTTTGAGCAAGTTCCTATGCACACTTTATCCCCCCCCCCCCCCCTCCCCGGTTACTTCAGTCCTGAAGTGCATAACTCAACATTACAATGTTTAAGACAACTGTACTTAATGATATGAACAAAATTACCTTTAATGCTAAATTCAGAGATAACCTCAGAAAAGCTGAAAGGAAGGTACTATATGATTTGAGCAAGAATTCAGACACTGTCATCAAACCTGACAAAGACAAGGGTGGAGCTTTGGTAATCCTGACCACCCAAGATCATCTGTGAGAGATAGAATGGCAATTAAATGACACAGATACATATTTACTACTTGATAATGATCCTACTGCACAAGTTGAGACGTTGATAAAAGAAACATTTGATGATGCCGAAGCCAATTACTGTATTAGGGATAAAACTAAAAGATTTTTGACTAATGAACACCCAATGATGCTTGTTTTCTATGTAATACCGAAAATCCATACAAGTTTAAGCAATCCACCGGGTTCTCCTAATATAGCAGCAACTGATAGCTTATTGGAAGCTCTTGTAAAATACACAGATAGTTCAGCCTCTAATTCAACATTCTTTGACTTACTTGAAAGATAATGGTCACTTCTTGTGAGTGCTTGAAGCACGTAATTCCTGGAATGATGACTACATCCTGTTTACTATGGATGTAGTTAGTTTATATACATCGATTCTTCACAATGATGGAATAGAATCCATGCAATGGCTACTACTGCAGTCTGATGAAATTGGAGCCATTTAGATATTTATCCTTAGATTATTGAAATTGCTATTATTGAATAGTTTTTTTCAGTTGCAAGAACAATATTAAATTCAGTTATTGGGGACATCTATGAGGGCAATCATGGCACATTCATGTATTACCTAGAGCAGGAACATATTTTGAACAAGGAGGAATACAGAGGACACTTAATATGCTATAAATGGTTTATTGACAACAAGCAGAAGTAGTTAATATAAGGGCACCTGGCAGGGTCCTGATATACCCAGGAGGGTACATACATAAATATCAAAAGAATCAGGATGAGAGATCCTACAGACAAGGTGTGTGGCGCTGAACAAATCAATTTATTTCCAGAACACATGTTTTCTTCTTAGTTAGTTTACACAACTTTCGATAAGCACGAAAGCGAATGACAACGGACAGGTGTGATTGTATACAGTGGGAATACAAGGTAAGTATCAGCCTCTTGGATGTTGAGGTCAAAAGCTTCATCTAAGTGCACCGACACATAAGACAGGCTGGAAGACTTATACTTCAACAACTACGCCCTGGACCACTTTCTGTCCTGGGTGCACTTTTGTTGAAGTATAAGTCTTCCAGACTGTCATATGTGTCCGAAAGTTGTGTAAACTAACTAAGAAGAAAACATGTGTTCTTGAAATAAATTGATTTGTTCAGCACCACACACATTGTCTGTAGGATCTCTCATCTGCATTCTTTTTATATTTATAACAAGCAAAAGTAGCCATTCTCCAAACGGGTTCTGTAGCAGACATGATAACACTGATCCTGTAGGTCGCTGTTCCGATTTGCTTATCGCTTGATGTGCTTTGCACCCTGAAGTAAACTGTACTGAGAATGGGTGCGTGTGGCTGGCTGACATACCCCAGAGAAGACGTTGAGAGGCGGTGAGAGTTGGATCGTGGTACGTTGTGGTGTTGGAGAAGTTTGGACGTGGCCGGTGGTTGGCTAGAGGGAAGCGTGCTGTGCGTCAACATTTTTTGGGGAAGCTGCAATGGTGTATCGGAGGACAGTGCAGCGGCGGCAGGGTCGGCATGGTCGGCATGGTCTGCAAAATGTACCGTACGCATTGTGTTAGCAGCCAAAAAGGAAGGAATGGCTGGGGTAATGAGAAGTAGTTCATGTGACATACGTGGGCTAGTATTTTCTGTTGTGATTGGAGGCAGCTGTAGTAACGGTCCCTTAGTTTATGCCACAACCTGTTTGTGGAAACTGTTTTCATTGTGAGTTGTGCCAGCAGATGAGGAGTGAATTGAATATAAGATAGGTTGGGGGGGAGCGTGGGTGGTGGAGCGCTGCGAATGGAAAGCGGTAGTTGGGCACATGGAGGCATGCATGGGTGAATGAAGGTGCAGTGGGTCTGTGGAAGGATTACACTATTGGGTGCATGGGCGAAGGCCGTAGGCTGTAGGGCATGCACTGACGAGCGTAGGGCTGCATCATACACACCCCAGGAAGGCATGTCTCACTCTGGATCCGGTACAGTGTGGTGCTTGCAAAGTGTGGTGTGTGCCAAATTGGTGCAGTAGCTTTAGTGCTGCAAAGTGATTGTGGGTAGGTTGGCAATGACACAGTACTTTGTGAATGGCTGTAGGTAGAGATGGTGGAGGATGTGGTATGTTTGTGCATGCTGGTAAGTGCGACCTATGTTTGTGATTGCGTGTTCTATGGTGTGGGGGAGTTGGGGTGAAGTGCTGCTAACTATGTGTGGTACATTTGTGCAAAATGGTAGCTGCCGATGTGGCCATCATTTTAACTGCTGGCATTTGCTGCTGTGTAGCGCCTTGGCGGTCTATAGGTTGGGTAGGAGTGTTGGTGGCAGTGGTGTCTATGTGCATTGTCGCAGAAGCTGACATGGAGACATGCATGGTGGCATTACGTTGGCGTGAGTGTTTTCAAGGCCTAGACTATTGGATGCATGGCCGAAGGCCGTAGGCCGTAGGCCATTCATTCAAGAGCCTAGGGCTTGAGGGCACACATGCCAGTAATGCATTTTTCAATGTGCATGAGTTAGAGGGTGGTGACATTTAAGGAATAGGTGTGGAGCACATTTCAGCCATTATAGGCCCCTGTTGCAAATAGATTGTGGGTAGGTTGGCAGTGGCACAATAGTTTGTGAATGGTAGTGGGTACGCCCATTGTATGTGAGTGAACGTGTACAGGGATGCAGGAGAGAGTGTCTTCTTTGTACCTTATGGTAACTGTTGCAATTTGTTACTGCATACCTCCATGGCGGTGCTCTGTGGTTGGAGTTGCTACAGAGAAAAGTCACGCTGTGTGGGGACTGGGTGCAATGCTTGTGCCAGTGGTGCATATGTGCATAGTGGTAGTTGGAGATATGCTGACATGTATTGTTCAATTGCGGTGGGGGGAATGTGTGCAAGGAGCAGACCCACTGGAGCATTGCAGGTTTGGCAGTGTATGCGGCACACAGTGGGTGATGTTTGGGAAATGCGTGTGAGGCACATTGTCGACGTGCTACAGCAGACCAAGTGAGTTGCAAAGCATGAATTGTGCATTGTATGGTTGTGGTGATAGTTGGAACATGCCACAGTATTTGGTGTGCGGCAGGAGATGGTGCAGTGAGAAGTTGGGTAGTTTGGCCAGAGAGTGCAGTGTGTATGCAATGTGAATATGGAAGTGGGTATGGTTGAAGGGCAGCTTATATGTGGTTGGTTACTCGGATGTGTGCACATTTATTGAAGTAGGTCCAATGTTGTGAAGGTGGTGTGCATAGTTTGGCAGTGACACAATAGCGTGTGACCGGTAGTGCGTAGGGGTGGTGCAGGCTGCACTATGGTTGTGGCTTCTGGTAAGTGTGACTTTTTTTCTGCATGGGTGTTTTATGGTTTGAGGGAGAAGGGTAGAACTGGTGCTACGTATGTAACGTTTGTGGATAATGTTGGGTGCCCACATGGTCACTTGCTTGGATGTGCAGTGTTGCGGTGGGTGTGGAAAGGGTTGCAATGTTGTCTGCATACCTAAAGGTGTGCTGGGGCGTGGTAGGATGTTTGTGGATGCTGCAATACTGTCATCTTTAGCAAACATGTCTGGCGGAGGGGATTTGCAAACAAACAGAAAGTGTACTGGTAGTGTTGAACGGTAAAAAAAGGAGTGGTGTACAGAAATGACAGTATGCAGTGCAGAGGTTTTGTATGCGATTGGTGGATGTGTGTTTTGAAATGTGACAGCACCCAATTTGGGGAGTGCTGCAATAAGTGACCATGCAAAGGGAAAACAGTATTGGCACAGTTTTATCGGGCCGTGGCCCTCACTGTAGATGGGAAAGTGCACGTGCACATCCTCCCATCATGAGCAGGGTGGAAATGGAAATGGAATTGTGGGAAATAGACAATTAGGAGCTTAGGGCGTGGTTCTCAGGAAGGGGCGTTACCATTTCATCACAATACTGTGTTGTGAGGTGGTGGAGATTGGGAGACGAACCGTGCTTATCGTCGGTGTTATCTTTGTGCGTCATCTGCACTGGTGTTGCGTGCAAAGAGGCGTTTCTGGTAATTTTGGGTTGGATGAAGTGGACGCTTTCTAGGTCTGTCAGGGTGACTACAGTTTCAGCGGGATAGTTCGCCTTTGCAGATATGTGGCGTCTGTCACGAACGTGGACTGTGTGGTGGTGCACTATGGAAGTGCACTTTTGGGTTACATGTCGTGTGGATGATTAATCCGTCTACTGATGAGGTTGCTGACCGCAGTGATGTATATTTTCCTTACGGCCAAGGTGCTTTTCTCATACATCACACCAAGAGCAGTGTGGGTCCATGACGGTGTAATTTGTCCCCAGCCAGCGGTCGGCAGGTGTGTTATAAACAGATGTATGCGTCGGTTTATGCAGACTGCTGGCATGTTCTCCACCCACTATAAGATCATGAGGTCGCAAAACATGCAGTGGTCCCGTTGAAATGGCATTTATTTGAGCACATTGGCAATGCTGTTTTCTTTCACACTGTGCAAGAAGCATTGACCAGAATGTTCTAAAAATGTGAGGACCAGGCAAACCAAAACACATACAAAGAGAAAATAAAGAAAAAATATGCTTGCACCACCGTAAAAAAAATAAAAAACTTTCACACATTTCCACTGGAAGACTAAATCCCCTGCCTACTTTCATATTGCTTACCACCCACCACACCCTCCCTCCCACCTTCACTATCAGGAAAAGGTAGTGGATTACACTGTACTTTCAAGATGGCACGTGCCACATTCTGGGTGGCCATGTGGATGTATGCGGATGGAGAAATTGTGCATACTTTCATTGAACTTTGTAGTGCACATGCTTTGGAATGGCACATTTGTACTGTGAATGTGTAATGGTACATTTCAAGTGTTGCACTGCAGTGACAGTGTTCGATGATGGTGTCTTTAATGCGATTGGTGGATGCGTGTGTGCCTGTTTACCAGTATAACCTAATAAAGTACAGCTGCAGAGAACATAGTGCAAAGGGAAGGAGGACTATTTCAGTTTTACAGGGGTGCGGCCCACGCGCTACATTGGTAGGTGCACATGGCAAAATCTGCCCTTTATACCACCTTGCCCAATTGCCATGGCAAGTGTGAGGATTAGCCAACCAAGTAGAGTGGGTGTGGTTAAAAGGAAGGGGAGGTGAAACGGTTGCACATTATACGGTGCGTACTGCGGATGGCTGACATGGTGAAGTGCATTAAGTTGCCTGTAGGTGTTCCCTTTGCAATAGATGTGCACAACCGTGCTCTACAAAGAAACTTGGATGGCAATTTTGGTTTGGAAGGAGTGGCCGCATTGTGGAACGCTGTGTATGAGTGCCATTTTGTCGATATGCATGCACTTTGCAAAGACCTCGCCACGTTTCCAGTAGTAGATCTTATCGTAATTTTGTATGGTGGCATGCACATGGGTTACCTGCCTTCCTTACATTTGTCCCATAGACTGAGGAGGTTGCAGGGTGTCGTGGGGATGCTTTTTCCCACCACTAAGGTCTTTCTCTCATCTACATTACCTCAAAGAGCATGGCCTACTGCTCATGAATGTTGTGCCAAGCCACACAAAGGAAGGTGTAACATCAACAGAAGCATGTACACTTTTTTGTCCGCTCGTGGAATGTTCTTTTGCAACAGTGACCTTATTACTTGTGGACATGCAGCGTGTTTCCAAGAAAATGGCATTTTGTTGTCCTCCATTGGCAAAGCAGTTTCGTTTGCTCAGCTACAGGATGCGGTGAAGAGTTTACTGAACTAATGTGCGTAGAAGAAAACTGAAAAGCTACTGAAAACAGACAAAAAAGGGGTTTTTCTAGAAGGATCTAAAAAAAAAGAAACAAAAGACTCTTTTAAGAATCGTCCCTTAGTACGAACTACCCCTGCCCTGGATGCAAGTTATTCCCCCATCGCCGCACGCATCACGAAAGTCACATGCAAGGATTTTGCGTAAAATGGAACTGTGGTGATTGTCCAATGAGTTGCTTAGGATGTGTGGCAATAGGAAGAGGGACTCCTGCTTCACTCGGGCCCGGCCCTCGATGAATTTGGGGACTCGCACATGCCACATTCG
This sequence comes from Ambystoma mexicanum, assembly GCF_040938575.1. Lineage (NCBI taxonomy): Eukaryota > Metazoa > Chordata > Amphibia > Caudata > Ambystomatidae > Ambystoma > Ambystoma mexicanum. Next base: position 83,407,603 of record NC_090941.1, read on the forward strand.
ATGCTCCTCACCATGTTGGACTATGGAAATAGGACTGTAGCCATTGCCCTATCATGTGCTGCTCAGAGTGTGTGTCAGAGGAACGCTCGCCAATAGGAAGAATGACTCCTCCAGCTTCACTGGGGTGTGGCACTGGTGGTACTTGGAGAAAGGCACGTGCCACAATCTGCGTTTGTGAGCATGCTGGCCAATAGAAATGGGACTATGCCCTTTGGCCAATGAGGTGGTCAGGGAGTACGTTACAGAAAAGAGCACCGATAGGGAGAAGAAGTCTTCCTGCTTCATGGGGGCGCCTCCCTCCCGTGATTGGGGGAATGCCCTTCTCAGCATGTTGGCCAATGGAAAGGGGAGTATCGCCTTTGGCCAATCAAGTGCTCTGGGTGTGCGTCACACAGGAAAGGGAGGCATTCACTTTTCCAGAACTTTGTGTACTGCGGCTGGCAAACATGGCAAGTCGCACAGTTTTCATTGTGGGTGATTACTTTGTGGAAGATCTGTGCAGGTCTGCCCTCCAAGAAAACTTGTCTATCAATTTAGGTTTGGAGGGAGTGGACGATTTGTGGAGTGGTATAGAATCGTGCTGCTTCGGCAGACTGCTTCTAGAATGTTGACGCATGGCCTCTTAGGCAACTGTAGATGTGATCGTTCATTTTGGAGGCTTCTTTTAAGTTCCATGCCTTGTTTCCATGTGTTCAGTCAACTGAAGGTTTTGATGAAAGCAGTGCAGCGCATTTTTCCTACTGCCAAGGTGCTTTTCTCATGTATACTGCCGAGAATCGCCTGGCATTATTCCAATGCTTTCTGTCCGCAGTAAGAGGTCAGAAGGGGTAAACATTGGATCCCGATACATATACCTTTTCAAGGGAAATGGCATATTGTTGTCAGCCAGTGGGAATGAAATGTCTGTGCGCAATCTACAGATTGCACTGAAGACCCTACTGTAAGATTGTGAGCTGCAGTTCAAAACACACATTCATGTATGAAAACTGCAAAGAAAGTGTTTCCAGGGAAGCACCTTTAAAAAAAAAGAAAAAAACAACAGTTCTTTTAAGAGCCACCACACCCAACCACGTGCGCTCCCCTGGTACAAAGTTATTCCCCCACTCCCGCGCACTTGCAGCACAAAAAGTCTGCAAATATTGCGATAGTTGCAGGGTGGCACGTGGTACATATGCCCCTTTTTGCAGGTGACACCCATAGAAATGGGCCTGCAGAGGCTGCGGGATTGGGCAATCAAGTTTGTGGGTGTGGTGTGTACAGCCCGACAGAGCTACACTGTGTATTTGTTCACAGAAATGCAGATGGTGCTGTTATGGGTGTGTGTTTTACGAGGCACAGCATGCAGATTTCAGGGTATTCCGACATACATTCAGTGAAAGTGAATGCAAAACACTGTGCACTCGCTACTCATTTACCAATCTATGATGTACATGTGTACTGCTATGGACTAGGTACAATGAAGTCCCTGATTTTGGTTTGTGTGTGTGATACCCAAACATGCCAACATTATTGTTGCTCATTGTGCAGGGAACATTGCACAGCATGTTACAGGAGTTCCAGTGCCGTTTGTGATGAAGGAGGCACTAGCCCAGTTAATGCGTTTCATTCCGATCTCTTGCATAATTTTCTATCGCAGTATGCATCTACCGATGTAGCAGTGTCATTTTCTATTTGGTCCGTCAATGGAAACAGTGTGGTACATTGCAAAGAAGTGTATTTGTGCATTTCTTTGTCATGTGGCAATGGCATACTTCGCCCATGCCATTATGACGTTTCACAGCACAAATACTTTTCCCTACCTACAACGTTGAACTCACTGTGCCAGCAATCTCGATTTCTGCACACCCATCTACATTGCCTTGGTGCCTTTCTTGCAAGTAGAGATATTTTCTTGCAGTAAGTGTTGCGCTGTGACTGTCTTCAAAACCCTCTGAAACACATAAAGAAACCTCTTTGTACAGCGCACTCCTTTCTAACTGATTGCACTACAGTGTTCTCTGCATTGCCACGCCTCCCTTCCTGCATGCGTGCATTGGCAATTCTGTTGTTCATCTGTGAAAGGTGCTTTCTTTGTTTACCTTTTTTGTTCCCCAGTGCATCTTTATTTATTATTGTGTTCTCATACACGGCACAGAAGGAAAGCCAGGGAAAGTCCCGTACGGAAGGGGCAGCACCTGCCTAGATATTATAGGGGGCATGCCGGGAGACGGAATTTTTCGGTGGCCATCAACTATATAGGCGGTACTCATTGTAATGCTCGTATAATGACCGTTGCAATGCACTTCCAAGTACCTTCCCTGTGCACAGTAGCGCATTGCACTACATGTACAATACAATGCCCTTTGTTAGGTAAGGGTCTGTAGCACAGCATATGCTTTGGAAAGGTTCTTTTACAGCTATGCTGCCCTACAGCAGTACCCCTCTTGTTGCCCGCATCGGATGTGACAAATGCTGTACATGACAGTACCCAACATCATTCTTTGAAAGGCGGTAGCCGGCCCACTGCTTATTTGCCCTTCACTTTCAGTTGTCATCACATGCAGTACAAACACTTTATGCTACGCCATTACTGTTAGCAGTACCATTCGCGGACGTACATATATTGTGGAATACAAGAATGTTCACAACGCCAACCACAGCTTCTTTACCTATGCCACAAAGCCATTTATTCTGTGCAACCCATGCACATACAGTGCTTTCCCAACCACTAGTAAGCTTGTTTGCACTCTGTATATTCTGCTATTTCCTTACTTGCCTTTACATGCACTAGTATGTCCGTGCGGAAGGTGCACCAGCCTTGCAATTTTGCCGCCTTATTACAAACTGTCACACTTGCCGTTACATCTTTTCTTCAACTGTCTAACCCGCAGGTGAACTGTTTTTACTTTCCGTCTCACTGCTCAGTGCATACACAATGTATCAGTTTCATGGGTCATCTAAAGGGATGCAGCAGATGAATCCAAGTAATGCCAAATTTAGCACACCCACGTCACAGTGCAGGTTGCTGTTCTTTGTTTAGCATTGGCCCTTATACAGTAAGGAGTACTTTAGCCACACATTGCTAAGTTTGCAGAGCCTCCCACGAAGTGGACGTTAATACTTTAAATTCGACAGTTATGGTAAGCTAAGCAACCATAACTCGTGCCACCAGTGTGCACTGCAACGACTAACACCCATAACATCAAAGATGCCATCACAAATCTCATTCATTACATCACTGATGACATCACATGTGTGACTCCCTCTGTTTTGTTCACTACCATAAGTAGGCCAGGTGTTTTTCTTCACTAACAGTGAGGAACAAACAATTGAAAAGGTTCTATATTTAAGTACCACACCCTTGCCATATGTTCTTGCACTACTTCCATTACGTTTCACTCACATCATGTGATGCATATACATATACGGGAAGAGTAAAGCATAAAACACAGCACTGGTTTCTGTGCATGAAGATAATGAGTTATGTTATGAACAGTTTCTGGTAATACTGCTCCTTTTTAGCTTACTTTAATTCCCTCGTATATGGTCATGTTGGTATGCATTGTGGTGTCTTTATGGTTTCTGTGCAGTAATGCAATTATGTAGTTATAAAGGCAATGGTAGCTACTTCTTACATGTTTCACAGTACCGACACTCTAAAACGAATGCATTCATAATTTCACTATGTAACATGCAAAGATTTTGAAGGTTACACTTCCATGAGTCATGGTGCAGACAATGGCGACGTTTGCACATGAGCCCCTTCATGTACAGTGAAGAAGTGTGTAATACAATGGTGTGTATAGCAATACATTCCTCCATTACCTACTTATCTCATGATAGTTCTTCCAATAATCTTTGATAGTTGTCAAACTGTCGAATTTCGTTTTTCTTTCTCGGTTTTACCTGTAACCATAACGTCCCTTTTACAAAAAATTTCCATTGAATTTCATAGGTTTTTGCTAGTGCAACTTAACCATAACGTCCATTTAACAAGGTTTTGTGTTAGTGAATGTATATATATATGATATGATAGGTTATTTATAACACGCTTAATACCCAGACGTTTTTTAGCACGGACCCGGGGATCAAACCTGAGTTGCTCCGTGTTGTCTTGCTTCCAAGGCAAGCACGTTGTCGCTGAGCTTTCCTCCCGAGACAATATGTATATATAGATGTATTTGATATTTGGAAAGGAACAGAGCAATTGCTGCACTCATTTTCTGATACAATGAACAACATACATTCTAGGATTAAGTTTACATGGGAAAGTAGTAGAAGTAATATTCACTTTCTAGACACCAACATTTACATTCATGAAAATAAACTAAGGACAACCATATACACAAAACAAACTGATCGGAATACCCTACTATGGGGTGAGTTCTCATCCAAAGTCATTGATTAAGGGGATTCCCTATAGTCAGATGATTATATCTAAAATAATTATTTCATTGGACATAGGGCCTCATTACACGGACGGCAGTGGACCAAGTTGCTATTAGCACCTTGGTCCGTGCCGGTAAAATACTGGCACCGCCTTGGTAGAAAGGGGAATTACCGCCCTATTCCAAGGTTGGCAGGGCGGTAATTCCCCTTTCCCCCATTGCCCTTCCCCATTCCCATTTTTGCGCCATAGGACTCTATGGGAATGGAGAAGGCTCTAATTACGGTGCCGCAAATTGCGGTACCGTAATTAGCTCCCTGGTCCCTTTGCGGGTTGGTTTTTAACGCCTTCAAAGAGCAGTCGTTAAATTCTCCAACCCGCAAAGGGACCTCGTAGTAAGGCGGTAAGGGTTTACCGGTACCGGTAAAATACCGGTACCGGTAAACCCTTACCGCCTACCGTGTAATGAGGCCCATAGTATTTAGGGTTGAACAAGACAACTTGATTTCCAGATTTAAACAAAGGAAATATGATGAGAATGTACAACAATAGGCAGCATTAAAAGTGACACACATAGCCAGATATAGAGCCTCATTACAACTCCGCCGATAGCCGTGCTGGTAAAACCGGCATGGCTGCGGCCGGAGTTGCATTTTTTCCGGCACCTGGGAATGGCCAAGAACTGGGTCATGCCGAGTTCGGCAGAGCCGGTAATTGCCCATTTGCAGGTGCCAGAAACAAGGGACGCCCCATCCCCATTCCGCCCCATAGGGCTAAATGGGAATGGAGACGTCGGGTGCATCAGGGCATTCAGAGTGCTGCCAGGAAAAACCTGGCGGGCTGACAGGCACCCGCGAGCACAGCTCGTAGCATGGCGGTCTGGTAACTACAGTACCGGCATGCTTACCAGTGCCGTAGTTCCCGGACCGCCATGCTTGTAATGAGGCCCATAGTCTGCTTAAGGATAACACTCCGAAGGAGGCACCAAAACTGGTGAATATATAGGTTTATTCACAACAAGCAAATTGATTAAAAGATGTATACTAGATGACTGGAAGATTTTGTAAAGTGATGCAGAGCTTTTGCAACTTTGTATATATCCCCATGTCTTTGATTATAGTAAGAGCAAGCCTTTAAATGATATTCTGGTACATGTGGTATTGAAAGACATCCCACACATGTAAGATACATTCAAAGGGACATTACCTTGCTATAAGTTCATCAATTGCAATCATTTAATAAAGGGGATTAAAATACAACACCCTTATTCAGGAAAAGAAATCACACTTTATTACACCTCTACATGTGATACCAACATGTTATTTATGGGACGAAATGCCCCTTTGGGCTATTTTATGTTGGGATGACTACAATGAAAATGAAACGACGTTGGAGTGAGCATAAGTCTAAATCCATACAGGAAACTTGTCATTACCCTTAACAGCACATTTCCAAGAGAAATCCCACACAATTACTCAGCTGTGATTTGTTATACTGAAGCATGTTAAGCTCCAATTAAGGGGTGGAGACATTACACAAAAACTGTTACACAAAGAAATATTCTGGAATTTATTGTTTGTAAAAATCTTTATTTCAGCGATAACACACAGTAAAAGAAACAGAAGACAACACAAAAATAACACAATCCTGGGACGAATACAAAACATCATAAACAACATGATAACATTAGGACAGATAAAAATGCTTCCTAAAAGCATAATTTTAAAAAGTTACAATTGCTTTCATTTCTACTAAAAAAGTGCCACTTTTCAATAATTCCAGCACAGCAGAAGAGGGTCTTTCGCCAAAGTGGCATCAAATTGGCTTCAGCCAGCAGGATCTCTCCTTAGCATAGGCAGGGCAAAATTAGAACAAGTGCTTCTCGTCCTCAACTGGGGCAAGACAACAGGGACACCTGGGGGACGTGTTCTCGCCCCATTTAGAGGTGTAAGATGCAAGTGGCAAAATACCCATTCTACATTTTAAAAATATACTTTTCACTTTCAGATTCAGATGGAAGTCCAGATACTGCTTAAAACCCCAAGACTTTTTGATCGAGAGATAATTGGCTGGCCGCTTACTCCGGAGGTAGGAGTCAATCATCATCCCCGAAGCCCAATGATTGAACAAAGTCCTGACACAGCCTTTATACCCAGAGCCCATTTAGTAGTATTGAACTATAAGTCTGAATGGCCAATAATAAGAAGCATAGTTTGCACATGCGAAAACCAGGGGAGCGATCCACCTCCAGTCGTGGAACGCAACTCAGCCAACCCTTCCCTATATGGTGCAAGAGCCTCAGAGTTCCAAATCATCAACCAATGCAACACGGGTGAGCGCATAATAAGGTATTGAATCTGGACTTTCCCTACTTCACATGCTGCTTGTACACAGGGTGCAATAATAAACAAACCTAGTAATCTTTTGAAAAATGTGTTCTCAATCATTTGGATCGATGCACAATCAGCCCAACCCCATAGCTCTGCTCCACAGGAGATTGCCGCCACCACTTGGATTGAGTATAGTTTTAGGGGTATCGAAAATGCCTCCAGCCTCAGTCACAAATCCATGCTACTGATAAGGCCACATTGCTGTGCACCCGCCAAAGAGATTCTCGCCGACTGGGCTGCCCATGTTAATTTGTTTGAAAAAACTAGACCCAAATAATTGAAAGAATCGACCATCTCCAATGATTGATCATTCAAGTTAAATGTAGATACTAGACAAGTTTGACGCCAACTGAGGGCATAGACCGTTGTCTTGGTTTTTGACTGATTAATTAGAAGGCCTTTTGCAGCACATAGCTTCCCAAAGGTGTCAAGCTGAATGTGTAGCCTCACCAGTGTTTTAGTCAAAAGAACAGCATCATCGTCAAAAAGAAGTAGGCTCCATTTGTAGGAACTGGAGGTTGGAGCATCCTAGGCCACTTTGTGCAAATCTGAGGCAATATCATTGATAAATAACAAAATAAAAGAGGTGCGAACACACATCCCTGCCTTACACGGATCCCAATGGGGACTGGCTCTGTCCTTTCCCCATTGGGGCCCCAACTCATACGAGCACTGTTACCAGAGTACAATGACTTAATGACGTGTCCTAGCTGCGAGGACATTTGCAACCTCCCTAGGTATGCCCACAAAAAAATCTCTGGGAACAGTGTCAAAAGCCATTTGCAGGTTGACAAACGCTAAATACATTGGAAGCAAGTTTAAGGATACATGTTTGCACAACAAGAGATCCAACCTTGATTGAGCATAGGAACCACAGGACGCAAGCCCGCCTGTACATACGCCCAGTCCTCTAATCGATGCAGAATAACCCTTGAGTTAATGTTTGCTAAGGAATCAATCAAAGAAATATGGGTGATGTTTGATGGCAACTTTGGGTCCTCCTTCTTAAAAATAGGAAGAATGACAGCTTCTCTCCAACTATCAGGAGGGATGTTTGTAAGGAAGAAACTATTAGAACATTTGGTTAAGAAAGGGACCCAAATGCCGGAATCACTCTTAAACAGGTCAGGCCCACAGCTCTACCACTTTCTGCTCGAGTACTGCTCTTTACACTTCTTTAGGTGTAAAAGCATCTGGGATGGGTACCATGTTTTGGAAATCCAACCATTGCTTCCTAACAGCTGTATCCCCACCCTCCCCATTTGGTAATGACAAGAGTCCAGACGAGTGCACCGAGGAAAAATAACTATACCATTCACTTGGGTTGATGTTGGACGACTTTAACTCCTGCTCAGGCTTGATGCTAGACTTGACTAATCGCCAAAAGGGGATTGTACCCCGTTACTACTACATGGACAAATAGTCATAAGAACTGGTTACATCAAATTTCGGCCCGGATTTGAAAAAGGCTCAGTGGAGCCGAAACATGTTATCAATTATGGGCTCAATGGTCATGGATGATCAATAAAGCATAATCTAAGATTTAACTCAACTTGAGTTGTTGGCGCAGAGTCCTGTATTTTCATTAATTAATCGCCAAAAGGTTTTACTGTTTTTGCCCCTGCTGCAGATTCCAGAGCCTGCCCAAATGCTTTCACCATATTCCCTATTTTTACAAAGTAGAAGGGCCTTATAGGTAGATCTAACACTAGTTACATTTCCTGAAATGTTGCCATCACTATTTTTTAGCAGAGCCACCTTAGCTGATTTACACTCCCCATCAAACCATCAACGCTGCTTGGTATTAGTGGTGGTGGCCCCTTTAACCCATCTCATCATCATAGGAGCCACTCTGTCCACCACTAAATTAAAAAAGTCAATATGAGAGAGCATAGTTGGGCTTAGAAAAAGCAACAAACACATGAAGCAGAGTTTTGTAAATTAAGCAGAACAAATTCCTGGAAATCACAGTTGACCAGCTGCGAGACCTGAGGATGGTAGAACTTTGAAGAGGATCAATCAGGCCACCCCCAGAGCTCTCAACCGAGCCGTATACATCAGGCAATAAATATAAGAGGAGGGGCTCATGACCACCAACAGGGCGTTCCACGACGCTGAAGAATGCCTCAGCCTCCCAATACAGCATCGATATCCAAATGTAATAAATATGCCTACTGCAAACTGGAGTATGAAAAGTTGCAGGAGAAGGGGCATCCTATTCTGGATTAGAAAATTGAACTAGTTGTACCCACAAGCATTGAATTTAGAATGAGATTTATCTTGTTTTCTTTGATTGCTGCTTAGGTTTGGAAATATACTTTTGAGAATATATTAGGATTTTCAAAGGAATTAATGTAAGATAGAAGTCAATCATGTTGTTGATAATTGTTAATAGAATATTGTGACACCCATCAAAAGAGGGCCGTGTTCAAGAAATATCTTATTTTACATTGCTATTCAATCCACACACAATATGAGAGCTCCTTTCAGTCCCATTTTGACAAGTTTTGAGGACCTACTTTGAAAACACGATAGAGTAATTTGTTATCTACTAATAAGGCGTCCTGAGAAGAATTGCAATGGCTCCTGAATATCATTGAGGAACATGGATTAAGATACACAGACTCAGAAGATCCATTAATTTGTTTGTCAGAGAACAGCGGGCGAGTGAACGTTTGTTATTTCTATGACATTCAAGTGATAAGTAGGTACAAAGATATTTTTGTCCGGTATTTGATGGATTACTCCTAATATCTCAGATTTGATGAAGTAAATATCAACAATCGAGTCTAATCTCTAATTAAATTAATAAATAACTCGAGTACAAACCAATACTTAGCCACTTCAAGATGGTGACCAATTTCTAGCAGTACCTTATCTAGCAAGGCCATCTCCTGTTGGTGCCCTAACTCCTCCAGGCTCTCTAGTAAAAACCGCCTGGCTGAAGGAGTTTGCACACACCATTCTACATTATGGCACATTTATTCTGAAGTCATCCGGCAAGCACAACGACTTTTGCCCACAAATGCCTCAAAATTGCACATTTGAACTGCCCATGATGAGCGCGCCGATGGATGAAGCATCCAAAATCTTTATTTTGTGCTTGAATGAAAAAACAGCCAAAATTGAAAGGCTGCAATGCCCCGAAAGGCATGCTCCCAAAGATGCTAAAATGGCTGCTGCCATTTGTTCTGACTCTCTGGCCCCCAGAGCAACTACTGTGCCCCTGCCTTCCTGGCACCGTGATTGGCCAGAAACCAGCCTATCTGGCACTCTGTGCAGGAGCTAGCAAGGCCTTCCGGCAGGCCCAGCCCAGGAAGGCCCAATAACAAGGCCATCTCCTCTTGGTGCCTTAGCTCCTCCAGGCTCTCTCGCCACATTTGCCTGGCTGAAGGAGTTTGCACACACCATTCTACATGATACCACATTTATTCTGAAGGCATCCAGCAAGCAAGACGACTTTTGCCCAAAATTGCCTCTAGATTGCATATTTGAATTGCCCATGATGAGCGTGACGATGGACGAAGCACGCAAAATCTTTATTTTGTGCTTGAATGAAAAAACAGCCAAAAATTGAAAGGCTGCCATGCCCCTAAAAGCATGCTCCCAAAGATGCTAAAATGGCCACCGCCGTTTCTTCGGATTCTCTGGCCCACAGAGCAACCACTGTGCTCCCACCTTCCTGGCACCATGAATGGTTAGAAAGCAGCCTATCCGGCCCTCTGTGCAAGAGCTGGCAGGCCCTGCCAGCAGGCCCAGTCCAGGAAGGCTCAATAGCAAGGCCATCCTCTGTCGGTGCCTTTAAGGGCCTGGAGGCCTGGCTTCAAGTCCTCGCTTGCTGCTCCTACCATCCACCCTGTGATGGCCACAATGATGCGCATCACCTCGGTGAGTCACTCATATTGTGGCGCTCCCCTTACCCGCCAACATGTATGCCCCACAGCGCTATCCCAGCAGAGCCTCCTTGCATGTTGATTTTCCCATCTAGGGAGCACCATGCTGTTCCCAAAATACTCCACATGCCCAACCCCATGAGCACACCCTCCTCTGAAAGCTCACACCAGCTTTACCATGTACCTGCCACCCTCTGGGATGCACCGCACTGCCATGACACTGTTTCCAGGTCCGGAGACCCCTATCACCTGCTTGTCATCTCCTGCTATTCCATGGGGATCACTGCTTCTTTTGCTGAACTTCTAACCCCCTGCGGCAAGCATCCCCCTCCTACAGCATCTTCTTCCTTGATCATCAGGCACAAAATGCCTAATCTGCCAGCTGCCAGCATGGCCCACACCTCTACCCACCCCTACAGCTGGTCCCATACCCTGATCACTGCCTTCTCTTGACCCTCGAGCTACTCAAACCATGGGTTGTCCCCCAACCTGCCCACAAAGCTCTTAGTGCCGCCACCACCCTGCATTGCTTTCTGGAGGTGCAAAACCCAGACGCCTTGCTTACCCCACATTTGCCTCCTGAGCTTGCCCCGTTTCTCTTACCTACAATTGTTAATATGTTCTTTAATCAGCCCCTGCCTAGGATGGACTTCGATTTGTTGCCTGCAATCGCTAATATTCATTTTTACCATCTTATGCCTTTGATTGCGCCTGACCTGCTGCCTCTGATCATTGATATGCATGTAAATCTGTTCTTGCCATTGACCATAGACATGTACTTCAACCATACCACTTCAATGATTACTCCTGATAGTCTGCCCATAACAGATGTCATGCGTTTCAACAATTGTTTGCCTAAGCCTGATCCTGCGCTACTGCCTCTGATAGTTGACCTGCACTCAAACAGCCTCTTATCTAATCTCATCACTGATTTATCACCCTTTCAGGTCACTATGTTGTGCCACAAAGTGATGCTAGCAGTTCACTTACAACTGCTACCCTGCCTCCTACTCATCCTATCTCTATAGATGATTCACTCCGAATTTTTACCTCAAAACCTACACACTCCATGCAGGCCTCATCTGCTACCTCTTCATGTGCCTTCCCTCCCTCGCCCAGCCAGCCCCAATTGCCTACAATCACAACCAATGACATCCATCACTCAGATAAACTCCCCCCTAGACACGCTCTGGCTCTCCTCTCCCCAGTGCCGTGTCATTAGGATCTCTACCTCTTCTCCAGGACAAACAGCCCACCTGCCCGGACACCCCTGTGTCGTCCCCACCACATACCATTCCGTCCCCCCACCCGCTGCTCCACCACCCCCAAGCATACGTCATCCTCAGCCATTGACTCCCGCTCCTGGAAAACCAGCCCTAACGTTCACAGGACAACCTTGAGATCACAAGCCTGCTCTGGTGCTGCTAGACTTCACAGACTGCGCTCTCACACCTATGGCCTTAACACCCGGCTACATTCAAACTCCCTATCGCTCATCTAATAAATGCATGACCACCACCCCAGGATGCATGTCACCCTTGACTAAAGCCTCCCTTCCCATGATTACCAACTCCGACACCTCACCACTGATAACCAGCCACTTGGCCTGCACAGACACTGCTAGACTGCTCTGATGCTGTACTCACTGTGTCCTCCTCCCACACATCCACAAATCCACCCCCCTCCAAGGAAACCCTCACCCCCAAGCCACCACTACTACCACCAGGCCTGAACACCTAATTCGTGACCTCATTAACGCACAATCCATCTGCGTACATGTTCCGGACATACATGACCTCATACTAGACAACGACCTTGACCTGATAGATATTACTGAAACCTGGTTACATGAGGCAGCTGGTCCCTCCCTATCCCTTGCCCTCCCCACTGGCTACTCTGCTCTTAGATCTGACAGAGACACCCACCCAGGAGGAGGAGTCACGATTATCACCAAATCATCACTCCCCATTGGTGTCTCCTCCCTCCGACCCCTGCCAGGTCATGAACTCCTTCTAGCCAAAATTGAATCCAATCCCCTGACCACATTCAACATCCTACTCCTCTACCGTCAACCCAATAAGATCAGCACCCCAGATGTTGACATCCCCCTGCTCATCGCACCTATCTTGAAGCCCAACACCAAACCTCTGCTCCTAGGTGACTTCAACCTAGGATTCATCAACCCTACCGACCAGAAGTCCACTGCCCTTACTACATAACTGTATGAGATGAACTCACTCAAATTGTCTCCTCCCCCACACATTCTAAAGGCCAGATCCTTTTATCGGATTTTAAAAATCAACATTCCCATTTGAGGTTACCTCACCTCCACCGACCATGTTTCCTGGTCCGACCATTCTGTCATCTGCTTTACCATGAACCTCACGTCGACCTCCTCCGCTAAAAAACTGAAAACCACCAACTCATCACAGTGAGACACACCTGTAAATTGACCAAGGAATTACTGGAACTTGCCAATCGTGCCTCCCGGAAGTCCCACCCTGATAGCTGTGATCACAAAACCATCCTCAACAAATATGACTAATGACCTCCGCCTTACAGGACATTTCTTGCCTGCAATGCAAACTTGCTTCTGCTAGTCTCAGTGTCTCTTGCTTAAAATATTCAATGTCTTCTTCATGTTCTATGACTGTTGTAACTTAAGCCCATCCTGAGCTTGTGCAGATGACACGTGTAATGTGACATGTGGGAGATGTGTCATCATGTCAATAAAGGAACGAGCGCCTTCCCACTTGGCAGTCTTTTACCGCCATAACTCCTGCCTCTAGCATATCATTTAGCACGGTGCCAGCGCTTCACACAAGGCAGTGGGCCTGCCCAGCAGAGCCCTCCACCAGCAGGGCCCGGAACCATTGGAGCCTATAACAATGACCATACTGTAACCTCGTGGTCACCACACCTGTAATACATTTTGTTCCATCTGTTACCACAATGTAACCTAGCTGTCACAACTGCATTGATTGTATTGTAGCAACTACTAGCGCTGTGATACCTCCGGGTCTGGGCGTTCTCAACAAATAAAATAAATACAATGTGTTGTTTAAGACGTGTATGGACTGAAGACGGATTAATGTTCATAAAGAAATAGAAAACTGGAAGGTAAGGTTGATGCAGGCGGGTTGTTGCACCGGCTTTCACAGAGAATTTCTGAGGGTTTTATGTATGTAAGAAGTAGACAAATCACCCATGAAAAGTTACCGCAAAGACTAGAACATACTAGTAATTACACATACTAACAGTAAGATTTTTAGTTGAAGATTGATGTAGCAATGTGTATCGATGACATCTTCTAACTACTGGCTCACAGTTCCAGTGAAGAAGACCTGTAAATTAGCTTGAGAGCAGTGGATTACCTACCATCTTCTATTGTAGCTGGTGTATGCATGGTGAATATATTTTTTAATTTTGTTTTTATAGAGTTACCATTGGGGAACTTTAGTACGGATATTGAACAAATTCAAACAAAGAATGTCTATCAGGTTAGTGAGTACCACAGAATGAAGGAGTTTATTAAGATATTGTCATCTTAATTTATGTTGGTTTTAACACTGGGTTTAAAGAACCCTTTATCTCTGAAGCATTGCTTGGATTTTTTAATTGGGCTACATAAACCATATTGATGGGACTTGCAAGGTGCTTAATTTTCTCTGTAATGCTGCCTTTATTGATATTCCGGGGCCCTTGCTGCTCTTATTTGCTCTGTCGTGGTACTTTCCTTAATATACGGCAAGTGAGTGCTCTCACGTTGGGCTCTGCTCAGGTCCCGCCCACCTCAGCAGAGCCTACAAGGAACCGCACACTCCATTGCACAGCCCCAGCCATGTAGGATCCAGTGGCTGGGGCTCCAAGTAAGTCCAGAAATGCACACCCACCCTCCTTGTCTGTCCCTGGGGAGCAGCAGACCTGGCAGCCCCTCGTTGGCACTGGTCGCCCTGCTCCACTCCGACTGCCATCGGGGACAAACAACATCTTCGACTCCTGCATCGTGGGGCCCCGGGTGGGTATCTTGATCCTCAAGGCCCTGACCATCTTCACCCGAGCTGCCATGCACCACTCGGCCTGGGACTTGCAATCATCTCCAGCCACCCCATACTGGCCCCCGGGAGACCCTTTTCCCCTCAGGCCGTGCCCCCAGTTCGAGGACGCCCATTTACGCATACCCGGCTGGGCTGTCACTTAATAGGGATGCACAAACTACGCGGCCCAAGCTTTCTGCACTTCCCAGCCCACCCAGACTGGCCCCAAGGCGGGCAGATATCTCTCAGGCCATGCCACACATCTCAGGGTTGCCCTGCTCATGTGGCTCCAGGCTGGGGCATTTCTTCACCTGGGCCAGACCCCACATGCTTCTCAGGGCTTTTGATCTATGTAAGTCCACAGCTAGCTTATATATCTCGGCTCACTACTTTTTTTTCTCTCCTCTTTTCTCAGTCTCCTTTTGTCTATCTTCCTCACTCTTCTTCCCCTTTTCAAATTTCACTTCTAAGTGTCTGTTTCTTCTTTAAATTCCCTCCTAGAATCCTTAGCATGTAAGTCTGTTATTGTTGGCAGGGGAGACCTGAATCAAGAAGATTGTGGGTGGACACCACTTTGGATTAGTTCTGTAGTTTATATTTACATGGTTAAAGGTAATCAGAGCATGCCTTGAGGCCCTGGCACAAGGATACAAAGAACTGCAAAAGAAGAACTAGAAAGAAATTCTAGTTCAAGCTATGTTCTCGTCTTGCTCTCATGTAGAGCAGCTGTTGGTTGTACTGTTTATCCGTAGTTATATTTCACATATCAAAAAGGAAACTTTTTTTAAACATATTTTCAGTTTTTAATTGGTTGAAGGCAAAAAGTGCATCCAAATAATCAGTGCCACCATTTGGGTTGCCAATGCATTTCGGACCGAGTCCGTCTTCACGGCTAGGACACTGTGTGGTATACCAGTGAATGACAATACATCCATTAATCCCAATTGCACAAATGTGAAATTCACACAAACATATAAGCAGTAAGTAAAAAGTAAAAAGTAAAAAACAAAAAACGAAAAACAAAAACAAACACATTGTGTACAGGCCATTGGGCAAACGATATTGTCAATGTGTACACTAAACTCAACCACCAAATTAAGGAAATGATTATTTACATAGCATGTCCGGTTCAGTCAATTGTTCAAAAATGCATAAAACGTGAAGACAAATGATTAGTATGTATATATTATGTGCCAGAACAAATGTGCAAGAACGGATTCCTGAGGCACTGTATGATTTCTACAATTGTTACCTGATTGTGCGGCCGTATGGCCGGTGTGTGCACTATTATCTGCAGGCGCGTTCTACGCTCTTTGAGAGTTAATGGACCTAAATATAAAATAAAAGAATGCTAAGTGAACTCGCCCTGTTATAAAGTCAGGGTTGATGCAATGGAGTATGGCCTGTCCGTCATGGAGATCTTACCTTGTTCACCAGCGTGAGCACCAACTGGATGGGGCCCAAGCTGCGGTTGTCTTGGTCTAACTTTGTTGTATACAGGCTCGCCGTTGCTAGGTGACGTGCTGCTGCACGTTCGGGAACGCTGCGGCGTCACGCACGCCTCACATCTCGCTGGCCCTGTTTCTAAGGACAATAGGATGGCGGCCTTATTATTCGCTTAACATTTCTTGCAAAAAATATATGTCTAATACTGGCAGCGTGCCATGAAGGTAGATCTACTTTATACTGAAGCTCCATTCTCAGTTCATAAACCATAAGAAAATAGATGTTACATATATTGTGTTCTGAGGAGGTTATGATTCATAAGCCACAAGAAAGTATAAAGAGTGGATTATATAGTGTAAGAAGGAGGATGGTACAGTTTTATAACCCGCTGATCTGTTAGCAGAGATTGATCATATCTGAACGAAGTTGGGAACTGGATTTACATTTACTAGACTGTGTAGGATGCTTATTATGTAACACGGAGTGCGCTATGGGTGCGGTAAGCTCACTGGCACCCTTGTTTCCAGACCAGCAAACTACAAGTCTGCCTGCCGCAGCCGCAGCCGCTATGCCCGACAGGTCTGACCCTGCCGGGCACAACGGCCACGGTAGGCAGACTTGTCACGGGAGCACCAGCACTG
The DNA here is from genome assembly GCF_040938575.1 of Ambystoma mexicanum. NCBI lineage: Eukaryota > Metazoa > Chordata > Amphibia > Caudata > Ambystomatidae > Ambystoma > Ambystoma mexicanum. The sequence continues at coordinate 83,424,376 of NC_090941.1, forward strand.
TTGTTAATGGTGCCTGTGCTCCCATGTCCCCACTCTCTTAGAGTCCTGTGGGACTCTATGTGAATGGGGATTAACAAAATTACTGGCACCTGACTTCCCGGCCGCCAGACTTGTAATAGCCTGGTGGCACCGGCAGGGTTACCGCCAGACCCACAATGAGGCCCATGAAGTGTTGACTAAATTAGTACAGGACCGGCACCAGGGAATACAGCCTCTTCAGTCTCACGGCCAGCAACCTCTCTTCTGACATCCCTGGATCTGGTAAATCATCATTTATCACTTGCCCTCTCCACCTTTCCCCTCCTCACCCACATGTTCGGCTTTTCACAAGACTCTGTTTCATAATGATGACTTGAAAAGTATACAAAACCTCAGAAAAAACATGTTAAGCTAAAGGGACTGCCCCTTTTTGGTGATTTGCATATGGTCTTTCCTCTTTTGTAATGGCTTTGCAGGCAAAGAGGGTTGCCCAGAGCAATCCTTGAGGCTAAGATTAATTCTAAACCTTGCAGCCATCACCTCTTTTGTTTGCTTAAAGAGGAATAATGTAGCATTATTTGTGCCCAATCGTGAATGTAAGAGGACACATACTAGAAGGCAATTCAGCGTGATTCTAGAAAATGGCCTGTGGGTTTTCTAGATGTACTTTCAGGATGTAAAGACTCAGAACAAAAGATAAGATGTGGAAAGTTCGCCAGGTTGCTTTATATATCATGTGAGGAAAATGGGATTCTACAAAAATGAACACTTTTTTTTGATGTGTCACACGAGCATACATGGAAATCTGGAAGATACTTTTAAAAAGATAGATTTGGGTTGTGTGCTTTGTGTAGGCTGTCAACAACAAAACCGAACATGTTGCCAAAAACTCATAGGTGACCTGGGCTGTATTCATGTGCCATTGGTGCCACCATATGCCTGAGGGCAGGTAAACCACAATCATAAAATGTAGTTGGCCTGGGAACCAACCTGACCATTACACACATCTGTGCCCATTTCCCAGGGTCAAATCACTATTCCATGGTAATGCACAACAGCACCCTAACAGCTTACATTGCCACCTACAGACAGCAACGAACTGAGCTTCTAGGTATGTGAAAGTAAAACCTACGTGCCATATGAGGAGGATGCAGTGCATGCCTATGGAATATATGGAAAGCAGTGGTTGCTTAGGAAATATAGACCAGGGGTGATGCATAGGAAATACAGGCGGTGGTAATGCTTAGGAAAGACAGGGCCATGTACAGGGTCTAGCAATGATGGATTGTACATATCATGAACCATATAGCTCTTAAGCAATGGCAACACAAGCTTCCAGCACTCTCTGCCAAAGCCACATTGTGATATGCTCCAGTTCAAAATGTGCTGACCTATACATTTAAGTCCACCATTGCTGGTGATGCAGGGTACCAAATTCTGCTGTGGCGCAAGACGCAGTTATGCAATCCACAAAGTCCACAGGAGGGAGATCCAATGGGGAGGGTTTGGGGTTTGTTTTTGCATGTGTGTGTGTATGTGTGTGGGGTGCGTGTATGAATGTCCTTAAAGTCGGAAAACGGAGGGCGGGTCCGGAATCCGGGTTGGTTGGGGGGTGTCCCCTGCGGAACACACAACATGGTGTGTGGGAGGAGGGCAGAGGAGAGAAAGGGAGTTCTGGGGGTGTCTCCTGCATTCGGATAGACCAGTGAAAGAGGGACTCAGATGTAATGGTGTTTCTCCCGGAACCAGGCTTCGGTGAAATCAGCCTGCAGGAAAACATCATAGATCCTTGATGACTGAGGGAACGTAATACTGGAGTGAGGTCAAATGAGAATATGGGCTGGGGCAAGCCATGATACATGCCCAATGAGTTATGGAATGTGCTGTAAAATGATAGGTCTGGCACCAATTTCAGTAACGGGCGTGTGGCTTGATTTATCCCCATATTGCTTTCAACAGACACCTTTATTAGCTGCAGAGCTTCTTGAATGTAGTTCATGCCCACCTGTTTGTAAATCAGTTTTTCCACATCTGTTTGTGGCACTGGGGAGTAATTGCCACATTGGAGGATGTTCTTCTCTTTATATCTTTGTCCGCGGCGCCCTACTGCACATGGTTTGCATACACACTGGCCCCACTGTACAACTGCACTGTTTTTCCAAACATACATTTCCAACATTGTTGTCCCACCATACATACATGCATTTCCACAATATAGAAATGAAGGCATCTAGGCATATGATATGCTATGATAAGTCATTTCTAACGCACCAGTACACAAGTGTTTCGAGGCGTGACATATAGGCAGTGCTGCCTATATGAAATCATATTGGCAGCACTGTTGAGCACATGGATGTCTGTAGTGCACACAGTCTTTCATACAATCAATGCTATGGTCGTAAGGATCATGATGGATGTTGCAATCAATGTTTCTGAGACATTGTTGCATCACACACATTTTGCTGTCTTTGCAGGTTGTGGAAACTAGCCTCGTGCACATCTGTGGTTAACCTGATGGTGACAAAAACAAACCCTGCCACCCTCATCCATTTGCCTCTGACACACCTTCTCTCCTCCACCCTCCCAGTATCTCTAGACACACCCTTTCACCCTCAGCTCTGCTACTATCACTCGATACACCCCTCAACCCCATCTCTAGTCATACTCTGATATGCCCACCACCTCCACTACCTCTGAACACACTCTGCCCATCCAATCCCCTGCAAGATCTAGAAGCACACTGCTACTTCCAATCCGCATCTTCACAATGTCAGCATCATTCCTATTACCAATGTGTTTTTTACAGACTGAAGGTGAGCTATCTGGATGGGGTTTTGACAGTTAAACTTATCGACAGGGAGAAGGTCCCTGCAATGACTCCTCTGTTGGTGAGGTTGATGGGGTCAGTCCTTGGAAAGGGGCACGCCCAACTCCAAGTCAGACACCAATCTTGCTAGGGTGTGGAAGGGGATCTGCTGCCCATCCGGTCATCACAGCACATGTTGGTTCATTGTCTGTGTCAATGTCTCTGGTCAATTGGTCTGGCTCATTACGGGTGTTCATGTCCTCCTCAGACAGGGACAAACCTGGGCCTTTGAGGCCTTCGATGGCTGTGTCATATTCCGTCTTCACTGGCACAACAGTGACTGAGATGATTTGGCCTGGATGTATGCTGCTCAGGAAGTCGTCGGACACACCTCCAGGTGCTAGACAGTGGGCCCTTGTTGGGGTCTCTCCAGGAGCCGCGGCAGGTTGCACAGGTGCCTTTCCCTCCTCCCTGCTCCCTTTGTCTGGACTGTGCAACTCAACAGTCTTTCTTACTATTGCTGTGCTGGCCTAGGGAGTGGTGATGGTTGTGGTGCTGGGGGCTTGCTGCCGTGCCCTGGATGTTTGGGAGCTGCATGCACTGTCACTAGAGGTGTTCTCTATGAGTGAAGAGGTGAAGATAATGGCTCAGTGACAGAGGGGTGATTGCATGAATGATGTTGCACACTTTGATTTAAAGGAATGGTTCGCCCAAAAATTTTTATTTCAAAAATAGATAGGCAACATAAAAAAAAAACTATTGGCGTTTTTTTTTCCGAAGTCCCTATGTAAAATTTTGAGAAATTCAAGCTCAAAGATAGCACATGGGGGCATCCATTTTGTGAAATGGATGCCCGCCGCTGTGCTCGCATTGGCTTTTGCGGCACTAATGAAGGAAAAGCCAGCCAGCTGTAGTAAACAAAAGCTACCACTGGGTGGCTTTTGCTTCATTGGTGCTGGACGTGGAGGACGGGGACCGGAGACTACAGACAGAAAAGCTTCAGCTGCATCTCGGTAAGTGCTATTTTTTTTATAAAAATAAACACTAGCTGCGTTTTTTTTCTAAGTTTTCCGGGCTGGAGGAGCCCGGAAAACTTAGAAATAAAACCGCAGCTTTAAAAATGTTGTATTTATGTTTGCGGTGGCTTTTGCAGTGACCGCAAACATAAATACAACGTTATTGTGTTTAAAAACGCTGCGGTTTTTCTTTATGAGTTTCTCAGGCTCCTCCGGCTCGGAGGAGCCTGAGAAACTCAGAAAGAAAAACCGCAGCGTTTTCAAACACAACCACGTTGTGTTTCTGCCTGCCGTGGCTATCACTTTGGGTCTCCGGTGCTCCCCCAGGAGAGCACCGGAGACCCAAAGGGAAAGCCAAGGCAGGCAGAAACACAACGCGGTTGTGTTTACATGCCGCAGTGTTTCTGCCTAAATCTGATTTCCCATTTTTGGGCTCTCGGGCTCCCCACAGGGGGCCCGAGAGCCCCAAATGGGAAATGCTAAATGCTGCAGTGTCTCTGCCTAAATCTGCTTTCCCATTTGGGGCTCTAGGGCTCCCCGTGAGGAGCCCTAAAGCCCCAAATGGGAAAGCAGATTTAGGCAGAAACTCAACGTGGTTGTGTTTGAAAACGCTGCGGTTTTTCTTTCTAAGTTTCTCAGGCTCGGGCGAGCCTGAGAAACTCAGAAAGAAAAACCGCAGCATTTTCAAACACACCCGCATTGTGTTTCTGCCTGCCGTGGCTATCACTTTCGGTCTCCGGTGCTCCCCCAGGAGAGCACCGGAGACCCAAAGTGAAAGCAAAGGCAGGCAGAAACACAACACGGTTATGTTTACATGCCGCTGTGTTTCTGCCTAAATCTGCTTTCCCATTTGGGGCTCTAGGGCTCCCTAAAGCCCCAAATGGGAAAGCAGATTTAGGCAGAAACGCAACGCGGTTGTGTTTGAAAACGCTGCGTTTTTTCTTTCTAAGTTTCTCAGGCTCGGAGGAGCCTGAGAAACTTAGAAAGAAAAACCGCAGCGTTTTCAAACACAATAACGTATTTATGTTTGCGGTCGCTTCAAAAGCGACTGCAAACATAAATACAACGTTTTTAAAGCTGCGGTTTTATTTCTAAGTTTTCCGGGCTCCTACAGCCCAGAAAACTTAGAAAAAACCCCACAGCTAGTGCTTATTTTAAAAAATGAATAAATAGCACTTAACGAGATGCAGCTGCAGCTTTTCTGCCTGTAGTCTCCGGTCCGCGTCCTCCGAGTCCCGGCACCAATTAAGGAAAAGCCACCCAGTGGTAGCTTTTGTTTACTACAGCTGGCTGGCTTTTCCTTCATTAGTGCCGCAAAAGCCAGCACAGGCGGGCAGCCATTTCACAAAATGGATGCGCCCATGTGCTTGCTTTTTCAATTTTTGAGCTTGAATTGCTCAAAATTTTACATAGGGACTTCGAAAAAAAAAAACGCCAATTGTTTTTTTTTTTATGTTGCCTATCTATTTTTGAAATAAACATTTTTGGTGAACCATTCCTTTAATGTTTGATGAGAAGTGGATGCATGTGTCTCTTACCTTCAGAATTAGAGCTGCAGTGCCACTTGGACATTGGAAGGAGTATGGTGTGGAACATTGGGTATGCGTGAGCACCACTGACAGGTGCAAGCTGATATATGTTAGATAAGAGTGTCATGTCAGTGCCGGGTGCCACGTGTCTCTGATGGAATTTGTCCGATATCAGTTTAGAGATCAATCCCAAAGCATGGGATCCATAAGGGTGAGCCAGTGTCAGGTACTAGGTTTCGTTAGTTTTACCATGGTGGTATGATCCACACACAGGTGTACTAGGCTGTGCAGTACATACATTTGATGCGTAAATTCACATAGCTGTGATTGCCATGCATGATTTTATATATTGGAAACATTTGTTTCATCTTCAGATCCAATTCTATTACATCCACCACAGCCCAGGGCTGTAAGTAATGATCAGGGATGAATCCTCTCCCTGTTGCTATGCCCTCCTTGTGATGGTGTGCAAATATGGTGCACACATGTCGCTTTCGGTTAACTCACCTCCCCAGCCATTCTTGTGATGTCCAGGATAAGGCTGGCACTGCTCTGGTTTAGTCCCTGACCTGATCTCACAGTCGGGGTTGCCTGCTGGGAGCTGTTTCTGACAGGCCAGTGGCCTCCTTGCTTACTTTCTCTGTCAAAATGGTGATCTTGTGCATGGTCAACTTGGATTTCCACAGCTTGTTGTCTCACCCTTTGGCACCTACTTACTCTTGTGAATTTCAGTGTGCCATTCATCATCGGTAGGTGGCATATTCCTGGTGAGATACATGATGGATTGGGTTGCCACTAATTAACACTACCTGTGATATCGTTTAGAGCAATAGTCTATAACGCCTTTCCGGTGACTACACATGTGGTGGGCTTTTAAAAAAAAAAATCAAATGCACTATTAACTGATACTGCTGGCATGGTTTTAAGGGCTAAATCGTGTGATGTTCCATTTCCACCACGTGCACTAATTACATTTTCACATGCGATTTTACCTGGCAGTTTAACATCAATCTCTGTATGAGGCCCTCCAACTAGGAGTAATGATGATTACAATCTGGAATAGTGCCAGTAACCCCACATCCCACTTCCTCGTCACAGTCATCAGAAAGTGAGGTGTCAGCCTCACTTTGTCCTCCTTGGAATGAGGAAGTCTCGATAAAAAACTAATGATGACACCATCAAAAATAGATCCAATATCATCATTATCATGTGGCTTTATTTTTGACTTCAGTCATAAAAGCAATGATAAAATACATTCACAATAGAGTTTAATAGTTGAAAATACAGTTCATACAATAATCAGTGTATAACTACTAATACATAAGTCGTTACATTTGATTTAAACCAGAATACTTTTGTCACTTCCTCAGTGAATAAATGTACCCTTGTCCGTTGAACCTCTTTCAGCTGGATCTGCAAACTAATGTGCTGTTCCTGGAGTAACATACTAGCCCAGTATGTTGCTGCTTCTGCTGATATATCCGCAATCCTGGTTGTTGCTTAGAATGCTATTATGTGTTGGGCTGGTGCATCTTGCTTGACCATTTGCATTGTTTGATGCTGTGGGGAGGTGAATGGGTGCAGGTTCCAAAGACAACTTTGGAAAATATGTTATCTGTCGACTACTCGCACTGTCATCCACATGTCTTATTATCCTGAAGACTGCTACCCTCCAAAAGCACCTCTTATTCCTCACAGGTGAGTTGTAGTGCCAAGGTGACATTATGCATGTGAATTCCAATGTTGTCCCCCTCATCTTTGCATAGAATTACATTATTGATGTCCTCAGTAGGGCCCTATCTGGCTCTTGGGGGTCCCAAAAATCTGCTGGAAAATAAGGGTATTTGAACAACATGGGAGAAAAGAGTATCCAATGGTAGAATCCTCCCGTCACCAGCACACAATACAATACCGTTAAAGACAGTTAAATATTCAATTCAGAGTTCATATAGGATGTAGGTTTCCAACAACAAATTTAGACAAAAGGCATTCAGACAAGTAATGTAGATAAAAATAGCAATTTAATGAAAGGCAAGTTCATTTAGGCAAATCTATCCATCCGTCCAATGTTATTGGCTGACGTGTTTCGAGGAACCTTCCTCTTCTTCATGAGCCTTATTGCACAGTAGAAAAATATCCCATAAAAGAAAATACTTTAGGTAGTTCACAAAAAATCTTGATCCAACATTTCGTTAATCTGAAGGTCAAACATTACACCAATCTGCAAGGTAGTGGTCCCTAGTATTGTTATTTCAAATGAGAGAGGTCCACATCATCATGGTGGGGCATATATATCACATTTATGTTACCAATATCCCCAAAAGTGGAGTCAACAAAATGTGTTCAAAACGTCCTACTCAATCCTCTACTTTTGGTCTATACATTAGCAAAACATATAGGTCGAGTCATTGTTCCCAACGTTCTTGAGGGCAGAACCAATTGGGTGTATTCCAAACCATTAATGGAGCATGATAACTCGGGTATCACAGAGTATACACGGTTAAATGGAGTGAGACTATAAAGCGTGCTAGTAAATCTGGTTGAGTGAAATGGTGGTGGAGACTCAAATAGTTAAAATAAAGAAAGGAATCTCCAAGCGGTAAGTATTCAATCAATTCCCAAAGAACCTATTGCCGCCCATGCAGAGTTGTCTATGTCTAAATTTCTTACCTATGTTCCTAACTTAATATTCTTAGACTAGTATTCGTGTTTCCCAGTCCTATGAAATGTCTCACTAGGTAACAAGTAAATCGTAAGGTAACTCACCGCAATTCTCACTTTTACTTCTGTACTGGTTAATGCCTCCCGTGTCATTCACAGTCAGATGACCAGTCACCAAGCCGTATGAACAACTAAATAGGATAACAGTAATCAGTAAGGATGCTCATCATCTTTCGGTAGCACATAAAAATCAGGCACAGTGTTAAAACAATCTAAAACACCTCACCCCCATGGGTCAACTCCTAATCATGAGCGAAATGCTGGAAAAAGGATTCCTCAATTTTGGTTCATGAAAAGCTTGATTCAGCGTTAGTGGCGTTGTCGAACAGAAGGAGAAACACTCTTAAAACCGCTCTTGATCAGATGTCAATTACTACGCAATGCTGCAACTGTGTGGAACAATAGTCATTTGTCAGCACGCCGGACTCATGTCACATGAACTTATTAAACACTATATATCAAATGAGCCTGATGCTCTGGCAACTCACCCTCATGGGTGGATTCCTCGGCACGAGCGAGTGCTGAGTAAACGATTTCAAGTAACAGATCGGTCAGAAGTATACTGCATACACCAAGCGTTAATGCATGCCAGCGATGCGATTCATTCCGTGTTCACACTGCAACAAGCAATTAGTGAACACAGTTACTCAATCAGATCTGTTCAATGATATGTGCTAAGGTAGAGTCCCACCGGCCCACCGGTGGTACTGCCGCTTACATAAGTACAGGATGGATCGTGGTCGACCAATGGCGACGCCAGCGTCAGTAACCACGGTGATGGGTGCTGATGCCTGTTGATGGAGTCAGCCATGTTGTGTAAGTGTTAAAAGCCTCATAGAGTCATTGTGAAGAAGAGGGACAATCATGTGTACGGCGAACCTGGTATCCATCTTATAGTGGCTACATACATTATAGCCATATAACTACATATTTACCACTAACCACATGTTCTTGTGTGGTGTCCATGTGTAATAGAAATGTGATAATTGGCGCCTCATACCTAAATGCCAGTAGGAAGCCCCATTAATGGTTAGTCCACCTCCAATTGGTTCCAAAAATCAATGCCACAATGGTTCATCCACTCTTATACAGACAATTCTTTGTCACCAAAGGGGTGAGCAAACAGTGCGGTAAGCGAGTCAATGATATATAACAAACAATATCAAGTATGTGGTTTTTCATCACCACAGGGATGAGCAAACAGTGTGGTAAGCAAGTCAGAGATGTATTACACATATGTCAAGTCAATACAATCCTGATCCTATAGATAGTGGGACCTTTAGATGTAACAGTTCCACAAACATGTCATAGATATACTTTTCAATAATCTATAATCCCCATATTGGGAGAGCAGGTGATGCTATAGGGTAAATCAATGGTATAGAACAGACATGTACAATTTATATACTCCATGTGTTGTGGGTGATTTAGCCATTAAATGAAACAATTCAATGAGCACAATAGGGAAGCTATGCGATTTGTAATGGAAGGATGGGCAGACCGTGACATTGGTGAAGATTTGATAGATGTTCTAGGAGGGTAAAACATAAATTGGTATTACATGTCAAGCTGCTGGTCAGAGGGTACCGAGTAGTGGTGAGTCTCATAGAGATAGCGTATGAAGGACATATTAGTTTGTCCAAGACGAAAGGGTTAATAAGAGAACATTATTGGTGGCCTGGCATGTATGCAGAGATTGAGAGCAGGTTGCAAGATTGTGCAGCATATAGGGACAGCGATAATGTCCCACAAACCAGAATGCCACCAAAGGAGATATGTTGAGTTCCTGACATGCAAATCAAAGTGGAGTCTGTGAGTCTTTCTACCAGCATGAACATAGCCCATTGACCTGTTCTTCGGTGGATGGCCCCAATGGGCTGTGTTTGTGCTGGTAGAGAGACTCCCAGACTCCCCTTAGATTTGCATATTAAGTAACTTTGGGTCTCACCCTAAATTACCAGGGGAATCCAGACGTGGACCCCTTGCTCACTGCTCTCAGAGAGGCACAGCTCCACCTCACTGATGAAGCTCAACAAGACTAAAACACGTGTATGGGGTTGCTGTTGGTACTCTTGTTCAGAGAAGAATTGCCTAGCATTTCGGTGCTGGGCTGCCCCTTGGCAGGACAAAGACTGATATGCAGGGATATTTCTCTTCTGTGAAAGGGACAGTGAGCTAAAGACTTGGTTGAGACTCTCCCAAGAGCCATCCAACCAAGAGGGTCAATGGGCTGTGTTAGTGCTGGTAGAGAGACTCCCAGACCCCCCTTTGATTTGCAGTTCCTGACATGGTTTAGGAGGAAGAAGCGATTGATATCTTGAGACCATTGAGTGTGAGAGGGATACAAGGAAACTCTGTTGTAGTCATTGTGAATGTTTGTCCAAAGGGCCAGAGGTCTGCTTGATGAGAGACATATGTTTGAAGAAGATAATACCGTTTATGGAATCAGCATTTTGGAGGTAACACTAAGGAACTTATTTTGGATAATGGACCACCATTTATTTTGCAGTAAGTTGAATAATGTATGAGCATTGTGCGATTCAGCAAGTTACCACAGTGTTATATTATCCCAAGGGAAATGCAGTGGTGAAATGGTTTAGCAGGACATTGATAAATGCCTTAAGAATTCCAACGGCCACAGGAGGCGATTGGATAAGGTTGTTGACGGAAAGGGTGTTCCAATACAGGCTGGCTCTATATGGCACCACAACGGTATCTCCATTTGAGTGTTTGAGGAGACAAAAAACGTACACTGAAATAGGCCCTGGGTTTGATGATAAGTGGAGGGTTGGTAGATGGCGTTGGGGATTAGTTAAAAGAGAAAAGAAAAAGGAAGGAAACTATCGCTAAATAAAGGTATGGCAGGTTGAGGTGTATCTGAGTTGGTCTGTTTCCTAAAGTAACCTGTGTGAAAGTGAAGCAAGGTATGAATATTCCTAAAGTACTATCTAAATTTTCCAGGTTGAGGGTGATTAAGGAAGATTTAGGGAATTCTGTGAGATTGGAGAATGGAAAAATCTGGACAAAAGAAAGAGTCGCAAACGTGCCAATGTAGTTGTTGGTGCTGTGGATAAAGAAAAGAAGATCGGTTACATCTTGTGTGTAAATAGTTGGCAGTGCGAATGGATGGGATAAACAGGTGTAAATAAGAATGTACATGTAAAGTATAAGTACTGTGTGAGGACAAGGGGAGATTGATAGAGAGGTTCTGCAATAGAATATGGAAGGTGGGTCACAAAATGTAATGATTCAATAGAAGGGGAGACACGGCGTGGGGACAGCCTGACCGCTGGAGCTGGGGTTGCTTTACATATGTACTTATGCTATTAAACTGAATAAAGGAGTTCAAGGTACCTATGGTGAGCCGACTTAATAGTATGGATGCTTGTGTTCTTGTGTCCACTATGTGTCATCGTGCAGTGGCAGTAGGGTTCATGTCTTAGCAGACCTTACTTCCCAGGGAGCCCTTGCATGTTTAAAGATTCTGGTTGTCCTATATGTGTGAGATGTCTTGCACTTGGAAAGAAGGAATAGGTTGCACACTGCACTCCTAAGTGTAGGATAATTGAGGATACAAGGTAGACTATGTGATGAAATTTATTTTCAAAGACTTAAGATGCAGGGGAGAAATGAAACCATCCTGGCACAGAAATTGGCAGACAATACAGAGAATAGGATCCCAATGGTATGGATACCCATGCCCCCTGCACTCTATTTAGACAAAAACAGCCAAACATTAATAAGGATACCCCAAAAAATGATAAATAATCTCCATCATAAAATTCAGAATATGTGAGTATAGAAAGATAGTCTCAGTCCATTAATTCTTCTTCCAGAAAAAACTTTTTTAATTCAGCTCAACGCATTTCAGGAGCAAATTAGAAATATATCTGTAGAATAACAACATTTGAAAACCATCAATGAGGTAACAAATACAAAATATATCTGTGTATCCTTTGTAGTCATGGAAATTGTTTAGTTATGTACCTTATATTGGAAGAGATGTTTTCAAATAAAAACAATGTAATCCTTGACGGGCAACCGTACATGATTTTCAGGACATCAGAAGGGGAGTTGTTCACATCTACAAATCAGTATATAAAATAAGTACATTGTATGAATAGTTCCTACAGTAGTATTTCTTCAATCAGGAGGTATCATACCTTGAAATGAAGAGCTCAGTCCATGAGCATGGAAACATTCAAATATCCTTTCAAAGAAGAGGGTTAAACTTAAGCAACAATATAATGACATGAGAGTTGTACCTTTTTTGATGAATGATGAATTTTTAGCTGGTGGATTGAGGATATATGACTGTAACCTAAAATAGATATAGTCAATATAAGTGGCAATGTTTAAAGAAGCCATTGAGACAAGGATGCTTTCCAGTGCATGCTGTGCTGTGTTATTGAGTTCGATTAGTGAAGTGGATATATGGTGTCTTTTATTGGATGTTTATGAAGTGATATTTGTTGTCCTGTCTTCTGAGGTCTCGGTGTGCTTTTGTGTGTCCTGAGGCCTGCGGGCTTTGGTGCTATATAAATATATAAATAAATATAAATACATATTTTTGTGTCACATTGATGGGCAGAGTCAGGCTGTTTCAATTGCAGTTGGGGCTGTAAGTGTCTCCCAAATGAATTTGGTATGACTTACTTGAGAAGTTGTACCTGGTGTTAGTTCTGCCTGGTTTAAGTACTTATGTTAGTGAATTCTCTTTTTTCATGCAAGTAATACCATAGCTAGTTGAAAAATTCAATGGTGTAACTTAGTCTGAAATTTGGCATATTTAGTGAAATCTGGCACAAACATTTGTAAAGTTGAATTTAGTTTGTCGACTTTTCCACATGTCAACCACTAGTTGGTGATCAGTAACCACATTTGATTATTCTTGTTCTTGACAAGCAGTTGATCAATTTCTGTTGAACAGTTGGAAAGTCAATCATCATCATAAACTTTATCCAGCCGTCGACCATCAATTGTAGCCTAACCAAACAGTGCTAAATGGCCAACATATCAATACATCAATGGGGAAAAGATGGGGTAGATAGGGACCAACACGCGCCATACAAAGAAGCAAATGTCCATGCCCCATCAGCTCCCGAATGCCCTTATACCCAGGGGAGTGAGGTTTGCTCCAGACAGGACAATGTTAGTTGGGGCATTTCCACAGGGACTTACAGGTCCCAAATGGGCAAGAGCTCAAAACAATCCTGCGGTTAGCTACCCTAATGTGATGCCCAGATCTTCCCAGAACGTCCCTGGACATTTGCTAAATCCTAAAATCGAGTTTGACAGAGTCAACATATGGTTCACCCTCATTGGGCATTCTGAGGCAACCCACCATAGCTTCCATGGTCACAAAGGGGCACTTCACAATGGTATGACGCCAGTGAAGACATTTATTGGAGAGGGCATCCCTCGCTTCTCTCTTGCCAGAGAGCAATTTCTATTCTAAGATTGGCTTTCATTGTACCTGCCAATAAACTGTGGCAGTAGTCAATTTTAGAATTGAGCAGAGAACCAGCCACACATGAAAAGTTTGCTGTAGACGAATAGTGCTTAATCTGTCTGAGCAGTTTAGGGGTATAGGCACAGGAAGATTTCACATGCACAACATGTTTCTTCATAGATGCATTTGAGTCAAGATAGACTCCTAAGGTCTTAACAGATGACATGACAGGGATAGAACAGTCAGCAATCCTAAACTGCCCATATTTCGCATCCAGTTTTATTAGATGTTGCGCTGAGTCCGCATTCAGCAGCTCCATTTTTCCATCATTGAGTGCCAGGGAATTCGTGGCCATCTACGTTTGAATCAGCCCATAGATTTGATGTATGCTGACCACATCAAGATCATAGTTTCCTGTCAACTCAAGAATTACCTGAATATCATCTGACTTGTTGGTATATTTTACTCCAGCACTATCCAAAAGGTTGAAAAGTGGGCGGGGATTAATATTGAAGAGTTTTGGAGAAAGGCAGGCACTCTGTGGCACAGCACAACACAGAGACACAGGTGGTGCCCTACAATCACCAGATGAAACCCTTGAAGACTGGATTGGGTCCAAAAACGACCCAATCCAGGCTGTGGCATTCTCCTAGCATTGAGCAATCTCAGTTAACCCCTGAAGCAGCACAGAGTGGTCAATGAGATCAAACACTGCAGAGGGGTCGAAAAGAATAAGCATAGGAATATGCCCTCTCTCAAAAATCTCGACCAGATTGGCCCTTAGGTCAAGTATGGCAGTTTCAGTTCTGTGCATAGCACAAAAACTAGATTGACGACTTCCAAGCAGATCGTTACTGTTGTTGTGCTCCTGTAGTCGCAGGTAAGCAGTCCTGTCCAGAATCTTCAACAGGAATGGGATGTTCATAATCGGACGATAATTACCTGCAACCTCAGGATCCAATATCTCCTTTTTAAGCAGAGGAGTTACCCAGGCGTCCTTCAAACAGAATGGATAGTCATAGTCTGGATGGATGAGTTGACGATGGTAGTGATAAGTGATGCAAGACAACTTAATTGTACTTGCAGGGCAAGAATTATCCTTTCAGGAGGACGGTTTTAGACCAAGCACAATTTTTATGAATTCCCTTTCTGTGACTTGCTGGAAGTTCAACTTAGGTGTTAAGGGACTGACATTGCTGGATGTACCATGTTCCAGTAAATTAAAAGTGGAAGAGCCCCGTAGGGCAGTCTGGCGAGCATTAATGGTGGCGTGATGTTGCTCGATTTTCCTTGAGAATTCATTCTGAATGTTAAGACAGCAGGTGTCACTTTGCTTACTGGGGATGTTACAGCTTTCTTTCTCTTCAAGTTCTCTAAGAATAGAGAGAAGTTTCCTTTTACCAGACTTTGCATCAGTAATCCTGCGAATATACTCATACCGTTTAGCCCGCAGGGTGGTATCTCTATCACTTGCTGCTGCAAGTCGATTTCCCGCAAAGGATCTTTCTGACAAATCCTTTCAGTATGTCACTTTATTTTTCTGTGCATCATGAAACCATGTCTTGTCTCTTACTTCGATCTTCACAACCTTGACTCTTTCTTGTGCTATGGTGTTAATGACCTTAGATGTGATCTCATTATACTGGTCAACTTGGACACTGGTGCCATTAGACATCAATCTGTTTGCAAATAAAGGCAAGGCTAGTTCACTAAATGCTTCAGGAGTGACCCTCCTAAGATTTCTTGATCTTTGTTCCATTCTAGAGTTAGTTTTCACCTTATTTAGAATAGCAGGGAGAGGAGAGAAAAAGATATTAAAAAAATGGTTGGTCCAAGCACAGGTAATAATGACAGGAGTAGATAGTGAGAGGTGGTCGGGCACCAGGTGCTTACGGACACCCTTCATCAGCGCTTGGGGATCAGCAACCTTGTCCTATGCTGGTTCAGGTCCTACCTCACCAACCGCCAGCAGTTCATTCAGATGGACTCGTCTAGATCACCAATGCTACCCGTCACCTGTGGAGTCCCGCAGGGTTCCATCCTCTCCCCACTGATCTTCAATCTATACATGGAGCCGCTGGGAACCCTAGAAAACATCCACATCCATCAATGTGCCAATGATACACAGCTATACCTCAAGATCGACACCATCAAGGACATCCATAGGCTCAAAATCTGCCTCTTGCTGATAGTCTTGGATGTCCGGTGCATACTTGAAGTTCAACCCCTCCGAGACCAAATTCCTGCTCCTCACCAACAACACTGAACACCCAGACACCCAGATCTCGCTATCAACCATGAACTCTGAGGGCTTCACACCAGAGCTCAACTCCTACGACAAGTCCCTTGGGTTCCGCATCAACAAACACCTCTCCTTCAACACAAACATAGCTAAGAAAGATCAGACTGCCTCACTCCAGACAGCTTTAGATCCATCATTCAATGACTGATCCTATCCCACCTGGATGGGGGCAATGCACTCCTTGAAGGCCTCTCGGCATCCTCCCTTGTGCCCTGAGAAGTGTCCTACACGTGGCCGCACGCCTCATGAAGGGTCTACATAGATCCAACCACATCACCCCGGCCCTCATCGACATTCACTGGCTCCCACTGCACACACAAATCACCTTCAAGTCTTGATGCGTCATCTATAAGGCAGTCGCCCTCAAGTCACCCAGCTACCTTGTGGAGAAGCTCAGTATCTCCGCCGGACAGTGCACCACCAGCAGCAAGGACATGTGCAAACTTGAAATCCGCTGCTGAAAAAAGGAAAGGACGAGAAAACACATCTTCTCTGCCTAAGTCGCAAGGCTATGGAACCTCCTCCCCATCAGCATCAGACTCCCCCTAACACTCATATAATTAAGAAAAAATCTCAAGACCCACTTCTTCAAGGAATCTCTGTCTCAACACTTAGGCCATCACATCACATCTCGCGCCACCTGACTCGCTAGACGCCGTCTGCCCCTCTTCTCCCTGCCATCCGGTACTGCTCTACCCCTCCTATGTGTCCCTCTGTCAGCCACAGCCGCTGTAATATCTGTTCTGTTGTTACCTCTGAAAATTGCTCCATTATGCATCTGTACAGTTGTATACCCCTCTAAAGCGCTCTGTTACATATCTGTATTGTTGTATAACTCTGTGAAGCACTCTGTTATTTCTCAAAGCTAGGCAGCAGTCAATAAATAAAATAATAATAAAGATAATAATTCCTCTGTGGAACATCCACGGCATGCAGGTACACGAGCAAAATGTAATCCTTCCCCATAGAAGGAAAAATGTGGGAGCTCAGACACTACTCGAACTGTAAGACATAGAATGTGATTCACTGCATACAGTGCCCCTGTGGTAAGAAATATGTATGCCAAACTAGCAGGCCTGTACATAAGAGAATCCTTTAACACAGGTCACAGATCAGGTGTCAGGCTATCACAGCCCCACTTGTAGCACATTATGTGGAACACCACCACACCCAGGATGACATTCTATGGTGTGTGCCAGACACAGTAACAACATCACCGAACAGTGGTAGTGTCCTCAAGCACAAGGAATCATGGTGGGTGTTCAGGCTGAAAAAGTTGATGGGCCTTAATGAGGAGAACCAGAGATTTAATCAAAGAGAGGGTCTGAGTCTCCTTACCGAGAGAAAACTCACATTGGGGGCTTTGCAGACCACGGCAGAGCTATTATTATCTTTTGTTGGTCCATGCATCTGGTCCATACACTGAGCATCTCGGTCTAAGTCATCCGCACTAGGCAAGAACCTTGGATTTAGCATACACAGTGGAATTGTGTGTGGAATTACCTACCAAGGCAGGTCCACATGGCTCCAGTGGCATTTCATAGACTGGGGGTTGATTTGGATGGGCCCCCACTGTATATATTGATCTAGCAATTGTGGCCATAGATGCCACGCATGGTGGGGCACGTGAAGTAGGGATCTCCAAGGTTCAGGTCATAGAAAGTGCCTATCCTTTAAAACACAAATAAATGGCAGAGTGAAGCGATCATGTGAGAACTCACATACAGAGTACGCCTCCCCTGTGATGATATGTTACTTTATGCAAACTTGTATAGCGCACAGTCGCCCGAGGGCATCATGGTGCTGAAGAGGGAGAGATAGAGAGCCACTGAGACAAAAAAGCCACAGCCCATCAACAACTGAACCAAAATAAATGTGTTTTTAGGGCTTTCCTGAAAGCCAGATGGTTAGGCAGTTTTTTTCATTGCTGGCGGGAGATCATTCCACAACTGAGCCGCAGCAATAGAAAAAGCTTGTCCACCGATACGGGAGCAACAGAAGGAAGGAACACAGTGCAGACCTGCTGATGCTGAACGTAGAGAACGTTTAGGAAGATAGCGGACAAATTTAGAGCAAAGATATCCTGCCCCCTGATCATGCAAAGCCTGATGGACAATGCAGAGTGCCTTAAATGCAATACGCTGGGACACCGGGACCCAGTGCAGAAAGCGCACAACTGGGGAGATGTTGGCCCCATAGGGTGACCCAGTTGCCACATCTGCTGCAAGATTTTGGAGGCATTGGAGTCGATGCACCAGGCCCTTAGGCTGTGCCAGATAGAGAGAATTGTAGTAGTCCATCCGGCTCAACACCAGAGCCGCCACAACCGGCGGACGCAGTGGTGCCGGTATCATGTGGAGCATCTTTTTTAGACGTTTCAAGTTGAAATACCCAGTCTGGCATACAGCCGATACTTGGGCATCCATGGAAAATGGCCGCCATGATCAACCCCCTAGGTTTTTCACCTTAGCTGTAGGAACAGGAAGAGAACCAATAGAAGAAGGCCAAAAAGAAGAAATCCAAAGTAAGGGGTCAGGCGGTAACCACCACCACCACCTCTGTTTTCTCCCCATTCAACTTCAGCCAGTTATGGCCCATCCACTCCCCCACAGCCGTCAGCCACTGATGAAGGCACGACATCACCTAATCCTGATCGAGATCTAAACAGATCAGGATCTGAGTGTCGTCCGCATAGGAATAGCACCTGGCGCCGAAGGAGCGGATGAAACACACTAATGACCAGATGTAAATATTGAAGAGAATGGGGGACAAAGCAGAGCCCTGAGGCACCCCGCAGCTAAGGTGGCAGGTCCCAAATGTGAAAGGTGGAAGAGAGAGAGAGATTGTGATCTGTCGGCCAGGAAGGAAGAAAACCAGGCTAAAACTTGACCAGATATTCGGCTGATAGATCTAATAAAATCAGGGCGCCGACTCCCCCTGTGTCCACCAGCCTTGCCATATTGTTCTGGATAGAGACCAGGACACTCTCTGTACCCCTGCCAGGCCGTAAGTCTGCTGGGCCGGGTCAAGGAGATCAGATGACTCAAGAAAAGAAGACAGAAGAGGAGAAACCAACGATTCCAGGAGTTTCATAAGAAAAGGTAAGAGAGAAATACGACGGAAATTAGATAGAAGAGAAGAATCAAGTGAAGGCTTTTTCAAAAGGGGGATCACTGTTGCGGCCATTAGCTGTGGGGGGATGAACCCAGACTGACAGGAGGTGTTTAAGGCTACTGTGATCTCCCTTAGAGGGTCAGAAGAGATCTTCTTCATGACTCCCAGTGGCACCACATCAGAAGGAGCGCTTAATCTGTTGAATGTCCTGAAATACGACTTCTTAGAAAAGAGAGGAAGGAAGACCAACCCGACAGAGCAGCACGCACACCACAATCAAGGGGTGAATTTTCTATGATAGATGTTATTACCACGGGTGCGGTGCTAGCTGAAATATTGGCACAAATAGTCTTAATCTTCTTAATGAAAAACTGAGACAAGCGAACAGATCACCAAAGAGTGATCAGTCCATAATAAAGGCTCAACAGATTGAAAAGTGGGTAAAGTTGTATTTGCTAGTACCACGTAGAGTGTATTCCCATCTTATGGGTAGGCCCTACAATGTACTGTTGGAGATAAAAGTCAGACAAGCTATCAAAAAATAAATCAAGGGCAGGAGCCCTAGGGAGGTTGAATTTCAAATTCACCCAACACAATTAATTGAGTATGTTTAATTTGGAGATCAGCTATAAAGTCCACTAAAGGTTCCAGCAAACGAGCATGGGGACCTGGTGGGTGATAGATAATCAAAACATGGCACATGAAGACAGAGGAGATCACACATCTTAGTAACATGTCCTCAACCGTCAGAGAATGAGGACAGCACAGCTGAGTGAAGACAAATTCTGATTTGAAAATTGCAGCAACACCACCTCCATGATGAGGTGCTGGCCGATCTAAATGAATGAATTATATCCATCAGGAATAGCCTGAACAAGGGCCGGAGCCGGACCTTCCTGTAGCCATCTCTCAGTGAGAAACAGCATAGCGGGCGCCGATCAGATAACAGAAAATAAATTTCCATTGCATGCAGAGGTAGTGACCGGGTATTTAACAACAGTAATGGCAAATCCCTAATGTTAGGATCCATTTGAGGCTGCTGTTGCACTCATGATGATATATCTTTAACAGGACCGTCTGTCCACCCAGAAGGAAATAGCGTGCTCGAAGGAGCCAATGACAGAAGTCTCCTCCTTGAATAGCATGGAGGACCTCTGTCCACGTCTGTCGCACGGACGGGCTCAGACGGGCACAGGTGGGCTTGCCTTAAGCGCGCCTTTGGCATGCTGATGGTGCACCTGCTGCGCCTGTCCGCTGCGTGGGCAAGCAGTGCAGCACATAAATGCTGTTGTGGGGAGGGAAACAAGGCCAAGACTGCCCCCTCACCGAAAAAGAAAGAGGACTAACCACAACTGCGGTGTCCTGGATGGTACGCGTCCCTACATTCCACAATATGTCAATAGCATTCACGTAGCAGTGTAAGCATTAGCAACATTCAGAAATACATCAAACAATCTAAAATCAATTAAAAAGTATCAGCGCTTTAAAATGGCAGTTCAGTAAGGAACAGCCTCACCTGGCGTGGCGATGTGGCGATTTGTTGCTGAATGGCAGATCGGTTGGAGAAGGCTACGGTCACCGAACAGCTAAGTGCCCTGACCAGGGTTTAGAGAGCAGGCCACATAGGCACGAAAGGAAACACTCTGGAATTTTGCAAATATGCTAAAATAGCGCTGCACGCTGTCATTTTTTCCCCTTCTGGGCTTTTACGTTCCACAAGTTCGTGTTTCGGGATGCCTACAGAAGAGAAAGTAAACAGCAAAGGTGAGTCATACATCTCGCAGGACATGCTGAGTTATAAATAAATTACCCTCACTGTACAAATATGGATTTACTCTAAACCATGTAACAGAATAGTATCAATACAAAACGACGTCTCTCTTATTCCCATATGTGCATAGAGGCTACTCCGAGTTAGATACATCTGTGACATGTGGAGCAGAATTGATTAAGTACTGACACATGTGGACTTGGAGAAAAGCCCTTATAGGTGGGTGTTGTACATCCAAGCACGAGTACAACAATACGAGCCCATGGGCTCATACACGTGTTGCTACTAAATTAAAGTCTTGTGCCTTCAAATCTAAAAGCTACCCCACTCATTTTGTCTTTCTGATTTGTTTCTTAACAGGGCAGGGAATTAATAGAGCAACAATACTCGCCTATCAGTGCAGTATCCCGGCAACAAAATGTATCTATCCAATTTGGCATACTGAATCAGGGATTCATCCCCATTCATCAACCACGGTGAGTGATCGCATACTCCTCCCCCTTACCATTACTCTTTAATATTAGCATTTTGAGATACATACCCACTTTACCAGAATTTACACAAATGTCATTTAAGAGTGTGCACTATTGCAAGTAAATTGAGGACACCCTCACAGCTGATCTGGACACATACTTTAAAGGTCAGAGGATCCTTGTAGAGCGACAGATGAACACGGTAAGCAAGCAGGATTTAAAGAGATCCAGACAAGGTAGCGCAATGTCAAATATGAAGCATAGAGTAAACAAAACTTGTTTTATCTCATTTTCTCATGTAGGGTCCATTTTGTGGTCCTGAAGAAGGTGGTGAAGTAATATAACCCACCAAAAAGTCAAACTAGCAGAGTGGCACTTAAATATACACTCTTATGTAAATAGTTACCAAGCGACATAAACCCTGTTAGAGGGGACCTGTAGAATAGCTATCGTAGGCCCCACAGGATTCTACTGAATCCAGTTACTTCCAGAACATAGTCACTTTATAGAGCATTCCTCAGGGGAATATCACCTTATCAACTTAGGTAGTTATACTTAATAGATTTTTATGTTGTGATATGTGATGTTTGTATGTGGTGAAATTCGTCTTTTTGTAAACTTTGTTATCACTAATGATGAATTATGTAAAAAAGTGTTTAATTGTTTGATAAATTGAAGATAAACAATTAAATAAAATAAAAAATCCACAAGGAAAACATATGCCATAAAATAGTGGTACAAATCTTAGTGTAACTACCCGTGAAATTAATACAGCATTTAATGCCACAAAAATAATGTACGAAATTGGATAATGTGATAGGCATGTCAGGAACATCTAGTGTGTTTTATTTAGTTAACTAAATGCTTCAGGAGTGAGCTTCCGAAGGTTTCTTGACCTTCGTATTATTTTAGGGTTAGTGTTCACCTTATTTAGAATAGCAGGGAGGGAGGGAGCGAAAGATATTAAATAATGGACGGTGCAAGTATAGGTAGTAATTACAGGGTCAGATAAGGAGAGGTTATGCAATACCACCCAATTTAGGGTTTGACCCCCCCATGAGTGAGATTTTCCACATGCTGAGTGAACCCCATTGTAGGGTAAGTTCCAAAAATCAATATTATAAAAGTAATCCAATGAGCGAATAAAAAGTGCATGGAGCAAGATAAATCCAAGCTTTACATGCAACCGCAGATGGGAACAATCCAGGAATCATTCAAAATTACATCATAACGTGGCAGCTTATATAGTGAGAAGTGGAGTGATGTTTTAAACAATATTTCAAGATACAAGTAAATTCACTTTTGCTGATTGGACAGTCTTGGTTGCTCTATAGGTGGTTTTATACAATACCTGGCCCTATTGGCCTATCCTACACCTAGTGAACAGTCTAATGAATACTTCTTGACAATGATCTCATGATGGGGTCACCTAGCTTCAAACAGTTTTGATTGGACAGTTGACAGGTTAAAATATTTCAGATACAACTTGATTACTGATTGGCTATGGCCCTTAGGATGTTCTGTGGAGGGTCTCTTCCATAATAAGTAAACATTAGAATTGTGAGGTGTGAACAGTGTGGCAACAAAAAGAATGCTTCACATCCTTTCCCATGAGACTCTAAGGTTGGCACCAAGTTACCTTTCTCACCCTTGTGACTGTTCAGCTGATAGTTAATATTGCGACTTCTCAATGGAAACATGTTACTTTTCTCCTTCCTTTCACATGATCTGTCTGAATGACTTCACGATGGGCTGTGCCTCTTGGCCTCTTGCTCTGGGACCATGTGCACATCTAAATGATGTACTTTTGAATGCGTTGAAGGGTATGGCCTTATTACTTGTGCCTATCGATAAATCGAGAATTCTCAAAAATCAATGTATAATCTTTAATATATTCTCTATTATGTACAAGGACCTCTTGGCTACTCTTGGTCCAGAATATTGCTCTCTTCCTGCGCTGGAGGCACCTGTTGTTCTGTATTTGTAATTCCACTCCTAGGTGGATATCTTCCTACAGATGGAAGTGTGTGTCTTCTCACTGATCAACTTGTCTTGTGCACTCTTCGGCCCAGTTCACATTCTTTACAGCTGTGACCTTATTCTTACTAGTTTCTAAAGCACATGATAGGCATATTGTTTGTTACATGTTTCATTTACTCTGGGCCTGGGAATCTGTTGATCTTCTGCTTCTTGCCCACATCCTGTGAATGTCTTGAACTCGTCCTCATGTGCTTTTCACATACTTAAAACACCTAATTAAGTCACTGCTCCTCACCTGGAGCTTGGGAATGAACTTCATGACCCTGTACTGACCAATCGCAGCACGACTTTACACCCTGTCCGGTGTGGCTGACCTTGTCTGTGTGTCTTTCTAATGTGAGCTGGAAAAGAACACATTTTACTGTGTGGAATTCGGAGGCAAAGTGACTCTAAATGGCCTATGAATGTACCTTTATTCCGAGGCCTACCCTATGGGCCTCATTACGGCTTTGGCGGTAGCCATGCCACTATTGGCGGCATGGCTGCCACCAAAACCGGGTCCTGGTTCCCTGAATGGGGAATTACCGGGCCATTCCAAGTTTGGAGGGCCCGGTAATTCCCCCTACAGGGAACCCAGGCCCGGACCTTCCCCATTCCCATTTGAGCCCCCATAGGGCTCAATGGGAATGGGTGCAGGGAGCTAACAACGGGCCGATTACGACCGGCCCGTTGTTAGCTCCCTGGTCCCCTCGGGGGACCCGGTAATGACGCCTGGTTTTACCAGGCATCCTTACCGGGTCCCGCGAGGGAACCTCGTAATTTTGCGGAATGGGTTTAACGGGTCCGCCTCCATTAGCAGAGCCTGTTAACCCATTCTGCAAATCTTGTAATGAGGCCCTATGTGTTGCATACTAAAGGGATGCTAGATATATGTATATTGTGTCTTATATTTGCTACCATTTAGTGTTTCTAATGAATGTTTATATGACTACTTAAAGCAGTCTTCATCTCTTTGTCTTGCTTTCTTGTATGTGCATGTCTGGTTAAGCCTAATGTTTGCCTATATGTCAGTTATCATTGCCATCATCCTACTGCTTGAACTAAATTCTAAATATATGTGTGTGTGTGTCTTGCTGGCTACTGTCTATCTCACATCAAAGGGAGATAGAGGAAGTGTCAGTGTATCGTGCATGATGGCTGAGCCCCTGGCCATGGGTGTCGTTTCAGACATGCGATCTATAGGTTTTTTAAATGTTCTTTCGCTTGTCGGATGTTGGACGTTCATTCCAAAACCACCACCTTCAGTGTAGATAATAATGTAGTGGCTTCCTGGTCTAATTCATGAAGTGCCCAAAGACAACCATAAATGTAGTAGGCTCTAGATAATCTCCCATTAATGCAATAAATTGTTCCTCAAATGAAGGAGCTCCTCCTGGAGGTCCATATAGTACAAGGAAACTAAGTGTTATTATGGACAGTTAACTTTACTATAATATGCTCACAATTCATCAGTATATCAGTACTAAGAACATGCAGGTTTAAGAAGACTCTAGCAATAAAGGTACCCCCCCTAGTTCTTGTTCGATCCACTCTGAGAATCTTGAACCACACAGGAATGGCTAATATCGCTACATGGTTAGAGATGTCTTGCAACCAAGTCTCAGTCAAAAAAAGTACATCTAGGTCCAATGAGGTAATCAGATCAGCAACCTCTGTAGCATGCTTGACTATGGACGGAGTATTCTGTGGGGCAAGTTTTGTAATATTTTGTTCAATACAAGCGGGAGGAGGGGGAGAAAGCAAGATATCTGTGTCCTCCCTTCTTTGATGATGTCCCTGTGTAAGTCAATTTATTAGATGCAACCATAGGGGCATCATTAGTAAGGTTCCTATGCATTTGCTCGCTAACAGCAAGCTGGAGCATATCGGCTGAGGAAGCTAGGTGGAATTAAAGCCAGGAGCAGAATAGGGGGTATCAGGTAATATTGTCCTGTATATGTCGCCATACATATAGTCACCGGGAAACGGCATAGGTGACCTTATATATGGGGACAATACATGGGGTAAATGGGAGAAGGGGTTGCGGGGTGTCCCCCGCTCCCTTTAAAAAAGAAATGTCGGGGGTTTCCGGTGTACCCCCTGACCGTTCCTTATGATAATGTCTCCTCGCAAAAAAAACAGCGCCATTCTTGCATGGTGCCATTTTTGCGGAGACATTATCACATGGAACCGTGTAGGGGAAGAAGCAGCACACTTAACACATACATCACGGCCCAGCACATACCGGCTTGACCCTGACGCACTGGCGATTGTGCACCTGTAGTAATAAAAAATGGGTAAAGGGGCTGCTGGGAAATGCAGTCCTGAATATCCTGAGCGAATGGCTGCAATTCAAATATTAAAACTAACACGCTATTGACCCCCGGGGAGACCTAGTTTAAATACACTAGCCAATCTGTTCACCAAGGCTCTCAAATGCAACTACAAACACATGCACTCACATATGCATGGAGTCCCAATACGTGTGGGAGCTGTCAGGCATGAGTCTTTAATACTGGCGCAGACCGGCTTGTCCCTGACACGCTGGTGCTGATGCGCCTGTAGTCATAATAAAATGGTAAAGGGGCTGCTAGGAAATGCAGTCCTGAATATCCTGAGTGAATGGCTCCAATTGAAATAACAAAATTAACACGCTAGTGTTCCTCGTGGAGACCGAGTTTAAATACACTAGCCAATCTGTTCACCAAGGCTCACAAGTGCAACTACAAACACACACACTCACATATGCATGGAGTCCCAATAAGTGCGACGGCTGTCTTCAACATCGACACAGACCGGCTTGACCCTGAGGTAACCTGCTGAGGTGCCTGTAGTAATTATAAAAGGGTAAAGGGGCTGCTGCGAAATGCAGTCCTAAATATCCTGAGCAAATGGCTGCAATTCAAATAACAAAACTAACACGCTAGTGTTCCTCTGGTAGACTAAGTTTAAATACACTAGCCAATCTGTTCATCAAGGCTCTTAAATACAACTATAAACACACACACTCACATATGCATGGAGACCCAAAATACACGACTTAACTGTTAAACCTATGTTCTTCGCAGTAAAAGAGTTTGCATATTCTGCAATAGCAAACTGGGAGGCACTGCCTGCACACTACATGCCATCATTTTTAGGAAGTGCATTGCCTTGTGCT
Source organism: Ambystoma mexicanum (assembly GCF_040938575.1). Lineage (NCBI taxonomy): Eukaryota > Metazoa > Chordata > Amphibia > Caudata > Ambystomatidae > Ambystoma > Ambystoma mexicanum. The sequence continues at coordinate 83,450,718 of NC_090941.1, forward strand.
TGTGTAACCTTCATGGACGATACCATACATTCAATAATTACAATTAAGGTTTCTTACAATAGAGTATATTTTTTCTTTCCCTTACTCATTAAGATTTTGACTTGGCATCCAGCTGCCCCTGCTATAGGTTTTATGTCCTAAAATGTTTTATTTACTGTGTAGAAAATGCAATCCTGGCATTTCAAATGCATTCTGGAACCGTAGCTGAACGTAGTGGCACAAGTCACCTCTTACATTAAAATGCAAATAGGGGGTAATGAAATCATCTATATCGCATACAACTTTGCAAGGGAAATTAAAGTCAAACAGCCTACACACGCAATGCAATTTCTGAGACGGTTCCAGTAAGATTGAACTTGATTTGCCCGATCGTTGTATCAGCAAAAATAATATTACAATACATGTAAAGTTGATTTTCCATGGGCTAGTTCTGAAGCTACGGATGAATGGCAATATCGGATCCGGATGTTGGTGCATTCAAATACACCAAATGGCCATGTTACATGTTCACTTTTCAGTTTGTCTTTGAACACCACAGGCTTAAGTTTGAAAAGCATCGGCATTCATATTTTTTTTAAATACTTTTACTAGTGAATTAGGCGCCATGTATCAAATTTGCTTTACCTGAATTATGGGTGTTAACGCGGGAACCATTCGAAAAAGAGGATTTCTAGTTCATTTATGCCCCTTATTTTTCGTTTCTCTATGTTGACAGCTATTTAACATAAATAAAATATAATTGATTTTAAATTAACATCCAATGTGGGGCAATGATGTAATAGGTTGCATATATTATGTTTCTTTGCACTTATTGCCTTTTCTGCACACGAAGGAACACTTTTTCTACTTGCTCCACCTTAAAATATGCACAGGCCACTTTATTCACAGAGCTGACATGCACATTTTTTGGGGATTTGTGCTGTAACGCACGAGATGCTTTGGCCGGTCCTCTTGCATCCATTAGTGTCAGGCGTTTGCGCCCAACACTTATGAATGAGGGGCTCCTGTGCATTTCACAGTGACCAGACCTTAGAGGGTCTATAATTGCGAAAAATAAGCAACAAAATAAACACATTCTATCCCTGTTTGGAGGATAGATACGCACGTGTAATGGCAGTGGTTCACGCCCCTGCTTTAAGAAAAATGCATGATGGGGTCAGAAATTATATTTAAAAAATGCATTGAGTCAAAAGTGCTTTTAGGAGGCATTTAGCATCCTTTTGCACTCATCTTATAAAATACATAGTACAAAATCGCATGGATAAATTACAATTCATAAAAGGATTTAAATCACACATTTCAGAAGATATACCCGAGATAATTTTCCATACTTAAGATTATTAAAAATACATAAACGCTATTCATTCGTAAAAAATGTAAACAGTGATAATACTTTGAGCCAAACATGATAAGAAGCTGTGGTCATTCCATGTGATTCTGCTGCATATACTACACTCCAAAACTGATCTGAGCCATAATTGGGAAATTTGGAGTATCCGGGCAATCAGTCAACACTTGGCGGGCAGTTTCCACTGTTGTAGAGCAAATTCGACAAATGCGCTCCTCACTTTTTATTCCCCTCCAGGCCCCAGTATTCGCTAATACTGGGAGAATATCAAAGCATAAACAAAGAGTGAAGCAAATTTGCACTGGTAGATGCTGAGTAATTCAATACTTCCTCAGGGATTCCTTGAAGTGTCCCTGGTGCGTATATATACAACATATTTACATTTTTTCGCCAAATTATCTATAGAGACACACCGGTCAAATTAACGCATTTTAGGGTTTATCCTACTTAGAGGGATATCAGAAACTCCCGTACAAGGTAAACTAATCTCTTGACAATGTACATTCACCATGTGGTCAAGATCGCCAAACCATGTACTCCTAGATAGCATGTCATTACGGGCCAAAGCATTTTGAACCAATGATTCAACACCATGCCAGTTACATTTAATTTCTTTCCAAAATGTACAGGCAGCAATTTTCCACAAAGATAACACAGACTGGAGGCCTACTTCCAGTCTTAATGCCACTACGGGAACTGAACTTGGCATAGTCAGTAGAGATCAAATAATTTTGGCCTCGACCTTGGGCAACCAAAGAACTGCTCTTAAGGGATACACTTCTAGTGAGTACATGATTGTAGTGACCATGACCCTCTTATAAGCAATTACTAGAGCTTCAATAGATCAACACCCATTTTTGTGAATCACCCTCCTAATAATAAGCCATTTGCTCCAGGCTTTTGTTACAGCCTGTAGCTCAATGTGTGATAGTGACACGGAAGCCCTGAGTTGAACACCCAAATATGACACCACTGGCTCTACACAAGTGCTGTAAAGGGTCCAAATAAAGGGGTTCTTGCCCTGGGTTTTCTGGCACAAGACATTATTTTTGTTTTTGAAATGTTCATTTTGAGCCCATTTAATTTTGAATAGCTAGTCAAAGCATTCAGGGAATGTTGTGAGCCAATTTCAGTTCTGTCCATGATCAATGTGGCATCTGCATCTGCATACATTAAGCATACAGTCTTTACTTTTCCAAACTTAGGGGGAACATTTGTAACCAAGGTTAGCGCCTGTCAGAAACATAGAGATTATAAAGCAGCAGCGCTAATCTGACCCTTACTCATGTGTCACCATAACGTAATTTCCAATAATAGAGTAGAGAGTCTTTGATTCCCCACATCAATTTCTTCCATAGGCGTGAGCGAATAACGCTATCAAACACTGCGTTATAGTCTACAAAGCACAGGTACATAGGAGCCTTTGCGTATAGGTAAGTATCCGACATTAGGGTCTGAAGTATCCATATGGATTGAGAAGTATTAAAGCCCTTGAGAAATCCTGATTGATGGGGGCGTTGCAGATTATTTTAATTTGCCCAATTAGACAAGATTTGCAAAAGCAATGCTGGGAACAGTTTAGAGCTGCAATCCAGCATTGCTAATAGTCTGTAGCATACAGGGTCAGTACTGAGTCCATGTTTAAATACAGAGACATGAACAGACTCTTGCCAGGATCTAGGCACCAAACCGGTTCTACAAAGATGTAAACATTGGCCTTTTAGTAGCGCTGCCCAGAAAAAGGGATCCATTTTCAGGATAGCATTGGTCCAGTGGCCCTAGAAGTTTTGCTTTGTCTTATCATACTTGCCAGATCAGCCCCTTCAATATGAGAATGGAAAAAAGTATTCAACATTGGGCGAGGTGGTCCCGCAACCCTACTCTCATTTTTTGACTGATTATGTGTTTTAGTATATAGGCCCATGCAGCTTCTGTAACAGTTGCTACTTCAGGCCCTGCAGAGCTTGCTTGTATCTGTCGCAACATATGGAATTTTTTTGGGGACTCATTGCTTCTAATCCACAAATTAATTAATTGTCTTTGGAGGGAAGTGTGGTTAGCCTTACGTGCCCTAAGCCAAGCATGGTAATGGGATTTAATTGTTTTTCCCTTGTCCACACAGTGGTAGACTCATAAGATGGATTACGTTTCATGGATCGAATCGCGCCCCTACTTCTCTTTTCTTCGCGACAATAGCCGCATCATAAGGGGCATTCAATTTTTGATACTTATTTCCCTTAACCAAACAACTCTGCCCCCTGGGGAAAAAAAACCTCCATCAACCTACCGATATCCCCGTGGCACATATCAAGTGTGGTGGCAATATAGCGGTTCCCACTATTCACTGCCCTATTACAATCGGCCACACTTGCGGTGGTCCAGATTAGTCTATTTCCCTGCAGGTTCACCTGAGGGCTCCCCCTCAAATATGGCACCAAATGTATTTTTTCTTGATTGCAAGTTAATCTCAAGGTCACATGATCACTCATATTCAGATATTTTGTGCTAATTAGGGGCACACGTTTCCTAATCGTGGCATTTATGTATAAAAAATCAATTCTGCTACTATATGTGCCATTTGTCCATGTATACTGAGGGTCATCAGCTCTAGTCAGAAGCAGGCTTAAGTCAAAGGCATCCAAAAGCTCCCTCCATTCTCTTGCGCGTTTATGCAAAGCGAGGTCCACGTGTGTACTCATGCCAATCGGATGCTGCAGCATGCAAAACACATTAAAATATCCCGACAAAATGACCCCCTCTTTACTTTTTTTCACACCATGCTTGTAAAGTATCATGTACAGTTTTCATGACGTTTTCTTTTTCCTTGCCAGATAGAGGGGCATACAAAGTTGCAACCAAAGTACCACCAGCAAAAAAAGGCAATACTACCGCCAAAAAATGATCATCCTCCCTAACACCCTTAAAAGCATATGGGGAAAGTTCACACTTAGCTGCTATGTAGATTCCTCCTTTTGGATGTCCCGACAAGGCAGGGTGTCCAGGCGATGAAACAGCCTATACCCATCAAGGAAAAAGGCAGAAGTAAACCAGGTTTCCTGAAGACAGAAAACCTGGGAGGATATTAATTCTTGTAGACCTAATTGGTTAGCAAGAAATGAGCGATGACCCCCGGTGTTCCAAGATAACAAAGAGAACTGTTGAGGAGATCTCCCAGAACATTAGGCCAAGGTACACAAGGCTTGTGACCAAATGCTGGGGAGACTCCTTTTCCAACCCTCATTGGCCCTCTTAATTGATGCAAACTCCCTTAGACCCTCGTGTGTATTGTGCGATATATTTGCCAAGGAGGGGACCCTAGCTGAAAGATAAAATACATAGATATAAAAGCCTAAATCATACAAAGCTTTAGCGTTCAGGCAAATCCGTTTGGCAGTCAGGGTAGAGACTGTGGTCAAAATGACCCAATTAAAAACACTGTCATAAATCGGGAGTTCCAAACTAGAAATGTCCTCAAAGCTAAATCCACGCAATTCAGGAATTAGATCTAATAGGTGAAACAACCAAGTACGGTTTAAGAAAGGATTGTATTGTGTGGGTTTACTTCTACCAACTTCATGCATTTAGAAAGGGAACTAGACTCCAAAGGTTCCTGATGTCGTATTTGGTTTCTAGATGACCAGTTCACTGTGTTTACATATGTTTGCCAAGTATCGGATAGTTATTGGGTTTCAGAGGGGCATGGACCTCCTTCCTGATCGGAGTAGGGCTTTGGAAGAGACTGTACTTGGACATGACTATTTAAGACACCTTCCTTGCTTCATCCAGGGCATTCAATCAGTACTTTTCATAATTACCAATTCCCCTAGATTGGGGAAAGGTGTTGCCTTTCACCGGCAACAATGAGATAAACCCATTATCTAAGGGACCATGCAAAACTACTTGTCTTGTAGCACCTTCCAATTGAGTATTCGTGATCAAATATTTGCGGGCCTTAAGTTCATCCCCATACTGGTCAAGTTGTTTCACTGCCCCAGGGTTAGTGGAGGAAATAGGTTTCCTCATTTGAACCCTTTGTTCCTGACCTGAATTGATATGGCATCGTGTTATCCTTCTCCAGGTCTCTTTTAGGCTGTTTAACATGGCCTGTTCCATGGCCAATGCTTCCCTGGCTTGCTCTCTCGATACCACCATGCCCCTAAATGTGGGCCCCAGTATTACCACTGTATGTGGTTTAATAATGGGTAGGGCAAGTGGGGTCTGCTGGCACTGACCTTCTTTAGTTATGGCTCGATTAATGACCAAGTTCTTTCTGCCCTAGTTGCACATTTCCACCAAAGAAGTATTTTTTGGGGAAGGAGCCTTAAGATAAATGGGCCGAGCAGAGTGTTTCAACCGAACTTTCATGCCTTCTTGTAATTCTGCCATATCATGTTTATAAGCCAAATTATCCCGTGCATGATTGGAGAATAGTACAAAAAGAGCCTCAATTTTTTAGCCACCACCACTTCCAAAGAAGCTTCTAAAGAAACATGATCACGTCAAATAGGACACTTGGAGTTACCCTCCTGGGCAAATTCCGATTCACCCTTTTCACTGACTGATAGTAGGAAAAATCCAGGGTTGCAGATTTTTCTTAATTGGGGGTCGCAGATAAATTAGTGCATGTCAAATTTGAAGGACTAGAGTTTTTGGGTGCCAGAGAGTTTCTCTTTAAGTTTAGGCAATGGTTCAGTAAAGACTCATTATTATCAATGAGGAAAGAGCTTTGTAAAAGGGTAACCGGGTGTGTGTCACAGTTACCCATGTTAGCAGACCCATCTTGTGCATGCTGCACACTTGTGTTTCGGGTCTTCTTTGCAAAATATTGTGTTAATTTCATTTGGTCTGTCGCAACAGAGACTCTCGATGCCTGCTGGGGTTTCTTAGAGGGAATGGATTAACAGTCTAGAGACAGCCACTTGCGTGGTACAACAGCCCCGTTTTGATGCTCTGGATGCTCTAGAGTCTGTGCTCCTCATAGCTGGCTTAAGCAATTTTGGATGTTTCAATTTTCCCATAATATACACACCTTAATCCAGGCAGGCAACTCAGTAAGCATTACAGTACGTTCAACAGGCCCACCAAGTAAATATCCAGCATTATGAGCACCTGACCAGTGATATGTTGCGGAGTTGCACAGAGATCTTAATATAACCAGTTCCCCTTCGTTATATCATCCACTCACCGTTTGAGACTGTTAGCAGTTAAAGGGTGTCTCCATACCATGTGGAAAACGCTACAAAAAGCTATAGTCCATGTGGAAAGCGCCCCCCGGCGAGTATAGTGCCCCTGGCAGCCCGGCCAAACCCGGAACACCAAAAAACTTCTGCCTCACTTCCGCTAAACCCTGCGTAGGAAGGACACTTCATAAGTTTCTCCGCTTAAAGGGGCAGTTCCTTACCGGACCTCAGTGCGAGAAATGCAGATCCAAGTTTCAGTGCTCGTAAAAGCAATGAAGGACACCACACCGAAACACTTCTGCATCACTTCCGCTACGCTCCGTGTAGGAAGGGCACTTTATACGTTTCTCTGCTTAAAGTGGCAGCTCCTTACAGGATCACAGTACGAGAAATGTAGATCCAAGCTTCAGTGCTCGTAACAGCAATGAGGGACGCCACACACGAAACACTGCCATTCTTTGTGTATCCCCTGATCCCAAAAGACTCAGAGGAATGTGTTCCATTTCTAATCATTTCAAAGCACATCCCATTTGTACATTTGGGATGATTGGTAAAATGCACAGAAACACCCCCTTATTTGCGCAAAAATGTGCAAAGGAGGTCTGAGTGGGCATCTGAATATGTGCATATGTGATGTGCACATTCAGATGCTCTTTCAGAATAGCACACTACTTTTTACGATGCAAGTGATGAAATGCGCACGTTTTGAGAATCTGACCTGTTACATATCTTGTTTCAAATATTAGTCTGCAAATCAAAGCAGCAACAACATAGATAATGCATTCATTTTCACTGGATTTGATTAATTTATTTTAAAAAGCTACTGTTTATGCACACATTTAATGTGGTTCATCAGTCTTAGACAATTAGGTTCAAATCCTCTACATACATTTATCAATGATACCCATCTTTTAGGACATGAGTCTGTAACATTTGGCTCTCCAAATATGTTCTACTACAACTCCCATGATATCTCAGCATTGACTATGCTGACTAGGTTGAATAGGAGCTGTCCAAATATCTGGAGAGACAAAGGTTGCAGACCACTAGCTATTCATCTTTACGGTTTGTAAGAGCAACACATATATATGTTTTCATGCAAAACAACCATCCATGCGCATTTGAACATTCACGCTGTAATTAATATCAATCCTTATTATATTTCTGCTTTCACATGTTTCAACAAAACAAACTTGCGGTGGTCCACCTTTGTCTTCCCACATGGCATACATTGCAATAATGTTTCTTAAAGAATATACATTTGAATAAATCTCGAGTAGAATTGACAAGGCTAAGTAATAGGCAGCTTGTTTCAAGCAGGCAATGGGAGGCGCCAGCAGGTCAATTAGTATGTTTAGAGCTAGACCGATTGAACTCCTGCTATAATTGTATAATGGTAAAGCGGCCTCTGTCACCAGATTTGGGATGCAGTTATGGGATATTCTAATTTTAACTCCATCCAGGTAGTGGAGAACCAATCTTTTAAAAGGATCCTGGGACTGCCGTCCTCTGCTCTGAATTTAGGGGTACATTTAGAATTGGGCTGCAAACTAATTGGGGACGTGATTTCCCTGCTGCCTGTTCTTCATTGGCTCAGGTTATGGGGGAATGAAAAAGCAGTCCTTACCCATGAGTTGATCAACTTCATGATTGCCAAAGATACTGGTGGAAAGATTCCATGGCTGAATGACATTAGGAAAAACAAGTAGGAAATTAACATCACACATTTGTATCCACCTCATAATGTCATATCACGAGGGGAGATGCGATTGTTGACTAGCCGCTTTCGTGATCATGTAGGATTAATGACAGAGAGCTTGGAGCTGTTGAAACCCAAGAACAGAGGGCTACTGACTTACATGTCTTCTGGTATACAGAGGTACCTACTGTGGGCTGAGTCACCAGCGGACCGATCCATCATAACAAGGGCAAGATTTGACTGTGTTTTGTCCTCTGTGTGATCCCCCATATGAGGATCTCGTCCATTTGTAATTTGTTTTCCTGGCTTATGAGAGAGTGAGAGGTTCTATGTTGTGCACATTGCTACATGAATTGGTTTTTGTGCAATATTGACTCACACTGACTTTCTTGTTATGGATCAATTCTCCTTGTGTTGGGTGGACTCTTATATCCTATCATAAAATAGCACAGTACATTAGAAAGCATCTGATCAGGAATTTGTCATGAAATGTTTTTTTGTATGGTTGCTGAAGATTTCATGATATGATTCGTATGTTTTTGTTCTTCAAATATGTTATTTTTGGCACCTGCATTATATTGTATTTTATCTGATATTTGCACTGATTTTATGGAACGTTTTGTATATTTTCCCGAAATAAAGATGATGATGATGACAAGGCTGGACTGTCAAATGCAGTGTTCTGAAATGCTGTTGGACAGTCACAGAAAATTAATAAATGTACATTTCAATCAAGAATAACTATGCTAAATCATATCTATAAAAATGTTACGTTGAAAAGGATCAGAAATTAACTAAATTGCTAATCTTTGCCCATTTGGTGGTGCTACATCGATCCTGCAGTGGGAAAAGAAGTGGTGTTTTAACTTTAAATTGTCAATGAACTGCCTCTCACATTCATGATAGGCACTCCACAATTTATTCTAATTATCATGAATTTAGCAAATTGTATACCCCTTCATTCTTTCAAAGGAGCAAAGACTGTAGTCTTATTTGACTGAGGCCTGCAGATAATCTCTTCATGACAACTGAGTTAAATAAACAAGCACCCCTCCTGCTTCAAACACAAATGTTCTGGGCCACCATGTGGGCTCTATCGTTTTTTGTCACCTCTTTGTGCTCTACAGAATACTCACCTTACAGATCACAAAGGGAAAATGGAACCAGGCTCTGTTAAATAGCGTGTTTTGGCAGTTTTCACAATGACGATAGACAGATGATTTAAGACTATGGGCCTCATTACATGTTGTGCGGTAAAATCCGCAAATTACCGGCATGGCGCCCTTAACGTGTCCGCCCTTGTAGGAGTGTGCTAATTGCGTACCATTACGAGTACGCGGACATGAGCTTTGCGCCATGCCGGTAATGCCCCTCCAGCCTTGCCGATAATCTCCCCCAAAAGTCACTTACCGCCTTCCACGACAGTACAGATAGCGACTCCACCTTGACGCATTGTGCAAATAGCAGCCACCGCTAATAGCGGTGACCGTTAAATACCGGAACCGGAAATAGCATCATCGCACAGGAACGGGAAAGAGCACGGCGGCCATCTTTAAAAACACAATCCATTGCCATCCTCTGCCCCCTGGACCTGTTCGTGTTACCTTGCTGCCTGAGACCCATTGCTACACTGTCACCATGCCCAAGGCATTAAAAAAACAACAGACCGCCAGCGAAATGAGAAGTTCTCCACCGAGAAGTTGGTGATGCTGACTCAAACCTTAGCGGACAATGCAGAAGTGTCTTCGCAAATGACATGCAGCGGTGGACCCTCCTAAAGAAGAAAGCAATCTGGGCTCAATTGGCAACAAAAGTGAGTGCTGTAGGCACCAGCACGCGCACTGTACGCGAGTGCAGGAAATGATGGGACGACCTGAGACTCCGCTGTCCGAGAACCTCAAGACTGCCACCGCTGGAGGATCAGGGTCACCGATCAAGCTGAAGGAGTGGGAGGAAACATGTGCAAACCTCATCAGGTAGAATGTTATGAGGGAGTCGGGAGGATGGAGCACGGTGTGCCGGACACTTCTGATGGAGGCAAGTGCACTGATGCAAGCATGCAATGTGAATGTACAAGTCCCCACAAATGGCAGCCCTGGATCACTGCATGGATGGCCCGGCATCCACACATGCATCCCACCCTAAGCATGTCAGCGCCAGACCCCAACACACACACATGCATACATCAACAGAGCCAAGTGCCACACACAACACTGCATGGATGAGGCACTGAAATGACACCTCACCTACTTCCTCCACAATGAAGTTCAAACGGCCCCGAATGAATTCATGATGTAGCCTGCATTGAGTACATGCGACCATAACCAATGACATCCCCCTTCTTGTCCCCGACAGGGTCGCATACAGACAGCGAGGGAGCACCCCAGGCACCCCCTGTGCAAAAGAAGAAAAGGCCACAGCCCAGCGAGGACGCACCAACATCAGGTGGAAAAAGGGCAAGGCCCCTATTGCAGCCCAACACAACTCCTGCGCGCCATTGCCAGTGCCACGCAAAACCCTACTGCCCCGCCTCTGGAGGTCCACTCCCCCCCCAAATCACCGCCACCGAGGGTCCACCCACAGCTGCTGCCAGTTCCGCAGGGGAGGCAGCAGCCATTGCCCCATTGTCTGACGTGGATGAGCCCACGGAAATAGATCTGCCTATGCACACCCCAAGCCCTGCTGTAACCCCCGAGCAATCACCCCTACACACACCTTGCTCGCACGTCACCATTCACGAGTCTATGGAGGCCTTCAGTAGCCCCACAGAGGCGGCATCTGCACACCAGCCAGCATCAGGATGCGCAGCAGACACACCTCCACCGGCCGCCACTTCCCCTGACCTTGCCAGCGTCATCCAGCGCCAGCAGGCTCTCACAGACCTCGTAGGTCAACATGTGGAGGAGGTTGCCCGTCTCAGGGCTGACCTCAGGGAGACATCCAGGCACTCCAGGGAGGGAAATAAGTCGTGCACAGACAGGCTGTGTGGTGAGCTGATACGCGTCCAGGAGGTGCTAACACGCATCGCAGATGCTATGGAGTGCCAATTTCCACCAGGACAGTCTGCCACCTCTTCGACCACCAGTTCGCGGCAGACAAGCCCAATCAGACGGTCTACACGCACCACCAGGCGCACCTCCAGCCAGCCCCCAAATGCTGGCCCTGGCAATGAACAAAAGGGCGTGAATGTCCATTGACCTCTGTGCATGCCTGGACACATACATTGTTGGAGACTCATGAGGGACAGTTGGGGGGGAAGGGTGTGATGGGACAGTTGTGGGGGGTGGGGGGAAGGGTGTGATGGGACAGTTGGGGGGTGTGATGGGACAGTTGTGGGGGGTGGGGGAAGGGTGTGATGGGACAGTTGGGGGGGTTTAGGGTGTGATGGGACAGTTGGGGGGAAGGGTGGCGGGATGGTTGGGGCCTTGCACATTTACCTGTTTCTGTTCATTAATACACTGTTGTTTGAGCAAAACACAGGCCTTGACTCCTTCATTGTGTATGATCAATTTATTGACGACAAGGTCCATTGTAAGCTAACAAACAGACACCAGTGCATCGCCAGCCATATACAGGTGACAGTATGACTACATGTCACTCAGAATATTTGGTTGATCAAATGCTGTCTCAAAGCACGTCCCTCCTGGCCATCCCCTCTTGCATGACCTGCATCCCCTTCACCTCCATCCTCATCCCCGTCATCATCCTCATCAGGTGCCTCCATTTCAACGTCAGGGGGCAGTGGCACATTCCGTCTCATACACATATTGTGCAGCATGACACATGCCGTGGTGATCTTTGCAACCTTCTCATGGCCATACAAGAAGGCGCCACCAGACCTGCTAATGCACCTAAACCGTGACTTCAGCAGTCCAAAAGTCTGCTCAATGACGAGGTGGGTATGGGTATGTGCATGATTGTATTCTTCTTCGTGCCTGTTCTGTGGGTTCCGTACAGGTGTGAGGAGCCACCTCTTCAGGGGATAGCCGGCATGACCTACATGGGGGGAGAAATGGGTTCCTGTTACTTTTTGACACATGTGTGGCCTGTTCACGTCACATACTTTGGCCTATCATTTTGATTCATGTACACATTCAACTGCATCAATGAATATGGTCTGTGTGACTGCTTTGTGCAAAGGTGAGCACAAGCATGCAAGTAGACATGCCCCATGGATGTCTCCAACAGTGACTGCCATGTCCTGGGTGAGGCCAGGTCATTGGTGTCCCTGTGGGCAGGCACATTTGGTACCACACTGGTGGTGTACTGTCCTTCCGACATTGCTGTTGCCATGCTGAGAGGCAACGCTTCAGTGGTGCCATGGGTTTGTGGTGCATTGTCGTAGCTAGGGGGTATATCTTTGCATGCATCCAAGGGCACAATGCATTGTTGATGTTGTGCTGTAGGAATTCTGCATGACTATGTTGGCGGCATGTATGACATTTGTGTATTTCGTGGCGTGGAGTGTCGTGCAATGTGGATGAGGATTGATGTTTGATGTCACCAGATTTGGGTTGTCAGCTCTGTTGTGTGGCATATACTTGATGTCCGTTCATCCCAAGTACGTTGCTGCCCTCACAGATGCCCATTGTCGTACATCTGTACGTGCATTTGGGCGACGGACTACAGGCTACACCGTGTTGGAGTACCTATCTACCCCCCCAATGCACACCCAGTTGGAGTATCTATCTACCCCCCAATGCACACCCAGTTGGAGCATCTATCTACCCCCCAATGCACACCCAGTTGGAGTATCTATCTACCCCCCCAATGCACACCCAGTTGGAGTATCTATCTACCCCCCCAATCACACTGCCATGTGCTTAGCATGGAACTCACCAAGTAGCCACGAACGTTGTCCCATTTGTCACTCCATGTAGCGGGGGATAGTTGAGTTCCGCAGGACCATGGAATCATGGGTAGATCCTGGAAATCGGGCACAGCAATGTGTGATTATCTTGTTTGCGTCACATACCATTTGGACATTGATGGAGTGGAATTGCTTCCTGTTTCGGTAGACTACTTCATTGTGATGTGGGCCGACCAATTCCACATGTGTACAGTCGATGGCCCCAATGCAACTTGGGATGCCTGCCAGTGAATAGAAGCCAACTTTGGTGTTTGCAATCTCCTGGGCAGTCCGTGGCATGGATATGTGTTCGGGTGCATGCTTCAGGAGGGCATCGAGTACCTGGTTCAGTATGCGTGAGAATACTGGTTGGGAGATGCCATGCATCTGGCCCACTGTATGCTGGTAGGTTCCTGTGGCCAGGAAGTGGAGCACTGTCACCACCTTGAGTAGAGGGGGGATGGCAGTTCGGATATCTATGAGGCTCACAATGTCGTTGTGTATTATGTCCACGATGCTGGTGATGGTGTCCCGGTCCAGACGGTACAGGGTGTGTATCTGCTCAGGTGTTAGGTTAAATGGACTGGCTCTGATCCGGGGAATTGGTGGGTGCCTCTGTGGTATGATTAGGTGGCGTGGTGGTGCTTGCTGTGCCTGTCTGGCCCTCCTCCTCCTCCTGCCTCTCCTCTGTGCAGCCTGTTGTTGTAGCAGCAGCGCTGCAATCAGGTCCTCCAGGCCATTTAATGCTGCCAGTATTGGAACCATCTTGGTGTGGGAAGGGGTGTGGGAAGGGGTGTGGTGTGCTTCTTTTGAGCAGCCACAGTCTCCATTGCCTCCACCTGTGCTGATTTTGGCCACCTGTGGCAGGTGTTGACACTGCTTAGTTCTTTTAACGGGTGATTCGCGATGGCGGTATTGCCGCCATGCCGGTAAGGGGTTTTGGGCTATTTACCATGGCGCTATTGCCGTGTGCACTGGCCTTGTGATGGTATGCTATTAGTGGCATGTCGTTATTTACGGGTTGGCGGGTCGCGCACACGCGGACTGACCGCTATTAGTGGCACCGTAATTAGCGGTGCCGCTAATGGCGGTGAGCCATGTCGTAATCCGCATGGGCATTTAACGTTACCGGTATTCCATTACCGGTAACGTTAAATACCTACCGCCATCCGTGTAATGAGGCCCATAGCACTTAACAAGCAAAAGGAGTAATTCGTGTCTCATTAAATACAGTTTGTTCTATGCCACACTTGAAGAAGGTTGAATACTCCCAGTGGGATAATCCCAGTAAGGTTTCTGAAAATAAGCAGCATGTGAAACTCAATCGATGCCCCAGCTATTTAATGCCTGATTTACAAAAAATGTTACCACAGGAAAGTCCAATTGAAAACATTTTTGTAAATCAGGCCCACAGTGTGTAATAAAAATAGCCTTAAAAACATAACATTTCATTTTTTCAATGTATGTTAATTAACATCTATGCAAAATAAAGGTGAAGAGGTACAAAATAACGCTTCTTGTTAAATCCCCATACGGTTGATTCGGGTTATTCCACTTCCCCAATCTATATATATATACTATTTGTGAACAAGCGGTCAGTGGACCGCGAAACGCGTAGACTCCATCTACCAGTTATTTTGGGAGGACCACAAGTTGAGTGGTTTGTGAAAACTTTTTCTATATGCCATGAGGATGTGCAACATATTTTATGGAAGTTTTTAAACTTAAATAAAGCAGAAGTATTGTGGATTTGGTTTCCTGATCTCTGTTATGGGACTTTGGAGTGCTCCTCCACCAACTGTGGAAACGACAGCTGAAAATAATATATATATATATATATATATATATCAGTGAAAAAAACTTTGTTTGTTAAAGGGACGTTATGGTTAAGTTGCGCTACTAAAAACCTATGAAATTCAGTGAAAAAACTTTGTTAAAAGGACGTTATGGTTCCAAGTAAAACCGAAAAACCCTTGAAATTCGCCAGTTATGGTTAGCTAAGCAACCATAGCTCGCGCCACCACTGTGCACTGCTAAGACTAACACCCAGGACATCAAAGATGACATCACAAATGTCAATAATGACTTTGACTTTATATACATGTCATATGGAACTGACTAGATCTCTTCTTATGATCTTGATGTCCGCGAACTTATTTATAAACCACTACCTAAAAACTGTGGGGGGGAGGGGTGGTGGGGTATGTTTGATTGTTATATCCTAATATAGGAACATTTAACAAATTCAAAAAGCAGCACACAAACACATTATATATAGTAATACATAAGAAATGTAACCCATATATGTAACACACTAACCATTCATTTAAATACAATATGTTCTGAAATGGAATATACCACAAGAACATAAATTGGCTTCCAACATAATTACCTCACAGACACAACATAACTGAGAACAAGACCAGACCCACTGAATACATAGGACTTATCTTACCAGAAATAGTAAGTGTACTTCATTTTACTCATATATTTATAAACTTTCTGTATTAGATTAAAAAATATATTATCTTTTTTTTTTCTCACAGAAATGTCTAGTACTCTGGAATGGCTAGAGGACAATTTCCCACATGAAGAAATGTCACAAGATAGTGAAACTAATGGTAAACACATTATAATATAAACCATTTAAATATTATTATTTTGTATACATTTAACATATATATATTTTTTTTGTACAGAGCATAACAAAATAGAAACTACCTCTGAAGAAGCTGTTATGGAAAACACGCTTGACAACATAAAAGAAAATATTGATTTACTGTTGACCAATTTTAATAATTTGAAACCTTTTGTTGAAGATCATTTAAAACAAAAACGTCATACCATTGCCCCACATGTACTTGTCCCTCCTCACCATATCCCAGTCAATTATCCCCAAACCCTCTCCATAATCCAAAACGTTTTGATGAGATTTCCATCCCTTCTTCACCTAATACCAATCATGTTGAAACCCCAAATTCTCCTGTTTTTGTTTCTGTTTCTGCCTCACCTACTCTGTCATAAATTATTAATATATGTTAAATAAAGTTTAATTTTTATATTGTATTGTGAATAGTTCTGTTTTTTTTTTAAAAAAAACAATAAAAGTGTCCGCAGACAGTGCGAGTGTTCTGAAATGTTCGTACATAAACGAAAATGGAGGTGTCCTGAAGAACACCACACCTGTTCGTACTGTTCGCTAGCAAGTTGAAACTGTTCTAAGAACGCATGTGGTGTCCTGAAATGTTCGTAAAGAAACAAAAATTAAAGTGTTCTAAAGAACACTATATCTGTCCGTAATGTTCGCTATCAACTTAAAACTGTCCTTAGAACACAATTGGTGTCCTGAAATGTTCGTAAATATCGAAAATGATGTGTCCTGAACAACAGTACAACTGTTCGTAGTGTTCGCTACCCAATTGAAACTGTTCTAAGAACACAATTGGTGTCCTGAAATGTTCGTACATAAACTAAATTACACATGTCCTGAAGAACACTATATCTGTCCTTACTGTTCGCTACCAAGTTTAAACTGTTCTAAGAACACACGCGGTGTCCTGAAATGTTTGTTTCACGTGTGACACACTTTTAATTACTTCAGAACCCGAACAGTGTCCATAGAACATCAATGCGCATGCGCTAACCAATCTCCGTGCACTTGGTGTCCTGCGGACAGGCGCTTCCTTTGCAGTCTAGTTCGCAAACAGATCATATGACCGCGCCCACACTCATCGTATGTCCTGAAATGCGGACACTGTTCGTGTCCCCGAACAATTTAAAAGTACATTTTCAGTTAATCCATAATATTTTTCAATAAAATCTCACCATGCCACAAGTCCCACATAGCAATCTTGAGTTTCTATATACCTTTTGAAACTTTGCAATCCTTTTTTTGTGTTCGATCTGTCCGCACACAAGCACCCCTATAAAAGACCATGCCCAAGAGCTTATTCCCATTGTGTTTCTGGCTATTCTTCAGAACACAGTGATTTTTGCTGCCACCTGCAGACTACACCATCATCGAGATGGCATCCTTGGCTGCTGAACTGCCACTTGGTGCTGCACCTGCTTCAGCACCACCCCCTCCACCACCTCCCCAAGGGCCTGAAGAGGGGAACAGGACTGAGGATGCGGAGGAGGAAGAAGAGGATGATGAGAATGAGGTAAAGGAAATCCCTACTACCCGCACTAGGCGTGAGTCTTGGGTGTGGCGGTTATTTACCATTCATGGGAATGGTCCTAAGGCTTGTGCGAACCATGTTACCTGCAATGAGTGCAAAATGAAACTCAGTCGCGGGAAGCACGGTAACTACAGCTTTGGGACCACTACTATGAAGCGACACCTGAGGTCATTTCACTCTGGGGCTATTCGCAGGGTTGTACATTGCGAAGAACGTAGCAGGTTGATTTCCTCCACTTCATCCTCTGTTTCTGATCCTATCACCACAAGGACCACCTCTGTGGGACAGCGTCTTTCTCAAGCTGCCTCACAGGCCATACAGAATGCTGATGACCCTTACCTTTCGAGGGTCACAGTTGTATGTATGTACTGTGATACAGTACTCTGCAGGGGGGAGCGACTTCGGAGTGCTTTTGAGACTATCGTCTCAGAGCACAAGAAGACCTGCTCACTACCCAAATAAAACCCACTCTACATCTTCCTCTCTCAGCTCGCCCTTTCTTATCCCTGTGGTTGGTGTCCCCCCCTTTACCCTCCTTTACCCTCCTCTCCTAGTGTGTCGTGTCTGAAAAACCTAAAAAAATACAAAATTACAAAAATCAAAATAAAATAAGGCTCTTTTCAGAGCCGCCTTTCCCAGTTAAAAAATAGAAGTGAAAATAAATGAAGCAGGGCTCTTTGTATTTTTTAGAAGTCCGCGGACAGTTCGCGAACATTAAAAAAATTGGGTTGCTACTCCATCAGAAACATTGTAATTTTCTCTGGAAAGAAGTGGTGGCTCTGAAAAGAGCCTTTGGGTGGTGTTTGTAAGTCAAAAATTGTAAATGCTTAACATCTACTTCAAAATCGTTGTTGTAATTCCAAAAAAGGTCGCAATGCATTTTGTACATTTCTCAGAAAAATCTGATTGCCAGCATATGTAAGATGGACTCCATCTCTGCGAAAAATGTTTGTACTACAAAACATAATATTTTCATTGTGAAAAGAAGACATGCCAAAATCTCTTAGAAAGCCACAAACAGCCTTATTAACATTGCGCCTTGCTTTTTCCATTTGTGGACCAAATGAAGAAGAATGAAGCCAAATTTGTCTTTGCGCAATCCGTGAAAATATCACTTGAGAATTAGGAAACATGTCCATAACCTTCCTCATTCCTTCTTTCATAGCAAATTGCAAAAAAATTCCAGTCACATGTCCTAAACTGTTCCCTCCACAATGAATTACAATTATGTCTGGATGTTGCTCTGTCTCCAAAGTAGCACAGAGAGGTAGCAAGTCCAACCACTTCATTCCACGTACTCCATGCCAGTGTACTTCCACATGTGGGAATCCAAGATCTACAGCTACTCCACAGCTTTCTGCATGCACCTTCAACCAATGTATCCACGAATCTCCTAAAATCCAAACAATCTGTTTTCTGAAACACACAGCCATAGCTATCTTTTGTTCTCTCAGCAAAAAGAGTATCTGAGAAAATCTCTCCTGGCACAACACACCAACCAAACTTTCCTGACCAATCCCTTTCAGTGCTTATTCTCATTTGCATGACTTCTGAACCCAAAAATCCCCGGATGTAACTCCTGATGTCCGCGAACTACCGCCATGTCCGCGGACATATCGTAACATGAACAGCCCTTCTACCATTTCCACTACACTCTCTCTGCCATTCCCTCATTGGATGTACCTCAAAAATCACATGACCATGCACCAATCACATTCAAGACCTCTACATCTAACTGCATCATCATAGATCAGCACTGCAAATGTACTCTGAATCTCTCTGAGTACAAGTGTCATATCATTGGCAAGCAGCATCTACCAGAAATACTGTACAAGTCTTCAAGATTTCTACTTGCAGCTCCATGCATATCCATATGCATGAACACAAACTTCAGGTATGCATATTTTCTGTATAGTAGATGACATAGCTCTCAACCATTTTTGTTTTACAGGCGGGTGAAATCACCCGATTTTGTTTTTGGCGGGCGAGACGCCCATTGGAATGAATGGGCGTGCAGGAGGCTTGGCGGGTGAGTCTGCCCTTTACAAGGCGTGTGACACCCGCCAAAAGCGTGTCAGTTGAGAGCTATGGTAGATGAACACATTTTCAAACAGACTTTTACCTGTACTTTTTTCAATTTCCTAAAATCAACTATCACTTATAAACCTTTATACTTTTTACTTTCTTTATACACACACACTCAAATCATGTTAAACTAACATTTTTTAAATGAAATATATAGACTACATATATTCAAACAAAATTGCATGCAAACACAATCTATGTTTAAACCTTTATAAAAATATTTATACAATTTCATATTTTTTGTTTTTATTTATTTATTTACTTAATTACTTTAAATTAGACATGACATTGAGGCGCTATTACCTAGAACAGTTTACTTACAGAAATAGTAGTATTCACTAATATATTATAAATTTCACAAGACATAGTAAAGATATTTTTTTTTGCTACAGTTAGTCATTCAATACAATTTGTTCATTAAGAACTTATCATATGTACTGAACTGATGCAATGTATCTTATGTAAATAAATTAGTTTAATGGTTTTACAGAAGGCACTGAGGGTTTCAATTAAAAAAATCAATATCTAAATTAAAAACAGTGCTATATACAAACAAAGTTACTAATTTGAAGCTTTTACAATTGCAGTGAAGACCAGTTTCCTGAAAAGAAGCAGCCGAATTCGAAGAAGAAAGAAAAACTAAGAAGTTACCTGTTAATTTTAAAAAAAGGAAGTACAATATCACCATAATATTTATATTATTAATCAAATATACTATAACATTAATACGAGCTATTTTGGTTTCTTAAAATAGAGATTTTGTACCATTTTGTCCAAAAATTTCCATGTCTTAAACAGCGATTTACAGCCAGAATGGCCCACAAATTTCTATTTTTGGACACACAAATTAGCCAACTGAACCACTACAATTTTCATATTATAGAACAAACAACTGTTTTAATTGTATACATTAGATTTACTATTTGTACTTTTCCACACCACTAGCTTACTTTTTTTTTGTCATCTGAACCCCAGTTTAGTAACACATAAATTCAAGAATACCTATCCCTACTAGTTTTAGTTCCCAATGCACAATCACACACCATTACATGCATCTTTATCATCTTACTCAAACACTCATGCACACAGCACACATACATTTCAGAACACCCCAACCCATATCTTCTTTATTTTTTTCAACAGACCCTAAAGAATGCCTACCAAAAGACAACTCCGTAGAAAGCAACGCAAAATTAGAGCAAATGAAAATAAAGGTGTCCAACATAAGCATCCATCTCTAGCAGAATTTGTAAAAAAAGTTGAAACAAAACAGCTAATACAATCATTTAGTGAAACACACGAAGTTTCAAGTACAACAACTTCGCTTCCTCTATCAAAATGTAAAACAAACCAAAAAACTATTAACAGAAAATCAGCTATCAGTGCAGATAAAACTACTTCTTCAAATTTTAATATAGTGTAAAGTAAGCATACCAAGAAAAGTATTTTAGCCAAAATATACCGTCACAAAGTCCTTCAAAATCTTATAAAAACAGGAGAGAAATCAGGTTCAAAGCTTAAAACCTATCGTAGGAAATGAATCTTAGAAGCATTGATGGACAGTGCAATTCTTCTCAAAAGAAATGTATTTATTTTACTGTTAAACAAAATGAAACCACTAACAAAACTAATAACTAAATTACAAAAAAGACTTTTCAATAAGCGAAATGTCAACAGAAAGAACTTCTTAAGTATCTGCGGAGGTGAATGGAATCACACTACGAGCACAGAACCATATTTTAATGAAGAAGCGTACAAACAAAAGCAAACAAATACAATTGCCATAAATAGCAGTGGTCGAGGTTATGAAAAAGTGAATAATACCATAATGGAACAAGAAGTACTCCTTACAAAAATATGCCCTGAAAACTTAGAATTACCCCTCCATTCAACTGAATCAGAACGTCTAGTGTACAAATGGCCATGCACGTCAATGTGTAACATTCCCAAACAATGTTTCAAATCTTTACACCAATTCCTCAATAAATATGTAAAAAGCAAAGACAAAATCAAAATTAAATTACTGCAAAATATAGATACCTGTCCAGTGCGCAAGTACACAGGACTACAAGGACATTCATTGGCCTGCATTACAGGACCTACTTGTAAAACCACTTTCCATGATATCAAAAGGATATCAACACATCATTCAACTATAAGAAATCTAGTCTATAAACTGTACTATGCTAAAAGTCCTGCTTTAGCACTAGCAAAGTTAAATAACATCCTTCTACATGGTACAGCAAAAGACCTACTTGAAGAAATTCACTATATCGAGAAAAAATATTTTGGAAGTGAAAGCCATTTACAGAATGAAATAGCTTTAAACCAATTAAGCAACAATTCTACACATGGCAACCTTTTGCTAAACACATACAAAAAAGAAATACTAAAATTTAAAAGTACATCAGCTGAAGTACCAAACCATGTATGTGTATGTTGCCGTAGAATTTTTTATAAAAGTAACACAAAAACTGTGGACCTATCATACAAAATAGAAGACAATGAAGATTCTAAATGGTTTGAATTAGCTCTCTACCTTGTAGCAGAAAACCAATATGAAATAACTGAGCCCTTAATACTTTGCAGTTATTGCACTACAAAACTTGACAACAACCAAACTCCTTCACGTTCTATCACAAATAATTTGGAATTATACCCAGTACCAAAACCTCTACAACAACTTAATTTATATGGGAGCATCATAATTCAAACAGTACACCCATTTCAAGCAATAATACGCCTTCAACCAAAAACAGCAAAATTACCTCCCTCTGAATTGATAAAAGGCATTAGTGGAAAAGTAGTTTATTTACCATTAAATCTAAAAGACAATGCGCATACTCTAGGAGTGCAATGTCCAATGCAGCAATCTTTAATTATATTAGTAAATGGAGCAACTACAAAAGACAAAAAAATATGGCAACAGCTGGTAGATTTATATAAAGTTAGACAAGCCTTCCAATATCTTAAAGAGAATAATGAATATTACAAAGAAATTAATATTGAAGAAAACTTGAATGATACAACTGAAATAATTCAAGAAACACAAGAAGCTGGTCAATTTGAGCTACTAGATCCTGCTACAATATCAAATACTTTAGACCATTATACAGGTCATCCTTTGCACTGTAATGACACCGTACAAGATGTACTAGAAACTTACCAAATGCGTCAAACAAAAGGATCGCCAATCAGTATATGGGAAAAAAGTATAGAAGCAGGTGCTTTTCCTCTACTCTTTCCTAGTGGCAAAGGAGGAAGGTATGATGATAGACCTATTCAAATATCAGCTTCAGAATACCGCTCATTACGGATGTATTCTGAAGATCCCAGATTTAGACAAAATGTGGAATACATATTCCACCTACTCTTTGAAAGTGAACTAGCAACTTTATGTTACAGAGTTGCACTCATATTAAAATCAGGATCACACTTTCAAAATATGACAGCTACACAATTATTAGAGAAAGTGCAACAAAAGGATGAGGTTTTACAATCAAATATTACAAATCTATTAGCAAATATGCGTGGTACTAAAGAGTACTGGTTTCAACGTCATGGAGATGTACGTTGTATGATCAGAAACCTTGGCCCACCCACTTGGTTTGTTACACTAAGTTGTGCAGAATATGCATGGGAATATTTACATGATTTCCTACGCTTATCAAATAAAAACAAAACAAACATAGATATTCTAACACCTGGAGAACTTTGTTCTTTGGATCCTGTTAATGTTTCAAGATATTTTCACCATCGCTAAATTGCTATGCTACATTTTATTTGTAATAAAACTGTTCCTCCCCTTGGAGAAGTGCAACACTTCTTTTGGAGAAAAGAATACCAAGCCAGAGGAGCACCACATATCCACATGGTTTTATGGATTAAAGATGCTCCTAAATTTGGTCAAGACAGTGATGCCACTGTTTTACAGTTTATTGAAAAATATGTCACTTGTGAAATTACATCAGAAGCCACAAATAGTGATCTCCGTGCACACATTTTACAATTTCAAAGACACAAATGTGGAAAATATTGTCGTCGCAAATACAAAAGCAAAGGCAAATACTACACCAAATGCCAATTTGGTTTCCCTAGACCAGTTACAAATACAGGTCAATTAAACAACCTCATGTCTTCAGTTAGACCTAGTGTTAAAGGTAAGTCACCTAAAAATACATATTACATAAAAAGTAAAGAAGAAGAAAAATATATCAATGATTATAATGCAATCATTGCCCACTTATGGAATGCAAACATAGATGTGCAGTACATTGCAGACAATTCTACTGCAGTTGCACAATATGTCACAGCATACTTAACCTAAGCAGACAAGACAGAGCTCCAAGACCTCTGGAATGACCTGTCATCAGATAAAACAGTATCTCAGAAATTATACAGCTTGGGCAGAAAAATGCTCACCCATAGAGAATGTGGATCTTATGAAGCAGCTGATCATTTAACTGGTACTTCATTGTATGGTAAATGTGAAAATATAGTATGGCTAAGTCTTGGTCCAGCAAAATCTAGAAAAAGAGTTCTAAAATCATATGAAGATATAGAAACAATAGCCAAACATGATCCCAACAGCCAAGACATTTTAAAAAACAATTTATTGGACACATACTACCCAAACAGAAGTAATACTTTGGAAAACATGTGTCTATACCAAATAGCCCAAAACTACACATACAAAAATAATATGAAACCTGATGAAAAAAAGGTAAATATAGAGTGACAGACTGTGAAGGCAGCTTAGTTAAACTCACTAAACCAAATTTAATTAATCATATCAAATTGTCATTGAAGACTCCTCAACATAAAGAAGTATATTACATGTCCCTGCTACAACTCTTCAAACCATCGAGAAAAGAAGAACAATTACTAGATAACTATGACTCATATGAGGATGCTTTCAAAGCAAATGAAAGCACTATAACTGATGTAAACTTTACACAGTACAAAACAATGTTGCACAATGAACAGCAACATGAAGAAGAACGCCAAGCCCAACTAGATAAGGATACTCCTGACAGTAGTCAACCTTCTGTAACAGGAAGCCAAGAACCACTGGGAGAACCATTAATAACAAATGAGGCAGAATTAGCTATGATAGAAATAGAAAATACCATGTGTCAGTATGAACATAAGAAGACTTAACTATACTACAAATCAAAACTAAACAATGCGCAAAGTAGCATTTTTCAAGAAGTAACAAAACAAATTGCACATGGTGTAAAACATGAAAATAAAGAATGTTCCTGCCATAATTATAAACCTATACTACTGTACGTCAGTGGTGAAGCTGGTTCTGGCAAAACATTCCTAATCAAAATCATTAGTAAGTTCCTTCAACAATTGACAATTGACAAACAACAAACTGTCAGCTGTTGTCACTGCCCCCACAGGTTTAGCTGCCTACAACATAGGTGGTGTTACATTACACCGATTACTACTATTACCAGTAGAACACCAGAACAAATTAGACTATTACAAACTTTCTGCAGAAGCTGCAATGGAATTACGCAGAGTATTGAAACAAATGAAAATGCTACTAATAGATGAAGTGAGCATGGTCTCCAACCTGATGTTAGCTTTGATTCACCTCAGATTACAAGAAGTACTCAAAACAGACTATGAAGAGCTCTTTGCAGGAAAACACATTATTGTTTTTGGAGATCTGCTTCAATTAACACCAGTAAAAGGTGAACCGATTTTTAAAACATTAGGGCACAAACTCTGCCGTAACACTGTTGGCAGCATCGGAAATGTCAACCTTTGGCAACATTTCCAATACAGAGAATTAACAGAAAACATGCGCCAATCTGCAGATCTAACTTATGCCAACATTTTAAAAAGTTTGAGAGTTGGTATACTTTCTAAAGAAGCAGAGGCAACATTGAAAACCCGGCACATTAATGCACTTTATGGCGATAATGCATGTGCTACAGATGTTATGGAACAATTAGCCCACAAAAATGTCAATTGTATGGCCTTAATGCCAACTCTTGCAAGCTGTCTCAAATTCAATGAAATAATGTTAAGTAAAGAAATGCAACCAATAATGGAAATTAGCGCCACAGACAAACTAGATGTACATGGTATGACACTACCCATGTGTGACCAAGCCACAACAAGACTAAATAATTTAGAAAAATCAATCTCAAACACAGCAGGCTTAGAAAAGATGTTAAAATTATCCTTAAATTGCAGAGTAATGCTTAAACGTAACCTTGACGTGGACCAAGGACTAGTTAATGGAGCACTGGGTACAGTTGTTGGCTTTCAAACATACCCACGTGACAACAAAATTCAGTTTGTCAATATACTCTTTGACAAACTTTCAGAAGTAAAACGGATAGGACGCTCAACAGCTAGATTCCTTCTCTTCAAAGATATGTATGTACGCAGAGAACAATTTTCTCTAACTCTTGCATACGCAGTCATGATTCATAAATCACAAGGTCTTACCCTAGACAAAGCATTGATAGATATTGGTAACACAGTCTTTAAAGAAGGCATGAGCTACGTAGCACTATCACGCTTACGTACACTTGACGGTCTATTTCTAATCAACTTTGATGCAAGTAAAGTAAACGCTGATATTCCTTGCATTTTAGAATATAATAGACTTCGCTCACTATACACTCCCCATCTAAACACATATTCTGTTCCACAAAAACTAAAACGTTGTAAAAGAAAACTAAATCAAACAGAAATGCAACAGGACGTCACTGCAAATCCTCCAAAGAGAGTAAAATAAACTAATACTTCATCAAGTACCACAAACAAAAAAGAATCAATTAGAGAAAGTAAACCAGTTACTTCTTTAAAGAGGGAAGACAAACTCCAAAAAAAGCTGTTAGATACAGAACTACCTGGACCATTTAAATTCTCAAATATAGTTGGTGTAAGTTGCTATGCAAATGTAGCAATGAATATTCTATTTCAATTACCACCAATTGTTGACAACATTTACTTATACAGTACAGACCCATTGTGTTTGCAAATGTTAGTACTTCACAGAAATGCAGCAAACAATTCTGACAACACATATACAGGGTAATTCATAGAATTTCGCAGAAAAGTGTCGCAAGCGGCTGGCGCAGAGTGTCCGCGTGCGATTGTCTGCGCCAGGCACGTGCGCTAAAACCGATTTCCGCGCACAGCGTATTCATGGATTTTAGGCTCCCAAACCAGCCGTGGCGCAGAGTATCGCAGCGACCCTGCAGCAGCGCCAGTAACGCCCCCAAGAACGCCCTCGCACAAGAAAAAGCCATCAAAATCGCTAAATATTCGCAAAGGGCTGCGCTAACCCTGGACCAGTCTACAGGGCTGCCAAACAAGGAACGCAAAGCGGGTAACGTGCATATCAGGGGTACGCGTGAAGTTATACACGCGATTAGCCAGGGTACATGTATTACAGGGGTACGCGGGAAGTTCTACACGCGATTGGCCAGGGTACGTGTATTACAGGGGTACGCGTGAAGTTTAACACGCGATTAGCCAGGGCACATGTATCACAGGGGTACGCAGGAATTATCACACGCGATTTGGCTGGGTACGTGTATTACAGGGGTACACGGGAAGTTCTACACGCGATTTGGCTGGGTACGTGTATTACAGGGGTGCGCGGGAATTCTCACATGCGATTTGGCCAGGTACGTGTATTACAGGGGTGCGCGGGAATTATCACACGCGATTTGGCTTGGTACGTGTATTACAGGGGTGCGTGGGAAGTTCTACACTCGATTGGCCAGGGTACGTGTATTACAGGGGTACGTGGGAATTATCACACGCGATTTGGCTGGGTACGTGTATTACAGGGGTACACGGGAAGTTCTACACGCGATTCGGCTGGGTACGTGTATTACAGGGGTGCGCGGGAATTCTCACATGCGATTTGGCCAGGTACGTGTATTACAGGGGTGTGCGGGAATTATCACACGCAATTAGGCTGGGTGGGTCCTCACAGGTGTTCCCTGTACACCCTCCACGGCCCCTGCAGGCAGCCCACAAAACAGGGGACTACCCTGCACACCTGCTCATGTCCCCCTGCACTCCCACCCCCCAGCAGTGCAGGGGCAGCCTCCACCAGGCCCCCACCCATGTCCCCTATCACCCCCACCCCCCAGCCACCAGGGGCACCCTCCACCAGGCCCCCATCCATGTCTCCCACCACCCCCACCCCCCAGCATCCAGGGGCACCCTCCACCAGGCCCCCACCCATGTCTCCCACCACCCCCACCCCCCAGCAGTGCAGGGGCAGCCTCCACCAGGCCCCCATCCATGTCCCCTATCACCCCCACCCCCCAGCCACCAGGCGCACCCTCCACCAGGCCCCCACCCATGTCCCCTATCACCCCCACCCCCCAGCAGTGCAGGGGCACCCTCCACCAGGCCCCCACCCATGTCCCCTATCACCCCCACCCCCCAGCCACCAGGGGCACCCTCCACCAGGCCCCCACTCATGTCTCCCACCACCCCCACCCCCCAGCCACCAGGGGCACCCTCCACCAGGCCCACACTCATGTCTCCCACCACCCCCACCCCCCAGCAGTGCAGGGGCAGCCTCCACCAGGCCCCCATCCATGTCCCCTATCACCCCCACCCCCCAGCCACCAGGGGCACCCTCCACCAGGCCCCCACCCATGTCCCCTATCACCCCCACCCCCCAGCCACTAGGGGCACCCTCCACCAGGCCCCCACTCATGTCCCCTATCACCCCTACCCCCCAGCAGTGCAGGGGCAGCCTCCACCAGGCCCCCACCCATGTCCCCTATCACCCCCACCCCCCAGCAGTGCAGGGGCACCCTCCACCAGGCCCCCACCCATGTCTCCCACCACCCCCACCCCCCAGCATCCAGGGGCACCCTCCACCAGGCCCCCACCCATGTCCCCTATCATCCCCACCCCCCAGCAGTGCAGGGGCACCCGCCACCAGGCCCCCACTCATGTCCCCTATCACCCCCACCCCCCAGCAGTGCAGGGGCACCCTCCACCAGGCCCCCACCCATGTCCCCTATCACCCCCACCCCCCAGCCACCAGGGGCACCCTCCACCAGGCCCCCACTCATGTCTCCCACCACCCCCACCCCCCAGCAGTGCAGGGGCAGCCTCCACCAGGCCCCCATCCATGTCCCCTATCACCCCCACCCCCCAGCCACCAGGGGCACCCTCCACCAGGCCCCCACCCATGTCCCCTATCACTCCCACCCCCCAGCCACCAGGGCCACCCTCCACCAGGCCCCCACTCATGTCTCCCACCACCCCCACCCCCCAGCAGTGCAGGGGCACCCTCCACCAGGCCCCCACTCATGTCCCCTATCACCCCCACCCCCCAGCAGTGCAGGGGCACCCCCCACCAGGCCCCCACCCATGTCCCCTATCACCCCCACCCCCCAGCAGTGCAGGGGCACCCTCCACCAGGCCCCCACTCATGTCCCCTATCACCCCCACCCCCCAGCAGTGCAGGGGCACCCTCCACCAGGCCCCCACTCATGTCCCCTATCAACCCCACCCCCCCGCCACCAGGCGCACCCTCCACCAGGCCCCCATCCATGTCTCCCACCACCCCCACCCCCCAGCAGTGCAGGGGCACCCTCCACCAGGCCCCCACCCATGTCCCCTATCACCCCCACCCCCCAGCAGTGCAGGGGCACCCTCCACCAGGCCCCCACTCATGTCCCCTATCACCCCCACCCCCCAGCAGTGCAGGGGCACCCTCCACCAGGCCCCCACCCATGTCCCCTATCACCCCCACCCCCCAGCCACCAGGGGCACCCTCCACCAGGCCCCCATCCATGTCCCCTATCACCCCCACCCCCCAGCCACCAGGGGCACCCTCCACCAGGCCCCCACTCATGTCTCCCACCACCCCCACCCCCAGCAGTGCAGGGGCAGCCTCCACCAGGCCCCCATCCATGTCCCCTATCACCCCCACCCCCCAGCCACCAGGGGCACCCTCCACCAGGCCCCCACCCATGTCCCCTATCACCCCCACCCCCCAGCAGTGCAGGGGCACCCTCCACCAGGCCCCCACTCATGTCTCCCACCACCCCCACCCCCCAGCAGTGCAGGGGCAGCAGGCAGTCAGGCAGCAGCAGGTGGGAGCGTGCTCGGGGCTCTGGGGGGCAGTAGTTCGGCCTTCCGGGCAGGAGCGTGGTATTCCGTGTGCGTACGCGTGGCCAGCTTGGTACGGAGTGATTTGGCACGTGAAAATCCTGCACGTCAGCGTGAAAACCGAGGAAAGGCCCTCAGCGCGTAAGCGCGTCTGTGACGTGACCCGCACGGGTGTTTCCCACACAGCACGTGATGACAGAGCACACGTGGAAAGACTGCACGTCAGAGTGTAATCGCGTGTGATTGGTGGAAATGGCCCTACACGCAGAAGTGACAAAGCGTGTGATTGGTGGAAATGGCCCTACACGCAGAAGTGACAAAGCGTGTGATTGGTGGAAATGGCCCTACACGCAGAAGTGACAAAGCATGTAATTGGTGGAAATGGCCCTAGCGCGTACACGCCGCGTAAGTGACGCTGGACGTGTGGGCCTGTATAAAAGGTACGTGTAGAACACGTTTTCCTTGTACGTGCTTTTCGTGGAGAGCGAGTGGGTGAATTCTGTACTTCTTGTCGTTTCACACGCGATTTACTTCACGGCGTTTCAAGTTCGTATTCCCTGTTACCTCTGACAGCTTTTTCTCTTTTTTCGCTTTTACTGGTTTACCTGGGCCTGTTCCCTCAAACAGTGTTCCCTTCTAGTGTTGTCCTGTCTCCTCAGACAGCGTACAAATCTTCTTTTGGCGGGGGTGTTGCCAACCAAACGTGCTCCTTTTACACGCTCGTTTACCAGGCAGACGGTGAGTCACGCACGTATCTAACATCTGTGCTTGCCCCGTGTGTAGCCTACCCCTTCATAGGTCATTCTAGGCTGCGTGTGACACGCATACGTTAATTCTTGTGTTACTGGGTGCCACAGCGTAGTGCAGGTTTTTCTTTCTGCACACGTGGTCTAGGAGGGGTTGCGTGCACGTCATCTCCCTTTTTTGGGGCTCCTGTGCGTAGCGTGACCCGTCATCTTTCCCCAGGGGTTACAATCAGCCTTGCAAGAGCACTAGGGTACAATTACCATCTGGTACCCAACCCCTTTGACCCCCAATTGCCCAGGACAATAGTTTACAGCCACTCCCATACGCACATTTACATCAGTGCCATGGCTGGGAGGCGAGGATTCCGTAAGGGTGGCAAAGGTGGAAGAGCCACAAGTGGTGGCCATGGTGGATCCGGTAGGGGACGTGGTCGTTACTTGCAGGGTGAGCCTATCCCCCCATGTGTGGAGGTCCAGTCAAGGGCACCCATAATCCCCCCCCCCCTCCCGTTGAGGCTGATGTGGCTGACACCATCCATGCTCAGCCCTTGTTGGACCAGCCCATTGTGGCACCAGATCTGGCTGACTCCATGGCTGACTTCCAGGTCAGCAGGCCTAGGACACGTGCGCTGGTGCACGTTGATGTCACCATGCCACGTGCATCTGGGCCAGCAAGGTCATCTGCTGCACCAAGGAGGCAGGGCGGAGAGGCTGCAGGGGCAGCTGCGGCTCCATCCACCCCAGCCCTCACACACCCAGCCAGGACAGTGTCGGTCCTAGTCCATGCTGCTGACATTCCCCCTGACACCATCACACTAGAGCCAATGCCTGCACCAACTCCCATGCTGAGTGTGCAATCCCACACTCCTGATACAGAGTCCACCAGGGCTCCTGCCCCTAGTGTCCAGAGCGGCGCAGGACACTCAGGATCACCACCACCTTCCAAGCGGAAGAGGAAGAGTGCTCGTCCGGCACAGGCTGATGCC
Source organism: Ambystoma mexicanum (assembly GCF_040938575.1). Lineage (NCBI taxonomy): Eukaryota > Metazoa > Chordata > Amphibia > Caudata > Ambystomatidae > Ambystoma > Ambystoma mexicanum. Next base: position 83,481,914 of record NC_090941.1, read on the forward strand.
CCAGACACGGCTACACAGTCCGGCCCGTCCAGGAAGCCCAGCTTCACGGATGACGAACTGAATGCACTTGTCGAGTATGTGTCCGGACATGACAACGAGATGGTCATTGTTGCAGGATCCAAGACCACACCTGCACAACGCCAGGCACACTGGCAGACCGTTGCGGACATCGTAAGTGCCCTTGGAATCGTGAGGCGCACAGCCAATGATTGCTATAAGCGCTGGAATGACCTAAAGCGCAGGGCAAAGAGTAAGCTGGCCTCAAGTCATGCCGCAACTCTAGTGACTGGAGGTGGGTCTCCAGTAGTAGACATGGAACTCACTCCACATGAGTCAGTCGCTGGGACCTACGTCACGGAGGAACAAATCCAAGGCGTGGGAGATCTGGCTGATTACGAGGCATTGTCCGGTGAGTGCACATGCATGTGTGTGTCATCCATGTGCATGGTGTGTGTGTGAGGGCTTCTGTTTGTGTGCCAGGTGAGAGTGTGTGCGCCTGAGTCGTATGGGTCAGCCATGTGCTTCATGCAATACTTCCTGCGCAGCTGCATTTGGCCATAGCAGTATCCCTTCTGCCAACAGTAGACATCTAGCCCAACTGCACGCCAGTTGCCCTTGAAGTGTCACCTTGCCACAACATAGTTGCTTATTTTTCACTGTTCATTCAGTCAGATTGTTTGCATTCCCCCACTTTTACTAGGCATGTCGCTGTCCACTAGTCACATGTCTGACATGGCTATGGTAAAGTGGAGTGACTTTGTTACCTGGATATCATTTGTACACACATGTCCCTGTGCAATTGGACCATTTCAGACTGGCAGCTCCAGGTGAAAAATCAGACCTGTTAGGATTAGAAAAGCGATTACATGCAGGAACTGGACTGAATGAATAGGTGCTGCCCTCCTCTCCATCTTCACTCAATAGCAATGGTACATGCCATCTGTGTGATGGCATGTGTGTTTCACCTGGCAATCACAGGCCAATGTGTGATGCCACTGCCAGGCAGCATGCAGAAAATGTGTTCATCTTCCATCTTGGTGTCATCAGTGTGTGCCATTTGCCTGCACTTCATACGCAGTGAGGGTGCATGCATGGGAGGGTTTTAGTCATGTGGGACATGTGTCAATCAAGTACTGGTTCTCTTGCTTCTCAGCCCTCATTGTGTGCCATGGTGCTAATGCCTGTTTCCATTTCTTTGTTTTCATGTCTTTGCAGGGGAAGACGCACCTGATACTGCTGGGGTTGTGGAGATGGTGCAGACCCAGGAGGGGTCCGAGGGCCGACCAACCACCAGTGAGGGACGTGGTGTGGTGGTGGGGGAGAACCCACAAGTGCTGCAGGTCGTGCTCTCAAGGGGTGTCTCTGGCTGCACCTCCCCCGAGCTCTACTCAGGTGTTGATTCGGATGAGACCTACGTGCCGTCGCAAGTGAGTGTTCCAGGGAGGGATTCTGTTCTGTCTCACCCACCTGCACCAGGGTCAGAACCCTCCATGGGGATGTCAGTGTTGGCAGCTACGCCTTTGGTGGTTACGGATGCAGGGTCACACTCCGCGACATCTGATCCTGTTCCTGGGCCAGCAGATCAGAGGGGGAATGCAGTCCTGCAGCCTCAGGCAGTGCCGGCACAGCAAGGCGCAGTTCGCCTTGCCCCAGACAGGTGTGGTGGCCGCCGACGTGGTGGCCGTACGCCACCTGGCAATACCGCATGGGAGCAATCCATTTACGGTATGGCAACCCAACAGGCTGCATCATCCGAGATGATGGCTCAGGCCATGGATAGGGTGGCCACTTCCATTGTCCCCCCAGAAAGGCTGATGGAGCGACTAGAGCAGGCAACCGACTCCATCTGCCAGTCACACAGGGAGGACATGTTGGGGTCCAACAGGGAAAGGCGGGCGGCACTGGCGACTCTGCAGGAGGCCATCTCCATTGAGTCCCAGGGCCACAGGGAAGCCCTGAGGCAGGAGCTCCTTCACATCAGGACGACTCTTGTTGAGCTTGAGGCTTCAACACACCAAAGGACAGAACAGCAGCTGGAGTGTCTCACCCGTACGCTCTCAGCTGAGATGCAGGCAACGAGGGCGGAGGTCCGGGCATCCCGTGAGTTGTTGCATGGGGACCTCCGCACACTCATCCTCCAGAACCAGACCTACCACACCCGCATGCTTGCAGCCATGGAGGACCAGACTAGGGCCTTGCGTGGGCTGCCTCCCATAGTGCAACCACCTCCGGATGCAGCTGCACAGGGTGACAATAGCGACAGCAGTGATACTCCCACAACAGGGTAGCCGTGTGGGCCATGAGCCCATGGAGGTGTTTTATTTTCCCAGGATCCACGCAGGTGGGTTCTGGTGTGCATCCTGTCCTCGGACCTCCTGTGTGGCCTCCCCAACCCCCCCGGGCCCATCAATGGCCATTTTTGATTGTTTCTTATTTTTAATTTTATTTTTATTTATTTTATTCCCTATTTTTTTGGGACGATTTGTTGGCTTCCGTGGTTCCTGTGGGCATACGCTGCATTGTGGCTGGGCACATGCAGGCTTGTAATGTATTTGGTTCAGATGCTTGGGTTTGAGTCACACACACCCCTCCTGCTTCCCGTTTCCATGGGCTTGCAAAGGGTGTGCCCAAGTGACAGTGAATTACACAGTGACGTTGGACTCCCATGAGCTGTGTGGGCAGTCTGTAGTCAATACTGTGTATATAATAAACAAAAAATCAGGATGACGAGATCCAGACCAAGTTCTGTGTGTGTGTGTTTATTCGCATCAACACAGAAAGTTTTTCAAGTAATCAAAACAATTTATTTTACAGATCTTTCGATAAGCACGAAAGGTACAATGTGAACGGACAAGGTTTAGTGATGAGAAGTGATAACACATATGTGTGTAGACCTCGCAACTGCAGAGGCCGAAAACTCCACTCAAAAAACAGATTTCCCACAGTTGGAAAGGGTAACAACCCTAGTAGGCAGGGAAAGGTGTGCTCTTAGACTTGCGTCAGTCCAAGGCATGATTAACACATGGTGCACACAACACAATTTACATGAAACGTACACAAGGGGGGTAGAGTTGTGACACAGGGATCGACACAGGGTGTGTTTCGGCCAAAAAAGAGGCTGGAATTGCGCCTGTCTTTGCGCTGGCCTTCGTCAGGAGATGCACCTATAGCGGTGCTGTCCGTAGTGTCTGCTGTTGTGGTAGCCGGAGGCTGTTATGAGGGTCATCCATGACAAATGCAGGATTGACGGTGCACGAATGGCATTTGTTCTGTCGGCTGTCTCGGTGGACGGGCCGATTCGTCTCAGGGTCCCGTGCAACTGGTGTAGGCCGGGGGATAGGTCCTGAATCTCAGTGAGCTCGCAGGTGCTGCGCTGCGTAGTACCGGGACCTCTGAACGCCGTAGTGGTTGTTCAGAGGTCCCGGTACTACAGTATCGCCATGCCGCCCAGCTTCTAGGTCCCGGCTTAGGGTGGACATTCGGTAAATGAAGCTGTCGTGGGTGGACCCGGGATAGTTGGCATATACTGAGGTGATGATTCCCTTGGCATTACATGCTACCTGCACGTTGATGGAATGCCAGTGCTTGCGGTTCCTATAGATGTGCTCAGATGCCCTGGGGGGACGTAGAGCCACATGGGTGCAGTCGATGGCACCTAGCACTTTGGGGAATCGTGCCACACCGTAAAAATCCAGGGCGGCAGCATGCCTTTCTGCAGGTGTTCTGGGCAGGTATATGTGCCTGCGGACTGATGGGCGTGCAGTGATGATGTTCAAGACCTGGTGTAGGCAGCGTGACTGGGTGGCCTGTGACACCCCACCCACTATGGCACTTGTCCGCTGAAATGATCCAGTGGCTAAGAAGTGCAGTACATTGAGGACCTTCTCCAGGGGGCTGAGTGCTTGGGAGCACAGGGTGGGTGATGTGAGGTCATCCTCCCACTCACTCACCAGGTCCAGTATTATGTGTGGTGGAAACCTGTACCTCCCATACACCTGGTCATCAGGCATCCCGAAAAGGCTGGTTCTGGGTGTGAATATTCTGGCCCTGACTATCCTCCTCCTCCTCCTTTGGTAGCCCACTGCCACTGCTGCTAGGAACGGTATGTTCATCCTGGCGTCTGAGCTTGTTATTGTTAAAGTGCGCAAATGTATGCTTTGCGCGTGTTCTAGGCGAGCGTGTGACCCGCGCACCCCTGGAATCCAGTTCCCAGTCCAATAGCGTGTGGAAATTCCCACGCACCACGGGATACAGGTGCGCTGACGTACTTGCGTGTGTAAGTGCCTGCGCACCCATGAAATACACGTACATAGGCCAATCGCGTGTACGCGCACTTTTGTCCAATTACACGCGATGACACTCTGACGTGCAGTATTTCCACGTGTGCTCCGTCATCACGTGCTGAGTGGGGAACACCCGTGCGGGTCACGTCACAGACGCGCTTACGTGCTGAGGGACTCTGGTCCAATAGAATCGCGTATGCGTGCTGACGCGCTTACGCGCTAAGGGCCTTTCCTCGGATTTCACGCTGACGTGCAGGATTTTCACGTGCCAAATCACTCCGTATCAAGCTGGCCACGCGAAAACACACGGAAGACCACGCTCCTGCCCAGAAGGCCGAGTTACTGCCCCCCAGTGCCCCGAGCAGCCTCCCACGTGCCATCTGCTGCTGCCTGCCTGCCTGCCTGCCTGCTGCCACCGTGCCCTGCCATTTGGTGCCTGCACATCAGCCATCTGCAGGGGTCCAGTTGCTGTGTCCACCCCTGCTGGAACTGAAGACTCCCAACTGGGATAACATCGCTCCACAGCCCAGCCCCAGGACCCAGTTGCCCACCCACACCTGCCTCTGGGGTTGCCATGTCGGGCACTTCCACATCTGGCACCAGTGGCAACCCCAGGCCACAGGGGCAGAGGGGCACCAGCTTCACTGCCACCGAAGTTGGTGTCCTGGTGGAGCATGTCCTGGGGCAGTATGATGCCCTCTTTGGATCGTCCCGCGCCAGCAAGGAAGGACGGGAGAGGATCTGGGCCGACTGTGTGGTTGCCATCAACGCGGAGGGGGTGGCAACCCGCAACGTCCTGAAGATCAAGAAGCGCTGGGAGGACTTGAGGTCCAGGACCCTTGTGAAGGCCCGGCGCCTCGTGGAGGGGGGCCGGGGCCGCATGAGTTCCATCCAGATGAGGGTCCTGGAACACGTACGCCCAGCGCTCCACGCCCAGATCCTTGAGAGGGAGGCCCGTCTGGAGTTGAGCGGTAAGTGTCCAAGCATTACTGTGTGAGACAGAGCATGTTGCGGTGTGCTGGTTCTATGATACTTGCCTGTATGTGTGCCATAGGCCATGTATGCATGTATGTGTGCAGGGACATCATGGTAATGCATGTGCGACCAGTGATGTGTGACCCACATGGTTGTTGCATGTGTTCAAATGCCGCATGGGGAGCCCTATGCAGATTTTGAACATGAGAGCATGCCAGTCTCTGTACCTGGACATGGGTGGGGGTGAGGGATGGGTGCTGATGCCAGGTACATATATGGTAGCCATGTCTGTGTGCCTGACCTGCGTGTCTGTGACTTGTGCATGCCATGGATGCATGACACATGTGTGTGACAATGCACAGATTCAGTGAAGCAGCCAAATTACCCTTGTATCTGCTGTGTTTGGTGTGTTTGGGGCCAGATGGATGTGACTGAGGTGAAGTGTGTGCATGTGATAGCCATGAGCCATGATGCATGTGAGTTACATATCATTGAATGTTTCAAGAGTCCATTGGACATGCATGGAAATGTCCATGGCATGCACCATGCCTGTTACTGTGTGTGTTTTGCCTGGACTGACCCATGTGTTGTGGAGGGACATGATGGAAGTGTACTTTGACAGTGGTGCTCATCTGCTATTGCTTCCTGTCTAGGGGACCATTGTACAGTGCCCTGATGCTTGTGTTCTTTGTCTCCCTCTACGCAGCGGCTAATGAAGAAGAGGGCGGAGACGGCGCTGTGGAGCAAGGCGGCGGGGATGCCCCCACGGCTGCAGCGGAAGGGGTGGGTGAGCCCCCACAGGGGCCTGCTACGGTGGGAGACGGTGAGGAGCCATCCAGGTTGGTGGTTTGCACAGAGGAGGAGGAGGCCGCCACTGGGGCACACATGGGGCCTGGTGGGGGCATCCCTGCTGGTGCAAGTGGTGCAGTCCAGGGCCAGGGGCAGGAGGCAGCACAGGTCACCGTGGAGGGGCCTGTGCATGTCGCTGTCCCTGACCCTGTGAGTGCACCACCATGCACCAGCAGGGATGCCCCGTCCCAGGCCCGTCCGCAGGTAGAGGGGATGTCCATGTCACCTGACTCCCCTCCACCTGCGGACGTGGGAACCCCTGGCCGTGTGGAGAAGGTCCTGTTTGGGGTCGCGATGTGCACGGCTGTGATTCGTGATGCCGTGCGTGCTTCCCAGGAGGAGCACGCACGTCATCACGAAGTGCACCGTGCCGACGTGGCCCAATTGGGATCGGCCATGTTCGGGGGTTTCCTGCATGTGTTGGGCAATCTGACGGCCCTGTCCTCCTCTGTGCAGGCTATACACCAGTCGTTCTCCTTGCCGTCTTCCGGCCCAGATGCCACCAGGGCCCCCTGTGGACCTGCCCCGACCAATGCAGCCAGCTCGGTGGGGATCCCATCCCTGCCACAGTTGGGAGTCGGAGGTCCAGCAGGGGTGGACAACACAGCAACTGCACCCCAGCAGATGGAAGATGTGACAGCATCATCGGGCAGGGCACGTGCACGACGGCGTCGGTGGTTTCCATCAGCCTGGATGCCGTCGTGCTGGCAGAGGCAGTGGCGTTGGAGGCAGCAGCAGGCTCAACGTGGGAGGCATCATGGCTCGGGGCCATCAAGATCAGAGGGGCAGGCATCGGCCGGAGGGCAGGGCAACCCTGGGATGGTGGTGTCTTCCGTGTGGGAGCAGTTGGTCCAGCGGATAGGTGCGGAGCGGCAGCGGGCGGAAGAGGAGCGGCTTACCATGGTCAGGGCGGAGTTCTCCATGCGTCGGGCGTTGAGGCGGGCTGAGTGCCTCGAGGAAGCTCGCAGGGAGTTTGAGCTGGACATGTGGTTATCCCTGCGAGACCTCGGGGCCAGGACAGAGTCCCGCCTCCAGGACATCGACATGGAGTTCGATGATGCCCTGGCCAGCAACATCACCGAGTGAGCCGCAGGACTTGCCCGCTGCCTTTGTATGTAGTTATTTAGTTAGTTAGTGTTAGGTTTCCTTTCTTTATTTTTATTTTTTTGGACCGCTCGGACAATGGCCACTTTTTTGTATATATTTTTTTCATTAGGTAGTAGTAGGTTTCATTTATGGTGTTGGGCTCATGGACCCTGGAATATTCGTGTATATAGTTTTCTTTTTGAAGAAACTTTTTTTTTATTAATTATTGTGTTCACCATGAGGAAATGGTTTTTCATTATTTTCCTTCCACATGATATTGCTTTGGACGACATTTGTTTTTGGATTACTTTGTTTTTTTTATTTTTACATTTGTTCTCGGACATGGACCATTTATTTAGTTATCCCCATTGTTGTATGTTTGATTTGTTTACTTATTTTTCATCTTTAATACATGTTTTTTTAACTTTCACTTGTGGTATTTTCTCATTGGTTTCATACATGTCATGATATGGGTTTTGACATTCACTTGCACCCATTGTGTATGTGTGTGTGACGGACATGTGTTCATTCACAGACTTGCCATTGGGGTTGTATCATGTAATTGCATTCAAGACTCTATGCCCTGGCAACAACCTCCGCAGCATATCACATCCATAGAGTCAAACATTTCAACTATGATCTATGGGAAACTTTTAATGTCCGCTAACAATGTGAGTGTTCTTAGAACACTTTGAACTTGCCAGCGAACAATACGGACACCGTTTTCAGGACACCCCCTACGAACATTTCAGAACAACGCGATAGTTCTTAGAACACTTTCAACTTAACAACAAACAATATGGACAGCGTCCTAAGGACACCCCCTACGAACATTCCAGGACACCGGGAGTGTTCTTAGAAGCGTCTTCAGAACACCACCATCTTGTTTATTTGCGAACATTTCAGGACACCGCGAGTGTTCTTAGGACACATTCAACTTGACAAAGAACAATACGGACAGCGTCCCCAGGACACCCCCTACGAACACTCCCCGGACACCGGGAGTGTTCTTAGAAGCGTCTTCAGAACACCACCATCTTGTTTATTTGCGAACATTTCAGGACACCGCGAGTGTTCTTAGGACACATTCAACTTGACAAAGAACAATACGGACAGCGTCCTCAGGACACCCCCTACGAACACTCCCCGGACACCGCGAGTGTTCTTAGAAACGTCTTCAGAACACCCCCATTTTGTTTATTTGCGAACATTTCAGGACACCGCGAGTGTTCTTAGGACACATTCAACTTGACAGAGAACAATACGCACAGCGTCCTCAGGACACCCCCTACGAACACTCCCCGGACACCGCGAGTGTTCTTAGAAGCGTCTTCAGAACACCACCATCTTGTTTATTTGCGAACATTTCAGTACACCGCGAGTGTTCTTAGGACACATTCAACTTGACAGAGAAAAATACGGACAGCGTCCTCAGGACACCCCCTACGAACACTCCCCGGACACCGCGAGTGTTCTTAGAAGCATCTTCAGAACACCCCCATTTTTTTTATTTGCGAACATTTCAGGACACCGCAAGTGTTCTTAGGACACATTCAACTTGACAGAGAACAATACGGACAGCGTCCTCAGGACACTCCCTACGAACACTCCCCAGACACCGCGAGTGTTCTTAGAAGCGTCTTCAGAACACCCCCATTTTGTTTATTTGCGAACATTTCAGGACACCGCGAGTGTTCTTAGAACACATTCAACTTGACAGAGAACAATACGGACAGCGTCCTCAGAACACCCCCTACAAACATTTCAGGACACGGGGAGTGTTCTCAAAAACGTCTTCAGAACACCCCCATTTTGTTTATTTGCGAACATTTCAGGACACCGCGCGTGTTCTTAGAACACATTCAACTTGACAGAGAACAATACGGACAGCGTCCTCAGGACACCCCCTACGAACACTCCCCGGACACCGCAAGTGTTCTTAGAACAGTTTCACTTTGCTTGCGAACAAAACCGACACATATTGACTCCTTAGAACACCCCCTAGTCAGTTTATTTAGAGCATTTCAGAACACCCGTGATGGCCGCAAACAAATCGAACACAAAAAGAACGTCTAACACATAAAAAACACAACTTTCATCCTATCTCATACACTCCCACCCTCCCCAAACACTCCTACACACCAACACACTCTACAAAATACACATTTTGAACAAAGTTTCACCGCGCTGTCCGGGGACGTCTGCGAATCCAAGATGGCGGGCGCTACCGAAAAATCTGACACGCTTCACGCTCCACGCCGTCCAATCAGCGAACACTTTGCATGTCCGCGAACATCACGCAAGACGATTGGCCAATCAGGACACTTTCCGCGGAGCGAACAGGGAAGTGTGTCCGCAAACCGAACACAGATATCACTAATTTTTTTTTACCTACTTTTTGGTCATTTTAAAAAAAACTACTGGACGGATTTTCACCAAATTTGCAAAAGCATGCTTTCGGGACCAAGCCGCTGCTCCTGGTCCAAATTTGGTGGAAATCCGTCCAGCGGTTTGGGCTGTAGGCGCGAGCAAAATTTTTTTCCCATTCACTCTATGGAGAGTTAGTATAATGTATACAAATATGAGCATATAGAGGGAAGGTAGAGTAATAAAAATAAAACTATGAGAAAGTGCTGATAACCATAATGATTATCTTCATGCACAGAAAGGATTGCTCTCTTTCAAGCCTGTATCTTCCGCTATGTATATGTTTCATATGATGTGACTGGACCCTAAGTCTACAAATATAGTACCTTTTCAATTTTTACTTCCTGACTGTTACTGAAGAAAACTATGTGGCATTGATATGTCAGTAAAGGATAAAAAGGGAGAGGCAGCCATGTGATGTCATCAGTGATGTCATCAATGACATTTGTGATGTCATCTTTGATGTCCTGGGTGTTAGTGTTAGCAGTGCACGGTGGCGCGAGTTATGGTTGCTTATGTTACCATGACTGCCGAATTTCAGGGGTTTTTCGGTTTTACTTTGAGCCATAACGTCCCTTTAACAAAGTTTTTTCACTGAATTTCCTAGGTTTTTAGTAGCGCAACTTAACCATAACGTCCCTTTAACAAAGTTTTTTCACTGAATTTCATAGGTTTTTAGTGCACAACTTAACCATAATATCCCTGACTTCATATACATGTAACATAGAACATACTAACCCCCTCATAGTGATTTACATGTCCGCGGACTACCGCCATGTCCGCGGACACATCGAAAATCTGAGCGTGGTGAATGTAAATTTAAATAGTGTGCCCCATTTCCCCTTTGAAGTTGGCTCTGAAAAGAGCCGTTTTTGTTTTTACAGATGCTTGACAGACACCTGTTATTTTGTATTTTTTTTCTTGTTTTTTTTTCTTACTTTACTCCTAAAATATTCACATAACCTTCCCCAAAGCAACCCTTACATTCCAAAATAGAAAGGCATTTCCCGTAAAAGATAAAGAAATGCCATTTTCTTTAAAATTAACAGCATTACTGGCATCAATATTCTCATTGTTACAGAAGAACATACCAGCTCTAAGCATGAAGGCACACATGCCTCGGTTGATGACACACCTAGCAATATTTTGCTGAGGACAAAAAACTGAACTATTTTCCCATATTGCCCTAGGTTGTAATCCAGAAAAAATTACTTTTGCATTTGGAAGGATCTTCATTACTGCTTGAACCAAGCGTTCCAAATCAGCCAACAAAGTAGGGGCACTGACATTGCCCAAATGGAAAGCACCATAGTGCAAAACTACCACATGCGGACTGTTCATCGTGGCCATATCCTCACAAACTTGTACAATTCCCTGTACATTGCAATCAGGCACACTGCTCCACACCACCTCCACTCCTTTCACATCAAAGTTCTTTGCAACATGCCTGCATTCAGCGTACTGCTGTAAACCATGCACAAACATATCTCCGAGCACCAACACCCTGACTTTCTCCACTTCTGCCATCTTCACCACACACAGTCTCTTTCAACACAAATCCACAACCTCGACATCTGATTGGCTGATCCGTACAGTCTTCTTTCCATGTTGGATTTCCTGGAAAAACCCGGATGTAGCACGCCCTGTCCACGAACAGCCGCGGTGTCCGCGGACGGCGTCCACTTTACTCTCTGTGCCATTCCCTCATTGCATACAGCTAAGCAATCACACAATACGAATAACGTCCTCAGAACAACCCCATTTTGTGAACTTTCGAACATTTCAGGACAATTATTATTTCATTATTCAACATATTAACATTACACATATTATACTTTCATCTTGTACTCTGCACACAATGCTATGTTTCTCCATTAGTAGCTCAGTATACTAGATAGAATCCCATAATACAATGCTATTTATATCAATGCATCGTTCAAAGCACTACTAACGGTATGATATTTATTGCAATATCCTTGACACTTTTTTCGCAACATTATAATAAAAATCCCTAGTACACAAATTCCATGAAAAGTACATACACACGTGATGTCATCAGTGATTTCATCAATGAAATTTGCGATGTCATCTTTGATGTCCTGGGTGTTAGTCTTAGCAGTGCACGGTGGTGGCGCCAGTTATTTTTCAAAGCTTACCATAACTTGCAATTTTCAGGGGTCTTTCGGCTGTACTTAGAACCATAACGTCCTTTAAACAAACTTTTTTTAATATCACGCAAACAATATACAAACATGGCGTGCAAAAAACAACTTCTACAGATGGCTTTACACAGAATGTTGCAAAGTAAGAATTTATGCTCGTTCACAGTGAAGGTCAGCTGCTTCCACAACTTCTACAGATGGCTTTACACAGAATGTTGCAAAGTAAGAATTTATGCTCGTTCACAGTGAAGGTCAGCTGCTTCCATTTTTTTCTCGGGCCCCGGAGAGGCTCACGAAGCGGACTATAAGGTTGTATTGTGTTTTGACCATGACAGACAGAGATTGTGATGAAAGACTTCTCTTGAAGGAGTGTTGCTAAAACGTAAGAGAAGATAAAGATGACATTTCTGAAACGAAACCACTTTTATATATTATATCACTATGCGAAAGATTGTTGGCACACGTGGAGTCGTATTTTGGGACTGCACCACTCGTAGACAATGGAAATTGCAATTGTACTGTAAGTAACCCTTTGGATTACTTTATACCAAATATAATTACAATAGCGTAGCATTAAAGACCGCTCAAGTTGAACTTGTTCGTTGAAAGTGCCATAATGTTTTCTACCGCGCACTATCACCGCCAAATTGATCCCCTGTCGTTTAGAGGGCTCTGAAAAAGGCAGACGACACAGGGTGGGTTAATAGAAATAATGTAACCGGTCTATAGGCGGTCAAGCGCTCTACTCGCTGTGCCACTTCACTGTAGCCTGTCAAGTGGCACAGCGAGTACAGCGCTTGCTTTGACATCCGTGCACAGCTTGCTAACGCAAGTTTGAATCCCGGCAAGGCCAAACTCAGCCTTTCATCCTTCCGTGGTCGATAAATGAGCACCACACACCGTGGTTAATAGTAAGCACCGCTAAGATACCTCACGGTTCTTAGCGCTATATGAATGGGAAAATATTATTTTATTATTAACATACTCTGTTGCACTATCTTCGATAGCAAATATTTTCACGCCCTAATAAATAAAATGATGATTTTTAATGAAGATCGGCTGGTGAGACTAATTTATGTTTTTTAAAACAGGTATGTGGCTCCATTTTGCCTATGTCACGATTTACAGACTCCAGCGGATGGGGTCTTCAACTGCCAGGTGCAGGTCCAAATATGCAACTTCATGACCCTCACCATTTTATGGGACAATCGCCAAGGACCAATATGCCCTTACGCAGTATTAGCGGCTACAAACAACATGCCAACCAATAGGGTGGTCTAATGGCTCATTGTTGGAGCAACCTTCCGATTATCAGAGCGACAATTTACTGCTTTTATCATAAACCAACAGCCTATCTACCGCAAAGGAACAACGCGTGGCTCCAAATAAACTTTTGCTGATCGACAGCAGAGACAATAGCAAATCGCTGAATATTCACTAAACATTTCATGTGAAATAAATGTACTTTACCAAATGTACAATCCTGCTGTTTACTTTTAAACCACAGTTTCATATTCCGAATTGTGGCGCACTGAGTTGTAAGCTGATCTAACACTCTCTGTACCGCAAAGGAACATCGCGTGTCTCAACATGAACTTTTGCGGATCGACAACAAAGACAAATGCAAATTGCTGAATATTCTCTAAACATTTGATGTCAAATAAATGTACTTTACAACATTTACAATCTTGCTGTTTGCTTTTAAATCACAGTTTCATATTCCGAATTGTGGCGCGCTGTGTTGTGACATAATGTGTGTTGTCTTCCGGGTTCTGTGTAAAGTCGCGTAGTACTGGAGACGACTGGGCGCGTTTGATTACGCACCCTGTAACTTCACGGAGAGAGGCGGGGAATATGAATGCTTTGATAATATCAGGCTTAGGGGCGGGAGATATGATTTAGTGTCGCAAAAGCAAGTCAGCCAGGTCAATAGCGCCAGTCATAGGATTATCACATAATGTCGGCGCACACCAGCTGGATTTATCGTTTCTTTAGTGGACAAAAAGTCGGTTGACGCCCCTAGGAAATTGTACTATTAGCGGACAAAAGGAGTGCTCTTAAAACACTTTCACCCTGACAACGAACAATACAAACAACGTTCTCAGAACCCCCCCATTTTGTGTAATTGCAACCATTTCGGGACACTGCGAGTGTTCTTAGAACACATTCAACTAGACAGATTACAATACGGACAGCGTCCTGAGGACACCCCCAGTTTTTGTATTTACGAACAATTAAGTACACCGGGAGTGTTCATAGCTCATTTTTACGTTCCTTGCGAACAAAAATGGCACATACTCTGTCCTCTAAACACCCCACCATTTAGTTTATTTACAAAATGTCAGAACAGCCGTGTTCTCCGCGGACAAATCGAACGCAACAAAAACATCTAGCACATAAAAAAACAAAACATTGAACCTATCTCATACTCCCCCACCATCCCCAAACACTCTTACACACCAACACACGGCACTAAATACAATTTTTTATCCATGTTTCACTGCGCTGTACGCGGTCGACTGCGAATACAAGATGGCGGGTGCCACAGAAAATCTGACGCGCTCCACGCCCCTCGCCGTCCAATCAGCGAACACGTCGCATGTCCGCGGACATGACGCAAGGCCATGGGCCAATCAGGGTGCTGTCCGCGGAGCGAACAGGGAAGTCCGTCCGCGAAGCGAACACAGATATCACTAATTTTTTTGCCTTACATTTTGGTAATTTTTAAAAAAACTACTGGACAGATTTACACCAAATTTACAAAAGCACGCTTTTGGGACCAGGCCGCCGCTCCTGCCGCAAATTTGGAGTAAATCCGTCCAGCGGTTCGGGCTGTAGCTGTGCGCAAATTTTTTTCCCATTCAGTCTATGGGAAAAAAAAGTTTTGTGACCCCCCCTATAACTTTCCCCCCCCTGGACGAATCCTCACCAAACTTTGCAAAACAATTCAGAGTGACCCAACTACTTTTTTTGCAAAGTTTGGTGAGGATCCGTCCAGGGAGAGCGAAGTTATAAGCCGCCCAAAAAGTGCTCTTTCTATGGAAACAGCAACTTAACCATAACTACATGGCCACTACCGTGGCCATGTAAAATATATATATATATATATATATATATATACATATATATATATATATATATATATATTTTTTTTTCTTTTTTTTAGGTGTCACAAATTAAATCCTTGGTTAATTTGCCTCCACATTTAGTTTCGATTTAATATGTAGTCAAATGTAGAGAAGGTATACATGAGACTACAATCATTCCCCTCCATTAGCTTTGGCCGCAGATGTTCCTTACACCTGTTAGTAGGCTCGTTTGACCTATAAGCAAGCCAATAGCCCGCAAGCATGCTAGAAAGTGCAATGCAGCCCGTCATTAGATGCTTACAGGGTTCCAGATATGGGAGGTGGCACACTCTGCAGGTACGCTGATTACTGCTGATTCTAAATCGTGCTCCCATAACTTCCCTGGTTTCTGCAATGTTAAATTGATATCTCAGATATTTGCGCCTTAGAAAGTGACTGGGAAGGCATGTAAGTATTCCATAGAGGAGTATTTTTCTGGGATATATGGAAGAAAATATGTCGCTGCTATGTGTTTTTGTGGCAATATCAACAATGTTTTGTTCTCTAGCCATAATCTCCGGTATATTTTTTACCTTGCATTTAGAGAAGGGAAAGGTTAACATCTGGGGAACAGTGGCCTTATTCTCACACCATTCCTGATCCTCTTTGAGTATATCATTGGTGTGCGAGGGGCTATATTTCCCCTATGTCTCATGGTCTCTTTGTATTAAGTCCAATAGAGAATCTGTGTCTGAATTGGTAATTTTCCAATACATATTGACGCGTTTTTAAAATTTGTATCAGGGACTGTATGGCAGAGATTCCAATTCTTGAACAGTTCACCTAATATGTTAGCATGCTTGCTAGAGTTTTGAGGCAAAAGCGTTCAAATTTAGCCAATAATGTGCATTTATGCCCCCAGAGTTCAGCTCCATGTACCATCAATGAGACAATTCTGACCTTGCATATAGTAATGAGTGTTTAGAGGTGTATCCACAGTTGTTGTAGGAGAAAGATAGATTTTTGGGCCCCCACGTGGCTTTTAACTTCATAGGTGCTATATTTCATGTGCGCTGACCAACTGGATGCCTAATTCACAGAGCGTATTTCAATGGGATTGCACCATTATAAAAGGCTTCTGTGAATCAGGCCCTACATTTGAAACCCAGGTATTTATATTTATTCACTATCTCAATGGATACATTTCCGCGTATATTTACAATCCTATCGCTTGTTATATAGAAAGCCCATGGTCTTTAGTTTTTTTACAGTAATGACCAGCTCATTGTTACAATATTCACAGAGCCGATAGAGTTGGGATTGTATTCCGTGAGGAGTGAGGTCCAGAAGCACTAAGTCATCTGCATATCACAGCCATTGTATTCGTCTCAGAGTTATTATAGGAGGATAGGCAGTTCCACAGCTAAATGCTTCTGGAATGTCTGCTAGTTAGAGGTTTAATAATGTGGGGGCAAGGCTACATCCCTGGTTGAGGCCTTTATATGTAGGAAATAGTTCTCCCTTGCTTGGCTCAATCTAACTTTGACAGATGTTTCTGTGTGTAATGCTACAATCATGATAAGTAAGCCAGCTGGTATATTCCAGTTGTTCAACTTCCTCCAGAGACATTCATGATTAATCTTGTCAAAATCTGAACTGAAGTCTATATAACAGGCATACAGCGATTGTTCTCACCTAGACAATCATCTCTGTATCATGGTGGTGGAGGCAAGTCCCTGTTACACACACGCCAGAGTAAATACAACCTGCTAGGGAAATAGGCCAAGAGATAGCTTTGCAAGGATAACAAGGTTTACTCGTACAAAATACAAATATCAGCGCTCTGGTCTTATATCATCAAACATGAGGTTATAAGCACAAAAAGCGGCATCGCTATACAAGACATGTTGGTGCTCCTGACTGGAGGCACCCTACACATGGGCTTGCTCCAAACGGGATGCCAAGCACAAATTGGCTGGTTCTTCTCTGTCGATCTGGCTTCACATCGATCAGCTGGGATCATCGTCACGGTGAAGGTCCGGGCAGACATAAACCACATTGTTTATGTCAGGTTTCATTAATGTGGTTGGATGGTGGTGGTGGGAATATGAGTTTTTTTCTTTTGTCCTTGGTTTGGGCCTTAACCTAGATGTAGAGAGTGTGGAGAGCTTCCCAAGCCAAGATGGAGGTTCTAAGCAAGTTTTCTGATTGGTTTGGAGTGTGTAAAAGGCAGAGTCTGGACATTCTAAACTGCCTTTCATTGTCAGCAGCCCAGCAGGAAAGGACCTATGTTTTCAGCTCTGTGACAAATTACCTGTGGCTAGGCCTTCCTGCCTGCTTTGAGTTAATTGGAACTGGAGAGAGTCTGGAAAACTTGTGAACCAATCCAGGGATTATCTGATGATGATAAGAAGCAAGCTAAGTGAAGTTTGAAGTTATCTAAAGTAAAGTAACCTAAGCTGTCCATAGTTTATTTATTAGGAGTTTATTTCATGAACATTTTATTTTAAGAAAACCAGTTGGGCAAAGTCTTTTGAGCTCTATCGGTTTTTAGACTTTAATTGAGTGCCACAACTGTTTCTCTACTGATTTTCATATTGCTAAGCAAGCAGAGTGCTTGTGCTTTTGAAGAGCCGCGCTTGAGCGGGTGAAAGTCGTTTTCTCTGATCGTACATTTAAAGAGTGTCATGTGGCATGTGGCGTAATATAAAGTGAGTACTAGTTAATTAGTGCTCTTGATTTTGGGCGCTTTGTGCTGAAAATCGTGGTAGTCATTTCGCACTGTCTGCGCAAGTGACAGTGTTCGTAGGGTCTTTGGACAGTGCACGCGATTTGGAACTCGGAAACCTCTGACAAACTCTCCTTACGAGGATGTGCCATCAGGAACACTGATCTCCTCGCACCTGTGTGAATACTGATTTTCTAACCTTCTTTCCTGCGTCCCCCAGTTTTCTAAGACACTATTAGTTCCGCATGTGTGCAGTGTTGCGATTTCTTTTTCTGGTACTCGATCGTGTTTTTCTTTGTGGAGACACTACTCGCTTTGCGCATGCGAGGTGTGGTGATTTACAGTGCCCAATCCGTAAAGCAGCTGTGATTGACTCCGGGACATAGAACTAAGAGAGAATCAACTTGCGCTACGGGACAATACTAAAACACTAACTAATACGAACGTTACGGAATACGGAGCAACATTGACATTAACTGCAGGTTCTGGTACATAAACTTATTGATTGGCAAAGACAAATTGCATTGCCAGAGCAGCAAGAAGTTAATAAAAGACAAGTTAATTTAAGGGCAAGAGAGCCACTAAGGTACTCAAGTAGTAGCTGGTAAGGTTGGACTGCATCCTGGAATCCTGTTATTCCAAGCAGCTATCCCGTCAGAAGAGTCCTAGTTTCTGAAAATTCTCCATAATTATTCCAGATCATTAACACTCCTCTAAGCCTTAGAAGATTAGAACCAGGTATGGTGTGTTTGCTAAGTTTATTTGATGAATGAGGAGGAGCTTTCAAGATTAAGTAAGGTTAGTGACCATGATATGCTATTTGCTTTCTTCTCTTAGGTTTAGAGACAACCATAGCTGAGCAAGACCTGGTGCTTATTATTTTGTCGTCATTCCCCTTTTCCCTTAGGGGTGTTTTCAGGTCAGCTGTACTCAATCAGTAGGGAGGGAAGCATTCGCGGGGGACTACGGGAGTTCAGCAGCTTCTGTGGACAACACACTGGACTTTGAGCCTGATAGTTTCCTAGCTAAGCTAAACAACTACGATAAACTATTTATTTATTGTGACAGGCACCTGCATGGCACAGAAAAGGGGTGCCAAGGAGAGGGGAGGATAAGATACAGGGGGTCATTACGAGTTTGGAGGTAGCCATGGTGCTATTAGTGCCATGGCTGCCTCCAAACTCGTGTCCGGGTCCGGGTTCCTTGAATGGGGACTTACCGGGTCATTCCAACCTTGGAGGACCCGGTAAGTCCCCATTCAAAATACCTAATCCCATTCCCATTCGGGCCCCTGTAGGGCTCAATGGTAATGGGGAGGGAACTAATAACAGGCCCGTTATTAGCTCCCTGGTCCCATAGCGGCTCCCGCTAAGGGACCTCGTAATGCGGCAGTAAGGGGTTAAGAGCACCAGCGTCCTTACCGGCGCCGTTAACCCCTTACCGCCGCAATGGTAATAACCCCCACAGTCATGCTGACGCATACATTTAGGGCTCCATTGTTCCCACAGTCCCTGCACCTAATGTCTCCCCTCTGGGGTTTGATCTTTGATTTACCCTTCTCTGTATCTCATGTTACTTGGGACGTCTATTGCTTCTAGGAAGAAATATAGTCATGTGGGCTTTAGAGCCTTTGGTGGGCACTTTATGGAGGTTAGGACCTGGGGGTCGGGTGCTTATCAGAGAGCCAACGGGGTGGAGGGGTCAGGTTAGTGATGTGCGCCGGCACCGGGCTTGCTGGGTGGGGGTCAGCGGCTCGATAGCAGTTTAGTGTAGATGAATAGACACATCCAGGGCCTGTCTCACGCTCTGTGTCCGGCACATTCCTGAAGACGATACTGAGTATTCGCAACACTGCAAGGACAAGATGGAAATGGACTTCAGTGGGAACAAGGCTCAAGCGGAGTCTGCATGCTATGTAGAAATTGGGCTCTGTGAATAAGAAACGCGAGCAACATGGATCTGCGGCCTGTCTTGTCTGGGACCTAACACAAAATGGCATTGTGGAGTATGGGCATTACTAGTGCTAAAAAATAAAAGCCCTCATTACGATACTGGCGCTAAACCATGGCGCTATTAGCACCATGGTTGGTGCCGGTATCGTAACGAGTCCGCCAATGTTCAATGGGGAATTACCACCCCATTCCAAGGTTGGCGGGTCGGTAATTCCCCATTGAACATTGGCTCTTCCCCATTCCCATTTTTGCCCATAGGGCTCAATGGGACTGGGGAAGGCGCTAAGTACGGTACCGCAAATTGCGGTACCGTACTTAGCACCAAGGTCCCTTTGCGGGTCCCTACTTTAATGGCTGGTCTAGACCAGCCGTTCAGGTCGGGTCCCGCAAAGGGACCTCGGAGTAAGGCGCTAAGTGTTTAACGGCGCTGCCGCCTTTTGCAGCGCCGTTAAACACTTAGCGCCAGGGTCGTTATGAGGCCCAAAGTGTCTACTCTATAGACACTCCCGTACCCTGCACACCATCAACGCTGAATAAATCAGTTAAGAAGATATTCAAAAAAATAAATCTGTTTACTTTTTTTACATTAGAAATTTTCCAAATTTAGTTCTTCACCAATGTTCATACGATAATTAATCAACGAAGGCAAAACACATTTCAATAACAAAACATAATAAATCAATGGTCTCTCCTATAATTCTTCAGTATGAAGGAATGTAGGATTCAATGTTGTTTAGCTCAACGCATTTTGGGGCTGAAATCGGCTTCTTCAGGAACAACACAATGGGGGTCATTATGACACTGGCATTAAGGGTTTAACGGCGCCGTAAAAGGTGTCGGTGCCATTAAACCCTTAACGCCTGATTACGAGGTCTCTTTGCGGGACCCGACCTTAACGGCTGGTTTTACCAGCCGTTAAAGTAGGGTGCTGCAAAGGGACCTCGGTGCTAATTACGGTACCGCAATTTGCGGTACCGTACTTAGCGCCTTCCCCAGTCCCATTGAGCCCATGGGGCGAAAATGGGAATGGGGAAGGTACATGGTGAAATGGGGAAATACCGCCCCGCCAACCTTGGAATGGGGCGGTATTTCCCCATTCCACCATGGCAGACTCGTTACAACACCGGCACCAACCATGGTGCTAATAGCGTCATGGTTTAGCGCCGGGGTTGTAATTAGGGCCAATCTGTTAAAATATACAAGAGAGGCCTATACGTTCACATGTAACAACACTATTAATTATTCATGACATATTAACAACTTATCTTCAAATCTCCAAGACTTCTTTGCTCCCTTTATATTATTATAATGTACCATAGAACAGTAGTAGGTATGGATTACCCCTTTTGAAACTATCAATAAAGAGCAATTGTGACTTAATACCCAATTGCGCAAAAATTAAGTCAGATGATTACATTAGCGCCTCTCTTTTATCCCCCCAACCGCATCTATGGGTAAAGAACTCTACCTGTCTGTCTAGAGGGTAGCAGTTCTATTGGCACTACTACTTGTCTCTTTTCAATGCCCATTCCTGGTTTTCACTCTTGGATATATCACTTCCTCAGTATCGCGGTAAATATTCTAAGGGAATCAAAAGGTAGATTGTGTATAATTTTTCACCAATTCGCGCCTTTAATAATCCGTGTACACTTATTTGATTTAGTGATGTCAGTGAATAAGAAATGGCCTCATTATGATTGTGCCGGTCCGGAAACAACAGTGCCGGTCAGCTTACCCACAGACCTGGCGGGTGGCACCCGCCCGCAGAGTGTCAAGGAAGCACTGGTACCGTCATTAACGATGCTGATGCTTCAGTGGACCCTATTCCGATGGAGTCCTACGCGACACCATGGGAATGGGGATTTACAGAATTACTGGTACCTGTCTTCCTGGCTGCCGGGGTCAGAATACCACTGTGTTAGCAGGAAGTCAGGTACTGGTAAAATTCGAAAGTCCGGCAGCAAACTGCTGGTTTTACAGTCACGGTTACCACCAGACTTGTGATGAGTTCAAATGTCTTCCAAATCACAATAATTCTTTACACTTAGCAGTAATCCGGCATTTGTCCTTCCCCTGACTCCTTTAATAGCTAATTTTTGGATTGTAATTCGCCCAACAAACGTAATTGAGTATATTGCCCATGTTTCTTGCAATGCATTAATTGTGCATAACTCAAAGATTTGAAGTCCCATCTTCCTCAAAATAGTGTGCATTCCCCCTGGTTTTCCAAGAGAGCACTGAGACTGACTCTTTAGGGCCTAGTCAATAGTTCTGGTTGCAGAGTGGTTGGAAGCCATTTCCAGTCACACCTATCCGAAGTGTTAGTGCTGCCAATTTCAGGTTTTAATTCCAAAGTATTGGTTTGTCGACCATCTTTCCCCGGGTTGATGATTATTTTCCCATTATGGTTAACCATGTTAGAATTCCAAGCATGTATCTGATCACTTATGTTTTCATGCTCAGTAATTTTGTAAATGTCAGTGCAGTCAAATCCTACTCTAACAAATTTCGATGCATAGGTTATTATGAATTCAAGTGTGGAGTTGTTCATAAAATGTATACATGAGGGGGCAAGCTCTGAATCTTCTGATTGCTCCTCAATCCGAATATCATATGTGTTAATTAATGGAAGCAGTAAGATAAGTTTGAATTGTTACAACACCTTTGTTAGATTTAGTAAGACCTGTCTCCAACTGTATACGAATAACCTTATAGTTGACTGGTTCATTGTTGGCATGCTCTCGGTTAAACTGATTGTGTAAAGCCGGTGTAGTTCTTAAGAATCTACTGCAAACGACCCTACACTTTCTGCTCTCTTCATATTTTTTCCTGCTGTGCTTAATCCATTAACAGGGGGCATTTCCTGTGGCTCACAGTTTTTCTGAATAGTGAACATGAAATCCAAGGCTCCAAGGTCCATAGATTCTTCTAGCTCTATTCTATAAGTGTCATTATTCAATGTTGTCGAGTCTACAGTCACTGCTGCTTCCAAATTGTTATTCCTTTGTAAAAATACTTGGATAGCCTCATTATTTGTATTTATCTTTGTTGCTTATTAGAAATTGCTTTTCATTACGACCCTCTTTTGGTTTGACTTTTTCCACTGACTGGGGAGTCCATAAGGATGCCATCTCCATCATTAGGGTGGGGTGGAGCCTTCACCACTGTCCTGAGATTTGTCTTTGCTTACTTAGCACCCTAATGTTCTTTTTCTTCTTGGTATCCATATTTATGTCCTTGCTGCTTATAAGCTATATATCTTGAAGTTCAGCTGCTCACCTTTGTTTTGCAGAGGTTTTTTATTCTGTTTTAATCTTTTTTTAATAGTTATTTTTTGTCACCTCATGGCATAGTATAAGAGGTGTTAGAATCTCCCTTAGTGGCTATCAGGCATGTTCAGGAGCCTAGATGTTACACTGTCTTTTGTAATGTTGCGCTCCGTATCAGTTGTCAGTAGTTTGTTGGCGCTTAGTTGATTGACACAATCTTTCTTTGGCAACATAATTTCAAATTCAATTACCGCCAGATGTTTACAAGCCACATGTCTATATTTCGGTTTTAGGTTTTATTCCCAAATGTTCCACAATTGATATTAATGTTGAGGCATGGCCTGTTGTCGTTTTGTGAATATCATCACACAATTTTACCAGGGATGGCAATAGGAAATCAAGGGCTTGTAATCTGGTTAGTGAGATAGAAGAAGAATGTGGGCCGTCAGTGTCATTGGAGATCTTAACTTACTCAGATATAGGATTGATTTGGATTTCTCCTTCTAAATTGGGTTCCATATTAGGGCTTTGCATCATTTGTTCTCTATTGTGGTTATAAACCGTTAATTCAATTAAGAGCTTTCTGATATAGTAGAGTTAATAAGTGCAATTTGTGGAGACGAATCAAGCTTTTGTCAATACCATCTGCTTCAGTTAAGTGTACATCAATGACTTTAGTATTCACTGCTGAGATGCTAACATCAGCTTCCTTAGTCATGCTTCCAGCTGAGTATATAAATGCCCTCAATGTTGCATTAGCTGAGTTTAATGGTCTCGTTCGAGAGAAGTGGCTTACATAGCCTGTTGTAGTGGAGTCAAAGAAACGATCATTAATCAAATTCCACTCATTAATGATATTGGTTAAGTTAGCCATTAGTTTCAAGCCTATACAGGAAAGTGATGAACGTAAATGTTCTGCTAGTGACACTACCGAAAAGTTCCCTTGTGTAGGTTGTTCAATTAAGACTTTTTGCTTGCCTTCACTGCCGATATCAAAATGTGTCTTAGTTTTCTCAAATCATATTTAGGTTGTACAACAGCACATGGGTCGTTTACCGTCTCGTCTGGAATCATGATGTTCTCAGCATCTGATTCATCTGATAAGGTTGAAGGTTGCCGTGCCATGCAATGTTGGTTACTTGGTGCGTCAGTTCGTCAAATGACGGCGATGCGATTTGTGCACCGCTGACACACCACTGAAGCACCACGATGAGTGAGCTTATATTGAAGGGGGAATGGCACATATGCTTTTAACATGCAAACAAGACTCTTGCTTCTGCCAGATAGAAACCCAGCTGCCAACACCATCTCTGCCAGCAGTGGTAAAGATGGAGTAGGTCCTAGCACATCCCAGGGACAGGGTGCAGCTCTGAAGTGACATCAGGCACACCTTCGCAAGACCCCTGCTGCCACTCAGACTGTCAAATAGGTGCCAATGGCACCATCAACTGCGTCCAGCAGAAGGCCCCTGTTGATAGCACTGCCCCAACAAGTGATGTGGTAGGGGTTAGAGGTAGTATGCTACTAGCAGCACCTGCCGTTGTGCAGAACTCCCTTAATAATGTAATGAGGCATGCTTCGATATATTGCCTTCATTGAAGACATTCTGTATGCTGGGGGGCTGGACTATGCTGTGGTTTGGGCTGCATAATGGAGCACAAGGAGCTCAACTATCCTTCCTATAGGCCACTGTGCAATATTCAAAAGAATGAACAGTCATGCATTGTTCCCTCTAATTATTTTTTCCTAAGTGCAGAAGTGGTTGGCTCTTGTGCCTACATTATTTTCCATGTGCACAACTTGCTAACAAGATAAGTGTCAGAGTTCCTGCCACTTACACAGACTCCCATTTACCACCAGGCAACCCAGATGGACCCATAGATATCAGACGGCTATGGGCACACAAAGGTAAAGATAACCCTAACTAAGATGGGGATCCACCATGTAGCCATGTTTCCAAAGCAAGATGGTGGCTGCCCCTTGCGTAATGTCAGGAGATTATATATATTGATGTCACCTTCATCACACAGAAACAAAAACCGTAACTGTGAACACTGTCAGTGTCTCGCAATGCTGGAAGGCAGACACGGACGACTGGTGCTACTTTGTTTCATCTCATCATTAGGTAATTACTCAAGGTATTTAGAGATTGTTATTTTTTCCATTTCTAGTCAGCTTCAATGGACATATTCTTAAGATCCTAAATTGCATCCCCATCAGACAATCAATGCTGACAATGGCTTATTGATAAACATTGGGGAAACCAGCGTTATTACAAGGCTCTTACAACAATCTCTTTCATTATATTATCAGGAACAGCTTTTTTCCTAGGGGAAAGGAAAGGTTTGCGGTATAGAGGCCTATTCGTAATATACTTCTTTCTTTCATCCCTCAGCATCAAAAGCCAGGACATTTCAAGGGTGCAACATAAGACTCCCTTGCCAGGTGAGAATCTGGCAAAAAAATGCAGACATGATACATTATTTTCCATATGAAACAATGGCAGCCAAACGTAGTGTGCAACAAAACATGCCAATAAGAGTTAATGTGCCACTTTAACGAAGTAATCCATGTGCAAGGAGAACATGTCTCTCATAATGTGTGTCAGGATGATAATCAGAATTCCTGTTCCACTGCTAACCATGAACGTTACATTGTCCTTATGAACAGAGCCATGACAACTCTTAATCAAGACCAGCTTTTCAGATAAAAGGCATACATACCTCTCAATTTTACTCCCTAAAAATCAGAACATTTGCCCAACAAAAAGAATAGAGAGCACAAATAAGCCTAACAAAAAATGGGAACCAATGAACAAATTGGAGCCCACCCCCTGCTTCTACCCCCTAAATTCCACTGATATTTTCGAATCCATGACCAGCAGAGTAGTACCATAGGAAGGAGCTCTAATAATATTAACCGCCCAATCTCAAGAGGAATTGTAAGGGGAAAGATCCTCTTTTAATAAGTTTTTGGTAAAGCTAATATTTTGTCTCCTTAAAAGATCATTTGATTTCAAATAGGGAATAAAACCTGATCAGATCCCTGATTGAACCCTTACATGACAAGTGAATTGACTAGGCACATAATACAGCCTATACTTGTTTTCCTCATCGTTCCTCACCTCTGCCTGGATGAAATTCGTTAAGAGGTTTCTGTTTTTTTTTATGGAGCAACCTTGAAGAAAACCACATCCATTTGTCTTTTAATGTCTCTTATGGAGTGCTTTCTCCTGTAACTAGGTGTCCCTTTTCTGCAATACGCTGTTATCAGTTAAACAAGATTCACAAGGATTCTAGGGGCACTAAACGCATAACACATGATTATATTGAAAAGCCCTCAGCAGCTGAGCATAGTAAAAAACAGAAGGTGCAGCTTCCTAAACTGTTACTAGACTTTACTATCCTTTAATGTAAATACACTACACACTTCATTCACATTACTGTACTGCCCAAACACCCAAGTTGGATTTTTAAAAGTTGCAGATGTGTTCTTCACCCCATAGGAGTGTTCTCCTGTGACCCTCCTCCCTTGCCCCTGATCCTGTGTTTGCCACCAATATTAGTTGACATAGCTCTGTAAAAAGTGAGGGAATGTAGCAGTAAAACACTTGCTGGAATATTTTCATATCCCCAATGCTTTGCAAGTGAAAGAAGTGTAAAGCCTCACCATGATATTATGGGCAGTTGAAGAAAATGTCATGTACATGCGTTCAAACAATTATTTTGCAGTGCAAACCAGATTGTTTGCAACATCCCCATATATTATTGGGTAGCATTATACACCTGCTCAGTGAAACCATTTTATAAAGCTGAGACTGACCATTACATTTGTAAGGTCTACACCCAATGTAATTCTGAAAACTTGGAAAGCATTCATGTTGTGTGAAAAGCAACGTAGCTGTTCGATATTAATTTCCATAATGCTATGTATGAGCAGTGCCAGGCATATTCCATACACATAATCCCTTGTAGACCAAGCCAATGCTATTGTAATGTTGCTGTCTACTTCCAGAGTAACATTAGCAATGCTAAAGTAAAAAAGGCTGCACATGATGTTTGCCTACTCTAAATTCTTAGAGTTCAAATTAATATTGGCATTTTATAAAGTGGTAATTTTCCAGGGTACTGCTTCACAGCGCCTGTGTGACATATGTACAAAGGCTAGGAATCATGGGGTGAGGTTACACAAACAGGTAACCTGCTTACCTACTGTCGGTATCTGACATTTGAGCTGACAGTTGGGTTACATAGTGTATGTGATGCTTTTGCTATGGGACAATTGGCTACGGACATTCTGGAGCTTGAAAGTTATACATATTACAATCAAAATAAAACTACTGTTGCTTGTGCCTTTTTAGTTCTTGATAAGGAGGGACTTGTCTGCGTGTGCTGCTAACACACTTCTGAGCGGCATCCAGAGGGAATCTGGCCAAGCGCACATGCGCACACCTTAGAGGGAACATTGGCTGGGGAGCTGGCCCTACAGGACACTCCTCACCAGCAGCAAGAATGTCAACAGTCTGTGGTGGAGCTGGAGAACATAAGTAAATGCTCTGGTGGGGAGCTTGAGAATGGTCATCGGTGGCTGAGCCTTGCAGAATACCCGGAGAGTGCTAAGAGATGGCTGTGCTTTGTAGCAGAATGCAGGACATTTTGTGGATGGCTGTGCTCTGTGGGAGAATTTCAGAACTTTAGTGGGTTGCTGCACCCTCTGACACAGCCCACGCACATGTGTGGGTGAACCCTATGAGGGGAAACTGAGCACTGCAATGGGTGGCTCTGCTCTGCAGGAGAACTTGAGAACTTTAGTGGGTGGTTGCACCCTGTGAGGGGCCCCTAGAATTTTAGTGGGTTGCTGTGTCTTCTAGGAGAACATGATATATTTAGTGGGTGACTGTGCTGTGTGGGACAACCCAAGAACTTTAGTGGGTGGCTGAACCCCTAGGCAGAACCTAAGAACCTAAGTGTAGGCCTGTACCATGTGACAGAAAACAAGAGATTTAGTAGGTGGCTGCACTTTGTGAAAATAAATATGATTTTACAGGATGGCTGCATCATATAAAAGAACCTGTGAACCTTAAATGGTGACTGCAACCTGTCATATAACCCAAGGACTTAATGGGTGACTACACCTCATAAGAGAACCCAGGAACCTTAGTGTGGTCTTGCACCCTATGAGGGAACCCTAGAAATACAGTCGGTGACTGCACTCTGTGAAAGGATTGAGAACTTTAGTGGGTGGCTGCACCATGTGAGAGACCCTGAAAAAAACAAAGTGGTGGCTGCACCTCCCCAAGATCTTTAGTGGATGACTGCACCTTTCCTGTGAAATGCGTGCTGCGGCACAAAAGAACTGTTCTCACCCATTCATTTTTCAAACTCTTTGACTGCCTTTTATCTGAAAGTACAGTTCTTTCAGATATACTTTGTCAAGTTAAGACTTAGATGCAACATAACTTGCTCAGTCTTAACACCATGAAAAATGAGATAATGTTGATTTACTCTCGTAGTCAGCGGAGTGCTCTAACATCACAACTGTCCTCCTTTCAGCTGAAGGCTTGAAGTATTGCAACTTCAAATAAGGCCAAATCTTTAGGAGTTAACATGGATTCATTGTTAGATTTTTCTGTCCAAGGTAATCTAATTTAGCAGTACCTCCTATTACCTAAGATTATCCAGGCAGATTTGTCCATTCCTTTCTTCAGATCATCTGTCTATCACTCGTGCGATAATCCATTCAAAACTAGATTATTGTAATTAGGTATACGTTGGCTCTGCGAAATCTCTTTGACTGAAAATTCAGGTGCTTCAGAAAAACACTGCTAGCATTCTTCAGAACCTTCCTTATCATGCACATATTGCTCCGTGTTGAGGTAGCTTCATTGGTTGCTGTGAGGATCATCTTTAAAATTGCTTTGCTGGTACACAAGTGTTTTCATGGCAGGGCGTATGTCTACCTTATCAATAGACAGCCTCTCCACATTTACAATCCATTGCAGCTTTTCATCAGTTAAGCATCATATTCCTCCCAGATACATACTGAGTTGAAATTTCGTCATGGTGTACTGCAAACAACCTCTGCCTCAATGCCAGTAAGACTGAGATAGTTCACATTGGGGCTCCTGCTCCCACTTTCCCACTCTCCCTCTGGCTGGCCTCCCTTGGCCCTGCGCCCGCACCCACCTATGAGGCAAAAAACATTGGGTTCATCTTCGACTCCACTCTCTCCTTCTCCACTCACATTTTGGACATCTCTAAAAAGTCCAACTACCAGCTACACCCCCCAGAGGTACTCTTCCTTTTCTTTCCTTCCCCCAGTGGCTCACTGTCTCCAGAGCCCTGGTTCTCTCAAGGCTGGACCACTGCAACAGCCTCTTTCTCAATCTCCCTGCCTCTGCTCTGCACCCTCTGCATCTCATCCAGAACAGAACTGCAAGACTTATCCTTGGCCTCAAGACCAGAGACTGCATCTCTCCCGCATTGAAATCCCTCCACTGGCTCCCCATGGCTGCAAGAATCAAATTCAAGACCCTCTGCATTGTCCACAAGTCTTTCTGGGTGCTGGGACCTACCTATCTGCAATGTTGCCTACCTAAATACTGTCCTTCCCAAGCCCTCCACTCATCTACCTCCAACCTTCTGCGAGTGAGCCGGTTCTCCAAACAGGGATTTGGAGGGAGATGCTTATACTCTGCTGGGGCCTCCCTCTCGAATAACCTCCCTGCTGCACTCCATCTTGAGCCTGATCTCCTTAAGTACCGGAAACTCCTTAAGACATTCCTCTTCTCTCCCTCTCCTCTGCTAACCTTTCTCTCTGCTCTATCCCTCTCTCCCTCCTTTCCCACGCAGCCTGCTGGCTGGCCGCCAGGTGTACCTCAGAGTCTCACAGGTCCCTGGCACCCTCGCCAGTCCTCCCGCACTTGCTCATCGTTACTGTACTTGGTCAATGACCCATGAGAGTAGCATCTCTCAGCGCATACCCCAGCTTCTGACTGACTTAGTGCACTTGGTCCCCTCCCCCAGTCCCCATTCCCCTGCACTTGCCCCCCTACCCTCCCCTCTCGTGCGCTTGTCTGCACACTTGCATGATTTGAATGCACCATACCTTGAAGATCGTCTATCTGTTTTTCCCTTGTCTCCCCTCCTTGCATGGGTGCACCTCAATGCACTTGGAAAAACTGCAGAATTGTCATCAGATATATGTGCCGTTATCTACACAGTTAATTGTATTATATGTACTTGTTCCATGCACCTACTCTGCCCGTGCAGACGTGTATCATTCAGGAATTCAAGGGCACTGAATGACTGTTGTTTTTTCCCTTGTTCCCTCCCTCCTTGATGGCTTTGAAACACTTGCTTTGTGTATAGGTGCTTTACAAATAAACAATATCATACCATACCAACTCTACTGGGGTAGACATTTAGCGGTACAGGGTGCTACAATCTGAAAAATTCTACCCAACCCCCTCATGGACGTCATTTAGGGGTCGCAACTGCAACCCCTGAGGTCTCCCTTGCTACCCCTGTGGTCTCTCTTTCTACTCCTGAAAAAAAAGAACTTTTTTTAAAAAAGTGTATTTTTTTAATTTTTTTTTAGATTGAGGCACATGGGCTGTGGCCAGCAGCATGTGGCTCTTTGTTTCTGGAGTGGCTGGTTTTATGGTAGCTATAGCCAGTTAAATAGCTCAGTGGGTTGAGCGCTGGCTACTGCAATATGTGTGTGATCTGCAGGTTGGAGGTTTGACTCCCAGCAAGGTCAATTCAGCCTTTCATCCTGCTGAGGTTGATAAATGAGTATCAATACAGGCTTGGTGATATTGTGTATATATCTGTTCTACATGAAGCGATAAAGCGCTATATAATAACACATCATTATCATTTGGCCATGGACATCTGCTTGCATTCACAGTCATTTGGCAATATGCACCTATATGCACTGATATTAATGATGCATATGGTGATACATTCTTGTATGAAATGTATCACTTCACAGGGGTACCGTAACCATATTTTTCGTAGTGTACTCAGAAACAATGTTATGTGATGCCACTTCCTGTTTTGACGAGGGGTGAAAGGTTGTGTTCCATCGCTTCCCGTGATGTCACTTTGGGTGGGGTCAAATGACATCCCTTCCTGTGATGTCATCAGTGGTTAAGGTTCGGGTGATGTCACTTCCGCTTCCCCTAGCATTTTGGTGAAATGACGTCCCTGAACCCCCTTTCTCTGGTCGGAAGCCGATCTTGGCATAATGAATAAATTGCTAAAAACACGGCTCTTCCAATTTTAGCAATGTAGCTAGTCCAGGCATTCCCCCATAATCTCCCCTTTCTGGCAATGGCATGACATGCCCTCAGGTTTGATGGCTTTATAACTTCAAAACTGTCTCTGGAGGATAGCTCAGGGGCAACGTGCTTGCCTTGGAAGCAAGACAACATGGAGCATATATACACTGGTTCGATCCCCAGGTCCGCGCTTAGAAACCTCTGGGTATTAAGCACGTTATAAATACCCTACCATATCATTTAAAAAGATCATTATCTATTTTAGCCAGTCATACAGCACCAGAAATGCTTTAGAAGTGTTGCAGGTGCAACATAAACTGACACCCCACCAGCTAAAAACGTCTACTGTGATCCACTGAAATTCAACCTTGCATATACTCCATGGCTTATGGGAGAGAAATAATTCTGGAAACAAAGGCATTTACATTTAACATCACGCAATGGACGGAGCCTTCATGTAGTTCATGATCAATCTGCGATGTGTGCTATGGCACATAGGGGAAGCCACACATTGGCTTGCAATTCTGTTACTGCCACTTTCTTAATTGGTAATGGAATACTGCCATTTTTCCCGTGCTGCAATGGAAAAGGACAACAGTTACTTACATGTGTATGTAAAGAACGTACTGACAGAACCATTAATACTGATCTACCTACGAGGGAACACGAGTTTCCTGGAAGTGAGGAAATGAAGAATGGCTCTACAAGACCGCCATCTACAGTGATAAATACTGTAGGGCATGGGGCATGGAACACAGAGGTGATAAACTGCGTGAAGAGGTGGTATGGGTTTTTTACTGGTATAAAGTCTGGTTCAGGAATGATACACGGAGTTGTAGGATCTTTTTTTTAAATTTATTTTAATTTTAATTTTTTTTATTTTTATTATTTGATTTAGTTGAAAATTACAACTTTACAAATATTTGTATAGTAAAACAAGGAGTTAATTTTCTGTTACAAAATATTATTTACAAACCAAGACATATTTACAAAACATACTAAAAAGAAATATTCAAAAATGATAATGTATCTTCTTTCATCAGTTTTGATTTGATATTATAGAATCAACAGAGGTACTACAACAAACAATACAAACAAAGGGCTTTTTGTCTTTTCCATAAGCTCCTAATTTGTACCTTTAGCATTGTTAAAAGGCTTCTTCACATAAGGAAAAGCCAAGTCAAGTAATTGTATTGTTGCAATCCTAATTGAATTTTTTTTTTTTCGAGCTGAAAATTTCATGCCATATTTCATCATGGGTGCGGACAGCAGATTTCCATGACAAGCATTTCGCTAGTTTGGAGCGTTGTAGTACAAAGGCTTTGCACTGCATTATGATATGAACAAGTGTTTCAGGGATGGTTTCATCTTTACAAAAACGACAGTAGCTCAAGTCTTTAGTTATAAGTCCCTGTCTCAGCAAAATTTCGTTGACCGGCCATAAATTGAGACGAAATCGTAAGATTTTCAGTCTCAAATTAATTGATGGACATCTAACCAGGTAGTCTGCCATTCTGCGATATTCTTTATGACCAAAAAGATTTCTGTTAAAATACTTTAAGTTACAACATTTGTCTTGGGTCACAATCCAATCTGCTTGATAAAGTTTGGTCTTGGCCCGATTCGGATTTGTAATGAGAAGGTCAATTGATATGTTTGCCTCTGCAAGGGCATTCAGGGTATGAGTTCTCCATTTTAGTGGGAATGAATGAGTTGATGTCAAGAGATAATTTGCTAGAATGGCTAGACAATCTCGGTTGGATAAGCCCATAATGCATTTCCTTAATAAGACACACACAGGCCGATTCATGGAATAATTAGCGCGGCGCAAGTGGGCAAAAACGTGCGAATCGCAGTGGAATAGCGAAAATCGTAGTGCAAGTGCGAAAATCGCACGAAAAGCAGCGCACGTCGATTCATGGAAGTCCGTGCGCGAGAAAACCAGCGGATGTGCGATAAAAAAGTGCGCGGCGCACGTTGGCGCACAGGCCATCTAACAGCGTGCGCCAGGTCACAGCGAAAATCGCACAGGCCACAGCGAAATTCGCACATAGCGCGGCGCACGCAACAAAAGTAGGCGGAACACGGGCGTAACACTCGGAATGGGGAACAACTTGCCAAAACGTGGGCGTCACGGGGGAAGTACAGGGCACAAGTGCGCGGAACGCCCACACGCTCGCCTACAACACGTATTCATGGAATAGAATAGGGCAAAAAAGCGCACGCTCAAACCAGCGCACAGGCACAAACACGACCGCCACAAGAAAGCAGGCGGTAGCGTCTCTGCGGCTGTAAGAAATGTGCGCCAAAAGGTGCGCCAACAAATAGCACCTATATACTGCCATGATGAATGTCCTATACTGTGGCCCTCCAGGACAAATGACGTGCAAAGGGGTACCCACAAACACGGACACCCGCTGACAAAAAATACGTGTGCGTGTAAACCGGGGTGCGCGGGAAGTCTCACACGCGATTTGGCCGGGTACGTGGATTTCAGGGGTGCGCAGGAAGTTCCACACGCGATTTCAGCAGGGTACGTGTATTTCAGGGGTGCGCGGAAAGTTCCACACGCGATTGGCCCAGTGCGAGCAGGGTACGTGTATTTCAGGGGTGCGCGGGAATTTCGACACGCGATTTCAGCAGGGTACGTGTATTTCAGGGGTGCGCGGGAAGTTCCACACGCGATTTCATCAGGGTACGTGTATTTCAGGGGTGCGCGGGAAGTTCCACACGCGATTTCATCAGGGTACGTGTATTTCAGGGGGGCGCGGGAAGTTCCACACGCGATTGGGCCAGTGCGAGCAGGGTACGTGCATTTCAGGGGTGCGCGGGAATTTCCACACGCGATTTCAGCAGGGTATGTGTATTTCAGGGGTGCGCGGGAAGTTCCACACGCGATTTCATCAGGGTACGTGTATTTCAGGGGTGTGCGGGAAGTTCCACACGCGATTTCATCAGGGTACGTGTATTTCAGGGGTGCGCGGGAAGTTCCACCCGCGATTGGCCCAGTGCGAGCAGGGTACGTGTATTTCAGGGGTGCGCGGGAATTTCCACACGCGATTTCAGCAGGGTACGTGTATTTCAGGGGTGCGCGGGAAGTTCCACACGCGATGTCATCAGGGTACGTGTATTTCAGGGGTTCTGGGGAGTACCACACGTGAATTGGCCGTGTGGGCCCTCCCAGGTGTACGCTCCACAACCTCCATGGACCCTGCAGGCAGCCCACACCACGGGGGACTACCCTGCACCCATGCTCATGTCCCGCAGGCAGCCCATCCAACATGGGCATGCCCCCCAGCCAACCCACATGTCACCTTGCACTACTGATCAACAATGCATGTCTCCCACCACCCCCACCCCCCTGCCACCATGGGCAGCCTCCACCAGGCCGCCACTCATGTCTACCACCACCCCCACCCCCCAGCATCCAGGGTCACCCTCCACCAGGCCCCCACTCATGTCTCCCACCACCCCCACCCCCCAGCATCCAGGGTCACCCTCCACCAGGCCCCCACTCATGTCTCCCAACACCCCCACCCCCTGCCACCATGGGCAGCCTCCACCAGGCCCCCACTCATGTCTCCCACCACCCCCACCCCCCAGCAGTGCAGGGGCAGCCTCCACCAGGCCCCCACTCATGTCTCCCACCACCCCCACCCCCCAGCATCCAGGGTCACCCTCCCCCAGGCCCCCACTCATGTCTCCCACCACCCCCACCCCCCAGCAGTGCAGGGGCAGCCTCCACCAGGCCCCCACTCATGTCCCCTATCACCCCCACCCCCCCGCCACCAGGGGCACCCTCCACCAGGCCCCCACCCATGTCTCCCACCACCCCCCAGCCACCATGGGCACCCTCCACCAGGCCCCCACCCATGTCTCCCACCACCCCCACCCCCCAGCAGTGCAGGGGCAGCCTCCACCAGGCCCACACTCATGTCCCCTATCACCCCCACCCCCCCGCCACCATGGGCAGCCTCCACCAGGCCCCCACCCATGTCTCCCACCACCCCCAGCCACCAGGGGCACCCTCCACCAGGCCCCCACCCATGTCTCCCACCACCCCCACCCCCCAGCCACCAGGGGCACCCTCCACCAGGCCCCCACCCAGGTCTCCCACCACCCCCACCCCCCAGCCACCAGGGGCACCCTCCACCAGGCCTCCACTCATGTCTCCCACCACCCCCACCCCCGAGCAGTGCAGGGGCAGCCTCCACCAGGCCCCCACTCATGTCTACCACCACCCCCACCCCCCAGCAGTGCAGGGGCACCCTCCACCAGGCCCCCACTCATGTCTCCCACCACCCCCAACCCCCAGCCACCAGGGGCACCCTCCACCAGGCCCCCACCCATGTCTCCCACCACCCCCACCCCCCAGCAGTGCAGGGGCAGCCTCCACCAGGCCCCACTCATGTCCCCTATCACCCCCACCCCCCGCCACCAGGGGCACCCTCCACCAGGCCCCCACTCATGTCTCCCACCACCCCCACCCCCCAGCAGTGCAGGGGCAGCCCCCACCAGGCCCCCACTCATGTCTACCACCACCCCCACCCCCCAGCCACCATGGGCACCCTCCACCAGGCCCCCACCCATGTCTCCCACCACCCCCACCCCCCAGCAGTGCAGGGGCAGCCTCCACCAGGCCCCCACTCATGTCTACCATCACCCCCACCCCCCAGCATCCAGGGTCACCCTCCACCAGGCCCCCACTCATGTCTCCCACCACCCCCACCCCCCTGCCACCATGGGCAGCCTCCACCAGGCCCCCACTCATGTCTCCCACCACCCCCACCCCCCAGCAGTGCAGGGGCAGCCCCCACCAGGCCCCCACTCATGTCTCCCACCACCCCCACCCCCCAGCCACCATGGGCACCCTCCACCAGGCCCCCACCCATGTCTCCCACCACCCCCACCCCCCAGCAGTGCAGGGACAGCCTCCACCAGGCCCACACTCATGTCCCCCATCACCCCCACCCCCCCGCCACCAGGGGAAGCCTCCACCAGGCCCACACTCATGTCTACCACCACCCCCACCCCCCAGCAGTGCAGGGGCACCCTCCACCAGGCCCCCACTCATGTCTCCCACCACCCCCACCCCCCTGCCACCATGGGCAGCCTCCACCAGGCCCCCACTCATGTCTCCCACCACCCCCACCCCCCAGCCACCAGGGGCAGCCTCCACCAGGCCCCCACACATGTCTCCCACCACACCCACCCCCCAGCCACCAGGGGCACCCTCCACCAGGCCCCCACTCATGTCTCCCACCACCCCCACCCCCCTGCCACCATGGGAAGCCTCCACCAGGCCCCCACTCATGTCTCCCACCACCCCCACCCCCCAGCCACCAGGGGCAGCCCCCACCAGGTCCTCACAATCCCCAATCATGTGCGTAATGGACAGCCTCCACAGCCAAAAAGCCCTACCAAGTAACCCATTCACCCACATGGAAATGGAAATCACATGTTACACCCCCAATGTTCATTAAGCTAATGAACCCATGTCCGTCACACACAATGGTTGCAATTGAATGGGAAAACACACAACATGACATGCATGAAACCAATGAGATGATACCACACAGTGAAGTATGGAAACAAAATTGTATTGAAAAAAATAAAGAATGCTAAAGAAAGAAAACAAACTACAATGTGAATGAGAAAAAAAAGCTGCATGTCCGTATAAAAACACAAAACTGCAAATCAGAATCCAAAAAATATTTGTCCAAAGTCAAAAGTTAAAAAATCTCCATGCAATAAAGAACTATGTAAAAAACTACCAAGGGTCCATGAGCAAAGGAAACCTACTAAAAAACCTACCTAAAAATCAACTATATACAAAAAGTGGATCAGTGTCCGTCGACTCCAAATCATAATAAGAAAGAAAGGAAACCTAAAACTAAAGAACTATATACAAAGGCGGCGGGCAAGTCCAGCGGCTCACTCCGTGGTGTCCCGGGCCAGGGCATCATCGAACACCTGTTCGATGTCCCGGATGCGGTCCAGTTCCATGGCCCCGAGGGTCCGCAGGGACGACGCTGTGTCCTCCTCAAATCCCCTGCGGATTGCCTCGAGGCACTCGGCCCGCCTCAGGGCCCTCCGCATGGAGTTCTCCGCCCTGACCATTGTGAGCCACGCCTCTTCCGCCCGCCGCCGCTCCGCACCTAAGGCGTGGCCCAACCGCTGCCACACGGAAGACACTCTCTGTCCTGGGTCCCCCTGCCCTCCGGCCGATGCCTGCCCCTCCGATGTCGAAAGCCCCGAGCCTTCATGTCTCCCACCATGTTGCTGCTGCTGCTGCTCTGCCTCTGCCCGTGCACTGCCTCCTGCTGCCTGCACATTTTCCGCCGGCTGGGGTGCAGTTGTTGATGTGGCCACCCCTGCTGGACCTCCGACTCCCGACTGTGGCAGGGATGCCTCCTCCACCAGCCTGGCCGCACCGTCAGAGGCAGCTCCACAGGGCACCCAGGTGACTGATGGGTGGGAAGATGGCACAGAGGACGACTGGCGCGTAGGGGGTCCAGTTGAGGAGGGGGTCGGAGCAAGCCCCATCAGATGGAGGAATCCGGCCTGGGTGACCTGTCCCAGCAGGCTGACGTGGTCAACGAGCCATTCGAGATGACGTGCAGTCTCTCCATGAAAAGACTGCAGGTCACCTCGCATGGCCCGTTGACGCAACGCCACACCAGCCAGGACAGGCTCAACCCGGACCTGGATGGCCACGTCCGCAGGCAGAGGAAAGCCAGTTGACGTCAGCTCATCCCCTGCCTGAAAACGGGTCTGGACGTAGGCATCCCTGCTGGTGCAAGATGATGCAGGGACAGGATCGGGGACAGGATTGCACACAGGCACCTCCGCGGCCGCCTGTGCTGCCGCCTGTCCCTGGTCCTGCACTGCACCACTAGCACCAGTGGGATCCCCACCTCCAGACCCCGTCTCTGGTGCTTGCACGGCCCCCTCCTCCACCAAACCCCCCACCAACCTGGATGACTCCGTGCCATCTTCCCCTGTTGGGCCCTGTGGGGTCCCAGCTGCCCCTTCTGCTGCCGAGGAGTCCAACTGCAACCTCCGCCTCTTGGACCTCCTCCTGGCAGCTGCGGCCTGGGACGCGGCACCGGACTCCTCACTCCCCGACGAGATGACAACACGGGAGGGGAGCCGGGCCTTGCGTCTCCGGCTGGCGGTCGGATCCCCGGCGCTGTGCTCCACAGCACCTTCTCCGCCCTCTTCATCAGTTGACGCTGCAGACAGGGAGAAACAAAACACAGGCATCAGGGCACTGTACAATGGACACATACACGCATGACAGTTGCACATGAGTGGCATTGGCAAACCTCAGACATGTCATTACAATCCCCAACACACATGTCATTACAACTCACACACATGAGCCATACCACAGCCATATCGCAACTGCCACCACCATCCCTGCACATACAACAGCATCAGCAGCCAAAGGGGAGCCAGACATCACATGCAACACAGGAAGTGCACCACACATGTACACACAGCACCACACTTGCATGCATGTCTACACCTCTGCCAAGTGTTGCACTGTTCAGACGGGCATCCATGTCACATCTGCCAATCATGCTTCCACATACCGCTGTCACATGCATCCATGTTGCATCACTGTTGCACCCTTGACAAATACACACACATGCACATGTACACAGTGCTCATACATGCAGCCGAAAACAACATACATGCCTGACATCACGGACATGTCTACTTACATACACATTCATCCAAACATGTGTGCACGCACAACTGCATTTGCCATGCAAGCCCACACACACAAGCACCATCCATGTCTCACACATTACAGCCCTCGCATGTGTCAGACCCACGGCCCTGTACACCCCCACCCATACTCGACCCCATACAAACAGATGTGCAACCGGCACAATGCCGAATAATCACCACACGCACTGCTCACAATCAGGATGCATGTACACTCACCGCTCGACTCCAGACGGGTCTGCTTCTCTAGGACCTGGACGTGGAGCGCTGGGGATATGCGTTCCAGGACCCCCATCTGTTCTTCCGACAAGTGGCCCCGGCGTCCCTTGGCATCCGCTGCCTTCAAGAGGCGCCGGGCCTTGTTCAGGGTCCTGGACCTGAAGTCCTCCCAGCGCTTCCTGACATGTTGTAAGTCCCGGACTGCCACCCCCTCTGCGTTGATGGCAGTCACGATGTCAGTCCAGATCCGAGTCCGTCCTTCCTTGTCGCCGCGGGAACTTCCGAAGAGGGCATCATACTGCCCCAGGACTTGCTCCACCAGGACACCAACTTCGGTGGCACTGAAGCTGGTGCCCCTCTGCCTCTCTGGCCGGGGGTTGTCAGTGGTCACAGATGGTGTTTGCCCCGACATGACAACCCCAGAGGCAGGAGTGGGTGGGCAACTGGGTCCTGGGGCTGGGCTGTGGAGCGATGGAATTCCAGTCGGGAGTCTTCGGTTCCAGCAGGGGTGGTCACAGCAACAGCACCCCTGGCTGATGTGCAGGCAGCAAATGGCAGTGCACGTGGGCAGCAGGCAGTCAGGCAGCAGCAGATGGCAGGTGGGAGCGTGCTCGGGGCTCTGGGGGGCAGTAGTCCGGCCTTCTGGGCAGGAGCGTGGTCTTCCGTGTGCTTACGCGTGGCCAGCTTGGTACGGAGTGATTTGGCACGTGAAAATCCTGCACGTCAGCGTGAAAACCGAGGAAAGGCCCTTAGCGCGTAAGTGCGTCAGCACGCATACGCGAATCTATTGGACCAAAGGCCCTCAGCGCGTAAGCGCGTCTGTGACGTGACCCGCACGGGTGTTTCCCACACAGCACGTGATGACAGAGCACACGTGGAAAGACTGCACGTCAGAGTGTCATCGCGTGTAATTGGACAGCACGGCAGAGTCTCATTGCGTGTAATTGGACAGCACGTCAGGGTGTCATCGCGTGTAATTGGACAAAAGTGCGCGTACACGCGATTGGCCTATGTACGTGTATATCAGGTGTGCGCGGACACTTACACACGCAAGTACGTCAGCGCACCTGTATCCCGGTGTGCGCGGGAATTTCCACACGCTATTGGACTGGGTACTGGATTTCAGGGGTGCGCGGGTCACACGCTCGCCTACAACACGCGCAACGCATTAATTTGCGCGCTAAAAAAATAACAAGCTCAGACCCAGGATGAACATACCGTTCCTAGCAGCAGTGGGCGTGGCCTACCAAAGGAGGAGGAGGAGGAGGATAGTCAGGGCCAGAATATTCACACCCAGAACCAGCCTTTTCGGGATGCCTGATGACCAGGTGCATGGGAGGTACAGGTTTCCACCACACATCATACTGGACCTGGTGAGTGAGTGGGAGGATGACCTCACATCACCCACCCTGTGCTCCCAAGCACTCAGCCCCCTGGAGAAGGTCCTCAATGTACTGCACTTCTTAGCCACTGGATCATTTCAGCGGACAAGTGCCATTGTGGGTGGTGTATCACAGGCCACCCAGTCACGCTGCCCACACCAGGTCTTGAACATCATCACTGCACGCCCATCAGTCCGCAGGCACATATACCTGCCCAGAACCCCTGCAGAAAGGCATGCTGCCGCCCTGGATTTCTACGCTGTGGCACGATTCCCCAAAGTGCTAGGTGCCATCGACTGCACCCATGTGGCTCTACGTCCCCCCAGGGCATCTGAGCACATCTATAGGAACCGCAAGCACTGGCATTCCATCAACGTGCAGGTAGTATGTAATGCCAAGGGAATCATCACCTCAGTATATGCCAACTATCCCGGGTCCACCCACGACAGCTTCATTTACCGAATGTCCACCCTAAGCCGGGACCTAGAAGCTGGGCGGCATGGCGATACATGGCTGCTTGGTGAGTATGAATGCCACTGCACATGCATGCATGTCAGATACTGAGCAAGGTCACAACCCCACCAATGATACCAATCACCACCTCCACAGGGGACAGTGCCTACCCTCTCAGCCCCCACATGATGACGCCAATTCGGAACCCCACCACGTCACCCCAGGTAAGATATAACGCAGGCCACATTACAACCGGGGCATAGTGGAGCACACATTCGGAGTGCTGAAGTCACGCTTTTGCTCCCTTGACCGTTCTGGCGGGCAGCTGTTGTACGCTCCCCCAGTAGTGTGCAGGATCATAGTGGCAGCATGTGTCCTGCA
Source organism: Ambystoma mexicanum (assembly GCF_040938575.1). NCBI lineage: Eukaryota > Metazoa > Chordata > Amphibia > Caudata > Ambystomatidae > Ambystoma > Ambystoma mexicanum. The sequence continues at coordinate 83,523,169 of NC_090941.1, forward strand.
CAATGTTGCAACACGCCGGGGCCTGGCCGTGGACATGGTGGTGCCCCCCCATCCCCAACCACATGCACAGCCGCTGCGCATGGGAGGGGAAAGGGCACAGGGGGAGGCAGCCCGTACACAGCTAGTGGCTAATTACTTCACATAGAAATCACACCCCTGTGGAGTGCACACTGCCCTGCCACATTCCATCTGACAATCAATGATGACTCAACCTGACACTGACCCTGAATGTCTGGAGAAAGAACCGTGAAAACCATATCAGCCTGAGATTGTTCACCTGGAAGTGTCACAATGTGTGCATCCCTACCCACACAGACACCACCAATGCAGTTTTGTGAAGTTGCACATTCAAGCAGCTAAAATGAATGCCCACTTGCAAAATGCAAAAAGAGGACAGTGCCATGTCAGCCAACCCAACCCCAGCACCGCCACACCACACACCGTGCCATGTCATGCTATTTGCAGGTAAACAAAGTAATCCACACAACATGACACTAGTGTCACAATGTACAGTGTCCCTATTAGATACTTGCAACACCTGAAATGCTCACAGTAATGCCGGACCAACAACAAACTTGAGCACGTACTACCATTAACATGACATCACTAATGTTAAATATTAGTAGTCTCACCACCTGGAAATGCCTGCACTCCCACCACTACCAACTGTGCAGTGTTGGCGCCATGTAAAGTTGTAGGTGCACTGCTGCCAACATGGACCACATCGCCAGACTAGAGGTCCTTGTGTAGACATGAGGAAGGGACCTGCAAATTGGGAGGTAGACACAGAAGATGAGTTACACATCAATGCAACATGCAGTGTACAACACAACAGCAATATGCACTAGGAATGTATACACAGTATTGACTACAGACTGCCCACACAGCTCATGGGAGTCCAACGTCACTGTGTAATTCACTGTCACTTGGGCACACCCTTTGCAAGCCCATGGCAACGGGAAGCAGGAGGGGTGTGTGTGACTCAAACCCAAGCATCTGAACCAAATACATTACAAGCCTGCATGTGCCCAGCCACAATGCAGCGTATGCCCACAGGAACCACGGAAGCCAACAAATCGTCCCAAGAAAATAGGGAATAAAATAAATAAAAATAAAAATAAAAATAAAAAAAAATCAAAAATGGCCATTGAAGGGCCCGGGGGGGGTTGGGGAGGCCACCCAGGAGGTCCGAGGACAGGATGCACACCAGAACCCACCTGCGTGGATCCTGGGAAAAAAAAACACCTCCATGGGCTCATGGCCCACACGGCTACCCTATTGTGGGAGTATCACTGCTGTCGCTATTATCACCCTGTGCAGCTGCATCCGGAGGTGGTTGCACTATGGGAGGCAGCCCACGCAAGGCCCTAGTCTGCTCCTCCATGGCTGCAAGCATGCGGGTGTGGTAGGTCTGGTTCTGGAGGATGAGTGTGCGGAGGTCCCCATGCAACAACTCACGGGATGCCCGGACCTCCGCCCTCGTTGCCTGCATCTCAGCTGAGAGCGTACGGGTGAGACGCTCTAGCTGCTGTTCTGTCCTTTGGTGTGTTGAAGCCTCAAGCTCAACAAGAGTCGTCCTGAGGTGAAGGAGCTCCTGCCTCAGGGCTTCCCTGTGGCCCTGGGACTCAATGGAGATGGCCTCCTGCAGAGTCGCCAGTGCCGCCCGCCTGTCCCTGTTGGACCCCAACATGTCCTCCCTGTGTGACTGGCAGATGGAGTCGGTTGCCTGCTCTAGTCGCTCCATCAGCCTTTCAGGGGGGACAATGAAAGTGGCCACCCTATCCATGGCCTGAGCCATCATCTCGGATGATGCTGCCTGTTGGGTTGCCATACCGTAAATGGATTGCTCCCATGCGGTATTGCCAGGTGGCGTACGGCCACCACGTCGGCGGGCACCACACCTGTCTGGGGCAAGGCGAACTGCGCCTTGCTGTGCCGGCACTGCTTGAGGCTGCAGGACTGCATTCCCCCTCTGATCTGCTGGCCCAGGAACAGGATCAGATGTCGCGGAGTGTGACCCTGCATCCGTAACCACCAAAGGCGTAGCTGCCAACACTGACATCCCCATTGAGGGTTCTGACCCTGGTGCAGGTGGGTGAGACAGAACAGAATCCCTCCCTGGAACACTCACCTGCGACGGCACGTAGGTCTCATCCGAATCAACACCTGAGTACAGCTCGGGGGAGGTGCAGCCAGAGACACCCCTTGAGAGCAGGACCTGCAGCACTTGTGGGTTCTCACCCACCACCACACCACGTCCCTCACTGGTGGTTGGTCGGCCCTCGGACCCCTCCTGGGTCTGCACCACCTCCACAACCCCAGCAGTATCAGGTGCGTCTTCCCCTGCAAAGACATTAAAACAATGAAATGGAAACAGGCATTAGCACCATGGCACACAATGAGGGCTGAGAAGCAAGAGAACCAGTACTTGTTTGACACATGTCCCACATGACTAAAACCCTCCCATGCATGCACCCTCACTGCGTATGAAGGGCAGGCAAATGGCACACACTGATGACACCAAGATGGAAGATGAACACATTTTCTGCATGCTGCCTGGCAGTGGCATCACACATTGGCCTGTGATTGGCAGGTGAAACACACATGCCATTACACAGATGGCATGTACCATTGCTATTGAGTGAAGATGGAGAGGAGGGCAGCACCTATTCATTCAGTCCAGTTCCCGCATGTAATAGCTTTTCTAATTCAAACAGGTCAGATTCTTCACCTTGAGCTGCCAGTCCGAAATGGTGCAATTGCACAGGGACATGTTTGTACAAATGATATCCAGGTAACAAAGTCACTCCACTTTACCATAGCCATGTCAGACATGTGACTAGAGGACTGCGACATGCCTAGTAATAGTGGTGGAATGCAAACAATCTGACTAAATGAACAGTGAAAAATCAAGCAACAATGTTGTGGCAAGGTGACACTTGAAGGGCAACTGGCGTGCAGTTGGGCTAGATGTCTCCTGTTGGCAGAAGGAATACTGCTATGGCCAAATGCAGCTGCGCAGGATGTATTGCATGAAGCACATGCCTGACCCATACGACTCAGGCGCACACACTCTCACCTGTCAAACAAACAGAAGCCCTCACACACACCATGGACATGGATGACACACACATGCATGTGCACTCACCGGACAATGCCTCGTAATCAGCCAGATCTCCCACGCCTTGGATCTGTTCCTCCGTGACGTAGGTCCCAGCGACTGACTCATGTGGAGTGAGTTCCATGTCTACTACTGGAGACCCACCTCCAGTCACTAGAGTTGCGGCATGACTTGAGGCCAGCTTACTCTTTGCCCTGCGCTTTAGGTCATTCCAGCGCTTATAGCAATCATTGGCTGTGCGCCTCACGATTCCAAGGGCACTTACGATGTCGGCAACGGTCTGCGAGTGTGCCTGGCGTTGTGCAGGTGTGGTCTTGGATCCTGCAACAATGACCATCTCGTTGTCATGTGCGGACACATACTCGACAAGTGCATTCAGTTCGTCATCCGTGAAGCTGGGCTTCCTGGATGGGCCGGACTGTGTAGCCGTGTCTGGGGCATCAGCCTGTGCCGGACGAGCACTCTTCCTCTTCCGCTTGGAAGGTGGTGGTGATCCTGAGTGTCCTGCGCCGCTCTGGACACTAGGGGCAGGAGCCCTGGTGGACTCTGTATCAGGAGTGTGGGATTGCACACTCAGCATGGGAGTTGGTGCAGGCATTGGCTCTAGTGTGATGGTGTCAGGGGGAATGTCAGCAGCATGGGCTAGGACCGACACTGTCCGGGCTGGGTGTGTGAGGGCTGGGGTGGATGGAGCCGCAGCTGCCCCTGCAGCCTCTCCGCCCTGCCTACTTGGTGCAGCAGATGACCTTGCTGCCCCAGATGCACGTGGCATGGTGACATCAACGTGCACCAGCGCACGTGTCATAGGCCTGCTGACCTGGAAGTCAGCCATGGAGTCAGCCAGGTCTGGTGCCACAATGGGCTGGTCCAACAAGGGCTGAGCATGGATGGTGTCAGCCACATCAGCCTCAACAGGAGGCGGGGGGGATTATGGGTGCCCTTGACTGGTCCTCCACACATGGGGGGACAGGCTCACCCTGCAAGTAACAACCACGTCCCCTACCGGATCCACCACGGCCACCACTTGAGGCTCTTCCACCTTTGCCACCCTTACGGAATCCTCGCCTCCCAGCCATGGCACTGATGTTAATGTGCGTATGGGAGTGGCTGTAAAATATTGTCCTGGGCAATTGGGGGTCAAAGGGGTTGGGTACCAGATGGTAATTGTACCCTAGTGCTCTTGCAAGGCTGATTGTAACCCCTGGGGAAAGATGACGGGTCACGCTACGCACAGGAGCCCCAAAAAAGGGAGATGACGTGCACGCAACCCCTCCTAGACCACGTGTGCAGAAAGAAAAACCTGCACTACGCTGTGGCACCCAGTAACACAAGAATGAACGTATGCGTGTCACACGCAGCCTAGAATGACCTCTGAAGGGGTAGGCTACACACGGGGAAAGCACAGATGTTAGATACGTGCGTGACTCACCGTCTGCCAGGTAAAAGAGCGTGATAAAGGAGCGCGTTTGGTTGGCAACACCCCCGCCAAAAGAAGATTTGTACACTGTCTGAGGAGACAGGACAACAGTAGAAGGGAACACTGTTTGAGGGAACAGGCCCAGGTAAACCAGTAAAAGAGAAAAAAGAGAAAAAGCTGTCAGAGGTAACAGGGAATACGAACTTGAAACGCCGTGAAGTAAATTGCGTGTGAAACGACAAGAAGTACAGAATTCACCCACTCGCTCTCCACGAAAAGCAGGTACAAGGAAATGGTGTTCTACACGTACCTTTTATACAGGCCCACACGTCCAGCGTCACTTACGCGGCGTGTATGCGCTAGGGCCATTTCCACCAATTACACGCTTTGTCACTTCTGCGTGTAGGGCCATTTCCACCAATCACACGCGATTACACTCTGATGTGCAGTCTTTCCACGTGTGCTCTGTCATCACGTGCTGTGTGGGAAACACCCGTGCGGGTCACGTCACAGACGCGCTTACGCGCTGAGGGCCTTTGGTCCAATAGAATCGCGTATGCGTGCTGACGCGCTTACGCGCTAAGGGCCTTTCCTCAGTTTTCACGCTGACGTGCAGGATTTTCACGTGCCAAATCACTCCGTACCAAGCTGGCCACGCGTAAGCACACGGAATACCACGCTCCTGCCCGGAGGGCCGAACTACTGCCCCCCAGAGCCCCGAGCACGCTCCCACCTGCCATCTGCTGCTGCCTGACTGCCTGCTGCCCCTGCACTGCTGGGGGGTGGGGGTGGTGGTAGACATGAGTGGGGGCCTGGTGGAGGGTGCCCCTGCACTGCTGGGGGGTGGGGGTGGTGGTAGACATGAGTGGGGGCCTGGTGGAGGCTGCCCCTGCACTGCTGGGGTGTGGGGGTGGTGGGAGACATGAGTGGGGGCCTGGTGGAGGGTGCCCCTGGTGGCTGGGGGGTGGGGGTGGTGGGAGACATGGGTGGGGGCCTGGTGGAGGCTGCCCCTGCACTGCTGGGGGGTGGGGGTGCAGGGGGACATGAGCAGGTGTGCAGGGTAGTCCCCTGTTTTGTGGGCTGCCTGCAGGGGCCGTCGAGGGTGTACAGGGAACACCTGTGAGGACCCACCCAGCCTAATCGCGTGTGGAACTTCCCGCGCACCCCTGTAATACACGTACCCAGCCGAATCGCGTGTAAAACTTCCCGTGTACCCCTGTAATACACGTACCCAGCCAAATCGCGTGTGATAATTCCCGCGCACCCCTGAAATACACGCGCCCAGGCTATTCGCGTGTGGAACTTCCCGCGCACCCCTGAAATACATGCGCCCAGGCTATTCGCGTGTGGAACTTCCCGTGCACCCCTGAAATACACGCGCCCAGGCTATTCGCGTGTGGAACTTCCCGCGCACCCCTGAAATACACGCGCCCAGGCTATTCGCGTGTGGAACTTCCCGCGCACCCCTGAAATACACGCGCCCAGGCTATTCGCGTGTGGCACTTCCCGCGCACCCCTGAAATACACGCGCCCAGGCTATTCGCGTGTGGAACTTCCCGCGCAGCCCTGAAATACACGTGCCCAGGCTATTCGCGTGTGGAACTTCCCGCGCACCCCTGAAATATACGTAGCACGCTGGGAGACATGAGTGGGGGCCTGGTGGAGGGTGCCCCTGGTGACTGGGGGGTGGGGGTGGTGGGAGACATGGGTGGGGGCCTGGTGGAGGGTGCCCCTGGTGGCTGGGGGGGTGGGGGTGGTGGGAGACATGAGTGGGGGCCTGGTGGGGGCTGCCCCTGCACTGCTGGGGGGTGGGGGTGGTGGGAGACATGAGTGGGGGCCTGGTGGAGGGTGCCCCTGGATGGTGGGGGGTGGGGGTGGTGGGAGACATGAGTGGGGGCCTGGTGGAGGGTGCCCCTGGTGACTGGGGGGTGGGGGTGGTGGGAGACATGGGTGGGGGCCTGGTGGAGGCTGCCCCTGGTGGCAGGGGGGTGGGGGTGATAGGGGACATGAGTGGGGGCCTGGTGGAGGCTGCCCCTGCACTGCTGGGCAGTGGGGGTGGTGGGAGACATGGATGAGGGCCTGGTGGAGGGTGCCCCTGGTGGCGGGGGGTGGGGGTGATAGGGGACATGAGTGGGGGCCTGGTGGAGGCTGCCCCTGCACTGCTGGGGGGTGGGGGTGGTGGGAGACATGGGTGGGGGCCTGGTGGAGGGTGCCCATGGTGGCTGGGGGGTGGGGGTGGTGGGAGACATGAGTGGGGGCCTGGCGGGGGCTGCCCCTGCACTGCTGGGGGGTGGGGGTGGTGGGAGACATGAGTGGGGGCCTGGTGGAGGGTGCCCCTGGTGGCTGGGGGGTGGGGGTGGTGGGAGACATGGGTCGGGGCCTGGTGGAGGCTGCCCCTGCACTGCTGGGGGGTGGGGGTGGTGGGACACATGGATGGGGGCCTGGTGGAGGGTGCCCCTGGTGGCGGGGGGGTGGGGGTGATAGGGGACATGAGTGGGGGCCTGGTGGAGGGTGCCCCTGCACTGCTGGGGGTGGGGGTGGTGGTAGACATGAGTGGGGGCCTGGTGGAGGCTGCCCCTGCACTGCTGGGGGTTGGGGCTGGTGGGAGACATGAGTGGGGGCCTGGTGGAGGGTGCCCCTGGTGGCTGGGGGGTGGGGGTGGTGGGAGACATTGGTGGGGGCCTGGTGGAGGGTGCCCCTGGTGGCTGGGGGGTGGGGGTGGTGGGAGACATGGGTGGGGGCCTGGTGGAGGGTGCCCCTGGTGGCTGGGGGGTGGGGGTGGTGGGAGACATGGGTGGAGGCCTTGTGGAGGCTGCCCCTGGTGGCGGGGGGGTGTGGGTGATAGGGGACATGAGTGGAGGCCTGGTGGAGGCTGCCCCTGCACTGCTGGGGGGTGGGGGTGGTGTGAGACATGGGTGGGGGCCTGGTGGAGGGTGGCCATGGTGGCTGGGGGGTAGGGGTGGTGGGAGACATGGGTGGGGGCCTGGTGGAGGGTGCCCATGCTGGCTGGGGGGTGGGGGTGGTGGGAGACATGAGTGGGGGCCTGGTGGAGGGTGACCCTGGTGGCTGGGGGGTGGGGGTGGTGGGAGACATGGGTGGGGGCCTGGTGGAGGGTGCCCCTGGTGGCTGGGGGGTGGGGGTGGTGGGAGACATGGGTGGGGGCCTGGTGGAGGGTGCCCCTGGTGGCTGGGGGGTGGGGGTGGTGGGAGACATGGGTGGGGGCCTGGTGGAGGCTGCCCCTGCACTGCTGGGGGGTGAGGGTGGTGGGACACATGGATGGGGGCCTGGTGGAGGGTGCCCCTGGTGGCGGGGGGGTGGGGGTGATAGGGGACATGAGTGGGGGCCTGGTGGAGGGTGCCCCTGCACTGCTGGGGGGTGGGGGTGGTGGGAGACATGAATGGGGGCCTGGTGGAGGCTGCCCCTGCACTGCTGGGGGGTGGGGGTGGTGGGACACATGGATGGGGGCCTGGTGGAGGGTGCCCCTGGTGGCGGGGGGGTGGGGGTGATAGGGGACATGAGTGGGGGCCTGGTGGAGGGTGCCCCTGGTGGCTGGGGGGTGGGGGTGGTGGGAGACATGGGTGGGGGCCTGGTGGAGGCTGCCCCTGGTGGCGGGGGGTGTGGGTGATAGGGGACATGAGTGGAGGCCTGGTGGAGGCTGCCCCTGCACTGTTGGGGGGTGGGGGTGGTGTGAGACATGGGTGGGGGCCTGGTGGAGGGTGGCCATGGTGGCTGGGGGGTAGGGGTGGTGGGAGACATGGGTGGGGGCCTGGTGGAGGGTGCCCATGGTGGCTGGGGGGTGGGGGTGGTGGGAGACATGAGTGGGGGCCTGGTGGAGGGTGACCCTGGTGGCTGGGGGGTGGGGGTGGTGGGAGACATGGGTGGGGGCCTGGTGGAGGGTGCCCCTGGTGGCTGGGGGGTGGGGGTGGTGGGAGACATGGGTGGGGGCCTGGTGGAGGGTGCCCCTGGTGGCTGGGGGGTGGGGGTGGTGGGAGACATGGGTGGGGGCCTGGTGGAGGCTGCCCCTGCACTGCTGGGGGGTGAGGGTGGTGGGACACATGGATGGGGGCCTGGTGGAGGGTGCCCCTGGTGGCGGGGGGGTGGGGGTGATAGGGGACATGAGTGGGGGCCTGGTGGAGGGTGCCCCTGCACTGCTGGGGGGTGGGGGTGGTGGTAGACATGAGTGGGGGCCTGGTGGAGGCTGCCCCTGCACTGCTGGGGGGTGGCGGTGGTGGGAGACATGAATGGGGGCCTGGTGGAGGCTGCCCCTGCACTGCTGGGGGGTGGGGGTGGTGGGACACATGGATGGGGGCCTGGTGGAGGGTGCCCCTGGTGGCGGGGGGGTGGGGGTGATAGGGGACATGAGTGGGGGCCTGGTGGAGGCTGCCCCTGCACTGCTGGGGGGTGGGGGTGGTGGGAGACATGGGTGGGGGCCTTGTGGAGGGTGCCCCTGGTGGCTGGGGGGTGGGGGTGGTGGGAGACATGGGTGGGGGCCTGGTGGAGGCTGCCCCTGCACTGCTGGGGGGTGGGGGTGGTGGGAGACATGAATGGGGGCCTGGTGGAGGCTGCCCCTGCACTGCTGGGGGGTGGGGGTGGTGGGACACATGGATGGGGGCCTGGTGGAAGGTGCCCATGGTGGCTGGGGGGTGGTGGGAGACATGAGTGGGGGCCTGGTGGGGGCTGCCCCTGCACTGCTGGGGGGTGGGGGTGGTGGGAGACATGAGTGGGGGCCTGGTGGAGGGTGCCCCTGGTGGCTGGGGGGTGGGGATGGTGGGAGACATGGGTGGGGGCCTGGTGGAGGCTGCCCCTGCACTGCTGGGGGGTGGGGGTGGTGGGACACATGGATGGGGGCCTGGTGCAGGCTGCCCCTGGTGGCGGGGGGTGGGGGTGATAGGGGACATGAGTGCGGGCCTGGTGGAGGGTGCCCCTGCACTGCTGGGGGGTGGGGGTGGTGGTAGACATGAGTGGGGGCCTGGTGGAGGCTGCCCCTGCACTGCTGGGGGGTGGGGGTGGTGGGAGACATGAGTGGGGGCCTGGTGGAGGGTGCCCCTGGTGGCTGGGGGGTGGGGGTGGTGGGAGACATGGGTGGGGGCCTGGTGGAGGGTGCCCCTGGTGGCTGGGGGGTGGGGGTGGTGGGAGACATGGGTGGGGGCCTGGTGGAGGGTGCCCCTGGTGGCTGGGGGGTGGGGGTGGTGGGAGACATGGGTGGGGGCCTGGTGGAGGCTGCCCCTGGTGGCGGGGGGTGGGGGTGATAGGGGACATGAGTGGGGGCCTGGTGGAGGCTGCCCCTGCACTGCTGGGGGGTGGGAGTGGTGTGAGACATGGGTGGGGGCCTGGTGGAGGGTGGCCATGGTGGCTGGGTGGTGGGGTTGGTGGGAGACATGGGTGGGGGCCTGGTGGAGGGTGCCCATGGTGGCTGGGGGGTGGGGGTGGTGGGAGACATGAGTGGGGGCCTGGTGGAGGGTGCCCCTGGTGGCTGGGGGGTGGGGTTGGTGGGAGACATGGGTGGGGGCCTGGTGGAGGGTGCCCCTGGTGGCTGGGGGGTGGGGGTGGTGGGAGACATGGGTGGGGGCCTGGTGGAGGCTGCCCCTGGTGGCGAGGGGGTGGGGGTGATAGGGTACATGAGTGGGGGCCTGGTGGAGGCTGCCCCTGCACTGCTGGGGGGTGGGGGTGGTGGGAGACATGGGTGGGGGCCTGGTGGAGGGTGCCCATGGTGGCTGGGGGGTGGGGGTGGTGGGAGACATGGGTGGGGGCCTGGTGGAGGGTGCCCCTGGTGGCTGGGGGGTGGGGGTGGTGGAAGACATGGGTGGGGGCCTGGTGGAGGGTGCCCCTGGTGGCTGGGGGGTGGGGGTGGTGGGAGACATGGGTGGGGGCCTGGTGGAGGCTGCCCCTGGTGGCGGGGGGTGGGGGTGATAGGGGACATGAGTGGGGGCCTGGTGGAGGCTGCCCCTGCACTGCTGGTGGCTGGGGGTGGTGGGAGACATGAGTGGGGGCCTGGTGGAGAGTGCCCCTGGATGCTGGGGGGTGGGGGTGGTGGGAGACATGAGTGGGGGCCTGGTGGAGGGTGCCCCTGCACTGCTGGGGGGTGGGGGTGGTATGAGACATGGGTGGGGGCCTGGTGGAGGCTGCCCCTGCACTGCTCGGGCGTGGGGGTGCAGGGGGACATGAGCAGGTGTGCAGGGTAGTCCCCTGTTTTGTGGGCTGCCTGCAGGGGCCGTCGAGGGTGTACAGGGAACACCTGTGATGACCCACCCAGCCTAATCGCGTGTGTAACTTCCCACGCACCCCTGTAATACACGTACCAAGCCAAATCGCATGTGATAATTCCCGCGCACCCCTGTAATACACGTAGCTGGCCAAATCGCATGTGAGAATTCCCGCGCACCCCTGTAATACACGTACCCAGCCGAATCGCGTGTAAAACTTCCCGTGTACCCCTGTAATACACGTACCCAGCCAAATCGCGTGTGATAATTCCCGCGCCCCCCTGAAATACACGCGCCCAGGCTATTCGCGTGTGGAACTTCCCGCGCACCCCTGAAATACATGCGCCCAGGCTATTCGCGTGTGGAACTTCCCGCGCACCCCTGAAATACACGCACCCAGGCTATTCGCGTGTGGAACTTCCCGCGCACCCCTGAAATACACGCGCCCAGGCTATTCGCGTGTGGAACTTCCTGCGCACCCCTGAAATACACGCGCCCAGGCTATTCGCGTGTGGCACTTCCCGCGCACCCCTGAAATACACGCGCCCAGGCTATTCGCGTGTGGAACTTCCCGCGCAGCCCTGAAATACACGCGCCCAGGCTATTCGCGTGTGGAACTTCCCGCGCACCCCTGAAATATACGTAGCACGCTGGGAGACATGAGTGGGGGCCTGGTGGAGGGTGCCCCTGGTGACTGGGGGGTGGGGGTGGTGGGAGACATGGGTGGGGGCCTGGTGGAGGGTGCCCCTGGTGGCTGGGGGGGTGGGGGTGGTGGGAGACATGAGTGGGGGCCTGGTGGGGGCTGCCCCTGCACTGCTGGGGGGTGGGGGTGGTGGGAGACATGAGTGGGGGCCTGGTGGAGGGTGCCCCTGGATGGTGGGGGGTGGGGGTGGTGGGAGACATGAGTGGGGGCCTGGTGGAGGGTGCCCCTGGTGACTGGGGGGTGGGGGTGGTGGGAGACATGGGTGGGGGCCTGGTGGAGGCTGCCCCTGGTGGCGGGGGGGTGGGGGTGATAGGGGACATGAGTGGGGGCCTGGTGGAGGCTGCCCCTGCACTGCTGGGCGGTGGGGGTGGTGGGAGACATGGATGAGGGCCTGGTGGAGGGTGCCCCTGGTGGCGGGGGGTGGGGGTGATAGGGGACATGAGTGGGGGCCTGGTGGAGGCTGCCCCTGCACTGCTGGGGGGTGGGGGTGGTGGGAGACATGGGTGGGGGCCTGGTGGAGGGTGCCCATGGTGGCTGGGGGGTGGGGGTGGTGGGAGACATGAGTGGGGGCCTGGCGGGGGCTGCCCCTGCACTGCTGGGGGGTGGGGGTGGTGGGAGACATGAGTGGGGGCCTGGTGGAGGGTGCCCCTGGTGGCTGGGGGGTGGGGGTGGTGGGAGACATGGGTCGGGGCCTGGTGGAGGCTGCCCCTGCACTGCTGGGGGGTGGGGGTGGTGGGACACATGGATGGGGGCCTGGTGGAGGGTGCCCCTGGTGGCGGGGGGGTGGGGGTGATAGGGGACATGAGTGGGGGCCTGGTGGAGGGTGCCCCTGCACTGCTGGGGGTGGGGGTGGTGGTAGACATGAGTGGGGGCCTGGTGGAGGCTGCCCCTGCACTGCTGGGGGTTGGGGGTGGTGGGAGACATGAGTGGGGGCCTGGTGGAGGGTGCCCCTGGTGGCTGGGGGGTGGGGGTGGTGGGAGACATTGGTGGGGGCCTGGTGGAGGGTGCCCCTGGTGGCTGGGGGGTGGGGGTGGTGGGAGACATGGGTGGGGGCCTGGTGGAGGGTGCCCCTGGTGGCTGGGGGGTGGGGGTGGTGGGAGACATGGGTGGGGGCCTGGTGGAGGCTGCCCCTGGTGGCGGGGGGTGTGGGTGATAGGGGACATGAGTGGAGGCCTGGTGGAGGCTGCCCCTGCACTGCTGGGGGGTGGGGGTGGTGTGAGACATGGGTGGGGGCCTGGTGGAGGGTGGCCATGGTGGCTGGGGGGTGGGGGTGGTGGGAGACATGGGTGGGGGCCTGGTGGAGGGTGCCCATGGTGGCTGGGGGGTGGGGGTGGTGGGAGACATGAGTGGGGGCCTGGTGGAGGGTGACCCTGGTGGCTGGGGGGTGGGGGTGGTGGGAGACATGGGTGGGGGCCTGGTGGAGGGTGCCCCTGGTGGCTGGGGGGTGGGGGTGGTGGGAGACATGGGTTGGGGCCTGGTGGAGGGTGCCCCTGGTGGCTGGGGGGTGGGGGTGGTGGGAGACATGGGTGGGGGCCTGGTGGAGGCTGCCCCTGCACTGCTGGGGGGTGAGGGTGGTGGGACACATGGATGGGGGCCTGGTGGAGGGTGCCCCTGGTGGCGGGGGGGTGGGGGTGATAGGGGACATGAGTGGGGGCCTGGTGGAGGGTGCCCCTGCACTGCTGGGGGGTGGGGGTGGTGGTAGACATGAGTGGGGGCCTGGTGGAGGCTGCCCCTGCACTGCTGGGGGGTGGGGGTGGTGGGAGACATGAATGGGGGCCTGGTGGAGGCTGCCCCTGCACTGCTGGGGGGTGGGGGTGGTGGGACACATGGATGGGGGCCTGGTGGAGGGTGCCCCTGGTGGCGGGGGGGTGGGGGTGATAGGGGACATGAGTGGGGGCCTGGTGGAGGCTGCCCCTGCACTGCTGGGGGGTGGGGGTGGTGGGAGACATGGGTGGGGGCCTTGTGGAGGGTGCCCATGGTGGCTGGGGGGTGGTGGGAGACATGAGTGGGGGCCTGGTGGGGGCTGCCCCTGCACTGCTGGGGGGTGGGGGTGGTGGGAGACATGAGTGGGGGCCTGGTGGAGGGTGCCCCTGGTGGCTGGGGGGTGGGGGTGGTGGGAGACATGGGTGGGGGCCTGGTGGAGGCTGCCCCTGCACTGCTGGGGGGTGGGGGTGGTGGGACACATGGATGGGGGCCTGGTGCAGGCTGCCCCTGGTGGCGGGGGGTGGGGGTGATAGGGGACATGAGTGGGGGCCTGGTGGAGGGTGCCCCTGCACTGCTGGGGGGTGGGGGTGGTGGTAGACATGAGTGGGGGCCTGGTGGAGGCTGCCCCTGCACTGCTGGGGGGTGGGGGTGGTGGGAGACATGAGTGGGGGCCTGGTGGAGGGTGCCCCTGGTGGCTGGGGGGTGGGGGTGGTGGGAGACATGGGTGGGGGCCTGGTGGAGGGTGCCCCTGGTGGCTGGGGGGTGGGGGTGGTGGGAGACATGGGTGGGGGCCTGGTGGAGGGTGCCCCTGGTGGCGGGGGGTGGGGGTGGTGGGAGACATGGGTGGGGGCCTGGTGGAGGCTGCCCCTGGTGGCGGGGGGGTGGGGGTGATAGGGGACATGAGTGGGGGCCTGGTGGAGGCTGCCCCTGCACTGCTGGGGGGTGGGAGTGGTGTGAGACATGGGTGGGGGCCTGGTGGAGGGTGGCCATGGTGGCTGGGGGGTGGGGTTGGTGGGAGACATGGGTGGGGGCCTGGTGGAGGGTGCCCATGGTGGCTGGGGGGTGGGGGTGGTGGGAGACATGAGTGGGGGCCTGGTGGAGGGTGCCCCTGGTGGCTGGGGGGTGGGGGTGGTGGGAGACATGGGTGGGGGCCTGGTGGAGGGTGCCCCTGGTGGCTGGGGGGTGGGGGTGGTGGGAGACATGGGTGGGGGCCTGGTGGAGGGTGCCCCTGGTGGCTGGGGGGTGGGGGTGGTGGGAGACATGGGTGGGGGCCTGGTGGAGGCTGCCCCTGGTGGCGGGGGGGTGGGGGTGATAGGGTACATGAGTGGGGGCCTGGTGGAGGCTGCCCCTGCACTGCTGGGGGGTGGGGGTGGTGGGAGACATGGGTCGGGGCCTGGTGGAGGGTGCCCATGGTGGCTGGGGGGTGGGGGTGGTGGGAGACATGGGTGGGGGCCTGGTGGAGGGTGCCCATGGTGGCTGGGGGGTGGGGGTGGTGGGAGACATGGGTGGGGGCCTGGTGGAGGGTGCCCCTGGTGGCTGGGGGGTGGGGGTGGTGGAAGACATGGGTGGGGGCCTGGTGGAGGGTGCCCCTGGTGGCTGGGGGGTGGGGGTGGTGGGAGACATGGGTGGGGGCCTGGTGGAGGCTGCCCCTGGTGGCGGGGGGTGGGGGTGATAGGGGACATGAGTGGGGGCCTGGTGGAGGCTGCCCCTGCACTGCTGGGGGGTGGGGGTGGTGGGAGACATGAGTGGGGGCCTGGTGGAGAGTGCCCCTGGATGCTGGGGGGTGGGGGTGGTGGGAGACATGAGTGGGGGCCTGGTGGAGGGTGCCCCTGCACTGCTGGGGGGTAGGGGTGGTATGAGACATGGGTGGGGGCCTGGTGGAGGCTGCCCCTGCACTGCTCGGGCGTGGGGGTGCAGGGGGACATGAGCAGGTGTGCAGGGTAGTCCCCTGTTTTGTGGGCTGCCTGCAGGGGCCGTCGAGGGTGTACAGGGAACACCTGTGAGGACCCACCCAGCCTAATCGCGTGTGTAACTTCCCACGCACCCCTGTAATACACGTACCAAGCCAAATCGCATGTGATAATTCCCGCGCACCCCTGTAATACACGTACCTGGCCAAATCGCATGTGAGAATTCCCGCGCACCCCTGTAATACACGTACCCAGCCGAATCGCGTGTAAAACTTCCCGTGTATCCCTGTAATACACGTACCCAGCCAAATCGCGTGTGATAATTCCCGCGCACCCCTGAAATACACGCGCCCAGGCTATTCGCGTGTGGAACTTCCCGCGCACCCCTGAAATACACGCGCCCAGGCTATTCGCGTGTGGAACTTCCCGCGCACCCCTGAAATACACGCGCCCAGGCTATTCGCGTGTGGAACTTCCCGCGCACCCCTGAAATACACGCGCCCAGGCTATTCGCCTGTGGAACTTCCCGCGCACCCCTGAAATACACGTAGCACGCTGGGAGACATGAGTGGGGGCCTGGTGGAGGGTGCCCCTGGTGACTGGGGGGTGGGGGTGGTGGGAGACATGGGTGGGGGCCTGGTGGAGGGTGCCCCTGGTGGCTGGGGGGGTGGGGGTGGTGGGAGACATGAGTGGGGGCCTGGTGGGGGCTGCCCCTGCACTGCTGGGGGGTGGGGGTGGTGGGAGACATGAGTGGGGGCCTGGTGGAGGGTGCCCCTGGATGGTGGGGGGTGGGGGTGGTGGGAGACATGAGTGGGGGCCTGGTGGAGGGTGCCCCTGGTGACTGGGGGGTGGGGGTGGTGGGAGACATGGGTGGGGGCCTGGTGGAGGCTGCCCCTGGTGGTGGGGGGGTGGGGGTGATAGGGGACATGAGTGGGGGCCTGGTGGAGGCTGCCCCTGCACTGCTGGGGGGTGGGGGTGGTGGGAGACATGGATGAGGGCCTGGTGGAGGGTGCCCCTGGTGGCGGGGGGTGGGGGTGATAGGGGACATGAGTGGGGGCCTGGTGGAGGCTGCCCCTGCACTGCTGGGGGGTGGGGGTGGTGGGAGACATGGGTGGGGGCCTGGTGGAGGATGCCCATGGTGGCTGGGGGGTGGGGGTGGTGGGAGACATGAGTGGGGGCCTGGCGGGGGCTGCCCCTGCACTGCTGGGGGGTGGGGGTGGTGGGAGACATGAGTGGGGGCCTGGTGGAGGGTGCCCCTGGTGGCTGGGGGGTGGGGGTGGTGGGAGACATGGGTGGGGGCCTGGTGGTGGCTGCCCCTGCACTGCTGGGGGGTGGGGTTTGGTGGGACACATGGATGGGGGCCTGGTGGAGGGTGCCCCTGGTGGCAGGGGGGTGGGGGTGATAGGGGACATGAGTGGGGGCCTGGTGGAGGGTGCCCCTGCACTGCTGGGGGGTGGGGGTGGTGGTAGACATGAGTGGGGGCCTGGTGGAGGCTGCCCCTGCACTGCTGGGGGGTGGGGGGGGGTGGGAGACATGAGTGGGGGCCTGGTGGAGGGTGCCCCTGGTGGCTGGGGGGTGGGGGTGGTGGGAGACATTGGTGGGGGCCTGGTGGAGGGTGCCCCTGGTGGCTGGGGGGTGGGGGTGGTGGGAGACATGGGTGGGGGCCTGGTGGAGGGTGCCCCTGGTGGCTGGGGGGTGGGGGTGGTGGGAGACATGGGTGGGGGCCTGGTGGAGGCTGCCCCTGGTGGCGGGGGGGTGTGGGTGATAGGGGACATGAGTGGAGGCCTGGTGGAGGCTGCCCCTGCACTGCTGGGGGGTGGGGGTGGTGTGAGACATGGGTGGGGGCCTGGTGGAGGGTGCCCATGGTGGCTGGGGGGTGGGGGTGGTGGGAGACATGAGTGGGGGCCTGGTGGAGGGTGCCCCTGGTGGCTGGGGGGTGGAGGTGGTGGGAGACATGGGTGGGGGCCTGGTGGAGGGTGCCCCTGGTGGCTGGGGGGTGGGGGTGGTGGGAGACATGGGTGGGGGCCTGGTGGAGGATGCCCCTGGTGGCTGGGGGGTGGGGGTGGTGGGAGACATGGGTGGGGGCCTGGTGGAGGCTGCCCCTGCACTGCTGGGGGGTGGGGGTGGTGGGACACGTGGATGGGGGCCTGGTGGAGGGTGCCCCTGGTGGCGGGGGGGTTTGGGTGATAGGGGACATGAGTGGGGGCCTGGTGGAGGGTGCCCCTGCACTGCTGGGGGGTGGGGGTGGTGGTAGACATGAGTGGGGGCCTGGTGGAGGCTGCCCCTGCACTGCTGGGGGGTGGGGGTGGTGGGAGACATGAATGGGGGCCTGGTGGAGGCTGCCCCTGCACTGCTGGGGGGTGGGGGTGGTGGGACACATGGATGGGGGCCTGGTGGAGGGTGCCCCTGGTGGCGGGGGGTGGGGGTGATAGGGGACATGAGTGGGGGCCTGGTGGAGGCTGCCCCTGCACTGCTGGGGGGTGGGGGTGGTGGGAGACATGGGTGGGGCCTGGTGGAGGGTGCCCATGGTGGCTGGGGGGTGGGGGTGGTGGGAGACATGAGTGGGGGCCTGGTGGGGGCTGCCCCTGCACTGCTGGGGGGTGGGGGTGGTGGGAGACATGAGTGGGGGCCTGGTGGAGGGTGCCCCTGGTGGCTGGGGGGTGGGGGTGGTGGGAGACATGGGTGGGGGCCTGGTGGAGGCTGCCCCTGCACTGCTGGGGGGTGGGGGTGGTGGGACACATGGATGGGGGCCTGGTGGAGGGTGCCCCTGGTGGCAGGGGGTGGGGGTGATAGGGGACATGAGTGGGGGCCTGGTGGAGGGTGCCCCTGCACTGCTGGGGGGTGGGGGTGGTGGTAGACATTAGTGGGGGCCTGGTGGAGGCTGCCCCTGCACTGCTGGGGGGTGGGGGTGGTGGGAGACATGAGTGGGGGCCTGGTGGAGGGTGCCCCTGGTGGCTGGGGGGTGGGGGTGGTGGGAGACATGGGTGGGGGCCTGGTGGAGGGTGCCCCTGGTGGCTGGGGGGTGGGGGTGGTGGGAGACATGGGTGGGGGCCTGGTGGAGGGTGCCCCTGGTGGCTGGGGGGTGGGGGTGGTGGGAGACATGGGTGGGGGCCTGGTGGAGGCTGCCCCTGGTGGCGGGGGGTTGGGGTGATAGGGGACATGAGTGGGGGCCTGGTGGAGGCTGCCCCTGCACTGCTGGGGGGTGGGGGTGGTGTGAGACATGGGTGGGGGCCTGGTGGAGGGTGGCCATGGTGGCTGGGGGGTGGGGTTGGTGGGAGACATGGGTGGGGGCCTGGTGGAGGGTGCCCATGGTGGCTGGGGGGTGGGGGTGGTGGGAGACATGAGTGGGGGCCTGGTGGAGGGTGCCCCTGGTGGCTGGGGGGTGGGGGTGGTGGGAGACATGGGTGGGGGCCTGGTGGAGGGTGCCCCTGGTGGCTGGGCGGTGGGGGTGGTGGGAGACATGGGTGGGGGCCTGGTGGAGGGTGCCCCTGGTGGCTGGGGGGTGGGGGTGGTGGGAGACATGGGTGGGGGCCTGGTGGAGGGTGCCCATGGTGGCTGGGGGGTGGGGGTGGTGGGAGACATGAGTGGGGGCCTGGTGGGGGCTGCCCCTGCACTGCTGGGGGGTGGGGGTGGTGGGAGACATGAGTGGGGGCCTGGTGGAGGGTGCCCCTGGTGGCTGGGGGGTGGGGGTGGTGGGAGACATGGGTGGGGGCCTGGTGGAGGCTGCCCCTGCACTGCTGGGGGGTGGGGGTGGTGGGACACATGGATGGGGGCCTGGTGGAGGGTGCCCCTGGTGGCAGGCGGTGGGGGTGATAGGGGACATGAGTGGGGGCCTGGTGGAGGGTGCCCCTGCACTGCTGGGGGGTGGGGGTGGTGGTAGACATTAGTGGGGGCCTGGTGGAGGCTGCCCCTGCACTGCTGGGGGGTGGGGGTGGTGGGAGACATGAGTGGGGGCCTGGTGGAGGGTGCCCCTGGTGGCTGGGGGGTGGGGGTGGTGGGAGACATGGGTGGGGGCCTGGTGGAGGGTGCCCCTGGTGGCTGGGGGGTGGGGGTGGTGGGAGACATGGGTGGGGGCCTGGTGGAGGGTGCCCCTGGTGGCTGGGGGGTGGGGGTGGTGGGAGACATGGGTGGGGGCCTGGTGGAGGCTGCCCCTGGTGGCGGGGGGTTGGGGTGATAGGGGACATGAGTGGGGGCCTGGTGGAGGCTGCCCCTGCACTGCTGGGGGGTGGGGGTGGTGTGAGACATGGGTGGGGGCCTGGTGGAGGGTGGCCATGGTGGCTGGGGCGTGGGGTTGGTGGGAGACATGGGTGGGGGCCTGGTGGAGGGTGCCCATGGTGGCTGGGGGGTGGGGGTGGTGGGAGACATGAGTGGGGGCCTGGTGGAGGGTGCCCCTGGTGGCTGGGGGGTGGGGGTGGTGGGAGACATGGGTGGGGGCCTGGTGGAGGGTGCCCCTGGTGGCTGGGCGGTGGGGGTGGTGGGAGACATGGGTGGGGGCCTGGTGGAGGGTGCCCCTGGTGGCTGGGGGGTGGTGGGAGACATGGGTGGGGGCCTGGTGGAGGCTGCCCCTGGTGGCGGGGGGGGGTGGGGGTGATAGGGGACATGAGTGGGGGCCTGGTGGAGGCTGCCCCTGCACTGCTGGGGGTGGGGGTGGTGGGAGACATGGGTGGGGGCCTGGTGGAGGGTGCCCATGGTGGCTGGGGGGTGGGGGTGGTGGGAGACATGGGTGAGGGCCTGGTGGAGGGTGCCCATGGTGGCTGGGGGGTGGGGGTGGTGGGAGACATGGGTGGGGGCCTGGTGGAGGGTGCCCCTGGTGGCTGGGGGGTGGGGGTGGTGGGAGACATGGGTGGGGGCCTGGTGGAGGGTGCCCCTGGTGGCTGGGGGTGGTGGGAGACATGGGTGGGGGCCTGGTGGAGGCTGCCCCTGGTGGCGGGGGGGTGGGGGTGATAGGGGACATGAGTGGGGGCCTGGTGGAGGCTGCCCCTGCACTGCTGGGGGGTGGGGGTGGTGGGAGACATGAGTGGGGGCCTGGTGGAGAGTGCCCCTGGATGCTGGGGGGTGGGGGTGGTGGGAGACATGAGTGGGGGCCTGGTGGAGGGTGCCCCTGCACTGCTGGGGGGTGGGGGTGGTGGGAGACATGGGTGGGGCCTGGTGGAGGCTGCCCCTGCACTGCTCGGGGGTGGGGGTGCAGGGGGACATGAGCAGGTGTGCAGGGTAGTCCCCTGTTTTGTGGGCTGCCTGCAGGGGCCGTCGAGGGTGTACAGGGAACACCTGTGAGGACCCACCCAGCCTAATCGCGTGTGTAACTTCCCACGCACCCCTGTAATACACGTACCAAGCCAAATCGCGTGTGATAATTCCCGCGCACCCCTGTAATACACGTACCTGGCCAAATCGCATGTGAGAATTCCCGCGCACCCCTGTAATACACGTACCCAGCCGAATCGCGTGTAAAACTTCCCGTGTACCCCTGTAATACACGTACCCAGCCAAATTGCGTGTGATAATTCCCGCGTACCCCTGAAATACACGCGCCCAGGCTATTCGCGTGTGGAACTTCCCGCGCACCCCTGAAATACACGTGCACAGGCTATTCGCGTGTGGAACTTCCCGCGCACCCCTGAAATACACGCGCCCAGGCTATTCGCGTGTGGAACTTCCCGCGCACCCCTGAAATACACGCGCCCAGGCTATTCGCGTGTGGAACTTCCCGCGCACCCCTGAAATACACGCGCCCAGGCTATTCGCGTGTGGAACTTCCCGCGCACCCCTGAAATACACATACCCTGCTGAAATCGCGTGTAAAAGTTCCCGCGCACCCCTGTAATACACGTACCCTGGCTAATCGCGTGTATAACTTCACGCGTACCCCTGATATGCACGTTACCCGCTTTGCGTTCCTTGTTTGGCAGCCCTGTAAACTGGTCCAGGGTTAGCGCAGCCCTTTGCGATGATTTAGCGATTTTGATGGCTTTTCCTTGCGCGAGGGCGTTCTTGAGGGCGTTACTGGCGCTGCTGCAGGGTCGCTGCGATACTCTGCGCCACGGCTGGTTTGGGAGCCTAAAATCCATGAATACGCTGTGCGCGGAAATCGGTTTTAGCGCACGTGCCTGGCGCAGACAATCGCACGCGGACACTCTGCGCCAGCCGCTTGCGACACTTTTCTGCGAAATTCTATGAATTACCCTGACAGTTTCCAAGTTACTTGTGCTTGGATTGACAAAAGACCGAGTTCAAACCTAAGCAGCATATTAGGGGTGCTCTTTGGCAGCCCGAATATGGTTTTCCAGAAATTTGCTTCTATATAGTTCCAGAATTTAAGGGCCCTCGGGAGCACGGATTCTAAACCGTATGTAATGACAGGTAGTACTTTTTGTTGGTAAAATCTCATTATCGGTGTGCAGGTAAATTTCCCAAATCTGGCATGAATTATTTTTGCTTGAGAAATGAGCATTGCCATTTTGGTTTGTATTCTTGTCTCGAGCGTGTTTTCAGAGTTAAAGTTATTGAAATATAAACCCAGATATTTATATTTTGAAACAGTTTGAAGTTTCTTATTGCATATTAACCATTGATATTTACTTTGTGAGGAGGCTATATGGATCTACCCAGTGGAGTTGTAGGGTCAAATCCACTGGGAGGGCAAAAAAGCAGGGAAATGGGAAAGGTTAGTAAGGTGCTGTGCCCGAACCGCACAAGGGTCGCGCTAGTTCCAGAATGGTGCACCGACGTTATCGGCAGAACGTCCTGGAATGTGCATGTGGATTATCTGGGAGGTAGTTACAGGAATACAGGTTGAAAAATCCGATGAAGTCCGAGAGCTCAGGGGATGGTATGATGCAACACGGCACAGTGATGGATAGTTTGAAACTCGGGCCGGCACGGGTGAGAAGTTCTACGATCGTAAACAAGTCCTTTGAACAAAGCAGGGGTCGGTATTGTAGCGGGCAGCATTTAACACAATCGGCAGGCATAAGCATGTCCTTTGAACAACGCACTGGGTTGACAACGTATCGGGCGGAATGTTGACAGAATCGGAAGAAGAACAGGGTCCGGAATCCAAAAAGGTAGGTCAGCAACTGGTGGGAATTCGAGGTTCCAAATCGTATTCACAAGGGGAAGTGAGTGTCAGTATTCCAGAAAAAAACAGGTAAAAAACGGAGGATTCGCAAGGCTACACTACTACTTTAATCAGAAGCAGTGACTGCCATCCCATGAATTCTTTTATGGGTACAGGAGTACCAGTGCCAGCACGGTGGTCTGCCGTCTCAATCACGTGATGTCTTGGAGCGCAGCCTTGTGGAAGGATGCATAGTGCGTTTCCATGACAACCGCCAATTATGATAGAATGGAGCGGCCCTGTGTCTAATGTAGCGAAAGGCAGACTTGCAATGATAGTGAGTGATTCGAGGAAAGAGTGCGGAGACGGGGCCTGGGAACTGTAACACTCACACGCCTAAATGTTTCCACACTTCTGCAGTGAAGGGGGTACATACCACTTTTTGCAACACTTCCATAGAGATTAGGGCGCACATACCATTTCAAGAGCACTGCCACAGGAAAGGACATGCACACACCTAATATTTTATGAAGTTTCGCAGAGGGGCACGTGCAACTTCTAATGGAGCCCTGCAGGAAAGAGGTTCATACATCTAATGTTTGCTGCGCTCCTGCAGAAAAGGCGCACAAATAATATTTCTAACAAACCCAGCGTGGAAGAGGGTACACAAACATTTTCGAATATTCTCACACTGGGAATGGTGCATACACCATTTCTAACCTCCCCCAGAGGGAGAGGGGCGTGCACACCTACTTTTTGAAGCACTCTCATTGTGAAAGGGCACACACACAATTTCTAATGCACTCATGCAGAGTAGAGGGTATACACACATACCATTTTCAGCACTCTTGCATGGAAGGGGATGCACACACATTTTAAAGCACACTCATGCAGGGATGTGAATGCACACGCAATGTCTATGCAGTCCCTATGCTGTCCTACAAAGATGGGGGCATAGACAGTTTCCAAACAACTTGCCCATAAAGGGGGTACACATGCTTAACGTTTTGCCACCCTGCTTCAGGGAAGGGGCACACATAATTTCTAATGCACTCAGCAGGGAATATGCAGCAGATGCAGTTTCTAGTGCATACAGCAGTGAAGGAAAATGCACACAGACATTTAGCTGTACCCCCACGCGCAACATTTCTAATGGGTTCCCACAAGCAGGTGGGTGCACACACATTGTAATATTCACCCCTGCGGTGGTGATGCTTACATGTGTTTGAATGCACTGCTGCAGGGATGGGGGTGAACACACAATGTTTATGCAGTCCACAGGGAAGGGGTCAGAAACAAATTCTAACACACTCCCGAAAGGAAGGGAGTGCACACACCATTTCTAACGCAATCTTTCAGTAAAGGGGCATGCATGCAATTTTTAATGTTATCCCACAGTAAAGGGGTTACACACATATTTTCTAATGCACTCTGGCAGGGTTGGGGGTCCATACATGATTTATAACATACTCCCACAGGGAAGGTGTTGCACACACCAGTGTTTTTTCTTTTTCTTTGCTATTAGGGCAGATATATTTATTGTGGGAGAACAAGTGTTTGAGGTCAACTCTTTCAGATAACACTGTACTAGTACCTATGTTCATCAAGTGATCGGTTTTTGGTTTTTGTACAGCATTTTATGTATTTAATGTGTGTTTAATAAAATGTGTTTGTAACTTTTTAATGGAAAAAAATATGAAATAATGTGTCTAAATAAAAAAATATGGACATATGAAGAAAAATGTTAAAGATCTTAATTTTGATTTATATGTGATTGACCTTTAGAGGTCACAGGTTCTTTTGAGAGATAAGGAATGATATGATATGATATGGCATTTATAACGCGCCTATACACAAGTGTTTCAAGGCGCGTTTAGAGCACGTTCTGATATTCTCACACCTTTGAAATAGCAGAAATTGAATTCCTGATGAAATAATTCTCCTGACCAGATAACCTCTTTGTAATATCACACCAAATTGTTGACATGCGTTCACAGTGAAGAGATGCTCACATATTTTCTAAGACACTCATTCAAGGAAGGGGCAGCACACACCCAGTTTTTGCAGTACTCTTAAAGGGATGGGACCCCACACACAATTTGTAATGCAGCCCTAGTTGGATGGGGTGCAAACCCCTGATTTTTCCACACACACTTCCTACACACAAGGCAGGGACCCATTCTCAAGTCTGTGCTAAGAACTTTCATATCATTGGACGCATTGCAAACATCCTTACTAAATCCCAGCAAGGCTTATTACACCATTGCACAAGGTTACAGTCACAGGCATAGCAGCACCGTTTCAGGAACACATGCACTGCTCTTGGCTCTCATCATGACTGCTATCAGCCACTTCTAAGCTGATAATGGGCAATGTTGTTATTGTCTTTTGTCCCAGTGACAAAGACTCTTGGATTAAGAATGTGATGGGGCCTCTGCCGGATGAAGCTGCCATACATTTCTCTTAGCCAGTGCATCAGGTGGAACCCATCCGATGATAGTGATGTTTTTCACATTATCCTTTCAGATCCTTGCATCAACTGCTTTATCATGCTCCCTGTCAATGGCGGTGGGACGTAGGTGCCAGGTCTGGAGGTGGAGGGGGTGGAATGTGTCATGGTTCTGGTCTAGAGGATATGGCTGAGTGTTGAAACCTTGGATTTATTAAACATCAAAAGTTGGCAGCATAAATAAAGGTAATTGCTAAGCACAGTTACATTCTCTGCAATGTAATGTCCAAGTCTCTGGGCTTTCTCTTAGTCTTCAAAGCTGGGGCAAGTCTCTGACTCCTCATGCAGGAGGAGCGCTGGGAGCTGCTGCTGCTCTGTGACTGTCTCGCCTTCATTCTAGTGGATGCTGCGCCCTGCAGCCTTTCGCTTCTGATCTCGCGAGATCTCGGGATTGGCGGGTCTCGCGAGTAGTCCTACACTGCGTCACCCAATAAATGGGCAGCAAATAGTCCAGCTCTTCATGAACCTCTGCAATTGTCTGCAATTAGTTCCCACAAGAGGAATCTGATTTATTACTAAAGTTTGCCTTGAGTTTGGAAACCGATCTAACAGAGGAAAGCCCCATTATGAGATTAATTCAATTCTTTCAAGAACTGGATTTACTGAACCTTAATTAAGTAGGACAATTTCCATTTAAAAGTAAACCCCCAGTTGAATTTTTATTTTTCAAAAACCCAAATATGACGACAAACCAAACTAAATTGAATAACGTTTAATGTGGCTTATTTGTTTTTGCTGTTAAACGTTTTTTGTCCATTTTGATATTTTTAGTGAATTTTTTTGAAGACGTAAAATGAGGAGAAAATGAAAATATAAATAGCACCCTTCCCTCCAAAAATTAAACTTTTCGACAGTTCGTCTTTATGCCCGTGCAACTACACCAACACTGTAGGCGTTTCCAAGTGGTATTGATTTATAAAACGGTGAAGCTCACACGCCAATCTTACAATCTCTAACAATTCGCCCTAGCCAACAATCTGCCCACACACTAGGCAGCATATCCCCAGCTTTGGGTAATGTTGTCTGTATCTCTGCTTCATTGGACAGAAACTGTATCCCACAAATACTGGTATGCTGCTTGGTATGGATCTTGGCCTTTTTGTCTGTGTACCACACAATTGCTGCAGATTCATGACTCACTCGCTGGAGGTACACACCTTGGCTTAAGGCAGTGAGATTGTTTCCTGTCTTTGAGTTGAGGAGTGGATAGTGCCGTAGACTTTCATGTGCCAGCATCAAAGGTAGTTCAGGAGTGCTGTTGTGCCCAGTGAATGTTTGACAGAGATCTTAACCCTTTTGACACACACCTGGCACTGGATGTACGTGACAGGGTTAGGCTCTGCAAAAAGAAAAAAAGAAGAATCACCTAAAAATAATCCTATTCCTTATGGTATAATGATAAAGGGGCATTATTCTTGCCCTGATTTACCTATGAAGATTATTATTAATGTATTATTGAGAACCACCTCCTTTTCCTGCCCCTTCTGATACTGGCTGTGCTGCCCTCTCCACCACCACACTTTCACCAGCATGCTCCATCATTCATGCCTGCACTTCCTCTACTATCTTCTCACCTTCTTGCTCCTCCTGCATCTGCTCCTCCTCTTTCTCCCTCACTTCTTTTTCATCTTCATCACCATCATTCCCATCATCACTATTCCCAGCTGCATTATCAACACCAGTGCCACCATCAGTTCCATCATCATCAACCCCAGTAGCCGGAGCATCTGTTGGAGGAGGAGAAGGCAGATTGTATGTTTCACACATGAAATGATGCAGCACAGCAAAGCAGTTTCGGTAAGAGATTAATTGTTACACTGTTAGTCCCAACGGCTCCTTCTCTAACCACCGGTCTTTTCATCTCTCTTGCACTTGGAACCTGGAACATGGAGGGCTCCCATGTTCCAGGTTCCATGAGAATGCCACACATCTCCCTTCCTTACAGTATATACAAACATAACAATTAACAGATACAGTTAACAGGTGATTTCATAACTGGAATAAAAATATCCAACTGTGATGTAGGGTAATTACAACATAACGCTTAGTGAATAATTTGACAACTTAACCAAGCAGATGTCAACTTTCAACAACAATTGGTATGTGGGATTTAAACAACCTGAACATGTTCTTAGATTACATATTGACTTAGATAGGTAGGTCTTTGGTTCTCCCTTGTGGGTCCATTTCCTACGGAGTTGGTATTGTGTCACTTCTCTAAACGTGTGAGTAACTCTTCCCTTGTCATTGCTATTCTTTCTCTTATAGACCATCTTTTACTTCTAGTCATCCCTCATGGTGCTCACACCATCTTCACAACCACCAATCGTGACAGGCCATTTGCTCTTATTCACCCTATTCATGTTCCACACTTTCCAATCTGAGTTTTAACCGCTCCATGTAGTACTTTTGATACTTTAATGGGTTGAGACCCCTCAAACCCTGCCTTAGTAATTTAGGTGGTAGTTTAATACGTGTCCACTCACCTAAATGGCAAAACTACCTCTTTCTTTACTTTGTGTACATATCAAATACCTCTTTGTTTCTTTCCTCCCTTACTTGAATATGCTCATGAACAGCTTCTAATTGCACATTACTAAAACAAGATATACCCATCCAAGCTGGGCATACTCTCATACTAGGCTTCCTACTTCTAAGCATCTCAAATGGAGAAACCTGTGTTGTTGAATGGGGTGAAAATCTGTATGCTGCCACAATGTTATAAGCCACATTCCTCCAATCATTCCCCTCTGATATGGCACCCCGAATGCTGTGATTAATTACAGAATTGAATCTTTCAACTAGTCCATTTATCTCAGGGTGGTAAATCAAACTGCTGCAATGCTCCATGGCATTCCCTTTAAGAAACAATTCCAGTTCTTTAGACATCAGCTGAACATCGCTGTCCATCAACAAAATGGAGTGATATCCCTGCCTTTTAAATATTATTTCTAGAAACGGAATAATGTACTTTGTGCAAATATTCTGCACCCAACGTACTTCTACCACCTGCTAGAACTTCCTTTTGCTGACTTTTCACATGTGTTTTATTCTCTAATCACAATCTCAACTTGTATGTCCATACATGGCCACCAATAATCCTGCCTAGCCAATTGGTTTGTTTTTGACATCACTAGCTGTCCTTCATGTGCAACTGCCGAAATGTTTCCTTATATCTTCTGGTAGGCTGACCTGGTTCCCCTTTAGCACAAATTCCCTGTCCCCATGCAACTCATTTAAAAAGAATGTACTGCTTCACTTTAAAATTCCCTACATACATTGTCTTTACTCTTTAACACTTCTCTCAATGTAGTAACCTTTCGCCCAAATCAATAGCCCTGTCCCTTTCTTCTTTACATACTGTGTCTTGGTCTATGTATAAGACTTATATTGACAATCAATCTGCTGCTTTATTTTTAATTCCAGGAACATATTCTACATTATATGTGTGTTCTTGTACGTTCGTACTCACTTTATTATTATTCTGAACGTGATCTTGTCTATGCCTTTCGATGTTAATGTGATCGGAGTGAAGCACGACGCGGGTAACCTACAGAAATGGTCTGAATTTCTCCACAGCGCAGTTGATGGCAAGTCAGTCTTTATGGTTGAGTTATTGAGTTCAGATTCCCTAAGGACTCTGGATGCAATCCATGAGAATGGCACAACACAACATACCAAATGTGTTGTGTACTGGTGCCTCGCATTCTTTACATTTAAGGTGAGAGGACATCAGCTCCACACCCATCTCTGTCCCCACATCAAGGCTGTTGTACTTGCTGATGGGCACCGCACCTTCTTTGGTCTCCTATTCTGCCATTTTGTTCAAGCGAGAAAAAGCACACTACAAATGGTTGACCTAACAAAAGGTCCCCTAGCAAAATATAACAAAAAAGCTTCCAAAAACATGCTTATGTCCCAAACCAACTTGGCCTCACAAGAAATGACCTAAATGACGAAGAAATAAAATAAGGTATCTACATAAATAACAGTTTTCTCACAACAAGCTCATGTGCAGGACACAGTCCTGTTTCTTGCCAATAAAATTGGTGCCTAATCTACTTCCAAAAACAGCAACTCTGTACCAATGCTGCTTTTACTTCCTGCATCCAAACCCAGGAAGTGAAAGTTGCCTCTTTCTTTACAATTCATAATTTAATGTGTTATTACACGCATAACACCAGAGACCACTCTCTAAGCGTGGGACTGGGATTCAAACCTGCATTGCTTTGCATTGTTCTGCTTCCAAGACAGATGCGTTGCCCCTGAGCAATACTCCCATCCCTATCAGCATCAGATCTCACTTTCTTCCTAATAGTTCACCTGAATCCTGACATGAGTACCCAAATCACACAAGTAATTTACGTTCTTGACCGAATACCCACACAGGCTGCAATTTTCTCATAAGATCCGGTTGCAGTTGGGATGTGGTAAGATTTTTGCATGCCTACTAGTTAGCACCATCCACCACACAGTGAACTCTCCTATGAAGTATGCTGGCCTAAACTCACAAATATGTGTGCAGCAAGCATTTCCAGAGAATGCACACCGACAGAGTACTACACACAAGCAATCGAAATATAACCTGGCCAGAGGCACGTTCCTACACAGAGGAAAATACATTAGAGGTAGGCTTGCATTTCAGTGCCGAACTGTCCTTGTGCAATTTTTCCTCTTTGAAAGGTATTGTGAGGTAAGACGTGGTTGTAGACCCTCTTGAGTGGGGACCAACCCATAGAACACACCCACGTTTTGCATATTGTGATATTTTTTTAAAATTATTATTATCATTGTTACTATATGCAAAGGATGCATACTACAAATCTAGTGGGCCCTGCCGGAAATGTACTGAGATAATGGTTCTAGATGTATTGCTGTGACAGTACATTGTGATGTATTGCAGATCTACTGGGACATTGCATTGGATGGTGTTACAGATACTCAGGATTTTGCAAATTCATCTCCTCTGATTACCAACAGCAACAGCAGATACATGTTTCGGCCTTGTTGGGCATCATCAGTGAGGTGCAACTGTGCCTCTTTAAGCACAGGGTGCAAGTGGTCAACGTCTGGATTTCCTTAGAAACTGAGGGTAAAAGAAAATGTGGCCGGGTTCATTCTCAGTCAATGGGCTCCACACATTTTTTCACACTTTCAAAAACTTGGGGTTTAGCCCTACGCTAGTTACTAAGTACTGGGCAGTAATAGGACATCCTGATTGATCCATCCTGTAGCCATGGGTTGGTGCATACACAGCCTTCTCATTATTGAGGTATTTCATAAGGCTTCAATATTGGGTTGCTGCATTATTTCAGCTGTGTAGCCCAATTGCATGATATTCATTGATAAACAAACTGACACTTTGGCTCTTTTACATTAGTTCCTGGTAATCTACATTATAAAGAGGGCCTCAATGTCCCTTCTTTGGTGTGCTTGGGAATTTGCCACATGTAAATGAGACAATACCTTAGTGCATCCAGTATCACAGAGCACTTGCTACCCTGCATGCATTGTCTCTGGGGAATTTGATTTTTAACTTAGTCTGGCGCTCTCCTGAAAGGATCAATGACAGAGGTTGCATTTTAAGACAGGCCCAAAAAAAGCATTTACCATTTTAATCTCTACCATTTGCGTTTGAAACCCTTAAACTACACCTCTTCAAGACGTGTGTGTTGTTGAATGCGGGTGCGTTTCCCTAGTTGTAGGAAAGGGGGTCACAAAACACAGTTTTGAAAGGAGCAGGGCACATCTTCAGCCAGCTCTGTGCCCCGCAATAGGAGAAGGCTGTAATAAAAGCTACTGGTTGAAGAACGTGCAATGGACTACCCCAAAACAAAGCAAGTGTCAGCCAACAGCTTAGAAGACATCCCAATACACTTTTTTGGAACTGAAACATGAGTCACAGCTCTCAGTAGGTGAACCAGCGTTCCTGCAGGTTATTGCATAGTAAACATTATTTTGGGGTTTATCCCCATTTAATGCGCTGCGTCCCGCATCCAACACAAAAGCTGTCTGGGATGGAGAAAAGTTCAGACTTTGCTGCTCTGCTGCAAGATCAGTAGTTCAAAGCCTTCCCAGTGCTTGGATTTCAAGTGATGTTTCAAAGTCAGGGCTGGGCAGTTGCTCCCCCTGAGCTGTCACTTTGTGTCAGAAAGCATTGCAAAAGGAACAGTTGGAGGTCCGATGACAGCACTGACTGGTCATTTGGGGTGGAGTTTGTCCTTTCAGAGGTGAAGATTACAGGTGATAAGACCATGGAGAGGTATATAACACTGCATGCTGGTTGAAATAATGACCCAAGCTGATGGCATAATATATACAGTAATGCTGTTTTAGATCCTACTGACATTTGGTTAGGCGCACGTCATTTTGCTAGTTGTTACTATAATCTTCCATTCCGGATGGCGAAAATAGAGCTAGAACCATACTCTTCATTTTTCTTTGCATTAACCTGTTATTCATTCTTTTCAATTATTCATTCAAACACTGTCGGGCGTACTTTCACATGCCCTGGTGTTAGCCCCCAGTAATATCAAAACTGCCTTTATTTCCGTTCCTTTCCTCTCTACCTCTACGTCACTTCCTTTCCCTAGAAGTTACCTTCTTTCCCTCAATTAGTTCATCTCTTCGATCCACCTGGATGGTCGTCTTAATGTTCTTCAAGGTCATGTCTTGTCTTGCACCTGTTGATTGTCCGACTCAACATGCGACTCTGCTTCATCCACAGTGCATCCATATTCTACTGGATCACTCGAGGATCGCCTTTCTGCTGCCATTATGTCCGATCAATGTTAGTGTTCATCGGAAAAACAAGACATTT
This sequence comes from Ambystoma mexicanum, assembly GCF_040938575.1. Lineage (NCBI taxonomy): Eukaryota > Metazoa > Chordata > Amphibia > Caudata > Ambystomatidae > Ambystoma > Ambystoma mexicanum. The sequence goes on from NC_090941.1 coordinate 83,554,613, forward strand.
CTTGTGATCCTTTTGTTGGGATGTTCTGTTTGGACTGTTAAGATGGATTTCTAAACTCTGGCCTGGTGGGCAGAAGTTTAGGAGGCCACACTAGTTTAGTGAAGCAGGGGAACCTGTTGAACACGCCAGTCCAATCACGGTAGCTTAGCAGGCGGTCATGACTAAGTCTCAGGAGGGGTAAGAGTGATCGGAAGCACACAATGAGCACACAAAGTAAAACTTCACAGAATATACTTACACAAGTGCATATGAAAAATACATATACATGTTTTATAGGCCTTAATAATTAAACACGAATACCCCATAGAAATATCAAACAGTTACCACACACACCTTTCACTATTGACCAGATATACAATTACGTTTAGACTAATGCATTAAAGGGGACAACACAACCACAAACAGAAGGGTAAGTTTACACAAATATAGCATTAGGCAGTTCTTCAGAGTCAATGCCTAACTTAAGCAGTCCAGCCCTACGAAGTGGGAAGCCTTATGCTCAAAGTACATTAGTGCATTTAAAACGCAAGGTCATGCATTATGAGCGAAAGCAGGTCCTCTTGAGGGAGATGTAGCAGTTCAGGAAGGGGCTTGAGGTGATGAAGAACAGTGTCCTACTATTCGAGGCGGGTCTACCCTTGCAGGCAGAGCAACCTTCGAGTTTCGGAAATAGCTAGTGAGTGCAGGTTAGCCCAGCTAATGTGAGTATCTTTTTAGGGAATCTAGTGCATAATGAACAAAGGCTGTGCCAGTGGGCCACTGGTAAGTGATGCAAGTACTCACCGACCCTCGACACAGTCCAGATCAAACTTTGCCTGTCGCTTGTAAGTTCAACCCCTGCAGTTACACATTGCTCTGGCTCTCAGAAGCTGCGCTACGGGATGATCATCTGTGGTGGGACAGCAGCCTTTTCTCACCTCTCGGTGAAGAAAAGAGGACAGTTCCAATGCAGCACATCTCAGGGCACAGGGGGAAGGTATGCACGGCTTCTACAATGATTGTCACCACAGCAGGGCGGCACAGGGGTCGCAAATGCTTGCAGCGTGGTGCACTCTCTTAAATCATGACCCAGAGGAGCTAGGACTACAACATTTGGCAGGAGAGGGCCCAGGACCACAAGCTGGCGATTCCTTAAGTCTCGAATGTCAACTCGGGACGGTGGCGCTCCCAAGCGATACCCCGAGTACGAACTGGTCAGTTCACTGGATGGCCCAGGAACACTTCTGAAAAGGCTCTATTTGAGTGTTATCAGGAGATACCGAGATCAGTAGTTCCCACTACTCCAAAAGGTTGAAGCGCCCTTGCAGGCCTTCAGTGATTGATGCAAAAACAGGGGTCTGAAGTGAGAACAGTGGACTCAGGGTGCCAAACATTCCAGCACGTCTCCGGCAGTTCCACGGGTCTGCTTTAGCATTTCAGGATACTTGGCTCCTTCTTTAGTTCAGTGTGAACATCAGGTGATTGAACAGGAATGGATGCAGAGCCCCTTCTCTTATCCAAGATTAATTTTGCACTCAAATCTGGGAAAACCAATCAAAGATCTGCTCTCTTGCATTCACCCCAGGCACGGGCCAATCATGGCCCACAGTGGTTCCAGTCATTCAGGCATACCAGACATACTGGCACCAGTAGTGTGGATTGGGGCCAGACAGTCCTAATCCTCTTCCTCGACACTAGCACACGTGACATGCAGGAGCCCACGAAAGAAGTGGTTTCCGTGGGAGGCTCAACTTGGGGGGAGGCAAAGGGACAAAATGGCCAAAAGACAGAACAAAAGACTTTGTGGCACAGCAATTTTTGTCACTGGCCACAGTCTTGATATGGTTCATTAAAAAGAAGCAAAAATAATATAAAAGTAAACTGCTGCCACCAATTTGTCCTAGGCACACTTGTACAATCACCCAAAAACCCTTAGAGGGTGTCTAGCGCCATAAAACAAAGGGATCCCTATGCGCGGTACTGTAAGGTACTTGGCGCATAGATTAAAAGTTACCGAGAAATAGCAACATAGTCAAAGACTAAGGGAAACATAGTTTCCCAGTACTGACAGTCTGAAGGACGTGTCGGTTTCCCCATAACAGATGAGCAAAAGCCCAGAGGATCGCAGCTGAAGGCTGTGCTCCAGTGGAAAAGTCAGGTTAGGTTAGCCAAACAAAAGCAAAAAGTTTGGGGGGGTCCATAAACAGAGGGAAATTACACCTAAGGGACATTTTTCCTAACAATGACCATGGAGCTCTTTCTTTCCATTACTGTCAGGGGTTTTGGATGAAACGAGGGCATGCCTTCGTGCGCCGCTGGTTCCCACACGAATATCCTGTCTCCTTCTTACATGACTGATGGGTGCACCTTAATGCGGTTATCTGCATAGGTGTTCATTCATTTTGTTGCTGCAGAATCATGTGTCCTTGTTTCCTGTTCTGTGCATGTTGCCTTTCTTTTTCGCGCATCTTGTAGGATTCTCTTAGTTACTTGATGACCGGGCATTTCTGACTGGCATTTGTCAGATGTACTTTGTGACTTATTTCTATAATCCTGTAGAAGCTGGTAAATTGTTTGTTCTAAAGGCTTCCTCATGATGTTAGAGATCCTAAGTTCTCTCTTGAGATAAGAAATAAAATGTTCAACTGCTCCATTTGCTTGGGGGCCAGAGTGGTTTTATTCTTCTGTGGTGGAACCCTATGTAATTCGCACACTCCTTAAAGTCGTCCTTATGATTGTTAGATTTGACAATATTTGGAATTCCGTAAGTGGATAAGACCCTGTCCAGTGCTGGGATGACTGCTGCCGTGGCTGTAGATTGTAGGATTTGCATCTCAGGGTATCCTGAATATTCATCCAGAGGTACCAGTATGTTTAGGCATCATTCTAGCAGTCTGAAGAAATCAAAAGCTATCTCTTCTCACACATGTTATGGCAATGGCATTTGATCCATTTTTGGGATCCAGACCTTCTGCCATAACAGCAGCCTCGTTGATACAATTCCGTGGTGTCCTTCGTGAGCTAGAGCTATGAGGAGTTGCTGCAGGGCAGCTGGTATCATTATTCTAATTCATTTCAGTAATAGCTGGGAGGGTGACACAGATACTTCATCTTCTATGCATGTGAGGGTTTTCATCTTGTGAGCCTCCACAGCTGCATTTCTCATAGCCAGGTATTGTACATGTCTCCAGTTCCCCGACTTCAGACAATATTTGACTATGGCAAGCGTAGAGTCATCAGCGGTGTGTTGCGCTAGTTCTTCTTTGGAGAGACAACTGCGCTGGGCATGATGTACCACATAAATGGTCTGCTATATTTGTAGATGACAACTGCAATGGTAGAGGGTGACGTGATAGGAAGTCTGCCCGGTTGCCATCTTTGCATGTCTTGTGTATGATGTCAAATTTCTAATCTTGTCAAACGGATGCTCCAGCATGAGATGCTGGATGGCATCTGTGCCAATAGTTTGCCATAAATGGTTATTAAATCCTGGTGGTCTTCGATGATGGTAAATAGCTTCCCAAAAAGAAACATGTAAAAGTGTTCACATGCCCACACAACCTCCAGGCTTTCCTTTTCTGCCAGTGAGTAGCCATGTTCCATGTCCCTGATACTCCTACTGGCATATGAAACAATTCTGTACTGCGAGGCAACATCTCTCGAGCTGTGTGCTAGTACAGCACCTAAGCCCATGGAACTGGTGTCCACTGTGACTTAATTCTGTAGGTTTGGGGTGATGTAAGACATGCATACTGCCAACACTATTTAACTTTGGATGTTGTCGAAAGCTGGCTGTCATTCTGGGGACCAGATAAAACTGTATTCTTTCTTGGTGAGGGCACGTCACAGGGCGATGAGTGATGCAAAGTCTGGTAGGCAGTCTGCAGTAGCTGGCAAGACCCATGAAAGATTGTACTTGGCCCAGACTGATGGAGCATCCGTCAGAGCTTTGATTTTGTCGGGGTCTGGTTTGATCACTTGTGGGAAAAGTATGAAGCCAAAGAACCTCAAGGTGGACTTGTTGAATGCACACTTGTCTCGGTTCAAGGTAAGGTTGGCATTGTCTAGTGCAGTGGTCTTCAAACTGTGGGGCTGAAACCCCCTGGGGGGACCTGAAGGATATCCAGGGGGGCATGAGATTCTTAAAAAAGAGAGTACAGCAGCTGCTTTAACTAGAAAATATTAGCCAATATGGCATCTGGGAGGCCCTGGAACAATATCTTTACTGAAGGGGGCCTAAGCAACAAAATGATTGCATACAACAGATCTAGGACCTTGCACACTTCGAATAATGTGGTGGTGTGTTTTTACTGTGATGTCCCAAACACCAAGATGTCATTGTTGTAATTCAAGCAATTTGGATGTGGAAGATTACTTTATGGATCTCCTCTTGAAATATTTCTGCTGCTGATGAAAGGCCAAAATTGAGGTTTTTGTTGCAGAACAGACTTCAGTGTGTTGTGAATGTGGTGATGTGTCTAGAGTCTTCGCTGATCTGAAGCTGGTGGTAACCTTTATTCAGGTATAAGTATAAGGTATAAATAACCGGGAAAAAGACTGCGCCCAATGATCAAAAAGGTTGTTTTATTTTCAAAGTGCCCTTAAAGTGATGACACGTGTTTCGGTCTCCCTGAGACCTTTTTTCAAATCAGGGCTATAAATCAGTCATAGCACCATCTAGTCATAACAAAACATTTTTTAAGTGAAACAAATAATATAATGAGACATTCCCATGAATTGGCGTGTACAGATAAACAAAATAAAATAAAGATCAGTAATTAAATAAGCGAACAAGAAAAAAAAAATTCAATGAAAATTCACTGAACGGACAAAATAAAATTAAAAAAAAAGCCAGACAATAAATGGGGTGGGGAAAAGGGGGTGGTCACAGATGGGGTGTTTTTGAGAGAGATAAATGCAAGACACTTATTAGGTAATGTATTTGATGGTAGGTATAAATCAACAATGTATTCATTCAAAAGCTCATAGTAAATGTTAGAATTATTACCTTGAATTCCTCTTGTGCCCCTATTATATTTAGAGTTAATCCTCCACAATAAATAGGTTAGATCCCTACAAATGTAAAATATTGACATCGTCACCTGTTATATCAATATTGGTTAGGTAAATCATTCAGATGCAGCACAGTACTGTCTCTGTATTCCTGTCAGTGTGAAGCGTTTTACATTAACATTAACGTTTGTGCTAACGTTAACTTATAGCTCTCTTGCTAAAAAAGCCTCCAAAATGCAATGTTATGTGTCATTACTCCTTTATGGTTTAACAAAGGAGATACGCGGCGTCCAGATACACAATAATGCGCATAGGTGCGTATAAAATGCTGAAAGATCGGGTAAGTATGCGCGCACGTTATCGTGCGACTAATTTGACGTATTTTAGCGTAAAAAGGGCCGTGAAATGCCAGACGGTCTCTTACCTCTTGTACCAATAACGCGTCTGATCGCGTGTTGCAAAGAATCTCGTGGGGGCGCCATTAGGCGTCCTCTGTGTAAGTATATACTTTGCTATAGTGATGAGCACCCTGGTCAGTCCCTTCTCCTTGTTTAGTCAAGTGTTTTCAAGGGGGCCATATTGTAATGTAGTATGTTCTGTTAAGTAATACAGTAAAGTCATGCAGGTATGATATTATAGTATTCCAAATGACTATGTTCAATGTATAATTAAAATCCTGCGTTAATATTTACATCTTGTGGCAAGTATGGGTCCCCAATGTTAGTTTGGAGAGCATTGTGTTGCGAACGTTCGCGTTAGCCACGCTAAAGTAAGGCGGACAGTGTCTGTTCACAATTAACACTGTCCCATGGTTTCTAAACCAGTTAGAAAGGGGTAACATTTACAGTTGACATCTTGATGTACGTATGCAAAGATCAAAAAAGTAATCTATTGGTCTGACGGCATGCAGAATGGCTATATATGGGGGAAAGAAATCCAATCTCTTATTTAATTAGACACATAATGAGGTGGTTGCATGGTTTTGCAGTGAGCATCCACATGGAAAAAACAACAATATATTAAGTTTTCTATAACACTAATTGCGTATAAATACTAGGTTATTCAACTAAAGAGCAATGTGGTGATAACACACTAAATATTACATGAATGTTAGCTAAGTTCCTACAAAAAAGACACCATTTCATTGTCCGTGTTAGGGCCAAATATTGTAGAATTAAATTTGCAAATTATTTTCGCCTCCGTTTGTCTAAGTTTCTTTTCTTTGTCACCTCCACGTCTTCCTAATGTCACTCTTTGGAGACCAATGAACTGGATGTCCGCCTTATTATCCATTTGATGTTTCTCTTGCCAATGGCATGCAAGTGGCAATCTGGGATCTTGGCTTCCGATTTTTGCTAAGTGTTCTTGTACTCGGGTCCTGAGTTCTCTAATCGTACTGCCTATATACACCAACTTACACACACAGATGATTGCATAGACCACATATTTTGTCCAACAGTTAATGGGTTGTCTGATTTTCAAGGTCTTATTGTTGCTGCTCGAGAATGAGTCTGTTTACTTATGTGCATATTTGCACATCGTACAAGTCCCGCATTTCCTGAATCCGTTGGTAGTTGCTTTCAACCAGTTCAATGCTTCCTCCGTAGTGTCTGGTAGATTCGAAGGGCTTAGTTTGTTCTTCAATGTCTGTGCTCTTTTGAAGATTATCCTAGGTTTGTCATCCACAAAATTCGAAATGTTCTCATCCAATTTCAACAGATGCCAGTGTTTGGCTAGAATTTTTTTCACATGTCTGTAGTCATCGCTATATTTAGTGATAAAACCAATAGTCGGTTGTTCCAATATTTTGTTGCTTGTTACTAACTGGGGTAAAAACACCCCATCCGTGACCACCCCCTTTTGCCCACCCCATTTATTGTCTTGCTTTTTATTTTATTTTATTTTGTCCGTTCATTTAATTTTCATTGAAAATTGTTTTTCTTGTTTGCTTATTTAATTACTGAACTTTATTTTATTTTGTTTATCTGTACACACCAATTCATGGGAATGTCTCATTGAACATTGGGCGCAGTCTTTTTCCGGGTTATTTATACCTTATACTTATGCTCAAGGGGGTTTTTTCTTGGCAAAACCCAGAATCCGGTGAGACGCGACCAGTTCTAATGAAGCTTTTTTGATAAATACTTAATCTCAACAAGGCTAATGTCGCCATGTTAGACCAAACCGCTGTAGCCAAAAATTTCTGATCAAATACTAATTCAGGTTGTGGTCAACGGCTGAGAATCTCCAGAGAAAGATGGCAGAGTATCTTAAAAATAGACAAGAAGAAACAGTTAATCTTTTTACCCCAAAGGGTAGCAACAAGCATGCATTCTTTAACCCCATACAGAAGCACGAGGATCTAAGATCACTATTCTACAAATTAGAACGACCTTCCAAAAAAGAAATTGACAAATACTGGGAAACAGTATCCCTGGAAAATTACCTCAAAAACGATTTAATTCCCAGAGGGCTACGTATTTTGATCTTCCTGAATTTTAATAATCTCTTGGATAATGACTTGGCAGAGATGTGGGAACATAATCTGAATGGAAGCTCAAAGAAAATGGTGGAACTTTTGATCGAACATGCGACACGGGAACATAAGAGAACAATAGAATTGATAGATAAAACTAAAAAAGAAATTTCAGAGAAAAAATCACAAGAATCAACGAAAGAGAAGAACTATGATACTATACATGACATTCTGAAAAATTATCAAGATGAAGTAAAACTAAGAAAACTGAGGAAGCATTACAGAGATGAAAGGGACTATCAAGATGATACGGTATATACTTTCCAAGCAAAATACAATATACCAACAAAATTCGGATCAAAGATGAGTACACCTAATACATCACCCGCGAGCTCGGATGCGGACTCAGAAGGAGAAACACAAAATACAGACAAGACAACAACATCAACGGATACGACAGGAGCAAAAGAAAGTACAAGTGGAAGATCAACCTCTGGCTTCATGAATCAAATCAAAAGATATAAAAAAGGCAATAGAAATCTCATACCCAAACAGGTCCGTTTTCAGTTACCTCTGAACACCGAACCAACAACCAGTACACCAGGAGGAGAGGAAGGAGGGGGGAACAAGATCTAACAAATCAAGGATCACAAGAAAATAAAACAAAAGACTCACAAGAGCGACCTCAAAAGAAATAAACAAAGTGAAATAGGGACAAATCTTATTCTCAATCTATCCAGTAGACCAATATCATTGGAAGCGAATAACTTACTAAACAAAGGACTTTCTTTCACCCCATCAACGAGCCATAATGAGACGGACTTGCACATTGATCTTTTTAAGTGCGTACGGAAATTGAAACTGAAAAGGTTCTTCGCCACTAAAGCGCCAGGTATGTACAAACAGCAGCAGAAAACCATTCCTAGTGATCTAAGCATTAAAGAAATAGAGGAAATTCATCTACTTAGATCAATCACAGAACCAGTGGATTATGATATTACCAATGTACTAAGGGATCTTAATGTGGAACCTGATACGTAGCCAATTAAGGGACTAAAACCAACATCTAAATGTGTACCCCAATTTGCAGCAGATAACATCATTGATACTTTTATAAGGCAGTATCTCAAGACCTTTATCGAACGGACCAAAGACGATCACATTAAAAAAACAAACCAAATCTCACCCGTAAAGAACAAGAATCCCTACGTCAACTAGAAAACGACGCTCAATACTAATAAAAGAGGCGGCTAAGGGAGGGAACATTGTTATCATAGACAGGGAAAACTATTTGGAGATGGCAAAAAGACACCTAAACACCCCAGGTTGTTATGAAGTATTGCCTGACAACCCAACAAAGGAAATTGTACACAAATTGGAACTCAAAATTTATGATTGGCACCGTAAAGGTCTTCTCACAGACAATGAAAAGAGTTATCTCCTAATCAAAGACCCGGTCACACCAATCATGTATTTTTTGCCTAAGGTCCATAAGGAATATGACCTAATACCGGAAGGCCGACCAATCCTAAGTGGAATAGGCTGATCGGCTGAGAACATTTTGCAATACATGGACAATATTTTGAGACCTTGAGCCATGAAATTGAAGGCGTATCTTAAAGATACCACAGATGTAATTATTAAACTGCAATCTTGGATTTGGGAGAATGATTGTTTACTAGCTACCATGGATGTCAAAGCATTGTATACATCGATCCAGCACTCATGGGCTTTGCAAAACATACCTTCAGGGATGATTCAGTTTTGATGTATCATCAGATTCTCATGGTCAAGGAAATGTTAGAACTATCTCTGGAATGTAACATTTTCAATTTTAACAATACATACTGCAGGCATACCAAGGACGTTGCAATGGGCACCAAATACGCCCCAGCCCTAGCGAACATGTTTATGGGCCTATTTGAGGACACGGTTATCTATCAGGATAAGGCATATCAGAAAGAGCTTGTTCATTGGCTAAGATATATTGACGTGTTGATACTATGGAAAGGCACAGAATTGGAGTTCATAGATTTTCAGAACAGAATTAATCACAATGAAATGGGTATTCAATTCACTGGTGTTTGTGATCCCCAAAGCATACATTTTCTAGACCTTACAATATATATTGAACAAAATCAAATCAGAACCTGCACATATCGGAAACCTACTGAAGTTAATTCTACCCTACATGCGGCAAGCTGCCATCAAAGACCAACAATGTTGAATATTCCATCAGGGGAATTCTTAAGAGCAAGAAGGAATTGTCAAACCAAGGAACGCTTTGAGAAGGAATGTAATTTTTAGAAATAAAGATTTCTAGCTAGAGGATATTCGGAACAATTTGTTAGCAAAGCCTTGGACAAAAGTTTGTCGATAACGCAAGAGCAAACGTTAGTAACAAGGAACAAAATATTGGAACAACCGACTATTGGTTTTATCACTAAATATAGCGATGACTACAGACATGTGAAAAAAATCCTAGCCGAACACTGGCATCTGTAGAAATTGGATGAGAACATTTAGAATTTTATGGATGACAAACCTAGGATAATCTTCAAAAGAGCACAGACATTGAAGAACAAACTAAGCCCTTCGAATCTACCAGACACAATGGAGGAAGCATTGAACTGGCTGAAAGCAACTACCAACGGATTCAGGAAATGCGGGACTTGTACGATGTGCAAATATGCACATAAGAAAACAGACTCATTCTCGAGCAGCAACAATAAGACCTTGAAAATCAGACAACCCATTAGTACGATTAGAGAACTCAGGACCCGAGTACGAGAACACTTAGCAAAAATCGGAAGCCAAGATCCCAGATTGCCACTTGCATGCCATTGGCAAGAGAAATATCAAATGGATAATAAGGCGGACATCCAGTTCATTGGTCTCCAAAGAGTGACATTAGGAAGACGTGGAGGTGACAAAGAAAAGAAACTTAGACAAACGTAGGCGAAAATAATTTGCAAATTTAATTCTACAATATTTGGCCTTAACACGGACAATGAAATGGTGTCTTTTTTGTAGGAACTTAGCTAACATTCATGTTATATTTAGTGTGTTATCACCACATTGCTCTTTATTTGAACAACCTAGTATTTATACGCAATTAGTGTTATAGAAAACTTAATATATTGTTGTTTTTTCCATGTGGATGGTCACTGCAAAACCATGCAACCTCATTATGTGTCTAATTAAGTAAGAGATTGGATTTCTTTCTCCCATATATAGCCATTCTGCATGCCATCAGACCAATAGAGTACTTTTTTGATCTTTGCACACAAACATCAAGATGTCAACTGTAAATGTTACCCCTTTCTAACTGGTTGAGAAATCATGGAACAATGTTAATTGTGAACAGAAACTGTCTGCCTTACTTAAGCGTGGCTAACGCGAACGTTCGCAACACAATGCTCTCCTAAGCTAACATTGGGGACCCATACTTGCCACAAGATGTAAATACTAATGCAGGATTTTAATTATACATTGAACATAGTCATTTGGAATACTATAATATTATACCTGCATGACTTTACTGTATTACTTAACAGAACACACTACATTACAATATGGCTGCCTTGAAAACACTTGACTAAACAAGGAGAAGGGACTGACCACAGTGCTCATCACTATAGCAACGTATATACTTACACAGAGGACGCCTAATGGCGCCCCCACGAGATTCTTTGCAACACGCGATCAGACACATTATTGGTACGAGAGGTAAGAGACCGTCTGGCATTTCACGGCCCTTTTTACTCTAAAATACGTCAAATTACTTGCACGATAACGTGCGCACATACTTACCCGATCTTTCAGCATTTTATACCGCACCTATGCGCATTATTGTGTATCTGGACGCCGCGTATCTCCTTTGTTAAACCATAAAGGAGTAATGAAACATAACATTGCATTTTGGAGGCTTTTTTAGCAAGAGAGCTATAAGTTAACGTTAGCACAAACGTTAATGTTAATGTAAAACGCTTCACACTGACAGGAATACAGAGACAGTACTGTGCTGCATCTGAATGATTTACCTAACCAATATTGATATAACAGGTGACAATGTCAATATTTTACATTTGTAGGGATCTAACCCCTTTATTGTGGAGGATTAACTCTAAATATAATAGGGGCACAAGAGGAATTTAAGGTAATAATTCTAACATTTACTTTGAGCTTTTGAATGAATACATTGTTGGTTTATACCTACCATCAAATACATTACCTAATAAGTGTCTGGCATTTATCTCTCTCAAAAACACCCCATCTGTGACCACCCCCTTTTCCCACCCCATTTATTGTCTGGCTTTTTATTTTATTTTATTTTGTCCGTTCATTTAATTTTCATTGAAATTACTGAACTTTATTTTATTTTGTTTATCTGTACACGCCAATTCATGGGAATGTCTCATTATATTATTTGTTTCACGTAAAAACGTTTTGTTATGACTATATGGTGCTATGACAGATTAATAACCCTGATTTGAAAAAGGTCTCAGGGAGACCGAAACAAGTGTCATCACTTTAAGGGCACTTTGAAAATAAAACAACCTTTTTGAACATTGGGCGCAGTCTTTTTCCGGGTTATTTATACCTTATACTTATGCTCAAGGGTTTTTTTTCTTGGCAAAACCCAGAATCCGGTGAGACGCGACCAGTTGCATCTAATAAAGCTTTTTTGAAAAATACTTAATCTCAACAAGGCTAATGTCGCCATGTAAGACCAAACCGCTGTAGCCAAGAATTTCTGATCAAATATTTATTCAGGTATACTCTGGAAAAGATCATTGCGCCATGTCTGATGCTCAGGGCTTGATGGTGTTTCCCCAAGATTGCTTCACTCTGCACCCTCATGCCAACGCAGATGCAGATCTGTTGTTCGGGTCCTTTCTTTGGTACTGGGACAACATGTGACACCCACAGTGTGGATCCTGTTTTTGGTTCTATTATGTCTGCTTTCATCAGAGAGCGAAGTTCCTTTGCAACTTGATGTTGGATGTTGAATGGAATTCCACTGTAGTGTTGCACCACTGGTTTGATTGTCATGACTATGTGGCGTTTAATCTGGCATACCATTCATTTCTGATGCCTTTAAATTGCACAGAGAGTGTAGCTTCCATCTTTGCTGCCATAGTTATGTATTGGTCGGCCATAAATCGGTACAATATATGGATTAAGCGCATTTCAATGGCTGATTTAAAACAGAAAATGCACCCAGTGACCACTTCTGCTTGTATAACATGAATTGTTAAGGGCACTTTGTGGTGAATGCACTTTTACAGTTCACAAGGAGCTTTTTCCCATATGCATAGATGTCAACTTACCCTTTTTCAATTTTGGAGCATGATGCAAAATGAGAAATTCTGTTTCAGACATCACTTTCACTGTTGCACCTGAGTCAATGAGCTAGTCATGCGTCTGGCCATGTATTTGTAGGGTTAAAATGGGGCTATGGGCTATAGCCGTTGGGTTTCCCATCATATATACATAGCCTTTTTCATCTCTGATGACTTGATGCTTACTCCAACTCTCTCATGGATGGTTTTTGTTATCCGTAAGTGATGCATGCACCTTCTGGACTTTTGCTTTTTGGCTATCGATTCATATCGTCTCACTCGCGTGACCCTGTATTCTCGGGTGGGTCGGTTCTGCTGGACATTTTACTGTCATCTTTACATGGTTTGCGTATGGGTGAGTTGTTCCCTAACGTGGTCGTGTCTTCTCTGTGTGTCCTCACTGTGCGACATCCCACTCTGAAGTGGTTTTCTCCCCACATGCCAAGCATTCTTGGCCAATCGCCGGGCAGGCCCTTTCGTGTGGGAATCTATAGCCACATCTGTAGCATAATCGTTTTCCTCATCTGCCTGGCATTCTTGGCAGTGGTTGCAATGTGATCTTGTGGTGAGTCACGTTTGGAGCAGGCAGAGCTGTCATTATCTTGAGCTTCTCCATTGTAGATACGTGTAGGTCATGTAGGGATACTGTATATGGGGCAGTAATTGAGCCATAGTATTACATTCAGAGGAGGCAGTGAACAGTGGAAAAGGGCACATTGCTAGTGGAAATGCACATCCTTGCGTGTTTAAAATACCAATAGTTCAGGATACACTAACCTATTAATACCCACACCCTATAATTCATAACATGTCTGTTACATAGCAGTGCAAAGTTGACAGGTCGGAATGGAAGTGTTTTTTTTGCAGTTTAAAACATGCAAGTATTTTCTAGCTGTGCGATTTCTTGCAGCATGGTACAGATTGAGAAAAAGGAATGTGCTTTGCTCAGAAGCAGTATTGCTAAACCAGGGCCAAAAGGAAGGGAATGTATAATTTTGTTGTCCTATAGTAATACCACGTGGGATTCAGTGGTATGAGTCAGAAAGGGGAAGGATTCGATTTGAATGACAGTAGCAGGCTTTAAAGCTGACACACAGAGAGGGTGGAGTCAGAGGTTATTCAGAGAAGAATACAGGCAGATGGGCAGTGGGGAGGAGCGAAGGTTCTTTCCAGGCAGCATATTGACTGAGGTTTCCAGGCAGGCCATAGATGGGGGAGTGGTTATTCTAGCATAGAGTTTGCATCCCTGTGGACTGGAGGTCGAAAACTGCATTTGTTGCCAAGATGACACAGAGAGGGGTGTTCCAAAGGTAACAGAGAGAAAAATCATCCATGAATGAGGTGAGCATGCAAGTAAAAACGTTAGGAATTACTGGAGTTTTCATTAGTCAGCCAGAAGTTTAAATGTGAATTTGTTCCATGCCATATGCAAATGAATGTCTAAAAGGTACAAGGGTTTGTTATTATTGTTGCTTACCTGAAATCCCATGGGACAAGGTCAGAAAACTGGTTACAGTTCATTATCATTGAATGGTGTTTATTTCTGAAACTGTTTTTTTTTGTAACTGCTTTTTAACATTCGCACTACTGAATATTGTCATGTAATGATTGCTGCATACCAGTGGTAAGTTGTCTACCAAGATGAGCACACTTTTAAAAAAAGAAACATTTTGTGACTGAAATATTTCTGTGATATTTGAGTCACTGTCTTTAAGCTGCTTATAATGGCAAGAGGGGAAAGGCTTTTATGAAAATGATACATTGTGGGCTGTAGTTAGAGTCTGAGTGTGTTGTTTCAGCTGTGCATGCTTACAGCTGAACACTTCTGCTAAAGGCAGTAGTCCAGCCTCGTAAATAAATTGCTGGAGTGACAGCTAGCACTGTCAAGTTTCCATGTGTGCTAAACTTAATAATCTGCATTTAGAGTTGAACCTAAATAGAATTCAGGTAGAAGAGGGAAGTCTTGTCATATCATAGAGGGCATCATCAGAATAACGCAATAACACTTTACCACCATAAGAAAATACCCCGAGATTATGAAATAGGCCTCAAACAAAATCCCTAACAGTCGACAGCAATGACAGCCCTAGCTATTTCGAGTATTTCAGGTAGTGTGTGCGGTTCTTGTAATAGGTTCTGCTTGAATGTCAACGAATCACACCCAGTTGGTACATGGGATTTTATAGCCTCTTCATTTGAATACAGATTAAAGTCACAGTGCTTGTCCCTTGAGCATAATCAGGTGACACAATTATCCATTGTTTCTCCCTGGGACTGCATGGTATTGTGAAACATGTGACATTCGTAATCCACAAAGTGGCTCTCTCGCCTGCTCTGTGCACAGTGCACATGATCGGTTGCTCTAACCGTCGTACAGCATGGCAGCCGTGTCACTGGGTATGCAAGCATGAGTCATGTGCCTGTACTAACGCTCAGGTTTAGCAACCCTCAGCCTTGCTGCCGGTTTCACGTGCCCTGGTGTACCCAGGATGAGGGACATATCATATCTGCCTTTTTTCCGTTCCTTTCCATTGCACTTCTACGTCACCTCCTTTCCCTCCCATTGCCTGTCTCTCTACACAAGAGAGATGATGGGTTGAACACTAGATGGAAGTCATATGTACAAAGCTTAAATCAATAGATCTATTTCTCACTTTGTCATTACAAAGACCAATCCAACTATGTTTCACAGCAAAGCATATTATGTGTCCATCTGAAGTGAGCAATTTTGCTAAACATGTTCCTCTAATTTGTTTATATTGTTTGGGTAGTTTATTAAGTAATAAGTGTACTTTTTAAGGAATCTCCAAAAACGAATTATTTCAGCTTTTGAAACCTAAACCATGACAAATATTTATATTAAATAAAACGGGGAAAATATACAGTCAAGCACATAAATCAAAGATTGGGCATGAATTCCAGTTTTACCACCGCACCACAGGATGTGATTTTTGGGAAAATCTGCCAAATTTACTAATCCCTAGAAGTGATTTATTTTGCAGATTTTTCTAACAAAAAAAGCCTCCATGGTGGTTTCCTACACAATAGAGTTGCTCACTATATAATATTATTATTATTATTTTTTTATTATTGACCAGTCATATATTGCCTCAAAGTTATGTCTCTTAGCAACTTCTTTTAATGTCACCCATGATGCCCAGCGTATCTGAAAATGATGAAGCTCTCTGTAAATTCATTTTCTGTGCTGTCACTTCTGATGATGTCATCACAAAGGCAAATGAAGGAGCCTGCATTTGCCACATAGGGCATCGGAAATCCCAGGACATGACCTAGAGAGAAATCTATGCATGTCAGTTCCACATTTGTGTTATTTCTTTTGCGCTGTGTATTTTTTAACAGCCATTTGCTGCCAATGGCAGCAAAAAGTAGCAACATGGCTACATGGAGAAACGAGAGGTGTATGTGATGCTACACGGTCTGCTGACCCAGCCACATATCTGCATTCTAAAGTGTACCGAAAAAACATTTGTTAAAGTTGTCGAGCCGTACGGGAAGCCATTCTGATTGTGTAAGGAATGTGTGAAAGCAGGACCACAACGCTTCACCCAATTGAGAGAGGGATAACCTCCACCTGTGTTGTGCTAGGTTGGATTTTAAATGGTGCAGGTAGTAGTCCTCATGCGCTACTTCAGGGTGCCTGTGATTAATGGCGCGCTGAAAAGATAAACCAACTAGCACATCATAGAAACAGAGAGCTTTGTAACATTTCATCACACTGGGGTGGACTGCGAACCAAAAGAGGACCTGGAAATAATTTTGAAAGGAGCCCATTATTACTCATTTTCAGCAAGCCCGAGCCTTTACCTAGCAGAACATTTGGAAATAAAATAGGTTACCACACCAAAGAGGCCCATGATGCAGAGGACTACCAGAAAAATCTCCAGAGTTCCCAATGGCCCAGTCCCCACCTGAGTATATGCAGTTTGTGGATATTTACCTTCAACGGTAGAATTGAAACAAATCGCCTTTTGTCTTTCATTTTTGCCATTTTAGAAAGTAATCCGGATTACTGGATCAAGTCCAATGAAGTCCCAAAATGGCTGCAAGCCAGAGCTGTAAACCATCTGTAAGATTACACAAGGCTAATTACACAGCCCTCATACTCCAGAATCATCTCCTTACAAAAAGCAATGGTTTAGGTATGGAGAGAAAAAAAC
Organism: Ambystoma mexicanum; assembly: GCF_040938575.1. Lineage (NCBI taxonomy): Eukaryota > Metazoa > Chordata > Amphibia > Caudata > Ambystomatidae > Ambystoma > Ambystoma mexicanum. The sequence goes on from NC_090941.1 coordinate 83,571,604, forward strand.
AGTCTATTCAGCCGGGTTTATCAAAGATTAAGCGCATCACAATGCTCTCTCTAATTGGATTTGTTGGGAGACACATTAAAGGAGAAGTGGAGATGCGAACAATTTTTATTTTTTGCTTAAAATGCTTATCTCTGCACACTCTTGGACTGCAGGGTGAGCCTTAGAAATGATAATTGGGCTGTCAAGGGAGACATGTCCAGGATTACATACCAGAGCTGAATAAGAGCATTCTTTCGGATTCTACTCAGGACGGAGATTTGAGTAAACGTGCACTCTCTAGGGCTGTGCACCGCCTGGAATGTGGCCTTCTGTTTCTTTCATATATGTGCAGCAGCTTTTGATTTCATTTATTGCAACTGCTGCAACGCGAAAAACAGGGTGTGCAAATATGGCCGTATACTACATTAATTGAAGCAACTCAGGCCTACTGATGTCTCTCATTATACATTATGCAGATTTTACTCAGGAGTTACAGTATCAAGTAAGTATTAACACTGCATGCCAGAGCGGGCTCAAGGGGGGGAATCAAGTGGTTTGGGCAAAAACGGGCGCAACAAATAAATGGGCGCCGCCAGCTCATAACACTTTAAATTGTGTGAGTTGGCGGCACCCTTTACAGGATGCTGTCGTGCAAAGTGTCTGTCAAATACTTTCTATTAGTCAGTGACCGAGGTGATTTGCGCTGTGCCTCTGTTACTCACTAATAGGAAGTCATTGACTGACAAAAGGGCACTGCTAGCTCACACAGTGTAAAATGTCATGTGTGAGATGGCGGCGCCCGCACAGGGCGCTGGTAGACCACGGTAGCAATGCTGCATGCTGTAATTCTAGAAAGTCGCTGTATATGAGAATACCACTGGGTATTGAGCGCGCATTTGTTTAAGGGCATTGCAAGGGCTGTTACGGCTGTGATCCCTGTCCAAACAGAAGCATAATTGTGGATCGTTTTGGGACGTCTTGTGGAACGCTAGTCACATGACTCGTGGCTCCGCCTCTGAGCTCTGGCTCCCAGCATTCCCTTTATTAACACTGGGGCACGCGCATTTGCGTAAGGGCATTGCAAGGGCTGTTACGGCTGCGATCCCTGTCCAAACAGAAGCGGAATGCGGAACGCTAGTCACGGTACTTGCACTCAAAATTGACACCAGAAGCAAGAACTGTGTGGATTGCAACTAAAACAAACGTTTTCTTGTGGATTTAAAACAAACGTTTTCTTATTTTGCAGTGAATCGTGGCTCCGCCTCTGAGCTCCGGCTTCCAGCATTCCCTTTATTAACACTGGAGCACGCGCATTTGCGCATGCGCATTTGTGTAAGGGCATTGCAAGGGCTGTTACGGCTGCTAAGCTGAGGAGCTGGTGAGCGGTGAGTGCGGTATTACTCACGAAGTGATTTATTGTATTGAAGTTATATTTCATTTTATTTTATTTGCTTCATTTTACTTGATATTTTATTGGTATAATCTTGGCATAATCTTGATTTGGGAAAAGTGATTTTGAGATTGGTCACGAGGTTGAACAAAAAAAAATGTTTACTTTACGCACAGGCATGCCGCCGGTTCCCCATTTGGTCAGTAAGATAAGTGAAACTGATTTAGTGATGGTGACGCCCAAACGGGGAGCACAAATTCCTAATGTTCCTCGCAAGATTGTATCACGCTCAAGACTGCTCTCTAACACAGTGGACATTAGGAAAGAAATTTTATCCTGAATGTCCTCCTGCTAGCGTGTCATTAAATGTTGTTCCCATTACAAGAATAGATACTCCTAATACGATTGATAAATCAGAGGGGGATGTAACAACTGCAGAAGGAGAGAAGGAGTCGACTCCTCCAATTGACTTATGCTCTCCTTCCGACTCCCTGATGATGGCCTTCTCACAAAAAGATCTATTGGGAGAATTTGGGATACCTGTAAAAAAAGATTTCTGTCACTCCAATAAAGAATGTAGTGACTACTGTACAGATACATGGAGCAAATATAGGTGGCTTGATGGAAAAGAACAAATAATGATGTGGTGAATGACATAGGCAAGGCTCAGAAGAATGAGCAAGGTGATGTGTGTGAAGATAGTGCATCTATGACTAGGGAAATGAATGTGAATATTCAGGAATTGCAATCTATAGATACAGAAGAAAGAGAGCAATTGTCTCAGTCGCCAGTCTTGTTTGCTGACTCACAGCATGAGTCTTCTGTGCTTTCCATATCTTTTACACATCCTACACCGCGACAATCTAAGGTGAACACGATTGATCAAAAGGAAAATGATGGACAGAATGCCACTTTAGGGGCAGATAATACACTTCAGGCAATGAACACAGCTCTATATGCGCTGGCTAAACTTTATGAATCCCTAGACTCCCGTCTCACAGATCAAAATGTCTTACTTAAGGAATCGGTGGAAGCAAGAATGACACATGAAGTAGGAGAGATTGCAAAGGCACCTACAGCACAGGATGGTCTTAATCAAAATGAAGAGTTGTTAAAACAAATAGAATTGACTGTGTGAGCGACTCTTCATTCAGAGAGAAAAGAATGGGTTAGAGAAACACATGTAATGGCTGAAAGAATGAAAAGAAAAGTATGTGAAGAACTAATGAATGGTTGCACAGTTCCAGGAAGCAGGAAACGGGTGAGGAAATAACAGAAATAGACAACGATAGTGAACAGGAAAAGACAAATAGAAATGAGTCTGAGTAAAAGGCTGTGGTAGTTACTAACCCAGTCTATAATATATTTGCAGCGCAGGGCCCTCAACCTCAAAGCACTAAAAGTTCCAAAAAGGTTAAAGCGACTACCCTCAAGAAAGAAAAGAATAAAAAAATTACAAAACTTCAAAAAAGCAAAAATTCCAGGCAATTTATAAAATTATTAACATTGCCGAATAAACGCATACAAGACAAAAGTGCTGCAATAGTGAGAAAATATGTTGCCTTGGCTAAATTAAAAGGGCAAACCAAGGAACCAAACCAAGTTTTGATGGATAAATCTATACTCATAGAAAATCCGAGCACATCCCAAGAAGAGTTAAAATATGCACCGCTGGATTGTCTGGTACAAGAAATAAAAAGAAAAGAGATGCAACCTGTAGCGGTTACAAGAACCATGGTTGGGGCAGGTTGCTGGGAAAAAACAGATGAAGTTGCACAAGTTGACTCTGCAAATCAAGATAGTTATATGACTCTTGAAGAGCGCAGAGAAGAAATTGACCAAATCCTTGAAACAATTTGTGATAAGACCAGTAGTGACCACAAAACAGGCAAATGAGGTGAGGGCAAAGTTGTGTCAAGAGAACTCAAAGAACGAATTCCAGAGACAGTCTTTGGAAAATTCGGAAGCAACCAGAGGATTTGTAGCAAAGCAATTTGATATGAGGCCGTATCAAAACACTCCTACCTTGAACACTCATGAAGTAAAGAAAACGTTCAACCTAAAGCAAACTGAAAAGAACGCGAGATTGAATGGGAAATAAGGTAGATGTCATGAATTTACACATGTAAGTCTAATAATGCAATGCAGGGGAGTAGAATATGGGACGTATGATCTAAATAGATCATCGGTATTAAATATCTTTGGAAATGTCACAAGGTTACAAGGAGTGAAGTCATCTGACTTAGGCCAAATTGAGTTTATTCATGAATATGATAGATCAGTGGTTAAGATATGGATGTCTTCGAATGTGGTAAAGGAGGCTATATGGCAAGAACGAATGGAAATTTATCAATTGGGTTTCATGTTGCTCAATTTGGCAGAGAAAACTCAAAGAATTGAATTAAATGAACCAACATTATTCAGAATGCCTGGAAACAAATCATGGGAATAAAATCCTATGTCGATCTCTTACTCTACCATGCATGCTGAAAGACCACGTGCTGTACCTTTTCATGCCACTACTTCAATGATGAAGAGATGATAGCTAGAATACATATTACCAAAACAGGTCGTTAGAGTGGCGTCATGGAACACTCGAGGAAATGCACATTTAACTTCCTCTTCAAAAGCTCAGTTGGAGCAATTTGACGTACTAATACTTCAAGAAATGTGGCTGGAATCTGTTCCGGCATGGGAAAATCATCAAATAGAATTGATAGCTGCAACCAGTAAAAATGGAGGTAGACCTAAGGGAGGTTTAATGGTGATTGTAAAAACTGGCAATGGATGGAAGCTATCGGCTTGGTACTCTCCAAACAAGCATATTCAGTTAGTTAAGATAACATTATAATACCAAAGTTATTGCTTGTGTAAATGTATATTGGAACCATCTGGATATAAAAGACAAGGGCCTCATTAGAACCCTGGCGTTGGACCATGGTGCTTTTAGCACCATGGTCCATGCCGGATTCCGCCATGGTGGATGGCGGATTTACCGCCCCATTCCAAGGTTGGCGGGGCGGTAAATCCCCATTCACCATGGCCCCTTCCCCATTCCCATTTTTGGCCCATAGGGCTTAATGGGAATGGGGAAGGCGCTAATTACGGCACCGTAAATTACGGTGCCATAATTAGCACCAAGGTCCCTTAGCGGGTTGGACTTTAACGCCTGCAAAAAGCAGGCGTTAAATGTGAATTCGGCGTTAAGGGTTTAACGGCGCCGCAGCCTTTTACGGCGCCGTTAACACCTTAACGCCAGGGTTGTAATGAGGCCCAATACATTTTTAAAGGATATGGGATATTGTCTAGACTTAATAGCTAATGACTTGTCGATAAACTAAACTGTTGTAGTCGGTGATTTGAATATGAATTGTTTGGAAAGTGGCCAGGTGAAATTAACAGCAATAGCAAAACAATGGAATTGGTTGATGAGAGAGAGAGGTTTGCACATGGTGACTGGTGCCATTGCTGGAGATATTCCTCCTAAGCACACATGGCACAGGGATAAGATGACATTGCGGATTGATTATATATTTGTAGATAATCAAATGTTTAATCTCCTAACTGCATTGGAAATATGTGAACTTACACAGAGTGACACAGTATATTGGCCTTGGACTGGGAATGGATTGGTCATAATGAATGTGAGGATCAAAAACAAATGTATCAAAACTCCTTGTTGTTGTCAGCAAGGGGGAACCGGTTTAAATGGACTTCCCCAATGCTGACGAAGCTCTTAAAGGCAATTTCATACCCAAAAGACATTCTTGAGCCAAATGTAGATTAACAAGATGGTAACTATGTAGCTATATTACATTTGTTCAAGCAAAAAAATGGTCGAGTAGGTCTAAATAACCAAAAAATTAATCGGCATGAAAATGATAATGAGGTGCGACTGAGAAAAGGGAAACTGAGAAAGGAGATTCGTAATCTACCTGAATGTAGCATATTAGAACGGAAAAAAGCAACTAACAAATTGAAAAACTCTTATAAAAACTGGCTGAAGGAGTATAGAGCCCAATTGATTTTGCAGGCTGAGAAAATCATGTTATATTCTCTGGCTACAAAAAACTCTGCTTTGATATTGGGATTAATAAAAAACATATCTGTACCTGTACAATCTATTGTTCAAGTGAATGCGGTTCCAGAGGAGGTATGGATTGATTACTATTCATCCTTATATGCAAGTACTGTATGGGCTAATAGGCATACAGGTGTAATTGCCAAGGAAATAACTCAGTTAAAAATCACAGAGGAAGATATTGTATATCACATCAAGAAGCTAAACTCATCAAGAGCAATTGGCCCGGATGGACTCTCCAACTCAATGCTTAATGAACATCCTCAAGCATGGGCCTCCATCTTGCGAGTATTATTTGACCAAATAATATATGCAAAAATACTTCCAGCATCATGGCAGAAATCGATCATAGTTCCTATTTATAAAAAGGGTGACAGGACGGACCCTAGGAGCTATTGGCCAGTGGCTCTGTTAGATGCCCCGGGGAAGTTATTCGCCAGATTCGTATTGGATGAATTTAATCAATGGACTAATGAACATGCAATTAATGACCCCCTTCAGATGGGCTTTCAACCAGGGTTAGGAATGGCGGTTAATTTACAGGTCATTCATGCCATTAAAAAACATGAATTACAGGTGAAACTAAAATTATATATGGCCTTTATAGATCTGGAATCCGCATTCGACTCGGTATCCAGACTGTTATTGATTAAAAAATTGACCAACAGAAAGTGCCCTGAACATTTGAAATTCTGGATTCAGGAATTTCACACAAATACTTCAATACAGGTCAGAATAACACTGGATGGCTCATTAACCCGCTGTATATATACTTATAGAGGGTTGAAGCAGGGTTGCCGAATGGCTTCCTCGCTATTTAACTTTTATATAGCAGATCTGGCGGATGAATTCAGGAGTGTTGTGTCAGATGCACCACGATTGATGTCAGCTGTGATCCCATGGCTGATTTATGCTGACAATTTAGTTTTGTTAGCTAAAACAGCTAGGGGGTTACAGGGGCTGCTGAATGTGTTGGGTAAATATGTGGAAAATAATGATTTGAGCATAAACCTGCCGAAGTCAAAGACCATGAAGATTGGCATGAAGCATAATAAAAAAGAGGCACGTTTGTCCTGGTATCTGCAGTCTCAACGCCTCGAAAGTGTTAAAGAATATAAGTATTTAGGTCTTAATATGAACGTTTCTGAATCTGCCATTCCATATTATAATGAAATACGAGGAAAAATGAAATCTGCCATTGCACAGGCTTCTTTGTTGAATTATAAATATGGAATGTTTTCTTTGAAGCCAATACTTATCTTCTACTGTCAGAAAGCTGTCCCGACAGTGATATATGGCGCTGAAATGAGATCTTGGAGAGACGAGTCTTTTTGGTGTATCTTGGAAGGCGCCTTTTGGAAATCACTTCTGAAACTGCCGAAATCGGTTTCAATTTGTTTAGTGCACTATGAATTGGGATTGACTTCGCTTTACACAATGTATATGTGGAAAATATGTTGCATATACCGTAAATGTTTGTTAACATCGGAAGCGAATTCAATTATGCAGATTCTGTCGACTTATATAATGACAACAGATCATTTTGCTATGGCTACATGGAGGGATAAGGTTCAAGATTTCTTGGTGAATGCAAATGTGACTGCTGATATGTTAATGAACAATCCAATGAAGCCCAAGAAGAAAATGTTGATATGGGATTGGTGCAATACTTATGATAAATGTGTAAATACTAAACATGGATTTGAGCATAAGGTTGAGATAAAAAAAAGTTAAGAACAACAGAGACTTATTTACTAAAATTCCCTGGGTCTAAATATAGGGATATGTTCTTGAGATATAGATTAAACATTTGGCATACTAGAGATATCTTGGCCAAATGGAAGTTAATACCCAGGAAAATGAACTTTTGTAGATTCTGTAAGAACAATGAAATGAGGGAGACATTACATCATCTAATTCTGATTTGTCCGTCACTTTTGGAAAAAAGAACTAAGTTCTTCAAACCACACTTTGGAGATTACATATTAATAACAAGAGAATCATTGTGGTGGTATATATATAACACAAGGTTAACAAAAGTAAGAATTGCAGTAGTTAACTTTTTACTGGCCCTGATATTAACAGATGAAAATAATTGTGCTGAGGTGGATGATGTTCATTGAGTGTGGTTACAGATGAATTAATTTAATTCATTTAATTCCTTTATAAAAGTTCCTGTCGCTAGGTTGGTTGAGGAAAAAAAGTTATGGATAATTTAGTATCTATATGTGGTTTTGTCCTTTGTAATCTCTTAGTTAGAAGATGATGTTAGTTAGTGAAATGAATATGTATTCTTTTTAATTGTTAAATTGTAAATTTTGATTGTTTTATTTTTTATATAAATGTATTATTGAAAAGTTGATTTATCAACTGTAACAATAAAAAACAAAACAAAAGAATACCGCTGTTATGGCACCAACGGATGTGGAGTCTCAGAAATAAATCATACACTATTACTGATAATCTGCATGCTTTATATATTAGTTTTGTACCCATTTCCACCCTCATTTTTGGGATGGAAATGGATCAGGTTGGTCCATACCTCTACTGCACAATTTTAAACAATTAATGTATTAGGGAACCTTGTATTACATTGTAATTGGGGTGAGAAGATGGTTGTTAGAGGGGCCCATATTTTCCAAATTAGGGGCCCCTCATTGACATTTTACGAGTAGTTAAAGGCATGTGCTAGTGCAGCTCTTCATTTCATATTAATAATAGTTTCACACTTTTGGGGGCTTTTTTATAAATGTTACTGCCATGGTAAACATGTGTGCATGTTTTGTAAGGTTCTTCGCGCTCTAATCAAATGGCATTTACCAAAAGTGGTGTTTATAGGACTGCTGCATGCAGCATATAATGAATAGCCTATAGTTTAGTGAGCAGTATTTTAAATACGACCCGCTTTTACTGCTATCAGCAAACTCTTAATGGGGGACTGAGCCAATGCAAGTTTGTGGTTCAGAAAATACCTTTCCTTTGGCCAGGCTTCATGCCATTTTGTAGCAAAAAGCAAAAGGATGATGTGCTTGTCTGAAAGCACCACCCGTTATCCAGGTAAGAGGTTAGAAGTATTGGTAAAATGGATGCTTAGCTCTGTAAGGGTCTCACCTAAAAGCAACTCAATTGTGTTTGGAAGACCATTGAGTCACTTCTGGCAGTAAGGGTCTTGAACCTTTGATGATTTAAAAATGCACATGGAACTAGTTGGTACTCTGCCAGGAATAGCCAACCTATCATCCTTCAAATGGCTTGTCCTACAACTTGCATCAGTCTCTGCTAGCATAGTAAATAGTAAGGGATCATGCAATGCATAGGAACACCTGGAGGGTGAAAGTTAGGTAGCCCTACGTGGGGAGTATACACGTTTCATATCACATTTTAACTTGCACTGGGTCAAAGAGTGACATATAAGGCAGCAGGACTCGATGAATTATAAATGAAAGTCACTAGCTCACTGAGAATTGAGGACCTAGTTTATATTACACGACCTGCGGTAGCGGCCTGATAATTATGGTTAAGTTGCTAAACCCATAGGAAGACCACATTTTGGACAGTTTACAACTTCGCTCACCCTGGACGATCCTCACCAACCTTTGCAAAAAAAGTACTTGGCCCGCTCTGGATTCTTTTGGTAAGTTTTGTGAGGTTTCATCAATGGGGGGCAAAGTTATAGGGATGGTCCCAAATTATAAATGTTTTGCTAACGCCTACAGCCCAAACCGCTGGACGGATTTTCACCAAATTTGCATCAGGAGAAGTGGCTTGGTCCCAAAAGCGTGCTTTTGTAAACTTTCCGGTTTGCTCTGCAGACAGGACTCTGATTGGTCTGGAGCGCCGCGTCATGTCCAACGCGCCCTTTGATTGGCTGGAGGAAAGCGTGATGTGCGTCACATTTTCCAGAAACGCCCGCCACATGTATCTGCCGATATTCACGGATAGCGCGGCTGCAAACAGGGCTGGAAACCATGTTTTGGGGCATCTGGTGTTGGGAAGAGGGGCTGGAAAGGATGGGGGAGTGAAAGATGGTTCATATGATTTGTTTTTTTAGGTGGAAACTGCAGCAGTTCACGGGTTGGTCCTCAGGTGAGCAGTTTATGTGGTGACTTCAGGCAGGCTTCATTAGTGTAGGGGAGTGGAATGTAGATGATAAGAGGATGTTTGTATAGGCTGTGTTATGATGTGGTGTTTGTGGCCAGCTACTAGACTCTTGCCCACTGGTTGAAGTACTGTAATAGCATGTGTTCAGAAGTTGACAGGGCTTCGTGCCGCAGGCGGCTTAGGGTAGGGGAGTGGATTGTGAATGGTTGCAAGTACTGCAATAGTATTTGTACAGAAGTGGACAGGGCCTCTGGCGGTTGGCTTATGTGTGTGGGTTGCGGCCAGTGTGCAGATTGGTGGGTGCATGTCTTTATTATGCTGTGGTGATTGTGGCCAGGAGGCCATGCACCCAAGAGTCTGTCCACTGGCCGCAAATACTGTAATAGTATGTGTACAGAAGTGGACAGGGTGTGTGGCAGCTGGCTTATTGGATTGTCCTGAGATTCTGTGGTCTATGAGAGTCCGTGCAGTGGTTGTAAGTAGTAATAATATGTGAACTGAAGTGGATAGGGCCTCAGGCAGCTGCCGTGTGTGTGTGCGTTGTGGTCATTGGGCAGATTTTTGGGTGCATGGCCATATTATGCTGCAGTGGTTGTGGCCAGGTACTAGACTCTTGGGTGCATGGCCGGAGGCTCCATGTCAAGGTTACGCTTTAGCATTACTCTACAGTTCAAACACAATGTTAATATTTTCTCCAAACCAGCTATGTTGGAGATAGAGTTTTCTAATCTATTTAGTCATGCTGTGGCTTGTTGACACATAGATACTATCATACTGTGCACGTCCAGTTAGTCTGTGGAGTAAATTTGCACTATTGGTTGCATTTCCTTTTTCAACATTGTTTCATTGAATTGCGCACAGCTTGCTAGGGTACGGCATTAAGGACATACATTTTCCATGTTTGTGTGCTAATTGTTCCATGACATCAGTGGCAGATGTGGTATGCCGTATAGCTCATGGATGCATCTGATATTTAAGATAGACTGTGCTTCCTTAGAAAGCACCAATCCAAATGCTTTCAAAATGTTACCATAGGTGAGGTCTGCAGACAGACACATGTTTTAAGTTAATTCTCTGTATTGGAAATGTTGCCAGATTTACATTTCCTATGCTGCCAAGTGTTTTAAAAATAGGTTCACCTTTCACTGGTGTTAATTGACGATCTCTAAAAACAATAACGTGTTTTCCTCCAGAGAGTTCTTCCTAGACTGTTTTAAGGACCTCTTGCAATCTGAGGTGAATTAATGCCAACATGAGGTTGGAGACCATGCTCACCTGATCTATTTGCAGTATTTTCAATGGTTTCAAAAATCTGTGTAGCTCCATAGCAGCCTCTGCTGAAAGTTTGTAGTAGTCTAATTTCTTTTGGTGTTCTACTGGAAGGAGTAGCAATCAGTGTAAAGTAACACCACCTATGTTGTAGGCAGCTAAACCTGTAGGCACAGTTACAACAGCTGAAAGCTTGTTTGTCAATTGTTGAACTTGCTAATGATTTTTTATTGAGAATGTTTTGGCTGAACCATCTTCACCACTTCGTACAGGAGTACAGGTTTATAGTTTTGACAGCTACACATTTTAGTTTCTTGCTGCACAACATGATCAATTTCTTTAGTTACTTCTAGGAAAATGCTATGCTGTTCATCATTCAGTTGTGATTTCAGTAGAGCCACATTTTCTTCAGATTGTTCATACTGACACATGGTGTTTTCTACTAGTCATGGCTAATTCTGCCTCATTTACTATGGGAGGCTCTCCAAATGGTTGTTGGCACCTGTAAGAGAAGGTTGACTGCTCTCAGGAGTGTCGACATTTAGTTGTGCTTGAAGTTCTTCTTCTTGTTGGTGTTCATTGTCCAACATGTTTATTTACTGTTTAAAGTTGATATCTGTTATAGTGCTTTCACTTGCATTGAAAGCATCTTCATAGGAGGCATGGGTGTCCAATAAATCTTATTCTTTTCTCCATGGTTTAAAAAGTTGCAGTAGGGACATGTAGTAAAGTTCTCTATGTTGAGGAGATTTTAATGCTAGCTTCATATGATTAATCAGGCTGAGTTTGGTAAGTTTAACAGGCTGCCCTCACACATTTTGACTATTTATTTACCTTTTTTTATCATCTGGTTTAATATTATTTTTGTATGAGAAGTTTCTGGGCTATGTGGCATAGACACATGGTTTCTAAAGCAGTACTTCTGTTTGGGTAGTATGTGTCCAATAAATTGTTTTTCAAAATGTCCTGACTGTGGGGATCATTTTTGGCTAATGTTTCTATGTCTTGTTACGATTTGAGAACTCTTTTTTTCTGGATGCAGCAGGACCAAGGCCTAGCCAGACTATGTTTTCAGATTTCCCATACAAGGCTGTGCCAGTTAAACGGTCTATGGCTTCATAGCAACCACATTCTCTATGGGAGAACATTTATATGCCAAAGCTGTATAATTTTTGTGACAGTGTTTTGTCAGATGATATATCATCCACAGGTCTTTTAGCTCTGTTCTCTCAGCTTTGGTTAAGCAGGCTGTGACATATCGTGCAACTGCAGTGGAATTGCCTGCAGGGTACTGCACATCTATGTTTGCATTCCACAGGAGGGCAATGATTGCATTGTAATCATTGATGTACTTTGATGCTTCAGTTCTTTTTATGCAGTATGTGTTCTTAGGCTATTTTCTTTTCACACTGTGTCTAATAGAAGCTGCTTACCTGTCCTTTTGCTGAAACTGGTCTAGGGAAACCAAAGCGACATTTGGTGTAGTATTTGCCTTTGTTTTTATATCTGCGCCGACAATACTTGCCACATTTGTGTCTTTGAAACCACAAAATGTGTGCATGTTGGTCACTATGTGAACTTTCTGAAGGGATTTTGCAAGTGACATATTTGTGAATGAACTGCAAAACATTGTCATCACTGTCCTGACCAAATTTAGGAGCATCTTTAATCCACAAAAGCATGTGAATGTTTAGTGCTCCTCTGGATTGATATTTATTTCTCCAAAAGAAGTGTTGCACTTCTCCAAATGGAGGAATTGTTTTATTACATATGAAGTGCAGCATGGCAATGAAGTGGTGATGGAAGTACCCTGACACATTGGCAGGGTCAAGAGAGCAGAGTTCTCCTGATATTTTCATGTCTATCCCTGCTTTTTTTTAATTTCCTGTCCGTAGGAAAATGTGCAAGTCTTCCCATGCATACTCTGCACAACTTAAAGTGACAAACCATGTGGGTGGGCCAAGGTTGCGTAGGGTACACCGTCCATCTGTGTGACGTCTGAACCAGTATTCTTTCGTACCACGCATGTTTGCCAAGAGATTTGTAATACTTGACTGTAAAACTTCATCCTTCTCTTGCACCTTTTGAAGTTGCTAGCTCACTTTTAAAGAGGAGGTGGAATATGTTTTCAATGTTGTTGTCTGAATCTGGGGTCTTCAGAATACATTAATAAAGAGCAGTATTCTGATGCTGTTATTTGTGTGCATATGTCATCATACCTTCCGCCTTTTCCAGTAGGAAAGAGTAAAGGAAAGGCTTGTGCTTCTGCACTTTTTTCCCATATGCTGATTGGAGATCCTTTGGCTTGATGCATTTGATATGTTTCTAGTGTATCGTCTATGGTGTCTTTGGAGTGCAGTGGATGAATTGTATACTAGTCTAAAATATTGGAGGCTGTAATAGGATCTAGAAGTTCAAATTGGCCAGTGGATGAGGAATCCTGAATTATTTTGATGGTTCCTCTCAGGTTTTCTTCAATGTTTATTTCTTTGTAGTATTCATTATTCTCTTTAAGACATTGCAGGGCGTCTCTAAATGTGTTTAAGTCTACTAGTTGCTGCCAAATTCTTTTGTCTTTTGTAAGTACACCATTCAGTATGCCTCTCTGTTCTCACTGACACCAGGCCTTAAACCGTGGTGTAGGTATGAAATTGACACTGGTGACAGTGTGCCTGTCAAAAGCAGGTGCTACTGTATGTCAGATACCGTTATGAACCACAACCAGGCTGAGGTCGCCAAGATGTTTTATCTGGGTGTTATTGAACCCTCAAACAGTCCCTAGTCCAGTCCTGTTGTCCTTGTCCCCAAGACAAGTTCCCAGGCAGGTACCAAGGATTGGAGGTTCTGTGTGGACTACTGAGGAGTCAATGCCGTCACCAAAATTGACGCTCACCCATTGCCCAGGTCTGATGAGCTTGTGGACACCATCAGTGCTGCCAAATATTTGAGCACATTTGACCTTGCCTCAGGACATTGGCAAATAGCTCTGACGGACCATGCCAAGGAAAAGACGGCGTTCTCAACACCTGAGGGACTCTACCAGTTTAGGGTTATGCCTTTTGGGTTGAAGAATGCCTCTGCCACCTTCCAGAGATTGATCACTCATGCGCTCAGTGGGCTGGAGGCCTTTTGTGTGGCCTACCTAGACGACATTGCTGTCTACAGTTCCACCTGGGAAGAGCATTTGACACATCTGGATAAGGTGCTGCTGTCCTTGAAAAGGGCTAACCTCACTATTAAGACCACCAAGAGCCAGATAGCTCAGGGGAAAGTCATGTATCTTGGTCATGAGGTAGGAGGGGGTCAAATACAACTGCTCCCCAGTAAAGTACAGGATGTACATGACTGGGAGACTCCCACTACTCAAACCCAGGTGAGAGCCTTTTTGGGCTTCACTGGGTATTATCGCAATTTCATGGCAGACTATGGAACCATAGGTGCACCTCTGACAGCTCTGACTTCACCAAAACAACCTAGGAAGGTTAATTGGACAGAAGGCTGGCAGAGGTCCTTTGATGGCTTGAAAGAAAGTCTGTGTAGGGCACCTGTGTTGTGTCCACCTGACTACAGCAAACCCTTTATCATCCAGACGGATGCCTGCAACAACGGAATTGGATCTGTCTTGACCCAGTTAGATGACAAAGGGAGGGAACATCCGATCATATTTATCAGTAGACAGCTCAAGGGTAAAGAACATAGGTGGGCTACTGTTGAAAAGGAATGTTTTAGCATAGTTTGGTGCCTTTAGCGTTTTAGCCCCTACTTTACGGGGTCTACCTTCAAGGTCAAAACAGATCATAAGCCCCTGAAGTGGCTTATGCAGATGAAGGGTGAGAACCCGAAACTGCTCAGGTGGTCCATTAGCCTTCAAGGGCTAGACTTCACCATAGAGCATAGACCAGGGAAGAGTCACGATAATGCAGATGGCCTTTGCAGAAGGTATGTTGACCGTCTGGATGAGGGTGTCTATCTCGTGGGAGATTAGGCACCCTTACCTCAGTCTGGGGGGTACGACTGTGATGCTAGAATGCATTGGAGGGACAGGGCCTACCTATCCTTGTCCTGTAGTTCTTTTTCATGTGTGTTCTGTATTATTTTCTTGCCAGGAGTCCATGTGGGACTCCTGGCAGTGCAGCTCTTCCTATTTTTGGTTTGGTGTACAGACCCATGGGATACCCTTATGGCACCAATGGGTGGGAGTACAACTCTGTGCCCCTAGTGTGTGTTTTTGGGCACCTGTGTGTGGGCCACAGAACAGGGTATGAGCTGGTGGCAGTTTCATGCTGAATTTTACAGGTGCTCTGAGTAACCTCCATTTTGGGATACTCAGGCCCTGCCATTGGAATCAGTTGATTCCTGATTGGAAACAAGATGGCTCCTGTGGCCTCTTGCTTTCTATTGCCTTTTACCTTGTTTTCCCAAAGACCTGGGAAGCCCTGACTCTGTCCCTTCCCCCTGACTGTCTGTTGGGTGGAGGTTCCATATATGGTATTGTAGTGAAGTCCAGGCCAGACTAGCTGGAGCCTTCCCAGTGACTTTTATGTTGTGGGTACACCCTGTTGGTGTGACCTGGGTGAATGGAGTGTGTGACCAATATGCACTTCTTGTTGTGGATGTCTGGTTTCTGGTATGAAGCACAATGACTGAGACAGCCCTGCCTGAAACTGGCATGAATGGCTGGGTACTTGTCCCAATACACATTCCTTGTTGTGAGTGTTTGAGAGGGAGGAGAATGGCCTGAATGCACTGTATACCTGATTGGCTGACTGACTGCTGAATGCCCTTCTGAGTGATTGGTCGCCTGAGTGTGACCCAGCAGAATGAATGGGAGATCAACAGTATATCTGGGGGCCTCTCACTGCTAGAATTTGTTCAGAAGCGGAAGTTGATACTTGAAGCTTATCCTTGAAGCCCAGCTGGAAGAAGAAGATTTGATGTTGGATTTGCTTCGACCCGATCTGAAAGCTGTCGAGTTCATCGAGGACTGATCCGAGAGAGGAACTGGTTAGGCGCCCTCTTCCCGAGCTCCCAGGGACCATCGAGCACCGCTAACCATCGCTAAAGCTCCTTGGAAGTCAGACCCTCGACAGGCTGCCGACCGGAGATGGGGACCGTCGAGGAGACCAAAGAGAAGCACCAGACATTCCGTCCACCATCGTCGGGAGTCACTCAAGAAGGATCCATCAACGCCTCCTCGAGGAACTCTGCTATTCCAGGTACATTGTGGTGGTAGAAATACTTTAGAAGGGAATAAGACTAATTGAACAATATATGGACTGGGCTTGTGATATATCTGTACTTTACAGATTCCCCAGGTGGGGGGGTCTCCACACAGAACTGTGTCTAGTGGTAGGGGCCAGGATTCTGCCAATTGTTCTAACCAACTGCTTTTCCTCCTATGTCTATTGTTGGTTACCTTTATTAATTGGTTTGTGTGACATTTAACCAGAGTACAGTTTGTGCACTTTAATGAAATCTAATAATAATTGTGGTACCACTTAGAACTGTATAAATTTGCCATTGTAGATTAACTGAGCACAAAGTGAGCTATTGTGATTGTGTATATAACCTTAAACCTTAATTATATAAAGACTGTGTTTTCACTAATACAGTGTGTGGACATTACACAGTACTTAAGAACCAGCCTGCATCACCTCCTGAGAGGCTATGCCTTGATTGCTCGCCCACGTTTACCAAATAGAGAATCTTGCCTGGTGTCCTGTATGCCTCTCCTCTACCATATAGAGAGCAGGAATACAGACACCCCACTCCAGTTTTTACAGGTGTATTCTCACTTGAAATGGGTGCATTGTTTGTATTACAATGCTCTCATACAAATTAAGCTGGTGGAGTGGTTTTGGCAGTGGAAATATTTCCAAGTTATTAATGATAGCCCATGAAGGCATTTGGTTATTGTCAAGTTTTCCAGTGCAGTATGTGCAAAGTATTGAGGGGTTAGTAATTTCCTATTGGTTTTTTGCTATAAGATAGAGAACTAATTGGATCAATTGGGATTCCTCATTGTCTTCTATTTTGTATGTTATATCTACAGTTTTGGTGCTATTTGTATACAAATTTCTGCGACAACACACACATACTTGGTTTAGTACTCCAGCAGATGTGCTTTTAAACTTTGCGGTTTCTTTTTTGTACATGTGTAATAGAAGGTTGGCATCTGCAAGGTTGTTGCTACTCTCTTCTGAATTAACTGGATTTTGTAAGTGCTCTTCACTTCCAAAATATTTGCTTTGGATGTGGTCTATTTCTTCCAGCAGTTCTTTGGCTGTACCATGTAGGAGAATGTGATTTAAATGATCCAGTGCTAAAGCAGGACTTTTGGCATAGTTCAGACTCTGAATGAGATTTCTTCTAGTAGAATTGTGTGTGGTTAACATTTTGATGTGGTGGAAGGTGTTTTTGCAAGCAGGGCCGGAAATGCAGGCTAATGAATGTCCTTGTAGTCCTGTGTGTTTGCGCACTGGACCGGAGTCCATGGTTTGTAATATTATAATTTTTATTTTGTCTTTTTCTTTCACATACTGATTGAGGAACTGACACAAAGATTTGAAGGATTGCATTAGTACGTTACACATTGAGGTGCTGTTCTGCTTCATAATTTATTAGCCTTATAACAAATAGATACACCAACCTGGATCAGCTGAGCAGAGGCCTAGACATAAAGAATCCCCCTGTGGGCTCTGAACCTCCCCTGCTGCTGAATAGCATGGGGAATCTCTTAACTCCCAGGGAAACCCTCTGGGGAAGAACACCCTTGATGAATTTTGAACTGGGGTGCGTTGACCAGAAGGAAGAGATGAATTGCTGGGGTGAAGAGGAACTCAGGACCTGAAGTGTTGGTTAGGCGCTTCATAAGGCATGATTCCTTATAAATAGAAAGGGGAGTTTAATAGGATGGAGTTTCCAGTAAAGGTTGGAAGGAAAGGTAGAAGTTGATGTACCTGAATGTTACCATTGGCTGTCTTAAATAGATGAGGTAAGCGAAGCAATGCCGATTCTGGAAAACTATAGAGAGAGCATATAAGTATAGTACTGGAATCGTGCACTGGAATGGAAAGCGAAAGAAATGATAATGACAGTCCTACCTTGGTTGCCCTAATGATTAGATTCAGGGATGTAATCCCTCCATAATGGTGTGAATGAGAAAAGTTCCCCCTAATGGATACAGCACAGTAGTCCTGCTTTCTGGTGTCTCAGAATGCTACCAAAAGAAATGAGAGTCAGTGTTTTGTTTCTGCGCATGCGTGAGAGATTAGCAGTAAAAATGCTGTGCACTACCACTTATCCGAAATTGCTCGTGAATCCGACATTCTTGTAAAGATTGGTGAATAATCGTTGACCCTGAATTGGATCCGAAAAAGGATCTGAGGAAGAAAGGCAAGATGTTAATAAGCCCCCGTGTTTGTGTGTACGATCGTGAGTGAGAAGGTGTTCGTACCATTGCCTAGCAATGTCACGGCATACAGGGAAGTTAGAGTTCCGATCTCCAGCTGACAAGGAATCAGGAAGAGAAATTACTTGCACGGGCTACAAAAGAATAGAAAGGGTTAGGTAGAATCGGAAAGGCAGCAAAGGAGGTAGCAAGGAACCCTAGTGAACGGATTTACGGAGCATCTTTCTATGGGACTAGTGACGCGAGGACTGCTGAACTGTGGATCCTCCAAATAGTGTACAGCAACAGAAGTGGGGAGAGCCAGGCACTCGGGACAGGTAGAAACTGAAAGGCAGCAATCACTCCCAGACACCATATTGGGAGATCCATAGATAATCATGCCAATCCCTCTCCATCGCCACCAGATAGACCAGTGGAGCCCACCAGTCCTAACAGGTGCACAACCATTTGTAGACAGGACAGATTGATTTGGTGCAATGGAGAGTTGATTGTAAGTTTGTTGGGGATATTCTTACAATCAGCGTTTCTTCTGCCATAATGGTACTGTCTACCATTTCAGACCCTCGGCCACTGCTATGTATGGCAATTGGGTTTGTTTACTCTTGTTTGTATGCCTCTTCATTGAAATATGGCTCTGTGCTGGTTGTGCCAATCCACTCACCTACACAGACGTTTGCAAAGGTATCCATGTTGATATTGCGTATGTTACAAAGTGCTTTTTGTAGTTTACTTATTAATTTTGTTAGTGATTTCATTCTATTTAAAATTAATATAAATGATTTCCTTTTGAGGAGCATTGCACTGTCTATGAGAGCTTCCAGGATCAGTTTTCTGCTGTAAATTTTAAGGATTGAGCGTGGTTGCTCCCCTGTTTTTATAAGGTTCCGAAGGATTATATGGTGGAACATTTTTAGTAAAACACATTTTTTGAAATGCTTACTTGTGGCTATGTTAACATTGGTAGATGTAGTGTTATTACTACTGGTAGTTGCATTATTCTTAATACATTTAGTTTTAGTTTTACATTTTGGAAGAGAAGTCGCCATTTTTTTCCTGCTACCTGGTTCCGCTTTGCTCAGTGACTTTATCCACTGTTTTGTTTGAACTTGTGGATGGCCATTTTGCATGGTTTGAGTTTCATCTGCTCTATTTCTGTGTTGTTTTCTACAGAGTTGCTTTTTGGTAGGCATTGTCTTGTGTCTGTTGGAGAAAAAAAGAAAGTTTGGGTTTGGAAGTTGTGCAATGTATTTGTGTGTACTGTGCATGAGTGTCTGAATATGAGGTTAGGTATACATAGATGAGTGTGATTGTGCGAAGGGCTGTTACTTTTGGTTGTGAAGGTTGTACTGGCATGTGTGTGTGTTTCTGTGGGAAAGGTTTGCTTCAGTGTGTATGACAGTATAATGTGCTTGAAGAAGTAAGGACATTTCAATGTTTTTATAAAACTAGTGGGCATTAACATACTGATGTTCTGATGACAATAGAAACAGTGGACCTGGCAAGGTGCAATAAGTAAGGGTGAAGCAAATGCTGTGGGGTTTGATACAATTGTCTATGCTACAATACAACGACACTGCACTGTCTGAGTAACAATACTACAACAGTACTGCACTTACTTTGTTGGATGTGAAGAGAAGGTTTCTTCTGGGTTTTATCTTCCAGCAGAGGCGTCACTGGCCTTTTGGAGGTGGTTCTTCACTGCAATTGCAAAAGAAGGAAGTTAGTAGGTATGTGTGTTAATTGTACAGTAATAGCAGTAGGTGAACACATTATTTTAGATTGTAGGAGGATTTGTTGGCAGGAAGAGTTAGTGTGTGTGTGCAATTGTCCCACCCGGCATACAAGTGGGGACTTGGGAGTATTAGCATTGTTGGTATGGGGGCCAGTGCTGCAGAGATAACTGTGCCCTATGGAGCTGCATGTTTCAAGTGTGTGAGATGTTGTTGCACTACTTGTTTTGGAAATGGATTAGTGCAAGTCAGAGTAGAGTGAGAAAAAGGTCATAAAGATGTAGAGATTGGAAAGGAGAATGTTACTGTGTGTGTGGGATTTCGTTAACTTTCTCACACATAGATGCTTGCTGCATGAGTGCAGGAATCCTTTTCCGTTTACTTTATTTATCCAAATTTACAGATCGCACTGTTTCCAATGTATACATGCAGTTTTTTGCTTTCCTCCCAATGGTGCATTTTGTCAATTGTGCAATGTATGTACTTGTCATGCATTCCTAACATACATGCACTTTCCCTTTTTTGTGTGCATTACAAAACATATGCATACCTGTAGTTTGTATTGATGGATGTAGATGTGGATTAATGTGGAAGTAGAAATCTTGGAGAGTTTTACAGTACATTTGGATGCAGGTGCTTGGGGAATCATAGGAGACCTGTGCTCTGAGTGTTGAACAGTATATCTTCAGTGTTGTACTGAGTTCATAGAGTTAGTTGGATGTGATTAGTGGATGGTTGTGGGACTGCTTACCAGTAGCAAATGAGAAAGTGCTGGACATGTGAAGTGGAAAGGGAAGAAGGCCGCTCCTGTGTTACGGTATCCACAAGCAACCACAGTAGTTCGCAGATCACATGTGCTACATCCGGGGCTTCTCAGCATGTCTGGCATGGAAATGGTACAATGGGGTTTAGTCAACCATGTGTTAAGGGTGTGCTTTACAGGAATGGAGGGTAATACTTTTTGTCATTGCTGTGTTGGTTGTAGAGTGAAGATGGCTGGAGTTATTGTATAGATAGTGGGAGATTCCTTTGTATGTGATCTCGAGAGGTATGCAAAGGCAAGAGGTGTTTCTGCACATCCCTGGTTTTCCAGGCCTGGAGGCTTTATGGTGCAATGTGCCTGGCTGCAATTTGCAGGCACTGCTTGCTCTTTGCAGAAACATGGCTACTTTTGGTAGTCCTGATGTTTCGGTGGTGCACTGCGTAGGAGAGAATTTGGGCTACATCAGTGCTGCAAGTTTTGTTCCTGTATTGAAGTTGTTGGTGGAAGAACAAATGCTGCTTTTCCCTACTGCAAATGTGTACTTTCCTGAAATACTACCAAGAACACAATGGAACAACCTAAATGTCTTCAATCCCCAGCAGAATGTTGGAAGGTGCCTTGTTAATAGAGGCAGGAGTATAGTTTTGCAACTTGCTGAGATGCCTGTTTTCTCCACAACATTGACTCCCTTAATGTGCACTATTTTACTGCAGACAGCGTTTCGTTGTCCATTCGTGGAAATGCTCTTTTTCTTTGCAATCTAAGGGATGCTTTGCAGAATTTGATGTAAGGCCATAAGCAGTAAGTGAAGGGAAAAAAATCCCAAAAAATAGAAAACAAAAGGTGTTTGCTCAGTAGCACCTAAAAAATTAATTAAAAAAGGCTCTTTTCAGATCCACCACAATAGAGGAAATCTCTAACCTGGGTTAAATATCTCCCCCCACCCCCTTGAATTGGCCGATTTATCTGCAAATTCCATGGTAGTTTGCGGATCGCACATGCCACATCCGGAACGTTTAAGGATGGCAGGCATGGAAATGGGACCGTGGAGGCCTGGGGATTGGTCAATAAAGTTTGCTGGGTATGGTGTGCAAGGAGAGAGTGTGGGAGAGGCTCTGTTTGCTGAGAGGAGTGCAGATGGATGTGGCTATGGCTGTGTGTTTCAGGAGTCAGAATGTCTGGATTTTGGGGGACTCTTGGATCCATTGGTTGCAGGTTATGCAGAGCACTGTGGAGTGGCTGCACATCTTGGATTCCCTCATGTAGATGTGTACTGGCATGGAGTGCGTGGCATGAAGTGGCTGGATTTGCTTCCTTTTTGTGCCACATTGGTGATGCAGCATCATCCAGCCGGGAGGATAGCTCAGTTGCAATGTGCTCGCCTTGGAAACAAGAGGACACGAAGCAACACAAGTTTGAACCCCAGGTCCGTGGTTAGAAACCTCCAGGTATTAAGCGTGTTATAAATACACAACTAAGAGACATACTCCTGTAACAGCACCTCAATGCTGTGTGAGCGCTTTAAAAATGCAAATAAATAAAAAATAAAAAATACATTATTATTGTTCTTTGTGGAAGGAACAGTTTAGGCTATGATAGTGGAATCTCTCTGCAGTTTGCGATGAAGGATGCACTTGGGAAAGTCATGGACATGTTTACAAACTCTCGAGTAATTGTTTTGTGCATTGCCCATTACATATGTGGCTCTTCATCATTGGGTCGGCAAATGGAGAAAGTCAGGCGCAATGTCAACAAGGCTGTTAACGCATTTTTGCGAGATGTTGGTATGTCTTCCTTCCTGTAACGCTCACCTGGTATCCACGGGGACGCCACTCAGCCTGGATGGACCTTCGCTCTCTCTCGGACCTGCTCCTTTGGTAATGTTTCAGAGAGTTGGGCCTGCAATAAAGGAGTGCTGGGTTCAAACTTAATTGTTCCATGCTGCTTAACCCCCCGCCTCCCTTGAAAACCAGACCTTCCCTCAGACCTGTCCTCACCTTGATTTTTTGTATGATGCGCTCTCCGTCCTGCTTCTCAATGCAGGGGCGTGTAGATGGAGCAGGCATGTTGCAACCGAGTTACTTCACTGGTGAGAACCCTGTGCGAGTCCAGTCCTGCTGTGACTCCAACTTTGTAAGGTAGGTTGCTTCTTCACAGTATTGATATTTCAGTCTCTCTTCTTTCTTTCTTTCTCCTTATTAATTTGCTAATGTCTCTGTTTTCATTCCTCTAGGTGTGGAAAGTGATGTTGGCTTGCCATGCGGATCGGCCTAGAGCATGAATTGGTGCGTGAATGCGCATTGCGCTGCGTTATTCCTAAAGTAATGTGTGGTGCGCAGCGTTAATTTGCCTTTCTTTTGTGAACCTGTGTCTCTTTTCATGCTTGCAGGACACCTTGATATTCCAGAATGGATGCCGACCACGAGACGTTCGAATCAGGTAAGAGTCTTGTACTTCCATTAACAAGAATGGTTAGGTGCTCACTAATGCTGTTATTTCTCTCTCTCCCCTTTCCAGGTTGCGGTGCTCCTGAGGAGGATGCGGCATCTGGATGCTGGTGTTCCAGAAATGGATGTGGCGCCTAGATGCTGGTGTTCTCTGGACCGGGTAAGAGATGGACCGAAGACAGAATGCTACTCACAGGTAAGTGCTGTAGTAATGATGTTCTTGTTCTTTCAGGGTGCGCAATGTCTAGAATCAGCAGGTAAGGATTTCAGGAGGCAGAGCCGAACACGAGGAGCGTCATGCTGCTAACCACAGAGTAACGCGAAGTGTGTTCCTCTGTTTGAGCGTGGCTTATATAGCCCCAGATATTCCAAGGCCCGACCACACCCAAAACACTAGACTGGATGGCTCAGTTCTTGGAACTGAGCTATGTGGGAGCCTCCATGTTGGACCCAGCCCATTACAAAGTCCATGCTCCCATATTACCTTCACATTAAGCATGAGCCTGGCGCCTGAGGCGCCAGGACTGACTCCAGGAGAGTCTTTGGCAAGGTGGCAAGGCCTTTGAGGCCATAATAGGAGATCCTAACTTGGTTCCAAGGGGATGACTGACTTGCCTATGAGGTTTGGGTGTAGGGATCATGACACTACCACAATGAAAACATTACATTTCATAGCACCAACATTTTCCACCGAGATGGTGTCCATTTTAATGATGCTGGCAATCACCTTTTTTTGTGCAATATCCAAAATGATTTGCATCCGTTCTTGCAAGCATAGGAAGCATGTGTGCAGTAGATGTTGGCCACTTCAAAACTTCCAAGAACAAAAAAAACCCCCAAAAGGTTCTTTTCGGACCACCATATTCTCCCGGAAAAGAATGCAATGGTTTACATGCTGCCACCTCCTGCATGCCTTTGAAGTCTGTGGACTACCATGCTGTCCGGACCTCATGGACTGTGCAGGGGCCTGCACCATTTCATTGGCCCTTCTATTTCAATGACATTTGGAATGTCATCTTTGATGTCATGAGTGTTAGTCTTAGCAGTGCACGGTGGTGGTGCGAGCTATGGTTGCTTAGCTTACAATAACTGCCACATTTCTGGGGGGTTTCGGATTTACTTGTAACCACAATATGGATACGCTGTTATTAGTGCAAAGTAACTATAATGTCAATTTAA
The DNA here is from genome assembly GCF_040938575.1 of Ambystoma mexicanum. Taxonomy (NCBI): domain Eukaryota; kingdom Metazoa; phylum Chordata; class Amphibia; order Caudata; family Ambystomatidae; genus Ambystoma; species Ambystoma mexicanum. Next base: position 83,595,954 of record NC_090941.1, read on the forward strand.
CAAAGTTTTTACACTGAATTTGATCATTTCTTTTAGGGCAACTGAACCACAAAGTCCATTTAACAAAGTTTTTTCACTGAATTTGATAGGTTTTTACTAGCGCAAAGTAACCATAATGTCCCTTTAACAACGTTTTTTCACTGAATCTATATATTTATATCAGGAGCCCTTTGTAATATATCATTGAGAATTAGACACGCTTACATGTCACCTTATTTCTTGTGGAGATTCATGTAGAACTGTAGGATGTTTTAATCGGACAACTAATTTGGGGGAATTTTCCACTCACTCTAAATCAGGCACGCACAATATTTATTTATTCAATAATGTTCTTCTTATGAACCTGGGACTACCAATTTAACAATATTGTTTCCCTACAGTCTCCCTCCCCTTTCAGGACAAGAAACACACAGGGTTGCACAGAAGGTCTATTTAATAATAAAAATAGAAATAATTCTATTTAAATGTAAACCAATTACACATCTATGAAATTCCAACTTCAATGGTGACTGCATTACTGGTAACATTACTTTTCTATACTACATTTACAGCAATAGAAAGTTGTGTGGCACACACATTACCATATGCACCTTTGATTTACCGTGAGCGTGCATTCACCATGTGTTAAAATGAATGAGGATCCAGGATAAAGGTTTAATTTGATTTAAGAAATTAAATTAAAACATCCCTACCTATCTAAATCTCTATACTTCTCTTTTATTGACAATAAAAGTCTCCCCCCCCCACTGAATGGACATGTCAGAGTTTCAAACTGCATTCTAGAAAATGCAGTTGAAACAAGCTACTTAACGTTCCTGTATGTGAAACACTTGCAAATATGAAAACGTATGTTTGCTAAATTCTCTTCAATTGGGTGTCTATTGCATTAATATGTAAAAGTGTACATTTGTAATTTTCAATGGACAACTTAAAGGTGTAAAAGGGGCAGTGGTTAATCCGCATTTCCCCTTTTTCTTGAGGGTCCACCACCAGTAACAGCATTCTGCATGGTGCAAGGAAATACTTGTCACCCTTACCTCTGGTGCCCTGCAGGAGTGCCTGGTTTGACTGTGCTGTAGAGCTGCCCCCGTACTGGTCCCCTTCACCTGGTTGTATGTCCCAGCCATGCCTTCCCTCACCTGTCACCTGGAGGAAAAACCTCCAGGGGGCCATGAGGTTGGGAGGGGCCCTGGGTGTATTCGGGACTTGCGTTACTGGTGTTCTGGGGTGTTGTGGGAACCTATGGGGCGAACAGAGGGTAAGTCTACTGTGGAAAAATGACTACAATGTTCCCCCATTATCCTCTCCCTTCCCCTACTCCCCTTAAAAAGCGAGGATGGCTGGAGAGTGTGGATGCGGCTCACCTGTGGTTCTGTGTCAGAAAAATGCAGCATCCGGAGATGGGTCCCGAAGAGTGGGCTGAAGCAGATGAACGTCTCTGTCCCAGGTGTAATGTCTCTGTTAATTGTCTTATGTTCTTTCTTTCCCCCTAGGTGTTGGAGCTTCAGTGCCGAACTGGTAGCACAACTCTGATCGAGGCTTGCTCATTCCTCGATACAGGTAAGTTCTCAAATTCTTAGATGGGGCTTGGTTCTGATGGGAGGAGAACAGAAAGCGGATGCTAACCCTGTTACTTTCTTTCGAACAGGGCATCCGATATCAGGAGCTAGGGGCCTGGAAGACCAGGGGTGGGAGCTAGTCCACACAGGATGCGAGGAGGACGGAGCCCACCATGGAGCGGCGTTGAACAGGATGCTGAAGGCCACAGACCAAGACTGAAGACCAGGGTACCGAAGGATGCTGAAGGAGTGGGCTCCCTCTCGGACCTGTGCTTTATAGTCCTGTGCCACACCCTGCCGGAGTTAGATGCGCAAGGGTGTTGGCTTTATGCATGTGCCAGGTAAATTGTTGCATGTGCTGGGCTTGCACGTGCTCAGTGCGTTTTGGCTTGTGATGGGCAGTGCCCATGCCTTCCACTCTTTCCTATAGGCTGCAACAAGGTTGGACCCACACACACACTCGCGCAAACCAGGCGCCATCCTGTCCACCTCTACCCTATTGAATGAGGGGGGCTCCCTCCCCCTGTTAGCCCACCACCCCTGGGCCTGTAACGGGATCATGACAATACTTTAATTTCATTAGCAATACACAAAAGGAATCAGGGGATCTCACCATACACCGACCATAGAATCAATTTGATCAAATCTATAACTCCAGAAGCACATATCTACTTATTTCCACGAATGTACAGCCATCTCTGTACCCCCACGCATCAGTACTTTCACAAATAAAGAGGGGCCATGATTTAAGCTATTCCCTTTTAGAGTATTGCTTCCCTCTGGATTATTTCTCCTTGATATTATGCTTACATATGAATTTCTCTTGGCTTTGGCACCATCCTAAGGACTTAAGGTTAAATGCTCTAGCTCCAGGAACACATCTGCATCAGTCAGACAAATGAGATCTACTTCCCTTTTCAGCCTGGTTCCCTTCTTTCTATATTGGGCCTTTCCACTGTCTTTTCCACTGAAGGAGGCCTGGGTCTTTAACAACTGGTAGGCCTTTGGTACAGTGCACTGCAAGTAAATAGAAATGCGACCAAAGGAAAACAATCTGTTTCATTCCCCTTTCTATTGTTGCCAATTCTCTTTTCTCTCTTTATTTCAGTCTGTCAGTCAGTCCATCCCGTCAGTGAATGAGCAAGTGAGTGTCCCCAGAATCTATGGATTTGGAATTTTATAGATCAGAAACAACTCCTTTAGAGGCGTATATCATTTCTCTACTCTAATTGGTCAGTGTTTGTGATTGACCAGTGTTCTAAAATTGACATCACACTGAAGCATCCCCTCCGTGCTCATTGGGCATTTTAATGAAATAGGCAGTCGGATGGAAATAACTTCCAAACCCTGTCTCCTTCCAGATGTTATGTCATCTTGGAGATGTATTGTCGGGGGGGAATTCTCCCGGGGTCGGCTGGGCCGTCCGCGGACCTCCGGGCAGGGAGGCCCCAACTCCTCCCGTATATCCCAAAAGAGATAGAGTATGAGACACACGCAAGAAGCAAGGTGATTCTGCTGTTTATTAAACAAAACGGCAGGGATGGGTCAAGGATCGTACGCATCCGTCCTGACACTCTCTCAACATCGTGGGGCTCGCAGGCCCTTTTTACCTTAGCATGACGCGCTACTTGCGTCACCTTAGCAAAATTAGCAAAAAACCTATCGCCACTCTGGATTGGTTCCCCGAGTGGTAGGGTTAGTATAGCATACATATAGAGGACGGAGTTATTGGTTAAGGGTCAGTCAGGTGGTATACTTGGGTTGTCCCTTCAGTTTGATACATAAAAATTGTTACATGAAGACCCCTGAGGATTGGTCAATGTTAATGGCGTCAGTGATAAGGGTCCCATGTTCTGATTGGTTCACCCGCGAGCCCCCCAGTCTGGGACCATCGCTGTTCCCAGCTCACGGTGCACCTGTCATTTGCAACAATGTTTCACTATGGGTATGTGCAGACAATGTGAGGATTTATTCATAAGCAGGAAGGCCGACTACTCCCACCGCCGCAGATGTCCATTGAGTCGCTTAATTGTATCTGCCTGTGTCTTGAGACGGGGGGATTCAGACGCCTTCTTCCTCCTGGGCTTGGCACCCTATCAAGTTCGGCTTGGTCACGTGAGGTGGGACCGTGTTTGAGGCAGAATTCTGCACAATTAATATTGCATTTCTCACTGTGTGCCTGGCTTATCTTGCAGGTGCGACCTTGGCGTCGGCTTGCGGTATGAGAGTTTGCAACATTGTGCCCTTGACTGTCTGCTTTTGCCGGGCTCATTCTGCAGGGTCAGCAACCGAGCTCTTGCTCATTCAATGTTCATGGAAGCTTTTGCTTGCGGCCTACTTGGGCCTGGTGCATAGGTGGAACCGTTTGATGCAGAGCGCTTTAGGTTACGGTATCATATTGCTCTATCCCCAGTATCGTGTCTCCGTTATATTCCTCATTATGGTACATGGTTTTAGAAGAAGCGTGAGCAAGCCTTTTTAGATAAGTTCATTATGCGTCTTGCGTTTCTGCATTTTGAGAGCCTATGTGGAAAATAATAAAGATGCACGTCCGTGGGTGTGTCCGTCGCCTAAGTCATAGCACTGAGTATATTCTTCGTGTGGATTGGTGTGGGAGTGTCCGGTGTGTATGTTTGCACGGGTGTGCTGACCGGTGGCTAGGTCGTCATGGCATCTCTAACGATGTGTTGATTTGGTGCTGGATGGTTTAGTCGAGTTCATCCATGCCGCAGGTGTCGGCATGTGCAGGGCAGGCTGGTGGGCAGGCGGGTGGGCACGCGAGTGGGCACATCCGTATGTTCTTGTACCAGGGTATTTGGTCGTCTGGGAGATGGGCGAACTCCTCTCGTGGCGGGTGTCTGGGCCGTGTTCCTCTAGGCCAGGGTTGAGAGGGGATTGGTGGGAGCCTTTTGTTCACTTTTCCCACTTCAGTATACATTAAACAATTGTAACTTTCTAAAATATCATATTCTGCACATGTGATAATGTTACTAATCCGATTAACAGACTGCTCTCACCCAGGTAAGCCCAATTATGTGACTAGCATTTCAGCATTATATGTGTATGTTGTATAGATTTTCTTGTTTTACCCTATAATATGTTTACACAAAATTGTCATTCTCACCTCAGAATAATGAACTCACCGGCATGAATGCTAGAACATATAAATCACTGCCGACCACAGTTACTACACAAAAATATCCACTTTTGCCTAATGTAATTCATTAACCTAAAATCAAAAATATGTAATTATACATTCAGGTGATAGAGCTTTTCCCCCTGGACATTTTTAATAAATTAAGTTCTAGGACATTCCTTTCAAATGTTACAAGTAGAAATATGATTCCATATGTCAAACTCAAAAGCAGCTTTTGCTCTGCTTTACAAAAAATTAAATGTCATCTACAGTTCCTCTGCCTGGTAACAGAACATCTGGTATCATATAATGTTAGCTCCTTTGCATCTGAGAACTGGGCTATTTATGACTCCTGAGAATGCTGGTTGTAATGGCACAAGTTATTTGATGTACAGAGCTGGCAGGGACATTTGTGACTACACAATTCAGGGCGTAGTTCCATTTTAAATTTCATATAAAATGCTGTGCTTTTCATCCTAGATTGAACTGATTTTCCAATTAACAAAACATTGCTGTGTTCTGCAAAGTAATTGAAAAGATTTATGTGTGTGTCTGTCCTCTACTTTGGACATATTGGGCCTCATTACGAGGAAGGTGGTAGGGGATTAACGGGCCGGTAGAGCTGCCTGCCCTGTTAATCCCCTACCGCCTCATTATGAGGTCTCCAGGCATCCTTAGCGGGTCCCGTGAGCAGACCAGGATGCAAACAACGGGCCCGTCATTAATGGGCCTGTTGTTTGCATCCTCCCCATTCCCATTGAGCCCTATGGGGTTCGAATGGGAATGGGGATATACAGGGTCTGGGTTCCTGGAATGGGGAAATACTTGCCCTCCAAGGTCAGAATGGCCCGGTATTTCCCCATTCCAGGAACCCGGACCCGGTACTGGGAATGGGGGTAGCGGCATGGCTATCTCCTTCATCGTAATGAGGCCCATACTCTTGTTGTAGGTGGGCTACTAACATTGCACATTTCCCTGCACGAGTCTTTTTCAGATGCTGTGTCCACAGCTTACATTTCTTATTATTAGCCACCTTTCTCTACATTCTTGTATAAGTGTTATTACAGAGCAGATAGGGTCAAGTGAAAGTCAACTGATGCAAAAGCAGCCATGCACCTGCTGATTATAGAATTAAAATGAAGGAGCAGTGCCTATAATATTCAGAGACTCCTACAAGTCACTAACATTTTTTAAAAAACTTTTTTTTATTGAATTTTACAACACAGAAAACCAAGTAATTCAACACAGTCCCTTCAAGGGGCCAAACCACCCCCACCCCAACCCACCTCTCAATCCCAACCGAGTCGTGCATACATGTCACCAAGAAGTATCAGTGTATTTATGTCATAGTAGTGAGTCCAGCAAGAAAAAAAGAAAATACATTGTACAATGTACAGTAAAGAAAGTAACCCCCAAGCAACACCACACACAAAAAAACAATAAATGCTCTGCCTGAGAGGTCAAGTCCCTTTAAAGCAATGTTGGGGCATTATGCGGAGCTCCCTGGGGCAAAGAAGGACTTACACAGTTCTGTGTGTTCGATACATAGCTCCTAAAAGCCGTCCAGTAGTCTCTGGGCCTACTATTGAGAGGGCGCATCTGATTATACTGTGTCTGTCTCCGTTCACACATCGACATGTAATTCATCCACTGTTGTAAGCTACAGGCTGTGGCAGACCACCACGAGCGAGCCATCAAAGATCTTGCGGCCACCGAGGCCATACCAAGCAAACGTTTGTCACCGCCAGACTGTATGTCCACCAATGCCAACAACCAAGTTGCAGGAGTGAATGGGATCGAAACATCTACCAACTGCTCCATGACCCCCGCCACGTCCCTCCAGAAAACTTGAATATGAGGGCAAAGTCAGGCCACATGGAAAATGTCAGCCGGGGTCTGTTGACATCTCCTGCAGCTAGGGGACCTGTGTGGGAATAGTTTATGCAGCGATGGGGGGGGAATAGTACACCTGATACAGAAACTTATAATGGGTTAAGCGATGCCTGTTATTGGTGGAGATAGATTTAGACTGAGTAAGTACAAAGCCCCACTGTGCCTCTGATAGAGAACATGCTAGATTGCCCTCCCATTTAGCCTTATGTTCGGATGTTGCGGGAGAGACCAGTGATCCAGCTAAACCGTACAAGTGAGAAACCACTCTGTTAGTGGACGTCGGATTTGTAACGTATTCCAAAATTGGAGAAATCACAGGGGCCATAGGATATTGGGGCCATCTCCATCTCAACACTTCCTGATGCCAGAAGTACAATAACATAGTATTTCGGAGACCAGCCACCCCTAGACTTAAGTTCCTCCCAGGTTATACATTTGTCATGTGGCATAACATCCCCCAACGTGTGGACCTGCAGGGCCTGAAAATGCTGAATGAAAGTGTGCTCAAAAGAGAAGGGAATCCCCCGGACCTTGAATATGGCCAACATGGGAGAGTACCATGGTCCCAACCCTGCCCATTTCACCAACTGATCCCAAGCCTTCAATGTGACCTCCAAGGGTTGAACCTCTGTACTCACATGGTGTTCCCGGGTGGCCCAGAGGAGACCCCTTAGGTCGTCAGTCTGAGCGATTGCCCTCTCAAGCAGAGAATGGGGACAGTTATTTGTGGGGGACCACCACCAAATGGAGTACTGGATCTGGGCTATAAGATATTAAAGGAAAAGATTGGGGACCTCCAGCCCTCCCTGCGCATATGAACAGCACAATGTATGTAGGGATATACAGGGACGTTTCCCTGCCCAAATTAGTTTGGACAATAGTGCCCATACACGCTTCCAAAAGGACGTGGGGGGGGCCATACCGGGACGTTATTAAAAATATGAAGTAGTTTCAGAAGGATGACCATTTAGATGCTCCAAATGGTGCAGGGCAGCGGTGTAATTCTCTGCCAAGAGATCAACAGGGGAAGTGGAAACCCTGACCCCCAGATATCGAAATCCCCGTGGGCACCAGGCAAAAGCCCCCCAATATCTTGTGGTCGGACCCCATCTGTGAGTGGAAGAACTTTGGATTTAGACCAATTAATTTGTAGACCGGAGATGGCACCAAAAGCGGATATTTCCTCCATAACAGGCTGTAAATTAGTCCGAGGGTGTTTTATGTACAACAACACGTCATCCGCGTAAAGGGAGACAATGGATACACATGACCGAATAGTCACACCGCGGTGAGAGTTAAACTCCTGCAGGGTGCAAGCCACCGGCTCGATGGCTAAGGCGAACAACAGGGGGAAAAGAGGCACCCCTGCCTAGTGCCTTGGGTGGGGTAGATAGGCGTGGATTGAATGCCATTTGTGTATACCAGGGCGCGCGGGGCTGTGTAGAGGAGCTTGACCCATTGGAGAAACGTGGTACCTCTGCCTCTTCGACGAAGGACTTCGAATAGAAAAGGCCATTCGACAGAGTCGAACGCCTTCTCCGCGTCCAAGGCCACCACCGCAATAGGACGTCTGGGTTCACATTATGCATTAAGGTGAATAATCTGCGCAGATTGTTCTGCGTTGATCAGCCAGGGATAAATCCCGCCTGATCTGGGAGGACCAGGGCGGGCATGTGGGGGAGAAGCCGGTCTGCAAGTAGTTTTGCCAAAATATTATTGTCTGTGTTTATCAAAGACAAGCGACGATAGGATGAGCATTGCCTAGAGTCTTTGTTAGGTTTAAGCCGGACTGTTATCAAGGCAGTACGAGTGGACTCGGGGAGGATCCCGGTGGAGGCCGCTTCTTCAAACATATAACTTAAATGGGGAATAAGCAAGTCCGGGAAAGCTTTGTATAGCTCAGCTGTGATCCCGTCTGTTCCGGGGGCTTTACCGACCGGGAGCGACTGTATCACCCTGCAGAGTTCCTCTGCTGTGGGGGGGATCGTTGAGAAGCACCCCAACCTCCGAGTCGAGCTAGCCCAAGGCGACCCTATCCAGATACTGGGTAATGATATTGTGTCCAGCCGAACTATGGCCAGTGTACAGCTGTTGGTAAAACTGACAAAATACCCCATTTATCCCAACCACATCCTTAATAGACTCACCCTCAGAAGATTCTACTTCTAGTATAGGTTCCAGGCAGTTCTCCTGCCTTATAGCCCAGACGAGGGTTCTACTTTGGGCGGTCTCCCTCCCCATATCTTGCTGCTAGCACCGGGTCCCCCAAGAACCTCTCCTCACTGTCCATCAATGAGCAGATTTCTTGCCTTTTTGCTGACAATTCAGCCTGAAGCGAGGGGGAACTCGATTTTTCTTGAAGGAGTTCAAATCTTTTGATGTCTTTTTCCATGCGGGCGATTGCTCTGCGAATGCTCCTCAGGACCCCCCCCCCTTCTTGGGACATGCACCATCCTGTAAATAGACCTTAAAGGTCTCCCATATAACACTGGGGCTGGCTACCAAACCCACATTATGCTGAAAAAATTCTGCAATGGACCGGCGCAAATCTTCTCGAAAAGCGCCATCCTCCAGGGCGCAAGCCCGGAACCTCCATCGGAGTTGCCTAGGTGGGGATGACGGGCATTTGAACTTCACCAGCACTGGGGAGTGGTCCGACAGAGTGCGAGGGAGAATCGCTGCACCCTCGGCCGCCTGTGACAGGTCTAGGGACAGGTGGATATAATCTATTCTCCAGTGTACACTAGAATGGTAAGTGAATTCCCGCATGTCAGGGTGTTGCCAACGCCAAAATCAACCAATGAGTAGTCTGCTGCGATGGAGTGCCATTTTTGAGTGGCTTGTGTAAGAGGCCTAGAGACTGCTGTGGACCGGTCCAGTGTAGTAGAGAGAGCTAAATTAAAGTCGCCCACCCAGACCACCTCATACCCCAGAAAAGATCAGAGGTGCTCCAAGCATGCCTGGAAGAACTCAGGAGAGTCATAATTTGGACCATATGTGTTTTTGAATAAAACGGACCAGGCCGCAATCTCACCAGCCACCAATAAAAACCTGCCTTCGCCATCCACCACCTGTCTGTGCAATCTAAACTCCAGTGATCGGTGTATATAAATTGCAACCCCCCGGGAATATGTGGAGTAGGAGGAGCCGTACCTATGAACTCCCCACCTCGCCAGAGCCGGAAGCCTGTGTTCCTTCCCTAAATGGGTCTCCTGCAAGCATAGAACATTGACATGGTGATTTCGCACCGGAGATAAGGCGTGTTTTTTTTGCATTGGTGAAGCCCCAAATATTCCAAGTGAGAAGAACAATCTCAGAGTTAACAGGAGCACGAGGCCCATGTGAAGTAGTCAAGCTAAAAGTATGTTGGGAAGGAATAAAGAAACCCGATACCCCTGCAGGGTCTCCAATGACGGAAAGCTGGAGCACAGTGCGGAAACATGACCTACAAAGAGCATACTAGACTCGGAAGAGGGAACCCACCCCCAAGCCCCTTGAAACCAGGAACTGGAGAACCCATAGCACCAACCAGTAACAACTATACGAACTCCCCTCCTCCCCCTACCCACGCCAGAAACCTTAATCTACTTGCCGACAATACCCACCCGCCACCCAACTAACAACAACCGTACAATTTCAAGAAACTCAAACGCTGCTGGGCATGGGGGGTGCTGGCGGCCATAGTGCCTCCCTGTTGCAAGAGGCTCATTTACCATATTGAGCTATTCCATTAGATATAACAAGCACAATAAATGGTTCTTGTAGCTGCAAGGCGAGATCCCAGAACACGCCAAGGCCCACGCGGACGAGGCACAGCCATGTGAGGATTGCCTCCGAAAATAAGCGAACTAGGAGGGCTGTCCAGGGGAGGCCCCCACACTTGGAAGATCGGAGGCAAATCGCTCCGCTGACTCCGGAGTTGTAAAGAATGGTGTTTTCCCTTGGTAGATGACCCTAAGTTTGGCGGGGTACATCATGGAGTAGCGTATGCTTTTCTTCCGCAAAGTGTTTTTCACCGCCTGAAAGGGCTTCCTCAGGTCCTGGACCTGCTGACTAAAGTCCAGAAAAAGTCTAATTGTAGCAGAGCCCCACCGGAGAGATTTTTTTTCCCTGGCATTGCGAAGTATAGTATCTCAGTCCCGATAGTTAAATATACGGGCAATGAGGGCTCTCTCCGGTGCCCACGGAGGGGGCCTCGTCACCAGGGAACGATAAGCCCGCTCCACCATAAACATGTTCGTGACAGGAGGGTCATCAAGGATCTCCCTAAGTAGCTTCTCCACAAATATTTCCATATTGTCAATGGGGGTGGATTCCGCAACACCTATGATCCTTATATTGTTTCTTCTGGACCGACCCTCCAAGTCATTGTTCTTAGCAACCACTTTTTTCACTGTCTGCAGTAGGGATGACACCTCGCGCTGGAGCACTGCAATCTTGTCCTCACCCTCCCCGATCCGGTGCTCTGCCTCTGACAATCTGCCACATAGTTTTTAGATTTGTACCTCTGACACATCTACCTTGCATGTGAGAGCGTCAATTTTTGCACCCAAATTGTCCGTGCTACTTTTCAGCGCTAGCAGTGTCTGGTTGAGAGCCACAAAATCAAATTGGGATGAGTCTGACTCAGGTTCCTGCTGTGAAGTCTCCGACCTGGCATATTGATCCATCTTCGCCTGCTTCTTCTGATTACCCATTCCAGGGGGTAGGATATGAACACAGATTGTGCGTAATTGGGGCCCAGAGTTGTAAAACGTTGCGTAAAGTGGACAGGAGGGCGCTGGGGGGGGCAGCCGAGGAGGGGGACCTGGTGACACAAGCTGAGGACCACCAACTAGTAGGAACAGAAAGGCATAACAGTGGCCCCCGATCAGGCATGCCCCGAGGGCCCCAAAACTGCAGGCTAGAATACAGATGGCCTCAGTGAAGAGCCCAGTTGAGGACAGGATATGTGACCACAATTCCAAGCAGGTCCCAGAGCTCCACTGTTCATGCAGTGGCCAGAGCTCCTCTGCACCCCCGGACAGATGTCAACCAGCAACAGAAGTGCAGGGAGCCTCTACACAGGGCCAGACCACTGCGCTGGGGTAAAATAAAAATAATAATAAAAAGGAGAAAAATGGGGGGGTCGGGCCAAGACGGGTTATACAACCAGAGGCCAATCCTCAGTCCTTACTGCCCCCCCACAGCTGGAACAACCACCACAAGCTCCTCTCCCCGCCAGCGGGGCCGGGCGGGGAAGGAGGGCTCAACTGGTCCTGCAGACCGTCGAGGGAAGGTCTCTCCAGATCAATGCCGTGCCCAGTGAGGCCCGGCCACCCCTGCAACAGCAAGGTACCACCAGCACAGGGAGGCTCAGCCTGCACTGCCAGCAGGAAGAGGGAGACCACCCCCGCAGTCTGTAGGTGGGAACCACCGCCGCCGCCGAGCCGAAACCCTCACGCCACAGGAGTCGCCGGCAGGGTCCGCCTCCTCAAAACCTCGGGAGCCAACAGCCTCCAGGAGCACTAGCGGGGCCCCCACGCCACCGTGGCCGGTGCCCCCAGGCCATGCCACACCACAACAACACTGGGGTCGGAGGAGGGGGAGGGGCGGCCTGCCAAAACCAGCCACACCGCAGCGGCTCTAGATCAGCCACAACTTGCGCTCCACGGATTCATAGCACCAGGGAGCAGCAATACAAGACGCCCCGCAGGCACCAAAGTGTCAGCAAGGGAAATCCCGCCACAACATGCCACAGAGCTGCAGGATTTTGACCATATATTAGAGCCTCTGCTGGAGCACTTTCAGGCAGCAGCCATCTTACGGCGCGCGCAATAGCGCCCCCAGCAAGTCACTATATAACTTGATGGGTTGCATTTGTGGTAATCAGTCATTGTATTTAAATAATCTATGCTACTCCAATGACTGATGGTCGTAAAGTGAAGCAGCAGTGTCTTTGGTTTTGTGGCATGTATATGTGTTGCTTCAATGGGCATTTGAAGCATCAAGCTTAATGGTGTTAAACTGAACTCTCATGAACCTCCTCAAATAGAGACACCATTCCAATAGAGGTGGTTAATAGCGACCTAAAGAGTATCACTCTGGGCGCAGGCACCATTATTGGAATGGAGGTTGATGACCAACATTTTTCCATAGATTTAGGTTATGAACTGATAGGACCGATCCGGAAAGACTGTTTTGACAGTGATAGCGACAATGACACAACACCAGGCAGGATCTTCACCCGGCATGGGGGGAATTTCCTGGTATACTATTCCTGCCCTTATGGTAAGGAAGATGTAACCTCTGACTTCAGGAGGTTTGAGGTGATCTTTCATGTTCACCAGGACTGCATTCCCCACCTGAAGCCATCAGTCCAAATCAGAATTTTTGACCAGAGACTTCTCCACCCAGCTGGAGGAGGCCGCTGAGATAGCCAAACCAGAAGTCTTTCCGCACTTCAGGCAGATGGTTGAAGAGAGAGTCAACCTAGCTGATGCCTGTGAGACTCTGGAGTGATAGCAAAAATTGAAACAAGTTTTCTTAGATTTTCAAGATCTCTTTGCGGTGCACTGATATGACTGTGGTCGCACGAACATCCACTCAACAGCAATTCCCACGGACCCTGGCATGACTCTAGTGTTTGTAAAGCAATATCGCTTGCCTCGCATCAATGGAGTCCCTTACTGAAATAATTAAGACCCTTGAGTCCCGTGGGATAATTCGTCCAGTCCACAGCACCTTCAATAATCCGGTGCTGGGGATTTTGAAACCAAACAACCAGTGGAGACTATGTGCTGACCCAAGGGAGCTCAACAAACGGGTCCATACTTCCCGATGGCCTCTTCCCTACATTGACGAAGGGCTGGCCCAGATCCAGGGGTCAAAGGTATACACTGCCATTGACCTGAACAATGGGTACTGCACTGAACCTGTCAGTAGGGAGGACCAATACAGCTGTGCGTTACCTTCGGGGGGCAGCAGTACACTTGGACCCAGACTCCCTTCGGATACATCAACTCAGGCAATGAATCTTTCTGCATAAGGCCATGCCCGACATGGGTGAAAGGGGCAACCTGGTCTATGTAGATGATGTTCTAATCAAAAGCTCAACGGTGGAGGAACACATAGCGGAGATCCGTTATGTTCTGACACAGTTGAGGGCTGATGGAGCAAAACTCTCATTCCAAAAGGCACAGTGGTGCAGGACCTGTGTGTATTTCTTGGGGCATGAAATAATTCCTGAAGCTCTCTGTCCCCAGGAAAAGAAAGTAGAAGCACTCCAGAAAATAAAAGACCCCACAACTCTGCTGTAACTAAGGGGCCTCCTTGGACTAACTAATTACAGCAGAAAGTTCATTGAGGACTAAGCAGAGATCACAAGACCCCTGATCCATCTTTTGAAGGGTGGGGTTAAGTGGGAGTGGGGTCCCGAAAAAAGCTGAGGCAGTAAGACAACTCAAAAGAAGCCTCTCACAAGCGCCTTGTCTAGCTTACCCTGTCAAAAACAAGGAGTTCTTCTTGGAGACAAGGTTCTCAAATACATGCTTAACTGCACTATTATTTCAAAAGCATGACAAGGTCAATAAAGTAATCTCCTATGCGAGTAAAACTTTATCCTCTGTGGATGAAAAATTCAACGATTGTGAGAAGGCTCTCCTGGCAACGGTGTGGGCATTGAGGAATTACCGCCTTTTTATCCAGAGGGAACACATCATAGTGGAGACTCGACACCAACCTTTGCATTCAGGTCGGCAATGTGAGTAATTCCCGAATTACTTCCTGGATTCTGTCAATGCAAGGCTTTCCTGTGGAGGTCATATATGGCCAAAACAAGAAGAGTCCCCTCACGCAAGGTCTGGCTGACTTGCATGATTGTGCCAGAGAAAACTGTCTCGAGGACGAAAGTCTTAAAATTAAGGACAACATGGAGGCATACCTTAATTCCCCACACAAGGTCTATGAAGAAGACAACTGTGAGGGAATGCCCACTGTCTATGTGGATGGGTGCTCCTACCATGTTGACAACAACAGGGAAAAGGAACTTGTGGCCGGCGTGGCGAATGCATGGGTGAATGATGCCCCAGAACCCTCCGCTGGGTACAAAATTGGTCCCTGAAGTAGTCAAGTGGCAGAGCTGATGGCTGTGCATCAAGCCATCCTCACTGCTGTCCAACACCAACTCCACGAACTGGTCATCATCACTGATTCAGATTATGTACGGAACAGGTTTGTGGAGCACCTGGTTAACTGGAAAACCAGAGGCATGTTATGTGCTGATAACCCATTAAAATACGGAAAATTAATACAAAAGAATGATGACCTGGTCACCTCGAATGGGATGACCATCTACTGGAAAGATATTAAGTATCATTCTAAAGTAGAGAGACCAGACAAAACTGGAAATGACCTAGCTGATCAGCTGGCCAAAACCGGAGCCATCCAAGGGGATCTACTTGAGATCGAGTCCCTGTTGGGGGAAATCCAGGTCACTGCTATCACTAGGTCCCAGACAAATGCTCACAATGAACTCTCAACTGCAGATTGGAGTAAGCAGACCCCAGATGCTGATTTGATTACGGCTCAAAAAGGGAATCCAATTATTGGTAAGTTTTATCAACACATTGAGGACCCTGAGAACTTCCCCCTGACGGATACTGATTACATTGGGAAAGAGGACATCAGAGTGTTGATGAAATTTCCAAAAATGTTCTGAATCCAAGACCGTTTGTTGGTAAGGAAATCCATAGCTGGCCATGACCATTGGGTGGTCCCTACCTCATTCCGAAGCCTAATGCTAAGTCACACCCATGATGCGGCCACAGCTGGTCATCGGGGTTTCATACAACATTAGAAATCTTGCGAGAGGTTGCATACTGGCCACACATGGGGCAGGACCTTGACCAATACTTGAAGGGGTGTCTTGTGTGTGCACAATTTCAGTCAACATCACTCAAACCCCTTGCTCCCCTTTAAAAGAGGGGGATGACACTGCCTTGGTCAGATTTGCAAGTCGATTTTATCAGGCCTGGGGTTCGCTCTTCTAGGGGCAACAAGTACATGTTGACTGTAACATGCTTGTTTACTAAATGGGTGGAATGTCTCCCGGCCCCAAATTACAAGGCAGAAACAACAGCTGCCCTGATGATCAATCATATCTTCTCGCGTTTTGGACTACCCCAAAGGATTGAGTCAGACCGAGGTAGCCACTTCACCAGTGAAGTGATGACAACGATGTGGGAGATTCTTGGGGTCAAAAGGAAACCACACATTGCCTACCGGAAGTCCTCTAGTGGTGGAGTTGAGAGGTACAATAAAACTATTGTGAGCATATTAAAAAAGTTTGTGGCAGATTCTGGGACAAGTTGGGACATTCAATTACCTCTTGTCCTGATGGCCATCAGATCTACCCCTTCTTCTGCAACAAAAATGTCTCCATTTGAGCTGATGACTGGACAAAGGATGGTGCTAACCCAGCATCTGCTCTACAGAACCCAAGAGCAGACGCTGATCAATGCCTCCACAACTCATGAGTATGTTGAGAATCTGAGGAAACACCTTAAACATGCGTTTGCCTATGCTCAGCAGAATCTAGAAACATCTGCAGACAGTATGAAGACCCACTATGACCTTAACACAACTAAAAAGGAATATCATGTAGGAGACCGGGTCTACTTGTCCAATTTCCAAAGGAAACAAGCCAAAGAGTGCAAATTCCTTCCAACTTGGCGGGGTCCTTTTGAAATTGTGGACAGAATCTCACCAGTCGCCTACAGAATCTGCATCCCCAAGGGCAGTTTGGCAGAAGGGGAAGACAAGTGGGTCCACATAAACCAGCTGAAGAGTTGCCATCCCAGGCATACTTTGTGGCAAATAGAGATGCCAACCGGAAACCCAGAGGATAAAAATCCAGAAACATAAAAGGATCACTAAATATTCACTGTATATGTGCAAGAAGAGTGTTAAGACCATGAGTAAGCATAGATGGGGAATATCACCAATTGTAATAAATGCACACATCTTTCCCACTGATGACATCCCCAGATGACGTGTGGACACAGTAGTGGGAACATTTCCATAACCATGCTATGTTCTATCTTCTAGCATTTGGACTAAGAATCGTCCCCATGGTTACCAAGGAGGACCACTCGGGGACCGGGAGGAAAGAACCAAGATGCCCGGAGTGCTGCTCCATGCTCTCAACCAGAACCAGCAATACGCCCAACCAGAACGAGCTATATGCCTGACCAAAACCAGCAAGGAGAGCGGGTCGCCTCAAGCACTGACGGGAGAAGTGACTGTAGTTCTCCACACGGACAGGAAAAGAACATCCCAATCTCCTGACTTCCCCTTGATGGGAGGTCAAAACCAAGTCGGGAGGGGGGGCTCTGTGGGATGTATTGACCTACTCCGCTATGCTATGCGGCATCACCCTGCCAGTTATGGTGAAAGAAATGGCAACAATGGCAGCAAAACCCTTGTGCATGCCAAAAACCTATAAAAACCGTGTGCTTCAGCACACAAAAAGAGGGATGCACAACCTGCCACCCATGGTGCATGTGCGGTGGAATAGAGCACACCCTGCAGAAATGTGCCAGTGGGCCCCATGACCAGCAAACAGAGTGCAGAGAGAGATGCAGCACTTTGCAAGTGATACCCCAAAATGTGCCCACAAATGACATCTGCTTTGTTGCTGAAAACTCCAAAATGCCTATAACACAACACATCTCAACATTCAAAATCTTGCCTGGTGCTAAAATTCATGTATCTAATGAAGTATTGTGAACATACAAAGTCCTAATGTGAAGAGCAAAACATTCTTCAGACAAACTGGATTCTCTGAAAACTGACAGCCCATGCCAAAATCTGGGTGCACGACCCTGGGCTACCTGAATGACAGCTATCAGATGAGTTACTGATGAAACTTTAAAGTGACCTAAAACTAAAATGTCTGCTGGATTAGCAAGCATAAAAAGGATTGTTGCCAAAAAGGAATACAAATTTTAGTTGTGTTTTTAATCCCACAGATTTTAAGGCTAAGAAAGTAATGTATTTATGTTTCATGCAACAAATTTGGGTTTTCTGTTAATTAGCCTGGCTGAGCTGCAAGATCTGGAAAAGCAGGTTTTTCTCCTAGGAGGAGCGCCTTCCTCTCAGCAGAAACTCACTGGAGATGTTAATTGAATGGTGCAACAGATTCTTGTCTACAGAAAGAGAAGGAACAATGACAAGCCTTTCAGCCCAGGAGGCGGAGGAGTGAAGGTGGTCGTAAATGGCTCCTGGAAGGAAAAAACATGACCAAAGAACAATTCTTAAAGACTCATAACTTGTCATCTAAAAGGGTGAAAAATATACCAAGGACAGAGTTGTGAATCTAATTTTTGGCTGCACGTGTGAAGAGGCGGTAGAACTGTGTGACATGTTCTGGACAGGAATTGCAGTATTTGTGGTTTTATACAAAATGTATTAATGTTAGAATGGTGAAAATTTACACGCACATCCCTATGTTAAACACACATATTTGTGGAAATGTGCATAACATTTCGAAATTCTGTTCATAGCGAAAAGGACACAATTCTGTAGAAAGTTGAGACAAGATCCCACCGCTGCAGGGTTTTGAGGAATAGCGGCTACATAAAATATGGCATCTTTGTGTGTGATTTGTATAAAGGTGACCAATGTAGAAATGTACATTTAGTATCAAATCCGATTTTGAGACCAGTGGCTAAAGGGAGGTCTCTGAGAACTGTAAAGCAAACCATAAAATGTGACATCATCGGCCTTGATCCAATCACTCAAATTGCAAGGCAGAGATGAATTTTTGATCCTATCCCAGATCACAGGGTCAAGATTAGCTAAGCCGTCCAAAACACCCACTTTGTGATGTCATTTTAAAGCATAAATAGAGACAGCTGACAACACATAGGGACTCACTGATCCAGTCACTTTCCTGATTCCGGCGAAGCACTCTGATCCAGCATTCTACATCCAACTTTAATATTCTTCCAGATCCAGATGCCAAAACTCTTGCCAGCAATAGAGAACTATTGATTTCAGCAAGGCCTACATTCTCTAATTTATTCTCTCCACCCAGTGAAGCGCTGTGTGGTGTAAAAAGATCTTTTGAACCAGTATCCTGAAATTCTCTGGCTTGCCACCACTAGGCTTGCCTGAAGAACTCGCTATCCAGGTGATTGAAATATCCACAAACAAGAAGGACAGTTCCTGTGTAAAACCGGTGACCGGCCTAGCTGATCCAGACCTGTGCCTGATGTTCTGTTCTTCCTAGACCAGATCCAATCCCTGACCAGAACTGACGGTCCATTTAATAACTTATTGTGTGAGTATTAATAGGAAGAAAAGTGACCTCTATTATCTTTGCATTGCCTTTTCCCAATCTCAACCCATCCTATCTTTTAATTCAGAATCATAGTCTTATCAGAACCTTTCCTGCGCTGATTGTTCTCATTTTTTTTATAAAATCATAAGTCAATAGTGATTTTGAGTAAGAAAAGTAAATCCCAGAATGGAAACTAGAGTTTTCATAGTTTTCATAGTCATAATCTAGTGGAATCAAAACCATCTTTCATTTTCAAAGTGCATTTCTGTTTTCCATCCTTGCGCCTAATTAACAAAAACACCTTTACTAAAACCTCTATAACTCCCTCAGTTTTTATGATACAAACAGAATTTCAACTCCTATTTGTACCTGACATCCGTAGCTATCCAAAGAATATAGAAGCATTGCAAAACAGTGTGATTCTCCCATTATCGCAAATTTTGCACAAGGAAAAGTTTGCCGTGAATTACAATTCTGAAAGAATTCCACACGTGTGAAATAGCTTTAAATTGTTTCTTACTTGGACTTTAAGATTTCAAATGTTTTCTTTGGACTAAATCATTGTTTGTGACTGTGTGCAACTGTTCGAAGCAGCTCCATTAGGAACTTACAACAATTTAAGTATTTTTTCCCATATTTGGTGTTTTGGCTCAGTCAATTCTAAAGACAATTTTAAAGCCATCCTGCAGCTGAAAAGTAAATTCCGTTTTTCTCTTGTGTTTGAAGGGTGAAGGTGAGACTGATATTATGTTTGATTTGTGCTATTCCTGAAAACCTGCTTTCTCCTCACATCTATTTAATTGCCTATTGGGAGGTTGCGGGCTGTTGCAGGGGGAACCTCTAACCATAGTGCCATCTGTCCAAACCAACACAAAAGTATTATTTTCTGTGCTGCATATGTATTTGGTGCTCATTACTTATTCCTAGTGTATTAAAGACATTATTCAGTGTTGTGTCACCCCATTGGTGATTTTTGTTTACCTATTAAATATATTGTGATTAATTTTAAATATATAAATAAATATTTACCTTAGCAAACCAGCCTGATTCCATGTCCAGTGTGATCAGGGGGGTCTCAGGAGATAGGTGTGATATGAGTGGGATATCGTTCAGAATGTTGAACTTATAGACAAAAATAAATAAGGGCTTCAGTTGTGCACTACATGCTGGGCTTTGATTTGGGTTTGTGCCTGATTGAAATCACTTACACAGTGTGAGTCGGAGATGTCCCCTTTTTATATGGGGGGGACAATCAAACTCCTTTGCCAGGTGAAAGGAGGGATGTTGAAGGTGGCTAGGGAATTGTAAACCTTGACCAGTACCGTGGCACACCAGTCACTGGACTCCCCATAGATTTCAGGTCTGAAGGCATCGGGGCCCGGGGCTTTCCCTTTTTTAAAATCCTTAATTGGCCTTAAATTTCAGTCAGTGTTAGACCCAAAGATCTGTGGGGTCCCACAAGATTTCTTCAAAGTGGAATGCCCAGCATTCTGGATCAATTGCTCCTACCACTTTTATTTTAACACGTGCAAACCCCTTTAATACTAGACCACATCATTTTTTGGGTTGATTATCTTTCACTGACTTGTCCAGCAAATCCCACTGGGCCTTGACAAACAGATCTTTCTTTCTCTTAAGCAGTTTCCTAAAGGACTTCTTCAGGTGGAAGAAGTAGCCTGCCACAGACTTCTGTGTATGAGTAGCTACATGTATTACCCGCTTCATCTGTCTGCATTAGCTGTCGAACCAGGTGGCGTTTGCCCTCACTGGCCCTGTGGTGCGCTGAAGCGCTAAGGTGGCGGGCACAAGTAATTTGCTAATTCACAGCTGATTACAATCAAATAGGGTCATCAGAGCGGCATGCGATGAGACCTTCAATAACCTGTCTTGGATTTTAGAGATATCCTCATCTGCTAACACTTTGAGAACCTATGTTCTTGAGATCTTTTTAATGGGACAAAACCGTTTTAAAACCATAGGGTTATGATCACTTTCCGGGCGAGCGCAGATTCTAAAGTCTCCAACTTTCTTAAATGAGAAGCAATTCACGAGCCTGTAGTTGGTGATTGAAGTTCTATTCCCAGCAAAGAAAGTTGGAGCTGTAGGAGAGTCACCATTGGCCCTGCCATTTAGTACAACAAAAAGGTATTTAGTCATGAACAGATATATCAAACCGCCCACAGCGGAACATTTGCCACTAATGGCTCTCCTTTGAATTTCACAACATTCATCCAGCCACAACTTGTCTTGAGGAGTCACAGCATTACAATCTACCAGAAATAATACATTGTCCAGTTAAAAGTCTTGTAAAGCGAAGGGTAAAGAAAAAAATCTTCATTAAGCCTGGATATCTGCTTATACTTTGGGTTATATACACATTATTTACTGTCATAAAGGGTTCCCCTTGTAATTTGTTGCCCTGGATAGAGACTGTCAATAAGACAGGGTTAGCTGAGATCTCGGCCACTAATGATGAGCATTTTACCATAGTTCTCAACCCGGACCTCAGTCTGTCTTTTTTAGATGGTGTGGTATCAACAGCATATATTACAAGGGTTGGGACACAATCCTCTAGACAGAAGGTGTCCGCCAACCAGGTTTCCTGGAAACAAGACATGTCAGCGATACTCACCCATATTGGTGGGAGCATTGGGGACAGAGCTGATTCCAGTCAAGGCTGCTAAACTGAACACTGCATCCCCAGAATGCACACAGTCACAGAGACACCTTGGTGTATTGTTAAGTTCCACCCAGTGGCCGTGGAGTGGGCAGATGGAAAACCTGGAATCTGTGTACATATGTATGCCTCTGAGCAGTAGAGTGCCCTGGCAATTCAAAATACAATCTCTAATATAATTATATGCAAAACTAAAGCAGACGCTACACCCCCCACAAAACATGCAGTCAGACAATATACGGCAGGCTGTAAATATTCTGAAAGTGAGGCCCTCAACCCCAAGGATCCTTGACAGGGCAGCCAGTAGAACATGTTTATATGAGTTCTTGTTGCCATGATTGCTCCCCTTAAAAGTACAGAATAAGTTCAGGTTCTGCCAGCCTGCAAGTTGGTCGGCTTCTGGAGGATTCGGAAGAGTGATCGGTTCCCGGCTGGAGTAAATAGTCCCAGTCTGCTTGGACATAACTCCTGTGTCAGCCTGCCGACTGGGTGAAAGCACAGACCTGGGGTGGATAGATGACAGACCCATAGAACCAATGCCAGCGTTAGATCCATTGACAGGGTTTGCTTGCACAGTTGTGGATGACCTTGCTGTAGAGGCGGCAGGCGATAAGTGAGGCACTCTTGAATTCTTCACAGCTAGCAGCAAGGGGTATGAGAGAGATGGGGGCTATTAGCTCGAATCAAATAAAGCGTCAGTTTGATATGCTTTTTCTGCCACAAGGCAGGCCTCTGTTCCTGAAGGTATAGGGGCTTGTCCGACAGAGAACCCAAATTCTGATACCCCGGAACAGATGACAGAGAGACCCTATTTGACCTAAGGTCGCTTTTCATGAGCCACTCCATTATTTCAATACATTTGTCTAGCTGTAACCATACTTAGTTCTGGCATTGTCCAGGACACTTATTGCCTCGAGCGCCCTCTCCAGGTTCCATGGAGAGTCCCTGTATAGTAAGAAAGGGGAAGAGAGGTGGCGATGTAGTACCAGACTCGGGGCACCCACTATGGAAACATCTGCGGAGCACCCGATTAATGATGGTTGGTTAATGCTGTTGGTAGCCTTGGATGGCGCCGCTAAGTCTGTTTCGGAGGCATCCGTCAGCAGGGCTTCTCGGATGATACCTGAAATTTCCGGGTGTAGACTAAACGTACAGGATTGTCTCGTGAACTGCAAAAACGTATTCTTCCTGACTCCTTGTCCTTGAGTCAGAGCACTGTCACATAGGGGCTGCTGAAATTCCAATGTAGATGTAGTTGAAACAACGACCTTCAAGGGGAAGCTTCCAACCCACTGACAGTTTTGACAGTTTTCTGCAAATAAGCGGTGGATCGAGTACTCCAGTGCCTCCAAAGTCATACTACTCCCTCGATGAGTGTCTGCTGGTGTAGTTTGCTGATTTGCATGGAGTACTGAATGACCCTGCTCCACAGCAATTGCAGCACCTGATGTCTTAGAGCAGAAAGTTTCTTGCCCCTTCACCTGCCCATGCCTGCGCTCTTAGGCCTGCCCATGCTCGCACTCATAGGCACCTGTTCTTCAGAGTCAGAATCAGCTATGACAGGCTCATTGGGCTCTAGGCTGAGGGACTAAATGAAGGCATGAGTAGTTGAAGTGCCATGGAATAAGGCCAAAGCAGGCGGCTGTACTATTTCCATTAAAGGAACAGGTGGTGCATCAGACACAAGGCCCAGAACCGGGGATTGGGGGACCTGGGGGGAGGCACAGTGTGATCCATCACTCTCGAGCTACGTAGTGCCCACCTGATAGTGGATTGAGTAAATTTACTTGGCTTTGAGAATTTTAGACATTCACTCAGTTGACGAGTTTTTTGTGTTCCCTTTTGTAATTCCTTGTGCATTCCCTGAGGGAGGACCGGCCCACTTTATTTTGCGGACCATAACCATAGCCCAAAACAATACTGCACGCACGAGACAGAGTAGGTACACGTGTGTTTAAAAAAAATAATAATAATTAGCTAGAAAGTCTAGCAGTCTTCTCCTTGCCTGTGCACAGCCTGTGTACAGCCAGTATCGCGCCTGTATACAGCCAGTGTCGCACCTGCAAAGGCATGTATGGCGTTATAGCTTCTCTCCAGTAAACCCAGGTCTCATCACATCTGAATCAAATTATAGGAAGCCCACGCTTTTTCCCAAGATCGGGAGCACTGGCCAGTGTTGCAGTGGTTGCAGTGAGAGACGAGAACACAAAGAGTGCAGCCGAAGGCAGCAGTAGGAGGCAGAGAGAGCAAGTGGACAGGTGGTGGGAGGTAGTGGCAGCGAGAGACGGACAAAGGTAGTTTATCCTTACCACTGACACTGCTTTTGTTTCAATGAAGGTGTGACAGCCATTTTCGCTGAATGCATGGATGACAGACCCACACTCTACTATCTGCGCCAGAGGAGTTGCTAGCGGGGGCTATGCGGGCTATAGCCCCTGATCTTTTGGTTGTAGCCCTGGGTAGAATTTTAGGAGCTACAACCAAAAGGCTAGCTAGCCCTGAGTCCTGACAGTTCCAACATCAGGGTAGCCCTGGATCTTTTCCAGACCTAGCAACACCCCTGCTCTGCGCCACAGGTCTGATAACTGCCACGAAAGTCCTGGAAGCGGGAACAGGAACGCCTAAGCCTGGGAGAACCGCAGAGAGGCTGGGACGGCTAGAGGAGCAGACCATCATGCGTGTCAGGCCATGTCAAGCCCCACTGCTAGAACGTTAAAACATAGCAGCCTCTTCCGACACCAAAATTCAGAGCTCATGTTTATCATCAGAGTCTGTTGGAAGAAACAAAGAGTATTTCGGGAACTTAACCATGAACACAGATGTTTATATTTAAAAATCATACATGGGGTTTGCATACTTGTATCTCTAATTAGATAATGCACACAAGGATTGAGGCTCATTTCATTTTTCACAATACTCTCCCTAACATTATAAGTGTTTGATACCATGAACCCTAAATTCATTTATATAGCCTTAGAGTTGGAATATTTTAGGATTAAATGGATGTGGCACATGTCATTGCATTGGGTGAGAGGCTAGGGCTCCCGAGGTAAGTTTCCCTCTCCTCTCTTACAATTTTCGAAGAGGATAGGTTGAAAGGGGAAGCTGGGAGTGCACATGCCCTGTCCCCAAAGCACTGCAGTCCTTAGAGACTTATTATATACGTATAATTATTTGAATGGTGTATTTTAATAATATGTTTACCGCTCATTTTCTGTGATGCTCACTCTTTCCATATTCTTTGACTAATAGGTCTCTCATTATTTCCCCATACCCTGCTGTCTTGGATATGTTGTAGTACCTGACAAAAGGGATCCAGTCTTCTGTTAACCTTGAAGTTATTGTACAGTATGTCATTCATTCATAACAGAGAGGAACGCCTGCTAATTGCACAGATGTTGTAGATCACAGAAAGAGATATGTCTTAGAGAACATACCATTGTATACCAACCTACTCAAGGAAAGGTCAGGTCTTTAATGGGAAGCAGGAACACACACTTCAAATGAAAAATTATGAATAATTACTGAACCCGCGAATGTTAACTCGGCTGCATGGTGATTAAGATGATAATGTAATTAGTAGCGATGCATAATGCTTGAATAAAAATGCAAGCAGCAAAGGTCAGTAGTTAGTTGTTGAGCAAATTGTGCTGAAGGGCTCCAAAGCAACGTTTTTACGGCACGAACCGCATAGGAAATCACCCCAAAACACATGGAGAATTAAACTTATATTAATGTAATGCTGACATGCGTCCTTCCCCTGGGGTATTGTTTGGGCTAATGCATACTAAAAAATACTAGACCAATGAGTAATATGGTACAAACTATAACTTGGAGTATCAATTGCAGATGTCTTACAGTAGCCCTAACACTAGTTCTTAAGTAGATGCCAGTAACGTGGACAGAATGCAATGCTGTGAGAAGTGATGGCGAACATTATCAGCCACGAAAGAGTCAATATGTAAACAGAGAGGATTTGGAGAAACTAAAGAACTGGCACATCGATTGTTGTCGAAAATAGGAGTGTATGGTTATTGGCGGCTAACGTGATTTCTAAAACAGTGAAATCACTGTTGAGTGTATTATGCCAGGGGCACAAAAAGGAATATGTTATGATATGATGTCACTTATAACGCGCATGTACACAAGTGTTTCTAGTTGTGACAAGACAAGGGAGGGAAGACAGAGGGAGGACAAGACAAACGAACCCACTAGGCCTTGTGTCATTCAGATCGTGCAAGTGCGAGAATGAGAAGTGCAGCGGGAAGTACAAGGGAGTGGGAGGGAAAAAAGGGCAGCAATGCTCTGAGTAAGTGCAGCCAGGGCAGCGAGTCTCTGTGTAGTGCAAGGAGAACACGGCACAGTAGGGTTACAGTAACAGCCCCTAAGTGCATGGTAGGCCCTGAGGCAGTGCAAGGGTGATTTATCAAGTAAGAGCCTGGTACCCAGTGATACTCTGAGGGTAGCCAAGCAACAAGTTGGTACAGTAGACAGGTAGGTCAGCGGGGGGGGAGAGAGAAAGCAGAGGAGAAGAGGATCGTTTTGAGCTTCCAGAACTTCAGGTCATCCGGCTCAAGTTTGAAAGGGGCTGGGAGGCCATTCCAGAGGGAGGCACCTACAGAGGAGAGAGATCTAACACCCACTCTCTGCCAGAAGCATCTCACCCTTAGAGAGTTGGCGGGAGCTGAGCGAAGGGCTCGAGATGGAAGGTATTTTGGAAGAGAGCGTTGGACATAGTGTAGATCCCTGCCCCAGAAAGCCTTGTGGACCATGCAAAGTATCTTGAACTTGATCCTTGCAGCCAACGGAAGCTAGTGGAGAGATTTGAGGGCTGGAGTGACACATTCTCTAGGCTTGAGGCCAAGGATAAGTCTTGCAGTCCTGTTCTGGATTAGTTGCACGGGGCAGAGAATAGAGAAAGGCATATTGAGAAAGAGGCTGTTGCCGTAATCCAGCCTAGAGAGAACCACGGCTCTGGAGACAGCATCTGGGGGAAAGTGAGAAAGTGGAGAGTCCCTTTGATGAGGTGCAGCTGGTAATGGGACTTCTTGGTGACGTATGAGTTGTGAGGAGAGAAAGAGAGAGTGAAGTCGAAGATGACACCAAGGTTTTTTGCCTCGAAGGAAGAGGGCACATGGGGGGCAGACAGAGTGAGAGAGGGAAAGCAGGGGTTGTGGTCCGAATAAGAAGGATCTCTGTTTTACTGGCATTAAGGCAGAGGTCGTTGGAGATGCACTAATCCTGAATCATTGATAGACAGTTGGGAATGTACAAGAGAGGAGAGGAGGTTGAGGGGAGCATGAAGTAATGCTGAGTGTCATCCGCATAACACTGAAAGTTAGAGGAGAAGGTAGAGATCATGTGGACCAAAGGTGCCAAGTAGAGGTTGAAAAACCAGGGTGAGAGGATATAGCCCTGGGGAATGCTACAGGTATAGAGAAAGGTGACAGAGAGAAAAGGACCAAGTTGGACCTGGGAGGAGCGGTCCAAGAGGAAAGAGGACAGCCACTCCAGGGCCTGATCCATTATGCCCAGGTTCTCACTGAGTCAATTGATCAGGATGGCGTGGTTGGCCGTGTTCAAAGCAGAGGAAAGATCAAGGAGGATGAGGACAGAAGGAATGCTGGAATCAAGGTTAGAAGGCAGATCTTCACAGGCGTTCAGGAGAGCAGTTTCCGTGCCTCTGGCAGCTCCGAGGCTAGACTGTTGGTCATGAACACAACCAACAAATGCAATATAGAGAGTAAGCTGGGAGATGGCTAGCTTTTCCAAGAGTTTGCCCAGGAAAGGGGTGATGGAGATTGGACAATAGTTTGCTGGGCAGGTAGTATCAGCAGACGTCTTCCTGAGTAGGTAGTGCACAAGGGAGTGCTTAAGGAGAGAGGGGAAAGTTCCAGTGACGAAAGAGTGATTACAGAAATCGGCCAAGGATGGAGAGAGGGTGTCAATACGGTCCTTAATGGGCTGGAGGAGCAGGGGAGCACCTGTTTGGATGACACTTTCATAGATTGGTCTAGAAACCTTGTCAGGTGTTGTCAGAGAAAAAGAGGAGAAAGGAGGAGAGGGAGAGATGGCCAAAGGGGGGCCAAGAGAGGGAGAGGAAGAGGAGATAGAGGACAGGATGTTCTGAGTTTTAGCAGAGAAGTAAGAGGCTAGAGCCATGCAGAGGGCCTGGGAGGAAACAGGAGAGGTAGAGACTGCAACAGGATTGGCCAGTTCCTTGTCGATTTCAAATAGTTTGGCTGTGTTGTTAGAGGCCACAGAGACGCATGCTTGAATGTGTGCTCTCTTCTTGGACAGGACAGAGTCTGCATTGTCTTTGGAGCACGCAGAAGGCCAGTTTGTCAGAGTGCATTGCCACTTTTTGAAATGAAACTAACCTTTGATTTTGTTTTAATTTTAGTCTACATGCATGTGTTAGGGACCATGCAACATGTATTTGCCATGCCAACATTAGCATGTTGTCAAATATATTTATTAGATTTCTTTTTCGTGTGCACAGGAAATCTTTTTTACGCTTTCACTTTGGCTTTGTAGGTCTGCTTTCATGGAATGGAGCACAGACTCAAATCTCTCCAAAAGCGAGATTATGGAGATCAACGGGCTAATTTTGATAGAACAGGTTAGTTATGTTTCTAGCGGTAATACCTTGCGTATAGTAATGCTCATGTTACCCCTGTCAATGTGTGGTGTGAGTATATGAGTTTGTCTCCTCACCTCAGTGTTGTGTTATAACTGTATTGGCGTGAGTGGTTGGCTATCAGGTTGTCATATGTGATGGAGGATTGTTGTGTCGCACGCAGATCTCAGTGAGAGATACAATATTGATGTGCAGGTACATGAGTTCAGATAATGTTAGGTAAGTGATTTGAATGGGTTTTCTATGTGTGTGTGTTGGGGCAGAGCTATATAGGTGTGACGGTATCTAATGGGTGTCTCGTGTGTTTATATCTGAGAGTAACTGGAATTCAAATTAAATTGTGTTTTATATTGCTCTTAATGCCAGAGACAAGCCTCCAAGTGTGGGACCAGGATTCAAACCTGTGATGCTCCATGCGGTCTTGCTTCAAAGACAAGCGTGTTGCCCCTGAGCTACTCTCCCATTCCAAGGAACTGAAATAAATGCATAACTCTATGCGCATCACCTCCTTGGCTGATCTTTTTGAAGACATCATTGTGCATTACAACACCTGCATATACATTTCCTGACTTCTCCGTAAGAGGATACTCCATTCACAAATGCATAAGCATACTGGTGAACATCATACACTCAGCATAAGTGGTCTAAAATATGATATACTTGTGGCGGGGAAGTGAGAAAATAGAATGCTGAGTTTGAACGTCATCGCTGTTCTCTCTGTGCTATGCCAGGGCATGGCTCTTGTTTGAGATTCCTGAAAGATTTATTTTCAGAAATGTTGATGATAGAATGTGAACTTAGAGGTGGCTGGAGCATTAACTCCAGAGATACTGTGGTGCATGGTTGTGATCAGCTTCTATGCAATCTGCTATTGTTTATCTCTAGGGCTAGGGTCACAGTAAAATACCTCTCTTCAGCTGCTCAACTCTGTCTGCAGAAATTCCTACAACTCCTTACATCTTAATATGGAGATATTGCAAATGTTCTTTTCCAATTTCAAACTCTGCATCACAGCTGCTCCCCTTTAATAGTTATTTTGGTATTGTCAATAACTAGTTTGACTTTCACAGTCATGTCATTCTCAATAAATACTTAATGCATGATAGGTACTTAAAAACTAGTATAGTAGGCACAGTGCACATTTTTCTGTGTGAAAATGTTCCTTTATGTTTTGCATTATGTCATTAGTCTGAACTCAAAGATAACAAATATTTCCCCAGTTCTATCTCTCCTAGATAATCAGTGCTTTTGCATATCCAGAAATCTGTGACCATGTTCAATGCCAAGTTTATTTTAATAATCGGAGATCCCAATCCACTCAAGAGTGCTACATAATGCACATGCCTTCCCCAAACACACTTTCAAAGAACATGCTGCCACCAGCCATTGCGACCTGGGACATGCAGCTACTCACGCTGCACATTGACCCACACAAGCAGGAAAACCAGCACAGGCCACAGGGCAAAGAAAGAAGGAGGAGGAGGAGGAGGGGACGCCATATAAGACGAGTGCCGATACCCCAGGTCCGGCCCTCGCCATGGACCCTAACAGGGAACAGGTAGAACATATGTGAGCTGCACACCTTAATCCAAGAAGACCTAGAGAGCATGATAAACATCAGGACACCTTTGCCCTTGTTGCTGAAGCTAGTGTCTGTTTTGCAATTCCTGGGAACTGGTGCCTTCCAGCACTCAATGGTCTTGCTGCACAGCCCACATTTTCGAAGGTTCTTGTACAGGTGCTGGGTGCCCTCCCACGCCATGTGTCCCAGTACCGTCTCCCTGCCCACCAGAAGAATGCCATGCAGTTGTCCACATCCCAAATATCATTGCTGCGCTGGACTGCACCCACGTGGTGTTTGTGGCCCCCACAGGCACATGAACAAGTATACCGCAACATGCAGCATTTTCACTCCCTCAACGTCCAGGTCACCTGCAATCCTGATCTCTGCATCACACACTGCTTTGCCCACTTTCCTGGTTCCACCCATGATGTAAAGGTCCCACGCAACAGTAGACTGCCTGCATACATGGAGAAGCACAGAGGCCAATGACGGTGGATAGTGGGTGAGTACTATTGCCATCACACAATTCCATTGTGCATCACTTCAGTACAGCAATGTGAAGGGGGGTGCATAGTCACAATAGAAAAGTTAATGCCCTGTCAAGCCCCTGTACATTCAGGACCTGCCCTCTCACCGCACTAATGACAGCCTACAAACCACAGGACTAGGATATGATGGACAATGCTCTATCACATTGCAAATGTGTATTGCCCCTGCGACTTGAAACATACAAACATGACTACAGGTACCACAATGCACATGATACATCCATTCTCATTGAACCACAAAGTGAAACACATCACCAAAGTACGGTAACACTGGCAGTAGAGATGCCATGTACTCAGGTAAATGACACTATCACAGAATGGTCGCAGACAACAAAAACCTGCTGATTTACAACTAAACAACCAAACAGTGCACATCTAGGAGAGCAATGCACAGGCCCTAAACAAACAACATGGTACCCTGCCATGACAATCACAGACCCTGTAAGCATTAACAACTGGATTTGAGCTCTGTGCATGGTGTAACAGAACAATGTGAATACTGAACAATCCCACATGCAAGTACTGTGAATGTAAATTATGTTGTGTGACGACACTCAGAATGCATGCACAGAATGCCCATCAACATGCTGTAGTAAAATGGCAGCACATCCACGATGCCCTGAGACTCACGCCACTGACCTTTATCCTTGCAGATGACTCTGGATACACCCAGCTACCATGGCTCATGACACCCGTGTGAGACCACAGATGCCACAGGAGATGGCCTACAATGAGGTCCACATACAGACCAGTCTCTGCATTGAGCGGTCATTCAGCCTCCCAAAGGCTTGTTTCTGCTTCCTGGATGCAACTGGAGGGGCATTGATATACGGGCCAGAAAAGGTTGGGGAAATTGTACTTGCCTGTGCCATGCTACCCAGCATGTCCCTCAGGAAGAATGTTCCTTTATCCCCTGATGTGGACATGCCACCCCTTGAAGAGGCGGACAACCTGCCTGTGCATGATGCACTGCCACGCAGTGGGCATGTAGCGGCTAGGGATGGATGTATGGTTCAACAAGAACTCATTGACAATTTTCTCTGAGCACTATTCTGACTACATGCCATGCACCACAGTACAGATTGTCACACCAAGATTTAAACACATGCACACAAATAAGGAATGTCCAGGCATTTCAGATATTTACTGTGGAACTGTGAATACACCCTCCTCCCAGCCACAACTCTATCCCCAACACAGCCTCCTGCCCTCCCCTTACCCAAAGCACCATCCCCAACACACCCTCCACCACTGCCCCTAGCAACAACACCATCCCCAACAGACCCTTATGCCTAAAAACCTGCGTGGAGTCCCCCCCCCCTAGTCCCCCAGCACTTTTGGGACTAGCATGTGCACTGAGCGGCACTTTGGGGTGCTGGCCAATGAGCCCTTTGTGGGGGTGATTGAGCTGGATTTCTCAGACCCTGGCCCATGGATGTGCTGCATGGTCAACTACATGTTGGCCTCTATGGCCTCGGCAAAGGCTGAGATGCCTTCTATAAGCCCTGGCACCCTTTGTCCACAGTCAGGGCGGCAGATGTCCCAGCTGCCTGATGTTGGTCATGGCCCTCACAATCCTGCAGGTGGCAACCTGGACACAGTCCTGGATGGCCTGAAGGTGGAGGACCTGCGCATCTGCGTGTGTCTCCAGGCACACCTGGCACTCTTCCATTGCATCCAGTCTCCACACAATTGCTTCATCCTGTGTGGCCTGAGGAATGGGCTAAGGGCTCTGGAGAAGGCTGGGGTGGAAGCATGCTCACCCAGAAGACCTGATATCCGAGTCACCCTCTGACTACTGGCCATGATGCTGGCTGCCCTGCTCGGGTGTCAGAATCATACCATGGGCCTGCTGTGTGGTGGAATGGACAGTTCCTTTTGCACGCCTGTCAGCAGCTGGCTTTCCCATCACATCCACAATGGCTGGCTGTAGGGGGTGGTCGCAGGTGCCAGGGGTGCAGTCCCTGTAGGCACGTCCCCATTACTGGCAATGGATGCCGTGCTTGCGCTGGCCTGTGTGGTGTTTCTGGACCCTGGTGTCACTTGCCATCCCATTTGCCTGCCCTTCCCATCGCTGGCCGGTGCTGGGGTGGTGGCCGATGGTGTTGACCTGGAGGCCCAGAAATGAGAGATGGATAGCCCTTCCCACTCCTCCTCCTGAGTTGGCTGTGACCCTGTTGGGTGAACAATGACATGCTGTTAGTAAACATGCATACTGGTACGTTGACTTGTTAGGATTATATGGTACATGGTCGAGGGACATCCCACACATGTGAATTGTAGTGCATGGTCTTTGCAGGCAATTGCCTATGACCACAGCAAGGTTTTTCTGTGTGATTGGCATTGCGCATTGTGTGCAGCCAATCTCCCAAAACAATAATAAACAATTTTCTTGCCTTTTCACTCCATCCTCCTGCAGCAAGATTAGCTGCCCCTGGAGCAAAAGAAAACGCCAGCAACAAGCCGGCAGGCCCAGCCGGTCCGCACCAAAGGGCCACTCTTAAGGGGCCTGATGCCTGTCTTGGCCAGTGCGGGCCGGATCCGGACACCAGATGCTGCCCCCATGGACCTAATAACTCTTAAATATCTAAAGACTGTAAGTGGAAACACCGAGCTGAACTATCTGAGCTGCCTGACTGTGCAAGGTAAAGCGCGTCATTGCTCTGTGCACCGCGTCTCTCCCTGCCCGAGTTCACAGAGCAGAGCCCCCTCAGATCGAATCCACCCTGTGCCCCCAATGTGGTTTCTCCCCCCCCTTAGCATCACCTCCAACAGAAGCCCACTACGCCCTAACCTTGCAGATCCTCCATGCACGTCCACACATTACTAAAGGTGGTACAATGCTAGTGGGAAGAATGACTGTCCTAGCAACACCCACTTGCCACACATTACGGTGACCTCCTCTCTGTTTCCCACTGCTCCTACCATACTCCTCCCATTCAGGAAACATCCCATCCACAAACAGCCATCAAAGTTCTCCAACTCAGCATACCATCAGGCAGCATCACTGCTGCCAAAATCATCAGGCAGCATCACTGCTGCCAAAATCATCTTGGTTTCTACCATCCCTGTAGCCCTTGAACAAGTCACGACATGCAGAAGTAAAATTATTCTCCCCCCACACCAAACAGACTCCATCTGTGAACCCAATAGCACCTTGACCTCATTCACTTCAGTCACCAATATGCCCCCTACCCGTACAGTCTGGGCCCTGCATCTCCCAACCACTACTCAAGGCTTGGACCCTACTGTCAGAAAAAAATACCCACAAATAACCTCCACAAGAAACACTTGTCTAGGAAAACGTTGCCTTGCCTACTGAACCACCGCTAGCCTTAGCCCCATTACCACACCATCCAACAGTGCACAAAGAAATTCTCGCCTCAGTGATCACACCAACACCACCAACAACAAACAGAAGGACATAAAGAAAACTGCACCCAAAATCCTGAGCAAACCTACCGACTCCCACACCCTGCAATGTGCCCTAATCAATGCAATATCCATTGAAGCCCATGCCACATATATCTACAACCTCATCACGCTAGCCACCTAGACATCCTGGCTATTACAGAAAGCTCTGGCCCTGCCCTGTCTATCACCCTCCCACCCAGTTATACCATATACCATGCAGATAGAATGAACGCCAAAGGAGGGGGAGCAGCATTGATTGCCAAGGACACCTTACCCATCAGATAATTGAACACTTCCATCCCAAACAATACTGACATACTTTCCATGAAACTAAAACTTACTGATTCCACTTCCATCACCTTGCACACCAACTACCGAACCCCAGACCCATCCATGACCTTTGAAGAGAACCTCCTTCATTGTCTGAATGCTCACATCACACTGTCCTCTAAAACTATCCTTATCGGAGACCTCGATCTTGACCTGAATGACCCAGGTGACCCAGCAGCCCTTTCACTGGCCAATTCACTTAGCCCCTTTGGCTTCAATCACTGTGTTAACACCCCTACTCACAATAAAGGCAGAACCCCTGACTGTAACGCAGACCACAATGCACAAGTTTCTCTCCTCTCTAGCAATACTTTCCCATGGTCGGCCCATAATATTGTGCAATTCTGCATTTTACCGATCACCCAAACACAACCTACCCTCACCCCCTTGCCCGCTACCTTAGGCCGCAGTTCCAAGAACCTCACAACAGAACACCTAGCCCCACCACTAAGCACACTGCTACCTAATCCTCCTTTCCCTAGTGACCTGACCACACTTGCCAACCTCTACACAGAAATACTTAATGTAGCCATCAACACCATACCACCTCTAAAGCCCTGCAAACTCAAACCTTCGGCACACAGAAACTCATGGTCTACCCCGGAACTCCTAACAATTCGCATCAACAAATGATTAGCTGAAGCTAGCTGGAAGAAATATACAACTGAGGCCAGTAAGCTCCAGTACACGACAGCAGACAACTTATAAAAAAATAAAAAAAACATCATAACTGCCACATCTTCAATCTACAGTGCCCACATCTCAAATGAAAATTCAAATACACATGAGATCTTCACAATTCGCAGAGAACTAGAGACACCGAGCACCCCGCCCACCAACCTAACCAAAGACGCTCTAAGGTGCTCTGATATTCAAAACACTATTTTTACTAAAATTGAAACCCTGCAAAAGAAAATGGACTCCCAACAACCTGTACTGACTTCCAACTTACCAGACTACACCCATCGACAGCCACTGTGTCCCGCCCCTGTTCCACTACACCAATGTCTCTGAGGACGAAGTCATGCCATCCTCATTGGCCTGAAGCCATCCCGCTGCAAAGGTCACATCTGTCCAGCAAGCCTCATAAAAGACTGCTCAGACCACTTAACTCCACTCATTACTGCCTTTATCAATGCGTGCTTCGCTACAGGATTAGTCCCTACCAGCCTCAATGAAGCTTGGGTCAACCCACTTATCAAAAAGCCCACACTAGACAAAACAATCCCTGTGAACTACTGCCCAATCACAACTGTTCCCTTTTTACTTAAAATCCTTGACAGAGCATCCTACCCACAAACTCAAAGACACCTCGAGGCCAACCAAATCTTGGGTATGCGCCAATCAGACTTTCGCCCAGGCCATGCGACCAAATCTGCCCTTATTGACCTAAAAATCCAAATCGATGAAATAAAGGACGAAGGCAAGCCTATCTTGCCATTACTTCTAGACCTCTCAGCTGTGTTTGACCTAGTCAACCACTGAATTCTAGGTCAACACTTAACAACATCAGCCAACTTTTTTCCTGAAGCCTTAACCTGGATATCCTCCTTCTTAGGAAACAGATCTCTGAGGGTATTTGCAGAGGATGCTAGTGCTCCACGAGCTCTCATCTCCTGCGGGGTTCCACAAGGATCCTGTGTGTCACCCACCTTATACAACATATTCACAAAACCATTATTCACTCTTTTGGACACAATTGGTATATCCTATACAAATGATGCAAATGACACGCAGATCTCAAACCCCCTAGCTGGGAACTACCAAGAAAATTCTGCCTCTCTTAACTCTGTATATCTAACAGTCCAATCTTGGATGGCCACGCACGGTCTATGCCATAATGATAAGAAGACTGAGCTTCTCATAGTAGCCCCCCCAGTAACAAAAAAACAAATCCTGCAGTACTCCGCATTTAACATCAACAAAGTGACAATCCAGGTCTCCCGGGTAGTGAGAATACTCGGTGCATACCTAGATAGGTCACTGTCTCTAAAACGACAAGTGTGTGCCATCGCCTCCAGCACCGTCTACACAACCAAATTACTCAATGCTGCCAGACCTTTCCTCCCCTCAGACATCTGCATGACTATAGCCTGCGCTACCATAGTGTCCAGACTTGACTACCGCAATGCCCTCTTTGCAGGTACCACAGACTCTAACATTCGAAAAATGCAAGTTATCCAAAATGACGCTCTCAGAGCTGTGCTTAACATCCCTAGAGATGACCACATCACTGCAGCAAGAAAACCTGCCAACTGGCTCGCGATTCATGAACAAATCATCTTCAAAACCCTAACCATCATGCACAGATGTTGATATAAAACTGCCCCCCCCTTACTTATCCCAAATAATCACTGAATCAAATTCCTCGAGACCTACTAGAGCAGCCTACACCCACCGCATAACTCAACTTAAATTCAAATGGAAAAAAGCCAGAGGATCCAGCTTTCCAACATTTGCGGCTAAGCAATGGAACCTTCTCTTCCCACCCTCCGGGCCGAGCAGGACCTTTAGGAAATCATTAAAAACCTTATTGTTCACCAAACCTTCACCCCCACTGCTCCCCCTGAGGCCAAGTAACAAGCAATGAAGAGCAACACATTTCACCACCATTCTCCTGTATCGCTCACTGGTGCAACTTGTTCTTTTCTACGTCAATGTTGTTGTATATATTCTGGTTCTTCTATGTGTAATTGGTTTCTTATTTCACAAGCGGCTACTTGATGCCCAAGGGCTTAGTGCACTATACTTATCTACACATAAATAAAATAAATAAATACATTTTTACCCCGGATAAACCCTGGGTGCTAATGCCTGCCACCCCCTTGTCGGAGGGCGGACATGCCGGTAACGGCCAACAGCCCTGCCTAGGCTCAGGTTGGTTGACCATTACCGGCCATGCCCACCCCCGGCGCGAAGTGAGTGCCATATACACAGCTTTATCAACCCAATACAGACAACTTTCAAGGATGTAGAAAGCTACATACCCGTTAACCTCATTAGTGATAATCAATGTGGCACAGTCTGACATTCTTGGTTTTCAACTAATTTGCATACCTGCAAATATTTGTAGGTAATTGTCATTTGCTGAAAAGTCAAACTCATTAGAGTTTTACTTGATGGAAGACCTTCAGAAAAGGTGGATCGTTTAAATACATTTTTGTGATAGCATCTCACAAAAATAAGATACATTTTCAAACATAAATAGTTTTGAAGAGTGTTCAAGAGCAGCACATCTTTGCAAGTAGTTCTCATTTGCTACCTTTTCATGCTCACTAGTCTTTTACATGATAAGAGATCATCAGGAAAAGTAGAACATTTGAATTCATTTTTGCCACAGAATTTTGTGAGAGCGGGTTATATTTTCAAATAGTTTTTATTTTTTCAGTCTACCGAACCATGACGTCTTTTGTGTACTTCATCATTTTGTCTCGATTTACTCACATGTTATTTATAATCTGAGGTCAAAATTGAAATGTCTTTTTATGAGAACAACCGACAGGAACAGGGGCTTTCTAAGAGCAGCACATCGTTTGCAGGTAGTTCTCATTTTCTGCCCTGTCACAATCACTGGTGTTTTACTTGAGGGAAAACTCAAAGAAAAAGGTAGGACATTTAAATGCATGTTCACAATATCATATCACCAAAACAAGGTACATTTTCACACATAAATTGTTTTGGAGCCTCACAAAAACACAATGTATTTGTTGGAGGTGAACATTTGGTCCCGCTCTATTGACAT
This sequence comes from Ambystoma mexicanum, assembly GCF_040938575.1. Taxonomy (NCBI): domain Eukaryota; kingdom Metazoa; phylum Chordata; class Amphibia; order Caudata; family Ambystomatidae; genus Ambystoma; species Ambystoma mexicanum. Next base: position 83,633,779 of record NC_090941.1, read on the forward strand.
GCTCACTATGCCTCAAACACAAGATCTTCCACGTCCCACGCTCCAACTCGGGACAGTGTCCACAATCAGGAGCAACAGTGGCTCTTCAGTGGATGGTCATCCCCAGGAGGATCCAGGGACACATCTGAAGTTTACTGAAGGGAGGAAAACATTGCAGGACATGTGGCTGTTTAGTCCCACCTGTTTAGGGGAGGAAGGACAATGTCCCTACTGCTGGAGATGAGGATACATGGTGATTGGATTGGGTAATGCTGGTTGCCCCTGCTTCAGTACTACAGGTTAGTATTCAGTGATTTAATTGCCAAATATATTCACTGCACATATTTCTAAGTGCAGAATATTCATTTGAAAAAATATCTACAATATAAAATTTAAAAGAGCATACAGATAGTAAGTTCAGGAAAAGGGATAATGGTTATTTGGCAGGCGGTTTGGGTCGGGGACTTATGAGGAGTTGGGGGTTAGAGCTTTCTTCTTTCTTCTTATTTTGGCAAAATGGGTCCAGGCCCTCTCCTCTTCTCCTAATTCTGGGCTGGGTGCCCCAGGCTGCCAATGAGAATGCTCTGCACCATTCAAACAAACAGGTTGTGGCAGTCAATCATGGACAGTCAGCTACTCCACATATGCCCAACAACAGACATTCAATGGAGAAGTGTGGATTGGGACCAGACTGTCCCAATCTCAGGTTCATCCAGTTACAATCACACAAAGCAATGACATGAAATCCAAGGCTGGATTCCAGGAAAGTGACTGCTCTTATCTGGGGTTTTCCAACTCTGTGGACTTGAAATACCAGGAGCAAAATAACATCATCACATAAAAAGATGCTGCACTTTAATGCACCAGGAACATTTGTAAACGCTGGTTTACTGCCACTGGTCTGTCCTCTGTGCATCATAAAGGCATACACCTGTTTACCAGGCAAAAGGAAAAAGAGGCACAAAGTGTCCCTGTAAGGCTCCACAGAATGTGGTTTGTGTTACAAAGTGGAATGTCTCCCTGCACGGGCAGCCTTTGGAACTGACCAGTGCTTCCAAAATAACTGAGTTGAGCAGGTGTCTGAGGAAAAAAAGGCCACATTTGTCTCAAAAGCAACCAAGATACCAAAACAGAAACAGATATGTTGGGGTTCCATTGCAATCAATGGAGGTAAAGTCTCAAAATGGACACATTCCCTAACAGCCCCAACAGTCACCCACCTTTCAGTTTAGTAAACAAAGTGTAATATTCTTTGCCAACCACAAGATGGTGGACTACTCATGGCAAGTGACTCAGATTCACAAGATGCAAAAATGCAGATACATTCCTGGACCTAATTGTGGAACAAATAAGTATCTATGTTCAAGATAATGGTTTACAGGATGTTGGTGTTGCACATAAAAAGATTAATAAGACCGACCCCAACAACTTACTGCAAGCGCTTGCTTTTGTCACCAAGGAACCACAAAAGAACAGAGCACCAAAGCGCAGCATTTTGAGATGATGCTGTGTGTATATGAAGCTAAGGTTAAGAAAGTGACCTTAGGTGGAATGGGTCTATGTTTGTTTGTTTGTTTATTGCTTTTTAAAGCGCACCAAACCCGTAGGTATCTGGGCGCATTGCAAGAAATTTCAGGTTACAGTTACACACAAAAATATTTACAAAACAGAGCATAAGAGGATACCAAACAGTTAAACACAAAAATGGTTGCAGAACAGTATATACAAAAATACAGCAGGTGGCACCTTGTGTCATACAAGGAGATGGCACATTACCGAAATATAAATAGATGTAGTAGCTAAAGTAGTGAATGAATTAACGGCTGTCATATGTCATTCATGAATAGCCACTTTTTGGTGTTTTTTCTGAAGCTAAGGAATGTCTGGTCAGTTCACCGATGAGATGGGAGGGCGTTCCAATATTGGGCGGCCAGGACAGGAAAGCTACTGCCACCCGCCCTTTTCAGTTAAAATCTCAGAACAACGATGCAGAAGGAATGAGCAGTGCTCGTGGAACGTGTTGATGATTTTTTGACAATTCTTTCTCTTAGCTACTGTGCAGCATTGTTTAGAAATGTATAGGTGATGGAAACTGTTTTGAACTGAATACTATCCTTAATGGATAGCCAGTTGTACTTTGTTCTAGCCTCAGAGATGTGTTGTCTCCTTGGAATGCTTAATGCTGTTCTAAGTGCATTATTTTGTAGTATTTGGAGTTTGTTAGTGATGCATTTGCTAGCTCCTGCATAGAGGGCATTACAACAATCAAGTTTAGAAAGAATTAATGCTCTCGCCAGTGTGATACAACTTTCTGTAGACAAGAAGGGTTTGCAAGCGTGTATCAGCTTATATGTGTATGTTGTTGCAGAGGCTGCAGAATTAACTTGTTTGCCTAAGTTCAAGGCTGAATCTAGGTAGAAACCTAAGGTTTTTACCCCTTGGCAACTTCGATGACAATGCCGTCAATATTGAATGATGTTTATTTGTCGCTATGTTTATTGAGGTTAGCCGGGGCTCCTCGGATCAGGATCTCCGTCTTGTCATCATTCAGGCACAGACCATGGGCTGCCATCCATGCCTGAATGATTAGATACATTTTGTTGACTAGGGCCAGGTCTGTATGGTAGTCACCGGAGAGGGGTAGGAGTATCTGGGTGTCATCTGCATAGTTAGTGTAGGTGACACCCAGATGGCTAAGGTCGTCAAATAAAGGCTTTGTGAATATATTATACATCGTAGGTGCTACGCACAAACCTTGCAGTACTCCACATGTAATAGGTGAGGGGTCTGCTGAGGCCGAAGGAGAGAAGACTCTCATCAACCTATTGTTGAGAAAGGATTGAATCCAGGCTGTGGCTTCTTGGGAAAAGTGAGCAGCCGTGGACAGGTGTCTACAGAGCACTTTGTGATCCACCAGATCAAACACAGCGTATAGGTCTAATAGCAGTAGTAGAGCGCATTGCTTTTTATCTTTAAGTTGATCAATTTGCATTTTAAGATCTATCAGTGTGGTTTCTGTACCGTGTAGTGGTCTAAAACCAGATTGCCTCAATCCTAAAAGATTGTTAGTCTCTATCTACATTTGAATCTGGAGGTAAGCTGCTTTGTCTAATATCTTAAGTAGGAATGGGACTGTTGTAATCGGTGTATAGTTGGTAGGAATGGTTGGGTGTAAGGGTGATTTTTTTTAGAAGTGGTAGAACCCACGCATCCTTGAGGTTGGTGGGCACACTACAGGTTCTAAAAGAGGCATTGATTAATTTGGTAATGAAAGGAGCCATGTCTCTGGCAGCTTCTTTGATTATTTGGGCTGGGCAGATGTCTCCCTGACATCTTGATGGCTTGAGTGAGGCAATGATCTTTTCCACCTAGTGGGTGGTGACTTGGGAGAATTAAAAACCCTGGAGGGGGTAGGGGAGTGTTCTTGTGGTCTGTGATGGGTACCTAACTTAGTAAGGTTGGGTCTTTTGGCTGCATCTTTATTTTTGAGTTTTGGAGTGTAGCAATTTTGTTGGATAGTGCATCTTGGATGTTTGTACACCAAATGTTATCCTTCGTACATGCATCCTCACGGGGGATGGGGGATTCCATTTCCCTTAAGATTACAAAGAGTTCCTTAGTGCTAGAATTAGCTTTGTTAATCCTGTCGTTATAGGTTTCACGTTTAGTGCGCAGTATTTCTGCTTCATATTTAGTAGACATTTTGCTCAGATTGTATTTGTTCTCTTTGGATGGAATATTTTTCCACAGGAGTTCCAATTTTCTTTTTTCTGCCCACAAGGCTTTTAGCTCGGGTGTTAACCATGAGTTAAAGGGGCTCTGGGTTTACCTTCATGCATTTTAAGTGGAGTGATAGTGTCTAACACTTGTGTGATAGTCGAGTTGTAAAGATCTACAAGCATGCTGGGTCAGCAGTATCTGGTAAGGAGTCCAGGGTAGGAAGCAGAAGGGGCAGTAGCTTATCTGTTGTGATATTTCATGTGTTCCTGTTGAGGAGTGGTGGTACACTAGAATTTGTTTTAATTTCCAGTCTACTTACGGGTGTGCTGAGGGATAATAAGTAATGGTCTGTCTAAGACTGGGGTTCAACCAAAGTGATTGAGGTTTTGCAATTGAAATCTGCTACCTAGTCTATGGTTCTACTTTTATCGTGGGTGGGCTGGTTGACTCTTTGCATGATATCAAGTTCAATGAGGGTATTAGACAGTGCTCCTGCATGTTGGTCGTTCAGATAGTGACAACCCAGGTTGAGGTCACCTAATATTAATATTTGCGAGGTGAGTTTGGTGTTTGTCGAGCGTATTGTAGTGATGTCTTCCTCAAAGGACCCGATGGGACTGGGAGGTCTATGAATTATATGGACAGTTAATGAACTTGAGTTAGTAGTAGTTAGTTTGACGTGAGTAGTTCACACGATTTAACGATTGGTGATATAGCTACTCTGAACCATAGGCTTGCCTTAGCAATGATGGAAATACCGCCTCCTCTGGAAGTTTCTCTATCTGCTCTCAAGATAATGTAGTTGTCAGGTATGGCCAGTAACAGAGAAGGTCCTGCCGCAGCGTGACGCCAAGTCTTGGTAATGGCTATGAAGTCTAATTGTCCTGTATTCATTATGACGGCTATGTATATGGCATGGGCAACCATAGATCTGGTGTTTATTAAGGCACCTTTGATGTAGGGGCTAGTACGGTTAGATGGCTTAGGGTTAGGGGAACACTTTCTTCTGTTGCCTCTAGTTTGGCTTGTGTATTTTGAATCAGACGTTGGGTTAATTGGCACCCGGGAGGATTGTGTCTGGCTAAGGGTTTAGTCTGTGAAGAGAAGTAAGTGGCAAGTCTAGAGCCAAGACTATAATTTCTAACTCTACTGGAGGAAGGTTGGTTTGGTATTGGTTTTGTGGCATAGAGATTAATACCTTGGCTAGGAGTTGTGATCCCTACGGAACCAGTAAGGGTAATAGGTTCCGTATTGTGGAACTTTATTCCCAAATTGAATTCCGGTAGGAATGTAGTAGGTCTCATGGTAGTGTGAAGTAGGCTATGCTTCATGGGTGGCAGGAATGTAGTTGTAGTCCATGAGAACCACAATTTTATCAGAAGAAGCTATGGTCAGCAGCTTAACGAAGAAGTGCCTCCTTTGTCATGGGTGGCAGGAATGTAGTTGTAGTCCATGAGAACCACAATTTTATCAGAAGAAGCCATGGTCAGCAGCTTAACGAAGAAGTGCCTCCTTTGTTGAGGTTAGTGATAACAAATCAATCAAAATAAAGCAGTCCCTATAACCATTGTTGGAATACAATGCCCGGGCTAATAGTGTTACCACCAACCAGTCCAGCGCTATTAACACTGGAGCAAGGGTTGGGCAGTTATGGGTATTCCCATTCCCCTGGGGCATTTTCGGCGCAATTAGCGCTGCACTAATTGCACTCAAAAATGGGCAATAAGTTGGCGCATTTACCCTCAGGTTAGAACTGGGGGTAAATGCTGGCAGACTTGAGATTGGGTGGGTCCTTAAATGCGCAGTAATAGTGTTACCACCACATTTAAGGGCTACTGCCCAAGTTGTGATGAGGCCCCTTATATTGTAGTGTGTCGATTTGAAAACAGTGGGGTTCATCGATCCCGTCGCATATTTACGAAGTCATTACTGTCTTGAAGAAAGCCAAGCAAACACCCGTCAGAAATGTTTGAACATACATATTCAGACAAAAGGGCTGACACACATGTACACAAATAGACAACATGAATGACAAGTTGTCTTCCAGTTCAATTGAAGTGTCCCACGTATAATACATGGACAATGAGGTTCTTTCACATGTTTTTTTATCAAAATCAAATATGTTAAAACAGGAATAGAAGTGCAATTTTTAAAAAAAACAGATGTGCTAGAAGCAATCAAATCACATCACATACTGACCTTATGACACAACTTGTTTTATATGTAATGTTTTTTTATATGTAACATTTGTATTTACTAGTGTTGCATCTGAATTAATTTTTGTATTAAGTCATTTTTGTATATATGAATTTATTTTGACTATGTGGAAACATCATGCATACATTTATATTTCTGTAATAAATGTGCAAAGGGGGACTTCTTCCATCTCCTCTAGCTTTCTGACATCTGTAGACTCTGGCACTGGACACTGGGCAAGGACAAAGAAATGGACGCCCAATGCAAGTTCACAGTCATCTTTAATACAGGTTCAGACGACACTGGAAGCAGCACACAGAACTCCTACAGTCAGATTGCATTTCATAGGCTTTTTGGGAATGATGCAATACTTCATGCAAATTCAGGATACATTCCTAATTGGTTCACTTAGCTAGAATATAAGCCCTACTTGTCTTTGATTGATTGGCTTATATGTCACTCAACAAGCCCACATTAGCTCATCTTGGCAGGCATAGGTTGACTGATACATAGACTGATAAGCTCATTTCAGAATCAGCTCAAAATAATTACGTATCCTTCAAATCCTGCCAAGAAACAGTTCTTATCTGTTTCTCGAGGTCCTGCCAAATTTACTTGGCAGCTCATACTGTGGGAAATCTCATGAGCTTGTCTTATTTGTTGCTAAGTAAGCAGCTGTTCTACCTAATTGGTAGCTTTCTCATGCTCTTATCTGGTCTGCTATCAATCATGACTGCTTTTCTTGCCAAGAAATTATAAATATACCTTACCAGATGGGCTTATCTTACATTGAAATGCTGCCTAAGAATATTCAATATCAGAATGATTCAGGGCTTTGCACACCTGGTTTCAAGACACTATTTTGTATTTGGCATCCATCTTAGAAAATATCGCAGTCTGTTCAGCCTAGATGTTCGACTACCAAACGGCAAACCAATTTACTTTTGAGCATAACTCATTTTCTATCCAGATTACAGACTATATTTTTACATATTCATGATATGTGTGTAATACTGGGAATACCCTTCATTTCCTGAGTCATTCTGACCCCAAAATATACGTCACCCTATATGCACTCTTTATCTTCAAAAAGCACTATAATTCTGATTTGTGAAATATTGGAACCATTGAGCAGCCTATAATGTTATCTGTATTTAGTTTGAGGACGGGAAGGGTCTAGTACCTCTTATACAAATATTTCTGGACTACATAATGCTAAATTGAATATATAATTTGAAGTGTTTTACTGTGAAGAGTTGTGGAGGTAAGGGAGGGGTAATCAGTTGCTGTGTATTGGAAAATAAAAAGTAATTTGAAGACAAGACAGAGAAAGTTAAAGTGAATACATAGTTCAAAGAAGAGCATCTGTAGCAAAACAAGTGCAGGAGAGATAGTCAATCGAGGAAAAAGAGAATAGAAGACATATAGATTGGTAGCCAAAAGGCCAAAAAGAAGAATAGAAGAGCAAGATAAATCAGAAAAAATAAGAAGCAACGATTTTCATAGCATTAAAGGAAAGGAAGGGTCGTATCTTCCTGAACATTGAAAAGTTGTAAGAGGCAAGAGAGAGCAATACCAGTGCTTTCAGAGGAATACATAAGGGAAGAGTCTAGAATCATGCTGAGGTGCTGAGAAGATAAAGAAATATAAAGAGGAGCAGGAGGAAAAGGCAGAAGGGAAGGTATAGTAGCGGAAAAGAAAAGCACCTCAGTCTTGGAGGGGTTTAAATGGAGGTAGTCATCTGCCATCCAAGGCTGGATAATGAGAAGACAAGACAAGCAGAAGGAACAGAAAGAGAAAAAGAAGAGAAAGAAAGAATTAGATGCATTTCATCCATGTAAAAGTAATAAGAAGATCCAGAGGATGAAATGATAGAGGTGAGAGGAATCGTATAGAGAGAAATATGTATATAAGACTGAACCCTGGTTGTTGATGCCATTTTCTAAAAAAGTCAGTGTCCAAATGTAGCCTGATGGCATTCATTTCCTTGCGTGAATTGCTGCATAACCTTGTCTAAAGATACCTGATCTAGGCGATATGATGGACATGGCAAACAGCTACACTGTTCAAACGCATTTGTGACATTGTTGAGTGCAGTCATGTTTTAAGGCGGCAAAGAGCACTGAAATACCTCTCTGCTTCACTTGTCCTTACAAGGATAACCATCAGCAGCCTAAAAGATCTTTCCAACTCACCAAATAGTCTCTGAACATCACTCCTCAGTTATTGGAACTGGCTCACAGCCTCATTTAAGGAAGCGCATGTGCAATGGTGTAATGGTGTGAGAACATTTTCATTTGTACTTGGAGCAATTGAACATTGATGTCTGGATTTGGTTTTAAATGTTCAATCTTTTCATCAGTGAGACCAGCACTGCACTGCACTTCACTACATTGAAAGGTTTTTCTTCCAATTGGGAACATTCTTGCAATCCTGGTTGACTAAACTTATGTTGTAGCTAAGAAAGGGCCATATTGATGATTATAAAATACTCGATTTTGAAATACTGCTCAGCTGTCTTGGCACAGTATTGTTCTCCATTACCAGCTAAACGTTCTGACAATATTCTAGGTCATGGAGGGGCGATTGATTCTAAATCAAGCTTCTGAATTATTACCTCTGCTTGATGAAAGAGCAACAGAAAACATGGCTCATCTCTGAGCCTCGTTAGGCTTCCTTGTACGAGAGTAACTTTTTTCAGCATGCCTGTTACAGTGCAATTGTGTTCCTGGAAGCTTTTATTTAGTATTGTGAGTGATTCCATTAATGATTGTATCAGTATTAAACGATGAGTAGTATTTCCTTTCAGAAAGTGCTCCTGATGACGACTTGCCCTTGCTGCTACTTCTCTGGTTCTTTCTTCCATTCCTTGAAGTCTTTGTATGACAAGTTCATATTGTGCAACTTCAATTGCAGATTGTCAGATTGTCCATCTGGTAGGACAAAGAGGTTGCAGTTTTTTTATGTTATTGACTGATACATTTTCTGTGTTGGCAACAGTTGAAAATGACATTCTGTACTTCAGGGATTTACCAAATTGCTTTCCTAGCTCATTTACCCAATTTAGGATGTTTCGTAGGAAGGGGCTAGCTTCACAGCTTTCCTTCACTACTAGGTTCACACAATGTGCACCACAATTGTCAAATAAGGCTAGTGGCTGTTTCTCTTTGATGAAATCCTGGGCTCTGCAAGATTCCCCCAACATGTTAGCAGCTCAATCAAATGCCATATCTCAGAGGAGAGCAACATGAAGGTGAAGACGGACAAACACATCAAGAGTTAGGTTGGCAATAGAAGCACCCATCATATCCTTAGGCCATAGAAGCTAATAAACTCTTCATGAGGATTCATGCCAGAGTCCACACAATGAAGACAGATGCTTTCCTGTTCCTTTCCCGAGCATTCCTGAGTTCCATCAACAATAATGGAGCCACAGTTAATGTCAGCTATCATGGAACGGATTATTTCATGATTCATTGAACAGATGATTTCATTCCGTATTGCTGGACTGGTGTATTCTTGCTTTCACTGCAGCCCCATTTTGAAAGGTTTATTCCCTTCAAAGCCACTGAATATTTTTAGTAACTCATTGTCATTTCCATTATCAAGTTGGCGACCCCATAGTGGCAGTCCTTGTCTGACCAGATAGCGCAAAGCAATGATAAGCTTACATAAGCACTTCCTTGAAAGTTCTTGTGACTTCCTTGACTGATCTTGCAGAGTAACATCAATACTTCGTACATGTGGGGCATGTACAATTTTCCAAGATGTATGTTGGTGAGTTTCAGAAGACAGGTGAGCTGCAAACATTTAATTTGCCTTCTTCCAGTTAGGAAAACCGACTGAAGAAAATGTTGTCTCATGTCTCTTTGACAAGGCAAGCACACTATTTGTACAAGTGAAACAAAGCATTGCCTTCAAATCATGGTTGTAATGTAGCCACTCAAATTCTTTGTACAAGGCACTTTGAAATCGAAAAGGTCCTTTCTCCACAGATTTATGGTGGTATCTCCTTAGAAGGTGGTTGGATAGGCTTTCCCGGAGTAAGGATTAGCATCTGCATTACATGGCCATCTGGAGACTGAACAAAGTGTTGTGAAAGAACTTGTAGCAATGTCATCACCAGCTCAGTTTGTTGGTTGTGGCTGTGATTAAACGTGGGCTTCTGATTCATGCTCATTGTTACACTCAGTGTGCATTTCTTCTTCATGAAGAGCATTAATTGATGCAATTTTATTATGATCTGCAGGGTCAACGGCCAGTCTTTTGAAAAGGGCTTCAGTGGTAGGCTGGTCTCCCCTTTGATGCTTCATCTGCACTCTTTCTGGTTTGTATGGACAACGTGAATTGCTCTGAAATGTAGTTTTGTAACAATTTTCATAGCTAACTAGTCACATAAACTGTTCTTTCAAAATCAGAATCACTCAGCAAGTACATTTTAGGATTATGTATCAGTAAAATGTGAGTAGAGGTGTGGGCAAGCCAAACATGTTCAGAGGACTTGCCAGAAAGAGCCAATAGCAGTCTAGCTTGGCTCTGAGAGCCAAAGCCAAAGCCAATCCATTGTAGAAAAGGTAACTCATTAAGCAGCAAGGTGCTTGTCTCCAGTTGTCGACTGGCCCATTTAACAAACTGAGTATTATCTATGTACAAATTGAGGGTGACAGTCCCTGTCACACTTGAAATCAAGCGGCAGACAATGGAGTAGGGCACATTGCACATAGGTACTAAATTGGAAAATGATACAGAACATGGCTTTTAGATATCATACCTATCAATAAAGGTGGCTTAGCATGTGGCCTAACACCAGCAATAATCATCCAAGCCAATAGGAAACTAATAATTAATGCCCCTGAAAACCCAAGTAAGACATTGGAAGTGGATGCTTGCAGGATTTCATGTTCACACTGCAGCTCCTGTGCTGGGCTGAGGTGAGGGGGGAGAGGAGAGATTGGCTGCTTTGTCTTCACTCTGACGCATACACAGAGCAGGTTACGGCTCAGGGCTGTCCTTATTTCACTTAGCACAGCTCCTGGCTTACATGTGTCTCTTCAGCCTGATCTCTTTTTTGATCGATAAGGAAGTCCTTGAATGTGCACACAGTGGTAGTGGAAGGATTGCTGCAAGCACTCCCTCTGTCCTCCTCAACTGATGAATAATTTAAAAAATGGGTGTATGAGCTAGTTTATGTGCATGTGCTCCAACTGTAGTTCAATACAGATCTTCATTCTGGATTTGCAGATAGCAGGAGGTGGGAGGTCTGCTCAGTTGATTAGTCTCAGCATGCAATTCAAAGTGCAGGTCATAAGCATAGCTTATGTAAGAAAAGCAATGCATTTTCTAACAAAATGAGCCCAAATTGTGGCATAAAAGCTGCTTTACACTTTTTTATATGAAATGCGGAAAAGGGGAATCCAACTATGAAGTGAAAGAAATAACTCTCACCCGATAACAGTGCAGCACAAGAAAACATAAAATGGCTGTGCTTTAAACTCCTACTTACAAAGAAGAAACTGAACTCGAAGAACATTGCGGTGTGCAGCGAGTCAGTGCACACTTTGATCATGATCTGAACAGGATTCATTTTCTTCAGCATAACATTTCTTAATGTAGTGATTCCAACTGTGAGGAGAACATTACATTTTGACAATCCATGAGTGAGCTGCCATGCTGAGGTTTTTGAAGAAGTTAAGTAGTGCCTGATGGTGTTAGACCAACCCAGACCTTCAAGGCAGAGAACTGCATGCCTCTGCAAGAGTGTCTGACTGATGATGCCAGTACAAAATGTCATGACTGATAGTTACACAGTAAGAAGGGTCTAAACTGGCTGCCAAGTCATAACACATACCATGCTTGCTTTATTAAAATGCCCAAAAAATGTCATGCCACAGTAAGGAAGAGCTAGACTTGCTGTCCCAAAATGCCAATCTAGCCAAGTAATGTAACATATAATGCATATACATATGTGCTTCATAGCTAAGCTGTCCAGTATAAAATGTCAAGTCACTGTAAGAATCATGGCTAGACTGGATGCATCAAATTCAAGTTTAGCCATATAATATTTCATGCTTTCCTTCTCAATGCCCATACACAAATGCCACAACTGCCAAGTGCTTCTCGCATGCTCAAACATATACATATACACACACACACACACGCACACACACACACGCACACACTTCATACTCATTCACCATGGATGGCGTCAGGGCTTTTCAACCTCTTCAAATGAAAGGTGCTTTGAGCCTCATGGGTACCCCCCAGCACCTCCCCGCCGTGTTGCCAGTCGGCACTCGGCAATCTTGTAACATGGCAATATATTAATTCCTCTCTATTTTTGTTCTACAACTTCAAATGTGCACTTTGCAGCGCTCGCAATACAAGCTGAGTTTTCGCTTCCCACAGGATTTACAGAAGTGTTATCACCTCATTGTCTTCTAACACTGGTTCCATTGCTTCAGGCACTTGCTGACAATGAATGGTTTAGAGCTCTTCAGTGGACATTAACGGCCTCATCACGAGTCTGGCGGTAACCCTTAAATGCCGCGGTAGTGCTATTACCGCCGCTTTTAAGGGTCCGCCAGATCATGGCTTTGGCGGATTTCCCTTCAACTCTGAGCTGGGGGGAAATCTGCGACAAAATTGCTGATTTTCGGCACTATTACCATCGGCGGGAAATCCGCCAGCGGTAATAGCGCGAATTTCCCCCATTGGGCACAATGGGGAAGGAGGAATTCCCGAATGGGCCCAATGGGGAATGGGAAATAACCGTTCCACCAAACCCGTGATCCGGCGCTAATAGCGTCGGGGGTTTGGCGGTAGGGCTATTAGCGCCGGCGCTAATAGCACTGGCATTACCGCCCAACTCATGATGAGGCCCTTAGTGTTTAATCTCCCTCCTGGCTGTCCTACTCCTGATGATCGGCAGCTATTAACCTTATTCTTGTCGCCATTGTGATCTATGCACTCCACTGGTGCCTCAGACCATGTTTGCTTTATGCAGGGGGGCCACAAACATCATGTTGAAAATGGGCCCCCATACATCTTCAATCGGGCCTGCCATTCACCCGGTGACACAACATAACATTCCCAAACTTCATTCCACCCAAAGCATCCAAATAATGCCTTATTTATCATTCATTCACAGACATAACAGTCAACACACATATGCTTGCACACATTCACTTACAAACACATGCACCCAGCACATCCATAGACATGCATTGTGTGCACAAAACAAACATGCATATGTACATACAAAATAACACATACACACAGTGGCGCAACAGCACGGCCATTGAGCAGACCAGGCTTTAGTCTCGCCCCAGCCCTGAAATGCTGGGCTATGTTGTCTTGACCTAGCAGAACTACAAATCCGTGCCAGGACAGCACCTGACACAGACAATAAACAGTGCTTGGGGAGACTGCACTTTTAACAAAGCCCTGACAATTACTAATAATTTCAAGTGTTTCATTGTTAGCACCTTAATTTGTATGCATACATTTGTGGCAATTGAAATCATGATGGAGGTTACTTGGTACTTGCATTTCAGGGGAGTGATTAGCAGGGCGTGGGAGACAGGAGACAGCTCAGTCTCACATCAGTATGTTAGTGTGTGTTTCAGACACACACTCAGAGAGTTAACAACATTTTGTGGGTGCATCTAACTTCTTACATATTCTAATAGACCCTTCGAGTGCAGCTTAAGCTGCACCAGAATAGTCTATTAGAACATGTAATAAGTTAGATGCACCCACAATAAGTTTGCCCCTCACCTGTAGTCTCTAAAGTTAGCCCCTCACAGTTTAGCCACCTCATCCCCCTTTCCCCGGAAATGTGTGCCTAGTTGCACGCCTAAAACACAAGGATCCTCCCTATCCCTTCTCCTTTTCAACATCTGCCTAACCCCATTAATCATCCTCGTCAAAATGCACAGCCTCACATGTTACTATGCAGACGACACTTAAATCATCTGCACAATCAAAGACATACAAAAAGAGAACACAATGCTAATACACTGTCTAAAAGAACTCTACGATTGGATGAAAATAAACAGAATCAAACTCAACTAGGGCAAAACCGGAATCATGATCATATCCAAAAACCAGTAAAATAACCAAAACGTTCCATGGCCTACAGAATTAGGAGCAGCGCCCACGCCAACTAAAATGGTAAACAATCTTGGAGTCCTAATGGACAACAAGCTAATGCTAGAACCACCAGTAAACACAATAATCAAGAAATGCATCTTCCTCCTATGCATGATCACAAGGATAAAACCATTTCTCTCCTTTACCCACAAAACACTAACCATCATCTCACTCATCCAGTCCAGAATAGACTACGCCAACAGCCTATACCAAGGAATGCCAGAATATCTTCTGAATAAACTGCAAGGCATCCAGAACGCAGAGGACAGACTTCTCCTGAAACAATCATGAAGGGACTGCATTTCCTGAGCGCAAAAAATTCTGCAGTGGCTACCTATTAAAAACAATTCAAAACAATGTGCATAATGCACAGAGTAATCCACGGCCATGGAGCAGAATTCCTATAGAAGATAATCTCCATTTGCTAACCAACAAGAACTCTCTGATCCAACAACGACATTCACCTGAAACCGAAGCCTGACTTAAGGAAAATACGTAGTGGATCCTCATTCTCCATCTGACAGCCAAAATCTCAAACTCCCTCTCTAGAGAAATCCACAACACGAGGGATCACCTAAAATACAGAAGACTACTCAAAACCAGGTTCTTCACCATAGAACCAGATGGAAATGAATAACAATCATCAACTCCCAAATAGACCACTACCCAACAAAATACATAGTGAAGGAGAATGCTCCAGTGGGAAGGAAACTCAGGGCACCAATTTCCCATGCAGGGCCCTTTCAAAGGCTTCCAGGGTTAGGATCAGATCGCCCTCAACTGCCACATTATAAGGGAATACGACCCCAGGCCAGTCAGTAATTGCCAAACTTTCTACCCACTTAACCCCTCGACCAGAGGAAAGGGACCACACTCCAGTAGACCTGGGAGCCAACAGCCTTAGATACCTACTACTATTTGCCCGATGGGTGGAGGAGGCATCTCCTCCATCTAGTCACATAGACTGTTTCGGAGAGTGATCCCCATTGAACACCACAATACGTGGCACAGAGAGGCTTAACTTAAATGTCTGAAGCAAGGAGGTAACATCATGCAATCCACTAACTCAACTGCAAACATCTTGACCTTCTGCATACACCCTTGAAACTCTACACAAACACACCCACATCTATTGCATAGAAAACCACATGCACTTCACTGCACTTTTATTTTCTCCGGCTCTACCAGAAATGTTGTCAGGCCTAGTACGGTAGTCGCCTGTCTGTTTCCATTTCCTTCACACTCTCCCACTTCCTTCCATATCTATGTCTTTGCTCTTGCAGTGAAATGTCATCAGACCGAGTACGATAGTTAATTTCACATCCTTACTGTTCATGGCCTGTAAGAATGTCATTGTATTTTCCCTTGTTCCCTCCCTTGCCTTAAATAAACTATCATATCATATCATATATCATACACTGCAACAACAAAACAAGCCACAAATAGACTCACACAACAGAACACGACAACCTATCAACTCTCAATCCACAATTATGCGCAGAGAACGGTGATAACCGAGCTGAATCTGTCAACAGCACATCTCAGCTCACTCTGAGCCTCGTCCCACTATGTTCTACTAACCCAATACGTCAGCTTGCCTTTCAGAGCCGCCAAAAGTGCTGGCTGACAGCGGGCTCCATATTACCCAGTCCAGCATCCTGGCAGTAGCTGCTGACTTTCAGTCAGGCCAGCCAGGGTGAGGGACTGAGCTGCGCTGTGGACCCGGACATAATGGTGCGCCGTATCAACATGTAATGCATGATTCTTGCTTTCACAGGTACCACAAAAGGGATACCGTGGCTACAGATAAGGTCAGAATTTGTTTGGCTACCACTTGAGAAAATCTCTGCTCTGTCCAGGTAGAAATGGTAATATCTGCGCTGCCAATATGCACCCAAGCGTAAGAAAAATCGCGTTTCAAGCCTCTAGCAGCCAACAGTGACAATAAATGTAACTTCTTTTTTTTAAAAAAAAATACCCCTGCAGTTTGTTCAATTGGAATGCCATTATAGCTCTGCATTCTGAGGAGGTTGAGCCTTTGCCCTATAGCAAAACAACTGACGCTCTGGTACCTGCCAGTGGCTCTTTACCAGGTGGGGACGGGAACAATGCCAAAGTGACTTGGTCTTTTTAAGCCAAGTTCGACAAAAGCCTGCATGACTGTGCCTCTGAAGATGGCACAAATGTTCAGATGCAGTCTGGTGCAGGTGGATGACAATTGATCTCCGTTTCCTACATCACTTTGCATCAACAAGCATCCTCATGTCATCTGTCAGCTCCAAAGAGTGTATGTGGTTATGTTCTCTGAAAGCCACTGCTAAGCTGTCCGCTGGTGCAATGAGGAGACGTAAGATTCAGTTGCAAAAGCAACTCTAAGTGATTGAGCATTTCTCAGCATCAGCTGGTTTCCAAGTGTAAGTGTAAGTGTATCCATCTGGATATGAATGAGGGACGTCAGAGAGCAAGTCTGCATCATATATTTAAACCCTCAAGGAAGATAACGGTTCTCCAAGAGGTCAACATTTGTCATCTTTAACATGCCTCCTCATCGGAGAAGATAGCCCTTGGTATTAATATGGTAAAAAAGAAAACTACTTGTTAATTGGTTACTTTGTTTTTTGTATATGTTGTTCCTTCATGCCATATTTATTCCTTGGAAGAAAAGAACCAGGCCTTGGGGCAAGGGACAGCCTGCAAAAACGTGCAGTCCTCAATGTGGACAAAAAACTTGCATTTTATAGATTTTAAATAAAACCCCTCTTGCTTCCACCAACAGAGTTAACCATAAGGGGCAACATAGTCATACTCAACAGTGGGACTAATTAGGTGCATATGGCCAGCACATACAGATTATCCCCAGAGTTAGGCAAATACTTAAGATGACATTATGCATACCTGCCATCAAAGATCTCTGAACACCACAGGGGCAAATGGTCAAAATATCTGTTACCATCCTTTCTTTTCCAAGAAGGAACACAAACGCAGTGAGTAGGACATCACAGGACTTAAAGCACCCGTTATGTACTACTGCTAAGGGAGAACGTGGCTGCCATCTCAGTAAAATAGCAACACTGTGGTGCAACCAAATAAACAGTGTAAAGTTGCCATCAGCCTGTAACACTGACACATCGGGTGAGAAATCTCAACCAGGGACAAAGTAGGGCACCTTTGTACTACGCCTTGGTAGCCTGACGGGCTATCAAGGCAGCACATTTCAAAATAGGTCACAAACTCCAGTGTGGCTTTGGAATGAGCCTTGCTGGAGTGCAAACGCTCAGGACACCAAAAAGCCAAAAAAGAAAGAATGGGGTAACCAAGTTAGTCAAACTGTGACAAAAAGGGATGCATAATAACTGCAGGGCATGCACAGCGAGGGATACAAAATGGAGGCTAGCAGACAAAAGTCTCATTATATACAGATGATATGCTGCTGTACGTATTTGTATTTGTATTTGTTTTATTTATATAGCGCAGTCAGGCACGTAGGCAACTGGGCGCATCATGAAATTGTATTTGTTACATACATTAAATCAAATGAACAGTTCTTGGTGGTACAATCAAGAATTTACAAATAGACATATACAATTAAGTAGTAACTATTTACACTTTACAGGATTGCAATATACATGAAGTTTTAACAATTGTATAGTTGCATAATATACATTGGTGGCACACCATAATTATGACAAATAGCAGGGACATTATAGGTGGATGGTGCCTAGGTCCTGCTCATAAAGCCATTTCTTGACTTGAGACTTGAAGGAGTGGAAGGAAGGCTCAGCTCTGAGTGTGATAGGGATAGTGTTTCATAATTTGGCTGCAAGGACTGGGAAACTGCCCCCCCTGCTTTATGAAGCTTGAATCTGGGTATGCGCAGGGAGTGGACTTGAGTGGATCTCATGGGTCGTGTAGAGGCGTGAACCTGGAAACGGTTCGATAAGTATTCTGGTGCACGGTTCGAGTGTTTGTTTTCAGCACTATTCTTTGGTCAACAGGGAGCCAAAGGAGGTTACGCCTGGTGTCAGATATGTGTGATTTTCTGGGAATGTTCAGGACAGCCCTAATGGCGTTGTTTTTAGTTACCTGTAGCTTATTGATATTCTTAAGACTAGTGCCAAGGTAAAGTGCATTACAATAATCTAACTTTGACATTATGAGGGTTCCAGCGATGGTGATACAGTTAGTGGTAGAGAAGAAAGGTCTAAATGCTGTTATAAACTTGCATGTGTAGGCTGCCGCTGAGGCCACTGCATTAGTTTGTCTATTGGGAGATAAGGTGGAATCAAGATAGATATCCAAGGTTTTTGTATCATTGGATACGTTAATGGTATTCCCATCTATGTTGAATGCCTTAAAGGCGGGGTCCAATTTGTTCAGTCTCAGGCGGGAGCCTAGGATAAGTAACTCGGTTTTTTCATCGTTCAAACAAAGCCCATGATGAGCCATCCAGGCCTGGATGATCGCATAGACCTTGTTGAGTGCGTTAGAATCAGATATATGGTCACCAGTGATGGGGATGAGTATCTGAGTGTCATCCGCATATTTAGTGTAGGTGACACCCAGATAGTCAAGTATATCAAAGAGTGGTTTAGTAAATACATTGTAAAGGGTGGGGGAAACACAATATCCCTGCGGAACCCCACATAGTACAGGTAATGGTTCTGCCGAGGCAGTGGATGAGAAGACCCTCATGGTTCTGTTAGCCAAGAAGGATTTAATCCAGGAAGTGGCTTCCTTTGAGAAGTGGGCAGCAGTTTTGAGGTGGTGACAGAGGATTTGATGGTCCACTAAGTCAAACGCTGCTGATAGGTCAAGCAGAAGTAAAAGGGCCAGTTTGCCATTATCTTTTGAATCCTCAATTTGTGTTTTCAAATATGAGGGCAGTTTCTGTTCCATGTCTAGGTTGGAAGCCCAATTGGTGGCAATGCAGACGGTTGTTGGCTTCTAAGTAGGCCTGTATTTGGAGATCTGCTGTGCGGTCCAGAATTTTCAGAATTCAGTAGAAAGGGCACAGTGGTGATAGGTCTGTAATGAGCCGGGTTGTTAGGGTCAAGGGTGGGTTTTTAATGAGTGGGATGACCCAGGCGTCCTTGAGGATATCCCTAATTTGAAGGAAGCATTAATAAATGAGGTGATAAAGGGAGCTAGTTCATGGGCGGCCTCTTTGATGATAGGTGCCGGACAGGCATCACCTTGGCAGTTGGATGGTTTAATTTTCTGATTATGTTTTCAACTTCCCATGTGGATAGTAGAGTGAAGTTGAAAGGTTTGATTGTGTTAACATGAGCGCTGAGATTATTGGTGAAAGGGTAGAAAGGGTAGTCAGTAGGGAGGCTGCATTTTTTGGTGTTGATTTTTGTTTGCAGAGATGAGATTTTCTCAAGATGCGCTTTTTGAATGTTGGAACACCATGCAGTATCAGTAATTAGTTGTCAATCGGGGCTATCAGAGATTCAAGTTCTTTGAGAATCTTGAAGAGCTGTTTAGTGTTAGATTCAGCCTGGGAAATGTGTTTATTGTATATATCTTTTTTAGCTAGGAATATAGCATCTTTGTATGCCGATGATGCCATATTTAGGGTGTTTTTATTTCCAATGTGCCTTTGCATTTCTCTTGGCTTTCCGTACATTTCTTAGTTGAGGGGTGAACCAAGAGTTGAGATGGGCGCAAGGTTTGGATTTCCTCAGTTTGAGTGGGGCTATGGAGTTGAATGCTTTCAGTATGGTTTGGTTGTAGGTGTCTACTAAGACTGTAGGGTCCGAGTAGGTCAGGGACAAATTGTTAAGAAGGGGGAGGTTTAAAGGAAGGAGTTTTTCCTTGGTAATGTACTTCTTATTTCTAGTGTGGCTAGTGGGTGCAGGATTTGGCTTGAGACTGTGAAGGTTGGATTTGATATTGAAAGTTATTTTGTAATGATCCAACCAAGTGCAAGGTGTGACAGATCCAAGACTGATGGAACAGTTCAGATTGATTAGCCAATCCAGGGTTCTTCCTTTATTGTGAGTTGGTTCATGGATATGTTGAGTGAAACCTGAATCTGCTAGTACTGTGGTTAAGTCTAAGGCTGCCAAGTCGTTGGGATCTTGGTAGCCTAGATTGAGATCCCTGAGTACAAGGATTTGGGAGTTGGGCTTGGAAGTGGCTGTAAGGAGGACTGATATATCCTCCGCAAAGGTGGTAATGGGGCCCGGAGGCCGGTATATGAGGTGTATTGTGGCTGTTTGATTAGGTGATAGCTGTAGTTTGAATGTTAGTAGCTCCACCAAGTCAATTTGCGTATTTGGGACTTGTCTAAGATTGAGAGGTCTTTTGAAGGTAACGGCTACACCTCCACCTTTAGAAAGGGGGGATACTCTATCACATCTAATGATGGCATAGTTCTCTGGTACTGCTGGGGATAGCATGGGGCCAGATGCTGCATGTAGCCATGTTTCTGTGATGGCTAAAAGGACGTGAAGAGCCCAAATGTAAATTTGCTTCAGATTATAGATGACATTAGGAAATCTGGCGAAGTATTGGGCCTCTGGGTTAACTGGGGAAAATGGGAGCTATTACCTCTAGCCCCCACCACGGGGTGGGCAGGTAAAGAGCTAGGATTCATATTGCAGAGGACTAAGATTAAGTACCTGGGCATCAAAGTGTCAACTGATGTAAAGGTGCTTCTGGAGGAAAAATATATTAAGCCGCAGGATATACTGGAGCACAGAGTGGAAAGATGGATAGAGATGCCTATGTATATGATGAGCAGAATCTCTAGGCAAGAGGATTATTTTACCACAGTTATTATATATTTATCAGACTTACACGGTGGTCCCAGGGGTGAAATATTTCTGTAGAGTCAAGATCATGATGCTGCGCTTAATTTGGTCAAATAAAACACACAGGATCAAATTAAAAACCTTAAAACCTCCCTACAAACAAGGTAGGATTGCAATTCATGATATGGAAATCTATTTTGGGGCAGCACAAGCCCAATTCTCAGTAATGTGGTTTGCTGAAAACTGTGAACATCCATACTTGACTACAGATAAGGATGCATATAGAGTTTTGCTGCTCTGCAGCATAGTAGGGGGTACAATTAACCTACCCAAGACAAGAATCCAACCATGGTGCGTCACTCAAAAAGATCTGAACTGGGCGAACAAGAAAGCGGGGGCGGTGGGCGCCCTACCCTATGCACCGAGGTTACCATGGTTTAACACCAGGACTGCCAATAATGTTTGGTAAGCAAGAACAAATGCAGTTTTCCAGGTTGGGCATCACCATGCTATGAGAGTTACCTTTCCCTAGGACAACTTCGAGCTGGAGGTTCTGTGAATGGGCTGACTTTGTTCCTATATTTTGGGGTGAAGTGCAGACTAAAAATGCACATGGATGGCTTCCCAGTGGAACCAAAGAAACTTGAGGTAATACAAGCGATAGAGAACTATGAGATCAGAAGGCACTTAGAGTCCCAGGTCTATTGCTAGGTGCACAGGTCGGAGGGCCAGGAGGAGGATATATCTAAGTCCAAGTGGGATATTACGTTGGAATACCCTCTAAAGATAAAATGACAAAGAATGGGAGTGGGCCTGCTACCATACAGGTAAAATGTCTCTCAATCGGGGCCATATGCTGACACACTACTCTTTATTACACCAGCTATAGCACATGCCACACACACACACACACACACCATAAGATATTCCTGGGGACGAAAGGCGAATGCTTTAGATGCGGCAGGGAGAAAGCGGACTTTAAACACCTAGTGTGGGTCTGCAAGCGAATAGAGCTTTTCTGGCAGGAAGTCAATGGGGAGATGTCAGATATAATTCCGCATATGTTACCAATGGATCCAAAACAGTGACTGCTGGGCTTATTTGAAAGTGTATTGTATAAGAGTAAAAAGACTCCTAAATTTGGCTTCCGCTGTGGCTAGAAGGTGTGTAGCGATATTGGGGAGGGAAACAAGTGCCCAAGTTGAAGCTTTGGCTTAGGAATTTCCGGCTATTGCCAGGACCAAGTAAAAAACTAAGCAGCACTTTTACCAACAGACAACAGACTGAAGGATTTCTGGACAAAACTACAGGAGTACTTTGTCAATGTGGCAACCACAGATGAGGACAATCCTGTATGATGTTGATCCTCCCATATGCAAGGAATGCAAGATAATAGTAGCAGGGGAAAGTCGCCAATGCACTTCGAGACTGCTTAGTATATAACAATGACTTGTCAAAGAGTAATGCAAGATGAACATATGCACGGGGCGGGGAAGTTTAACTAAAGTGGAATAGGGAGCACAGGCTTTCTGTAATCTGTATTTGTATTTGTTTGATTCTATATATTACAATTTTTTAAATGGAATAACCATAAATGAAGCCTGTAGCTGGCAACTGCAGAAATGATGGTGGGGGAGCGAGTGGGGTAATGGAGCACCATAGGAAACTGATGGGGGTATATGTCCATAAGATTGGGGGTACAAAAGGTGGCAAAAGGATTTATGAAGTAGCAAAAATAGAAGATCATATGCTGTGCTGCATAGATAAAGAGGAGCTGCCACACTGGAAGATACCAATGATCAGTGCCAACCCGGGTACTGCAACTGTCTGTACATCCTTCACATTACTGCAAATGAAGGCCGGACCAACTAATTCATAACTCAATCCTTATGTGCTGGATCCGGGTCCTGATGAATGACTCAGTGATCTCTAAACAGGACGTGTACAATTACAGCACTGGCACCTAAACAATGGATGCAGACACGCAGGGGCTCCTATACTGCAATGGGAATTTTACAGCCCCCACAAACTTTAAAAGTCACAAATGTATCCTTCACTTCAGAGGTCAACACAGTGTTTGAAAGGACTCCCAGTTGGACACACTGAAGAAGGTTTGAATACTACTCCAAAATAAGTAGTGCACCCATCAGGCGTTATTTCACACTTAGAAAGATAAAGCATACTATACATGGGATTATATACTATTTAACCGAAGAAATGTGTTTAGGTAGAATTGATTGCTCATGTAGTAAATCATGTTCTCTTGTCCTGATTGACATTCCTGGCATCTCTGTGTCCAAAGTTCAACCAATAGAGAGGAACAAAAGTGAGAGAAACAACCATGTCATAAAAGCTGAAGATATTTGACAATTAGGAATTTGTATAATGCACACAACAAAACGATAGGAAGGACAGAAATAATACAAATCAAAAGTGGACCATGTCTTGACACTTCTCATACAATGAGTTTCATTGCAGTGCATGCACAAAATGCACACCATACAAGCTTAGGTGCAAGTGGTCACATATATAACTTTGCAACTGAGTGCAGCGAGAAAGACCAACCCTTCGGAGTACGAGTTTTAGGAGTTTGCCCCCAAGACAATGTGAAATAAAATGGCTAAAGGGTTGTTTTTCAAATCACATCTGTCCCTATATAAAGATTTTAAAACGTCTAAACATACCAACAAATTGACCTTTCAGATTTGTTAAGAGTGGAGAATAGCACACTCGAAATTTACTTCAGCCCACTCAAAAGAGGCCCATGGTCTGAAAGCCCCAACCTGGCCATCTTTGTGTTGGGGATGTGGATGCAGCAGAGGTTCTTTGGTGCATATGTTGTGGATGTGCTCGAGAGTTTCTGATTTTTGGTCCGGTGTATTGGACAGGTTAGATATTGTGTTGGAAGAAAAGCTTCCGCGCACATTCCTTTCGACCATATTCCAACAGTGGAAGAGGGAGTGGGGCTAGGAAAGTTGCAGATTGGATTAACAGAGTGTTGGTTTTGGCGATGAAACAGATCTTGCGAGTTTGGAAATCTAGAAAGAAGCCTGGTGTGGAGGACTGGCTTTTTGAAGTGCAAGTCTTCTCCAAATATGATAAGGTCATGTTTTTGGTCAAGGGAGGGAGGAATGTTATCGTTGGATTTGGGGGTCCTTCAATGATCTATATGGTTGATTACATTGAATCTGATTTTTTGATGGTCTATCCTTTAGAAGGGGGTATGGTGAGGGACTGTTTAGTTGTGTGTTTTCTGTTGTTTTGTCTTTGTGGATGTATGTCATAAATCTTTCATAATGTTCATAAATATTGTTTTGCATTGGCTATGGAGATCCGTATTGTTAGACATGTGTTTATCTTCAATTCTGCTGTTTTTACAATTTTTATAATATGGACTCTTTGTTATGGTATGAAGATTGTTGTATGGAATCTTGCTGTATATAATGTTAAATAAAGAGTTTAAAAAAAAAAGAGGCCAATGGTGCAGAGGCCCACTGGGAAATCTCCAGAGTATCTCCTTATGTATTTAATCTCTCGCTGGTATAGTAACACTAAGGAGCATACATGAGAGTAGGATTCTCAATATGGAGATGTTCCCACTGTGTAGAGTTTTAATTGCATAATAATAACAGAGTATGAATAGCAAACTCTTATAGTGATTGTAGCTATATGATCGTACCAGACTGGAGAACACCTCATGGTATACAGTAACTGTCCTAATTATTGAAACGCTCCATAATCTGCTGATCCAGCAATTTCTCTTTGAGGTTTTTGTAAGACACTTGTGCCATTTGGTGATCTGCACATGAATGCAAAGAAATGTTATTTGCAGTGATGAAAGTCTCAACAGAGCTCACCAAGTAACCATAAACACAATTGAATTTGAGTATGATTGTGATGCTACTTTTTGTAGTTAGCGTCTGACTTTTTGTGGTTAGCGTATGTGAATACGTACAACAAAAATGACAGTGGATGCAAGACACAACTCAGCTGATCTTTGGCCCTCATACTCACAGGATGGTGGAGGTTAAGATGAAGTGTAATGAGAATAGTGTGCAAATTAGTTTTGATATGATTTATGATTAGAAGTTGATTCCCAGAATGCCAGGGTTAAGCTTTCAAGACCCTAAACTGAGCTGTCAAGGGAGGGTGGTGGAGTTTTGCTCAGAGTACTGAACCTCATTCTAACACTTAAGAACAACACAGACAACAGGGTGGTTAACTGAATTACTATTAAAAATAGGTTGATATCAGTGATATTGAACAGGACCAAGGGGGCTAGTCTCTTCATAAGTTAGGCCGCATGGGCATTTATCTTCTGGTAAGAGTGAGGGAAGGTGATGAGTGGAGTATTTAGTCATTCTATTTGTATTGTGTAGTGCTTCAAGAGCATTCCATTTGTTCATAAATGAGGTATTGGACGAGTTTTTCCATGTGTTTGTTCTGGTGCATATAGATAATCGGGTTGACGCCAAACTCGTAACACCTTTCCTCCGCCTGATGTCCCAGTGCCACTGGGAAATTACAAGTCCCGGCGGCCCAGGATATCAGGCAGCAGAAAGTCTAAGACCCCATTCCCATGTAGTCCCATAAGACCCCACGGGAATAGGGACACGGAATGACCGGCACCGTTTTTAACGGTGCCGGTGCTTCTGTGAAAACCATGCCTGCAAGGGCCGGTGCCCCCAGAAGGTCAGACCGTGCAGGCATTGTTGTAGTCTGGCGGTCCGGAAAGGGTGCCAGTACGTTGCTACCGGCACCCTTATTTCTGGACTGCCAGACTTAGAATGAAGCCCAATGCAGAGAAACACAGGTTCAATATCAGGTTTTGCACTTGGAAAATATTTTTAAAAAATTGATTAGTACTGATATTTTTCCAACTTCTTTTTCATACTACCTTCTCATTGTAAATATACACTTTTACATTAGTAGGTCAGGACACATAATGACAAATACTGAATTAATGTATATGGGGTAAGAACGTCTAACCAGAAAAACCTGTGTATATTTTGAAATGTGCAAAACTGCACACTACCTGAGTAATTAAAGAATTCCAGTTGAATATTCAAATTTTAAAAATTAAACAAATATATACAATTTGATTTTTTATTCTCCTGTGAGTACTTGGGTACAAATAATTTATATTTTTTTCATGGGGTAAAAGAAAAAATCCTAGGTCCTAGATAAACATTTACAATCATATTTGCTATCAATAAATATCCCAAAAATATGGTTTTAGAAATACACAAATTATACACAAATTATTTGTGTATTTTAAAAAATATGCTAATAAAATGGGAAATACCAGACCTTTATTTTAAGCAAATTACAACAGTAAATGCATAAGACCATTTGTTCTTACATTACAAACTTCAAATGAATTGCTTTCTTGATTTTCTGCCAATATTGAGTAAATTATTTACATATCTTGGACAATTCTATTAATATTTTCATTTAAAATATTTCAAAGATAACATTGTATTTGTAGTCTAATGACCAACATTTTATTTTTCGACTCTATAGTATTTCTTTAACCCATTCTTCTTCAATGTCATGCGCCAAATTACATCAACATTGGGGGATGATAACTATATCCCATGGTTATCAACCTAATCAAACAAAACAATGAATGCAATCTTGGTGAGTGGAATATTCTATTGTAAATCATACCCTGTCTACAAAGCATGAGCGAGCCTGTTCGAGCAAAGCTCGAACCCTGCCAGTTTCAGCAAGCTGGAACAACTCAGGCTCTTGTGGCTTTTCAAAACATTCAGAGTAGGTAGATCGAACAGTCCTGATCTCAAGTACATTTACAAAGCCATAGAGCTCTAGATAGTGAAGGGCACTTGTTAAATTAGGTTAGGTAAGTGGCCTTGAAAAGCACCTTTCTGCCAATAATGGTGGCCTTGCTGTGTATGACTCTGTAAAAAGGATGGTGGGTGGGACTGTTAGTAGGATGGGATAGAGGGAAAGGCAGTTGCAGAAAATGGTCATGTTCAGTTAAGAATCGCACGTTACCTGAGTGGCAGTAGGGATTCTCTGTTTTCAAGTGAACAAAGAACGCTGTGTGCATTATCTCTGAGGGAGGTCATAGGGTTTGGAGAGCTGCAGTGGATTTGGTGTGGGGAAGTGGTAGTCCAGAATTGCAGGGTAAGTCACGAAGGAACACTTTGAATTCTGTGATAGTTTAGGGCATTAGAGATAAATTTTGTCGGAGTGCTGATGGAGAGTGGAGCACATTTCACAGGCAAAGGGAGTGTACACACATCAAAGCATTCTTTGGCTTTTGTGCATTTTGTAGTGGGGAAGAGCACACCAAAGGTATACTTGGGCAAACAGTATTTTTTGTAGACAGAGAAAAGTACACCAAAGTGTATTCTTATGCTCACTTTATTTTATAGGGGCAGGAATGCACACCAAAGCATTGTTTGGTGCATGTTCAGTTTGCAAGTGGGAGAGAGCACATAAAACACATTATTATGTATTTTTGTAGGTGGAAAAAAATCACACCAAAGCATTCTTGGGCTCACACACTTCATTTTTGCAGGTGGGAAGAGAACAGCTGAAGCATTCTTAGATATTGCTTTGATAGGCGGAGGCAAGAATTCAGAATTAAACATTCTAAGGCGAACATCATTTTTGTACGTGGGCAGAAACTGTCAAAGATTTCTTAGACACACTTTCATTTCATAGGCAGAAGGGCCAGCATGCCAAAGCGCTCATAGGCACATGTTTTTTTGGTAGGTGGGCTTAAAGGATGCCTGATCATTTTTAGTCAGACATTCATTTCACAGGCAGAGTAGAGAACATGTGAAAGCATTCTTACTATGCAATATATTTTTAGAATGGAAGAGAGAACGCTGAAGCATTGTTAGTCACACATTTATTTTAAAGGCAGAGGACAGAGCATACTGCAGAGGACAGAGCATACCAAAACATTGTAAGGTTCATGCCATTTAGTAGGTCCAAAGAGAGCATGCCAAAGCATTCTTAGTCACAGGTCTATTTTATAGGTGGAGGATAGAGCATGACAACGCATTCTTGGTCATGTGTTAATGTTATAGGCAGAAGACAGAGCACACCAAAGAATTCATAAGCACACTTCATTTTTGTAGGGAAGAGAGCACACCAAAGCATTTGTAGTCACATGTTAATTTTATAGGCAGGTGGAGACAGCACAACAAAGCATTCTTATGTGCATAACATTTGATATTCAGAGGAGAGCATGCCAAAACATTCTTAGCTGGATGTGATTTTTATAGGTGGGAATAGAACACAGCAAAACATTCTTAGTAAGACGTTTATTTTTATAGGTGAAGAGAGCATGCTAAAATGTTTCCTGGGCAAATGTTCATTTTCCAAGCAGAGGAGAGTGTGTTTCACACCACAGGAGATGTGAAAAGTGAAATGTGAAAAAGCTTACTTAAAAAAAAATGAACAGGCACCTTAAATTTGAGTTTCATAAGATAAAGAGTTGAGTTTATTTTTCCTTCCTTTAAAATGTAGTTGAAGCTGAATTCTTTTCTGAATTAAAGAGTACTTAACTTTAC
This sequence comes from Ambystoma mexicanum, assembly GCF_040938575.1. Classification (NCBI taxonomy): domain Eukaryota; kingdom Metazoa; phylum Chordata; class Amphibia; order Caudata; family Ambystomatidae; genus Ambystoma; species Ambystoma mexicanum. Next base: position 83,662,133 of record NC_090941.1, read on the forward strand.
TTTTTCTGCCACATTTTTGACTTCTTCTTCATTCATCCCAGTTAAAGCAAATATTGTATTCAAGGGACGCTCTGCCTCAACCAGGGGCCAGATCCCATCTAGACTCCTGTGGTCAAATTCACCCCAAGCTTCTAGAGCTCAGCTCAAAGCCGAAGATTCCATGTGCCTATTATTTCTGCCTCAGTCAACTTGGCTGAGCCTATCAATGGTGCCCAATCATTGACTTCTTTATTCAGCCTGGTTAACACCAGCATTGTACACCAAGGGGTTTCTGCCTCAATCAAAGACAATCGCCCACCCAGACACCCATGCTTGAATTCACCCCACAACTATGGGGATCAGCACCACCCATGGGCCTCACATCTCTGGTCGTTCTGTGTCAATCTATTTGGCTCTACCTAGCACTGGTGCACTCATTTTGACCTCAATCTTTGTGATAGGTTTGAATTGATGATTGTTAGAAGGGGAGTAATTGCTCTACTGCTGTGTTTGATTATGTTCAATTGGATAGTGTCAATAGTAGGAGTGGGCAAAATTATCAGCAAAGAAATGAAATAGGAGAAATTCACCTTAATTTTCACTTCTCTGGCAGAGCACATTTTTTCACAGATTTGCAACTTCTGGGCTATTTATTTATTTGGGTGGTTCTGGGAGACAGAAATTCAGCAACACATTGTGTGACCCCTAAACTGGCTGAAACTTTGAGTGCTCAAAGTGGAACCAACCTAAAATTAAATTGTGCAGGGGAAAACAGCTGAAATGCCCAATTTCATTCCTTGGATGAAATTGGAAAAGCTGTGGATTTTCCGCAGAATTCACAAATTTCTCTACAGAATTGAATGTAGCTATTTCCTCCTACTGCTGTCATCATGAGAAGTTGATGACTTAGTAGGTAACAGCATACATTGTCTGTAGTTGGTGATGATTCATTGGGTTGGCATCCTCAAAGTAAGTTGATTGTTAGTAGATGATAGTATGCATTGCATTGTTGGAACGTCACTTTTGTGGAATTGGTCCCAGATAGATATGTTTCGTGGTGGGTTGCTTTGGAGTAGAGGCATCTTGGTTCTTGTCAATCTTGCTATGCATCCGCCCCATCCGCCCTATTTTCATGGTAATAAATGATGTAATATTACTGGCAATTTCCTCATGCAGTGCGCTAGAGGTTTTAGGTACAGGCATTAGAGAGAGTGTTGCAGTAGAGCAAAGGCTTCTTGTTGGACAGTTGCACTTGGATCTGAATGTGCTATTTCTTTGCACTTCTGATGAGAAGATTGTGTAACTCTCAGTTTTTCAGACATTTGAGCAAGTCTTCTGTTTGGTATACAAGAAACAGTCTGGATCAGATACTGAAGGCACATATTAAAAGAACATTTAAATGAACTGTTGCATATCTGCTGCTGTCTCCTGCTTTTTATTTTCCTCACACAGTGCAGCAAGATAGGTAACATGTATGTGCTTTCTTTATATGGGCATATTACGGTGAGAAGAACCATTACTTTATATGCACAACTGCAGGTATATGAGCCTGCAAAGCAATCTGCATGAGACTTAACATTGTTTATATTTATTTTCGATACAAATGTTATTAGCAAGTCACATGGATTCAGATAGGAAAGGTTTACATATCTTATAGGTAAAGTACAAACGTATGCTTACTGATCTTGATGTCAATCCTAGTGTACACTACTCCCAATTAGAACTCTGGTGAGGGACATTCACCAGTCAGGAAGCTTGGCATGCATGCTGTAATCACATGTTTTGGGAAGGGGGCAGCCCCGTCCCACCAGCCTAGCCACTTTAGAGTCAGGTGAGATGCATTTGAAGCACTATGATGGGCCAGGGTGAGGGGGATGGTGAGAAGAGACACCTCACAGTTTAAAAGGACTCTACTCCAGTATAATCAAATATAGTCTATTCACATAGTACAGCATAAGGCATGAGCAGCATTGCTATTTTACATAGATATTAGTAACCATAGGTAGAAGAGAAGGCCTGCGCGGTAAATGCAGAATTGCATGCACTAGGCCCAAAAGTGCGAGACAAGAGAAATCCCCAAACATGCCCGAGCTCCCATGAGGACAGCCTACATCCCCAACCGCTACAACGCCTATTCATTCTTCTAACAGTGTTGCAAAGATGTTTGAGAATAATATGCCTTACAAGACCATGATCACAGACAGGCGCCTGGTGTGTATGTTATCTCACACTGGCCAAAGCATGACCTGGCCCAATGCCAGGTGTCCACGAGTTATAGCCCATATAACTGACTAAACCTTAAGATCCCTGAATTCCATGGCACCAGGTGCCCTTTGACAACCAACCCTAAAGATACAAGTCCTGAAATGTTCAAAGAGGACCGACAGGGCACATCTTTGAGCGACAGTCGTGTGATTTGTATAATGAGGTGCTAGGAGGGATAAATTATAGTCCAAAATAAGGGTGGAGACATTGGAGTGTATGTTCGCAGGGGAGTGAGTGAAATGTATGTTTGAAGGTTAGAGTGCCCTGGAACCTCCTTTGTGCCCGTTTTAAGGCCTGCCAGGTACACAGTATAGTGATAAAATAGTTGTATGGTAGGAGTATAATTAATTTGTTTTCTGAATTTCAATGTGAGAAGAAGATGAGCCCCGCAGCACCCACGTGATGGAAGACAGATGGGCTGGAACCAATAGACCGGCATCCCTTATGGGTAAAGGTGGAACATGTATAGGGTCCATCCAATCATCCGCGCAGGTTTTTACTGTATGTTGTTGCTTCATTATGACGTTGCGTACCTTCAAATGTTTCTGCTTCTACCTCTCTTTGGCAGAACGTTCTTAGTAGCAGAGATAGTTGCTGTTGCTCTCATCTGCGTGTGAGATTAAAACTTGTTGTCATTACAAGATCAACTTGGGCAATTCTTCCCTAGCGGGTTGTATTATCTCTGGTGTGAGCGTTTAGGGGCATACCTTCACATGTCTGCTTCGCTCGAGCCCTTTACCCAGGCAGCAGTCAGTTACTGACAGGTGCGGCACACCCCCAGGTTATATTGCCTCATTATAACACTTACAATATGAATGTAGTGTTCTCATTCGATAATCTGCTGGCTATTTGTACCTCTATAGGCCATAGAGTATTCAGAATGCCACTCTCCAAGCCTATCAGCAGCTCAAAGAATTCAAATACAGGTTTGTATTGTATCAACAGGCCTGTGCATATATATCCATAGGACTGCCCAGGTGGACCTAAATACTGTCAATGGGTCCCTGAATACCCATGTCAATGAACATCATAAAAACAGAGTGGGTACTTACCCCCAGGAAGAAGAGAAGGCAATCAGGGCTGTTATACGGAAGGTATTACTTGCAATAACTGCATATCCCTTTTTCTTTCTCATGAAAGAGTGTGGGTGTTTATAATAGCTTTAGAGACCCTGCCCTCTGGCAGTATCATACATTATGGTTCAATAAGCCTCACAAAACACACACCCTAGTTGCGCTACAACCATTAACTGTGTCTTCTGAGCCCATAACGTCCTCAGCCTGGGTATATAAAGCATAAGTAATAAAATGCCACAAGCCTGTATCAGGCCAGAGGTGCAATGACATCCTCATTGCCAGTATTACATCAATCAGCAGAAATAATGCACATGCCAAAGTTCAGATTCTACATGTGTTATTGGTGGCAGACAGGCTATATTAAAGGCTATCGTCCCAAAGGGCAGCGGAATTTGAGTGCAGCTGTGGAAAACCAGAATTACTTACTGAATGTGGTTTAAAAGGCTGTATGTTTCTACAGTTACTGCCAGAGTCATAGTGAACTGTTCAGTGTATTTGCCACAGAGCCTATTGCACTATATTAAGTCTTCTCAGTAATACTGAACTTACTTTGGGATCAATAATAGTCTACATGTTCTTCCCCTACAGTCTACATTTACAATATGTGTACTTATATTGTGGCTGGCATCTCAGCTCTGCTAAAGAGACCTAGTCTTTTAAAGTAAAAAAAAAACGGAGATCCTCATTGTAGGTCTCCCCCCCACCTGACTAAAAACTCTTCACGCCGACTCCTCGGCTATTACCATCGACGGAATGTAAGTGATTTCTACCCGGCACTTCACCTAAGTCAATGCCAAGCGGGGGATACATTATTTATGTCTATAAGTTCTTTTATTTCTGAACGATGTACCACTTATATCACGCCCCTCTCTTTGAATACCCCCCGGTCATACTGACCCAGGAAGCAGGCTGGTTTGCAAAGTTAAAAATATTTATTTTATGGATTTCACAATATATATATCACACTAGTTTAATGGTTATACAAAGATCACCAATGGGGTGATGTCACACTAACAATCTCTTTAATCACAAGGAGTAATGATAGGAAAAATAATGCAGCATAGAAATAATACTTATATGTGGGTTCAATCAAGATGCAATGTGATTACTCTTTCCCCCTGCACACTACTCAATCCCCCCAATATGCAATATAAAGAGATGGAAGGAGAGAAAACAGGTTTCAGGAATACAGAATTCAACAAATAGTATCAATTCCAATTTCCCCCAGCAAACACCAGAGACAGACAGAATGATTGCAAACTTGTCAAAAATGGTTTTAAAGTTGGCTCTGCATGAATGGTAAAAACACTGAAAATGGATTTAAGTCATGGAAATTGTTTCAATACTAGTGGAGCCGCTTTGTATGGTATCAGACAAACACTAGCAATGATTATAGAGTAACTAGCAAGTAGAAAACTTAATTTTGAGGTCGGGTGAAATGAATAGCTATTTCACATGTTATAGGTTTGAGCCAAACGAAAAATTAGCAGCAAACTTTTCTGTGCGTGGTAAACTATAAGGTTTTGGGCTCATTGGAAAGCTTAGGATGTTAGCTTCAATGAGACACTTAGATTTCGTTTTTAGCATAAACGGTGAAGAAGTTATGGAGGTTTTTGTGGAGGTCGTTCTTTTCAGAAAGAGGCAAAATTGCAAAATAAAGATGCGCTTTTAAACTTACAAACAAGGTTTCTTTGCACTAGGAGTAGACTATGAAGCTGCAAACTACACGACAGCCCTGCCACCAGCCCAGGATATTTCTGGTTGGTTTCGCCTGCCGAGATGCTCGCCTTTCTTCAGAAAATATATATCAGCGCATAGATGATTTTAACACTACTATTACAAAAGGATAATAGGGATGAGATGGAGAGTTCAGGCAAAGACAAAAAGAATTTCTAACAATGCAGTTCTGGATATAAGAGAGGATGGGTTTGGATAGGGATGACTTATGGACAGTACATATGCTAGTGACAATCCTATGCTATGGATACTCACTACCAATGTTTTGAATAGACCCGTCAGGGATCTGGTCAGGGATACTTTCTGGAACAGACTACTAGGCACACCGGGCTGGACTCAAGGCGCTCTGGTCTGCAATCAGCAAGGCACTCTGGACACTGCACGGTGGGACTGGACTGGATCTCACAGGCTCTGGTTCTGGTTCACAGCTATCTAGTCACAGCACAGTTCTACTGGGTTGGATGTTTGGATTCTGGCAATAATTCTTAGCAGGAAAGGAGCTACAGCACAGCCAGGCTGTTCTTTGGTTCCCCTTAGAAGTCTGGGGTCAAATCTGGTTTCTGGATTTTTTTAAAGGCCAAGCTGAGAATGGTTCAGCTTTGGAAATGGGCCTTTCTGCTTTCAAAATTTCTGGAGTCTGGAGTCTGGAATATCGATTTCTCTTGCAAAGTGCTCCGCCAGCAATCGGTTGGTGGGTGAAGTGTGTGTTTCTAGGACCTAGGCTTCTCTATTTATGTGTTTCCTAAAGGGGTGGGTATGCTGAATTATCCTAGGCACACCCCTAGGTAGTCCATTGGTTAGGGTCTTTCCTCTCCCTTGATTGGAGAAGAAACCAGAGTGTCATCATGACGATGTGTTTTATGATCCAGGGAAAAACCTCCCCTTTGCTTTTGCACATGAAACCTACTTTTCATATAATACATATTTACAATTCTACAAACTTGATAGCAATAGCATATCTATATCACATATTTTATGGAACAAGTGTTCATCCAAGCCCCGTTGCTGTGAGAGCTTGGGTCTGGATTTGGTCACTTTTCGTACTTTTGTCCGGGACCCAATTGTCTGATTTGTCCACAATTTCATACATATGTGCGCATGATATCTGGGCATAATCAAATGAAGTTTCATGATTCTAACATCGATACAATTGCTACAAAACCCAAATTTTCACTACGCCTTCTTAGAACACCACACAGAGTTCTGAGTCTTTTGAAAATGTGCCCCCAAAAATTCACATTAACAATACTGTAATTTTACAATTTTTACAAATTTGCACAGTCATTTGTCAGTCCTTTTCAAAAATATACTTTTCTGTACTTTGGGAATCAACAAAACTGTCTTTTCCGCCCCCAAAGTTTCTGGTGGCTCAAGAGCAATCCCCGCCTTCTTCCTCTGGCAGGAGCTACTGTTGACCTTAATCTGCATACCCTTTCAGCCCAGGAAGGCCTTTGTCTCTCCCAGGAGCAGCAGCCCAAATCTCCTCCCCTCTTCATCAAAACCTGAATGTGATTTCCTGGCCTTTTGGTGGGAAGCAGAAGGGAAGTGTCTTTCCCAGTGGGGGAAGCTTGTTTGTAGTTTGCTGAATCTGGCTTACTTTAAAGTCAATTGTTACATTTTTCTTTGTTGAAATTAAACTTACAATTTAAAAACAGAAAAACAGAACTCTAATTCCAATCTTTAAAACAGGCAAGTCACTTAATTCCAACAATTTGATTTTAACTGCACAAGTTTAAGTTTCTAATGCAATTCCTGACAGCTGTCATACAGGCGGCCGGTGGTACTGCGCCCATATCTTGACAGAAAATTCACAGGCAAGCACACTTTTTAATGTGGATATTCTGATGATAGATTCTGCTTTTCCTGACATTGTGTGCTCATATCGATTCCTTAAATGAAGTGAATGGTAATACCCAGCAAGGATGTTGGATGTTTTCTGATGTTTGGAACCATTATTTTGTATTTCTGCAACCAAGAAAAAAAAGGATTTCAGAGCAATTTCTGTGTTTCCTTGTAATAAAGCACTGCCTTTCATGCAGTTTCCATTTTCACTCGGTGGGCAGCCCAGTGACAGGTTTCAGCAGTGTGGTCTCCTTCCACTACTGACACAGGCAAAGTAGATTGGCAGCCATCTTTTCTGGTTTCAAAGCACAATGTTCATAGGTTTAGCACGTATAGGGCTTTTGTGGCCATTTTGCTGATTTTGGTGCCACCAGCACACAGGGATGTCGCAGGGCAGAGCCTAGTGGGCTGAAACATCCCACAGGAACACCTATCCCAGTACTCAAACAGGTCAAAACATTGGGTGTTGATATAGATTCTAACCTTACTATGACCAAACACATCAGTGCCCTCTCATCCCCTATGGCCTACACGGCCAAATTCATCGCTCTCAGCCACCTATTTCTTACCCCACAAAACTGCTGCAATCTAGCTTGAGGCCTCATACTATCGAAACTGGATTATTGCAATATCCTCCTACTAGGAAATACAAATACGAATCTGGCTAAATTGCAATTGCTACAAAACAAAGCCTTAAGCCTTTGGTTTAATAAGAAACTATCATATTTCTCACATTAGGAGCTAAGTACACTGGCTTCCCTTCCAAGATAGAATCCTATTTAAGACTCTTATCATCACACACAAATGTATCACCAATGATGCCCCTTTATACCTCAATAACTGTGTCACCCAAAACAGGTCAACTAGATCTCTCAGATTGGGCTCTTGCACACACCTATGTGTCCTAAGTTTCAAGAGCTCTAGGGCAGGGGGTGTCAGTTTCCCAGTAGCTGCACCTAAGATCTGGAACTCCCGTCCCATGCACTTGAAACACTTGTGTATAGGTGCGTTATTAATGCCATATCATAGCATATCATTAGAAATTAATCCTCCCACCAAGGCTTCAAGAGTTTTTTCAAAACGTGGCTCTTCAACAAATATTAACTAGTAGCGTCTCCACTATGCAACAGTGAGCTCACCGGGACCACTTTATGTTGGAATGGTCGGTCTGTACTGTAACTATCTTGTAACCCGAACTGCAGTGTCTGTATTGTAACTAATTTTTGCTTCTAACCTTGCCTGTATTGTAACTACCTCTGTAACCAGACAAGCACATTTATATAACCTACGTCGTGATACCTCTGGGTTTGGGCGTGTAACAAATGCTATTAATAAAAATAAATAAAAACAAAAATAAATACTTACAACCCTATCATCTTATCCAACTACCACCATATAGCCAATGGGGCATTTTTTGGGGAAACTGTTCTTAACATGACTGCACTTTTTCCACAAAAGCAATACCAACATTAAGAAGAAAATTACCACTCAGCAGGTTCCTTCCCTTCATGAGTCAAACCCCTCGGTCCATGATCACCAGTCATGGTTGGGATCCACCAGGTAGACCGAATCTGCCTTACTGCTCTTTAGAGATGAGCTCAGTGGATAATGACAGCCATGTCATCCTTATTCCCATTAATCCTTCTGCTGGTTTTGTAACAGGGGACAATGACACTTTACAGAAACACTTGAGAGGCTCCTTTGGCATTGGAGATAGTGCATTAGACTGGATCTTATCCATCCTTCAACACAGAGAATTGCAAGAAAGGCCTGCCTCCTTCCTTTCCGAGCCTAACAACTTCAAATACGGGGTCGTACAAGGATCCACTATTTCTCGTTGGCTCTTCAAGCCTAAAGCTGCATGCAGTTCTCATTATATGATATGATATGATAGTTTATTCGTATAGCGCCTATACACAATGTGTTTCAAAGCGCTTCAAGGCAAGGGAGGGAACAAGGGAAAATACAATTACATTCTTACAGGCCATGAACAGTAAGGATGTGAAATTAATTATCGTACTCAGCCTGACGACATTTCAGATAATGCAAGTGCTAAGACATAGATAAGGAAGGGATGGGGAGAATGGGAAGGAAATGGAAACAGACAGGCAACTACCGTACTAGGCCTGATGACATTTCTGGTAGAGCTGGAGGAAAACAAAAGGTGAGGGAGAGGGGTGCAGAAAGGGAGGGGAGGAACAAAACAAGCGACTATCATACCAGGCCTGACAGATTTGCTTTCCAGACCTCACTGATGTTACACAGAATGCCTTCAGGTGAGGAGGCACTGCACCTGAATTTCCACATAGCTCATGTCTTTCCTTCATCAAAGACTGGATGATTGATAACTGCAGCTGCATAAGAGCTGGCAAAACCGACATAATTTACATCAGCACTTTCCTCATCTTGCCTCTCCTTCAATTGGCATGCTACCATGGGCCCAAGTCTCACCCTTTTGGCTTCAGCAAAGAGGCTGGGCATTACCTTCAAAGGACTTCTATCCTTCGATCCACAAATAAAAGATTTCACCAAGAAGACATACTTTCTGCTCCATATGCTTAAGGGCACACTCCTTCTGCTGAACCTGCCCCACAAATTGGTGGCAACAAGAGTCCTAGTTATTTCCCGACTGGACCACAGCAACGGGATTTGCTCCTGCACCTGTCTTTGCTAAGGACTCATTACAGGTGAAATTCACCCATCAAAGTAATCCCACACAGGGAGGCCAGTATGATCCTGTGGTTGAGACCCAGATGCCACATCACCCTGGTCATTAAAGCTTTCCATTGGCTCTTTTGAACTCTTTCATCTCTGTCAAGGCTCTCTAATAATAACGTATTTCTTATATAGCATTACAGACCTATAGGTCTCAGAGCACTCAAATAACAGAATACATTATTATCCCACAGAGTGGTACTCATATTATCTACATCAGAAGGATAAAAGGTTGAGTTGACCCTGCCGGGATTCGAACCTGCAACAGCAAACTGCATACAGGTATCAGGGGAATGGGGGGCACTTAACTCGCTGTGCTATCTGACCAGCATTCCATCAAGTTTAATGGGTACTAGGTCCTGTATGACTTTAACATAAACATAAAAAGTATAGCCCAAGAGGCTGTACAGGTTCTGAGTCACTCATTGAGGTTACTGGTAGGAATGCAACCTTTGCAGAAGTTCACTGAACACAACAGGAGTGGTACTGTGGAATTATTTACACATAGCCCTAAAGGGGTTGACAGACATTTGTTGTTCAGAAAAATGCCTAATACTTTTCTGTTTGTCCACTTCCTCTTTCCTCTTGGAGTGCTAGAAAATGGCTGCATTTGCAGATATGCCTGCCTTCAAAACACCATTCATCAAAATGAAATAAATGAAACTCTGTTCCATAATTGAAGCCTGTCGCGATATAATGTCTTTAAAAATAAAATGTCAAAGAAAAATATGTATTATTTAAATACAATCATAGGCACTCATGTGTTTCTTACATTACTGTCATTTTCCTCCAAAACATGAGGAGCCACAACACTTGCTACAAATAGACTGAGAAAACACAGCATCAGCCGCCACTGCAATTAATTAAAGAACACCATGAACTTAAACCAATGATTAATACCATTTCCGAGCCAATTATATCATGCAGTCTTCTGACAAGGCACACTGATTTTGCTCCGATGTTTTCTCGTTTCGTAAAGTGAATGCAAGGACATTACAGCATTTGTATTACGCTACATTGGCGGGGAGGCTAGCTCTGGGGCAACGCAGAACAACACAGGTCTGAATTCCGGTCCCATGCCTAGAGACTGGTCTCCGGTATTAAGTGTGTTACAAAAGATTAATTAATTAACTAGATGTAATGGTTAAAACATATTCATCCTCAGGGGGTCAGGATCTGAGGGTTTAAATGTCCCTAATCTAGGATGAAACATACACTTTATATTTGTATGCAAATGATCACATCTAATTATGCACATCACCGGCAAATTAATGATCGGTTGAATACATGGATGACCGCAAACACCTTAAAAATCAACTCATACAAAACAAAAACCCTGATCATCAACCGAATACAGCACCCAACCCTTGCGCAAGACAGCCAACGAACATTTGAGCCGCAACTAATTTCATGGGCATGCCATACATGCTCCCCCACCACCTCAGGGGAATTAAATACCAGCTCTTTGCACAACCACCAATAGGCACCTTGCAAAACATTGGTACCTTCCATCCTGCCTGCCCATTGTAGATCAGTTGTCAGTCACATCACAATGGGTGGCAAGCTATCTCTGCCACAGTTTCATACACAAGACTCACACATGAACCACAGCGAACAGTGTACCCAGTCACTACTGGCACCTGAGGATACAAAGATTTCCTGCAAAATTTGATGTCACCATGTGCCTTTTCCTAACGCTAACCCACCAACCACCCACCATCCAAACCCACATATGACACAACTAAACCAAGTAATCTTCGTACACACGTCTTCTTAATACCCCTCTCACCAGACGACAAACAGCAGAACACTACACCTCTACAACTTAAATACACCATGCCCCAATTCAGTGCACTATAGCACCATTGCACACAAGGTCCATTTTCTGGAAACAAAGGTCTACGTGATCTCAATATAAAACACATGCACACAGAGCTCGGGATACTGCCAGTCTGCACAGTAACCCTTCACTTTCCCTCTCACCCCGACTAAGCCCAGCTTCTTCTGTTCTCTTTTCCAGAGCCTCCAGAATGTCAGCAGACCATGCACATTGCAGTGGTAGATGGCACAATTCCTAATAACATAATATTGAGCCCCATGCTTCACGCATGCAAACATGCAATTGTTCATCATTCTCTATCTTATTAGTAGATATGCACATTTCCACAGCTGTCTGATCACAGCTTTAAAAATAAAAAAAATGGTCTGAGGCAATTTGACAGATTTTATGTCTCTGCAGTGTCATAACTAGAACATACACTTCGCACCTCTGCATCGAGTGCATCAGGCTGTTTGCATTTGTATTTCTCACATGATAAATATACAAATAACATTCAAATGTGATTTTGCAGAATTCAATAATCAAAATACATATCTTACATTGCATGAGTTATCTTACAGCGACCCAAGCATTATAATTAGAATATTGAACAGGAGCGCTTGTGCCTTTGCCTTTGTGGAGTGTGACTTTGACCAGCTTTGATCCCTTTGCACCAATGAGCAATGAGGGTCTCATTTTGATGTGGCTAGGGAGCTGCACAGGCAGATACATAGCCTCCAGTAGTAAATAAAGAACGGAGAGATTGTCATACATTTGAAGCTGGAACTGAGTGTAAAAACTGCCTCTGCTTCCCTCCAGACACTCCATGCAACAAATGAACCATCATCTCCTCCAGCATTGAATTTTCATGAGGATGGCAAACCTGGAATCTGTATGTTTTTCCACCTTGTGTTTGCACCTTCCAAAACCAGGCGGATTCCTTAAGGAGTCGAATACATGCTGACTGCCATATGCGCACATCCTCGGTACCATTTATGATCGTTTTTGGGACGGGGCAAACACTCAAAATTACATAGTAGGAGCTGCTGATATGCAAGTGTTAGTAAGATGTCTTCTCTTTGTAGTTAGCATGCTATATTCAATGATCACTTAAATGCATACTCGAGGGTGGGGTCATGCCCTGACTCATTTACTGATATGTACTTGTTGGTGCTGAAATGATCATTGATTTAAACAGACAAGTTCTAAACATTTTATGACATATTTTTAAGTCAATCTGAAAATGTTATCTTATTTACAAACTCTTCACATGGAAAAGAATGAAGATGGCACGGGCAGTGAAGGATTGCACATGGAGAGGCAATCATGAGATGTTGGTTACTGAATTGTGATTTGTTCAGGAGTCTGTCTCATAGATTGAAAGGTTTGGTAAGAAACTGCAAGAGATCAACATGGAATCCGCTTGTTATTGGCGTCCTGGTGGCACGGAAGACAGAATTTGATCCAAAGTGTCTTGGATATCAGGAATTCCCAGTTTCGTCTCATATAATGTGGGGTTATCTCACCCAGAGATTAAAACAAGACCATGTATTGGTATCACTCGTTCCAAAGGTTTGTAGTGAAATGATACCCAGCTCCAACGTGAAGACATGTGCACCTACTCTTACTGGTCTTCTCACTCTGCATATTGGACCACTGATCAAAGGTATCCCTGATCCAGAAGGATCTGGTGCAAAGGCTCTTGTAAAGAAGATGATCAGCAATTACACAAAGCTACGCTCTTAGGCATTAGGCTCTTACCTATGACATAGCCTGCATGTAATCCCCAAGTTTGAATCATGACAGTGCACAGCGGCGCTGATAGGTTCACTGCTATGATCAGGGTGTCACCTACAAAAGATCTGAGCTTAGTGTCTTCTGCAAACCCCTCTCTTTCCCCTCGTTCTGTGTTCCAGAGGTTATGGACCTATGTGGATTCCCTTCCGGATCACCTCCTTGAGTCTTTACCGCTCTCAATAATGCGGGCTAACTTATGATGCACTTCAGATGCTCAAAAACCAGCTGTTCCACTTGGTGCCCTCCCACCGGTGTATAGTTGTTTTTATCAGGCAGGAGCTGTTTTGATTGTGTTCTTCCAGGTAGAACCAAATGATTCATTCCAGTTTCTGGGGTATTTAATAAATCACTGTGCTGGAGTATGAATTTTATACAAGACCACTGTGTTCAACAATATTTGCCAGTATGGATTGGGTGGAATGGTTGGTGGGAGGATCCAACTGTAGCAACCTGAGGGTCCTGACTGGCTTCCCTTCCATTCTCGTCTCAAATTAAAAAAATGTATACCAAGTTTTTAAATCTCTGTCTGGCCTTGTCCCTGACTATCATTCTTCTCTGGTTTCATTGCATACTCTCACTCGCACACTTTGTTCTGCCTCCCAATATTGCCTCGTAACTCCATATCCCCCTTGTGCGCAGTCACGTTTCCATTCCTTGCACTGGAATGCTCTTCCCCTTTCTCTTTGCTCTATCACTGTCCTTTCTTTGTTGCGTGACTCTCTTAAGTCCTACTTACTTCACTCTGGTTAATTTGATTGCTAAGTTTTATTATCTTAATTTTATGTGCTGTCTGTTTTCTTTGTACAACGCTTTGGTATAAAGCGCTCTATAAAATACAAATAAAATACAAATACAAATAACCTATGTGCCTGGTCATCTCCTCATGGTACTCAAGAATTACAGATGCAAAAGATAAAAGTCAGACTTGTTTAGATACTCCAATCTGATCGGTGTGAGTGTAAACTCAGCCATGATACCTTGCCCCAAAACGAAACAAGAGAAAATAGGAAAAACGTTATACACTCCACAAAAAAGGAAGAAGCCAGGAGGTGGCCCGCTAGGATTTTTTAAAGAAGAATAGGTAAGTGGTCCTGTCTCAACATGTTTTGTTACACTTGCACTACTTTTTGGAAATCGAAATTTTAATTTGACTTTTCAGAAAAGGTGCTGCCAGAATTTTACTTTTTGTAGGATTTGAAAATGTTGTCAATTTAGGAATCCATGAACGAACAGGTGTCTGATAAAATGCTAGGGTAATGCCATCCTTATAGTATGACAGATAGATGAATTATTTGGCTTCAGATGTGCAAGAGCACATCTTGGATGCACCTTTAGCCAAATAACTTCAATTTGGTATAGTTCAAAGTGTGCCAAAGTGCATGCTTCTATCATCAAAGGCACACGTACAGCATCTGCAGAACAATTACTGGGAGTTTTATAACTGGCATTGCGTTAGTATGTGCTTGCTTTTCTTGCTCTTGACCCTAAGCTCCTGAATACTTTGTCTGCTCCCAGCCGAATTTTAGCATCTTCCTACCCTAATTCAATCTTTTCTGTATGCCTCTACCCTATTAGTATCACTACCCTTTATACCATCATCAACAAAAGACACTAACTCTCTATTGGTTCAGAAATTCCCTGTAACACAATCCTCTAATGAGGGTATTCAGTTATGTGCCGCCATTTCATAGACTTCCATGTTGTCAGCTATCCACTATGTATTCCTTCTACATAATTGCATATTTCGCTACCTATATTTCTCACACCTGATATTATCATTTCATTTATTCTAATACCCTATCCAACTGTAATGGCTCCTCTCATGTTCGTTTTCCTTTCTAAAAGATCTCTAATATCAGCAAATTGCCCCTCTGATGATCAGTACACGAGAATGTCTCTCCCTTCATTGCAGCCTTAAAAAGATTCTAAACTGTAGTATAGTCCACTTACTCCTTATTAGTTGATAAATATCCCACTACCTTTAAATCTCCTTACATTTGAAACCTCCACCACGCCATATATTGCTATTGGATCGGCATGGCCTGGGGTCATATTTGTTTCAGAAAAACACAACCTTTTTTGCAACTTTATGTCTTTCTTGGAATAAGATAACAAACCTATCCTTGCACTGTACATATTTCATTACCGCAATCTTTTTCTGCTGGCAATTCAGTGCATTGACTTTTAGAGATGCCATTTCTAACCCATAGCTCCCTACTTTGCTGAATTGTCACCCTGAAAATATAAACAAAAAAACGTTCAAATTCTATCTTTTATAATCAAACGAAAGCGAGTCAGCTGGTCTGCAAGAAAGGTGAAAGCTGTAATACCCAGAATTAGAAAATTCTGTGGAGGGGAAGAGGCATGCTGAGCAGCAGCACATACTAAGAGGCAGAAGGGAGCCTTGGGAACCAGAGTTCTGCCAGAAACATGGAAGGTGCCAATCTGATGGAGCCACTGGCAGGCTTGGACTGGCTCAGACTGGCCTATAGGGCAATAGGCCCATGGTCCAACCAAAAACACAAAATGCTGGCGCAGCCCATTTCTTTTGGTCAAAGAGGGCCTCTGTTTGCCCAATTTGCTTTTGATGAGGTAATTAACTGTGCAGTTTCTAGTTTTGAATAGTGCTGCTGAATAAATATTCTTTAAAATGCACAATTTGCATCACACTTTATCAAACAACTCCCCCTTGGTTACTAATCAAACAGTGTCACAAAATGAATGAATTGCCATTTGCAACTGGGGGCCACTTTTTCATCGGTGTCCGAGACAATTGTATGGCCCAGTCCGACCCTGGCCACTGGACAGCTGTGGAGGATTCAACACATGTTAGATACTGACGCTTTAAACAGTTGAAGTGGGAGAATGGAAGAACAGGCTCCCGCCCTTCCCCTCTCGCGCTTGGCCTAGAGGATCACGGCCTAGACACCCGCCACGAGAGGAGTTTGCCTATCTACCAGACGACCAAATACCCTGGTACAGGAACATACGGATGTGCCCACCTACCTGCCCGGCAGCCCGTCCTGCCCATGCCGACACCTGCGGCATGGATCAACTCGACTAAACCTACACGTCGTTAGAGATGCCATGACGACCTAGCCAACGGTCAGCACACCTGTGCAAACATGCACACCGGACACTCCCACACCTGTCCACACGAAGAACATACTCAGTGCTATGACGTAGGCGACAGACACACCCACGGACGTGCATCTTTATTATTTTCCACATAGGCTCTCAAAATGCAGAAACGCAAGACGCATAATGAACTTATCTAAAAAGGCTTGCTCACGCTTCTTCTAAAAACCATGTACCATAATGAAGAATATAACAGAGACACGATACTGGGGATAGAGCAATATGATACCGTAACCTAAAGCGCTCTGCATCAAACGGTTCCACCTATGCACCAGGCCCAAGTAGGCCGCAAGCAAAAGCTTCCATGAACATTAAATGAGCAAGAGCTCGGTTGCTGACCCTGCAGAATGAGCCCGGCGAAAGCACACAGCCAAGGGCACGATGTTGCAATCTCGCACGCCGCAAGCCGACGCCAAGGTTGCACCTGCAAGATAAACCAGGCACACAGTGGGAAAAACAATATTAATTGTGCTGAATTCTGCCTCAAACACGGTCCCACCTCACGTGACAAAGCCAAACCTGACAGGATGCCAAGCCCAGGAGGAAGGAGACGCCTGAATCCCACGTTTCAAGACACAGGCAGATACAATTAAAAGACTCAATGGACATCTGCAGCAGTGGGAGTAGTCGACCTCCCAACATATGAATAAATCCTCACATTGTTTACACCTACCCATAGTAAAACATTGTTGCAAATGACAGGTGCACCGCGAGCTGGGAACAGCGATAGTCCCAGACTGGGAGGCTCGCGAGCGGACCAATCAAACATGGGGCTCTTATCACTGACGCCATTAACATTGACCAATCCTCAGAGGTCTTCATGTAACAATTTTCATGTATCAAATTGAAGGGACAGCCCAAGTATATCACCTGACAAACCCTCAACCACTAACACCGTTCTCTATATGTATGGTATACTAACCCTACCACTCGAGTAACCAATCCAGAGTGGAAATAGGTTTTTTGCTAAACTTTCTAAGGTGACGCAAGTAGCGCGTCATACTAATGTAAAAAGGGCCTGCGAGCCCACGATTGTGTGTGTGTCAGGACGGACGCGTACGATCCTTGACCCATCCCTGCTGTTTTGTCTAATAAACAGCAGAATCACCTTGCTTCTTGCGTGTGTCTCATACTCTATCTCTTTTGGGATATACGGGAGGAGTTGGGGCCTCCCTGCCCGGAGGTCTGCGGACGGCCCGGCCGACCCCGGCAGAATTTCCCCCGGACAAGTTGGAGGCACTGCTGAGATCTGTTTAAGATCTGCTTTTTTTTTTTTATTTTTCCAGGTACTCCCGGTGCGAGGAGGCCCGGCGGCGCGGCCCCCTCTGCCGCTGCCCCCTTCTGAGGACTACAGGACCATCGCGGAACTGCGAGAAGACCGGACAGCGCAATCCGGATATTGGCCTTCGGGAGCCGGTTGAGAAGTATCCCACCCACGGTTGCGAGTGTCCAGACGTGGTCCAGACGAGGGGAGGTGGCGAGCCGCTTGGAGGGGTGCACGCAGTCGAGCGGCCCCGCATCAAGAGAACTTGGTGAGCATGCCACGCACAACAAGCAATGTGAAATTGTGAGGGAGGGGGGAGGAATTAAATACGGGAGGTGGGAGGTGTTGCACAGGTGCGCGGCGAAGGTTTGACAATTTAGTGTTGGCAATGAAATGAATGGTAGCCGAACGAGTGCGAGAGCAGTCGGCTACGTTACGCGAGAGAGGGGGGTGGAGCACGAAAACATCATGTGCGGCCGCTCGTAGACACTGATTGGCCTAGGTCGCAACTACGTGTAAGGGTGTGTGTGTGTGGTTTCCTACGATTTGGCATTTATTGATCAATGAGTAGATGAGGATCCCTATTGTTCGAGCAAGAAACTCGATAGGTAGATGACGTTTCCCTGTAGGCGGTAGCTAGTTAGTTGCCCAATACGGAAGATAATTGGCTGGTTAAGCCCTCCTGTCGAGGGGCGTATCACACGCGAGGCGACGCAGCGTGCGCAGTCCGATTATATTATTGATTACCTTGTTCCAGGAGTGACAGGAAGACAGCTGTGAGGTTAACTGGGGGTAGATTGCAAGTGTATTTTGGACTTAAAGAATAAATGAAGAACTTACCAGTAGTT
The DNA here is from genome assembly GCF_040938575.1 of Ambystoma mexicanum. NCBI lineage: Eukaryota > Metazoa > Chordata > Amphibia > Caudata > Ambystomatidae > Ambystoma > Ambystoma mexicanum. The sequence goes on from NC_090941.1 coordinate 83,680,613, forward strand.
CGAAGAGATCGGTGACGTCACCAGTAGGGCTTTCATAGGATATCTCGAGCACAAGGCATCTTTCTTTCTGAGAGTGGTGGGGAAAGAGAATTGTGGTAAGGGAGTAGAAACGGAGATAAACGGTAATGAGTTGATCAGGGAAAGGCGAAACGGGGACGTGGCTGCGCACGGAGAACGCCGGCCACGGCAAGTGTAGAAGAAGGAGGAGGAGCAAATGAAAATAGGACGACTGTTTAAGAACGTCACAAGGGGTACGCAGCCGCAGGGGGCTACGTGCGCCTCGGCCGCAGGGGGCCGTAAGGGTGTTCTGTAAAGGAAGAAAAGAAAGAAGAGAATATACAAATGTAAATACTATATTTTAATAATTTTTCTTAGCGGACTATCGCAAGTCCCCAAACTCACGGGGCCAGGTAAAGGTATAAGGCTGTGTATTGTAAGTGTTAGTAAGATAATAGCTACCAAATAGGGGAAGGATAACAAGTGGAGCGCTACTATGTCATACGGGACAGGATCGGGAGGGTGGGGGAACACTCTCACTACCCCACTACGACACATATGTACAACACTGTCACCCCATAGGGAGAAACTGATCAAGTATAGCATAGAATGGACACAGGGGATGGACAACAAAATGACAACACCATGGCCGCCTAATGGTAGCTTCGATCCATATACCCAACATTCACTATTAAACCATCTGCATAATACATACAAAGGGAAGAAGTTGACACACCACGTGGAGGTGTTTAACTTATGGAGGATGTTCCAAGGGTCCCGACCAGGACCAAATGGAATGTTCACTGTGGGGGAAATACCGGAAGAAAAAGAGATTAAGGAGGAAGGAGAGAATGGGGAAAAGGGGAGTGACGGCCCAAAGAACACGGGGAACGGACAAGAGGGAGGAGAAAAGAATAATAACTCAAAAGAAAATGAAATAAAAAAGGAAAAGAGCAACGATATACCCCTAGCAAAGGTAGTGAAAACAGAGGGAGGGGGGTTGTACCCTTTAAGAGAATTAGGAGAAATAGAAAGAGGACAGTTAAGGGCGGCTGAGGGGTACTCGAACCCAGCATACACCCCGTCACCATATGTAGCTCATAGGAAGATGCCAGCAGGGGAGGGGAGGACTGGAGAAGAACCAACTGCGGAAATAGGACATGATGAGTGGGTAGCTGCGCAGATACTATTAAAATTACGAGGTTCACTAACAGGAGAAGAGAAGGAGGTAGAAAGGGAAATAGACGAGGATAATACCAGGGAGAGTGAAATGAAAGGGGAAGAGCTGTTACGACAAAAGGAAGAGATTTTGGAGGAACGACTAGCAGAGTTAAGGGATGAGCAGAATGAACTGATCAAACAGCTCGAGAGGGAGGAAAGAGAGAGAGCGAGGGAAAGGAAAGAAGGTAAGAATGAATTGGAAAAAATAAGGGTACGAACTGAGGAGCAAAGGAGAGAAGCCGAAAGGGTAAAAGCAGCAGCAGCAGAAAGGGTATCAAGAGCAGTACTACGAGAGAGGAAAAAGGAAGAAGAAGAGAAAGAAAAAGAAATGGCAATGTGGAAGAAGAGATTACTATCAGAAACGACTAGGAAATACGAAGAAGGGAGGGTGATAGAGAGTATATTAGAACGGGAGAGGGTGAGATGGGAAAGGAAGAAAGAGGATGAAAGGATATTGGAAAAGATGAGTAGTGAAGTAATGGAGGAATTAAAAAGGAAAAGGGAGGAAATTGGTAGAGAGATGGAGGAGAGAAATGAAGGGGAAAGAGGAGATAGGAGAGGGGAGAGTGAAGTAAGGGGGTATGTATATAGATACACAGAAGTAGCAACAACATCAGCGCAAAGGGGAGCGGTTGGTAAAGGAGAAAAGGGAGAACCGGACCTAATAGACTTAAAAACAGTAACAATCAAGGGGAAAAAGACAGAGTGGGGGCTGCCATTTACGAATGACTTTTGTAGTGAGGAAGAAGAAGGAATGGAGAAGGAAGGAAGAAACAGTGAAAGGGAAAGCCTAGATAAACTATACACCACCCGGACCAATACAGACTCACCATGGATCTGTAGGAGAAAGGATGAACTGGAAAGAAGTGAGGAGGAAGAGCAAGGAATAGCGGAAAGACAGACACATGAAGCCACACCGTCACCATCTCACCCTCTCTCATCCCACCCTACATGCTCAACCACCTCACGCTCATTACGTACAATCAAACTCGTGCCCTTCACAAATGAACTGACACCCTATGCAGGTAGGCTTAGAGACCTCCCTAGACGCAGGCAGGAAGGACGAATACATACGCCCACATTAAATACAGGAAATGATGGAAGAAGGGGAAAAGATGGAGAAGAAAGAGTTACGAGCAGGGGAAATACGGACGAAATTGACGATGTAGGAGAGAGGGAAGAAGAGGAGGGGTGTGAGGACTCGAGTTTATGGAACCCAAGGGGTAAAACGAGACACAACTTAATGCCACTTCTGGAGAGGGGAGGGGTTAGACCACAATACGTCCCTTGGAAGCATACAGACAAAGAAAATATAAAGTGCAGGCTCCCATCATTAAGTGGAGGTGCGGGTAAATGGATATATGAAATGGAAAAACACACCGCAGGACAGAAACTGGCAGTGGGAGATGTAAAGGGCCTTCTAATATCCATATTAGGGGATGCAGCGGATGACATTTGGAAGATAGCGGGATTCACTGGGGTAACAATAACAAACACATCGCACGATGGGGCACCATTCGCAAACTGCAGACATGCACTATGGCAGGCACTGAGGGTACAGTACCCAGACACATCAGACATAGGAGCAATTACCTCACGCAAGATGCGTGAGAACGAAGATCCTGTTGATTATATCCAGGAAATCCAAGAGAAGTGGCGCATGGAAACTAGAGAACAATGGGACAAAACACCAGCAATATTCTATCATATACTAGCACAAGGGCTCCCAGAAGGAGTTCAGAAACAACTGAAGAAAGTAGTGGGAATGGAAGCAAAAGCATGGCCAGAAATACAACTGACAATAGTGCATCATTGCAGTACATGGCAAGGAAAAATGAAACAAAAGGAAGAGGACAGGAAAACGGAAGAGGCTAAACTAATACAGAAACACTTACTAAATACACAATGGAAGGGGCACTAATAACTACACCTACAACAATGACCCAAAGCCCCACACAAGTAGTGGCTGCACAAGATCCCTCCCAAATACCACCCTCACAGACTATAACACAACAGGTGCCGTCACTCCAACCATACACGACCAACATGGGAGGAGGATACTCAATGCCAGGAGCTGGGTATTATATTTACAACAGGGGAAGAGGAGGAGTTATGAGAGGGAGAGGATACGGATATAACACACAACAGCAGGTGGGAGGACTTAGAAATTCCTACCCCACCGGGCAACCAGTATACCAGGACAACACAGGAAGCTTTCCATGGCAGAGTAGGGAACCACCGGTGTGTTGGAGTTGTGGATTAGTAGGGCACATGTCACGCACGTGTAGAGTAAGACCAGGAACACCATCATGGAGCGAACAGGGACAACCAAGGCCCACACAGGAACATCAGGGCATACAGCAACAGCAGACGTTGCAACAGGGAAATGAACAGCAACAACTAATAACACAACAACAGCCACAGACATATTCACTGCCACGACAACAGGTAGCGATAACACAACAACCCCAAGCACAACAAACACAACTGGGTAGGGTGACGGTCCTGGGACACAACCCTTACACAGGAAATGGTCAATCATTGTACCCTCAATAGGACAGCCCACAGACGGCCTTGGTGTGTCCCATCCTGTCGGTAACACCTAATAGTGCGGAGGAACCACGCATAGAGGTAACGATAGGGGACAAAAAATTATCATTCCTTGTTGACACCGGGGCGACCCGGTCTTGCATAAGGGAAGGTAAATTTAAGTTGTCAGGCGAAGCCATGAACACCCAAGGATTCTCTGGGGCTAGATGGTTGGTTCCCTTTACTGATAACATTCCCTTATCAATAGGGGATTATGACATGTCAGTCCCACTTTTATATTATAGTGCCTCACCAGTAAATATACTGGGGAGAGACATCATGAACAGGTTGAATATGACGATCTCCTTTACGGAGGACGGCATAATTTGCTCTACTCCAGGAATTAACATGCTCACAGCACGACAGATTATGCACGCATACTGCGGACAGACAGCGATTAGGGCTGAGCCAGTAGATGGCGAACTATTCCAGTACGGGACAGACATGGCATTTGCATGGATGCCAGGGATAGAGGGAAAGATCTGGAGGAGGCCAGCAGCCTATTTGTTCAGACCAGAAACACCAGCCAATGAACCAGAAGGAAAGGTGCTTTCAGTGGAAAATGAGAGCATTATAGCAACAGCTGATTACATTGCGGTACATGCCCAAGACAGAGAAGGAAGAGCATGGAGGGCAGTGATAGCACTAGCAGAAGGATGTAGACTCACCGAGGTGTCAGATGAGGAGCTGTTCTCAGAAGAAAAGGAGGAAGGTGAAATGGTGTTTATGATGAGTGTGGAAATATGGCTAAGAGTGGCGTACAAACAAGTGGCACAGAAAATTGCAATGGCACTTGAGGCACCCACATCCACCCCAGTTCCCTTCTTTGAGGAGGATATGACAAAAGTACCCACATCATTATGGACTACTAGCCCCTATGACGTGGGGTGCATAAAAAGCATAGGGGGAGTAAGGATAAAATTGAAAAAAGGTGCAATACTCCCCAGAGTGAAACAGTACCCACTATCAAAAGAGGCAGATGAGGGCATATATGAAACCATAACGGCCCTTATAAATAATGGCATATTGGTCCCCTCAGAATCACCATGTAACATGGCTGTATACCCAGTGCGCAAGGCTAGAGGGGGGTCTTGGCGCTTCATACAGGATCTCAGGCCCTTGAACAACATAGTAGAAGCAGAATACCCCATAGCCGCAAACCCGGCCACAATATTGTGTGGCATTCCAGCAGAAGCATCACGATTTACAGTGATCGACCTTAAAAATGCTTTTTTCTCAATACCATTGCACCCAGACTCACAAGATCTGACAAGCTTTACTTACAGAAACACAAAGTGGAAACACACCAGATTGCCACAAGGGTACTGCGAATCACCCTCAATCTTCAACAGAGTAATACAGATGGATTTGGGTAACATTGAAGTGGAAAGCACAGTGTTGCAGTATGTCGACGACATAATAATTTGCAGCACAAACGAAAGAACATGCAGAGAGGACTAATTAAAGATGCTGACAATATTGGCTGAAAAAGGTTACAAGGTAGACATGGAAAAGTTACAGTACTGTCAAGAACAGGTACTTTACATTGGTCAGCTCATATCCCAACATGGAAGAAAGATTGCACCACAAAGAGCACAGGCCATTTCAAAAACGCCAGTGCCACAAACAGTGAGGGAACTGCAGCAGTTCCTGGGTCTGTGCAACTACTGTAGAGCATGGGTATTTGATTACATCTCATACATAGGACCCCTGCTTGAGGCGTTAAAGGAAGCTAACAAAGGGGAGAAAAAGTTGGGGTGGACAATGGAAATGAAAGAGGCTTTTGATGAACTGAAAGCTGCGATATCAACTGCTCCGGTACTAGCAACCCCAGACTATGAGCGACAATTCTTTATATTTTCACATTGCGACTCAGCAGTAATGAAAGCAGTGTTGGCTCAAAAAACAAGCATTGGGCTACAAACCAGTAGCATTTTACAGCGGCCACTTAGATCCTGTGATGTTAGGTCATTTCCCTTGCGAACAAGGTCTCGCCGCAGCTGCTTTTGCGGTAGAGAAAGCATCAGCAATCACCATGGGGTGCCCAACCACACTGTTTGTGGAACATGCACTATTTGCAATATTGAATAAACCTAAGTCCACCCTAACCACGCAAAGGGCATCAGGTTATGAGATCATCTTATCCAAAGCTGAACTATCAATTGTTAGATGTAGCACGGTCAACCCTGCAAGGTTCCTAGCAGAAGTAATTGAGGAAGGAGATTACGCACACGATTGTACGCAAATCACTGAAATGTACTCATGTACTAGAAAGATTGAAGAGAACGCACTAGAGGGAGGTGAGCTCCTGTTCATTGATGGGTCATCAACTATCGACCAAAGGGATGGTATAAGGAGGACTGGGGCAGCTGTGGTAAAAATGATGGAGGTACCGGTGTGTGTGGCAATGAAATGTGTACAACTACCACAGCATTATTCCGCTCAAGCAGCAGAATTAATTGCACTAATCTTGGCGTTGAAGGAAAGCTTTGACAAACGAGTGACCATATATTCTGGCAGCGCATATGTTACGTCCACTGTCCACTCAGGGCTGTCGAAATGGAGAAGAAGAGGGTTTAGGAGAGCTAATGGCACTCCAGTGCAACATGCCCTCCTATTGGCTGAACTAATTGAAGCAATAAATGACCCCCAAGAATTAGCCCTGGTCAAATGCACCGCACACACTAATGGTGAAGACCACATTTCAAAAGGGAATGCAGCAGCAGACGCACATGCGAAGTATGCTGCATATTTTGGTGAGATATGGAACCCCCCAGAGTCAAACAGAGGGAGAGGGAGGGGAATGGCTAAGGAGATGTTGATGAGAGAAGGGTACACCCATCTCCCAGCCACACAAATTATGGAGCTACAAGCGGCTGCACCAATGGCAGAAAAAGAAATATGGGTAAAAAGAGGATGCACAATGTCACCAACTGACGCACTATGGCGCCAGGGTGACACTGGAAAGATTGTAATACCACTGGCACTATTGAACACCGCCCTGAGCCAACTACACCACCCAGCCCACACAGGCAAGGAAGTAATTGCAGCACGAATTAGGGAAGACTGGTTCTGCCCAGAGTTAAATTCTCATGTGTCAAATTTTATCAGCAATTGTCTCACATGTCAACAGTTTACGGCCGGTCACACTCTGAAGGTGATAAGAGGTACTATACCCCGGCCAGAGGGACCCTTCCGACATCTCCATATTGACTATGTTGATATGATCAACGTATGTCAAGGAAATAGGTATATGATTGTAGTAGTATGCCCATTCTCGAGGTGGATTGAAGCAGGGCCCTGTTCACACCCAGATGCATTCAGAGCAGCTAAATTCCTAGTGAGGGAGGTCTTCCCCAGGTGGGGAGTGTGCGAGGTACTGCGGTCAGATAATGGCCCACATTTCGCAAACGAAATGTTCCAGCACATCACATCCTTACTGAACATCAAACATAAATTTGCATGTGCATACCACCCACAGGCCAACGGTATATGCGAACACCTGAATGGCCTATTAAAGGAGGCAATTGCAAAAATACAGCAAACAACAAAGAAAAGTTGGTTGTATTGCCTTCCACTAGCCCTATTTGAGCTAAGGAATAGACCAGGTTCCGACCACCACCTCACCCCTCACGAGGTGGTTACCGGACGTCAAATGCACCTTCCCCTAACGCCAACATCAAGAGCATTCACCGATCACAAGAATACTGCAACTGTTCTTGGTGATGAAATGTACCAATATGTGTCTTCTTTGATTACTAGTGTAGTGTTTGTGTCTCAACAGCTCGAGCGCACGCGGGGCGGGTCTAACAGCGATCAACAAGAAGACGCGGATAAAGGATTGGAAAAGGAAAGACTGTGCAAAGTTGCTAAAGGTGACCACGTACTACTTCGCAATTTCAACAGAAAGTGGAACAGCCCACGCTTCACTGGCCCCCATCTGGTAGAGGAGGTATCAACGAGAGCAGTAAAGCTACAGGACAAACGTGCCTGGAATCACCTACACGACGTAAAGATCTACAAGCTCCAGACCCGCCCCAGCGCCACCGACAGGGCCACTGGAAGAACAACAACAGCGTCACCAACGGAGGAAGAGACTTCTACCATAACTAACGGCCTAAGTGTCCCCATACCCCGCCACCCCCCAGATTCCCCAGAGACAACTACTAGAAAAGAAAGGGGTAATCCCCATACCGCCCACCCCATGGTCACACGATTAAAGAGTAAAGAGACTTCCGCCAGTTGAGCCCCAAACTCTCTGCCCATTGACCCCTTACCCACTGCAGTAATAACTGAACTGAAGGACATTGTCTTGCACATATACACATGTAAACACCTGAATGTTCTCTTTCTTTTCTCTCGCACATGCAGGTACAGCGTATTATTGTACTGCTAAGAAAGTAGATAACTAACAAATTCACTGCCCAGGAGTAGATGGTACCCTCAGACGATAATTACCCGGAAGAATTGTCACACCAATTTGTATATGAAATAAAAAGGCCAACGTACCTGAAAAGAAGGAGGGGAGGTGTCTACTACACAGCATTCCTCTTGGCCATAGAACATTCAATGCCCCACCTCCAACCATACTTGCCTGCCCTAAGAGATAGATCGCTTAGATTGGCGTGGGAACAGCTCTTCGCCTGGGCACTGAATGACTACCTGATAGGGAGAGCTTAAAAACGACAACTAACACTAATAACAAGCATATTAAGAATTTTCAGGCGGGCAACTGTAACGTCGCAAGAATAAGCTGCCGGACTGCAGCAAGGTAAGAGCAAAATGCCGGTGAAATTAGCCTCTGTAATAAAATTGATAGGGATTTTAATGACCACCGGGTTCTTGGCTGCCTCTGTATGGCAGTACAGCTATGCTATCAATATTATTGCTGTACCCAAACCTAATACACCCCCACCCCCAGCTGCAACAGGTGTTACGTCAGGTGGTACTAGTAAAATCCCACACAAGGAAAATAGAGTTAAACGCAGCACATACTCAGATAATAAAGGTATTGACAACTACATACAAGATTCAGCACACATCTCAAACAACATATGGTACCAACACATGACCCACATAGGTAAGCAGACAACAGAAGACAGCTGCTACGTTTGCTCATTAATCCCATACGCCATGAGCGCTTCTCGAACATTTGTTGCCACGGAGATAGATGAAAAAATAGCACGATGTATAATATACCTGGCACTGTTCCAGACGAAAGGAAGATTTCAAGGGACAATGGTGCAACTGGTGTGGAAAACACAAGATACATATCCATATGAAAACAACTTCCTCAAGACCTATTTGAGTTACCACAAGAGCAGTTTACATGCTGAAGCATTCAGATACATAACAAGTGGTCCTGAAAAAGGAGAAACAAAGAAAGTAACACTACAGTACTTACCATGTGATTGGTATGCCACTGAAGTCCCTGGTAAAAAAGGATGTTGGGAACGACCACTGGTGATAATAACAGGGAAGGTGTACATGAACAACAAATGGGACATAGGAGTGGTTGGCAGCAACATGGTAACAAGAGAAAATATTTCAACTATTGATGGACACAACCATAGATGTTGGATGACTTGGGTCAAGTACGTACCCATGCTCACATGGATGGAGAAGGATGAAGACCCAATAACAATACTGCCGCTAACTGCGCCTAAGGTATGCTACCAACATAAAGGGGAGGTGGACGTAGGATACAACACCAACTGTGCAAGTGTGATGGAGTTACCTGAGGGGGGAGAAGGAACAGCCATTACTGGGCCTGTGGAGAAAAGGCATACCACACACTGCCCCCTCTGTGGAATGGTATATGCACAATGGTGCACGTTAATGTACCATCACTAGTGGTACCCCAGAAACATGTCAATGTGGCGAACTTCCCCAAAATGGATGAAGGGAATAAGAGGAAGAAGAGATCTGTACAACCTCAGAAGGTGCCAGAGAACAAATCCAACGGCAATAATACTGTCCTGAATAGAAAGAAAAGACTAGGAGAACCTCTGACAGGAAATTACCTATGGGGAAGGTCGGAGACAGCACTCACTTCAATTCCACCAGAACACAGACTATTCAGCAGAGCAGCAATGTTCTTCTCCTCAATAATACATCCAGGTCTACAGGCTTACGCAAACGCAAATTGGCTCCAGATAACTCGATGGGAACTAATGATGACTATTAATTCTACAGTAAATGGATTCAACGCAATAAAAGAGGAACTGCGAGCTGTGAGGATGGTAGCACTTCAGAACAGATATGTACTGGACCTCCTCACAGCAATGGAAGGAGGAATTTGCGCTAAGATAGGACAATCATGCTGCACATTCATCCCTGCCAACGATGCTGACAATGGTACACTGACAGAAGCAGTTTCACAATTGGCCCAGATGCACTCCAAAATGATGGATGAAAGTAAAGGTGTGAAAAAGGATGAGAGCTGGTTTTCAATATTATGGTCATGGATGCCATCTGGGCTGTCAGATGGACTGAAGATTATAGTTGGATGTACTATTTTGGCTGGAGCTACACTGATCATAATAAGATTTTGGAAGGCCCGGAAGGCACGCACCACAGACGAGATGATCGAAATGGTTGGTATGCACCTCTTGATGCCAACAGATGACGGCCAACACACAGGCACAATCATAAAAGAGAGAGAGAAGTTGTGCAACCAGATCATCACCAACCACCTGGACCCACCATCTGTGAAGCTCGAAAACCCAAGAAACCCAAGGAGCTACATAGGGAAATGGGTATACTGCACTCCTGGAGGAACCTGTGCATATATGTATTGGTCATTTGAAGACCATGTTAACCACTATGGACATTTGGGAGGAATAACTAAAATATGGAGAGTGAGAGGAGATAAAGAAAAAGATATGTTTGTGGTCGACAAGTCGACCAGAGGGGGGACTGAAGTGGGAGAATGGAAGAACAGGCTCCCGCCCTTCCCCTCTCGCGCTTGGCCTAGAGGATCACGGCCTAGACACCCGCCACGAGAGGAGTTTGCCTATCTACCAGATGACCAAATACCCTGGTACAGGAACATACGGATGTGCCCACCTACCTGCCCGGCAGCCCGCCCTGCCCATGCCGACACCTGCGGCATGGATCAACTCGACTAAACCTACACGTCGTTAGAGATGCCATGACGACCTAGCCAACGGTCAGCACACCTGTGCAAACATGCACACCGGACACTCCCACACCAGTCCACACGAAGAACATACTCAGTGCTATGACGTAGGCGACAGGCACACCCACGGACGTGCATCTTTATTATTTTCCACATAGGCTCTCAAAATGCAGAAACGCAAGACGCATAATGAACTTATCTAAAAAGGCTTGCTCACGCTTCTTCTAAAAACCATGTACCATAATGAAGAATATAACGGAGACACGATACTGGGGATAGAGCAATATGATACCGTAACCTAAAGCGCTCTGCATCAAATGGTTCCACCTATGCACCAGGCCCAAGTAGGCCGCAAGCAAAAGCTTCCATGAACATTAAATGAGCAAGAGCTCGGTTGCGGACCCTGCAGAATGAGCCCGGCGAAAGCACACAGCCAAGGGCACGATGTTGCAATCTCGCACGCCGCAAGCCGACGCCAAGGTCGCACCTGCAAGATAAACCAGGCACACAGTGGGAAAAACAATATTAATTGTGCTGAATTCTGCCTCAAACACGGTCCCACCTCACGTGACAAAGCCAAACCTGACAGGATGCCAAGCCTAGGAGGAAGGAGACGCCTGAATCCCACGTTTCAAGACACAGGCAGATACAATTAAAAGACTCAATGGACATCTGCAGCAGTGGGAGTAGTCGACCTCCCAACATATGAATAAATCCTCACATTGTTTACACCTACCCATAGTAAAACATTGTTGCAAATGACAGGTGCACCGCGAGCTGGGAACAGCGATAGTCCCAGACTGGGAGGCTCGCGAGTGGACCAATCAGAACATGGGGCTTTTATCACTGACGCCATTAACATTGACCAATCCTCAGAGGTCTTCATGTAACAATTTTCATGTATCAAATTGAAGGGACAGCCCAAGTATATCACCTGACTAACCCTCAACCACTAACACCGTTCTCTATATGTATGCTATACTAACCCTACCACTCGCGTAACCAATCCAGAGTGGAAATAGGTTTTTTGCTAAACTTTCTAAGGTGACGCAAGTAGCGCGTCATACTAAGGTAAAAAGGGCCTGCGAGCCCACGATTGTGTGTGTGTCAGGACGGACGCGTACGATCCTTGACCCATCTATGCTGTTTTGTCTAATAAACAGCAGAATCACCTTGCTTCTTGCGTGTGTCTCATACTCTATCTCTTTTGGGATATACGGGAGGAGTTGGGGCCTCCCTGCCCGGAGGTCTGCGGACGGCCCGGCCGACCCCGGCAGAATTTCCCCCCGACACAGTGGTAGCAAGACATACCCCTTGGAAGAGGAATGAGGAGAAAAGTGGCAAATGTTGTAGAGGTCAGAAAGTGGTTGCGTGGTGCAAGAAGGGCAGGGGGAGTGAAACACTAGTGAGCTTGTAGCAGCGAGTGAAATCATGTGAGAGACAGGGCAGCACCAAAGGGATGAGAAGGTTCCAGAATCCAAGGAAGGAGGAGGAGTACAGATGGAGAACGCCACTGAGAGAGTAAAATAAAGCATCGTGTGAACGAGAGAAGTTACAGGCTGAACCCTGGTTATCGGTAGGGACAGTTTCTGTACATGTAAAACCAAAAGTATATCATTGTGTGGGAGAGGAAACCTCACGATGAAAGCTAAATGGAAGGTTCCAAGCATGTAACACGCAAAATCTGAACATTGTGAGTGGAAGAGAAACCCTGTGTTTCTGTTACCTCAAATGACGGCTCCTCAATGCTTAACAGTCCAAACTGAACATTGCAAGCGCAAAATATCATGCTGCACCCTGGAATCTGGAAGGAAGGCTAGCAAGTGGACAACAGCCACACCTGGATATTATGAGAGAAAGAAATGTCATCCCGAACCCCAGAACCTGAAGTGAAGGTTCGCAAGCACGGTACAACAGAACACTGAGTGCTTGGGATTTACAACATGCGGGCAAATTTAGGATTGGTAATCCTGACAATACAACTCTGAGATACATGACACGGTCCAACCAGACAAGTACAAAGTATCTGCATGAAAGATAAGATGTTTTGGCGCAACGTATTTGCACTTCACAGACATCAAGGAATCGGATTGTGTGAGAAACAGAACTTAGACATATGTAATTTACTAACGAGAAAGTACACTCCAATTATGGGATGTGAAATCACAGCTGGATTACTTTTTTATTGCACCTCCAGTTGTTGCATACCAGCCACAGACTGAATACTAGTACAAATACAGTTACATTTCACTATACCTCTGGCTTTTATGGCCATATTGCACCAAGGGCAGGCGTGGCAGTCAAGATGTTTTTTGATGTAGGAGCTAGATACATTGAGACAGATTAAAGGGGATTAAAAGTCTCAACGCTACATTAAAATGTATTAAATCGTCTTGTACGCAATCCACAGTATATGCCTTATCCAGTAACATTCTTAAGGCCTGGACTAGGTGCACCTGAACCTGGAGCAATAATTAAATTTATCTGACACTGGCCAACGAGTGTTAGTCTCACCTGTACACTGTGCTCGCACATAAAACAAAAGACTGTCACTTCTGCTTCGTGTGTTGTTGTATTTGTTCAGGGCCTGCAGTTCATGTCATATGATACAATAGAGGACCACAGTTCTGGCCAATATGATGAATCATTATGAATATGCTATCGCAGATTTGGATTGCATTGGTCCTGGAAATTATTTTAATGCAACTATTTTAAGTATCATTTTCACATATTGAATGTGTTTTGTATTATTATTGTAATTTGTATGAATTGTTCTTATAGGATCCTTACAGGAGATTTGACCCTGAAATAAAAATTAAATGTGAACAAACGTTAATGTTGCTATTTGTACACAAAAAGTAAAGACTAAAGGGTAGGTAATCAAGATTTCTTTTTTATAAGAATAGAAAGATAAATTGTATAAAAATATATCTAAATGAAACGTAAAGTTGAAAATCATTGGAAATGTCAACCGGTTTGACATGTTTGACATATTATTAAACATAAAAGTAACATAAGCATTAAACATAACAACAAAAAATCATTACGTTAAAACCAGCATTGGGAGAACAGTAACTTGCCCTCACAGATAACAGCTTGAAAAGTAACATCCTCACATAACTATACCTTTACAACACACAGCTACAAACATACCAAACACGCAATACACTTAAAAAACACAACACTTTCCCATGTATTAAATGCAAAGAATATGCACCATACATAAAATGACCTCAGAACATACTCTACTATCACACTTTATATTAAAATTACCTCAAAATATGCACTTACAATCACACCTTATACTTGCAGTATCCTGACTGCACTAACTATGCTGGTGGAATGTAGTACAGCAAATGGAACCTGGGGGTTCCTTACGTTCTGAGAGTGACGGTTGGGGATCTCTCAAGATGGGAGCTACACTGGAAGGATGTATACTACCTGCTCTCAAGACTAACCTTCTCTACTTATACCTGTAATAATAAAGTACCTTTTCTTTTGTACTTAACTGGTCCTGTGTGCTTCCTAAATTCTCCCTGTGTTTCCTGTGGTCCAGGACAATAGAATATTCAATTACTTTAACACATACCCCCACAAATAGTAACATCACATGCTCACAGAAATATATGGTCTAACTACTTTCTTCATACCACTTTTCACACCAAACTACAGCTAACATTATCAGTCAAGGATAAACCAGCTCACATACACTCCTGCCCTCTTCCTGCTGCACTTGCATGTTCTGAATACGAACAAGGCATAGCAGGTTCGTCCTCTTTTTCCTGTTTCCCCCTCTGCTCTTAAATATTGTGTTTTTATGTATTGCAATGTACCTCTCACCCTTGATCTCTCCCTTGCCCTGTCGGAGCTTTGAAACAGCATTGTCTTATTGTATAAGTGCCTAACAAGCAAACAATAAAATAAACAAATAAATAAATAAATACAGCATACAACAGCTACATACAACCAACATCTATTAAATTATAAGCACAGCACATTCAAACATTAGAACCAATCCAAAAATCGTGGGTTTGTTTTTGATTAGGTTTTATTTTATGCCATGTTTATTATTAATACTAATGACCGCACACAAATCGGCCTCCAGCGAGCGATCAATGCATTAGGGAACTATGCAAGGGCAAACGACCTGATAATAAATACATCCATGACAAAGGTCATGGTGCTAGACAGAAGGCCAAAGCAGCAGTGCCCCTTTGCATGGTGGCTCAATAGCACCAAGTTTGAGCACCAAGGAGAGTTTGTAGAGGGATATATATACTTGGGTTTTCCGATTCGATCGAATCCTACCAAGTGCTTCTTTGGTGAGTCTGTCACTTGATGTATCCTAAAAAAATGGCTACTAGTAAAACGGTTTGCTTCCAGCTCTGATGGCAGCAATGTCGAGGCTATGATTAAGATTTATCAGACAAGTATTGACCCTGCTCTGACCTGTGGCTTGGATCTCCGTGCCGAGGTACATGTGGCCTGGTATGAAAAACTGGAGGGTAAATTGCTAGGGTCTATCCTATCGGTTTCTAAGACCACTCCGGTAGAAGCACTAAGACTATAATTGGGCGTCCTGTTGCTTAGGGCACGTTGGTTCCTTAAACGGTGTAAGCTATATTGCGCCCTGTTACCTGTTACTATGTCCCATGGGCGTACAGTCTCGTCACTCGCTGCCTGGGTGTGACCTTCACAAACTCCTTCCTGGTAGCATTCACTAAAACCATTGAGCTACATTGTGAAAGATAGGTTTCCAGCTATTATCTAGTCGATTTCCCAGATTATCTGACCTTAAGAAGAGGAAAACTTGGGACTGGGACCGTACAAATTCTCTTAACAAACTTGCTGTGGAGAGGTGTTATACAGTGTTCACACAACAGGCCTTCAAAATTGATTGCATGCACCTAGCTGACCCGTCCTTGCTCCCAAAAAATGAGAGACTTCATTAATTATATTTACGTTTAAACATCTTACCAACTTACAAATATATTGGGAGCTCGTCGGATTGTCGAACGGGAAACCATATTATATCCTCTTGATCGTATGTGTATATACAAACATTGCGCCTAGGCCAAGTCGCTCTGCGAGGAAATCTGCGTTGCAAGGTCCTGACCTTAGATATGTGTAAGCCGCCATTTTAGGTTCATCCACCATTTTAGTTTCTTATTCTAAAGTCACCCTGTGTTCTAAGATGGTGGACAATGTTGTTTTGAATGTAAAATGGCAGCCTTGACCTCTGTGTACAAGTTAATGTCTAAACTGCCCGCAGGCCAAATGTTAGGGTCATGTACTGAGACCTTGTCCTTCGTTGACCTGTGTATAGAGGATCACCTGCGACATCAATACTAATTCATGAACTTATATTGTGTACAATACTGTTTGAGCATCTTATGTGCACACATGTTTAACTATATTGTATAAAGATATGTGCAAAGGCTCAACCGGAAATCCGAAGACACACTGTTGCTATTGTAATCGATTAAGGATAACTCCTAAATGTATGAATGCATAAATTAGGAACGGACTCGGCACGAACCCTAGATCCAACATTCATTAACCTGCAAGTGGGTTGGACATCATGTTTTGGAGTGTATAAAAAGTGTGACTATTCTGATGTACAGTCCCTCTCACTGAGCACACCGAACAGAGCTGGTTTTTCGCTGTGTTGTACTGAGGGCCTGATAGCTATCTGTTGCTTTGTCCTTTGAAACTGTTCAGTTGTAGAATAAAGATCTGTGTATCTTTTGAACCCGCGTTTGGTGTATTTCCTTTTGGGGTACTCAGCCTCGATATTGTCTTTTTGCTTTCACAGGTGGCTCCCAAATAGGGACCCTCAAGATTGATTCCAGCTCGTTGAAAGTTGACGCAGCTATCGAACCGGGATCGGACAGTGTAAAATGGGCCCCTTTCATGAATGAGAAGCAACACCTCAACAGCGTGGCACGGCCCGATCCCTGGACGGTGAGCACGCCGTCCGAGTCGGCATCTTGACGAGGGTCCACTTATCGAGGTGGGCAGATTTGCCGAAATCACAAAACATGAGGTAACATCTGTTAGGAAAACTTTGAAATCCGATCGGACCTCCTTAGGCTTCATCAGGTGAGTCGTGACCCGATTCTTAAGTATCCTGATCATTTGTTTTGACGCATTATACTTGCAAGTGCAATTGCTGACCAGGTAACACCAGTATTCTGATATGCCTGGGAAATTGTCTGCCTGCTTCAGGGCTTTATTCCGCAAGGACAGACAATCATTGGAATTTAGCCGTCCGGCACCACAGGAGCGGTCGCCGGCTTGTACTATTTACTGTAAGCATTGCATTGGTAGTATAGTGTTTAATGATATTTGGCACAGACAAACTAGACATGCTTCTGAACTTCAGTGGCCAATCAATGGTAGTTCTGAAATCCCTCGTATTGAGTATTTAGAATCTATGTTATTAAAGAAAAAGGCTAGACCTGCAGCATTTGATGTATTACAGAATTGGAAGAAAGAATCTTTACAGCAGCTTAAAAGTAGAGAAAAACATGCGCGCCGTCATAAGACGAACACCGAAAAAACGTTGTTATATGACCAAGATAAACATTCTGAGTCGGCTAGGAATATGGCTAGGACTTTCTCACTTGGTAGCCAGAAAATCTATCCTTCTAAAGACTTTTATGTTTCCGATGAACTTATCGATAAGTTGTTAAATGAACGAAGGCGTGGTGCCACTGCGCCACCTCCATACATTCCTCTTCCTGCTGGTTTGCCTCTTCCTGCTGTTATTCCCCTTGCTACTCCTATCGTTCCTTCTGCTGTCCCCCCTCCTCCAGTTGTTGGTCCTCCTTTTGTCGCTGCTTCTCCACCTGCTTTTCCACCTGTACCTATTGCACCAGTAATAACACCTCCGTTAAATTTGCCTATTCTCCCTCTTCCAAGTGGTTCTATGCCGCTTGTAGTAGATCAGGGAGCGGGATCAAGGGTTGTCACTCGCAATACTGTACCTCCAGAGAAGAAACGTGAGTTGATTGTATGGGCTAAGCATTGTATGTAGAGGGATGATCAAGATGGTGTTTTTGCCACACTTTCTAATATGGATAATTTTCCTGAGAAAATTTTTTTTATTGAGGGATTAGGGATTCATTTGTGTGTAATGTGGGACAGATTAAACTATACAGATCTCCCGCAAGGGTTGAGGGATCTGAACACCTTAGCGTTCTCTAGAGACACTGCGGAGAGAGTACAAGAGCATGTTGAGAGGGTATTTGAGTATAGATAGGAGTTGGAAAGGTTACAGAATGAGGATGAAGATGGAGATAGTTTGGACATTATGTATGTGCAGAAATGGTTCCTTCCTTGTCGTAAATCGATATTTGAGGAAATGCGAATCTGCACGAAAGATGCGATTAGATGGATCTCAGACACATCAATAACTCCTATTGAAGTATATGACACATATAGTCAATATATGGCAGAAATGCAGAGGCGAGTGATACAGGTTATGGTAGAATACCTACAGGATGAGTGTGTAAAAAGAAAGATTTGTTGTCCCGCAGAGTTATTGAGTATTTATAAAAGAACTTTTTCATTTGACACTCCTTCGGCTGCTTTAGGGCTCGATTTAGCCCTGTTGCTTAGTAAGCTTTCAGAGTTGCCTACTTCTCAGTTGCCTATGAGAGAGGTTCCTCTGACATTCTTCCCAAAAGTTGAGATCCCGGCTAACATTGCAGCAGATACACCAGCTCAGGATATCCCTGCACACTATGTGTCACAGTTTGTTCAAGTCCCGTTCTCAAGACAGGAAGTGAACACCATTAGGCAATCTATTCCCGACATTAGGAAAAATCCGACAGGGTTCTATAAAGAAATAGAGTCTGTTTTGCAATCCTCAGTATTCACTTTAAGTGATATTGGCCTGTTTTTTCCCGTACTCCTGCCCGTAGATTTATGGAAACAGGTTATAATTATAGACGATGTAGCAGGGTTAGGAGATACATGGGCTAACATAATCAGACTAGATGGAGAAAGGCCAGCTGGCGAAAGACTGCCTCAGGTGATACTAACTTCGCCTGACAGAATCGTTGCAAAATTGAAAACTATAATTCTCGAAAAAAGAATTATCTGGGACAAGCTTACTGCCTGTGTCCAAGGGAAGTCTGAGGGTGTTACTGAGTTCTTTAATCAGTTCGAACAAGTATTCTCAGATTTTAGTGGACAAGATTTGGGCACAGAGTCTGGGAAAAGATTATTTGTAGACAAATTTGTGCGTGGATTGTTACCTGACATCCAGTTGCAAATCATGTCTTCTGAGAGCGCTTAGCAAGCAAAGTCTCAATCAGATGTACTGCACATGGCTCAGTACTATGAGAATCGTGTCAATAACGAAAAGGAAAGAGTCAAAAAGAGGAAAGGTGTTTTGAAGACAAAAAGTATTGTTACAGCAAATTGTTAGAGGCTCTAGAGGAGGTAATTCACAAATTAGAGGTCAGTATGTTCCACAATGAAATGTGCCCTTGGGTCCTGTAAACATTAACAAGTGTGCCTATTGTAGGCAAGAGGGTAATTGGCGTGTACAATGCCCGATCCTCCGACAGAGGTCAAACAATGCATTTGGGAATATGGGTAGATGATCGAGAGGTCGCCCAGGTGTAGGGGACCCTGGCATAGGTCAGTTCGCACAAGGTTCACAGCAACCTTTTTCACAGGGTAATCAGGCACCAAGTGTGGATACTAGAAACATTTTTGGCCATCCTTCTGCCGCTTACCTCTCTGAAGAACTTCCTTTTAACGACATTTTGTTTCGCTATGATTGCCCGAAGCAGGGTTTGGAACCGATGCCTATTCCCATTAATCAGAAAGGTCCCTACGTTGAAATGTTAGTGGGAAATAGGAAACATCTATTTTTGATACTTACAGGGGCATAGAAGTGTTCCATCGATCATTCTCGGGTTCCAAACATTCCACTGTCTGGGCAAACCAATGTTTCTGTAGGGTTTTCTGGCGCACCAGTTGTCTGTCCAGTTTCTTCGCTGGTACCTATTTATTTGGGTCCCTTTACAGACCACTGTCCATTCCTTTTGACTTCAAATTGTGGAGAAAATTTGCTGGGGTTGAATCTGTTGAAGGAATTAAATGCAGTGATTCATTGTTCTTCTGATGGAGTGCGTTTGACGATTTCACCACAGCAACTTTCTGTTTCTCAATTCTTGACCAGACCTTTGCAGCTGGAATTTAGTGATGTTCCGGAGTGTCTGTGGGCTATTGACGACAATGATGTCGGTGTTTTGCAAATTGAGCCTGTTAAAATGGTCTTGAAACATGGAGTGAAGCTGCCACACATTCCACAATGTAAGATCTCGGTTGATGGTGAGCAAGCCTTGAAATGCATCATCTCCGATTTTGTGCATCGAGGAGTTATTGAGGAAATTGCAGGTAGATTGTGCAATAGTCCGATTTTGCCCGTGTACAAAAAAGGCGATAATGCAATTCCTTTTCGTTTCATAATTGATTTGCGTGTCATCAATAAGATCGTCGCTCCACAATTTCCAATTGTGCCTGATGTGATGACCATATTAACTATGATTCCGGCTTCAGCTACTTACTTTAGTGTTGTGGATCTAAAGAATGCTTTCTTTAGTATTCCTATACACAAGGACAGTAGATATTTGTTCCCGTTCACATTGGGGGGACGCTCCTTCACATTTACCCGTGCACCACAAGGTTACACGGAAAGTCCTAGCATCTACAGTAGGGCTTTGAAAGAGCAGCTCGATACCCTTGAGTTGCCCTCTACTTGTAAACTGATTCAATATGTTGATGACTTGCTTTTAGCTGCCGACTCAGAAAGCATAACTCCGCGCAAGCCACAGAGATTACAGCTTTGACCCCAGCTTGCGAACTTTCCGTGGGGCTTACTGTGAATATATACACTGCTAGTCAGTATGCCTTTGGGGTGGTTCACAACTTTGGGAGACTTTGGTCAGAAAGAGGGTTCTTAACTTCACATGGTACAAAGATCCAGCATGGCTCCCTGATAGTATGGCTACTCTCAGCGCTTGCACTCCCTAGTCAGTTGGCTATTGTAAAATGCGCAACACATCAAAAGATTGTAGATGATGTAGGAAAAGGGAATGCTTTTGCTGATTAGATAGCTAAACAGACTGCCACTGATCTCTCTTCAGACATGTATACTTCGAGGGAAGCCACAAATGCCTGTACTATGGATGAGGGTATTGATTCTGTAAGGGATATTCAAGCCGATGCCCCATTAGAAGAGTCTAAGAAGTGGGCTGAGGGCTTGGGGAAACTTGATGATGATGGGTGTTGGGTGGACAGAGTTGAAGGGAAATGGCTACTTCCCGTCGCGTACATTATGATGATGGTTGTTATGGCTCATAGTCCCACACATATATGTGCACGAAAAATCACAAAAATGTTGGAAAAAGTATGGGTAAACAACAAAATCTCTAAGGTAGCTGAACGCTTTGTTCAAGGCTATATGATCTGTTTACAGCATAATGTGGGAAAGGGAACATCAACTCTGAGGGGAAGTTTTGGTCCACCTTCTGTCCCTTTTGAGGTTATACACTTTGATTTTATTGAAATGGAACGATGTAACAACCTGAAGTACGTGCTAGTTGTCATCTGTGCTTTCAGCAAATGGGAAGAGGCTTTTCCTGTAAAAGACACTACAGCCATGACTACTGCAAAGACTATGTTAAAAGATTACTTCTCAAGGTTTGGGCTACCAAGAGTCATCTGGTCGGACAATGGTCCACATTTTATCGCTGCTGTAATTCGGCATATATGCGCAGGATTACAGATTGATAAACGGTTCCATTCGGCCAGACATGCTCAGAACGCCGGACTAGTGGAAAGACACAAGGGCATCATCAAAAACAGCTCGCTAAGACGTGTGCCGGCACCAAACTTAAATGGCCGGACGCCTTACCGATCATGTTGTTATCAATGCGTACAACCCCTCAAACTAAGACTGGGCTCTCTCTCTTTGAGGTGGTAATGGGGAGGCCTGCTAATATCTGGAACCTTCCAAAATGTCATTCCTTGAGAAATGTTGAAAATGTACTTCTTTCAGATTACTGTAGCCAGTTGACTAAAAACTTGTATTTGATTTATCACCAGGTGCGAGAGGCTTTACCTGTACGATACGAGGGCCCCGGTCACAGCATTCGACCTGGGGAGTGGGTCCTCACAAAATCCTTCGAGCGATTGTCTTGCCTTGCACCTCGTTGGCGGGGCCCCTTCCAGGTCCTACTGGTCACACTGATGGCGATGCGAGTGGCAGGCAGCAAAAATTGGATCCATGCGACACACACCAAGAAAATTCCACACCCAGTGCCATACGATACAGAACAAGCAGAACCCCCCACCAGTACTGCAACTAACGATCCCAAAGCAGTAACTAGCATTGAAAGTGTTTCGGGGATTCTCCATGATCCTGTGAGGTCTGGGGAAACAGCCATTCCACCCCCACACTCTCCAACCATTTTGTTTCCAGAGGCGATCCCCAATTGTGTCTCTAACCTTACTTCCGTTCACTCGCCGCTTCCCGTGGGAAGTGACGACACGTTGTTCACGGATCAATCAGTACCAGGGATCAAAAGGTACGATCTGCGTCCAAGGAAATAGACTTACGGCACGGTTCGGCTGTGCGCTCGGAGAAGAAGAAAATCATCAAGGGCTTGCTTTTGGCCATATCAATTGTTTGAAAAAGGGGATTCTGTTGGCTAGGGTTTGTGGAAGGACTAAGAAGACGCTCGGCCTGGAGGTCGCCAACTAAAAACATTGGTGTTTTTCGTTTGAAGACTACAGTGCCTGCAACCGCTTCCGCTCATATGGAAGAGGGAAAAGACTGTGTGACCAGTTACGGAAATGAACATTTAGTTATGTGGGCCCCAAAAACGTACTGCTGTTTTGTGATAATGTTAATTAGTTTTATAATAGTCATTGTTTTAGGCTTCTGGTATCTAGAAGAAGTACATCCGCTTGAGAATTTGTTGCTGACTGAAAATGTACCTACTGTTTCTACTCCTTTTGTGCATCTGCACACTCTATCTCCTAGGGACTCTGAGCACAGACAGAGTTATCACAACAACACATTATTACTTATCATGAATGCTACACATGCCATCTTTAATAAGTCCAACTGTTGGGTCTGTTCACATTTACTGCAACACGGGGATAAGTGGCTAGGTTGGTATATTCATCCTTTACCTTTGGCAACTGCATGCTATGCTTCTCTTAGAGCACTATTCTTTGGTCGCTGGAACGATAGCATCTCAGGGAACTTTGATGGGACTAATTTGAATCAGTTTGAAAAACGTGTTCTGACTCCCCTGGGATGTTCGCTCTTTGCAAATAGGAGTAAGCTTAATGTTGGTTCTATTAGGCCTTCTGATAGACTGTCTCGTCCTTTTCAATCTTTGATTTCTTTTTTTTAAAACGGCTCCTTTAGGCAATAACGATGCCACGCCTCCTTCCTACACTGTTAACCATAGCCCTCAGTCAGTTTCTTTCTGCATACAGAGGAATGCTACTCAGTCAATGGGTGATTTTAGAGGTTGCGCCAACATTGCGAATTTGACTGGGGAAGACAGACCTTTGTATGTAGGCCAGCCTGTCTACTTTGTTTGCGGTAATGTAGCATTTCCATGGTTACCCAGTGATTGGCAGGGAACTTGTTATTTAGGGATCCTGCTGCCCGGGCTATTCATAGCAAGTACTGTAGAGGTTTCAAAGTCTTGTCCACGGCGGGACGAGAATGGTGACACTTCAGCACAAGTTCTGGGAGATGTAGTGAAATCCTTTGTGCCATTTTGGGGACAAATACTGAACTCAGAGGATATCGGGAGAGTAGCGAGAGTACTGGAGAGAACCATCAACCGGACCACTGACATACTCTATAATATGACTTTAGAACGGAAAGCAATAAAGTTAGTAGCACTTCAGAACCGGATGGCATTAGATATCATCTTGGCTGAACGTGGGGGGTATGTAAATTAGTGGGATCCGCTTGCTGTGTTTTCATGCCAGATTCCTCCCCAACTATCTTCAAGGCAATACAGAATCTGCATGTCCTAAGTTCAGAAGTGCATGTTCCCGAGGGAAACTGGGATCTTAGCGCTTGGTTCTGGGACTTCTTGCGATCTTGGGGTTGAAAGGTACTTTCGGTCCTGCTGATCATTTTGGGACATTCTGTTGTTTCCTTGTTGTTGTATACAATGTCTTCCTGGTAAATGTTCGATGCTGGAGGGATGTTGCGCACAGGCGATGGGTACATTAGGACACAAGGTATACGCCCCAGACAAGAACTCTAATGAATATGTGTTGAAAGAAATGTTAGTAACTGATCTAATGGCAATAGACACCTCCGATGGTGATTCAGGGTATATGGACATTGAGTCATGGAGTCATTCTTAAAGTGATTAGAAGTAGTTTAGCGCTTTGCATAGGCCAAAAGGAGGGTTTGTCGAACGGGAAACCATATTATACCCTCTTGATCGTATGTGTTTACATATAAATTGGCCTGGGCCAAGTCGCTCTGCGAGGAAATCTGCGTTGCAAGGTCCTGACATTAGATCTGTGTAAGCCGCCATTTTAGGTTCATCTGCCATTTTAGATTCTTATTCTGAAGTCACCCTGTGTTTTAAGATGGTGGACAATGTCGTTTTGAATGTAACATGGCCGTCTTGACCTCTGTGTACGAGTTAATGTCTAAACTGCCCGCAGGCCAAATGTTAGGGTCATGTACTGAGACCTTGTCCTTTGTTGACCTGTGTATAGAGGATCACCTGCGACATCAATACTAATTCATGAACATATATCGTGTACAATACTGTTTGAGCATCTTATGTGAACACATGTTTAACACAATATAGTTAAACATGTGTTCATATAAAGATATGTGCAAAGGCTCAACGGGAAATCCGAAGACACACTGCTGCTATTGTAATTTGTTGGCAAATGGATTAAGGATAACTCCTAAATGTATGGATGCATAAATTAGGAACAAACTCGGCATGAACCCTAGATCCAAGATTCATTAACCTGCAAGTGGGCTGGACATCATGTTTTGGAGTGCATAAAAGTTGCGACTATTCTGATGTACAGTACCACTCACTGATCACACCGAACAGGGCTGGTTTTCGCTGTGTTGTACTGAGGGTCTGATAGCTATCTGTTGCTTTGTCCTTTGAAAATGATCAGTTGGAGAATAAAGATCTGTGTAACTTTTGAACCCGTGTTTGGTATATTTCCTTTTGGGGTACTCAGACTCGATATTGTCTTTTTGCTTTCACAGGGTTTGGTTCTAGAGAAGCGGTTGTGTTGGCTCTGTGGTAAACAAATGTAATATAGTCGTCACATGTTGACCCAATGCACCACTCTCGTCCACATATATCGCAGGACATATTCGACTTTGGTGCACAATAGTGACAACTTCCAAGGTGACCAATTCTGGTCTGTGCTATATGGGGCAAATTCCCTGGTGATCTCTGGGGAACCCTATTATGTCTGGAAAGTAGTATTAAGGCACCTGGTGGGCATTACATGATGTGCTCTATTCTGGACCCCAAAATAAACTATAGCTAATGTGCTGGGGTATGAGGTATATGCCTACATTTTAAATATGTTGTTTTATGATGTGACTAGTTGAATAGATATGCAATTTTAGCATGTTACTATGTGCTACTGTAAATGCTCTTCTTAAGTTGTGTTAAGGTTATTTTGTTTAACCAAAAACGCACAGAAAAAAATATATATAAAAAAACAATAATACCTATTGTAAATTTAATAAAGTGTTAAACCATAACATTGATATTTCCAACATTCATAGACTTTACTTGTTAGTTAGAGAGTAAGCTTAACATGTTTCAAAATATTTGTTCTCGATTTATATATATTACATGGCCTGTGGTAGTGGCCGTGTAGTTATGGTTAAGTAGATCAACCCATATGAAGAGCACTTTTTGGGCGGGTTATACGTTTGACCCAACTGAGCGTAGTCTCACCAAACTTTAACACCCTCAGATTCATTCTGCAAGCTTTGGTGAGGTTTTGTCTAGGGGGCAAAGTTATAATGCGGATCTCTACATTTGTGATTTTCCTATTAGACGCAATGGAAAAAAAAGATTTTTCTCATGCCTACAGCCCTAACCGCTGGATAGATTTTCACCAAATTTCCGGCAGGAGCGGCGGCTTCGTCCTGGTAGTGTGCTTTTGTAAATTTGACATAAAGCCGTACAGACGTTTTTTTTAAAACGCCCAAAAACAAGTTAAAATAAAATTAGTGATATCTGGGTTCAGTCCACAGGCTCACTTCCTTATTTGCTCAGTTTACAGGTATCCCGGCAAATCAGGGGTCGACGTGATGTTCACAGACATCGGACATGCCCGCTGATTGACTAGTGAAAAATGTGAGGTGTGTCAAAACTTTTGAAACAACGCTATGTTGGATTCGGAGAGCGTGGTGGGGAAAAAGTCTGAAAAACAGTCTGGAAAACACATTTTGGCTTTTCTAGTGGCCGAAAGAGGGCATGGAAAGGGTGGGGAAGTGGAATGAAGATGATATGGGGCTGTTTGTGTAGGTGGAAAAGGGGCATGCAGGTGCTGCGCGGTCCGCTGTCAATTCTGATGTCCGCGGACATCATTTCAATGACAGGGGGTTAAGAGCGAGTTTTGTTATGTACTTGGTGTATGGTTTAATTATATTGTGGTGGTTGTGGCCAGTAATATGTAATATGTGCATAGTAGTTATAGGTACTGTACGGGGAGTATAACAAGTATGTGGCATTTATGTTTGTAGTACAATTGAGAATATGTATTTGTTTACACTTGGCACGGTTACTTAGTTGTATACAGTAGTGAAGCTGCAATCTCTGGTTTGTTTTCTTGAAAAAAAGCAGTATAATTTATTAAGCAGGATTTACATATATATTTACTTTTTTGACCCTCATAAACAGTACATTATATGTACTATGTTTGGTACAACATTAGTGTGTGCTAAGCTATTCTATTGACTTGAATAATTATCGGGGAAAAATTGGATTAAAAAGAAAACGACTACAACTATGCCAGTATAAGTGTGATACTATGTTTGTTTGAAGTGTGTTGTTGTTAAGGGAATGTTTAAAGTAGTTAGATACCTGTTGGCGTATTCTAACTACATTAGACTTCAGAAGGACTCTCTGTGTTCTGCAGCCCCTAGGTTGGGGCTACCAGCAACCAAAAGCAGCTGGAATCTTGTTCTACCTACTCAAGATATTTTCCAGCCAGATGAATCACACTCGCTACCTTTGTGCTGCCACTGAACTTTTTGGCACTTGCTGCCACTGTAGTTTTTGGCACTTCAAGCAAACGGTGACCCATTGAAGTGGACCGTCTCATCTTGACCTGATTGAGGGCTTGCTTTGCCATCATGGGAGCAACTCACTTGAGTGCCAACTGAACTTCTGGAAGCCACCAAATGTGCATGTCTCAAATGCTGATTCGACCCAGCAGAGTCATTGTCCCCTCTGCCGACTTGACTGCTCCCCTAACTGATTTGCATCATCATGATTGCTCACTCAACCCATCAGGAGCATGCATCTTCAAATTGATGCGACGCTGATAGCCAGTGGGACTACAACATCTCCAACATCTTGATGCTGGCATGACTATTTCAAAACTGAGCTCCAAAGACATATCTAAGGGTACTTTGAAGAGTCGATGAGCACTGGTCCATTTTTGGGACCACAGTGGCTTTCAGGCCCTCATTTTCAACCTTTTTCTTTAAAAACATAATCTTTAACATTGACCTTGTTGCCTTATTGTATTGCCGGAACACCCTTGCCACCTACCGATAGCATCCTTCCACAAGAGTCTGCATTCTCTGTGTTGCCTTACAGGGTGTTTTTTCTAGTTTTAGTAATTGCTTGCATTTTATTGTGTGATTAAATGTGTATAAGACCTTTACTGCACTTTATTTTGTTTTGGAACAATTGTACTTACGTTACTTGGGTTGGTATTGTTATCAGCTTTCACCCCTCTTAAAGATATTGCCTGCCCATGGCCTATGATACCCAAAGAGATGAAGGAGGTATACCTTTGAGGCTGTCCCTGTTTCACTTTGATGATTTGGATCATGGCTGGTTATGCTGTAGTGTGGGAATCTAGGATAGAGTAGGTTCTCAGTGCCAGGAGGGAATTGCATATTCGCTAATGGCGTTGATGTGGCTACAAAGTTTGGAGCCTATGATAAGGTCAGTTGAGGAACAATTGGTAATAGCAGCATTCACTCAGGCAATTATTTTGCATTCAGGGTTCTTGCATTAGTGATTTTTACTAATGTGCACATGTTTGATTGCAGTGTGTTTACAAAATCCTCCCCTTAAGAAGGCGGGTTTTGAATGAATCTTATGCCAAAACGGCCCAGGAAGAAGCTCTGCTAATCTCTTCGATTTTCAAAGGATTTAGGAGTACTTTTGTAGTGTGTGAACATTGGGTTGGGACGTAGGCATTGTGAAGTAGAACACAGACCCTGGTCATTCTTATAGAGGTTAGGATGGTGTGTGCTGTTGGTAGTAATTATGAAGTCAGTCTACCCTAGACCCTTTCCTAGCACTGCTCTCGAGATTAATACTTCAAAAGGAGTTTAATATTGCATTTTAATTTGTGTTTGTGTGTGGACATTACTAATTTAACTATGTGATGTATGTATATTGTTTGTATTGTCTGTATGTTATTACTTTAATACTTTGTACTCATTGCATACTTTCTGCACTTAATGAACAAGCACTTTTTGACACCTTAATTGTTGATGTATGACTGGAGTATGTTCCATATGCATCTGAATTTGTATCAGATCAGAGGTCACGTGTAGATGATGTTCGTTTAGGGACGTAGCTAGCCACATTAATTGGGCCAAGGTGAGTGCATTTTGTACAATAATACAATAATTGAATTACACATTGAATACGGTGTGGTATAGTGCTGGGCTGAATAGATAATGAGTTCAATTCATAACTAATTACTGTATACAAGTGTGTCTATGTCAGGAGCCTGCTTGCTATTATATTAGTGTGGGAATGAGTGGGCAGTTTAACCACTTCACATCCCTGTACCCCTGCAGAGCAGTAGTCTATTTTGAGTGTGCATTTGTGGTGTTATCTTATACACTGGGAAGGTAGATTCCCTCAGGTTGATTATAACATGAGTGGACTTCTGTTGGTTGAGGCGTAAATGCCAGTCGTGTGGTTTTAGTTAAGTAGCCAGGTTTTTAGATATTTTCCAAAGGGTGGTCTTCCTCCGGGACGAGGTGTTTGGACATAGCATTCTAGAGTCATTTGGAGATGAAGGACAAGAAGGCTTGTCTGTAGCATTTCTGTTTTACGGTCCAAATTGCTACTAGGGATCACTTGTTGGATCAAAATGCTCTTGATGGTTGGTAGTGAATGAATTCACTTGTGATGTTTCTGGGCCCTTGCTGTAGAGGGCTTGGTGGACAAAGTGACCTATTTTTAAGTGAATCCTCTGTTTGATTAGAAGCCGAAGATGTGTTCAGAGGGCTGGAGTGATTTGTTTGTAACTTTCAAAACCCCAGCTATGTATAGCTCTCACATTTTGTAATCTGTAGGTAGCCGAGAAGGTAATATAGGATCCAAGTAAAAGCTGTTGAAGTGATTGAGTCTTGACAGTATTAGTGTGATCACTGACGTTGTTCTATATGTGATGGATAGATTGAACACAATGTGTTGGCATGTTCTGAGTTCAAAACACAGCTCCTTAAGATCCCATTTCGCAGGCCCACGCGATTCACATTCGATTTGGTTGTGTGGTGTCCGATAGTATCATTTCTGATTTGGTTTGGTTAAGTTTCAATCTGTTTGTCATCATCCAGGAGAAACGTGTACAAAGCAGGCCCTTAGAGATCTAGATTGGTATAAAGTGAAAGACTGTGTGCCAATATCAATGCACTGGTAAAGAGTATAGTTCCGCTAACATATATTGTTATCAATGTTATTTCACAAATACTCCATTAATTGATGGTTAGTGAATTTATTAGTTGTATAATTGCACAGATCATTGTAATAATATAATAGAGAATGCCTACCACATAACCCAAGTGCCCATACCTGCCTGGACATACCCCGTGTTATTTGGTATAAAGTGATGTGTACATTTGTAGATGATTCAAGTATTGCCTACGTAGTTGAAGCATTTGAGGCACGATGTGTTAATAAGTTCCAGGAGCTGGGTAACGTAAATGTTGAATAGGAGATGCAAAAAACTGGATCTGTGGGACACTACACATCTGGTTTGAGGGGATGGTACAGGAACGAGGACATGTGTGTTGTTTCAATACTCTTGGTCAGAAATAAAGTAATCCAGTGCAGAGTGATCGTTTCAATCTGATGCCATCTAATTGATTTAGTAGGATCTCATGGCTGATAGCGCTGGAAGTGTGCAACAGGATGACTGCACCAGATGAGTTGGCCTTAGCGTTGTATTGTTTTATGTTTGAATATAGTATAGCTTGAATTCCTCCCATTGGTCTAACTTCATGATATGACTAGTATAGGAGGTTGTTGCATTGTTAGCATATTTCTAGCTGCTGGTATACAAACTTCTCAAGGATTTTAGTGGTGAACAATGTGGTGGAGATTGGTTCACAGTTTACTGGTCCTTTAGGGACCATCTGTGGTTTTTCTGAGCAGTGGCTTGGTGAAGGCAGTTTTGAAGGTGTGCGGGATGACATCTTATTAAATGGAGGCACTGAGGGAGCAGGCAAGCCTGGGTTGCTTAGCAATATATGCAGTATTACTTTTATGCATTGGTAAAACACATTTCTTCCACAGGTCTTCCAGTGAGTCTGCTGGGTCACTAGCTTTGACCATGGTAAGTGAGTCCTTGGTA
Organism: Ambystoma mexicanum; assembly: GCF_040938575.1. Lineage (NCBI taxonomy): Eukaryota > Metazoa > Chordata > Amphibia > Caudata > Ambystomatidae > Ambystoma > Ambystoma mexicanum. The sequence goes on from NC_090941.1 coordinate 83,711,457, forward strand.
GAGAAGAGATGAACGTGTTCAGTGATGGATTAGTTGGGTTCTTTGGTTCTGTTTCAATTGCACATGTTGGTGGAGTTGCTCCTTTTCTGGCCAAATTGTCCTGGGTCTGTGGATTTGGGTTGCTGAAGTGTGTTGCAATGCAGCCACAGAGATCTTGAAAAGGTGTTGGCACTGTGTTACAGGGTGTAGAGTGTTTGAACGTGCTGATAATTTTGAAGACTTCCTTCTGGTTATATTGTTTTGACACTATTCGGTGCGTATAATGAGGGTTTGTTGCTTTGATTGTTCGCACTAGTTTCAACTGGAGTTCCTGATGGTAAGCCAATTTGTTTTTTGGAAGGTCATTTCCTCTTCAAAATTATTTTTTGAGCTTCCAGTTTTCTTTTTTGGGGAGATGACGTTTGGGGGTAAAACATTATTTTGGGAGATTTTGCAGGTGTTCATAGTAGCTATGAAGTCGAGGTTGTTGGTGAGTAAACCATGGATGTCATTAAGTAGATCATCCAGCGTTTTCATCTGGTTTCTGATTTTGTGCTGGGGTTTGGCTGCAACAGGTTTTTTTAGGAGGATGTCCTGCTAGGCCTCCTTTCAGGGCCCGACAATGCAGATTTAGCTTGGAGATGAGTTTGTTTCTAAATATTTACCAGGGCATCCCTTCCCTTTCTTTGCTGTTGCTTTCAGAGTTCATTTCTGCGTTACCATTGGTGCCATGTGCATTCCATAGGCATGCATTGAAAGACAACTGTGACCCAGGGGGAGAACAGTGGGAAGAAGACTAGAGGCTGACAAATAAGTCCTAATAAATGTCCTAGTTCCACGCTGACAGGAGTTTGACAGATTCCTGCCAGCATTTCCAAACCTCCCATAGCAATGATCCTTTCAAGAATGGGTATTTATATATCTTTTAACATTGGTGCCTTAAAACAGGTGAGGAAAGGCAAAACAATTGAGATGGATCTTGCCTCGCAGCCCCCTATGTGTGTTTAGTAGGCCATTGCATATGCTGATGTCCCTGGGGCCAGATTACAGAAACTTTGCACCAGTGCAAGTGCAGAAAATTGCACAGTATTAGCACTAGGGCAACACTTGCCATATTTATAAAAACACTGGGACATACTAGAAAACTATTCCACCATGATAAGTGTAGTTTGGCATGGTATAAGCACTAGGGCACAAATTTCCATAGGGCAATAGGTTTGCCCCCCTGTCTACCATCCGCAGACTAGACTGACACAGCATAACTAGAAACTGGGATACCGTATTCTGCGTATGTTTTTCTAAAAAGACTAAGCTTGAAATGTAACTGAATGTTCACATGTGACTAACTCTACAAGCATGTAATGATACTATACCTGTAACTGTAACTCTACTGTATAACCAAGACTCTAGTATGTAACTGTGTAACTGTATTCCTAAATTAAAGTAATGCAATTGTATTCTTAAATTCAAGGGCCCAGATAACTGAGGGTTAGGCACGCTATATAAATGTAATAAATACATAAATACATTTACAATACGTTTTTTCACCAGGGCAAAGTTTGCACTAGTGCTAATTCCATATTAGCACTAAAGCAAATTTTACCCTGTTGCAATAATGCAGTGAAAATGTATCTTTTTTGCCAAAGGGCAATTTTTGCCCTGGTGCTGATACCACGCCAAACTGCACTTGTCATGGTGCAATAGTTTTCTAATATATCCCATTGTTTTTAAAAATAGGGCAAACTTTGCCTTAATGCCAATACCATGCAACTTTGCACTTGCACTGTTGCAAAGTTTCTGTAATCTGACCCCAGAACGTCCCTTGACACTTGCATGGAGGGGCTGGATGCGGGTCTGCTTTTTTGTGTGGTCAGTCTTTCCTCCATCAAATCAAGCCCTCCCTTTGAATCCGAGGACTAGTCGGCGGGGGGTTGCGCCCGCAATTAGCGGCACTTTGTTCTATTCATTGCGGCCAGAGCGCGCCGCCATTTTGCGCTTTTAATTCTCGTCACGATCCAGGCTGGGTTTATACGAGCCCATTTCAATTTTATATCTAAACAAAACGCAACCGTGGCATCGTAACAGTGTGAAACAAAATAGAAGTTATTTTCCCCTTAGTTCATCCTATTTCTTTAGCTAACAGAATACATAACAGATCAATAACGCTGATGATTCTGGAAAAAATGCGATAACATCTATTTGCTTCAGCTGAAAGAACAGTAATGCGCCTCGGTGGATGTTCTGCCCGGGAGATAATGAGATGAGATATGATGAAAAGCGGCGTGTTGAATTATTTTCCTTAAAGATTATGCTACCGCGGCCGCCATGCAGGTTCGTTCCCTTTGCTGAAAAATTAACATGACGGGTATTGTGCTTTTTTGGGGGGGGATTTTTGTGAGCACAGGAACCAATTTTAATAACGGTCGCTGCTTGGATGCCAGGGCCTATTATCTGGCAACGAAACACGGAATAACACGGGCTTTTCATCCGCGGATTGCCATCCGCGGCGTGGGTATTTCACATTCTGCCTCTTTCCATTAGTAGTAGATTCCCTTTTGTACCTGAGAGGGGCTATCCATGACTGGCACTTCTTTGCAAATGCCTGCAGACAACTGATTCGTTATTAAGAATCACTGCCATAAAGTATACTGGATTAGCCTCGGCCCACGCTGTTCAATAGCCTCAGCCGCGCTGCGTTTCACCGAGACATTTTAATAAGGGGTGGCGTATTGAGCGTAGCGTGTTTCGGTGCACAGCGTGCCCCAGTGTCTCCGCTAGTGGGCAGCAATGTGCTTTTTATGCTCACTCTGGGACGTGGGACATTAAATGGGTTCAAGCTGCTCCTCTGAAAGGCTGACGTGGCTCACACCCGCATTGCTGCCTGTTGCAGATGGTCTGCCCTGCTGGATCAGTGACTATTTTGTAAAGCAGGTCTATTCACAGCAATGAAGGTAGATCAGCTGTGTGTGTTGATGTGTGAAGTCGCCCTGCCCTGGCTCTGCTTTATGGACTATTACTGGAATGTGCACAGCGCAGCTTATCAGAACTTTTGTTCGTCTCTTGGCACTCATTATGAGTACGGCAGTGCTGGAAAAAAATTGTAATGTAGTGGTAGCTCTGTTACCACTGCATTACCACCGCATAGGGTGACCAGCAGGGACGTCATTTCACCAAAATGCCCAGGGTAGCGGAAGTGACATCACACAACTCTTGACCCCTAATGACGTCACAAGAAGTGATGTCATTTGACCCCACCCCGAAGTGATATCGCGGGAAGCGATGGAACACAACCTTTCCTCTGTTGACAAAACAGGAAGTGACATCCCATAGCATTGGACACTACGAAAAATATGGTTACGATATCACTATAATGTGATGTACATTTCATGCAAGACTGGATCGCCATATGTAGCGTTAAGATCAGTGTGTACAGGCTCATATTATCAAATTACTGTGAATGCAAGCAGACGTCCATGACCAAATGATAATGATGTGTTATTATATAGCATTTCTGTTTAAGCGCTTTATATAGAAAAAAATATACACCCGGTATCATCCTACCTGGTACTCATTTATCGACCTCAGAAGGATGAAAGACTGAGTTGAGGCGTTTAAGAACAGACTAAATCAGTGACTCACCCCCTGAAGTGTGCCTGAAATAAACCTTTAATGAGTCTATCAATTATTGTATAGAATTCCAGAAAGACATATTATTTGGTATTCCTATTCTTTCTTATTTAGGGTCAGTGCTGAAAGTGTTAATCTTGTGGCACTTCTGTTCTTATTTTTCTTATTTTTTTTTTAAAGGGCCAGAACAAGAAAGCCAGCCACTCCAGGAGCGTGCATTACAAAAAACGAAAAAACGTTTTTTTGTTTTTTTTTACAGAGGTCGCAAGGGAGACCTCAGAGGTCGCAGTTGCGACCCCTGGTGACTCCTAACTGACATCCTTGGTGACCAGACGTCCTGGTTTTCCCGGTACAGTCCGGGGAAATCACCCGGGGTCCCGGGAGTTTTTTCATTTTAGAAACCCCGGTGGTTTGCAGGGTTGGGTGGCTACGGCAATTAAAATTATATTTTTTTACACAACACTTTCAGATTTTTTAAGTTGGAGCAGTGGCTGGAACCCCCAACCTTTCAGGTACAAGTCACACACTTACTGACTGTGCCACAGAGACTGGCTTAGAAACAAGTGTACAGAAAGCCATGTTATATCAATTAGGGCAAACGCTTGTTTTGAATTAACATGCCTAGATTCACAAACAAAACTGCACAAATTAGATCATATACAGTTTAAAGAAAGGAGAAGTGCTGGAAATATGATTGGGTGGTAGTTGTGGGGGCGTATCGGGGGGAGGGGCGGTAATTGGTGGGCTGCAATGGGGTGGTCCTTCTTTTATGTTGTTGGTCGTCCCGGTTTTTCGTTTTGGAAATCTGGTCACCCTGCCACCGCATTACTGCACCGCTGTACTACAGCTTTGGTGGTTAGGTTGAGGATTTTGCCCCAGCAAAATGCTAGAGGTAATTCCAATACCTTACGGGCAAAAACCAGCAAAATCTGCAGAATTACAGCCAGCCAAATTGGCGATGCTGGTAGTTTCACCAAAACCCCCATGGAGTCTTATGGAGTGGTGTCGCCAGGAATCAAATTTAGGAGGGGCGCAGAGGGGACAACAGACAAAAGTTGGGGGGCAACACAAAAGTAGGGGGGCGCCTATAAAAGGGCAATGTGTGACGTCAGAAGCACTCCTGCAGAGAATCTTTTGTGAACACCAACTACCACACCTCACTGCACCTCCCATCCCATCAGAATGTAAGCACTAAACCATTAAGTCACTAATGACCCATCATTAGCAGGGAACTTAACAGCTCTTCATTGTTGTGTGGCAGCATTGATTTTGGCCCTGTGTGTGTACTGTGGCCCTGTGTGTGTACTGACCCAGCACTGTAGACAGAACAGAGAAAGTAGCAGAGCTGAGGTGCGGGGCAAACGGGGGCCCCAGGATTTCAGAGGAGGGGCCCAGGCCCCCCCTAACTCCCCTAGCAACGCCACTGATCCTATAGATGGCAAACAAATGGGGACTTACACCGCTTACCACCAAATGTGAAGTTTACCACCAAAATATTGCCAAACTTGTAATGAGATCAGTTCTTCAATAGAAGGTGAGGTTTTTTCTGCCATGGGGGACTTAGCTACTTTTCTTCTGCTCTGTGAATAGTGATACATTTTGAAATGCAAGCAAGAGTTTCTTCCTGTTCTGTTGTGCTGGGGTGGGATGAAAGTGAATAGCGGTGAGTGTGTGAATGGGGTTTGTTGAAGTGGCTGGACAGTGCTGTGCATATGATTGGCGGTTGATATATGTAGTATTAAATGGAAAGATGGTGAGTGATGCTTAATTAATTCTCGTGCCTCTTTAGAGATATGAGGATTGATTGCACTGGCAAGGCATGTGTGGGAGAAACAAGTCACCTGAGGTGTTTCCATGTTTATTTTTGATAAGGGATCTCATTTTATGGTGTGAGAAAACAATACAAAAAATATTATTTTCTTCCTTTTTGCTTAGATATTTACAATCTGGTACATTTTTAATTGCCTAGGGGCTTGGGTTGGGTGTGATATCCTGGTGTGAAGTGATGTGTGTTGTGGTTAGCTACCTAAATGGGCAATACCCAAAAGTCATTTGGCCCTCATTACAAGTATGGCAGAACAGAAATAAGGGTGTGGGTAGCAACATACCGGCACCCTTTCTGAACCTCCATACTATAACCATGCCAGTAGGGGACACAGATCCCCTAGCAGGCCTGACCTGCCACGATTTCAGGCCCCTACCTGCCAGAGACGTTTTTATGGGAGGGCAAAAGCGGCACTTGCCCAGGGCCCCCACCCTGGAGGGGGGCCCACAAAGCTGCCTGATCTGGAAAAGTAAGATTCATTGTTCACCAGTCCTAAAGAGCACACATCAGGATATTTTATGGGGTGCTGGTGAGGGTCTAAACCCATTTCCTTTCTGTTTTGACAAGTGCATTCTGCCTTGATCAATTCATCATGTATTGCTTTCTGTGTTCACTGTGTAGTATTCTTTCCTTCCTGTGGGAATTATGTTGATCATGTGCAATAGGCAACGGTGAAATGCATATTGACAAATTGAGTGCCACAATGATTCAGAAGTTAGCTCAGTGTGTGAAGCACCCCTTACAGAGATATGTGTTCATAAGCAAAATTAGAAAATCACATTCCAGCAAGGCTGGCCGAGCCTTTCCTATGTCTGAAGTTTATAAACCTGCCTGCATATGTACTTGGTTTTGCAGAACAACATCTGCTATTATCAGCAATGTACCCACACGAGATAGGGGTTTCGATAAAAATTAACATATCTTCCACATGGTGAAGGTCTAGAAATTGGTTTGTTCAGATGGTATGTTGTAAAACCAAGGCAATCGCCTCCAACAATGGCATAAACTGTTAGTCCTAGAGGTGAATAAGTATACAAATTCAAGACTATGGAACAAAAGGATTCATGCTTGTATCCTGGATTTGCCAGCAGTCGATACAGTGATCCTAGTCAAATCATCTAATAAATATTACATTACTGTGCTGTCTTCTGTGAGGTTTGCCTTCTCGCATGCTGGTGGCATTGTTTAATCCATTACTTGAACTTTCTTCTTATGCAGACCATTTGGGTGGAAGGGGTGGTAGACAGAAGAGAGCGGACCAGATGTTGCACGCCTCGGGAAAGCATATTTTAAGGTCTGCTCGTTTGACACAAAAAATGGTTTGCTTCTTGATAAAAGTCGAAGGTTTTATGCACGTTTATAAATGAAAATGTCACAAGCCATTGTTTTGGAAATATTTTAAGCTTTAAATTACAAAAGACAAACCCAGATTAAATTTGTTAACCACATCGATTGGTATGCTGGTACTAATATACTTCCCTTGATGATGGAGAGTTTGAAGCTATAACCATTCCCATTTAACATGACACCCTTCTATAATATTTTGATAAAAAATTGTCATGTTTGGTAATCGGATTTGTGTACTTTCCAAGTCCGTTTTTATAAAAAGATATTGTTTATTTCATGTTAAGAACTGGAAAAGAAAGGGCATCTCATTTAATCTTGTATTGCCTAACCTCTCAATATTGCCACTCCCTAAACCTTTCAAAATTGTCATTCGTTCAGAGTTATTTCCTTCTCATGGTATGATCTTCATACAATACTTATTCATGGTTTCACTGGCTATAGGGTTGCCTCCACTGTAATAGTGAGCACATTTATATCACACACCACAGGCATTTGTTCCTTTGATACCTAATGTCAACAATATTTGAAAACCATATCCCACTTCTAATCTCACTCTGTCTGGGTAAAGACACCTTCCTGGTAGCTTCTAATCTGCATCCACTATCCATGCTACACGTAGCTTTCTTTTCCTTCCAGTTGGTCTGCTCTATTCATGCATGAGCGCTTTTGCTTTCTGTGAGGCAACACATGCGAGTTCTCTGTCTATTATGGGTTACATGCACCTTTTACATATGGTCCTGCATTAATACTACAGGCTGCTGTTCATAAAAATTATCCTGTGTGTGCTAGAACAGTAACCTCTTTGTAGACTGCTAATGTTGGTCTTCAAATGTTACTTGTTTATCATTCTGATTAGAGCAAGAATGAAGAGGGTAAGGGAACTTAAAGGGAGTAAACGTGCTTATTGCACAGTGAGACTGCATATCAACCTATAGGTTGTGAGCGCGATGGGTGGAGTGCGGGGGGCGCGAACAGTATTCTTGATCCCTTAATTCCTTTGGTTTGGTGGAGGGGGGCCCCAAAGCTGCCCGTGCCCAGGGCCCCAAAGGTGCTTAAGATGGCCCTGCTACCTGCATAGTTGTCACAGAAGCACCATTTGCAACTGTGCCAGTGGGGTTAATATGAGGTGGCAGTACTGTTGTTATAGGGTTGGCGGCAACCCGCCGGTAGCACTGGCGGGTTACCGGCAACCTCGTAATGAGGCCCATTGTAGCTTATTTTGAATGTTTATAGTGCATAGGAATTGTCTGATTTCACTAGGATTAAATGGGAAGGAGGCGCATATCCTATTGATGGTCTGTCCCTGTTGAGAGATGTTATCCCAGGAACACATTGATATGTGTTGTTGCAGGTAGAATTGAACAAGTAATACCAGAAAGGAATTTATGCATATTGCCAATGTTTGGAATCTGAAAATGTCTGATTTCACTGTTATCAGGTGGCAAATCTAGTGCATGTGCTGTTGCTGAATGTTTCATGCTGAGAGAGGTTATCCTATGATGTGATGATGTTTGGTGTCCACAGAGTGGTTGCCACAAGGTCACAGTTGTGCTCATACTTTCAGTAATCCACCCAGTATCATGTGAGATACCGACATGGCTATTATTTCCTCCCAGTTTCTCATACGTTTCTGAAAGATTGGGTGATACTCGTGTATTCAAAATCACGTGGGCATGGTGTTCCAAAGGTAATTGGTCTAAACAGCATATGAGGCTCCTCCTTGGTGCTTCCTGCTGTGTGGTCTGGCCATAAGTTTGGATTGCTGGATCACAACTTAATGTCTGTGACAAATGGGGTATGCCTCTTACTGTCTACTTCTTTTCCCCTGTCGCAGAAGACTTGCTGGTTGGGCAACGAAGAGGAGCTCATGTTTGTCAAATGAGTAATTTGGTGGCAGGGAACTGTTACGTGTTGACATACATGTGGGCCTCTCCTTCACCATCAAATTTTTATCACTTGCAGGGCAAAGTGAAAAAGTGCAGGGTAAAAGGCAGGATATAAGTGTGTATGATGCCATTTGCCCTGTACTTTTGAATGCTGTCCAAAGTGAGTAAAAGTGCAAGGCAGCGCTAACTTTTAATTGTGAGCGCTGCTTCCCATGCTCGCATCTATCCATACAACTCATATGCACAGGATGAGGAACAGGGAAACAAAGTAATAATCCCTTTTGAGATGATTGTGAAGACATGTTAACTACTTCGAAAGATGTATGTCTAAATAATGTAACAACTGCCAGACCAGTTATCTGCACAATACTGATTCCAAGGCTGGATGATTTTTAAAGATAGACACATGCAGAGCTTTCCATTAACCCTTACACCAGAGAGAAGTATAAAGTCATTTACCAGGCGTATTCGCATACATTATATTCTCAAAGGAAATCAAAGCTGCCCTTTGATGAACTTTTAAACAAAATATGATCTGCAGGTCTCAGACTATTGGAAAATCTTGATACTGATGTAGATATTATCTCGGATGGACTAGAGTTAGAAGTGGAAAGGAGAAAGCACTCTCTGAACAAAAGGACAGTAACCCTATCATAGGCTCACTGTCACGCGTCCCGGGAGCTGGAAGCTTTGGAGCCGCTGGAAAGGCAGACTCCATTAAGGTTGCCGTTAGGTTTTGCAACGTTTTTCTGGATGCGGTCTAGTCTTTCCATACAACATGGCCGCGGCCGAGAACTCTTATTCAGAGAGTTTTGCGGCAGCCAGCTTGTTGCAACTCATACGGTTTGTACTCTGCTTCGCTGCGCATGCTTTCTTGTCATTTACATTGGCAGTGCTCTGCCCGCCCTATCTCTGTCCTCTCCTTTCTCTTCATTCCTCTATATTTGGCTTGCATGGTCTACACGGTAGCGCCTTTCTTGCTCTCTCTTTCTCTCGTTCCCTTTGTTCATTCCTCCCTCAGCCTTTTCTTATCTTTCGATTCTTCTTCACTTTCTTATCCTTTCTTCGTTCGCTGACTCGCTCTCCCCGGTCAGTTCATTTTTGTATTGGTTTTCCAGTTCTGCCCTCCCCAGATCCTCTGCTTTCTTTCCATTTGTGCTTCCTGCTTTCAGGACGCTTGCTCTTTCCTTTCCGTCCATCGGACCATTTTCCCTTACCTGCAATCTCCAACATCCGATTGTACCAGCTGGTTCCCTCTGGAATCCAGGGTCCACCTTCAGCAGAAATTGCCTCAGCTTCCAGTGATTTTCTTCTGAACCAGTCATATCTTTCCTCTGGCCTTGGAACCAACACATCAAAGACTGTGAGAAGACAACAACGCTTACCTGCAAACAAACAATCTCTCCATGTTTTTTTTTTATGCCCAGGGCTTTATCCCCTTATCCGCCTGTCCCAGAAGCAAAGTCCCTCTTCTGCCAAAAAGACAGCTAAGGTGGCTTCCTTTCGTGACAGACCTTACCTTTACCTGCAAAAAAAAGAAGAGGGATTCCACAAAGAAGAAGGAAAAAGAAGCCGTCACCAGATCCCCAGCATTTCAGGTGAGGAGGAGGAATTTCGAGGTTCAAAACTTGAAGACAGAGAATGTGGTTCTTAGACAGCTGGTGACAGCTTGCAAACTTCAGCCCACAGATTTACCTCCCATGGCGGTTGTTTCTGGCAAATTCAATGGTTCACCTAAGAGTGTTAAAGAATTCATTGAGGCTTGTGGAGTGCATTTCACTTTCAGTTCTAGCACATTTGCTACAGACCACACCAAGATAGGATTTATGATAATCCATATGACCGGTAACGCCCTAGCCTGGGCTACCCCTTTAGTCACACAAGCCAATACGATCCTCCAAGACTATAGAGCCTTTCTCAACCTATTGTGACAAACCTTCCAAAGACCCGAAACTTCCTTTGTTGCATGTGAAGATCTTTTGGATATTCGACAGGGGTCAATGGACTTGTTGACCTACATCACAACCTTTAAACAATTGGCAGCTGATGCAGGCTGGCCAGAACCGGCCCAATACTCGGTCTTCCGCAGAGGTCTCAAGGAAGAGCTGAAGGACGAGCTGGCCAGGATTCCCAGACCACCTACTCTACCTGAACTTCTCTCAGTCGTACTTCAGATCGAATTCTGCATGGCAGAACGGCGTTCTGAAAGAAGAAAGATGCAGGGCCCATTGTACCCCGAGCCTCGTGCCCCTCCTTCCTCACCTGCTCCATGTCCTTCCAAAGACAAGGAAGAGGCAATGCACATTGGAACAGCCTGGGCTCCTCTTACTCTGGAAGAAAGACAGAGGAGGAGAGAGGGAAACCTCTGTATGTACTGTGGATCTAGCACACACCTATTGAGGGAATGCCCAGAGGTACCTCCCAGGTGTCAGGGAAACGAGCGTCCTTGGTATTAACAGGGACAAACTACCGAGGTGCTAAGTTGAGTCCCTACACTACATTGTCTGTTTCTACTCCTACTGGCACTGAAGACACTCATCTCATGGTGATCTCCGTTCAGCTACAGGTCCATGAAAGAAAGATTGAGACCTTGGCATTGTTAGACTGTGGGGCAGCTGGAAACTTTATGGATACCCTGTGGGCCGAGAAACAAGCCTTGAAGTGAATCGAAAGGAAAGAGGACCAGAAGCTGGAAGGGGTAGACGGGGAACCACTGAGCTCTGGCCTCATCACTCATTCTACTGAAGAACTGACAATAACCATAATGCAACATATGGAAAGGCTGACATTGGATATCATCAGAGCTGTTCATTTTCCGGTCATTCTAGGTATCCCTTGGCTCACACGACACAACCCCACCATAAACTGGTCTGATAAACTACTTAGTTTTAATTCCTCTTTTTGCCGCAGGAATTGTCTCTCCGGAACCAACATTGACATAGTACAGGCTCAAACCAGCACTGAACAACGTTCTATCCACTGCATACCAAGTTATCTCAAGGAGTTTCAACAGGTTTTTTCTGAGACCATTCCAATTGACCTTCCATCTCACTGTCCGGAGGACTGCGCTATAGACTTGACTCCAGGGGCATTGGTTCCTTTTGGGCGGATGTACTCTCTGTCCATCACCGAAAGAGAGGCTTTGCGGACATATTTGGATGCCAACCTTACAAATGGCCTTCTTAGACCTTCAGGATCCCCGGCAGGAGCTTCTCTATTCTTCATTCCCAAGCGCGATTGTAAGGAACTAAGACCATGTATCGACTTTCGTGGCCTGAACAAGGTGACCATCCCGGATATGTATCTGATGCCTTTGAACACAAATTTCATTAAAGCTGTCCAAGGAGCTACAGTATTTACCACACTCGATTTATGGAACTCATTCCATCTTCTACGAATCAAGGCCAGGGATGAATGGAAAATGGCGATTCGTGCCCCATTCGGCCATTTTGAATATCAAGTCATGCCATTTGGGTTAGTAACCGCTCCATCTATATTATAACAGTTCATGGACAGGCTTTTTTCTGACTTACTTTGCCTTACCACCATTGTCTACCTCAACGACATACAAGTGTATTCCAGAGACAAAGATGAACACCCCAAACATGTTCATGCAGTTTTGGCAAGACTCCAGAACAATCACTTGTTAGTGAAACCTGAGAAGTGCGTTTTTGCTGCGACTACCATCCCTTATTTAGGATTTATCTTGTCCGAAGAGGGTATTACGATGGACCCCGCAAGATCTCAGCGATCATGGGTTGCCCTACCCCTACCTCTGTAAAAGAAGTACAACAGTTACTGAACTTTTACCAACGATTCATTCCGGAGTTCTCTCAAGTAGTCCTACCCATCACCTCTCTTCTCAAGAAATCCTCAGTCCCTTTTCAGTGGACAGCTTCAGTCAACTGATCATCGTTTTTGTTCAACATCCATCTTGCGCTCAGCAGACCAACACAAGCCCTTCATTCTTGAGACAGATGCTTCCTCTGCAGCCATAGGTGTGGCGCTTCTGCAACTTCATGAAGGCGTGGAACATCCGGTGTCTTATTACTCTAAGACACTTTCACCTAGCCAAAAGAATTACTCGGTCATCGAAAAAGAACTACTCACCATAACGAGTGCTTGCGAGGAATGGAGACATTTGTTACAAGGCGGAGAATATCCTTTTTTGATCTGCACTGACCAAAAAAAACCTTGTACTGCAACAGATGGAATGTGTAAACTCTCTACAAGCAAGATTGGCACATTTCTTTGCTCAGTACAACTTTACCATCACCTATCTTCCCTGGGTCAAAAAATGTTTTGGTAGATGCTCTTTCACGAAAGAACAAACAAGAAGTCAGAACCGAGAAGGAAAAACAGAAAATGTTCCCTATTAGGGAACTCCCGTCCCCTGCACACTAACTAGGGCTATATAGCCAAGTATTTAAGAATGGTTCAGTCTTCATTCTATTAGTTAAAGAATAGTTGTTTAGACATTGAATTTCTAGAATAAGATTTAAACATCACATAGTCTAGTCATTAAGCAAAGTGACAAAAACGTTTTCATTTTTCATTTATGTGCAGAAAAACACAACTTGTAACTTGATGTTTGATTGGTACATGATTTATTGTTCCAAATTAAGTTGCCCAACGTGTTTCAAGATAGATTCTCTTGTTCAGGGTCTGTATTTATGTAAGTCAAACTTTAAATCCTATTCCTTTTTCTTTAAGAAGTGGGTAGAAGAACGTTCTTCCCTCCATGGTATTGTCAGACCAATAATATTTATGTTCTCGTATTCTCCAGGATTATTAGGTTGGTAGTAGCTAAAAGGATAATGAAATGAAAGTGCTCTGTGGGGAGCTTCGGAATTTTCCACTTCTGGAGGGCCGTTCAAATGTCCCTGGTCTTGTCAACCGGAATAGCCATTTCAAGTGCTAAACCACTAGTTTAAGTTGTTATTCCTCTTCTGGTTACAGCATAGTTATAGCTCAGAGGGCTGGTGCAGCGCCGGATGCAACTTCATGAAGGCATGGAACATCCGGTGTCTTATTACTCTAAAACACTTTCACCTAGCCAAAAGAATTACTTGGTCATCCAAAAAGAACTACTCGCCATAAAGAGTGCTTGTGAGGAATGGAGACATTTGTTAAAAGGCGGAGAATATCCTTTTTTGATCTGCACTGACCACAAAAACCTCCAAGTACTGCTACAGATGCAATGTTTAAACTCTCGACAAGCAAGATTGGCACATTTCTTTGCTCAGTACAACTTTACCATCACCTATCTTCCTGGGACAAAAAATGTTTTGGTAAATGCTCTTTCATGAAAGAACAAACAAGAAGTCAGAACCAAGAAGGAACCCATGTTTCCAAATCTTAAGATTGTATCTACTGTATCCTCTTTTGTACAGGAGTTCAAAGAAGTGTTACAGAAGGAAGAAAACTCATCCATCCCTTTGGATCCGGCTCACTTGGAAGAAAGGGAAGGGCTACTAATCTACAAAAAGAGGTTATACCTGCATTCCGAAGAAGTCTGCAGGTCTGCCTTCCACTGGTATCATGATTCTTTGGTGGCAGGTCACAAAGGCCAGAGAGGTACCCTGGAGTTACTCAAACGGTCTTTCTATTGGCCCAAGATCGCTCAGGACACGGACCATTGCATCCAGACATATCCTATATGTATACACAGCTAGAGTCCCACTCAACAGCCTATAGGCATTCTGGAACAGAGTCCTATTCCCCAGGTCCTTGGTCCCACATTTCTACAGACTTTATAGTGGAGTTACCCAGGTTCCAGGGTTGTTCCTGCATAATGGTAACCATCGACTCATTCTCCAAATTGGCCCATTTCTCACAGTTGCCGGGTCTTCCTTCCAAATCTGCAATGGCTGATGTCTTTCTGAGGGATATTTTCCTGCTACACCGTCTACCTCTAAAGATTGTGTCTGACCGGGGTAGCCAATATACCTCCCATTTCTGGTCAGCCCTATGTGGTCGTTTGGGGATAGAGCAGGCTTTGTCTTCGGGGTTTCATCCACAAACCAATGGCCAGACAGAATGGTTAAACAGTACCTTGGAACAGTACCTTCGTTGTTTCATCAACAAACAACAAGATAACTGGGTTTCACTCCTACCCACCGCGGAATATGCCTACAATAACGCAGTCCATTACGCCCTGGGAATAAGCCCTTTCTTGGCTATCTACGGTTTCCATCCCAGGTCAGTGGGACCCTTACTACCTTCTCCAACCAATCTTCCTACTCTAGCGAATGTTTTCACTCAACTCAGAGAGGCTCATGCCCTAGCTCGCCTCAGTCTGCAAGATGCCCGGAAGGTTTACAAGAAGCAAGCGGATAAACATCAGAGTCAAATGCCAGATTGGACAGTTGGGTCTAAGGTATGGCTCGCTACCAGATACCTTCCTCGATGGGCTCATCCCACTAAACTGTCTCCAAAGTACATTGGACCTTTTGAGATTCTGGCACGCATCAATCCCGTTGCCTTCCGCTTGAAGTTACCCAAGGGGCTCGCCCGGATTCATCCAGCCTTTCACTCTTCGCTACTTAGGTCTTATATTGCAGGTACCAGGACACCTCCCGTTCTCTCCTATAGAACATCATCCCTATCTATACAGGATGAATACAAGGTGTCCCAGATTTGTGATTCAAGATTTCGCAAAGGAAGGCTGGAGTACCTGGTCAAGTGGAATGGATACCCAGATTCCGAGAATTCATGGGAGCCTGTTTCTTTTGTAAATGCCCCCTTATTGGTACACAGATTCCACAGAGGTCACACGGACAAGCCGGAGGGAGTTCGGTACAGGAAGGGGCATACTGTCACGCGCCCCGGGGGCTGGAAGCTTTGGAGATGCTGGAAAGGCGGACTCCATTTAGGTTGCCATTACATTTTGCAACGTTTTGCTGGATGCGGTCTAGTCTTTCCATCCACCATGGCCACCACCGAGAACTCTTATTCAGAGAGTTTTGCGGACGCCGCTGTGTTGAACCTCTACTGTATGTACTCTGCTTCAGTGCACACGCTTTCTTGTCATTTCCATTGGCGGTGCTCCGCCCGCCCTATCTCTGTCCTCTTCTGTGCTTTTTCTTCATACCTCTATATTTTGCTTGCACGGTCTTCACCATAGCACTTTTCTTGCTCTCTCTTTCCTTTTGAGTTAATTACTCCCTCAGTCTTTTCTTATCTTTTGATTCTTCCTTTTCTTATCCTTTCTTCATTTGGTGATTCACTCTTCCCCGGTCAGTTCATTTTTGTATTGGTTTTCTAGTTCTGCCCTCACCAGATCCTCTGCTTTCTTTCCATTTGTGCTTCCTGCTTTCAGGACGCTTGCTCTTTCCTTTCCGTCCATCGGACCATTTTCCCTTACCTGCAATCTCCAACATCTGATTGTATCCAGCTGGTTTCCTCTGGGAATCCAGGGTCCGCCTTCACTGGAAATTCCCTCACCTTCTAGTGATTATCTTCCGACTTGAACCAGTCATATCTTTACTCTGGCCTTGGAACCAACACATCAAAGACTGTGAAAAGACAACAGCGCTTACCTGTAAACAATCTCTCCACAGGGGTTTTGTATGCCCAAGGCTTTTTCCCCTTATTCGGCTGTCCCGGAAGCAAAGTCCCTCTTCTGCCAAATAGGCAGCTAAGGGGGCTTCTTTTCGTGACAGACCTTACCTACAAAAAAAAGAAGAATGATTCCACAAAGAAGAAGGAAAAGCCGTCACCAGATCCTAGCATTTCAGGTGAGGAGTAGCAAGGGACATTTCCAACTGAATCTAACACCTCGGGTGGAGGGGAGTTTGAACATTGTGACACTCACTCACTTCGCTCTCGCTGGAGGAATCCTCACCAAACTTTGCAATAAAAGTATATGGGTCACTCTGAATTATTTTGGAAAGTTTGGTGAGGTTTGGTCCAGGGGGGGGCAAAGTTATAGGGGGGGTCCCAAAACTTATTTTTTTCCTATAGACTGAATGGGGAAAAAACTTTGCTCATGCCTACAGCCCAAACCGCTGGACGGATTTTCACCAAATTTGGACCAGGAGCAGCGGCTTGGTCCCAAAAGCGTGCTTTTGCAAATTTGGTGAAAACCGTCCAGTAGTTTTTAAAAAAATGACCAAAAAGTAGGTCACAAAAAATTATTGATATCTATGTTCGGTCCGCGGACACATTTCCATGTTCACTCCGTGGACAGTGTCCTGATTGGCCAACCGGCTTGCGTCATGTCCGCGGACATGCAACATGTTCACTGATTGGATGGTGAAGAGCGTGAAGTGCGTCAGATTTTCCGGAACACCCGCCATCTTGGATTCACGGACGTCCGCGGACAGCGCAGTGAAACTTGGTGGAAAAAATACTATTTAGTAGAGTGTGTTGGTGTGTAAAAGTGTTTGGGTAGAGTGGGGGAGTAAGAGATGGGTTAAATGTTGTATTTATTTAGGTGGTAGAGCCCCCTGTTGTGTTCACTTTGTCCGCGGACAACGCAGATGTTCTGAATGTTCTAAATAAACGAAATGGGGGTGTTCTAAGGATACTACGCCTCTACGTATTGTTCGCAAGCAAGCTGAAAGTGTTCTAAGAACACTGGCGGTGTCCTGAAATATTCAAAAATAAACGAAATGGGTGTGTTCTGAGGACGGTAAGCCTGTCCGTTTTGTTTGCAGGCAAGTTGAATCTGTTCTAAGAACACATCATGTGTCTTGGGATGTTCGTCAATAAATAAAATGAGGGTGTCCTGAGGACGCTATGTCTGTCCGTACTGTTCGTAGGCAAGTTGAAACTGGTCTAAGAACACTCATCATGTCCGTGGACATTAAAAGTGCCAATATGGCATAGTTAAAATGTTTGACTCTATGGGTGTGATACGCTGCGGTGGTTGTGGCCAGGGCATAGAGTCCATGCTCCCAAGACTCTGTGCCCTGGCCACAACCACCGCAGCATATTACACCCATAGTCGTTTATAACTTTGGGATCAAAGAACAAATTTATAAGCAACAAAGTTATAAGCCACTATGTGTGTGATATGCTGTGGTGGTTGTGGACAGGGCCTATCGTCTTGGGTGCATGGACAAGATCAAATTTATAGGCAGCAAAGTTATAAGTCACTATGGGTGTGATTTGCTGTGATGGTTGTACTTAATATAATATACTTACTGTTTGGTTTAGTAACTGGAGTACATGTATTTCTTGTTTATTTCTGTGATAAAAGAAAAGATCATGTTAGTATTGGTATTTTGTAACAATTTATAACATTGAATAATCAACCTTTTTTTCCCTCATATTTAGTAGATTGCAAACCAGTGTACTGTGCAATTTGCTCAGTTTCTGTGTTTGTTGCTAAACTCATTGGGTCTGTGGGAGAAAAAAAAATCCATGTTGGATTAAAAAAAAACTTTTTTTGTTATGCTACAGTCTATTTGTTTGTTTGTTTTCAGTGTTCACTTGTTGTTTCTGTCTGATGCTCTATATATTGGCTTGTTGCAGATTCTTGGAGCAGTTAGATGCCAGTTGACATATTCTAACAGTCTATTTTTTGTTATAATGAAGTGGTATTGATTTATCTGTTTGGATATTGTAAAATGTTGGGGTAGTTAGATAGCAGTTGGCGTATTCTAACTGTCTATTTTGTGTTATAATGTAGTGGTATTGATTTATCTGTTTGGTTATTGAAAATCTTGGGGTAGTTAGATACCAGTTGGCGTATTCCAACTGTTTATTGTTTGATATAATTTAGTGGTATTCATTTATCTGTTTAGTTGTTGTAGAATCTTGGGGCAGTTATATAGCTGTTGGCATATTGTAACAGTTTATAGTTTTTTAATAGAAGTTTAGTTAATGTTTAAGTACAGTTTAGTTAATAAATTTTGGTTTTAAGAACATTAAATAAGCGTTTGTAAGATTTGCAGGTAATCTCTGCTTTAGAGTAATGGTACTATCATTACATTCGAACCATCCACATTTTTTTTTTATATATGCAGTATAGTGACCTACATTGGTTGTGGCTCCTGTGTGGTAGATTATACCTATTGTTGTGAAGGTTTATTTTACCAAGTGATACTTGACCATGTGTGAATCCAGTCGGCTTGCAGTTGTTTTTGGTACCATCTGCGTTGTAACGTAGAAGCATTAGTATTACGTATTTACTATGTGTTTGTATTACTAACGTGGAGCGATTATCCGAATTGCAGGTAGTACATAATCTACCATGGTTTGCATTTTGAACAAATTGCTGAAATGGAACGGATTCACAATTAGATATTGGTACATACACAAAGCGCTCTTGGGGATTTGTTCTTGTGTCACATTGTTGCACAGAGTGCATGTATGTTTCCACATGTATGAAATCTGGAAGATTTCATTTATAGGTATGTTTTTGTTTTCCAGTACTTGTAGTAAGTACATTAGAAATTCTTGTGGCTCTTCCTGTGAGTTTATAGTGAATTTCACCATTCCTGCACAGTAATCCAATTGTTGTCTTATTCCATAAACACTATACGTGTTGTCAGGATTTTTTGTTGCGTTTCTATGAAGTACTAACATTTGCAAACACAATTGGTCTGTACTATGTAAGTAAATGTTGTCAACTATTGGTGGTAATTGAAATGGAACATTCATTGCTACATTTGTGTAGCAACTTACACCAATTACATTTGCAAGTTTAAATGGACCAGGTAGTTCTGTATCTGAGTGTTTTTTTTGGAGTTTGTCTTCCTTCTTTAAAGAAGTACCTGGTTTACTTGCTTTACTTTCCCTAATAGGTTCTTTTTTGATTGTGGTACTTGATGAAGTATTAGTTTCTTTTAATCTCTTTGGAGGATTTGCAGTGACATCCTGTTGCATTTCTGTTTGATTTAGTTTTCTTTTAGAATATTTTCATTTTTGTGGAATAGGATATGTTTTTAGATGGGGGTGTATAGTGAACGAAGTCTATTGTATTCTGAAATGCAAGGAATATCAGCGTTTACTTTACTTGCATCAAATTTGAAGTTTAGAAATAGACCGTCAAGTGTACTTAAGCGTGATGTGATAGTGCTACGTAGCTCATGCCAGCTTTAAAGACTGTGTTACCAATGTCTATCAATGCTTTGTCTAGGGTAAGACCTTGTGATTTATGAATGGTTACTGCGTATGCAAGAGTTAGAGAAAATTGTTCTCTTCGTACATACATGTCTTTGAAGAGTAGGAATCGAGTTGTTGATCGTCCTATCCTTTTCACTTCTGAAAGTTTGTCAAAGAGAATATTGACAAACTGAATGTTGTTGTCACGTGGGTATGTTTGAAAGCCAACAACTGTACCCTGTGCTTCATTAACTAGTCCTTGATCCACGTCAAGGTTACGTTTAAGCATTACTCTGCAATTTAAGGATAATTTTAATATTTTTTCCAATCCAGCTGTGTTGGAGATTGAATGTTCTAAACTATTTAGTCTCATTGTGGCTTGTTCACACGTGGGTAGTGTCATACCATGTATGTGTAGTTTGTCTGTGGTGCTAATTTCAATTATTGGTTGCATTTCTTTTATTAACATTGTTTCATTGAATTTGAAACTGCTTGCAAGAGTTGGCATTAAGGCCATACAATTGACAATTTTGCGGGCTAATTGTTCCATAACATCCGTAGCACATGCATTATCACCATAAAGTGCATGAATGTGCCAGGTTTTCAATATTGCTTGTGCTTCTTGAGATAATATACCATCTCTAATACTTTATAAGATGTTGGCATAAGTGAGATCTGCAGATTGCTGCATGTTTTCTGTTAATTCTCTGTATTGGAAATGTTGCCAAAGGTTGACATTTCCAATGCTGCCAACAGTTTTACGGCAGAGTTTGTGTCCTAAGGTTTTAAAAATAGGCTCATCTTTCACTGGTGTCAATTAAAGAAGATCTCTGAAAACAATAATGTGTTTTCCTCCAAAGAGCTCTTCGTAGTTTGTTTTGAGTACTTCTTGTAATCTGAGGTGAATCAAGGCCAACATTAGGTTGGAGACCATGCTCACTTCATCTATTAGTAGCATTTTCATTTGTTTTAATACTCTGCTTAGTTCCATTGCAGCTTCTGTAGAACGTTTGTAATAGTCTAATGTATTTTGGTGTTCTACTGGCAGGAGTAGTAATCGGTGTAAAGTAACACCGCCTATGTTGTAGGCAGCTAAACCTGTGGGGGCAGTTACAACAGCTGACAGTTTGTTGTTTGTCAATTGTTGAAGGAATTTACTGATGATTTTGATTAAGAATGTTTTGACAGAACCAGCTTCACCACTGACATACAGTAGTATAGGTTTGTAATTTTGACAGGTGCATTCTTTGTTTTCATGTTGTACACCATGTGCAATTTCTTTTGTTACTTCTACAGAAATGTTACTTTGTTTTTTTTAGTTTTGATTGTAGTATAGTTAAGTCTTCTTTATCTTCATACTGACACATGGTGTTTTCTACTTCTGTCATAGCTAATTTCGCCTCATTTGTTATTAGTGGCTCTCCCAGTGGTTCTTGGCTTCCTGTTACAGAAGGTTGACTACTGTCAGGAGTGTCCCTATCTAGTTGGGCCTGGAGTTCTTTGTGTTGCTGTTCATTGTGCAACATGGTTTTGTACTGTGTAAAGTTTACATCAGTTATAGTGCTTTCATTTGCTTTGAAAGCGTCTTCATAGGAGTCATAGTTATCTAGTATTTCTTCTTCTTTTCTCCATGGTTTAAAGAGTTGTAGCAGGGACATGTAATATAGTTCTTTATGTTGAGGAGTCTTGAATGACAATTTGATATCATTAATTAAATTTGGTTTGGTGAGTTTTACTAAGCTGCCTTCATAATTTGTCACTCTCTATTTCCCTTTTTTTCATCGGGTTTATATTAATTTTGTATGTGAAGTTTTGGGCTATGTGGTATAGACACATGGTTTCCAAAGTGGTACTTCTGTTTGGGTAGTATGTGTCCAGTAAATTGTTTTTTAAAATGTCTTGGCTGTTGGGATCATATTTGGCTATTGTTTCTATAGCTTTGTATGATTTTAGAACTCTTTTTTTAGATTTAGCAGGACCAAGACTTAGCCATACTATATTTTCAGATTTTCCATACAAAGCAGTACCAGTTAAACGATCTGCTGCTTCATAGGAGCCACATTCTCTATGGGAGAGCATTATTATGCCCAAGCTGTATAATTTCTGAGACAGTGTTTTGTCTGATGACAGGTCATTCCAGAGGTCTTGGAGCTCTGTTTTTTCTGCTTTGGGTAAGTATGCTGTAACATATAGTGCAACTGCAGCGGAATTGTCTGCAATGTACTGCACATTTATGTTTGCATTCCATAAGTAGGCAATGATTGCATTGTAATCATTGATATATTTTTCCTCTTCTGTTCCTTTTATGAAATATGTATTTTTATGTGATTTAGCTTTAACACTATGTCTAACTGAAGACATGAAGTTGTTCACTTGACCTGTTTTTGTAACCGGTCTAGGGAAAGCGGCATTTGGAGTAGTATTTCCCTTTGTTTTTGTATTTGCGATGACACTATTTGCCACATTTGTGTCTTTGAAATTGTAAAATTTGTGCATGAAGATCACTATTTGTTGCTTCTGATGGAATTTCACAAGTGACATATTTTTCAATAAACTGTAAAACAGTTGCATCACTGTAATTTAGGAGCATCTTTAATCCATAAAGGCATGTGCATATGTGGTGCTCCTCTGGCTTGGAATTCTTTTCTACAAAAGAAGTGTTGCACTTCTCCGAGGGGAGGAGCAGTTTTATTACAAATAAAGTGTAGCATAGCAATGAAGAGATGGTGAAAATATCTCGAAACATTAACAGAATCTAGCGAACAAAGTTCTCCAGGTGTTAGTATATCTATGTTTGTTTTTGTTTGATATGCGTAGGAAATCATGTAAATCTTCCCATGCATATTCTGCACAACTTAATGTAACAAACCAAGTGGGTGGGCCAAGGTTTCTTATCAGACAATGTACATCTACATGACGTTGAAGCCAGTAATGTCACACATTGATGTGCATGGCCATTTGTATACTAGATGTTCTGATTCAGTTGAATGGAGAGGTAATTCTAAGTTTGCTGGGGATATTTTTGTAAGCAGTATTTCTTGTTCCTTTATGGTATTATTAACTTTTTCATAACCTCGTCCACTGCTGTGTATGGCAATTGTATTTCTTTGCTTTTGTTTGTATGCTTCTTCATTAAAGTATGGTTCTGTGCTCGTAGTGTGACTCCATTAACCTCCACAGATACTTAAGAAGTTATTTCTGATGACATTTCGTTTATTGAGAAGTCTTTTTTGTAATTTAGTCATTAGTTTTGTTAGTGGTTTCATTTTGTTTAACACAAAAATAAATAACTTTCTTTGAGAAGGATTGCACTGTCTATCAACGCTTCTAAGATTAATTTCCTACGATAGGTTTTAAGGGTTGAGTTTGATTTCTCTCCTGTTTTTATAAGATTTTAAAGGACTCTGTGACGGAACATTTTTGCTAAAATACTTTTTTTGGTATGCTTAGTTTGCACTATATCAAGATTTATAGGCGCAGTTTTATCTGTAGTGGTAGCTGAATTTTTGTTAATTGTTTTGTGATTCGTTTTACATTTTGATAGAGGAGGCAACATTTCTGTACTTGAAGCTTGTTTTGTTTCGCTAAATGACTGTATTAGCTGTTTTGTTTTAACTTTTTTTACAAATTCTGCTAGAGATGGATGCTTGTTTTGGACACTTCTATTTTCATTTGCTCTGCTTCTCCGTTGCTTTCTATGAACTTAATTTTTGGTAGCATTCTTTAGGGTCTGTTGAAAAAAATAAAGAAGGTATGGGTTGGGGTGTTCTTAATGTATGTGTGCTTTGTGCATGAGTGTGTGAGTAAGATGATAAAGATGTGTGTGATGGTGTGTGATTGTGCATTGGGCAACTACAACTAGTTGGGATGGGTATTCTTGAATTCTTGAATTTTTGTGCTACTAAACTGGGGTTCAGACAATAGTAGAATGTAAGCTAGTGGTGTGGAGAAGTAGAATTAGTAAATCTAATGGTATACAATTAAAACATTTGTTTGTTCTATAATATCAAAATTCTAGGGGTTGAGTTGGGTTATTTTTGTGTCGAAAAATAAGAAATTGTGCATCTTTCTGCCTGTAAATCTCTGTTTAAGAAATGGGGATTTGTAGACAGAATGGTGCACAATCTCTATTTTTAGGCACAGAAATAGCATGAATTAACCTTACAGTGTGTTTGAAAAATAGTAAAAATAATATGGTGGTGTTCAACTTACTTTTTTTCTGAAATGAGCAGGTTTCTTCTTAGTTGTTCTTTGTACTTCAAATTCGGCTGCTTCTTTTCAGGAGAATGGTCTTCACTGCAATTGTAAAGGAAACAAATAAGTAATTTTGTTTGTATATAGCATTGTTTTTAATTTAGACATTGATTTTTTTAATTGACATTGACCCTCCGCGCCTTTCTCAAAATCATGAAAACTATCTTATTCACATAAGATGCGTCACACCAGTTCAATACATATCATATGTTCTTAATGCATAAACTGTATTGTAATGACTAACTGTACCAACCAAAATATCATTCGTATGCCTTGTGGAATTCATAATATACCACTGAATACCACTATTTTTGTAACTAAGCTCTTGTAAGTAACAGCGCCTCAATGTCATGGGCTGCTTGCACAGTATATAAATATAAGTAAATACATGTTTATGTTTTTGTACAAGTATTGTTGTTTGATTTTTGAACATACTGTGTGCATGCAATTTTGTTTGAGTATGTTAACTCTTCATATTGTACTTTAAATATGTTAGTTCAACATGCTTTGAAAATGTGTGTGTAAAAAGAAATTAAATAGCAGATAGGTCTGGAATTGACAGTTGATTTTAGGAGGTGGAAAAATGACAGTAAATTCATTTTATAGATTATACAAGCTAAAAGTCAGTTAATCTGTTTATATGAATCTATAAAAATTGTACATGTACTATATAGAATATATGCATACCTGTAGTTTGTGTTCATGGATATGGATATGCATGCAGCTGAAAGTAGAGATATTGGAGATTTGTACAGTATTTCTGGTAGAAGGTGCTTTCCAATGATATGACACTTGTACTCAGAGAGATTAACAGTACATTTGGATGTGATTGGTGGATGTTCATGTGACTTCTTAGCTATATCCAATGAGGGAATGGCACAGAAAATGAAAATGAAATGGTAGAAGGACTGTCCATGTTACGCTATGTCCACGGACATGGTGGTAGTCTGCGGACATTGGGTGTTACATCCAGGGATTTTTGGGTTGGGGAGCCATGCAAATGAGAATGAGCAGAGAAAGGGATTTGTCAGTAAAGTTTAGTGGGTGTGTTGTGTCAGGAGAGAATTTCTCAGATACTCTTTTTACTGAGAGAAGAACAGATAGCTATGGCTGTGTGTTTCAGAAAACAGATCGTTTGGATTTTGGAAGACTCGTGGATACATTGGTTGAAGGTGCATGCAGAAAGCGGTGGAGTAGCTGTAGATCTTGGATTCCCACATGTGGAAGTGCACTGGCATGGAGTACGTGGAATGAAGTGGTTGGACTTGCTACCTCTCTGTGCTACTTTGAAGACAGAGCAACATCCACACATAATTGTAATTCATTGTGGAGGGAAACGTTTAGGACATGTGTCTGGAATTTCTTTGCAATTTGCAATGAAAGAAGGACTTGGGAAGGTCATGGACATGTTTCCAAATTCTCAAGTAATTTTTTCACGGATTGCGCATAGACAAATGTGGCTTTGTTCTTCATTTGGTCCACAAATGGAGAAAGCAAGGCACAATGTCAATAAGGCTGTTTGTGCCTTTCTAAGAGATTTTGGAATGTCCTCTTTTCACAATGAAAATATTATGTTTCGTAGTACATACATTTTTTTTCGCAGAGATGGAGTCCATCTTATTTATGCTGGCAATCAGATTTTTTTGAGAAATGTACAAAGTGCATTGCAACCTTTTTTGGAATTACAGCATCCATTTTATAGTAGGTGTTGAGCATTTCAAATTTTTCAAACACAAACAAACCCCACCAAAAAGCTCTTTTCAGAGCCACCACTTCCTGCCATATAAAACTGCAAAGGTTATGATAGGGTAGCACCCCAACATTTTTAGATGTCCGCGGGCTGTCCGCGGACTTCTAAAAAATGCACAGGGACCTGCTTCATTTATTTTCACTTCTATTTTTTAACTGTGAAAGGCGGCTCTGAAAAGAGCCTTTTTTATTTTTGTTGTTTTATATTTTTTTGGTTTTTTATACAAGACACACTAGGATAGGAGGGGAAAGGAGGGTAAGGGGGGGGACACCAACCACGGGGATAAGAAAGGGCGAGCTGAGAGAGGAAGATGTAGAATGGGTTTTACTTGGGTAGTGAGCGACCTTCTTGTGCTCTGAGACGATAGCCTCAAAAGCACTATGAAGTCTCTCCCCCCTGCACAGTACTGCGTCGCAGTACATACACACAACTGTGACCCTCAAAAGGTAAGGGTCATCAGTATTGCATATGGCCTGTGAGGCAGCTTGAGGAATACGCTGTCCCACAGGAGTGTTCCTTGTGGTGACAGGATCAGAAACGGAGGATGAAGTAGAGGAAGTCAACCTGCTACGCTCCTCGCAAGGTACAAACTTCCGAATGGCCCCAGAGTGGAATGACTTTAGGTGTCGCTTCATTGTAGTTGTCCCAAAGCTGTATGTACCATTTTGCACTCGTTGCAGGTGACTTGGTTTGCACGCGCCTTAGGAACATTACCACGAATGGTAAATACCCGCCACACCAAAGACCCACGCCGAGTGCTGGTAGTATGGACTTCCACTACCTCATTCTCGGCATCCTCTTCATCCTCCTGTGCATTCTCACTCCTGTTCCCCTCTTCAGGCCCTTGGGGAGGTGGTGGTGGTGGAGGGGGTGGTGCTGAGGCAGATGCAGCACCAGGTGGCATGAGTGGAGCCATGGAAGCCATCAGCTTGGCGTTGAAAATCTGCAAATTGGCAGCAAAATTTGCTGTGCTCTGTAGGATAGCCAGAAACACAATGAGAATGAGCTCTAGGGCGTGGTCTTTTACAGGGGTGCTTGTGCGCAGTTCGCACACATGTGCGCTCTCCGCGGACAGATCGAACAGAAAAAAGTGTTGAAAAAGTCACAAAAAGTATGTAGAAACTCAGGATTACTATTTGGGACTTGTTCTATGGTGAGTTTCTATTGGAAAATATTGTATATTACTTGAAAATGTAGTTTTAAATTGTTCGGGGACATGAACAGTGTTCGCAATCAGAACATACGCTGATCCTGGGCGCGGTCACATGATAGGTTTGCAAACATGTTCGCGAAGGGAGCAGGTGTCCGCAGGACACCAAATGCACTGAAACTGTTTTGCGCATGCGCGTTGGTGTACTACGGACACAGTTCGGGTCCTGAAGTGATTAAAAGTGCGTCACAAGTGAAACAAACGGTTACGGACAGGCGTTTGTTCTTAGAACAGTTTCAACTTGCCTGTGAACAATACGGACAGGCATAGCGTCTTCAGGACACCCCCATTTTGTTTATTTATGAACATTCCGGGACACTTGATGTGTTCTTAGAACAGTTTCAACCTGCCTACGAACAGTACGGACAGGCATAGCGTCCTCAGGACACCCCCATTTTGTTAATTTACGAACATTTTAGGACACAGCCTGTGTTCTTAGAACAGTTTCAACTTGCCTGCGAACAATACGGACAGGCATAGTGTCCTCAGGACAGCCCCATTTTGTTTATTTACGAACATCGGGGGACACTTGATGTGTTCTTAGAACAGTTTCAACCTGTCTACGAACAGTATGGGCAGATATAGTGTCCTCAGGACACCCCTATTTCGTTTATTTACGAACATCCCAGGACACATAATGTGTTCTAAGAACACTTTCATCTTGCCAGCGAACAATACGGACACCCCCATTTCATCCATTGACGAACATTTCAGGACACAGCTTGTGTTCGTAGAACAGTTTCAACTTGCCTGGGAACAATACGGACAGGCATAGCGGCCTCAGGACACCCCCACTTTGTTTCTTTACGAACATTTCAGGACACCGCGTGAGTTCTTAGAACAGTTTCAACTTGCTAGCGAACAGTATGGACAGATTTAGTGTTCTTAGGACACCTCAATGTTCGTTTCTTCACGGACATTCCGGACACCTGCACTGTCCGCGGACACCTCAACTGCTTTTATTTAAAAAACAAGAAATGAATTAGGACACAATATAATAATTTTACTTTATTTTACATGTATGTTAAATTTATGACCGAGAAGGTGAGGCAGAAACTGAAACAAAAAACAGGAGAATAGGGGGTTTCAATAGGATTTATATGATGTGAAAAATGGATGGAAGTCTCATCAAAACATTTTGGTTCATGGAGAGGGTTTGGGGATAATTGACTGGGATATGGCGAGGGGGGACAGGTACATGTGGGACAATGGTATGTAGTTGTTTGTTTGAAGTGATCCTCCACACAGTTTTTTAACTTATTAAAATTTGCCAAGAGTGGGTCCATTTTTTCTTCTATGTGCTGAAGAGTCTTATCCAATACTGCTTTTTCTTTAGTATTTTCAATTTTTGTATGGTCTGTACAAAAAAATATATATGTTAAATGTATATAAAATAATATGAATTAATTGGTTTTTATAGTAAAGTGTCTACCATTAGATTCACTATCTTCTGACATTTCCTGACGTGGGAAATGCTCCTCTAGCCACTCCAGAGTACTAGACATTTCTGTGAGAAAAAAACATAATATCATTTTTTTGTATCTAATACAGAAAGTTTACAAATATATGAGTAAAATGCAGTACACTTACTATTTCACGTAAGGTGTGTTCTGAGTGGTCTGTAGATCTGCTGTTGCTCTTAGTTGTGGAGTTTCTGTGAGGTAATCATGTTGGAAGCCTATCTTTCTTCTTTTGGTATATTCCATTTTAGAACATATTGTATTTAAATGAATGGTTAGTGTGTTATATATATATATGGGTTACAATTCTTATTTATTACTACATATAATGTGTATGTGTGCTGGTTTGTGAATTTGTAAAATGCTCATATGTTATGATATAACAATTAAACATACCCCCCAGACTTTTTGGGTAGTGGTGCTGTTGTACGAACATGTCCGCGGACATTAAAAGAGTTTGCGGACATCAAATTCAGAAGAGGGAGTTCAGTATGTTCTATGTTACTTGTACATGAAGTCAGAGTTATTATTGTTAAGTTGTGCTACTAAAAACCTACTGACATTCAGTAAAAAAACTTTGTTAAAGGGATGTTATGGTTAAGTTGCGCTACTAAAAGCCTATGAAATTCAGTGAAAAAAACGTTGTGAAAGGGACGTTATGGTTAAGTTGCGCTACTAAAAACCTATGAAATTCAGTGAAAACACTTTGTTAAAGGGACGTTATGGTTCCAAGTAAAACCGGAAAACCCCTGAAATTCGCCAGTTATGGTAAACTAAGCAACCATAACTCGCGCCACCACTGTGCACTTATAAGACTAACACCCACGACATCAAAGATGACATCACAAATGTCATTGATGACATCACTGATGACATCACATGTCTGTCTCCCTCTTTTTTCCTTTACTGACATATCTAGGCCACATGGTTTTCTTCAGTAACAGTCAGGAACTAAAAATTATAAACCTGCTATATTTGTAGACTTATCATTCAAGTATGTTCTTACAGTAATTCCCTCAGGGTCGAGTCATATCATATGAAACATATACATATGGGAATACACAAGCTTGAAAAACAGCAATCATTTCTGTGCATGAAGATAATCAGTAGAGTAATCAGCACTTTCTGACAGTTCTGTTTTTTTTTTATTACTGTATTTTCCCTGTATATGCTCATATTTGTATAAATTGTACTCACACTACTTTCCTTAGGGTCCAGTCACATCATGTGATACATGTACATAGTGTAAATAGCAGCTTTCAAACAGAGCAATCATTTATTTGCAGAAAGATAATTAGTTAGGTTATGAATTGTTTCTGCTACTACTTCTGCTTTTTTGCTTACTTCACTTTCCCTGTATATACCCATATTTGTATGTGTTATTGTGTCTTTGTGTTTTGTCTGTAATAATGCAATTATGTTATACGTGGGTTTTATTAGCAACTTATTAGGTATTTCACAGTAAACAAAACTCTAGTGAGAAAACAGTTATCATTTAATTATTCAACATATCAACATTATGAATATTATACCTTCATTATGTATGCTGCACACAATGCCTATGTTTCTGCATGAGTACCTTAGTATAGTGGATAGAACTTCATAATAGAATGCTATTTTTATCAATGCATTGCTTAATGCACTAATTAGCTCTTGATACTTATTCCAATGATCTTTGACACTTTTTTCTCAACATTATAATAAGAATCTCTTGTACAGACATTTCATGAAAAGTAAATGCACATGTGATGTCATCAGTGATGTAATCAATGACATTTGTGATGTCATCGTTGATGTTGTGGGGGTTAGTCTTAGCAGTGCACGGTGGTGGCGCGAGTTATGGTTGCTTAGCTTACCATAACTGGAGAATTTCAGGGTGTTTTCGGTTTTATTTGGAACCATAACGTCCTTTTAACCAAGTTTTCCCTGAATATATATATATATATCAAACAGAGAAAAAAAGAGGAAAAACCCACCATGGAGATGGACAGTTCATCCTGCACTCCAAGTGTAAAGAAGCAGCAAGGTCCCATTCGTACATAAAAAGAGCCAGAAACTTAAAACAAATTACTTTCAAGTTTATTAAAGATACAAAAAGTGCATCATGTTTAAAAAACCGCCATAGACCCAAAACAGAGGCAGGACACAGCGAGCAGTCCTGTATGGACGCATTTCGCGCTATACACAGCGCTTGTTCACCAATGGGGGGAGGGGCTCAGCATAGTATAAATAGCAGGGTAAATCCCTTCATGGTTTCTATACCTCGGCAAATGGATACCTGCATAGGTAAAACCATGGCAGACATCTTGTAACGTAATGGCAAAGTGCTTGTGCCTAAAAACAAATGCATGACATTAGGACACAACCCAATCACAAAAACACAGGGGTAACAGAATAAGTAAAGTTACCCGAGCTAAAATATGTAAAAAAGTAAACATTTTTCATACAGTTGCATAGGTTATAAAACATACAGTACAAACTCAAACCAAACAGTGCAAATGCTGAATGGAAATGAAATAATTGCAGAATGCAACAGCTTCAGTATGACATGAAAGGAATGTTAAAATGAGCTAAAATCATCCACCAATTGTGTCGATCACGGTATAAAAAGCACAAAATAAAAGCAAAGTGCAAGTGCTTAATAGCAGCATATTGTTGGTAAAGTGCAAGTGCTTAATAGCAGCATAATGTTTAGCAAAGTGCAAAGCTTTGATAGCAACTTAAGGATAGCAATAAAGTGCAAGTGCATATAAATAACTGAAAAATTCATCAGTCAATATAGCAACCTGAAACAACAGTTAAAGCGCAAGTGCTTAAATACAAAACAGTAATCAATAACATTGATGGATGATAAAAAGATCAATAGGCTCAAAAAGTGCAAATGTCAATATAAAATTTAAAACCTGAAGAAGCAAAATTGCAATTGTACTGCAGCAACCGGACATGATAGGCAAAAAGAAATGACGGGAGTGTCCAAGATCAAAAATGGATAACCATTCAACAGCAAACAGAAATGTGATGCTGTTATAGGATTACTGATGTTGCTGAGCATCAAAAAAAGATGTTAGGCCAAAACAAGATAAATGAACAAAATACTCAGACCAAGAGGAAATAACACTCCATGTGCCAAAGGAAACCTGTAAATAATGATCATGGACCATCTCCAAACTCCCCCATTGACACAGAAACCAAAACAGCAAATCAATGAATGAAAACAAAGATTATAAATGAGAAAATAAATTGACCTCATGCTAGCAATTGAAGATCTAATACAAGTGCCAGTCAATTGAGCAAGAAAAAAGGTAACTAAAGCAGACACTGCCACTGGGCAACAACTATATATGACCAGTGTGTAAATTCAGAAAAAAACATGTGTAATGCCACACAAAATGACGCTGAAAAGGAAAAAGGCCTGATACACAGAAAAATCCTCTATGAAAACCAATTTAAACTCCCAGAAAGGTATATAACTCCTTGTCAACATTGTGACCATTTGGTGTCTTGGTGTCAAAATCCAGTATATATTTAGTTTCAAGTTGTCGTAATTTTAAGACGCGGTTGCCACCTCTGGGGTTCTTAGTCACATGTGCCACTGCAAAAAAAGTGAGCAGCCGAAAGTCATTATCATGTGTCTCTTTAAAGTGCTTAGCCATTGGGTAGGACGGGTCTGAATATTTTATGGCCCTTAAATGTTGCAATACTCTCAGCTTTAATTTACAGGTGGTGCTACCCACATACCATTTCTGCCAAGGGCAGCATAGGACATATACCACAAATGATGTATCACAGGTAATGAGAGGCTTAATGTCAAGATGAATAGAAGTCACTGGGTGAATAAAGAATTTCTGTATGGTAGCATGTGCACAAACTATGCATTTAGAACATTTTGTAAACCCCATCGGGGGAGCAGCAAACCAGCTCGGAGTCTTGGAAGTACTCAGTAAGGGTGATAAAAAACTGGATACAAGTTTGTCCTTTAGAGATGACGCCCTTTTGTATGTGAGAGTAGGACACACTGACAATAAAGGAATAAGATCCTTGTCCAATCTTAAAATGTGCCAATGTTTTTGGATAATTTTTCTCACTTGACCAGATGAACCGTCATAGGTGATGATGAGACGTGGATTATCAATGGTGACAGACTTAATGGGTCTGTTGCCATGTAACAATTCTTCCCTTGATAGGGCATGTGCCTTGTTATAGGCCGTCTCAATGACTATTTTGGCATACCCTTGTTTTAAAAAGTCTGTGGCTGCTAAAGCACAAAAATGATCAAATTGTACTTCATCACTGCAATTACGACGATACCGAATGAACTCCCCATACGGAATACTTTTTTTACAGCTCGGTGGATGGCTGCTGCTAGCATGCAAAGGTAGACCAGTGTTCGAAGATTTTTTATAAAGAGAGGTATGTATACCCGAGGTGTCAATATTAACATTGACATCCAGGTACACAATTTCAGTCACACTGTGTGATTCTGTGAAAATCAAATTCACCCGATTGATGTTGATAAGTTTAACAAATGATAACCAATCCTTTTCTGTGCCCTTCCAAATAACAAAAACATCATCTATATACCTCCACCAAGAAATAATCTGTGTGGGAAAACAAACAGAAATCAAATCAGACAATGATGTGGCCTCCCATATATATATATGTATTGTACTCTTAAAGATCCTAGGCATTCCAAACATTTCAATTTTTTTCTTCTTGACAACAGAATGCTTCAATGATAGCATTCAACACGAGGCAATAGAATGTATCTTTTCAAACCTTTCGGGATCGGAGACATTACTTGAATACATTTTATTTGAATCAAATATTCCTTTAACTTATCTCCCTTATATAGGTGTGGTGTTTGTGAATGTGTTGGCTACGTGCAGGTCATTACTGTAAACAATAGTCAGCTTGCATCTGGTTACTCAAGGTTTGAATTTGAAGTAATGCTCTCAAGAATTTGTTTACTCTGTTCTAAACCCACACATGTGCTGTGTTCTCAGAATAGTTGGGTACAGCTTTTTATGAACGTGTGTGTGCCTTTTACTAAAAGTGAGTGTGCATACTTTCCATCGATATGTGTTTATGTGCCTTTGAATAGAGTTATGTGTGCAGTTTTTAATACACATGATGTGTTTGCGTTTAGTCTATTTACATGTGAAACTATCAATCTATGTATGCATGCACAGCCTTTAATAACTTATTCCCTATGCTCATTTCTGTTGCACAAACATATAATTTATGACTAGGTCTCCCTGGCTCCTTTAATGCATGTTATCTCTCAGACAACAGTGTGTCATGACTACACTATGATTAAAAAAACATTCTACACTGGCTTCAGCCACCGATTATATTTTATGCGGTACTTAATTTTACAGAAGTAGTTCTGCATTAAAGTAGAACCAAAATGCTATAATTTTAAAACTGCACCTCTCAATGCAAAAGGCATGGGTTTTAAGGATAAGGAAATAACATCCCCCTTTGCGTTCAATGTAATGGGACGACACAGTACTTAAATATGCTGCACCTGTTCTCTTGTTCTCAAATTCCATTCCCGAAATTCCCACCGCTCTATTCTATGTTAAAACAGCCTGGAAACTATCCAAATTACACAGAGGTTCTGGAGCCAAATCAAACCAGACTCAAAGACGGAAATAGACAAATTGCAAGGCAGAACCCAGCTTTATTAACATCCAAATAAAACAGGGACAGCATAAAAGCATACAATGTTGTTGCTCTCAGCATGTTTTTCGAAAACAGTTTTTATACTCACTATTTGTCATAACTGGCATTATACTGTAATCTTAGCTACCAAAACCTACGTGTTATGGGGATTGCTTAAGGGGATTGGCTACATATACATTCTATAGGGATTAAACATCTGATTGGGTAACACCAATCTGATGGCTCCTCCTTAGACCACCTCTAAATTGATAACAGTAAAAAGACATCGGGCCTCATTACGGGTCCGGCGGTAACCCTGCCGATGCTACCGGCAGGTTGCCACCAAACCCATAAAAAATTACCAGTGCCTGACTTCTCCGTGCCACAGGGCTATTCCAAGTCCAGAGGCCGGGAAGTCAGGCGCCAGTTATTTCATTAGTCCCCATTCCCATAAAGTCCCATAGGACTCTATGGGAATGGGGTACAAGGGAGCACCGGCACCATTGGTAACGGTTCTGGTGCTACTGTGTAAACTCTGTGGGTGCCGTCCTGCCCGGCTGATCTGATCTGCCGGGCAGGAGGGCACCCACTGCAGAGTTGTAGTGTGCCGGTCCAGAAACAACGGTGCCGGTAAGATTACTGGTACCATTGTTTCTGAACCAGCACATTTAGAATGAGGCCCATCATCTCTTCAATAGACTATTGGTTGGCATAATACATACTGTGCGGCCTAATATTGGGAGTTTTGATTAGTTGCCTTTCTAATGACCAACCTTGGACAACTGGCATGTCATCAAGGAATGAGCCAGACAGAATTAGGGGGAGTGAGGTCCATGAATTTCTTTCCCTTCAATTAAAGAAAATAACATCCCTTATTCCTACACCATGAGCCAGGGTGATTTCTTTTTATTTGAACTTCTGTGGTGACTCGTGTCTGACAATATATATGAGGAGGGAGGCAGGTGTCCTATCTGGGTTCATTGCTAATGAACAGACAGTGTTCTTCGATTATGGATCACGTGTGATGAGGCAGCGTTTGGAAGTATTTCACACTGCATTTTTTGGGATTTTAGCTAATATTAATGTGAATGTTATGGTTCCTTTTACCACTCCGGCCACTATTGGGTTATTCTTCATAGAGTCTTTTGGCTTCTTGTTGTCCTGCACCTAGCTTACAATGGCTGGTTGTTCTTTTAATTCATCTAAGAATATATGGTTTGCGTCTTGGGAATCGTTATGTCGTGCTTCCACTGCAACTTTCCTATCCTTCCCTTTTCATGGTAACCTTGGCTTGGGTTGATAGTTACTGCCTGGTTTCTACACAGAGCTGTATTTTGTTCTTTCAGCATTATGGGCTCTCATGAAGCATTTAGGCCTTTCATTTACTTAGAAGTGTCTTGCAGTTTCAATTTTGGAAAAGATAGCTGCCCATTACTCTCTAATTTCTATGTTAGTGAGTTATATTCATGAATTGTTCATGTTGCGTTCAGTGTATTCATTGCTTATATTAGATTTCTTCATGTCTTATGGATGTCATGTTATTATTCTTAATGTATAAATGCATACATTACCTGGTGTTTGTGTTCTTTATGTTGAGTGCACATTTGCTACGAGTCTAATGCATGCATATGTGTTGTTTCATTGTCGATTTTGTTTATTCTTGCCATCTATAGCTCAAATCGTGTTCATCTCCCATTGTACCTGCTTGAAATGTGGGTGGTATGGTTGCCTTAGTGAATAACGCTTCTCAACTATGCAGTATTGGGCTGGGGGAGGGGCAGTAGCTATGGACGACATAACCATCTGCCTCTCAACATTCCCCCTATTGTCGAGTCCTCCACTACATCCTCCTCCTTTTCCTCTCTCACATGGGGCTCTTTGGGTATCCATATCTTATCCACCCCCACTCAAGGTGCCTGTATGTCTAAAATGTTCATCCATGCTCCAGGTCCTATAGCAAAATTTGCCAGTGGAATCGCAATATACCCAGTGATCTGTGTAATTCTGAAGGTCCCGAGGACAAGTAAACATTGAACCTGGAGGGGTGGGGGTAAGGCTTTCCATTGCTTGGGCATGAGGTGTGTCATCTATTTGGGTATACTTATGCATGTGAGCATCCAAGTTTATTACTATTTTTATTTCTATTTCCCCTTTGGCAGCTTTTTTTGCAGCCATTTATTGCAATTCTTAGAACGCTGACGGCAAATAGTACTAGTTCTCGAATGTCAGTCAAATTTTTTATGTGTTAGCCAACCATGTGAGTATCCATGAGAACAGGTACGAGAACCAGTCATCATTCTCAATCCCTTCCACCTCTTCAACCATTTTTGTGTGCAATTCTATTAAGGAGGTTAGGGCCTCTGTGAGGGTTCCCTTCTCCTCATCATGGGTGGGTTTATATGAGCAGCAAGAAGGCACGATTTTTGCACACACGTCCCCCTCCATGGCCATTATTAGATTGAGAACATACTTTTTCTGGAAGGTCATATGTCTTACTGCCTTCAACTTCTCTCTTTTGTCATTAAAGCCTTTCACGGTTGCATTTATTGTTGGCATCAACTCCCATCTGGGTATTTATAACCATTTTGCAATTGTGGATGCTTTTAAACCAGGAGTAAAGAAGGACATAAAGAACATTGATGTCCTACCTATTCATTTATGCTCATCGGTTATGTCATCATAGACCTCTACTGATTTAGTCAAAAAATAGTTTTCCGTTTTACTGCATTTAATGGTAAGGGACCTTCTGTTTCTTAAGTGTACACTCATTCGGGAGAAGTCACCAATCTATACTTCATTCTGAGGTACTACTAGGTCTGGTGTATTTATTACCAGCAGAGAACACAACCCTACCCATTTTTGAGGCAGCTGCATACAGGCTTTTGAACTACAGGCTCGATACTGCTCCATGAGCATGGGTGCCCAATTTTT
Organism: Ambystoma mexicanum; assembly: GCF_040938575.1. Lineage (NCBI taxonomy): Eukaryota > Metazoa > Chordata > Amphibia > Caudata > Ambystomatidae > Ambystoma > Ambystoma mexicanum. The sequence continues at coordinate 83,748,445 of NC_090941.1, forward strand.
ATACCTGGTATATCCATGATGCATTTGCACCCCTCATTTTCATGAACTTTCACTGGGCGATTATTTCTAAAACATAACTTCAGCTCTTGCATGTTTGCCATGGGTATTGGTCCTGCTTCATCTTCCAACCATGTTACAGGTTTGGCAGTTTGTTTCCATTCTTTACGGCACACTTTCGCTGTGTTTTATTTATCACATTTATGGATGCAGACACCACTGCCTCTGTTATACATCCCATTATGCCGTCAACTCATTCCCCCTAGGACAATACTTTTCCAGTTATCTGCATTTGTGGCCTGTTGAAACAATAACATATTAGCTTTCCCAAGCATCCCTGCATTTTAACATTTCATGAGACATTTTCAGGACCTCCCCAGTTCTTGGACCTTTCAGAATATATTTTGGCACCTTGCTTAGAGGTGCTTTATCTGTCAGACATGCTCCAACATTATCAATCATGTGTTTTTCTTCTATATAATTATCTACATATGGGAAGTTTACGAGTGTCACATAATTTATAATGGCTGATTATCCTTCAAATTGTTCTTTTGTCAGAAACAGTGCAAGATGTAACAAGCAATGTGCTCTGTACTCAGGTACTTCTTGAGGCATGAATTCTCGAGTGGCAGTTTTGGCACATGGGATAAGTGAGCAAACAAAACAGCTCTCATCAGTTGTCTCTCTCCCAACTCGGCCTATTTGTTGGTACCACATATTATTACTACCATAGGCAGAATCAGCCATATAGTTACTCAGGTTCCTAGAGTTTTCTAACACAATTCTTTTCATTCTTTTTTTCTGCATGCTTTATTCATTTGTTGCCATTTAACTTGTCAATATAACAGTAGTTATATTTCTGTTAACTGGTCTGGCAGCATTGTAACAAACCAATTCTCTTAAAGCCAAAGGACTAATGAAATAGAGGCTACAAAATGTAAAATGTTTAGCTATTAGCATATTGCTAATGTGTCTACTTTTGCAAATAATTGCAAGTGTTTTTCCTTCTATGTGCCAAAAGTGAATGTTTGACAGTATTGAAACATCCCATTGTTTTCACAAGAGCAAAGTTCAATTCAGTCTCTTTGTGGAGTAAATATTCACTGAAAAAACATGCTAGTATTGAAAGGAAACTTCTTTCTTAAAAACAAAGAAGGCTTTTATATTAAACAATAATATGGCAATGCAGGTGTTCCATGCTCCTAAAAAGGCATAAGTGTTCATCAAATAATATAAAACCAAGAAAAATATAATTGTTGTAGGTAACAATTGTAATTTTCTTTTTTACTGTGGAAGTATTCACACTTTATTTCAAGCAAGCGTTGTTGAAACGAGGTTGAACTGTCTTGTCCATATATCTATAAGGAAACAATGTTTTTATTCTTCTTGCCGCTGATTGGTTCTTGTCATCAATCTTGTCTGGACTCTTCCCACATCTTCTTCACCTTCTAGCTCGATGTTGGCAGGCAGGGGGGCCACACCCTTGTAGAGTTTGACATTGCTGAGGTGCAGCTAGGCCCTCCTTCCTTGAACTTTGACAGCCATCGGTGTAAGTGCCTCCAGGATAAATGGTCCTTCAAAACGGGGCTTGTACCATGGCCTGGTGAAATTGTGACACAGAACTTTGTCCCCTGGAAAATGTACTTGTGGTCATAATAAGGTCTCAGGATCAACTTGTTAATTTGCTTCATAAGTCTTCTTCCGTTCCCCCTGCTGCACTGGAAGCTTTCGAGACATACATTTAAGAGACTTTGATAGCTATCATATCATGTGTTTTTTGCCCTACCACAGTAGCTGCATCCTCTACATCAGTGTGGGCTTGAGTGGGAGGAATAAGGGATGTGTGCATTTGGCGTCCTGTCACCAGTTCATGTGGAATCAGGTGATGGTCAGAGCTGGGCTGATTGCGTAATGCAAATAGGGCTAAAGGAAGGCAATGCAGCCAACCTTTTTTCAGTGTCTGCTCCTTTAGGAGGCCATTGAGGTGTTCACACATGCTGTTTGCTTGTGGGTGGTAAACAGACTAGTGTCTATGCTTAATATCCAACAGGATTATGATGTGCTTCAATACCTCATTTATAAAATGTGATCCATTGTCAGACCAGAGCACTTTGGAAATGCCTCACATATGAAGAACTTTGCAGCACATGCAGTATCTGTATATGTGCATGGACCTGCTTCGATCTATCCAGAAAAGGGACATACGACTACTAACATATATCGGTAGTCGTGATAAATGTGGAGCATATCTACATAGTTGATATGCAAATGCTGAAATGGTCCAGAAGGACAAGATTTTGCTCCTCTCACTGTTTGCAAAGTATGGCCAGTGGTAAACCTCTCGCATGTTAAACAATTTACCACAAAATCTGCTACGTGTTCTGCCAAATTTGGGACAAACCACTCCTCCAAAATCAGTACTGCAAGACACTCCCTTGATGTATTTGCAGGGTGGTGCAGTTGGTATAATGCTTTTTTAAGCAGCCCTAGAGGCATGAATGGTTTCCCTGTGCTGTCCTGCCACCACATTCCATCTGTGGGTGACAATGAGCACTCCCTTCCTCTTGCTCTTTGAGTGGTACTTTTCCCGGTAATTCAGTTAATTGTGCTATGGATAGTGTATTAAAACCCTCCTTCATTAGACTATTGAGTGCACATGTGTATTTATTTGGTGCAGACGCAATGTCAGACATATCAGGAAAATGCTGCTATTTCCACTTCAACCTTGGCAGCCTCATTGCCATTGCCATGAGAAATCATATCCACACCTCTAGTGTACGCTGCACACTTCACCATGGCGATAGCCGGTGGGAGTTGGAGTGCATTTATGAGTCTGTCCAATGTTGGCGCATGCTGCACTCGTGTGCTATTTGCACGTAAGAAGCCACGCCTCTTCCAATGTGACTGTCCTACATTTACTGTTGAAATCACGTAGGCAGAGTCAGAATACACCATTACCACCTCTTCTTCATGCATATTGCATGCCAAATTCCGCACTAGCAATTCTGCTGCTTGTGCCGAGCAATGCGTGGGCATTCTCGTATTTGTCACTGTCTCAAAGCTATCATTCAGTTTTGCTTTATCACTGCTGTCTCGCTCTGTTGTTCACCAGTGCTCTGGTCTATTGATAATGACCCATCAATAAAGAGAATTATCTCCCCTCCCATGGCATTTTCATTAACATGTGGTATCTAATCATAGTATTCAGTGTATTCAGTGCAATCATGCATGCTATCTCCTTCAATCACTGGTTATGTTATGAATCTATCTGGATTCACCAAGCGACACCTGACACTTTTAATGAATGGGTTGGATCTAATTACTTGATAACTGGAGGCTCTCTGTGTGGTCATTGTCCTTTTGGGCTTTTCAAGGGTGGCAAATAGGGCATGCTTAATATATAAGGTATGCATCCAATAGTTACAATGGCAGATTTCTCAATCGCAAAGGCTGCTGCTGCCAATGCTAACTCACAGCAATAATGACATCTCAATACGGGTACCATAATCCCACTGTAGAGTGCTAGTGGCTTGTGTCCAATAGTAGTTTTCTCTACAAGGACAGCCGTTATCACTACTAGATTTCAATGGGAAAATGAAAATGATTCTTCATTGTATTCAGGGATCCCTAATATGGGAGCTGTGTTAATTGCTAGCTTAAATTAATCAAATGCATCTATTATCTAGTCTGGCAGGGCTATATCACTGTTTTCTCTATGTGCCTCCTAGAGTTCTTTTAAAAGCGGTCTGACATACATGCGCCAGTCAAAAACCCATACCCTATTAGCGCCATGGTTCATGCCGGTAATTTACCGGTACCGCCTTGGTGGAAAGGGGAATTACCGCCCCATTCCAAGGTTGGCGGGCGGTAATTCCCCCTTCCACCATTGCCCTTCCCCATTCCCATTTTTGCCCCATAGGGCATAATGGGAATGGGGAAGGTGCAAATTGCGGTACCGTAATTAGCTACCTGAGTCCCTTTGCGGGTTGGTTTTTAACGGCTGCAAAAAGCAGGCGTTAAATTCCCCAACCCTCAAAGGGACCTCGTAGTAAGGCGGTAAGGATTTACCGGTACCGGTAAAATACCGGTACCGGTAAACCCTTACCGCCTACCGTGTAATGAGGCCCCTAGAAATTGCTGTATTCTTTCACTGTTTCTGGGCTGGATGATTTCATAATTGCTTCTGCACTTTCAAGTGTCACTTTTCTGCCTTCTTTTGATATTACTGTGCTCTAAAGTTGTATATTTCCCGAATCGATCTGCAGCACTCGGTTAAAGACTGAGGAGGGCTCACAGTACCCCTGAGGTAACAGAGTATGTTTTAATTGAATTACACGGTAAGTGGGGTTAAATACTGGGATTCTTCATGCAAAGGGATGAAAAAGAAAGCATTCTTTAAATCAATTACTATAAAATATTTAACTTTGGAAGGCATGTTGCACAATATTGTGGTTGGGTACGGAACCAGTGGGATCTTTGCCTCAACAATATTGTTCAGGGGGTGTAGGTCCTGAATAAATCTCCACAACACCTCTGTCACTTTTCTCACTGAGAGAATAGAAAGGGCTCCTGGTTACGGCCCTTCTCTACCCAGACAAGTGAACATTAAATAATACAAATGAGCAGGGTCACAGAACCCAATACATACACCTCTGTTGTAGATTACCACATTGCAAAAATAGTTGCTTTTTGTTAGTGAAATTTAGTATACAACATCAATTTGAATCCAACTTAGAACATATTGCAGGAAACTCAATACATATGATACATTAATGCTCACCCAAGACTACTACCGTGGATTTTGATACAAAACATATACATACCCTTCAATCCTTGAAGGATTACATGAGAAACAAATGTAGGACAACAATACAAAGTGCTAAATTGCACAATTCTAAACAGTGTATGAGTTAGACACTGGAACCTAGAGTCAGAATGTCAGCACGAATGTGTTTCGACCGTATAGAGCTGTGTTATGTAGCTGCTGTTGTGTAGGCCTTCATTAGGATGGAGCAAGTTGTGATGGGAGGTTCCTGTGTAATTGGTCAGGGAATGGACAGAGATGTGTGTCAGGAGTGTTTGTGGGGTTCTTAACAGAATTATTACTTGTTAGAAATGAATGTTTTGTTACATTGTGGAGGTCTCATTATAGAGGCTGATCCAACATTCTTACTGTGTTCAGTTGGCTGGATTCACAGTGTTGAGTTAAAAACATCTGGGCTGTCAAGTAGTCCGGAGTGGTGGAGTAACAATCATGTGTTCTCCAATCTGTCAATGAGGACTAGATATCCAGTATACATTTGGGCAGGTAGCGAGTGGGTATTACTCAATAACACTTACTCAGACAGAAAAGGAGGAAGATGGTGATCTTACCCTTTTTTCTTTTTTTCTTTTTAGACTCCGAATGGATCGATGTAGAACCGCACCTAGATGTTGGTGCCTCCTATGGTGATGTGGCGCATGGTCACAGAGGGATCACGCCTGCAAAAACATGGAGAGATGCCCCTGTTAGTTTCCCATTATAGAATGAGCCTAAGGTGGGATGTAATGGCAGAAATATATCTGCCCCACAAGAGTGCGCAAAGAAATTGAAAAAATCTGATTAAGCCCTATTCTTGCATGGAAACTGTGTGAGATTGCAGCCACGTGCTATTTACCTACTGTGTAATCGAATTAGTGATGCAAAAACAGCAAAAATCGCACAGGTTCTTACCTGCTTCTATGTAGATGTGGTGTGTATCCAGAGAGACAGCATGGCAGGGTCTCCGGCTGCCTGCATGAGGAACGCTGCATGTACGTTGTCATGGCTACTGCTGCTCTTATAGCAGTGTTAGACCAGAAAAGCAACCCTATAGTTGAATGATTCGTATAATATGTTGGCCAGAAGCCAATCGCATCATGTGACAAACGTCGCAATCCTAGGAACGTCAATGTAAGCAAACGGCATCCATTTTGTGAAATGTTGGCCATTTTCTTTTTTCTTTTCTGTCAAAACGCTTTGCAAATGTATTCTATGTTTTAAACTCGCACATAACAGAAAGCTGTCTCCTCTGCCTTTTACTAAAATAACTATGTTTTGGATGAATGAAAACTTGTCATAACGTGTCATAATTGTCATAATTGTCAATCACTGAACCCTAGCCTGCATGACATGTATGAAGGCGGGTCGAATTGCTTTAGCAAAGGATATGTCTAATATATATATATTGCTGCTTGAACACTGTTCGCTCTCTCTCGCATCTCACAGTGTTTGGGAACACACATCATGAGGCGGTGAGACCCAGTCGGCCGACTGAGAATACTTTGAAATAAACCAGACTTGTTTGGAAAACGAACCTCGCATCTGAAATGTCATTTTAGTATATGGTTATTGTGCCTTAGTTTCCATATGCAGTCTTTATGGCCTAGCAAATATGGCGCCTGAATAGGGACCCCCCCACTAATGCTCCATCGTATACGTTGAAGTTGAAGGAAGGCAAAAACGAGTCGAGGACGAAGCTGTCAAACCGGGATCGGAAGGTGTTTGGGGTGCCCCTGTAGAAGTGATGAGAGACTCCTCCCCAGATCTGTATACAGCCGATCCCTGATCGACGAGCAGTGCCCAGAGAGCATCAAGGAGAGGGTCCTGGAACGAGGCAGATTGAGCCAGACACGCAGTCACAATGATTCTTGGTTGCGTCTGGTTACGGGTGAATTGGGTCCTGAGTGACGAATTGGTTGATCAGGTGAGTCGTGCCCCGATTCTTAAATGTCCTGATATTGGTAGAGAGTTGCACTTGCAAGTTCAAACACCCAGGGTAAGAAAAGGGTGAGAATTAACCATGCCTGAGAAATTGTCTTCATGTTTAGTGAGTTTTTTTCACTGCAGTAAATAATCTTTGGAAACTGGCCAGGTCGTGCCACCCAAAGGGTCACCGGCACATGAAATGTATATCAAGCATTGTATAGGGGCAATAGTGTTTAATGCGATTTGGCATAGGCAGACCAGACATGTATCAGACCTTCAGTGGCCTAATATTGGGAGCTTTTAATTAGCACGTATAGAACACCTAGAATCAGTATTGCTACGCAAAAAGGCCCGATCTGCGGCATTTGATGTTGTAAGAGACTGGAGGAAGGAAGCTCATCTCCATTTGAGAATTAGGGAGAAACACGCACGCAGACATAAAACGAATGTAGAGAAAGCACTAGAGCATGATCAGCATCAGCAGACAGAAGCCATTAGGAACATGGACAGGGCTTTCCAATTAGAAGTACAGAAAATATATCCCCAGCAAGATTTGCATACATCAGATGAACTAATGAACAAAATATTAAATGAGCGAAGAAATGAACATCAAAATACTGACCCAGTTGCACCTCCTCCTTATGTACCTCCCATTCCGGTTATTCCATCTGCACCTGTAGTAAGCAGTTCCTCTCCCCTGAGCCTGTGACATAATTTCCTCCACCGCCTCCAAAGCATGAGTTAGTCCTTTTAGCAGGCAGTTCTACAGAGATGGGGCCTGCGCAAGGAAGCATTAGACAGACTCGTAGCATGATTAGCAAAAGAAGGAAAGAAGAACTGAAAGAATGGGCAGAAACGTATATTGATGATGACAATGAAGTGGCTGTGCAAAGTTCCATATCTGATCATAGAGGCCTTGGTGAACAGCAGGTATTGTTAGAATGCATGGGGAATTATCTTGTGAAAATATGGAGTGATTTGACTGATACAGTGGTACCGCAAGAGTTGCATGATTTGGTTATTCTTTCGAATCTGCGAGATAATGTGACGAAAGTACGAGAACACGTAGGCCGAATATTTGTGATTAAGCGAGAACTTGATCAATTGCATAAAGAATTATTGAAAAAAGATAAACCGCACATGTTGTATGTTCAGCAATGGTTTTTACCACCGTTGAAACCTGTTAGTGAAGAGATGCGAATTTGTACGCGAGATGCGCTTAGATGGAATATAGATGCCGCCATTTCCCCCAATTGAAGTGCATGATACGTTTAGTCAGTATACACCAGAAATGCAGAGAAAGGTATTACAGGTTATGGTAGAGTACCTACAGGATGAATGTATGAAGAATAAGATATGTTGTCCCGCTGATCTAATGACAATTTATAAAAGAGCATTGTCGCCTGAAACTGGAACGACTGCTTTTCACTTGATTTAGCTTTGTTGCTTAATAGACAAACAAATGTAGAATCGCCTAGTTTGCAATTACCCATGATGGAGGTGCCTCCCACGTTTGTCCCGAAAGTAGAGGTTGCTGCCATTGGAGGAGCTCCAACGTGAACAATAGAAGCTCATTATATCGCACAGTTTGTACATGTCCTTTTTTCTAGGCAAGAGGTAAATAATACAAAGCAGACGATCCCCGATATTAGGAAAAATCCGGTAGGATTCTATAAGGAAAACTAATCTGTTTTGAATTCATCTGTTTTTACATTGAGTGACATTGATTTATTGTTTCCCGTGATTCTTCCTGTAGACATATGGAAACAGGTTAGAAATATAAATGACGCGCCAACATTAGGCGAAACATGAGAGAATTTGATTAGAATTGATAGTGAGAGAAAGGCTGGAGAAAAGCCATCGCTAGTAATGTTGGCTCTACCATCGTGAATAGTAGAGAAATTGAAAACTTTAGTGCCCGAAAAGAGAATAGTTTGGGATACATTGACTGTTTGTTTACAGGGCAAAGAGGAAGGAGCGACGGATTATTTTAATTGGTTTGAAGAATTATTTGCAGATTTTTGTGGTGAAGATCTAAGTACTGAAACTGGGAAGAGATTGTTTGTTGATAAGTTTGTGCGAGGGTTGTTACCGAAAATCCAAAGTTTAATAATGACATCTGAAAGTGCATGGCAAGCAAAAACATAAAGTGAAGTATTACATATGGCCCAATATTATGAGAACAGAGTAAATTCAGAAAAGGATAAGGAACTAAGAGACAAAGGGAATTTGAAAGCAAGAGTATTGTTACATCAAGTAGCGAACAATAATAGAGGTGGTGGGAATGCACCCTCCAATTTGATTAATGTCCAATATGCAAGGGGGTCCAATAGGGATTAATCAATATGCCTATTGTAGACAAGAAGGCTATTGGCGAGCAGAGTGTCTGCATATACAGAATAGAAATGGGACTTTTCCAAGAAGACAGACTAGAGGTCGTCCGGGAATACAAGGACAGAATAGAAACCAAAAGGCGCCACAATTTCAGGAAAATCAGGGTAATCAGAATCAACAACGAAACAATACAAATGGTGGGAATGTTTTTGACAGTCAGTCCAATGCATATTACTCTGGCGACTTTACATCTGATGATGTACTGTTCTACTAGGACAGCCCGAGACAGAAGTTGGAACCAGTATCTATTCCCGTTGATCAGAAAGGATACCTAAGTAGAAATGAAGGTTGGGAATAGGGAGCACATTTTTTTTGTGGACCGAGGTGCACAAAAATGTTCAATTGACCATCAGCGGGTTCCAGAAATACCACTGTCAGGGCATAAAAATGTCTCAGTAGGGTTCTCAGGTACGCCAGTAATTATTCCAGTGTCACAACCAGTACCTATAACACTATGTCCATTCAGAGAGTCTTGGCCATTTCTTTTGATGAAAAATTGCGGCGAAAATTTGTTGGGATTAAATTTGTTGAAGAAATTGAATGCGGTCATTTATTGTTCTCCTGATGGAGTGTATTTGACAATTTCACCACAAAAGACTCCTGTATCACAATTTGTATCTAAGCCACTACCGACTGAATTGAGTAAAGTACCGGCTTGTATATGGGCAGTGAACGACAATGATGTTGGTTGTTTGAAAGCAGAGCCAGTAAAAATTGTTCTGAAAGAAGGAATTACATTGCTGCGTATTCCGCAATATCAAATTTCGGTCGAGGGAGAAAAAGCGTTGAAATGCATTGTATCAGATTTAATTAAAAGACACGTAATTGAACAAACTTCTGGTAGTATTTGCAATAGTCCGATTCTTCCGGTTTATAAGAAATGAGGTAATGATATACCTTACCGTTTTATAATTGATTTATGCAGAGTGAATAAAGTGGTTTATCCGCAATTTCCATTAGTCCCGGATGTGACTACAATTTTAACTATGATTCCAGCCTCTGAATCATATTTTAGTGTAATTGATTTGAAAAATGCATTTTTTAGTATTCCAGCACATCCAGATAGTAGATATTTATTTGCTTTTGCACTAGGAGGATGTTCATTTACATTCACACGAATTCCACAGGGCTACAGTGAGAGTCCAAGTATTTCCAGTAGAGCTTTGAAGGAACAACTAGATATGCTTGAACTACCAACAGGTTGCGTATTACTATAATACATAGATGATTTGTTAATGGCAGCAGATACAGAAGAAATATGTAAAGAAAGCACAGTTGCATTATTGACACATTTAGCAGCGCATGGACATAAAGCTTTGCTAAAAAATGCCAGTATTGTCGAAAGGAAGTGACCTACTTGGGCTACCTCCTTTCGAAGGAGGGAAGAAGATTGACACCAGAAAGAATAGAAAGCATCTCTGATATGCCTATTCCAATACACAGAAAGAAGTCAGGGCTTTAATTGGCATGGCTTCATATTGTAGGCAGTGGATCGCTAACTTTTCAATGATCGTGAAACTGATAGTGGCATTGACAAGGAAGGATGTTACCTTACCTTTGCCATGGAACATGGAATGTCAAGAAGCATTTGACCTGCTCAAAGCTGCATTGTGTTCAGCTCCAGTTTTGGGCACGCCAAATTATGACAAGAGTATTACGTTATTTGTGTATGAAAACAATGGATGTGCTTTGGCTGTTTTGACTCAGGAACATGGGGGAGAAATAGACCATGCCGCTACTTCTCTGCCACGTTGGATCCTGTTGCATGTGCTTTGCCGCGTTGTTTGCGAGCTGTTACTGCAGTGTCAGTAAAACAAACCAAGGGACCGTAATGGTACCTCATTCAGTGGACGTTCTTTTAAATAGAATGCAGACACAACATCACACATCAGCCAGATTAACAAGGTATGAAATTGTTCTATTTGCATCGCATATCCAAATAAAGAGACGTTGCGCTTTAAATCTGGCCAAGTTAATGCCTCCTCCAAATGAGAAAGGGGGTGAAAAACAATTCCCCCATGATTGCTAAATGGTTACTGAACAAGAGACAAAAGGAAGAATTGCCTAACTGACACCCCACAGGAAGAGCCAGATAGAGAACTGTTTTGTGACGGTTCTTGTTTTAAATTACCAGATGGCACATCAACTGCTGCTATGCCATCACCACACTGAAAACTATTATAGAAAGCAAAAGAATCCCATTTAACTCAGCACAAGCTGCCGAAATAATAGCGCTAACAAGAGCATGTGAAATTTCTGCAAACCTCAATGTAAACATATATACTGACAGTCAGTATGCCTTTGGGATGGTACACAATTTTGGTCAATTATGGGCTGAAAGGGGTTTCCTGACATTACACGGAACCAAAATCCAACATAGCACTTTGATAGTGAGACTGTTGTCAGCACTTGCGCTTCCCAAGCGATTAGCGATAATGAAATGTGAAGCACATAAAAAAAGTAACATGTAATGTAGGAAAGGGAAATGCATTTGCAGACAAAATTGCGAAACAAACTGCCACTGATTTACACACAAAAATGTATGTTGAAAGAATAGAAGATGTACCCTTCATGATAGAAAACGGAATTGCAATAGTTAAGGAAAGGCAAGCAGAAGCTACTGTAGATTAAATAAAAAACTGGTCTGAGGGTCCAGCAGAATTAGATTCTGAGGGTTGTTGGGTGGACAAGCAAAATAACCGATGGATGTTGTCAAATGCCTATGTGGTGGCCATGGTCACTATGGCCCACAGTCCGACACACATATGTGCTAGAAAAATGATTCAACACCTGGATTCTGTAAGGAAGAATCCACACATTAGAAAAACTGCTGAAAGATTGGTTCAGAATTGCATGACTTGTTTACAACATAACATTGGAAAGCAAACAGTGACACCAATAGGAAGTTTTGGCCCAACGTCTATGCCATTTAAAGTCATCCATTTTGATTTCATAGAAATGGAGAGGTGCCAAAACTATAAGTATGTCCTCGTGGTGGTCTGTGCATTCAGCAAATGGGTAGAGCCATATCCCCTGAAAGATTGTACAGCCATGTTCACAGCTAAAGCCATGCTAAAAGTATATTTTCCCCGATTTGTGCTACCCCGTGTCATATGGTCAGACAATGGCCCGCACTTTATTGCGGCCGTGATATTGCAAATTTGCGCAGGTCTCCAAATTGATAAACGATTCCATTCGGCCAGACACCCGATTATTGCCTGTTTGGTAGAACGCCAAAATTGTATCTTGAAAAACAAGCTGAGTAAAATCTGCGCAGGGAGCAATTTGAAATGGCCCGATGCACTACCCCTAGCTTTACTTTGCATGTGAACAGCTGTACAGGCAAGGACTGGTCTCTCCCCTTGCGAGATTGTGTTGGGGAAACCAGCAAATGTCTGGAACGTGTCTCGACCAAAACGGTTGAGGAATATTGAATAACCATTACTTATTGATTATTGCCAACAGTTGACTCAAAACTTGTGTTTGATTCATCAGCAGGTGCAGGAGGCTCTTCCTGTCAGATATACCTGCCAGAAAATTGTCTGCAGCCAGGAGACTGGACTTGGGTGAAAAATTTTGAAAGAAAATCTTCACTTGCACTGCGCTGGATGGGACCCTTCCAGGTGCTACTGGCTACGGACTGCAGTCTGTGTGAATGGCTGCAAGCACTGGATCCACGCAATACACACAAAAAGAGTTCCGTTTTCTTTGCCACATGAGAAAGAGATTGATGATCCTGACGTCGAAAGAAAGACAGCTGTGCTTTATCACAAAGATATCATCGCCAGTTCCCTGTCAGAAGTACTTCCTAAGCCCGAGAAAGGGCCTGGGGAGATTGCAATGAAGATCGAAAGGCCAAAGTTGCCTCAACATTGTCCGACTGCTGACTCATCATCATCAAGCAGTGCATCACAAGTTGGCACTGATCCTGCATCTGCGAATGAGAGTGCATTTGTAAGTGATTTCAATCCGACACTTCACCTAAGTCAATGCCTAGCATCTGATGCACAACTGAAGCCCTTAACTATTTATATGTGTCTATAGGTTCTTTTATTCTGAACGATGTACCACTTATATCACACCCCTCTCTTTTAACCCCCTGGTCACACTGAACCAGGAATCAGGCTGGTTTGCAAAGTGAAAATATTCATTTAGGTATTTCACACTATTTTTAATGGGGATACAATAATCACCATTGGGGTGATGTCACACTGAGCAATCTCTTTCATCATAAGGAGTAATAATGAGCAAAAACAATGCAGCACAGCAATAATACTTTTGTGGTTGTGTGTTCAAATCAAATAGCAATGTGGTTACTCTTTCCCCCTGCACGCCGCTCAGCCCCCCAATATGCAATGTAGAGAGATAGGAGGAGAGAGAACAGGTTTCAGGGATGCAGAATTCAAGCAAATATATCAATACCAATTTCCACCCAGCAAACACAAGATAGAACATAACTAATTGGCAAACTATCAAAATGGTTTTAAAATTGGCTTTGAATGGAATAGTGAAAACACTTCTACTGGGAGCTGCTTTATATGGTTGTAAACAAACACTAGCAATGATTTGAGAGGAAAACATGATGAGAAAACTTAATTTTAAGGTCGGGTGCAATGAAAAGCTATTTTACACGTTCTAGATTTTGCCGGAATGAAAAATTTGCGGCAAACTTTTCCGCATGCGGTAATCACAGGACAACTATAAAGATTTTGGATTTGGAAAGCCTAGGATGTTAGCTACAAGCAGACACTTAAATTTCGTTTCTAGCAGGAACATTGAAGAAGTTATGGACGTTTTTGTAGAAGTCGTTTTTTTCAGATAGAGGCAAATTGTAAAACAAGGATGTGCTTTTAAGAAGACAAAAAGGATTTATTTTCAATAGGGATGGACTATGAAGATGCAAACTACACGACAGCACAGCCACCAGCCCAGGATGTCTCTGGATGGGTTTTGCCTTCCGAGACGCTCGCCTTCTTCAGAAAAATATATATAAGCGCAAAGATCGGTTTAACACTACCAGTACAGAAGGAATAATAGGGATGAGATAGAGAGTTCAGGCAGTTCAAAATATTCTAAAAATGCAGTTCTGGATATAATAGAGTATGGGTTTAGATAGGGATGACTATGGACAGTACATAAACTAGTGACAGTCCTATAATAAGGATACTCACTACATAGGTTTGAACAGAACCGTCAGGGATTCAGGTCAGTCAATATTTCTGGACAGGAATTCTGCTGGGCACACTGGACTGGACAGCAAGGCGCTCTGGTCTGCAATCAGCAAGGCGTTCTAGTCACCGCATGGTAGGACTAGACTGGATCTGCAATGGCTCTCTGGTCATAGCTATCCGGTCACAGCACAGCTCTACTGGGTTGGGTCTTTGAATTCTGGCAATCATTCTTAGCAGGGAAGCAGTACAGCACAGCCAGGCAGTTCTTTGGTTTCCCTTAGATGTCTGGGTTAAATTCTGGTTTCTGGAATTTTCAAGGCCTAGCTGAGAGTGGTTCAGCTATGGAAATTGGCCTTTCTGCTTGCCAACTTTCTGGAGTCTGGAATCTGGAATATAGATAGTTCTCTTGCAAAGCGCGCCGCCTGCAATCGGTTGGTGGGTGAAAGTGCGTGTGTCTTCTAAGCCCTCAGCTTTCTCTATTTATGCATTTTATAAAGGGGTGCGTATGCTGGATCATCCTAACCGTGCCCCTAGTTTAGCTATAGGCTAGAATCCGCTCTCTCCCTTGATTGGAGGAGAAAACAGTGTGTCACCATGATGATGTGGTTTTATGAGCCAGGGAATCCTCCCCTTGGTTTTTGAACATGAAATCTACTTTCAGATAATACATATTTACAATTTTGCAGACTTTATAACAATAGCATATCTAGATCACATATTTTGCGGAGCAAGTGCTCTTCCAAGCCCCGTCGCGGTAGGATCTTGGGTCTGGATTTGAAGAACTTCATACTTTCTGTCTGAGACACAATATCTAGTTTTCCAAAATTGGTACACATGTGCGTATTGCATATGGGCATAAGCGTGTGAAGTTTCATGCTATTCATGCTAATACATTTGCTATAAAACCACAATTTCTACAGTTATGTCCCAGAACATAGTACAGAGTTCTGGCTCCTCTTAAAATGTGCAGAAAAAATTTAGGTTCATAAGTCCAGTGTTTCTATATATTTGTTACAATTGTCCACAGTAAATTATCAGTCTTATTAGAATCTGCTTTTTTTCCATTGTGAATCAACTACATTGTCTGTCCCCGCCTCCTTGGTTTTGCAGCTTCAGCAGCAATTCTCCACACACTTCCTTCTGGCAGAGGCCCTTCACAATCCTTCCTGATTAGCATCTCCATGCCTGGGAGGAAGCCCATTGTGCTCTTCCCAGAGCAGCCCCAGTGCCCCTCCCCTCTTAATCAACACCTGAATGTGAGCTCCTGGCCCAGAGAGCAAAAGGGAGGTGCCTTCCCAGTGGGGGAAGTTGTTTTGTAGTTTCGGCTTGAATCAGGCTTACTTTAAAAGTCACTTTGTTACATTTTTCTTTGTTGAAAATAAACTTGCAATTTTAAAACAAACATCTAGAACACTGATTTCAGACTCTAAATCATGAAGTGTAAACAGTTGCAACCTAGTTTGCTCTTGATAACAGGTCAATTCTTAATGGTACAAATTTACAGTTTAAATACAGGCTTTTGAAACAGTCATAGGCGGCCGCTGGTACTGCGCCCAGATTTTGACAGCTTTCACTGGCAGGCAAACTGGCTGTGGATGTTTTTGTGACCAATTCAGCTTTCCAGGATATTGCAATTCCACAATGCTTTCTTGACTTCAGTAAAAGGTGACACCCCGCAAGAAGATTGGATGTTTGCGGGTGTTTGGCACCAGCATTTTGTATTTTCTGCAACCAAGAAAAGATTTACTGCCAGATTTCGGATTTTTTTCAGCAAACACTGCTTTTCATCTGTGCTCCATTTTTACATGTTGGGCAGCCCAATGACATGTTTCAGAAGTGCGGTCTCCATTCCACCACTGACAACATGCATGGTAGATTTGGCAGCCATCTTTATTATTATTATTTTTTTTATTGGTTTATTACAAACCTTTAAAATACAGGAAAAATGAATTATACAATGAATAATTTCCATAATTCCATAACCAACACAATCACAAAAAACCAAGATCGTTCTGCAGAATTCCGAACGTTCTAATCGACGGATATTCGTCTGTCAAATAAAGTTTATCTAAGTCAACTCTGTTACAGCACATAGAGAGGCAATGACTTTTTCCAAAAAGAAAGTTAGTGCTATTGTTAGCTTCCGATCTGTTTCATCAAACAAAACTTGCCACCAGTCATCTATTGATCGAGTCGGTCTAGCTTGAATAAAGTGACCAAAGTGCTTTGTACGTTCACTAGTCAAACTTGGACACAGCATTACCAAATGTTTAAGAGATTCTTCACTGGCGTTACACAATCTACAGAGTGCCGTAGGAGCAGTATTATTTGCCTATACATTTAGGCACTCTCGAGTCTGAAAAAAGTTTAAGCGAAATTTCATGTTTAATTTCCTTCGATGTTGATCCTAGAACTTTATTAAATAATTTTGAATTTCATTGAGAGCTCTTTTCTGCATCGGGGTGTTTTTCATTAAACAATGTTTAGAACTCTGTTCGCCAGTCAGAATCCAGTCCTGGTTCCAAAGTTTCTTTTTAATAAGGTTTGGATTAGTCTGTAAGGGTAACTAAATCGTTGCCAAGTTCTGTTAAGATTTTTTCAGATCGCTCGACCCACATTGGAAGGATAGAACAGGACCTTACTTTGTTAGCTTGATTTAATATCTCATATTGTAGAGATGCTGAGGCCATTGAAACTTTACGATAGATGGTAAGAGTTTGCCAACACTCTCTTGCATTAAGAGAGGTCAAGCTGACTTCAAAACACTTCATTTTGAGGGTATTCACCCACGGAGCATCATTTATATTGGAGTTGAAAAGAGTCCCCAAATATTTAATTTCAGATGTACATGCCAACATTTTCTCTCCCAAGTACCACTTTTTGTCTATTTAGTCTATTTGAACCTCGCAAATTTTGTATTACAATGATCTCAGACTTGGTGGTATTCACAACCAGAGCATTTTGTTTCATATAGATTTCAAGTGCGTTTAAACTATGCTGCAGGCCAATAGGAGTTGAGTCCATCAAAATTAGATCGTCGGCGTAAATCATATGGCCAATATGAACACCATTGATTTTGGGGAGAAATGACATCGCTTTCTTTAGGCTTAAATCCACATCTGATATAAAAAGGATGAAGACTATCACAGCCAAAGGGCAACCCTGCTTAACACCACAGAACGTCTTAATCGCAGATGAAAGTCTTCCCTTTTTGTCAAGTCTAATACGGATGCTGGTATTAGCATGTAGGTCTTTAAAAGCCAAAAATAGACTTGTCGGGAAATTCTATTTTAGCATCTTAGTCCATAGGATTTGTCTATCAATGCTATCAAAAGCATCTGATAGATCAATTGAGGCGATGTACATTTTTTCGCCACGCCGCAAAGCGTCCATTTTCAGTATGTTGATTAACAAAAGATTCAAGCTGCAACCCACTCCCTTTGTAAAACCAGTCTTTCTTGGGTCTATATGCTTACTGGATAAAATCCACCTCTGTAGATCGTGTTGCAAGAGTGTTGCATACATTTTCCCCAAGACATCTACTAGAGCAATTGAAGGTACTGACTTGTGTCGGCATGGTTACCTTTTTTAAAATTGGGCACGATGATCGCACTTTTCCATGAGTTTGGTGTTGAAGCAGTGGACGCAATCTTCGTAAAGACTTGGTAACAAAATTTAGCCCATTCAGCAGGGTTTTGTTTCAGATTAAAATTTGTCAACCCATCCGGACCAGGGGCTCGGGATGAGCTTAGTTTGGAAATAATGTCAAAGATGTCGGTTTTGTCAAAACTTATATCCCACTGTTTTAGGGCTTCGAAAGGCGGGATTTCAAATTCACCCTTTTTGCCATAAGGTTGGTTAAAGTGATCTATCCAACTTTCCTCAGAGACCATATTTTCCAACAATGCATCCCAGGGGGCACTCAAGTTGTTAATAAGGCTCCAAAAGTCTCTAGAGTTTTTATTGCCCAATTTAGCCAACATGAGTTCGGCATCTTGCTGAAGAAGATACGCTCGATGAGCCTTTAACCAGTTTTCATAGGACTGTTTAATTCTTTTCTTTAGCCCAAGGTACAAGGGGATCGAGGATCTAGAACAGCGCTGAATCTCCATTCTCATTTGACGTTTATATTTCAAGATTTCCAAATCAAACGAGTGAGTTCGCAGAAAATATTGCAGCTGAGAACCGTTGTTAATTTCTTTATATCATTTAAACATTTGGCAGCCATCTTGTTGTGCTTGGTAGAGCGCAATTTCCTTAGGTTTTGGCACGCAACAGGTTTTTGTGGCCATTTTGAGGATTCTGGTGCCTCCAGAACACAGTGATGCCTCCGGGTGGAGCAGAGTGGGTTAAAACATCCCACAAAGCCCCCCCTCGTGACTTGACCTTTGACCGCCCGTCAAGGGGAAGTCGGGAGATTGGGATGTTCAGTTTTCTTTTCGGTCCAAGTGGAAAAAAATGTGTCTGTTTCTCCCATCAGTGGTGGATCGACAGGTTCTCCTCGCCGGTTCCAGTTGGAAGTGTATGGAGCGATACCCCGGGCCCCTTGGGTCTTTCCTCCAGGTCCCCGAGTGGTCTTCCCTGGGCTTAGGATCCATGGTTTCAGTCCTAGGATGACAAAACAGGGCATATTTGTAGACATTTCCCCACCACTATTCATGTACTGAGGCAGATGCATACATCTGATATATCATTTACACTCCTTCCTACTTGCAATTATTACTGATTATAACAGATGGAATGGTTTTTACAGTCGGAATTTTCTAGGGAGGTGGAATGTCCCCCTCTGGGTTTCCAGATGAGTCCTCTAGTTGCTGCAGAGTATGCCTAGGATGGCAACACTTCAGCAGGTTGATGTGGACCCACCTATCTTCCCCTTCTGGCAAACTGCCTTTGGGGATACGGATTTTGTAGGCGACTGGTGAGATTCGGTCTACAATTTCAAAAGGTCCCCACCAGCTAGGAAGAAATGTTGGAATTGAAACAATATTATGCCTCCTATCGTAACAATTGTATGTGTATTGGCCTACGCCAAGTTGTCTAAACATCATATACGAACAAACTCCACGGCAAGGTCTTGACCTTAGAGAAAGTAATGTAAGTCGCCATCTTGGACCAAGCCGCCATTTTAGGTTCTCTTGTTATATGGAAGTCACCCTGAACATCAAAATGGAAGCCAAATGACATTCTGAATAAGACTCTGGCCGTTGTGACCTCCGTACACATGAATAATTAATATGCCCGCAGGCCACTTGTCGGGGTCGCGAACTGAGACCTTGTCCTACTGTTGACCTATGTGTAAATGTACAACTATATCAGCGAAACTAATCAAAATACATATATTACAGGATTGACCTGGCAAAGAACCCATAGGCCCGGCTCATAGATTGGTTAACCTGCGAGAGGGTTGGCCAAGGGCTGGAGAAATTGTATAAAAGACCCAGGTATTTCAATGTGCTCTCTCTCTCTCTAACGCATCGAACCCTCGTTGAAGTTCGTTATGTTACTCTGAGAGCCGAATAGCTATCCGTTTGTCAATTGACTTGGTAACTGTGGTAGCTTTTAAATAAAGCACTTGTATGTTCTTTGTAACCTGTGTTGGTTTGTTTCTTGTTGGGCTTCCCGGCCTCATATTATTTTTCTGTTTCCACAGTTGGCGCCCGAACAGGGACCCTCAAGATTGATGCCGGATCATTGAAGTTTGACGCAGACTATCGAACCGGGATCGGACGGTGTGATACTGCGGGCCCGACCGAACGAGACACGATACCTCGGCAGCGCTGCACGATCCGATCCTTGGACGATAGTCGTGTGGTCTGACACGGCATCTTGACGAGGGTCCATTTTTGAGGCGGGCAGATTTGACGAAACCACCAAACACAAGGTAAAATTCGTTAGGTAAATTCTTTGGTAAACCATACGGTCCTCCTTAGGTTTGGTCAGGTGCAGTCGTGACCCGGCTCTTAATTTAACCCTGACAATTTGAATTTGGCGTATTGTATCTGCAGACACAATTATTGACCAGGTAACACCAATTTTTTGTGAAATGCCTGGGAAATTGTCTAGCTGCTTTAGGGCTCTGTTCCGCAGCGATCGACAATCTTTGGAATATAGCCGCCCGGCACCACAGGAGGGGTCGCCGGCATGTACTATGTACTGTAAGTATGGCATTGGAAGTATAGTATTTAATGATATTTGGCACAGACAAACCAGACATGCCTCCGAATTTCAGTGGCCAATCAATGGTAGTTTCGAGATCCCCCGTATTGAATACCTAGAATCGGTCTTGCTAAAAAAGAAGGCCAGACCTGCACCATTTGATGTTTTGCAAAATTGGAAAAAAGAAGCGTTGCAGCAGCTTAAAAGTAGGGATAAACATGCATGCCGTCATAAAACAAATGCCGAAAAAGCGTTGTTATATGATTAGGAAAAACATTCGGAGTCAGTCAAAAATATGGATAGGGCTTTCTCACTAGGTATCCAGAAAATGTATCCCTCTAAAGATTTCCATGCTTCTGAAGAATTTATTGAAAAATTGTTAAACGAACGCAGGCCTGGTGCCTCTGCGCCACCTCCGTATGATCCTCTCCCAGGTGCTCTGCCCATTTCTGCTGTTATTCCTGCTGTTATTCCTGTTCACCCTTTACAACCTATTGTTCCTATTCCTCTAGTTGTTGTTCCTCCACCTATCCCGCCACCCCTTCCTCTTGCGCCAATAGTTTTGCCCGCACCTCTGCTCCCGAGTGGTCCTGAACTGACTGAAGTTCATCAGGGTGCGGGGTCAAAGATTGTCACTCGAAATACTGTTTCTGCAGACAGGAAACGGGAATTATTTGCATGGGCTAAGCACTGTATGGAGAGAGGTGATCAAGTGAACGTTTTTTCCACATTATCAAATATGGGCAATTTTCCTGAGAAAAATATTTTTATCGAAGGTTTGGGGACTCATTTATGCGTGATGTGGGGTAGATTACATAATGCAGATCTCCCACAAGGGGTGAGGGATTTAAATACTTTAGCGCTTTCGAGGGACACAGAGGAGAAAGTACATGGTCATGTTGAGAGATTGTTTGAGTATAGGAGGGACTTTAAAAAATTACGGGATGAGGATGGTGAAGACGACAGTATGTATGTACAGAAACGGTTCCTTCCGTGTCGTAGATCGGCATCTGAGGAAGTACGAATTTGTATCAAAGATGCGATTCGATGGATCTCGGATTCATCGATACCGCCGGATGAAGTATATGACACATATAGTCAGTATACAGTAGAAATGCAGAGGAAGGTGATTCAGGTAATGGTACAGTACCTGCAGGATGAATGTGTAAGGAAGAAGGTTAGTTGTCCTATAGAGTTATTGGGTATTTGTAAGAGGGCCTTTTCGCCCGACACTTCTTCAGCTGCCTTAGCGCTCGACCTGGCTCTGTTGCTTAGTAAGCGGTTAGTGTTACCTATATCTCAGTTGCCTATGAGAGAGGTTCCTCCGACATTTGTCCCAAAGGTTGAGATCCCCGCTAACGTTGGGACTGGTGCACCCGCTGAGGACATCCCTGCGCATTATGTATCGCAATTTGTTCACGTCCCGTTTTCACGACAGGAAGTGAACACTATTGGACAATCAATTCCCGATATCAGGAAAAACCCGACAGGGTTTTACAAAGAGATAGAGTCCGTTTTGCAGTCCTCTGTGTTCACCTTAAGTGATATTGACCTGCTATTCCCTGTACTCCTGCCCGCAGATTTATGGAAGCAGGTTCGAACAATAGACGATGTGCCAAGGGTTGGGAGATACGTGGGCTAACATGACCAGGTTTGATGGGGAAAGACCAGCTGGTGAGAAACCACCTCAGGTAATACTTACTTTGCCTGATAGAATTGTCGCAAAATTGAAAACCATAATTCCTGAGAAAAGAATTATTTGGGAAAAGCTTACGGCCTGTGTTCAAGGAAAAACTGAAGGTGCCACCGAGTTCTTTAATAGATTCGTACAGGTATTCTCTGACTTCAGTGGACAGGACTTGGGCACAGAGTCTGGGAAAAGGTTGTTTGTGGACAAATTTGTACGTGGATTGTTGCCCGACATCCAGTCACAGATTCTGTTCTCTGAGAGCGCTTGGCAGGCGAAATCCCAATCTGAAGTTTTGCACATGGCTCAGTATTATGAGAACCGTGTTAATAATGAGAAAGAGAAAATAGAGAGAGGAAAGGAGATTTGAAGACTAAAGTATTGTTACAACAAATTGTTAGAAATCCCAGAGGAGGTAATTCACAGTCCAGAGGTCAGTATGTTCCAAAAGGAAACGCTCCCTTGGGTCCTGTGAATGTTAATCAATGTGCCTATTGCCGCCAGGAAGGTCATTGGTGAGCACAGTGCCCCGTCCTTCGCCAAAGGTCAAACAATGCATTTGGGAGTATGGGTAGACGACCTAGAGGTCGCCCCAGAGCGGGGGGCCCTGATAGAGGTCAGTTCTCGCAAGATCCTCAGCAACCTTTTTCACTGGAAAATCAGACTTCGAGTGTGGACACGAGAAACATATTTGATCACCCTTCTGCTGCCTACCTTTCTGAAGAGCTTCCTTCTGATGACATTTTATTTTGTTAGGACTGCCTGAAGCAGGGTTTGGAACCTTCACCTATTCCCATTAATCAGAAAGGTCCCTACGTTGAATTGTTAGTGGGGAATAGGAAACATCAGTTTTTGATAGACACTGGAGCACAGAAGTGCTCCATTGATCATTCCCGGGTTCCAAACATTCCACTGTCAGGGCAAACAAATGTTTCTGTAGGGTTTTCTGGTATACCAATTGCTTGCCCGGTTTCTTCGCCGGTGTTTGTTTCTTTGGGTCCCTTTACGGACCATTGTCCCTTCCTTCTGACTTCGAACTGTGGAGAGAATTTGCTGGGGTTAAATTTGTTGAAGAAATTGAATGCAGTAATTCATTGTTCCTCTGACGGAGTATGACTGACGGTTTCACCACAGCAACTTCCCACTTCCCAGTTTTTGACTCGAGCATTGCCTCCTGAGCTTAGCGTTGTTCCGGAATGTTTGTGGGCGGTTGACGACAATGATGTCGGGGTGCTACAGATCGAACCCGTTAAAATAGTTTTGAAACATGGAGTTAAACTAGCACGCATTCCACAATATAAAATATCAGTTGAGGGCGAGCGTGCTTTGAAGTGCATTGTCTCCGATTTTGTGCATCGAGGAGTGATTGAAGAGATTGCAGGTAGTTTATGTAACAGCCCGATTTTGCCTGTATACAAGAAAGGCGACAATGCAATCCCATACCGTTTCATAATTGATCTACGTGCTATTAACAAAGTTGTCGCCCCACAATTTCCAATTGTGCCTGATGTAACAACGATACTAACAATGATCCCTGCTACAGCTACGCACTTTAGTGTTGTGGATCTAAAGAATGCTTTCTTTGGTATTCCTATACACAAGGAGAGTAGATATTTGTTCGCGTTCACCTTGGGGGGACGTTCGTTCACATTTACTCGTGCACCTCAAGGGTATACCGAAAGTCCAAGCATTTATAGTAGGGCTTTGAAAGAGCAGCTTGATACCCTCGAATTGCCACCTACTTGTACATTTCTTCAGTATGTCGACGACTTACTTTTAGCTGCAGATTCTGAAAGTGCTTGTAAAGAAGGCACTGTATTGTTGCTTATTCATCTGGCCGAAAACGGTCATAAAGCTTCGCTCAAGAAATTTCAATATCGTTGTCAGGAGGTCACCTATTTAGGCTACCTCCTGTCAAAGGAGGGGAGAAGATTGACACCATTTCTGGCATGTCTGTTCCAAATACACATAAGGAAGTCTGAGCCTTAATAGGTATGGCTTCTTACTGTAGGTTGTGGATCCCGAACTTCTCACTAGTGATAAAACCGATGTTGGCTTTGACAAAGAAGGGCATTTCTTTGCCGCTGCCATGGAAATCGGAACATCAACGATCATTTGAGCTTCTCAAAAACGCGTTATGCTCTGCACCGGTTTTGGGTACTCCAAATTATGACAAGGCCTTTGTGTTGTTTGTTCATGAATGTGATGGATGTGCTTTGGCTGTGTTAACACAGGAACACGGAGGGAAGTATAGGCCGTGCGGCTACTACTCTTCCGCCCTTGATCCTGTCGCATGCGCTTTGCCAAGATGTTTGCGAGCTGTTGCTGCTGCTGCCGCGTCTGTAAAACAGAGTGAGGGAATGGTCCTAGGCCATGATTTAATTTTGATGGTACCTCACTCTGTAGATGTTCTATTGAATAAAACCCAAACTCAACACCTCACCTCTGCACGACTGACGAGGTATGAATTGATTCTGTTTGCCCCTCACATTCAAATTAAGAGGTGTTGTGTTCTTAATCCGGCTGAACTCCTACCTTTCCCGCAAAATACTGTTTGCGGTGACGAAGAATTACATGACTGCCTTTATACCACTGAACAGGAAACAAAGGGCAGGATAGACCTTATAGATACTCCTTTGGGCAATGCAGAAGGGGAGCTGTTTTGTGATGGCTCCTGCTTCAAACTCCCTGATGGTACATCTACAGCTGCCTACGCAGTTACTACATTGAGTACGGTTGTTAAAACTAAGAGAATTCCGCATAACTCCGTGCAGGCCGCATTGATTATAGCGTTGACCCGAGCTTGCAAACTCTCCGAAGGGCTTACAGTAAACATATATACTGATAGCCAGTATGCCTTTGGGGTGGCTCACAACTTCGGGAGGCTCTGGTCGGAAAGAGGGTTCCTAACCTCACATGGGACCAAGATTCAGCATGGTCCCCTGATAGTGCAATTGCTCTCGGCACTCTCACTCCCTAGTCAGTTAGCGATCATGAAATGTGCAGCACATCATAAGGTCATAGATGATGTGGGAAAAGGGAATGCTTTTGCTGACCAGATAGCCAGGCAAACGGCCACAGACCTTAGCGCAGACATGTATGCTCTAAGGGAAACAAAAGATGCCTATGTAATGGATGAGGGTATCGGGTCTGTGCGAGATATCCAAACTGATGCTACAATAGAAGAGTCTAAAAAGTGGGCCGAAGGAATGGGGAAACTAGATGACGATGGGTGTTGGGTGGATACATCTGAAGGGAAA
Source organism: Ambystoma mexicanum (assembly GCF_040938575.1). Lineage (NCBI taxonomy): Eukaryota > Metazoa > Chordata > Amphibia > Caudata > Ambystomatidae > Ambystoma > Ambystoma mexicanum. Next base: position 83,773,840 of record NC_090941.1, read on the forward strand.
TGGTTGCTCCCTGATTCATATGTGCTGGCGATGGTTATGATGGCACACGGTCCCACGCATGTGTGTGCTCAGCAGATCACGAAAATGTTAGAAAAAGTCTGGGTGGATGATAACATTTTGAAGATTGCACAACGACATGTTCAGAATTGTATGATTTGCTTACAGCACAATGTAGGGAAGGGGACAGTAACTCCAAGGGGTAGCTTTGGGCCCCCTTCTGTTCCCTTCGAGGTCATCCACTTTGATTTTATTGAGATGGAACGGTGTAACAATCTAAAATATGTTCTTGTGATTATTTGTGCTTTTAGTAAATAGGTCGATGCTTTCCCCGTTAAGGATGCTACTGCCATGACCACTGCAAAGACTATGGTAAAATAATTTTTTCCACGATTTGGGCTTCCAAGGGTAATTTGGTCAGACAAGGGTCCCCATTTTGTTGCAGCAGTAATTTTGCAGATATGCACAGCGTTACACATTGAAAAACGATTTTCACTCAGCTAGGCATCCTCAAAGTGCTGGGTTGGTAGAAAGACATAACGGTATCCTAAAGAATAAGCTTGCCAAAACATGTGCCGGCACCAAACTGAAATGGCCAGATGCCTTACCTATTGTATTGTTAGCCATGCGTACCACAACTCAAACTAAGACTGGGCTCTCTCCATTTGAGGTAGTGATGGGGAGACCTGCTAACATTTGGGGCCTTCCGAAGCCCAAAGCCCTGAGGGAGGTCGATAATGTATTGCTTGTAGACTACTGTAACCAGTTGACTAAAAATCTGTATCTCATTTATCATCAGGTCCAATCAGCTTTACCTGTACGGTTTACGGGCCCAGGACACGATATTCAGCCTGGAAGTTGGGTCCTAGTGAAGGCCTACGAAAGGTCTTCCTGTCTCGCGCCTCGCTGGAGGGGACCCTACCAGGTGCTGTTGGTCACCCAGACAGCAGTGCGGGTGGCTGGAAAGAAGCATTGGATCCACGCGACGCATGTCAAGAAGCTTCATCACCCGACGCCACACGTTACAGAAGAAGCAGAACCCCTCGCTGATGCTACAATCTCTGATCCTGGAGTAGCAAACAGCACTGTGAGTGTGTCGGAGTATTTCTCTGAGCCCGTGGAGCTTGGGGAACAGTCCATTTCGTCTCCACACTCTTTGAAAAGGTCACTTCCAGAAAACACTGTTTTAAGTTCTGCGACTTCCGTCGCATCCGATACGTTGCTTCCCTCAGGAAGTGACGTTACCCTATTTCCGGATCAAACAGTACCGGAAACCACCAGGTACGACCTTCGACGAAGAAAATAGAACTACGGCACAGGTTTTTCCTGTGCATCTGGAAAGAAGAAGTGATTGAACGTTTTCTCTTGTAAAAGAAAGTTCCTTTTGAACAAAAGGAAAAAAGGGATTCTGCTGGCTAGGGTTGGGGAAGGACTAAGAAGTCGCGCGACCATAGCGTCGCCAGCAACGAACATTGGGGTCGTCGATTGAGAAACTACGATGCCTGCCACCTCCACTGCTGCTGCTAGCACTGGACTTGTAAATAAGGGAGTGACCAACTCGGATAACGAACAATGTGCCTGGGCCCCGAAAACGTATTGCTGTGTGGTGTTAATAGTAATAGGAATTTGTATAATTACCGCTGTGGGACTTTGGTACTTTGAAGAAATTTACCCTCTAAAACCTTTACTGCCAATTGAAATTGTACCTACTGCCTTGACTCCCTCTGTACACCTTCATACTTTGTCACCTAGAGACTCCCAGCATAGACGAAAGTACTATAATAACACTTTAATGATAATAATGAATTCAACGCATGCCATTTTTAATAAGAGTAATTGCTGGATTTGCACCCATTTACCGCAACATGGGAACAAGGGGCTAGGATGGTATATTCACCCTTTACCTTTAACGACTGCTTGCTATGCCTCTCTCAGAGCACTATTCTTTGGCCGTTGGAATGATAGCATCTCAGGGAACTTTGATGGAACTAATTTAAATGATTTTGAGAAACGCGAATTGACTCCCCTGGGATGCTCGCTTTTTGCAAATAGAAGTAGACCTAAAGTTGCTTCTATTAGGCCATCTGACAAACTATCGCTTCCTTTTCAAACTCTAATTTCCTTTAAAATGGCTCCGATAGGCAATAAGGACGCTGTGCCTCCTTCCTACTCTATTAATCATAGCCCCGATTCAGTCCCCTTTTGTGTACAAAGAAATGGCACTCGGTCAATGGGAGATTTCGAAGGTTGTGTGAACATTGTAAATTTGGCCGGGGAGAACAGGCCTCTGTATGTAGGGGGGCCTGTCTATTTCGTTTGTGGTAATTCAGCATTTCCTTGGTTGCCCAAGGATTGGCAGGGAACCTGTTATTTAGGAATCCTGTTACCTGGGGTATTCATAGCTAGTACATTGGAGGTTTCTAAGGCTCGCCCACGGTGGGACGAGAACGGAGATACCCCTGGGCAAGTATTGGGAGATATAGCAAAATCAGTTGTGCCATTTTGGGGACAGATAGCAAATTCTGAAAATATTAGGGGGCTAGCAAGAGTACTGGAGAGAACCATCAACCGGACCACGGATATACTCTACAATATGACACTAGAACAGAAAGCAATAAGATTGGTAGCACTCCAAAATCGGATGGCATTAGATGTCATCCTGGCAGAACGTGGTGGAGTATGCAAGTTAGTGGGGTCCGCCTGCTGTGTTTTCGTACCAGATTCCTCACCAACAATTTTCAAAGCAATACAGAACTTGCACATCCTTAGTTCTGAAGTGCATGTTCCTGTGGGAGATTGGAATATTAGCGCTCGGTTCTGGGATTCTCTATGATCCTGCGGTTGGAAGATGCTTTCTGTTATACTGGTTATTTTGGGAATCCTGCTATTCCTTTGTTGTTGTTTCCAATGTCTACCTATTATATGTGCAATGCTAGGGGGTGTTGTGCTCAGGCAGTGAGCACAATAGGGCACAAAATGTATGCCCCAGATACAGCATCTAAAGAGTTTGTGTTACAAGAGTTTCTGATGAATGACCTAATGGCTATAGACATTACAGACAATGATTCAGGATGTATGGACGACAATGCATGGAGCTATTTACAGAGGTATTAGAAATGATATTAGCACTTGGCATAGGCCAAAAGGAGGGTTTGTCGGAATTGAAACAATATTATGCCTCCTATCGTAACAATTGTATGTGTATTGGCCTACGCCAAGTTGTCTAAACATCATATGCGAACAAACTCCACGGCAAGGTCTTGACCTTAGAGAAAGTAATGTAAGTGGCCATCTTGGACCAAGCCACCATTTTAGGTTCTCTTGTTATATGGAAGTCACCCTGAACATCAAAATGGAGGCCAAATGACATTCTGAATAAGACTCTGGCCATTGTGACCTCCGTACACATGAATAATTAATATGCCCGCAGGCCACTTGTCGGGGTCGCGAACTGAGACCTTGTCCTACCGTTGACCTATGTGTAAATGTACAACTATATCAGCGAAACTAATCAAAATACATATATTACAGGATTGACCTGGCAAAGAACCCATAGGCCCGGCTCATAGAATGGTTAACCTGCGAGAGGGTTGGCCAAGGGCTGGAGAAATTGTATAAAAGACCCAGGTATTTCAATGTGCTCTCTCTCTCTCTAACGCATCGAACCCTTGTTGAAGTTCGTTATGTTACTCTGAGAGCCGAATAGCTATCCGTTTGTCAATTGACTTGGTAACTGTGGTAGCTTTTAAATAAAGCACTTGTATGTTCTTTGTAACCTGTGTTGGTGTGTTTCTTGTTGGGCTTCCTGGCCCCATATTATTTTTCTGTTTCCACAGTTGGCGCCCGAACAGGGACCCTCAAGATTGATGCCGGATCATTGAAGGTTGACGCAGACTATCGAACCGGGATCGGACGGTGTGATACTGCGGGCCCGACCGAACGAGACACGATACCTCGGCAGCGCTGCACGATCCGATCCTTGGACGATAGTCGTGTGGTCTGACACGGCATCTTGACGAGGGTCCATTTTTGAGGCGGGCAGATTTGACGAAACCACCAAACACAAGGTAAAATTCGTTAGGTAAATTCTTTGGTAAACCGTACGGTCCTCCTTAGGTTTGGTCAGATGCAGTCGTGACCCGGCTCTTAATTTAACCCTGACAATTTGAATTTGGCGTATTGTATCTGCAGACACAATTATTGACCAGGTAACACCAATTTTTTGTGAAATGCCTGGGAAATTGTCTAGCTGCTTTAGGGCTCTGTTCCGCAGCGATCGACAATCTTTGGAATTTAGCCGCCCGGCACCACAGGAGGGGTCGCTGGCATGTACTATGTACTGTAAGTATGGCATTGGAAGTATAGTATTTAATGATATTTGGCACAGACAAACCAGACATGCCTCCGAATTTCAGTGGCCAATCAATGGTAGTTTCGAGATCCCCCGTATTGAATACCTAGAATCGGTCTTGCTAAAAAAGAAGGCCAGACCTGCACCATTTGATGTTTTGCAAAATTGGAAAAAAGAAGCGTTGCAGCAGCTTAAAAGTAGGGATAAACATGCATGCGTCATAAAACAAATGCCGAAAAAGCGTTGTTATATGATAAAGAAAAACATTCAGAGTCAGTCAAAAATATGGATAGGGCTTTCTCACTAGGTATCCAGAAAATGTATCCCTCTAAAGATTTCCATGCTTCTGAAGAATTTATTGAAAAATTGTTAAACGAACGCAGGCCTGGTGCCTCTGCGCCACCTCCGTATGATCCTCTCCCAGGTGCTCTGCCCATTTCTGCTGTTATTCCTGCTGTTATTCCTGTTCCCCCTGTACAACCTATTGTTCCTATTCCTCTAGTTGTTGTTCCTCCACCTATCCCGCCACCCCTTCCTCTTGCGCCAATAGTTTTGCCCGCACCTCTGCTCCCGAGTGGTCCTGAACTGACTGAAGTTGATCAGGGTGCGGGGTCAAAGATTGTCACTCGAAATACTGTTTCTGCAGACAGGAAACGGGAATTATTTGCATGGGCTAAGCACTGTATGGAGAGAGGTGATCAAGTGAACGTTTTTTCCACATTATCAAATATGGGCAATTTTCCTGAGAAAAATATTTTTATCGAAGGTTTGGGGACTCATTTATGCGTGATGTGGGGTAGATTACATAATGCGGATCTCCCACAAGGGGTGAGGGATTTAAATACTTTAGCGCTTTCGAGGGACACAGAGGAGAAAGTACATGGTCATGTTGAGAGATTGTTTGAGTATAGGAGGGACTTTAAAAAATTACGGGATGAGGATGGTGAAGACGACAGTATGTATGTACAGAAACGGTTCCTTCCGTGTCGTAGATCGGCATCTGAGGAAGTACGAATTTGTATCAAAGATGCGATTCGATGGATCTCGGATTCATCGATACCGCTGGATGAAGTATATGACACATATAGTCAGTATACAGTAGAAATGCAGAGGAAGGTGATTCAGGTAATGGTACAGTACCTGCAGGATGAATGTGTAAGGAAGAAGGTTAGTTGTCCTATAGAGTTATTGGGTATTTGTAAGAGGGCCTTTTCGCCCGACACTTCTTCAGCTGCCTTAGCGCTCGACCTGGCTCTGTTGCTTAGTAAGCGGTCAGAGTTACCTATATCTCAGTATCTCAGTTGCCTATGAGAGAGGTTCCTCCGACATTTGTCCCAAAGGTTGAGATCCCCGCTAACGTTGGGACTGGTGCACCCGCTGTGGACATCCCTGCGCATTATGTATCGCAATTTGTTCACGTCCCGTTTTCACGACAGGAAGTGAACACTATTAGACAATCAATTCCCGATATCAGGAAAAACCCGACAGGGTTTTACAAAGAGATAGAGTCCGTTTTGCAGTCCTCTGTGTTCACCTTAAGTGATATTGACCTGCTATTCCCTGTACTCCTGCCCGCAGATTTATGGAAGCAGGTTCGAACAATAGACGATGTGCCAGGGTTGGGAGATACGTGGGCTAACATGACCAGGTTTGATGGGGAAAGACCAGCTGGTGAGAAACCACCTCAGGTAATACTTACTTTGCCTGATAGAATTGTCACAAAATTGAAAACCATAATTCCTGAGAAAAGAATTATTTGGGAAAAGCTTACGGCCTGTGTTCAAGGAAAAACTGAAGGTGCCACCGAGTTCTTTAATAGATTCGAACAGGTATTCTCTGACTTCAGTGGACAGGACTTGGGCACAGCGTCTGGGAAAAGGTTGTTTGTGGACAAATTTGTACTTGGATTGTTGCCCGACATCCAGTCACAGATTATGTTCTCTGAGAGCGCTTGGCAGGCGAAATCCCAATCTGAAGTTTTGCACATGGCTCAGTATTATGAGAACCGTGTTAATAATGAGAAAGAGAAAATAGAGAAGAGGAAAGGAGATTTGAAGACTAAAGTATTGTTACAACAAATTGTTAGAAATCCCAGAGGAGGTAATTCACAGTCCAGAGGTCAGTATGTTCCAAAAGGAAACGCTCCCTTGGGTCCTGTGAATGTTAATCAATGTGCCTACTGCCGCCAGGAAGGTCATTGGCGAGCATAGTGCCCCGTCCTTCGCCAAAGGTCAAACAATGCATTTGGGAGTATGGGTAGACGACCTAGAGGTCGCCCCGGAGCGGGGGGCCCTGATAGAGGTCAGTTCTCGCAAGATCCTCAGCAACCTTTTTCACTGGAAAATCAGACTTCGAGTGTGGACACGAGAAACATATTTGATCACCCTTCTGCTGCCTACCTTTCTGAAGAGCTTCCTTCCGATGACATTTTATTTTGTTAGGACTGCCTGAAGCAGGGTTTGGAACCTTCACCTATTCCCATTAATCAGAAAGGTCCCTACGTTGAATTGTTAGTGGGGAATAGGAAACATCAGTTTTTGATAGACACTGGAGCACAGAAGTGCTCCATTGATCATTCCCGGGTTCCAAACATTCCACTGTCAGGGCAAACAAATGTTTCTGTAGGGTTTTCTGGTATACCAATTGCTTGCCCGGTTTCTTCGCCGGTGTTTGTTTCTTTGGGTCCCTTTACGGACCATTGTCCCTTCCTTCTGACTTCGAACTGTGGAGAGAATTTGCTGGGGTTAAATTTGTTGAAGAAATTGAATGCAGTAATTCATTGTTCCTCTGACAGAGTACGACTGACGGTTTCACCACAGCAACTTCCCAGTTTTTGACTCGACCATTGCCTCCTGAGCTTAGCGTTGTTCCGGAATGTTTGTGGGCGGTTGACGACAATGATGTCGGGGTGCTACAGATCGAACCCGTTAAAATAGTTTTGAAACATGGAGTTAAACTACCACGCATTCTGCAATATAAAATATCAGTTGAGGGCGAGCGTGCTTTGAAGTGCATTGTCTCCGATTTTGTGCATCGAGGAGTGATTGAAGAGATTGCAGGTAGTTTATGTAACAGCCCGATTTTGCCTGCATACAAGAAAGGCGACAATGCAATCCCATACCGTTTCATAATTGATCTACGTGCTATTAACAAAGTTGTCGCCCCACAATTTCCAATTGTGCCTGATGTAACAACGATACTAACAATGATCCCTGCTACAGCTACGCACTTTAGTGTTGTGGATCTAAAGAATGCTTTCTTTAGTATTCCTAAACACAAGGAGAGTAGATATTTGTTCGCGTTCACCTTGGGGGGACGTTCGTTCACATTTACTCGTGCACCTCAAGGGTATACCGAAAGTCCAAGCATTTATAGTAGGGCTTTGAAAGAGCAGCTTGATACCCTCGAATTGCCACCTACTTGTACATTGCTTCAGTATGTCAACGACTTACTTTTAGCTGCAGATTCTGAAAGTGCTTGTAAAGAAGGCACTGTATTGTTGCTTATTCATCTGGCCGAAAACGGTCATAAAGCTTCGCTCAAGAAATTTCAATATCGTTGTCAGGAGGTCGCCTATTTAGGCTACCTCCTGTCAAAGGAGGGGAGAAGATTGACACCTGAAAGAATAAAACACATTTCTGGCATGTCTGTTCCAAATACACATGAGGAAGTCAGAGCCTTAATAGGTATGGCTTCTTACTGTAGGTTGTGTATCCCGAACTTCTCACTAGTGATAAAACCGATGTTGGCTTTGACAAAGAAGGGCATTTCTTTGCCACTGCCATGGAAATCGAAACATCAACGATCATTTGAGCTTCTCAAAACCGCGTTATGCTCTGCACCGGTTCTGGGTACTCCAAATTATGACAAGGCCTTTGTGTTGTTTGTGCATGAATGTGATGGATGTGCTTTGGCTGTGTTAACACAGGAACACGGAGGGAAGTATAGGCCGTGCGGCTACTACTCTTCCGCCCTTGATCCTGTCGCATGCGCTTTGCCAAGATTTTTGCGAGCTGTTGCTGCTGCTGCCGCGTCTGTAAAACAGAGTGAGGGAATGGTCCTAGGCCATGATTTAATTTTGATGGTACCTCACTCTGTAGATGTTCTATTGAATAAAACCCAAACTCAACACCTCACCTCTGCACGACTGACGAGGTATGAATTGATTCTGTTTGCCCCTCACATTCAAATTAAGAGGTGTTGTGTTCTTAATCCGGCTGACCTCCTACCTTTCCCGCAAAATACTGTTTGCGGTGACGAAGAATTACATGACTGCCTGTATACCACTGAACAGGAAACGAAGGGCAGGATAGACCTTATAGATACTCCTTTGGGCAATGCAGAAGGGGAGCTGTTTTGTGATGGCTCCTGCTTCAAACTCCCCGATGGTACATCTACAGCTGCCTACGCAGTTACTACATTGAGTACGGTTGTTGAAACTAAGAGAATTCCGCATAACTCTGCGCAGGCCGCATTGATTATAGCGTTGACCCGAGCTTGCGAACTCTCCGAAGGGCTTAAAGTAAACATATATACTGATAGCCAGTATGCCTTTGGGGTGGCTCACAACTTCGGGAGGCTCTGGTCGGAAAGAGGGTTCCTAACCTCACATGGAACCAAGATTCAGCATGGTCCCCTGATAGTGCAATTGCTCTCGGCACTCTCACTCCCTAGTCAGTTAGCGATCATGAAATGTGCAGCACACCATAAGGTCATAGATGATGTGGGAAAAGGGAACGCTTTTGCTGACCAGATAGCCAGGCAAACGGCCACAGACCTTAGCACAGACATGTATGCTCTAAGGGAAACAAAAGATGCCTATGTAATGGATGAGGGTATCGGGTCTGTGCGAGATATCCAAACTGATGCTACAATAGAAGAGTCTAAAAAGTGGGCCGAAGGAATGGGGAAACTAGATGACGATGGGTGTTGGGTGGATACATCTGAAGGGAAATGGTTGCTCCCTGATTCATATGTGCTGGCGATGGTTATGATGGCACACGGTCCCATGCATGTGTGTGCTCAGCAGATCACGAAAATGTTAGAACAAGTCTGGGTGGATGATAACATTTTGAAGATTGCACAACGACATGTTCAGAATTGTATGATTTGCTTACAGCACAGTGTAGGGAAGGGGACAGTAACTCCAAGGGGTAGCTTTGGGCCCCCTTCTGTTCCCTTCGAGGTCATCCACTTTGATTTTATTGAGATGGAACGGTGTAACAATCTAAAATATGTTCTTGTGATTATTTGTGCTTTTAGTAAATGGGTCGATGCTTTCCCCGTTAAGGATGCTACTGCCATGACCACTGCAAAGACTATGGTAAAATAATTTTTTCCACGATTTGGGCTTCCAAGGGTAATTTGGTCAGACAACGGTCCCCATTTTGTTGCAGCAGTAATTTTGCAAATATGCACAGCGTTACACATTGAAAAACGATTTTCACTCAGCTAGGCATCCTCAAAGTGCTGGGTTGGTAGAAAGACATAACGGTATCCTAAAGAATAAGCTTGCCAAAACATGTGCCGGCACCAAACTGAAATGGCCAGATGCCTTACCTATTGTATTGTTAGCCATGCGTACCACAACTCAAACTAAGACTGGGCTCTCTCCATTTGAGGTAGTGATGGGGAGACCTGCTAACATTTGGGGCCTTCCGAAGCCCAAAGCCCTGAGGGAGGTCGATAATGTATTGCTTGTAGACTACTGTAACCAGTTGACTAAAAATCTGTATCTCATTTATCATCAGGTCCAATCAGCTTTACCTGTACGGTTTACGGGCCCAGGACACGATATTCAGCCTGGAAGTTGGGTCCTAGTGAAGGCCTACGAAAGGTCTTCCTGTCTCGCGCCTCGCTGGAGGGGACCCTACCAGGTGCTGTTGGTCACCCAGACAGCAGTGCGGGTGGCTGGAAAGAAGCATTGGATCCACGCGACGCATGTCAAGAAGTTTCCTCACCCGACGCCACACGTTACAGAAGAAGCAGAATCCCTCGCTGATGCTACAATCTCTGATCCTGGAGTAGCAAACAGCACTGTGAGTGTGTCGGAGAATTTCTCTGAGCCCGTGGAGCTTGGGGAACAATCCATTTCGTCTCCACACTCTTTGAAAAGGTCACTTCCAGAAAACACTGTTTTAAGTTCTGCGACTTCCGTCGCCTCCGATACGTTGCTTCCCTCAGGAAGTGACGTTACCCTATTTCCGGATCAAACAGTACCGGGAACTACCAGGTACGACCTTCGACGAAAAAAATAGAACTACGGCACGGGTTTTTCCTGTGCATCTGGAAAGAAGAAGTGATTGAACGTTTTCTCTTGTAAAAGAAAGTTCCTTTTGAACAAAAGGAAAAAAGGGATTCTGCTGGCTAGGGTTGGGGAAGGACTAAGAAGTCGCGCGACCGTAGCGTCGCCAGCAACGAACATTGGGGTCGTCGATTGAGAAACTACGATGCCTGCCACCTCCACTGCTGCTGCTAGCACTGGACTTGTAAATAAGGGGGTGACCAACTCGGATAACGAACAATGTGCCTGGGCCCCGAAAACGTATTGCTGTGTTGTGTTAATAGTAATAGGAATTTGTATAATTACCGCTGTGTGACTTTGGTACTTTGAAGAAATTTACCCTCTAAAACCATTACTGCCAATTGAAATTGTACCTACTGCCTTCACTCCCTCTGTACACCTTCATACTTTGTCACCTAGAGACTCCCAGCATAGACGAAAGTACTATAATAACACTTTAATGATAATAATGAATTCAACGCATGCCATTTTTAATAAGAGTAATTTCTGGATTTGCACCCATTTTTGCCGCAACATGGGAACAAGGGGCTAGGATGGTATATTCACCCTTTACCTTTAGCGACTGCTTGCTATGCCTCTCTCAGAGCACTATTCTTTGGCCGTTGGAATGATAGCATCTCAGGGAACTTTGATGGAACTAATTTAAATGATTTTGAGAAACGCGAATTGACTCCCCTGGGATGCTCGCTTTTTGCAAATAGAAGTAGACCTAAAGTTGCTTCTATTAGGCCATCTGACAAACTATCTCTTCCTTTTCAAACTCTAATTTCCTTTAAAATGGCTCCGATAGGCAATAAGGACGCTGTGCCTCCTTCCTACTCTATTAATCATAGCCCCGATTCAGTCCCCTTTTGTGTACAAAGAAATGGCACTCGGTCAATGGGAGATTTCGAAGGTTGTGTGAACATTGTAAATTTGACCGGGGAGAACAGGCCTCTGTATGTAGGGGGGCCTGTCTATTTCGTTTGTAGTTATTCAGCATTTCCTTGGTTGCCCAAGGATTGGCAGGGAACCTGTTATTTAGGAATCCTGTTACCTAAGGTATTCATAGCTAGTACATTGGAGGTTTCTAAGGCTCGCCCACGGCGGGACGAGAACGGAGATACCCCTGGGCAAGTATTGGGAGATATAGCAAAATCAGTTGTGCCATTTTGGGGACAGATAGCAAATTCTGAAAATATTAGGGGGCTAGCAAGAGTACTGGAGAGAACCATTAACCGGACCACCGATAAACTCTACAATATGACACTAGAACAGAAAGCAATAAGATTGGTAGCACTCCAAAATCGGATGGCATTAGATGTCATCCTGGCAGAACGTGGTGGAGTATGCAAGTTAGTGGGGTCCGCTTGCTGTGTTTTCGGACCAGATTCCTCACCGACAATTTTCAAAGCAATACAGAACTTGCACATCCTTAGTTCTGAAGTGCATGTTCCTGTGGGAGATTGGAATATTAGCGCTTGGTTCTGGGATTCTCTATGATCCTGGGGTTGGAAGGTGCTTTCTGTTATACTGGTTATTTTGGGAATCCTGCTATTCCTTTGTTGCTGTTTCCAATGTCTACCTATTATATGTGCAATGCTAGGGGGTGTTGTGCTCAGGCAGTGAGCACAATAGGGCACAAAATGTATGCCCCAGATACAGCATCTAAAGAGTTTGGCCCTCATTAGGACCTTGGCGGAGGACCATGGCGCTATTAGCACCATGGTCCATGGCGCTAAGCTGCCAACTCCGCCATGGTGGTTGGCGGACTTACCGCCCCATTCCGACCTTGGCGGGGCGGTAAGTCCCCAATCCCCATTTACCCTTCCCCATTCCCATTTTTGCCCCATAGGGCATAATGGGAGTGGGGAAGGCGTTAATTACGCCACCGTAAATTACGGTGGCGTAATTAACAACAAGGTCCCTTAGCGCCATGGATTTTAACGCCTGCTAAAAGCAGGTGTTAGATCCGCCATGGCGCTAAGGGAACTCGTACTCAGGCGGTAAGGGTCGGCAAGGTTTACGCCGGCGTAAACCCCTTGCCGCCTGGGTCCTAATGAGGCCCTTTGTGTTACAAGAGGTTCTGATGAATGACCTAATGGCTATAGACATTACAGACAATGATTCAGGATGTATGGACGACAATGCATGGAGCTATTCACAGAGGTATTAGAAATGATATTAGCACTTGGCATAGGCCAAAAGGAGGGTTTGTCGGAATTGAAACATTATTATGCCTCCTATCGTAACAATTGTATGTGTATTGGCCAAGTTGTCCTACCGTTGACCTATGTGTAAATGTACAACTATATCAGCGAAACTAATCAAAATACATATATTACAGGATTGACCTGGCAAAGAACCCATAGGCCTGGCTCATAAAATGGTTTACCCGCAAGAGGGTTGGCCAAGGGCTGGAGAAATTGTATAAAAGACCCAGGTATTTCAATGTGCTCTCTCTCTCTCTAACGCATCGAACCCTTGTTGAAGTTTGTTATGTTACTCTGAGAGCCGAATAGCTATCCGTTTGTCAATTGACTTGGTAACTGTTGTAGCTTTTAAATAAAGCACTTGTATGTTCTTTGTAACCTGTGTTGGTGTGTTTCTTGTTGGGCTTCCCGGCCTCATATTATTTTTCTGTTTCCACAGAAATGTGTGCTGTTTGGCCTGGTTCCTTTGGAAATTGTACAAGTAGACCCGGTCTCCTACTTGGTATTCTTTTCTAGTAGTCTTAAGGTCATAGTGGGTCTTCAAACTGTCTGCAGATCTTTCTAGATTTCGCTGAGCATAGGCAAAAGCATGTTGAAGGTGTTTTCTCATATTCTCAACACACTCATGAGTTGTGGAGGCATTTATCGAAGTCTGCTCTTGGGTTCTGTAGACCAGATGCTGGGGAAGCACCATCCTTCGTCCAGTCATCAGCTCAATCGGTGACATTTTAGTTGCAGAAGAAGGGGTAGAGCTGATGGCCATCAGGACAAGAGGTAATTGAATGTGCCAACTTGGCCCAGAATCTGCCACAAACTTTTTTAATATGCTCACAATTGTATTGTTGTATCTCTCAACTCCACCACTAGAGGCTAGCCGGTAGGCAATGTGTAGTTTCCTTTTGACCCCAAGTATCTCCCACATCTTTGTCGTCACTTCGCTAGTGAAGTGGCTAGCTCGGTCTGACTCAATCCTTTGGGGTAAACCAAAACGCGAGAAGCTGTGGTTGATCATCAGGGCAGGTGCTGGTACTGCCTTGCAATTTGGGGCCGGGAGACATTCCACCCATTTAGTGAACAAGCGTGTCACGGTTAACATGTACTTGTTCCCCCTAGAGGAGCGAATCACGGGCCCGATAAAATCGACTTGTGAATCTGACCAAGGCAGTGGAGAGGCGCAAGGTGTGTGAGGGATGTTGGCTGAAATTGTGCACACAAAAGACACCCCTTCAAGTATTGGTTGAGGTCCTGCCCCATGTGTGGCCAGTATGCAACCTCTCTTAAGATTTCAAGTGTTGTATTAAACCCCCAATGACCGGCTGTGGCTGCATCATGGGCGTGACTTGGCATCAGGCTTCGGAATGAGGTAGGGACCACCCACTGATCATGGCCAGCTAGGGATATCCTCGCCAACAAACCGTCTTGGATTCAGAGCATTTTTTGGACATTTCATCAACACTCTGATGTCCTCTTTCCCTATGTAATCGGTATCCGTCAGGGGAAAGTTCTCAGGGTCCTCAATGTGTGGGTTCTCCTTACTCCATTGTGCAGTTGAGAGTTCATTGTGAGCATTTGTCTGAGACCTAGTGAAAGCAGTGACCTGGATTTCCCCCAACAGTGACTCGATCTCAAGTAGATCCCCTTGGATGGCTCTGGTTTTGGCCTGCTGATCAGCTAGGTAATTTCCAGTTTTGTCTGATCCCTCTACTTTAGATTGAGCCTTGATCTTTTTCCAGTAGATGGTCATCCCATTCGAGGTGGCCAGATCATCAATATTTTTAATTAATATTCCATGTTTCAATGGTTTGTGATTAGCACATAGCATGCCTCTGGTTTTCCAATTAACCAGGTCCTCCACGAACCCGTTCCGTACATAATCAGAATCAGTGATTATGACCAGTTCGTGGAGTTGTTGTTGGACAGCAGTGAGGATGGCTTGATGCACAGCCATCAACTCTGCCACTTGACTACTTCGGGGACCAATTTTGTACCCAGCGGAGGGTTCTGGGGCATCATTCACCCATGCATTCCCTACGCCGGCCACAAGTTATTTTTCCCTGTTGTTGTCAACATGGTAGGAGCACCCATCCACATAGACAGTGGGCATTCCCTCACAATGGTCTTCTTCAAAGACTTTGTGTGGGGAATTAAGGTATGCCTCCATGTTGTCCTTGATTTTAAGACTTTCGTCATCAAGACAGTTTTCTCTGGCACAA
The DNA here is from genome assembly GCF_040938575.1 of Ambystoma mexicanum. Lineage (NCBI taxonomy): Eukaryota > Metazoa > Chordata > Amphibia > Caudata > Ambystomatidae > Ambystoma > Ambystoma mexicanum. Next base: position 83,788,897 of record NC_090941.1, read on the forward strand.
TCATGCAAGTCAGCCAGACCTTGCGCGAGGGGATTCTTCTTGTTTTGGCCATATCTGACCTCCACAGGAAAGCCTTGCATTGACAGAATCCAGGAAGTAATTGGGGAATTACTCACATTTGCGGCCCATATTCTGTCACTTTGGAGATATTGCAGAGGCTGGTGTGGAGTCTGCACTATGATGTGTTCCCCCTGGATAAATGGGCGGTAATTCTTCAATGCCCACACCATTGCCAGGAGTGCCTTCTTACAATCATTGAATTGTTCCTCCACAGAGGATAAAGTCTTGTTCACATAGGAGATTATGTTATTGACCTTGTCATGCTTTTTAAATAATAGTGCAGTTAAGCATGTATTTGAGAACCTTGTCTCCAAGAAGAACTCCTTGTTTTTGACAGGGTAAGCTAGACAAGGTGCTTGTGAGAGGCTTCTTTTGAGTTGTCTTACTGCCTCGGCTTGTTCTGGACCCCACTCCCACTTAACCCCACCCTTCAAAAGATGGATCAGGGGTCTTGTGATCTCTGCTTAGTCCTCAATGAACTTTCTGATGTAATTAGTTAGTCCAAGGAGGCTCCTTAGTTCCCGCAGAGTTGTGGGCTCTTTTAATTTCTGGAGTGCTTCCACTTTCTTTTCCTGGGGACAGAGACCCTAAGGAGTAATCTCATGCCCCAAGAAATGTATGCGGTTTCTGCACCACTGTGCTTTTTGAAAGGAGAGTTTTGCTCCGGCGACCCTCAACTGTGTCAGAACATAACGGATCTCCGCTATGTGTTCCTCCACAGTTGAGCTTTTGATTAAAACATCATCCACATAGTCCGGATTACCCCTTTCACCCAGGTGGGGCATGGCCTTGTGTAGAAAAATGTGAAATTAATTGCCGGGTTTGATGTATCCAAAGGGAGTCTGGGTCCAAGTGTACTGCTGCCCCCGAAGGTGAAAGCCAGCTTGTATTGGTCCTCCCTACTGACAGGTACAGTCCAGTACCCATTGGTCAGGTCTATTGCAGTGAATACCTGTGACCCCTGGATCTGTGCCAGCCCTTGGTATATGTAGGGAAGAGGCCATCGGGAAGTATGGACCCATTTGTGAGCTCCCTAAGGTCCGCACAGAATCTCCACTATCCATTTGGCTTCAAAATTCCCAGCACTGGATTATTGAAGGTGCTGTGGACTGGACGAATTATCCTACGGGACTTAAGGTTCTTAATTATTTCAGTAAGGGACTCCATTGATGCGAGAGGCAAGATATATTGCTTCACAAATACTGGAGTCATGCCAGGGTCTGTGGGAATTGTTGTTGTGTGGATGTCGGTGCGACCACAGTCATATGAGTCCACCGCAAGGAGATCTTGTAAATCTAAGAAACTTGTTTCAATTGTTGCTTCTGCTCCAGAGTCCCACAGGCATCAGCTAGGTTGACTCTCTCTTCAACCATCTGCCTGAAGCCTTGAAAGACTCCCGGTTTTGCTATCTCAGCAGCCTCCTCCAGCTGGGTGGAGAAGTCCCTGGTCAAAGTGCTGATTTGGACTGGTGGCTTCAGGTGGGGAAGGCAGTCCTTGCGGACTTGGAAGACCACCTCATCCCCCCCTGAAGTCACAAGTCACATCTTCCTTACCATAAGGGCAGGAAGTGTACACCAGGAAATTCCCCCCATGCCAGGTGAAGATCCTGTCTGGTGTTCCGTCATGGTCGCTATCACTGTCAAAACAGTCCTTGAGGATTGGTCCTAACAGTTAATTACCTAAATCTATGGAAAAATGTCAGTCATCAACCGTCATTCCAATAATGGTGCCTGCGGCTAGAGTGATACTCGTTAAGTCGCTGTTATCCACCTCTATTGGAATGGTGTTGTGTTCTATATTGACTAGTGGCGTTTGGTTTACCCCCAACCCTTGCTGTTGGAAATGGGCATAAAGCGGAATATAGGCGTCAGGGTTTTTCAGTTTCTGTCCTCTTTTAACTTTCACTTCCAGTGAGAATTGTCGGGTCTGTTCTGGGATGGTGACTTCCTCTCCAATCTGAATTTCATCTGCATAAGGCAGCAGTTGAGCTGACCTGAATGCTTACTCTGGGTCATCAAAGTCCATGGGATTACCCGCTAATCGGGACCAAGCTTTGAAGTTTATTAGGTCCAAACTAATGGCAAAGCGATTGAGAATGTCACTGCGGCAGGGATATCTCGCACGACCCAACAATTATGGACTATGCTCTTGTTGCCTATGGAAATTCTGAGTATACACCTGCTAGGCAGGAGATGTTTGGAATTGGGTGCTTCCAGGTCCATTTCCCATTTGTCTATCAGTTTAAATGTTGGAATGCCTGGATCTTTTGGGATTTTGCGGTACATGACCTTGCTGATGAAGCTCTTACCATTGTTCACACACACTCAGGCGAGAACAGAGTCCTTCCCTTCATTTAATTGAATAGGGATGGACAACTGCTCTCCAATTTTCTGAATATCAGCCAGGCTTTGAGCTGATTTCTCATCTTTCTGGGCTATAGGAGTGGGATTGTCGGATTGTGAATTTGTAAAGAATTTCAGATTGGTTCCTTCCCGTGTGGAATGCCACCTTAGACTGGAAGGAAGGTTGATTTTCACAAATAGACAGAACCCCCCCATCACCAGTTTGTTGTCCTACTGCAATTACTGTCACATCTGGGATTTGATTATTCTGGAAGTGAAATTCCATTTGGTCAGGTTTTTGTTCAACCATGTGGCATGTGCCATTTAAATTACCATGGTTGACGCTCTGTTTCAATTTTATTGGTTGGTTAGCTGGGTCCAGAGGACCTTGTTTACACTATGAGGGGAGACAACCTACGCAGGATGTCATTCCCTAGTAAACAAGGGGTGCCCTCTGGAGTCACAACTATGACCGGGTGCTTCACCTTGTGTCACCCAATTTTAATGTCCAAATTCACAGTCCCCTCGACGGAATTTCCTTCCCGTCGAAGTTCTGAACTTGTCCAGGAAGAGGGGTGAGAGGAATTTGCTATTTCTTCCCCCCTTCCCGAATTAAGTTGGTCAAAGGCCCTTTTTGACAGAAGGGTAGCTTGGGATCCAGTGTCCCCGAGTGCCAAAATTGTACACTGCCCCTGTATTTGGACCGGGGCATAAAATCTTCCCTCCTTTTCCTCAAGGGGGAAAATATAATGTACATTTTTGGACAACTGGTGTGTTAGTTTCATGGTTTTGGACACTGACAGGAAGGTGATTTGGGGAGGATTCTGTTTGGTGTCTTGGGAATCTTAAAGAAAAAGGTGAAAGCTAGATATGGGGGAAGCTTTGGGTTCCCCTGGTTCTGATTCTGGGCTGCCCTCCCTTTTTGGAGGCAGTCACCAGGATGGATTTGAACCAGGGGATTTTCATGCTGATGATTCTGGGGTTTGGTGATGGGCGGTGCTAACTCGCTCCCCACACCTACACAGTTTGGATTTGGATCCTTTTGGACCAATTTTTCTTTGGGAGGAGTTCCCCCATCCCTGAAGGAGAAGATCCTGTGAGAATCCCTCTCCTTCAAACTGGAAGATTTGTACCTCCTCCTCAAAATGGGTCTTTTTGGGCTCTTTATTTCTCCTACCCCCTCTCTGCTCCTTGGGTTGCAGACTTTCCGGGGCAGGAGATATTGGTTCCGGATCCTGGGTTTCCAGGGGCTTTTTACAAGTGGGGAAGGAAGCTTCCTCCAAGGCTTTACATCCCCCTTCCCCTTGTGCCTCCTCCCTGGGAACTGGTGGGTTGTCGGGGTTCTTCCCTGTCATTGCTCTGGAGCACCAGGTCCTGGGTTTGAGGCATTCTGCGCCGCCATGCTCATCTGGGGGTTCTGTTGAGCCCTCAGCATGCTACCCAGATCCTGTGCCATGTTCTGGACCTGGCGCTCTAGTTGGGACACCCGCTCTGGCTGGCACAGTGTCCTCATGTCTCCCCTGGGCTGATCCCTTCTCCCAAAATATCCCGGGTTAGGAAAGTTGGAATACCCCTCCACCCTTGGCCTCCCCTCTCCCGGATTGGTTTGTCTGGGCTCAGGAAATTGGGGAAAGAAGGATGGATTGTTTTGGGGGTTGAAATTTGGCGGGTACCTTGGGAAGAAATTCTGTCCAGTATTTGGGGGATTACTGCCCTCCTGCGGGAAATGAGGAGGGAAGTTCTCTGGGTTAGCTGCTGTCTGGTTGGATCCCCCCCTTGGGCTGGAGGAGTCCACACATAACAGTCCCAGGATGGGCCTATTGCCTTTGTAGCGCGGGCTGATGTAGCCAGGAGAGTTAGGGGTCCCTTTTGTGGGGTTACCTCGCTGGCTCCCTGTTTGTGATTGACCCGAGGGCCTTAATGGTTTGGGGTTGTTTTGATTCTGTGCGGTCAGGTTTTTAGGCCCCCCATCTCTAAATCTAAAATAGGGGTAAACTTCACCTCCGCCACTTTAGCAGCAGCAGGAGTGTTGGTTGTTTTAGGGCTTTTGGGATTATTTTTATTTTCCACTGGCTTTTGCACCTCATAAATGCACATGTCTTGTTCAATGACCCAGTCTAGTGATCTTTTCTCGTGAAAGTCCCTCACTAGCTGTGTCATGATATACTTATGAAAAGCATGGAAGAAAGTATTTACAAACTCTTTGCTGTCAGTGCGTAACCTTCTAGTGGTCTGCGCAAAGACACGCTTTAACTCTTGAACGAATTCTTGTGGGGCCTGATCTTCCCCACATTGCAAGTTGTAGGCTGCCTTGCGAGCCTCCTGAGGATTCCTGTGAATAGAAAAGCTTTTCAAGATGGCCGCCCTATAGGTGGACCATCTGGAATGATTCTGATCCTCCAGCCCCGCAAAGAAGCTGGAGTACTCGCGAGAAAAGGTCAACTTTACATATTGAATACAGCTTTGGCTGTCCTTCAAATGGAAAGTTTCCATCATTTGTTCAAACAGCTCAAGGTGCTCCCAATCCGAATACTTTGCATTCTTATGATAGGGCGTGATAACGCTCCTAATGGCTTTGATTTTTTTTAGGGGATCCTTGAGCAAGGCCCTCCTAACCTTGTTGGCTTTTTTGGTTCGGGTGACCCTGGTCAACGCATCCTCTGACTCAGAGGCACTGCTACCAGAGGAGCCTGTCTGGTCTTCTAGCCTCTCCCGGATTCTGCGAGCTAGGGAATGGCTGGCAGAATGTGGGGGCCTAGTTTCTTGAGTCCTGTGGCGCTCAGAAGAGTCTTCTGCTTCTATATTGCTCCCAGGATTGGCTGAGTATCCCCCCCCCCACTGTCCTAGCTGGGAAGAGGTTTTCAGGATGCCCTTAGTGGGTCTACTCCCATGGAGTTCCCCAATAAATTTTACCATCTGGTCTCTGGGTAAATGATTTTTTTCAGGATCCATTTCTCTCACCCCCCTCTCATTGGAGTCTCCCTGATCAGAGAAGATGGCCATAGTACTTGGGAACCCATACATAGATGCCCGCCCATCCATTCCTGGGAGGTGCTGATCTATGAGCCCCATATTTCTCATTGGGTTGAAGTCTGCCATCCCCGTGGCCCTTGGCTCATGTGCGCCAGTGGACATGGGGGTGGCAGAGTCCATGGAGTTGCAGAGATGAAAGTCTCTGGTACTAGAGTTCCTGAGGTTATGCTCAGGTGTGTCCCTCTCCCAGCGGACCTCATCTCTCTCAGGCCCTACTCCCTGTTGCCATGCAAGAATCTGTCCCTTTTGCTCCTCTATCAATGCCTTACTACTCTCTATTAGTTGTTCTTGTCTGTGGAGCCTGTGACTTTTCTCACAGAGAGCCCCATTGTCTCTCTGTGCTTCCTGGGTAATTGCTGCAGGAGGGTTACCTCCTGAGTTCTGTCCTTACTGGCCTGGTCCTTCTTGGCTAGAGCATCTTCCACCCTCCTGGCATGCTCTAACAGTTTTCCGTGGTCTTTTTGGAGTTCACCCAGTCTCTGAAGGGCCAAGTGATTTTCTCCTATTTTGGCTTTTAGATAACTGACCTCCTGGCCTAAGGTGTCCCTTTCCTGAATCAGAGTACCCCTCTGTGCAGCCAGGTCGTCCCTTTGTTTTTTGAATTGCACCAGCTTTCTGTCACTCTTCATCAAATTCTGACTGAGTGTCAAGGGTTTTGAGGATTAATTTATTATTTTCTTCTTTTTCTTGGTTTTGGCAGTTTTGCAGGGTGACTATCTGCTCTGCACATACTCTATTGTAGTTCAATTGCTGCTCCAGCTTTTGTTGGCTCCATAGTAGTCCAAACTTTCTTGGCACTCTTTCTGCAGCGCCAGTACTTTGGTATCCTGCTCTACCTTCTCCTGCTGCAGGATATCCAGATCTCCTTTTATCTTTACTAGGTACTGTCTGGTTTCATTTTTTGATTCTAGGCTCTTTTATAGCCTTTGCTCTTCTAGTGATTGTACACGCCTATTTGGCAGATTTAGGTTTTTGGCATATCTCTCCTGTATTGCTCCAATATGGAGGTACAGATGTGCCGCTATTTTGGCAACTTTACTTTGCTCTTCTTTTACCTTAGGGGCCATGTACAGTTCACTCAGTGCCATGTGTAATGGACCCTGATCCTGCCATGTGTCTGATCCTGTGGCAGTGGCCTGTTTTTTAATTTCCTGCAACCAAACGGTTTGATCCTGCTCTGTGCATCACCCCACACAAATAATTTGTGCAGTGGGTGTTCCCTTGCCATATTAATTTCTACCAGGGTCGCCATTCCGGAAATATTAATTTCCTTTCTGATTTACAGAAGTTATTTTATTTTTGCTAACAGACCAAATTCCTTAGAGTGTTCCTATTGAAGGGTGCTTTTCACAGTGGAACACAGTGTGGTAGCCCAACAGGGTTTATGTACCCCGTCAGTTAGCACGCTGTATTAAGCTGTTACAAGTGGTATGTCTAATTCAGAAATCCCAACACGAGCCCCCAATCTTGTAAGTGATTTCAATCCGGCACTTCACCTAAGTCAATGCCTAGTGTGTGATGCACAACTGAAACCCTTAATTATTTATTTGTGTCTATAAGTTCTTTTATTCTGAACAATGTACCACTTATATCCCGCCCCTCTCTTTTAACCCCCCCCCCCCCGGTCACGCTGAACCAGGAATCAGGCTGGTTTTCAAAGTTAAAATATTTATTTAGGTATTTCACAAGATAATCACACTATTTTTAATGGGGATACAATAATCACCAATGGGGTGATGTCACACCGAGCAATCTCTTTAATCATAAGGAGTAATAATGAGCAAAAACAATGCAGCACAGCAATAATACTTTTGTGGTTGTGTGTTCAAATCAAATAGCAATGTGGTTACTCTTTCCCCCTGCACGCCGCTCAGCCCCCCAATATGCAATGTAGAGAGATAGGAGGAGAGAGAACAGGTTTCAGGGATGCAGAATTCAAGCAAATATATCAATATCAATTTCCACCCAGCAAACACAAGATAGAACATAACTAATTGGCAAACTATCAAAATGGTTTTAAAATTGGCTTTGAATGGAATAGTGAAAACACTAAAAATGGATTAAATCACAGAAATTGTTGAAATTCTACTGGGAACTGCTTTATATTTGTAAACAAACACTAGCAATGATTTGAGAGCAAAACATGATGAGAAAAAATAATTTTGAGGTTGGGTGCAATGAATAGCTATTTTACATGTTATAGATTTTGCTAAAAAGAAAAGTTTGCGGCAAACTTTTCCGCATGTGGTAATCGCGATCGTGGGAAAACTATAAGGTTTCGGGTTCTCTGGAACGCCTAGGATGTTAGCTACAAGCAGACACTTAAATTTTGTTTCTAGCAGGACAATTGAAGAAGTTTTCGTGGAGGTCATTTTTTTCAGATAGAGGCAAATTGTAAAACAAGGATGCACTTTTAAGAAGACAAAAAGGATTTCTTTACACTAAGGATGGACTATGAAGATGCAAACTACACGACAGCACAGCCACCAGCCCAGGACGTCTCTGGATGGTTTTTGCCTGCCAAGACGCTCGCCTTCTTAAGAAAAATATATATCAGCGCAAAGATTGGTTTAACACTACAACTACAGAAGGAATAATAGGGATTACTATTATTAATTATTATTATTACTAATAGAGAGTTCAGGCAGTTCAAAATATTCTAAAAATGCAGTTCTGGATATAATAGAGGATGGGTTTGGATAGGGATGACTATGGACAGTACATAAACTAGTGACAGTCCTATACTAAGGATACTCACTACATAGGTTTGAACAGAACCGTTAGGGATTCAGGTCATTCAAGATTTCTGGACAGGAATTCTTCTAGGCACACCGGACTGGACAGCAAGGCGCTCTGGTCTGCAATCAGCAAGGTGCTCTGGTCTGCAATCAGCAAGGCGCTCTGGTCACCGCACGGTAGGACTGGACTGGGTCTGCAATGGCTCTCTGGTCACAGCTATCCGTAAAAGGCAGTTAAACATGAATTATAATCTCCTAGCGGTGCTCCTTCACGGAGAGTGGTATTTTCTGCTTCAGAACTATCTGACCCTTAGCTCCTGAGCCGAAACACACAGATAACGTAGTAAGAAATGTCTCCCTGCTAAGAACATGATATCCTTGCCGAGCCAGAGCTCCATGTTCCTCATAACAGAAAGCTGTCTCTGCTGCCTTTGCTAAAATAACTATGTTTAGGCTGAATGAAGATTTGTCATAATGTGTCATAATTGTCATAATTGTCAATCACTGAACCCTAGCCTGTATGACATGTATGAAGGCGGGTCGAATTGCTTTAGCAAAGGGTATGTCTAATGTATATATATTGCAGCTTGAGCACTGTTCGGTCTCTCTCGCATCTCACAGTGTTTGGGAACACATGCCGTGAGGCGGTGAGACCCAGTCGGCCAACTGAGAATACTTTGAAATAAACCAGACTTGTTTGGAAAATGAACCTCGCGTCCGACGTGTCATTTTAGTATATGGTTATTGTGCCTTAGTGTCCATATGCGGTCTTTATGGCCTAGCAGCAGTAGCCATCTTGTGGACTGCCAATGTGGCAGTGTGTGCATAGGTCCCTCAGCGCATATGTATTGTGCATCCAGAGGAGCATAAAAATCTGAATCAAATATTTTTTGCAAGTCTTTGGCGCACTAGGAGAATTATTACACACTTATTTCGAAAAATGTCAAAATTCTCAAAATTCGCATTGGTTGCCAGGGCGACCAAATGCGTGTTGTCTAAAACACACGGTGTGTCTCCATATGCAGAGGCTGCGTATCACAATACTAGGGCTGGTCTATTAGGTAATAAAACTGACAGCCAAACGGGCTGTGGGAATCCACTAACCCGATGTGATGGAAAGTCGTCATGGCAACCGGACGCTCCGGTGCAAAGAGAGGCTACCGTTCGTGCAGATGGCACTATGTTCTGTGTAGCCTATGTAAATTATCCAATGTTTATGTATAGTGGCTGCCAATGGGCAACATTGGACCTTTTTGTACGCTACAAGCTGGATGTAAATGTAACGTGTGCGATGGGCTGTAATTTAAAAAAATTCCAACGTCAGAACTGGATGTTGGTACCACTATAGTGCGATGTGGAAGGGGAACGTATCTACAACATCTAGTGTTCTATGTATATGTGACGGAAAGCATCAAACCTGTTCAATACTCGTTGTGAGCTATGACCCAAAACATGATGGCCGAGTGTATTGGGCTCTATACGTGTTGGGATATCCATGTCTGCTGGTGGCATATGTGGTGTTTATGAGATGGGGATAACCCTCAATCATCTGGAGCAGCAATAACCATATGTGACACAAGACCTCGGAGAACATTTTTAGATAGAGAGGCAGCGTTAGTTAGAGCATGATCAAATGTACAACTTGCATTGTTTGCTAGTGTTAACCTGCATCACACAATATTTGTTTTGTTTGCTATTGTTAACCAGCACCACACAATATTGATAACGAAGGAGAATTAAATGACATCATTATAGCAGTTCTTACATACTGTGATAGCAGTCTGACAGATATCTATATTGTCAGGTCTGTATAGTATTTCTTTAGGGTTCAGCCGTGTCCTAAGAGTACAGACATATATTGTTACCTCACATGGGGGGGCCATGGCATGTCAAGAGCCCATGCGTTTATCTGGCTCTGGAATCTTTACTGTTCCTTTTCTCTGTTGGAGCGAAGGTTTCCCAACCGCATTAAGAAGTCTGGACTCTTGTCATACGGGAGCTCTCCCTCCAGTTAAGTGACATTTTTCCATTCCACTGTCACGTTGAGTCCTTCTTTCACGGTATTCAATTTGTGTACCCACTTCTGTTCAAGTTGGGTCAGTGCTTTGTCAATGTCTCCTCCTCTTCTTTGCGAGGATAGTTTTTGAAGATCAAACCATTTCAAATCCATATTTGTATATTTTTTCCGGTTGTAATGATCAACCAACGGCTTGTCCGGTAATTTGTTCTTAATACAAGACCGATGTTCTGAGATTCTTGTCTTGATGGCCCTAATGGTCTTGCCAACATATAGAAGTCCACACAGACATTCAATGATGGAGCTGACTTTTTTGCTATTCCAATTCATGTGGTCTTTCAGTTCCCATGAGATGTTTTTGTATTCCAAAAACTTTTTTTGTCTCAGTAAAATTACAGGCTATACATTGTCTGCACTTGAAATGTCCTTTGACTGGTGGTAAGTCCCACAGTGTGTTGGGTTTTCCAGATGGTTCTATGAAAGTGCGAACAAGGTATTCCTTCAAATTACGTTTTTTTTAAAGCAAAAAAGTGTTTCTTACCGAGGCTTCCCACATTCTTTATCATGTGTCAGTGTTTCTTTACCGTTTTTTTTTATCAGGTTGCTTAGAGTACTGTATGTAGTGACACATACCAATCTGTCCAATTAATTTCTTTTTGGGTTTGGCAGTTAAACATCTTTCTCTGTTAGTGTTGGCTGCTCTTTTTTCAGGGTTTTTAATGGGCTTCTTGGGGTACTATCTCTTGGATAGTCTCTTCTGTAAATCTCAGGATGTATGTTGAATTTCTCATTCTCTAAGCAATCTCGCCTGAGACAGAGAAACTGCTAACTGGTTACCTGGCCACCCTCTGAATCTTTACAGGCAACAGCCTCCTCCACGACCAGTAGCCCCCTACATTGCATCCTGGCCTCGCATGCACTTAGTGATTGTATCTGCAACTCTACAGTACCCTGCCTCCATGCACTTACTTGAGCCGGCTTCCCCAGCAGCACTTACTTGAGCTTGCCTATTGAACTTCCCCTGGCACTTTACCTCTCCCTTCCCCCTTGCACTTGCATGATCTGAATGACACATGGCCTAATAAGATAATTTGTTTTGTTCTCCCTTTGTGTCCCCTTCCTTGTCTTATCACGCCTAGAATCACTTGTGTACAGGTGCGTTATAAATGACATATCATATCATATTATATCATAATATCATATGGACTGTTGGTCGGCAAAGTGCTTGGTACGAAGGCCACATCTGAAGCACTGCTCCAATGGCTTGGAACTGTGTTTGACTACTTTGAATAAGGCTTTGCTCCTGTTAGAGCTGCTTCAATGGTGGAAGTGAAGTAAGCCGACTCAGCCTCAGAGATCATAGGTCTGCATTGGCATAAGGTACGTAAGAATTTGAGGGATGAGAGATCCTCTAGGCAGTGGTACTGGCACTACTGCCTTTCAAGAGATCTAAAGAGCACTGGTTTTCGACAAGCTTTGGTGTGTACCAGAGTGCTGGCCCTTTCACTTTGCTGTGACTAGAGGTGCGGGGGCATCCACAGGTTATTTGACAAGTTGGTTAAATGCATCCAGAAGGGCTGAGGCGTACACTGTGGTGGGAAATGTTGTGAACATTGTCTCTAGTTTGTCTAGTGGAACGTTATTGAAAGATCGGCACTCAATAGCAGAGCCTTGGGCCTAACCTTTGTGGGGCAGCCTTGCGGGTGGTATGAGAAGGGGGATTGCAATGAGGTTGTTCCAGTCAAAGGGTAAAGGGTTTAAGGATGAGAGGATCGGATGGGAGGTGAAGACTAGGTGAAGCGTGTGACCTTTGACTTGCATGTGGGAGAGTCCGATCTGTTTAAGGTCAACAGAGTTGGTCAGGGATAATAGGGAGTCACATATGTGTTTTGCTGGTTGGGACCATGGGATGTTTAAATCTCCATGGAGGATTGTATTAGAGTAGGACACTGTTACAGAGGAGAGAAAGTTAGAAAGGTCATTGATGAATTTACCACTTCCTTGAGGGGGCCTGTAAATAAGGTGAAATGTAACTACTTCATTATTTGAGATGGAGGACAGGCATGACAGGGATTCAAATGAGCTGTGTGTGGGGGTTGGGATTACCATGCAGGACCAGTTTATCTTATGGATGACTACCAGCCCACCTCAAGTGTAGCCATGACGTAGTAGGGATAAATAACTAATGATCGGGATCCATTCGGATAGACAAATATTATTGCTATGATCATAGACTCTCTTTAAATAATGTAAGAACGATGCTTTATTCCATCTGATTAATCCCAAAAACCTTGTCAAGAAATGTGCGCAGAGTCCACTGTGAAGATAAACCACACATCCTATTTTTGAAAGCACCTAAATAACACTAGTACAGCTAAAATCATCTGACAGTATTAACCATTTGCTTCACCAATGTAACCCGTATACATTTTCTCAGAGATGCTGCAATCGAAAATCTGACAATTACACATACAGTACAATGACACAGGAGATTAGACAATGACGATCTCTCTTGGATTCAATTGGTGACAATTGTTTTGATGGATTTCTTTAGTATACTTCTTTTCCTACATAGATTGTATGCAATATATTATAGAAAGTCTGCCACCTATTTGGGGCTTCTATTATGGGAAATGTTGTTGACACGCTGCGTTTCAGTTTCTCTTTGAACTGTAAGTCATGTTCTCCATTCATTAGTTGCACAGCCTTCATCAGGGCACTATCAGTTTTGACGTCTCCCCCCAGTGTGTTCCCATGCCGTGGTACCTATGAAGAGATACAGAAATATCTATATTCTAAAATAGTGGACTGTTTATCTGAATACATTTCTCATGTTTTTCATTAGCCTCTGAAAATTCCTATACACTTTTAATTTGTTGTACACCGCATATCTTTTTAGTCTAGAACATCTTCATGCCTTCTTTGCTTTCTGTCCCAGCTCTTTGGACATAAGCGCACACTTCTCTTGGAAATATCTCTGTAGGATTCCTTACTTCCTTATCCCGTCCTTTGCGAATCTGAGGTTAGTAGAGAAGACTACTTCTAGGACATCTTGTTCGTATTCATTTTTGTCTCACTGTTTTGGGATTTTTATATTAAAATTAAAAACCATATGGGAAACCTGTCAATGGACCTGCTCTTGATCAATACCTTGATCAATACCTATTGGGGCGAAAATAATTGCCCAACTGAGCAATACATCCTGAGCATTACTGAAGAAATCGATAAATCAATGCTAGCAGAAAAAGATCAACTGATAATCCTATGTGGGGATTTGAATATTAAGCTATTGAAGAAGGATGGATGCCGAAAAAAGGGTTCCCAACTAAATGGAAAAGAAAAGTGCTGAAAAAACTAAATGGACATTAGAGAAATGAAAATGTTAAATAGTTCAACTAAAGGAGACTTGCAAGGAGAAAATACCTGGTCAAGTGGCACTTACAGTAAAGAAACAACTAGTGAGTGATCATGATCTGCTAGAAATTGAAATGGAATGGGAAAGAAAACTCGGTATAGGGTAGAAAATAGCAACTACTGAAGTAACCTGGGGGCGAAACAAATTAAGAAACTTCAGAAACTCCCAAAATTAATCAACAACTATGGCAATCACATCTTAAGAAACCCAGAGTCAGTTGAATATCGATGGCTACTGAAAGAATTGGAAATCCAAAGCGACCAAAGTCAGAAAGCCATGGCGTTAAGGAAGCATACCTATGCAAAAGAGCTGGTTGAAAGAAGGAAACAATATAGAAGGGCCATTCTTTTACTACAAAAATCAGAGAAATCAGAAAAACAGAGCTTATTATAAGGTGCAAACAATCCTATAAGAACTGGGTGAGATCCTCACGAGTGAAACGACTACAAGCGGATGCTGAAATTTATTTAGCAGCTGTCTGGGCAAACAACTCAAGAAGCCTGTGGGAAATCATCAACAAGGGAGATGATTTTCAAGCAGCCCTCACTACAAACCAGGTTTCTGAGGATCGCTGGGTTAATCATTGCACGGCCCTCTTCAAAAAAAGCCTATAGACCAAAGCGATGCAGAGGAATCTGAGGATCCCAAACTCAAAGGATGGAACTTGACCTTTGATCGAGGCGACATATCAACAATGATAAAAAAGCTGAGCTCATCAAGAGCCGCTGGTCCGGATGGCATTACGAACTATACGCTCAAGCAAAATAATGAGGAGTTGACTGAAATAATATATCTTCTCTTTAAACAGGTGAGGAAAACTAGATCTATACCTATATTCTGGAAAGAAGCTACAATTGTGCCTATATATAAGAAAGGCAAACGGGGGGAGCCTGGGAATTATCGGCCAATAGCTCTTTTAGATTCCATCGGGAAGATTTTTGCATCGCTTCTCCTATGAGATCTTAAGGCATGGGCAGAGGAAGCCGGTATCCTGGACAAGCGCCAAACGGAATTTGTAAGCGGTGTAGACACCTCACTAAATCTGTTCATTCTGAACTTGTTAAAAGTGGAAGCCTTAGAAACAAAGAGCAACATCTACCTCAGGTTTATAGATCTCAAACAGGCTTTCGATGGTATTAGCCGAGAACAACTATGGGGAAAACTGAAGAAATGGAATGGCCACAAATACTTCCTGGAAGTGATACAAGCCCTGTATCCAAATACTACAATCCAAGTCCAACTTGCAAGGGATGGCTCCATAACAAGGAAAATGTACACCTTTAGGGGAGTAAAACAAGGGTGTGAACTTTCCCCCTTTTTGTTCGCCCCCTCTACTTAGCAGATTTAATGGAATCCTAAAGGATGACCAGAGCCTTCCCTCTGAGGATTGGGTCAGCCACTATACCATGGATCATCTACGCAGACGACCTGGTGTTGATTGACTAGACTGCCATAGAACTGCAGAGACGAATAGCTGCATTTAAAAGCTATCTAGATCTGAATGGTATGAAAATGAACATAAAAAAGTCAATGGTACTGGTAATGAGGTCAGCATGCAGAGCCCAAAGAAGTTAGGCGACCTTTGATTGGAAGATCGATAACCAAAGCTTGGAAGTGGTTGAAACAGTTGTTTATCTTGGAGTAATGATGAATAAAAACATTAATGAGCTGGGACAATACCAGCGAATCAAGGAAAAATTACTTAAAGGCTAACACATCAGGGGATGGTCAAACATTGACGATTTGTAACTTTCTCCCTGATCCCCATAATTACCTTTTATAAACAAAAGGTGCAGGCAGTGATAACATGTGGGGCTGAATCCCTTTTGAATTTATCTTGGAAAACATGGGAATTTTGTGAAGCCTTCTTTTGGTTGAAAATCTTGAAGTTGCCAACTTGTCTTCCAGCAAATCTGATCAGATATGAGCTAAGACTCCAATCCTTGACCTCCATAGTCATGTGGAAAACTATCTCCTTTTTCCTGAAATGTATCCTAGAATTGCCCTCTGCACCCTTTGAGATCTTGGGGGTCTCAGGGCCGCGAGTGGATAAGAATCTCATGGAGTGGAAAACAAGGTGTGAATATTATTTAAAATCCCATAGTATTAAGCTGGTGACGTTAACAAAAAATCCCCAAAAAGTTAAGAAAAACCTACAAAAGAAAGATTGGGATGAAACCCTAAAGTTGAAAAGGGAAAATCAACTTAGCATAAATATTATAAGTGTACGGAAGTCCTTAAACAAACTGCCATCTTATCTCCAAAATGTCCATCACCATACTATCGAGACTTACTGCTGCGATGTAGGCTGAACATCTTACCATTTAGAGAGGTCCAGCTGTATAGAAAGCAGATAACTTGGCGTGAAGCAATCTGCAGATTCTGTAAAGAACAAGACTCTGTGGAAGCTATATGTCATGTTCTTCTAAACTACCCTGTCTTGGGGGAAGCAAGGGCGAGGTGTATGGGCGAATATATACAACACTGTGACCTGAATATGACTGAAGAATATTGGGAAAGGTTAATGACAGCGGACAAAATTGGACACACAATTGAGGCCCTGAAATTTGTTGAATGTGTGCTGAAAGATCTCAGCCAAAGTCCAAGCCTGAGCATAAAGTGGAAAGGACAAGGAACATGGCCGGGGGAGGAGTAAAACTATTTGATCTGTGGTCCTTTTGATGTTGATTTGTTATATTTTTAATATGTTAAAGGTCAAAATGCGATTAACCAATAAAACAAAACAAAACAAAAATATTTTATATTTTGCCACTTACATCATCTGCGTGAGGTTGTATTTCTTTTGTTCGTATAGCAATTTGCACGATTTCTGTTTTCTGTGTTAATTTTATGACTGCACCAAGAACCATTGGTCTACAGTTATCCCTCATGCAATATTATTTAGGAAAATTTCTCGTGACATTTTTGGAACTTTTGTCAAGTTGATAATCCGACCCTCTGAATAGTGCACATAATATGTGAATGTGTTGTGTATTTATTGCACCCGTATACACATAATGTTCAATTTGTGCAGTATATAAACACTGATTATGGTCTTCTGTGTTCCTGTACTAACTGCATAACCTGGTGTTGACTTTTCCCCATCCCATTTTCATTTAGGTACTGTGTCTTGGGACTATGAACCACATGTTTTTTATACACCTATGGTGACTACAGTGTTGATCACATTATGTGGTGCGCAAGCAGGCCCCTAAAAAAAAAAAGGACCGGTCTGCTGATCTTACCGTTGCTAGCATGTGGCCGTCTCTTGTGCAGTGTATTTCAGAAAACTCGGACACCACATCAGTTACGCTGTCTAGAGCATCTCCCTATTTTTAGGGTGACTTATTCTAGTGAGTTTGTATTTCTGGCTGCCATATTACAGTGGTATTTTGCACTTATATATTAATGAATTGCATACACATTTTAATCTGATTTCTAATGTGTGTCATGTAATGTATTGTAAAACAATTTGTTAAGTGCAGGAACCACGGCCAAAAGGCATCTGGGTGCTAGCCACCATGCAAGAAGGATTTTATAATTATTATATTACTAATTGGTTATTTATAATGTGCTTAATATCCAGAGGTTTCTAAGTACGGACCCAGGTATCGAACCTGTGTTGCTCTGCGTTGTCTTGCTTCCAAGACAAGTGCGTTGCCCCAGAGCTATCCTCCCGATACTCCCCACGCTTATCAAAACAAGAATGTCTTAAGGGCCTAACAGAAGCCCAAATAATCTGGGATCATCTCTCTCAGTGATGCTGGAAGGGCATTCCACAGGATGGAAGCTAACACTTACAAAGAACGGCCTCCAACTCGGGCCTTACAGAAATGCGGTACTTCCAGAAGGTTAGTTAATTCTGACCGCAACAAGCATCTAGGGAGATAGCAGGTACGCTTAGTTTGAAAAAAGGAGTGCCCAGCGTGGAAAAATGCACAATGTGTAATGCAAAGCACCTTGAATTTAATCCAGCTTTTGACAGGAAACCAATTAAGTTAGGCCAGCAGCCCCGAGGCAGAAGACCGACTCAGGGCATTGAGTGCCAAATGAGCAGCAGAATTCTGCAGGATCTGAAGCTGGTGGACCAAGAATTCAGGCTAGCCCAAGTAGATGCTGTTACTGTAGTCCAGCCCACCCATGATGGATGCAGTGACTACAGTCATGTTATATGGGAGCACTTTTCTGAGAAGGCTCAGTTTGAGAAAACCTAAGCTGAAAACCATCACAATCTGCCCATCTCAAGAACCCAAGGGGATATGCTTAATCCCTAAACTTTTGACAGAGGGGCTAGGAGCGGGAACATGGACCAAGAGATTGGGCCAGAAATCGGAATGCCAGAAAGAGTGGGCATTGGGTGGACCCACAACCATCATTTCTGTTTTATTTCCATTGAGCTTCAGCAAGTTTTGGGACATCCCCCAGCCGATATCTGCCAGACAAGATTTCAGTTTGAATGGGGGTGGTCAGATACGGGGGCATTTAGTTTGAACATTAATTGTGTGTCATCGGCATATGTATAAAAATAAATGCTGTGCAATGAAATCAGTTCCACAAGAGGGTACAGATATAAGTTAAACAGTAGAGGAGACAGGGATGATCACTGTGGCATACAGAACATAGAATTGGTGTGGAAGGTGCACATAAACCAGACAAGGACACAGTCTGTGTGCGGTCCCTCAGAAATGACGCAAATCAAGCTGTAAAAGAATGTTGTGATCAATTGTATCAAATGCTGCGGAGAGTTCATGGAGAATCAAGACTCCAACCTCCCCATTATCCTGGAGCAGAGCCAAGTCATCCAGAATTGAAACCACCACAGATTCCGTCCCCATGAGTGGTCCAAAACCTGACTGAAAAGGGTGAATTCCATGATTTACCTCCAGTAATCTTGACAGATGAGATGTAACAATAAACTCCATCAGCTTCATGATGGCCGGGTGGAGAGACATAGGGCCGTACTTTGCTGGGGACAGAGGGTCGAATGATGGCTTTTTCAACAAAGGCATGATGACTGTATGTTTCAGGGCTGCAGGGATTACCCTATTCTCAAAGGACTGGTGGAGTACCCCAGTAAACATTGCAAGCGTGTCCAATGGAAGGGACTGAAGGGTCAATGGGGGATGATGATTTAAGCTTACACTGTGCAGCCAGAACACTAGCATCAGAAACGGGTTTGAAACAGGAAAAAGTCCCACTGCTAGAGATCATTTGTGGGGCTGGGTCCCAGTCCAGTTGCCTTGATAAATGTCACAATCTTCTCAATCTTATCAGCAAAAACACACTAATGGCATCACAGGAAGCTTGACAGTGAGAAGGGTCAAATCGAACATGGCAGGGGGCTCAGAGTTCCTTAGTCACTTTAAACAGCTCCCGTGATGAACAGGATGCTGCAGGTACACGGTCAGCATAGTGCTGAGATTTAGCAGAAATCACTTCCAGTTTGTAAGACAGTAGGACCTTTTTATATTCAGCTTTGGCTGATGTCTCATGGCAAATACATAATTTGCGTTTCTCTTGGTGACATTGCTGCTTCATAGCTCTCAGTTCTGCCAAGAACCAGGGAGCTGAGTGTTGCAGATGTCATAATTGCTTCTTAAGGGGGGGTCCGCCGATCAGCCGTAGAGGACATGGCTTTCATTAAAGCTTTGCATGGATCCCTCATGTTCTCCACCAAAGCTAATTGAGCATTGTGTTTTAGGGCATCTGCATGTTGCCTCATGTTAACTGGAGCCCAATGCCGCCGGGTGGCAAAAACCTTAGATGTAGTTTGCCTACATAAAGGGGGAGCCACCAGAAATGGAAGAAGGAAATTATTTGACCAGATAACTGGTAGAGGGCAATTCAACACCAACATATATATGTCTTTGTTTTAACAATTTGCATGTTATGCTCTCATTGAGTTGTGCTTGTTGATTTAGTTAAAAGTTGAACTGCAATGTATTTCTTGATAGTCTTGAGGTTTTTATGTAGTGACTACTTTATTGTGTTCTCTGTACATTTATACAAGCTGTGCAATTTAAAGAAAACGGACAAACAAGAGATGTGCATCTCCACTAGAGGTATGTATAATATTGTTATCAGCAAATCAGCTCGTTCCATTCCATGAAATGTTTAACCATGGATTTATTGTGTTGAGTTGATAAATCCAGTTTTGTTTGACTCTCTTCAAATTTTTGCCGGTGTCTCCACCTCTAGGTTGTTGTATCAGATATTTTAAGACAAACCATTTTATGTCCCTGTCTCTGTGTTTCATTTGTGTGAAGTGCTCTACCAATGGTTTATAAGGCACTTGTTTCTGAATTCATGAACTGCGTTTAGCGATCTATTGTTTTATGGGTCTGATGGTCTTGCCCACATACAGCAAATGGCAAGGGCATTCAATGATATAAATTACATTTTGACTGTTAAAATGTGTATGTGCTCGCAAGAACCACTTGATGTTTTTGTGTTCGAACACGTATCCTGTCTCTGTAAACTTGCATGTGACACATAAGCTGCATTTATGATGTCCAGTAATAGGTGGCAGACCCTAAATTGTTCTGAGGGAGTTATCCCCTTATATCGGTCTATAAGGTCGAACCGATCTCTGTTTTAGATTGCTGCTGCGTTTAAAAGCGAAAAGTTAATTTTTTGTGAAGTTCCAGGATATTTGATAAGGTGCAAGTTCCTGTTTACTATGCACTGGATTTAGCAACAGACAGATGTTCCTGTCTGTGTTGGCTGCTCTTTTTTTTGCCATGGGGTACTAGGGCATCAAAGACGTCGGGGAGAAGGGTGTAAATCACCTTTCAGTAAAGAAAAGGGTATCAAAATCGTTTGTTATTAGGGCGGCGATATCAGCAGAGTGTGCAACTGCTGAGCGAGCATTAACCATAATAATTAGGCCAATGTGAATAAAAGGTACATGTTGTTGGGGTATACAGGGAAAATGTATGAGGTTTGCCAGGAGAGCTGCATGTGGCAACTTTGGCATTTGGCTGTGCAATCCCTGTAGAGGATGGGAATAGCTTGTGGTGAGTTTAGACATCATGGTAATATTTACCTGGTATAGTACAAGCAGATTAACTGGCCCTTGGCCCTTAGCAGGCCCTTAATAGGACCAAACAGGTCTTGACCTTTTCTTCGACTGCCCTTTACTTGTGATGCTCGGGTGAGATACGTCTTGTGAACTAAAAGTTAAGAGGCGAAAGGAAGGGGAAGGCCTAAACGGGTGGGTGGGGTTTAGGTTACTTGACATAGATCTCCTTGCTTCAGCTCACCAACTGCAAAAGAAAAAGGGTTGGAAGGCTGCTTAAGTAAGGTGAAAAAGGGTGGCAAAACTAGGCAACAAAAGATGAGAAGTGATTGACAGGTGGGTGGGATTTAGGTCACATGGCCTAGATCCACTTGCCCGAGTTCACCAACTGTAGAAGAAAAGAGGCTGGCAGACTGCTTAAAGAGGGAGAGAAAGAAAGGGTGGCAAAACAAGCAGGCACCAAAAGATTAGCAGTGTTTGACAGGTGGGTGGGCTTTAGGTCACGTAACCAAGTCATGTGACACAGTAACTGTGCATCAAGGTTAAAGCAAACATTAGAAGTATTATGTTATGCACAGTTACCATGCATAAAGGGTAAAACAAACATGATATGTGGTATTGGGTGGCTAGGCTTCCCTAACTGCGCATCAAAGGTAAAGAAAACATAGGTATTACTTGGCTAGACTGGCCTACATTGAATGAAGGCCAGTCTACATAATAACAGTGATCAAGTTTGCTTTACCCTTGATGCCAAGTCAAAAATGTCATGCCACATTCAGAAAGTATATTCAGACTGACACCACAAATGTAGGCCAGTCTAGCCACGTATATCACTTATTGCAGTATGCATATACCTTCTTAATGAGGTCTGGCATTTTTTACTTGCCATCAAGGGTAACGCAAACAGCATAAGTGTTATCATGTGGCTAGCCTGGCCTACATTGGTGGTACCAGTGTGCATTTACTTTCTTACTGTTGCATGACATGTTTTACCTTTTACTTGGCATCAAGGGTAAAGCAAACATGATGAGTGCTGTATGTGATTAGACTGGCTTACATTAGTGGGTACAGTCTGGGCATACATTCTTTGTGTGTCATGGTATTTTTGTACTTAGCATCAAGGTTAAAAGCAAAACTAAGTGTGATTACGTTGGCCTAGCCAGCTTGGTACTTGATTTCTGTGGCATGGCATTTTTTACTAGCTTTGTGCCCTTATATAATAATACTGACATATATTGGTTAAGCATGCATGGACTTGTATGGGCACAGCCTTCATTGACATTTTGTATATACTGTCATATCTTGTGTACAAAGGCATCATGAAAAAGCATTGGAAAATGGTTCTGTGCACTGTTGGTGACTTGCACCTATTGGGGGTTGTCTTGTGCTACCATATAAAACTAATTGCAAACTGTGTGACATTTTTAACTATATTTTCACAGAACGTGCTGTGAATTGCACCATTTTAGCCCGTTATTTGAAGAACATTCTAGGGGGAACCCCATAAAACAAAATCATCTTGTTTGGTTCAAGATCACTTGCTGCAGTCAGTCGCTCATGTATATTCATCACATACATTTACTCCCCTCCTGTTCAAAAATTCATAAGCCACCAATGCAGACACCTTTTCAATGGATAAGATTCTTCCTAATGGACATAAGAGAAATGACGTGGCTTCCATCTTCAGGCTCAAACCGACAGACTATAACTAGTGAGGTTACTCAAGGATTGAGACTCTCACTGCTCCTCTTTATCTATATGGCCCCACTGATGAAGATCATAAAAACATATGGGCTCACTTCTTACAAGTAAGCGGATGACACTAAAGTTATATATTAAATGACCGGTGAGGAAAACTCCAGCAACTCCCTGAGCAACTGCCTCAGACAAGTAAGTGAATGCATGACGGTTAAAGACATAAACCTCAACCCATAAAAAAAGAAATAGTGATGACCTCACTACCACCCCTAAAAGACCCCTAGCTGACCTGTAGGAATGGGAAACTGCCCAAAGAAATCTAAAGTGAGGAAGAATCTCTGCATAATAATGGACAAATGTCCTCCCCTGGAAGCCCAAAACAATGCAACAGTCAAAATGGCTTCCATCACCTACGCTCAATCAGACAGATTACGCCACATCTTACTGTCCCACACATAATACTGGCCATACCATCTCCCACCACCCATTTCAAAACAAATTCAAATCATTTAGAGAAAGATACCAATGATGGAATATGTCAACACCTTCAGGTCACCGTTAAAACACTCAGAGAACAACTACCTCGTCTTCTTTCATATCAAGAACTCTTCACAGCGCATCAGCCTGCTAAAACCATGAAGTAGATCAACACTTCTTAACACAATGCAACCAAAAGAGACTTCATGAACTTAAACTCATTAATGAACAGCTGCTGGACCAACCACAGACCATACTGATTAACCCTCATTGTTCCTACATTACTCACCACACGCAAACTCAAATTAACCACCCACACATGATTTTTAAAAGACCATCTCTACAGACAATACACAACGCATTCATGTTAACCACAACTGACAATCGTGCTCCAGACAATGCACACCCACAATGCAAGCCTGAGGGTCCCTCTCTGGACAACAAGGTCTCAATGCTCTTAACAAATCACACCTTTAAAGTGTCACACATGCAGAGTTTAGACCCTCTCCTTCCAACTAACCAAACCCACCCAGTCTCTATCATTTCCACCCGAGTACCCTGAGACTGTGATAAAAGGAGCAGTGCACAGAAATAATCCCAACAACATGACGTAAGTCTGAAACACACAGCAAAAATGTGCTGCCCAACGTAGCTGATTGTGCTGCCAAACATAAACTGTTTCATGGTGTTTGCCATGTAAATCTCAATCAACATTTGATAATTCAGAGGCAAAACAATTTGATAATGGAATTAAAGAAAAACACCCTTCATCACTAAAAGCAGAATAAGATATGTTAGACTTTGCCTACTCTATTATGCTTGACTCAGTAACTTTAATGTGATGGAGCCCATCAACATGCATTCAAGTACATGAAAATGACATAATGGAAACCAAGGCAGAGATCATTCATTAGGCTTTGTCAAATATTTTAATGTACATGCATACCTCCATGATAACAACACTTAGGAATTTATTTTCATCAAAATTAGTAATTTGGCGGTGGGGAGCCGTTACATGTTGACATACATGTAGGCGGCTCTCTGCCATGCAAAGTAAGTAAATGCTGAGTGGCATGTGCGCATGCCAG
Organism: Ambystoma mexicanum; assembly: GCF_040938575.1. NCBI lineage: Eukaryota > Metazoa > Chordata > Amphibia > Caudata > Ambystomatidae > Ambystoma > Ambystoma mexicanum. The sequence goes on from NC_090941.1 coordinate 83,812,783, forward strand.
GCAGCGTTTACTTTTAATTGCGTGCGCCACATACCATGCTCGCATAGAAAGCAGAGCTCACAATTACAATGAAATGCTGCCCATCTGCTGGTGCATAAAGCCAGCCGACTCCATAGGGATCTCCAGAATTTCCACTGGCTAGTGCAAATGTTTTGCATGGCAGAGAGGAAGGCAGGCGGTAGAAATGCAAGTTGTGTTCTGTCCCTCTTTTCCACCATACAAATGATTGAAAATGAGCCGTGGCTTCAATGGAAGGCGTAAGAGCGTTACGCAAGGCTTTTGCGTCTTCCATTGACATTACGGCTCATACAAAAATGTGCTCCTGTGTGTGTTGTATGAAAACCATGGCCCGATTCATGGAATATATTGCATGGAAAAGCTGGGACTTGCGTGCGAAATCGCGTGCAATCGCCCTTTCAGCGATTCCTGGAACACACTGTGCAGGGCTTACCTGGGACTTGCGAGGAATCCATGCCGGTCCGACATGTAAATGTGACAGCACGTACGCCCTGCGCGAGAACCAAAGTGAAGGGCCGTCCGGGTCTACGCAGCCACCTAAAAAGGTGGAGGAACATGTGGAATGGGGAACAACAAGCCAAAATGTGGGTGGTACGAGAGAGGTTATAAGGTCGAACAATCGCGGTGCCCATATAAGCGCAAAGAAACTGTATTAATGGATTCAGACAGGGATTGACAGCGGGTGAAATAGTAAGTGCAAATCCCGAAAACTGCTACGCCACGCGATAGCAGGTGGAAATGTCAAAGCGCACACCGGAAACTGCATAAAAAGTAAGCGCAATTAACAAACGCACGTATACTGCCACGATGAATGTACCGTTTGTTGGAGCAGTGATTGTGGGACACCGCAGGAGGAGGATGATGACTAGGGCCCAGATATTTTACCCGAGCATCACACTTTTTGGGATGCCTGATGACCAGGTCTATGCCAGGTATAGGTTCCCCCTCATATCATCTCAGACCTGGTCACAGAGTGGGAAGATGACCTTAAATCACCCACCATGTGCTCCCAAGCACTGAGTCCCTTCCAAAAGGTGCTGACTGTGCTGCATTTTCTGGCCACTGGGTCATTTCAGCAGACCACTGTTATAGTTGGGGGCATTTCACAGACCACTCAGTCACGCTGCCCACACCAGGTGTTGGCAATAATGACTGCACGCCCCTCAGTCCACTCAGCACATCTATATGCCCAAAACACCTGCTGAAAGGCAGGCCATGGTCCATGAAATGGGGTGGCGCACTTCGCTAAAGTGCTCAGTAACATTGATTGCACCCATGTTGCTCTACATCCACCTAGGGCAACAGAGCATATATATCTCAACAGGAAACACTGGCACTCCATCAGCATTCAGGTTGTATGTGATGCCAAGGGCATCATTACTTCTGTCTATGCAAACTATCCAGGCTCCACCCATAATAGTTACATGTTCAGAATGTCACCCCTATACCGGGCCCTGGAAGCTGGGAGGCATGGCAACACATGGCTTATTGGAGTATAAATGGCCCTGCACATGCATGCATGTTAGACACAGACAAATAACACTGACAAATAGATGCCAATGACAAACATTCTCACCTCTCCAGGGGAAAGTGCCTACCCTCTGAGCACCTACACGATGACGCCAATCTGGAACCCCAGTACACCTGCCCAGGCAAGATACAACACTGCCCATATTGCAACTCAGGCCATAGTGGAGCGCACATTCAGAGTGCTCAAGTCACGTTTCTGCTCCCTTGACCACTCTGGTGGTGAGTTGCAATATGCACCACCAGTAATGTGCAGGATCATAGTGGCAGCATGTGTCCTGCATAATGTTGCAACACAGTTTGGGGTACCAGTGGACATGGTGATGCCCCCACATCCACACCCACAGGCACGCCACTTGCGTATGGCTGGGCAAAGTGCACGTGGAGAGGCTGCCCGTACCCAGCTTGTGGCTACTTTTTTCACCTAAACTCCATCCCCTGTGGAGTGCACACGACCATGCCACATTCCAGGTGCCATTCAATGATGACAATGGGCCAATCAACTGTGCCCCCAAACTGCCCTGAACATGTGCACCTGGATGTGCAAAATTGTGTGCATCCCTTAAAAGTTAAAACACATTCCTCTCTAACCAACACAAGTATCCCAATGACACTACTATCAACATGCCAAACCTTGATTAAGTCACCTCTGTGTCACTCAACCCATCCGATATATCATGTAAAATGATCATTATACTGTGTCATGGTATGGGACGTCATGCAAAAGTATATTTGTAAATGCTTGATAAACAAGGCAGGTGTCCCAAAGAGCTAAAGGATGGATGGAACAAGGGGTGAAAAAGACCACTCCTACAGTGCCATAGAATCACTGAAAACATAATAGTCACTCCAGGCTGTCTCTGTGCATGTCATACAATCAACAGTGGTGGCAACAGTGATTATGTCTGATGATGAAGCTACATTTTCATCAAGTGCATGAATGTGCCACCATGCAGGGACCGAGGACAGGTTGGAACAGACAGACACCGTACAGGCATGGTGCAACCAGAAGGAGCAAGTGCACAGACATTTACAGGGGAGTGTCATTTGTATGGTGGGAACAAGTTCTGGGGTGGTCCAAGTGCGTCCAGTCAGTAGAGGCTTGGTTAAGTGCAGAGAGATACAGCTCTCTAGGGTCATTTGCCAAGTGCAACAATGATGACACTATTTTAGTCCCCGCAGGCAAATGCACAAAACATTGCAGGGGGTGACAGGGACCTGTGAGACCCTGAGGTACATCAAGCAGCCAGTCATCAAGCTGCAAGTAAAAAAGTATGGAGAGAGTGAGAGAGCAGAGGGATCGCTTAGCAGGTAAGAGGGAGAGAGAAGGAAAAGTAGAAGAGGAAACTCCTTAGGAGTTCCAGGAACATAAGGATATGAGTCCCCAAACAGAGGGTGGAAGGAAGGGCATCCCATTGGGTGGCCGCTACTGATGATAAAGATCACCCTCAAAAGATCTGCATCCAGAACTGGCACACCTGAAGAAGGTTGGAGTAACATGATGATATGGCTCTGGAGGGACAGCATTGAGGTATTCATCTTAGCACATACATAGTACACAGGCCCCACAAAGCACTGTGTACAATGCATACTTTCTATGAATCGACTCTTTCAGCCACGGCTAGGCAGTGGAGGACAATCATTGGCATACAGATGTGGTCCCTGGCCTTGACATCAAGCATAATCCTTGCAGTGTTGTTCTGAATGAATTACAAATGGTGTGGATTGGAATCACAGAGGTTGAGCAAGAGGCAATTGCAGTAGTGCAGCCTAGCTAAAGTCTGGGCTGTGGAGACAATGGCCTGCTGGTGGAAAGCAGAAATGGTGCAGTACCACAGAGTAGGTGTAGCAGATAGTTGTACTTCAAAGAGATGACAGAAATGGGACATGAGAAGGAGAGATTTGAGGCAAACATGACCACAATCAGTCATATCTGTGCATGCTGTTGTGGCTCTCTGGCCAAGGGAGTCTGGCCACATAGAAAATGTGAAAGCTGGTTCTGGGGCCACAATGCAAATGAACCCAGTCCTACTGACGTCAAGGCAGAGGTTATTTTGAGCACACTCTGACTGAATCGTGGACAGACAGTCAGATATGAGCGATGAAGATGATGCGGCTGAGGGTAGCCTGAAATAAACTGTGCCATACACATCACACTTGATTCCTGAGGAGAAAGTGCCAATCACACGTGCAAAGTCACGTAGAATAACCACAGGGATAGAACACATCCCTGTTTAGCGCCACAGTTAGAAAGAGCCATAGAAGAATGAAAGATTTTGTTGTGCACGTGGTATGGGTGGGCAGAAAGTAAAGAGGTTAACCACACCATAGCTTGATCCCTGAACCCTGTGCACCATATACACAGTACTTCACATGATGCATGTGCTGGGTCAGGGCACCAACGACACATAAGGCACATGGACATGATTCACGCTACTGCATCAAATGCACGTAATAGAGTGGGAGATGGATGTGGAGAAGAGCAAGGAATACATGATCAATGTGACCTTAAGGAGTGCTTGCTCGAAGTGTATGGGGAGAGTGAGTATACTACACTGATGGCATCACACAGAACAAATGGACCCACCACCATCCCTTCCGATACCTAAGTGCTTCACACACAGGTAGTTGCCAGAGGAATGCAGGAGTACAGAAGGGCAGTATATAATCATGAAGCGCAGAAGACGGTACATGAACCCAGACATCCATGTGGATGATATCCTGGTATCACAATTTAATAAGTGCAGAGTTTGTAAGCCTCACAAGCATTTATATTGCAGGATAGACGTTGGCCCTGGCCCTGAGTAAACTGACGAGTCACGCATAGATAAACTTGCTAAGCTGTAGCTGTTTCAGGGTAGAACAAGGAACACTCATGAGTTGGATGTTGCAGTAGTGTAGCATGGAGAGTACCACAGCACGTGTAACTTTGCACCTCTGCATGACGTTGTGGAAGTATACATTAACTGTGTGCATCAAGACCTGCAAGTCAGACTCTTTGACAATCACAGGAATATGTGGCAGCAAGGGAAGGGGGTATCTGAAGATTAATCCAACATTCCTGCCTCGGGATGAGTGTGCAGGGAGTGAGCATATGTAGGAAGGACAGAGTCAATGGCAGAAGTAGGCTGCAAATGAGCCAATTGGGACACGCAATTCTGTAAATGGTGCACAAGCCAAGGTCTTTTTGAGGGCACCAGTCCAGGATGGCTGTGAGGCAGACATGGTGAATAAGGGTGCCAGTGTATCACTAGGAAAAGTGCTGAAGAGTAGCCCAGTATTAGTGTGTACTAGTCAAACTTCCTACTGCACCTCCTCTGAGGTACTCTGCCTTGCCTCTCCTTCTCCCAGAAGCTCACTGTCTCCCAAGCCCTGGTTCTCTCTAGGTTGGACTATTGTAACAGCCTCTTTCTAAATCTACCTGCCTCTACTCTCGGCCCTCTGCAACTAATCCAGAACAGGACTGCGTGACTTTTCATTGGCCTCAAGCCCTGGGATCGTATCTCTCCAGCTCTGAAATCTCTCTATTGGCTCCCAGTGGATGCAATGATTAAATTCAAAACCCTCTGCATTGTCCACCAGGCTTTCTAGGGCCTGGGTCCTAAATACCTTCAGCTATCCCTCCACAAATACCTCCCCTCCCGAGCTCTTCGCTCCTCTACCTCTAACTCTCTCATGGGCAGTCGTTTTATATAGAAACAAGCTGTTGCGCTCACCTGATATCCCCGGGGGCATCTGGAAAGCTCTGAGATCTGGAACCCTGGATGCGTAGTTGCCCAGTGCTGAATACTAAATCTGCAATTACAGAAGGGAGGATGTGTGATAACTGTCTCTAATGGGTGAATCTCCCACCGCTCTCTGACCGATTTCCTTCCTACTGGGTTATTTTCTCAAACTAGTTATTTGTGGGGTGAGCTTTCCGTCCTGCGTTTCTTGTGCAGGGGCGGTTGATGTTTGTTGGCGAGCTGCCCAAGTTGCTTCACTGGAGCAGTTTGCCTTCCTTTGGCCCAGGCCTGCTGTGACCCCGAATCTGCTGGTAGGCAGGTAGGTTTGTTAATTGTAAGTCTTTGTTCTGTTTATGGTGGGAATTCGTTAATGTCTTTATCTCCTTCTTTTCAGGTACAAAGGTCTTGATGCTGGCGTGCTGGATGGAGAGGCACATTTTCTAGGTAAGCGAAAGCGCGAAGCGCAGCACCTTTATTGTCTTTTAAAGCTAACCTGTGTTTTCTTCTTCTTCTCCTCACATTCCGCAGTGGTGCTGCGAGTGGATGAGAGCACGATGAAAAACAGGCCCCCAGAGTCTGTTAAGGTAAGTACAGCGCTTTGTGGTTGTTTAATATTGAAAGCAAACCTGAATATTTCTCTTTTCCTTTGCAGATGTTGCTGTGGTGCTCCGGATGGAAGCGTGGCGTAGCGCGATGGAATTCAGGTAAGACTGATGGAATTCGATGTTTTGGAAGCGTGCGTTCTAATATTGTTTTTCTCTTTCTCGTTATTGCAGGTTGCAATGTTTGAACAGCAGCTGTGGTAGCGGTTCGCTGGAAGTCCTTAAACTAGTACGCACAGGTGAGTGATGTTTCTTCTTCTCTCGGTTTCCACAGATTGCAGCCCAGTTGAGATGCTGAGTGCTGGATGGTGTTTTCTCAGGTAAGACAGAATAATCTTGTTCTTGTTCTTGCAGGATTACAGGAAGATGCTGAACACCAGGAGCTGGACACAGTGAGTGTCACGCTGCGGGTTGCAGAATAACTCGAAGCGTGTTCTGCGGTCAGGGTGCGGTTTATATTGCCCAGGTAAAGTAGTACCAGGGAAATTAGTTCCAGGCCTGCCACACCCAAAACACTAGACCGCATGGCTTGGTGCTTAGAATTAGACTGTATTGGTGCTTCCATGTTGGATTTAAAGGCCCATGTACATAAATGGGACCTAGTTTGAACAGCCCTTCCTTCCTACATATGAGCCTGGTGCCAAAGGTACCAGACTGGATCTAAGAGCCCTTTTACAGTGGTTTTAAGGCCCTCAGGGTTCTGGTGGGAGCCTGCTTGTGGCACAACATGTGCCCTCTCATAGTGGTCATGACACGAGCTGGGGATAGGTCTCTGTCTTCGGCTGGGGCCTCCCTCTGGAATAGCCTCCCTGCCATTCTAAAACTTGAGGAGAACCATCTCTGGTTCCGGAATCACCTCAAAACCTTCCTCTTTTCCTCACCTTCGTTCTCCCTCTCCCCTGCTGATCTGCTCTCTTGGCACTGTGCACCTGGCCACTCTCTTTCCCCTGGGCCCAGGTATCTGCTCACCCTGCCACCCTCCTGCACTGCCTCCTGACCACCCCTTGCACTGAGGACTGTATCTGTACCCATACAGTCCCCTACTCCCCCATTTTCTTATTTTTCTGCACTTATCAGACTTACCCAGCTGCTGCCATAAACACAGCACTTGCCACTTGCTGGCTGCACTACCACTGTTTATTGCCTCTATTATCTAGTTGATTTAGTTATTGTTATTTATCTGTGTCTCCTCTGGTCTGCACTTTCCACTCTCCCCCTTCCATGCACTTTTACACTATCCCTTTCCCATGCACTTGCGCGTTCTCAATGTCACTGGGCCTAGTAAGATCATTGTTGTGTTCTCCCCTGTTCCCCCCCCACCCACCTTTTGCCTGGTCGCTCTCTGAAACACTTGTGTATGAGCGCGATACAAATCAAATATCATATCATATCATATCATTTCATATCATATCATATCACATTAATCAGTTGGAGAATGATTCAAATATGCATTGCAGCAGGCAAATGTGTATGTCAAAGATGCATGGAAAAGGAATGGACACCTGCATTGTGACACAGATGACGGCCAAAGTAGGGTAGAAGAAAGGACATAGTATGGGGTTTCTATGGAATTGATTTTCTGGAATGACATAAGCAAGTAAACTGTCCATTCATGGAGCATCACAATGAGGATGGAATGCATCACTCTGTGAAAAGCATATGAGACCTGATATGATATGTTATTTATAACACGCTTGATACCCAGAGATTTCTTAGCGCGGTCCTGGGGATCAAACCTGTGGTGCTCCATGTTGTCTTGCTTCCAAGGTGAGCATGTTGCCCCTGAGCTATCCTCCTGAGACATCAAGAATGATGAGGATAGCAGGGCATTATGAATGGAGGGATGACACCATTCATCATGTGACCCCAGTGCCTGTTGCTCTGGACTGTTTCAATCCACACTGGTGTTGACGTATATCCCCAAGAATGCCCTAATGGGTGTACATTTGTGTGTGGACCAACTTGGCAAGCAGTTTCTCCCGGAAGGTGCATAAAGCTATTCCCCAGTATGTTGGTGGTCAGGAAGGCTGCGCATATGTCATATTAACGATGCTGTGCTCATGTGAGTGCCTGATGGAGGATTGAAACCAAGCACCAGTAAAGGAGATTATGCATAGATCAGCAAGAGCATTAGACATTAGACAGAGCAGAGATGTTGGCAATGATGGTTCTGTAGGAACAGCTGTACACCAATAGGGATGACACGTTCATGTACTTGTCAACTCAGTTGACTACTCAAAGGAGACATAAGTGAATGAGGAGAATGAAAAATGATGTGAGTGTCAGGTGGTGCCGAGATGTGTAGGGTTGTGTTTGAAGAGCCTGTCACTAGTTGGTTCAGTCAGTCAAGTGTATTAGCAAGACATGTGCTGCGAGCGCATACCAAAGGTACTGTGAAGGAGATCTTGGAGAACATACAGTGGATGTCTTGATAATCATTCAGCCACTCACCTCTTGCACCTCTGCCAGAACCCTGCTTGATGTCACAAAGTGCTTTTACACACCAATGGAGCTGCAATGGAAGACATAAGCCAACAACACCAACAAATTGATTAATTCATCAACTATTAAATAATGGTAAAAGTACACTGTTAACCACCAGACCATGGTCAATGCAGACTTCATTGTCACCGCATAGCACTGGTGTAATGCTGCATCTATTCCAATGCAGCACCACCATGCACCCAGATGCGTTGCAGTAGAAGCTGCATACACCATGTTGCCACATGTATGAGAACAGGAAGAAAACCCACTAACAACACGAAACCTGATGTGTTGTTAGACCAAATAGCCCACATACCATCAGACATAGCAACACGTTTGTGGCTTCCGGATGCTTTTGCACTCACTAATAGATGAACCCTAATTTTGACCTGCCAAATGTGACAAACATCCCTAATACCACAAGCCCTGCTAGGGATCTGATGTGTCACTCATTAGACCTGATAAAAGTTGAATGAGGCACACGTCAGCCCAAATATCTGCACCTGGCACAATCCGCAAACTGTTGAGCATGCTACATACTCCCAAACAACCATGGAAGCTGGACACACAGTTAGAAAGCACAGTTAACAAAATCAGTGCACAGTGGCCACAGCAATGCATCTGATGAACATGACCATAACCATCATTGGAATCACCCGTGTGTGATTCATGCCCCCTCAAGCAATAATGATTGTGCACAAGGTAAGTCAATCCAGAGTGAACACACACAGTGCCCTTCTCCCATGCAAACACCACCAAAGTGTCAGCAAATGACATGCACTCACCTGTCCGTCGAACTCACCTGCCTTGCATACGATGCACACCATCAGGCGACGCTTTACCGAAATGGAATGCAATGCAAAGTAACAGCACAAACAACAGGCACATGCATGATCATACTTCATCACAGAAAGAAAATATGCATAAAACACACAGTGCAGGAGCAACACAGGGTGACACAGGGTGAATGGTTATCGATAGTGGTTTGTACAGGAGTACAGTGTACCACACCAGAGAGAGGGAGAGAGAGATTGACACATAGAGGTAATAACAAGGAAATTACAGATCGAGGAGTACATGGCCTGGTTTTCAGATGTACAATGACATGCTGCACAGCACAGTTGGTGCGCCCATAGAGGTATCCACATAGGTAGGTTACAAAGTGACATGAGCAACAATCAAATTACCATACTGCCATGTCGGCATGCAAAGGACATATAAAACAATCGACACATGCAGCAAACATGCCCAACAATGATGCATGCTCAACATGCAAGATAGTGCAAAAGCTTACCAGATGACTGTGCCTGCATGGTGTAAATCCCACATGACCATCACCAGTAAGTATGTTTCCTAATTTGGTACAGGAAGGACAGTGTCTTGTGGAGGGTATGGGGTGGGGGACTTCAAATGGTGCAGGGTGTCTCCCCTGCGACAGCAGTCACTGCCACATCACGGATTACTGGAACAACATGGGAGAACATTTTAAAACAGCCATTGTGCAGTACCATTGACACAGCACACACGTGCAACGGAACAACCGCCCTATAATTATCTGCACATACCATCCTGTGCACCACCATGCAAACATGCTAATTGACTACACTAGGCATGCCTGCACTTACACCACAGCACATGTGTAGTCCATGAGGAGTTAATGGCACACCTCAAGGGCAATTAAGACAAAAATAAACAAATAGTACAACCAGGAAAGGGCCAAACAAAATATGATATGCCAACATCTGACCAGGTGGGTGTAAAAAACAAAAACAAAATAAAACCAAGAATAAAAATGTCCATCTTGGACGGGGAGGGTGGGGGCCCACCCAAGAGGCGGGAAGGGAAGGGTGCATGTCAACTCCCTCATGAGTGGATGTTGAAAAAAACAATTCCCTCCATGTGCTCATGGACCACACGCTATCTTGGATTTGGAGGCATGACTCTGATGTGGCCACCTTCCTGTGTAGAATCAGAAGGTGGTTGTGGTAAGGGAGGTTGACCATGTATTGCCCTGGCCTTGTCCTCAGTAGCAGCGACCAGGCGGGACTCAGATGAATGCATCTGCAACATGAAGCCTCAGAGGTCCTCATGCAACACCTCACAGGATACAGGGATTTCCTCCGAGATGGTCCGGCTCAATATTTGTATCTCCTGTTGGTAATGTGTACTGTGGGCTGCCTCTAGCACTTCCATTGAAACTCTGATGGCCAACAACTCTTGCCTCAGGGCTTCCCTGTGGGCCCAACCCCCTCTAAGCAGGGATGCCTGCAGAGACCTCAGATCGGCCCATCGACTCCTGCTGCTGGCCTCCATGTGCAGCCTGTGTGAGTGGCATGTGGACCACAATGCCTGCAGCTGGTGCTCTACCTGTGTTTCTGGAGGTATCATGGAATTGGCCATCCTATCTATGCCCTCACCCAACATCTCATAGGCAGCACCCTGTTGTTGTGCAACACTCAACATCACTTCTCCCATGTTGTCTCCCCAGCCTGCACACGTACACCACGTGTGCAGGGCCCACGCCTGCCTGACCCAAGGGAGAATGGCCCTTGATGTGATGCCATGTCTGTGGCTGCATGACTGCATCCCTCCCTTGGACATCCGTCCCAGGACCAGAAACCAATACTGTGGAGCATAACCTTGCAGCCGTAACCACCACAGATGGATGTGACACCACTGACTGGCCCTGTGGGGATACCTGACCCCCTGGAGATGCACAGGCTACTACATCTCCAACACTTGGTGCACTCACCTCTGACAGCATAGAGGATTGGACATCACGTTCAGCATCAGAGCTACTGGTTTTATCGGAGTCAGTGTCGTACTGAGCCATACCCCGGATGGCCTGTAGCACCAGTGGATTTGCATGGGCTGCCACACCACGTCCTCCACTGGTGGTCTGTTCCAGCTCAGAATCCTGTTCCTCCTCTACCACCTCCCTACATCTAGTGCCTCATCACCTGCACAAGGACATACAAAGACATGAAGAATCAGGTTAATTGCATTTGAAATATTAATTGGTAGCACAATGATGTTGTGAAACACATTGCCATGTATGTTATCATGCCATGAATTACATACACACACTATGCACAAACACTTTCAGATCATGGCGTATGCAGACTTGCCACAAAATCCCATGTCCCTGACCATGCAGCCACTGGACACATTTCAAACATATATGGATCTCTGGAAGCACATTCTGTCCCATGGCACAGCAAACATTTGACAAAAACATGCTAAATGTGACTCATAATGTGGCTATGCAACATGCTGTTACAGTACATGTGAACACATGCACACTTAATCACGGCCAAGTCCACTACCATTACATCAAACACCAGTGTACCACTGGAACAGGGAGTGCACACAATGTGGACATGGCCTGAGTGTAGAGTCCTAGGTGTGTGATGTGGAGAGAGTAATTATATGCACTGGGAGATAGGAAGAGGGGACAGTGACACACAAGAGCGACATGGGCATGGACCCATGGAGTGTGCGTTGAGTATGGGAGGTTAACATGGATGAATCCTGCCAAATATTTGACAACAGGGTCAGTGCCATAGCTGCAGCGGGGATGTGCACAGTGTATACAAATTCAATGTCACTCATGGCACTCTGTCACACCCGCTGCCAGTGTTCATTGAAGTTATCTGTAGCATGTAACCACCTACATACATGTGTGGATGGACTATCTACAACATACAGTCCATGATGTGTAACACATGCTTCAGACACAAACACTTGTCTAGGATAGTAAAGTCACTAACACCACTGATGCAACTGACCAGATGTCACGTTGTGGTGGCATGTAGAAAATATATTTTTGTGAATGACGGTTGGTGATGACTACTGTCACAAAGCCATGTTCAACAGATGTACGGCACATGGGTTGTATCCACTATGCAGTACACTGTGCACAAGTCAGTAGCCCATGACATGGTTCACCCAGGGCAGTTATTTAAATGCAGGCACAAGTGTAACACATTCATACTTCTATTAAACTAGATACACATATTCATGATGTACATGGTTGATCACTCACCGTACGTGTCCTCATAATTTGGACGGCCTCCCATGCCTTGCACCTGATCCACATGAATTAACATGCACATGGCCTCTTCATGTGGTGTGAGCTCCTGCTCCTGTGGTGACCCCCCCTTCAGTTGTCAGAGCAGAGGTGAGGTTGGCACCTAGCTTGTGTTTGGTGCGACGGTGGAGGTAATTCCACCGCTTTATGACCTGAGTGGCGGTGCGCCTCTCATTCCCTAATGTGTTGATGGCATCTATGACTCGCTGCCAGTGCACCATACGCCGACCAGGCGTTTGTGTGCTCCCTGGTTGCGTGCACATGTCATGGTGGTGTTTGCGCACATAGTCCACGAGTATCTGGAGTTCTTATCATTGAAGCTCCTCTTCCTTGTCATGGCGGTGTCCTCTGCCATGCATTGGGGTTGAGCCTGTTCCTGTTGTGCACGCTTTGCCTTCTTGGCATGTGTGGCAGACCCTGTGTGGCTGGGACCACTCAGGGCACAAGATGCTGGACCACTAGTGGCCTGGGTCATGCCATCACCCACTGATGCGGGGACAGCAGCTGCTGCTGCAGCTCCCTGACCCTGGGTGGCGGGGACAGCAGCTGCCCCTGCAGGTCCCTACACCTGGGTGCTGGGGACAGGAGCTTTACATGGACGTCCCTTCCCCTTTGAAGGGCAGATATCAGCTGCTCCTGGGTGTCTGTGTATTTGTGGGGGGGACAGCAGCTACCACTGTAGCTCCCTGACCCTGGGTGGTGCGGACATCAGCTGCACCTGCAGGTCCCTGCACCTGGGTGCTGGGGACAGGAACTTTACATGGATGTCCCTTCCTCTTTGTGGGATGGATATCAGCTGCCCCTGGGTTTCCGTGTACGGGGGGGGCGACAACAGCTACCGCTGTAGCTCCCTGTCCCTGGGTGGTGGGGACAGCAGGGACCACTAAAGGTCCCTGATCCTGGGTGGTGGGACAGCAGCTGCACCTGCAGCTCCCTGAACCTGTTGGGGGGGGTGACAGCTCTCTCTGCAGATCCCCTGCCCCCCCTGGAGGTGGGGGCAGCAGCTTCTGCTGTATGTCCCCAATACCCAGCCACCTCTGCTGCTGTTCCCTCTTGTGGCCTTCCTACTCATGGTACAGATGGACTTGTAAAATGGAAGGCACACCAAGCAATTATCCTGGGCAATCGGAGTGAGGGGGCAGTGTACGTTATGTAAAATGTACTTGAGTGGTCCAGCAAGGCTAAATATTACCCATTGGAAAATATATACGTGACGCGTAACGCACAGGCACCCCAAAAATCACAAATCTGTGTATGCGACACCTCGGTTGCTCCCGGCAAACGAAAGAGCATTACGTGATATGCTGTGGAACCCAGCAACACAAAAAATGGGTACACAAAGCACAGGAAAGCTACTGTAATGGTAATAATGGAGGTACGTGATACACAGGGGCACCCAGAGTATGAATAATGCATACACGACCCACCGTTAGCCTCGGAAAAAAAAGTACATGCGCGTGTGCGCAGAGGCAAATCCCCCACCAAAATAAGAAGTTCATAATGTCACAGTAGTGAATGAATTGTGTGGCACCCAAAAAATCTCTGTAATGCACTCGTCCGTCCACTCCAAATCGCACGTATGGTCAGATTTTCTTTTACACGCTCCTTTATCTTGGATCTGCACGCCAACGCCTAGCACGTGTCACGTAAGTTACGCGTTGAGGGCCTTTCCTCTGATTTTACATGTCCATGCTAATTCCGAACATGCAGAGAAACCGTCACTCTGTTTTCTCGCTGCCCATGCAATAGACATGGAAGACCCATGCTTCTGCCTACGAGCCTTTTTGCCTGCCTGCTACTGCACTGAGCTGCCTCCTACCGAGACATCTGCTGCTGCCTGCCGACTGTGTGTGCCTGCTGCCCACCTGCCCTGCATTTGAGTGCCTGTTGTCTGGCCATTGCCATTGCCCCTGTCCTTAGCCCTGTGAACACCTCAGCTGATTCACCAGACTCCCAACGTGCCATTCCATCACCACCGCTCCACAGCTCAGCCCCAGGACCACCTTGCCCACCTACACCTGCCTCGGGGTTTGCCATATCTCAACCAACATCTTCAGAGGTAAGTGGCAACCTGATGGCAGCGAGGCAGAGGGCTGTCAACTTCACTGCCAGGGAAGTTGACATCCTCGTGGAGCAGGTCCTGGGGCATTTTGAATTACTCTTCCATGCACCAACACAAGTCGGCAAGGAAGGATGTAAGCTGATCTGCAACGGGATCGTGGATGCCATCAACGTGGAAGGGGTGGCATCCCGCACCTTCAGACATGTGCACAAGCAATGGGAGGACCTAAAATCTAGAACCCACAACAAGGCCCTGTGCTTCCTCCAGGCCAGTGCAACCGCGCAGGTGCCGGATTCACACCACCAACATGCGTGTTCTACACAGCACTGCACACCCAGGTCAGCGAGTTGCAGCCATGCCTGGAGTCATCAGGTGAGTGTCCATTTGTTGCTGAGCTCCACAGTGCATGTGCATGTTCCTGTACATTGGGAGTGAGCACCTTAGGCTTACAGCAAGTATGCCTCTTGTACGGATTTCTGCATGCATGACCCAGACAGTGCTCTACATGTGTGCAGTGAACCATGCGTAATTTTGATCAGATAAGATTTGCATTGTGCGTTGCACTGCTGCCTTTCACAACGTGCACGTGTTTTGTTACATATGTGTGAGAAATGCCCATGTGACAAGTGTGACAGATGAGATGGTGTTGGCAACCTCATGTGCATGCATGGTGTTCATGTGTATGTGTCAAAGATGTGATTGTGTGACTGGCCATCACTCAAGGCTGGATGAAACAGGTGAATTTCAATGTGTGACGCACGGATGTGACGGGATTGCCATTGACGGTACTCTGATGTGATTGCTCATCGCACTGCTTGAGGACTGTCAGGTGATGTGTGTGCATGACGTGTGTATGAGCACATGATGCATGTGTGTGTACCATGCACGATTGAGAGCTTGTGATAGTGCCATGTCCCCGGAGGTGATTGTCTGTTGGGATAGACAGGCATGTATGTGCGTGTGTGTGCATTGCATGTACATGTGTGTTGTGGAGGAGGATGATGGTTGTTCCCTTTACCAGTGTACTTCATGTGCAAGTTTGTGTTGCCATGCACACATTGGTCCAGTACCCTGTTGTTTGTGTTCTATGTCTCCTTATCCGCAGTTGCGTTGGAAGAAGAGGGCGGAGACAGTACTGTGGAGCAAGGCAGCAAGCGTGCCTCAACCAAGCACAGGCACAACACCCCACCACGCACCCTAGACACAACATCATAGGGGAGCGAGGAGGCTGGTGCTGCGTCTGGACCATTGGCCAAAGCTGCTGAGGGGAAGTCCAAGTGGGTGAAGGTGGACGTGGACTCCTCAGCAGAGGTGGGGATGGGTGAGACAACACAGGGGCCATGCTCGGGAGTCAACCAGGTTAGAAGGGGTGGAGGGGGGAGTCAGCCACTCAAGGGCCTGATCCGTGATGTCCAGGTTCTCATGGAGTCGATTGATCAGGATTGATCAGGATGGCGTGGTTGACCGTGTCGAAAGCAGAGGAAAGATCAAGGAGGATAAGGACAGTAGGAATGCTGGAATCAAGGTTAGAGAGCAGATCTTTACAGGTGTTCAGGAGAGCGGTTTCCGTGCCTCTGGCAGCTCTGAAGCCAGACTGATGGTCATGGAGACAACCAACAGATTCTGTTTGTAGAGTAAGCTGGGAGATGGCCAGCTTTTCCAACAGTTTGGCCAGGAAAGGGCTGATGGAGATTGGGTGATAGTTTGTCGGGCAGGCAGGATCAGCAGATGGCTTCTCGAGGAGTGGGTGCATATGGGAGTGGTTAAGGGGAGAGGGGAACATTCCAGTGGCAAAGAGTGATTACAGAAATCAGCCAAGGCGAGAACGAGGGTGTCAATATGGTCCTTGATGGTTTTGGAGGAGCAGGGGAGCACCTGTTTGGATCACACTTTCATAGATCAGACTTGTCTAAAAACCTCTCTCAGGTGTTGTCAGAGAGAAAGAGGAGAAAGGAGGAAGAGAGGTAGAGATGGCCAAAGAGGGGCTGAGAGAGGAAGAGGGAGAGGGAGAGGAGACGAAGGACAGGAGTTTTAGCAGAGAAGTGAGATGACAGAGGGCCTGGGAGGGAAAAGGAGAGGTAAAGACCGCAACAGGATTGATCAGTTCCTTGCAGATTTTAAAGAGTTTGGCCGTGTTGTTAGAGGCCACAGGTTTGAATGTGTGTTTTCTTCTTGATGAGTGTTAATGCTTCCACTGACATTTTGGCGCAACCAGTCTAGGTATGTCTAAATGGGGCCTGGCATGCTTTCCTGTAACAATATTACGTGTCTACACTGGTCTACATTGTGTAGCCAGTTGGACATGTTTTCATTGTGGCATGGCATTTTTAATAGCAAAGTATTAATGTTCCTGTGCACTGTTGGTGACTTGCATCTATTGGATTGGTGTTACCCTACAAAACAATTGCAAAAACTCTGGCTTTTTAGGCAATTTTTCTCAGAAAGTGTTCTGTATACTGCATTAAAAGACATATTTATATCTTTCTCCTAGTGCAGTGTGTGGCATATCCCTTCAGCAGCACGTTCGTGTGTATTTCGCAAGCATGATAATCTATGCCGGCCCAGAGGTTGGCGCGACCAGTGATTTGTTGCTGAGTTGGGGGGGCCCCCTCAGCATGGCTCACAGAGGGGCCCCCACATTTTGTGTTACGCCAATGGCTGGGGGGTGTCCCTTGTGGGGGTCACAGGTGAGGGTGCCTGGGGATGGCGTGTGCACTACAGTGGTTAATGTGCTGTGGGTGGTTATGTGTGCAGTCTGGGTTCAGAGTGTGTGTGGGGATTCATGTAATTTAAACATGTGTAGCCTATACTTACAAGGGGGTTTGCAATTTTGCTGGTGTACGGCTTGGGCTTGCGTGGGAGGACATACGTTTTCTCTAGGGTGTGGCCGGGAATAGCGAGGTGCTTCTGCGTGATTACGCTGGGGTGCGGCCGGGGATTGTGAGCTGCTGACGCATGATTTTGGTAGGGTGCTGGATGCTGGCCAGGGATGGCGCGGAGGCTTGCCCGGTGTTAGGCATTCACAAGCTTCTTGGTGTGCGTGGAGGCGTGTTGGGGGCGTTCTTCGCGCAGCTTGCTATACTTGCGCGACAGCTACTGATGCATCTTGAAATCCATGAATACTCGTGCTGCACAAGTTTTTATCGGCGCGACCTTCTCGGCACGTGGACCTTGCGCCATTTGTGCGCCTGATTCCATGAATCGGGCCCACAGTCTTTCTGCCATGGGAAAGTTTCAAACGTGTTTACGTAAATGTAATGCAAACGCCTGCTGTGCGACATATACACCACGCTGGCCCTCTTTAGTCACCTCTCTCTAAAAACGTCTAATAACAACATAAACAAATATAAATAGTGATGTCACTGGTCATGATCTCAGGGGTTCAAATGATGATCATATCTGGAGTTGCCTGTGGTGTCACCAACCATTCTTTGAGAAAGATCTTAAGCTGCTTGCATCCTATAAAATGCATTTCACGACTTTGCAGATCTAATTTAAAACGTTAGCGTGTGTGTATTTGTGTGAAAATTATTATTCTAAATGCATTTTTTAATCTGTACCCTTTCAGAAACCATCTGATATACGCGATCTAAATCTTCACTGCAACATATATGGCATTCCTCATCATTAAATATGTGAGTAAACTATAAGTTCAGTGCTCATTACTTTGAAACATAGATTATGTGAAAGTGATAACATAAAAATTCGACCATACATAATTCAGACGATATGGCAGGCTGCTTAGAAATGAAACTCAGCACTACTGATTTTATTGAACGAGGCGTAAAATGCAGAAGGCCAGTGCTCAGGAAGGGTCGGGATGGCTATAATCAGCTTGCTGACTTTGGAAATGGGTCTCCACCGCCGCCTTTTATGTCTCTTTTAGCATTAATCACCGGCAGTGCAGAACATATTCAATTAAAGAATGTTTCAGGTGGGCAGGGATGTAAAATCACATATTAAATAATGATGTTCACAAATTGGGTAGCAGTTCTCATTTGCATTCGAAATGTGAAATCCCTCATCTCATACTGAAAAGCCCAGAGACATTATCACGTTTCCAACATTGTGCACCTTTAGAAAAAAAAGAGTTATTTATTGGGGAAATCAATGGATTTAATGAGTTATACGATCGAGGCGAAAAGGGAAAGAGATTAAGATGCCATTTCGCACAACGTAGAAAGTGCCATAATGAAAATCCACTCGTGATTGCGAAATAGAAGGAGCCACAATACAAATTGCATGAAGCAATGAGGTAGAACAAATGAAGTGCTCATGTCAACTGAGCAATGTTTCTAGGCAGCATTAGTTGTGTTTGCCTGGGCTCATAAACGTCATTGAGGCATGGTACTTGCATACCATAGTTCTGCTCTTCCTCTTCCCTCTCTTTGCTAATTTCTTGATTTCCCTCTCTCTTTGTCTCTCTCTCTCTCTCTTTCTCTCTCTCTCTCTCTCTCTCTCTCTCTCTCTCTCTCTCTCTCCCTTCATCTCTCTATCTATAACCCAGCCTACACACTCTCTCCCTCCCTGCTCTCCCTCTTATCTTTGGACTTCATTCTCCCTCAAACTTCCATCCCTCCCACCCACCGCCGTCCTATCTCCTCTCGCCCAAACCAACACCACCCAGCTGCACCTCTCATTTTGCATCTTTTGTATCCACCTACCCCTCTCATCTTGACTTCACCATCCCCTTTCTTTTTGCTTAAACAAACCCATCCTTCCCACTATATCCCATCACCCATTCTCTCTCACTCTTACTCCCATCCATTCTTCACTCTATCTGTCTCTCGTACTGACCCACCCACTTCCCCTGCCCGCTCTCTCTCACCACCACAAACCCTCCTCTCAACCTCTCTCTCTCTTGTTTACACCCACTCTCTCCTCTCTCCCACCCCCTGTCTCCCTCAACACAACTACACTCCCTTAAATCTTTCTCTTGCCCAACACCCTCCATCTCCTCTCTGCTCCTACCCTCTCCTTCACTCTCAATTGCCTCTCCCCTCATCTCCATCCTCTCCATTTACCTATACCCTCCATCTCCTCTCTTCCTCACCTACCCTTGCCTCTCTCTCACTCCTACCTTCCACTTGATCTCTTACACCACTTTTCTCCTCTCATCTCTCTTCCTATGTCTCCCTCCTTGCCACACTCTTCCCCTCTCCACCCACCCTAGCCTCCCATTTTGCTCCGTTTTCCACCCCGTTGCTCCATTTGTGCTCCCCACCTCCCACCACTCCCACCACTCTCTGTCCCACTCATTCCATTTTACCTCCCCTGTTCTCTGAACTCTCTCCTATGATCACTGACACTCTCTTGGGCCAGTCTTCCAAGACATCCTGCACTCTGGGAACCATCAAAGAGCAAAGAAAGTAAGGGTTACATTTGAGGGGGATCATATTTGCTCATTTCTCAGCTTGGGACAGACCTAGGGTCAGGACCCCGAATTTGTCCAAATAATCAGATCACCAGACATCGCCAATATGTGTTTTGTTCAGCATTTCACCTGAAGTACCCTCACTACTGGACAAATTCATCAAAGGGAAGAGGAAGACAAGGGTGACATCCAAATATGACCCAGCTTGACAATATCTTGGCCTGGGATACACATAAGGCTAACACCTCTTCCTCTGCCTAGCAGATAACCACATTTTGTCCAACCTCTGAACTCTACCCCAATGAATGAGATTGGTAATGTATATTAAAGCAATAGAACCTGAGGAGGGAGGTATTGCCAGTCTGGTAATGCCCTGCAGCGTCAGTTACAAGCACGAGCAAAGCGAGGGCTTTAACGTAAGCCCCAGGAAATGCTCTGGGGCGTCAGTTACAAGCCTGAGCGACAGGTTAACAGATAGGTAATGTCCCCCATCCAAGGGTTCTATTGCTATTTGCCCCGGCACATTGTACCGGAGTACTAATAGCATTTTCTCTTTGAAGTTTGAGTTTGGAAAGGGCAATGAAACCATTAAGCAACTTGAGAAAAAAAGAAAAATGGTTTCCGTTTCCATGGTGGCCATTAAAAAAATGTAAAGAAAATGCCCACCAGGGAACAGAATGGACTAGACGTAGTAGTAGTCCCTTTTACCTTTCTATGGTGGCTAATCGCACAAACAGTACTGTGCCCGGCGCTAGCATGCGACAGAACATCACAGGTAAGTGGAGTTGGGGTACGGAGGGGAGCAGATATGTGGAAAACGGGTGTGGGAGTTTGGGAGAAGGGGCAGGGGCAGGGGATGTAGGCATGCACTTCGTTCCTGGCAATGGAAGATGGCGGCCTCCCGCTCTGAGGAGTCTCAGAGCGGGGTCTTTCCCTGTGTGGTAAGGACCTTGTTCTAAGCCTCCTCACTGGCTGGGAGGCCACCACCACCCCACCGGGTACTAATCATCATTATTACTTGTTCTTTTAGGGAGTCGTAGACTATGATATTATTCACTTCACTCTTCACTGTCCACATCCCTATAGGTAGGCCAATCCCGACAGCAAGCCCCACATAAAGGTAATGTCATTGTGTAGCTTGAAGACTATGCTATACTTTCTTCCCACACTCAGGCCACACTTGCTAGTGGGCGCCAGTTAAAAACAGTGATACAGTGTCGTTTTGAACACTAAGTTCTCTTTTCTGTCAACTGGTATTCCACACTTGCCGAAAGCCCACAATGAAAGTAGTGGGATTTACTTGGATTTCTTTATGTCACTATGCCATCTCACACAGTGAGTCTTTTCTACTTTCACTGCATTCCAAGCCTTCCATTCATGCTGTTTCTTGAATGCCTTGATTCCTTCCATGCCATTAATGCTCTGTGTTGCATTGATGCTTCCATGCCGTAGTAATGCATTCTACAGCATTTTAATGCCTCGCATACATTCAGAGGCAGTCATACCTTTTAATGATGTCCATACCTTTCATGCTTTCCATGTCTTGTAAGCCTTTTGTTTCTTCTAAGTCTCCCACGGTTACTCCATATGGTGCTGCTATGCACCCCAGAGTCATGTTTTCTGGCACCCTTACCTCTTCATTCCCTATCAGTCATACTAACCTAAGCTTTTATTTGTTTTAATTTTCACCTCCTTGCCAACAACCACTGGTCAGCGATATGCACACACTGCATAAACAGGCCTCTCCAGATACAGGCTATAGCATGCACACCCCATCCACTAAACCACATCACACATCTCTACTCTATCCATGCATGTGGGACATACATTATCCCAAGTAATGATTGGGAACCATCCTAAATATCAGTTTGTGTATATAGCTCTACATTCCAGATTTAAGCATTGTAATTACTCACCTTAATGGAACAATAGGGCTCCATTCAATAAATATACTCCCCCCAATTGCAAATACCTAGAAGCTGATTAGCACCCCAAAGAGTATGGGGTCTTTCGATAGGCATGCCTCAACTCATCATAACACAGAATTCGCTCAGTCCCTCTTTCCAGAATACTCCATGCAACCATTCTTTATTGATTTTCTCAATAAATTCTACTTCAGACGTGTAAGAATTTACTAGAATGTACTAAGTATTTCGGTGTCATATAAGTTCTTATAAAGCAAAAATATTCCTGTAGCGCTACATGTTGCAGACATTTAGCACATTTCTCTTTGTGGAGCTCCAGAAATCGACCCGACAAGTAACCTCAAAGTGATATGGTTGGTCCCTCGCCTGCATAGATACCCTCTCCATTGTCACCATTTCGGACATCAGTTCCAGACAATCCTTGATTTTGAGTTTTTGTGTCTCCTTCCAGTGGAGCAGGGCTATCTTTGTCCATCAGGACGGCCTTGGTGAGGAATCACCTAGAAATTTCCCAGCATCTTTGTACTTCGACAGGTCATTGAATAGTTTCAGTGGCTAATCCGGCTGCAGCTCCTTCCTTTTTGAGGATCTCAATGAAGAGGAACTTGAGCCAGTGGCATTCTACAAACATATATAACAGTTACCCCATTGCCTCCATTCATCTCCATCAGGATTCGTTATCGGCCAGGCCCAAATTTCTTTTATTTTTGGGTAATCAATAGAGATAGTAGCACATTTAATTTTGCAGTAAGTGTGTTTGCATATTCAGAGTCAACTCAGGAATGTAGGACAATAAGGTCCCCCACTTTTCTTACATAAGACTTACTTTCAAGTCCTGATCCCCTGAATTGACACCAACCTTTGGTTTTGAACTTCTTACTTTAGTGCTTTTAGCTTTATCTGTTTATGATTAAATTGCACTAATTAGTCTAATTACAACACAAACCCTCATATTTTACATATTATAATTCCTCACATGTATGTACTTTTATTTTGTTCCCCTATACCTTTCAATAGATCCATGTCATAAGGGTCTGTGGTCCACAGGATACTTGGCACTCTCTCCAAGTCTTCCTGAAAATATGCTGGTCGCTGCCACATTTTTATCATTCGCTGTGGGATTTCCCTTTTCCCTATTACTATTCAGTATGTGACGCTCATAAAAAACACCACTTCATCATCTGTTGAGTCTTCTCTAAACATGTCGTCATAAATAATGTCAGTCAACCTATATCCTTTTTTGAGAGCCATCACTCACCTCCATGGTCTATCCTCATCGTCCAATCATTCGAGCATCACCATTTCACTTCGTACTATGGCTGCTTCTAACGCTAGAGGGATTAGCTGTCCCCCCTCTGCGTCCCTAGGTATCTATGGTCTGAACAAAGCACATCAGCTATCCACACAGTCTTCCCCACTAAACCAGGTAGCCATGTTAATAAAATGCTCACCCCATAAGGTAAAAAACCTCGGGCTTCACTGGAACGCCTTCCAGAGACACCTGCCCTGTAAATGCCAGTATAAATTCACCCACGTTTAAATAGTGTATTCCTGGAGTGGAACATACTATCCCTTGGTCACTATATGAAATCATCTTGTTAAGTTTTGTCATAAAATCCCTTCACAAAATGTTAACTGGTTTCTGTTGTGAATACAACAATGGAACAGACATGTCATACTCTCCTACAGAGACTGGTAATTCATCAGTAAAAGGAGCTTGACTTGTAGCTCCAGAGAACCCTTGATCATTTATGGCAATTCTCGACATTGGATACTTTTCCTCCTGTATACATGAACAAGTAGCCCGAGTGTCTACTAAAAATGAAAAAAATGTGCCTCCTATAGTTCACATCAAACCTTGGTTCCTCTTGGGAGTCTGGTCTCACTGATAATACTGAACACATAAAGGCACACTGTGAGTTGTCCTATTTTGGATACATACATACCCCTGTACCCGTGTAAGGATTTCCTACTACCACAGTGGCACCTCCTATTCTGGGTGTGCATAATTGTCCTGCGAGGCATATTGCTGAGTCTGCCTGGGGGTTTGTTGCGATTGCCCTGTATTGGATTAATTTGCACTTGCTCTAGCTATTGTAGTTTGTTACACTCTCAGCGCTTGCGTCTGATACAATGTCTGATCTTGGGTGAAGCCTAGTATCCCTGTCTCTCTTGCATTTATAGTTTTCAAAAAGTCTAGCTTCTTTTATATCATATTTTAGTAAAACAGAATGTTCCTAACTGGTATTCCTAATGTAAACCAAAAAACATCCTATATGAGTGTGTGTGTGTTCTTATTGCAATATTGAATTCCTACTCTGACTACCTATGTGTGTTTTTATGTGAATTGAGCCTGCAATCCATTGATTGCCTATACTTTCACAAGATCATGTGCATGCATGTACGTCAGTGTATGTGTGTGGGTGTATGTGTGCATGTGGGGGTTGTGTGCATGTGTGTTTGTTTGTGCGTGTGCATGTGTGTGTGTGCATGTGTTTGTGTGTCTGCATGTACATTTGTGCATGTGTGGGTGTGCATGCATGTATGCATGTTTGTGTGTGTGTGTATAGAAAATACTCTTTGAACTACTCTCTTCTCAATACTGTTACATATATCATACCTTTTTCTCTACATTTGACAGTACTTCCCCATGACTTACTGCTTCCCCATTCTAAATACACATTTTTGCATTTATACATGCACTTTTAATATTTTTGCTAAAAAAGGTGTTTTGTCTTATTTATTCTTGCTATTCCCATAAATATTCACGGTGTTTACTTTAATATCATTCTTTGTTGCATTAATCTATTTTTTTAATGTAATTTGCATTCATAATCACATTTTTATTCTCAGCGACGCGCTTCATAAATTGTGTGATCTTAGACATATTTTTTTCTGCAAATGCCTCTACATTGTAGTTATGCTGTGCAGTGTGGGAAATACTGTCCCCCCTCTTGAAGCCTGTCTATCTGCTGTGACCCTGGTTTCCAATCTGCTGTGGCCCTGGTGCTCATGCCTGAGTCTGCATGTATAACATCCCCATGACTCTGCATTGTATTATGGTGCACATCCGATGTCTCCTCTCTTTATCCTTTATTACCAATATTCTCACTGTTCTGGTCATCCACCCATGCTCTTGTGCTTTTCATTTTGCAATCTGTCTTTCCTTTTGTAGCACACTGAAACCTTTTCGTGAAATACCTTCCCTCTCTTCCCCATGCATGCAATTGGCCCGTGCATGCCTCATGATCTATGTTCCTTTCAAATGTCCCATTTATCACCAATGCAAATGTCCACATTGCTTCAAAATGAATTTTAACAAATCAGGGGTACTCTAATGTGTGCTTAACAGAGAAAGTATCCAACACTAACTCCAAAAATAAGCAACAAACCCCTTTACAATGGGAAGTGACTTGTGTGGCTTCCAACAAGTGACCCAATGGGACCACCCTAGTTCATACATATGCAATAACTGGAAACAGCTTCTACTGTAAAACAGTAAATAAACATATGGTTTCTTTGGCAAAATCAAAACATGTTTACAAATATCTACCTTTGCATAACTTTTAAACAACCAGGGGTTTTATTATCCCACAATGTATTAATTCAATCCAGTGCTTCTGTAGTACCTGGCTTCATAAACATGCACAAATGCCATGAATAAATGCTGTTTTTCAAAACGTACCCAATTGTCAATGTCCTTAACTGAAGATTGTCATACAGACCTACAGCTGAGCTTCCTTATTCAAAAACATAAGCATTACATATATCTATCAAAAGAATCATTAAAAGACAAAACTTAATGATTGGAGTTCTGATTCAAAACAAATTTTCCAAGGGGTCAGAGTTAGTCCTGGCTCACTTACAGCTTGGTACAAAAAATATGAATTTTTCAAAAAGAGTACACAAATAACCCACTACTGGCCCCACTGATTTTCACTTGATTCAATCATATCTTCATGGCTTTTTTATGTATTTTCCTGTATCAATGTTAATATAAATACATCATTTCTCTCTAGGTTTCTGACAGTTTCTGACAATTTCGCTAATGTTTAATAAAATATATTGTCAACAGCATATTGCTGCTTCTCTGTTCAAACTGATACATAGCTGTTTTGACTTGCAAAGCTATCTTTTCTTTAAAAAAATGCACGCAGCCTTGAGTTTCTGCAACTATTTAATCACTTCTTGGCTTTGTGTCAGCGCAAGGAGCCTTGGCTAATCTTCAAAAGCACTGCGGTTTGGAACATACATTTTACTGTACATCTCAGTGTGTAGATCCTTATCAGCTGCTGTGCACCTTATAAAAAATAGCCATGTTTCTGCCTTGTTATTTTTTTAAACATGTAATGTACCAAATTACCTTCATTTGCTAAACCTTAATTTTCTAAAACAGAAAAGGAACCTTCTGTCAGATTTTGACTCATTACTCAATTTAAAGATTTTTTTCTAACTACGCCCTTTCTTCCCAGTCATGATTCTCCTACATGTCTTTTCATGTTTTATCATGTTTTCTCCTTCGTTTCTATCTTTCTCTTATTGAATTCTTACTGTTCAAAACATTTCAGTCTGTGAAAAGGCTTCTCATTGTATGCATACAAATTTGAACCCTTTACCTACCTTCACTCGCTTGTGGTGCAAAGTAGAGTCACAATTTGACTGCATATTTTTTCTCCAAAACATCTCAGGCAACAAATATGAGTGTGCCCCATCAATCACCGCTCAAACCTTTAATTTCAACAGCCTGTCTTTTCTTTTGATTGGCGTCAATCACTTTCCTATGCTCAATCACTCTTGCACCTCAAATGACTTCACAAAACAAACAGACAAACTAGTCAAACTAGTCGAATCTGTACATTTAAACCTGGGTGATCACTCCTACTACTACTAATACACTGATCACAGGGTTTAGATTGTCATCGTATCTGGACATGTCCTGCACATGGCCTATTTTACCCTGAATGGAGTGTAAGACAACCTCTTCTGAAACTCCTTCAGTCAGGACTTGTTAGTCACTATGGGCCTCATTACGAGTCTGGCGGTAGCCATGCCGGAAAAACCGGCAGGCTGCCACTGGACAGGTAATACCATTCCGCCTCCTTGATTGCTGGAATCACCGGGGCATTACAACCCAGGTGACCCGGTAATTCTGAAGGAGGAATTCAGTAAATCCCCATTCCCATGGCGTCCCATAGGAGATGGGGACCATGGAAACACGGGTTCCGTCTATGACAGAGCCGGTGTTTCGATATCCGCCTGCAGGTGGGTGGTGTTACTTCTGCCAGGTCAGACCTGGTGGTAGTGACACCTCCCGCCTGTAGGACTCAGAATGAGCCAGCCCGGAAACAGACCGGCTGACTTGTAATGAGGCCCTATATCTCTCTCTCTCACACAATATTTCCTGTTACTTTTAAATTACCACAATCACCTTAATATATACATAAACATATTTTGTTTTTATTTTGCCTCTGTCCCTCATAATACATACCATAATTCACAGATGCCAAGTGTGGCATGCCGACGGTCATGGGGAGACACGACACCTCAGACAGAAATGAGAGCACACTGCAGTTTTGCCACTCACCTTATCTCTCTTCAGGCATCTCCCCATGTTTGTCAGCACATCAACATGAAGCCTGGGTCCTTGTCCCTGAATCTTAATGAAAAACCTTAGGTTCCCTGATTGTGGTCACCATGTGAACAGGGGGATCTCTTCTCATGAAGCTTCTGGCATCTGTAAATTTATTTTTTAGGCAAAGACCATGGACAAAAGAAACAGGTGTCCAGGTGGTTTCCACAGCAGTCTTTATTCGAGGTTACAAGACACTTCTGAAAAAACACACACCAACATTTTGCCTTCAACCTACTTATATAGGCTTATTTGGATGATGCAGCAAGTAGGGACTAGGAAATGAGAAGACCAGCCTTCAACACTTCAGACTTACTGACTTTTATTTGTAGAAACAACAGACTTCTTTAATTTTGGGAAAAAGGGGGACAACATGCCGTTCCCTTTTTCCTACTTAAAAAAAAACAAAGATACTATTTACTTGTAGTCACAACCATTCTGTTGAGGCTAACAGTGTTCGGGAGCTTTCTCCAGGAGATGGGACTCTATTGTCTTTTACTCTGTGGAAACTGTTTTCCTAGGGATCACTCATCTTCAACTCCTTAAAGTCTCATATTGTCTCTCAATCCTCCCTATTCATATCTCTATTGCTTTCCAGAAAGGAGGTCTCCAGTTCACGCCCCCATTGGTGCTGGTTGTGCTCCAGCCTCCTTTGGGCTCAGCCCCTGTTGGAAAGGCTTCACGGACAACCGTTAGCACGGTCGTTTGCCTTTCTGTTCATCCACTCTTCCTTTCATTCACTCGACGCTCACATTGGCTTCCGGCTCCCTCCTCAGTGACTTACAGCAGCTGCGAGCGCTCCTCCTTCTTCCGCTCGCTCGGAGGACGACTTTGTTTTCAGGGCTCCGTCAAGCCGTCAGCTGTTTCTTCGCCTGACGCTTGTGATTCGCTCGTAGGGTCGGGCCCCTCTCCCTGCCGGCACGTCAGTCAGCAGGAGAGGCTTGCGCCTCGGCTCCTCCTCCAGGAAGGTGGGGGCTACGGAGGGGAGCCGCGGACCCTCCGGCTCCTTCGATGAGGCTGTCGGATGACAGACGCCTCCAGCTGGGTCTCTGGTGCCGTGGGGGGCACTTCTTCTTTTGTATACATTTCTTATCAAGTCTCTATAAACGGGTTACAACAGAACGGGGCACAACGGGTGCAACTTGAACCAGTGCTTTGTTATGGTCGCAGGTCAATAGGCCCACTCATAGGTCACCTCCTCCTCAGGCCCAGGCCCTCCTCCAACTCTTCTCTCTAATTCCAAAACAAACACCAGAAGCCTGCATCAGGATGAGATTCTTGGAACCTTTCTTGTTCTAGAGCATTATCATTGGCCCAGTTGTCTGTCTCTCTCAGGCTGTGACCTCCCTCCCTCCATTATGACCTCATCCCCCAAGGTCTGATTGGCTTCTTGCTAGAGGTCTTGTCCTGGCTCTGATCTTCCTTCATTTCCACCGCCTTATCACACAGCACCCTTATGCAAATAACTACTTTGTTAGCTCATGTATCTGATAGGTCCTTTTAGCCAGAAAAATAACCTCCCTTTCCTCCTTTCCATATTTTGCCAAGAACAATTTCATCACATCACTGTCAATCCCTTATCTGCTTCTTGAGGCCTTGCCAAGTTTAATTAGCCCTTATACCATGAAGAAATAAATATAAACTCAATTATGATACCAAATAATGCAGCTGTTCTGTTCAAACTGGTAATTTCCCTTTGCTTTTATCTGACTCTACCATCAATCTTGTCTGCTTTTCCTGCCAAATTGGAAGAATAACCTTCCAGGTTCACTTATCTCACAGCAAGATTCTGCCAAAGAACATTTCTTATCAGCAAGAGTCAGGATTTTCAACCCTGTTCTTAACACAAGCCACCATTTTGTGATTAGGTATCCATTTTGAAATAAATCCCAGTCTGCCACTGTGCTGCCCTACAGACAGCCATTATTTAATTATTTAAGCATTTCTCACTTTGTATCTCTTTTTCATAATATATTTGTAAATATGCATGATATATGTGTGATACTTAAAGCACCCTTCACTTTCTGGGTCATTTTAACCCAAATCTGCGCTGCACAATGTGCACTTTTTACCTAAAAATAAAGGCACTACAATCCTAATTTCTGTACTAATGGAACCATTGATCTGCCTATCATGTTATTTGTACTCAGTTGAAGTGGGGAGGGGTTGGCACCCATCTACACCACCTCAGGCTTTCCACAGGGAAAAGGGAAGATGAAATGGTGTGTGGGCAGAATGAGCCACTGCGCTGCGAAAGCAACTATGCAGCAGACTGCATCGGCCCCGGCGACTACTGCCAAACACGTTGCACTTCTTCCCTCCGCTTTGCGGGATAGGAGCCTTTAGTAGTCACGCCGGGAACACTGGGAAATGCACTTAAAGGATAAGCACAGGTCCACTTGTCCAACACTGCCAAACACTTTGCACCACTTCGGTCCGCTTTGCGGGATAGGAGCCTTTAGTAGTCATGCCGGGAACACTGGGAAATGCACTTAAAGGACCATCACAGGTCCACTGCTGACTCTCTAAAACCAGAGGTTACACGTGTATAGGTAAACCAACCCCAATAAAACCCCTGCATTGTCCAAATTAATCAGAGTACAATCTGGGAGGACAAAGTTAATGTAATAGTCAGGAAATGCAGTTTTTAAAACAGGAACACAGGTGTTAAGATTTCTGTGTCAGTTAGATTGAAAATAAAGTGTGATGTGCTATCTTTAAGACTTAGACCACATTGTACTGAAAGCGAAATGTAAAATTGAATGCATTCAGAGTAATGCAGAATAGTTTATGTAGAAGCAGATTCATTTAAAGTAGTCATTTAAACCGATCAAGAGTACTTTGGGAAGGGGGTCTTCAAATAAGTACCTGTTACTGGAGACTAGTACATTTCCAGCCGAGAAATATAGCGAGACTGAACGCATTATATGCAGGCCCCTTTAAAAATGTGCATGTCTCTAGATTGATAGCAACACATTCATGCTCAAGGAAAGCTGCACACACACAAAAATAAATGAAAATAACAAATCCACCCTTTAGGAAAGCCACTTACACATGCCTATGGAGAGCTGCACCCACACATTTAGAGAATATAGTGTAAATATGGGTTCAGAACAGAACATATGGATTCATGAGAACATTACCTGCTCCCTCCTTTCCTCTTTCTCTCTCTGGCCGCCCACTCTGGGCCCTCTTCCTGTTCCTTCCTGTGAAGCTAAGAAACTTGGTGTCATTTTTGACTCCACCCTCTCCTTCTCTCCTCACATTTCTGATGGCTCTAAGAAGTCAAACTATCAGCTTCACCTCCTCAGAGGTATTCTTCCTTTTCTCACTTTCCCCCAGAAGCTCACTGTCTCCAGAGCTCTGGTCCTCGCTAGGCTGGACTACTGCAACAGCGTCTTTCTAAATCTGTCTGCCTCTACTCTTCTAACTTTACAGGTTATCCAGAACAGGACTGCAACACTTGTCCTTGGCCTCAAGCACAGGGATTGTATCTCTCCAGCTCTGAAATATCTTCACTGGCTCCCTGTGGCTGCAAGATCAAGTTCAAGACCCTTTGCATTGTCCAGAAGACATTCTGGGGCCTGGGACCACACTACCTCCAACTTTCTCTTCCAAAACATCTTCCTTTTCGAGCTCTCCGCTCATCCACCTTCAACTCTCTGAGGGTCAGACGCTTCTCCAAGCAGAGAATGGGGGGCAGATCTCTCTCCACCTCTGGAGCCTCCCTCTGGAACAGCCTCCCTGTCTCTCTCAAACTTGAGCAGAACCACCTACGGTTCCGGAAGCAACTCAAGACTACTTTTTGCTTCCGCTTTCTCTCTTCCACTCCCCTGCTGATGTCCCTGACTGCTCCATGCACTTGTCACCTGGCTACCCTCTGAACTCGGGCCCAGGATCCTGTATGTGCAGTTGCCCTTGCACTGTCTCTGTGCACCCCAGCACTTGAGGGTCTGTACCTGCATGCAACCCTACAGTCCCTTCTCTCTGTGCTTATGCGCAACCCCATGGCTGAACTTATAGAGTTACCTGTATGCACTTCTCCCTTCCCCTTCCCCCTGGCACTCCTTCCCTACCTTTTCCCTGCACTTGTATGATCTGAATGATACAGGGCCTAGTAAGATTGTTGTTTTGGCCCCCCTTATTCCCCCCTCCTTTTCTTGTCGCGCCTAGAAACACTTGTGTAAAGGCGCTTTATAAATGTCATATCATATCAATTCAGAATTACATGAGCCAAAGCAAATAAGTCAGATGTGGCGTGTACGTTGCTTAACACATAGTCCCATACTGGCCGGTCATTGTGTATATGTCAATCAGCCTTTATATAGCTAGGATATTCACTGTCTCACAAGCCGCACAGGGGAGCTGGTGCATAGATATATTTTGAATGTTAATTGATGTTGTTTTTCTCGGATAACATTCTTGTCATGTTACCGTAGAAAAACAAATATTTTACAAAGTGGTTTCAAATTAATACATTAATGACTTTGCCTTATGTTGACAGATCATAAAGTTATGTCCTTTGTGGACTTATAATAGGGATAATCATTTATGCAGGTAACACTGTGTGTTTAATGATTCTGGTATTGGATACATAAATATTGTAGTGAGCCCCAGGGTAAATCTGGAAACTGACTTTGTTGTAGCTGCATTACTCTTTTAAATACATTTCGAGTTTGTCTACCTAACTGTCTGTTCTTTGCCCTGAAGAGTGGGGATGGTTTGTGTAAATGGGAACATTAGATTGGCACGTCACATCTGCGTGATCCAACACTAAAACATATAAGCATTTTGCATAAATGGGGGATTATCGACGTGCATGCATTAATGTAGTGAGTAACACGAAATGTACACAAGAAGCACACATGTGTGAGAGATTTCATTGGTACATGGAATTAGATGGTCCCTTTTGTGGGTTCCGTAGCATGCACAGCTAGTGATGATGATTTTGTATTCGAAAGTGAGAAATGTGATTTTTTAGAATATATATTGTCTATGCTAATTGAATAGCCATGACACCACGAGATGTTAGAGAAGATTTGTATGTGGTTCTCTACCATGCGATAATCAGATATTTTCTGCACTATCAATGGTAGGTGCAGGATTTTGAGATAATCAAAGTCATAAATGAAACACATAATTGAAAATGAGTCCCAGATATACTGAGTGCAGCAGAGCCCACTAGATAAGGCCCTCCTAAACTGTTATTTGACCTCTACAGAAGCTGAGGGAAAACAGAATCCTGTATATCTTTCTGCACACCTTTTCTTTTGCATTTACATGGCAGAGAATAGATTGGCAGAAAGCTCCCACGATTTGCACTGTGTTACACAAAAATGTTCAAGAGGCCTCTCCTGAGTTAGCATTGGTACATGAAACTAAACAGTGTTTAGAGGTGGAACTCATAGGCCTTTATGAAATTCATAATCAGTGTCTACTTGGACACGAGGAATTAAAGGCCCAATCATGCTATTGATGCTTATAGCTTATTAGGAAATCTTGTGAATATAACTGAAACAGTGGCAAGATATAAATGTAAAACTTGCCAGGAAAAAGACTCACAGGCAGAATTTGATTAGCTATACAATGACAACAACATGATTAAGAAACAAAGGGCTGTGTTAACCTGTGAGAAAGATGCTACTATTCAACAATCACATCAGCGTCCCTTGAAACTGACATATGTGTGAATGCGGGATGAAATGGAGAAAAGGAAATTCGGAGGAACTGCTTTCTCCTATCCGATAGCCACAATGGAAGACTACCTAACATTCAGGAAATTATGGTTATTCAACTCATTGAGATGAGCGTAGACACATACCTCTACAAACCATACACCCAGACCAAAACAATCATGGGACAATACCGAATAAAGAACATACAATAAAACTACTCAACACCCACAGATCACCAACAGCCAACTAGCCAGCCCCTTCTCTTTTCCACATCCCCACAATTCTCATGCACTACACAACCAGAGGGCTAGTGAAACAAATCGCTAAAACACGCAAAGCACACAACCCTCTCTAATCATGCTACAAACACAATATCTGCAGACAACAAACAACTCAGGCACTGAACGCCACCCTTCCGGACACAACACGCCCAGTGCACATAACAAAGCACACCTAGAAATCTAACATGCACTGATACCAGTTTCTTCAGGTTCTGCAGACATCAACAGATGAGCCTCTCCAATCCCTCTCTCCCTCACTAACAAACCCTACCCACCTTTCTCACAGAGCTACGTTGTGGCGACCATGCAAATGGCTGTGGTGCGCGGTATAAATCCACATAAAATAACATGATCAAAGCAAGGTAGCTGTGCAGGAATTGATACAAAGAATAGAGGAAAATGTATAATCGAAAGACAATATTGAGAGAACTACCGAGAGAAATCTTCATGACAAAAAATCAGAGTTTGAACACCTAAACAACTGAGGAAAGAATGAAATAACTATCAGACTATTGTTTTTTTATTGTGTAATTTTGGTTTCTTACAAACCTTTAACACATACAATTATTAAACCAGCATATTATATAAATTTAACACTATCAATAATACGATTTTTCAATATTTAAAAGAACAAATACAATTTCTCACATGATAAAAAAATATAAAATACAAGTAGACTATCAGTCAGGAATCCACACAGCAAACACAGACTTCGCAGCAACAAAAAGACTCACCCAGAAGGAAATATAAAATATGAAAGAAGCACTAGCTTCCAAAACTAGAGCATTTGACACTAGTCGGGCTAGTTTGAATGTGTCTAGGGAACAGCTTGCATGAGGAAAACAGCAGATCCGAATTGAAATGGATCATAATACTAGATTGTGGCAAGACATTGAAGAGGTCCATGCGACTTTGGACTCAGTCTAAAACTCACAGACATTAGTTTCATGGAGGTTGGGATACTGTCCCAAATCCCTGAGACCACCTCTCCATTTTCAAAAGCTTCCCAGAGTCATGAGAGTAGCGATAGGCCCTGGCTGCACTGGTGCAGGTGTCATCTGTTTTGGTGTTATGCTGTGACAGGTGGGTGGGAGGCCACTAACGCCCATGCCACTTGTTCTGCAGGCTGTGCTGTCTGCATGCCATGCATATGCTAGTAAAGAAATCTATGATATCCTCTGCAGTTTTGTCATCTCACTCATCCTGTCCGATATCTGTCTTTGTGTCCATTATCTGGGACCTATTAGCCCAGGTGGCTCTTCAGTTCCCTTGCTCTGGAGCAACTTAATGTGTCCACTCAATCTGTCATCTGTGTCCTTTAGACCTTTAATCTTGTATGCATTCTGTCCAGTTATTGGCTCTTCCAGCCATTTCATGTATGCTCCCCACTGCCTTTCCCTTCAGCTTCTCTAAAGCTTGTCCCAATGCTCCTAATTTGTCAAGATTGACAGTCCCTTCTACCAGAAACAGTGTGTGTCTATTACCTTGTGTCAGCCAGTACCATGGTTTGAGAATCACACATGTAGCACTGTTAAAATTGGTAAACATAAAATGGACAGTGGTGCTCTTATGAGGGGTCTCCACATGCCTTAACTGTTCTTTACCCAATTCTATCCCTCATTTTATTGCCCGGTACCACATGCTCTTTGACTCCACTCCTTTGCAGTCCTGAGAAGGGAGGGGATTTTACTGGGACTCCACTGAGTGATCCTGAAATCCTCGAAGTACAGTTTGACTTTCTAATGCAAAGTTTACCTGACACGCATTCCATTTGAAGCATCTGAACAGGGAATATACTCGTAACACCATTGGACAGATTAACATTTACATCAGTGCTAAAAATTAAGCAAACGGCTAGATCATACGGTAGGCATTGTCACAAACTGTATTACTTCAAAACAAGAATAGAAAACAATCAGGCTGTTTTTTTCTACTATGTTAACTGCATACAACATCAAAAGAAATGTGTTTACTACATTGGGTGTTCGTGTTATGGAGCACACGTAGAAAAGAAAACCGTTTGCGTCACATCTGCCCGAGTGAAACATTGATAGATAATACCTACGGGGTGCATTCCGAATTATAAAATGAGAAGAATTTGTGCTACATTGATTTGGTCAATTTTTTTGTGCCCGAGCAAAGTTTTGATAATCTGTCCTCAGAGCGGGAACCTGCAAAAGTTCCAATTCGCTGCATTTTTATTTAAGGGTTCTCCTGACACCATTTTGCTCAAACGTGAAACGAAGCATGTCAGCTTTTGTTAACATCCTCCTGCAAGCACTTCTTTCTGTCTCAGCTTTCCCTCTCTTGGCCTTGCGACATCATTTGATGCCATTGAATGACTAAGGGGAAATCATTTTCTTGTTCGCTTAATTTTGCGCAATTAACATTCTCACAGCCGTCCCTGAGCATCTCACAGCAGATGGGAGTCAACTTGGGAAGGAAGAGGCCTTTTGCTAGCATCTTGAGAGCATCACAAGCAATGCCCTAGATATGGCTGTTAACCAAGAACCAAATATTCCGCATAGATTTCTGCCCTCGGGAGCTCCAGCTGAAATTGTGCTCTCCTTTACAGATAAGTGGCTTCTTGCACAAACTATAGTTCCTCTTACTTAGCAGTGAAGCCGAAAAACTGTATTCAAGAAAGCACAGCTCAAGTTAAACGTACTTGATTGAAACCTTTTTTGTATCATGAATAGATTTCAAGAGGAGCTTTGAGAGACTCAAGCACTGCCGAAGGTATTCCATTTCATTTTAGAAATATCCTCAGTGTCTCTGCATCTACTTTTCTGCAACAGAGCCCTGGATTTCCTGTTTCCTTCATATAATGGCGCAACTTCAGCATTACAAGGGAACGACTCTCCGTCGGTTCTGTTTTAAAAACATGACGGATTCCTCCAGTTGGCTACTCTTTATACTTCTGTTTTTTGATTTATTTTTTTATTTAGAAATTAATTACGTGTGTTTTCGTGTTACGACTTTCCACATGACAATTACGTTGCTGTATTTGATACCTTTTAATGGGACTTACTGAAAAATCTATGCATAGATGGAACAACACATTCTTACGAACTCCCACAAACCTCTTCATCAAGGGTTCAAAGGGACACTGTTTAAATCAAAAACAAATGAAACTCTGAATTGGTGCTTGTATATATTCTGTAAGCAATTATGGACTTAGTAAAACTTACATTGGGGTGTTGGGTGTGTCTAGATTTTAAGATGTTGCAGTTGTTTTCGGTTTTTCCAAGTTTTGAATATGTCATTTTTAACAGATGATGTATTTATGTATTTGTTTTTGACATTTTTGAAACGCCCAGACCCTAAAGGTATCAGCGTTGGTACAATACAAAGGTGCGAAGAATAAAATACATGGTGGTCTCCTGGGTAAAATACCGAGGACAGCAGTTACTCATATTTATCAAACAGCCAGGTTTTATTTTAACAAGTTTTTTGAAGGTGGGGAATGAATCGTTTAGGATGAGGGCAGGCAGTGAGTTCCAGAGTGCGGGTGCCGCGACGAAGAAGATGGGTCCACCTGCACTTTTGCTCTTTTACTGCGTGGTACGCAGCGAGATCCTAGAACTAGATCTAAGTGCACGCACATGAGCAGTTTGGATAATGCAATTGTAGAGGTACAGGGGGCCTTATTGTCAATGCAGTGGTAGGCGATGGACAGGGTTTGTAATTTCAATTGGGCTTTGATGGGGAGCAAGTGGGAGTCGTGTCTGGTGGCTGAGATGTGATCAGAGCATTTGAGGCAGAGGGCAGAGCGTGTTGCTTTATTTTGGAGTAGTTGGAGTTTGGACAGTTGTCGGACGAGGTACTCATGCATAGTATGTTGCAATTGTCGAGTTTTGAAAGAATCAGTGCTCATGCAAATGTGAGACAGTTGCTCGGTGAGAGAAACTGTCTACTCAGAGAGATAATTCTAGCTGTGTAGGCGGTGGACGATGCAAGGGCATTAATGTGTCTGGACATGGATAGGTCTGCTTCCAGGTATACTCTGACTGTTTTTATTTGCTAAGAACAGGGACGGACGATCCTTCAATGTAAAAAGAAGAGAAGATAGCATCCAAGTGTCTAAGACAGTGTGCGAAGTCAATAATGAGGAGCACAGTTTTTTCATCATTGAGGCGCAAGTTATGCATGGCCATCCAATTCTGAATTGTGCTTTAAACTGCATTGATTTTGATAGTGTAAGTGTTATGATCACCCATGAGAGGGATACAAATGTGTGTATCATCAGCAAAGTTGGTGTAAATGATCCCTTTAGCATCGAGGAGAGAAAGAAGCATTAGCAAACTCAGTGATGTGAGTGACAGAGCTTCATTATGTTGGCTGGGCAGGCGTCACCTTTGCAATTCAAGGGTTTAAGCGTCCTGATAGAGACTGCTACTTGCTCCTGGGTTGATGGCTAAATCTGAAAAAGGGGGTATTGGTTGTGAGGACTCCGATCAGGGGGGGCATCAGGGTCAAGTGCAGGTGCTCTGTTAGAGGGTGGGGCCTTTTTACTGTTAATCTTAGTTAGTAGTGAGTCACCTTTATGAGTGAGCCCATCTTTTATTGTGGTACACCAGTCTTTATTGGAACACATACCAGCGATAGGTGGGATGGGAGTTTCCAGCTCTATGGGAATTGCAAATCTTTCTTTACTGTTGGAGCTCACATTAGCAATTCTATCATTGTAATTATTAGATTTGCAGGTGAAGACCGTTTTCTTGTTGTTAAAGGCTGCAGTGCCGAGAGTCTGGCAGTTCTTGATGAGGGATGTTTTTTGCATAGGTGTTTTTTAGCTCTTTTTTTCCCTTTCTAGGAGTACCAATTCTTTGGAGAACCAGGTGTTGTTGCCTTTGTGAGGTTTAGGAATTTTAGATTTGATCAGAGCATGCAGGTCGAGTGCCTGGAGCAGGCATGCATGATAATAAGTAAGTGGTCTGACCACAGAAATGGTTCAATGGAAGATTTGTTGATGTTTGCTTTGGCCGTGAGTATCCAATCCAGGCTGCATCCTTTGGAATGGGTGGGGACCATTAAGAGTTGGGTGAAGGTCATGTCGGTGAGAGCAAGTTGCTTTCGGGTTAGTGGCATCATTATATCTGAGGATGAGGTCTTCTAGGATGATGCATTTTGTGAGGGGTTTCATAAGTGGTGTGATCAGGAGTGAGATGTCGAGGTCAGGGAGGCTGGAACCTGTGGGAGTCACTGGGGGGCTCTGAATGATAGCATTTCAATGGTAGCTCATCATTTTAACATGCACATGTTAGCATGTTTGAACTGCAATAAGGGCTTAAGGGGTGAAACTCATTTCTGGAATCAAGAGTGTGAGTCTCAGACAGAATTAAATAAATGCCAATGCACAGAGCACATGCCTAAAATTGTACATTGCTTCAGGTTGATATTTCAACTGACTGAGCTGCACTATACCTAATACTAATATAAATTAACATACTAACCCAACCCTAGTAACATGTAACTGAATTCCTTAATTACATTTAGTGCAAATTAGTCTATGTAGAAATAGCCTGAAGGCAGATTTGGAAAATGCATTATGCTTTTTAAATGGGAAATTAAATTTGCAAGCTGAATATGCGCTAGGTGATAAATAAAATGTGAGGTTCAGTTTCATAATAGGGATTACTAATCAACCTACTTCGACTAAACAAATGAAGTTGAGAGCCCCCACAAGCACCATTGAAGGTACCAATTTCCTTTTTCGGTTCTCCAGTTCACATATTTGTGACTCTAACAAAGTAAACTAGCGACATAGAGCTTACCCTTTGTCCTTTCTTTTTAACCCTACAGGTTGGACTAATCCAGCTCTATAAAAATTGGATATTGCTTTTTGAACGAGGATTTTCGTGACCTTTTATCCTCCTAATGAATGTTCTTGATTAATTGCTTATGAACAGAAACATGTTGCGATAACTCTCTGGATTTGAGCAGAGTTATACATTGTTTTATCTGATATTAAGGAGAGACTTGTACAAAATAATAGTCTTCTAGGGTGTACACATGCTAATCTGTGAATATTAATCGTTGATTAAAATTAACGATTTCCTATGCTTAATGCCAGTCATGCCACATTTGTGTTGGTTTTGACAAACTTGTGATTTAATAACTTTTTAACTCTGTTAATAATTGATTAAAACTTCATTATTGATTTTAAGATGGTTTTTCACCATTGTTAGTCATTTTTGTGGTTCAACCTGTAATTTGAGCACTCCAATATATTACCATTATAGAAATACCAACAAATACCACTATAATA
The DNA here is from genome assembly GCF_040938575.1 of Ambystoma mexicanum. NCBI lineage: Eukaryota > Metazoa > Chordata > Amphibia > Caudata > Ambystomatidae > Ambystoma > Ambystoma mexicanum. The sequence continues at coordinate 83,852,446 of NC_090941.1, forward strand.
AAAAAAAAACACAAAGTGATAGACATAACCCCAATATACATCCAACATATTTGGTGCGTTGGCCACTGGGAAACTTTGAAACAGTTATTGGGCGTAGCATTGCATTCTAAAGCATAACCATATAATGTACTCATTAATGGAATTGGTGCTGTGAGGTGGTGCAGTACTGTGTACTTATTTGACTCATATAATAGTGTCACCATGTCCCAAATCCAGGCTGAGATTTCTTAATTGGCTAAATATCTTGAGGCAAAGATTTATGCAGGTTGGACCTCAGAAAATGCGACAATATGGAAAGACAGAATTACTACAGAGGTAGAACGGGAGGAATTTGAAAACATTTTTGATGATGGAAGCATTGTGCAGGTGTGCCTTCTGAGGCTATTTCAAGCACCAGAATGCAAGGAGGAGAAAAACTGCATCATCAGATTTTGTGCAAAGTTGTGGTGTTTGCTACATAGGTACATAAGGAGGCAAGGGAATGACAGTGAAGTTATTAGCAAGTTACAATGCAGTTTGGACAATGAATGTGATCAGGTGCAGCAGTTAAAAGCAGAATTAAAACAGAGGGAGCTAAACACAGAATTGCAAGCTAAATGCAGCAATATGGCTACTCAATTGGCTCAGAAAGAAAAACAATTCAATGAAAGTGAGCAAGAATTGACCCACTCAAAGCAAGTTTAGATGAAATAAGCCAAGACAAAGATGTTGCTATCTCGGAAATACAAAGCCTTAGAAAAGATAAAATGGAGAATGAATGAGAATTCCATGCTGTGGAACAGGAGATATTAAAATTACTGGAAGAAAATGACAAAAAGGACAATGCGGTTAATCAGTGTCATGCACAAACCAGTGAATTGCAAGTAATAATCAATACGGTCATGAATGAGAATTCTGATCTCTGTCATGAGGGAGAACAGCTTCATGGACAGTGCAAGAACTTAGAACAGCAAATACTTAGTCTCCAATCTCAGGAAAGGCGACAAAGTACTACATTCAATGGAACCAAACTCAGTCACAGCTCTAGCCAAGGAAACAAGCACCAGCAGCTATTCCTCTGGCTAGACCTGGTTATAACCCAATGGGAGGGTCTGAATCACCTGCAAATTTTTACAATCATTCTGGCCCACAAGAGAACAGAAATGAGCGACAGAAAGACACACACCAGAATGTCCTATCAAAATTATGAAATCTATAAAGACTTTGATTAAACCATTTTTAAAAGGGAGGCAATTGTTGCATGGAAGGCCATTTAGAAACTGTTTAGGATATATCTAAAGCCCTCCAGATACCTAGGGAACAATATAGACAGTACTTTCACCTAACCCTATATCCAGCAGCTGCTAGTGTCATTCGTGTTCTCAATGAACAGGAACATTTGTCATGGGTGGACTTTGAGAAAGAGGTTAGACATCAGTTCTCATCTTATCAGTCTATACAGGATGACAAAAAAGCAGCTTATACCATGACAGTGAAGCCTGATATGTCTGCTTGCCAATACCTTCAACATTTGAAAAGAGCATTTTCACGCTTTGATGTAGCCTTTAACCCTAACTCTTTAGAATTTAAGACTACATACTTTTACAGACTCTAAAAATAAATTGTATCCCAATTAATTTGTGAATTTGACAGGGAAAAAACAATAGAATGGATAATAGAAGCGAGGACCAAACTATATGAAGTGATATTTGGTCAGAAAGAGTAAGGTCCTTAGAATACGGAGACAAAACCAAAGTCTAAAGAACCCGAGCCAGTGATTCGGGAGGTAACATCTGTAAAGATGCCACTTGAATCAGCCCAAACTCAGGCAAGAAACAACTTGACACCTAGCCAAAGGGGCATGCCTCCACAGAGGACATCACCCCAAACTCCTATATTCCAATCCATTGATCCCAGCATTAGGAATTCTTACATTAGCCCTAGGTATATGGATAATTCTCCCAGAGTGGGATTTCACCATGACATGTCAGGTCTAAATGACAATCAAAATCAAATATACAATGGCCCATACCAGACACTAGGGACTCAGAGTAGATTTGACCCCAATACAATGGAGTATGGCCACCAAGAAATACCAAGATATGTGGATGGATTCATTAAAAATGCAAACCAGCATAGGGGTCAATTTCTACCAAATGAAAGACAAAATATGAATGATGTCCATCGCCAATATAACCAATCACCGCCACCAGTCGACAATGGTCAAAGGATGGTCAGTCCACGTTCTCCACTTGCTATGTCACAAGAATTCAGTGGTAACACAAATAGAACTCAATCTCCTGAGAGGTACCAGAATAGGCCTAATAAGGGTGAGTTTAATCATGAACAGTCCAGGGCACAAAGAGAAGAATTTAGAGACATGGACAGGTTTCAATGCTTAGAGGCCCAAGTTAAAATGGTGTCTGAACAGATAGGAAAGTTATGTGCAGTTCAAAAGCAACTACCAAGTGAAGCTGCAGAATGTCATAGGAGCAATTTTGTGCTTTCCGAGAATAAGTGACTAGTTAATAATATCTGCACTGATGAAAACATAGATGCCCGTGAATCACCTTCGAATAACGGTTCTGAATTGATTACTGATTTAAAAATAAGAAAACAAACGAATGAAAGTGAGACAGGGATTTTCAACACACACGAAAAGGGAGTGTGGTTCAATTTAAAGTTGAACCAGACTATCCAGGTGTGTGAAAATGAAGAACAGAAAGGGGAAAATGAACAAGAAAAACCCAAAGAACAGAAAAATAGATTTGAAAAGAACATCCAATGTGAAAATAAAACACAAAGCGAAGAGTTAGGATCAACATATAGATTATCCTCAGTAATGGTCAGAATACTGTTGATACCCACATAGAGGAAACAGTATCTCAAACGGAGAGTGCAAGTCAGCCGCCTGAGGAGTATTTTGAACCACAGATATTCCAAGGGTCAGAAATGACAGGCTCCATGGAAAACACAGATAAGTGTCATGCGCCACAAGTTGACACGCTGTCACGCGACACTTGTCAAAATATCCAGTCAAATAGTTGCAGTGTAGAGAATCCAGACAATGAAAAAAGTACAATAAGAAATTGGGGTGTGAACACTAGTGGTTCCATGTCAGGGGGCAGTCAGTGGCTACACTGCAAATCGGTTCTGAGCCCAGGAGAATAGACACATTCAAAATGAAGTGGGCAAAAAGGAGGGAAAGATGTCATTTAATATGCCCATTTGCCTAGCAAAGAGTAAAAAAGAGCTAAGGAAAGTAAGTCCTGAAATCAGCAGAAATGACACTTTTTATGTGTACTAGAAGAGGTTGAAGATATGTACTATGCTCCTATTACTATTGAAGAAAAATGCAATGCATTTGCGATGATTGATACAGGTGCCCAAGCAACAATAATGTCAAAAGAACTAGTGAAAAGTATCAATGAGGGGAAATCCCCACAAAATCTCACGAAGTTGAGGCAAAATTAAGGCCCTGTGCACAACTTCAATGGGGAAGAAAACCTATCGAAGGTATCACTGAGGTTGACATAAAGATAGGAAAGCATCAGATGAGACAGGAGGTGTTGATCACATCCATCAATGAAATAACCTTTCTCATGGGGATAAATTGCCTGAAGTGTTTGTCGCCTCTGTTTGATGGGCTAAATGGAGTATTGTGGTCCTTGGCTAAAAAACCATAAAGACCTAAGAAAATAATGAAACAAAACAACAGTGTAAAAGAATGCTATACCGTTGCTAAAACAGAAAGTGCTGTAGAAGTATATCTTCAAGATGGCTGTGTGCCCATCGTCACTGTCATTCTCATGTGTCAGGATAAAATGCAAGGAGGAAACGAGAAGCAGTCTTTGGAGATTTATTTGGACCCCAAGAAAAAATGGCAAACAGAAATAGATGAAAAAACATTGTGTTTTAATCTAAATGAAGAAAAACGCAAACCAAATATCACTTCAGAGATAAATGAAGAAATGCACATTTCAACCATTTCAGAAATGCACATGGGAGATGGGCAGCCATGGATTCATATCCATGTGAATGGGCATCCTGAAATGATTGAAGCCACTTTAGCGCTTGAGCATGAAAGAAAGTTTATAAATTGACAGGGAAGACATCCCAAAGTTCAGAAAAAAGAATGAACTCATTTTTGGCCTAGATGACCCTGAGTCAGGACAATTAATTGTAGGAAGATGCACGTTAAAGATTGCAATTGGTCTGAAGAGTATTCATCCCAATGTGTGGATAGCGAGCGGGACACAAAACAAATGTTATTTGGGAAATGACATCATGCACAGAATGTGTATGGTGTTGGACTTTCTAAATGAAAAGGTTTGGTCCAGGTTAGGTGGAGCCTGAATTTAAAGACAAAAGACAAGCTTAACATTGCGCCCCAATTACACCATATGCAGATGAACTGCAGGTAAAAAGGGACGTTACCATTCCTGCATTCACCAGACAAGTTACATTAGTGTTAAAATACAGAAAGGGACAACAGATACAAGGTTCTGATACATTTGTATGCTCAAATGAATCCATGAGAACGCGAGCTCGGACCCGTGCAGGTTTACACCGCGTAGACGACGCCTGCGCAGCGACGCAGGAAGACGGGAGTCTGCAGGTTTCAGCTGGAAGACAGAATATGAGGGCAGGGGATTGAACTGGCTCCTGTTACTTTATTCTTACTGAAAACTATAATCACCTTGCCGATCTACAGCATCACTTCGGAAGCAGTTTCTTGGTACATCCGTGTACACACCAGTTTGGGTGGCAGTAATAGACACACATCTCCATTCCTGCACTAATAGTCTGTTTTTAGGCCTATGAAGAAGAGGCATTTTCCCTCGAAATGCGTCACCACTTGAAAATAACGGACTACTGACAACAATTCTTCCAATTATTTCTTCTTTGTGCAATAACATTGTCACTGTCTCTTGTATGCAATGTATTCTTTACAAAAAAATATATATATACACAAATGTGTTTTACAAAAATTACTGTTGTTGAAAATTATTTTCTATATTTAAATCTCTATCCTCAGATTACAGTAGTTGGTTTATCCAACACTATATAGTGTGCAGGGGACGGGAGGATTCAAAGCTTGAATCTTCTCCTTTCTTTTTTGTCAAATGAATCCATGAGGCAGCAAGCGTTAGAATGCAAATCTACACCACTGATAGGGATTGGGGATGTACCCATTCAAATTCTGGTGGACAATAAAGGGTGTCAATACATTCCTTTGGAAGAGAATTCAGCAAAAGGAATGGCAATACAGAAATCTTATTACACTGCCGATTTAAGTAACATAGTCATTGGGAACATTCCTGAAAGCTATTTGACTGCACAGGATTCTAAGCCTAAAGGAATCTTTAAAGTTCAGTCTGTGTACCCTTATGAGCCAAGTGAAGTAGTGCGCTGTCATCAAGATGATTGTATTCTATTCGAATTAAGTGAATCTAAAAGAGAAAAGTAGCATATTGAAATGGAGGTCAATGTTCCAAAATATTTGTGTGTAGCGACCCTCCAAAGAGATATTGCCACACGATTAGAGGAAAGTACAGAGGTTCCTCCTTTGGAGGACTTCCCAGAGTTTTCTAAAATGGTAGAGGAGCAAATTGAAGCTGCAGATGATTGCACAAGTGAAGAAGAAAAAGGCCAATTGAGAAAAATATTTATGGAATTCAAACAGGTTTTTGCCAAAGATGCATATGATTGCGGGTCAACCAATTTGCATGTTTCCACATTACCAGAAGGACATGGTAGGGAGCCATTATTTGTGCGACAATGTAGGTTACCCCAGGCATGTTTGGAATCACTAGTGAAATAATTCAAAATGTAGAATCTCGAGGAATCATTCGCCCATTCATAGTACATCAAATACCCCTATATTATGTGTGCTAAAACCTAATGGCCAATGGCGCTTGTGTGCAGATCTACGGGAATTAAACAAAAATGTACCTCTTTCAAGTTGGCTCCTTCATTTATTGATCTGGGTCTTGCACAGGTTCACGGGTCAAAGGTGTTTACCATATTAGACCTTACAGCTGATACTGGTGTGTGCCACTGGCTGAAGATATTCAAAATGTGTTTGCATTTTCTTTTGACAGATCACAATATGCATGGTCCCGGACACCTTTTGGGTATGTCAATAGTGGGAGTGAGTTTGGGATATTCCTGAGCAAGTTTTCTGTGGATGATGTGCTAATCAAAAATAAAGTTATGAAAAGCCACTTCAATGAGATTAGACATGTGCTTAGTCAGCTGCAGAAGGCTGGGGAAAAAGTGTCTTTACAGAAAGCACAATGATGTAAAAAGGGGTAAACTTCCTAGGTCATGAAGTAACAGAATAGGGGTTAAACACACAAAAGAAAAAGGTGAAGGTGATTCATAAACTAAAAGATCCCACTAATTTGAACATTTTAAAGAACCTGTTAGGAATGACAAGTTACAACAGGAATTGTATTGTGAATTATGCAGAGATTACACAACCTTTAACAAGATTATTGAAGCAGGGTGTACCATGGAAATGGGAAAAATGAACAAAATGACGCAGTAGCCAGGCTAAAAGCGTGTCTAATGAAAGCACCATGTTTAGCATACCCAATAAAAAAACTTGATTTTTTTCTAGAAATAGGATTCACTGATCAATGCATGTCAGCAGTGTTATATCAAAAACATGATGTGAATAACAAAACAATTGTATATGCTAGCAAAGCATTGTCACATGTAGAGACCAAATTAAGTGAATGCGAAAAAGTGCTTCTGACCACGGTCTGAACGTTACAACATTTCTGCCCCATAATTCAGAGTGGGTGATTGTTGAAACAAATCACCAGCCTCTACAATTTTTGCAAAGTAAGAGAATCAGATCAGGGAATTTGGCCCTGTCAAGAATTACTTCCTGGACATTAGCACTTCCGGGATTTCCTGTAGAAGTGAAATATGGACAAAATAAAAAGAGCCAAGTTACTCAAGGACCAGCAGAGTTGCATGATTGTGCAGCTGTATGTGCACCTGATGACACAGAGCTAGAAACAAGTTTGAATGAATTTGAGCGATCCCCACACAAGATGACACAAGCTAGAAACACGTTTGAATGAATTTGAGCGATCTCCACACAAAGCATTCAATGAAGAAACATGTAAGGATCTACTAACTGTGTATGTAGATGGATGCACATACCATGCAGAAAATGATACAGAAAAAGAGCTGGTAGCAGGAATAGGAAACATATGGTTTAAATGTGACAACATTCCAAGAGTAAGCATGAGGATAGGTCCCAGAAGTAGTCAAGTGGCAGAATTGGCTGCTGTATTAGAGGCAATATCTACAGCAGTAGAAAACAAACTCAAATAAACAGTTCTAGTAACTGATTCTGATTATGTGCGAAATAGCTTTGTAGAGTATTTACCTGGCTGGAAGGTGAAAGGCATGTTCACCTATAACAAGAAGCCACTTGAACATGGCAAGGTGATTCAAGCCATAGGCAAGCTTGTGTCAGAGAATGACCTAATAATCCACTGGAGGAAAATATGTGGTCATTTGAAAACAGCAGGTGAGGACAAGAAGGTAAATGACAAGGCAGAGCAGTTAGCCAAACTTGGAGCTGTAATGGGAGAGTTATTTCCTATTTAACACCTTCTTGGTTAAATACAGGTAGGTGCGATAACAGGCTCCAAGACTCCAGAAGCAGTTGAGCAGCCTGTGGCACAATGGCATTTTGATACTCCAGATCAGAACCTGATCAAAGCACAAGAGGAAGACCTTATTCTAGACCAATTTTATAACCATTTTCTAGATGCAGGAGGAAATCATCTGACTGAAGAGGATTGCAGAGGGAAAGAGCAATTGAGAGTGTTATTAAAAGAAACAAACAGAAAATCAGGTTGCATGATGGACTGATGATTAGAGAAGGACAAATAGAATGGGTAGTGCCTTTGCCATTTCGGGGATTGATGTTACATCATGCCCATGATTCCATAACTGCAGGAGACAGAGGTTCACAAAAAACTTCAGAAATTTTAAAAGATTACGCCTATTGGCCACACATGTCCCAAGATGTTGAGCTCTACACCAGAGGGTGTTTAGTGTATGCACAGTTTCAACCTGCGTCACCTGCTCATAGAGCACTGTTGATGAAAAGGGGCTTGACACTCCCATGGTCTGATTTACAAATTGACTATGTCGGGCCCGTAAGAAGATCAGCAAGGGGAAAGAAGTACATGCTGACAGTAACTTGTCTAATGTCCAAATGGGTGGAGTGCATTCCAGCTCCAGACTGCAGTGCGCAAACGGCAGCCACTTTACTTGCAAATCATATTTTTTCAAGATTTGGTTTACCTCAAAGAATAGAGTCAGACCGTGGAAGTCATTTCACTAGTGCATTGATGACACAAATATGGCAAATCCTGGGTGTGAAGAGAAAGATGCACATTTCTTACTGGTTCTCCTCTTCAGCGGGTGTGGAACAGTGTAACAGATCAATAGTTGACATGTTGAAAATGTTTGTAGCTTAAGCAGGATCTAGTTGGGATTTGCGGCTTCCATTGGTACTGATGGCTATCAGGTTGACTCCTCTAAATCAATAAATCTCATTCCTCATGAAATATTGACAGGATGAAAAATGGTTCTGCCACAACACTTACTTTACAGAACAAATAAACAGGTGCTTGTAAATGTGTACACAATTCATCAATATGTGGAGGAATTGAAAAAGCACTTGCAACATGCATTTGCATTTGCGCAGTGAAATTTGGAAAAGGCTGCTGCCGCAAAGACATATTATGATAGGAAGGCATCTGTGAGAGAATATGAAATAGGAGACCAGATTTACAAATTTCTTCGGGAAGGGGAAACATAATAACTCTAAATTTCTTGCAGCATGGCAAGGGCCATATCGAATTGTAGGTAAGGTGTCACCTGTGGTCTACAGAATTTCTAAAAAGGAGGGACAATTAACATTGCACCATTTGTCCATGTTAATCAAATGAAACCTTTTTACCCAAAACATGAAGTGAAAAGACTAGAGCGAGTTGAAACTAACGGGGAATTAAAAAAAATATATAGAATTGCCATAGCAATTCGGAAAATGTCTTGGCTGCATGTTATGTCATTTCTATAATTTATATTTGTGTGCATAACTAAATTTAGTTCCAGATGCTCCAGTGAAAAATTAAAGTAAAAGGTTTGATGTGATTCACACTTAAGGTGTTTTTTCTTTTTAATCTAGAAAAATAATTGTTTTCATCGTCAGCGTCAGATCCCTGGAGTGCTGGATCCCTGGAGGATACCACTGTATTGGGGACCCTGGAAATCCCCCTGGATCGAACAAGGGGGTGATGATGACCCCAAAAGATGTGAAGAGGATGACCCCAAAAGACTTGGAGATGACCCTGAAAGAGCTCCCATGTAGTCCCAGAATGGAGGAGTTTCACCAAGAACGGTTTCCTGTGTGAGATATTTTGTCACAAACTATTACTTACAAAGTCCATTTCTATTACAGACTATTTTTGCTATTTTTATCACAAACTATTTTGTTACAGGCTGTATTTGCAAAGACTATTTTTATCACAAACTATGTGTATCACAAATTCATTCTTATCACAGACTGATTTTTTTTTTTTTTTTTTTACTGATTTTTGCATTTGACTGAAGCCAATGACACAGTTGTGTTGGATATATGTTTTCTGAAAATGATAATGATTTGATAAATTCTTTTGCTCAATGCTGGAAATATATAATGTTTCTCGTATATGGATTTTATCATTTACGTGTTATTTATTTTCAACTGATAAGAGGGGATTCAGTTGGGACAGGCACATGTGTTTTAGAGCATCTGGATTCATTTTTCCTGCAGTGATTTTTGGTTATATCCCAGCAGTAAAAAAAGGAGGGAGTGTAGGAGTAGCTGAGGGGCTCTGAATGTTAGCATTTCAATGGTAGCTCATCATTATTGCATGCACATGCTAGCGTGGGTTTGAACTGCAATAGGGGCTCAAGGGGAGAAACTCATTTCTGAACTCAAGAGTTTGAGTATCAGTCAGAATTAGATAAATGCCAATGCGTTTCATACAGGATCTCCACCCTCTCAATCACGTGATCGAAGCAGAATTTCCACTGGTTCCAAATCTAGCGACAATTGTTTGCAGCATCCCAGCAGAGGCACGTATTTCACAGCAGTGGATTTGAAGAATGCTTTCTTCTCCATTGCCCTGCATCCAGACTCAAGGTATCTTACCATAGTTACATATCGTGGGACCAGATTTGAACAAACAAGGGTACTGTGAGGGACCCAGCATATTCAACAGAGTAATCCAAATGGATTTGAGCAATTTGCAGGTAGCAAGTACGGTGATACAATATGTGGATGACCTTTTAGTGTGTAGCACAACAGAAGATGAGTGCAGGAAGTACTCAGTGACATTACTAACGTTGCTAGCTGACAAGAGGTACAAAGTAGACACAGACACATTTTGCAGTATTGTCAAACAGAAGTGGATTACTTGGGGCAGATTGCATCAGCAGATGGGAGAGAAATAACACCAGAGAGGGTGGAAGCAATACATAAAACACTCCAACCAAAGACAGTGAAGGAAATGCAACAGTTTTTGGGCTAATGTTATTACTGCAGAGCATGGGTTAGATAAAATGAACAGCTGAGATGAATGAGAATTTTTCAGAATTTTTCTGAACTCAAGAATGAACTGGCACATGCATCAGTGACACTCAGTTACAAGGAGAAGTTTAATTTGTTCTCTCACTCAGACGGTAAAGTAATGACTGACGTACTGACACAAATGAAGGGACAGGGACACATGCCACTGGCAGATTACAGTGGGACAATGTATGCAGTAATGCAAGGACACTTACCTTCTGAGCAGACACTTGCTGCAGCTGTGTTCGCATTTGAAAAAGCATCGACAATAATAATGGGATTTCCAGTTGTTTTGTACGTGGAACATGCATTGTTTGCAGTATTAGAAAGTTTCAAATCAACTTTGACAACTCAGAGAGCATCAGGGTATGAAACCATATTGACAAATCCTGCAATAGAAATTGTCAGATGCAGGACAGTTAATCCAGCAGAATTCATTGCAGAATCAATAGTGGAAGTAGAGTATACACCTGTGTAGCATGCATGGACAGAAGTGAAGGGAAACCCCTTGTAAAAGAGGAAGTGATTGACGGAGGGGACATGATTTTCATTGATGGTTCATCAAGCATTGACCCAAATTCAGGGCAGAGACCTACTGGTTCAGCAGTAGTAGAGCACATAAATGGAATACATGAGGAAGGAGAGTTTGAGCTTTTTATACCAGCCGCGATTGTCAGCACACTACTCTGCACAAGCAGCAGAGTTAGTGGTCTTAATTGAGGCAATAAACATGTCAGAAGGACATGCATTAAATATATTTTTGGATTCTGCATATGTAAAATCTACAGTACACTCATGATTGGCAAGATGGGAGAGGGGAGGGTTCAAAAGAAGCAATGGCACACTAGTGCAGCAAACATATATCTAAAGGGTGCCTGGCAGTGTCCTGATATGCCCAGGAGGGTACATATATCAATAACAAAAGAAATCAGAACGTGAGATCACCATATAGTCATGTAGTTTTGGAAACATTTATTTCAAAACAATCTTTAAATATTTACAATACTTTCGATAAGCACGAAAGTGACACGGACACGTGGTATTCTAAAATGGGGGGTACAATTGTGTTCCAACCTCTGAAATATTGAGGTAAAATTCCCTAGACAAATGCACAGGTGAGTACAACAATTCGGTAAAACAAAACTAGAGAAAGTGCTATCCAGTACTGCTGTCAGTCCAGGTATATGTAACAGACAGTGTACACAACACTAAATATAAACATACAACACGGGTTAAACAGTTATGTCACAGATCATCGACACTGTAGTGTTTTGGCCACGGGGGGCTTGATTGAAGCATGTTATTGAGGTGGCCTTCATCAGGAGAAACGTGTGGAGTGCCTCCAAATCTGATGCTATACCACCCACAGGCCAAAGTTGTGGCATAGAGAATGACTGGCTTGCTAAAAAAATGCCTAGCTAAACTAACTTCTGGTTATACTGCTTGCCTTTTGCTCTCTTTGCTTTGCGCACTTCACCTGGAGGAGATCATCATCTCACTACACATGACACTTTTACTGTTCGGCATGTACAATTTTTGATGCTATATCTGATGCTATATCTTGGAGGAAGAGTTCCATATGTACCTCACCGAACTTACAAAGTCCCTTAAATATATATCCAAAAGAGCAACACAATGGCACAAACTGAGCAGGCAGATGAACGAATAAGGGACTTTCCATAGGCAGCACTTCTATATCCTGGTGACAAAGATCTCATCAGAAATCACACCTGGAAGTGGAAAGAGGAATGCTTCATGGGACCACACATTGTAATCTACTCAACACCAACGCCAGTGAAAATAGAGGGTCGCTGAGGATGGGTACACATCAGTGATGTACGCAGTGCCAAGAGCACCAGCTGCCCCGTAGTATAGGTACATGGCACAACATGATGGGGAGTATACATCAGCTGTCATTAACTTTTTTTTCAGCAATAAAACTTTATAGAAGTCCACCAAGGGAAGAAGGAAAAGGTGTTTTTCAGGACACTTTTATATGAAAAGACGACAAAGAATTTCTACTTTATGGAGTGTCATTATATTAATATGCGTTAGTATAGGACTAACATGGTTATTATGTTTTTTGTGTAAAGAAAAGGGTGATATACCTTTAACAACCAATGTGACAAGAAACAAAAGAAATGTGTTAAGTGAAGAGGAGTTCCATCATGAGACTAAAAGAGGGCAGGAGCTAACATCTGGGAATGCTTGATACATTTAAATGTTACGATTGGGAAGAGAAAGATTAAACGGCACATGTTATGTTTGCTCACTAATTACACACGTGATAGGAGCATCCAAGCTTTTCCTTCCTCAGGCAGTGTCGTACAAGGAAGCAGGATGCTTAATGCATCCGTCACTCTACAAAACTAGGGATATTTTCCAGGGATAGAAGTGTGTGTGTTGAGTGGGTAGATGAAGGGGAGGACATTTATACAGATAACTATGTGCAACTACATCGAATGGCCCAAAAAAGTGAAACCTAGAAGCCGATGGTAGAATATATAACAGAAGGCTCTAAAAGGGGGGGGGCAATTAATTAGTGAACATAAACGACTACAGTGCATTAATGAACAGGGGCAAAGTCTTCCCTTGTGTTACACAAGACCTTTAATGAGAATAAAGGGGGAAGTGTAATACAGTGGGAAATGGGAGGGGGGAATAATGCAATGTCATGCTGAAGGTTTGATGGGGTTCAAAGAAAATGTGGTTTCTAAGGTGAATGACACCTGCAAGTCATTTTGGGGAAATTATTTGCATGCATTGACTTGGCTAAGTGAAACTCATCAACCAGTTTACATGAAGAGCTTTCCACAGTTCCCTTTGTGTTTTAATGTCCCGTGGGTCCATACATTCAGGTACTAACAATGGTTGTGCGAAGGTGATGCGGAGTGCAGCAGTGGCAGAGGGGACAGCAGTGATAATGGACATCTGGTGGGCCTGTGGATCGAAGGCCTACGCCCAGTTCCCTCCTAATTGGGGCAGCCTCTGTGCGCTTGTCTCACTGCACAGGCCTGCCCAGGTGGTACCCTGAGGCAACAACAACAATATGGGACTTTCCGTTAGAAAATAATCAATTGAGTTGAAAGAGAAAGTGTTACAGCATGATAAGGATCAAGCAATACAAAGGGTGTGTAGTAGAAGGAAACATAGTAACAATTATTAACTTTAAGAGTGCAAAAAGACTGGCAGCGATTCCAGCGGAGTATCGGCTATTTTCAAAAACGATCACTTTCTTTGTTTCCTTATTGCTACCAGGCGCGCAGGCTACAGCCAATGCAAAATGGTATGAGTTACTGCGATTGGCAAACTCAACTGCAAAAGGCCTGAATGCAGTAAAAAAAGAATTAAGAGCACTGCATCTGCTGGCACTTCAAAATCGCTATGTTTTGGACTTTGATACTGCCTTGGAGGGAGGGGTATGTTCCAAGATTGGCAGCAGTTGCTACACAATAGTGCCCAATGGAGATGCACCAAATTGAACTTTGCAAACAGCTATTAATGAAATACAGACACTCCATGAGAAGATGTCAAATGAAGGAAATGGAGTGCAATCAAACACTTGGCTCGACACACTGTTTGCCTGGGTGCCTACTTGGCTCTTAGGAATGTTCAAAGTGACTGTCCCCGCGTTGGTCTTCATGTTCATCACCTTCAGCATTGGCAAAAGTATTTGAAGACTCTAAACTAACAAACAGAGAGGAAGGTTTGTGCTGCTCCTGAATGGTGATAGAGTTAATTAAAAAAAGAAGCTTACTAATGAACTAATAGTGGAAAATTCAGTTGATGATATTGATGATTGGGTTACAACAGAGCCTGGGGATTTAGAAAACTACAAGGAATATTGGATCTCATGTCTTAAGGATGGGCAGGGGTGTGTATGGGTATGTGACACATTGGAGAGTTGGGAAAAAGTTAGAGGTGATATGACTAGATTAGTAAATATATGGATACACAAAATGAGGTTAGCAGAAGAGGGACTGGGGAAGGAAAAAGAGGTAGTTATTGATGAATCAATAAAAGGGGGAATAATGTGGTGGAAATGCAAACTATGTGCGAAAAAGAGGTGCACACATATCAATTGCGGGAAAAGCACACTAAAAGGGGAGGGGCACTCACTGATGGTTAAATAATTGTAGGTATTAAACTTGAGAATGCCCTAAACAATTGAATTTCAAGTAGATAGCACATAAACGATAACGATCTGTTACAGGTAAGTATGCAGGGTTCAACATTAGATCGAGGTGCTGTAAACAGGCCTCAAAGCATACCGCTTTGGCAGAAATAAACTCACACATTTTAATTGGCTTTTAGAGGAATGGCACATTTGCTCCAATGATCTTCATTCAAAGGATGGATCAAATGTGTCAATATGTTTTGATGTTAATTCATTTAGATGATTATAAAAGATTTTGATTTAGGGGTGTTTCTTTGACAGCGCTTTTCGTGCAGTTCTGTTCCACATTCTGTGTGAATATTGCTTTCCCATCTGTGCCTGGGGCCCTGAATAAATTGTGTTACTTCTTGCCCAGTGTACACTACTTTTTGGATTACTTTTGTAGTTTTATTGGTGAGATTTTAAGGCAAACCGCAGAACATTAGCATGTGGCTATTTTAATGTTGTTGGAATCCCATAGACTTTTAAATGCGTTAATGTTCTCCAAATGATGTCTTTCAAAAATGCTACTGTTTAAGAGGTTGCATTAGCATATTGTTGTTACCTTAATGGATGCTTTGGGATATTGCTCATTTGTGCTGTGCTCAGAGCTGAAACTGGGATCAATTCTGAGTTCTGTAGCATTGTGTACAGTCAGGTTGGTGATGGTAGGAAGGTGATTGTATGTTACCCGTACCTGTGGGTATGCATCTTGTATTATATATATGTTGCCAGAGACCAGTGCTAATTGTGTATAATATTGTTGAAGTCTAGAATGAATTGACAATTCAAAGTGGGAAGACAATTTAAGAAATGCAGAGTTAATTCTATTCAACGTTTATTGCATTAGATACTTTGTACTTGGTATTGTTGCAGTTATGGTTGGCTTTGTGTGCTAAATCTATTGCTTGGATGTTTTGATTTGAGTAAATGTGAGAAACACCCCTTTGGTAACTATGCCATTTCAGTATTGTACACTGCAGCAGTTAAGGCAAGGTGTGGTTTGTGGTGTGGAACCCAGGTGTAGAGTGAGCAGTTTACAACTGTAACCATGAGGGATGTGTGCTTACTGCCTGTGATGGACAGTTTGTGCATGTGTTTCATATGTTGTAATGGGGCATTTGGAGGAGGTTGTGGTGATTGCTTGTTCTGCATTCCTGTGAGGGATTGCTGTGCATGCCTATTGACACATGCCTACATAGGTTGTTTGTGAAAATGCAAATTGGCTGTTTTGTGACTCCTTGAAAAATGAGCAGAATGGTTATTTTTTATGACAGGGGTGATGCCAACCCCATGACACTCATAGAGTTATGTGCAACAAGTCCAATTAGGGCCAGGCCTAGGGCAGGAGATTGTCTGAGGAGGAGCATTGTATTGTAGTTTACTGGTTATATTTTTTTAAATATTCAGCCAATTATGTTTAGCTTAGTCTGGCTGATCCACAACACTGGGAGTAGTGTTGGTAATTTTGAGCAGTTCACAGTCATTCCACTCTGACAGCTAAAGGTTTTCATGGCCATACTTGTATATTTGCTTGATATTTACAAAAGCTTTACTGTTACGATGAGTTTTGTTTATTAAACAAAAATAAAAAGGAAACCTAGCGTGCTTAAGGTATTTAGTGATTTAGTCATGCAACTCTCATGGACATATATGACAAATATAAAGCTCTCTGGTCATTCTAGTCTTCCCAAAATGGTCTTTAATATGCAAAACAGCCAAAACCTTTTTTACATTTTTTTTATTTTATTGGTTTCATACAAACCTTAAAATCTTACACAAAACACACAACACAAAGATCCCTCCCATCTCATCGTCCAACGTTGCTGCCCCCCAAGTGGTTAAAAACCATTTTCAACTCTGCTATTATTGTTCCACTGTTAGTTTGATCTCACTAGATGTTTATTAGCTTAGCTTCAATCACTGCTAACAGGGACGTCAAAGGCATTATTAGTTTCATATAAGTGCCGTTATACATTCTCGACCACCACTCCTCAGCACACAAAAATGGATGTTCTTCGCTCCAGTGATCCAGATGAATTGATCTCACATCTTTCAATTCAGGACAGAACAGCACCAGATGTTTGAGTGTCTGAACTTCGTTGGCACAAAGACGTCAGGAAAGGTTCAAGCCTACGCCCATGTACTTGTTCGCTCTTTAGTTTTCAAAGCATTTAAGCGAAACAGCATGAAAAGTCTTCATGCTTTGGGATTCGGAAACAGCTTCAGATATTTTTGTAGAACATTAAATCGTCTTACCTCGGTGGGTGAATTTCCCATCGCTCTAGAAGCAGATCTCTCAGCACACGTGATCTTCCAATCTGCCTGCCAGATCTTCAATTTCGCCAAAGTAGGATTAGTATGAAGAGTTTCCAACTTGATGTCATACTCTAGTAAAAGCTTTTCGCAGCATTTGACCCACATTAAGACAATATCAGCTCTGTTTGATGATGCGTCATGAAGAATTTGGAATTGAAAAAAGTTCTCACTCGCTCGTGATTTACGAAATAGGGCCAGCAAGTTCCAGCTAATTTGTGCGTGCAAGGATATTAGGGCTAGTTCATACATTATACACGCTGTTGATATACCACTTGGAAAGCCTAAACCTTTTGACCAAAAAGTATTTTCTAGAGTTGCGCAATGAGCGTGCGAGTAACCCAGTGCGTTTTCAGCTCTGTAAGTTAGAATTGGAGACACCTTTTGTTCGTAAAAGTTTCGTACTTGTATCAATGAGAACTTTCCAAATCCTCTGTGTAAAAGCAGTGCCTGACAGACCAATTGACCACATTTCCTCTTTGATTGCGTGATCCACGGCCGTCGTAAATGCTGGAATTTAACAGCCTGCTTAGGTATTTTACACTTTTAGAAATGCATAAAGAGTCATGGCCGAGCTTCCACGCGAACTTTAAGTCTATTGAATATTGTGAAGCACTTGTTTTGAGCAACAAGATTTCACATTTAGCTGCATTAATCTTCAATTTATTAAGGGTCATGTATTTTGGACTGCCTTGAGCTTTCGTTGCAGACCGATAGGGGTTACGTCTAATATGACCAAATCGTCTGCATAAGGCAACCAGCTAACGTGCAACAGGTGGAGCTTTGGTGGAAATGTTCACACAGAATTTATTGCATCGCCAATGCCTGAGATGAAAAGAATAAAGATTACGGCCGCTAAAGGGCACCCCTGTTTCACCCCCTTGTGCGTCTGTTTCCATGCTGTTAATAGTGCGCCAAAACTCCCGTTGTTCTTAGCCTCAGCGTCTTGTTGCTGAAAGAGATGTTTGTGCCTCTTTATCCAGTTTTCATAGCATTGTTTCGATGCTCGGTTTCTTGCAGATCTTTCACACGGTGGCCCTTGATTATTCCTACGAATCTCAGCTCGCATCAGTCTCTTGCGCTGCATGACCTTAAGATCAAAACAATGGGTCTTTGTAAAGGACAGTTGTTTAAGACCAATGTTTTTTGATTTGAACTGAGATAGTAGAGAGGCATATTCAACCTCCCGAAATTCACTCTTAAATCGATTACATAAATGAGCCACCTGACATTCGTTCAACCTCAGTCTTAGTTGGTTCACTTCAACCTGGACCTTCGTTGACCATTTGGAGCCTGGATCAGGTTTGATCGTTTGGAATTCCATTTGCAACAAATCATGATTGCTGTTATTCATGCAAAGGACTTTCAAAGATTTCACACGTGCATGCACTGTGTCAGATGTAAAAATATAGTAATTGGTTAATGATTGATCATCACGCTGCCACGTTGACTTCGGAGATATATCACCTTGGGTACTGCCATTTAGCATCGATAAACCTTTTGCATTTAGTTCTTCAATCCATTTCTTTGCTAATTGTGCTTTGTCTGATTTCTGAGGCTTAAAATAATCAATGTTCAAGTCTCTGCATAATACAATGCCGGCACTTTGTGTAGATTCTAACAGGTTATCGATGAGTGTCGTTACTTGATCAATAAATGAATAAGTACCTGCTCGACAATGATTCCAATACAGGTTTATCACCTGTATCACATCCACCTCGTTCTTCGAGAGGTTGATCTTGCCTATCTCCGAGACTTGAATGTACGGCGAATAGTTGATAGATTTTATTAGACGATAGCCTGAGGAATGCTTGATCATGGTTAGAAGGCCAGCCATTGGCGACCCTTCTCTGCCTTGCTTGCAGGATTAAGGGCACATTCAAACTCTGAGGAGACAGGCATCTTGCTCATCCAAGTTTCTTGAAGACAAGCGAGACGGATATCTTGTAGCCAGTTATTATTGAATAGGAGGAGGAAGCCACGCGTGTTCCATGATGCAAAAGTGCAGACTTGCGCGGCTCTTTTCTTCAGGCATTAGCTTCTGGGTTTATCGTTCAATGATTTCGCGAGCCAATTCCAGTCCCGACTTTGTTCTTTGAGCACAGGGCTAATTGACAAAACAGACTCCCTCTTGTCGACAGCTCTGTGACTGTTTATAGTAACACAAATCGTGTCCATTGGACTGGATCTTAGAGCTGAGAGTGGCTCGACCAAGGAAACTTTGTGGGGATCAGAGGATACTAGCCCAGTTTGTTGTGAAGGCTCGCTTAATGGAATATGGACAACAGATGGTTGGTCGACCAGAGAAGTAAGCTGTTTCATCACTGATGTGACTGATTGGGTTTCGTGAGTCAATATAACTGCCGTCATTACAGACGTATTCTCAGGCATTTTTATGGTTGCCATATCCGTTATTTTGAAAATGTCAAATCCCAAAGACAATGGGCCTCATTACGAGAATGGAGGTAGCCATGGAGCTATAAGCTCCATGGCTGCCTCCGTTCCGGGCTCCATTACCATGTTCCTGCAATGGGGACTTACCGGGTTACTCTGAGATAGGAGGACCCGGTAAGTCCTCCATGCAGGAACCCATCCCATTCCAATTTGATCCCCCATAGGGCTCAATGGGAATGGGGAGGGAGGTAATAACGGACAGATTACATCTGGCCCTTTATTGCCTCCCTCTTCCCCTCGCGGGACCCGGAAAGCACGCCTGGTTTAATTGGCGCTCCGGGAAGGAAAGGGGCCGGTGCTGTACTCGCCCCCTTCATTCCGGGAGCGCAAGTGGTATAATGAGGCCCAATAAGTCTTCTCCTGCATCAAGGCTTGTACTTGCAATTATGTTAGATTCGACATGCAGTACAACCTTGTCGTTGCGCTTTTCATCAGGAAACTCGACAATTTTTATGTCACGAGAGCCCAGTGCATGTAGACGTGGAATATGATGTATTAATCTTATTACGTTGGTTCGATTCATAATCAGCTTATCGCATGACTCTAATCTCTCCAACACAAGATTGACCACCAAAATGTAGTCCTGATGTCGGTCCGCGTTGTGCCCTTTGCTTACTTTCTGTCACTTGCCAGTTGTTTTCATCTGCTGATTTTTGTCTTTTCGAGAGATTGATGCTGTTGTTGGCAAAATTGAAGTGCTTAGAGAGTTTCTCTCTAGTTCCAAACAAACAGTGTCCATAGACAGACGATTTGGCTTCAAGATCCCAGGGGGATTCATTTGCCAGCTAGCCACTAGCTGCTCTCTTTTTTCCCAAAGCGTAGTGAACACAGGACTCCCAGGAGCAGGATCTCTTTTAGGCAGTGTATCGGGATTCGGGAATATTGCACAAGTTCTGCTGCTGTTAGAAACTGCAGGCCTGATTTCGGAATTCGCACTGGTCCCTTCTGGACGAGTTGCAGGTCTGGCCTCACACTGAGTCTCGGGCGAGACAGTCACTCTTGTGGTATCAATTTCTTCTGATTGTGACATGATCGGTTCGCTTTCACCACAGTCGAAATCCTTGTATACAGACAGTTTCAGGAGATCATCTTGAGAAGCCTATGTGGTGTCATCGATGTGAATCATTACCTCATCAAGTGAGGCAACCGTTGGAACAACTAACTTGGTGTTGCTTACGTTGGTTGGTATATGCATTTGAGACTGCGTGTTGATTGCATTATCTACAATCTGTGACACGTTAATATTTCTCAAAAATGTACGTGCACCCCGTAGTTGGATCTTCTTTCGCCATGGTAGATTTTTTGGTTTCTTTAATAGCAGCAGTTGTTGTTTTTTTACATTCGTACTTTTCAGTTGGACGACTTCTACTCCACTGAATACAGGAAACATACCTGCTGACTTAACTGAGTCGACAGCCGCAGGTTTGTTAGCACTGACCAGGTTGAGAGCTGATGTTTGAAGTGCTTGATTGATGAAAAGCAGTGTTGAATGAAATTTCTGCCGGGTGTTCTAATGTGAGGTTATCACAAGCTGAGTCACCATTGACTGGAGTTAGTGTCGGATCATCAATTGGGGGGCCTTTTTGTACCTCTGTCTCAAGCTCAGAAGGTCTTGGAGGTGCCATTTTTAAACTGTCCGGACCATTGGCCTTCCTACCTGTATTATCTTCCAGTAGAGTTAGCCATTGTTTTGAGGCTTCGGCCTCCGAATCCAATGCTTGAGTTAACAGCAGAGGTTGTGCCTTTGGAGACAGGGGTGGATTAATTGATGGCATACACTGCACTTTTACATGATAAGATTGATCACTTACTCCTGTGACCATGTGAGTCTTACAGAAGAGAGCCAGGGCCTCTTTTGCCACTTCCGCGAATAGTTTTTTATCGATGTATCGTTGCGTTTTAGGTTGTTTGCTGAAGAAAGGGCTGCCAGCAGTTTTTGTGTTACCTCGTCCTGTTTGTTGTTGTGCAAGCTGTGAAGCTCATCTAAATAAATCCATTTTGAATTCATTGGGGCTACTAAAGTTGTTACATCTTTCATGTTTTCATTTATGGCCTCGTAAAGGAGAGAGAGGTGGCCACCCGCGCCAAGTCACGCAGAGACTGCACGCCGCCCCGTGGGCCCTCTACACCACCGAGGGACTGCACCGCCGCATCACAACTCGACGCTGGCGCCGGGAGCAGCCCCCCCGAGGCCCCTGATTCCATTGAGGTGAGACTATCAGCAGATTGGTCCAGATGAAAACTACTTGGGGTATAGGGTGCAGTGAAGAGCGCGCCTGTGGGGGGTTGCCAATCATGTCTTTAGACAGGCTGGCCTTAGGCAAGGGGCCACTTAGATCGTTTGGCTCGTTTAAGACTTTATCACTGTTTGCACTGTTTACACTGTTTGCCACAGTCCCTGTTAACTCTAAGTCACCCTGCGCATCTGGTTTACACAAATCCTCAATGACAGAAGCACACGAGTAGTAACGACTTACTTGATGCTGTCTGGAGCGCTTAAAGACACTGGGCCTCATTACACGGATGGCGGTGAACCATGACGCTATTAGCGCCATGGATCATGCCCGTAAAATACTGGCACCGCCTTGGTGGAAAGGGGAATTACCGCCCTATTCCAAGGTTGGCGGGGCGGTAATTCCCCCTTCCACCATTGCACTTCCCCATTCCCATTTTTGCCCCATAGGGCTCTATGGGAATGGGGAAGGCGCTAATTACGGTATCGCAAATTGCGGTACCGTAATTAGCTCCCTGGTCCCTTTGCGGGTTGGATTTTTAACGCCTGCAAAAAGCAGGCATTAAATTCCCCAACCCGCAAAGGGACCTCGTAGTAAGGCGGTAAGGATTTACCGGTACCGGTAAAATACCGGTAACGGTAAACCCTTACCGCCATCCGTGTAATGAGGCCCACTGTCTTCTTGTCTAACAGAGTATTTTATTTGAGCTCTGGTCCAGGGTGATGACAAAACCGGCTCCGGATCAGCAGACATCATGTGATTGTAAGATGGCAGGTTTTCCTCACAGACACCGTACGCCACTCGCCAAACAGCCAAACAGTATCTGCTCGCCCTTTCTCCTCAGGGCTTACGCCGCAAGGGCGTGGGAGGCGGCCTTTTATGGTCTGACTCACTAGGAGTCTTAAAGGCACACGCAGCTCCAGGCACCTCCAGACACCTCCAGGCACCTCCAGGCACCTCCAGGTACCTCTTGCAGGAAACACAGGAAACACGGATTGTAGAAGGCAGGTTAGCACAAACCTCCACTCGCCACAGCCAAACAGTATCTACTCACCCTTTCTCCTCAGGGTATACCATTATCACATTATCACATTATCTTTGGAATTCTTTCTAATCAGTACACACATACAAAGTGTGAAGCAATCACTTTTATATTCAAATAGACGACATGCTTTTTTCAATCTGTTGTAAAAATGAGGGTTTCCCATCAGAAACAGAAAGGTTAAAAATGATGCAACATTTTACAATATTAATCGCATGCCTATGCTTAAGTCAAGCACAGAGTTCCCACAGGTTGCACTAAAATGATGTTCAGAAGCAAGCACTACTTTCCTCCCTGGCCCCATATTGCAGAGGTTGTTGTCTGCCCAAAAAGCGCAAGAACTAGATCATAGGGAAGTTAAAATGGTGATGAGATCGTCTGAATGCGCAAGTGCATCAAGAAACCTATGAAAGGATACTCAAAGCCATACAAGGGTGAGAACATAAACTGTGTGTCAAAGATACACACTGTTTCACAGCTGTAAAGGTGTCCTGTAAAGATATCCATTCAGTCTTCTTTATAGAAGCAGCTCAGCGCTAAGCAGGCAAATGGCTTCCTGACGGGTTTATCAGGTGTCTTTGACATTATGTTTCACACTCAGTACTACCAGGAGAAACAACTGCAAAACTGTAATGTTTACCCCCAAATCTCAAAAGGTTCCTATGGGTTATACAGTCCAACCAACTCTATGGAGTTAACAAACATTTTAAATAACCTTAAACGCAAGCTGACAAGACCCATAGTCTAAACCACACCAACAAACGTAATATTGCCTGGAAAGCCCCATCCATTTTACTCTTGGATTGTTTGGTATTTTGAACTGTCTTTACTGAGGCGTTTATGCCCAAGCAGACTTTACAAACTTCACTTGTGATTTTGCCATTCATGGTTTTCCAGCCCAAGGGATTGGAGGTACATTGACTGCAGCAGGTAACATGCCTTATTTCCATTATGTCCCCTGCTAACACAGAGCTGTAACCAAGAGAAGGGGTTTGAGTTCTTTTCATTCAACATTTATATAAAATGTGCCTCTACCACTTGCATATATTTCATATGTACACTTGACCATTTGACAAGACGGGATGTAGAAATGTAGATATGTTGCATTCATATTACAGAACAGTCTAGCTGCTTCTCACAGAGTGACAGCAGGCAATTTGTGAGAGAAACCAGATATAAGCATTGAAACCAAGATTCCTCACTCCAACCTTCTCTCACTTGTGTCCAGTTGGCAGACAGTTATGTTCTTATCACTGACTCTCAAGGATTGCTTGCAGATCTAACCGAAAGTAGACAATGAGCTGTGGCAATTACCTCTAGTGCACTCAGCTGTAGAACACACTGCCTTCTCCAAATCTTGCATAGAGGAAATCTGAAAACACTCTTTCATTTCAACTAGCATAACATAGAAGATGACAGGCTTGAATTAATATAGAGGAAGCAATAATTTTCCAATCCCTGCAACTTTAAAAACGTCCATATAATGTTATGGAGACAACATGGGGACAAAATGGGAGTGAAGGGGTGCAGTTTGAACAATGCGGACACAGTTTGTTGAAGGGGCAGATTCTGGTGAAGGTACAGAGGTCCTCATTACAACCTTGCTGGTATCCTGGCAGCAGAGACCCTAGCGGCAAAGGCTGTTACCGTTTCCGGGGTGCGGGTGGAGCGGTGTAAATCCCCATTCATGGAGTCCCATAGAACTCCATGAGGTGATTTACCTTTGCTGCTGCCGGTAATAAGTGCTTTGTTTGCTGGTAGGGCGCCTGCCTTACCTAAGCCAAGGTATCCAACCAGCAAATCCGTAGTCAAGCGGACTGATAAAGTGCCGGTATCCACAAATACCGGCACTTTTTTTACTGGACCGCACGACTTGGAACGAGCCCCAGAGACTGGTAGAGGTGGAGTAAAGTGGGGAGGCAGGTGGGGCGCATGTACTTATTTGGGCCTTGGGCAGCATAATGCCTAAATATGCCCCTGCAGGCACTTACATCTCTACTTCCTTTCCTTTGCCTTTTGTCACCACCTTCCCTCTACATACCAACTGCATATACATTTGGTACGTATGGAATGGCATTAGAATGGGGTTGTTTTTTCAAATGTATGATGGCAAGCCGGCCACATGGGCTTGTGGTCATTGGTGAATCTGCATGCCTTTTGGAGGTTGTGACTTGTGCCTGTAGTCACTTGCCTGCAGGATGATCAAATGATTGCTTGTCCTGCATGCTTGTGTGAGGTTGTCATGTTGTGCTTTCTTTGTAAGGAAGGAGATGTGTGCCATTCCCTCTTCCCCTTGCTGATAAGGTATGTTGGTACTGGTGATCTCATATGAGAATGGTAGTGTGAATTGAATGCATGTGTGGGTTCTACGGTTATATTCCAGGAAAGTCTGTTGCGAGACAACAACCTGGATGATGGAGGCGTTGGTGGGCTGTCCATACTCTGTAACATATAGCTTAATAAATAAAACTGATCTACATTTTCTAATTACTGGACGATATCTACTTAATTTGTCCTTAAGTTAAATCAAAGCACTGTTTCAGCTCATTTCTTCTAATCATCGCAAAAACAAGCACCTGAGAATGAGGCCTATGGAGGTCTCCTTCTCAAATAGCTGCACATGCTTGCAGAAAACCTTGTCTTGGACCCCATGTACAATGGCTGCACAACAGCAAGAAAACAAAGGCACACTCCGAGCTGTTATGTCACACGGCATCCAGGAAGAGATGGGTCCACTCATTGCCCTTCACAGAAAAATCATTGCTCATCCCAACATGACGTCGCAATGTTTTCCTGGTGGATTGTGCCAAGTTATTGGAGAAGCATTGAATACCCAGACATACTTGGATGCCTGTTGATTCCTGTGACAGGAGAATAATCATGTATCTGTGGAGTGCCGCCCTAGCTGCAATGTGTCCTCTTGCCCAGAGGACACCTCTCGGCATACACAAACCACCATTCAGACTCTATGTTGAGAGCAGTATACCCAGATGCAGGGAACACCATGGAAGTATTTTATTTAATTATTTATTTAACATTGATAGGAGAATTATTGTGTAAAATGTACTCAAAACGCACCATAGTCTTCCCGCAGGCCACAAATAATGCATCTATGAGGCAAACAGAGTTACCATTCAGATACATCAAGGCCGACATCAAGAGATGAGCTGTGGACCCGTTTTTGTGGAAACTTTATTAGGTGTTAGATAATATTAGCTGTCATTAATATTGGTATCATAGAAAATAGTTCAAAACATCTGAATATACAGGACAAAATATGCACGTTTTGGAATATCTATCCAACACGGGTAAACATATAAAACGATCTGCATACTCCGATCAGAGGTAACACATTTTTTTCTTTCTTTCTGTATTAATTCATTTATAAAGCTAAAAAAACAGAGGTATCCAGGCGCTTAAGCTTAAGAGATTGGTTACAGTGCTTCTGGTTACAGAAAGCCGGCTCAGAAAGCGATTACATCGAAGAGAAACTTACAAGGTAATTACATCACAAGCAAAATGCAAAAAGAGTTTAAGGTAAGCAAAATCAATGAGCCTCACCCCATGTTGCAGGGCGGCTACTGCAGAGAGATGCAAAAGTCAAATAGTTGAGCAGATTCATGTAGCCTCACCCCATGTTGCAGGGTGGCTACTACACAGAGATGCACGAGTCAAATTCAATGGGCACATTAGAGGAGCATAACCCCATGTTGCAGGATGGCCACTGCACAAAGATGCAGAAAGTCAAATTCAATGGTCACATTAGTGGAGCCTAACCCCATGTTGCTGGGTGGCCACAGCACAAAGATGCAGAAATTCAAATTCAATGGGCACATTAGTGGAGCCTAACCCCATGATGCAGGGCGGCCACAGCAAAAAGATGCAGAAGGTCAAATTCAATGGGCGCAAGCATACAAAAGGGAGAGCAGCATCTCACCTGGGGGCTACCTGGCAGCAGACAGGGAGTAGACGGCGGTCTCTGTTGTGGGCCTTAGGTGGGCATGCTGGCTAAAGCCTGCCGGGCCCTAATGGGCAATCAAAGGCAGCTGTGACCAATCACACGAGGAAACGCGTATGCCGGAAAGGCAGACCAACAACCGTTGCTGCTAGGTTAAGGCAGCGGCCATGATGGAAATGCTGCGAGGGCAGCAAAAGCACAAAAGAATGTGCGTTAGTGGAAAGAAAAAAGCAAATTCAAAGCACACACAGGAGGGAAATCAAGGGGCGCAGTGAAAAGTGCAGCATTACAGTTGATGCCAGCAGTAAAACGATGATCTTCTTTTTCATTTTGCTAAACAATTTAAATTTGGTAGTTGGATAAAATAATGCTGCTTCAAACATCCTGTAGTGCTTCTACCTTGTGGATGCATTCATCCCAGGCCGGCACAACCACCAGACGTGCAGTTGGTATGGCCAGGTAAGGATTCCTTGACTTCATGCACCGGTGCGCTTAAGAGACGAAGGAGAATAATACATTAATTTCACATTTGAAATATAAGTACTTTTGTCCAGTTCTCTACATCATCAAGAGTTGGCTGACTCTTAAAGAGTTTGAAAGACTGAAATTAAGTCCAGCTACCATATATTGAGGAACAGGGGCAGACGTCCCAGGCCCCTCGGTGCTTCGGTGCTTTAGGACGAGGAGATTATAGAAGGAGGTGCTATAGGGGAGCCAGGAGAACGGAGGGAGTTTGCCCATACTGAATCCTGGTATTAGTATCGCATGTGTAGTTAGACTTCATTTAAGAGGGTAGACGCCATCTTGAATTTGAGCCCTAGTGTTAGAGCTATGTCAGAATGCTTATTCCTGTGCCAATGGTTAAAGGGGTGTGCATGCGTTTTTCTGCTCAAAGTCCTGGCAGAAGTGGAATGCTTTCCGAGGTAGGGAAGAAGATGGCGCCACATTTAAAAAAAAAAAAAGAGGATACGAAAGTAGGGGCTCTGGAAAACTAGAGGGCTCGAATTCCTGTACCCAATATATTTAGGGTGGGGTATACGTTGAAGTAGTGGTTGCTATTTTAGTTTGATGTTTTAGCTTGTTATTTTTGTGTTTTTGACTTATATTGTGTAGTAGGAGGGGGCCAAGTGAGGGCATGTGAGGGCATGTGGAAGAAGTAGTGTCGGCATTTTGTGTGTGAGGACAGTGTGCATGTGTGTGTGGCGTGATTGGGAGAAAGGGAAGTGTGGGTAGGGGGCAGTAGGGTAACAGGAGCAAAGGACTGGTAGGAAAGCTTAAGACAAACTATATTTTGTATATGATGTGGCATTTTCATATATAAACAGCCTCATCACGAGTTGGGCGGTATTTCCCATGTTTGGCGGAAACAACACCAGATCAAGAGTCGGCGTGCACACACACCTATGCTTGGCGGTAACACAAATAGCGTCCAGCAGGAAAAGTGGCTGTGAACCTATAAATCTAGTGCGCATTGCGCTTCCACCAAGATACGGCGCTAATAGCTCCACGGGAAACGCGTCATCGGCCTGCAAGGGAAATAAAACGGTGGCCATCTTGGAAATCACAATCCACTGAAAATCTCAGCCCCTGTAAGCCATCCACTCTTCTAAAGCCTGAAAAATGTCACAGGAACGTACCAGGGGCAAGTCAGCCCTGAACAGGGTCCGAAAACCCAAGTTCACAGATCAGGAGCTTGCTGTACTTGTGGAGGAGGTGATAGGCCACCAAGAAAAGCTGTATGGGCCACAACAACGCAAGAAAAATGCACTGTGGTGAGCACAGATCTGGAGACAAGTGAGCCAGAAGGTGTCAGTGGTGGGCCATGTGCCCAGGGATGAGGAGGATTGCCGCAAGCAGCTGAATGGCTTGCAGGTCTGTGTCCGTGGTCTCCTGTCCCAGGAGCGAGAGCATGGGGACTGGAGGAGGGCCAACACCACCACCACCACCAGACATGACACCTTGGGAGGAGCAGGTGACCACCCTGATAGACATGGGCACAATCAAGGGAGTCGGTGGAGCGGAGTCAGGCTACCCTTCTAATCCCAGTGTGAATGTATGTGTTTGCAATGTGTGTGATGCACCACAGCCACCTATTAGTGCTCCCTTGTACCACCATACCCTAGCGTCCCCTGGTACCATGACTAAGCACCTACAATGTACCAATGTAAGCCCCAAGGGAAACAGAACAATTGTCATGCCACAGGAACGTGATGTGTGCGTGCTTATCAAAGCCCCTCACGCACAGCGACATGGGAGCTGTGCATTCACAACCAACATGTCCGAGAAGTGTCCATCCCCTGTAGGACAGTCCAGCAATCACAAGATGGGAAATGGCAAATATGCAATGGCCAAGCATGATACAAACTGTGCACTAACCCACTGTAAGGCATGAAATGCATGATACAAATGTAAACTGCCCTCAACTCATACAACACCCTATGTACCCTACAGGCATGCAGCGATCATTTCAGGACAATGTTGATGCGGAAGCAGCATCCACATCCAGCCATATGCCCCGACACTCATCAACCAGCACCACCACCTCGCAAAGGGACCAGAATGATAAGGCAAGGCGTAGGACACATCCCAGGTCACTAAACCGGAGCCCATTCAGACCAGCTCAATGTCCACAAGGCAGCAGGGTGTCACCGTCTAAAAACGCCAGGAGCCACCAGGGATCTGAAGGATGTACAGGCAGCCACCAGTGGGTCAAACGAGGATGAGGGCCACACATCCACTGAGGAAGGACAAAGTGCACTGGTGTTCTCACCCAGCCAGGGTGCCACTCAGGAGATGGGCACGCCCAATGGGAGCCCAGAGCAGGTGCCAAGTGGAAGCACACACTACCCATTTCCCTTTGTGTGTACGTCGTGCCCACACACCCCAGCCCGATGTGGACACACCTTCTTATGGTTCACTTGAAGGCAGCCCCTCCAACCATGGCAGCCCCATCAGAGAGGCCGCAATGTCCCCCTACAGCTCCCATGCCACCCGCGCAGGGCTGTCAGTCCAATCAACAGCACACCAGACAGACCCATAGTCACGGGAGCTTCTGTAATGGGATGGCTGGACGTGATAGAGGAACGACAGCGGAAAATTGAGGCCATGGTGGCTGACCACAGCAACCACATCAAGGCAATAAGCTGTGCCATACGTAATGCAGCCAAGACCATGGCTCGTGACAATGCCCGCACCCGTAGCGTGGTGGAGGGCTGTACAGCGGCCCTAACAGGTTTTGGACAGAGAGTTTGTGAGGTGTGTGAGGAAAAATCTGCATATGCTGAGCAAATGTGGGAGGCAAACAATCTGCTCCGCCAGCAGCTCCAGTTAGCAGGTGCAATTTCATCTACCTCCGCCACACCCACAGAGGGATCTCTGGAGGGTTCACTCAGTTGTCGTTCCCGGCGCAATCTCCCATGCCACTCACCAGAGGGACCCAGACATGGGAAGCATCCACGACCATCATAGATGGACATAGCACAGTTGTGCCGAGGCCCGGGCACATGAACCCACTGGCACTGTCTTGGGGTGTTTACAGTGGGAGGGGGGATTTTGTGCTTGGGTGTTCACAGGGCAGGGGGTATTGTGTGTTGGGGTGTTCACAGGGGGAGGGAGGATTTTGTGCTGGGGTGTTCACAGAGGGGAGGGGGGGAATGTGTGCTAGGGTGTTCACAAGGGGTAGGGGGGATTGTGTGCTGGGGTGTTCACAGGGGGAGAGGGGATTGTTCCGCAAATAATAAGTCACATTCAAAGCATGGACATTCATAATTTTGTAAAAGTGCTCTTTATTTTACACATGATATGGTTTCCATGTACCCATCCACCAGATCAAAAATAATTGTCAATCAAGACCTGTCTGGCCAACCTCCGTTCTCTCACCCCATCCCTGTGTGAATTTGCCCCGGCTACGGGCACATGCTCATCATCACTCCCATCCCCAGGTGGTTGGCCATCAGCATTGGGGGGTAGTGGCACATGCCTGCAACAGCAAATGGTGTGCAGCATGGCACAGGTGAGCACGATTTTGCCTACTTTCTCTGGTGCATACATCGATGCCCCTCCCGTACGGTCTAAGCAGCGGAAGGGTGCCCTCAGCAATCCAAATGCCATTTCCACACAGGTGAGTATACGCCCATGGGCAATGTTATATGCCAGCTCAGCTGGAGTGTGTGGATTACGCACAGGTGTCATGAGCCATGTGTACTGCGGGTATCCAGAATTAGCTTCAGGCGATCAAATGCGTACATTAGGCATAGCTAGGTTCAGTGGATTTACAAGGCTCAGACATCAATGACATAAACATCAAAGTAATGTATGTCTAGAAAAGGCGCATGCTAGCTCACTGCAATGTTTCCATACATTCTTTACCTTTTGGGACATGCATGGGCTGAGGTATTCATGCAGCAGGGTATCAATTAATACGGTAATGGCTATGTGTATCAAACTCATGCTGTACAAGTACCATCATTTTCAGATTGCTACTTTCATCATGGTGTGTGTTGTGCAAGGTGCAGTACTCCATGTATGAGCTAATTACTGCATGCACCACCCCTGTGTCTAAATGCCAAAGTGGTCTGTCCCTCAATTCAGGATGAGGGTACCCTTATATCTTCCTGTTCACATGACATGTTGTTAGGTGATTTGTTGTGGCAGAACCTATGGCTGGTGTTGCGTTTTCTACTTGGCCCAATCATGTTCATTTGGCCAGGCATGTGAATGTCCATTCAGGGGTCACTATCTCAGGGATGGTCATTGTCGTGACTACTCGTATGAAGTGGTTTTCTGGATGTGTCTACATTAGGACACCATTGGCATGACTGTCTGGTTGCCTGAGTGGGTTATCTCTTGTGTGTCAGGGTGAGGAGCAGCAATGCAACACACACAAGATGCATTGTGGTAGTTGGGTTTCCATATGTGACTGTGCTTTACAAGTGTGTGGCATTCAGATTTGTGTTCTGATGTGTGGAACGTTTGCAAGGGTTCTCGTGCAACACACATGCATGGAAATGGTGCAGTGCTAGTGCTGGCTGTGTCTCCTGGTGGCATGCAGAGATTCCTGTGTGTATGCCCCCCTTACAGGTGTGAATTTGCATGCATTTCAGACATGATTTGTAGTCACCCAACATCCATGTGTTTTGGCCTTGGTGCCTCTCCATGTAGGCTGGCAGGGTACTGTTGCACAGGACCATGGAGTCGTGGGTTGATCCTGGTTAGCGGGTGCAGCAGTCAGTGAACATTAGGTTGGAACTACAGGTCATCTGCATGTTCATGGAATCGTAGTAACACTTACGATTCCTGTAGGTTGCCTCATGTTCCCAGAGTGCTACTAGTGCAACATGTGTGCAGTCTAGGGCTGCTATGATGTTCGGGACTTGGGCAATGGCATGGAATTGTGTCTTGAGCTGGTTGACCTGTGCCTGTGTGGCTGGCAATGCAATGCGCTCATTGACATGGAGCAGCAGTGGATCCAGCACTAGTCCCAGCACGGCACCGAAGGTGGACTGGGCCATCCCATGCATCATGGCATGGTGTGTTGGAAGCTGCTAGTCCTGAGGTGCTGTAAGATGGACACAAACTTCACAAGTGGGGGCACAGCGGTGCTGATGGTTATACGGCTGCCTATGTCAGCCTGGATTGTGTCCAGCAACTGGGTGATGGTTGTCCTGTCCAAGCCTGTACTCGGTCATCAACTGCCCATCAGTCAGGACCCAGGGTGTTGGCCTGACCCTGGTGAGGGCTGGTTGCCTTGCTGGTGCTGGTCTCCTCCTCCTCCTTCTCCTCATTCCCACCACCCCCTGTGCTCCCTGGGGCCCTGGGCTGTTTGGCAGGCCTCTTTAACTCCGGGCGCAGCAAGTAAATGTCCACATCAAGGCTCCTGGCTCCAAATGGCAACATGGTGTTGGGGAGGGTGTGTTGGGCATGGGTGGGTCATTTGTATGCCGCTGGTGCCCATTGTTTTCACCTGGGGCCTTATTGCTGTCTCCACCCTGCTCCTGATGATGAAATGGTGTTGGGGAGGGTGTGTTGTGCATGGGTGGGTCTTTTGTAGGCCTTTGGTGTGCATTGTTTTCACATGGGGCATTATTTCTGTCTCCTTCCTGCTCCTGATGGTGAAATGGTGTTGGGGAGGGTATGTTGAGCATCAGTGGGTCTTTGGAAGGCCTCTGGTGTGCATTGTTTTCACCTGGGGCTTTATTGCTGTCTCATATGTTCTTTTACCTCCAGAATTTGGCCAGGGGTATTTTTGGCAGTTTTAGCTGTGGTTTTCTGACGCTAAGAGCACCAACGCTTTACTTGTGATTGCTCTGTGATAGCGCATTTGGTTTCCGGCGGTATTACAGCCAGCGGTATTATGTGCCGCCGGAAAAGCGCTATTGGCGGTGCTAATACCGTTTCCACTGGATTTAAGGGTTACCGCCCAACTTGTGATGAGGCCCAAAGTGTTTTAACATGGGGTAGTTACACCGTTAGAGTATATGTGTAGTGCATTGCTGTTGTACAAAGCTAAAATTGAGAAATACAATAAGCAGTGGGTAGTTGAGACACAAGGGGGTATTTTTCACCATGGTCTGAGCAGGGTACGAATAACAGAGGGATACTGGAACACATGTACACATTTTTGGCAGCTAAATATAAATGTAAAAAGCTACAAAGGAAGAAAGAGATTTTAGAATAATATAAAATAGTGGAGGACAAAGAGAACAATGCTGGATGAAAACCTCAGTGTGACAACAGCCGAACCATGAGTGTAGTTAGAGCAGTAGTATCCAAGGAATAACAGTTATTTCTGTCCCCAGTAGGATGCTACCAGATCCTTCCCACCATGGGATATACCAACCCAACATATGTATCCCCTTCAGCCACAGCACCACCCCCATCTTTGTTACTACCCCCATATCAGACATATACTAACGCTGCCATACTGGTGGATAGGAAACCACAAAAGGAGTTAAAAGAGGCTTTAAAGGCAGCGCACATGTAATTGGCGTGGTTGAGGGTCCTCAGGGAAGAAGGAAGCAAATTGGGGTTTGAACTAGACGAATGGAGGGCCGGAGACATTTTGTTTAGATTAGATAGTGCAGTGATCAAAGTTGTTCACATTGAAAAGGAGAAGGGGAAAGATGATGAACAAGGTGTGGAGAGTGCAGACTATGGGACGGTGCAGTCAGATGGAGATACTAGCAGGGAGCTGCAGCAGGATGAGTGTGACGCGATGGATAAATGAGAGGATGAAGTGGAGGCGTGGGCAGTTACCCCGCTGGTAGAGAGCTTTTGTGGTCCACAGTTGAGGAACAGATTTGGATGGGCAGCTGTGGTGAGGAAAAAGATGAGTGATGGCAAGAAGGGGAGAAGAGGAGTGGGTACATAGTTTTTGGTATTGCATAAAGGACCCGGGCGGGTGCAGTATGTACTTTGGGCTCAGATGGACAAAAAAATAACGTATTAAAGCGGTCCCACCCCTCACTGCAGGGGCTGGGAAATGGATATATGCTTTCAAAAAACAAACAGCTGGTATGCATTTAGCAGTGGGAGATGTAAAATGTTTGTGTGTAGCAATAGTGTGGGATCAGGCAGGGGATATTTGGGTTAAGGTTGGATGTCCAGTAGTTAAGCTAGATGATCATGTACATGATAGGGTGCATTTCAACAACATCTGAGCACAGGTGGGGGCCGCACTTCGCCAATCATATCCATATACTCCAGATCTGCAGTCCATAATACAGTACACCATGGGGGATGATGATGGCCCCGGTCAATACATTTTGAAAGTACAAAAGATATGGAGGGCAGGGACAGGGAAACAGTGGGACCGGTCGGTTCTGCTTTTCTATTTGCTATTAAAAGGCGATTGCCCAAGGAAGTACAGAAAGCTCTTGATAAGATTGTGAGTATTGAGGTGAAAGGCTGGGCTGAGATACAGACTATAATTATACACCACTGTAATCAGATCAAAGAAAGAAAGAATGAAATGACACACAGGTTGCAGGCTGAGGAAGCGAAACTGGTAGAGAAGAAATTAGCAAAAATAGCAGTTGAAGGGGCAGTTATGGCAGTTACTCAAACGGACAAAGCAGAGCAGGCAGCAGAGTGAACTGATGAAAGAATTGGAGCGCTCTGGCCAGGCGGAGGGCTATGGAATGGTGGGTCTCAGTCACAGTACCCTGAGTGGTACATAAGAGGTCAGAAGCGTGGAAGAGGAGGGTTTCGAGGTGGAAGGGGAGGTAGATGTGGATTTGGAGGGATGGGGCTGAGAGGGTGAGCAGGACAAGTCCAGTTTTGGGGATGCAGAAGAATTGGTCATTTTAGGAGGGAATCCAGAAGCAGGATGGGATCAGGATATAAGCCATACACTCCTGCGGTCCCAATATCCCAGTAGCAAAACTTCCTGGTACCCCTGATGCCCACATCGATACCATATGTGATACATCAAGTGTATACACAGTTGCAACCACAACCCCATCAGGCACAGTGGTCTGCCTCAACCTGGCACCCCAATACAAGCTGCACCACCAGGTCAATCATATAGCGCTCTAATGCCCGGAAGC
This sequence comes from Ambystoma mexicanum, assembly GCF_040938575.1. NCBI lineage: Eukaryota > Metazoa > Chordata > Amphibia > Caudata > Ambystomatidae > Ambystoma > Ambystoma mexicanum. Next base: position 83,887,782 of record NC_090941.1, read on the forward strand.
AAGGTTATTCCTAATGGGAAAGTGACACATTATCGAGGAGTAAGTGTCCTGGGAGGCAACCCTTTTGCGTTCACAGTTACAAATACATATCCTGACTAGGACAGCCCACAGAGAGCTCTTGAATGCCCAGTCTTGTCTATGACTACCACCCAGACGTGGAACCCTTGGTGGGTGCATTAGATAGGAAGCAAACAATTCATCTTTATGGTTGACACAGGTGCCACTTAATCATGTAGACTTCCAGTTATCAGGTGAAACTCTCAACAAGCAGGGCTTCTCTGGGGCTATAGTGATGGTTCCTTTTACAAAAGATATATCCAGCAAAATAGGAGGCAAAGTGGTGCATGCAGCTCTACTGTATTCGGAAACCTCACCAGTAAATTTGTTATGGCGTGACCTCTGAAGCAAACTTAACATGACCATCTCCTTTACAGATCGAGGAATAATATATGCTATCCCAGGAATGTGTACTTTGGGAGCAATGGTGATAATATATGCCAGAGGAGGGGAGGTAGTGGTTTGTGGCATTTCTGTTCACCCCAATATGTTTGTATATGGGATTACAGTTTTGCTTGATGCTGTGCCCCAGATTAGGAAAGCGCGTTGGCGGATACCATCTGATTTTATCTTCAGACTTTTGTGACCCCAGAGATTGTCGCAGGGACAATTATTTTACTGGACCTGTCGAGGTTGGTGGTGTCAAAGAACAGTATTGTGGTAATTGGGAACGATTCAGATGGGTGTGAGTGGCGCACCATATTGTAGTTTGAACCATCGGTACCCTTCAAAGAAGTAAATGATGCAGAATTGTTTGAGGATCGGGTTGATGATGGAGAGATTGTGCTGGCAATTTGCATATCCTGAGAGATAATGGTGCAATGCTACAAGGTGCAGTTTTCTATGATGACCCTTCTTACAGCAACCCCATTTTAAGGAATATGATGTAGAATATGTTCCTGAGAGGCTATGGACAACCAGTGCCCAAGATGTCAGCCTTTTCACACTTAAACCAGGTGCAGTTTTACCCCAGGTGTATCAATACCCACTGTCCAAAGAAGCAGAGGAGGGGATAAGGGATACCATTTCTGCACTCTAGACCAAGGAATTATCATGCCCTCCAGCTTCCCATTCAACACAGACACATACCTGATAAAAAAAAGGTATCCAGTGATTTCACCGAAAACAATTTCAGAGAGGGATTTTTCAACAAAGCAAAACAGCAAAAAAACACAGATTTAAAATAAATATATTTATGGAGTGAGGCAAGGGGATAAAATGGGTGGGGAAGGGATTGGGACTGGCTTAAATTCATAGGTACATAAGGGGTTTGAGTGGACTCCCCCAAATAGAAAGAAATTGGTATTTTTCTCAATGATTTTATTTCATTAATAAATCCCTCTTTGAAATTGTTTTTGCTAAAATCACAGAGAACCATAAAAAACGTGAAGGGGTCAAGTTGGAGAATGATTCAAGATCTACGCCCCCTAAATGACATTGTACAGGTGGAATTTCTGGTAGTTCCCAATCCTGCGACCATTTTGTGCAGCATCCCAAAACAAGTAACATTCTTCACTGTTGTAGATTTGAAAAATGCCTTCTTTTCTATACCCCTACACCCAGATTATCAATATTTCACTGCATTTACGAATGTCGGAAAGTGCTAATGGCACACAAGATTAACACAAGGGTATTGTGCTTGCCCTAGCATCTTCAACAGAATACTACATACAGATTTAGGAAATATCCAAGTGCCCAGCACTTTCATTGAATATGTGGATGACTTGCTAGTATGCAGTTATAGAGAAAAACAGTGCCAGAGGGACTGTTATGTTCTTTCAGCTGTATGCATATAAGGGGTACAAAGTAGATAAGGCCAACCTGCATTACTGCCTCCAGGAAGTTCTTTACTTGGGACATTTGATATCTGTCCACAGCAAGAAAAAAATACAAGAATGGCTGCATCACAGCACAGTGCTCCCCAGCTGAAAACTGTCAAATAAATGCAAATGTTTCTCGGGCTGTGTAATTATTGTGGAGCGTGGATCCTAGATTACGCTGTGTACACTAGACCCTTGTTGCAACTTAAAGAAGCACAGAAGACAGACAATAAGATAACATGGACAGAGGACATGCTCACATGCTTTAACAAACTAAAGGAGGTAATTTACACTGCCGCAGTGCTAGCAACCCCTGACTACACTCAAGAGTTTTACTTGTTCTCCCATTGATAATGACAGTGCAAGTAAAACTCTTGAGTGTAGTCAAGGGTTGCTGGCACTGGGGCAGTGGTAATTAACTTCTTTAATTTGTTAAAGCCCCTGAGTATATCCTCTGTCCATGTTATCTTATTGTCTGTCTTTTGCAGTGTTTGCCATCCTAGAGCGGTCCAAATCAATGCTATCTACACAGCGAGCATTCACGAATTAGGTTATTTATTTATTCACATAGAACAGGTCAAGACAGTAAACCCTGCTAGGTTTCTGACAGAAATGTGTATGGAGAAGACCTGGCAAGGCATGACTGTGTGACATTTGAGGGGGAGGAGGAGGACATACTGAAAATCAAAAGTCAGCCCATTTGAGGGGGGAACCTTTTCATTGACGGGTCAGCAACTATTGACAAGTGGACAGGCCTGAGACATACAGGTGCAGCAGTTGTCCGCCTAGTGGATGGTGAGTATGAGGTGGTGGTACAGAAAAGGCTGCCTATGCATTATTCAGCTCAAGTAGCTGAGCTCATAGCACTCATTGAAGCATTTCATCCCAGAGGTGTTGTGTGACTATTTATTCTGATTCAGCCGTTGTCACCCCACGGTGCACTCAGGGTTTGCAAGGTGGAAAAGAAGAGGGTTCAAAAGGGCCAATGGTTCCCCACTTCAACATGCAGCATTATTGGGTAAACTGATTGAAGCTATTTCCCATCGCTCCATGACGGCAGTGGTTAAATGAACCACCCATACTAATTACACAGATGCAGTCTCATTCGGCAACACTGCCACGGATGCGGCGGCCTAACAGGCCACATATCTTCCAGTATCTATCATTTCCAAATATCCCATTGCACAGAGACGGGAACAGTTGCCAGCCCCATACACTTCACTTCCAATAGCACAAATTATTGAATTACAGTGTCAAGCTCCTCAGGAGGAGAAGGAAGTATGGCAGAAAAGTGAGTGCACAAAATCCCCTACTGATTTATTATGGTGTCAGGAAAGCATGGGTGAAGTTGTTTTGTCACACAAACTGTTGCTGGTCACCTTCAACCAGTTGCATCATCTGGTTCATTTGTCAAAGCAGCATATTGCTGAAGATATACAGGAAGCCTGTTTTGTTCCCAATCTCCAGGAAGTTCTTACTAAATTGGTGATAAATTGCATCACATGCCAAACTTATATTACTGGTCACACCCTGCAAACAATACGAGGTGCATTAGCCCGCCTACTGGGCCATTTAGGGAGCTCCATATTGATTATGCAGACATGAGAGAGTGGTTTGTTTGTTTGTTTGTTTGTTTGTTTTATTCACTTATAATGCGCACCAGACCCGAAGGTAACCGGGCGCAGCAGTACAGAAAATGCGAAGCTTAGGTTGCAGGGTGGGTTCATGGGATACATACACTGTACAAATACAAAATACAAATATAGAATGCAAAATATCACGGTAAAGCAGCAATTGCGGTTTACATGCAGAATAAATACAAAATATGATCAAGACAGTCTATGTACAGGTACTGTGTGGGCGAAAGCTCAACGGTCAGATGGGCAAAGTGGGTGGGACCATAAGATCATGATGAAATGTATGTTCTAGGGTGGGGTGAAGGATAAGTGGGTGCCAGTAGGCTATTCATTGGCAGTCCTTAGCAGATTGATGTAGTTATTTCTGAATTTAGGGAAGGGTTGTGCCTCGCGTAGAGGATTAGGCAATGAGTTCCATAATTGAGCTGCTTGCACCGGGAAGCTACTACCCCCCACCTTAGATAACCTGAATCTCGGAATGATGAGGCTGTTGGCATTTGCAGTTCTGGCAGGGCGCGAGTGATGTCTTATTGTGAGTTTATTGCGGAGATAGCTTGGTGCTGCATTGTTCAGGGCTTTATGAACTAGGGATGCAACTTTAAGGTGGATTTTGTTTTGGGAGGACAACCAGTTGTTTTGACGCCTGATGTTTGAAATATGTGATCTTTTAGGTACACCAAGGGCGGCTCGTAGGGCATTGTTTTGAAGAATTTGCAGTCGGTAGAAAATGGATTTATTTGCTCCAATGTAGAGGGCATTACAATAATCAAGCCTCGAAAGGATTAATGCTCTCGCTAGGATAAGGCAGTTGTTATCGGAGAGAAAGTGCTTGCCTGCTCTAATGAGCTTGCATGTGTAGGCGGTGGCAGATGCCAATGACTTCACCTGCTTGTCAAAAGAGAGGGTGGCATCCAGATAGAAGCCAAGTGTCTTCACATCTTTAGAAACCTTGATAATGTTCCCGTCAATTTCAAATGAGGTATAGTCCTGACTGAGTTTCTGTATGTTAGAATGTGTCCCTAGGATGAGCAACTCTGTTTTGTCATCGTTCAGGCATAGACCGTGGGTTGCCATCCATGCCTGGACGATGATATACACCCTATTCACCAAGGCCAAATCCTTGTTGTAGTCCCCGGAAAGTGGGAGGAGAATCTGGGTGTCATCTGCATAGTTGGTGTAGGTGATACCAAGATGGTCCAGAACATCAAAAAGGGGCTTAGTGAATATGTTGTAGAGAGTCGGGGAGACACATGAGCCCTGAGGGACTCCACAACGGATGGGGATTGGGTCCGCCGCTGCCGAAGGGGAGAACACCCTCATGGTCCTATCACTGAGGAAGGATTCAATCCAAGATATGGCCTCCTTGGAAAAATGTGCGGCTGAGGCTAAATGGCTACAAAGTACTCCATGGTCTACAAGGTCGAATGCCGCCGAGAGGTCCAGCAGCAAGAGGAGAGCCATTTTACCTTTATCTCTTATTTCATCTATTTGTGCCTTTAGGTCAATAAGGGCAGTCTCTGTACCATGTTGTGGACGGAATCCTGATTGGCGCTCTCCTAAAAGTTTATGTTGTTCCAGGAAACTTTGGATTTGATTGTAGGCGATTTTATCCAGGATTTTGAGCAGGAAGGGGACTGTTGTAATGGGGCGGTAGTTTGTGGGTATGAGAGGGTCTAGCGTTTGCTTTTTAAGCAATGGTAGTACCCAGGCTTGTTTTAAGTTGGTGGGTACCGTGCCGGACGTGAATGAGGAGTTGACGAGTTTGGCAATAAACGGGGAGAGGTCTCTAGCTGTGGTGCAATGGGTGTAGATATTTGATCATTGTGGTTTGTCCCTCCTCCCGGTGGGTTGAGACAGGACCTTGAGCACATCCAGACGCTAAATGTGCTGCCAAATTTTTAGTGAAAGAGGTATTTCCTTGTTGAGGTGTTTGCAATGTGCTGCAGTCAGACAATGGCACCCATTTCTTAAATGAGCTTTCGAAAGAAGTGACAGTGTTGCTGGGCATCAAGCATCGGATGAGCACAATTTACCACCCCCAGTCCAACAGGGTAGTACAGAGGATCAATGGATTGCTAAAAGCAAAACTCTTGAAGGGTTGTTTCACCCTTCAGAGAAACTGGGTGCACTGTCTCCCTCTTGCTTTATTCAGTTTGAACACGCAGCCCTGTAAGGAACATCACTTATCACCACATGAGGTGATTACAGGCCGTTGAATGGTCACACCTCTATCTCCTGTAAGGAAGGCCTCTGGCGCTCCAGGGCAGGGTCTGTTCAGGGTGAGGAATGTAAGGATTACCCAACTGTTTTGACTAGATCGATTACATTTATTTCTCAACAGATAGCAACACGGTGGTCTGAAGAATCGACAAGTGCTGCATCGACTTCAACGACTTCACAGTCCCTTCAATTGTCACCAGGCAATTGCGTGTTTATTAGGAACTTTGTGCGCAGGTGGAGTGAACAAAGATACAACAGGCCTTTTACCGTTGTCTATGCCACTCTGTTTGCAGTGAAGTCTTATAGCTGCGATATTGGGTGGACCTCTTTGATGTCCAGAAGGCCCTGAATGCCGCACCCCCAGTAATAAACCTGACAGTGCTACATGAATAGTGCCTGTCACTAGAGAGCAGACATTTGCAAAGCAATTCACTTGATGTATATAAGTATATGAATTATCAGAAGAATTGTTATAATGTTTATTTTTAATTAAATGCAGGGTTAATTTATATTTCATTTTTTGTGTTAGTAGATTTCTATTGTTTTGAGCTTTTTCTCTTTTTCTCTTTCCATTTTGTTTAATAATGAAGGTACAATTGCTTATTGAAGAGCCTGCAATTAATTTGCAACATGAAGATATAATGACACCAAATTGTACTATGCTTTCCTCTAAATATATGTGTATGATGCAATTCACATTGAAAATATTTTGTATTTTTATGTTTGTTTTCAGAATTTATTTGGCATGCAATTTTATATGATTGGAACATATAAAAGTGGGGATATCCGAGGGAGCTGTACCATGGAAGGTGTACATATCAGAATGGGGACGATAATACAGTACTGGATATTAACACCAATTCACCAGTAAATAGGGATGTGATAACACGAAGAATGAATACAAGTATATTATCATATGCAAAGTTATATGTGCCATATGCCAGAATATTATAATATTTTAGAAGGCAAACTAGAACTAAAAATACAATGAATATAGAGGATTAGGTTTTGAGATGATAGAGGATGTGCACCATACAGAGATGAGTAACAGTTGGTACGCGGACATGAGCTCGGTGGGGAAACAGAGGGTAAATGGGATTTGTTATATTTGCTCCTTAGTACCCCACAGGTCGGGAGTCCCCAATGTGCTAATACCCAAGAGGTTCCACTCCTGGATGCTCAATGTCTTGTTCGTCTAGCACTATGTAGGTTACGAAGCACATTCCAAGTGCACAGCATACACATTGTGACGATGGACTGAGATGAACAGCAGAGTGCCTGCAATGCCAGAAGCCTCCAGTGCCTACAAAGACCATACATGCAGTTGCAAGGAGTAAAGTTTATGGCCAATCGGTGGGAAGACACTGTCATGAGTTGTATGGCAGGAGGACTTATAGGAGATAGAAAATAAGTGATCCACAGGCTCAATGAAGCATGTCAAGACTACTGGGGGAAGCACGTGGCAAATCTGGCATGGATAGAAGCAAAAGAAAGGCCAGCGAAGGTGCAGAAACAAGAATATCAACTGTGCTTCTATAATGCAGGATATGTTCCTGGTGGGACGAACGACAAGTGCAATGTGACAATAAACATTCCTGACCTCAAGAAAGGAACAGCAGCAGTGATGGATATGTATTTGGTCTGTGGCCAGCAGGTGTTTCTGCAGCTCCCACTATCATGGAGGGGCATATGCTCACTGCCCATGCTGCACTCGGCTCTTCTAATGGTCCCTGAAGAACATCTAATCATGAGACCAGGGGGCTTAGTTACCCCACACCACCAACAGGGCCTACCACCTCTGCATCGCCCCTACATCCCCCTGTCTTCTGGATCCTGCTGGCAAAAAAGGAAAACATACTTTAGAAATGGAAAAAGAGATCTAACTATTGGTCAAAATCTCAGCTCAATTGCTTTATGAAATACCTGATCAATAAAGACTGTATAATTAAGAGGAGGCATGTTTTGCTTCTCTGCTAGTGCCAGGAATACAAGCAGCAGCCAATGCCAAATGGCTGCAATTAGTTAGGTGGGAAGTGAGACAACTGGCAAATGACACAGAACAAGGATTTAAGGCGATCAAGGTTGAACTGAGAGCCATCCGGTTGATGACAGTGCAGAACGGGTATGTGCTTGATCTGCTTACAGCAATGGAAGGGTGCGTTTGTAAAAAATTGGAGAAGCTTGCTGTACTTACATCCCCCAAACAACACTTTGAATGAGTCTCTCACACAAATAATAAAGGTCCTGCACACCCTCAGAGAACATATGCATACGGATGCAGAGATTTATAAGAGCAACTGGTTTGATGACATCTTCTCGTGGGCACCATCATGGATGGGGTCAGTTGTTAAGATACTAGTGACGGTGGTGGTGTTTGTGCTGGTGATCTTCTGCACGTGCCAGTTGGGACTTCAATGTTGACCGTGAGCTATGCCAAATAGTGCAATGATGACAGTTTCAATTGGGGTAAGCAGTGCACTTTGCGGTACAAAAGATGGGCAGGTACAAACGGATCATCACACGAATATGCACCACATGGTGAAAATAGAGAAAAGAATTGAGTCCCCTGGAACAGTTACTACTGCCCCACCATATCTTGAAAATTATGCGGAACACTGGGTTTACATAGAAGGAGATGGCGGCTGTATATATCTTACTTGCCCACCAGTACATTACGCCCAAATAGGTAAATGTTTGTGCTCAGTATGGAGAGTGTGGGTGCACAAAAAAGGAACATGAGATATGAAGAGGCTGAGAGGATTGCAAGGGAGTTGGTTAATATACAAATAATGAAAGGGGGAATGTTGGTAAGCAGGGGAGGAAGTTCCAGGCCCCTCAGCACTTAAGGATGATACAATTGTATAAGGAGGCGCTGTAGGGGAGCCAGGAGAACAGAGAGGGGTCCCCCATAGGAGTTAGATTATGATGGAAATGTAATGAATCCTGGTATGAGTACCATGTGTGTAGTGAGACTTCATTTTAGAGGGTAGTTGCCATCTTGGAATTGAGGCCTACTGTTGGAGCTATGTCAGTATGTTTATTCCCCTTCCCGAGAATTAGAAGGGTGTGCATGCATTTTCTTCCCACAGCCCTGGCAGCCCTGCAGAAGGTTACTTCATTGGAAATACACAGTTCTCCATTGTGTCTTATCATTAGTACATATAACCCAGAAGGAATGTGCCCTGCTAGGCCAAGAGAGGGCCAGAGATTATCTTTGAAGAGCGATCCCACGAGAAGGGCAGTAGTTGTTTTAGGCCTTCTCCAGTCCAGACCTCTAAGTTATAGCGGCACAAGACCCCCAAAGCCCCAGACACAAACCTCCATGCACGCCGACCAGTCAAAGATCTCTGGCCATAAAACTGTACATTGGCTGATTGGTCAGGAATATCAGAGAGCGGTGACGGGCTGCCCCCACCATGGTTCATGTGATTTGTGCTACGAGGTGCCAGGGGAGAAGTTAACAAATTTAAACTGCCGGTGAGAAAGTTGCAGAGGGGCCGGCGTGTCTGAGATTGGAGCTGGGGTTCACGTAGCTCTAGGAAGCTATCATGACCTTCAATGTTTCCGCCTTGCTCATGTCCTTGGTACCAGGTGCACTGTAGAAGCTATGAAATAATGAATTGTGTAACTAAATTGCCCATTTGGACCCTTGTACCTAATGATGAAAGATGAAGAACCACATGTAGAAGAAGATGGACAGAAGATGCTGCGACCAATCACCTGGCATCCGGTATAGAGTAGTCTATTGTGTATAGGGTCACACGAACCAGCTACCTGGACCTACGTGAGTAACATCACTTGTGATGCTGTGTACCTTTATAACCCATTTCTAATGCTGTTTTTGCCAGAGCGCTTTGTGGCAGCAGAGTTCTTTGCTGGCACGCATTTGTATTTTTATGAGAATAAACGTTGTTCTTCTGGCAAGAGGTGTGCTGGGCCTTTTACCCTAGTGGGTTGAATATTTTCTGGTATGAGCGTTGAGGGGTTACTCTACACAAACATCAATAGTGCTTGAACAAGCCTTAGTTTAGATGCCTTCCTTTTGTATATATCTCCAATTGTTAGTTTGATACACGGCTATTGGAGGTCCTTGGAAATTGGCAGTTAAAATGGTAATAGTGCTGTGAGGGGAATCCAAAAGTTGGCATTTATTATAGGATTTGCAAGCAGCAATATCTGTGCTGGTGCGAGAGGTCATAAATTCCTTATTTTTGTTTGAATAAACACATATCAACTTACATTGAGTGCATCTTCTGTTTCCTTACAATGGCAATTTGGCAGAGCTACTGACAATTGAGCCAGTGGTTCAAACATAGGTCCTGGACTGGAGAGAGCTGTTCTTGGACTGAGAAGACTTTCCATTGACTGTTGGAAGGTGCTCATGCAGTCTCAATCCTAATCTTCATCTACAATTCCATCAGTCTAACTGTGTCCTCCTTCTAGAGGACAACTCCAGTTTATTTAATTCACGCCGATCCTTAAATAATGAACCTCTATGAATTTCAATCTCTAAGTGAAGAGAGAGTGCTCCAATTATCAGCTCATAGATTAGATTTTTCTAATCGAATATGAAGGTAAACATCACCACCCTAAGTCCCTTACCATCTCCCCTTCCCCTAAAAAAGTTGCATTAAAATCACTAATTTTCCCTGAAAGACCCACTACAATATGCCAAGGAACTGCAAATAAGGTATCACAGCGGAATAAAGGAGCAGAAATGATAGAAGCCACCTTCACAACTCATTCAGATCAGTCAACTAAAGACCCTGGTGGAAGCCCATATCCACATCTCCAAACACCAAAACAAAATGTGCTTACAATTACCTCCTAAAGTACCCACACAAGCCAGGCCACTATGACTAGATCACTGTACCCTGATAGAAGCAGCGCAGAGACGACCAAGATACACTCCTAAACCAACAGCCTTGCTCTCGGCTACTCCATCAACCAGTTCAGCTGCTGCAAGGCCACAGCAACAAGACTCACCTTTTGCAACCCAATCTTCATAATGACAATTTGAAACAGCCATAACCACCTCCTTGAGAGCACCAGGAAGATGAGCCCGCCTCTGAGAAGAATCTACTTGTCTCTCCGAAAATGAAAGCCTTGACCTGGTGTCCTGGTAAGCCAATGAAAGCATCAACAAACATCCCACCCATACTTCTGCCACCGACAATAACCACAATGAAATGGTTGGCACTAGATGTCTCTTGAACAATGCTCATTCAATCAACAAACACACTCTGGCATATTTGATCTCCTTCCCAAGAGCCACATAACTATACTTTTCAACATGAAAACCTGAATCTTTGATTATCAGTCACAAGGTATTCACAAAAAAGTCCCATCAAATTGCAAGACCAAATGCACAAGAGAAATGTTGCCTTTAGGAGAGGAGGAATAACACTAATCATGTGAGATTTATTCAAAGTTTCTATGCCCTCTTTTGACAACTTCCAGTAATGTTAATGACTCATCTTCATTTGATACATCTGCCACACCTGTTCACTTAGCTTCCTGCCCATTTACAGGCAACCATCCTAAAACCTAACCTTCACTGAGAAACTCAGCGTTGCTCTCATACACCTATCAATGGATCCCCAATATATCACAATAGCCGGAGGCTTCCACATCTGGCTAGGACAAGAAGACAATCATGCCACCAGGTTCCTGACAGCAAACCTTGCAGAATGACTTCTGAAACAAATGGATAATGATTTCATCCACATAGCTGCTCACACACAAGATGGCGTTTTTTGTCACTAAAACAGTGTCCCTATTTGGCATTCATTTCATCTTCCTTGGGGATATCACTTATTTTACAGAGGTACCTCCTCTTGCATAATCATCCAACTGACCCACCCCACTGCCCGGACCAGGGAAGACATACAAATTAACACCTTAATGAAGATACTAAAAGTAAACATGCCGATCATTACAATGGATCCACAAAATAAAACATTGGATAAGCAACTTCACAACATTCATGACTTGATACACTGCAACGTGGACAGAATTGCACTGAAAAAATCCATTCAAACTCTCATAGAAGAAGAAACTTGCGAAATGATTCACTCCCAATACAAACTGCATGGCAAAATAAGAACAGAAATTGGAGAAATTATGAAGGAAAAACACAACACAACCAGACAAACTTGCCCTCCATCAGCAACTACGTTTCTACTGATCAGAAATGTCCAAAGCCAAGAAATTGTACTACTCCCTTCACATAGAATCAGCCAAACACAGATACATATTAATGCTTAAAATCATCCAAAAATACAAAGTCCTGGCAGCCTGTAACACAATCCCATCAGGACTCGAGCTCTGCAACCAGATTGCTTTGCGCTTCAACAAAAAGATCTTGAATATCCTAGAGCATATGGATAGTTAAGGGCCACCACCATCCCATCTAACTAAGGAAACAACACCTTCTGCACCAACCACCCCCACTCTAACATCATTCTGCTTAATTAAGCAATAATCCAAGCTGCACCGGCATTACCAAGTCAAGTAATGCCCTGGGGCTCATAGTTAACAAAGGCTTATTGCTATTAGTACCCCGGCATGCAAGACCGGGGTACTAAGAGCATTGTTTTTCTATTCTGAAATGCTCTGGCGTAAAATGTCAATAAATGGCCACCAGGGAAGGGAAAACAGAGTCTGTTTTCCCGTTCCATGTTGGCCATTCATACTGAATGGAAAAAGGTAAATCAATAAAATAAAAACAGCCTCTATCTTGGATTCCCAAAATAAATCAAGGGAAAACTACAGAGAGTCCAAAATGAAGCGGCTAGACTACTCAGGATTAAAAGGGCCAGACACACTAACCCAGAGTTGCACACTCTCCACTGGCTCCCTGGCAATAAAAAATATATTTCCTAACCCTCTGCATCACCCACCATTCTCACCATAGAAAGGGAACAGCTTCCTTCACAAGGACATTCTAGTGCTACATGCTACACCCCACTGAGGACCCTATGGTTCAGTAAAACTGCTCTAGTATTAGTTCCTAACTTCAGCAGAAAAAGAAAGGGAGAATCTCCATTCAGGATACTGGGTCCTAAGCTACTCTTCATGGAATAGGACCATCTGACATTTTGGAAACGCTCAAGACATGGCTCATCAACTAACTGAATTGATTGTGGGACAGCAACTGACCAATGATAACAGAATGAGAACACACCTGATTCATGTGCTTCACCTTCTACAGATATCTGGATCTAAAACCATCAATCAATGAGATTCTTTGAGGGAGTCAGGTCAGTTATACCTCACACTTTGGGTACCACAACTTGCATACCTTTTCGACTAGAAATTCACTACCTTTATTCCTCACTTCCCTCAGATAAATGGGAACTATAATTGGCACATCTACTCTGTGTCAGAGGATGTTTTTGGGCCCTGATTTCAATTCATCTTTTCCACTATGTTCTTCCCTGACTAACACCTCACTGCTAGATCTACAATCTTGCATCACACTCATTCCACATCCGATGGCCCACAAGGTCTAGCATTCTAAACACAGATTCCAACCCTGTCTGGCTGCTGTCAACAACCCCACCACACCCATCACACCCATTGTAGCTTTGTGAACCAGACGGCCTCCCCCACAGATAACACGCCCCAGCTTCTCTTCTCCACACCCCCTGAAAATAGAATATCCATATTCCATACAGGCAATAGGTGCTTCCGACCTGCACTCATCAACACCACAGGTTTCTGCATCTGCTTTTCCTTCCATCACACTAACAGTCCCCACACCCTTTGTTTTACATAGCCACACTCTGAGAGGCCAACAGTATTGGCAGAAGGGCACTCTACAAGACCACTTTACCTTGCCTTACCTTTCTTTACATAAATATGAAAGGTCCACATGAGAAGGTGCATTTAGGAACTTGGTCAGAGAGAAGTATATCTATTAGGTACCTCACATCTGCTCCTGGCATGTACAATTAATATGGTTTGTTTGTTTGGACTCAATATCACATACCCAATAGGAATATAGTCTGTCTGACCTGTTTAGAGGAAGTTCTCATTTCTTTAATAACGCTGCATTCTGGTTAATTTTGCTAATTTTACACACCACCAAATCTGATTTTTAAGGTACATTCCTCATTGGTATACTTCGCTGATAGCAAGGAGTTAATTATGGCCCGTTAAATGTTATCATGAAGATTTTTAGAAGGTGTTTATGTTATGTTGTGTTACGCAATTCATCTTTTAATGTGCATTTTGAAATTCATGGAATTGCAATTTTAGGGTGTTCTGCATCATCAGCTACTTGTGGACCTCTAAAATGTAATCTTACATTGTTCCATGTGCTGTTTAGGTTATGTTGTTTTACATTATTTCGTTTTTAATGGACATTTAGAACTTCATTGAATCGTACTTTGATGGTGTCAACCCACATCATTATACATTTATGATAGTGATGACTACTTTTCAAATGTCATTGTTTAGTGTTGTATGGACTATTTGTGTTTCCTACATTATGTCACTCTGCTTTTGCAGTAAACATTATTTATGAGATCTATAATAATCTTATTTCTGTATCTTGCTTGTGATGGCTATACCATGCATATGAGTGACTCCTAACACTGGCCTTTACAGACAGCCGTTCACACACACACACACACACACCTTGCTCTCACTCTCTCTTTCTCTCTATCTGTTCTCCCCATCAGATTGGTACATTGCAAACAGTGTGCAATAAGGATCTAGGAATTGTCAAATGAGTGAAGGGGGCAGTCTGGAGACTTCTCCCATCACCATAAGGAAAATGCTAAGGGGTTACGGAAGGCTTAAACAGTTGATACAGAGAAAGGTCTGCCTGTGATATTAAGTTCCCGGGTTCTCATTCCACTGTCAACTTGCTCCCAATAATCCACACCAACCAAAATAAGGGAGCAAACCATGGTGTACAAAGAAACTAGCTTTATTATTACATCCAGCCAATAGAAGGTCCACAGGCATTTACAAGTTCTTCCTGGAAGCCCAGAAATTACAAACTAAACACATTACACCGTCAAAGTCATAAAAAGCAATATCTACAAGCTGCCATTGGCTGTTAAAATAAGGTCACATACACTGTTATACATAGTTCTTCTAATTGGATAATCATTATCTTTCAGTCCGCCCAGAGTCCCTCCAACTATGTGGGACATCATGTCCCGGACATCATCGGACTGCATTCTAATTGGTTGGCACCACAACATGCTGACATTGTTTAAATACCGATCCCTGTTACTCAAGTGGCCTTGGGTGTTACACTTATCCACAACAGTGCAATTAGCTTCTGGTGGGAAAGGAGAGATAGAAATGTTGCCTTGGCCAAAGAATTATCAAACGTGCCCCATTTCATCATTTCATGCTGCGTCCCAATATCCCAGATAGTTTCCACAACCTTGGACAGCTCATACTGTATTCACTTTGACACATACTGCTGCTTGCAGGTATTTGATCGAATTGGGTTATGACATATTTAGCTTATTCATTTTAGTGTGATGACAGTGTATGAGACCTTTTGCCATCAATGTATTCAACCTGTTAATGTGCTCTTTGTACGTGCGTTGAACTGCTTTCACCACTGGAGGTGATGTGGTTGTATCTTGCTAGTGTTCTATTGGCAACATTACTACGTGCACCTGGTGATAAAAAAACTTGTATATTTCTGTCTGCTAGCAACACACCTAACTCAATGGTTGCTTATCTATGCTGGAGGTATGGGAAAGGCCTAATCGCACAGTTTCAGCTATCCTCCCTTTTCTCTCAATTTTGACACTTTCAGTTGTATGTACACCATAATGAACCAACAAAGATCCCTATTAAGCTATTTAAACTGCAATGCTATGCTTTTTAACCATGTGCTGTGCGGTGCTTGCAAAGGGAAAAATGTTGTGCTTCACTTGTCATTTATAATGTTGCTTCCTAAGTATACCCTACCTAACTGTCCATACTGCCATTCACTAAGTTCCCTCTCTGTGTATTCAGCAACCTAACCCTCCCTATAATATAACCAACTAGTTATCTACAGTGTAACAAACTAACGCTATCCTGCTTGTGTTACATTCTACATAGCGGAGGCATACACCAAATTGTACCTTATTCTAGTTTTCTTTTCCTATATGTTTGCTGTTGCTAGGGAACAGGCGGGGACATGGCCTGTGCCTCACTGGTCTTATCTCTACTATCACATCATCTTCCTTAATAAGTTGGTTGGCAGGCTGAGAACACTTCAGAATTCTGTCTAACCTGAACAGGTGTACATGCTGGGACTTTTGTCCATCTGGACTACACCTGTCAGGTAAAACTGTTAACGTTTCTCAGGCAATTGCCAAGTGATGGGGTAGCGGCCCAACTCTCTTGTTGTTTCTCCACAAAGAATACCCCAGTTCCTCCAAAAAGCCTCAAACCCCCTCACACTGCCACAGACTCAAAATTAAATTAAATTCCCAGCCTCCCCCACCAGCCCCTATTTCGGGTGTTTAGAATGATGCTAACACCCTATGGGGTTCTGCACAAGGAGGTTGATAAAATGATGAGCATGAAAAATAAAAGATGGAGAGTGGATTCCTTGAATTGCCACACATAGCTGGGTGTACCATTCATTGGACTAAGATTGGTGCCCTTACTTTTTCACTTAAGGGGTTTCCAGTAGTAGCCACGGGGAGCACACAGACTTCTGTTATTTGCTGGAGGGAAGAAGCAGAGGGTTACATGCCCTCCATTTTCTTCTTTCTCTTTCTCCACCCTTTCCAGTCACACATACACTCAAACTACAAATGCCTCATTTGCCTCCAGCCATGCAGCAAAGGTTACCTGATTCAATGTGCTATTGGTAAGGAGAAAAATTGGGAGGTCAATTTGCACTAATAAAGTGAGAATATCTCACTACTGAATTGCAATGAAAATGAAGCCATTCAGTTCTGCATGCTGAAGTGAAAAAGGAAAGAAGTAAGGTGAGGAGCCGGGGAGGCGCTCACAGAAAGAGTGGTTGGAATAACATACTACTATGTAGGTTACTTGGCTTAGTTATGTTATGTTCATTGTCTATTTGATATATACAGTTAAGGAGTGCTTAGCCTTCTCTGGAAGTTGGTGTATTTCAACCCTGCCTGGAGTACACAGACTTTAGACTGTAGAGGGAAAAAAACTGGGTGTACATTAGAGGAAGAATAGAGAGCGTGCAGTTGCCACATACAAGAGTAAAGGAGTGTGCAGATGGGGACGTAATATTTTGTGGTGGCTTAAGTGAAAGTTATGCTATGTTATGCAATATTACATTATGTTATGTTATGCTAGGAAATGTTTTATATTGAGTTACATACAACCACAATGCTATTACAGTACAAGTACCTTTTACGAGAAAAGGTTCCTTGTGTGCCTCTGCCCAGGGTAACAAGACAGTAGTCTGTGGAGGAAGGAAAAAGGCAAACAGGGTAAAAAGTGGGGTCAGGAGAAGCAGGAATAGGAAAGGGATGCACAAAGCTAACACACTGGGCAGATACAAATCGGCTGAGGGAATATACGTGTCTATGTGTGGTTGTGTGTGCATTTGTGTAATGGAAGGCAATGAATCAGGCAGAAAGATGATCTAGAAAGATGGAAAATAATACTAGAATTGGTGCACGCATGATTGTGTGACGGCCAAGAACATGTGCTCAGGGGGCACGTGTAGTATAAAGGCCACAATTGTTGGATAGCATTTTATAGTCACCCACTGAAAATACCTGGTATGTAATCTGGGAATTGCAAGCGAAGATTAGGGATTGAAAGAGGCATGGGCAGGCAATGTAAAAAGGTGAATGCACTGGACCACAGTGGAAGAAAAAGAATAGAGAAGAAGGAAGGATTATAGACACAAAGAGCCATATGTGCATGGCCTCTCCATGACTTCAAATTCATTGATGCAAAAACTGGGAGATGTGGAACTGATGAGATGGCTAACTCTAACCACTGTGCACACTCAACTCCGCTGCCGTAGGCTGAATGATTGATGTAAACGAGTATGCCAAATATACATGATGCTATACTAACAGACGTCCAAATCCAGAGTGCACTTTAGACATGAAACCCATGACAATTCTTAAAGAAGTTATGCAATATATAGAAGACATCCTAACACACGCTGGTATGTAAACCTTGTGGGATGTTTCAACCCACTGGTCCAGGCCCTGCAACATTACTGTGCATTGGTGGCAGCAGAAGCATCAGAAATGGCCTCTGGAAAGCATGCTGCTCGCTAAAAATCACCCAAAATTGTGCAGTAAAAATCTGAAAAATAGGCTGCCATCCACTTTTGCCTATCTCAGTGAACACAGGAGACCACTGCCAAAACGCACCATTGGGCTACCCACACCGTAGCCTGAAACCACTTGAAAAAAAGCAATGCTAATTGCCAAAAGAAACACAGAGCTGTCTAGAAATCCGTTTTCTTGGTTATCAAGTTTGAAAACAAATCATGGCTCACAAACCACCTAAAAGATCCAACTTCCTTTTTGGGTCTTCCACATTATTCTACTGCAAGAATCCACATAAATACAATGTCAGCAGGAATCATATGTTATCAGAGCAAAATCCACTTTTAAAGATTCTTGATGGAAAGAAATCTGTCAAAAATGGGTGTACTACCATTACTCGCCTCCGACAGAGGCTGGCGATCTCTAAATCTGACAGGAGAAACTTGTGTTTTCAAAGCTAAATATGCCAAAGAAGGGATTTCCATCAAATGCATATAGGGTGCCACACATTGATTTTCATATTGAAAAAGACTGGAATTAAAGATATGTTTGCTAATTTTAAATGTATAAATGTATTTTTTCACAAGGAACTATGTTACAATTGACCATAAGGCAACCTAATTCAGCTAAAACTTCCAAGAGGCTTTCTTCCCCTGAGAACC
Source organism: Ambystoma mexicanum (assembly GCF_040938575.1). Classification (NCBI taxonomy): domain Eukaryota; kingdom Metazoa; phylum Chordata; class Amphibia; order Caudata; family Ambystomatidae; genus Ambystoma; species Ambystoma mexicanum. Next base: position 83,906,420 of record NC_090941.1, read on the forward strand.
TCCCACCTTGTTCATTCCCACCAAAAGGAGAGGATTTCGCATTGGCATGTTAATCAGAAGGAGAGGAGATTTCCTCTGCTGCCCTGAGCAAGAAACAATGGGTTCCTTTAACTGAATAGAAATGCTAATTTGGGTGTGACTGACAACAACTACTCTGGCAGGAAGACACTTTCAACCCCAAAATCATCCATCCTTATTTCCCCAATTCCCTGAGTCCAGACCACCTAATCCGGGAGACGGGAGGCCAAGGGTGGAGGGGTACACAAATCCTCCCAACCCGGGGTATTACCAGAAAAGGGATATCTACCCTTCCCGGGATCAGCCCAGGGGAGAAAACAGAACCCTGTATCAGCCTGAGCGGGTTTCACAGCTAGAGCGCCAGGTCCAAAATATGGCACAAAATATGGCACAGGATCTGTGTCGCATGCTGAGAGCTCAGTAGAACCCTCAGATGAGCATGTCGGCCCAGAACGCCCCAAACTCTCGACCTGGTGCTCCAGAACAATGACGGGGGAAGCACCTCGACAAACCACCGGTTCCCAGGGAGGAGGCACAAGGGGAAGGGGGTGTAAAGCCTTGGAGGAAGCTTCCTTCCCCACTTGCAAAAAGCCCCTGGAAACCCAGGAACCAGAACAAAAATCTCCTGGCCCTGAAAGTCTGTCACCCAAGAAGCAGAGGGGGGGTAGGAGAAACAAAGGATCCAAACAGACCCATTTTGTGGAGGAGGTACAGATCTTCCAACTTGAAGGAGAGGTGTCCTCAGAGGATTCTGGGAAAAGGATCTTCAACTTCAGAGATGGGGGAACTCCTCCCAAGGAAAAATGGGTCCCACAGGATTCAAATCCGGACTGGGTAGATGTGGGGACTGGGCTAGCGCCGCCCATCATCCAACCCCAGAACCAATAACATGAAAATCCCCTGGTTCAAACCCATCCTGGTGACTGCCTCCAGAAAGGGAGTGGGGACCAGGGGAACTCAAAACTTCTCCCATCTCTAGTTGCCACCTTTTCTTTTCAGGTTCCCTAGGCTCCCACAGAATTCTACCCAAATCTCTTCTCTTTCAATGTCCAAAACTAAAACACTCATCCACCAGTTGTCAAAAAATGTACATTATCTGTGCCCCCTTGCGGAGAAGGAGTAAAGATACTATGCCCTAGTACAAATACAGTGGCAGGGTGCAATTCTGGCACTGGTGGACACTGGATCCCAAGCTACCATTCTGTCCAAAAAGGACTTTGATAAACTGAATTCAGGAAGGGGGGAGAATTATCAAATTCCTCTCACCTCTCTTCCTGGACAACTTCAGAACTTTGACAGGACGGAAACTCCCATGCAGGGGACTGCGGATTTGGACATTAAAATTGGCCGACACAAGGTGAAGCACCCGTCATAGTTGTGACTCCAGAGGGCACCCCTTGTTTACTGGGGAATGACCTCCTGAGAAGTTTGTCACCCCTAATAGACTGTGTAAACAAGGTCCTATGGACCCAGACTAGCCGACCAATAAAATTGAAACAGAGTGTCAACCATGTTAGTTTAAACGGCACATGCCACATGGTTGAACAAAAATCCTACCAAGTAGAATTTCACTTCCAGAACAACCAAATTCCAGACGTGACAGTAAAAGCAGTAGGACAACAGACTGGTGATGGGGGTCCTCCCTATTTCTGAAAATCAACCTTCCTTCCAGTTTAAGGTGGCATTCCACACTGGAAGGAAACACTTTGAAATTCTTTACCAATCCACAATCAGACATTTCCACTCCTATAGTCCAGAAAGATGAGAAATCAGCTCAGAGCCTGGCTGATATTCAGCAAATTGGGGAGCAGTTGTTCATCCCTGTTCAGTTAAATGAAGGGAAGGACTCTGTTCTCGCCCAAGTGTGTGTGAACAACGGTAAGAGCTTCATCAGCAAAGCCATGTTCAGCCAACTCCCAAAAGATCCAGCCATTCCCACATTTAGACTGAAAGACAAATGGGAAATGGATCTGGAAACACCCAATTCCAAACATCTCCTGCCAAGCAGGTGTATGCTCAAAATCTCCATAGTCAACAAGAGCATAGTCCATAATTGTTGGGTTGTGCGAGATGTCACTGCCGCCTTTTACTTAGGCGGTGACATTCTCAATCGCTTTGCCATTAGTTTGGACCTAATAAACTTCAAAGCTTGGTCCTGATTAGCGGATAGTCCCATGGGCTTTGATGATCCAGAGAAAGCATTTAGGTCAGCTCAACTGCTGCCTTATGTAGTCGAAATTCAGATTGGAGAGGAAGTCACCATCCCAGAAAGGACCCGACAATTCTCCCTGGAAGTGAAAGTTAAAAGAGGACAGAAATTGAAAAACCCTGATGCTTATATTCATCTAAATGCTTCTCTCCAACAGCAAGGGTTGGGGGTAAACCCAACACCATTAGTCAATATAGAACATGACACCATTCCAATAGAGGTGGATAACAGCGACTTAAAGACTATCACTCTAGCCGCAGGCACCATTATTGGAATGGCGGTTGATGACTGACATTTTTCCATTGATTTAGGCAATGAACTGTTAGGACCAATCCCCAAGGACTGTTTTGACAGTGACAGTGATGACAACACAACACCACACAGGATATTTACCCGGCATGGGGGGAACTTCCTGGTGGACACTTCCTGCCCTTATGGTAAGGAAGATGTGACCTGTGATTTCAGGAGGGATGAGGTGATTTTCCAGGTCCATGAGGGCTGCCTTTCCCACCTGAAGCCACCAGTCCAAATCAGCACTTTGACCAGGGACTTCACCACCCAGCTGGAGGATGCTGCTGAGATAGCAAAACCGGAAGTCTTTCCAGGCTTCAGGCAGATGGTTGAAGAGAGAGTCAACCTAGCTGATGCCTGTGAGACTCTTGAGCAGAAGCAAAAGTTGAAACAAGTTTTCTTGGATTTTCAAAATCTCTTTGTGGTGGACTGATATGACTGTGGTCGCAGCGACATCCACACAACAACAATTCCCACAGACCCTGGCATGACTCCAATGTTTGTGAAGCAATATCGCTTGCCTCTCGCATCAATGGAGTCCCTTACTGAAATAATTAAGAACCTTGAGTCCCGTGGGATAATCCGTCCCGTCCACAGCACCTTCAATAATCCAGTGCTGGGGATATTGAAGCCAAATGGCCAGTGGAGACTCTGCGCCGACCTTAGGGAGCTCAACAAACAGGTCCATACTTCCCGATGGCCACTTCCCTACATTGACCAAGGGCTGGCCCAGATCCAGGGGTCACAGGTATTCACTGCAATAGACCTAACCAATGGATACTGGACTGTACCTGTCAGTAGGGAGGACCAATACAAGCTGGCTTTTACCTTTGGGGGCCAGCAGTACACATGGACCCGGACTCCCTTCAGATACATCAACTCCGGCAATGAATTCAACTTTTTTCTACACAAGACCATGCCCGACCTGGGTGAAAGGGGTAACCTGGCTTATGTAGATGATGTCCTCATCAAAAGCTCAACTGTGCAGGAACATATAGCGGAGATGCGTTATGTTCTGACACAGTTGAGGGCCGCCGGAGCAAAACTTTCCTTTCAAAAGGCACAGTGGTGTAGAACCCGTGTAAATTTCTTGGGGCATGAGATTACTGCTCAGGGTCTCTGTACCCAGGAAAAGAAAGTGGAGGCACTCCAGAAATTGAAAGACCCCACAACTCTGTGGGAACTAAGGAGCCTCCTTGGACTGACTATAGTAAGAAGTTAATTGAAGGCTACACAGAGATCACCAGACCCCTGATTCATCTTTTGAAGGGGGGGTCAAGTGGGAATGGGGTCCAGAACAAGCCGGGGCAGTAAGACAACTCAAAAGAAGTCTCTCACAAGCGCCTTGCCTAGCTTAGCCTGTCAGAAACAAGGAGTACTTCTTGAAGACAGGGTTCTCTAATACATGCTTGACTGCAGTATTATACCAAAAGCATGACAAAGTCAATGAAGTAATCTCCTATGTGAGTAAAACTTTATCCTCTGTGGAGGAAAAATTCAACGATTGTGAGAAGGCACTCGTGGCAACAGTGAGGGCATTTAAGAATTACCGCCCGTTTATCCAGGGGGAACACATCATAGTGGAGACTCCACAATTCCCAAATTACTTCCTGGATTCTGTCAATGCAAGGCTTTCCTGTGGAGGTCAGATATGGCCAAAACAAGAAGAGTCCCCTCGCGCAAGGTCTGGCTGACTTGCATGATTGTGCCAGAGAAAACTGTCTCAAGAACGAAAGTCTAAAAATCAAGGACAACATGGAGGCATACCTTAATTCCCCACACAAAGTCTTTGAAGAAGACAAGTGTGAGGGAATTCCCACTGTCTATGTGGACGGATGCTCTTACCATGTTTACAACAATGGGGAAAAAGAACTTTTGGCCTGCGTAGGGAATGCATGGGTGAATGAGTCCCCAGAACCCTCCGCTGGGTACAAGATTGGTCCCCGAAGTATTCAAGTGGCAGTGCTGATGGCTGTGCGTCAAGCCATCCTCACTGCTGTCCAACATCAACTCCACGAACTGGTCATAATCAAAGATTCAGATTATGTACGGAACGGGTTCGTGGAGCACCTGGTTAATTGGAAAACCAGAGGCATGCTATGTGCTAATAACAAACCCTTGAAACATGGGAAATTAAATCAATATATTGATGATCTGGCCACCTCGAATGGAATGACCATCTACTGGAAAAAGATCAAGGGTCATTCCAAAGTAGAGGGACCAGACAAAACTGGAAATGACTTAGCTGATCAGTTGGCCAAAACCGGGGCCATCCAAGGGGATCTAATTGCGATGGAGTCCCTGTTGGGGGAAATCCAGGTCACTGCTATCACTAGGTCCCAGACAAATGCTCACAATGACCTCTCAACTGCACAATGGAGAGAGGAGACCCCAGATGCTGATTTGATTACGGCTAAAAAAGGGGATCCAATAATTGGTAAGTTTTATCAACACATTGAGGACCCTGAGAACGTTCCCCTGATGGATACCGATTACATTGGGAAAGAGGACCTCAGAGTGTTGATGAAATGTCCAAAAATGTTCCGAATCCAAGACTGTTTGTTGGTGAGGAAATCTCTAGCTGGCCATGATCAGTGGGTGGTTCCTACCTCATTCCGAAGCCTGATGTTAAGTCACGCCCATGATGCGACAACAGTCGGTCATAGGGGGTTTCATACAACACTTGAAATCTTAAGAGAGGTTGCATACTGGCCACACATGTGGCAGGACTTCGACCAATACTTGAAGGGGTGTCTTGTGTGTACACAATTTCAGCCAACATCCCTCACACACCGTGCGCCTCCCCAAAAGAGGGGAATGACACTGCCATGGTCAGATTTGCAAGTAGATTTCATCGGGCCCGTGATTCTCTCCTCTAGGGGGAACAAGTACATGTTGGCTGTGACATACTTGTTTACTAAATGGGTGGAATGTCTCCCGGCCCCAAACTGCAAGGCAGAAACAGCAGCTGCCCTGATGATCAACCACATCTTTTCACGTTTTGGACTACCCCAAAGGATTGAGTCAGACAGAGGTAGCTATTTCACCAACGAAGTAATGAAAAAGATGTGAGAGATACTTGGGGTTAAAAGGTAGCTACACATTGCTTACCGGCTAGCCTCTAGTGGTGCAGTAGAGAGATATAATAGAACAATTGTGAGCATATTAAAAAATGTTTGTGGCAGATTCTGGGCCAAGTTAGGATATTCAATTACCTCTTATCCTAATGGCCATCAGATCTACCCCTTCATCTGCAACTAAAATGTCACTGTTTGAGCTGATGACTGGACACAGGATGGTGCTTCCCCAACATCTGCTTGACAGAACCCAAGAGCAGACATTGATCAATGCCTCCACAAATCATGAGTATGTTCAAAATCTAAGAAAACACCTTCAACATGCTTTTGCCTATGCTCAGCGAAATCTATAGAGATCTGCAGGCAGCATGAAGACCCACTATGACTTAAAGACTACCAGAAAGTAATACAATGTAGGAGACACAGTCTACTTATACAATTTCCAAAGGAACCAGGCCAAACAGCGAACATTTCTGCCTACCTGCACGGGTCCTTTAGAAATTGAAGACAAGATCTCACCAGTCGCCTACAAAATTTGCATCCCCAAAGGCCGTTTGGCAGAAGGGGAATATAAGTGGGTCCACATTAATCAACTAAAGTGTTGCCATCCTAGGCACACTCTGCAGCAACTGGAGGAGTCTTTTGGAACCCCAGAGGGGGCCACTCCAGATCCATAAAATTCCAACTTTAAAATATTCCATACATAGTCTATAAAATATAATAATAAAAGGTGTCCTGATTATCAAAATGTATGTGTCCGCCCCACTACATTAATAGTGGTGGGGAAATGTCTACAAATATGTTTTTGCTTTGTCATCCTAGGAGAGAGATAAACCATGGAGACAGAAACCAAGGAGGATTACCTAGGGACCGGGAGGAAAAATCTGAGGGGTCCGGAGTATCGCTCAATACTCACATCAGGACTGGTGAGGAGAACCGATCGATCCACCCCTGATGGAGGAAAAGATGCTGAACTTTGCCATTTGTGGAATCAGAAGAGATGAGGCGCACATCCCAGTCTTGCGAGTTTCCATTGATGGACGATCAATGCCAATCACAAGAGGGGGGCTTGTGGGATTTTTCAACCCACTGGTCCAGGCCCTGCAACATTACTGTGCATTGCTGGCAGCAGAAGCATCAGAAATGGCCACTAGAAAGCATGCTGCTCGCTAAAAATCACCGAAAATTGTGCAGTAAAAATCTGAAAAATAGGCCGCCATCCACTTTTGCCTATCTCAGTGAACACAGGAGACCATGCCAAAACCCACCATTGGGCTACCCACACAGTAGCCTGAAACCACTTGAAAAAAAGCAATGCTGATTGCCAAAAGAAACACAGAGCTGTTTGGAAATCTGTTTTCTTGGTTATCAAGTTTGAAAAAAAATCATTGCTCACAAACCACCTAAAAGATCCAACTTCCTTGTTGGGTGTTCCACATTATTCTACTGCAAGAATCCACATAAATACAATTTCAGCAGGTATCATATGTTATCAGAACAAAATCCACTTTTAAAGATACTTGATGGAAAGAAATCTGTCAAAAATTGGTGCAGTACCGTTACTCACCTCCGACAGACGCTGGTGATCTCTAAATCTGACAGGAGAAACTTGTGTTTTCAAAGCTAAATATGCCGAAGAAGGGATTTCCATCAAATGCATATAGGGTGCCACACATTGATTTTCATGTTGAAAAAGACCGCAATTAAAGATATGTTTGCTTATTTTAAATTTATAAATGTATTTTTTCACAAGGAACTATGTTACAATTGACCATAAAGCAAACTTATTCAGCTAAAACGTCCAAGAGGCTTTCTTCCCCTGAGAACCTCCCACTTTGTTCATTCCCACCAAAAGGAGAGGATTTCGCATTGGCATGTTAATCAGAAGGGGAGGAGATTTCCTCTGCTGCCCTGAACAAGAAACAATGGGTTCCTTGAACTGAATAGGAATGCTAATTCAGGTGTGACTGAAAACAACTACTCTGGCAGGAAGACAAGCCATGTGACCATCTGACTCAGCCCAGCTTTCGAGGCGGGCCAGACTGGAAATGTGGATTGAAGTTGGAGTAAATGTATGTTTTAGAAAAATGCTTGTAGCAAATTGTACTGAACTGACAAAAATATTACACTTATAGGTTTTTTAAAATGAAAAATTCACACACAGTTTAAAACTAATCTGGAATCTGTGCGATGTTCTGAGATTGAATCCCAGAAATTATTCATTTTCCAGCCATTGTGTTTATGTTAGGAACATGGAAAATTACAGGAATATGTCCAGATGGGACCAGATGGGATGTGTATGCATGTATAAAAATTGGTGCAGAACTAACATTGAGAAACCCACCAAAAGTGCAAAAAAGTTGTCATTTATGAACTAAAGCTCGCAGGAAGATTAGGGTAGGACAGCAATGTACCTCAAGCAATCTGTCATGTAATTATGTATTATTAACAAGTTGTGCATCTTGGAAATATGTTTTTTGGGGAAAATAGATTTCTTAAGTAATAGCAAAGGGGAGGGATTTCCTTTGGATCATAAACACAGTCTCACTCTGACACATATGACACACTGCTCCTGTCTCAAATCAGGAGAGGGGAAATTCTCTGACCTATCAGATCCTTAGAGGGTTGGGCATAGACAATCAGCCTCCCCACCCACTTTGGAAAATTGATAAATAGGGACTGTTGAGGACCCACAGACACACATTTTCCACTCATCAACGTATTCCTTGGCGAAGCACCCTGCAGGACGATCCAGACTCTAGACTCTAGAACCAGACCCAGAATCCAGACTCTAGAACTTTGAAGCAGAGAGACCTAATCCAAAAAGCTGAACTCTTTTCAGCTGACCTTCAGAATCTTTTGAAACCTGATTCTAACCCCTAAACTTCCAAGGTGCACCACAAACTCCAACAGCCTGGCTGAGCTGTTTTGCTGTTCTAGCTAGGAACCCCATGCTAGAACCAAGATCCAGACCAGTCCAGCAGAGCTGTAACCCAGAACCCGTCAGTACAGTCCAAGAGGCCACGCAGACCAGTGTGCCTTGCGGAGAGCAGAGTCCAGGTGCCCTGAATCCTGTCCGGTGGCGAGTGAAGTCCAAACCTTTGACCATATCTTTGACGGGCCCATTCCATTCCAAAGCCATAGGAGTGAGTATTTAGTATAGAACTGTCCATAGTCATCTCTTAGTTTAAGGTAATCCCATTCCATCCATTTCAACCTCTCCAGAACTGCATTATAGAATCTTGTGTCAATCCTGAATTCTTTTCATTATATAGTCTGTGATAATTGTAGCGATAATCATCTGTGCGCTGATATTTTCTGAAGAAAGTCAAGTGTCCTGGTGCACAACAATCAGAGTGGAAGGCACCCTGATCTGGTGATTGTCCCGTTGGGTATCTTGTACTTTCATAGCTCCTTATTATAAGTCCATATTGGTCCCAAATCTTTAAAGCGCAATCTTTCATTTTTGAAATCTTGGTTCTTTTCTGAGAAAAATCTACCTTCACATAAACCTCTGTAACTTTTGAACCGTACGTCCTAGAAACTGAATTTAAATGTCCTCATCTTTCAAACAAACCCAAAACGACATTCCAATTCCTTATAGTTTTTCCGCAATCGTGTTTGCCGCACGTGGAAAAGTTACCGCAATTTGCAATTTGCCTCAATTTATTCTATGTAAAACAGCTATTTCTTACTTTCAACTTCTGAATTTTGTTTTTAATCTGATAATCATTCATAAATCATTGCTAGTGTTGACCTGACCCAATACAAAGCAACTCTCCCTAGTTCTGAATCTCATTTCGCGAATTAAAATCATTTTTAGCATTTTTCCCATTCATTGCAAATCACATTCAAAAGCATTTTGACCTGTTTTTACAAGCATTCCTGTTCTCTCTAAGCTTGCTGGGGGGGAGGGGGAATTGGGATTGAACTACATTGTTGATTGTTATTCCTGATACCTGTGTGCCCTCATTCCATGTCTTCATATTGCATGTTGGGGGGAGTGAGTAGTGACAGGGGAAAGAGTGATCATATTGTCTTTTGATTGAAGTCATATCAAGTTTTATTTCTGTGTTGCATTTCTTCCTATCATTGCAATCTCTTGATCCCATACAAAGTATTCTCTGCTAGATTATTCTTCCTATTCCTACTCCTAATTGATTAAAGAGATTGTTGATATTGTAATATAACCCATTCCTGATCATTGTTCATATTCATAAGTGTGATATTCAGATATTATTCATATTCATAAAAGTGTAATCTATATATTGTTAAATTCTTCAAATAAATCTTTTAATTTGCAAAACAAACCTATTTCTTGGTTCAGTGAGACCGGGGGAATTCAAAGAGAGGGGCGTTATATAAGGGTACATCTTGCAGAATTAAAAGAACTTTGACATAAAAATATATAATTAAGGGTTTCCATTGAGCATCCCACACTAGGCATTGACTTAGTTGGAGTGCTGGATTGAAATCACTTACAACCTGAGAGCTGCCATAGTCTCCTTGTTCCCGGAAATTCGGCTCGTACCAATAAAGTGAATAGTTCTCCCCTAACATACCAGGTTGTAGGACCTCTAAGAGTATGTAATAGCAAATATGAAAGTTCTATATAAGAGGATGCATTGGGGAACTTGATGAGTCATAAGTGAGTCTATGTGATTTTATGTATTTATGTGATTTACATTTTCCCTTGTCATGTGATGCAGATACGGTTTGCCTTTTCGGACTGGGTATCAAATTCCCTGTAAACATATATTTTATTGTGCCTGTTAGGGGACATTTTATATGTTTAAATAAAGCTGCCTATTCATTCATTATACAAACATCACACTGCACTAAATCACATCTTTGAGGTACCATTCTTCGTTGGTATACTCTGCTGATAGTGAGGGGCTACTGTTTTTTTGATAAAACATTTTTATTGTATTTTGACATAACCAAAACAGCCACCGACTCGGGGGCAAAGAACAACAAAACAACGAAAAAAGAGGGGACAACAAATTAAAAGCACTCCAGTACAGCATCTTCAGTCACATGTTTACATAGTATTATAGTATCTCTCATCGCCATGGGTCGCAGGCTCCCCGTCCCACCCCCCTTCTGTTCATGTGGAGGCCACCACTGCATCAGGACGTCAAGGCCCAGTTTCTTCCCATTTCCCCCATATCTTGGATGCTTTATTCGGGCATCCTCTTGTGCTATAGACTCGGTGCTCCGTCATAGCACATGAGTCCATGTCGAGTATCCATTGTTCCAGTGTCGGAGGGTCAGGCGCTCCCCATTTTTGCGCAATGTTGCATTTCACTAGGGCCATCGCAGTGTTCAATAATAGTTTTTCACATTTATTAGATTTGGACATGTCCGGTACAGCCAATATTAAGACCTTCGGATCTAGTTCGATAGGACAAGTGAGGGCTCTGGACATTTCCGTACAGCATGCAGTCCAATAGTCACGGATCCGAGGGCATGTCCAGAGGATATGATAGAAGGTGCCTTCCTCGTCTCCACAACGGAGTGAGTTCGGACTCACTACTCTCTTCCAGCCATATAAGAGAGTTCGAGGGTAATACACTCTATGCAGGATTTTAAGTTGCATGAGTCTAAGTCTGGAGGAGATGGATACCTCCCGTGCGTGCATTAGGACCTGGATCCAGTCCTCAGGGTCTATTTCTCCCAAACCCCCTTTCCCATTTGGCCTTTAATCCCAATAGCTCTGAAGTTGCGAAGGAGGTGATAACGTTATAGAAAGTGGATGTACATTTGTTGTGGATATACTCGGGTAGCATATTGTGTTCGATCGGAGTGTAGTCGGGGATTGAATCACCTGAGGTTATATGTGTTCGGAGGGCATGGATCAATTGCGTGAAGTGGTATCGCTCAGTGTTGGGCAGTTGGAATCTACACTGGATGTCTTCAAATGAGGTTAGTTTCCCATCTTTTAGGACATTTTTAATTCGAAGGATTCCCGCTCTTACCCAGCGCGGCCACGGTTCAAGTTTCTCGATTTCCTTCAGATTGTTGTTGTGCCATAGGGGTTGTGCTGCTGTTATTTTACCTTCCCCCCAACAAACATGTGTGCCTGCCTCAAAATCGTAGTGATGTGAGCCTTAATTGTGAGCGGGGGGGGCCTACCCGGAGATTGGTACAGCTCCTGCAGCAGGTCCGTACCCTGCATGGGTCCCACTTCTGCCCTAATGTGAGGTAGCGCCCGATCCCCGTGGATTAGGTCATTGAACACCGAGAGTTGAGAAGCCCAATAGTAAGTCTGGAGACGGGGTACACCTATCCCACCCTCCCAGACTGACCTCTGCAAAGTACTTAATGCACTGCGTGAACGGCCACCCCCCAGATGAGTTCCCTAAGAAGGGTTTCTATACGATTGAATTCAGGGGCAGGGATCGCAAGCGGGGCATTCTGCAAAACATAGAGGAATCTTGGTAATGACATCATTTTAAAGAGTGCAGCTCTCCCCATGAGGGTCAGAGGGAGGAGCTTCCAGTGGTGGACGTCGTTGATCAACCTATCCATGATCGGCTGTAGGTTGTGTCTTGCATATCTAGTGAGGTCAGGTGTTACCCAGATCCCCAAATATTTAAAGCCCTGTCGTTCAAGCCTGTATGGACAATTCGGTAACTCGGCCTGCTCCCCCCCCTTCACCGGGAACATTATGGATTTCTTCCAATTAATTTTCAACCCACTGAATTCCCCGTAGGTGACTAGCATTTGAGTTACTATGGGGCAGCTCCGAACTGGGTCAGCCAGGTATAATAGAAGATCATCTGCATAAAGAGATATGCGGTCTTCATGCCCTTTGGGCCAGTTGAATCCCTTCCATGCCCCGCTTTGACGAAGCCACAGTGCCAGTGGTTCAATGGCGAGGGCGAAGAGGAGAGGGGAAAGGGGGCAGCCCTGCTGCGTGCCTCTACCTAAGGGAAAGGCTCTGGAGGTCCATCCATTCACCTTAACCTCTGCCGGGATGTTTGTATAAAGCAATTTTACCCAACCTAGGAAGCTGTCTCCAAATCCCATACGGGCCATGATTTCCCAAAGGCAACCCCAACGGACAGAATCAAATGCCTTCTCAAAATCTATTGCCACCAGTGCTAGTGGGGTATCAAGGATGGGGGGCCGTTCCACCTCCAGGTGGAGTCGACGCAGATTCATCCTGGTTGATTTATGAGGCATAAAGCCACACTGGTCTGGATGTTTAAGTGTGTCCACTACCCATTGTAATTGATTAGCCAAGAGCTTGGCCAGGACCTTGGCTTCGCTGTTGATTAGCGAGATCGGCCTATAAAACGCACATTGCTCTTGGGGTTTGTCCGCCTTGGGGATGACCACTATGGTGGCTTTACATAGGTTGTCCAGGAGGGAGCCCTGCTCTAGCGCGGCCAGCAGCATCTGATGCAGGGGAGGTGCTACATTATTACCTCCCAGTTTCTGCCATATTTCTATGGGGAATCCGTTTGGACCCGGGGTCTTCCCCAGTTGCAGCTGTCCCAGGGCTTCTACCAGCTTGGCCTCAGAAAGATCAGAGTCCAGCATCTCGCATTGCTGCGCCGATAGGGTGGGGAGCACCACCCCATCAAGGAGGGTCCGGTCCAGCGGTAGCTCCGAGGCATGGTATAGTTCCGCATAAAATTGGGCGAATGCTTCAGCTATTTCGGCGTCTGACCGACAGATCTCGCCCTGCGGGGTGATGATCTCACGGACCGAGCGCCGACCCTCATCCCTCTTCTCGAGCCAAGCCAGCAGCTTACTGGCTTTATCCCCAAGCTCGTATATCCGGGCTCTGGATTCCCAGTGGGCCTCTTTTGCGTTGTCTAGCGTAAGGTTTCGGAGGCATTCACTGGCACATTGAAGGGACATGTGGGTCTGTGGGGTAGGGTCTAGGGTATGCTCGTTCTCTCTGTGGGTTACCTCCTTCTCTGCCTCAGCTATCTTCCGGAGCCTCTCCTTTCTTTTGTTCACTGTCCAGGAGATTATCTCTCACAGCAGCACGGCCTTGTAGGCCTCCCACAGCACCATCGGGTCAGTTTCATCAGAACCGTTAATCTCGAAGTACTCAGTTGAGACCTCCATAAGGCGGTCCACCAAATCCGAGCTGCCTAAATAGTAAGTGTTCAATCACCACGTTCTAGAGGCGGCCGTTCCCTGCAGTCGCTTTTCCACCAGGAGAGGCGAGTGGTCCGAAACCCCCCGGGGAGCAAGTTTGCTGGAGGGGCTACTGTTTGATCTTTAAAATGTCCCCTTACAGAGTTTTATGAGGTGTTTATATCATGATGCAATACTTTGCTTTAAATGCAATTTTGGATTTCACATAATCCCTTTTGTAAGGTGTTCTTCCTCAACGATATACTCAGCTGATTGTGAGGGGGGTTACTTTTGGACCTCTAAAATGTCATTATATAGAGTAGTATGTCCTTATTATGTTACTACGTACCATTTAATATAAAGTTCGAACTTCCCAGAATTATACTTTTAGGGTGTCCTTCCACTTCAGTAAACTTTGAGGAAAGTGATCAAATGTCATCTTGTAATGTTTCATTTTGTATTCATGTTATGATGTGTTATTCTGCTTTTACATCACGCCAGTCAACATTCATTTGTGTGGTATATATTATGAGCTTCAAAATAATCTTGTTTCTGTGCCTTGGCTATAGTGGCAAGCACCTCCAATCACCTTAACTTTACAGACGTTTCACTTTCCAACTTTGCCAAAGACCCCAACTTCTCTTCTTCTCTCTCTCCCATGTCTCTCTCTTGCCTCTCCTTCTCTCCCCACTCTCTCTCTATCTCTCTCGTAGCCCTCACACTTTATCTGTATCTGATAGGTAAACAGCATACATTGTGAAATAGGTTCTGTCTGGAGACTTTCCTAATTGCCATAAGCAAAGTGCTAACAGTTATGGGGTGCATAAAGCATAAACATTTCATACAGAGAAAGGACCGCCTGTGATATGAAGACCCCAGGCGCTCTTTTCATCTTCCTTAGTGAGTTGGTTTGCAGCCAGACAGCTACTTCAAATCTTAGTCTAACTTGCTCAGGTGCTGTGCTAAGTAGACCTATGTACTTTTGCCCATCAGGGCAATGCCTTTCAGGTCAATGGACAGTATTTTCCAGTATTTTCACAAGTTATTGTGGCATGGTCAGCATTATTAGCTGTTCCTCCCTAAAGTATACCCACGTGTCTTCAAAAAGCCTGAACACCTCTCCCACGTGCCCACAATGAAATTGTGGCAACACCAGACCCTTTTTACTGTGAATGTCTGTGTCCTACTGGCATTCACACGGTTAAAACATTGAATGCCTTTGGTTTGTCAAAATGAGGCGGTCCATAGAAGTAATTGAAATGGCCTAGACTGGCAATTTGGTTCTTTGTGTTTCCTATGAAGTTTTCTTCTTGCGAAAATAACATTTCAAATCTGATGTTTCCCTTATATTTCGAAACTCTAAGCACTTGAGTACTTTTTGCAAAAACATTATTTCCAATACTTTTGTTTTTGTAGTTATTTGTACCTGAGTACACGCTCTTGCAATCCTTCTGTGATGCATATTTCACCCTCCCACCAATCCCCCACCCGCGCCCCAAGCACCAGTATTGTCCTCTTTCCCTCAGAGTTCATCCATGTTTTCTATCTGCTTTGGGGCAAGCTCCCCTGACTCACCTCTCCAAACCATCCCTCACCCCCTAGACTTGTTTTATGCCCCAGCTCCTTTACTTATGTTTTCTGCAATTTGTTAATGCTGGTGCGATTGCCTCCTGTAAAACGGACTCATGTCTGCCTTCCATAATTAGTTTGCTTGTGCTCCAGGTTCCATTTCAGCTTTCCTGTCTCCTCGCTTCCTCGTATGGCTCTTTTTCTTTTTTCCTGATTCAAAAGTATTTTGGTGAAAATTGTAGTCACATGTTTTTATACAATTATTTTTGGAACATAAGTATTTCACAAACACTGTACGAAGAGCAATTGGTAATGATGAAAGGGAAGGATAGATAATGTTTCTTCAAAGGAATGACAACCTCCCAGTAATTTCTGCTCATGGCTTGTGGGAAGCTGACAGTGCCCTTAGATTATGTGTTTATGGACTAATTGGCTATTTCATGTTGTCTCTCTTCATGTGACACTAATATCTAAGGATTCTTTCATCTTTACCAGTACTGAAAACCCCTGGCATATCACAGAGAAACAAAATATGATATTTCTGTGACAAAACCTGATACTGGCCAGAAGAAGTAGAAGGAAGAGCCTATGCTTCTATGCGCTATGCTCAAACTTGTACCAGAACTTGGCTCAGTGGTTTTGTGGCCATAAAGTAAAACAGCTAGAAAGTGAATATAATAATAATAATAACGTGTTATTTATATAGAACTGTTATCCAAAGCACTTTACATAGAACATATTTACATACATTATAACCCACTTCAAATTGGTACCCACTTTATTGACCTCAGTAGGATGAAAGGCTGAGCTGATCTATTCAGGATTTGAACCTGTGACCTGCAGATCAAACACAGATGACAGCAACAAGCACTTAATCCGCTGAGCTATTTTACCAGCTTAACACCTTCTTTGCCTCTATATTGGTAGCGCTGGCTGAGGGCAGGCTGTACTCTAGAGTTTTGAGACAGAATCAGAAGCCACTGTACATCAACAATAAAGGAAGTATCAAAATAAACTAATTTCCAAACTAGGTACCATACAAATATGTACTTTACTTAAACACAGATAACTCTTTACTTAAACATATTCTCCTAGTAAAAGCACTGCATATCCATTAATGTTAGGCAGGTTCACAAATAATGCAGGATAGAGATGTTGATGCTGTGCACTATGGTAGTACAATGCAGGAAGAGAACATTCAGACGAGAATGAATCAAACAATCACAACATACAATGAAAAAGGGGCTTTAAAATGTGGGAGTGCTATGCGAACCAGAGAGTCATGGCTGACATCTAGTTGCGATGATGGTATAAAGATCGTATCATACAGGTTGGCTGGAGTCCTTTCGTGCACGCTTTGTGCTATAGTGTTGCCTCCTCATGTGACTCATCAGTGCCCCCTATCTGTCAAGGGGAATAGTTCACCCAGGAGGTGGACGAGGTCAGTCAAGATGCTGGAGGGAAGAGCCACTTTTTGAGTGCCTTCTGGAATGCAAGGTGATCCTCTATGCAGTGGATGCTCAACAGGATCGAGTACCAAATGGTGGGGGCATGTACAGAGAAAGAGGACCCGTTTTATGGTCAACTTAGTGACTGGGATGACAAGGAGGAGAGCTGTGCCTGATCCCATATTTCTAGTGGCCTTGTAGGGTGTGAGATTGTGTTGTAGATATTCCGGGCCTGTGTTGTGCAGAGCACGGTGGGAGATGCACATTGCCTTGAAGGTGGATTGTAGCCCGATTGGCAGCCAGTGAAGGACACATAGGGTGGGTGTGATGTGTTCTCTATGGCCTAGGGCAAGAAGGAACCTTGCTGCAGAGTTTTGAACCCATTAGAGTTTTATAAGTTGTGGTACAGGGGAGCCCAGGTATAGGGTGTTGTCACAATCTAGCTGAGAGAGGATGATGGCCCTTATCGCTGCGACTCTGTGATGGAAGGTCAGGTGGGGGAAGCTGCATTAGAGAATGCCTAGGTGTAGATAGCAGGATTTTGACACTGGGTTGATGAGAAGTGATAGTGTCAGGTCTGAGTCCATGGTTCATTCAAGGTTATTTACTGTGCTGGAGGTAGAGGGGGTGGGCCTAGAGAGTACAGCCAAGGGGTGGGTTGGTGAAAGAGGGCAGACTTCCCACAGATCATGATTTCAGATTATCTGGGGTTGAGAAGGAGGTGGTTGGAAGTCATCCAGGTGTCGATATCTGTGAGGCAAGATGCAAGGTCAGGGGTGGAGTTGGAGAGGTCCTTTGGGATCTTGAAGATGATTTGGGTGTCATCTGCATAGTTGTAGCAAGACAGGTTGTGTGAGCAGATGATGGTTGTGAGGGGATTCAGGTAGAGGTTAAAGAGCAGAGGAGAGAGAGAGAGGCGACCTGCCGTACTCCATGAGTAACAGGGTGGGTAGTTGTCATGATGCCTACCCCCGGGCATCCCGATTGAGTCCATCAGCCCCGGGAGCAGGCATCCAGATACTTGTTAAAACCCCATCAGCCCCGGCTGGGGGCTGTTTGGGTTCAGTCCTGGCGCCTTAGGTGCCAGGCACATCTTAGAAACCAGTCCTGGTGCCATAGGCGCCAGACTCATAAACATTACTTATCTCGTGCAGACCATGCTGCAAATGAATCCAAGCCAACGTGAGGCCTGGATGGGACTATTTTGTTACAGGGACTATTTTTTACTCAGGTGTGGTTCTGGGGAACTTCTTACCTGGAACTACTTTGGAGACTATTGAAACCACGCCCGAACAGCAGCACACGCTTCGCCTTATTCTGCATCCGGCAGCGTAACGCTCACGGAGCCTGCAAGTCAGCATCCAGTCTTCTGCCATGCCCGCCTCGAATCCGGAGCTCCTAGAAATAGGGGAAAAAGGAAGAAAAGGTTAGATCACAGACATTATTTTAATTCCTTACCTGATTCCGGATCCAGCACGTCTCTGAGCCTGGAAAGGACATTATTCAGGACGCGTCGCATCGCCAGCAGCAGCGCCGCGTTATACTCACCAGTCCACAGCATCTTTCGACTCGGCGCTGCCTCCATCATTTTCTTTGTCGAACTCCAGCACCTGGGGCAAAACAAAAGAAACAACAAGGTGAGCCAAGAGAGCCGACAAATACTATCTCTTACCATCATAGGCTTACCTGATTTACCACCAGAGGCATTACCCTTTAATAAACCTCATCGTCATATGTCACACCTATAAAGGGAGAGAAAACAACAAGCTAAACTCATGCAAGTTTTACCAGACAGTGTTGGGTAATACAGATTCTTACCTGAACGGTATCAGCTGCCTCCAGGCAACATTCTTTTGAACCAGCTGCAATTCAACAAGGGAATAGAACAAGAGTGAACATCGGAAATATTGAACTCTTTGAACTTTATAAACCCCAGAGTCAATATTCCTCCGGAACTCCTCCAGTACCTTCAAACCAGTGAAGTAACTGGTATCTACGCACCCCTGCATGCCATGCAGGATGGAGAGCGCATCATTTAAAAAAAGGTGAGGTTACTAAAAGGGGATATCGGAGGTGACAAGTGGGGAGAACGAGAACAGTGGGAGGGGGCCATCACTAAAATCCACGGGTGGCTAAATCCCTTTCTCCACTTGCAGGAGAATACTTCTACGGATCAAGCAGACGGGATTAGGGGGGCCAGTCCAGACAGTCGTCTCGGCACCATGCATCACGTTGTTGGAGACCGCAGCTGTCCGGGTCCGATCGACGCCCCTGTGGGAACCAGGTGAGCGTAACAGTAGTCAAGGCGAAGGGAGGCATGCATATTATATGGGATCTGTCAGAGAGGAAGGAGAATATCTGCTTCCAGGCTACTTCCCTGATGCCGAGAGAGTGTAGTCTGCCCATGAGGAAGAGATGACCAATGGCGTCGAAGGCCACCGAGGGGTCGAGAAGGATTAGTGCGGCACAACCTTCCGAGTTTGAGTTTCCTATGAGATCGGCCCAGATGGAGACTAGGCACAATTCAATTCCTCATAGGGGTTTGAAGCCAGATTGGGCAGGGTAGAGGAGAAGGTTGGTTTCTGTGAAGAGGCATAGCTGGGCTATTCTGTCAATTAGTTTGGCTATGAAATGGTTGTTTGAGATAGGTTTGTAGTTGGGCAGTATGAGGTGGTCTAGGGTGTTTTTTTTTAGCAGGACTTTGATGTAAGAAGTCCTGAAAGCTGCTGCGAAGTTGCTTGAGGTGAGTGATGATTTAATTATCAATCTTGTGATGTTGCCTGCACAGGTAGAGGATAGGAATTCTTTTAGAAGAGAAGGAGCTCATGGATCTCCAGAGGATCTTGATGGATAGCTGATGGCTAGTAGCTTTAGGAATTCGTGGTGGGAGATATTAGAGCTGGAAGAGAAGAGCTAGTGGGTAGAAGCCAGGTCTTAGAGCCTGGATGTGGCTGGAGGGTGGTGGGGCAGGAGCGAAGGGCTATGTTGTGTATTTGTTAAGAGGGAGAGTGACAGAGTTCTTGGGTGTGGGATGGGGAGGAGAATGTGCAAAGAGGGGCCAGGAATTCGGAGATACACTTGTGGAGGTCCCTACGGGTGTTTGAGGCATTAGTGATTATATTCCGTTAAAAGGATTTTTTGGCCTTGAGTATTTCTGTAGGTTTTGAGCTGCTGGGAGTAGGCTCTTCTATTGTGTGGCGGTTGGTTTGCCCACCCTCTGCGTTTAAGGATCTGGTTCTGGGCTTTGAGTGATTTGAGAGCTGAGGTGAACCTCTCAGGAGGGGTCCTGTCTGTTGGAGATGGGCCTCATACGGGCGAGAGGGCTAAGAGCTTCAGATAATAAATGGTGAAAAGGGCTGATGGAATCCAGCCAGGCTCGAGTGGAAGGGATGGTAGGGAAGCAATCAGTTAATCAGCCAGGTCTGGGGTTACTTTTATATTTTTCCAAAGCGGGGACCAGGTGGGTGATCGTGGGGCTGTCGGAGAGGAAGGAGGGTCTATGCTCGAGAGAGTGAAGATGATGGCTGCATGGTTCGTCCAGGCTAGTGGCTGAGGCGGGAGCGTGGTGATCAGTTCGGGAGAGCTGAAGATTGCATCCAGGGTGTGCCCTGCACAATGTTTGGGACCTGATACTAGTTGTGTAAGATGAAAGGCTTCAAGGTTGTCCAGAAAGGGTCATATCATAGGGTTATGCGGGACGTCGAAACAGATATTGAAATCCCCTAGCATAGTGAGGAAAGCGTGAGAAACCAGAATGGCAGCTCTGAGGTTGGCATCATGGAAGGAGTCAACAGATTCAGTGTCTCAAAAATATGTTTATTAACCTAAATGTCAGGATTGTGTAAGGTCTAACTTGCTGTACGATAAGGTGGGATTTCCCTACATAAATAAACTAACGATAGTCTGTCAGTAAGTTCAACTTAAAAGTCTGTTTATGTCCAAAAGCTATGCTTGCCCAATACAACTAACATCAAAACAATGGGCCTCATCACGACCTCGGCGGTAGCGGTAGCGCTATTAGCGCGGGGGCTATTAGCGTGACCGCCATAGCCCCCGGCGCTAATAGCGTGGGATCAGGAGTTGGCGGACTTGGAAGTCCCCATTCCCCATTGAGCCCATTCGGGAATGCCCCATTCCCCATTGGGCTCAATGGGGAAATTTCGCGCTCATACCGCCGGCGGATTTCCCGCCGGCGGTATTAGCGCGAATTCTCGGCGGATTTCACACCAGCTCAGAGCTGGTTTGAAATCCGCCGAAGCCCTGATCCGGCGGACCCTTAAATAGCGCTACCGCCGGATTTAAGGGTTACCGCCGAGGTCGTGATGAGGCCCACTGTCTTGCGATCTCAACCATGACTTAAACAGTGTTCCAAAAGTAAAGTTCTGAGCTGTTTCCTGCTCATGCTTATCCTTCAGATTCTCCTCCCCAAATATCAACAAGTGAACCACAATGTTCAAGTTACCTTCTCCTGGAGTTAAGGTTATATAGTTACACACCTTTTTAAATGTGAGAATGCCCTTCCCCAAGTTCAATACAGTTCAATGGCAGCAAGTCTCAGAGGCCACTTCCCCAAGTTCAATATGAAAATATGTCACTAAAGGAAATATCTTGAAACTTTGTATTTAAGTTGAGTTCCAACAATTCATTACATCTCAGGGTTCCCTTACCCAAGCTTTATATGCATCAACAGATGTTTTCCCTTTGACACAGTGGTAGGTTTCCTTGTCATCATATGGGGGCTCTGTGGTCTTGGCGCAGTTGTCGGACCACATGATCCACCCATTACAGGTCACACAAACAGGAACCGTTAGTTCTCCTTTTAGCAGTTTGATATTCAACAAGCAAATGGTTTCTCAAAGGCAGTTTGAAAAACAAACAGGTTTTCAGACTTGACTTCAACTCTGCAGTCAGTCTTTCATTCGATTTAGTTATCTATCTTTTTTCAGTACATAATTAAACATTAGCTGATTCTCTATTTTAATTCAGTGTGTTGTGCAATATTAGCAGGTTTGCTGCTTAAATTCAGTTCGGTATTCAATATTAGCAGGTTTGCTGTCTTCATTCCGTTCGGTATTCAATATGAGCAGGTTTGCTGTTTTCATTCAGTTTTATCTCTTTACGTGCTTTATCTCTGGAGAATAGCTATGGGGCAGTGTGCTTGCCTTGGAAGCAAAACGGCACAGAGCCACACAGATTCAATCTCCGGGTCTGCGCTTTAGAAACCTCTGGGTATTAAGCATGTTATAAATAACCAATTATAGTTATATAATTTGGTATTTAATATTAGCAGATTTACTGCTTTTCACGCCTCTTGCCTTTCGTTTATTCATTTAATGTTGTAGTTCCATTTATAATTTAAGTATTTACACCCTCTGCGCTGTTATAACCTTTGTAGCCCACCCAGAGTGCCGCGATCTCTGGGTAATTTCACCAGCACTCACGGGTTGTAGGCGTCTTCCTCCTGCGGTCCTTGCTGCTTTCCTTCTTCCCTCTGGCTGCTGCTTTTCATTCTGTGAGCCCCGCTCACATGGGGACAGGATCTTGGTCTGCTTCAGTGCCTCTGTGAGGCCGGTCACGGCATCCTTGGTGTTTGTGCCTTGCTGCAACTCCTTTTGCTCCCACCTTACATGGGAGACTTTGCTCTGCACACGGGAGATTTCCCTTGTTTGCGGATGTCGGCCGGCATCCTGTCTCATCCTCGGGTCCCACCACGCTGACTCCAGATTCAGTTCTCTCTCTCTGCCACTACTTCATGGCTGTGCCTTTTATACACATGTGGTTCTTCAATGGTCTGCAGGTGTATTCCACTATTCAATTGCCTGAGTCTGTTTAAGAAGACGTGCCTGACCTTCATACTGTGCATGCAGCTTCTTTGTCCAAGTACCTAAGTGGTGACAGTGAATGGTGTTCATCATTCTCAGTTGCTTCCTCCTCTCCTCAGTACTAGCGTGGTGAGAGTGGGTGGTGTTCACTACTCTCAGCTGTCTCTTCCATGTTTCAGTACTGTCAGGTGTCCCACGCTCTCTTGAAAGAAGGGAAGTTGACCTACAATGGTCCATAAAGGTTGTGGGAGGTCTAGGTTGATTGCTATTAGGATAAGGGGGATACCATGCCTCGCCTGAAGGCATCTCACTCTCAATCCCCAAGAGCCCCACACCCAGGTGATCCTCCCTCGCTTGTCCACCCCCAGGGTCAGGATCCAAAAGTGATCGCCTTTCCCTGGCCACCTGCATAGAGGATCCTAGGGAAGTAGGAGTGAGAATACCCTCAGGTTTCTCACAGAGCTAAAGAGTTGCTGAGGTTTTCAGAAAAATTTATGTTGTACCCTGGGCGTCTGTATATGATTAAGAAGCTGTCAGTGTGTGTGGGTGTGATGAGAAATTTTACTAGGAGGGATTCAAAGTCATAGTTGCAGGCTTGTTCCTCTGACCGTGGGTTGGTGGCTGGGATTTGTATAGGATAGCAATGTCACTAGCCCTGCTGGTTCTGTTATGCACAATACAAGTGTAGCTTGCAGGAAAGGCCTTGTGTTCAATGGGTCAGAAGTCTTGGGAGAACCAGGCTTCTACGATGAAGAGAATGTCTGAGTCTTCAGAAAAAATTAAGTCGTATATGTTGTGGCGGTTTTCTGCAACAGATCTGGAATTGATAAGGATGCACTTGAGTTTGTTGCTAGGATGGGTGTTTAATGAGACGGTAGGATGATTCAGGGGGACTAGAAGGAGGGTGGCTGCCACCAGGTAGGGGTTGAGAAGGAGGTATGAACGTGAGTGCAGGGGAGGGCTGGCGATGATACATTTGCATTGGAGGTGAGGGGACCCACTGGGGGAGCACCCTGGTGACAGGGTTGTGCTCTGTGGAAGAGTCGGCGAAGCGGGAGGGTGTTGTGGCGGGTGGTTATTAGAAGGTGAGAGAATTCTGGGGGTAGGCCTACGCACTCTGTTCTGGGGAGTGGTGAAGGGGGCTGATTATATTATTGGTATGTGTGTGAAGAGAGCTCACTAGTTTAGAGTCCTCTGAGTATTGGCAGGTGTAGAGGTTAATGGAGGTTGGATTGTAAGTGAGGGGTGGAGACTCTGTTCTGAGGTGTGAAAGGGGTTGTAGATATTGAGGTCGCGAGGGGCGTGGGAAAGAGTGCAGGGCTGCAGCCTGGGAAATCAAATGTGTTTCTTGTTGCAAGGGAGATGTTGGGAAATAGTCTTCTAAGGGGTATACAGTCTTTTCACTGAAAGAAATTTTATGGAGAGTTTTTTCACCCAAAAATGTTTATTGAATAACTTTTTTATGGAAAAAATCATATATTACATTTTTTTATTGCAAATATACTGTTTACATATATTTACATTTTAATAATTTAATAACTTTATAGTGTTAAAGGCAACTTTTCATGTGGATATCTTTTGTGACCACCTGGAGACGCTGTTTTGTCAATTTTTTTCCATTCATTTATATGGACGTTTGTGCGTTTCGTCCATTTTGGATTTCCTCCTTTTGCCATTGGGATGTGTTTCTTCGGATTTCCTGTTATGATTTTTAGTTACTGGTTCTCTTCCTATTTTTGGAGATTTTTGATGGATTTGTCCATGTATTCACTGGTTTGGCTGTTCCGTGCCTGTGCAGTTCTTCCTGGATTTCTGACTTTTGAGGACTTTTTAAATGGATTTCTCCTGGATTTCTTTACGGTTCTTCTTGTTTTTTATTTGGGATTTTTTAAGGATTTTGATTTTTGATGGCTTTTTCATTGGATTCACTGGTTTTGCTGTTCCGTGCCTGTGGATTTCTTACTGGATTTCCACCTTTTTCGTTTATTTTTCTATGGATTTCTCTCAGATTTTTCTCTGCTTCTTCTTGTTTTTTATTTGGGATTTTTTAAGGATTTTGATTTTTGATGGCTTTTTCATTGGATTCACTGGTTTTGCTGTTCCGTGCCTGTGGATTTCTTCTTGGATTTCCGTTTTTTTAAAAATGTTCTATGGATTTCTCTTGAATTTTTCTCTGGTTATCCTGCATTATTTTGGGGTTTTTGTTTTGGTGTTTTCCATGGATGTTTGGATTTACTGACATTTTAGAATCCCATGGATATGGATTTATTATCCGCTTCCTCTAGTTTCCACTTTTCCAGATTGCAGTGCTAAGTCTATTTTCCAATTTATAACACTTTATTTTGAAGGCTATATATGTTCAACTATGCCATTTTCTCTTGGTTTTTGCATGATGAAACGTATTCTTTTTAGACACTTTATTTTGAAGGCTGTATATGTTCAACTATGTCATTTTGTCTTGGTTTTCACATGATGAAACACATTATTTTAGTCTCTGTTGGGTACCTCAATAATTTTTCTGTTGTGTTTGTTTTTTTTGCGTGCGTTTACTTGCACAATTTGCATTTTTAGGTTACTTTGTTCTCTTTTTAATTGTCTAATAAAGCTCCATAAACTTGGATTGTGCGTTTTAAAAGATTGTCTCAACCCATTGTGCCAACCTTATAATTTATTGTTTGTTTTCGCAATTTCATTTAGTGCAGCATTGTAACAATTCAAAATGTAAGAGTTCTTTTTTCAGACCTCTCAATGTATCATCGAATCCGTGATCTTTTCGGTAAAAGAGATTAGGTATATAAGCACTTTTCTTTTCATGAATATAAATTCGGTAAAACATTTTTCGGTGAAAAAATTTCAGTGAAACATACATTTGGTATATAATTTTAATTGTAAAGACATGTAACCCTTCTAAGGCTGGTGACCGGGTCAGAAGGTTCATTTCTAGGGGACAAGGTGAGTGGTGTCTGGTGTGTTGTTTGGATGGCTGCAGAGAGCTTTCACTTGGCTGGGTGACTTGGGGAGGCTATAAGGGTGCATATAAGGGGATGCCAAGGGTCTGGAAGCGAGATGGGGTGAGGTGTGCATAAAAGAATGCACCTGGGTAGTGCAGTGTCTGTTTTTTTTGTAGATTCCTGGAGGTGCGGGTGTGTGTGTGATGAATGGGGGATTGTGGCTAGGATTGCACTGACGCAAAGAGTGGGCCATGGCGATGTGGATGAGAGGATGGATTGTGAGAGGGGGTGGAGGTGGGGATGTCCGGGATGGAGGGGTCTGGTTGATGCCAGGGAGAAGTGCAAGTGGCCTGGGAAAGTCGTATTAGAGGCTTGACTGTATGAAGCAGGAGGGTGGGTCTGAGAAGGTCAGGGGGTTCAGTTCTCTTGGGTGGCCCGGTTGAAGAGGGATTGGTGGCATGTAGGTGTGGGGTCTGGATGACGATGTGGAGGAGTTTCTGGTGCACCAGAGTGTACCTCTAACATTGGAGCTGCTAGGCATGGTATGGGATCTGCAGCCTCAGCTGTAAGGAAGGGTGGTGTACATGTGCAAACAGAGCTGAGGACAGCTGCAATCAAGTGACAGGTTTGCACTAGCAGGACGGGAGTGCAGATGGATCACTTATAGGAAGTACTGTGAAGGCAGAAGCCCAGTGAGGTGGGATAGGACAGGAATGTGGGATGAGAGACCAGTGGCTAAATCCTGTGGAAAAAAATGCAGGCCTACTACAATAAAATCCCATTGGAAAATGCAGAGTAGTGGCATAGGACGGCAGCAAGATTCAAGATGCAAGCCTACAACAATATATCACTGTGGATAAAATGCAATGGTTGCACAATATGACAGCGAGATTCAATTTCAAACCCCAAACACTGTCCCAATGGTAAAAATGCAGTGGTGGCACAAAACAACAGCGAGATTCAGATTACAAACCCAAAATCTTATCCCTGTGTAAAAAATGCAGTGGTGGTACAAAACAACAGCGAGATTCAGATTACAAACCCAAAACATTATTCCTGTGACTTATTAAATGATGCTGTCTCCTACCTGATTGCAGACAGGAGTCCACGCCTGGGCCGCCCAGGGCAAACAGGCATAAAGGTGATAGAGGTGCCCAAGGAGGTGCCCTTTGCCTGAGCCATTAGCAGGCTGCCCGGGCAAGGCTGTCTCGAGGAGAAGGTTCAAGTAAGATGTTCCAGGTCCCGTGATCCGGACCACTAATCTGAGGTGTTGAGAGTGGGCTGTGGGAAGGGGAGGAGGGGCTGAGTTCTGGCTTGAGAGGCCATGGAGGGAGAACAACGGTGCTCGGAGAAATGGAAAACTTAAGTGGAAGGCCAGGAGCAGGGCAAAGTACCTGATAAGGTGCTGCAAGGCCGTGCACTGGATACTCCTGCAGTGCAAGGTAAAATGGAAGCAGATGGCCCGCCTTTGCAGAGTCTTTTTGGTGTTCCAGGTCTCCTGACCCAAACCACCAATCAGTAGCAGCAAGGGTGGGATGTAGGAAGTGGGGCTGAGTCTCAAGGCAGAGGGGCCCTGGAGGGAGCACTGTGATGCTCTGAGCACCAGAAACATGTAATGAAAGGCCACAAACAGGGCAACATGCCTGGAAAGGGGCTGCAAGGCCCTGGACTGGATCCTTTTGCCATGCGTGGTGAAATGGAAGCAGACGGGCCTCCTTTTGCTCAGTCTTTTTGACCTTCCAGGTCGTGTGAACCAGACCACCAATCAGAGGCAGCGAGAGCGGGTTTTGGAGTATGGAGGAGCAGCATACTTAATGAAACACAGGCCTATGGACAATTGTAATGGCCCTTATACTACTCCTGGACTGTCAGTTTCTTTATTTCCTGCAGAAACTCCATGAGTTGGGCATCAAACTCCTCCAATACTGCTAAATATGAGCCATTGTCTAGCTGGCTGAACAGAAGGCATACTGCCTTCTACACCATTGAAACCCCTGCCTTTCACATGTCTGTGTGACTCTATCCCATGCTTCTGATTATGAATTAGAATGCCAACGCCAACTGAACGCCACAGCAACTTATCGCCTATTGCTGGGGAATCCAACTCAAACAATAAAGAAAAAGATCAACGCCATGTTAATTGAAGCTGAAGAGAATGAGTGGATCTCAGGCAAGACTAGGTCTTTCCTCATGACACAATACCTGAAGGCTCCCCATTTCTACCTATTACCTAAGATTCATAAAACATTGCACAACCCTCCCAGAGACCTATAGTGGCAGCCACAAATGGATTATTGCAACCATTGGGAATATACATCGACACAATTTTACAGCCAATTATTCAGAAATTTCCAGCTTATATCAAAGATACTATGGATTTCCTCAACAGGATCAACAATATCTCCATTGAACCGCAAGATATCCTGGTTACCATAGACGTGTGTAGCCTATACACATCTATACCACACGATCTTGGATGACAAGCAGTGGAATGGATACTCTCTCTTGAAAGAAAAGAATATTGCGGCATCAGCAGAATTTATTGTAACAAGGTTTGAAATGATCACCGAAAACTTCTACTTCAAGCATGGCAAGTCATTCTATCTACAAATAATGGAACAGTGATGAGGGCAAAGATGGCCCCAGCCTATGCAAATGCCTTCATGCTTAAATTTGAGGAGGACCACATCTTCAACTATCCAGTCTGGCATAAGTACATCAAGCACTAGGGAAGGTATATTGACGACATTTTTCTAATTTGTAAGGATACACTAGAAACTTTAGCTTCATTTTTGGCATATATCAATTGTATTGACACACAAATACAATTTACTTCTGAAATTGGGAGCCCAGGTTTACATTATCTGGACGTGCAAATTACACCTAAGGCACTAAATTCTGAGACCAATGTATATCATAAACCAGCGGATCGCAACAACCTTTTGCACCGGATGAGTTTCCACCCACCATCAACAATTAAAAGCTTACCGTACAGCCAATTGTTATGAGTCAAACGTATCATCAACACCACAGACAATTGGGAAACTGAATCGGAGGGAATTTTGGATACATTTAAAAACAGAGGCTATAAGGACACAGAACTGGCTGAAGCACGATCCAAAGTTAGCATACAAGAACGCACAAAATTGTTGGTACCAAAAAGAAGGAGAGCATGTCAAAAATCCCTTTGGTAATTGTAACCAAATACAGCATACAAACAACCAGACTTAAAAAAAAAACTATCCTGAAGCACTGGCCAATATTGTCATGTGATATTAAATTTAAGAACCAGTTTACTAGGCCTCCAATTTTTGCATTCAAAAGGAGTCACAACCTCAAAGATTTATTGGTGAAAACACAATCTGAAAGCATGAAGAAAAAACCAAGTAAACATCTGGGAACTTTTCCCTGTCTTTCATGCAACAATTGCAATAATGTTGGAAACATCATTACTCATTCCAAGACAAGGTGAGAAAATACTTCTGAAAGATCATGCAATGTGTGATACCCAAAACTGCATTTATGCCATCAAACTTCCATGCGGACTCACATATGTAGGGCAAACAAGCCACAAAGTTAAATTGAGGTGGAATGAACACAAATCTAACATCAGACCTAATAATCGGCACTCTCCAGTAGACAGACATTTTCAAGAACACAAGCATCAAGTATCACAGATCTGTTTTCAGATACTAGAAGTTATCAACAGCAAAGATTTGAAAATGAGCATCTAAAAAGAAACTCGAACAGAGAGAAGCCTTCTGGATTTATACACTTGAATCTGTATCCCCGTCTGTGTTAAACGAAGAACTAGACTTACACTGCTTTTTATAGCATGGTCTAAGTGCAATCTAATGTGGACATTTCAATTTTGGAAAAATGCCAATTATGGTGCTGTATACCAGATGCTATGTTTATGGTGTATATTAGATGCCTGTTCAAGCAATTTAGGAAGTAGTCATTTTTAAGATGTTTTTTTATCTAGCACCATTAAGATTGGCTTCTTTAGCAGATATTTGTAGAAAGTACATTGCAAGTGGTCTTTTTCCTTTTTTTCTCAAAAACATGCATTTTACATGAGAGGTATTGTTTTATTATTGTTTTGCAGTTGATTGCTCAAACATTGAATGAGAATGAGAGGACTTGTCATCAATCAGCATATGTGAAGTGAAGTACGTGAAGTGCTAGCCAAACAACCGTGATATAATTTGGTGTTTGATTGATTCTTTTATGGGACTGAAGAAGTCACTGCACACAAATTATATTGTAACAGGTATGCAATTTCCCACAAATTGTTGAAATGCAGATGAGTTGGAGTTTTTTTTTAATAATGAATGTATACCGGGAGTCACAATAATATGTTTGTTGATTTATTTTAGAGCACGCCCTGAAGATGGACAGACTGTCCGAAATGCATCGGCTTGAGCCTCTGCCACAATAAAGAATAAAAGATATTATTTGCACAAAGAACTTTGGACTTATGTTTTTTTAACCTTTAATGGTTCAATTAACTAAAGCTTTGAAAAAAGAAAAAACACATATTTAATGTAGCAGTAGTATTCACTACACTGAGGGTGTCTCTGAAGCTCAGTGGGAGTCCCACTGAGAACATTTAGGCGCTCCATCCCACTTCTAACAACTTCATTTGTTTCACAATAGCCACCTTTACTTTTCGCCGCTTTACTCTGAAACTTCCTCACCACCAACCCCTGCTCTGATAGCATGCATAGTCTCTTGATGTGCACCGTGCCACTGCTGCTTGTACTGTGGCACTTCACTTCATACTGCAGCTGTTACGTGTGACTCCATTCCACAAAAATATTGCACCAGGCAAAGATGAACGCGGACGGCCACCGTTTACCTCCGACAGCTCAGCCCCACACTATGTGCATGTGTCACGCACGCGCAATGTGGCTTCATCACTTCCATGTTTGACTGAGCATGTAACTAACCTCCTAGCAGGCCTCCGGAGCATCGAATCCAAACTCACTGAGCAATCCTTCACCAAGCCGAAATGCTCCAAAACCGCACTCACACTGTATTTACCTGTGCCCCTGTATTTACCTGTGCCACTCACCACTACATGAGCAGGTTTTCCTTGGCTTGTCCTCCATAAACATCAAACAGAAGCTATCACACTTGTTTGCTATTTTATTTTTTCTCTCTCAGGCCCGGAAGCAGCCGAGGCACGC
This sequence comes from Ambystoma mexicanum, assembly GCF_040938575.1. Taxonomy (NCBI): domain Eukaryota; kingdom Metazoa; phylum Chordata; class Amphibia; order Caudata; family Ambystomatidae; genus Ambystoma; species Ambystoma mexicanum. Next base: position 83,937,094 of record NC_090941.1, read on the forward strand.
CTCCTGCCAGCTGATTCCACACAGGCAATCACACAAAACCAAGGCAAACTGGCCCTCCACAGCTTTTGGTACACCCCTTACTGTTGGGTTTTCGGCTCTGAACAACTCCTCAGAACCATTGAGCTGTCCTGCAACAACTAGCGCTACGCCAAGCGCCCCACTTTTTGTTTCGGAGTGTGGATGGTTTCTCCCTAGGGGGCAGTGGTTGTACATGTGTTTTGTCTCTGCACCCCCTGCACAGCTTTCCACAGCTTGACTTCTTATGTTCCTCCTTCAAAAACCAGCCTCGTCGCCAGTGAAGTAACCATGTGGGTTAAGAAGACATGCCATGTCAGTACCAAGGTAAGTATGTTTATTTCCAGTCTTGGTAAGACACTTAATTGCATAGATAAATACAAAGGACACACAACCACTGGTCAATCCACACCCCAGATCACTGCATGTTTGTGAACACACTTTGAAGGAATCTGCACTTCCATCACTAAGGTACATTTCTGAAGGAAAGTTCAAAAAACAGCAAACCAGAGACATATGATTAAAACATTATTAAACTATGACATTTCTTAATATTGAATAAAAACATGTTGGTTATTAAAAAAGAAGTGCTCAGAGATCACACACCTGGGTAGAGCTATTTAGTCTTTGAAAATATTAATGAGGATCTCAGGAGTGGAAAAACAATGGAACGAAAACTGCCTTAAGAAATGGCCTTTTATGACAAATGAAAAGCTTTCCTACCATCACATTCTCCGGTCTATTGAAAGCTTACACCCCACAGTTTACACCAGCTACTCTATTTCAACAAGTCACTGGGAACAGGTGAAATCAAGAGCGTCTTACCTGGCCCTAATCTCCTTGGAGAGGCTTATCCCGAGCAGCGGCTCAGCAGATGGACTCTGGATAGGGACAGATTTCTCTGATCGGTTCACATCTGTACTGTGGGCTTTGTGCCTGTCCCAGCTCCTTTCCCCTTGTAAGAGTTTGGCCCATCTATGCGACTGCCAAACATGAGCGTGACATGCCCATTGACCAGTGTAATACCTGCCACAATGTAGACATATCCTTGTTGTACAATTCTACTACTGCTTGTGAGAGAATATACATTGCTCGGAAACTTCCCAGTTTTAATCAATTTTTCCAATAGGGCTAAGGAAACATGGATTTTTCACAAATTATCAGGTCAAGAGATTGGTGGCCACATTACAGCCATCGTATCATCGAAAAATGTGCAATTTGTCTTGGGATTTGTGATATTTTTGGCCAAGCTCAAATGCATTGAGTGTGCAAGTGGCTAGATTCAGTTGCTGGTTATTCCCTGTGAAGTACTGCCACACTTTTGGACTTTTGTTGAGGGCTGGCACACAAACTGGGGTAATGTGGTTATGATGGCACTGCACTTGCGTCCCTGATGCCTAAGTTACCTAGGGTTATCCAGACGTGGACCCCCTGCTCACTGTGTTCAGAGAGGCACAGCTCCACCTCACTGATGAGGCCCGACTCGCCCGCAACACGTGTCTGGGGTTGCTGTTGGTACTCTTGTTCAAAGGAGGATTGGCTAGCATTTCGGTGCTAGACTGCTCAAGTGGGCGGAACAAAGACTGATATGCAAATGGTTATTCCTCCTTTGTGAAAGGTACAGTGAGCTAAAATGTGGCTGAGAACTCTCGAGTGGGTACTTTCCCATATAACAGGTCATTGGGCTATGTTTGTTCTTGCATAGGGGCAACCGTGCCTCTTTGTCTTTGTTTAAGAAACTTAGGGTTGGTCACCCTAAGTTAACTAGGGTTATCCCAACGTGGACCCCTTGCTCACTGTGCTCAGAGAGGCACAGCTCCAACTCACTGATGAGGCCGGACTAGGATGAAACACTTGTCTGGGGTTGAAGTCAGTCAGGCATATTTGTTAAATAGCCACGTTTTTAGGAGTTTTTGGAATAACAGGAGTGAATGCTCATTTCTAATGTGAACAGGGAGAGTGTTCCAGAGGGTAGGAGCAGTCACACAGAAGCTGTAGCACCCTACTCACTTACGCTGAAGTTTTGCCAAATTCTTGGAGTAGGTGCTGGTGGATAGAACACTGCAGTAATTGAGCTTACTGACAATGATAGCACGCACCAGGGTAAGGCAGTTAGTTGGACAGATGCATTTCCTGCTCAGGGATATGAACTTGGCAGGTTAGGCTGTGGAGGAGGCCAATGCATTAATGTGGCGGGGCATGCTAAATTCAGCATCAAGATATACGCACAGTGTCTTCACATGTTTAGAGACCTGGATGTGTGTCCTATCTGCAGGAAAGGCAGTGTGGGAAGTGTACAGGATACTTAGCCGGTGGTGGCAGCCTACAATGAGAAGTTCAGTCTTTTCGTCATTGAGACAATGGTTGTGGGTTGCCATCCAGTTCTGTATAACACTGAATGTCTGGTTGATCACTTCGATGTCATGGGCGTAGTTGCCTGAGCATGGCAGCAGGACTTGTGTGTCATCTACAAAGTTTGTGTAATGAAGTGTTGACAAATTCAGAAAGGGATGGGGCAAGTGTATTTACGCAGAGTTTATCAATGTGGGGAGGGCAGGCATCACCTTTGTAGTTGGAAGGTTTAAGGTTCTGGAGTATGGTGATATGGCTGAAAAATTGAATTGGGGGAGTGATTGTGTGGGGGGTGCTGATGTGACTGGGAAGAGGGAGGAGGTTTTTCCAGAAATTGTTTCTTAGCAAGGATAAGTAACTATCTAACTAACTAACTAGGATAACTAAGCATGTCCTTTTGCTCTCCACGCCTGCCCCTACTCAAGTCTCATCCAACTCTCCAGCCTCCACTTTATCCAATATTTTTCCAGTATACACCCAACATCAAATTCAAACCTCCTGCTCTTGCAACCCATATTGGTTGATTGGGTTCTCTGCTTCACATAGTACACTCCTTACTTCCACTGGATTTGAATTCTGCTAAAACCTTGCACCTGTGTCTTGTATTTGGGGCAGGGTTGAGATTCCCTACTGCTCCTGGGTGCATCTAGCCTCACTTTGGGCAGCAGCGACGAACCAAACCTTCAGGTTATCTGTCAACCATCTTCCTGACCCTATCTAGTGCTGCCTCTGCAGGCCACTATTCTCCTGTTCCATCAGCATGTAATGGCTATCCTTACGATTCCCACTGTAAGCTCTCAGAGCCTTATGGATGTATGGAATATGTTAGTTTGTGGTGCATTTGTAAGATTGTATATCGGATGAGGGAACACGCTGCTGGAGAACAATGAAAAATCAAGTACATCTGGTTCTTAGGGAATATGTGTCATGATGCCTACCCCTGGGGACCCAGACCAAGTCCAGCAACCCCGGAAGCAGGCATCAAGTTATCCTAAGCAAGCCCAACAACCCCTGCTAGGGGCTATTTGGGTCCAGTACTGGCGCCTATGGCGCCAGGCTCATATGGAGAGCCAGTCCTGGCGCCATAGGTGCCAGGCTCATAGATTAAAACTTACCTGATGCAGACCATGCTGCAAGAGCTCCAAGCCAAAAGAGGCTTGGAAGGGACTACTTTATTTAGGGACTGGAATTGACCAATCAGCTGCACTGCCGCTGAGATATGACAATACAAAGGCTACCTTGGCTTGATCGTTTGGGAAGGCTAAGGTCTGCATAAAAAGTGCAAGTGGCATTGGTTCATAAACACAGCAAACTTTTTGGGATCTCTGGCAAAGCGTTCGGGTGGAGCTAATGGAATATTTCCTGGTAGGTTTATTTGCACAGGGTTACTCGATAACACAGGAGCTGGACTTCCCCCGGAACCAGGTAGGGGTGCTTGTCCAGCCTGGCTTTGCAATAGTTGCCTAGCAAGGTCATCAGTTCGCTCCTTTGACAAAATCAGTTCTCTCCTAAGAGCATTGGTTTCTTGACGGGCGGAATGCACTTCAGCCCTCAGTTCCCCTAGTAATTGGGCCAATTGGTCAGTCTCTGAGGTATCCATAATGCCAGGGTGGGAATTTGTGGGTAGGCTTTGCGTTCTGTTACGCTCACCTAGCTCCCACAGAGGCGTCGATCGGAACTGGACAGCTGCGGTCTCCAACAATGTGACACGTAGGGCCGAGATGACGGACTGGACTGGTCCACCTAGCTTTGTTTGCTTGGCCCGTAGGAATATTCTTCTGCAAATGGAGAAAGGGCATTAACCACCCGTGGAGTTGAGTGTAAATCCCCCCACCCCTGCTGTTTTCCCCACAGATCACCTTTAATGTCCCCTCTTATAGTCTCACCTGATGGTTTGAAAAGATGAGCTCTCCATCCTGCATTGAGCACAGGGGCGCGTTGATAACCAGTTGTTTCACTGGCTCGAAGGAATTGGTGAGTTCCAGAACAATATTGACTCCGAGATTCCCAGCAAGACGCCGTAAGTCTAAAGTTCATAAGAGTTCAAATGCCTGACTTTCACTCTTGCCCGATTCCTTGCAGGTTGCAGCTTGACCCTAATGAAAAGTTTCTCGTGGCAACCAGTAGTATTCTGGTAAGGATTTGTATTTTCCAACACAGTTCAATAAAATAATGTCAATATGTAACCTGTTGCTTTCTCCCTTATTCAGGCGCTGAGAGAAAGTATGAAGTCTCGGGGAATAATACCTCCGGCTGTAAAATTAGGTAAGTCTATTGTGGTGAGGAGGGTTCCCCTTGTTAGTCCCTTTGTTTCACCTTGCTGTCCTTTTGTTTCCCCTTAGAGGCCGGGGTTCGGCGAAGATGCAGTGGAAGCTGTGCCGACCCGTGAAGAGGAATGCTACCCCCGGTGGTAAAATCAGGTAAGTCTATAAGGGGGTAACTAATATTCCTCTGTTTATTCCCTTGGCTCACCTTGCTGTTCTTGTCTTCTCCTTAGGTGCCGGAGTGCGGCGGGAACATGCAGGAGGATGCAGTGGAATGTGAAGATGCTGCGAAAGCCTGTGAGTTCAGCACGGCGCTGCAGCAGGCGAGGCGATGCGCATAAAATAACTTCTTTCTTCCAGCTCGAAGGCGTGATGGATCGGGAATTCAGGTAAGGATCAAGCTCGGGCGGGGCTGGGGAGGAATACTTACCTGGGACTACTTTGGAGGCTATTTAAACCACACCCGAAAAGCAGCACACGCTTCGCGTTATTCTGCATCCAGCAGCGTAACGCTCACCGTGCCTGCAAGTCTGCATCCAGCCTTCTGCCACGCCCGCCTCGAGTTTGGAGCTCCTAGAAAAAGGGAGAAAGAAGGAGAAAAGGTTAGAACAAGAGCAATACCTGAATCAGGGGTGCGCTCTTCCGCCCCTGCTATTATGCTTGTATACAGCCGACCTAGCATCGTCCCATTGAGGGATTCAAGCATTTTTGCCGAAAATTAATGGAGTGGATATTCCCTGGGTCCTTTTCACGGACGATTCATTTTTCTTGGACCAAACTCCGATAGGCCTCCAGAGACGTTTGAAGCCTTTGAACGGTATCTGAAGGTAAATGGTATGAAGATCAACGTTAAACAAATCTAAAATTCTCCCCATGAACAGGGCAGGAAAAATCAAGGCTGAGAAGTATACTTGGAGGGTAGAGGGTGCTCCCCTTGAAATGGTGGAGTCAATAGTCTATCTGGGAGTAACACTGAACAAGAACAGTAACAAGGCTGCTCAACTAGAATATCTACGAGTGAGATTATTCCCACTGATTAATCAATGCAGAGTCTTCCAGCTGAGATTTTACAAGTACACTCTGGCGCCTATCCTATCCTTCTATAAGCAGAAGGTGGCCCAAATTCTAACTTATGGAGCAGAGTCAACACTCCACCTATCTTGGCAGTGGTGGGAGAAATTGGAGGCCCACTTTTGGAGATCGATTTTAAAACTGCCCTCCTCCCCGTTGCCCTGTGACATTAGGCTCGAACTTAGGCTTCAATCCCTACAGTCCATGGCGGATTGGAAATCTATTGACCTCTATGGGGGTCTGAGGAAGCCTTTTGAAATCCTAGATTTTAGTAAAACCCTGTTAGAGGTGCCCCTGGGCTGTTGGAAAGTGAAGATTGAGGATTTCCTAAGGGATAAAAATATCTCAGTGAAAATGCTGATCCAGAATCCCAAATTGGTAAAAAAGAAATTAATTATTAGGGATTGGATCACCACTCTGGATCAATGTGCTAATTTGAAATCTAGGCAATCCTTAACCATGGAAAGTGGAAAACTAAATGTGCTCCCTAAGTTTCTGTTAAAGTTTCCCTCCTCTAAATATAGAGACCTCCTTTTTAGGTGTAGGTTAAACATCCTACATACACGAGAGATCCTATTTATGAGGAAAACTCCTGGGGTTGAAAATGCTTTCTGCCGCTAATGTATGAATAAGATGGTTATAGAAACCGCAAAGCATCTAGTGATGCACTGCAAAGGTCTACGAGATCAAAGACGTTTCTATTTGGAAGAATTCAAAGCGATGGGAGCTACTCTCACCCCGCAAGAATGGTGGAATTGGGTGCTAATAGGGGATCAAACCAAGTTGTAGTGGCGGTCATGAAAATGTTAGATGATATTTTATGAAGAACCTCGGAAGCAGAGGTGGTCTTAGAATACATTTGTATTGTGTTTGTGAATGGGGTGTAAGATAATGCTAAAGGTTTATTTTGTAAATGTTGATTTGAGAGGTAACAGTATAAGGAAATGATTGAAACAGTAATGCGTTTTAATTTTGTCATTTATGAACTTCCTTTGTTTTTTTTTCTGTCTCTCTGTCTGATTTATGAAACCAATAAAACATTTGAATAAAAAAAAATAGATTACTTACATTCAATAAAAAGTAACCTCGCCTTTATAAAAACGCATTACTGTTGGATAGATTAAAAGAGAAGATGTACTGCCCAATCCACTTTCAAGAGCTAGGGAAACAAAATCAGTGACGGGTGCATGGGCTGCAATAGACAACAATTACCTATCGGCTTAACACGGCAGTGATCCAATTATTGTTGTGGAGACCACTGCAAATACAATTATAATTATGTGACAGATTTGATTGGTGTAGAGAAGTGGGTGCACCAAGAATGCATTCTGGCACCAAAACTCTTCTATCTCTATACCAGTTCACTATGTTCCTTTTTGGAAAATATTACCCTAGATGTGCAGTGAAGGGAAAAGTAGAAGACAAATTCTTACCTATGCCGATGATTATTATTGTTCTTTTATAACACGCTTAATAACAAAGACCAGTTTCTAAGTACAAGCCCAGGATTCGAATCTGTGTTGCTATGCGTTGTATTGCTTCCATGACAAACGCCCCTGAGCTATCCTCTCAGCCAATGTGGTCTCTATAAACAGTAGCCCAATTGCCTAAACTAGAGAACAAAGTTGATGTTTACAAGGTATGTATGCCTGAGAAAGGGTTGGTTATTTATGTAAATAAATCTAATATAGTGTGTGTTACTAAACTTAAAGCATCTTGCAGGGTAATACATTAAAACAACCAAATGTTATGTTCTTATTATGGTGCAGTAAGCTAAAACTTGGTTGCAGAGCCTCCTGGGTGGAAAAACATCCATAGAACAGGGTACTTGACACATATTGGTTCCCAGTAGAGGGGCTCCCGCACCCTTGTTTAATTTGTAAAAACTTGGGGTTTCATCCCAAGTAACTCAGGGTAATCCAGACTTGGACCCCTTGCTCAATGTGCCGTAGAGAGGCTCAGCTTCACCTCAATGAGTAGGCCCAACAAGGCTGGAACACGTGTATGGGGTTGCGGATTGTACTCTTGTTCAATGGACAATTGCCTAGGATTTCGGGGCTGGGCTGCCCTTGTGGGTGGGACCAGACTGATATGCTAATTGGTTTTTCTCCTCTGTGAAAGTTGCAGTGAGCTAAAACCTGGTTGTGGACCCTCCTGAGTAGAAGGAATTCCATAGAACAGGGTATTTGGTCCACGTTTATTCTCAGTAGAGGGGCTTCCACACCCTTGTTTAAATTGTAAAACTTGGGGTTTCACCATAAGTAACTTAGGGTAATCGGAACATGGAGCCCTTGATCACTGTGCCTTAGAGAGACTGAGCTTCACCACACTGAGGAGGCCCAACAAATCTAAAACATGTGTCTGGGGTTGCTGTTGGCACTCTTGTTAAGAGGAGAATTGCCTTAGCATTTCGGTGTTGGACTGCTCTTGTGGGTGGGACAAAGACTGATATGAAAATGGGTATTTCTCCTCCTTGAAGGGTGCAGTGAGTTAAAACGTGGTTGTAGACCCTCCTGAGTGGAAGGCATTCTACAGAACAGGGTATTTGACCCATGTTCATTCTGAGTAGAGGGGCTCCCACACTTATTGTGAGTATCTGGGTATCCGGTTGCTAGCAAAAATGATGTGGGGCAACCCAACCCACTGAGGATTATCAATGAGCCTGAACCATGTCTTTGGTTGCTCATGACTGTGTAAAAAAGGGGGTCTGGAGGTATAGACCAACAACAGTTCATTTAATTCATTTTGTCAAGTTTTGAATCATACAATAAAAACAGTAATTGTATACAACAAGACAGCTGTATTAATGGCAGCTGTCTTTTGCCAAACAGCAGGGCAGACTTGGGGGGGGCTGTGAGACAGAACTTTGAGTTGTGTGTTACTGCTATCACGTGTGCCCGAGCGCTTGATGGAATTATCGTGCACCATGTGACAGTGGTAGCTTCAGGTGGAAGGTATGCCTTGTGAAATGTTATTGGTTTCTATTGTGCGACATTCACTGTTGATTCAAGTTCAGCGTCCAATTCTCGGTTCTACACAATACGCTCTTGCCACCATGAAATTGTTTGGCTGCTTTGGATTTGTATATATCCCTGATGAAGACGTGCTAAAAAATGTGCAGTTCACATCAAAACCAGTCGGCAGTCCGAGTGGCTTGCAGATGGAAATATATAACAAATGGTCATCTCATGTATCCAGCCACTTGTTTTAGTTACATCACGTTATTGTATGGTTGATTCTTGCACAAATGTACAGTGCTGCTTTTCTTAATAATTAGTTAGGGCACCAAGACATTACTTTTACTATTTGGTTTTAAAGTCACTCTTTTAACTTTTCGGTCTTCATTATTTGGGATGTGGTTGAAACAAACTCACTGTTGATTTGCTTGGTTTTTCGGCAGTTGTTTATGTTTTGTTTGTGAACTTGTTTTGTTATTTTTATATTACGCACTCTGTCTTTTTATATACAATTAATGTGTTTAGTGTATGATTTAAAACTTGACTAAATAAATCAAATGCACTATTGTTGATCTATACCTGAAGACCCCCTTTTCTATGCACAGCCAGCAACGTCATTTGGGGGTCTCCAGGGGTCGGACTTGCGACCCCTGTAGTCTACCTTGCTACCCCTAAATTAAAAAATAAACTTTTTTTTTTCTTTACAAATTGAAGCTCCTGCGCTGTGGCCAATGACATACGCCTAGTTGAGCCATTTGTCTTTCTGGAATTCAATACAATAATTGTTAGACTCGTTAAAGGTTAATTTCAGGCACACTTCAGGGGGTGAGTCACTGATTTAGGGGCTGATTCATTGAATTATTTGCGCCGAAAAACAAGGATTTGTGTGCCATTCTGCCTGCAAACCCGTGTTTAACAAATGGGGATTTGAGGGCAGAATGGCACACAAATCTCCATTTTTCGGCGCAAAACATTCCATGAATCGGCCCCTTGTCTGTTCATAAACACCTCAAATTCACAATGGAGACAAAATACTCCAAAAAGCATTTAGAGTAGAATAAGCATCCATTTAGGACTATGTAGTTTGCTTTTCACTAGTTGCAGTTAAGCATGTTTTTTTCTGCTGATACATATGCTGATCCATTCTTGTATGAAGTCTATATAACGTTACAGTAATATTGTAACCATATGTTTTATAGTGTACTTAGAAACAGTGCTATGTGATGCCACTTCTTGTTTTGTCAAGGGGTAAATGGTCATGTTCCATCTCTTCCTGTGATGTCACTGCAGGGTGGGGTCAAATGACATCACTTCATGTAATATCAGAGGTCAAGGGTCATGTGATGTCACTAGCACTACCCTAGGCCTTTTGTTGAACAGACGTCCCTGTGCACAGCTGCAATCTATTTTCCCTGTTTCGGAGGGATTGTGATTCCTGCTCTTCAGTTGCTGTTGGGTTGCTTGTAGCCTTGAGCTAAAGGGGTGTGGCCTAGCAGCACGGACTGGACTGCCTCTTTTCTGGTGGGATCCAGCCCGATTTGCAAAAGGTCTTCACCTTGTGTAATGACATGGCAGGCTGGAATGTTATGCCCTGGAAGGATGTCCACAGCAATGCCAGAAGGAATGATTTGTTCAAAACCTTCCAGCCATCAACTTTCTGATTTGTTAAATTCACACTTTTTTTTCTAAACATGTGTTTATTGATTGGTTCACATCTCCACTTCAGACCATATCACCATTGCATCAACAAAAAAAAAGATAAAATCCAACACAGCTCCAGGTTGACAACATACAACAATGTCCAAGACTCTGGGCACATATAATAATTCTTGTTAGAATCGGCCTCCCCTCTCGCTCAAATTGCAGAGTTACAACTGTGCGTCTCCATCCCGACCCCTTCCTCAGTCCAGTGCCTCAACCCTCACCATCAAATATGCTGTTAATGGCACCCATATATTTTTAGGCCGATTCTGCAATCCGCACAGCGCAGCAAAGTCTTTATCAGTGTCACTTAGCCGGATTAGGTCCTTTAATCACCTAGCTGTTCCCAGAGGGGAAACATTGGTCCATTTCATGAGGAAGCATCTCCTAGCTGCTATCATACAGGTTTGTTAAAGTCACACTAGTGAGAAGTGTATGCCTAGACATAGGGTGTGAGCTTTCCAAGCATAGAGACCTAAGTTACTACTCTGATGATTACCAATGAGCCTGCAGCATGTCTGGGGTTGCTTGTGATCTTATGTGGAAGAAATGTGATGTAGCCGTTCAGACACGACTATCCCTCATGTGACGTTATTTGCGCCTTCTGTAATGGCATGGCAGGCTAGAAAACAATAGTGTGGTTGATTTCCCGTATAAATGCTAAAGAATAGGATTCATTAAAAAACATCCAGCTGTCACCGTTCTATTTTGTGCAACCATATTTTCAGACACGCCACTAAAGTGCTAAGGACCTGTATGTTCGTTCTGAATTCCCATAGGAAATCATTGTAGGTTCCGACCATTTCAGCAGTCAAGTTAAAAAAGCCCATTTAAACCGGTTAACGTTCAGGTTTGCCTGTAATTTGAAGAGGCAACAAATAGATCACACAATGTCTTTATTTAAGGTTAAATCATAATCCATTGGTTTTTATAGAGCTGAATTTTGCGGCTGATAAAAAAACCCCTATGCAACAGATAGTAAATACTTGTCTCTGTCAACTGTTAAGATTAACCTCAACAATTTAACACTATACTATACATCTGGAAATGGAAATGGTGTAATGGAGTGACTTTTTGAATATGCACACTTTAGATGTCTGGCTGGACTACTCTCTGGAACATTAACCTGACTCATTATCAATGGTTTTCATTAGCTAACATTCCTACATTGTGTCTAAAAGACCTTGCCTGAAATAAGTAAACCATAAATGCAAGCTTTTTTAAATGAACATGTGTGATGTAGGGCTACCGTTGGAGTCTAGAGAGTTGGAATTTTTGAGAATTTTTCTGTTGACTGGTACTTTTTTGATTTTCAGCTACGTGAAGAGGATCCTTGTTGGATGTAGTGGCAGTAATGCAGTGTATAAACTGCAGGCTACAATGATGGCTCATCAAACTAAAGCAAAACATGTTGGATTTGAATGAATTTGTCAATTCATACTTCGACTCTGTGAATAGGACATATCAAAACATAAAAGTATTTTGTGCAAAACTATTAAAGTGGATGATTGATTTTTTGTAACAAACCATAGGGGTGCACGAACAGTGTTATATTGTTCTATTGAACAGCAGACGTGCCTGACTTCTCTGTTAACAGCCGTTAGACAAAGAGCTCTTAAAGTTATCCCAACCACATATGTGTCTCACCCTCAGCAGGGGAATATCAGTGTGGTGTAGCATTGGGGCATGTTTACCAAACAGCAGCATTATTATTGTTAGGCAGAATTGCATGCAGTACCCTCTGGGACCACGACATACAATTAATTGTAAGCAAAACCAACCTTTGGTATAAGTCTGTAGCACACAGTTTTGTGGTAGCGAGCTGAGCAGCCAGGTTTATCTCAAGAGGGAATGTGAGCAGTACAAGAGGATACACAGAGGTCTTACAGTCACAGTGGTTCAAGTAGAGACTTACACTCAAGGTTTCTTGGTAAAAACATATTAATTTATTACACAATCATTTAAAAAACATTCACTAGAAGGAGGCAACTTAATATTATACACAAACACTCTTCAATATCAAACCAATAAGTTTCTGAACAAATTATGCTTCTCTGAAATAGGAGCAAAACGGCACTTCAGTTACTTTCAATGGGAGTAAAAAGGCACAAGTTAGCAGAAAAGATCACAATTACATTCTTAGGCAGTGCAAATAGTTATAGTTCACTAGAGGACTCGATTCAGTTCAATAGGCATAGGCCAAAGTTAGTGGACTAGTGTCTTGTATAGGAAAGAGCAGTTCATGAAGTAAATGGTTAAGTCTTTACGAAAGTTCTCAGAAGTAGTTTGCATGAAAAAGAATAATTTGCTGGTTCACAAGCTGATTAGGCCTGCAAGTTGGGAAAGTTCAGCGAACTTTCACCACGAGAGAAGCGTTCTCTCAATCGGGTTGGCACAGTACCTTAGTATGAAGCAAAAAGATGCAGCTGAAGACATTAGTTCCTGGCAGTTCTTGCAGATCTCGCTGTTCCTGAGCCTCAGTCGTGGGAACAAGAGGGAGGGCGTTGGTGGACTCCTGCACTGCACAGGTTCATCGGCAAACGCTGACAAAATTGAGTCATTTCAGTTCGAGTAGCTGTTCATCAAGCACACAAGCTGGAGTCCTTCCCCATGGGTTAATCCTAACCAGTTTCGAGAATGGTATCCAGGTGGCTTGCGAGTTGATTGGTTCCACCAACTCAAAGGAAGAAGTCGCCCTTGAAGGGCCTTCTCTGTCAAAAGTAGCTTTGGCCAGTCGGACCTGCAGCAGGGCTTCACCAGGCAAACCAATAGTCCAGGAGTTGCAGCAGCTGTCCTCTTCCAGCTCGTCTTCGGTTCTTTCGTTCCAGTGGTCGACTCTGCTTTCCAGTCCAAGAGACTTGCCTTTTAAACCGTTTTCTTCCATTCATTCCAGCCTAGCTGCCACTTACCCAGCAGGGTGCCTGTCCTTGCTGGACAGTCAGCCATCCAATCATGCCGGAGTGCTTTTGGGTCTCCTAGGAGACTAAGCACAGGGAGTTTCAGGCAGCTCCCTCACTTTCTGCCCACCCCAGACACTCAGACGCCAGAGGCGGTCTTCAGTCCTGAAGCCCGCCAAAGGTATGGAAACAAAGGGACCAAACCTGGTTTGGCACACAGAGACAAACACTAGAAGGACCTTTTCCAAAAGAAATGGCGAAAAAAGAAGGCCAGGACCTATTTAAGCAAAGGGGTTTAAGGCGCCATCTTGAAAAACATGGCTCCCGTGATTTTTAGCTAGCGGTGTTCGTGGTTGGGAGAAATCATGGTAGTTTGTTGTAAAACCACTGCCACCAGCCATTTCGATAGAAAAGGGTAGCATTTGACTGCTACATGGGTTTCTAGACACAGGGGATACTAGGTAACCCCTCCACCAACTGGGTATAGGAATTTTAAAAGACTAGTAAAGTCAATGTAACCTTACATTCTCTGGGAAACAGTAGTTTATCCCAGTGAAGGTATTTAAACCTTTGGAAAGTCTAAAAAGACATCCCTGTGTTACTGCACCGAAGGTGCTGTGTAACACACATGAAAAGATACCTATAGAGTTATCTTAAAACTCCATAATCAAAGAACACAAGAGTAAAAAATACATCAAAATACACGAAAGAGTGGGAAAAAAGGCTCACATTCTTTCCAGGTAAAAAAATCAAGTCCTCAAAATCCAGCAAAGTTGCTGGGGGTCTCTAAGGTGAAGGGAATTAGCACATTTTTGAGAATTCTCCTTAACACTTATTTGCAAGAGAACACTTGCGATTTGAGCGTATAATAGGCCATTTCAGTTTAAAATCCACACTTGCCACAGCGCCACCTACTAGACAGCTCTTATGGCTTCCCAACAAGGTAATTATGCTCAGTTTAAAGGTCTTGGGAAAATCAGTGCAAGTCTTTTACATCCTTTATCTGGATCGCTTGGCTTGTTCATTGACCTAGGCTACAATACAAAGGCAAAAGCGAACTATGTCCAACAATTTGGTGCTGGATGAGGAGTTATTATTAAAGATCAATTCAGCTATGTTACTGGAAAAAGTCATGATACAAGTGGAAATATAGCAATTTTCGACTGGTGCAGTGCCCCTTGCCACTGATGGGGCAACAAAGGTCCTTGGAGGACTGTTCTGAACACTTGGGTGAGCCTACCAATATTATCACCACAGAGATGGCCATGTTCTCATGCTGCATCCCCTGCGAGGACTCCCTGTACCATGGCTAGTCCCACCAAAGAGCAATCCCTTACCTCTGAACTTTCTAAGGGCCTTCTATATTTTTCACGCTTTACATTTTGGGCAGGCAAGATAAGGTTAATGTAACACATGTTTGGCCAAGGGAAGTGCAGTAGTGTCCCCTTTGCAGGGGTGCCACTTCCTTTCTACCAACACCCCAGAGCTAGTGCATATCACATGAGCCATTATGGTATTTTAGAATTAATCACTGTGGCACCTTACCAACCCAATTTAGTAAAGTAGACTCGTTGGTTGCTCTAAAACCCTACTCCTGAGACCTAGTATGGAACAGCAGAGTGATATGTGTCATCACAAGGGATGCATATCGCTCTGTTGCTCTATACAAAGTGTTGGGACAGACTCCCAGGTATGCCAGAGCAATGCTGGAAGTCCGCAGACTCAACTCCCCAGTATAAGTGCATGCTGTATGGTGTCCCCATCTGCCTTCCTGAATCTTCTCCTGATGTATCGCACCAGTCCTGTACTGTTGATGTCATATACGCAGAGTCAGAGTATAATGTCACTTCCTTGTCTCTGCTGTGTTCCAATGCTACTATTAGGGCCACTAATTCTGTTGCTTGTGCTGAGTATTGGGATGGTAATCGCGCACTTGCCACTACCTCACTCATCCAATCTTTCTTCAATCTCACTACTGCAGTTCCTCTATGCCTGACCCCATCTGTCTGGTCAATAGTTGAAGACCCATCAATGTACAATGCGTCTTCCCCCTCAAGTGCATCCGCCTCTACCTTGCAAGTGTTACTGAATGCCTGTATGTTTTCTGTGCAGTCGTGTGCATAGTCTCCTTCTTGTCAGACATCTGCCTGGAAAATTGCGGGGTTGCACCTCGCTATCTCCAGAGATGGATTCAATAGTATAACGTCATACCCTGATGCTCTATGTGTCATCAGTGTGTCCTTTGGCTTCTGCAGTATCGCAAAGAGGGCATGCTCCACGTACAGCGAGGTAGTGCACACCATGGTGATTGCTGCTGACTTCTCCTCTGCGAATGTGGCAGCTGCCAAAGCTTGTTCGCACTGATAATGGCCCCTCATTACTGGGTCAAGTTTCCCACTGTAGGAGGTGATGGGGTTGTGTCCCAAGTGTGTCTTTTGCGTCAGTACCACTTTCATCACCACACCATCAGTGTGAGAGAATGGGAAAAATTCCTTCTTGTAGTCAGGGATCCCTAACACTGGTGCTTTGCTTATTTCTTTTTTCAGCATGTCAAATGCATCAGTCATTTCTGTGGTCCATGTCAGTGTCTTGTGTCCCTTATGAACTTCCTTCAGAGCGCCCAATAGAGCCCTTGTGTTTTTACTGTAGTCAAAGACCCATACTCTGCAGTAGTTGCACAACCCTAAGAACTGTTGCATTTCTCTCAATTTTGTGGGTTTAGCTGTCTTCCATATTGTCTCTGCCCTTTCTGTGGTAATCTGTCAGCCATTTTAGGATATCGTCTGTCCAATGTATAGCACCTCTTTCTGACAGGACTGTAGCTTGCCCTAGTCCACATTATATCCCTTGTTAGCTAACACTATCAACATATGCACCGAGTCCTGTCTACAATGATCTTCTGTCTTGCTGCAAATCAAAATGTCATCTATGCACTGTAAAACTGTGCTTTCCATTTGTATGTTGCACAAGTCCATCTGTATCACAGTACCCCTGAGGAAGTCTTGTATGTTTCCACTTCCAGTTTCTATACATAAAGAAAGTAAAGTCCTGTGAGTCTGAGTGTAGTGGTACTGAGAAGAAGCATTCTTCAAGTCATTGCCCATGAAGCAGGCAGCTTCTGCCGGAACGCTGCATGGGAATGTCGCTGGATTTGCAACCAGAGGATACTCTGCTTCTACAATGTGATGAAGAGTCCTTAAAACCTGGATAAAACACCACAACACCCTTTCACCTTCCTCACAGGGTACACTGCCGTGTTACATGGGGACTCTGATGGTACTAGAATGCCTCTCTCTATTAGTGCTGAAATTGTCCCATAAATGCCTTCATCTGCCTCTTTTGTGAGTGGGTACTTTTTCACTCTTGGTAAAATTCCTCCTGGTTTCAGTTTTATCTTCACTCCCCCTATGCTCTTTAAGAGCCCACCCTTCATATGGACTTGTTGTCCATAGGGTGGTGGGCACCTCAGCCAGATCCTCATCACATAATGGGGTGTCACTTCCAGTGCAATTGGCATCCTGTGTGTTACCTGCCTGTAGCATATCCTTAACCAGTAAGTCACACTCATCTTGAACACCATCTCTGTTTCTAACCTCTCCTCCCTAAATAGCTCTTCGTCTTTCACTGCTGTCAACATACACGCCTCTGCAATCACTGCTCTCCATGCTCGTCCTGTGTCATCCATCCCAGGCATCGCCAATGTCAGTCCTGTACTGGAACATCTCCTCATCCACTGGCACCCCCCTCTGTACCCTGCGTCCACAATAAGCTTGAACAATCTCTCCTACATTGAGCATGTGTATTCCTGGTGTGGAGCACACTATCCCCTTGTCTGTGAATTAAATTGTCATGTTCAATCTGCTCATAATGTCTCATCCCAGTATATTTGCAGGTGTCTGTCGAGAGTAAAGTAAAGGCATATATATATTGTGATCTCCTATAGAAAGTAAGATATCATCTGTGAAAGGAACCACTTGCCGAGCCCCAGAGAATCCTTGAGTGTTCATAGCATCAACTGATAATGTAAATGCTCCTTCCCAAATGCTGGACCTAGTAGCCCCTTTGTCAACAAGAAAGGAAAAAGTAATGTCACCTATCGCCACCCCTATGCAAGGTTCCTCCGCAGGGTTGGGTGTGATCGAAAGGATGAGACACATCAAGTTGGTCTGTTGGCTGTCCTATTGAGGGCATAAGGACATCCCATTCCCTGTAAAGGGGTTGTTCCCCAACATAGTAACTCATCCCCTTCGCCATGGAGTCCACGTGTGCTGCTGCGTCATGTCTCTGTATCTTTGCTAATTGCTGTGTGGTCCTGTGGGCCTGTGGTGCTTGCAAATACTGTGGTACTGGGGCCTGCATCTGTGGTACATGCAGTTGCATTTTCGTTGATTGTACTTGTGCTTGTGGCATTTGCTGGTGTGTGCCCTCTATCTGTCATTTGCTGCTGTTGGTCATATGTATAGTAGTCATCCTGGTCCCTTTGATATGACTGCTGGCCCTGTGCTCCCCAGTTCTGCTGCGTTCCCCTGCTCCCACACACTCTCAAAATGTGTCTTAATTGCCCACATGCCCAACATTGTGGTGGTTCCCTAACTTGCCTTGGAAACCACCCGAAAAGTTCCCCGGGCCCTTCTGCACCTGCTGCCCATATACCCAAAACCCTCTTTCAGTGCTCCCTTGATTGTGATGCATCTGTGGTCTGAACCCGCGTCCTCTCAGTTGCCCCCTTCATCGAAACCCTTGCTGTGTGTTACCCCGCCCCATGAACCCTCTCACCATGGGCAGTGCAAACTGCTGTGGTTGTTACTGCTGCTGTCCCTGTGGGGTGGGGCGATTAATACTGCCCCTTCCATTGCATACTTCATAAATCTTTTCTGTATTAGCTTTGCTATGTCTATCTTCCTGTCCACCCCCTTTTTCTTAAGCTTCTCCTGCCATAGCCTACAATGATGAGCTATTGCGAGCTGTATTCCTGGTCATCATTTTGCTTCCATTCCTACCAACTTCCTAAAGTGTTTCTAAACAGGCTCTGGCAGCCCCTGGCAAAGTATATGATAGAATATTGCTACTGTTTTATCCCATGGTTCTCGAGTTTCTAGGCACCAAAGCTCTTGAATCTCCTGAATATACTGTACGGGGTCTTTGTCTTCCCTCATTTTCCAGGACGTAATTGCCCCAAATCTGATGTGTCTGGGTATTGTGTCCTTAATGCTCGCCATACAGCAGTTCTGCAGTTTGCAAACGGTGAACCGTTGTGCGCTGTGTTTTGTGTTGTCACCCCGGGAAACCCACCCTCTTCCATACGTCATCTGCAGCATCTCCGAGGATCACCACTAGGAGGCCCTTTATGTCTCCCACTGCTAACCTACTGCCTGCTGTCATCTTCTCCATTTCGTAAATCCACTTCCCAGCACCCGGGCTTAATGAGGGCAGTCTGCACTTCACTTCTCCTTGTCATTGTGTTTCCATGATATAGACTGAAGTTGCACCCCTCCCTTCTCCATAAAGGGCCTGTGTGGGAACCCTTCCTCCCCATGCATGCTTCTAATCAGTCTAACCTGTCTGTCGTCTCTGTTGATGCCTGCGCACACCTCTATTGGTTCTAGTATGGGTACCCTGACACTGTCGTCATATTTCCTTGTTAACCTTCCCTTGAGCAAGCTATGGCTGTTTCCCCCTTCCTTCATCGTTGGAGGTCTATAAGCCTGTCCACATATGTAGTGTCGCCATTTAGGGTGCGCAAGTTGGTCGCCAGCCGTGCCTGCTCATCTGAGCTGCCCCCTCCTGCTCCTTCTCTGTGTGTCTTATGCTCCCATGCTACTCACTTGTCTACCACTGTCCCCGTTAACTGGGACCAATATTGCTAACCCCTCTCATTCCCCACTGTTCGTGTCTTTGTTTTCGGATCCTGAGCCCATGTTACTGCAAAATAAATGGTGTGCCAAACTCAGCCTTCTAGATGTCAAGTCTGTGTTCAGTTTCATGCTGATGCCAATATCCCTTAAGTCATATCTGCTTCCTCCACCCCAGGCCCCTAAGCCTGCTCCGTCTCTTTCCTTTGTGCTCCTGCCCTGTGAGCTTTTGCTATCTGGTTCTGTTCGTCTGTCCTCCTCAACTCTGTCATTTCCTCTATCCATTGTAGCTTGTGTCTATACCACCCTTATTGCTCGCTCGTCCTCCTCCTAGCGCATGCATTCCCTTGCCAGTCTGTCCATCTGTAACTTCCTCTGTTCCCTCTCAACTAACTTGCATTTTTCCCACTCTGCTACTTCCGTCTGCCTCTCGATATCTTCCACTTCCCTCGTCTTTCTGTACCGCTGCTCCCGTTCAGCTCTTTTCCTCTCCTTGTGATCCCTTTCGATCCTCTCTTCTCTTTCCCTCTGCATCTGCTCCTTCTCCTCCTTCCTTCCTTCCCTATATTCTCTCTCCAACCTCTCTTCTCTTCTCCTCTCCATGTCCTCTCTTTCTAGTTTCTCCTGTTGTTCCCTCTCCCTTCTATCTGTCTCATCCATTATCTCAGCCCAGGCTGATGCTTCGCTGTTCTCCTCAGACCTTCCATTGCCTTAGCTGCCCCCTCTGTCTCCACATCTGTCTTCCCTTTCCAGCTTCAGGAGTATCTGTCCTCCTATCCACTTGTTCATGGCTATGCTCCCGAGCCCCTGCTTCACGCCCTTCTGTGCCTCGCTGCTCATCTCTCATTCATTAGCTGGCTGCCCTGCGCCCTTCGGCCCCTCTTCCTACGTATATGTTAGTGGCTTATATGTCGTATTTGAATACCCCTCTGCTGCTCCCATTTTCCGTAAGGGTCTTACTTCTTGTAATGGGTACATCCCTTGCCCATCGTCTGTGTCATCAGATGCTTCACTTGGAGGGACGTGTGGGGGAGCGAAATCTGAGGTCACAGACCCGGTACCTCCTGCTGGCTCAGCATCCACTGGCGCTTCATTGCATCCCCCTCGCCCTCCTGAGACATAAACCGCAATTCGAATATGGCCATGCATTTTGCTAACTTCTTCCCATTAGGCACCCTGTGTGTCTGTCAATAGTGATTGCTGCACGTCTTTGGAGAAACATCCGCAAGGTGGACAGGGTTCAGTTAACTTTCCCTCAGTGCTGTTGGACCATTCTATGCTATATTTACATATGTTTTCCCTGTAGGGTGGGAGTGTCATACACAGGTTCTGTAGGGGTAAGTCACCCCCGCACTTCCCCTGATACATTTTTATTGCCTTTTCCTGACCTCAAGTTGAGGGTTTCGACAATCCGCTGTTTAGGGAAAAAGGCACAATGTAATGACAATACTTTTTGACTTACTACAAGTCTCTCTGGCACCACAACTTATCAAGCGTGCTCTGCACACTGCCCCTTTACAAGCCCGATGTCACTGCTTCCTCAGGCACGCCCTCAATCTTGCACATGCGCCTTCTGCACACCGCTTCTGGTTCACCTCATCTGTCAATCGCAAATTTCCAATACTAGCTCCTGACCATCTCACGCTGTCCGTGTCCTATGTGCCAACCTATGGGTGATGTTACCAATTTACTAACCAAGGTAGTTCTGAAAAATTATCAAATACGGTGCGTACACTTTTATAGCCTATTACTCCCAAAACACACAAAGCCCAACAGCTGTCTTCCTGGTTCCAGGCAGAGTATACCAATATCCTCTTGTGATCGACCAGTACCTGCTGGGTCGCCTAGCGTGCAAAATGTCTCTCTCCAGGATACTTAACCAGTTGACTCACCTTCTGCAGTCTAGGCCATCTTCCCTTGCTAACCCTTGTGGGGATACTGTCATCTATGACCCGTGCTAAAATGCCAACCCACAGGAAATCCACTATTTATATAACATCTGTCATCCGTGCCCTTGAGTCAATAGTCTAGGTTATTCACCAGAATGTTTACTTCTAAAACTTGAATGTGCCCTAGACATAGAAAAATGACATCTATCTCTGCTGCTCTCCCTACTCACTTTGACACTGCTAGACAATACTTTGACAATACTCGACAATACTAAACAATACTCCACAATATTTAACACCCTCCCTCAGACCCACAGTTGCCGTTCGACTGGGTCAATACTTTCACTGCGTAGTTTGCTGGTGCTGCTCGGCTCCCGTGTCCCACAGAAGGTGCTCACTTCTCCATCCTGGTCTGCCTGGACTCCTCGCTGACTTTGAGCAGGATGATTTCCAAGCTGGCTCCTGACAGCCTTTCCACGGGTACACGTCCCCATCTTCTCAAAATATGCAAGGGTCCTGCAGCCTCTCAAGTTCTGCGGCGGGGGAGACAACCTCATGCCGGGCTGACGCAGCAAACCATGCACTCTGCTACCAACTAGTTGGGACAGACTCCTAGGTATGCCAGAGCGATGCTGGAAGTGCGCAGACTTGGAGAGCCCAACTCCCTCCCCCAGTATACACAGAGGACACAGTCAACGGCAAGTTCAAACTGTGGTTTATTACAAATAAAACCAACAGGGATCGATACAAGAGCACAGGTGGATTCCAGTACGTCTCAGCTTCTCCTGGCTTGCAGGCCAGTTTTTGTGCAAAATCATGTCACTGCTCCATCATTACTTGTGCCGTTCTCCAAAAACCTATCGATGTGTGGGATTGGCTGTCAGGAGTCTAATAACCTATATGGTCAATTATATGTGTTATTCTACTGGCTCTTACATGTCACGTGGCTGGCTTGCCCCATCCCCAATTTACTAATACATTTTTGCAGAGTAGTGGGCTTACCATTGGGTCTTGCCTTTGCTACCCATCCCTGGAGTGCTAAACTGTGATTGGCTAGAGCTGATTCCCCCAAGCCTGGGACTCGATCGAGTTGCCAGCCCTCAGTGTACCTCTTCAAGGTAATGTGAACGATTATTTGTCTGTATTGTAACTTGTGTACACCACCTTTGCCTTATGAGAATATTCTCCTAACAGTAGCAACACTTGTAGCAATCTGCAGCTGGCTGCTGGGACTGGCCTCTTCGTCCCACTGTGGAAGACTGTCCATTGTTCCATTCGGCTGTACCACGTGTTTAGAGACCACAAAATCGAGCTCCTAATTATGAGGATTTATTCTGTTTTCCTGCAGCTGGTCCCCTTGTCGTCTGGGGATTGGAATGTCTTTGTATCTCTTGACCTTGGCTGTGTCTCACATATCTTGCTCTCTGTCCTGCCTGAATCGGCTCAGCTCGTCTCCTGCTTCATGATTTGTGGCCTGCTGTAATTTTCCTAAACCTTATAATGCGGTTTCTACATTGTCCATGTCATACTACATTCCCTATGGGTTAACTATACGTGGTTCAGTCAGGTTCCATATATACTCCTGTATGTCCACTCGATTATTGGTTTCAAGCATCAGCAAGCTCGCTCAGGATTTCTTGTGCCTTATGGTTTCTATGTAACTGCATTTGGCTAATGACAAAATAATAAAAGCAATGACAGTATGAATATGTATCTGTCCTCTAACTATAGAACTGTGCCTTCATGTTCTTCATGTATTTGAGTGTGTGTTTGTGTGGTGCTGGGCAGACTGCACATGTACTTCATGTCTAACGCTGCTGTGTCATGTTGTCTCTAATGACGTCAGCAACATGGCTTCTTGGTGCTTAGTCCTGGCTGTCCATATAGGTGTATCTGAACATGGTCTTCGACTCTTCACTCATGCATGGATAGATTTGGACTGCACCTGGTCTGTATGGCTGGCTGAGAGGGTACCTCTCAGTGTATTTGTTGATCATTGGTACATTTGGGATTCGTCCGAAATAGAATGGGTGGTTGCATTCTCTCCGGGCCATCCGTCTTCTCATGAACTTGATGGGAGGGGGTGTGATCCCAGGATCCCGACTCCCTCTTCAAAGTTTTTCTGTTTCATCATGCAAGGTTTTCAAATTCTTAGAGAAATAACATGTAGGTCAATGTTACATAGTGAGGGAAAGATGATTGTATAGTGCTTAGCATTATCTGTCCCGTTTAGACCTCTGGAAAGCCTGCATAATGTTTGCATTAGGATTTTTCTATGGCTATTTCAAGTATGTAGCATGTTCATTTAAGCAAGCAAATGGGCACATTTTCTTATGCTGAGGTCCTGCAGTGAGTGCAATGCCTCAGCCAATGAAGCCGTGTTGTTTCAGCCTGATTGTCAATGGATTTGTACACTATCGGCAGAGACAACTGATGTTTTATTATGAAGATCTAGGATCGTTTTGCATATTCCATTGAACAATTACATTTTGGCAATGACTTTCACAGGGATATATTGGAAGATCTTCATTATAATGGAGTCTTAGCTTCTGTGGTTTCCAAGAGGATTACCTTTGTTATTGAGATGTTTAGAAATTACACTAAGATGTATCTTTATTATTCCTGGTGAGCCTTGATTTTCCCACTGTTTGATCACTTTTTATCATGAAGTCTTTAGATGCAAGATGTTTAATCACATTGGGCATTCTATCAATGAAGATATTTTGCTGGAAGAACAGGGTGCTTAAGTTTCCACTTTCTTCCATTTGTTCTGCAATCATTCTTAATCTCAGATCTCTGGCCCTTACTTTCCACTGAAGTGGAAGCAATTTGTTCAGTAGTTTGTGGCAGTCGGTGGAAACCACCTTACAGGTTCTTACTTGTCTTTTATCCCTTTTAACAAGTGTTTGTGAGAAGATTTATCCTTGTTGTTTGTGTGCCTATTGCCGCAACTTGCTCTGAATTACTTTTAGAAAATAGCTTACCTCTGCTATCTCAGCCATTAGCAAGATGGAAGGAAGGCTGGCCTATCAGGAAGCTGGGAACACTGGTTGTATTCTCTGGTATACGCCTTTGTTCCGAGCAGCTTGAGTGCTGCTGACCAGCGGCCCCTTCCCTTCCCCATCCTTTCCTCACCTCTTAGCACCCATGTAGTTCATACGTGGCTGTTAAGGGTGTCTAACCTTTAAAAATAAAAACTACTTAGCTTGCGCTGCAGCGCTGTGTGGACCTTCTGAACTCTGTTTCCTTGATGATGTCACAGCAGTCATTAATGTAGAAAGCAGACTCCAGTAGAAATGATCGGGCCGCACCACATGGTAAAGTTCCGTTTTATTTTTGTAAATGTAAGCATCTTTAGCACCCGGGTATAAAACTACACAGGTGGTAATGCCGATATACAGATCAGTGGGGGGCTGACCATGCCGGTAATTGCACCACCATTGAAGGTAAGGGCCCAAGCGAACCGCCTCCTCTGATTATATAGCCTCAATATGTATTGTTGGAGGGAGTACATGAAGACAGTTGATGGCTCTGATATCTCAGATGACATGGGAACATTCTGAGTTTGTAATCTTTTGTTTCTCTGTCCATTGGAGTGTGGTGATCTATTGGCATGATTTTACCTTTTGAACGCAGCCATCTGAAGAGGTTGAAACCTTATTGTACCTGCGAGTAGCCTTGGAGGAAGAGAACCCAGTGATTAGGTGGCCACCCTGATCGCAAGACTGAATGGCTGGAAGGTTTTAAATGAATCAAAAACTACTGGCATTGCTCATGCACACTTCCAAGTCTCAACTTTCAGACTGCGATGTCATTGGAATCCCACTATTCACCTCATTGACAGTGTCCAATGAGGCTGAGATATTTCTGGGGTGCTTGTATTCTTGTGCAGAAGGGATGTGACTTATCAGTCCGAGGTCGACTGCCCATTTTGGGGAGAGACCAAGACTGATTTGAATATGGTCTTCTTCTTCTGCAATGGCTGGAAAACTGTGGTTTGCAATGTTGCCCAGTGCAATGCCACAGGCTTTGATTAATTTAAAACCTTCCACCCAATAAACTCTTCTGGTTTCCAATTATTTGAAAAAGAAAAAGCCACTCTTAAGAGTGGAGATGACTACTGTTGCACTCTGTTTCTATTTGCCCCTTTGAACTTGCTGTGAACAGAGAAACGAGGGCAGAGACATCCCTGAGGGCAAGAAAGGAATGCAGGGTGAGCTGAGCATTAATTGACCAGTTGCGTTTAAATAGCTAACTGTATTTCCCATGTGTCAATTTAATTAGCAAACCTACAGAATTGTATAGCAAATTGCTATGCAACACTGCTTATGTTTTGCCTTCTCTAACCCAGAAAGGGGTGGATATTCTCAGACGTGGATCCCGAGTATACTGCACCTAAAAACCCAAGATACATTTCACTAAGGCTGAAACATTTGTGTGTTGCTTGTGGTCTGCTGCAGAAGAGATGCAAACTGGCATTTGGGTTCAACTGCCCACCTTTGTATGAGGCCAAGCCTGTCTTGAAAATGGTCTTTTCCCTTCTGTAAAAGCATGACAGGCTGAAATATAATGGACTTGAGGGTTGTAAAGAGCAATGCAAAAGCTTATGCTTAATTTAAAACGTTCCAGTCTTCAAGCTTCAGTTTTCCTAATCCCGCCACTGAGGGCAACGGGTATGCCCAGTTGTGGCTTCTGAGCCTGCCGTTTCCTGACACCAAATTTACACATTGCTGTTGGTACCCAATGAGTCTGAAACAGGTGTGGGTGTGTGTAGTCTTGTGTAGAAGTTTGCGATCTAGCAGTATGGACTGGACTCCCTCTTTTTTGTTGGGACCAAGCCTTGTGTGCATATTGTCTTTCCTTTTCTGTGATGGCATGGCAGGCAGAACAACAATGGTCTGGAACGTTGCCCTGAGCAACACCAGACGTTTTGGTAAATAATAACCTTCAGGCCATCAACTGAATGCTTACTGATCCCATCAGGGTTATGTGTTTTTTTGTTCACTTGTGTGTGCAAATGGCACATGCAAGTTACCACACATTTGCAACCTGGCCTGTTTCTAATTGCTTTCTGCTCGCATGGTTCTTGCAGAATTGTTGTTCTAGCTATCACAGCCTACATTAGCGATATCACTTATTATTATTTGTTTGGCAGTTGTGGTGATCAGTCTATTTTTGTGATTTCACAGCTATTTCAAACATGCTCATTAGCACCTCTTGAGCAGTATAACAATAGATGCAGTAACACATGTGATATGTTCCCTTTCATGTCAACCTTGAAAAGATTCCAGATATTACACTGAAATGTACATTTTTAATTAACCACAATCATCATCCATTATGTATAAAAAACGACTTCTTGTTTTATGACATTCTTTTTAGTTTTTTTTTATTTGACAAAATGGTCCAGGGTCAGGTACATTTATTATTTTGATACATTCCTAGACCACCCTAATTCAGTCTCCTATTTCCTCTCATTGATTGAACAAAATGATGCAGGACCAACATGCATCTTTCTCTCTCTCTCTCTCTCTCTCCCTCTCTCTATCTCTCTCTCTCTTTCCCTCTCTCTCTCTCTCTTTCTGTATGTAATCAATGCATGGGCAGATGAGTTATCATTACTACAGATGACGGTCAATGATCTCTGAGGTTACAGGGATCAATATGTTTAAACAGCATTCATTCATTTTCCTGCTGGAAAGTGACCTTGCTATACAAATTCGTAGCTACATACAACACACAGAGCAATGTCATATACTCATTGTTAGGAGTTGGGAATTATGAGGAGCATTTTGGCACTTGATCATTATAAAACATTGTTTATCATTGAAAATCATGCTATCTGTTTATATTATTTCTTAAAGGGGCTATCCAGGAAGAATGTTCCCACCTAATTATGAAAAGTATATTATTACCTCTATGCAAATGAATTTATGGCATTACAGAAAATTCCACATTGCATTTGTTGCCATGATATTAAGTGTATTTAATGTTTTGGAATGCTCTGTCCTCCATACAGATGCTCACAATGTTCATTGATCTATTGTGGGCTTGATCACTCTTGGATGTTCATTTTACAATATTATGACTTTCATATAGTGTCCAATATATCCCTCATGAGGGTGATGTGTGATAATTAAAACCAAGCATTGGCAATGCCAACAGTTTGAGCTCTTGAGTAGCCATGAGAAAGGAACTTGCAAGCCTCTGCCACAGTGGTATTCATGGCTCACTGGTAGTAGCATGTGCAAAATGGTGTGAGTACCTGGGCATCTAATAGTAGTGCCTGACAAATGTTTAATACTGATACACAAGTCAAAACGTTTGGCTTTGCCAATTCTTGTTTAAAACAGTACTTAAGTTGACGACATGCATAGTCCTTATACATTCAGTTGCTGAAGGCAGACCTTGTTAAGACATGTTTATTACACCAGAGCGAGTTTACAGCTTCAATTAAGTCAGTAACTGTCAGAAGACTGCTTTAAAAAAAAATAACACACCACCAGTGCAAAGTTTGTTAGTAAGGTTTGAATAAAGAGAGCTAAAAGAGTCCCCACACAGAGGTGTTTGGAGTGGAAGGGCAGGAATTGGGTGGTAAAGGCCATAGGGATTAACATGACCATGGTCAGGCAATGGGTTTCCGAATAACCAAAGGCCTGCAAGCTGTGTATCCCTCCTCATATGCCATTTCTCCCTATCTGTACTGTAATGCAATAGTTTCGGCTAAGCGCCAACTAATAGCCCAAACTAAAAAGGGGTGGTGAACCACAGGTGAGAGGAATGGTTGCCTGCCCACTACTCTTTGCACATGGACTCGTAAATAACAAATGAATACTGGAGCACCAATTCACAACCATTGGCGGATTAGTGAGTTGGCATCAGGTATTTTCTTTAGTTCTTGGGCCTCAGGAAGATTAAATAATGGAGTAGCAGTCATAAAGTCCTCTTGACTATAATTTAGTAGTAACAAGTTTTGACAGCAACAGTGACACACCCTTCCAACATTCACTTTAATTCGAAATGCCGAGCTGTACATCCCTGTCAACAAGGAACCTTACCTTACTACTGCACTGAGAGTCTATCGTATCGCTGCAAGACTAAAACAGAAGTGCAGTACATGGCGTCTTCCTGAAGGAAGGATAGTGTTATTAGCCTCCCTCCCCCGACCTGTAAAAGTGTAACATTGTGCAAGGTCACTGATGAATGCTAATCACAAAACCCCATTAGTAACTAGTTCTACTCGTGTATTCCTCTGATACAATGTCCAAATATGTATGAAATGTTTTCTGGTGCAAACTGCCGTCTTGATAACGTTTTTGTTCATGGCTGGCTCCAACAGCTCTCGAACTACAGGTTTACAAAGACTGAGCAGGCACATATGTTCCCATTGTCAAATATCTACCGTTTATTGTGACTCCTTAACAACAATTTGCATGCGGGTATAATTATATCACACACAACATTAGTACAGTAAATATGATTTGATACTTGAAACGAGGTATTTTTCCATCCTTCTAAAGCCAAAAATTACATGAAAATATTTTTTTGTTGCCAGATCTCGTATAAAGGACATGTGCCCTTATACGCTTTTAAAATAGATACTAATATACCCAAGAACAATGACCCATACAGTTAGTAAATGACAAACAAGAAGGAGCACCTTGTGTACCGCCTGCACACTGGGAGTTACTGTACACGCTCAGGCAGTACATTAACTGTTCAATTAACTTCCTATCCCAACTTCTTGAACGTATCTGAAGGAAAACGAAACCATAGACCAATGAGGTAAAAGTGATCCTACGTGGGAGGCGCCCAGAGTACTACGAGCCATTGTCCTGCACAACCCACCAGGGCACAACATCAAGACTATGACACCGTCATTCAGCAAAAAGATGGCCGCCTGTTGTAACGCAGTCTTGTCATGTGATGTCACTGGCCAGGAGTGCTTGCTGTCAGAATGTTGATGCATGAATGCAGCTCAGGAGAATGTTGTGTGGATCTGTGAGTGAATGTTCTGAGAGTGTCAGTCTGGGGCCTGAGCTGGGATAGATGGATGGCTGGTGGGTTTCCTCCTCTGTATGTGGGTCAATTACCTCCCTTTGTCCTTGTCCTACATCTACATGTCTTGTATATAACGGAAGAGTAACAGGATTGATGTATATAGATGGATGGCGGTGGGTTTCCTCCTCTGTATGTGGATCAATTACCTCTTCTTGTCCTTGTCCTACAACTACATGTCTTTTATATAACTGAAGAGTAACAGGATTGATGTATATACTGTGCATCTGTAAAATAAAGCTACCTGGAACTATGCTGACTCCACAGCAGGTCTGTGTTTTGAGTGCCAGCTTTATTAACTACCAACAAGACTTTATAACATCGCCCTCTATTCCTATGTCCACCTTGCAATGATCAAGGGGTTTTGTAAAGCAGCAACAAAATCAGTGTGACAACGTAAACCACTGTACAGCAATCGGGCCAGCTGAGAAAAAAACATTAAAGCAAGCGAGCTGAAAAAGTTGCAATGAGGAAGAGTTTAGGGTGGGGAGAGGCAGGAATCGACAGGAATAGCCACAGGCATTAGCATAAACTGCATTTAACATGGCCGCCAGCACTGACTAGAACTGATATAAAATAAAGTGAGCAAGCTCAGGGTTCTCATGAGGAGGAGTATTGGGCAGGGAGAGGCAAGAATGGCTAGGAATGTCCATAGGGGTTAGCATGGACATCGGCAGTGAATGGGTGGGCTCATAACCAAACAACATCGATACACTGTGTGTCCCTCCTCATATGTCATTCCTGTGTGCCCCTCGTCATATGTCCTTCCTCTCTAGCTGTACGAATCTGTACTTGAATGCAATAGTTTGCGCTTTAAAGCTGTTGCAAGTGACAGCTAATAGGCCAAACTAAAAATGATGGTTCATGTTTCAGGTTTGTACCTTTGCTTTTTATTTTTGGCTGTTTGTCGGAAATGTTTTACCTCTCCCACAACTAAATCCTATTTACAGTTTATGCATCTTCCTCAACTAAATCATACTTCAGCCGTCTACCTATCCTCAACAAAGTCAAATTTGAATATTCTTCCACTCCCTCAGCTCCTCCAGCCACTTCCTGCCGATGCCTCTGCTTATAAGACTGATCACAAATTCCAACTGTGCACGCCTTATTTATAAGTTTTGAAGCACCATTTGTGCAAATCAATTTGGCGAAATCCAAATTAAGTTAGAAAAATGTTGGTTTGACCGAACTAAGTGCAATTGAAGTCATTTTGAATTTGGCCGAACAAGTTTTCCCAAGGCTACTGGTTACGCATAACATTCAAATAATATGCCGCACACATGCTACGTAGGGACAAAAACAGTAAAAAGACCTCGTTTTTGCCTGTAAAACCTCAGAAATTTAGAATGTTCCCAAAACTGGTGTTTTGCTTCTAGCCAGACTCCTGCAGAGAAGGAGGGGACCGGATCATTTCTTTTGCAGTGTTCGCTATTTAATTCCAATGCACCCTTGAAGCACAGTTACGTTGCATAATTCTCTGCAGGACTGAGCAGATGTGGATTGGTCCCTGCAGCCCGTGTGACTAGTTCTACGGTGACTGGAAACGAGGATCACAAGATATACTTCAGCAATGTACTGTTCCCCTAGCATCCCAAAAACAAGAATATCACTGAGAAGGAGGGGAAAAAGGTTGCTCCATCTGCCTGGTCCCTGATCACTTTGATGCTTCCACTGCATCTCCATCCCATATTCTACCCTAAGTACTCTGCAAGGCTGAGCAGATGTGGATTTGATCCCAGAGCCAATGTGATCACTTCACACATACACATGATTGAAGGTTGAAAGGCATCCCCACCCAGATACCCTGGAGAATGGAGCATGGATAAGGGCACCACCTTTTAGACTGCTCGCCAGATTAACACTAACTTTCCCCTGGACCCCTGGCATAGCTGTGCCATCTTTCTCCTTTGGTACACGAGTAAGCCCCCATCATCTAGTTGGTCCTTCCCCCTTTCATATCTGCCCAGGCTGTGCCTAGTTGTGCCCCACCCACTCCAATCACCCTCTGTCCCCCAGCTGATCCTGATCCCCCTTCTTCCCCAAACACCCACCTGGTAATGTTTGTCTGCGCCCCTCCTTTTACTTCCCCATCCATTTGGACCGGTGCCTATCCCCTAATTATCCAGTCAAATTAGTCTTGTGAAGTCACAATGTGCTGATTCAACTACTCAACGCGTTTCTTTTGCTCCCATATACCCCTAACATTTCTTCAAATTGCACAGTGCCTAGAAATGTGACTGTTATGTGACTCTTTGTTTCTCGTATTGTGTTTTAGTCAAAATAAGTGCATTCTGTATTCCCCAATACGTACAGAAACTAAATACTAATACCAGGCAAAGGGAATCACCATCTGAAAGTCATTAATTTTGAGCATGTGGAAGACCACTCAGCCCACGCAGCGTGACTCCAGGGGATCCATTTAGCTTTCATTTGCTTCCATAATAAGTTCAGGTCAACTCACGAAGGGGATTCTATCATTGGCATGCAGAAGGCCCGTAAGTGAATGAGGCCAGACCTCCTTGTGCAGCAATTTAATGGCTGCCTATTGCAGATTACTGAAACGGCCTCTCACTTTTGCTGTGGATCTTTTTGTAATTTGAAATCAGGAGGGGTGGCAACACTAGGAATTGATGTACAGTGTGATATGGGTTCAATTCAAATAATACAGTTCGTAAATCTAAAACTAATTCCTGTCGGAAATGGTTGTACAGTACTGCATGAGGATTATGTGCTGAAATACCTCGGTTTTTGTAGTTCACTTTTGTCAATTTCTAGGGGCTGTATTTATTTTTGAAATTGTATTCGGGCAGTGTTGTGGGCTGCCTCTGGGGTCACCCGATGGCAGTGAACACGTCAGCGGACAACCGGCGTGTCTCACGTAGGGAGGCACCCTACGGCGCCCGGTGTCACTGGGCACAGGATCCAGAGCGCAGGGTGTGGCACACCCAGACTCCAACGGTCGCGGCTCCGAGGACACTCGGGCCACGCCGCACACAAGGCCACGACCACGTGGCAGGCCCACAACCTGTAAGCACAAGCACACACACAGACACACATTGCCACTTCCTGGGGCTCTGCCCTTGCAGCGCCAGCAGAGCCCCTTTTATTAGGTGAGCACGTGAGCGTCATGACACAGTCACGGCGCTCACGACAGCCAAACACTAGACCCCCACACAACATCCCTCCTTTATTATAAACAAACAAAATTAGGAAAACCCACCGCAAACATCAAACACTCTACTGTGTTCCATTTGGTGCCTTCTAGTCCACGCACCAAGTGTGCCCCTACGTCATCACAGCAAACAGTGGGTGCATGCCAGTCCGCGCACCACCTAAAAGCTACTTAAAACTCAAACATTATAACACTGCAAAACAAAACAGGTGAGTTCCACTCCGCACACCACGGGGCCCGACCATGGGCTGGGGAAGCTTCAGAAGATTCCCAGATCAAACTTGCCACCAGCGCCGCTGCAGGACAAGAAGAATACGTTCTCTTCGTATTCCTCCTCCCCCACATCATACGGTACTTCTCAGGGACCCTCCGTCACCTGGACCACCGCCACCTTGGGGGTCTTTCTCGCCTTCGCCTCATTTCCCCCTGGTGCCCCCACCATGCCAGCTGGGGCTGGGGTGAGGCACACTCGTGCAAAATGATCCCCTTTTCCGCACCTTCCACAGATTTGTCCTATCGCCGGGCAGTCCTGCGGGTGTGGCAGATCACACCCACATTGATGACATATGGTGGCATTGGGGTCTCTCCTTGGCCGGTCTCCCCTCCTTATCACTCTTCCTCCTGGCCACCTGCCGACAGCGGCAACCTCCTCAACCTTCACTCGCGGCGTGGGGACCTCCACCTTGAGGTGGTGTTTAGATGAATCAATGACTGAGGCCTGCACCTCCGCCAGTTCCTGGGCCCGGCCAAGCTCCAATATTCGATCGAGGGCCAGCGCTGGGTCCCTCAGAACCTGCTTGCGCAGTTTGGCAGAGCTGCAGCCATAGATGATTTGCGCCCGGACCTCGTCCTCCTCGAAATTCCCCAGGGCACAGGACAGTGCAATGCCGCGCAGCTTCCCATGGAATGCATCAAGGCTTTCCCCTTCCTCCTGCCTCGCACACCTCATCCTGAACCTCTCATAGTCCCTGTTGACCTTGGGTCTGAAATACTCATTCAGGGCTGCAATGGCTGCGTCGTACGACTGATCTCGGGGCTTTAATGTTTTGAACAGTTTCTGGACCGCCAGCCCGGCAGAGTACAGGAGTGTCAGGCGTTTGGCTGCGTCTTTGATCTCCATTGCAGCGAAGTACAACTCCAGGTTCTCCAGCCAGGCCACCCACCGGGCCCCCAGACTTGCAGGCGCACCCAGGACATTGAAATGGGGTATTGGTGCCAACTGACCCCGACATACCCCCTCGTCGTCTGACATGTTTAGTATTGTGGGGGATGCCAGCCGCAGTCACCGGCGTTGAGGGATGCCCGCAGTCCCGGGCCTCAGGTAGCTTGACCGCCTTATGGGGAGGTCTCTTGGCAGCACCCAAACGTTCCCGGGGTAATGGTTTCCCTCTCGGGGGTGTCTCCGGTGGCAGACCAGGGCGTCCCCGCTGCACTATACCCCAACCAGGGCACACCCTTCCTTTGTCCTTATGGCCACGCTCTTTCCCACCCCGGGTTGACTGCTCTGGGGTCGCCCAGTTCCTCCTCCTCAGGGGCGCACGAGCACTCCAGATGGAGCCGCAACCTCTAGGGCCCGGTCAGGTACAACTGTGGGGTTTAGATGACGCCCGTCTTTCTTTATATGTCACTGGGGGCCGGGGCCTGCTCAGGCTGGTCACCGCCGCAGCCCAGGCATGGTAATGTCTCTCCCCCTCTTCGGGCGAGGGGGAGGGATGGCCCCGCCCTTTTCCTTTGTTCCCCAGCGGTGCCAGGGGGGCGGGCCGCGGACCTCTGGAGGCCACACCTCCTTTCCGGGGCGCTTCGTCGACCACGCGATTCACCTCCTCAGAGTTGGGTAAAAAAAAAAACTTCCGGCAGTCACGTGCCAGATGGAGGGTTGGCCCTGCCCCTTCCTTTGTTCAGGAATGGACGAGGCTCCTCCCCCCCAGTCTGGACCATGCGGGCACCACCACCCGCCGGGTGCCCCGCACGGCCGATGCCGCAATCGAAATCAGCCACCTCAGCTGATCCCAGGCGACCCGTGCCGATGTACCACACAAGGGCCCTCATTACGACCCTGGCGGAAATCGAAAAACGATGGCGGAAATGCAATACCGCCATCGAATAGCGCTCGGTGCGACTATGACCCGTCACCGCAAAGTACGAAGCCATTAGCGACACCGTAGTGAACGCCAACGCTAACTGCACCAAGCACGCGCGCGCGCGCCATGCCAAACCGCAAACACCACCATGGTGCAACGGTACGCCAATTCCGACCCTAGCGGACATGTACCTAACGCCATCAGGCACGGCGTAATGTACCATTCCGCCATGGCGAGAAGTACGGCATCGCGAATCAACCGTAAACGGCCCCACTGAGTGCCTGTACACCGCTCCCTGCCCACAAAGTACAACTCCCCGTAGGTGCAATGAAGCCACAATGCAACCATTGAAATGTACAAGTCACCCATGCATGCCAACGAACAAAAGAAACACAAGAGGGGCCAATGGGAGCTGCAGGGCACAGATGGCACGAATACAGAAGCCATCCCAATGGACATGACCACAGTCCCCCACCAAGAAACGCACGCAAACACAGGCACCTGTGACCAGCAATATTCCGAAAACCACATCATTCCACCAGTCCACCTGGCTGACCGGCATCTGTTACACAAAACCCAATCCCCCGCCCCTGAGCATGACAACATTCAAACTGGCATATTGGCAGCCCCCATCCCTGACCTCACTGGGCTTCGTAGGCAAACGCGCACAGCACAGTACCACGCAACTAAACCCCGAAGCTGGAACCCAATGCAGATCTCCTCACAATACATCGCCCCCCAAATAGGCATATGCCACATCACTTGCAAAGAAAAACGCTACACGGGCCAAATCAGAATAGAAATTTTATGCACATCAAAATCACCAAGCCCATACAGCCATCAGGCCATGAACTCCAAAACACTAATCACCATTGTGGGCTGCTTCTGCAAGAAATGACCAGCCACTACCTGTGTGTCGCCCTGTTCCCCCATGGTACACAGAGCCACATTCACGTACGAAAAGGCAACATGGAAGCGCACAGAACCGCAGGGCCGTCCCAATGGGGAGGCACTAGTCCAGCTGAAAGGCCGAAATGTTGCTCCGAGCCACCAGTACTGCGTAAGGGCATGTGGCCCATTGGCGATCGTCCCATAAGATCGTAATGCTGCTCCACTGATTAACACGAAGCAGCAGGTGTCGGGAGTAAAATCCATCTGCAGGAGTGGCATACAGATGGCAGTGGCAAAAGGGGAGGAGATACCTGTCAACCAAAAGAAAAGAAAAAGAACAGAATGGCCATCAGAACTACATACCAACAACTCACTTCAATGATCACACGAAATCCACAGCCATATGCATGCTAGCCCACTCCAAAGGAACATCACCACCCCAAAACCACTTGCGACTCATAACCATCTATATCGAGGTGCAAACACCATCACAAACGAGTGTCTGAGGGCGCCTCGAGACAGGGAGGGCTCAACAAGGCCAGATGGACGATGGTCCCACTATGGCAGCCCTGCATCACATAGCGTAGGGGAGGCGGATAGATCCCAAGAAGCCCTGTACATGGCAAACTCTGTATCAAATCACCTGCCCATGCATCCATCCATCATTCCCTCATCCCGGGATCAAAATGCCTGAATAATTACTCACATAACATTAGAAACATCCATTGAGTCTGTGCGTTATGCAGCCTGCTAAATCCACAGTGCCCCAGCCCGTAATTCCAGTGTTGTGAAGTAACATGTATTTGGGAACGGACGGCCTCATCGCCCACGTAGCTATTGCGCATCCCAAACTATTCATATCAATCATTGCTCCCTCGCCATGGGCCCTGTCTCAAGGACATAGAACAATAGAACGTTACATTTGCAGTCAGACCTGTGGGCATCTCCTCGCCGCTAGCTGGAAACCGAAAGCGCCGCCCTTCGAATTCCTCATTTGCAACATCACGTCGAAAAGGCATCTGTGGCCGTTTGAAATCACTAATTATTCCATCGAGTGCGGCTGTGTGTGAAAATGGCAACTGCCTTCACCCACGAATGGGACGCCCCGCCCGTCGTTGCAACTCGGTACAGTGATGCATGAGGGCCCACCGTTACTCGAGTACTACGTCCCACTGACCCCTCACAAGTCTGTTCGCGACTGCACAGATAGTATGTGAAACAATGGGACCACAGCAGAATGAACATATCAACCAATCTTACACGGCCATCGGGTACAAATACATGATTGCAATAGCAAGATACAATTCCCCGATTTGCAGCGTTGTGCGCGGGACGTGCTCGGCCAAAGGGGAGAGCAGTTTGCACAGGTGGAATCAATCACCACAGGTGGAGGCCATACAGCCTGAAAACACATAAATTGCACAGCCAGTCTCCTCCCACAACCACACCGAAATGCTACCGGCAGGACTCGCGATGTTGGCCCTGGGGGACCTGATAGCACTGCAAGTGCTCCGACTCCAAGAAGTAGACGAACACCAACTACAACCAGCCGCACGGAGGAGACGCAGGAGGAGGAGGAGGCTAAGGCAGGGCCAGCAAGGCCCACCAGCACAGCCACTACCACCACGCAGGCAGCCCGCAATTCCACGCCTCCGAGCACATCCGTTCAACCTCACTGATGAGCAGATCCACACCCTCTACCGTCTGGACCGGGACACCATAGCCGCCATTGTGGACATGACACAGGCTGACCTTGTCAGCATGATAGATAGCCCAACCGCCATCCCACCCCTACTGAAGGTGGTGTCTGTACTCCACTTCCTGGCCACAGGCACCTACCAGCACACAGTCGGACAGTTGCATGGCATTTCTCAGCCACTGTTCTCACGGACACTATTGCAAGTGCTCGATGCCCTCCTGAAGCACGCAGACGACTACATCTCTCTACCACGCTCGGAGCAGGAAATAACCAACACAAAAGTGGGATTCCATGCACTTGCCGGCATACCGGGTTGCATTGGTGCCATCGACTGCACCCATGTTGAATTGGTCGTCCCACATGCCATGGAGGCCCAGTACCGCAACCGAAAACAATTTCATTCCCTGAATGTACAGATGGTGTGTGACTCCAACAGGATCATTACACATTGTTGTGCCCGATTCCCTGGATCAACCCATGATTCAATGGTCTTGAGGAACTCTACAATACCACGCTACATGGAGCGACACGCAGGGAACAGATCCTGGCTACTCGGTGAGTCTCATTACATGCATGATGATGTGGGGTATGTGAATTGGCAATGACCTGCCAGGAAGGGGGGGGGGGGTGTGCGTACGTATCAATGGCATTCCACATCATACGTTTCTCGTCCACATACAGGTGATGCTGGATATCCACTGAAGAGATGGCTCCTCACACCAGTCCGGAACCCACGGGACCAGCATGAGGAGGACTACAACCATGCCCACTCACGTACCCGTGTAGTCATTGAACAGGCATTCGGCCTACTGAAGACCCGTTTCCGCTGCCTCAGCAGGTCTGGCGGGGCACTCCTGTACCGCCATGAGAAGGTTGCAAAGATGGTGATGGCATGTGTCATGCTCCACAACATGTGCGTACGTAGAAATGTGCCCATGCCCCCTGACGCTGAACTGCAAGCACCTGATGATGGTCATGATGAGGGTGGGGATGTGGCAGCACCTCATGGAGTCTGCGAGGCACCGGAGGCCCGTGACATTCGTCAGCATCTCATTGATGTATGCTTCTAGCACTCACGCCTGGTGGCTGATACATGGACACGGGACTCGTGGCACTGCGTGTGTCTGGGACATGCACAATATGGACTGTACGCCTATGATGGCCTAGTACACAAAGATCAATGTCCACACTTCTCATTGGTTGATCGTGCACTTTTTATGGCATATGTGATATCATGTTGAACACCCTATCGACCCGCCACCCAAGTGAGCCCAACACACCCCCTCCACCCTCCTACCTCCCCCCCGAACACCAGTGTCCAAAGATGCTCATTGTCAGTGGGCTGTCGCTATTGCATGCCCCCTCTGCGGGTATCAGGGGCACCCCTGCCTGTGGAGCGCAGGTTCCTTCCAGATCTACGTTGGGGGCTGCCCTGGACGGAACTTGCAACGGATGATGTGTCTGCCTGCTCACGTCCATGCATGTCCCTAAGGGTTTGCGAGAGCTCAGTGAGCACACGGCGCACTGCGGCAAGTTCGGCACATACGTCTTTGGACGTCGCATGCAGTTCCCCCCTCAGGCTCTCGGTGCTTCTCTCAATTTGTGCCCTTAGCGTCTCTGTACCTCTCTCCATTTCTGCCCTAAGTGTCTCAGTTGATGTTTCTATGTCTGCCTTAGTGCCCCCACATTCATCGGCATGGTCCTTGAGGAGTGTGGCCAGTTGCTGCTGTTGTTCGATCAACTGGTCGAGGGACTGTTGCCTCTGCTGGGCCATGGCCATTTGCGGGGGTGTCACAGAGGGGCTGTTGTCCTCATGTTGCCTTGCCACAGGGCTTGTGGGGGATGGCCAGTCGTCGTCTTGTGGGTGCCCCTGCGTGGTATCCTCATGTTGTACGGGATGGGACAGACAGGGGGATTGGGACAGGTCATGGATGGATCTGACTTCGGCATCCCCGTTTTCTGTGTCCGAGCATGCTGCCATCAATGGGGTGTCACCTATGGTGCTGCTGCCACCAGAGGCAGTGCCTTCTGTGGCATCCATTGGGGGGACCTGTGGTGGTGCTGTTGTGGGCATGCTGGCTGCTGGGGTGCCTGTTGATGTTCCCTCCTCTGTGCTGCCACCTGATTTGTGCTGCTGCCGTGTCTTGATGCGTGCAGCTGAGGTGGAGGGTCTCTGGCCGTTGGTCTTGGCCCTCTTTGCAGGTGTGCTGGTAGGGGTGTCCTGTAGCTCGTCGTTTGGATCGGACCCTGTGTTGGAGTAAAGGAGGGCGAGGGTTATTGATGGGTCAGTGGGAATTGGAATGGCATTGTATCACATGCATTGGGGTGGTACCTGAGGGTGATTTGGGTCGGGGTCTTGGAGGTGCTTTGATTTGTGTGTGGAGTGAGGGTGCAGTTGTTTGGCAGCCTGCAGTTAGGGTGTGCCTGCTGCACGTGTAGTGCGTGTATTAGGGGTTTTTAATTATTTATGTATTTATTGTGGGTTTTGACGTGCGCTTTCAGGCCGATGTGTGTGGACGTTCTCCTGGACATGTGTTTCTGTTGCACTATGTGGACGCATGGTACTTCACATGGATGGACTGTGTGGATTTGGCATTGTTTTATCTGGCCCACCTACCTGAATCTTCGGATGTCTGCACTCCTTTCTCCATCCCTCCGACTCCCTCTATGCTCTCCATTCCGATGGTGGAGGCACAGATTTCTTCCCAGGGGGTCAACTTGATGGGTGATTCAGGACCTCCCCCGGTGGCTGTGGCAATGTTGCGGTTGGCAGAGAGTATGCTGCGGACGCGTATCCGCAGGTCGTCCCATCGCTTGCGGCATTGCTGTGGGGTGCGGGGTGCGGTCCCCACCGCACTTACCCGCTGTGCCACCAGAGCCCATATGGCCTTCTTGTTTGCAAGTGCCGTCCTGGTCATTTGCGTGGAGAAGACGACGGCAGCATTCTCCTGGAGGGTCTCTGTTAGCACGGTGAGTTCCTCACGGGAGAAGTGGACCTGCCGCTTGCGGTCGCACGCTTTCTTCGCTACTTTTCCCATTTTTCTTGGTTTCGCTAGGGTGGTTGACGGGTTGGGGTGTGTTTCAGGGTAGTGATTTTAGTGGTTGTGTGGTTTTAGTGTTTTTATAGGTGTACGCCGGGATGTTTCCCGTTCCGGGCCCATGTTTTAACTTCCGTTTCCGTATATTTCCGGGCACCGTACTTTCCGGTAGGCGCACACTGCGGTGACCGCTAAGAGGGGTGGCGGTATTGCACCTAGGGCGCCGTACGGCGGCGGTGTGGGCCGTTTTGGGGTCATTTCCGCCATCGCGGACTTTGCACTTCCGCCGTGGCGTGGTGCTCGTGCCCGATGGGTCGGAATGGGCCGCACTTTGCTCCTTCGTACAATGGCGGAAACGCTATTTACGCTGTGGCGCTCCGGTCAGTCGCTTTCCGCCAGGGTCGTAATGAGGGCCAAGGTCCCTGAGCTGCCAGCAGCCCAGCTGACACGCGGCTGCAGCCTCTCCACCTCCACGCACGTGGCTTGATACCACTTCAGTCCGGCTCCAGCGGGCACCAGGCGACCAGCGCAGGAGGACCGCAACAGGTCCCGGGGCCACCCACACTCCTGCGGCCACCACGTGCCTCTTCTACACGGCTGCCGATCCGTTCTTCCGCCCACCACCATCAGCAGCTAGCAGGCGCGAACTCGTTGCCAGTGTTGTGGGCTGCCTCCGGTCTCCGGGGCAGCCCACTGGTGCCGTCGGGATTACCCGATGGCAGTGGACACGTCGGCGGACAACCGGCGTGTCTCACCTAGGGAGGCACCCTCCGGCGCCCGGTGTCACCGGGCGCAGGATCCACAGCGCAGGGTGTGGCACACCCAGACTCCAGCGGTTGCGGCTCCGAGGACACTAGGGACGCGCCGCACACAAGGCCACGACCACGTGACAGTCCCACAACCTGTAAGCACAAGCACACACACAGACACGAGTTGCCACTTCCTGGGGCTCTGCTGCTCTGCCCTCGCAGCGCCAGCAGAGCCCCTTTTATTAGGTGAGCACGTGAGCGTCATGACACAGTCACTGCGCTCACGTCAGCCAAACACTAGACCCCCACACAACAGGCAGCGTTTAGGGATATAAAAAAGTTCACCTCTTGTTCACGTACCACGATTCATTTTTTAGTGTCATATTTTTACACATTACTGCTTTGGCTGAGTGTGCTGGGAGGCTCTGTGAAGTTCTATGGTTAAATAAAAAGACTGGGTTGGGGCTCTCTCTTTTAGTTGCACCTGTTATTGTTATGATGTATTCTCTGGCGAGTTCGAGAACGATGCCGGAGTCCTTTGAAAAGAGAGGCCATTGTGGGC
Organism: Ambystoma mexicanum; assembly: GCF_040938575.1. Classification (NCBI taxonomy): domain Eukaryota; kingdom Metazoa; phylum Chordata; class Amphibia; order Caudata; family Ambystomatidae; genus Ambystoma; species Ambystoma mexicanum. Next base: position 83,978,342 of record NC_090941.1, read on the forward strand.
AGTTCGCTCCGCGTACTGGGGGTTCTATTGAATAAAGCCTCATACTTTCATGTTGATGTTTCGTGTGCGCCTTTACTTAACAATTGGCGACGAGCTGGCGAGGCACAAGGTGAGAGCCCCTAGAGACTCAAGCAGCTACCTGACACATCCGTAAAAGGAAGACGCCTCCAGGAGACATCACACCTGACGGGGGCACGCATCCTGGGGAGTCCCGCGGCACGGACCTGCGGCACCCCGCAATTACGGGCCAAATCATGAGACACAAGCAGTCGGGATAAACTCCCCCCACCTCCTGCTGCAACATAACTGGAATTGAGTCCCTCACAGCAGGAGCAGGCACACAGAGCCCTCACGGGCTCCACAATTACGAACCTGAGAATGCACGCCCTCCCCAGCCTTTACAACACAGCCTCCTGTAACACGTTCCAAAGAGGAGAACTGAGGCATCATGTCCGCTATCACAGTGAGAGCAACACACTGAGAGGACAACTACGACCCAAAGAGGCCCGGTGTTTGGCCTTCCCATAAGAGAAGCCATCCTCAGGCAAAACCTCTAGCACCTCAAAGAGATGTAAATCTATGTCAAAATCAACACCGGATTGAAAACAGAACCCCCACGTGCGCTGGCCCGGAAACCATGCAGGTACAACACCGCTACCCTCCTACCAGCTAGACCACTGCTACCACTCCAAGCCCCTTCCAGAAATAAGACCTAGGAGGCAACCGGGACTTCGGAATGTGACAACCCACGTGGAACGCCACAAGAACATAAGGCTGCCAGGGGTAAAAGAAGGCGTAGATTAGGGGCAGGAAAAAGAAAGTTACATTTTCAGACATATACTGCAACATTAGAAGTGAGTCCACTAGTTCCTGGAAAGATTCTAGATTCACCTGAACCACAAGTACCCCTCCTGAGGGCACTGCAAGATTAAACCTAGGTAAAGAACATAACGAAGGAAACAACGTTCCCCAAGGACGTAAACTCTGCAGTTCTCTACACACTGTGACACCGCTACACACCATACAGAACGCCGCAATCCCACACAACCTGCACCCCGAGCTAATGACCTCCAAAGAAAAACGTGCACTCTTCAAATTTACGCCACAGCGCGTCCCGGGTACCCCTCCTCCAAGTAGCGAGATGGTGAACTCACGCCCTGAGGCAGTCGCCACCAAGTCTGATGTTGCAGATCTGCTTTCCGAATTGAAGAACATGCGGGCTGACATAAGTGGGAAGATCGACAAAATAACACAGAGAATCCATAAAATGGAGGAAAGACTCGAGGAAGTGGAACACAAACAAACATCTTTATCGACACTAGAAACACAAATGGACAAGAGACTCAACGATATCGAGATGAGGGAGGAAGAATCCCGGTTGAACGTTGACGACCTAGAAAATCGTGAACGACGCAATAACATTTGCGTTTTCGGCATACCGTAAAAAGAAGGTGAAACAGAACAAGATCTAAAGAAAACCCTACACACAATCCTAAAACTAATGTTTGTTGACGACTCTGTCGATGAGCTCAAACTTGATCAAATCCACCGTGCAGGAGGCGCAGCGGGAGGACCCATGACGATACTAGCCCGATTTCATAATTATGCGGACAAGGCCTGAATCTTAGAAAAAGCAAGGAACACTACTCAGATCACCATGGACACAGCCAGGATCTCCATATTTCAGGCTCTCTCCTCCCTCACTCTGGCCATGCGAATGAAATGCCTTCCTTTGACTAGATTCCTGAAAGACAAGGCAATCAGATACAGATGGGGTTATCCCTTCTCGCTGACCTTTGAGTGGGAAGGAACCACAATTAAGCTGAAAACTGAAAGAGAAATTACTAGCTGCAGAGTGGAACAGTACGGCCCCTCAGGAGTCGAAGGTAATCGGAACAGAGACAGAGGATGGAAGAGCAAAGGCCCAAGGTGACAGAAAATCCCAGGATCACGAAAATTCTGATGAAGAAATGCCTCTTCGGACATGGAACACTGATCCCTTCACCAAACAGCAACGTTGTCAAAGTGGCACCAAACAATATGGGCACCTGATGACTACTTCTGGAAATAATGCTCGTCCACATGCCGCATCGGAGTACTCAGCGACCAACAACATTCAAAATATTTCCACAATTCAAGGATATGTGACGATACTGAATGTTCATAAGTTGAACATGAAGAGGGGGGGGTTGGCGGAGGCTCACTGTTTATTATGAGAAGATAAAAAGCGGGACCAACGAGGTGTGGTCCTTACTGGTGGTCCATGGCTGACTGGGTGCGACTAACCCAGATGGATCGGACACTACTCAGGGGGGAGGGGGAAAGGCGGGGAGATGAAGGGATGAAGGGAGGAGGGTTGGAAAGGGGAGGGGGCCCACAGTGATGTGCGTCCACATACGTACTCATTTCTGCAATCACACAACTAACACAGATTTGATACAGTACCGAATAGGCGCGCAAGACCCCTAGTAGGGTGATGGCGGTACCAGACACCAAAACAAAGGGTGCTCATATGAGAATCTGCTCACTCAATGTCAAAGGGCTCAATTCCCCCACAAAAAGGTCCATGGTGATGAGAGAATTCAAGAGGTCAGGGATTGATATATTATATATGCAGGAGACGAAGTATGCCAAGGGAGAGGAGCGAAAGGTGATACCACCCAGACTGGGTTTGGAATACTGGGGCTCTGGAGCCTTGAAGAAAGCAGGGGTGGGAATATTAATCAAAAAAAGTCTCGACTTCAAAATTTTGAAGATCTGGAGAGATGTGGAGGGCAGGGCCATGTTGCTGGTGGGCACCATCGGAGGCTTTAAGATCACGTTAGCGACACTCTATGCCCCAAGCACTGGCCAAGCCAGATTCATACAACAAACACTATCCAAAATAATGCCTGAGACAGAAGGCCATGTCATTGTAGGAGGTGACTTCAACTTATGGGCCGATGCTACAAGGGACAGACAATCAGCAGTCCATTCTACATCAGAACCTGCTGATGCTGGTAGAAAGGAGGTAATGGAAATGATACAAACATATAGACTGCGAGATACCTGGAGTGCCCTGCACCCAGACACCGGGGAAAACACTTTCTATTCCGCACCTCACGGTACATATACACAAATTGATTATATTTATATCTCGGAAGAATTTATGGCAGTAGTGGTAAGCGCACAAATAGAACGAATCACCTGGTCAGATCATGACATGGTTTCCACAGAATTGGAATTGGAATTGGGTGTACTTCCCCGCAGAGGAATGAAATGGCGCTGCAACGACTCCTTATGGAAAGTCTTCAATGCGGAGATGGCGACTGAAATAGAGGAATACATTAAGGTAAATGACGCTGCAATAGTACCCATCAAAACAGTCTGGAATGCGGGGAAAGCCGCCTGGCAGGGGGGTATTGATTAGGGAAGGCGCAAACAATAAAAGAGAAAGATCCCTGAAAGAGAAAAAATTAAGAGGGGAGATAGCAGAGTTAGATTGGACGGCCTGAACGGCTACAGAGGGCAGAGAAGAGCAAATCCTTTTATCAAGACAGAAAAGAGAGGAACTTCATCTCCTCGAGGAAGCCCAAGTCGTCAAGAGGCTACAGCTTCTCAAGCAGAAATATTATGAGAAAGGAGATAAAGCTGATGCCTTATTAGTGAGCAGACTGCGCGGACAAAGGAAAGAAAGGTGGGTCACATCAATAAAAAATAGCCCAGAGGACCCCCTGAACTCTCGAGACACAGACATCCCTGAGGCGTTCGTCCAATTTTACCAGCGGCTATATAACTCGGAAGCGACACAAAACAGCTGTGACGTAGATACTTACCTGTCCGATGTCATGATGCCAATCATAACAGATGACGAGGCGGACTTAATGGATGCCTCGATCACCGGAGAGGAAATTGAAGTAGCGGTAAAGAGACTACCAGTGGGAAAGGCCCCTGGAAATGATGGCTTCACAGCCAGCTTCTACAAGGCATTTCTATCCCCATTGCTTCCCCTCTTAATAAAACTATTTAACGACATCCTAGGCTCTGGTAAGGCTCCAGATTCTCAGAGGCCCTGATTTCAGTAATACCCAAAACAGGAAGAGACCCCAAACAAGGCGGCTTGTACCGGCCGATCTCGTTGCTCAATATAGATGCCAAAATATATGCCAGAATATTGGCAGCGCGCTTAGAAATATATATGCCCTGTCTCATACACCCAGACCAAGTATGATTCATAATCGGTCGCCAGGGATCAGATTCCATGCGAAAGACCCTACAATTAATAACTGAATCGCAGAAGAGAGGAGAGGAATAAGTCCTCCTCTCTATTGATGTAGAGAAAGCATTTGATAGGGTGGAGTGGTTTTTTTTGGAGGCAGTCTTAAGCAAGTTTGGTCTTGGGGAGGGATTCAGAAAGGGGTGAAGGCACTTTATAGATTTCCTAAAGCCTCGGTATCTGTCAACTCAGCCTACTCGAGATGGTTCCCCCTAAAGAGAGGAACGAGACAAGGCTGTCCCCTATCCGCAATTCTCTTTGCCCTATCACTGGAACCACTGGCACAAAAAATAACAGCTGATCGATCGGTCAAAGGGATCGTGGTCAATTAACAAAAATATAAACTAGCATTATACGCTGATGACCTGTTGTTATATATCAGAAACCCATTAGAATCCATTCCCAGAGCGATACACTTGATTGAACAATATGGCTGTCTCTTCGGTATTAAAATTAACAAGGGTAAATCCATTCTGTTCCCCCTCCATGAACCCACCCAGAATGACAGTGAGAACTATTCGACCCTGGGACTTACCATTGGCAGGCCCACGCTGAAATATTTGGGGATCAATCTGGTTAATCGCCTAAGTGCCCTTTACGATGATAACTTCCCACAATTACTCACAAAGTTTTGTGCGGACTTGGAGAAACCTGACAGTCTCATGTATAGCTGGTGTCAATGCAATAAAAATGGTGTGCCTCCCGCGGTTTCTATACCCCTTTCAAATGCTACCCATTAGAATACCCAAAGCATACTTCAATGAAATCAAAAAAATCATTCTGAACTTTCTATGGCAAGGGAAAAAATCAAGAATAGCGTACAACATACTTACTCTGCCCAAAGAAAAAGGCGGAGTGGGATTACCTGATCTCGAAAAATACTGCATGGCAACACAACCTAGAGTATTAATACCACATCTAAGAAACCACACACACTTGCAATGGCTTGCTCTTGACAACTACCAGTTCTCGACACCCTCTCAAGCACTAAAGGGTTAATCTCAGCCAATTAAAAAACTTTGATAGAAGCAGGGAGAGGTTCCATGGATAGGCTCAGGAAAAAATGGGAAACTGATATGCAAACAGAGATTTCCCCCGAATTATGCTCTAAAATATGCTCAAGTACCCCAAAAGTGTCAATAGCCTCCCAGTACAAGCTACACGCGGTAAAACTCCTCCACAGGTGCCAATATGACCCCCAGAGACTCTCCAAAATGCACTAGACAGTAAACCCGGTATGCTGGCACCAGTGCGGACAGATTTCGACTTACTGGCATATGTGGTGGGAATGACCCAAAATAAAGGTCTATTGGGACGAGGTCCTGGGATGGATTAAGGAGATTGAAGGAATACAGTGAGAATGTACACCTCTTTTGACACTGTTCAAATTAGAACTAAATGAAGATGAATATGCGAGAGCAACTGGTGTGGTCACCCCCTTGCTATTAGCAGCCAGAGCGTGCCTGGTCATTAAATGGAAGACTGAAGTAATCCCATGTAAAAGAGAATGGGTGAATGTGGCAACCAGAATTTATGTGATGGAAAAGATTACAACAAACCTACATGCGAGATCTACCCAGTGTGACATTTTGTGGCAAGATTTTGTAGACCAACACATACCAAGTCCCTAATTCACAAAGTGGCACTACACAATGCATTAAAGAGGGGCAACACAGGTGTTAAAGTGGCAACAGCTGCTAATAATCCAAACCTAAAGCATGAAATACTGAACCAGTGAGACCCTAATAATACACTCTCAGAACACATGGCTGATACCGTTTAATAACTCACTCGATGGACACAAATCTGTTATAACGATACCTAACTTCATTTTAGAGAGTGATCAAAGAAAAAGAACGTATCAACGATATCACTGTATTGGGGCGGGTGGCGGGAAGGAAAGGGAAAACAGCATTTTTAGGTTATGTTGAAAGTTATACTCCAGTTGTGAACAAGGACCCAGTGTGATGTTGTACATGAAGTTCCACAGTTCACCCGCATCACGATGTCGGGACTTTGTATTACTCTAAAAAACAATAAAAATAAAATTTGAAGGAAAAAAAAGGAGAGAATTTGGATGCTTAAAGGCTTCAAACACATAATTGTGTTGAAGAGAGGCACTACACCAATTGCACATAGAGTGGGAAACATTCCTGTTGGCACGAGAGAAGCACTACAGAAAGAATTAACAAAGCTTTGTGAACAGAACATAATTGAGCCAATAGAGTCCTCTGAATGGTTATCGCCCACTGTGATTGTTCACAAACCAGACAATTCCATAAGGATGTGTGTTGAGCTTAGGGACCTTAATGCTAATATTTGGATAGATAGATACGCTTTGCAAAATATAAATGAAATGTTAACAACCATGAAACCTGCCAAATACTTTACAACCCTTGATTTGTTGTCAGTGTACCATCAAGTGGCTTTAGATGAAAGCTCAAAACATATAACTTCATTTGTCACTCCTCTTGGGTTCTTCAGATACCAACGCATGCCACTTGGTCTAGCATCTTCTGCGGCATCATCACAGCTGTTGCATCATCTTCCAAAGATTGATGCAACAGCTGTTTGGTGGACTTGATGGTGTATACTATTTCCAGGATGACATCCTAATTGCAACTATGACAGAGGATGAAAATAATTCCAAGCTATTAGGAGTTCTACTAGTTGTACAAGAAAAGGGACTTACTCTAAGAATTGATAAATCCAGAATTAAAGTGAGAGAAATGGCATATTTAGAGCATACCATCAACCCTGCAGGAATTAGTCTGAAAAGGAATTTAATATAAACAATGTCTAACATGCCAGCTCCTTCTAATAAAGACCAATTGTGCTGTTTTTTGGTATTGGCAGAATACTACTAAAATTCATGCCACATTTTACAGACAGAATGCAGCACACGAGAGCACTCATGAAAAAGTCGGTTAGATTTCTCTGGTCTGAAGAGTGCCAAGAGGAGCTGGAGAACATAAACAAAATTATAAATGAAGCACCAACCCTGAGAATATTCAGTAATACGGCCTCACACATCATCACTGTAAATGGCAGTAATGTTGGGTTTGATAGCCAATCAAGTATCCAGCCATGGCAGTGTGTAGGTTCTGTAATAATTTGACAGGGAGGTAGCTATGGCAGTGGCGCCTGTGTGGTTAGGGTCACTGAAGCCCAGGTTGAGGTCGCCTAGTACCAAAAGTTGTGTGAATGGCTTAAGGTTGGTGGTGATAAGTTGGGTAAGGTCTTCTTCCAAGAATGCAATAGGGCCTGGCGGCCGGTATATGAGATGTATCGTGAGCGTGTTGTTTTGGGAGCATTTGTGCTTGGCCGAGAGGGATTCACAGTTAGGGATCTATACATCCGGAGAGAGTCTTTGAAGGTATGCAAATAACAAGGGGTGGTCCTGGGAGACTCTCTGCCAGACATGAGTCCTGGTTACAAGAGCCTTACCCAGAGTCTTTAGCTCACTATCTTTCACAGAGAAGAAATATCCCAAACATATCAGTCTTTGTCCTGCCCTGGGGCAGTCCAGCACCGAAATGCTAGGCAATTCTCCTCTGAACAAGAGTACCAACAGCAACCCCAGACACGTGTTTCGGTCTGGTTGAACCTCATCAGTAGGGTGTAGCTGTGCCTCTCTAAGAATAGTGAGCAAGGGGTCCACGTCTGGATTCCCCTAGTAACTTAGGGTGAGACCCAAAGTTACTTGAGATATGCAAATAACAAGGGGGGTCCTGGGAGACTCTCTGCCAGACATGAGTCCTGGTTACAAGAGCCTTACCCAGAGTCTTTAGCTCACTATCTTTCACAGAGAAGAAATATCCCAAACATATCAGTCTTTGTCCTGCCCTAGGGCAGTCCAGCACTGAAATGCTAGGCAATTCTCCTCTGAACAAGAGTACCAACAGCAACCCCAGACACGTGTTTCGGTCTGGTTGAACCTCATCAGTAGGGTGTAGCTGTGCCTCTCTAAGAATAGTGAGCAAGGGGTCCACGTCTGGATTCCCCTAGTAACTTAGGGTGAAACCCAAAGTTACTTGAGATATGCAAATAACAAGGGGGGTCCTGGGAGACTCCCAGCCAGACATGAGTCCTGGTTACAAGAGCCTTACCCAGAGTCTTTAGCTCACTATCTTTCACAGAGAAGAAATATCCCAAACATATCAGTCTTTGTCCTGCCCTGGGGCAGTCCAGCACCGAAATGCTAGGCAATTCTCTTCTGAACAAGAGTACCAACAGCAACCCCAGACACGTGTTTCGGTCTGGTTGAACCGGGGGTAGGACCAAGCCTGATTTGCATATGGTTTTTCCCCTTCTGTAATGGCTTGGCAGGCTGAAAAACGATGGTCTGGAGGGTTGCCCAGAGCTTTGCCCCTGGTTATGATTAATTCAATACCTTCCAGCCATCACCTTTCTGTTTTGCTAAAGTCACCCCGAGTGGGACGGGTATGCCCAGACGTGGGTCCCGAGTCTGCTGGGCCTAGAGACCCAAGCTACTCCTCACTGATGACGCCCAACAAGGCTGAAACATGTGTGGGGATGCTTGTGGTCTCGTGCAGAAGGGATGTGACCTAGTAGTTCGGGCTGGACTGCCCCTTTTGGGGTAGGACCAAGCCTGATTTGCATATGGTTTTTCCCCTTCTGTAATTGCTTGGCAGGCTGAAAATCGATGGTCTGGAGGGTTGCCCAGAGCTTTGCCCGTGGTTATGATTAATTCAATACCTTCCAGCCATCACCTTTCTGTTTTGCTAAAGTCACCCCGAGTGGGACGGGTATGCCCAGACGTGGGTCCCGAGTCTGCCGGGCCTAGATACCCAAGCTACTCCTCACTGATGACACCCAACAAGGCTGAAACATGTCTGGGGATGCTTGTGGTCTCGTGCAGAAGGGATGTGACCTAGCAGTTCGGGCTGGACTGCCCCTTTTGGGGTAGGACCAAGCCTGATTTGCATATGGTTTTTCCCCTTCTGTAATGGCTTGGCAGGCTGAAAAATGATGGTCTGGAGGGTTGCCCAGAGCTTTGCCCGTGGTTATGATTAATTCAATACCTTCCAGCCATCACCTTTCTGTTTTGCCAGAGTCTTTGAAGGTACATGCACCTCCTCCTGCTCTTTTTTCTGCCCTATCGCACAGGAGAATGGCATAGCCTCTAAGGACAGTGATGGAGAGAGTTGGGCTCGCTGTGGGGGAGAGATACGTCTCAGTAACGGCTAGGATGTCAAGGTCAACCACAGTGATGAGGTTTAGGATTTCATGGGGGTGAGCTGTGATTAAATTGCATTGAGGAAGGCACAGCATAGTTGCAAGTTATGGGGTGGTAGGATGCTGATAGGGGTATCCTTGGTTTGTGGGGTGTTGAGCGGTGTGTTAGAATTGGGTGCATTGGGTGTAGTCCCTGGTGAGGAGTAGAGGTGTGGAGGGGGTATGTGGCATGGTGTGGTCCTGGACTGCAGGCAGGCATTACGGACTATGATGTCTGGTCGTGTGTAGTGTAATGTTATCCTGTGCTGCAGGCGCTAAATTCTGACTATGATATCTGGTGGGTGTGACCTTCTAGATGTGAGTGTAGGTTCGTTGAGAGGTATTGACTTATAGTCTGGCTTACCAGGGAGAATAAGTGTGCGTGGATGCCAGGGTGTGGCTGTTGGTTGTGCTGAATGTAATGTGAGATAGGTAGAAGGCCTCTTCTTGGGGGGCTTAGTGTTTGTTTATAGTGCCTTCAGTAAAGGCCTGAGGTTTCTTATCAGATATTTAAAACTAAGAACAGCATTCAGGATTGTGGACTGTCTCTCATCCATGCAGTAACCGGGACCGACCCGGCTTAGTTTCAAAGTGAGGAAGGATCCAGCCCCCCTAAGCCATGTTTCTCTAAGTGGTCTTGTAAAGTCGTCTCATTCATTAGGCAACATGGCCTTAGGGAGCTGGCCCCTTGCTCACTTTGAAGCTAAGAAGGGTTTCTTTCAGTTACTCCCAGGATGGGAAACCCACTGTTACTGTACAAATATCTTTTATTTTTTTTATTATTGACTGGGATACAACAAATACCAGAATGTAATTCAGCAAAAAGCAACAAATTGTCTCTGAGTGCAAAACTTTCAAGGACTGACAGTAGCACGGTTTAAAAAAATAATAATTTGGATACCCATTTGGTCGCCCATCCAAGCAGTAACCAGGACTGATCTGGCTTAGCTTTAAAGCGGGACTGATCCTGCTTATCTTCAAAGCAAGGAAAGGGCCGGCCCATTTCTCTAGGTGGTCTTGTAACGTTGGCTCATTTGTCGGGCAACATGACCTGAGGAGGCTGGCCCCTTCCTCACTTTGAAACTAAGCACTGCATGGATGGGAGACGTGGGTGGCAATCATGTCACTAGACATGGTTGCTGATTTTTCACTCCGGATGTCACTATAGCTGTAAAAATATCTTTCAAAAAAAGAAGAAAAAAATAAACAATAACCGTGGGTACTGAACTACACGTACCCCCAGCTATCCATAATGCTTTATAGCCGCATATATAAAAATGCTTTCCTGCCACCCAGACCCTCATGAAGTGCCGCCCTCATCGGTTCCAGCTCCCCCCACTTCCCTGATGGCCTGCTCTCTTCCTTTCCCCCACAACACATGCCGTTTCTGTGACGCAGTTTGCTTTGAGACGTCGGCTATTCAAGGCTATACCCGAGGCTACAGAAAGCTTTGTTTTGCAAACTCGGTCTCTAGACACCCTCCAACTCCCAAGTTTCACTTGATGCCCTCTAGCCATCCCCCAACCCCACCTCTAGCCTGATGGCATTTCAATTCTTTTGACCTGCAAATAGCTTTTTTCCACCGTTCATTTTCCCATATCCCTGGCTATATCCTTGCATCGAGAGAAAAACAAGATTGCTTAATTTCTAAAAACAACAGCTTTTGGGTAAATCCCAGAGATATAGCTATCTATTTTTTAGAAGGGGGCACCCCTTCTCCATCAAATATTTAAATAACTACTGCACGGAATAACCCCAAACGGCATTGGATCGTGAGTCAATGCTTCCTTCCCAAGTTGTTTCCGACCTGGTCCAAATTTGTCTAGTGGTTTGGCTGTGCACTTTGGCGAAAATTGACCTTGTTTTTCTATGGGAAAATGAATGGGAAGTAGGCCACACTTTTAGATTAAAAAAATGTCTTTTTAATAGCTTTTTTTATTTTTTTAACAAATATTTATGAAGCTTTGGAGTCTTGATGTGGGGGGGCACAAGTCCTTAATCACTTTCCAAATTTTGCTCAAATACGACAGTCGAATCAAAAGTTATTAATGATAGAATTATAAGGGATTCCTAAGGGAGTCTGACTCACCTTAAGTACAGAGCGGCTATTGCTGCCCTCTACTACATAGAAGGGAAGTGTGTGCGTTTGTTTGAAATATTCAACATGCTTCCCAACATGCTACAAACCTGAAATAATGTGGCATGTGTATGGGTTCAAAAGTATAAAATATACTTTTGTCTAATTTTGTTTTTGGGGGACATTTGTGGATATGTGTGTGTGTGTGTGTTTGTGTCTGTTCAAAATGTTCCCAACATGATGAACACTGGAAATGTGTACATATCTACTGAACCAGAACCACCAGTTCTAAAAAAAACCGTAGCACTGTAATTAAAACAAAAAAAACCACGCAACTTTGGACCAACAGATCACATAAATCCTGCTCTGTGTACATGAAAACATATTACACGAACGGATGAATCATTTAATATCTGTAGCCGTTCAGAAACCATTGCAATTTGGTCACATAATTGCTCTGATTGATTGTGGAAAATGGCCCAAGACCAACATGCATCTTTCTCGCTGTCTCTGAATGCAATCAATAGATGGCCTGATGGGTTGATCATTAGGGCAGATGAATTTCAGAGATCTCTGGAGTTATGGTGGATCAATATGTTAAAGCAGCATTCTTGCAGCACACCTACCATGACCTACATCAATTTAACATTCACTCGCAGATCTATAATAAACACACAACAAGGTCAGACATTTGTTGTTATGATTTGGGGATTGTAAGGTGCATTGTGACTCAGGATCACAATAAATCATGGCTTGTCATCATCATTGAATAAGATGCTTTGATAATCTAGTTAAAATAAAGTATTATTTCTAAGCAGAAATAGTTTAATGGCATTAAATCAGATACACCAATTTCATCTGAGGGCATGATATTGAGTTTATTCATGTATTTCAAATGCTCCACGACAAATACTAAGGCATTCTATTGTGTATGTTATTTGTGTTTTATGTAACAAAAACATGGCTAGAGAGCAACAGAGTGTTGTACAACAGTTCAAGGGACAGAAGCGACATTTACAATGCGTCTGAAGTTGTGGTAGAACCGGGAACAGTTACCTAAATTGCACTTAGAAATTCCCTGAGTGGTGGGGCTTTCTGTTCATTCCTGAACTACAGGAGCATTGGCGCGGTTCTGATTGTAAAAGGGATGGTGTTGCAGTATGCCAGGAAATAGCAGGAGAAGGATTATTTCCTGGTATTTTCCCTTTGGACTAGGTTCATTTCCAGCCTAGCAATGGACTGGCTCAGAGAGGAGTGTGTACCGCCTGAAGTGTTAAGTTTATCTGCAAGGTAGGCAGGCGTCCAGGAGGTGGGTCCAGGCAAGCACACAGAGCCAGTAAAGATTGTGCAGCATATCGGCAATGTTTTTGAATATTTCAGAGCCAGTGGCTTTGGCGTGATGAACTGCTTTGAGAGGTGCCAGGGGTTATGCGGCGAGCCCGGTGAGGTGTGTGCATTGTGAGCCTATACCATGTTCCAGAAACATTGAGGAGGTAGGAAGGGTTAGATCTTGTGGAACAGCACAACCTGCTACAATGCGATCTGGGCATTCTTGATGATGTGCTGCTGAAAAAAAACATTGCTGTACACAATTAACCCGAGGGATTTGGCGTATGGGGCAAGTTGGGAGGAGAGTGGAGGTCAATCCATCCAAGTGCAGCTCGTTCAGCCATCCTTGGATGATTTTATGTTTGGAGCAGAAGATGTGAAGCAAGAATTCTGTTTTGTTCGGGTCGTGTTTTATGTATGCACTTGTCATCTATGCATGAATGGTGGTAAGGCATTTTGCGGAAGTGAGGAACAGTTTGCTTAATGTCATGAGTGGGTGTCTCCCGCATACTGGTGTAGCAAGATGTTTTGGTCATCAAGGAGTTCCAGGTACAGATACAAGATCACTGGAAAGAGGATTGTCCCTGTGGCACTCGGTAGGTAACAGGGCAGTGGTCAGATCTTAAGGTGCCCATCTGGACAGCTGGTATCTGTCAGGGAAGGAGGGGGAGGACCAGTTAAGAACTGTTCCTGTGAAGCCCATTCTTTGTGCTAAGAGGCTGAACAGTGGCTCATGGTGCACTGTTTTGAAGGACATGGAAAAGTCCAGGAGGACCTGGATGGACAAATCACCTTTGTCCATTATCTGGAAGGTATCATCAATGATTTGGAGAGTGACTGTTGCATTGCTGCATTTAGACTGGATCCCAAATAGGTAGTCCTGATGCAAAGCTGATTGGCTGATTTGATAGTCAAGTCGATTTCTCGCTATCTACTCAATGATGTTACCAAAAAATGGGAATCTGGGGATTGGGCAGATGATGGAGAGGTCTTCTGTGCCCAGTGTGGTTTCCTTAGGACATGGGCAGATCATTTCTGTTTTTAGACACCTCAGGAAAATGTCCTGGTTTGAGGGAGGAAATAACATTAAGGAAGGCAATGAGAGGTGCGCACTGCAGGCAACTTTATATCAGAATAATGGAAAGACTCTCAATTTAGCTTGATCCTCATTAATGTTTATTTTACATAGCCATATTACCATATTTTGTCTTCTGCCCAGTGGTTAGATGCCCTCTTGCCTGAAGGCATTTAATGCTTAAAAAAGTTCCATATGTGATATGTCTTTGCAATTTATGTTTGGCTTATTGGTAGGACAAAACACCAATATACAACTATTGTCACTACTTACCAGAGGGGCTGAATGGAATGACTGTACTAAGTCCACACTTTATCAGTACACACTGTGTGTACACATCTCGGGACAACACAGAGCACCACATGTTCCATCCCCGGGTCCGCGCTTAGAAACCTCTGGGTATTAAGCGCGTTATAAATAACCTATCATATTATATCATCTAATACTGCCTGGTGAAGTAGTGCAACAAGTACGACTGGGTGACACCATGCAAATGTATCCAAAAAGTACACAATTCTCTAAAGCTAAAGCAAAGCCCACTTCTTTCCACAGTGTCCATTGAATAAAAGCAAACTAAGACACCTGGGAGTGTTGGCTGCGGCAACATTCTTGAGCTCTGACACAGAGCAAGATAAAGCAAGAGCAAGGATGAGATTCCACAGCTTCTGTTTTAGAGGGCAGCAGACCTGGAGTATACTGGGACATTTGATGGTAACCCTTGGAAATGTGAACGTCTGATCAATTGATTACATTACTTGCCTATCGCCCGAATACTCAGCCATGTGATGGCAATGACGTGAATATCTAGGCATTTAATGGTAGTCAGGCAATTTTAAGAGCATATGAGTATTCAATGCTGCGAGTATCTGTAAATGTGATGAAAATAAGTGCGAACAATATGCATTTATTGATATGGGATGGTAATCCATGGTCGTGGTGCGAGTAGCCGAGCATTACATTATTTAATGGAGCCCCCTTGTCATGCTGTGATTATCTGAGATTTTGGTGGCAATATCATGCAATGGTGTGAGTATCTGGACTTTTCATAAAATACCAAGCAACGGTTCATGAACATGGGTATTTGCTAATAATACCTGGCAAGTGATGTGGTTATCTGGCGATGAATAGCATTACCTGGCAAAATGGAGTGAGTAACTGGATAAAATACCATTTTATTCGCCTCAGAGGGATTTGATGTGTCTGAAAAGTTGTGCCCCAGCCAGGGATATTCAGACCATGACAAAAGTGTTGAGTTCCTGTGTATTTGATGACAAAAGCTGGCATGGAATGAGACTACGTACGTGAGTACGTAGCGTTTGATGTTGATAACTGAAGCAGGAGTTTTAATGGTATTACTTATCAGTAATTAGCAAAGGTGGAACTATCTGTGCTTTTGATGGCATCAGGCAAACTGGAGTTTTTTAGGAATTTGCAGAAGGTGTAACATGGTTCGAATCATGTCAGATACATAGACTGCCTCCTCTATACAGCCGGGCCTTTTATAAGTCTGTCGATTTTAAATAGTGCGAGGCTGACAAACTCAAATGAGATGACCAAGTTGTTTAGATAGAATCACAGCTCTCCTTCAAACACCAGCAAGAACCCCCAGCTGCTTAACTTGGCTGACTCTTCTGCAGACCATCAAAGCATACCACATGGTCTGATGACATCAGGACTTGGTTTGACCTCACCCCAAAGTGACATCACGGGAAGAGATGGAAAACAACCTTTTACCCCTTGACAAAACAGGAAGTGGCATCACATAGCATTGTTCCTAAGTACACTATGAACAGTATGGTTACAATATCGCTCTGACGTGATAAACATTTCATACAAGAATTAATCATTATATTTATCGGCAGAAAAAAAACATGCTATAACTACATCTTGCAAAAATCAAAATACATAGTCCGAAATGGATGCTTATTCTACTCTAAATGCTGTTTGGAGTATTTGTCTGCATTGTGAATTTGAGGTGTTTAAGAACAAACTAAATCAGTGACTCACCCCCTGAAGTGTACCAGAAATAAACCTTTAATTGAGTTTAGCAATTATTATATAGAATTCCAGAAAGACAAATTATTTGTTATTCCAATTCTTTCTTATTTAGGGTCACTGCTCAAAATGTTACACTTGTGGAAAATACTTGTTTTTTTAAGAAGCCTGAACAAGAAAGCCAGCCACTCTAGAAAGAAACAGCCACACGCAATTGACCATAGCCCAGGATCTTCAATTTGTAAAAAAAAGGTTAAAAAAAATATTATTTTTAGGGGTAGCAAGGTAGACCACCACAGGAGTAGCAAGGGAGACCTCAGGGTAGCAAGGGAGACCCCTAACGACCCCTAAATGATGTCCCTGCACATGGTAACATCTTTTTCACTGTATTGCTAGACACTGGGCCTCATTACAAGATTTGCGGTAAGCCAAAAATGAAGGTGGAATGGTAATCCCGGCATCGACTACCGGTCCGGGACATTACGAGTCGACCACCCTTCATTACTGCCACCGCCTGAACCGTGCCCCTCTGTACCCACATGCGCACATACACGCGCCCTTCGTGGCGGGAATACCGGGATGCCGCTAACAGGAGGACATCACAAGTCACACGGGCATGCACCTACCGGCATCCCGAAGGCGGTAAATAGGGTCTCCACGATGCCGGTATTAAAGGCATTGTGGATCACCCGTAAATAGCAATCTGCTGTGTTCCCAACTGCCACAGGTGCACACAATCACCACAGGTGGAGGCAATGGAGTCTATCCCAGCACAAAAGGAGCACACCCACACACCACACCCCTTCCCACACCAAAATGATCCCACTTGCATTTGCAATCTTGGGGCTGGAAAACATGCCTGTATTGCTGCACCAGCAACAACAACAACAAACACCACAGAGGAGACGCAGGAGGAGAAGGAGGGTGAGACAGGCCCAGCAAGTTCCACCAGTGCAGCCAGTGGTACCACATAGGCAGCCACCAATCCCTCGCATCAGAGCCAGCCCATACAACCTAAGCCCTGTGCAGATCCACACCCTGTAGCGCCTGGACTGGGACACCATCACCACCATTGGGGACATGATACACGACAACATTGTCAGCCTGATTGAAATCCGCACTGCCATCCCCCCCTCTACTGAAGGTAGTGTCTGTGCTCCACTTCCTGGCCACAGGCACCTACCAGCACACAGTAGGGCAGCTGCATGGCATATCACAACCTTTCTTTTCACGCATGCTGAACCAAGTGCTGGATGCCCTCCTGAAGCACGCAAGCAACTACATATCCCTACCATGGACTGCCCAGCAGCTCTTTGACACTAAAGTTGGCTTCCATGCACTGGCAGGCATGTCCAATTGCATCAGTGCCCTCGACTGCACCCATGTTGAATTGGTGGTCGCTCATGCCATGCAGGTGGTGTACCGCAATCGTAAGCTATACCACTCCATCAATGTGCGGATGATATGTGACTCTAGCAAGATGATCACATATTGTTGTGCCCGATTTCCCGGATCTACTCATGAAGCAATAGTGCTGCGGAACTCCTCGCTACCCTGCTGCATGGAGTGACATGCTGGATGATGTTCCTGGCTGCTCGGTAAGTCGCCTGACAGGCCCTGGCAGTGTAATGAGGGGGATGCATACTCCACCTGGGTGAGATTGGGGGGGTGCATACTCCACCTGGGTGAAATTGGGGGGATGCATACTCCACCTGGGTGAGATTGGTGGGTGGATGCATACTCCACCTGGGTGAGATTGGGGTGGTGACAGGACAATGGCCATACAGCAAAACACTCTGGCCCAAAACATCACAACCTGAACATGACACATCAATGTCATACAAAAGATCAATGCTGCACACTAATGCCAATATGCCAGACTTTCAAGCAGGCCACATCCCTCAAAGCATCAACTGCACATCATCTGAGCGTACCCTCTGCAACACTATCCAGCAACATGCAGTGAGTATGCGTAACAAACATGACTGCAGCAAAGCACAACACAGGACATGCACCCATGAGTGCCACAAATAAATCCCACCAAGGGAATACACTGATTGTCACTGGCCCTCCACCACAGTCGTGCTGCATGCCACCATGGAAATACCAATCGATGAGTGACAAATCATGATGAAATTTGTGCCAATGCTGCTAGTAGGAATACATATAGAGTACTATACATCACCTCTATGAGGTTAAATACAGTGGTAGGCATCCACAGTACATCGGCAACAGCATGCACATGAATGCCCTGCATCATCTGGATAACATAATCCACAACTGCAGACCATAGTACAGTACACATTGTGACAAATGAACATGTGTGCAGACATCCAGGGACATGTGCATGTGAACACCAAATAGCTGCAGGCATGAGAGTGATAAGTACAGGTGTCATGTCAGATATTGACTCACACACACCTCATTGTGCTCCCATGCAGATGCTGCTGGCTATTCCTTGAAGCCATGGCTCCTTACCCATGTTCAGAACCCGCAGAACAGGCACAATGAGGACTACAATCGGGCTCATACCCGTACCCATGTTGTGATCGAGCAGACCTTTGGCCTGTTGAAGGCACGGTTCCGCTGCCTCAGCAGGTCTGGTGGAGCACTCCTTTACGGGCGTGAGAAGGTGAGAAAGATCACCATGGTCTGTGCCGTGCTGCACAACATGTGCATCCGGAGAAACGTACCACTGCCACCTAACATTCATCTGCATGCATCGAAGAGGATGAAGATGATGATGGAGGAGAAGCAGTACCCCTGTCAGTTCGCGATGCACAAGATGGCCGTGCTGTGCGCCAATCAGTGATTGACGATTTCTTCTGAAACACTGGGATGCTGATGGTTCTGTGTTAGTACTACACTGGGCACTGGGATCGTGTGCATATGGACACAGGGTGTGTGGGGAGTTGGGCACTGTGCACTGTCATGAATTGAATAAACACACACAAAATGAACAATGTCCAATCATGATATGATTTTGCACACAACTGGTGTATTGAAAATTAAACATCATTGTGGTTGCACTCTCCACCTCACACATACCCTCCTCTCCCCAACCCCCATACCCCTTCCCCCAACACCCCAAACACCCCATACCCACTCCCCCAAAACCCCATACCCCTTCCCCCAAACACACTCAACATCCCATACCCCCCATTTACATCACACACATGATGTGCTATTAATGTTTTTCATCAAAATGCAGTCAGCACATGCAGGGTTGCCCTGCTAGTGGCGGCCTCTCTTATGTTCTGGGGGCTCCATATCTGTGTGGTGTGCGCTGCACCTGGTCAACAGGACAGGGCTGGTTGGAGCCGAGCTTGAAGGTGTGCTGGATGAAGTGGACGTGCCTGCTTGTGCATCTGACGGAGCAGGACCCTGCTGCTGCAAGTGATCGCCAATCCTGCCCAGGACCTGCGTCACTGCTGCTAGACTCTCATGTATCACCATTGTGGTTTTGTTCATGGCCACAATGTGTGCAGCATTTGTCGCACGGATTTCCCGGCGGGTCGATTCTCCCTGCTCAACCTACTAGCTGACCACCTCAATCATCTGATCCTGGCGGGCCTCCATCCTGGTCATGCGGGCCTCCATGTCACAGGTGGGTGTGGAGGTGGACCGGCCACTTGCAGGCCGGCCCAATGGAGGGGTGTCCTCTGATGGGGACCAAAGATGTGGACTCCCCAGTACTCCGGACTGGTGTTGATGGGTGCTGACTGGGGAGCCCTGGGTGGTGTGCTGGTGGGCGGGCTGGGGGCTCAGCGTATGTGCACCATCCCCATAGCGGTTGCTGTCCATGTCTGATTGGTCTTCAGCTTGGGCCTCTGCCGCTGCATCGCTATGGGGGGCTAAGGCAGCTACCTCCCCGATTGAGCTGGTTGCAGCAGACTGTGTGCAATCCGCCTATGCTTCCACCACAGTAGACAAGTTCAGTGTAACTGTGTCTTCAGGTGGTGTCTCGGATGGTGTTTGCCTCTCCTGCGGCCTGTCCTGAATTGGTGGTGCTGCTCTGTGTGGCAGTCTGGGCGTTGATATTGCCCTAGAGGTTGATGGTCTTGTGCCTTCTTGGTTGGGCCTGGATCCCTTGGGAGGTGTTGTGGCCTGTGCGGCAGCCTCCTGGCCATCACTGTCAGCATCCGAGCCTGTGGGGGACCAAGAGAGGCAGGGCATCATGATGGTGGTACGTGCATGATGCATACATTGGTGTTGTTCAGTTGTTCCCATTTGATGCATTGCAAACTTGTAGGTGTGGCGGACAGGGTGCTTGCAATGGGGGGCCATATTGGCATACGTCGGTTACTCACATTTTAACACTGGTGTGTGCTGTGTGGCCTACTGTTGTATTGCAGTGTGCATGATGTGTGACATGTGATGTTTTGCTGTGTGTTGGGTGCCTATTGGTTATGGAATTGGCATGCAGCATGCATATCAATATGCCAGTGTTTGGGCCACCATCTGGACATGGATATGTTAACGTGTGTATGATAGGCCATGCATTGGCTTACTTCACTATCACATTAGTTGTGCTACGTCATGCTTTGGTTATCTGTGGTTTGTGGGAACACTCACCTCCATCTACCGATGACGGCATTCCCAACTCCACATCTCCAAATCCCTCGATCGACTCCATGCTAATGGTGCTGATACAAGTTTCCTCCAACC
The DNA here is from genome assembly GCF_040938575.1 of Ambystoma mexicanum. Classification (NCBI taxonomy): domain Eukaryota; kingdom Metazoa; phylum Chordata; class Amphibia; order Caudata; family Ambystomatidae; genus Ambystoma; species Ambystoma mexicanum. The sequence continues at coordinate 83,998,979 of NC_090941.1, forward strand.
GTGTCAGTTTTGTGGGAGAGTGGTCCCTGCCGCCCATTGCTAGGCCCTCCCTGTGGTTGGCCGACATGTTTCGGATGCAGGGACGTAGGTCGTCCCACCTTTTCTTCACGTCCTTCACAGTGTAGGTGGGGTGCCAAATGCAGTGACCTTCCTTGCCACCTCCTCCCAGATTTATTTTTTGCGCAGTACCAGTGCGGTGTTCGGAGGATTGCGATGGATTGTGTTTTTTAAGATGGCCACCAGCTCATTTCCCGTTCCGGCACGATGATGTTACTTCCAGGTCCGGTATTACGGACCCGGTATTAAGATGATGGTATTGCTGGTCCGTTATTTAGGGCTTGCTCATGGGCGGAGGCGGTATCAGCGGGTTTCGTGATACCGCTATCGGGGATTGGCGGGTTGAGGGAACACAGACGCGCAAGTAGCACCATGCTGGTAATGACAGTGTTTTTACCGCAAATCTCCTATCGAGGCCCAGTCTCTTCCCTATGAAGGGTTATGTTTCATTCCATAATGAAGCTGGTCACGGTAAGATGTCTATGGACTTATACTTGCTTATCATTCAAGCATGCATTGACTTTAGAAGGCACTGTGGAAGAGTCAACGGCCCTCATTACCAGCTTGCCAGTAAGCTGCTGGAACGATCAGAGGCTCACCGGCAAACTCGCCTTACCATTAGAGCTGCCAGATAACCCAGTAATTTTGGGATATTACGGGTTGCGGCGGAATGGTAAGTTTCCATTCTCATGGAGTCCCATAGGACTCCATGGGAATGACATCACTGAAGCACTGGCACTGTTACTAATGATGCTGGTGCTTCGGTGAAACGTCTGCCGGTAGTGGCCTGAACTACTGGCAGGACTGACCCGCCAGTAGTTCACTGCCCCTACCGGCAGAATCGTAGTAAGCCATTCCGGGAACAATGCCAGAGCCGGTTGGACCAGCCATTTTACCAGCATTTCTCCGGGGCTAGCTTACTCGTAGTGAGGGCCATTGTGATATATTCCAAAGAGCCAAAAAGCAAACCCTTGCAACGAATCCCCTAGCCTTTTGAAAACACATCACGTGATACTAAGAATCAACCTCTTTACAACAATTCAGGATGGAAATGCGAACCCATCCATTCACCCAATTTCAGCCTCAATCCTTTTCATTCCAGTTCCTCACCCCCAATCTCGGACCATGATGAATTCTACCATCATGATGCACTTTGCCTTTCCCTTTTGTTACAATTGCATGTTAACATTAAGTAGCATATTAGTAGTGTGCCAGTTACATTGTCTCACCTTTAATGTATGCAATCTGGCTTGGTTGGGTTATGTTCATGCTTCAAAAATGCTCTCAATAGAAAGAAAATGACAAACATAAAATAATCTGAAAACAACCATCTTCATTCAAATATAAACACCTAAGGTAGACACACGCCTCTCTGTGATTGTGAGGCCACCTAATAGGATCACTAATTCACATATGCTCATAAACCAAAATCCAAATGTTTTCCTACATATTCATTTGAAGCCCCACAGAAATTCTGAATAGGTAGTGCACTCAGTGTGTGGGCTTGGATCAAAGATGTGTAACTGTTCACCCTCCATAGCAATATCTGGAAATATGTGACTTTGAATGGCGCTGGGGTTTCTCTGTTAGCCGGTTGCATCAGGGGCTGGCATCTAAGTATATTCACTACATGGTGATTCGCTTGAATTAAAGGTATACATTCTCGGGCCTAATTATTTGGTAATACATGCACAACTAATTTCTTTTTTTCTGTTCTGGGTGTATACAAGTCCCTTTCAAATCACTAAATCTCACGTGAGATGTTAATGATAACGTCCTGGTATAATATCCATTGGACTGGCATTTGATGAAACTCATCAATCTTTATGCACAGGCAATAATTGCAGAAAAAATCATAAGTGTGTGAACACTAGCACAATAATTGCCTTTACTCTTTCCTTGCTCCTAGATGTCAGATGTATGCATGAAGTCCTGTACGTTTCTAACTATGCGGCAGACTGTTGCCAACGCAGTAGCTATACCAAAGAAGCATACATTGAAGCCTGATTCTTTGTGATCAACGAGTTAGTTCAATAAACGTCTCCTGTTCAAAGTATTGCAAACCCTCTTCCTTTCCCACCAAGGCATTAGAGGTCTGTATTGTAGCTTTCTGCAGAAATGCTATAAATGTAAAATTGGCAGATGTTTAAGTTGTGTGCGCTGCAAAACAGTGGCAAGGCTTTACGTTGTATTGCAGAACATGTTAGGGAGTGGTGTGATGGCGAATATTAGAACATATTTAAAAGAGTTAATGTAACTGAATTAGAACGAAGACTCTCATTTCTATTTGAAAACACCTTTGTGCTATTGCTCATGCTACTAAGAGTCTACCTGATAAGCAGGACAGAGTTCGGCGAGGGATGGATTTGACTCCCAAAAGAATGGAATGTTTCTTTCCAAGAAGCCTTGTGGTCCATTTGGGTGTTGCAGTAAGCAGTGTGCTAAAATCTCCCCCCCCCCAGCCGCTTACCTTTAAATATGGGGCCACGTTGCCTCTCTGGCGTCTCCACTCTGGTGAAGGACTGCTGTGTACTGTATCGCGGGACGGGAATGTTTCCGCATACGTAAGACCGCGAAAAGGTAAGCGGATGGAGGGGAGGCGTTAGCACACGCTAACCATTTTCACCAGCTCCTCCGTTCCACTATCTGCTGGTGAGCTGAAATAGATGGTCAGCCCCAAGGCACCTAAAACATATGCCTTTTTTACCTTACAAACCGCGAAAATCATTAAATAACCAATGCAAAGCACGACGTGCAGCCTCAATCAGTAGCACCCTCCAGCCCTAAGACAGCTACCAGTGGCTGGCTAGGTGGGTGCCACAAAAAACACTACATTACTTTGGAATTTGGTGAACAAGAGCCCTCAGGGGCACAACACTTATGTCTAATGAAGTAGTGAATGCGCACAACAAGTGATCACTGGACGTTCTATCCCCCTGCCCCGCCCCCCTCTTCCACTCCTGTGCTGAACTATTGGCCCTCTGAAACGCAGAAGGCATCATACTACTGTGTTAAAGAAGTCACAAGCATATTCGCAATGTAAAGAAGCATGGCACAAACATTACAATGACAATAGCAATTGGGAGTAACCCATTGCTTTTTTTCATTTTCTCTCCCTACAGGGAACAGAGGTGTACACCTTATGCGCTTGTGCAGATATTCCTGGGATTAACTCCTGATACCAGAAGCAACCGGTCCTGAAGAAGATGATAGTATCCACAAGTTATCATCAAAACCGGTCGACCACATAAATCGAGAGCTCGTCTCACGATTTTTTACGATGTCCGCAGAATAGGTCTGGGACACGCCAACATTTAGATTACTCACTGGTTGTAAGAAATCCTTTTAGGTGATCCCTACATAGAGGGATTTCTTAATACCAATGATCACCCTTTTTGTCTGCAGCCTTAGGCGAGAGGGTGAATAAAAATCAGAAAGTACCCTGTCAGTTGTAGTCACACAGATATAGAAGAGACATGTTTTAATTACAAGACTAGTCTCACTTTCTCTTTGGTAGATCATTTGGTTTTTAGTTCAACAGATTGATTTAATGAATATGAAACATGGAAATGAGGGACAGATCCTCTTCACCTATCCCTATCAGAAAGGCGGCGCACCAGCGGCGACTGAGGGAACTAACCCCCACCTCCTCTACAGAGGCAGGGGGCCTCATTACGACCCAGGCGGTAAGTTACCGCCTGGGCCGTGACTTTACCACCATGGCGTAAACTATGTTTACGCCATGGTGGTTGGCGGACTTACCGCCCCATTCCGACCTTGGCGGGGCGGTAAGTCCCCAATCCCCATTTACCCTTCCCCATTCCCATTTTTGCCCCATAGGGTATAATGGGAGTGGGGAAGGCGTTAATTACGCCACCGTAAATTACGGTGGCGTAATTAACTCCATGGTCCCTTAGCGCCATGGATTTTAACACCTGCTAAAAGCAGGTGTTAGAAGCGCCATGGCGCTAAGGGACCTCGTACTCAGGCGGTAAGGGTCGGCGCTGTTAACGCTGCCGTTAACCCCTTACCGCCTGGGTCGTAATGAGGCCCGGGACAGTTTGAATGTTGACATGTTTTTGCCTGCATGTATGGGAATACTATGTCAATGTGAAATAGGTACTCCCACAACTGTGTTTTTAGGATGTACAGCTATGCATGGAGCCTACTAGATTTAGATACACATCTGTAATTCTTTTTGTTTGGCATTAGCCAACATGTCATAAAATCTGAATTCACACAGATTTAATATCGTTGTGCTTCACTGCCATGGCGAGGTGACAACATCTATTGCAGGAACAATTGGGGGTTGTCTAAAGAAAAACTATATAGAATGTTGTAAAGTGAGCAAAAATTTGAATTAAGAGCTATAAAGTTATTTAGGATATGCAAATAAAAATAGGATTTGAGATAATGGCATTTCTGTGTCTCATAAACAGCAAATCTTCTCATATTAGTGATCTCTTCCTTCTTAACAAGCCTCCAATTCTACAGCTTGCTGAACAGTCAACCTGATGCTCATTGCAACACTTCTTTATTGATATGATATGATATTTATAAAGCGCCTGTACACAAGTGTTTCTAGACGCCACACGGCAAAGGAGGGTAGACGGAGGCTAGACAAGACAAGCGATTCTACTAGGCCTCATGACATTGGGATCATGCAAGTGCGGCAATGAGAAGTGCAGGGGCAAGGGAGAGGGGGAAGTGCAGGGGAAAGGTAGGGGCAAGTGCGATCCGGGCAGCATGGCTCTGAGTAACCTACATTCACTCTTCTTCTGTCATTCCAAACAACTCCCACAAATAGCTGGAGATATTTTACTGTTCCTAGTAACATCTCCTAAAGATAGATCTACATCACCCTCCTTTATGTTTCATGGCAGCCAAAATTCCTATACTGTTTCATACAGTACCTCCAACCAAAGCACCTAGTGTTGTGCGCAGCTGTAGCTCCTTCAGTGTTCTGACCCATGTCCCATAATTTGTGCTCCCAAAAGCATCCCTGCTCAGATAAGCATTACCATTTCCACTCCTCAAGGAAAAAAAACCTGGGGAAAATTCCTGCATATTTTCCATCTACTCCATTCTCGTACTCCTAAACCAGGATGCAGGACACATTGCTGATACTCAGGATAAGGCACATATAAGACACAAGCAGAGTTGAAACACTCCAGGCAGCAACTATTGAAAGGTAATAAGTTTAACTAATCAATGGGCCTCATTATGACTCTGGCGGTAGCCGTGCCGGTAAAACTGGCACGGCAGCTGCCAGAGTCATTTATTTTTCCGGCGTCCGGGAATGGGCAATTACCGGGGCATTACTAGTAATTGCGCATTCCCGGGCACCAGAAAATACGACTCCCCACTCCCGTTTGAGTCCCATTAGACTCAATGGGAATGGAGAGGTTGGATGGTGGCGGTGCATCTAACATGGTCTGCTTGTGGGTGCCGGTTCACCCACTAGGTCAGACCTGGTGGCCAAAAGGCACCCGTGTGCAGACCACGTAGTTTGCTGGTCCAGTAACAACGGTACCGGCAAGCTTACCGGTACCATTGTTACTGGACCGGCAAACTTAAAAAAAAAAAAAAAGATATGGCTTACCCTAGCCTTGACTCAATGGCGCTCACCCAGACCTTCACTTGACACTGCTTTGTCATTTTGCATTAAAAGGGGCCGTGTTTGGTTACTAAGTGACACCAAAAACTGAATCGAGGATTACCTGAAAAGGGATCTGAATATCCATCTAGCCTTAAGGAGGAAGATTCTTGTCATCCTTCACAGAGAGACTGAAAAAGCGGCCAGCAGAAAAGATCATGAAGCCAGAGTGGCCAGAGTGCATGAATGTAGATAACTGACAAACAAGCATAATAACACAGATAGGAAAACTGAAAACGGTAAACATGCCGAATCGGGAACACGGGTAAAAAGGTTTATTCTTTCTGGCCCAAATGTCAATCAAATTTGCAGAGGCCCGAGAGAATTAAGAGGGGGAAGAATGAGGCAACCACTGAGAGAGAGGAAATGCCCAAGGAGCTAGTCTTAAGAGAACTCATGTATTGAACCTGCAACTAAGCAAACAAGAATGGGGATTGGTATTGAAATACCCAAAACAGGAGTTTTGAATGTGGTAGAGGTAGGTGCTCTTTAAATACCCCTTTTATTGACCGCCTTCTTTCGGATCGTGCCTGAGCTGGTGGTGGACAAGGGCTGTAACCTGGTGTTCTGTTGACTCACAATCATTCTTTAGCTCCAAGTCACAGATACCTCTTCCTCATGCAATTAATACTTAAACACCCTCAATGTGTAACAAAAAGCAGAGACAATCAACCGAGAACCTTGCTAATCACTGCATTTTCTCTACCCAGGTTTGACTTTGGAGTGCTGTGTGCTTCAACATCCCACTCAGACAGATGCATACGCTTCAAGTAAATTCAGAACTAGTCAACAAGAATAGCATTGAACATGAAATGGAGAGCCCATTTTCTGTCTGCATTCAAGGCCCTGCACTGGTTGAATACTCTTTGGAGAGTCCAAGTAAATGCCCTGTGATTAACACACAAACAGTATTGAAGTCTTAATCCTACTAACCTTACAGCCCCAAAAACATATTCCTTTCATGCAATTGAAAATGTTTGACAATATAAAAGATGACAGTCTCCAAATAAATGAAGCATTTGGGATGCGACACATTAGCAGTACTGGGTGCTAAAGAAAGGAACACTCTCTTGCGGTATGTTAACATTCTAAATAGCAGGAAGTGTAGTGGACATCTGCTTCTCAGTTGTCTTGTAGTTGAGTGATTGCCAACATTTTAGTTATGTAGACAGGAGGTTATTCTCTTGTTCTGGGAAGCAGCCTTAGTACCTTAAGGGAAGCATTGCAGCCATAAAGGAGTGCATCTAAGAGGCACCAGGAATATTTTTTGGGCAGAGATACCAAGCAATACTTACACTGGCAATAGGACTAAGAAGCCAATTCAATGAAAAAGTCAAAGGTGAATGGCCAAGTCAAGGATAGGATATACTCTCACAAGGTTGGTTAGTGGAAATATAATGAGGGAAGAAGCAGGCACACACATGAGAGGTGTGGAAAATAAAGCAAAGCTAACACACTAGTCAAGCCAAGTATACGTTTAATTTCGATATCCTCAATCTCATCATCACTGCCCTGGCGGCCATTACAGCTCTCCTATGCCACTCGACTGGCCAGACCATCTGGCAATCCCCTTTGAGATATGTCAGGCCATGCTTCTCAAGCAAATCCATCAGAAACCCAGAAAAGAAGCCTTCAGATAATTCAAGAACTTCTCAGTGCAGGCTTTCATGGAAGACTGCACCAAACTTCACCTCGCATGAGCTGTTCTACATCTGACAAACCAGGACTGAGACTTGCTTCTTGAAGAACTCAACACCACCCTCTCAAACCAACTGCGATACCCCAGGGAAACAGTGCATCCTAAGGCCCAAACCTTTTGCACCCTGGTACACTCAAGAACTCAACCTCAACAAACGATCCATCAGAAAACAAGAAAATAATTGGCAAAAACCCTGCAGCATATCTGAACTCACCCTGCTCCGGGAATTCTTTGCTACACACAGACAACAGATCACCACTGTCAAGGCCATCTACTACCAAAACACCATAGCCAATGCTAACATTCGAAGAGCAGCCCTCTTCAGAGCCATCAAGCACTGCTTCAACCCTTTGCCCAATCCACCTGCACCGCACTCCATTAAAATTCCACAGCCATCAAGGCTTCCTTCGTCAACAATATTAGCATGATCCACCAACACATAGGCCCTCATTACGACCCTGGCGGAAATCGAAAAACGATGGCGGAAATGCAATACCGCCATCGAATAGCGCTCGGTGCGACTATGACCCGTCACCGCAAAGTACGATGCCATTAGCGACACCGTAGTGAACGCCAACGCTAACTGCACCAAGTACGCGCGCGCCATGCCAAACCGTAAATACCACCATGGCGCAAGGGTACGCGAATTCCGACCCTAGCGGACATGTACCTAACGCCATCAAGCACGGCGGAAAGTACCATTCCGCCATGGCGAGAAGTACGGCATCGCGAATCAACCGTAAACGGCCCAACTGAGTGCCTGTACACCGCTCCCTGCCCACATAGTACAACTCCCCGTAGGTGCAATGAAGTCACAATGCAACCAGTGAAATGTACAAGTCACCCATGCATGCCAACGAACAAAAGAATCACAAGAGGGGCCAATGGGAGCTGCAGGGCACAGATGGCACGAATACAGAAGCCATTCCAATGGACATGACCACAGTCCCCCACCAAGAAACGCACGCAAACACAGGCACCTGTGACCAGCAACATTTCGAAAATCACATCATTCCACCAGTCCACCTGGCTGACCGGCATCTGTTACACAAAACCTAATCCCCCGCCCCTGAGCATGACATCATTCAAACAGTCATATTGGCAGCCCTCATCCCTGACCTCACTGGGCTTCGTAGGCAAACGCGCCCAGCACAGTACCACGCAACTATACTCCGAAGCTGGAACCCAATGCAGATCTCCTCACAATACATCGCTCCCCAAATAGGAATATGCCACATCACTTGCAAAGAAGAACGCTACACGGCCCATATCAGAATAGAAATTTAATGCACAACAAAATCACCAAGCCCATACAGCCATTAGGCCATGAACTCCAAAACACATTTCACCATTGTGGGCTGCATCCGCAAGAAATGACCAGCTACTTCTTGTGTGACGCCCTGTTCCATCATGGTACACAGAGCCACATTCACGTACGAAAAGGCAACATGGAAGCGCACAGAACCGCAGGGCCGTCCCAATGGGGAGGCACTAGTCCAGCTGAAAGGCCGAAATGTTGCTCCGAGCCACTAGTACTGCGTAAGGGCATGTGGCCCATTGGCGATCGTCCCATAAGATCGTAATGCTGCTCCACTGATTAACACGAAGCAGCAGGTGTCGGGAGTAAAAGCCATCTGCAGGAGTGGCATACAGATGGCAGTGGCAAAAGGGGAGGAGATACCTGTCAACCAAAAGAAAAGAAAAAGAACAGAATGGCCATCAGAACTACATTCGAACAACTCACTTCAATGATCACACTAAATCCACAGCCATATGCATGCTAGCCCACTCCAAAGGATCATCACCACCCCAAAACCACTTGCGACTCATAACTATCTATATCGAGGGGTAAACACCATCACACACGAGTGTACCTGTGCATGCGTCTGTGAAAACAGAATCCATCAGATGGGATTGGTAACGTGCATGGACACAAGTGTCTGAGGGCGCGTCGAGACAGGGAGGGCTCAACAAGGCCAGATAGACGATGGTCCCACTATGGCAGCCCTGCATCACATAGCGCAGGGGAGGCGGACAGATTCCAAGAAGCCCTGTACATGGCAAACTCTGTATCAAATCATCTGTCCATGCATCCATTCATCATTCCCTCATCCCGGGATAAAAACGCCTGAATATTTACTCACATAACATTAGAAATATCCATTGAGTCTGTGCGTTATGCAGCCTGCAAAATCCACAGTGCCCCAGCCCGTAATTCCAGTGTAGTGAAGTAACATGTATTTGGGAACGTCCGGCCTCATCGCCCACGTCGCTATTGCGCATCCCAAACTATTCATATCAATCATTGCATCCTCGCCATGGCCCCTGTCTCAAGGACATTGAACAATAGAACGTTATATTTGCAGTCAGACCTGTGGGCATCTCCTCGCCGCTAGCTGATAACCGAAAGCGCCGCCCTTCGAATTCCTCATTTGCAACATCACGTCGAAAAGGCATCTGTGGCCGCTTGAAATCACAAATTAATCCATCTAGTGCGGCTGTGTGTGAAAATGGCAACTGCCTTCACTCACAAATGGGACGCCCCGCCCGTCGTTGCAACTCGGTACAGTGATGCATGAGGGCCCACCGTTACTCGAGTACTACGTTCCACTGACCCCTCACAAGTCTGTTCGCGACTGCAAAGATTGCATGTGAAACAATGGGACCATAGCCGAATGAACATATCAACCAATGTTACACGGCCATCGGGTACAAATACATGATTGCAATAGCAAGATGCCATGCGTCGAAGTGCAGCGTTGTGTGCGGGACGTGCTCGGCCAAAGGGGAGAGCAGCTTGCACAGATGGAATGAATCACCACAGGTGGAGGCCATACAACATGAAAACACATAAATTGCACACCCAGTCTCCTCCCACAACCACACCCACTCCGAAATGCTACCGGCAGGACTCGCGATGTTGGCCCTGGGGGACCTGATAGCACTGCAAGTACTCCAACTCCAAGAAGAAGACGAACACCAACTACAACCGGCCGCACAGAGGAGACGCAGGAGGAGGAGGAGGGCAAGGCAGGGCCAGCAAGGGCCGCCAGCACAGCCATTACCACCACGCAGGCAGCCCGCAATTGCACGCCTCTGAGCACATCCGTTCAACCTCACTGATGAGCAGATCCACACCCTCTACCGTTTGGACCGGGACACCATAGCCGCCATCGTGGACATGACACAGGCTGACCTTGTCAGCATGATAGATAGCCCAACCGCCATCCCACCCCTACTGAAGGTGGTGTCTGTACTCCACTTCCTGGCCACAGGCACCTACCAGCACACAGTCGGACAGTTGCATGGCATTTCTCAGCCACTGTTCTCACGGACACTATTGCAAGTGCTCGATTCCCTCCTGCAGCACGCAGACGACTACATCTCTCTACCACGCTCGGAGCAGGAAATTACGAACACAAAAGTGGGATTCCATGCACTTGCCGGCATACCGGGTTGCCTTGGTGCCATCGACTGCACCCATGTGGAATTGGTCGTCCCACATGCCATGGAGGCCCAGTACCGCAACCGAAAACAATTTCATTCTCTGAATGTACAAATGGTGTGTGACTCCAACAGGATCATTACACATTGTTGTGCCCGATTCCCTGGATCAACCCATGATTCTATGGTCTTGAGGAACTCTACAATACCACGCTACATGGAGCGACACGCAGGGAACAGATACTGGCTCCTCGGTGAGTCTCATTTCATGCATGATGATGTGGGGTATGTGATTCGGCAATGACCTGGCAGGAAGGGGGGGGTGTGTGTGCGTACGTAGCAATGGCATTCCACATTATACGTTTATCGTCCACATACAGGTGATGCTGGATATCCACTGAAGAGATGGCTCCTCACACCAGTCCGGAACCAACGGGACCAGCATGAGGAGGACTACAACCATGCCCACTCACGTACCCGTGTAGTCATAGAACAGGCATTCGGCCTACTGAAGACTCGTTTCCGCTGCCTCAGCAGGTCTGGCGGGGCACTCCTGTACCGCCATGAGAAGGTTGCAAAGATGGTGATGGCATGTGTCATGCTCCACAACATGTGCGTACGTAGAAATGTGCCCATGCCCCCTGACGCAGAACTGCAAGCACCTGAGGATGGTCATGATGAGGGTGGGGATGTGGCAGCACCTCAAGGAGTCTGCGAGGCACAGGAGGGCCGTGACATTCGTCAGCATCTCATTGATGCATGCTTCTAGCACTCACGCCTGGTGGCTGATACATGGACACGGTACTCGTGGCACTGTGTGTGTCTGGTACATGCACAATATGGACTGTACGCCTATGATGGCCTAGTACACAAAGATCATTGTCCACACATCTCATTGGTTGATCGTGCATTGTTTATGGCATATGTGATATCATGTTAAACACCCTATCGACCCGCCACCCAAGTGAGCCCAACACACCCCCTCCACCCTCCTACCTCCCCCCCGAACACCAGTGTCCAAAGATGCTCATTGTCAGTGGGCAGTCGCTATTGCAAGCCCCCTCTGCGGGTATCAGGGGCACCCCTGCCTGTGGAGCGCAGGTTCCTCCCAGATCTACGTTGGGGGCTGCCCTGGACGGAACTTGCAACGGATGATGTCTCTGCCTGCTCACGTCCATGCATGTCCCTAAGGGTTTGTGAGAGCTCAGTGAGCACACGGCGCACTGCGGCAAGTTCGGCACATACGTCTTTGGACGTCGCATGCAGTTCCCCCCTCAGGCTCTCGGTGCTTCTCTCCATTTGGACTCTCAGGCTCTCGGTGCTACTCTCCATTTGTGCCCTTAGTGTCTCTGTACTTCTCTCCATTTCTGCCCTAAGTGTCTCAGTTGATGTTTCTATGTCTGCCTTAGTGCCCCCACATTCATCGGCATGGTCCTTGAGGAGCGTGGCCAGTTGCTGCTGTTGCACGATTAACTGGTCGAGGGACTGTTGCCTCTGCTGGGCCATGGCCATTTGCGGTGGTGTCACAGAGGGGCTGTTCGCCTCATGTTGCCCTGCCACAGGGCTTGTGGGGGATGGCCAGTCGTCGTCTTGTGGGTGCCCCTGCGTGGTATCCTCATGTTGTACGGGATGGGACAGACAGGGGGATTGGGACAGGTCATGGATGGATCTGACTTCGACATCCCCGTCTTCTGTGTCGGAGCATGCTGCCATCAATGGGGTGTCACCTATGGTGCTGCTGCCACCAGAGGCAGTGCCTTCTGTGGCATCCATTGGGGGGACCTGTGGTGCTGCTGTTGTGGGCATGCTGGCTGCTGGGGTGCCTGTTGATGTTCCCTCCTCTGTGCTGCCACCTGATTTGTGCTGCTGCCGTGTCTTGATGCGTGCAGCTGAGGTGGAGGCCTTGGCCTCTTGGCCGTTGGTCTTGGCCCTCTTTGCAGGTGTGCTGGTAGGGGTGTCCTGAAGCTCGTCGTTTGGATCGGACCCTGTGGTGGAGTAAAGGAGGGCGAGGGTTATTAATGGGTCTGTGGGAATTGGAATGGCATTGTATCACATGCATTGGGGTGGTACCTGAGGGTGATTTGGGTCGGGGCCTTGGAGGTGGTTTCATTTGTGTGTGGAGTGAGGGTGCAGTTGTTTGGCAGCCTGCAGTTAGGGTGTGCCTGCTGCACGTGTAGTGGGTGTTTTTGGGGTTTTTAATTATTTATGTATTTATTGTGTGTTTTAAAGTGCGCTATCAGGCCAATGTGTGTGGACGTCCTCCTGGCCATGTGTTTCTGTTGCACTATGTGGACACATGGTACTTCACATGATTGGACATTGTGGATTTGGCATTGTTTTATTTGGGCCACCTACCTGATTCTTCGGATGTCTGCACTCCTTTCTCCATCCCTCCGACTCCCTCTATACTCTCCATTCCAATGGTGGAGGCACAGATTTCTTCCCAGGGGGTCAACTTGATGGGTGATTCCGATCCTCCCCCGGTGGCTGTGGCAATGTTGCGGTTGGCAGAAAGTATGCTACGGACGTGTATCCGCAGGTCGTCCCATCGCTTTCTGCATTGCTGTGGGTTTCGGGGTGCGGTCCCCACCGCACTTACCCGCTGTGCCACCAGAGCCCATATGGCCTTCTTGTTCGCAAGTGCCGTCCTGGTCATTTGCGTGGAGAAGACGGCGGCGGCATTCTCCTGGAGGGTCTCTGTTAGCACGGTGAGTTCCTCACGGGAGAAGTGGACCTGCCGCTTGCGGTCGTACGCTTTCTTCGCTACTTTTCCCATTTTTCTTGGTTTCGCTAGGGTGGATGATGGGTTGGGGTGTGTCTCAGGGTAGTGTTTTTAGTGGTTGTGTGGATTTTGTGGTTTTATAGGTGTACGGCGGGATGTTTCCCGTTCCGGGCCCATGTTTTTACTTCCGTTTCCGTATATTTACGGTCACCGTACTTTCCGGTTGGCGCTCACTGCGGTGTCCGCTAAGATGGGTGGCGGTATTGCACCTAGGTTTTGGGGTCATTTCCGCCATCGCGGACTTTGCACTTCCGCCATGCCGTGGTGCTCGTGCCCGATGGGTCGGAATGGGCCGCACTTTGCTCCATCGTGCAATGGCGGAAACGCTATTTACGCTGTGGCGGTCCGGTCAGTCACTTTCCGCCAGGGTCGTAATGAGGGCCATAGACACATTCTGCCAGCACACTACATATAGCATCTTTTAAAAAACACAACTACCTGGAATCCTTTAAGACACTAACTATGGAAATCCTCACTGCAACCCTAGCATCCCTCAAGCCTGCATTGTATACCAATGACATCCTCCCTGCATAAGACCCTTCTGACTGATTCACTCAACCTTTACCTGACAAGAAATCGACAGCTCCCTAACTCATGGAACCTTCTCCTCGACCCTCAAGAACAGACACACCCTTACGCTTCTCAAGAAACCAAGACTGGACCATGACAACCTTAGCAATTACTGCCCCATAACTCATCTTCCCTTCCTAGGTAAGATCCTTTATAAAGCAGCGGCCATGCAACGCCTCCAACACACTGAAGCCAATAATCTCCTTCAGTCCCATCAATCTGGCTTTAGACCCAGATGCAGAGAGACAGCTACCATCAAGGTGATCGATGATGACCTTAAAATCCTTGATTATGTCCATCCTTACCTCCTTGTTCTCCTTGACCTCTCAACAGCGGTTAACACAGTAGACCACCAGACACTCACTGACAATCTACATCATTACATTGGGATCAGAATGATCATCCTCAGCTGATTCAAAGACTACCTTGCTAATCACCAACAGTTCATACAAATGGATTTCTCCAGATAACCAATTTTACCCAGAACCTGTAGTGTTACCTATGATCTTCAATGTTTACATGCAACAGCTTGGAACCCTCCTCATCCACCAATATGCAGATGACATGCAGATCTACCTCAAGATAGCCTCCATTAGAGATGTCCACAGGCATATGGCCTGCCTCATATTGTTCCAGTCCTTGGTGTCTAGTTATTACCTGAAGCTTAACGCCTCCAAGACTGAATTCCTATTGCTAACCAACAACACTGAACAACCTAACATCCATACCTGGCTTTCTGCAATGAACCTTGAGGGCTTCACACCCCAGCATGCCACCTGCCCCAAGTCCCTTGTGTTTGACATGACAAACACCTCACATTTAGACAGCACATAGCAAGGAAGACACAAATGGCTTGGTACCAACTTACTCTCTTGCGAAAAACCAAGCCCTTCATCCCATAAAACAATTTCAAATGTGCAACCCAAGCCGTGGTCCTTTTCCAGCTAGATGCTGGCAATGACCTTTTGGAAGGCCTTCCAGTGATTACCCTGGGGTCCCTGAGATGTCTCCTGCATGCTGCAGCATTACTCATCAAAGGCTCCACAAATTCAACCACATCAACCTGACCCTCATCGAACTGTACTGTATCACGCTGCAAGCCCGTATCATCTTCAACTTCTGTTGCAACATTTATAAGGATGTCACCCTAAGGTCCCCAAACTACCTCACTGAGAAACTCAGCATCTCCGGAGGCCCGCAATCCACCAGAAGTAAGGACATATGCATACTTGTAATGTTGCGGGTGCCATTGCAGGTGCAGGAAGGAAATAACTTGGCCTTTTCTGCCCCAAGACTTTGGAACCTCTTCCTCATGAACATCAGATTCGCCCCATCACTTCTATAATTCAGGAAAGAGCTCAAGAAATTCTCTACAAGGAATGGTTCCTCATTAACACCTGGGTCCACACACCCTCCACTTCTTATCCTGCCTGAGAATCAGTGATGTACTCTCCACTGTTTCCTCCCCTGGTTGCTTGTAGATCCCTTGCTGCTAATTGCCCCACCCTCCCCTGTTAACTCCCTATTCACCTTTTCTCTGTTTCCCCCATTGTGTTATTCCCCCTGTGATTGTAAAGTGCTGAGTTGTGTCCCTAAGATAGGTTTGTGCTCAACATATGCCCTAATAATAATAATTAATAATAATAATCTTGGATTGTATCTACCTATAAAACCCACTTAAGAAATGTACAATCCACAAAAAGAGTATACATATAAAAAGTATTAAAACAATAAAAACAATCACGTTATCTTTCATTATGATCCTTCTAAAATACTTCACCATCAGCATTGAGGTTCATGATAGTGATGCTCTGTCTTCATAAGCCTTCACCATAATTCTTCCCCTTGCTCATAGTCCTCTTCCTTCATCCTATTCCTTCTCCTTCACCCTAATCACCCTCGTTCAACCTAGACCTTCATCCACCTCCTTCATCCAGGCACTTCTCCATAGTCTTAGTTGTTCATCTGAGACATCATTCAACCTAGCTCTTCATCCTTGTAATTCCCTTTCATTGTAATGCTAGCCTTTCAACAAAGACTGTCTTTTGGGCACAGTATTTCAGCCCATTGCAGTCACAGTCTCGCTCTCTTTCATGCCACCCTTCTCTATCGTGCTTCGATCTTTTCTTCTTTTCCCCATCTGTATGACCCTCATTGTTTCTTTCTCTCACTTTCTTCCTCTCTAGTTCTCTATATTTCACTTTCTCTCACTGGGTGTTTGGTGCTGTCCAAAGTGCTTCACTTGTTCTGGGGAGAAATATTAAAGCTTTAAAGCTTATCAAATATTTTTCAGACTGAAATTGGCATATGGCCTTCACTCTGTGAGATCTTCCTTACAGCAGTTATAACTAAAATATTTGCATGCCCCTTTGCATGGGCATACCTTGAAAACTGGTTCTGGTTCTTGGAATAGCATCTTGACGGAAATGTATTATGAATGTCTGTATTATATCTCAGAGTGGTACAGTCCCAATTCCTGGCTGTAAAGTGCACAGATTGTTAAAGGTTATGTGATCCCATTGGACATACTAAATGGCTCTGGATAATTGGGGCTTGACAGTGTGTTTTATCATTATTGATAATTCAATGCTGGATGGTGTAGAGATAAAAACATTTTGGGCCTAATTAATGGATTATTTGTGCTGAGAAAAATTTGATTTGTGCTACATTCTGCCTGCAAATCCCCATTTGTTAAACATGGATTTGCAGGCAGAATGGTGCACAAATCCTGCTTTTTTCGGCGCAAATAATCCATGAATCAGGCCCTTTATGTCTTTATTGTAGGCTGTGTAACCTGGAGACTGTGTGCCTCCGCTGCTGATTTAACAAAGTATTTAACCAACCCGTGGAGGCTAACAGCTCACATAACTATAGTCAAGTGATTAGGCCTAGTTGAATACATTTGGCCAAACCCTGAATAATGAGAATTTTAACTGTATTCAGTGATTTGGGTTCAGCTGAACCTTTAAGAGATTCGGGCAATAGATTTGGGTTACGTTTATTACAATTCATGCTGATAAAATGTTGCTGTAAACATTGGGTTGAAGGGTCCAGACAATTTTGTGCCAGTAAATGTTCAAAACGCACAAAGGGATAGGTCAGAAGTTCAGAACTGTTACTGCCAGGGATGCTTAAACACAGTATACTATCTAATGACTAATGATCTGTACCTGGATGTTTCTTTAATATAGAAACCAAAATTAACTGTGACAAAAAATGTTAATCTTTATTAAAAGAAAATGTGTGCAGAGGATGCATTTTTTATTTGCATTACTTTGAAAAATGCACAGGTCGCCTACATCTTTCAAAGGGCCTGTGCTGCAACACAAATGATGTGCTTGCCAGCCACCTTGCATTAATTACTGTTGAGAACATTTATGGTGCTCCCTGAACCCGCAGGCTTCTTACTGCTGTTATATAATGTTATGTGTCTTCCCTACGTATAGACCTCATAACATGGCATTCCTACTTGGCTAGATTCAAATGCTTTAAGGAACTAGTCGGTACAAATGGAAGAGAGAAAAGACTTAGGGCCTCATTACACGGTAGGCGGTAACCATGGCGGTATTAGCATCATGGTTGCCGCCGGTATTTTACCGTGTCCGCCTTGGTGGATGGCAAAATTACCGCCCTACTCCAAGGTGAGCGGGGGCGGTAATTCCCCATTCACCAAGGCACTTCCCCATTCCCATTTTTGCCCCCATAGGGCATAATGGGAATGGGGAAGGCGATAATTACGGTACCGCAAATTGCGGTACCGTAATTAGCTCCAATGTCCCTTTGCAGCACCCTAATTTAACGGCTGGTAAAACCAGCCGTTAAAGTTGGGTCCCGCAAAGGGAACTCGTAGTAAGGCGGTAAGGGTTTACCGGTACCGGTGCCCTTAACGGTACCGGTAAACCCTTACCGCCTAACGTGTAATGAGGCCCTTAGCCATTAACTATGGTATGTATAATGACATCTATAAACGTATACATGTATACCAACTACAATTGATCCAAACATTCATTGTGTGAAGACTGAAATAGGCTAATACAAGCATGATATGAATGTCTTCATTACTATCTTTTCTCCAGTGTATTGTATATTTGCTGTGATTCCATCTATGCATGTTTCATACAAAGACAGAACAAAATATTAGACACAAAATACACTAATTGACAAAAAACAGTGCAACACAAACTGTATAATGTCAACATTATATTTAGTATTGTGTAAGAGCATTATCAGCTCTTCAAGTAGGATGCTGATACTTCGTCAGAGGGAACATCTTATGTTCTGGAGGTGGTCAACAGTCTCCTGCAAGAAGATAAAGTAGTCTAGATAATACTGTTTCTGTTTAAATCACTTGGTTGTGCACACACACTGGACTTCTATAAATGGAATTGGAGTGGTAACTTGTCATCTAGGTGTTCTTTGTTTATAATATAAGTGTCAATTGTAATTTTTTTTAAAAATAGAAACATTTTCACAAAACATATGTCGGGGGAGGCAGTGTAAATTCTTTGACGCCATACTTGCATGAACCTATGTTTAGCCTTCATATAATGATTTTTACTATCAATTGAGGTTGGTACACATTTGTACGTCTCCAGATACCTTTAGGAAACATCAGATTCTACATCATGAACGATGGACATGTGCTTGACTCTGCTTCAGTACTTTTGGCCTTTCTCAAATCACTGGCCTGCAGCCGTGAACTCCTGTTATTGATAAATAAATAACCTTAATGGTTCTCATGGAATCAAACAAACAGGGACTAATAAGGGACTAACTAATGCAGCCCTAATTCATGACTGACTCTTCCACATCCCAATAGGCTTTTTCAAGGTCCATATCTGTTATGAAACCCTTACATTGTAATGTTATAAGCCTCATTAACAAAACGTGTGAACTTCTGAATGATGAAAAACAGACCCAGGCAAGCCTGACATGCGACTGAGACTGATAGCCTAAAATGCAATCTTGCAAGTTCCCACTTTAACTTTGCTAATGGTATCGATTTAAGAAGGATGAAAGGCTGAGTTCTTACTCAGACTCAAACCTGGGACCAGCACTTTACACATAGATATCTGCAAAAGGTGCATTAACCTGCTGAGATATCTTACTGCAGAATGTGATGGGCTTTCCTATGTGGATAACTCTCACAAATGCACAGGACACAGCTTTCTCTTGATAGCCTCTCCCCCAGTCTTACCTGACCCATCCCTTCCCCCTATCCTTTCTCCCCATTCCTGAAGCCTTTTAAGTAATTTTGTATATGGTTTACCTGACGAATCAGCCCAAACCTGCCCAAGCTTCCACCGATTCTCCCTCTCTAAATGTAGTGTTGGCCAGATTCAAACTTGAATATGCATCAGCGAGAGCCTGTGAATGTATACGCAACTCACTAAGGGATTCATGTCACCCTGCGCATCACTTAAAAAAAGTGATGCCCAGGTTTACAAGTGATGACTGGCACTTCATTTTTAAAGTCCTTTGTTATGGCCTGTTAAACTATTGGGCTTACATTGTTGTCTCTAGTGACTGGTTAGCAGCTTCAATAGACACTAGAGTGAAAGGTCGCTTGTTTATCTGAGAGATATGAAGATACAGAATGACCAGAATAGACTTACATTCGAAGGATCTGGTTGTGTCTTTCCGCTACTTGAATTCCTAATGGGTCATTTATTTCAAATGCTGCTTTACATGTTCCCTTTATTCAGAGGTTCAACTTTTATTTGAAAAAAAATATTTTCTCTCAGCAGAAAGAGAGCAGAGCATTGGACAACAGGCAGTTTCCCAAACAAAATCTCTCTACTTTTGCAGACTTGTTCATAGTATAAAAAAGTGCCAGAGATATAGGGCCTCATTCCGAAATTGGTGGTAGTCATGGCGCTATTTGCGGCATGACTTAAACCAATAACGGGACCGAGTCCGGTGTGGTGCAATAGGGACTTACCGGTCTAGTCCGACCCTGGCGGGACCGGTAAGTCCCCATTGCACCAACCATTCCCCATTCCCATTTGAGCCCCCATAGGGCTCAATGGGAATAGGGAAGACGCTATTTACGGGCCTGAGGATGGCAGGCCCGTAATTAGCGGCCTGGTCCCCTAACGGGACCTGTAAGGGCCCCTACTGCCCGATTTTGGAATCGGGCAGTAGGGGATTACTGGCACCAGTCTCCTTACCGGTGCCCGGTATCCCCTACGGCCTGACTCGTAATAACCCCCTTAGACTTTGGAGGGGTGACTGAAAAGTCAATAAGTACATAATGCGGTAGGAGGTTGCTCACTGTTGTAAACAAAATTACAAAAGTGTTTACCCATATAGCTCCTCCTCATTTTGCATCTAAGCTTGAGGGAAGGTGCTTAAGTGCTGAGCAAGATTAGCAGTTTATTGCCGACCTATCATGTTGTCGTGATGGGGCAGGTCTGCATTTTTCATCATTATTTGAAAATAAATATTTGTACTTTCCACTTCTGGTTTTGAATGAATCGGATTTTAAAATATTTGTATTAGTATTTTGCTCAAAGTATCATAGACAAAACATGACAATTCTCCATCTAGGCAATCATCAGGCAATCCTTTACCGCATACCACTGACACTACATGAACACGCATGTTGAGCACATCCAGTGATCACAAACATGAACCTCCGCCCAAAAGCACTGTTAATTGTTCAACGCCATGAAAAGGGAGAGGTGTGGTGATGGTTGGCTACTCATTCTGTTGTTTTAGTCTCCGCATAGTGCAATCCTAATATTTTTCTATCAAGCTAAGAAGAGGGTGAAAGTTTCAAGCAAGAAAGTCTTGCATATGTCCCCCAACTCATTCTCTTAATTTGTAATTATTAGCATGCCATAATAGAGTATGCCAACAAAACAACACAAAATTTCAAGAGTTCGGGAATAGGGCCTGTAGAACCTAATAGTACATTCACATGATCTCACGTGGGGCAGGAAAGCATATTTTAGAGGTAAGGTTAAGTTAAACAAGAGAAGACGGTGAGTTAGTGAAGCAGCCACCTGCCCAATACCAGGATATTTTGAATCATTGTACAGATTCAAGTAGGCCCAGCACATTTTGTCCAACCCTTGAAGTTTGCCTTTCAGCCAATATGTCAACCTGTCAATATATGCCTGTAAATTCACCTCATTTATCAAGTTATCAAGTCTACTATTCTGATACTTGGCCTGTGCTTTAATTCCCTAGCTATCTCTTGTTTTGCCACACTGCTGAAGGATGTAGCCCCTATTATTGTCAGGGTGGACCACAAGCCCTAGGTCATTGAGGACTGCCAGCTCGGCAGACGTCTCAATTCTGGATCCTGACAAATACTTCCTCCAGTGCCGATACAATAGCCTAATATCTACCCTCACAGAACTGAGATGGGTCGTTAGTTGTGTGCATAAATAAAGTTCCATTTAGAACGTGGACGTACAGAGAGCCGCAGTTAGCATTGCTGGAGAAGACATTGCATTAAACGGGCCTCATTACAACTCAGGCGTTAAGGGTTAACGCCACCTTTAACCCTTAACGCCTGATTCTGATTTTAACGCCTGCTTTTAGCAGGAGTTAAAATCCATGGTGCTAACCTGCCATGGTGCTAATTACGCCGCCGTAATTTACGGCGGCGTAATTAGCGCCTTCCCCACTCCCATTATGCCCTATGGGGCAAAAATGGGAATGGGGAAGGGAAAATGGGAAATGGGGATTTACCGCCCCACTCACCTTGGAATGGGGCGGTAAATCCGCCATCCACCATGGTGTAAACAGAGTTTACACCATGGTGGTAAAGTTGGTGCACTTAGCACCAAGGTTGTAATGAGGCCCAACGTGTCGATAAATAAGGAGGGGTAAAGGGTTGCGGTTACAGTGAATGTTAAGAATGTAGGTTTTTAACTTCTGGTGACATAAACTATAATTTAAGGATGAGCTACGAAAATCTACAGTGTATCAATAACAGTTACACCTTGAGTCAGTTAAGTTATGGTAATACTGTGAGTTTAATGTACATAAAATGCTTATCATATATTTCAATGTCATGATAAGGTTTCATGGCCTAATGGTTACATTTGTGATTTCATAGAGTACTTTCTACACCCTGAAGAAGATTAGGATACAATACATCCAGCAGTTAGTCATGGAAACTAGTTTTCATGGAATCATGGCCGCATTCACAGCTGTTTGGCATTTATTTGGGTAACTAGGGGTGCATTAGTAGAGCAGGTTGCAATACTGAGTGGTTTTTCTAAGTGATAGGGGCATTCAGAAGGTCTAGAAGTCGAAACAGTTTGCACTCTCCATTCCGTTTTGCATCAGGATTTGTTGTTAGGTACTCATGATATGACCTTAACATATGAAAGTAGTTACCTATGTATTTGAGTGATCTTTGTATCTCATATTTGCGCTGTCTGTACATGTTTATGAATTTTTATTAGGAATTTGATACGTGCATATTATGCATTTTTAGGTTACTTTGACTATACGCATTGCAGTCTGCGCAACTAATGTAATGTGAACTTTGTATCTATTACTGGGGTTTTTAGGCTAATATCACTATATGTATTTACTGCGCTCTGCACAACTATTGTAACAATAGTTACCTGATGTATTAAATAATGGACATGAGTGGTTAGTGCATCAGTATATCAATTAAAACCCTGCGCTTATGATTTTTTTAAATGACTGTGAAAGATGCATATATTAATTTGTTTCTCCTCAAAAATCTGTTAGGATAATTGATCTCATCCACAACATAGTGTCTTTAAAATACGGTTCAGTTCCCTGTTTTGGATGAGTAAAAGGGACACCACAGAGTGTATTGTATTTTTACAATACAAAACCAGGTAATGATACATTGTAGATGTCAAATGCTGTCAAAAGATGGTTTGTTCTCAGGGTGCTGGTTCTCAGCAATTCGCAAGGTCTTCTATGAAGTTCTTTTGCTGGATAAGCATGCTTTTAGTTCCATCTTCTAAAGACCAGTTTCATTGTTATGAAATGGGTAGGTAGCATCTTGTACCGATCCAGGTCTTGAAAAGCCCCAGGCAGTTGCATTCCAAGATTTGGACGCACCTTAAAATACCCAATTCAATCCATGAACGCAAACGATTTGTCTTGATACAGGTTTGAACCAAATGCCTGCATGTGTGACTTTTGCTGCTCAGAGCAGATGGTCATTAACTAGTGTGCTGATCACGTATGTAGTGATCTTCACAGTTTCGAGTAAAGATAATTGTTTTCAAGATTTCTTTTTGCTTCAAATTGAAACCCTCCCAGCAGCATTGCCCCCACTTATAATCACTTTGGAGGTTTAGCAGACATTTGTTAGGTGTCCGCCATACAAGTATAAGAAAAACCTTGTAGCTATTCAAGTGTGCACCAATACAAATGTGACTTTAGTTACATTTAAAGTGGCTTCAGTTACATATTGCTAGAAGGCAACACTGTGAGAAATAAAATAATGGCCCCTGTTTACTGCACCCTGATATTTGTTAGCTGCCACATTGATACCTGAACTCCCAGGTACAACTACTATTTTGGGTGATCTTGTAGATTTCTCACTTTCATTAGAAACACCAGTCTCCATTTCCTTTGTCTGTGCCTCTGTGTTCAGGATCTCGTCTCTCCTGTGAGGTTAACACAGTATGCATGGAGATAGAGACAAAAATCTGTTTTTGCTTCCATAGTTTTATACAATTACTGATTAAAAATAACACCATTAAAATATGAGTCTCATCGCAGTGTGCTATGCCCCCAGAAATAATGCAATATTACTGTCCAAGAAGCCTTGAGACCAGTTCAGGGGTTGTACTACAACATGTAGAACAATGCATTCTTAAAAGCTGCACCTTATCTTACACTCAGCATGTTTACTGTCCAAAGGGGGCCAATTTGGGATGTAGGCCTTTAAAATGCCAGCAGGCAAGTACATGTTTCAAACCTAAAAATAACCCTTTCATAAAAATGCCTATCCTAACATAGGGACAGCTCATGGCCCATTGCCATTGAGCTGTTTTTAGGATTTACAGGTATGCATGGAGCCTACTCGATTCAGATAAACATCTCTAATGATTTTGCCTGGCATTACACACAATATCATAAAAGTTTCACTGGCACAGATTTAAGATCATTGCGCTTCAATGCCAGTGTTAAAGCAGAATTTTTGGTTATCAGGACAAATGCCAATGCTATTAGCACGGTTTGCCTGCCTGAAACATTATTTTTCTGTCCTTCTGTTCTTTCTTTTATTCATTCATCAGAGTCATTCACCTTCATCACAGCCATTTTGTTCTTTGTCAGTGCTTTTCTTGTACCCTTCTCTTTCAGCCTTTTCCTTCATGACATGCTTTTTTATGGTCCTTCTCATTTGTCATTTGCCTTTATTTGAGTCGTTTTGCTTTTATCCTTGTCCTTCTCCTTCACCATAGTCTTTCATCATAGCCCTTATTCTTCATGATGGTCCTTTTCTTTAGTCCCTTTCCGTTGTCATATTACTTCATCATAGTCTTTATTTCTAGTCCTCCTTCATAATCATCACCTTCACCATAGTGAATGTCCTTTGTATTGGTACTCCTGCTTCACTGTAGTCAGTTTCCTCTGTTTCATGCTATGTTGTATTCTTCATCATAGTTCTTTCCCAAAGTCCTTCACCCTACTCAGACTCCTTTGTATCAGCCCTTTGTCATAGTCCTTCAACATAGTCCATATCCTTGGTCATATTCATTGTTACATAACCTTATCTGTCAACAAAGTCCTTTGTCCTGGCAGTTCACCTTCATTGTAGTCTTATTTCATATTCCTTCACCCTAGTCCTTCATCTTTGTTAATGTCCATCATCACAGGCCTGATATGTTATTATAGTACTTCTTGTTCACCATAGTCCTTCATCGTAGTCCTTCTCCTTCATCAAAATTCTTATCACTCATCATACACTTTCATCATAGTCCTTCTTTTTCATATAACATCATAATCCTTCATCATAGAACTTATATTTTGTTGTGCACCTTCTCCACCCCTTCATTATAGTCATTCATTATAGACCTTTTTCACTGACACAGTGCTTCATTCTAGTTTTTCTCATTTTGTAAAATCCTTCATCCGAGTCCTTCTCCTTCTTCATAGTTAGTCCTTGGTCATAGTCTTTCAGTTTTGTACTTAATCTCTGTCCTTTTATTGAATTATAGTCATTTGGCATTCCCTTCATTGTATTGTTTCATCATAGTCCTGCTCTTTCATCATAACCATTCACCATACTGCTTCTCATTAATCATAGACCTATTTTTCATCACAGTGATTCTCCTATTCCTTCTCCTTTGTCCTAATCCTTTATCATACTTCAAAATAGTCTGCCTCGCTCATCATAAACGTTCTATGTCATTATCCTTAATCATGCTCCTTCTACGTTGTCCTGGTCATCCTTCTTGGCTATCAACATAATCATAGTCTTTCTTCTTCATCATAAAATCATCCCAGTCTTTACTCTCCATCATAGTTCTTTGTCATTTTCCTTCATCATAGCCTTTCGCAGTTGCCCTTCATCATAGTCCTCTTCCCTTGTTATAGCCCTTCTCATTTGTCAGGCCTTTACTATAGTCCTTCTACTTCATTATAACAATTCATCTTCTTAGACCTTCTTCTTTAACAAAGTCCTTCACAATAGTCTTTCTTCTTCACCCTAGTCCTTCATTGTATTAGTTCCCTTTTGTCATAGTCTGCCATCTTACTTCTTCCACGTTATCATAGTGCTTCAATGGTTATTGTTCATCTTTTTAGTCATAGTTCTTTGTCATAGTCATTCTCATTTTTACCAGTCCTTCTCTTTCTTCACTGTCCAATTCCTTCAGCATTGTTCTTTTCCTTGTTGATTGTCTTTTATCCCAGTTCTTATCTGTCATTACAGTCAATCATATCCCTACCTCTCCATCATAATCCTTCATTAAAGCTCTTCATTTACATCATAATTATTATTTGTAGTCCTTCTTTGTTACTGTAGTAATTCATCCTAGTCCTCCTCCTTTGTCATAGTCTTCATCATATTCTTTCCCTATTATCATAGACTTTCTCCTTTATTGTGATCCTATATCCTAGTCCTTTGCCTTCATTCTAGTCCTTCTTGTTCACCCTAGTCTCTCAGCTCCTTCATTTTAGTTCTTCATCCTTCTCCTTTGACATAGTAATTTTCCCTTTTCTTAGCCCTTTGTCCTCACCTTTCTTCAATCTATTCCCTTCTCTTCTCATTGTCCTATTCTTCTCCTTCACATTAGTCCTTCTACTGTGGCTTAGTCCTTATCTGTTTATCAGACCTTCTCCGTCATTTTGTTTCTATTCCTTCATCATAATACTTCCTAATTGCCCTAGTCTGTCTCCCTCAACCTTCATCATTGTTCTTCCACCTTTGTTCTAGTCATTCATCCTTCATGTGAGACTTCTAATTTTCCTTCATCCTGGCTGTTCAACCAAAACATTTCCCTTTCCCAAAGTCCTTCCCATTCATCCTATTTCTTCTTCTCCATTCGGCTTACTAATATTTGTCTTTGATAATATTACTTTATTCTAATCCTTTTCATCATTGTTCTTTGTGCTACTCCATCTTCCTCTACTGAGTTTTTTTCATAAAAGTCCTTCTCCATTGTCCTTGTTATTCTCAAAGATCAATGTTCTCTGTCACAGTCCCTTCCTTTCCTCATGGTTTTTTCATTATTGTCCTTGTCCTTCATCCCAGTGCGTCATACTAGTCCTTTTCCTATATCATAGTCCTTCTTTGTAATCCTTCTTCTTTTTCATATTACACCATAGTGCATCTTCTTCACCTTTGTCATTCTTCATCATCCTTTCCTTATTCATAGTCCATTGTTTGAGTCCTTCTATTTAATCATAGTCCTTCATTTCAGCCCTTCTCCTGCATTATTGCCCTTCATTCTAGTTAGTTCTTCTTCAAAATAGCCCTTTATCCTACTCATTCTCCTTCATCAACATCCTTCAACTAAGTTCATTATAGTAGTCTTTCTCCTTCAGCATATTCCTCTATCATAGTCCCGTGTCATAGTCCTTTATCACTATCCTTCATTTAAGGCCTTCTATGTCAAAATACTTCACCTTCAGCACATACCTTCTCCATAGTGTTTCTCTGTCCTCATAGGCCTTCATCATAGTCCTTACCTTTAATGTTAGTCCCACTCCTTCACCCTACTCTTCCTCTTTCACAGTAGACCTTCACCCATTCCTTCATCTAAGTCCTTATCCTCGCTGCAGTCTTTCTCCTTCCTCGTAGTCCTTCATCCTGCTCTTTAATGCCATTCCTTCTGCCTCTGCATGGTCCTTCATCCTAATCCTATTTCATATTTGTTTTAGACTTTCTCCTTCATGTTTGTCCTAGTTCTTCCCATTCGTCCCTGCTTCAACATTGTTTTTCTCCTTCATTGTAGTATTTCCTATATCCCAATCCTTCTCATTTGTTATATATTTTTTCAAGTGTATTTTGGGTATTTATTGAGTGTAAACCTTGCATCAAGAATAGTGTAGTGCTGACTATCTTTTTTCTATTGTGATATTGGTTGTACTTTGTCACCTTTACACAAATTATCACATAACCTCTTAAGAAATAACAATATTTGATTACAAGTATCATCACAAGAAAAACCAACACACATTCATAGTAAAATTCAACCACAACTATAAACATAAATTGATAAAAACAACACAGTTTACAATATCTATTCATTAATACCCAATATCTTTCATTACTCTACACGGAGTGTAAATTATAACACAAGAAAAAATTATAAGGTCCAGTGCATTATTGACCATGTTACCATCTAATGCCCACAAAACCCACTTGGTGGAGCACTTTTACTGTTGCTATCATTAAAAGCGTATCCTCACCATTGAAGAGCAGATATAACAATTCTCTGACTTTAGATACTCTTGGTTATGCACATATGCACTCAATAACAGTGTCCTAAAAGTGCTTGGCATTCCATCAAGATGCGATCTCGCATCTGCACTCCCATTATGTTACACCTGTCACAGTGGCCCTGCACACCATCACTAGTGGTGAGGCTTGCTCGAGAGACCTCACGTGTGGGGAGAAGATTCAACCTATATCTCAAAAATTGAGTCCGTCAATAGGCATTCGGAAAACTATTGAGAAGAATAGGGACCACTCCTAGGGGTTTATCAAAAGGTGAGAGTTTTATACAGTTTCAACATTCTTACCTTAAACAGAGTCAATGTCCAACCATACTGGAACAATCGCCTTTTGACTTGGTTGGGATTACTAATTAAGTCCCCATCCACCTGATCACAGTTGTTCAAAATAAACTTAGCACTTCACTGTAAGATTTTCAAAGGTCCACTCAACATCCTAAACATAGCATTAAAAAAGGTCCACATATAGTGACCCAAAAGGAAGATGTAACAGCTTTCCATAGATGGTCAAGATCTTCCATTCCAACTGACAACGTAAGGACACTAACACCGACTCAAATCCAAGAGTCACTATTGGTGTGCAATCAAGCAGGTTAAGGGCCTTCTTCCAAACACTAGCCTCGACCCTATCATAATCTAAGGCCGAGTGTCAACACCAATGTCTATGCCATATAACAGAGCTGGTGTAACTGTCATTTTATAAAAACGTATCAGTGGGCAAATTGAAAAGCGGCAGAATTTGATGGCAATTGTCTTCATCAGGGCTGCCAACAGGGCAGCCTTATCCATGATATGCAGCGTAGATTCCTGAATTAGAGAAAGCATCTAGATTAAAAACAAAGTAGACTAAACTTTGGGTTGGAATAAGTGACTGATTGCCAATTACCCATGCAAACCATATTTTTTCACCGTTTTTAAAGGAGCAAATAATGTTATATTTTTCTCATTTATCTGTAGCTCATTATCAAGTGAATAGGGTTTCACCAAATTCAGCTGCCTCTGGAGGCCTATTTGGGTTTAGTCCAGGAGGATCACAGCATTTGCATGAGGTAGATAAGACATGGCTAAAGTAAAAATTCGAAGTGGTGCAAAGGTCATAAGCTATAGAAAATCCCCCAAGTAAGACAGGAATTGGTTGAATAGACAGGGAACAAGGATGCAACCCTGTCTCATGTCTCCATAAGTAGGAACGCCTTCAGTCAAGGCTCCCTGGCCATTCAACCTCACCTGCAAAACACATTTCTCATGCATGCATATAAAAGACTGATAGCAAAGCAGGGCAAATTTGCCAGTCCCTCGGTTTCACCCATGATAATGAGCATTTGATGGAATTAAAGGCCTCTGAATGAACAACCATTGCCATATAGATTGGAGAATTCCCAGCCACCCCTGCATCTTCTTGCAAGCAGCTAACCACAAATCCATTAAGCATAGTCGACAACCCCCTTCAAAATCCTGTTTGAAATTACTGTAGGTGGCCTGATGAGAGTACCCGGGCCTCCAGTTTTCTGAGGACTACGGATTCAGAAATATTACTATCACAATCCAAAAGGGAGATGGGGCGATAATTTGCAGGGTTGTTTATGTCCCGCTTTTTATAGATTGGAATGATAACGTAATGTTTCCATGATGATGGAGTGGTCCTCATGAGTATAATAAAGAAGAATAGAATATAGAGAATCATTAGGGCCTGGAGCCCTGGAAATAGGAGATTTTTTAATAACTTCCCCAATCCAGTCTAGCCTCAATGGTAATGACCATGGAATATCTGGATGCGTAGAGGAAATATAGCGCTCAGGTTCACGATAGAGATTTCGGAAATGTGACTCCCAAATGCCTTCCGCTACCGAATTGCACTGGGCACATTCTCCTGGTTGCAAAATTGCATTAACCAGAGCCCAGGAGTTACGCAAGTTCTTCTGTACCATAGTTTTCAGCATCCTCTCCCACCTCTTTTTGCAACTGCGTGAACCTGTAACATTTAAGCCAGTTCTGGTCCCCCCCCCCCACAATTTATAAAATGTACACAACCATTACAGATAACCACTGACACCTACCATCCTTAACATTGTCACAACAATTAATACCATTCCAGAAATTGGCCCCAGACATCCTCAAAAAACGTATTTTTCTTCTAATGCCTGTAAATAACTCTCTCCATCATCTCAAGCTTGTCCATTTCATCAGTTCATTCGCTCTCCTCCAATGTCTCAAGATCAGTTTCTTCATCAGAGATTCCCCAAACAACCACTTTTTCTGTGCACAGACATATCATCAATAAGATGATCATCTACCATAGTGGTTCACAACATCCGGCCCTTCAGGACATTATGTATAGCCCTCCAATTCACCTGAACGGAATGATGAAGCATTGCCTGTTCTAAAGTCAGTTTGTTCTTTGCATTATGACACCTATTTAAAACATGATTCAAGTCTAATAATACAGATAAATCAAAGAGGTAATTGAGTATATCTCACAGTTTACAGTTAAAAAACAGAATAAATCAAAAGTTCCATTCAAAACCCATGTTTTATGTTTTTTAACTCAAATTTGTGCACCAATGCCCCTGCCATCTGCTCTTCCCCATGACAGTTGGGCCCACTTTATTAGAATGTTGTGATACATTCAGCCCTCCAGAGAAATCAGTTGTGCACTCCTGATCTACCAGTATCAAGGTATTCAAGTCATAGTCAAATGATGTTCTCAGCACCCGGTTGAATATCATGGACAACCATCCACAGAAGTACCTCACTTTATTACATTCCCATAGCATGTGTTCTAACATTCCGGTCCTATGAGAATATCCCCAGCACATATCTGTTTTAGTCACAATATGCTTCTACAGATATTCTGGCGTCCAATAGAATCTATTCAAGATCTTAACCTGTCTCAACCTTTCCCCAAAGCTAATAGAAAACCACATTACTGAAGACAGTCATCCAGAGCACCTCAGTCATCTCCTCAGACAATCTGGCAGACCGTTCTTGCAACAAAGCAGAATTGCTACTGGCCGACGACAAAATCAGCTTGTAGAACCTGCTTGCCTGGTGCCCCTCCAACTCACTCTGTGCAATCACCTCTCCAAAATCTATTTCATCCTTATCAGAAACTCCTGAAATACTCCTCTTCAGAATACAGAATTCCTTCATCGTTCAATTGGGGACCCCCTTGGTAGCCTGCAGCTAGTTGAAAATAAGCCAATTCCCATCCGCCCTGAGGTCACCAATCCACTGAATGCCCCCAATGAACCGTTCTGGACAAATCAGCATTCCCTTTCCATCCCTGACCAAATCGATGTGTCAAGACATCAGAATGGCCCTCCCCCAAAAGGATCACAAGTTTCTTCCAAGATGCCCTTAAGAATTCTGTTAACAATGCGGTGGCAGAGGGCTGCATGCATTTAGTTGAAAGTATGGCCTGTGGTGACAATGGCCTTCATAAGCTGGCCTCCGCTCTGACCCATTCTTCTGGTTCTGAATCCAGAAACAGCACCAGATGCCTGACAGTGAAAGCTATATGGTAGGCTTGAATTTAGGAATGCCTAAGCCACCCCTATTGATGGGTAGTTGAAGTTTCCAGAGCTTCATTCTAGGCAGCTTGTCATCCCACAGAAAACCCTGTAACAGAGCATAGATATCTGACCACAACTTCCTTCCACCGGGCAAAGGCAACATACTTAGTATATAGCTAATCTTAGGTGCAGAGTTCATTTTCAGCATGTTAACTTTCCCCCACAGGGACAATTTCAACAGCCTCCATCTTTCCAAATCTGATTTCAGACCACACACCAGTCTCCCCATATTCTGCAACATAGTCCTATCCAATTTGCTGCTTAGCCAGACTCTCAAATATTTTATCAATTCCGGGCACCATCGGAAACCCAAATTCACTATTGCTTCCTAACAGCAACACGCAAAACAGGTAATACCTCTGGCTTGGACCAGGTAACTTTGTACCCAGAACTAGCATTGAACTGAGCAATTGTTTCCATTAAAGCAGGAAGCAATTGGTCCAGTTCATTCACCAGCAACAGTAAATCATCTGCATATAAGCAAAGTTCATATGTATCTTCATAACCAACTCCAGTTATACCATCATCCTGACTGATGCGTGAGGCCAGGGGCTCAATCACAATTACAAACTACAAAGGTAACAGCAGGCAGCCCTGTTGAGTCCCCCATTCCAAGTCAAAGGGTTCAGAGCACACCCCATTAGTTGACGCATCCACGGTGGGATTTGAGTACAATAACCTGACCCAAATCATGAAGACCCCATCAAAGCCCAACCACCTCAGCACAGCAAACAAGTAACTCCAGCTCACCCGATCAAAAGATTTAAGTTAAGGCTCAAATCCGTGATACCCCCAGGTCTGGGCATTCCACAAATGTCAAGAATAAATAAATAAAAATGAAGCCAATTTCCGCAACTCGTCAAGCAAAAAGTCATTATCTAAATCCCCTCTTTCTTCAGTTAGGGTCTATTTGACCTAAAACATTTGACCTAATCACATTTGATGAAGTTTAATGGACCTTTTTTTCAGTCTAAAATGCGGGGCGAGACCTCCCGCAGACTCCCGATGCTCCTTGCCCGAATCTATACCCTTACCCAACCCATATATATATATTTAATTAAATTTGCCCCAAAAAAAGGTCAACACAAATTTGATTCAATGTTTTAGGTCAAATGTATTTAGTTAAATTATGCTAATACCGTTTCTTCAGCAGAACTCTGATTTCTCTCTAATATCTCCTCCAATATCTGCCTGATGTATTCTTCCAACCCCCTATTCCTCTTACCTAGTACCTCCTCCAACCCAAACCTCAAACCTCCTTTTTCTCCTCCCTTGTACCTCCTCCAAACTCCTTCTGAGCACTCGTTCCAACCCCGTCTTTACACCTAGAGTCTCTTCCAGAATCTTCTTGTTATTTCTTTCTAGCTTTATCCTCCTCAGGTCCACTTCCTTCCTCCAGTTGCTCTCCCCGATATATCCTCTACCTGCCCTCTTCCTTGTATCTCCTAATCACCTGTGATTGTTTAGTTTAACTCATCCACAATTCTACTAGTCATAGCCAATCATTATCACATTTCGAGATCTCCTTCAGACAACCATCTGATTAATTAACTCTGAACTCTTACTAGGTTGAATCCATCCTTAAGTGTTTCAAATAACTTCAATTATCATTTATTTATAATGTTTCATGAAGCATTACAAAAATTTTCCGATTAGTAACATATTTTTGCTGCACTTTCTGTTTCCTATTAAAATGAAAGTAATTTAGAATAGTAAAAACAATAATTTAAAATTCTCCATCTCAAATTAATAAAATTAATATGCTACAAAATGTTGATCACTGCCAAAGGCAGAGGTAATTAATGACCTGATGATAATCATTGTCAAAACTCATTTGAAGAAAGCCTATCTGATTTATAAACAAACTTTCCAAATAATGTTATCCTCAGGTGGATAAAACTGGACACTATATTATTAGATGATATAGGCATTCTCTAGTACTTCGCTCACAATATTTACATCTATGATTTTAGTCTTTTAGCTTTGATTGGACAACTATGATTTCTCCTGTGTGTAACAGGTTCAACCTGAACTGTAAAAACCATAAGCAATCGAATATTTACATAAGTATCGCAGGAGCTGTGCAAGTTCCTTTTCACTCCAAATGCAATGGCCTAAAACTACCAATCTCTTGGTATCATCAATAATATTAATCCAGTTACTTTCAAACAGTTTATTTTTCACTACGGATGGCTGATGAACTAAAACATCAGCCAATTCCCCAATGGAGGCTAAGATATTCTCACTTCTACACCTAAAATGGACAACTGGAATCTGGAGAT
Source organism: Ambystoma mexicanum (assembly GCF_040938575.1). Taxonomy (NCBI): domain Eukaryota; kingdom Metazoa; phylum Chordata; class Amphibia; order Caudata; family Ambystomatidae; genus Ambystoma; species Ambystoma mexicanum. The sequence goes on from NC_090941.1 coordinate 84,032,955, forward strand.
CCTTACACAATGATCCTGCCGGTGGAGATATAATCAGTTTATACAACTGTTATAATGTCCATTTCATCTCGCCTTCCAAAGAGACAAGGCCTAGTTTGTAGCACACGCTTGCTATTGGGACAGAATTACGTATCTGTAAAGTGTTTTTCCAGATGAAGCCCTCTATTTTATGTAAAGCCATGATGATGATACCTGATGAGAAAGTTCCAAATCACAAAGTAAAGAAGGTATAGCTTTAACTTAATAAAATGAATAAGATGTATTTCTGAGAATTTACCATATTGTTTATTAGTGTGCTTCATCTCTGACATCAACAGGAGTACCTTTTCCTTTAGTTTTTGAAAGAGGGCTGTTTATTCAGAGTAGCCTCAACAATCAAAGCCTAGATATCTTATTTCTTGCACAGGAATAAGTTGCCTATTTTCCAAGTGTGATTAAATGCCTTTCTATTTGTTTTTGAGAATTTTATAATGACTGTCTTATTACGATTTATCACTAGCCCATCATTTGCGGCATAATATTCAAGAGTGTTAATCAAATATTGCAGGCCCTGCTGCATATGAGCCAATAAAACCATATCATCTGTGAACTCAAGCAAGCAGATTTTTCTAGAATCCCGCACATCTGAGACATATGAATTAAACAGACAGGGAGCCAAAATTCATCCCTGTCATAAACCTCTTGGGGTCTGAAATTGTCTTGCTGGGATCCCTGTTGATTTAATCTTATATGGATCACTGTGTCTGTGTGCAAGTACACAAGGATCACCACCAGGCCCGCTGGGATGTTTCATTTCTTCAGTTTGGCCCGCAGCAAGGATCTATTAATTCTGTCAAAGACTAGCGAAAATTCAGTACAGGCAAAAAAAGATGTCCGGAGCCTCAAACTGCCAAGCCCACTGCTGTAATGAGTCTATAATGAAACCATTAATGGAAGTTCCAGTCCCTATTCCAAATCCTGTCTGCAACATTTCTAACCGCTCAGTCCTAACCACCCATTCTTCCAATTCATTAAGTACTAATTGGGCAAAGATCTTACTATCGTGTCTAGCAAAGCGATTGGGTGGTAATTTGATGGATTTAAGTGATCTCCCTTTTTGTAGCTAGGCATGATTATCGACAGTTTACAAGCTTTAGGTGTTTTCAATTTCTTAAAAATTGAAAAGAACTAATATAATTGCGGCCCAAATAGCCAAGGTTTGTTTCATTACCTAATTGCTGAGGTCATTTGGGCTATTGAGTTTGAGGCTCTCCTCAAAAAGTAGGCCATATCTTCATAAAGCATAATTCAGACTCCAATTTATACTCAGACAATCAATAGAAAAACAGGTTCTTCCTTGGTTATTCAGTTTCAGATAATTATTCCCCCAAGATTCTACTGAAATTTGGCATACTTTTAAGTTTTGCTTGGGTCATGATTGATCTATTTTTTAGACTCCAAAAGTTGTGCAAATGTTTTTGTATAATGGCTTTCAGCATAGCTTGTGCAGAAGAATATTGTTGTAGTGAATCCCGGGAACTGGTTCCCTTTAAGACGAGTTGGCAATACTTAGAGATGGATGGGAATGCAGAACCTACTCATACATCAATAATCAAAACGACTCAGGAAGTTGGCAAAACCTAGTACTGTTTTATTAACGGTTATCTAAAGCAGGGAGTTACAATGGACATCAATGGACGTTCGCTCGATTTCTCACCCTCAAAGCATTTACTGAAAAAACAACATTCTTATACAAAAAAACATCGCTAATGACATCATCCTACGTGGCAAATAAGAAAAACATACTAGGGGATGTGATAAAGGGAACAAATAGGTATACGTTACATTACTGACAGGGGTTATGATTGGGTCTCTAATATCAGGTGGACAACTAAGCCCAACCCAAGTGCAAGTCATCTTCTGTGTCATACTAATACTCAACACCCTATTGGTCACACAAACTATAGTGCTCCTTGATACGTGACTCTCTAAAATTGGTTGGCACACTCATACCCTTCTGGAATATTACACTTGTTAACAGCATGCAAGCTGGTACTCAGGTGCTAGGAGGGTCGACCTGGTCATGCCTCCGCAACCAATTAGCCCAACATCTATCAGAGGCTCACTGTGCCTGAGAATAAAAAGGGGGCGTGGCATGGTCTTATCTTCTTGTTTCGGTGTAGCTTGACCCAAAGTCTCTTTCTATCTGACCATGTGACTGGAGACTATGTTTTTGAGCATTTCCTTGCAGAATATATTATTAAATGATGAATTCTTGGCACCTTCAGTGTTTTTCCATTTCACCTCAAACAGAAGTTTCTTTCTCACGTTCATGTAGCTTTTGGACAGACTACCACGCTCATGGTGGCCTCGACTCTTGGTGTTGGGCCAGCCAGCCTTTCTTGAATTCTCCTTCGCCATCAGCTATTTTCAACTGCGCCACACACAAGCCCTTTCCATTCACGGGATTCACGTTTGCTAAAGTGCATTGTGGAACATCCAGATTCTTTATATTCAAATGTATATACATTGGTGCATTGCTGCAATCTATTCACTACGTAACCAGCCTCAGGATTACTTTGTCTACTTGCGTTTCAGCATCTGAGTAATGTAGGAGTTAAAAGGTGCTGTATTAGAGATAGACCATGCAACCTGGTTCGTCTTTTGACAAAAAATCACATTTTTTAAATGTGGGTTGTACTCTCTGCTAATCCCAATACTCAATTGAAACAAAACAGTCAACATACTAAGATCACTCAGAGCTGTGTGTTTTACTGAGAAGTTCATTCAAGATTTGAACAGGTCTGGGATTAAGAATATATATCAGTAGATTAGCTATGACTCCCACCATGCTGTGTACTTCATTTAGGACGGTCCCCCTCAAAATTGCGATTGGCTATTTCCCAAACTTCTAACATGTTTAACAATGTTTTTCCATTTTCAGAGGCAATACGTCTCTGGGCCACCTTCTCTCTCATGATCACTTATAGAGTCTAAGTTTAAATCGCTTGCTAAAATGATCTCCCATTTGCTCATATCATATACAAATGTTTCCAGAATAGACAACACCCTTTCTAAAACCCTGTCTAGAATGATCAGCGCAGGGTTCCATTATACATTCAGTAGCAACATTCACTTTATAACCAATTTGTCTAGAATTTGTTTATCAGCTGCTAAGATCCCATATTTCGAATCAGAAATCATTTCTACTGTAAATGTCAATTCTTATATAGCAATTATCAGACCCCGTCAGGGTCTTCCACAATTTACATATATTCCTAACTGTTGCACAGTAGAAAACCCATCCAACACATATGGTGATTGGAGCCAGACCTCCTGTAAAAATAAGATTGAGTACTTTGTAAAATCATGCCTCAATTTCTAATTATTCCATATCCCTCACTGTCACCAATCATATGCATAGGATTTCTTCAAAAAGTTTGAAGATGTTAGACCGATACAGAAAAATGTGTTGTGGACTTTGTAAAACAAATTCTAAGAGGATGGAAGTCCTGATACTACTCTGTAGACCCAAGCTGTTGTGAGGCCATCGTATTCATCCCTTTGTGGAGCCCTCGATTTTCAAAATCATGAGTCTGGGCAAAGGGGGACCCACATATGGGTAGCTGAAGACCTTTTGCCACACATCCTCCATTCCCTACTCTACCTGAGACTCAGTGATCTGCTCCCCACTGTCTCCCCCCTAGTTACTTGTAGATCCCTTGTTGCCAATTGTCCATCCTGGCCTTCTCTGTTAGCTCCACGCTCCTTATTTCTCTACTGCCCTCAGTGTGTTCTTCCCTCTATGATTGGAAAGTGATCAGTTGCTTCCCAAAGCTAGGTCTGTGCTCAATAAATAGACTAATAATAAATAATAATAGTGGTGACCCTAATGTAATGCCATCAATTTGACTCTCAGCAAAACCAAAGAGGTGATGGCTGGAAGGTTTAGAATTAATCTTAACTTCTGGCATTGTTCTGGGCAACCCTCCGGACCACTGTTCTTTTGCCTGCCAAGCCCTTACAAAAGGGGAAAGACTATATGATTGTGTCTCATGCAGAAGGGATGTGACCGAATTACCCTTTCTTTGGAGACTTACAATCAAGCTTTTCAAGGCAAGCTAAGATCAGTTATAATAGTTGAGCTCTCCTTTGAGTTCTCTTTAGATGGCGGTGACTTTGCAGGTTTCCACATTTTGGTTATTTTACTGGCCTTGAGGTAGAAGTCTGTCATTTTGGTCAGTCCACTTTGATTATTCGCCGTTTTCAAATTCCCTTTTTGTTTTGTTGTTTTGACATTTTGCCATCCTTTTGGTAATCGGTGTCACCAGATCCTGTGACACTAATTGTGGTATTACTCACCGGTTTGCCTGCAAGCCAGAGAGCTGGGCATTTTTCTCCATCATTTGTAACATTTCTACCGTTTGGCTTTCCTCCAATTGAGGCGGTTGGCCGAGGGAGGACAGGGGGGTTCAGTCAAATGTTCTAGGGCTACAATCACAGTGTCTTCCTCTCATCGAATTACTCCACAAATTGTACATTTCAAAAGATTTTGTGATGTACCAGTTAAAATGAAAGGGAATTGCAAAAGTGGACTTACACCAGAACTTCCTCACTCCATCAGCCTCCACTGCCTCTAACTGCAGCACACTTAGCGCACACCACGTGCTCCGTGCTGAAAATGGTTATTCAAGACCTGGCGTGTCTCAAGCAAATATGTACCTGCTACAACCAGGGTAGGGTTGAACACTTCCTTGCAGCCACACTGCCACTAACTGCAGCACACTCAGCACCCTCCGCCCACTGCACACAGAAGATAGTCTTTCAAGAGATGAGGTGTCCCCAGCAAATTTGTCTGTGCTATAACCAAGCTTAGGATGAAAACTACCTGACAGTGTGCTGTCTCTAATTGTAGCACACTCAGCATACATAGCACTCTTCATGCTGAAAATGGTCTTTTCAGATTTGGCGTGTCTCCATCAAAGTTGTCTGAGCTACAACCAGCTAAGGTTGAGCACTTCCTCACAGTCACACTGCCTCTAACTGCAGCACAATAAGCAAACTGTTCTTTCTATCTCTACGCGACTCGAAATATAAAATAAACATTTCTTCAGTAGACAAATCCCATCAAGTTCCAGTCATATCATGTCCTTCAATGATGTACAATACTTGATTACCATCCTTCTATCAAATTTGATAAAGTTCTGTAAAGCGCAATATGCCTAAGGCCACTCTTAGACCCTAGTCTTTGCTCTAGACATTATCAATCTCTACTGGAGTACTATTGCTCTTTCATTCTGTAGGCTTCAGATTTTATATCCCCTCTATTGTTTCAGTGAACACAGCCACCCACTAAGGTTGTCAGGTTCTCTGAGTGGATCTAGCCCTCTCTCAAGATCATCAGTTCTTTTAAACAGGGGGAAAGCAATCCACTAAAGTGCTTAAAATCTGCCACAGAGTATTTCCTAGAGTTCTTCAGTTCTGCCACAGACTGCTGAAATTCCCACAGATCACTGAAACTCTTTCAGGAGGAGTATCCCTTTGAGGTCAGTCCTTTCCACATGATTGCCTCATTCCTTGCCCATGCATAGCCCCCTACAAGAGGCAAGGACAGTGGAGCCCCTTGTGCCTCCTCAGGTTTCCCACAACTGCTACCGACGCCTGATGCCCAGCTAATTAATGCTGGCAAAAAAGGCAGTAAGGTAGATAATACCTCATAATGAAGTCAAGAGTGTACTGATCAAGATGGGTGTTGCCTGTGGTTCAGGGCCACAAATTACTTGCTGGGCGGCATCAGCAACAGGCGCCTGCCTTTGTCCACATTTGCCTGTACCACTGGCACTTATTCACTGGGCCAAACTGGAGCCGGGTTTTGGTACATGATGCCCAGTGTCGGTGCCATGCTGCACCCCGGCGCTAGGAAGCGCTAAGACTCTCTCCAGCCTCGTCAGCACTGCTGGAGAAAGTTGTGGTGGCAACCAGGTTGCTAGCAGCATCTGCAAAGGCAAATAAGTCATTCACCAGGTAGACTTACTTGTGCCACCATCAAGCATGGTTCCTCTTGGTCATCATCCGTAGGGAGGCCTTGACTTTCAGAGCCTAGTGGCCCTATTTCCACAGCTCTCCAACATGTATACATTCATTTCGCCTGATGGTGTTCCCTGGTGGCAGGGTAAAGGAGTCCCATACCCACGTGGGCTGTGTAGGGGAGTAGAGCACTCTATTCTTTAAGGCTACTGCTATGCCTGACACGTTCCCAATAACCATGGAGTCTCCTCTACATCCTAATAACCATGTTCCTTCTCCTCTCCTTAGGCATGTCGACCACCTACTGTAACACCCCCACAGACTGGTCCTCGATATGAACCTCTTCGAATGAACCGCCCCCTCATCCTCTGAAGCACCTTCAACTTGCTGGGTTGAGACTATTTCCTCCTCAATGCCCCTTACAAGACAGGAGCCATCCCATTCTCCCCCTACATAGTTCTTGTTGGGGCCACTCCACCCTCCCACATGCCCAGCATGCCACGTGTCTCTTCCCTCTTCTGGCCTTGCCTCTGTGGGATCATGCATTAGAGGCCATGCCTACCCTGCCTATAAGGGGGTGGACACAAGAGGCCCTGCCAACCCTGCCTCTCTTTTACCCACCATGGCCTCCTCTGAGGGCCTGCCCCCCTCTCCTGCTACTTATCCTGAGGCACTCATATGCCTCAGCCTCCCTCACCAACTTCGTGGTTTTGTGATACTGAAAAAGTTCATAGCATGAACCGGAGCCCCCGAACAACAGGAAGTTCACCCCAACTAATTTATTATGGGTGAATCATCTTCCTCCAGTGAGGGGAAAGTTGTGTTCCTCCTGTGCATCCTACAGTATTCTGCCCCTTCCCCTTCCATCGTTACATGTGTGCCATGAGAACTTCAAATGGCAATTGGCAAGCATAAGTGAGAACCGTGTGTGAGCACACCCTGAAGAAACCCAAAAGTATGAAACACCAAATCAGTGCTTAAAAACAAAGCACAATTTCAATATGAGAAATAAACAAACTCTATACTATACTAACATGAATTACACTGCATGATAAACGAATAGAACAGCAACAGGAGAGGCAAGACAACAAAAACAAACACACACGTGGAGCTGTGAAATGTGAAACCATTTCTATTGCATGTTTTAGTGGTTTTGGAGGATATGATTAGGGGTAGAAATGTCTTTAAATTGTAAAAGGGGACCCGCAAAAGACAAAAGACAAGACACATATGGAAACATTTAAAGCTTTCGGTTCTGTTTTGATATGCATTTGCTGGGCATTCGACAAGATATTATAAACATTGTGTAGACACAGATTTATAATCTGTTGGCTGCAATGACAACAACAAAGCTCCAAGGTGTATTATAAAGAATATTTAAAAGAGAGTCCCTATAATTGCGACAACAAAAAAACAAAGACAGACATCCCTCTATCTAAGACACGTCCTGTCCGGCTGGCTCTGGGCCACTGCGAACCTGGAAGTTAAGCAAAACAGGCCTGCAAGATGAAATGGGATGTTACTCCCAAAGTAATAAAATTTACTTTGAAAAAGAAACCTTGTGGTTCTTTGGTTTTACATCACAGAATGCTTAATGATACATTCTAACATGCACAAAACAATCCCTCAAAAATACACTGAAGAGTATGCGACTAGACACAAGACCAACACTAACAGGGTAATTCATAGAATTTCGCAGAAAAGTGTCGCAAGCGGCTGGCGCAGAGTGTCCGCGTGCGATTGACTGCGCCAGGCACGTGCGCTAAAACCGATTTCCGCGCACAGCGTATTCATGGATTTTAGGCTCCCAAACCAGCCGTGGCGCAGAGAATCGCAGCGACCCTGCAGCAGCGCCAGTAACGCCCCCAAGAACGCCCTCGCGCAAGGAAAAGCCATCAAAATCGCTAAATCATCGCAAAGGGCTGCGCTAACCCTGTACCAGTTCACCGGGCTGGCAAACAGCAAACACCAAGCGGGGAACGTGTATTTCAGGGGTGCGCGGGAAGTTCCACACGCGATTGGCCCAGTGCAAGCAGGGTACGTGTATTTCAGGGGTGCGCGGGAAGTTCCACACGCGATTTCAGCAGGGTACGTGTACTTCAGGGGTGCGCGGGAAGTTCCACACGTGATTGTCCCAGTGCGAGCAGGGTACGTGTATTCCATGGGTGCGCGGGAAGTTCCACACGCGATTTCAGCAGGGTACGTGTATTTCAGGGGTGCGCGGGAAGTTCCACACGTGAATGGGCCAGTGCGAGCAGGGTCCGTGTATTTCAGGGGTGCGCGGGAAGTTCCACATGCGATTGTCCCAGTGCGAGCAGGGTACGTGTATTTCATGGGTGCGCGGGAAGTTCCACACGCGATTTCATCAGGGTACGTGTATTTCAGGGGTGAGCGGGAAGTTCCACACGTGATTGTCCCAGTGCGAGCAGGGTACGTGTATTTCAGGGGTGCGCGGGAAGTTCCACACGCGATTGGCCCCGTGCAAGCAGGGTACGTGTATTTCTGGGGTGCGCGGGAAGTTCCACACGCGATTGGCCCCGTGCAAGCAGGGTACGTGTATTTCAGGGGTGCGCGGGAAGTTCCACACGCGATTTCAGCAGGGTACGTGTATTCCAGGGGTGCGCAGGAAGTTCCACACGCAATTTCAGCAGGGTACGTGTATTTCAGGGGTGCGCGGGAAGTTCCACACGCGATTTCAGCAGGGTATGTGTATTTCAGGGGTTCTGGGGAGTACTACACGTGAATTGGCCGTGTGGGTCCTCCCAGGTGTACGCTCCACAACCTCCACGGCCCCTGCAGGCAGCCCACACCACGGGGGACTACCCTGCACCCCTGCTCATGTCCCGCAGGCAGCCCATCCACCATGGGCATGCCCCCCAGCCAATCCACATGTCACCTTGCACTACTGATCAACAATGCATGTCTCCCACCACCCCCACCCCCCAGCAGTGCAGGGGCACCCTCCACCAGGCTCCCACCCATGCCTCCCACCCACCCCCACCCCCCAGCCACCATGGGCAGCCCCCACCAGGCCCCCACTCATGTCGACCACCACCCCCACCCCCCAGCCACCATGGGCAGCCTCCACCAGGCCACCACCCATGTCCCCTATCACCACCATCCCCCAGCAGTGCAGTGGCACCCTCCACCAGGCCCCCACTCATGTCTCCCACCACCCCCACCCCCCAGCCAGCAGGGGCACCCTCCACCAGGCCCCCACTCATGTCTCCCACCACCCTCACCCCCCAGCAACCATGGGCACCCCCCACCAGGCTCCCACCCATGTCTCCCACCACCCCCACCACCCCGCCACCAGGGGCAGCCTCCACCAGGCCCCCACTCATGTCTCCCACCACCCCCACCCCCCAGCCAGCAGGGGCACCCTCCACCAGGCCCCCACTCATGTCTCCCACCACCCCCACCCCCCAGCAACCATGGGCAGCCTCCACCAGGCTCCCACCCGTGTCTCCCACCACCCCCACCCCCCAGCCACCATGGGCAGCCCCCACCAGGCCCCCACTCATGTCTCCCACCACCCCCACCCCCAGCAGTGTGGGGCAGCCTCCACCAGGCCACCACTCATGTCTCCCACCACCCCCACCCCCCAGCCACCAGGGGCAGCCTCCACCAGGCCCCCACTCATGTCTCCCACCACCCCCACCCCCCAGCAACCATGGGCAGCCCCCACCAGGCTCCCACCCATGTCTCCCACCACCCCCACCCCCCAGCCACCATGGGCAGCCCCCACCAGGCCCCCACTCATGTCTCCCACCACCCCCACCCCCCAGCAGTGTGGGGCAGCCTCCACCAGGCCACCACTAATGTCTCCCACCACCCCACCCCCCAGCCACCATGGGCACCCTCCACCAGGCCCCCACTCATGTCTCCCACCACCCCCACCCCCCAGCAGTACAGGGGCACCCTCCACCAGGCCCCCACTCATGTCTCCCACCCACCCCCACCCCCCAGCAGTGCAGGGGCAGCCTCCACCAGGCCACCACCCATGTCCCCTATCACCACCACCCCCCAGCAGTGCATGGGCAGCCTCCACCAGGCCCCCACCCATGTCCCCTATCACCCCCACCCCCCAGCAGTGCAGGGGCACCCTCCACCAGGCCCCCACTCATGTCTCCCACCACCCGCACCCCCCAGCAGTGTGGGGCAGCCTCCACCAGGCCACCACTCATGTCTCCCACCACCCACCCCCACACCCCCCAGCCACCAGGGGCAACCTCCACCAGGCCCCCACCCATGTCCCCTATCACCACCAACCCCCAGCAGTGCAGAGGCACCCTCCACCAGGCCACCACTCATGTGTCCCACCACCCTCACCCCCCAGCCACCATGGGCACCCTCCACCAGGCCCCACTCATGTCTCCCACCACCCCCACCCCCCAGCAGTGCAGGGGCACCCTCCACCAGGCCCCCACTCATGTCTCCCACCCACCCCCACCCCCCAGCAGTGCAGGGGCAGCCTCCACCAGGCCACCACCCATGTCCCCTATCACCACCACCCCCCAGCAGTGCAGGGACAGCCTCCACCAGGCCCCCATCCATGTCCCCTATCACCCCCACACCCCAGCAGTGCAGGGGCACCCTCCACCAGGCCCCCACTCATGTCTCCCACCACCCCCACCCCCCAGCAGTGTGGGGCAGCCTCCACCAGGCCACCACTCATGTCTCCCACCACCCCCACCCCCCAGCCACCAGGGGCAGCCTCCACCAGGCTCCCACCCGTGTCTCCCACCACCCCCACCCCCCAGCCACCATGGGCAGCCCCCACCAGGCCCCCACTCATGTCTCCCACCACCCCCACCCCCCAGCAGTGTGGGGCAGCCTCCACCAGGCCACCACTCATGTCTCCCACCACCCCCACCCCCCAGCCACCAGGGGCAGCCTCCACCAGGCCCCCACTCATGTCTCCCACCACCCCCACCCCCCAGCAACCATGGGCAGCCCCCACCAGGCTCCCACCCATGTCTCCCACCACCCCCACCCCCCAGCCACCATGGGCAGCCCCCACCAGGCCCCCACTCATGTCTCCCACCACCCCCACCCCCCCGCAGTGTGGGGCAGCCTCCACCAGGCCACCACTAATGTCTCCCACCACCCCACCCCCCAGCCACCATGGGCACCCTCCACCAGGCCACCACTCATGTCTCCCACCACCCCACCCCCCAGCAGTACAGGGGCACCCTCCACCAGGCCCCCACTCATGTCTCCCACCCACCCCCACCCCCCAGCAGTGCAGGGGCAGCCTCCACCAGGCCACCACCCATGTCCCCTATCACCAGCACCCCCCAGCAGTGCATGGGCAGCCTCCACCAGGCCCCCACCCATGTCCCCTATCATCCCCACCCCCCAGCAGTGCAGGGGCACCCTCCACCAGGCCCCCACTCATGTCTCCCACCAACCCCACCCCCCAGCAGTGTGGGGCAGCCTCCACCAGGCCACCACTCATGTCTCCCACCACCCACACCCACACCCCCCAGCCACCAGGGGCAGCCTCCACCAGGCCCCCACCCATGTCCCCTATCACCACCAACCCCCAGCAGTGCAGGGGCACCCTCCACCAGGCCACCACTCATGTGTCCCACCACCCTCACCCCCCAGCCACCATGGGCACCCTCCACCAGGCCCCACTCATGTCTCCCACCACCCCCACCCCCCAGCAGTGCAGGGGCACCCTCCACCAGGCCCCCACTCATGTCTCCCACCCACCCCCACCCCCCAGCAGTGCAGGGGCAGCCTCCACCAGGCCACCACCCATGTCCCCTATCACCACCACCCCCCAGCAGTGCAGGGACAGCCTCCACCAGGCCCCCATCCATGTCCCCTATCACCCCCACACCCCAGCAGTGCAGGGGCACCCTCCACCAGGCCCCCACTCATGTCTCCCACCACCCCCACCCCCCAGCAGTGTGGGGCAGCCTCCACCAGGCCACCACTCATGTCTCCCACCACCCCCACCCCCCAGCCACCAGGGGCAGCCTCCACCAGGCCCCCACCCATGTCCCCTATCACCACCACCCCCCAGCAGTGCAGGGGCAGCCTCCACCAGGCCCCCACTCATGTCTGCCACCACCCCCACCCCGCAGCAGTGCAGGGGCACCCTCCACCAGGCCCCCATTCATGTCTCCCACCACCCCCACCCCCCAGCCACCAGGGGCAGCCTCCACCAGGCCCCCACTCATGTCTCCCACCACCCCCACCCCTCAGCCAGCAGGGGCACCCTCCACCAGGCCCCCACTCATGTCTCCCACCACCCCCACCCCCCAGCCGTGCAGGGGCAGCACCACCAGACCCCCACTCATGTCCCCCTGCACCCCCACCCCCCAGCATCCAGGGGCAGCCTCCACCAGGCCCCACCCATGTCTCCCACCACCCCCACCCCCCAGCAACCATGGGCAGCCCCCACCAGGCTCCCAACCATGTCTCCCACCACCCCCACCCCCCAGCAACCATGGGCAGCCTCCACCAGGCCACCACCCATGTCCCCTATCACCACCACCCCCCAGCAGTGCAGGGGCAGCCTCCACCAGGCCCCCACTCATGTCTCCCACCACCCCCACCCCCCAGCAGTGCAGGGGCACCCTCCACCAGGCACCCACTCATGTCTCCCACCACCCCCACCCCCCAGCCACCAGGCGCAGCCTCCACCAGGCCCCCACTCATGTCTCCCACCACACCCACCCCCCCAGCAACCATGGGCAGCCCCCACCAGGCTCCCACCCATGTCTCCCACCACCCCCACCCCCCAGCAGTGCAGGGGCACCCTCCACCAGGCCCCCACTCATGTCTCCCACCACCCCCACCCCCCAGCAGTGCAGGGGCAGCCTCCACCAGGCCCCCACTCATGTCTCCCACCACCCCCACCCCCCAGCCAGCAGGGGCACCCTCCACCAGGCCCCCACTCATGTCTCCCACCACCCCCACCCCCCAGCAGTGCAGGGGCAGCCTCCACCAGACCCCCACCCATGTCCCCTATCACCCCCATCCCCCAGCAGTGCAGGGGCACCCTCCACCAGGCCCCAACTCATGTCTCCCACCACCCCCACCCCCCAGCCACCTGGGGCAGCCTCCACCAGGCCCCCACTCATGTCTCCCACCGCCCCCACCCCCCAGCCACCATGGGCAGCCCCCACCAGGCCCCCACTCATGTCTCCCACCACCCTCACCCCCCAGCAACCATGGGCAGCCTCCACCAGGCCCCCACTCATGTCTCCCACCACCCCCACCCCCCAGCAGTACAGGGGCAGCCTCCACCAGGCCCCCACTCATGTCTCCCACCCACCCCCACCCCCCAGCAGTGCAGGGGCACCCTCCACCAGGCCCCCACTCATGTCTCCCACCACCCTCACCCCCCAGCATTGTGGGGCAGCCTCCACCAGGCCACCACTCATGTCGAACCACCACCCCCACCCCCCAGCCACCAAGGGCACCCTCCACCAGGCCCCCACTCATGTCTCCCACCACCCCCACCCCCCAGCAGTGCAGTGGCAGCACCACCAGGCCCCCACTCATGTCCCCCGGCACCCCCACCCCCCAGCATCCAGGGGCAGTCTCCACCAGGCCCCCACCCATGTCTCCCACCACCCCCACCCCCCAGCAGTGCAGGGGCAGCCTCCACCAGGCCCCCACTCATGTCTCCCACGACCCCCACCCCCCAGCCAGCAGGGGCACCCTCCACCAGGCCCCCACTCATGTCTCCTACCACCCCCACCCCCCAGCAGTGCAGGGGCAGCCTCCACCAGGCCCCCACCCATGTCCCCTATCACCCCCACCCCCCAGCAGTGCAGGGGCACCCTCCACCAGGCCCCCACTCATGTCTCCCACCACCCCCACCCCCCAGCCACCAGGGGCAGCCTCCACCAGGCCCCCACTCATGTCTCCCACCACCCCCACCCCCCAGCCACCATGGGCAGCCCCCACCAGCCCCCCACTCATGTCTCCCACCACCCCCACCCCCCACCAACCATGGGCAGCCTCCACCAGTCCCCCACTCATGTCTCCCACCCACCCCCACCCCCCAGCAGTGCAGGGGCACCCTCCACCAGGCCCCCACTCATGTCTCCTACCACCCCCACCCCCCAGCAGTGTGGGGCAGCCTCCACCAGGCCACCACTCATGTCTCCCACCACCCCCACCCCCCAGCCACCAGGGGCACCCTCCACCAGGCCCCCACTCATGTCTCCCACCACCCCCACCCCCCAGTAGTGCAGGGGCATCACCACCAGGCCCCCACTCATGTCCCCCTGCACCCCACCCCCCAGCATCCAGGTTCAGCCTCCACCAGGCCCCCACCCATGTCTCCGACCACCCCCACCCCCCAGCAACCATGGGCAGCCCCCACCAGGCTCCCACCCATGTCTCCCACCACCCCCACCCCCCAGCAGTGCAGGGGCACCCTCCACCAGGCCCCCACTCATGTCTCCCACCACCCCCACCCCCCAGCCACCAGGGGCAGCCTCCACCAGGCCCCCACTCATGTCTCCCACCACCCCCACCTCCCAGCCACCATGGGCAGCCCCCACCAGGCCCCCACTCATGTCTCCCACCACCCCCACCCCCAGCAGTGCAGGGGCACCCTCCACCAGGCCCCCACTCATGTCTACCACCACACCCACCCCCCAGCCACCAGGGGCAGCCTCCACCAGGCCCCCACTCATGTCTCCCACCACCCCCAACACCCAGCCACCATGGGCAGCCCCCACCAGGCCCCCACTCATGTCTCCCACCACCCCCACCCCCCAGCAGTGCAGGGGCACCCTCCACCAGGCCCCCACTCATGTCCCCCTGCACCCCACCCCCCAACCACCAGGGGCAGCCTCCACCAGGCCCCCACTCATGTCACCCACCACCCCCACCCCCCAGCCACCATGGGCAGCCACCACCAGGCCCCCACTCATGTCTCCCACCACGCCCACCCCCCAGCAGTGCAGGGGCACCCTCCACCAGGCCCCCACTCATGTCTCCCACCACCCCCACCCCCCAGCCACCAGGGGCAGCCTCCACCAGGCCCCCACTCATGTCTCCCACCACCCCCACCCCCCAGCCACCATGGGCAGCCCCCACCAGGCCCCCACTCATGTCTCCCACCACCCCCACCCCCCAGCAGTGCAGGGGCACCCTCCACCAGGCCCCCACTCATGTCCCCCTGCACCCCCTCTCCCCAGCATCCAGGGGCAGCCTCCACCAGGCCCCCACCCATGTCTCCCACCACCCCCACCCCCCAGCAACCATGGGCAGCCCCCACCAGGCTCCCACCCATGTCTCCCACCACCCCCACCCCCCAGCAACCATGGGCAGCCTCCACCAGGCCCCCACTCATGTCTCCCACCACCCCCACCCCCCAGCAGTGCAGGGGCAGCCTCCACCAGACCCCCACTCATGTCTCCCACCCACCCCCACCCCCCAGCAGTGCAGGGGCACCCTCCACCAGGCCCCCACTCATGTCTCCCACCACCCCCACCCCCCAGCAGTGTGGTGCAGCCTCCACCAGGCCACCGCTCATGTCTCCCACCACCCCCACCCCCCAGCCACCAGGGGCACCCTCCACCAGGCCCCCACTCATGTCTCCCACCACCCCCACCCCCCAGCAGTGCAGGGGCAGCACCACCAGGCCCCCACTCATGTCCCCCTGCACCCCCACCCCCCAGCATCCAGGGGCAGCCTCCACCAGGCCACCGCTCATGTCTCCCACCACCCCCACCCCCCAGCCACCAGGGGCACCCTCCACCAGGCCCCCACTCATGTCTCCCACCACCCCACCCCCCAGCAGTGCAGGGGCAGCACCACCAGGCCCCCACTCATGTCCCCCTGCACCCCCACCCCCCAGTATCCAGTGGCAGCCCCCACCAGGCTCCCACCCATGTCTCCCACCACCCCCACCCCCCAGCAGTGCAGGGGCACCCTCCACCAGGCCCCCACTCATGTCTCCCACCACCCCCACCGCCCAGCCACCAGGGGCACCCACCACCAGGTCCCACCCATGTCTCCCACCACCCCCACCCCCCAGCAACCATGGACAGCCCCCACCAGGCTCCCACCCATGTCTCCCACCACCCCCACCCCCCAGCCACCATGGGCAGCCTCCACCAGGTCCTCACAATCCCCAATCATGTGCTTCATGGTCAGCCTCCACAGCCAAAAAGCCCAACCAAGTAACCCATTCACCCACATGGAAAAGGAAATTACATGTTACACCCCCAATGTTCATAAAGCTAATGAACCCATGTCCGTCACACACAATGGTTGCAATTGAATGGGAAAACACCCAACATGACATGCATGAAAGCAATGAGATGATACCACACAGTGAAGTATGAAAACAAAATTGTATTAAAAAAATAAGAATGCAAATGAAATGAAACTAACTACAATGGGAATGAAAAAAAGATAAGCTGCATGTCTGTTTAAAAAATAAAAACACCAAATCCTAATCCAAAAAAATGTAGTCCAAAGTCAAATGAAAAATAAAATCAATCCAATGAAGAACTATGTACAAAACATCCAAGGGTCCATGAGCCCAACTGAACAAAGGAAACCTACAAAAAACCCTAACTAAAATGCAACTATATACAAAAAGTGGAGCAGTGTCCGTCGACTCCAAATCATAACAACAAACAAAGGAAACCTAAAACTAAAGAACTATATACAAAGGAGGCGGGCAAGTCCAGCGGCTCACTCCGTGGTGTTCCGGGCCAGGGCATCATCAAACTCCTGTTCGATGTCCCAAAGGCGGTCCTGTTCCAAGGCCCCGAGGGTCCGCAGGGACGACGCCGTGTCCTCCTCCAACCCCCTGCGGATTGCCTCGAGGCACTCGGCCCGCCTCAGGGCCCTCCGCATGGAGTTCTCCGCTCTGACCATTGTGAGCCGCGCCTCTTCCGCCCGCCGCCGCTCCGCACCTATGGCGTGGCCCAACCGCTGCCACACGGAAGACACTCTCTGTCCTGGGTCCTCCTGCCCTCCGGCCGATGCCTGCCCCTCCGATGTCGAAGGCCCCGAGCCTTCATGGCTCCCACCATGTTGCTACTGCTGCTCTGCCTCTGCCCGTGCACTGCCTCCTGCTGCCTGCACATCCTCCGCCGGCTGGGGTGCAGTTGTTGATGTGGCCACCCCTGCTGGACGTCCGACTCCCGACTGGCAGGGATGCCTCCTCCACGTGCCTGGCCGCACCGTCAGAGGCAGCTCCACAGGGCACCCAGGTGACTGATGGGTGGGAAGATGGCACAGAGGACGACTGGCGAGTCGGGGGTCCAGTTGAGGAGGGGGTCGGAGCAAGCCCCATCAGACGGAGGAATCCGGCCTGGGTGACCTGTCCCAGCAGGCTGACGTGGTCAACGAGCCATTCGAGATGACGTGCAGTCTCTCCATGAAAAGACTGCAGGTCACCTCGCATGGCCCGTTGACGCAACGCCACACCAGCCTGGACAGGCTCAACCCGGACCTGGATGGCCACGTCCGCAGGCAGAGGAAGGCCAGTTGACGTCAGCTCATCCCCTGCCTGAAAACGTGTCTTGACGTAGGCATCCCTGCTGGTGCAAGATGATGCAGGGACAGGATCGGGGACAGGATTGCACACAGGCACCTCCGCGGCAGCCTGTGCTGCCTCCTGTCCCTGGTCCTGCACTGCACCACTAGCACCAGTGGGATCCCCACCTCCAGACCCCGTCTCTGGTGCTTGCACGGCCTCCTCCTCCACCAAACCCCCCACCAACCTGGATGACTCCGTGCCATCTTCCCCTGTTGGGCCCTGTGGGGTCCAAGCTGCCCCTTCTGCTGCCGAGGAGTCCAACTCCAACCTCCGCCTCTTGGACCTCCCCCCAGAAGCTGCGGCCTGGGACGCGGCACCGGACTACTCACTCCCCGACGAGATGACAACACGGGAGGGGAGCCGGGCCTTGCGTCTCCGGCTGGCGGTGGGATCCCCGCCGCTGTGCTCCACAGCACCTTCTCCGCCCTCTTCATCAGTTGACGCTGCAGACATGGAGAAACAAAACACAGGGATCAGGGCACTGTACAATGGACACATACACACATGACAGTTGCACATGAGTGGCATTGGCAAACCTCAGACATGTCATCACAATCCCCAACACACATGTCATTACAACTCGCACACATGAGCCATACCACAGCCATATCGCAACTGCCACCACCATCCCTACACATACAACTGCATGAGCAGCCAAAGGGGAGCCAGACATCACATGCAACACAGGAAGTGCACCACACATGTAAACACAACACCACACTTGCATGCATGTGTACACCTCTGCCAAGTGTCGCAGTGTTCAGACGGGCATCCATGTCACATCTGCCAATCAGGCTTCCACATACCGCTGTCACATGCATCCATGTTGCATCACTGTTGCACCCTTGTCAAATACACACACATGCACATGTACACAGTGCTCATACATGCAGCCGAAAACAACATACATACATGCGTGACATCACGGACATGTCTACTTACATACACATTCATCCAAACATGTGTGCACAGACAACTGCATTTGGCATGCAAGCCTACACACACAAGCACCATCCATGTCTCACACATTACAGCCCTCGCATGTGTCAGCCCCACGGCCCTGTACACCCCCACCCATACTCGACCCCATACAAACAGATGTGCAACCTGCACACTACCGAATAATCACCACACGCACTGCTCACAATCAGGATGTATGTACACTCACCGCTCGACTCCAGACGGGTCTGCTTCTCTAGGACCTGGACGTGGAGCGCTGGGGATATGCGTTCCAGGACCCTCATCTGTTCTTCCGACAAGTGGCCCCGGCGCCCCTTGGCATCCGCTGCTTTCAAGAGGCGCCGGGCCTTGTTCAGGGTCCTGGACCTGAAGTCCTCCCAGCGCTTCCTGACATGTTGTAAGTCCCGGACTGCCACCCCCTCCGCGTTGATGGCAGTCACGATGTTAGTCCAGATCCGAGTACATCCTTCCTTGTCGGCGCGGGAACTTCCAAAGAGGGCATCATACTGCCCCAGGACTTGCTCCACCAGGACACCAACTTTGGTGGCACTGAAGCTGGTGCCCCTCTGCCTCTCTGGCCGGGGGTTGTCAGTGGTCACAGATGGTGTTTGCCCCGACATGACAACCCCAGAGGCAGGAGTGGGTGGGCAACTGGGTCCTGGGGCTGGGCTGTGGAGTGATGGAATCCCAGTCTGGAGTCTTCAGTTCCAGCAGGGGTGGTCACAGAAACAGCACCCCTGGCTGATGTGCAGGCAGCAAATGGCAGTGCACGTGGGCAGCAGGCAGTCAGGCAGCAGCAGATGGCAGGTGGGAGCGTGCTCGGGGCTCTGGGGGGCAGTAGTTCAGCCTTCTGGGCAGGAGCGTGGTCTTCCGTGTGCTTACACGTGGCCAGCTTGATACGGAGTGATTTGGCACGTGAAAATCCTGCATGTCAGCATGAAAACCGAGGAAAGGCCCTTAGCGCGTAAGCGCATCAGCACGCATACGCGATTCTATTGGACCAAAGGCCCTCAGCGCGTAAGCGCGTCAGCACGCATACGCGATTCTATTGGACCAAAGGCCCTCAGCGCGTAAGCGCGTCTGTGACGTGACCCGCACGGGTGTTTTTCCACACAGCACGTGATGACAGAGCACACGTGGAAAGACTGCACCTCAGAGTGTCATCGCGTGTAATTGGACAGCACGTCAGAGTGTCATCGCGTGTAATTCGACAAAAGTGTGCGTACACGCGATTGGCCTATGTACGTGTATATCAGGGGTGCGCGGGCACTTACACACGCAAGTACGTCAGAGCACCTGTATCCCGGGGTGCGCGGGAATTTCCACACGCTATTGGACTGGGTACTGGATTTCAGGGGTGCGCGGGTCACACGCTCGCCTACAACACGCGCAACGCATAAATTTGCGCGCAAACAAAATAACAAGCTCAGACCCAGGATGAACATACCGTTCCTAGCAGCAGTGGGCGTGGGCTACCAAAGGAGGAGGAGGAGGATAGTCAGGGCCAGAATATTCACACCCAGAACCAGCCTTTACGGGATGCCTGATGACCAGGTGTATGGGAGGTACAGGTTTCCACCACACATAATACTGGACCTGGTGAGTGAGTGGGAGGATGACCTCACATCACCCACCCTGTGCTCCCAAGCACTCAGCCCCCTGGAGAAGGTCCTCAATGTACTGCACTTCTTAGCCACTGGATCATTTCAGCGGACAAGTGCCATAGTGGGTGGGGTATCACAGGCCACCCAGTCACGCTGCCTACACCAGGTCTTGAACATCATCGCTGCACGCCCATCAGTCCGCAGGCACATATACCTGCCCAGAACACCTGCAGAAAGGCATGCTGCCGCCCTGGATTTTTACGGTGTGGCACGATTCCCCAAAGTGCTAGGTGCCATCGACTGCACCCATGTGGCTCTACGTCCCCCCAGGGCATCAGAGCACATCTATAGGAACCGCAAGCACTGGCATTCCATCAACGTGCAGGTAGTATGTAATGCCAAGGGAATCATTACCTCAGTATATGCCAACTATCCCGGGTCCACCCACGACAGCTTCATTTACCGAATGTCCACCCTAAGCCGGGACCTAGAAGCTGGGCGGCATGGCGATACATGGCTGCTTGGTGAGTATGAATGCCACTGCACATGCATGCATGTCAGATACTGAGCAAGGTCACAACCCCACCAATGATACCAATCACCACCTCCACAGGGGACAGTGCCTACCGTCTCAGCCCCCACATGATGACACCAATTCGGAACCCCACCACGCCACCCCAGGTAAGATATAACACAGCCCACATTACAACCCCGGGCATAGTGGAGCGCACATTCGGAGTGCTAAAGTCACGCTTTTGCTCCCTTGACCGTTCTGGCGGGCAGCTGTTGTACGCTCCCCCAGTAGTGTGCAGGATCATAGTGGCAGCATGTGTCCTGCACAACATTGCAACACGCCGGGGCCTGGCCGTGGACATGGTGGTGCCCCCACATCCCCAACCACATGCACAGCCGCTGCGCATGGGAGGGGAAAGGGCACAGGGGGAGGCAGCCCGTACACAGCTAGTGGCTAATTACTTCACATAGTGATCACACTCCTGTGGAGTGCACACTGCCCTGGCACATTCCATCTGACAATCAATGATGACTCAACCTGACACTGATCCTGAATGTCTGGAGAATCAACCGTGAAAACCATATCAGCCTGAGATTGTTCACCTGGAAGTGTTACAATGTGTGCATCCCTACCCACACAGACACCACCAATGCAGTTTTGTGAAGAAACACATCCAAGCAGCTAATATGAATACCCACTTGCAAAATGCAACAAGAGGACAGTGCCATGTCAGCTAACCCATCCCCAGCACCGCCACACGACACACCGTGCCATGTCATGCCATTTGCAGGTAAACAAAGTAATCCCCACAACATGACACTAGTGTCACAGTGTACAGTGTCCCTAATTTAAACTTGCAACACCTGAAATGCTCACAGTAATGCAGGACCAACAACAAACTTGAGCAGGTACTACCATTAACATGACATCACAAATGTAAGAAATTAGTAGTCTCACCACCTGGAAATGCCTGCACTCCCACCACTACCAACTGTGCAGTGTTGGCGCCATGTAGAGTAGTAGGTGCACTGCTGCCAACATGGACCCCATCTCCAAACTAGAGAGCCTTGTGTAGACATGAGGAAGGGACCTGCAAATTGGGAGGTAGACACAGATGATGAGTTACACATCAATGCAACATGCAGTGTACAACACAACAGCAATATGCACTAGGAATGTATACACAGTATTGACTAGACTACCCACACATGTAGTGGGAGTCCAATGTCACCATGTACGTCAATGTCACTTGGGCACACCCTTTGCAAGCCCATGGAAACGGGAAGCAGGAGGGGTGTGCGTGACTCAAACCCAAGCATCTGAACCAAATACATGACAAGCCTGCATGTGCCCAGCCACAATGCAGCATATGCCCACAGGAACCACGGACGGCAACAAATTGTCCCAAAAAAATTGGGAAAAATAAATTTAAAAATAAAAATAAAAATAAAAATAAAAATCAAAAATGGCCATTGATGGGCCTGGGGGGGTTTGGGAGGCCACCCAGGAGGTCCGAGGACAGGGTGCACACCAAAACCCACCTGTGTGGATCCTGGGAAAAAAAACACCTCCATGGGCTCATGGCCCACACGGCTACTCTATTGTGGGAGTATCACTGCTGTCGCTATTATCACCCTGTGCAGCTGCATCCGGAGGTGGTTGCACTATGGAGGCAGCCCACGCAAGGCCCTAGTCTGCTCCTCCATGGCTGCAAGCATGCGGGTGTGGTAGGTCTGGTTCTGGAGGATGAGTGTGCGGAGGTCCCCATGCAACAACTCACGGGATGCCCGGACCTCCGCCCTCGTTGCCTGCATCTCAGCTGAGAGCGTACGGGTGAGACGCTCCAGCTGCTGTTCTGTCCTTTGGTGTGTTGAAGCCTCAAGCTCAACAAGAGTCGTCCTGAGGTGAAGGAGCTCCTGCCTCAGGGCTTCCCTGTGGCCCTGGGACTCTATGGAGATGGCCTCCTGCAGAGTCGCCAGTGCCGCCCGCCTGTCCTTGTTGGACGCCAACATGTCCTCCCTTTGTGACTGGCAGATGGAGTCGGTTGCCTGCTGCAGTCGCTCCATCAGCCTTTCAGGGGGGACAATGGAAGTGGCCACCCTATCCATGGCCTGAGCCATCATCTCGGATGATGCTGCCTGTTGGGTTGCCATACCGTAAATGGATTGCTCCCATGCAGTATTGCCAGGTGGCGTACGGCCACCACGTCGGCGGGCACCACACCTGTCTGGGGCAAGGCGAAGTGCGCCTTGCTGTGCCGGCACTGCCTGAGGCTGCAGGACTGCATTCCCCCTCTGATCTGCTGGCCCAGGAACAGGATCAGATGTCGCGGAGTGTGACTCTGCATCCGTAACCACCAAAGGCGTAGCTGCCAACACTGATATCCCCATTGAGGGTTCTGACCCTGGTGCAGGTGGGTGGGACAGAACAGAATCCCTCCCTGGAACACTCACCTGCAATGGCACATAGGTCTCATCATCCGAATCAACACCTGAGTACAGCTCGGGGGAGGTGCAGCCAGAGACACCCCTTGAGAGCACGACCTGCAGCACTTGTGGGTTCTCACCCACCACCACACCACGTCCCTCAGTGGTGGTTGGTCGGCCCTTGGACCCCTCCTGGGTCTGCACCATCTCCACAACCCCAGCAGTATCAGGTGCGTCTTCCCCTGCAAAGACATAAAAACAAAGAAATGGAAACAGGCATTAGCACCATGGCACACAATGAGGGCTGAGAAGCAAGAGAACCAGTACTTGATTGACACATGTCTCACATGACTAAAACCCTCCCATGCATGCACCCTCACAGCATATGAAGGGCAGGCAAATGGCACACACTGATGACACCAAGATGGAAGATGAACACATTATCTGCATGCTGCCAGGCAGTGGCATCACACAATGGCCTGTGATTGCCAGGTGAAACACACATGCCATCACACAGATGGCATGTACCATTGCTATTGAGTGAAGATGGAGAGGAGGGCAGCACCTATTCATTCAGTCCAGTTCCCGCATGTAATAGCTTTTCTAATTCAAACAGGTCAGATTTTTCACCTGGAGCTGCCAGTCCAAAATGGTCCAATTGCACAGGGACATGTGTGAACAAATGACATCCAGGTAACAAAGTCACTCCACTTTACCATAGCCATGTCAGACATGTGACTAGAGGACTGCGAAATGCCTAGTAAAAGTGGTGGAATGCAAACAATCTGCCTGAATGAACAGTGAAAAATAAGCAACAATGTTGTGGCAAGGTGACACTTCAAGGGCAACTGGCGTGCAGTTGGGCTAGATGTCTACTGTTGGCAGAAGGGATACTGCTATGGCCTAATGCAGCTGCGCAGGATGTATTGCATGAAGCACATGGCTGACCCATACGACTCAGGCACACACACTCTCACCTGGCACACAAACAGAAGCCCTCACACACACACCATGCACATGGATGACACACTCATGCATGTGCACTCACCGGACAATGCCTCGTAATCAGGCAGATCTCCCACACCTTGGATCTGTTCCTCCGTGACGTAGGTTCCAGCGACTGACTCATGTGGAGTGAGTTCCATGTCTACTACTGGAGACCCACCTCCAGTCACTAGAGTTGTGGCATGACTTGAGGCCAGCTTACTCTTTGCCCTGCGCTTTAGGTCATTCCAGCGCTTATAGCAATCATTGACTGTGCGCCTCACGATTCCAAGGGCACTTACGATGTCCGCAACGGTCTGCCAGTGTGCCTGGTGTTGTGCAGGTGTGGTCTTGGATCCTGCAACAATGACCATCTCGTTATCATGTGCAGACACATACTCGACAAGTGCATTCAGTTCGTCATCCGTGAAGCTGGGCTTCCTGGACGGGCCGGACTGTGTAGCCGTGTCTGGGGCATCAGCCTGTGCCGGACGAGCACTCTTCCTCTTCCGCTTGGAAGGTGGTGGTGATCCTGAGTGTCCTGCGCCGCTCTGGACACTAGGGGCAGGAGCCCTGGTGGACTCTGTATCAGGAGTGTGGGATTGCACACTCAGCATGGGAGTTGGTGCAGGCATTGGCTCAAATGTAATGGTGTCAGGGGGAATGTCAGCAGGATGGACTAGGACCGACACTGTCCGGGCTGGGTGTGTGAGAGCTGGGGTGGATGGAGCCGCAGCTGCCCCTGCAGCCTCTCCGCCCTGCCTAATTGGGGCAGCAGATGACCTTGCTGCCCCAGATGCACGTGGCATGATGACATCAACGTGCACCAGCGCACGTGTCATAGGCCTGCTGACCTGGAAGTCAGCCATGGAGTCAGCCAGGTCTGGTGCCACAATGGGCTGGTCCAACAAGGGCTGAGCATGGATGGTGTCAGCCACAACAGCCTCAACGGGAGGGGGGGGGATTATGGGTGCCCTTGACTGGTCCTCCACACATGGGGGGACAGGCTCACCCTGAAAGTAACGACCACGTCCCCTACCGGATCCACCACGGCCACCACTTGTGGCTCTTCCACCTTTGCCACCCTTACGGAATCCTCGCCTCCCAGCCATGGCACTGATGTTAATGTGCGTATGGGAGTGTCTGTAAACTATTGTCCTGGGCAATTGGGGGTCAAAGGGGTTGGGTACCAGATGGTAATTGTACCCTAGTGCTCTAGCAAGGCTGAATGTAACCCCTGGGGAAAGATGACGGGTCACGCTAAGCACAGGAGCCCCAAAAAAGGGAGGTGAGGTGCACGCAACCCCTCCTAGACCACGTGTGCAGAAAGAAAAACCTGCACTACGCTGTGGCACCCAGTAACTCAAGAATGAACGTATGCGTGTCACACGCAGCCTAGAATGACCTCTGAAGGGGTAGGCTACACACGGGGCAAGCACAGATGTTAGATACGTGCATGACTCACCGTCTGCCAGGTAAAAGAGCGTGAAAAAGGAGCGCGTTTGGTTGGCAACACCCCCGCCAAAAGAAGATTTGTATGCTGTCTGAGGAGACAGGACAACAGTAGAAGGGAACACTGTTTGAGGGAACAGGCCCAGGTAAACAAGTAAAAGAGAAAAAAGAGAAAAAGCTGTCAGAGGTAACAGGGAATACGAACTTGAAACGCCGTGAAGTAAATCGCGTGTGAAACGACAAGAAGTACAGAATTCACCCACTCGCTCTCCACGAAAAGCACGTACAAGGAAATGGTGTTCTACACGTACCTTTTATACAGGCCCACACGTCCAGCGTCACTTACGCGGCGTGTACGCGCTAGGGCCATTTCCACCAATTACACGATTTGTCACTTCTGCGTGTAGGGCCATTTCCACCAATTACACGCTTTGTCACTGCCGCGTGTACGCGCTAGGCCCATTCCCACCAATTACACGCTTTGACACTCGGACGTGTCTTTCATTTTTTTCACACGCAACATTTTCAAACGTTTGCCCAATTCAACGTGCACGTGAATTCATAGAGGCGCATACGCTGGCGACGAGCTTACGCGCTGAGGGCCTTTGGTCCAATAGAATCGCGTATGCGTGCTGACGCGCTTAGGCGCTAAGGTCCTTTCCTCGATTTTCACGCTGACGTGCAGGATTTTCACGTGCCAAATCACTCCGTATCAAGCTGGCCATGCGTAAGCACACGGAAGACCACGCTCCTGCCCAGAAGGCCGAACTACTGCCCCCCAGAGCCCCGAGCACGCTCCCACCTGCCATCTGCTGCTGCCTGACTGCCTGCTGCCCACATGCACTGCCATTTGCTGCCTGCACATCAGCCAGGGGTGCTGTTGCTGTGACCACCCCTGCTGGAACTGAAGACTCCCGACTGGGATTCCACCGCTCCACAGCCCAGCCCCAGGACCCAGTTGCCCACCCACTCCTGCCTCTGGGGTTGTCATGTCGGGGCAAACACCATCTGTGACCACTGACAACCCCCGGCCAGAGAGGCAGAGGGGCACCAGCTTCAGTGCCACCAAAGTTGGTGTCCTGGTGGAGCAAGTCCTGGGGCAGTATGATGCCCTCTTTGGAAGTTCCCGCGCCGACAAGGAAGGACGTACTCGGATCTGGACTGACATTGTGACTGCCATCAACGCGGAGGGGGTGGCAGTCCGGGACTTACAACATGTCAGGAAGCGCTGGGAGGACTTCAGGTCCAGGACCCTGAACAAGGCCCGGCGCCTCTTGAAGGCAGCGGATGCCAAGGGGCGCCGGGGCCACTTGTCGGAAGAACAGATGAGGGTCCTGGAACGCATATCCCCAGCGCTCCACGTCCAGGTCCTAGAGAAGGAGACCCGTCTGGAGTCGAGCGGTGAATGTACATGCATCCTGATTGTGAGCAGTGCGTGTGGTGATTATTCGGTAGTGTGCAGGTTGCACATCTGTTTGTATGGGGTCGAGTATGGGTGGGGGTGTACAGGGCAGTGGGGCTGACACATGCGAGGGCTGTAATGTGTGAGACATGGATGGTGCTTGTGTGTGTAGGCTTGCATGCCAAATGCAGTTGTGTGTGCACACATGTTTGGATGAATGTGTATGTAAGTAGACATGTCCGTGATGTCACGCATGTATGTTGTTTTCGGCTGCATGTATGAGCACTGTGTACATGTGCATGTGTGTGTATTTGACAAGGGTGCAACAGTGATGCAACATGGATGCATGTGACAGCGGTATGTGGAAGCCTGATTGGCAGATGTGACATGGATGCCCGTCTGAACACTGCGACACTTGGCAGAGGTGTACACATGCATGCAAGTGTGGTGGTGTGTGTACATGTGTGGTGCACTTCCTGTGTTGCATGTGATGTCTGGCTCCCCTTTGGCTGCTCATGCAGTTGTATGTGTAGGGATGGTGGTGGCAGTTACGATATGGCTGTGGTATGGCTCATGTGTGCGAGTTGTAATGACATGGGGATTGTGATGACATGCCTGAGGTTTGCCAATGCCACTCATGTGCAACTGTCATGTGTGTATGTGTCCATTGTACAGTGCCCTGATGCCTGTGTTTTGTTTCTCCCTGTCTGCAGCGTCAACTGATGAAGAGGGCGGAGAAGGTGCTGTGGAGCACAGCGGCGGGGATCCGACCGCCAGCCGGAGACGCAAGGCCCGGCTCCCCTCCCGTGTTGTCATCTCGTCGGGGAGTGAGGAGTCCGGTGCCGCGTCCCAGGCCGCAGCTGCCGGGGGGAGGTCTAAGAGGCAGAGGTTGGAGTTGGACTCCTCGGCAGCAGAAGGGGCAGCTGGGACCCCACAGGGCCCAACAGGGGAAGATGGCACGGAGTCATCCAGGTTGGTGGGGGGTTTGGTGGAGGAGGAGGCCGTGCAAGCACCAGAGACGGGGTCTGGAGGTGGGGATCCCACTGGTGCTAGTGGTGCAGTGCAGGATCAGGGACAGGAGGCAGCACAGGCCGCCGCGGAGGTGCCTGTGTGCAATCCTGTCCCCGATCCTGTCCCTGCATCATCTTGCACCAGCAGGGATGCCTACGTCCAGACCCGTTTTCAGGCAGGGGATGAGCTGACGTCAACTGGCCTTCCTCTGCCTGCGGACGTGGCCATCCAGGTCCGGGTTGAGCCTGTCCTGGCTGGTGTGGCGTTGCGTCAACGGGCCATGCCAGGTGAGCTGCAGTCTTTTCATGGAGAGACTGTACGTCATCTCGAATGGCTCGTTGACCACGTCAGCCTGCTGGGAGAGGTCACCCACGCCAGATTCCTCCGTCTGATGGGGCTTGCTCCGACCCCCTCCTCAACTGGACCCCCTACGCGCCAGTCGTCCTCTGTGCCATCTTCCCACCCATCAGTCACCTGGGTGCCCTGTGGAGCTGCCTCTGACGGTGCGGCCAGGCTGGTGGAGGAGGCATCCCTGCCACAGTCGGGAGTCGGACGTCCAGCGGGGGTGGCCACATCAACAACTGCACCCCAGCCGGCGGAGGATGTGCAGGCAGCATGAGGCAGTGCACGGGCAGAGGCAGAGCAGCAGCAGCAACATGGTGGGAGCCATGAAGGCTCGGGGCCTTCGACATCGGAAGGGCAGGCATCGGCCGGAGGGCAGGAGGACCCAGGACAGAGAGTGTCTTCCGTGTGGCAGCGGTCGGGCCACGCCATAGGTGCGGAGCAGCGGCGGGCGGAAGAGGCTTGGCTCACCAGGTGGAGGGTGCCCCTGGTGGCTGGGGGGTGGGTGTGGTGGGAGACATGAGTGGTGGCCTGGTGGAGGCTGCCCCACACTGCTGGGGGGTGGTGGTGATAGGGGACATGGGTGGTGGCCTGGTGGAGGCTGCCCCTGCACTGCTGGGGGGTGGGGGTGGTGGGAGACATGAGTGGGGGCCTGGTGGAGGGTGCCCCTGCACTGCTGGGGGGTGGGGGTGGTGGGAGACATGGGTGGGAGCCTGGTGGAGGCTGCCCCTGCACTGCTGGGGGGTGGGGGTGGTGGGAGACATGAGTGGGGGCCTGGTGGGGGCTGCCCATGGTTGCTGGGGGGTGGGGGTGGTGGGAGACATGAGTGGGGGCCTGGTGGAGGCTGCCCCTGGTGGCTGGGGGGTGGGTGGTGATAGGGGACATGGGTGGGGACCTGGTGGAGGCTGCCCCTGGTGGCTGGGGGGTGGGGGTGGTGGGAGACATGAGTGGTGGCCTGGTGGAGGCTGCCCCACACTGCTGGGGGGTGGGGGTGGTGTGAGACATGAGTGGGGGCCTGGTGGAGGGTGCCCCTGCACTGCTGGGGGGTGGGGGTGATAGGGGACATGGGTGGGGGCCTGGTGGTGCTGCCCCTGCACTGCTGGGGGTGGGGGTGGTGAGAGACATGAGTGGGGGCCTGGTGGAGGGTGCCCCTGCTGCTGGGGGGTGGGGGTGGTGGGAGACATGGGTGGGGGCCTGATGGAGGCTGCCCCTGCACTGCTGGGGGGTGGTGGTGATAGGGGACATGGGTGGTGGCCTTGTGGAGGCTGCCCATGGTTGCTGGGGGGTGGGGGTGGTGGGAGACATGGGTGGGAGCCTGGTGGAGGCTGCCCATGGTTGCTGGGGGGTGGGGGTGGTGGGAGACATGGGTGGGAGCCTGGTGGGGGCTGCCCATGGTTGCTGGGGGGTGGGGGTGGTGGGAGACATGGGTGGGGGCCTGGTGGAGGCTGCCCCTGGATGCTGGGGAGTGGGGGTGCAGGGGGACATGAGTGGGGGCCTGGTGGTGCTGCCCTGCACTGCTGGGGGGTGGGGGTGGTGGGAGACGTGAGTGGGGGCCTGGTGGAGGGTGCCCCTGCTGGCTGGGGGGTGGGGGTGGTGGGAGACATGAGTGGGGGCCTGGTGGAGGCTGCCCCTGGTGGCTGGGGGGTGGGGTGGTGGGAGACATGAGTGGGGGCCAGGTGGAGGGTGCCCCTGCACTGCTGGGGGGTGGGGGTGGTGGGAGGCATGAGTGGGGGCCTGGTGGAGGCTGCCCCTGCACTGCTGGGGGGGGGGTGGTGATAGGGGACATGGGTGGGGACCAGGTGGAGGCTGCCCCTGGTGGCTGGGGGGTGGGGGTGGTGGGAGACATGAGTGGTGGCCTGGTGGAGGCTGCCCCACACTGCTGGGGGGTGGGGGTGGTGTGAGACATGAGTGGGGGCCTGGTGGAGGCTGCCCCTGCACTGCTGGGGGGTGGGGGTGATAGGGGACATGGGTGGGGGCCTGGTGGTGTTGCCCCTGCACTGCTGGGGGTGGGGGTGGTGGGAGACATGAGGGGGGGCCTGGTGGAGGGTGCCCCTGCTGGCTGGGGGGTGGGGGTGGTGGGAGACATGAGTGGGGGCCTGGTGGAGGCTGCCCCTGGTGGCTGGGGGGTGGGGGTGGTGGGAGACATCAGTGGGGGCCTGGTGGAGGGTGCCCCTGCACTGCTGGGGGGTGGGGATGGTGGGAGACATGAGTGGGGGCCTGGTGGAGGCTGCCCCTGCACTGCTCGGGAGTGGGGGTGATAGGGGACATGGGTGGGGGCCTGGTGGAGGCTGCCCCTGCACTGCTGGGGGTGGGGGTGGTGGGAGACATGGGTGGGGGCCTGGTGGTGGGTGCCCCTGGTGGCTGGGGGGTGGGGGTGGTGGGAGACATGAGTGGGGGCCTGGTGGAGGGTGCCCCTGCACTGCTGGGGGGTGGTGGGATACATGAGTGGGGGCCTGGTGGAGGCTGCCACTGCACTGCTGGGGGGTGGTGGTGATAGGGGACATGGGTGGTGGCCTGGTGGAGGCTGCCCCTGCACTGCTGGGGGGTGGGGGTGGTGGGAGACATGAGTGGGGGCCTGGTGGAGGGAGCCCCTGCACTGCTGGGGGGTGGGGGTGGTGGGAGACATGAGTGGGGGCCTGGTAGAGGCTGCCCCTGCACTGCTGGGGGGGGTGGTGATAGGGGACATGAGTGGGGGCCTGGTGGAGGGTGCCCCTGCACTGCTGGGGGGTGGGGGTGGTGGGAGACATGCGTGGGAGCCTGGTGGTGGGTGCCCCTGCTGGCTGGGGGGTGGGGGTGGTGGGAGACATGAGTGGGGGCCTGGTGGAGGCTGCCCCTGGATGCTGGGGGGTGGGGGTGCAGGGGGACATGAGTGGGGGCCTGGTGGTGCTGCCCCTGCACTGTTGGGGGGTGGGGGTGGTGGGAGACATGAGTGGGGGCCTGGTGGAGGGTGCCCCTGCTGGCTGGGGGGTGGGGGTGGTGGGAGACATGAGTGGGGGCCTGGTGGAGGCTGCCCCTGGTGGCTGTGGAGTGGGGGTGGTGGGAGACATGAGTGGGGGCCTGGTGGAGGGTGCCCCTGCACTGCTGGGGGGTGGGGGTGGTGAGAGACATGAGTGGGGGCCTGGTGAGGGTGCCCCTGCACTGCTGGGGGGGTGGTGATAGGGGTCATGGGTGGGGGCCTGGTGGAGGCTGCCCCTGGTGGCTGGGGGGTGGGGGTGGTGGGAGACATGAGTGGTGGCCTGGTGGAGGCTGCCCCACACTGCTGGGGGGTGGGGGTGGTGTGAGACATGAGTGGGGGCCTGGTGGAGGGTGCCCCTGCACTGCTGGGGGTGGGGGTGATAGGGGACATGGGTGGGGGCCTGGTGGAGGCTGCCCCTGCACTGCTGGGGGGTGGGGGTGGTGGGAGACATGGGTGGCGGCCTGGTGGTGGGTGCCCCTGGTGGCTGGGGGGTGGGGGTGGTGGGAGACATGAGTGGGGGCCTGGTGGAGGGTGCCCCTGCACTGCTGGGGGGTGGGGGTGGTGGGAGACATGAGTGGGGGCCTGGTGGAGGCTGCCCCTGGATGCTGGGGGGTGGGGGTGCAGGGGGACATGAGTGGGGGCCTGGTGGTGCTGCCCCTGCACTGCTGGGGGGTGGGGGTGATGGGAGACATGAGTGGGGGCCTGGTGGAGGGTGCCCCTGCTGGCTGGGGGGTGGGAGTGGTGGGAGACATGAGTGGGGGCCTGGTGGAGGCTGCCCCTGGTGGCTGGGGGGTGGTGGGAGACATGAGTGGGGGCCTGGTGGAGGGTGCCCCTGCACTGCTGGGGGGTGGGGGTGGTGGGAGACATGAGTGGGGGCCTGGTGGAGGCTGCCCCTGCACTGCTGGGGGGGTGGTGATAGGGGACATGGGTGGGGGCCTGGTGGAGGCTGCCCCTGGTGGCTGGGGGGTGGGGGTGGTGGGAGACATGAGTGGTGGCCTGGTGGAGGCTGCCCCACACTGCTGGGGGGTGGGGGTGGTGTGAGACATGAGTGGGGGCCTGGTGGAGGGTGCCCCTGCACTGCTGGGGGGTGGGGGTGATAGGGGACATGGGTGGGGGCCTGGTGGAGGCTGCCCCTGCACTGCTGGGGGGTGGGGGTGGTGGGAGACATGGGTGGGGGCCTGATGGTGGGTGCCCCTGGTGGCTGGGGGGTGGGGGTGGTGGGAGACATGAGTGGGGGCCTGGTGGAGGGTGCCCCTGCACTGCTGGGGGGTGGGGGTGGTGGGAGACATGAGTGGGGGCCTGGTGGAGGCTGCCCCTGCACTGCTGGGGGGTGGTGGTGATAGGGGACATGGGTGGTGGCCTGGTGGAGGCTGCCCCTGCACTGCTGGGGGGTGGGGGTGGTGGGAGACATGAGTGGGGGCCTGGTGGAGGGTGCCCCCGCATTGCTGGGGGGTGGGGGTGGTGGGAGACATGGGTGGGAGCCTAATGGGGGTTGCCCATGGTTGCTGGGGGGTGGGGGTGATGGGAGACATGAGTGGGGGCCTGGTGGAGGCTGCCCCTGGTGGCTGGGGGTGGGGGTGGTGGGAGACATGAGTGGGGGCCTGGTGGAGGGTGCCCCTGCACTGCTGGGGGGTGGGGGTGGTGGGAGACATGAGTGGGGGCCTGGTGGAGGCTGCCCCTGCACTGCTGGGGGGTGGTGGTGATAGGGGACATGGGTGGTGGCCTGGTGGAGGCTGCCCATGGTTGCTGGGGGGTTGGGGTGGGGGTGGCGGGAGACATGGGTGGGAGCCTGGTGGGGGCTGCTCATGGTTGCTGGGGGGTGGGGGTGGTGGGTGACATGAGCAGGTGTGCAGGGTAGTCCCCTGTGGTGTGTGCTGCCTGCAGGGGCCGTGGAGGATGTACAGGGAATACCTGGGAGCACACAGCCAAATCGCGTGTAGATTTTCCCGCGTACCCCTGTCATACACCTGCCCAGCCAAATCGCGTGTGGAACTTCCAGCGCACCCCTGAAATCCACTTACCCGGCCAAATCGCGTGTGGAACTTCCCGCGCACCCCTGAAATCCACGTACACGGCCAAATCGCGTGTGGAACTTCCCGCGCACCCCTGTGATCCACGTACACGGCCAAATCGCGTGTGGAACTTCCCGCGCACCCCTGTAATCCGCGTACCCTGACAAATCGCGTGTGGAACTTCCCGCAAACCCCTGGAATTCACGTACCCTGACACATCGCGTGTGGAACTTCCCGCGCACCCCTGAAATCCACGTACCCGTCCAAATCGCGTGTGGAACTTCCCGCGCACCCCTGAAATCCACATACCCGGCCAAATCGCGTGTGGAACTTCCCGCGCACCCCTGTAATCCACGTACCCTGACAAATCGCGTGTGGAACTTCCCGCAAACCCCTGGAATTCACGTACCCTGACAAATCGCGTGTGGAACTTCCCGCGCACCCCTGAAATCCACGTACCCGGCCAAATCGCGTGTGGAACTTCCCACGCACCCCTGAAATCCACATACCCGGCCAAATCGCGTGTGGAACTTCCCGCGCACCCCTGTAATCCGCGTACCCTGACAAATCGCGTGTGGAACTTCACGCAAACCCCTGGAATTCACGTACCCTGACAAATCGCGTGTGGAACTTCCCGCGCACCCCTGAAATCCACGTACCCGGCCAAATCGCGTGTGGAACTTCCCGCGCACCCCTGAAATCCACATACCCGGCCAAATCGCGTGTGGAACTTCCCGCGCACCCCTGAAATCCACGTACCCGGCCAAATCGCGTGTGGAAATTTCCACGCACCGCTTAAATCCACGTACACGGCCAAATCGCGTGTGAGACTTCCCGCGCACCCCGGTATACACGCACACGTATTTTTTGTCAGCGGGTGTCCGTGTTTGTAGGTACCCCTTTGCACGTCATTTGTCCTGGAGGGCCACAGTATGGGACATTCATCATGGCAGTATATAGGTGCTATTTGTTGGCGCACCTTTTGGCGCACATTTCTTACAGGCGCAGAGACGCTACCGCCTGCTTTCTTGTGGCGTTCGTGTTTGTGCCTGTGCGCTGGTTTGAGCGTGCGCTTTTTTGCCCTATTCTATTCCATGAATACGTGTTGTAGGCGAGCGTATGGGCGTTCCGCGCACTTGTGCCCTGTACTTCCACCGTGACGCCCACATTTTGGCAAGTTGTTCCCCATTCCGAGTGTTACGCCCCGTGTTCCGCCTACTTTTGTTGCGTGCGCCGCGCTATGTGCGAATTTCGCTGTGGCCTGTGCGATTTTCGCTGTGACCTGGCGCACGCAGTTAGATGGCCTGTGCGCCAACGTGCGCCACACACTTTTTTATCGCACATCCGATGGTGTTCTCGCGCACGGCCTTCCATGAATCGATGTGGCTGCTTTTCGTGCGATTTTCGCACTTGCACTGCGATTTTCGCTATTCCACTGCGATTCGCACGTTTTTGACCACTTGCGCCGCGCTAATTATTCCATGAATCGGCCTGTATATAGCTACAATCGCTCACAACTCCAGTAGATGCTGGTGGAAAGCTAAAAACAAACTCCAAACTTTCTCCAAATGAGAGCATGTCATGTGTACTCCTCCCACAGTCTAGCAAAATCCACAAAGCATCCGGAAGTGATCTGGACCTTTGAAATAGGGTTGACATTTTTTATGAGGTACCTACTTTCTGATTGGTTGAACAAACTCAAACAATATTGATGATTGAGCTCAAGAAGGCTCTGATTGACAGGATGAGCTGAAAGAATAAACCAATCTTTTGACTTCAGATCCCAGGGTCCTGATTGCATCATACCAGACCCGGAAACCTTGTGTGAGTTCGTCCCAAGATTCATTGCCACAAAGCGGTCTCTTTCCCACGTTAGGGACAAGTCTTTCCCAAATAATGTATGGGGTATTTCTTATTGCATTTTTCGAAAGTGCAGTCAGCAGCATGGCCTACCCTTGCATCAATGAATGGGCATAGGTCCAGGTATTTTAGACATCCATGGCACACAGAGCACTGTAGCGGACCAGGGCAATAAGGCTCTGGCTGATCTGACCTTCTAAGCATGCACATTTTAAAGCAAACCACATGGCGAGAATACATTTGGATTTTCTGATTGCACTGCTAAACCCTGAAAGAAAACAGAATTCACAAAAGTCTTTCCATTGCAGAAGCTTAAGCAGAATCTGGAAGTATTCAACATGTTTCTGCTTCACTTTGAAAAGTTAAGTCTAGTCAGTGCTTTAAGTGGGATTAGAAATCGAGCAGGGGCTTGCCACGCCCCTAACGAGAGCTCCCACTCGCCTAAGGGGTGGGGGTAATTATAATTAAAATTATTCTTTTGTAATGCGCTTAATACCGTGGACCAGTTTCTAAGCGTGATCCGAGGATTGGAACCTGTGTTGCTATGCATTGTCTTGCTTCCAAGACAAACACGTTGTCCCAGGGTTCTCCTGCCGCTGGTAAAAGAAGTAGAGCTGGGGCGCACTGACATTACCTTTGATGCGCCCAGCCCCTCCTTTTAAACAAAAGAATGGTTTAGGCTCACCAAAGGTGTGACTCTAGGGTTCCTCATTCATGGCGCTGCGTGGTAGGCAACACTTTAACCATGGGCTCATTGAATGAAAAGTCTGCCTGCTGCTGATGTCTATGTACTCAGAAACAGGAGGAAGGCTGGACTGCAAAGCTCTCCTTTTCTTTTTGAGTAAATTGTCATCCCCCAGCATGAAGCCATTAGGCTTCATGCTGGGGGATGACTATTTACTTGGAAACAATAGGAGGGCTGGGCAGTCCAGCCCTCCTCCTGTTTGAGTACATAGACCTCAGGCAGCCTGTGCAGCCGAAGCGCTGCACAGTTACATAAGCTGCTTGCAGGTGTCAGTCCTTCAGTTTAGAACAAAGAAAAGGCAATGGGGGGCACTACGACCTGGGCGCAAAGGGATAACGGGCACCGGTAATGACACTGGTGCCGGTAATCCCTTTGCACCCTATTCCGAAGTCCCTTTGTGGGTCCCTCCTTAACGCCCGGTTTTACCAGGCGTTATGGACGGGACCCGCAAAGGGATACCGGGGTCAATAACGGTACCGCAAATTGCCACCTATTGGGGCTCAAATGGGAATGGGGCATGGCTCTGGTGAATGGGGAATTACCGGTCCCGCCGACCTCGGACTGGACCGGTAATTACTCCCTTCGCTAGACCGAAGTCGGACCGATTTTGGAGGCTGCCATGGTGCTAATAGCACCATGGCTACCTCCAAACTCGGAATGAGGCCCAATGCCTTTTCTTTTTTTCTACTCTGAAGTGCTGACACCTGCAGGCGGCTTGTGTAACTGTGCAGCTACTACACAGCCTGCCAGAGGTATCAGTCTGGAAGGTGATATTTGGGGGTGGGCCCTGGTAGGGCCCCAGCTTGGGAGCCCTTTCAGGAGACTGTCGGCTCTCGGCCCCAGCTATGCCGGGCCCACTTAAAGCCCCGAGTCTAGTATAACCAGGGTGAGGTCTACTTGAGTAATATGACGCAGTTTCATGAACAAAAGTTAAAGTAGCCCATCATCACAGGTGGTAGTCTTTACGTTAATTAATTAGACTACTCAAATTGCTACTGTCCAAGTTGCCCATCGATGTGGCTGAAACATTATCTAATGGGTACACTTTGATCTGTTTTCCTTTGCTACTTTTATTATTTCTAAAATGGTGCTCTGCTCTTGTTTTCACCATTCCCCAACACAAGCGGAACTCAGCATGAGGGTAAACAGTCTTGGCAATCAATATACTGGAAAACAAAGGATATTCACTTTCTACTGAGGAACCACTTTAGCAAATCCACAAATCGCCAAATGGCCATCCCAAGTTGTACATCAACTGCAGCATTTCAAATTGGATTTACTTCTCAATATTGTGACTCGCCAAGTGCACCAGCTGTTAGAAATTGCCCATGTTAAACATGTGTGTGAGCTCTCATTAATAAATGGCCTCCTCTGTTTTGTAAGTGGCTCCTAACCCACGGGGCCCATTTACAAACTGCCTTAGCTGTGCCGAAGTAATTAAGAACTCCCTGGGGAATTCTGTGGACAAAACGCTTGACTGTGAGCAAGATGTTTGAAAAGGGTCTAGATTTCAAATTGCAACATTGCACAGATATTTCATAGGAACAGTTGCCACATAAATGGAGCTCTTTCACGCTGTTCTCTCCATTAATTCACCCTTGTCGTGCCAGCATCAATTATGTATTTATGTATTGGCGTGATGTAGGTTTCCTGTAGTTTTCATATTGCTTTGCTCTACACTACAGAGGCCCTCGGATGCAGCCGGAAACAGAAATGCACTTCCACGCGCTATGTGACTGCGAATATATGTTTCCAATGTGTATTTTTGGTCATGCCACGATGAATATCCAACAATTGCCTCGGTATCCATTTTCAGAATAAAATAGTACAATTTAAGAATTAGCTCAGCACCCTGTTCCACCCTCTCCGACAGAATAATATAAATAGCAACCTGTTATGTATGTAGGGCTTTCACCAAAGCCCTCGACGTAGAAATGTTTAAGCACAGTTATTATTTATTATCCACTCAAATGTGATATTCACCGAATGATCTTGAAAGGATGAAAGGCTCTGTTGCTTTTGGTATGATTTGAACCCGCAACCTGCAGTTTGAACACACATCTCAGCCGCAGTGTGCTGGGCTGCAGAACATGTACGTATTTCAGAGTTGTTCAACTCCTGGCCTCGAAGACATGGGGCCTCATTACACGGTAGGCGGTAGGGGTTTACCGGTACCGGTAAGGGCACCGGTACCGGTAAACCCCTACCGGCTTACTATGAGTTCCCTTTGCAGGACCCGACTTTAACGGCTGGTTTTACCAGCCGTTAAAGTAGGGTGCCGCAAAGGGACCACGGAGCTAATTACGGTACCGCAATTTGTGGTACCGTAATTAGCACCTTCCCCATTCCCTTTATGCCCTATGGGGGCAAAAATGGGAATGGGGAAGAGCCTTGGTGAATGGGGAATTACCGCCATCCATGAAGGCGGACACAGTAAAATACCGGCGGCAACCATGGCGCTAATAGCGCCATGGTTACCGCCTACCGTGTAATGAGGCCCATGATCTATGTTGGAGTTGGATACCCCTCATTAATATTCATGAGATAAATTTGCATACAATGATTCTAAATGTAATTTTCACCATGAATATTAATGAGGGAACTCATGAAAACCCATGAGTTTTCCGGCACTAGAGGCCTGGAGTTGGGCAGCCCTGGATGGTCTAATTTTTGGCCCATTCTTCAATGA
Organism: Ambystoma mexicanum; assembly: GCF_040938575.1. NCBI lineage: Eukaryota > Metazoa > Chordata > Amphibia > Caudata > Ambystomatidae > Ambystoma > Ambystoma mexicanum. The sequence goes on from NC_090941.1 coordinate 84,071,454, forward strand.
GCCTCTTTCACATCAGGCGGAATAGACTTTAGAACATAACATCCCACGTGGTCTGAATACATGTTCTATGGTCCTGATTCGCAAAGGGACACAATGGAGCCAATTGGGAAATGCGAGTGAGCCTCTCAGATATGCATCTGCTTTTTTTTTTATACCTTATTCTCCAAGCTGAACTGGAACAATCTTGAGATGCTTGCTTGGAGCATCTTTGAGATGCTCAGGTGCAAGTGTGATTCACACAGATTTGCTCAAGTTCATCTCAGAAATGTCCCCGGCATCGTAAGCATTTACCATTGATGAATCTCCCGGAACATGGATTGTTAATCTGAGACATAAAGGACATGGTTCACAATTGGGCCTCTCCAAAAAAAGCACATCATTTTCCCGTTCCTCAGATGCCATATTGTGCCAAATGTGGAGGCCACTAATACACAAATGTAACCTGCCAGGTGGAAGGGAAAATGCATTAATACATTAGTGTTGGCTTGGTTTGTACAATCATTATATCTTGCAACACTCCTGTGGTCCTTTTAGCGCAATTTAGTATGATGGGCATTTCAGACTTGCTGCTCTTGGTTGCAAATCTGCAGGCAAACACATGTGACCACTCACACAGGGTGAGTGATGTATGTGAGGCAGCAGTGTTATGAGCAGAAAATGCAGAGAAGGGTCAGAAATGAGCTTTCTGTGCATTCTCCTGCGCAGGAACCAACCAGACACGCAAAGATGAGGGTATTTCCTTGCTTTTTTGTACACATATAATTTGTGAATATGGGATGAGAACACACAAGTAAAATCACCAGTTAAACATGCCTGCATTTTGGTTAAAATTGACATTTGAGTGTGCACAATAGTGACACGTTAAGCGAAATTACCATTACTGAACCGTCCCGAAATGTTATTCACGCAAGTGACGGGTGGAATTGCATCCCTCCTTCACGTGCGTGGAAAAAAGCCTATGTGAATCAGCTCTAAAGATTACAGTGACGATAAACACACATACAGCTTCTGTCTTTGCCTTTAATCCTGGGTGCCTCCAGAGTCAATAGAGGGCATAGCCGATCTTTATGGTGGGAAGACTTTAATTGGTAATGTGTATTTTCTCTTGCACATTATATTGCTAGGAGCATAATTGAACAAGCCTGCAAATAGAAAGCCAGAAATGTAAGCATAGTTAATCGTGAAAGCTAAAGAATGTGCTGAGAACTAGAAGAGTGGAGGAGTGGAAGAAGAGGAATGCATCAATAAGTACTCACTTTCAGATGGGTTCAATTTGAGAGTCTAATGGCACCATGTCTTCTTAGCATATACTGGCAAAACATGACTCCTTTCAAATAGGTTGGGTGTTGTCAGTGTACTGATGGATGGCGGTGCCCTCCCCTTGACCTGATCACCTGGTTTGGGGTCTAAACCCAGCAAACAAAAGACTGACTTTGTGGAGTTTTGCAGAAGGCAGTCGCGAAGGCTTCCCCTATGCAAGGTCGGTCTTTTACCTCCCCGCTCCTTCCCCCAGTTAATTTTGGGGAGGTCCTCCCCGATGCCTCCCCACACTGTGCGGCACTACAGCCACACTCTCCCCACCTCCCCGCCCACATTTTCTCAACCACCTCCCACAAACTCTGTCAGCTTCCCTCCAGGCCTCGCCCACTTAAGACACATGTAGAGGACACAGACTTCAGTATCCCCAATACCCAATGACCCGCTGGAACACAAGCAGTTAGCCCCACTAGAGACCACCTACTTATTTCCTGGATCCTGGAGGGTATTTCCACAAATGTTCAATTAATGGTTTTGTTTGGATTTCTCAAAGACAGGCTTTGTTGCAGTCACATTGGTATGGATTTGGGGCTTCTCTTCTGTTTTATTTCCCCAAGAAATGTGCTTTCTTTCAAACTTTGTTCTCACATAGTAATAGGCTGTGTTGTTGGTTTTTAGGAGGAGTAGCCATTGCCCACACCAGGTATTGGTGCAACAGTGCAACACTATAACTTAGAAACTAAGTTTTTGTAACCACAGCATTGAACCAAGTACATTTTTGCAAATATTTTTGAAAGCAGCGCTATCCAAGTCTCCAAAAATCGAGGACGCCCCCTAGCATTGTTCTCAAAGTCCTTATTAATATTTAATTTTATTGTCATTTTCTACAATGCTTTATTGTCACCCACATTGCTTCAAAGCTCAGTGAGCTGGGGGATAAGGGAGGAAGGGAGAAGGTGAAAAGAATGGGTTAGTGCAGCATACATAAAACAGATCTAGTGAATTCCTAACATTCAATTATATTGATTAGGACACATTATGGACCTCATTATACGTTTGGTGATATCCTGCCGGTAAATCCACCAGGATATCAGAAAACGGTATTACCGATACTGGCACTCGGTCCGGGCAGTAGTTCAGCTGGATTATGAGTGCCGGTTTCGTATGTAAATCGCCATCCCATGGAGTCTCATTGGATTGCATGGGGGATTTTGCCTGTATTATCGGCAGCAGTAATACTGGTCATTTTTGCTGGTAGGGTGCCTGACTTACCTCCAGCTCGTGGCTGGAGGTAAGTCAAGCACATCACTGGCAAACTTTTAGTTGGCTGGTGCGGAAATGTCCAGTATACAGTAATACCAGCACTCTAACATTGGCCAATTTATAATGAGGCCTTTCTTCAAAATGGTTGGTAATGGGAAGGTTGGGGTCATCAGCTTTGAGGGCAAGTAGGTTTCATGATCTGGGGGAGATGTCACTCTTGCAAACATTGCCTCTGACAGAATAGGTGATAAGCTGGCAGTGGGATTTGGTTGCCATGTACTCTTATCGTGTAGTTTCAGAGTAAACATTCTGGCGAAGGCAGGCTTTCAGGTTCTTCTTGAAATTGTCACAGTTTCTGTTTGTGCAGAGGTCTTTGATGATTTTGATCCTGAGATTTGAATCTTGCTTTTATGGTAAAAGTGCATCCTCATTTCCTAGCTTTTTTTATTTAGCTAGATGAGCTTGTTTCCTCCTGTTAGCCCCATAATTCTTCTTGCCAGTCAAGTAGAGTGAAAGGTATTTTGTGCCTATGGGAAAATATGACAGTGCACAATGCCAATTAATTGATCATAATAACTGATTTAGCTGGGATCCATCTCAGTGCTTTCAAACCAGGGGATCTGCTGTGGAAGAGTTATGTGTATTTCCCCCAGAAAGGCTAACTCTGCTGCAGCCGGCAAGACTGTAGCCTTTGGGGTTGCCTCTCATTGTTCCTTTTGTGAGGGCAGGTAACACCATCACCAGCATGACAAATACTCCACAGGATGCTGGCCTGGGAACAGAAATGAAATGTCACACTCAGTCACAAGAGGCTAGATCTCACACTAGGTGCTGCATATCTAAATATCTTTGAGTCTATTGAGAAGAGTAGGGGGTGGAGTTAGGGTAGACAGAGGGAGCTCTTTACATCTGGAAGAAGGCTGTACCACCTTGTTTCTCTCTGCCTCTATCTTTCCTTCCTGTCCACTTCACTTCCCGTAGCACAAAGCACTTTAGGTGTGATGTCAGGAGGCAATGTCTATTTGTTCTTAGAACAGGGATTGGACCCCAACTGCAGGCTAGCTTCAGGCCAATCACCTGGAGACATTTTCCTTTAAATAAAGGGGTATACCACCACTTCTTTGAATTATCTCTGGACTTAAAACCTTCAAGAATATTTTAATGGACCCTGTTGGGAGAGCAGTCCTTTCCAAAGTCCTCCATTTGTGAGATGAAGGCAGGTATTCCAAGGCAGAGGCACGTTCTGTCCGCTAACCATCTCCAGGCACCAAATGGGGTGAACCTCTTGTTGAAAAAGACCTGCATCTCTGCCAGCCACACTGCTGCCCAGGACCTCACTGTGTTGAAGGATCCTTGGAAGGTGTGTGCCAACCTCCCCCTTTTTTTGGAACCCTGAGAAAAGGACTTACGTTGTCCCTTAGACCCTGATGTGGGACTCGCAAGACATTCAGGATTCCTGCCATTTTGTTATTGAACCACTGCGTGCTATGATTCAAGCATATTCGCCCTTGTTCACACTACCGGACCTGTCTTTGGCACACATCACCTTCTGAACCACAGACTGCCCGTTCAAACCAGTTTGCTTCCGCACCACACCAGGTAAGTGCTTCATTGCTTCGGCTCCAACCTAAAAGTTCCATTGTATCTGCATTGCTCGAACCGCCATTCACATCGCCAGCCTCTTCATCACTGATCGAGTCGAAGACCCAATTGTCGCGAGTGTTCTTCCCGAACCACAACCTTTGAGCCGCATCAAACTGCCTTTCCTGCGCATCCTGTCATCAGCCCGTCTGTCATTGATCTGAACCTGGTGACTTCCACGATCCACACTGCTCGAGCCACTTCAAACCGAAGCCTTCTTCGAGTTTGACCCCACTTTGACACCTGCCCACTGATGGCTGACCACCTCTGCTGCATCTCGTAATTACTTGAACTACAAACAGCACTGAGAAGCCTTATTCTCGATTGTTTAATTGCCAGGACACTGCAAAAGGTATTGCTTCCTGATAACTGCCCAACCTGGTCCTTTTTGGGCCCTAGAAATGGGCTACTTCACATTAATCCTTTTTTGAAGCTGAAGAACATATCCTTTGAACATTATGGTTTTTATTGCCTTTTCTCCCACTGTCTCATTAGGCAGAGCTCTTTCCATAGTAGTGGGTTTTTGTAGTGTTTTCTGGTTAGATGTTATTGCACATGGTGTGTTTAATTAAAGTATACATTTTCATAGAACCCTGATTCAACATTCCTTTATTTTGGACTGTTATACTTTACTGTTGTGAGCTGCTACTGAACCACATTCACAACCCTCATGTGAGTACAGCCTTCCCTCGGCCCACATTACCACAAAAGGCAAAGGAGACACATCTCATAAGTGTACCTGTTTTACTGTTATGATTGTGTTGAATATTGGTTTGTAGAAGTGTGAGAGCTGAGTATGCGCTTTTGCCTCTATTCATCCTCATACTCTCACAGGGCAAAAGTCAATTAGTCAAACAAGTTTAGATAGTACTAATGATCCAATGACATTGAATCTGTGCCATGTGTAAGTAAGGTGCTATTTTCCATAGCATGTTGAAAGTGTGATATTGGTTCAGGGTCTGAACACCATGAAATAAAGACTGACTTTGTGGAAGACAACCCATGAAGGCCACCACTCGAATGGTCAGCATGTTGATTCAGCCTACTTTTTTCCAGTCCATGCAGCCCCACCACTCCGCTCCTTGGTTTTGCGATGCAGTTTGCTGTTGATCATTCAGTCCTAAATTTGCTAATGTCAATATTGCTGGCTGGACTCTTGTCAAGTTAAAGGTGATTTTGGGTACTGTCAGCCTATTATTGTAATTTATGTAAACAAGATTGTTTTAGCCGGTGCAGAGAACTACGGCAGAGGGTTGAAGTTTGAGGAACTCCCCTTTTGAGCGGGTATGAGGTTTAGAGATATAAAATCTGAGAGCCTTCATTCAGCTGCTCTCCAATGAAAAAAATATCTAGCCATTTAAAGACCAGCCTTCTATTCCCAATGTGATCTGTCATCTTCTAAGGATGAAGGTTTGAGGGCCATATCATAAGATGCAGATAAGTGATACAGAGGCGTTTGTGTCCAGAGCTTTTAGTATCTGCACTCTCACATGCAGAAGGACTGTTTAAGTGCTTTTGTGGTGTCTGAACACTGATTGGCGATTGTGCTACAGTTTATTTTTTCCACTTAGTTCATAAAGGTGAGATTTAGGGACATTTACTATGACCTTAACCATGAAATGGAAGTTGGAGATTGGGCCACAGTTATTTGGGTCATCTGCAGTTATTTTCTTTCTTAGTGCGGGTGCGATGGTGGCTTCTTTGAGACTAGCCAGTATCCTGCCTGATGCGAAATAGTCATTGCAAATATTAGAGATTAAGATGGCTAGGGGTGAAAATGGACTCCTTCAAGAGAGACGTTGGGAATGTGCGGCATTTTGCCTAGACACTTACAAGGTGTTTACTATTTCTACAATGTAATTGAGGGTTTTCTGATCCTGGTGGATACTTGCAGGAGGATAACTGACTGGGATAGTGACTGTATATGAGTCTGAATAGATAGGATTTTTCCTTGCAAAGTGCAGCTAGTTTGGCAGCAAGATTTTGCATGTATGTACGGTTGGAGAACATTTGGTGGGAGGAGCCCGGCGGCTTTTAAGTTTTGGAGGCTTTGAAAATGGCATAGCAATAGCCTCTGCATTTTGAATGCAAAATATTCTTTGTGAGATTGGGATTTCCCCCATGTGTGTACAGGATTGATCTCTTTTGATTTTATTGTATTCATCTTATCATCAAAGTATTGGCACTTGGGTAGGTTTTTTTGTGTTTACGAGACAAGGGCTATGAGTATCTCTACTGTGCTAGTGATTTGTTGCATGAATGTCTTGAGAATTGTGGTATACCTGCCCTTTTGTTGGCTGTCCAAACTTTGTTTATTGGAGGTATTTTATCACCCTTCATCTTTTTCGCGAATTTAATCAGGATATCTCTGTTTGTCTGTGCCCTTGTTGCAGGTAAGGTTAGATTAATCTGCTGGTCCCACATATTCAGTATTTATTGGTAATCTAACCATAATACTGGAGTTTACGATAGGCTAGGAAAGGGTGTTTTGAGGGTGAAGGTAATGCCTTGTGTATTGCCATCTATACAAGTAGGGTTGACTATTGATGCATCGAAGCTGAGATCGTCCATGTTGGTGAGGACATTCTGGGCTTTTTTATTATTTAAGAATAGCCACAAACCTTGTACATTTCGTTAGATCTACCTACTTCATATAAAATGTAGATACAACATAAACCTTAACACAGGCCACCATTTTTCTGCGTCGTAAAGGTGCACGAAAAAACCAAGGACAAAGCTGGTGAACCAATATATTATTTCATTCTAAGTCAACTATAAAATAAGGCAGTGTGATATACAACCTCCTCTTTTTTCCCATCTATGCTGAAAAGGGGCATACTTGATTTTTCTTCAGCAAAAAAAAGTAATTGGGATTTTCTTTATGATCAGTCTTTCCTCATAGGCTGTCCCGCTTTTGGTTACTCTTTCTTTGAAATACTCGTTGAACTTTCAATGTGGTATGCTGTGTCTCACATCCTCTTACCTGTCTTTATCTTACAAATGGCCCAGTGCAACACTGAGCTCTAGAAGATGTTGCACTGTTGGCATTGCAGTTGATCTTTGTGGGAAACGTTTCATTGGGCCTCACCCAAAATATCCTGACTGTCTTTTAAGGCATCATCATTAACACCTCGGTATTTGGGATTCTTCTCTTTGGCGTCCTCTGTATTTTCATTGTCTGCATTTTCTTTAGTGGTGTAGCAAACTCTATAAGTTTCCCCGCGGGCGGTGTGTCCCTCCTCACATTCCGTTTGCAGTTAAAGCACTACACAATAGCTAAATCGAAAAACAGTTGTTGCTTCCGAAAACATTGTCTGGTTATGAGTGAGAGTTATGTTGTGTTAATATGCCTTTATGCTACAGTAAATCACCTGGGAAGTTCGTCTAGAGCCCGTAGGCCTGTCAATGGAGGAGTGTACCGCGCCGCCATGTGTACTTAAGACTGTCATGAATTACAATTTACATGAATTAGTGATGATTCACACAAGATAATCTTGAAATATGCAAGTGTAACGTTTATGTGTGCAAAAAAATACATGTAAGTATGCATGATTAAATCACGCACACATAATGTGCTACCACATAAGCTTTATTTTCTTGATATGGTTCAAATGTTTTAAGATGAAATATGTATTGTTGTCGATTCTTTTCTTTTGGAATTCTTCTGTTTGTAAAATGTTTTATATGTAAAGAATAGTGTAAAAAGTCTTATATTCTGGCTAATGCACAATAAATAAAAAATAAAAAATAAAAAAATAAAAAATAAGCTTTGTCTACTACCGGGGAGGAGGAATGCAAAGGATGGTTAAACCCACATCTTAAATCATCTTTGCACTAAACCCTAACATGCGCTCGTTTTGGGGTTTAAGGGCTGCAGTAAGTTTGCAAAATGGCTGCATTTTTCAATATGTTTGTAGAAACCACAACACTTATATTAAACACGTTTTAGGAACGAGAAAAGTGAAACGCAATGATGATAACAATTTTTGTTTTGTTTTAGCATATCCCTGGGTTCTGGCTATATTGTGTACTGCATGCACTGTTAGGATTTTGTATTCAAATATTCTGTGCATTCCTGTTTTTCATATTCCTGCTTTTGAATGCAGGCCAAGTGTACTCATACGGTGCCCGGAGCGTGGCTCTTTGAGATTAAAATATCTTGTACTTTTTAAGGCATGAAATACAATTCACGTCATGAGATAAGAAGGCCAGTGTGATGCACAGCGAAAGGAAAAGTGATTGGACAACAGACACCTTCCAGTGAGTTGAATCTGGGGTGTCATTTTCTGATAAAGGACCAAAATGGAGGTGTGCGGTGTGTGAATGGCAAATATGTATTTTCGATGGCAGACCGGTACAGGAACGGTGCTCTCTGAATGCAGATGGGTGCAGCCGGAAGAGCTGCACAGACCATTCTGACTCATTCTGTCCTAGGAGCTTTATTTCTTTTGCCACTAAGAATGAGAAAATAAAACTCGGACGAGATTAGCAATTTGCGAGCAAAACAGAAGCATATTTTCACGCGAGTTTATTCAGTCCTTTGATAATTTAGCAGGCCTTATTCCGTTGGCGTCTCTTCATGTAAATATTGTGCTGCTCCTTAGCATGCTAAGGAGAGCTGACATCCCCTGTTCTGCTATTCGTGCATCTGTTTCGCTCTTTAGAACCTTTGCATATTTCTGCCTGGTTACAGCTGCCATGCGCTGATGCATAATTCATCAGCGTGCTGTTTGCACTGTGGCAGCATGTTGTTATTCAGGAACCCCACGAACTGTAAGCGAGCATCTGAGGAAACCCAGTCAGACTACACAAATTATTTCCCGAAGCAAAAGCTAACAGCGAGACGCACAGTCAGAAGTAGCCAACATGAGTGCAGTCTGTCTCACAGCGTCGACTCTCTGAAATACACAGCCTTGCTGTAAGGCGTGCCGTGTTGGACGAGTGTGGAATAATTAGAGATGACTTCTTGAAATGTGCACTAATTAAAATGTAAGGCTATCCCTTTAACCGCTGAGCTGTTTACAGATATAATAAAATTTGCATCTCCAAGTTCACACCTCTGCATTGTACACTCCACATCCCTTTGCTGCTTTATTGCGCTGTCCAAGGTTTATTTGATGTTCAGGCTCTTTAACTCAGCTGTTTAATAATTTTGTTTACTGGGCATGATCTTTTTTTTTCTTCTGCTTTGCTGCATCTCTTTCTTGCTGCTGCACTGAGACCTTCGGGCATGTAGCGCCCTACCAAAAACGATAAATAAATAAATAAATAGGCACATTCTAATGATTTCTGTTGTTTTACTTTTTCTGATTTTAAAGGGCATTCTACTGGTTAGAAGTGACCACTACTAAACTAGCAGTGATCCCAATCATTAAGTTGAACAGACACATCCCGACAGGTATAGCGCCTTCTCCTCGATTGGTAGTGTGGGTCGAGGTCAAGCTATGTTCTTCTGGAGCGGTATCATCTGATAGAAGTTGCAACCCAAACAACTTGTGTGCAGTAGATTCAAAAATAAAGGACTGTCGAATCCTGGTTCAATGAAAATATAGACTTTAAATCAAATAGTGAAATATAATCAATCAATTAGGCAATGAGATTGGGCAACAATGTCAATCTTCAAAGTCATATTTTTAAAGAAAAAGGTAGAGAAAGGTCCTACACGTCACTTTGGATTCAAAAGTAGTGCAGGGGGACAGGGACTCTTCACAATACCTGTATTCTTGTATCTGGATACTCAACAGTGTTTGCTTGCCTTCTTGCTGCTTTGGCTGCTGTCAAACCGATGTCGAGATGCTTGAGTTGATGCGATTCCACTGGCAGTTGGCATTGAGTCAGTTTGAAGATGCAGGGCTCCTGATGGATTGCGTCTGCATCGAGACGGTGGGACGATGGCTCCCAATAGGTTCGGGGCAGGGGTTGAGCCGGCGGTGAGACCTTGGCTCCCTGGGTCGTGTTGGCATTTGAGACGTTGTATTCAATGGCTTCCAGCTGTCGTGATGAAGATGTTAGGTCTGCAATTGAGTTGCTTAGAATATCCACAGCAATGGCTTGAGCTGGTGTCTGGATGGCTCGAAGTGCTCCAAGAAGTTTGAAGTTTCCAGAGCATGCCAAAGGCAACACAGCAAGTCCTCTGTAGGCTCGAACAAGGTAAGCACAGTTGATCCCCCTCAAAGATGTCTCATGGTAGTGAAACAGTATTCCAGCTGCTTCATGATATCTGAGTGGCTGGGAGTCCCAATCCAGGGTCTCCAGGACATGGAAAATCCATTTGTTTTCCACTCCCCCTTCAGGGTGTCTGGCTGCCACCTACAGGGGATCCTGGTTCCAGTGCAGCTAGCAGAGAGGCAGTCCATAGCCCACAGCATTTCATCCCTCGGTATGGTTAGGGGACAGATCTCTACTTAACCTTGAATGCCTTCGTCCTTCACATCTATGGCAGAGTACTTTAGAATCAACTTCACTTCCAAAAGAGGCTCAAAGTGCATCCTCCTTCTTCTTTTGATGGTCAAAAGATGAATCAAAGAATGAGGTGGTATCCGCTAATTGTTAAGGCAAAATGTTACAGGGGATTGGTCTAAAGGAAACCTTATTTAAAGCATCTTGTCCAGGCTTTTGTAACAAGTGCTCTTTGCCTTATGACATCATATCATTCCGAGTGATTGTCTACAGGAAATAGAAGGGGGCAGAAAGAGGTAGAAAACCCTAACAGAATTTAAGATGTGGAACCCTCTCTTCAGCCCACCTTTCCTTCTTGGCTATTCTAACCCCGCCCCCTTAACCCTTACCTGTCTCTGCAACATCTGTGATCTCATCATTGTGGTCATAGACTGCGCAACAGGGAGCGTGAAGTTCAGTTAAGGTGGCTTCAGCTGAGTTTCAGGCTTTTTTTGCATTAAGTTCTCACCTTAAAGTCCATACAACTAAGGTTTGTTCCTTGAATTTCAAGGGTTTTATTACAATGTATTGCTCAACTTAACGTCACTGCAACTAAAGTGTTTTCCTTGAATTTCAAGGGTTTTGTTATTCCATAGATATGTAACATTAATGATACAGACAATTCAGCTAATCAAAACACGGTTTTATGTCTAGAAAGTAAAGTTAAAAGCAATTGGAAAACCACATTCTCCCCAAATAAACCTGTTGTTACAAAATATGAGTTTGCATATGTACTTAACATTTTAAAGTATTTACATGTTTATGTACTGTTCATGAATAGTTATTAAAGTGTAACATTAACTGACAATGGGCCTCATTGCACGGTAGGCGGTAACCCTGCCGATATTAGCGCCATGGTTGCCGCCAGTATTTTAACGTGTCCGCCTTGGTGGATGGCAGAATTACCGCCCTACTCCAAGGTGAGCGGGGGCGGTAATTCCCCATTCACCAAGGCACTTCCCCATTCCCATTTTCGCCCCCATAGGGCATAATGGGAATGGGGAAGGCGCTAATTACGGTACCGCAAATTACGGTACCGTAATTAGCACCAAGGTCCCTTTGCGGCACCCTACTTTAACGGCTGGTAAAACCAGCCGTTAAGGTCGGGTACCGCAAAGGGAACTTGTAGTAAGGCGGTAAGGGTTCACCGGTACCGGTGCCCTTACCGGTACCGGTAAACTCTTACCGCCTACCGTGTAATGAGGCCCAATATATTTTTAAGTAAATATTTACAAGACTACTGCCCATATATATATGTAGATATAAAACAAGGTTTTATAGCCGTGTCTACTAAGGATACATGCACGGCCACACACAGAAATGACTGGGGCAGGGAGTTACCCCTGTGTGCGAAATGAGCCAATAGAACATCCACATCCTTCAAAACGGCTACGCGTCTTCTTGCCTAATATGCCAGCCAATGGTATCACATGCTGCGGTTCCGTGCCTACACATTATACGCGCCAACAAATGATCCAATCACACATTGTAAAGTATTGACGCAAGTACGCCCATGCCGTTTGATGTAACCCACACTTGTGAAATAAACCAATGGAATGTCGAACTGCTGTAAGGCGGCTACGCCTCTTCTCACAAAATGCATCAGCCAATCATAACACGTGCTGCAGTTCTGCGCCTACATGTGACTTTTATATGTGTCAATGAACCAACCAATCACATGTTGTGCTTTATTGAGGTGCCTACGCCCACGCCGTTTTACGACATCCATGCATAACAGCGTGTTCAATCAGGTGGTGTAGCAGTTTGTAGCCACGAATAATCACCACACCGACAAAAAAATAACTTTACATTAATCATTGCTTTATGTACTTGCTACTGAGAGGGTTTCTGATTAACTGCAAGAATTTTTGGCACTTTACCCCGTAAACTTTACATCCTTTTCACCCAGCTTTCCCAAATCCAATGTTCCTTTGTCTTGTGATTTGTTTAGTTTGTCTATTTTTAGTTTTAGTTTTTAGTTTTCTTTTTTTTAAAACTTTTTCATTTCTTGCAGCATTGTCTTTTTCGTGTTGTCATTTTTATTCTTTTATATTTTCCTCCCCAGTAGGACATTCCAACATGTTCGACCATGACTGTAGGGGTGGTGAGGATGAGGTAATCATTTGGGTCGACAATCCTTCCCCACCAAGGAAGAAGCACACAGGAATGAAAAAACTGCATACAGTTGGCGCTTCGTTAAAGTAAAGGAACATCACTTCAGGAAAGAGGCAGAGGAAGTACTGTACACCTTCTGCAATAAGACTTGCCGTGGGACTTCTGATATCCCGTCACAAAAATCTACGAACATCGATAATGATCAATCATCTGGTGAGAGTCCACTGGGACGATGTCGATTATGAATATCGTAAAGCTCATGAATATCACAAAAGAAAAATGCATGGGTCCTGTTCCTTGCATAGACGAAGATCAGCACCACCTGCAGAACCTCCATCCACCAGTACATCAACAATGCCAAGTGGAAATGAAACTCTACATCAGCAGTGGTATCCACTATACTGACTACTCTGTTACCGACACCAGACCTTTCCAGGAAGCTACACATAGGTAGTCAGGGGAGATGCTACAATTGAGCAATGTCTGAAGTTAATCCCTGAACATCAGATTACCCGTCATATGCTTAGTATTTTTTTAAGTGGCAATTTGTTCCCCCTTTTTTCATAAAAAAAAATAAAAAATAAAAAAATTAAAATATATATGTTGTATTCTATTGTAATTACCTTTGTTATATGTTTCATCCTTATGCATTTTCCTCCCCTATTCCACCCCCCTCTTTCCATCCCCCAAAATGGCTCTTTTAAGGGCCACCTTTTATGTTACAAAAATAGATCAAATTTAACACAGACTGCAAAAATATATTGCAATATCTATTTTAATTTATTTTATGCAGTTTCAGTACTCAAAATTTCCAATTGTTGGTTGTAGCCGCTCTTAAGAGGTGTTTAGCCATGAATAAAAGCACTCCAGTCATTGCTCACCTTAGCCGTGCAAAACAAATCCTGCTATTCATTGGATAATATCATAACCGAGGCTAGAAATATCATTATGAAAAAAAATAAACATTCTTTGTATGTGCATACATACATTACACATATATATTTATTCAAAGTCTTACCAAATACCTTTATACATGCTTGCCTCTTTCTTCCATATTTGAACTCTGAACAAAATAAATGTTTTACTTAATATTAAAGGGAAAAGGCCATTTATACTATGTAGTATCACCAACAGAGTGGTCCTATGGTGTTCATCATAATAAAATAAATACAAAACTATTAATGTTTTTTTCTCATAATTATACTAAAAAAATACTGATTGTATTCCAAGTACACAACCACTGCCAAGTTGTGTTCTTTAATCATGCTATAGAGCAAAAAAAAACTCCCATTGGAGAAAAAAACCCTCTTATGTTATTTTAAAAATGTTACGTTTAAGTCATTACGAACTAGTTTTTGCATCAGCAAATTCGAAAAAGAATTGCCTACAACATCCATAGATCGTACACCAATAAATGCATTTCAATACAAAGTACAGATGTTGCAATGCTGTACACAGATTACTTTAAGCTATATGATGACTAATTTACAGATTACTTTATGCAACCTTCACCAGGAAACCAAGACATACAACATAACTATGTCTTCAGTTTTACAAAGAAATAAATGAAGACATGCCAACACTAAAATTATTTTGACTATTGATCTTTTTAAACTATAGTCATACCTATATTATAAATAATAGGTAGACAGTAAAAAATGTTGTGAATATACATATTAAGACTAAGCAAAAACTACACTAATAACGTAACAAATGTAATTTCCATACTTCTTATAAAATCTGTGTGCGTCCTTTGTTTGCCCATCTACACACACGAGAAGTTCATAAGGACATTTCATATTATATACATCATATTTTATTAAACTTAAAACTACAAATGATTTTATAAACCTCTGTTAGCACTGATTTGTTTCAGTTTTTATTATTTGTTAATTACAAGTTAACAGTCTGCATGATATAACAATATTCATCATCGTAAATTGTGTGCAATGTAAGTTTACATGTCAAACCTTGTCCATGCATCCCAACTCCCCCCTCCCTATCCCACTGAGAAACAACCAACATGTGCACAGCTCTCTTTTGCCACCGGCAATCACCTAGACATTTCAGCTAGTATGTAGGTCATGTCGACATTATATTATGGGTGACAAGTCCTTTTTTCCCTGTGGATCGAAACAACTACTGTGCCCACTGTTGTTGTGCATACCCCCTGTACCAACAATCTCCAAAATTCAATATCTATTCTCTCTTCCCCCTGTCCCCGGTGAGCTGCTTCTTGCCAGACGGACGTTTCCGCCATCGTCCATTTTTGCAGGTCTCTCTACCATTGTTCTACGACAGGAACTTTTTGAGATTTTCATCTCATCACTATTCTGCGTTTTGCTAACACATAAGCTAGGTCTTTCAATTTCCAGATGTGTCATGCCTCTTTTGACTGTGTGAGCACACCCAGTAGGCAAGCAGAGGGGGATTGAACATTCAAAGACACAGCTGTGCTAAATAGTTTTTGTGCTATTGCTTCCCAATACTGCTGTATCTTTGGGCAAGTCCAGAACATGTGTAATCTGTCAGCGTTTACTAGTCTGCATTTGGGGCAGCCTTGTATATCTGAGTTATTAAACCTTGAAATTTTCCGGGGTGTCAAACACGCCCTTTGAGTGACATATAAATGGATGAGTTGCGCTTTTCCATTTTTGGATAGCTGTTTGTGATATGAAATCACATTGGTTGCACCAAGCACCATCTGTAAAAGTTTCCCCCAAATCTCTTTCCCACATTTCATGTATATTTTGCATGTTGCCAGCCTGTTGGGAGAGAAACAGTTCATATAATCAATACAAGGTATGCCCCACCTCTGAGACATCATGCAACATTTCAAACTCTTCATTTGAGTCCATCTGATATCCCAGTGCTGGCCATTTATGTCTAAGTTTCCCAACCAGTATATTGTGCATTATGTATTAAGCTTTTTGCATCCCAGTTTATTCTGTCAGAGTCTAAAAGTCCATTAATGCACCCTCATGGAACAGATCACTAACAGTCACAACACAGATGGGCTCCCAGTGCTTAGGTATGGTTAATCGTCACTGCTGAATATGTGTGGGGTTAAATATAGCCCCAAATGTCGGAAATAAAAAGACCAGCCCAGGTCAGTATTTGAGAGTGAAGCTGACATGTGCTACCCACTGGAAAATGCAGGTCAGTCCCAAAACACTTCTGTTTCTGACTTAAGGCCTAGGACATGAACAGAAATGGGCCGCTTTCGACTTTACCAGAATTAACAGGCGCTCAAGTGCTGGATGTGCCCAAAGCATGGCAAAAGACATATTTGGCTGAAAATGCAGTTTTCCTAAATACATGGAAAGCTAGACTTTGTATTTAAAGAGACAGATAGCAGTGTGTACAGTATTTTCAATGCAGCACAATACCGTGACCCAGAAATCTAAAGTGGAGCCAAGCACTGTGCATTTGTCATGAACAAAAACATGTACTTTTCAACATTAAAATGACATAATTTAAAAGGAGAGGCCTACTTGTGGTAGAAGTGGACAATGGTGCTCTCTGTTAACTGGCCTATTTGGTGAAATTCTGAATGTACCTCGGGGTTAATATTGTGGAAGAAAAAACTATATGTTATGAACAACAGGTTTAACTGAAATTTACTATACAAACGGATAAACACAATGCTGTGCAAAATGTCAAACGGTAAGAACCTTTGCCTGATCTAAAGCTGTACTTTGAGAAGCGTGGATCCAGAAGGTCATTTCCACTGAAATGAAACTGTGACCCATGATCTCTTGGTTTGGGCTCCCTAGAAGAAAGATGTCTGGTTGTCAATTAGTTGCTGATAACATGTCCTGCAGAAGTGACCTAGGATCAGGTCTTCCTATACAATGCCCAATAAGCCTGAAAAAGAGTCCTTTGAAGCTCTTGAGGTGAGCTAGAATCAACATGGGCCAACAGCCACATGCCCTGCAAGTGAATTTGGGAATTGAAAACTAAGGAAAAGGTGGGAGTTAGGATAGTGAGTGAGGCTTGTGATGCAGGGGTTTAATTAATAGAATAATACATTTTGCTGCATAAAGAGTGTATCGTATATGCCACAAAGCTCATTCCAAGATTTTTATTAAAGGGGACAGAAATCTCCTTTGAACCATGCTAAAATGATTTCTGTGTGATAAACAGAACAGAAGTTATTGGGAAAAATGTGATTCTGGCCTTCCCATGATTCTGAGAGATTTGAAAGTTGGTGTGAGGGTGAAGGACAAAATTAACATGTATATGATGAAGTGTCATATTTTTTACTAGTGTGGTCTATGAGGAAATCAAGAAAAACAGTAACTTCAGTCAGGGAGGGCGTGCCAAAGTAAAATGAGTGTGGTCTGATTCCCCGTAAAATATAGAACAAAAGATGCAGGAATCCTTGTCAGTTTGAAATGATGTATCTATTCCCTCCCTCAGCCTACATCATACATATCTCTTAACTCCTGGTCCTATCAGCAGGCAGGGGTTTTGGGGGGGTCATGAAGAGAACAAAGTAGCTAATCCTGACTGCAGAAATCATGACAAGGTTGCGTTGTCACTAGCCATATAAAATGACCAGTTTGCATCAGAACTGGGCTTTTTGTGAATTATTCCGGGAGAGAGCTGATGCTGGACACTTGCGCTGGACACTTGCGAGGAACAACTAGCAGAGAGGCTTCAATCATTGCATTTGAGACAGCTAGCTGACATAGAGATGCTAGCTGGGACCCAAACCAGAGAAGCAGAAGGAGTCTGGGTTCACGTGAAAATCCCTGACTGAAAGTCCTGGACCAGACCTATGCTGTCCTCAGAGGAGCCCAGCTGTTTTCCCTGACCAAAGCCTCCCATGTAAGTAGATAACCAAAAGCCATCAATTGTGAGGGAAGCCACCTGCCTTTCCTTTATCCCTTTACATTAGTGGGCAGAGGGGGAGAAAGTGAGTAGGCCCTTTGCACAATGTATTAAATCTTACTCAAACTTATTTCCACATTAGAAAACCACCACTCTGTTGACATTGCATTGTGTTGGGAGTAGCCATCCTTAAACCTTTCCATTAAAGTGTGGGTAGGGGGGAAAGAGTGTAGATCCTTAGCACATTTGGTTAAAGTAAATCAATTAATTCCCACATAGAAAATCACTGGATGAGGGTTGTTAGAATTTGAAACTAACAATAGCTCATGCCCAGTGTGTTAGAGCTGGTATAGCCCATAAAGACCTGGTTGACTGTCTATGAAATCCTTGACTTCCACATAGAATGGGGCAGTGTCCATCATTCCAAAAAGAAGTAATCCATAAAACACCGCCTTTCAAGTCAGTGTGGAGGGTGTAAAAAAAAATTCCCCATGCCTTTTAAACCAGAATGACAAAGTTTTGTATGCCATCTGCATGTGTGGTGCAAAACAACATTTTTCTTTTGTTTTCATTTGTCTCTGACCTCAAAATAGCAAGTCCTGCCTTTTATTTTCTAGTGTGTTGAAAAACGATTTTCATTAGAGTTCCTTTATTACCAACCTTGCCTTTTAAATAACAAGCCCAAAATGATTTTTCTCTTTAAATTCCTTTCCCAAAGAGCACCGTTTTAAATCAGCAGCAAAACAATCTTTGCATTGTGTCCTCACTCCCTACATCTTGCCTTTCAATCAAAGGGGTCATATTAAATTGAGGTCTGGAAGGTGGGGTTTGCTGGGATAAAAGTATTGTTTCAAAATAAGTCATTCCTGTGGACCCTGTATTAATTTGTAATTTTACAAAGGTAGCGGGCGCCCCTCTCTCGCAAGAACAGACATGATAACCTGTTCAGTGGTTATTAACCACTTGAGAGTTCGCAGCCACTGCTTTTACTCACTGTGCCTTTCACAGATGGGAAATATCCATTTGCATATCAGTCTTTGTCCTGCCCAGGGGCAGTCCAGCACCGAAATACAATGGCAACTCCAATCTGAACGAGAGTACCACCAGCAACCCCATACACGTGTTTCACCCTTGTTGGGGATCATCAGTGAGGTGAAGCTGATGCCTCTCTAAGCACAGTGAGAGGGAGACCACGTCTGGTTGCCCCCAGGAGACCTAGGGTTACCAATCCCAGGTTCCTTAAAAAATAATTTTACAAAGGTAGCGGGCGCCCCTCTCTCGCAAGAACAGACATGATAACCTGTTCAGTGGTTATTAACCACTTGAGAGTTCGCAGCCACTGCTTTTACTCACTGTGCCTTTCACAGATGGGAAATATCCATTTGCATATCAGTCTTTGTCCTGCCCAGGGGCAGTCCAGCACCGAAATACAATGGCAACTCCAATCTGAACGAGAGTACCACCAGCAACCCCATACACGTGTTTCACCCTTGTTGGGGATCATCAGTGAGGTGAAGCTGATGCCTCTCTAAGCACAGTGAGAGGGAGACCACGTCTGGTTGCCCCCAGGAGACCTAGGGTTACCAATCCCAGGTTCCTTAAAAAATAATTTTACAAAGGTAGCGGGCGCCCCTCTCTCGCAAGAACAGACATGATAACCTGTTCAGTGGTTATTAACCACTTGAGAGTTCGCAGCCACTGCTTTTACTCACTGTGCCTTTCACAGATGGGAAATATCCATTTGCATATCAGTCTTTGTCCTGCCCAGGGGCAGTCCAGCACCGAAATACAATGGCAACTCCAATCTGAACGAGAGTACCACCAGCAACCCCATACACGTGTTTCACCCTTGTTGGGGATCATCAGTGAGGTGAAGCTGATGCCTCTCTAAGCACAGTGAGAGGGAGACCACGTCTGGTTGCCCCCAGGAGACCTAGGGTTACCAATCCCAGGTTCCTTAAAAAATAATTTTACAAAGGTAGCGGGCGCCCCTCTCTCGCAAGAACAGACATGATAACCTGTTCAGTGGTTATTAACCACTTGAGAGTTCGCAGCCACTGCTTTTACTCACTGTGCCTTTCACAGATGGGAAATATCCATTTGCATATCAGTCTTTGTCCTGCCCAGGGGCAGTCCAGCACCGAAATACAATGGCAACTCCAATCTGAACGAGAGTACCACCAGCAACCCCATACACGTGTTTCACCCTTGTTGGGGATCATCAGTGAGGTGAAGCTGATGCCTCTCTAAGCACAGTGAGAGGGAGACCACGTCTGGTTGCCCCCAGGAGACCTAGGGTTACCAATCCCAGGTTCCTTAAAAAATAATTTTACAAAGGTAGCGGGCGCCCCTCTCTCGCTGTAGGTACTCTTGTTCAGAGAGGAATTGCCATAGCATTTCGGTGCTGGACTGCCCATGTGGGCGGGACAAAGACTGATATGCAAATGGATATTTCCCATCTGTGAAAGGTACAGTGAGCAAAAAGCAGATGGCTGCGAACTCTCAATGTGGTTAACAACCACTGAACAGGTTATCATGCCTTGTTCTTCCGAGAGAGGGGCGCCTGCTACCTTTGTTGAATTCTTTGAAGGAACTTGGGGTTGGTCACCCTAGGTTACCTGGGGGCAACCAGACGTGGACTCCCTGCTCACTGTGCTTAGAGAGGCTCAGCTTCACCTCACTGATGATGCCCAACAAGGCTGAAACACGTGTATGGGGTTGCTGTAGGTACTCTTGTTCAGAGAGGAATTGCCATAGCATTTCGGTGCTGGACTGCCCATGTGGGCGGGACAAAGACTGATATGCAAATGGATATTTCCCATCTGTGAAAGGTACAGTGAGCAAAAAGCAGATGGCTGCGAACTCTCAATGTGGTTAACAACCACTGAACAGGTTATCATGCCTTGTTCTTCCGAGAGAGGGGCGCCTGCTACCTTTGTTGAATTCTTTGAAGGAACTTGGGGTTGGTCACCCTAGGTTACCTGGGGGCAACCAGACGTGGACTCCCTGCTCACTGTGCTTAGAGAGGCTCAGCTTCACCTCACTGATGATGCCCAACAAGGCTGAAACACGTGTATGGGGTTGCTGTAGGTACTCTTGTTCAGAGAGGAATTGCCATAGCATTTCGGTGCTGGACTGCCCATGTGGGCGGGACAAAGACTGATATGCAAATGGATATTTCCCATCTGTGAAAGGTACAGTGAGCAAAAAGCAGATGGCTGCGAACTCTCAATGTGGTTAACAACCACTGAACAGGTTATCATGCCTTGTTCTTCCGAGAGAGGGGCGCCTGCTACCTTTGTTGAATTCTTTGAAGGAACTTGGGGTTGGTCACCCTAGGTTACCTGGGGGCAACCAGACGTGGACTCCCTGCTCACTGTGCTTAGAGAGGCTCAGCTTCACCTCACTGATGATGCCCAACAAGGCTGAAACACGTGTATGGGGTTGCTGTAGGTACTCTTGTTCAGAGAGGAATTGCCATAGCATTTCGGTGCTGGACTGCCCATGTGGGCGGGACAAAGACTGATATGCAAATGGATATTTCCCATCTGTGAAAGGTACAGTGAGCAAAAAGCAGATGGCTGCGAACTCTCAATGTGGTTAACAACCACTGAACAGGTTATCATGCCTTGTTCTTCCGAGAGAGGGGCGCCTGCTACCTTTGTTGAATCCTGTATTAATTTGTGAATGTTTTCTGTTGGATGAATTGAAATTAAATCTGTGTAAGTTGTTATTGCATGTTTCAACTGTCTTGTTGTATGTAACTGAGTTATAATTGTTATTTTGGCTGTTGCCACAACATTGGTGGCTGATGTTAGTCTGTTTGTCAAATCTTGATTCAATAAATTAAAAAAATATATATTCTTACTACACACCAGCCTGGTTCCTAGTCCATTGGTGACACCGGGTATTTGTTGGGGTTGGGTGTGAGACGCACTGGAGGCTGCACCAAACTGAACTTGAAAAAACAGTGCTTTATTGTGCACCACCTTACTTGGGGGGGAATGGAACTCCCTGAGTTGAGTGTGACCGCATAATAAACCGCGACATATCTGCCATTAGTGATACCAATGGAATCTGTGGGGAGAAGGGTGTCATAATCATGAGTGTTTTGTAGTCTTTATGCCACAGTCGCTTACCCAAGGCCAATAGATGTGGAGTTGTAACAGTGGGGTGTCTTGAGTCGGTTTGTTAGACAACCAACCCGTGAGGAACTGCAGCTGGAAGGCCAAAAAATATAATTCAAAGTTGGCCACCCTGATTCCTCAATTTTCATATGCTCTCTGGAGTTTAGACAAAGCCAGCCTGCATCTGCTGTTTTGACATAAAAATCTCCTGCATGTCTTATCCAACCTCATGAAGAAACTCTTGGGTATGTCATGCAGGACATTCGTAAAGTAATGTAGTAGTCTGGGGAGAACCACCATTTATAGCAGCACTGCTCTACCCATTAACGTGAGGGGCAGCCTGGTCCAGAAGTCAATTGATTTTGCCACCCCATCTAATGCTCATTGTGTGTTGCGGGCATGTGAGGGCTATGATATATAACTATGCCTACGTATTTGAATGTGTTTGTGTTCCAACTTATTGCTAGTGTGGGTAATGAGTCTTCCTCCTTCCCTATCAGCCCTGCCAATGGGAATAAGCATGACTTCTTCAGACTAAACGTGATGCCAGAGAGTTTCGGGTATCTAGCAAAAACCTCCAGTATATACTGTATGCTGATCTCTGGTTGTTGTATGTATAAAAGCATGTCATCTGCATACATGGATATAAGGTGTCACGTATCATGTATCTTTATGCCTGCCTGCATGTGTTCACAGTGGAGAAATACTGCAATTGGTTTGAGGGCCCTTCTCTAGTTCCCATTGTTCTGACAACCCGTCTTCACTCTGGCTACTGGTTACTGGTTTGCTATACAGCATTTGAATCCATTTGATGTATATCGGCCCTACACTGAATCGTTTCAGTGCAGCTTGTAACCATGACCATCTGATAGAGTCAAATGCTTTGACAGCATCAAGCAAGGCTACTGTGTAGTGATTGGTACAAACGTTAGTGCAATCTATGATGTGATGTATTAGGCAGAATTATATGCAGTACCCTTTAGGAACACCACACACAATTAAGACTGTGAGTAACAGTACAAATTCACCTTCGGTGCAAGCCTGTACTACACAGTAAAGTGGTAGCGATGGCTGAGCAGCCAGGCTTATCTCATGAGTAAAGTGAGCAGTATCAATAGTTACACAAAGGACAGCAATTACTATGATTCAAACAAACACGGACTCAAGGTTTTTGAGTAAAAGAATATACATTTATTTACCCATCAGTTATAAAACATTTCACTATTATCAAGCAGTTAAAAAATCACAATCTTAATCCAAAACACCACACCCAATAGATTCTGGACAAGTTGAGCTCAAAATGAAGTGTGAGTAAAATGGCACTCCAGTAATTTAAAAGGGAGGGAAAGACAAAGTTAGACAGAAGTTGAGCAGCACCAACAAGTAAGTAAGCAGGGCAATCTAGAAAAACAGAACTACACTGAGGAAATCAAATCAAGGGGCCTGGGCCAAAGTAAATGGACCAAAGTCTTTGCAGAGGATCACTCAGTTCAGGCTAGTTTGCAGTTGAATCTTTGCCAAGAGTTCAGAAGGAATTTGGTCGGACGAAAAGTTACTTTAAAGAATAGAGAAGGACAAGCCCTCGGATTGGCAAAAGATTTCAAACACTTTCACCGCGGTTGGACGAATCAAACAACCGGGTTAGCACAGTACCTTTAGAGCAGAAAAATGCTGTAGCTGAGGAAGACGTTCCTGGCAGGTCCTGCAGGCTCACGGTTCCTGAAGCGACTTTCGGACTCACAAGAAGGAGGAAGACTGGAGGGTCCTGCACTGCCCAGGGAAGAAACCAGCAGCGGAGCAAAACGACAAATAAAAGGATCACTCCTTTAAACCCAAGCAGGGTCCGATCCTCCTGGCTATCCAGTTCACTGTAGCTGTGCACAGCAAATTCGACCAGAGGAGGGAGGCCTGGCTTGCAGTTTGGCGAACTGGTTGATCCCACCAGCCCAAGGGGAGAAGATTCCTTGCAGATCTTCCCTGTCATTGAAGTTTGGAGATTCAGAACCGCAGCAGGCTTTCACCGGAAGGTTCAGTCGTGGTAGAGGTCCTCTTCTGTCAGCTTCTCTTCGGTTCTCTCGATCCAGTGGCATCTCTGCCTTCTCAGTCCCAGAGACCTGCTTTTTATGCAGTTTTCCCCCATTCACACAGCCTGGCTGCCAATCACACAGCAGGGTGACTGTCCCGGTGGGACAGTCACCCAGCCAATCACACATGAGTGTAACCTGGGTTACCAAGGGAACACATGGCAGGGGCCCTAAAACCCCTCCCTCACATACTGCCTAACCAGACTTTCAGGGGCCTAAGAAGAGCTTCTGTGCAGAAGCTTGCCAAAGGTCGGCGAACAAAGGGACCAAACCTGGTTTCGCACACAGAGCAAAACACCAGAAAGACATTTACAAAAAGAAATGGTGAATAAACCTAGCCGGAACCAAATAAAAGTAAACGTGGTCCAGCGGATTTAATTTCGAGGCTACTAAGGTAGCCTAAAACAATACCAAGGTTATTTAAAATAACCGTGGTAGGAAAAATAGGGTAGATACCACTGCCACCAGCCAAGTCTTAATGAAAAGGGGACAAAACAATGTACCATGAGAGACAGACAAAAAGGGATAACTTTTAACCATTTCCAGTACTCTATGTAAGATAGTTTGTACTGGGTCTGGATTTTAAAAAGACTAATAAAGTCAATGGCAACTTTACATGTTTCTGGGAGAAAGTAGTCAGTCCCAGAAAATGGAGCCTGAGTTGGTAAGCCTTAAAAAGACAACCCTGTGTCACTGCACTGAAGGTGCAGTGTAACACACAGTACAAAGATGATGCCTATGGAGTAGGTGAGGCCCCACAGTCTATTAATACAAAAATGTTAAACACACACACAAAACACATTTAAGAGTGGGAAAAAAGGCTCACACTCTTACCAGGTGAAAACAATAAATCCTAGAAATCCAGAAAAGCTGCTGAGGGACTCAGTAGGTAAGGGAAGTTAGCCATTTTAGAGAATTTTCCCTAACATGATGTAGCCTTCAAAGATTCGATGTTGTATTCCTCCCAGGCATGTATGCCATCTGTTCTGGGTGGATTAGATCTGTTATCTCATTTTTAAGTCTATTGCTTGTAGGGCGGTAAGTATTTTGCTGTCGTGGTTCAGTAAAGACAGCGGTCTACATGAACTGCATTCTGTGGCAGGTTTGTTTGACTTAAGGAGGGGTATAGTGATAGACTCTCTCAGTGATATCGGTATAGAAGCTCTGTCATATGCTTCCTTTAACATGTCAGGCAATGAGGACGCTACCTCACTTATATGTTCCTTGTAAAATTCACTAGGCCGTCCTTCTGCACCAGGGGTTTTACCAGACGTCAGTCCTTAATTGTAGTGACTAATTCTTCGATAGTGATGAGGGCCCCCAATAGTTCTGCAGCTGTGTTATCTAAGCATGGAAGTTCAATGTGGGAAAGAGTTTCCTCTAATTCTGGAGATTGTACCTCGGATGATTCCTTATACAGAGCATTATAGTACTCGAAGAAGGTATTGTTTATATCTAATTGTGTAGTGCATGTCGCGCCGTTGTCACGCTCCGTAAATCCCTCAAATACTTCCTCCTCACCTGATGCTTCGATGGAGCTGTCTGGAGTCTCTGGGTCCTTCTTCTTGCGGATCCTCCTAGGTTCCTTAGTCTTTCTTTCTTTCTTTCTTTTGATGGAAATAAGGACGAGCTCCCTCGGAATCCACCTTAGCCCGGAGGTCAGCACATGCCCAGTGGGATTCCAAGGAGCAAGCTCCAAATAACAGGGAAAAAGCTGGCATGGCACAAAAAACCCTGGTAGAGTGACCTGACAAACGAAGGCAGTTGAAAGTATTTCCCTCCACACAGTCCATAGAACAGTCCTTCATGGAACAAAAACGAAAGATGGTAGCAGTTCACACAGTCCATAGAATGTTGACAGAACTGGGTAAGGAAATGTTTCCACCTCTCTAAGTAGAAAGCAAGTGTGGTGAAAAAAGGGTAGTAGAGAAACCCTAACAGAATAATAAAGGAACTGGAGAAAAGAAGGAAAACAGACAGCAGAGTACCCTGGAGTAAGAAAGATAGTGTTACCCTAAAACAAGTGATTAGTAAAGATTCCCTACAAATGATGAATCCTGCAGACCCTCACAAAGTTAAAGAATCTTGTGATCGGAAGCACCAAAGGCGAGGCAAGCCGCGCTGTGATTTACTGTAATAAAACTTGGCAGACCGCGAGGTGCGGTGAAAGGCGACAAGGATCTAAAGAGTAGTCGTCCAATGATGGAATTCAGGTGAATCGTCTGAACCGAAAGAAAGCTGTTTAACGGCCGAAGGGAGAAAGACAGGGAAATACGAAAAGGCGAGTAGGTAAGTGGATAACGGGTGCACGCAGGGCATGTAAGTACAGAGTAGAAGGAATGAAAAGAGAAACTGATTGAAGGTGGAATTGAACCAAAGGTAACAGACGAAGTACAAAGGAGTAGCCGTGAAGAGCGCAGAGTGGTAGAGAAAAGAACAGGAGGAATGATTGAAGGGATGAGACCCTACAGGCTAAGCTAATCACAACGGAGGCAAAAATGTTGCACTGGAACTGGTAACGAGGAATCCTGCAGCGTGTCTCCTAGAGAAACGGACACAACACAAGGAACAGGAGGCCTACCCTACCAATATATAGAGGCACCGGCCATCTTGGTGGTAGTGTAGACCGCAGCAGAAGCTGTGGATTACGTGTATCTCCAGAGATGCCACAACATCTAGGGCCAGCGCATGACAGCATGCCCCTTACCATACTGGCACCCGCCCGGTTTACCCGAGTATAGTCTGTGAAAAAGTTGCACAATCTTGTGGGTGTGGATATGAGATCTGGGTTCCCAGGTTCTTTCCGCTGTCAGGTATCCCTTAAGTAAACCAGGTACTGCAATGCTTCCTTCCTGTACCTTGAGTCAGCCAAGAGTGAAACCTCATATTCCTCAGGTGCAGAAGATAGCTTGATCTGGCACTTGATTACTCTCTGTCTGTATGGGTCTTCTGCGTAGGCCTTTAGCAAGGAAGAGTGAAACACAGGATGAATCCTTCACAGACTCTGAGGCAAGTATAACCGGAAGGCCACCAGATTAATCTTGGCCTGGATCTGAAACGGTCCAATGTACTGGGTTGAAACCTTGCCAACATGCTTCCATCTCGGTAAAACCTTTATAAAAGCCTTGTAGACAACCAGACTCGATCACCTGCTTCCCATTCTGAATTTGCACGCCTCTTCCGATCAGCGTTTCTCTTATATACCTTGCAACTGTTCTCAAGGGTGTCCACAAAGAAGGCAAAAAGGTAGCGCTGGAACTCGGAACGAGGAATCCTGCAGCATGTATCCTATTGAAACGGATACAACGTGAGGAACAGGAGGCCCCTCCCATCAATATATAGAGGTGGCGGCCATCTTGGTGGTAGTCTAGACCGCAGCAGAAGCTGTGGATTAAGTGTATCTCCAGCAATGCCACAACCTCCAGGGATGGCGCATGACAGCTGTGGCTACTTCTGATAGAGTGAATCGTATCGCGCTTGGTGTCATTTTTATAAAGCCAGGCCAGTAATCAGGGTTGTCTCCCTCTGTGTGTTGTCTTCCTATGTATTTTGCATAGTTCAGTGTGCCTAGCCTGTCCCAGTGCTTTAAGCATTCTTGCCTCAGTTTGATCATGTCTGGGGGTCAAGTATCAGAGTTTCCTGCTCTCCTTTCCATTTCCTCCAGTGCTTTTTTCTCCTTCAGTACGTTTTAAGTGATCTCAGCTTGTTTTCCCCCTGATTTGACTATAGCTTCTCCCCTGATTACCACCTTAAAGGCTTCCCACACGTACCTGCCGATGAAACACTGGCGTGTTGTGTTTGAAGTAGCTCTTGATACCTTCCTTCAGGTGGCTTTTAAATGATTCATCCCACAGAGATTCTCCTCTCAGTTTCCAGGTCAGGATATGCACCCTGGGTGCGAGAGCTTGCCATGCAATCAGGAGCGGGCCGGGGTCTGATAAAACTCAGGCTTTATATTCTGCATCAGAAAAATCCCCCACTATCTCTGCACCTGTGAAGAAGTAGTCTATCCTGGTGAGTAAGTCGTGTGGGGCGAGGTAATGCGAGTAATTTCTTGCATTCAGGTGGAGCCCCACCAAAGGTCAACCAGGTCGAAGGATTTTAACAGAGCAAGTAGTGTCTTCACCAGAAAGTATCCATTTACTGTTAGATCTATTGAGCAATGCTCATAAGTGCAATTACAATCTTTGCCCCATATAATAGCACTATTTATAAAGGGGCCCACTCTGGCATATAATGATTGAAAGAAGGTTGAGGCATCATGATTCGGCAGTAAGTATTGACAATACATACGTCCTTTTTTTCCAAGAACTCATATAATAGGATCATCCTACCTTCATTGTCAGCAATCGTATTTATAACTCGGAGGGGCACTGTAGGTGCCATCCAGATTAACACGCCCAAGCTTATTCCAAGTAAGTTGAACCCACTGTGTTACCACTCCATTTCTTAGCTAGCGTATTTTGTCTGTTCCGAATGAGATGTATTTCTTGCAGCAATACTATGTCAACCTTATTTCTGTGTAAATATGTCATCACCCTATTTCTTTTTATATAATTATTTAGACCCAGACATTCCAGGTTACTAGTCCAAAGTCACCTACCGTGTCTAGTAGTTTGGGTGATGCACGTTTATCTCCTCCCCTTCATACACCACCATGCACTTTGCCCATGCATTACATCAATGAGGAGGGGACACTGTGTGTACCGACCATAAACATGATGATTGTCCGTTATCTCTAATACAATTGCAACTATAGGCTCTGCATCCAAACCCTTAATATGTCCCTTCCCTCCCAACTTAACCCCAACTCCCAAATGATGCCCAGCTATACATTGAATGCTAAGGCGTTCCCGCTTCTCACACCTGCTCCCTGTAGTTCAGTTCTACAGTGCTAGGTGTGCAGTAAGTGGATACTCTGCAACTAGTATCCTAAATATGTGATTACTATGGGGTGTAAGCAACTCAGTGACCCCTCTCACCACTGAGTGTGAAAATGTTTCCACAAACTCGTTGCACAAACCTGCTTGTGTAACATCCTTGCACCAAAGTATGTGTCTTAGACTTCGTGCTGTCCAAGTTGTTACAGTCTAATATGTTGTGGCTTCTGGCTCACTGGTGTATTGGGTTCATAGTGCCTTCCAGACAATATTCACCCATCTGGGGTCTGCATTGAAAATGTAGGTAGATGTAAAGCATAAATATCTCATGTTTGTAAGGCTGTCATTCTGGTATAGGTGCCAGTTGTTCAGTGTGCATCCATTCATGTGCATCTTCGGCAGTTTCAAAAAAGAGAGCACAACCCTTGTGTATAACTTTCAAACGTCCTGGATATATTAGCATATATTATATTTGAGGCTGGATTCTCTGAGTCTCCTTTTCACCAAGCCAAACTGCATCCTGCACCTTTGTACTTGTCAGGTGTATTTGGGATATGCATAGATTTTTGATGATACTCTTGATATGGTGCCCCCAGCTCTAAAGAACACCAATATTTTCTTCCTGTCTTTGTAGTTCATTATTTTGGCTATAATCGGCCGGGGGGATGCTCCTGGTGGGGGTTTCTTGATGAGCGATCTGTGCACGCATTCCACCGTGAAGCCTTGGGTGAGGTTGCCAGGACCTATTTCTTGTAGCAACATGTTTTCCACGTAGGTCATGGGGTCAGTCCCCTCTTCGCCCTGTGGAAGGCCAATTATCCTGACATTATTTCTCCGAACCCTTCCTTCAGCATCACCTGCTCTATCGTCAAGGTTTTTCATCTGTTGCTGCAGTGTTTTAACGTCTATCAATGTTGTCTTCGAGTTCGAGGCATTTTTCTGTTACCTGTTTTTCTAGCATTCTGAAAACTGGTTGACCTTTCACAGGAGTTAATTCTAATACGTCTCCATAAACAAGTACAAGTTTACCTCCAAACAGAATCTTGCAGTCAGTCTTCAAAATCTCTTGCATTTGCAAGTGAATGAAAGCTAGCATCGAGTTAGACACCATACTTACTTCATCTACAATCAACGTATTTTCCTACTTCTTGTGCTGCACTTGATACAAATTTCTGATATTCTAGTTTGTTGTCATGCTGCACTGGTAACATCAACAGGCGATGTAAAGTAACACCTAGTACATTAAATGCTGCTAATCCTGCTGGAGCAGTTAAAATGCATGACGGAGAGGAATCTGTTACATTTTGGATCATAGCTAGCTCTTATTGCATTAATTAAAAAAGATGTGCCTATTCCTGCTTCTCCACTAAAATACGGCGGCCGATCTGTTCAAAATATTTATCTCTGATTTACCAAAATGGTTGGACGACGCACACTGTTTTCCCCCAAAGATCAATACAAGGCCAGTTAATTGCCTCGTCTATGCTGATGATATCGTGCTGAGTGATCGCACTCAGATAGGCTTGCAAAACCTGCTGTCGAAGTTGAATGAATATCTAAAAGTAAATGATCTGCAACTAAATACAGGAAAAACTAAGATCATGTGTATTGGCAAAACTGTCTCACGGAGGGACAAAAACTTTCGATGGGCCATTGGGAAAGCTCTGCTTATTATCATGACATCTATACGATACCTAGGAATAATGGTTAACAATTCCATCTGTGAATCGTCCTGGACGAATGACCTACTGGAAAGAGCGAACACACTCGGCATTCAAGGTGCAAAAATCAATAAAGACTATGGAAAATTCTCAATTGAACCACTAATAACATTCTATTTTCAGAAGTTCATTCCCACTATAACTTTTGGTGGAGAGTCAGGATGGAACCTCGATTATCGGCTATGGCAGAAGCTTGAAGGCAGGTTCTGGAAACGTGCATTGGGGCTCTCAAAAGACATTTTGATGGTGGCCCTGAGATACGAATTGGCCTTGAGTTCACTTCACATGACAATAATTTGGAAAAGTTTATCCTCTCTGAGGAAAATGAAGCTTGGTCTACAAATCTCAGCAAATGAAATCTTTAGCAACGATAATGTAAGTTCACAATCGTGCTTACTTCAATCATGGCAATCTGCTTTGACAAATATCATGGAAGCTGCCAACATCAGTATCGAGGAACTAATCGATCGTCCACAACATGCAAAAAAAAGAATTGAACTATGGGACTAGATTCTAACCTATGAACACCGTGCATCTCTTAAATCCACTCTACCAGGTTCTAAGAGCATGTTGAAACTACACTCTCTTCCGAAATATTTATCATCTTGTCCCTCTCGTCATCATTGGAACCAATTCTTGAAATTCAGAATGAACGCCCTCGCCACAAGAGAAACACTCTGGCGACGACGAGACAAAACCATCGATTCCGACAAATGCAGGTTTTGCATAATAGGAGAAACCGAGTCGTTGAGACATCTTATAACTGCATGGACAGAGCTCAATATTCCTCGTGAACTACATCTTGGTTCCTACAAACCAATTTTTTATGATGCAGATGACTGGTGGGAACTTGTCTCGATTGGGAGAAACATCATGCTCACATGTAGCATAATTAACTTTTTAGATATGATCTTGGTCAATGACCAAAAAAAATGTTTTCCAACAACATGTCCAAACTAAAGTGCAAAAACCTTTGAACATCTTAATGCACTTCAACGTCATGCTTTCGGGTGCGGTCCAAATATGCACTCTTACTGGAACTTAATAGCTGAACTTTGGCATAATGTAATGTAACAAAAGTTTGATTTTGTATTGAACTGAAGTTTTACAATAAAATAAAAAAATAAAAAAATACAACAATACAGATTTGTATTGCACACAAGAGCATTCACGTTTGTCATGTAGTAAATCATGTAAAAACCTATCTTTAATTGTATAATAAACTTCTTTTTGATCTATATTATGTTTAATAACAATTTCATCAAAATACACATGCCCAACTTTACTTTGTTGCATTGCACTTTCTACTTCCTCCATAGCAAGCTCAACATCAGTTTGAATAATTGCCTCACCAAGAAGATGTTGACTTCCTGCTGCAGAATCTTGATTGCCCTCAGCAGTCTCTTTTGCCAACTCAGCTGGCAAAAGTTCTTCTTGACATAGTTCTTTCTCCAGTAACTAAGTACTGCTCACATTTTGGATATGTAATTAGGAATTTTTTTAGCAAAAAGTGATTTTTCAAAAGTTTCAAAACATCCACGTAAATCACTCTCTGCATGCCATGGGAAGAACAAATGCAAAAGACAAAAATACAATAATTAATTTTTCTCTGCAGTTTGGCAAGACAGTTTCATGTGGTAAATGTGACTTGCCTTTTCATGTCTCACTAGACAACCACTACATCCATGTACTTTAAACCGTCCTTTGTCACTGTTTGGCTCAATATTTCAGTATGAGTAGTGTTGTGCTACTTCATATAAACAAAGATCCTCCAACATTTCAGATTGATTTAGAATATGTATCAATCAAGGTGGTTTTCAAAATCTCTGTACTGTGAGGTGCTGCTCCAGCTAACTGCTCAATTTCAGTCAAAGGCTTCAATACCGGATTTCTAGTACTAGCTGGTCCAAGACTTAACCAAACTACATTAACGCTATGTCGTACAGAGGCAAACTAGCTAGCCAATCTGCAGCTTCATAGCTACCACACTCACTATGTGACAGCATCTTCAAACCAAAGCTTACAAGTTTCTGACTGAGACTTTTATCTGATGATAAATCTGCCCATACTTCAGCTGCATTACTCTTTTCTGCTTTTCTCATGTATGTTGTAACATAACGCGCAATGGCTGTACAATCATCAGCAATAAACTGTACATCGGTATTTGAAATTCCATAGCTGAGCGATGACAGTATTGTAATCATTAATGAATTGGCATTCCTTATTTCTTTTTAAATGATGGGTATTTCTCTGTGACTTACCAGTAACATGGTATCGAACAGTTGACATTAAACTATTCACTCGACCAGCTGGTGTCACAAGCCTTGGAAAGTCAAATCTGCACAGAGTGTAGTACTTGTCTTTACTTTTGTATTTTCTTTGGCAGTACTTTCCACATGAATGATTTTGAAACCTTTCCACTGTGTTACGTAGATCAGCATTCACGTGCTGGGCTGGAATAAAACAGGTAACATATTTTTCAATTAACTATACCATACAGCCATCATGTTCCTTACCAAATAGAATAGCATCTTTAATGCACAACAGCATATACATATGTGGAGCCCCACGTGCCTGGTACTCTTTCTGCCACAAGAAATGTTCCACAGGGCCTAGTGGAGCATTTTATTTATTACATATAAAGTGTACATGGCTAGAAATCTGTGATGGAAAAAACATGATACACTTACAGGGTCCATAGAACTCAATTCTCCTGGTGTCATGTGTTCTATGTTGTCTTTCTCTGGATTAGTTTCCCAAATCTACTCTGCAGGATCATCCCAACCATACTCAGTGCAACCTGAAGTCACAAACCTTTTTGGAGATCCCAAGTTTCTGATCATGCATCTAACCTCGGACTGTCTTCTATACCAATATTCTTTAGTTCCTCTCATATTCGTAAGTTTGCCCGCTAAAACTTCATTTTTTTCTTTCACCTGTTGCAGCATCTCACATGCAGAAAGATTTTGAAATCTAGTTCCAGTGTGAAGTTTATGAGCAACAGCATAAATTATGTTGAAAATTCACTTTCATGCAATAAGTGAAAAATATATTAATACACCATTTTAGTATGATGTGCAGCCAGAATCTGTATATGATGAAACTGACTCTTACATCCACTTTTATCAAGACAAGCTAGAGTGACCCAAAATTCCTGTTTTTTCATGTACTTCATAGTCATCTATTCTTTGTAGCATCTTGCTCTGTCTTTGAACATTATCATTTTTGTGAAATACTTTCACAAATCTCTTTAAAACTTTACAAGAAAACTAATCAATATTGCACAAAAAATTGCAAGTCCATACCTCACAATCCTTCTTTCGTTTCAGTTTTGACTGACCTACAGTTTCCATTTCTGCATTACACTGTATAATTTCTTCTTTTTTAGAAATCACACCATTTGGTACTTCATAGCTACGTCCACTCTCATCAATAGCAAGTGGAACGTTCTTTCATTGAATGTAACTCTCCTGGTTAACATTTTTTACAGTATGAGAAGTGTGTTTCCACTCTCCACCAAATACATCACAAAAGTTGTCACGTGTAAGCACCTGAATTGTTTCTATATTTGTATAGAATGGTGTAGTCATCTTAAGCAATTTCTTAAGTTATTTAATATGAACATGATCAAATTTCTTTTCATATCAAAAGCTTTATTAATGATTACTTCTACTTTTTTCTTTTGCAAAAAACGTTTTACCACATATCGATATTTTGGTTTCACACTTCTACAAAGATTTGTAAAAACTCGGGAGTGATACATTTTCCTATATATATCTTTATTCCTCTGTTTCAAATTGATAGCACATTCATTACCTTTTTTTCTAAAAATCTTTCTTTTTTTACTAGCTAGTAACACATTTGAAAAAAAAGATATTTTTTTTACTTTCAATAAAAACATTATTGGTTCCAGCAAAACTTTGAGTTGGCATATCTCTTATTTCAATTTCAATATTTTTAAAACTATCCTCTACACTAGAAATTGCTGCATTATCTACAGGATTTGTATCTACAAATTTAAAAACACTACTTTAAAAAAAAGATACTTGTTTAAGTTTACTTCCCCCTTTGTTATAGATCGTTGTTATTTTTTTCTTTTTTTTTTCTTTATTGACTTTTTTGATCAGGGAAAACCTGAGCAAATTTATCAAAACGTTTGCAGCTGTTGAAGCTTCAGTCCTCTAGACACTCCTGATGACAGTGTGTCAATCCGGCGTTCCCCTCAAATCGGTGACGGCAACTCCCGAATCTGTCGGAAAATTGCGTCGATTATGTTCGCCATTGCCACAGTCCATCATGTGGTTTATCCCGATATTAACCTATTCCATAGGTCATTTTCACACATCATCCACAGGTTCTCGATTAGAGGCAGTAGGTGAACGGTTCTGTTATGTTGGGTGTTAGGACAGTCTATCACTAAATGTCTCAGAGTTTCCTTCACCCCCGTTTTTTTACACAGCCGACATTCTTGCTTGCCAGCGACGCCCCTGATGGTTAAGATTTCCTGGGTTAAAAGTAAGTTCAATATCGCTTTCATGAACAGCATTCTTTTTCTTTTTTCTGGGAATTTGACGCAGTACTTTAACTGTGATTTCACTTTATTGAAAGTTGCGGGGAGATGCGATAGTAATTTGTTCTCTGTAGCTGACTCAAGTTTCTGAATCCAATCCATCATTTCCATTTTTTGCTTAATTCTGTCAGGATGCTCTATCAGCTCTTTTTCTGTGCACACAATTTCCTGTAGTTTGTCTTTCCTCCTTTCCACCCAGCTGTTCAGGGCTAGACATTGCCCGCTTTCTATTTCGTCTTTAATGATGTTAAGAGCCGGCAAATTCTCAGCCAGTATCATCTTCCTAAAAAAGTTCATGGCTCTTTTGTCTACCGTGGATGCTAAGGATACCAGACCCAGCTCTCTTCTGATAGCTGCCATTGATGTAGATTTAGGGACTCCTAGGACTGCTTTCCAGACCATTCCCTCCAGTCTGCTCCAGATCCTGATTGGAATGAAGAGTGAAACCTGCATCCCATAGGTTAGTGCTGGAACCACTTTCCCTTTGTAGAAATTTAATGCGGGGCTTAGTGAGAACTTCCCCGAATTTTCTGTCGATGACTCTCATTTGCGATGTTAGTCTTCTTGCTTTGACCCATAGCATGTTTTGCATTGTCATGTCTGTTCCCGAACTGTCAATTTCTACGCCCAAATATCTGATGGTTTTGACTGATTCAATTTTGACGTTATCCAAAAACAAAGTCAGCTGTTTAGATTTTTTGTTCGGTGCTTTTTCAATCGTCAGGATTTTGGTTTTGTTTTTGTTGATTTCAAGCCGATTGTTATTGATGTATTTTTCCAGATTTGAGAGTTTTCGTTGTAATCCGATTTTGGTCTGATCGATTAGAATCACGTCATCAGCGTATAGCAGTCTAGGCATGTTAGTTTTGCCCATTTTCGGGGGAAAGCTTCTCACCTCCACTTCAGAGTATTGTAGGTCATCCAGGAAAGTGATGAATAAGGCTGGTGCCAAAGGGCAGCCTTGTTTGACTCCTCTATTAACCTTTATTTCTTCTGATAGCAATCCTTGCTGATTTAGTTTCACTTTTACAGTGTTTTGTGAATGGAGTGCTTTGATTGGGTCGAGCACCGACTGGGGGCAATTCCATGTGTGTAGTTTAGTCCACAGCAAATTTCGATCAATTTTGTCAAATGCTTTGGATAAGTCGATAAAAGCTAGATGGATCTTTGGAGCCCCTGCCTTTACTTTGGCTTTTAAGATGTTAATGATAATGACATTAATTGAAGTATTTCCGTTTTTTTGGAAACCCGTTTGTAGGTTATCCTTTGCCTGGCTGTTTTTTTCCCAATCTCTAAGATGGTCTAACAGGAGGGTCGCGTATATTTTGCCTATAATATCGAGCAAGGCATTTGGCCTATAGTTTTACGGGTCATCACGGCTCCCCTTTTTGTAGAATGGAACGATCACTGCTTTCTGCCACGATTCTGGGATTTGTTGCTTGACCTCACATTCGGAAAATATCTTGCTAATCACGATCGACCACTCTCTTGGAAATGCTTTGAGTAAGTCAGTCCATCAGGTCCTGGAGTTCTAGATATTTTTAGCTTCTTGATTTTCTCTTCTATGTCTTCAGGATTCGACAGATTAACCCAAAAGGGATTCGGCTTCCACGTCTTCTGTGATGGTTGTTCCTTTGCCTCTTCAAATTCCAGCGTTAAGTACTGTATCCATTTGGACTCCGAAACTGCGTTGCTTAATGGGGCATTTTGTGTCGATACTGTACTTTTTATCAGTGCCCAAAAATCACTTGATTTCTTGCCTGCCAGACTTTTCATCATGTCCTCGGCGTCCCGTTGATATTGGGTTGCCCTTTGTTGTTTCAGCCAGTTTTGGTACCTTTTTATTTCTTGGTGACATTTTTCCCAATCCTCATTGGTGTTAGTTTTCTTTGCCTTTTTCTTCAAGCGGCGTCCCTTTTTACTTTGTTCCACCAACTCTTTATTGAAAGCATGTTTCGGGTGGCCAATATTTGGATCTCTTCCCTTCAGTGGTTTTTTATATGGCAATAGCAACAGTAAATATTCTGGTCTTTCCTCAATCTTGTTCAGCCTATTGGTCGTGATTTTCCAGTCCCATGCCTTTTTGATTTTTGAGATGTCGTCTTCCGTTAACCTTAGGAGTGTTTGTTGAGTGTTTATTTCCGTTTCCAGTCGATATTCAGTTTTGGCTGGTCTTGTTCCTTGCCATGTGCATGTCAGCAAGTTATGATCACTATTGATGGTTCTTTCCACTTGAAAACTCTTCATGCAATCAATTAGGCCATCTGAGATGCAGATGTAATCTATAGTTGCTTTTGACGCCCCCGTTCCCACGTTGGGCAGTTTATCTGGTTAGGGAATAAAGTCTCTATGTTTTGAATATTTCTTGCAGAGATCAGGTCCTTCCATGCTTTTCCTCGCTCCCTAGTTGAATCCCCTATTACCTGTTGCTGGTTGGTGGTAGGGTTTGCTCGAGTTGGATTATTACAATTTGCATTTAGATCTCCGCAGATTATGATTTCAATATCTTCGAAATCTTCATAAATCTGATCAATCGTGGCACTCATGTTTTGGCAAAATTATTTGGTTGACATCCGCTGTGGATTCCAGTAGCAATTTATAATTTCTAACAAATTTGTGTACTCTCCTCCCTTTTTTATATTGCATTGGGACCAAGTAGTTAAAGTCACTAGCATCTCATAAGATTCTTTCCATTTGCGTGGTTCCGTAAGGCCCAATCCTGTTTTAATAGCTGTTAATAAGCCCGCTGACAGTCTTCCTAGCGGACCTTTCTCAGCTGCAGAAATTTCAACAGTGAAGCCATCAAGCGCCGGTTTTGCCATCAGCCACGTCTTCTGTAGACATAAAATGTCAAATTTGCCCAGGTTCACGTCTCCAACCATCATTAAGGGCGAGTGTCCTCGCATGTTCCAAGATCCTAGACGGAAAAGCTTCTTTGCGGGCCGTTCCTCTTCGACCATTTCGAGCAGGGGATTGCCGAGGGTCAGCCCATCTCGCTGCTATTTGGATGTTTTCTTATTCCATGCTGATGTCAGCCACTTCCACAGCCCGCTCCGTTGACCCAGTTCTAATGCCTTTTTCATATCTTTCGGCGTATCATATTTCGAAGAAGGATCTCTGCGTGGTCGGCAATTAGGCTCTATCGGGACCCAGCTTCTATTTAGTTGTTGCCCCTGGTCGTCTGGCTTGGAGTGGGAAGTCTGATTAATTGCTGTATCACTGGAAGTTTCACCTTCTCTCCTTTTACGTTTGATTATTTCTGTCAAACGGAGGCTCATCTGCTCCAATTCTTTAGATGCCGACTGTTCGATTTCCCTCGCATCTTCTGCTCTGATGTATATATAGGCTTTGGCTCTTTTGTCGATGTGATATGGTTCAACCCGCTTCAGGTCTTCGGATCTTAAGTGATTTAGGAACTTTGATCTCTTCATAAGCTGCAGGATATTCGGCCGATTTAATGGCACATGGTCTTTGTTTGAGTCCAGTTGTTCTAACTTGAAAACACGGATCCAATCGTTCTCCATGTTTTCCTTTTCTACCCTCTCAGAAAGATGCCTCTGTTTCCTGGAACTGCTAGGAGCGCTCTTTCTTCTGTGTCCCTCTTTGTTTTTATTCCCCAACCTCTGTTGCTGGTCTGATTTAGTGGAATCAGCGTTATTCTTTTGGGCAACTGGACTTTCATCTTTACCCTGCTGTTCATTTTGCTGTTTTTTCCCTTGCGTGCTGGTTATTCTGGAAACGCTCTCCTTTCTCTCTAATTTATTCATTTCAGTTAGTAGAAAACCCCTCTGCTTAAGTTCCTTGAAGGCCAGTTGATCAAAGTGCTTTAAACCTTCCACTTTTATGTGAAGGTATGCTTTTGCTGTTTTCCCCCTATGGGTCGGTTCTACTAGATTCAGATCTTTGCTTCTGAAATCCCGTAGAGAGTTTGTTTTCTTCATTATCTGAACCACCGTAGGTCTATTCAGTATAAGGAAATCTTTTTTTGCGTCGTATTGTTCTATTTTAAATAGTGACTCTCTTTTTTTGTTTTCTGATTTGTAAAGCTCGGTTCTACTTCTCCATCTTGTTTTCCATGCTGGCAAATTGTCCTCACTTTCACGTCTCTTTTTATTTCTCTGCGAGTTTTCATAGTGCCTCTCTTGGATTCCGCCCTTGTCTGTTCCGGACTGGACGTTCTTTAACGTAGCATGCATCCGGTCACTCGTCTTGAGAGCCTCTTTGTTCTTTTTCAAAGACGTGTTCTCGTCCTCGTTGCTAGTAGAGTCATTGTGTTCCCAATGTTGGGATAAGTTCATTAGGACCGAGTCTGTCTAGCGCTCCTCTGTTGTTTTTGGAGATCTTATTTCAGTGGGTTCTTCTGCTTCGTCCTCCACTATAACTATTTTTTGTTGCGGGGAGGTGCCGGTTTCTTAAGTATTAGGACTGGCTGTCCACTTTTCGTCTTTAGTGGGTCTCTCTTTTTAGATTGGGTGAGATTTACCATCTTTAGGTTGGTAGCCATATTAGGGGGAGCTGTGTTGCTTTTTAAGATCCACCTCCCCTCTTCGCAATGGTTCAGTGGTGGACCCGTTGGTGTCTCCGTATGAGCGCTGTTCCGTTGCAGCATGGCTTCAATCTGTCTTTCCAATTCTTCAATTTTACTTCTTTGATGATGAGTCTTTTTCAGTTCTTCTACCGCCGTTATATAGCTTTCCACATGTGCTTTTGTGATCATATTTGTCAAAATTGCCTTATTGTCGCGGATCTCTTCTTTGATGACTTCGTACAATTTGCAAAATGGTGCAAGTACGAGTGACATTGCTGACATAATTGCTATCATTGCTATCATGTCCGGTTTCTTGTTAGGGGAGACCTTCTGCATGCCTGCTGCTATATCGCTAAAGTGCCGATTTTTTGGTGATGTTTGGCTTTTCTCAAGTCTTCTTCGGGGAGCCGGTGAATCAAGGGCCGAAAATTCCATCTGCACACTTTGGTCTTGATCTATTCTAATTCTGCCCGTTAATTGATAATCCGAAAGCCTGCATGGGGCCCTCACCGTCCGACATCAAGCCAAAAGGTGTCTTAAGTATGCCTGTCTCCAGATGAGGCTTTGTCCATGCATGCCTCTGATCCTTTCCAGACAACTTGGAGCTTTGGCCTACATCCTCTTGCAATAGTATTGCCGTTGAGTCTTCCGTCATTAGGTTTTCCTCAGTTGGCTTTTCCAGAGTTGATTGCCTCTGGGGTGGCGCATTCACTTTTTTGATATTTTCGTTTGTTTTCTTGATGGTATCTTGCAAAAATTGTATAAAAATAAATTGAAATGATTACATTCATGCATTGTGTTTCTTTATATTTTCAATATAAAATATAAGTTTCAAGCCCAGTTTGAGAAGTGGAGATGAAGTTTAATGGGCCTCCAACCCAGGATTTGTAGTGCCAAGAGAAACAAGACACATGCTGAAAGCTGCAGAACATAAAAGCCTGTGTCTGCCGGTCAGCCCAAGTGTAATGGTAATGTGCACCCCTGGGATTTTCCTGGGTGCAGATCATTTTCTTTTATTTATTCCTGATAAGATATCTACTGAAATGGAGTACATCTCCCATCAGAAAAAAAAATATACAACCACGATTTAAATCAAAAAGAGACTTGTTCCCTTTTCAGATGACAGCAAACATTAAAAAAAAAACAGTTCCAAATTGGCCACCATAATTCAAAAAGGAACCTTTAAACTAAAATTACTACTACTCAGCGAAACATATCAGCATGTCCATCCTTCATCCACTACCCATCCCCACTATCACTATAGTTTGAATGGCTAAGCCCCGTAGCAGGGCCATAAAACTACCTAACCAAACCTAATCAATAGCACTGTAATCCCATAACCACTATACATTTCTTAAATAATACCTCACATACTCATAACTTCAGAATACAATTCCGAAACAAATTCCAAATAGAAGAAACGTTCGCTAGAAAAAATATGACATTTCTTTCTTCACATTCATAAAGGTGCTCCAAAAAAATATGTAACACATCTTTGCTTTCATATAACAACCAACTATTAGATCATCTATGTTACGGTCTCAATTCATATAAAACGCAATAAGAGAACATAGCACCAGGATAATGCACTGCCACTAAGTTGGTCCACCCGGCTCCAGTTTTCACACCTCACAAGCCTCTACTTAACAGCTAAACCACAACTCTAAGCGCACAGAATTAAGTATGTTAGTGTTCACATAACTAGGCCCCACCACACCCTTGCTTCTCCCAGCACCCATTAAATTACTCCTCTTAGCCATCCTCAACAAAAAGCATACACAATGAACTACCTCACCTCATTCCACCCAAATTCAGCATAATAACACAATAGCCTAATCTACTATCTGGCATTTCACCTACAAACTAATAACTACTACTACCAATCAACAAAAAGATATCAGCATGTATGTCCTCCCTTCACTGTCAATCCCCACTCTACTAAAGTTTCAATGGCCATGTGCCCTGTGCGGCCCAAGAAAACATTCTAAACAAACCTCATCAATAGTACTGTTTCCCCAACTCACTATGCACCCCCATTAATTTGACATCTTATACACCACATTATCCACTTCTTACATACCGTAATAATTTGACATCCACACCACATCTGGAAAGAATCAGAGTGATATGTTGAAACCCAGTAGCTGCCATAACCAATACAACAGGATTTGGAAAAAATAGGATTTCCATAACCTGACACAACAGATGCTGCAAAATCAGCCATTTGGTCTACCTGCAATGCCAAATATAACACATTAAACCTCCACCAGAAAGGAGGTGGGCATGACTGCCACATGCTCTAAGAACAAGAAGCAGAGGTGCATCCAATTGACCTGCTGTGGACATGACAAGCCTACCTGCACCTCAGACAAGACTCAGAGTACCATGCAACCTGGTGGAACCCTCCTGCTGTTTCTTGTGGATCTGTCCCTACTTATGAAATATATAACATTCATGCAACAGTTGGCCCTGCATGTAAAGAGGAGAACATGATGGCCACACATACCCAGGGTCAGACTGTCCCCCTCGGGACAAACAGAGTAAAAGAATCAGGAGACCATACTAGCTGCACCAGTCCACCATCACCTACATACTCCAGCTCATTGAGAGGGACCTTGAATGCACAGGAAACATATACACTGCCATGTCACACAATTTGAAGTTGGTAGCTACATGCCATTGTTTTGAAACAGGCTCCTCCCAATGCACTGTTGACATGGTTCATGACCTGATACAGCAAACATTCCCAGACATACTCACAAAGGTGGTAATAGTCTCCCCTAAACTATGCAAAAGCACACATGTCAACCTAAAATCCCATAAACAATAGATGATATAAACAGATGATTTTACATCATTGACCAGTTCCCAAACACCAATGGTTTCCTGAATTGCACGCTTGTGCGATATGCCATGTGTGTCATCCATTGGGAGGAAGTATGGCTTCCACAACTGTAAACAATAGCAAACGCTAAAAGTACAGATTACATGTGATGCTGACATGACCTCCACTTATTTTACAATAGAGATAGTTAGCACATACCAACAGCTTACAGTAATCATTAAATCAGAGCTGTCATTTTACACACGTTAAGAGAATCATGGAAGGGGTATCAGGGTACTTTGCCGACTTAGACCTCTCTTGGCTCTTATTCTTAGAGTATATTAACAGTCTAGAAGTTACTTATCTAGAATAGGGAACTCAACATGTTTCAGTTCTCGTATGCTAATTTAAGAACTTTCTTCAGGAGATATGTCGCTGTAATTAGGGTTAATACAGTAGAGACAGAAAATATTATAAAAACAATAGTTGTTGTGGGTCTTTGTTCTTGTTTGGTGTTTTCAAACATCAGACTTTTCACATTCAGACTGTAGCTAGTCCAGTGGTTTTGGGTGTATCCAAACAGATCTGGTCCTGAATAAAGCAGGAATTAGTCCTTGGGGCCTGCTAGAGACTCAAAATTCAGTCCTGTACAGCCTAATACATAAGGGCCAGATTAGAACGTAAACGTTTCTTCAGTATGTTAATCTTCTTTTCAGTATTCTATAAAGGGGTCAGTCCTTTCTTTTGTATAGTAAGATGAGAGCTCTTGGTAGAATTTCTTATAGGTAATAGTTGATATTCTATCTACTTCAATAGAAATCCCGTGTTTTGATCAATTTTTCTTAGAGTGTCAGCAACATTGTTTTTATCCTTATTGGGTCTTAATATAAGACCAGATAGGATCTGTGTGTAGGAAATGGACTGCTTGGTCTCTGCTGCTTGTGTGAATCTTTTGTGCGGGTACCCGGCTCTTTTCTGGTGAATAGAGAGTCACTGTATCATGACTATATTGTTGAGTTTTAGACAGTGTTTTAGTCTTTATAACGATTGAGTGAAAGTGATTTCACTCTCACTTTTTTACCAAAAGAATTGTATCTTGATCATGAGAAAATGACAGCTCTGATATAATGATTACTGTAAGCTGTTGGTATTTGCTAACTAGCTTTATTGTAAAATAATTTTATCTCCCAGATAAAAGGTAGAGCAACTACTTTAGTAGTAACATTGGGATTCCCATTTTTTGTTAACTGTGACATGACCTCCACACCATGTTTCACCAGAATCCCTAGGTCCACACAGGACTTTATGGAACCGTGAAACAGTACCCTGGATGCATTCATGGCCACACTCATGGGACAACTGACATGCCTCCTTAGTAAGTGAAACATGGAGAGTGAAAAGGGAGTGGTTTAGGGGTTCAAGAGTGAGTGCCTGCATGAGGTGGAGGGCTGGAATGGGAGTGCCTGTCAGAGTGGGGGTGATGGGGCAAGTCCGATTGGAGGTGGAGAGTTATCATATGACCTACAATTATCAAATATATCCCCAAGAATATCCCAAATGATATGATAAGAAAAGTCATTTATAATGCGCCTCTACACAAGTGTTTCTAGGCGCAACAAGACAAAGGAGG
This sequence comes from Ambystoma mexicanum, assembly GCF_040938575.1. Lineage (NCBI taxonomy): Eukaryota > Metazoa > Chordata > Amphibia > Caudata > Ambystomatidae > Ambystoma > Ambystoma mexicanum. The sequence goes on from NC_090941.1 coordinate 84,115,368, forward strand.
GAAGACAGAGGGGAACAAGACAAACAATCTTATTAGGCCTTGTGTCATTCAGATTATGCAAGTACAAGAATGAGAAGTGCAAAGAGAAAGGGAGGGAGAAAGTGAAAGTGAGAGTAGAAAAAAGGGCACAAATGCTGTGAGTAAGTGCAGCCATGGCAGCGCGGCTATGGGTAGTGCAAGGAGACTAATGACTGCTTATCCTCTTTCAACTACGGTGGTATTATTCTCAGGAATTTTGTCACCTGTTCATGAAGAGAGATGAAAATAATTGACTCAGTGCTTTATTCAAATATGATGGTGATAAAATGTCTGGAGAAAATCAATCGGGTAAATACTGATACCATGAGCCTCATTACGAATCCAGCAGTAACCCTGCCAGTACTACCAGCAGGTTGCCACCAGACCTGTACAATTGTATCAGCGCCTCACTTCCCGGTGCCGCCGTGAGATTACAAGTCCGGTGGGCCACAAAGTCAGGCCCGGTAAAATGAATGTCATTAACTGGCCATTGAGTTTGCTAACTTCTAATATATCTGTGCTTGAAACCATACATTTTTCAATGATACACACAAATGAAAAGTGAGCTAATCTTATACACCACACTACCCTATCTTACATAACATAACAATTCATAATAAAGCATATGCATAATACAAGTAATATATACTTAAACCATTCATCAAAGAGGTATCAAGAGAATAAAGCTGCAACATAATGCACTGCACTGAGTTACTCTACCCAGCTCCAGTTTTCACACCTCACAACCTCTCCTTTATGACTGTAGGTCAACTCCGGATAGACAAGGTTCAGTTTACTGCTACTCATATAACTGTGCTCTGTCACAACCTTCATCCTCCTAACACCTATTTAAACAGTCCTTCTTAGTCATCCTCTTTCAATAACATGTAAAGTCAAATGCCTCACCTGTTTTTATCTATTCAACTATCATTGGGCCAACAGGCAGCTCCACTATCCTACATTTCACCTACAAACTAATCACTGCTACTAATAATCAACAAAACATATCAACATATATGTCCTCCCGTCACTGCCCATCCCCACTCCACTAAACTTGTAATGGCAATGTGACCTAAGCAGACCCAGAAAACCATGTTAGCAAACCTCATCCATAGTACTGTTTCCCCCAACCCACTATGCACCCCCATTCATTGTACATATCTCTATGTCAGTGCATTGCATAACAACATATTGCATTACATAGCAGGGAAACCAAATAGATTTGTGTCCTTCCAAAGCACACTGTTTGCAAGCACATTCGAAAAATACCAAATATGATTGTTAATTATTATGTCTAAATGGCTACCAACAATACATGAGAGTGGAAATCCTGCAATATATTGAAATGTCCCATGTACTATCAAACCCTACCCACTTAGCAACTATAAATTCACCTTCTTCACTTCATATTTGCACACTTCCACAATTTTAACACAATAGAAAATCACCAATATAGGGTCACAAAAAACAGCTTAATATCCAACTACAAAGCACATACGCAACCACAATATTTGTCAAGGGTAGAGCCATACTGCTTGGTTGACACTAGAGTTTCTTATGCACCCTCATTCATATCTCATCTTCCAATGTCTCTGAGAAAAAACCTTTTTTTGCAAATATATTTTCTGTCAAAAATATGCATAGCATACCATGTGATACTGCTTCATCACTCTCCTAAAAATACGGAAGTATGATATATAAACCCCTACTTTGCAAACAATACTTATAAAGTTGACCAAATGAGACACCTAAACATAATTCACCTATCTTACAAATACAATAATTCAAACTGTATGTAAATTACATATAAAAACAAACTATCACTCACCTTCAGCTGCTCCAAACAATGAATAGATCTTCACCATAGCCAAACACAGAATATGTACATACTCTGAGGTCTCAGATCAGAATGTCAAAAGTTCACAAAAATGTCACTTTCATAGCTTTCACAATTCAATAGCACAAAAATAGGACTGCAGAAAGCAAACAAGTAAAAAGGCAAACACATTTCTATTACAAGCTATATCAATCAATAAACCCCAACACAATCCTTCAAATAATAATTTATACAATATGTACACACTACATTAGAAAAATCTTCTGTTTTTTCCTAATTTTTCCAAATAACATAACCCAAGCTATAATCCTGGCTATACGATGAAAACCCACCCATAGATGCGGTTGCACGTACATTTTTCGAATGTGCTCAAAACTGCATATTACAAAGATTTCAAAATCAATTTACATTAGCCTTTATGTGAGGACATCCAAACAGAAACACATGTACAAATCTGAGCTAAAAAATCCATAATATAATATGATCACTGCACTAAAATTCAATCAGCTATAGTCGCGGGTACAGCAGGTGGATTCATTGCCGCAGCTATCAAAGACTGCCTAAAAGTACGATGTGCGATTGGAGCGTCGTGGCTACCATTACATTTTTACAGATTCAAAAAGACATACTGACAAGCTGTAACAATTCAAAAAACATAAAGGTACACATGAGGGCATGGAATCAGAAACATATGTGAAATTGTGTGGTGTAAAATCAATGGAGCAGCATGATCAATGCATAGAAATTCAAATCGTTATACCTGCGGTTATGGCAATGTGATAGTTATATCTTTGGCTAAACAGACTCAAAATATACAACATGCATTTGCCTGCTCGTACCCATCGCTATGATCCGGCTTGTGGTTGGTACCCCTGGCTATCAAAGACTGCAACAAAAAAGCATGATGTGCGATTGGTGCGTTCATACCCGCGGCTAAGGCGATACTTATTGCCACGGCTACACCCGCCAAAAAATACACGACATGCCATTTGCATGCTCATACCCGTGGCTGTAAAACATCTGACAGGACACAATGTTTCAATGGCTGCTACCGTAACAACGGCGATTTAAAAAAAAGACATCAAACAAATTTTCCAGTTCAAATATACTTTAAAAGTTCTCTGATTGGCTCTTTGGGTTCTTTCATCAACATATCACCAAAAATATATTTCCAATCAGAAAAATAACTCTTCACCTCTATGATGATTCAAAAAATTTCAAGTAACTTGTCTGTGCTTTTTTTAGATGATTAATTCATTTTCTTTTCCCAAAGAGAAAAAAAATCCTGTGCTCCCTGTCAAAAATATTTCTTCACAATCGCAGAATATTCCTCTCATTTCAAACACTCCATCTAAAAAAATATTATAAAACCAATAAAAAACTTGTAAGCCAATGCCTTGAGAACTGATCACCTATCTCCTAAACATCACTACTAACCCCATTCTCAAAAAAATGTCCACAGTCTTCTGAACAAAGAGATTCCTCTCCTTCTGAAATTGGCTACATGTTTCAAATATCAAATGAAACAATAAATAGACCCCCAAACAGCACTATCTCCTAAAGGTAAACATCACCCAAAAACAATAAACATGTAATATGTAGAAACACTGTTAATATAATAATACAATATCATCTACATTTGTATTGGCATATATAAACATCACTCAAAAAATACATTCTCTCAAAGGCTCTAAACAATTCAACAGCATCTGAGGTACTTGAAATCCTATTGGCAGCCATCCACCACACAAACAATGAACAACCAATCACAAAGCAAACACAAACATTCCGCCTTCTCTCTTCATTAGTCTTCCTCCATTGCAAATTCTAACTCTGAACTCACAAGAAGTGATTCTCTGTACCACTATTAAAATGGAACAGTATATGGAATGGCTGGAGGACAATTACCCTACATTGGGTGACATTAAAAAAGAAAAAGAAGATGCTGAAAACAATGCTCCAGAAGAAAATACACCACAATCAGGATTTTGTAAGTACAGTCTATATATTCATGTAAAAAGAGACTAACAATTATATTTAAAAGAACTCATATCAGCCACCAAACACATATAATGTATCTACCGATTATCAAACCATCACATGGGTATACAACCAACACACATATTTTGAAAGTGTATTGTATCTTCAATTGTTAAAAAATATTTCAAATATTTTCAAACAGATGAAGAAGTGAATCAAGTCTCAAGAAGATTTAAAAAGGAAGCACCACAACAATGACCCACACATCTAATTATGGATTCCTTGGCAGAATTAAAATAACTATTAATGAATGTTTAAAAAGACATGCAATCAATGAAAAAGGACATTGAAAATTTAAGACTAATCATGGACAGTTAAAATCCCGAAAAGTGGGCTAAAGAAGAAAATATATCATATGTTCTAACTAAAAGAAAAAAGAAAACCCACAACCACATCCCCTCGCAAATAAACCTGTTTTCAACTAACTGTGTTTGAAAATGTATTTACCCTTTTCAAGTATGTCCACTTATATGCATTATTAATGATTAAAAATAAATATTATCCAAATTTCCACATTTTATTTTTTTCTCCAAACAATGATGTATGCCGTGGTTACCAAAATCCAATTACACCCAAATCTCATAACCGTGGCTATGTGATTGTGTGTCTTTCTTTTAATAAATGTAATGCAAAATATGAATAACAAAAGACACAGTAAAAAAGAGTATGTGAAGAATGCACTTTTCAAACATTACAGCTCTAGCCGCGGGTGTCATCCAAATCATGCATAGGATATCCCCCAATCGTTGATGCAGTTTCCAAACACCAATGGCACATTGGGCTAAATCATAGCTACACTTATACATCTATGTTTTAAAAAAAATAATATCTTTTTATCTGAAAAAATAAATAAAACAGAATTAGTTCAATCACACACACACCATTGTTTCCAGACAGGCACACTCCAAGTCTCCGGGCGGCTGCCGGCCCACCCGTCATGTCTGACCTGGCAGGCGGGACGGCAGCCACCCGCAGACTTTCACGGAAGCACCGGCACCGTTATTAACAGTGCCGGTGCTTCCGTCATCCCCATTCCAATTGAGTCCTATGGTTCTCAAATGGGAATGTGTATTAACAATTTTCCAGCGCCTGACTTCCAGGAACACTGGGGTTGTAATCCTTCAGTGTTTTTGGCAAGCCAGGTGTTGGAAAATATTACAAGTCTGGCGGCAACCCCCCGGCAGCACCGGCTGGGTTACCGACAGACTTGTAATGAGGCTCATTGTCTTTTTTGTCTTCATTTGGTGCGAGTCTCCTAGGATGATGTGGATGTTGTGGATTAGAAATTGCATGAGATGGTTTGAACCATACTGGGCCATAGTCTTTTTTGGTTTATATGTGGTCTTATATTTTCATTGTAGCTATGAGCGGTGGATGCGCAGAATCAAACTCCACCCATTAAAGGTGCTGCTAGAAACAGACACAGGTAGTACTAGAACAGTCTATGTGAAAAGCTAATAGAAATGATTGAGACATTTAGAAAGGAGGCTTTTCTTTCCTTCCTCCCTCACACTCAGGACATTGCAAAGAAGTCCCTCTATCAGTTGTTCCTTCTCAAAGGAATTCTACCTTTTCTCACTTTCCCTCAGAGGCTCAATGTGACTCAAACCCTGACTCTCTCTATACTTGACTACTGTAATAGCCTCCTCCTGAACCTTCCTTCTTCCACTCTGTAACCCCTCCAGCTTATCCAGAATAGGCCAGCAAGACTTATCCTTGGCCTTGAGCCCAGGGACTGTATCTCTCTTGCACTAAAAAGTCTTCACTGGCTAACGGTTGCTGCACAGATTAAATTCATATCCCTCTGCATCATCCACAAGGCTGTCTGGACCTGGGGACCACACCATCTTCAACTTTATCTCTCTAAATACTCTCCCCCTAGACCACTTTGGTCCTCTGGCACCAACTCCTTGTGTGTCAACGTTTTGCTAAGCAGAGGGCACGGGGTCACTCACTTTCCTCTATGGGCCCCCTCCTTTGGAATAGCTTCCCACTACGCCCGCACCTTGAGCAGGTCCTTCCCCCTTCTCTACTCTGCTAATCTCACAGTTGCTGAATCAGTGTCCTCGGCCCTTATGCATCTTCGGGGCCTTGACCTCCCACACCAATTCTTCCCAGCTCATGTCTTTCCACAGCACTTTGCATCTGCATACCCTCCGCTCTAATGACTCGCACTTACATCTCTTGCGGCCCAGGTGGTGTAGTACTCAACATTCTAGCACTTCATCCATGGCTCACCCATGGGCTCGGACTCCCCAGCACTTACCCCCTCTTCCCTCTTCCTTTCTGCACTTGCAGGTTCTGAATTCTCACAAGGTATAGTAGGTTCGTCCCCCCTTCCGCTTTCCCCTCTGCTCCTAAATATTGTGTTGTAATGTTGTAATTCTACTTCCCATTCTCCCTGCTCTGCCAGCACTGAAATAGTATATTCTTATTGTATAAGCGCCTAACAAGCAAACAATATATAAAATAAATAAATGTCTACAGATGTGCTGCTCTATCTCCAGCAGTACCACTTGGATGAGCAAGAGTTATGATTAAACATCTAGTGCAAATCCATTGGAATGAGGCTGATGATGACTTTCGTAAAGTACATAAACATCACAAAAGAAAAATGCATGGGGCCCATTCCTTGCATAGACGGCAATCAGCACCATCTACATAACCTCCATCCACCATTGCATCAACAACTCCAACTGCAAATTAAGCCTACACATCAGCAGTGGTATTGAGTACACAAACTCTCTTACCGACCTCCAATCTAACCATCATGAATGTCATTTGTATATAGGTTGACCTTTCATGGGAGTTAACTGTACAATGTCTAGTGCAAATCCACTGGGACAATGATAACAATGCAGATACAAGAAAATACAAAAATAAGAACATTACAAAAATTAACACCAGCAAGTGAACTACCTCACAAAACACTCCAAAAACCTACACATACTGCATACCTAAGGATACATTAAAAGTACAAGAACATCAAGTGAAGAAAATAATAATGAACACCATCTGATAGCAATGGTCACTACAACTAACACACACAACACTGCAAATAAACCTTCAAATGTGTAAATAAAGACTAACACTTACTTTCACATCAGCCACACTCCTGACATGTGCACAGTCAGAGTTCAGGAATCAAAAGGATAAAACTCCAGAAAATATTGGCTTTTATGCTTTCCAAAACAAACACCAAAAAAGAGGACTATATACAAATAAAATTACTAAGATGGCGGACACATTTTCATCACAACCTATCACTAAGCCCTACAGAAATGCCAAAGTAACAATAACCAATAACAAACAATGAAACTGAAACAAACACATGTTTTACTTCACCTAGCATCTTTCATAGAAGCGGCTATTTGACGCGGCTACAGATGTTGATTGTATCCGCGGCTACATGCACATTTTGTTGCAAGCCCCAAATCAAACTAAATTGTCCTTCAAACCTTCAAATGAAATAAGTGAACAACCAAGTATATAAAATAACACACACAAATAAAATTCTGTATTGTGTCATCCACATGAAAATATGATTATTCCACAGGAAATATAAATGTATAGGCACAACTTTAACTATACCTGCGGTTCCAGCCTTAACCAATGAAACACAGAATAGTATGGATGTGCTTACACACATGCTTTGTATAGACGCAGCTATACAAGAGCCCCTCCTAGACGTTTGCTGATGACCGCCGCTGTTCGCAAAATACGAATTGAAAATTACATTTCCACTCCACCAAACTCCAAAAACTGTCCCCGAAATTGTCTACTGCGCCCCCTCCACTCCTCATAGTCCTCCTCCACTCCCCTAGTCTCTTACAATCCCTTAAAACACTCAATGCATATCAAATGCCACCCACCCAAATTTTCGGATAGCCGCGGCTACCACACGTCCACAAACACATGAATTGCCACTTGCTCGAATATAGCCGTGGCTGCAATGGGGGTGAGGATCTACTCGTGATTAGTAATCCCGCACTCTGGGTGGCTGTTGGATAGCTGCAAATACTAACAACAGCACCATCGACCAATTAGAAATTACAACACACACAAATCATACATACCCTGCTCATGCAAACTACTATAAATTCAAACTAGGAATCATTTTCTTGGAAACAGAGAAATACTGCAGATATCATCGCTGGTTTGAAAACTGTGTGGCTGATTGGAGAAAGTTGGCTGCTTTGGTTGCTGGCTTTTTGTGAGAAACTAAATATTAACATGGACCTAGGTTTGAGAGATATTACAATTAAATGTTTTGGAATGCCGGGAATGCGTTGGTTCCAGGGTTTTCCAAAATTGTTAAGTCTGAGAAGTAGAGAGCACCCAGACATCATACTAATTCATTGTGGAGGCAATGATTTGAGGAATGCACCAGGAGTGATGAAACAAGACATTACAAAAACTAATGGAACTATTTCCTCACACCATCTTTATTATTTCCAATCTCAATCAGCACCAAAAATGGAGATGGACCACTATATTTAATGGTAAACTTGAGATCTCCTGGAGAAATATTAATAAAGCAGTTTCAGCATTCATGATAGACCACAACCAATTATGGATTGCAAACAACAACATATAGTTCTGCAGGGCCAATTTCTACACCTAACCGATGATGGAAATGCAGTGGTCCTTCATTACATCAAAGCAGTACTCCTAATGCGCTAACGTTCTGCACTCAGTGTATCCCAAAACAGTCATTGTAAGGGCTACTTTTCATATAAAAATACACAAATACAATAAATAATAATAATAACACAGGTAAAAAGTCATTTGCATGTCATAAACATACTAATGCCATCAGGCTAGAGGTGGGGGGTGGTTAGAGGGTACCAAGTGAAATTTGGGAGTTAGAGAGGTTATAGGGACTGAGTTTGTAACACAACGCTTTCTGTAGCCTTGGCTATAGCCGCAAATAGCCGACATCTCAAAGCAAACTGTGTCAAAGAAACTGCCTGTGTTGTGGAGGGAAAGGGAGAGGGCAGGGGAGGTGAGGAGCTAGGGAGGGGTGGCAGCTGGCACCGATGAGGAGGGCAGTTGGCGAGGGCCTGGGGGGGCAGTAAAGCATTTTTCCCTGCTACATTTCCAATATTCGTGGCTATAAAGGACTACGGATAGCCATGGGTAAGTGCAGTTCCGTACCAGCCGTTTCAGAGAGATTTTTACAGCTATAATGTCTTTGGGGGTGAAAGATCACTGGCCATGCCAATGACACCATTGCCATCCAGATCTCCCAGTCATGTAGTAACCAGGACAGGGACTGCTTAGCTTCAAAGTGAGGAAGGGGCCAGATTCTTCAGGCCATGTTGCACAATAAATGAGCAAAAGTTAAAAGACCACTTAGAGAAACAGCCCGGCCCGTTCCTTGCTTTGAAGCTAAGCAGGGTCAATCCCAATTAATGCATGGATGGGTGACTGAAAGTGTTACTGCCAGTCCTTGAAGGTTTTGCACTCAAAGGCAATTTTTTGCCTTTTGCTGAATTGCAGTCTGCTATTTGTAGTCTCCTAGTCCATAATAAAAAATAAAAATAGATATTTTTACAGTAATAGTGGGTTTTCCATCCATGCAGTAACTGGAACAAAGCCTGCGTAGCTTTAAAGGGAGGAAGTGGTCAGCCTCCTAAGGCCACGTTTCCTAATAAATGAGCCCACCTTGAAAGCCAACCTAAAGAAACATGGCCTAAGTGGGCTGAATCTTTCCTCGCTTTGAAACTAAGCAGGGTGCGGCATGGCTACTGATGGGAGACAGTTCACAGTCCTGAATGCTATGTGTTTTATTTGTTTTAAATATGTCATAACTCTACCAACGCTGCTCTCACCAATCTCCATTTGGCCATTACTAACACCATTGACATTCTTGACCCAGTCATGAGGATCCGCCTGAAACCCTCCTCCAAACGTTACACCTGGTATGACTCTAAACTTGCAACCCTGAAATGCAAGTGCAGAGCTGCAGAACAAAGTGGCAAACCTCAGGCTCACCCTCTGACAAACTGACCCGCTGCCTGCTCCAAAGGCAATACAGACACTCCATCTGTACCAAGAAAAGGGCCCATATCCAGGCACAGGTATTGGGTGCATCCAACAACATGATTAAACTCTTTAAAATCTGCAGGAAACTAGCCAACCCTTCCACAGTCTCCTCCTCCCCTCTTCCGTCCCAGGAACTCTGCAATGCACTGGCCACACACTTCACAACTAAAACTCTGGACATCCTGAGCACACTTGCTACTCTCCTGCCCAACCCCTCCCTCACTCCCTTGACTCCAACAGCTTCTCACCCTCCTTATTGCTCTCTCTCCTCCTTCTCCCCTGTCACACTTTAAGAACTCACCAGAGTTGTCCTCTCCATCAAGGTCTCTTCCAAACAGGTTTCCCCTTGCTCCTTCACAAGCATCAAGTACAATATTGGCTCTTTCACACCAGGACTCACTGATTTATGCAACCATTCCTTTGCCACTGGATCTTTCCCATACTCCCTCAAGCACTCTCTTGTGTGGCCCCTCCTGAAAAACCCTACAGCAGACCCTACCTGTCCAGCCAAATACTACCCTATTTCTATCACCCCATTCCTTGAGAAACTACTGAAAAAGCTGGCCTTTCAACAAGTTACCTCACACATTGAGCTTGTTGGTGGTCCCCACAACCATCAATCTGGATTTTGAGCATCAAGAGGCACGGAAATTGCTCTTCTGAACACCAGTGAAGAACTGCTTGCTTCTCTGCACTCTAACTCTCTAGCTGTTCTCATCCTACGCGCTCTCTCCTCTCCCTTTGATACGGTTAACCATTGCATCCTCATAAAATGGCTCCATGATACCCTTGGTGTCTCGTAGTGGCACTGGATTGGCTTACCCAATTCTAAACTGAGCTTTCTTCCCAAATCATTTTGGGCACCTTCTCCTCACCTACTTCCTTCTCCACCTGTGGTGTCCTCCAGGGTTCAAACCTCTCCCTCTGGCTCTTCAGCACTTACCTTGCTCAGCTAGCACTCCTCATTTCCACCTTTTCCGCCAACTTCCAGTGCTACGCAGATGACACAAACCTCTTTTTCAAACTTCCTGCTGCCCCTTTTGCATCTTCCATCATCCCTGACTGCCTATATGCCATCCAGTCCTGGTGTACTTCCAGCAATCTCTGCTTCAATGCCAGCAAGACTGAGATCATTCCCATTGGGACCCATGCTCCCTCTTGTTTCCCCTCACTCTGGCCATCCTCCATGGGCTCTCCCCCTCCTCCTTCTTCTGAAGCCAGAAACCTTGGAGTCATCTTCGACTCCTCTCTTTCTTTACTTCCTCCTTCACACTCAGGACATTGCCAAGAAGTCCCAATTTCAACTCTTGCTCGTCAAAGGAATTCTCCCTTTTCTCACATTCCATCAGAAGCTCAATGTCACCCGAGCCCTACCCGAGCCCTGGTTCTCTTTAGGCTTGACTACTGCAATAGCCTTTTCCTGAATCTACCTTCTTCCACTTTACAACCCCTCCAGATAATCCAGAATAGGGCAGCAATACTTAACCATGGCCTTAAGCCCAGGGACTGCATCTCTTCTGCCATAAAACTTCTTCACTGGCTCCCGGTTGTAGCACAGATTAAATTCAAATCCATCTGCATCATTCGCAAGGGTGTCTGGGGCCTGGGACCACGCTATCTGCAACTTTCTCTTACTAAATACTGTCCCTCTAGACCACTGCAGTCCTCTGGCACCAACTCTCTGTGTGTAAAGTGTTTTGCTAAACAGAGGATCACTTTCTTCAGCTGGCTCCCTTTTATGGAACAGCGTCCCCCTTCCTCTTCGTCTTGAGCAGGACTTCCTTGAATTCCAGAAGGTCTTGAAGACTTTCGTCTTCACCTCCTCCTTCCCTTTGTCCCTCCTCTTCTAATCTCACAGTTGATGTGATTGGTGGCCAGGGTGCATATGTATCCCTCCAGGACCTGGCCCCCATTAACCAATCGCCCCAGCCTCTGCCTACCTCTCATCACTTTCCTCAGCTTCACCGGCCTCAATCCTGTAGGCTTGCACTTTCTACCCAATGTGGCTCCAGGACGCATAGCACTTACCATACTATGCACTTCATCTGCTGCTCACCCACGAGCACGGACATTCCTGCACTTACCCCTACCCCCACTTCCCCTCTTCTCAATGCACTTGCACGTTCTGAATGCTCACAAAGCATAGTAGGTTTGTATTTTATCTTCCACTCTATTCATTGTTTTTCAATCCCATGTGCTGCCCTGTGTGCACTTTGAAACAGAATTGACTAACTGTATAAGTGCCTAACAAATGCACAATACATAAACAATAAATAAATAAATAAATAACACACAGCGTCCGCATTATTTATTTTTAAACTGTGCTACTGTCAGTCCCTGAATGTTTTGCACTCAGATACCATTTATTTGCCTTTTGCTGAATTCCATTCAGGTAGTTGTAGTCTCACAGTCAAGATGGGTGTGGGGGGGACTGGTATTATGCCACAATTATAAACTTTTTGCCTAACATAGTTCTGGAAGGATTTATATATTTGAATGACACTATCGAAGGTGTACTTTTCAAGTTAGCTTTCTAAAGAAGAGTATTGTTGAAAGCCATACCTGGTTGTGAGGGGAAATTTTGAGAGGGCAAGTAAGTCATGAGTATTTGGCCAGGATGTGGCAAGAGTGTTTACAATGGTTGTATACGAATTGTTCGAACTACAATTGTTCGAATTACAATTGACCTTTGCACAATTGACCAAATTGTGAAGGTCAATTGTTACAAATATGCGGGGGGAAACCCCCCGCAACCCTCATTATATATATAAATATATATATATATATATACATATATATATATATATATAACCAAACCTATTACATGGCCGCGGTAGTGGCCATGTAGTTATGGTTAAGTTGGTGTTTCCATAGGAAGAGCACTTTTTGGGCGGCTTATAACTTCGCTCCCCCTGGACGAATCCTCACCAAACTTTGCAAAAAAAGTATATGGCCCACTGGTTTGGTGAGGATTCGTCCAGGGGGGGAAAATTTATAGGGGGAGTCCTAAAACGTTTTTTTTTCCCATAGACTGAATGAGAAAAAACTTTGCGCACGGCTACAGCCCGAACCGCTGGACGGATTTACACCAAATTTGCAGCAGGAGCGGCGGCCTGGTCCCGAAAGCGTGCTTTTGCAAATTTGGTGTAAATCCGTCCAGTAGTTTTTTTGAAAAATGACCAAAATGTAAGGCAAAAAAATTAGTGATATCTGTGTTCGCTTCGCGGACGGACTTCCATGTTCGCTTCGCGGACAGCACCACGATTGGCCAGCGGCTTGCGTCATGTCCGCGGACATGCGACGTGTTCACTGATTGGGTGGCGTGGTGTGTGATGCGCGTCAGATTTTCTATCGCTCCCGCCATCTTGCATTTGCGGACATCCGCGGACAGCGCGGTGAAAGTTTGTTCAAAATGTGTATTTAGTAGAGTGTGTTGGTGTGTAGAAGTCTTTGGGGAGGATGGGGGAGTATGAGATAGGTTCAAAGTTGTATTTTATTTATGTGCTAGACGCTTTTGTTGTGTTCGATTTGTCTGCGGACAACACAGCTATTCTGGAATGTTCGTAAATAAACAGAGTGGATTCGGTGTCAACTTCAAAGTGTTCTAAGAACACTCGTGGGGTCTTGGAATGTTTGCAGGGGGTGTCCTGGAGACGTTGTCTGTATTGTTCGTTGGCAAGGTGAAAATGTTTTAAGAACAATCACGGTGTCCAGAAATGTTCGTGCATAAAGAAAATGGGGGTGTCCTGAGGACGCTGTTTGTATTGTCCTCTGGCAAGTTGAATGTGTCCTAGGACCTTCCCCCTGTCCGCGGACATAACAATGGTTGCAATGTTTACATCTATGGGTGTGATATGCTGCGGTGGTTATGGCCAGGGTATAGAATGTTGGGTGCATGGCCATTTGGCCACAACCACAGCATCATATCACACCCATAGTGGCTTTTAACTATATAGTCAAAAACTAATTTATAAGGAACAATGTTATAAGCTTGTATGGGTATGATATGCTGCGATGGTTGTATTTATCTTGTTATAAGTACTATTTGGTTTAGTAACGGGAGTCCATGTTTTTCTTGTTCATTTCTGTAATAAAAGAAAATAGCATGTTAGTATTAGTATTTTATAATGACTTATTACATTGTACAATCAACATTTTCTTCTTTTTATTGACCCTCATATTTAGTAGATTACAAACCAGAGTACTGTGCAATGTGCAAAGTTTCTGTGTTTGTTGCTAAAATCATTGGGTCTGTGGGAGAAAAAAAATCCATGTTGGATTAAAAAAAAAACCCTTTTCGGTTATGCTACAGTTTATTTATTTGTTTGTTTTCCGCGTTTAGTTGTTCTTTCTGCCTAATGCTTTATGCATTGGATTGTTCCAGTTTTTGTGAGCAGTAAGATATTAGGTATTTGTTTGGATATTGTAAAATTTTGGCCCAGTTAGATACCAGGAGGCATATTCTAACTGTTTATGTTTTGATATAATTTCGTGGTATTGATTTATCTGTTTGCATATTTGTAAATTTTGGGACAGTTAAATACCAATTGGCGTATTCTGTCTATTTTTTGCTCTATTTAAGTGGTATTAATTTATCTGATTAGTTGTTGTAGAATCTTTGGGCAGTTAGATAGGTCTTGAAATATTGTGACAGTTTATATTTTTTTACTACAAGTGTACTTAAGGTTTAAGTACAGTTCAGTTATCAAATTTTGGTTTTAAGAACATTAAATACGCGTTTATAAGATTAGCTGGTAATCTCTGCTTTAGAGTAACGGTACTATCATTACATTCAAACCATCCACATTTTTTTAATATATACAGTGTAGTGCCCTGAGTTGGTTGTGGCTCCTGCGTGGTAGAATATACCTATTGTTGAGAAGGTTTTCCTACCAAGTGAAATTTGACCATGTGTGAATCCAGTCAGCTTGCAATTGTTTTTCGTACCATCTGCATTGTAACGTAGAAGCATTAGTATTACGTATTTACTATGTGTTTGTATTAGTAACGTGGAGCAATTATTCGAATTGCAGGTAGAACATAATCTACCGTGGTTTGCATTTTGTACAAGTTGCTGAAATGGAACGGAATCACAATTAGGTATTGATATATAGACAAAGCGCTCATTGGGGATTTGTTCTTGTGTCACATTGTTGCAGAGAGTGCATGTATGTTTCCACATGTATGAAATCTGGAAGATTTCATTTATAGGTATGTTTTTGTTTTCCAGTACTAATAGTAAGTACATTAGAAATTCTTGTGGATCTTCATGTGAGTTTATAGTGAATTTCACCATTCCAGCACAGTAGTCCAATTGTCATCTTATTCCAAAAACACTATACGTGTTGTCAGGATTGTTTGCTGCATTTCTGTGAAGTACTAATATTTGCAAACACAATGGGTCTGTACTGTGTAAGTAAATGTTGTCAACAATTGGTGGTAATTGAAATAGAATATTCATTGCTACATTTGCATAGCAATTTACACCAACTATATTTGAGAATTTAAA
Source organism: Ambystoma mexicanum (assembly GCF_040938575.1). Lineage (NCBI taxonomy): Eukaryota > Metazoa > Chordata > Amphibia > Caudata > Ambystomatidae > Ambystoma > Ambystoma mexicanum. The sequence goes on from NC_090941.1 coordinate 84,130,820, forward strand.
TGGTCCACGTAGTTCTGTATCTAACTGCTTTTTTTGGAGTTTGTCTTCCTTCTTTAAAGAAGTACCTGGTTTACTTTCCCTAATTGATTCTTTTTTGCTTGTGGTACTTGAAGAAGTTTTAGTTTCTTTTAGTCTCTTTGAAGGATTTGCAGTGACATCCTGTTGTATTTCTGTTTGATTTAGTTTTCTTTTAGAAAATTTTCCTTTTGGTGGAACAGGATATGTTTGTAGATGGGGGGTGTATAGTGAACAAAGTCTATTGTATTCTAAAATGCAAGGAATATCAGCGTTTACTTTACTTGCATCAAAGTTTATTAGAAATAGACCGTCAATTGTACGTAGGCGTGACAGTGCTACGTAGCTCATGCCTTCTTTAAAGACTGTCTTACCAATGTCTATCATTGCTTTGTCTAGAGTAAGACCTTGTGATTTATGAATGGTGACTGCGTATGCAAGAGTTAGAGAAAATTGTTCTCTGCATACATAAATGACTTTGAAGAGAAGGAATCGAGCTGTTGAGCGTCCTATTCTTTTTACTTCTGAAAGTTTGTCAAAGAGAATATTGACAAACTGAATTTTGTTGTCACGTGGGTATGTTTGAAAGCCAACAACTGTACCCAGTGCTCCATTAACTAGTCCTTGGTCCACGTCAAGGTTACGTTTAAGCATTACTCTGCAATTTAAAGATAATTTTAATATCTTTTACAAGCCTGCTGTGTTTGAGATTGATTTTTCTAAACTATTTAGTCTTGCTGTGGCTTGGTCACACATGGGTAGTGTCATTCCATGTACATCTAGTTTGTCTGTGGCGCTAATTTCCATAATTGGTTGCATTTCTTTGCTTAACATTATTTCATTGAATTTGAAACAGCTTGCAAGAGTTGGCATTAAGGCCATACAATTGACATTTTTGTGGGCTAATTGTTCCATAACATCTGTAGCACATGCATTATCACCATAAAGTGCATGAATGTGCCGGGGTTTTAATATTGCTTCTGCTTCTCTAGAAAGTATACCATTTCTGATACTTTTTAAGATGTTGGCATAAGTGAGATCTGCAGATTGGCGCATGTTTTCTGTTTATTCTCTGTATTGGAAATGTTGCCAAATGTTGACATTTCCAATACTGCCAACAGTTTTACGGCAGGGCTTGTGTCCTAATGTTTTAAAAATAGGCTCACCTTTTACAGGTGTCAATTGAAGAAGATCTCCGAAAACAATGAGGTGTTTTCCTGCAAAGACCTCTTCATAGTTTGTTTTGAGTACTTCTTGTAGTCTGAGGTGAATCAAAGCCAACATTAGGTTGGACACCATGCTCACTTCATCTATTAGTAGCATTTTCATTTGTTTCAATACTCTGCGTACTTCCATTGCAGCTTCTGCAGAAAGTTTGTAATAATCTAACTTGTTTTGGTGTTCTACTGGCAGGAGTAGTAATCGGTGTAAAGTGACATCACCTATGTTGTAGGCAGCTAAACCTGTGGGGGCAGTGACAACAGCTGACAGTTTGTTGTTTGTCAATTGTTGAAGGAACTTACTGATGATTTTGATTAGGAATGTTTTGCCAGAACCAGCTTCACCACTGACATACAATAGTATAAGTTTGTAATTTTGGCAGGTTCATTCTTTGTTTTCATGTTGCACACCATGTAAAATTTATTTTGTTATTTCTTGAAAAATGCTACGTTGCTCTTTGTTTAATTTTGATTGTAGTGTAGTTAAGTCTTCTTTATCTTCATAGTGACACATGGTGTTTTCTACTTCTATCATACCTAATTCTGCCTCATTTGTTATTAGTGGTTCTCCCAGTGGTTTTTGGCTTCCTGTGACAGAAGGTTGACTACTGTCAGGAGTGTCCTTATCTAGTTGGGCCTGGAGTTCCTCTTTGTGTTGCTGTTCATTGTGCAACATTGTTTTGTACTGTGCAAAGTTTACATCAGTTATACTGCTTTCATTGGCTTTGAAAGTGTCTTCATATGAGTCCTCTTTTCGCTATGGTTTGAAGAGTTGTAACAGGGACATGTAATATATTTCTTTATGTTGATGAGTCATGACAATTTGATATGATTAATTAAATTTGGTTTGGTGAGTTTTACTAAGCTGCCATCACAGTTTGTCACTTTGTATTTACGGTTTTGCTCATCACGTTTTATATTGGGCTATGTGGTATAGACACATGGTTTCCAAAGTGGTACTCCTGTTTGGGTAGTATGTGTCCAATAAATTGTTTTTTAAAATGTCTTGGCTGTTGGGATCATGTTTGGCTATTGTTTCTATATCTTTGTATGATTTTAGAACTCTTTTTCTAGATTTAGCTGGACCAAGACTTAGCCATACTATATTTGCAGATTTACCATACAATGCAGTACCAGTTAATCGATCAGCTGCTTCATAGGATCCACAGCATTTTTATGCCCAAGCTGTATAATTTCTGAGACACTGTTTTATCTGATGACAGGTCATTCCAGAGGTCTTGGAGCTCTGTCTTTTCTGATTTGGTTAAGTATGCTGTGACATATCATGCAACTGCAGTAGAATTGTCTGAAATGTACTGCACATCTATGTTTGCATTCCACAAGTGGGCAATGATTGCATTGTAATCATTGATATATTTTTCTTCTTCTTTTCTTTTTATGCAATATGTATTTTTAGGTGACTTACCTTTAACACTGTGTCTAACTGAAGACATGAGGTTGTTCACTTGACCTGTATTTGTAACTGGTCTAGGGAAACCAAATCGGCATTTGGTGTAGTATTTCCCTTTGTTTTTGTATTTGCGACGACAATATTTGCCACATTTGTGTCTTTGGAATTGTAAGATTTTTGCATGAAGATCACTATTTGTGGATTCTGACGGAATTTCACAAGTGGCATATTTTTCAATAAACTGTAAAACAGTGACATCACTGTCTTGACCAAATTTAGGAGCATCTTTAATCCATAAAAGCATGTGGACATGTAGCGCTCCTCTGGCTTGGTATTCTTAGAGGTGTTGCACTTTTCCAAGGGGAGGAACAGTTTTATTACAAATAAAATGTAGCATAGCAATGAAGCGATGGTGAAAATATCTAGAAACATAAAGAGGATCCTGAGAACAAAGTTCTCCAGGTGTTAGTATATCTATGTTTGTTTTGTTTTCGTTTGATATACGTAGGAAAGCATGTAAATCTTCCCATGCATATTCTGAGCAACTTAATGTAACAAACCAAGTGGGTGGGCCAAGGTTTCTGATCATACAACGTACATCTCCATGGCGTCGAAACCAGTACTCTTTAGTACCTCGCATATTTGCTAATAGGTTTGTAAGATTTGCCTGTAAAACCTTATCTTTTTGTTGAACTTTTTGTAATAACTGTGTGGCTGTCATATTTTGAAAGTGTGATCCTGATTTTAATGTGTGTGCAACTCCGTAACATAAAGTTGCTAGTTCACTTTCAAAGAGTAGGTGGAATATGTATTCCACATTTTGTCGAAATCTGGGATCTTCAGAATACATTCGTAATGAGCGATATTTCAATGCTGATATTTGAACAGGTCTATCATCGTATCTTCCTACTTTGCCAGTAGGAAAGAGTAGAGGAAAAGCACGTGCTTCTATACTTTTTTCCCATATGCTGATTGGTGATCCTTTTGTTTGACGCATTTGGTACGTTTCCAGTGCATCTTCTATGGTGTCATTAGAGTGCAATGGGTGAATTGTATAATGGTCTAAACTGTTTGCTATTGTAGCAGGATCTAGGAGCTCAAATTGACCAGTTCCTTGTGTCTCTTGAATTATTTCAGTTGTATCTTTCAAGTTTTCTTCGATATTAATTTCTTTGTAATAATCATTATTCTCTTTGAGATATTGCAGGGCTTCTCTAATTTTATGTAAATCTACCAGTTGTTGCCAATTCTTTTTGTCTTTTGTAGGTACTCCATTTACCAAGATAATTAAAGATTGTTGCATTGGACGTTGCACATTTTCTTTTAGATCTAATGGTAAATACACTACTTTTCCACGAATACCTTTCACTAATTCAGAGGGAGGTAATTTTGCAGTTTTTGGTTGAAGGCGTATTATTGCTTGAAATGGATGAACTGTTTGAATTATGATGCTCTCATATAAATTAAGTTGTTGAAGGAGTTTTGATAGTGGATGTAACTCCAAGTTATTTGAGATAGCACATGAAGGAGTTTGGTTGTTGTCAAGTTTGGTAGTGCAGTAACTGCAAAGTATTGTGGGGTCAGTTATTTCATATTTGTCTTCTGCTATAAGGTAGAGAGCTAATTCAAAGCATTTAGAATCTTCATTGTCTTCTATTTTGTATGAAAGGTCTATAGTTTTTGTGTTACTTTTATACCACGTTCTGCGGCAACATACACATACGTGGTTTGGTACTTCAGCTGAAGTGCTTTGAAATTTTAGTATTTCTTTTTTGTATGTGTGTAGTGAAAGGTTGCATTGTGCAGATTTGTTACGAAGTTGGTTGACAGCTATTTCATCTTGTAAGTGGGTTTAATTTCCAAAATATTTTTTCTGTATATACTCGATTTCTTCTAGTAGGTCTTTTGGTGTACCATGTAGAAGAATGTTATTTAAATTGGCTAGTACTAAAGCAGGACTTTTTGCATAATACAGTTTATAAACTAGATTTCTTATACTTGCATGATGAGTTGATATCCTTTAGATATCATGGAAGGTTGTTTTGCAAGTAGCTCCTGATATGCAGGCCAACGAATGTCCTTGCAGTCCTGTGTGCTTGCGTACTGGACAAGCATCCATACTTTGCAGTATTTTAATTTTGATTTTGTCTTTGCTTTTCACATATTTATTGAGGAATAGGCGTAAAGATTTGAATTCTTTTTTGGGAATGTTACACATTGACGTGCATGGCCATGTGTAAATTAGATGTTCTGATTCAGTCGAATGGAGGGGTAAATCTAAGTTTTCAGGGCATATTTTTGTAAGTAGTACTTCTTGTTCCATTATAGTATTATTAACTTTTTCATAACCTCGACCACTGCTATGTATGGCAATTGTATTTGTTTGCTTTTGTTTGTATGCTTCTTCATTAAAGTATGGTTCTGTGATTGTAGTGTGACTCCATTCACCTCCACAAATATTTAAGAAGTTATTTCTGTTCACATTTCGTTTATTGAGAAGTCTTTTTTGAAGTTTAGTTATTAGTTTTGTTAGTGGTTTAATTCTGTTTAACACAACAATAAATAAGTTTCTTTTGAGAAGAATTGCACTGTCTATCAACGCTTCTACGATTACTTTCCTACGATAAGTTTGAAGTGTTGAACCTGGTTTCTCTCCTGTTTTTATCAGATTTTGAAGGACTTTGTGACGGAACATTTTGGCTAATATACTTTTCTTGGTATGCTTACTTTGTACTATATCAAGATTTATAGAAGACGTTTTATTTGTAGTGATAGTTGATTTTCTGTTAATAGTTTTTTGGGTCGTTTTACGTTGTGATAGAGGAGGCAAAGTTTTTGCACTAGAAACTTCTGTTTCACAACATGACTGTATTAGCTGTTGTGTTTCAACGTTTTTTACAAATTCTGCTATAAATGGGTGTTTATGTTGGAGACTTTTCTTTTCATTTGCTCTACTTCTGCGTCCCTTTCTACGGAGTTGCTTTTTGGTGGGCATTCTGTAGCGTCTGTTGAAAAAATTACAGAAGGTATGGGTTGGGGTTTTCTGCAATGCATGTGTGTTGTGTGTGTGTGCATGATTGTTTGAGTAAGATGATAAAGATGTATGTAATGGTGTGTGATTGTGAATTGGGAAGTTGAACTACCAGGGATGGGTATTCTTCAATTAATGTGTTACTAAACTGGGGTTCAGACGACAGAAAAAAGTAAGCCGGTGGTGTGGAGAAGAATAAATAATATAGGTAAAGCTATACAATTAAAACAATTGTTTGTTCTACAACATCTACATTCTAGCGGCTGAGTTGGGTAATTTGTGTGCCAAAAAATAGGAATATGAGGGCCATTCGGACAGGAGATCACTGTTTAAGACGGGGGGATTTTTGGTCAGAATGGTGCAGAATCTCTATTTTTAGGCACAGAAATACCATGAATGCACCGTACATTGCGTGTGAGTTATAAATCAAATATTATGGTAACAATCTACTTACTTTTTTTAAAAAAATGAGTAGTTTGCTTCTTAGTTGTTCTTTGTAAATCAAAATCGGCTGCTTCTATTCAGGAGAATGGGCTTCACTGCAATTGTAAAAGAAAGAAATGAGTAATTTGGTTGCTATATAGGACTGTTTTCATTTTAGACATAGATTTTTTTAAATTGAAATGCTCAGTGCCTTCCTGAAAACCATTAAAACTATATTATGACTAAGAGTAGGAAAGAAAATATTTTTACTATGGTTTGTGGAATTCATAATCTACCAACGTATACCACTATTCTTGTAACTAAGCTTTTCCACGTAATAGTGAGTCATTGTCATCATAGCTCTCAACCATGTGTGTCGCAAAGGCGGGTGAAATCACCTGATTTTGTTTTTGGCGGGGAGACGCCCATTGGAATGAATGGGCGTGCAGGAGGCTTGGTGGGTGAGTCAGTCCTTTACAAGGCGGGTGACATCCGCCAAAAGCGTGTGAGTTGAGAGCTATGTGTCATAGCCTGCTTTTGCACGTAACAGTGAGTGAATGTCATAGTCTGCTTGTCCTATATAAATGTATGTAAGTACTTATATAAACGAAAAAAATTAAAACCAATTATGTGTTTGTACAAATATTATTGTTTGACATTTGGTCAAAGAGTGTGTATGTTATTTTGTGTGATTATATGTCGTGTATATATTTTATTTCAAAAATGTTAGTTTAATAGTATTTGCATGTGTGTGTGTGTATGAAGAAATTAAACGATATAAAGGTTTGTAAGTGACAGGTCATTTTAGGACAATGAAACAATGATCGTCCATTCATTTTTCAGATTATAGAAGGTAAAAGTCGGTTAGAAAATGTTTTCATGTACTGTGTAGAAAATATGCATACCTGTACTTTCTGTTCATGTATATGGATATGGACCAAGCTGCAAGTAGAAAGATTGGAGATTTGTATAGTATTTCTCATAGATCGTGGTTGTCAATGCTATGAGACTTGTACTCCGAGAGATACAGCGTACATTTGTAGTGCTGCTCTATGATGATGCAGTTACATGTAGAGTTATTGGATTTGATTGGAGGATGGTCATGTGATTGCTTAGCTACATCCAATGACGGAATGGCACAGAGAGTGAAATCGAAATGGTAGAAGGGCTGTACATGTTACAATACGTTAGTGGACATGACGGTAGTTCTAGGACACCGCGTATTACATCCGGGGAATTTGGGGAGGGGAGGTATGGAAATGAGATTGGATGAAGCAAGGGATTGGTCAGTAAAGTTTAGTGAGTGTGTTGTGCTAGGAGAGGTTTTCTCAGATATTGTTTTTGCAGAGAGAAGAACAGATAGCTATGGCTGAGTGTTTCAAAACACAGATTGTATGGATTTTGGGAGACTCGTGGATTCATTGGTTGAAGATGCATGCAGAAAGCTGTGGAGTATCTATAGATCTTGGATTCCCACATGTGGAAGTGCACTGGCATGGAGTGCGTGGAATGAAGTGGTTGGACTTGCTACCTCTTTGTGCAACTTTGAAGATAGAGGAACATCCAGACATAATTGTAATTCATTGTGGAGGGAACAGTTTAGGACATGTGTCTGGAATTTCTTTGCAATTTGCAATGAAAGAAGGACTTCAGAAGATAATGGAATTGTTTCCAAACTCTAAAATAATTTTTTCACGGATTGCGCAGAGACAAGTGTGGCTTCGTTCTTTCTCATGTGGTCCACAAATGGAGAAAGCAAGGCGTAATGTTAATGAGGCTTTTTGTGCCTTCCTAAGAGATTTTGGCATGTCCTCTTTTAACAATGAAAATATTTTGTTTCGTAGTACATACATTTTTCGCAAAGATGGAGTCCATCTTACTTATGCTGGCAATCAGATTTTTCTGAGAAATGTACAAAATGCATTGCGACCTTTTTTAGAAATACAGCATTCGTTTTGAAGTACGTTTTACGTAGTTAAAATGTTTTACATTCAAACACCTCCCAAAGGCTCTTTTCAGAGCCACCACTTCCTGTTAGAGAAAAATGCATTGGTTTCAATAGGGTAGCAATGCAATTGTTTTTCTGTTCGCGGACCGTCTGCGGACTTTCACGAAATGGAAATGGCTATGCTTTATGTATCTTCACTTCTATTTTTTAACTGTGAAAGGCGGCTCTGAAAAGAGCCTTATTTTTTTTTGATTTTTGTTATTTTGTATTTTTTTTGTTCTTTTTTATACATGACACACTAGGAGAGGAGGGAAAGGAGGGTAAAGGGAGGGGGGACACCAACCACACGGATAAGAAAGGGCGAGCTGAGAGAGGAAGATGTAGAGTGGGTTTTATTTGGGTAGTGAGCAGGTCTTCTGGTGCTCTGAGACGATCGTCTCAAAAGCACTCCGAAGTCGTTCCCCCTGCAGAGTACTGTGTCACAGTACGCACATATAACTGTGACCCTCGAAAGGTAAGGGTCATCAGAATTCTGTATGGCCTGTGAGGCAGCTTGAGGAAGTCGCTGTCCCACAGAGGTGTTCCTTGTGGTGACAGGATCAGGAACGGAGGATGAAGTAGAGGCAATCAACCTACTACGCTTCTCGCAAGGTACAACCTTGCGAATGGCCCCAGTGTGGAATGAGCGCAGGTGTCGCTTCATGGTAGTGGTCCCAAAGCTACACGAACCATGCTTCCTGCGACTGAGTACCATTTTGCACTCATTACAGGTGACACGGTTGGCATGAGACTTAGGACCGTTTCCATGAACGGTAAACAACCGCCACACCAAAGATTCACGCCGAGGACGGGTAGTAGGGATTTCCTCTACCTCATTCTCGTCATCCTCTTCTTCCTCCTCTGTATCCTCACTCCTGTTCCCCTCTTCAGGCCCTTGGGGAAATGGTGGTGGTGGAGGGGGTGGGGGTGGTGCTGAGGCAGATGTAGCACCATGTGGTAATAGTCGAGCCATGGATGTCATAGTCTTGGAGATGGAAATCTCAAAATCTGCAAAGTATGCAGCAAAATGCAGTGTGCTCTGTGGAACAGTCAGAAACACAATGAGAATGCGCTCTAGGGCGTGGTCTTATATCGGGGTGCTTGTGCGCAGGTCGCGGACATGCGCGCCGTCCGCAAGACAGATCGAACATCAAAAAAGGTTCAAAAAGTCACAAAAACTATGTGGAAAGTTAGGATTAGTATGTGGGATTTGTGGTATGGTGATTTTTTAATGAGAAATATTGTGGATGTACTTTTAAACTGGTCGGGGACACGAACAGTGTCCGTATTTGGAGTACGAGATGAGCGTGGGCGCGGTCGCATGATTGTTTTGTGAGCATGTTCACTAAGGTAGCGGTCGTCCGCAGGACACCCAATGTACGGACATTGTTTTACGCATGCGTGTTGATGTTCTGCGGACAGTGTTCGGGTCCTGAACTAATTAAAAGTGCGTCACATGTAATCCGAACAGTTACGGACAGCCGTTTGTTCTTAGCACAGTTTAATTTATTTGATAACAATACGGACAAACATAGCGTTTCAAGCACACCTCCATTTTCGTTTATTTACAAACAATTCAGGACACCACAAGTGTTCTTAGAACAGTTTCTGTTTGCTATCGAACACTACGAATAGGCACAGTCTTCTTAAGGACACCTCCATTTTAGTTTATTTATGAACATTTCAGGACACTACGAGTGTTCTTAGAACATTTTCAACTTGCATGAGAACATTACGGACAGATGTAGTGTCCTCAGGACAGTCACATTTTCGTTTCTTTACGAACATTTCCGAACAACCGCGTTGTCCGTGGACACCTAAATTGGTTTTATCACAAGGAACTGAAAGTAATCACAACACAATATAAGAAAAGTAACTTTATTTCATATATATATACAATTATGACTGGGAAGGTGGGGCAGAAACGGAAACAAAAACAGGAGAATTAGGGATTTCTAGATAACTGGGATCAGGTGAAGAAGGGAAGGAAATCTCATCGAAACGCTTTGGTCCATAGACAGGGTTTGGGGTTAACTTCGTGGGATAGGGTGAGGGGGGACAAGTGCAGGTTGGACAATGGTGTGCTGTTGGGGGTTTCACATAATTTTCCACAAAGTTTTTCAAATCCATAAAATTTTGCATAAGGTCGTCCATTTTTTGATTAATCTGCTGTAGAGTGATATCCTCTGATTGTTGTTGTGAGATGCTTGGAATTTTTGTATGGTCTGTAATAAGAAAATGTATATGTTAAATGTATACAGAATAATATTTATTAATTGGTTTATATAGTAAAGTGTGTACCATTAGGTGGACTATTTTCTAACATTTCCTCTCGTGGGAAATGCTCCTCTAGCCAGTCGAGAGTACTACACATTTCTGTGAGAAAACAAAAAAGTAATATGTTTTTTTTTCTAATATAGAAAGTTTATAAATATATGAGTAAAAAGAAGTGCACTTACTATGTCTGGTGAGATATGTAATCAGTAGTATACGTCTGGTCTTGCTGTTGGTTGTGGAGCGTCTGTGAGGTAAATTCCTTTTTAAAACATATTGTCCCTCATTACAACCCAGGCGGTAAGTGTTTAACGGCGCCGTAAAGAGCGTCGGTGCCATTAAACACTTACCGCCTGATTACAAGGTCCCTTAGCGGGATGGTGACTTTAACGCCTGCTTTTTGCAGGCATTAAAAAGCAACCCGCTAAGGGACCTTGGCGATAATTACGGCAACCGTAATTTACGGTGCCGTATTTATCGCCTTCCCCATTCCCATTATGCCCTACGGGGCAAAAATGGGAATGGGGAAGGGGCCATTGGTGAATGGGGAATTACCGCCCCACTCACCTTGTAATGGGGCGGTAATTCCGCCCTCCACCATGGCGGAATCGTAACCTTAGCGGCATGGAACATGGTGCAAATAGCACCATGGTCCTCCGCCAAGGTTGTAATGAGGGCCATTGTATTTACATGAATGGTTAGTGTGTTACATATATGAGTAACATTTTTTAAGTATTACTACATATACTTTGTATGTGTGCTGCTTTGTGAATTTGTTAAATGTTCCTATGTTATGATATAACTATTACACATACCTCCCCAGAGTTTTTAGGTGGTGGTACTGTTGTCCAAACATGTCTGCGGACCGTCAAATTCAGTAGAAAGGGTTCAGTATGTTCCATATTATATGTACATAAAGTCAAAGTTATTATTGTTAAGTTGTGCTACTAAAAAACTATGAAATTCAGTAAAAAAAAATGTGTTAAAGGGACGTTATGGTTAACTTGCGCTACTAAAAACCTATGAAATTCAGTAAAAAAACTTTGTTAAAGGGACGTTATGGTTAAGTTGCGCTACTAAAAACCTATGAAATTCAGTAAAAAATATTTGTTAAAGGGACGTTATGGTTAAGTTGCGCTACTAAAAACCTATGAAATTCAGTGAAAAAAAGTTGTTAAAGGGACGTTATGGTTCAAAGTACAACCGAAAAACCCCTGAAATTCGGCAGTTATGGTAAGATAAGCAACCATAACTCGCACCGCCACCGTGCACTGCTAAGACTAATACCCAGGACATCAAAGATGACATCACAAATGTCATTGATGACATCACTGATGACATCACATGTCTGGCTCCCTCTTTTTTCCATTACTGATATATCTAGGCCAGTTACAATCAGGAACTAAAAATTCACTTTACCATAATACAAAGTACTATGTTTGTAGACTTATACTACAAATATGTTCTTACAGTAATTCACTTAGGGTCCACTCAAAGCATATGAACCATATACAAGGGAGAAAACACAGACTTGGAAGACAACAATGCTTTCTATGTATGAAGATGATTAGTACGGTTATCAACACTGTGTTATAGTTCTGTTGTTTTTTTATTACTGTACTTTCCCTGAATATGCTCAAATTTGTACACATTGCACGTATACTATTTTCATTAGGGTCTAGTCACAATATGTGATAGTTATACATAGGGAAGTAGTAGCTTTGAAGCAGAGCAATCATTTCTGTACATGAAGATAATCAGTTACGTTATGAAAATTGTCGGGTAATACTGCTGTTTTTTTGTTTACTTCACTTTCCCTGTATATGCTCTATTTGTATGTGTTATTGTCTGTTTGTGTTTGGTGTGCAGTAATGCTATAATGTATTAATTGGGTTTTATTAGCTATCTATTACATGTTTCACATTATGCAAAACTCTAATAAAAAAGCAGTTATCATTTCAGTATTCAACATGGCAAGATTATGAATATTGCACCGTCATCATTTATGCTGCACACACTGCTTATGTTTCTGCATCTATAGCTTAGTATACTGGATAGAACTTCATAATAGAATGCTATGTATATCAACACATTCTTAATGCACTAATTAGCTCATGATATTTATTCCAATGATCCTTGACACTTTTTTGTCAATATTACAATAAGAATCCCTTCTACAGAGTTTTCATGAAAAGTAAATGCACATGTGATGTCATTAGTGATGTCATCAATGACATTTGTGATGTCATCTATGATGTCCTGGGTGTTAGTCTTAGCAGTGCACGGTGGCGGCGCGAGTTATGGTTGCTTATCTTACCATAACTGCCGAATATCAGGGTTTTTTCTGTTTTACTTTGAACCATAACGTCCCTTTACAACGTTTTTTCACTGAATTTCATAGGTTTTTAGTAGCGCAACTTAACCATAACGTCCCTTTAACGCTGCTTAACCAAGGTGTGTGGTCCATGGCAAATAATTGAAACTCAATGTCTAAAAACAGTGTGATCTTTTATACATAGCAATCCCACTGTCAAAACAGGACAAAATCAGTTTGTGATTTATGAATGTCTTTGAGCGATGGTTTTCAAGTGTTTTAAAATATGGGGTGGCCGTGCCCACCAGCTATGGCCGAAGGCCATACTGACCCTGACTGAAGACCATGCTAGTAGTCTGGAAGCATTCTAAAAATCTTTGGAATAACAAAACCCTTGAATTTCAAGGAAAAAACTTTAGTTGCAGGAACGTTAAGGTGAGCAATACATTGTAACACAACCTTTGAAATTCTAGGAAAAACATTTAGATGCAGGGATGTTAAGGTGAGAGCTTAAAGTAATAGGGGCAGTATGGTGGCTGGTTGCATTGTAGAGGGTTGAATATGTTGACTAATTGTAGATGAATTAGGATACAATACATGCACACAGGTAGACACAACTGATTGTGTCATAATTTCCACTTTTCTGTCTGTAAAAAGAAAAAACGTGTATACATATAATTAGTTAGAGAGCATACATTATTCAAAATAATTAGTTACAATTGTACGCATATGTCTAATTTGTTTGCCCTCATAAGTAGTACATTGTATGCACTATCTATTATACAACATTTGTGCACAGTACATTGTTGTTGTCTTCGCGTATAATAATCATTGGGTCATTGGGAAAAAATCCAAGATAGATTGACAAAACCCACACAGTAAAATCCATGGTATATGAGAGCTTCTCATGAAGCACCACCATTCACAAAAAAGGGTAAATAAATTAAATAGCAGTAAAATGGGTGTGTAGCGGCAAGAGGGTGCGGGGTAGTCTGGGTAGGGGTAGAGAAAGTGTTGGTAAGCAGTATGAATCAGGAAAGAGACGGTAAAGATGCAATGGTGGTAGAAAAGGTGTCTGTAGGATGAGTGGGTAGGGGTAGTCATAGTTAGATAACATGGGTAAGGATAAAGAGGAGGGGGTATAGTGGGTGGGTGGTTGCGGTAGAGGGGGAGGATGTAGGTACAGTGGATGTAGAGAAGGTAGGATATGTTTTATGTGTTCCTTCCCTGTCAGACATTTAACATCATGTCTGACAAAAGGGGTTTGAGGACGATGTGATTCAGTTCCAAATCCGTCCTCACCGCAGAAGAGGCCTACAGGAATGATAACTTGCCAGGCAGGGACATACAGTGTGTGGATATGGTATATCGATAAGTGAAGAGACTGTAAGGGTACAGTAAAGATAGAATAGTGTCAGTATAATGAATGGATGGGGATACTCATGGTTAGATAAACTGGGTGAGGATAAACGAGGGAGTGGTTGCAGTAGAGAGGATGGGGTAGGTTGAGAAAAATAGAGAAGGTGGGATATGGAACCGTCACACAGGTAGAAAAACTAGTCATGGTCACAGTAATAAGTCAACAGTGATTATGTCAGAATTTGAACTGCAATGACGTGGCCCTTCAACTGTTCCATCACAGCGCTTGGGCACATCTGTCCTTATCAATCATCTACTACAGGTCCACTAGAATAATGTTGAAAATGTATACAAGAAGGCCCATCACCTTCTTTATTATGTTGGCAATTATCTGCACCTCCTCTAGCAACACCTCCATCCAACATAAGCCACAATTGAACTGTCCCAGCCATGGCCATGGTCACAGTAATATCTGCATAGTGATTATATCATAATTTGCACTTCTCTATCTGTAAATATATATATTGATATATATATATATTTACATACATGTATTACAGGGCCTGCAGTAGAAGCCCTCTAGTTATGGTTACGTTGATCGACCCATAGAAAGAACATTGTTTGGGTGGCTTATAACTTTGCCCCTCTAGACGAATCCTTACTTTAGCTGACAAGTTTGGTGAGGTTTCATCAAGGGGGGACACCGTTGTAGGGGGGGGTCCCAAAATTTCATTTTTGTCCATAGACACAATGGAAAAAATGTTGCTCATGTTTACAGCCCCAACCCCTGGACGGATTTTCACCAAATTTGTGGCAGGAACGGTGGCTTGGTCCCGAAAGCGCATTTGGTAAACTTGATGGAAAATCCGTCCAGTAGTTTTTTTTTAAATGGCCCAAAAATAGGTCAAGAAAAATGAGTGATATCTAGGTTCAGTCCACAGACCCACTTACCTTTCGGTCCACGGACGGGCCTCTGATTGGCCTAGACAGCGATGTGATGTCCGCGGACATCAGCCGCACTCACTGATTGGATGGTGAAAAGCGTGAAGTGCTTCAGATTTTTGGCACCACCCGCCATGTTGGATTCACGGACAGCCGCCAGTGTCCACGAACATCACAGTAAAACATATTAAAAAATACAATATTGCACTTGTCAAACTTATCAAACAATCTGTGGGGAGGAGAGTGGTGATGAGTATAGGATGTGGTATGGCTGTAAGAAGCCAAAAAACAGGTGTTTTTCATCCCTGAAGTCCGAGAACAGTCCGGATGTTCAGGTACAGGCCTGTGATGTTCGCAAACACTTCAGATGTTTGGGGACATCTATGCCTATTTCTGCATTACAGGGTTGGTGAAAAGCAGTTTCTGGGTGGCTTATAACTTTGGTGCCACTCAATGTAACTGCATGGAATTTTGGAATGTTATCCTAGACATGATTCTGAATGGTTTTGGAAAGTGTGGATTGTCAATAGGGAACACAATTAGAGGGGGGGGTCCCAAAATATTGTAAAGGCTTATAAATGTGGTGCCATTTAACGATTTCTGCACAAATGTTTGCAAAAAGATTTCAAATCTAGATAAAAATGTATTTTCTAAGTCTGGTGGAAGTCTTCAAGAGTGGGCAAAATTAGAGGGGGGGTCCCAAAATATTGTAAAGGCTTATAGATGTGTTGCAATTTGATGAATCTACACAACAATTGGCAAAAACGATTTTAGATCTAGATATACATGTTATTGTAAAGTTTGGTGGGATTTTGTTAATAGGGGGCTAAAGTAGAGGGGGGTCTCAACATTTTTATATGGCTTATAAATTTGTTGCTGTTTGACGAATGTGGACAAAGGTTTTCAGAAAGATTATAGACAAAATCGTGAATGTCTGAATGAATTTTGTCAAGTGGGGGCTAAGGTATATAACTAATGTATGTACATGGGCATATTTCCAGCAAACCTGTATAAGGAGCATTGGCAATGTGCCCATGTTTTATTTTTTGACAAGTGTCATAATATGGTTACAAAAAATAGTGATATACTTTTGGTGACTGAGGTATAGCCTGTGGCCATGGGCTGTGGCCAGATGGACCGGGTCATCGCATAAGGTCATGACCTGGACAATCTGGCTACTGGCCATGATTACGAGGGATGACAAATGGCATTAAAGTGGCCAAGTCCACCTGTGACCGGCTATGTGGTAAAGTTATTCAAAAGTCGGATAAGTTTGAAAGGGAAAAAAATGTGCTTGTGGTAATTTGGTCATAAGGTTCTCTCTTCGCCTTCTGCAGCCTTCTGCAGGCTGCCATTGAAAGGGAAGAGGGGCTCTGTACGGAGCCCCACCTTCACTTTCTATGGTGGCCATCTTGGAAAAGGATGCAGGCGTCCCAGTGTAGAAAGAAAAATCCTTATTTTATTTTAGGACAACGGGTTCCCACTTTGGGAAACAGTGGTGCTAATGGCCTTCATCCCCATTGCAGGGGCTGGAACGGAGGATAACAGTCCGGAGCCCTCATTATCTGCCCTCGCTTCATTTGGGCCGATAACTTGGGCTGCCGGCCCGCTCTTCCTCATTCCAGTACCCAGAACAGGGGAGGAAAGCCACATTATTCCCATTAGCAAATGGAAATGTTGGAAAAATCTTATTGAGTCTATGTACTTTACTGAGAAATGTAAAGTAGATGAGACTATAAGATTTGTTTTGTTCTGTTTTTAACTGTGAAAGGTGGTTCCTAAAGGAACCATTTGTATTGTTTTTTGATGTTTTTTTTTTTTTTTGCAAGAGAGGTCAGAACGTAAGGTGGCGAGGGACATGAGCGAAGAGGCACCAATCACTAATATGGAGGGGCAGGTGGACAGGGGAAGATTTTGCACGTGTGTTACTTGTATGGTAGGGGTCACTGTTTCTCATGCCTCTTGATAACAGCTTCAAAAGCACTTTGAGATCGCTTCACCCTGCAGAGTGCTGTGTTGCAGCAAATACAGAGGACTGTTGTCTTCGAAAGATATGGATCAATAGCCTATTTTATTGCTTGCAAGGTAGCTCGTGGGATTCTGTGTCCCACAGAAGTAGGATGTGTGGTTACAGTATTGGTTGGGAAAGATGCGGTGGAGGAAAACAGCCTACTACTTGCTAAGAAAGGAACAACCTTTCTGAGAGCTTTGCAGTAGTTGGATTTGGTGTGGCAGTGCATGGAGGTGGTTCCGTAGGAGTACTGTCCAGGTAGTCCGCAACTGAGTACAAAGTTGCACTGAGTGTATTTCACTTTGGTAGCTTTAGCCGTTGGTACAGTCCCAACAGTGGTAAAGAACTGCCACACCCATGATTCTCTATGGGTGCTAGAGGTAGGCACTTCCTCTACCTCATGTTGTTGGTTCTCTTTGTTGTCTTTGGAAGCACTGCACTTTTTGTTGTTGTGTAGGTTCTCCAGCTGTTGGTGGTGCTGTCTCTTGGGGTGGAGGGATGGCAATAGCTGATGCCATTTTTATGATAAATAGCAATGTTGCTAATATTCTTCCAATTATGTGCTTCGTACTAGATTGTTAATGGATAATGAGTAAGTGTAGGTGTAGGAGCTGTGCAAGGGTACATTTTGAGCTTGAAAGTTCCTGGATCAATAGAAAATGCAGTACCAAACTGTCCTCGAAGCACAGACCCGATCGCAAAGTGCGGACATGTTCACGGACATGTAATCAAGCCGCGTGCGAGCACATGGTCACGTGGCACTGTCCAGGAGGTCTGCAATGACGTCAGGTGCTCGGGTTCATCGACGGGCGCAAAAACAGTTGAACACATTTCCAAAAAGTGTATGGAAAGATTAAAAATGATGCTAGGCGATGAGAAAAGGCAGAGGTTTAAGGTGAAACTTTCTAAATTGGACAAAACAGTTGCTATATTGTGGTAAGTATGATATTAGTAAATTGTGGGAAAAAAGCATGCACTGGTAAAAACCCATGAAATTCACTGAAAACACTTTGTTAAAGGGACGTTATGTTAAGATGCACTTATAAAAACC
The DNA here is from genome assembly GCF_040938575.1 of Ambystoma mexicanum. Classification (NCBI taxonomy): domain Eukaryota; kingdom Metazoa; phylum Chordata; class Amphibia; order Caudata; family Ambystomatidae; genus Ambystoma; species Ambystoma mexicanum. The sequence continues at coordinate 84,148,858 of NC_090941.1, forward strand.
TATACCATTCACTGAAAAAACTTTTTTAAACGGATGTTATGGTAAAGTTGCACTAATAAAAACCTATGAAATTCAATGAAAAAAAAACATTGTCAAAGGGATGTTATGGTTACAAGTAAAACCAAAAAACCTCAGAAATGTGCCAGTTATGGTAAGCTAAGCACCGTGCAGTGCTAAGCCTAACACCCAGGACATCAAAGATCACATCACAAATGTCATTGATGACATCACTGATTACATCACATGTGAAAATAATTTTGATGAAAAGTCCCTACAAGGGGTTGTGTTTATAATGTTGGCAACAAGATGTTAGGGGTTATCGGGAGACCTATCATGAACTACTTAATCTATTAAAGAATAAACTCATCTAAACAATATTGTATTGGAGTGTTGTTAATACAGGAACTTAATCATACATAAACCTAGGCAATGGCTGCTGCATGCATCATAGACGTAGAAGTACAATATTTATAATATTGCAATTTTGTGTAGTAAATAAATGAATGCTAACATATCAGGGTTTTGAGTAATGTTTAACATGTAATAACTAGCCAACAATACAAGATTTACTACACACTTGTACGAGTACAAACAATACATATGAAGACCCACAATCCATACAAATCAGAGGTACAAACTAAAGTAAGGAAGAAAGAAACAGCATCAGCCAAAAATGTTACTAACATTAAAGATTATCTTCATGTATACACATGAATTGTGTGTTGGAGGCCTGCTTATTGTCCCATGTATGTGCACCATGAGCTGAGACCAAACCCTAAAGAAAGTACTTTAAGAACATATGACAAGGTTAATGTCTAGATTTATAGCACCTTTTGAATTTTATTATTCTGACTGTCAGTGAACAAAACCACCTGGCCTAGATATGTCAGTGAACATTTGTGATGTCATCTTTGATGTCCTGGCTGTTAGTCTTACTAGTGCACGGTGGTGGCATGAGTTATGGTTGCTTAGCTTACCATAACTGGGGAATTTCTGGGGTTTTTCAGTTGTACTTGTAACCATAACATCCCTTTAACAATGTTTCTTCATTGAATATATGTTCATTGCTCCCCCTAACTTCCCTGCAACTAAAGTGTTTTTCTTGAATTTCAGGGGTTTTGTTATTCCATACACAAAGTTGCATATTTGTAATTAGTGCCCGGTGAGGGCGCAATCAGAATGAAAGAGCCATTCTGATTGGCCCTCGCCGAGTCATTACCTGGCCGGGAATCCCTCTGTCAGGATTCCACAGCCTTTGTCCCTGGCAGGTGGCATGGCATCCCCTCAGCCAGTGAGGATGCTCGAAGCGGGGCCATCCCCGCTCCGATCCTCCCCACAGCTGAGAGCTACCTTTGCCCCCCGCCGGGGACTGAGGTAAGGCTTTTTTTATTTCCTCCCCTTTCCTCCCTCCTCCCTGCCCTCCCCACCCCACTTACCTTCTATCATACCTTCTATCCCTTGGTCCCCGGCGGGGGACAATGGCAGCCTCCTGCCATGTGGAGCCTCGGAGCGGGGCCATCCCCGCTCCGAGCATCCATATGGCTGGAGGCTTCCATCGTCCCAGGCCGGGGGCCCAGGTAGGTTTTTTTTGTTTGTTTTTTTCCCCTTCCCCTCCCTTCTGCCCTCCCAACCGCACTTTATTTCGGGATCAGATGCGCTGGAAACACTTTTGTTTCCAGCACGTCCACTCCCGATGGTCGCCATGGAAAGGGAAAATGGACTCCGTTTTCCCTTTCCTGGCAGCCATTTTCTTTGTTGTTTTTTTTTTTTAAATCCGAAACGCCACAGAATTTCAAGAAAAAAAAAAAGCTTTTAGTGCCCCGGTCATGAAGTTTTTGCGGGCCGGGGTACTAATAGCTGCATGCCCCTCACGGCGGGGGCATTACCGGCTCAGGTAATGCCCGAGGGCCTTCGTTAAGGCCTGATGTATTAACAATCTAGTAAAAAGCACATAACTATGGGCTCCGGGGCATTACCTGAGTCGGTGATGCCCCTGCCGCTTGGGGCCTATTGCTAAAATACTATTTGTAGCCACAGCTACAGCATCAGCAAAGGAATTGCAGGATTTTTCTTGCAAAGCTGTCCCTAGCAATGACTTGAGTGCTTTTATTCACAGATAAACTACTGTCCTTGTTAACAGTGTAACCACAGAAACAAACAAACAATTGGGAGATTTGAATTTCTGAAACTGCATATAATAAATTACAATAGATATTGTAATATATTTTTGCTGTCGTGTTCAATTTTATCTACTTTTGTAACTTAACAGGCGACCCTTAAAAGGGCAATTTTGGGGTACGGAAAGAGGCGATGAATTAGGGGAAGAAAACACATAAGAATGAAACATCTAACAAAAGGAATTAAAATAAAAAGCAACATATATATATATATATCTATCTCTTTATTTTATTTTTAGAAAAAAGGGAGAGCTGCCACTTAAAACAAGAAATAAGAATTACATGTAATCAGGTATTCAGCGATTAACTTCTACCATTCCTCAAATGTAGCACCTCCCTTGACTACCCATTCAAGACATCATCTACGCATGAGTCTATGCAGTTGACAACACTGCTGAAGTCGATTATGCACAGCCACAGCTCACAGCTATAGTAAAGATATAAGACCACATATAAGTCAAAAAAGACTGTAGCCCAGTATGGGCCAGACAATCTTGTCCAATTTCCAATACGCACAATCCACATCGTTCAACAAGACTTGCACCAAATTACTTATCATGATTAATGTCCCCAAGCTTTGAAACAGAACATTTGAAGTCCCACAGTGTAGAACTTTGTTGCAGAATGTGCAATGTACCTCCTCTGCCTCTTTCATGGAACATTGTTTATTAACTTTAAAGAAATGCTAACTCTCAGCAGTGCTATTCATGTGAATTGCCTTCTTCCTCAGTGGCACTGAATTCAGAAACCAAATGATAACATCATCACTGCTGGTACTCTTGTGAACGGACATGTTGGAATGTCCAACCGGGAAGGAATATTTAAAATAATGAAAATGACAACATGAAAAAGACAATGGGCCTCATTAGGACCCTGCTGGTCTGGAAAAAAGGGTGCCTGTAAGCATATTACACTACCCAATTAGCAACACCAAAACACATACAAACCCTGCTCGCCATCAAACGTAGCCACATATTGAACGTGGCCACAAAGCTCACTTGTAGCCACGGGTACACGTGTATTTTTCTGTAAGCCCCAAATCAAACTAAATTGGCCTTGAAACTTTCAAATCAAATAAGTGAACAACCAAGTACATGAAATAACATACACAAATAAAAATCTGTACTGTATCATCCACATAGAAGTATGATTATTGCACAGAAAATGTATATTTATAGACGCAGCTTTAAATATACCTGCGGCTTCAGCCACAATGAATGAAACGCGGAGAAGTATTGACGTGCCTACCCACATGCTTTGTTATAGACACAGCTATTTAAGAGCCCCTCTTAGATGTCTGTTGATAGCCGCGGCCATCCGCAAAAACGCCGAATTCAAAATTGCATTTAAACTACACCAAACTCCAGACAGCCTCCCCACCTCCTCTGCCCTCTCCCTTTCACCCCAGAACACACGCTCCCTCTGTGATGCAGTTTGCGTCGAGATCCCGGCTATTCGCGTCTATAGTCGAGGCTACAGAAAGCTTCATGCTGCAATCTCAGCCCCTACACCCCCTTCAACTTCCACATTTAAATCAGTACCCTCTGGCCATCCCCCACCTCTACCCTGAAGACATTTGTATGTTTTGTGAGCTACAAATAGCTTTTTACAGTGTTTCATTTTCCCATAACCTTGGCTATAGCCACGAATATCACTTGCATCGAGAGAAAAACAAGATGGCGGTTGTTTCATTTCTGAAAACCATGATTCTGCAATGCACCATGGGAGATATAACTATAATTTGTGTGGGGACGGGGCACCCATTCTCTGTAACATTTTAAAATAACCACTGCACGGAATAACCCCAAACCACAAAAGGATCGCAAGTCAATGCTTCATGACCAAGCTTTATCGGACCTGGTCCAAATCCGCCCAGCGGTTTAGGCTGTGCTTTACTCAAATAAGGTTATTAAGAATATAATTTTGAGGGGTTCCTAATATATATCATAACTGTATAATACTACTTACTCCAGCCGTATGCTCACAAAGGCTGAAGAGTATAGTAGTAAAAGATGCCCAAGCACACTTGACTGTCTTGGTGAAAAATATAGGTATTTATTTAATCATTTTAATACAAGCATGAACATTGCATAGTCAACATTCACTTATTTGTTTTATTTTAGTGGGAATACTTCACCAGTGTGATCGATCTCAATAATATAAAGCCTTAAAGCTCCCCGGTGGTGCAATTTGCAACTCACTGAACAAAAATATGAAAAATTTGAATTCATTACAACTACAGACTCTTGAACTTCTCAAGAATGATCACACAATAGTGATCCGACCATCAGACAAAGGAGGAGGAGTGGTAGTTATGAATAGTGAGAACTACACTAAAGAAGCATTAAGACAACTTGAAAATGCCACATGCTATGAAAAAGTAGACATGACGACAATTTTAGATGAGACCAAAATAACATTTTTTCTCTTTTAGACAAATGGTGCAATGAATCATTAATTGATGATAATGAATATCTGTTTCTAAAACCCTTTTCCCTACTACACCAATCATATAATTTAATCCGTAAATTCACTAAGGATTAGAGACTCTGCCTTGGCGTCCGATAGTCTCGTCCATCGGAAGTCTGTTAGAGAATATGACTAGATTTCTGTATCATTTCTTTCAGCCTTTTGTTCTCAGTTTAAATTTGTATATTCGGGACACTGCAGATCTGTTAATCAAGTTACAAGATATCAACTGGGAATCCAATTACATTTTGGTATCTTTAGACGTTATCTCGCTCTACACTTCTATAGGACATCAACATGGTCTGAAAGCCTGTAAATACTTCCTTGAAGGGAGATCAGTCAGTTATCGAAAGCATATTCAAATGCTTCTTGAAATGCTTCATTTCTGTCTTGTTAACAGTTACTTTCTAGATGATAATACTCTTTTTTGGCAAAAGCAGGGGACAGCCAGGGGCTCATGCATGGCACCCACCTATGCCAATCTCTATATGGGATGGTGGGAAATGAATGTAGCCTGTAGAGAAGAGCTGGAATCTTTCACCAAACATATTATAGTCTGGTACAGGTTCATAGATGACCTATTTATAATATGGGATGATACTGAACAACTGAAGGTAGAATATATTAATGTTCTTAATAAGAACATCCTTAATCTGGAATTAACTAGTGTAATTGCTAAAGAAGAGTTAATATTTCTAGATGTTTAGTTCAATGTAGAAAATAACATCCTCAAATCAAGCCTATATAGAAGTAAAACCAGCTCCAACTCCACACTGCACGCAAGTAGCCACCACCCCATTCCCCTTAAGAGGTCAATACCATATGATGAATTTTTTAGAGCAAAACGAATTTGCAGCTCAGAAGATGATTATCAGAAAGAAGCTAAAAGAATAGGAAGCAGATTCATTAATAGGGGATATGCTAAAAATACTGTAACTGACTGTTATTAAAAGGCAGAAAAAGTCAAAAGAACGGACCTGCTTAATCCTGTTAAGAAATGTAAAGATAATGTGATTAGGTTCATCACAGGATACAATGAACAGGCGAAGAAAATTAAGACCATCATGCAGAAACATTGGAAGGTAATAACTACAGACACTGACCTTAACAAAGTGTTGAGTGAGAAATCTAGTGTAACGTTTCGAAGAGCACCTACGCTCAAAAACATTTTGGCACCAAGTACAGTTAGAACAGAAAAAAACGTGTCTAATTGGCTTCAAATTAAGAGTTCCCAAGTAGGCTTCAGTAAATGTGGTCATTGCAAAATCTGCAATTATGTGTCCAAGGTACCATTTGTGAGCAGTAAAGGTTTATCGTGGAAACACAAACACAAGATACCATGTATTACCAAGTATGTAGTATATGCAGTGATAGTCAAGTTGTGGGCTGCATTATGTTGGATCTACGATAGGTCCTCTAAAATTACGCATTTTGCAACACTATCCAGCCATTAAAAACAAGGATCAGACATACTCACTACCAATACATTTTGAAGAAAAACACAATAGTGATGTAACAGAAATGTCTTTTGTGGGACTGGCACATGTTCCCCAACACCAAAAAATGAGAAACAGAGAACTTAGATTGCGTCAACTTGAAGCCTAATTAATCTGTAAACTTGACTCACTAAAACCAGATGGATTAAATATTGACTCTGAAATGTATGTGTTCCTATACAAATAAGATTCATGTAGGAAACATGATCTGAACTGATAGAGAAGCTCCCATTTTGAATTTCTGAACAAGAGTTAGATAGGTAGCATTATCTATCCTGAACTCTCGCCTATGTGTAATAATAGGAACTGTATGAATTTATATGCGGGCATTAAGACTGTACTATAGCATTTCATTAACTTTTAATGGATATTAGCTAACATAGCATTGTATCTTGCTTATTGAGATAGAGGATGAATATTCCTGACACATAGTCAATACATCATTAATTCATATTGCATATAGTATTATGAAATATGCACTAGCACTTTATATAGCAAGTTTGCACAAGTTTGGAGCACTAGCACTTTATAACAAAGCAATGTTGCACAGTTTGATACATAGATATTGTATGAACAAGTTTTTTTAAGAAACCTCATAATGACTGTATGCTCTAAGAATGTGCTGAACAAATGTGAATTAGGCACTATCACTAGTATTACATATATAACAATCAATAATGAAGCCATGCATGACTAGGGAAGGATCATGCATATTAAGCATATCATTAGAGAAGTGCTATTAGATGTTTGAAAAAAAATCAGGAAAAAACTGCTGCACCCCTTTGCCTTTGTATGCAAATTGCACCACCGGGGAGCTTTAAGGCTTTATGATTGAAATTGGAATTTGATTCCTAGTAGCCTTATATTATTGAGATCGATCACACTGGTGAAGTATTCCTGCTAAAATAATGTGAAATAAAACAAATAAGTGAGTGTTGACTACACAATTTCATTGGTCCATTTTCGTGATTAAGATTAGTCGAACATTAGCATTAGCTTGACGATAAGACACGGAGTCCAACATAGACACAGTGGCACTTCACACCATTCCAAGATGGTGGATAATGGAGTCTTTTGAAATTATAGAGAGGGAGCAGCATCTAGAGAGCAGCTCCTAGTGGGTCATATGACCTAGTGACACGAATGGGCGGAGCAGTCGCGTATCGTATCAACACACACTTCCTCTAAAAATGAATGCGGGATAGCGGTGAAATGGATAACAAACAGCCTGACGAAGCTCTTCTAAAAGAGCGGAACACGTGGCAACCTCCACCCGGTGGGGTGACTTCAATGCTTTTTACCTGGTCTGCACAAAGATTGAAGTAATAATTTTACTATGTTGATGCTCGTATTAAAATGATTAAATAAATACCTATATTTTTCACCAAGGCGGTCTAGTGTGCTTGGTCATCCTTTACTACTATACTCTTCAGCCTTTTTGAGCATATGGCTGGAGTAAGTAGTATTGTACATTTATGAAATGTTACTAGCTTAGCCAAGCTTTAGCCGTAAGCACCAGCTATTTGATAGAGGTTGAGCGCAGAGATTTTGGCTGTCTTTGGATTTGAATATATATATATATTCAGTGAAAAAACTTTGTTAAAGGGACGTTATGGTTAGGTTGCGCTACTAAAAACCTATGAAATTCAGTGAAAAAAACTTTGTTAAAGGGACGTTATGGTTAAGTTGCGCTACTAAAAACCTATGAAATTCAGTGAAAAAACTTTGTTAAAGGGACGTTATGGTTCCAAGTAAAACCGAAAAACCCTTGAAATTCACCAGTTATGGTAAGCTAAGCAACCATAACTCGCGCCACCGCCGTGCACTGCTAAGACTAACACCCAGGACATCAAAGATGACATCACAGGTGTGTCCTGCGGATGCTGTCCGTATTGTTCCCTGGCAAGTTGAAATTGTTCAGCAAGCTGAAACTGTTCTAAGAACTCTTGCGGTGTTCTGAAATGTTCGAAAATAAACGAAATGGGTGTGTTCTGAGGACGGTAAGCATGTCTGTTTTGTTCGCAGGCAAGTTGAATCTGTTCTAAGAACACATCATGTGTCCTGGGATGTTCGTCAATAAACAAAATGGGGGTGTCCTGAGGACGGTATGCCTATCCGTACTGTTTGCAAGCAAGTTCAAATTGTTCTAAGAACACATGAAGTGTCCTGGATGTTTGTAAATAAATGAAATCGGGGTGTTCTGAGGACACTACGCATGTACGTATTGTTCGCAAGCAAGTTGAAAATGTTCTAAGAACACTTGCGGTGTCCTGAAATGTTTGAAAATAAACACAATGGGTGTGTCCTGAGGACGGTATGCCTGTCTGTTTTGTTCGCAGGCAAGTTGAAACTCTTCTAATAACACAAGCAGTGTCGTGAAATGTTCGTCAATGGACGAAATGGGGGTGTCCTGAGGACGGTGTCCGTATTGTTCGCTGGCAAGATGAAAGTGTTCTTAGAACACATTATGTGTCCTGGGATGTCTGTAAATAAACAAAATGGGGGTGTCCTGAGGACACTACGCCTGTCCGTACTGTTCGTAAGCAAACTCATCATGTCCGCGGACATTAAAAGTGCCAATATGGCATAGTTAAAATGTTTGACTCTATGGGTGTGATATGCTGTGGTGGTTGTGGCCAGGGCATAGAGTCTTGGGAGCATGGCCATATGGGGGTGTCCTGAGGCCGGTGTGCCTGTCCGTACTGTTCACAAGCAAGTTAAAATTGTTCTAAGAACACAAGTTCGCAAGCAAGTTCAAATTGTTCTAAGAACACATGGGGCCTCATTACACGGACGGCGGTGGACCAAGGTGCTATTAGCACCTGGTCCATGCTGGTAAAATACCGGCACTGCCTTGGTGGAAAGGGGAATTACCGCCCTATTCCAAGGTTGGTGGGGCGGTTATTCCCCCTTACCCCATTGCCCTTCCCCATTCCCATTTTTGCCCAATAGGGCATAATGGGAATGGTGAAGGTGATAATTATGGCACCGCAAATTGCGGTACTGTAATTAGCTCCCTGGTCCCTTTGCGGGTTGGTTTTTAACGCCTGCAAAAAGCAGGCGTTAAATTCTCCAACCCGCAAAGGGACCTCGTATTAAGGCGGTAAGGTTTTACCGGTACCGGTAAAATACCGGTACCGGTAAACCCTTACCGCCGTCCGTGTAATGAGGCCCATGGAGTGTCCTGGGATGTTTGTAAAAAAACGATCACAGGCATAGTGACTTATAACTTTGGTGCATATAAATTTGGTCTTGTCCATGCACCCAAGACTCTATGCCCTGGCCACAACCACCGCAGCATATCACACCCATACTGGCTTATAACTTTGGAATCCAAGAACAAATTTATAAGCAACGAAGTTATAAGCCACTATGGGTGTGATATGCTGTGGTGGTTGTGGGCAGGGCCTATAGTCTTGGGTGCACCGACAAGACCAAATTTATAAGCACCAAAGTTATAAGTCACTATGGGTGTGATTTGCTTTGATGGTTGTACTAAATATAATATACTTACTGTTTGGTTTAGTAACTGGAGTACATGTATTTCTTGTTTATTTCTGTGATAAAAGAATGTTAGTATTGGTATTTTGTAACGACTTATAACATTGAATAAACAATATTATTTTTTTGACCCTCATATTTAGTAGATTCCAAACCAGTGTACTGTGCAATTTGCTCAGTTTCTGTCTTTGTTGCTAAAATCATTGGGTCTGTGGGAGAAAAAAAAATCCATGTTGGATTAAAAAAAAAACTTTTTTTGTTATGCTACAGTCTGTTTGTTTTCAGTGTTCACTTGTTGTTTCTGGCTATTGCTCTATATATTGGCTTGTTGCAGATTTTTGGAGCAGTTACATACCTGTTGACATATTCTAACAGTCTATTTTTTGTTATAATAAAGTGGTATTGATTTATCTGTTTGGATATTGTAAAATTTTGGGGTAGTTAGATACCAGTTGGCGTATTCTAACTGTCTATTTTTTGTTATAATGTAGTGGTATTGATTGATCTGTTTGGTTATTGAAAATCTTGGGGTAGTTGGATACAAGTTGGCGTATTCTAACTGTTTATTGTTTGTTATAATTTAATGGTATTCATTTATCTGTTTAGTTGTTGTAGAATCTTGGGGCAGTTATACAGCTGTTGGCATATTGTAACAGTTTATAGTTTTTTTAATAGAAGTTTAGTTCATGTTTAAGTACAGTTTAGTTAATACATTTTGGTTTTAAGAACATCAAATAAGCGTTTGTAAGATTTGCAGGTAATCTCTGCTTTAGAGAAATGGTACTATGATTACATTCGAACCATCCACATTTTTTTTATATATGAAGTATAGTGACCTGCATTGGTTGTGGCTCCTGTGTGGTAGATTATACCTATTGTTGTGAAGGTTGTTTTACCAAGTGATACTTGACCATGTGTGAATCCAGTCAGCTTGCAGTTGTTTTTGGTATCATCTGCGTTGTAACGTAGAAGCATTAGTATTACGTATTTACTATGTGTTTGTATTAGTAAGGTGGAGCGATTATCCGAATTGCAGGTAGTACATAATCTACCATGGTTTGCATTTTGTACAAGTTGCTGAAATGGAACGGATTCACAATTAGGTATTGATACATACACAAAGCGCTCATTGGGGATTTGTTCTTGTGTCACATTGTTGCACACAGTGCATGTATGTTTCCACATGTATGAAATCTGGAAGATTTAATGTATAGGTATGTTTTTGTTGTCCAGTACTTGTAGTAAGTACATTAGAAATTCTTGTGGATCGTCCTGTGAGTTTATAGTGAATTTCACCATTCCAGCACAGTAGTCCAATTGTTGTCTTATTCCATAAACACTATACGTGTTGTCAGGATTGTTTGTTGCGTTTCTATGAAGTACTAACATTTGCAAACACAATTGGTCTGTACTGTGTAAGTAAATGTTGTCAACTATTGGTGGTAATTGAAATAGAATATTCATTGCTACATTTGGTAGCAACTTACACCAATTACATTTGAAAGTTTAAATGGACCAGGTAGTTCTGCATCTGAGTGCTTTTTTTGGAGTTTGTCTTCCTTCTTTGAAGAAGTACCTGGTTTACTTTCCCATATAGGTTCTTTTTTGATTATAGTTCTTAATGAAGTATTAGTTTCTTTTAACCTCTTTGGAGGATTTGCAGTGACATCCTGTTGCATTTCTGTTTGATTTAGTTTTCTTTTAGAACATTTTACATTTTGTGGAATATGATATGTTTTTAGATGGGGGTGTATAGTGAACGAAGTCTATTGTATTCTGAAATGCAAGGAATATCAACATTTACTTTACTTGCATCAAAGTTGCATCAATAAATGATTAGAAATAGACTGTCAAGTGTACGTAAGCGTGATAGTGCTACGTAGCTCATGCCTTCTTTAAAGACTGTGTTACCAATGTCTATCAATGCTTTGTCTAGGGTAAGACCTTGTGATTTATGAATGGTGACTGCATATGCAAGAGTTAGAGAAAATTGTTCTCTGCGTACATACATGACTTTGAAGAGAAGGAATCGAGCTGTTGAAAGTTTGTCAAAGAGAATATTGACAAACTGAATGTTGTTGTCACGTGGGTATGTTTGAAAGCCAACAACTGTACCCAGTGCTCTATTAACTAGTCCTCGATCCACGTCAAGGTTACGTTTAAGCATTACTCTGAAATTTAAGGATAATTTTAATATTTTTTACAATCCAGCTGTGTTGGAGATTGAATTTTCTAAACTATTTAGTCTTGTTGTGGCTTGTTCACACATGGGTAGTGTCATACCAGGTATGTCTAGTTTGTATGTGGCACTAATTTCAATTATTGGTTGCATTTCTTTTTTTAACATTGTTTCATTGAATTTGAAACAGCTTGAAAGAGTTGGCATTAAGGCCATACAATTGACATTTTTGTGGGCTAATTGTTCCATAACATCCGTAGCACATGCATTATCGCCTTAAAGTGCATGAATGTGCCGGGTTTTCAATATTGCTTGTGCTTCTTGAGATAATATACCAACTCTAATACTTTTTAAGATGTTTTCATAAGTGAGATCTGCAGATTGCTGCATGTTTTCTGTTAATTCTCTGTATTGGAAATGTTGCCAAAGGTTGACATTTCCAATGCTGCCAACCGTTTTACGGCAGTTTGTGTCCTAAGGTTTTAAAAATAGGCTCACCTTTCACTGGTGTCAATTGAAGAAAATATCTGAAAACAATAATGTGTTTTCCCCCAAAGAGCTCTTCGTAGTTTGTTTTGAGTACTTCTTGTAATCTGAGGTGAATCAAGGCCAACATTCGGTTGGAGGCCATGCCCACTTCATCTATTAGTAGCATTTTCATTTGTTTTAATACTCTGTGTAGTTCCATTGCAGCTTCTGTAGAAAGTTTGTAATAGTCTAATTTGTTTTGGTGTTCTACTGGCAGGAGTAGTAATCGGTGTAAAGTGACACCGTCTATGTTGTAGGCAGCTAAACCTGTGGAGGCAGTTTGTTGTTTGTCAATTGTTGAAGGAATTTACTGATGATTTTGATTAAGAATGATTTTGATTAAGAATGATTTGCCAGAACCAGTTTCACCACTGACGTACAGTAGTATAGGTTTGTAATTTTGGCAGGTGCATTCTTTGTTTTCATGATGCACACCATGTGCAATTTCTTTTGTTACTTCTTCAAAAATGCCACATTGCTCATTGTTTAGTTTTGATTGTAGTATAGTTAAGTCTTCTTTATCTTCATACTGACACATGGTGTTTTCTACTTCTGTCATAGCTAATTCTGCCTCATTTGTTATTAGTGGCTCTCCCAGTGGTTCTTGGCTTCCTTTTCCAGAAGGTGGACTACTGTCAGGAGTGTCCCTATCTAGTTGGGCCTGGAGTTCTTCTTCATGTTTCTGTTCATTGTGCAACATGGTTTTGTACTGTGTAAAGTTTACATTAGTTATAGTGCTTTCATTTACTTTGAAAGCGTCTTCATAGGAGTCAAAGTTATCTAGTATTTCTTCTTTTCTCCAGTTGTAGCAGGGACATGTAATATAGTTCTTTATGTTGAGGAGTCTTTAATGACCATTTGATCTGATTAATTAAATTTGGTTTGGTGAGTTTTACTAAGCTGCCTTCACTATTTGTAACTCTGTATTTACCTTTTTTTCATCGGGTTTTATATTATTATTGTATGTGAAGTTTTGGGGTATGTGGTATAGACACATGGTTTTCAAAGTGGTACTTCTGTTTGGGTAGTATTTGTCCAGTAAATTATTTTTTTAAATGTCTTGGCTGTTGGGATCATGTTTGGCTATTGTTTATATATCTTCGTATGATTTTAGAACTCTTTTTCTAGATTTAGCAGGACCAAGACTTAGCCATACTATATTTTGAGATTTTCCATACAAAGCAGTACTAGTTAAACAATCTGCTGCTTCATAGGAGCCACATTCTCTATGGGAGAGCATTTTTATGCCCAAGCTGTATAATTTCTGAGACAGGGTTTTGTCTGATGACAGGTCATTCCAGAGGTCTTGAAGCTCTGTTTTTTCTGCTTTGGTTAAGTATGCTTTAACATATTGTGCAACTGCAGTGGAATTGTCTGCAGTGTACTGCACATCTATGTTTGCATTCCATAAGTGGACAATGATTGCATTGTAATCATTGATATATTTTTCTTCTTCTGTTCTTTATATGTAATATGTATTTTTAGGTGATTTACCTTTAACACTATGTCTAACTGAAGACATGAAGTTGTTCACTTGACCTGTTTTTGTAACGTCTTGGGAAACAAATGCGGCATTTGGTGTAGTATTTCCCTTTGTTTTGGTATTTGCAATGACAATATTTGCCACATTTGTGTCTTTGAAATTGTAAAATTTGTGCATGAAGATCACTATTTGTTGCTTCTGATGGAATTTCACAAGTGACATATTTTTCAATAAACTGTTACACAGTGGCGTCATTGTCTTGACCAAATTTAGGAGCATCTTTAATCTATAAAAGCATGTGAATATGTGGTGCTCCTCTTGCTTAGTATTCTTTTCTCCAAACAGTTTTATTACAAATAAAGTGTAGCATAGCAATGAAGCGATGGTGAAAATATCTTGAAACATTAACAGGATCTAGAGAACAAAGTTCTCCAGGTGTTAGTATATCTATGTTTGTTTTGTTTTGTTTTTGTTTGATATGCATAGGAAATCATGTAAATCTTCCCACGCATATTCTGCACAACGTAATGTAACAAACCAATTGGGTGGGCCAAGGTTTCTTGTCATACAACGTACATCTCCATGACGTCGAGTACTCTTTTGTACCATGCATGTTTGCTAATAGATTTGTAATATTTGATTGTAAAACCTCATCTTTTTGTTGCACTTTTTGTAATAATTGTGTAGCTGACATATTTTGAAAGTGGGATCCTGATTTTAATGTGTGTGAAACTCCTTAACATAAAGTTGCTAGTTCACTTTCCAAGAGTAGGTGGAATATGTATTACACATTTTGTCTAAATCTAGGATCTTCAGAATACATCCGTAACGAGCGGTATTCTGATGCTGTTATTTGAATAGGTCTATCATAATACCTTCCTCCTTTGCCAGTAGGAAAGAGTAGAGGAAAAGCACGTGCTTCTATACTTTTTTCCCATATGCTGATTGGTGATCCTTTTGTTTGACGCATTTGGTACGTTTCTAGTGCATCTTCTGCGGTGTCATTAGAGTGCAATGGATGAATTGTATAATGGTCTAAAGTATTGGATATTGTAGCAGGATCTAGGAGCTCAAATTGACCAGCTTCTTGTGTCTCTTGAATTATTTCAGTGGTATCCTTCACGTTTTCTTCAATATTAATTTCTTTGTAGTATTCATTATTGTCTTTTAGATATTGCAAGGCTTGTCTAACTTTATGTAAATCTACCAGTTGTTGCCACATTTTTTTGTCTTTTGTAGGTACACCATTTACTAAGATAATTAAAGATTGATCCATGGGACGTTGCACTCCTAGAGTGTGCACATTTTGTTTTAGATCTAATGATAAATAAACTACTGTTCCACAAATTCCTTTCACTAATTCAGAGGGAGGTAATTTTGCTGTTTTTGGTTGAAGACGTATTATTGCTTGAAAGGGATGCACTGTTTGAATTATGATGCTCTCATATAAATTGAGTTGTTGTAGGAGTTTTGGTAGTGGAAATAATTCCAAATTATTTGTGATAGCACGTGAAGGAGTTTGGTTGGTGTCAAGTTTTGTAGTGCAGTAACTGCAAAGTATTAAGGGGTCAGTTATTTTGTATTTGTTTTCTGCTATAAAATGGAGAGCTAATTCAAACTATTTAGAATCTTCATTGTCTTCTATTTTGTATGTTAGGTCTACAGTTTTTGAGTTACTTTTATAAAAAGTTCTACGGCAACATGCACACACATGGTTTGGCACCTCAGCAGATGTACTTTTAAATTTCAGTATTTCTTTTTTGTATGTGTGTAGTAGAAGGTTGCCATGCATAGAATTGTTGCTAATTTGCTTTAAAGCTATTTCATTCTGTAAGTGGCTTTCACGCCCAAAATATTTTTTCTGGATATAGTCGATTTCTTCAAGTAGGTCTTTTGCTATACCATGTAGAAGAATGTTATTTAAATTGGCTAGTGCTAACGCAGGACTTTTAGCATAATACAGTTTATAGACTAGATTTCTTATAGTTGAATAGTTGAATGATGTGTTGATATCATTTTGATATAATGGAAGATGGTTTTGCAAGTAGGTCCTGAAATGCAGGCCAATGAATGTCCTTGTAGTCCTGTGTACTTGCGCACTGGACAGGTATCCATACTTTGGGGTAGTTTAGTTTTGATTTTGTCTTTGCCTTTCAAATATTGATTGAGTAATTGGCGTAAAGACTTGAAAGATTTTTTTGGGAATGTTACACATTGACGTGCATGGCCATTTGTATACTAGACGTTCTGATTCAGTTGAATGGAGAGGTAATTCTAAGTTTTCTGGGGATATTTTTGTTAGCAGTATTTCTTGTTCCATTATGGTATTATTAACTTTTTCATAACCTCGTCCACTGCTATGTATGGCAATTGTATTTGTTTGATTTTGTTTGTATGCTTCTTCATTAAAATATGGTTCTGTGCTTGTAGTGTGACTCCACTCACCTCCACAGATACTTAAGAAGTTATTTCTGTTGACATTTTGTTTATTGAGTTGTCTTTTTTGTAATTTAGTCATTAGTTTTGTTAGTGGTTTCATTTTGTTTAACACTAAAATAAATAATTTTCTTTTGAGAAGGATTGCACTGTATACCAACGCTTCTAAGATTAATTTCCTACGATAGGTCTTAAGGGTTGTGCCTGATTTCTCTCCTGTTTTAGAAGATTTTGAAGGACTCTGTGATGGAACATTTTTGCTAAAATACTTTTTTGGTATGCTTAGTTTGCACTATATCAAGATTTATATGAGCAGTTTTATCTGTAGTGGTAGCTGAATTTTTGTTAATTGTTTTCTGATTCATTTTACATTTTGATAGAGGAGGCAAAGTTTCTGTACTTGAAGCTTGTTTTGTTTCGCTAAATGACTGTATTAGCTGTTTTGTTTGAACTTTTTTTTACAAATTCTGCTAGAGATAGATGCTTATTTTGGACACTTCTATTTTCATTTGCTCTGCTTCTGTGTTGCTTTCTAAGGACTTGATTTTTGGTAGGCATTCTTTAGGGTCTGTTGAAAAAAATAAAAAAGGTATGGGTTGGGGTGTTCTGCAATGTATGCTTGCTGTGTGCATGAGTGTCTGAGTAAGATGATAAAGATGTATGTGGTGGTGTGTGATTATGCATTCGGCAACTACAACTCGTTGGGATGTGTATTCTTGAATTTATGTGCTACTAAACTGGGGTTCAGATGATAGGCGAAAGTAAGCTAGTGGTATGGAGAAGTACAAATAGTAAATCTGTTGATATACAATTAATACAGTTGTTTGTTCTATAATATCAAAATTCTAGGGGCTGAGTTGGATCATTTGTGTGCCGGAAAATAGGAATGTGTGCGCCATTCTGCTTGTAAATCTCTGTTTAAGAAATGGGGATTTGTGGAAAGAATGGTGCACAATCTCTATTTTTAGTGGTAGAAATAGCATGAATTAACCTTACAGTGTGTTTGAGTAATAGTACAAATATTATGGTGGTATTCAACTTACTTTTTTTCTGGAATGAGCAGGTTTTTTCTTAGTTTTTCTTTGTACTTCAAATTCGGCTGCTTCTTTTCAGGAGAATGGTCTTCACTGCAATTGTAAAGGAAACAAATTAGTAATTTTGTTTGTATATAGCACTGTTTTTAATGTAGACATTGATTTTTTTAATTGACATTGACCCTCAGCGCCTTAAGCAAAACCATGAAAACTATCTTATTCACATAAGATGCGTCGCACCAGTTGAATACATATCATATGTTCTTAATGCATAAACTGTATTGTAATGACTAACTGTACCAACCAAAATATCAGTTCTATGCCTTGTGGAATTCACAATGTACCACTGAATGCCACTATTCCTGTAACTAAGCTCTTGCAAGTAACAGCGCCTCAATGCCCATGGGCTGCTTGCACGTTATATAAATATAAATAAATACATAAATAAATAAATACATACATTTTCATGTTTTTGTACAAGTATTGTTGTTTGATATCTGAACATACTGTGTGCATGCAATTTTGTTAGAGTATGTTAACTCTTTATAATGTACTTTAAATATGTTAGTTTAACATGTTTTGCAAATGTGTGTGTAAAAAGAAATAAAATAGCAGATAGGTCTGGAAGTGACAGTTGATTCTAGGAGATGGAAAAAATGACAGTAAGTTCATTTTATAGATTATACAAGCTAAAAGTCAGTTCATCTGTTTATATGAATGTAGAAGAACTGTACATGTACTATACAGAAAATATGCATACCTGTAGTTTGTGTTCATGCATATGGATGTGCATTCAGCTGCAAGTAGAAATCTTGGAGACTTGTACAGTATTTCTTGTAGAAGGTGCATTCCAATTATATGACACTTGTACTCATAGAGATTAACAGTACATTTGTAGTGCTGATCTATGATGATGCAGTTAGATGTAGGGGTCTTGGATGTGATTTGGTGTATGGTTGTGTGACTTCTTAGCTATATCCAATGAGGGAATAGCACAGAAAGTGAAATGAAAATGGTAGAAGGACTGTCCATGTTAGGATATGTCCGCAGACATGGCGGAAGTCCGCGGACATCGCGTTTTACATCCGGGGATTTTGGGGTGGGGAGGCATGCAAATGAGAATGAGCAGACCAAGGGATTGGTCAGTAAAGTTTAGTGGGTGTGTTGTGCCAGGAGAGAGTTTCTCAGATACTCTTTTTGCTGAGAGAAGAACAGATAGCTATGTCTGTGTGTTTCAGAAAACAGATTGTTTGGATTTTGGGAGACTCGTGGATACATTGGTTGAAGTTGCATGCAGAAAGCAGTGGAGTAGCTGTAGATCTTGGATTCCCACATGTGGAAGTGCACTGGCATGGAGTACGTGGAATGAAGTGGTTGGACTTGCTACCTCTCTGTGCTACTTTGGAGACAGAGCAACATCCAGACATAATTGTAATTCATTGTGGAGGGAACAGTTTAGGACATGTGTCTGGAATTTATTTGCAATTTGCAATGAAAGAAGGACTTGGGAAGGTCATGGACATGTTTCTAAATTCTCAAGTAATTTTTTCACGGATTGCGCAGAGACAAATGTGGCTTCGTTCTTCTTCATTTAGTCCACAAATGGAGAAAGCAAGGCGCAATGTCAATAAGGCCGTTTGTGCCTTTCTAAGAGATGTTGCTATGTCCTCTTTTCACAATGAAAATATTATGTTTCGTAGCACATACATTTTTCGCAGAGATGGAGTCCATCTTACTTATGCTGGCAATCAGATTTTTCTGGGAAATGTACAAAATGCATTGCAACCTTTTTTGGAATTACAGCATCAATTTTGTAGTAGGTTCATATTTTTCAAACACATACAAACACCACCAAAAGGCTTTTTTCAGAGCCACCACTTCCTCTCAGACAAAACTGCAATGGTTATGATAGGGCAGCACCCCAAAATTTTAGATGTTCACGGACTGTCCGCGGACTAATAAAAAATACACAGGGCCCTGCTTCATTTATTTTCACTTCTATTTTTGTTGTTTTATATATTTTTGGGTTTTTTATACACGACACACTAGGAGAGGAGGGACAAGGAGGGTAAGAGGGGGACACCAACCACGGGGATAATAAATGGCAGGTGGAGAGAGGAAGATCAAGAGTGGGTTTTACTTGGGTAGTGAGCAGATCTGCTCGTGCTCTGAGACCAGAGCCTCAAAAGCACTTTGAAGTCTCTCCCACCTGCAGAGTACTGCGTCGCAGTACATACACACAACTGTGACCCTCGAAAGGTAAGGGTCACCAGTATTGCGTATGGCCTGTGAGGCAGTTTGAGGAATACGCAGTCCCACAGGAGTGTTTCTTGTGGTGACAGGATCGGAAATGGAGGATGAAGTAGAGGAAGTCAACCTTCTACGCTCCTCGCAAGGTACAACCTTGCGAATTGCCCCAGTGTGGAATGATTTTAGGTGTCGCTTCATGGTAGTTGTCCCAAAGCTGTATGAACCAGCCCTCCCGCGACTGAGTACCATTTTGCACTCTTTGCAGGTGACTCGGTTCGCAAGCGCCTTAGGAATATTACCATGTATTGTAAATAACCGCCACACCCAAGACTCATGCCGAGTGCTGGTAGTAGGGAATTCCTCTACCTCATTCTCGTCATCATCTTCATCCTCCTCTGCATCCTCACTCCTGTTCCCCTCTTTGGGCCCTTGGGGTGGTGGTGGTGGAGGGGGTGGGGGTGGTGCTGAGGCAGATGTAGCACCAGGTGACAGTACTGCAGGTTTCCGATTAAAATCTGGATAGTTGGCTGGAAAATGCACTGTGTTCTGTAAGATAGCCAGAAACACAAAGAATGAGCTCTAGCGTGTGGCCTTTTATAGGGGTGCTTGTGCGCAGTTCGCGGACATACGTGCTGTCCGCAGACAGATCAAACACCAAAAAAAGGTTTAGAAAGTCCCAAAAAGTATGAAGAAACTCAGGATTACTATGTGGGACTTGTGCTATGGTGAGTTATTATTGAAAAATATTGTGGATTGCTTGAAAAGGTAGTTTTAAATTGTTCGGGGACACGAACAGTGTTCGCAGTCAGAACACACGCTCAGCATGGGTGCGGTCATATGATAGCTTCGCGAATATGTCCGCGAAGGGAACGGGTGTCTGCAGGACATCAAATGCACTGAAACTGTTTTGCGCATGCACGTTGGTGTTCTACGGACACTGTTCGGGTCCTGAAACTAATTAAAAGTGCGTCACAAGTGAAACGAACAATTACGGACAGGCGTTTGTTCTTAGAACAGTTTTAACTCGTTTGCGAACTTTACGGACAGGCATAGAATCCTCAGGACCCCCCATTTTGTTTATTTGCAAACTTCCCGGGACACTTGATGTGTTCTGAGAACAGTTTGAGTATGCTTACGAACAGCACAAACAGGTCTAGCATCCTCAGGACACCCCAATTTTGTTTATTTACGAATAATTTAGGACACCATGTGTGTTCTTAGGATAGTTTCAGCTTGCCTCCGAACAATACGGACAGGTATAGCGTCCTTAGGACACCCCCATTTTGTTTATTTACGAACATTTCAGGATACTGCCTGTGTTCTTAGAACAGTTTCAACTCGCCTGCGAAGAATACGGACAGATCTAGCGTCTTCAGGACACCCCCATTTTGTTTATATACAAACATTTCAGGTCACAGCGTTTGTTCTTAGGACAGTTTCAGTTTGCCTCTGAACAATACGGACAGGCAAGGCGTCCTCAGGACACACTCATTTTGGTTATTTATGAACATTTCAGGACACCACTTGTGTTCCTAGAACAGTTTCAACTCGTCTGCGAACAATACGGACAGGTCTAGCGTCCTCAGGACACCCCCATTTTGTTTATTGATAAACATTTTAGGACACCGTGTGTGTTCTTAGGACAGTTTCAGCTTGCCTCCGAACAATACGGACAAGTATACCGTCCTTAGGACACCCATATTTAGTTTATTTACGAACATTTCAGGATACTGCCTGTGTTCTTAGAACAGTTTCAACTCGCCTGCGATCAATACGGACAGGTCTAGCGTCCTCAGGACACCTCCATTTTGTTTATTGACAAACATTTCAGGACATCGCATGTGGTAGTTTGAATGCGGACATTCTGAACACCAGCTCTGTTCTTAGAACAGTTTCAACTTGCATGCAAACATTACAGACAGATATAGTGTCCTTAGGACGCTCCCATTTTCATTTGCTTACGAACATTCCGGACACCGGCGCTGTCCGCGGACACTTGGACTGCTTTTTAAAAAAAGACAAGAAATGAATTAGGACATAATATAATAATTTTACTTTATTTTATATGGATGTTAAATTTATGACAGAGAAGGTGAGGCGGAAACTGAAACAAAAACAGGAGAATTGGGGAATGCTATTTATACCAATGCATTGCTCAATGCACTAATTAGCTCATGATATTTATTCCAATGATCCTTGACAGTTTTTTCTCAACATTATAATAAGAATCCCTTGTACACACATTTCATGAAAAGTAAATACACATGTGATGTCATCAGTGATGTCATCAATGACATTTGTGATGTCATCTTTGATGTTGTGGGTGTTAGTCTTAGCAGTGCACGGTGGTGGCGTGAGTTATGGTTGCTTAGCTTGCCATAACTGGCGAATTTCAAGGGTTTTTCGGTTTTACTTGGAACCACAACGTTGTTTTAACAAAGTTTTTTTTTACTGAATTTCATAGGTTTTTAGTAGCGCAACTTAACCATAACGTCCCTTTAACAAAGTTTTTTTACTGAATATATATATATATATATTACACAGCCACGGTAGTGGCCGTGTAATTATGGTTAAGTTGCTGTTTCCATAGGAAGAGCACTTTTTGGGCAGCTTATAACTTCGCTCCCCCTGGATGAATCCTCACCAAACTTTGCAAAAAAACGATATGGCCCATTCTGAATTTTTTTGCAAAGGTTAGTGAGGTTTGATAGACATAATGGGAAGAAACTTTGGTCACGCCTACAGCCCAAACCACTGGATGGATTTTCACCAAATTTGCGGCAGGAGAGGCAGCTTGGTCCCAAAAGTGTGCTTTTGTTAATTTGGTGTAAATCCGTCCAGTAGTTTTTTAAAAATGACCAAAACATAAAGCAAAGCAATTAGTGAAATCTATGTCCGCTCCGCTGACAGGACACCGATTTGCTAATTGATTTCCGTCATGCCCACGGACACCCACATGTTCACTGATTGGTTGGCGTGAAGCGTGAGGTGTGTCAGATTTTTGGAAACGCCCGCCAGGTTGCGACATCTGCCGGTGTCCGCGGTCATCGCCGTAAAACATATTAAAAAACCCAACATTGCACTTGTAAAACTTATCAAATCATCTCTGGGGAGGTGAGGGGTGATGAGGATGGGATGGAATATGGCTGCAAGAAGCACAAAAAAGGTGGTTTTTACCGCGAAAGTCCGCGAACAGTTCGGATGTTCGCGAACAGTCCTGAAAAGTTTGCAAACACCTCAGAATTACAGGGTTGGTGAAATGCAGTTCTTGGATGGCTTATAACTTTGGCGCCACTAAATGGAACTGCATGAAATTCTGCATGTATATTTCTGGGCTGATTCTGAGTGAGTATGCAAAGTTTGGTGGGATTCGGTCATGAGGGTGCAAAATTAGAGTGGGGGTCCCAAAATAATGTAAAGTCTTATAAATCAGGTGCCATTTGACAAATCCTCACTTTATTTGGGAAACTGATAATACATTTAGCTAGGAATATTTTTCCGAAGTTTGGTAGGATTTTGTGAAGAGGGACAAATTAGAGGGGGGTCCCAAAATAATCTTTTGGCTTATAAAAGAGGTGCCATTTCACAAATCTACACATCATTTGGCAAACTGATAATAGATCAAGATGTACATGTTTTTGTGAAGTTTGGTGGGATTCCGTCGAAAGGGAGCAAAATTAGAGTGGGGGTCCCAAAATATTGTAAAGGCTTATAAATGTGGTGCAATTTGACAAACCTATACAAAGGTTTGCAAAAAGATTATAAATCTAGATTTAAATGTTTTTGTAAAGTCTGAATGGATTTTGTCAAGTGGGGGCTAGGTTATATGACGATTGTATGTGCATACATTTGACACTTTTGAAAAAATAAAACAAGGGTGGATTTCCAGCAAACGTGCGTAAGGAGCATTGGCAAGGACCTACAAGCATGGTTTTGCAAATGTGACAAGTGTCATAATGTAGCTACAAAAAATAGTGGTATACCTTTAGTGACTGAGATGAAGCCTGTGGCCATGGGCAGTGGCCAGATTGTCCCAGTCATGGAATAAGGTCATGATCCAGACAATCTGGCTACTGGCCATGACCACAAGGGACAAAACATAGGATTAAAGTGGCCATGTCCAGCTGGGTTTGGCTTTGTGGTAAAGTTATTCGAAATTAGGATAGATTTGAAATAGAAGAAAAATGTGCTTGTGGTAATATGGTCATAGGGTTCTCTATTTGCCTTCTGCAGGCTGCTGTGGAAAGCGAAGAGGGGCCCTGTATGGAACCCTCACCTTCCCTTTCCATGGTGGCCACCCTGGAAAAGGATTTTCCTTCCTACACCTGGACGCTGCAGGCGTCCCGGTGTTGGAAGAAAAATCCTATTTTTTAGCACCCCGGGTTCCCGCTTTTGGAACCTAGGGTGCTAATGGCCTTCATCCCCCATTTCAGGGGCTGGAATGGGTGGATAATGGTCCAGAGACCTCGTTATCCACCATTGCTTGGCTTGGGCCGATAACTTGGGCTGCTGGGCCAGTATCCACCGTTCCAGTCCCTGGAACATAAGATGAATGCCACAATATTCCCATTAGCATAGCACAAAATGCAAATGGAAATGTTGGAAAATCTTATTTAGTCTATGTACTTTACTGAGAAATATAAAGTAGATGGAGTCTATACATTTTTTTTTTTGTTCGATTTTTTTACTGTGAAAAGTGGTTCCTGTCATTTGTTGTTTTTGGATGTATTTTTTTGGCAGGAGAGCTGAGAACGAAACGTGGGGAGGGAAATGAGGGAAGAGCAACCAAACACTAATATGGAGGGGTAGGTAGACAAGGGAAAATGTTGCGTACGTGTTATTTCTAAGTTAGGGGCACTGTTTCTCATGCTCCTTGATTACAGCAGTGGTGGTGGCTCTTGGGGAGGAGGGATGGCATTAGCTGATGACATTTTAAGATAAATAGCAGTTTTGCTAAAAGTATGGACTGTGTACTAACTTGTTAATGAATAATGAGTAGGAATAGGTTTTGGAGCTGTGCAAGGGAAATTTTGAAGTTGGAAGTTCCTAGATCAGTACAAAAAGGAAGTTCCTAACTGTCCACCAAGTAGAGATCTTATCGTGAAGTGCGGACAGGTTCTCAGACACGTCATCATGCCTCGCGCCAGCATATGGTCATGTGGCACTGTCCGGAAGGTCCGCTATGAAGTCAGATGTTCGTAGATGTCTACGGATGCAAAACTAGTTGAAATAGTTGCAAGAAGTGCATAGAAGTGTTAAAATATATTCCAGATGGTGTGAAAAGGCAGAGTTTTAAGGTGAAACTTTTGCAATTGGACACAAATATTGCTATATTGGGTAAGTATGATATTAGTAAGTATTGTATTGTATTGTATTGTATTGTATTGTATTGTGGTATTAATATCGCGCACCTGACAAACCAAATTCTGACTGGGCTCAGATGTTTCAATTGAATATTTGTCTATGAACGGTCCATTGGATCTTATGAGGGCTACTTAGCAAAAAGTAAGACATTTTTCTCTGTCAGAGCCTAGCGGAACAAGTACGTTTTTACAGCCCTCCGGAAAACCGAGAGGCTTTTAATATCACGGATTTCTCTAGGTAGTTTGTTCCACGCTCTAGGCCCATAGACAGAGAATCTACGATCTCCTTTCTTCACACATTTGGTGCCTGGTATACAAAGCAGATTTTGGTCTGCCGAGTGCAACTGTCGGGTAGGACTGTACCTTCTGATTTTATCTAATACGTATACTGGTCCTATCTTATTCACGCCCTTGTAGACCAATCAGCGGATCTTAAACTCTATTCTCTCTTTTACTGGCAGCCAATGCAGGGGTTTCCTCAAAGTAGAGATTGAATCTGATTTTTTTGCCTTGTGCACCAGTCTGACCGCTGCATTTTGGGCCAGCTGCAACCTCCGCAGTTGGTAGGCTGGGATACCTGACAATAATGCGTTGCCAAAGTCTAGCTTCGAGTTAACCAGAGTACCAGTAACGACCACTCTGTCCTCATTCGCGATGAAAGGTAGAATATGTCTCAACATGCGTAATGAGTAATAAGCTGCCTGAACCTTAGCACTCACCTGAGCTCCACTTTCCATATTATCTTCCCAAATACAGCCTAGGTTCTTAATTTTTTTGAGAAATTCAGCTGCGTCCCCAAGAGACAAGAGGTGCAGTTTCTCCTTCTGTAAGTGATATTTTGAGGCAGAAACAGCTACTTCAGTTTTGCTGGCATTCAACAATAGCTGATTTGCACACATCCAACTCTCTATCTCTTGTAGACACTGTTCCACTCTCTCATAGGTTTCCTCTTGATTCTGTACTCTCAGATACACCTGGGTGTCGTCCGCATAAGAGTGAAACTGTATGTCGTGCTTTCTTAAAATATCCATAAGCAATTTTACATGCAAATTAAAGAGCAATGGTGAGAGAGAAGATCCCTGAGAGATTCCACATCTTTGTAATACTGAGTCCGACAAGAAATCTCCCAGTCGAACTCATTGTTCTCTGCTGCAGAGGAAAGATCTAAACCATTGTAGGGCCTTTTCCCCCACCCCTCCCACTTCCATCAAGCGTCTCAACATAGTCCTATGGCACATCGTGTCGATCGCAGTGGACAGATCGAGCATAAACAACAAAGACTTGCCCCCCTGATCCGCTGTCTCCAACAGATCTTTCCACATGGTTAATAGCGCCGTCTCTGTCCCAAAGCCTGGGCGAAAGCCAGACTGCAATGGGTCCAGCAGATTCTCCTGGTCAATGTGATTCTGCAATTGAGTAGTTACCACTTTTTCCAGAATTTTAGAAGGCCATGGTCGTCCTGCTACTGGCCTATAGTTCTGGAGTTTTTTTGGGTCTAGGTTTACTTTATTTAGCAGCGGTGTTACCACTGACTTTTTTAAAACTAAAGGTACTACCCCTGATGTCAATGATTTAATAACACATTTTGTGATAAAAGGGGCAATGTCTGGGGCTATTCGTCTCGCTACCGATGATGGGATAGCAAAAAGTGTATCATTAGTAGGCTTCAAGGCGGAAAGCAAAAGACAAATCCTTTCCTTCAGACTTCCGTGAATGTGAAGACATTTTTGCACACTCCGATCTCGATGTGTGCTGAATGCTCTAAACTCGTCTTCTCAGTTATTTCCAGGTCCTCTTGGGGATCTGGTAACTTAATACCCCAGATTTTCTCTTGTATTAACTCTATTTTTTCCACAAAATAGTGATAAAATGCATCTGCCTGAGCCTGTGAGGCTTCTGGCGCCGCTGATACACTCCAAGGATTTCCTAGCTGGGAGATTACCGCATACAATTCACATGGTCTGTTCATCACCTTATCAATTCTTTTGCGTATAAATTCAGTTTTTGCTTCAAACACTGCTTTCCTATAGATTTTTCTATGGCCTTTAACCAGTTCCAAGTTCAACTCTGTGCGTTTTTTTTCTCCATCTTTTCTCGAAGGATCTCTCCTGTCTCCTTAACTTAAACAGGTCAGGTGAGAACCAAGGGTTGGTGAATTTCCTAGGCTTTTCTTAGTGGAAAGGGGCCTGTTCATTACATATCCTAGTCATAATTTCTGTTCCTTTATTGAAGAATTCCTCATATGGGAGAGTATCCTCAATCTTTGAAAGTGCATGTTTCACTATTTCCCCTGAGATTTTCAACAGGTCTTTTGATTTATGGAACTGCTTCCTCTGATTTTCCATATGTAAATCCAGAAGTGTTTTTATGCACTCTTATTTCAAACACTCTGGCATAGTGGTCAGCCCAGGATATTGGGATTTTCTCTAAATATTTAATTATTTTTCCTTGATATAATAAAACATCGAGGCAATGACCCTGACAATGTGACAAGGATAATGCCAGGAGTTGCAGGGTGTGTGCTTCCAGGATCTCCCTTAAATTCCTCCCATCACCCGTGGTCATATCTTCCGCCCATATATTAAAATCCCCCAGACATAATAGCTCCTCATGCTTACTCCCCGTATCTGCCAGAAATCCCTCTAGTTTTTCTAAAAAGGCCTCTGCTGGGCCCGGTGGTCTATACCCAAAAAGAACTTTTATAGTTTTGTTTGGGGAGCACTGAATACAGGCCTGCCCCATCTGGGAGTCTTAATCCCAAATTAAAGGTTGCAGGTGTAATAGTTTCAGAGGTGGCCTAATAATAACTGCGATCCCACCTCCTCTCTTTCCTGTTCTATTGATATATTGTATCACATAACCTTGAGGAACCATGAGGTGAAACACAACTTGCGAGGTGTCATTAAACCATGTTTCAGTTATAAATAAACAATCCAAATCTTGTGCCAGGATCAGCTTGTGTATCTCTATTGCATGTTTAATGGCTGATCTAACATTAAGTAACATGGCTTTGAAAACTAGTATCCCATTGTGGTCATTAGTGAGAGTGTGTTCCCTTTTCCTGGCCCTTATGATTCCCAATTTCCTCATTTTATCTAGTGTTCGCAGGGATATGGACTCTCCCTCCTCCCCCATTTCCCTCAATTCTGAGCTTGAATACATACCTAATCATACTTTGAATGAGTCACACGTCTTACCGGACTAACAGCTTAGGCAAGTCCTAGTAGTGGACTCAAAAAAACGGGCATAGGTTACCGCCACTCGCCACCAACAGTCCACTAAAAGGCCTATAACAGGCTTCGCGTCAGCGCTTCGCACTGACGCGGGCCAGTTATAGGCTAAGTCGCGTTATACTGCGTGTCAGGGCCTATGCGCGGCTTCAGGTATGCTGGGAAGTGTAGTCTTCCACGCCCGTCCCCTTTGAAGCACCGGCAGTGGCACAGGTCAGGCAAATTCAGCAAATTGCCACTGTGCTAACACTGCAGAAGATGATGTCTTCAAATGAAGTATTTCCCCATAAAGATCGGTCATAAAGAAATACAATTCAGTGCAAACATTTAAATTCAACTAATTTCAATTAGAACTAGTTACTAGCTAAAACATACTTAAAATTGCAAAGTAACTAATTTAAAACTCATAAAAGTGTCCAAACATTCATTTCTTAACCGGTGTAAGACCGGAAGTTGTAGGAAAATAGCATGCACTGGTAAAAACCTATGAAATTCAATGAAAAAACTTTGTTAAACGGACGTTATGGTTCCAACTAAAACCGAAAACCCCCTGAAATTCACCAGTTATGGTAAGTTAAGCAACCATAACTCACACCACCACCGTGCACTGCTAAGACTAACACCTAGGACATCAAAGATGACATCACAAATGTCATTGATCACATCACTGATGACATCACATATCTGGGCCACTTGTTTTTGTTTATTGACATATATAGGCCAGGTGTTTTTGTTCACCATCAGTCAGGATAATAAAATTGAAAAAGGTGCTATATATCTAGACGTTAACCTTATATGTTCTTTGACTACTTTCCTCAGGATTTGGTCTCAGCTCATGGTGCACATACATGGGGAAATGAGCAGGCCTCAAACACACAATTCATTTGTATACATGAAGATAAACTTTTATGTCATTAACATTTTCTGATGATGCAGTTTCTTTCTTCTTTACTTTAGTTTCCCTGTATGTGCCTCTGACTTGTATGCATTGTGGTCCTTCATATGTATTGTTTGTACCAGCACAAGTGCTGTAAGTCTTGAATTGTTAGCTAGTTACTACATGTTTAACATTACTCAAAACTCTGATATGGTAGCATTCATTATTGCACTATCCAAAATTCCAAGATTATAAATAGTGTACTTCTATGGTGCACGCTGCAGTCATTACATATGTTTATACATGATTAGATTTCTGTATTAACGACAACACTCTAATACAATATTAGATGTGCACATTATTTAATAGATTAAGTAGTTCGTAATAGGTATCCCGATCACCCCTGACATCTTGTTACCAACAATATAAACAAATCTCCTTATAGGGACTTTTCATCAAAATATATTTCACATGTGATGTCATCAGTGATGTCATCAGTGATATTTGTGATGTCATATTTGATGTCCTGGGTGTTCGTCTTAGCAATGCACGTAGATGGTGCGAGTTATGGTTGCTTAGTTTACCATAATGGAGGAATGTGCAGTGTTTTTTGGTTTCACTGTGAAGTATAACATCCCTTTAACAACGTTTTTTTTTACTGAATGTACATATATATATATATGGCAGGGAACGAAAACAAAGGGGCTAAACATGTGATGTTGTCAGTGATGTCATCAGTGACATTTGAGATGACATCTTTCATTTTCTGGTGTTAGTGTTAGCAGTGCACAGTGGTGATGGCAAGTATGGGGTCTCAGTCTGCCATAACTGGCGAATTTCAGGGGTTTTTCGGTTTTAATTTGAACCATAATGGGGACGGCGAACATTTTTTTTTAGTGAAGTGCGCAGGTTTTTCGTCGGGCAACTTAACCATAACGTCCCCTCAACAAAGTTTTTTTGTAGTGAATTTTACAGGTTTTTGGGAGGTCAACGTAACCATAACGTCCCTTTAACAAAGTTTTTTTAACTGACTGCCACAGGTTTTTAGTAGTGTAATTGCATCATAACAGTACTTTAACAAAAATGTTCTACTACATTTATCAGGGTTCTAATAGTAACACATAAGCATACTACTGTAAATGAACATTTGAAGTAACTGCCCACCTTCCAAAGAATTCCACATTATCATATGCTGGCTCACAGCATGGGGGCGTGTTCCAAAAGTCATACACACTTCACAATGACATGTGTAACTGGTTGATAGTGCAGAAGTACACTGTATATTCTTGTAGGAACTTGTAACTGCAACATTTCGGGCGCAGAACTCCACAAGGCAAGTGTGCAACACAATATAAGCAAGAGTGCATACTGACGTATCTGGATCATTAACCCCATTTCTCTCCAAAGAGTGGGGGATGAATGCCATTAGCAATCGAGATTTTACAGCAGTAACCCGTGGTACCAACAAAGAGGATTTTTTGTCTTCAACTGGAAAGCCTCTGGCATTCCCGGCTGAAGAAAAGAAATCCTTTTTCAAGATGGCCACCATAGAAAGGGAAGACGGGTGTTGGATAGAAAGCCTTCTTCGCTTTCCATTGCAGGCTGCAGAAAGCAAAAATGAAACTGTGTGACCATAATGACAGCACCACATTTGTGTTCCTTGAGAAATGTGTGGTTATGAGCAAGACCTTTACAAGAAAGGCAGTCCCTGGTGTACATGGTGACCTCAATGCAATGTTTTGTCCCTCCAGGTAATGGCCAGAAGCCACATCCCCAACATTGTGGCCACTAACCATACATAGAGAATACCCCTCAGAGACGGAAGCTATGCCGTTGATTTGTTATGTACATGACGACACTTGTTAAATAACAAAACACTATCACATGCACAACACGAAGCTTTTCGGTCGTTGTCAATGACCTTTACATACATGTGTTGTACATGTAGTAATTTTATCTGTAAAAATGTGCGTAAAAAATGCAAAGGAGTAGTCTACTTACGTTTACATAAAATCCCAATCAAACTCTGTGATGGGAAGCACAATGACATTAGAAATACTGGAAGCAAAACCATTACCACTCACCTTTCGACACATAATTTCGTAAGTGGCACAGGTCGAAAGGTGTGAAGATATGTGTATTGGGAGGGTGTAACCATATAATTTACAAACATTTCTGTGCAGCAAACACTTTCAGTGCACCTTACCTCATTTTTCCTCTTTTAAGAAGATACTAATAATTCTGAACTAATGTTGGTTAATAGGGCATCTGGGTGACAGAAATTGGCCTGACGGTGACAGAAATTGGCCTGACGGCACTAAAGCATATGATATGAGCCTGACCCTCCCGTAGCCAAAGCAAGTGGTATGCAGTACCTTTCTCCATAGCGTTCCTTGGCAGCTTAAACAAATGCGCCATATGGACGTACGTGCCATGATGTAGCACCTACAAAAGAATACATTACGACCTGCAACGTAGAATGCCACATTGTGAAAACAGAGAGTAAATTTGTTAAAAAAAAACACTATCATTTAAGAATTAGTACAACACTATCATTTAAGAATTAGTACAGTAGTTTTATTTCACAATAAATTGAGCAAAATCATCGCCCTATGCAATGAGTAAAGTAGTTTTGTTTCACAATAAACTGTGCGAAATGATCGCCCTATTCACATTTCCATAGAAGTAGTAAGTTTGTCTCTTTGGTCGACAATGAAAATGTTAATAGCCACGTTGTTTTTTTTCACACACAGAAAGTAAGCGTTGCCGCCACAGTAGTCATTTTCCTCCCACATTGATGTGCAAGACGACGTCAACCGCTGTGATCTACACCACCAGAAAGGATGGAATGTTACTCCTTATGGCGACAGCAGCGTAAGGACACGGAGGCCCGACACGGTCATCCCAGTGAATTATGACGCACAGATAACCGGTAACGAACAGTTACATTTGACGGTTAAAAAAGCTGTCACTCGGCAGCTGTAATCCGTGACAATCACAATAGGGAAGGAAGTATCTGAGGGGGAAAGGGAAAATGAAACATGTATCAATATGCAAACTTTTGATAAACCAAAGTTGTAATATATAACATTTTCCGTAAACATTTAATTCAATAGGAGAAAATGTAGTGGGGCCCTATGGAAGGTGACAATGTGCAATGTCCATAATGGGAAGAAAAAAATCGAACAGCACAGAAAGCTGGAACGTCTTTATTAATAATAACATTTTTGTTTGGAAGTAGCTGAGCGGTGAAAGGGGAAATAAAATGTGTATCAATACACTACCTCTGCACAAAACAAAGTTGTAACACATACTTTTTTTACTAAATATTAATTTAATTTGGGGAAATGTAGTGGCACAAACGGCGACAATGTGCAATGTCCATAATGAGCCAAAACATTTCAACGGCACATAAACCTTGTAATTCATTAGTACATTTTGTTTTTTTCCAAAGTAAAAATTTAATGTCAATTCGGTATAAAGGCGGCAAAAATACACTTACAGGATGTGGACCTCCTCCATTGCGTTTGCTGCAGTCAGACAGTAGTGTATGTGGAAGAGTGCCTCTTCGGGAACTAATATTTAATGGTTGGTGCAAACGTTTTTCAAGCATAACCTTCTCAAACTATATGTTTTTCAAACTGTTAGTGCCTCATTCTTTCTGCTCTTTCCCTGTACCTCAAGATTAAAAAACAAGTGACCCTTATGGGTGCCGACAAATATGCGGCCGTACTGAGCTCGTATTGAAAAGAGAAAATTAAGTGGCCTTCACTCCGAATGCAAATACATTCTCATTTTGCAACAACATATCAGCGGCTATTCATGAGAACTGCGACTCCCGTAGCAGAAGTGCTGTGTATGCAAAATAGTGCAGGTGGCTGGCTTAGATTTCAAACTGTATGATGCCAGCCTGACCGCAGTAATGTTGTTTATGTATTGTAAAATGGACGCAGTAAGTTCATTTCATAAAATGAGTAGCAAGTCCCACTGTACCGTATGACAAAGCTAACAAGAATACTTCAATGTTTGACTTTCTACTACCACTTCTCATTAAAGCTCACCTTTCAAAACAGTGGGCCTCATTCCGAGTACGGCGCTAACCAATGGCGCTATTAACGCCTTGGTTGATGCCGTACCCGGACCGGCAGCACCTTGGTGGATGGCGGAATTACCGCCCCATTCCAAGGTTGGCGGGGCGGTAATTCCCCAATCCCCATTTACCCTTCCTCATTCCCATTCTTGCCCCATAGGGCATAATGGGAGTGGGGAAGGCGTCAATTACGCCACCATAAATTACGGTGGCGTAATTAACATCAAGGTCCCTTAGCGCCATGGTAAAAGCAGGTGTTAAAACCACCATGGCGCAAAGGGAACTCGGAGTATGGCGGTAAGGGATTACCACCACCGCTCTCGTTAGCGGTGGCTGCTATCCCTTACCGCCATACTCGGAATGAGGCCCAGTGTTCCATAAGTGTAACAAGTGCATTGGTGTCTTCTTCGTTTAGGTATGTTACCGGCGATGTCCGCGTTCAGCAGAAAACTAAGTAAACATGGCGGACGTATCGAAAGATTACGACGCACTTCATGCTGTCCCACAACCAATCAGTGAAAGCGCAACATGGTCGCGGGCAGCACGCCATGGAATAGCCAATTGCAATCTTCTCCACGGAGTGAACAGGGAAGTGTGACCGCAGGCCGGACATAGATATCACACATTTTTAGAGACATACTTTTTGATCGTTTTTAAGGGAACTATTGGATGGATTGTCACAAAATTTACAAAAGCATGCTTTCGGGACCAAGCCCCTGCCACTGCCGCAAATTTGGTACAAATCCGTCCAGCGGTTTGGCCTGTAGCCGTGCGCAAAGATTTCCCCCATTCAGTCTATGGGAAAAAAAAAGACATTTTGGGACCCCCACTATAACTTTGCCCCCCCAGATCAAACATCACCAAACTTTGCAAAAAGAATCAGAGTGAGCCATATACTTTTTTCACAAAGTTTGTTGAGGCTTCATCCATGGGGAGCAAAGTCATAAGCCGCCCAAAAAGTGCTCTTCCTATGGAAACAGCAACTTAACCATAACTACACAGCCACTACCATGGCTGTGTAATATTCAGTGAAAAAAACTTTGTTAAAGGGGCGTTATGGTTAGGTTCGCTACTAAAAACCTATGAAAATCAGTACAAAAACTTTGTTAAAAGGACGTTATGGTTTGAAGTAAAACCGATAAAACCCATGAAATTCGCGAGACATGGTAAACTAAGCAACCATAACTCGCACCACCACAGTGCACTGCTAAGACTAACACCCAGGACATCAAAGATGACATCACAAATGTCATTGATGACATCACTGATGAGACCACATGTCTGGCTCCCTCTTCTTTCCTTTACTGACATATCTAGGCCACATGGTTTTCTTCAGTAACAGTCAGGAACTAAAAAATCAAAAGTTACTATATTTGTAGACTTATCCTTCAAGTATGTTCTTACAGTAATTCCCTTACGGTCCAGTCACATCATATGAAACATATACATATTGGAAGACACAGGCTTGAAAGACAGGAATCTTGTCTGTGCATTAAGATAAGCAGTAGGGCTATCAGCACTTTCTGATAGTTCTGTTGTTTTTTTATTACTGTACTTTCCCTGTATATGCTCATATTTGTATACATTGTACTCACACTACTTTCCTTAGGGTCCAGTCACATCATGTGATACATATACATAGGGGAAGAAGCAGCTTTGAAACAGAGCAATCATTTCTCTGCATAAAGATAATCAGTTAGGTAATTAACTCTTTCTGGTACTACTGCTGCTTTTTTGCTTACTTCACTTTCCCTGTATATACTGATATTTGTATGTGTTGTTTGTGTTTTGTATGTAATAATGAAATTATGAAGTCAGTGGGTTTTATTAGCTACTTATTACATGTTGCACAGTACGCAAAACTCTAATAAGAAAGCATTTATCATTTCACTATTCAACATGGGACGATTATGAATATTGCACCTCCATCATGTATGCTGCACACAATGCTTATGTTTAAACATGAGTAGCTTCGTATACTGAAAGAAAATTATAATAGCATACTATTTATATCAATGCATTGCTTAATGTAGCTCATGATATTTATTCCAATGATCCTTGACACTTTTTTGTTAACATTATAATAAGAATCGCTTGTACATATTTTTCATGAAAAGTAAATGCACATGTGATGTCATCAGTGATGTCATCAATGACATTTGTGATGTCATGTTTGATGTCCTGAGTGTTAGTCGTAGAAGTGCACGGTTGTGGCGCGAGTTATGGTTGCTTAGCTTACCATAATTCGCGATTTTTCAGGGGGTTTTTGGTTTTACTTCGAACCATAACATCCCTTTAACAAAGTTTTTTAACAGATTTTCATAGGTTTTTAGCAGCGCCATTTAACCATAACCTCCCTTTAACCAAGTTTTTTTCACTGAATTTTATAGGTTTTCACTAGCAGAACTTAACCAATAATGTCCCTTTAACAATGTTTTTTTCACTGAATATAAATATAGATAATGGAAATGTGGCAAATGTTTACTAAGACTCCCTTACCTTACATTTATATAGCATAGTAAATACTAAACCCCCTGTCCCGCTAGTGATTTTGATGTCCGTGGCCCGTCCATGTCCGCAGGTGCACACAGTCACCATCAGCACTATCCAAAAACTTAGAGGGTATCTTCCATATTGTATCATACAATAAAAACACACAAACATATTAAAAAAGAACCACATACATACATTACATTTAATAATAAATAAGAAGTAAAAACTGTATATGCAAGACACCAACCATCCACTGAATTCGCATTTCCAATATAATGGAATATACCAAAACAAAATAAATATGCCTCCAACTGAATTACCTCACAGAAACTGCACAGCAAGAAGCAATAGCATACTTACACACCAGTAAGATCAAAAGTTTGTAAAAAAGTAGTAAGTAAACTACATTTATTTCATATACTTATACATTTTCTGTATTATGTACACTAAAACTAATATTTATTTTTTTTAACACAGAAATGTCCAGTACTTTGGAATCGCTGGAAGAGAATTTTCCACAAGATGAAATGAGTGAAGAGAGTGATAATAATGGTCGACACAACATTTCTCTATATAAGCCAATTAATAACTATTACTTTATATGTACTTAACACATTTTTTTGTAACAGACCAGACACCCAATAAGACTAATGTACCAAAAGAGATAATAGAAGATCCTCTCAAATTAATGGAACTGAAAATTGATTTATTACTACAACACTTCAATGAACTAAAAGATTGTATTATGGACCACATTAAAGAAAACATTAAATACCACTCTCCCACATGTACCTGTTCCCCCTCTTCATGTCCCAGCCAACTATCCCCAAATCCTCCCCACCAAGAAAAACGGTACAATGAAACTTCCATCCCTTCCGCCCCTCCTCCCCTTCCATACATCATGTCCAAACCCCTAATTCCCCTGTATTTGTTTCAGTTTCTGCTTCCGCCTCTCTTTCCTAATTTTTCTACTGTTAAACAATAATAACATTTTAAATGTGTTCTTGTATATGCCCATGTCTTATTTATTTTTTAAAAGGTGGTGAGGGTGTTTGCGGACAGCGCATATGTCCGGAGTGTTCTCAATTAACCAACATGGGGGTGTCCTAAGGACACAGTATCTGTTCGTACTGTCTGTAATTAAAATGGAGTTGTCCTTAGAACACACAAGATGTCCACCTGTCCGCAATTAACCAAAATGGGGGTGTCCTAAGGACAATATACCTGTTCGTACTGTTCGTAATAGAAATGCTGATGTCCTCAGAACACACAAGATGTCCGCTTGTCCGCAATTAACCCAAATGAGGGTGTTCTAAGGACAGCATAGCTGTTCGTACCGTTCTCAATTGAAATGGAGGTGTCTTTAGAACACACATTGAAATAATGTAATGTCCCCAACCAGAATGAATATATCCGTAGAACACATATCCTGTCCGCCTGTCCGCAAAGTTTTGACGCACATTCATTTTATTCGAGGAGTTCAACATCATTTGTAGAACACCCGCACACATGCACATCACACACTTGGGTCCTACGAACATCGCGCCTCTCTGCAACTGTCTGCCGCACTTGTGTCACACTTTTAATTAGTTTGGGGACCCGAACACTGTCTGTAGAACACCTGCGCGCATGCGCACAACCATCACTGTGCATTTGGGATCCTGTGGACAGCTGTCCCATTTACGAACGTGTCCGCAACATCATCATGTGACCGCACCCATGCTGAGCATGTGTCCTTATTTGAGGACACTGTCCGGGCCACCAAACATTTAAAAACTGCTTTTTTGAGCAATCCAAGGTATTTTACAGTAAAAGTTCACCATTGCACATGTCCCAGA
Organism: Ambystoma mexicanum; assembly: GCF_040938575.1. Lineage (NCBI taxonomy): Eukaryota > Metazoa > Chordata > Amphibia > Caudata > Ambystomatidae > Ambystoma > Ambystoma mexicanum. The sequence goes on from NC_090941.1 coordinate 84,186,302, forward strand.
CAATGTCCCTGCCGATCTACATACTTTTTGGAACTTTTTGACCCCGTTCTTGGTGTTCGAAGTGTTCAGGGATGGCGTGGGTGTCGGTGAAGCACGCCCCAGCACCCTTATAAAAGGCCACACCCCATAGATGATCCTCATTCTTCTTTTGGATTTCCAAGATTTACAACAGGACAATTGTGCAGGTTGCTGTTCTTGGTTCCTCGTTCCTAGTTCCTGGTTATTAACCTTCCAAATGGCATCCCACATTGCTTCTGTTGCTACTGCCTCGGCATCAGCACCCGCACCCCCTCCACCACTGCCACATCCCCAAGGGCCTGCAGAGAGGAACAGGCATGAGGATGCAGAGGAGACAGATGAAGAGGATGAAGAGGATGAGGTAGTGGAAGTCCTTACTCCTAGCACTCATTGTGAGTCTTGAGTGTGGCGGTTATTTACCACCATTGATGGAAAGTCTAAAGCTCAAGCGAACAAGGTGATCTGCACTCAGTGCCACATGGTGCTGAGTCGTGGCAAGGCTGGTTCGTATAGCTTTGGTACTACATCAATGAAGTGACACCTAAAATCATTCCACGATGGGGCTATTCGTGTGATAAATGTAGTAGGTTGAGTTCCTCTGCAGCATCCTCTGTTTCCACTCCTGACACCACAAAAGACACTCCTGTGGGACAGTGCATCCCTCCAGATGCCTCACAGGCCATTCATGATGCTGTTGACCCTAACATTGCGAGGGTCACAATATTGTGGATGTACTGCAACACAGTACTCTGCCGGGGGAGAAACTTTGGACTGCTTTCGAGACTATGGTCAAGGAGCATCAGAAGGTCTGCGAATGACCTGAATAAAGCCCACCTTACATCTTCCTCTCTCCACCTGCCCTTTCTTATCCCCTTGGTTGATGTCCCTTCCTTAGCCTCCTTTCACCTCCTTTTGTTTTGTGTCGTGTTTAAAAAATCCCCAAAAATATAAAACAACAAAAACAAAAACAAAGTATCTTTTCAGAGCCGCCTTTCACAGTTTAAAAACAGAAATGACGAATAAATAGTATAGGGCCCTGTGCATTTTTTAGAAGTCCACTGACATCTAAAAACTGTGCAGTGCTGCCCTGTCACAACCATTGCACTTTTCTCTGGGAGGAAGTGGTGGCTCTGAAAAGAGCCTTTTTTTGGTGTTTTTTTGTGTTTCGAAAACTTCAAATGGTCAACTCTTTCTTAAAAATGGATTGTTCTAATTTCAAAAAAGGTTGCAATGCATTTTGTATATTTCGCAGAAAAATCTGATTGCCGGCATAAGTAAGATGTACTCCATCTCTGCGAAAAATGTGTGTGCTACAAAACATAATGTTTTCATTCTGAACAGAGGACATACCAACATCTCTCAAAAAGGCACAAACAGCATTGTTAACATTGGGCCTTGCTTTCTCCATTTGTGGACCAAATGAAAAAGAACGCAGCCACATTTGTCTCTGCGCAATACGGGAACAAATTACTCTGGAGTTTGGATACATGTCCATGACTTTCCCAAGTCCTTCTTTCATTGCAAATTGCAAAGAGATTCCAGATACATGTCCTAAACTGTTCCCTCCACAATGAATATTAATAATGTCTGGATGACACTGTGTCACCAAAGAAGCACCCACTTCATTCCACGCACAATTTGCATGCACCTCCAAACAATTTATCCACGAATCTCCCAAAATCCAAACAATCTGCTTTCTGAAACACACAGCCATAGCTATCTGCTCTTCTATCAGGAAAAAGACCTACTGAGAAACTCTCTCCTTACACAACACACCCAGTAAACCTTATTGACCAATCCCTTCTCTGCTCAGTCTCATTTGCATGCCTCACAATCCCCATATTTAATACGCGCTGCCCGCGAACAACTGCTCTGTCCGTGGACAAATCGAAAAATCTGAGCGTGGGGGATGACAATTTAAATAGTGTGCCCCACTTCCTCTTTGAGGTTGGCTGAAAAGAGCCTTTTTTTGGCATATGCTTCAGAAACACCTTTTATTTTCTATTTCTTTTTCTTATTTTCCTCCAAAAATCTTCACAAACCCTTACGCTCCAAAACAGCATGGCATTTCCCATAAAAGATAAAGAAATGCCATCTTCCTGAAAGTAATCAACATTACCAGACTCAATGTTGTCATTGTTGCAAAACAACATGCCCGATCTAGTCATAAATCCAAACATGCCTTTGTTGGCTAAGCACCTAGCAAAATTTTGCTGAGGACAAAAAACTGAACTATTGTCCCATATTGCCCTAGGTGTCAACACAGAAAAAATAACCTTGGCATTTGGAAGGACTTTCAGAACTGTCTGAACCAAATTTTGCAGATCTTGCAACAACGTAGGGCCTCTAACATAGCCCAAATGCACAGCACCACAGTGTTGGACAACTACATGTGCACTATGAAACCTAGCCACATCCTGACAAACTACTAGAATTGCCTGCAAATTCAAATCAGGCACAGTGCTCCACACCACATCGACTCCTTTTGTGTCAAAATGGTTAGCCACATTCCTAGATTTTGCATACTACTCCAAACATTCATAAACATATCTCCAACCACCAACACTCTGACTTTCTGCACCTCCGCCATCTTCACTACACACAGCCTCTCTCAATACGAAGCAGAACCTCAACACCTGATTGGCTAATCCTCAAAATACCTTCCCACTTCATGCTCGGTAACCCCGGATGTAGCATGTCCTGTCTGCGAACAGCCGCGCTGTCCGCGGAGTACATATGTAACACTGAGGGTAGCCCTCCTACCCTTTCCACTGCACTCTCTGCAAGATATTTCCTCATTGGCTACTGTTAAGCAGTCACATAATCATCCACCAATCACATTGAAGAACTCTACATCTAACTCTGTCATCACAGATCAGCACTTTAGATGTACTATTGATCACTCTCAGTACAATTTGGCTGTCACTACAGAGGATCTACAGCAACAACTACTATAAAACTTTCCACATTTTCCTCTTTCAGATTCAAGCACATCCACATGCAAGAACGCAGACTACAGGTATGAATATTTTCTACACAGTATATGCACACCTCTTCTAGAAATACAATACATCCCAGGAGCATAGCTCAGCGGCAACGTGTGCGCCTTGAAAGCAAGATGACACAAAGCAACACAGATTCGATCCCCGGGTCTGCGCTTAGAAACCTCTGGGTGTTTAAGCACGTTATAAATATGCAACTAAGACAAAATAATTACGCAACTAAAAAACAAACAATTCCTGTATCAGCGCCTCGATGCCCACAGGCTGTGTAAGTGCTTTAAAAATGTAAAACAAAATAAATAAAAATATGAACAGAGTATATGCCACTCACCCTGTATAAACTGTAAAATGAACTTACTGTCATTTCTCCCATCTGCTATGATGAAGTGGCACTTGCAAAGATTTCTGCTCCCCACATTTTTTTTTACACACACACACCTATCTATACAAATATTGTTTCATATAATAAGATGTGAAAAAAAAGTATAATTATGAAAAAGACTCTCCAGTGTGTTATAAAATTACACGCAGCCAAGATGAGTACATACATCTTCATTCAAGCACACACACAGGCAATATCATTAGAAAGGCTCCCAGATCAAACAACACCACTGCCTCTATAACAAATCCTTCTGCTTTATTAGTCACACCTTCACAAAGGCATACATTGAATGCTTTCATGTACAATCTCTGTCATTTACCCTGCAAAAATAGCACAAAATGCATATGATTATTTCTTCTATCTCTTAACATCCATTAACATAACATTAAAAAACAAGTGTGCTCTCTATGTTTGCTATTATACTCATTTCAAAAACATATTCAACTAACAGATTCTTAATAAAATATATAGGATGCACATAGCCAAAGAAAAGTGCAAAACAATGTCTACATTAACAAAAGTGCTAAAATAACACATATGCACTAACTTCTTTCTTTTACACTTTCAGTGAACACCAGTCTCCTGAAAAGCAGCAGCGTCTGAAGTACGAACAAGGTCTTAGAAGAAACCTACTCTTTCCATACAAAAAAGTAATTACAAAACTAACATCATTTTCTAACTGTTACTCAAACACACTAGCATTTTAGTGTTGTAGAAGAAACAAATATATTAACCCCTTACCATTAGATGTAGTATTAGTGCTTCCCCTTGCCAGCTACATACTTTATATTGTCATCTGAAGCCCAGTATAGTAAGACACGCATACAAGAATATTCTTCCCAACTTGATGTACCTGCCCATTGCACAATCATACTTACCGTCATACTCAGACACTCATGCACAAAGCACACATACACTGCACAACAGCCCAACCCACACTTTCTTTTTTTTCTACAACAGACCCCAAAGAATGCCTACCAAAAAGCAACTCCATAGAAAGCAACACAGAAGTAGAGCAAATCAAAATAAGTGTCCAAAATAACCATACATCTCAAGCAGATTTTGTACAAAAAGTTCAAACAAAACAGCAAATACACTCATTAAGCGAAACAAAACAAGCTTCCAGTACAGAAACGTTCCTCCTCTATCAAAATGTAAAACCAAACAGAAAGTGATTCACAAGACTTCAACTACCACTACTGCTTACACTGGACCTATAAATCTTAATGTAGTGGCAAGTAAGAATACCCAAAAAAATGTTTTACAAAACATGTTCTGCCACAGAGTCCTTCAGAACCTTTTAAAAACAGGAAAGAATTCATGCACAACCCTTAAAACCTACCGTACAAAATGTATCCTAGAAGCTCTCGCAGACAGTGCAATCCTTCTCAAAAGGAACTTATTTATTTTAGTTTTAAACAGAATGAAACCACTAACAAAACTAACTACTAAACTAAATATCACCAAAAATAGATTCATAAACATCTGTGGAGGTGAATGGAGTTACACCACAGCCACAGAACCATATTTTATTGAAGAAGCATATAAACAAAAGCAAACAAACCCAATTGCCATACATAGCAGTGGACGAGGGTATGAAAAACTTAACAACGCCATTATGGAACAAGAAACTCTGCTCACAAAAATATCCCCAGAAAACTCAGTATCACCGCCCCAATCTACTGAACCAAACCGTCCAGTCTACAAATGGCCGTGCACAGCAATGTGCAACATTGCCAAACAATCTTTCAAATCTTTACGCCAGTTCCTCAATCAGTATGTAAAAAGCAAAGACAAATTCAAAATAAAATTAATAGAAAATATGGATGCCTGTCCAGTGCGCAAATACACAGGACTACAAGGACATTCATTAGCCTGCATTTCAGGACCTATTTGCAAAAGCACCTTCCATCACATCAAAATGATATCAACACATCATTCAACTATAAGAAATGCAGTCCAAAAACTCTGCTATGCTAAAAGTCCTGCTTTAGCACTAGTCAGCTTAAATAACAATCTTCTACATGGTACAACCAAACAACTACTCGAAGAAAATGACCATATCCAGAGAAAATATTTTGGAATTGAAAGCCACTTACAAAATCAAATAGATGTACAACAAACTAGCAACTATTGTACAAATAGCAACCTTCTATTAAACACATACAAAAAAGAAATACTAAAGTTTAAAAGTACCTCTGCTGAAGTACCAAACCATGTGTGTGTGTGTGTTGCTGCAGGACTTCTTATCAAAGTACCACAAAAACTATAGACATAACGTACAAAATAGAAGACAATGAAGATTTGAAATGGTTCCAATTAGCTCTCTAATTTATAGCAGAAAACAAATACGACATGACTGACCCCTTAATACTTTGCAATTAGTGCACTGCAAAACTTGACAACAACCAAACACCTTAACGTGCTATCACAAATAACTTGCAATCATTCCCACTACCAAAACCCCTGAAACAACTAAATTTATATGAGAGCATCATAATTCAAACAGTGCACCCATTTCAAGCGATAATACGTCTCCAACCAAAAACAGCAAAATTACCTCCCTCTGAATTAGTCAAAGGCATTCGTGGCAAAGTAGTTAATTTACCATTAGATCTGACGGAAAATGTACACACTCTAGGAGTGCAACGGCCAATAGATCAATCTTTAATTGTCTTAAATGGCATACCTACAAAAGACCAAAAAAATTGGCAACAACTTGTGTACTTACATAAAGTTAGACAAGCCCTGCAATATCTAAAAAACAACAATGAATACTACAAAGACATTAATATTGAAGAAAACCTGAGAGAAACCATTGAAATAATTCAAGAGTCACCAGAAACTGGTCAATTTGAACTTCTAGATCCTACTACAGAATCCAATATTTTAGACCATTATACAAGTCATCCTTTACACTCTAAAGACGCTATAGATGATGCACTTGAAATGTATCAAATGTGACAAGCCAAAGGATCTCCAATCAGAATAAGAGAAAAAAGTATAGAAGCACAAGCCGCCTTTCTTCTACTCTTTCCTACTGGAAAAGGAGGAAGGTATGATGATAGACCCACACAGATAACAGCATCAGAATATCACTCTAAACGAATGTATTCTGACGACCCCAGATTCAGACAAAATGTGGAATAAATATTCCACCTTCTCTTTGAAAGTCAACCAGCAACTCTATGCTACGGAGTTGCACGCACATTAAAATCAGGTACCCATTTTAAAAATATGTCAGCTACACAATTATTACAAAAAGTGCAAGAAAAAGATGAGGTTTTACAGTCAAGTATTACAAATCTTTTAGCAAACATACGTGGTACAAAAGAATACTGGTTACAACGTCACAGAGATGTACGCTGTATGATAAGAAACCTTGGCCCATTCACTTGGTTTGTAACATTAAGTTGTGCAGAATATGCATGGGAAGATTTACACGATTTCCTACGCATAGAAAACAAAAATAAAACAAACATAGATATAAAAACACCAGGAGAACTCTGCTCTCTAGATCCTGTAAATGTATCAAGATATTTCCATTATCGCTTCATTGCTATGCTACACTTTATTTGTAATAAGACTGTGCCTCCCCTCAGAGAAGTTCAACATTTCTTTTGGAGAAAAGAATACCAAGCCAGAGGAGCACCACACATCCGCATGCTATTATGGATGAAAGGTGCTCCTAAATTTGGTCAGGACAGTAATGACACTCTTTTGCATTTCATCCAAAAATATGTCACTTGTGAAATCCCTTCACAAACAAAACATAGTGACCTTCATGCACACATTTTACAATTTCAAAGACACAAATGTGAGAAATATTGCTGTCGCAAATATATAAAATAAATGGAAATACTACACCAAATGCTGCTTTGTTTCCCTAGACCAGTTTCAGCAACAGGTCAAGTAAACAACTTCAGTCAGACATAGTGTCAAAGGTAAATCACCTAAGAAACCATATTACATAAAAAGAACAGAAGAATCAAAATACATCAATGATTACAATGCAATCATTGCCCTCTTATGGAATGGAAACATAGATGTGCAGTACATTGCAGACAATTCCACTGCAGTTGCATGATATGCCACAGCCTACTTAACCAAAGCAGAGAAAACAGAGCTTCGGGACCTCTGGGATGACATATCATCTGACAAAACACTATCACAGAAATTGTACAGTTTAGGAATAAAAATGCTGTTTCATAGAGAATGTGGCTGCTATGAAGCTGCAGACCGTTTAACGGGTACTGCCTTGTATGGAAAATCTGACAATATAGTATGGCTAAGCCTTGGTCCTGCTAAATCTAGAAAAAGAGTTCTCAAATCATATGAGGACATAGAAACAATAGCCAAAAATGATCCCAACAGCCAAGACATTTTAAAAAATGATTTCCTGGACACATACTACCCAAACGGGCATACCAATTTGGAAACCATGTGTCTCTACCATGTAGCCCTTCACATACACAAATAATGTTAAACCAAATGAAAATAAGGGTAGATACAGAGTGGTAAATTGTTAAGGCAGCTTAGTGAAACTTACCAAACGCAGCTTAATTAATCATATCAAATTGTCATTAAAAACTCCTCAACATAAAGAACTGTGTTACATGTCCCTGCTACAACATTTTAAACCATGCAGAAAAGAAGGAGAGTTACTGGATACATATGACTCCTATGAAGACGCTTTCAAAGCAAATGAAAGCACTATAATGGACGCAAACTTTACACAGTACCAAACAATGTTGCACAATGAACAGCAACATGAAGAAGAACTCCAGTCCCAACTACAAGTGGACACCCCCGACAGTAGTCAACCTTCTGTAACAGGAAGCCAAGAACCACTTGGACAGCCACTAATAGCAAATGAGGCAGAATTAGCCATGACAGAAGTAGAAAACACCAGGTGTCAGTATGAGCAAGCTACAAAAGGCTTTGCTGTACTGAAATCACAACTGAACAATGGGCAGCATAGCATTTTCCAAGAAATAACAAAACAAATTGCACATAGTGTGGAACATGAAAATAAAAAATGTACCTGCCAAGACTTCAAACCTATACTGCTATACGTGAGTGATGAAGCTGGTTAATGCAAAACATTCTTAATCAAAATCATCAGCAAGTTCCTTCAGCAACTGACAAACAAAAAACTGTCAGCTGTTGTAACTGCCCCCACAAGTTTAGCTGCCTAAAACATAGATGGTGTCACTTTACACCGATTACTACTCCTTCCAGTAGAACATTAAAACAAATTAGACTATTACAAACTTTCCACAGAAGCTGCAATGGAACTACACAGAGTTTTCAAACAAATGAAAATGCTGCTAATAGATGAGGTGAGCATGGTCTCCAACCTAATGTTGGCTTTGATTCACCTCAGATTACAAGAGGTCCTCAAAACAGTCTACGACCAGCTGTTTGGAGGAAAACACATTATTGTTTTCGGCATTCTTCTTCAATTGACACCAGTGAAAGCTGAACCTATTTTTAAAACCTTAGGCACAAACTGTGCCATAAAACTCTTGGCAGCGTAGGGATCAACCTCTGGCAACATTTCCAATACAAAGAATTAACTGAAAACATGCACCAGTCTGCAGACCTCACATACGCCAACATTTTTAAAAGTATTAGAGTTGGTGTACTATCTCAAGAAGCACAATCAATATTAAAAACCAGGCATATCCATACACTCTATGGCCATAAATCATGTGCTACTGATGTCATGCAACAATTAGCACACAAAAATGTCAATTGTATGTCCTTGATGCCAACTCTTGCAAGCTGTTCAAAATTCAATGAAACAATGTTGAAAAAAGAAATTCAACCAATAATTGAAATTTGCTCCACAAATAAACTGGACGTACATGGTATGACACTACCCATGTGTCAACAAGCCACAACAAGAATAAATATCCTAGAAAACTCTATCTCCAACACAGCTGGTTTGGAGAAAATATTAAAATTATCTTTAAACTGTAGAGTAATGCTGAAACGTAACCGTGTCGTGGAGCAAGGACTAGTTAATGAGCACTTGGTACAGTTGTTGGCTTTCAAACATGCCCACGTGACAACAACATTCAATTTGTCAATATTCTCTTTGACAAACTATCAGAAGTTAAAAAGATAGAACGCTCAACAGATAGCTTCCTTCTGTTCGAAGACATGTATTTAAGCAGAGAACCAAACTCTTGCATACGCAGTGACCATTCACAAATCACAATGTCTTACCCTAGATAAAGCATTAATAGTTATTGGTAGCACAGTCTTTAAAGAAGGCATGAGCTTCGTAGCACTATCACGCTTACGTACACTTGACGGGCTATTTCTAATCAACTTTGATGCAAGTAAAGTAAATGCTCATATTCCTTGCATTCTAGAATACAAAAGGCTGCGTTCACTCCACACCCCCATCTGAAAACCTATCCTGTTCCACAGCAAGCAAAACGTTGTAAAAGAAAACTACTTCAACATGAAATGATACAGGATATCACTACAATTCCTCCAAAGAAAAAAAAAGAAACTCATCAAGTGCCACAATCAAACAAGAATCTAGTTGTCAAAGAAACTCAACTAATTTTTCAAAGAAGCAACACACACTCTAAACAAATGACTTCCACATAGAACTACGTGGTCCATTCAAAGTTTAAAATGTAACTGCTGTAAATTGCTACGCAAATGTAGCAATAAATATGCTTTTCCAATTGCCACCAATTATTGAGAACATTTACTTACACAGTACAGACCAATTGTGTTAGCAAATGTTAGTCTTTCATAGAAATACAACCAACAATCCTGACAACACTAAGGGGCCGATTCATGGAACAAACATGCGCTGAAAAAATTGGCGCAAGAAGGTGCAAGCGGGAAAAAGGAAGCGCACGCGCACGCGTACGATTCATGGAAGTCCCTGCGTGTGTTTTTCTCGGGATGTGCGCCAAACTCGTGCGTGGCGCACACGGGCGCACACGTCATTGCAAAATCCCTAACGCCGTGCGCAACGCGCACAGGGAAAGCGCACAACGTCCACGCACACACCAAAAAGGGGGTAGGACACGGGGCATAACACGCAGAATGGGGAACAACGCATGAAAACGAAGGCGTAACTGGGGAAGTACTGCAGGGAAATGCAGAGAAAGCCCACATGCACGCGAACAACCCATATTCATGGATGCGAATACAGGAAACCCGCGCATGGCAAAAGACGCACATAGGCGCCAACGCGTCCGCCACATGAAGGCAGGCGGAAGTGTCCCGGCGCACAGTATTAAAGTGCGCGCAAACAACAAACCTGTATATACAGCTACGATGAATGCCCCATTTGTCGCAGCACTGATCGTGGGACACCACCGGAGGAGGAGAATAGCCAGGCCCCGCATTTTTTTACCCTGGACCAGCCTTTTTGGGATGCCTGACGACCACATCTATGGCAGGTATAGGTTTCAACCTCATATCATCCTAGACCTCGTCAGAGAGTGGGAAGATGACCTTACTTCCCCCACCCTGTGTTCCCAAGCATTGAGCCCCTTGGAGAAGGTGCTCAATGTCCTGCATTTTTTGGCCACTGGTTCATTTCAGCGGACCACTGCCATAGTGGGGGGGTCTCACAGGCCACGCAGTCACGCTGCCTACACCAGGTGTTGGCAATCATCACTGCACGCCCCTCAGTCCGCAGGCACATATACATGCCCAGAACACCCGCAGAAAGGCAGGCCGTGGTCCAGGACTTTTACAGGGTGCCACACTTCCCCAAAGTGCTCGGTGCCATAGATTGCACCCATGTGGCCCTACGTCCACATAGGGCCACTGAGCACAGCTATCGAAACCGCAAGCACTGGCATTCCATCAACGTGCAGGTTGTATGCGATGCTAAAGGAATCATCCCCTCTGTCTATGCAAACTACCCTGGCTCCACCCATGACAATTTCATATACAGAATGTCCACCCTGAGCCGGGCCCTGGAAGCTGCGCAGCATGGCAGCACATGGCTCCTAGGTGAGTACAAATGCCTGTGCACATGCATGTAAGTCACACACAAATACCCAAACCCTAATAATCTCAACTATTATCACCTACCCAGGGGACAGTGCCTACCCTCTGGGCAACCAAATGATGACTCCAATCCAGAACCCCACCACACCACCCCAGGTAAGATACAACGATGCCCATATTGCAACCAGGGGCATAGTGGAGCACACATTCGGAGTGCTCAAGTCACGCTTCCGCTCCCTTGACCACTCTGGTGGGCAGCTACTATATGCACCCTCAGTAGTGTGCAGGATCATTGTGGCAGCATGTGTCCTGCACAATGTTGCAACACAGCGGGAGGTAACCGGTGGACATGGGGGTGCCCCCACTTCCCCAACCACAGGCACAGGCGCTGGCCATGGGATGGGACACGGCACGTGGCGAGGCAGCCCGGAACCAGTTTATGGCCACATTTTTCACCTAAACCCCAACCCCTGCGGAGTGCACACAGTCCTGGCACATACCAGGTGACAATCGATGATGACAAAGAGACAGTCAACTGTCACAACCTTACCACCCTGAGAATGTTCCCATGGAAATGCCACATTGTGTGTATACCTAGCTACTTAAAAATAACCAATCCTGTGTGACCAAAAGGAACACATGCAAGGTGTGTATCACACACCCCTGCTAAACAGTCCATCACAATCCCTGGTATGTCACCCAAACCCTCCCAAACCACATCACCCTTGTCTGCCACACCATGACATGGCATGCAATAGAAAAAGACAAACACATGACCAATAATATACAAAGAGACATGTCATAAATGAAAACTGGCATGAGACAATGATGCCTGACATGGAATCAGATGAAATGACTGACAAACAACCTCCCACACATACAAAGTCAGACACAAATGCTTTCCAACAGTCGTAGCATGAACACAGCACTGAATTCACATTCACATGCACATTGGGCATGGCAAAATCCAAACTCCCAAACCCGTGTGCTGTGTGTGTCTCCTGCAACACACTGCACAGCACACAGCACTTTGAGCAGCCATTGTGTTGCAGATACACCTTGAGCATCACATGAAAAAAACTAATGAAATCTACAACCAAATGACGCATGTACAGGGTACCCAAATGGCAATAGATCATGTGCTGCATGGACACCGCGGGCCTGAAAATGCAATCTGTGTGCACCTGTGGCCATGGAAGGGTGGATGTATGTGTTGTGGATGATTGTGCAACTGTGTGTGTCATTAGGGACATTGACTCAATATATGCATGTGAAATAAAGTGACCCTCAGTGTCCTGTACACATAACATGTGAACATTGGTTATGTGAACACCCCAGCATGTCAAACTACACCAATCCCCTGACACCTGAAAAGTAAAGACAACACAGGAACAGGCATTGAGCAGCACAACACATCATGTACATAGTACCCCACAATTACAATGTCAGAGTGCCCAAAACACTGTAGGCCAAGCAATCTGTCCAACAACAAAAGGCCCTCACTTACACATCACTGTGACCTTCTGAACAACTGTCTCTGATGTATGTAGCCTTCTTCCTTCAAGTCTACCTGGCTACAGGATCACACTAACCCTTAGGCTCAATGTTCCAGCTTGCGTGTAAATAGGGTCCAGCCCCCTCAGAGGCCACCTTGACTGGTACAAATGCCAAATTGCAGAGAACTCCAAGTAGGCAAACCCACAAACCAGTGAAAAAGGCTGTAGGCACCAAATAACCTTGGAATAGTCTCCAGTAGATGACTTGAGGTAGCAAGAAATGTCAAAGCACATGTACAAGCACAATGATAGAACAACCAAGGTAGCACAGTTACCATTCACGGTACATAACATACAATGATGATGCAACAACTGATGGGTACTGTCACAGCTCCGTTGTCCAGGCGCAGGAGTGGCACAAACCAACTTCCCCCTCCATGGTCTGGGTACCTGCAAGGTCAAACTAACACAGGCCTCTGAGACCCCGGCGGTGAAGGAGGGTCAGGGATATGTTGCATGGACAGGAATTGGTATTCAGGAAAACCGGAAAGAGGGGCATGATAGTGGATGTGGATTTGCAAGGTAAAGTAGGCAAAATACAACTAATCACAAAAACACATACTCAATCAGAGAAAACATGTTCATCATGCACATTGTACCAAATCAGTCAAATGAAAGCCAAAGAGACACTTATCTCTGGGGTGAGTGCTGGCCTCCTGCCTGCACACTCTCAGGTCCGGTAACAGGAGCTCTTCAATGCTGCAAAGAGAGCGTGAGTTACCAATCTGAATGTGTGTTTACAACACACACACACACAACCCCATCCATGCCCATAAGTAAGTGACATCTCCACAAATAAACTCCCCTGTCTGCTGCTATGTACCCATATGTTAGCTTGGCCCACTGATGGGACATACACTGTCAATGAAGTAATGTCGGCGCATGTGGCCGCGCGGGAAATGGAAGACCAATGGGTCAAGAATCAGACATGATACAATGGTCCCTGGGTGAGCTGCTAGACGTGTATAGCAAGGTGCAACTTCAGTACAAGTTGCGTTCTGGCCGCCGCAGATTTAAGTAGGTAGTTCATGTGGCAATTTGCACATGCAAATGACATGCACTCACCACAAGTCTGAGCCTCTCTGGTTGTCCCTGTGCGCTGTATCAGTTTGTGACCAGGAACGCTACTATCCTGATTTCTCTGCTTCAATGGAGCAGGGGATACTCGAGGATAAGTTTGATGGCCCCTGCGTGTGCCCCTGACAACTAGTAAAGGCACTTGGCATTTGGCCCTCAGCGCATGTCAGCTGTACTGTGTGCTTCTCCAACAATGCCTGATAAAAAGCTCCACAGCACTGGTGCCACTTAGCATCCATCTGCAAGTGGCCTGGTGGAAGGTAGTCTGTGGTGTGGGCCCTTGTGTTGCTCACCTTGCCAGGAGCTCCTGGAAACATGTCTGCTTCTGTCGGACGTCTGACACAAGCCCTGTGCATCTGCTTGCGCACACATCCACACGTCTGAACCACTGAACGTGCCCAGTTTTCTGTACTAGTCGTCCCTGTGTCTGCTGGCAAAGGTTTGTTTGTTTGTTTGTTTGTTTGGTATTTATTATGCGCACCGGACCCTGGAGTATAAGGGCGCAGGAAGTTAGAAGATGTACAGCTTAGAGCATAAATTACAGGTTACAGTTACATGTTACAGATAATTACAAGTTACAGATGCAGGTTTACAATACAAGTTTACAATCATATGGTATAGATGCTGTGTAGCAAAACAGGCGTGAGCATTATCATAATTTCAATTAGCAATAGCTGTCGTCAGCCAGTTAATTACAATTTGCCTGAATTTGGAAGGAGAATGTTCTAGCCTCGCGGTAGTGGGTAATTCGTTCCACAATTGAGCAGCTTTGACTGGGAAGCTAGCTCCGCTTATGGTGGTCAGTTTAAAGCGAGGTACTTGGAGGCGATTGGTGTAGGCAAGTCTGGTTTGTCTTGTGGAGTGTGATCTGGTGAATCTGTCCTTAAGGTATTGAGGGGCTTTGTTGTGTAGAGATTTGTATGTGAGAGATGCAGTTTTAAGTTTGATTTTCTCATGGGTGGAGAGCCATTTGTGTTTCCTTCTTGTTTCTGTAATGTGTTCTCTCCTGGGGATGTCCAAAGCCGCTCGGAGGGCCTTGTTTTGCTGTATCTGGATTTTGTTGATGATGGATTTAGTGGCTCCTATGTACAGTGCGTTACAATAATCTAGTTTAGAGATGATAAGGGCTCTGGCTAGTGTTAGACAACTGTGCTGGGATAGGAATTGTTTTCCTGCTCTAATGAGCTTACATGTGTAGGCTGTTGAGGAAGCTAGGGAATTTACCTGTTTGGAAAATGATAAGGTAGAATCAAGGTAGATCCCTAATGTTTTAACTTCTTTAGCAACTTGTATGCAGTTCCCATCTATGATAAAGGAAGAGTAATTTGTGCTTAGTTTATTGATGAGGGGTGTGGTGCCTAGGATGAGAAGCTCAGTTTTATCATCGTTCAGGCATAAGCCGTGGGTTGCCATCCATGCCTGAATGATGCTGTATATTTTGTTCACCAGTGCTAGATCTTTTTCGTAAACCCCCGTGAGTGGGAGGAGGATCTGGGTATCGTCAGCGTAGTTAGTATACGTGATACCCAGATGGTCCAAATCATCAAACAGGGGCTTAGTGAATATGTTATATAGCGTTGGTGAAACGCACGATCCCTGTGGCACACCGCAGGTAATAGGGATGGGGTCTGCAGCTGCTGTAGGTGAGAAAACCCTCATGGTGCGGTCACTAAGGAAGGATTGTATCCATGCTATGGCCTCAGTGGAGAAGTGTGCTGCTGAATCTAGGTGGTTACATAGGACTTTATGGTCCACTAAATCAAAAGCGGCCGATAGGTCTAGTAGCAGGAGGAGTGCTGGTTTTCCAGAATCTCGTACTTTGTCTATTTGGGCTTTAAGGTCAATCAGTGCAGTTTCTGTGCCGTGAAGAGGGCGGAAGCCAGATTGTCGGGAGCCTAATAGTTGGTTTTGTTCCAGGAAATTCTGGATTTGGATATATGCCACCTTGTCCAGTATCTTCAAAAGGAACGGTACCGTAGTGATGGGTCTATAATTGGTGGGTATAGTGGGGTCTAAAGTAGCCTTTTTTAAGAGTGGGAGCACCCAAGACTCTTTTAAGTTACTGGGGATAATGCCTGTGGTAAAGGAGGCATTAATTAACTTAGTGATAAATGGTGCTAGATCTCGTGCGGCATCTTTGATGAGTTGTGCTGGACATGGGTCTCCTTTGCAGTTGGACGGTTTTAGGCCGAGTATTACTTTTTCTACTTCTAGTATGGAGACTTTGGAGAAGTGGAATTGCGTAGTGGGTTTGAAGTTAGCAAGTGTCTTAGTAGGCGGTAATATATTGGATGCTAAGGTCTCGCGTTTTAGTTCTATTTTCTTTTGAAGGTTTCGGACTTTGTTAGAGAGAGCTTGCTGGATTTCAGAGCACCACTTTTTGTCTTTAAGACAGTTATCTTGAGGTGTTATTGGGTTTTCCAGTTCTCTGAGTATGGCGAACAGTTCTTTTGTGCTTGATTTAGCTTGTGTAATTCTGTTATTGTAGGTCTCTTGTTTAGCTAAGATGATTTCTTTTTTATAATGAGAGGAGATATTAACTAGTTTTAGTTTATTTTCTGGAGTGGGGCTAATTTTCCACATATCTGGAGGCTCATCTTTCTGCAGAAAGGGCATGAAATAAATTAATAAGGCTTGTTAGTTCCCTGTGTGTGTGTGTCTACATGCTGGTTGTCACTGGGCCAGGTTACAGAGCTACATCGAAACTCCTCCCACCATCAGTGTCACTTTGACAGGCCAAGGTTGCAGGCTACTGTCTATGGCATGAAGTGCATCAAGCACATATACAGGCAAGAAAATGGGCCTCATTACGACCCTGGCGCTAATGGTTTAACGGCGCCGTAAAGAGCGTCAGCGCTGTTAAACCATTAGCGCCTGATTACAAGGTCCCTTAGCGGGTTGGAGGCTTTAACGTCTGCTTTTTGCAGGCGTTAAAATCCAACCCGCTAAGGGACCTTGGAGCTAATTACGGCAACCGTAATTTACGGTGCCGTAATTAGCGTCTTCCCCATCCCCATTATGCCCTATGGGGCAAAATGGTAATGGGGAAGGGCAAATGGTGAATGGGGAATTACCGCCCGCCAACCTTGTGATGGGGTGGTAATTCCGCCATCCACCATGCTGGAGACCGGCATGGACCATGGTGCTGATAGCACCATGGTCCAGCGCCTGGGTCGTAATGAGGCCCAATAACATACATCACAATCAACATCAATTAATGGAGAAATCAATCACATACTCACCCAAATTCATTACAGGCATGGAGTGGATGAAACACAACCAATCCCCAAAGGGGTGTTAACACAAGTAGAACAGCAGCAGACAGACCACAGCAATTAATGAAGTCCAAAGCCCTTGTGAAATATTTTGTAACACCGAACCATCCTAGCGAGCCCATGAATAAGGGAAGCAGGAGTGGCCTGTGTTAGTCAGGACTCCAAGCTGCAAACACATACACAAGACAAGCTTGAAGGGCCCAGCTGGAACAGACAGTGGATGCTTTCAAAAGCCACAAAGCACCACACCGTCACATGAATGCACAATAGACAAACAATATTAAACTATATTAACTAATTAAAGTAACAATGAACAACCTACATAACCTAATAAAAATAACTATCAAATAGTCAATATTATCTAACCAAACTAAAAGGACAAATCAAACATGGCCACATACGAGCCGGGGGGGCACCCAGGAGGGGGGAGGTACAGGGTGCACCTCAACACCCATGTGCGATGATGTTGAGACAAAAAAAAACCTCCATGGGCTCAACGCCTGCACACCACGACCTGTGTGAAAGATAATATGTCGTCTGAGTCTGCTTCATCCTGAAAAGGACGACGTGGCACAGGAGCCTGACCACGCCTAGGCGCAGCTTGCCCCTCGTCGGCAGCAATTCTGCCGGATGGGTGAGCTTGGTTCTGTGCGGCAAAGACACGTAGGTCTGCATGCAGAACCTCCCTTGATACACGTGCTTCCACTTGCAAGGTAACACGTGTAGCATGGAGTTATTCCTGCGTGGTCTGGCTGGACAACCGATGCACCTCCCGGCAAGCATGTAGCTCAGCCAAGATGGTACGCTCAAGCTGCTCAAACCTCTCCTCTAACCGCACCCTCTGGGTTGTTAAGAGGGCATCCAGAGTGGATCTGAGGGACTGAGACTCAGCCCTCAGGGCCGCCATGTGTGCCTCTGCGTGAGCAGTAATTGCTTGATGCAGAGACAACATTTCAGCCTGGCGTGCCCTGTCAGAGGTCACCATGCCCAGCCTGAGCGAGCGGGCCGTGGACTGCGCCGCCTGCCATTGGAGAAGCACTTGCCTAGCAGGGGGGAGCACAGATTGGGCCACACGTTCCATGCTCACAGCGATGTCATCAAGTGCTGCCCCTGATGTTCTGAATGTCTTTCTCCCACTCAGTATACCTGGTGGCGCGCGGCCACTGCATTGCTGGGCTTGACACCTGCGGGACCAAAGGACCGTGCGTCCTCGTTGGGTTGGCACTGCCTGCGGCTGCACGACTACATGCCCCCGTCTACGTGATGCCCCAGGCACATCAGCGACTGGTGTGAAGGGTGACCCTGCATCCCGATCCACCACAGGCAGAGGTCCCACCACTATCCGGCCCCTCAGTGCAGGTGTCGCGGACAGAGAAGTGTCCACATCAGAATCACTCACCCCTGACATATGGACCTGATGCACATCCAACTCAACATGGCTGTCAGAGTGGTCATCTGGGCTGGACTCATAGCCAGCCAAAGACAAGATGGTCTGAAGCACACGTGGGTTCTCATGGTCTACCACCCCAAAACCCCCACTTTTGCTGGGTTGTGGTTGTGATGACAACCCTGTGCCTGGCATGACAACACCATCCTCTGGATCCATTGCGTCATCACCTGAAAAGTGGAGAGAAAAACAAATTAGTACACATGTCAGAAGCACATGACACCCATACACATAGACATCACACAGACAGCCAACACATGAAGCAGACATGTCACACACAAAACAGAACCTGCTATGCATGCCTGGTCAATTTGACATTGCATCAGTGAGTAGGCATGTAGAACGGTGTTACACGGCTCAGAAGTGGGTTGATGCAGTGCAGAACATGTGTACGTTACTCACTATCTACATGAACAAGTACTTCATGATGTCTATCAGAAATCGTGAAGCCAGTGGAAGGGCTAGTTCAGGCATCACGTGCAATGTGCATGCAATGGGTTGCATGGCTACAAGCAAAGCGACCCCCCCATCAGTGAAAATGCAGGGATGCCTTGCTTGGTAGCAAAAGGCTGAACAGAGACCTGTGTATTGGCAGACAGTGTTGACTAGCATCAATGGAATCATCTGAGTCAACTGACAACACAGCAGATGATGGTGGGACAGTAAGCAGGACACATGACGAACCCTCAGTAGTACACCCAAGTGTGCAAAAGCCACTACACCAGTTGGACAGAGTCGGTGGGCCTGAAACTGGGGAAGGACTGTGCCCCACACAGACTGTGACACCGTAAACATGTGTGTGATACAGGACAGGGCCAGAGTGGGCATGGGATGGCTGTAGAAATCCCATGAAATGTTACTCATACAAGACACGTACTACAATGATCATCCAGGCAAGGACACATAGGGGCACGCATGGAATGCACATGGAGCATGAATGGGCACTCATGTCCCTGCGGAGCATCTGCCATCTGCACAGTCCAAGATATACACCCTGCATGAGGTGCAGAAGATGTACCCCACTGCATGTGTTGGGCAGGTTGGCTGGTGGAAGTTAGCATGTACACAGGAGGCTTGAATAGGCCATTGCAGTATGCCAAAATGATGCACAACAGTGCAATGGTGTAATTGGGGTACAGGGGTGGTGGAGGGGCAAGGGGCCATGCCTACATGGAGTACCCGCATGTAGGCAGAGGACATATGCACGTCAGTCATGCAATGACATAGTCCCAGTGCTGAAAGGAAAACCACCCCTGGCTACAGCAGAAGGGCCAGAGAGCAGGAACATGGACCGGAGGGGCATCTGGGTGACTAACATGTTAGTAGGATGCAAGTGTGGTGATGAGGACAGTCCCCGTCTTCTCTACATGTCCCCCATCCTGCACAGCAAGCACGCATCAGTGAAGCATTGCATGACTAGCACATGAAAACTATGTACACATAGCATGTAGTGTCAGTCAAGCACAACACATCACACATGCAAAACACACATGGGCTGACATACACGCAACAACACTCACTGGACTGGGCATCAAAGTACTGCATCTCTCCCACTCCTTCGACCAATTCTTGTGGTATGAACTCCGCAACGAGTGCCTCGTGCAGAGTGAGGTGATCCTCCTCAGGTGGTGGCCCACCGCCAGTCACCAGAGTCATGCTGTAATTAGAAGCACACTTGGCCTTAGTGCTGCGTTTGAGGTCATTCCAACGCTTCTTGCACTCGGCAGCTGTGCGCACCTCATGGCCGAATGCACTCACATTATCTGCAACATGCTTCCAGTGGGTATTCCGATGGGCAGCCATAGTTTGACAATTTGGCCCCACTAGCATGTCACGTGTGTGGGCCGGCACGTAGTCCACAAGGGAGTCCAGTTCCTGTTTGCAGAAAGGTTTCTTCCTTGATGTGCAGGAGGCTTTGGCTGTGTCTGGGGTCCCAGCCTGTGCTGCAGATGCACCCTCCCTCCTCTTGTATGGTGGCGCGGACCCTGGCTAGTGAATGCTGCCCTGATCAGTATGGCCAGTGGGACCAGTGGATTGAACCAAGGGAGTGGCAGGTTGAAGGACGACCGAAGGCCTGACTTGCGTCAGTGGCTGCTGGGTGCCCTGGAATGGACCCTGCGCAGCAACATTTGCTGTGCCAGGGTCATTGACCGCGACTGTCCTGGTTGGTAGACTCACAACTGGGGTGTTGTTGGCTGCATCTGCCCCTGCACGTGCCAACACCCGGCTGGTCGGGGCAGCAGATGACATTGCTGCCCTAGGGCCATGTGTCTCGGTCAGGGCAGCCCTGCATTCACCTACGGTGTTCCTCCTGACCTGCTGGAAATATTCCAGTGACTCTTCAAGTGCTGACGCAGCCTGCGCTGGCAGACCATGAGCCTGGGTGGTGGTGTCCACAGCTGCACCTGAAGATACCACTACCCTTGGGCCCGTGGCAGTCGATGAAATGGACTGCCGGATCACACGGGCGCCAGTGCCAGATGCAAGAACTGCATCTACCGGAGCTGCAGGGGGTGGTGGCATGACTGCACCAACACCTGGCTCAACATCACCCCGAGCTGCCGCACCCCTGCCTCTTCTCCCTCTGCAGCCACCCTGGAGTACCCCTACTCGCTGGTCACCCCGGCCATGTCCCTGACCATGCCCACCACGAGGAGTACGCCCAGCTGAGGTGCCCCTCACCTTTGGTGGCCTCCCAACCATGGCACAGATGGAGGAGTGCCGGCACAGATGGAGAAGTGCCAATGGGAGGTGTACACCACAATTGTCCTAGGCAATTGGGGTGAAGGGAGTGGGATACAAGATGTCATCAGCACCCCTGCACCTGCAAGGCTGTATGTGAGCCTGGTGATGAAGTGACGGGTCACGCAACACTCAGGCACCCCAAAACAGCAGTAAAACCATGCATGCACCCCGGTAGCCCACGTGTGTGGAATTAACCGCCCGCAGTACGCGGTGGCACCCAGGGATATGAAAAACACGTACGTGTGGGACACGCAGGCTACTATGACCTCGAAAATGGGTACGCGATACACAGGGGCACCCGCAGTGGGAAAAATAGCATGCGCGACTCACCGTCACACTAGCGTGATAATGAAAAACACGCGTAGCCAATACCCCCGACAAAAGAAGAGATACGTCCTTGATAGCTGTGAAGTAGTGATGGTGCGCGAAAAAACAAGAAGTAGCAACACACACGTCGGTCTCCACGAAAGGCACGTACAGCGAACTGCCGGGAGCCAGTCACCTTTAACCCGTGCTGAGGGAAACGCCTGCGCGTGTCACCTCACGTACGCGCCTAGGCCCTTTCCTTGGATTACACGCATTAACACGCGTACGTGCAGTTTTTTCACGTGCTGAATCACTATGCACACGTCATGAGGGAAATGCCCGCGTGCGTAACGTCACAGACGTGCAATTTTTTCACGTGCCAAATCACTCCGTATCAAGCTGGCCACGCAACAACACACGGAAGACTACGCTCCTGCCCAGAAGGCCATTTTCCTGCCCCCCAGAGCCCTGAGCACGCTTCCACCTGCCATCTACTGCTGCCTGCCAGCCTGCTGCCCAAGTGCCCTGCTATTTGCTGCCTGCACGTCAGCCATCTGCAGGGGTGCAGTTGCTGGGACCACCCCTGCTGGAACTGAAGACTCCCGACTGGGATACCATCGCTCCACAGCCCAGCCCCATGACCCAGTTGCCCACCCACACCTGCCTCTGGGGTTTCCATGTCAGACACAACACCATCTGGCACCACTGGCAACCCCCAGCCTGAGAGGCAGAGGGCCACCAGCTTCAGTGACAGTGAAGTTGGTTTCCTGGTGGAGCAAGTCCTGGGGCAGTATCAAGTTCGCACACTGACAATGAAGGGCAGAAGAGGATCTGAATGGACATCATGACTGCCATCAATGAGGAGGGGGTGGCAGTCTGTGAGATCAAACATGTCCGGAAGTGCTGGGAGGACTTCAGGTCCAGGACCCTCAACAAGGCCTGGCACCTCTTGAAGGCAGCGGATGCCAAGGGGTGCCGGGTCCACCTGACCGACAACCAAATGAGGTTCCTGGAACGCATACGCCCAGTGCTCCACGTCCAGGTCCTTGAGAGGCAGACCCATCTGGAGTCGAGCGGTAAGTGTACATGGATACTGATTGGACGCTGTGCGTGTTGTGGTGTGCCAGGAGTGTGCTGGTGCACATATGTCTTTGTAGGGACATGTATGGGTGCGTATGTACAGGGATGTGAACCTGCCTTATGTGATTCCTCTCAAGTGTGAGACACATCGATGGTGTATGTGTTGGTGCGCAAGCTGTGCAAATGTATGTGTGGGCGCACACATGTAATAAATTATGTGTATGTACTGTGGCATGGTTGAGGTGTCACACATGGATGCTGGTTCATGCTGCATGTATCTGCACTATGCACATGTGCATGTGGGTGTATTTGACAAGTGTGCAACTGTGATGCAACATGGATGCATGTGACACTGACATGTAGATGGCTGAATGCGAGATGTGACATGGATGGCAATCTCATCACTGCGACAGTTGGTGGAGATGTATACATGCATGTAAGTCTGGTGGCGTGTGTGCATGTGTTGTGCACTCCCTGTGTTTCATGTGACGTCAGGCTCACCTTCGGCTGCTTGTGCTGTTGTTTGTGTATGGATGGTGCTGCCTGGTGCAATATTCCTGTTGATTTGCTCATGTGTGTGAGTTGAAATGACATGTGTGTTGGGGAGTGTGATGCCATGTCTGTAGTTTTACACTGCCACCCAAGTACAACTGTCATGTGTGTATCAGTCCATTGTACAGTGCCCTGATGTCTGTGTTCTATCTCTTCCTGTCTGTAGCTTCAACTGATGAAGAGGGCGAAGAGGGTGCTGTGGAGCAAAGCGGCAAGGATCTCACCACCAGCCGGAGACGCAAGGCCCAGCTCCCCACCCACATTGTCATCTCGTCGGGGAGTGAGGAGTCTGGTACCGCGTCCCAGGCCGCAGCAGAGGGGCAGCTGAGACCCCACAGGGTCTGACGGAGGAAGATGGCACGAAGTCATCCAGGTTGGTGGAGGTTTTGGTGGAGGAGGAGGCCGTGGAGGCCGTGGAAGGGACACACACGGGATCTGGAGGTGGGGATTCCACTGGTGCTAGTGGTGCAGTGCAGGGGCAAGGACAGGAGGCAGCACAGGCCGCCACGGAGGTGCCTGTGTGTAATCCTGTCCTAGATCCTGTGACTGCATCATCCTGCACCAGCAGGGATGCCTACGTCCAGACCCGTTTTCAGGGAGGGGCTGAGTGCACAACAACTGGCCTTCCTCTCCATGCGGACGTGCCAATCCGGGACCAGGTTGAGTCTGTCCTGGCTGGGATGGCGTTGCGTCAACGGGGCATGCGAGGTGACCTGCAGTGTTTTGGTGAAGACACTGCATGTCATCTCGGATGCCTCGTTGACCGCGTTGACCTACTGGGACGGGTCACCAGGGCTGGATTCCTCCGTATGCAGGACCTTCTTCTGACCCCCTCCTCACCTGAAACCCCTATGCGCCAGTCGTCCTCCATGCCATCTTCCCACCCATGTATCACCTGGGTACCCTGTGGAGCTGCCTCTGACCCAGTGGCCAGGCTGGTGGAGGACACATCCCTGCCACAGTCAGGAGTCGGAGGTCCAGTAGGGGTGGCCACCACAACAACTGCACCCCAGCCGTAGGAGGATGTGCAAGCAGCAAGAGCCAGGGTACAGGCACAGCAGCAGCAGCAACAAGGTGGGAGCAATGATGGCTCGGGGCCATAAACATCCGAGGGGCAGACATCGGCCACAGGGCAGGAGGACCCAGGATTGGGAGTGTCTTCCGTGTGGCAGCGGTTGGGCCAGGCCATAGATGCGGAGCGGCGGCGGGCGGAAGAGGCACGGCTCACAATGGTCAGGGCAGAGAACTCCATGCGGAGGGAGCTGAGGCTGGCCGAGTGCCTCAAGGCAATTCGCAGGGAGTTGGAGTTGAACATGGCATCGTCCCTGCGAACCCTCAGGGCCATGGAAGAGGACCGCCTATAGGACATAGAGCAGGAGTTCGATGATGCCCTGGCACGGGAAATCGGAAAGTGAGCTGTCGGACTAGCCCGCCGCCATTGTATATAGTTTTTAGTGTTAGGTTTAATTTTCGTTTTGCTTTAGTTTGGGGTGATTGGACTATGCCCCACACTTTTGTATATAGTTATTTCTTAGGTAGTTTGTTTGATGTGTTTCATTTCTTTCGTTGGGCTCATGGACCCTTGGAACATACATTGCACATAGTTGAACATTGGATTTGTGAGAACCTATTTTTTTTATTCACAATGGATCAATGGATTTTACATTTTACGTTTCCTTTGGATTTGCTTTGGTGGACGGATAGTTTGTACGAATATTCTTTTGGATTTCTTTGGATTGGTTCTACATTTCATTTTTGTATGTTTTGGACATGCATTTCATTTCATGTTTGACATTTTTTTATGCTTTCTTTTTATTACATTATTTTTGTTCATAATACATTTTCATATTTTACTTCCATGTGTGGTTTTCGCTCATTGGGTTCATGCATGTCAAAATGTGGGTTTACACAATCAATGGCACCCAGTGTTTGTGTGTGACGGGCATGTGTTGATGTACATAGTTGACTTTTGGTTTGTGTCATGAGATAGGCATGTCAGTGTGGGATGGATTGGGAAACTCATTGCATCTCAAGACTGGGGTGGCGTGCTGTGGGATTTTGGTGGACAAGAGGGCCATGATTGTGCATCTTTATGATGTGTTGGGGGGGCATGAGTCAGGGCCTGCTGGCAGGTGCTGTCACTGCTGGGTGGGGGGGTTCAGGGGGACATGAGTCGGGGCCTGCTGGCAGGTGCCTGTCACTGCTGGGTCGGGGGGTGCATGGGGACATGAGTCGGGGCCTGCTGGCAGGTGCCTGTCACTGCTGGGTGGGGGGGTGCAGGGGGACATGAGTTGGGGCCTGCTGGCAGGTGCACGTCACTCCTGGGTGAGGGGGGTGCAGGGGGACATGAGTCGGTGCTCACTTGTGCATGGTGACATGTGGGCTGGCTGGGGGGCATGGCCAGGGTGGATGGGCTGCCTGCGGGGCATGGCCAGGGGTGCAGGGTAGTCTTCTGTGGTGTGGGCTGCCTGCAGGCCCTGGGGACGGTGGTGAGGGCTCACCTGGGAGGACACACACTGCCAATTCCCGTTGGGGCACCCCAGTAATACACGTACCCCACTCGCACAGGGCCTATCGCGTGTGTGACTCCGCACGAACCCCAGTCATACACTCACCCCGCTCGCCCAAGGCCTTGCGCATGTGAAACTCCCTGTGAACCCCAGTAATACACGTACCCCGCTCGCCCAAGGCCTATCGTGTGTGTAACTCCACGTGTGCCCCAGTAATACATGTACCCTGCTCGCACAGGGCCTATCGTGTGTGATACTCCCCGTGAACCCCAGTAATTCACGTACCCTGCTCGCACAGGGCCTATCGCGTGTGAAGCTCCCTGTGAACCCCAGTAATACATGTACCCTGCTCGCACAGGACCTATCGTGTGTGTGACTCCCCGCGAACCCCAGTGATACATGTACCCCGCTCGCACAGGGCCTATTATGTGTATTCGGAGGGGTGCGCGGGGAGTTTTACAGACGTTTTCGTGGTTGGGGGGCTGTATGCTGGTCCACTGGCCTGTGCGCCATGTACTGGATTTGTTCATGGCACACGGTGAGGGGTTGGGGCCGTAACTGCCGCTGCTGCAGGGTTGCTGCCCCACTCTGCGCCACGGCTGGTTATGGTTGTTGAAAACCATGAATACGCTGTGTGCGGAAATGGATTTTGGCGCACGCGGAAGGCGCAGACTGCCACATGCGCACACTGTGCGCCAGCCACGTGCGCCACTTGTGCGCTGAATTCTATGAATTACCCCCTTACAGTGTTCATGGAATAAGACAAGAATTGGACTACTGTGCTGGAATTGTCAAATTCACTATAAAAACACAAGAAGATCCACAAGAATTTCTAATGTACTTACTACAAGTACTGGAAAACAAAAACATACCTATAAATGAAATCTTCCAGATTTCATAAATGTGGAAACATACATGCACTCTCTGCAACCATGTGGCACAGGAAGAAGTCCCTAATGAGCACTTTGTGTATGTATCCATAGCTAACTGTGAAAACATTCCATTTCACCAACTTGTGCAAAATGCAAGCCATGGCAGATTATGTACTACCTGCAATTCAGATAATCGCTCCACCTTACAAATACAGACACTTAGTAAATACGTAATAGTAATGCTTTTATGTTACAATGCAGAAGGTACCAAAAACAACCGTAAACTGACTGGATTCACACATGGTCAAGTATCACTTGGTAAGAAAACCTTCACAACAATAGGTATAATCTACCACGTAGGAGCCACAACCAATGCAGGTCACTACACTGCATATATAAAAAAAGAATTGTGGATGGTTCGATTGTAATGATAGTACCATTACTCTAAAGCAGAGATTGCCAGCAAATCTTGTAAACGCTTAATTAATATTCTTAAAACCAAAATTTAATACGTAATCTGTGTATGAACATAAGCAAAACTTCAACTTCAAAACTGTGCACAGTTAGAGTACACCAACATGTATCTAAGTGCCCCAAGATTCTGCAACAACCTCAAAACTGTGCACAGAGTACACCAACATGTATCTAACTGCCCCAAGATTCAGCAACAAGCAAACAGATACCACTAAAATGTAACACGAAATACACAGTTAGAATACGCCAACCGGTAGCTAACTGCCCCAAGATTCTGCAACAAGCAAACACATAAATAAATACCACTAAAATCAAACAAGGAATATAGTTAGAATACGCCAACAGGTATCTAACTGCCCCAAAAATCTGCAACAAGCAAACAGATAACAAATACTACTAAAATCAGACAAGAAATTTACAGTTAGAATACGTCAACAGGTACCAAACTGCCCCAAAACATCTGCAACAACCCAAAAGATACATGAATAGCAAGAAACAAGAAATAAACAGTAAAACAATGAAAGAAA
Organism: Ambystoma mexicanum; assembly: GCF_040938575.1. NCBI lineage: Eukaryota > Metazoa > Chordata > Amphibia > Caudata > Ambystomatidae > Ambystoma > Ambystoma mexicanum. The sequence goes on from NC_090941.1 coordinate 84,214,120, forward strand.
TATATTGTACCACAACATAGAAGGTTTTTTTTTAATCCAGCATGGAATTTTTTCCCACAGACCCAATGATTTAGAAAACAAACACAGAAACTGAGCAAATTGCGCAAAACACTGGTTTGAACTACAGTACTTGTAAAGTACTAAATATGAGGGTCCGAAAAATACAGAAATGTCTATTATACAATGCGATAACTCATTTTGAACTACCTGCTCTAACATATGATCTTTTCTTTCATCACAGAGATCGAAAAAGTATGTCTGGTCCACTTACCCATGTCATGAAAAAACTGCATACAACCACAAAAAACTCAACCAGTAAGTATCCAATAAATAAACCCAGAAACGCTGCACTCCTTGTTACAAAATCTACAATCTTAACTGCATAACCTAGCCAAAACTTCACATGCAAACTCTTCAAATGAAACAGTACACAAACTTTTGGGTTGTGTATATTTGATGGGTGTTTGATTCTATGGGTGTGTTATGCTGCAGTGGTTGTGGCCAGGGCCTAGAGTGTTGGGTGCATGGCCCATGGCCTACGGCCTTTGGCCATGCACCCAAAACTCTAGGTCCTGGCCAAAACCACTGCAACATAACAAACCTATACTACCAAACATTTTGACTGTGGTATGTGGGCTGCTTATAGATCATATTAATAATAATCAATGATCTACTAACAACTCAAAACCAACATCATACTAAAGTAAATGAGCTAATAGTGCATTCATTATGTCCGCGGACAGCCGCTATGACCGCAGGCATGGCGAACACATCAAGGGCACCTGCCACCTAAACAAATACAGTATTTGACCCATCTCTTACTCCTCAACCCTCCGCAATCACTCCTGCACACCAACACACTTCCCAAAATTGCATTTTGCCTCTGTTCGTAGCTGCACTGTCGGCGAATCCAAGATGGCGGGCACATTAAAACAATGTGACGCACCTCACGCCTTATCTCAGCCAATCAGTGAACACGTTGCATGTCCGTGGACATGACGTAAACCGATTATTCAATCAATGTCCTGTCCGCGGAGCGAACCAGGATGTTTGTCCGCAGAGTGGACATAGATATCACACATTTTTTTACCTTACATTTTGGCCATTTAAAAAAAAAAACAACTGGACGAATTTACACCAAATTAACAAATGCATGTTTTCAGGACTAAGCCGCCACTCCTGACGCAAATTTGGTGAAAATCTGTCCAGTTGTTTGAGCTGTAGGCATGCGCAAAGTTTTTTCCCATTGTGTCTATGGGAAAAAAAGAAATTTTGGGACCCCCCTATAACTTTTCCCCCCCTGAACCAAACCTTACTAAAATTTGCAAAAATATTCAGAGGGGGCCATATACTTATACAAAGTTTGGTGAGGATTCGACCAGGGGGAGCGAAGTTATAAGCCACCCAAAAACTGCTCTTCCTATTGGATTAGCAACTTAACCATACCTACTGTGGGCTGTGTAATAATTATAAATAAAGATACTTTGTTCATCACAGCTAAGTGGCCAAAAACACTAAACAATCTCACCCTTACAGAGCAAATACACATATCCTGGAAAAGGTTTATATATGTATGGTAAAATTTGGCTCTCAAAATTCAGTATTTTGCGCTTCTCAGTGATGGGCTGAAGTATTTTGGTGTGATACCCTTTTCGGATAGTTGGGTTCTTTAACACCTTGTACAGTTTTCTTTTGCCGATGCTGCACTCCTTGTTGTACCACCCCCTTACTTCAGGATTCCTTAATTTAGGATGATACTCTGAAATACTTTCCAAATATAACATTGCAACGAGAAAGTGCCCCATGTCTTCCACCACCAGTTTTAATATAGAATTAATCAATGAGTGGTTAGTAGTATTTATGTTCTGCTGGAGTAAGGTTTTATAAGCTGTCTTCCATCTTAAGTTTTGCTGCATTGTATAAGGCACTACCACCAACAGATGTGAGTTATTGCTGCTAGTAGTTAGATTACAGGGGGCCTCATTACGACCCAGGCGGTAAGTTACCGCCTGGGCCGTGACTTTACCACCATGGCGTAAACTACGTTTACGCCATGGTGGTTGGCGGACTTACCGCCCCATTCCGACCTTGGCGGGGCGGTAAGTCCCCAATCCCCATTTACCCTTCCCCATTCCCATTTTTGCCCCATAGGGCATAATGGGAGTGGGGAAGGCGTTAATTACGCCACCGTAAATTACGGTGGCGTAATTAACTCCATGGTCCCTTAGCGCCATGGATTTTAACACCTGCTAAAAGCAGGTGTTAAAAGCGCCATGGCGCTAAGGGACCTCGTACTCAGGCGGTAAGGGGCGGCGCTGTTAACGCTGCCGTTAACCCCTTACCGCCTGGGTCGTAATGAGGCCCAGGGCCATTTAAAATTCAGAAGAACTGGCTGATGGTCACTCAAGAAGTCTTCAACAACAAAGAAATATTTTATCAAATTACAAAACGAAACCAGAAATCAAAAGTAATCAATAGAGGAGTTGCCCTGACTACCTTTATATGCATAGGTACCCAGACTATTGACCTAAAACATCTTTCCTACAAGCACGTATACAGCTTGAGGCCAATGGCACACATTCATGAGTCACGCATACAAGGATCCGAGATACCTTGCAGCTGATCCTCAGCACCGTCAAAGAGGTTGAGGGGAGGTCCACTACCTATTTTTAGGTTAAAGTCCACTCCCAAAATAACTATAAATGTCCATCATTGATATTGTCACAATAGGTCATCAAAAAATATTTCATTTGTATTAAACAGCTGACTTCTTTAGATTTATGTGGCTTGTTATTCACATTTACAATTACCAGTTCTTTGAGATTATCCACCCTGATCTTAACAACTTGCAAGAAGATCACTGGTGGGGCTAGCACAAATATGAATGTCAATTTGGTGAGTACTGCCATACCCTCAATCTATCATTTTGTGTGCCTTTACTTTGATTGTGAAATACCCAGCTAAAATCATGTAACTTCCTGACCATGGCCGTCATTACGAGTTTGGTGGTAACCAGCCAGTGCTACCGGTGGGTTGCCGGCAAACTCAAAACACTGTTTCCGCCACCGGTATCTTGGTGCCACTGGGACATTACAAGTCCTGTCAGCGTGGGATGTCAGGCGGCGGAATGTGAAAGTCTGCATTCCAGACCAGGAAACAGGGCCCCTCTTGTAAAAGAAAGATGTCAAATTGATTCAAAAAGGTCGTAATATAGGGGAAATCAAGTTTGCTCCTTGCTCTTGCTATGTTCCAAGATGTCATGGCCAATACACTTAAATCAGAGGCTCTGACATCTGGACTCTCAGAAATACCCAATATTACCGCATTATTGCCTTTAACTAATTCAAATGGTTTGTATGTGAGTGGCGTTCCAACGAGACTGAGCTCAGTGATGTTGACCAGACATCAGTCTATTTCCTACAATGTAGACAAGCAATCAAATTGGGTTCTGGCCAGTATCAAAGCCTGATAGGTTTATGGACCCCAAACATTTTACTTTTGTTTTTTAAATGTGTGCATTGTTATGGGGACACTCAGTCTTAAGGCTGTCAGTACTGGGAAACTATGTTTCCCTTAGTCTATGGACTTGATCACTACTTTTGAGTACGTTTATATGATTGCACAATGCATCCTACAATGTGTGCAATGGGGAAATTATTGTGACCTTAGACTACACTCAAGGGGATTTTATTGTTACTTTAGATATGCCTATGGACAAGCTGGTGCAACTATTTTCACAATATCTTTATTTAACCTTACTACTTTTACTACTTTTACCACATTTGGCTACTAATTTTGGCTGGTGTCCCAACATGGCCATGCCACAAGTTATTTGTCACCTTCTTCCTGCACGGCCAGACCATTGCCCTTTCGCACAAGAACTCTGAATGCTGTGGACAGTTTTATTCATCAGAACAGTTTTATTCATCAGAACAGACACCAACCCGACTTCTGAAACTGGGGTTGTGGCTATTGTGGTTATAATGCACTGGCTATAGGGTCTGTATATACGTATTGTATTATAGTGTTGCATGATAGCATGTCATGCTTGTAGTCATTTGTGTAGTGTTTACTTGGCCAATAATAAATATGATATTTTTTATAACTACTTGTCTAATTGTGATCCTTGATTACTTACCTTGCGCGCTCCCTGTGGACCCTTTACCACGCTCACCTACTCCCGAGACTTAGCCTTGGCCACTATCCATGCTACCTTGATTTGGTCTGGCTACAGCTCCCATAGTTGTCCCTGTTAACTAACTAGGTTGGCCTTCAATACATCTATCCACCAGGCTAGAGTATAGAAATCCAGTCTAACAAATTGGTGTACAGCAGTGAGGATATGGTTTTGGGCCTCCCAGTGTTGTCCACTGGTGTAGTATCTGGATTATACTTACACAAAACACTGTAATTTGACTTACCTTGACTTACCTTGTAGTACAACACCTACTGTAAAATACATCATTGAAACGGTCACTTTGAGCACTTAAAAAGTTCATCATGTGAAAAAGTTATGTGTTGACAAAGGCTTAGCATTCTCTGGCAACAAAGCTGAACTTATAAGTACAATTCAGCATCATGAAAGGAATGGGTCTGTGCCTCTTCCGGTGAATACTAATGTTAGTCATGCTGGGGCTGGAGACAGCAGCATTAATGGACTTGCTGCCACTGCTACTACTGTGGAAAGGGAGCAAGAGGAGGATGCTGAGTCATCAACCAATATTTCTGCGACCACTTCAGAAGGTGAGGTCATATTAGAGTTACAAATTAAAGGCTCGGGCACAAGGAAAACGATCTGGAGTTTAACTTGGCAAAGCTGGATTTTCAGATGGTTCTGAGGCAAAAGGACAGAGACTACCAGTTGGAGTTTGCCAGGCTACAGGCCCCAAAAGTATCTTCCAGGGATCTGGGAATGGTTATGGATCCTCTTCACATCCTAGGTTCCGAAATGATCTGCTCAGTCTGTATGGTGAGAAGAATGATATCATGAATTTGATTGTAACTTTTGAGTATGATTATGAGGTGCAAGAAGTGAGCGATGATGATAAGATTGCATGGTTGATCAGCAGGCTACCACATGCTGGCTGAAGCATGATTATCGAAATGTCAAAACCTGTCAGAAAAGACTTTGCAAAATGGGAGCAAGCTCTGATCTTAAAATTTGGGAATACTCCTGCCCAATACTTGAAGAGATTCACAGAACAGAAGAAAAAGGAGAATGTTACTTGGGTGTCTTATGTGACAGACTCCCTTAAAAACTTGAGTGGCTGGTTAAAGGTTACAAGGTAACCACCTTTGGGGGTATGGTCCATTTGGTCATGCTTAAACACATTTTTGCTTCTTGTGCCCCTGAGCGTAAGCAACATATGGCAGATTATAAGGTGTTAGATCCAAAGAAACTGACCATTGCAGCTGGGGGTCTAATAGAGTGTGCCATAAGGACAAACCTGCTTATCGTAAGCAGGAAGGGAAGAAGCAGAAGGAGAAAGAGGGTGGTGGATCTGATAAAACTTCATCCCAAAAAGCCCACAATAAGTTTTAGAGTAAGTCACAAGCTGCAGGAGAGTTTATAGGCACTAACGATCCCAAGCATGAGAGTGGTTTCTCAAAGCCTCCCTATGTGTCAAGGTCCAGTGGATCTTATTTCACTTGTGGAGGCAGTGAACATCTGAAGAGGGAACCCAAATGTAACAGTAAGACCTTGGGGGTCCACATGTGAAGAATCTGAAGTAGTGTTAGTGTCCCTTGAACCCAGCCATGCTGGAGCTTTAGCTCCTTTGCCTCTTCTTTCCTAAAGTTACTTTTCATCTGAGGATAGTGTTCAGGTACAGATGTAAGTACCTCTACGGTTAGCAACACTGGCCCTAGTCTTACGAAAGTAGCTTACTTGTAAACCCACAGTCAGAGATCTTGTGGGGCATACTCAGCTGGCCGAGAGGCTCTCTCTCAACTTCACAGAATTGCCTGTCAGTAGAGCTGTGAGTAGTGAAATTGTAAGGGCATCTGTCAATGTTAGGAGAGTGGCTCCTAGAAGAATCCTGGGTGTGATCAGTCTTCCAGACTTAGGTCCTGATAGACAATCTCCAGGCCCTTCATGCACTAGGTCTCAAGATCAGACTGCCTTAGCAATGCCTAAACCAAAGGGGAATCCCAAGGCTAGAGGAGTCAGGGAAAGAGGCATTGGGAAGGACAGCATTCCCCTTGCCCTACCTTCAGCTTCTTTGAGGTAGTTGGCCAAGTCTCTGAACCAGGACTGGAAGGGCAAATGCCACAAAATCTTGGATCCTATGGGACCCCTGGGCTATCAAACGTGCTTATAGTGGAGGAGGCCCCTAGGGGAGCGAGTACTGTTGGCCAACAGAAAAAGACACCTTTTTTAGGCCTGTTGAGAAAGGCCTGCTTCCAGAGGAAGGGTGAACCTCCAGAGAAGCAAAGGATACAAAATAAAGGTGGGTTACTAGTGAGTAAGCACACAAAGCCCATCAGAGAAAGCCAGGAGAGGTTGGTGGTTTTCTCAGGATGTGTGGCCCTTCCTCTTACATGGCATGGCATTCCACTTGTAGTTCATTCTGATGGCAGAATAACACAATGGTGGTCTCTCATGCTTTCTTGCTGGGCAATGATGGGGTCCCAGAGGAAAACCACTGTAGGGGTTTCTCTATCTGTCTGCAGTCTGACAGTAGTGAGACAGGTATTCAGATACTCAAGGATTCACTCTCAGGTGGGGACCCGCCTTTTACAGACATAAGGCCTAATGTAGGTAGCCCGTTACCTCTTTGTGCAATCTTAGTCAACAGTAACAATGTGGTGGTTGCAGATCACAACTCCATAGGTTCTGATGCCAACCCACAGAGAATGACTGCTCCTGGGAGGGAGTTGTGCCTGGCTCAGGCGGACTCTCCATGTTCAGTAGTGGTCAGACCAAGTGGAAGGAAGTTGAAGTGGCTTGTCCTTGGTCATTCAACGGTCTCCCACAGGAAGAGGGTCTGAGGGAGATACGTTATAGAGATCTCACTAGTATGATTGGAGCATTTTGTGAGACCCAAAGACATCAGTGGGACCTTCTGCTGTGAAATGTGTTCCTTAAACCCCAGATCATAGGTGAATAGTGTGGGCCTTGCCCAGTCTAAGGACTAGGTAAGGTAAACTATTTAGGGGGCATCGACAGATCTAGCAAGACTGCCATAGAGTTTCCCTCGAATAGTGTGGAGATTTTGTCCCTAGAGATACCATTGGAGCCCTGCTCTGGAATTCAGAAAGGGGGCACACAAAATATGTGTCTCTCCCTGCCCTGTGTCAGAGTATTCCTTCTCCTGGCTTCATTGAGAGTGGCCTAGTGTCCTCTCAACAGACCCCACAGCATCAGGGTGAGATATTTTTTGAAGCCATTCTCCCCCTTGTTTCCATAATTCCAGGTTCAACAGATTGTTGTGAGCCAGACTGTCCCATTAAAGTTAGAGGACCTACCAACAATAGGTATTGTGGTACTTCGGAACCAAGTAGATCTGACATTCAGTTGGAGCTCAGTGATCTGCTGGTCATGGGGTGACTGAGCCCTTGTGCATTGCAGATACCTCTGGTTTCAGATTATGCATGCAATTTAGAGCTCTGGTGCTGTCACCAGGACAGATATTTAACCCCACCAAATATAACCAAATTGATGGCCAAACTAAGTACTGAACAAACAAAGAAAATTAGTCAAGGCTACCGCACCCTTAAACACACAGGTAGTGATAGTGGCCCACAGGAGGCTAGCGTGTATTTACCTCAGCCATTTGTGATCAAGCTGACAAATTAGAGTACTGTTAAAACAAAGTTTATTCTAAATTAATAATGTAGCCTGATTAAAAATATATCAACAAATACCAACAAAACATAACTGAAATGTTCATTCACAGCACAAGAAGGTGTAACAATTTTGACTGTGAACAAGCGAGGTTAGTAACTAAAGGTGATTATATGTACTGCAAACAATGACAGCACATTTCATCTGTCGACACTTTTGCGTGTTTCCAGCTCGGGGGCAACTCCGAAAAATTCTGGTTTCAATGTTTGCAATATCCTCCAAACTTCAAACTTTCTTCAGGACACTGGTGCTACGAGCAGTGTAAAGTTGGTGTGGAACACTTTTGGGGATAGATAATTCCTCAAATCTAAATAAAAGCAAATAAAACTGTGTCGGAATGGTATGTAGAATGGATTTTGATCAACAAAGAGGCACAATGTTGGACTCTTATAGCTATGGGTCGCAACCCACCTACTATTTCTTCTCTCTGACTTGGGCTGAGTTTGAACAGGACTGTCGTCTGTACAGTGATGTATCTTTATTTAGCTCTGATTGCGGCTGCACCGAGGTGGAAAGAGGGCTTAATGTACCTCATTTGTCACAAGGCTGATCTGGCTATATCTGGGTATTATCCCAGTTAGCTATTGTTGTTAAGTTAGCCAGTAATATATTCTTGTCAGGCGTAGTTCAGACGAGGCAGCAGTTGCTCTTGTCCAGCAGAACTGCATAAGCTTGTGGCTGAAGATTGTTCTAAAAAACAAAGTTAATTACAGGATTTAGGTATTTGGGTGGCTCTCAGCTTGTTGTTTCAACCGAGAGACCAGACTTTGTTTTGTCTCGCGGGCAATGGTTTTAATTGAGTGCCGCATTCATTGGCCGTCTATTGGTATAAATAAGTCGCCAAGAATCAGCACCTAAAAGAAGAACGGTGTGGTGGCGTTCCCTTTTAAAGAAAATGAGTCAAAATCTATGTTTTTTAGAAGCTGCCTTGCTATTTTGAAAGCAATGTTTTCCCACCATTGCCTGTTATTTGACTGTTTTTTGGTCCTTCCAAGATGGCCACCATGGTTTGCATTGTTGTGTAGGAAGGCTGTGCTGAACCACCTCTCCCTGTGCAGCACTCCAATTGGTTTCTGAGTGTTTTCTTGCATCCAATCAGGGACCGGCAGGCTTTAGCTGGCACTCTCAGCAAAGGCCCACTTCTAAGGCCCCTGTCTGCTCCCTGTCTGCTTCCGGAACGCTAAATGGGGTCCTTCCTGCACCTTAACCACATGCTACCACCTCACTCCTCTAAGAAATCCGGACTGCCCTGACTCTGCACCTTCCAGAACTATGGGTTAGTTCCCTCTTATGGACTCACTCCTATCATCCTGATGTGCAGTGCTTCCTAAAAACCTTTGCTAACATCTGAATCCAAGATTGAAAATTCAAATCTTGCTGTTTTTGCTTTGTGCTAAAAAGTCAAATCTTGCTGCCCATTGCGAAATTCTCTGTATTTTGCTTGTATACTGATGCTTCTCTGTAACTTGCCATCCCAGTGACCTCACCACTCTCTTTTGTACCACACCTACCTGCCTTAGCCCCCCCAGTTTCTCCATCCTCTCCTCACTTCCACCCCCATGGCACTTTCTGTTTCTCCCATCTTTTCCAACTGCTTCTCCATTGACTATCTTTCCCTTCTCACTAAGTCTGGTAGGAAGAAGTTCAAAAAGGATATCTTGGCCTCTAACCCTGGTCTTCCTATCGCCAACACCTACTCCAATGCTTCCTCCAGACAGACCCTCACCGACATCCTCTTTGTCATTCCTTCGCCAGATCTATGGACTCCTCATAGGATCTCTGTGCTCTGTTCTATCTCCTCCTCTCCCTTTAATGGTGGCACTCACTGGGAAGTTCTCATGGCTTCCTTCGACTCCTCTAAAGTCATCATTAATGTCTACCTAAATGGCACTGTCATGGTCCAAGGCCCTCAGGCCAATCTCCTCCTCTTTGATAGGCGCTTCCCTCACCTCATCAATTTTCTCTCATCTCCTGCTGTCCCCGTCTCTCCCTCCTTGGTTACCTTGCCCTCTCTCTCCTCCTACTCCTCTGCACCTCCTAAGGCACTTTCTCCTCTGCAGGGCATACCTCTGATCTGTACCCCTCCCCGGAAGGTCTTTAAGGCTAGCAACCTTCTTCATATTGCCACTCTCAACTCTCGCTCTGCTGTCAAATACTCCTCTGACATCTGTCATCTCCTTGAAGAACTAGACCTTGATGTCCTTGGTCTTACTGAGCCATGGTTCATGGCCAGCTCTGTCATGAGCTTTGACACTCTCCTCCCTGATGGCTACAAGATCCTTTCCGTACCCAGATACTCGCGGTCCGGGGGGGGTAGCTCTGATCTTTCCTGCCTCTATCATTCCCACTCAGATCTACTCCTCTTTTGAATGCCTTGTCTGTAGGCTTTCTCTCTCTCCTACCCATTCTCTTACTCTGGCTACCATCTACCGGCCTCCTGGTCAAATCATTTAATTTCTCTCTGAGTGGGTGGACCTCTCCTCCTCTCTCCCGGCCTCTACCACTCAACTCCTCCTCCTCTGTGACCTCAATATACATTTAGACTCTCCTTGTTCTTCCTCTGTACTCTTCCGTGACCTCTGCGACTCCCTCTCCATGCCCATCCTCCCTTCTGGCCGGACTCACTCTGCAGGGCACACACTCGATGTCTTGATCTCCTCTGTACTCCCCCTCTCCATCCCTCTGACCAGTCCTCTCTCCTGGAGCGATCTCTCCCTCCTCTCCTCTCATCTCTCCCTCTCTTCACCCCAAGCCAAGCCTACCCCAACACTGCAACCTATGTTCTCGGACATCCGGCCCATGAAGCGTGTGTCAGTTGAGGCTTTTGCTCCCACTTTCTCACCCCCCTCCACCTCTGGCTGTTTCACATCCTGACACAGCCCTGTCTCTGCTCTACTCTTCGATTTCTGATACTCTTGATGCTCTTGCCCATGTCATGAGGAACTGTTTGAAGTCTAAAGCCAAGTGCAATTCCTGGTATCACTCTGACCTTACTACACTTAAATGTTAGTGAATGGCGGCTAAGAGTAAATGGAGGGCTTCCTGTTCATCCTCTGACAAACTGGCCTGTCGCCTGCTACAAAGGCAATACTGACTCTCTGTACTCACCAAGAAGAGAGTCCACATTCAAGCGCGTGTCTCTGCTGCATCTAACAACTCGGCCAAACTCTTTAAAATCTGTAAGGAGCTGGCCAACCCTGCTGCGGTCTCTATCCCTCCTGTTGCCTCCCAGGTGCTTTGCAATGCCCTTGCCTCTCACGTCTTTTTAAAAAAACAATACATCCTGTCCACCCTCTCCACCCCCACCGCACCTCTCCACTCTCCATCTGTGCTTGCTGACCCTCCTGTAGCCACCCCCCACCACCCTTCTCATTCTTTCCTCTTTCCTCCCCTGACAAGGTCCGATCTATGAAAGCCTCGTCAAAACAGGTTCATCCCTGTTCCTCTAAAACCATCAAGGACCACATTGACACCCTCGCTCCGGCCCTTGCTGATTTTTGCAACCACTCCTTTGCCTCAGGATCCTTCTCCTCCCCTTTGAAGCACTCACTTGTGCATCCTCTTCTCAAGAGACCCCCAGCTGATCCTTCTTGTCAAGCTAACTATCACCCAATTTCCATTACTCCCTTTCTGGGCAAACTCCTGGAAAAGTTGGCCATCTCTCAGCTTAACCTTCATTGCAATTCTGTTGGCTGTCTCCATGACCACCAGTCTGGCTTCAGAGCTGCCAGAAGCATGGAAACTGCTCTGCTGAACATCTGTGAAGACCTGCTCTCCAACCTTGACTCTAACATTCCCTCTGTCCTCATACTCCTTGATCTCTCTTCTGCCTTCGACTCGGTCAAGAATACCATCCTGCTCAACCATCTCCGTGAAAACCTGGGTATCACTGATCAGGCTCTGGCCTGGCTGACCTCTTTCCTCTGTGATCGACCCTCCCAGGTCCAACTTGGGTCCTTCCTATCATCTATCTTCCTCTCTACCTGTGATGTTCCCCAGGGGTCTAACCTCTTGCCCTGGCTTTTTTACCAATACCTAGCAACTCTCGCCCACTGCATTGCCATTTTCTGCTCAAATTTCCAGTGCTATGCTGATGATACTCAACTCATTTTCAGGCTACCCTCGACCACCTCCTCTCCCTCTCTCATCTCTGATTGCCTAACTGCCATTCAAGATTGGTGTGCCGCCAATGATCTTTGTCTGAATGCCAGCAAGACTGAGATCCTCCTCATCGGCACACCTTCACCATCCTTTCCTCTCACTCTCTGGCCAGCTTCCCTTGGCCCTCCTCCTATACCCACCTGCGAGGCTAAGTACCTCAGGGTCATCTTCGACTCCACCCTTTCCTTCTACGCCCACATCTCAGAGGTCGCTAAAAAGTCAAACTTCCTACTGCACCTCCTCAGAGGTACTCTGCCTTTCCTCTCCTTCCCCTATAAGCTCATGGTATCCCAAGCTCTAGTTCTCTCTAGGTTGGACTATTGTAACAGCCTCTTTCTAAATCTACCTGCCTCTACTCTCCGCCCTCTGCAACTAATCCAGAACAGGACTGAAAGACTTGTCCTTGGCCTCAAGCCCTGGGATCGTATCTCTCCAGCTCTGAAATCTCTCCATTGGCTCCCAGTGGATGCAAGGATTTATTTCAAAACCCTCTGCATTGTCCACAAGGCTTTCTGGGGCCTGGGTCCAAAATACCTTCAGCTATCCCTCCGCAAATACCTCCCCTCTCGAGCTCTTCACTCCTCTACCTCTAACTTCTTCAGGGTCAGTCATTTTTCAAAGAAACTAATTGGGGATAGATCTCTGTCGTCAGCTGAGGCCTCCCTCTGGAACAGCCTCCCTGCCACTCTAAAACTTGAGGCGAACCATCTCCGGAAGCATCTCAAGACCTTCCTCTTTTCTTCTGCCTTTGCTCCCCCTCTCCCTTGCTGATCTGTTCTCTCTCTGCTTCCGGGCCCAGGTATCTGCTCATCCTGCCACCCTCCCGCACTGCCTCCGGGCCACCACTTGCACTGGGGTCTGTATCTGTACCCATACAGCCCCCTCCCCTTTTTCTTCCTGCACTTATCAGACCCACCCTGTCTGCTGCCTTAAACCTAGCACTTGCAAATTGCTGGCTGCACTACCACTGTTTGTTGCCTTTGTTATGTATTTATTTATTATTATTTATCTGTTTCTCCTCTGCTTCACACTTTCCATTTCTTTGCCTTTCCATGCACTTTTCCCCTCCCCTTCTCCCATGCCCTTGCGTGTTCTCAATGTCACTGGGCCTAGTAAGATCGCTGTTTTGATCTCCCCTGTTCCCCTCCCTTGCCTTGTCGCACTCTGAAACACTTGTGTACGAGCGCGATAGAAATAAAATATCAATATCAAAAGGGAGATCATCTAGTTATTCAGGTGATCCATGAGTCTTGAGGACTTTGATTTCACCAGATTCTATCTCCCTCTAACTAGGCACACCCACATAGGCACAGAAACTTCTCTCCTGTACATCTGTGAAGACCTGCTCTCCAACCATGATTCCAACACCCCCTCTGTCCTTATCTTGCTTGATCTCTCTACTGCCTTTGACACAGTCAACCATGCCATCCTGCTTAACCATCTCCGTGATAACCTGAGTATCACTGATCAGGCTACGGCTTGGCTGACTTCTTTCCTCCCCGATCGACCCTCCCAGGTCCAACTTGGGTCTCTATCTGTGGTGTCCTCCAGGGGTCTAACCTCTCTCCCTGGCTGTTCAATCAATACCTGGCACTTCTTGCCCACCACATTGCTGCTTTCTGCCCCAATTTTCAGTGCTATGTGGATGACATTCAGCTCATTTTCAGTCTCCCTTCAGCCACCTCATCTCCTTTTCTCATCTCTGACTGTCTGTCTGCTATCCAGGAGTGGGGTCCCACCAATGATCTCTGCCTTAATGCAAGTAAGACTGAGATCCTCCTCATCAGCAAAGCTGCTCCTTCCTTTTCTGTCACTCTGTGGCCAGCCTCTCTTGGCCATCTTTCTGCTCCCACCTGTGAGGCCAAAAACCTCGGGGTCACCTTTGACTCCACACTCTCCTTCTCTCCTCACATCTCTGATGTCTCTAAGAAGTCACACTACCAGCCGCACCTCCTCAGAGGGATTCTTCCTTTCCTCTCCTTCCCCCAGAAGCTCACTGTCTCCAGAGGTCTGGTTCTCGCTAGTCTTTACTACTGCAACAACCTCTTTCTTAATCTGCCTGCCTCTCCTCTCCGCCCTCTGCAGCTCATCCAAAACATGACTGCGAGACTTGTCCTTGGCCTCAAGCCTAGAGATTGTATCTCTCCAGGACTGAAATCTCTGCACTGACTCCGAGTGACTGTGAGGATTTACTTCAAAACCCGCTGCATTGTCCACAACGCCTTCTGGGGCCTCAATACCTTCGACTCTCTCTTCCTAAATATCTTCCTTCTCATGCTCTTTGCTCATCTGCCTTCAACTCCCTCAGGGTTAGTCGCGTCTCCAAGCAACAAGTTGGTGGTAGATCTCTTCCTTCGTCTGGGGCCTCCCTCTGGAACAGCCTCCCTGCCTCTCTTAAAATTGAGGAGAACCATCTCTGGTTCCGGAAGCACCTCAAGACCTTCCTCTTTGCTTATGCTTTCTCTCCTCCTCTCCCCTGCTGAACTCCTGGCTGAAACTGCACTGGTCACATAGCTTCCCTCTGTTCTTGGGCACAGGTCCCCTTTTCACCAGTTGCACACCTGCACTGCCTCCTTAGCAATCCTTGCACTCGGGGGCTGTTTCTGTATCCCTACCAGCCCCCTACCAGCACTCGACACCTGATGTCTGCACTTACCCTTGCACTTGCCACCAGCTGGCCGCACTTCTTATTTATTGTTCTTATTTATAGTTTTTTTTAATCTATGTTCTTTTTATCCTATATACTGCACCCCCCTTTATCCTCGCACTCATCCCCTTCCCTGCACTTGCACAATCTAAGGTCGTTGTCTCTGTCTTCCCTCTGTACCCTTGCCTCGTTGCACCTTGAAACACTTGCCATATCATATCACATCACATTTGAACTCAGAAAGCTCTAACATATCCAAAACTCTGCAGCAGGGTTCCTCCTTGCACCCTCCCTCAGCGAACACATATCCCCACACTCAGGATACTTCATTGGCTAAGCAGACGGGCCTCCTTCAAATCTATGTGCATTACCCACTGTGCCATCTATATGAAAGGCCCTGTTTTCCTCCAAAGCAAACTCTCATGCTACCACCCCACCCAAATGCTCAGATTAGGCTCTGCACACCTCCTAGCAGTCCCCCCTTTCAGGATCTTCAGACTGGGAGTAGCTTGCTTCTACTTCCTTGCACCCGCCTTCTGGAACTCCCTTCCCCTCATTCTCTGTCTCATAGAAGATCACCTGGCTTTTAGGAAATCCTTCAAAACCCATCTGTTCCCTCCAGTATCCTACCCCTCACCCTTCCTGCACCCTAGGTCCTTCTAGCAGACAGACCCCCCACTGCATGCACACTCCCTCCCTCCTGCCTGTCCTTCAGCTACCTTGCCTCAATCTTTCATTCATCGTCTCTGCTCTGCCACCGTATCCCCCCTTGAGCCCCGCCAACATGCAACGCTCACCTGGTATCCACGGGGACGTCACTCAGCCTGTGTCTTTTAGGTGCTGCAACGTTTTCAGCGTGGATGCTGGTTATGAAGAACAAATGCGGTGAGTAAGCGCGGTATGCGGCGCCTCTAGATGTTTCCACGCTAACCTGGAGTGTCTTTTCCCTCTTGCAGATGGATGAGAAGTTCCGGAGACAGAGTTCCCCCAGAGTGGCTGGGATTCAGGTAAGCGTGTGAAGCTCATACAGTATTTAAAAATAAGCGAAGATTTGCAGAATGCTTAATAATGCCATTTTTCTGTTCTTTTCCCTTTTCCTTAGGAAGCGGCATGCCGGGATGGGAATGACACCGCCGAAGATGCCTGCAGAACAGAAGGAGGGATGAATGATGGGCAGAAGCGCCGCAAGGTAAGGCTGTTCCTAACAGTGTTCTTGTTTTTGCAAGAGCTGAGTGCAGAAGAAAGATGCAGTCATACTGGAGACCGATCTGAACACGGTGAGTGTCACGCTGCAGGTGCAGAAAACACAAAGCATGTTTCTCAGCCTGGCCGTGGCTTAAATAGTCTCTTGGTATCCCAGGTGTCTCTGGGCTGAACCACACCCAAAAGACTAGACTGCACATGCAGTTCTGGGAACCGAAATATGTGGGGGCATCCATCTTGTCCCCATCAATGCACTACAAGTCCAATCCCCAATGTTATCCTATGGGAGTGAGTGAGTCTGGTGCTACAAGCGCCAAGTTTGACTCCAAGTGGGTCTTTGGAGGGATGGAGAGGCCCTTGAGGGCCATGTAGGTGATCGTGGCCTGGCTCCAGCCTGACATCTTGGAGGGCTGGGGACATGAGGGGCAGGAATCATGACACAACCCATACAGAGGACCCAGGAAGATATCCAGTAACTTGCACAAGATAAAACCTTCAGAGCCGGCCAGGTACTGAATTCAATTGCAGATCTGAGGGTGGGCAATGCATTACACTTAAGCGTACCTTAGGCCAAGCTATTAGATCAATTTGAAGGAGGCTAATTAGTTACAATTTATTCTTTTTGTAGTCAGCATTGTATGTAACTACAAATCATATGACGGTAGGTATTGCCGCCGTAAAGTGACATGTAAGGTGGGAATTTGGGAACATGGGCTGGCAATGTATCACTCCAAGTTTCACTCACAGGGTGAGTATATACATTTATTTAATTATCGCTCTAGATCACATGAAAGACTAAGCACTGTCCTTTGCACATGGATTACATCCAGGGGATAGACATGGTTGTTTGTACAGCTAACCCATGTGTTCCTCTCACAATGCCACACCTTTGTAACTTATCCGAAGGCACACCCCACTCCCGCATACCCCCACACTCACATACAACACAAACACTATAACACAACATCTCTGCCATAAGAAGATAACACCTTTTCACGACAATACATTTGAACTGTAGCTACTTACATAATTATCTATCCACTGAAAGACAACCCTCCTGCTTAGTTCATAGTATAACTTCCTTCCACTCATTCACATGCCGTTCAGACATGGGTGACTAACAGGGTCTTGGCCACCCGCTCATAACTCTACTGCACACACACATAATAGCACCTCCAAATGTTCCCATACTTTGGACTTTGGTCCCTCAGAGGATGCTCAACCAAAAGTGCATTGGGACCATAATTGTGGTACAAGGCACAATACAAATGACAAAATGAATGAGTGAATGAGCGAGCATAGGCCAGGCCCCAACCATAGTAACGCTGATGGGCTATCCAACTGGGATAATCAACTGGAACATGAGACCCATCCAGGGGTGTATTAGTTCCCCTTTTCCCTTAGTCTTTGGGGAGGAGGGTGAGTGTTGGGAAAGATTGCTCTTTTAAGCAACTTTCGCTGCATTTCTATGGAGTCCCAAACATTTTTCTTTTGTTTATCAATTCTGTCCTTACTTTTTCCAGTGAATTGAAGCCTTCAGCTTCATTCCACTGCACCTTCGCTCACTGTTATGGGGAAACTGTTATGGGGAAACTGACCAGCCCTTAAGGCTTTCAGTACTGGGAAACTATGTCTTATGAATGTGCTACTACATTTGGGTAACTTTCTATCATTGCACAATGCATCTTACAATGCAGTGCAATGGGGATATTTGTGTATGATCATAGACTGCTCTCAAAGGGATTTTATGATACTTTAGATATGCATAAGGACAAGCTGGTGGTAGCAGTTGCATTGTGACACTTATTGAAATGCTTTTCTTTAGCCTTACTGCCTTTGGCTACTAACTATGGCTATTGCCCCAACATGGCCGTGCCACAAGGTTTTTGCTTGTTATTTTGGCCATCTTGTTCTGTGGCCTTCTTTATGACCTGCCTGACCTTTAACACAAGATCCTTGACTGGCCAAAGCCACGTAATTGTGGACCTCATCACGCTGGACAACCTTGACATCCTTGCCCTAGCCGAAACATGTCTAACCGTTACCACCGGCCCAGCTTTATTTATGGCAATCCCTTCGAGTTAGGCGATGTTGCGCTGTGACGGAACACTCAAAAAAGTAGTAAGGACTCCCTCACAGTGTACCCTACTAATCTTGGATTCAATGACCCTATGGATTCTGAAGCCATTCCCTTATCCAATTCTCTGACAGCCCTTGGATGCATCCAACATATTAATTTAAAAAAGCAGAAACCAAGCACTCAGCACACCTTAACTCCTGGCTTATCCCAGTCCTCTGAGCTACCTACGCTTCCAAAAGAGCAGATGAAGTCATCTGGCACAAAAGCGCCTTCTGCAGCCAACAAGTCCAGCCTTTCTGAAACACACATTCCAAGCAACTGTTTTCAACAAAATAAATTCCACGGCAGCCTCTAGCTCCCATGAGCTGTTTTCTATTCTCTGAGAACTGGAGAACCCCATCACTCCACCCTCCACCATCACAGAAGCCAATGCTTGGTGTAACACGGTCCAAGATACCCTCACAGAGAAAATCATACAGCTTCAATCTAAAATAAACACCAGGCTCACCAGTGTTACCACCTAGGGTTATTGTACCAACATCCAAAATGTTGTCCCTTTTTTCCAGTTCCAACCCATCAGTACCACCACCCTTATGAAACCATTGCTGGTTTTAAGTCCTGATGCTGCAAAGGAGACGTCTGCACTCCTAAACTGATAAAGGACTGCACAGAACCCTTGCTCACCCTGATCATATCCATCATTAACTCATTTACCACCTGTACTGTCCCCTGTGCTTTGAAAGAATCCTGAATCTCCCCTCTTCTCAAGAAACTGCACTCAATCCTGCTTTCCTGACCAAACATCATCCCATAACAACTGTCCCTTTCCACCTGAAAATTATGGACAGAGTTGCTTACTTGCAAATCCAGGCATTCTTTGAGCTCTACCACATTCTGAGCCCATGACAATCTGGCTTCCGCGCAGAGCATGGATCCGAACAGTCCTCCTAGACCTTAAGAATCAGCTTGTCGATGCTAACGACCATGGTGACCTCTCACTTCATCTATTGGTTGTATGCAGCCTTCGACCTCGTGGACCACGAGATCCTGTGTCAGGCCCTCACCTCCTCTGCCCACTTCTCACTGGATACTGCCAAATTGGTTGCCTCCTTCTTGGCCTACAGAAGCTCTCAGGTTTTCTTTGGAGGCACCACCACTATCCCCACATCCTTCCCCTGTGGTGTACCTCAAGGCTTCTGTGGCTCCCCTACACGCTACAATGTTTATACCAGGCCTCTGTTCAACCATCTGGACTCCTTCTTCGGCATATCATATACAAACTACGCCGATGATACCAAATCCTTATTCCCCTCACCGGGGATCACACATACAACTCGGTCAGAATATCATCGATCTACATAGCCATTTGCGTTGCTTTATGAATGTACAAATAAAAACATAAAATAAATACCAATAATTACATTCCTTTTATGGCCATGCACAGCCCAGGAAAGCATTGGCTTCAGCGGGCTGGTGCAGGGCCATGTGTGTATGCTCCCAGGAAGTGGGCTGGGACATTCTGGTCCCAAACCACATACTGGTGCCGAATGACTAGTGTGCATGCTTGCATGAGACCTACTGTGGTCCTAGATTGGACCACTGCTGGTGTACATAAGTGGGGCAGATCTTGGCATTGGATGGATGAGTCTGAAAACTTACCTGACTTTGGATATGAAGAGGAATCCTACATCCATGCCCCAGAGATCCTGGAAGTGGGGTATTATGTGGTGGGGTATTATGGTTGCACAAGCTATAGGGAATGTATATATGTATTTTATTCCAGTGTTGCGTGACAGCATTACATGCTTGGAGTCATTTTTATAGTGTTTACTTGGCCAATAATAAATATAGTATTTTTATAACTACTTGTTTAATTGTAATCCTTGATTACTTACCTATGGACTCACTGTGGACCCTTACCACGTGCATTAGCTCCTGAGACTTAACCTTGACCATTCTCCATGCTCCCTTAATTGGTCTGGCTACAGCTCCTAGAATTTTCCCTGTTCACTAACTAGGTTGGCCTGCTATTCAGCAGTTCACCAGACCAGAGTACAAAAATCCAGTCTAACAGCAACATATACTTTTTTTATATATTCCGATAGCGGATACTCTTATCTACAAAATGTCCAACTTTGAAGTAAATCAGAGCATTCATTCTGATGCACCAATCAATTAAGTGTTTGAAGATTTTAAAATGAGATGTCCCTCATGTAAAATAATTTGGTTTTCTGGTATGCATTTGTAGTTATTTTCCCTAGCGGACAGTGGGGGTACATCACTTTAATGCTCCCTTTTGTATGCTAGCTAAGTATAACCAGATCAGGCTTTTTTGTATGGCAAAGAGAAATTCTGTACACTTCCCTGTAAATTACTTCAGAGAAGAGGTATGTCTGCTGTGCACAAAGGGCTCAGTCACCCTTTCCATTTACCTGTTGGGGTAATGCAATGTGTATTGTTCCATGCAAAATTAAGTATGTGACATGTTCTCTTTGAAGGTTAACCCTGTATCATTAAAGTCATGTGGACATGGGTATGTTCATATAATCGTTTAAGCCCAAACTGAACTGTCAATGCCATTTGTGTGTACTTTCCATCTGTTATTATTGCACATTCCTAAGCTGGGTAGTCCTGGAAATGTGAATACACAAAGTGTTTCTCATTCCCTATTCAGCTGGCAAGAAATCCCCCCTTCAAACCACAGACTCAATCAGGTCACTTTAAATCTGAAACAACAATGTTCGAAATATACATGTAAGAACAAATGGAACTGTAATGTTGATTACAGTCTGACTCTTCATCATAATTGAGGTAAGATTGAATATCTAAAATTGTATACTTTGAAAGCAAATGTTGTTTTCTGTGGCACCAAATTTGTATTTAGATTTTCTGTGCTTGATGTTGGAGACTCAGAAAATAACACATGCCCGAAAGAAGATATGTAATCTAAACTGGTGTATTTATTTGAAATTATGGTCGTCCAAAGCTTTATTTCATCACATTTACAATATATTGGGCTCATGCAGGTTCCTTCGCACTTTGGAATACATCTTATTTATAAACGGAAGTGATAAAAAGGTGTAGTCGGATAGGCGTCCTTTTAATCGTATCAGTCAAAAAAGAGGCAGCAACCTCAAATGCATGACAGCATCTATGTATAGCACTGCTCTTGTTCTGCATTAAAGACCTTTAACATTCTATTTCATTTTAAGCCTCATTTATGCTCTAAAACTGCTGACACCCCACTCATTTTAACATATTTAAATGCGCCTTGCAACACCTTTGCTGTATAGGCACATTATAAATACCCAATAAATAAATATCCTCAAACAAACCCTCTGCTGACCCAACACACCTGCCAACTTTTGGTCTGTCTCTCCTCGTGCCCACTACCCCACAATTCATACACATACAATATTTGAAACCATCATCATTTACCTTGAAAGCAATAAGTTATGCCACCCCTTTCAATGGGGTTTTCACAGCAGACACTTCTATGGAAAAGCCCTAAGCCACCTCTACAAAATACTCATCTCTGCACAACACTCTTGACTCTATTTCATTCTCATCTGCCTTCATATTTCTGCAGCCTTTGATATTGTTGACCCCTCCTCCTTTTCTCCTTTTTGGGTATCAAAGACCTAGCCCTTACATGGATTGCCTCCTATATGCGAACGTTTTTTTTTCCATGAATCACTGAGAGCTCCACTCTAACCTTTTGCCAGTTGGATTGCCTTATGCCTCTGCCTTTGGAACTTCCCTTTTCACCCTCTACACATTCTGTCATAGTAAACTGAGCACATGTTTTGAATTCTCCAATGATTTATTTGCAGATGACACCCAAAACATTTCCTCCTTTGCCTCCTTTACCGCTGAACTATCATGAAATGGTTCTGTCTCTCTGCCACCAGAAACGTGATGTCTCTTCTTCCCCCATGCTCAATTCTGAAACCAATGGAATCTACTTGACCGGCATTCCTGTCTACCCATCCAATCTATTATTTCTCCTCCCATTTGCCATAGTGGAAAGCCACAACCTTGTTGCCCTCTTCAACAGCAAACTCCATCAGTTCATCATCACAACTGATTGATTGATTGATATTTTATTTCTATCACGCTCGTACACAAGTGTTTCAGAGAGTGACAAGGCAAGGAAGGGGAACAGGGGAGAACAAAACAGCGATCTTACTAGGCCCAGTGACATTGAGAACACGCAAGTGCATGGGAGAGGGGGGAGGGGAAAAGTGCATGGAAGGGGGAGAGGTGGAAAGTGTGAAGCAGAGGAGAAACATATAAATAACAATAAATAAATAATAAAGGAAACAAACATTGGTAATGCAGCCAGCAAATTGCAAGTGCTCGGTTAAAGGCAGCAGACAGGGTAGGTCTGATAAGTGCAGGAAGAAAAAGCGGGGCTGCATGGGTACAGATACAGACCCCAGTGCAACTGCACTGTAGATAGTAGTAAGAATGAAACCTGCAAAACATCTGGAAGTTCTGATTGCTCCTTACCTATCAATATCCCAACACTTTAATCTCTACTTGCTCTTAGTCATCTTACCTACTGCACTAACTTGCTTCCGGGCCATCTTCTCTACTCTTTTTCTCTTCTCATTTAAATATCAAACTGTGCTACTCATGCCTTCTTTTACCACCTTCTGTCCTTTCCCACCTTCTGCTGCGGCCTCCATGCAGGTTAGCAGTCTATGCACTATCAACCCTTTTTCAAATCCCTGCTCCTCAACTTTAAATCCATGAATGGACTACCTCTCAGCACCTCTTAGTAACTCAATCACCCAGTTCTCCCTGTTGTACTCTTGCTCTGAAGTGCTTCTCAACCTATTTGTCTGCCATATACCCTGTACTTCCTGCTGCCTTGTTCCTTCATGCTACTGGCACACCTTTACTACAACCCTATATTCCCAGTTGTCAAGACTATCACTTCAGTTCAGGGTTTCAAATTATCCTTAAAACAACTTCTCAACCTGATAGTGACTCCTGTTTAAATCCTGCAGCTAAATCTCTGTTAGTATGTCTCTGTAATTGTGCCATTGCTGTAAACAGTTGGTTGCTCCATAAACCCACCTGTTAGTCTGTATTGCTCCCATGTTATGTACCAAAGTTCCCCCTTTCTCAGCTGCTTAGCTTGTCTTCATACTCCACAGGGTAAGTGTTGAACAAAGGGGCACTACCCTCTCCTAAATTAGATTAGGTTTTACACTATTTCAAAAAGGAAGGAGATTGCTTCCACAATAGCTGCAATGATCTGGTGATTGGGACACTCCACCCAACCTAAAAATAAACTAATGCGCAAAATAGACCAGATGCCTTTGGGCGGTGGATTAGTTACATAAAGAAAAAGGGACAATAATATGATCTTATTGTGCGTCCAATTTATGGCAATTTTATAAGGAATTCAATTAGAGTGTACATTTATCGAAAAACCTGTTTAACAAACAAATTATGATCTACATTTATTTTAAAAACTTAAATCATGGTCGCAATCCGTAATGTACACACTGAGTCAAAATTATAATCTAAACCATAGTGTACATTTGTCCATATTGTCTCCTTCTTGTATGCATTTTATATATCAATTTATGAATATCATTAACCACAACTTGGTGAATGGTATCTATCAGAAAACTGTATTGGTTTGGTGGTATGAAACATGATTTGGGTTTCAAATTGGTTTCAAGTAGGTTGGTACTTTCGATATTCAAGTCATTCATGTACAATGTGCAAATATGCCCTAAATAATGTGCAAACTTATATGACACCAGATATACAGACCATTAAGATTAAGGACCTAATTAATTGTAGAACCAAATATGCCATTTATATTATTATATGTGTCTGCAATAAAACGTATGTTGGTTCAACCATCATAGAGCTTCGCTTCTGCATCAGATAGCACCTAAACATGTCAATCACAATAGGGAGAAGGCTACCCTTACAGGAACATTGGGGCAAGTGGCATCAGATGGATAATAAGGAGGAAATTAAGTTTATTGGAGTAAAACATATCCACTCAAGCTACAGACTCGGGACCGTGAAAGAAACCTCAGGCAGGAAGAATCCAGACTATTTTGCAGATTACACAGCACCATTATAGGGTTGAATAAGGATACCGAGATGGACATATTTCTGTAAGATTTGTAAATTTCAAGACTTTATGAGGAGAATGTATAATGTAACAGTAAAGGACAAAAAATGGTGTCTAAGGATCTGGTGTTGGCTGGGCCCTGTGTCCAGCCCCATTGTACAGCGTTCAGACAGTAGGTGTTCTGTTGCAACCACCTATCCAATCAAGGTCCTAATATCAGCATTAATGTATGTATACCTTGATGGACAAATGACAAGGATCTCTTATATGTAGGAAGTAAAATTAGGACCTATATAATATCAGAAATATATCTATAGCACTCTTCTGGTTATGTGAATAATTATTGTAACAATAGCCCTAACCAGAAAGGTGTTTTACTATGCTGGTTCAGGTGCGTTATCTTTTTTAGGTGACAACCCCAACTCAGGATCCCAAACCTATGTGGCATGGGCCTACTCGATAGCAGGCATTAATAAATGCTTTGGAAACAAAATACCATGCTTTAATTCAAGTTGTTTTATTTGCTTTGAGTTAAGTTCACTAGTAATCAGGTGCTAAATAACAGCATTTAATACTTATTGTCCATTGAAACATACTCTTGGATTTACAAACCACACAGGAATCTGGTGTGCATCCTGCAAACATGCCGGCAGTGACATCATGGCCCCAATGACGTCATGAGGCTAATTACATTGTGACGTCATGATGCCGGTGGTGTGATGACATCATGACGCACTAATCCGTGTGGTCAGATCACCAGACTAGGCATAGGAAGCCATTGTAGCTACTGGAACCAAGGTATTTTGACTGAAGAGCAACTTTGAAACAGGTAAGAACTATAGCAAGGTGTTCTTATGCCATTCATATCTAGAAACAATACAATTCCTGTCTATTTTCTTACAGTTACCCTAATCAGGACAATATTGAAATATTATTCCTGCACTGAATCTGCACATCCAAATACTCCGACATAGATAGTATGACTAAAAGGTAACTGTCACTCAAGGTCCAATGTGATGAATCAGAATTAATTGAGCCACCATGCATGTTTAACTGTTACTCTTTCATAATGATACTTATGCTAATAATCATTAGCAATCTCATTTCATTATATTTTTCTTATAGTTATCCCAATTAGGGTAACTTTGAAATAGCTTGTGAACTAAGAGAGGAATCAACATATCTAAATGGTCAAGTGGAGACTCAATGATCATAGGTAAACCTAGTTTTTCCTCCCCCCGCCCCCTCCAGCACTATCTGAAATGTCGTCAGGCCTAGTACGATAGTCACCTGTTTTGTTCCTCCCCTCCCATTCTGCATCCTTCTCCATCGACTTTTGTTTTTCTCCGACTCTACCAGAAATGTCGTCAGCCCTAGTACGCTAGTCACCTGTCTGTTTCCATTTACTTCCCACTCTCCCTTCCTTATGTATGTTTTAGCTCTTGCACTATCTGAAATATCGTCAGGCCAAGTACAATAGTTAATTTCACATCCTTACTGTTCATGGCCTGTGATAATATCATTGTATTTTCCCTTGTTCCCTCCCTTGCCTCGAAGCACTTTGAAACACATTGTGTATAGGCGCTATATAAATAAACTATCGTATCACATCAGAACCCTCTTTTATTTTGATAAAGTAGCTCTTGGGGATCTTGCATGTAGACTTAATTTAGATTTTGTTGGTTTCAGAAATTTTGGTCAGGCAACCAAAGGATAAGGATTATCAAGCATCAAAAAATTGAACAAGACTTCTAAAACACAACTCTACTGTGACTATATTGAGGTTATGCTACTAATATAAACTAGTATGGCGGTTATAGAGAATTGAGGATTGATACAATGATATAAGCCCACAAGCATGCAAATGATGCACACTTGAGTCGATAGATTTTAGATACATAGAGTTTCAAATTCAATACAATGATACAAGCTGTTAAATGTAAAAATAATGTTCAGTCGAATTGATGGACTCCAAGATGTAGTTACTCTGTGGTTGAGCGTTGATGGACTGGGTGCAGGGTCGCTGTGAAAAGCCAGATCCATGGTAATCCATGACAATGCAATGGCAGATGTACATGTGACTTATCATTTCCAAATTGTGATATTCATGTGTGTAAGGGACCGCTGTCTAAGAATCACATTCAAATGCGACATGAGATAATTCAAAATGGACATCAGAATTTATAAATGTGCTATCAATGTGTATAATAATGTACCATATTTTAACAAATCTTTTAATTTCTGTCATTTCTCTCTCTCGCCCTCTTAACTCGCAAACATAAATCATCTGCAATTATAAAAACAAGTTCTGTTAACAACCTCGAAAAATCTAAGTAGGGCGAAACATTGGCACGTGCTGTCCAATGAGTTATTGTTGGATCAGATTCTAATTATGAATCAGGATTAGATTGTGATTATGATTCAGGTGTTTGGACAAATGTACACTATGCTTTAGATTATAATTTTGACTCAGGTGTTCGGAAAAATGTACATTATGGATTGTGACTGTGATTTTGGTTTTTAAGATAAATGTAGATCATAATGTGTTTGTTACTCAGGTTTTTTGGATAAATGTACACTGTAATTGTATCCCTCATAAAGTTGACATACATTGGATGCACAATAAGATCATATTGTTGTCCCTTTTTCTTTATTTAACTAATCCACAGCGTAAAGGTATCTGGTCTAGTTTGCACATTAGCTTGTCTTCATGACTCTATAACAAACACCACTGTAAAGCACCCGTGTATGGGATTTTTTTTCTTCTGTTTACTTACTTTTTGAAAGTGTTGAAGACACACCCAATCAATGCTAATTACAACATACAAATACACATATTGGCTACTGTCAGCATTTATATTTAGGAAGTACAATTATTTTTTTTAGGAATATATAGTTCAATGTCAACACTCTTTTTTGCTTGAAAGGATGACCTAAAATGCATGGGTCAACTTGAACTTTCACCAAAGGAATAAGCAGAAAATTGGTTTATGATTTTACTTTTGCATTGTGCCGCTTTGAATTTTGTCAGTTTTGTATTTGTATTTTGCCACTTTGACTTTTGCCCTATGAGGTTTTACAACCTTTGCAATTTGCCACTGTGGTGTTTTACCACTTTGAGGCTCTGCCACCTTTGCATTTTGTTACTTTGAATGTTGCCACTGTGAAGTTTTACAACCTTCACATTTTGGCACTGTGAGTTTTTTCCACTTTAAATTTTACCACATTAAATGTTGCCACTGTGATATTTTACCATTGTGAGATGTTGCCACTTAGAATTTGTGCCACTGTGGGGTTCTGCCACATTTGCATTTTGCCAGTTGGAATTGTGACATTCTTGCATGTTGGCACTGTGAGGTGTTGCCACTTTGAATTTTGCCAATGTGAGGTTTTGACACTTTCCCATTTTGCCATTTCGAATTTCGCTACGGTGAGGTTTTACAACCTTTGTATTTTGTGAGGATTTGCCACTGTGCGATTTTGCCACTTTGAATTTTGCCATAGATAGCTTTCCCAACTGTGGTTTTATTTCCACTGTGAGGGTCTGCCACTTTTACATTTTGCCACTTTGAGTTTTGCCATGGTGAGGTTTTACAACATGTGCATATTGCCAATGTGAGGTTTTGGCACTGTGAGGGTTTGCCACTGAGGATTTCCTACTTTGAATGTTAGCACTTTACATTCTGTCACTGTGCAATGTTGTCACTGTGAAATGCTGCCACATTCAAACTGTGCCATGGTCAGATTTGGCCACTTTGCACTTAACCACTTTTCAATTCTGCCATTAAGAGGTTTTGCCACTTTCAGATATTGCCACTTTTGCATTTTGCCACTGTGAGGTTTTGCCAATTTGCATTTTGCAACTTTTAATTTTGCCGCTGTGAGATTGTGCAACATTCACATTTTGCCACTGTGTGGTTTTCCCACTTTCACATTTTGCACTTTGAATGTTGCCACTCTTGCATTTTGCCACTGTGAGTTTCTGCCACTTTTGCATTTTGCCACTGCACGAATTTTCCACTTTTGCATTTTACCCTTTCTTACCACTTTGAGTATTACCATGCTGAGGTTTTACAACTTTCCCATTTTACCACTGTGTGATTTTGCCACTTTTGCATTTTGCCATTGTGAAATTCTGCACCATTCACTTTTTGCCACTGTGAAATGTTGCTGCTTTTTGCATTTTGCCTCTTTTAAATTCTGCTATTAGAGGTTTTGCCACTGTGAGCTTTTGCCACTTCGAATTTTGGCATCGTGAGATACTGCCCTTTGCATTTTGCCACTGTGGGGTTTTGATACTTTCACATTTTGTGAATTTGAGTTTTGCCACTGTGAGGCTTCACAACTTTTGCATTTTGCCACTGTCAGGTTTTGCGACTTTGAATTTTACCACTGCAAGATTCTGCCACTTTAGCATTTTGCCACTGTGAGATTTTACCACTCTTGCATTTTGCAACTTTTGGGCCGATTCATGGAACAAACGTGTGCTGAAAATCCCAGCGCAAGCAGGCGCAAGGTGGCGAAGCGTGAGAAATCAAGCGCACGCGCATGCGTACGATTCAAGGAAGGCGCTGCGCTTGTTTCCCACTGGTTGTGTGCCAAATCCATTCATGGCGCACGCGGGCACACACGTCATCAAACGGCGTGCGCTACGCGCACAGCAAAAGCGCACATAGCGCGGCGCACACAACAAAAGTGGGCGGAACAGTGGGCGTAACACGCGGAATGGGGAATAACGCATGAAAAAGAAGGCATAACTGGGGAAGTACTGCAGGGAACTACACGGAACGCCCACAGGCACGCGAACAACCCGTATTCATGGATTCGAATACGGGAAACCCACGCACGGCAAAAGACGCGCACAGGCATTAACACGTCCGCCACACAAAGGCAGGAGGCGGCGTCCCTGCGCACAGTATAAAAGTGCGCACAAACAACAAACACGTATATACAGCTACGATGAATGCCCCATTTGTCGCAGCACTGATCGTGGGACACCGTAGAAGGAGGAGAATAGCCAGGGCACGCATTTTTTCACCATGGACAAGCCTTTTTGGGATGCCTGATGACTAGGTCTATGGCAGGTATAGGTTTCCACCCCGTACCATCTTAGACCTGGTCAGGGAGTGGGAAGATGACCTTACATCCCCCACCCTCTGCTCCCAAGCATTGAGCCCCTTGGAGAAGGTGCTCAATGTCCTGCATTTTTTGGCCACTGGGTCTTTTCAGCGGACTACTGCCATAGTGGGTCGGGGGTCTCACAGGCCACGCAGTCACGCTGCCTACACCAGGTGTTGGCAATCATGACAGCGTGCCCCTCAGTCCGCAGGCACATATACATGCCCAGTACACCCGCAGAAAGGCAGGCCGTTGTCCAGGACTTTTACAGGGTGGCGCACTTCCTCAAAGTGCTCAGTGCCATAGATTGCACCCATGTGGCCATACGTCCACCTAGGGCCACTGAGCACATCTACCGAAACCGCATGCACTGGCATTCCATCAACATACAGGTGGTATGCGATGCAAAGGGAATCATCACCTCTGTCTATGCAAACTACCCTGGCTCCACCCATGACAGTTTCATATACAGAATGTCCGCCCTGAGCCGGGCCCTGGAAGCTGGGCAGCATGGCGACACATGGCTCCTAGGTGAGTACAAATGCCCGTGCACATGCATGCATGTCACACATACACACAAATACACAAACCCTAATAATCAAAACCATTGTCACCTCTCCAGGGGACAGTGCCTACTCTCTGAGAAACCACATGATGACACCAATCCGGAACCCCACCACACCACCCCAGGTAAGATACAATGCCGCCCATATTGCAACCAGGGCCATAGTGGAGTGCACATTCGGAGTGCTCAAGTCACGCTTCCGCTCCCTTGACCGCTCTGGCGGGCAGCTACTCTATGCACCCCCAGTAGTGTGCAGGATCATTGTGGCAGCATGTGTCCTGCACAATGTTGCAACACGGCAGGGTGTACTGGTGGACATGGTGGTGCCCCCACACCCCCAACCACAGGCACAGGCGCTGCACATGGGAGGGGATAGGGCACAAGGTGAGGCAGCCCGGACCCAGCTTGTGGCCACATTTTTCACCTAAACTCCCAACCCTGCGGAGTGCACACAGGCCTGACACATACCAGGTGACAATCGGTGATGACAAAGAGACAGTCAACTGTCACAACCTTCCACCCTGAGATTGTTGCCATGGAATTGCCACATTGTGTGCATCCCTAGCTACTTAATCACAAGCAATCCTGTGTGACCAAAAGGCACACATGCAAGGTGTGAATCACACAGACCTGCAAAACAGGCCATGACTATCACTGGAATGTCACTCAAACCCTCCCAAACCACAACATGACAGGGCAAGCAATATCCATAAACCAACACAGTACCAATAAGGTACACATTGCCATGTGAAAAATGTAAATTGGCATCAGACAATGATGCCTGACATGGAATCAGATGAAATGACTGACCAACAACCTCCCAACCAAAATAAGTCATACCCAAATGCATTCCAAAAGTTGTAGTTGTAACATAATAATGAATGCCTGTCTACATGCACAATGTGCATTGCAAAATCAACACTGCAGCTTCTGTGTGCCGTGTCCACCTCCTGCAACACACTGCTCAGTGCACAGCACAGTGAACAGCTATTGTGTGTGATGCACACCATGAGCATCACATCTAAGCGACAAACTACATCAAAAAGCAAATTAGGCATGTACAGGATCCACAATTGGTCATAGAACATGTGCTGCAGGGACACAGTGGGAACCAGAAGGCAAACAGAGTGTACACGTGGACATGGAAGGGTGTTTGTACATGTAGTGGATAATAGTGCGAGTGTGTGGGTCAGTAGGGACATGCACTCAATATATGCATGTGCAATTAAGTGACCATCAGTGTCCTCTACACATCACATGTGAACATTCACCATGTGTACACCCCAGCATGTCAAACCACAACTATCCCCTCACACCTGAAAGGTAAACACAACACATGAACAGGCATTGATCAGCAGAATACATCATGTACAAAGGATACCACAATTACAATGTCAGGGTGCCCATCACACTGCAGGGCAAGGCAACTATCAACAACAGAACACCCCCCTCCCCTCACAAATCACCACGACCCACTGAACAACTGCACCTGGGTTATTCAGCCTCATCCTTTAATTTCATCTGGCTACAGGATCACCCTTCCCCTTTGTCACCATCTCCCACCTTGGGTGTAAAAAGTTGCCAGCACCCTCAGAGTCCACTTTGATTTGCAAAACCACCAAATCCAAGAGAACTCAAAGCAGGCCAGCACAGAAGCCAAGCAAATAGCCTGCAGGCAGGAAAACAAACCAGAACAGCCTCCAGTAGATGACTTGAAGTAGCAGTACGCCACAAAGGCCACATGATTAATGCTTTAGATTTATCGGTGTGTGTGTCTTCAGGCATTTCATGAATGGACCATGTCAGAGACGTACATCAGAAATCACACCATCAGTCCGTCTTTCACAGCCAAAGTGTGGAACACACTATCTACGGCATGAATTGCAACAAGCACATGTACAGTAAAGAAACATACTACACAATGCACAGCAATGAATGTACACATGAATCATGAAACACCACATCTAGCAAAAGAAGAACAGTGGTCAATTACACCCCAATCATCCCCACTAGGGGTGTCAACACAAGTTCCACAGCAGCAGACATGCCACATATATGACAGTCCAAAGCCCTTGTGTAATAGGCTGTTACATCAAACCATCCTTGCGAGCCCATGGATAAGGGAAGCAGGCGTGGCATATGTGAGTCAAGGACCCCAAGCAGCAAACACATACACAAGACAAGCTTGACGGGCCCAGCTGGAACAGACAGTGGATGCTTTCAAAAGCCACAAAGCACCACACCGTCACATGAAAACACAATAGACAAGCAATTTTAAACTATATTAACTAATTACACTAACTATGAAAAACCTACATTACCTATTTAAACTAACTATCAAACATAAACTTAACTAACTAGACTAAAAGAAAAATCAAAAATGGCCACATACAACCCGGGGGGGAAGGCACCCAGGAGGTGGGAGGTACAGGGTGCTGCTCAACACCCACCTGCGATGATGCTGAGGAAAAAAAAACTCCATGGGCTCAACGCCTGCACAGCCCGACCTATGTGGGAGAGGTTTTACCCAAATTGTTTGTTTACAATTGTTGAAATTAACAATTGACCAAATTTAAAGGGTCACAATTGACCTTTTCACAATTGACCATATATATATATAGATATATATATATGGGTTTTGTGGGGGGTTTCCCCCACATATATGTTACAATTGACCTTCACAATTCGGTCAATTGTGAAAAGTTCGATTGTAATTCGAACAGTTGTAAAACGAACAAATCGTATACAACCGTGGGAGATAGATTGTCGTTCGAGTCTGGCTCTTCCTGGAAAGGAGGAAGTGGCACAGGAGCATGACCACGCCTAGCCGCAGCTTGCCCCTCGTCGGCAGCAAGTCTGCCGGACGGGTGAGCCTGGTTCTGTGTGGCGATGACACGTAGGTCTGCATGCAGAACCTCCTGTGATACACGTGCGTCCTCTTGCAAGGTAGCACGTGTAACACAGAGTTCCTCCTGCAAGGCCTGGCTGGACAACCGCTGCACCTCCCGGCAAGCATGTAGCACAGCCGAGATGGTACGCTCAAGCTGTGCAAACCTCTCCTCTGCCTGCTCCCTCTGGGACATCAGAAGGACACCCAGAGTGGATCTGAGGGAAGCGTACTCCTCCCTCAGGGCCTCCATGTGTGCCTCTGCGTGAGCAGCAATTGCTTCACGCAGAGACAACGTTTCTCCCTGGTGTGCCCTGTCTGAGGCCGCCATGCCCAGCCTGAGTGTGTGGACCGTGGACCGTGCCGCCTGCTGCTGGAGAAGCACCTGCCTAGCAGGGGGGCGCACAGATCGGGCCACATGCTCCATGCTCTCAGCAATGTTTTCCATTGCTGCCCCCTGGCGTTCAGAATTGGCAGTCATGTCTTGCTCCCACTCAGTATACAGCGGCTGCGCGCGGCGACCGCATTGCTGGGCTTGACCCCTGCGGGACCCAAGGACTGGGTGTCCTCGTTGTGTTGGCACCGCCCACTGCTGCATGACTACATGCCCCCGTTGACGTGATGTCCCAGGCACATCAGTGACTGGTGTGGAGGGTGACCCTGCGTCCCGATCCACCACGGGCAGAGGTTCCAAGACTGTCTGACCCCTCAGTGCAGGTGTCATGGACAGAGGAGTATCCACATCAGAATCACTCACCCCTGACATATGGACCTGATGCTCATCCAACTCGACACAGTCGTCAGATTGTTCATCAGGGCTGGACTCATAGGCAGCCAGAGACAAGATGGACTGTAGCACTTGGGGGGTTTTGTGGCCTACCACCCCACGACCCCCACTTGTGCTGGGTTGATGTAGTGATAACAACCCTGTGCCTGGCATGACAACACCATCCTCCGGCTCCATTGCATCATCACCTGAAAAATAGAGAGGAAAAAGGTCACTACACATGTTAGAAGCACACTACACATACACACACACCGACACCAAACACATCAGGCAGACATGTGACACACAAAATAGAACCTGGCATGCATGCTGGGTAAACTTGAAATTGCTTCTATGATTAGACCTGTAGAAAGGTGGCAGTTTGCACTGAAGTGGGTCTATGCAGTGCAGCAAATATGCATGTTACTCACTATCTACATGTACAAGGACTTCATGGTGTGTGTCAGAAAATGTGAAGGCAGTGCGAGGTCAACTTCAGGCTTCACGTGCAATGTGCATTCATTGGGTAGCATGTCTACAAGCAAACCACCCCTCCCCCCAAGTGCAAAAGCAGGGATGCCTAGCATGGTATCAAAAAACCTGTGTATTGACAGACAGTGTTGACTAGCATCAACAGCATCATGTGAGTTAAGTGACAACACAGCAAATGATGATGGGACAGTAAGCAGGACACATGATGAAACCTCTGGAGTACACACACGTGTGAAGAAGACACTACACCAGTTGGACAGAGTCATTGGCCATCAAACAGGCTGAGGCCTGTGACCCACACAGATTGTCAGACCTTAAACATGTGTGCAACGCAGTACTGAGCCACAGTTGACATGGGAAGGCAGATGAAATGCCATGCAATGTAGGTCATCCAAGACTGGTATTACAGTGATAATCCAGTCATGGACACATAGGGGCATGCGTGGAATGCACATGGAGCATGAATGGGCACTCATGTCCCAGTGGGGCATCTGACCTCTGCACAGTCCAAGTGAGACACCCTGCATCAAGTACTAAGGATGTACCACACAGCATATGTCTGGAAGATTGGCCTCTGGATGTTAGCATGTACACAGGAGGCATGAACAGGGAAGTACCCAACGGCAATATTGGAGCAGACCAGTGCTAAGGTGGCAGTGGGTGCAGAGTGGGGGGTTGAGGGGCAAGGGAGCATGCCTACATTGAGTACCCGCTTGCAGGCAGAGGACACATGCACGTCAGTCATGCTATGCATAGTCCCTGGGCTGACAGGATGGACACCCCACGCTACATGCAGAAGTGCCAGTGAGCTGGAACATGGACCAGAGGGGCATACTGGTAACCAGCATGTGAGTAGGGTGCAATAGTGGTCCCCGTCTGCTCCACATGTCCACCATCCAGCAGAGTAGACATGCATTAGGGAAACATTGCATTACTTGCACATCAGAACCATGTACACGTGACATGTAGTGGTAGTCATGCACAACACATCACACAAGTAAAACACACACGTCCTCAACAAACACGCATCAACACTCACTGGACTGAGCATCAAAGTCCGGCATCTCTCCCACTCCTACGACCGATTCAGATGGTATGAACTCCGCAACGAGTGACTCATGGGGAGTGCGGTCTTCCTCCTCTGGTGCAGGCCCACTGCCAGTCACCAGAGTCAAGTTGTAATATGAGGCACGCTTAGCCTTAGCGCTGCTTTTGAGGTCATTCCAACGCTTTTTGCACTCCTGTGCCATGCGCACCTCATGGCCGAATGCACTCACATGTTCCGCAACTTGCTTCCAGTGGGTATCACGGTGGGCAGCCGTAGTCTGACAATTAGCACCCACTAGCATGTCACAGCTGTGGTCCCGCACGTAGTCCTTGAGGAAGTCCAGTTCCTGTTTGCAGAAAGGCTTCTTCCTCGACATGCCGGAGGTCGTGGCTGTGTGTGGTGTCCCAGCCTGTGCTGCAGGTGCAACCTTCCTCCTCTTGGATTGTGGCGCAGACCCTGGCTGGCTAATGCCGCCCAGATCAGTATGGCCAGTGGGTTCGGTGGATTGAGCCAAGGGAGTGGCAGGTGGAGGGACGACCAAAGGCCTGACTTGTGTCAGTGGCAGCTGGGTGCCCTCTAATGGACCCTGTGCAGCAACATCTGCTGTGGCAGGGTCATTGACCGCAACTGTCCTGGTTGGCAGACTCACAACCGGGGTGTTGTTGGGTGCATCTGCCCCTGCACTTGCCAACACCCGGCTGTTCGGGGCATCAGATGACATAACTGCCCCAGGGACACCTGTCTTGGTCAGGGCAGCCCTGTGTGCCCCTACGGTTTCCCTCCTGGCCTGTTGGAAATCTTCCAAGGGCTCTTCAAGTGCCAACGCAGCCTGCGCTGGCAGACCCTGAGCCTTGGTGGTGGTGTCCACAGCCCGTGGCAGTTGGGCCCGTGGCAGTTGATGAAACGGACTGCAGGGTCACAAGGGCGCCAGTGCCAGATGCATAAGCTGCATCTCCCGGAACCACAGGGGGTGGTGGCATGACTGCACCAACACATGGCACAACATCATGCTCAAGTGGCGCACCCCTGCCTCTTCCCCCTCTGCGGCCACCCTGGACACCCTGGAGTCCCCCTACTCCCTGGTCAACCCAGCCATGTCCCCGACCATGCCCGCCACAAGGAGGACTCCCAGCTGAGGTGCCCCTCACCTTTGGTGGCCTCCCAACCAGGGCACAGATGTAGTTGTGCCGGCACAGATGGAGTAGTGCCAATGGGACGTGTACACCACAATTGACCTGGGCAATTGGAGTGAAGGGGGTGGGATGTAAGATGTTAACAGCCCCCCTGCGCCTGCAAGGCTGTATGTGACCCCAGTGATGTAGTGACGGGTCACGCAATGCTCAGGCACCCCAAAACTGCAGTAAAACCATGCACGCAACCCTGCAGCCTACGTGCGTGGAATCAACCTCCCGCAGTATGCAGTGGCACCCAGTAACACGCCAAAACGCGTACGCGTGGGACACGCAGGCTACTATGACCTCGAAAACAGCTGCGATACACAGGGGCACCCGCAGTGGGAAAAATAGTGTGCGCGACTCACCGTCTGACTAGCGCGATGCAGAAAAACATGCGTAGCCAATACCCCCGCCAAAAGAAGAGATATGTCCTTGATAGCTGTGAAGTTGTGATGGCGCGTGAAACAACACGAAGCAGGAACACACGTCGCTCTCATGAAAGGCACGTACAGCAAACTGCTGGCCCCGCACACCTTTAACCCGTGCTGAGGGAAATGCCTGCGCGCGTCACGTCACTTACGCGCGTATGCCCTTTCCTCGGATTACACACATTCACACGCGAACGTGCAGTTTTTTCACGCGCGCTGAACCGCTATGCCCACGTCAGTAGGGAAACGCCCACGCGCGTAACATCACAGAAGCGCTTACGCACTAAGGGCCTTTGGTCCAATCAAATCGCGTACATGTGCTGATGCGCTTACGCGCTAAGGGCCTTTCCTCCAATTACACACAGACGTGCAATTATTTCACGTGCCAAATCACTCCATATCAAGCTGGCCACGCAACAATAGATGGAAGACCACGCTCCTGCCCAGAAGGCCGAATTACTGCCCCCCAGAGCCCCGAGCATGCTCCCACCTGCCATCTGGTGCTGCCTGCCTGCCTGCTGCCCACGTGCCCTGCAATTTGGTGCCTGCACGTCAGCCAGGGTTCCAGTTGCTGGGTCCACCCCTGCTGGAACAGAAGACTCCCAACTGGGATACCATCGCTCCACAGCCCAGCCCCAGGACCCAGTTGCCCACCCACGCCTGCCTCGGGGGTCGCCATGTCGGGGCAAACACCATCTGAGACCACTGGCGACCCCAGCCAGAGAGGCAGAGGGCCACCAGCTTCAGTGTGAAGGAAGTTGGTGTCCTGGTGGAGCATGTCCTGGGGCAGTATGAAGGTTGCGCACCAACAATGAAGGACAGAAGAGGATCTGAATGGACATCATGACTGCCATCAACGAGGAGGGGGTGGCAGTCTGCGAGATCAAACATGACCGGAAGCGCTGGGAGGACTTCAGGTCCAGGACCCTCAACAAGGCCAGGCACCTCTTGAAGGCAGCGGATGCCAAGGGGTGCCGGGTCCACCTGATCGACAACCAAATGAGGGTCCTGGAACGCATACACCCAGCGTTTGATGCCCTCTTCGGAACATCACACGCCAACAAGGAAGGATGGGAGAGGATCTGTGACGATGTAGTGGTTGCCATCAACACGGAGGGGGTGGCAACCCACGACATCAAGCACGTGAAGAAGCACTGGGAGGACTTGAGGTCCAGGACCCTATACAAGACCCGGCGCCTCACGGAGGGGGGCGGGTCAGCATGAGTGACATCCAGATGAGGGTCCTGGAACACATAGGCCCAGCGCTCCATGCCTAGATCCTGCAGAGGAAGACCGGTCTGGAGTTGAGCGGTAAGTGGGCAAGCATTGGTGTGTGAGACAGGCTATGTTGCAGTGTGCTGGTAGTCTGATACTTGCCTGTATGTGTGACATAGGCCATGTATGGATGTGTGTGTGCAGGGACATCATGGTCATGCATGTGAGACCAGTAATGTGTGAACCACATGGTTGGTGCATGAGTTACAATGCAATATGGGTAGCTGTATGGCAAATGCACACATGAAAGCATGCCAGTGTCTGTTCTTGCAAATGGTGGGGGTGTGAGGGATGGGTGCTGCTGTCATGTACATGTATGGTGCACATGTGTGTGTGTCTGAGAAGTGTGTGTGTGATTTAAGTACGCCATGGATTCATGACACATGTCTGTGATGATGTGTACATTCACTCATGCAGTGCGGTCACCGTTGTATGCACTGTGTCTATCCACTGTGTCTGTGGTGTGAAAGGCATGATGCATGACCCTCCCGTGATGTGTGTGCATGGGATCAGTGTGAGCCATGATGCATGTGAGTTTGAAGGTAAGATTTTGGTTAATAGAGGCCCTTGTGCTGATGTTGATTGCAGGCGCCGTGCCTGTTCATGCATGTTTGTTGCGTGCATTCACCCATGGGTTGTGGAGGGACAGGATGGAAGTGACGTTAGACACTGCAACTCATGTGTTATTGCTTCCTGTCTAGGGGAATGTTGTACTGTACCCTGATGCTTGTGTTCTATGTCTCCCTCTACGCAGCGTCAAGTGAAGAAGAGGGCGGAGACGGCGCTGTGGAGCCAAGTGGCGGGGATGCCTCCACTGGGCGGAGATGCAAGGCCCAGCCACCCTCCCAGGACTTGCCATCATCCGGGAGCAAGGGGGCTGGTGCCGCGTCTGCCACTACGGCTGTGGCGGAAGGGCCGGGTGAGCCCCTACAGGGGCTTGCAATGGCGGAAGACGGTATGGTTGGTGGTCTCCACAGAGGAGGAGGAGCCCACTATTGAGCCGCAATGGGGCCTGGTGGAGGTAGTACCACTGGTGCAAGTGATGCAGTCTAGGGCCAGGGTCAGGAGGCAGCACAGGTCACAGCGGAGGGGCCTGTGCATGTCCCTGTCCTTGACCCTGTGACTGCACCACCATGCACCGGCAGGGATGCCCCGTCCCAGGCCCGTCCGCAGGTAGGGGAGAGTGCCATGTCATCTGCCCCTCCACTACCTGCGGACAAGGGGACCCATTGTGAAAAGAGGAAAAATAATGTGAGGCCGGGAAACCCAAAGGGAACACACCAAACACCTGTTACAAAGGAACATACAAAGTACTTTATTTTAAGGTCAAGCAATGACAAAGTCAATGACAGGTCAGATAGCTTTCAGCCCTCAGTACAACACAACGAACTTCAAGGGGGTTCGATGTATTCAGTGAGAGACTGTACATTGGGACATTCAGCTTTTATACATTTCTCCAACCTGTTGTCCAACCCCTTCGCGGGTTAACCATTCCATGAATGTATTACTGGTCTAGGGTCTCTGCCAGGTCAATTCTAATGTATTCATTACTATGTGCATAGATCAGTTCCGTTGATACAGGTAATCCATTTACATGCAGGTCAACAGAAGGACAAGGTCTCAGTTCATGACCCTAACAAGTGGCTTGCAGGCAAGTTATACATTAGCTGTACGGAGGTCATGTCGACTAGATTCTGTTTGGAATGGCAACGTCCACCATTTTGATGTACAGGGTGACTTTTACCTAGCAAGAGAACCTAAAATGGCGGTTTGATTCAAGATGGCGGCTCACATCAATTTCTAAGGTGAAGACCTTGCCGTAGAGAGTTTTTCGCGTACAGTTTTATGCGACTTGGCGTAGGCCAATATACATATAATCGTTTACAATAGGAGGCATAATTTAATATCCAGTTTGACAAACCCTCCTTTTGGCCTATGCCAAGTGCTAAGACTACTTCTGATCTCCTTGCAAGTAACTCCATACGTCATTGTCCATACACCCTGAATAGCTGTCACAAATATCTATGGCCATCAGGTCGTTCACTAAGATCTTTTTTAACACATACTCCTTGGAAGTTTTATCCAGGGCATATACTTTGTGTCGTATCGTACCTATCGCCTGAGCACAACATCCCCCTAGCATCGAACATATACTAGGCAGACATTGGATACAACAACAAAGGAATAGTAGAACTCCCAAAATGATCAACAAAACTGAAAGTACCTTCCAACTCCAAGATCGCAAGAAATCCCAAAACCAAGCACTAAGATTCCAGTTCCCCTCGGGAACATGCACTTCTGAGCTAAGGACTGCAGATTCTGAATTGCTTTGAAAATGGTTGGGGAGGAGTCTGGTACAAAAACACAGCAAGCAGACCTCACTAATTTATACACTCCACCACGTTCAGCCAGAATGACATCTAATGCCATCCGGTTCTGGAGTGCTACTAATCTGATTGCTTTCTGCTCTAATGTCATGTTATAGAGTATATCTGTGGTCCGGTTGATGGTTCTCTCCAGTACTCTCGCTAGTCTCCTGATGTCTTCGGAATTTGCTATCTGCCCCCAAAATGGCCCAACTGATTTCGCTATATCTCCCATCACTTGTGCGGGGGTATCACCATTCTCGTCCCGTCGAGGATGAGCCTTTGAAACTTCCAAAGTGCTTGTTATGAATACCCCAGGTAACAGGATCCCTAAATAAAAGGTTTCCTGCCAATCCCTGGGCAACCATGGAAAGGCTACATTACCGCAAACGAAATAGACAGATTCGCCCACATACAAAGGTCTGTTTTCTCCAGTCAAATTTGCAACGTTGGCACAGCCCTTAAAATCTCCCATTGACCGGGTACCATTCCTCTGTATGCAGAAAGAAACTGAATCGGGGCTATGGTTAACAGAGTAAGAAGGAGGCATTGCATCTTTATTACCTATCAGAGCCATTTTAAAGGAAACTAAAGATTGGAAAGGACGGGGTAGTCTATCAGAAGGCCTAATTGAAGCAACGTTAAGTTTGCTCCTATTTGCGAAAAGCGACCATCAGAACACGTTTCTCAAAATCATTCAAATTAGTTCCATCAAAATTCCCCGAGATGCTATCATTCCATCGGCCAAAGAACAGTGCTCTAAGAGAAGCATAGCAAGCAGTTGTCAACGGTAAAGGATGAATGTACCAACCTAGCCCCTTATCCCTGTGTTGCGGTAAATGTGAAAAGACCCAACAATTGGTTTTGTTAAAAATGGCATGTGTCTAATTCATAATCAGCATCATAGTATTATTGTGATACGTCTGTCTATGCTGAGAGTCCCTAGGTGACAGAGTATGCACATGTACAAAAGGAGTAAAAACAGTAGGTAGAATTTCAGTTGGCAAACGAGGCTCTAGAGGATAAATCTCCTCAACGTACCAGAATCCTAAAGCAATTACTATAAAAACCCCAATTATTATCATCAAAACACAGCAATCCGTTTTCGGGGCCCAGGCACATTGTTCATTGTCCAAGTTGGTCACCCCCTTAATTACAAGTCCAATATGGGCAGTAGCGGTGGCAGGCATCGTAGTCTTCGGATGGAAACCCCAATGTTCGTTGCTGGCGACCCCCCGGTCGCGCGGCTTCTTAGTCCTTCCCCAACCCCAGCCATCAGAACCCCCTTTCTCAAATTTGGGCAAAAGCAAGCCCTTGATGATCCTTTCCTTCTTTTGAATGCACAGTCGAACCGTGCTGTAGGTCTATTTTCTCCGTCGAAGATTATATCTGGTGGTTCCCGGTACTGTTTGATCTGGAAATAAGGTAACGTCACTCCCTGAGGGAAGCAACGTATCAGAGGCAACGGAAGTTGCAGAATTCGAAGCAATGGTTTCCGGAAATGACTTTTCCAAAGAGTGTGGAGACAAAATGGACGGTTCCCCAAGCCCCACAGGCTGAGAGAGATTCTCCGACTCACTCACAGTGCTATTTGCCGCTTCAGGATCATCGATTGCAGCGTTGGTGAGGGGTTCTGTTTCTTCTGTAACGTGCGGCGTCGGGTGAGGAAGTTTCTTGACATGCGTTGCATGTATCCAGTTCTTCTTTCCAGCCACCTGCACTGCCGTTTGGGTGACCAACAAGACCTGGAATGGTCCCTGCCAGCGAGGCACGAGGCAAGAAGACCGCTAGTATGCTCTCACCAGGACCCAGTTTCCAGGCCGGATATTGTGTCCTGGGCCCTCATAACGTTCAGGTAAAGCTGATCGTACCTGATGATAAATGAAATATAGATTTTTAGTCAACTGGTTACAGTAGTCTGGAAGCAATACATTCTCAACATTTCTCAGTGCTTTAGGTTTCGGAAGACCCCAAATATTGGCAGGTCTCCCCATAACTTCCTCAAATGGAGAGAGCCCAGTCTTAGTTTGAGGGGTAGTGCGCATGGCTAATAACACGATCGGTAAAGCGTCCGGTCATTTTAGTTTGGCACCGGCACACGTCTTAGCGAGTTTGTTCTTTAGGATACCGTTATGTCTCTCTACCAACCCGGCACTTTGAGGATGTCTAGCCGAATGAAATCGCTTATCAATATGTCGTGCCGTACATAGCTGTAAAATTACAGCAGCAACAAAATGTGGACCATTGTCGGACCAGTTGACTCTTGGCAACCCAAACCGCGGGAAGTACTCCTTTATCATAATTTTTGCAGTGGTCATGGCTGTAGCATCTTTGACAGGGAAAGCCTCAACCCATTTAGTGAAGGCACAAATGACCACTAGGACATATTTTAAACTATCACACCGCTCCATCTCAATAAAATCAAAATGAATCACTTCAAATGGGACAGAAGGAGGCCCAAAGCTACCCCTTGGAGTTACCGTCCCCTTCCCCACATTGTGCTGTAGGCAAATCATGCAATTTTGGACATAAAGCTGAGCAATTTTCGAAATCTTATCATATACCCAGACTTTCTCTAACATTTTCGTAATCTGTTGAGCACACACATGTGTGGGACCGTGTGCCATGGTGACCATAATGACTATGTAGGCATTAGGAAGTAACCATTTCCCTTCAACTGTGTCCACTCAACACCCGTCATTATCTAATTTCCCCAAGCCTTCAGCCCATTTCTTGGATTCTTCCATTGTGGCATCAGCTTGGATATCCCGCACAAACCCAATATCCTCGTCCATTACATAGACATCCCTAGTTTCTCTTAGAGCATACATTTCTGTGCAAAGATCTGTGGCAGTTTGTCTGGCTATCTGATCAGCAAAGGCATTCCCTTTTCCTACATCGTCTGTGATCTTGTGATGTGCTGCGCAATTCATGATCGCTAACTGACTAGGGAGCGCGAGCGTCGAGAGCAATCGTACTATCAGGGGGCCATGCTGAATCTTGGTCCCATGTGAAGTTAGAAACCCTCTTTCTGACCAAAGTCTCCCAAAGTTGTGAGCCACCCCAAAAGCATACTGACTGTCAGTATATATATTCACTGTTAGCCCTTCGGAAAGCTCACAAGCTCGGGTTAATACTATAATCTCTGCGGCCTGCGCAGAGTTATGTGTAATTCGCTTGGTCTCTACAACCGTGATCAATTTAGTGACTGCATAAGCAGCTGTGGATGTACCATCCGGAAGTTTGAAACAGGAGCCATCCCAAAATAGCTCCCCTTGCGCATTATCCAAAGGAGTGTCCGTAAGATCAATTCTGCCCTTCGTTTCTTGTTCAGTAGCATACAGGCAGTCATGTGACTCATCATCACCGCAAACAGTATTTTACGGGAAAGGTAGGAGTTCAGCCGGATTAAGAACACAACACCTCCTAATTTGTATATGGGGAGCAAACAAATTTAATTAATATCTCGTCAATCGTGCGGAAGAGAGGTGTTTGTTTGGGTTTTGTTCAATAGAACATCTACACAGTGAGGCACCATCAGGGTTAAATCATGGCCTAGGACCATTCCCTCACTCTTTTTTACAGACGCGGCAGCATCAGCCACAGCTCTCAAACATCTTGGCAAAGCGCACGCGACAGGATCAAGGGTGGAAGAGTAGTAACCGCACAACCTATTCTTCCCTCCATGTTCCTGCGTTAATACAGCCAAAGCACATCCATCACATTCATGCACAAACAACACAAAGGCCTTGTTGTAATTTGGTGTACCCAACACCGGTGCAGAGCATAATGCAGTCTCGAGAAGCTCAAATGATTGTTGATGTTCCGATTTCCATGGCAATGGCGAAGAAATGCCCCTCTTTGTCATTGCCAACATCA
This sequence comes from Ambystoma mexicanum, assembly GCF_040938575.1. Lineage (NCBI taxonomy): Eukaryota > Metazoa > Chordata > Amphibia > Caudata > Ambystomatidae > Ambystoma > Ambystoma mexicanum. The sequence goes on from NC_090941.1 coordinate 84,258,162, forward strand.
GTTTTATCACTAGTGAAAAGTTTGGGATCCATAATCTGCAGTAAGAAGCCATACCTATTAAGGCTCTGACTTCCTTCTGTGTATTTGGGACAGACATGCCAGAAATGTGTTTTATTCTTTCAGGTGGCAATCTTCTTCCCTCATTTGACAGGAGGTATCCTAAATAGGCGACCTCCTGGCAACAATATTGAAACTTTTTAAGCGAAGCTTTGTGACCATGCTTAGCTAGATGGATGAGCAGCAATACATTGCCCTCTTTACAAGAGCTCTCAGAATCTGCTGCTAAAAGCAAGTCATCAACGTATTGAAGCAGCGTACAAGTAGGGGGTCATTCAAGAGTGTCAAGCTGTTCTTTCAAGGCCTTACCGTAAAATCTAGGACTCTCGGTGTAACCTTGAGGTGCACGAGTAAATGTGAACGAGCGTCCCCCTAAGGTGAACGCAAACAAATATCTACTGTCCTTGTGAATAGGAATACTGAAGAAAGCATTCTTCAGGTCCACAACAATAAAGTAAGTAGCCGTAGCTGGAATCATAGTTAATATCGTCGTCACATCAGGCACAATTGGAAATTGTGGAGCGACAACTCTATTAATGGCTCGCAAATCAATTATAAAATGAAACGGAATAGCATTATCGCCTTTTTTGTACACGGGTAGGATCGGACTATTGCACAAACTTCCTGTAATCTCCTCAATCAACCCATGATGCACAAAATCGGAAACAATGCTCTTCAAAGCTCGCTCACCTTCAACCGAGATCTTATACTGCGGAATACGTGGCGGCTTAATACCATGTTTCAAGACTATTCTAACAGGCTCAATCTGTAGAACAACAATATCATTGTCGTCAGCCGCCCACAAACACTCCGGGACATTACTGAATTCTGGTGGCAAAGGTCTAGTCAAAAATTGTGAAACAGAAAACTGCTGTGGTGAAATCGTCAAACGAACTCCATCAGATGAACAATGAATTACCACATTTAATTCCGCCAACAGATTCAACCCCAACAAATTCTCTCCACAATCTGAAGTCAAAAGAAATGGACAATGGTCCTTAAAGGGACCCAAAGAAATAGGTACCGGCGAAGAAACCGGACAAATGACTGGTGTGCCAGAAAACCCTACGGAGACATTGGTTTGCCCTGACAGTGGAATGTTTGGGACCCGAGAATGATCAATGGAGCACTTCTGTGCTCCAGTGTCTATCAAGAACTGATGTTTCCTATTTCCCACTACCATTTCAACGTAGGGACCTTTCTGACTAACGGGAATAGGTGTAGAATATCATCAGAAGGAAGCTCCTCAGAGAGGTAAGCAGCAGAAGGGTGATGGAATATGTTTCTAGTATCCACACTCGAAGTCTGATTATCCTGTGAAAAAGGTTGCTGAGGATCCTATGAAAACTGACCTCTACCAGGGCCCCCCACCCCGGGGCGACCTCTGGGTCATCTACCCATACTCCCAAATGTGTTATTCGATCTCTGTCGAAGGACGGGGCATTGTGCACGCCGATGACCCTCCTGGCGACAATAGGCACACTGGTTAATATTCACAGGACCCAAGGGCACATTCCCTTGTGGAGCATACTGACCTCTAATCTGCGAACTACCCCCTCTGGGGCCTCTAACAATTTGTTGTAACAATACTTTAGTCTTTAAGTCTCCTTTTCTCTTTTCTACTCTATCTTTTTCATTTTTGACACGGTCCTCGTAGTACTGACCCATGTGCACTACTTCTGATTGGGATTTTGCCTGCCAAGCACTTTCAGAGGACATAAGCTGTGACTGGATGTCAGGCAGCAGTCCACACACACATTTGTCCACAAATAACCTTTTCCCAGATTCTGTGCCTAAATCCTGTCCACTGAAGTCCGAGATAACTTGTTCGAACCGATTAAAGAACTCGGTGGCACCCTCAGCTTTTCCTTGCACACAGGCCGTAAACTTGTCCCAAATAATTCCTTTTTCAGGAATTATAGTTTTTAATTTCGCAATGATTCTGTCAGGCAAAGTGAGTATCACCTGAGGCGGTCTCTCACCAGCTGGCCTTTCCCCGTCAAGCCTAGTTATATTAGCCCACGTATCTCCCAACCCAGGTGCATCGTCTGTTGTTCTAACCTGCTTCCACAAATCTATGGGCAGGAGTACAGGGACTAACAAGTCAATATCGCCTAGGGTGAACACTGAGGACTGCAAGACGGACTCTATATCTTTATAGAATCCTGTCAGATTTTTCCTAATGTCGGGAATATATTGCCTAATAGTGTTTACTTCCTGTCGTGAAAACGGGACATGAACAAACTGTGATACATAATGTGCAGGAATGTCCACAGCAGCTATACCTGCTGCAGCATTAGAGGCAATCTCAACTTTTGGGACAAATGTTGGAGGTACCTCTCTCATAGGCAACTGAGATATGGGCAACTCCGAACGCTTACTAAGCAACAGAGCTAAGTCGAGTGCTAAAGCAGTCGAAGAAGTGTCAAGTGAAAAAGCTCTCTTATAAATACCGAGTAACTCTGTGGGACAACTAACCTTCTTCCTCACACATTTATCCTGCAGGTACTCTACCATTACCTGAATCACCTTCCTCTGCATTTCTAGCGTATATGGACTATATGTGTCACATACCTCAACCGTGTGGCAGCGGTTGGACCAGCGGATAGATTTGGAGCGGCGGCGGGCGGAAGAGGTGCGGCTCACCATGGTCAGGGCGGAGTTCTCCATGCGTCGGGCGTTGAGGCAGGCAGAGTGCCTCGAGGCAACTCACAGGGAGTTGGAACAGGCCATGAGTGCCTCCCTGCGAGACCTCGGGGCCAGGGCAGAGGCCCGACTCTGGGAGATCGACATGGAGTTCGATGATGCCCTGGCCCGGGACAGCACAGAGTGAGCCGCAGGACTTGCCCTCTGCCATTGTATATAGTTAGATAGTGTTAGGTTTCCTTTCTGTTTTTGTTTATTTTGGGGCGCTTGGACAATGCACCACGTTTTTGTATATAGTTCTTTATTAGGTAGTCTTTTTTGTAGGTTTCATTTCATTTGTTGGGCTCATGGACCCTGGATTGGTGATTTGTATATAGTTGAACAGTGGATTTGTCTTTTTTTTTCATTTCACCATGGAGCAATGGATTTCACTTATTTTTTTCCCTTGGATTTGCTTTGTTGGACTGAGACTTTGGACACATTTTCATTTGGATTTCTTTGGATTCTGATTTCATATTTTTGATTATTTTCCGGACATGCTGCGTTTTATTTCTTCTTCACATTATTGTGTGTTTTCTTTTCATTACATTAATTTTGGGTTGAATACATTTTTGTTTCATACTTCGATGTGTGGTATTCTCTCATTGATTTCATGCATGTCATGATGTGGGTTTCACATTCACTTGCACCCATTGTGTGTGTGTGACGGACATGTGTTAATTTACATACTTGCCATTCGGGTTTAATCATGTAATGGGCATTTCTATGTGGGTGGATGCAATACTTGGTTGGGTCTTTGGGCTGGGGTGGTGTGGGGTGTGATGTGGCTGGCCATAAGGCCCATGATTGAGGATCGTCATGATGTGGGGGCAGGAGGACATGAGTGGGGGCATGCTGGCAGGTGCCACTGAATGCTGGGGGGTGGGGGTGCTGGGGGACATGTGTGGGACATGAGTGGGGGCCTGCTGGCAGGTGCCCCTGAATGCTGGGGGGTGGGGGTGCTGGGGGACATGTGTGGGGGCCTGCTGCAGTTGCCACTAAATGCTGGGGGGTGGGGGTGCTGGGGGACATGTGTGGGGGCCTGCTGGCAGGTGCCCCTGACTGCTGGGGGGTGGGGGTGCTGGGGGACATGTGTGGGGGCCTGCTGGCAGGTGCCCCTGAATGCTGGGGGGTGCTGGGGGACATGTGTGGGGGCCTGCTGGCAGGTGCCCCTGAATGCTGGGGGGTGGGGGTGCTGGGGGACATGTGTGGGGGCCTGCTGGCAGGTGCACCTGACTGCTGGAGGGTGGGGGTGCTGGGGGACATATGTGGGGGCCTGCTGGCAGATGCCCCTGACTGCTGGGGGGTGGGGGTGCTGGGGGACATGTGTGGGGGCCTGCTGGAAGATGCCCCTGAATGCTGGGGGGTGCTGGGGGACATGTGTGGGGGCCTGCTGGAAGATGCCCCTGACTGCTTGGGGTGGGGGTGCTGGGGGACATGAGTGGGGGCCTGCTGGCAGGTGCCCCTGACTGCTGGGGGGTGGGGGTGCTGGGGGATATGTGTGATGTGTGGGGGCCTGCTGGCAGGTGCCCCTGAATGCTGGGGGGTGCTAGGGGACATGTGTGGGGGCCTGCTGGAAGATGCCCCTGACTGCTTGGGGTGGGGGTGCTGGGGGACATGAGTGGGGGCCTGCTGGCAGGTGCCCCTGACTGCTGGGGGGTGGGGGTACTGGGGGACATGTGTGGGGGCCTGCTGGCAGGTGCCCCTGAATGCTGGGGGGTGGAGGTGCTGGGGGAAATGTGTGGGGGCCTGCTGGCAGGTGCCCCTGACTGCTGGGGGGTGGGGGTGCTGGCGGACATGTGTGGGGTCCTGCTGGCAGGTGCCCCTGACTGCTGGGGTGTGGGGGTGCTGGGGAACATGTGTGGGGGCCTGCTGGCAGGTGCCCCTGACTGCTGGGGGCTGGGGGTTCTGGGGGACATGTGTGGGGGCCTGCTGAGGTGCCCCTGAATGCTGGGAGGTGGGGGTGCTGGGGGACATGTGTGGGGGCCTGCTGGCAGGTGCCCCTGACTGCTGGGGGGTGGGGGTGCTGGGGGACATGAGTGGGGGCCTGCTGGCAGGTGCCCCGACTGCTGGGGGGTGGGGGTGCTGGGGGACATGTGTGGGGGCTTGCTGGCAGGTGCCCCTGACTTCTGGGGGGTGGGGGTGCTGGGGGACATGTGTGGGGGCCTGCTGGCAGGTGCCCCTGACTGCTGGGGGGTGGGGGCGCTGGGGGACATGTGTGGGGGCCTGCTGGCAGGTACCCCTGAATGCTGGGGGGTGGGGGTGCTGGGGGACTGAGTTGGTGATCACTAGTGCAAGTTGACATGTGGAATGGCTGGGGGGCATGCCCATGGTGGATGGACTGCCTGCGGCACATGACCAGGGGTGCAGGGTAGTCCCCTGTGGTGTGGGCTGTCTGCAGGGGCCGTGGAGGGGGTAGAGGGGACACCTGGGAGGACCTACAGTGCTAATTCACGTGTGGGACTCCACACGCACCCCACTGGATACACGTACCCCACTCTGAAAGCGAAATTGCGTATGAACCTTCCCGGGCACTCCAGGAATACACGTACCCCACTGCACAGAGCCTATCGCGTGTGAAACGTCCCGGGAACCCCCCAAAATACACGTACTCCATTCGCACAGGGCCTATCGCAAGTGAAACTTCCCGCGCACCCCCGAAATACACGTACCCTGCTCCAATCGCGTGTGAAACTTCCTGCGCACCCCCGAAATACACGTACGCTGCTCCAATCGCATGTGAAACTTCCCGCGAACCCTAGAAATACACGTACCCCACTCGCACAGGGCCTATCGCGTGTGAAACTTCCCACGCACCCCCGAAATACACGTACCCTGCTCAAATCGCATGTGAAAATTCCCGCGCACCCCCGAAATACACGTACCCTGCTCCAATCGCATGTGAAACTTCCCACGCACCCCCGAAATACACATACCCCACTCGCACAGGGCCGATCGCGTGTGAAAATTCCTGCAAACCCCAGTAATACACATACCCCACTCACACAGGGCCTATGGTGTGTGAAACTTCCCACACACCCCCGAAATACACGTACCCTGCTCCAATCGCGTGTGAAACTTCCCGCACACCCCCGAAATACACGTACCCTGCTCCAATTGCGTGTGAAACTTCCCGCGCACCCCCGAAATACACATACCCCACTCGTACAGGGCCTATTGCGTGTGAAAGTTCCCACGAACCCCAGTAATACATGTACCCCACTCGCACAGGGCCTATCGCGTGTGAAACTACCTGCGCACACCCGAAATACACGTACACCACTCGCACAGGGCCTATCACGTGGGAAACTTCCCGCGCACCCCCAAAATACATGTACCCTGCTCCAATCGTGTGTGAAACTTCCCGCGTACCCCCAAAATACACGTACCCCACTCGCACAAGGCCTATCGCGTGTGAAACTTCACGCGCACCTCCAAAATACACGTACCCTGCTCCAATCGCGTGTGAAACTTCCCGCGTACCCCTGAAATACATGTACCCCACTCGCACAGGCCCTATTGCGTGTGAAACTTCCTGCGCACCCCCAAAATACATATACTGTGCTCCAATCACGTGTGAAACTTCCCGCGAACCCCAGTTATACACGTACCCTGCTCCAATCGCGTGTGAGACACCCCGTGCAGCAGGGTACGTGTATTTGGAGCGCTGCGCGGGGTGTTTAACAGGCCTTTTCATGGTTGGGGGCCTGTGCGCCATGTACGGGATTTGTGCGCTGTGCATGGCGCACGGGGAGGGGTTGGGGGTGTAACTGGCGCTGTTCAAGGGTTGCTGTGCCATTCTGCGCCACAGCTGGTTTTGGAAGCTAAAATCCATGAATACGCTGTGCGCAGGAATGGATTTTAGCACACGCGGCTGGCGCAGAAAGTCGCACGCGCACACTGTGCGCCAGCCGCGTGCGCCACTTGTGCGCTGAATTCTATGAATTAACCCCTTTGAGTTTTGCCATTGTAAGGTTTTACAACCATCACATTTTACCACGCTGCGGTTTTGCTACTGTTTGGTTTTCCCACTTCGAATTTTGCATCTGTGTGATTTGACATCTTAAAACTTTACCACTGTGAATATTTACCACTTTCCCCTTTTGCCACTTTTACACATCGCCACTTTCAATTTTGCTACTCTTGCATGTTGCCACTGTGAGATTCTTCCATTTTGCCAATTTGAATTTTGCCACTTTTGCATTTTTCCACTTTGAGCTTTGTCACACTGAGTTCTTGCAACTTTCACAGTTTGCCACTTGGATGTTTTGCCACTTTATGTTTTGCCAATGTGAGCATTTACCATTTGGAATTGTATCACTTTTGCACTTTGTCACGTTTGAATGTTGCCCCTCTTGCATCCAGCCACTGTGAGATTCTGCCACTTCTGTATTTTCCAACTGCAAGAATTGTCCACCTTTACATTTTACCAATTTGAATTTTGCCACTTTTGCCAATTTTAGTTTTTGCCATGCTGATGTTTTACAACTTTCACATTTTACCACTTTGTAGTTTTGACACTTTTGCATTTTGCCTCTGTGAAATTCTGCCACATTCACATTTTGTCACTGTGAAATTTTGCTGCATTTGCATTTTGCCATGCTTACATTCTGCCATTAGAAGATGTTGTCACTGTGAGGTTTTACCACTTTGAATTTATTTTGGCATGGTGAGATATTGCTACTTTTGCATTTTGTCACCGTGGGATTTTGCTACTTTCACATTTTGTGACTTTGAGTTTTGCCACTGTGAGGTTTCACAACCTTCACATTTTGTCACTGCTGTCCTCTTTTCCTTCTTTCGATGCAACCTAGTGTAAATAGAATCATGTTAGTGGGAAAAACCACTTGCATCCTTCACTGATCTTATTTAATATCCTGCCTTTAGATGCTTGTTCGTAACTTAGGCTCTAAACCTGGTTGGACACCCTCTTTGCATTAAAAAAAATTGATAATGCCCAGCACAGATGTATAATTCTTTTCCAGTGCAACCTATAATGGTGTGCATGGCATATGTGTGCTCCTGCGGGCTGTCTATACATATAGTGTGCCCATGGGATGCTTCTTTTCACGCTACATTCACATTTTTGTGGCGCATTGTATGTTTTGCCTACTTTTTTGCTCTCTGCACAGTGCAGACCAAGACGATGACGAAATAGACAGACTCTGCCTATTGGTGTCACACTTTTGCTATTGCTAGCACATTAAATATCGCTTACCTAATAAGTAGTTTTAGATATATAAATGGACAGTTCAGCCTCCAGGGAAACTTGTTCTTAGATATCAATTACTTGGGATTACGGTTCCGGCACACACATGAACATACCCAACAAGCGCAAGTGGGCTGACCAAGAAAAGAAGGTCAGTACTACTTTTTTTAATTGAATCACAGTGTTGTCCTCCATGCAAGTGCGACAGTAGATACTGATGTTCACCAAATGAAGGACCATAAATAACCACTCACTCTGATATTAATAGCAAGATGAGGAAAATATCGACAGAAGACCTCACTCATTCGTTTTTATGTTTATATTTGTAATCGCACTGATTCTAGAAGTAAGACGAAGGGGTAGTCTAACAATTTGTGTATCGTGTTTTCCAAACTCAGTATATGTCCTGATGAAGTCCCAATTGAAAAGAAAGCGCACATTTTCATTAAAGGGCCGAAATACCTTGTGTCGACTGAATATTGTACATTATATCCTGCCAAAAAATCAGAATTGTAAACATAGTGAAACTTAGCTGCAGGTAAATGTATGCATACAGAAAACATTGTTAGAACTGGTAGCAAAACAAATGTGTATGGAACATCCTGCCCCATATCCATCAACAAAATAGCTGATCATTGTGTTCTGGCTTTAAGTTGTTACTAACCCGTATCAATAGAAAAGTCATAAAAAATATTTTCAGCTGCTTTGCACATAGAGCACATTAAAGCACTAACACCACTTTTGCACTCATGCACTTCAACAAGTAGTAAAGATTATTCCCGTATCCACCCGTTGAAAGATTTCCAGACTTGCTGCTAATTATTTTCAGAATGTTATGTTACACATTGTTGTGATAACCTTGTGATCTTTTAGAATTCTGTATCGGTCTTAATGTTTGTTGATTTTTAGAGTGTATTAAGAATATGCCTGAATACATTAGTTTTTAACGGGAAATGAAGAGTTGAGGCATTGTGCAGCATTTGTTACATATCTGCACAGATTCCACTGTTGGCCAACTGGTCTGCACATAAGCGGGAGAGGTAGCCCAATACTTGCAGGTTTGTTCTGATTATTGTTCCCTATTTTTTGAGTTGAGGCCCTCAGAAACAAAATATTGTACGTATTACCCAGTTTTGCATGCCACTTTGAGTTTTGCCACTTTGGGATTCTAATACATTTTAATTTTGCCACTCTGAAATTTTGCCACTGAAGCATTTTGCCACTCGAGGTTAGCCACTGTGAGGTTTTACAACCTTCACATTTTGCCAATGAAGTTTTGCTACTGTTAGGTTTTGCCACTGTGAGTTTTGCCACTGTGAAGTTTTGCCACTGTGAGTTATTTTCCACTTTCATATTTGGCTACTTTGACTTTTGCCAATGCCAGGTTTTGCTACTGTGAGATTTTGCCATTTTTTCAGTTTACCATTTTGAGTTTTGCCACTGCAAGGTTTTCCTACTGTGTGGTTTTCACACTTTGAATCTTGCAACTTTAAGATTTCCAACTTAACACTTTGCCAATGTGAGGTTTTACCACTCTGAGGGGTTGCCACTGTAAAGTTTTGCCACTTTGAGGTTTTACTACTTTTTGCATTTTACCACTGTGAAATTCTGCCACATTCACATTATGCCACTGTGAGATTGCTCCACTTTTGTGCTTTACCACTTTTGATTCCTGCCATTCAGAGGTTTTGCCACTGTGAGGTTTGACACTTAGAATGTTGCCACATTGAGAGACTGCCACTTTGATTGTTGCCACTGTGAGAGTTTGCCACTGTGAATTTTGCACCGTGAGCTTTTGCTACTGTGAGTTTTTTTTACCACTGTGAGTTTCTGCAACTTTTTTCCACTTTGCATTTTCCCACTCTTGCATTGTGCCTCTGTGAGGTTTTGCTACTTTGAGCTTTGCCCCTGTTTTAAGTTTGCTATGTTTAGCTATTCCCATTTTTGAATGTTGCCACTGTGAGCTGTTGCCACCTTAACACTTTGCCACTGTGAGGTTTTACCACGTTTGCATTTTTCCACTGTTACACTCTCTAACTTTAGCATTTTGCCACTGGGAGAGTTTTTTCCACTTTCATATTTGGCTACTTTGACTTTTGCCAATGCCAGGAATTTGCAACCTTTTCATTTTGCTACTGTGAGATTTTGCCATTTTTGCAGTTTGCCATTTTGAGTTTTGACACTGCAAGGTTTTGCTACTGTGTGGTTTTCCCACTTTGAATTTTGCGACTTTGACTATTCCAACTTAGCAATTTGCCACTGTGCAGTTTTGACACTTTTAGATTTTACTACTTTGCATTTTGCAACTGTGAGATATTTACACTTTGCCAATGTGAGGTTTTACCACTCTGAGGGGTTGCCACTGTAAAGTTTTGCCACTTTGAGGTTTTACTACTTTTTGCATTTTACCACTGTGAAATTCTGCCACATTCACATTATGCCACTGTGAGATTGCTCCACTTTTGTGCTTTACCACTTTTGATTCCTGCCATTCAGAGGTTTTGCCACTGTGAGGTTTGACACTTAGAATGTTGCCACATTGAGAGACTGCCACTTTGATTGTTGCCACTGTGAGAGTTTGCCACTGTGAATTTTGCACCGTGAGCTTTTGCTACTGTGAGTTTTTTTTACCACTGTGAGTTTCTGCAACTTTTTTCCACTTTGCATTTTCCCACTCTTGCATTGTGCCTCTGTGAGGTTTTGCTACTTTGAGCTTTGCCCCTGTTTTAAGTTTGCTATGTTTAGCTATTCCCATTTTTGAATGTTGCCACTGTGAGCTGTTGCCACCTTAACACTTTGCCACTGTGAGGTTTTACCACGTTTGCATTTTTCCACTGTTACACTCTCTAACTTTAGCATTTTGCCACTGGGAGATTCAGCCACTTTTGCATTTTGCCTCTCTTGCATTTTGCAACTATGAATGTTGCCACTGTAAGGTGTTACAACCTTCACATTTTGCCACTGTGGAGTTTTGCCACTTTGAGGTTCTGCCATTTCTGCCTTTTTGCTGCTTTGAATTGTGCCACCTGTGCATTTTGCCACTTTGAGGTTTTTCAACCTTCCCATTTTGACACTTCCAATGATGCCATTTTTACACTTTGCAACTCTTAATTTTGCCACTCTTGAATTTTTGCCACTGTGAGATTTAGCCACGTTTGCATTTTGCCACTGCAATATTATGCGACTTTTGCATTTTTACACTTTGAGTGTTGCCACTGTGAGGTTTTATGCACTTTAATTTTTCTATGCAGATTTTTTGTTACATTCACATTTTTCCACTTTGAGTTTTGCCACTGTGACTTTTTTCAACCTTCACATTTTGCCATTGAAGTTTTGCCACTGTGAGGTTTTGTCACTTTGAATTGTACGATTTTATATTTTGCAACTCTTGCATTTTACCACTTTGAATTTTGCCACTGTCAGTGTTTTGCCACTTTCACATTTTGCTACTTTGACTTCTGCCAATGCCAGGTTTAGCAACCTTTGCATTTTTCTACTGTGAGATTTTGCCATTTTTGCAGTTTGCCATTTTGAGTTTGCCACTGCGAGGTTTTGCTACTTTGTGGTGTTGCCACTTTGAATTTAGCGACTTTAAGATTTCCGACTTAGCAATTTGCCACTGTGCGGTTTTCACACTTTTACATTTTCCTACTTTGCATTTTGCCACTGTGAGATATTTACACTTTTACATTTTGCCACTGTGATGTTTTGCTACTTTTGCATTTTGCCACTTTGAGTTTTGCCACTTTTAAATTCTGCCACTTTTGTATTTTTGCTGCTTTGAATTGTGCCACCTGCGCATTTTGCCACTTTGAGATTTGCCACTTTGAGGTTTTTCAACCTTCCCATTTTGACACTTCCAATGTTGCCACTTTTACACTTTGCAACTCTTAATTTTGCCACTCTTGAATTTTTGCCACTGTAATATTATGCGACTTTTGAATTTTTACACTTTGAGTGATGCCCCTGTGAGGTTTTATAACATTTTATTTTTCCACGCTGATGTTTTGCTACATTTACATTTTTCCACTTTGAGTTTTGCCACTGTGACTTTTTTCAACCTTCAACTTTTGCCAATTAAGTTTTGCCACTGTGAGTTTTTTCCACTTTCATATTTGGCTACTTTGACTTTTGCCAATGCCAGGAATTTGCAACCTTTTCATTTTGCTACTGTGAGATTTTGCCATTTTTGCAGTTTGCCATTTTGAGTTTTGACACTGCAAGGTTTTGCTACTGTGTGGTTTTCCCACTTTGAATTTTGCGACTTTGACTATTCCAACTTAGCAATTTGCCACTGTGCAGTTTTGACACTTTTAGATTTTACTACTTTGCATTTTGCAACTGTGAGATATTTACACTTTCACATTTTGACATTGTGATGTTTTGCTACTTTTGCTTTTTGCCACTTTGCGTTTTGCCACTTTGAGATTCTGGCACTTTTGTATTTTGCCACTGTGAGGTTTTACCACTCTGAGGGGTTGCCACTTTAAAGTTTTGCCACTGTGAGGATTTACTACTTTTGTATTTTCACACTGTGAAATTCTGCCACATTCACATTATGCCACTGTAGGATTTTGCCACTTTTGTGATTTGCCACTTTTGATTTTTCACATTCAGAGGTTTTGTCACTGTGAGGTTTTGCCACTTAGAATGTTGCCACATTGAGAAATTGCCACTTTTGCATGTTGCCACTGTGAGATTTTACAAGTTCCCATTTTGCTACTGTGTGGTTTTGGCACTTTGAATGTTACCACTTTAGATGTTTCCACTGTGAGATTTTGCCACTTTGAATGTTGCCACTTTGAGCATTTGCCACTATGAATTTTGCACTGTGAGCTTTTGCTACTGTGCGTTTTTTTGCCACTGTGAGGTTTTGCCATTTTTGCATTTTTAAACTTTGAGTTTGCCACTGTAAGGTTTTATAACATTTTAATTGTTCCACGATGATGTTTTGCTACATTCACATTTTGCCATTGTGACTTTTTTTAACCTTCACATTTTGCCAATGAAGTTTTGCCACTGTGAGGTTTTGCCACTTTGAATTGTACCATTTGATATTTTGGGACTCTTGCATTTTACCACTTTGAATTTTGCCACAGTGAGTTTTTTTGCCACTTTTCCATTTTGCCACTTTGGTTTTTGCCACCTTAACACTTTGCCACTGGGAGGTTTTACCACTTAGAATTTCATGACTGTGAGATTCTGCCACTTGTGCATATTGCCACTGTGACATTTTGCAACATTTGCATTTTGCCACTTTGCTAATACAAGGTTTTGCTACTGTGCGGTTTTAACACTGAAATTCTGACACTTTTGCATTTGCCACTTTGAATGTTGTCATTAGGTTGTGACACTTGACATGTTGCCACAGTGAGATTTTGCCACACTTACAATTTGCCACTTTGAATTTCCCAATGTGAGGTTTTAACTCTAAGAATTTTGACATTGTGAGATTGCAGCCACTTTTCCATTTTGCTACTTTTGAATTTATTTGAACATTCCACTGCTGAATCTTGTCACTTGAACTCTCCTGCTTCAAACTCTACCACTGTGAAGTTGAGTCTCCTTCACCATGGGGATTTGCAACTGAGAGACAACCACAGCAGAGAGGTTTTCACCACTGTGAACCTGTTGCCATCGAGAGGCCTTGACAATGTGGATCTCAGTCATCATAAATCTACTGCCACAGTGAGGCATTCACTACTGTAATGCTCCACCTTCACAGGTCTTGTGTCTTTGTGGCCCTGACAAGGTGAGGATTTACCACTCTGAGAATCTGCCACTCTAATACCTTGCCATTGCAGGCTTTGCCACTGTGAGACCCCCACCACCAGAAAGCCCTTCCCTGCAGCCTTCTGCTCCTGAATTATTCTGCCCCCTATCATACTTTGCATCCTGGGACTCTCTACCCCAAGTGAGTTTGAACCCTCTGCAATACTCGCCCCACCTGCCATCCTCAGCCCCCTGTGATACTATGCCCCTGCGATACTCTGCACCCTGAGATACTCTTCACCCTGAGATCCTTTATCCCTGATATAGATTGATGTAGGCTTAGTTTGCTCTTGGATAGTCTGCCTCTGCGATAGTTTGCCCCTGGGCTATTCTGCCACTGTGTTATTGCACCCTATAATATTGCCCCCATACACCATGGCCCCACTCTCTGTTGGAATAACGTGAATTAGCAAGGCTCAAACAAGTGTTGCCCACTGAGATTCCAACCAACTTTAATATCTGGCTTGAAGAAAAAAAAACAACTCACCTAAAACACTGAGAAATCAACTATCAACAATGCATCTACAGCAATTGGTGAAGAGAGCGACCCACATGCCAGTCTATCCCGAGATGCAATCTTTTGCAAAAGAAACCTGGTGACAACTGCACCCCAAATACAGATTCTCAGGAGCGACCACCTCCCAATACCCTTCATGATCCATCTGCCAAAGCAAATACAAGCTAACTTCCCAAAAATGTATCCAGTACAAAAAAAGATACTAGAAATTCATATACACCTGGACCTAAACAGCAGATTGTAATCTACAAAACCATAATTCATCATCTTGGGTTCATCCAATATCCAATAAAACATTTAAACAATCCAAAAATGGATTACAAAAACACTAGATGATATTGCCCTGATATCTCCCCTGATAAAGAAAACAAGGCCTAGATGGTTCACATCTCACTTCAAAGCACTGAAGAAAACAAACAGGAAACTGGAACAAGAATAGAGAAAAAACTATGATGAGAAGAAAGAAATCTTATGCCAAGGACAGATACGACTATACCAAGCCAAAATCTTCAAATAAAACAATGATGCTACACAAACGTGTCACAAATTCAAGCAACACTGAGAAAGAGATGTTCAGCATCATTAATGAGCTAAGAAACCCACAGTCTGCAACAATAAACCCACACTCTCAAACAAAACTATGCAATGACCTTGCAAAGAATTTCAAAATCAAAATCACAAGCATCCAGTGTCATCAAGAGTATGCCCAAATGCACCAACAACACCCCTAGCCAGCCAATGCCAGAACCACCCACAAGACTTAACTACTTATCCCCAATTTCCACAGAAAATGTGTCAGCCTGGTGAACAACAGCAACAAAGCAGGATTACCATATGACTCTTGCACACCAAACATGTACAGGAGTATCCTGACCCAAAAAACACCTGCAGAATACTTCTGCAACCTCTATAACCATTCTCTGGCAACAAGAAATGCACCACAAAGCTTCACATTGGCATACATCAAACCACTCCTTAAGGACCCCTCAAGAAACACTGAAGACATTTCCAACTACTTAAAAGTATGAAACATCCCTTGCCTGGCAACAATTCTAGAAATCTATATATATGAACAAATCCTGGAAGATGAAGAAAACAATTGGATGCTACAGCAGGCACAAGCCGGTTTCAGACCCATTAGAGGAACATATACAGCATTACTATCCATATGGGAAGATTTAAAAATGAACACCAACTCCAACATCACCTTGGCGCTAATAATATAAGACATATCAGCAGCCTTTGACACAGTCCACCATGAAACCATCATCAAAAGGCTAAGAGAAATAGGAATCAAAAACACAGCTTTACTGTGGGTAAAATCCTTCCTCTCTCAGAAAGAACAGAAAAAACGTGGCTAACCCCCTTCAAATCAACACCAAGCACAACAACCTGCTGAGTTCCACAAGTCTCATAACTCTCACCAGTCCTCTCAACATTTACATGACCCCACTCATCAATCTCATTAAAAGACATGGACTCACCTGATACAACTACGCAGATGACACACAAATGATCTACAAAATCAACACTAGTGGAAAACCAAGCCTAACCCTTATCACCTTCCTCACAGAAATAAACGATTGGATGAGCTACAACAGCCTTAAACTCAACCCGGACAAGACAAATATTATGGTCATGCTCAACAACCCTTCAAACCAACACCAAATTCCATTCCCTAACGAAATGGGAAACCGACCAGAACCTTCCAAAGTACTTGCAAACCTTGGAATATTACGGACAGCGGCTTAACACTCGAACCAAAGTCAACACAGTAGTGCTACTTCCAGAGATGCACAACCAAGTGGATATTAACTTTCCTCACCTCCCCACATAGAACACTCGCAGTCAACTCCCTTGTCATGGCAAGAATAGACTATGCCAATAGCATCTAGCTTGGAATTCTGAAAAACTACAGTGAGTACAAAGTGTAGCAGTACGACTACTCCTCAGACTCACTGAAAGGGAACACATCACAGCAGCATTGACAATCCAACATTGGCTACTAGTCAAAAAAAAAGTTTTCTTCAAAACACTCTGCATAACCCACAGACCTATCCATGACAAAGGAACAGAAAAAATCTCCATCTACAACTAAACCGATAACGGAGGTCCAGCAATGACATTTGCCTCAAACCAAAACAATACTCAAATTTACATTTCGTGGATCAGCATTCTCCTGTATTCCAGCAAAACTTTAGAACTCATTCCAGAAGGAAATACGAACAACAGAGAACACCTAAAATGTTGATAATTACTAAAAACATGGCTCTTTTACTTACAGAGCTGAATAGGAAACACAGTCAAAGAGAAACAGCCAATCACAGCACGAAGAGAAACAATCAAAACCTAATGAACCGCAACCTGGATACCCAATTAAATGAACCATTTTAATGCAAACCACCACACAATGATAAGAACCCAACCAAACCAACATAACCCTTGCAGATAAGTGCTCAGACCACTCCCAAAACTAACCCTACTAGAAACATTACAATATACTACCTACTCAGCCACCAAACAAAACACACACATAGCTCTACCACAGCAGAAACCTGAAACCACCACCAACTGCACACATTCAGCAACAACCAACTAAACCAACACACAACAGAAAACTAAACCAAAAAGGCGCAATCCACCCCACACACACTCTTCATCAAAACACTGCCAGCAACTTGCCAACCAAAAATCAAACCTAGAACACATTGACCCTTTATACCGAACTGAAGCTACCAACAGCACAACAAAGCTCTCTTGCACTTTCCCTCTTGATCCCACTAACTAATTCTCCTGACTCCTCGTTCCTTTTAACATCTGTCAGAGCACCTGCAGACCATGAAAATGGCAACAGTGCACGGTATAGATCATAGTAACATAACATAACATAACATAACATAACAAAACATTTCTCTTGATTATGTCCTTCTTTAACTTAACATTTTTTGTGTAGTTTCCTTCAGATTCAGCACACTACGACATCCGGAATTGTGCCCACTGGTAAGTGTGCGTCGACCATCCATGGAACGCAAAATGGTGGTGTGGCAAATAATTAAGGATTACTTTTGGAAGAATAATTATATAACAACCTGAAAGTGAATAGTTTCATTGTTTAACACCTTTGAAGAGCAGACCATGTTTTGTCACATTGTCACATTAATGTTCCTGTCGTTTGACTCACTGATGAGAAACCAGGAAGAAATACAGATGCTTCAGGTCTTCTAATAACCAAGGACTGATAGAATTCACAGCTGCCAGCATTGTGCTCCTGGAACAATTTACATGCAAATCATGAAGCATGGGTCCATATGTTTCAAAAATTTACATTCAAATAACTTGGTTCTGTAGAAAATGGGGGCACGTTTTCGGAGGATGCTTCTCCTGTAATTGTAAACAGTTTTACATGGCTGAATTCAGGCCTATAAATAACTGTCGTTCCATCAGCTAAGTAAAGGACCAGCTGCATCATCTATCTCTACCTTCTGGTTGCAATATACGAATGAGGGATTTTATTCAGTATTATTAAAGGAGGGGATTTTTTTTTAAAGTGGCCGTCTGTGCCTATTATGCTCAGAATTAACTTTGAAAATCATGGTAATAATTAACAATGTGGTAACTCAATTGCACTGTTGCTCCACTTATATGTATCGTAAAATACAATTTCAGTCTGACAAATTGAATGAATTGTTTATAATTCAATCATTTTTGTTTATTTTTAATGTAGTCCCCCATACCAGACTCCTGTCACTTTTAAGTGCCATCATTATTACCCAAGTCATGTTGCTCAATTTGCCCACCTTGTGCTGATTTGACTCTGCTGTAATTCAGGCCCCATGTCACAAGGACGCTCCTAACTCCCAAGCTATCCTCCAGTTTACCTATAACAGCTAATAGAATTAGCATGACCACGTGGCTGCGGTAAAAAGGCAATATTTAGCTTTTGCAGCAATGTTTGGATTTAAAGAAAGACGCCAGTGCAAAAACATGATTCTTCGACGCCCATGCAACAATTTAAGGTGAGGAGCTAAAACAAGTTACAGATGCGCCCGAGGTATTTAAGAACAGTAACCAGAGAACATTACCCCCCAACCCCAAAGCCTCAACTTAGTTGTCCGCTGAGATTTGCCCACCTTATTGAACAACCTGCCGCTCTGGGCTTGCAGGCCCGTGTAAACCTTTTGTCCATTAGCGCACATGAATATTTCTAAGAATTTGCGGTTTGTGAAATTGAGCTTCTCTCTCCTTTACGAAGTCTTGGAACGGGTCCCATACTGCCAGGAATTTCAGATATTTACCAACCTCTAGAGCACTGATGTTTTCCATTTTACCCTGAATACAAATGTTGAAGTTGTCCGAATCGGTATCGATGGGAGAGGGGAGATCCTGAGTTCTCTCCTGTCAGCTAGAGATTCCTGGTAATGGCAAGAAATTGGGAAAGGCACTTGGTCTGGTCAAGGTGCCCTTGGACTTTTACGACTCAGAGCCAGAAATCTGGATCCCATATGGAACATAATTATTCTACATGGGCCTTAGGCATAACATGAAATAGTGCCTATATTTAAAAAGGCACTGGGGATATACTTAGCAACTACTGCCCAGTGCTTGTAAAAAAAATAAGTAACAGGGTCCACATATGTTCTAGTGCACCTGGCACACATGGGGCTGGCAATTCATGGCCCACTTCTGCCAACATCCATGATTGTTCTCCTACAGGGCCTGCATATTAAGGTTAAACAGTACGACTCCCACTGGCTATTTTGGGTGATGGCTGCACTAGCCATGGCAGATGTGCAATTTACAGATGCCAAACAACATAAAATAACATACCAGTTGAAGACAAATGTATAAGTGCTTCTTTAAACACATCATAATTGTTCACATTTTGCTCTGATTGCATAGGTGGCAATTGGAATATGTTGACCATCTACCACAGGAAAACCGAGCAAAACTGCTTTCCTACTAAGTTTACTTGATTGACAAATGCAGGAAAACGGATTACTGAACTGTTAAACTTGTCTGCCAAGCATTGCAGTAAAACCTCTGTGTATAGGTTGACATTCATGAAATGCACTCCTCTTAGGCAGTGGCTTTTTCCCTGGCCTTTCTCCTGTGTTAGTGCTGCTGGCTGGTGATCGTCCTCTTGTTGCCAACCAAACTAATGTAGTTTTGCTGCGTATTGCAATAGTGGAGGAGCTCCAATGTAATGCAGGAGGAGTGGAGAAGTATGCGGACGTGGCCAGCACAAGCACCCAGCAATGTCACCTTCCAACTCATTGTCATCAATGAAAATGCATAATTACCACGTGGGTCATCAAGTTCATGAATAACGATGCACAGACACGGGGTTAAGAGAATGTGGCCAGTGCACACTGTTGCTGCTTGTTGTTTGAGAACTGCTGAATGAGATTTAATAACAAAGTTGCCAAAACACAACAAAATAGTCTGTGAAAATAGTGCTGGGGCTCAGAAATAAGTCCTGGGGCTGAGCCCAGGCAAATACCCACACAAATTAAGCACTGTTACCATACTTTTATTCATTCATTCATTCATTCATTCATTCATTCATTCATTCATTCATTCATTCATTCATAGCATTAATATAATGCCCAAACCCTGAGCCATCACAGTTTGTGTTACATACAATGTCAAGAGGTCACAAAGCAGAGTACATTAGACATCACTCATACTTGTTGAAGAGCCATGTTTTTACATGTTTTTTTAATACATTGTATGCTTGTTTATTTTTGAGGTCCATCGGTAGGGTGTTCTTCAGGGTAGGTGCAGTGACCCCGATGCTGCAGCCTTGAGCTCTTTTTCTCCTGAAACGTAGGATGATCAGGGAGATACTGACATTGGATCTAAGGGCTTTAACTGGTGGTTTCTGGGTGAGTGTGACATTGAGGTAGGAGGGTGCTTCCTTGTAGATGCATTTATGAGCAAGGAAGAGAGTTTTGATCTCGATGCATGCTTTAAATGGCAAGTAGTGGACATCTCTTCTAATGGCAGAGATATGTTCAGAGCGTTCAAGAGCGAGTGCCGCACACAATGCTTTGTTCTGCAGTAGCTGGAGTTTGGCTAGGTTAGTGGCAGAGTTGCCCATGAGGAGCACGTTGCAATAATCCAGTTTAGATAGGATGTGGGCATGTGCGAGTGTGAGGTAGTTGGTCGGGGTCCGGAATTGTCTGCTCAGTCAGCTGAGCCTCGAGGTAAAGACTATGGCTGATGAGAGTGCATTTATGTGTTTAGTCATGGTAAGTTCTGCCTCATGGTGAACTCACAGAGTTTTTACTTGTTTCAGGACAGGGATGCGGGTGCCCTCTATGCAAATGGTGGAGAAGGACAGGTCAAGGTTTTTTAGGCGATGGGGAGAGCCGACAATAACGAGCTTGTTTAAGACATTGGCTGTACGAGGCCTTCCAGTTTTGTCTGGTACTGTAGACCGAATTGATAGTGTTGGTGTCCTGGGAGAAGTTGCCAGTGATGGGAAAGAATATTTGGGTGTCATCAGCAAAATTAGTATAATTGACACCCAAGGAGTCCAGTAGGTGGAAGAGGGATTTGGTGCAGGTATTGTAGACCGTTGGAGAGAGGCAGGATCCCTGCAGTACACCTAGTGGATCCGGGATAGGGTCAGCTGCAGCTTCCCCAATGAACACTCTAGTGTTTTCTTAAGTACTCACATCATTTGTATGGTTTTGCTATACCATTTGATATCAAAAGTCAAAGCACTCACACCATTGCCAGAGGTTGCCATCAAATTGAAGTGTACTCACTCTATTAGAGTGGATTGGCAAAAAATGCTCCAGTACTCACGCCAAAGACTAGCAACATTGAGGCTGGGCTGGGTAATGAAAACCTCACTTCATATCGCGCACTGCCTCCCTTTTTACTGTAATGACATTCCCTGCTCGCCACATGCTTCCAGGTGCATGCACTTTAGAGCAATCCATGCTGTGTGTAGCCTGTTGCATCTAACTGCATTGCATGCTGGAGGATAGACGCACACAACATAAAATTATTGCAGGGCAGTTGATCTCTGCATCCCACTGAGAAACGTGAGAAATGCTGGCATTTGGTGGCTATGACACCTATAAGGCACAACCAATAATAAAATGCACAGAACCTGGCATAGCTGCCTGGAAAACATGGCCTATAAATAGGCTTGCAAGTGGGCACCGCTTTTCAATAGTGCTCAGATGCAGGTTTTTTCCTGCGAGGGGAGGGATAAACTTTCTTCCGCCAGCCAGGCCAGACAGGTGTGTGCTGATGGCTTCTACTGCTCTGATAATGCACCTGTTTACACAATTATTACTCACCGTGACATTGAAACTGTACATGTGAAGGACAAAGTCCTAAAAATGTTGTTTCTACATCCTTTTTGGCCGTCACCAAGACGACCACAAACTAATCCAGCATTTCACTAAGCCATCAAGTTACACCGTCCCTATTCATAAAATCGCATGCATACAGAGTGCCTGCATTAGTACATCGTGGAGAAGTGAAGAGGGAGGGAGTGTCATAAAACGAGACATTTCTTTGCCCAGTTTTTGAAAAGTCTAGAGCTACCCAGTGCTTGATAGCAGGCCCGCTGCAGATGCCTTGGTGCTCTGTGCAGCTGCCAGGCCGCCTCATTTTTGGCTTTCTTGAAGTACTGACTGCCCCACAGGGGTGAGCAAAGCAGTTAGATCTCCACCAAAAAAATGGCAACCACGAGCCGGCGGACGCACAGCGCACCAAGGCCTGTGCTCTTGGCCTGCTATTAAACAATGTGTGGACTGATTGCAGGCCAGCTGCTGCAGAGGCCTTGGTGCACTGCACTGTGTGGCCGCCTCGTTGTTGGCATTTTCTATTAAGTAGATCTGACTGTATGCTCTGCACTGGAGCACTGGGAGAAGTGGCAGTCAGATCTCCCACCTATGGACACCATTTGGTACAATACCAAGGGTTAGATTGTGGGAAATTCCTCTGGTGTCAGTATCCCAGTCTCATTATTAAAGGCTATTGAAAGCCTTTATTCGAGGAATGCAGCAGTTGTGAGATGGGGCAAGGATGGCAGCACTAGCCACTATTTGTGGAATTCTGTGGCAAAAATAGCTCTTCCATTAATGTCAATAAGACAGAATCAATGATATTCAGTAGCAGCAGGTGGAAGACAAAGCTGTCGCTGAAGTCGGAGCTGAACGCGGGGGCCATCGAACAGGTTGAGTATTATGATTACTTCGGATTGAGGGTTAAAGAAAACTCTTGATGGACATTTGGCAAAAGCAGGACTCACATTGGCGAGGTATAGTGGAGCATTCACAATTTATCAGTGAATATCAGAATGAGGCAATGCGGGTGTCACTTGAAGCTTGTACAGCTCAAGAGAGACAAGCAACAATTTTTGGTGCCGAGCTATGGGGGAACATTGGGTGCTCGACCTTTTCGGTTACAGAAAATAAATATTTAAAACACATCCTTGGTTTACCCTATAGTACACCCAATCTACCAGTATTCCTGGGGACTTGATTGCAATGCATAGAGTCGATCTGCCAAGCAAGGCCAGTCTTGGTAAAAAAAGAAGCAAACTCCGTGCCATAGAACTGTGTGAGCTCTGGACGAGCCCTGATAGTATGACTAGCATGAGCAAGATGTTGTTAAGAATTCCTACCAAGCTAAGGCACAGCAGGACATTGTAAATCAAATGGGCCGTTCTGCCTTTCTGTCAAGATACTGGGACCATAAGCAAGTCCTAGGTTATGAGGCACATCTGGATTATGTCAATCCTGAATATGAAAGAGCCTTGCAGCTCAAACTTCGAATGGGGATTTTACTACTAGCCAGCCTCTGCAATAGGTGGAACACTCATGTCCCAGCAGAATGAACTGAAACTATTATCGATTTTGACCTGATTTGTCCTCACTACCTATTGCCAAGATGCAGATTCCTGAGACCATTATTCAGGGAGAGATAAGTACGTAATACAGTGGATGCAATGTTATAGTACCAATGATGTGCTGGCAGTCTATTTAACTTCTAAGTACTTGGTTTGGCTTGGCATATAAGGCAGAAAAAGGTGGATAGGCTATTATCTTGAACATGTTTATTAATGTATATAATTCTTTGATATGATCATGCTGCTATTTTTCTTGAAGTGTTTTATAATGATTGTAAGTTTGGTCAGTTATTATATCTTATGTGCAACTATGTATTGATGTTTTGAGATGTTCTGACAGCAATGTTGCTACTTGCCCAATTTAATTATCGTGTTCTTTTAGCTTCTTTATAAGGGTGAGCATATTTTAAACTGTGATTAGAAGTTGTTGTTGCTTTTACGATAGTTTATTTATCGAAATGAAGTCGTATTGAATGATCTTTCCATGTTACATACATTTTAATGTTTGTCTGAGTGTTGTAAAAATGCAAATGAGCACCAAGCCCAGTGTTCATTATGTACTTAGTAAAGCATACAGCCCTTTCATGACAGTGGCCCTCATTAGGACCCTGGCGGTAAGGGGTTTACGCCAGCGTTAGCTGCGCCGACCCCTTACCGCCAACTACGAGTTCCCAAAGCGCCATGGTCACTTCTACGCCCGCTTTTTGCGGGCGTAAAAATCCATGGCGCTATGGGACCTTGGTGTTAATTACGCCACCGTAATGTACGGTGGCGTAATTAACGCCTTCCCCACTCCCATTGAGCCCTATGGGGCCGAAATGGGAATGGGGAAGGGTAAATGGGTCAATGGGGACTTACCGCCCCGCCAACCTCGGAATGGGGCGGTAAGTCCGCCATCCGCCATGGCGTAAACGGACTTTACGCCATGGTGGAAAAGTCCGTCGATGGCGGAAAAAATCCGCCAGGGTCGTAATGAGAGCCAGTGACATGTTTTCAACCATAAAGATGTAGTCATTCTTATGTGCTTAAACACAGCTTGATATTATGCAAAGCAGGCTGAAACTGCCGCTATTTGACCCGTATCCTTTCTTCTGGGGTATTTAAAAGGGTAGTTTAGTTAGTTTAGTTTAGTTTAGTTTCTTTATTTGTACCGTGCGCCGAACCCTGGGGTAACCGGGCGCCGGAGACTTAGATGCAGTTACAGCATGGCAAGACTTAGATGCAGATACAACATGTCAAGAATATACAATATAAAATACAGACTGTGAAATAACAACAATAAGTGTGGAAGACCAGGTTACAAGCTGGTCGACAGGGACATGCGGAAGTACATTAGGCAGAGTTTCTGTTGGAAAGCCATGTTTAGCCAGGTACAATATGAGTGAACAATACTGTCCATCTTGGAATGAAAACCTGGTTGTATGTCAGACATGGCAATTGCATATGTATGCAATTCCCTGAAAAATTTGCAAAATGTTTGACTTTCCTTTTCTTCCTTGAATTATTTTCTTAGTGGGGAGTTCTGGAAACACGTAGGGTTGCTCCTGGTTGTCCTGTGCACTTTGTGCTTGGCTCCATTCTGCATGAAGACTATGTAGCTCATCTTTTGTAGGAGTCCTTATGATCCACTGGCTTATCCCCATTTCTGTCACCTCTTTCCCCAAAACCCTTCTTTTATATCCACAGACCAGGGTCTAATGACACTCTGGCAAGGGCACAAGAAGACCGCTATGTTGGTTATGGGTCCAGTATGAATATTTAATAATATGATGTAACATATTTATCCAAGCTGCACAGACACATATGCCACAATTATGGCTCACTAACCCTTTCAAGTTACATCCCTTTATGTGCCGCTGTAGTCTAAAAGATGCCATCTCTGCCAGCAATTTAATGATATCCTTCTCCTTTGCTGCCATGATGATGTTCTGCATCACTATGTATGATGATGTGACTTCCTCCACGTACACTGCAGCCAGATGTGCAGAAAGACAAACGTCTTTCTAATCTGTTAGTTTCAGGTTAGTTCCAAATGTGAAGTGTACACATAGCTACACCCACAAAGGAACATTGAAACTCCAGGCCGGTCAAGAACTAACTGCCATACCCAGAACACTCCAACACCCCGCTGACGCATTATACACAGAATATTCTACGTTACATAATCCAAATAAAGTGCGATTTTATAGCAAAATAAAAATAATTAAGTGTTATTGTACGCCCATGCAGGTAATATGGACTTTTATGTGCCCTGAACCCAGACCTATGGGTATCCCTGCAGGTTTAGTGCTTCAGTCAGGATTGACCACGGAGGAGAGGAAGAGACGTGCTGAGGGAGACACAGTAGTGGGGTATGGTGACACACATGGAAGACACAGCTGCATAAAATGAAGCAGCAATGAGGTAAGTGCAGGGGTGGAGGGATGACATGTCAGGCGCTACCGCCCCTCACAAAGATCATAGAGAGGCAACCCCCAGGGCTTCAGTCTTGTTGGTCTTGTTGGGAGCAACAGAGACAGCCTGGCTGGGAGAATACACATAACCATCAACTGGGCTGGGTTCACAGGGCTGACACATGTGTGATATCATATTGAACTGGCTTTGATACTTATCAGAGTATACAATCTCATGTATGTATGGTTTACATTTAGAGATTAAAGTGCCACAAGGATAGGTATTTATTTCTGGGAGCAGAGGGGCATATCTTAAATGAAGAACTGTGCTGCCGAGTTTGGCTGTCACAGCAGCTGTCAAGAGGGCACCTGTGAACACTGCTCTGTGCCACTGGTGATCATGTGCTGCAGATCAGGATACTGATGCAGCAGGGCACAGGTGTACACTGTGCTTTTGGCATGCATCTTAGGAAAGGGGGATCTGATTAGCAAATTACCCTTTCTGATGTGGAATTACCCACACCATTTATTCATTAATAAAAACCCAAAAGGCCATGGCTTCTATACCCATGCTAGGTGGCAATCCCTCACACTATCAGCACCTTCATCATTGAAAATATAGACTTGAATAAAAACATGTTTAGTGACTTAAACTGCATCTTTAAATGTTCCACTGTTCATGTCTAAGGACAATGCCTAGGGAAATCTCTTTATGGGAAGATTTTGCATCAGTTTTTCCGGTATCTTATCATTGAAGCCTATTTGGCACGCTGGCAATGCCATTCCAGCCTATTTTTAGAAGGAAATACCACTGAGGTACTATTATATCAGATACTTAATGCCATTTTTTTCACAAGGAGCGTTCAATTATCCATAGAGGGGGTACTATTCTAAAAACAAACAACTTTAGACCCTGAAATTCCAACAGGTTTTCCAAAAGTATTTTAGTTTACAGTTTCAAAGTCATATAATTTGGTGCAATCTTTTCTTCTGATATCAATTAGAGTTTTTCTCAACAAACCACTGAGATGCGTACATTCTGCCTGTAGGGAAATAGCACATGCTCTAATCGCCCAGTGGTGGTATGACGAGAAATGGAAGGAGCTAAAAGTGGTGAGGTTAGGGTGGGGAAAAGGATTTAGGTTGCGGGGAGGAGGGCAGCTGGGATTCAGGTGGAAAGGAGTCAGATCATGGGAGGGAAGGGAGCTGGGACTGGCAGGAAACCAGCGATTGTGGGCTTTTCCATGCACAACAACAGGGAGATGGGTGGGGGGAATGTGGTACAGATCATGGGTTGCATGAGTGTTCGCTGCAGCATAGGGGGGAACAGAGGAAATACGGGCTAAGGAATGGTGGTTTCCTGTAGTACCAAAGCTGGGGCTTTGAAACCAGACTTCAGTAAATCTGGTCTGCAGGACAATCATGGATCCAGTTGTCTATTTTATTAGCCTAAAAGTTTCTAAGAGGTAATCTCAATCTGTCCAGAGAAAGTCCTGGAGATGTCCCATTCTTTCACTTGATCAGTGTGGTGTGCCCACATAACAATCATGCAATGATTTATCCCCTGGCTGCTGCATCTCTGTAATAAGCATTCTCACAACATCCATAAATACATTAGGGTTTTGATATGTCGGTATGATAGCTCCGTGGGTTGAGGTCTTGTTGCTGTGATCTGTGTGTGATAAGCAGATCGCAGGTTCAAATCCTGGCAAGTCCAACTCAGTATTTCATCTTTCTGAAAAAATAAATCATCATCATAATCAACCACACATTATTTCAGAACTGCTTTTTAAGCATTAGTTCTCTCCTAGATAGCAGTGCCAATGCCCTCCAGACTATCATCCAAGAGACCGTTTCTGGCTGCTCTGAAAGCAGTCACTGCACAGTTGGACAGCTCACCACCAGCAATAAAAATATTCATCCACATCACCTCAGTGCTGTATGATCTGCTCTAGTTCCTACTTCAAGCCAAATCACTGTGAAGCAACCTTCCTTATCTTTAAAGGTGTAGTTCACTCAAAATGTTATTCTTTTAAAAGATGGGACATAATAAAAAATATACATAACATTTTTGTTTTTAAAGCTCCTATATAAAATTTTCGGCAAGTGAGCCTCACATTCGTAAATGTAAAGCACTAGGAGGCATCCATTTTGTGAAATGAATGAGCCTCCTGTGCTTATCTTAACTCGGCTCCTGCAGCAATAATCAAGCAAAAGCCCCTGACTGGGAGCTTTTGCTTATTGCTGCTGGAGGGCAGCGAATGCTGGCCTGCCAGCCTTGTATTGCTAATTGCAGTGACTTTCTTTTTAAGGTGCCAGGGCTCCACTGGCCCGGGGGGAGCCCTGGAATCTTAAAGAAAATCACTGCTATTATTAATATTCTGCCGCGGCAGGCGGCGGAATATTAGAAATTGCCTGTACATTCATTTTAAGTTTCCAGGGTTCCCCCGGGCCCAGGGAGCCGTGGAAACATAAAATGAAAGTAGCAGCAATTACTAATATTCCGCTGCCTGTAGCACTCGGCGGGTGGCATAGTGTTCATAATTGAGTTACTTTTTTTTAAGGCTCCAGGGATCCCCCAGATCAGGGGAGCCTTGAAAACTTAAAATGAAAGTTACTGCAATTATGAACACAACGCTGGCAGGCTGTAAACTGCCAGCATTCTCTGTTCTCCGGCAGTAATAAGCAAAACCTCCCAGTAGGCGGCTTTTGTTTGATTATTGCCGTCAGAGCAGAGGGAGGCTCATTCATTTCATAAAATGGATGCCCCCATAGTACACACTTTAAGCCTCATTTGACAAACATTTTACATGGGAACTTACAAAAAAAAAAATTATATTTATTTTTTATTATCTTTGAAAAGAATAATATTTTTCAGTGAACTACCCCTTTAAGGAATTCACATCCAGCCTCAAACCAACCTAGCTAATAAACTCTGGATATCACAAGGCCCATTACAGTGCCTGCGGTAGCAGCTCTGTAGTTATTGTTAAGTTGTTCTACTCATAGAAAGCACACTTTTTGGGTGGCTTATAACTTGGCCCCCCCGGATGAATCCTCACCAAAAAAAGTTTGCAGCCCCCTCAGAATGATTCTGCAAAGTTCGGTGCGGTTTTGTCCAGGGGGGGCAAAGTTATAAGGGGGTACCACCATTTGTGGAAATCCTCATAGACGCAATGGAAAATGAAATTTGCTCACGTCTACAGCCCAAATAGCTGGATAGATTTTCACCAAATTTGCGCCAGGAGCGGCGGGTTGGTCCCAAATGCGTGCTTTTGTCAATTTGGTGTAAATCCGTTCAGTGTTTTTGTCACATTATCAGGGTATAGTGGACACTGAACTAGGATCCAGGGCAGGTGCTGTGGATAACAGGGGTGGTTGCAAAAAATGTTTGTTAAAGGAGGTTTACAGTTCTTTCATATATGTTAAAAGAGGAATTATTAATAACTTATCTACAGTGATGCATGGCAGAAGCCCTAGGTTTGAATAGGAAAAAGAATTTGGCTTGCGGCTGCAGCCCAAAGTGCTAGACAGGATTGCAACAAACTGTGAGCGAGGAGCATCAACAAGGACCTAAAAACATGATTTTGCAAATCTGTCCTGTGTTTTACTTTTTTGAAAGTGTCAAAAAGTAAGTACAAAAAATAGTGAATTTGCTGCCTGGGCAGTGGGCCTGGCCCTCGGCAAGGGAAAATGCCTACTTTGATTTACCCATGGATTGTGGAGACTGGCCATGGCTGCAACCTATGAGCACTGGCCATTGGTCACATTACAAGGGTATAGTGGACACTGAACTAGGAGGCAGGGCAGGTGCTGTGGATAACAGAGGTGGTTTGGTGGAGCTGGAGTCATGGTCGAGCGTCATGCCCTAGGCAATTCAACCATGACTTGCATGCGGATGAACCCAGATACTCATTCCCATCACTGGTGATTATCTAGCTGACACCAAGGCCCTCAATGACGTCTACTTGATCATCCAAGCTTTGATGGCCCAACACCAGCTGTGCCTAAATGACGACAAGACGGAGCTTCTGATCTTGGGCACTGCACAGCGCCTGAGCAGACTAGAACCGACATATCAGTCATTCACCATAGACGGCAATAACATTCGAATCTCAAAAGACACTAAAACATTAGGGTTCTACCTTGACGCTACATTATCATTAACCCGACAAACGAATGCTGTCAGATCTGCATCTGCATACACATGCAAACTCATTGCAGCCTGCAGACCTTTCCTTACTACCTCCAACAGTGTCACACTAGCGAGAACCCTCATTATGGCTAAAATCGACTACTGCATTGCCCTCTACCTAGGCACCAGCCAAGAGAACTTGAATAAACTACAAAATACCCAAAACAATGCCATTTGTGCCGCCTTAAACATCCTCGTAACCACCATATCACAGAAACGAGAACAAAGTTAAAGTGGCTACCTGTCAAGCAAAGAATCTCACTCAAAGCACTCGCCATCAAGAACAAATGCTTGTCTAACAAAGCCCCCTTCTACCTCGGCAGTCGATTGTCGCGACGCTCGACCTCCCGTCCACTAAGAACTGCCCAGCCCCACTGTCTAGCCATCCCTAGATTTAAACTGCAAAAAGCAGGGGGTTCAAGCTTCCCGGTCCTAGTGTCCAAGCTCTGGAACTCCCTCCCTTCTACAATCAGAGCTGAAGAGTCTTTTTACACTTTTAAAGCCAATATTAGATCCTGGCTTTTCGAACAGCTTTAAGTCCCGCACACTGTATTATTTGCACCGTATGTCCTGTTCATATCATGCAATGTTATTCCTTTGTAAATTCATGCTTTGCTATTCCTGTATATATGCATTTCTGTAACCTTGTAGAAATTGCACCCTGATGCCTCCGGGCCTGTGGGTTTGCGCGTTATAAATAAATAAAATACAAATACAAAATACAAATACAAAATCCCCAGCATGCAAGCTGGTAATGACACACATCAGTATGCTTTGCAAAAAATATGTTTGTTAAAGGAGGTTTATAGTTCTTTCATATATGTTAAGAGGAATTATTAATAACGTATATACATTGATGTAACATCATGAAACATTTTTAATCATAAAAACCTATGAAATTCACAAAAAACGTTGTTAAAGGGATGTTATGGTTAAGTTCCACTAATATTAACCTATGAAATACAGTGAAAAAACGTTGTTGTAGGGACATTAAGTTAAACCAAAAAACCCCAGATATTCGCCACCTATTATAAGCTAAGCAACCACCACTCGCGCCACCACCATGGACTGCTAAGACTAACACCCAGGACATCACAGATTACATCAAATAGGTAATTGATGACATCACTGATGACATCACATATACAATTAATTTTTACGAAAAGTCCCTACAAGGGGTTGTTTTTATAATATTGGTAACACAATATCAGGGGAGATCGGGAGACCTATCATGAACTAATTAATGTATTAAAGAATGTAAACATCTAAATAAAAACATTATACTGGAGTGTTGTTGTTAATACAAGAACCTAATCATACATACACATAGTCAGTGGCTGCAGCACGCACCATAGAAGTACAGTATTTTTAATCTCATAATTTTGGATAGTAAAACTATGAATGCTACCTTATCAGAGTTTTGAGTAATGTGAAACATGGGATAAATAGCTAACACATTCAAGACTTATCACACACTGTGTTAGTACAAACAATAAATATGAAGACCCACAATGCATACAAATCAGAGGCACATAAAGGAAAACTAAAGTAAGGAATAAAGAAACAACATCACTAGAAAATGACAATAACATTAAAGTTCATCTCCATGTATACAAATAAAATGTGCGTTTGAGGCCTGCTTATTGCCCCGTGTATGTGCACCATGAGCTGAGACCAGACCCTAAGGAGAGTACTATAAAATAATACGCCAAAGAGGTTAACGTCTAGATATATAGTACCTTTTGAATGTTCATGTTCTGACTGTCAGTGAACAAAAGCATCTGGCCTAGATATGTCAGTGAGCAAAAACAAGTGGCCTAAATATGTGATGTCATCAATGACATTTTTTATGTCATCTTTATGTCCTGGGTGTTAGTCTTAGCAGTGCATGGTGGTGGTGTGAGTTATGGTTGCTTAGCTTACGATAACTGGTGGATTTCTGGGGTTTATCAGTTTTACTTGTAACCATAATGTCCCATTAACTTTTTTTTTCACTGTACATATAAATTCAAAAAAACATTGTTAAAGGGAGGTTAACAACTGGCCAATTTGAACTTGTAGATCCTGTTACTGCAGCCAACATTTTAGACCAGTATACAATTCACCCACTATACTCCAAAAACACCACTGACGATGCATTAGAAGCATATGAAATGCATCAAGCCAAAGTATCCCTAATCAGCATATGGGAAAAAGTATAGAAGCACATTCTTTTCATCTACTCTTTCCTACAGGAAAAGGAGGAAGATATGATGAAAAGTCCACTAAAATTAGTGCATCAGAATATCGCTCTTTAAGATTGCTGTATTCTGAAGACCCCGGATGGAGAAAACATGTTGAATACATTTTCCACCTCCCCTTCGAAACTTTTTAAACATGTCCGCTACCCAGCTGCTTTAAAAGATAAAAGACAAAGATTACATTTTGCAGTAAAGTATCACAAATCTCTTGGCAAACATGTGTGGCACAAAGGAATACTGGTTCCAACGTCACGCTGATGTACATTGTATGCTAAGGAACCTAGGCCCACCAACATGGTTTGGTACTTTAATTTGTGCAGAGTACACATGAGATGACTTGAACAACTTCTTACACACGGCAAATAAAGAAGAAAGATGGAATAGATGTAAAAACCCCATGGGAACTCTGTTCTCTTGACCCTGTCACTGTATTAAGTTACTTTCACCATCGCTTCATTGCCATGCTGCACTTTAACTGCAATAAAACTGCACCTATGTTCAGAGAAGTGCAACACTTATTTTGGAGAAAAGAAAATCAATACAGAGGAGCAGCACATGTCCACATGCTTTTGTGGATAAAAGATGCTCCTAAATTTGGACATGACATTGATGCCACTGTTTTATAGTTTATTGAAAAATACATTACCTGCGACATCCCTTCTGAAACCATAGATAGTGACCAACATACACAAATCCTACGCTTCCAAGAGCATAAGTGTGGCAATAGTGCCATTGCAGAAATAAAAAAATAAAACAAGTACTATACCAAATGTCACTTTGCATTCCCTAGACCAGTTTGCAAAAAAGGACGAGTAAATAGCTTGATGTCTTCTGATGGACACAGCGTGAAATGCAAATCTCCTAAAAACACATACAACATCAAAAGGGACAAATCATCCAAGTACATCAATGATTACAATGCAATCATTACCCTCTTGTGGAATGCAAACATAGACATACAATAGATTGCAGACAATTCCACTGCAGTTGCAAGATATCTCAAAGCTTATCTCACCAATGCTGAGAAAACAGAGCTAAAAGACCTCTGGGATGACATATCATCTGCCAAAATACTATTACAAAAATTGTACAGCTTTGGTATACACATGCTCTCCCTTAGATAATGCGGGTGCTACGAAGCTGCACACCGTTTAACAGGTACAGCCTTCTGAACACATTGTCTAACTGAACCTTGGTCCATTTTCATCCCGAAAAAGAGTACTAAAATCCTACCAAGAGATTGGAACCATAGCCACAAATGTTCCCAACAGCCACAACATTTTAGAAAAACAATGTAATTGACAGATACTACCTAAACTGAGGTACTGCTTTGGAAAACATGTGTCTGTACCACATTGCCCAAAACTACACCTACAAAAACAATGTCACACTATATGAGACAATTGGCAAATATTCAGTCTCAAATTGTGAAGGAAAGCTAGTGAAACTCACCAAAACCAGTCTATTTAATCATATAAAGTTATCATTTAAATCTTCACAACATAGAGAACTGTATTGCTATTGTCATCATGCCTACCCCCGGGCATCCAGACCAAGTCCATCAACCCCGGAAGCAGGCATCATGTTACCTAGAGCAAACCCAGCAACACCTGTTAGGGGCTATCTGGGTACAGTCCTGGCGCCTGTGGCGCCAGGCTCATATGGGACATCATTCCTGGCGCCATAGGCACCAGGCTCATATGTTAAAACTTACCTGATACAGACCATGCTACAAGGGATCCAAGCATCCAAGCCCATGTGAGGCTTGAAGGGACTATTTTATCTTAGGAACTACTTTGTTACTCGGGTGTGGTTGTGGAGGAATACTTACCTGGGACTACTTTGAAGGCTATTTAAACCACGCCCGAAGAGCAGCACATGCTTTGCGTTATTCTCCATGCAGCAGCGTAACGCTCACCGTGTCTGCTGTCAGCGTACAGCATCCTGCCACGCCCGCCTCGAGTCCAGAGCACCTAGAAAGAAGGGAAAGAAGAAGAAAGGTTAGAACAAGAAC
Organism: Ambystoma mexicanum; assembly: GCF_040938575.1. Lineage (NCBI taxonomy): Eukaryota > Metazoa > Chordata > Amphibia > Caudata > Ambystomatidae > Ambystoma > Ambystoma mexicanum. Next base: position 84,292,119 of record NC_090941.1, read on the forward strand.
TTTACTGGATTTCTTACCTGATTTCGGATTCAGCGCATCTTCGAACCAGAAACAGACATCATCTTAAATGTGTTGCATCGCCAGCAGCAGCGCCGCGCCATACCCACCATTCCTCGCAGCATCTCTATGATCCGGTGCTGTCTCCATCACCAGGTTGCCGCATTCCATCACCTAAGGGGGACAAGAAAACAATAAGGTGAGCCACGGGAACAAACAAGGACAATCTCTTGCCACCATATGCTTACCTGATTTTACCGCAGGAGGTATTATCCACCAGCACGCCAAATCTTCCTACCCTACACCTGCAAGAAAAGAGAAAGCAGCGAGTTAAACCTTGGCATCATTTACCGGACAGTGTTACAAAACACAGACTCTTACCTGAATGCTTTCAGCTGCCACAAGACGATCATCTTTTCGGTCTAAGCTGCAAAAGAAACAAGGAATTGGACAAGAGTGATTATTCAGACATTTTGAATTCTTTAGAACTATATTCTTACGGCCTTTCGCCCGGAGGTTTGGAGCCAAGATTTGTCCAGAACTCTTCCAATACCCTCAAGCCAGTGAAGTAACTGGCCATCAACGCGCCCCTGCATTCTTCGCAGGATGTAGAGCTCATCATACAAAACTATAAGGTGAGCTTTGTGAAAGGGAATGTCAGAAGTGATAAGTGGGGATGCAGTGAGGTGTTACTACTCAAATCCACAGGTGGCTAATTCCCTTTCCCTGTCTTTAGGAGACTACTTCTACGGGTCAAGCAGACGAAGCTAGGTGGGCCAGTCCAGTCAGTCATCTCTGCACTACGTATCACGTTGATGGAGACCGTGGCTGTCCAGTTCCGCTCGACACCCCTGTGGGAGCCAGGTGAGCGTAACAGCTATTCACAAATCACAAGGTCTAACCCTATATCAAGCATTGATTGACACTGGCAGCATAGTCTTTAAAGAAGGTATGATTTACGTAACACTTTCACGTCTGTGTACACTCAATGGTCTGTTCCTAGTTAAATTTAATTGCAAACAAAGACAACACTGACATTCCTTGTATCCTGGAATACAACAGGCTATATGCAATGCACACCGCCCCATCTAGATATGCACCTTGTACCTCAAAAAGGAAACCTTTAAAAAGAAAACTAATACAAACAGAATCTATAAGAGATCTCCCAAAAAAACTGCTATGGCCAATTCCTTCTGCATCAAATAATACAACCACAAAACTGTCTAGTACAACATCAACTACACATCCAACAGAAAACATTGGGCCTCATTACGACCCAGGTAGTAAGGGGTTAATGGCGCCGTAAAAGGTGGCGGCGCCGTTAACCCCTTACCGCCTAATTACAAGGTACCTTTGCGGGTCCCCACCTTAACAGCTGGTTTCACCAGCCGTTAAGGAAGGAACCCGCAAAGGGACATTCGAGGTAATTAAGGTACCGCAATTTGCAGTACCGTAATTACCGCCTTCCCCATTCCCATTGAGCCCTACGGGGGCAAAAATGGGAATGGGGAAGGGACAATGGTGAATGGGGAATTACCGCCTGCCAACCTTGGAATGAGGCGGTAATTCCACCATCCACTATGGCGCAATTGGTAAAATACTGGCGTCAACCATGGCGTTAATAGCGCCATGGTTAACACCTGGGTCGTAATGAGGCGCATTGACACAAATATCTCTTCTCCAGAATAATCTGCAGGCCCATCAAACGATCCACAAACAGAATTCTCTGGTCAATTTTAAATTCAGTAACACAACTGGAGTAAATTGTTATGCTAATGTAACAATCAATCTTCTCTTCCAATTGCCACCAATTGTTCACAACAATTGCTTAAATGGCTTAGACCAGTTCTGTTTGCAAATGCTCATCCTTTATAAAAATGCCACAAATAAGCCTGACAAAACTTACAGTCTCTCTAGTATAAGGCAAGAATTGAACTACTGTCCAGGAATGGTAACATTTACCATAAACACACAGGAGGATCCTCAAGAATTTCTAATGTACTTACTATAAGTACTTGAAACCAAAAACATCCCTATAAATGAAATCTTCCAGATTTCATACAGGGGGAAACATGCATGCACTCTCTGCAACCATGTTTCACAAGAACACATACCTTAGGAATGATTTGTATATGTATCCATATCAAATTCTGAATCCATTGCATTTCACCAGCATCTGCAGAATGCAAATCACAGCATATTATGCCCTTTTTGCAATTCAGACAATTGTGCCACCATACAAATGAACTCACATAGCCAATACGTCATAGTAATGCTTCTAAGGTACAATGCAGATGGTAATAAAAATAACTGTAAGCTTACAGGCTTCACACAAAGCCAAGCATTTCTTGGACTGAAAGCAACAGTAGATATAATGTACCACACTGGTGCCACAACCACTTTAGGGCACTACACTGCATATGTCAAAAAAATAAGTGGTTGGTTTGAATGTAAGGACACCTCTGTTACTCCAAAACATAGGTTACCAGCAAATCTAACAAATGCCTACTTAATATTCATTCAACCCAAATGTAGTCACTAAACTGTAGCACAGTTAATAGTTAGAATACACCAACAGGTATCTAACTACATCTATATAAAACAATAGTACTTTTAAAAGTCAATAAAATTAGAATACGCCAACAGGTATGTAACTAATTAAAAAATACTCTTCATTGCAAAACACTTCAAATACACCATCACAATTCTTATACGACTAATCATCTTCTAAACTCTAATGTACTTAGAACACACCAACAGGTATCTACCTTTTTTGTATTTTTGAAAGGAACTTGGGGTTGGTCACCCTAAATTACCTGGGGGCAACCAGACGTGGACTCCCTGCTCACTGTGCTTAGAGAGGCACAGCTTCACTTCAATGATGATGCCCAACAAGGCTGAAACGCGTATATGGGGTTGCTGATGGTACTCATGTTCAGAGAGGAATTGCCATAGCATTTCGGTGCTGGACTGCCTTTGTGGGCGGGACAAAGACTGATATGCAAATGGATATTTCCCATCTGTGAAGGTAGAGTGAGCAAAAAGCAATGGCTGCAAACTCTCAATGTGGTTAATAACCACTGAACAGGTTATCATGTCTTGTTCTTTCGAGAGAGGGGCGCCTGCTACCTTTTTTGTATCTAACTATTTTAAGCATTCCCATAATCGCAACATACTTCAAACAAACATACTATCACACTTACACTCACATAATTGTAATCAAGTTTTTTTTAATCCAGTATGTATTTTCTTTTCCAATTATTATTTAATGTCAATACAACAGCAGTGTGTCATACAAACATAGTACTTAGAATGTACTGTTTATGAGGGTCTAAACAAGTAAATGTATTTGTAAAATTGTATACAATTAAAGCTTTGAAACTATCTTGCTTAACAAATTACACTTTATTTCTCCACAGAAAATGAACCAGAGATTCCAGCTTCATAAGTCTATGAAACTAAGTAACCATACCAAGTATAATCAAATACATATTCTATAAACACTATCCTCAATTGTACCACAATCATAAATAATGTATACAGTTCAATTATATAATTCCACTATATTACACACACTTTATACTCCCATTATATTACCTATAATTACTATACACATATTACTACTGTGGTGGTTGTGACCAATGGACAGATTATTGGGGCCATGGCCTACAGACATGCCCCCTAGAATCTGGCCATTGGCCACAACCACCACAATACAATTAACCATATAACAAGTACGTACAAAACACCCTCAAATAATAAAACTCACCCTCAAACCCCTGCAATCGAAATTATGTCAGTGGACAACGAAATTGACCACAGGCTTGACAGCATTTCCAAACCCTATTTTCACCTAGTAAAACAACTCCATATCACCTTCATTCCACTCCCCTATCCTTTCTACGCCCTCTTTGACCCACCAAATAATCCCAACTCTCTTTTGCAAACCACTTGTTCACAGCACTGTCTGCGGACTTCTGTGATGTCTGTAGAGCGAGCGGCACACACACCCCGCTTTTTTCACCTAAAAAAACAGCTCCATGTCATCTTAATTCCACCCTCTACCCTTCCCAGCCCCTCTTTCTACCACCAAATATCCCAAAATGTGTTTTCCAGATTTTTTCCGTGCCGTGCATTCCACGGACACCGGCCCTTGTCCGCAGATCCAACATGGCTGCAGTTTCCAAAAATATTGTGTACTTCACGCTCTTCACCATCCAATCAGTGAGCACGTCTGATCTCCATGGAATTCCCGACAGCCCCGGGACCAATCAGAAAACTGTCTGCGGACTGAACAGGGAAGTGAGTCTGTGGACCAAATCCATTTTGGGACCCCCTATAACTTTGCCTCTTCTCAACGGAACCTCACCAATCTACGCAGAATCAATCTGAGTGGGGCATATACTATTTTTGCAAAGTTTGGCGACGATTTGTCCGGGAGGGGCAAAGTTATAAGCCACCCATAAAGTGCTCTTGCTATTTGTTGAGCAACTTAACCATAACTACTGGGCTGCTACCGCAGGCCCTGTGATATATATCAGAACAACAAGGCACTGCTAGAATCTGCAACAATCTTCCAGCCTCCATCATGCAAGCTCACCTCACCTACACTTCAGAAAAGAAGTGAAACTCATTTCAGCTAAGACCTTACCTACCCCTGAGCCACCTTCCACACCGCCTTGCATTTACAGGTGGCATCTCTCAGAGTGCTGATTGAAGGTTGTGTGAGTGATGTCATGACTGTGCAGGTGAATCGAATGATAAGTGGGTTATCTGAATGCCAGTAGAGAGTTCAGGACGTACGTTATGGATGAACAAGCGGAGGTTCCCATACGAATATGCTTTCATTTAACAACTTACAAATGATCTATTGTATGGCTCATAGTTGTTAGACCTATTTACTTCTATTGTGAGGCACCCACTTGCTGGATTGCCCTGGGTACAGTATGCAGTGCTTTGAACAAAATTGCCATATCCTGATAAATACCAAAAAATACACATATTTACCTGCAGCTAAGATGAAGAATCTACAATAATGAAACATGCTGCATTTGTACGGGAAGTATGCTTGTGCCCGCACCTTGCTGCGCCAAGATAGATAAGTAACAAAATTGAGACAGCCGTTGTAGTACCATTTTGAATTTCTTCAGTTTATTCTGTTCCTTAGCTCCTTGCAGATGACACGTGTTTCGGCGTATATACTGTGCCTTTCTCAAATCCGGGCTATTCTTATTCAAAGAAGACAACGAATGGAAAAAAGAAACACATTGCAAAAGATTAATCATATGTATACACCTACTCGGTTATTAAGTAAGTATTGCTGAAAGAGACTTCTTTTGTGTGTAAACCACTTCTCCCATATTAAAAACATGTATTCAACCATATTTTAACACCTTAACACCTCATGCATTTTTTCTGGTGTTTTTTTTCGTGAAACTAAGGTAGGAGAATTAAAGGTTTTTGCAGATTTGGTGAAAATCCGTCCAGTAGTTTTTTAAAAAATGACCAAAAAGTAGGTCATAAATTAGTGCTATCTGTGTTCGGTCCACGGACACACTTCTCTGTTCGCTCCGCGGACAGTGTCCTGATTGACCAATCAGTTTGCGTGGTGTCCGCGGACAGGCGACGTGTTCGCTGATTGGACGGTGGGGAGCGTGAAGCACGTCAGATTTTCAGTAGCGCCTGCCATCTTGGATTCGCGGTGAACTTGGTTCAAAATTTGTATTTAGTAGAGTGTGTTGGTGTGTATGAGTGTTTGGGGAGGGTGGGAGAGGATGAGATAGGTTGAAAGTTGTGTTTTTTTATGTGGTAGACATTCTTGTTGTGTTCGATTTGTCTGCGGACATCACGGGTGTTCTGAAATGTTCTAAATAAACTGAATGGGGTGTGTTCTTAGGACTCAATATGTGTCCGTTTTGTTCGCAAGCAAGCTGAAACTGTTCTAAGAACACTCGCGGTGTCCGGAAATTTTCGTAAATAAACAAAATGGGGGTGTCCTGAGGACGCTGTCCGTATTGTTCGTTGTGAAGTTGAAAGTGTTCTAAGAACTCTTGCGGTGTCCTGAAATGTTCGTAAATAAACAAAATGGGGGTGTGCTGAGGACGCTGTCCATATTGTTCCTTTGTCAAGTTGAAAGTGTTCTAAGAACTGTCGCGTTTTCCTGAAATGTTCGTATGGGGTGTCCTGAAGACGCTGTCCGTATTGTTCGTTGTCAAGTTTAAAGTGTTCTAAGAACTCTCACGGTGTCCTGAAATGTGCCTATATAAACAAAATGGGGTGTTCTGAGGACGCTGTCTGTATTATGTTCGTAAATAAACAAAATGGGGGTGTCCGAGGATGCTGTCCGTATTGTTCATTGTCAAGTTGAAAGTGTTCTAAGAACTCTCGCGTTGTCCTGAAATGTTCGTAGGGGGTGTCCTGAAGACGCTGTTTGTATTATTCGATGGCAAGTTGAATATGTTCTAAGAACACTCGCTGTGTCCTGAAATGTTCGTAAATAAACAAAATGGGGTGTTCTGAGGACGCTGTCCGTATTATGTTCGTAAATAAACAAAATGGGGGTGTCCTGAGGACGCTGTCCATATTGTTCATTGTCAAGTTGAAAGTGTTCTAAGAACTCTCGCGTTGTCCTGAAATGTTCGTAGGGGGTGTCCTGAAGACGCTGTCTGTATTGTTCGTTGTCAAGTTGAAAGTGTTCTAAGAACTCTCACGGAGTCCTGAAATGTGCCAAATAAACAAAATGGGGTGTTCTGAGGACGCTGTCCGTATTATGTTCGTAAATAAACAAAATGGGGGTGCCCCAGGACGCTGTCTGTATTGTTCGTTGTCAAGTTGAAAGTGTTCTAAGAACTCTCCCATTGTCCTGAAATGTTCATAGGGGGTGTCCTGAAGACGCTGTTTGTATTATTCAATGGCAAGTTGAATGTGTTCTAAGAACACTCGCTGTGTCCTGAAATCTTCTTAAATAAACAAAATGGGGTGTTCTGAGGACGCTGTCCGTATTATGTTCGTAAATAAACAAAATGGGGGTGTCCTGAGGACGCTGTCCGTATTGTTCGTTGTCAAGTTGAAAGTGTTCTAAGAACTCTCGCGTTGTCCTGAAATGTTCGTAGGGGGTGTCCTGAAGACGCTGTCCGTATTGTTCGATGGCAAGTTGAAAGTGTTCTAAGAACTCTTGCGTTGTCCTGAAATGTTCGTAGGGGGTGTCCTGAAGATGTTGTCCGTATTGTTCTCTGGCAAGTTGAATGTGTTCTAAGAACACTTGCAGTGTCCTGAAATGTTCGCAAATAAACAAAATGGGGGTGTTCTGAGGACGCTGTCCGTATTGCTCGATAGCAAGTTAAAAGTGTTGTAAGAACTCTCGCGTTGTCCTGAAATGTTCGTAAATAAACAAAATGGGGTTGTCATGAGGACGCTGTCTGTATTGTTCTCTGGCAAGTTGAATGTGTTCTAAGAACACTTGCGGTGTCCTGAAATGTTCGCAAATAAACAAAATGGGGGTGTTCTGAGGACGCTGTCCATATTGTTCGTTGTCAAGTTGAAAGTGTTCTAAGAACTCTCGCGGTGTCCTGAAATGTTCGTAAATAAACAAAATGGGGGTGTTCTGAGGACGCTGTCCGTATTGTTCATTGTCAAGTTGAATGTGTTCTAAGAACACTCGTGGTGTCCGGAAATGTTTGTAAATAAACAAAATGGGTGTGTTCTGAGGACGCTGTCCGTATTGTTCGTTGTCAAGTTGAAAGTGTTCTAAGAACTCTCGCGGTGTCCTGAAATGTTCGTAAACCAAGAAAATGGGGTCTTCTGTGTTCTGAGAACACTCGCGGTGTCCTGAAATGTTCGCAAATAAACAAAATGGGGGTGTTCTGAGAATGCTGTCCGTATTGTTCGTTCTCAAGTTGAAAGTGTTCTAAGAACTCTCGCGGTGTCCTGAAATGTTCGTAAATAAACAAAATGGGGATGTTCTCTGGACGCTGTCTGTATTGTTCGTTGTCAAGTTGAATGTGTTCTAAGAACACTTGCGGTGTCCTGAAATGTTCGTAAATAAAGAAAATGGGGGTGTTCTGAGGATGCTGTCCATATTGTTCGTTGTCAAGTTGAAAGTGTTCTAAGAACTCTCGCGTTGTCCTGAAGTGTTCATAGGAGGTGTCCTGAAGACGTTGCCCGTATTGTTCGCTGGCAAGTTGAATCTGTTCTAAGAACACTCGCGGTGTCCTAAAATGTTCGCAAATAAACAAAATGGGGGATTGTTTGTTGCGTTTCTATGAAGTACTAACATTTGCAAACACAATGGGTCTGTACTGTGTAAGTAAATGTTGTCAACAATTGGTGGTAATTGAAATAGAACATTCATTGCTATATTTGCATAGCAACTTACACCAACTATATTTGAGAGTTTAAATGGACCAGGTAGATCTGAATCTGACTGCTTTTTTTGGAGTTTGTCTTCCTTGTTTGAAGAAGTACCTGGTTTACTTTCCCTAATTGATTCTTTTTTGCTTGTTGTACTTGATGAAGTATTAGTTTGTTTTACTCTCTTCGGAGGATTTGCAGTGACATCCTGTTGCATTTCTGTTTGATTTATTTTTCTTTTATAACGTTTTACTTTTTGTGGAACAGAATATGTGTTTAGATGGGGGGTGTATAGTGAGCAAAGTCTATTGTATTCTAAAATGCAAGGAATATCAGCGTTTACTTTACTTGCATCAAAGTTGATTAGAAATAGACCGTCAAATGTACATAACCATGATAGTGCTACCTACCTCATGCCTTCTTTAAAGACTGTGTTGCCAATATCTATCATTGCTTTGTCTATGGTAAGACCTTCTGATGTATGAATCGTGACTGCGTATGCAAGAGTTAGAGAACATTTTTCTCTGTGTACATACATGTCTTTGAAGAGAAGGAATCGAGCTGTTGAGCGTCCTATCCTTTTTACTACTGAAAGTTTGTCAAAGAGAATATTGACAAACTGAATTTTGTTGTCACGTGGGTATGTTTGAAAGCCAACAACTGTACCCAGTGCTCAATTAACTAGTCCTTGGTCCACGTCAAGGTTATGTTTAAGCATTACTCTGCAATTAAGGATAATTTTAATATCTTTTCTAAGCCTGCTGTGTTTGAGATTGATTTTTCTAAATTATTTAGTCTTGTTGTAGCTTGGTCACACATGGGTAGTATCATACCATGTACATCTAGTTTGTCTGTGGCGCTAATTTCCATTATTGGTTGCATTTCTTTACTTAACATTATTTCATTGAATTTGAAACAGCTTGCAAGAGTTGGCATTAAGGCCATACAATTGACATTTTTGTGGGCTAATTGTTCCATAACATCTGTAGCACATGCATTATCGCCATAAAGTGCATGAATGTGCTGGGTTTTCAATATTGCTTCTGCTTCTTTAGAAAGTATACCAACTCTGATACTTTTTAAGATGTTGGCATAAGTGAGATCTGCAGATTGCCGCATGTTTTCTTTTAATTCTCTCTATTGGAAATGTTGCCAAAGGTTGACATTTCCAATGCTGCCAACAGTTTTACAGCAGAGTTTGTGTCCTAATGTTTTAAAAATAGGCTCACCTTTTACTGGTGTCAATTGAAGAAGATCTCCAAAAACAATAATGTGTTTTCCTGCAAAGAGCTCTTCATAGTTTATTTTGAGTACTTCTTGTAATCTGAGGTGAATCAAAGCCAACATTAGGTTGGAGACCATGCTCACTTCATCTATTAGTCGCATTTTCATTTGTTTCAATACTCTGCGTAGTTCCATTGCAGCTTCTGCAGAAAGTTTCTAATAGTCTAATTTGTTTTGGTGTTCTACTGGCAATAGTAGTAATCGGTGTAACGTGACACCACCTATGTTGTAGGCAGCTAAACCAGTGGGGGCAGTGACAACAGCTGACAGTTTGTTGTTTGTCAATTGTTGAAGGAACTTACTGATAATTTTGATTAGGAATGTTTTGCCAGAACCAGCTTCACCACTGACGTACATTAGTATAGGTTTATAATTATGGCAGGAACATTCTTTTTTTTCATGTTGTACACCATGTGTAATTTGTTTTGTTACTTCTTGAAAAATGCTACGTTGCTTATTGTTTAGTTTTGATTGTAGTATAGTTAAGTCTTCTTTATCTTCATACTGACACATGGTGTTTTCTACTTCTATCATAGCTAATTATGCCTCATTTATTATTAGTGGTTCTCCCAGTGGTTCTTGGCTTCCTGTTACAGAAGGTTGACTACTGTCAGGTGTTTCTTTATCTAGTTGGGCCTGGAGTTCTTCTTCGTGTTGCTGTTCAATGTGCAACATTGTTTTGTACTGTGTAAAGTTTACATCAGTTATAGTGCTTTCATTTGCTTTGAAAGCATCTTCACATGAGTCATAGTTATCTAGTATTTCTTCTTTTCTCCATGGTTTAAAGAGTTGTAGCAGTGACATGTGATATAGTTCTTTATGTTGAGGAGTCTTTAATGACAATTTGATATGATTAATTCAATTTGGTTTGGTGAGTTTAACTAAGCTGCCTTCACAGTTTGTCACTCTGTGTATTTACCTTTTTTCATCAGGTTTTATATTATTTTTGTATGTGTAGTTTTGGGCTATGTGGTATAGACACATGCTTTCCAAAGTATTACTTCTGTTTGGCTAGTATGTCTCCAATAAATAGTTTTTTTAAAATGTCTTGGCTGTTAGGATCACGTTTAGCTATTGTTTCTATATCTCCGTATGATTTTAGAACTCTTTTTCTAGATTTAGCTGGACCAAGACTTAGCCATACTATATTTTCAGATTTACCATACAATGCAGTACCAGGTAAATGATTAGCTGCTTCATATGATCCACATTCTCTATGGGACAGCTTATGCCCAAGCTGTATAATTTCGGAGACACTGTTTTATCTCATAACAGGTCATTCCAGAGGTCTTGGAGCTCTGTCTTTTCTGCTTTGGTTAAGTATGCTGTGACATATCGTGCAACTACAGTAAAAGTGTCTGCAATGTACTGCACATCTATGTTTGCATTCCATAAGTGGGCAATGATTGCATTATAATCATTGATGTATTTTTCTTCTTCTTTTCTTTTTATGTAATATGTATTTTTAGGTGACTTACCTTTAACACTTTGTCTAACTGAAGACATGAGGTTGTTCACTTGACCTGTATTTGTAACTGGTCTAGGGAAACCAAATCGGCATTTGGTGTAGTATTTCCCTTTGTTTTTGTATTTGCGACGACAATATTTTCCACATTTGTGTCTTTGAAATTGTAAAATTTGTGCATGAAGATCACTATTTGTTGCTTCCAATGGAATTTCACAAGTGACATATTTTTCAATAAACTGTAAAACAGTGGCATCACTGTCTTGACCAAATTTAGGAGCATCTTTAATCCATAAAAGCATGTGGATATGTGGTGCTCCTCTGGTTTGGTATTCTTTTCTCCAAAAGAAGTGTTGCACTTCTCCAAGGGGAGGAACAGTTTTATTACACATAAAATATAGCATAGCAATGAAGCAATGGTCAAAATATCTTGAAACATTAACAGGATCCAAAGAACAAAGTTCTCCAGGTGTTAGTATATCTATGTTTGTTTTGTTTTTGTTTGATATGCGTACGAAATCATGTAAACCTTCCCATGCATATTCTGCACAACTTAATGTAACAAACCAAGTGGGTGGGCCAAGGTTTCTGATCATACAACGTACATCTCCATGACATCGAAACCAGTACTCTTTAGTACCATGCATATTTGCTAATAGATTTGTAATATTTGATTGTAAAACCTCATCCTTTTGTTGCACTTTTTGTAATAATTGTGTAGCTGTCATATTTTGAATATGTGTGATCCTGATTTTAATATGTGTGCAACGCTGTAACATAAAGTTGCTAGTTCACTTTCAAAGAGTAGGTGGAATATGTATTCCACATTTTGTCTAAATCTGGGATCTTCAGAATACATCCGTAATGAGCGGTATTCTGATGCTGATATTTGAATAGGCCTATCATCGCACCTTCCTCCTTTGCTAGTAGGATAGAGTAGAGGAAAAGCACATGCTTCTATACTTTTTTCCCATATGCTGATTGGTGATCCTTTTGTTTGACGCATTTGGTATGTTTCCAGTGCATCTTCTATGGTGTCATTAGAGTGCAAAGGATGAATTGTATAATTGTCTAAAGTATTTGATATTGTAGCAGGATCTAGGAGCTCAAATTGACCAGTTTCTTGTGTTTCTTAAATTATTTCAGTTGTATTCTTCAAGTTTTCGTCAATATTAATTTCTTTGTAATATTCATTATTCTCTTTAAGATATTTCAAGGCTTGTCTAACTTTATGTAAATCTACCAGCTGTTGCCATATTTTTTTTGTCTTTCGTAGGTACTCCATTTTTAGATCTAATGGAAAATAAACTACTTTTCCACGAATGCCTTTTACCAATTCAGAGGGAGGTAATTTTGCTGTTTTTGGTTGAACGCGTATTATTGCTTGAAATGGGTGCACTGTTTGAATTATGATGCTCTCATATAAATTAAGTTGTTGTAGGGGTTTTGGTAGTGGGTATAATTCCAAATTATTTGTGATAGCACGTAAAGGAGTTTGGTTGTTGTCAAATTTTGTAGCGCAGCAACTGCAAAGTATTAAGGGGTCAGTTATTTTATATTTGTTTTATGCTACAAGGTAGAAAGCTAATTCAATCCATTTAGAATCTTCATTGTCTTCTATTTTGTATGATAGGTCTACAGTTTTTGTGTTACTTTTATGAAAAGTTCTGCAGCAAAATACACACACATGGTTTGGTACTTCAGCTGATGTACTTTTAAATTGTATTATTTATTTTTTGTATGTGTTTAGTAAAAGGTTGCCATGTGTAGAATTGTTGCTAATTTGGTTTAAAACTATTTCATTCTGTAAGTAGCTTTCACTTCCAAAATATTTGTTCTGGATATAGTCAATTTCTTCAAGTAGGTCTTTTGCTGTACCATGTAGAAGAATGTTATTTAAATTTGCTAGTGCTAAAGCAGGACTTTTAGCATAGTACAGTTTATAGACTAGATTTCTTATAGTTGAATGATGTGTTGATATCCTTTTGATATCATGGAAGATGGTTTTACAAGTAGGTCCTGTAATGCAAGCCAATGAATGTCCTTGTAGTCCTGTGTACTTGCACACTGGACAGGTATCCATATTTTGCAGTAGTTTAATTTTGATTTTGTCTTTGCTTTTTACATATTGATTGAGGAATTGGCATAAAGACTTGAAAAAATATTTGGGAATGTTACACATTGACGTGCATGGCCATTTGTACACTAGATATTCTGATTCAGTTGAAAGGAGGGGTAATTCTAGGTTTTCAGGGCATATTTTTGTAAGGAGTACTTCTTGTTCCATTATGGTATTATTCACTTTTTCATAACCTTGACCACTGCTATGTTTGGCAATTGTATTTGTTTGCTTTTGTTTGTACGCTTCTTCATTAAAGTATGGTTCTGTGCTCGTAGTGTGATTCCATTCATCTCCGCAGATACTTAAGAAGTTCTTTCTGTTGACATTTCATTTATTGAGAAGTTTTTTTTGTAATGTAGTTATTAGTTTTGTTAGTGGTTTCATGTTGTTTAACACTAAAATAAATAACTTTCTTTTCAGAAGAATTGCACGGTCTATCAACGCTTCTAAGATGAATTTCCTACAATAGGTTTTAAGCATTGAACCTGATTTCTCTCCTGTTTTTACAAGATTTTGAAGGACTTTGTGACGGTACATTTTGGATAAAATACTTTTCTTGGTATGCTTACTTTGCACTATATCAAAATTTAAAGAAACAGTTCTATCTGTAGTGATAGCTGATTTTCTGTTCATTGTTTTGTGGTTTGTTTTACATATTGATAGAGGAGGCAAAGTATTTGTACTTGAAACTTCTTGTGTTTCACTAAATGACTGTATTAGCTGTTTTGTTTCAACTTTTTTTACAAATTCTTCTAGAGATGGATTCTTATGTTGGACACTTTTATTTTCATTAGCTCTACTCCCGGTTGCTTTCTACGGATTTGACCTTTGGTAGGCATTCTTTAGGGATTGTTGAAAAAATAAAGAAGGTATGGGTTGGGGTGTTCTGCAATGTATGTGTGCTTTGTGCATGAGTGTTTGAGTAAGATGATAAAGATGTATGTAATGGTGTGTGATTGTGCATTGGGAACTACAACTAGTAGGGATGGGTATTCTTGAATTTATGTGCTACTAAACTGGGGTTCAGATGACAGAAAAAAGTAAGCTAGTGGTGTGGAGAAGTACACATAGTAAATCTAATGTATACAATTAAAACAGTTGTTTTTCTATAATATCAAAATTCTAGCGGTTGAGTTGGGTAATTTGTGTGTCCAAAAATAGGAATTTGCGGGCCATTTTGGCTGTAAATCGCTGTTTAAGACATGGGGAGTTTTTGACAGAATGGTGCACAATCTCTATTTTTAGGCATAGAAATAGCATGCATTAACTTTACAGTGTGTTTGAGTAATAATACAAATATTATGGTGATATTCTACTTACTTTCTTTCTAAAATGAACAGGTTACTTCTTAGTTCTTCTTTGTTCTTCAAATTCGGCTGCTTCTTTCCAAGATAATGGTCTTCACTGCAATTGTAAAAGAAACAAATTAGTAATTTTGTTTGTATATAGCACTGTTTTTAATTTAAATATTGATTTTTTTAATTGAAATCCTCAGCGCCTTCCACAAAACCATTAAGATACGTCACACCAGTTCAATACATATGATATTTTCTTAATGAACAAATTGTATTGCAATGACTAACTGTAGCAAACAAAATATCTTTACTGTCTTGTGAAATTCATAATGTACCACTGAATACCACTATTTCTGTAACTAAGCTCTTCCAGGTAATAGTGTCTCAATGTCATGCTTAAATTAAAGTAATTACATAAATAAAGAAATACAAAAAATATGTAATTGTATAAGTATTATTTTTTTAAATTTGAACATAGAGTGTGCATGCATGCAATTTTGTTTGAATATATGTAGTCTATGTATTTCATTTAAAAAATGTTAGTTTAACATGATTTGAGTGTGTGTGTGTATAAACAAAGTAAATAGTATAAAGGTTTATAAGTGACAGTTGATTTTAGGAGATTGAAAAAAAGACAGTAGATTCATTTTACAGATTACACAAGCTAAAAGTCAGTTTGAAAATGTATTCATGTACTGTACAGAAAATATGTATACCTGTAGTTTGTGTTCATGCATATGGATATGCATGGAGCTGCAAGTAGAATTCTTGGAGACTTGTACAGTATTTCTTGTAGATGGTGCTTGCCATTGATATGACACTTGTACTGAGAGAGATTCACAGTACATTTGCAGTGCTGATCTATGATGATGCAGTTAGATGTAGAGGTCTTGAATGTGATTGGTGGATGGTCACGGGACTTCTTAGCTACATCCAATGAGGGAATGGCACAGAGAGTGAAGTGTAAATGGTAGAAGGGCTGTTCATGTTACGATATGTCCGCAGACATGGCAGTAGTTCGGGGACATCGGGTGTTACATCCGGGGATTTTTGGGTTCAAAAGTCATGCAAATGAGAATGAGCACTCAAAGGGATTGGTCATGAAAGTTTAGTGGGTGTGTTGTGCCAGTAGAGAGTTTCTCAGATACTCTTTTTGCTGAGAAAACAACAGATTGTTTGGATTTTGGGAGATTCGTGGTGACATTGGTTGAAGGTGCATGCAGAAAGCTGTGGAGTAGCTGTAAATCTTGGATTTCCACGTGTGGAAGTACACTGGCATGGAGTACGTGGAATGAAGTGGTTGGACTTGCTACCTCTCTGTGCTACTTTGGAGACAGAGCAACATCCAGACATAATGGTAATTCATTGTGGAGGGAACAGTTTAGGACATGTGTCTGGAATTTCTTTGCAATTTTCTATGAAAGAAGGACTTGGGAAGTTCATGGACATGTTTCCTAATTCTCAAGTAATATTTTCACGTATTGCGCAGACACAAATGTGGCTTCGTTCTCCTTCATTTGGTCCACAAAGGAAAAAGCAAGGTGCAATGTTAATAAGGCTGTTTGTGCCTTTCTAAGAGATTCTGGCATGTCCTCTTTCCACAATGAAAATATTATGTTTCGTAGTACAAACATTTTTCGCAGAGATGGATTCCATCTTACTTATGCTGGCAATCAGATTTTTCTGAGAAATGTAAAAAATGCATTGCGTCCTTTTTTAGAATTACAGCATCCATTTTGAACTAGGTGTTGAGTATTTATAATTTTTGACATACAAACACCTCCCAAAGGCTCTTTTCAGAGCCACCACTTCCTCCCAAAGAAAATTGCAATGGTTATGATAGGATAGCACCCCACATTTTTAGATGTCCGCGGACTGTCCGCAGACTTCTAAAAAATACAAAGGGCCCTGCTTCATTTATTTTCACTTCTATTTTTTAACTGTGAAAGGCGGCTCTGAAAAGAGCCTTATTTTTTTTAATTTTTTATACACGACACAATAGGAGAGGAGGGGAAAGGAGGGTAAAGGGGGTGACACCAACCACAGGTATAAGAAAGGGCGAGCTGAGAGAGGAAGATGTAGAGTGGGTTTTATTTGGGTAGTGAGCAGGTCTTCTCATGCTCTGGGACGGTTGTCTCAAAAGCACTGCAAAGTCGCTCCCCCCTGTGTCAAAGTACATACATACAACTGTGACCCTCGAAAGGTAAGGGTCATCAGAATTCTGTATGGCCTGTGAGGCAGCTTGAGGAAGACGCTGTCCCACAGAGGTGGTCCTTGTGGTGACAGGATCAGAAACGGAGTATGAAGTAGAGGAAATAAACCTACTACGTTCCTCGCAAGGTACAACCTTGCGAATGGCCCCAGAGTGAAATGACCTTAGGTGTTGCTTC
Source organism: Ambystoma mexicanum (assembly GCF_040938575.1). Lineage (NCBI taxonomy): Eukaryota > Metazoa > Chordata > Amphibia > Caudata > Ambystomatidae > Ambystoma > Ambystoma mexicanum. The sequence continues at coordinate 84,309,021 of NC_090941.1, forward strand.
ATGGTAGTAGTCCCAAAGCTGTACGAACCATGCCTCCTGCGACTGAGTACCATTTTGCACTCATTGCAGGTGACACGGTTCGCACAAGCCTTATGACCATTCCCATGAATGATAAACAACCGTCACACCCAAGACTCACGCCTAGTGCGGGTAGTAGGGATTTCCTCTACCTCATTCTCGTCATCCTCTTCTTCCTCCTCTGCATCCTCACTCCTGTCCCCCTCTTCAGGCCCTTGGGAAGGTGGTGGTGATGGAGGGGGTGGGGGTGGTGCTGAAGCAGGTGCAGAACCAGGTGGCAGTAGTGCAGCCATGGATGCCATCTCGATAATGGTGTAATCTGCAAGTTGCAGGAAAAATAGCTGTGCTCTGAAGAATAGCCAGAAACACAATGAGAATAAGCTCTAGGGCGTGGTCTTTTATAGGGGTTCTTGTACGCAATTTGCAGACAGGCGCGCTGTCCGCAGACAGATCGAACACAAAAAAAGGTTCAAAAACGTTCAAAAAGTAAGTAGAAACTCAGGATTAGTATGTGGGACTTGTGCAATGGTGAGTTTTTATTGAGAAATATTGTGGATTACTTGAAAATGTACTTTTAAATTGTTCGGAGACACGAACAGTGTCCGCATTCAGAACACGCGATCAGCATGGGTGCGGTCACATGATCGCTTCGGCAACATGTTCACGAAGGAAGCGGCTGTCCGCGGACATTGGTTTGCACATGCACGTTGATGTTCTACGGACACTGTTCGGGTCCTGGAGTAATTTAAAGTGCGTCACACGTCAAACAAAAATTTCTGGACACTGCATGTGTTCTAGAACAGTTTGAAGTTGGTAGCCAACAGTACGGACAGGTACAGTGTTCTTCAGGACACCTCCATTTTCGTTTATTTACGAACATTTCAGGACACTACTTGTGTTCTTAGAAATGTTTCAACTTGCTAGCGAACAGTACGGACAGGTATAGTGTTCTTCAGGACACCTCCATTTTCGTTTATTTATGAACATTTCAAGACACCAATTGTGTTCTTAGAACAGTTTCAACTTGCTAGCGAACACTATGGACAGGTATAGTGCTCTTCAGGACACGTCAATTTTCATTCATTTACGAACATTTGAGGACACCGATTGTGTTCTTAGAATAGTTTCAAATTGCTAGCGAAGAGTACTGACAGGTATAGTGTTCTTCAGGACACCTCAATTTTTGTTTATTTATGAACATTTCAGGACATCAATTGTGTTCTTAGAACAGTTTCAACTTGCTAGCGAACACTACGGACAGGTATAGTGTTCTTCAGGACACTTTAATTTTTGTTTCTTTAAGAAAATTTCAGGACACTGCGTGTGTTCTTAGATCAGTTTCAACTTGCTAGCGAACAGTACGGACAGGTAGAGTGTTCTTCAGGACACCTCCATTTTCGTTTATTTACGAACATTTCAGGACACTAATTGTGTTCTTAGAACAGTTTCAACTTGCTAGCGAACACTACGGACCGGTATAGTGTTCTTCAGGACACTTTAATTTTCGTTTCTTTACGAACATTTCAGGACACCGCGTGTGTTCTTAGAACAGTTTCAACTTGCTAGCGAACACTACGGGCAGGTTTAATGTTCTTCAGGACACCTCTATTTTGGTTTGTTTACGAACATTTCAGAACACCAATTGTGTTCTTAGAACAGTTTCAACTTGCTAGCAAACACTACGGACAGGTATAGTGTTCTTCAGGACACTTTCATTTTTGTTTCTTTACGAACATTTCAGGACACCGCGTGTGTTCTTAGAACAGTTTCAACTTGCTAGCGAACAGTACGGACAGGTAAAGTGTTGTTCAGGACACCTCCATTTTCGTTTATTTTCGAACATTTCAGAACACCCGCGCTGTCCGCGGACACCTACATTGTTTTGTTTTTTTTAAAACGGAAACTAATTACAACACAATATAAAAATGTAACTTTATTTAACATATATTAATAATTTATGATAGAGAAGGTGAGGCAGAAACAGAAACAAAAACAGGAGAATTAGGGGTTTCAACATGATTGGTATCAGGTGAAGAAGGGATGGAAGTCTCATCAAAACGTTTTGGGTTATGGAGAGGGTTTGGGGATAATTGACTGGGATATGGTGAGGGGGGACGAGTACATGTGGGACAATGGTATGAGGTTTTTGTTTTAAAATGATCGTCAACAAAAGTTTTCAAATTATTAAAATTGGTCAACAATACATCAATTTTTTCTTTTTATGCTTTCAAGAGTGTTATCCATAGCAGTTTCTTCAGAGGTATTTTCTATTCTGGTATGCTCTGTACAAAAAAATATATATATGTTAAATGTATATAAAATAATAATAATTAAATGGTTTATATTGTAAAGTGTTTACCATTCGTTTCACTATCTTCTGACATTTCCTCATGTGGGAAATGCTCTTCTAGCCATTCCAGAGAACTAGACATTTCTGTGAGAAAAAAAAAAGATAATATATTTTTTTTTAATCTAATACAGAAAGTTTATAAATATATGAGTAAAATGAAGTACACTTACTATTTCAGGTAAGATATGTTCTAAGTACTCTGTAGGTCTGGTCTTTCTCTTAGTTCTATAGTGTCTGTGAGGTAATTATGTTGGAAGACAATTTATCTTCTTTTGGTATATTCAATTTTAGAACATATTGTATTTAAATGATTGGTTAGTGTGTTACATATATGGGTTACATTTCTTATGTATTACTACATATAATGTGCATGTGTGCTGCTTTTTGAATTTGTTAAATGTTCCTATGTTATGATATAACACTCAAACATACCCCCCCAGAGTTTTTAGGTAGTGGTACTGTTCTCCGAACATGTCCGCGGACATTAAAAGAGTTCGTGGACATCAAGTTCAGTAGAAGGAGTTCAGTATGTTCCATATTACATGCACATAAAGTCAAAGTTATTATTGTTAAATTGCGCTACTAAAAACCTATGAAATTCAGTAAAAAAACGTTGTTAAAGGGACATTATGGTTAAGTTGCGCTAATAAAAACCTATGAAATTCAGTGAAAAAACGTTGTCAAAGGGACAAGTTCCAAGTAAAACCGAAAAGAAACCTTGAAATTCACCAGTTATGGTAAGATAAGCAACCATAACTCGCGCCACCACCGTGCACTGCTAAGCCTAACACCCAGGACATCAAAGATGACATCACAAATGTCATTGATGACATTACTGATGACATCGCATGTGCATTTACCTTTCATGACAAGTCTGTACAAGGGATTCTTAGTGTAATGTTAATAAAAACAGTGTCAAGGATTATTGGAATAATATCAAGTGCTAATCAGTGCATTAAGCTATGCATTGATATAAATAGCATTCTATTATTATTTTCAATCCAGTATATTAAGATACTCATGTAGAAACATAGGCATTGTGTGCAGCATACATGATGGAGATGCAATATTCATAAACTTGCCATGTTGAATAGTGAAATGATAACTGTTTTCATATTAGAGTTTTGCGTACAGTGAAACTTGTGATAAGTAGGTAATAAAACCCACTTACTACATAATTGCATTATTATAGACAGATCACAAAGAGACAACACCACATACAAATATGAATATATACAAGGGTATTGAAGTAAGAAAAAAAACAGCAATAGTGGCAGAAAGTGTTCATAACCTAGCTGATTACCTTTATGCAGAAAAATGATTGCTCTGTTTCAAAGCTGTTACTTACCCTATCTATATATATCATATGATGTGTTTGGACCCTAAGGAAAATAGTGTGAGTACAACATATAAAAATATGAGCATATAAAGGGAAAGCACAGTAATAAAAAAACATCAAAACTATCAGAAAGTGCTGATAAATCTACTGATAATTTTAATGCACGAAAAGTATTGCTGTCTTTCAAGGTTGTGTCTTCCCCTATGTATATGTTTCATATGATATGACTGGACCATAAGGGAATTATTGTAAGAAAATACTTGAAGGATAAGGCTACGAATATAGTACATTTAGAAATTTTTAGTTCCTGACTGTTACTGAAGAAAATCATGTGGCCTAGATATGTCAGGAAAGGAAAAAAGGGAGAGTCAGAAATGTGATGTCATCAGTGATATCAATGACATTTGTGATGTCATCTTTGATTTCCTGGGTGTTAGGCTTAGCAGTGCACGTTGGTGGCGCGAGTTATGGTTGCTTAGCTTACCATAACTGGCGAATTTCAAGGGTTTTTTGCTTTTACTTGGAACCATAACGTCCCTTTAACAAAGTTTTTTCACTGAATTTCATAGGTTTTTAGTAGCAACTGACTTTTTGTCCACTAAAGAAATGATAAATCCGGCTGGTGTGCGCCGACATTATGTGATAATCCTATGACTGGCGCTATTGACCTGGCTGACTTGCTTTTGCGACACTAAATCATATCTCCCGCCCCTAAGCCTGATATTATCAAAGAATTCATATTCCCCGCCTTTCTCCGTGACGTTACAGGGTGCGTAATGAAACGCGCCCAGTCGTCTCCAGTACTACGAGACTTTACACAGAACCCGGAAGACAACACACATTATGTCACAACACAGCGCGCCACAATTCGGAATATGAAACTGTGATTTAAAAGCAAAGAGCAAGATTGTAAATGTTGTAAAGTACATTTATTTGACATCAAATGTTTAGAGAATATTCAGCAATTTGCATTTGTCTTTGTTGTCGATCCCCAAAAGTTCATGTTGAGACACGCGATGTTCCTTTGCGGTACAGAGAGTGTTAGATCAGCTTACAACTCAGTGCGCCACAATTCGGAATATGAAACTGTGGTTTAAAAGTAAACAGCAGGATTGTATATTTGGTAAAGTACATTTATTTCACATGAAATGTTTAGTGAATATTCAGCAATTTGCTATTGTCTCTGCTGTCGATCAGCAAAAGTTTATTTGGAGCCACGCGTTGTTCCTTTGCGGTAGATAGGCTGTTGGTTTATGATAAAAGCAGTAAATGGTCGCTCTGATAATCGGAAGGTTGCTCCAACAACGAGCCATTAGACCACCCTATTGGTTGGTATGTTGTTTGTAGCCGCTAGTACTGCGTAAGAGCATATTGGTCCTTGGCGATTGTCCCATAAAATGGTGAGGGTCATGAAGTTGCATATTTGGACTTGCACCTGGCAGTTGAAGACCCCATCCGCTGGAGTCTGTAAATCGTGACATAGACAAAATGGGGCCACGTACCTGTTTTAAAAAACATAAATTAGTCTCACCAGCCGATCTTCATTAAAAATCATCATTTTATTAATTAGGGCGTGAAACTATTTGCTATCGAAGATAGTGCAACAGAGTATGTTAATAATAAAATAATAATATTTTCCCATTCATATAGCGCTAAGAACCGTGAGGTATGTAAGCGGTGCTTATTATTAACCACAGTGTGTGGTGCTCATATATCGACCACAGAAGGATGAAAGGCTGAGTTTGGCCTTGCCGGGATTCAAACTTGTGTTAGCAAGCTGTGCACGGATGTCAAAGCGAGCGCTATACTCGCTGTGCCACTTGACAGGCTACAGTGAAGTGGCACAGCGAGTAGAGCGCTTGACCGCCTATAGACCGGTTAAATTATTTCTATTAACCCACCCTGTGTCGTCTGCCTTTTTCAGAGCCCTCTAAACGACAGGGGATCAATTCGGCGGTGACAGTGCGCAGTAGAAAACATTATGCCACTTTCAACAAACAAGTTCAACTTGAGCGGTCTTTAATGCTACGCTATTGTAATTATATTTGGTATAAAGTAATCTAAAGGGTTACTTACAGTACAATTGCAATTTCCATTGTCTACGAGTGGTGCAGTCCCAAAATACGACTCTGCGTGTGCCAACGATCTTTCGTATAGTGATATAATATATAAAAGTGGTTTCGGTTCAGAAATGTCATCTTTATCTTCTCTTACGTTTTAGCAACACTCCTTCAAGAGAAGTCTTTCATCACAATCTCTGTCTGTCAAGGTCAAAACACAATACAACCTTATAGTCCGCTTCGTGAGCCCTCCGGGGCCCGAGAAAAAAATGGAAGCAGCTGACCTTCACTGTGAACGAGCATAAATTCTTACTTTGCAAAATTCTGTGTAAAGCCATCTGTAGAAGTTGTGGAAGCAGCTGACCCTCACTGTGAACGAGCATAAATTCTTACTTTGCAACATTCTGTGTAAAGCCATCTGTAGAAGTTGGTTTTTGCACGCCATGTTTGTATATTGTTTGCGTGATATTAAAAAAACGTTGTTAAAGGGACGTTATGGTTAAGTTGCGCTACTAAAAACCTATGAAATTCAGTGAAAAAACTTTGTTAAAGGGACGTTATGGCTCAAAGTAAAACCGAAAAACTCCTGAAATTCGCCAGTTATGGTAACATAAGCAACCATAACCCACGCCACCGTGCACTGCTAACACTAACACCCAGGACATCAAAGATGACATCACAAATGTCATTGATGACATCACTGATGACATCACATGGCTGGCTCTCCCTTTTTATCCCTTACTGACATATCAAAGCCACATAGTTTTCTTCAGTAACAGTCAGGAAGTAAAAATTGAAAAGGTACTATATTTGTAGAATTAGGGTACTGTCACATCATATGAAACACATACATAGCGGAAGATACAGGCTTGAAAGAGAGCAATCCTTTCTGTGCATGAAGATAATCATTATGGTTATCAGCACTTTCTCATAGTTTTCTTTTTATTACTCTACCTTCCCTCTATATGCTCATATTTGTATACATTATACTCACTCTCCATAGAGTGAATGGGCAAAAAATGTTGCTCGCGCATAAAGCCCAAACCGCTGGACGGATTTCTACCAAATTTGGACCAGGAGCAGCGGCTTGGTCCCAAAAGCGTGCTTTTGCAAATTTGGTGAAAATCCGTCCAGTAGTTTTTTTTAAAATGACCAAAAAGTAGGTAAAAAAAAATTAGTGATATCTGTGTTCGGTTTGCGGATACACTTCCCTGTTCGCTCCGCGGAAAGTGTCCTGTTTGGCCAATCGTCTTGCGTGATGTTCGCGGACATGCAAAGTGTTTGCTGATTGGACGGCGTGGAGCATGAAGCGCGTCAGATTTTTCGGTAGCACCCGCCATCTTGGATTCGCGGACGTCCCCGGACAGCGCGGTGAAACTTTGTTCAAAATGTGTATTTTGTAGAGTGTGTTGGTGTGTAGGAGTGTTTGGGGAGGGTGGGAGTGTATGAGATAGGATGAAAGTTGTGTTTTTTATGTGTTAGACGTTCTTGTTGTGTTCGATTTGTTTGCGGCCATCACGGGTGTTCTGAAATGTTCTAAATAAACTGACTAGGGGGTGTTCTAAGGAGTCAATATGTGTCAGTTTTGTTCGCAAGCAAAGTGAAACTGTTCGCGGTGTCCGGGGAGTGTTCGTAGGTGGTGTCCTGAGGACGCTGTCCGTATTGTTCTCTGTCAAGTTGAATGTGTTCTAAGAACACGCGCGGTGTCCTGAAATGTTCGCAAATAAACAAAATGGGGGTGTTCTGAAGACGCTTCTAAGAACACTGGCGGTGTCCAGGGAGTGTTCGTAGGGGGTGTCCTGAGGACGCTGTCCGTATTGTTCTCTGTCAAGTTGAATGTGTCCTAAGAACACTCGCGGTGTCCTGAAATGTTCGCAAATAAACAGAATGGGGGTGTTCTGAAGACGCTTCTAAGAACACTCGCGGTGTCCGGGGAGTGTTCGTAGGGGGTGTCCAGAGGACGCTGTCCGTATTGTTCTCTGTCAAGTTGAATGTGTCCTAAGAACACTCGCTGTGTACTGAAATGTTCGCAAATAAACAAGATGGTGGTGTTCTTAAGAGGCTTCTAAGAACACTCGCGGTGTCCGGGGAGTGTTCGTAGGGGGTGTCCTGAGGACGCTGTCCGTATTGTTCTTTGTCAAGTTGAATGTGTCCTAAGAACACTCGCGGTGTCCTGAAATGTTCGCAAATAAACAAGATGGTGGTGTTCTGGAGATGCTTCTAAGAACTCTCCCGGTGTCCGGGGAGTGTTCGTAGGGGGTGTCCTGAGGACGCTGTCCGTATTGTTCTTTGTCAAGTTGAATGTGTCCTAAGAACACTCGCGGTGTCCTGAAATGTTCACAAATAAACAAGATGGTGGTGTTCTGAAGACGCTTCTAAGAACACTCCCGGTGTCCTGGAATGTTCGTAGGGGGTGTCCTTTGGACGCTGTCCGTATTGTTTGTTGTTAAGTTGAAAGTGTTGTAAGAACTATCGCGTTGCTGTGAAATGTTCGTAGGGGGTGTCCTGAAAACGGTGTCCGTATTGTTCGCTGGCAAGTTCAAAGTGTTCTAAGAACACTCACATTGTTCGCGGACATTAAAAGTTTCCCATAGATCATAGTTGAAATGTTTGACTCTATGGATGTGATATGCTGCGGTGGTTGTTGCCAGGGCATAGAGTCTTGGGTGCAATGCCATTTGGCCATGCACCCAAGATTGTATGCCCTGGCAACAACCACCGCAGCATATCACATTCATATTTGCTTATAACTTTGGGTGAAAAACAAATGTATAAGGAACAAAGGTATTAGATATGCTGCTATGGTTGTCCTTATTATTGTATACTTACTGTTTGGTCTAGTAATGGGAGTCAATGTTTTTCTTCTTCATTTCTGTGATAAAAGAAAATAGCATGTTAGTATTAGTATTTTGTAATGACTTATTACATTGTATAAGCAATATACTTTTAATTTTTTTCGACCCTCATATTCAGTAGAGTACAAATCAGAGTACTGTTCAATTTGCTCAGTTTCTGTATTTGTTGCTAAAATCATTGGGTCTGTGGGAGAAAAAAAAATCCATGTTGGATTAAAAAAAAATCCTTTTTCTGTTATGCTACAGTTTATTTGTTTGTTTGTTTTCAGTGTTCACTTGTTGTTTCTGGCTAATGCTTTATACTTTGTGTTGTTGTATTTTTTTTGGAGCAGTAACAGATTCTTCATTTGTTTTGATATTATAAAATTTTGGAGCAGTTAGATACCAATTGGCGTATTCTAACTGTCTATTTTTTTAATATATTTTAGTGGTTTTGATTTATCTATTTGGATATTGTTAAATTTTGGTTCAGTTAGATACCAATTGGCGTATTCTAACTGTGTATTTTTTGGCCTAATTTAGTGGTATTCATTTATCTGATTAGTTGTTGTAGAATCTTTGAGCTGTTAGATAGCTTTTGGAGTATTCAAACAGTTTATATTATTTTAACACAAATTTATAATTTTGGGACAGTTAGATACCAATTGACGTATTCTAATTGTGTATTTTTTGGTCTACTTTAGTGGTATTCATTTATCTGATTAATTGTTGTAGAATCCTTGAGCAGTTAGATAGCTTTTGGAGTATTCTAACAGTTTATATTTGTGTAACACAAATTTACTTAAAGCTTTAAATACAGTTTATTTATCAAATTTTGGTTTTAAGAACATCAAATAAGCGTTTGTAAGATTTGCTGGTAATCTCTGCTTTAGAGTAATGGTACTATCATTACATTCAAACCATCCACATTTCTTTTTTTTATATGCAGTGTAGTGGCCTGAATTGGTTGTGGCTCCTGCGTGGTAGATTATACCTATTGTTGTGAAGGTTTTCTTACCAAGTGATATTTGACCATGTGTGAATCCAGTTAGCTTGCAGTTGTTTTTGGTACCATCTGCATTGTAACGTAGAAGCATTAGTATTACGTATTTACTATGTGTTTGTATTGCTAACGTTGAGCGATTATCTGAATTGCAGGTAGAGCATAATCTACCATGGTTTGCATTTTGTACAAGTTGCTGAAATGGAATGGATTCACAATTTGGTATTGATATATATATGAAGCGTTCATTGGGGATTTCTACTTGTGTCCCATTGTTGCAGAGAGTGCATGTATGTTTCCACATGTATGAAATCTGAAAGATTTCATTTATAGGTATGTTTTTTGTTTTCCAGTACTTGTAGTAAGTACATTAGAAATTCTTGTGGATCTTCCTGTGAGTTTATAGGGAATTTCACCATTCCAGCACAGTAGTCCAATTGTCGTCTTATTCCAAAAACACTATCAGGGTAATTCATAGAATTTCGCAGAAAAGTGTCGCAAGCGGCTGGCGCAGAGTGCCGCGTGTGATTGTCTGCGCCAGGCACATGCGCTAAAACCGATTTCCGCACACAGCGTATTCATGGATTTTAGGCTCCCAAACCAGCCATGGCGCAGAGAATCGCAGCGACCCTGCAGCAGCGGCAGTAACGCCCCCAAGAACGCCATCGCGCAAGGAAAAGCCATCAAAATCGCTAAATCATCGCAAAGGGCTGCGCTAACCCTGGACCAGTTCACCGGGCTGGCAAACAGCAAACGCCAAGCGGGGAACGTGTATTTCAGGGGTGTGTGGGAAGTTCCACACGCGATTGGCCCCGTGCAAGCAGGGTATGTGTATTTCAGGGGTGCGCGGGAAGTTCCACACGCGATTTCATCAGGGTACGTGTATTTCAGGGGTGCGCGGGAAGTTCCACACGCGATTGTCCCAGTGCGAGCAGGGTACATGTATTCCATGGGTGCGCGGGAAGTTCCACACGCAAATTCAGCAGGGTACGTGTATTTCAGGGGTGCGCGGGAAGTTCCACACGCGAATGGGCCAGTGCGAGCAGGGTACGTATATTCCATGGGTGCGCGGGAAGTTCCACACGCGATTTCATCAGGGTACGTGTATTTCAGGGCTGCGCGGGAAGTTCCACATGCGATTGTCCCAGTGCGAGCAGGGTACGTGTATTTCAGGGGTGCGCGGGAAGTTCCACACGCGATTGGCCCCGTGCAAGCAGGGTACGTGTATTTCAGGGGTGCGCGGGAAGTTCCACACGCGATTGGCCCCGTGCAAGCAGGGTACGTGTATTTTAGGGGTGCGCAGGAAGTTCCACACGCGATTTCAGCAGGGTACGTGTATTCCAGGGGTGCGCAGGAAGTTCCACACGCGATTTCAGCAGGGTACGTGTATTCCAGGGGTGTCCGGGAAGTTCCACACGCAATTTCAGCAGGGTACGTGTATTTCAGGGGTGCGCGGGAAGTTCCACACGCGATTTCAGCAGGGTATGTGTATTTCAGGGGTTCTGGGGAGTACTACACGTGAATTGGCAGTGTGGGTCCTCCCAGGCGTACGCTCCACAACCTCCACGGCCCCTGCAGGCAGCCCACACCACTGGGGACTACCCTGCACCCCTGCTCATGTCCCGCAGGCAGCCCATCTACCATGGGCATGCCCCCCAGCCAACCCACATGTCACCTTGCACTACTGATCAACAATGCATGTCTCCCACCACCACCACCCCCCAGCCACCATGGGCAGCCTCCACCAGGCCCCCACTCATGTCTCCCACCCACCCCCACCCCCCAGCAGTGCAGGGGCAGCACCACCAGGCCCCCACTCATGTCCCCCTGCACCCCCACCCCCCAGCCACCATGGGCACCCTCCACCAGGCCCCCACTCATGTCTCCCACCACCCCCACCCCCCAGCAGTGCAGGGGCACCCTCCACCAGGCCCCCACCCATGTCTCCCACCCACCCCCACCCCCCAGCCACCATGGGCAGCCCCCACCAGGCCCCCACTCATGTCTCCCACCACCCCCACCCCCCAGCCACCATGGGCAGCCTCCACCAGGCCCCCACTCATGTCTCCCACCACCACCACCCCCCAGCAGTGCAGGGGCACCCTCCACCAGGCCCCTACTCATGTCTCCCACCACCACCACCACCCCCAGCAGTGCAGGGGCACCATCCACCAGGTCCCCACTCATGCCTCCCACCACCCCCACCCCCCAGCAGTGCAGGGGCACCCTTCACCAGGCCCCCACTCATGTCTCCCACCACCCCCACCCCCCAGCCACCACGGGCAGCCTCCACCAGGCCCCCACTCATGTCCCCCACCACCCCCACTCCCCAGCAGTGCAGGGGCACCCTCCACCAGGCCCCCACTCATGTCTCCCACCACCCCCACCCCCCAGCAGTGCAGGGGCACCCTCCACCAGGCCCCCACCCATGTCTCCCACCACCCCCACCCCCCAGCCACCATGGGCAGCCTCCACCAGGCCTCCACTCATGTCTCCCACCCACCCCAACCCTCCAGCCACCATGGGCAGCCCCCACCAGGCCCCCACTCATGTCTCCCACCACCCCCACCCCCCAGCGTCCAGGGGCAGCCTCCACCAGGCCCCCACTCATGTCTCCCACCCACCCCCACCCCCCAGCAGTGCAGGGGCAGCACCATCAGGCCCCCACTCATGTCCCCCTGCACCCCCACCCCCCAGCCACCATGGGCACCCTCCACCAGGCCCCCACTCATGTCTCCCACCACCCCCACCCCCCAGCAGTGCACGGGCACCCTCCACCAGGCCCCCACCCATGTCTCCCACCCACCCCCACCCCCCAGCCACCATGAGCAGCCCCCACCAGGCCCCCACTCATGTCTCCCACCACCCCCACCCCCCAGCCACCATGGGCAGCCTCCACCAGGCCCCCACTCATGTCTCCCACCACCACCAACTCCCAGCAGTGCAGGGGCAGCCTCCACCAGGCCCCCACTCATGTCTCCCACCACCACCACCCCCCAGCAGTGCAGGGGCACCCTCCACCAGGCCCCCACTCATGTCTCCCACCACCCCCACCCCCCAGCAGTGCAGGGGCACCTTCCACCAGGCCCCCACTCATGTCTCCCACAACCCCCACCCCCCAGCCACCAGGGGCAGCCTCCACCAGGCCCCCACTCATGTCTCCCACCACCCCCCAGCAGTGCAGGGGCACCCTCCACCAGGCCCCCGCTCATGTCTCCCACCACCCCCACCCCCCAGCAGTGCAGGGGCACCCTCCACCAGGCCCCCACCCATGTCCCCTATCACCACCACCCCCCAGCAGTGCAGGGGCACCCTCCACCAGGCCCCCACTCATGTCTCCCACCACCCCCACCCCCAGCCAGCGGGGGCAGCCTCCACCAGGCTACCACTCATGTCTTCCACCACCCCCACCCCCCAGCCACCAGGGGCAGCCTCCACCAGGCCACCACCCATGTCCCCTATCACCACCACCCCCCAGCAGTGCAGGGGCACCCTCCACCAGGCCCCCACTCATGTCTCCCACCACCCCCACCCCCCAGCAGTGCAGGGGCACCCTCCACCAGGCCCCCACTCATGTCTCCCACCACCCCCACCCCCCAGCAGTGCAGGGGCACCCTCCACCAGGCCCCCACTCATGTCTCCCAGCACCCCCACCCCCCAGCCACCAGGGGCAGCCTCCACCAGGCCCCCACTCATGTCTCCCACCACCCTCACCCCCCAGCAGTGCAGGGGCACCCTCCACCAGGCCCCCACTCATGTCTCCCACCACCCCCACCCCCCAGCAGTGCAGGGGCACCCTCCACCAGGCCCCCACCCATGTCTCCCACCCACCCCCACCCCCCAGCCACCATGGGCAGCCCCCACCAGGCCCCCACTCATGTCTCCCACCACCCCCACCCCCCAGCCACCATGGGCAGCCTCCACCAGGCCTCCACTCATGTCTCCCACCCACCCCCACCCCCCAGCCACCATGGGAAGCCCCCACTAGGCCCCCACTCATGTCTCCCACCCCCCCACCCCCCAGCATCCAGGGGCAGCCTCCACCAGGCCCCCACTCATGTCTCCCACCACCCCCATCCCCCAGCCACCAGGGGCAGCCTCCACCAGGCCCCCACTCATGTCTCCCACCACCCCCACCCCCCAGCAGTGCAGGGGCACCCTCCACCAGGCCCCCACTCATGTCTCCCACCACCCCCACCCCCAGCAGTGCAGGGGCACCCTCCACCAGGCCCCCACCCATGTCTCCCACCACCCCCACCCCCCAGCCACCATGGGCAGCCTCCACCAGGCCTCCACTCATGTCTCCCACCCACCCCAACCCCCCAGCCACCATGGGCAGCCCCCACCAGGCCCCCACACATGTCTACCACCACCCCCACCCCCCAGCATCCAGGGGCAGCCTCCACCAGGCCCCCACTCATGTCTCCCACCCACCCCCACCCCCCAGCAGTGCAGGGGCAGCACCACCAGGCCCCCACTCATGTCCCCCTGCACCCCCATCCCCCAGCCACCATGGGCACCCTCCACCAGGCCCCCACTCATGTCTCCCACCACCCCCACCCCCCAGCAGTGCAGGGGCACCCTCCACCAGGCCCCCACCCATGTCTCCCACCCACCCCCACCCCCCAGCCACCATGAGCAGCCCCCACCAGGCCCCCACCCATGTCTCCCACCACCCCCACCCCCCAGCCACCATGGGCAGCCTCCACCAGGCCTCCACTCATGTCTCCCACCCACCCCAACCCTCCAGCCACCATGGGCAGCCCCCACCAGGCCCCCACTCATGTCTCCCACCACCCCCACCCCCCAGCGTCCAGGGGCAGCCTCCACCAGGCCCCCACTCATGTCTCCCACCCACCCCCACCCCCCAGCAGTGCAGGGGCAGCACCATCAGGCCCCCACTCATGTCCCCCTGCACCCCCACCCCCCAGCCACCATGGGCACCCTCCACCAGGCCCCCACTCATGTCTCCCACCACCCCCACCCCCCAGCAGTGCACGGGCACCCTCCACCAGGCCCCCACCCATGTCTCCCACCCACCCCCACCCCCCAGCCACCATGAGCAGCCCCCACCAGGCCCCCACTCATGTCTCCCACCACCCCCACCCCCCAGCCACCATGGGCAGCCTCCACCAGGCCCCCACTCATGTCTCCCACCACCACCAACTCCCAGCAGTGCAGGGGCAGCCTCCACCAGGCCCCCACTCATGTCTCCCACCACCACCACCCCCCAGCAGTGCAGGGGCACCCTCCACCAGGCCCCCACTCATGTCTCCCACCACCCCCACCCCCCAGCAGTGCAGGGGCACCTTCCACCAGGCCCCCACTCATGTCTCCCACAACCCCCACCCCCCAGCCACCAGGGGCAGCCTCCACCAGGCCCCCACTCATGTCTCCCACCACCCCCCAGCAGTGCAGGGGCACCCTCCACCAGGCCCCCGCTCATGTCTCCCACCACCCCCACCCCCCAGCAGTGCAGGGGCACCCTCCACCAGGCCCCCACCCATGTCCCCTATCACCACCACCCCCCAGCAGTGCAGGGGCACCCTCCACCAGGCCCCCACTCATGTCTCCCACCACCCCCACCCCCAGCCAGCGGGGGCAGCCTCCACCAGGCTACCACTCATGTCTTCCACCACCCCCACCCCCCAGCCACCAGGGGCAGCCTCCACCAGGCCACCACCCATGTCCCCTATCACCACCACCCCCCAGCAGTGCAGGGGCACCCTCCACCAGGCCCCCACTCATGTCTCCCACCACCCCCACCCCCCAGCAGTGCAGGGGCACCCTCCACCAGGCCCCCACTCATGTCTCCCACCACCCCCACCCCCCAGCAGTGCAGGGGCACCCTCCACCAGGCCCCCACTCATGTCTCCCAGCACCCCCACCCCCCAGCCACCAGGGGCAGCCTCCACCAGGCCCCCACTCATGTCTCCCACCACCCTCACCCCCCAGCAGTGCAGGGGCACCCTCCACCAGGCCCCCACTCATGTCTCCCACCACCCCCACCCCCCAGCAGTGCAGGGGCACCCTCCACCAGGCCCCCACCCATGTCTCCCACCCACCCCCACCCCCCAGCCACCATGGGCAGCCCCCACCAGGCCCCCACTCATGTCTCCCACCACCCCCACCCCCCAGCCACCATGGGCAGCCTCCACCAGGCCTCCACTCATGTCTCCCACCCACCCCCACCCCCCAGCCACCATGGGAAGCCCCCACTAGGCCCCCACTCATGTCTCCCACCCCCCCACCCCCCAGCATCCAGGGGCAGCCTCCACCAGGCCCCCACTCATGTCTCCCACCACCCCCATCCCCCAGCCACCAGGGGCAGCCTCCACCAGGCCCCCACTCATGTCTCCCACCACCCCCACCCCCCAGCAGTGCAGGGGCACCCTCCACCAGGCCCCCACTCATGTCTCCCACCACCCCCACCCCCAGCAGTGCAGGGGCACCCTCCACCAGGCCCCCACCCATGTCTCCCACCACCCCCACCCCCCAGCCACCATGGGCAGCCTCCACCAGGCCTCCACTCATGTCTCCCACCCACCCCAACCCCCCAGCCACCATGGGCAGCCCCCACCAGGCCCCCACACATGTCTACCACCACCCCCACCCCCCAGCATCCAGGGGCAGCCTCCACCAGGCCCCCACTCATGTCTCCCACCCACCCCCACCCCCCAGCAGTGCAGGGGCAGCACCACCAGGCCCCCACTCATGTCCCCCTGCACCCCCATCCCCCAGCCACCATGGGCACCCTCCACCAGGCCCCCACTCATGTCTCCCACCACCCCCACCCCCCAGCAGTGCAGGGGCACCCTCCACCAGGCCCCCACCCATGTCTCCCACCCACCCCCACCCCCCAGCCACCATGAGCAGCCCCCACCAGGCCCCCACTCATGTCTCCCACCACCCCCACCCCCCAGCCACCATGGGCAGCCTCCACCAGGCCCCCACTCATGTCTCCCACCACCACCACCTCCCAGCAGTGCAGGGGCAGCCTCCACCAGGCCCCCACTCATGTCTCCCACCACCCCCACCCCCCAGCAGTGCAGGGACACCCTCCACCAGGCCCCCACTCATGTCTCCCACCACCCCCACCCCCCAGCAGTGCAGGGGCACCCTCCACCAGGCCCCCACTCATGTCTCCCACCACCCCCACCCCCCAGCCACCAGGGGCAGCCTCCACCAGGCCCCCACTCATGTCTCCCACCACCCCCACCCCCCAGCAGTGCAGGGGCACCCTCCACCAGGCCCCCGCTCATGTCTCCCACCACCCCCACCCCCCAGCAGTGCAGGGGCACCCTCCACCAGGCCCCCACCCATGTCCCCTATCACCACCACCCCCCAGCAGTGCAGGGGCACCCTCCACCAGGCCCCCACTCATGTCTCCCATCACCCCCACCCCCCAGCCAGCAGGGGCAGCCTCCACCAGGCCACCACTCATGTCTTCCACCACCCCCACCCCCCAGCCACCAGGGGCAGCCTCCACCAGGCCACCACCCATGTCCCCTATCACCACCACCCCCCAGCAGTGCAGGGGCACCCTCCACCAGGCCCCCACTCATGTCTCCCACCACCCCCACCCCCCAGCCACCATGGGCACCCTCCACCAGGCCCCCACTCATGTCTCCCACCACCCCCACCCCCCAGCAGTGCAGGGACACCCTCCACCAGGCCCCCACTCATGTCTCCCACCACCCCCACCCCCCAGCAGTGCAGGGGCACCCTCCACCAGGCCCCCACTCATGTCTCCCAGCACCCCCACCCCCCAGCCACCAGGGGCAGCCTCCACCAAGCCCCCACTCATGTCTCCCACCACCCTCACCCCCCAGCAGTGCAGGGGCACCCTCCACCAGGCCCCCACTCATGTCTCCCACCACCCCCACCCCCCAGCAGTGCAGGGGCAGCCTCCACCAGGCCACCACTCATGTCTTCCACCACCCCCGCCCCCCAGCCACCAGGGGCAGCCTCCACCAGGCCACCACCCATGTCCCCTATCACCACCACCCCCCAGCAGTGCAGGGGCACCCTCCACCAGGCCCCCACCCATGTCTCCCACCCACCCCCACCCCCCAGCCGCCATGGGCAGCCCCCACCAGGCCCCCACTCATGTCTCCCACCACCCCCACCCCCCAGCCACCATGGGCAGCCTCCACCAGGCCTCCACTCATGTCTCCCACCCACCCCCACCCCCCAGCCACCATGGGAAGCCCCCACCAGGCCCCCACTCATGTCTCCCACCCTCCCCACCCCCCAGCATCCAGGGGCAGCCTCCACCAGGCCCCCACTCATGTCTCCCACCCACCCCCAAACCCCAGCCACCATGGGCACCCTCCACCAGGCCCCCACTCATGTCTCCCACCACCCCCACCCCCCAGCAGTGCAGGGGCACCCTCCACCAGGCCCCCACTCATGTCTCCCACACCCCACCCCCCAGCAGTGCAGGGGCAGCACCACCAGGCCCCCACTCATGTCCCCCTGCACCCCCACCCCCCAGCATCCAGGGGCAGCCTTCACCAGGCCCCCACTCATGTCTCCCACCCACCCCCACCCCCAGCCACCAGGGGCACCCTCCACCAGGCCTCCACTCATGTCTCCCACCCACCCCCACCCCCAGCCACCATGGGCAGCCCCCACTCATGTCTCCCACCCCCCCACCCCCCAGCATCCAGGGGCAGCCTCCACCAGGCCCCCACTCATGTCGAACCACCCACCCCCAGCCTCCAGCATCCAGGGGCAGCCTCCACCATGCCCCCACCCATGTCTACCACCCACCCCCACCCCCAGCCACCATGGGCAGCCCCCACCAGGCCCCCACTCATGTCTCCCACCACTCCCACCCCCCAGCCACCATGGGCAGCCTCCACCAGGCCTCCACTCATGTCTCCCAAACACCCCCACCCCCCAGCCACCATGGGCAGCCCCCACCAGGCTCCCACTCATGTCTCCCACCCCCCCACCCCCCAGCATCCAGGGGCATCCTCCACCAGGCCCCCACTCATGTCTCCCACCACCCCCACCCCCCAGCAGTGCAGGTGCACCCTCCACCAGGCCCCCACTCATGTCTCCCACCCACCCCCACCCCCCAGCCACCATGGGCACCCTCCACCAGGCCTCCACTCATGTCTCCCACCCACCCCCACCCCCCAGCCACCATGGGCAGCCCCCACCAGGCCCCCACTCATGTCTCCCACCACCCCCACCCACCAGCCACCAGGGGCAGCCTCCACCAGGCCACCACCCATGTTCCCTATCACCACCACCCCCCAGCAGTGCAGGGGCACCCTCCACCAGGCCCCCACTCATGTCTCCCAACACCCCCACCCCCCAGCCACCATGGGCACCCTCCACCAGGCCCCCACTCATGTCTCCCACCACCCCCACCCCCCAGCATCCAGGGGCAGCCTCCACCAGGCCCCCACTCATGTCTCCCACCCACCCCCACCCCCCAGCAGTGCAGGGGCAGCACCACCAGGCCCCCACTCATGTCCCCCTGCACCCCCACCCCCAAGCCACCATGGGCACCCTCCACCAGGCCCCCACTCATGTCTCCCACCACCCCCACCCCCCAGCATCCAGGGTCAGCCTCCACCAGGCCCCCACTCATGTCTCCCACCCACCCCCACCCCCCAGCCACCATGCGCACCCTCCACCAGGCCCCCACTCATGTCTCCCACCCACCCACACCCCCCAGCCACCATGGGCAGCCCCCACCAGGCCCCCACTCATGTCTCCCACCACCCCCACTCCCCAGCCACCAGGGGCAGCCACCACCAGGCCACCACCCATGTCCCCTATCACCACCACCCCCCAGCAGTGCAGGGGCACCCTCCACCAGGCCCCCACTCATGTCTCCCACCACCCCCACCCCCCAGCCACCATGGGCACCCTCCACCAGTCCCCCACTCATGTCTCCCACCACCCCCACCCCCCAGCATCCAGGGGCAGCCTCCACCAGGCCCCCACTCATGTCTCCCACCCACCCCCACTCCCCAGCAGTGCAGGGGCAGCACCACCAGGCCCCCACTCATGTCTCCCACCCACCCCCACCCCCCGGCCACCATGGACAGCCCCCACCAGGCCCCCACTCATGTCGCCCACCACCCCCACCCCCCAGCCACCATGGGCAGCCTCCACCAGGCCCCCACTCATGTCTCCCACCACCACCACCCCCCAGCAGTGCAGGGGCACCCTCCACCAGGCCCCCACTCATGTCTCCCACCACCACCACCCCCCAGCAGTGCAGGGGCACCCTCCACCAGGCCCCCACTCATGTCTCCCACCACCACCCCCAGCAGTGCAGGGGCACCCTCCACCAGGCCCCACTCAGGTCTCCCACCACCCCCACCTCCCAGCAGTGCAGGGGCACCCTCCATCAGGCCCCCACTCATGTCTCCCACCACCACCACCCCCCAGCAGTGCAGGGGCACCCTCCACCAGGCCCCCACTCATGTCTCCCACCACCCCCACCCCCCAGCAGTGCAGGGGCACCCTCCACCAGGCCCCCACCCATGTCTCCCACCCACCCCCACCCCGCAGCCACCATGGGCAGCCCCCACCAGGCCCCCACTCATGTCTCCCACCACCCCCACCCCCCAGCCACCATGGGCAGCCTCCACCAGGCCTCCACTCATGTCTCCCACCCACCCCCACCCCCCAGCCACCATGGGCATCCCCCACCAGGCCCCCACTCATGTCTCCCACCCCCCCACCCCCCAGCATCCAGGGGCAGCCTCCACCAGGCCCCCACTCATGTCTCCCACCACCCCCACCCCCCAGCCACCAGGGGCAGCCTCCACCAGGCCCCCACGCATGTCTCCCACCACCCCCACCCCCCAGCAGTGCAGGGGCACCCTCTACCAGGCCCCCACTCATGTCTCCCACCACCCCCACCCCCCAGCCACCATGGGCAGCCTCCACCAGGTCCTCACAATCCCCAATCATGTGCGTCATGGTCAGCCTCCACAGCCAAAAAGCCTAACCAAGTAACCCATTCACCCACATGGAAAAGGAAATTACATGTTACACCCCCAATGTTCATAAAGCTAATGAACCCATGTCCATCACACACAATGGTTGCAATTGAATGGGAAAACACCCAACATGACATGCATGAAACCAATGAGATGATACCACACAGTGAAGTATGAAAACAAAATTGTATTTAAAAAAAAAGAATGCAAAAGAAATGAAACAAACTACAATGGGAATGAAAAAAAGATAAGCTGCATGTCCATTTAAAAAAATAAAACCACCAAATCCTAATCCAAAAAAATGTTGTCCAAAGTCAAATGAAAAATAAAATCAATCCAATGAAGAACTATGTACAAAACATCCAAGGGTCCATGAGCCCAACTGAACAAAGGAAACCTACAAAAAACCCTAACTAAAATGCAACTATATAAAAAAAGTGGAGCAGTGTCCGTCGACTCCAAATCATAAGAACAAACAAAGGAAACCTAAAACTAAAGAACTATATACAAAGGCGGCGGGCAAGTCCAGCGGCTCACTCCGTGGTGTTCCGGGCCAGGGCATCATCGAACTCCTGTTCGATGTCCCGGAGGCGGTCCTGTTCCATGGCCCAGCGGGTCCGCAGGGACGACGCCGTGTCCTCCTCCAACCCCCTGCGGATTGCCTCGAGGCACTCGGCCCGCCTCAGGGCCCTCCGCATGGAGTTCTCCGCCCTGACCATTGTGAGACGCGCCTCTTCCGCCCACCGGCGCTCCGCACCTATGGCGTGGCCCAACCGCTGCCACACGGAAGACACTCTCTGTCCTGGGTCCTCCTGCCCTCCGGCCGATGCCTGCCCCTCCGATGTCGAAGGCCCCGAGCCTTCATGGCTCCCACCATGTTGCTGCTGCTGCTCTGCCCCTGCCCGTGCACTGCCTCCTGCTGCCTGCACATCCTCCGCCGGCTGGGGTGCAGTTGTTGATGTGGCCACCCCTGCTGGATGTCCGACTCCCGACTGTGGCAGGGATGCCTCCTCCACCAGCCTGGCCGCACCATCAGAGGAAGCTCCACAGGGCACCCAGGTGACTGATGGGTAGGAAGATGGCACAGAGGACGACTGGCACGTAGGGGGTCCAGTTGAGGAGGGGGTCGGAGCAAGCCCCATCAGACGGAGGAATCCGTGGTCAACGAGCCATTCGAGATGACGTACAGTCTCTCCATGAAAAGACTGCAGGTCACCTCGCATGGCCCGTTGACGCAACGCCACACCAGCCAGTACAGGCTCAACCCGGACCTGGATAGCCACGTCCACAGGCAGAGGAAGGCCAGTTGACGTCAGCTCATCCCCTGCCTGAAAACGGGTCTGGACGTAGGCATCCCTGCTGGTGCAAGATGATGCAGGGACAGGATCGGGGACAGGATTGCACACAGGCACCTCCGCGGCGGCCTGTGCTGCCTCCTGTCCCTGGTCCTGCACTGCACCACTAGCACCAGTGGGATCCCCTCCTCCAGACCCCGTCTCTGGTGCTTGCACGGCCTCCTCCTCCACCAAACCCCCCACCAACCTGGATGACTCCGTGCCATCTTCCCCTGTTGGGCCCTGTGGGGTCCCAGCTGCCCCTTCTGCTGCCGAGGAGTCCAACTCCAACCTCCGCCTCTTGGACCTCCCCCCGGCAGCTGCGGCCTGGGACGCGGCACCGGACTCCTCACTCCCCGACGAGATGACAACACGGGAGGGGAGCTGGGCCTTGCGTCTCTTGCTGGCGGTGGGATCCCCGCCGCTGTGCTCCACAGCACCTTCTCCGCCCTCTTCATCAGTTGACGCTGCAGACAGGGAGAAACAAAACACAGGCATCAGGGCACTGTACAATGGACACATACACACATGACAGTTGCACATGAGTGGCATTGGCAAACCTCAGACATGTCATCACAATCCCCAACACACATGCCATTACAACTCGCACACATGAGCCATACCACAGCCATATCGCAACTGCCACCACCATCCCTACACATACAACTGCATGAGCAGCCAAAGGGGAGCCAGACATCACATGCAACACAGGAAGTGCACCACACATGTACACACACCACCACACTTGCATGCATGTGTTCACCTCTGCCAAGTGTCGCAGTGTTCAGACGGGCATCCATGTCACATCTGCCAATCAGGCTTCCACATACCGGTGTCACATGCATCCATGTTGCATCACTGTTGCACCCTTGTCAAATACACACACATGCACATGTACATAGTGCTCATACATGCAGCCGAAAACAACATACATGCGTGACATCACAGACATGTCTACTTACATACACATTCATCCAAACATGTGTGCACACACAACTGCATTTGGCATGCAAGCCTACACACACAAGCACCATCCATGTCTCACACATTACAGCCCTCGCATGTGTCAGCCCCACTGCCCTGTACACCCCCACCCATACTCGACCCCATACAAACAGATGTGCAACCTGCACACTACCGAATAATCACCACACGCACTGCTCACAATCAGGATGCATGTAAACTCACCGCTCGACTCCAGACAGGTCTCCTTCTCTAGGACCTGGACGTGGAGCGCTGGGGATATGCGTTCCAGGACCCTCATCTGTTCTTCCGACAAGTGGCCCCGGCGCCCCTTGGCATCCGCTGCCTTCAAGAGGCGTCGGGCCTTGTTCAGGGTCCTGGACCTGAAGTCCTCCCATCGTTTCCTGACATGTTGTAAATCCCGGACTGCCACCCCTTCCGCGTTGATGGCAGTCACGATGTCAGTCCAGATCCGAGTCCGTCCTTCCTTGTCGGCGCGGGAACTTCCAAAGAGAGCATCATACTGCCCCAGGACTTGCTCCACCAGGACACCAACTTCGGTGGCACTGAAGCTGGTGCCCCTCTGCCTCTCTGGCCGGGGGTTGTCAGTGGTCACAGATGGTGTTTGCCCCGACATGACAACCCCAGAGGCAGGAGTGGGTGGGCAACTGGGTCCTGGGGCTGGGCTGTGGAGCGATGGAATCCCAGTCGGGAGTCTTCAGTTCCAGCAGGGGTGGTCACAGCAACAGCACCCCTGGCTGATGTGCAGGCAGCAAATGGCAGTGCACGTGGGCAGCAGGCAGTCAGGCAGCAGCAGATGGCAGGTGGGAGTGTGCTCAGGGCTCTGGGGGGCAGAAGTTCGGCCTTCTGGGCAGGAGCATGGTCTTCAGTGTACTTACACGTGGCCAGCTTGATACGGAGTGACTTGGCACGTGAAAATCCTGCACGTCAGCGTGAAAATCGAGGAAAGGCCCTTAGCGCGTAAGCGCGTCAGCACGCATACGCGATTCTATTGGACCAAAGGCACTCAGCGCGTAAACGCGTCGCCAGCGTATGCGCGTCTATGAAGTCACGTGCACGTTGAATTGGGCACACGTTTGAAAATGTTGCGTGTGAAAAAAATGAAAGACACGTCCGAGTGTCAAAGTGTGTAATTGGTGGGAATGGGCCTAGTGCGTACACGCGGCAGTGACAAAGCGTGTAATTGGTGGAAATGGCCCTACACGCAGAAGTGACAAAGCGTGTAATTGGTGGAAATGGCCCTACACGCAGAAGTGACAAAGCGTGTAATTGGTGGAAATGGCCCTAGCGCGTACACGCCGCGTAAGTGACGCTGGACGTGTGGGCCTGTATAAAAGGTACGTGTAGAACACCATTTCCTTGTACGTGCTTTTCGTGGAGAGCGAGTGGGTGAATTCTGTACTTCTTGTCGTTTCACAGGCGATTTACTTCACAGCGTTTCAAGTTCGTATTCCCTGTTACCTCTGACAGCTTTTTCTCTTTTTTCTCTTTTACTGGTTTACCTGGGCCTGTTCCCTCAAACTCTACTGACAGTGTACAAATCTTCTTTTGGCGGGGGTGTTGCCAACCAAACGCGCTCCTTTTTCACGCTCTTTTACCTGGCAGACGGTGAGTCACGCACGTATCTAACATCTGTGCTTGCCCCGTGTGTAGCCCGTGTGTAGCCTACCCCTTCAGAGGTCATTCTAGGCTGCGTGTGACACGCATACGTTCATTCTTGTGTTACTGGGTGCCACAGCGTAGTGCAGGTTTTTCTTTCTGCACACGTGGTCTAGGAGGGGTTGCGTGCACGTCATCTCCCTTTTTTGGGGCTCCTGTGCGTAGCGTGACCCGTCATTTTTCCCCAGGGGTTACATTCAGCCTTGCTAGAGCACTAGGGTGCAATTACCATCTGGTACCCAACCCCTTTGACCCCCAATTGCCCAGGACAATAGTTTACAGCCACTCCCATACGCACATTAACATCAGTGCCATGGCTGGGAGGCGAGGATTCCGTAAGGGTGGCAAAAGGTGGAAGAGCCACAAGTGGTGGCCCTGGTGGATCCGGTAGGGGACGTGGTCATTACTTGCAGGGTGAGCCTGTCCCCCCATGTGTGGAGGACCAGTCAAGGGCACCCATAATCCCCCCCCTCCCTCCCCTCCTCCCGTTGAGGCTTATGTGGCTGACACCATCCATGCTCAGCCCTTGTTGGACCAGCCCATTGTGGCACAAGACCTGGCTGACTCCATGGCTGACTTCCAGGTCAGCAGGCCTATGACACGTGCGCTGGTACACGTTGATGTCATCATGCCACGTGCATCTGGGGCAGCAAGGTCATCTGCTGCCCCAAGTAGGCAGGGCGGAGAGGCTGCAGGGGCAGCTGCGGCTCCATCCACCCCAGCTCTCACACACCCAGCCAGGACAGTGTCGGTCCTAGTCCATCCTGCTGACATTCCCCCTGACACCATTACACTTGAGCCAATGCCTGCACCAACTCCCATGCTGAGTGTGCAATCCCACACTCCTGACACAGAGTCCACCAGGGCTCCTGCCCCTAGTGTCCAGAGTGGCGCAGGACACTCAGGATCACCACCACCTTCCAAGCGGAAGAGGAAGAGTGCTCGTCCGGCACAGGCTGATGCCCCAGACACGGCTACACAGTCCGGCCCGTCCAGGAAACCCAGCTTCACGGATGACGAACTGAATGCACTTGTCGAGTATGTGTCCGCACATGATAACGAGATGGTCATTGTTGCAGGATCCAAGACCACACCTGCACAACGCCAGGCACACTGGCAGACAGTTGCGGACATCGTAAGTGCCCTTGGAATCGTGAGGCGCACAGCCAATGATTGCTATAAGCGCTGGAATGACCTAAAGCGCAGGGCAAAGAGTAAGCTGGCCTCAAGTCATGCCGCAACTCTAGTGACTGGAGGTGGGTCTCCAGTAGTAGACATGGAACTCACTCCACATGAGTCAGTCACTGGGACCTACGTCACGGAGGAACAGATCCAAGGCGTGGGAGATCTGCCTGATTACGAGGCATTGTCCGGTGAGTGCACATGCATGTGTGTGTCATCCATGTGCATGCTGTGTGTGTGAGGGCTTCTGTTTGTGTGCCAGGTGAGAGTGTGTGTGCCTGAGTCGTATGGGTCAGCCATTTGCTTCATGCAATACATCCTGCGCAGCTGCATTAGGCCATAGCAGTATCCCTTCTGCCAACAGTAGACATCTAGCCCAACTGCATGCCAGTTGCCCTTGAAGGGTCACCTTGCCACAACATTGTTGCTTATTTTTCACTGTTCATTCAGGCAGATTGTTTGCATTCCACCACTTTTACTAGGCATTTCGCAGTCCTCTAGTCACATGTCTGACATGGCTATGGTAAAGTGGAGTGACTTTGTTACCTGGATATCATTTGTTCACACATGTCCCTGTGCAATTGGACCATTTTGGACTGGCAGCTCCAGGTGAAAAATCTGACCTGTTTGAATTAGAAAAGCTATTACATGCGGGAACTGGACTGAATGAATAGGTGCTGCCCTCCTCTCCATCTTCACTCAATAGCAATGGTACATGCCATCTGTGTGATGGCATGTGTGTTTCACCTGGCAATCACAGGCCAATGTGTGATGGCACTGCCAGGCAGCATGCAGAAAATGTGTTCATCTTCCATCTTGGTGTCATCAGTGTGTGCCATTTGCCTGCCCTTCATATGCAGTGAGGGTGCATGCATGGGAGGGTTTTAGTCATGTGGGGCATGTGTCAATCAAGTACTGGTTCTCTTGCTTCTCAGCCCTCATTGTGTGCCATGGTGCTAATGCCTGTTTCCATTTCTTTGTTTTTATGTCTTTGCAGGGGAAGACGCACCTGATACTGCTGAGGTTGTGGAGATGGTGCAGACCCAGGAGGGGTCCGAGGGCCTACCAACCACCAGTGAGGGACGTGGTGTGGTGGTGGGTGAGAACCCACAAGTGCTGCAGGTCGTGCTCTCGAGGGGTGTCTCTGGCTGCACCTCCCCCGAGCTGTACTCAGGTGTTGATTCGGATGATGAGACCTATGTGCCATCGCTGGTGAGTGTTCCAGGGAGGGATTCTGTTCTATCCCACCCATGTCAGTGTTGGCAGCTACGCCTTTTGTGGTTACGGATGCAGGGTCACACTCCGCGACATCTGATCCTGTTCCTGGGCCAGCAGATCAGAGGGGGAATGCAGTCCTGCAGCCTCAGGCAGTGCCGGCACAGCAAGGCGCACTTCGCCTTGCCCCAGACAGGTGTGGTGCCCGCCGACGTGGTGGCCGTACGCCACCTGGCAATACCCCATGGGAGCAATCCATTTACGGTATGGCAACCCAACAGGCAGCATCATCCGAGATGATGGCTCAGGCCATAGATAGGGTGGCCACTTCCATTGTCCCCCCTGAAAGGCTGATGGAGCGACTACAGCAGGCAACCGACTCCATCTGCCAGTCACACAGGGAGGACATGTTGGCGTCCAACAGGGACAGGCGGGCGTCACTGGCGACTCTGCAGGAGGCCATCTCCATAGAGTCCCAGGGCCACAGGGAAGCCCTGAGGCAGGAGCTCCTTCACCTCAGGACGACTCTTGTTGAGCTTGAGGCTTCAACACACCAAAGGACAGAACAGCAGCTGGAGCGTCTCACCCGTACGCTCTCAGCTGAGATGCAGGCAACGAGGGCGGAGGTCCGGGCATCCCGTGAGTTGTTGCATGGGGACCTCCGCACACTCATCCTCCAGAACCAGACCTACCACACCCGCATGCTTGCAGCCATGGAGGAGCAGACTAGGGCCTTGCGTGGGCTGCCTCCCATAGTGCAACCACCTCCGGATGCAGCTGCACAGGGTGATAATAGCAATAGCAGTGATACTCCCACAATAGGGTAGCCGTGTGGGCCATGAGCCCATGGAGGTGTTTTTTTTTTCCCAGGATCCACACAGGTGGGTTTTGGTGTGCACCCTGTCCTCGGACCTTCTGGGTGGCCTCCCAAACCCCCCCGGGCCCATCAATGGCCATTTTGGATTTTTATTTTGATTTTTATTTTTGATTTTTATTTTTATTTTTATTTTTATTTTTATTTTTATTTTTAAATTTATTTTTCCCAATTTTTTTGGGACAATTTGTTGCCTTCCGTGGTTCCTGTGGGCATACGCTGCATTGTGCCTGGGCACATGCAGGCTTGTCATGTATTTGGTTCAGATGCTTTTGTTTGAGTCACACACACCCCTCCTGCTTCCCGTTTCCATGGGCTTGCAAAGGGTGTGCCCAAGTGACATTGACGTACATGGTGACATTGGACTCCCACTACATGTGTGGGTAGTCTAGTCAATACTGTGTATACATTCCTAGTGCATATTGCTGTTGTGTTGTACACTGCATGTTGCATTGATGTGTAACTCATCATCTGTGTCTACCTCCCAATTTGCAGGTCCCTTCCTCATGTCTACACAAGGCCCTCTAGTTTGGAGATGGGGTCCATGTTGGCAGCAATGCACCTACTACTCTACATGGCGCCAACACTGCACAGTTGGTAGTGGTGGGAGTGCAGGCATTTCCAGGTGGTGAGACTACTAATTTATTACATTTGTGATGTCATGTTAATGGTAGTACCTGCTCAAGTTTGTTGTTGGTCCTGCATTACTGTGAGCATTTCAGGTGTTGCAAGTTTAAATTAGGGACACTGTACATTGTGACACTAGTGTCATGTTGTGGGGATTACTTTGTTTACCTGCAAATGGCATGACATGGCACGGTGTGTCGTGTGGCGGTGCTGGGGATGGGTTGGCTGACATGGCACTGTCCTCTTGTTGCATTTTGCAAGTGGGTATTCATTTTAGCTGCTTGGATGTGTTTCTTCACAAAACTGCATTGGTGGTGTCTGTGTGGGTAGGGATGCACACATTGTAACACTTCCAGGTGAACAATCTCAGGCTGATATGGTTTTCACGGTTGATTCTCCAGACATTCAGGATCAGTGTCAGGTTGAGTCATCATTGATTGTCAGATGGAATGTGCCAGGGCAGTGTGCACTCCACAGGGGTGTGATTACTATTTGAAGTAATTAGCCACTAGCTGTGTACGGGCTGCCTCCCCCCGTGCCCTTTCCCCTCCCATGCGCAGCCGCTGTGCATGTGGTTGGGGATGTGGGGCCACCACCATGTCCACGGCCAGGCCCCGGCGTGTTGCAACGTTGTGCAGGACACATGCTGCCACTATGATCCTGCACACTACTGGGGGAGCGTACAACAGCTGCCCGCCAGAACGGTCAAGGGAGCGAAAGCGTGACTTTAGCACTCCGAATGTGCGCTCCACTATGCCCCGGGTTGTAATGTGGGCTGTGTTATATCTTACCTGGGGTGGCGTGGTGGGGTTCCGAATTGGCGTCATCATGTGGGGGCTGAGAGGGTAGGCACTGTCCCCTGTGGAGGTGGTGATTGGTATCATTGGTGGGGTTGTGACCTTGCTCAGTATCTGACATGCATGCATGTGCAGTGGCATTCATACTCACCAAGCAGCCATGTATCGCTATGCCGCCCAGCTTCTAGGTCCCGGCTTAGGGTGGACATTCGGTAAATGAAGCTGTCGTGGGTGGAGCCGGGATAGTTGGCATATACTGAGGTGATGATTCCCTTGGCATTACATACTACCTGCACGTTGATGGAATGCCAGTGCTTGCGGTTCCTATAGATGTGCTCTGATGCCCTGGGGGGACGTAGAGCCACATGGGTGCAGGCGATGGCACCTAGCACTTTGGGGAATCGTGCCACACCGTAAAAATCCAGGGCGGCAGCATGCCTTTCTGCAGGTGTTCTGGGCAGGTATATGTGCCTGCGGACTGAGGGGCGTGCAGTGATGATGTTCAAGACCTGGTGTATGCAGCGTGACTGGGTGGCCTGTGATACCTCACCCACTATGGCACTTGTCCGCTGAAATGATCCAGTGGCTAAGAAGTGCAGTACATTGAGGACCTTCTCCAGCGGGCTGAGTGCTTGGGAGCACAGGGTGGGTGATGTGAGGTCATCCTCCCACTCACTCACCAGGTCCAGTATTATGTGTGGTGGAAACCTGTACCTCCCATACACCTGGTCATCAGGCATCCCGAAAAGGCTGGTTCTGGGTGTGAATATTCTGGCCCTGACTATCCTCCTCCTCCTCCTTTGGTAGCCCACGCCCACTGCTGCTAGGAACGGTATGTTCATCCTGGGTCTGAGCTTGTTATTTTGTTAGCGCGCAAATGTATGCGTTGCGCGTGTTGTAGGCGAGCGTGTGACCCACACATCCCTGAAATCCAGTACCCAGTCCAATAGCGTGTGGAAATTCCCGCGCACCCCGGGATACAGGTGCGCTGACGTACTTGCGTGTGTAAGTGCCCGCGCACCCCTGATATACACGTACTTAGGCCAATCGCGTGTACGCGCACTTTTGTCCAATTACACGCGATGACACTCTGACGTGCTGTCCAATTACACGCAATGACAATCTGACGTGCAGTCTTTCCACGTGTGCTCTGTCATCACGTGCTGTGTGGGAAACACCCGTGCGGGTCACGTCACAGACGCGCTTACGCGCTGAGGGCCTTTGGTCCAATAGAATCGCGTATGCGTGCTGACGCGCTTACGCGCTGAGGGCCTTTGGTCCAATAGAATCGAGTATGCGTGCTGACGCGCTTACGCGCTGAGGGCCTTTGGTCCAATAGAATTGCGTATGCGTGCTGACGCGCTTACGCGCTAAGGGCCTTTCCTCAATTTTCACGCTGACGTGCAGGATTTTCACGTGCCAAATCACTCCGTATCAAGCTGGCCACGCGTAAGCACACGGAAGACCACGCTCCTGCCCAGAAGGCCGAACTACTGCCCCCCAGAGCCCCGAGCACGCTCCCACCTGCCATCTGCTGCTGCCTGACTGCCTGCTGCCCACGTGCACTGCCATTTGCTGCCTGCACATCAGCCAGAGGTGCTGTTGCAGTGACCACCCCTGCTGGAACTGAAGACTCCCGACTGGGATTCCATCGCTCCACAGCCCAGCCCCAGGACCCAGTTGCCCACCCACTCCTGCCTCTGGGGTTGTCATGTTGGGTCAAACACCATCTGTGACCACTGACAACCCCCGGCCAGAGAGGCAGAGGGGCACCAGCTTCAGTGCCACCGAAGTTGGTGTCCTGGTGGAGCAAGTCCTGGGGCAGTATGATGCCCTCTTTGGAAGTTCCCCCGCCGACACGGAAGGACGGACTCGGATCTGGACTGACATCGTGACTGCCATCAACGCGGAGGGGGTGGCAGTCCGGGACTTACAACATGTCAGGAAGCGCTGGGAGGACTTCAGGTCCAGGACCCTGAACAAGGCCCGGCACCTCTTGAAGGCAGCGGATGCCAAGGGGCGCCGGGGCCACTTGTCGGAAGAACAGATGAGGGTCCTGGAACGCATATCCCCAGCGCTCCACATCCAGGTCCTAGAGAAGCAGACCCGTCTGGAGTCGAGCGGTGAGTGTACATGCATCCTGAGTGTGAGCAGTGCGTGTGG
Source organism: Ambystoma mexicanum (assembly GCF_040938575.1). Classification (NCBI taxonomy): domain Eukaryota; kingdom Metazoa; phylum Chordata; class Amphibia; order Caudata; family Ambystomatidae; genus Ambystoma; species Ambystoma mexicanum. The sequence continues at coordinate 84,340,433 of NC_090941.1, forward strand.
TGATTATTCGGTAGTGTGCAGGTTGCACATCTGTTTGTATGGGGTCGAGTATGGGTGGGGGTGTACAGGGCAGTGGGGCTGACACATGCGAGGGCTGTAATGTGTGAGACATGGATGGTGCTTGTGTGTGTAGGCTTGCATGCCAAATGCAGTTGTGTGTGCACACATGTTTGGATGAATGTGTATGTAAGTAGACATGTCCGTGATGTCACGCATGTATGTTGTTTTCGGCTGCATGTATGAGCACTGTGTACATGTGCATGTGTGTGTATTTGACAAGGGTGCAACAGTGATGCAACATGGATGCATGTGACAGCGGTATGTGGAAGCCTGATTGGCAGATGTGACATGGATGCCCGTCTGAACACTGCAACACTTGGCAGAGGTGTACACATGCATGCAAGTGTGGTGGTGTGTGTACATGTGTGGTGCACTTCCTGTGTTGCATGTGATGTCTGGCTCCCCTTTGGCTGCTCATGCAGTTGTATGTGTAGGGATGGTGGTGGCAGTTGCGATATGACTGTGGTATGGCTCATGTGTGCGAGTTGTAATGACATGTGTGTTGGGGATTGTGATGACATGTCTGAGGTTTGCCAATGCCACTCATGTGCAACTGTCATGTGTGTATGTGTCCATTGTACAGTGCCCTGATGCCTGTGTTTTGTTTCTCCCTGTCTGCAGCGTCAACTGATGAAGAGGGCGGAGAAGGTACTGTGGAGCACAGCGGCGGGGATCCCACCGCCAGCCGGAGACGCAAGTCCCGGCTCCCCACCCGTGTTGTCATCTCGTCGGGGAGTGAGGAGTCCGGTTCCGCGTCCCAGGCTGCAGCTGCCGGAGGGAGGTCCAAGAGGTGGAGGTTGGAGTTGGACTCCTCGGCAGCAGAAGGGGCAGCTGGGACCCCACAGGGCCCAACAGGGGAAGATGGCACGGAGTCATCCAGGTTGGTGGGGGGTTTGGTGGAGGAGGAGGCCGTGCAAGCACCAGAGACGGGGTCTGGAGGTGGGGATCCCACTGGTGCTAGTGGTGCAGTGCAGGACCAGGGACAGGAGGCAGCACAGGCCGCCGCGGAGGTGCCTGTGTGCAATCCTGTCCCCGATCCTGTCCCTGCATCATCTTGCACCAGCAGGGATGCCTACGTCCAGGCCCGTTTTCAGGCAGGGGATGAGCTGACGTCAACTGGCCTTCCTCTGCCTGCGGACGTGGCTATCCAGGTCCGGGTTGAGCCTGTCCTGGCTGGTGTGGCGTTGCGTCAACGGGCCATGCGAGGTGACCTGTAGTCTTTTCATGGAGAGACTGCACGTCATCTCGAATGTCTCGTTGACCACTTCAGCCTGCTGGGACAGGTCACCCAGGCTGGATTCCTCCGTCTGATGGGGCTTGCTCCGACCCCCTCCTCAACTGGACCCCCTACGCGCCAGTCGTCCTCTGTGCCATCTTCCCACCCATCAGTCACCTGGGTGCCCTGTGGAGCTGCCTCTGACGGTGCGGCCAGGCTGGTAGAGGAGGCATCCCTGCCACAGTCGGGAGTCGGACGTCCAGCAGGGGTGGCCACATCAACAACTGCACCCCAGCCGGCGGAGGATGTGCAGGTAGCAGGAGGCAGTGCACGGGCAGAGGCAGAGCAGCAGCAGCAACATGGTGGGAGCCATGAAGGCTCGGGGCCTTCGACATCGGAGGGGCAGGCATCGGCCGGAGGGCAGGAGGACCCAGGACAGAGAGTGTCTTCCGTGTGGCAGCGGTTGGGCCACGCCATAGGTGCGGAGCGGCGGCGGGCGGAAGAGGCGTGGCTCACAATGGTAAGGGCGGAGAACTCCATGCGGAGGCCCCTGAGGTGGGCCGAGTGCCTCGAGACAATCCACAGGGGGTTGGAGGAGGACACGGCGTCGTCCCTGCGGACCCTCGGGGCCATGGACCAGGACCGCCTCCGGGACATCGAACAGGAGTTCGATGATGTCCTGGCCCGGAACACCACGGAGTGAGCCGCTGGACTTGCCCGCCGCCTTTGTATATAGTTCTTTAGTTTTAGGTTTCCTTTGTTTGTTCTTATGATTTGGAGTCGACCGACACTGCTCCACTTTTTGTATATGGTTGCATTTTAGTTAGGGTTTTTTGTAGGTTTCCTTTGTTCAGTTGGGCTCATGGACCCTTGGATATTTTGTACATAGTTCTTCATTGGATTGATTTTAGTTTTCATTTGACTTTGGACAACATTTTTTTGGATTAGGATTTGGTGGTTTTATTTTTTTAAAAGGACATGCAGCTTATCTTTTTTCATTCCCATTGTAGTTTGTTTCATTTCTTTTGCATTCTTTTTTTTAAATACAATTTTGTTTTCATACTTCACTGTGTGGTATCATCTCATTGGTTTCATGCATGACATGTTGGGTGTTTTCCCATTCAATTGCAACCATTGTGTGTGACGGACATGGGTTCATTAGCTTTATGAACATTGGGGGTGTAACATGTAATTTCCTTTTCCATGTGGGTGAATGGGTTACTTGGTTGGGCTTTTTGGCTGTGGAGGCTGACCATGACGCACATGATTGGGGATTGTGAGGACCTGGTGGAGGCTGCCCATGGTGGCTGGGGGGTGGGGGTGCTGGGAGACATGAGTGGGGGCCTGGTGGAGGGTGCCCCTGCACTGCTGGGGGGTGGGGGTGGTGGGAGACATGAGTGGGGGCCTGGTGGAGGCTGCCCCTGGTGGCTGGGGGGTGGGGGTGGTGGGAGACATGAGTGGGGGCCTGGTGGAGGCTGCCCCTGGATGCTGGGGGGTGGGGGGGTGGGAGACATGAGTGGGGGCCTGGTGGGGGCTGTCCATGGTGGCTGGGGGTGGGGGTGGGAGACATGAGTGGAGGCCTGGTGGAGGCTGCCCATGGTGGCTGGGGGGTGGGGGGGTGGGGGTTGGTGAAATGACATGGGTGGGGGCCTGGTGGAGGGTGCCCCTGCACTGCTGGGGGGTGGGGGTGGTAGGAGACATGATTGGGGGTGGTGGGAGACATGAGTGGGGGCCTGGTGGAGGGTGCCCCTGCACTGCTGGGGGGTGGTGGTGGTGGGAGACATGAATGGGGGCCTGGTGGATGGTGCCCCTGCACTGCTGGGGGGTGGGGGTGGTGGGAGACATGAGTGGGGGCCTGGTGAAGGGTGCCCCTGCACTGCTGGGGGGTGGTGGTGGTGGGAGACATGAGTGGGGGCCTGGTGGAGGCTGCCCATGTTGGCTGGGGGGTGGGGGTGGTGGGAGACATGAGTGGGGGCCTGGTGGCTGCTGCCCATGGTGGCTGGGGGGTGGGGGTGGGTGGGAGACATGGGTGGGGGCCTGGTGGAGGGTGCCCCTGCACTGCTGGGGGGTGGGGGTGGTGGGAGACATGAGTGGGGGCCTGGTGGAGGGTGCCCCTGCACTGCTGGGAGGTGGTGGTGGTGGGAGACATGAGTGGGGGCCTGGTGGAGGCTGCCCATGGTGGCTGGGGGGTGTGGGTGGTGGGAGACATGAGTGGGGGCCTGGTGGGGGCTGCCCATGGTGGCTGGGGGGTGGGGGTGCGTGGGAGACATGGGTGGGGGCCTGGTGGAGGGTGCCCCTGCACTGCTGGGGGTGGGGCCTGGTGGTGCTGCTCCTGCACTGCTGGGGGTGGGGGTGGGTGGGAGACATGAGTGGGGGCCTGGTGGAGGCTGCCCATGGTGGCTGGGGGATGTGGGTGGTGGGAGACATGAGTGGGGGCCTGGTGGGGGCTGCCCATGGTGGCTGGGGGGTGGGGGTGGGTGGGAGACATGGGTGGGGGCCTGGTGGAGGGTGCCCCTGCACTGCTGGGGGGTGGGGGCCTGGTGGTGCTGCTCCTGCACTGCTGGGGGTGGGGGTGGGTGGGAGACATGAGTGGGGGCCTGGTGGAGGCTGCCCCTGGATGCTGGGGGGTGGGGGTGGTGGGAGACATGAGTGGGGGCCTGGTGGAGGGTGCCCATGGTGGCTGGGGGGTGGGGGTGGTGGGGGACATGAGTGGGGGCCTGGTGGAGGGTGCCCCTGCACTGCTGGGGGGTGGTGGTGATAGGGGACATGGGTGGTGGCCTGGTGGAGGCTGCCCCTGGTGGCTGGGGGGTGGGGGTGGTGGGAGACATGAGTGGGGGCCTGGTGGGGGCTGCCGATGGTGGCTGGGGGGTGGGGGTGGGTGGGAGACTTGAGTGGAGGCGTGGTGGAGGGTGCCCATGATGGCTGGGGGGTGGGGGTGGGTGGGAGACATGAGTGGGGGCCTGGTGGAGGCTGCCCCTGGATGCTGGGGGGTGGGGGTGGTGGGAGACATGAGTGGGGGCCTGGTGGAGGGTGCCCATGGTGGGTGGGGGGTGGGGGTGCAGGGGGACATGAGTGGGGGCCTGGTGGTGCTGCCCCTGCACTGCTGGGGGGTGGGTGTGGGTTGGAGACATGAGTGGGGGCCTGGTGGAGGCTGCCCCTGGATGCTGGGGGGTGGGGGTGGTGGGAGACATGAGTGGGGGCCTGGTGGAGGGTGCCCATGGTGGCTGGGGGGTGGGGGTGGTGGGAGACATGAGTGGGGGCCTGGTGGAGGGTGCCCCTGCACTGCTGGGGGGTGGTGGTGATAGGGGACATGGGTGGTGGCCTGGTGGAGGCTGCCCCTGGTGGCTGGGGGGTGGGGGTGGTGGGAGACATGAGTGGGGGCCTGGTGGGGGCTGCCCATGGTGGCTGGGGGGTGGGGGTGGGTGGGAGACATGGGTGGGGGCCTGGTGGAGGGTGCCCCTGCACTGCTGGGGGGTGGGGGTGGTGGGAGACATGAGTGGGGGCCTGGTGGAGGGTGCCCATGGTGGCTGGGGGGTGGGGGCCTGGTGGTGCTGCTCCTGCACTGCTGGGGGGTGGGGGTGGGTGGGAGACATGAGTGGGGGCCTGGTGGAGGCTGCCCCTGGATGCTGGGGGGTGGGGGTGGTGGGAGACATGAGTGGGGGCCTGGTGGAGGGTGCCCATGGTGGCTGGGGGGTGGGGGTGGTGGGGGACATGAGTGGGGGCCTGGTGGAGGGTGCCCCTGCACTGCTGGGGGGTGGTGGTGATAGGGGACATGGGTGGTGGCCTGGTGGAGGCTGCCCCTGGTGGCTGGGGGGTGGGGGTGGTGGGAGACATGAGTGGGGGCCTGGTGGAGGGTGCCCCTGCACTGCTGGGGGGTGGTGGTGGTGGGAGACATGAGTGGGGGCCTGGTGGAGGCTGCCCATGGTGGCTGGGGGTGTGGGTGGTGGGAGACATGAGTGGGGGCCTGGTGGGGGCTGCCCATGGTGGCTGGGGGGTGGGAGTGGGTGGGAGACATGGGTGGGGGCCTGGTGGAGGCTGCCCCTGCACTGCTGGGGGGTGGGGGTGGTGGGAGACATGAGTGGGGGCCTGGTGGAGGGTGCCCATGGTGGCTGGGGGGTGGGGGCCTGGTGGTGCTGCTCCTGCACTGCTGGGGGGTGGGGGTGGGTGGGAGACATGAGTGGGGGCCTGGTGGAGGCTGCCCCTGGATGCTGGGGGGTGGGGGTGGTGGGAGACATGAGTGGGGGCCTGGTGGAGGATGCCCATGGTGGCTGGGGGGTGGGGGTGGTGGGGGACATGAGTGGGGGCCTGGTGGAGGGTGCCCCTGCACTGCTGGGGGGTGGTGGTGATAGGGGACATGGGTGGTGGCCTGGTGGAGGCTGCCCCTGGTGGCTGGGGGGTGGGGGTGGTGGGAGACATGAGTGGGGGCCTGGTGGGGGCTGCCGATGGTGGCTGGGGGGTGGGGGTGGGTGGGAGACATGAGTGGAGGCGTGGTGGAGGGTGCCCATGGTGGCTGGTGGGTGGGGGTGGGTGGGAGACATGAGTGGGGGCCTGGTGGAGGCTGCCCCTGGATGCTGGGGGGTGGGGGTGGTGGGAGACATGAGTGGGGGCCTGGTGGAGGGTGCCCCTGGTGGCTGGGGGGTGGGGGTGCAGGGGGACATGAGTGGGGGCCTGGTGGTGCTGCCCCTGCACTGCTGGGGGGTGGGGTGGGTTGGAGACATGAGTGGGGGCCTGGTGGAGGCTGCCCCTGGATGCTGGGGGGTGGGGGTGGTGGGAGACATGAGTGGGGTCCTGGTGGAGGGTGCCCATGGTGGCTGGGGGGTGGGGATGGTGGGAGACATGAGTGGGGGCCTGGTGGAGGGTGCCCCTGCACTGCTGGGGGGTGGTGGTGATAGGGGACATGGGTGGTGGCCTGGTGGAGGCTGCCCCTGGTGGCTGGGGGGTGGGGGTGGTGGGAGACATGAGTGGGGGCCTGGTGTGGGCTGCCCATGGTGGCTGGGGGGTGGGGGTGGGTGGGAGACATGAATGGAGGCCTGGTGGAGGGTGCCCATGGTGGCTGGGGGGTGGGGGTGGGTGGGAGACATGAGTGGGGGCCTGGTGGAGGGTGCCCCTGCACTGCTGGGGGGTGGGGGGGTGGGAGACATGAGTGGGGCCTGGTGGGGGCTGCCCATGGTGGCTGGGGGGTGGGGGTGGGTGGGAGACATGAGTGGAGGCCTGGTGGAGGCTGCCCATGGTGGCTGGGGGGTGGGAGTGGTGGGAGACATGAGTGGGGGCCTGGTGGCGGCTGCCCATGGTGGCTTGGGGGTGGGTGGGAGACATGGGTGGGGGCCTGGTGGAGGGTGCCCCTGCACTGCTGGGGGGTGGGGGTGGTGGAAGACATGAGTGGGGGCCTGGTGGAGGCTGCCCCTGGTGGCTGGGGGCTGGGGGGGTGGGAGACATGAGTGGCGGCCTGGTGGGGGCTGCCCATGGTGGCTGGGGGATGGGGGTGGGTGGGAGACATGAGTGGAGGCCTGGTGGAGGGTGCCCATGGTGGCTGGGGGGTGGGGGTGGGTGGGAGACATGAGTGGGGGCCTGGTGGAGGCTGCCCCTGGATGCTGGTGGGTGGGGGGTGGGAGACATGAGTGGGGGCCTGGTGGGGGCTGCCCATGGTGGCTGGGGGGTGGGGGTGGGTGGGAGACATGAGTGGAGGCCTGGTGGAGGCTGCCCATGGTGGCTGGGGGGTGGGGGTGGTGGGAGACATGAGTGGGGGCCTGGTGGGGGCTGCCCATGGTGGCTGCGGGGTGGGGGTGGGTGGGAGACATGGGTGGGGGCCTGGTGGAGGGTGTCCCTGCACTGCTGGGGAGTGGGGGTGGTGGGAGACATGAGTGGGGGCCTGGTGGAGGCTGCCCCTGGTGGCTGGGGGTTGGGGGGGTGGGAGACATGAGTGGGGGCCTGGTGGAGGGTGCCCATGGTGGCTGGGGGGTGGGGGTGGGTGGGAGACATGAGTGGGGGCCTGGTGGAGGCTGCCCCTGGATGCTGGGTGGTGGGGGTGGGTGGGAGACATGAGTGGGGGCCTGGTGGAGGCTGCCCCTGGATGCTGGGGGGTGGGGGGGTGGGAGACATGAGTGGGGGCCTGGTGGGGGCTGCCCATGTTGGCTGGGGGGTGGGGGTGGGTGGGAGACATGAGGGGAGGCCTGCTGGAGGCTGCCCCTGGATGCTGGGGGGTGGGGGTGCAGGGGGACATGAGTAGGGGCCTGGTGGTGCTGCCCCTGCACTGCTGGGGTGTGGGGGGTGGGAGACATGAGTGGGGGCCTGGTGGAGGGTACCCCTGCACTGCTGGGGGGTGGGGGTGGTGGGAGACATGAGTGGGGGCCTGGTGGAGGGTGCCCATGGTGGCTGGGGGGTGGGGGTGGGTGGGAGACATGAGTGGGGGCCTGGCGGAGGCTGCCCCTGGATGCTGGGGGGTGGGGGTGGTGGGAGACATGAGTGGGGGCCTGGTGGAGGGTGCCCCTGGTGGCTGGGGGGTGGGGGTGGATGGGAGACATGAGTGGGGGCCTGGTGGAGGCTGCCCATGGTGGCTGGGGGGTGGGGGTGGGTGGGAGACATGAGTGGTGGCCTGGTGGAGGCTGCCCATGGTGGCTTGGGGGTGGGGGTGGTGGGAGACATGAGTGGGGGCCTGGTGGGGGCTGCCCATGGTGGCTGGGGGGTTGGGGTGGGTGGGTTGACATGGGTGGGGGCCTGGTGGAGGGTGACCCTGCACTGCTGGGGGGTGGGGGTGGTGGGAGACATGAGTGGGGGCCTGGTGGAGGGTGCCCCTGCACCGCTGGGGGGTGGGGTGGTGGGAGACATGAGTGGGGGCCTGGTGTAGGCTGCCCTTGGTGGCTGGGGGGTGGGGGTGGTGGGAGACATGAGTGGGGGCCAGGTGGAGGGTGCCCCTGCACTGCTGGGGGGTGGGGGTGGTGGGAGACATGAGTGGGGGCCTGGTGGAGGGTGCCCATGCACTGCTGGGGGGTGGTGGGAGACATGAGTGGGGGCCTGGTGGAGGGTGCCCATGGTGGCTGGGGGGTGGGAGTGGTGGGAGACATGAGTGGGGGCCTGGTGGATGGTGCCCCTGCACTGCTGGCGGGTGGTGGTGATAGGGGACATGGCTGGTGGCCTGGTGGAGGCTGCCCCTGGTGGCTGGGGGGTGGGGGTGGTGGGAGACATGAGTGGGGGCCTGGTGGGGGCTGCCCATGGTGGCTGGGTGGTGGGGGTGGGTGGGAGACATGGGTGGGGGCCTGGTGGAGGGTGCCCCTGCACTGCTGGGGGGTGGGGGTGGTGGGAGACATGAGTGGGGGCCTGGTGGAGGCTGCCCCTGGTGGCTGGGGGGGTGAGGGGGGTGGGAGACATGAGTGGGGGCCTGGTGGGGGCTGCCCATGGTGGCTGGGGGGTGGGGGTGGGTGGGAGACATGAGTGGAGGCCTGATGGTCGATGCCCATGGTAGCCGGGGGGTGGGGGTGGATTGGGAGACATGAGTGGGGGCCTGGTGGAGGCTGCCCCTGGATGCTGGGGGATGGGGGGGTGGTAGACATGAGTGAGGGCCTGGTGGGGGCTGCCCATGGTGGCTGGGGGGTGGGGGTGGGTGGGAGACATGAGTGGAGGCCTGGTGGAGGCTGCCCATGGTGGCTGGGGGGTGGGGGTGGTGGGAGACATGAGTGGGGGCCTGGTGGGGGCTGCCCATGGTGGCTGGGGGGGGTTGGTTAGGTGGACATGGGTGGGGGCCTGGTGGAGGGTGCCCCTGCACTGCTGTGGGGTGGGGGTGGTGGGAGACATGAGTGGGGGCCTGGTGGAGGCTGCCCCTGGTGGCTGGGGGTGGAGGGGTGGGAGACATGAGTGGGGGCCTGGTGGAGGGTGCCCATGGTGGCTGGGGGGTGGGGGTGGGTGGGAGACATGAGTGTGGGCCTGGTGGAGGCTGCCCCTGGATGCTGGGTGTGGGGGTGGGTGGGAGACATGAGTGGGGGCCTGGTGGATGCTGCCCCTGGATGCTGGGGGATGGGGGGTGGGAGACATGAGTGGGGGCCTGGTGGAGGGTGCCCCTGCACTGCTAGGGGGTGGGGTGGTGGGAGACATAAGTGGGGGCCTGGTGGAGGGTGCCCCTGCACTGCTGGGGGGTGGGGGTGGTGGGAGACATGAGTGGGGGCCTGGTGGAGGGTGCCCCTGCACTGCTAGGGGGTGGGGTGGTGGGAGACATGAGTGGGGGCCTGGTGGAGGCTGCCCCTGGTGGCTGGGTTGTGGGGGTGGTGGGAGACATGAGTGCGGGCCTGGTGGAGGGTGCCCCTGCACTGTTGGGGGGTGGGGGTGGTGGGAGACATGAGTGGGGGCCTGGTGGAGGCTGCCCCTGGTGGCTGGGGGGTGGGGGGGTGGGAGACATGAGTGGGGGCCTGGTGGAGGGTGCCCATGGTGGCTGGGGGGTGGGGGTGGGTGGGAGACATGAGTGGGGGCCTGGTGGAGGCTGCCCCTGGATGCTGGGGGGTGGGGGTGGGTGGGAGACATGAGTGGGGGCCTGGTGGAGGCTGCCCCTGGATGCTGGGGGGTGGGGGGGTGGGAGACATGAGTGGGGGCCTGGTGGGGGCTGCCCATGGTGGCTGGGGGGTGGGGGTGGGTGGGAGACATGAGGGGAGGCCTGGTGGAGGCTGCCCCTGGATGCTGGGGGGTGGGGGTGCAGGGGGACATGAGTAGGGGCCTGGTGGTGCTGCCCCTGCACTGCGGGGGTGTGGGGGGGTGGGAGACATGAGTGGGGGCCTGGTGGAGGGTACCCCTGCACTGCTGGGGGGTGGGGGTGGTGGGAGACATGAGTGGGGGCCTGGTGGAGGGTGCCCATGGTGGCTGGGGGGTGGGGGTGGGTGGGAGACATGAGTGGGGGCCTGGTGGAGGCTGCCCCTGGATGCTGGGGGGTGGGGGTGGTGGGAGACATGAGTGTGGGCCTGGTGGAGGGTGCCCCTGGTGGCTGGGGGGTGGGGGTGGGTGGGAGACATGAGTGGGGGCCTGGTGGAGGCTGCCCATGGTGGCTGGGGGGTGGGGGTGGTTGGGAGACATGAGTGGTGGCCTGGTGGAGGCTGCCCATGGTGGCTGGGGGGTGGGGGTGGTGGGAGACATGAGTGGGGGCCTGGTGGGGGCTGCCCATGGTGGCTGGGGGGTGGGGGTGGGTGGGAGACATGGGTGGGGGCCTGGTGGAGGGTGCCCCTGCACTGCTGGGGGGTGGGGGTGGTGGGAGACATGAGTGGGGGCCTGGTGGAGGGTGCCCATGGTGGCTGGGGGGTGGGGGTGGGTGGGAGACATGAGTGGGGGCCTGGTGGAGGCTGCCCCTGGATGCTGGGGGGTGGGGGTGGTGGGAGACATGAGTTGGGGCCTGGTGGAGGGTGCCCCTGGTGGCTGGGGGGTGGGGGTGGATGGGAGACATGAGTGGGGGCCTGGTGGAGGCTGCCCATGGTGGCTGGGGGGTGGGGGTGGGTGGGAGACATGAGTGGTGGCCTGGTGGAGGCTGCCCATGGTGGCTGGGGGGTGGGGGTGGTGGGAGACATGAGTGGGGGCCTGGTGGGGGCTGCCCATGGTGGCTGGGAGGTGGGGGTGGGTGGGAGACATGGGTGGGGGCCTGGTGGAGGGTGCCCCTGCACTGCTGGGGGGTGGGGGTGGTGGGAGACATGAGTGGGGGCCTGGTGGAGGGTGCCCCTGCACTGCTGGGGGGTGGGGTGGTGGGAGACATGAGTGGGGGCCTGGTGGAGGCTGCCCTTGGTGGCTGGGGGGTGGGGGTGGTGGGAGACATGAGTGGGGGCCAGGTGGAGGGTGCCCCTGCACTGCTGGGGGGTGGGGGTGGTGGGAGACATGAGTGGGGGCCTGGTGGAGGGTGCCCCTGCACTGCTGGGGGGTGGTGGGAGACATGAGTGGGGGCCTGGTGGAGGGTGCCCATGGTGGCTGGGGGGTGGGAGTGGTGGGAGACATGAGTGGGGGCCTGGTGGAGGGTGCCCCTGCACTGCTGGCGGGTGGTGGTGATAGGGGACATGGCTGGTGGCCTGGTGGAGGCTGCCCCTGGTGGCTGGGGGGTGGGGGTGGTGGGAGACATGAGTGGGGGCCTGGTGGGGGCTGCCCATGGTGGCTGGGGGGTGGGGGTGGGTGGGAGACATGAGTGGAGGCCTGGCGGAGGCTGCCCATGGTGGCTGGGGGGTGGGGGTGGTGGGAGACATGAGTGGGGGCCTGGTGGGGGCTGCCCATGGTGGCTGGGTGGTGGGGGTGGGTGGGAGACATGGGTGGGGGCCTGGTGGAGGGTGCCCCTGCACTGCTGGGGGGTGGGGGTGGTGGGAGACATGAGTGGGGGCCTGGTGGAGGCTGCCCCTGGTGGCTGGGGGGTGTGAGGGGGGTGGGAGACATGAGTGGGGGCCTGGTGGGGGCTGCCCATGGTGGCTGGGGGGTGGGGGTGGGTGGGAGACATGAGTGGAGGCCTGATGGTCGATGCCCATGGTAGCCGGGGGGTGGGGGTGGATTGGGAGGCATGAGTGGGGGCCTGGTGGAGGCTGCCCCTGGATGCTGGGGGGTGGGGGGGTGGGAGACATGAGTGAGGGCCTGGTGGGGGCTGCCCATGGTGGCTGGGGGGTGGGGGTGGGTGGGAGACATGAGTGGAGGCCTGGTGGAGGCTGCCCATGGTGGCTGGGGGGTGGGGGTGGTGGGAGACATGAGTGGGGGCCTGGTGGGGGCTGCCCATGGTGGCTGGGGGGGGTTGGTTAGGGAGACATGGGTGGGGGCCTGGTGGAGGGTGCCCCTGCACTGCTGTGGGGTGGGGGTGGTGGGAGACATGAGTGGGGGCCTGGTGGAGGCTGCCCCTGGTGGCTGGGGGGTGGAGGGGTGGGAGACATGAGTGGGGGCCTGGTGGAGGGTGCCCATGGTGGCTGGGGGGTGGGTGGGAGACATGAGTGTGGGCCTGGTGGAGGCTGCCCCTGGATGCTGGGGGGTGGGGGGGTGTCAGACATGAGTGGGGGCCTGGTGGAGGGTGCCCCTGCACTGCTAGGGGGTGGGGTGGTGGGAGACATAAGTGGGGGCCTGGTGGAGGGTGCCCCTGCACTGCTGGGGGGTGGTGGTGATAGGGGACATGGGTGGGGGCCTGGTGGAGGCTGCCCCTGCACTGCTGGGGGGTGGGGGTGGTGGGAGACATGAGTGGGGGCCTGGTGGAGGTTGCCCCTGCTGGCTGGGGGGTGGGGGTGGTGGGAGACATGAGTGGGGGCCTGGTGGAGGGTGCCCCTGCACTGCTGGGGGGTGGGGGGTGGGAGACATGGCTGGGGGCCTGGTGGTGGGTGCCCCTGGTGGCTGGTGGGTGGGGGCGGTGGGAGACATGAGTGGTGGCCTGGTGGAGGGTGCCCCTGCACTGCTGGGGGGTTGGGGGGGGTGGGAGACATGGCTGGGGGCCTGGTGGTGGGTGCCCCTGGTGGCTGGGGGCGGCGGGAGACATGAGTGGGGGCCTGGTGGAGCTGCCCCTGGTGGCTGCAGGGTGGGGGTGGTGGGACACATGAGTGGGGGCCTGGTGGAGGCTGCCCCTGGTGGCTGGGGGGTGGGGGTGCTGGGTGACATGAGCAGGTGTGCAGGGTAGTCCCCTGTGGTGTGTGCTGCCTGCAGGGGCCGTGGAGGGTGTACAGGGAATACCTGGGAGCACACAGCCAAATCGCGTGTAGATTTTCCCGCGTACCCCTGTCATACATGTGCCCAGCCAAATCGCGTGTGGAACTTCCCGCGCACCCCTGTAATCTACGTACCCGGCCAAATCGCGTGTGGAACTACCCGCGCACCCCTGTAATCCACGTACACGGCCAAATCACGTGTGGAACTTCCCGCGCACCCCTGAAATCCATGTACCCGGCCAAATCGCGTGTGGAACTTCCCGCGCACCCCTGGAATCCACGTACCCTGACAAATCGCGTGTGGAACTTCCCGCGCACCCCTGTAATCCACGTACACGGCCAAATTGCGTGTGGAACTTCCCGCGCACCCCTGTATTCCACTTACACGGCCAAATCGCGTGTGGAACTTCCCGCACACCCCTGTAATCCGCGTACCCTGACAATTCGCGTGTGGAACTTCCCGCAAACCCCTGGAATTCACGTACCCTGACAAATCGCGTGTGGAACTTCCCGCGCACCCCTGAAATCCATATACCCGGCCAAATCGCGTGTGGAACTTCCCGCGCATCCCTGGAATCCACGTACCCGGCCAAATCGCGTGTGAGACTTCCCGCGCACCCCGGTATACACGCACACGTATTTTTTGTCAGCGGGTGTCCGTGTTTGTGGGTACCCCTTTTCACGTCATTTGTCCTGGAGGGCCACAGTATAGGACATTCATCATGGCAGTATATAGGTGCTATTTGTTGGCGCACCTTTTGGCGCACATTTCTTCCAGGCGCAGAGACGCTACCGCCTGCTTTCTTGTGGCGGTCATGTTTGTGCCTGTGCGCTGGTTTGAGCGTGCGCTTTTTTGCCCTATTCTATTCCATGAATACGTGTTGTAGGCGAGCGTGTGGGCGTTCCGCGCACTTGTGCCCTGTACTTCCACCGTGACGCCCACATTTTGGCAAGTTGTTCCCCATTCCGAGTGTTACGCCCCGTGTTCCGCCTACTTTTGTTGCGTGCGCCGCGCTATGTGCGATTTTCGCTGTGGCCTGTGCGATTTTCGCTGTGACCTGGCGCACGCAGTTAGATGGCCTGTGCGCCAACGTGCGCGGCGCACTTTTTTATCGCACATCCGAAGGTTTTCTCGCGCACGGCCTTCCATGAATCGATGTGCGCTGCTTTTCGTGCGATTTTCGCACTTGCACTGCGATTTTCGCTATTCCACTGTGATTCGCACGTTTTTGGCCACTTGCGCCGTGCTAATTATTCCATGAATCGGCCTCTATATGTGTTGTCAGGATTGTTTGCTGCATTTCTGTGAAGTACTAACATTTGCAAACACAATGGGTCTGTACTGTGTGAGTAAATGTTGTCAACAATTGGTGGTAATTGAAATAGAATATTCATTGCTACATTTGCATAGCAACTTACACCAACTATATTTGAGAATTTAAATGGTCCAGGTAGTTCTGTATCTAACTGCTTTTTTTGGAGTTTGTCTTCCTTGTTTAAAGAAGTACCTGGTTTACTTTCTCTAATTGATTCTTTTTTGTTTGTGGTACTTGATGAAGTACTAGTTTCTTTTACTCTCTTTGGAGGATTTGCAGTGACGTCCTGTTGCATTTCTGTTTGATTTAGTTTTCTTTTACAACGTTTTAGTTTTTGTGGAACAGAATATGTGTTTAGCTGGGGAGTGTATAGTGAGCGAAGTCTATTATATTCTAAAATGCAAGGAATATCAGCGTTTACTTTACTTGCATCAAAGTTGATTAGAAATAGACCGTCAAGTGTAAGTAAGCGTGATAGTGCTACGTAGCTCATGCCTTCTTTAAAGATTGTGTTACCAATATCTATCATTGCTTTGTCCAGGGTAAGACCTTGTGATTTATGAATCGTGACTGCGTATGCAAGAGTTAGAGAAAATTGTTCTCTGCGTACATACATATATTTGAAGAGAAGGAATCTAGCTGTTGAGCGTCATATCCGTTTTACTTCTGAAGGTTTGTCAAAGAGTATATTGACAAACTGAATTTTGTTGTCACGTGGGTATGTTTGAAAGCCAACAACTGTACCCAGTGCTCCATTAACTAGTCCTTGGTCCACGTCAAGGTTACGTTTAAGCATTACTCTGCAATTTAAGGATAATTTTAAAATCTTTTCTAAGCCTGCTGTGTTTGAGATTGATTTTTCTAAATTATTTAGTCTTGTTGTGGCTTGGTCACACATGGGTAGTGTCATACCATGTACATCTAGTTTGTCTGTGGCGCTAATTTCCATTATTGGTTGCATTTCTTTACTTAGCATGATTGCATTGAATTTGAAACAGCTTGCAAGAGTTGGCATTAAGGCCATACTATTGACATTTTTGTGGGCTAATTGTTCCATAACATCTGTAGCACATGCATTATCACCATAAAGTGCATTAATGTGCTGGGTTTTCAATGTTGCTTCTGCTTCTTTAGAAAGTATACCAACTCTCAAACTTTTTAAAATGTTGGCATAAGTTAGATGTGCAGATTGGCGCATGTTTTCTGTTAATTCTCTGTATTGGAAATGTTGCCAAAGGTTGACATGTCCAATGCTGCCAACAGTTTTACGGCAGAGTTTGTGCCCTAATGTTTTAAAAATAGGTTCACCTTTTACTGGTGTTAATTGAAGCAGATCTCCAAAAACAATAATGTGTTTTCCTGCAAAGAGCTCTTCATAGTCTGTTTTGAGTACTTATTGTAATGTGAGGTGAATCAAAGCTAACATCAGGTTGGAGACCATGCTCACTTCATCTATTAGTAGCATTTTCATTTGTTTCAATACCCTGCGTAATTCCATTGCAGCTTCTGCAGAAAGTTTGTAATAGTCTAATTTGTTCTGGTGTTCTACTGGTAATAGTAGTAATCGGTGTAATGTAACACCACCTATGTTGTAGGCAGCTAAACCTGTGGGGGCAGTGACCACAGCTGACAGTTTGTTGTTTGTCAATTGTTGAAGGAACTTACTAATGATTTTGATTAGGAATGTTTTGCCAGAACCAGCTTCACCACTGACGTACAGTAGTATAGGTTTATAATTATGGCAGGAACATTCTTTATTTTCATGTTTTACACCATGTGCAATTTGTTTTGTTATTTCTTGAAAAATGCTACTTTGCTCATGGTTCAGTTTTGATTGTAGTATAGTTAAGACTTCCTTATCTTCATACTGACACATGGTGTTTTCTACTTCTATCATAGCTAATTCTGCCTCATTTGTTATTAGTGGTTCTCCCAGTGGTTCTTGGCTTCCTGTTACAGAAGGTTGACTACTGTCAGGAGTATCCTTATCTAGTTGGGCTTTGAGTTCTTCTTCATGTTGCTGTTCATTGTGCAACATTGTTTTGTACTGTGTAAAGTTTACATCAGTTATAGTGTTTTCTTTTGCTTTGAAAGCATCCTCATATGAGTCATAGTTATCTAGTAATTGTTCTTCTTTTCTCCATGGTTTGAAGAGTTGTAGCAGGGACATGTAATATACTTCTTTATGTTGAGGAGTCTTCAATGACAATTTGATATGATTAATTGAATTTGGTTTAGTGAGTTTAACTAAGCTGCCTTCACAGTCTGTCACTCTGTATTTACCTTTTTTTTCATCGGGTTTCATATTATTTTTGTATGTGTAGTTTTGGGCTATTTGGTATAGACACATGTTTTCCAAAGTATTACTTCTGTTTGGGTAGTATGTGTCCAATAAATTGTTTTTTAAAATATCTTGGCTGTTGGGATCATGTTTGGCTATTGTTTCTATATCTTCATATGATTTTAGAACTCTTTTTCTAGATTTAGCTGGACCAAGACTTAGCCAAACTATATTTTCAGATTTACCATACAATGAAGTACCAGTTAAACGATCAGCTGCTTCATAAGATCCACATTCTCTATGGGTGAGCATTTTTATGCCCAAGCTGTATAATTTCTGAGATACTGTTTTATCTGATGACAGGTCATTCCAGAGGTCTTGGAGCTCTGTCTTTTCTGCTTTAGTTAAGTATGCTGTGACATATCGTGCAACTGCAGTAGAATTGTCTGCAATGTACTGCACATCTATGTTTGCATTCCATAAGTGGGCAATGATTGCATTATAATCATTGATATATTTTTCTTCTTCTTTTCTTTTTATGCAATATGTATTTTTAGGTGACTTTCCTTTAACAGGATGTCTAACTGAAGACTTGAGGTTGTTTACTTGACCTGTATTTGTAACTGGTCTAGGGAAACCAAATCGGCATTTGGTGTAGTATTTGCCTTTGTTTTTGTATTTGCGACGACAATATTTTACACATTTGTGTCTTTGAAATTGTAAAATTTGTGCACGAAGATCACTATTTGTGGCTTCTGATGGAATTTCACAAGTGACATATTTTTCAATAAACTGTAAAACAGTGGCAACACTGTCTTGACCAAATTTAGGAGCATCTTTAATCCATAAAAGCATGTGGATATGTGGTGCTCCTCTGGCTTGGTATTATTTTCTCCAAAAGAAGTGTTGCACTTCTCAAAGGGGAGGAGCAGTTTTATTACAAATAAA
This sequence comes from Ambystoma mexicanum, assembly GCF_040938575.1. Classification (NCBI taxonomy): domain Eukaryota; kingdom Metazoa; phylum Chordata; class Amphibia; order Caudata; family Ambystomatidae; genus Ambystoma; species Ambystoma mexicanum. The sequence goes on from NC_090941.1 coordinate 84,357,872, forward strand.
ATGTAGCATAGCAATGAAGCGATGGTGAAAATATCTTGAAACATTAACAGGATCCAAAGAACAAAGTTCTCCAGGTGTTAGAATATCTATGTATGCGTAGGAAATCATGTAAATCTTCCCATGCATATTCTGCACAACTTAATGTAACAAACCAGGTTGGTGGGCTAAGGTTTCTGATCATACAACATACATCTCCATGACGTCGAAACCAGTACTCTTTAGTACCACGCATATTTGCTAATAGATTTGTAATATTTGATTGTAAAACCTCATCCTTTTGTTGCACTTTCCCTAATAATTGTGTAGCTGTCATATTTTGAAAGTGTGATCCTGATTTTAATATGTGTGCAACTCCGTAACATAAAGTTGCTAGTTCACTTTCAAAGAGTAGGTGGAATATGTATTCCACATTTTGTCTATATCTGGGATCTTCAGAATACATCCGTAATGAGCGGTATTCTGAAGCTGATATTTGAATAGGTCTATCATCATACCTTCCTCCTTTGTCAATAGGAAAGAGTAGAGGAAAAGCACGTGCTTCTATACTTTTTTCTCATATACTGATTGGCGATCCTTTTGTTTGACGCATTTGGTAAGTTTCTAGTACATCTTGTACAGTGTCATTACAGTGCAAAGGATGAATTGTATAATGGTCTAAAGTATTTGATATTGTAGCAGGATCTAGTAGCTCAAATTGACCAGCTTCTTGTGTTTATTGAATTATTTCAGTTGTATCTTTCAAGTTTTCTTCAATATTAATTTCTTTGTAATATTCATTATTCTCTTTAAGATATTGGAAGGCTTGTCTAACTTTATATAAATCTACCAGCTGTTGCCATATTTTTTTGTCTTTTGTAGGTACTCCATTTACTAATATAATTAAAGATTGCTGCATTGGACGTTGCACTCCTAGAGTATGCACATTTTCTTTTAGATTTAATGGTAAATAAACTACTTTTCCACAAATGCCTTTTACCAATTCAGAGGGAGGTAATTTTGCTGTTTTTGGTTGAAGGCGTATTATTGCTTGAAATGGGTGTACTGTTTGAATTATGATCCTATCATATAAATTAAGTTGTTGTAGAGGTTTTGGTACTGGGTATAATTCCAAATTATTTGTGATAGAACGTGAAGGAGTTTGGTTGTTGTCAAGTTTTGTAGTGCAATAACTGCAAAGTATTAAGGGCTCAGTTATTTCATATTTGTTTTCTGCTAGAAGGTAGAGAGCTAATTCAAACCATTTAGAATCTTCATTGTCTTCTATTTTGTATGATAGGTCCACAGTTTTTGTGTTACTTTTATAAAAAAATTCTACGGCAACATACACATATATGGTTTGGTACTTCAGCTGATGTACTTTTAAATTTTAGTATTTCTTTTTTGTATGTGTTTAGCAAAAGGTTGCCATGTGTAGAATTGTTGCTTAATTGGTTTAAAGCTATTTCATTCTGTAAATGGCTTTCACTTCCAAAATATTTTTTCTGGATATACTGAATTTCTTCAAGTAGGTGTTTTGCTGTACCATGTAGAAGGATGTTATTTAACTTTGCTAGAGCTAAAGCAGGACTTTTAGCATAGTACAGTTTATAGACTAGATTTCTTGTAGTTGAATGATGTGTTGATATCCTTTTGATATCATGGAAAGTGGTTTTACAAGTAGGTCCTGTAATGCAGGCCAACAAATGTCCTTGTAGTCCTGTGTACTTGCACACTGGACAGGTATCTATACTTAGCAGTAATTTAATTTTGATTTTGTCTTTGCTTTTTACAAATTTATTGAGGAATTGGTGTAAAGATTTGAAACATTGTTTGGGAATGTTACACATTGACGTGCATGGCCATTTGTACACTAGACGTTCTGATTCAGTTGAATGGAGGGGTAATTCTAAGTTTTCAGGGCATATTTTTGTAAGGAGTACTTCTTGGTCCATTATGGTATTATTCACTTTTTCATAACCTCGACCACTGTTATTTATGGCAATTGTATTCGTTTGCTTTTGTTTGTATGCTACTTCATTAAAATATGGTTCTGTGCTCGTAGTGTGACTCCATTCACCTCCACAGATACTTAAGAAGTTCTTTCTGTTGACATTTCGCTTATTGAGAAGTCTTTTTTGTAATTTAGTTATTAGTTTTGTTAGTGGTTTCATTTTGTTTAACAGTAAAATAAATACATTTCTTTTGAGAAGAATTGCACTGTCCATCAATGCTTCTAAGATTAATTTCCTACGATAGGTTTTAAGCTTTGAACCTGATTTCTCTCCTGTTTTTATAAGATTTTGAAGGACTTTGTGACGGTATATTTTGGCTAAAATACTTTTCTTGGTATGCTTACTTTGCACTATATTAAAATTTGAAGAAGTAGTTTTATCTGTACTGATAGCTGATTTTCTGTTAATTGTTTTTTGGTTTGTTTTACATTTTGATAGAGGAAGCGAAGTTGTTGTACTTGAAACTTCTTGTGTTTCACTAAATGATTGTATTAGCTGTTTTGTTTCAACTTTTTTTACAAATTCTGCTATAGATGGATGCTTATGTTGGACACCTTTATTTTCATTTGCTCTAATTTTGCGTTGCTTTCTACGGAGTTGTCTTTTGGTAGGCATTCTTTAGGGTCTGTTGAAAAAAATAAAGAAGATATGGGTTGGGGTGTTCTGGAATGTATGTGTGCTGTGTGCATGAGTGTTTGAGTAAGATGATAAAGATGTATGTAATGGTGTGTGATTGTGCATTGGGAACTAAAATTAGTAGGGATATGTATTCTTGAATTTATGTGTTACTAAACTGGGGTTCAGATGAAAAATAAAAGTAAGCTAGTGGTGTGGAAAAGTACAAATTGTAAATCTAATGTATACAATTAAAACAGTTGTTTGTTCTATAATATGAAAATTGTAGTGGTTCAGTTGACTAATTTTTGTGTCCAAAAATAGACATTTGTGGGCCATTCTGGTTGTAAATCGCTGTTTAAGACATGGACATTTTTGGACAAAATGGTACAAAATCTCTATTTTAAGAAACCAAAATAGCTTGTATTAATGTTATAGTATATTTGATTAATAAAATAAATATTATGGTGATATTTTACTTACTTTTTTTTTTTAATTAACAGGTAACTTCTTAGTTTTTCTTTCTTCTTCGAATTCGGCTGCTTCTTTTCAGGAAACTGGTCTTCACTGCAACTGTAAAAGCTTCAAATTAGTAACTTTGTTTGTATATAGGACTGTTTTTAATTTAGATATTGATTTTTTTAATTGAAATCCTCAGTGCCTTCTGTAAAACCATTAAACTAATTTATTTACATAAGATACATTGCATCAGTTCAGTACATATGATATGTTCTTAATGAACAAATTGTATTGAATGACTAACTGTAGCAAAAATAAAATATCTTTACTATGTCTTGTGAAATTTATAATATATTAGTGAATACCACTATTTCTGTAAGTAAACTGTTCTAGGTAATAGCGCCTCAATGTCATGTCTAATTTAAAGTAATTAAGTAAATACATAAATAAAAACAAAAAATATGAAATTGTATAAGTATTTTTATAAAGGTTTAAACATAGATTGTGTTTGCATGCAATTTTGTTTGAATATATGTAGTCTATATATTTCATTTAAAAAATGTTAGTTTAACATGATTTGAGTGCGTGTGTACAAAGAAAGTAAAAAGTATAAAGGTGTATAAGTGATAGTTGATTTTAGGAAATTGAAAAAAGTACAGTAAATTAATTTTACAGATTTTACAAGGTAAAAGTCTGTTTGAAAATGTGTTCATCTACCATAGCTCTCAACTGACACGCTTTTGGCAGGTGTCACACGCCTTGTAAAGGGCAGACTCACCCGCCAAGCCTCCTCCACGCCCATTCATTCCAATGGGCGTCTCACCCACCAAAAACAAAATCGGGTGATTTGACCCGCCTGTAAAACAAAAATGGTTGAGAGCTATGTCATCTACTATACAGAAAATATGCATACCTGAAGTTTGTGTTCATGCATATGGATATGCATGGAGCTGCAAGTAGAAATCTTGAAGACTTGTACAGTATTTGTGGTAGATGCTGCTTGCCAATGATATGACACTTGTACTCAGAGAGATTCAGAGTACATTTGTAGTGCTGATCTATGATGATGCAGTTAGATGTAGAGGTCTTGAATGTGATTGGTGCATGGTCATGTGATTTTTGAGGTACATACAATGAGGGAATGGCAGAGAGAGTGTAGTGGAAATGGTAAGGGCTGTTCATGTTACGATATGTCCGCGGACATGGCGGTAGTTCTCGGGCATCGGGAGTTACATCCGGGGATTTTTGGGTTCAGAAGTCATGCAAATGAGAATAAGCACTGAAAGGGATTGGTCAGGAAAGTTTGGTGGGTGTCTTGTGCCAGGAGAGATTTTCTCAGATACTGTTTTTGCTGAGAGAACAAAAGATAGCTATGGTTGTGTTTTTCAGAAAACAGATTGTTTGGATTTTAGGAGATTTGTGGATACATTGGTTGAAGGTGCATGCAGAAAGCTGTGGAGTACCTGTAGATCTTGGATTCACACATGTGGAAGTACACTGGCATGGAGTACGTGGAATGAAGTGGTTGGACTTGCTACCTCTCTGTGCTACTTTGGAGACAGAGCAACATCCAGACATAATTGTAATTCATTGTGGAGGGAACAGTTTAGGACATGTGACTGGAATTTTTTTGCAATTTGCTATGAAAGAAGGACTGAGGAAGGTTATGGACATGTTTCCTAATTCTCAAGTGATATTTTCACGGATTGCGCAGAGACAAATGTGGCTTCGTTCTTCTTCATTTGGTCCACAAATGGAAAAAGTAAGGCGCAATGTTAATAAGGCTGTTTGTGGCTTTCTAAGAGATTTTGGCATGTCTTCTTTTCACAATGAAAATATTATGTTTTGTAGTACATACATTTTTCGCAGAGATGGAGTCCATCTTACTTATGCTGGCAATCAGATTTTTCTGAGAAATGTACAAAATGCATTGCAAACTTTTTTGGAATTACAACAACGATTTTGAAGTAGATGTTAAGTATTTACAATTTTTGACTTACAAACACACCCAAATGCTCTTTTCAGAGCCACCACTTCTTTCCAGAGAAAATTACAATGTTTGTGATGGAGTAGTAACCCAATTTTTTTAATGTTTGCGAACTGTCCGCGGACTTCTAAAAAATACAAAGAGCCCTGCTTCATTTATTTTGTCTTCTATTTTTTATCTGGGAAAGGCGGCTCTGAAAAGAGCCTTATTTTTTTGATTTTTGTAATTTTGTATTTTTTTTTGTTTTTCAGACACGACACACTAGGAGAGGAGGGTAAAGGAGGGTAAAGGGGAGGCACACCAACCACAGGGATAAGAAAGGGCGAGCTGAGAGAGGAAGATGTAGAGTGGGTTTTATTTGGGTAATGAGCAGGTCTTCTCGTGCTCTGAGACGATAGTCTTAAAAGCACTCCGAAGTCGCTCCCCCCTGCAGAGTACTGTGTCACAGTACATACATACAACTGTGACCCTCGAAAGGTAAGGGTCATCAGCATTCTGTATGGCCTGTGAGGCAGCTTGAGAAAGACGCTGTCCCACAGAGGTGGTCCTTGTGGTGACAGGATCAGAAACAGAGGATGAAGTAGAGGAAATCAACCTGCTACGTTCTTCGCAAGGTACAACCCTGCGAATAGCCCCAGAGTGAAATGACCTCAGGTGTCGCTTCATAGTAGTGATCCCAAAGCTGTAGTTACCGTGCTTCCCGCGACTGAGTATCAGTTTGCACTCATTGCAGGTAACATGGTTCGCACGAGCCTTAGGACCATTCCCATGAATGGTAAATAACCGCCACACCCAAGACTCACGCCTAGTGCGGGTAGTAGGGATTTCCTCTACCTCATTCTCATCATCCTCTTCTTCCTCCTCCGCATCCTCAGTCCTGTTCCCCTCTTCAGGCCCTTGCGGAGGTGGTGGTGGTGGAGGGGGTGGTGGTGGTGCTGAAGCAGGTGTAGCACCAAGTGGCAGTTCAGCAGCCAAAGATCCCATGTCGATGATGGTGTAGTCTGCAGGTGGCAGCAAAAATCACTGTGTTCTGAAGAATAGCCAGAAACACAATGGGAATAAGCTCTTGGGCGTGGTCTTTTATAGGGGTGTTTGTGCGCGGTCCGCGGACATGCGCACTGTGCGCGGACAGGTCGAACACAAAAAAAGGATCGGAAAGTTTCAAAAGGTATATAGAAACTCAAGATTGCTATGTGGGACTTGTGGCATGGTGAGATTTTATTGAAAAATATTATGGATTAACTGAAAATGTACTTTTAAATTGTTCGGGGACACGAACAGTGTCCGCATTTCAGGACACATGATGAGCGTGGGCGCAGTCATATGATCTGTTTGCGAACTAGTCTGTGAAGGAAGCGCCTGTCCGCAGGACACCAAGTGCACAGAGATTGGTTAGCGCATGCGCTTTGATGTCCTACGGACACTGTTCGGGTTCTGAAGTAATTAAAAGTGCGTCACACGTGAAACGAACATTTCAGGACACCGCGTGTGTTCTTAGAACAGTTTAAACTTGGTAGCGAACAGCAAGGACAGATATAGTGTTCTTCAGGACACGTGTAATTTAGTTTATGTACGAACATTTCAGGACACCAATTGTGTTCTTAGAACACTTTCAATTGGGTAGCGAACACTGCGAACAGTTGGACTGTTGTTCAGGACACATCATTTTCGTTTATTTACGAACATTTCAGGACACCAATTGTGTTCTTAGGACAGTTTTAAGTTGATAGCGAACATTACGGACAGATATAGTGTTCTTTAGAACACTTTAATTTTTGTTTCTTTACGAACATTTCAGGACACTACGAGTGTTCTTAGAACATTTTGAACTTGCATGAGAACATTACGGACAGATGTAGTGTCCTCAGGACAGTTACATTCTCGTTTCTTTACGAACATTTCCGAACAACCGTGGTGTCTGTGGACACCTAAACTGGTTTTATTACAAGGAACTGAAAGTAATTACAACACAATATAAGAAAAGTAACTTTATTTCATATATATATACAATTATGACTGGGAAGGTGGGGCAGAAACGGAAACAAAAACAGGAGAATTAGGGATTTCTAGATAACTGGGATCAGGTGTAGAAGGGAAGGAAATCTCATCGAAACGCTTTGGTCCATAGACAGGGTTTGGGGTTAACTGCGTGGGATAGGGTGAGGGGGGACAAGTGCAGGTTGGACAATGGTGTGCTGTTGGGGGTTTCACATAATTTTCCACAAAGTTTTTCAAATCCATAAAATTTTGCATAAGGTCGTCCATTTTTTGATGAATCTGCTGTAGAGTGATATCCTCTGATTGTTGTTGTGAGATGCTTGGAATTTTTGTATGGTCTGTAATAAAAAAAAATGTATATGTTAAATGTATACAAAATAATATTTATTAATTGGTTTATATAGTAAAGTGTGTACCATTAGGTGGACTATTTTCTAACATTTCCTCTCGTGGGAAATGCTCCTCTAGCCAGTCGAGAGTACTACACATTTCTGTGAGAAAACAAAAAAGTAATATGTTTTTTTTTCTAATATAGAACGTTTATAAATATATGAGTAAAAAGAAGTGCACTTACTATGTCTGGTGAGATATGTAATCAGTAGTGTATACGTCTGGTCTTGCTGTTGGTTGTGGAGCGTCTGTGAGGTAATTATGGTGGAAGCCACTTTATCTTCTTTTGGTATATTCCTTTTTAAAACATATTGTATTTACATGAATGGTTAGAGTGTTACATATATGGGTAACATTTTTTAAGTATTACTACATATACTTTGTATGTGTGCTGCTTTGTGAATTTGTTAAATGTTCCTATGTTATGATATAACTATTACACATACCTCCCCAGAGTTTTTAGGTGGTGGTACTGTTCTCCGAACATGTCCGCGAACATTAAATAAGTTCGCGGACATCAAGTTCATAAGAAGAGATCCAGTCAGTTCCATATGACATGTATATAAAGTCAAAGTCATTATTGTTAAGTTGTGCTACTAAAAAACTATGAAATTCAGTGAAAAAACTTTGTTAAAGGGACATTATGGTTAAGTTGCGCTACTAAAAACCTATGAAATTCAGTGAAAAAAACTTTGTTAAAGGGACGTTATGGTTAAGTTGCGCTACTAAAAACCTATGAAATTCAGTGAAAAAACTTTGTTAAAGGGACGTTATGGTTCCAAGTAAAACCGAAAAACCCTTGAAATTCGCCAGTTATGGTAAGCTAAGCAACCATAACTCGCGTCGCCACCGTGCACTGCTAAGACTAACACCCAGGACATCAAAGATGACATCACAAATGTCATTGATGACATCACTGATGACATCACATGTGTATGTACTTGTCATGAAATATGTGTAGAAGGGATTCTTATTATGTTGCGAAAAAAGTGTCAAGAATCATTGCAAGAAATATACCCTAATAAGTGCATTGAACGATGCATTGATATAAATAGCATCCTATTATGGGGTTCTAGCTAGTATACTAAGCTACTCATACAGAAACATAACATTGTGTGCAGCGTACAAGATGAAGGTATTATATTCGTAATGTTAATATGTTGAATAATGAAATGATAATTGTTTTCTTAATAGATTTTTGTGTATTGTGAAATATGTAGTAAGTAGCTAATAAAACCCATGTATTACATAATTGCATTACTATAGACAAAACACAAATACACAAGAACACATACCAATATGGGTATATACAAGGAAAGTGAAGTTAGCAAAAAAGCACAAGTAGTAGCAGAAACAATTCATAACTTAACTGATTAGTTTCATCCAAATAAATGATTGCTCTGTTTCAAAGCTGCTATTTACCCTATGCATATGTATCACTTGATGTGATTGGACCCTAAGGAAAGAAGTGTGAGTACAATGTATACAAATATGACCATATACAGGGAAAGTACAGCCATAAAAAAGAACAATAGAACTATCAGAAAGTGCTCATAAGTCTAGTGATTATCTTTATGCACAAAAAGGATTGCTGTCTTTCAAGCTTGTGTTTTCCCATATGTATATGTTTCATATGATGTGACTGTACTCTAAGGGAATTACTGTAAGAACCTACTAGAAGGATATGTCTACAAATAAAATAAAATTCTTAGTTTCTGACTGTTACTGAAGAAAACCATGTGGCCTAGATATGTCAGCAAAAGAAAAAATAGTTAGCCAGACATGTGATGTCATCAGTGATGTCATCAATGACATTTGCGATGTCATATTTGATGTCCTGGGTGTTAGTCTTAGCAGTGCACGATGGCGGCGCGAGTTATGGTTGCTTAGCTTACCATAACTGGCGAATTTCAAGGGTTTTTCGGTTTTACTTGGAACCATAACGTCCCTTTAACAAAGTTTTTTCACTGAATTTCATAGGTTTTTAGTAGCGCAACTTAACCATAACGTCCCTTAACAAAGTTTTTTTCACTGAATATATATACATATATAGTATATGGCCCACTCTGAATTTTGCAATGTTTGGTGAGGTTTGGTCCGGGGGGGGGCAAAGTTATATGGGGGGTCCCAAAACTTATTTTTTCCATAGACATAATGGGAAAAAACTTTGCTCATGCCTACAGCCCAAACCGCTGGACGGATTTACACCAGATTTACGGCGGGAGCAGCGGCTTGGTCCCGAAAGGGTGCTTTTTTTATTTGGTCTACATCCGTCCAGTAGTTTTTTTAAAAATGAAAAAAATGTAAGTGAAAAAAATTAGTGATATCTGTGTCCGCTTTGCGGACACACTACCCTGTTCACTCCGTGGATAGGACGGGGATTGGGCAAGCGGCTTGCGTGATGTCCGCAGACATCTGACATGCTTTCCTATTGCTGTGGTAAAGCGTGCAGTGCGTCGTATTGTGAGAGACGCCTGCTATCTTTGTTTATCGTTTGCATCAGAGCGCTGCATAGTAAGCACTGTGTCTTCCTCCTGTTCCTCCCACCCCCGCTCATGCCCCGTGTCTCCCTCCTGCTCCCCCCACCCCCCGCTCATGCCCCGTGTCTCCCTCCTGTTCCCCCCACCCCACACTCAATCCCTGTGTCTCCCTCCCGCTCCCCCCACCCTCCGCTCAAGCCCCTTGTTTCTCTCCCATTCCCCCCCACCCCCGCTAATGGCCCGTGGCTCTCTCCTGTTCCCCCACCCCCCGCTCATGGCCCGTGTCTCTCTCCCGTTCCCCACACCCCCTGCTCATGCCCCGTGTCTCTTTCCCGTTCCCCCCCGCTCATGGCCTTGTCTCCCTTCCCTTCCCCCCACCCCCTGTTCATGGCCTGTGTCTCCCCTGTTCCCCCCCACCCCCCACTCATGCCTTGTGTCTCCCTCCTGTTCCCCCCACCCCCTGCTCATGCCCCTTGTCTCCCTCCTGTTCCCGCCACTCCGCTCATGCCTCGTGTCTCCCTCCCATTCCCCCCCACCCCCCGCTCATGCCCCATGTCTCCCTCCTGTACCCCCCACCCCCTGCTCATGCCCCGTGTCTCCCCTGTTCCCCCCACCCCCCGCTCATGCCCCGTGTCTCCCTCCTATTCCCCCACCCCCTGCTCATGCCCGTGTCTCCCTCCTTTTCCTCCCACCTCCCGCTCATGCTCCATGTCTCCTTCCTGTTCCCCCCACCCCTGCTCATGCCCCGTGTCTCCCTCCTTTCCCCCCACCCCCCGCTCATGCCCCGTGCCTTCCCTGTTCCCCGCACCCCCCGCTCATGCCCCGTGTGTGCACTGTTCCCCCCACCCCCCGCTCATGCCCTGTGTCTCCCTCTCGTTCCCCTCCCACACCCCGCTCATGCCCCATGTTTCCCCTGTTCCCCCACCCCCGCTAATGCCCCATGTCTCCCCTGTTCCACCCCATCCCCCGCTCATGCCCCGTGTCCCCCTCCTTTCCCCCCACCCGTCGCTCATGCCCCATATCTCCCCTGTTCCTCCCCACCCCCCGCTCATGCCCCGTGTCTCCCTTGTGTTACCCCCCACCCCCTGCTCATGCCCCGTGTCTCCCTCGTGTTCTCCCCACCCTCGCTCATGCCGTGTCTACCTCATGTACCACCCATCCCCCGCTCATGCCCCGTGTCTCTCCTGTTGCCCCTACCCCTGCTCATGCCCTGTGTCTCCCTTGTGTTCCCCTGACCCCCCGCTCATCCCCGTGTTACCCCCCACCCCCCGCTCATGCCCCATGTCTCCCTCCTGTACCCCCCAGCCCCCACTCATGCCCCGTGTCTCCCACCTGATGCCCCTCATCCCCTGCTCATGCCCCGTGTCTCCCTCCTGTTGCCCCCCACCCCCGCTCATGCCCCGTGTCTCTCTCTTGTTCCCCCCACCCCCGCTCATGCCCCGTGTCTCCCTCGTGTTGCCCCCCCACCCCCTTCTCATGCCCCGTGTCTCCGTCCTGTACCCCCCACCCCCCGCTCATGCCCAGTGTCTCCCTCATGTGCCCCCCACCCCCCGCTCATGCCCCGTGTCTTTCCCCTGTTCCCCCACCCCCCGCTCATGCCCTGTGTCTACCTCGTGTACCCCCACCCCCGCTCATGCCCCGTGTCTCTCCTTTTGCCCCCCACCCCCTGCTCATGCACTGGGTCTCCCTCATGTTCCCACCACCCCCACTCATGCCCTGTGTTTCCCTCGTATTACCCCCCACCCCCCACTCATGCCCTGTGTCTCCATCCTGTACCCACCACCCCCCGCTCATGCCCCGTGTCTCCCTCGTGTTGCCCCCGCTCATGCCCCGTGGCTCCCTCCTGTTCCCCTCACCCACCGCTCATGCCCCGTGTCTGTCTCTTGTTCCCCCACCCCCGCTCATGCCCCGTGTCTCCCTCCTGTACCCCCCACCCCCGCTCATGCCCCGTGTCTGCCCTGTTCCCCCCACCCCCCGCTCATACCCCGTGTCTCCTTCATGTTACCCCCCGCTCATGCCCGTGTCTCCCTTGTGTTACCCCTTACCCCCGCTCATGCCCCGTGTCTCCCTCCTGTTACCCCACCCTCAGCTCTGCCCTGTGTCTCCTTCCTGTACCCCCACCCCCTGCTCATGCCCCGTGTCTCCCTTGTGTTACCCCCACCCCCCGCTCATGCCCGTGTCTCCCTTGTGTTACCCCCCACCCCCTGCTCATGCCCCGTGTCTCCCTCCTGTTATCCCCCACCCCCGGCTCATGCCCCGTGTCTCCCTCCTGTACCCCCCACCCCCCGCTCATGCCCCATGTCTCCCTAGTGTGCCCCCCACCCCGCTCATGCTCCGTGTCTCTCTCTTGTTCCCCCATCCCCCGCTCATGGCCAGTGTCTCCCTCCTGTACCCCCCACTCCCCGCTCATGCCCTGTGTCTCCCTCCTGTTCCCCCACCCCACGCTCATGCCCCGTGTCTCCCTCGTGTTACCCCCACCCCCCGCTCATGCCCCGTGTCTCCCTCCTGTACTCCCCACCCCCCGCTCATGCCCCGTGTCTCCCTCGTGTTGCCCCCAACCCCCCGCTCATGCCCTGTGTCTCCCTCCTGTTCCTCCCATCCCCTGCTCATGCTCTGTGTCTCCCTCCTGTACCCCCACCCCCCGCTCATGCCCCGTGTCTCCCTCATGTTACTCCCCACCCCGCGCTCATGCTTCGTGTCTCTCCTTTTGCCCCCACCCCCTGCTCATGCACCGTGTCTCCCTCATGTTCCCCCCACCCCGCTCATGCCCCGTGTTTCCCTCGTATTACACCCCACCCCCACTCATGCCCTGTTTCTCCCTCTTGTACCCACCATCCCCCCGCTCATGCCCCGTGTCTCCCTCGTGTTGCCCCCGCTAATGCCCCATGTCTCCCCTGTTCCACCCCACCCCCCGCTCATGCCCCGTGTCCCCCTCTTTTCCCCCCACCCGTCGCTCATGCCCCATATCTCCCCTGTTGCCCCCCACCCCCCACTCATGCCCCGTGTCTCCCTTGTGTTACCCCCCACCCCCTGCTCATGCCCCGTGTCTCCCTCGTGTTCTCCCCACCCCCGCTCATGCCGTGTCTACCTCATGTACCACCCATCCCCCGCTCATGCCCCGTGTCTCTCCTGTTGCCCCTACCCCTGCTCATGCCCTGTGTCTCCCTTCTGTTCCCCTGACCCCCCGCTCATGCCCCGTGTTACCCCCCACCCCCTGTTCATGCCCCATGTCTCCCTCCTGTACCCCCCAGCCCCCACTCATGCCCCGTGTCTCCCACCTGATGCCCCTCATCCCCCGCTCATGCCCCGTGTCTCCCTCCTGTTGCCCCCCACCCCCGCTCATGCCCCGTGTCTCTCTCTTGTTCCCCCCACCCCCGCTCATGCCCCGTGTCTCCCTCGTGTTACCCCCCACCCCTTCTCATGCCCCGTGTCTCCGTCCTGTACCCCCCACCCCCCGCTCATGCCCAGTGTCTCCCTCGTGTGCCCCCCACCCCCCGCTCATGCCCCGTGTCTTTCCCCTGTTCCCCCACCCCCCGCTCATGCCCTGTGTCTACCTCGTGTACCCCCCACCCCCCGCTCATGCCCCGTGTCTCTCCTTTTGCCCCCACCCCCTGCTCATGCACTGGGTCTCCCTCATGTTCCCCCCACCCCCGCTCATGCCCTGTGTTTCCCTCGTATTACCCACCACCCCCCGCTCATGCCCCGTGTCTCCCTCGTGTTGCCCCCGCTCATGCCCCGTGGCTCACTCCTGTTCCCCTCACCCACCGCTCATGCCCCGTGTCTGTCTCTTGTTCCCCCACCCCCGCTCATGCCCCGTGTCTCCCTCCTGTACCCCCCACCCCCGCTCATGCCCCGTGTCTGCCCTGTTCCCCCCACCCCCCGCTCATACCCCGTGTCTCCTTCATGTTACCCCCCGCTCATGCCCGTGTCTCCCTTGTGTTACCCCTTACCCCCCACTCATGCCCCGTGTCTCCCTCCTGTTACCCCACCCCCAGCTCTGCCCTGTGTCTCCTTCCTGTACCCCCACCCCCTGCTCATGCCCCGTGTCTCCCTCGTGTTACCCCCACCCCCCGCTCATGCCCGTGTCTCCCTTGTGTTACCCCCCACCCCCTGCTCATGCCCCGTGTCTCCCTCCTGTTACCCCCCACACCCCGCTCATGCCCCGTGTCTCCCTCCTGTACCCCCCACCCCCCGCTCATGCCCCATGTCTCCCTAGTGTGCCTCCCACCCCGCTCATGCTCTGTGTCTCTCTCTTGTTCCCCCATACCCCGCTCATGGCCAGTGTCTCCCTCCTGTACCCCCCACTCCCCGCTCATGCCCTGTGTCTCCCTCCTGTTCCCCCACCCCGCGCTCATGCCCCGTGTCTCCCTCGTGTTACCCCCCACCCCCCGCTCATGCCCCGTGTCTCCCTCCTGTACTCCCCACCCCTCGCTCATGCCCCGTGTCTCCCTCGTGTTGCCCCCAACCCCCCGCTCATGCCCTGTGTCTCCCTCCTGTTCCTCCCATCCCCTGCTCATGCTCTGTGTCTCCCTCCTGTACCCCCACCCCCCGCTTATGCCCCGTGTCTCCCTCATGTTACTCCCCACCCCGCGCTCATGCTTCGTGTCTCTCCTTTTGCCCCCACCCCCTGCTCATGCACCGTGTCTCCCTCATGTTCCCCCCACCCCGCTCATGCCCCGTGTTTCCCTCGTATTACACCCCACCCCCACTCATGCCCTGTTTCTCCCTCTTGTACCCACCATCCCCCCGCTCATGCCCCGTGTCTCCCTCGTGTTGCCCCCGCTCATGCCCCGTGGCTCCCTCCTGTTTCCCTCAACCACTGCTCATGCCCCGTGTCTGTCTCTTGTTCCCCACCCCCGCTCATGCCCTGTGTCTCCCTCCTGTACCCCCCACCCCCTGCTCATGCCCCGTGTCTGCCTGTTCCCCCCACCCCCCGCTCATACCTCGTGTCTCCTTCGTGTTACCCCTCACCCCCCGCTCATGCCCCGTGTCTCCCTCCTGTACCCCCCACTCCCCGCTCATGCCCTGTGTCTCCCTCCTGTACCCCCCTGCTCATGCCCCGTGTCTCCCTCGTGTTACCCCCACCCCCCGCTCATGCCCGTGTCTCCCTTGTGTTACCCCCCACCCCCGCTCATGCCCCGTGTCTCCCTCCTGTTACCCCCCACCCCCGCTCATGCCCCGTGTCTCCCTCCTGTTACCCCCCCCGCTCATGCCCCGTGTCTCCCTCCTGTACCCCCCACCCCCCGCTCATGCCCCATGTCTTCCTAGTGTGCCCCCCGCCCCCGCTCATGCTCCGTGTCTCTCTCTTGTTCCCCCATCCCCCGCTCATGGCCAGTGTCTCCCTCCTGTACCCCCCACTCCCTGCTCATGCCCTGTGTCTCCCTCCTGTTCCCCCACCCCGCGCTCATGCCCCGTGTCTCCCTCGTGTTACCCCCCACCCCCCGCTCATGCCCCGTGTCTCCCTCCTGTACTCCCCACCCCCCGCTCATGCCCCGTGTCTCCCTCATGTTGCCCCCAACCCCCGCTCATGCCCTGTGTCTCCCTCCTGTTCCCCCCCACCCCCTGCTCATGCTCCGTATCTCTCTTTTGTTCCCCCACCCCCCGCTCATGCCCCGTGTCTCCCTCCTGTACCCCCACCCCCTGCTCATGCCCTGTGTCTCCCTCCTGTTCCCCCCACTCCCCGCTCATGCCCTGTGTCTCCTTCGTGTTACCCCCCACCCCGCGCTCATGCTCCGTGTCTCCCTCATGTTTCCCCCACCCCCCCTCATACCCCGTGTCTCCCTCGTGTTCCCCCACCCCCGCTCATGCCCCATGTCTCCCTCGTGTTACCCCCCACCCCCTGCACCGTGTCTCCCTCCTGTACCCCCCACCGCCTGCTCATGCCCCGTGTCTACCTCGTGTTGTACCCTGCCCCCGCTCATGGTTGCTTAGCTTACCATAACTTGCGAATTTCAAGGGGTTTTCGGTTTTACTTGAAACCATAACGTCCCTTTAACAATTTCCCAGTAATCCTAAACCTGGGAGCAATTTGCCAGTTCACTCTGTCCTTTTAGCCCACTACTCTATGGAATCTACCCACTATGTCACTACTCTCTCAGGCACCTACCACCTCCAGAGTGTCCCAACATAATCTAACGCTCAATCCTAACTCTACAAAATGCATTGGCAGCACCACGATCTCCACTGCTCCTGCTATGACCAGCACAATCACCAGAAGTATTCTCATCATTGATGAGCATCTCAACACATTGATAATATTGATAACAACTTGAAATAGATCATGGATTTCATCATTGACATTGTTTCTGACCAAAAAAGCATTCACTTACAAATTAACCTCCGATGTCTCATCCTCAGTACCAAATTGAAAACAAATTGTGGAATAGAGGAGACAGTGCAGCCCTGATGTTTGCATCACAACTCTACATTGTTGCTTTGCAAATGGGTCCCGCCCACACCTTTTAAAATCTCATCACAGAATTTTTAATAACATCTCTATTAATCCTACATTGGCACTGCCAGTGTGCACTGTTCCTTCCAGAATGATTAGAGCACCGATTTACAAAGCCATTCCAAGGGGATTCTAATCAAAGTATACTTCAATATTTGGGTTCACTGCCCTCTCAACAAAAAAATGACCGGGGCATTCTCTCTGATGTTTTATAACATGGATTCCACGCTATCCCAGACCAATAGTGAGAAACTCTTTGCAAAAGCACACCAATCCCAAACAAATTAAAAATCATGCCCCACAATATCTTGAGCAGCCAGGACTTCACAGAATATTTTATCGCTCAACCAATCAGAGATCCATCCATTTATTGTGCTGATTCTCTGCTCCAAACCCTGCACACATGGAGATAACCAGAATATTTTGCGTTATATCCCTAGGGTAGTCGAAAAAGTGAGAACATGTCCTTAAACAAACCAACTAATGGTTTTACGAAGATTTAGCTATCATAAAAAGAGAAGGCCTCTGGCAGACAATCCTGAATATAGGTTACGATCAAACAATTGAAAATATTGATTTTTACCAGAACCACCTCAAGCCTTCCCAAAATAAATCTGCTCTACAGTATAGCCTTTCAGAAAAAGTATATATATATATATATATATATATATATATATATATATATATATATATATATATATATATATATAAATCCAATCTCACCTTTCCTTATTACCACATACTTCTACAGGTGACACCTTTCTCAACTTTGCGCACACACACACGTTCACGCACGCACACACACAAAAAGAAGACAGTGCAATGTCCTTGGTCAAGCATATCCTGGCTGCACAAATTAACACTATTTGCAATGCATCACTCAAGAGGGCCAGCTTCCAGCCTTGCTCAAAACAAATACCATTGCTCCACTCACCAAAAAACTAACGATGATTTAGGGCTGTCTGAGATTTAATGCCTGACCTCAAATATCCTCTTCTGAGGTAATACACAGAGGAACATCACGTCCTTGTAGCACCTTTGCCAAAGGTGAGTCCCACAAACCTCTTCATTTAAGCCAATTATGTTTCTGATCTGGCAGAACACTGAAAAAAAGCCTAGTCTAGGTAGGAGAAAGCATCCTCAAATCACTTGCTGAAAACATACAATCTCTCTACTCCTGCTTGAATTGTCAGTGGCTTTGGACACTGTCAGATATGCAGGCCTGATTCACAGGCTCCAGAGCATTAGGGCCATAGACATGGTACTCAGCTGGAATGCGGACCAGCTACGAAACAGACAATAATCGGTTGCCGCACTTCTCTTTCTAATAGTCTGACATGTGGGGGTCCATAAAATGGCCATCTTGTTTGAATTACAAATTAACAACTATGTCAAACCAATAACATTCAGCCCTTCGCCGCTGCCTTTGGCATGTACGCTGATGACTCTCAGTACTATCATTAGTAGCTGTGCCTCAGTCAATCAGCATGTTCGGAATGCAGTCAATAACGACTGGAATGGTCCGGATTTCAGATATCCTGAATTCAGAAGAAGCCCGGGAAACAACAAAAAGCATTAAATAACAGCAATGCAATTCCTCAGCAAATGTGTTTTCAACCAGAGACTCCCAACTTAATTTGGCACAATAAAATGAAAGCTAAAACATGGCAAAATGCTTTCACTTGTGTAGAGAAAAACTGTTCACAATAGCATGGCAGCTAAAGCAAGTTCACGCTAAAACTGTTCCTGTTCAACCAATTTACAACTAAATACAACCTAGTCATTTAGCTATTACAAAATAAAACCACATTTATTGTACTGTCAGGTTTTGTGTTTTATTCACTATAAAACTGGCATGCTTTACTTCACCAGTACACCTCCCAAAGCGTTATTGCCACCAGTACCATGTGCTAAGCCTTTTACAACTCGCGAAGGGTCGTGATCCATGGGATAATGAACCTTTCCCAATTTTTGGCTCAAAGCAAATTCCATGTTAATGACCCACTCATGGTATATAAGGCTATAGTAATATCACTTAAGGCTGAAGACATTCAAACCATCACCACCATAGAAACCAAGAATGGTCCATCAACAGAAATCTCTGTCTCAATCCATCTAAAACAGAAATAATGTACGGTTACAATCCCAATCCTGAAACCATCCCATTCCAATGGCCCGCTATCTGGGGCCAATTGCCTAACTCCTCCTAAAAAGCTGGAAAGCTAGAAATCTAGACTTCAGATTTTCCAACTAACTCTCTTGTGTTCACCAAATCAGTCAGGTAGCTCAAAAACCCCGCTTTGAAAACCACATGATGAAAACAATTTCACCATGTTGTGGGATGTATCAACCCACTCATCCAAGCCCTGCAACATCACTGTGCATTGCTGGCAGCAGAAACATCATAATGGCCACCGGAAAGCATGCTGCTCGCTAGAAATCACCAGAAAATGGCAGTGAAAACCTGAAAAATAGGCCACCATCCACTTTTGCCTATCTTAGTGAGCACAGGAGACCACTGCCAAAAACCACCATTGGGCTATTCACAAAGAAGCCTGAAACCACTTGGAAATAGCAATGGTGATTGCACAAGAAACACAGCTAATTTCAAAAATCCGTTTTTATTTGGTGTCAAATGTGCTAAAACCACCAAAAAAGATCCAACCTTCTGTTGGGTTTTTCCACTTTACTCTACTGCAAGAATCCATATCAATACAATGTCAGCAAGAATCATATGCTATCAGAGCAAAATCCCTTTTTAAAGATACTGATGGAAAGACAGCTGTCAAAAATGGGTGTAGTACTGTTACTCGCCTCTGACAGGTGCTGGCGATTTATAATTCTGACATAAGAGCCGTGTTTCAGAAGTTCAATATGTCAAAGAAGAGAATTCCATCAAAATGACATATAGAGTGCCACACATTGATTTGATGCTGAAAAAGACTGGATCTAATTTGGGTGTGACTGGTCAACAACTACTCCGGCAGGAAGGCTGGCCATGTGACCATCTGACTCAGCCCAGCTCTAGGGGCGGACCAGACTGAGATGTGAATTGAATTGAAAATGTATGTTTTATAAAAATGCTTATAACAAATTGTACCAAGCTGACAAAAATGGGAATCTTTGAGGTTCTTGTAATGAAAAATTCACTCACATTTTAAGACTAAGCTGAAATCTGTGTGATGTCCTAAGACTAAACCCCGGAATGTATTCATCTTGTAGCTGCTATGTTTATGCTAGGGTCAAGAAAAATTACAGAGATGTGATCAGATGGAGTATGTATGCCTGTGTAAAATTTGGTGCAGAACCAATATTGGGAAACCCACCAAAAGCGCAAATAAGTGGTTATTTCTGAACCCAAGCTCGTAGGAACATGGGACTTGAACAGAGACATGCCTTAATTAAGCTGTGATGTGTATATGTATTATGAACAACTTGAGTATCTGGGAAATATGTTTTTTGGGGTAAAATAGATTTTCTATGTAAAAGCAAAGGGGAGGGATTTCAGTTAAGCCATAAAACACAGCATCACTATGACACATATGACACACTGCTCCTGTCTCAAATCAGGGGACAGGAAATTCTCTGACCTATCAGGATCCTTAGAGGGTTGGGCATAGAGAGTCAGCCTCCCCACCCACTTTGGAAATACATAAATATGGACTGCTGAGACTCAGAGACACTTTTTCCACTCATCATCCGATTTCTTGGCAAAGCGCCCTGCAGGACTCCAGAACTTAGACTCCAGACTTCAGACTCCAGATAGATCCAGACTCCAGACTCCAGATAGATCCAGAAGCTAACTCAAGAACCCAAACTCTAGAACCTTCAAGCAGAGAGGCCTAACCCACAAGCTGAACCCTTTTCAGCAGGCTTCAGAATCTTTTGCAAACCGGATTCTAACCCATAAACTTCCACGGGGCCTAACCAAACCATTCAACAGCCTGGCTGAGCTGTGTTGCTTCTAGCTAAGAACCCTGTTCTAGAACCAAGATCCAGACCCATAGAGAGCAGTGCTGTAACCCAGAACCCGTCAGATCCAGTCCGAGAGACCGAGCAGACCAGAGGGCGTGCTGTGAGCAGAACCCAGTGCCTGAGACCTGTCGTGTGGCGAGTCCAAACCTTTGACCAGATCTGTGACGGGCCCATTCCATTCCATCCCAAAGCCTAGGAGTGAGTATTTAGTCTCGAAGTGTACATAGTCATCTCTTAGTTTAAAGTAATCATACTCAATCCATTTCAACCTGTCCAGAACTTCATTTTAGAATCTCTTGTGTCTATCCTAAATTCTTCTCTCCTCCACATAATTCTTGATAATTGTAGCAATAATCATTTGTGCGCTGATATTTTCTGAAGAGGGAGAGGTGTTTTGACGGACAGAGAAAAGAGCGGTGGTGCCGCGGTTCTGGTGGCTGCCCTTTGAATGTCTTGCTTCTTCATAGCTCCTTAGTTTAAGCCTATCCTTGTTTTATTTGAAATCTTGACATCATTTCTGAAAAATCTACCCTCACAAAAATATCCGTAACTTTTGAACCGCACGTCCTAGAAACAAAATGTAACTGTCACTCTGAAGCTAAGATCGTAAGCTTTCTAACAACACATGCCAAAATAGCTGGTTCTTGTTTGCAACTGCTGAGATTCGTTTTCAATCTGATAATCATTCATGAATCATTGCTAGTGTTGACCTGAACCAATCCAAAGTAACTATCACCTATCCTGAATCCCGATGCCTCCCCAAATTCCTTCAATTCCATCCAGAGAGCTTTCATGGATTCCCTGGGCTTAGTCAATGTTAAGAGGACATCGTCGGTGTAAAGGGCGGCTTCATATAGTTGGTCTTTGATTACCAGGCCTTGGATGGCTGAGTTCTGACAAACCCTGTTCGCAAACGTCTCCATGGAGAGGGCAAAGATAAGAGGGGAAAGGGGGCTTCCTTGCCTTGTGCCTCTTGATATCTTAATTATGTCGGACCTGGTCCCCTTCATTTTAAGTCTGGTGGATGGGTGCTGGTAGTTGGCTAGTATCCATTTTATGAAATTAGAGCCGAATCCATAGTGCTTTAACATTCTTTGGATATAGCCCCAATCTAGCATGTCAAAAGCTTTATGAGCGTCGAGCGATAGCACCATCAATTCCAAACCCTTCCTGCTGGCCGATTCGAAAATACTTATGGATCTCCTTATGTTTTTGTGAGTACTATGGCCAGGAATGAATCCGGTTTGGTCCGGGTGTATGATATCTGGTAGTAAGGGGGCCAACCTGTTTGCTAAGATTTTGGCAAAGATTTTGGCGTCATTGTTCAGGAGGGTGATGTGTCTGTAAGAGGCACAGTGGCTCCGGTCCCTTGTAGGTTTCAGTAGCAATACAGTTAGTGGCTCTTCCATCGAGGTGGTGGTAGTTCCTGATGATAGGAATGAGTTGAAGAGGGCTGCCAACTGGGGTGCCAGTATATATGAGAACTTCTTATAAAATTGGGCCGTGAACCCGTCCGGTCCTGGAGTTGAGTTCTTCAGTTTTGCTATGACCTTGCTCACTTGTTCTGCCGAGATAGGATCTTCTAAGGCTCTCAGTTGAGGGTGTGGGGCGTTCGGCTCTACTCCTGCTAGGTATTTAGAGTGTGCGTGTGTAGCCATAGGGGAACCCGACATGATTCCCTTGTGGTGTGCTGTCATGATTTCTATTTTCTCTGTGTTGGAGTATCAAGGAGTCGAGTCCCTTGTGCATCCAGGAGACATTGGATAGTGTTTCTCAAGTGCAGCTTTTTATGTTTGTGGACCAGAAGCCGGTTTGCTTTGTTGCTGTTCACATAGTAGAACTGTTTGGTGTAGGTTAGTGCTCTGGCTGCCTTGTCTGCTAAGTGCATTTCTAGAATTCTTTTCGCTTTTTTGAAGTGCGCGGCTCGCTTTCCTGTTCTGGCCTTGTTTAAGGATCCGTTCCTATTCCGTCACCTCCGCCTCGAGTTTATCCTTCTGTAGTTTTTGTAGACGTCGGAGCCGGGCGGTGCAGTCGTTTGCCGTACCCCTGATGACCGGTTTCATGGCGTCCCAAATGGTAGATATTGATGTGTCCTTGGTGGTATTCTCCCTGAAGTAGTTCTTGAGGGCTTCTGCCATTTCCCTTCTGATAGCTATGTCTGTCAAGATGTGGTCTTGTAGTTTCCATTGTCTCTGAATCGGTTCTGGAAAGCCTTGTACCCTCAGTTTCATTATGACCGGTGCATGGTCCGACAGGGCTCTGTGTCCTATTTGTATGGTTTCAACACGGGGAATGAGAGCACTGGAGAGAAGCTGCAAGTCGATCCTTGAATGCTCCAGGTGGCATGGGAGAAAAATGTGTGTCCCCATGTTGGCCAATCTCCATACATCTATGGTGTCAGTTTCCCTCAGGAATTCTGCCATGGCGAGAGCCTTGCTAAAGTCCTCCTTAGATGGAGGGAGCGTTTTATCCAGGTTTGGATCTGGTGTCAAGTTGAAATCGCCCCCTATGATCAGCTGACCTTCAGTGAAGGTTATGAGTGTGGGAAGGAGGTTACGAAGCAATAGGCTTTGTGCCACATTTGGGCAATATATGGCGGCTACGGTAATGGGGAGCTCCACTAGGAAGCCTTTCAGCAGTGTGTAGCGCCCCTCTGGATCTCTTTTGACAGTAATGTTCCTTAGCGGTAAGTCTCGGGTTATCAAGATGGTAACCCCTTGTTTCTTGAGGCCCGCAGAGGAAAAGTAGCGTTTTGGGTAGCGTTGGAAGGAGATGCGTTGTTCGTCAGTCCCGATGAGGTGCGTCTTCTGTAAGCAGATGATATTGAGCGCCAGTTGGGAGAGCCTGTGCTCCACGGACTTCCTTTTCCGAGGGGCATTCAGACCCTGGACATTCCAGGTCAACATTGATAGCTCTCTATACGGCAGGGCCATTTGTCATTAGGTTAGTTGGCGGATTTATCCTGCCTTTATCCGATTGCAAGACTGTAGTCTCCCCTTCCCCTGTGGGCTGAGCTTCCGTTGATGCGGCAGTTCCATGTAGAGGGATGTGCCCCCCTGTGGAGTGCTCCATGTTACTCGGTTCCCCCCTCTTTCGGACACCTCCTTGGCTCCACCCCCCCTCTCTCCGACCATGGTAAACAAACAAAAGGAACTATACCAGAACCTGAAACAAAAAACAAACACAGGTATCCAGACCAGCCTTCTACCAACGGGGCTGTCGGCTGGGCCATAGCTACAAGCTCGGTTGGAGACCCTAGGGTCTCGTGCTGTGTCAGTGAAATTATTGCAGTGCGGGTTTGGGCATAGTTGGTTACTCTGGCAAACGAGATTGTTGCCTTAAGGTTATTCCGGCTGGGCCCTGGGGGGCCCAATCGTTTGTACAGTTCTGGACTCCATGCCGGTGAACCAAAGGAAATGGGTCGTCCCTCCGGGATCCCTTAACCAGGGAGTTCCGCGCGGCTTAGTTCGATGAGTGCAACCCACCGAGGGGGAGTTTTCCACAGTGTGGGGTGGTGCCCTGAGTGGTTGTTATGGTTCTTCCCCCTGGAGGACGGGTCTCGCGCCCTACATCGGCCCGCCACCCCGGAGCAGGCACGGAGAGACTCCCCGCCAGCCCCCTCGGGAGAATGGTTCGAGCTCCCGGGGACCTCTTCCTCTGTGTCCGGGTTCATGAATATTTCAGCTTCTTTCGGGGAAAGGATTTGCCTTGTTTTGCCCTCCCAAGTGAAGGCGAGGCCTGTAAGAAAGCTCCAACGGTAGGTTATCTTACGTTCGCGCAGCCAGTCAGCCATGGGCCTGAGAGCTCTTTGTTTTGCTAGTGTCGATGCTGCTAAATCTTGGAAAAGGGAAATCGAAGAATCACGGAAGTGAATGAGTTCTATGGCCCTGGCTTCTTGCATTATCTTCTCCTTGCTCCCACTCCTCTTGGTTTTTTCCCCCACAGGCATATTTGATAGCGCTGAAATGTCTGTTTGCTTAGTGGCCTTGTTGGATTTGGACATGTTGATGCAGTGCGCCCCCGTGCGGATAGGGTATGAGGGGGACGCCTTTGCCGGCCAGATTCTCACGGTCCCTCCCGTGGTACTTCACTCCGCTTTGAACCTCGAGGGGAGGGGACTCGTTAGCCCCTCGGATTGTGGACAGGAGGCCGCCGAGCGGGCTGTGGTGGCAGGTGGTCCGTGCGGTTCCAGAGCACCCAGTGGCACAAAGTGGGAGGAGGGATCTAGCTCCTCGTCCCTGATCTCTGGTGGTGACAGATAGTATAGGCTCCCTCTTTATGTCTAGCGTCTAGTTCTTAGCTGGTGTGGCTCAATCATGAGGCTCCTGCTGTCAGGGGGTTTATCGGGGTCAGTTCTGAGCTCCTGAGCCCAGGCAAGTCCCAGGAGGTTGCAAAGCATCGAGGGGTGCCGGGGCCATCACAGCGATCGGGCCGATAGTTAGCCGCCGCACGCAGCCCAGGTCCACGTCGCTGATATGCTCCTAGAGGAGCTGATTTGGCCCCGGGAGGGGGGATCCACTGGTGGTTCAACAGTTCCTGGCCCTCTTAGGTGGTATCCCACTGAGAACAGTGCGGCAGGTGCCGCCTTACCTTATTCTAGGTTGGTGGTGGGAGCCAGAACCCACCCCAGGGAAGGGTTATATATGCTGGTGCAGTTTCAATTCGTTGTCGGCCCTGGGGTAGGAGGCCCCCAGGTAGGCTCCCCTCCAGCACACACAGTCTGAAGCCCGGTACACCCCCTGGGGAGGCGAGGGTATGCTGTAGCAGGATCCCTGCAGTTTTGCTGTGGCCAGTTTGGGTGCTGTGGAGGGCCCAGGGGCATCAACGGCCGAGACCTCCCCAGCCGCAGTCCCGCAAGCCTGCAGTGTCTCAGTCTGGGGGCCGACAGAAATGTAGAGGCCTCAGAGGCAGGCTTGTTTGCGGTCGCACCTTATCAGAGTTAGATGTGTCCTGGTTTGAGTGTTGTGGGAGGCGTAGCAGCCCCCGACAGCAGAACCCCACCAGTCACCGGCCCGCACACCCCCTGCGGCTCAGTCCAGAAGTTAAAGATGGCCCCAGCAGGCAGCACGAGCCTGGCTGCAGGTGTGTCCAGTTGCCAGGAGGAGAAGTGAACCGAGGATGGCCACGCACCCTGGGGCTGGAGACCTGGCGGGGGACCATATTGGGTCCATCTGGGCTTGCTGGGGCTCTGGGGGGTGGCCCACACCACACCACCCCCCTCAGGGTTGGGCTGCGGGGTGAGCGGGCCGCGCACTACCCGCCCTCCACCAGAGGACCGCCTCCGCTAGATGTGAAGGTACAGGAAGGTGGCGAACGCTGCTGGGGGTGGGGGGTCACTCGGCCCGCTGAGGATGTCGGCACTCCTTCATGCCGGAAAGGGCGCCGGAGCCTCCGCAGCAGCCGGCCCCGGAGACCCGGTCCGGGTATTAGAAAGGGCCTTTCAGACCCGAGCGAACCCGGCCGCAGGCCCCTCTCCGAAGCTGTGTCCCGGAGGGGGGGGGATTGTGTCCCGGACTGAAATCTGGAGGGGCCCCCTCCTGTGAGCTGACTCTTAGGCTAGCAGCATCCCAGACAGTGTTTTCCAAAGAGTCCGCGGCAGACCCAGAGCACTCTCCCGTGTTGGATGCTCGTCCCACAGAGTGTTCAGTTCTGGATTGCCGGCATTTCCCACAAGGCCACTTCACCCGAGTCTGGTGGTGGAGCGGGATCCCCTCTGCGGTGCTCCAGCGGAGGATTGTAGGTTCCTAGTGGTGGGGGAAATGGCCGACTGTAGCCATTGAAGAGTAGATCCGGGGGTGGCCCCACGTCCAAGGCTGCCACCCAGGGACCGCTGCGGCTCTCTGGAGAATTCGGTGCTGGCGGGCGTCCTCCGCTGCCTACATTAGAGGTGCGGTGCCTCACATCCCCCGACGGTCCTCAGATGAACAGTTTGGCGGGAAAGGGGGAAGAGAGCAGGGTGTGGGAAGGTGGAGAGCGTACCCTGCTGGCGACTCCTCACTCGGTCTGTTGGGGTCAGCAGATCCTCCACCGGGCTGCGGCCAGGCCCCGGCGCCCTCAGTGCTCCACACAGGTCGTAAGCTCCGCTCGGGCTGCCCCTCCAACGGCGCTATCGGGATGAAGCCAGGTCTGCCATTTTGTGCTCGCTCTCCGGGTGGGCTCCTCGTGACTCCGGACTAGGATTATCAGCCGATAACCATATCGGATTCGATTCGGGAACCTCTTGAAATGTGCTCCTTCATCTACGCAGCGCTGTCTCGCTTTTTAGATGTTCAGGACTCAGTGTACAGTGGGCATTGTGGCTGGTAGCGTGGCGCCAGCCGGGAGCTCTCACAGAGCCAAACCGACCGCCATGACTCTAAGCCACGCCCCCATTTGCCTGTTTTTAAAATCATACCTGTTTTCCCTAAGCTTGCTGGGGGAACTGGAATTGAACTGCATTGTTGATTAATATTCCTGAAACCTGTGTGCCTTCCTTTCCACCTCTTCATATTGCATAGTGGGGGGAGTGAGTAATAAAAGGGGAAAGAGTGATCATATTTTCTTTTGATTGAACCCATATCTAGTTTTATTTCTGTGTTGCATTTTCCTATCTTGCATTTCCTTGAACCATACAAGTATTCTCTGCTACCTTATCCTTTCTGTTCCTACTCCTAATTGATTAAAGAGTTGTTGATATTGTAATATTACCCAGTACTGATCACTGTTCATATTCATAAGTGTGCTATTCAGATATTGTTTCTATTCATAAAAGTGTGATATATATATTGTTCAATTCTTCAAATAAACCTTTTAATTTGCAAAACAAACCTACGTCTTGGCTCAGTGAGGTTGGGGAGATCCAAAGAGAGGGGCGTTATATAAGGGTTCATCATCCAGATTTAAAGAACTTTGACATAAAAATATATAAATAAGGGCTTCCATTGGGCATCCCATACTAAGCATTGATTTAGTTGGAGTGCTTGATTGAAGTCACTTACAATGTATCGAGAAGACTCAGAAAACCAAAAGTTGTGTTTAAGTATCAAAATGGTACAAGACTTAATTCCATTCCAAACTGGGCTACTGCAACTGCACTTACATGAAGTTGAGTAAGGATCTGGCCCATCACATGCAATGCAATCTGCAAATTACTGCAAATCACAAGACTTATTTTATTGTATCATTGAGACCTTGAGACTACATCATGCCTCCGCTGATATCCTTAAAGTAGTTCTGATGTATGCCCCAATGGCTCTCTAGACACTTTGCATTGTCCACAAAAATCTATCAAACAAATGCCCCACTTATCGCTCCACCACTATTGTGAGATATATTCCAGGCGAGAATTTCAAATTAGCAACTCTTCACCCACCAGTCCATACAAGTTCAGGAGAAACAGACATAATGGTCACACATTGGTAGTCTATGGATCCAATCTATGGAAGAAACTCCAGTAAACACCAAATCGGAAACCTCCTTCTCAAGATTCCACAGAAGATTCCAGGCTTTCACTCGCATGTGGGCCTTAGTTGTATTAACTTAAGGTACCAGACACACTCATGCACCTGATCCCAGTATTCCAATGCTGCCTCGATGGAGAAAACATAGGTATTTGCTCTGTATTCTTCCAGACCTTCCTCCCCAGCCCTTTCTACAGTCAGGCACTCATTGTACCATCTTGTAATTACTCCCCGCTTACACATTAATGTCCCAGCCTAGCAACTTATTGGTCCTGTATTCTATGTTCATTCTCTGCCCGTTTTATTTTTATGGCACTTTTTGGTGAAAATGTTTTGCTGAAAAAAATCATTACATTATTTTTTTAGTGTGTGTCCACCCAATCTCTCCTCTCCTATTATTTATTCCCTATACACCACCCCACCCTACCCCTACACTCACCACCCCCGCATATGTGTCGATGTTTTTTTCGGCAAACCTTTTTCAGCATGAACATTTATCCAATTTATTATACTGGGCCTCATTACGACCCTGGCGCTAAGTGGTTAACGGTGCCGTAAAAGGCTGCGGCGCCGTTAGCCACTTAGCGCCTTACTACGAGGTCCCTTTGCGGGACCCGAACTGAACGGCTGGTCTAGACCAGCCATTAAATTAGGGACCCGCAAAGGGACTCTCGAGGTAAGTACGGTACCGCAATTTGCGGTACCATACTTACCACCTTCCCCAGTCCCATTGAGCCCTATGGGGCAAAAATGGGAATGGGGAAGGGCCAATTTTCAATGGGGAATTACCACCCCGCCAACCTTGGAATGGGGAGGTAATTCCCCATTGAACATTGGCGGACTCGTTACGATACCGGCACCAACCATGGTGCTAATAGCGCCATGGTTTAGCGCCAGTATCGTAATGAGGGCCACTGTCTCATTTTCATATTTTGGAACTTACCAAAAGTATTGTGGTAATATGAGAATGTTACATTTATACCTTATCTTTTTCACCCTCCCCCATCATTTGTTGTTTTGATTTGACTTTATGTGAATTTTACCTTATCGTTGAGTGGGACCCTTACTCTTTTTTTTAAATATATGTTAAGCTTCTATCAATTTGTACCCGTTCCGCCCGGTGTGTTTCCTCTATACTAAGAAGCAGCTTTGAAGCAACTTGGCGCATTACAAAAGCAACAACATAAATATTACTTAAAGACATGCGTCCTATCATTATTATTACATTATATGTATTTCTTCGCTTGTACTGCTCTCGGTTTCTTTCAATGTGGGTTAGAGCTCTTTAAATCCCTACACATACAGAATATCTTCTCCCAATGTTACAAAAGGACATTTCCCTGGCACTCGTGCCTGACAACCCATCTTTCAGCTTTCTGCTCTATAGCAAGTTATCCCCGAGGGAGCATGTGGCAAAGAAACCACTGACAGCCCGAATCTTAGATCACTCTTCCAACACATTGAACACCTTACCTGACTGTGCACTGTCCATCGCAACCCTGAAGAGTGATGGCTTGAAGGTTTTGAACAATTTAAAACCACTTCGCATTGCTCAGGGAATCCTCCATAAAATAGATTATCTACCGTTTTCACTGGGGGGAAAACATTAAGCAAATGCAATTAGAAACCATTCTGGGGCCAAATGACAGAAACTTTGCACCGGTGCAAGTGCAAAATTGCACGGTATTAGCACTAGGACAAAGTTTGCCCTATTTTTAAAAACAATGGGACATATCAGTAAATTATTGCACCATGACAAGTGCAGTTTGGCATGGTATAAGCAACGGGGCAAATATTGCCCTTGGGCAGAAAAATGCATTTTCACTGCATTATTGCAACAGGGCAAAGTTTGCCCTAGTGCTAATACAGAATGGCCTTAGCACAAGGAAAAACTTCGCCCTGGTGAAAAAACTCATTGAAAATTTATTTTTATTGCACTATGGCAATGTTTGCCCTCATGCTTATACCATCCCAAACTGCAGCACTTGTCATTGTGTAATAGTTTTCTAATATGTCCCAGTGTTTAAAAAAATAGGGCACATTTTGCCGAAGTGCTTATACTGTGCAATTGCTGCACTTGCAACATTTCTGTAATCTGGGCCCTGGTGCTTAGATTATACGGAATGGAGCAAACAGGTTCTGTCTCAATCTGCGTTATCTAAAACTTTGCAGTAGGACAAAACATTGTCAGACTGCTTTGGACTTTGTTTGCTGCATCAGAAAGACAGAAATGCGTTACCTAAATGCATGTTTATATGACCCAGCAAACAGCATAACGACATTCTGCTTAATTTTCCCTTACAGAATACATTGTTAGATGATAAGGATGGACGCGAAACATATTTCCTCAGTTTCCTATATTGTAAAACTGCTGAATTGATTTTCTGCATTTTTTTTGCATACGGGTAATAGTTAGAAAAGCTGGTCCGAGCTCTTCATTCATCACCCTACCATGCTAGGAAGGAAGTGGAAGAAAAATAAGCAAATCAGGCTTGGTCACATCCCAGCCTAACCTGCTAGGTAACATCCTTTATGCACTGGAACACAAACAAATGCAGGCTTGTTTTAGCCACATTGGCCATCATCAGCGGAGTTTAGCTTGGGGGACTAGACACATCAGGCTCTGTGCACGTGATTGGACATTCACTAGCCATTATGAGTGGCTATCACAGCACAGAGGAGTGAGGGCTGTATTGTTTTTAATTTACATAAACATTGGCATTCTTCTGAGTAACCTTCCACAGCATGTTTGAGACTGACATGACTTAAGCGAATCTGAAAGACCATATGCAATGCAGTGCATGTTTGGTTCCACTCCATAAGGGGAAGTGCAGTCCACTTTGCTATGTAATAACATATTTCAACTGCATTGAGCATCATCAGTGAGGTGTAGCTTGGCTCTCTAGGCGCAACAGGCCTGGGATCTATGGCTGGGCATAGTATCCCCAGTAAGCTGTGATGTCTGGGAGGTTTTGAATTAAACAACATCACTGCCATTGATCTGAGTAATCTTCCAAACCACTTATTTTCAGCCTGTCCTGCCATTACAGGAGGAGAAAGACCAATGCATTGTATCATCTTGATGTGGGATGTCTACATGTGTTTCTAAAACTGCAGAAGCTTGCTCGCAGTCTGCTTAGTATTTGTAATTGTAATTGTAATTGTTTATTTGTAAAGAGCTTATACACAAGTCAAGTGCTTCAAAGCGCTTCAAGGTGGGAAAGGGAACAAGGGAATACACTTATCATTCTTAGGCCTTTAAGATTCCAAGTGATCTAAAAACAATAACTAGCATATTAGGCCAGAGGCATATCTAATAGTGTAAGTGCGTGACAGAGAGTGGCGGGGGGGGAGGACATACAGAAACAATAACCAAATTAACTAGGTAGTGATGTGCGCAGACAGGAAATGTGGGGGAGTGGAGGGGGAACTAAGTGCACCCTGTACAGCATGGGCCTGATTTAAGTGCTCAGTGGTTACCCCTCTCATGGAACATATTCCAATTGGAGTAGTGCCAAGCAGAGTGCAGAGCCCAGAGGCAATCACAGGACTTGCGGGGGAGCCTGGGACCCGTGAGGCTCTGGATGTGCACCAGGCGACCAGTCAGTGAGTTGAGCAGGTTCGGAAGAGAAAGAAGGAGGGAAAGCAGGAGAGAAAGAGAAAGGAGGTTAACAAGGGAGAGGGAGAGAGAGAGAAAGAGGAAGAGGAAGAGAAGAGGAAGGTCTTGAGTTGGTGGGGCAAAGAAATGTGATCACGTCTTCGCTCTCTTAAATCAAATAGATTGGCGCAATTTCAAAGCCAGGGTCCTTTGAGGCACGTTGTTTAACTTAGATGGCTGCTATCCTCCAGGAGCCATCTTATTTAACTATGAAATTGGGGCTATCTTGGGGAGTTTGAGACATTAGGGAGGTAGTTTTGCTGGGCCCCTTGCCTTGGATGGAAGTGCCCACATATGAGAGCACATCTGTGAATGTTGTCAGCAGTGTGCACTAATGATTAGGTAATTGCTGAGGTGGAAATCATGCATGGACATCCAGGCAGTCCTACACATTTTTACATCTCAACTTTCACACAGTCGTAAATGCCTTGCACCACTTAAGTGCTTTGTAGGGCGCATGAACATGGATTTCTATGAAATCTGATTTGTTTTACCAGGTGCAAAAAGGCGGGTGGATTTGAGAGGAAACCACCCCAATCTCATATCTCATATTGCCAGAGAAGCCATCATATTCCTAAAACAGTCATGTCCCTGCCCCATTTTAGGAATTCAAGTAGACAGAACAGTTTTTAAAAACATGTGTAAAACATTCTTTGTATGATTTTTTCAAAGCGTTCAGTTTCAAAGCCAAAGCGATGCAGTAGGAGCAAAAAAAACTTTCCTTAGATTTTATGCCTCACACCATCATTTGAAGTTAGCAAAAGCCGAAGTGACCAATTATTAACTCTTATTCTTTTTCAAAGTTAAAACTGAAATTGAGGGTTGCAGCTGTGATTTAGCCATGTGTACCAGTCTACATCGGATGTACGTCTTGGTGGAAATGCCGCCAAGTCTCAAATTGTACTCCGTAGGATTTTGCCTGGAATGGATGTGGCAAGGGAAGTTCCCATGACTATATAGGAGTGTCGGGGTGTCAGGTTAAATAGAATGAGCTCTAAAACTGGTATTCAGTAAACATGACTGTAGAGGAGGAGCCAAGTAACCCTACTCCAACCATCCTTCCCTTATTATCTGTCTGCTGGAAACCAGGGTATGAGACATACACGGAGCAGTTGAACAGACAAAGAGCAGAGTATGGACTCTGTGCAGAACCCATACCTAAGAAGATCTGGGAGGCAAGGTACCCATTGAGAAAACCGTACCTACATACAAGAAAATATGATGGCCATTTGAATGAGATTCCTGAAGAAGCAGAGCAAATGAAGGGCATAGATGAATGGTGATGTCACACAGAATCGAGCTGACATCTGTAGAAGAGATGCAGAGACCAGAGAATGCAGATATTCTATAAGGGATCAAGAAAGTACCAAGGATAAGTGACATCTTGAGATCAAGATGAAGAAGCTTATGCCACAGAAACAGAGGAGGATATCAAGTCATTTTACACGTGTACAGATGCAAAAGAAACGCAAGCAAACAAAGTAATCTTGAGGCTAGCTTTATAGTAAATAGATTGCGGAAAGCGCATATATATATATATTCAGTAAAAAAACTTTGTTAAAGGGACGGTATGGTTAAGTTGCGCTACTAAAAACCTATGAAATTCAGTAAAAAAACTTTGTTAAAGGGATGTTATGGTTCCAAGTAAAACCGAAAAACCGCTGAAATTTGCCAGTTATGGTAAGCTAAGCAACCATAACTAGCGCTACCACGGTGCACTGCTAAGACTAACACCCAGGACATCAAAGAAGACATCACAAATGTCATTGATGACATCACTGATGACATCACATGTCTGGCTCACTCTTTTTTCCTTTACTGATATATCTAGTCCAGTAATACTTAGGAACTAAAAATTAAAAAAGTACTATATTTGTACACTTATACTTCAAATATGTTCTTACAGTAATTCACTTAGGGTCCACTCAAAGCATATGAAACATATACAAAGGGGAAAACACAGACTTGGAAGAAAGCAATGCTTTCTATGTATGAAGATGATTAGTAAGGTTATCAACGCTGTCTTATAGTTCTGTTGTTTTTTATTACTGTACTTTCCCTGAATATGGTTATATTTGTACACATTGCACGTACACTACTTTCCTTAGGGCCTAGTCACAATATGTGATAGTTATACATAGGGAAGTAGTAAGTTTGAAGCAGAGCAATCATTTCTGTGCATGAAGATAATCAGTTAAGTTACTACACTTTCCCTGTATATGCTCATATTTGTATGTGTAGTTGTCTGTTTGTGTTTTGTGTGCAGTAATGCAATAATGTAGTTAGTGATTTTTATTAGGTACTTATTAAATATTTCACAGTATGCAAAACTCTAATAAGAAGGCATTTATAATTTTAGTATTTAAGATCGCAAGATTATTAATATTGCATCTCCATCATGTCTACTGCAAACTAGGCCTATGTTACGACATGTGTACCTTAGTATATTGGAAAGAAAATCATAATACAATGCTATTTGGATTAACTCATTGCTTAATGCACTACGTACCTCATGATATTTATTCCAATGATCCTTGACACTACTTTTAACATTGCAATAAGAATCCCATGTACAGACTTTTCATGAAATGTAAATGAACATGTGATGTCATTAGTGATGTCATCAATGACATTTGTGATGTCATATTTGATGTCCTGGGTGTTAGTCTTAGCAGTGCACTGTGGTGGCGCGAGTTATGGTTGCTTATCTTACCATAACTGGCGAATTTCAGGGGGTTTTCGGTTTTACTTGGAACCATAACATCCCTTTAACAACATTTTTTTACTGAATTACATAGGTTTTTAGTAGCGCAACGTAACCATAACATCCCTTTAACAAAGTTTTTTTACTGAATTTCATAGGTTTTTAGTAGCGGAACTTAACCATAACGTCCCTTTAACAAAGTTTTTTTTACTGAATTTCATAGGTTTTTAGTAGCACAACTTAACAATAATATTTCTGACTTTATGAACATGTAACATGGAACATACTGAACCCCCTCTACTGAATTTGATGTCCGCGAACTCTTCTAATGTCCGCGAACATATGCGGACAACAGCAACACTACTCAAAAAGTCTGGGGGTATGTTTAATTGTTTTATCATAACATATGAACATTGTACACATTCAAAAACCAGCACACATACACATTATATCTAGTAATAAATAAGAGGTGTAACCCATATAGTACACAATAACCATTCATTTAAATACAATATGTTCTAAAATGGAATATACCAAAAGAAGAAAGATAGGCTTCCAACATGGTTACCTCACAGAAACTCCACAACTAAGAGCAACAGCAGATCTACAGCTCAGTAAGAACACACCTTGCCAGAAGCTAGTAAGTGTACTGCATTTTACTCATATATTTCTAAACTTTCTGTATTAGATACAAAAAAAGTGATATTATTTTTTTTTGCTCACAGAAATGTCTAGTACTCTGGAGTGGCTAGAGGAGCACTTCCCACGTGAGGAAATGTCTGAAGATAGTGAACCTAATGGTAGACACTTCACTATATAAACCAATGAATAAATATTATTTTATATACATTTAACATATACCTTTTTATTTTGTACAGACCAAACATTGAAAATAGTAATCAAAAAGAAATATTGGATAAGACTCTCCAGCACATGGAGGGAAAAATGGACCTACTCATGGCAAATTTCAACAATTTAAAAAACTTTGTGGAGGATCACTTGAAAAAAAACTAGATACCATTGTCCCACATGTACCTGTCCCCCCCTCACCATATCCCAGTCAATTATCCCCAAACCCTTTCCATGAACCAAAACGTTTCGATGAGACTTCCATCCCTTCTTCACCTCATATGAATCCTATTGAAACCCCCAATTCTCCTGTGTTTGTCTCCGTTTCTGCTTCACCTTCTCTGTCATAAATGTAACATCCATATATAATAAAGTAAAATTATTACATTGTGTCCTAATTAATTCCTTTTTTTTTAATTTAAAAAATCAGTTCAGATGTCCGCGGACAGCGCATGTCTGTGAAGAAACGAAAATGGAGGTGTCCTAAGAACACTACACCTGTCCGTACTGTTCGCTAGCAAGTTGAAACTGTTCTAAGAACACACACGATGTCCGGGATATCCGCAATTAATCAAAATCGAGATGTTCTAAGAACATTATGCCTGTCTGTAATGTTCGCAAACAAGTCCAATCTGTTCTAAGAACACATTCGGTGTCCGAGATGTCCGTAATCAAAGTAACATACGCAGTGTCCTGTAAAGTTCGTAAATAAACAAAATGGGGTGTCCTGAGGACGCTAGACCTGTCTGTGCTGTTCGTAGGCAGATTGAAACCGTTCTAAGAACACATCAAGTGTTCCGGAATGTTCGTAAATAAACAAAATGGGGGTGTCCTGAGGACGCTGTCCATATTGTTCGCAGGCAAGTTGAAACTGTTCTAAGAACACAAGCAATATACTAAAATGTTCGTAAATAATCAAAATGGGGGTGTCCTGAGGACGCTGTCCGCATTGTTCGCAAGCGAGTTGAAACTATTCTAAGAACACATGCGGTATCCTGACATGTTCGTAAATAAACAAAATGGGGGTGTCCCGAGGATGCTATGCCTGTCTGTATTGTTCGCAAGTGGATTGAAACTGTTCTAAGAAAAAACGCCTGTTCATGCCTGTTCATAACTGTTCCTTTCGCTTGTGTCGCACTTTTAATTAGTTTCAGGACCCGAACTGTGTCGGTAGAACACCAACGCGCATGCGCAAAACAGTTCACGTGCATTTGGTGTCCTGCGGACACCAGTTCTCTTCGCGGACATGTTCGCAAACCTATCATGTGACCGCGCCCACGCTGAGTGCGTGTTCTGACTGCGAATACTGTTCGAGTCCCCGAACAATTTAAAACTACCTTTTCAGGCAATCCACAATATTTTTCAATAATAAATCCCCATAGCACAAGTCCCAGACAGTAATCCTGAGTTTCTACATACTTTTTGGGACTTTTTCAACCTTTTTTTTTAGTGTTGGATCTGTCCGCGGACAGCACGTGTGTCCGTGAACCGCACACAAGCACCCCTATAAAAGGCCACACCCTAGAGGTCATCCTCATTGTGTTTCTGGATATTTTACAGAACATAGTGCATTTTGCTGCCAACTTTCCAGATTTTCATCTGAAACCTGATGGCATCCATGGCTGCAGGACTGCCACCTGATGCTACATCTGCCTCAGCACCACCCCCACCACCACCTCCCCAAAGGCCTTAAGAGAGGAACAGGAGTGAGGATGAAGAGCAGGATGAAGAGGATGATGAGAATTAGGTAGTGGAAGTCCCTACTACCAGCACTCGCCGTGAGTCTTGGGTGTGGCGGTTATTTACCATTCATGGTAAGTGCCTAAGGCGCGTGCGAACCAAGTAACTTGCAACCAGTGCAAAATGGTATTGAGTCGCGGGAGGCCTGGTTCGTACAGCTTTGGTATGACTACTATGAAGCAACACCTAAAGTCGTTCCACGCGGGGGCCATTCGCAAGGTTGTACCTTGCGAGGAGCATAGTAGGTTGACTTCCTCTACAACATCCTCTGTTTCTGATCCTGTCACCACAAGGAACACTCCTGTGGGACAGCGTATTCCTCCATCTGCCTCACAGGCCATTCACAATGCTGATGACCCTTAACTTTCGAGGGTCACAGTTGTGTGTATGTACTGTGACGCAGTACTCTGCAGGGGGGAGAGACTTTGAAGTGCTTTTGAGACTCTGGTCTCAGAGCACGAGAAGACCTGCTCACTACCTAAGTTAAGCCCACTCTACATCTTCCTCTCTCCACCCGCCCTTTCTTATCCCCGTGGTTGGTGTCCCCCCTTACCCTCCTTTTCCCTCCTCTCCTAGCGTGTCGTGTGTAAAACACCAAAAGAAATATAAAACAATAAACTAAAAAAGGCTCTTTCCAGAGCCGCCTTTCACAGTTTAAAAATAGAAGTGAAAATAAATGAAGCAGGACCTTGTGTATTTTTTAGAAGTCCGCAGACAGTCCGCGAATACCTAACATTTTGGGGGGCTGCCCTATCATAACCATTGCAGTTTTGTCTGGGAGGAAGTGGTGGCTCTGAAAAGAGCCTTTTGGTGGTGTTTGTTTGTGTTTGAAAAACTTGAAATGCTCAACACCTACTACAAAATGGATGCTGTAATTCCAAAAAAGGTTGCAATGCATTTTGTACATTTCTCAGAAAAATCTGATTGCCAGCATAAGTAAGATGGAGTCCATCTTTGCGAAAAATGTATGTGCTACGAAACATAATATTTTCGTTGTGAAAAGAGGACATGCCAACATCTCTTAGAAAAGCACAAACAGCCTTATTGACATTGCGCCTTGCTTTCTCCATTTGTGGACCAAATGAAGAAGAACGCAGCCACATTTGTCTCTGCGCAATCCGTGCAAATATTACTTGAGAATTTGGAAACATGTCCATGACCTTCCCAAGTCCTTCCTTCTTTGCAAATTGCAAAGAAATTCCAGACACATGTCCTAAACTGTTCCCTCCACAATGAATTACAATTATGTCTGGATGATGCTCTGTCTCCAAAGTAACACAGAGAGGTAGCAAGTCCAACCAATTCATTCCACGTACTCCATGCCAGTGCACTTCCACATGTGGGAATCCAAGATCTACAGCTACTCCACGGCTTTCTGCATGCACCTTCAACCAACGTATCCACGAGTCTCCCAAAATCCAAACAATCTGTTTTCTGAAACACACAGGCATAGCTATCTGTTCTTCTCTCAGGAAAAAGAGTATCTGACAAACTCTTTCCTGGCACAACACACCCACTAAACTTTACTGACCAATCCCTTGCTCTGCTCATTCTTATTTGCATGCCTCCCCACCCCAAAATCCATGGATGTAACACGCGATGTCCGCGGACTACCGCCATGTCCGCAGACATATCATAACATGGACAGTTCTTCTACCATTTCCATTTCACTTTCTGTGCCATTCCCTCATTGGATATAGCTAAGCAGTCACACAACCATCCAGCAATCACATCCAAGACCTCTACATCTAACTGCATCATCATAGATCAGCACTTCAAATGTACTATTATTCACTCTGAGTACAAGTGTCATATCATTGGAAAGCACCTTCTACAAGAAATACTGTAAAAGTCTCCAAGATTTCTACTTGCAGCTGCATGCATATCCATATGCATGAACACAAACTACAGGTATGCATATTTTCTGTATAGTACATGTACAATTCTTATACATTCATATAAACAGATTAACTGAATTTTAGCTTGTATAACCTATAAAATGAACTTACTGTAATTTTTCCCATCTCGTATAATCAACTGTCACTTCCAAAGCTATCTGCTATTTAATGTCTTTTTACACACACATTTGCAAAGCATGTTAAACTAACATATTTAAAGTAAAATATAAAGAGTTAACATAGTCAAACAAGATTGAATGCACAAACTATGTTCAAATATAAAACAACAATACTTGTACAAAAACATAACAGTGCTATATACAAACAAAATTACTAATTTGTTTCCTTTACAATTGCAGTGAAGCCACTCTCCTGAAAAGCAGCAGCAGAATTTGAAGTACAAAGAACAACTAAGAAGAAACCTGCTCACTCCACAAAAAAGTAAGTTCAATAACACCATAATATTTGTACTATTATTCAAACATACTGTAAGGTTAATTCATGCTATTTCTGCGCCTAAAAACAGAGATTGTGCACCATTCTGTCCACAAATACCCATTTGGTAAACAGAGATTAACAGGCAGAATGGGCCATTTTTCGATGCACAAATGACACAACTCAGCCCCTAGAATTTTGATATTATAGAAAAAACAACAGTTTTAATTGTATACCATTATATTTACTATTTGTACTTCTCCACACCACTAGCTTCCTTTCTACTGTCATCTGAACCCCAGTTTAGTAGCACATAAATTCAAGAATACCCATCCCAACTAGTTGTAGTTCCCAATGCACAATCACATACACCTTTATCATCATACTCAGACACTCATGCACACAGCACACATACATTGCAGAACGCCCCAACCCATACCTTCTTTATTTTTTTCAACAGACCCTAAAGAATGCCTACCAAAAATCAAGTCCGTAGAAAGCAACGCAGAAGTAGAGCAAATGAAAATAGAAGTGTCCAAAATAAGCATCCATCTCTAGCAGAATTTGTAAAAAAAGTTCAAACAAAACAGCTAATACAGTTATTTAGCGAAACAAAACAAGCTTCAAGTACAGAAACTGTGCCTCCTCTATCAAAATGTAAAATGAAACAAAAAACAATTAACAAGAATTCAGCTACCACTACTGATAAAACTGCTCCTATAAATCTTGATATAGTGCCAAGTAAGCATACCAAAAAAAAGTATTTTC
Source organism: Ambystoma mexicanum (assembly GCF_040938575.1). Classification (NCBI taxonomy): domain Eukaryota; kingdom Metazoa; phylum Chordata; class Amphibia; order Caudata; family Ambystomatidae; genus Ambystoma; species Ambystoma mexicanum. The sequence goes on from NC_090941.1 coordinate 84,397,709, forward strand.
GCAAAAAATGTTTCGTCACAGAGTCCTTCAAAATCTTATAAAAACAGGAGAGAAATCAGGCACAACCCTTAAAACCTACCATAGGAAATTAATCTTAGAAGCTTTGATAGACAGTGCAATCCTTAACAAAAGAAAGCTATTTATTTTAGTGTTAAACAAAATGAAACCACTAACAAAACTAATGACTAAATTACAAAAAAGACTTCTCAATAAATGAAATGTCAACAGAAATAACTTCTTAAATATCTGTGGAGGTGAGTGGAGTCACACTACAAGCACAGAACCTTATTTTAATGAGAAGCATACAAACAAAAGCAAACAAATACAATTGCCATACATAGCAGTGGACAAGGTTATAAAAAAGTTAATAATACCATAATGGAACAAGAAATACTGCTTACAAAAATATCACCAGAAAACTTAGATTTACCTCTCCATTCAACTGAATCAGAACGTCTAGTATACAAATGGCCATGCACATCAATGTGTAACATTCCCAAAAAATCTTTCAAGTCTTTACACCAATTCCTCAATCAGTATGTGAAAGGCAAAGACAAAATCAAAATTAAACTACTGCAAAATATGGATACCTGTCCAGTGCGCAAGTACACATGACTACAAGGACATTCATTGGCCTGCATTTCAGGACCTACTTGCAAAACCACCTTCCATCTTATCAAAATGATATCAACACATCATTCAACTATAAGAAAACTAGTCTATAAACTGTACTATGATAAAAGTCCTGCTTTAGTACTAGCCGATTTAAATAACATTCTTCTACATGGTACAGCAAAAGACCTACTTGAAGAAATCGACTATATCCAGAAAAAATATTTTGGAAGTGAAAGCCACTTACAGAATGAAATAGCTTTAAAACAAATTAGCAACAATTCTATGCATGGCAACCTTCTACTACACACATACAAAAAAGAAATACTGACATTTAAAAGTACATCTGCTGAAGTACCAAACCACGTGTGTGTATGTTGCCGCAGAACTTTTTATAAAAGTAACACAAAAACTGTAGACCTAACATACAAAATACAAGACAATGAAGATTGTAAATGGTTTGAAGTAGCTCTCTACCTTATAGCAGAAAACAAATATGAAATAACTGACCCCTTCAAACTTTGCAGTTACTGCACTACAAAACTTGACAACAACCAAACTCCTTCACGTGCTATCACAAATAATCCGGAATTATTTCCACTACCCCTACAACAACATCATAATTCAAACAGTGCACCCCTTTCAAGCAATAATATGCCTTCAAACAAAAACAGCAAAATTCCCTCCCTCTGAATTAGTGAAAGGTATTTGTGGAAAAGTAGTGTATTTAGCATTAGATCTAAAACAAACTGTGCACACTCTGGGAGTGCAACGTCCAATGGAGCAATCTTTAATTATCTTAGTAAATGGTGTACCTACAAAAGACAAAAAAAATTGGCAACAACTGGTAGATTTATATAAAGTTAGACAAGCCTTGCAATATCTAAAAGACAATAATGAATACTACAAGAAATTAATATTGAAGAAAACTTGAAAGAAACCACTGAAATAATTCAAGAGTGACCAGAAGCTGGTCAATTTGAGCTTCTAGATCCTGCTACAGTATACAATACTTTAGACCATTATACAATTCATCCATTGCACTCTAATGACATCATAGAAGATGCAGTAGAAATGTACCAAATGCGACAAACAAAAGTATCACCAATCAGCATATGGGAAAAAAGTATGGAAGCACATGCTTTTCCTCTACTCTTTCCTACTCGCAAAGGAGGAAGGTACGATGATAGACCTATTCAAATAACAGCATCAGAATACCGCTTGTTACGGATGTATTCTGAAGATCCCAGATTTAGACAAAATGTGGAATACATATTCCACCTACTCTTTGATAGTGAACTGGCAACTCTATGTTTCGGAGTTGCTCACACATTAAAATCAGGAACCCACTTTCAAAATACGTCAGCTACACAATTATTACAAAAAGTGCAACAAAAAGATGAGGTTTTACAATCAAGTATTACAAATCTATTAGCAAACATGCGTGGTACTAAAGAGTACTGGTTCCGACGTCATGGAGATGTACGTTGTATGATAAGAAACCATGGCCAACCACTTGGTTTGTTACATTAAGTTGTGCAGAATATGCATGGGAAGATTTACATGATTTCCTACGCATATCAAACAAAAACAAATCAAACATAGATATACTAGCACCTGGAGAACTTTGTTCTCTAGATCCAGTTAATGTTTCAAGATATTTTCACCATTGCTTCATTGCTATGCTACACTTTATTTGTAATACAGCTGTTCATCCCCTCGGAAAAGTGCAACACTTCGTTTGGAGAAAAGAATACCAAGCCAGAGGAGCGCCACATATCCACATGCTTTATGGATTAAAGATGCTCCTAAATTTGGTCAAGACAATGATGCCACTGTGTTACAGTTTATCAAAAAATATGTCACTTGTGAAATTCCATCGGAAGCAACAAATAGTGATCTTCATGCACATATTTTACAATTTGAAAGACACAAATGTGGCAAATATTGTCGTCGCAAATACAAAAACAAAGGGAAATACTACACTAAATGCTGCTTTGGTTTCCCTAGACCAGTTTCAAAAACAGGTCAAGCAAACAACTTCAAGTCACCTAAAAATACATATTAAATAAAAAGAACAGAAGAAGAAAAATATATCAATAATTACAATGCAATCATTGCCCACTTATGGAATGCAAACATAAATGTGCAGCACATTGCAGACAATTCCACTACAGTTGCAGGATATGTTACAGCATACTTAACCAAAGCAGAAAAAACAGAGCTCCAAGACCTCTGGAATGACCTGTCATCAGACAAAACACTGTCTCAGAAATTATACAGCTTGGGCATAAAAATGCTCTCCCATAGGGTATGTGGCTCCTATGAAGCAGCGGATCGTTTAACCGGTACTGCTTTGTATGGAAAATCTGAAAATATAGTATGGCTAAGTCTTAGTCCTGCTAAATCTAGAAAAAGAGTTCTAAAATCATACGACAATATAGAAACAATACCCAAACATGATCCCAACAGCCAAGACATTTTAAAAAACAATTTGCTGGACACATACTACCCAAACAGAAGTACCACTTTAGAAACCATGTGTCTATACCACATAGCCCAAAACTTCACATACAAAAATAATATAAAACCCGATGAAAAAAAAGGTAGATACAGAGTATCAAATTGTGAAGGCAGCTTAATAAAACTCACCAAACCAAATTTAATTAATCATATCAAATTGTCATTAAAAACTCCTCAACATAAAGAACTATATTACATGTCCCTGCTACAACACTTTAAACCATGGAGAAAAGAAGAAGAAATACTAGATAACTATGACTCCTACGAAGACGCTTTCAAAGCAAATTTAAGCACTATAACCGATGTAATCTTTACACAGTACAAAACAATGTTGGACAATGAACAGCAACACAAAGAAGAATTCCATGCCCAACTAGATATGGACAATCCTGACAGTAGTCAACCTTTTGTAACAGGAAGCCAAGAACCACTGCGAGAGCCACTAATAACAAATGAGGCAGAATTAGCTATGACGGAAGAAGAAAACACCATATGTCAGTATGAAGATAAAGAAGACTTAACTTTACTACAATCAAAATTAAACAATGAGCAATGTAGCAGTTTTCAAGAAGTAACAAAAGAAATTGCACATGGTGTACAACATGAAAACAAAGAATGCACCTGCCAAAATTACAAACCTATACTACTGTACGTCAGTGGTGAAGCTGGTTCTGGCAAAACATTCTTAATCAATATCATCAGTAAATTCCTTCAACAATTGACAAACAACAAACTGTTGTCACTGCCCCCACAGGTTTAGCTGCCTACAACATAGGCGGTGTCACTTTACACCTATTGCTACTCCTGCCAGTAGAACACCAAAACAAATTAGACTATTACAAACTTTCTACAGAAGCTGCAATGGAACTACGCAGAGTATTAAAACAAAAGAAAATGCTACTAATAGCTGAATTGAGCATGGTCTCCAACCTAATCTTGGCTTTGATTCACCTCAGATTACAAGAAATACTCAAAACAAACTACGAAGGGCTCTTTGGAGGAAAACATATTATTGGTTTCGGAGATCTTCTTCAATTGACACCAGTGAAAGGTGAGCCTATTTTTAAAAATTTAGGACACAAACTCTGCCGTAAAACTGTTGGCAGCATAGGAAATGTCATCCTTTGGCAACATTTCCAATACAGAGAATTAACAGAAAACATGCAGCAATCTGCAGATCTCACTTATGCCAACATCTTAAAAGTATTAGAGTTGGTATACTATCTCAAGAAGCACACGCAATATTGAAAACCCGGCACATTCATGCACTTCATGGCGGTAATGCATGTGCTAAGAATGTTATGGAACAATTAGCCCACAAAAATGTCAATTGTATGGCTTTAATGCCAACTCTTGCACGCTGTTTCAAATTCAATGAAACAAAGTTAGAAAAAGAAATGCAACCAATAATGGAAATTAGCGCCACAGACAAAATAGACATACATGGTATGACACTACCCGTGTGTGAACAAGCCACAACAAGACTAAATAGTTTAGAAAAGTCAATCTCTAACACAGCTGGATTGGAAAAAATATTAAAATTATCCTTAAATTGCAGAGTAATGCTTAAACGTAACCTTGATGTGGATCAAGGACTAGTTAATGGAGCACTGGGTACAGTTGTTGGCTTTCAAACATACCCACGTGACAACAACATTCAGTTTGTCAATATTCTCTTTGACAAACTTTCAGAAGTGAAAAGTATAGGACGCTCAACAGCTTGATTCCTTCTCTTCAAAGACATGTATGTACGCAGAGAACAATTTTCTCTAACTCTTGCATACACAGTCACCATTCATAAATCACAAGGTCGTACCCTAGACAAAGCATTGATAGACATTGGTAACACAGTCTTTACAGAAGGCATGGGCTACGTAGCACTATCACGCTTACGTAAACTTGACGGTCTATTTCTAATCAACTTTGATGCAAGTAAAGTAAACGCTGATATTCCTTGCATTTTAGAATACAATAGACTTCGTTCACTATACACCCCCATCTAAAAACATATCCTTTTCCACAAAAAGTAAAATGTTCTAAAAAAAAACTGAATCAAACAGAAATGCAACAGGACGTAACTGCAAATCCTCCAAAGAGAATAAAAAAACGAATACTTCATCAAGTACCACAAACAAAAAAGAAAATATTAGGGAAAGTAAACCAGGTACTTCTTCAAAAAAGGAAGACAAACTAAAAAAAAAGCACTCAGATACAGAAGTACCTGGTCCATTTAAACTTTCAAATGTAATTGGTGTAAGTTGCTACGCAAATGTAGCAATAAATATTCTATTTCACTTACCACCAATTGTTGACAACATTTACTTACACAGTACAGACCAATTGTGTTTGCAAATGTTAGTACATCATAGAAACGCAACAAACAATCCTGAGAACACATATAGTGTTTATGGAATAAGCCAACAATTGGACTACTGTGCTGGAATGGTGAAATTCACTATAAACTCACAGCAAGATCCACAAGAATTTCTAATGTACTTACTACAAGTACTGGAAAACAAAAAACATACCTATAAATGAAATCTTCCAGATTTCATACATGTGGAAACATACATGCACTCTCTGCAACAATGTGACACAAGAACAAATCCCCAATGAGTGCTTCATGTATGTATCAATACCTAATTGTGAATCCATTCCATTTCAGCAACTTGTACAAAATGCAAACCATGGTAGATTATGTACTATCTGCAATTTGGATAATCGTTCCACCTTACTAATACAAACACATAGTAAATACGTAATACTAATGCTTCTACGTTACAATGCAGATGGTACCAAAAACAACTGCAAGCTGACTGTATTCACACATGGTCAAGTATCACTTGGTAAGAAAACCTTCACAGCAATAGGTATAATCTACCACACAGGAGCCACAACCAATGCAGGTCTATATACTGCATATATGCATATATTAAAAAAAATGTGAATGGTTTGAATGTAATGATAGTACCATTACTCTAAAGCAGAGATTACCTGCAAATCTTACAAACGCTTATTTAATCTTCTTAAAACCAAAATGTATTAACTAAACTGTACTTAAACGGTAACAAAACTTCTATTAAAAAACTATAAACTGTTAAAATATGCTAACAGCTATCTAACTGCCCCAAGATTCTACAACAACTAAACAGATAAATGAATACCACTAAATTATATAAAAAAATAAACAGTTAGAATACGCCAACTGGTATCTAACTGCCCCAAGATGTTCAATAACCAAACAGATAAATCAATACCACTTAATTATAACAAAAAATAGACAGTTACAATATGTCAACAGATATTTAACTGCTCCAAAATCTGCAACACGCCAACATATAGAACATTAGCCAGTAACAACAAGAGAACACTGAAAACACACAAACAAATAGACTGTAGCATAACAAAAAAAGGTTTTTTTCAATCCAACATGGATTTTGTTTTCCACAGACCCAATGATTTTTGCAACAAACACAGAAACTGAGCAAATTGCACAGTACACTGGTTTGTAATCTACTAAATATGAGGGTAAAAAGAAATGTTGATTATTGCATGTTATAAGTCGTTACAAAATACCAATACTAACATGATCTTTTCTTTTATCACAGAAATTAACAAGGAATACATGTACTCCAGTTACTAAAACATACTAAGTATATTATAATAAGTATAAGCATTGCAGCAAACCACACCCATAGTGACTTATAACTTCAGTGTTTATAAATTTGGTCTTGACCATGCACCCAAGACTCTAGGCCGTGGCCACAACCACTGCAGCATACCACACTGATAATAGCTTATAACTTTGCTGCTTATAAATTCGATCTCGTCCATGCACCCAAGACTGGATAAGCTACTATGGGTGTGCTATGCTGCGGTGTTTGTGGGCAGGGCATAGAGTCTTGGGTGCATGGCCACAACCACCGCAGCATATCACACCCATATAGTCAAAATTTTAACTATGCCATATGGGCACTTTTAATGTCCGCGAACATTACGAGTGTTCTTAGAACATTTTCAACTTACCTGCGAACAGTACAGACAGGCATAGCTTCCTCAGGACACACCTATTTTGTTTATTTATGAAGATCCAAGGACACTTGTTGTGTTCTTAGGACAGTTCCAACTTGCCTACGAAGAGTACGGACATGTACATCGTTCTTAGTACACCCCATTTTGTTTATTTACGAACATCCCCGGACACATGTTCTTAGAAAAATTTCAACTTGCCTACGGACAATACGGACAGCATCCTCAGGACACACACATTTAGTTTATTTACGAACATTTCAGGACACCGCAACCACCGCAGCATACCACACCCATAATAGCTTACAACTTCGGTGCTTATAAATTTGATCTTGTCCATGCACCCAAGACTGGATAAGCCACTATGGGTGTGCTATGCTGCGGTGTTTGTGGTCTGGGCATAGGGTCTTGGGTGCATGCCCATATGGCCATGCTCCAAAGACTCTATGCCCTGGCCACAACCACCACAGCATATCACACCCATAGAGTCAAACATTTTAACTATGCCATATGGGCACTTTTAATGTCCGCGAACATGACGAGTGTTCTTAGAACAGTTTCAACTTGCCTGCGAACAGTACGGACAGGCAAAGCATCCTCAGGACACACCTATTTCGTTTATTTATGAACATCCAAGGACACTTGATGTGTTCTTAGAACAGTTCCAACTTGCCTACGAACAATACGGACAGGTATAGCGTCCTCAAGACACCCCCATTTTGTTTATTTACGAACATCCCAGGACACAAGTTCTTAGAACAATTTCAACTTCCCTACGGACAATACGGACAGCATGCTCAGGACACACCCATTTCATTTATTTACGAACATTTCAGGACACCGCGTGTGTTCTTAGGACAGTTTCAGCTAGCTTGCAAACAATTCGGACAGTTCTAGCGTCCTCAGAACACCCCCATTTTGTTTATTTATGAACATCCCTGGACACTTGATGTGTTCTTACAACAATTTCATAGCATCCACAGAACACCCCCATTTTGTTTATTTACAAACAACCCAGGACACTTGATGTGTTCTTAGAACAATTTCAACTTGTCTACAATCAGTACGGACAGGTATAGCGTACTCAGGACACCCCCATTTTGTTTATTTACGAACATCCCAGGACACATGTTCTTAGAACAATTTCAACTTGCCTACGAACAATACGGACAGCGTCCTCAGGACACCCTCATTTCTTTTAATTACGAACATTTCAGGACATTGTTTGTATTCTTAGAACAGTTTCAACTTGCCTGCGAACAAAACGGACAGTCATAGCATCCTCAGGACACACCCATTTCGTTTATTTATGAACATTTCAGGACACTGCGTGTGTTCTTAGAACAGTTTCAGCTTGATTGCGAACAATTCAGACAGTTCTATCATCCTCATAACACCCCCATTTTGTTTATTTACGAACATCCTAGTACACTTGATGTGTTCTTAGAACAGTTTCAACTTGCCTACGAACCATACGGACAGGCTTAGTGTCCTCAGGACACCCCATTTCCTTTATTTACGAACATTTCAGGACACCCATATTGTCCACGGTCAGAACAAACACAACAGGGGTGCCTGCCACCTAAATAAATACAACATTTAACCCATCTCTTACTCCCCCACCCTGCCCAAACAGTCTTACACACCAAAACACTTTACTAAATAGAATTTTTCCACCAAGTTTCACCGTGCTGTCCGCAGACGCCCGCAAATCCAAGATGGCGTGCGTTTCCAAAAATCTGACGCACTTCACGCTCTTCACCGTCCAATCAGCGAACACGTTGCATGTCTGCGGACATGACGCAAGCCGATTGGCCAATCAGGACACTGTCCGCAGAGCGAACAGGGAAGTGTGTCTGCTGACCGAACATAGATATCACTCATTTTTTGTGACCTACTTTTTGGTCATTTTTTAAAAAAACTACTGGACGGATTTGCACCAAATTTGCAAAGGCACGCTTTCGGGACCAAGCCGCTGCTCCTGGTCCAAATTTGGTGAAAATCCATCCAGCGGTTTGGGCTGTAGGTGTAAGCAATTTTTTTTTCCCCATTCAGTCTATGGGAAAAAATAGGTTTTGGGCCCCCCCTAATAACTTTGCCCCCCCAGACCAAACCTCACCAAACTTTGCAATAGAATTCAGAGTGACAAATATACTTTTTTTGCAAAGTTTGGTGAGGATTCATCCAGGGGGAGCGGAGTTATAAGCCACCCAAGAAGGGCTCTTCCTATGGAAACAGCAACTTAACCATAACTACACAGCCACTACTGTGGCTGTGTAGTATGTGTATGTATATATATATATATATATATATATATATATATATATATATATATATATATATATATATATATATATATATATATATATTTTTTTTTTTTATATATGCATATGGACGAGTAAGAGATGGATGTTTCCAATACGCATTATAAGCACTGCTGGACAGTAGCAAGAAGGACTCATTTCTGGGTGTTGCCGTTAAAAAGCAAATTCAATTACAAAGTGAATCCCAGCAGAAGGAGTTGGATGAGCTAAGAAGCCAAGGTCTTATCGAACTGGAATGAACTGATGTTGGATACAATTTGTGTGAAAGAACAGAAACTCCTGTCCAGAAGGCTTGAGAAAAACAAAAGACGTCAGAGAACAATTAGAAAATAGTATTTTAATACACAAAACGGCTCGATTCCATGGTCTCCTGGGTGAAGTTGGAAGAACGAGGTGGTCAGACCTATGCACAAGGGAAGCGTGTGCCCACACGCCTTAAAATATCTGAGAGCACAGTACATACTCAAGGCCATCTGAGGGGTAGGGAACCTGAAAAGGGGTGTGGATACACTGGTGTGTATTGTGGAAGGAAAATTATACAAGAAAAATGATAAAAGGAATTTGTGATATGCTGCAGTAGCAGGGGATCTGGTGACTTCCCTAAGTCACCTATTAAGACGAAATAGACACAAAACTGAATGTCCGCTGCTTGCTGCGCTCTCAAACTGAGTTACTTACAGAAAACTCAAGATAGAATACAGTTGCAAATATCGGCCTGTGTGGCTGTGTTTATTAGTAAAAGACAATCAAGCAATGTTTGCAATTTAACAGAAAGTTCCTGTATTGTAACATTTTGTGAATTAACATCCACTGCTTCCCAAATTTTGTGCGTACTTCACATGTGTTGAAACCTTGAGAAGTTTCTGTCCCAAGCAAAGCATGAATTGCATGTATAGGAAGTTGTATCACAAATAACTGACAAAGTTTTGTAACCTTTTGCATGCAGAACATAAACTGAAACTTCTGAAAAAAACATTTCAAAGCAAATTTGTCAATTTGGGATGTGCAAACCTGAATCAGTAATTTTTGCAGATACGTGCTAAGGCCGTCATCAGGGCTGAGAAATTATAGAGAACAAGATATTCCAACAAACTAAAACAACCTTCCAGAGTGTGGAAAATAGGGTTGTTTAAATATGAAGTCAGGTAGTGGATGCCATGCATGCAAACTTCAAGAAATTAGGCCACTGGACTTTTCAATGTGTGCTCCTGATGCTGAGTGCCCAGATTAGAGGGAATCCAGATATGTCAGGAATACGTTTCTGACTCTGTAAGCAATGTGGGTTCTGGTTGCAGCCAAGAGATCACAGCTTTCAAATGCTTATAAACAGCATCCTATGTCTGTCTAATCTAATACCTCCGGCACGCTCAAACTGGTGTCAGTATATACGGCTCAGAATTGCCAGTCTTAAGTAAACAGCCGGATGGCCAAAGGCCATAGTCAGCTCAAATAGTCAGCTCACATAAATAAACTGCTTCCAAAGCAGGCTGGCACAGTCCACATGGCTTAAGCACAGGATTAGAAGCCCAGGCTTCAAAGCCCTAATTGACACTGGATCTTTGAGGTGATGATGGATTGATTTGCTAATTGGTGGGAAGCTAGTGCTCATCCGCACCTGTATGTGCAGCCTGCCTGCTGCTAGACGTAGATGGAAAAGTACTGATGGGGTTTAGAAGCCAACCAATTATAAGGGGCCGCATAATTAAGGGTTGTATAGTTTGTGTAGCCAATGGGGCATCATGTATCTAGTGATGTTCACAGTGGCCATTTTAGGGGGAGGGCTTAGTTGCCCCACCTGATGTTAAGTACCCTATCACTCTCCTTCGCTGTTCTATACTGATATGGAACTTATACTTAGACATTCACTTAGAGTCTATCACTTCCCTCAATAGGTTTTTGTAGTTTGCCACGTAGGAAGACGTTGGTAATGACGCAGGTCAACACATCACTGGTGATAATTTTGCCTAATTTAACCTCAGATTTGTTCAGTAAGAGGATCGAGAGAGTGCTGATGTTCGTTGTACTCTCTGTTTTAGATAACTGATAATAAAACAGATTTCCTTTGCCAAACTACCTGAGTCATTTTGATTATTGATATATGAATAAAATCTGCATACCCATCTATCTCAAGGGTAATTGCTACTCATCAAAGGGGCTGGGATATCCAGTTCACTTGGTAGCAGAGAGAAGATGGTTTATTAAAAAACCATCGACATAAGTAAACTTTAGAGTCCCGGAAAGTTCGCACGACTTTTGCCATTCGGCTGATGAGACGTGGAGCTCCCCGTAGATAGTGTTTAGTGTAATTATCAAGACCTTGCAAGGCAGGTGTGACAGGTCCCTTAGTTTCCATAAAGTTTCCTCCCACTTCTAGAAGAAGCTAATCGGACAACAGTTTGAAGAGGGGGTAAAAGAAGCGTGCGATTCCGAGAGACAGAAGATGAACATGAGTAGAAACTGAGGAGAGTGGCAAATTGATGCATGTGTAGTAAATCAAGGGAAGTGATAAGGGAAAAAGATAGTAACAGAGGGAGGTGGGATACACATAACTTGAGAATAAGAGTGTTAAACTTTTGAATAGATATTTACTTGGGTGTGGCCGAGCAATATATAATTGTGAGAGAGGCCACGATAAAGAGGATACGCCCATACCTAAGTTTTAAAAAAGGTTTGAAGAAATTTGAACCCAGAGTCCTGTAGCGGATTCGATTAAAGGCGAATCCAAAGGGGTTAATTTAAACTTTGTATGAAATATTTTAGAGGGCAAGACAAATCTTAAAGAAAAGATCATAGGAGATTTATGTGACCGGTCGAGTCTGTCTGTTTGCTTTATGTGGTTTTGAAGAAGTATGACATCATAAGCGGAAAAAATTGATTGTTTTTATTGCACTTGATGGTTGTTTTTTAGCAAGATTAAAGTCAAATTTGTGGTTAACGGGATTGTAGCTTGTGACAGTTGGTGCTCACTCATATTGTGTTGTTTTCTTGAATCATACCTTTAAATATGTGATTAAAGTGAGTGTTAACAGGTTAACAGTAGACGAATCGAGAATGGAGGATATTACTCCACTTGTGCATCTCTGCAAGCAGTTGCCAAAACATGCATCTAAACTTAGACAGTAGAGTGCAGAATGGGTTTAAGGAACCACAGATAAAATGTTTATGCCGTGGCTGCAAGGAGGGTCACTATTGAAGGCAGTCCAGCAGCGTATGATGACATATTTGCATGCACCATACACTGGGAAGAAGCTAGACAAGTGCCTAGCGAGCTTAGAGCTCTGGAAAATGTACCAGGAGGAGCGCGATGAGCCGCCTCCTAAAGACTGGATACTTTATTTATGCGAAGAGGGGGTTATAGCAACCCAGCATATGAGTCACCTATGCAAAGTAGTGGCGAGTGCCCAGAGAAAAATACTGAGAAAGATGTAAAGTCTAAGGTCCCGCAGGACAAGGAGAGACACAATAAGGAATGAAGAGATTGAGCATGTACGTCTCTAGATATAGGAAGAGAATTAAAGAGATGCAAAGGAGAAAGAGATAAAGTAGATGAGATAGCGCACTTACAGAATGAATGGATGGGTGGTCAGATTTTGCTGAAACTCGATGGCAAAAGCATTGAGGACGTAAGACAAACAGAAGATCAAGATGAGCAAGATAAAAAAAAACATAAAGAAAGGGAGGAACAATTGATAGATGAAGGGGCAAATAGGAAAGATAGACAGAGACGAGAGCAGTTATATCAAGATTAGCAAGCGAAAAGACAAGAGATGGCATAAGAGCAAAGAAAACAAGATAACAGACAGAGAACAATGGATGAGCAGGAAAGATTAGAGAAAAAAGAATAGAAGAAAATGAACAGAGGTTAAGGGATAAGGGAATACAGAGAAGAAGGGATGAGGGTATACAGAGGGCAAATGAAAGAAGGGATGTGAAGAAAAAAGAGGAAGACAGAGTGAGAAAGGAAGCGAGAAAGCAATGAGAATTTGACGATATACAGAACGCAAAAGAAGGCAGAGAGCACGCAATCTTGATAGCCTGGAAAACGAAGTAAGAGATCCTAATCCACAAGTAGCATGGGAGGATGTAGAGGAATTCTTTCCAGAATACGAGTCATTATCAGGCACATCTAGAGCAAATCTAGAAGATGAGTTTGACACCAGGAGCATTGGGGAAGCGATCGATAAAGTATGCCATGAAATCAGAGCCCAGAAAGAGTCGAAGGGGAAGGGAAACAATTATCGACTTCAGAGCATTCAGTTGTATGACACAGAGGGAGCCTCGTGTAGTACGAAGCATAAGGAGCCATCTCTAGATAGATTAACTCTAAATAGAGATCACGAAGAGAGAAGTTGCACGAGTTGGGCACAAGAAATGTCAGACGAAGACAGGAAAACCTTCCATGGGGAAGAGAGAAATGACGCATGTGGTCCTGAGGGATGCTTTCCTATGCATAAGGAAGTAAAATGGTTATATTTAAATGCCCGTATACCTAGGGCATCAGAACCATTGACGCAGTCATACCGACCTAAAGGGCGACTCTGTGGTGAGAGGGGGGAGTCGCTGCCTTATGGAAGCAGATTAAGATCATTACCAGGAAGATGGTAATGCAGCAATATTGGCCCTGGATTTGGACAGACACATGAGGAGGGATCAGAATGAGTTTGGGGCTTTGCAGTTTCCCTTGCTAGAGACAGGAGGAACAAGACCACAGTATATACCCTGGCCTCAAATGGATAGAGATAATCTAAGGTGTAAACTCCTGAGTTTAACCTCGGGCGCTGGGAAATGGATACATGAGTTAGAAAAAATGACGGGAGGAAACACGTTGGCTATAGGGGACATTAAGGGTCTCCTAATTTCCATACTTGGTGAGAGAGCTGATGACATGTGGACAAGGGCAGGGTACCCTGGAGTGACTTCCTTCAACACTGCTCATGATGCAGCACCGTTTAATAACTGTAGAGCGGCACACTGGAAAGTGATTAGAGTACTGTATCAGGACATGTCCGATATGGGAGCTATAATGAAGAAAAAGATGGAGGACGGGGATGACCCGTTAGTTTACATTCAAAATGTTCAAGAGGCATGGAGTTGGGAGAAAATCTATACTGGTATTATATCATATATTGTGCCAAAGGCTGTCAGAGCCAGTATAAAAGCAGCTCAAGAAATTAGTGGGTGTAGAAGCAAAACTGTGGTTGGAGAGTCAGGTGACCATTGCGTATTACTGCAGACTCCTGCAGGAAATGAATCACAAAAAAGACGACGTAAGAAAAGATGAAGAGGCAAAGCTAGTGCAGAAAATAATTGTGCAAATACACCATTGAAGGGGCAATGTTGACAAGTGTAGATGGATCGAATTCACAGCAAACATGAACATGCCTCAGGTGAGTAATCAAAGGCAGTTCATTCAATATAAGAGTGGATTTAGTCCACAGGGAAGAGTATTCCAAGGTGGAGGTTAGCCAGGCAATCAAGGGAATTGGCAGAATAATCAGGGACACTTTCAGAATAACCAAGGCGGGTTTCAGAATATGCAAAATGGGCAGATTGTGAGACCACCACTATCTGGTGTACTTGTGGAATTACAGGGCACTTTGCTTGCACATGTAGTTAAGGCTTAGTGCAAAGTGGCCAGTTTCTGAGAGGGGGGATGTCAAGTCCACCTGCATATTCGCAGCAGAATAGAAATGGTTTTGCTCTGAATCAAACGATGCAGGAGCAAGTGCCAAGAGTGCAGCAAGGCTTGCAACCACAGCAGGTAGCAATTAATCTGCCACAAAGACATTTGCAGCAGTCATCTATGCAGCTTCAGAAAAACACAAGCACAGGGCAGTTAATGACTCCTAGAGTCTGGGGTGTCAGTGTCGATGGAGGGAATCCTTTTACCGGTAATGGAATGAGTCTGTAGCCGTAGTAGGACAGCTCACTGGGAGACCTGATGTGCTCAATTCTATCCGTGTTGCCGAATCCTCACGAGGAATCGAGGGTAGACATCAGTATAGGGGGCAAATCTTTTTCATTTTTAGTAGACCCAGGTGCAACACGCTCATGAATACAAGAGGGAACATTTACAATGTCTGGCAATGCCATGAATATTCGAGATTCACAGGGGCTACAAGCAGAGTTCTGTTCACTGAAGAATTACCAGTCTCTATAGGAGAATGTGACTTGAAGGTGCCACTGCTATATTCAAGGCAAACACCTATCAATATATTGGGACAAGATTTAATGACAAAGTTGACTATGAGCATTTCATTTACTGATGAAGGCATAGGGTGCTCAACACCAGGAATGCAATATTTAAACGTATGTGAAATTATCATGGCTTTTTCAGGACAGATAGTTGAGAGAGAAATATCGTTAGAACCAGAGGTTTTTCATTATGGAGTACGCATTCTGTTGTCATGGCTACCAGGCCTAACAGACAGAGCAATGAGAACACCCGATGAATTTCTGTTCAGACCTAGAATACCTGTGCTTGAAGAGGAGAGGCTAGTCTTTCCCTTAAAGCTACAAGCATCCATAGTGCGAAGAGAAATGGTTTTGCTTGATGCAAATGATGATGAAGGCAGAAAATGGTGCATAGTAATCGCCATTGGGAAGGTTACAGATTGACTGATGTCACTGATGAAGATCTATTTGGCGATCATTCATCTGATGACAAAGTGATATTTGACATGAGTATCACTCACTGGGTGAGAGCAACTAAAAGAGAAGTTCCTCAGAAGATAATGATAGCACAAAAGCATCCTGTGTATTTTGATGACGACTCAGCGAAAGTGCCAGTTTCATTATGGACTACCGGCCTCTATGACTTAGGATTACTGAAGGGGTTTGGAGAAGTGAAGATTAAATTGAAACCAGGAGCAAATTTACCTCGAGCACGACACTATCCCATGTCTCGGGAGACAGAGGAAGGTATTTTCAAGACGATTTCCGCCATGATGGATCAGGGCATCTTAGTGATGTCAGCTTCACCATGTAATACTGTGGTGTATCCTATCAAAAAATCTAAGGATGGGTCTTGGAGACAAATTCAAGATCTTAGGCCGATAAACTAGATTGTAGAGGTAGAGTTCCCTCTAGTTCGTTACCCATCTACAATCTTATATAATATACCTGTTGAAGCAAGATATTTTACTGTGATTAACTTGAAAAATGCATTTTTCTCAATCCAATTGCACAAAGACTCTAAGGATCTGATGTCATTTAGATTCAGACAGACTCACCTGAAAAGCACTTGTTTACCCCAGGGGTACTGTGAGTCCCCATTGATTTTTAATAGAGTCCTGCATATGGACTTGAGCAATATTGTTTTACAAAGTGTCATGATGCAATACGTAGATGATATTTTAGTTTGCAACACCTCAGAGGAAGAGTGCAGACGCGATTATGTTCAGCTGATGATTATACTTGCTGACAAAGGGTATAAAGTTGACAAAGAAAAGTTACAATATTGTCAACAAGAAGTGCTATACATAGGCCAATTGATTTCGCAAGGAAAGGTTACCCATGAAAGAGCTGAGGCTATTTTGAAAACTGCAAATCCACACATGATAAAACACATGTAGAGATTTTTGGGATTGTGTAATCATGTCAGATCATGGGTCTTTGACTACAGCTCGTATATATGGCCTTTATTACAGGCCTTAAAGAAAGCAGAGGTAACGCAGGAAAAACTTGTGTCGACTGAGGAAATGGAAGAAAGGTTTGACAAATTGAAAAAAGCAATTTGCACAGCTCAAGTTTTGGGATTCCTAATTATACTGAGGAATTATTTTTGTTATCACAAACAAATGGCACTGTTATGACAGCAGTACTCCCGCAGAGAACCATGTTGTGGTACAAGCCCCTTGCATATTACAGTGGAATCTTAGACCCAGTAATGAGAGGTCATTTTCCGTGTGAACAAAGTTTAGCAGCTGCTGCATTCGCCATAGAGAAAGCTGCAAGCATAGTGATGAGATGTTCCATGACGTTATTCATTGAACACTCATTATTTGCTATTTTAGAAAAACCAAAGGGCACATTGACATCCCAAAGGGCTTCTGCCTATGAGGTCGTCATATCGAATCGAGCGAATAAAATAGTCTGATGTAAAATAGTAATCCTGCCTTGTTTATAGCTGAACCAATGACAGAAGGAGAGCCTGAACACGCTTGCGCAAACTATGAAGAGATCTATGATGAAATCCCTAGAATAAAATAGAACGTATTAGCAGGAGGAGAGATTATTTTCATTGACGGTTCTTCAAGGATCGATCAAAATGATGGCCAAAGAAATATAGGTGCAGCTGTGATAAAGCACATGGCTAATGGGGAATTTCAGGTGCTTCAAAGTACTTGATTGCCGTCTTATTATTCAGTACAGGTTGCAGAATTATTGGTGTTGATACTCACGCTCAAGGATCATTCAGACCAGGAAGTAACACTGCACAGTGACTCCGCCTATGTGATGTCAATGGTGCACGCAGGGTTAGTACGTTGGAAAAGAAGGGGCTACCTCCAAGCTGACACGCCAGTGCAGCACGCCGCCTTATTGGACAGGCTTATTAAAGCACTACAACTCCCAGTAAGCATCGCAGTCGTCAAGTGCGCAGCTCACACTAAAAGGGCAGGTTGTATCCTACATGGAAATCAAGCAGTAGACATTGAGCTCAATCGCATAGCAAATACAGATAAAGAAATGAGGAATGTTGACACTCTTAATGCAAATGAAAAAATGGTTGTTATGATCACTGTGTCTGAAAGTTATAATAACCTGTCAAAAATGCAGTTGGTAGAGGTAAAGAGGAAAAGAATTTGTGGACATGAAGTGGTTGTTCTTTAAACCCCTCTGAAGCATTGTGGTGACAAGACAGCACTGGTAAACTGGTGATGCCTGTAGCCTTATTGAGGGTAGCGCTGGAACAGCTACACCACCCCGCGTACACAACGAGGGAAAATCTTGCTGCAACAATTGCTGAGGATTAGTTTTTACCAAATATATTTGAACATGCTACATTTTTTATGAAAACTTGTATCATTTGTCAGAAATTCAAGGCTGGGCATGCACTGCGCACAGTTAGGGGAGTTATACCGAGACCTAGTGACCCTATTCAGCATTTACATATCGACTATGTCGACATGATACAAGTATGTAATTGATATAGATACCTGATCGTATGAGTGTGTCCTTTTTCAAGGTGGATTGAGGCTGGCCCCTGTACACACGCAGATTCCACCTGTGCCGCCAAATTCTTAGTGCAGGAAGTATTTCCAAGATGGGTAGTATGTGAGGTAATGAAGTCAGACAATAGCCCACATTTTGTGAATCAAACATTTGAAAAGATCAGCTTATTGCTTGGTTTAAAGCACAAGTTTTCTTCAGCTTATCATCAAATAAATGGGATCTGTGAGAGGCTCAACGTCTTGCTTAAAGAAAGAATAGCCAAGTTGAAGCTTACCTTGAAGAAAGGGTGGTTGCATTGCCTACCACTGGCATTATATGCTTTAAGGAACCAACCGGGTTCTGACCACCATCTCACGCCCCACGAGATAGTGACAGGGGGACGATGAGGACACCCTTAATGCCTCCATCCAGAGTTAGAAGTACTGCTCAGCCAACTGCAGATTTGTTAGGAATGTAATTGCATGACTAATTGAACTGTATGACTTCAAGTATCTCTGTCATTTCAGGGCAGCTGCAGCGACAAGGGTGTAGGGTAGTACAGATCACAGAAGAGATGCTTCAACAAGTTAATCTCAAGAATTACGTGTTCCTGAGCTATTCCCCGGAGATGCGGTCCTAGTCCGCAATCATACAAGGAAGAAGAGAGACAACCCCTGTTTCAAAGGTCCATTCATTGTGGAAGACGTCACGCCCTCTGCTGTCAAACTGCAGGGCAGGCATGCTTGGACATTCCTGGGCGATGTAAAGATCTTTGCTGGACAAAACTCTCTGCCCGCACCCCTACAGGAAGCAAGTATAAGCATTGGGGAAGAACCACAGTGTGTGAAGACAAGGGGCCTCATTACGACCCAGGCGGTAAGTAACTACGTTTACGCCATGGTGGTTGGCGGACTTACCGCCCCATTCCGAGGTTGGCGGGGCGGTAAGTCCCCAATCCCCATTTACCCTTCCCCATTCCCATTTTTGCCCCATAGGGCATAATGGGAGTGGGGAAGGCGTTAATTACGCCACCGTAAATTACGGTGGCGTAATTAACTCCATGGTCCCTTAGCGCCATGGATTTTAACACCTGCTAAAAGCAGGTGTTAAATCCGCCATGGCGCTAAGGGACCTCGTACTCAGGCGGTAAGGGTCGGCGCTGTTTACGGCGCCGTAAACCCCTTACCGCCTGAGTTGTAATGAGGGCCAAGGTCTATGACAAGGAAGAAGGACACAAAGGTTGTTGAATAAGAGAAAGAAAATTGTATTGGACTGTGGCTTGGTTCGGGACACTCTATTAGCCAACTCTGAAAGGGTTAGGGGAAGCTGATACGAACACTCTGTGCTGTCATTTCAGGGTGAAAGAAATGTTTTAGTTCTTAAAGCCACAGGAGCTTGTCAAACCTTGGACTGTGGCATGCTTAAGGCTTGATAAGAAGAGGATTATGCCAGATTCTGAAATGGTTACAGCAATTGGAAGAGGGTGCAGTAACCAGATTCATTTAACACTGAGTTCCTGTTTGGATCTACCTATGGTGTTACCCAATGATTAACTTTCTCTGCTTGTTCCTACTTATTTCAAGTTGGTGTTGCGTTCTTTCCCTTCACTGGTGGGGAGAACTAATCGCATTCCTGATTTCTTCCAAGATCCTAAGAATGGGCAAGTTATAAGAAGAATGCTTATAATTAACACTGAACACATTTTGCAATTGCCTGAGTACAGCGGGGAGAGCACAAATGCCCCTATCAACTGATGCAGCTCACATCCTAGTCAGTGTGGTGTTCTTTCGTCTGATTGAGGAATATCCACATCTTGCTGGAAGGCACACAGATGTGCTCACCTTTCTGAGGGATCCTAGAAACAGTGCACATTTGAATGTGATCTTGGAAGGCATTATAATCCAAGTGAGCATATATTCCGAACAAAATCACAATTCGGTGTGAAACTTTCCTTTGAGGAACAGATCGAGAGGTTACTGATAAAAACTCTTGTTTCATGCTATAAGTAATTCGACATGTCGTCTGGGCTGAAGCAGATTGCAGGCATTGACTGGGAGCTAATCCATGTTGTTGAGCTCATTTAAATTTACAGAGGTCATTATTTTCATACTGGAAAGGCATCTACATTTCAGCCGGTGAAAGACTGGTTCCAGAAATACAATAAAAGAATTTGCTCTGATCGTCCAGTAAGCGGATAGCTGATTGAGGACGAATTTCTGAGTCAAGACTGCAGCTTCCAAACGCAGTTCCCATTGCTGATGTATTAAAGTTTGAGTTTTTCCTTCCTTTGCCAATAAAGATGGGCAGCATAAACAGTAGCATAATCATGTCTAACACAGACAGACGTCTACGGTGTCCATGAAGTAGATGCTGTAAAGTAACTTATCTATGCTTCGTTTACACTTGCATTGTGTTCATAATCATACTGCTTTTAACTGACTGTACACACAGAACTCTACATTGGTGCAAATGGAGCGAAGACTCATGGGCATGCTCATAAGCAGAAGGTAAATGTAAACAAGGCAACTACTAGGAAACCCAGACCCAATGTAGTCATTCCTGTCCCAAAGAAAGATGACAAATTGCCTGAGCCTGAGATAAGTGCCATTATTAATCATCCACTTGCAAAAGGTGTCATAGACATTCTTTTTGGATGCCAGAGACAGGCCTGGCAAGACAGGCAAGACAAGGGGTTGTTAGAGGGTTGGCCTACAGCAGTAATACATGCTAATACACCTCGTCCTGTATTAAGTGACCCAAAAATAATCCCCAAAAGACATTCACACATGGAGATTTTGTGAGACATTTTTAATGTCTAAAAGGTATGCTGAGAGAATGAAACTTGCTGTAACCTCTACTGTACAGGGAGTGTCAAATGAGAAAGTATATCGTGCCTCCTATTACAATGAATATATGTATATTGGCCTACGCCAAGCTGCTAACAAGTTGCTTGCGAAGAAATCCGTGTTGCAAGGTCCTGACCTTAAAATCAATGTAAACCGCCATTTTAGATCGATCTGGCATTTTAGGTTCACTTTGTAAAAGTCACCCTGTGAGTTAAAATGGTGGATGATGTCATTCCAAAATACAACATGGCCGTCTTGGCCTCTGCATGTAGCTAATATCTAACTTGCCTGCAGGCCACTTGTTGAGGTCGTGAACTGAGACCTTGTCCTTCATTGACCTGTGTGTAAAGGATTACTCGTGCAATGAAACTAATCCGTGAGCATATGTTAAGAACAATGTATTCAAATACTGAACGTAGAACACTTGTTTAACTGCATTGTATTAATGTTTGAGAAGATCTACATGGGAAATCCCTGGACACACAGTTGCCGTGTAGGCTTGTTGATATATGTATTAAAAGCAAACCAGTTACATGTGGATATGCGAACTAGGCATGAACCCTAGATCATAATGTATTAGAGGAATATTAACCCGAAAGAGGGTTGGACATCATGTACGCAAATAGTATAAAAGAGCCATGAATTCTAATGTGCAGCGTCTCTCACTGAACACACTGAACCACGCTGGAGTTCGCTGTGTTGCACTGAGGACCGATAGCTATCTGATTTTGCTCTGTTCTTCGTGACTGAATTCAGTATAAAATAAAGTACTTTGTATGTTCCTTTGTAACCCGTGATCGGTGTATTTCCTTTAGGGGTACTCAGCCTCAATATTTTGATTTTGTTTTCACAGTTGGCACCCGAATAGGGACCCTCAAGATTGATGCCGGATTGTCGAAGGTTGACCCAGGCTATCGGAACGGGATCGGACGGTGTGACAAAAAGGGACCCCACTGAACGAGACGTGACACCTCAGCAGCGCTGCATGACCCGATCCCTGGACGGTATCTTGTGGTCTGAGACGGCATCTTGACGAGGGTCCACTTATCGCGGCAGGCAGATTTGCCGAAATCACCATACACAAGGTAAGATTAGTTAGGTAAGATTCTTTGTAATCCGATCGGACCTCCTTAGGCTTGATCAGGTGAGTCGTGACCCGACTCTTAATATAACCCTGATAATTTGATTTTGGCGTATTGTATCTGCAGACACAATTATTGACCAGGTAACACCAATAATTTGAAATGCCTGGGAAATTGTCTACCTGCTTCAGGGCGTTGTTCCGCAGCGATAGACAATCTTTGGAATTTAGCCGTTCGGCACCACAGGAGGGGTCACTGGCATGTACTATGTACTGTAAGCATGGCATTGGAAGTATAGTGTTTAATGACATTTGGCACAGAAAAACGAGAAATGCCGCCGAACTTCAGTGGCCAATCAATGATAGTTTTGAAATCCCTCGTATTGTGTATTTAGAGTCAATTCTATTAAGGAAAAAGGCTAGACCTGCAGCATTTGATGTTTTGCAGAAATGGAAAAAGAAGCATTGCAGCAACTTAAAAGTAGAGAAAAACATGCGGCCGTCATAAGACGAACGCCGAAAAAGCATTATTGTATGACCAAGATAAACATTCTGAGTCAACTAGGAATATGGATAGGGCTTTCTCACTTGGAATTCAGAAAATCTATCCTTCGAAAGACCTCCATGTTTCCGACGAATTCATAGACAAATTGTTAAATGAACAAAGGCCTGGTGTCATACACAAACCAGTCCCGCCACCAGGCGCCTTTTCAGATACACCAGCACACACAGTTACTGTCCCCGGGTTGCAGCCCACCTCCCGGGACAACTCCTTACCTAGGGTGCGAGGGAGTCGCCATAGTCAACGAGGACGGGCAGCGCGGAGAGTCCGACCCGGTTTGCTGCCTCGCTTCCATTGGCAACTCCCATGGAGGCTACGTTCGGGTTGGAACACCCGATTGCGGTTACTTCCTGGTTGCGCGGTGCTCTCCCGATCACGTGCCCAGAGTTCCGCTCACGTGATCGGGAGCCGGCACGCATAAAGCCGGGAAGTTCGGGTTCACTCACCGCTTCACAGCTGTTCTACGACTCTGTTCGGCAATTGCAGCATTCACGTTGATACTACGGATTTGGACCTTGGCTTACGAAACACGGACTGGCTTGCTGACTCCTCGGATCTTGTCGCTCGGATATTGGTACTTTGGACACTCGGCTTTTGCTTAACGGATTGTTTTCGGATTGCCCTTTCTTGACTCTACGATCTTCGGCCACTGGCGCTACGTGGTAAACTCAAGTGCCTACCAAGTTACAGCCAGGTTACAGGTGCAGCCGGCTACTATCACCTGGGACACGGCTGACTCGGCTGTCCGGATCTACGGCGCTCCCCCGCACCAGGCCCAACACCCCATTATCATCCCGGTTGGGTTTAGGTAAGAGATTCTTACACGCTTCTGCATATCACAGTACTGTGTTTGCCTGTGCTAACCTTACCTTCCATTTAACAGCCTCCGGGGTCCAGGACGTCATCAGATCCGGCGAAGAAACATAAACACCTGTGGCCTCAAAGCTCGCACAGGGAGTTTATTTACTCATCCCTGTGGGTGATTTGTGGACAGAGGTCCATTACTCTCCACTACGCGGCAAGTCACGACACCTGGTGCCTCTGCGCCACCTCCGTTTGTTCCTCTTCCTGCTGCTTTGCCTCTGCCTCCTGCTATTTCTGCTCTACCTGCTGTTGTTCCCGTTGTTCCTGCTCCTCCTAATGTTCCTCTTCCTCCAGCTCCTCCATCTCTTCTTATCGCACCTGTAACAGTACCTCCATTGAATTTACCTGCTCCCTCTCTTCCAAGTGGTCCTGAGCCACTTGTAGTCGATCGAGGTGCAGGGCGAAGGTTGTCACTCGCAATACTGTACCACCAGAGAAGAAACGTGATTTGATTGCATGGGCTAAGCATTGTATGGCGAGTGATGATCAAGCTAATGTTTTTGACACACTTTGTAATATGGACAATTTTCCTGAGAAAAATGTTTTTGTTGAAGGTTTACAGATTCTTATGTGTAATGTGGGGTAAATTAAATAATGCAGATCTAACGCAAGGGTTAAGGGATCTAAATACTTAAGCGTTTTCTAGAGACACTGTGGAGAAAGTAAATGAGCATTTCGAGAGGTTATTTGGGTATAGAAAGGAGTTAGAAAGGTGGCAGAATGAGGATGACGAGGGGGAAAGTATGTATGTACAGAAGCGGTTCCTTCCTTTTCGAAAATCGATATCTGAGGAAGCCCGAATTTGTATGTAGGACGCGCTTAGATGGATTTCAGATATGTCGATAACTCCAGTTGAGGTATATGACACATATAGTCAGTATACGCCGGAAATGCAGAGGAAAGTGATACAGGTAATGATAGAGTTCCTGCAGGATGATTGTGTAAAACAAAAAATGAGTTGTCCCACAGAGTTATTAGTATTTATAAGAGAGCTTTTTCACTTGACACTCCTTCGACTGCTTTAGCGTTCGACTTAGCTCTGTTGCTTAGCAAGCGTTCAGAGTCACCTACTTCTCAGTTGCCTATGAGAGAGGTCCCTCCGACATTTGTCCCAAAGGTTGAGTTTGCGGCCGATGCTGCACGGGGTATAATCGCTGTGGACATGCCTGCACATTATGTATTACAGTTTGTTCACGTCCCGTTCTCAAGACAGGAAATGAATACTATTAGACAATCTATTCTTGATATTAGGAAAAATCCAACAGGATTCTATAAAGAAATAGAGTTTGTCTTGCAGTCCTCAGTGTTCACCTTAGTAGATATTGATTTGTCATTTCCTGTACTCCTGCCCGTAGATTTGTGGAAACAAGTTAGAACTATAGACGATGTGCCAGGGTTGGGAGATACATGGGCGAATATAACTAGACTCGATGGAGAAAGGCAAACTGGTGAAAGACCGCCTCAGGTGATACTAACTTTGCCTGATAGAATCATTGCAAAATTGAAAACCATAATAATCCCAGAGAAAATAATTATTTGGGACAAATTTACGGCCTGTGTCCAAGGGAAGTCTGAGGGTGCTATCGAGTTCTTTAATCGGTTCGAACAGGTATTCTAGGATTTCAGTGGACAAGACCTAGGCACAGAATCTGGAAAAAGGTTATTTGTGGACAAATTTGTGCGTGGATTGCTGCCTGACATCCAGTCACAAATTATGTCTTCTGAGAGCGCTTGGCAGGCAAAGTCCCAATCAGAAGTACTGCATATGGCTCAGTACTACGAGAATCGTGTCAATAATGAAAAAGATAGAGTCGAGAAATGAAAAGGTGATTTACAGACTAAAGTGCTATTACAGCAAATTGTTAGAGGCCCCAGAGGGGGTAGTTCGCAGATTAGAGGTCAGTATGTCCCACAGGGGAATGTGCCCTTGGGTCCTGTGAACATTAACCAGTGCGGCTATTGTCGTCAAGAGGGTCATTGGCGTGCACAATGCCTCGTCCTTCGACAGAGGTCGAACAACACATTTGGGAATATGGGTAAATGATCCAGAGGTCGCCCGGGTGTAGGGGGCCCTGGTAGAGGTCAGTTTACACAGGATCCTCAGCAACCTTTTTCTCAGGTTAATCAGACTCTGAGTGTGGATAATAGGAAAATATTTGATAATCCTTCTGCTGCATATTTATCTGAAGAGTTTCCTTTTGATGACATTCTGTTTCGTTAGGATTGCCCGAAGCAAGGTTTGGAACCTACACCTATTCCCGTCAATCAGAAAGGTCCCTACGTTGAAATGGTGGTGGGAAATAGGAAACATCAGTTTTCGATAGATACTGGAGCAAAGAAGTGTTCCATTGATCATTCACGGTTCCAAACATTCCACTGTCAGGGCAAACCAATGTTTCTGTAGAGTTTTCTGGCACGCCAATTGTTTGTCCGGTTTCTTCGCCGGTACCCATTTCTTTTTGTCCCTTTACGGACCACTGTCCATTTCTGTTGACTTCGAATTGTGGAGAGAATTTGCCGGGGTTGAATCTCTTAAAAGAGTTAAATGCAGTGATTTATTGTTCTTCTGATGGAGTTCGCTTGACGATTTCACCCCAGCAATTTTCTGTCTCGCAATTCTTGACTAGACCTTTGCCACCAGAATTCATTAATGTACCAGAGAGCTTATGGGCTGTGACGACAATGATGATAGTGTTTTACAGATTGAGCCTGTTAAGATAGTTTTGAAACATGGAATTGAGCTGCAACGCATTCCCCAGTATAAGATTTCAGTTGAGGGCGGGGCGAGCTTTGAAATGCATTGTTTCCGATTTTGTGCATCGCGGGGTGATTGAAGAAATTTCAGGAAGTTTGTGTAATAGTCCGATTTTACCCATGTACAAGAAAGGCGATAATGCAATTCCATTCCGTTTCATAATTGATCTACGTGCCATTAATAAAGTCGTCGCTCCACAATTTCCAATTGTGCCTGATGTGACGACAATATTAACCATGATTCCAGCTACAGCTACTTACTTTAGTGTTGTGGATCTAAAGAATGCTTTCTTTAGTATTCCTATACACAAGGATAGTAGATACTTGTTCGCGTTCCCCTTAGGGGGACGCTCGTTCACATTTACTCGTGCACCTCAAGGGTACACAGAGAGTCCTAGCATCTATAGTAGGGCTTTGAAAGAACAACTTGATACCCTTGAATTGCCCTCTACTTGTACATTGCATCAATATGTTGATGACTTGCTTTTAGCTGCTGACTCTGAGAGTGCCTGTAAGAAGGGCACTGTGTTATTGCTTATCCATCTAGCTAAGGATGGTCACAAAGCTTCACTTAAAAAGTTTCAATATTGTTGCCAAGAGGTCGCCTATTTAGGCTATCTCCTGTCAAAGGAGGGAAGAAGATTGACACCTGAAAGAATAAAACACATTTCTGGCATGTCTGTCCCAAATACACAGAAGGGAGTTAGAGCCTTGATAGGTATGGCTTTTTACTATAGGTTGTGGATCCCAAATTTCTCACTAGTGATCAAACCGATGTTGGCTTTGACAAAGAAGGGCATTTCTTCGCCCTTGCCGTGGAATGCGGGACACCAGGAATCGTTTGGCTTGCTCAAGACTGCAATATGCTCTGCACCAGTTTTGGGCAAACCAAACTATGAAAAAGCCTTTGTGTTGTTTGTGCATGAATGTGATGGATGTGCTTTGGCTGTATTAACGCAGGAACATGGAGGGAAGAATAGGCCATGCGGTTACTTTTCTTCCGCCCTTGATCCTGTAGCATGCGCTTTGCCAAGATGTTTGCGAGCTGTCGCTGCTGCTGCTGCGTCTGTAAAACAGAGTGAGGGAATGGTCCTAGGAAATGATCTAACCATGATGGTGCCTCACTCTGTAGATGTTCTACTGAACCGAACCCAAACGCAACACCTCACTTCCACACGGTTGACGAGATATGAATTGATCTTGTTTGCTCCTCACATTCAAATTAGGAGGTGTTGTGTTCTTAATCCGGCTGAACTCCTACCTTTCCCGCAAGGCACTACTTGCGGCGATGAAGAGTCACATGACTGTCTGTATACTACCGAACAAGAGACAAAGGGTAGAAATGATTGGAAAGACACTCCTTTGGATAATCCGCAAGGAGAGCTGTTTTGTGATGGCTCCTGCTTCAAACCTCCGGATGGTACATCCACAGCTGCTTATGCAATCACCACATAAAGCACGGTCGTGGAAACCAAGAGAATCATGCATAACTCTGCGCAGGCCGCAGAGATTATAGCATTGACCCGAGCTTGTGAACTTTCCGAAGGGCTTGCAGTAAACATATATACTGATAGTCAGTATGCCTTTGGGTTGGTTCACAACTTTGGGAGACTTTGGTCAGCGAGAGGGTTCTTAACTTCACAAGGAACTAAAATCCAACATGGCTCCCTAATAGTAACACTACGCTAAGCGCTTGCGCGCCTTACTCAGTTAGCTGTTATGAAATGTGCAGCACATCGAAAGATTACAGATGACATAGGGAAAGGGAATGCTTTCGCTGCTCAGATAGCTAGACAAACTGCTACCGATCCCCTTACGGAGATGTATGTTTCAAGGGAGACTGTAAATGCTTATGCAATGGATGAGGGTGTTGGATCTGTACGGGATATCCAAGCTGATGCCACGTTAGAAGAATCCAAGAGGTGGGCTGAAGGCTTGGGGAAACTTGATGATGACAGGTGTTGGGTGGACTTAGTTGAAGGGAAATGGCTACTCCCTGACACGTATATAATGATGATGGTCATCATGGCCCATGGTCCTACGCATGTATTTGCCCAGAAAGTGACAAAAATGTTAGAGAAAGTTTGGGAAAATGACATTTTAAAAATTGCCCAGCGCTACGTCCAGGATTGCATGATTTGCCTACAACACAATGTGGGGAAGGGCACAGCAACTCCAAGGGGAAGTTTTGGGCCACCCTCTGTCCCCTTTGAAGTTATCCACTTTGATTTTATTGAAATGGAGCAGTGCAACAATATGAAATACGTGCTGGTGGTCAACAGTGCTTTTAGCAAATGGGTTGAGGCTTTCCCCGTCAAAGATGCTGCAGCCATGACTACTGTGAAAACCATGTTAAAGGAATATTTTCCACGGTTTGGGCTACCAAGAGTTATCTGGTCAGACAATGGTCCACATTTTGTCGCTGCTGTAATCCTGCAGATATGTGCGGCATTACAGATCGACAAATGGTACCATTCGGCCAGACATGCTCAGAGCGCCGGACTAGTAGAAAGACACAACGGTATCATCAAGAACAAGCTCACTAAGATGTGTGCCGGCACTAAATTAAAATGGCCGGACGCCTTACCAATCGTGTTATTATCCATGCTTACAACCCCTCAAACTAAGACTGGGCTCTCTCCATTTGAGGTGGTAATGGGGAGACCTACCAATATCTGGAACCTTCCTAAATGTAGCTCGTTAAGAAATGTTGAAAATGTATTACTTTCAGATTATTGCAGCCAGTTGACTAAAAACCTGTATTTGATTTATCACCAGGTACCTGTGCGATACGAGGGCCCGGGCTACAGCATACGGCCTGGAATCTGGGTGCTCATCAAGGCGTTTGAGTGCTCTTCTTGCCTTGCACCTCGCTGGCGGGGCCCGTTCCAAGTCCTGTTGGTCACCCAAACAGCGGTGCGGGTTTCTGGAAGAAAGAATTGGATCCATACGTCCCACCTCAAGAAACTTCCTCACCCTGTGCCACACGATACAGAAGAAACAGAACCCCTCGCTAACGCAGCAACCAACGATCCCAAAGCAGTTAATAGCGCCAAGAGTGTGTCAGAGAATCTTTCTGAGCCCAAGAGGCTTGGGGAAGCAGCCATCTTGTCTCCACACTCTCCAAAAGTTTTGCATCCGGAAACTGTTGTTTCAAATTCGGCATCTTCACTTGTCTCTGATACGTTGCTTCCGGATCAATCAGTACCGGGAAAAGCAAGGTACAATCTGCGTCCAAGAAAATAGACTTACAGCACGGTTTTGCTGTGCATCTGATAGACCTACAGCACGGTTCGGCTGTGCATTCGGAGAAGGAAAGGATCATCGAGGGCTTGTTTTTGCCCAAAAATTTGAGAAAGGGGATTCTGTTAGCTAGGGTTGTAGGTTAAGGACTAAGAAGTCGTGCGGCCGGGAGGTCGCCAGCAACGAACATTGGGGTTTCCGTTTGAAGACTACAATGCCTGATACCGCTACCGCTCGTATGGGACTTGTGATGGGGTGACCAACCGGGACAATGGACAATGTACCTGGGCCCCGAAAACGTATTGCTGTGTTTTTATAATGATATTTGGTTTTTTAATAGTCACTGGGCCTCATTACACGGAAGGCGGTGGTCCAGGGTGCTTTTAGCACCCTGGACCATGCCGGTAAAATACCGGCACCGCCTTGGCGGAAAGGGGATTTACCGCCCCATTCCAAGGTTGGAGGGGCGGTAAATCCCCTTTCCGCCATTGCCCTTCCCCATTCCCATTTCTGCCCCATAGGGCATAATGGGACTGGGGAAGGCGCTAATTACGGCACCGCAATTTTGCGGTGCCGTAATTAGCTCCGAGGTCCCTTAGCGGGTTGGTATTTAACGCCTGCAAAAAGCAGGCGTTAAAACTCCAACCCGCTAAGGGACCTCGTAGTACGGCGGTAAGGGTTAACGGTCACCGTTGCCATTAACGGTGACCGTTAACCCTTACCGCCGTCCGTGTAATGAGGCCCACTGTCTTAGGATTGTGGTGCCTTGAGGAAACGCATCCTTGTTGCCCACTGAAAATGTACCTACTGTTCCTCCTCCCTTTGTACATGTGCATACTCTGTCCCCTAGGGACTCCCAGCATAGACAAAGGTACCACAATAATACTCTGCTACTTATCATGCGCTACGCATGCCATTTTTAATAAGTCTAACTGTTGGGTCTGCTCACATTTGCCGCAACAGGGGGATAAGGGGCTAGGTGGGTATATTCATCCTTTACCTTTGACAACTGCTTGTTATGCTTCTCTTAGAGCATTGTTCTTTGGCCGTTGGGATGATAGCATCTCAGGGAACTTTGATGGCACCAATTTGAATAGTTTTGAGAAATGTGTTTTGACTCCCCTGGGATGCTCGCTTTTCGCAAACAGGAGTAAACCTAACGTTGCTTCTATTAGGCCTTCTGATAGACTGTCTTCTCCTTTCCAATCTTTGATTTCCTTTAAGATGGCTCCGATAGGCACTAATGATGCCATGCCTCCTTCTTACACTGTTAACCATAGCCCCAATTCAGTTTCTTTTTGCATACAGAGGAATGGAACTCAGTCAATGGGAGATTTTCTAGGTTGTGCCAACATTGCACATTTGACTGGGGAAAACAGACCTTTGTATGTAGGCAAACCTGTCTACTTTGTCTGCGGTAATGTAGCATTCCCATGGTTGCCCAGGGATTGGCAGGGAACCTGTTATTTAGGGATCCTGTTATCTGGGGTGTTTATAGCTAGTACAATAGAAGTTTCAAAGGCTCGTCCACGGCGGGACGAGAATGGTGACACTCCAGCACAAATCTTGGGCGATATAGCAAAATCAGTTGTGCCATTTTGGGGGCAGATAGAGAATTCCGAAGATATCAGAAGACTAGTGAGAGTACTGGAGAGAACCATCAACCGGCCCATGGACATACTCTATAATATGACATTAGAACAGAAGGCAATAAGACTAGTAGGACTTCAGAACCGGATGGCATTAGATGTCGTTCTGGCTGAACGTGGTGGAGTGTGTAAATTAGTGGGGTCAGCTTGCTGTGTTTTCGGTCCAGATTCCTCCCCAACTATCTTCAAGGCAATACAGAATCTGCATGTCCTTAGTTCAGAAGTGCATGTTCCCGAGGGAAACTGGGATCTTAGCGCTTGGTTCTGGGACTTCTTGCGATCTTGGGGTTGTTAAGTACTTTCGGTCTTGCTGATTATTTTGGGAATTCTGTTGTTTCTTTGCTGCTGTATTCTGTGTCTACCTCCTATATGTTCGATGCTAGGGGGATGTTGCGCACAAGCGATAGGTACGATAGGACATAAAGTGTATGCCCCAGGTAAAACTTCCAAAGAATATGTGTTGAAAGAAATTCTAGCGAATGACCTAATGGATGTGGATATGCAAACTAGGCATGAACCCTAGATCAGTAATGTATTAGAGGAATATTAACCCGAAGGAGGGTTGGACATCATGATCGCAAATAGTATAAAAGAGCCATGAATTCTAATGTACAGCGTCTCTCACTGAACACACTGAACCACGCTGGAGTTCGCTGTGTTGGACTGAGGGCCAATAGCTATCTGATTTTGCTCTGTACTTCGTAACTGAATTCAGTATAAAATAAAGTACTTTGCATGTTCCTTTGTAACCCGTGTTCGATGTATTTCCTTTAGGGGTACTCAGCCTCGATATTTTGATTTTGTTTTTATGGATGTTCCTGTAGAAAGGCCAGCTGAAAGAGGCTATGCTTTTACACTCTATGATATGATCATGGAAGCTCACATGAAAAGAATGAGGCCTAAAAGAAGCACCCAGGAAGATAATTATGAATTAAATGATTACCTGGACAGCATGGCACAATTGGGAATAACATATGGTATCAACATATGAAGGAAGTTGGGAGAAGGACTTCAAAGGGGGAATGTTTTGTATGTGCACACCTGCCATACAGCATGAGGAAGTCGAAGTCTAAAATCTTCATAGCTATTGAAATAGAGGTCCTAACTGCACCATGCATACTAGTACAAGAGGCCAATTCATGGATCGAACAGCCTCTCTCAAATGGGTAACTGAATGGACAGATCCAGATGAAGATGACTATGTTCAAGACATAAAGACAAGAAACAAAGCCCAGACTTGGAATCTTGTGATCAGATATGAGAAGCCTGGAGTAAAAGGAACTGGAATCAGATGAGAAGTGAATAAAATGCTGAAAGTTCCAGGAAAGTCTGCAGAAGAAATTTTTAGATGGAAGAACAGAGGCTAGATGCAGATTTGGGGAACTGCCCTACCACCAGATGGCTGTAAAGAAGGTGTGGTGATCTGAAGAGACTGGGTAATAATGGGTCACTACCAGCCAACGATTGAACATCCACAAATGTTGTGTAAACCTTTATGACCGAAACTTGCAAAGCTACTGACCAGGGTCGAAGACAAAAGAGGACCCTTGCAGATAGTGCCATTAGATAATGTAAAGATGTGTTTCAGAAACAACGGAACAAGAAAAATGGGAGAGAACCACAAAGGAATGAACATTGAGACAGCAGTAATTATTGATCACTATTGGGCTTGTGGATCCAAGATATACATGAAGTTACCTAAAGACTGGGGCGGAATATGTCATTGGTGAATGTCCATGTTCCAGCATTAGTGATCCCAAAGAGTGATCTGAACCTTGACAGTTTTCCAAAAGCAGATTCTCACCTGAGGAAGAAAAGATCAGTGGAGCTGATAAGGAGGATTAAGAGAGAGAAATATTCTCAGCCACATCAATAGAGCTTTTGACTCTATCCATTATGAGCACAGACTGTTTAGCCAGACTTCTTCAGTGTTCATGTTGATCTTCATGCCGAGAATCCAGGTTGGACCAAACACCAAGTGGTTACAGATAACCAGGTGGGAATTGCTGCAGACAATTAACACTACAATAACAATTCAATGCAATAAGAGAAGAGATGAGAGCCATAAGAATGATGGTTCTCCAAA
Source organism: Ambystoma mexicanum (assembly GCF_040938575.1). Classification (NCBI taxonomy): domain Eukaryota; kingdom Metazoa; phylum Chordata; class Amphibia; order Caudata; family Ambystomatidae; genus Ambystoma; species Ambystoma mexicanum. The sequence continues at coordinate 84,431,435 of NC_090941.1, forward strand.
ATAGATACGTTTTGGACATGATCACAGCTATGGATGGAGATGTTTGTGCAAAAATTGGAGAATCATGATGTACATTTATACCTTCTCATGATGACGAGAATGTAACCATGACAGAGGCCATAGACATGCTGACGAAACTCCATTGCCAGATGATAAACAAAGTGGAAGACAATGCTGATGATAGCTGGTTTGGTTCACTCTTCTCTTGGGGTCCACAATGGATGACAGACATGTTCAAATTTCTAGTAGCCCTGATAGTGTTGGTATTGCTTGGATTCTGTGTGATCACAATAATAATCTCAAAGTGCAAGAAGACAACAAAGAAAGCGATAGGGATGAAGATCATGATCAATGCTGAGCAAGGATGGAAAATCAGGGACCTGACAGGTGAAGAAATCAGAGACTTTGTGAAGGCCAGTGTTCAGGCACGTGAGGCAACACAGTTCCTCTATCCAAAGAATCATAAGAAGTATGTGGGAAGATAGATCTATCGCAGTCCAAGTGGACAATGCATGCTCATGACATGGAGTAAGGATGAGCATGTGAAATACGCAGGATGCCTGAAGGGAGTCATAAAGATATGGGTCCCTAAAAAGCTCTTTTTTAGAAGAGGATGTCTGGATGTAGAGGATGATGAGAAAGTGGTCGAAGAATCACCCAGAGGGGGAGTGTAGAAGAGGTGCCAAGTACCCCTACTCCAACTGCCTCGCCCTTATTAACTGTCTGCTGGGAACCAGAGTATGAGACATAGATGGAGCAGTTGAACAGACAAAGAGCAGAGTATGGACTCTGTGCAGTATCCATACCTAAGAAGATCTGGGAGGCAAGGTACCCATTGAGAAAACCGTACCTACATACAAGAAAATATGATGACCATTTGAATGAGATTCCTGAAGAAGCAGAGCAAATGAAGGGCAAAGATGAATGGTGATGTCACACAGAATCGAGCTGACGTCTGTAGAAGAGATGCAGAGACCAGAGAATGCAGATATTCTAAGGCATCAAGAAAGTACCAAGGATAAGTGACATCTTGAGATCAAGATGAAGAAGCTTATGCCCCAGAAACAGAGGAGGATATCAAGTCATTATACATGTGTACATGCAAATGAAATGCAAGCAGACAAAGTAATCTTGGGGCTAGCTTTATACTAAATAGTTTGCGGCAAAGGGCCAATATATATATATATATATATATATATATATATATATATATATATATATATATATATGCATATGGACGAGTAAAGAATGGATGGGCATTATAAGCAGTGCTGGACAGTAGCAAGAAGGCCTAATTGCAGGGTGTCGCAGTTAAAAAGCAAATTGAATTACAAAGTGAATCCCAGCAGAAGGAGTTGGATGAGCCAAGAAGCCAAGGTCTTATCAAACTGGAATGAACTGACATTAGATAGAATTTGTGTGAAAGAACAGAAACTCCTTTCCAGAAGGCTTGAGCAAAACTAAAGACGTCAGAGTACTATTAGAAATTAGTATTTTAATACACAAAACGGCTCAATTTCATGGTCTCCTGTCATGTGGAAGGGTGTAATTGGAAGAACGAGGTGGTCACACTCCTTAACATTGCTCAGAGCACAGTACAAACTCAAGGCCAGGCTTTAAAGCCCTAATTGACACTGGACGATTGAGGTGATGATGGATTGATTTGCTAATTGGTGGGAAGCTAGTGTTAAGACAAGCTCATCCGCACCTGGGTGTTTAGCCTGCTTGCTGCTAGACGTAGGTGGAAAAGTACTGACGGGGGTTAGAAGCCAACCAATTGTAGGGAACCGCATAATTAAGGGTCCTATAGTTTGTTTAGCCAATGGGACATTGTGTATCTAGTGACGTTCATAGTGGCCATTTTAAGGGGAGGGCTTAGTTGCCCCACATGATGTTAATTACTCTATCACTGTCCTTTCCTATGCTATACTGATATGGAACTTATACTTAAATATTCACTTTGAGCCTATCACTTCCCTCAATAGGTTTTTGTAGTTTGCCACATAGGATGACGTTGACGCAGGTCAACACGTCACTGATGATGATTTTGCCTAATATAACCTCAGTTTTTTGTAAGATTCGTTGAGTAAGAGGATGGAGCGAGTGCTGATGTTCGTTGTATTACTTGTTTGAGATAACTGATAATAAAACAGATTTCCTTTTGCCAAACTACCTGAGTCATTTTGATTATTGATGCATGAATAAAATCTGTATCCCCATCCATCTCAAGGGTAATTGCTACTCATAAAAGGGGCTGGGATATCCAGTTTATTACAATCTGCCAAAAACAGGTTGGGAGACGTTAACTTAACAAGGTAAAATTGGGCCTGGAAAAACATAATATGCATGGAACGAGCAGACATTTAAGGAAAAATATGTTTTATTCAAAATGCTCCTTCATTTTACGACTTCTAAATTTAAATATCTTCTGGCAGATTATGTGAATCTGATGAGACTGCTTTCTCTATTTTGGACAGGCAAATGTTCTGTGTGCAACATAACACAGTTCCTGGAGACATGCTACGAAATCCTGTTCTTCTGATCAATACAATGTATTGTATAGGTGTTTATATCTAAATAAAAAAACATTAATTTCACAAAAGAAAATATATGTTTGTCATGTTCTTTTGTCAAATTACCCAGAACAACAAACCAAAGATAAGGCAGAGAATAGCCAACACGTGTTTCGTGCCTGTCTGTGAATTTTTAGTACATCAAATGTTCTTCTTTCAAGCTTTATATCGCACCATAATCTTCATATTGTGTTTCTTTTGAATTATGTTAGAGCGCTATCATATTTCAGGAACACTCTTTAATTGAACAATCTCTAGCACATGGGCTTGCGAAATTCGTAAGCACAAAAGTGGACAGGTAACCCACAATGCATCATAAACATCAAGCGTGTTCTGATGCACTTGTGAATTTCACTAGCCGACACACTGGCACCTGCTGTGCTGTATTGGCATTTCTCCTTTGATATCACTAGGAAACAATAGAAGGCAAACAGAAGATGCTTAATTCAGAAACATTTGAAATAAGTTAATTTTCACCTATTGTTCGATCCATTTGAATATCTTCTGAGAAGTAAAATAAGAAAATACAAAAACACACCTGGAATCACTTCTTTTTCATCTCAAGATCATGCAGTTAAGCATCTCCTTGAGGGATTTGATACAAAGACAAAAAAGGATACAAATATTACTGCAAAATAAACCCGAAAGATAAAAATGCAGAAGAGCAAGACATCTGTGTTGATTCTTCTTCTTTCTAACTTTGTGTTGTTCATTGTTATTTGGGCAATAGATCATCACATACAAATGTTCTTTTGTACAATACACGATTTTTGTTTAGATGTAAACAACTACACAATGGGCCTCATTACACGGTAGGCGCTAAACCAAGGTGCTGTTAGCACCTTGGTCCATGCCGGTAAAATACCGGCACCGCCTTGGTGGAAAGGGGAATTACCACCCTATTCCAAGGTTGGCGGGGCGGTAATTCCCCCTTGCCCCATTGCCCTTCCCCATTCCCATTTTTGCCCCATAGGGCATAATGGGAATGGGGAAGGTGCTAATTACGGTACCGCAAATTGCGGTACCGTAATTAGCACCCTGGTCCATTTGCGGGTTGGTTTTTAACACCTGCTAAAAAGCAGGTGTTAAAGTACCAACCCACAAAGGGACCTCGTAGTAAGGCAGTAAGGGTTAATGGTCACCGGTACCATTATGGTGACCGTTAACCCTTACCGCCTTCCGTGTAATGAGGCCCAATGCATTGCATTGTGAAAAAGAATATGAATTCTTAGCACATCCCCAGGCACTTTTGATGGTAGCGTATTGTATAGAATGATAACAGCCTACGTACGGGTTGATAACTGAGCGGCAGCTTGCAATAGCATCTGTATTCATGGGCACAGGGAATCATGACTTCACTTGGATGTTCCGTGTGGTTTCAGTTGGCAGCCGAGTACCATTTTCAGGTGTACGTTTCTTCAAGTGTATGAAAAACGTCTGCCTGGGGGAATTTACAAGCGGTGATGGTAGTGTTATTGACTCAACCAATAACTAGTCATAGAACACAAAACGTGAACCTCTGTAAGGTGGAGAAATACAAGACACGTGTAAAGCATTGTTAAGGAATGTCTTTTGCGAATTCGTAAGCAGAAATCTTCTGTGAAGAAGAGGTGAAATGCTCAGAGGAGCACAGAAAAAAACAGTGTTAGTTTCAATCCTAATTACATGTTGTTGTTCTGTTTATCTGGGTAAAACATTCAGAAGAGGTCACACAAAATATGTTATGTGTATGCCTCCTTACCTGATTGTGTTCCCTTTAGTAGTTGTCAAGAACAGACATTGCGTTCTCATGTGCCGCTTTCCTTTGATTTAGTATAGAAATCATCAGTGTATAATGATATTACAAGGAATAACTCCTCCTTATGGGTGGTAAACAGTGATTGGGAACTGTCATAGAGGAAGACAAGGCAAGAGACAACAATAACAAAAATTGCTCATTTTGGGCCATACAATTGTTTCAAGTATTTTCCACAGGAGTCAGTCAACAGGCATTTTTTTTAATTTTATTGACAGTTGCTATTGACTTATTTGTCCTCATGTTCAGTGCAAAATATAAATACCTTTTATGCTGGCATTCTGTTTAACAGATGCTAAGTTAAAACATTAACTCCTCATTGTCAGTTTTGTATGGCACAGTAAAATATAAAAAATGCGCATAATAGTTGCAGTTGGTCCTTGGCAACGGCCACACCAAACCTTTGTATGTAATTAGGCTTACATTTCAAACACACACAATCGCTGTTAGCGTCTGATTTTTAGTAGTGGGAGTGACCTAATTTAAAGTCTGCAAATAAAATCCTAAAAAAATGTTATTAATTCCCTTACAATGAGGTAACTAAAGTTGTATGTTTTTCAGTGTACATATTTGTAAATGAAGTGCTGTAGATACAAAAGTGATAAAGCAACAGGACATAGTGGATAATAAATAAGAACATTGTATAATTCTGAATTTGTGGACCCCAAAAGATCTACTTGGAAACTACGGAGGGCAGCACCTTTCTTTGATGTCTGGATTAGACCCGAGATGGCCCTTTTCAGGGAATGGCCCTTTTCTGGGAATCCTGTAGCCGTTGAACTGCTTGGCGCCACTTTACATGTAGGAGCTAATATTGCTGCACAATCCTCTTGCCCAAATAATGAGCAAAAATAATACCTCAAAGGGAAGAATACTCCTATAGTCTAATTGTCATGCATGAGAAAATAATTTGATTAAAGAGCCGGAGCTCTGCCATGTCTGGGGTGAGGCTGTTACCCAGATTCTGAGCCATCCCTACACAGGGCAGATAGGGATCACTTGGGTCTGCCATTGATCCACGATTTTCACTACATGAATGGGGTGAATCAGAGATGTTTTCAGTCATGTAAAAATGCACATGACTGAGATCTGAAATTGCAGCTAGAAAGAAAAACATGATGGCTATTATCATGTGTTGAGATGCAAATGCAGCATCTTAAACGTAAAGTGAAATAGAGACTGCAAGAATACTCAACAGGTGAGGGTTCCGTGTTGTTTTATTGTCCCTACCATTTTTGAATTAGGCCTCATTTCTGCTGCATCCAAGAGATTTTTTTTAAGTTGGCAGGTACACAGCTGGATTGCAAGCCAGTGCAAATATTAATCATATTAGTTATTGTCTCAAAGATGAGGTTCCTGTTATCCTTCCTCATGAAGCTTTTCCCAGGGAATCTGAGCAAATGGAATAACAATGATTTATGTCTTTAGTATTAGTCAAATGGAAATACAATAGTAGCAAAATAAGTGTTCTTGTATGAACTAGGACTCGGGTTGAGGCACTGCCAAAATACTGGATCAGGCTTTGGATCTACTGCCCTTTAATGAAGTCTTAGGATTGCTGAGTTTGTGGTAGAGTGACTTGGTAGCACAAATAATACAAGAAATGACTTCTCAAAAGTGGGGTCTCTGTTACATGTTTTTCTTTGCAAGCAACATCCTGCAAACTAACAGTTTCTGTCCTTGGCCTAGCTAGAAGGATGAGTAATGGAGATAGCAACATGTATCAATGTGGTAGTTGCAAAAGTATGTTTCACTTTGAGTAGGCTGCAAGATCTGGGAACAGTGTAGGGTCCAAAACGTTTGGTGTCATGGGAAAGGATGTTAGTGTATCTGCTATTGTTGCCACGAGGCGCTGATTTCACCTTTCACTAATTGCCCTATTAAGTCATCTGCAGGGGGGGGTGGATTTGGAATATCACGTGTAATGTACTAATCGATAGAGTAGGTTAATGTATGTTGTTCTTTAGGTTTGTAAATGACGAGAGCCAGAAGGAGAATAGGGATTTGCATTTACGTCTGAAATATATTGTATTTCTGTCTGTAAATACTATAGCCCAATATGGACAGGTCGAGAGTTCTAAGCCTTTAGGTCATTTGATAATGACTGAACTACCGGCTGATAATTGCATGCATTAAAAAGCTGTCTTTCTGCAATTTGCGCACCTTGTTTCCTGGATTGATTGTTGTCAAACTCACGCTTTTGATTTCTTTGAACTGTGCTTTATTTTTCCTAGTGCAGGGAAAGGGGGAACAGTCTGCAGTAATCAAGCTGCACCCCAGTAATGAAAATATTGGTCCCATGGGACAGGCATGAGGATTGCACACAGGTTGCAGGAAACCTTTTAATGACCCTCGCCATAATGGAACCAATGCAGGGGAAAGTGCAAAAGGCCTTTTGCCATGTTTGTCTTTCACATCCACACACACCATAACAAGAACATTTAGAAAAAAAATATGCTACCGCATTTACACAATGCTGATTACCTTATAACTTGCTAGTATGGTGGTGGATATGAATCTTCGAAAGCAGGGAGTCCAGATGAGTTGGAAGAGAGTTCACACACTGCAATGAACGAAGAGGCTAGTGATTTTAGCTGTGTTGGGGTTCAGAACTCAATTTATCGAACTAGGTCTGTGTAGAAGTATATGGACATGGAGGGGATGGCTAATTTTACTGATCAATGTTGATATCAGGATCCTAAATAACATAGATACTTATATTTTGAAAAGAATGATAAAACACGTTATCTCCAAAAAAGAGATGCTATTTATGACAAAAAGTTAATATTGACTGATATTATACAGGTACAATGGAGTAACATGTAATGACTGCAATAGGTTCTGAAAAGGGTTTTCATTGTATCTTTTAGAAATAATTAGACATTGTCTAGGAAAAAATAAATGAAATACATATGTCTGTTATCTACCAAACATGTTTTAACGTATGCTCAAACCTTGTCAAACAAAAACCTTTTAAATCCTTTGAATTTCTGTGTGCACCTAAACATCAATAGCCTGTATCCAAATTAAGTCCCATCAGTTCAGCAATTCAACTCATGTTCATTTAATTTAGAGTGCTTTACTCAAGGCTGTTAAGACAATTTCGAGCATCTTCTGTTATGGGTGAAATATTACTTATGGGGTTAAGTGAACAGTATCACTTTCCAGTGCATAAATCATCTCTTTGAATGCATTTTTTCAACCAGACATGGGACTATGACTAGGCAAAACATAAATATGAATTGAACCTGTATTATATGCATTACGGAAGTGTTGCCCTTGTGTTATTTCCACTTGATATGGTATGATAAGATATTTTATTTGTATCGCGCTCGTACACAAGTCTTTCAGAGCACAAACTGGTATTACATTTCTGCAATACCGCCCAGTAAGAAATCACGGAAGAATGTTCACAAACAGAAAAGTAAAGTTATGCCATTTTCAATATCATCTTCCAAGGTGCATTTATCAAAAGGTGCATTCAGTAGATCAGTCAATTACATCTTACACATTGGAAAAAAATGACCAGATACAACTGGGCATCAGTAGATATTGACAAACTGCTTGTGGAACTGAGAGTAATTAAAATGTAGATCTGGGCCATAGTAAAGAAACTTTGCAACAATGCAGGTGTAATTAGCACCTGGCTAACATTTGTCCTCGTTAAAAAATATATATTTTTTGCGCTTGGGCAAACGCACAGGATTAGGATGAGCAGTTATCTGGCACAAAATTGCATTACATTTGATATGTCTCCTGGGGTCACTGGGCAAGATACATTTGCTCCCCAAGTTAACTTGTACATCAAACAACCTGGGGTCAATGCTAAGAAATGGGATGCAACTTAAATCAGAAAATGTGATGAAGAGCGTCCTCTATAATTATGAAAACAAACCTCATATCACAATGTGTACTCTCAGACCAATAAATCTATGGGAGGATTTGAATGATTGAATATTGGAAAATATGTCTATGTGTTTGTTAGAAAATAGACGAGTAACAATTTCAAGGTAAGCATTTTGAAATTCGGTATAATGAAGAGTCTTAATTAACACGGAATGCATACTTGTACACAAAATCTGTAACAAATTGACAAAGTCATTATTATGTAGCTATTTTTCCAGAGAAATAATCTAATTACATAACCATAGATTTTTTTTTTAAGGATGCTGTATGGAAATCAGTCAAACAGATTAATGATTGCCACACTTTGAGAACAAATGATAGGAGGACATTGTATTCATGATAGCAATAAATCAAATAAATTAATGATTGAGACATTTAAAGAATGAGATTACTTGTTTAACAAGTTTGAACAAAATTGTATTTATTACTGGCCAAAGGAAAATGATAATAATTGAACAAAATGTTTTGATAATCCAACATAACACCAGCTGACGTGTGTAATACAACATGTCCAGATATTTCCCAATAACATTATTACATATTTGCAAGAAAGTCATTATTTCAACTATTATAATCATATTTGTTTCCGAGGCAAAAGGGACATTAAAAGTGTATTATATCACCCAAAAAATCAATTTGAAGTAATGAACATCTATCATGCACCCTTTGATATTTGTTTGGTTGCAAATTACTTGGTTGACTTAAATGTTAAAATTAAATGTGTAAATCCCCTTAGTTAATTTCAGAAGCACCTATTTGAGACTGGTTGATTCACCTAGTCTATAGTATATGTTAATATGCAGTTAATAGAGTAATGCCTAATTGAGAATGAATTGATTATCAACCAGCTCAACTTGTTTTGCTTTTTTTGCAGTTGTTATCATTCATGTCACTAAGTGTCGAGTAGCACAATGTACACAGTGGTCCAGTCTTATGACTAGATTTGCAATTCAGTTTTATGAATTACATTTTAAAAATACATAAACCTTTTTTTATCTAATTGCCTGACTGTGATTGAGTATCATTTGCATATTGCATTTGGAGACCAAAAGGAAATAATTTAACAATTAATATTACTTTCTCTAAATGTATAAGGAAACTTGAGAATATATGATTTACTTATGGCTACTGTGACAAATCCCACAGTATCGTCACTGCTTTCGATGTAGGAGCCCCTTTCCATGCGGTCAGGGAGGTCAGAGGGTGGTACTCAGTGGGAGGATCTCATGGAGAGGGAGGACACCATTGAGAGTAGTGACGATTCTGGTAAAACACAGTACCACTTTTACCCTCCCATCTTCCCTACAAACCTCTCCAATTCCACACTACCCAATACCCCCATGTACATTTGTGGTATGTGTTAGAGAGAATTCTCATGTCTGTCCTAATTCCCTTCAAACTTAGAGACCTCCAGCTCTTTTGCTGGACATAGGACTTCTTAATTCGAACTCTGGAGTGTGTGAGACCTTTTTCTCACACTCTCATGTCTTTTGACCTGATTTGGATTGTGTGTTTTCACTGTTGTTCGAGTCTGACAAACTCAATAGGCATCTACTTTTTGTATGGTGAAACGCAGCACCTTCAGTGCAGTGTCACAGAGAAATCCCTTTAGATTTCTCACAAGGTTTAAATAACTTTTCTTGGGTGAACTACAGTTCTCAAGAATAGTAAAGTAAACATTGACTTTACTTACCATCTTATGTGGAGTGCTAGGGGATTACCTGGTAGCCCCTTATCCTACATTGTCATGTAACATTTTTATGTTACCCTCACTACTTATTTTACAATATTTTTATTAGCATTTATAAACTTGCATTTGTACTTTGTATCATATGTAGCCATATATATCTATGCAATTATATCACGATTGATTATAAACAACAAAAACAACACATCAACAAACAATAAACTGTCTTCACAATGCGATTCTGTGAGTTGGGTCCAGTGTCACTTTGCTTTCACAATTGTATGGGGGTTCTTTCAATTGCCATTGCTACATTCAGTCAGGGGGTATTTTCCGGGGCAGCACCACCCTTATGTTTATTCTCAGTAATGTCCTGAATATCTACTCAGGTATGTCTTGTTTGCATTCAAGGGGGTTTGTCATCAGATGGATGAAACATGTCCGAAACTAATGTTTTCAAGGCTTCGTATGTATTGCTTACACTGTCCTCTGATCTGGATACCCCCTTGCCCCACACCCTGGTTTTACCCTCACTACTTTAAATGGCTGGTGGCAGTTGTGTAATTTTTCCTACCATTGTGCTTTTCTACCACAGGCTGAACCCTCAGCTGCAGTACAGCACCCATCGGTTTGTGAGGTCTTTCTTGTGTTTTACATTGAGACAGTTTCAAGCCCTTTGTATGTCTTGCCTTTGACGGGCTTCAGCCCTGAAGCCAACCCCTGGCTCCGGTGAGTCTGGAAGGACAGGATGTGAGGGAGGGTCCCGAAACTCCTCTGTTCTTTGTCTCTAGGAATACCTGAATGCAACCAGTCCTGATTGGCTGGCATCATTTCAGGACAACCACCCTGCTGTGTGATTGACAGCCTATGCTGTGCATGCATGGGAGAAACCTGCTTAAAAGGCAAGGGTTTTGGGACTAGAGGCAGAGTTGACTACTGGGAGAAACACACCGACAAAGAAACTGTGAACAAAACTTGCTTCATCCTCCTGGAACTTTGAATTGCCTGGTAAAGCCATTCTGCTTTGCTGAAACTCCTTTTTCATTTCGAGAGAGAAGGTCCGGAAGGGACCACATCTCCCCTTGGGTTAGTGGGACCAACTTACCCTGAGACGATCACCACTGGACCTTGTTCCTCCGACTGGCTGTATGTCTTCATTGATGTAAGAACCAAATGCAAGGGGTCGAGCAATCTGTAGTCGAGTGAAAGGTCTGATGTGGTAACAAATCCGACTAGAAGCTCCAGGAGTCTCCTAAGGACCCTCCAGAAGCAGGATGACCAGATACCGAGTCCTCTCACCAGAGTGCAGGACCCAAGGAGTGAAGGAAGCCAAACCGGTATCCGAGATCCACAAGGGTGCTGTTTGTTAAGCACTGAAACCGTGAAGTGCAACTGAACTGAAAAGAGCCCATAGCTGATGACGACCTCTCAAGTACTGCTGCAGGAGCCCTCCAGATGTCCTCCCTTTTGTCCCCATGACTGAGGCTAAGGAAAAAGGATCTGCACCGCTGTAGCAGGACATAATCCAGCTGGACCACTCTTCTTCAAACCAGAGATACTGTTTAGGCTTGGGGTACTTACCGCATTGCCTTTTTAGCTGTGCTTTACTCAGTTGGGAATTGCACTGGCTTACTTTTAGAGTTGAGTCCAACTCTTTTTCTCACAGGCTTAACAGCTTGTGACCCTACAAGTGATGTTCTACAAACTCTCTAACTTTGTGCAAGACTTTTTTTGATCTAAGAATTTCCTCAGCTCCATAGACTGTGTACCAATTGACTTTGGCTGTCCTGGCTCCCTGAAGACTCATGTTTTCCATTGACTTTGATACTGCGTGTCCCTCATAGGTACATGTTGTAGACTATTACTGCTGGGAAAGGCTTGTCTAGATTTAATTGAAAGATTTAGTTGCCCTCAAATTTACTGAGAATCTGATTAATCTTTTCCTTCCCTAAACCTTTCCTTTCTGCAACCTCAGATTCTGCAAAGTATAAATACGGTGACATATAAATGCCATTAATGTCCTTGTAATTGAAGTCACCTCTCGGTTTTGGAATTATGTAGGAAGCAGATACAAAGATTATCCGCTAATTTGTTCTTCTGAAAAGTAATTTTAAAGTATGTTTACATTGTTACATGAATTGCCTTTTTAAAGAATGCTTATTTAAAAATGTATGCTAATTAAATAAATAAATATTTATAACTGAAACCTTGAGTGTTAGTGTTACTTGGCTACTGGTATTTACCGATTTAATTTGTACAGCTCTGCACCTCACATTTATTCCTCTTGAGATAGTACTGGCTGGTCAGTCACACTACCAACTTGTGTAGTACAGACCTAGTCCAAAGGTTGGTTACCTAAAACCAAGCAGATAAGTGTAGTCTCACACAGTATGACTGCATCAATTCTTACCTAAAACTGGTGGCACGTGGTGGGATTGGTGTAGAGTGGTTACATTGACTATTTGTTGTAGTTGTGCCCAATTAAACCAGCCACAAGGCTAAGCTCCACCAGAAGGTTAAGCAATTGTAACATGCCAGATATGGATAACTTTAATGAGTCAGCCCTAACTTGCCTGACAGTAGAACAACTGAAAGATACGTGTAAAACTAGTGGTCTGATTCTGAAAGGAAAAAAATGTGACACCTACTAACGAAAATAATATGGAAGGTAATGATGAGGATGCTAGTTTAAAGTCAAGCTCCAATCTGCAAGAGGAGTAAGAGGAGGTAGAGGAGACTCCAGAAGGGAGCAACCCTCTTCCACAGCCTGCCCCTCTACCAATGCCACTTCCCATTGTGACCCCACAAGGTACAGATCTAAGCCCAGAATATATTTCACTTGAGAGACTAAGATTAGAGTTGGGGTTCAAGAAACTGAATGTGCAATCTGAAACCAAACATCAAGCGGTGTAACTAAGAGAAAGAGAAATGCAGCATGAAATGAAAATGAGAAAGATGTCCCTTGATTCTGCTTCCCTTTCAGGGTCTTCTAAGTCTACTAGTCCCAAGAGGCCATGCCTGCCTAAAGAAGCAATGAGTATGTATAAACCTAAACTTGATGTGTTGGATTGGCTGAGTATGTTTGAATACACCTATACGCTGCAAGGAATAAGCGTGAATGAATTGATTCCATGGCCCATCTCTAGGCTCCCCCTGAATGGCTGTGATGCTGTTATGGAATTGGGTGCCAGTGATAGAACAGATTATGAGTCAGTTAAACTGGCATTAATAGCCAGGTTTGGGAAGACCCTTTCCCAGTACCATAAGAGGTTTAGGTAACTCAAAAAGACAGATGGTACAACTTGGGCTCCCTGGGTATGTGAATGTTCGAAGAACTTTGATGGTTGTGTTAAGGGGTACAGAGTACACACCTTTGAATGAATGTGTTTTATTTTATTTTTTGTTTGGATCTATTTTTGATGCCTGCTCTCCTGAGCTGAGACAGTGCTTGGCTGACTCAAAGGAAATTCATCCTAAAAAGCTAGCACATGATGCTGATTTATGGGTAGCTAACAGCACCACTCATAAAGACTCCGGGGCAACTCACAAGAAGGAAGCGGGAAGCAGCACAAGAAAGAGGATCAAGATCATTCTAATTCCCACCATCCAAAAGAGGGCCACAAACATAGCAAGTGTAAATTCCATGGTAAACCTGGTAGGTCTAGTGAACCCACTACTGCCAAACCAGAGGGAGGTCCGCAGAAACCCCAATTCCAGAGAACATTTGGGAAATGTTTTGTATGTGGGTCTGTAGATCACATGAAAGGGGATCCCAGATGTAAGGGTAAACATTCAGGGGTCCACACTGCATCCTTAGCCTTCATCCCTGAGGGAGAAGCACGAATGGCAAATGCACACTTTCAATTACAGGCTGAAGACACCATTGGAGTTCAGGCCAGTGTGTTTTTAGTGTCCCTGGGTCTGTGGGAACAACCAAATGTGGAAGTGTATAGCTCCATTCCAGATAACACCAAAGAATATTATAAGGACAGTGTTCTCGTAAATGGTCAGGCGACCCTGCCACCAGAGACACTGGGGCAAGCATGACAGTGGTTGATGAACGTTTTTTCAAACCTGAGGATGTAGCTAAGGCACCCAAAGGACCCACTAAACTTGCAGGAGGCTGTATCCAAATGGTTCCTATTCTGCAAGCTCTCATCCAGTGCAATAACATGACTGTTAGGATCTCTGTTAGTGTACAGAATGAAGCGACAGGGTGAGTCCTGTTGGGAAATGCCTTGACAAATCTTGGAGTAGTGTCTAGTACCCCCGGAACTCCCAGGAAAAAGAAGCAGGTGCAAAGAAGATTGGGCAGAGAGGCAATCATAAGAGACTCTCAGTTTGAGGTTAAGGAGAGTTCCAATACCTCCAGTCCACAGGAAGGCCACCCTTCAACTTCCAAGAAAAGAAAAGAGACTTAGGAGAAATCCAAGATCTCTGGAAACAAGAAAGGTCTGAAACCTAAACCTGTACATAGGACAAGGACATCCCCAAGAGGACTGTCCCAGGTCACCCCAGTGACCCCTTCCCCAGCTGATGCTGAGTGGGAAGAACAACCGAATTCTGCAGAATCAGCTCCTGGTGACACAGAGCTGGAAGAAACCCTTCCCTTCATTGGAGATCTGGATCCCAGAGACCACCCTGAGCTGCAGACTTTAGTGCAGAAGGTGGACCCTCTAGGGCAGACTTGAACAGAGGACAAAGAGCGAGACCCTCTCTAGAAGGTCTGCACCAGCAGACAGCTTCCCAGCTGGAGGGGCAAGAGACAGGGAAGCAAAGGCTTTACTAGGAGGATGGCCTCCTCTACAGTGACCCTACCAAATCTACCCCAGGGGACTACAGGAGACTGGTAGTGTCCCAGGAGGTGAGACAAACCTTCTTACAGTTAGCACTTGAGATCCCTTTGGCTGGTCACTTGAGTTTCAAGAGTACCCAAGAGAGGCTATCTCTGTACTTCTACTGGCCTAAAAGGGGGGCTGATGTAGATACATTCTGTAGGAGCTGCCACACTTGTCAGACTTCTTGTAAGAGTGGATACAAGAATGTGGCACCTTTAGTGCCCCTCCCTGTGATGGGAGGCCCTTTTGAGAGGGTGGGGATTGACATTGTTGGTTCCCACTACCCTCCAAATTCCTCAGGCAACCGATTTATATTGGTTGTGGTAACCCACACTACCAGGTAGCCTGAGGCCATACCTATGAGAACTGTTACTGTTACGGCAGTGGCTAAGGCCCTCCTTGATATTTTTACCAGGGTAGGTTTTCCAAAGGAAGTCATCTCTGACAGGGGATCACACTTTATGTTCCACTCCATGCAGACCATGTGGAAGAACTGTGGAGTGTTTTACAAGTTCTCAACAGCCTACCACTCCAAACCACTGGGTTGGTGGAGAGGTTTAACAATACTACGAAGAGCATGATAGGTATTTTAGTGGAACCCCTTAGAAGAAAGTGCAACCTTCTACTGCTATGCCTTCTCTTTGCTTATAGAGAAGTCCGTCAAGCAGGGGTTGGGGTTTAGCCCCTTTGAACCTCTTTATGGTCATCTAGTCAGATGCCCTTAGGCCTTGATCAAGGAAGGGTTGGAGAGTGCTCCTTCTCTGCAGCCAGAGAGAGTCACTGACTATGTGCTGGGCCTCAGGAGGAAGATGGCATTGATGATGACAGAAGCTTCAGAAAACCTGAAAGCAGGTCAGGCTCTGGTCAAACATCAGCGGGGTCAGAATGCCAACATGGTGGAGTTAACTCCAGACCAGCTTGTATTGGTTATGGTACCTACAGGGCAGATGGCCTTACAAGACACATGGATTGGACCCTTCAGGATTTTAGGCAAGCTTGGAGAGGTCAACTATTTAGTGGACTTGGGCAACCCCAAGGAAGCCCCTAGGGTCTATCACACTAACCGTCTGAAGGCTTATGTTTTCAGACCAGAACTAGGAGCTTTGCTTCTAGCCTCTGATAAAGAGAAGGAGAGTGAGCCTCGCCCTGATCTCCTCAAGGGACAACCTTCAGATGAGACAATTGTAGGAGTAAAACTCTCTTCAGATTTGACTCTGCAACAACAGGAGGAATGCAAGGCTCTGTTGAATCAGTTTGCCTTCCTTTGGCTTGATCCCTTGGGGCCAGCATGCTATTCTCACTGGTGACAGTCTCCCTGTCAAAAGCAGGGGTTACAGAATATCAGATCATGTCAGATCTCACGTAAAGGAAGGGGTCAAGAACATGCTATACCTTACGGTTATTGAGACATCGACAAGTCCATGGGTTAGTCCAGGTGTACTAGTACCAAAGGCAGGAACCAACACGTTGAGATAGAACTCTTAATGCAGTCACCACGGCTGATGCACATCCCTCACCCAGGAAAAATGAGCTGGTGGACAAACTTGGTTCAGGAAAGTTCCTCAGCACTTTTGACCTGACCTCAGGCTATTGGCAAATAGCTCTGACAGACCTTGCCAAGGAGAAAACTGCACTCTCCACCCCAGGAGGCTTATACCAGTTTAAGGTTATGCCTTTTGGATTTAAGACTGCACTTGCTACATTTCAGAGGATGGTGAATAAAGTTCTGAATGGGTTGGAGGACTTCTGCATGGCATACATGGATGACATTGCAGTGTTCAGCCCCACTTGGGAATAGCATCTTCACCACCTAGGATATGTTTTGCAGGCTCTGGAACAGGCCTATCTGACCATGAAGACTAGTAATTGTCAAAGGTGAAATTAGGCCATTGCCTAGAAATGTGCAAGCTGTACAAGACTGAGGCCACTCCTTCTACTCAGACTCAAGTGCGGGCCTTCCTATGTCTCACTGAGTATTACAGGAACTTCATAGAGAACTATGGGACCATAGCTTCTCCCTTAAATGCGATCTCCTCACCTAAATTCTGCAAGAAGGTCAGGTGGAATGGGGAGTGCACTAAGGCCTTTGAAGGACTCAAGAAAGCCCTTTGTCAAGCACCAGTCTTGAGAGCTCCTGATTATAACCAATCCTTCATCAGCAGGAAGCTGAAGGACTGTGAGATAAGGCGGGCACCGTAGAACGGGAAGGTTTTGACATTGTGTGGTCTCTAAAGAGGTTTAGGCCATACTTCTATGGTTCTACTTTCATTATTCAGACAGACTACCACGTCTTGAGATGGTTAATGCAGATGAAGGGAGAGAATCCAAAATAGTTGAGATGGTCAATCAGCCTCCAAGTTTTAGATTTTACCATAGAACATGGGTCAGGGTGTAATCGCCAACATGCTGATGGTCTCTCCAGAAAGTATGACCGACTATAATAGGAGATTCATCCAGGAGTGGATTAAATCTTTCTGTCCCTAGTCTGGGGTGGACGAGTGTTATGGAGAATTCTCATTTCTGTGCTAATTACCTTCGACCTTACAGACCCCCAGCCCTGTTGCTGGATTTAGGACTTTTTAATTTTAACCCTCGAGTGAGACCTTTTTCTCATTCTCTCATGTGTTTTGACCTGATTTGGATTGTGTGTTTTCACGGTTTCTGGAGTCTGACAAACTCAATAGGCATCTACTTTTTGTATGGTGACACACAGAACCTTCAGTGCAGTGTCACAGACAAATCCTTTTAGATTTCTCACAAGGTTTAAATACCTTTTCTTGGGTGAGCTACAGTTCCCAAGTATAGTACAATTAAATTGACTATACTTACCTTTTCTCTTTGTAGGTCCAGAACACACCATCATTTGTGGAGTGCCGGGGGTTACCTAGGACCCCCTTTTCCTACATTCTCAAGTAACATTTGTATGTTACCCTCACTACTTTAAATTGCTGGTGGCAGTGGTTTAATTTTTCCTACCATTGTGCTTTTCTACCATCAGCTGCAGTACAGCACCCATGGGTGACCATTTTGTCAAAATGGCCCCTGTCTTCTTTTTTCCGCCTTTTTCAGTTTGTGATGTCTTTCTTGTGTTTTACTCTGTGCGTTGAGACAGATTAGAGCCATTTGTTTGTCTTGCCTTTTTGGCAGGCTTCAGCCCTGAAGCCCACCGCCTGGCTCCAGTGTGTCTGGAAGGACAGGATGTGAGGGAGGGTTCCAAAACTCCCCTGTCTTTTATCTCTAGGAATGCCTGAAAGCAACCAGTCCTGATTGGCTTGCCATCCTGCTGTGTGATTGACAGCCTAGGCTGTGCATGAATGGGAGAAACCTGCTTAAAAGGTGAGTGTTTTGGGATAAGAGGCAGAGTCAAAAACTGTGAGAAACACTCAATGAAGAAACTATGAATGAAGCTTTCTGCATCCTCCTAGACCTTTGAATTGCCTGGTGAAGCCCTGCTGCTGTGCTGAAACTCCTTTTTCATTTTGACAGAAAAGATCCGGGAGGGACGAATAATCCCATTGTGTTAGCGGGACCAACTAACACTGAGACGAACTCCACTAGACCATCTTCCCTGACTGGCTGAACTTCTTCGTTGCTTTAAGAACCGAATGCCAGGGGTTGAGTAATCGTAGTCGAGTGACACATCTGATGCAGTAACGAATCTTGCTAGAAGCTCCAGGAGTCTCCTAAGGACCCTCCAGAAGCAGGACCACCAGATCCCGAGTACCCTCACCAGAGTGCAGGACCCAAGGAGTGAAGGAAGTCCAACTAGTATCCAAGATCCGCGAAGGTTCTGTTTGCTAAGCGCTGAAACCGTGATGTGCTGCTGAACAGAAAAGAGCCCGTAGCTGCCAACGACCTCTCAAGTACCACCACATTGCTAACTTGTGTAGTACAGACCTATACCAAAATGTGTGTTACCTAATACCAAGCAGATACGTGTTGTGTAGTCTCATACAGAGTGACTGCATCAATTCTTACCTAACACTATGTCTCATGCAAGAACTACTAGGATGAGGAAGAGTTCACGAGTAATGAAGATCACTGTCAAGAATGAATGTATGCATTCTAGCCTTTGGAACAATCCTATTGATTAGCTGTCATTCAAATGCAGTGAGGGAAGAGAAGGATGGCATCTTTGTTGTTGGCTCTGCATGAGCCAGAAAAGTGCCCAGGTATGTGCAGGAGAGCAAAGCGGTGTCCAAGGGAAGGACATACTCACACAAGGGCTGCAACACAGAAGGCAGAGCAGAGGAAACCTACCTGCCTGGGACAGAGGCCACTGGAGTGCAAATATACTGCTGATGAACTGCAGAGGAGACATGCGGAAGGCCGGGGAAGGTCCCGGTGAGCCAGAGAATACACTAAAGCTCATCAGAGATACGCCAACAACTGTATGGTTATGGACAAGGCCCTACAGGTACAGGGGTGGCTAGCCCCACGGTTGGGGAGACCCAGAGAGTACTGAAGGTCCAAAGCGGAGAACAGAAGGAATGCCCACCGGGCCAGATTGACCTAGTGAAGAGGCTCTGGGACCCATATGAGGAAGGCATACCCTGACCAGTAATGAAGGGAAATGAAAACTTTGCAGATACAATTGGCAATCAAAGACCTTGACAGGAGAGTAAACCAAGGCTGTGGAATGAAGAGAGATTAGACAAAGTGAACTGGAAGATTAAGCAAGTTAAGAGGGTCTGGGACCCACATTGGGGAAACACACCCCAATTAGTAGTAAAGAGGAAAACAAACTCTATAAGTGGTACTCACAGACCTTGGCAGGAGAGCAAACCAAGGCTGTGGTCTTAAGAGAGAACTGAGAGAGTAAACTATGAAACCAACCAAGTGAAGGGGATCTGGGACCCGTGGTATGGTCATTCACCCCAAACTCTGATTGAGAAGAATACATGCAGCCATTGGCAGGAAAGTAAACCAAGGCTGTAGATACTGAGAGAGAGAGCTGTGAATCCAGGAATGATGAGTACCCTACTTGGCAGGAGAGTGGATAAAGGAGGAGGTACTGAGAAAAGGCCCAGGGACCCTCAGCACAGCTTGGGATAGTGAACCAGGCTATTCTTCATTGTTGCAGTGCCTGAGAGTTGGTCCTGATCAGAAACAGTCAGGGACACTCAGCACCACTTTGGCGAGATACCAGGCTATTCTTCCTCATCACAGTACCTGAGAGGGGTACTGAGAGTAAGGTCTGGGACAAGTAGCAATTGAGAAGAAAATCAGAGCACAGCTACCCATAATCTCATATACTGCCCAGGCAGGCGCTTTAGCGCACACGCTTTTTCGGGAAAGGGCTTTTTCATTAAGGGCTGTCTGTGGCTGTCCTGGGCTGGGTTGAAGGGGTTGTAGTCAGGGAAATGTGTTTGTTTTAATCATATTATAACAAAAGTGGATCAATCAATAATCCAACATTTGTTCATTGCCTTGTTACTCTGTGTAGATTTTGTGGTATAACTTTTTTCATGGTATCTTACTTACAATAATAAGAGACTTGTAAACTACGACCACTGCTAACATTCTAGGGCCCAATATTTGAACAAACTCTTCATTGTGGCTTCCATTTGCGTCATGCCGTAATGCTTTTGGACAGTTCCTACATTTCTATATATTGAGTAGGCTGCATGTCGTGTGTTTAAAAAGGCTTGTAATTTCACTGAGTATTAACAACCAATAGCTCTAACGGGCGAAGTTGATTTTTTCGATGTTTCGGCATAACATATTGAATTCTAGTACTCATTATGTCCTGGAATTTGTACTCCCTCAAGTCTGGAATGCCCGGAAATGATAAGGGGCCTATTTCCACCTTGGTGGCTACCCCAATTCAAAAAAGAATGTCTACTCTAGTGTGTGAAAGAAAAATGGCATCAAGATCAATCCTGGTGTGACTCAGACTATTCAAACGAGTGTCTCCATTCCTGTGCAGGGTGACTCAGGTGACTTACACTCACAAATGAATGCGAAAATCACAGCTAGGAAAAATTTGCGGCCAGTGTCTGATTTAATATCAGTAAATTAAATTGGCATCTCTGATATAACAATTGAAGCAGCTTTTAACCAGTGTAATGTCACTTCTACGCTGGTTTTTCTTCCCTTAGATATAGCCACAGACATGACAGAATTATGCAGTGCACCTCTTCATAAGCTATAGTGGATTTTTCTTCTTCAGGTGCTGCTGCTGCTAATACTAAAGCATGTACTGTAGCTTCACAACAAGAGTTAAGGGAAGCTTATCAAGCCTTAAGGGTAATAGGGCAAGTAGACGATGAAGCCTTAGACTTCATTAATTTAAGCAATAACTCATGTAGAAGCTCTGACGAGTTGTTATTTATACATTCAAATACAGGAGATCTAATGCAGATGGATGAAACTTCTCCAAGCAAGATTCCAAATGAGCTGACATCTCCAGTAGTGAATTAAGGCATTTCTTTAGATAGTGTTCAAAGTGATCAGTTCAGAACTCGTAACACATTTAATTATTCCACCCATCAGGTGTCCTCTCCCTCTTCACACTCATCCTCATTCATTCCTCCAATGCCGCGATGTCCTCGGGCTGTTGTGCGCTATATAAATACGACTAAAACAAACGTAATTTCAATCCCCCTTGGAGTACTCAGAAATTATCCCAGAGACTAGAAGATCCAAACTTAGATCCAGTTATGTCTACTGAAGAGGGAAAATCGAGATCAAACCCATGCCCCCTGACCCCAGGCGCATATACAGAAGAACAGCAGGAAGAACAAGGAGCACACTTATCATTTGAACCAGGCCCCAGCGCACCCATGGGTGACAAATATGCTGAAACACACCCACTTCACCAACAGTGCCACTTCCATGCTACATTAGAATCAATGCTGCAATATCAGAATCTACAAACACAAAAATCCCTGTTTAAAGGCTTGCAAATGCCTATATGAATTAACATGGTCTAATTGCACAGTGTAAAGCCATGTTTCAGGAAAATTACAGCCAAGTTAATTTCTCTCACTGAACACTGGCTGCAGAAGCCTTAAGCAATGCTCCTCGCAAAACCCACGAGCAGCCAAGGTCGCGCATTCAAGATAAGATTGCTTTCTGCAGACAAACATTTTTAATTCTCCACAAATGCGAATAAACCACGGCAACCCAGTATGTTTTTTTCTTTTCTTTCTGGGAAAGAAAGACATTTTCGCAAAGACTCGCACAACATTTGAAACATAATTGTAACAAGAATGGCTCAGCCCAGCCAATCAGCGCTCAGAGCTCAGGTGCGAACTGCTTGCTTCAGCTAAAAAGTTATGGGAACAAAGTCATAATGCAACAAGTTAGAATTAGGTAATGGGGGGCTGGCACAGCTAAACCAACCCACTGATGCAAAAGGCTAACATCCAATTGTCAGGCTCTCTATAAGGGCTACATAGGTAACCTATCACTTAGCAGCCAATAGCAGGAGGAGATAGGTTTCTGGGAGCTGATCCAATTCTGTGAGGTCAGCCTGCAGTGTGATTACAAAGCTGGCTTGCAAGCCAGCCCCGGGGGAGACGGCGCCAGAACTCTCGATGTGCACGATGCTCTGCGTGTTTTTTTTCTTTTTTGCTGCCCAGGAATAAACGCAGTTTGGAACATGTGGCTGCCTGCTGGGGTCTCTGTTGCATTTCTGGGGGCCATATGGGAGGTGTTGGGGTCTCCCATAGATGGTGAGGGTATGGCTGCTGGCCCCCCACTACCCTGTTGGGGGTCCAGCTTCTCCCCAACAAGTTGGTGCCCTCTGTGAGGCTCATTGCTCATTGTAACATGGGTGAATGAGCACTGCCTGCGCAAGCCCTGCGTTGAACTGCACTCCCTGCCGCCGACTCAAGGAAGCTGTGGGACCCTCGCCTGCACCTGAAGACCACCAGAAAACGCGTAACCGGCTAAAGGCATCGGGGGCCACTTGGAAATACCCCGCTTGAGGGCAGGTGAGAGCCCTGCAGGAGAAGGGGTCCAGTGAAGCGCCTTGAGGGGGTGTCCAGCAGCAGAGCAAGTGCCAGTGCAGCATAGGAAATGTAAGTCAACCAGCAACATTGGCTTTGAGGGGGGGAAATGTTTAAAATATTATGATGCATTGTTGATCAGTATGTTGCAGAAATGTTAAGTTCTTTTGTTTTGGTAGAAACTGGGGGAGGCATTGTAAATTGGGTGGTGGGTGATTGTACATTGTCGCAAAATTCGGCGCATTGGTGGTGATCGGCACGTAAATTGTTGGGACTGGAGCGGTGGCAGTTGCTCCTTCTTGTGTTTATGAGGATATTGGGTGGGGTAGTGACTCCCCACATATAGAAAGCAGTGCCGCGCTGGTTGGTCCGGATGGCGAATTCATGTACAGGGGTGTGTATTTCCTATGAATTGACGTTATAGATCAATGAGTAGATGAGGTTCCCTGCTAATTGAGCGTTTTAGTTCAGTGAGTGGATGATGTTTCCCCGCAGGAGGTAGCTAGATTGTTCCCGAGTGCGGAAGATAGTTGGCTGGTTAAGGTCCCCTGGTGAGGAGCGTATCACAAGTGAGGCGACGCAGTGTGTGCAGTCCAATTATAAGAGTTTTTATTGTGGTTTACCTTGTTCCAGTTGAGACAGGAAGACAGCTGTGGGGATTGTGGGGTTTTATTTTGGGATTTTTGTGGGGTTGGGAGAAATGGGTTATTGTTCTGTGTATGCACATTTGTCTGTTCATTTGCACTGTGTTTTTAGTTTGGTGACGTCACCTTCAGATTGATGCATATGACACAGAGTTTTGATGGTGAGGAGATAGTGGTGTGGTTTTGGATTTGGAGAATAGGTGACCCAGAGGCGGTGTGTGGAAGACACATGCGCAAGATTGTGGGGGTGTGCCGGAGAAGGCAATGGTTTGGTGAAGATGGGCTGCACGTGGAGTGCACTGGCTAAGGTGCGGAGCCAAGAAGGCTCACAGAAGTTGAAAAATGT
Organism: Ambystoma mexicanum; assembly: GCF_040938575.1. NCBI lineage: Eukaryota > Metazoa > Chordata > Amphibia > Caudata > Ambystomatidae > Ambystoma > Ambystoma mexicanum. The sequence goes on from NC_090941.1 coordinate 84,455,176, forward strand.
TCAATTATCTTCTAACTTTTGCTCCCTGAACAGCGGACTATCGAAATTTTCAAATTGAATAGAGGTAAAATGTATCACACATTACAGAAATGACTCCCCTTCACCTGTTGTGTAGCACACAGCTTCCATGCCGAAATAAGTCAGTAAAACATAGTGTGCAAAGATTCAAAAGTACTGAAGGTAAATAAATGAGACTATGGCTGCCCATAGGCAGCTTCTCCAGAAGCGTGCAGCAATCGCTAATGACACATGCATAGCACTTACACAGGAAAGAAGCTGGGGAAAAAGCACCTGGCTACAGCTGAACGGTGTGCACGAAGGGAAGGGAAGTGGCGAGGCGTCAGCAGACGCTGAACCAGCACGAGCAGAGGGAAGAGGGGACTCACCCTTCTGCACCTCCGGGAGTGTAATATTTGATGACACATATGGTAAGAAAGGAATGAATTGCATGAGAGAACTGAAAACAGCAGAAGGACACTTAAACACCACACACACACAATCACACTACACTAAAGAGAACAAACAGGAAGGTGCAGAACAACCCACTAGCAGCACAGGAGCGAGCAAGAGAGGGCTGCAGTGCATGGAAGCAGATTTGAAGGCACAGGTACAGAGGAATTCAATTTAAAGGGAAGATAATGGGGGATGTTCAAGGAGTAACAATAGCAACAGAGAGGGGGAACTGGAAAGGGAAGAAAGGGATTGGAGGAGGAGAGAAGGACTAAACAAGACAGCGCAGCCAAACATGATAGAGGATCACTAAGGGGTGGTGCAGCATGCATGGGGTTATGGAAGGGAGGAAGGAAGGATAGCGCGCTAGACATTGACTGTGTGCATTGTAGATTGTGGCAAGAGAACAGCGGAGGCAGAGAAAGGCAGATGAGGACAAGCAGGCACAAAATAAATTGTTAAAATATGCAATGGGAGGGGCAGTTAAAAACAGCCTCAACACACACGCACAAGCATCACAATAGCAGTGTCAACAACCACCACAATATGCACCACCCATGTGGGGAGGATACATGGGGCAGGGCGGGATCAATTCAGCAGACACCACAAGCACCAACGCAGGCACTGTCACCACTACATGTACAGACACAACAAATGACAGCACCACTACACCAGGACTGACAAGAATAACAACCCAGGGGCACTGCACAGCAGTAAGCACCCATACAGAACACTGACACAATAGCAACGGTACCGGTTACATGACTGGGAGGGGTCTTACTGATGGGGAACAAACCTTTCAAAGGACATAGATTGAGATTATACACCTAATAGGACAGCCCAAGACAAACTTGATTTGACTTACTCTGCCACACACACTCATGCTCCACCTCCCCGACAGAGCGGGCGAAACGCACACCGACACACACACTCACGCACACTCAATAATGCAGAGGACAATTGCATAGGGGTGGTGATAGGTATCAAAACATTTTCTTTTCTGTGTGACAGTGGGGCGACTAGGCCATGCATTAGGGAAGAGACATTTGTGACATCATGAGCGATGTGGATATGACCACCTTATTAACAGAGAAATCCATAACTTCTTAAACACCAGGCATACACATGTTGAAAGTAAGGAAGATTGTTTAAGCACAATGGGGGTACACGGTACAGAGGGGGGTGCATAATGATAGCGCATCACAAGAGAGTACATTTAGCTACATTTTGAGCACACATCTTTCAGCGAGGAGACTGGGCTCATGAATACATGAATAACAGAACAATTAAATGAGACACACAAGGTGGAGGAAGGTGCACTTGAGGGGGGGCGTACATTTCATTGACAGTTCACCACGGGAGGAGAGAAATAGAGGTAACGGGTGGATGATCAATGTTCCCAACAGACTCAATTTGGCGACTAAATAACACAGTGCAAGTAGTAATGCCACTAGCGCTTTTGAACACAGCACTGTCACAATGCATTAGCAAACACACATAGGGAAAGAGGTCATTGCTGCACGAACTGGAGAATAATGGCTGTATTAAAATTTGAGAGCAGATATTGGGGGGAGAAATATATTGTTTAAATGTAACAGTAATTAAAGTAGTGGAGTAATAAAATATTAGACTAAATGAGTAATTAACAGAGTAGGTAGGGTTTAACAAGTGGACATGGGGTGGGATAGAGAGAATGGGAGTAAATTGTGACGGTTGGGTTTGAAAGAAAAGAGGAAGTAAATAAATAAATAAATAAATACAAAAGAGGGGGGAGAGACAGGTAGCGAATAATTGGTATCGAATTTCATTAGTACCAGCTTAAAGTGCCTGCAGTTCACTGCGAGACACGCCCTGAGAAGTTGAGAGAGGAGCCATAGAAAAAAAAAGATTTAAAAACCCTGCGATTATCTTAACTAAGTAACATGGTGCACTTAATTTAGAAACACAGCCACCCTATATGACAAATTTACCACCGTGATGTTTCCCTGTTTAGCTTGTCAGTGCCTGATGACGCACGGGACAAAGGCACGCACTATAAATAGCTTACAACAAAAGCACAGTAAATATAAAGATCCAAAGGCCCATTTGTACACTAGCACCTAAATTGCGTATATATGATCCAAGTGTGTAATGAGTATCTTCACATAAATTAAGTGCCTACCCATTTTCTGGGTACATTTCGAATAGCGCAACAAGTTACGGTCAGACCGTCATTGAACGCCACCAGGTGGTGACAGGATGGTGCATAAATGTACCATTGGCTCCTCCCACTAGGACACTGAATAGTGCAAGAGTAGTGCAGAGAGGTTAGGTCAAGAAATTGAACAATTTGTAAATGCTCAGGTCTCAAGCGCTTCCATTTAATTTGTCGCCAGATATAAAGGACCCAGGGCAGGCCTGAAGACAACGGACAACCAACACCCAATGGCTATGGACTACAGTGGGACATTTTCCCCTCCTAACAGACTTTGTTAGATGTGTGAGGCGTCAAGCCCTACAAAGCGGTGGCCACCCTGGCAACGAGGGAGCAACGATCAACAGGGCCAACGGAAGAGATTTTCATGAACTGCAAAATAGCACGAACACTCCCGAGTTAGGGAAACATGGCCATCCTATGGTCCAACACACACTAGCAACTAGAATAGGGACTGACAGACGCATGTCCAAAGTTTAATTGAGTTTCATATTACATTTTGTGCACCTACAGCTGTAACACTGTTTTGTTCCTTCTCTTTTCCCCGCACATGCAGGTTGTTGCGTATGTATGCTGTTAGAAATGTGTAGGAAATTTCCTTAATGTTATCTTCCATTAGAAACTGTGAGGCCTACTGATTAAAACATCGTGAAGCATTCCCCACTCAATTGCCCACCCTATCAGGAACCTCAGATCCCTTAGAGCATGTTTCCCTGAAGTATATTTCCTTGCTTCCATTGAATAAACAGCCCAAGATTTTCCCTACCCATATTCAGAAATTTTGAAAACACGAAATGTCCAGGGGGAGGTTTAATTTTTGCCCTTAGTGATTGTTTAGTTCGCGGAGCATGAGGTTACTAACAAGTACTAATGTATTAACGCCTTTCTTGCGATCTTCAGGCGGGCAACTTTATCATCTCATCAGCTGCAAGGACCCAGCAGCGTAAGTGGTTATGGGCACGCAAATAAGGACTTTTACCTCCACGATGGGACTATTAATGATGAACGAAATAATGGGGGTGGTAATTTGAAAATTATATGTAATAGTGAGCATTACCGCTGTATCCCCTGCTAACATTCCCTAACCTAAGCAGGAAGAGTTACGGCGTCAGTGGGTGAGGAAAAGCTGCTGCTAAAGGAAGGAGAGTTAAGGGCAGACACAAAGGGAGTAAAACATACACATAACACACATAGCAGAAGTGACCAACAACATGCACACATGTACAAAATTGGTAGGGACACCACTGGAGAGAGCTGTCCTGACTGTTCTTTAACATATGTCGGAAGAGAATTGATTACAACAGAAATTACTACAGCAGAGCATGACGCCCATGTATCCCAAGGTGCGAAGAAGATTCCAAGGGAAGACAGCAACATTGAGATTGATTAAAAAAAAAAAAAAAAAAAAATAATAATACATTTAAAAACGAAAAAGGGGGGTAATCCCCTGTGGAAGATGGTTACATAAAGCAGCTAATTGGAGAACAACTGTATGTGGAAAGTGACCAGAGAGAGAAGAAACAACGAACAAATGCACCAGTGAGCAAGCTGCAAGAGAAAAAAAAAAAAGAAAAAATAAATAAATAAATAATAAAAGAAGAAAGAAAAACAAAAAGAGAGAAGAAAAAATAAAATAAAAGAGACAAAAATATGATAAATGCCTAACGGAGTGAGACAAAAGAGCGAAGATAGTCACTTGGGTGGAGAATGAAGAAGGACGTATACTGTTAAGGTACCAGCCTTATGTTACCAGCACAACAGTGACAAGAAGTGGACAATCATGCTGGATGCAAGAAGGTTGAGAGAAGTTGCGAGATGAGAGCAGGAACATCACTGCTTATGGACTACTATTGAGCACATGCATCCAAAGATCAAGAGAAACTACCACTGAATTGGGGAGGAGACTGTTCATTGGTGCACATCAGCATGCCCTTGTTGGTGATGACCAAGGAAGATGTGAAGAATGACACATTCACCAAGATGGAAAACAACGGAAGAAGAGAAACAGACAGAGGAGTAAAAAGAGGGGGGAATTACTTCTCAATCGAGACAGAAGAATGATTGGGTGAAGTACCAGCATACTAAAGAATGATCAGCAAAAAATGCATCTGAAAAGAGAAAGCAAAGAACTAGCTAGTGCTTGCATGGTAATGGATGACATCATGACTGCCTGGTTGATTGAAGGTGATAACGGAAGGACTAGTACCGAGCACAGCATCATTGTGCAAGATAGAGATACATTGCAAGATGTAAGAGAACAACAGAAGAAGACATCGGAATGCAAATAAGAGACATGGTGAAAGGAAGAGCCGGACTAAGGGAGAAGATAGCGGGGTCAACATGGTTCCAGCAGTAAAAAAGGTGGCCACTCCCTGTGATCAGAGGAAGTACGAAGGGAAGTGAGTGTGGTGGAACACAGAAGGAGAACACTCCTATATGTACTGTTCATCAACAACAATGCAAAAAATTATGGACACTTCAAGGAATTGACAAAGATATGCAGACCGAAAGGAGGTGAATGTTGCTTGGTGGTGTGGTCGACAAAGTCGACCAGAGGGGGAACTGAAGAGGGAAAATCGAGATCAAACCCATGCCCCCTCACCCCAGGCGCATATACAGAAGAACAGCACGAAGAACAAGGAGCACACTTATCATTTGAACCAGGCCCCAGCGCACCCATGGGTGACAAATATGCTGAAACACACCCACTTCACCAACAGTGCAACTTCCATGCTACATTAGAATCAATGCTGCAATATCAGAATCTACAAACACAAAAATCCCTGTTTAAAGGCTTGCAAATGCCTATATGAATTAACATGGTCTAATTGCACAGTGTAAAGCCATGTTTCAGGAAAATTACAGCCCAGTTAATTTCTCTCACTGAACACTGGCTGCAGAAGCCTTCAGCAATGCTCCTCGCAAAACCCATGAGCAGCCAAGGTCACGCATTCAAGATAAGATTGCTTTCTGCAGACAAACATTTTTAATTCTCCACAAAGGCGAATAAACCACGGCAACCCAGTGTGTTTTTTTCTTTTCTTTCTGGGAAAGAAAGACATTTTCGCAAAGACTCGCACAACATTTGAAACATAATTGTAACAAGAATGGCTCAGCCCAGCCAATCAGCGCTCAGAGCTCAGGTGCGAACTGCTTGCTTCAGCTAAAAAGTTATGGGAACAAAGTCATAATCAACAAGTTAGAATTAGGTAATGGGGGGCTGGCACAGCTAAACCAACCCACTGACGCAAAAGGCTAACATCCAATTGTCAGGCTCTCTATAAGGGCTACATAGGTAACCTATCACTTAGCAGCCAATAGCAGGAGGAGATAGGTTTCTGGGAGCTGATCCAATTCTGTGAGGTCAGCCTGCAGTGTGATTACAAAGCTGGCTTGCAAGCCAACCCCGGGGGGAGACGGCGCCAGAACTCTCGATGTGCACGATGCTCTGCGTGTTTTTTTTCTTTTTTGCTGCCCAGGAATAAACGCAGTTTGGAACATGTGGCTGCCTGCTGGGGTCTCTGTTGCATTTCTGGGGGCCATATGGGAGGTGTTGGGGTCTCCCATAGATGGTGAGGGTATGGCTGCTGGCCCCCCACTGCCCTGGTGGGGGTCCAGCTTCTCCCCAACAATACTAACACTGCAGCAGTAAATCATACACTGACAGCAATGAATACAGCACTTTTTACCTTGGCTAGGCTGTATGAGACTATGGACCAAAAAATTAATCATCAGACGGTCATTCTTAACCAACTAGCAGAGTCAACATCTTAGAGCGAAGTTCAAAATAAGAAGAATGCCTCCTTGGAAATATATTAAATCTTTAGACACTGTGAGTTGACTAATGCAGGAACACAAACTAACGATGATATGTTGTCTCCAGTTGCACCTTCAAGTATCATGCCTACAGTCATTGTGAGCAAAAGCCAATTAGATCGACCCTTGCTGGAACAACATATAAGTACATCTGTATCACCCTTAAAAAAAGCTGGAAATTCCGGCAAAATCGTTGGTACGGATGTAATTACAAATACCATGTGTTTTTGCCCTCCATCCACATTTCCTTTAAATGAGCAAGTAAAACTGTCTGTGCCCTTCTCCTTTGACATCTTTTCAACAACAAAAAAACCTGTCCAGAATGTGACAGATACGGAAAAAAAAGATTTACTTGTAACCTCCAAATCTCGAGATAATGTGATCTCAATACAGAAAAGGGCTAAAGTCAGAGCAAAAACAAGGCGTTTAACCAAAATATTACCAACGCCCCAGAGAAGAAGATCATTAATAGTAGCACAGCAACTTGCTATGATTAAAGACCCTATTCCCAACAAGTAGGATGTATCCGCAACGATATCTCAAGCTATGATGAATTACAAACCCCTGGAAGACTTAGTTGCTGCCTCAACACAGCTAGAAGGTTTTGGATATAATACCCAGTCTAGTATGACCTCCTCACATATGAAACCTATAGTCTTAGGCAAATCCATCGCTCCAGATGGTTTAAAAGACTCAGATTCAATTAACAATGAATCCAAGAAGAAATAAAGAAATCTTTGCCCATTATATATTAAATGGTCAGGATAAGCTGTTCGGGTCTAAGAGCTTTGACCTGAATACAATGGCTGTTTCTTCTTATAAACCAACATTATTAGGTCCGAGAACTGTGTCTGCTATGATATACCATGGAACACAATAAACAAAAATAAACTGCAATCTAACTCACAACAGTATCATAATGATTGCCATCAACGGACAATTAGATGTCGTGGTCATCGGCATTCCAAGTTTGATCTTAATCGATCAAGCATATTGAATATATTGTGGGATGTTTTAACCCACTAGGCTCTGCCCTGCGACATCCCTGTGTGCTGATGGTGAAAGAATCATCAAAAATGGCTGCAAAAGCCCTATGCGTGCCAAACCTATGAAAATTGCGCTTTGAAACCGGAAACGATGGCTGCCAGATCTACTATAAATCAAATGTCTATAGATGAAGTGACCTGTTATCAAAAATAATATAGTTTGCAACTATTTAATCTCCATGGTTTAGTGACTGGAATTAGAGTTCTAGTTGCCTGTTTTAAAATTGCAAGTTTATTTTCAACAAAGAAAAATGTAACAAAGTGACTTTTAAAGTAAGCCTGATTCAAGCCAAAAACTTCAAAGCAACTTCCCCCACCGGTCAAGGCACCTCACTTCTGCTCTCTGGACCAGGAACTCACATTCAGGTGTTGATTAAGAGGGGAGGGGCACTGGGGCTGCTCCTGGGAGAGCCAATGGACCTTCCTTGGCTGAAAGGATATGCAGATTGTAAAGTGTCAACAGTGGCCTCTACCAGAGGAAATAGGCGTAGATTGCTATTGAGCTACAAGATGGAGATGGAGGTGGGGACAGACAACCATTTGTGGATTCACTAAGCACAGAAAGCATATTTTTGAAAAAGACTAATTAAGGACTGTGCAAATTTGTAAAAATTATAAAATTAATAGCATTGTTAATGTGATTCTTTTGTGCACATTTTAAGAGGTGCCAGAAATCTGTGCGATGTTCAAGGAAGGCACAGTGAAAATGTGGGTTTTGTAGCAATTGTATTTATGTCAGAAGCATGAAATTTAACACGATTATGCCCAGATATCATGCACACCTATGTACAAAATTGTGGACACATCAGATGTTGTGTCCCAGACAAAAAGTGTGAAAATGTGTCAAATCCAGGCCCAAGATCCCACTGCAACGAGGATTGGAAGAGGGTTTGCTCCACAAAATATGTGATCTATGTATGTTATTGGTATCAAGATTGTACACATGTAAGGATGCATTATACCAACAATAGATTGTATGTGCAAAAGGCAAAGGGGAAGATGCTTTGCCTCATAAACCACATCATCATGGTGACACAATGTTTTCTCCTCCAATCAAGGGAGAGAGCAGACTTTAGCCAATAGACTACCTAGGCGGTGCGACTAGGATAATTCAGCATACCCACCCCTTTATCAAACACATACATAGAGACAGCTGAGGACCTAGAAAAACAGACTGATCCACCCACCATCCCGATATTGGCGAAGCACTCTGAAAGAGATCCATCCATACTCCTTGTTCCAGACTCCTGAAACTTTGCAAGCAGACAGGCTTAGAGCATAGCTGAACCACTTTCAGCTGGGCCTAACTTCCAGAACCCATCCCTCAACTTAAAGGGGAAAACAAAGAGCAGCCAGGCTGTGCTGTAACTGTTTGCCTGCCAAAGAATTATCTTAATAACCAGAAGGGCAGATTAAATCCCAGTCTGGTGCCGTGCCGTGCTGTGTTGTGCAGACCAGAGAGCCATTGCAGATCCAGTCCAGTCGTGCTGTGCAGTGTAGACCAGAGCGCCTTGCTGTCCAGTCCTGCAGTGCGGTGTAGACCAGAGCACCTTGCTGATCGCTGAACCAGACCAGTCCGGTGTGCCCAGCAGACTGTCCCAGAAAATATCCCTGACCAGAACCAGAATCCTTGATGGTTCCCTTCAAAACATTGATAGTGAGTATCCATAGCATAGGATTGTCACTAGCTTATGTACTGTCCATAGTCATCCCTATCCAAATCAAATCTATCTCATATCCAGAACTGTATTGTTAGAAATCCTTTTTGTCTTGCCTGAACCCTCTCTTATCCTATAATCCTTCTATCATAATATTGTTAAAATCATTTTTGCGCTGATACATTTCATCTGAAGAGAGCAAGTGTCTTGGCGGGCAAAAACCTGATCGGTGACGCCATGGGCTGGTGGTTGTGCTGTCGTGTAGTTTGTTTCTTCATAGTCCATCCCTAATGTAAAGAAACCTTGTTTGTATTTTAAAAGCGCATCAGTGTTTTACAAATGTTGCCTCTTTCTGAAAAAAATGACCTGCACGAAAACAACCATAACTTCTTCATACTTTATGCTAGATCCAAAATGTAAGTGTCCACTTGTAGCTAACATCCTATGCTTGTCATTGAACCCAAAACTTCTCAACTCCTTATAGTTTTCCTGCGATCGTGTTTACCGCACACGGAAGAGTTTGCCACAAATTTTTCGTTTGGCCAAAATTCATAAATTGTAAAATAGCTTTTCATTGCACCAAACCTCAAAAATCAGTTTTCAACTTCCTTATTACTCTCAAATCATTGCTAGTGTGTGTCTGAAACCAGATAAAGTGGCTCGCATTAGAATTTCAACCATTTCAGTTAATTAAACCATTTTCAGTGTTTTACCCCATTCATTCAAAGCCAACTTTAAAACCATTTTTGACAAGTTTGCCAATCATTCCTGTTTCCCTCTTGTGTATGCTGGGGGGGGATTGGGATTGATATATTGATTGAATTCTGCATTCCTGAAACCTGTACTCTCTCCTTCTTTTTATTTATATTGCATATTGGGGGGATTGAAGAGTGTGCAGGGGGAAATAGTAATCACATTGCCATTTGATTGAACACACACAAAAGTATTATTTCAGTGCTGCATTATTTTTCCCATCATTGCTCCTTGTGATTAAAGAGATTGTTTAGTGTGACATCACCCCATTGGTGATTACTGTATACCCATTAAGAACAGTGTGATATATTTTGTGCAAATCATAAATAAATATTTTAACTTTGCAAACCACCCTGATTCCTGGTTCAGTGTGACCGGGGGTGTGGGAGGGGTTTAAAAGAGAGGAGCGTGATATAAGTGGTACATCATTCAGAATAAAAGAATTTATAGACACAAATAAATAATTAAGGGTTTCAAATGTGCATCCCATGCTAGGCATTGTCTTAGGTGAAGTGCCGGATTGAAATCACTTACAATATGCAGAGGCTCGCCTAAGCTAAAAAACATCAGGTCTAGTGATATAGACGCAATAGAGTTTCTAGATGAACATGATCTTTCTAATGTACGTTATTTATTAATTCTGGAGCGATAGCAAATATCATCTGGCAAGAAAGGTAAACACTGTATGAAATGGTTTTAATAGTACTTCAAGAACACCAGGCTATGAATACCACTGAGAGCCAAACATTTTCAAAGAGATCTTTAAAAATATATGGACTGGAAAAGCCGAAAATGGTACCCTCCAATCCCGAACAGAGTGATTTTAACTCACAGAATCAGAATACTTCAAATCCAGACTATCAGGCATGATAATGCATAATGGAGGAGTCAGTTCGCCTTGTCTCCTGGAACACTTGCGGTTTCAAGCATTTTACCAACTCAAATGAAGCTGACCTAGATCAACATGACATAATCATATTGCAGGAGACGTGGCTAACTGACCCTCCCATTTGGGATGCATTTAACATTATGATCACTCCTGCCATAATACATTCAAGAGGCTGTCCAATGGCAGGATTACTTATTGCCACCAAGATCTCTAAAAACTTCTATGTTCAAATATGTAAATCTCTTACGCCGTTTATTCAAATAGTCAATATTGAGAAAGATGTTTATACATTAGTTATATTAAACATCTATTGGGGGCAGAGCTCATTTGCAACCTGAAATCTTCTTTGAGGATGTTTTGAGCATGTTTCATTCATCCTTGATACATTAATATCAGAGAAGGACATACATTTTGTCATGATTGCTGGAGACTTGAACCTCCACCTTCTTCCCGCAAGAAAGAAGAAGTTATATGGTCTCAAATGATGCAAGAAAGACAGTATATAATGTTCAATGGAGCGCTCAATGGCGATACCCCGGCTAATCATATTTGGCATAGAGAATCTGCAAGAGTGATAATAGATTATATCTATACTACTCAAAGTTTTTTAGATATAATAAACTCTTTAGTAATCAAAGCAACAGATTTAAGTGATCATAGCCTTTTATGCTTGAAATGGACATGGAAATTGTATAATACTGACAAACTAAAAGATCATTTCAGAGGTAATATCATAGCAAACAATGCTAGGAATCTTCTCAGATGGTTTGAGACGACCCTTTTTGAATTTAACAATCTTCTAGTAGTTCAAAAAGGAACGTGTTATACAGTATCTATGCAGAGATTTGTGCAAATTAAAACAAATATTCAGAAACACACACATGTTTTTGATCACATGGTAAAAGACAAAAAAGCGAGCCTAAGACGTTCCATTCGAAATTTAAATCATCTTTCACCTATGGAAAGAATAATTGAAATCAAACGTCTGAAATTCACATATAAAAATTGGCTTAGGGGGAGGAAAGCTTTACAATATCAACATGACAGCGAATATATGTTTTCATGTATGGCATCAAAATCGACAGTGAATATATGGGTGTTATTAAATGAAGCGACTTTCAAAACCCAAGCTTCCGTTCAAATTAACCCTATTTCGGAGACTGCATGGAACAAATATAAACAAGAAATCTATGGCTCTCCTCTGCCCAAGTTTCAATTGAATTTGGCAGAGCTTAAGTTGGATCAACGAATATCTTTCGATAATGATGGTATCATACATTACATCTCAAAGTTGAGTACATCAAGAGCCCCTGGGCCTGATGGCCTAGATAACAGCATGTTAAAAAAAATCCCATTGTATGTGCCTCTATCTTAAAACAAATCCTTGATGATGTCATGATGAAGGGGGTGCTTCCACAATCGTTTAAAAAGTCAATTATAGTTCTGTTGTTTAAGAAAGGAGACAGAATGGACCCTGGATCTTACAGACCAATAGCCCTACTAGACTGCCCGGGAAAAATCGTTCCTCAGATAATCCTTAAAGAGTTCAATCTATGGAGAGTCAATGCTAAGCTGCAGGATCCATACCAAACAGGTTTCATTTCAGGACTTGGTAATAGCATTTATTTACTTATTGCCCATAACCATCAGAAAAAAAACAACCTTTATTCATAGCCTTTGTAGATTCCAAAATAGTGTTCGACTCTGTACTAAGAGAATTACCATTCAAGAAGTTAATGGATCGTGGATGCCCTCCGAACATTTTAAAATGGTTGATTGAGTTTCATAATAGCACATCAATACAAATAAGACTAATTCAGAATGGTTTGTTTCCTCTCCCATATCTACATCATGAGGGCTGAGGCAGGGATGCATCCTTGCTTCAGCCCTCTTTAACTTTTTTATATCTGATGTGGGTACTGGTCTGGAGGATACCATAGCTGACTCTCCAAAATTGGAAAATCACATCATAAAGGGGCTCCTTTACGCGGATGATCTCATTTTGATTTTAAAAACTCCCAGAGGTGTGTGCAATTTGTTAAGTTTTTTAGGAAAATATGCCCACAACAACATGCTTACGATAAATACAAATGAAAATAATTTAATTTGGAAATGTTAAGCAACGAATGGCTAAAAACAATTGGGAACTAGATAGTACAAAGTTGCATATAGTTTCAAATTATATTTATCTAGGTATGAAAATAAATAATCATCTCGCCGATTTACCTCATGATATTAGTTTAAAAATGAAACTCGCAACAACAATGTCTCAAGCACGTATCATTAATAATAGATACTGCAAATTTTCAATTTTGCCAATAGTAATTTACTATAAGCAAAAAGTCATACTCATAATTCTATATGGCTCAGAAACTAAACACTGGAAGCCTAAGGCCTACTGGGATAGGATTGAGGGCAAATATTAGAAAACCTTGCTTAACTTACCATTTTCTGTACCTATATCTATGATTAGATATGAATTAGGTTTAATTTCAATGCATGCACACTATAAATGGAAACTGTGTTCCCTATTCCAGAAATGCTTGGATGAAACAAACCATAATGGCCTGTTGATGATGCTTGCTGATTATGTTAAGACTTCACCAAATGCTTTTATTAGTTCTTGGAAAGCTAGGGCAGAGAAGTATTTGCACGGAGCTGACATTTCCAATGAATTACTTCTTACAAATCCCACTAAAGCTAAAATTAAATGGAGAAATGGAGAAATCTCCAGATCATCATTTCCGTGCAGAGCTCCTACGCTTTAGATTGAATTTATGGCAGACGAGAGAAATCTTGGCAAGATGGTATCCACTCAAGCGACTTTCTGTATTATGTCGGTTTTGTCAAAAAGCAGTCGAAACCTTACAACGCGTTGTGGTTCAATGCCCAAATACGTTATAAATCAGAATCAAAAATTTCAGAAAGCATTTTGAAGCTTATGATGTTGTAAATGAGCAAATATCGTGGCATTATCTTTTTCACATAAAGTCAGGGACCATAGTTTATGCAATTGTAAAATCTTTGGAAGTATTAAAATTGGAAAGCAGTGATGAAACAATTTGAGGGACGGAAAGTCAACTGAACATAATCAGAAGTTTAATGCTAAAAATGAAAGTGTCTTTCCAATTAGTTTTAATTGTCTTAATCTTTCATACTCTAATGAACATTCTGTTATGTAAATTTGTGAATTTGGAAAATGTAAAGAAATAGGAAAGCATCCCCTCTCAAAGGGGCTAAGGCCAACTCTCACCACACACACATTCCAAAATATCAACGCCTAGAACAATATATTTACATTCTACTTGCTGTTGATATACCCCGCCAAGCATTACTCACATATAGCTCTTTTATGTTCTCTTCCAGTAATGCTCATATTCTGTGATAGAAACCAGCAGCTGGAGAATGAAATACCAACTAATCCAGGGTCTGTAATTGAAATAGCACCACCACCGGGGGACCCCTGTAGCTGATGGTGTGAAAACTGAAATTATTTTTTCAGAAGGAAAAAAACGAAGAATAATCAAATCTGTTCTGATATCATAGATATCATGTTTAATTAACACAGAATCAGAAATTCCCCCATTACACCAGTTTTTTAGGATATAGCAATTGGACTTTACACCACACAGATATTACTGAATTGACTGGTTAAACAATAGTGCTGTTTGTTTTTCCCAAATATCAAGCATGTTTTGATACCAAAACTACTCATTCTATATAATCATTCATCAAGATCCCCATCCAACCATTATTGAGAACTAATCTTTCTTTTTAACTCAATGAAACATTCTGCCCATTCCCCAAGGCCCGTAATCTAACAGTGAAATGTAGAAAACTGCACAGTTATAGGGGTGAGAGGAAAGCAACAGGGTTCGAAATTGAGGTGAGATGGGAGTTTTGTAACTCCTGCTTGTGGCATAGAGGAGCATGGTTAGCTTGCCACCAACAGCTACCAGGAGCTACTTTGGTTCTCAAGGCCAACTGCTGCTGAATAAAATAAACATGTATGCTACATTTAAAGCATAATGGGTCATAAATAATGGACAAAGCAATATGTGTGCAGATTATGTGAATATTTGATTTGCGAAAGGCTAGCCACTAGCTTCTGGTTCCCCAGTAGTAGCTCCAGGAACTGGTTAATGCTAGCTCCTGCTTATCAAATTCACTTGATTTCTATTGTAAAAATAATAGTAATTCCGTCTAATGTCTCTGACATAACAGACAGAACCTTGACTGATAAGACAAATAACACTACTTAGAAGATTCATATCTTACGTAGATCCAAGTACAAATAAGTAGAAACAAGTATACCCCCTAATTCTCTCCTACCCATTCCAGTTCTACCCAAAAGCCTTCCTCAGTGGTAACTGATGCTCATTCAGCACCTCTACATTCTTTCACCCCACTACCCCACTTTCCTGTATCTTTCGAAAACCGGTCTTGTTATCCCAGGCAGGGCCGAACATACATCTCTTGCAAGCCTTTTCATTGACATTTATAGATCAGAAAGAATAAAGCCTGGTGTTAGGACAAATACATGTTTTTATAAAACTGAAATTGGGGGAATCATCATTGAAAATCCACGACATAGAAACCTGGACTCTCTTGAATAAAAGAAATCGTTAGCTGCATCAGAAAACCTCTTCTGCACGTACTAACAGGCCGATTCATGGAATAATTAGAGCGGCGCAAGTGGGCAAAAACGTGCGAATCGCAGTGGAATAGCGAAAATCGCAGTGCAAGTGCGAAAATTGCACGAAAAGCAGCGCACGTCGATTCATGGAAGTCCGTGCGCGAGAAAACCAGCGGATGTGCGATAAAAAAGTGCGCGGCGCACGTTGGCGCACAGGCCATCTAACAGCGTGCGCCAGGTCACAGCGAAAATCGCACAGGCCACAGCGAAATTCGCACATAGCGCGGCGCACGCAACAAAAGTAGGCGGAACACGGGCGTAACACTCGGAATGGGGAACAACTTGCCAAAACGTGGGCGTCACGGGGGAAGTACAGGGCACAAGTGCGCGGAACGCCCACACGCTCGCCTACAACACGTATTCATGGAATAGAATAGGGGGAAAAAGCGCACGCTCAAACCAGCGCACAGGCACAAACACGACCGCCACAAACAAGCGAAGTTATTCACGCGATCGGGCCTGGGGGAGCGGGCTACGTGTATTTCAGGGGTTCGCGTGAAGTTTCTCACGCGATCGGGCCTGGGGGATCGGGCTACGTGTATTTCAGGGGTTCGCGTGAAGTTTTTCACGCGATCGGGCCTGGGGGAGCGGGTTACGTGTATCACAGGGGTTCGCGTGAAGTTATTCACGCGATCGGGCCTGGGGGAGCGGGCTACGTGTATCTCGGGCTACGTGTATTTCAGGGGTTCGCGTGAAGTTTTTCACGCGATCGGGCCTGGGGGAGCGGGCTACGTGTATTTCAGGGGTTCGCGTGAAGTTTCTCACGCGATCGGGCCTGGGGGAGCGTGCTACGTGTATTCCAGGAGTTCGCGTGAAGTTTCTCACGCGATCGGGCCTGGGGGAGCGTGCTACGTGTATTTCAGGGGTTCGCGTGAAGTTTCTCACGCGATCGGGCCTGGGGGAGCGGGCTACGTGTATTTCAGGGGTTCGCGTGAAGTTTCTCACGCGATTGGGCCTGGGGGAGCGTGCTACGTGTATTTCAGGGGTTCGCGTGAAGTTTTTCACGCGATCGGGCCTGGGGGAGCGGGCTACGTGTATCACAGGGGTTCGCGTGAAGTTTTTCACGCGATCGGGCCTGGGGGAGCGGGCTATGTGTATTTCAGGGGTTCGCGTGAAGTTTCTCACGCGATCGGGCCTGGGGGAGCGGGGTACCACTCACCGTCTGCCTTGCGTGTAGAAGAACGCGTAGCCAACACCCGCTGTGAAGTAATAGCGTGTGAACCCCAACGGATGGAAAACACACGCACCGCACGAAAAGCACGTACAGAACATAAAGGCACGCGGGATCACCAAGCCCTGCCAGGGCAACGCCCGTGCGCAAAATGTCACAGACGCGCTTACGCTGTAAGGGCCTTTGGTCCAATGAAATTGCGTACGCGTGCTGACGCGCTTACGCGCTAAGGGCCTTTCCTCGATTTTCACGCTGACGTGCAGGATTTTCACGTGCCAAATCACTCCGTATCAAGCTGGCCACGCGAAAACACACGGAAGACCACGCTCCTGCCCAGAAGGCCGAATTACTGCCCCCCAGTGCCCCGAGCAGCCTCCCACGTGCCATCTGCTGCTGCCTGCCTGCCTGCCTGCCTGCTGCCACCGTGCCCTGCCATTTGGTGCCTGCACATCAGCCATCTGCAGGTGTCCAGTTGCTGTGTCCACCCCTGCTGGAACAGAAGACTCCCGACTCGGATAACATCGCTCCACAGCCCAGCCCCAGGACCCAGTTGCCCACCCACTCCTGCCCCTGGGGTTGCCATGTCGGGCACATCAACATCTGGCACCAGTGGCAACCCCCAGCCAAAGGGGCAGAGGGGCACCAGCTTCACTGCCACCGAAGTTGGTGTCCTGGTGGAGCAAGTCCTGGGGCAGTATGATGCCCTCTTCGGATCGTCCCGCGCCAACAAGGAAGGACGGGACAGGATCTGGGCCGACTGTGTGTTTGCCATCAACGCGGAGGGGGTGGCAACCCGCACCATCCAGAAGGTCAAGAAGCGCTGGGAAGACTTGAGGTCCAGGACCCTCATGAAGGCCCGGCGCCTCGTGGAGGGGGGCCGGGGCCGCATGAGTTCCATCCAGTTGAGGGTCCTGGAACGCGCACACCCAGCGCTCCACGCCCAGGTCCTTGAGAGGGAGACCCGTCTGGAGTTGAGCGTCAAGTGGCCAAGCATTGCTGTGTGAGACAGGGCATGTTGCAGTGTGCTGGTTGTCTGATACTTGCCTGCATGTGTGACATAGGCCATGTACGCATGCATGTGTGCAGGGACATCATGGGAATGCATGTGCGACCTGTAATGTGTGAACCGCACGGTTGTTGCATGTGTTTGAATGCGACATGGGGAGCCCTGTGCAGATTGCACACATGAGAGCATGGCAGTCTCTGTTCCTGGACATGGGTGGGGGCGAGGGATGGGTGCTGATGCCAGATACATATGTGGTATCCATGTCTGTGTGCCTGACCTGCGTGTCTGTGACTTGTGAGTGCCATGGATGCATGACACATGTGTGTGACAATGTACAGATTCACTGATGCAGCCTAGTCATCCTTGTATGCACTGTGATTGGGGTGTACGGGGCCAGATGGATGTGACTGAGGTGAAGTGTGTGCATGTGATAGGCATGACCCATGATGCATGTGAGTCCCATTACATTGTATGATTCGAGAGTCCATTGGACCTGCATTGAAATGTCCATGGCACGCACCATGACTGTCACTGTGTGTGTTTTGCCTGGACTGACACATGTGTTGTGGTGTGACATGATGGAAGTGTACTTTGACAGTGGCACTCATCTGCTATTGCTTCCTGTCTAGGGGACCATTGTACAGTACCCTGATGCTTGTGTTCTATGTCTCCCTCTACGCAGCGGCTAGTGAAGGAGAGGGCGGAGACGGCGCTGTGGAGCAAGGCGGCGGGGATGCCCCCACGGCTGCAGCGGAAGGGGTGGGTGAGCCCCCACAGGGGCCTGCTACGGCGGTAGACGGAGAGGAGCCATCCAGGTTGGTGGTTTCCACAGAGGAGGAGGAGGCCGCCACTGAGGCGCACATGGGGCCTGGTGGGGGCATCCCTGCTGGTGCAAGTGGTGCAGTCCAGGGGCAGGGCAGGAGGCAGCACAGGTCACCGTGGAGGGGCCTGTGCATGTCGCTGTCCCTGAACCTGTGGGTGCACCACCTTGCACCAGCAGGGATGCCCCGTCCCAGGCCCGTCCGCAGGTAGAGGGGATGTCCATGTCATCTGACTCCCCTCCACCTGCGGACGAGGGGACCCCTGGCCGTGTGGAGACGGTCCTGATTGGGGTCGCGATGCGCACGGCTGTGATTCGTGATGCCATGCGTGCTTCCCAGGAGGAGCACGCACGTCATCACGAAGAGCACCGTGCCGACGTGGCCCAATTGGGATCGGCCATGTTCGGGGGTTTCCTGCATGTGTCGGCCAATCTGGCGGCCCTCTCCTCCTCTGTGGAGACTATACGCCAGTCGTTCTCCTTGCCGTCTTCCGGCCCAGATGCCACCAGGGCCCCCTGTGGACCTGCCCTGACCAATGCAGCCAGCTCGGTGGGGATCCCATCCCTGCCACAGTCGGGAGTCAGAGGTCCAGCAGGGGTGGACAACACAGCAACTGGACCCCAGCAGATGGAGGATGTGACAGCATCATCAGGCAGGGCACGTGCACGACGGCGTCGGTGGTTTCCATCATCCTGGATGCCGTCGTGCTGGCAGAGGCAGTGGCGTCGGAGGCAGCAGCAGGCTCGACGTGGGAGGCATCATGGCTCGGGGCCATCAAGATCAGAGGGGCAGGCATCGGCCGGAGGGCAGGAGAACCCTGGGATGGTAGTGTCTTCCGTGTGGGAGCAGCTGGTCCAGCGGATAGGTGCGGAGCGGCAGCGGGCGGAAGAGGAGCGGCTCACCATGGTCAGGGCGGAGTTCTCGATGCGTCGGGCGTTGAGGCGGGCTGAGTGCCTCGAGGAAGCTCGCAGGGAGTTTGAGGGGAACATGGGGTTATCCCTGCGAGACCTCGGGGCCAGGACAGAGTCCCGCCTCCAGGACATCGACATGGAGTTCGATGATGCCCTGGCCGGCAACATCACAGAGTGAGCCGCAGGACTTGCCCGCTGCCATTGTATATAGTTATATAGTTAGTGGTAGGTTTCCTTTAAATTTTTTATTTTTTTTTTTGGTTGCGATTGGACAATGCGCCACTTTCTTGTATATAGTTCAGTTTTTAGTTAGTTGACATAGTTAGGTTTAATTTGGTTGGGCTCATGGACCCAGGATCATCTTGTATATAGTTCTTGGATGGATGATGGATTTTTTAGGATTTTTTTTTGGACACATGGAGCAATGTGTTTTATATTTCATTTACACTTGGATTTCTTTTATGACTGTGACTTTGGACACCATTTTTTAGGATTGTGCTTTGTGTTTCGAATTTTTTTTCATCAACATTCTTCTTCTTTTGGTTGTTTTGCTTTGTGGTTTTATCTATTTCTTTTCCATTCTAGTTGATTTTTAATACATTTTCATTTCATCCTTCAATGTGTAGTATCATCTCATTGCTTTCATGCATGACATGTGGGGTGTTTCAACATTCACTTGCAACGATTGTGTGTGACAGACATATGTTCATTTGCGTTATTTACATTGGGTGTGTCACATGTAATTGCCTCTGATATGTGGGTGGATGTGATAGTTGGTTGGGCCTTTTGGCAGGGGAGGCTGGCCATTACAGTCATGATTGGGGATTGTTGGGACCCAGGTGCAGGGGGGGGCATGGATGGGACATGGGTGGGGGCCTGCTGGCAGGTGCCCCACAGTGCTGGGGGGTGGGGGTGCAGGGGAAAAAGAGTTGGACATGAGTGGGGGCCTGGTGGAGGCTGCCCCTGCACTGCTGGGGGGTGGGGGTGCTGGGAGACATGAGTTGGACATGAGTGGGGGCCTGGTGGAGGCTGCCCCTGCACTGCTGGGGGGTGGGGGTAATAGCGGACATGAGTGGGGGCCTGGTGGAGGGTGTCCCCACAGTGCTGGGGGGTGGGGGTGCAGGGGAACAGGAGTTGGACATGAGTGGGGGCCTGGTGGAGGGTGTCCCCACAGTGCTGGGGGGTGGGGGTGCTGGGTGACATGAGTGGGGGCCTGCTGGCAGGTGCCCCACAGTGCTGGGGGGTGGGGGTGCAGGGGAAAAGGAGTTGGACATGAGTGGGGGCCTGGTGGAGGCTGCCCCTGCACTGCTGGGGGGTGGGGGTGCTGGGAGACATGAGTTGGACATGAGTGGGGGCCTGGTGGAGGCTGCCCCTGCACTGCTGGGGGGTGGGGGTAATAGCGGACATGGGTGGGGGCCTGCTGGCAGGTGCCCCACAGTGCTGGGGGGGTGGGGGTGCAGGGGAAAAGGAGTTGGACATGAGTGGGGGCCTGGTGGAGGCTGCCCCTGCACTGCTGGGGGGTGGGGGTGCTGGGAGACATGTGTTGGACATGAGTGGGGGCCTGGTTTAGGCTGCCCCTGCACTGCTGGGGGGTGGGGGTAATAGCGGACATGAGTGGGGGCCTGGTGGAGGGTGTCCCCACAGTGCTGGGGGGTGGGGGTGCAGGGGAACATGAGTTGGACATGGGTGGGGGCCTGCTGGCAGGTGCCCCACAGTGCTGGGGGGTGGGGGTGGTGGGGGACATGAGTTGGACATGGGTGGGGGCCTGCTGGCAGGTGCCCCACAGTGCTGGGGGGTGGGGGTGGTGGGGGACATGAGTTGGTGTTCATTAGTTCAAGGAGACATGTGCCTTTGCTGGGGGGCATGCCCATGTTGGGTGGGCTGCCTGCGGGACATGACCAGGGATGCAGGGTAGTCCCCTGTGGTGTGGGCTGCCTGCAGGGGCCGTGGAGGGTGTACAGGGAACACCTGGGATGACCCACACTGTCAAATCACATGTAGGACTCCCCGGCACCCCTGAAATACACGTACCCTGCTGAAATCGCGTGTAAAACTTCCTGCGCACCCCTGAAATACACGTACCCTGCTGAAATCGCGTGTAAAACTTCCCGCGCACCCCTGAAATACACGCGCCCAGGCTATTCGCGTGTGGAACTTCCCGCGCACCCCTGAAATACACGTACCCTGCTGAAATCGCGTGTAAAACTTCCCGCGCACCCCTGAAATACACGCGCCCAGGCCAATCGCGTGTGGAACTTCCCGCGCACCCCTGAAATACACGCGCCCAGGCTATTCGCGTGTGGAACTTCCCGCGCACCCCTGAAATACACGCGCCCAGGCTATTCGCGTGTGGAACTTCCCGCGCACCCCTGAAATACACGCGCCCAGGCCAATCGCGTGTGGAACTTCTCACGCACCCCTGGAATACACGTAGCCCGCTCCCCCAGGCCCGATCGCGTGAGGAACTTCACGCGAACCCCTGAAATACACGTAGCATGCTGGGAGACATGAGTGGGGGCCTGGTGGAGGGTGCCCCTGGTGACTGGGGGGGTGGGGGTGGTGGGAGACATGGGTGGGGGCCTGGTGGAGGCTGCCCCTGCACTGCTGGGGGGTGGGGGTGGTGGGAGACATGAGTGGGGGCCTGGTGGAGGGTGCCCCTGCACTGCTGGGGGGTGGGGGTGGTGGGAGACATGAGTGGGGGCCTGGTGGAGGGTGCCCCTGCACTGCTGGGGGGTGGGGGTGGTGGGAGACATGAGTGGGGGCCTGGTGGAGGGTGCCCCTGGTGGCTGGGGGGTGGGGGTGGTGGGAGGCATGAGTGGGGGCCTGGTGGAGGGTGCCCCTGGTGGCTGGGGGTTGGGGGTGGTGGGAGACATGGGTGGGGGCCTGGTGGAGGGTGCCCCTGGTGGCTGGGGGGTGGGGGTGGTGGGATACATGGGTGGGGGCCTGGTGGCGGGTGCCCCTGGTGGCTGGGGGTGGGGGTGGTGGTAGACATGAGTGGGGGCCTGGTGGAGGGTGCCCCTGGTGGCTGGGGGGTGGGGGTGGTGGGAGACATGAGTGGGGGCCTGGTGGAGGGTGCCCCTGCACTGCTGGGGGGTGGGGGTGCAGGGGGACATGAGCAGGTGTGCAGGGTAGTCCCCTGTTTTGTGGGCTGCCTGCAGGGGCCGTGGAGGGTGTACAGGGAACACCTGTGAGGACCCACCCAGCCTAATCGCGTGTGTAACTTCCCACGCACCCCTGTAATACACGTACCAAGCCAAATCGCATGTGATAATTCCCGCGCACCCCTGAAATACACGCGCCCAGGCTATTCGCGTGTGGAACTTCCCGCGCACCCCTGAAATACACGCGCCCAGGCTATTCGCGTGTGGAACTTCCCGCGCACCCCTGAAATACACGCGCCCAGGCCAATCGCGTGTGGAACTTCTCACGCACCCCTGGAATACACGTAGCCCGCTCCCCCAGGCCCGATCGCGTGAGGAACTTCACGCGAACCCCTGAAATACACGTAGCACGCTGGGAGACATGAGTGGGGGCCTGGTGGAGGGTGCCCCTGGTGACTGGGGGGGGGGTGGGGGTGGTGGGAGACATGGGTGGGGGCCTGGTGGAGGCTGCCCCTGCACTGCTGGGGGGTGGGGGTGGTGGGAGACATGAGTGGGGGCCTGGTGGAGGGTGCCCCTGCACTGCTGGGGGGTGGGGGTGGTGGGAGACATGAGTGGGGGCCTGGTGGAGGGTGCCCCTGGTGGCTGGGGGGTGGGGGTGGTGGGAGGCATGAGTGGGGGCCTGGTGGAGGGTGCCCCTGGTGGCTGGGGGGTGGGGGTGGTGGGAGACATGGGTGGGGGCCTGGTGGAGGGTGCCCCTGGTGGCTGGGGGGTGGGGGTGGTGGGATACATGGGTGGGGGCCTGGTGGCGGGTGCCCCTGGTGGCTGGGGGTGGGGGTGGTGGTAGACATGAGTGGGGGCCTGGTGGAGGGTGCCCCTGGTGGCTGGGGGGTGGGGGTGGTGGGAGACATGAGTGGGGGCCTGGTGGAGGGTGCCCCTGCACTGCTGGGGGGTGGGGGTGCAGGGGGACATGAGCAGGTGTGCAGGGTAGTCCCCTGTTTTGTGGGCTGCCTGCAGGGGCCGTGGAGGGTGTACAGGGAACACCTGTGAGGACCCACCCAGCCTAATCGCGTGTGTAACTTCCCACGCACCCCTGTAATACACGTACCAAGCCA
The DNA here is from genome assembly GCF_040938575.1 of Ambystoma mexicanum. Classification (NCBI taxonomy): domain Eukaryota; kingdom Metazoa; phylum Chordata; class Amphibia; order Caudata; family Ambystomatidae; genus Ambystoma; species Ambystoma mexicanum. The sequence continues at coordinate 84,478,800 of NC_090941.1, forward strand.
AATCGCGTGTGATAATTCCCGCGCACCCCTGTAATACACGTACCTGGCCAATTCGCATGTGAGAATTCCCGCGCACCCCTGTAATACACGTACCCAGCCGAATCGCGTGTAAAACTTCCCGTGTACCCCTGTAATACACGTACCCAGCCAAATCGCGTGTGATAATTCCCGCGTACCCCTGTGATACACGTACCCTGGCCAATCGCGTGTTCAACTTCCCACGTACCCCTGTAATACACGTACCCTGGCTAATCGCGTGTATAACTTCACGCGTAACCCTGATATGCACGTTACCCGCTTTGCGTTCCTTGTTTGGCAGCCCTGTAAACTGGTCCAGGGTTAGCGCAGCCCTTTGCGATGATTTAGCGATTTTGATGGCTTTTCCTTGCGCGAGGGCGTTCTTGGGGGCGTTACTGGCGCTGCTGCAGGGTCGCTGCGATACTCTGCGCCACGGCTGGTTTGGGAGCCTAAAATCCATGAATACGCTGTGCGCGGAAATCGGTTTTAGCGCACGTGCCTGGCGCAGACAATCGCACGTGGACACTCTGCGCCAGCCGCTTGCGACACTTTTCCGCGAAATTCTATGAATTACCCTGTAAGTCTTCAATTAGAGTTGGTTCTTTCCACCTTCCGATCTGTTTCTTTAATGAAGTATGTATTTCTACAATACATGCCAGCCTGCTAAAACCGTATCATTGTCGTTCTACAAGCTAATTATGACATCACTACTGACCTTTAACAAGAAAATGACAGTGATGTACAACTGTAGTCAGCTATTAAAGTTGCATAGTGATGTCAAAATGCTTGCTGTCTGAGAATTCTAGCTGTCACTGTAGCCTTAAAGCCATGACTAGGTTTTTCAATTCGTTGCTTCTGAAGAAGCTTTCTGTGACACTATATAGCCATTAATCGATGCTGTACTTATTGTGTACACTGCTGGTGTTTAACACAGGAGAGCCAAAAACTATCTTAATGTTATTTGTTTCAAAACACAAAACGGTTTTTAGGTACATTTACTAAACTATTTTCTGCAGCACATTTCAAGATGCCTATTGGTATTTTGTTTGTAGTCAGATTCTACATTGATTACATGTATCCAAAACTGAAAGATCTCTTACATTATAGTAGGAAGAAGTCAAGTATTAAACGTTTTGGCAGTGTGTGGTCAGGTATCATAAGGATTAGAATACCCCCTATCGTATGTAAAAAGGATATTGCAAGTCACTTTGCAGTTCCATGACCTTATAAACGACTCGCCCTGCGGCCTCATTTGTAAATGTGGTCACATAATTCCTCTGTGACTTGCAATATCCTACTAAGGTGTTGCAGAGGGTACTTTACATTCAATGGGCCTCATTACGACCCTGGCGGAAGACCATGGTGCTGTTAGCACCATGGTCCATGCCGGTAATTTACCGGGACTCATTACACGGATGGCGGTAAGGATTTACCGGTACCGGTAAAATACCGGTACCGGTAAATCCTTACCGCCTTACTACGAGGTCCCTTTGCGGGTTGGGGGATTTAACGCCTGCTTTTTGCAGGCGTTAAAAACCAACCCGCAAAGGGACCCAGGGAGCTAATTACGGTACCGCAATTTGCGGTACCGTAATTAGCGCCTTCCCCATTCCCATTATGCCCTATGGGGCAAAAATGGGAATGGGGAAGGGCAATGGTGGAAGGGGGAATTACCGCCCCGCCAACCTTGGAATGGGGCGGTAATTCCCCTTTCCGCCAAGGCGGTGCCGGTATTTTACCGGCATGAACCATGGCGCTAATAGCAACCATGGTTCTCCGCCATCCGTGTAATGAGGCCGACAGACTCCGCCATGGAGAAAGGGGGAATTACCACCCCATTACAAGGTTGGCGGGGCGGTAATTCCCCCTTCCTCCATGGCCCTTCCCCATTCCCATTTTTGCCCCATAGGGCTCAATGGGAATGGGGAAGGCGCTAAGTACGGTGCCGCAAATTTCGGCACCGTAATTAGCACCAAGGTCCCTTTGCGGGTCCCTACTTTAATGGCTGGTCTACACCAGCCGTAAAGGTTGGGTCCCGCAAAGGGACCTCGTAATTAGGCGCTAATAGGTTAACGGCGCCGCAGCCTTTTACAGCGCCGTTAACCCATTAGCGCCTGGGTCGTAATGAGGCCCAATGTATAGCACTTCATAACATGACACATCACAAAATAGTGCATGGACGATGTCAACAAATATAAATGGAAGCATCAATAGGTATTCTTCTAAAACACATTTTCTCTGCAGTCCTCAGTTTTTTTAAAAGCAGCCCCAGCAGCAGGGCAGCATCTCCACAGCTGGCGATGATGAACAGTCTCAGTTATTGTTGATATTGCTGATGAGTCCCTGCATGAATACAAGGCTTCTGTACAATGGCCGCAGTGTGCGTTGGCGCACAGGCGGAGTTGGCTCTGGACGTTCCAGCTGGTTCTCTGTGGACACTTAACAGACGATAATTGTTGTTATCGTTGTATGGGAGAATTGACACACACCCACAAATTGGGCTTGAAGGCTAGTGTTGTTTGCTAAATATTATACATGTTCGCTCTGCTCCATGAAGGGCATCTGTTTACAGCCTGAGCACAGTGGCACACTTTCTCGCGCGCTATAGGAACAGATTGGGACCGTGTCTGATTTCATAACCCTGAGACCTTTCTGGCAGAACAATGCACGTCATTTGGTACTGTAATTATGCTGCAATTGCTACTTAAGGTGCTTATTGTGGTTGATGCCTATAACGACTTCTTCATCTCTTGACTATGATGTGTAAATGAGCTATATTCAGAGACAGTCAGAGGCAATAGGATGTGCTATACTTTATCTAGCAGTAGCCTGCATTTCACACGCAAATATAATGCTCTCCCTGAACCTCTTTCTCTGTGTCTCTTTCGCTCTCTCTGCTCCCGTTCTCCTCTGTCTCACCCTTTCCGTATCTCACTCTATGACTCCTGTCCCACTGGACAGAGATGCACTCTAATTAATATTCTTGTATTTTATTGATGCATTTAAAGTGCAAAATAGTTGCACATGTTTTAACGTGCATCAATACCATTAATGTCTTAATTTCTGGACTTTGGGCCTCATTACACGGTAGGAGGTAACCCTGCCACTATTAGCGGCATGGTTACTTCCTTACTGCATACCAGGTCCGGGTAGGTGGTATGGGGACTTATTGGGTCATTCCAACCCTGATGGACCCGGTAAGTCCCCATTCCAAATACCATTCCCCATTCCCATTTGAGCCCCCATAGGGCTCAATGGGAATGGGGAAGGAGCTAATAACGGTACCGCAATTTGCGGTACCGTTATTAGCTCTGAAGTCCCTCAGCGGGTCCCATCCTTAACGCCTGGTCAGACCAGGCATTAAGGACGGGACCCGCTGAGGGACCTCGTAGTAGGGTGCTAAGGGATTACCGGCACCGGTGACGTTACTGGTACCGGTAATCCCTTAGCGCCGACCGTGTAATGAGGCCCTTTGTCTTAGGGTAAATTTGAATACCAAACTTTACTTTTTAACATGTTTATTGCATTGAAGGGTAATTTGGAGCATGCGTTTTGTGTATTTTGTGTTTTCTGTATAAGTGCTGCATCAGAACCTGGTGCAGGGAAATACTGTATCCTTTTCGAAAACTTTACTTTTTATGCACATTTTAAACATTGGGCCTCATTACACAGTAGGCGGTAGCCATGGTGCTATTAGCGCCATGTCTACCCCCTACCGCCGTCGGAGTCCGGGCTCCCGGAATAGGGACTTACCGGTCTATTCTGACCTTTGCTGGACCGATAAATCCCCATTCCGGGAACCATTCCCCATTCCCATTTGAGCCCCCATAGGGCTCAATAGGAATGGGGAAGGAGCTAATAACGGTACCGCAATTTGCGGTACCGTTATTAGCTCAGAGGTCCCTCAGTGGGTCCCTTCCTTAACGTGTGATCTGACCACACGTTAAGGACGGAACCAGCTGAGGGACCTCGTAGTAGGGCGGTAGGGGATTACCTGCACCGGTCCTTTACCGGTGCCGGTAATCCCCTACCGCCTACCGTGTAATGAGGCCCATTGTGTTTGTAGAGAGCCACTCATATGACACAAAAAAAGCAAATTGTCAGGATTGTCCTCTGGCTCAAAGAGCCAACAGGGGATCATTGCTGCTGTATCCTGCCCCATTGTTATTGTCAGCAGTGCAGATGACATGATGCTTTACACACTTGCAATAAGGGACCTCGAAAGTCCTGAAAATCCAGCTAAAAGACAAAGAATCCAAGTTCATGCATGAAGTGACTTGAACTCAGTGTCAGCATTAGCTTCACTGAAGTGATGGGGTGCTTTGAAGTATCATGGCAGAGTGACAGTGTAGTTCCACTGGTAAGCTTGACATATGTCTTGAAAACGACCCGGCACTTGACATGTACCACATATAGATGCCTTAGAATATGACATATCAAGAAAAAAACTGACGTTACTGATGTTTGGCAGGGCTGACTGTTACTGTGCAAGCATATGGCAAAGTTGATGTTGATCGAAGTAGCAGGTGCAGACATCGAATGGGCAGCAATGCAAGGCAGAGACCTAAGGAGAAGGAAAGGATGAGTTTAAAGCAGAGCTTAGCTTCACATAAGCAGCATTCCAAGACGATGGTGGGTGTGGAGAAGTACGTTGCCCAGTTAAAGTCATTGCAAGTTTCACAAAAAATAGAATAGCACTACCTTCATTACTGTAAGTACTAACATTGACCCCAGGAGGCACTAGTACTCTAATCAATATGTTCCATCCGTAAAGCAAACCACTGCAATTAGTTATCAAGCATTGGCAGTGCCAATAGTTCGGGCTTTTGTGCATGAATGGCAAAGACAATTGCCAGGCACTGCCGTAGAAGTATTAACTGGCCAGTGATGGTAGCAGGTGCCTGGCAAATGCCTAATTCTTAAACACAAGCAAAAACTGTTGGCTTTGCTAATGCTTGTTCCAGTAAAGGACATGCATGGTGTTTATGAATCGAGTTTCTGCAGATAGACTTGGTTCAGACGTTTTTATTACACCAGTAGCAAGTATACAGTTCCAATTAAGCCATTAATTGTAGCATTAATTGGTCTCGGGAGGATAGCTCAGCGGCAACATTCTCACCTTGGAAGCAAGATAGAGGCGGAGCAACACAGGTTCGATTCCCGGGTCCATGCTTAGAAACCTCTGGGTATTAAGCATGTTATAAATAACCTGTCAAATGAATGCTCAAAAGACTGCTTTCAAAAATACTGGCATGCACTTTGCATGCAAAGTTTGATGGTGAGGCTTGATTAAAGTGAGCTCAAAGAGTTCCCATGAGGAGGTGTTTTGGGCAGGGAGGCAGGGACGTCATTTGGGGTTTGCGAGTTGTAGTGTCTGCTACCCCTAGACCTGTCCCTGAAACCGCAAGGCCACTGGACAAAGAGGCAGTGACAAGAGGAGATATCTGCGCTGCATCTGTAAATGTAGCTAAATGTGCCACAACTTTTTTTTCCTGAAATCTAGACCTCGTTAGCTGGAGAAATAACGGGGATGTAGGAAACACCATCTGCCATGACTAACAGGTTTGCAATCCATTAGTGAAGAATGCCTGAATGGTTGGGTTTAGAGTAGGAGCTGTCCGTGCAGTTCATACCCAGTACTGTGGCAACTAGAAGGGAATGGGGGCTAGGTGTAGCTGGCTGGGAATGGGTAAGAGCAGCCTGAAGTAATCAGTGATAGCACAGCATGAATGCAAATCTCATCAGGGTTTCTCGTTGTCTTATTTGCACATCCAGTGAGCCATGCCACCAATCCTGCCTGGGTATTGTGTGATGTGCCCAGATCTGCCAGACCTGCATCACAGACACACACATTGTAGATAGACGCAAGGTGAGATCATTAATGTACATGAAGTTGCCCTCTGCTGTTTAAGTAAACCATCTTTTGCTTCCTCAAGCAAAACAAATGTCTATTTGGAAGGATAGCTCAGGGGCAACACACTTACTTTGGGAACAAGAGGTGGCAGTTCAACATGGGTTCAATTCCTATTTCAGTGCAGGGGTGGTGTCATGGAGTTTCTGCTGCTGTTTAGATTTTAATATAAAAAAAACTCTAATTACTGTGACTGGCAACACATCCTTCCCCTCTATGTCCCATCTAACAAAAGAAATTGTGGGTTACTGACCAAATAAAAATACAGAAAGGTGATGGCTTGCAGGGGTTTTGCTAGGTCTGGGAATGTGATCTGGGGCTATGCTAGCGTTGGGGCTTTCAGGGATCGGTGCTAGCTAGCCTTTTGTTTGTGGCCCCTGAGCTACTATCGGGGGCCACAACCAAAATATCCCGGGCTATAGCCCATTGAGCCCCCCTTAGCAACACCTCTGATAGCTGGAAGGTTTCAAATAATTAATAACCAATGGCACAGCTCTGGAAAACCCTAAAGACCAACTTTTTTCTCGTTGGACTTGTGTTAGTCAGTTGCTCTTTCCAGTCCGTGCCCAGACACTTGGCAGATCCTGGATATCTGTTCTTTGGGGTTTAGGCCTCTTCGAGCTGCTCTGTTTGTTTACAGTTTAGCCCAAGTGATGCACAGCATTCCAGGTTGTTGTGTTGGGCACCTGCTTACATTCACAGTAATTTGGTACCAATGGCTTGTACACACTCATATTAATGCTGTATATGGTGATCCATTCTTGTATGTAATGTATATCATATTTTTCTTAGTGTACTCCGGAGCAATGCTATGTGATGCCACTTCTTGTTTTATAAAGGGGTGAAAGGATGTGTGCCATCACTTCCTGTGATGTCACTTAGGGGTGGGGCCAAAGGACATCACTTCCTCTGATGTCAACGGAGTTCAAGTGTTGTGTGATGTCACTTACGCTACCCCTGGCATTTTGTTGAAATGACGTCCCTGCATATTTTCCACAAATTATACAAGACACATGCCTTTGCACCTATTTATTTATTTATAGAGTTCTTAAGCCCATGGACGTCAAAGCGCTGTCACGAATAAGACATCACTATGAAAAATAGTGAACAGACAACAAAAAGAGTCAGTCATAAAACATTTCAGTCCTTATGTAGTTATGTGAAATGTTCTTTGAAAAAGAAAGTTCTCTGGGTTTTTTTTAAGGAGACAAATTTAGAGTCCACGCAAAGGCACTGTGGTAATGTATTCCACCAAGCTGAGGCTGAGGTTTGAAAGGTTCTTCCTCCAGCAGGACTACGCTTGAATCATTTTTTAGATAGCAGCAGCTGTGTGCTTGAGCGAAGACAGCAAAAGGGTTCTTAGGGTCTTAAACGTGCCTTGAGATATGAAGGGGCATTCCCACCCATGCATTTGAGAATGATAGACATTGATTTACATTTTATATTCTGGGTAACAGGCAGCCAATGCAGGCTTTTCAGTACTGCAGTGATATGAGATCTTCTAGGGATCCTAGCCACAATCTGAGCGGCTGCATTTTGGATCACTTGGAGCCGTGCAACTTCATGTGATGGTGCTCCGGCCAGCAGTGCATTGCCATGATACAGCTCCCTCCCAATAATCGTCCCAAGCTATGGTGGTGGCATTTGTGTCAGAGATAAACGGTCTGATCTGGAAGAATAGGCAAAGATAGTAATGGCTGTAGCTGACACTGGCTGACATCTGGGCATCCATATTCCTTTCAGTATTGAGGGAGATGTCTCAGGATCTGGCTTCCCCAGTATAGGAATGGTATGAACATTTCTTGACATAGAGTCATAAAAATTGCCAAGATTTTTGATGGTATTTGGTGCCGCCCAACAGAAGTAATTCTGTCTTTTGGTCATTGAAACATAACCAGCTGTCTATCATCCACAAATTGATGATGTTACAAATGTTGTTTATGTGGTGGGTGTCGCCAGATAACAAACAAGATCGGCATAGTTTTGAAACTGAACTTTGCTAACATGCAGAAGATCATGGGGAGTTTTCATGTAAAGATCTAAAAGGAGGGAATACATGCACGCTTCCTGGGGAACTCCCTGCCTGATCAGATGGCGAGGAGGCGAGTACTGACCCAGGACCACTGAGGCTGACCGTCCACGCAAAAAGGAGCTAATCCATCTGATTGGGAGAGGATCGGGATTGAGGTCCTTAATAAGTTGTGACAATAAGATGTCATGATCAGGCACATCAAACGCCGCTGAGCGAAACGCAACCATCAGCAGGTCGGCTTTACCTTTGTCTATAATGTCAAAGATGCCGGACTGAATGTCCAACATGGATGTTTCTGCTCTGTGTGCTGGATGAAAACCCGACTGGTGAGGGCCCAAGGGTTATGAGTAAAGACAAAGTGCTGTACCTGCGAGTAGGCCATTTTTGTCCAGGATTTTAAGAAGAAAGCTGACATTGGTATAGGTCCATTATTACCAGGGTCAGAAGGCTCCAGGGGCCAGATTACAGAAACGTTGCACTGGTGCAAGTGCAAAATTGTACGGTACTAGGGCAAAGTTTGCCTTATTTTTAAAAACAATGCGATAGATTAGAAAACTATTGCACCATGACAAGTGCAGTTTGTCATGGTATAAACACCAGGGCAAAAACTGCACTTGGCTAAAAAGATACATTTTCACTGCATTATTGCACCAAAGGTAACGTTTGCCCTAGTGCTAATACGGAATGATATCATCACTAGGGCTAACCTTGCCATGGCGAAAAAACGCATTGAAAATGTATCTTTATTGCACTTTGGTAATTTTTGCCCTTGTGCTTATACCATCCCAAGCTGCCCTTGTCATGTTGTAATAGTTTTCTAATATGTCACAGTGTTTTCACAAATAGGGCGATATTTGCCCTAGTGCTACTCCCGTGCAATTTCTGCACTTGCACCAGGACCAAATTTACAGACATGCATGCCCAGGCCAGGCCCACAGGCAGTGAAGCGTCTGGAGAGAACACTTTGACCCCTGCGTAGGAGGCAGTGGCTGGCATGATCCACCATGGTGAGCCATACGAATTGAGCTGTATTTGCACAGGTGCATGTGATATGTGCGGCCATTGAGCATATGTACCCACTGCCATAGGATGTATATCACACAATCAGAATACATCTGCTACACCATATTTTGTCGCAAATGATGCTGGGTGCATAACATTGCATCACACCTATGCATAATACAACAAATGCAGAATAAAACATGTGTACATTCCAAATAAAAATGAAGCAAAGGTGGACGTTTCCAGAAAAACTGCAGAGGACATCAGAAGACATCCATCTTCCATCCAGGAATATCTTGCAGCAGAAAACGCCATGAGGAAAAATAACATTGCCAATGAAGGCAAACAAAAGGCGGGAAAGACATTTCACAGAGGACGAAGTCCAGTTGAACATCATAACAGACGACGAGAACACCCTCTAAAATGCAGATGGCCAATGGGCCATTATTGAAGTGAAGGTGGCCATCAGGTACGAACTGAAGGCCAATATGACCTGTCTAGGGGTTGCCCACAGTAAAATGGAGCTAAAGGAGAGCTAGGGGGACATACGACGCAGAACCAAGAGCAAACCTACAGGCATGCATGCCCAGGCCAGGCACACAGTCAGTGGCTCGTCTGGAGAGAACCCTTTGATCCAGGTGTAGGAGGCAGTGGCTGGCATGTCCACTCAGGTGAGCCACACGAATTGAACTGTATTTGCACAGGCACATGTGTCATGTGTGGTCAATGAATATATGTACCCTCTGCCATATGACCACAGAGCTTTAAACGTGTCGACTTTTTCAGTGGTGAAGGGGTTTTATGCTATAGTCACTAACAGCATAATGCACACTGTGCTTGGCGCTCATTTCATTTTTCACACCCCTCGTGCTAGCATCAAAATGTTTGCAATATTGACACAGACGCACTGATTTGAACACATTCTCACAGGATGTGGAAGGATGTAAGGATAACATGGCTAGGACAGCAGTCGGCCATAACAGAATGTTAGCATGGTTCACAGGATAAGGATTGGTTGTGCACATGCTCAGGTGGCAATGCACAATCACCGTACCAAATATGCGAATATAGGATTGCACACAAAGCACTGACCCGGTCTCGGGTGGATAGGTCAGGGGTGTTGTATCCACCTTGTGTCCCGCTACGCAAGGCGTCTAATAAAAGCCCTGCCCCCGCTCGGCGGGAGCAGTTCTGGGGCAGAGAACCCAGCTACGTGAGTCTGCGTGTTTCTTAGCTCCCGCTGGAGCTGCGCCACTGAGGCCCACCTCCGCGGCCTCCACCACCCTGTCTCCGAACGCTGCAGAGCGGGGACAAGATATCACAAGGAGCAACGTGCTTGCCTTGGAAGCAAGAGGACACAGTGAAACACAGGTTCGTTCCCCGGGTCCGTGCTTAGAAATCTCTGTGCCTTAAGGGCGTTAGAAATAAACAATTACAATATCCTATGTTTGGGAGTTGGACCTCTTGATGAGATGTCACGGTTCATTAGCATTCCCGCAGGTCTGTCAGAAAAATGACAGCCTGCGGGCCGGATATGAGGTACAGCATCGGACGCTGGCGCAACGTCAAGTCGCTGCACAGAACTGTTGTACGCGCCAAAAGCTCCTGGGATGCGTCCTCGGAAGAGTGATGCTCCACATTAGAGAAAACCTTTTACAAGTCAGCACTGGTTTAAAAGGTGAGATGATCTATCGCATGGCGCTTGTCAGGCCCTGGCAGGGCGTTCGCACATCAAGAACCATCACCGGCGCGGCCCTCTGTGAGCCGTGTGCTGACTCGCCTGTCGCGCGCATAGTAAATCAGGCGGCCTTAAATATTTCATGCAACTTGTGCATGTGAACGAACGGAACAATTAGGGATGAGGGCCGCCTGCCCGAGGGCGAGGACACTTGGTGAAACGCGAATCGTTAATGGTCTCCGTTGCGGGCACATCGCTCTGTACATGTATAAAAATATCTAATTGGTGAAAACAATCAATAGTTGCAAAGCAGCTTGTCAGGCATAGGTAAAAGATTAATTACCTGTGTTGCTTGCTTTGGGTGAATAGCAGGCAGAAGGAGCAAGGTTCGGGCAATTAATAAAACAACCAGCTGTACAATCTACATTAGTACTTAAAGGCCAATCTATTAGAATGAAGCAGTGGATTCATTAGGAAAAGAGAACCGCGAGGCAAACGCGGCCCTGCTCGGCGTGTTTCTAGCAGAGTTCCCCAGTCACCAGATCTCATCGCGAGAGATCAGTATTTCAGACAGCAACGGGTATGAACTGCCCATCCGCGTGCACTGAGCACTTCTCTTCAGACAGTCGGACCGGAGGACAGGGAGGGGCGCTCTTAAAAAGACCCCGCGTCTGACTCACGGGGCGTTTTTCCCATTGAAACGCGCTTTTGTAAATCAGTTGTTTGTCTATATTTCTTGCAGTTATGGGGAATGTGGGCCTGGTGCTAAGGTGGGCGGGTGTCTCGTAAAGCATGCTGATGCCGTATTATTGCAGATGGCACTACTCGTCCCTCATTAATAATCTACCAGTACTTTGTCTGGGGTGTAGCCTTCTTCCACGCCCCCTGGAAGCTGTACTCAACTACTGGGTATACTCTCCCCCTACTCCAGGCCATGACCTGAGGCCATGCACTGTAGTTGTTTCATGCTCAGACACAAAACATTGGCCCTCATTATGAGTTTGGCGGTAACCATGCCGCTATTGGCGGCATGGCTGCCACCGAAATCGCGTCGGGGTCCGGATCCTTGGAATGAGGATTTACCGGGCCATTCCGAGTTCGGAAGGCCCGGTAATTCCTCTCTCCAAGGACCCGGACACGGTCCTTCCCATTCCCATTTCAGCCCCCATAGGGCTGAATGGGAATGGGAGAGGGAGCAAACAATGGGCCATTACGAGATGGCCTGTTGTTTGCTCCCTCTTCCCCTCGCGGGACCCGGTAAGCACACCTGGTTTTCCCAGGCGTGCTTGCCGTGTCCCGCGAGGGGAACTCGTAAGGCAGCAGTACGGAGTGAATGGCGCTGGCACCTTTTACGGCGCCGTTCACTCCGTACCGCCAGGGTCGTAATGAGGCCAATTCTGCTTTCATTCCGGGCACGCGCACATTGTCTTCAAACCGTGCGTGCCTGCTGGGCAAGGCATAGCAAACCTAACTGACTGCCCTCCTGCGCACAGCTACCATACCCGATGACCCACAGAGAATGCGTATTGAACTATTGGGTTTATACCCCTCCAGCAGTACTACAAACCCTTGACCTTTTCTCATGAATTGAATTTTATCTACAAGTGTTCTGGTTGTGCATAACACAAACGTTTCAGCACAGTCCCCTGACCGAGTCACCACTTGTGATCTCTATGAGACAAAACCTCAGAAATTCGAACCACATTAAGCAGTTTTCTTCAACATTCGTCCATCAGATCTGGAACTTTAGTCTGTACAGTTTGCAATCTAACATGGTGGCTTACTGCGGTTCAATGGCATTTAACCCCCTGATTCCTCTGGCCATGATCTGGACAAGGTAAACCCTGCCTAAATGCCCAAACAGCATGGCCCATCACTGCTGTTTCCCGTCTGATATTTAATCGACTGTCATCTGCTCAATTACAGCAGGAGTTCATGGAAGACCCTTTAATTTTATCACCAGAATTCAGACTCAATCTTGCATCACCTCTGAGGCAAATATAGAGTAGACAGGTTTGGTATGTTTGCCTCTCTCAGAGGAAGAGAGAGGGAGCTGGAATTGAGTTGGTGTAGCCCTTTAGTGTTGTTATAAGGATCATTTGTTAAAGGTGTGCCCAGTGTTCCTAAAAAAGACTTTGGGAAACCAAGTCATCCCACTCATTGGTGAATGGCAAGCCAGATGCGGTGTGCTGGATCTGCTGGCATCGGACGTTGCTTATTTTGGAAATAATATGTTTCTTAAATGAACAGAGCCATGAGGTTTCAGCCTTCTAGAATTAATGGCATCACTTGTGTATATTGACCACACCTGTGCTAAGTAGTAATGCATTGGTGTAATGCACACGTACTAGCTACACACGTACTATTAGCCCCCACATACTATTAGCCCCCATGGCAGACCTTATCTTGGGGGAAAGCCAAGGGCAGAAAGAACTCTTCAGTAGAAAGACATTTGTCAGATGATACTTCAAAGATCATAGCACAAAGGACTGAGTAACAGCCAGATCAACCACAATTATGTAGACAAAATATGATATGAGCTGTGCATCATACACCATCCTCCCAACAGCTCCTTCCATAGTTCCTCCCAGTCACATGACAGGAAAAAGTTAGAAAGCCACCATGATGAAGGAAACCCTTATTCCTCTGCAATAAAGTAAAGTGTCAAGTATGGCAGGTATCCTACAAAGCTGGTTCGGCATCACTGGTCAGATCACGGCCATCGCCAAAGAAGCTTACTCCTACGGACATGCCTTGGCTGCATATCCACAACATTGTATCCTGATGCCCTGTGGTATCCAGGGAGGTTGTGAGGTAATACCTGGTTCAGTATATTCGGTTTGTAGTTTAGTATATTAGTACTAACATGTAGTATTGGGGGTAAACCAAGGGGGCTAGAGTTGTAGGATTTAAGCCCTAATAGTACTAACATTGCAGCAGGTGCATGAACAAAGGTGCATGAAGAAACAGCCTTTCTGGTGATATCTAGGTTAAAAAAATAAAGCGAAAATTGAAAACTGAACAGCAGCATTTGCGAGGCAAGGTACAGAGCGCACAGCGATGAGCCTTGTAAAAGAACACATTGGGCCTCATTCCGAGTCGGGCGGTAAGGGTTAACGGTCACCGGTAACGAGACCGGTGCCGTTAAACCCTTACCGCCCTATTCCAAGTTCCCTTTGCGGGTTGGAACTTAACACCTGCTTTTTGCAGGCGTTAAAAAACCAACCCGCAAAGGGACCTTGGAGCTAATTACGGCACCGTAATTTACGGTGCCGTAATTAGCACCTTCCCCATTCCCATTGAGCCCTATGGGGCAAAAATGGGAATGGGGAAGGGCCCATGGTGAATGGGGAATTACCGACCCCGCCAACCTTGGAATGGGGCGGTAATTCCGCCATTCACCATGGCGGAGTCGGAATGATAACGGCGTCAACCAAGGCGCTAATAGCGCCTTGGTTAACGCCAGGGTCGGAATGAGGCCCATTATGTTTGTTGATACCAAGCAAGCACAGAAAGGAAGGATAGGAGAATGTTTCACTTTCCTCTGGGCTGCAGGAAGAGATGATGAGCAGGAATGCAGCTTAAAGGTTGCTAAGAACCACAGGACGTGAGTTGAACCAGAAGGGGGTGATGGTTGCTAGAAGGTGCTGGAAAAGGCTCCAAGATTCTGGCACGTGATGAAATTGGAAGGGACTTCCTGAAAGTGTCTGGAAATTATAAGGTGTGATGACCGGTGACATCACAGGATAGGGCACAAAAATGTAAAATCCCATAGGAGCCATATGGAAGGAGGCTGGGTTGTGGAAATGTGTTTAAAAGGTGCTGAGATATGCAAGGAGGGGCTTTTTTGGCTTTTACCAGACCTGGGGTGATGAGCAAGATCTGTTTTTTTTTGGCCAAGCTGAAGAGGGAGCTGACAAAGGAAAAAGCCAAGGTAAATTTTGTTAACAAACGAGAAGTAGAATTCTCACTCTGGCTCGTGCCACATTGGTGGGGCCTTGTAGGGGGTGAGCAGAACATCTTTCTGCCAGCTCTCAGTGTATCGAGTGAGAAAACTAGAAACTGGATTGTTAGCTGTGCTACTCCTGTGTATAGGGCTTATGGCCAGATTGAGAGGTTGGGGCCTTGGGGTTACTGACTGAGCAGACGCTATCTCTGGAAGCTGAGAGTGGGAAAGAGCCGCAGAGGGTGTTCCGTGAAGGCAGTGTCCTGACAGATGGGCAGAGTTCCTGGTAGCTACAAGGAGGTGCAGTAGAGCCAAAGGCAAGCTGAAAGCATCCCCGAGGGACTGGGTTAGCAGGAGTCACAAAAAGGGGGCTGTATATAAATTGTTCAGGGGTCTCTTCATATAAGTGGGATCCTTCTGTGGGGTTATTTGACCCGGTGTCAAGCTGACACAAAAGGCACATCTACATCTGTCTCTGAGGTACTGAGGGACCGATAAAGTAGCCTGAATATAAATTTAGCAGTGGGTGCATGTTCTGTTATGCAGAAGGGTTAATAGTATCCTAATCTTATCTCTAACCTAGTATAACACAAGTGTGGGGGTTTAACTAATGGCAAAATTGCTCCACGTTGGGATGTACTAATTGCTAATGAATGGTAGTTAGGATTGCTCAGGACAACAAGAACATTACCTATGTTAGAAATATATTTCATGTTCTCACTTTCCCCAATGCAAATTGTTGACGTATTTTGTTTTGTCACCGATAACCAATGCAAATGAAAGTGTTTGTTTTCTTGCTAGCAAGTTTGAATACTTTCATATAAAGTGCTTAACTGTGAGCATGCGTGGTGGTTTTCATTGTGTCTAGAGCCTGGTCAATTCATGGTTCCCAGTGTAACAGGGAAACTATGTGTGTCTGGCACAGTACAAAGTCTGCTGATGATCAGCAAGCAAAAACTATGCAAACAACAAACTTGAACTCCCACATAATAACAGGGAGCCGATCACTGAGATACATCTGTAACAATTTCAATTATGTTATAGGCTCTTTAAAATTCTGTTTATAATACATTTGAATAATTGAATGTGTTTATTTATTTATTCGAATTTGTAGAGCGCGCAGCAGCCCAGAGGCATCGTGGCACTTGTTACAGACAGAATGCTTAGTTACAGGCAAAGGAACCGTAGCAATTTTGCATACAAGCTATTCACTGGGGTAAAAACATACAGGGGGTTAGATGAAAAGGGAAATTTTGATTTTTTTTCCAGAAGACAAGGAGAGCGTTTTCTGCTCTGAACTCTGGGGGTAGAGCGTTCCAAAGCTTGGCGGCTATGTAAGGGAAGCCTAGCCCTCCAGCTCTAGCTCTGTTGATGCGTGGAATGTGTATTTGGTTGGTGTAGTAAGTCCTAGTGGGTCATGTATAGTTGGATTTGGTTATAGTCTCTGCAAGGTATGATGGTGCTGTGAGGTTGAGACATTTGTGGGTGAGAGTGAGGATTTTAAATGTGATGCACTCTTTAAACGGGAGCCAATGAGCTTCCTGTCTGTCAAGGGAAATATGTTCCCTTTTGGGAAGGCTTAGTGCACCTCTTAGGGCATTGTTTTCTGTGACTTGGAGATGGTTTAGGTTTTTTGTACATGTACCTGCTAAGAGGGCATTACAATAGTCTAGTTTTGTGCCAATGGTGGCTCTAGCTATTGATAGACAGTTCGGCTTGGATAGGTATGGTTTAATTGCGTTGATGAGTTTAGTGGTGTGGTCTGAGGAAGAGGTGATGGCGCTGACCTGCCTAGTCATAGATAGTGTGGAATCTATGTAGACACCTAGGGTCTTGACAGATGTGGGGACAGGGATGACCATGTTATCAATGGTGAAGTTGAAGTACAGTTTGTCTAGTTTGGCTAGTGTAGTTTTTTGACCTAGTATGATGATTTCTGTCTTCTCCCCATTGAGGCTGAGACCATTGGCTACCATCCAGGCTTGAATGGTGGTGTATATAGAATGAAGTGCTTGGGTGTCTCTGTTGTAGGAGACAGTGAGAGGTAGGAGTACCTGAGTATCCTCGGCGTAGTTGGTATACGTGAGACCTAGGGTGTCAAGCTTGTCGAAGAAGGGCTTCGTGAACAAGTTGTACAGTGTGGGTGCTGTGCAGGAGCCTTGCGGGACTCCGCAGTGGATAGTGGTGGGGGCTGTATTAGCTATGCTGGAAAATACTTTCATTGCCCTGCCTTCCAAGAAGGAGGTGATTCAGAGAGCTGCTTCATTGGAGAAGTTAGCTGATTGGGTGAGGTGTGAGGTGAGTGTTTTATGATCCACCAAATCCAAAGCTGCCAAGAGGTCAAGGAGTAGTACAAGGGCTGGCTTACCTTTGTCCATGATCTGAGTGATCTGATTTTTGAGGTCCACCAGGGCTGTTTCAGTTCCATGCCCTTTGCGGAACCCAGATTGACTGGTCCCAAGAATAGAGTGAGATTCAAGGAAGTGTTGGATTTGGCAGTGGGCAACTTTATCCAAGATCTTGAGGAGGAACGGCACAGTTGTTATGGGACGATAATTGTTGGGCTGTGCAGGGTCTAGTGTGGGCTTTTTCAGAAGTGGGCGTACCCTGGGATGGTGCCTGTTCTCAAAGACGCATTAATAAAGGCTTTCAGTAGCAGGACAAGGAGGTCGGCCCAGTCCTTTATGAGCTTGGGTGGACAGATGTCCCCTTTGCACATGGAAGGTTTAAGGTTATTGAGGAGGATGATGACTTCGGGTTCAGTGATGTCTCTAAAAGAGAAGAGAGGTTTGGTAGTGTTTGGTGGAGGGGAGGTGGGGTCCAGTAGTAGTGGCCCAGAATGGTGCGGGAGGGCTTTGTAGTGGTCCTTAATTTTTTTCTGAAGGAGTTCAATTTTGTTGAGCATGGCAGATTGGATACTAGTACACCATGCTTCATCTTTGATGATCTCATCTGGAGTGTTTAGAGGAGAGATGAGTTCATTGAAGATAGCAAAGCTGTCCCTTGATTGTGAGTTAGCATTGGAGATTCCGACATTGAAGGAGTTTGCTTTGGCTTTGGTAATAGCATCTTTATACTGGCGGGAGATGAGGTTAAAGCAGTTCTTAGTGTTGTCACTGGGGTTGGTTTGCCAGTTTTTCAGAGCCTCCCTTTTGAGGGAGCGTAATGACTGCAGTTCTTCAGTGAAACAAGAATTAGTGTGTAGCAAATTCTTTTCTTTTTTGCATTCAAGTGGTGCAATGGAATTTATGGCTATAGAGAGGGTATCTTTGTATATGTCCGCTAGGGTGTTCAGATCATTGGAGAAGGGGAGGCTAGTGCTGGGATGTGAAGGTAAGGTGGTAGGTTATCCTTTGCAAGTTATTTGGAGCTTCTTACTTGGGCAGTGGGAGCAGGTGTGAGGATTTCTGGGGTGGAAGAGATGGGTAAGATGAATTCAATATAGTTGTGGTCTGTCCAAGGCAGGGCTGTGTTCGCTGTGATAGTGGTGAGACAATTGTGGTCTGCAACCAAATCAAGGGTGAGATCTTTGGAGTGTGTAGGGCTTGAGACTTTTTGTGTGAATCCTAGATCGTTGAGCTCTTTAGTGAGGGTGGTGGCTGCTTTGTCATTGGAGTCATTAAAACCTAGGTAGAGCCTTTGATATTATTGCTAAGTAGGTGGATGAGGTGTCCCTGGAAGTCTGATGGGAGGCCAGTGGGGCGATATAGTATGTGTATTTTGGTGGTGTTATTAAGGGACAGTGCAAGCTTGACAGTATATCGGAGTTGCTAGCCCATGAATGACTAACAGGTGTGATGTCGAGGGCCTCTTTAAAGATGAGGGCTACTCCTCCTCCTATGCAAGCTGGTCTGTCTTGTCTGAGGATGGTGTAATCAGGAGGGAGTGCGAGAGCGACAGCGTGGCTGGATGCTTCATGTAGCCATGTTTCTGTGATGGCCAATAGGTCGAGGTTATGGTTGGAAAGGAGGTTGTGTATTTCTAGGGCATGTGCTGGGAGTGATAGAACATTGAGGAGGGCACATTTAATGTGTGGAGTGGGTGCATTTTTGGACTTGATGCTAGCAGGGATGCTGCCTGCGTCAGGCGAAGTGTGTTGCATTGGTTTGTGTTTTTGTATGGTAGTTTGTACGATGTGTGGGGTGCAATTGTGGAGGGAATGGGAGCCTAGGTGGAGATTGTGCTGGGCTAGGGACATGGGAAGGTAGCTGAGATCTAATGGTTGAGTTCTGCCTCTAAGTCTGGTGCGTCTAGTGGATAGTAGACATGAGGTTGCTATGTGTGAGCATAGAGGTTGTTGAGTAGTGATGAAAGTGGACATGATGGCATGTAAATGGAATGTCACCTTATACATTCCATTTTTCCTACAAAGAATATAGACAACCTATCAGAACTGTTTTTGCAATAATAAACATCCTAATTGTATAGTGTTCATTACAAAAGAAGGCACTGTTAACAATAACAAAATATGTGCAGAAAAAGGATAAAAACACATAGACACACATACACATTTAACAAACTCCCAGAAAATACATCTTGGAGCCGATGTACAATTCATTACAAGAGAGTGTGACTAATGATACGAGTGAGTCTGGGAACTCAGGTTAGAGCAATCATTGGGCCTTGGGAAAGCTGCATTCACTAGGATGATGACCCGAAAGGTGGTAGATGGAAGAATCCTTCATAGAAATCTATAATTTCCAGTCTTGTCATTCAGTTCACTTACATCACACTAAACAATGTTAGAATTAGGGATTCAAAAGCTTTGTGTGGTGATTGTTCAAATTCCTGCAAACTAGGTTCCACTTCCATTTCGTTTGATACTTGTTCAGCTGCACAGTCATGTAAGTCAGCTAACCCTTGAGCAATTGGGTTCTTTTTATTTTGTCCATATCTCACTTCTACAGGAAAACCTTGTAATGCCAGCGTCCATGAAGTGATTCTGGACTGTGCTAGATTGCCTGATCTAATTCTTTTACTCTCTAAAAACTGCAAAGGTTGATGATTTGTTTCAATAATGACCTTTTCGCCCTGAACAATAGGGCGGAAATGTTGTAGCGCCCACACAGTGGTTAATAGGGCCTTTTCACATTCATTATCACAGAGCTCACATTTCACTAACCTGGGCAGTAAACACAATGCAAAACATTGGGGAGATTGAATCCAAGCAAGTGCAGACTCAGGGTTAATAAGTGAATGGGATCCTACAAATGGTTCTCAGCAGCATGAGACTCAGTGCGTAGATACGGGCTAATGTTTGGGTAATGGGAGAATCAGGTGGCCATCATAACAGGGCTATCTGATTCCAAGAAGGTGGGTCCCTAATATCATACCATGGCACATATGTTTTGGGAGAGAGTCCAGTGGCAACCGTCCAATCTGGTGTTGACTCACCCAACTGGGCTCAGGTGTGCTCAGTCAGTCCCTCAATGTCCCAATCCCAAAAGAGCCTGGATATAAAAGGGTGTGGGCAAGGCTGGGCTCAGGTGTGCTCAGTCAATCCCTCAATGTCCCAATCCCAATAGAGCCTGGATATAAAAGGGTTTGTGCTAGGCCACAGTAAGGTACTTTGAAGAAATGTTGACAGGAAGTGTGTGAAGCAAACCAGGAGAAAGGAGGAAATATCAAGGAGAAGACAGAGTTTGAGGAGGGAAAGTTCAAAGCAGAGGATGAAAGCAGAAGTAGATGAATTCAGGAGAGGGTCAAGATCAGAGTGGAGGAAGAAGGGGAAGGGTTACAGAGAAGAAGAGTTGGAGGAGTGTCAGAGAAGGAAGCAATGTATAATGTTTGATGATGAAATGGAAAATGTACTGCACTTTATTCTTTTTTGCCCGGCATACCTTTTACTAAAGACTGAAACCGTGACAATAGCTTGGGCATTTTTGGGCATTGTTATCTTATCCATGCCAAGAGTGGAGGCATAATGCATTTCTGAAATGTATTTGATTAATTCTTCTATTTCTATGTATGGAATAAGACTATTGCCACTTTTTAAAAAATTGTTTTATTTGATGTTATTTATTTGCTGTTTTTATGGAATGCATTCCTTCATTCAATGTTTTTTTTATGGCTTACAGGTGGTAAGGGTGCACTCTTCTTTGCCCTCTCCACTTTTTTCCTTATATTTAGAAAATGCAGTGCAAAAGAGTAGAGAGGCAGACTTGGAAAAAAGTTAGGTATAGAGATAATAAGTAATAGCCTTGTTTTTTAAGGAACTTCTGAAGGCTGATGTTTGGGCTCAATCAAAGAAATGCTGATGATACTTCAAAACTTTCCAAGATTCAGACAAATAAATACAATGTAAGGGTCACTTCTAATGCTTGGTTTAGTTACCGTGTTAAGGGATCATTCTACCTGAGCAAATGAGAGGATATTTATTTTATTATAGTATTATATAGTTAACAAAGTCAACTTTTTAAATATTTTCTTTTAATTTTTAATACAAAACAATTTACACCAAAAGAAAACTCTCTTAGAAACTTTATAGACTGCCTTATAGTTCCACTGGCCTTCAATAAAAAGTCAAAATAAATTCTTACAATGGACCAATCAATACAATCAAAAAAACTTTGTATCAGTCTGTTTCCAATTTAAATAATACAAGGTACTGCATCATTATTATCCAGTTGCGGTCCAAACGCAGGGCATGCGTTTGTCCACCAAGTTACTATATGCTTGCATGGATACTAACACTCCTTTTCCAGAGTTTAGTTATCACCAATGATAACATTGCAGAGATAGTCAGAGGAAGAATCCACCTCCATACCTGCAGATCTTAAAGCCTGAAGTTGTAGGTTTATTAGCGGGGACAGGCAGTCAACAGCTGTTGAACAGACTCCAGACGGTCCTTGCAACACAGGTGACAGTGTCTACCTTCTCTTGGGATGTTTAACCATCCATCAGTGATTTCCAATGTCCTCGCATAGTTGAATTCAAGTTTTAGGTACTCCCAAATTAATGCCTTGCCCAACAAATTGCTAATATAGCTTGAAATGCCTGCTTGTTCACTTATGTATTCTCAAAACAAGGGTGCATTAGATTTAGAAAATAAAATAAGTAGAGATTGAGATAACAAAGAATATTGAAATGATTAATGCACTTAGCCTGGAGGCTTCACTATTCAGGATGCAAAAAGACTGAAACTGATAGACATTGATAAACCTTGAAAGAAAATAGCACTATAAAATGTATGTTTCATTCTAAAATTGTTGTATCTTATTGCAACTTTATATATACGTATTGGTAGATCAGTCAACATCCCTTAGGAACATCTCAATTCTGTGACACATTTGATGGATTCTCTGGAAACTACACTGTATGAATCTCTATAAAGGGCAAATGACCAACGAAGAGTGTGGAATGTGTAGGAATTTTAGGGGAGAAAGTCATACAATTCCAAACTTGAATATTTGTAAGTCTTAGATTGCTGTGCCAATATCTCCATGCTTGCAATATTGAGAGCACATTACTTCTGAACAAATTATATAGAAGAAAATAGGAAAGAGGACAATCAGAGTTCTGATGTCTTCTCTTTTTTCAACTCTTTTTTCATCTCTGAAATGAAAATAGAGGACAAAGCAGAGATGAATTTGTAAAAGATCCTATCTGGCTACAGGGGGTACAACGAGGGATTCACGGAGATGTAAAATAAAAATAAAAAGACCATCAGCAAGTTTAAGAATATTGCTCAAAAGGATGTCAAATTTATGCCCGGTGCAATCTATGGAAATCTGTGCTTGTGTTTTTTAAGCACCTTTCAGTACCCAAAATCACCCAAAAGGAGCTAAACTGAAGTCTGTTTGGGTCCATCATTTGGTTTTATTTGTTGACTGTTAAACGCTATTGCCCAAGGACCGAACACTTTTTCAAAAATCTGGTTCTTCTTTTGAATTGAAAAGCTGAACAGACATTTTCTCTGGGGAGATGAGTGATATAAAAGAACCTTAAATTGACATTTGCATTGGCGACTCCTGAATTTCTTGAATTTTATTATAAGATTTTGGTGCATATTCGGAAGTGCTTCTGAAAAGAGGAGGAGTTGTTTGCAATGCAGGAAGTCCTATTCGGTTTGAAAATTGGTAGGACTTTTATATAGGGCAAACTAGCTTTCTAAAGATATCAAAAGAATATTTTGCATAATGAATACTTGTCTCTTTCACTCTGAAATATCGGCTACGTCTGATATGACAATTATTTCTGTTTAAGATCTCTGGAAGAGCTCTGTCCTGTATCGGTTTGGGGTTGCTTTTTTCTCGGGAGAAAATTACCATGAGTCATTTTGTGACGTTGGGATCATTTATTTGGAAATTGGACTCAATCACTGTGATTTCCATGACCCACCTCAGATGCATAGACACAGCAGCATACATTTGGAGAGGTGGTTTAGTGAAGAATGAGGAGATAATAGCAAGCAAAAGTAGAGACGGCTAAGATCTCGGCAATACTCACCGGGGAGACTGATGCATCGGGACCGCATTATTCTGGCTGCAGATACCATCAAACTGGAACGGATGGGATTCTTCCACTGACAGCTGCAAGCCCAGGGATTAGATAATCTACGTTTAAACTGTCAACACAGACCAATGTGGTTACAAATTAATTCTCTTTATCTCCTGAAGATGGCTGCGGTATGAAAATTACACCGAGTACTGAGCCGAAACTCAAGTCAACACTTTCTTGTCTTCAGCTCCATTGGATAATAATTTGGATAGCTTGTATGACGTTTGTGGAGAATCATTGTATCAGAATTATATGTTGACACATGCCAATAGTGTAAAGGTTTGGTGTATTTAATGTCAAAACAGTATTTTACACTTGAGGTCGAATTGTGTGACCTACTATTTTTCTATTAATCATTATTATTGTGTCATTTGCACAGTATGAATGGACCTTGTATGAGAATTAATGAGGTTGGTTTGGATGAGTTCGAGCTTTTGATCACTGTAGGTTGTGTGTTTCTGTATGATTAAAATGTATTCTTGAATTACAGATTAAGCTATGTACTTTTAATGGCATGAAATCCTTTTTACACTGTTTTTGTGTTTCATGCATTATACAATAAAATAACAAAATAACTAATATTTTTGATAATCATTCAATTTTGTCTTCATGGAGAGAGATTGCTTTTGCACAGCATAAAAGTTGAATGCAATGAGAGTCAGTATATACCTTGGTATCTACATGTTGTGCTATCCTGCATTAAGGGCATGTGGTAGATATAAGCAGCAAAAACATATCTTGTAGCTTTTGAAACAATGACACTGCAGAGATGGCATTGCATTCTGAGCAATTGGGCCAGGCTGGACAAAGACCTTGAAACCTGAAAAATATGACATTTGGAAAAGTTGGAAAATAATGAAAAGCCACTGCTGTGCTCTTATTGGCCTCCAATTGAAATGGTAAATCTGCACTTAGAAAACAAATCATTGTTGGCAATGCAAATCTTAAGCAGACCGCTTCATGCATTCAATATTGGCATGCCCTTTGTTGTCACACCTTTGGCAAGTAAAATTTGTAAATTAAAATATAATTCTCTTAAAACCATGACATTGTGTGGTGATATTGTTCCCTTCCGATACTTACATACATTTGAGAAAATGCCTGCGCTGGCAGCAAACGGAATTATTTTTGCAAAATTGTGAAAAGCTTAGACTTGATGTTTGGATAAAATGAAAGCTTCACGGGAAGTTATGAGTCATGATTGTATAAGAGCAGAGCTGCATACAAATGACTTGATTTGGGTTTGCTTTAAATACATGTATGGCTCAGTCGAAACCAGAATGCTACCTCTGGGTGTGTGTCCTTTGTTCTGTGGTTACCTATCTGTTTTGTACATCTGGGTGGATAAGACTATAATACAGCATATTATTTATTTGTTTTAAATAGCAAAATGGCACATGGACAACTACTGAGCTGTGTGCAAACCCCTAAATGGATTTAAATATAACATCTTAAAATTATTAACCACTGTGGCGAAATGGTTAAAATTCAAAAATTCAGTTGAATCGGGGCTTCAACATGCCTTCAACCCAGAATTTCTCAGTTACAGCCGCCATTTTTTATTTAAAGATGGCGCACAGTTTGCACCATATTGATTGCTCCTTCAGTCACAGTCTAGTTTCCCATCACACCCGTGGAGTTATATCCAGTTGTTTCAATTAGGAACCACCACGAAAACTGACAGTGTGGCAACCAAACCAACAAAGATATACAAAGGAGATAAGCGCACAAATGCATCTGATACAAAATAACATTTAAGTTGAATGCAATGCTTCGAGTTACTCACTCCGAGCATTTTCTCTAGAAATCAAATCCACTGCAATCTTTTCTAACGCTGGGCACAACACGTGCATTCTGCGGCTAGTGAGGTCACCGGAGGAATTATCTCCATTTGCTGAAGGTAAATCTATGATCTCAGCACTTCACTTTACACGCGATGGAAACATCCCTAGCAGGCTGAAAATACAAAATGAAAATGAATGTTCAATAGATAGCAGTCCATATTGGGCTCTTACATCAGATTCGGATTGCTGTGCACTTATTATATAACTTGCACCAAGCTGTGCAAAAAAGTAAAAAACAAAAAGCAGAAGTATAATTGCAAGTTTGAGTTCACAAGGTCCATCTCACATTTGCTTTTCAGTTCCAATGACTGTGAGAATCCACAGCCTTAACGTTCGAATTTGGTCTACATGCCTACCCAATTCGATGCCACACATGCCAATGAAGTAATCAGAAGGTTAGTGTCAATACTTGCATGTGCACACGTATCGAGACATGATACCCCACCTTTGGCTTTTAACTATGTTACCAATACGCTTTTTCTGTTTTGGTTTTTAGATTGCCATATGTGAAGGGTCAACTAATGAACCTTTTTCGACATCAAATTCCTGGTGTCATCATTTAACGTCCTGAGGACGGGTTTAGCACACATCTAATAGTGGTTTAAGTTGGCTATAGAGTGCTTTACAAAAATTGTTGCTAGTTCCCAGAAACACATTTCTCTGTGTCGACAGAGCCAAGGACAAGTTATAAGAATTAGGGACACATTAAACAGCCAAATGTCCACCACACACCCTTACTAACCTCACACCATCGTTAGAATATGGGAATTGTGGTAGCTTTGATTCATTGCAATCAGTGACTTTCACAGAATGGTGTTTTATGTGATATCTTGTGTAAACAAAATTCATTTTTGTCTTTTTTATATGGAAATTGTTCCGAGTGTTTTTATACTCATTAATTAAAAAATGTTCATCTCTATTGTTCCTGTCTTGATCCAGTGATTGACATGATTGGTAGCACCTGTTGCAACTAGACACACCTAATGCGTGTGTAGGAGGGTAGCTGTTCAGTGGCATTTCTTGTTGTATATAAGGAAGTCGGTTTGCATCAGCACGTCAGTGGTATTTCAGTGTCAACTCAGTCAGCTGAATGTGGCTTCAATCAGGAAACATTGGTTTCTGCAACCACCACTGACAAAGGCAACACCTGTGAGCTTACAGCACTCTGGGTCCTTTCACCAGTGCCCTTTAAGGAAAATTATGTTTGCCCTTCTTTTCGCAGTCAAGGGAAACACTTCAAAACTCCTTGCATGGCCAGACCCAGTTTAGGGCCTGCTCCCTCTGTACCAACAGTGATCAGTGGTAGTCAATCTTTCCGCCCAGCAGTCACTTCTCCTCTCCCTCAGAAGTGGTGAGGGAGGGAGCTGCTAGCTCGGATGTATACGAATTGTTTGAACTACAATTGTTCGAATTACAATTGACCTTTGCACAATTGACCGAATTGTGAAGGTCAATTGTTACATATATGCGGGGGGAAACCCCCGCAACCCCCTATTATATATATAAATATATATATACATATATATATATATTACCAAAACAATATATATATATATATATATATATATATATATATATATATATATATATATATAAATATCCTTTTTTGATCCTTTTTATGTCTGGTATCCCCAACTTGTGTGGCATAAAATTTGGTCATTTTGAACAGTTGAAAATTTATAACATTTCGACAAGGACCCTTACTCAAATTGAAGAGTGTGTCCTGCTACTAGGTCTGTCATACAGCCCCACCCACGCTTATGACTATACATCTGCAAGGATAGATCTTTTCAAATTTAAACGCAAACTCAAATTGACCAAATTTTATGCCACACAAGTTGGGGATACCAGACATAAAAAGGATCAAGATAAAGAAACTGCATCAATTTTGTCAGAGAGAGATTTGGGTACCTTGCTATGTTTAGATGAACTACACGGGAATACTGATATATGCACTGGATATACAGATACTGTAGACAATGATACATTGGCCGAACAGTTTGGAATCAACGCTAATGTGTGCTGTTTCAGCAACTTTAGACCCAAATCGGTCTTTTGTCCGAACATTGAATGTAGTCCAATTGATATCTTTGAAAAACTGGTAATTAAGGATTTGAAAGAATTGTCAACCCTCAATTCTGATGCTATGAAATTTAAGAATCTGAAAACATCACAAGTCAGCGCCTTGGAAACACTGCGTAAAGACCATAATATTGTTATTCGACCATCGGATAAAGGGGGTAGCATAGTTATCATGGACAGTATCAACTATAACAAGGAAGCCATCAGACAACTGAGCAATACATCATGCTATGAAAAAGTTGACAGATCTATCCTTAATACCACTAATCAGGAATTCCGCACTCTGTTACATATTTGGGAAGAGCCGGATTTAATAAATGAGGCTGAATATTTCTATTTGAAGAACGTCCATCCCACTACTCCTCTCATTTATTTTAATCCCAAAATTCACAAGAGTCTTATAGATCCCCCAGGACGTCCTATTGTATCCTCGATAGGCAGCCTTTTGGAGAACACCTCGAGATTTTTAGACCATTTTCTCCAACCTTTTGTATTGAGATGGAACTCATATATTCGAGACACTTCTGACTTGCTAACAAAGCTTAATGATGTTAATTGGGAATCTAATTTTCTTTTGGTTTCCCTAGATGTAGTCTCTCTTTACACTTCGATACATCATCAGTATGGGTTAAATGCATGTAAGCACTTTTTAGCGAGTAGATCTGTGAGCTATCGCCAACACAATCTCATGCTATTAGACATGTTGAGATTCTGCTTGGAACACAATTACTTCCTGTATGATAATGCTATCTATAGACAAATACAAGGCACGGCCATGGGGTCATGCATGGCACCAACCTATGCAAATATGTATATGGGATGGTGGGAAACGACAGTGGCATGGAGTGAGGCGATGGAAGAATTCACCAAACACATAGTGATGTGGCATCGTTTCATTGATGATTTGTTTCTAATATGGGACGGTACTGAAAATGAATTAGAAAAATACATCTCTATTTTGAATTGCAATCCATATAATCTGGAACTGACTTGTACTGTCAGCAGAAAAGAATCGGTCTTCTTAGATGTGTTGTTTAAAATAGAAGAAAACATGATAAAATCTACACTCTATAGAAAGGAAACTAGTTCTAACTCTACCCTCCATGCCAACAGTCATCATCCCACATCACTCAAAAAAAACCTCAAAAAATCCATACCATATGGAGAATTCTTGAGAGCCAAACGTGTCTGTAGTCAGGAGAAAGATTTCCAGGAAGAAGCCAAAAGTATCGGCAGGAGGTTCGTAAGCAGAGGATACTCTAAAAATACAGTGACAGAATGCTTTGAAAAAGCAGACAAACTTTCTAGAAGTATTCTGTTTAAACCCAAAATTAAACCTAAAGATGAGAAAATCAGGTTCATAACAGTCTTCAACCAACAAGCCCAACAAATAAGAGTCATAATGCAAAAACATTGGAACATTCTGACCACCGGTAGAGATCTGTGTAGAGTCTTAGAGATAAGACCGAGTGTTACTTTCCGCAGAGCCCCCACACTAAAAAACATCTTGGCGCCAAGTATGGTAGTGACTAAGAATGAATCGTCAAGTTGGCTCTTAGGAGAGAACAAAATGGGTTTCAGAAAATGTTGTAAATGTAAAATGTGTAATTTTGTATCTAAGAGACCATTTATTGGTGTTGATGGCAAACAATGGAAACACAAACATAGAATAACATGTCAAACGAAGTTCGTTTTGTATGCCATTACCTGTAGTTGTGGCCTGAACTATATAGGATCCACAATTGGCCCGCTCAAACTGCGCATCTTGCAACATTATAGGGCTATAAAAAATGGAGATCAAACCTATCCACTGGCAACACATTTTGCCGAACAACACAGCAATAATGTAAAATAAATGAGTTTCCAGGGACTAGCCCATATACCACAACATAAAAGACTTGGCAATAGAGAACTCAAGTTACGTCAACTAGAAGCCAAGCTCATATGCAAATATGATACTCTGAAACCCAATGGTCTAAATATAGACTCAGAGATGTATGTGTTCCTATATGAATGAGGAATTAAACATTGATATCCAGGTGCTAATCTATATCAACCAACACACCTTGATATGTCCATTCATTCTGCATATATGATTATCACAAGTTTAAAAACTATCTAGGTAGACCCTCCCTCTTATTGGCTGTGTGTATATATGAATCAACACACTTCAATATTCATTTAAATTTATGGATATCTGGATGTATTACAGCCATACTTTTGCACTGAATAGGAACTCAGGTCTTAGCTTTTGTCTTATATTGTACTTTAATGCATTAGTCACTTTGTTCGATATGGTGACTTTTCACCAATCGTGATATTGTTTTAATTTGTCATTGAGAATCAGACTGTCTATACCACAGATGCTCGCCCCGTGTAGTGAACACCATTGTTGTTTTTATATGGCGATACACTGGTATTGCCATGTTGCATTTATAGTGTGCATATATAGGGGGCCTTCACTTGAAGGCTTATTTTACTATACAGAAGCGGGCATTGTGGTTTCAGGGCAGTAGCAGCACACATTCTTTTTAGGGTATTTTATGCCACTAGCGGGAAGAGAGCAGCACCGTGAAGACATTTTTTCTATCACGGTGCAGCATTAAATTAAATAGGCGCACTAGCGCTTTTATTTGTGGTCACTTCTTTTAACATTGTAAAGCAAGTGAAGGTGAAGGGCTGTTATGGCTTATCGTCAGCTGGCATACACCCAGTATAGTAATGGGGAATTAGGCAACTCATAAATGTGGGCAACTATGTATTTACACACTGAACAATGGCGGATTTGTTGCAATCAGAACCATAGAGTTCTAAACAATGAACTGTTAAAGTTTTTTTTTTTTCATGTTATGTAACTGTCAACTTTTTTTACGTTATGTAAGCTGCACAGCTGTGCAGACTCAATCACCTTCAGTGCAAGGGTATAAAAACACAAGGAAACAAACGTTTGGAATCATGCTAGCCTGAGGAAGCTCGCGAGTCGAGCGGAACGCGTGGCGTTTTCCACCCGCTGCGGGTGAGTGCTGCATGACACCTGGTCTGCTTAGGTATTGTTATGTATGCTTTTTATACTATGTTCACTCTTTTTGGATAAATAAAATGAAATTTTGAACACAATTTGAAGTCTTGTGTGCTTGGGCATTTTTTGGTAGGTGTTTGTGGGAGAGCTTTCTCCTCCCCAGCACCTTTACCCTTCTGTTTAATATATATTTAGTGTAGCCTGCTCTAGCCCGGTAGCACCAGCTCAGTAATGAGGCACAGCGCAATTTGTTGGCTAATCATCTGCTTTACTAAAAAAAAAATATATCTGGTCAATTGTGCAAAGGTCAATTCGGACCCTCGACTTTCGGTCAATTCGGTAATTTGAACAATTGTGTTTGAACAATTTGGGTAATACCGCTAGCACTGCTGGAAATCCTGCATTCACCCAATGAATGGGACTTTGGTCAGCTGTAGCTCCAGCAAGAGTTCTGTATTGATCTTTCTTCTTTAAAATTGACTCTAAAAGTTGGGTTAACAAATAGAGCGTTTTACCACATATGTAGTCAAATCAAAACAGGGGACCAGTCCCTTTTCAAGCTCCCTGTTTCAGGCCAATCTGTTGTTCTATTACAGATGTCCCTCCTTTGAAGTGTCATGCCCAGATTCCTTTATTTGCAGCAAGGCAGGGGGCAATGAGAATTATATGATATACTATCAAAACTAAGATGGCTAAAGTATTTTTCCTTCAAGTTTCTGGCCTCTTGCATTCCATGCACTCCTGCTTCACCCCTGTCTGTCCTTCATAGAAGGGCCTCTATGCTAATCATCCCCTTTGAAGTTTTTTACTTTGTCTGGCTGCATCCCCTGAAGTGTTTGTTTTAATCTCTGACCCCTAGGGAATCCAGTCACTCATTCTGGGAGAGGTGTCTGTTCTCTTACCAACCGAATAAGTGATCTTGTGGGTGTAACTGTGTCCATGTGTTGTGGGAAGATATTCAAAGACAGACACCTCGAGGAGGTGGCTCTTAGCTTGTTAATCAGTGTATCTATCTTCTAATAAGTTATACTTTTATCTTCACTTTAGCAATGTGCCTAAGTTTTAAACGGAACAGTTGCACTGCCACCATATTCATGAAGTTAACATTTAACATTTGAAACGTGTTTGTTCACCCTCAAATTGATTGCAGTTTCTATTCCAGAAAAGGCCAATGCAAATGTGTGCATAACTTTATTTCTACACATGATAGTAATAAATCCTTTGAAGTATACCTGACCCCATGTGGTCAGCCCCCACAACTCTCACCTACCTCTTGGAGGTAGAAATCTAGTTTCAGTGCTCAAATCTCTCAAGAATCTCTTTCCTCACCTCATAGGACTGAACTACATCCTTGGAAATCGGATGTCGAGGTTGGTCGCGGGGTCCTGGACTTGAGGTACTACTCCCATAACTAGAGGTGTGCCTGAAGGCATGCATCTGATACTCAAGTTCCAACCCGTTCAGCTCAAGCTTCACCAGATTTCTCTGTTTCTGTTCCTATATGTTCACCACATCTCACCATTTCTGTTCCTCTAACGCTAGTCTTCTCTCCTTTAAGATGACTTTCTTGTGGCTAACCTAGCCCCAGATAAAGCGCTGTGAGATTAAGCAGTAACTCAGAACCTTTAGGAAGTCTTGCTACCACCTCTGGTAAACCATACTACCTAACTATCTATACGATGGGGCGAATGAAGTAAAATGTTGTCATCCTCACTATTCCCATATTCTTCTCCCTTGCGTAGGGTGCGTAAAGGCATTTCAGGTTCACTTCTCTCCTTTGGGGTTTCCTCATCCTACTAGCTTGCTCAGATACATGAAGGCATTTCAGAAACTCAGGTATTTTAATCCATCTGCTAACATGGACTGCTCTTTTCTGGTATAGCTCTCAAAGTGTGCTTGCTTTCAAACACTTCACAGTTTATATGTCGGATTCCTGTTCCTAAGAAATGACTGACAAGTGTTTCTAACTATATCTGCACAATGATATGATATGATAGGTTATTTATAACACACTTAACACCCGGAGGTTTCTAAGCACGGACCCAGGGATCAAACCTGTGTTGCTCTGTGTCATTTTGCTTCCATGGTGAGCACGTTCCCACTGAGCTATCCTCCGGAGACACCAATTTATTTTGGCAGTAGAATCTGTAGAACCAGTCTGATATTAAATCCCTCTTGCTGCCATTATTGTGTTAACATGAATATTGCCCAGGGAGAATGAAAGGTTTCCAAACCTTATGCTGCACCCAAAACTAGTACAGCAATACTTGAGTCAGAAAAGTGAAAGTGGAAACCATATGAAATGTGTACCTCCTACCCTTTTTAAGGTCACGTGGGTCAAGGGAAGGCAATACTCTCCAGGGTTGTGTGAACCAGTACAGGAGCATCCAAACAACAATAGCAATGAAATATCAAAATAAAATAAGTGTCGAAACAGTATAACATATCGATACTTTACTCAAACACTGATAAGTGGACAACAACACTAAACAATCCTTGTGTGTAAAGCGAATATACAGATCAAGCCATGTTTATAATGTAGGACGGTGATAGCCGACTTCTAGATAAGGTGAATGCTCCCATCCATAGGCAATGCAAAAATTCTATGGCTAATAACTTTTGAGCCGTTGAACAGATCAGCATGATATTAAACATTCCTATTTGGGGGCCTCGGCCACCATAACTGGAATATTTAGTGCACATCTGTGCTACAGTTCAAAAGATAAAAAGTGTCAAATAAAGGGAGTGTGTTTCAATTTTCCATTTATTTTTCCATCAGAAAATCACTCATTTTTGCTCATGGGCGCAGCCCAAACTGATGTACAGATTTGCACCGAAAGAAACAAAAGTGAGGCAAAAAGCACTCAGAGGATATCCTTTTTTGGTTTGGTATACATATGTCAAGTTGTTGTTTATTTTTTTATTTTGCACAAAGCAGGGTAAACAAAACATGTGTTATATCTCTCAATATGCATTTCTGGTGCCAAGCATTATAATTTCAGAAAAACCACCATTACCCGATTCGAGAATCAAGTTCGAGAAATGGCACACACAGAAAAAAAAGTGATTACTTCAAAACTGTAATATATTGAAATGTGACAATCACTGTGATTGGCAGGTAGTGTATGAGTAGTATTTTAAGTTCATCTAGGATGCAATCTGTTGTTTTAAATATAAAACAATTACAGGGATTGCTTCCTAAATTAATTTAAAATTTGTGAGTAGGGTGCTTTAGGGGACTACAAGTGTTTTTGTGGTGTTAAACATGTCAAACAACCCACCTCTCACTCTTCCTCATCACAGTACACCATTACTAATCCCTTCTTATCCAGTGAACACAAAAAATAAATAATTGATAAACCCGAAGTTGCATAGCTCAAGAACAGATATTGTTAACGAATGATATGACATGAGTTATGTAGTCAGAGTTAAAAGAGCACACAATTGTTTAATTTGTTTATGAAAAGAATTGCACAATGAAACACTGGAGGAATACGATGCTTGTATAGTATATCCTTTCTTGTGCTTGCACTAGCTTTTCATGTGACTTAACAGTGAAGTTCTCTATTCATGCCTGATATCAGGCAGGAAGATATCTACATGATCACACCACCCTCTTCTTCCTCATAGTACCTAGTTTGGAATCCTACCAACATCACTCTACCTCATCCCAGGTTCTGAATAGTAATCTTACCTGTATACCCCAGACACCTCTTCATCATCCCAGCCCCCCACTAACTCTTCCTCATTCCTCATCACAGTACCCAATTAACTCCACCTCACTCCTCATCGTCACAGTCGACACATATCACACCTCACTCTTCTTTGTCACAGTCCCTAGCTACCCCACCTCACTCTTCCATATCAAGTCCCACATTAACTCCACCTCACTCTTCTTCATCACAGCCCCACACTAACTCCACCTAACTCTTCATGATCAGAGTCCCCAAATACCCTACCTCCCTCTTCCACATCAACGTGCCCCACTACCTCCATCCCACCCTTCCTTGTCACATTCCCACTAATTCCAACTCATGCTTCCTTGACACAGTCCCCAACTAACTCCATCTCACTCTTCCTTGTCAAAGTCCCCCACTAACTCCACCTCACTCTTCCTCATCACAGCCCCAACTAAATCCACCTCCCTTTCCTTGTCACAGTCCACAACTACCCATCTCACTCTTCCTTGTCACAGTCACCACTAACTTCAACTCATCCAACATCATCCATCACTAACTCCACCTCACTCTTCTTTGTCACATTACCCCACTACCACCATCACACTCTTCCTTCTCAGAGTCCCCAACTAACACACCTCAATATACCTCATCACAGTCCCCCACTAACTGCAACTCACTCTTCCTCATCACTGTATCACACTAACTTCACCTCGATCTTCCTTGTCACAGTCCCCTACTACCTCCACTACTACCTCCACCCCACACTTCCTCATCACTCTTCCTTGTCACAGTACCCTATCCGCCCTCCTCTTCAATCTGTACTTTAGCCCCTCCCTGCACTCATACGCTTTCATAACCTAACCTGCTACAACTTTGCAGATGACACTCAGCTCATTTTCACAATTCCCAAGTTGCCGACCTCCCCCCATCCAGACCTTGCCTCCTGCCTCTCTGGATTCGACCACTGGATGACGGCTAACCACACCCTCCTTAACTCTGGTGAAACTGAAATGCTAATCTGGGGTAAAACATCTCTTCTTCCCCACCCCACCCCCTGGCCACCCTCCCGAGGAGCCCTGCCCACAGCATCCTTTGTACAGAATCTGGGATGCACGTTGGTCTCGGACCTTCACTCTCTCAACACATCAACACTGTGTCCAAAACGTGCCATTTTTGCCTAGGCATTCTCAGGCAATTCTTCCCATATCTCCCCTACCCTCTCAGAGTCGCAGCAATCCTCATTATCATCTTTGCCTGCTTAAACTATACCAACTCCCTCTATCGGGGCGTTCCTGCCTATCAGTTCTGAAAATGTTACCAAATCCACAACTCTGAAGTTGGCACCTCATTGCCCTCTTACACAGAGAACACATCACTCCTGCCCTTAGAGTACTACACTGGCATCCCATCAGCCGACAGGCAACTTTTAAGGCCATGTGCATCCCACACCACACTCTCCACAAGACTAGCCCAGAATTCCTCCAGGACAAGCTTACATGATACCAACCCATCAAAAACCTTAGATCTGGCTCTGTACTGATCCTTGTGATCCCCTCTTTCAATTCCACCAGAATTGGAGGATCCTCTTTCTCCGTCCAAGCTCCCACCATCTGGAACTCTCTTCCACTGAGCATCCTCAGCAATGAGGACTACTTCCCCTTTTGAAAGGGCCTAAGAACCTGGTTATTCCCTAGAGCAACTTGAAGAACCTTCCTCTCTCCCACCTACCTAATGAATCCTAGGCATGGTCACAACCCATGCCTCCATAGTATAATCTAAAGAGCAAGGCAAAGTACCATTCCCGGAGTAGACTGGATAACTCAGTACATTTGGCCACAACAAAAGCAAGCACCAATCTGAGCCTCAAGGTACGTAGTCAAGCATTACTTCGGTGAACATCAGTCACAGGCACGGCTACCCACTTGCATACATTTGCAACCATATACCAGACTAATACATGAAGCACAACATCTCTGCCATCAGAATGCAGCGATGACCTACATCAAAAATGACAGTTTTGCTGGACACCTATTGAGAATATTCGATTCGTCCTGAAAATGTTCATACATTGGCTCTGGTCCCCAGAGGGCGTTCAACCCCACAAGCACCTTGTGGCCATACTAATGGGACAAAAGGTGCTATATAAATGACAAACTACTTCTGCTGCAACTACTACCCCACCTCAATGTTCCTCATCACAGTCCGCCACTAACTACTCCTCACTCTTCTTTCTCACAGTCCCCCACAAACTCCACCTCACTCTTCATCATTACTGTCCCCCACTAACTCCACCTCACTCTTCTTTGTCTCAGTCCCCCACTAACTCTAGCTCACTCTACTTTGCTACAGGCCCCCACTAACTCCACCTCACTCTTATTCATTACAGTCCCCCACTAATTCCACCAAACTCTTCCTTGTAGCAGTACTCCACTACCACAACCTTACTCTTCCTTGTCACAGTTCCCCACCAACACCAATGCACTCTTCCTCATCACAGTCCCCCACTACCATTATCTCACTCTTCCTTGCCACAGTTCTCCACTGCCACCACATCACTATTTCTCATCACAGTACCCCACTACCACCAACTCACTCTTTCTTGTGACAGTACACCATTACCATCAACTCACTCTTCCTCATCACAGTCCCTAACTACCACCACATCAATCTTCCTCATCACAGTCCCCAACTACTGCTCCTCACTCTTCCTCATCGCAGACCCCAACTACACCACTTCAGTCCTCCTCATCACAGTCCCCCACTAACCCCACCTCACTCTTCCTCATCACAGTCCCCCACTACTACAATCTCACTCTTCCTTGCCACAGTACCCCACTGCCACCACATCACTCTTTCTCGTTGTAGTACCCCACTACCACCAACTCAATCTTTCTTGTGACAGTACACCATTACCATCAACTCACTCTTCCTCATCACAGTCCCTAACTACCACCACATCAATCTTCCTCATCACAGCCCCAACTACTGCTCCTCACTCTTCCTCATCGCAGACCCCAACTACACCACTTCAGTCCTCCTCATCACAGTCCCCCAATAACCCCACCTCACTCTTCCTCATCACAGTCCCCCACTACTACAATCTCACTCTTCCTTGCCACAGTACCCCACTGCCACCACATCACTCTTTCTCGTTGTAGTACCCCACTACCACCAACTCACTATACCCCATCACAGTTGCTCACTACAAACACCTCACTCTTCTTCATAACTGTCCCCTCCTACTGCACCCCACTCTTCCTCATCACAGTTCCCAACTACCCCACTTCACTCTTCCTCATCACAGTCCCCCACTAACCCCAAGTCACTCTTTTTCATCAGAGTACTTCATTACTAATCCCTTTTAATCTAGTAAACACAGAAACAGATGAAATAATTGATCAATCTGATTTTGCATAGCTCAAGAACAGATATTGATAACAAATGATATGACATAATTTATGTTGTCAGAAGAAAAGTCAGAATTATAGGTGGTGGGAGGTATACCACAACAACACACTTGAAATTCAGTGGACAACCTCTGTTAAGGGATAGGTAAGGTGAATAGATTCAGAGCAACATATTTAGTTGAAGCACTGTTAAGCTTTGCACCTGAATCCACCATTACATGCAGAAATGTGCTATTTAAATGTTACATTTCTCATTCTTGCATGTGTGATCTGCTGTATCAGTGATGCCACTCATGCAGCCATAGGTGATGTCATATGAGATGTCATCAGTGATGTCATCATGGTGTTTACGGGCTGTGCAATGCAGCGTGGAGTAGCTTCCACCACCTGCCGAATTTCAGGGGTTTTGTTGCATTCAATCAGCACCTTAATGTCACTTCAACTAAAGATTTTTCACTGAATTTCAAGGGTTTTGTTGCATCATACTGTTTTACCTCAACAGTCTTTCAACTAAAGTTGTTTATCACACTATAGTTAAGGTGAAACCTTTTATTCATAACACAATCAAAGATTCTATGATCAACAACATTTGACCCATCGCACAGATAGGAACAGTGTTTGACCTTCCTATATAAGGGTCCGGGACCCGAAGATATGGAAAGTTTGGTGCAAATCTGTGTTGAAAAGGTGTGTTTTTCACTTTCCCATCCATTTTCCCAGAGGGAAAATGTCAAGTATTTGCTCATGTGCACAGTCAACACTACTGGACAGATTTGTGCCAAATAAGAAAATCCTTATCCAGTCTTTTTTTTTTATTTGGCGCAGGGCAGGGTTCCCCAGTAGCACAAAAAGTTAGTGATATCTCCCATGATGCATTGCTCTTGCCACACTGTTTCAGTACAGAAAGACAGCCATTACGCAATTCGAGACTCAAGTTCAGAATCAATATTGAAAAGTATCCTAAAATGACATCAAGGGTGTTAACTTGGGAGTTTTGAGGGCAAGGAGCACATGGGCGGGGTGAGGAAGAATGAGTGGCGACGGTTTGGGGATTGGGGATATTGTATTTTTTTGCCAAGCAGTTTGCCGAGATCGAGAAGCAGAGAGAGCCAATACAAGAAAGCATAATTACATGTAATCTATAATGCATTGAGATGTGGTAATCAGTATGGTTGCTCGTTAGGGAAAGATGAGTATTTCAAGTAAGTTTAGAACTTAAAAACATAGATATTTAAAAAAATGCTTTCCAAATTAAATAAAAATGTGTAGGGGGTTGTCTCATGTTTGTGTATTAAGATTGAGAACTGTTTATTTTGTGAAGGTAAAGTGCGTCACTAAAACGTGTTCATGGCCGAGCCATGGCTACATTGTGTTTTGTTGTGATTGGGTGAGGTTTTCACGTGATGGGAAGGAACATTTCTCGATTCAGTGTTCTCTTCAGGCAGGATTTGTATTGAAATTGTAAAAGTTGATTTTAGGTTTCTTTAACGGTTGATTTGTTTGAAGGGAGGATGTGAGCGGTATGAAGGAGGAAGATGAGTGTTATTAGTTTTGTGCCGAGAGGCCGTGGGCACTGAGATAAATCTGCACTATTTTACATGATTTCTCAATTCGTTAGATGAATGAAGTATGTAAAAAAGGTGCTTCTCGAACCAGTGTTCTGTTCATAGCGGTTCTCAAAGTCAGGATTTGCACAGAATTTTGAAAAGTAGCTTTTAGGATTGTTTAATGTTTGATTCGTTTGAAGGGCTACAGAGCCGTTCTCGAAGACGGGATTTGTACAGAAGTTTCAAAAGTTGAAGGATTCTATAATGTTTAATTTGTTTGAAGGGTGGATGTGAGGGGTATACAGGAGGTAGAATAGAGTTCTAGTTTTGGGAAAGACCCAGTGGGCACATAGATAAATAGTCACTATTTTGCACGATTTCTCAATTTGTAAGACAGGATGAACAAAGAATATACAATGCAAAAAATGTGAAGTTTATTTACCAAAAGTAAAAGATGCATGAATATTGGTCGAGAATGTGATTCTAGATTCAGATTGTATATATGTATATTTGAAGTTCATGGTGTTGAGATAACTTTGTTATGTTTATATTTGTGTGAAAAAGAGTTCAGGAAGATTGGGCAGTGGTGTAGCATAAAGTAAAGTTAAAGAAATGTGGGAAGCTTAAAGACCTAAAATCTGTGCTATTAGTACAGTTTTTGGTCGATTGTTGCAATGAATTCAAACAAACACTTCCCTTACGTCTCTCAGAGAATAGTGTACGTGCAGGGTTGTTTGGTTTTCTAAAAGCTTCTACACTGGGTGCTCTAGTAACCTCTAGTCACTTGATTAATTCATATTTCCAATAAGTAAGTTCCTCTTTTGCAGGTATAAATTATGATTCATTTTAGTTCATGATTTCCAAAAAACAAGTGAGCCTACAGATATTGAGCTGTGATCTTCTTCAGCGCTCCTAAGACATCATGTACTTAATTGTACAATTTAAATAAACAATTGGGAAAAGTGTTAGAAGTTAGAAAAAATCATGAATATGACATGAAATAATACCAATCCATTAGTGTATACACATTCATGTTAATACAATGAGGTTTAACCATAAAGGGTCACATGAAAGTAAAAAAAAATGAGGTATAATACCATTC
The DNA here is from genome assembly GCF_040938575.1 of Ambystoma mexicanum. NCBI lineage: Eukaryota > Metazoa > Chordata > Amphibia > Caudata > Ambystomatidae > Ambystoma > Ambystoma mexicanum. The sequence goes on from NC_090941.1 coordinate 84,518,567, forward strand.
ATGTCCAGCATAGAAAGACACATTAGCAGTATCACCGAATAGAAAACATAAGGAGAAATAAGAATCATGCATGGATTAAAGGATACGTTAGAAAAATGTATAAACATGAAATCATAAATTACAAAAGTAACGTAAGGTATGGGGTGACAAAGAAAAAACATATAGAACAAACATTTAAATAAAAATGAAAAATGTGCAAATTGAACAACCAAAAATGAACGTTTTCATTCTAAGTGATTACCCATTGAGTTGATTATATCAAGACAGTCATAAGTGCTACCCAGAGATGCCATCCTGCACCTGTGTGTGCTGCATAAGAAGCATTGGGGGCCAACACTGTAATTAATCTCGTGTCATTCCATTTAGGGTCACCATTTCTCCAGAAATGGGTTATTGAAAATCATACTGTGGGTTTGTGTTATAAAGTAACCTTGTATGGTGGGGCTACGGCATATTCACCCATGTTGTGTTCATAAGGGATACTCATGTCATAAATACATTCTGTTGTGGAAGATTTACCTATTGTGCAAGGTAATATCCGCTTCATAGCTTCTGAGCCTCCAAAAGGTTTTCAGTATCTGAGATGAAGAAATTATTAGTTTAAATATACTTGAAAAGAAGCATACCTCTCAACCATTTGTCTCACAAAGGCGGGTGAAATCACCCGATTTTGTTTTTGGCGGGTGAGACGCCCATTGGAATGAATGGGCGTGCAGGAGGCTTGGCGGGTGAGTCAGCCCTTTGCAAGGCGGGTGACACCCGCCAAAAGCGGGTGAGTTGAGAGTTATGAAGAAGCATCTTAAGTATTTGTGCATTCCTATGCTTGATAGAAAGGTGCCGTAGAATAAAGGGAAACCAACCTTTCTTTTTTGAAAATGTTGATGCAGTTTAATCAGATTTCAGTCATGTGGTGTTGGAGATATGGCCGTTAAGCCTCAACCTCTGTGTGCATTGGCACATAACTATTATGATACCTGGGCAAGATGCAAAGTCTTGTTAAGGATGCTATAATTGTAACTAATATAGATTTAAGCTAAGAGAAATCTTTGGCAGGCTCACATGTTGTTACCTCCATGTTCGTAAAGTGGTTTCCTCTCCTCAATATGGTCAGGTAGCCGTCCTCAGTCCATGTCACTCCTCAGTATAGTGCAAATGCTGGGTGCACCATCTTTTGTTTAAAATCACTTTTGGCATGTCACTGGGTAAAGATAGATAAAGGACTTTCAAGTATAGTGGTACTGAGGTGTGGTCCAATGATGGGTGCCATTTTGCAGTGTTGTCCTCTAAAGTCTGTAGGGTTTAATGCATTCTATAGCTCGGTGCTACAGCATGTTTATAGATCAACGTGGGTTGCCTGATATCATTTGGAGAGGTCAAATTTTATATGTACCTAATTGTCTTTGTCGTTTTGTATGTGCATTGACTATCTGAAAACCCAGAGGATGGTTCTGCTTTATGCCTACATATGTTATGCTACTCATTTTAGTAATTCGGTGATACAGATGGTATGGAGTGATAAAATTGTGGCAAAAATGTCACCTGTACAAAAAATCACTGCAAAAATGCTGTGATTTGTACCCCATTACACCATTTGAGGGGAGCGGAGGCTGGGGGTGTCCCAAGCCCCCTTTAAATGGTATAATGGGTCTGGGGTTTGCGGGGGTGTCCCCCGCATCCTTTACATGGATTTTGGCGGCAAAACCACAGCCTTTTTGCCGCAATATTTTGTGTCCACGGCCACTTTTGCCGCAATTTTAACACATGGAACCATACAGATAAATGTGACTCTGCCTCAACTACTTAATCGAGCTAATACCCAGTAAACAGTAGCGCAAGTAGAAGTTTGAATATAATTAGTGATGCCAGACTGATAACCCCAAATTAGTAGTTATTGATGGGAGGAAGGGTTGTTTAGATAATAAAAAAAATAAAAAAATAGAAAAGAAAAAAGTTTGCAAGATTGTATTTTGGTCAGAAAGTATATTACTGAAGAGTACCAGATATTCATATGCCAAACTGTTGTTAATAAAAGTACGCTGTCAATCTATAGATCCATTGATACATACGATTTTACGGGGTTAGGAGTGTCATACATGTACATTTTATATAGAGTTCTATAAGGGTCACAAATCAAGTATGAATAGGAGGTTATCTGGTGCCAGTTATATAAAGATATTTCATTCACTATCAGTAAACTGTAAAGTTTGCATACATCAGACATAAAGCAAATATGCACTCAACCTGGGGCCCCAAAATATTGTAAAGGTTTATAAATGTGGTGATAGTTGAAGAATCTGCACAAAGGTATGCAAAAAAGACTTTAGATCTAAATATGAATGTTTTTACAATGTTTGGTGGGATTTTGTCGAGAGGGGGCAAATTAGAGGGGGGTTTCAACATTTTTAGATAGCTTATAACTTTGTTGCAATTTGACGAATGTGGACAAATATTTTCAGAAAAATGATTGACGCAACCTTGAATGTTTCTGCAAAGTCTGAATGGATTTTGTCAAGTGGTGGTTAGTTATATGACTATTGTATGTACGTACATCTGGACACTTTGAAAAAATAAAACATGGTGGATTTGGAGCAAACTTGTGTAAGGAGCATTGGCAAGGACCTAAAAGCATGGTTTTCCAAATTTGACAGTGTTTTATTTTTTGAAAAGTGTCATAATGTAGGTACACAAAATAGTGATATACCGTTGGTGACTGAGGTATAGCCAGTGGCCATAGGCAGTGGCCAGATTGTCTGGCTATTGGCCATGACTAGGGGGGACCAGCAATGGGGTTAAAGTGGTCATGGCCAACAGGGACCGGCTATGTGGTAACATTTTTTAAAATTGGGATATGTTTGAAAGGGGAAAAAATGTGCTGTTGTGTACAAGTTAAAGTGCCAGATGAGATTGCAGCAAATATGCACGGGAAGGGTCAGCAAGAACTGGAAAGCATGGTTTTGCAAATATGTCCTGTGTTTTTTTTTAAAGTGTAGAATGTAAGTACACAACACAGTGGTATAACATTGGAGGCTGGGCAACTAGCCAGGCTGTCAGCAAGGACAAATGTGTACAGTAATTTGATTATTGGGGCATGCGGCATGGCCAAAGCGGTAGGTTAGAATGGGAAAAAAATATTCTGCTTGCGGTTAACGCCTGAAGTGGTGGACTAGACTACAACAAGCATGCGCAATGAGCATTAGCAATGACCTGAAAGCATGTTTTTGGAAATATGGCTTGTGTTTTATTTTTAGAAAGTGTAAGAATGTAAGTAGAAAAACTAGTGATATACATTTTGTGTCTGGGTAGTGGGCCTGTTCCTCGACAAACGCAATGTGTACTCTGATTTGCTCACTGGGGAATGCAGCATGGCCGAAGCCTATGCCCCATGGATTTGGAGACTGGCTATGGTTGCAAGCCATGAGCACTGGCCATTGGTTATAGGATTATGGTATAGTCGACACCGAGCTAGGATACAGGCTAGGTGCAGTGAATAATAGGGGTGGTTTGGTTCGATTGGGGTCATGGTGGAGCCTTACGCCGTAGGCAATTGAGCGATGATTTCCATCCCCAGCATGCACTGCTGATAACGACAGGCAAAAAATGTGTTGCAAAAAATGTGTCTCTTAAAGAAGGTTTATTTTACTTTCGTATATATGAAAAGAGGAATTATTAATAACTTATATATAGTGATGTAACACCATTAAACATTTTCACTTATAAAAACCTATTCAATTGACAGAAAAAAACTTTGTTAAAGGGATGTCATGGTTATGCCAGCTGGTTATCCCACCTCCTACCTTTTCAATACAGCTTTCTAACTATCCTTTATCCCTCCTTAAGCCTAAAATGAAAATGGTTCTCCTTCGAGATTTTCATCTTTGGCTGGACACTGACAAGGATGTTATGAGAAGGTGCTAGATTCCTTGGGTTTTTCTCGGTTCATTAAATATCCAACACACATAAAGGGACATACCCTGGATTGGGTCAAGACGCACAATATCAGTCTGTTTGACGTGGTAGTTATATCTTGCCCCTGTCAGATCATTTTTGTGTTTACTTTCAGATGTGTATAAACTATTTTATTACAAGAAGGGTTGAGCCTAAAGCTTTCTTTCCGGCCAGAAGCTTGAAGAAGTTGACTTCAGAGAACCTTAGCACCTGGGCCACAAGCTTAAACAAAGATATCTCCAATATAGAAGGGCTAGATGAGATCTCTGGTACGATTTTGAAATCTCTAAGTGTGGTGACTGAGAGGCTTGCCTCTTTCATGATAGTTCACCAGAGTCAACACTTGAGTAATCCATGGTTTAATGATACTCTTGGAGAACTCAAGTCGAATAAAATCAAACTACTCTATGCCTGGCGGCAGAGCAGAGATACTTTCAGCCTGGATGCTTATAAAGAAGCAGCCTCCTTTTCTATTGCACCCTGATACCGGGTCTGGCGCGCATTACAAACAAATAAGCAAACAAACAAACCAAGATCTATAAAATAGCAATTATTCAAGCAAAGATGGACTCCCTAAATTCTAGAATAGTTGGCACAACATCAAATAGTAAAGAGCTCTTTAAAATATTAAAAGAGCAAGAACATCCTAAAGGCCCCAACCAAGACTCTATCCTAAAGGATGAGATATGGTGTACTAACATTCAGGATGCCCTATGTAGTAAACTGGAAAAGATCTCTATCAAAAAAAGAACAATTTCCTAAACACAAAGGACTTTGAAGTCCCTCTTTCTCTGTCACCTATTAAAGACAAGAAGTTCAAAACTTTCAATTTCTCACCTATCGCAGAGGCAGAATTAGCTAAAATAATGGCACAGCTTAAAACCACCAGCTGTAAGGGTGACCCCTGATCAGCAGTGACCATTAAGGAATGCTCCCCTCTACTTATAACATCCATCACAAAGTTTGTGGATGCCTCCTTTGAACAAAACGTGTTCCTAACAATATACAAAATGCCTGGATCCCCCTGCTTTTGAAAAAGCCAACTCTGCCCCCTGACCTCTACCAAATTATAGGCCGATTACCAACACTCCTTTTTTGCTCTAGATACTGGATATAGTGCATACAACCAGATTTCATAGCGCCTCAATAACTCCCAGATTCTTCACAAATTTAAGTCAGGTTTTCGGCAGGGCCATGGGATGGAGACCGCTCTGTTATCCTTAAAATCTAAGCTACTTCGAATAATGGATGGAGGCAAAAGAGCCCTTTTGATGATTTTAGATTTATTGGCAGCATTTCACCTGGTGAACCATGCCATCCTGTTCACCAGGTTAAAACACTATGGGCCTCATTACGACCCTGGCGGTAAGGGGTTTACGCCAGCATTAGCTGCGCCGACCCCTTACCGCCAATTACGAGGTCCCCTAGCGGCATGGTGCTTTTAACACCTGCTTTTAGCAGGTGTTAAAATCCATGGCGCTAAGGGACCATGGAGTTAATTACGCCACCGTAATTTACGGTGGCGTAATTAACGCCTTCCCCACTCCCATTATGCCCTATGGGGCAAAAATGGGAATGGGGAAGGGTAAATGGGGATTGGGGACTTACCGCCCTGCCAAGGTCGGAATGGGGCGGTAAGTCCGCCAACCACCATGGCGTAAACGTAGTTTACGCCATGGTGGTAAAGTCACGGCCCAGGCGGTAACTTACCGCCTGGGTCGTAATGAGGCCCAATGCCTACTTTTCAGACCAAGCCATCCAATGGGTTAATTCATTTTTGAGCGAAAGACAGAAGAGAGTAGCAAGCGAATCTGCAGAAGCTAAATCTATACCTCTGCTATTCGGAGTCCCACAAGGAGCATGTGTATCCCCTTGTTTTTATAATATCTACATTATTCCTTTTTTCACATGTTGGAACAAGAAGGGATTTTCTTTGTAAATTATGCAGATGACACACAATGTGTCATCTCCATTTCAGGATCACATAAGGAAGATGAAATATACATCAACAAGGTATATCAAGCCATTCATGGTTGGATGGTCCTTAATGGTATGGCCTTGAATTGCTCATAAACGGAGCTTCTGATGGTCGGCTCTGACCACAGGTTGGCTAAGCTTGGCCCATTATATAATAGTTTTACTATAGATAATTGCATAATTACGGTGAAGAAGAAAGTAAACACTATCGGCATTTTTCTTGATAAGAATATGACCATGAAGTCTCAGATCAACAACTTTGGGGGTCATTCCGAGTTGGGCGGTAAGGGTTTACGTGCACCGGTAAGGATGCTGGTGCTGGTAAACCCTTACCGCTCTATTCCGAGGTCCCTTAGCGGGTCCCAGCAGGAACGGCTGGTCTGGCCAGCCGTTCTCTGCGGGTCCCGTTAAGGGACCTTGGAGCTAATAACAGGCCCGCAATTTGCGGGCCCGTTATTAGCGCTTTCCCCATTTCCATTGAGCCCTACGGGGCTCAATGGGAATGAGGAATGGTTTACTGAATGGGGACTTACCGGGTCCTCCAAGTTCGGAATGACCCGGTAAGTCCCCATTCAGCCAGACCGGACCCGGGTTGCAGGCACCAATGGCGCTAATAGCGCCATGGCTACCTCCTAACTCGTAATGACCCCCTTTGTCTCTTCCTCATCAAACTTTATTAAGTTATTACGTAATCTTCGTCCATTCATCTCTGAGAAGAATGCTGAGACCCTAGCCAGAGCCCTTATTGAGTTTACCCGTCAGTTAAAAGCTATGCGTAGAGAAAAAAGAAAACTGGAAGTCTTATGGAAACTCTACCTGAGCGAAATATCTAGCAAATACAAAGCTGAAATCATACAGACTAAAAGAGGAACATACAATGACAGGATCAATAAAGCTAGCTCCAGTACCAAGGAGCTCTTTGTGATCCTAAGGGAATTGGAATCCCCAATAGCTCTGACGATCCCTGTATCAGGACCAAAGCATGGTGGACTGACATACAAAATGCTTTATCAAAAAAAATGGTTACTCTCCAAAATATAATTGCAGCCAAAAGACTTATCATCTCTAAATTAGATTCTCACCCAGAACCTGAAGAACTCCACATAAACTGCCCCCCTAAATTCAGATTCTCACAAGTCTCTTCTACAGAGGTGGAAAAAATCATTGCATCACTCAAGCCCTCAAGATGACAAGGCGATATCTGCACCGACCAAATAATTAAAGAAGCTGCCAGAGATTTGGCTCCATTTATTACCAAATTAATAAATGCTTCATCTCTCACTTGCAGAGTCTCATAGAACTTAAAGAATGCCTGGGTTCTACCCCTGATAAAAAAAGCTTCACTTGACCCAACTATTCGAACTAATTACAGGCCTATTACACCAGTCCAATTCCTCCTCAAAATCTTAGACAAGGCGGCATTTTTACAGATCCAGCATTACCTTGAGACTTATAATCTCCTAGGTCTAAGACAGTCAGGCTTTAGACTACCCCATGGCACTGATTGACTTCAAAATGTAAATTGACTCACTCAAGGACAAAAGACAATGGGCCTCATTACGACCCTAGCGGAATGGGTTTAATGGCACCGGTAAAGGTGCCGTCACCATTAAACCCATTCCGCCCTATTACGAGGTTCCCTTGCGGAACCCGCTCTGGACGTCTGGTCAGACCAGACGTCATTTGCGGGTCCCGCAAGGGGACCAGCATGCTAACAATGGGCTTGTTACTAACGGGTCCATTGTTTGCATCATCCCCATTCCCATTGAGCCCTCTGGGGCTTGAATGGGAATGCGGATGGGTTCTTTGAATGGGGAATTACTGGGCCCTCCTAGGTCGGAATGGCCCGGTAATTCCCCATTCAGGGAACCCAGACCCGGACAAAGTCATAATGAGGTCTAATGTGCTTTGCTCCTTCTACTAGTCCTTTCGCCCGCCTTCGATCTGGTGGGACATACAATCCTTTGCAAGCACCTATCTTCTGCAGCTAACTTCTCTCAAGAAGCTTCTGACTGGATTCAATCCTTTCTTAAGAACGGGTCAATAAGGGTTTTCTCCCAGTCGGCAGCCGCTGACCCCTCCCTGATTACATGTGGAGCCCCTCAGGGCTTGTGCTTGTCCCCCACCATGTAAAATATATTCACCAAGCCACTATTTGACAAATTGGACTATCTGGGTATCATCTACACTAACTATGCAGATGATACCTAGATACCCCTACCCCTATCTGGAGACTATGGGCCTGATTACAAGTGAGGTGGTAAGGGGTTAAAAGCACCAGTAAAGGTACTGGCACCGTTATCCCCATACCGCCTCATTATGAGGTTCCCTCGCGGGACCCGCACTGGATGTCTGGTCAGACCAGACATCCTTTGCGGGTCCCGCAAGGGGACCAGCATGCTAACAATGGGCCTGTCATTAAGGGCCCGTTGTTTGCATGCTCACCATTCCCATTGAGCTCTATGGGGGCTCAAATGGGGATGGTCCGGGTTCCCAGAATGGGGAAATACCGGGCCCTCCAAAGTGAGAATGGCCCAGTATTTCCCCATTCAGGGACCACAGACCCGGACCCGAGTTTGGTTATTAAGGGCATGGCTGCCTCCAAACTCGTAAAGAGGCCCTATGACTTAGATCTAGCCATCTTTAATAAAATCTTCAGAGTCATTAAGGCATGGATGGCAGACCATGGCTCATGCCTGAATGATGACGAGACAGAAATACTAATCCTAGGTGCTCCAACCCATCTCAACAAACTCAATGCGCAATATACATCTTTCACCATTGATGGTACAGCCATTAAAGTGGCCAAAGAAACCAAAACATTAGGATTTTATTTAGACGCTACTCTGAACATGGGCAAGCAAGTCAATGCTAAGTCCTAGGCAACAGCGCACACATGTAAGCTGGTTCACGCTTGCAAACCTTATTTTTCCACTAAGAGCTGTATTACTCTAGTGATAGCCTTAATATTGTCAATACTCGACTACGGCAACACCCTCTATGCAGGAGCCAGCAAACAGACCACTAACAAACTTCAAATTGTACAAAATAATGCTTTAGGAACCGCTTTGAGCATTCCAAAGAGAGAACACATCTCTGAAGCCAGAAGAGATGCCAAATGGCTATCCATCAAGGAAAGGATTCAATTCAAAATAGTTTCCATCACCTAAACATGTCTAAATAATGCTGCCCCACAGTACCTCCAAGAAAAAATCATCAGAAAATCGTCCTCTCGCCCGACTACGGCTGCCCAATCTTGCTGCATTTTAGTTCCCAAATTTAACCTGAAAAGAGCAGGCGTGGCTAGCTTCCCGGTCCAAGCGGCCAAATACTGGAATGCCCTCCCTTTGCACCTGCAAACTGACCAGACCTTCCCAAGCTTTAGGAAAAATACAAAAACTTGGCTTATATCTAACGAATGTAACCTTGTCGCTTTGTACTCTCCACTTTGTATAACTTTTGTATTGCACTGTACCTGTAATTTGCCTGTATTGTAAATATTAATATCTGAACTGTAATTACACTGTACTGAATATAAAAACTGCATACTCTTGCCATGCCCAGATACCATTGGGTGAGGAGTGCCTTATAACTAAATAAACAAACAAACAAACAAATTGGACTATGGTTGCAGTCTCCTAGTCGGCATCTCACAAACTGATCTCCACCGTCTCCAGGTAATTCAGAATGGAGCGGTGAGAGCAGTGAAAGGACTTGGCCACAGGGACCATATATCAGAGGCAAAACGGAGTCTGCATTGGTTGCCTGTGCAGGAAAGAGTGTGCTTCAGGATGATACTTATCACCCATAAATGCCTTAAAGGTCAAATGCCACTCTATCTAATGGAAGCCATTGAAAAAAAACAAAATAGTAGATCTTTAAGATCTAATAACACAAACTTCCTAAACACTCCCCGATGCAAGTCAGCCAAAACTAGTAATGGAGCATTTAATTTTGCAGCACCAGCAGCTTGGAATGCCCTGCCCCCAGATATTAGAAATACGAATCCACAGAGGTCTTTAAGAAAAAATTAAAGATATTACTATTCTGTTAGACCCCTCTTTGTTTTGCTTAAACCTTGCGACGATCACATCAGTTCTTGTAGTCCTATGTAATGTTTGCCTTGTGCCCTGTATGCTTTTCTGTTTGCGCCCTTAAGCCTGAGGGTACCGGGAGCTCATTACAAATTTATTAACATACCATAACATACCATACCATAACATAACATAACATAAAATGCATCCCACCGTTGTTACTCCTCTGTTCCAATAGCTACCGAGTGGCGTCGCACCTTGGCATACCTTGGCATTTTCCTCCTGGGTTCTCATCAGCATTTGCCCATCCGTACTGCCCATTCTGTTTATGCACTTTTCTCACTGCACAATGCATATGTGCGCATTGTGTACAATTGTTTTGTATAAGTAATGGATAGAAAATGGTGTCTGTTGTTTTATATTTTTCTCTATTAGTACTGTGGGTCGGTGAGGCAGCCAATCAGGTGCGTAGGAATGCAGGCTTTCACTGCTAGTACAAGTCTGCGTTCCAAGCCAGCAGTCCCTGCGCCATCTTCCTACCCACCCTCCGTCCCATTTTCTTTTTTTTTTCCTGCATAATTACTTTGTTCCTTCTCTTTGCTTCCTGCAAGCCATCATGGAAGGGAAGAGGGACCCCGTATGGAGCCCTGCCTCCCTTTCCATGGTAGCCATCTTGGAAAAGGATTTTTCTTCCTACAGCGGGATGCTGTGCGTGTCCCGCTGTAGGATGGAAAATTCTTTTTTTGTTGCACCCTGCATTACCGCTTTGGCAACCCGGGTGCTAATGGCCAACATCCCCGTTGTAGGGGTTGGAACAGGGTATAATATTCCAGAGCTCTTGTTATCTGCCTTTGCTTAGCATGGGCTGATAATTTGGGCTGCTGGTTCCAGCCCCTGAAATGGGGGATAAACGCTACATTATTCCCATGAGCATAACATAAAATGCTAATGAAAATGTTGGAAAATCTTATTGAGTCTACGGGCCTCATTACGAGAAGTGCACTAAAAACTGGGTCATTACCGGCATGGAGGAAGTAGCTGGTCCGTGCTAGTTTGACGCCGCTAATAGTGGCTGATTACGAGTGCGCAAGCACATGCAAACCCCCATGCCGGTAATGGCCATACCGCCATGCCACTAAAGGCCCTCCAACCCCCTGATAGCGGCATCACGGGACCCGCCAATATTGCACCCCTCAATACCGACCCGATAATAACACCAGGTAAATACTGTGCTCGTAATACCGGACCCGGAAGTAACGGTGTTGCGTTGGAACGGGAAATGTGCCAGCGGCCATCTTTAAAAAACACAATACATTGCAATCCTCCCAAACCACCAGTGTTGCATAGGAGAGACCAGGGCCATTGAAAAGAACATGTCAAAGGCAACCCGAAAAACCAACCCCCGCCTGCACGAGAAGCGTTTCTCAGATGAGGAATTGAACATATTGGCAGACACCCTTGCTGCCCATCCTGATGAGATCAACATCCATAACCTCAAAAGGGAGGCGCAGCAGAGGAAGAAGGAGATATGGGAGGAGGTAGCCCGCAAGGTGTCTGCAGTAGGCACCACCCCACGCACAGTCAAAGACTGCAAGAAAAGGTGGGATGACCTCTGCCTCATGGTCCGCAACATTCTGGCCAGCAATCGTTGGGAGGCCATGGGCACAGGCGGGGGTGCCCACTCCCCGGTCAAACTCATGCGCTGGGAGGAGACATGCAGTGCTACCATCCAGATGGAGTCGATCGAGGGCTTCGGGGAGATGGAGACGGGTGCCGCAACATCTGGAGATGGAAGTCAGTGACCCTGCAAACCCCAGTAGGGCAAACCATGACGTAGCACAAGTGATGTGGAATAGAGGCAATGCATGTCCTATCACACACACATTAAAATATCCATGTCCAGATGGAGGCCCAAACCCTGCCACACTGAAATGCATGCTGAGTGCCAATCCTATTACCAACATACAGCCAACACCCAGGGACCATCCCCATGTCATACATCACACAAACCCCAATACAACGGCATGCCACCTGGCATGCAGCATTGCCGAATCGAGATGTCACGGCTAATGCCAAAATGCCACCCCCTTCAAACTACCCTGTGTGACACACCTGTAAAATATAAATGCATGAGAAATGAAAAACTCCACAGCACCATCTCATGCATCTTGCATGTAACACCATCACTGATGGCCTGCATCTCTTCTTCCCCCCCCAGGGACCGATGAAGAAGATGGCAGTGAACACCCAGCCACAAGGCCATCCACATCCCGAGCCAAACCACCTGGCACTGGCAAAACCACCTCCGAGGCAGTATCGCGGCCCACAGTACAAGCCAGGGTGAGTGCACAGGCCATGCCGGCACATGAGGGTCCCACAGCTGCGGATCAGACTGCAAGCACAGAGCTGCCAACAACAGTCGAAGGGGAGGCCAGTGGCACCCATTCTGCTGGATCTAGTTCAGTGGGTGAGGCAGCAGCCACAGCCCCACTGAGTGTCGTTGACATCGGAGCGGAGGAATATGTGGACCAAGAAGGCGCTATTTATCTGGCATGTCCACACACCCCAAGCCCCCCGTCGACCCCCCCAGCACGGCACTCAAGCCTCACTCACCAGCCCCATGCTGGAATCTGCAGTTCTGCTGCACAGCCCCGAACTAAGTACCACACCAGAGGCCAGCCCTGCAAGGCCACGCCCTGCCGCAGTACCATCAACCTCTGCTGCTCCCACTGACTTGGAGGCACGGCTGTCCAGGGTGGAGGCAAGGCAGGAGAGCATGATTGACATAGTGCGCCAATATGTGGCTGATGGGGAGGAGACAAGGCGGGAGATCCATCAGGCCATTGCAGGGAACACTGCCGCAATCAATGCCTGTGCTGCAATGATCTGTGACAGTTTGGGGGCAGTCACGCAGGTCCTGACTGGCATACTTCAACACATGCAGCAACAACAACCTGCGCCAGCCGTGCCAATCCCTACGGCATCCACCCCATCCTCCACACCTGCATCCTCTGTACCCTCCAGCCCTGTGTGACTGACAAGGCGGAGTGCAAGGCAGTGCGAAATGCTGCTGCACAAAGAAGTCACGCAAATAGTGTGGGACAACAATGGGAGTGTGGAAGTGGTGTTGGTAGTGTATAGGGGAATAAGGGGGTGTTCATTGGGAGAATGGGGAGTTCATTGGGGGAATGGGGAGTTCATTGGGGGAATGGGGAGTTTTGGTGTGTTGGGGCAGGGGGGAGGGCATGTGAGTGGTGGAGGGGTGAGGCACTTTTCTGTAGTTTTCATGAATACATCCGTTGTGTAAAAAATCATTTAATGTCTGGGCATTGTTCATTTTGTGTGTATTAATTTTATTCATGACAGTGCACAGTGCCCAACTCCCCATATGCCTTGTGTGCATGTCCACATGGACCCAGTGCTCAGTGTAGCACTAAAACATATCCATCAATGTCCATGTGGTTCAGAAGTATTTGTCAATCAGTGATTGGTGTACAACACGGCCATCTTGTGCAGCACGTACTGGCAGGGGTGCTGCTTCTCCTCCATCTTCATCCTCATCATCCTTTCCCGGTGCATGCATGTCAATGTCAGGTGGCAGTGGTACATTTCTCCGGATGCACATGTTGTGCAGCATGACACAGGCCATGGTGATCTTTGCCACCTTCTGAGGCCTATAAAGGAGTGCTCCACCAAACCTGCTTAGGCAGCGGAACCGCACCTTCAACAGGCCAAAGGTCTGCTCAATCACGACACAGGTACGTGTATGAATCCGATTGTACTCCTCTTCATGCCTGTTACGCGGGTTCCGTACAGGGGTACGTAGCCACGGCTTCAGGGGATGTCCCCCATCACCTGCATGGGAGTACAAAGAGGGCTGTGTGAGTCATTCTGAGCTGCCACCTTCAGGATTCACAGCCATGGCCGCAGCTACTTGCTGTTGACATGCACATGTCCCTGTACACATGCACAAATATTATTTGGATGCATTCTGTACTGCAATATGGTCTGGAGTCTGGATGGCGTTGTACAGATGATGAAGGGTGTTAACTTGCATGCTGATTCGGATGTACTGTGGATGCGGAACAATGACTTGCTTCCCATAATGGCAGTGTATGCTACTCTGTGCCTAATCACACTAGCGACATTGGCACAGTTGTAATCATGTTTATTCATGCATCGCTTGACATACCCACGGTGGCCTGGTTGTGCGTCTTGCATGTTGTCATCGATGTACAGCATTGGTCTAATGTGTGGCATTGATGTGTCATGTTTGGGTTGGGAGGTTCAGGTCGTATTTAGCTCTGAGTGCATTGTCCACTCACCGCCCATTCCCACCCAGGTGGAGTATGCTTCCTCCCCCTTCCAACTCAGGTGGAGTATGCATCCCCCCCATTCCTACCCAGGTGGAGTATGCATCCCCCCCATTCCCACCCAGGTGGAGTATGCATCCCCTCACATCACAACCCGATGCACTGCCATGGGCAAGTCAGGTAACTCACCAAGCAGCCATGCACGTCGTCCAGCATGTCGCTCCTAGTGACGGGGTAGCGTGGAGTTATGCAGCACCATGGCATCATGTGTCAATCCGGGATATCGGGCACAACGATGTGTGATGATCTTGCTGGAGTCACATACCATCTGCACATTGATGGAGTGGTATAGCTTGCAATTGCGGTACACCACCTCTATGGCATGAGGGACTACCAATTCGACATGGGTGCAGTGGAGGGCACCAACGCAATTTGGCATGCCTGCCATGCATGGAAGCCTACGTTGGTGTCTGCAATCTCCTGGGCAGTCCGTGGTAGGGATATGTGGGTGCTAGCCTGCTTCAGGAGGGCATCCAGCATTTGGGTCAGCATGCGTGAAAAGAGTGGTTGTGATATACCATGCAGCTGGCCCACTGTGTGCTGGTAGGTGCCTGTGGCCAGGAAGTGGAGCACAGACACCGCCTTTAGTAGTGGGGGGGGGGGGTGGCAGTGCATATTTCAATGAGGCTGACAATGTGGTCATGTATCATGTCCACAAAGGTGGTGACGGTGTCCCGGTCCAATCGGTACAGGGTGTGGATCTGCTCAGGGGT
The DNA here is from genome assembly GCF_040938575.1 of Ambystoma mexicanum. NCBI lineage: Eukaryota > Metazoa > Chordata > Amphibia > Caudata > Ambystomatidae > Ambystoma > Ambystoma mexicanum. The sequence continues at coordinate 84,533,609 of NC_090941.1, forward strand.
TAGATTGAATGGACTGGGTCTGAGGCAAAGGATTGGTGGCTGCCTACGAGGTACTACTGGCTGCACTGGTGGTAATTGCTGGGCCTGTCTCACCCTCCTTCTCCTCCTGTGTCTCCTCTGTGCTGCCTGTTGTTATTGCTGTAGTTGTAGCAGTACAGGCATGTCCTCCAGCCCCATGATTGCAACAGCTAGTGGTATCATTTTGGTGTGGGAAGGGGTGTGGTGTGTGGGTGTACTCCTTATATACTGGGACAGGCTCCATTGACTCCACATGTGGTGATTGTGTGCACCTGTGGCAGTTGCCTTCACTGCAGGTTGCTATTTACGGGTGGTCTGCAATGCCTGTATGGCTGCCGTCATGCAGGCCCTATTTACCACCAACGGGATGCCGGTAAGTGCATGCCTGCGTAACTTGTGATGTCCTCCTATTACCGGCATCCCAGTATTTGCTCCGCGAATGGGCACATGTACGCGCGCAAGCCGGTATGAAGGAGGACGGTATGGGCGGTGGCGGTATTGGCGGGTTGTCAGGTCATAATGGCCCGGACCCGTTAACGATGCCAGTAATACCATTCCGCCTTCCTATTTTCATTACCTCCATTCTCGTAATGATGCCCTATTGTAACGCTTACCTTTGACTCTGCGGGGACACCACACGAAAACAGAGACTCTATTCTTAGGGTGCGTTGTGCTCAACTTCTCTCTTGCATAGCTAAAACTCTCTTCGGAACAAGGAATCTAAGAAGCAACACAGGTGGGGGTAAACTAGTTAGAACAATATCCCTATACCCTGGGAATGATAGACTCTCTCCTTTTTATCTCCACAATGACTTTACTCACTATACCTTAAGTAGGAATTTGTTTAGCTCTCCATCCTGCGTCTGTGCAGGGGCGCTTGTTATGTAGACAGGAGATGGTGATGGAGTGGAGCCCACCTAACCAAAGGGACTGAGGGAACTCCGGCGGTTCTGATTCTGCCGTACTACTAATACTAAAGACACTCCCAGAGCTTAATATAAAGGGGAATAATTCAGAAAAGCTGTGCCTATTAGTTCCTCTAGAGCACTGCTAGGGTTGCAAAAAGAATACAGGTAAGCACTGGTGGAAGCGTGTGCTACGAAAGTGAACAAATTGTATTGTTAATGAAACATAGAAACAATGTAATGTGGATGTAACAGGGCTTCCTAAATTAGCTCTAAGAAATGTATGACAACAAACTCGCCTTAAGTTTGTATTCACTATACAACATGTGCGTTAGTCGTGAGTGAACATGGCTCATGTGAATTAGCAACTGCGCTTCACAAGTGCGTGCCTAATGGGAACACTAATCACAACCTTACCTCAGTAGCATCTAATGGAAACTAGCGCTACATATGAGGAGAGTAACACATGAATAAAATTACACTTGCTCCTTTAAAACCAATTCACCAAAGAAACTTCAACAATCTCCTCACAGGAAATCACCATGCGCTTATAGATGAGCGCTGTTCTAGCGATAACCGTTCTCACCTTCAAACACTCACACACACGGAACTGAACGTCACTATTGTGTGCAGGTAAAACAAACGGAGCTGAAGAACAGCACCCGCAAAGTAAAAAGGAAATACTTGCGGTGACAGAACACTGGGAACTTCCGTTCGAAATTTTCTTCTGAGGAGACTAACGGACAATGGAATGGGAGAGAACTGAAAGGGCAAGGAAGGGAATTAACTAGGTCGGGAACTAGAAAGGGGAACACCGGACTGAGAGCCTTACTACGAACTAAAAGAGCAGGAAAATGATTCAGAGGAATTTTATGACTGGAGCTCAGTACCGCGGTAAGCGTTGCCTGAACATTACAACGCGAAGCGCAGAACGAGGAAGGGGAGGGGTTTAAATACCCAGATAGTGCAGCCACTAGACTGCACATTGATTTACAGGGAATTTACAGGGCGGCCATGTTGGAATACAATGAGGGGTAGGAAAACTGAATAGCCACAAGTTCCTATATGCATTGACCCTCATAGTCAATGGCTTAACCAGGAGACCTTGGAAAAACTTTTTGGGAAAACCTTGTGATCCTGACACTTATCTACTTTACTGAAAAATGTAAAGTAGATGGAGTCTATACGATTATTTTTGTTAGTTCTATGTTTTAACTGAAAGATGTTTCCTAAAGGAGTGTTGTTTTTTTGTGTTTTTTTTTGCATCAGAGGTCAGAAAGTAAGGTGGTGAGGGAAATGATGGAAGCGGTACCAAACAGTAATATGAAGGGGGAGGTGGACAGGGGAAGATGTTGCACATGTGTTACATCTAAGGTAGGGGGCAGTGTTTCTCAAGCTCCTTGATTACAGCTTCAAAAGCACTTTGAAATTGCTCCCCCCTGCAAGGTGGTATGTTGCAGTATATACAGAGTACAGTTGTCTTCGAAAGATATGTATCGACAACCTCTTTTATTGCTTGCACGGTAGCTGGTGGGATTGTGTGTCCCACAGAAGTAGGCTGTGTGGTTACAGTATTGGTTGAGGAAGATGAGGCGTTGGAAGAATATTAGGAAAACTGCTATTCATCTTAAAAAATTGCATCAACCATTGCCATCCCTCCTTCCCAAGAGCCACCTCCACCAGCTGGAGAACCTATACAACAAAAGAAGCGCAATTCTTCAAAAGACAATGAAGAGGATCAGGAAGATGAGGTAGAGGAAGTGCCTACCTCTAGCACCCAGAAAGAATCATGGGTGTGTCAGTTATTTACCACTGTTGGCGATGTACAAAAGGCTAAAGCTACCAAAGCGAAATGCACTGAGTGAAACATTGTACTTATTTGCGGACAACCTGGGCACTACTCCTACGGGACCCTCTCTATGCACTGCCACCCGAAATCCAACCACCACAATGCTCTGAGAAAGTCTTTTCCTTTCTCAGGATTTGTAGGCTGTCATTCTCTACTTCATCTTCCTCAACAAAATCTGGGCAAACTTATGAGCACATTCATAAAATGGCACCAAATTTATAAGCATTTCAAATATTTTGGGACCCCCCCTCTAATTTTGATTCCTCTTGGCAAAACATCACAAAACTTTGGAAAACCATTCAAGGTCAAGTCTAAAATGATATACAAAATGTCATGCAGTTTCATTGAGTGGCATCAAAGTTATAAGCCATCCAAAAACTGCTCTTCACCAACCCTGTTCACCAACCCTGTAATACAAAAATAGGCATGGATGCCCCTGAACATCTGACATGTTTGCGTACTGTGTAGAAGAAAAAGACATCTGATTTTAGTTTTTTTATGGTCATATACTATCCTCATGACCCCTCAACTCCACAGATATTGGTTCATTAGTTTGACAAGTGCAATGCTGGGTATTTTAATGTGTTTTTACCATGATGTCTGCGGACAAAAGCAACAGTCCGTGGACCCAACATGTTGTCCGTTTCAAAATATTTGACGCACTTCAAGTTTTCAACATCCAATCAGTGGGCACGTCTGCTGTCTGTGAACATCACGCTGTGCCTGATTAGCCCACAGGTGTGCCGTGGTTCGAATAGGGAGGTGAGTATGCAGATGGAACCCAGAGAGCACAAAAAAATGTTTTCCTATGTTTTGCCCATTTATAAATAATTTACTGGAAAAATGTACCCCAAATTTACAAAAGCACGCTTTTGGGACCCATCCGCCTCTGATAGAGCAAATTTGGTGAAAATACGTCCAGCGGTTTGGTTTGTAGGCATGAGGATTTTTTTTCCATTGCGTTTATGAGAAAAACCACACTTTTTGGGATCCCCCTATAATTTGGCCCCCTCTAAATGAAACCTCATCAATCTTCGGAGAATCCATCCAATGGGGTCATATACTATTTTTGAAAAGTTGGGTGAGTATTCCTCCTGGACTAGCAAAGTTATAAGCCGCCCAAAAGGTGCTCTTCCTATTGGTTGAGCAACATTACCATAACTACACAGTTGCTACCGCAAGCCATCTAATTTATACATATATATAATATATCCAAAACTTGGCGGCAAGGAAGCACCGTCGTAATGCGCATCACTCCTGTGAATGATCCTCAAAAGTGAAAGGGTCAAAAAAGTTCAAAAGTTTAATAAAATGTTTTAAACTTTATGTGAAAAGTCCATAATTTTCATAAAATCATTCATCCTCCCAAAATTGTTTGTGCCAGCAGAATGCAAGCAGTCTGACGCGTTTCGCCACTATCGCGTGGCTTGTTCACTGTAACTCCGCCTTCTACCATTCAACCATAAAACACAAAATTAATAAAAAGTGAGAAACGGACTTACACCGTGCCAAACTATTTTAGCTGTTTTGCCTTGGGCTGTCTAATGATCTCTATTACAGAGTCGGGATCCAAAAAGTGTAGAAAATGGGATCACTATATGGACATTTTAAACATTTTAAACCCCACTTCTTCATTATTTTTACTGTGACTTACTCCATTTCCCACATTGCCAAAGGTTTTTTAAGACATCATAAATTTTACGATATACGTACACCATCACAGGTTCGCTACTGCATAATCATAAGCATCATTATTATTATACGCATACAGAATCATGATATTGGGGAATAGTTTTTGTTTAGATTCTAAGGTGCAGAATATCGTATAGACATCCAAAACACTATATAAAACATATTATATGATTTGCATTTTTTGCATTTTGCTGCACTATTTGAGATGTGTACTCATCGATTCTCACGTAAAGGTTTCCTGGGGTTTTCAATATAACCAGACCATGTAGTTCAATTCCCATCATTATTTCTTCAGGTGAGTTAAGAGGGTTTATATGTGCATCTATATTTTCTAATTATATCATGTTTGAAATGCACAGAACATTTACAATGTACAGCTAGGAGTAACTCTTGTGTGCATAGGCTGGTTAACTTAGTGCATTGTAGATAGTTCATACAAACACATGCAAGACAAAATGATTTCTATGTATATACAGTGCAAAGTGCACTACGATTTCTAATATGCAATATCCTAGGTCGATATGCTTCACACATTAGCCTTTAAGCAACACGATTACAGCTCTGACCTACCTACAATTTACCATAGTGATGCCCCTTTACTATTCTGAAATAATTTAGGGGCTTAGGACAATATATTACATCTGTACATCCTCTACGTGAGATTACTAGTTTGCATACAACTTTGTGTCATATAAATATGACATAAATCACACATTAAAACAGATAAAGTGCAGAGTGTGTTTGAACAGTACAATTACAACCCTCTGCTCACAACCCTTCAAATTAAAAATGATGGAGGTCCTCCTGCATGTTATCTATATGAAAAATGTAATGATCTGCTGTTGATCTATAATGCTTGTTTCATAGGGAATGCTCTCCAATCAATTATGACAGCACTCCTAGGCTTGGCTTTCGGCAGGGTGATAGTTAAAAAAGTGCAAAAACCCTGTCCTATCCTATATAGTTGAGGACAAAAAAAGAAATGACAAATTCTACCATAAAATATATGGTACCTCTAATGAAGAGCGTCTGACAGCAAAGTCAATAATTTGACAACTATCAGACTATACCAGGTTCTTTTAACCATAAAAGACAATGAGAATACAGAAACTTATGCTGTTAGGCAACGAGGGCCACAGTGGATCACTGAGACAGTCTCTTATTTCCTATTTGCAGAAAGGGCTAGCTACCTATCTCCGCCAGATTGTTGATAAGAGTCCAAAGGCCAAGGTTGGACGTTAATTCATTCCTTCAGAGAAGGGGGGTTTATATAGTTATTCTACTCCCAGAAATGTGTAGAGTTCTTCGTCCAAATTGTGGCCAATTGGGTTCTTACTTTCAAAGTCTATAATGAATCAAGTCTCTTTCTGTTATAACTGACGTTCACTATCGCCTCCTCTTGGTCCTACATCCACTTTGTATATACAAAGGAAAGTCAATTATTTTTGTGTTTGGCCATGGGATAGGCACTGTCCTTGTTCCTGATTGCTTTTACATGTTGCAAGATGCACATTTCTAATTTACATTTCGTGCTTCCCATGTACCATTTTGGGCAGGGGCATGACAGGACATAAATAACGTTTTCTGATTAACATGTGATTTTCCCTTTGATTTATATGGGGTACCCCAGCACTGGATGGTTGTACGTGTTGCAATTCTGGGCATATTTACAGATTTTTTCATTGAGTGCTTTTAAAGAAACCTTTTCCACTTTTGGTCAGCTAATTGTTTCTTTCCCCCAAATTTTCTGGTTTCATAAAGCCTTTTGTATTGCCCCAAGATCTTTATCTTGTTTTAGTACTTACCAATATTTATTACGTATACGTCTCACTGGTTGCGCATGACTTCCAAAAGTTAAGAATTCATTTTATGGCATCGTCATCAGCATTGCCCATAGTGTCAAACGGCTGCTTGGTGCGCAGTGTGTGTCCAAGGCCTGTGCTTTCAAATGGGATTGTTTGATATTTTTTTGGGGATATTGTTGTTTCAAAAATCTCCATGCAGTGATTTTACTGGTTGAGTCAAAATCTGCGATGTTCATACAATTTCTGCATATTCTGATGAATTAGCCATATGGTATACTCCATATGAGGTTTTTTGGATGTCCACTTCTGGCATGTAGTAGATTGTTGGAGCCAGTTGGTTTTCTATAAATCTCAAAAACAACTTGCTGGTCTATTATTTTGTTCTTTTACATCCAAAAACACTACAGAATGTGCACTGTGGTGTTCAGTGAATTTTCAATTGACAGTTCTTGCTATTCAAGTGTTTAACCAAATCTAACCAGTTCCTTTCACTGCCTTCCCAAATGATAAAGAGATCATCGATGTAGCGGGCCAAAGCACTGTGTTCTCTGTGTGGGCCTCGTTTATGTCTGCACCATATCTTCGTCTAAGATCCCTAATTTCTCCCACTAAGTGAATAAAGTCCACATTTTTGCTTCCAATTCCTTGATAGGATTCATATTTCGTTTCGCATAGAATTTTGTGTCATATAGTTGTTTATGAGCCTCCTTTACGTAGTCCTATTTAGTCATCATTACAATATTACAGCCCTAATTCACCGGCTCAATGATGTAGTTTGACAATTGACTTAATTCAGTGAGCGCCTTCTTAGGTTATCTTTGAGTTGAAACCTGTTAGTTCTTCTCATGCTCTCTAGGTCATCTATAAGAACATTTTGAAAGGCTTCAATATGACTACTGGGGATACCCATAGGACTGAACTTGGATTTGTATTTTAGTTTACTAGTGGAGGGCCATTCGTTACTTATTCCCAACTCCCCAAATTAGAAAGGGTCTTCATTCACTTCAATTACAACCTTCCCGCGGCAGCTTAGGTGGCTTCTTATACGTATTCATTGCAAATAATTTCTACTCTTTCCAGCAAAATCAACATTCATGTATCACAGCGTCCATCATATGGCAGAAAGTTACTTTCCACACTTCAATAGCTTTCATGTGAAATGTTGCTTACATTGCATTTTGAGAATCAATATTTCCAATGTCTTAAACGACAAGCCACTTCATAACACAGTTTTCTAAAACACAAACTGTACTTTCCAATGTCTGCTTTTAATACAGGGAAACCTATCATTTGCGGACTGTCGACACATTTGCTCCCACAAATTCTTAGTGCACTGTTTTGAACACCACATAACAATGCTACCCTTCTTGTAGTTAACCCAACCACCAAGGCCGCCTCCACAGTACCATGCTCTGCACATGTTCAGCTTTTAGATAACAGTTAGAGGAGAACTTTAACAAAGACCAGCAATGTGAAATAAGCCCACCATATGTAGCTAGAAGACGCTGGAACATAAGCTGGGGCCGCAGGAACCCATAGGACGAGTACAGGGATGCTGAAGCTGTGCAACATTAGTATAGCACAATAAGTGCACAACACCGACAGTGCTTGTTAGCCCCTCTATTCCGGCTTATGTTTCCACTTTCTTCTTTCTTCTCTTCCCCTCCCATTCCCTTTATCCACAATACAAAAAAAGGACAGCCGGGGGAAGCAAAAGGCAAGTTAGGATTTCACACCATGGTGCCAAAAGGGCCCAGGTGTCACTCTGCAGAACAACAAAGGAAGGGAAGAAAGTCCGGCATAGGAGGATGGGGGGAGGGTAACACCCGCATATGCAAAATTGTTGGTGCCAGCCAGACGGCAAAGGCAACAACACCACCACCAAACCAATGGCCTAATGCCACGAAAAGCAAATAAAAGGAGCCCTGGCAGCAACAGACTCCAATTCGCAGATCACTCTGAATGGAGCGCAAAGAAGCCATTCTGCGACCGCAGAACACTTCTACTTTTTCACCCAGCTCACCCACCCAAAGTAAGAATAAAAGAATAAAACACAGACACAAAAAACAATGACAGTACAACAAACATTGTCACATGCTCATGGGAAAACAAAGTGGCACAGGCCAAGGGTTACACCCGCTGTCCTCGTGCTCACAAGGACTTTTTCTTGTTTTTAATGCAAAATGTTATCAATCAAATTTTATTATCATATATGAAATTCTGTAGTAAAATCCACTGCCTTTTATTGCCAACACTACCTACAATGTGTCAGTAGTCATTGGACAAACAAGCCAACAAGCTGGGGATTAGGGGGTAATAACACAAAAGGCCCAGGGGGCCACTGCTGCTCGTCATCTTATAGGGTAAGCACAATAGGCCTGGGAAAACATGCAATGGACTCATACATATGTTCATTGCAGAAACAAGGTCTTTAAAACAGAGTCTGTACACACCAGTACTGGACTATCCATTTCCACAATAGTGACTGTGCATAAGATACCTTTCTGGTGCACATGGGGTACCATACCTTCAGCATCTCCATCCACCCTTTCCCCTTTCCAGGACACCATCACAGCTGCCAACTGTCATTTATACTAGATGGGAGGTATGTAAGGATAAGGTGACTGCCATACACCAATGCATGTGTTATTGCACACCACTTTGTAGCAATTTGCTTATATGTTTGAACGTGTACTTCACTTACAAAAGTTTCTCACAACTGTTTACCTGCAGCTTCTTGTAATATGTGTATTTATGTTTTTTATTTTCTATCCAGTACCATTTTTCCCATATACTCCATTTCATAATACCTCATACTAAAAACACTTTATGCTCCCACTACATTAATAACAATTACTTTACACAATTGCTACTATAATCATTCTAGCCTTACTCTTACTACATTACCTATAATTACAATGTACATACTACTACTGTAGTCATTATGTCCAGTGCACATATTCTGGCGAGCATGACCTGAGGCCATGCCCTCTAGAATGTAACCACTGACCACAACACAATAAACTGTCTGCCAAGTACGTATCATTCATGGTGAACTAATGAAACTCACCCCTCCCCTCTGCAATCCAAATGATATCCGCGACATGTTCACGGACATCGGAGAAAAAACATGCCCATTTTTGGAATTTTTAAGGCAATATCCCATCCTCATCACCCCTCAACTCCCCAGATATTGTTTCATTAGTTTAACAAGTGGAATTTTGTGTTTCTTAATATGTTTGTACCGTGATGTTTGCAGACAACGGCCTCTGTTCGTGGATCCAACAGGCGTTTCCAAAAATCTGATGCACCTTACGATTTTCACCATCCAATCAGTGGGAAGTGAGTCCGTGGACCGAACCCAGATATCACTATTTTTTTTAACTACTTTTTGATCATTTTAATAAAAAAACTGGACAAATGTACACCAAATTTAAAAAAGCACACTTTCGGGACCAAGCTACCGCTCCTGCCATAAATTTGGAAAACTCTGTCCAGCAGTTTGGCTGTAGACATGAGCAAAATTATTTTTCCATTGCATTTATGGGGAAAACTACACATTTTGTGACCCCCCTATATCTTTGCCCCCAATTTACGACACCTCACCAGACTTCGCTGGATCCATCTGATGGGGCTGTATGCTTTCTTTGCAAAATTTCATGAGGATTCATCTAGGGTGGGGTGAAGTTATAAGCTGCACAAAAAGTGCTCTTCCTATGTGCTGAGCAACTTAACCATAACTACAAGGCCACTACCACAGGCCTTATATTTGTCTACTCCTTTACATATGTACACACATTTATTTTTTACACCTATTTTTACATTTATACATTTCATTCATTCCTTCAGGCAAACCATTCCAAACACACCTACTTGCGGGCTACAATGAATCCTTTTAACCCCTCTTTGAGCTACCACAAACTGATTTACTGACCTTGTTTCTGACTTGACCATTACATCTATCATTCCTTACTGGCCTCTCCAGTCTGCTCCATTGTTCGCACTTCATGTTTCGGGTGAAATGGTTTTATTTGATTCACGTGGAAAAACTGTTCCATAGTCAGAGCCACTTCCTTTGTCATTATTCTGTACACTACAGGGGAAACTTTGTCCACAATTTTGAATGGTCCACACCAGGATGCCATACACTTGGAATTCTTACTCTTTTCTTTCATGAAATTAAATGTACACGCCTGGTCACCTATTTCATATTCCCTGACAGATGACTTCCTATCATAGTATGATTCTGCAAATGCTTTCTCAACTCTTCCACATATTCATGAATTGTGGAGGCATTTACCAAGGCATGCTCATTGGTCCTGTAAAGCAAATGTCGAGGAAGTACCATTTTCCTGCCTGTGATATCTCTAGTAGACTGAGATTTGTAGATTTTGATGGTGTCACTCTAAAGGCCAACAGTATCAAATGGAGAAGCAAATCCCAACTAGACCCTCCTTCAGCCACAAACCTTTTAAGAATGTCAATAATTGATTGGTTGCATCTTTCCACCACAACACTTGAGGATGACCGTAACAAAATATATAGCTTCCTTTTTAAACCTAGAATTTACCACATCTTGATAATTACTACACTGGTAAAAATGCCTTCCACAGTCTGATTCTATTATTTGAGGAAAACCAAACCTAGAAAATATGAGCTTCACTAACAATTTAGCGGCTGTCTCTGCACTGCAGCCAGGTTTCGGTATGCATTACAACCATTTTGACATCAATCATGTAACTGTTAGCATATACTGGTTTCCCCCTGATGATCTTTTGACTGGACCAATACAATCAATTTGCAAATCAGACCAGGGAAGTCTCAAATCTCTCTTCAGCAATGGTGCTCAATGTGTTGGGGAGGCGGGCTGGAATTGTGCGCCCATCAAAAACCCTTTGGTGTACAATTTCTCATCTTGGGACATATGCGGCCAATAAGCATATTATTTTAATATTTCCAATGTTTTCTGCAAACCTCTATTCCCCACTATTATCGCTTTAAGTCATGATATAGCATTAATACCTGAAATAACACAGGGACCACCCAATAAATTTGAGCTGAAATGGATTTTCTTGTAGGTGAAACTGTTTTTTATTCTTCATAATCACCCTCAAATCTTCTCTTCCCTTGCAATCCTCCTCTGTTAAGGGATTCTGTTCTGCATCTAACACATGATTGTACAACATGCGTATAACTGGGTCTTCATTTTGTGCTTGGATCAAGTCCTGATCAAACGTGTTGAAGCTCCACTGCACCACTGGTTGATAAATTGTTCCCTGAGATTTGTAATGTGTTACCACATCTACCTGCATCTCACCAAGCAGGTGTTCAGTAGGAATCATATCTCCCATCACAGCACCAATTTTGGCCAAATGATCTGCTTTGTCATTCCCTTCCTTATCTTCCCTTGATATTGTGCAATGCACTGTTATATTTCTCCAGTGAATTTTCATCTTATTCTCTGAAACAAGATTGTCGATGGACTGAATCAGATTTCCAAGCGTCAGTGTTTTTTGTTACAAGTGACCATCGCTCTCATCTTCCACCCTGGTAAGTATTCCACAAAACTAGCCTGGGCATAGTCAGAGTTGGTAACCAACACTATTTTTTTAATTTGTTTTCTACTGCTGTTAATATTGCTTTGTACATTGCAGCCAGTTCTGCCACCTGACTACCCCTGGAACCTATCCTTTGTTCCCTGACGGGATACCTTCACATTTGACCAAATTCCTGCCACCAATTCCTTTTTAGGGTCACCTCCAATGTGGTATGCACACCCATCCACATATACAGTGTCTGCACTCTTCTTCATCAAAGGCATTGTGTGATGATGTGATGATTGTTCAAGTTAAATCAAATGTGTTTCTAATTCTGCACTCTCTGTAGCATCTACAACTTCACAATCATGTAATTCTGCCAGCCCTTGAGCTATTGGACTTCTTTTGTTCTTCCCATATGTCACTTCCACAGGGAACCCCTGTGATGCAAATGTCCATGATGTAATTCTAAACTGGGCTAAATTTCCTGATCTGATACTCTTGCTCTGTGAAAACTTCAGGGTTTGATGAGTAGTCTCAGCAATCATCCGCTCTCCTTGAAATGTTGTAGTGCCCAAACAGTTGACAAAAACGTTTTTTCACATTCATTAAATTTGATTTTCACTTGTGACAAGGCTTTGCTAGCATTTACAATAGTCTTGTGATTTAAATCACGCTTTTGAAATTCCTGATTCTTCTTTGGATATGCCAATCATGGGGCTCTTATTACACAATGTTTCAATGTGACTACCGCCTCACGTTGTTCTTGTCCCCATTAACAGGGCACACCCTGTTTCAGTTATTTAGTCAGTGGTTGTGTGATTTCTGTATAGTCTTCAATCAGTTTCCTATTGTAACTTGTCATTATTATCATTTAGTTCTTACATGGAGCCATATGCCCATGGGCCTCAGGGTGAACAAAAAACACGAAACAGAGACAAGACAAATGAGTAAGAGGGTCAGTGCAGGGGAGGGCAGAATCTCTGAAATGAAATCCAGGATGGTGCCTGCTGTTCTTATCACAAGCAGGAGGACATTCCAGGCTTTAGGTGCCTGGGAGTCAAAGCTTGTGCCGCCGAGTCTAGCCAGCTTAAACCGTGGTTGAATCATTCTGAAGTTGTCCTGGGAGTGCAGCATGCAACATGAATGATTCACTTTCGTGCGGTCGAGTAGATATTTAAGAGCGGTGTTCGTCCAGCATTTATAGGAGAGAGTCAGGATATTGCGTACCTGCCTAGGTTTTATCGGGAGCCAGTGAAGTTCCTTTCTGACGTCAGATACATGGTCCCATCTAGAGAGACCGTGATTAGCATGAACAGCGCTGTATTGGGTGATCTGAAGGGATTTAATATTGGCTTAGGATGTACTGGCAAGCCGACTGTTGCAATAGTCTAGCATGCAGTTCACCAGGGCAGTGGCCAGTAGGGAACTATTACCAATCGAGATTTAAGGGCGGATGTAGTTAAGGAGCTTTGTTGTGTAGCTGCTGGAGGATCTGATATGTGAAATTTGGAATTTCATAGTAAGTTTGGCATCCAGGTATACTCCAAGTGTCTTTACATTTTTGGCCACAAATTCACACTAATTCTTGCAGCTAACAAACTTTTTAAGTCATTCAGATTTGTGGGATGCTTTAACTTTTGGATGTCTACCTTTTTCTTTTGTGGGTTCAATCCATGGTCAGTGACTTCATGCCCCAAGAAATGTACCTTTTTTCTGCACCACTGTGCCTTCTGCAATGACATCTTCGCCCTAGCCTTTTGCAACTGGCTGAGTACATGTCTGATTTCACTGAAATTGCTTTTTATGTACTCATTTTGAATCAGGACATCATCCACATAAACCACAGTTCCCCTATCGGCTATTACCGGAAGTGCTTTATTCAGAAAGATTCCAAACTCACTCCCACTTGTGATAAAGCCAAAGGGTGTATGTTTCCATGCATACTGGGTCCCTTGGAAGGTAAACACAAATATATTTTGGATATCCTTTGCTAAAGGCACATACCAGTATCCTGCTTTCAAATATAAGTAAAAAACCTTTCACCCTTGGATTTGTGCAAGGCCACAGTCAATGAATGGGAGGGGCCACATGGACAGAGGTACCCTCTTATTCAGTTCTCTCAAGTCTGCACACAATCGCCACTGACCATAGGGCTTCAACATGCATGTTGAAGCATAGGCATGTTTGAGGTAATGTCCATGGATCCAATGATTCCTTTACACTCTAGGTTTTTGATTATTACTGCCAAACACTCTAAACAGGCCAAGGGTAGCCTATATTGTCGCACAAATAAAGGTTGCCTAAAATAGCTTCATGCAGTGTAGCCATATGCAGTTCAGTACGCCCACAGTTATGGGATTCTCTGGAAAATACATCATTGAATTCCCTGATTTTTCTCAATTGGTCTTTCTACAATTCATTTGTACATGCATCCGCAGCTTAGACCTGTTCCTCTATCATCTTAGAACATTCTGGAAAATCCTCCAAAGGAGGAATGTCTGTGCTTTCTACTTATTGTGTGGCAGTATCTCTTTGGATAGACGCCGCTCTAAAGTATCTTGGCATTTCAGCCTCCACCTCAATTTGGTGTTTCTCTTCTGCCTCGTTTTCATCCACCTGGAATAGGAAGCAATTATCCAGATGATGACAAATCACATCTTTCGGTTCAAAAGGATACACTAACTGAATTCTGAAGATTCCCTTTGGTATGGAGTCTAAAAACTTCCAGAATATTGGGTTGTTTAAATCTGCATTGCAATATGATTCTTGCATTGCCATCCCTAATGGTGTACCTTCCTTCAAGTAAATATACTGACATACTTTGTTATCCACTAGTACCTGGATGGGACCATCCCCAACTTCCACCAAGGGTTTGTATTCACATTCTAGCCCCTGCTGTCTCATAGATTCATTGAGACACACAAATGTATCAGGCTCCATAATGTTCTGTCCCTTCCTGTATTTCAATGCTATTGTAAATTGCCTTGAATGCAGGAATGGTAGCATCTTTCTTTACTTGCAGTTCAACAGCATTTGGCATCATTTGTGCACAATGGTATGCTTGCCTTCTGTTCTCAATTTCGGGAGCTGCCCCATCCAAACGGGACCAAACATTTTGATTGCATAAATCTGAAACCATACTCATTCTTTGCTTGATGTTATTTCCCTTAGTCCCACTTTCCATCCATAGATTGTGATGGATGCTTTTGGATCCTATTTTATTTCCAGCATGCATCTCCCCCCAAATCAGGGTTGTCTAATCGAAATATGTATTGATTTTTTTTTTTATTTTAAAACTTGGTATTTCTTTTCTGTCAATTATTTGCTTGAACACTTTTTCATTAGTGAAACTCCTCTCCTGTTTTGGGACCAAAACTGCATCAAATGTATAGATGCCCATTCATGTGCATTGGTACCCATGCCTGACCTGCATTCATGTTTATTACTGCAATGGTTGAAATACATTTTTCCTGATCTGACATCGAAACGTCACTTTGTCTAAAATCGTCATCACTTAGATAAAATCATAATGTGTTTTCAACTATTTGTGTTTGCCAGTTTTTCTTGGGGTCTAGATGAGTCTCCAATGACTGATTTTGTTTCCCCACTGCATGTCATCCTGGCATATGAGAATGACAGTGACACTAGGTACACAGCCATTTTGAAGATATACCTCCACTGCCCTTTCTGACTTGACAATGGTGTAGCACTCTTGCACTGCTAATCTGCCTCACCACCTTTTGAGGCCGAGGGGCTCTTTGGCTAAAGGCCACAAAAGCCCATGTACTCCATCAAATCGAGGTGACAGTTTTGTCAGATAATTAGGCCCTAAAAGGGACGATGTCTCCTCAATTTGCGTAACTACCACTTCTTGCCTCAGTCTGTTTCCCTATCTTGAGGTCAAATTCAGTGGCACCTTCCAGAGGTATCTCTTCCCCATTGAAATTATGCACAAAGCCTTCAATCTGTCTTAATTTCAGAATGTCTTGTGTGGCTCTTCCTTCATCTATGCTATGCAACATCTTCCTTGACATTACAGTCACCTGTGTGCCTGTATCCACCATTGCAAATACATTGCATTGTTCTTCCACTGTAAAAGGGGCATAATACCTGTCTTCACATTGTTCAAGTATACATAGGAAATGTGAATTGTTGCTGATCTCAGGGCTGATATTCTTTAGGCTTGCCTGACTACTTTCTAAAAAAAAGGGGCATGTGGAATGATATGTCACCCCTCTTCCTACCCATCTCCTTTTCAACCTCTGTTTATTTTTCTTTCTTCAGAATCCATTTGAAGCTTTGCTATTGATTGGCCTCCTTGCATAGTGGGGCCTCCTGAGTTCCCACCCCATTCCTTACCTGCTTTTTCCACATTATTTTGATTCTTTTCACTTACCTCCTGTCTGGTGCATGGATTCTTTGTGTTTTCATTAGCATCATGTGCAGTATGTCAACATTTACTGCTTGGAACTCACCTGGCTCTTGTACTCTACCTGATAATTGCACCTCTTGGAACATCTGTGGCTTGGAATATTCCTCTGGGGACTCACCTGCAAGTGTAATTTGGGGAACTTTCATCTCTCTGGAGACATGAGCATGATTAGAATCATTGGATAATGAAAGCCCATCACCTATTTTGGTATCTATTTTTATTTTCGCCTGTCATTTCACTTAGTTTTGTTTCATTTATTGCTGGTGTATTTAGTGCACCATTAAACATGTAATGCTCCATTCACTCACTGGCTATCAATGGTTCATTGTATGCTCCTTATCTTTCCATGTGCTCTGTTCTATTTAGACTGTCTTTTAACCCGCTGCTCTTTTGGTTTCTCCTGTGCATTTTTCTTTTCCTTTTCCTTGGCTTCACACACCTGAATGGAGCCACTATTTTGGTTCAATTCTAGATTAAACCACACTCCTTTCATGTGTTTGTATTTCCTATGTTATCACCACTTTGTGTTCCAAACCCTAAGTCACTATGTAGCTCCGTGTGTTTAGCCAATGGTAAATCATGTGTGCCTTCAGTGTGGGATGTCTGTCTGAGTACTCACTTACTTATGCCTTGTGCAACAAAACTTTTATATACATCATTCCCACTTGGATGTTGTTTTTGGCCCATGCACAGCCTTCCTATTTGATCAGCTACCATTTTAATTTGTGCCTCTAAGCACTGAAATCTTTCTTGATCCCTATAATTATCTTTCTGTTCACTAAGCCTGTACTGGTTGGATTCATATTGTTCTGTCCTATTATAGCTTCTTTCAACTGATTGACTTCTGCTAGTGTTTCCCCTAAACTGCCATGACAGAGGAGGTGAGGAGTGTGGGGATGTTCTCTGTCCATAATCTGCTTGTGAGGCGTCCTGACCATAGGGACGAGGGCTGTGGGTCCCATTACATATCTCATTTGATTGATACTGCTCCCTTTGTTGATTCCCATTTTCAAGGAATCTACATATCTCAGCCCTGTTTGAATGCCATCCCCATATATCATTGTAGCAGGGTTAAATCTACTCTGTGCTCCTAATACCTGGTGTGGCCTGTTATGTGGATGACTTTGGGTGTTATTGGATCCTGACGTGTCATACCGAAACCCTACTTGTGGCGAGTTACCAAGGTACCAGGGACTGGTGTAAGTGTCCCTTTGAATGGGATCTATTGTTTTAAATACTCTTTATAGGGTGCTGCCTTTCCTTGGATTGCCATACTCTCTGATTCTGCAATGTGTCATTCCTTATCTAATCTGTTTTCATGCCATGCTTTTTCTTGACCTGATTTCTAATACCATAGAGACTGCTGTTGTCTACTTTACCTTCTGCTTCGGCTCCTTGCACTTATTGTCATTGTGTGACACCAGCTCTCATATCTGAATGGACTGGTCTAAAATACAATGAAAGGTTTAATCATTTGAAAATTCACGAGCGAGCTGGGAAATTATTTCTTATTGAAGGCCATGGAAAAACATACTCTTGAGCTCAACCGAGCTAACATCACAATTTACGTCAAATCGCAGAAATACATGCTTTAATGTTTGCAGGAACTCTCTCTGCGACTAATCAGGCTCAGCAGACAATGCATAAGCTGCCCTTTTGGATTGCTGGATAAATTTAAATGGGCAGAAATATTTTCTTATATCCTGTTGATAATCACCCCACCCAGTTCGCAGGAACCCAATGTGTGCCTGATCAATGGTTAAATGACAAATACTGATAAGGTGCTCCTTGGAGATCTTTAAAGTCTGATGGGGTTTGACCGCATTATCAATATGTTCTTCTATCAATACATTTGAACACTTTTTAAATGGTTTTACTAAACCTTTAAGTGTTTTCATGATTTTAAGTGGATCAGCACTACCTTCTCTTTCTTGTGCACAATAATCATGTGTGTCTTCCAGCGTCTCTCTGATTGCAGCACAATGATAGTCCCTCCAGGCTTTTCTCCCAGTATCACTCTCGTCCACTTCTTCAGAGTCTGTTCCGTGTTGATTGGCCCCACCAACTCAAGGGGAGAAATCATTCCTGCAGGGGCTTCTCTGTCAATATGAATTTGGAGCTTCAGCACAGCAGCAGAGCTCAACCGGGCAAACCAATGGTCCAGGAGTTGCAGCAGGCATCCTCTTCAAGTTCTTCTTTGGTTCCTTCATCCAATGGTCGACTCTGCTTTCCAAGCCAAAAGCCGCACCTTTTATTCAGTTCTCTCACATTAATTCCAGCCTAGCTGTCAGTCACCCAGCAGCGTGGCTGTCCTTGCCGGCAAGCAGCCGGCCAATCACTACAGAGTGCATTTGGGTCTCCTAGGAGAATAAGCACAGGGAGTTTCGGGCACCTCCCTCACTTCCTTCCCACCCCAGACACCCTGGAGCCAGAGGCAGGCTTCATTTGTGAATCCCGGCAAAGGCAAAGCGAACAAAGGGGTCAACCCTGGTTTGGCGCACAGTGTAAATCTCAAGAAGGACCTTTCCACAAAGAAATGGCAAAAAATAAAGACCAGGGCCATTTTGACAAAAATAGCACCCTTGGGTGCTTTACTGCAGCTGTGAACGCAGCCCGGGGTAAATGCACACCACGGTAGTTAAAGGTAAATCACTGCCACCAGCCATTCAGTGAGGAAAGGGTAACATTAAAAAGGTTACATGAGAAACTAGGCAAAGGGGATACTAGGTAACCCCTCCAGCACCCTATTGTAAGATAGTGTGTGCTGGGTCTAGAAAGTTTACAAATGTAAGTAAAGTCAATTTCACTTTACTGCTCTAGGAAACAGTAGTTTATCCCAGAGAAGGTATTTAAACCTTGGGAAATCTGAAAGACTTCCCTGTGCCACTGCAATGAAGGTGCTGCGTGACACAATGTAAAATATGATGCCTATGGAATGTGTCAGGCTCCATAACCAAAAGAAAAACAGTGTTAAAAAAATCACATTAAAATACATGAATGGGAAAAAAGTGTCTCATTCTCTCCAGGTTAAAAAATCAAGTCCTCAAAATCCAGCAAAGTTGCTGGGGGTCTCTAAGGTGGTGGGAATTAGCACATAGCAGGGACCCAATTTTATTTTTTCCATAGACTAAATGAGTCTACAGGCCGAACGGCTAGACAGATTTGAACAAAATTTGGGGCAAGAGCGGGTGCTTGGTTCCAAAAGAGTGCCTTTGTGTGTTTGGTGGAAATCCAACGAGTACTTTTCTTGCAAAGAACTGAAATGTACATCTCAAAAAATGTGTGATATCTGGCTCCGCTCCGTGGGCCCATTTCACTGTTCGGTCTGTGGAGAAAAGTCTCATTGGCTTGCAGTAGGCTGCGATGTCGGTGAAAATTGGACGCAGCCGGTGATTGGTTGGAGACAAGCGTGCTGTGCATCTGCATTTTTGGGAAACGCTGCCATGGTGTATCAGAAAATAGTGCGGCGCAGGAAGGGGTTGTAAAACATGGTTTGCAGGATCAGGTGGGTGAAAGAGGGGAAGAAAAGTTTGGGGGAGTGAAAAGCGGAACATATGATATATTTGTTTAGGTCAAAGAGGACGGTGATGTGAGAGTGCTGTCCACAAGCAGTGCAGCAATTTGCAGGTACTTCCTCAGGAGACTACCTTCTGTGGTGACTGCATGGACTCTCCATTGGGAATGGGCACTGCTTTGCAGATGATACGAAGATATTGACAATGTGTTGTGCTGTTGGCTATGGGTGCCAGTGGTTATGTTTCCTTTGTGGGTTCCCATAGTGTTGTGGCCTTGGGCAGGGGAACCACTGGCTGTGGTACATTTGTCTGTCACGGTACGTGGCCAAATGTTCCCATGCATGCCACCATTGCCCTGTAGTGGTTGTGGGCAAGGCCCAGGCTTTTGGGAGCATGGTCGGAGGCTGTAGGCTTCCGCACGTACCCAATAGCCTAGTCCTTGGGCACAACCCCCACAACTCAATGCAGCCATGTATGGCAGCAGTGTGATAGCGGTATGTGGATTGTACACCTAAGTATGCAGAGTGTATTCCCTTTTCCTTCACTGATTTGGGTAAGTTATTATATCCATACTTTCCTCCATCTCACACACTCTAAAATATGTATGGTACTGAGGTTTGATGATTGTTTGTGGAGGCAATATTAGGCTTGTTACAGCAGCAGCGGTGAGACATGCAACCATTTGTGTTTGGAATGGTGTGGCCGTGAACACAGCCTTGCTTCAGGGAGTGCAGTGAGACATAGCGACATGAAAGGATTTTTTTACCATCACACTTTTGCGATATGGACCATTTACGCAGCTACTCACATATACTTCAGTGGTGGGTAGCTGCACAGGCGACTATTAGACTTGGTACACCACCACAGGTGGCGTGAAGTGCCTGGACTTGCATATGATGTACATCCTTGGACTTATTGCCGTTACCGCCTTGTGTGCATGGCTAGGGCACTTGGACATAACAGTCTGGTCACTGGTTGGAAGTAGGTTTCAGATTTTACCTTGTCTGGGTCTGTTGCTATACCCATACGTAACTGCATTCAGTTACGGTATGTGGCCACATGTTCCCATGCATGGCTCCATTGCCTTGTAGTGGGTGTGCACAAGGACTAGGCTCTTGGGTGCATGGGTGGAGGCCGTAGGTCTCTGCATGTACCCAAGAGCCTAGGCCTGGGGCACAACCCCTGCAACGCAATGCAGCCGTGCATGGGATCACTGTGACATTGGTATGTGGTTTGCACACATATGTACACAGAGTGCATTCTCTTTGCCTTCTCTTATCTGGGTAAGTTATTATAACCATACCTGGTTCCATCCCATACACTTTTAAATATGTAACTCTCTTAAAGGAATGGTTCGCCCAAAAATTATTATTGCAAAAAAGATGGGCAATAATAAAAAAAATAGATTGGCACTTTTTTTTTTAAGTCCCCATGTAAAATTTTGAGCAAATGAAGCTCAAAATTTACAAAAGGAAGCACATGGGGACATCCATTTTGTGAAATCGATGCCCGCCTGTGCTTGCTTTTGCAGCACTAATGAAGGAAAAGCCAGCCAGCTGTAGTAAACAAAAGCTACCACTGGGTGGCTTTTCCTTCTTTGGTGCTGGTACTCAGAGGACGCAGACCGGAGACTACAGGCAGAAAAGCTGCAGCTGCATCTCGGTAAGTGCTATTTATTTTTTAAAAAATAAGCACTAGCTGCGTTTTTTTTTTCTAAGCTTTCCGGGCTGAAGGAGCCCGGAAAACTTAGAAATAAAACCGTAGCTTTAAAAACGTTGTATTTATGTTTGCGGTAGCTTTAAAAGCTACCGCAAACATAAATACAACGTTTTTAAAGCTGCAGTTTTATTTCTAAGTTTTCCAGGCTCCTCCAGCCCAGAAAACGTAGGAAAAAAAACGCAGCTAGTGCTTTTTAAAAAAAATAAATAAATAGCACTTACCGAGATGCAGCTGCAGCTTTTCTGCCTGTGGTCTCCGATCTGCGTCCTCCGAGTCCAGGCACCAATGAAGGAAAAGCCACCCATTGGCAGCTTTTGTTTACTAAATTTGGCGGGCTTTTCCTTCGTTAGTGCCACAAAAGCAAAAGCGAGCACAGGTGGGCATCCATTGCTTGCATTTGTAACTTTTGAGCTTCAATTGCTCAAAATTTTACATAGGGACTTAAAAAAAAAGTGCCAATCTATTTTTTTTATTATTGCCCATTTTTTTTTCCAATAACATTTTTTCGGCGAACCATTCCTTTAAGGTACTCACCGTTGCGGAGTCATTGTGGAGGACATGTTAGACTTGCTACAGCAGCAGTGGTGAGACATACCACCATGTGCGTTTGGAATGGTGTGGATGTGACCAGAGCCTTGCTACAGGGAGTGCAGTAAGACATTGTGACATGAAAGGATTTTTTTACCATCACACTTTTGCAATATGGACCATTTGTGCAGCTACTCAGATATACTCCATTGCTGTGTAGCTACACAGGCAACTACTTTCAGTGATGAGTGCAGGCAGAGCCCATAACAGTCTGGTCACTGGTTGGTGTTAGATTGTTAACTTGTTTGGGTCTGTTGCTATACCCATACGTAACTGCAGTCAATTACGGTTTGTGGCTACACGTTCCCATGCATGGCTCCATTGCCTTTAGTGGGTGTGCCCAAGGACTAGGCTCTTGGGTGCATGGACGGAGGCCTCCGCATGTACCCAAGAGCCTAGGCTTGGGGCTCAACCCCCACAAAGCAATGCAGCCATGCATGGGCTCACTGTGATATTGGTATGTGGAATGCACACATATGTACACAGAGTGCATTCTCTTTGCCTTCGCTCATTTGGGTAAGTTATTATAACTATACCTGGTTCCAGCCCACACACTTTTAAATATGTAACTGTCCTAAGGTACTCACCTTTGCAGAGTCATTGTGGAGGACATGTTAGACTTGATATAGCAGCAGTGGTGAGACATACCACCATGTGCGTTTGGAATGGTGTGGCCGTGAACAGAGCCTTGCTTCAGGGAGTGTAATAAGACATTGCGACATGAAAGGATTTCTTTACCGTCACACTTTTGTGATATGGACCATTTACGCAGCTACTCACATATACTTTAGCGGTGGGTAGCTGCACAGGCGACAATTAGACTTGGTACACCACCAGAGGTGGTGTGAAGTGCCTGGAGTTACATATGGTGCACGTCATTGGACTTGTTCCCGTTCACGGACTGACATGCCATCATTTGTGTTTGGTATGGTGTGCCCCTGAACATATTGTTTGCTTTGAGAGTGAAGGAAGACATTGCAACATGACACAAGTTATTTAGCAGAACACATTTGAAATATGGATCATGTACAGACTGACCCACATACAATTGCACCAGACCAAATCATCTACGTGGTGAAGTCTCGCCATATACAGGACGGCAGGCCATATCACTCTTAGCTTTCTCTTGAGTACTTTTTGAGATGGCCAACGAATGCAGTTGGTGTTCCTATGGTGTGCAATTGTTATGTGAGCATTGCTTGCATTACCTGTATGTGTGGGCGTGACACACCATCGCAACACTCACTTGCATGGGACATTAGTTGTGGACAGTCATTGCTCATGGTGTGCGCTCTGGGTACTTGCGTAACGTGCGTGCCCAGCATAGCCCACTCTTTCATGTAAGAACTTAGTTCTGGAAACCAACAACATAAACAAAAGTAAAAGCAAACATGCACACACACAGCGTACAGTTCCAGAACATTTCCCTAGTTTCCGCACACTGTGAATTGTTGCAAGTGCTTTATTTTACTGCAGAATGTTCACGTGAACATGTATGGTACCTGCAACCACCGCTCTTTTATTTTGCAAACCAATTACAGTGCCCATGGCCGTTTGTGCACTTATGTACTTCTTTTGTAGTCTGGCAAAGTGGGAAAAGGATTACTTTATGGTCCTTGGTGGGCCGTGTGGAAAACACATTTTCTTTGCAAGGTATGAAAGGTACCAGCTATTGCCTCTGTGATGCCTTATAACACAAAGGTTTGCAGGTAGGTTCTTATTGCCGGAACCGCAAATGGATATAGAGGCCCATATCGGTTGGCGAAGATAACAATGATGGAAAAGACATTGCTTATGGTAATCTTGCAATGATTAGTCGAATGTGGAAGGGGTGACACGGTCATTGAGGTGTAAAGTATCTGAGACAAACCAGGAATAAGAATGCATGGAAGTAGCCGTTATTAGTGGCAGCGTACAGGACAGCAGTTTGCGGGAAGGATGTCGTAAATGGGCTGCAGGTGGCTGCCTCATGGACGTTTGGGTGATCTACTGTGTGTTAATGAGTAGCGTCATATGTTCATGCACTGCCTTGCTCTCTGCTTTGTAGGTGATACTTTCTTCTTCGGCTCCACACATGCAAAATGTCTTTCAAACTTTGGCAACAGACCCTCGTTTCATGTGTTTCCTTTTTACAAAAAATGACAGTGCTAGCGAGTGTTGTTAGACCCACGGCTCAATCTCTGTGTGTGTGTCCAAAGAGACATTAAAAAAAAAACTCATGGGAGTTGCCGCAGATTGCAGGAGAATGAAGGAGCTGTTTTGATAAAAAATGCAATACTAAAATATCACCTGTCTACGTTTGTGTGCCATTCGAGTGCTACGTGTACCTCTGTCCATTATTACTTTCAATACAATGTGGGTGCGTAGAACTGGTAACTGTTTGAAAGGGCTTAGTAAGGACAAAACACGCAATGTAGCAGTACACAAATGAGCAGAAGGTGTGCTGTTTCAATGCACAAGTTGCATTCTCTTTCCATCTTGTCCTTTATGTCTGGATTTGCAGGGGCTGGAGAAGCATGCCAACAAAACGACCTACAGTCATAGCTGCCATTTACGCTGAAAGGTGGAGGCATGCCACTGTAATGGCGCGTGACTACTGCTGTTACAAACCCCCGTACAATGCACACAGAGAAAGTGTGCAGTAAAGTAACTTCATAATTATGCATACAGAACTGCAGCCTAATAAATGTGAATCCTAATACACATGTAATGTAAAGTTATACTTACATAACCTCTGCACATTCTATGCTTGTATTGGGTGGATGACAAATTGCTGTGTACAGCATACTGAATCATTGCAGACTACCTTTGTGGCACATAGTCAGAGCAACTGCACTGTAAGTTATATTTCCTTTTTTTCTACAATTCCATACAATGTCTGCCCTTGGAGCTAAGGCTGTTTTACAATGAGCATTTGTCCTGTTGAAGGAGCGGTATGTTAGGTTTCGCTTTCCTGAGACGATGCCGGAAACAAAAAGGATCCAGGCGGCAACATTTTTCAATTTTACCATGTGTTTCCGAATGTTGGTAGGGTTGTTACGGTGAATTTAGTATGACGTAAAAGGAGAGATGATGGTGCCGTACACATGCTGCACTGAATGCACAGATGGCAACATACATTAAATGTGAATTTACAGGCCCTAAGGAAAATTTATATGTGCAGTGTGTTACGAGGCAATGGTGTACGATGGCAGACTTTGTGTGCGATGGGTCAGCATACGTGGGTGTTTTGCAGCATGAAGATGGTTGGGGGATCCCGTTGATCAAAGAAAAGGAATTACATTATATCTGCTTCAAACACTCTAAGGGGGTATGGTTTTCAAATTGTGTTTGCATTACACATTAAGAAAGTGAACCAGAAAGTTTAAACCGTAACGCAGAGTGTCAAATATGGCTGTCGAGCTATGTACCATGGGCTCCAGTTAAATATGTGTTGCATACCTTCTTTTGAAATGGTGTACATAACAATAAAGATGACCTAATGCCCTAAACGGTGCCAGTCTCATGCCGGGAGGCAAATGTTGCACATAGGAGAGTTAGGTGAGCCATAACCATTGTTTAGTTTGCATTGTTGTGATTGTGCATATTATCGGCTAGGTTACTGTACTATAGTGCATTAATGGGTCCACTTATTATAGGCTTAGGTGAATAATGTATGTAGGATAGAGGATATCCATTGTGTGGAAGAAATGTCATGCAATGTGAACTGCTCTGGCTAAGGGGTAGGTGGCTGTGTTATGTGTGGGGTTTGTGGTACATGGATAGATGTTTGTATGCATGGTTGTACTGTGCAGCGGTAGTTGTGGGCAGGATCTACTAAATTGAGTGCATTGATGGAGCCCCTAAACTGTACAGGGTGTAGTGAAGCATGTAGGGCATAGCCACAAGCCATGTGGTGTAATATAGGTGTACATTTTAAATTTTCGCATTCCTATGTGGATTGCAGAAATATGTGCACACATTGCACTGTGGACATTACAGAGAAGTATGATACCAATAATTTCAGAGTTACTGTTTGGATTGTGGAGGGCCTCTGCTTTTTTTGTGTATGGAATGTGAAATGTTGTACTAATCGTTGCTGCATTATCTGTGGGAAAAGAGAACATAACATGTTAGAGCAGGTATTTCGTTACTTTCCAGTCCACAACATCGCACACATTTATTTACTTTGTGGACCCTCATAACTAGTACTTCATAAGTACTATGCTTTGAACAAGTGTACTTTGCAATGTGAGTAGTTCCTGTGTTTCTTTGCATAATCATTGATTCGGTGGGGGGAAAAAATCCATGTTGGATTAAAAAAAAACAACTTCAGAAGGTCTTTGCTGCTATAGTGCAGAGTAACGTCTGCAGTGGTTATAGCAATTTTTAATGTGTGCTCTTGAAGTAGGAGGAAATGCAATGGTTTACGATTTCTGGTCTATACATGTTGGTAGTATGGGTGGCATTGTATAGCAGTTGGTGTTTTATGATGCGTTTGGTTGCTGCTGGTGTTTAGCAAGTATTGTGCCATTGTACTGTGCTACTGCAGAATTGTGAGGGTAGTTACATACCTGTTGGCGTACTGTAACTGTTCATACTTTGGAAGTATTTGAGGATATGTTTTTCGCACAGTGGTTGTTGAAGGTTAAGTTGGTTTGTTTTAATGCTGCAAGTAACATAGTAGTTTTGTGGTTGCGGTTGGATACCAAGTGGCATATTCAAACTATTTACAGTGTCCCATTCCTATATGGTACCTTAACAAGCTGCCACATTCCTGTTGCTACTTTCACATTTGTGTACATTCAGAAGTGGTGGTGTACCATTACGGGTTTACTTAGTGATAGTTGCATATGTATTGCATTTGTATGAGAATTCTTAGATAGGTGCTGACTCATTTGCGTACTTGCTGGTTTCAGAGGTTACTGAGGATAGGTTTGAACCCTCATACTTAGTACTTTCCCTTTTACATATGATGTGAGAAATACTGCTAGTGTAATTTCTGTACACGTATTGTTTGTGGGAGTGTACTCATTGGGAATAAAATTCTCCAACACACACTTTACTGCATTTCTTGAATACTTGCTGTATGCTAAGTTGCTTTAGGTCCACAGTGTGGAAGTTAATTTTTTTTTGTGCGCTGACGAAGGTACTGGTGGGTGCTGGGGAGTAGGGTACTGCAGGTTTGTACATCAGTGACTAAACTTTGGCTGCAAGAATATTAAGTAGGCATGTTCAAGATATGCAGGTAATCTCTGCTTTGGGATGATGGAAGTATCATTGCATTCCCCCCATGACCATTGCTTTCTAAAGTATGCAGTATAGTGGCCTGCACTGGTTGTGTCGCCTGTGTGGTAGATTATGGCTACTCTTGTGAAGGTTTTCTTTCCAATTGATACCTGCCCATCTGTGAAGGCAGTCAGTTTTCAGTTGTTTTTGGTTCCATCTGCTTTGTATTTGAAGAGCATTACAATTACATATTGACTACGTGAGTGTACATGTAGCATCAAACGATTATCAGAATTGCACGACGTACACAATATGCTAGGGTTGGCATTTTGCACCAGTTGCTGAAATGGAATGGAGTCACAATTGGGTATTGATACATAGACAAAGCATTCGTTAGGGACTTGTTCCTGAATTATATGGTTGCAGAGACGGCATGTATGTTTCCACATGCAGGAAATCTAAAAGATTTCATTAATGAGCATGTTTTTCCTTTCCAGTATTTTTAGTGAGTACATTATAAATTCCTGTGGATCTTCCTGTCTGTTTAACATGAATTTCACCATTCCAGCACAGTAGTCCAGTTCTTGCGTTACTTCTGAGACACTGTAAATGTTGTCAGGATCACTAACTGCATTTCTGTGAAGGATGAGCATTTGTAAACACAACTGGTCTGCGCCTTTTGCATACATGTTTTCAACAATTACTGGCATTTGGAATAGAACATTCATTGTTACATTTGCATAGCAGTTAACGCCTGTTGTAATGGAAAACTTGAATGGATCAGGTACTTCTGTGTCTGAGTACTTCGATGGAAGGACATATGTTTTTTTTTAAAAGGCACTATTTTTTGTGTGTGGAGTTGGGTATTTCTTGTCTTTTTTACTCCTTTTATCTGTGCTTTTGGTAGATGATGGACTATGAGCTGATTTCAATTTCTTTGGTGGTACTGTTGCCAAATCATTTAGAACATCTGATTAAATGAGATTTCGTTTGAAACCTTTGGGTTTCCGAGGAACTGGGTACATGTTCAGATGGGGTGTGTAGAGTGCACATAGTCTATTGTACTCTATGATGCAAGGAATGTCTGCGCTGACTGCAGTTGCATCAATATTCACTAGATATAGTACTTCCAGTGTACGTAGCCATGACAGTGCTAGGTAACTCATGCCTTCTTTAAAAACTGTGCTGCCAATATCAATCAATGCTTGATCTAAGGTTAAACCTTGCGATTTATGAATAGTTACTGCATGAGCTAGCGACAGAGAAAACTGTTCTCTGCGTACATACATGTCTTTGAAAAGAAGGAATCGAGCTGTTGTGCATCTTATCTTTTTAACTTCTGAAAGTTTGTGAAACCGGATGTGGAAAAACTGAATGCTGTTGTTCCGTGGGTATGTCTGGAAGCCAGCAACTGTATCAAGTGCTCCATTTACTAAACCTTGCTTTACGTTCAAGGCTACGCTTCAGAATTACTCTAGAGTTCACACATAATGTGAAGTTTTCGAAGGTATTTAGTCGTGCTATGGCTTATTGACACAAATGTATTGTCATACCGTGTACATCCAGTTTGTCTGTGGAGTGAATTTCCACTAGTGGTTGTTTTTCTTTTTTCAGCATTGTTGCATTGCATTGTGCGCAGCTTGCTAGAGTTGGCATTAAGGACATACAAGTGACATTTTTGTGAGCAAATTGTTCCATTACATCAGACGCACATGTGTTACAACCGTACAGCTCATGGATGCATCTACTATTGATTGTAGACTATGCCTCATTTGATAGTACACCAATCCATATGTTTTTTTTAAATGTTGGTGTAGGTGAGGTCTGCAGACTGACACATGTTTTGAGTTAGTTATCTGTATTGTAAATGTTGCCAGAGATTTACATTCCTGATGCTTCCAAGTCTTTTACGGCACACTTTGTGTCCTAAGGTTTTGAAGATCGGTTCACCTTTCACTGATGTTAATTGAAGGAGATATCCAAAAACAATGACATGTTTTCCTCCAAAAAGTTCTCCGTAGTCTATTTTGAGGACCTCTTGCAACCTGAGGTGTATCAAAGCTAACATTAGGTTAGAAACCATCTATTAGGAGCATTTTCATTTGTTTCAAAACTCTGTTTAGCTCCATAGCAGCTTCTGCTGAAAGTTTGATAGTCCTCTAATTTTTTTTGGTGTTCTACTGCAAGGAGTAGCAATCGGTGTAGTGACTCCACCTATGTTGTAGGCAGCTAAACCTGTGGGGGCGGTTACAACAGCTGAAAGGTGGTTGTTTGTTAATTGTTGGAGGTATTTACTGATCATTTTTATTAAGAATATTTTCCCTGATCCAGTTTCACCACTGACGTACAGTAGTACAGATTTGTAGTTGTCACAGGTACACGTTTTATTTTCCTGCTGTATACCATGTTCAATTTTTTTACTTCTAGAAAAATGGAACACTGCTTATTGTTTAGTTGGGATTTCTGTACAGCCAAATCTTCTGCAGATTGCTCATACTGAAACATTGTTGTGGTTACTTCTGTTATGGCTAATTCTGCCTCATTTGCTATGAGTGGCTGTCAAAGTGGTTCTTGGCTGCCTGTTAGAGAAGGTTCACTGCTCTCAGAAGTGTCTACATTTAGTTGTGCTTGAAGTTCTTCTTCTTGTTGGTGTTCATTGTCCAATAAGTTTTTGTACCGTGTAAAGTTTTCATCTGCAATTGTACTTTCACTTGCATTGAAAGCATCTTCATAGTAGGCGTGGGTGGCTAATACATCTTCTTCTTTTCTCCATGGTTTGAAAAGTTGCAGTAGAGCCATGTAGTATAGTTCTTTGGGTTGAGGAGTATACAATGACAATTTCATATGATTAATTAGGCTGCGTTTGGTAAGTTTCACAAGGCTGCCTTCTCTGAGGGGAGGAAGTGCTTTATAGCAAATGAAGTGCAGCATGGCAAGGAAGCGTAGAGGGAAGTACCGTGAAAAAAGTACAGGATCAAGAGAGCAAAGTTCTCCTGGTGTTTTCATGTCTACACCTGTTTTGTTTTTGTTTGCTATGCGTAGGAAAGTGTGCAAGTCTTCCCATCCACACTCTGCACAGCTTAAAGTGACAAACCATGCATTTGGGTGGTCAAAGGTTGTGTAGCATACACAGTACATATGCATGCCATCAGAACCAGTACTCTTTCGTACCACGGATGTTTGCCAAGAGATTTGTAATACTTGACTGTAAAACGTCATCCTTGTCTTGCACCTTTTGAAGTAGCTGTGTAGCGGACATGTTTTGAAAATGGGAACCTGTTTTCAATGTGCAGGAAACTTCATAACATAGCGTTGCCAGTTCACTTTCAAAGAGGAGGTGGAATATGTACTCCACGTTCTGTCTAACTCTAGGGTCTTCAGAATACATTTGTAAACAGCGGTATTTTGATGCTGTCATTTGTGTGCATCTTTAATCATATCTTCAACCTTTCCCAGTCAGTAAGAGTATAGGAAAGGCTTGTGCTTCTACACTTTTTTCCCATATACTGATTGCCGCACCTTTGGCTTGCCTCATTTGATATGTTTCTAGTGAATCGTCTATGGTGTCTTTGGAGTGCAGTGGGTGAATTGTATAGCAATCAAAAATATTGGAAGCTGCAGTAGGATCTAGATGTTTAGATTGGCCAGTTATTGAGGAGTCCTGAATTATTTCTGTGGTTTCTCACAGGTTTTCTTCAACATTAATGTCCTTGTAGTATTCATAGTTTTTTTTAAGGTATTGTAAGGATTCCCTAACTTTGTGTAAGACCACTTGTTGCTGCCAATTTATTTTTTGTCTTTTGTAGGTAAACCATTTACCAGGATAATCAATGATTCTTGTATTGGCCTCCACACTTGTAGAGTGTCTACATTTGCTTTCAGATCTAATGGTAAATAAACTACTTTCCCACAAATGTCTCTCAGTAATTCGGTGGGAGGCAATTTTGCAGTTTTTGGTTGAAGGCATATTATTGCTTGAAATGGGTGGACTTTGTGGATTATAATGCTCATACAAATTAAGGTGCTGCAGTGTGTTTGGCAGTGGAAATACTTCCAACTTATTACCGATCGCCCATGAAGGTATTTGGTTATTGTCCAGTTTTTCAGTGCAGTATATGCACAGCATGGAGGTGTTAATAATTTCGGATTTGTTTTCAGCTATAAGGGACAGAGCTAATTGAAACCATTGAGAGTCCTCATTGTCTTCTATTTTCTGCATAATATCTATAGTGTTGGTGCTCTTTCTATAGAAATGTCTACGACAACACACACATACTTGGTTTGGCATTTCAGCAGATGTGCTTTTGAACTTTTGTATTTATTTTTTGTATGTGTGACATAATAAGTTGACATCTCCAATGTTGTCAGTACTGTTGCCTAAAAATGCTGGAGTTTGTAAGTGCTCTTCATTTCCACAATATTTCCTTTGAATGTGCTTTATTTCTTAGAGCACTTGTTTGGCTGTACCATGTAGCAGAATATCATTTAAATGTTGCAGTGCTAAAGCTGGACTTTTTGCATAGTACAGTTTGTAAACTAGATTTCTGACAGTTGAATTGTGGGTTGCTAACATTTTGATACGGTGGAAGGTGTTTTGCAAGGAGGTCCAGAAATACAGGCTAAGGAATGTCCTCGTATTCCTGTGCAGTTGTGCACTGGACAGGAGTCCATAGTTTATAGTATTTTAATTTTTCCTTTCTCGTTGCCTTTCACATAGTGATTGAGAAACTGCTGCAAAGATTTGATTAAGCTTTGGCAAACTTTACACATTGATGTGCAAGGCCATTTGTAGGTCAGGCGTATTGGTTTTGTGGAATACGGAGTGACATCTAAGTTTGATGGGGATATTTCTGAAAGCAGTGTTTCTTCTTCCATTATGGTATTGTGTATCTTTTCATACCCTTGAACACTCCGATGTAAGGCAATTTGGTTTGTTTGCTCTTGTTTGTATGATTCTTCATTGAAGTATGGCTCTGTGTTGGTGGTGTGACTCGACTCACCTGTACAGATGTGGCCAAAGGTATCTATACTGATATTGCGTTTATTTCAAAGTACTGCTTGTAGTTTACCAATTAATGTAGTTAGTGGTTTCATTCTGTTTAAAATTACTATACACAATTTCCGATTAACGATCATTGCACTGTCTACAAGAGCTTCCAGGATTACTTTTCTGCTGTAAGCTTTGAGGGTTGAACCTCTATTTATAAAGTTTTGAAGAACTCTGTGGTGGAAAATGTTTTGTAAAATTAATTTTTTTGAATGCTTGGTCCCACCAAATTAGCCCCTATCTAACGCAAGAAGCAATTTGCTATATTACTACAGTCCATTTTAAGGCTATCAGAGCCCAATTTTCGGCTCACTGCAGCTCTGTACATCTCCTATTTTCCTGCACCACACTATAATAAATCGGCTCTTCAGTCCTCCTGTGAACTATGAATCTACAGTGATTTCTTTCTAAAGTATGACATATTGGGGGTCATTCCGACCCTGGCGGTAGGGGGTTAACGGCACAGGTAAGGATGCCGGTGCCATTAACCCCCTACCCCCTTATTACGAGGTCCTTCAGCGGGTCCCACCAGGACTGGCTGGTTTTACCACAATTTGAGGGCCCGTTATTAGCTGCTTCCCCATTCCCATTGAGCCCTATGGGTCCGCATAGGTCGGAATGTCCCGGTAAGTCCCTATTCCAACACCACGGACACGGAGCCGAGTTTGGAGGCAGCCATGGTGCTGATAGCACCATGGCTGCCTCCAAACTCGGAATGACCCCCATTGTCTTAACTCTAACTACCCTGCCAGATAATGTGGACCCTATTGTTGCACATGGGCCTGATCTGCACTATAGAAAACTGCATAGATAAATGCATGCATTCATAAATGTACATTGCTGCTTAGACCACGTCAAATATCTGCAGCGACATTTACTTCCCAAGACATGAAAGCCCAGCAGCAAAGCTGGTCATTGGGATTAACTTCCAGAACACTTATCATTCATTTCAGAAGACATGGGGCCTCATCACGAGTCTGGCGGTAACCCTTAAATGCAGTGGTAGCGCTATTACCACTGCATTTAACGGTCCACCAGATCATGGCTTTGGCGGATTCCACGGCAAAATTGCCGATTTTTGGCACGATTACCGCCGGCGGGAAATCCGCCGGCGGTAATAGCGCAAATTTTCCCCATTGGGCCCAATGGGGAATGAGGAATTCCCAAATGGGCCCAATGGGAAATGGGCAATAACCCTTCTGCCAAATCCGTGATCCAGCGCTAATACTGCCGGGGGGTTTGGCAGTAGGACTAATAGCGCCGGCGTTACCGCCCAACTCGTGATGAGGCCCATGGTTGCAGAATGATCTCTTAGAAACCAGACAGTATGTATCCCCAAGCTTTATAGCTACTTTCAGAGAGCTTCATGTGGGGTTGACAAATATAATGATAATTCTGGTTGCAATGCTCAAATTCATATACTTCAGTTCCTCAGTGTCAGGCACATGTCAGCATGTTGCTATTGCTTTCAATGCAGAGGCTTGCCTCATTGTGCCCGAGAGGCTGTTGTAATAGATCCTTAAAATAAAGTAAGATGCCTTTGCAACAGGGAACAGCTGGCAATTTTATAAATCACTTATTAAGTCATATTGCAAAATCCTTTATAATTCTGGTTCTCATACAACAAAATGAAGAATGCTTTGATTAAATGTTTTTATTGAAGGATATTCACAACATAAAACAAGACCATGGAGCTTCGAAAGCAAGATGAGCAGCAAGGTTATCAGGTTTCACAGTATTCTAAAAACAAACGATGGAGTTATTTTATAATAATAACACCACCTTAATGAAGTGAATAGATCCTAAGCAAAGGTCATACATCACGTGATTTACAATTTGTCATTTGAATAGTTGTGTGGAATATTAAACACAGGGGAGCTCATTTTATTGAGCCATGCAATTTGGTGGTGAGGATCTTTTACGTGTAGACATACACGCAGTTGGGTCCCCACAACTGAAATTTGGTAATTTGCATGGCAGAGTGAATACGTGCAGGGCAAAAGGTGAAGCATAAGCATGCACTCTCCCTTTTGTAATGCACGTTTGCACTCCAACGTGCAAATGAAGTACACGCAGCTTGCCATGTATGCATAGCAAGCAGCGTTTACAATGTATCTCTATTGGGTCTGCTTGCTTCTTGCTGGAGCATAAAGCCATCTGACCCCACAGGGATCAACAGCATTTGCACCGGCTTGTGCATTTGTGTGGTGAAGAGGAAGGGAAGTGGCAGAAATGCAAGTTGCGTTCAGCAGTTCCTCTCTGCCATACAAATTATTGAAAATTTGCTTTGACGGGAATCACCAGGATAAAAGCAAGGATGATAACACTACTGATTCCTATTACGCGGTGCCCAAAATAAGCTCCTGGAAGGATGCAGAGTAAAGTAATCTGTGTATTGAGCCCAGGGAGAGTTTAAAATTATTGCAACCAGTGTAACTTTTGAAAAGTGAAAAAACAGAGGAAATGTCCAAGTGTTTATGTGGATATAATGTTAGAATATACAGAGGTTGTGACAAATTAACTCCTGCCCTGCGGGAGGACAAGGATGCGCAGAGGCTAAAGTGCCTGCTCAGCCCTCATCCTTATACTAACCAAGAACCAACCAAATCATCAAGGTAAAATATTGAGCCTCACATCCAGGTAAGTGCCAAACTTCTTTATTCACCCTCTGCAAGTGACACAATTGGCCTCATTCCGAGTATGGCGTTAAGGGATAGCGGCCACCGCTAACGAGAGCGGTGGCGGTAATCCCTTACCGCCATACTCCGAGTTCCCTTAGCGCCATGGTGCTTTTAACACCTGCTTTTAGCAGGCGTTAAATACCA
Organism: Ambystoma mexicanum; assembly: GCF_040938575.1. Lineage (NCBI taxonomy): Eukaryota > Metazoa > Chordata > Amphibia > Caudata > Ambystomatidae > Ambystoma > Ambystoma mexicanum. The sequence goes on from NC_090941.1 coordinate 84,568,752, forward strand.
TGGCGCTAAGGGACCTTGATGTTAATTACGCCACCGTAATTTACGGTGGCGTAATTGACGCCTTCCCCACTCCCATTATGCCCTATGGGGCGAGAATGGGAATGGGGAAGGGTAAATGGGGATTGGGGAATTACCGCCCCGCCAACCTTGGAATGGGGCGGTAATTCCGCCAACCACCAAGGCGCTGCCGGTCCGGGTACGGCGTCAACCAAGGCGTTAATAGCGCCATTGGTTAGCGCCGTACTCGGAATGAGGCCCAATGTGTTTACTTTCTCAATCTCCAATCACTTCCCCTTCCCTTCTAGAATCCTTTGACATTCTCAAAAAAGGAACAAACCATAACCCTCTCTGCCCCCAACTGCAATTGTATACATTGATTTTAACTAACAAGAAATAATAGTTTTCTGCTAATGCCAGGAACAGTCTGAGTTGCTCCTTATCTCCTGGTGACCGTGCCAATTTGACTGCATCCACTAAAATGTTCTTGGGACTTATCCCTTTCACTGATATTTTACGACCTTGATTTATCACTTCTTCCACACATATTTTTCATTTATCTCATTGAATTTGAATCCCGCTGTCTTCAGTTTCTCTAAATACTCCCTTAAGGCTTGGTCATGTTCCTTCATTGAAGCCCAATAAACAAATATGTCATCCTGGAAAACTACAGTGTTCCTCAAACCTTCAGTGATTTCTTTCCATAACTCTCAGGAAAACCACCACTGCAGACGCCAACCAAAATGGCATCCAGCAGAATTTTAATGCATCTTCTGGCATGATAAATGAAGTTAAATGCTGACACTCATTTGACAAATGTACATGATGATAAGCAGCAGATAGGTCCATCACTGTGAAATATTTTACTCTTCCTATCATCATCACATTTCAGATATGTTGGGTAGGGGTTATCTGTCAACCCACATTTTCGATTCAAAGGGTTCACTCAGACCCTAAGTTTGCTATTTCGTTTGTTAACTAATACCACAGGGAGGAAATAGCCACTCAAAACTCTCAATATATTGTAGTACCCCCTTCTGTAGCATAGTGTCCAATTATTTTCTTAGGCTTCCTCTCAATTGGTGAGGCACTAGTCTGAGTTTGTGTACAATGGGATTTGTTCACTTTTTGAGTTTGATATGATGGATAAAGTATTTTAGCTCCCACAGTTCCTCTGTAAATACTGAGTATTCACTCATCCATATATCCTTTACTTCTGCAGTGCTGACTGGAAATTCCTACTTCTGCTTGTTCTTCCCAACCTAGAAGGGAAGATCCTTTGTTAAGCACACACATACATTCTTGGCATTTCTTCCTTTGTATGTTACATCCAGTCTGAACTTTCCTAGTAGATTGATTTTTACCTGTTCATACGCATAAGGTGTAATATGGTGCTGTGCTAAACCTTTTGGGTTAATTTTCAGTAGATCTGTGAATGTTGCTTTCGATACTACAGTCCAAGGTAAACAACTATCAACCTTCATGGTAATGTTCCTTCCACCCATTGAACATTGTCCATGGGACTTTTTCTTTCCCTCCCAATGTTCATTATCTTCAAAACATGCACTCTTCTTCATTAGAGTCTTCCAAGTCCACTCTGTCATCATTCACATTCTTCTCTATGCTATTCACTACATTGCACATGTGGGCAAAATGGCTTTTCTGATTTATCTTTAAGAATGCCACATACCTGGAGGGACAGAACTGGTTAGTAGCTACATGTGTGTTCCTCCCACATCTGGAACATTTGCAGGCCGATTCATGGAATTAATGCGCGCCGAAAATCACAGCGCAAGCGTGCAAAAGCGTGCGAATCGCAGTGCAAGCGCGAAAATCACAGCGCAAGCGTGTGAAAGCCGCACACATCGATTCATGGAAGTCCATGCGTGTGTAAATCATGGGATGTGCGCTAAAATTGTGCGTGGCGCACACGGGCACACATGTCATCAAACTCTGTGCGTTACGCGCACAGTGAAAGCGCAAATAGCGCGGCGCACACAACAAAAGTGGGCGTAACACGGGGCGTAACACATGGAATGGGGAACAACGCGTGAAAATGTGGGGGTTACAAGGGAAGTGCAGGAGGCAAATGCACAGAACGCCCACACACACGCCTACAACACGTATTCATGCAATCGAACAGGGGAAACGCGTGCGCCAAAAAAGATGCGCTAATCCGGAAACAGGTATGCCAGCAGGAAGCAGGCGTACGCGGCCCCGCGCAGCATAAAAGTGCACGCAAACAACAAACAAGCTCAGACACTACGATGAATATACCGTTCCTCGCAGCAGTGGTCGTGGGACACCGCAGGCGGAGGAGGATAGCCAGGCCCCGCATTTTTACACCCAGGACCAGCCTTTTTGGGATGCCTGGTGACCAGGTGTACGGGAGGTACAGGTTTCCACCACACATAATACTCGACCTGGTGAGTGAGTGGGAGGATGACCTCACATCACCCACCCTCTGCTCCCAAGCACTGAGCCCCTTGGAAAAGGTGCTCAATGTACTGCACTTCTTGGCCACTGGTTCATTTGAGTGGACAAGTGCCATAGTCGGGGGTCTTACAGGCCACGCAGTCACGCTGCCTACACCAGGTGTTGGCCATCATGACTGCACGCCCCTCAGTCTGCAGGCACATATACATGCCCAGAACACCTGCAGAAAGGAAGGCTGCCATCCAGGACTTTTATGGGTGGCACACTTCCCCAAAGTGCTAGGTGCCATTGATTGCAACCATGTGGCTCTACATCCACCCAGGGCAACTGAGCACATCTATAGAAACCGCAAGCACTGGCATTCCATCAATGTGCAGGTAGAATGTGATGCCAAGGGAATCATCACCTCAGTATATGTCAACTATCCAGACTCCACCCATGATAGTTTCATTTTCAGAATGTCACCCCTAAACTGGGACATAGAAGCTGGGCGGCATGGCGATACATGGCTGCTTGGTGAGTATAATTGCCTCTGCACATGTATGCATGTCAGATACTGAGTAATGTCACAACCCCACTAATGATACCCATCATCACCTCCCCAGGGGATAGTGCCTACCCTCTGAGCACCCACATGATGACACCAATTCGGAACCCCACCACAGCACCTGAGGTAAGATACAACACAGCCCATATTGCAACCCGGGGCATAGTGGAGCGCTCATTCGGAGTGCTTAAGTCGCGCTTTCACTCCCTTGACCGCTCTGTTGGGCAGCTGCTATACGCGCCCACAGTAGTGTGCAGGAGCATAGTGGCAGCATGTGTCCTGCACAACGTTGCAACCCGCCGGGGCTTCCGGGTGGACATGGTGGTGCCCCCACATCCCCAACCACATGCACGGCCGCTGCGCATGGGAGGTGAAAGGGCACGTGGTGAGGCAGCCGTACACAGCTGGTGGCTAATTACTTCACCTAAAATACTACCCCTGTGGAGTGCACACAGCCCTGGCACATACCAGCTGACAATCAGAAATGATGACATAAGGGACAGTCAACTGTCACAACCCATACCAGCCTGAGATTGGTCACCTGGCAGTGTTACATTGTGTGCATCCCTACCTACTTAAATACAACCAATGCTGTATGAAAAAAGACACACATGCATGCTGCATCAATTACTACCCACTTGAAAAATACACCATGAAAATAGTGCCATGTCACCCAACCCCTCCCCATCTCAGCTACCCAACACACCATGGCATGTCAAGCAATGTGAAAGCTACAACATGAATGCACAACACATGACACAAGTGTCACAAAGTGCACTGTTCCAAATGTAAACAGGCCACAGACAATATGCTCCCAGTAATCAACAAGAAACAGCACACATGAACAAATACTTACCAGCAACACAGAACAGCAACACAGGATGAAACAGTGTCAAAATACGACAGTACAAAATCAAAGTAGTGCAAGTCTCACAACCGGACTAAGCCAGCACATCGACCCCTTCCAACTGCAGAGTGTTGCTGTCCGGCAAATTTGTCAGTGTACTGCATACAACATGAACTGCATCTGCAAAGGAGACAGCCTTGTAAAGACATGAAGAAGGTACATGTGAATAAGGAGAAAGACATGGATGCACAAGCACATATCAATACACTATGCAGTGATCAATCCAACAACAATCCCCACTAGGGATGTACACACAGTTTTGACTACAGACTGCCCACACAGCTCATGGGAGGCCAATGTCACTCTGTAAGTTACTGTCACTTGGTCACACCCTTTGCAAGCCCATGGAAAGGGGAAGCAGGAGGGGTGTGTGTGTCAGGAACCCAAGCATCTAACCCAAAGACAGGACAAGCCTGCATGTGCCCAGCTGGAATACACAGTGGATGTCCACGGAAGCCACACAAGGCAACACACTGTAAAAAAAAAAAATACAAAAATCAAAAAGGGCCATGTGTGGACTGGGGGGGGGGGCACCGAGGAGGTTCGAGGAAAGGGAACACCTCAACACCCACTTGCGTGGATGTTGCGAAAAAAAAAATACCTCCATGGGCTCATGGCCTGCATGGCTACGCTAATGTGGCAGAACTGCTGTCGCTCTCTTCACCATCTGCTGCTACATCAGGAGGCGCCGGTGCTATGGGAGGCAGCCCACGCAAAGCCCTGGTATGGTCCTCCATGGCAGCAAGCATGCAGGTGTGGAAGGTCTGGTTCTGGAGGATGATAGTACAGAGATCCCCATGCAGCACCTCACGGGTTGCCTGCATTTCTGCATGCATGGCCTCGCGTGATGCCCGGATCTCCTCACGTGTTGCCTGGAGCTCAGCTGAGAATGTGTGAGCTGCTCCAGCTGCTGTTCTGCCCTAAAATTTTGGGAAGCCTCAAGGTAAACCAGATTCTCCCTGAGGAAATGGAGTTCTAACCTCAGGGCTTCCTGTGGCCCTGGGACTCTACAGATATGGCTTCGTGCAGAGTCTCCAGTGCCGCCCGTCTGTCCCTGTTGGACGCCAACATGTCCTCCCTGTGTGATTGGCAAACGGACTCTGTTGCCTGCTGTTGGAGCTCCATCTGCCTTTCAGGGGGGAGAATGGAAGTGGCCACCCTATCCATTGCCTGAGCCATCATTTCAACCGATGCTCCCTGTTGTGCTGCTATACTGTACATGGAGTTTTCCCATACAGTATTGCCTGGTAGCGCATGGCCACTGCGTCGGCGGGCACCACACCTGTTTGGGGCAAGACGATCTGCACCTTGCTGTGCTGGCACTGCCTGAGGCTGCAGGACTGCATCCCCCCTCTGATCTGCTGGCCCAGGAACAGGATCAGATGTTGTGGAGTGTCACCCTGAATCCGTAACCGCCAAAGGCGGAGCTACCAACACTGACATCCCCATAGAGGGGTCTACCCCGGTGCAGGTGGGTTGGACAGAACAGCATCCCTGCCAGAAACACTCACCTGCCACAGCACATAAGTCTCATCGTCCAATTCATAGAGGTCTGGGAGGTGCACCCAGAGACACCCCTGGGCAGTATGGTCTGCAGGAGGATTCGGTTTTCACCCACCACCACCCCACGTCCTCCACTGGTGCCCGGTCGTGGCTGAGATTCCTCCTGGGTCTGCACTATCTCCTCCACCTCAACAGCATCAAGTGCGTCATCACCTGCAAAAACATGAAAGACAACAAATGGAAACAGGCATGAGCACCATAGCACAGGCATAGGCCTGACAAGCCAGAGATCCAGTACATGAATTACACATGTCCCACATGACTATAACCCTGGCATGCATGCACTGTCAATGAGTTGGAAGGGGAGGCAAAAAGCAGACACTGAGGATTCTAAGATGGAAAAGCAACACATGTGCTGCATGCTGGATAGCACTGGCAGCACACATTAGCCTGTGAGTGGCATGGGCAATCCACATACATGACACATGCCAGCACACAGATGGCACGTAGCATAGCCATGGTACATTGGACAAAAACAGCCATATGTTACTGAAAGAGTGCTGTCATCCAGCCATGTGAGATGGTCATGATGAGATGAAAAAAGCAAAATTGTGTGACAAAATACGCATGTGCCACACACTGCAACACATCCAGTGTACAATTATACAGTGATGGCAGGCAGATGGATACATCAATGACTGGTCACTTCAACAGGACAGGAAACGACAATCATGTTCCCCATTCAAACAGGCCCCAAAAATCAATGTGAGCAGGCCCTTACTCAATCAGCCTGAATGGCCAAATCATTCCCATAACAAGGTGATAAATGTCGCCCATTGTGGGGTGTAATATATGACAGAAGCATGTCACATATGTGGCATTAGTGCTGAAAAATGTGTTGCAAAATTGGGAGGATTGAAACAATCAGGCTGAATGAACACTGAAAATTCTGAACAATGTTGTTGCAAGATAAAAGTTCAAGGGCAACTGCAGTAATGTGGTGCTAATTGGCTACTGTGGTCAGAAGGGATACTGTCATACCCAAATCCAAGGGCGGTGAATGGTTTGGAGGAAGCACATGGGTGACCCATACCACTCAGGACACACCCTCACCTGGCACTCAATTAGAGCACGTCATCCAAGCAACATACACATGGATTACACAAACATGCATGGTCACTCATCGGACAATGCTTCGTAATCTGGTAGGTCTCCCACGCCTTGGATCTGTTCCTCTGTGACAAAGGTTCCAGCAACAGACTCATGTTCAGTGAGTTGGTCGTCCTCTGGTGGAGACCTTCCGCCAATCACCAGAGTAGAGGCATAATTTGAAGCCAGCTTGTTCTTTGCTCTGCGTTTCAGGTCATTCCACCGCTTGTAGCAATCATCAGCTGTGCGCCTCACAAATCCAAGGGCACTAATGTGGTCCGCGATGGTCTGCCAGTGGGCCCTACATTGACCAGGCGTAGTCTTGCACCCTGCAGTCACCACCATTACACGGCTATGTGCCGACACATAGGTCACAAGTGCATCAAGTTCGGCGTCATTAAAGCTAGGCTTCCTTGACGTGCCGGAGTGTGCAGCCATGTTTGGGGTCTAAGCCTGTAGTGCTAGAGCACCCTTCTTCTTCTTGGAAGGTGGTGCGGATCCTGAGTGGCTTATGCCGCTATGGACAGTAGGGGCAGAAGCGGAGGTGGACTGGGTACTTGATGCCTGTAAAGGCACAATGACCAAAGGTCTTGGTGCAGGCATTGGCTGCAGGGTGATGTTGGTAGGGCCAACGTCGGTGTGATGGACCTGGACTGACACTGTCCTGGCTGGGAGACTCAGAGCTGGGGTGGATTGAGTTGCAGCTGCCCCTGCAGCCTCCCCACCCTGGCTACTTGGGGCAGCAGATGACATTGCTGCCCCAGATCCACGTGGCCTGGTGACAGCAACTTTCACCGCCACACGTGGCTTAGACTTGGTGACCTGGAAATCAGCCTGGGAGTCATCATGTGCCGGTTCAGTTGACAAAATGGGCCCGTCCAACAAGGGCTGAGCTGGGATGGTGTCAGCTACGTTTCCCACAACCATTAGGGGGGGCATAGGTGGCCCCGATTGGTCCTCCACACACGGGGCTCTAGGGGCACCCTGCAAATCCTGGCCACATCCCCTACCGCGCCCACCACGCCCACCTCTTTAAGATCGCCACCTTTGCCTCCCTTACTGCTTGGTCACCTCCCAACCATGGCACTGATGTTGTTGTGCGTATGGGAGTTGCAGTAAACAATTGTCCTGGGCAATTGGGGTTGAAGGGGTAGGGTACTAGATGAAATTCGTACCCTAGTGCTCTTGCAAGGCTGTCTGTGACCGTTGGGGGAAGATGACGGGTCACGCAACGCACAGGCCCCCCAAAAACAAAGTACAGGTGCACGCAACCCCTGGTAGACCACGTGCGTGGGAAAAAGAACCCGCACTACGCTGTGGCACCCAGAAACACAAAAATAAGCGTACGCGTGTTACACGCAGCCTACAATGACCTCTGAAGGGGTACGCGACACACGGGGGCAACCACAGTTGGAAAATACATGCGCGACTCACCGTCTGCCTTGAAAAGAACGTGAAAAAGACGCGCGTGTGCGCGTTGGCAACACCCCCGCCAAAAGAAGAAAAGAGCGCAGTCTGAGGAAACAGGGAGTACGAACTGGAAACGTTGTGAAGGAATCGCGTGTGAACCGAGAAGAAGTACAAGAATCACCCGCTCGCACTCCACAAAAATCACGTACAAGAAAATAGCGTGATACTCGTACCTTTTAAGCCAGCCCACACGTGCAACGTCAGTGACGCTCATACGCGCTAAGGCCCTTTCCTCCAATAGCACAGTGACGTGCAGTTTTCTCGCGTGCTGATTCACTATGCACCCGTGTAGTGGGGAACGCCCGCGCGCGTAACGTCACTTATGCGCTTACGCGCTAAGGGCCTTTCCTCGGATTTCACGCTGACCTGCACTTTTTTCACGTGCCAAATCACTCCGTATCAAGCTGGCCACGCGAAAACACACGGAAGACCACGCTCCTGCCCAAAAGGCCATTTTCCTGCCCCCAAGATCCCCGAGCACGCTCCCACCTGTCATCTGCTTCTGCCTGCCTACTGCCCACGTGCCCTGCTATTTGGTGCCTGTACGTCAGCCATCTGCAGGGGTCCAGTTGCTGTGTCCACCCCTGCTGGAGACTCCCGACTGGGATACCATCGCTCCACAGCCCAGCCCCAGGACCCAGTTGCCCACCCACACCTGCCTCGGGGGTTGCCATGTCGGGCCAAACACCATCTGAGACCACTGGCGACCCCCAGCCAGAGAGGCAGAGGGCCACCAGCTTCAGTGAGAAGGAAGTTGGTGTCCTGGTGGAGCATGTCCTGGGGCATTATGATTCCCTCTTCACACCATTGCGCGCCGTCAAGGAAGGACGGAGGAGGATCTGGATGGACATTGTGGGTGCCATCAACGCAGAGCGGATGGCACCCGAGACCTGAGACACGTCCAGAAGCGCTGGGAGGACTACAAGTCCAGGACCCTCAGGAAGGCCCGGCGCCTCTTAGAGGCAGAGGATGCAGCGGGGCGCCGGGGCCAGCTTACCAACCAGCAGATGAGGGTCCTGGAGCGCATTCCCCCAGTGCTTTACCACCAGATCCTCAGGATGCAGGCCCGTCTGGAGTCGAGCGGTAAGTGGCCATGCATTGCTGTGTGAAACAGGGCATGTTGCAGTGTGCTGGTAGTCAGCTACTTGCCTGTATGTGTAATATAGGCCATTTATGGATGTGTGTGAGCCGGGACATCATGGTAGTGCATGTGAGACCAGTAATACGTGAACCACATGGATGGTGCATGTGTTCCAATGAGACATGGGGAGTTGCATGCGGAATGCACACATGAATGCATGCCAGTCCCTGTTCTTGGACATGGGTGGTGGTTGAGAGATGGGTGCTGCTCTCATGTACATGTATGGTGTGCATGTTTGTGTGTCTGAGAAGCATGTGCGTGACTTTGAAATGACATGGATGCATGACATATGTCTGTGACGATGTGTAGATTCACTGAAGCAGGCTGGTCACCGTTGTATCCACTGTGTCTGTGGTGTACGAGACATGATGCATGACCCACCGGTGATGTGTGTGCATGGGGTCAGTGTGAGCCATGATGCATGTGAGTTTTAAGGCAACATTTTGGTTAAAAGAGGCCCTTGTACATGGATGCTGATGTTGATTGCAGGCGCCGTGCCTGTTTCTGCATATGTGTTGCGTGCATGCACGCATGTGTTGTGGAGGGACAGGATGGAAGTGACATTTGACAGTGCCACTCATGTGTTATTTCTTCCTGTCTAGGGGAATATTGTCCTGTACCCTGATGCTTGTGTTCTATGTCTCCCTCCATGCAGCGTCGAGTGAAGAAGAGGGCGGAGACGGCACTGTGGAGCCAAGCGGCGGGGATGCCTCCACCGGGCGGCGACGCAAGGCCCAGCCACCCTCCCAGGAATTGCCATCATCCGGGAGCAAGGGGACTGGTGCCGCGTCTGCCATTACGGCTGTAGTGGAAGGGCCGGGTGAGCCCCCACAGGGGCTTGCAATGGCAGAAGACAGTGCGGAGACATCAAGGTTGGTGGTCTCCACAGAGGAGAAGGAGCCGCTACTGAGCCGCACATGGGGCCTGGTGGGGGTAGTACCACTGGTGCAAGTGGGGCAGTCCAGGGCCAGGGTCAGGAGGCAGCACAGGTCACTGCAGAGGGGCCTGTGCATGTCTCTGTCCTTGACCCTGTGACTGCACCACCATGCACCAGCAGGGATGCCCCATCCCAGGCCATCCGCAGGTAGGGGGAGGCCCACGTCATCTGCCTCTCCACTACCTGCGGATGAGGGGTCCCATGACCGTATGGGCTCCGTCCTGATTGGTGTTGGGTTGCGCACGCGTGACATTCGTGATGACGTGCGTGCTTCCTGGGGGGAGCACGCACACCATCACAAAGAGCAACGTCGTGACATGGCACTGTTGGGAGGGGCCCTGGTCGGTGGGTTCCTACATGTGTCACGCACTCTGGCAGACCTCTCCTCCTCTGTGGAGACTATGCGCCAGTCGTTCTCCCTGCTGTCTTCCGGCCCAGATTCCACCAGGGCCCCCTGTGGACCTGGCCTGACCAACACAGCCAGCTTGGTGGAGATCCCATCCCTGCCACAGTCGAGAGTCGGCAGTCCAGCAGGGGTGGACACCACAACAACTGGAGACCAGCAGATGGAGGATGTGCAGGCATCATCGGACAGGGCACATGGACAGCAGCAGCAGCAGCAGGCTCTAGGTGGGAGCAATGATGGCTCGGGGCCATCGACATCAGAGGGGCAGGCATTGGCCAGAGGGCAGGAAGACCCTGGAATGGGTGTGTCTTCCATGTGGCTGCGGTTGGGACGGCGTATAGATGCGGAGCGGCGGCGGGCAGAAGAGGCACAGCTCACAATGGTCAGGGCGGAGAACTCCATCCGGAGGGCACTGAGGCGGGCCGAGTGCCTCGAAGCTGTTCACAGGAAGTTGGAGTCCAACATGACATCGTCCCTGCGAACCCTCGGGGCCATGGACGAGGACCGCCTCCAGGACATTGACCAAGAGTTTGATGATGCCCTAGCCCGGGACACCAGAAAGTGAGCCATCGGACTAGCCTGCCGCCATTGCAAATAGTTTTTAGTGTTAGGTTTCCTTTTCATTTTCATTTCTTTTGGGGTGATTGGACTATGCCCCACACTTTTGTATATAGTTTGTTTCTTAGGTAGTTTTTTAGATAGGTTCTATTTCTTTCGTTGGGCTCATGGATCCTTTCAAAATTGATTGTACATAGTTGGACTTTGGATTTATGTGTGCATTTTCTTTGAATTTCACAATGGGGCAATGGATTTTCATTTTTACGTTTCCTTTGGATTTGTTTTGTTGGACAATGATTTTGGACCACTTTTCTTCTGGATTTATTTGGATTGCATCTACATTTCATTTTTCATATTTTTGGACATGCATTTCATTTCATTTTTGTATTATTATTTTTACTTTCATTTCATTACATTGATTTTGTTAATAATACATTTTTATGTTTTAATTCCATGTGTGGGATTCGCTCATTGGGTTCATGCATGTCAAATTGTGGTTTTTCACAATCTATGGCAAACAGTGTGTATGTGTGACCGACATTTGTGGATGTACATGGTTGACTTTTGATTTGTGCCGTGACATAGGCATGTCGGTGTGTGGTGGATTGGTGAAATCATTGCATGTCAAGACTGGGGTGGCATGCTGTGGAATTGTGGTGCACATGAGGGCCATGATTGTGCAGCTTCCTTTCATGTTGCAGGGGGACATGAGTCAGGGCCTGCTGGCAGGTGCCCCTCAATGCTGGGTGGATGGGGTGCTGGGGGACATGAGTCGGGGCCTGCTGGCAGGTGCCCCTCAATGCTGGGTGGATGGGGGAGATGGGGGACATAAGTCAGTGCTCACTTGTGCATGGTGACATGTGGGGTGGCTGGGGGGCTTCAGCAGGGTGGATGGGCTGCCTGTGGGGCATGGCCAGGAGTACAGTGTGAACCCCTGTGTTGGGGTCTGACTGCAGGCCCTGGGGAGGGGGGAGAGGGCACACCTGGGAGGACACACACTGCCAATTCGTTGGGGCACCCCCAAAATACATGTACCCTGCTTGCACAGGGCAAATCGCGTGTGAAACTTCCTGCGCACCCCCGAAATACACGTACCCCGCTCGCACAGGGCCAATCACGTGTGAATCTTCCTGCGCACCCCCGAAATACACGTACCCCGCTCGCAGAGGGCCAATCACATGTGAAACTTCCCGCGCACTCCCGAAATAAACGTACTCCACTCGCACATGGCCAATCGCGTGTGAAACTTCCCGCGCACTCCCGAAATACATGTACCCCGCTCGCACAGGGCCAATCACGTGTGAAACTTCCCGCGCACCCCGGAAATACACGTACCCAGCTCGCACAGGGCCAATCGCAAGTAAATCTTCCCGCGCACCCCGAAATACATGTACCCCGCTCGCACAGGGCCAATCGCGTGCGAAACTTCCCGCGCACCCCGAAAATACACGTACCCTGCTCGCACAGGGCCAATTGTGTGTGAAACTTCCCATGCACCCCCGAAATACACGTACCCCGCTCGCACAGGGCCAATCGCGTGTGAAACTTCCCACGCACCCCGGAAATACACGTACCCCACTCGCACAGGGCCAATCGCGTGTGAAAGTTCCCGCGCACCCCCGAAATACACATACCCCGCTCGCAGAGGGCCAATCGCGTGTGAAACTTCCCACGCACCCCCGAAATACACGTACCCCGCTCACAGAGGGCCAATCGCGTGTGAAACTTCCCGCGCAACCCCAAAATACACGTACCCCGCTTGCAGAGGGCCAATCGCGTGTTAAACTACCTGCGCACCTCCGAAATACACATATCCCACTCGCAGAGGGCCAATCGCATGTGAAACTTCCCGCGCACCCCCGAAATACACGTACCCTGTTTGCAGAGGGCCAATCGCGTGTGAAACTTCCTGCGCACCCTGAAATACACATACCCCGCTCGCACAGGGCCAATCGCGTGTGAAACTTCCCGCGCACCCCCGAAACGCACGTACCCCGCTCGCGGAGGGCCAATCGCGTGTAAAACTTCCCACGCAGCACGGTACGTGTATTCGGAGGGTGCGCGGGGATTTTTACGGACTTTTTCGTGGTTGGGGGGGTTGTATGCTGGTCCACTGGCCTGTGCACCATGTACGGGATTTGTGCGCTGTTCATGGCGCACGGGAAGGGGTTGGGGGCGTAACTGGCGCTGCTGCAGGGTTGCTGCGCAACTCTGCGCCATGGCTGGTTTTGGATGTTAAAATCCATGAATATGCGGTGCGCAGAAATGGATTTTGGCACACGCGGCTCACGCAGACTGCCGCATGCGCACACTGTGCGCCAGCCGCGTGCGCCACTTGTGCGCTGAATTCTATGAATTATCCCCTTAATCTCCTTTCTACCTTCAAACATACATCTGGTATTGCCCTTAACATATGGTTGAACTCTCTTGTTCCCGTTTGTTGTTTTTCATATGTTGGATGTATTTAGGTATCACACAAAACACAGGACACACAAGGCTATCGTTCTGTCGGTAGTTATTCACACTATTATTGTGTACCCTCAACACTCGCCCTAATTTGAAGAACACCCTCTCCCTGCGTGGTGTTAGGTGCCTATGGCTCCGCCTATCTAAAAGGGATAGGTGAGAGGAAACTCGCCCTACTAATACAATGAGTTTACTACTTTAGGAAACTTTTTACCAGCTCTAGCTTTACATATCAACAACTAGCTAAAGAGTTGCAGTTTGGGTAACTACTCCCATACTGCGTTGTTTGGGTGGTCAGGCAGTTCACGTCAGTCTATGGGCCTCATTACGACCCTGGCGGTAGGGTCGTAGAGCTGCGGGCCCCATTAACCCCCTACCTCTTCATTACGAGGGCTGCTCACAGGACCTGCTAAGGACGCCTGGTAAAACCAGGCGTCCTTAGCGGTTCCCGCAAGCAGACCAGGATGCTAACAACGGGCCCGTCATTAACGGGGTCATTTTGTAAGCATCATCCGTATTCCCACTGAGCCCTATGGGGGCTGAAATGGGGTTGTACCAGGTCCGGGTTCCTTGAATGAGGAAACACCGGGCCCTTCAAGGTCGGAATGGCCCAATATTTCTCCATTCACCGGACCCGGTACCCGGAATGGGGTAGCCATGCCACAAAAAGTGGCATGGTTACCTCCAGGGTCGTAATGAGGCCATATGTGTCTAAGTAACAATTTAATTGCCCTCTGTGAAGTATGTTTGATCACCTCAATGATATAATTGATAAAACCATGTAACGGGGAGAAGACATTTGATATAGGTCATCTCACTATTTTAATGTTGTATGTATCTCTTACTCCAACATATTGTTTTCTCTCTACCACTGTTATGAATCCACAAACTATCTTTCTTTGGGTTTCCATGGGTTTGGATGTATTTAGCCATTTGTTCCATGCTCCTAGTGATTCCCACAGCCCCCTCCGGAGTGGTATCTTTGATCTCTTGTACTTTGGGGTTATTGTTAAATCCAACTAAATGATTGAGTATTAATGAGTTAGTCAATGGTCCAAATCCACACAAATTACTTACCAATCTCAAAGCAGCTATATCATTTTCTATGGGTTCATGTGTTTCCTGTGTTCTTTTGAAAAATGTCTGTCTTTCAAATGAAGCATTCTTCTTAGGTTCAAAATGTTTCTGCAGTTTTAGTATGGCCTGGTTGAATTCATCTAAGTAGATAGCGCATTGTAGATGCTGTGTCGCTCTGGCCCTATGTTGTGCAGTAAAATGTCCATCAATGGAGAACCCACCCAACTACCACCACCCTCACTTTATAGGCAACCCCCACATACAAGATCCTCCTCATAGGAACCGAGAGGTTGCAGGCGCTCATCCTCACCGCGCCTGCAACCTCTCGGTTCCGGGTCATCCCACTGCCCTGAACCTCACAATTTGGCTGCCACCTAGGAACCTGAATGGCAGGTCTCAGGCAAATGGTGTCACCGTCTTTCTTAATGACTGTGCTTGTTGCAAATTATTGAGCCACACATCGAGGTAAGTGCCAAGCTGCTTTATTCACCATCTGAAAGTGGCACAATTACAACTTGTTTAATTTCTCGTTTCAACGCCAACCACCACCCTTTCTCTTCTACAACCCTAAAACATTCTCTAAAAAGGAACACACCATAACATGAAACAGGCACAGTTAAGAGATATACCTCCTTCACCTTTTGGGGTAATGTGGGCAGAGGAAAGGCAATACTCTCAAGAGGGTGATGAATGTGGTTAAGTAGTAACCCAAACAGTGAAGAATAACAGTAAAAAATTAAGGAATATCTAATCAAGTTCCGATACATACTTTAATAAAACATATCATGAACAGTATTAACTAACTAGAACAAACTACAAATGCCTCACCCCTGTAGAAAGAACACAGCATATGCACATATGGAAGAAGAAAATGAGATTAGGCACAAGTAAAGGCAGTTAAAGACCACAATGTTAAAAAAGAATATCTTCTTGGGTGTAAAGGGGAAAAAACTGACCTAACCAGTGTCTAGGGACTGAAGATGGACCAAGGGGGGCAGTTAGCAATCAATAGTACCTTTTTGTAGTTCATGGTGGTCCGGCATCACTGAATCAGACTTCTTGGTGCTGTGCATGCAATTCTAATATCGAGAGAGTGCAAAAGACAGCACAGAAAGGTCCAGAAGGTTTGAATGTGTCAAACGCCTCTTGAAAACAGCTCCAAGCAAGTCAACAGCAAAAATACTAGGATCCTGGCTGGCTTGGCTCATAGGATGCTGTGGGTCCCAATCCAAGGGCTCAGAGAGAGGGTGAGTCCTTTTCACATGCTCCCAAACATGGGGGAAGCTTGCGCACAACTGCAGGGGTCCTTCAACACAGTGAGGTCCTGGGTACCACTATAGCTGGCAGAGAGCCAAATCCTGTTCCAGCAGCAGGTTGAGCCCCAGCGGTTCCTGTGGATGGTTTGGGGCAGAGCGTTCCTCTGGCTTGGAACCCATTACGTCACCTCACAACTAGAGATCTCTGGAAAGTGCTGCTACCCTAGCAGGAACCAAGCAACATCTTTTCAACGGTTGGAGTCCAAAAGATAATTCCAAGACGATTCAAAGAAGTGGCGTGTGTGTGGGACCCCTTATTTTAAAGGTAAAGGTTCATAGGTGATTGGACTACAAAACTAGCCTGCCTTAGTGGTACAATCCCTGTTCTTGAAATGACTGGACTTTGCTTGTGTAACATCACTCCCAAAGTATTTTGATCTAGAGGAAGTGGAGACGACAGGAAGGGGGGAGAGAGCAGCAGAGAGAAACAAGATGGTGGAGGTCTTCCTCCTCTGTACAGTGATCTCCTGTTTACACTGTCAAAGACCTTTACAAATGCAACACCCTGGTGTGAGGCTTCTCCCTCTGAAAAGGTGTGTTCCTTAGATGCCTGGGCCCAGGCCAGCTTCCTGTTGTGTGGCTTGCTCTGGAGGAGGGCATTGCCTATCCTCACAAAGAGATTCAGGTTCTTGCTGTCTTATTTGGCAGGATCAACTTGTCTAGCCAGAATACATCAGGCAACCACGATCAGAAGTACATTGCGGGACTCAAGAAAAGCAGCCTTACAGAAAAACACTTCTATTACAGAAGATAATAAACAAGTCCCAAGAGACAGAAAGAGATGTAAAGAGAGTCTTAAAATTGGTGGAATGGAAATCCAATAATAAGCAAAACTTGAAAAAACTAGAACCCTTGGATGGGATGTGAAATAGTCTACATGATTCAAATTTAGTGCTATTATCACACAATATTCACAACAACCCTCCTGATGAACCGTCTGAGAGGTCAGAGAAACACGTGTAGAGGAAGATAAAAGGGAAAATTAAGTGCACACTGCATACGTCATATATATTGGCATCGGTTGTATAATTCAAAACCAAAAATGTGAAAATATTTGAGAGTCAAAGACTACAGCAACACTCTGTATGGATATAATACAGAGTTGAAGGAAACAAAAGGTTGTGATGTGAAAATAGATCCAAAATTTGAAAATGGAAGTATAATTTTGTGTTAAAGAACAAGTGTATACACCTTGTTTGAACGTAACACATAGTACAAGGAAATCAAAGACTGTCATGAAAATATAATTTGATGAATGAATACTAACAACTGAGGATTTAAATTTCTTAACAACTGATGATGCTTTTCTTTGGAGCGCACCTAAAAGTCTCTGTGGTTCATTTCAATTCAGAATACACATCAACTTCCACAGCCGCGCTGGCTCAAAGGAACTGACACTTGTGTGATATTAAATTGAATGTGCTGTAATAATCATGCATAGGGCCATTTACATGACTTAACCCAGGTATATCTTATATTTAGAGTATACTCTGCCACCAGCATGGGCTAGGTCTGATCATCACAGTGTTGGTACAGGAGTGCATATTTTAATGTAGCCCCTGCTCTGCAGAAACTTGGCTGTCACTGCAGCTGTCAAATGGGAACCTGTGAACTCTGACCCTGCTCTGTGACACTGGTAGAGCAGGCACTACAGATCAGTTTATTGATGCAGTAGGGCAGAAGTAGACACTATGCTTTTGGCATGCAGTTCATAAAAAGGGAATCTGATCAGCTGATTACCGCTTCAGCAATGGAATTACATGAATCATTTTAATAACTAATTAAAATAAAAAAAGCCAGGGTTTTCAGACACGTGGAAGATTGACACAGGGCTATGAGCCAACCACCATGATTTCACAGTAACAGTGTATTGTTTAACAAGGAGTTTTTTTTTTTTAAAGCAGAGCGTCATGATACTGATGGTGCAGGGTCGCTAGTTTTAACGTGTCTATTTACAATGGGTATGTTTGCTTTTTTATGCATAATGCTTTGCACAAATATAAATTATTTAAATGTAAGTGAGCAGGGCAATATTTTAAATCATAACTTTCTTTATCTGTACTTTCTTCATACTTACTAATTACATTACTTTTAATGTAAACATATTTTTTCCCTCGTCTTACTTTTTAATATGATTTACTTTTCATGGGATTTTGTATAATATAGATTTTGGAGCTCATTTACAGTGTGGCTGAAAGTGCCTTTCTGTCGCACATCTACCAATAATCTGCTGGAATAGAGGTGGTATTGCAATCGCTATATTTCCGCCGATCAAGAATACAGTGAAACTGGTGTAACTTATGTCAAAGTAACTAATACCAATCAGCTATTAGCACTGCCCCAACACCGACGGAACAATGGCAGCCTGAAGTCAGAAAGTCACTCCTGCAGCGTACATGCATCCACTACCAAACAACGGTAACTACGCCACTAAATCCTCTTAAATCCTGCCATAAATGTACGCCAGAATGGATGCAATGGAAATGACATAAAAGCAATGGAGGAAGACCTGCCCCTCCAGCAGAGTGCATGATGGCAATTGCAGGGGCACACCTAGCTTTATTGGCCATCCACCTGCAGACACGGAGATGACAGCAAGCAAGAGTGGGAAGGGCAGCAGAAGACAGAAAGGGGGTATCTAAAGACGAAGCAGAACCAGATGACAATGCAGCACAACATGAAAAGTGAGTGCAGCAGGGGAAATGCATACATAAGATGGAGAACAAGTGCCAGGAAGGACACGGACAAGCATACTGCATGCAACATTAGCAGAGCAGGTAAAACACGCAAAGAACAGTACACCCATCTCTGTGCAGCACCAAGAGTTGCAGAGCCAGAATTGCATACAACCTGGGGTAATAGCAGAAATGGTGTGTGCATAAAAAGCATGAGATGCAAGGACGTCATTCAGGGGTCACCAGAGGTTGCTATAGCAACCTCTGCCAATTGGCAACCTCTGCCAATCTTTTACAACCTCTAAGGGGTGTGGCGCGAGTGGACACGGCCATCGCAGCAAGCACGGTGCTGCGTGTGGGTTCCTCCATTTTGCGGCTTGCCTTGCACAGCAGCAGCACCTGTCATGTGCTTCACTGCTGGTTCTCTCGCATGCTGATGAGCGCTGCAAGCTACGCTGCTACTGCTATCTCCAAAAGAAGCAAAGAAGGTAAGTGAGAGCAGACTAGCAGGGAGTAGAGTGCTCTGCTGGGTGGGTCCTTCCTCTCCTCGTCGACACGTGTGGTGTGCTACTGGTCACAAGCCGCTGCACCTGCCTGGATTTAGGAATTGTCTCATTTAAAGGCTATAGCGGGGTAAAAGGTTTTAATAAAGTCTAGCACCGCATACAATCTGGGTCTTTGCAACCAAATTACCCACGATCAATCTAAATTAACAGCTATCTAAAATACGGTCAAAGGACGCCAACGTCCACATAAAAAGGCTGATCAACGTACACAAGTAGTAATCATTCCTAACTACTTATGAGACATCGATGTCACACACTCACTTTCTGTTGAACAGGTTGATTTGACTTGCGTTTTCCTCAATTGTATTCCCCACAGAATATTAATTTGTAATTGTAGAATAAAGACAGTGGGGGATTTCACTTACTGGTAGACTTTCCGTTAAGGGCCTCTTTGGTGTCTCTTTCTCTACCTTTCGTTACAGACTTTTACTGGAATGGTTCGTGTACAGGCCCATGCTTCTGTTTTGCAGCTGGAAATCCTTAGTTAGCACTGCAGTCCTAGCTATAGCACTTCTATTTCGTGGCTTTTCCCATTCCAGATTTAAAACTTCAAGACCAGCGCAGTCAGGTGTGGCTGTGAAAAACAGCATCAACCACCTAGCAAAAAAAGCCCGAAAGATATAACGATGTTGATTAGCTGTTAAAGTGTCAGGAAAACTACAACTCAACAGCTTCTTGTTTAGGGGATGAACTTTGTTTTTGAATCAGCCAGCTTCTTAGTCACAGGCTGTATTTTTAATTCACACCGTGAATTCTCGGACATTGGCTTGCTTCATTAATAATGACTGCGTGATCAGTGGTACAAGTGCACAAAAAAAGCATTGGGACTGTGACCTTGGCTGAGGATGGAGTAAGTGGGGGCAGACAGTGGGTGGAACTGCAAAAAGTGCTGGCTTTCCATGTATTGTTTATTGATATGGCCTCTGCTTGCTTATCTTAACTGTGCCGGAACCCATTATTAACACCAGGACTCGCAGTGGTATCAGGGTCAGAGAGTTTGGTGGATGGACGGTCACATTCAAATGTGTTCGGAAACTTACTTCGAGGGGCAGTGGGCCCGCAAACTAACACTATCTTCAGTTGTAAAATGCAGCATTTCTTCTATGCGAGATTGTGCATTCCTGCCTGCCAGCTATGAAGACCTACCTAATCTTGAGAAAGGGGGTGCCAATTTAATGAAATGTGCATATTTCACCTCAATATGCTAATTTCTGGCAACATTGCATTTGTTGCTGAGTCCCCCTCTTTAATTTTTAGGACTTGACCCCTGGCTAGGCCACTTATTGAGGGGATTGCATCGTCCATTACTCTGCCTTCAAAGTCACCAGGGATCTCACGGGACCCAATGCCTAAAGAAGGATCGTCAAATAGGGCTAAGCATGTATTAGGGGACACAGGGAGTGGGAGTGCTCAGACGTATACAAACCCTTTGACCACCTTCTTTTGCACTGCAGAATGCATTTTTCTATTGCTGTGCAAATCATACACTACCTGAGCTATCTTATTTTCTTTCTAGAGCTCTCACTGCACTGTAAAGATAGGCACATTCCCACAGGTCCTTCACCAGCGTTAATTGTTCGCAATCTCCACTTCCAGCCTCAGCCCACAGTAGACTTCAGATTGCACTGCTGACACTTTTCCTCACCTCTCCACATTTATAAAACTATCATATCATCGAACCTCAGAGAATTACATTTCCAGTGCATGATGGATGCGAAATATACCATCTGAGACCAAGCTAAATGACCCAAAGTACACATTTGTAGGGTATCATGGTTTATTATACAAGGGTGTGGGAGCCCCTCTTCTGAGAACAAACACTCGTCAAATACCCTGTTCTATGGAATTTCTCCCACTCAGGAGGGTCTACAACCACGTTTCAGCTCACTGCACCTTTCACAGAGGCTCTCAGACTTTTGCATATATGTTTAGGGACTTGGAGATTCACCCTAAATTACCCAGGGTAATGCAGACGTGCACGTGCACCCCATGCTTACTGTGCTTAGAGAGACGCAGCTTCCTCTCATTGATGAGTTCCAACTAGGCCGAAACATGTGTCTGGGGTTGCTGTTGGTACTTTTGCTCAGAGGAGAATAGCCTTATATTTCGAGGCTGGACTGCCGGAGTGGGTGGGACCATACTGATGTGCAAATGCATATTTCTCCTCTGTAAAAGGTACAGTGAGGGTTAAAACGTGGTTGTAGATTGGTGGTCGGAAGATTTATCGTGGTTGTAAAAACAAATGTTCCTCTTGAGTTATGCAAGTACTTTGAAGAGATACAGGAAGATGATCAGGTAGCAGTATTTGACAATGCACTAATCAAACCCATTTTAAACTTAGCTCTCGTTTCTGAAGGAGATGAAAATTGGAATAATCTGGCTGTTTTGTGAAGGAGTAATGAAGTCCATAAAACAACTGCAAACAGTACAACACAACAGTGAAGGTAACTTGTCGAATCAGAAGAGATCGGGTTAAGTGCCAAAATCATTGAAGACTGTGGATGCCATCGAATAGAAGGATACATGTTCTCTGCTGAAATATTCCCCCTCTCCCCTTTTATCCTGGCTTTCCCCTATCCCTATACCCACCTATCTGCCCCTGTCCCCCCAGAACGTGATTTCACTCTATAATCCTGTTGAAATAACAGGGCGGATCCACATAAAGACAAGATTTGGGCTCATACACTTCCCATGGCAACATGGGCCTTGACACACTGCTACGTATGATGATCCATTCTTGTATGACATGTCACAATACAGTGATATCGTAACCATATTTTTCTTAGTGTCCTGAGTGATAATGCTTTATGATGCCACTTCCTGTGATGTTGCCTGGGGGTGTGGTCAAGTGACATCCCTTCATGTGATGCCACATGGGGTTGAGCTCAAA
This sequence comes from Ambystoma mexicanum, assembly GCF_040938575.1. Lineage (NCBI taxonomy): Eukaryota > Metazoa > Chordata > Amphibia > Caudata > Ambystomatidae > Ambystoma > Ambystoma mexicanum. The sequence goes on from NC_090941.1 coordinate 84,590,793, forward strand.
TGACATTACTTCCTGTGATGTCATTCTTGTGGATGTGGCATTGTGATGTCACTTCTGCTGCCCCAGGCATTTTGGTGAAATGACGTCCATTATGTGATGCACATTAACATGCACACTGGTGTGATGAAATGGCACGCAACAATGTGCACCCTACAGGGAACAACACAGACAGCTGCGAAGACCATGTATTCATCTTCCAAAGGACATTTCTCCAGGTGATGTCAGCAGAACACACACTCACCATATGCAGACTAGACTAAAGGACCATAATGGACATGACAGATAATATAGCTGCTGACCTAGAGGCTCAGGACAACATTATCACATACATTCCTCCTATTTCGAAGGTGTTGAGTGTATTGCATTTCTGTTCCAGTGAATTTTTCCAGCCCTCTTTGGGATGTGTAGCTGGCATCTCAAAGCCAGCATTCGGGGACATACTCACCCAGGGGCTCGACAGTATTGTTTTAGGTGTGGGGAGCACATCAAATTCCCAACAGATGCCCCACCATCAACAACATGAAGACAGGATATTACAGTGTTGTTGACATACCCATCGTGGTAGGTGTAATTGATGAGACACATGTTGCTATCATACCCCCACAGAGCACATCAATGCATGTGTTGGAATATAAAATGTTTCCATAGCATCAACACCCAGGCTGTGTATGATGCAAACATGATATTAACACACTTATGTGCAAATTTCCCTGGATCCACACATAATGCCATGGCAATGCAGAGCAGTAGTGTGCCATGAATGATGGGTAGCATGACCAACATGAGGACATGGCTGATAGGTTACTGTTGCAACACAAGCAGAGCATAACTTTACTGTATTGTCAATGAGCATGCCACAAATCCAACATAACCTTACAAATGTATCTCCCAAATAACCCACAGATGATGCTGCCTATCCATGCAGACCATGGCTACTGACACCTGTGTGCAATCCACAAAATGCTTCAGACCTATTCTACAATCGAGCACACACAAGGAAACGCAATGTCAAAGAACATGCATTTTCAGGGCTAAAGATTTGATGGCACACTACTGGAGGCATGCTCCTTTATGTCCCTGTAAATGTGTCCAGCATCATTCTGGTATGCTGCATCTTACACAACATTGCAATGCATTGAGGTGTGCCACTGCAGACAGTGGGGATGAAACTGGAGGACCATAAGAGGGGCATTCACCAACAAGCTCAGATGAATACACAGCCATGATGCGACAGGCACTAATGCATGATTACTTCTAGTGGTGTCTCTAGTGACACAGAAAGCAGCGCACACCTGTGACTTTTCCATCCCCCACATGACCACATCTATCCATGACCGCATGGGGCAATATTGTGTAGCATACATGAATGCATGGTTCCACTACAACTGATCATGTGTTCCATGTAATATTGCCATCCCAACCCAAAGCCCCCATCAGGTAGGTTGGAATGTGTGCACTATTACATTACATGCAGACTGGTTACACCATTGGAAGGATAACATGATTTATAGTGGACATATGAACAAGGTATGATAAATCCACCCTTGTACATGCATGTTCCCTCCAGGAGTGTCATCTAGGGACACCTCACATAGCATAGCGAGGTCATATGCACCCCACACGTTACCTCACATGCCACTTTCTTGCAATGTACACTGCCCAACTGGGACATGGGTCTAATTGCAAACATGTTACCTCACATGCCACTTCAATGTATATTGCCCAACTGGGGTTATGGGTCCAAGCAGCACATATGTTACCCCCCATATATGTACAATGCAAATATCTCTGTGCAACTTGGAGTACACTATGAAGTGGATGCAGTGGTCAGTTCACTTCCTCTGTCTCTTCTTTGCAGGTGCATCCTGGCCCTCTGGAATGCCATTTAATGGTGGTGTTGGAGTGGAATGGCTAAGCATGTGAGGTGGGCTTGCTTCATGGTATGTCTGCCGGGGCTCAGGTGACATGGATAACTATGCCTGCTGCAGCTGTAAAATAGCCTGTTTAAGTGATTGCTCCTGTCTGTCAGCCACAGCTGTGAGGCATTTCTGAACCCCGTTGGTTGTCTCTATACACCGAAATATGTCTAGATGCATGCCACGCTGCAGGTTACCAACAGGTGACACAGCACATGTAAATCCCCTGTATGATGCTGCTAGACCAGCATTGCTTCGGCCAAGCCTCCTCCTGCTTTTTGTGGAGTGTAGGTGCTCCCATCTTAGCTTGTCATGGTAGGCCCATGATTGCTGATTTGTGCTTTTCCAGGGATTCCTTTAGTAATGCCTGAATCTTATTCAGGCATATGAGGAGCTGGCTGTGTTACTCAAATCGTTGTAGGATCCTCTCCTGTACGTCCTGCTGTTTTCCGTTGCATCAGACTGATGTCTGTCCTCGTGGACTATGTTGTGTTGCCCTTCAACCAACAGGGCTGTCTGGTCGTGGGTCTCCACATTGTCATGTGTAGTGGGTGTGTGCCATGGGGTATCCATCTGAAGAGGAGTATAGGCCCAGTCGTTTGCCTGGTCGTTTGAGTGTTCATGCATGCCTCACTCCTGCATCGTTACCTTGGCATCAAGGTCAGAAGTTGTCACCTCTTCCTCCTCCTCCTCCTGCTCCTCCTCCTCAACTGCTCCCAGGTGTGACATGGGCACTGCAACGTGGGTTTGGTGTGCTGGGTTTGGCGGGATGGCAGCATTACTGCTACCTTGATCCACTGTGGCTGTGTCTACTGGGTTGGCAGTGCATGTGCCCTGGTGTTGAAACGTACTGCTTCTCGCCACTTCTCTGCCATTTGGATGTGCAGCTTCATGGCCCCTGAACCGCTGTGAAGTGTTGCATGCATGGAGCAAAGCATAAATTCATGGCATCAGCTTGTGGTCAGGCGGTATGTTGGCATCTTTGGGTGCAGCATTGTAAATGCATATCTAATGTGTGTTGTTGAAGGTGAGTGGCTATGCACTTCGCATGGGGGTACTGATGCTTGACATATGTACATGTAGCACCAGTAGGATAGTCATTGTATGTGTGTGCGTGGTATTTATATGTAAAACAGGATGTGTTGGTGTCCACTCACCTGTGTCATGTACCTCTTCTAGACCCATCACACTCTCCACTTCAATCAGTGGGAGCACCTTCTTCTCCCCGGCCATCCATGATGTGGTCTCAGGTCTCCCTTAACGGGTGCTCTTCTTGGCTTCTTGTGCCTTAGATATTTGTTTGCACGTGGCATGCTTAAGGTAAGTCCACCTCTTATGTAGGTCTTCCATTTCTTGTGGCACAATGGACACAGCATTTACTGCAATGACTAGTCCCATCCAAATGTCCCTCTTCACGCTTCCACTTGAGATCAGCACCTCTGCACCAAGGAGTCGTGTCTCTACTGGTGTTTTTCTCCAGCACCTGCAAACCAGTGTCTGTAAACTATGGAGCCCTTGCACCTGCCATATCCAATGTGTGGGAAAGTGCCTGATTGGGCTTTCTGAACCTCATTCTCTTCTCCCTCGGGGACTTTGCTTGAGACCTGTAGCAGTGGCTGTGGCACCATTATCTGCTAGCGGTCTGATTGCGGCCAGAAAGGGTCTGACTTCCGTCGGTGGCCAGACAGTCATCAGAAAGTGTTTGATGTCACTCCCGTCAGCAGGCGGATCACCGAAAATTCCAACAGTGGTGGCAGACTTACGTCATTCCAGTTGGTCATGATACAGATGATACAGTGGTATACCCTTGGTCTACATCCGCGGATGGTGGAAGCATATGTCGGCAGACTTTTGGCAGATTTTTACGCCACACACTATATTAGCTCCTTTATTGGGCACGTCATGGAGGAATGTAAACAAAAAATGAAGCCATTTTTATCCACATTACATAGAAATGCATTTGGCAGATACCAGTTCACACTGCTTCTATCCTGAGTTAAGAAAAATCCACACACATTTCTGAACATAGCCTTGTGTGCATTTTACACCAGTGCACCTGTTTCAAGCAGGCAGAGACACATTTAAATGCCCAGCTTATTTGTGATGATCGAGATGTGTAGAAAATCCTCTGTCCACAAAGATTTTGTAAGTCGGGGAATTTGGGCCAGAAAATACGCTCATCTGAAAAGCACACATTTTGATTCCCTTTGTGACGTAGGGCCTTATTCATGGAACTTTTAGCACAGTGCAAAGACACTTTGCACTGCAAAAGTACTCGTAGCACCATGATTTAGGCCCATTTAGCATGGTACACAAAGTACTTTTGCAGTGCCAAGTCACTTTGCACTGCGCGAAAAGTTCCATGAATCAGGCCCTTAGTCTCCGTAGATCATTCAGTCAAGTACACAGGGCCATCTCTTAATTAGTATGAAAAAAAATGGTTATGAATATTACAATTTTGAATCACTCATGGCATGAAGGACTCGAGCAATCCGTGCTTGCGTACGCAACCACCTGGGACCATTATTTAGTAATGTTTAGCTCTGTCAACTGACCTTACATTTCCTATCTGCCCCTGAGAAGCAACCATTGATATGTGATGTCCTTATTCTCTGCAGCTGCTTACCAATGGTATTCAACGGTATTATTACTGTGACTTTTAGCATATGAATTTAATAATTTGATTTTAGCATTATCGTGATTTAGATTTTGAATTTATTGTGCTTCTTCAAATCACTACTTACGGTTGCCCGTTGAGCTTCCATGCCGTCAATTGTAATTGCGTTTTAAGTTGAACACTGCTTTTAGCTGTAAGCATACGTTACAGTGCAGCCTACTCCTTCTACTGCTAAACGCGCTCTGTGAGGCACCCCGTACCAAGCTACATTGCCCAGACTGCTCGGAGTTCTCGTGCCATAGAAATGTGCAAATCAGGCGCAAGAGCGCCAGCGTGTGAACCCAAGTGGTATGTGGCGGCTCGTGAAGGGCCTAAAGGCAGGAAGTCCAGGCTCCTTTTTTCGTCACCTTGGTAATAGGCATAGCTGAAGTATTAGATGCTATTGCGGCTGCCAGAAATATTTTCGTGTATTGTGAACAGAGGGCGGAGCCTCAGTGCATGGTGAGTCAAAAGATCTGTAATACTATAGGCATTACTCCTGATTATGTTATCTTTCTGCTGCCGCTGGGCTGTCCACAAGTGTCAGTAGCCGACTTGTCAGATGGGAATACCATTGTATAGACCGCGACTGTGCCCATATCTCCCACTAAAGGAAGGGGCGAGTTGTGGGTTGTGCAGGACTCTAGTGGCACACAAGATTGTGCCTCTAGTTTAGAGTTTAATCAAGAAGGTTCTGCCCTGGTTCAAGGGGGCACTCCTCCCCCCGGTGAATTGTCTACGGCTATGAGGAACGGTGGCCTTGTTCGTGGGGGGGGGTGGGGAGTTCCCCTTCCTTACAAGCAAAATTATTCCTGTTTCTGATCTTAAGATTATGATGCTAAATACTAGGTCTTTGGTGAAACACGCTGTTGAAGTAGCTATAACATGTTGAAGATAATGAAATTGATATGTGTGCTATTACTGAGACCTGGGGCCATAGTGCAGCAGGCCCCTCTCTGAATTTAGCTATTCCACATGGGTACTGTATGCTCCATCAGGATAGGATGAATGGGAGGGGAGGTTGCGTTAATCTTCAGATCTTTTCTTACCATTTGGGAAATCAATGGCCAACTCCCTGAAGGGATAGAGTCCAAATATGCTAAAATAGGACTCAATGCTGAATCAACCATCAATATTCTTTTGATCTATAGGCCTCTGTCGGTGGCAGAGGACTTTGCTTCTGCCCTCTCTAATTACCTCCTTCCATTATTGAAATTTAATACCAGATTTTTGTTATTGGGGGATTTCAATTTGTGACTAGGGCACAACGAATATAACTTGGCCTCTGACTTAGAGATGGTTTTATCCAATCTAGGTTTTGAACAAAAGATTCATGTACCTACCCACTGTAAGGGGCATGCCCTGGATTGGGTTTCTATTCTTATTTTCGCTTCCGAGGATTTTTGAGTATCGCCTTGCCCTTGGTCAGATCATTACTTTGTGGACTTTACAGTGCAGGTGTTATTTCCTGTAAAAACGGAAGCGTGGAAGACGCAAGAGTTTCTAGCCAGAAACCTTAAGAATCTCACACTGAAGCAGATTGAACCCCTGTTGAGCCCAGACATTGTGAACTTTTCGAATATAAAATCTCCTGAGGAGATGTTGCAGCTTCTCTCCTCTTCCTTGGATAATATTTCCAATACATTGGCACGAGTAAAAAAGAGAATGTGCAAGGAAGTATAAAAAAGTTAATGCTGGTTCTCCCCGGAACTTAAGTGTCTTAAATCCTCTGCTCTTCTACATTTTTGCAAGTGGAAACAGAATCCTACTCCCTTAACCTTTGCAGCCTACAAAGGAGCAGGGACGTCATTTAGGAGTTGTCAGGGGTCGCAACTGCAAAACCTGAGGTTTCCCTTGCTACCCTTGTGGTCTCCCTTGCTACCCCTAAAACAAAAACAAAACTTTTTTATTTATTTATTTATTTAATTCAAGGTCCTGGGCTGTGGCCAGCACCATGTGGCTCTTTGCTTCTGGAATGGCTGGCTTCCTTTTTCAGGCTTCTTAAAAAAAATGTTTAATGAACAGGGGTGCACAAGTCTAACACTTTCAGAAGTGACCCTAAATAAGAAAGAATGGGAATACCAAATCATTCGTCTTTCCAGAATTCAATACAATAATTGCTAGACTCATTAAATGTTTATTTCAGGCACACTTCAGGGGTTGAGTCACTGATTTAGTCTATTCTTAAACACCTTACCTCAGCCTTTCATCCTTCTGAGGTCCCGATAAATTAGTACTATGTATATTTGTTCTACTTAAAGCGCTTAAGCGTACTTGCTATATAATAGCACATAATTATCATTTGGCCCTGGACATCTGCTTGCATTCACAGTAATTTGGTAATATGGGCCTATACACACTGATATTATTTTTTTATTTTATTTATACATTTATATAGTGCTGAAAGAGCCCGCAGGCATCAGGGCGCTCACATGAAGACATGGATGTATACAAACTAAAACGAGACAGCTGTATACCTAAAAAGAATTAGGTACCAAACTGAAAAGATCATTAACGATACATATGGTGATCCGTTCTTGTATGAAATATATATCACATTATAGTGATATTGTAACCATATTTTTCATAGGGGTGAAAGGTCATGTTCCATCACTTCCCGTGATATCACTTCAGGGTGGGGTCAATTTACATCACTTCCTGTGATGTCAACAGAGGTCAAGGGTCATGGGATGTCACTTCCGCTCCCCCTGACATTTTGGTGAAATTACATCCCTGCAAAGAAGGAGCTGCCAAAGAATACAAGTTGCTTTTCAAGATTCTCAAGGAACAGGAAACCCTGCATAATCATTATTCGGGCCTACTACTTAAGGATGCGGCTTGGTGTTCTGCTATTCAGGATGCCATGCAGGGCACACTGAATGGAATCAAGGCAGACATTGACAGAAAAAAAGTGAGTCAACCTAAGGCGTTAGAAGAGGAAGCGAATGTGGATTTCTGTAGATGCCCTCTTATCCCCCGATTTAGTTTCTCTGCAATAACGGTTTCGGAACTCGCTATGATAGTGAAACAGCTAAAAACCACTAAGTGTAAAGGTGATCCATGCTCGGCGGTTATGATTAAAACCTGGTCACCCATTTTGCTTGATGCCATCTGCAAATGTGTTAATGCCTCCATCTTTAAAGGCATTGTGCCCCAGGAACTAAAAAAGGCTGGGTAACCCTCATTATTAAAAAACCTGGGCTTCCTGCGCATATACCGCTTAATTGCAGACCTGTTACCAACACCCCATTCCTGCTTAAAATCCTGGACCGTGTGGCATATGTCCAAATCTCAGATCACCTTAATACATTTCCATCCTTAATAAACATCAATTTGGATTTAGGCAGGGATTTGGGACACCAACAACGTTGCTGGGACTCAAGGCCAGATTATTGGAACGCATGGACAAGGGAAAGACTTCCATTTTGATTTTGCTAGATTTGTCGGCAGCCTTCGACCTGATGGATCACTCCATCATGGTCACCGGGTTGAGGGATATAGCCAATTTCTCATCGGCAGCGGCTCAATAGATATCCTTGTTCCTAAGCAATCAGGACAGTAGAGTTTTCCATGAGGAGGCAGTAGCATCACCTATAACCATTAAATTTGGCATGCCTCAGAGGTCTTGTATTTCACCTTGCCTGTACAACATCTTTACGGCACCCTTATCTGCTCTTTTGGAGCATGAGGGGCTGGTGTTTATGAATTACGCTGATGACACTCAGTTTGTCACCCCATTTCTCTAGGACACATGAAACTGATGTGGCACAGCTGAACGAGCTTTACACCCTCATTGAGAGTTGGATGGTCCAAAATAACTTGGTTCTGAATAGAGATAAAACAGAGTTGCTGATTGTTGGGACCCCAAATATGTTACAGAAATTGGGTCCGGCCTATGATAGCTTTCATATTGAGGACTCTAAAATATTCACTCTAAAGAAGGTTAAGACGTTGAGTGTCATTTTGGACCAACACCTAAACATGAAGGTGCATGTAGGTAGGCTGGTGTCATCTTCAGCTTACTGTATTAAGCTCTTCGCACACATTGCACCTTTTATTACCCAAGCTCATGTGGAGAGCGTTGCAAGGGGAATTGTGGGTGCCAAGATTGACTATTGTTGTAGTCTGTTGTATGGCATCAACAAAACAGATAGTAACAGACTTCATGTGATACAGAACGGGGCACAAGTGGTCTTGGTGGCTAGATGTGCTCTGTACTGTCACCCCATGGAGGCAAGATGACTGTTTCACCTCCTGGTTGTCACACAGAAATGTCGACAGGGCAAGATGTCGGTCTATCTTCAGGATCTTCTAAAAGAAAAAATGTATACGAGAGCCCTTAGTTTGAGTAATTCGGATCAGTTGGCTCATCCTAGGTGTGGAATCTAGAAGGCCGCATGGGGGTCCTTTCAGAATGCAGCCCCTAAAGCTTGGAATGCCCTGCCTTTGAATCTGAGGTGCCTATAGTCCACAGAACTATTTAGGAAAAAAACTTAAAACTCATCTGTTTATGTGATCCTTTTTTGACGAACTCTGAAGACCTGCTTTTGGTTAGGATGTCTCTTTTTTCTCTCTCCTGTTGTCCTTTTGTTTATTGGTCGTTGCGCGCTTAAGCCTATGGGTCCTTGGTCTGTGAGGTATACATTTTAAAAGTAAAGTAAAGATGATAGGAGTGTTAGTCTGAAATATCTTCTGAACCCCAGGTGGCAGACCATGCTTCCCCTGCTTTGGTATGTACATACCAGAATACAATAGTAACTTGTTCTCATCACACACTATGTCTTACACAAATTGTCACTCCACTTTACTGGTTCATTATGGGTTGTGTCTATTTCTGAACAATCAAACCTTTTAATGTACACATTCCTTAAAAGACTACTGGTGGGATTTGCATGAAAAAAATAATGTAAAAATGACCATGTCTTTTTTTTTAAATGCGGGGGGAGACCCCCAGCCCCTCTTTAACCCCACCTTAACTATTTCCCTTACCCCACCCCACCCCTATATTTGAAAGAAAATCCCCAAAATTGGAAAAATAATCACAAAAAAGACAGGGGCCTCATTTCACCAAAATGCCAGGGGTAGCGGAAGTGACATCACATGACCCTTGACCTCTGATGCATCACAAGAAGTGATGTCATTTGACCCCCACCCCGAAGTGCCAGAACGGGAAGCGAAGTAACACAACCTTTCACTCATTGACAAAATAGAAAGTGGCATCACATAGCATTGTTCCTAAGTACACTACAAAAAATATGGTTGCGATATCACTATAATGTGACATACGTTTCATACAAGAATAGACCACCATATGTATCGTTAATATCAGTGTGTATAGGCCCATATTACCAAATTACTGTGAATGCAAGCAGACATCCAAGATCACATGATAATGATGTGCTATTATATAGGACTTACACTTAAGAGCTTTATATAGAACAAATATACATACAATATCACCCAACCTGTGTTGGTACTCATTTATCAACCTCATAATGATTAAAGGCTGAGTTGGGGTATTGAAGAACAAACTAAATCGGTGACTCGCCCCCTGAAGTGTGCCTGAAATAAACCTGCAATGTGTCTAGGAATTATTGTATAGAATTCCAGATAGACAAATTATTTGTTATTCCTATTCTTTCTTATTTAGGGTCACTGCTCAAAGAGTTACACTTCTGGAACCCCCCCCCCTCTTTTTTTAAGAGGCCTGAACAGGAAAGCCAGCCACTCCAGAAACAAATAGCGACATGGCGCTGGCCACAGCCGAGGAGCTCACACCTAAAAAAATAAACTGTTTTCTTTTTTATTATTTTTAGGGGTAACAAAGGATACTATAGGCGTAGCAAGGGAGACACCAGGGGTCGCAGCTGCAACCCTTGGCGACCCCCAAATGACATCCCTGAAAAAAGATGCGGTCATTTTTCCATTTGATTTTTTTCGCGCAATTTTTTCTACAGATACCGTACTGGTGTACTGTGTTTTGAAGCCTATTAGAACCTGCCCCATGCTTTGTAAAGCCATAGAAAAAACATAACATACTTAACTTGTATGACCGCTGGTACAAAGACTTTGAAGAGTCCAATAACCGAGCACTAAAAATGCCTGAACTTTTTTTTTACACCTAATGCATTTCATGCTAGTCAGCATGATTTGGTTCAACTTCTTTCTGCTTTGTCAGCTGTCTTCACTCGGTGTTAATGCTCATTGCCACACTTATCTGGAAAGGCCTGCAAAGCCAAGGTAAAATAACTCATGCAGTCCATGTACTGCATCTAGTTCACACATTTAAATAAAAATAAATGCCCATAAAATAAAACCTCTGAACTGTAAGGGGTTTCCAATGAAAACAACTGATTTACGGAGACTTTAATTGAATGTGAAGCGAGGTTAAACATTACAGTCATTAAATCCATCTAGGTCCCCATTATTGCTTGTAATTCTCCAGCTATAAAGGAATTCTCTGGGACCCTCCAGATTAAAATGCCTGGTTTAATTACCCCAGTGTTGTTTACTATATCATGTGCACTGCTTAAGCGTGCTGTGCTTAGTAGGCATGTAATGGGGTCTGGTTTGCCCTGAAGGGCAAGTTCGTGCCTTGAAATGCTAAGATTGTACTGTTTGCAGGAAAATAGTTATTGAAAATGTTGCACAATAGCCCATGTGTTTTCTTGTCATCTATCTAACAAACGAATGTTATGTTCGCTTGATTGATACATTCTATATCCAGTGTCTCTACAGTGTCTAGTATTTACGGACATAACATATGTTTCGCTGATAGTACCTTACCTGCCCTCAAATTAAAATAATTGATTGAGCGGATGGGGTGGAGGGCGGTCTGGAGGGGGTTTGTACTTTGTTATACAAATAATAATTCAGGTGTTTGGTATAGTGCTGCTATCACCGAGGACCAGTTTCAGAGCGCTTGGTATGCGATGTTGCTTATAACCACCATTAGTGTCCATAATGTGGCACTCAATGTATAGAACACTGCGGTAGGAAGAGAAGGGCTGAGTTGCCCCATGGGGCATTGATCACGCGACCCATGCGTCACCGCCCTGTTCCCGAGCCGAGCAAGTAGTTTCAGCTATCTTCCCAGCTCACTGTACTTCGCTTTGAATATATGTTCAATAGGTGTACTTATTATATTGCCAAGAATGTTTGCGTTTTATGATATCTTGGAATTTGTGCTTTACACTAGTTTAAATCGCAAGCATAACTTGTTTCATCAATATCATCTTTTTGAACAGAGAAAAAAGAAAATATAGTTATGTCTCAGAGAAACAATACAAAACGTGTGATGTTCATCTTCCACATGAAAAAAAGGCATATCCATGATTTGTTTGAATCTTGCTTTACAAGATGGTAAGTCCTGCTCCCTTATACTGGCTCAATGAATGACCTGTGGATCATGTCTTGCTTCCTTTCCATGGCCAATAGGCCTGCAAGAAACGCATGGCGCCTCTCCGCTCTCTGGCCGGCGTGGGGCTTGCGCTACCTAGGAACACGGTTTTGACTGGTGTATGATGATGTGACTGGCTGGGCTAGCGTGTGAGCCTGATTGTTACACTGGTCATGTAGCTAGTGGCAGTTTATGCAGAGCAGTCTGTTAGGACACACCCTAATTTCATCCGTCTGGCCAGATGTCCACTGTGATCACTCCATGCGCAATGTGGTTCCACCTTGGCTGGTTGACGGCCGCGCCACAGCAGCGTTATTGTGCCCTTCTAGGGTACTTGTATGTAGAAATACATAATTTTTCAGGCTCACTTCTATCATTCAAGTCCAATCCACTACTGAGCCACATGCTGTCCCTGCTTCTGTGATTACGTATATGCTTTAAGCTCGGATACACAGCATCAAGGCAAACTTTTTTTTTAAGTCCCTTTGAAGACCAATAACATGCGCCCCAGCTCACCAAAAATCTCATATAGTGTAATCTCTTTTGTTACAGTATATTACGGTGCAGAATAAACCCCAGTTGGAGTGTGTACAATAATGTGTTTTCCCCCTTTACACCATAGACATATGTTGCCAATTACTCTCTGCTTTTGAATTGCAATGCCTGTTAATGTCTTGTAGCAAACCATTTTACTCGTGCATCTGCCTTTGAAGACGAGTTACTCCTGTGATTTTAGAGTGTTAGATCCTGTTTGCATTCAGGCTGAGGTCACTCTTATAAGTGATTGGGTAATTGCAATAACATTGTTTTATAATGTATACAAACGTGATATGGCCTTTGGGCGAATAACGCGCTATAAACATTAAAAATAAATAAATATTAGCCTTCTTCCTGCCGACGTCACGTTTGTTTTGCTTGTTTTTACTGTGCGATTTGAGGCCTATGGGCGAGTACCGTGATTTTTTTTTTACAAATATAAATAAAATATTGGTAATAGATAGCCACATATACAGACAAATACCACCTCAATCTCTATGACATCACCAATCTCCAAGACTCCCTTTGTTCTTGAGAAACCTGCTTCCCCTCCGCACACCTCCAGTCTGAATCCATGAGTATTTTTTTCCCTGCTACATTGGGAAAAAGGACAGTGGGAATTCTAATGAAGTGCTATGTTCCTGTTGGGACCCTGCAATCCCCCTTGCACCATCACAAGCCTATTGCTAAGCCACAAGCACAATGACAACACAAAATCAACATGCATGGCTGTGGGTCACATCCACGACACACTGCAACACACTTCCACCCATTGATTGGATCCTCAGGTATACACAATAGACAAATGATAGTTTCATATGAGGATATGTAGAGATGGCAATTTAGCAGCACGGATGACAAGCTAACCATACGCTGAAATATAATTCTGAAACATACTGTATGAAAACCATCTCTTACAAAGAGGCGTCTGTCCCCAGTAATCGGGTGGATTGGAAAGAAATGTAATTGTGCATGCACTTAATCAGGTGACAGAGTATGAAGTTCAGGAAGAGTAGGAAGTTGAGCCCCACACTACCTGAGGCAAAAGAGATGACATCACCATAGCAACAAAGCGAGCAATCAACAGATGATGAACAAGAGGTCATTCCTGAAAAACACGCACACGTGATTTCCTTGAAAATAGACAACAATGAAGAACATGTCAAAGATTATGCTCCAACCCCTGATTCTAGACTGAATCATAATCCCAACTTCTTTGAGGATGGCACTGATTGTGAGGGAGGTGATGAGACAGAACTAGAGGGTGCATGCATTTAAAAACACATGCAGTTGCCAAGTTCAAGCACTGTGCACAGGGTGCAAGCTGCCAAAGTACAGTCTTTTCCAGAAACAGTCTCAAAACGTGTTATATTTAAAGAACAACTTTTCAATCAGTGAAATCAACAGTATCCACTGATTTGCCAACAGCATATACACAGCATCCCCATGGCAAAATAAGCTAAGCAGACCCCAAGAAAGAGAAGTGGTTAGGGGCCGTGTCAGGACAAAAAATCGGTGAGTGTGGTTAAACGCAAAAGAGACGCAACACGCATATCTGGCCACCTGCCATATATGCAAAAATGTATCCAGCATGGGATGTCGGGAACCAATTCTTCCACTTCTTCCTTGTGGTCCCACTTGAGACATCATCATGACCCTTCTTGACAAAAGGAAAGGGCAACAGGTCAGTCACTTTCACCTCTACTGCAGTCCCATGAACACATTTACAAGCCCCACCAGACACTTGCTCGCCCCATCCCGCTGCCCCATCAACACCAAGACCCTTAAAGAACATGCCACGCACTAACTACAAAGCATGTGTAATCGCCACACCTTGCCATAAATCGACTTCGGATGCACCTACAGCCCTCGTGCAGTGATGCGCTCACCCTGCCTTAGTCCAAATTGAATTTAGATGTGTGCACCACCAAATCTAATTAAAATGTGTGTTTAGCCTGCACTTCTGGCATAATCAAATGTGAATCTAGGTGTGCTTTTAGCCTGCATTACGAATTCGAAATTAGATGTGTTATCAGCCTGCACTTCCAAATCGATTCTAAATGTGCTTTTAGCCGGCATTACCAAACCGAATTTAGATGTGTTTTTAGCCTGCACTACTGGCATAATCAAATGTGAATCTAGGGGCCTCATTACGAGTTTGGAGGCAGCCATGGCACGGTTAGCACAATGGCTGCCTCCAAACCGGACTCAATTACTGGGTTCCTGCAATGGGGATTTACCGGGTCATTCCGACATAGGAGGACCCGGGATTCCTCCTTGTAGGAACCATTCCCCATTCCCATTTGAGCCCCCATAGGGCTTAATGGGAATGGGGAAGGAGGTAACAACGGGCACATTACAAGTGTCCCGTTATTACCTCCCTCTTCCTCTCGCGTGACCCGGAAAAGACGTCTGGTTTTACCAGACATCTGATCCGGGTCCCGCAAAGGGAACCTTTGTAATCGGCGCTCCCGTAATGAAGGGGGCCGGTCCCGTACCGGCCCCCTTCATTACGGGAGCACCAGGGTTGTAATGAGGCCCGAGGTGTACTTTTAGCCTGCATCACCAACCCAAATCTAAATGTGTTTTTAGCCTGCTTTACCAAATTGAATTTGTATGTGTTATTGGCCTGTAATAGCAAATCGAATTTACCTTGCATGCCCAAAACGTATTTAGCTGCACTCCCACATGGAGCCAACAAAGCCAGCCTCACTCAAAGGCTTATCCCTAGATGACGGCAGGAGATAAGCCTGAGGTACCTCTGTGTACTGCCGGCACTCATGTGGTCGGCAAAAATTAACTATTTTCAACATCATGCCGCTGCCCGCCCCATCCATCCAGAACCTGCCCATCCCTGTTCCTCCACGCTAATTTCACCTTTGGTCCACAAAATGCCGCCCCCCCCCCAAAAAAATGATCCTCCAAACATTCACCCTAACAAGCCTCCTACTGCACATCAGGTGCAAGACCCCCTCAGCCCACCCTGCAAAGCACTACAATCCGGTGCCAACCCGCCTCGCACACACAGATCATCACCGTGCCAAAAACAGGCCCGCCCAACCTGAGACCAGCATCAGAAGGAGGCAGTGCCCCCTATAGACCAGACCACAAACATCTTGCCAAAGCTAATCACGACACACTATCCTCTCCAACATCCCCAACTACTACCAGTCCTCACCAAAAGCCACAGGAATCCTCCCATACCCCACAACAGCCCACACGGGAGGCACTGGACCAACCAGGCTGGACAAATAGCCTCCACAACACCTCACACAAGCACCCCAATCCCAATTCCATGGGCGCCACTACCCAATTACCTGTCCAAACAAGGAACAATAGACTTAGCTCAAGAACATTCCGAGATATCCCCTCCCACCTCCCAGCGTCCACGGCAAGGAGAAATGGGAACCTGAATGTAAGGTCCTGCACCAGCCACTCAACCACAAAGACGCAAAACACAACCAGCCACAAGAAAGCCTCCAGTCACAACTCCAGGCACCCTCCTGTCCTCACTGCCTCTCTGTGTAACTCAAACAATAACAAGACCACCAATATCTCTGCCACTCAACAAGGGAGAAACAACATAATGCCCAGCCCCAAGTGACTGCCTTCACTGCCCACACCCAACCCATAACTGCAATAATACCCCATACCGACCACAGAACCGCAACAATACCCCAACCCATACAGAGCCCTCATCAATGGCAGGTCCCTGTCCACTCATGCTTTGGACATCAATGGCCTAATCATTACCTAGACCTACTGGCTTCTACTGAAACATTTCTTCACCAAGCCTCTGGCCATGCACTGTCCTTAGCACTTCCCAAAGGTTTCACTGTCCTTAGATGCAACAGAACAGACTCTCCTGGCGCAGGGGTAGATCTCATACATATGGACTCCCTCTGGATAAGACTCTGCAGCTCCTCTTCAGAAGGGCACTGCGAACGGTTATCAGTTAAAATTGGCACTTCACTTATGTTTACCATCACCAGACTCATCCTATACTGCCAGCCAGCTTCTTCTCCTACCTTCGAGGAAAACTTCATCCACACCATAGGGGAAAACATGAAACCTACCTGTACAGCGATACTAGTAGGAGACCTCAACTTAGGCCTCCATGACCCATCAGACGTAAGTACCCAATTTGATCATTTAGAATTGATTGTATGGTACATCTGTTCGAATTCGGCCAGTACCATTCGATCGATTTTAAAAGATCAAATGGGATAATCACTACCAAGCATGGGGAGCGGGGGTTGCAGGGGTGTCCCCAGTCCCCATGTTTGGTAGTCATGGCATTTGGGGGTAGCAGGGTTTCCCTCGCTTCCGGTGGTTTGGAGGCTGGGTACGGGGGAAAAAAAGAAAAAAAAGAAAAAAAGAAAAGAGGACCCTGCTGCGTCGGCCGCAGGGTCTGAAGAAAACCGGACGTGAAAAGGTAAGTAGGGGGTGGGTGGGGGCATGGTGGGGGCCTTAGGGGGTTAAAGTTTAGCCAGATTTGGCTGCAGCAAAATTGTCTTCATGGCCGAATTAACCACAGACAATTGTGCGACAGCCAAATTGTATACATCCCATCAGAACACAAAGCAACAGGTGTCGGCAGCACCCTCTCAGACCTAGGCTTCAAACACTGCGTCACATCCCCTATAAACATCAAAGGCAGAACCCTGTACTGGATAGCTGACCTGAACAGCCAAATCACCATCACCTCAAACATTTCCTGCCCTTGGTCGGACCATCACATCATTGCCTTTACCTTCCCCTCACTCAAACAAGCTCAACCCACACCACCATCACTGCCACCCACCTGGTCCCGAGGCTCAAAACAAATCTCCAAAGAATCTATCTCCCCCTACCTCACGCCCCTAGCTCTGGAAAATCTAGCCTCAAATGACCCTAACATTTTTACTGGAATCTACACAAGCACCTTAAGCAAAGCCATAGACTCAGTAGTCCAACTCCTTCCTAGAAAAACAAAAGTTACAGACCACTGCAACCGCTGGCTCACCCCTGAGCTCGAAGAACCTTGCTCTCAGACAAGACAAGCAGAAGCTATTTGGAACAAAAAAAACCCAGCAAAACACCCCTGACTGGCCTTCAATAAGATTATAAAATATTATAAGCAAGCCATCAAAACAGCTAAAGCAGCAATCTACAATGGCAGAATAGCCAAAACGAATTCCAATTTGCAACAGCTGTTCAGAGTACTTAGAGAACTTGAGAACCCTGCATCACAACCGTCACTAATCAACAAAGACGAAAACATTGTGCATGACCATACAGAACACTATGAGTGCCATAATCTGCCTACTGTAGAAAAAATCAAAGATAAACAAACCGACTAGTCCTATCATCTCTCCCCCCACCACCACTTCTCACACTATACCCATCTTCTGCTTTAGAGAAGTCATAGAGCTGGAAACAGCCAATATCCTCACAAACCTGAAGCCAACCAAATGCAAAAAGACATATGCCCAGCATCAATCATAAAAGAATGCTCAGCAGCCCTAGTACCCTTTATCACAAAATTCATCAATTCCTCCTTCTCCACGAATATTGACCCAACATAACTTAAAGAATCATGGATCCTCCCACTGTTGAAAAAACCCTCTCTAGATCCGACACTGCCCAAAAATTACCATCCCATCACCACAGTAACCTTCCTGCTAAAGATTGTATACCGAGCAGCCTGCAACCAGATCCAACATTACCTAGAATCCAATCACATCCGAGGGATGCAACAATCAGGATTCTGTCCTGTACCTGGCACTGAGACTGCACTACTTGACCTTAAGATTCAAATGGACTCCTTCAAGGAGGGTGGCAAACCAGCACTCCTCCTTCTACTAGACCTGTCAAGTGCATTCGACCTCGTAGACCACAAAACTCTATGCCATCACCTCAGAGCTGCAGCCAACTTCTCCTAATTGAATGTCTTTACCCAATGTATTACTGATAAACCCCCTGTTATGAATCAAGCTTGTGAATAAATGTAACTGGTCTGCAACAGCGCCATGGTGCCCGAGGGTTTAGACGCTCTACAAATGAAATAAATACATAAATAAACATCACCATCCCATCACACACAACACAATCTTTGCATGAAGATCCCAAAGCACATATACCCAATTTACCCCTCAATGCACCCAAAACAGAGATCTGGGCTTTCTAATAAATAATACTTGTGTTGCCAACAATGTTATGATCGTCCTGCTGCACGATGTGTCTTAGTTGGATTGCACCTGAGGCATACTAAAAGCCGCCACTGATGTTTCACTGTAACCTGTATTTTTTTATAAGGGGAAATTCAAGCATTTAGTTTGTTTTATTGGCACTGTCAATTTTAAAAATATAGGATAATAGTTGTAACATTGATGACAATAATATTTGTCTGCAAAGTCGCGTGCCCTTTCCTTATAGATATTTTTGCCAGGTTATCCATTTGGAATAATTTTCATTGTATTGTTTGCTGACCCTCAGGAGTTACTAAAATCATTACGGAACAGCATGTTTTCTTTATTTCATCTCTTCATGAAAAATAGAACAGTGATATTAAACTTTACAAAATCAATCCCAATACCCCCTTCCACAGTTAAAACATTTTGAAATTATATCTATAAAACACAATCAATATTGAGGAACCTTTCAAGACCAACCCATATCAAACCTCATATTGTACTTGCTATAAAACTGTCACAACCGCGGGTTCCTGGCGTTTATGGAAGAGGTGGAAACATGGCGGCCGTCCGACTGTGCCGCCATGTTGTGCTCCCAAGTGCTGTTAGCGGTCTAGTCTTTTCCATCATGGCCGCCGCCGAGTGTATTTCCCTGTTTACGCTCGGCGGCTCGGCACGTTGCAACTTCTGATTCCTCTTTGTTGCTAGCGCTCTGTAGTTCTCTCGCTTGGCGGAGTTCGGCCCCTGTCCTCTTTTCCCCCGCTTTCCTCTCTCATTCCGTTGTCTTCTCTTCCGTCTCTTGCTGCGCCCCTTTCTTCTCTTGGGCGCTTGGTTGGCTCGCTTCCCTTCGCTCTCTCCTGCCTTGCCCTCTGGAGTTTTATCTCTCGCCCTGGCTCTCCTCCCCCCATTTGATTCCATCTGTTCCGTTCTCTCAACACACCTTGCTGAGCCCTTACCTGCTGGGTTTGCTGGTATCCATATTCAGCTAGACTTGGATTCTCCTCTCATTCCGTATCATCGGATTTCTACGCTCCGAAGGGGTTTTTGTGCCGCAAGGCTTTTCCCCTTGCTCGCTTGTCTGTCGCGGGGGGGAGACACCGTTGATTCGTTCCCAAAGGGTCACGGTGGCTTCCTCCCGAGGCCGACCCTATCTACACAAGAAGAGGAGGACTCCTACTCGTCGATCCGCGGAAAGAAGTTGGATTTCTCATCATCATCAGGTGAGTTGGAAGGCGAGTTCGAAGACTCTCAGGTTCGAGTGGGGTGGACGATATAACGGATAACCTTGTCGATACGCCCACAGCGTCAGGCATTGTTGATAGCTTGCAACGCCCGGATACTGACATGGTAACTCCCCAGCAACTTCAAGAATTGGTCGCGGCAGTACAAAACTTAAACCTGGAAGTTCAAGCCCTTAAGACTGCCAATACCGCTCTCCAACAGAGAGTTACCGCCAGAGAACAGCAAGTCACAGATCTACCCCCTTTGCCTCTGGTGTCAGGCAAATTCGACGGATCACAGAAAAAAGTCAAAGAATTCCTGGAAGCTTGTAATATCCATTTCGCTTTCAGACAGAACGCCTTTTCCTCCGATCACGCTAAAGTGGGGTTTATGATCACACACATGACTGGTAATGCCCTAGCGTGGGCTACCCCATTGGTGTCCCAGTCCGACCCAGTGTTACAGAACTTTGTAGCATTCAAGGATCTTCTCAAGCAGACATTTCTTCGCACTGAAAGCGCTCACCTGGCTAGTGAAGACCTGTTGGATGTTCGTCAGGGTGATTCTGACCTACTCACTTACATATCCTCCTTCAAGAGACTGGCTGCAGAAGCTGGCTGGCAAGAAGAGGCTCAATACACCATCTTCAGGAGGGGTTTGCGTGAAGAGCTGAAGGACGAGCTTGCTAGGATCCCTCGCCCCGATTCTTTCTCAGATCTCATAAAGGCTGTTGTACGGATAGATTTTCGGTTGACTGAACGGAATAATGAAAAGAGAAAGACCCGTAACTCCAGTTCTTACCCAGAGACTCACCCATCGACCTCCTCACCTGCCACTCGTCCATCCACCCGGGAAGAACCTATGCAAATAGGAGCAACCAGAGCACCCTTGACAGCGGAAGAGGAGAAGGGAGGGCAGCCTTTGTCTATACTGTGGCTCCTCCACACACCTCTTCAGAGACTGCCCAGATGTACCCCCCAGACGTCCGGGAAACGAACGCCCTTGGTAGTTGGCAGGACGGACTACCGAGGGGATTTCCCCAGTTCCTACGTCACTCTTTCTGTTACTTCAGCCCAACCCTCGGAAGACCAACGTTTGATGGTGGTATCCGTCCAGCTTCAGTTCAGAGGAAAGGAAATGGAGACCCTGGCCCTGCTGGATTGTGGAGCAGCAGGGAACTTCCTGGACACCCTATGGGCCGAAAAGGTAGGCCTTCGCAGGATAGCCAAGAAGGAAGACCAGAAGGTAGAGGGAGTAGATGGTACCCCTCTGTGCTCTGGCCTCATTACCCACACCACAGAGGAGGTATGAGTATCCATTCAACAACATACTGAAGTACTGAGCTTCGATATCATCCGCGCAGCTCATTTCCCAGTCATTTTGGGCATTGGTTGGCTCCGACGACACAACCCTACCATAGATTGGTCTACAAATCTTCTAAGTTTTCGTTCTGCATACTGCCAGGAGAAGTGTCTTCCAGGACCCTTGTTCGAAAGTGTCAAGACGGTGTGTGCCCCTGAGAGGAGCACGATCCATTGTATCCATTTTGAGGAGAACCATCTCCGGTTCCGGAAGCA
Source organism: Ambystoma mexicanum (assembly GCF_040938575.1). Taxonomy (NCBI): domain Eukaryota; kingdom Metazoa; phylum Chordata; class Amphibia; order Caudata; family Ambystomatidae; genus Ambystoma; species Ambystoma mexicanum. The sequence goes on from NC_090941.1 coordinate 84,612,272, forward strand.
CCTCAAAACCTTCCTCTTCGCTTCTGCCTTCTCTCTCCCTCTCCTCTGCTAAACCTGCTAAACTCCCCACTGAAGTTTGCACTAAACCTGCATCTGTGCCACTCTGTGACCTCGGTCCAGGGCCCAGCCACTCTCCACTTGCACTGCCTCCCTGGCTCCCCCTGCACTGTGGGACTGTCACTGCATCCCTACAGCCCCCTTCCCAGCACTTGCTCTGCACTTACCTCGCACTTGCCACCAGCTGGCCCTTTTATTATTATTTATTATTTTATTACGCTACTTACCTTGTACTGCACTTTCCCCCCCACCTCCTCCCCCTGCACTTTCTACTTTTCCCCTTACCTCTGCACTTGCGCGATCTGAATGACACCTGGCCTAGTAGGATCGTCTGTCTGTCTTCCCCTTGTTTCCCCCCCTCCCTGCCTCGTCGCGCCTTGAAACACTTGTGTATAGGCGCGTTACAAATACCATATCATATCATATCATATCCCAAGCTGTCTTCAGGAGTACACCACAGTGTTCCAAAACCAACAACCCATGGAACTTCCTCCTCATCGACCTGAGGACTGTAGGATAGACTTAGTCCCTCAGGCTCTGGTTCCGTTTTGCAGGATGTATCCCCTTTCCTTGTCGGAAAAAGAAGTCCTTAGACGCTACTTAGATGACAACTTAGCCAACTGACTTATCCGACCTTCCAGATCACCAGCAGGTGCATCTCTATTCTTCATTCCCAAGAGGGACTCCAAGGACCTAAGACCTTGTATCGATTACAGAGGCCTTAACCAACTTACCATCAAGGACCGGTACCCTATGCCCATCATCTCGGAGATCCTGGAGACTGTCCAAGGCTTGGTAGTTTTTTCCAAACTCGACCTACGCAATGCTTACCATTTGCTCCGCATCAGAACCGGTGATGAATGGAAAACGGCTTTCCGCACTCCCTATGGGCTGTTCGAATATCAGGTTATGCCGTTCGGACTGGTCAATGCTCCCTCGATCTTTCAAAGGTTTATGGACCGCATATTTTCTGATCTATTGGGCCAAAACACCGTTGTCTACTTAGACGATATTCTGGTTTACTCCCGTCAGACCGAAGAGCATACTCGACATGTGAAGGAAGTATTACACAGGCTGCAACAACATCATTTGTTGGTCAAACCGGAAAAATGTGCTTTCGCCAAATCCTCCGTCTCCTATCTGGGGTTTATTTTGTCCAGCAAGGGGATCACCATGGATCCCAAGAAGGTCGAAGCTATTCTAGGCTGGCCCTCCCCTTCGTCGGTCAAGGAGATTCAAAGAGTTTTGGGGCTGGCCAACTTTTACCGGAAGTTTATTCCCGAATTTTCCAGACTCACTCTGCCTATCACCTCTTTACTAAAGAAAGCCTCCATGCCTTTTCGCTGGTCCAGGGAAGCCAAGGAGAGTTTCATCTGCCTGAAAAGAAGGTTCTGTTCTGCCCCTATTCTGAGACAGCCAGACCAACTGCTACCCTTTGTTCTTGAGACCGACGCCTCCGCGGGTGCGGTAGGCGCCGTTCTCCTACAATCCAATCAGGGCCAAGAACATCCCATTGCCTATTTCTCCAAGACTCTGAACCCTAGTCAGCTGAACTACTCAGTCATAGAAAAAGAGCTCTTAGCTATGAAACTGGCTTGTCTAGAATGGAGGCATCTGCTCCAAGGAAGCTTAGACCCGTTCCTGATACGTACTGATCACAAAAACCTACAGATCCTACGTCAACAAGAGTGTTATAACACCAGACAAGCCCGATGGGCGCATTTCTTTGCACAGTTCCATTTTCTCATCACATACATACCTGGTACCCAAAACCAGGTTGCTGACGCCTTATCTCGCAGAGATGAGACCTCTCCGGGATATAAAAAAGAGCTCATGTTTCCTCATATCAAGATCATTTCCGCTGTATCGTCTTTCTTGGAAGAAGTGAGGGAAAGATCCCTTTCCCCAGAAGAAACGCTCTTGCAAGTGGGGAGGACTCCGGTGGATCGGAGGGACGGTCTGTACTTCACTCGAGGGAGACTTATCCTTCCATCACAGGACCTCAGAATACAAGCTCTCCAGTGGTGTCACGACTCGAAGGTGGCTGGGCATAGAGGCTTACGAGGGACTTTGGAATTACTGCAGAGGTCCTTTTATTGGCCCGGTATGCGAGCCGATACTCAGACATACATCCAGACCTGTCTGACCTGTATGCAAAATAAACATTCCACTCGAAGTCCTCTTGGCCTGCTTCAACAAGACTCGATTCCCTCAGGCCCTTGGAAGCACATATCTACAGATTTCATCATAGATCTACCGGTTTCCCAGGGCTGTACCTGTATCATGGTAACTGTGGACTCCTTCTCGAAACTGGCTCATTTTTCCCTCTTACCCAGGATACCCTCGGCCTCCCTTATGGCGGAAGTCTTCATGAAAGATATCTTCAGGTTGCATGGTCTCCCCAAAAAGATTGTGTCTGACCGTGGGAGCCAATACACCTCAAAATTCTGGACTGCCTTGTGCAAACTGCTGGGTATCGAAAGGGCTCTATCTTCTGGGTTCCACCCACAGACTAACGGGCAGACGGAAAGGTTAAACGGGACCCTCGAGCAGTATTTGAGGTGCTTCATAAACCAACAACAGGATAACTGGGTTTCCCTACTACCAACAGCTGGGTTCACTTATAACAATTCTGTACACAGCGCACTTGGTATCAGCCCTTTCTTTTGTACATATGGGTACCATCCTCAATCCATAGTACCCACCTTCTGGACTGAGACTCTCATACCATCCTTAGAAACCTCTCTGGCGAAATTAAAGGAAGCCCATAACACCGCCAACCAAAGTCTTCTAAAGGCCAACACCCTAAACAAACTACAAGCTGATAAACACCAGAGACCTGTATCAGATTGGAACAGAGGTTCCAAGGTCATGCTATCCACCAAGTTTTTGCCCCGCTGGGTACGTCCTTCTAAGCTATCTCCCGATTCATTGGTCCCTTCGAAGTCCTATCCAGGATCAATCCAGTAGCTTATCGCCTCAGGCTGCCTATGAATCTTAGCCGCATTCATCCGACCTTTCATACCTCTCAATTACGTCCCTTTGTATCGGGGAACAGAAAACAGAATACCCCCAAACTCCGCACTTTGCCTGCTCCCACCTCTGAGGAATACGAGGTCTCCCACATCCGGGATTCTTGATACCACAGAGGTCGCCTTGAATATCTTATTCATTGGAAAGGCTATCCTTCATCTGAGGATACCTGGGAACCCCGGACCCATGTGCATGCTTCCCGTTTGCTACGTCAGTTTCACAGATTACATCCCAGCAAGCCGGGGGAACCCGACTTCGAGGGGGGCATACTGTCACAACCACGGGTTCCTGGTGTTTATGGAAGAAGTGGAAACATGGCGGCCGTCCGACTGTGCCGCCACGTTGTGCTCCCAAGTGCTGTTAGCGGTCTAGTCTTTTCCATCATGGCCGCAGCCGAGTGTATTTCCCTGTTTACGCTCGGTGGCTTGGCGCGTTGCAACTTCTGATTCCTCTTTGTTGCTAGCGCTCCGTAGTTCTCTCGCTTGGCGGAGTTCCGCCCCTGTCCTCTTTTCCCCCCGCTTGCCTCTCTCATTCCGTTGTCTTCTCTTCCCTCTCTTGCTGCGCCCCTTTCTTCTATTGGGCGCTTGGTTGGCTCGCTTCCCTTCGCTCTCTCCTGCTCTGCCCTCTTGAGTTTTCTCTCTCGCCCTGGCTCTCCTCCCCCCATTTGATTCCATCTGTTCCGTTCTCTCAACACACCTTGCTGAGCCCTTCCCTGCCGGGTTTGCCGGTATCCATATTCAGCTAGACTTGGATTCTCCTCTCGTTCCGTATCATCGGATTTCTACGCTCCGAAGGGGTTTTTATGCCGCAAGGCTTTTCCCCTTGCTCGCTTGTCTGTCGCGGGAGGGGAGTCATCGTTGATTCGTTCCCAAAGGGTCACGGTGGCTTCCTCCCGAGGCCGACCCTATCTACACAAGAAGAGGAAGACTCCTACTCGTCGATCCCGCGGAAAGAAGTTGGATTTCTCATCATCATCAGGTGGGATTGGGTCCGCACTGTACTCTACAATGCTAAGGGGATCAATTTTCCCCTCCTCCTCCTCCTCACCTGTAACAGTAGTGGTGTCTTTACTCCGCTTTTCCTTTTTCTTCTTGTCTTCGTGTCTTCTGTCGAAGAGATAGGGTCTCCCTCGGTTAGAAGCCACTCCGCTGCCTATCAAATGATGGCACGCACGAGGGGCCACTTTCCGTTGGAATCCAGAAGAGGAAAAAGCCCGTGGGCAGAAAAAACCTCTTGGAGCTTGTAGAGACGAGGACGGCAGGTGGAAGACTGTGGCAAGGATCCGATCCTCCAGTAAACAGCAGGACTAGCAGATGAAGTGAATGGTGGCCAAGGTCTCTGGTAAACACGTTCTATCAGGCAGGAAGGTGGAGTCCAAGGAGGGCACTGGCAAGAGGTGACAAACCAAGTGGAGCACTCCGGTAGAAGCCAGAGCAGCAAGTAGTCGGAGAGGGAAACACGGAACAGACAGAACGGAAACAGGAAGGCAGGATGAGAATGCGAAGGCAAAATAGAGAAATGAAATAAAGAGAGCTTGTGAGAGCGAAGCAAAACGGAGCTGGCGAGGGCCGGTCCGAAACAGAGAAAAAACAGCAAAGCAAAGGGGAGACGAGGTAACAAGGCAGTGGGAGACAAGAAGCGAAACTATGGGGAAGAGCAGGAAGCGAGCATCGGACTCACGAAAGAAAGCCTAGTGAGTTTCAACGCAACGCCGGACAGGAAAGGGAGGGGCAAAATGCACGAAAGACTAGATCCACAACCGAACGAGTAGAGAGAGAGAGAGAGAGAGAGAGAGAGAGAGAGAGAGAGAGAGAGAGAGAGAGAGAGAGAGAGAGAGAGAGAGAGAAAACCCTACCGGCGATACAGTCGCCTGCTGGGCCATAGACGCCAGGTGAAACGGCAATCTTGAGGTGTATCTTGACCCCCAATCCAAATCATACAACGCTCTATTGACTTCCTGTTCTTGTGGAAAGCCAGACCAGGCTTGTCAAAACCTATGTGAATAACCTCTGCATATTGTAAACATGAATGAAAACCCACATTTGTAACATTTACCCATTTACCCACTGTGCGTGATGCTTTAAGGCAAAATAACTCCGGATTTGCCTGAGTGAGCACAACTGACAAATTCTCGACTGCTGAAACCCATCCCTTTATCGAGAGATTGGTGTCTACAACAATCCCTACATTTCTCACCAGATTTGTGGCATAGACAAGCTCCTTGTGTTCCTGTCCAGAAGTGTTGCCTTTTGTTGGTTGACGTATATATGAACACAAATGTGTGTGACTGCCATGGTTTGTGCATCCACCTAAGTGAGACAGGATTCAAATGTGGACTCCCTGTGGTTCCCTAAATCTGATCAGTAATTGGGTGTTTCTCATCTACCTGTGCAGCAGGATGCCAGCTAAAAGAATCAGTTCAGTTTACGGTCTCATATATATTGTTAAATTTATATAAAAGGAGTAATGATAGGGCCAACCCTACAGGACCCCACAAGTTGAATCTCTTACTCCTCTACTTTTTGAAGATTCTGCGCAATCATGGATTTCTTTTTTTTTTAATACAATGAGAGTGATGATTAAATCATATTGGAAATTTGCCGGATTAAAAAACAAACGAAAAAAGAAACATTGTGGCTAGGTGGAACAGATCTGATAGGTTGGTGCACAAATGTGCTTCTGAATAAACAATGGGACCCATTTTCAATGGGGCGTAAGGTAAGCAAAATGCATAAAAGCCTTGCATAGAGTCTTTTGTGCATTTTGCTTATGATATGTCCCATTTCCCCACATCTGTATGGCAGAGAGGCAGAGTGGAATGCAACTTACGTATCCAACACTCTCTTCCTCTCCACATACAAATACTCCAGCATTTGCAACATCAAACTATGGGTGGGATTTTCCATGCAATAACTATACCCAAATTTCCCATGTAGATGATGCCATGAACATAATTGACCACATGAGTGAATTTGACCTGTGCATTTATCTTACTTTCTTGGCAAAACAATGAATTTCAACGACATGTCCAATTATTCCAATTAAACAAGACAGCTACAAAATGCACATCACCCCACTTTGCTCCAAGTTTGATGCAAGACTTCTATCATTTCTTTCTATTTAAATATCTTAAAGACCTAGAACATATGTTATTTATTTGAACAGTTTAAAACTGGGATGCAGAAAAGAGGACGTAATATTCATTTTGGCAGTTTATTATTAAGTATTGCATAAGGATTTGCCTTTTTAACTAGAAGACATTAGCATTATAAGGCCTACACAATGGGCGTACACTTGTTTGAAACCATGCCCACATGTTGCTGGATCTATTTTGCAATCGAAAGACATCATCATCCATTCTTTGGGCCTTACAAGTTAAGCGGTGTGGGAAAAAGTGGTGGTAATTGTGTTGCCACCACTTTTTTTGGATGGTAAAGGAGTGACTGCTGTTCTTTGCCTCACTGCCGAATTATACATCTAGAGGAAAAGTGGAGTATTTACTTCTAGCAACAAGCTGGTTCTAAATCCACCAAATTACATCAAAAAATGGGGAATTGCTTTGCCCTACCACCACTTGTAATCCTGTTGCACACCCACGGGACCAAGTGGTGAAAATCAGGTTTTGGCAGAAATGGAGCAGATTTACTGCTGAATTACCAATAAACTTGGCGGGGCAAGGGCGCGGTGTTTGGCGCTGTCCCCGGAGGGACTCTTCCCACTTCCTGGTTTGGCCACGCCCCCCTGGTATTTCAGCGCCTTCCTCACCCCGCAGTGGTGAAGCCCGCGTCGGGGCAAGGGCGCGGTGTTTGGCGCCGTCCCCGGAGGGACTCGTCCCACTTCCTGGTTTGGCCACGCCCCCCTGGTATTTCAGCACCTTCCTCACCCCACAGCGGTGAAGCCCGCGGCGGGGCAAGGGCGCGGTGTTTGGCACCATCCCCGGAGGGACTCTTCCCACTTCCTGGTTTGGCCACGCTCCCCTGGTATTTCAGCGCCTTCCTCACCCCGCAGCGGTGAAGCCCGCGGCGGGGCAAGGGCACGGTGTTTGGCGCCGTCCCCAGAGGGACTCTTCCCACTTCCTGGTTTGGCCACGCCCCCCTGGTATTTCAGCGCCTTCCTCACCCCGCAGCGGTGAAGCCCGCGGCGGGGCAAGGGCGCAGTGTTTGGCGCCGTCCCCTGAGGGACTCTTCCCACTTCCTGGTTTGGCCACGCCCCACTGGTATTTCAGCGCTTTCCTCAACCCGCAGCGGTGAAGCCCACGGCGGGGCAAGGGCGTGGTGTTTGGCGCCGCGTGGTGTTCGGCGCAGCTGGTGTTGAAGCAGGAAGACTCGTGGACTGGTACTGGACATTGAATTTGGAGGTGAGCAAAGGGAGGTTGACGGTGGCGGAGGTGTGTGGTGGGCCCCCCCAAAGATATCTGGAAACAGAAGCCTCACAGGATCTAACCATGGAGCAGCCGTCTTCTGACCCCTTATCCCCGTTCCCCCCGCTACTCTTCTGTCCACCAATCACTTGCCCTGACCCCCTCCTGCAGAAATCCCAGCGCAAGACTCTGGTGGTAAGGAGACAGCGCCCTCAGGGGGTGCCTCCCCTAACCACCACAGCCACTACCAGTACTACAGGCACTACTATGGGGCCACTCGCCGGTCTGTTTGCCACTAAGTCCACTGTCAATCAGTCTCCGTCTTGGCCCGTCACATCAGAAGGGACACTTTACCTGCCCCCAATAACGGCCCAGCAGCACCTGGGGAGCCAAGGTACTCGGCATAACCTTCAGGATGGTCGGTCCAACCTGTCTCGGGTTGCCAGCATAGTTGCTGGCGGTAAATCGGAATCAAGTCCTTCCCTCATCCAAAGCTTGGTTCCGGTCCTGGCCACAACCCTCGATTATCCTATCCATGGTACCCCCTCAGCTACTGTGACATCCCCCCTGGTTGTGGGGGACAGTTTGTCATTAAGTGCCCAAAGGGGCAAGCCCTCCTCAAGCTCCCACAACAGCTCCTGGAGTGATGTACTCTCTTCTACCAGTTATGGGACTAGCCCCCCTCCGTTTGACCCCTCCTCAGATGATCGAGGCCATCAACCAACTTTCCGATGTCAGCAACCATGAGTGCAATTCGACCTCCAACCGATCTCCAGAGGAGGCGCCCCGTGATAGGGGATGCGGGTGTGGGTGTAACAAAGTTCTGGTGGAGTTGGCCATCATCAAGGCTTTGTTACAAACTTTGCTCGAGGGCCTAAGGAAGGGAGGTGGAACTGTCCAGGAGGAGGAGCCCAAGGTCACCACTTCAGCTGCCGCAGGGCACAAGTTCTTATCCCTGGAAAATTCCCTGGAATGTACACTGGTTCTGGTCCCCCTGGTATTGCCTGCTGCCAAAGGGTCTGTCGTTCACCGAAACCTGGCACAAGGTGAATCGCCTGTCAATAACTGCCCTTGCGACCCCCATGCCATTATCAGAGAGAATAGCAGGGTCCCCGATCCAAGCCCGATGTCTCTGCCATCGGTGGCGCCGTCTCTTCCTCTATGGGCCCCGATTGCACTGAGTCCAAAGCCCTGGGTCCGTGGAAGTCTGGGTCTCAGCACAAGCTACTGGAACAAGGAAAGCTCCAACGCCCTACAGTCTTCCTTTAGGGGGTGCCCAAACTGACAGTAAACAAGACAGAGCCCAAGGATGCCCTACTTAATAAATGTCTATTTTGGATGAAAACCTCTGGAGGCTGCCCGTCTGTCCGTAGAGAAGCTCTGGCGGGGTGCCGCAGAATTCCCAGCTTGGGCAAGAATACCCTGGACTGTATCAAACTGACATTTTGGGATCGCAGTACAGCGAACAGGGTTTTGGGAAGCTGTGGGCGGGCGGGCCAACCATCCAAGAGTGGGATCTCAATCAGCATGCTCCCTTTTTTTAGCTCTGTTTCCCCACCCAGATCTGCCGTAGCACATTCTGGGGTCTTCTCTAGTAATTGTCCCCTTACAGGGGCAAATTTGACAACCTTGGGCCCGAGGTGCCAGGGGAACTGGTAGAAGCAAGGGGTTGGTGGGACCTGACTACCGGCCCAAAGAACTGTTTAGGGTCTCCTATGGAGGGGATGGCTTGTTTGAATTGCCCTGATTTCTTTCTTATTTTTTTGTGGACTTTTTGTAATTTTACATCAGAATTGTATTTTTGTTTTTAGAATTGTCTTGTAGGATGTACTTTGATGGTCCTTTCGGGCCGAATAAAGTTGTTTGACTTGAATAAACTCATAATGAGGCCCTTTGAGCTGAGACAGCTAATTACCTATACAAAAAAAGTTTGCATAAAGTGATAAAAAATATGCATTACTTTCCTCGGCAGAAAAGGCGTTTGGGATAACTGTTCTCACCTCTAGATCACAATATAAATTCATCAATTCAGTCTGTGTTCCTCGAGTTCCCACCTCTACATTACAGTTCATCATTTTTTGCAAACTAATTTATTCATAGTCCACACGCTTCCACAATATGGCGCACCGTGAGATCCTGCATTTCCAAGGCATGACTTATGAGGTCTGTCATCTGTGTTTTTGCTTCTTGTACCTTTTTTTTCTGCAAATGTATTTTCGATGGACAGCCAACAAATCATGAAGCGCGCTCCTGCAGTCTCTCAGTGGGGTGTTTCTTTTGAAACCCATTACCTTCCTGTAGCTGATCTTTTCGTGGATATTCGGCATCCTAAATGCCTGTCATGTGTCCAACATATTTACATCACACACATACAAGAGGATACTTTAATAGGCACCCTTGTCTTCCCTTGTGGAGACAGTACGATCCATTCTTCTTGAATTCTCCATAAATGGACATGTACATGTGGTGCACTGCCCAAGGTCGTGTTTTTATGAGACTGCCTATAAAGCTGTATGGGTCGTCCTTTGGAAGTTCAATTCTCCCTATTCATATTTACTATTTTTCACTTTCATTTGACTAATAATGTAGATCTGGTCCTGTTACTTAACTGTAAACTTTGAGTCTGCAGTGCAAACATGTATATATGTGTATATATGTGTGACTATATCAACATGAGTTCAACTTATTCTTTGTAAGTGTTTAATCAGTACTCAATGGAACTTAGAGCAACAAATATTAACTAACAGATCTAAACACTTAACGGCCCCTCACCTGTATATGGGCACAACTCAATTATATCTTTGAAAGTGGCAAAACAAAGCTCAACGCGTCATGCATCGAAAACCATTTACCTATTCAACAAGTCCTCAACTGTACCAATGAAGAGTATTTTAAGCTTGAGTTTTGCGAAAGTGCTCAACTTTTAGTGCGCAACCAGTTGGACCATTTCAGTTGGATTAATGATAATGTTCAATTTGCATTGAATGCATTTTTGGTGTTCGCTAATTTTCATTTATGGGAGAACTTTTCAAACATCTACTCTGCATTTCTTTTGTTTCTATTTTAAAGAGGGAGTTGGCCGCATTCCGAGAGAGGTCATTCTTTCCTTTACTGTAAATATATTTATTCTCTTTGAAATACTCTGAATGATTTGCTTAACACAACCTCCAATATTTTCTCTGCAACTTAGGTAAGAGCCATGTTGTTGCCTTTGCAGCCCACAAATGATACGTTTGGGCCAATTCAACATTTATAACATTTATCCATCTACCTATCTCTCTCTCTCTCTCTCTCTCTCTCTCTCTCTCTCTCTCTCTCTCATTCATAACTTGAGACTCCCATACATGTTCTTCATGATAACTTTTTTTTATCTCATTGTTGATACTTGCGTGATATCATGTGTGTGCTCATGGACTGGGCAACGGGGAGACTCTGAGTGAGGTTGTTGTATTTTCCTACATTCATATTCCAGGGTTTTGTTGTAATGAATCAGATCATCTTAAATCTGTCTTCAATACAGTTTTCCCACTAAATTGCAAGGGTTTTGTTATGCTATATCGTCTTCAGTGTCAATTGCCATGGTCTTTTAGCCATGGTGAGTGGAGCTGGCCATCAGCCATGGCCACTGTCCATGTTGCATCAATTAGTATAAAAGGGTTGGCCTACTGGCCTTGGCTTTAGACCATGGCCAATGGTCCAGCTACAGCTGTGCCACATATCCTCCTGCCCACTAAAAAGACATATGGGATGTATGGTGTGGTATGGTATGCTAACAATTATTTTAAAGTGCACAATTGCCCACATCAAAATCTAGCTAGTGTACCAGAACAGCATGGAGCGCAAGACCATCAGTAAGCTTTTCAGTGGAAAAGGAACATTTTCAATTTGCATCTAAATACTTTATGATTTACAATGAGCTGTAGCTCAACTGGCGAGGTATTCTACAGTATAGCAACCATAACACAGAAAGATAAATCAGCTCCATTTGGCTTCTCTATACTCTGGAATTTTACGTTGATCCACAGTTGCGAATCATAGATTTCTTCCTGGTACATAGTGTACAAGGCATTTGCTAAAAAGCACAGGGACATGATAATAGTAAGATTTCAGCACCAGGCATAGTACTTTGATGAGTATATGGTGCTGTACTGGCAGCCAATGAAGCTTTCAACCCAGCCAAAAGAGCTGGTAGCTGCATCATTCTGGATGATCTGAAGTTTATGGAGCACAACCTTTGGGAATCCTAGAAAGGCAGCATTGCAAGAATATAGCCTGCTGGAAATGAGGAAATTCATTAACTGGAGCTTGTAAGGAAAATAAACTGAGTCCAGAAATATTTGAGGAATGCAAAGATGAATAAAATAGACACTGGAAATTGCCTTAGTCTGGGAGTTGAAAGAACATTTGCTGTCCAGTCATACTTCTAGGTTTCTAGACTTTTTTGCAGGAAGGGGTCAAAGCCCCAAACTAAGGGTGCCAATCATTCTTGGACCGGTAGCCATGACTCATGACTTTGGATAGTATAAGGCTGTCCGGGGTACAAGGCTATAGGACAGCTTGGTGGTGGGTAGAACACACCAAAATGTTGGTTTGTTAGTGGACATTTTGAGCTGATTAGAAATGATCCAGTAGATAATGTGCCCTCAACAATCTTTAAAGCATGCTGCATGATCCCTCACAGAGTGGCTTAGTCTGAATATCAGCTGGGTTTCATCTACATAGATGTAAAAATAGATACCCCAAGCCGGAATTGAATCTGCCAAAGGTTGCATGTATCGATCAAATAGAAGTGGACCGAGGACGACCAGTGAAGACCTCCACAAATGAGTACCTTCTAGGATAATTCATACGGGGGTAGCACTACTGTTTACACTCTGCCATCAGGAAAAGAGGTCAGCCACAGCAAATCTCTATCTCTGATGCCTAATCAGTAAAAGTTTTATGAGAATCAAATGATCAATAGTTTCAATGGCTGCTTTCAGATTGAGAAGAATGAAGGTCCCTATACCACCCTCATTCACCACTCTTCTTTTATTATCCATCTCAGCATACTACTGTTTTAGTACTATGCCCCAGCCAAAAACTCTCTCTTCAACAAAAGATTGTAGTTGAGTGGGTGCAGCATCTTCCAGCAGTTGACTTGGATAGGGACATTTAGAGATTAGATGAAAAATTGCTGAACTATCTGGGTCGAGTGAAGATATTTAAAGCAGTGGCGTGACCATGGCCAACTCTAACCAATCCGGAACACTGCCGGATGCAAAAGAATGATTGAGAAAGTGACAAAGACAAATAGCCATTAAAAAGTGTGCTTTCTTTAATAATTCTGGCCATGCAAGGTTCATGGGGGAAACTGTCGAAAAGCGAGTTGACGTATTCTCTAGCTGTGTGGCTTCAAATACCGGTTGGAAAGAGGTGAAACAAGCTAGTGGGGTCCAATCATCTGCCATCCTTACTTCTGCAATGTGCCTACCCTACCATATGTCCGCTCGTCTGAAGCCAATTTAAGCTGTATTTCAGCACTTTTATTTGGCGTACGTGATTCTGACAGGACTTTAAGCAGATTGTCGGATAGGTTTCAGCGTTCTGATTAATAGTTCTTTATTGCTTGAGTTTTCAGTTGTTTATAGATTGATAGCTTCTGCTCATAAGCAGTTAATGCACACTGTTCATGTGTCTTCCTCCTATGATTGGATTTCTGTCAAGTGTATTCTATTCTAAGGGGTTAGGAATACCAAAACATCTTCTTTTCTTTTCCCAAAGTCAGAGTTTTGACTTGGGCAAGAGCCAAGTGCCAAGATTCCAAGGAGATATTATGACAATGCCTTCTCCAGGATTGACGCTGGGTCTGAGGCGGCCTGATCCAGTTCTTGGGTAGCAGGGGAAAAGAAGGGAGTTAACCTATTTAACTGAACACAGTCTCAGTTATGAGTGATATGTGTGGTGATTTGCCAGCCAACAAAGTGTTTGAGACACCACAGTTATTAAGACATGGGTTACCTTTGTGGTCTGTCCATAGCAGAAAGAAAGGTGAACCAACCTTAACAGTGTCTAAATTGTTAAATATACAGTTCATTAGATGACAATCAATGTGGGTGGAAGAGCTCACCAATTGCTCTATGCCCACATTTTGCATTGAATTAAAACAACAAAAAGAACCTTGCTTTGACATTTTTCGAGTCCTCATCCTAGTAATTAAAAGACATGAAGAAAACAAGAGCTATGACATCTCACCGTCCATTGCCATTCTTGTTGCTTCAATTAGCTACTACAAAAGTCAGTCTCTGAGCCACAATCGATGTGTTGAAGTTGCTCCACCATCCATATCTGTGAAGTTTGGGATGCTGGATATTATTGAATAATCTCAAAATATGATCACATATTCATTACCAGACATCCTACAACTTATACCTACAGGAGGGTATACATGTTTCTCTATAGGAGTTTTATCTGGCTTTCTTTTTTCGAGTATTAGGTAATTTGGCCAGCTCTGGTAGATATTTTCTTGGAAAGTGGGGTAGTTGTCCAACGGGCAGACAAGGATTTAAGTGCAGATCTTTTATACTTCTTGGCCAGTCTCCATCTGACCCTATATGCTGAGATGTGATCAGACCTGCTCATTAGCACATAGGGATCCGAATCACACCGGCCTCCTATCTGATTTTTCCCTTTTATTGAACATTTCTCAGTAACACTCTGGTTCTGGCAATAGCTCCTACTCCCTGACTATTTTCCATGCACAGAGCCTTGTTTCTGCTCACATTTTTGGCAACAGCATTTGTAGTATGTTCAAAGACTTCAAGTTCCTGTTTCAGTTCCGTCACATGGCTAATGTATGGATCAGGCCCACTTCCATTGTTGGGGATGTCGAAGCAGATGTGTAGTGACTGTCTGTTTTTCCTCCCAGACATAAGGGTATATGGAGTGCACCAATTGGTGTCATTCTTGGTACAGTTTAAGTGTGCATAAGGGTAGCAACATGATGATTACATGATAGCTTCTGATGTGGCCTCAGAATACTTAAGAATGTATTTAATATATTTATTGTTGCTTTATAGAGCACCAACTACAGAATAATTCAATTCATAGCACCCCAAGGAGGATGGAGTGTCTATCAACTCCAAATATAACCAACTAAACACTGAAACACAGAGATCACTGTTTTCCAGTGGTGGACTGCATACTGAAGGCTAGTGATCTATGTGTTAGTTACGGACCTGAGGAAAAACTGCATCAAGTTGGCACCGTTTAGTGGCGACCATCTTGGTAGCCCCTCTTGCATTTTAGGGCATGAACCGAGCACCCCTTTGGAGGTATGGAATAAAGGTCGGCCTTGCAAACTTGCTACAGCATGAACTGGTGCGCGTGCAGCTCCTAGAACTACTAGCTCCTAACCATGTGCTCTAATTGTACCAAGTGTCTCCTTAAGATTAAATAGTGTTGTCTAAATACAGTGCAATACAGTGCAAAATCACAATGACATCTATATACTGCATAGGGTAAAATGAAGTCATTGGTATTTTTATAGACACGATTCAAGCCTATCGTTTGCCTCGACTGATTTGAGTTGTTCCAATGACAAGATGCCTAAAATGTCATGACTTATTAAATCAGTTAAGGCTATTCATTATTTAACCCTAGTCAGCACATAGATGTCATTAAGGCTTTTCAATGTATTTGTTAAATACATTGGTTACCTGTTGAAGATAACCACCCTCTTAGGTGCTTCCTGCAGACTTGTCCAGCCAAAACATTACTTTACATAAATGTTAAGAATGCACAATTTTTCCATCAGTTGGCACAGATTTGCTGATTTACCACATTCTTTTCTCGTTCTTACGGTGTTGTCTAGTATACGGATCAGCGTGCTTTGTGATTGGGTGAAATCTAACTAGGTATTCTATGGGTAACCCCTCAGATGTGATGGTTGATTGTCTAGAAGCAGGATACATTTAATTTGCTCCCACACCAATTCTGATAGTCTACATGTTCTAAGGCTAATTCCGAAGATTTATAAATTGCACATGCTATTAGGTCTATATCATTTCTTATGCAAAGTGTTTCAAACAGCCACTTTAAATGTGCATAAGGTTTTTCATTAAAGGTGAACGCTGTCTCCCTGAGCAGGCCTCCACAGCCACAGTAAAATATATTTATTTCTCTCTTACTGTCAAGCTTGAACGTCCAGTAGCCCTTCTTCAGGGACAAAGTAGTGAGAGTATACAAGGAAAACATTTTTTGGGGGATGCGGGATACTTTCTTTTTAATAGAGATTCTATCCAACTGTCATGGATTAAAAAAATGTCATGGGACCTAAATCCTTAATAAATGGCAATTGTGATAGCTACCTAGAGTTGCTTTTAAAGGTAATGGGCACCAACTTCCAAAGCAACCCAGAACCCAGACATGTTAGGAGCACCAACTGTTCTGATTATCATAATCCCTGCATGCCAGTGCCTAACCTCCACCCAAAGCTGGTCCAAATGCCCAACTGCTGCTTTGGCAGGTGTTTATGCCAGATAATAGTGCTTTACCCAATGAAAGGCTCTGAAAGGAGTTGGATCTTTGCAGTTAGTGCAAGAGATCGCACAGTTTGTTTGTTTGTTTGTTTGTTTATTTGTAGTGCGCGCCGGACCCGAAGGTATCCGGGCGCGATGACAAGAAAACAGTACAGTAAAACTGAAAATCGTACTCATAATCATGGTGCTCTCAGGATTGGTGGGTTAAGGAACAGGAGAGGTTATATATACCAAAACCTGAATAACCAATTAAATGAAAATGGTTAAAAACTATCAAAAATCCATGGCTTCTAAGGGCAGTTAAATAAGAACAACCTAGAAGCTATATAAAGCCACCAGGTGCGTAGGAGGCACATCACATCTGGGGGGGACAGGGGACACCATTGGGACGTTGCTACTGACACAACATATCCCTTATCCAAACTGCTAGAGTGCCAAGTGCCAATCCTTAAAGCCCTTTACATATATGTGTTCTTTGTTCTTAGATTTATTTTACAAAATAAAAAAAAAATAATGATAGTTTTCAAAACACAGTCACACTTCCAATAAGTTGCAGATTTCTCATCAAAAGCACAATGCTTGAAGCGCATTATAAAAATGTTCAGCAAAACCGTGTTAGAAATAATGTATTTGTGGACTACTAAAACTAAGTTTCAAACATTTGAGATCTTACAGCAGGGATTCTAACCAAACAAAGTACTTTTCATCTTGTTGAAGCTCTCAGTGTAATTGCTGTAAGGGGGCTTTGATATTTTAACATTGTTTGCATCTTTGCATCCTTTAGAATCCATAGCACATTATTTTGCTATTGCTTGTATTTCTACCAGATCCATGATATATGTATGTATATTACAGAACAATATTTCTTAGATGTACTTGAAAGTGGTGTGTATGTGCCATGCTGCAATGGGTGCATATAGAGTGATGGGCAGTGCTGCATATGAGGTTCTGGCATGTTTATTGTCGAAGCATAATTGGGCATATGCTGTGTTTGCTTTGTACATTACAATTAAAAGGAGTTTGTTAATGTTGACCACATCTCAGAATGCATGTCCTTTTAATTTACCTAATTAAAATTAAAAATAAATGCATTCTCAGACTTTTTAAAGAGGTTCCGCTTTGCCAACTTTCAGCCAAAATGAAAAACAAGCATTGGCATTTGTGTAGGCATGGGGAAGGCACTTGCCAGGCACTGCTGTCGTCGTATTAACTGGCCATTGATAGCAGCATGTGAAAAACTGTGCAAATACGCATCTAAGAGTAGTGCTTGACAAATGACAAATACCTACACAGAAGCCAACATTGTTTTTCATAGGACTTCAATGAAGGACACACATATAGTGCTTATAAATTGAGTGGCTGAAGGCAGACTAGGTTAAGATATTTTTATTACACCAGTTACACCTTTACAACTCCAATTAATATATATACAGTTAATTAAAAACTTTAAACAATAGAGAAAAAGAAGAAATGTGTTTACACATATATAAGTACATCCAGCATCATATATATAATGCACATAATTTTAATCTTTTACTATTGTTTGCAAGATTAATTTATCACATCATTTAACACATTTGATTCAGTTTATAGAACATACTTCCTCTTTTCCATGATACAGTACTTTCCTCTTGATGAATTATCCTTAAAGCAAGGAGCAATGCATTGCCATATGAGAAACAGTGCAAGGTGTGTGGAAAGAGAGTCTGTGTTCAGGCAACAAATCAAACATTCTGGCAATGTATTTGATTTGTAATTAACTCCAATTAAGTAATTAACTCTCAGAAGACTGCTTTGAAAAAACATTGGCAGGCACTTAGAGTGCAAAGTTTTGATGGTAAGGCTTGATTAAAGCAAGCACAAAGAGCTCCCATGAGGAGGCGTTTTGGATAGGTAGGAGCAGGAACTGGGTGGAATTGGCCATAGAGATTAGCATTGCCATGGGCAATCAATGGGTGGTCAAATAACCAAACAACACCTACAACCTTTGTGTGCCTCCTCATGTGCCATTTCGCCCTAGCTCGACTCTAAAACAATAGTATTGGCATATATGTGGCGTGATGCCAAGGGTGTGCCATTAGAAAAATTCAATGGGTCAGATTCTCAAAACCTTTTTGACGCAAGTGAGATGTGCTAGCGCATCTCCTCACTTGAGCCCAAAAAAGGAGAAGCCATATTCACAAGGGTCATCTGAATGAGCGCAACCTAGATGCACTCATTCAGATGCCCTTTTACCCCTCTTTGCGAATTTGCACAAATAAGAAGACGTTTCAGGGCATTTAAATGCCCTAAAATGAGGGTTAACTCCTAGATATTTTCATTTCACAAATACATCCAATAAAGCATCATGAATATATCATTTAAATATGCATTGTTAGTGCCAGTTGGATTGTAGATTTAAACTTTGGTCTTGGATGAGTTAGTTAATTTCTAAGTCCAATCTACCCATGTATTCAAAAACAAAGTTGAGCAATCTTTGGAGACCTATAGGGGCTTGATCAATTGAAACTAGGTCGTCAGCATAGACCAAGTGCTAAACTTTGTGCTGCCCCAACCTGGGCAGAATGGAGTTGATGCCAGAAAGTGCTATGCATAGAAGAGATTTATATAAATGAAAAAGCATTGATGCCAATACGCAGCCCTTCCAAAAAATTTGAACAAAAGAAAGGGAAAATGAACTTTTAACACATTTATCTAAAAGAATTTGCTCTGCTGTTTCTGTATGTTATGTTATATTAAAGGATATTTATGCAGTGCACGATCACCACCTGAGTGGTCCCCTGGCACTCTGGCAGATATGAAAAGCAAGAGGGTAGGGTAAGTTAGTAGGACTGAGTGGGAAAAGAGTGCAAGAGAGCTGTGATGTGCTGTGGGCAGTTTCAGTTTGGTTTACACCATTTGCTTACACCTCCCTGGGCCCCTTGCGGGGACGGGACCTCTTCCATGTGCCCTTAAGCTCTCTGGGCCTCGTGGTTTATCTGTTCAGTCTCCACTCTTTCCCCTTAAATTCTAATGTCCTCTGTATGTGGTTCAAGACGTTCCTATCTCTCTCCTTAGTTTCCGGTAGAGCCCTCTAAGGCAACGGGTGCATCTGGGTCCCCCTCCCATTTAGAGGTCTTTCTACTTCCCTGCACTTCATCATGGTCTGACCTAGTCCCCCGTCTTGCCATGTGTGTGTTC
This sequence comes from Ambystoma mexicanum, assembly GCF_040938575.1. NCBI lineage: Eukaryota > Metazoa > Chordata > Amphibia > Caudata > Ambystomatidae > Ambystoma > Ambystoma mexicanum. Next base: position 84,631,421 of record NC_090941.1, read on the forward strand.
ATTCATTTTCGTCCGGTTCTGAGTTGAAGAGCCAGGCTTTTAGAAATTTTACATGGTCCTTCATGTTTTGTATTTCTCTTGGGAGAAAGTTCCATATTTTAGCATCTAGGCGTAAGAGTTCTGATTCACCACGTTTTTTCCTTGTGTAAAGGTGAGGTTCCAGGCAGATGTCATTGCTGGATCTGAGTGTTTTGGTAAGCTGGCAAATTGTGATTTTCTTTTTTTTCAATTCTGTTCCTTGGCCGTGGATTGCTCTGTGTGTTATGCACATTGTTTTGAATGTAATTCATTTTTTGACTGGCTGCCAATGTAGCATCTTTAGCGCTCTAGTGATGTAGTCCTTTCAGGAGAGTTTGATGAGAAGTCTGGCTGCTGTGTTCTGTATCTGTTGCAGTGAATTCCGTAGATAATCCGGCATTTCAAGGTATAGGCTGTTGGCAAAGTCTATCCTGGATATGATGGCCAGTGTTTTGTGTGTGAAGCAGAGGAATGGAAGATCTTTTTGATCGTGTGCAGGTGGAAGAAGCCTTTCTTGATTATTGCGTTTACTTGTGGTTCTAGCGTTAGCTTTCTGATTAGGATTTCAAGGTTTTTGACAATTGTGGATGGTGTGGGTGCTGCTCCTAGTTATTTGGGCCATGGGATGTATTGGTTGCTTCAAAGTCAACCCAGAAGAAGGAAATCATGATATTTTTGTTTTTCTGATATAATCATGATTTCCGTCTTCTAGATTGACTTTCAGTGAAGCTGTTTGAGTTGATCTATTCATATAGTTCTTTGACACAGTCTATTAGCGTTGTGTTCTCCTCTTACATATCTTCTAATTTGTAGATGATTTGGGTATCATCTGCATAGTGGTAGCAGGTAAGCCGTTCATTTTTGATGAGGTTGATTAGTGGAGTCATGTAGATGTGGAGGATGAGTGGGTATAGGGAGGATCCTTGTGGTACTCCACAGGTGGTGTCCCCGGCACAGATTTATTTTATTGTTTATTTAAAATGCACTTAATACCAGTGAGTGGTTTCTAAGTGTGGGATCGGGATTCAAACCTGTGTTGTGCCGCGTTGTCTCGCTTCCAAGACAAACGCTTTGCCCCTGAGCTATCTTTCTTCTATTTGAATGGTTTTATCTATACAGTTTCTGTTCTTTCAGATAGGAAAGATTTGATCCAGAGGAGCGCCATTTCGATTATACCTATTTCTCCAGTCTCTTGATGAGGATGGTGTGGCTGACTGAGTTGACCGCTGCAGAAAGGTTGAGTGGTATCAATGCTGAGTTTGTGCTGGAATTTGCATTGGTCTTATGGTCATCCCAGATTGAGAAAAGTGTCATCTCTGTCCCTCTCATTGGTCTGAGGCCAACTTGTGTCTGGACTAATAGGTGGTGATTTTCTACGTGTTCCAGTGTTTGTTCATAGACGTAGGTCTCTAGCAATTTTGCAAGATAGGGAATGTTTTTTTATTGGTCTTTAGTTAGAGAGGTCTTCCACACCGACCAATGTATCCTTGAGGAGTTGTTTGATGTACACACATTTTAAAACTCTCGGTACTCTGCCCTGGAGAGTGATTGGTTGAAGAGGTTTCTGTGGTATTCCAATGGTGTTCTTTGTGTAAGGATTGATTTATAGATGTCTGGTGGGCAGGAGTCAGATTTTTCCCTTCTTTTAGCATGTGTTCTATTTTCTGTTCTGCTTATGGATGTGTGTTCTGTTGCAGTGTTTGTTGGCATGGTGCCCTGTTGTGGTTCCATTTGATTTAATATTTCTTCTAGTTTTCTCTTGCATCGTCCCGTTCTGTGTCTTGGCATATTGTGGTAATTTGGTGCCTTCTAGTTTAATGAGTTTGGGTTATTGTGTTTAGTTGGAGTTGCAGTTGGCCTTTGGCTTTATTGTGTTTTTTTGTGGTTGTGGATGTGGGGGCATGGTCGAGGGCTGGTCTTATAGTCTGGTAGCTAGCAGATTGGGTAGAGTGGGGATTTTAAGGCAGACGTGGATGGTGCTTCCTGGTTGTGCACCTTACGTGTCCTTATACGTTGGGCTGTCTATGTGAAGTCTACATTCCTTGGCTTGTTAGACCGCTGTCAATGTGTCGCTGCCTTTCTCCTTCCCACTAATTTTCCCTGGCTACCACTACCACTCAAAGAGCAGTCTGGACCATGAAACTGATTGGCTTTAAAAATGATCATTCAGATCATCGGCTATAGCTAATAGTCATAATCAGCAATAGTCATCAACTATAATTTCTTACTGTGACATGGTATTTATGACTGGTCATCAAGGGTAAAATAAACATGATAAGTGTTTTTACATGGCTAGACTGCCTTACATTGGAAAGACCAGTCTGGAGGTACTTTCTTTCTGTGGCATGTCAATTTGTACTTGCTGGGAATTCTTGCATTGCTAATACTGGCATATATTGATGCATCCTGCATGGACATGTATGGGAACAGCCAGCATGAACATGTTTTTTATGCTAGCATATCTTGTGGGCAAAGGCATCATGAAAGTGGAATGGAAAATGCTCCTGTGCACAATGACTTGCATCTATTGGTTTTCTCATCTGTTACCATACAAAACAAGTTGCAAACTGTTTTTTTACACAAATGTTCACACAAGTGTTGCAAAACGCACCCTTTTAAATCATTATTGAAAATAAAATCTCATGGTCGAACACCCCCAAGCCATCTTACTTGGTTTGGCCCCACATATTCGGGGCAAACATCACTCCCCTCCAATTAAAATGTGAGCTGACTCTGACAGTTTTGCTTTGTGCTCTAATATAGGTCAAAGAGGATTTAAGACTATTTAAATGATCCATTCAGGATTCAATCAAAACTTCGAGACATTCTGCATGGCCTTGTAAGAGCATGTTAAAGAAATGTTATTCAAAATGAATCTGGCAACTGAATGATAACTAGAGCAAATAACTCATGATCTGATCTGAACCGAGTAAAAGAAAGATACCAGGCCTTGATAACCCTGGATCATATGGCTAAAGACTTGCAGTGAGTTCGCTCAGGTAAATACTTGCAAGACAAGCTAATTTCCGGTTTTGAAAAATACCTTGATCAGACAGAATCGTTTTACCAAAAAGCACCTCTTGAGAAATTTCATATGAGAATTGTACTGCTTGTACTTCACAAAGATTACAAAAATTGTAAGCGGTGTGCAAGAATAATAAATTACGAGCCACTGTGTGTGACACATGCAGGCTTGTCCTGTCTTTGGGTTAGAAACTCGGGTTCCTGACACACACACCCCTCCTGCTTCCCCTTTCCATGTGCTCGCAAAGGGTGTGACCAAGTGACAGTAACTTACACAGAGGCATTGAGCACCCATAAGTTGTGTGGGCAGTCTGTAGTCCAAACTGTGTATACATCCCTAGTGGGGATTGTTGTTCATTTCTCCACTGCATGGTGGATTTGTATATGGTTTTACATACAGGACTTTCTGCATATATACATGTAGCTTCTTCATGTCTTAACGAGCCTGTTTCCTTTGCAGATGCAGTTCATGCAGTTCATGTTGTATGCAGTACACTGCCACATTTGCCTACCAGCAACACTCTGGAGTTGGAAGGGGTCAATGTGCTGCCTTAGTCAGGTTGAGACACTTGCACTTCTTTAATTTTTTACTATCATATGTTGCCACTGTTGGATCCTGTACTGATGTTTTGTCTTGCTGGTATTTGTTAATGTGTGCTGTTTTTTTTTCATTGGTGAGAGGGAATTGTCTGTGGCTTGTTTCCATTTGGGAAGGTGCACTTTGTGACACTTGTGTCAAGTGATGTGCATTCATTTGGTTGCTTTCACATTGCATGCCTTCATGCTGCATGAATGTGTGCCTATTACTGACACAGCATTGGGTGTGTTTAAGTAGCTAGGGATGCACACAATGTAGCACTTCCAGGAAAACAATCTCAGGGTGGTAATGTTGTGACAGTTGACTGTCCCTTTTCTAATCATCATAAATTGTCAGCTGGTATGTGCCAGGCCTGTGTGCACTCCACAGCGGTAGTATTTTAGGTGAAGAAATATGCCACAAGCTGGGTACGGCTGCCTCGTGCCCTTTCACCTCACATGCGCAGCCGCCGTGCATGTGGTTGGGGATGTGGGGGCACCACCATGTCCACCGGTACGCCCTGCCGGGTTGCAACATTGTGCAGGACACATGCTGCCACTATGATCCTGCACACTACTTACTGGGGGCGCATATAGCAGCTGCCCACCAGAGCGGTCAAGGGAACAAAAGCGTGACTTCAGCACTCCAAATGTGTGCTCCACTATGCCCCGGGTTGCAATATGGGCTGTGTTGTATCTTACCTCGGGTGGTGTGGCGGGGTTCCGTATTGGCGTCATCATGTAGGTGCTCAGAGGGTAGGCGCTGTCCCCTGGGGAGGTGATAATGGTTGTCATTAGTGGGGTTTTCCCATTCTCAGTGTCTGACATACATGCATGTGCAGAGGCATTTATACTCACCAATTAGCCATGTGTCGCCACGCAGCCCAGCTTCCAGGTCCCGGTTTAGGGGTGACATTCGGAATATGAAACTATCATGGTTGGACCCCGGATAGTTGGCATATATGCTGAGGTGATGATTTCCTTTGAATCACATACAACCTGCACGTTGATGGAATGCCAGCGCTTGCGGTTTCAATAGATGTGCTCAGTGGCCCTAGGAGGACGTAGAGCCACATGGGTGCAATCAATGGCACCTAGCACTTTGGGGAAGTGTGCCACCCCGTAAAAGTCCTGGACCACAGCCTGCATTTCTGCAGGTGTTCTGGGCATGTATATGTGCCTGCGGATTGAGGGGCGTGCAGTCATGATCGCCAACACCTGGCGTAGGCAGCGTGACTGTGTAGCCTGTGAGACACGCCCAACTATGGCACTTGTCCACTGAAATGACCCAGTGGCCAAGGGGTGCAGTACATTGAGCACCTTTTCCAAGGGGCTCAATGCTTGGGAGCACAGGGTGGGTGATGTGAGGTCATCCTCCCACTCCCTGACAAGTTTTAGGATTATTAGTGGTGGAAACCTGTACCTCCCATACACCTGGTCATCAGGCATCCCATAAAGGCTGGTCCTGGGTAAAAAAAAATGCGGGGCCTGGCTATCCTCCTCCTCCTGTGGTGTCCCACAAACACTGCTGCGAGGAACGGTATATTCATCATAGCATATGAGCTTGTTTGTTGTTTGCGCGCACTTTTATGCTGTGCGGTGCCACTTTTGCCTGCTTCCTGCTGGCGTGCTTTTTTTACGGTTTAGCGTGTCTTTTTTGGCGCATGTGTTTCCCCTGTTCTATTCCATGAATATGTGTTGTTAGTGCGCATGTGGGCGTTGCGAGCATTTACTTCCCCCGTAACGCCAACATTTTCATGCGTTGTTCCCCATTCCGCGTGTTACGACCTGTGTTCCGCCCACTTTTCTCGTGTGCGCTACATGATGTGCGCTTTCCCTGTGTGAGTCGCGCACAGCGTTTAGTGACGTGTGCGCCACCCACGGATTTGCACGCGCAGCGCATTCCATGAATTGATGAACAGCTGCATGCTCGGCTTTAGCACGCATGCGCTGCGATTTTTACGCTTGCGCTCCCCTTTTCGGTGCACAGTAATTCCATGAATTACCCTGAAAATTGTGACATGCATCTACATTCTCAGAAGCTGAGCGGGCATGTGAAAGTTGACTTTTCTTGTTCTTTGCATATGGGGCATCAGAAAATAGCCTCTCTGTAGCTCAATACAGAGGTGGTGAGGCACTCTGATGGACTATCCAGAATATTATTCACATGGGACATGGTAAACTGGTTTAGTACAGGGTGATTTTTCATGGTGTTAATGCCTACCCACAGCCTCATGTTATTTTTCTTTTCCATACCAGAGACTCAAGCTACTCCTCACTGATGACGCCCAATAAAGCAGAAATATGTCCGGGGATACTTGTAGTCTTGTGTAGAAGGGATGTGACATAGCAGTTCAGGCTGGATTGTCCCTTTTGGGCTGGGACCAAGCCTGATTTGCGTTTGGCCTGCCCCTTCTGTAATGGCTTGGCAGGCTGAAGAACAATGGTCTTGAGTGGTGCCCAGAGCAATGCCACAGGTTAGGATTAATTACAAAACTTCTAGCCATCACCTCTTTTGTTTTGCACTGTTCTTTTCCACGCCACCACAATTGCGGAAGCCTAATGACTGTGGTAGTCCTGGATATTTCTAGCAGATTTCAGATCATCCATGTACCCCCTCACGTATTTGATATCTGCTGAAGATGCGCCTTGTCCTTTGCAGAAATGATGTGTCACTCTTCAACTGGATGAAGTGTTCCACCCCTTGGACTTCTACTATATCCCTCTCAGATAATGTATTCCTGTGATGCTCCTTTTCAAATTCTATTATTGGCAAGTGATCAAAGTTCAGTTTAAAAATTCTGAGTATATTATTAGTATTATTATTATTATTATTATTAGTATTATTATTATTATTATTATTATTATTATTATTATTATTATTATTATTATTATTATTATTATTATTATTATTATATTCATAGCACAAACCTACCTCAGAAGCAACAATCAGCTGCACAGATCATACAGCAAAACATTGGGAGCTAAAATGTTCCAGGTCATTAAGGAAACATTGGCAATAATTATCAAAGTACAATCAATGGAAGTGGGCGTGCACTAGTTAGTCGGAATTTATGTTACACCAAGGTGTTGTTGAAGTAGCCACCTCTTCAGCATTTTCCAAACTGAAAAGGACTTGGAAAATCTGGTTTCTCACCAGGATGAGCTCCTGAGGACCAGAACACAGTCTGAGAAGGGCTGTTTCCTAGTTTTCTCCATGCAAGCCAGTCTAGTTTCCAAACTGGTAATGGTATTACTGCAAGATGTCTGCGTGCCAACCAAAGTTTTTATTTTGACTATCAGGTAGTCCAGCGTACCAGCTGTGTTTGCCTTGTAGGTGAGGCATGCAAACAGATCCTCAATGGCCTGGGGATCCAGTGCAATTTGAGGAAGGTGGGGGTGATGTGGTCACAATTCGTAAGCCAATTATGAGACAAGCTGCTTTCAGGAGACCAGGTGAGCAGTTCGGAGCCCTTCAAGGAAAGTGATACCCTCATTGATATGCAAGATCACTTGAGTCTGCACCACCATTTAGAAGTCCTTAGCCTTGACCAAGGTCTTCATCTTGCGTAATAGAGTGATATGATGCCAAGCGGTTTGTGCCTTTTTTACAATGTGTTGTTGGAGGGGTAAATTGCTAACCACAATGAAGCCTTGCAATTTTTCTGTGTGGTTAAGGTCAAGGTTAAATCCATCTAAAGGCATTTATCCAGCCACCTTAGAAGGGTTCCTGCTTGTGGGGGGTGGGTGGCCCAGGGGCACAATTGGTGGGGTTAAGCTTTAGGTAGGCACTGATAGTGACTTGATATGATACACTGCTGCTAAGTCATATAGCTTGTTCCACCACTTCCCACTGGCAGTGTGATAGAGTGCTTTGTGATGTTCACAATGGTTATAACTACAGTCGCTACAGTAATGTTCCACACAGTAACCACAAGTCACGTGCATCCTGGCAGTGTGTTAATGCTCGTTGTTTCTGCTAGGACTTTAGTTTTGCAGGCATTCTCCTCCACTGACTCATTTCACTTTCTGGCAGATGCCAGCAGGGATAGTGATTGACTGTCCACTGAGCAATATGATTTCACTCACTTGTCCAGGTTCTGGTGCTCTCCATTACACCTATATCTGGAGAAAGGCTTCACAAGCAAGTAGGGTGAATCTCTAGGTTGCTTGCATAATCAGGCCCAGTCATTTCTTAGCATGCATGAACTAGTGTGTCAAACAGCAAAACATTCATGATACAGGCTCTATTTCTTCAGCTCTTTTCTGGGACAGATGAGGGCAAGCACCTGCTTGACCTCAATGGTCTTTCTCTTGACCCACGCCTTAGCTGGAGGTGGTGTTCAACCACTTTAGCTTCTCCTATGTCCCACTCACAGGTTATAAATCTTCTGATGTCTCAGATAATGGGCCTCATTACGAGGTTGGTGGTATTCTGGTGGAGAATCTGCCAGAATTCACCTAAATGGAATTTACGTCACCGCGACTTCGTCCCATGGGTTTACCATGGTTACAAGTGCTGATAAAGCGGTACTAATCCTGATTTACTCCATTGGACATTTTTGGTGGAATTACCACCAGCAGAACTACTGAGTGGTAATTCTGCAACTTTTTGCAGGAGAACTGGGGGATTTACTGTCAGCATCAAGCTGGAGGTAAATCTCCCTTGTTTCCTCCAAAAATTGGCATCATTACCACTCAGTAATTCCACCAGTGGTAATTCCGCCAAAAGGAAAAGTGGAAAAGTGGTGGTAACGGAATTGCTGCCACTTTTTCCCACACTGAAAAACGTGTAATTATTTCAAGTGTATTCCTCTTCTACTCCTTTGCAGATTCAGGCATTGGGAAGTCACTTAAGTTCAGTTTTGCTGTTCTATGCTGCAGAATTTCCCTGATACATTAGACATGTTTAGGTGCAGGTAGGTGGTACGGCCAGCTGTATTAAGGCTAGGACTATGATGGATGAAGTGTTAGAGTGGAGTCAGAGAAAGTGAGAAGAGGGGCAGATTATAGGCAAGGGAGAAATGTTAGCTACACATCAGATGAGAGGTAGGTTAAGAGGGTAACTCAGTGGCAAGGAAATAGGCATTCACTTTGGCTTTGGAAGAATTGGTGTGGACTGTTTCTCAGATGCCCAGGGAAAGAGAATTCCATGCAAGAGGAGCAAGAAGTGAGATGGAGTGGAAGCAAGAAGAAGCACAGGGAGCGTCTGGTGACAAAAGGACAGTCGAGGAGGCAGAGCGGAGATTATGAGAAGATTTGCAGATTTGGATAGAGGAGGATAGGTACAGTGGAACCTTAGCATGGATAGATTTGTGAACCAGGAGAAGAAATGTAAATCTGGCCCTGTTTTGCATCATCAGCCATCCAGCCTAGAACCGGTACGAGGAAGTAGGTGTGAAGTGAGGGAGTTCAAAGAGAGTGCAGGTAGCAAATTTTATTATCTTGTAGAAAGGACAGAAAGCATAGTTGGGGGAGACCGAGGAGGATGCTGGAACAGTAGTCCAGTTTAAAGAAGATAAGAGTGGTTAAGAGATGCATGTTGCTGTTCAAAGGAAGTAGATGCCTGATTTTCCTAATATTTAGGAGGCTGAGGAAAGCTGTTGTTGTAGCTTTGGAGATGAAATTAGAGAAGGTGTGAGAAGGGTCAAAGATGACACTGAGCTTTCAAGATGACACTGAGCTTTCAAGATGAAGAAGAGTAGGGGAAAGTATCAGGTCAGAACTGGATAGGCAGGGGAAGAGATGAGAGAGAGTATTTGGCAGGGAACAAGAGCATCTTGGTTTTCACACCCTGAGAGTGCAAAGTCATGCACTATTTAATGACAGAGAGACAGATGGATATTTTTAAATAGATCAGAGGAAAAGTAAGGAAAAGAGAAGACAATATGGGTGTCATCTGCAAAAGATGATACAAGAACCAAAAGGAGAAGAATAGTGCCCCAAGAGCAGAGATGTAGAGTGTAATGAGGAGGGGACCCAAACAGAGACTTGTGTAACACCAACAGTTCGAGGAGTGAGTTGAGAGGTGTTCTTCCAGGAGTCAGATAATTGTTGAGGTGTCAAGTATGATTCAATCCAGGCAAGTGCTCAATTACGAATGCCAAAAAAGAGAGTGTATTAAGGGAATCAGAGAGATCGACAGTGTCAAAGGCAGCTGACAGGTCACGCAGAATTGGGATAGGTGAGAGTGCTTAGCAGAGGTCATGAAGTTAAAGACATTCATGAGAATAGTTTCTGTGGAGTGATATGAGTGGAAACCTTCTTGTAGGGGATTTTGAAGGTTGTGGATGTCTAATAAAATTGAAAGATGATTCAATACAACCCTTTTGAGCATGTTAGAGTATGGAGTAAGGAGAGATACAGAACATTTTTTAGCCAATAAGTGAGGGTCAGCCGCTTGCTTTTTTAGGAGAGGAATGACCATGGCTGTTTTGAAAATAGAGGGAATGTGAGCAGCGTCAAATTACTGTTTGAAGATTTCAGCAAGGTAAGTGGCCACTAGTGGGACAATAAGCTTTATTAGCTGAGGCACAAGCATGTCTGATGGAGCACAATAGGGTGTAGCTTCATCCGTAGATATAGGACTTCTTCAGTAGTAGTGTGACTAAGTGGGAACTAGAGGCAAAGGATGATGGTGGAGTAGGCAGAGTGTAGATGTAGAAGGAGTGAGTGTGAGGAACCTCAGGATAGAGTCTCTAATTTTTGACATTTTTGCAGTGAAGTATTCAGCTAAGTCATTAGCTTTGTGTGTGGATTTGATAGTCATAGGTTTAGTACGTGTGAGGAGTGAGGTAGGCTGCCTTATAGCCAGCAAGGATGGTTGGAGTCAGAGTCAATGATGTGAGGATGAATTCTGTTTTTTTGCTCCATTTTGAGAGTGAGTACTTGAGAGAGTTCAGGGCAGAGAGGTAGAGTTGCAGGTCGTCATCCGAGTGAGAAAGCCTTAAACTGCACTGCATCTGACAGCAAATGCATGTGGGGACCCATGGTTGAGGATGCTGAGACTTAGGGTTGAAAGCTAGCAGTGGGAAGTGAGAGGAGAAGCAGTCATATAGTAGGGATTGAAAGTTGGAGAATGCGTTGTTAGTGGAAGAGGCATCAGGTGTGAAGGAGGAGAGTGAGTACTCCAAGTCCAAGAGAGCAGAAGGAATGGCAGAAGGTTTATATTTACTTTTAGTAATAGGTGAGGCAAATGGTAAGGAGAGGTCAGGGGGTGGAAAGGAGATGGTAGTGGAAACAATGGAGTTATCAAAAACAGATGTTGTGGCAACTGTATTAGTGTCTGAGAGAGAGGCTCAGATGAATAAGAGATCCAAAGAGTTAATCCCAGTGGGGTTAGGTAGGTTATGGATAGAGTGGAGAGCAGGGTCACTGAGAAGATACTGAAGTTCAAGGTGGCTTTTCTTTTGCAGACCTCTCCAGCATCAGCACTGTTTAAGTTAATTTCACCATCTGACAAATTCAAGCAGTAATGATGGCTAACTGTCCTTTAGGCAGCATGACTTCATGCACTAGTTTAGGTTCTGGTGCGGTTCATTACTCCTTTTTCTGGTCATAAGATTCAAAGTAAAACATATGCATCTTCTAATCACTTACATAATCAAGTGCCGTCATGTCTCTGCATAGATCAACAAACTTGCCAAACAGTGGAAATTTGGTTCTGAGGAACCAAATGTTTATCATTCATCAAGCAGCTGGTTCTTCAACCCTTTTCTAGGACAGATGAGGAAATGAGTGTTCAGCTCTTGATGGACTCTGGTGATCCGACTCTTTAGCTGCAAGTAAAAATTCACATAACCAGTGAACTGATAGGGCATGTCTCTAATTCGTATTGGAGCTAATTTATGCAGAAGATTAAGGTTCAGATGGAATTCAATACTAGGGCTCATTGCTCACGTATTTTCCAGTTACTCTGGTATCTCCAGAAATGTAGATGATTTTTTGCCAGCTCAAGAGCTTTAGTATGTTTCATCTCAGCAGGATTCCTGAGAACCTGATTTGTTTGCAGAGGTTAAGTGTTCCCAGAGCTGTTCTGCTTCCGAGATGTCAGCTACTCTCTCTCCCTATGTCTCTGTTGTTTCCCTGTGGCATATCAGATTTACATGCTCTCCAATCCATTATAGATTAGTAGGATTTCTACATCTGGTATATTAGTGATATTGACCAAAACACTTATAGCAGACCTTTCATGCAGTGTTAAAGTTTACACATTTAGATTGCCAGATATTCATAGGATCCCAGATTTTTGGATCCCTATGTTTCTCTACAGTTATGTCTGATGACCCCTTGATGCTTATCTGAGATGGGTTAGGCGAGGTAGTTCAACTTCAGTTACACTGGCAATCAGCTTAAGGTCTTCACTTCTCTTCAACACTGGTATGCGGTTAATCTGTGGGGTGATTGTGCCATCTTATGCCTGTGCAGTGGAGTCAATCAGACATCAATTCTCACAAAACTTGTTTTCCTTTTCTTTGAATACTCTGAACAGATTTGTGGATTCTCTTTTTCCAGTCATCCAGCTATGAGGTAGTAACGTTAGCTGGTATGTTCTGGTCTCACTGATCACCTGTTTTAACACTGATTATTGTCTGTCTGTTAGCTGCTGTTCAAATATCATGAGAGAGCCTTATTATCTAATTCTGTATTTTGAAACAGACAAGTCAGATTTGTGAGGATGTCCTTCATGGTTACATCTGGATTCGGCCCTCAGAGAGACAATGATCTTGGTTACCTCTCCCTTTAAGTCTGCATGAATTTACACTTTTATTTTCTCTTGGCATGAAGGGCCATTACTTTTATATGTGAATAGTCCTATCAATCCATATTTCAAGGTTTTGTTATCCATGGTGCACGGGTTGTTCCTTGAAAAGGTAGTCCTTTATTTTTTCAATCCATCTTCTTCAGGTGTGACTGTAGTTCTGATTTTCTTGTTGAGTATCATTAGAGTGAAGCATATATCACACTTGGTTGTCTCTGCTTTAATTGATGCCACAATGAAAATGTTAATGGGCAGACACTTTTTCCTCAGGACAATTATTAAACTTACAGGGAATTTACTGAGTAATCACAGGTTTGGATGGCATCTTAGCTAACCATGTTAGATTCTGGTCTTTCTCTACATTTAGCAGCCATGCAGCTGCATGGATGCACTAGGGTGGTCTCAGGCGAGGAGCCTAGTAGTGTGATAGGATAGTACCTGAGTATAAGGTTAAATACTCAGGACTCTCAATTATGAATGCAAACTTTCAAATTTGTAGAATTTGCACTTTTGGGATTCATGTTATTATTTAAAACACAGCATATTGTGGTGGCCAGTATCTTTCCTTGTGTCCCAGATTCAAATGTCTTTAACTCAGCGGTGCTTCCAGTTGTGGAAATAAGTAGCAGGTATGCGGCACACTGTGCACCAAACTAGTTTCACATATGAATAATATAATGATAATAAATGGCTAATGGGGTGTAGAATGACAGCAGTTCCCTGTGGTTTATGGAGGGAACAAGGCAATGTGGTGATCACCTCAGAGCAAACAATCCTTAATCGTAGTACTGCACAGTTAAACCAGTCTCAGACAGAAAAAAAAACATCTGATTATAAAACTATAAACATTTATTACTTTGGCAAAAGATAAACATATCAACATAGGCATGTGGTCAAAGGGGCCAATAAATGTAAATACGATTATTTATTGATGTGTTACAGTTTTTTTTAGTAAACCTTACACAACTATAAAAAATATTTAATCATTATTATGCAACATCTAAATCATAAAACAGTTAATCACCAAAAACTCTTTTACAAAAAAAATATTGTTAAAATTAGCTAAATTTGATTGTCATTTAAAATTCGATACCAGAAATCGTTAGTCTTTAAAAACGCATCATTATGTACGAAAGAGGTAAACATGTTTACTCTTTGTTTGTCTAAAATTTGGCAATCAATTATTAAGTGATCAAGAGATTCCAAACAGTCAGCTTTACAAAGTCGGCAGAGTCTTTCTCTATGGACGGATATGTTACGTGGCTCCTAAAATTTCAAGAGTAAGGAACAAATTAAAATGCCCTTTTATATAGTGATAGCTCCTGTAAGAATTTGGACATATTTAAAGATAAATTGGGGAGAAATGTAAGATTTTTTTTCCGAGTGATTTATATGTCTAAATAGAGTGTATTTAGTAATGGCTTTTTCCTGTTTTGCACCAGTAATAATTGGTCTTATTATCCACAATAAAAGTCGAAATGTCCTCCACAGGTACTTGCAGTTCAGGTAAGAGATCAGAGCAAAAAAATAAAAAGCAAAAAAATAAAAGATACTTTCAAATTCTCAAAATCTCTTCTGATGGAAGTCTTTAGCAAGATTCTCAAATAGAGATTTAGAATGAGGACAAATAATTTAGTGGTGTACACAAAGCACTTCCATTTTACAGTCATCTCCAAGGATGAAAGACCTAATTCATATTGCATCACACATGCAGGCACATCATTAGGAAGTCTTAAGACATATCTCCAGAAAATGTCTTCCAGCGTAGTCCCTACCAGTTGCATTTTAAGATCTATAAACTCTGACCCATAAGTAATAAATGGGACCACTTTCTGATTGTAAAATTTGATTACTGGAAGGACAGAAAAATGTCCATATTTTACATGGACCTTCCTTGCTTTCACAGCTATTTTTACCATCTTCGCTTTCAGTCTTCTATACATTCTAATAATGGAAGGTCTTTATGTTAAGATAAACAAAACATTTCAACATTTCAGGTCTTTATTTATTCAGTGTCCAATTATATTTGCAGGAGTTCTGTACTTTACAAGCAAGAGTTAAGATTTTTGATTTAGCAACATTTATTTCTAGTTCATTGGTTTGTTAATAGGTAGACAAAGCCTCAAGGGATAGTTCAAGCCCTGTAGGGGTCCAGTCGCAATGGACCAGTTTGTTCCCATGTGCTAAATAATTCAATGCTTTAGTCCCAAGTCTGTGGGAAACAGTCTTGCTTCCACATGAGATTCTTTGAAATCATAATTTAAAATATTAAAAAGTGTTGTGGCCAAGACGCACCCGTGGCGTGGACTAGAAGGGTGGAAATAGATCTAGACATTTCCCCCATTGGCGTAAGTCTTACTTGCACCATTGTGTCAGAGTGTAGAAATACCAAGATGCCAAGGAGGGAGGTTGAACAACCCAATTTATCTAATTTGGCCCGGAGGAGAAATATATTAACCTTATCTAATGCACTATTCAAATTGATAAAGACCAGAAAAATTGGTTTCAAGTTTAAATGGACTCTCTGCTGAAGAAGATAAAGTATTGAGCCAATAAGCATTGTCACCAAAGATTTTCTGAAGATCAATTTAAAATGTTGATATGGCCAATATTAGAGGACCATTGTCCCAATTCAGGGAGGATTATAGCCGAGAAAGCTATACTAGTGACATCCAGTAGTGCTGTTGTGCAATAGTTTAGGTGGTAAATTCTTTCACCTTTTTTAAAAATTGGTACAAGATATGACTTTTTCCAAGATGATGGAGTTGTCCTATTTTTTATGATTTATCAAAATGATTGTATATAATCTTTGTCCAATTATCTGGATTTCCCTTTAAAGTAAGGTTAGAGAGGCCATCTGGTCCTGGGACAAGACATGGTTTACGTTTGCAAATAATTGTGTGGATCAATTCCCAATCAAAATGCATGGACAGGTTGCTTTTCAGAGATAGTTGGCTGTATAATAGCTTTTTAGCAGGGGCCCATTGAGTTTGCTAAAGTGGCCCATACATAATTGCTCATTAATTGGGTTACAGTGATGTGTTGTTTGAAGATTAACTCATTATTTATTATTGTCCAAAATGATTAAAGGTTCTCAGCGGAAAAACAGTGCAACATTCTTCCAGAGTTTCTTTGCACTAATTGGCTTGTGCAAGCATTGATCCAGTTTTTGTAGCTTTGCTAAACCAGCCTATAATTTTTTAATCGAAGAAGCATAGGCACTTTCTTACTGACTTGTAAATCCCTTTTTTATCTCTTTTTCTTATTTTTCAGGATTGGATCCTATGCATAGTTTCAGGTACATGTTATTTTTGAGTTACCCCCATAAATATATATATATTTACTGTGCCCCACTCATGAGTATGTTATTGGCTTTATATGGTAAGGCTCTGACGGTATTATTATGGGTCATTAAGTTTTAATTGAACCTTTTACCATATAGTGATTCCAGATAATTGCATTCAGATCACCATTTACCATTGCTCGTGACATAGTATTAACATCATTATTACTTGTTCTAATCATTTCCCCAGAATTTCACCAGGTAAAAGGGCAGCATGATCACTTTTCATATTAGTAATAATCTGTAAAGAACAACCATTTTTAATGCTGATAAAGATTGTATTTATTTATTTAATTGTTTTTTTATAATGTGTCTAATACCATACCTCAGTTCGGTTTCTAAGCGCAGATCCGGGATTCGAACCTCTGTTGCTCTGTGTGGTCTTGCTTCCCTCAATAATGGAGCTGGATTTCTTATTAGACCATGTAATATTGGAGAGGCATATCACCACTCAGCTTCCCATTTACTTGATGCATACACCAACTATTCATCAAGTCAAGCCAGTGTATTCCCTTGCACAAGATCGGGATCTATATAAGAAGTTGCCTCTATAGTCAGTGTCTCCAACTGGGAAAAATGTACAGTTCAAGTCACCAGAGACTATCCCGCTGTCGGAAGAAACTAATTAGAAAGTATTTGTTCAAAAAAGGATTTTTCGCTGGTTTCTTCAGGATTTCAGTAGATGTTCAAAATCAAGGCAGTATCCATATTGCGGAATATCGTTTTATCCCAAATTATTTCAAGAGTTTATATATTGGTAGTGAAATACAACAATTGAGAAATGGAAATACCAATGTTGTTTTTAGCCCTGCCAAAAGGCCACCATATGGATAACCATTAATCCCTTTTTTTGCGGGTATCAAAAAAGTAATGTACCCATTTGATTCTGTTTTTTCCATGATCAAACCTCTTGAAGCAGGATGATGTCTGCAATGTTCGTCTTGAAATGACTGGATGAATCAGAGAATACATGTCAAAAACCTTGCCAAATAACACCTTTAAGAGCTGGGTAGTAAAGACACGTTGTGTCTCTCATTTTTCTTTTTAGGAGAATTTTGAGTGGTTAGCAGAGAGGTTAACCATGATGAGTCTTCAACATTTTTAATTGGCGATTGGTCATGTTGTTTTTTTAAGGTTAACCTTTCAATCAATAGCATTATGACATTGAATAGTTGTACTAGCTGATGGTTTGTTATGATAGCCCAGCATGTGCTTAGATGACTTAGTTGAGCTATACATGGGGGCACTTTTGTAGTATAGTGGAAAAAAATGATAGTCTAAAGATGACCACTGACACTATAATCTAAACATGAGTGAATGCTTAGACCTCCTTCTGCAATTTATAAAAACTTGGCAATTCAATTTGCTTAAGGTCAAATTAATTGATATAGCATAAGTTAGGTATGTCTTGGAAAAGTCCCAAAATATCTGTTCTGTTCAGGATAATTTTCCTGTAAGTAGAAACCACGAGTTCCAAACCAAGTTGCAAAACTTCTCACAGGGGTTTATTGATTTAAATGTGCGTGTTACCTACACTTAAAGGACGTTTTTGGAACCTGTTTTCTGAGATCTTCTTTAGGGGAGTCGCTGTCTTGATGCCTACCCCTGGGGATCCAGACCAAGTCCAGCAACCCCGGAAGCAGGCATCAAGTTATTCTAAGCAAGCCCAACAACAGCCATGCTCATAGATTAAAACTTACCTGATGCAGACCATGCTGCAAACTTACCTGATGCAGACTATGCTGCAAGAGCTCCAAGCCAAAAGAGGTTTGGAAGGGACTACTTCACCTAGGGACTATTTTTTTACTCGGGTGGGATCGGGGCGGAATACTTACCTGGGAATATTTTGGTGGGGTATATTTAAACCACGCCCAAAGAGCAGCACAAGCTTCGCATTATTCTGCATCCAGCAGCGTAACGCTCACCGTGCCTGCAAGTCTGCATCCAGTCTTCTGCCACGCCCGCCTCGAGTCTGGAGCTCCTAGAAAAAGGGAGGAAGAAGGAGAAGAGGTTAGAACAAGAGCAATACCTTTGATCCTTACCTGAATTCCCGATCCACTGCGCCTTCGAGCTGGAACAAAGAAGTTATTTTATGCGCGTTGCCTCGCCTGCTGCAGCGCCGCGCTGAACTCACCGGCCTTCACAGCATCTTCACTATCCACCGCATCCTTCTGCATGTTCCTGCCGCACTCTGGCACCTAAGGGGAACACAAGAACAGCAAGGTGAACCAAGGGAATACACAGAGGCAATATTAGTTACCCCCATAGACTTACCTGATTTTACCGCCGGGGGTACTATTCCTCTCCACGGGTCGGCGCCGCCTCCACCGCATCTTCACCGAACCCCAGCCCCTAAGGGGAACAAAAGGACAGCAGGGTGAAACTAAGGGACCAACAAGGGGAATCCTTCTCACCACAATAGACTTACCTAATTTTACCGCCGGAGGCATTATTCCCCGAAACATCATCATTTCTCTCAGCACCTGAATAAGGGAGAAAGCCACAGGTTACATACTGACATTATTTTATCGAACTGTGTTGGATAATACAAATCCTTACCTGAATGTTACCGATTGCCACGAGGAACTCTTCGCTAGGGTCAAGCTGCAACCTGCAAGGAATCGGACAAGAGTGAAAGTCAGACATTTGAACTCTTACAAACTATATACTTACGGCGTCTCCCGGAAATCTCAGAGTCATTGTTGTTCTGGAACTCACCAATTCCTTCGAACCAGTGAAGCAACTGGTTATCTACGCGCCCCTGCGCTCAATGCAGGATGGAGAGCTCATCTTTCCAAACCATCAGGTGAGACTATAAGAGGGGACACTAAAGGTGATCAGTGGGGAGAACAGCGGGGGTGGGGGTTAACACTCAACTCCACGGGTGGTTAATTCCCTTTCTCCATTTGCATAAGGATACTCCTACGGGCCAAGCAAACAAAGCTAGGTGGGCCAGTCCAGTCTGTCATCTCGGCACTACGCGTCACATTGGTGGAGACCGCAGCTGTCCAGTTCAGATCGACGTCCCTGTGGGAGCCAGGTGAGCGTAACAGAACGGGAAGCCTACCCACAAATTCCCACCCGGGCGTTGTGGATACCTCAGAAACTGACCAATTGGCCCAATTACTAGGGGAACTGAGGGCTGAAGTGCATTACGCCCGTCAAGAAACCAATGCTCTTAGGAGAGAACTGATTTTGTCAAAGGAGCAAACTGATGACCTTGCTAGGCAACTACTGCAAAGCCAGGCTGGACAAACACCCCTACAGGACTCGGGGGAAATCCAGCTCCTGTGTCATCGAGTAACCCTGTGCAATTAAACCTACCAGGAACTATTCCATTGGCTCCGCCCGAAGGCTTTGCCGGGGACCCCAAAAGGTTTGCCGTGTTTATGAACCAATGCTGCTTGCACTTTTTATGCAGACCTGGAGCCTTCCCAAATGATCAAGCCAAGGTAGCCTTTGTATTGCCATATCTCAGCGGCAGTGCAGCTGATTGGTCAATTTCACTAGTTAATCAGGATGACCCAATTCTTCAGGATTTTCAGGACTTTCAAATGATTATGGAAAGACTATTTGCCCGGCACTACCAAGGACAGGCCCTGGATAACGAACTTTTGTCCCTACGACAGGGTAACCAGGACCTTCTATCCTACATCGCGACCTTTAATAGGTTGAAAGTGGAAACTGGATGGCCTGAGGTAAAACGAATCACGTTATTTCATCGAGGGCTTCGAGGAGAACTCAAGGATGTCTTGGCTCAAGTTGTGAACCCACCTCAAGACTGCGCTGAATATATAGACTTAGTGGCCCAGTTAGATCACAGACTTTAGAACAGAAAGGCTGATCGAGCCAAGTTTGAGAATCGGGTGTTGGTCAAAACCCACGCTAACCCCAAAGGAGCAGATGCTTCAGAACCCATGCAAATCGGAGGGGTTAAAGGACCCTTAACCCAGAAGGAAAGAGAAAGGAGACAGCAAATGCAATTGTGTCTATATTGCAGAACTTCTGGGCATTTTCTACGGGATTGCCCTGTAAAACCACCCAAGAAGGTGGTAGGAGCTGCTGATAAAAGCCATATGGAGTCGGACTAGGGAAACGACCACGCCCGACAAGCGTAGAGGTCTGCTTGCCGAGCTTGAAGAAGGATACTCAGACCTCGCATTTCATCATACCAATGGTCCTTGTAGATCCAAGGCAGCATTCACATATGCACGCAGTAAGGGCATACATTGATAGCGTGGCCATAGGAAACTATGAAGACTACGAATTGGCTTCTAAGATGAATCTACCTCTCTGCCGAAAGACCACCTCAGATGTCATCACCACAGTCGATGAAACTGAAATTGCCTCTGGACCTGGAACTCATTCCACCACAGAGATGACACTATTGGGTCAGGATGGGCATCGAGAGACTATTGTGTTTGATCTAATCAAAGCCCCACAGTTCCAAATAATACTGGGCATACCTTGGTTGGAAACACATAATCCTTGTATTGATTGGCGAGAGAAGAGAATAACCTTCCCGGATTGTGCACAAACCTGTTACCCAAAGAAAAACTTGAACGCAGGCCTGGCCACAGTCACCACATCAGTCGTGCAGTTACCTCCAGAATATCAAGAATTCCAGGATGTCTTCCAAAAAGAACAGGCAAACACCTTACCACCTCACAGATTGTACGATTGTCAAATCAATCTCATACCCGGTGTACAACCCCCTTGTAGCAGGATCTATGCCCTTACGGAACCTGAGAACCTTCACCTACGGCAATACCTAGACCAGTACCTTGCTAATGGCTTCATTCACCCATCCAAGTCCCCTGCATCTTCAGCTTTGTTCTTCGTGCCCAAAAAGGAAGCTGACCTCAGAACCTGCATAGACTACCGCGCATTGCACCAGATCACTGTTAAGAACCGATACCCATTGCCTCTGATCCCCAAATTACTAGACCAAGTAAAGGACGCTTGTATATACACTAAGTTGGATCTCAGGGGGGCATACCATCTGGTACCTGTGAAAGAGGGCGGCAAATGGAAGACTGCTTTTTGCACTAAGTACGGTTATTCGAATACCAGGTGATGCCCTTCGGGTTGTGCAATGCACCAGCAGCCTTCCAATACTTTATGAACGATGTCCTTCGTGAACTCATTGACATTTGTGTTGTCGTATATATCAATGATATTCTAGTGTACTCCTCTTCAGCATCTGACCATGTGAAGCACGTCCGAGCAGTCCTTGAGAAATTGCGCCAGCACAAACTATATGCAAAACTGGAAAAATGTGTTTTTCATGCCACGGAAGTTGAATTCCATGGGTTTATCCTGAGTCCAAAAGGAGTCCGAATGGATTCATGAAAGGTGGACGCAATTCTTAAGTGGCCATCACCAAGTTCAGTTAAAGGAGTACAAAGCATGCTCGGCTTTGCCAATTTCTACCGCAGATTCATCCCGGATTTCTCACATTTTGTACATCCCATCACAGCACTCTTGCGAAAAAACAAACGCTTTATGTGGACTGAAGAAGCTGAAAATGCCTTCCAAGAGCTGAAAGCGAAATTCACATCTGCACCTGTACTAAAGCACCCACGCCCTGATCTTCCATACATAGTGGAAACAAATGCATCCAGTTTAGCCATGGGAGCTGTCCTGTTCCAAAAGGACCCTGAAACTGGCCAGCTTCATCCAGTAGCATTTTGGTCCAGAAAGTTCTCGGCACCCGAGTTAAACTATGCGGTTACCGACAAGGAGTTATTAGCCATTAAATCCGTCTTCAAGGCTTGGCGGCACTATATTCTTGGTGCCAGGCATACCATTACTGTGATCACCGATCACCGGAACTTGCAGTATTTAAAGACAGCCAAGGGCTAATCGTCACGGCAACTCCGATGGCCATTGTTCTTTGCCGAGTTCGATTTCGTGATAACCTATCAACCAGGTTGCAAGAATGGTAAAGCAGACGCCTTATCCCGAATAGGGATGGGAGAGGCAGAAGGGAACCCAGAACCAGTACCTATAATTTCCGAACAAAGGATTCTTGGCATGACTACTCTACAGACACTAGAGGACATTCAGGTAAAGATCCAGCAACTCTTTGATCCTACAGCCCTGCAGGACTGGGTAAAGAAAGGCCCGGACTACTCTGTCACCAATGACTTGCCTTATGACCAAGGGCGGCTATTTCTGCCACACAAGGAACTACAAGAGCTAGTCATTTCCCATTATCATGACACCCTAATGGAGGGGCACCCAGGTATCAAAAAGACTGAAGCTAAAATGAAGAGACAATTCTGGTGGCCCACCTGGCGAAAGGATATTAAATCATTTGTAATGTCTTGTGGTATTTGCGCCCAAAACAAAATTCAGAAGAGAAAACCAGCTGCACTCTTACAACCTTTAGACATTCCACCTACACCATGGCACACCTTACCGTTAGACTTTATTACTGATCTTCCTCCATGCAATGGATTTAACACCATTCTAGTTATTATGGATCTTTTTTCCAAGATGGCCCACTTTATTCCTTTAAAGGGATTACCTTCAGCTTCAATCCTGGCTAAGGAGTTTCTCGAAAACATTGTTCGCTTACACGGATTTCCGTCCGTATTGGTCTCTGACCGGGGCAGTCAATTCATTTCACATTTTTGGAAGAAATGTTGTCAATTGACGCAAATAGATGTGAGGTTATCGACCAGTCACCACCCCCAAACCGATGGTCAAACAGAGAGGACCAACCAGACTCTTGAACAATACCTGCGTTGTATGTTACATCAGACTGAGAGTAATTGGAAAGACATTCTTTGGAGCCCCGAATATGAATATAATAATTCAGTACATTCTGGAACTGGACAAAGCCCCTTTTATACCGTATATGGGCACCATCCTCGAACCTCAGACCTTGACTCACCCAAACACTTAGAAATGCCCGCAGTGGACCATCTGCATGCTATGATTACACAAGCCTTTAAGGAAGCAACTGCACATTTAAAACAAGCGAAAGAAAAATACAAGAAAAATGCTGATCGGCATAGAAGTGATACTCCACAATACCAGATAGGAGACCAAGTATGGTTGGCCACAAAACACATACCTCTAAAGGGAACACGGACCTTTAACCCCAGATATTTGGGACCTTACTCTATTAAGGCCATTATCAACCCAGTGGCCATCAAGTTGGACTTACCTGCAAGAGCTCCAAGCCAAAAGAGGCTTGGAAGGGACTACTTTACCTCGGGACTATTGTTTTACTCGGGTGGGGTCGGGGAGGAATACTTACCTGGGACTACTTTGCAGGCTATTTAAACCACGCCCAAAGAGCAGCACACGCTTCGCGTTATTCTGCATCCAGCAGCGTAACGCTCACCGTGCCTGCAAGTCTGCATCCAGTCTTCTGCTACGCCTGCCTTGAGTCTGGAGCTCCTAGAAAAAGGGAGAAAGAAGGAGAAGAGGTTAGAACAAGAGCAATACCTTTGATCCTTACCTGAATTCCCGATCCACCGCGCCTTCGAGCTGGAAGAAAGAATTTATTTTATGCGCGTCGCCTCACCTGCTGCAGCGCCGCGCTGAACTCACCGGCCTTCGCAGCATCTTCACAATCCACTGCATCCTTCTGCATGTTCCGGCTGCACTTCGACACCTAAGGGGAACACAAGAACCGCAAGGTGAGCCAAGGGAATAAACAGAGGCAATATTAGTTACCCCCATAGACTTACCTGATTTTACCACCGGGGGTACTATTCCTCTTCACGGGTCGGCGCAGCCTCCACCGCATCTTAGCCATACCCCGGCCCCTAAGGGGAACAAAAGGACAGCAAGGTGAAACAAAGGGTCAAACAAGGGGAATCCTTCTCACCACAATAAACTTACCTAATTTTACCACAAGAGGCATTATTCCCCGAAACTTCATAATTTCTCTCAGCACCTGAATAAGGGAGAAAGCAACAGGTTACATACATTATTTTATCGAACTGTGTTGCATAATACAAATTCTTACCTGAATGTTACCGGTTGCCACGAGGAACTCTTCGCTAGGGTCAAGCTGCAACCTGCAAGGAATCGGACAAGAGTGAAAGTCAGACATTTGAACTCTTACGAACTATATACTTACGGCGTCTCGCCGGAAATCTCAGAGTCAATATTGTTCTGGAACTCACCAATTCCTTCGAACCAGTGAAGCAACTGGTTATATACGCGCCCCTGCGCTCAATGCAGGATGGTGAGCTCATCTTTCCAAACCATCAGGTGAGACTATAAGAGGGGACATTAAAGGTGATCAGTGGCGAGAACAGCGGGGGTGGGGGTTAACACTCAAATCCACAGGTGGTTAATTCCCTTTCTCCATTTGCAGAAGAATACTCCTACGGGCCAAGCAAACAAAGCTAGGTGGGCCAGTCCAGTCTGTCATCTCGGCACTACGTGTCACATCGGTGGAGACCGCAGCTGTCCAGTTCAGAACGACGTCCCTGTGGGAGCCAGGTGAGCGTAACAGTGTCCGTAAAGTTTCTCTATTGTGGGTATCGGTCAAGTATCCCCTTAATCTTGGGTTTGTGTCAGTTGCACTCGCCACATGCCACACAATGACAGGAGCTTGTGGTTTATTTAATGGAAATGACAATATTGGAGGCGTGTTTGAATGTTTTTCAGTAATACAATAAGTCAATAACTTCTGTAAGAGTGTAAAATCCATGTCTCAAACTACTGGATGTATTAAATCAGTGTTAGGAGTCTTGCTCAGCCATTAATGATTGACCCGTCGTGATCACACGGTCAGTTTGCAGAGATGTATTTGTATTATCAATACAAATTGTTTTCATATTCTTTTGCTTCATTTTCTTTTTGCTGCAGCCGTAAAGGATTAGTAGGAGAGATGTTCGGCAAATGCTTTGTTTTGTTGTTTAGAGCATAGGAACACTCTTGATACTCTATTGTGGTTCTGCATTTTGCTTTTCAGATTTTTTTTTAAGGTTTAAGTGGTCTTATTTCCACCTCTTTTTGCGTTTGTAAAATATGGCATAGCTCTGCTATTACGAGTTTTCAAGGTCTGTAAGTATAGATTCCCCTGAGTTCTCTGTAGATTTCACAGGTTGTCTAACAGAGCCAATGACCACAGGCACCTCTGTTTACTCTTCAGGATTGATGCTTTCTTGTAGCTCAGAAACTTCACCATTCACCTCATATAAATTTTGTGATTCTTTAGTTCCGGTGGGGTCTTCCCTCTTTTGCATTTTTCTTATTTGATGGTTTGCTGGTCAAGTATCCCTCCAGGTAGCAAATTTTGGACGAAATAGTGTTTAGCATTGATTTCATATCCCGTTGATTAGAACGTATGTTTTCATATAACATACCAATGAGTTAAGCACAAAGTTAAGTGCAATTAGGGAACAGTAGCCAACTGTCTGGTCATGATTAGAGGCATCAATCGAGAGTGGTGAGAAAAGAGAATGAGGCTTAGAATTGATTGATAGAATTGATGCTGATTGATTGTGATCAGCGTGCTTGTTTCCTGGAGGTCAGATTATGAGGTAAATTCTGGGTCTCAATTAACATTACTCTCTCAGTTTGTATTGCCAAGACAGAGCTCTCATCTGTTCCCTCACTGATTTGCATAGGAATGGCTGTTGATACGTTCATTAGATCAAATAATTCCATATAATTAATTTCTGAAGTGGCAAACTTTGCCTGCTTAATGTTTCCACCACTCTCATTTGTATTTGTGTTTCTATTTTGGCCATCCGTGTCAAAAATCAATTGTTCTGGCGTTATAGAGGGCAAAGGTCCTCTCGATGAGGCCAACATGTATAATCGCAGGTTTGTATTAATATAGTTGTTAAAAAGTAAATAAGCTTCTTTGTTAAAAAATCTTTTTCTTTATAGGAGGAGCCACGGTCAGTGTGTGTATTGTCGGGTTTAATGACCGCCAAAATGTAATAACTGAAAGGCAAGGTTAGGCCTCTGATTTGAAATACATTGTTCTAATTGGAAAAGACACACTGGCCCTCATTACGACCCTGGCGGAGTGGGTTTACGCCAGCGGTATTCGTGGCGGACCCGTCCGCCCTACTACGAGTTCCCGTAGCGCCATGTAGCCTTTCTCCGCCTGGTTTTTCCGGGCGGAGAAATCTATGGCGCTACGGGACCTTGTTGTTAATTACGCCACCGTACTTTACGGTGGCGTAATTAACGCCTTCCCCACTCCCATTATACCCTATGGGGCAAAAATGGGAATGGGAAGGGTAAAATGGGGATTGGGGATTTACCGCCCCGCCAAGGTCGGAATGGGGCGGAAAATCCGCTAACCCCCATGGCGGTATTGGCAGCTTTCCGCCGTGCTCCAAGGTGCATTTTGCACCGCGATTTCCGCCAGGGTCGTAATGAGGGCCACTGACATATACAAACTAAGCTCAAAACTTAACTGAGCGAATGGGCCTGGTGAGGCAAGATATGCTTCTTGCTGGAAGATGACACAAGGAGAATTGTATTAAGGAAAGTGTGTCAGGGTAATTCACGGAATTAATGTGCGCTGAAAAGGGAGCTCAAGCGTGAAAATTGCAGCGCACACGGGCGAAAGCCACGCATACAGCCGTTTGTCGAGTAATGGAATGTGCTGCGTGTGGATTACCTGAGATGTGCGCTGAATCTGCGTGTGGCGCACACGTCATTGCGACTTCCCGAAGGCTGTGCGCGAGACGGCCAGTGAAGGCACACACGGGGCAGCGCACACACCTAAAAAGGGGCAGAACATGCGGAATGGGGAACAACACATGAAAATGTGGGTGTCACAGGGGAAGTACCGCTGCTAAATCCTCGCAACGCCGACACGCGCTAACAACCCGTATTCATGGAATCGAACAGGGGAAACCTGTGCACCACAAAAGACACGCTAATCCGGAAACACGTACGCCGGCCGGAAGCAGGCGTAAGCGGTACCTCGCAGCATAAAAGTGCACACAAACAACAAAGAAGCTCATACGCTACGATGAATGTACCGTTCCTCGCAGCAGTGGTCGTGGGACACCACAGGAGGAGGATAGCCAGGGCCTGTATTATTTTACCCAGGACAAGCCTTTTTGGGATGCCTGATGACCAGGTCTATGGCAGGTACAGGTTTCCACCCCAAATCATCCTGTGCTCCCAAGCACTGAGTCCCTTGGAAAAGGTGCTCAATGTACTGCATTTCTTGGCTACTGGGTCATTTCAGCGGACAAGTGCCATAGTTGAGGGCGTCTCACAGGCCACGCAATCACGCTGCCTACACCATGTGTTGGCGATCACGACTGCACGCCTCTCAGTCCTCAGGCACGTATACATGCCCAGAAAACCCGCAGAAAGGCAGGCTGTGGTCGAGGACTTTTACGGGGTGGCACACTTCCCCAAAAGTGCTAGGTGCCATTGATTGGACCCATGTGGCTCTACATCCTCCCAGGGCCACTGAGCACATCTATCGAAACCGCAAGCACTGGCATTCCATCAGCCTGCAGGTTGTATGTGATGCCAAGGGAATCATCACCTCTGTATATGCCAACTTTCTGGGGTCCAGTCATGATAGTTTTATATTCAGAATGTCACCCCTAAACCGGGAACTGGAAGCTAGGAGGCATGGTGACACATGGCTCATTGGTGAGTAGAAATGCCTCCGCACATGCATGCATGTCAGACACTGACAAATGGCAAAACCCAACTAAAGACAACCATTATCACCTCCCCAGGGGACAGTGCCTACCCTCCGAGCACCTACATGATGACGCCAATACGGAACCGCACCACACCACCCCAGGTAAGATACAACACAGCCAATATTGCAACCCAGGGCATAGTGGAGCGCACATTCGGAATGCTGAAGTCACATGTTCGCTTCCTTGACTGCTCTGGTGGCCAGCTGCTATATGCGCCCTCAGTAGTGTGCAGGATCATAGTGGCAGCATGTGTCCTGCACAACCTTGCAACCCGGCGGGGCGTGCCGGTGGACATGGTCGTGCCCCCACATCCCCAACCACATGCACGCCCGCTGTGCATGGGAGGGGAAAGGGCACGTGGTGAGGCAGCCCGTACCCAGCTTGTGACAAATTATTTCACCTAAAACCCTACCCCTGCGGAGTGCACACAGGCCTGGCACATACCAGCTGATAATTGATGACAAAAGGGACAGCCAACTGTCACAACCATACCACCCTGAGATTGTTTTCCTGGAAGTGCTACATTGTATGCATCCCTAGCTACTTAAACAGACCCAATGCTATGTCAGTAAAAGGCACACATTCATGCTGCATGAAGGACTACCCCCTTGTAAAACAGTGCACACAAATAATGGTATTTCACCCAACCCCTCCCAAACCCAGTCTCAGCCGCCCAAAACACCATGGCATGGCATGCAGTGTCAAAGCAACCAAATGAATGTGAATGCACAACACATCACACAAGTGTCACAAAGTGCATCGTCACAAATGGAAACAGGCCACAGACAATTCCCTCTCACCTATGAAAAGAAACAGCAAACATGAAGAAATACTTACCAGCAAGACAAAACATTAATACAGGACCCAACAGTGGCAACGTTCGACAGTAACCAATCACAATAGTGCAAGTGTCACAACCTGACAAAGACAGCACATCGACCCCTTCCATCTCCAGTGTGTTGCTGGCAGGTAAATGTGGCAGTGTACTGCATACAACATGAACTGTATCTGCAATGGAGACAGGCAAGTTAAGACCTGTCACAACTGTGATAGGTTTTGCTTTCGGAGAAGCGCATGGAGTTGGAGTGTGTAACTTGCCATGTCCCAGCAAATGCAACAGTAGGTTTGCCCCACGTGGTATTTCTAATTTTGTACTCATTAAATAGAACACAACTATATTATGTGTTCTAATTCATTCAGTTCATGTTGCCTTTGGCCCTTGATGTGCATGAATGCGAACATGTCATGTCCGCTGGACGAATAATCTCTACCTCAGAGTATGTAGCTCGTTTACCTCTAGCTCATATTGCTCTCCATTTTCTGGTTATGCCAGTTCGATGCACCAGTTTAGCTCCTTAGAACGAAAATAAAGTTTCCGTCTGAACGTTTAGGAGTCCTGACTGTATTAAAGTTACTGAGGTGAATTATGCTTCTCTAATTTAAGAGAACATCTTCAAAGAAAAGTCAATGTAAGCTTTTGACTCTGTTGTGACGTTGGGCGTCCCCGCTGTCAAGTGATGACATTCATCACCCGATGAATAAAAAGGGATTCCCGTCCCAAGCACTGGCGTTGGGCTCCATTTTTGCAGCTGCAGGTTCACAGCTTGCGCACTCCGTAAAACAACTGGCGACGGAGGAGTGGAGGCGGCCCACCAGCCAGCTACTGCATGCCTTCAGGTGCGCAGAGCACCAGAAACGTGCAGTCGTGGTCAGACACTGGAGTAGGAAGCGCCGAGCACACCGTTCCTCAGAGACTGCACGGCCCCAGAAAGCAGGCAGGCGAGCGCACGGGTGCTGCTCCCTCGTGTGACAGTGCTGCAGGTGAGAAAGCAGCCTATTCCTGGCAAAGCCCAGAGGGTAAGCTTCTACGCAGTGGATATCAGTCTGAGCCCTGAGTGACCCGTTTGATGCTGGGTGATGGTGCCACTTAAAAATATAATCAATAATTAGATCAATAAACAACAGAACACCCACGGACCTAATAACAAAAAGGGTGCTTTTTAACAGCCGGTCCAGCTAGCGGTCCTTACCGGGTGCTCGTGCGCTGTGACCCCTTGGACTGACACTACAAGGGTCCTAAGAGGCAGGACCCTGACATGTATCTAAGGCTATCATTCAAATACTGAGCGGATCAAAATACAGAATGTAATAATGTAGAATTTCATGGGGCATGTTTCCCCGGAATTGTATCGGGTCGGTTTTAGGTTCATAAAAAATGTAAGAGGAGGTTGGGGGGTCCCCGTCGAATATAATTGCGGGGAAATGTTCGGTAACAAACCCAGACTAGCATTTTTGCATTGACATTTTTTTTTCTCAGTAATCTCACAGATCCGATCTAAGTATAGAAAACAATGATGGAATGTTCTCCTTGGTCAGGACCCCAGTGACAGGACCTGTGAAAGCCCCAGGAAGTAAGACAGACAACAGATCCAAAACTTTATTTTTCTTAAATGGCAGGATGAAGTAATGCCTAACTTGTCCTATGCTAAAATGGGATTACCCTACCTAAAGAAAACTGACAATAGCCTGTGTCAGGAAGTTCAACTCTAAAGTCTCTGTGTTCAAAACGTATACTTACCCTGACAAATAACCATATACAATGTGTAGGGACTTATTTTATTTTTATTGTTTTTTTTATTTCGATTTCTAAGCGAGGATACAGGATTTGAACCTCTGTTGCCCTGCATGGTTTTGTTTCCAAGACCAGCACGTTGCCCCTGGGCTATCCGTCAAATGTCAGCAGAAAAAGAAATGGTGTTAAAAAATCAATTTCCAAATTTCTTCCAGCTCCTGGCTTATACTCCGCTTCCCCAAGTTTAGAACAGTTCCAAAAGGCATTGTGGTTCCCTTCCCCCAAGAGTTCAACACAGTTCACAAAGTCTTGGAGTTCCCCACCCCCAGAATTCAGCTGTTCCAGCTTCCAAAATCAGTTCAAATCTTATGGCTTTCAAAACGGTACCAGTTCAAATCCTTGGTCAAGTAGGCTTTTCAATAGTTCATAATGATTGTGCTGTTTCTGCGTTAACCATTCACTTTAGCCACTATTGCAAAATACAGGCTTCTTTACATTTGCTTTCCTTGGATCTTTCCAAGTTAGAGTCACTCGGTCTAGGTGCAATTGTCGCAGCACACATTGCACCCATCACCGGTCACGCAACCAACAATCCCTAGGCACTGTATTCTTCAGTTTTTCTCTGAACCTGTAGTTCCTTGGGCTCCTGCATCTTTTGCCAACACGTATTTCAGAGTCTCCCTAGCAGTCTTTTGGCTTTGCCACAACTTGTATCTCACACAACTCACTCAGTGGTGTTCACCCCTTTTCACCACTTTGCTTTCACTTCATTCATAAGTGCTTGTTAAGCAAGATTGCATGCAGTACCATTTGGGTGCACTACAATAACCTTGACCTCCTGGCAGTAGGGACCCAACCTTTGGTATAAGTCTGAACTACACAGTTTGGTAGTGTGGTTGAGCAGCCATGCTTATCTCAAGATGGGTCAATGTGAGCAGTAATGTTGTGACGCAGAGTTTCACAATGCAGTTATCCAAGTAAACACTCATACTCAAGGTTTCTTGATAAAACAATTATTAATTTATTTCACAGTCAGTTATATAAGCCTTCTTCCGAAAGGGAGCAACACATGTTACGCTTAAATATACTTCAAAACACTCTCAATTTCTCTAAATCAGATGACACACATTGGGGATGGCACACAGACCCTTCCTACACCCTCAGGGGACTTAAATAGTTAGGACAATGGACATTGATTTATCACTGGCAAATTAAGAGCAATAATGAGTTTGGTGAGAAAGATGGAATACATGAATAAAACAAAGGTTAACAAATAGTTAATAAACAGTAAAGTACTTTTGATACCTTCAAATGCAGAGTAAATTAACCCTTTCCTGGGAGAAAGGCCAAAGCACAAAGTCGGAGGTAAAGAGGACTCTCAGGGAGCCAGGACAGCCAATTTTAATTGCACAATGTCCAGGGGAGCTGAAGATCTTCTTTTGCAGGTATGTAAAAAGTCTTGCACAATGTTTGTAGAAAACAGTACACTTGCAGGGCCACAAGCTGGGAGGCTTGTGAAGGGAAAAGCTTTAACAACTCTGCAAGGTAACAAATTCAGGTCTCAACTGAAAGCAAGTAAGGCAACACAACAAGAGGTACGTTCTCTTAAACTTTGCAGTACCTCTGGTTAGAAGAAATGGTTCCAGCTGGCTTCTGTTCCTGTGCAGCTCTGCAGATCCTGTTGTTCCTGAGCCTCAGTGTTGGGTACAAGAGGGAGGGCGTCTGGGGACCCCTGCTCTGCAATGGGACGGTCAGAGGCAGCAATGGGAAAACTTCAATTCAGCAATCCTTCAGTGTTTCAGCTCCTCGTGTCTTTTTTCAATAATAACAAAATTTGTTAAAGGGTGAAAGATCACACACACATTTCATATTTCACTCTTCTGTAAATTCAACAAGGTTTCTCAGATAGTATCCAAAACCAGAATTGTTTTGATCTAAAGGTGTTTTGGTTTACATGTATTTGTCGCGTGTGGAGACAGCGCAGTTGCCAGGGACACACTTGTTTGGCATTTTCTTGTGTATCATGCAGGTGATTGCGGTCCGGTCATCTTGACTGGATTTGGGTGAACAAATAACAATACAACACAATACAACAACAAATACAATGTGAACATTGAACACAACAGAATTCGAGAACAACAGAGGGGTATTTTGGTGCATCGAGTCGACACTGTATTGGTGATAAAGTCAGCTTCATTGCCGATCCAGTGTCGATTTGATGCACTGGAATATGTTGCTGTTCTTGAATTCTGTTGTAATGCACATTATGTCAATCAATGAAGACAATGCATGTTGTTTGTTCACCTAAATCTGGTCGGGTTGGCTGGATTGTGCTCACCTGTATGGTGTACAGGGGGATGCCAGGTGGGTGTGTCTCTGGCAACTGTGGTCTCTCCACATGTGGCAAGTGTGTGTAAATTGAAACACTTTTTTAGTATCCAAAACCAGAAGTATTTTGATCTATCTGAGAAACCTTGTTGAATCAGCTTCGAGAGGATGTCCAAACGGGCTTACTTTAGAGTTGTTTGGTCCCACCAATTCAAAGGAAGAAGTCCTTGCAGGGCTTCTCTATTCGAGGTGAATTTGGAGCTTCAGCACAGTAGTAGGGCTTCACTGGGCAAATCAACGGTCCATGAGTTGCAGCAGGCTTCTCTTCCAAGTTCTTCTTTGGATTTCTTTGTCCAGTGGTCGACTCTGCCTTCTAAGCCAAAAACCCTTGCCTTTTATGCAGGTTTCACCCATTCATTCCAGTCTAGCTGTCAATCACACAGCAGGGTGGTTGTCCTTGCTGGCTAGCCATCCAATCACCTTTGGTTGCTGTAAAGACTGGAGGGGGTATCTGTACTTCTGCTCTCTATATGGTAGAGTAGAGGCACAGAGCACCCCAGCCAAGATTCTCTATTATGGTTTTGTGGTTGAGCAACCAAGGCTTAAGCTCTCAGGAGGTGATGCAGGATGGTTTTTAAGTACAGTGTAGTCCCCAAGCACCCACAAAGGAATGTCCACACACTATGTTAGTGAAAACAGTCTTTATATAAATACGGTTCACGTTATATACACAATCACAATAGCACTTTGTACTCTGGCAATAGTATAATGGCAAATATATACAGGTCTACGTGGTACCACTCTTAACTATCGATTCCTTTGAAATGCATCAACTGCTAACAGTTCATATGGCATACGAATCAGATTATAAGATACATCAACATTAGACACAGAAAGAAAGCAAGTTAAATCAGGCAATGGCAGAACAGTCTCCTGTCTACCTAGAGACAGTTCAGTGTGAAGACCCCCCCTCCGGGCAACCTGTAAATAAAGCGTATTGACAAGCCCAGTCCAATTATGCTTAATATAGTCTCGATTCTTCTAAAGGTTCTACCACCCCAAAGTACCTGGTTTCGTAGAGTTCTTGGATGAGTCGTCGACGGGCCCTTTTTGAGTGCACTCCCTTTAAGGCAGCAGCCACGGGTCGTCGAGAGTCGTTGAAGAAAAGGGTGAACACTCGTTGCGGCAGCAGCTAGGTTCTTGCAGTGCTCATTGACAATC
Organism: Ambystoma mexicanum; assembly: GCF_040938575.1. NCBI lineage: Eukaryota > Metazoa > Chordata > Amphibia > Caudata > Ambystomatidae > Ambystoma > Ambystoma mexicanum. The sequence goes on from NC_090941.1 coordinate 84,664,930, forward strand.
AGTCGAAAACATCCTGCAAGCTGAGGCGTGCGGTGCACCACGACGACGAGTGTTTGTTATCGTAAAGAGTCGATGAAGAACTTTGGCCCAGCAAGGGTGTTGGGTTGTCAGCGTCTCTGTGGTCTTCGGGTTGCAGGGAACCCACCAGCGGATTCTCATCGGTCGTCGGCGGTCTTGACTTTCTCCTGCAGAACGAAAGCAGTCGACGGTGATGAACAAGGAAGTCCCTGGATCAAATGTCTTAGGCAAAGGAGCACTGCGGGTCCGGTCGGCGGAGGCGGCCGTCGCATGTGATGGACTTCAATTTCCGGGAGCTTCGCTTCATGATTCCGCAGCAGTCCCCATCTCCGGTGGGCAGCCTTTCGAGGATCTGACGTCCAGGGAGCTTTTGGCAAAGATCAGCTGGTGCACTATGGCCCCTTGTAGCTCGGGAAGATGTCTCCTAGCCAGGTCCTCTCTTGGATCAGTTCCTTGACAGTCATGCAGCTTTCAGATTAGCAAAGGGCAGCAGCAGCAATCCTTCTTGTGGCGGGCTTCAACGTTTAGCATCAAGTATCAGCTTCAGCTTTTGAACGATTTCCATCAGTGAGAGGCCCCCGGATATTCTGTTGATCTCCCATTTGTTGGGTCACACTCAGGCAACCAATCACTCAGAAGGGCATTCAGGCAGGCAGCTAATCAGGCTCACAGTGTATTCAGACTATTCTTCCCCATCCAGACACTCACACACAGAATGTAGATTCAGACAAGCACTCTGCCATTCAGCACTCCACACTGCATTCATACCAGTTTCAGGCAGGGCTATCTCAGTCATTGTGTCAAACACCAGATACTAGACACCCTTAACATGAAATGCGTATTCATCACATACTCCATTCACCCAGGTCCCACCCCAAAGGCGTACCCACAACATACAGTCATTGGGAAGGGACTTCCCCACAATACTGTATATGGAACTTCCACCCAACAGCCAGTCAGGGGGAAGGAACAGAGTCTGGGCTACCCAGGACTTTGGGAAAAATAAGGTAACAGGCGATAGAAATCAAGAGGCCATGGGGGCCAGCTTGTTTCCTATCAGGAATCAACGGATTCCCATGGCAGGGCCTGTGTATCCTCAAAAAGGAGGATTCTCAGAGCACCTTTCAAATTTAGCATTGAGCTGCCACCAGCTACACACAGGTTCCCAAAAACATACACTAGGGGCACAAGGTTGTACCCCCACCCATGGGTGCCATAAGGGTATCCCAAGGGTCTGTACACCAAACCAAAAAGAGGAAGAGCTGAACTGCCAGGAGCCCCACATGAACTCCTGCGAGGAAAACAAGTCAGAACATACATGATCACCGCAATCTGGGATGACCTTAAAATGACGGCAGACTCCACGCGATGCGCGGCACTAATCCTTCTTGAGCTATCCGCTGCCTTTGAGACTATCAGTCACTCAATCCTTCTAGACCGCCTCCACTCCCTAGGAATTCGTGGAACCGGTCTTAAATGGATAGCTTCATTCCTAAAGGACAGATACCAAATAATGATACTGTCCTCCTATACCTCCCAAGCCCGACCAGTCAACACAGGAGTCCCACAAGGAGCATGCCTATCTGCCCTCCTATTCAATCTGTACTTGATCACCCTCCCACCAATAATTCGTTCACACAACATCTTGTGTTACAACTACGCCGACGACACTCAACTAATTCTAAAACTTATGAACTCAAAACCCAACTCCAGACCTGACCTGGCCTCCTGCCTCCTTGACATAGAACTCTGGATGACCCAAAATCACCTCTTGTTAAACCCCTCCAAAACAGAAATCATGGTATGTGGCAACTCCGAACTTCTTCCACACCAACTACCATGGGCAATTCACTGACCCCCGCCAACTCAGTCAAAATCTTGGATGCACCCTTGACTCTGACCTAACACTCTCGCGCCAAGTAATCAACGTCTCAAAGTCCTGCCACTACCACCTTAAAACCCTTAGGCGCATCTTTCCATATCTCTCATTTCCCAACAGACTCTCTGCGGTTCAATTAATTGTTATATCAAGACTCGACTACGCAAATCCCCTATGCCTCGGACTCCACAAATACCAACTGAATAAACTCCAAAGGGCTCAAAACGCGGCAGCCAAAATGCTACTTGCACTCGGCCCAAGAGACCACATCACCCAAGCCCTTAAGACGCTGCACTGGCTTCCAGTAGCATGAAGAGTGGCTTTCAAAACCTTATGCATCGCCCATCGAGCACTGCATAAAACCGGACCTGAATATCTTCAAGACAAGCTAAAACCCTATCACCCCCCACGCACCCTAAGATTAAGCTCAGCTGGTCTACTAGTCATACCTAAAAAAAACTCAGTCAGATTAGGCGGATCGTCATTCTCAGCCTTTGCCCCCACGCTGTGGAACTCACTCCCTCCCCACATCCGCCTAACTGAGGATATAATGTCTTTCCGCAAACTGCTGAAAACCTGGCTCTTCCCCTAAAACCAACCCGTAGCAAGCTAACCCAACAGACCAACAGCATCTCAATGACACCAATTCAACAGACTACCTGATGCAAGAAATGGACAGCTAATAACCCATAATATAAACTAGAAAGACAAACAGAATTAAACAAGAAAAGCAGGTCAAAGCAGTGAAATGGCTAATAAGAATAAATCATACGGAAACAGGAGATTTTAAACTCCATTTCAGGAGATTATAAACTCCTGAAATGGACCTAATGCACATGGAGTGAACGAAGTGAATGGCATGGATGCATTAGATAAAACTGATGAAGCATGTGGAACAGATGAATGCGCTGAGTGTAAGAATGCATTAATGGAAGAACAGATGACTATATAGTTCAAACGAGTGTGTAAATTGAATGAGTGAATAGATCAGATGAGTGTATAGAATAGAGGATCAAACTGAGCGAATAAGTGTGTAGAACGGCTGGGTGTATAGAGCGGACGAGCGTGTAGAGCAGAGGAATGCGTAAATAACAGAAGCGAGTAAAACGCAGGAGTGCGTAGAACTGATGAATGTGCAGAACGGGAGTGCGTAAACCGGATTAATGTGTGGAACAGATGAGTATGTAGAGCAGATGAGTATGCAGAGTGCAAGAGTGTGGATAGCGGATGAATACGGAAGTGCGGAATTGTGGATCGCTGGTGCAGATAAATGGACAGACTTAGCAAACGTATAGAACGGATGAGTATATGGAACGGATGAGTGTATGGAACGGATGAGTGTATGGAACGGATGAGTGTATGGGGTGGATGAGTGTATGGAACGGATGAGTGCATAGGGCGGATGAGTGCGTAGGGCGGATGAGTGCGTAGGGCGGATGAGTGCGTAGGGCGGATGAGTATATAGAACAGGATTACTGCATATCAGCAAATACCTTATTGCTGTTGAATGAGTGGAAAACAAGATTGCATAAAGCAGATGAGAACACAAAGCGGATGAGTACACAAAGCGGATGAGTGCGGAGAGAGAACGAGTGCGTAGGGGAGAGGATGAGTGCGTAGGAGGGGTTGAATGCGTATGAGGGGACGAGTGCGTAGAGGAGATGAGTGCTTAGAGATGCTCAATGAATAAAGCAGACGGAATGAGTTAAGAATGTAGATGAGTCTATATGGATAGAACAAATAACATATGTGAATGGAAGTGATCACATATACGGACTGAACGGGTACCGGATGTGAATGGAATGGGTGACGAACGTTGACAGAACAGCCGACATATGTGAATTGAACGAGTGCCGTATATCGATAGATTGGGTGCCATAGGTGGATGATCGGGTGCCGTATACAGACGAAAGGAATGACGTAAATGGATGAAACGTATAACTTAGGTGACTGGAAAGAATAGAACATGATAAAGCTATGGATGAATATATATGGATGGAGTGCATAAAACAACTTGGAATACACTAAACGGTTCTGGGTAAATAGAGCGCATCTGACTGCGTGTGGTGGAGAGGAGTGCGTATGGCGGAAAGGAGTGCTTGCATGAGACTGACAGGAGTGCATGCTTGGAGCTGACTGGAGTGCATGCATAGGACAGACAGGAATGCATGCATGGAGCAGACAAGATTGCATGTGTGGGGCAGGCCGGAGTGCGTGGGACTGACTCGAGGGCACCAGCGCGTCGAGTGGGCCGGAGGGCGTAGAGCTAAATGGGGTGTACGAAGGTGATAGAAATGCCTGATGTATATAGTGTGGTCTGGAATGCAGAGAACGTTCAAAAAAGCTCATATCACATCATAACACACCTCCACGCTTACTCTCTCCTTACACCACCACTCAACTAGAACACAGAGATACTGTGACACCATTCGGTATAACTGTTCTCATACCAACATTCTGCCTCATACTCCTCATCACTCTAAATAAACACTGCTGGTTACCCACCCCCAGCCAGGCGTTCTCTTCAGGCCTAACGCAGCCACAATCGATCTGAACGAACACCTACTCCTGACCTCTCGAACCATCACTACTACCGCTAAGAAGCAGCTATTACACAAATACTACACCAGCTGCACAGATATCCGGTGCTCACACGCACCTTGAATATATCTACTCTCTCTATTGACCTGAACTTTGGTTCCCAAGGGCGTTCAACCTACCAGCGCCTTCAGACCATACCAATGGTATATAAGGCGCTATATAAATGCAAAGTAACATAACACAACATAACATGAAGAAGCTACATGCAAATATGCATAATGGGCAGTATGTAATACAATATACAAACAAACCATGCAGTGGAGAAATCATCAGCAATCCCCACTGGGGGTGTATACACAGTTTGGACTAGAGACTAGCCACACACCTTATGGAAGCCCAATGCCTCTGTGTAAGTTACTGTCACACGGTGACACCCTTGCAAACCCATGCAAAGGGGAAGCAGGAGTGGCATATTTGCCTGGACCCCAAGCTTCAAACACAAACACATGACAAGCCTGCATGAGCTCAGCAGGAACACACAGTGGATGCTTACGGATGCCACACAAAGCAACACACTGTAACATGAATTTACAATAGCAAAAAAATATATATTAAAATAAAAAATGAATATAAAATGAAAATGAAAAATTCAAATGAAAAATGAAAATGAAATTGAAAAATCTAAATCAAAATGAAAAATTCTAATTCAACTTCAAATTGATGTGAAAACTCAAAGTGAAAAATGAAAAATGAAAAAGAAAAATGAAATAAAAAAATGAAAAATAAACATTAAAATTAAAATTAGAAATTAAAATGATAAATAAAATGAAAAATAAAAATGAAAAATGGCCATGGGTCGACCGAGGAGGAGGACCACCCAGGAGGGAGTAGGTGCACGGTGCACCCCAACACCCACATGCGTGGATGTTGAGATAAAAAAAACTTCATGGGCTCCTGGCCTGCACGGCTACTCGATAGTGGGAGAACTGCCGTCACTTTCATCACCCTGTGGTGCTACATTAGAAGGTGTGCGTGGTATGGGAGGCAGACCACGTAAATCCCTGGTATGCTCCTCCATGGCAGCAAGCATGCGGGCCTGAAAGGTTTGGTTCTGCAGGATGATGGTCTGGAGATCCCCATGCAGCACCTCACGTGTGGCATGGACTTCTGCTTGCAAGGCCTGAGGTGATGCCCGGATCTCCTCACAGGTTGCCTGGAGCTCAGCTGAGATTGTGCGTGTTAGCTGCTCCAGCCGCTGTTCTGACCTTTTACTCTGGGACACCTCAAGTGCACCCAGAGTAGCTCTGAGGGAGGTGTTTTCTACCCTCAGGACAACCCTGTGAGCCTGTGCCTCTGCATATATGGATGTGCACAGAATCTCCTGTTCAGATCGTCGGTCTCTGTAGGCGGCCAACATATCCTCCCTGACTGAGCGGCACGTGGACTCTGTTGCTTGCTGCTGGAGCTCCATCTGCCTTTCTGGGGGGAGAATGGAAGTGGCTACCCTATCCACGGCCTGAGCCATCATCTCACACAATGCCCCTGTTGTGCTGCAATATCATAAACTGAGTTCTCCCACACAGTATTGCCCAGTGGTGCACAGGCACAGCATTGCTGGACATGCCACCTGTTTGCCCCAGGTTGATGTGCACCTTGCTGTGCTGGCACTGCCTGAGGTTGCAGGTGTGCATTCCTCCTTTGATCTGCTGCCCCAGGAACAGGAGCAAATATTGGGGAGTGTGACCCTGCATCCGTAACCACCATAGGCGGACATTCCAACACTGAATGGGCCATTGAGGGGTCTACCCCCAGTGTAGGTGCATTGGACAGAACAACATCCCTGCCAGAAACACTAACCTGCAATGGGACATTTGTCTCAATGTCAGATTTAGCACCTGAGCAATAGAGGTCATCAGAGGTGTACCCAGAGACAACCGTGGACAGGTCTGTAGGACTAATGGATTTTCATGCACCACCACCACATCATGCCCTCCACTGGTGCCTGGTTGGGGCTCTGTCTCCTCCTCCTCCTCAGCATGTAGTGCCTCATCACCTGCACAAAAAGAAAAGAAAAGTAATGAAGACACGCATGAACAGCATAACCGGCACACATAGGCATCACAGTCTACACATCCAATACATTAATGAGACATGTCACACATGACACAGACTCTGGCATGCATGCAGTGGCAATGAAGTGGAAGGGGACCCTGAAAGCAGACTCTGAGGACTCCAAAATGGAAAAGCAACACATCTACTGCATGGTACATAGCACCTGCATCACACATTAGCCTGTGGACAATCCACAAACATGACACATGCCAGCACACAGATGGCACATAGCATAGCCATGGCAGAATTGACATGGACACCCAGATGGTAATAAATCAGTACTGCCCCCATCCATGTGAGACGCACATCATCAAATAGAACTTGCAAAAGAGTGTGACAAAACACACATGTGTCACATGCTGCAACAACTCCAGTGTGTTCAAATACAGTCATGGGAGGCCCATGGATTCAACAATGTTAGGTCATTTGGACATGACACATCAGTCAATCAGCCTGATTGATGAAATCATTTACATAAAAAGTAAACAAATGTGGGGCTTTGTGGGTGGAAATCCCTGTCTGAGGTATGGTGATTTTGGGGGCATGTTTATCATGCAAATGATTCCATAAATCAGGCAGAATGAAGAGAAAAACTGTATTAAGAATGTTGTGGTATAATGCCGGTTGAAGGGCAAGTGCAGTCATAATGTGCAAAGTGTTTTCAGTAGTCAGTAGGGATACTGTGAAACCCAAACCCAAGGGCAGGGGATGGCTTGGAGGCACCACATGGATCACATGTAGCAGTCATGACTCAATCAGAACACATCACCTAAGCAACATACACACAGTCTGGACAGACACGCCTGGGCACTCACCGGACATTGTCTCAAGATCTGGTAGGTCTCCCACGCCTTGGATCTGATCCTCTATGATGAACCCTCCAACTATTGCCTGATGTTCTGTGAGTTCATCCTCCTCTGGTGGAGACCCACTGCCAGTCACCAGAGTAGAGGTGTAATTGGAAGCCAGCTTGTTTTTTGCTCGGCGTTTGAGGTCATTCCAAGCCTTCGAGCAATCACCAGCTGTGCGCTTCACAAATCCAAGGAAACTAATCTGGTCCACAATGCACTGCCAGTGGGCCCTACGCTGAGCAGTTTTAGTCTTGCACCCTGCAGTCACCAGCATGTTGTGGCTATGTGCTGACACGTAGCCCACAAGTGTGTCTAGTGCAACAGCATTGAAACTCTGCTTCCTTGATGTGCCGGAGGGGCGAGCCGTGTCTGGGGTCCCAGCCTGTTCCGCAAGAGCATGCTTCTTCCTCTTGAGAGGTGGTGCGGACACTGATTGGCTTACGCCGCTCTGGTCTGTAGGGGCTGAAGCACAAGTGGACTGGCCACTGGAAGCAGGCAATGGCACGATGACCAAAGGTCTCACTGCAGGCATTGGCTGCTGGGTGCTGTTGCCAGAACCAAGAGGCACAACTGCCTTGGTGTGATGGCCTGGGACCAACACTGTCCCGGCTTGGTGACTCAGAGCTGGGGTGGTTTGAGCTGCAGCTGCCCCTGCAGCCTCCTCACCCTGGCTACTCGGGGCAATAGATGACATTGCTGCCCCAGATCCATGTGGCCTGGTGACAGCAACTTTCACCACCACACGTGGCTTTGACTTTGTGACACAGAGGTCGGCCTGTGAGTCATCCCGTGCCAGTTCCATGACCAATCCAAACCGAGTTAACAGGGCCTGAGCTGGGATGGTGTCAGCTGCATCTACCCGACCCACTGGGGGGGGAGGCATGGGTGTCCCTGAATGGTCCTGGACACACTGCCCTCTTGTGCCAACCTGCCCATGTTTCCCACCACTGCCACCCTGGCCATTCTGCTCATCCTGGCCACGTCCCCTACTGTGGACACCTCTTGGAGGTCGGCCACCTTTTCCTCCCTTAGCACTTGGTCGCCTCCCAACCATGGCACTGATGTTATTGTGCAAATGGGAGGTGCAGTAAACAATTGTCCTGGGCAATTTGGGTGAAGGGGGCAGGGTACTAGATGGAATACGTACCCCTGTGCTCTAGTCAGGCTGTCTGTGACCCCTGGGGGAAGATGACCGGTCACACAACGCTCAGGCACCCCAAACATTTTTTTAACGTGCACTCAGTAGCTACAAAGACCTCTCAATGGGTATGCGACACACGGGGGCAACCACAGTGGGAAAATATGTGCACGACTCACCATCTGCCTGGAAAAAGAACGTGAAAAAGACTTGCGTGGGCGTGTTGGCAACACCCCCGCCAAAAGAAGAGTTGAGCTCTGTCTCATTAAACAAGGAGTACGCACTGCAACCATTGTGAAGTAATCAAGTGTGAACCAACACGAAGTACAAGAATCACCCGCTCGCTCTCCACAAAAAGCACGTACAAGAAAATGGTGTCATACGTGGACCTTTAAACCCTGTCCACAGAAACGCCCATGCGTGCCACGTCACTTACGTGCTAACGCGCTAAGAGCCTTTCCTCGAATTACACGCAGTCACACGCGGACGTGCTGTTTTTTCATGTGTGGATTCACTATGCAACCGTGCTGAGGGAAATGCCCGTGCGCTTTACTTCACTTACGTGCTTACACGCTAAGGCCCTTTCCTCGAATTACATGCTGACATGCTGTTTATTCATGTGCCAATTCACTCTGCATCAAGCTCGCCATGCGACAACACACGGAAGACCAAGCTCTTGCCCAGAAGGCCATTTTCCTGCCCCCCCATACCCCCAGGGAGCCTTCTACAAGCCATCTGCTGCCTCCTGCATGCCTACTGCCAACAGTGCCCTGCCATTTGGTACCTGCACATCAGCCATCTGCAGGGGTCCAGTTGCTGTGACCACCCCTGCTGGAAAAGGAGACTCCTGACTAGTGTTCCATCACTCCACAGCCCAGCCCCACGACCCCGCTACCCACCCACGCCTGCCTCGGGGGTTGCCATGTCCGATACAACACAATCCGGCACCAGTGCCAACCCCCAGCACAAAGGCAGAGGGCTGCCAGCTTCACTGCCAATGAAGTTGGCATCCTGGTGGATCAAGTCCTGGGGCATAATGATGCCCTCTTCTCACCATCATGTGCTGACATGGAAGGACGGAAGAGGATATGGAAGGACATAGTGGGAGCCATCAATGCGGAGGGGGTGGCACCCCGCAACATCAAACATGTCCAGAAGCACTGTGAGGACTACAAGTCCAGGACCCTCAAGAAGGCCCAGCACCTCTTGGAGGCAGCGGATGCAGTGGGGCACCGGGTCCACCTTACCATCCAGCAGATGAGGGTCCTGGAGGGCATTCGCCCGGTGCTTCACCACCAGATCCTCAGGATGCAGGCCCGTCTGGAGTCGAGCGTGCCCATGCATTCTGGTTTGAAACAGTGCATGGTGCAGTGTAGTGGTAGTCAGCTACTTGGCTGTATGTGTGACATGCGTCATGAATGGATGTGTGTGCGAGGAACATGATGGTCCTGCATGTGAGTCCAGTCAGACGTGACCCACATGGATGGTGTATGTGTTACAATGCTTCATGTGGAGCAGCATGCAGGAATCCACACATGTATGCATGCTTGTGTCTATACTTGGACATGTTTGGGGTGTGAGAGCTGGGTGCTGCTGTCATGGACATGCATGGTGTACATGTCTTTGTGTCTGAGTAGTGTATGAGTGTCTGGTATACGCCATGGATGCATGACACATGTCTGTGACGATGTGTTGATTTACTGATACAGCCTACTTATCCTTCAATACACTGGGTCTGGGAGTATACAGGGCCAGATGCATGACCCTCTGGTGATGTGTGTGCATGTGATCAGCATGTCCCATGATGCATGTGAGTTTCAGCCCACCATTGGATGTTTCTACGGTGCCTTGGACATGGATGCAAATGTTTGTTGCATGTGCCATGCCTGTTTCTGCATGTGTGTTGCCTGCACTGACCCATGTGTTGTGGAGAGACATGATGGAAGTGACGTTTGACAGTGCCACTCATGTGAAATTGATTTCTGTCTAGGGGACTATTGTACAGTACCCTGATGCTTGTGTTCAATGTCTCCCTATACACAACCGCGAGTAAAGAAGAGGGCGGAGACAGCGCTGTGGAGGAAAATGGCAGGGATGCCTCCACCCGCCGGTGACGCAAGGCCCAGTCACCCTCCCAGGAAATTCTATCATCTGGGAGCGAGGGGACGGGTGCTGCGTCTGCCACTACGGCTGCAGCGGAAGCGGCGGGTGAGCTCCCATAGGGGCTGGCGACGGCGGAAGACGGTGCAGAGCCATCCATATTGATGGTGTGTACGGGGGAGGAGGAGGCCGCTTCAGAGACACACATGGGGCCTGGTGGGGGTGGTACCACTGGTGCAAGTGGTGCAGTCCAGGGGCAGGGGCAGGAGGCAGCACAGGTCACCACAGAGGGGCCTGTGCATGTCACTGTCCCTGACACTGTGACTGCATCACCATGCACCAGCAAGGATGTCCCATCCCAGGCCTGTCCACAGGTAGGGGGGAGGTCCATGTTATCTGGCACTCCTCTACCTGTGGATGTGGGGACCTGTGACAGGATTGAGTCTGTCCTGATTGGTGTCGCGTTGCGCACATGTGACATTCGTGATGACGTGCGTGCTTCTAGGGCAGACCACGCACATCATCACGAAGAGATGTGTGCCAACGTGGCCCAGTGGGGAGGGCTCATGGTCGGGGGTTTCCTCGTTGTGTCGTACTGTCTTGTGGCCAGGCTGGTGGAGATCCCATCCCTGCCACAGTCAGGAGTCAGAGCTCCAGCACAGGTGGTCACCCCAGCAACTGGACCCCTGGCAATGGACGATGTGCAGGCACATACAAGCAGGGCACCTGCACAATGGCCCCGGGTGTTGCCATCTACCTGGAGGCAGTCGTGGTGGTGGTGGCAGGCAGCAGAAAGGCAGCGGCAGGCTTGACATAAGAGGCATGTAGCCTCGGGGCCCTCTACATCATTGGGGCAGGTATCAGCCGGCGGGTAGGAGGACCCACGATTGGGAGTATCTTCTGTGTGGCAGCGGTTGGGCCAGCAAATAGGTGCAGAGCGGTGGTGGGCGAAGAGGGCACATCAACATGGAGTTCAATGATGCCCTAGCCCGGGACATCAATGAGTGAGCAGTGGGACCAGCCAGCCGCCTTTGTATATAGTTATTTAGGTTTAGGTTTCATTTGATTTGTTATTATGATTTGGAGTTTACAGATTTCTGTATATAGTTGTATTTTAGATAAAGTTTTAGGTAGGTTTCCTTTTGTTTTTGGATCATTGACCCTTCAGACTTTCATTGTAAATAGTTCTGGACATGTACATACTTTCTTTTTTTGTCATCCCATGGAGTAATGGTTTTTTGCGCTTTTCATTTTTGAATTTATTTCTATGGACTTTGGCAATGTACCACTTATCTTTTTTCATGTCTTGGATTTTCATTTTTCTTTGGATTTGTCTTTCTTTTTCATATTGCATTAATTATTTCTTCATTTGCATGTGTGGTTTTCATTTTGTCATTTTGTTTTATATTTAATACATTTCATTATTCAACATTATTTTTGTGGTGTACTATGATTTATATTGTGCATGTCTTCATGAGCATTGGCTCAGTCATGTGTTGCCACTGTGTGGCTCTGTAGGACATTTGTTGATGGGAATGCTGGTTCTTTTCAGACTATCATGGAATGGATAATTTACTAGGGAGTGGGTGCAGTGGAGCTTTGGGTGTTTGCACTGGGGGCTAGGGGGTGGGATTTGGGTTGACATTAGGGCCATGGGTCTGTATAGTTATGACGTGGTGTTTGGGGGGACATGTGTCGGGGCCTGCTGGCAGGTTGCCCCTCACTGGGGGTGGGGTGGGAGGGACATGTGTCAGAGGCCTGCTGGCAGGTTGCCCTCACTGGGGATGGGGTGGAGGGGACATGTGTCGGGGCCTACTGGCAGCTTGCCCTCACTGGGGGTGGGTTGGGGGGGACATGTGTTGGGGCCTGCTGGGGGTGGGGGACATGTGTTGGGGCTCCCAAGTGCATGCTGCCATGTGGCCTGCCTGCGGGGCATGGTCGGGGTGGATTTACTGCCTGCGGGCCATGGGGAGGGGCACACCCAGGAGGGCCCACACTGCCAAATCACGTGTAAAACTCCCCGTGCACCCCCTGAACAAGCGTACCCCACTCAAACAATGCAAATCGCATGTCAAACTCCCTGCGCACCCCCGTAATACACGTACCCCGCTCGTGCCAGGCCGATCGTGTGTAGAACTCCCCATGCACCCCCAGAATATGCGCACCCTGATCACGCCAGGTGAATCGTGTGTCAATCTCCCCGCGGTCCCCCGGAATACACATAACCACTCGCGCCAGGCGAATCGTGTGTCAAAGTCCCTGTGCACCCCCGCAATAGACGTACCCCACTTACGCCAGGCGAATCGCGTGTAAAACTCCCAGTGCACCCCTGGAATACGTGTACCCAAGTCGCGCCAGGCGAATCACGTGTCAAACTCCCTGTGCAACCCCAGAATACGCGTACCCCGCTCGCACCAGGCGAATCACCTGTAAAACTCCTGCACACCCCCAGAATACATGCAAGCAGCCCATCCACTCTCCACATGACCCACAGGCAGCCCTTCACCCCTGGGCATGCCCCGCAGGCAGCCCATCACCCCTGACCATGACACGCAGGCAGCCCACACCACAGGGGACCACCCTACACCCCTGGGCATGCCCCGGAGGCAGCCCATCACCCCAGACCATGACCCACAGGCAGCCCATTACCCCTGGGCATGCCATGCAGGCAGCCCATCACCCGTCTCATACCATGCCCTGCAGGCAGCCCATCACCCCTGACCATGACCCGCAGGCAGCCCATCACCCCTGGGCATGCCCCACAGGTAGCCCATCACCACTGGCCATGCCCCGCAGGCAGCCCATCACCCCAAACCATGACCCACAGGAAACCCTTCTCCCCTAGCCATGCCCCTCAGGCAGCCCATCACCCCAGACTATGACCCGGAGTTAGACCATCACCCCTGACAATGATCCGCAGGCAGCCCACAACACAGTGGGGACATTTTCCACGCAATTTGCCTGGCGCAGGCAGAGAACATGTATTCAAGTGGGTGCGCAAGTTGATTTCCACATGTTTTGGCTGCAACGAGCAGGGTACGCATATCAAAGGGGGTGCGCGAGTACATTTTCTTGCGTTTTGTCTGCCACTAGCGGGGTATGTGTAGTTTTTCACGCGATTACAGTGTAGCAGGCCTGTAAACTGGTCCAGGGTTAGCGCGGCCCTTTGCGCCGTATTGGGGATTTCGCCGTATTGGGCACAAGGGGCGTTCTTGGGGGCGTAACTGGCGCTGTGGGATGTTCGCTGCGCCACAGCTCCAAATGGCTTGGGAAATCCATGAATACGCGGTGCACCAGAATGGCGCACGCTGGCGCACGCTCCCTCTCTGTGCTGCCCGTGTGCACTGCTTCTGCGCTGAATTCTATGAATTACCCCCTGTGTCTTTCTGCAGTTGAAACACAGAGTATGCTGAAAAGTAAAATAAGATTTCAAATGGAAAAGGCACTTCACTGTGTTCGCTGAGAGATGAACAGCAGCATTTTTCATTAAAACTGCCAAACATCAAAATGCTGGGACACCGGCAATTAAGGGAGACTGGGCCTTGCATGCAAAAGGTAAAGCCAAGTAATATCTTTAATTTAAAGTGACTCAGGCCCACCTTCCAACACAGAAGCTGACATTGGGCCTAATCACGAGTTGGGCGGTATCCCGGTTGTAATACCACCGGGATACTGCCCAACACTAATAGTGCTACCGCAACTCGGTCCAGCGCAATTTGCGACAGATCACGAGTTGCAGGGGTGGTAAATCCTCATTCCTCATTGGGTCCATAGTACCCAATGGGGTTGGGGAGCGCTATTAGCGCTGGCAGTAATTGTTCCAGCGGTAATATCACTGAAAACGGATGAAAACGGCCCAAAGATTAGAATATTTACCACCAGCATAAAAGGAGGTAAACATTCAATTTTACTCCCAATTCATGATTTCGCCAGCCCTTAACTGTGGTGGTAATACTGTTACTGCTGCATTTAAGGGCACAGGCAAAACCCGTGATAAGGCCCATTGTGTTAAATGTACATGCACATTGTGAGTAAGCAAAATGAACTGTAGCAGCCCTTCACTTTCAAAATGCCCCATTGTGAAACTAATACTGTGTGAAAAGAAAAAAAAAAGGTATTCACTGATTCAAAAGCACATTGAACCATAATAGTAAAATACATATATGGGCCCCATTACGAGTTTGGTGGTATTTCAGAGGTAAATCCTCTGAGATAAGACCAAATGGATTTACAGTTACCACCCTTTGTTACCATGGAATTACTACAGGATTACAAGTTGTAGTAGGCAGTGTAAATCCTCATTTTCTGGAGTCCATAGGACTCCATTGGGGATTTTCGATGGAATTACCACTGGTGGAATTACCTAGTGGTAATTCTGCCAATTTTTGGAGGAAAAGTGGATGATTCACCTCCAGCATCATGCTGGAGGTACATCCTCCACTTTTCCTCCACAAATCTGCAGAATTACCACTAGGTAAACTAGTAATTTGCCAGTGCAGAAAAAATGGATGTACCTGAATTACCTCCACTTTTTCCTGCACCAACAAACTTGTAATGATGCCCATAGTTATTTCAAGTAATAAAGGCTGCATAGGAAAAACAAATGTGTTCATTGAGGAGGCTATTTGCTTTCAGGTGCCACATGTACATTTCTCTTGAGCTCAGAAGAATACAGCACTGCAAGTTTTGATTCTGGATGTGAGCCAGTTGTCGGGAAGTATCGTTAGATCATGTTTAAAGAACTTTACAAAGGCCTGGTCCCTGGCAGGAGCAATACAATGAATATTAGCCATGGACAGAGGAGAGCTACTGGATTAATTGGCGGTTATGTCAACATTACAGCCCACAGAATCTGAACCACGTGGTTTCAAGGAAAAGAAACCAAGAAATGGGAACTGTGATGCGAAACTAAATATGAAATATTGTATTATATTAGATTAAATATTATATATGTTAATTATGAGGTTATTGGGCCTCATTACGACCCAGGCGGTAATGGGTTAACGGCGCCGTAAAAGGTGGCGGCGCCGTTAACCCCTTACCGCCTAATTACGAGGTCCCTTTGTGGGTCCCTACATTAACGGCTGGTTTTACCAGCCGTTAAGGATTGGACCCGCAGAGACCTTGGAGGTAATTACGGTAACGCAATTTGTGGTACTGTAACTACTGCCTTCCCCATTTCCATTGAGCCCTATGGGGGCAAAAATGGGAATGGGGAAGGGCCAATGGTGAATGGGGAATTACCGCCCCGCCAACCTTGAAATGGGGCGGTAATTCTGCCACGCCATTCACCATGGCGGAATCGTTAAAATACCGGCGGCAACCATGGCACTACTAGCGCCATGGTTACAGCCTGGGTCGCAATGAGGCCCCTTGACTTTCACAGAAAATGTTAGTTTATTTAATAATTCTGATACTGAGAGGGTTGTGGCAGACCTAATTTAAAAACTAATTTTTTAATGTGACTTCGTTCTGATGCAATGTACCATTTTTTAGTTACATTGAAAAAAGATGTTTCTAGCTGTCACAAACATTTTAGAAATTTGAAAGTTGTGGAGCTTCTGGCTGGTCAAATAAGATCTTTAATTATGAAGTTTCATATTCCCAACTATGTTCGTTTTCGAATAAAGGGCAAAAGACCGTAGCACACCTGTACTATTGTGTGCTAAAATCAAAATAACCTCTACTGTTCTGTCATGAGGAGGGGAATCGTGATATATATATGTATATATTATGGCATTTATAAGTAAGTTGCTAAAATTTGCAATGTAGAAAAAAGCTGTAATCTTAAAAAAAATGCAATTGATAGAAAGTGTGTACTTATTCACTTCACTTCAATCACAGAACTCCCCTAGCCTATCCGCAAGGAGGGATTTGCCCTTGGGAGAAGGAACAGGGAAATATCCTCCAAGGGGAAGGTTAGCACCAATAAACTGGCACCTTCTAATTGTAATAATTGGAGGTGTGGATTATACATTAAAAAGCACTTGCTCTATGCAAAGGAAGGATCAGGACAGGAGAATTTGACCATCAGGAGAGCTTCTTAAAAAACATCAGAAGACAGGAGCTCAAGTCTTCCAGGGACACTTGCCTAAAATCACCTGGGGTAAAAGCTGAAGGAAGGTGGCTGAATTGAACCTGTCCAGGAAGGCTGCCTAAAATGTATCTGAGTGCCACTATTGAAAGCTGAATGAGATTTGACTTTGCCCCGGAGGACATCCATTGGGGAAGCCTAAAGCAGAGGGGAGCTAGAAAGACAGTGGAAGTTTGTGCCTGTCTTTGACTGAAACATCAGGACAAGATCCTGGTGTTCCTACCAGAGAGGGTCCTGGAGCCTGGCTGACTTTCCTGTGCACCAAACCCAGAGAAATACCATGTAAGTAATTCACCCAAAATGAAATGAAGTGTGGGGTGATCTGCTTGTCTTAATACGATTCCCTACATAGTGGGTGGGAGGGGGGACATTATGTACAATCTTAACACATTTGACTGCGTATAATTCCCAAATAGATTGACTCAGGGGGAGTTTGGAGGAGTTTGAAACCCCCAACCTCTTTCCTAGCGGACAAAATACATTATAGTCAATAAAAGTACTTGGGATGCCTTGATTTTTTCCTGTTCACCCTTGACTTCTCTGTTGAAAAGGGGTGTCTTTCCCTAAAATGAAATTCCCAACTGATACCTCTGCCCAAAGCTTGTTTCTAAACAAAAGATATACTTGTCACCAAAACGGAATTGATAACTGACATCCTTCCCAAAACCTGTTTTTAAACAAAAGGCATAGTTATCCCAAAATGAAAATCCCAGTTGTCACCACACCTTAAACAATGTGCTTAATCAAAGGGGTGCCTGTGGCCCCAAACACAATTCCTAAACTGTCCCACTCTCTAGACCTGACCTTTAAACAGAGGAGTGCTGCACATCACTGATGCCTGGGTCTTTGGTGCTGGGGGGAGAAGTGCTTTGAAGAGAGAAATTGGCGTATTTTACATTGAACTATATACACTCTATCCTGAGAGTAAGTGACCCTGATAGCAGAACGATTTTTGCATTGCTTTCGGGTGAAAATGAAGCATGAAACAGGGTGTAATTTCCAAATACATTTTTACAGATCTGTGTTTTCAAAACTGCAAGCATTTTGCAAGTGTACAGAGAAGCCTCATGTATCAAATGTTGTGCAGGTAATGTGTGACCTGTTTAAAAAAAAATCAAAACAGTGCTTTGTTCTTAATCTAAATTTGATCAATTACTATTTACCTGTTTATTGTTGAAGTTGTGTTTGGTGCCACAGAGAAGGTGGTGTGGGCACCCAGTCCAGAAAATGATTAAATGAACATATACTTTAAATAAATATAGATTTAGTCTATACTCTTGCCTGTTCCTTGGCTCATGGTTGGCACAGGGGGAGGTATTCATGTGGCTCTTTATGATTCATAGATGTGCGTAATGAATCTAACAAATAAATGAAGTATAGTGCTCTTTTCTCTTGATTTGGCCTTCCGGCATATCATCTGGCCCCATAACCGATCTATTTGCAACCATTCAATTATTTTCCTTCTTGATCATCAATCTCCTCTCCTATCATTCTGTATTCCGGCTCTCCTTTCAATCTGAGCTCCTCTGTCAATTTATTTGTTTAACTTTGAAAAGCCTACATTGTCTTGCTGCCCCTAATCTACCATCACTAATCTCCTTTTATTCTGTCACCATGCACTCCATCTCGCTTCTGTTCCTTTTCACTCCTTGTTCCGAAGCAGTGGCACTGCCTCCCATCTCTACATTGGTCCATCATCATCTCGCCCTGTTTCGTGCACATCTAAAATCTCATCTAATTTCCTCCTCTACCTAAAAATGTGAATTCCTGTAAAACTGTTGCTTTTCAAATGTTATTGTACCATTTTATAGCATTGTACAGCATTTAGGCTTAAGTGCTTTATAAATAAATAAATGGAAACTGATACTGGTGCCTTAGAAGCCAAAGAATAAGAATTAGTACCAGGCAAGGGCTGGAATCTGTCGGGATTCCACGGCCTCTGTCCCCGGCGGGGGAACCCCACTTACCTTCTTTTTGATCCTGTTTCGAGAGCGGACGCGCTGGCAACACAATTGTGTTCTCAGTGCGTCCGCTCCCGATGGCTGCCATGGAAAGGGAAAACGGACTCCGTTTTACCTTCACATGGCGGCCATTTTCTTGGTCGTTTTTTTTTCTGTCCCGAAACGCTGCAGTGTTTCGGGACAGAATAAAATGTTTTTAGTGTCCCGGTCACGCACATAATGCGGGCCGGGGTACTAATAACAATATGACCCTCGCGGCGGGGGCATTACCAACTCAGGTAATGCCGCGGTGCCTTTGTTAAGGACCTCCCTTCGCTCGGGCCTATAACTATGGGCCCTGAGGCATTACCTGAGTCAGTAATGCCCCCGCTGCTCGGGACATATTGCTTAACTAGTACCCGGCGAAGGACAATCAGATTGTATCAAACAATCTGATTGGCCCTCGCCGGGTCATTACCTAGTCGACAAAGACTTGCCTTGTGTGAGTCAGAGCTTTGTGTCCCGCTGAGTTCCTTTCCATTCTTCGGCAAGCCGCCATGGAAAGGGAGAAGGGACTACATCTAGTCACTTCTTCCCGTAGCTTGTTGTCCATTTTGTTTGTTTAGTTTAAAAAAAATCTTTTTAAAGACAGCCATGGAAAGGGAGAATGGACTACATGTAGTCCTTTCTCCCTGATCACTGGTGGCCATTTTATCTGCTTTTTTTTCTCAAGTTGGAAACGGTTTCAACACTGTTTCTCTACTCGAGTACAACATTCTGGGTTACTTATAACAGTAGAACCCTTGGAGGGGCTAATGCCCCGGTGGCTACATTAAAACTCTCGCTTTGCTCAGGCTTATAACTCTTGCCCCAATGGCATTACCTGACAGGCAATGCCCCCCCCATCTAGGGTTAATCTTCTTGAATGAATGACAGTCCTGTGCCAGCAGTGAATAGGGAGTGCCACAGGGACACCCCTTACAGGTCTTAACTGTACTCACACATTACCAGCTACCCATATGTTTGCATAATTCTGCTCTTATAAGGTGTCATCATATAAGACCAATGTGGGCAAGTCCTATAGTGTGATTGCTTACACCTGTCAGAAGAATAATTCTGAAACCGTACCATTCCACAGAAGTTCATATTTGGAGTTTCACTGTAGAGATTACTCCTTATCTATGTCTCCTTTGACCAACCATGGATCGTCCATTTCTCTCTCGTCTGAGCACTCAGTATTTTGTGTCAGTATCTTGAGGATCGCACAATACTGTAACAGTCACTTTACCTGCATCATCACATTCATCGCTGCCTTCACCAACCCAATCCTAGCGTAAGAGTCTGCAGAAACATGTTTGCATGCAGTTAAAAACAGCATCTCAAATGTTGTGAGCTCAAGACCTTTCTTGAATTCCAGGAGGCAATTCCATATCTCCCGGATTCCTTTATAAGGTCACAGAACTCTGATGTGACTTTCAATATCCTTTTTGCATATAGTAAAGGGTATTTTATTACTTAAACTAATGTACAAGATATCCTATTTGCTGAGCCATATAACCAATGTACAGTCTGTCTGGATTTAAAAAAAGGTAATATGCAGCTTTAAATGTGTTGCAGAAAAATAGTTTAACTATTTTAATAAAATGCACTGAAGAAGATAAGCAATAACATGCAACTTCTTGCTCATAGGTGCTAAACATACACAATGCACAATTTAAATATTCTACTATAAACAGTTACTTTGTAATTAATTGCTGTAATGTAGGGAAAAGCTGGTCAGGGCTTTAATTAACTGGTGCAGTGACAGCTGGAATTCTGACCTGTGCTGGCTCAATCTGCAGGTATTGTGACTTCACAACTGGAGCAAAATAACTGATTATGGGGTAGTTGGGATGTCATTTTCTTATTACAGATAAGTTGTGATGCCACAACTAGCCTGAAATAAGAACATTATTTTTTTTTTAAGAACTGGAAAATCCCTGCCCCAGAGAGGCTTTTAAAATAGCTAGGAATAGTGCCTGGTGCACATCCATCCAAGATCTCATATTGTAAGTTGTATACGATCAACGAGAACATTAAAGTTAAATGGGGCATGATCAATGCTGACAGCTCCTGTGTTGCAGCGGAGGTAGTGGATATATGCTCAATTGAAACATTGAATAAGTAACTTCAAAGGCTTCAGAACGGGAGAGAATGGGTGGTGTGAGACCAGAAGGAGGGCTATCCATGGGAAATTGTGTTCTGTGGATATGTTAAAATGATTTAGCGTGTTAAGCTCTGCAGTGATAGATCGAAGTATGTTAATGCACTTGCTGCAGTGATTTGTTTGTAACGTGCAGCTGACAAGTTCCTGATCTGAATGTATCCAAAGCCTGTGAATGATCAGTCTTCACTTTTACCCCTGACTTTCGCTTTTGAGAGGCTAGAAAGTGACCTCCAATAAATAAATGCATGTTTAAATCTAAGCCGGGTCGGACTGGTACAACAAATTGGCCCGGACACCCCAAAAAAAGTGGCCAACCACTCGCCTCAAAAAAGTGGCTCATGCTTCGCCTAGAAAAAGTGGCCCTCAAACAATCATCCGTGAATCGCGTCAATGCATGCCTGTGCCCTCTGGACTCTGGCCACACCACAACTCCAGGGGGAACCTGAGGCAAAATGGTGTTGACCCGGCACCCTGATCTGCCAGAGAGAGAGTGTGGTTGTGTGCGTGTGGCAGAGAGGCGGTGGCCCTTATGATTTTAGTACTTAGAATAGCATACACTGTCCATATCTCGTGTGCTCCTTTGCAACCAAATATAGAATCGGCTCAGGATGCACATTCAAGAACTGCCAGTTTCCCAAGTCACAACTAGGCTTATACACGCACACAGTGCGAGTGGCTCTGCAGGTCATTAAGGTGCTCAGGTTGCAAACACATTTATTTTATCAGTGGCACTGGCAGAGCCTTTCATAGGCCTGAACATTTCCAACTCAAAGAGCTCAAAAAACACCAGTTACCTTCAAAATCTGTGCCAGTTAGTGAGCAACACAAAGCGCCCATTGAACGATTTGCTATATCCATGATGTCTACTGTCTTGATACGCAAAACAATAAAGTTGCTTTAAATCACTAATCAACGAGCTGGAAGTTTGTGACAAATAATCTGTACTTCTCCCTTTGTGTATTACACAGGTACACAACTTCATTTATTGCATGTCTTAAATCACTGAAAGTACCATGAGATAACTGTCTGACCCCGGACCGGAGACTTGTATGCAGGGGCACACCATGAATCCTAGTGCACCCCGCCTCCTCCTTAAAGGGGCCTCAGCAAGCCAACGTCAGGCACGCAGCCCCCTCCCCTGAATCTGTGCAGAGGCCTTGTTCACTTTCCTGGATTAATTGCATGTTGAAAATTAAGACTATTTGCATTTGAGAGGGCAGGGTTTCTATGGGTAGGTGTTTTGAAGCGGCCTGAGTAGGTCATGAAGCACTATACAGGAAGCCTACTTACATAGAGAGGAGGCCTCTGTAAACATATTGATACAGCTCAGGTGAAAAGATAAAGAACTGGCCTGTTTGTCTAAATCCTATTTCACGAAGGATGGTGCATATGAAAGACAGTGGTGCAGCAGGGGAAGAGTCAGTGGCCCTCATTACGACCCTGGCGGAAATCGCGGTGCAAAATGCACCATGGAGCACGGCGGAAAGCTGCCGATAGCGCCATGGGGGTTGGCGGATTTTCCGCCCCATTCCGACCTTGGCGGGGCGGTAAATCCCCATTCCCCATTTTACCCTTCCCCATTCCCATTTTTGCCCCATAGGGTATAATGGGAGTGGGGAAGGCGTTCATTACGCCACCGTAAAATACGGTGGCGTAATTAACAACAAGGTCCCGTAGCGCCATGGATATCTCCGCCCGGAAAAACCAGGCGGAAAACGCTCCATGGCGCTACGGGAACTCGTAGTAGGGCGGACGGGTCCGCCGCGAATAACGCTGGCGTAAACCCACTCCGCCAGGGTCGTAATGAGGCCCAGTCTCATCACCAGTGGAAGCACGCTCGTTTTACTTTATGCACTCTGTCATGTTGACGTATCCTGGACGACGGGGGCGGGAGGGACCCGGGCGGGAAGAGAAGGGAAGTGACGCGGGAGGGGCAGGGCTAGTTAGTTGAATGTTAAGGCACGAATAAAGAAGGAGGTTTACAGGACCGCTCTGTGTCAGCCTGTCATTGCCGCGACGCGCGCTCGCTCCCCACCCAGGCCTGGGGACACCACAATGGCAACGAGGATGGGATCCTGAGAGGCAGGGTCCCCGGAGACGAGCGCCGTGCATCGGCACGCAACAGCGACGAGAACGCTTGCCGACCGACGCAACAGCAGGACGGAGAGAAGATCCGGGCCGCGACGGTGAGCACGGAGAAGCAGGCGAGCGCACGTGCGCGTAGTGATACGCGGCAGGATACGGTGCGGGCCCAAGCACAAGTGGCCGAGTGCTTAGTCACGATCAAGCCCTGGCCCATGCCGAGAGAGGGAGAAGGCCCTCGCGCAGCCACAATCCAGGGCCTAGGACCAGGCCAGGCCCACGCCAGAGCGCTTCAACAGGCATGGTGCTCATCGATGGTGCTCGTGCCTCCTAAGGCGGCTATCACACCACGACAGCGGAATCCCGCATAAGGAAGCCACGCTCCCAGCACCATGTCTGATGAGGATACAAACCAAGGTGCGGGAGCTGCAGGAAATGGGCCCCCAGCACCCCTAGACCAAATGCTGGATCACGTGCCCTACCAACTGCCGGACACACTGGCTGCCCAGATGCCTGGAGCCTTTGACGTGACGGACACGAGCAACATGGGCCCCAGGTGGACCAAATGGATTCGAGACTTTGACCTGTATATGGGGGCCACGGGGCCAGTGGCGGATGCAAGGCAAGTGTGCCTACTAAAGCTAGCGGTCGGCTCCGCCACCCGAGACATCATAGACGAAATGCCCCAGGACTCCACAGACTCCATACAGAAACTAAAAGACGCCCTGGCAACATACTTCGCGCCTCACACCAATGTCGATTATGAAAGGCACCTGTTCCACACCACAAAGCAGGCAAAAGGGGAGAGCATGGACGCGTATGTAATGCGACTCCGCACAAAGCTCAAGCACTGTGACTTTGCAAATTATTCGAACACTGAAGCCCTCAGGTCGCAAATAATATCAGGTTGCGAGTCCCAAACATTCCGCAGGAAATTGCTCCAGAAGTCCCGCACGCTAGAGGAAATACTGGCACTGGCCAGGGTCGAGAGAGCCATCGACTGTCAAGTAGAAAGTTTCAGGAGCACACCACTGGGCGAAAATTTGAACAAATTACACCTAGAGAAAAGGACAGAAGAACTATTCTGCTACAAGTGTGGATTCGAATATCCCCATGAAGGGACATGCCCAGCCATAGGACAACGCTGCAACTCATGCGGTGAAGAAGGCCATTTCAAAGCGGTATGCAGACTGTTCAGGGATCGAGGGAGAGAGAGGCCCCGAGACAGCACCACTCGCTCGAGGAATCGATATGGGGGAACACCGAACACACACTCGACCCCAAGTAACACCTCCAACCCTCCAAGTCAACACGGAAGTGACCAGAGAGATAAGGACTCCGGCGACGACCGCCAAAAGCGGAGAGAAAGGAGAAGATTTGTGACACGGGCCAAACCCGAAAGAAGATCAAGACGCCACGTCCGCTATCTAGTCGAACAATCCCCCACAGAATCAGACCCTAGTTCTTCCGGAAGTGATCACAAAAAGAAGGCGTACGTTTACGCTTTAGGAAATCCCACAGCCACCGCTCATAGCCCCACCCTCATCATCAAGCTGCAGGAAAGACCAACGGAATTCCTCATCGATACTGGCGCCACCGTCAACGTGGTGAGTGAACAGGTGTATGCCGAACTAACCCCGAAACCAAAGCTCCAGCCAGCCACCGTTGATATCTACGCCTATGGTGCGAAAACTCCCCTCAAGTGCGTAGGAAGGTTCAGTGGGCTATGCCGATACAAGGGCCAAGAGATGAAAGTCCCAATCCACGTCCTGGCCACCGAAACGGACAGCGGATGTGTCCTGAGTTTCAAGGCCGCCGCAGATATGGGCCTGATACACATCCTATACAACATCATGGTTCACAAGTACATCGACCCGATTGACATGATCAACAACTTGTATCCAAAAATATTCAGAGGAATTGGGAAACTCAAGAACCGACAAGTAAAATTACACATAGACGACTCCATATGCCCAGTGGCTCAGCCATACCGAGGGATCCCTGTCAACATCCAACAAAAGGTGGAGGATGAGTAAAAAAATTGCTGGAACAGGACATTATTGAAAAGGCCTCGGGAGAAACCACCTGGGTTTCTCCCATCGTCCCCATCCCGAAGAAGGGATCTGAAACCATCAGGTTATGCGTCGACATGAGACGTCCCAACCAAGCAATCCGCAGGGAAAGATACCCTGCGCCACGTATAACGGACATGATACATCTGCTAAACGGAGCCAAGGTTTTCTCAAAACTAGACCTCCAGAAGGGATACCATCAGCTGGTCTTACACCCTGAGAGTCGCAACATAACCACATTTGTCACCCACGTTGGGTTATTCAGATACAAAAGGCTGAGCTTTGGGATGTCGTCAGCCGCAGAGATCTTTCAAGCTGAGGTCCATAACATCATAAAGCACATTCCCAACTGCCTCAACTACTCGGATGACATTCTGGTGTTTGGGACTGACGTAAAGAGCCATGACGAAACCCTCATGAGGGTGTGCAAAGCTCTACATGATGCAAACCTCACACTCAACAAGGACAAGTGCGAGTTCCGGAAGAGCATGCTAAAATTCTTTGGCCACGTGTTCTCAGAGGTGGGGATGACCCCAGATCCGGACAAAGTCTCAGCCCTGAATGACACAGCTGCGCCACTCAATGTGTCAGAACTTCGCTCGTTTCTAGGCCTAGCCAGTTACTGCAGCAGGTACATCAAGGATTTTGCCTCGGTCAGTGAACCTTTGCGGAAACTAACACACCAGAACGAGGAATTCGAGTGGACCGGTGCATGTCAAGGAGCTTTCGAAACCATCAGGGAGAGGGTTGCGAAAGCAGAGAACATGGCCTACTATGACCCCAACCGGAGAACGGAACTAACAGTGGACGCCAGCCCCGTGGGATTAGGGGCCATACTGGCTCAATTTGATCCCAAAGACCCACAACAGAGACACGTGGTAGCCTATGCCAGCCGCAGCTTGTCCGCCACTGAACAAGCCTACTCCCAGGCTGAAAAGGAAGGACTAACGGTGGTGTGGGCATGCAAACACTTCCACTTATTCCTGTATGGAAAGCCATTTCAGGTAGTCACCGATCATCAGGCGCTACTGTTTCTCTATGGCAATCCCCAAGCCAAGATGCCCCCTAGGATCGCCCGGTGGGGGTTACGTCTGCAAGACTACGCTTTCAACATCATTCACAGACCAGGGAAGGGTGAGAACCCTGCTGACTTCCTGTCGAGGAGACCGAGGGACGAGAGCAGACCTGAACCGTCGGTGGCGGACCGCTACCTCAGATACCTGGTTCATCAAACCACGCCGGAGGGGGTCAACACAGAGGAACTGGCAAGAGAAACTGAAAACGACCCTGCATGCCGCATCATATGTGAAGGTCTCACATCTGGACAATGGAGAAGGGCCAAGGAGAGAGGAAAAGCGGCAGGGGGCCAAACATGGGAAGACGTGGAACGACTTCTCCTTGTGAAAGAAGAGTTATCCATATCAGAAGACCATCTCCTACTCAAGGACTGCAAGCTAGTGATCCCAGCAACCATGCGGGAGAAGGTCATCAACCTGGCACACGAGACCCACCGAGGCATTGTCTCCACACAGCGCATGCTGCGCCAAAAGGTGTGGTTTCCACGAATGGATGCCCGAGTGGAGGCCGCCCTGAGAACATGCCCCACCTGCTGCATCATCACACCAAACCGACATCCGGAGCCACTACAAATGTCCGAACTTCCGCAGAACATATGGGAAGCGGTGGCCGCCGACTTCTTTGGACCCATTGAAGGGGGAAGATATGTCCTTGCAGTAATGGATGAGTACTCCCGATATCCAGAAGTACAGATGATCTCGTCCACGGCCGCGCATCACGTCGTCCCAGCACTGGACCACATTTTCTCTGCCTACGGAGTGCCCAAAGTACTCAAGACCGATAACGGGGCCCCGTTCTGCGGACATCAATTTGCCAGGTTTGCGGAATACTTGGGGTTCCGACATCGGAAGGTGACCCCGCTGTGGCCGCAAGCAAACGGGATGATCGAACGGTTCATGGCCAATCTCAAGCGGGCCTTGCAGATTGCTCGCCTCACAGAACAACCATATGAACAGGTACTCAACCAACTACTACGGGACTACCGGGGAACGCCCCATAGCACAACAGGGAAGACCCCTGCCGAACTCATGTTTGGGCGCAACCCTCAAACCCGAATTCCCCAAGCAGAGGCAAGTACACCACACCCGGCGATGGATGCGGAAGTCCGAGAGCGGGATGAAGCAGCAAAGAACAGAATGAAAGAATACACCGACGCCCGCAGAAAAGCCCAAACATCCCACATAACCATAGGGGATGTGGTGGCCGTTCGACAACCCTCGACCCATAAGCACACGCCTGCATTTCGGGAAGAGCCTCTTCTCGTTACCCAGAGGAAGGGGTCGATGATCACTGCACAAGGCTCCACGGGAGCGATAACCCGGAACTCGTTCCACTTCAAGGAACTCCCACCGCCCGGAACAAGACGCCTGACCGGCAGGGTACAGGCCCCACCAGAGGAAGAATACAGTGATCAACAAGGAGAGGATCCGTGGGACGCCGACGAATCGGATCAAGATCCAGAAGCCGAGACGGCCGTGAGCAGACCGTCACCAAGGGCTGAGCTGACACGACCACAGCGAGTCCGGACCAGACCTCGCCGGTGGATCGAGGAGATGGACTAGAGACTCGCCAGATCATCGCCTGTTGCGAAGAATGTGGTAACAGTTTAAAAAGGGGGGAGATGTCATGTTGACGTATCCTGGACGACGGGGGCGGGAGGGACCTGGGCGGGAAGAGAAGGGAAGTGACGCGGGAGGGGCGGGGCTAGTTAGTTGAATGTTAAGGCACGAATAAAGAAGGAGGTTTACAGCACCGCTCTGTGTCAGCCTGTCATTGCCGCGACGCGCGCTCGCTCCCCACCCAGGCCTGGGGACACCACACACTCTCTACCAAAACACGTTTAAATGGGGCATCATGAGAAATGCAGGGTGCCTTAGGGCGCTGCCAGTTTTACACTCAAACTCTTGCCAGATTCTGTAGGTGCTGAAACCATGGCAAAATCACTGAAAATGCAGACAGCTTTAAATATTGCAAACTTCCTCTGACTAGTGCTGTTGGACCAAATCATGACAGTACTTTAGACTCTTCATTCTCCGGTCTCGAGGCGTAAACATAAACAGTACCTTACTCTGCACCTTGTCCACACTGTGCTGGCTGCCGCCCTTCAGCTAGAACTACAGTACCTTTGCTCTCCACTCTTGCCGCCACAAATGTATCCGTATTGTGCCCTCACAGTGTTGCCACTGCAAAACAAAGCAGCTGTGTTTGTCATGCTTCAAGTCCTCCACAATTGCATCTAAGGTGACACACACTGCAATCTTTATCTCCCTGAGTACTGTAGCCGGCAAATCGAAAACTCTCTCAGCATGCGCCCATTCTAATGCTAGCAGCAGCACTGCGCCGTCGGGCGCTCCTGCACCCGATAAGCCCTGCTGTCCTGTCCTACTGTGTACACATAGGTGGCAGAGCCAGAAGAGCGTTCATGGCAGCAATGAGCTGCTCTGCCCCCTTACTCCATGCCGTTGTGGGTGCTTTTCTTTCGCTTTTTTTCTCTTCTCGCTTAAAACAGCCCAGGTGTGGGCAGAATGAAACCCGCCGCCAGGGACTGATTTCGATTGGTGCATCCGACATGCAGTGCTCGCGGGTGACTTTCTGCCCACCAGGTCGGACCTGGTGGGACGAGTGGCTGCTGGGCCAATCCAACCCTGAATCTAAGTGTGGTATGATTCAGCCATTCATCCTGGTTGAAAAAGGTGTGATTCTTGTGAGCAATTTTGAGATATTTGCACCCTGGGAAGCGCAGTAAACCAGGGAAAATGCTCAGAACGTGGGCTGTATTAACCAAGTAACCAGCATTTTCTTTGGTTTAGGGTGCTTCCATTCCCCATTCACCACTTAGCACCTGTGTAGTTTCCTACACGGGTGCTAATGGTGCCTTTCAAAAAAATAAATAAACATACCTTTGTTGTGAGGCACAGCGCCGCACAGTGCTGCTGTCAGTGAATTCCGTTTTCATGTTGATAATGACACAGTCATCAACATGGAAAACAGACTTCCCCGGCAGCAGCAATTTGTGGCGCTGGGCCGCGCAACAAAGGTACGTTTATTTTTTCCTTTAAAAGAAAACCCACCATTAGCACCTGTGTACGGAACTACACAGGTGTTTATGGCGATAGTAACCTCAGTGGGGGCCTGACTTTGTCGAGCCCTTAACTTGACATGCCCATAACTCGGGACAGGGTCACCCCGCCACCTCGGTTAATATCGCCTCATTATAACACACACACAATATCAATAACATTATGGCCATGTTTGGGCTGATTTCCATGCTTTGGACTTTGATAAAGTTAGTGTTGAGGAATAAAGTATTATAATGTAGAGAGTTCATGTAAGGCATCTACCTTTGAAAGCTCTGTAGACTTGGGTCAGAGTCAGTCTCACTTTAAGTGTGCATGGTGCAGCATTTACTCCTTCTGAAGTTGCTTTCATGATTAACAAAGAGACTGGCAATTTTGTAAATTAATAGAGTCCACTGCTGGCAACTAATGACCTCAAAAAGGCCTGTTGGACTCCGGATGACTTAGACAAATACTACACATGCTTGAAACAGCAATTCTTCTCTCCAGTATTGCTTGTTATATGGGTAGTATTACAATACTATGCGCCTGATTCACAGAAACGTTCAATAAGGGAGCAATCCCATTGAAAAACGATCTGTAAATCTTTGTGTTCATTGTATCCCTACCCAAGGCCTCTGCTGTAAGTGTTTAATTTTGATGTATTTTCTTGCTAATGAAAACCAATCCATCAATCTGGAAGATCATTGCTTCTTCACAACACCCATTAGCAGGAATGGCACAAACGTTTTCAGATCACCGTTTACAAAAACATTCATATATCTAAAATTGACATTGGGCCTCATCAGAAGTTTGGCGGTAGCCTTGCTGGTAAAACCGTCAGGCTGCCACCAAACTTCCGAATATTTCCGACACCTGCAAATGGGCAATTACCGGGTCATTACGGCCCTGCCGGACCCGGTAATTGCCCATTTGCGGGCACCAGAAAAAGATGCTCCCCATAGGGCCGAATGGGAATGGGGAGGTCGGATGCACCGCCACAGTTTATAACGGTGCCGATGCATCCGACATGCTGTGCTCGCGGGTGACTTTCTGGCCACCAGGTCTGACCTGGCGGGCAGAAGGGCACCCGCTAGCACAACTCGTAGTTTGCCGGTCAGGGAACTATGGTACCAGCAAGCTTACCGGTACCATAGTTCCTGGACCGGCAAACTTGTAGTGAGGCCCATTGACTTTAACAGTCTTCTCCTTCACAAACATTTTGAGAGTTTGGGATGTTTGCGGAAATCAAAATAACTAATTTGTTTTTGCAGGACCTCTTGGAGCAGGCTACTCCAACAAATTTAGTAAAACAATGTTTTTCTGATTCGAACCCATTCTGGGTAATCAAGAACATTGTGAGCTGTCTTTGATTAGCAAGACTTCGTCAAACACACCAAATCGTTAAAGTGACAGCTATAGTGTAAAATAACCTCATACAACATGCTCAAAATTGATGAGAAACATGATGTACACTCTGCACATTTTGACAGAAATTCCTGACAATAATAAAGTCTAGCATCGTTTCGACTGCATCTCGGGTACGTTTTTATGAATCTGCAATCAATGTGGCTGTTTCCGGAGGCAACCAGCCTTCCTGCAAGGGGATCCAATGACCCATCATGGAGCAGCAATGTATCCCGAAGTGATATGTAGCAGTCAATACACACTATGGAATTTCTGAAGGTGTCAATTGCTTTTGCCTTGCAAGACATTTCTAGCAAACGAGACGCAACAACACCTGCATAGGGTTGCAAAATTCGATTTCCAATTGACTTTTAATGTTTCAAGGCATCAGCAGAAAGTATGGTATCAAGATCTAGCTCCTCCATGGCAGCTTCATGAAAAAATCCTTGGGAACTAAAGGCACCTCGAAGTGTCCTGGGGACACAGAATCAAGGTTCCCGAATCACAATAGTAATTGCGGCTCAATTAATGGTAAGTCAAAATGGAGGATGAGAGGAGCCTATGTGGGAACCCACAAGGATCTATCACGTTTCCCTCATGCATAGTATATTACACTATTGCAATATTCATTGCATCAGCAAAGAATAACCACTTGCATAGTTTCTTTTTGTGCTATTGGTAAAATAAAATCCTTAGCCAAATGACATGTGGAGACCACAGGAATCAGGGACCCAAGCCCATTATAAACATTGTCCCAAGACTCCATGGGTAGGTTTAGTGGTGTTTTGGCCTTTAATTGCGTTGATGTGTAGTATAAGTTCATTGATCTGGTAGTTGTGACCATAAATTTGCACAGGTGCAACTGCAAATGCATTTTGCACATGCACAAATAGTGATTGTGCATGCATAATTGGATTAGCTCTAGTAGAAAAGCAGAGCAAAATAATGTTCACTGGCGCTTGTGCATGCGCAAATGCAAATGCAATTTGAACATGCACAAATATTGATTCTAGATCCACAATTTAGTTAGAGCTAATAGAAATGCATGGAAAATGATTTGCACTGGTACTTATTTTCTTTATTTTTTTATTGCAATTGGTTTGTTTACACCTTTACGAATGTATAAGCACAGACATAAGTACTTAATTAACAAACACCAAGTATAAAAACCATATCATAAAATACTCATTAGCTTATGAGAGTAAAATACTTTAAAGAAATAATACTAATAAAAAAGAAAAGAAGGAACAGAGCAAACAATACCAGCAAGTTTACTAAAGAATCAGTAATACAGAATATTTAGCAGTAGAATAAAGTTCAGACAGTATAATCAACATCTAATCAGAGCAAAATGAGTGCATTCAAATTTAAAAGTACATTGAGACACAATCAATGTAATCAGAATCTAGTAAGCACAAAATTAATACATAAGACTAGC
This sequence comes from Ambystoma mexicanum, assembly GCF_040938575.1. Lineage (NCBI taxonomy): Eukaryota > Metazoa > Chordata > Amphibia > Caudata > Ambystomatidae > Ambystoma > Ambystoma mexicanum. The sequence continues at coordinate 84,696,941 of NC_090941.1, forward strand.
AAGACCTGGATGGAATTCTGGTAGTTGATTTATGGTAGTTTAGTTTAGCTTAACAAGGCCTAATCCATAAAACATCCAGCAAAGTACAGAATGGAAACAGGCATCCTAATTATACAGACTTTACAGGTTCAGGCTTTTAATATAACCTGATAGAGCCAACCCCTCGTAAGTAGTATGGATGCTGAGACAACGATTCCAAACCAAGTCTCCATTGAAAGATATGGAGTTTATATCTAGAGGTGTCCAATATTTGGCTCTAAGACCCTGTGTTGATTCGCATTGAAGGACCAGGTGCCTTAAGGTCTCCAATTTGTCCATACAGAATTGACAGGAGGCTTCTTCAGTCCCAATTTGCCGCCTCCTTAGTTGTATTTCCCTGGTAGGTAGCAGATTCCACCGTGCTCTAAGAAGAATACCTCGGTAAAGTCAATTTGGAAATTGGAGCAAGATCTTAGTTAAAAAACTTCTACGCTATGCTGAAGCATCAGATGGCTCAAGGAGGAGTAAGAAATGAAAGAACTACGGTCTGAATCCAATCAAAATCAAATAAGGCGCTTTTAGCCTTCATGGGGTTAGAAAAAAGGGTCTCCAGGGTCACATCCATATCACCAAGATCAAATTCTGATCTTGTCTTAAGGGAGCTTAAGATACTAGAGTAATTCAGATTTCCTCCCAATAGTTGGTACAGGGAGTTAGGGATAGGTGCCATAATTTTTGAGAATAGAGACAGTCAGGCTCATTGTACCCTGGCCCACAGAGAAACCACCCCAGTTCGAAACGAATAGCTGGTAGGGGTACTGCATTAGGAATCCCAAGAATTCTTCTCCAAATACTACTGTCAATTCTGTTCAGGGTTTTATGTACCTTATCTGATTTTAATTCCAGACCTCAGGTCAATTTCAGGACACTCTTACCCTCAAAGAACATTACTGCTGATTTGAGGGAGAATCTTTCAAACTTTCTATCAATCTTGACAATCTGAGATTCTAAGAGTTTCTCCTTATGAACCAGGGCCTCAGTGGCTATTTTAGACCCTTTGTAGGAGGCAAAGTTGAAACCCAGATACCTAACTGTATCCAAGAGCTTCAGCGGGATACCACCAAGGAAACCAACAGGCCGATAGTCTTTACCCTCGCTTTTCTAAAGGTAAGAATTTTAGTTTTATTAGGGTTGATGATGAACCCATTGTCTTTGGCATAGCTCGCAAAGTTTTTTAATAACCTTTGTAGCCTGACCTTGGTTAGGTCAAAATCAAAAGGACGTCTGCATATGCGAGCCATATGATTTTTGCCTGACCTGCCTTTGGAGCAATTAGCCCTTCTTTCACAAGCGAGAGCGTGACATCAGAGAAATATGGGTTGAAAAGCCAGGGGGTCAGAACACAGCCCTGTCTGACCCCCCGAAAAGATCGTATTCTACAAGATAGATCGCCTTTTTGGCTGAGGCTAACCTGAATTCCGCAGTTATCGTATACCTCACTGATCAATCTCAACAGCCCCTCTGGCATACCCCAGTTAGCCAATTTAGCCCATAGTCTGCCCCGGTCAACGCAATCAAATGTGGCAGTCAAGTCAATCGAGGCCATATAAGTACAGCCCCTTGATGACATCCAGGTCTCTTCCTGCACGCATTTGGGAAAAATGCCATTGATATTGGTGGAATGGCCCTTCCTAAAAACTGTCTGGAATTGATCCAGCAGATGAGTAGTACTAGCCCAATCTTCAAGATGTGAAAGCAGGAACGCCGAGAAAATCTTGCAATCGGCGTCAATGAGTGAGATAGGTCGATAATTCGCCAAATCCATCCTGCTTCCACACTTGAAGATAGGGACCACATGGGCCGTACTCCAAGAATTAGGCTTTGTCCCTGTGGAGATAATTTCCCCAAATTCCAGATACAGAAGATTTTTCCAGATGTTTTGATCATCTTTAAAGCTGTTATTCGTAAGGCCATTAGGCCCTTGGACTCGAGATCTCTTGCATTTGGTAATCAAGAAATGGATGGTACTAAGATCTAGTTGAGTGTCCCAATTAGCTCCCCCAGATGGACCGGGGGCAATCATAGAAGCAATCATAAGTGGTCCAAACCTACTCTCATAGAACTGTACCCATTCCACTTCTGAGATTGTATTGAGTAGGGAGATTGCGTGATTAGGGTCTTTCCCATTGACTAAATGCCAAAAGGCACCAACCTCGGCATTAATCAGAATTCCCAGCATCATTTCTACATCCCGTTGTAGAAGACCATGTTTCGTTGATTTACAGTAATTTTTATAAGACTGTTTGTCCTTCTTTATCTATTCGTTGCAGATAGCCTGATCTGGATTGGTACAATGGATACATCTCAATTCCCTCTGCATGTTCTTTTTTGCATCAGCCAACTCCACATTGTGACAATGAGTATGTCTAGTCAGTTCCTTTTCCCTGTTACCATTCCCTGGGACAAGCCCAGAAACTAATGAGCTAATAAACCTCTGGAACTCACTTACATTGAAATTGTTAAGCTTCCACTCAAAGGTGGATAAATTGAGGGCATTGCTTACATTCAGATTCAGTTTACGAATATTAATATCTGTTCATTTTACTGCGTTACCAGCCATATTGGCAGTAACTCGGGTCTGGAGCTGGAATTTTCTGAAGCACAATGTCCAATCAAACCTAGCTGTTAAAATGGAATGATCGCTCCAGACATTAATCAATACATCAAATGATACACAGTGACTCATTAGAAAGGGATCAAGATAGATGTAGTCAAGGAGAGAAGAACTATTACCTCTATGCCAGGTATGCCAATCAGTTTGCAAGTGATGATAAGATGTCTTTCCCACTAAGGGCTGTAGATCCCTACCTCCTAGCCCCACATACCATTTTCACCCCAAAGTCGCTTCCCTGATTGCCCAGTTGTAATCCCATTCTTTCCTGAGTGGATTCCTGCCTCTATCATTCCCACTCAGACCTACTTCTCTTTTGAATGCCTTGTCTGTAGGCTTTCTCTCTCACCTACCCATTCTCTTACTGTGGTTACCATCTACTGGCCTCCTGATCAAATCACCTCATTTCTCTCTGAGTGTGCAGACCTCTCCTCCTCCCTCCGGTCCTCTACCACTCAACTCCTCCTCCTCTGTGACCTAAATATACATTTAGACTCTCCTTGCTCCTCCTCTTTACTCTTCCGTGACCTCTGCGACTCCCTCTCCCTGTCCATCCTCCTCTCTGGCCCGACTCACTCTGCAGGGCACACACTCGATGTCTTGATCTCCTCTGACCTCCCCCTCTCCATCCCTCTGACCACTCTTCTCTCCTGGAGCGATCATTCCCTCCTCTCATCTCATCTCTCCCTCTCTTCCCCCCATGCCAAGCCTACCCCAACACTACCACCTACCTTCTCGGACACCCGGCCCATGAAGCGTGTGTCAGTTGAGGCTTTTGCCGCCACTTCACCCCCCCTCCACCTTTGGCTGTCTCTCATCCTGATACAGCCCTGTCTCTGCTCTACTCTTCAATTTCTGATATGCTTGATGCTCTTGCCCCTGTCACGAGGATCCGTTTGAAGTCCAAAGCCAAGTGCAATTCCTGGTATGACTCTGACCTAGCTACACTTAAACGTAAGTGTAGGGCAGCTGAGAGGAAATGGAGGACTTCCTGTTCATCCTCTGACAAACTGACCTGTCGCCTGCTACAAAGGCAATACCGACTCTCTGTCCTCACCAAGAAGAGAGTCCACATTCAAGCTCGTGTCTCTGCGGCATCTAACAACTCGGCTAAACTCTTTAAAATCTGCAAGGAGCTGGCCAACCCTGCTGCAGTCTCTACCCCTCCTGTTGCCTCCCAGGCTCTTTGCAATGCCCTTGCCTCTCACTTCATTTAAAAAACCCAGGACATCCTGTCCACCCTCTCCACCCACACTCCTCCTCTTCCCTCTCCATCTGTGCTTTCTGACCCTCCTTTAGCCACCCTCCCACCATCCTTCTCGTCCTTTCCTCTTTTCACCCCTGACGAGGTTGCTAGACAAGTCCGATCTATGAAAGCCTCTTCAAAACAGGTTCATCCCTGTTCCTCTAAAACCATCAAGGACCACATTGACACCCTTGCTCCGGCCCTTGCTGATTTTTGCAACCACTCCTTTGCCTCTGGATCCTTCCCCTCCCCTCTGAAGCACTCCTTTGTGAATCCTCTTCTCAGGAAACCCACAGCTGATCCTTCTTGTCCAGCTAACTATCGCCCATTTCCATTACTCCCTTTCTTGGCAAACTCCTGGAAAAGTTGGCCATCTCTCAGCTTAACCTTCATTCCAATTCTGTTGGCTGTCTCCATGACCACCAGTCTGGCTTCAGAGCTGCCAGAAGCATGGAAACTGCTCTCCTAAACATCCGTGAAGATCTGCTCACCAACCTTGACTATAACATTCCATCTGTCCTCATCCTCCTCGATCTCTCTTCTGCCTTCGACACGGTCAACCATACCACCCTGCTCAACCGTCTCCGTGAAAACCTGGGTATCACTCATCAGGCTCTGGCCTGGCTGACCTCTTTCCTCTCAGCTCGACCCTCCCAGGTCCAACTTGGGCCCTTCCTTTCATCTATCTTCCTCTCTACCTGTGGTGTTCCCCAGGGGTCTAACCTCTCGCCCTGGCTTTTCAACCAATACCTGGCAACTCTCGCCCACTGCATTGCCATTTTCTGCTCAAATTTTCAGTGCTACGCTGATGACTCTCAACTCATTTTCAAGCTGCCCTCTGCCACCTCCTCTCCCTCTCTCATCTCTGATTGCCTAACTGCCATTCAAGATTGGTGTGTCGCCAATGATCTTTGTCTGAGTTCCAGCAAGACGGAGATCCTCCTCATCGGCACATCTTCACCATCCTTTCCCCTCACTCTCTGGCCGGCCTCCCTTGGCCCTCCTCCTACCCCCACCTGCGAGGCTAAGAACCTCGGGGTCATCTTTGACTCCACCCTTTCCTTCTCCGCCCACATCTCTGAGGTCTCTAAAAAGTCAAATTTCCGACTGCACCTCCTCAGAGGTACTCTGCCTTTCCTCTCCTTCCCCCAGAAGCTCATGGTATCTCAAGCTCTGGTTCTCTCTAGCTTGGACTATTGTAACAGCCTCTTTCTAAATCTACCTGCCTCTTCTCTCCGCCCTCTGCAACTAATCCAGAACAGGACTGTGAGACTTGTCCTTGGCCTCAAGCCCTGGGATCATATCTCTCCAGCTCGGAAATCTCTCCACTGACTACCAGTGGATGCAAGGATTAAATTCAAAACCTTCTGCATTGTCCACAAGGCTTTCTGGGGCCTGGGTCCAAAATACCTTCAGCTATCCCTCTGCAAATACCTCCCCTCTTGAGCTCTTCGCTCCTCTACCTCCAACTCACTCAGGGTCAGTCGTTTGTCTAAGAAACGAGCTGGGGGTAGATCTCTGTCTTTGGCTGGGGCCTCCCTCTGGAACAGCCTCCCTGCCACTCTAAAACTTGAGAACCATCTCTGGTTCTGGAAGCACCTCAAGACCTTCCTCTTTTCTTCTGCCTTCGCTCCCCCTCTCCCTTGCTGATCTGTTCTCTCTCTGCTTCCGGGCCCAGGTATCTGCTCATCCTGCCACCCTCCCGCACTGCCTCCGGGCCACCCCTTGCACTGGGGTCTGTATCTGTACCCATACAGCCCCCCCTTTTTCTTCCTGCACTTATCAGACCTACCCTGTCTGCTGCCTTAAACCTAGCACTTGCAAATTGCTGGCTGCATTACCACTGTTTGTTGCCTTTATTATTTATTTATTGTTATTTATCTGTTTGTCCTCTGCTTCGCACTTTCCACCTCTCCCCCTTCCATGCACTTTTCCCCTCCCCCTGTCCCATGCACTTGCGCGTTCTCAATGTCACTGGGCCTAGTAAGATCGCTGTTTTGTTCTCCCCTGTTCCCCTCCCTTGCCTTGTCGCACTCTGAAACACATGTGTACGAGCGCAATAGAAATAAAATATCAATCAATCAATCAATCAAGGACCCAAGGGGAATGCTGAGAGTCACAATCTGCATTAAGGTCTCAGACCACTATGATTATTTCCCAGACCATTCTTCAATGACATGACACACTTTCTTCACGACGGGATCCACCTGTGTGATGCCCTTATGCCAGTAGATGTTAATAAGTAAATGATTTACCATGCCCTCTGCAGTACACCATTTTCACTGTGTCCGATAGACGAGGCACAGTGTTCTGCCTATCTCCATGAGGACAAGGCTCCCCCTTCTTCTCATCCATCAATTCACCTTCAAAACCAAGATTAAGGAGTGCTTCACTTTGTGTGAGGATCAACTCCTTAGCCAAAGGAGAGTTCAAGTGGATAATACTAATGACCACATAATCCATCTCAAGGAAGGAAACCCTCCCAATATCAGACAAAGTCACCAAATCCAGAGGGGCAATTTCAGAGAAAATAGACAAGATGTTAGGTTGATTGAGACAAATCCTATAATTGGGCCCAAGAATGCTTCTTATTTTAATTTGATTGAGCCCCTGATTATCGCCCCTGTCCATTGACCTCAGACCCAGTGGACCTCTGGGTTTGACACTGTTTGGAGCACCTGCTTGTGTATTTGTTTAGTTCATACTAGGCCCTCCTAGATTTGATGACAAAACATTAGAGGAGTCACTTGGGACATGGCTGATAGGATAGTATAATCTCTGTAGCAAGTCCTTCAGACCCACCGGATAATTGATTCTCGTTGGAATATCCACTAGATCTTCCTATTGCCAGGACTTGCCACTTCCACAGCCAATCCCCAGATTCACAAAACCACCCCCAAAGTTTGGAGTGGGCTGCAGTTCCTTAAAAGTAACTTCACCAACATCCTTAGGTAAATCCTGCTAACTCGATAGACCCCACGGTCTTTCCCAAGCAGGTAGCAGTGGAAAAAGATTCAGCTCCAGCTTTTCCCCAAGAGGCAAGTACTTTCCTACCCCATGTTTTTGCAGCAAGGGTGCTGAGGTGGACGCCCCCTCACATGGGCCCCAGATGAACTCAATCCGGTCGCAAATTGCACCAAATGAGTGTACTACCTCGGAACCCCCACCCGATGGTTTCAGGGATAGGGGCGGCACAGGCTGTGCCCTTAGCGCCAGTGCTGGCCCCCTACACTTTGGGCTTGAATTCTCAGAGTGTACCTCGCTGTCCCCTATATTCCTTGGAGCATTAGCCTGAGAAGCAGGAGGCTCCTGGTCAATTCCAGAGTCAGTCCGTCCCCTCAGGCCAGATTGGTTGGGATCTGTTTGGCCATAGAGTCAACCAGCTTAGCTTTCGGTGGAGGCTCCACGTTCAATGCCCCATGTTCAATAACTGGGGATAGTCTGGTGCGGAAAAAAGTTCTATGCACAGGTCTGCTGGAGAGAACACGGTTCCTTCTGGTCCCTGGTTTACATCTCCCCAATTTATCCTTTACAGTATTTATTACCTTAGGGGATATGGGGGAGTCCCCAGGGGTATTTGTCATCAGCACATCACCTTCCACCCCCACGTTCCCTCCTCCAGTCAAGGCAACTCCTCAGTAAGATCATTAACCGAGGGAAGAGGATCCCCGGAACCAGGGGAGGGGGTGCTAGCTGCAGTTGGACTCATAGTGGACCCCACATTAAGGGTGGGATTAATAGGAGGGTCATTAACTGCCCTTCCATCACAACCCCCACCTCTTTTGGCCCTCGCCCACCATTTCCAAACCATATCTCAGCCCCAATCTCCTCAAGTTTAATTGTGACATCTGCCAGCGCCGCATTAGTAGATTTCAATTCTGCCCAAATGTTGTCATAGAGGGAGACAAATGAGCTCAAGACAATATTTAATGCATACACGGTAGGATGAGTCAAACAAATATGCTCATCAATCTCCCTCAGGGTGTGATGCAAAGCTGGTAAGTCACTCAGGGCATCGGAGGCCTCCAGAGATGGAGATTGCGGGTGATGCACCTGCCCATGTCCACAGGGAAGCCCATCAAGTAAATTAACAAGGGGAGTAGGTGAATCCAAAGTAGGTGCATCACATAATTGCAGTGACCCACTTTCAGCACTATTACAGTGAGATGGATCATGGTTTATATCTTGTTCTTCCACCTGTTCAGCAATTTCAATGATGCTAATATCCATGAGATCCTTAAAACCATGGAAATTTAATTTAATTTAATATTTTTAATGTAATATTGTTTATAAATAAACTTTACACATAAAAAAAATACAAATACATATTATTTTCACATATACAATTATTAATGAACTACTACACAATTGACACTTATTATCAAAGCTCTTCAATCGTATAATCCTAAGTCATACAAAAGTTATAAAAACATGTATGTCAATTCTTATATTCCTTAAGACAAAGTAATAGCAACATACCTAGAGATGTGAATTTCATAGAGCCATACAACCATGGCTGTATCTCGGTATGTATTTCTTCACTCATGATAAAACAGAACTTAAAAATTAAGTACTGTCCCTGTTAGGAAGGTATGGCCATAGCACACGGATACTTTAAATAGAGATACCAAGTCAGCTTTCTACTACCAATCAGACATTGTACATTGCAATCAGGCGGCCTATATACAGTGAATTTATGCTGCTCCACCAGAAAGCCAGTTTTGAAATAAAATCAATGTTATGTACGTATTTGCCATAATGAGTCTGGTATGTCATACGTAATTTAGGGCAACCAGTTAGCACATGTCTCCCTGATTCTGCTATTGACTGGTTTTGACATATTCAACAGTATCGTTCAGACTGTGGTAACTGATTGATTACACCCGCACACACCAATACCGGCAAGTAATTCACCCTAAGTAGCACTATAAAACGCCTAAGTCTGACTGCTGGACAAAGATTAAAATAAAACTGCGGCTCTTTGTATGAATACAACACATACTTAGTAAATTGGTAAGTCTTTAGCTTCTCCAAGTGGGCATAGTTTCTTATCCAATCATGCATCTCCGATTTTTTAGAGAGTGCCATCTTAGTTTTAGGAGTAAACCCTTCAGATCGGATATCCCACCCAATATCTTTCAAGTAGGTGTCGACCTTATCTTTGAAAGGAAAGATACCAGCTTCTTTACAAGATTCAACTCTCAGGGTGTCGATCAGAGGGTTTCCAGTTCTGCTCCGCATCAGCAGATATAATTCTGCCCTTTTTTTAAGCACTAAGGATTTTAACGAAATCAAACCTAGTTCCAACCTAATTATGGCCATCGGTATGCAGGTTGGGAGGCCTAAAATCTTTCTCCAATTTTTCCCCTCCACAACCTGCAACCAGTTCATATCCATATTTAGGAGAGCTTCTATACCATAAATCATTATCGGAACCAGGACCTGTTGATATAAGAGCCGTGCCGCCCAAATTGTAAAACCAGACTGAGTGATAAGAAAGCGATAAGCCAACGATGTAGTTTGGGCTGCCCTTATCTTTCTGTACTGTCTACATTGGGAATAATCAGCTAAGGTTTCTATATCAATTCCCAAATACCTATCATTTGGAGTATACAGAATTTCTACGTTCTGTATCTTCAGGCTAATACGAGCAATTTTTTTTGTTGGTACATAACATCACTTGGGTTTTCTGTAGATTTATTACTAATCCATTGCGATTAGCGTATGACCATAGTGCTTCGGCTGATCTCCTCAGTCTGCTAAAAGTATGATCTAATAGCACTAGGTCATCCGCATACGTAAGGATTGAACAATGTTTATCGCCTATTTTCGGGGGGCAATTAGATGCCTTACCTATTGCTAACGGAGGATCATATGTAAACAGGTTATATAAAGTAGGAGCCGTGACACAGCCCTGCTATACTCCTCTGTTTTGAACAACTTGATCAGTCATGTTGCCTTTTAGATCAAGTTTAAGGGAGAAAGTGTTTTTCTGATGAAAAAGCCTCAGGTAGTATAAAAGCCCTTTTGGGCAAACAAGCAGATCAAGTTTAGACCATAAGATATCTCTTCGTACCAAGTCAAATGCTGCTTTAAAATCCACAAAGAGCGCATAAAGCGGGGGCTTCCCTTTTTCCTAGCCTCAGTACGCAAAGAGTCTAAAATAATTAAATTATGCGTTGTTGAGTAACTACGCCGAAAATCATTTTGAAAACAATTAAAAATCTGTTCTTTCTCAGCCCAATCTTGTAGTTTTGCTAAGATTAGGCCAGCAAAAAGTTTACCAGTGCAGTCAAGCATCGACAGCAACCTATAGTTGCAAGGATCGTTTTTGTCGCCTTTCTTGTGCACTGGTATAAGAATGGCAGTTTGCCATGAGCGAGGTATTCTACCTTCGAACAGAACTTTGTCATATAAGATTTTCAGAGTTTAAGCCCAAAAACAGGGGTTACTTTTTAAAACAATATTGGCAATACCGTTAGGGCCAGGTGCCCTTGAAGATTTTAACCTATTTATTTTCTCAATTAGGCTAGCAACCGTAAACGAGATAGGCAACCCAGGGGGGTTACTATAACTAACCTCCTGATAGGTGCATTTATTCAAGATGTTGCGTTCCCTCAGGAAACATTCCCATCTCTCTGCTCCTATAGGATTAACTATTGCGTTAGTTCTATTGCCTCTGACTTCACCTAGGAGAGCCCAGATGTTCCGAGTATTTTTGGAACACAGTGTCTTTAAGGTCTCTTGCCATTGATGTAATTTCTTAAGATGTTTCTTCAGTCTTAGCCATACATGATAGTTTCCCTTCAGTTTTTTGCTTAGAGCCATATAGCATTTAATGGATACTGAAGAGTTCTTAGCTTTCCTGATATCAGCTCTCAGTCGCCTTTTGGCGTCTCTCACCTCCCGGTCGTACGGATTTTTCAGACCCTGACTAGTCACCACCCCTCTGGACCTAGTAGAGGCATGAATTAATGCAAAGGAGGAAATCCACTGGTCAATCTCCTCAATTTACATAGGCCCTCATTACGACCCTGGCGGAAATCGTGGTGCAATATGCACCATGGAGCACGGCGGAAAGCTGCCGATACCGCCATGGGGGTTGGCGGATTCACCGCCCCATTCCGACCTTGGCGGGGCGGTAAATCCCCATTCCCCATTTTACCCTTCCCCATTCCCATTTTTGCCCCATAGGGTATAATGGGAGTGGGGAAGGTGTTAATTACGCCACCGTAAAATACGGTGGCGTAATTAACAACAAGGTCCCGTAGCGCCATGGATTTCTCCGCCCGGAAAAACCAGGCGGAAAACGCTCCATGGCGCTACGGGAACTCGTAGTAGGGCGGACGGGTCCGCCGCGAATACCGCTGGCGTAAACCCACTCCGCCAGGGTCGTAATGAGGGCCATAGTCTGAAGTGCAACTATATCCCCATAGGTATCTGTTGATAAGATAGAATTCACCTTTGCTATGTTATGTTCAGACCAGGAGATACAAGTTGCAGCATGATTGGTCCTTAAGTCTCCCATACATTTTGTGCCACAACTTGCAGTATCGGCAAATATAGTTAACTCAAGTGCCGCGTGATCACTCGAGTTATTATTGGTCACTTTCATATCCCTAACCCAGTTTGCAATATCTTCAGTTACAAAAATATAATCAAGCGTACTCTTTGCCCCGCAGTCCTCCCAGGTGTATTGACCCGGACAGTCACTCTTAGTTCTTCCATTCACCCTTTCCATGTCCATTAATTCGAAGAAACTCAACCAGTATAGACCCTCCGATTCAACTTTCTTATGGGACATTATTGTCGGGGGGAAATTCTGCCGGGGTCGGCCGGGCCGTCCGCAGACCTCCAGGCAGGGAGGCCCCAACTCCTCCCGTGTATATCCCAGATGAGATAGAGTATGAGACACACACAAGGAGCAAGGTGACTCTGCTGTTTATTAGACAAAACGGCAGGGATGGGTCAAGGAGCGTACGCGTTCGTCCTGACACACACACAATCGTGGGGCTCGCAGGCCCTTTTTACTGTATTATGACGCGCTACTTGCGTCACTTCAGAAAGTTAACAAAAAACCTATCGCCACTCTTAATTGGGTGTTCGAGTGGTAGGGTTAGTATAGCACACATATAGAGAATGATATTAGTGGACAAAGGGTAGTCAGGTGGTATATCTGGGTTGTCCCTACGATTAGATACATGAGAATTGTTACATGAAGACTCCTGAGGATTGGCTAATAGTATTGGCGTCAGTGATAAGAGCCCCATGTTCTGATTGGTGCGCCCGTGAGCTTCCCAGCCTGGGACCACCGCTGTTCCCAGCTCTCGGTGTACCTGCAAGGTGCAACAATGTTTCACTATGGGTACGTGCAGACAATGTGAGGATTTATTCATAGCTGGAAGGCTGACCGCTCCCACTGTCACAGATGTCCATTGAGCCTTTCAAGTGTATCTGCCGGTGTCTCGTAGCGAGGGATCCAGACGCCTCTGTTCTCCTGGGTTTGGCATCTCGTCAGGTTCGGCTTGGTCACGTGGGGAGGGACCATGAAAGAGGCAGAATTCTGCACAATTAATATTGTTTTTCTACTGCGCGTCTGGTTTAATTTGCCGGTGTGACTTTAACGTTGGTGCGCGGAGTACGAGGTTGCAACATCGTGCCTTTGATGATTTGTTCTTGGACTGTGGGTTTGCAACATTGCGACCTTGGCTGGTTGTTTCGCCGAGCTCATTCTGCAGGATCAGCAACCTGACTCTTGCTTTGTTAATGTCCACGGGAGCTCTTGTTTGAGGCCTACTCGGGCCTGGTGCATAAGTAGTCCGATTGGTGCATAGGTGCTTTTAGGTTATAGGAGCGTATAGTTCTATGACCAGTATCGTGTCTTCATTATACCTCTCGTGGTGGTAACGGGTTTCAAGAGAAGCGTGAGCAAGCTTTATAGATGAGTTCATGACGCGTCTTGCGTTTCTGCATTCTGAAAGCCTATGTAAAATTAATAAAGATGCACGTCCGTGAATATGCCTGTCGCCTACGTCATAGCACTGAGTATATTCTTCGTGTAGGTTGGTGTGGGAATGTCCAGTGTGTATATTTGTACAGATGTGCTTCCCGTTGTCTAGGTCGTCATGGCATCTCTAACGACGTGTAGATTTTAGTCTAGTTGATCCATGCCGCAGGTGTCGGCATGGCCAGTGCGGGCTGCTGGGCAGGCAGATGGACACATCCGTATGTTCCTGTACCAGGGTATCTGGTCGTCTGGTAAATGGACAAACTCTTCTCGTGGCGGGTGTCTGGGTCGTGACCCTCTAGGCCAAGCGCGAGAGGTGAAGGACGGGAGCCTGGTCTTCCATTCTCCCACTTCAGTCCCCCCTCTGGTCGACTTGTCGACCACAAACATATCCTTCTCGTTATCTCCTCTTACTCGCCATATCTTAGTTATTCCTCCGAGATGTCCATAATGGTTTACATGATCTTCAAATGACCAATACATATATTCACAGGTTCCTCCAGGAGTACAGTATACCCATCTTCCTATGTAGCTCCTGGGGTTTCTTGGGTTATCGATCTTCACTGATGGTGGGTCTAGATGGTTGGTTATTATTTGGGTGCGCAACTTCTCCCTCTCCTGTATTATCACACCTGTATGCTGGCCGTCATCTGCTGGCATCAAGGGGTGCATTCCCACCATTTCCAGCAATTCGTCAGTAGTGCGTGCCTTCCGGGCCTTCCAAAATCTAATTATGATCAGAGTAGCTCCAGCCAATATAGTACAGCCCACTATTATTTTCAGTCCATCTGACAGCCAGGATGGCATCCATGACCATAATAGTGAAAAACAGCTCTTATCCTTGTTTACACCGTTACTTTCATCCATCATTTTGGAGTGCATCTGGGCCAATTGTGAAACTGCTTCTGTCAGTGTACCATTGTCAGCATCATTGGCAGGTATGAACGTGCAGCATGATTGTCCTATCTTTGCACAAACTCCTCCTTCCATTGCTGTGAGAAGGTCCAATACATATCTGTTCTGGAGTGCTACCATCCTTACAGCTCGCAGCTCCTCTTTTATTGCGTTAAACCCATTCACTGTAGAATTAATGGTCATCATTAGTTCCCATCTAGTTATTTGGAGCCATTTTGCGTTTGCGTAAGCCTGCAGTCCCGGGTGTATTATTGAGGAGAAGAACATTGCTGCTCTGCTGAATAGTCTATGTTCTGGCGGTATTGATGTTAGTGCCGTTTCCGACCTTCCCCACAGGTAATTTCCTGTCAGTGGCTCTCCTTGTCTTTTTCTTCTATTTAGGACAGTATCATTGCTGTTGGTCCTGTTCCCTTGCTCCTCCTGAAGTGGTGCAGATCTCTTTCTTCTCTTATCCCCTTCATCCATTTTAGGAAATTTTGCCACATTGACGTGCTTCTTAGGTACCACTAGTGATGGTACATTGACGTGTACCATTGTGCACACACCATTCCACAGGGGAGGCAGTGTATGGTATGCCTTTTCTCCACAGGCCCAATAATGGTCCATTATTACTGCTGTTCCCGCTCCCCCCTCAGGTAACTCCATCACACTTGCACAATTGGTGTTATATCCTACGTCCACCTCTCCTTTATGCTGGTAGCATACCTTGGGCGCAGTCAACGGTAGTATTGTTATTGGGTCTTCATCTTCTTCTACCCACGTGAGCATTGGTACATACTTGATCCACGTCGTCCAACATTGGTGATTGTGTGTCTCGATTGTTGAGATAGTTTCTTTTGTTACCATGTTGCTGCCAATCACTCCTATCTCCCAGCTGTTGTCCAGATACACCTTTCCTGTTATCGTCACCAGCGGCCTCTCCCAGCATCCTTGTTTACCCGGAACTTCAGTGGCGTACCAATCACATGGTAGATACTGCAGCGTTACTTTCTTTGTTTCTCCTTTTGCAGGGCCACTTGTTATGTATTTGAATGCTTCAGCATGTAAACTGGTCTTGTGATAACTCAAATAGGTCTTGAGGAAGTTGTTTTCATATGGGTATGAGTCTCGTGTTTTCCATGTCATGTGTACTACTGTTCCTTGAAATCTTCCTTTCGTTTGGAACAGTGCCAAGTATATTATGCACTGTGCTGTCTTTTCATCTATTTCTGTGGCAACAAATGTTCGTGAAGCACTCATGGCGTATGGTATTAATGAGCAAACGTAGCAGCTATCCTCAGTTGTCTGCTTACCAATGCGGGTCATGTGTTGGTACCATATGTTGTTTGTGACGTGTGCTGAATCTTGTATATAATTATCAATACCTTTATTGTCTGAGTATGTGCTGCGTTTAACTCTATTTTGCTTGGGTGCAATGTTACTATTACCACCTGACGTAACACCTGTTGCAGCAGGGAACGGGGGTATATTAGGTTTGGGTGCAGCAATAAAATTGATAGCATAGCTGTACTGCCAGACAGAGGCAGCCAAGAACCCGGTGATCATCAAAATCCCTATTATTTTTATTACATATGCTAATCTCACCGGCATTTTGCTCTTACCTTGCTGCAGTCCTGGCAGCGTATTCTTGCGACGTTAAAGTTGCCCGCCTAAAAATTCTCAAAATGCTTTGTTATTAAATGTTAGTTTTGTTTCCTTTAAGAAAGAAAGGGTTTGCTCTCAAACTGCGCACACACATAGAATAATAAGCAATTGCAAATTAAATGAGTGGTTTTAATCAGAATTGGTGCAGCCTGACACGTGTTTCGAGCTTCCCGCTCTTCTACTGAGGCTGCTTGTGCAAAATTATAAAACATTGATGTACAACGAAAACATTTGTTAAGCATGATTCAATAGCAAAACAAACCAGTCCCCAGACCCAGGGCAAGGAGGCAGTTAGGGTTTGCCAAACCAACACATTGAGTATATGGTTTAAAGTAACAGACAGTTGCAACGAATGCACATATCAAATCAACCCAATTCAAAGAAAGAAAATGAAAACACAAAAAGTGCGTAATTCGGTGGAAAAAACATAACACATTATAAAACAATGAAAAGAGGGAGGAGAGAGAAAAAAGACAAAAGAACAACAAAATTATTCAGTGAGAGAAGATGCTCATGGTAATCAGCCAGAAATATATGTATAAGGCCACTGACTGTTAAAATTGTACCTTAATCTTGGCTAGTGTGTATTTTGAATACTAGAGAAAAATGCAAAATTAAAAAATGTTTTATCAAGTGGCAACTTAATGAATCGAATACGATAAAAAGAGGGGTTGCAAATATGTTGCGTCATAGAAAATTGTTTTAAAATTATATATATAGTTTTATCCCACTTACCAAAGGTAGAAGTTGAGTAATCTGACAAAGTTAGGCGTGGGCTCCCTATAAAGCAAAAGACGGGATGGCTATTTATGTAGGAATCTGACTGACTAGATTTCCACCTAGCAGTCATTTGAAAATAAAGAAATGACATACCATTATTTTGCAGTTGCACGAATGAATTTTCAGTAAATTATTATCTTGCTGCAGCACGGGCAGGAAACGAAGAATGCAGGTGCGGCAAGAGCCAAAGAAAACAAAGCAACAAGAGGTCAATTAGCTAATTGAGTGGTTTATCTCTGTGGACATCTGAAGCAGCAAGAATTCTTGCTGGAAGGGTCCGTGTACAAATTGTCAACGTTGACTCACCAGTACTTTCACTGCTATGTGGGGAACTGGAGCCAAACGGGAACCCTCTGTGTGCCGAGTATAACTCGGAGATGTGAGGGAAGCAACAGTGAAAACGCCCGTGCACAGGCGAGTCACCACAGAGTTAATGGGAAAACAAGAGCGCCATGATGGACTAGTGTAGATATCATGTAAAGGAAATCATTAAGGCTACTCCATATAGACAAGGATATGTTTGAGGTGTGCGTATGCCGGAAATAAATTGCGCATGGTAAATGCACAAGTAGAATTGGAATTACAAAAAAATAAATAAAAAATAAATAAATAAATAAATAAATAAAAACATTTTTAAAAAAAAATTGCGAGACAGAAGGACATAGATCCGGAAGACATTAGTTAATTAATTGGAGTATGAAGTCACTTGAGCTGTCCACGGATGGCAGTAGTGTATTTTAAAACACCTGTGCCTGCATCTATAATAAAGAGTGTTGCATGTGCTGAAAAAGATGCTAAATAAAGGAAGTGCGCCTCGACCTGACTGGATATGCAAGGATTGTGTTAAAACGGTTGCGCCCATGCTAGCAAGTGTATTCATTAAAAAAAAAAAAAAAAAAAAAAAGGGGGGGGGCGCTGCACCCGGGTAGATAGCATGATAGTTGAGTAATGACATGTAGATAGCGGCTGATTACCATTGACATCCATACAAATAATCGGTACCTATTGGCATGACATGTGCGAAGACCTTAAAAAACACACGTGTACCATAACTTTTAAACAACATGTAATCACAAAAAGACAGATAGTTCATGGTCTGTGTTCAGGCCAAACTCTACAGTACGGTATTGACAAATCAATCGGGCTTCCAATTGTCTAAGTTTGAGTATCTGGTTGCCTCCACGTTGTGGAAGTGACACCTTCATCATCCCAGCAAATTTGATCATTGTCTTGTTATCCATTTGATGGGATCTTTGCCAATGCAAAGCTAGGGGATATTTGGAGTCAGATTGAGTAATTGAGTACAGATGTTCCCTGATACGAATTTTCAGCGGGCGTATTGTACTGCCAATATAGAATAGGCCGCAGACACATTTAATACAGTAAATGCAGAATTTCGAATTACAATTAATAAAAGACAAAATCTTATGTGTACCTAAGTGTCCGAAGTCGATGGAGGTAGTCTCCAGTGCATGTGAACACGTGGAGCAGCCCCCACACTTGTAAAAACCAGGGCGTGGGGGCTGGTGTAACCAAGTATGTTGCTTGGGTGGGATTGACATGAATGAAGGAGAAAGTATGTTCTTGAGCTTGTTTGCCTTAGTATAGATAAAACTTGGTGAGTTGTCCACCCAAGGAGTAATATCACGATCAAGTTGTAGGATGTGCCAATGCCGTTTGATTATATTGTAAAGCAGCGAACTATCCGAATTAAATCTAGTAATAAATTTGAGTTTCTGAGAATGAACAGTCTCGTTCCTTATTTTCGGAGTGAGTAGATCGCATCTCTTCATGGTCCGTACATCATGTTCTGCTTTTACTACTGAGCGTACGTCATAGCCTCTAGCTATAAACCTTTGGCGTATCAATGAACATTCCTGGTCGAAGTCTTTCGTAAGCAGACAATTCCGTCTTGCCCGAATGAATTCGCCTTTGGGTATATTGGAAACTACAGTTTTCCTATGACAGCTAGTAGCATGCAGAACTGCATTCACGGATGTAGATTTTCTAAAAGTTTTAGTTACAAACTGATTATCTGAGATACTGATAGTAAGGTCTAAGAAATTAACACATATGGGGCTATACGTGTGTGTAAATTGAATGCCCCAATTGTTGGAATTGAGATAAGCAACAAATTCATTTAAAAGCTCAATAGAACCATTCCAAACCAAAAGCACATCATCGATATAACGTTTCCACATGTGAATATGTGGCGTGAAAAGCTGGTTAGAGAAAACGAGTTGTTGTTCATAATTATGCATGAAAATGTTAGCTAACGCTGGGGCATAACTTGCCCCCATTGCAACTCCGATCAACTGTCTGTAGTAAGTGTTATTGAAAAGAAATACATTGTTGCTAAGGGCAACAGATAGTAAATCTTTGATCATTTCGATATGTTCGAAAAACGAGGCTGAATGAGCACGAAAGATAAAGTCTATACTGCTGATTGGTTGCCGATGATTAATGGATGTGTAAAGCGCTTTTACATCAAGTGTAACCAGGACAAGATTAGGTAACATAGGCAGTTGGTTAAGCATCTGGAGAATGTGCATTGTGTCACGAATGAAAGTAGGTATGTTGTTGACTAATGGTGAAATGCATTCATTGATGTACAGGGAGGTGGGCTCCAGGATACCACCACCTCCACTCAGTATAGGTCTCCCTTCTGGTATTTTAACAAACGGTTTGTGAATTTTTGGCAGGAAATAAGCAGTTGGCATTGTTGGCCCATCAACAATTAAGAATTGTCTTTCCACATCGGTTAACAGGCCTGCTGTAAGCCATTTGTCCACCACTAATTTGATTGTTGCACGGAGGGAGGTCGTAGGGTTACCAGGTAAAATTTCGTAACATCCAGGAGAATCAAGGTGGGCGAGGCCCATTGTGATGTAGTCTACTTTGTCCAGAATCACAACATTGCCTCCCTTATCTGCCTCCTTTATGATAATCGTATCAATTGAAGCCAGAGTGTGCAGAGCTTGTTGTTCTTTGGTAGAGAGGTTAAATCTTGTGTTCTTTTGTTTGACAGAGTCTTGTAATTTGTGGATGTCATTGGTTACGACTTGGTGGAAAGTATCAATCAAGTTATCTTTAGGAAATACAGGAGTGAACTTCGATTTGTTTGATAATTCTTTTATTTTCAAAGTTTGTTGTTCAATATTGAGGTCATGCATCAAGTTCATTATATTCATGTTCGGGTCTGATCCATATTCATCAATAGACATGAGTACATGAGTGCTCAACATGGTTTGTAATGTGATGTCAGATGGTTGTGGTTCTTGGGGCTTACTTGTATAAAGCTTAACTTGTGTAGCGAAAAATTTCTTTAGTTTTAATTTACGAACAAATTTGAATAAATCAATCTGAATTTGAACATATTCATTGAGACCAGTAGGCGCAAAAGAGAGCCCTCGGTTAAGGACTGAACGTTCGTCAGAGGAGAGCGAATAACTACTCAAGTTATGAATTAAATCTATCTGATTTGATTCCTGAGAGTCTGTTGGTATGATGCCCGGGTGACTCCTTTAAGCTCTCCCTATCAAATAGTCATTCAGTGCCCAGGCGAAGAGCTGCTCCCACGCTACTCTAAGTGATCGGTCTCTTAGGACCGGCAAGTATGGGCGGAGGTGGGGCATGGAATATTCTATGGCCAGGAGGAAGGCTGTGTAGTAGACACGTACCCTTCTCCTTTTTAGGTATGTTGGCCTTTTTATTTCGTATACAAATTGGTGTGACAATTCTTCTGGGTAATTATCGTCTGGGAGTACCATCTACGCCTGGACAGTGGACTTGTTAGTTAGCTCTTTTCTTAACAATACAATAATACGCAGTTCCTGTATGTGCGAGAGAAAAAAGAGAACATTCACGTGTTTACATGTGTATTTGTGCAGGCAATGTCTTTCAGTTTAAGTTATAACTGTACTTGGGAGTCAATGGGCGGGGGGGGTTTTGGGCTCAGATGGCGGAAGTATTTTTACTCTTTGAACGTGTGACCATGGGGTGGGCAGTATGGGGATCACCCCTTTCTTCGTCAGTTGTTGTCTCCGGGGTAGCTGGGTAGTGACACGGTAAGGGAACAATTGGGTCGTTGTCTGTGGTAGAACTTCCTTCCGCTGTCGGGGATGTTGTTGCTGTTCTTCCAATGGACCTGTCGTTGGCGCTGGGGCGGGTCTGCAGTTTGTAGATCTTTACATCATGTAGGTGGTTCCAGGCACGCTTGTCTTTTAGTTTTACTGCTCTTGGTGATACGTCCTCTACCAGATGGGGGCCGGTGAACCTCTTATCGTTCCATTTCCTATTGAAATTGCGAAGTAGCACGTGGTCACCTTTGGCAAATTTGCACAAGTTCTCTTTTTCCAATTCTGTACTGGCGCCTTCTTCTTGATTTCTGGTAGACCCGCCCCGTGTGCGCTCGAGCTGTTGAGACACAAACACAACACTAGTAATCAAAGAAGACACATATTGATACATTTCATCACCTAACACACTCGCTGAACTTTCGTGGTCAGTGAATGCCCTTGACGTTGGCGTTAGGGGAAGGCGCATTTGACATCCAGTAACCACCTCGTGAGGGGTGAGGTGGTGGTCGGACCCTGGCCTATTCCTTAATTCAAATAGGGCTAACGGAAGGCAATACAACCAACTTTTCTTTGTTGTTTGTTGTATCTTTGCAATTGCCTCCTTCAATAAGCCATTCAGGCGTTCACATACACCGTTAGCCTGTGGGTGGTATGCACATGCAAATTTGTGTTTTATGTTCAGCAGGGATGTGATATGCTGGAACATTTCGTTTGCGAAATGCGGGCCATTGTCTGATCTTAACACCTCGCACACTCCCCACCTGGGGAAGACCTCCCTTACTAGGAATTTGGCTGCTCTAAATGCATCTGGGTGTGAACAGGGCCCTGCTTCAATCCACCTAGAAAATGGGCATACTACTACAATCATATACCTATTACCTTGACATATGTTGATCATATCAACATAGTCAATGTGAAGGTGCCGAAAAGGTCCTTCTGGCCGGGGTATGGTACCTCTTATCACTTTTAGGGTATGACCGGCCGTAAACTGTTCACATGTGAGACAATTGCTGATAAAATTTGACACATGAGAATTTAACTCGGGACAGAACCAATCTTCCCTAATTCGTGCTGCAATTATTTCCTTGCCTGTATGGCCTGGGTGATGTAATTGGCTCAGGGCGGTATTTAAAAGTGCCAATGGTATTACAACTTTCCCAGTGCCACCCTGGCGCCATAGTGCGTCGGTTGGTGACATTGTACATCCTCTTTTTACCCATATTTCTTTTTTGGCCATTGGTGCAGCCGCTTGTAGCTCCATGTGGCTGGGAGATGGGTGTACCCTTCTCTTATTAACATCTCCCTAGCCACTCCCCTCCCTCTCTGTGAGTCTGTGGGGTTCCATATCTCACCAAAGTATGCAGCATATTTCGCATGTGCGTCTGCTGCTGCATTCCCTTTTGAGACGTGGTCTTCGCCATTGGTGTGTGCGGTGCATTTGACTAGGGCTAGTTCTTGAGGGTCGTTTATTACTTCAATTAGTTCAGCCAACAAGAGGGCATGTTGCACTGGAGTGCCATCAGCTCTCCTAAACCCTCTTCTTCTCCATTTTGATAGCCCTGAGTGGACAGTGGATGTAACATATGCACTGTCGGAATATATGGTTACTCGTTTGTCAAAACTTTCCTTCAATGCCAATATTAGTGCAACCAGTTCCGCGGCTTGAGCAGAGTAATGCTGTGGTAATTGTACACACTTCATAGCCACACACACCGGCGCCTCCATCATTTTTACCACTGCTGCCCCAGTCCTCCGTATCCCATCTCCTTGATCAATAGTTGATGACCCATCAATAAACAAAAGCTCACCTCCCTCTAGTGCGTTTTCTTCAACTTTTCTAGTACATGAGTACATTTCAGTTATTTGGGTACAGTCGTGGGCGTAATCTCCCTCCTCAATTACTTCTGCTAAGAACCTTGCAGGGTTAACCGTGCTACATCTAACAATTGCTAGTTCAGCCCTAGACAAAATGATCTCATAACCTGATGCCCTCTGTGTCGTTAGCGTGGACTTGGGTTTATTCAATATTGCAAATAGTGCATGTTCCACAAACAGTGTAGTTGGACACCCCATGGTTATTGCTGATGCTTTTTCCACTGCAAAAGCAGCTGCAGCGAGACCTTGTTCGCAAGGGAAGTGGCCTAACATCACAGGGTCTAAGTGACCGCTGTAAAATGCTACTGGTTTATAGCCCATGCTCGTTTTTTGGGCCAATACTGCTTTCATCACTGCTGAGTCGCAATGTGAAAATATAAAAAAGCGTCGCTCATAGTCTGGGGATGCCAGTACTGGAGCAGTTGATATCGCGTCTTTCAATTCGTCAAAGGCCTCCCTCATTTCCATAGTCCACCCCAACTTTTTCTCCCCTTTATTGGCTTCCCTCAAACCCTCAAGCAGGGGTCCTATGTATGAACTGTAATCAAATACCCATGCTCTACAGTAGTTGCACAGCCCCAGAAATTGCTGCAGTTCTCTCACAGTCTGTGGCATGGGAGTGCTTGAAATGGCCTGTGCTCTTTGTGGTGCAATCTTTCTTCCATGTTGGGATATCAGTTGGCCAATGTAAAGTACCTGTTCCTGACAGTATTGTATCTTTTCCATGTCTACCTTGTACCCCTTTTCAGCCAATATCGTCAACAATTTTAAGGAGTCCTCTCTACATTTACTTTCATTTGTACTACAAATTATTATGTCATCCACATACTGTAACACTGTGCTTTCCACCTCAACGTTACCCAAATCCATTTGTATTACTCTATTGAAAATTGAGGGTGATCCACAATACCCCTGTGGTAATCTGGTATGTTTCCACTTTGTATTTCGGTAAGTGAAGCTTGTCAAATCTTGTGAGTCTGGGTGTAATGGTATTGAGAAAAATGCATTTTTAAGGTCAATTACTGTAAATCGTGATGCTTCTGCTGGAATGCCACACAATATTGTGGCCGGGTTTGCTGTTACTGGATACTCTGCTTCTACTATGTTGTTCAAGGGCCTGAGGTCCTGTATGAAGCGCCAAGACCCCCCTTTAGCCTTGCGCACCGGGTACACAGCCGTGTTACATGGTGATTCTGAGGGGACCAATATGCCATTGTTTATTAGGGCCGTTATGGTTTCATATATGCCCTCATCTGCCTCTTTTGACAATGGGTACTGTTTCACTCTTGGTAGTATGGCACCTTTTTTCAATTTTATCCTTACACCCCCTATGCTTTTTATGCATCCCACGTCATAGGGGCTAATAGTCCATAATGATTTGGGCACCTTTGACATATCCTCCTTAAAGAATGGGACTGGGGTGCCTGCGGGTGCCTCAAGTGCCATTGCAATTTTCTGTGCTACTTGTTTGTGAGCCACTCTTAGCCATATTTCTACACTCATCATGAACCCCATTTCATCTTCCTCCTTTTCTTCTGAGAACAGCTCTTCATCTGCCACCTGGGTCAGCCTACATCCTTCTGCTAGTGCTATCACTGCCCTCCATGCTCTCCCTTCTTTATCTTGGGCGTGCACAGCAACATAATCAGCTGTTGCAATAATGCTCTCAATGTCCATTACAAACACCTTTCCTTCTGGTTCATTAACAGGTGTTTCTGGTCGGAACAGATAGGCTGCTGGCCTCCTCCATATTTTCCCTTCTATCCCTGGCATCCATGCAAATGCCATGTCTGTGCCATACTGGAATAGCTCGCCATCTACTGGCTCCGCCCTAATCGCTGTCTGTCCACAGTATGCTTGCATAATCTGTCGTGCTGCGAGCATGTTAATCCCTGGAGTAGAGCAAATTATGCCATCCTCTGTAAAGGAGATCGTCATATTCAACCTGTTCATTATGTCCCTCCCCAGTATATTTACTGGTGAGGCACTATAATACAAAAGTGGAACTGACAGATCATAATCTCCGATAGAGAAGGAAACGTTATCAGTAAAAGGAACCAACCCTTTAGCCCCAGAAAATCCTTGGGTGTTCATGGCTTCGCCTGACATCTTAAATTTACCTTCCCTTATGCAAGACCGGGTTGCCCCGGTGTCAACAAGGAATGATAATTTTTTGTCACCTATCGTTACCTCTATGCGTGGCTCCTCCGCACTATTAGGTGTTACTGACAGGATGGGACACACCAAGGCCATCTGTGGGCTGTCCTATTGGGGGTACAATGATTGGCCATTCCCTGTGTAAGGGTTGTGTCCCAAGACCGTCACCCTACCCAATTGCGTTTGTTGAGTTTGGGGTTGTTGTGTTAGCGCTACTTGTTGTTGTGGCAGTGGCTGTTGTTGTGTTATTTGTTGTTGTGGCAGTGAATATGTTTGTGGCTGTTGTTGTGTTATTTGTTGTTGTTGGTCACTTCCTTGTTGTAACATCTGCTGTTGTTGTATGCCCTGCTGTTCTTGTGAGGTCCTAGGTTGTGCCTGTTCATTCCATGCTGGTGTTCCTGGCCTGACCCTACACGTACGTGACATGTGTCCTAATAATCCACAACTCCAACACACGGGTGGTTCCCTGCTCTGCCATGGGAAGCTCCCTGTGTTGTCCTGGTATAGTGGTTGCCCTGTGGGGTAGGAATTTCTAAGTCCCCCCACCTGCTGTTGGGTATTATATCCGTATCCTCTCCCTCTCATAAATCCTCCTCTCCCCCTGTTATAACTATAATACCCAGCTCCTTGCATTGGGTACCCTCCTCCCATGTTTGGTGCGTGTAATTGCAGTGGCGGCACTTGCTGTATTACACTTTGTGGAGGTGCTATTTGAGCTGGATCTTGTGCAGCCACTACTTGTGTGGGGCTTTGGGCCATTGGTGTGGGCGTAGTTATTAGTGCCCCTTCCATTGTGTATTTAGTAAGTTTTTTCTGTACTAGTTTGGCCTCTTCTGTTTTCCTGTCCTCTTCCTTTTGTTTCATTTTTCCTTGCCATGTCCTGCAGTGATGTACTATAGTCAGCTGTATTTCTGGCCATGGTTTTGCTTCCATTCCCACTACTTTCTTTAGTTGTTTCTGAACTCCTTCTGGGAGCCCTTGTACTAGTATATGATAAAATATGGCTGGTGTTTTGTCCCATTGTTCTCTAGTTTCCATGCGCCACTTCTCTTGAATATCCTGGATATAATCAACAGGATCCTCATTCTCACGCATCTTACGGGAAGTAATTGCTCCTATGTCTGATGTGTCTGGGTACTGTACTCTCAGTGCCTGCCATAGCGCATGTCTGCAGTTTGCAAATGGCGCCCCATCATGCGATGTGTTCGTTATTGTTACCCCATGGAATCCTGCTCTCTTCCAAATGTCATCCGCTCTATCCCCTAATATTGATATTAACAGGCCCTTCACATCTCCTACTGCTAGTTTCTGTCCTGCGGTGTGTTTTTCCATTTCATATATCCATTTACCCGCACCTCCACTTAATGATGGGAGCCTACATTTTATATTTTCTTTATCCGTATGCTTCCAATGTACATACTGTGGTCTAACCCCTCCTCTCTCCAACAGTGGCATTAAGTTGTGTCTTGAGTCACCCTTTACGTTCCATAATATCGAGTCCTCACACCCCTCCTCTTCTCCCGTTTCCTTTACCTCTTCAAATTCGTCCTTATTACCCCTGCTCCTAACTCCTTCTCCGTCCCTTCCCCTTTTTCCGTCATTTCCTGTGTTTAATGTGGGCATGTTTATTTGTCTGTCTTGCCTGCGGCTAGGGAGGTCTCTAAGCCGACATGCATAGGGAGTCAATTCGTCCATGAAGGGCGCGAGCTTTATTGTGCGCAGCGAGCGTGTGGCGGTTGAGCATGTAGGGTGTGATGGGGGAGGGCGTGATGGAGATGGCGATGGTGTGGCTTCATGGGTTTGTTTTTCCACTAGTTGTTGCACCCCCTCCTCACTTCTCTCCAGCTCCTCCCTTCTCCTACTGATCCATGGCGAGTCTATGTTTGTTCGAGTGAGGTACAGCTTATCTAAGCTTTCCCTTTCACTCTTTCTTCCTCCCCTCTCTACTCCTTCTCCCTCCTCACTGCAAAAATCAGTCATAAATGGTATCCCCCACTCTGCCTTTTTCCCTTTTACTGTTACTGTTTCTAAGTCTATTAGGTCCATTTCTCCTCTTCCTTTGTTACCAACTGCTCCCCCTGGTGCTGATGTTGTTGCTACTTCTCTACTTCTATATACATCCCCCCATTTTTCACTCTCCCTACTCCTCCCTTCTCTTTCCCCTTCACTCCTCTCCTCCATCTCCCTACTATTTTCCTCCCTTTTCCTTTTTAATTCCTCCATCACTTCGTTGCTCATCTGTTCCAATATTCTTTCATCCTCTTTCTTCCTTTCCCATTTCACCCTTTCTCTTTCTATTACTTTCCCCTCTTCATATTTCTCAGCTGTCTCTGATAGTACCCTCCTCTTCCATATTGCCATTTCCTTTTCCTTTTCTTCTTCTTCCTTCTTCTTTTCTCTCAGCACTACTCTTGACACCCTGTCTCCTGCTGCTTTTACCCTTTCAGCTTCTCTCCTTTGCTCCTCACTTCGTTCCCTTAATTTTTCCAATTCGTCCTTACCTTCTTTCCTTTTCCTCACTCTCTCTCTTTCCTCCCTCTCAAGCTGTTTGATCAATTCATTCTGCTCATCCCTTAGCTTTGCTAATCTTTCCTCCAAAATCTCTTCCTTTTGCCATAATAGCTCCTCCCCCCTCATTTCACTCTCTCTTGTACTATCCTCGTCTGTTCTCTTTACTACCTCCCTCTCTTCTCCAGTTAGTGAACCTCGTAATTTTAATAATATCTGTGCAGCTACCCACACATCATTTCCTATCTCTACAGTCTGCTCTTCTCCAATCCTCCCCTCCCCCACTGTCATCTTCCTATGAGCCACATATGGTGCAGGGCTGTATGCCGGGTTCGAGTATCCTTCAGCCGCCCTTAACTGTCCTTCTATTTCTCCTAATTCTCTTAAAGGGTACAACCCTCCTCCCTCTGTTTTCACTCCCGGTGTTATGGGTATCTCATTGCTCGGTTCCTTTTTTATGTCGTCTGATTTATCAATCTTTTCTCCTCCCTGTCCTCCGTTCCCCGTATTCTTTGTGCTTTCACACCCCTTTTCCCCATCCGTTCCTTCTTTCTTAATCTCCTTTTCTTCCGGTGTTTCCCCCATAGTGAACATTCCATTTGGTCCTGGTCGGGACCCCTGGAACATCCTCCATAAGTTAAACACCTCCACATGGCTTGCCAACTTCTTCCCCTTGTATGTATTGTGCAGATGGTTTAGCAATGAATGTTGGGCATATGGATCGAAACTACCATTAGGCGGCCATGGTGTTAACATTTTGTTATCCGTCCCCTGGGTCCACTCTATGCTGTACTTAATTAATTTCTCCCTATGGGGTGGCAGTGTGGTGCATATGTGTTGTAGTGGGGTAGTGAGGGTGTTCCCCCACCCTCCCGACCCTGTCCCGTATGACATAGTGGTGCTCCACTTGTTACCCTTCCCTTCGCTAGCAGTTTACAATATGCAACCTTATATTGTTTACCTGGCCCCGTAAGTGTGGGGACTTACGACAATCCTTTTAAAAATTATGCAATAAAATTAAAAAATCAAAAAAAAATAAAAAACAAATATATATATATATGTATGATTTTATATTGTATATTCCTTCCCTTACGGCCCCCTGCGGCCGAAGCGCACGCAGCCCCCTGCGGCTGCGTACCCCTTACGGCGATCTTATACAGTCGTCCTGTTTCCCCATTCTCCTCCCCCTTTTACACTTGCCGTGGCCGGCGTTCTCCGTGCGCAGCCACGCCCCTCTCCCCTTCTCCTCTTCCGATCTACTCGTCTATCGTTTATCTCCGTATCCGCTCCCTTATCATGTTTCTCTTCCCCACCACTCTCAAACCCAAAGTTCCTTGTGCTCGAGATATCCTATTAAATCTCTACTGGTGACGTCACCGATCTCTTCGAGCTACTGGTACATTCTTATTATGTTTTTTAAGTTCAAAATACACTTGCAATGTACCCCCGCTAACCCTACAGCTGTCTTCCTGTCTCTCCTGGAACAAGGTAATCAAATCAATAATATAATCGGACTGCGCACGCTGCGTCGCCTCGCGTGTGATACGCCCCTCAACAGGAGGGCTTAACCAGCCAATTATCTTCCGTATTGGGCAACTAGGCAACTAGCTACCGCCTACAGGGAAACGTCATCTACCTATCGAGTTTCTTGCTCGAACAATAGGGAACCTCGTCTACTCATTGATCAATAAATGCCAAATCGTAGGAAACCACACACACCCACCCTTACACGTAGTCGCGACTTAGGCCAATCAGTGTCTACGAGCGGCCACACGTGATGTTTTCGTGCTCTGCCCCCCTCTTTCGCGTGACGTAGCCGACTGCTCTCGCACTTGTTTCGCTA
Organism: Ambystoma mexicanum; assembly: GCF_040938575.1. Taxonomy (NCBI): domain Eukaryota; kingdom Metazoa; phylum Chordata; class Amphibia; order Caudata; family Ambystomatidae; genus Ambystoma; species Ambystoma mexicanum. The sequence goes on from NC_090941.1 coordinate 84,725,645, forward strand.
CCATTCATTCCATTAGCAACACTAAGTTGTTAGACCTTCGCCGCGCATCTGTACAACACCTCCCTCCTCCCTTATTTACTTCCTCCCCCTCCCTCACAATATCGCATTGCTCGTTGTGCGTGTCATGCTCACCAAGTTCTCTCGATGCAGGGCCGCTCGACTGCGTGCACCCCTCTAAGCGGCTCGCCACCTCCCCTCGTCTGGACCACGTCTGGACACTCGCCAACCGCGGGCGGGATACTTCTCAACCGGCTCCCGAGGGCCAATATCCGGATTGCACTGTCCGGTCTTCTCGCAGCTCCGCGATGGTCCTGTAGTCCTCAGAAGGGGGCAACGGCAGAGGGGGCCGCGCCGCCGGGCCTCCTCGCAACGGGAGTGCCTGGAAAAAGTAAAAATAAAAAGTCGATCTTAAACAGATCTCAGCAGTGCCTCCAACTTGTCGGGGGGAAATTCTGCCGAGGTCGGCCGGGCCGTCCGCAGACCTCCAGGCAGGGAGGCCCCAACTCCTCCCGTGTATATCCCAGATGAGATAGAGTATGAGACACACACAAGGAGCAAGGTGACTCTGCTGTTTATTAGACAAAACGGCAGGGATGGGTCAAGGAGCGTACGCGTTCGTCCTGACACACACACAATCGTGGGGCTCGCAGGCCCTTTTTACTGTATTGTGACGCGCTACTTGCGTCACTTCAGAAAGTTAACAAAAAACCTATCGCCACTCTTAATTGGGTGTTCGAGTGGTAGGGTTAGTATAGCACACATATAGAGAATGATATTAGTGGACAAAGGGTAGTCAGGTGGTATATCTGGGTTGTCCCTACGATTAGATACATGAGAATTGTTACATGAAGACTCCTGAGGATTGGCTAATAGTACTGGCGTCAGTGATAAGAGCTCCATGTTCTGATTGGTGCGCCCGTGAGCTTCCCAGCCTGGGACCACCGCTGTTCCCAGCTCTCGGTGTACCTGCAAGGTGCAACAATGTTTCACTATGGGTACGTGCAGACAATGTGAGGATAATGTGAGCAGATGTCCATTGAGCCTTTCAAGTGTATCTGCCGGTGTCTCGTAGCGAGGGATCCAGACGCCTCTGTTCTCCTGGGTTTGGCATCTCGTCAGGTTCGGCTTGGTCACATGGGGAGGGACCGTGAAAGAGGCAGAATTCTGCACAATTAATATTGTTTTTCTACTGCGCGTCTGGTTTAATTTGCCGGTGTGACTTTAACGTTGGTGCGCGGAGTACGAGGTTGCAACATCGTGCCTTTGATGATTTGTTCTTGGACATTGCGACCTTGGCTGGTTGTTTCGCCGAGCTCATTCTGCAGGATCAGCAACCTGACTCTTGCTTTGTTAATGTCCACGGGAGCTCTTGTTTGAGGCCTACTCGGGCCTGGTGCATAAGTAGTCCGATTGGTGCATAGGTGCTTTTAGGTTATAGGAGCGTATAGTTCTATGACCAGTATCGTGTCTTCATTATACCTCTCGTGGTGGTAACGGGCTTCAAGAGAAGCGTGAGCAAGCTTTATAGATGAGTTCATGACGCGTCTTGCGTTTCTGCATTCTGAAAGCCTATGTAAAAATAATAAAGATGCACGTCCGTGAATATGCCTGTCGCCTACGTCATAGCACTGAGTATATTCTTCGTGTAGGTTGGTGTGGGAATGTCCAGTGTGTATATTTGTACAGATGTGCTTCCCGTTGTCTAGGTCGTCATGGCATCTCTAACGACGTGTAGATTTTAGTCTAGTTGATCCGTGCCGCAGGTGTCGGCATGGCCAGTGCGGGCTGCTGGGCAGGCAGATGGACACATCCGTATGTTCCTGTACCAGAGTATCTGGTAGTCTGGTAAATGGACAAACTCTTCTCGTGGCGGGTGTCTGGGTCGTGACCCTCTAGGCCAAGCGCGAGAGGTGAAGGACGGGAGCCTGGTCTTCCATTCTCCCACTTCATTATGCTCGGAGGTTTTAAATGTGGATTACTCATAGTACCCTCCCCACCAGTCATATGACAATTAGGGGCCGATTCATGGAACAAACGTGCGCCGAAAATCTATGCGCAAGCAGGCGCAAGCACGAAAAAACAGGCGCATGCGCACACGTGCGATTCATGGAAGTCCCTGCGCGTGTTTTCCTTGGGATGTGCGCCAAACCCGTGCATGGCGCACATGTCACTGAAACATCCCGAACGGCGTGCGCGACGCGCACAGTGAAAGCGCTCAACCTCGGCGCACACACCAAAAAGGGGTCGGAACACGGGGCGTAACGCGCGGAATGGGGAACAACGCGCGAAAATAAGGGCGTAACTGGGATGTACTGCTGGGAAGCAGACGGAACGCCCACACGCACGCGAACCACACGTATTCATGGAATCGAATAGGGCAAAGCTGCGCACGGCCAAAAACACGCACAGGCCTAAACACGTCTGCCACACGAAGGCAGGCGGTAGCGTCCCTGCGCATCACAAAAGCGCCAATATACAGCAATGATGAATGTCCCATACTGCTATTGTGCCGGGAGCGGGCTACGTGTATTACGGGGGTTCGCGTGAAGTTTTTCACGCGATTGGGCCTGGGGGAGCGGGCTACGTGTATTACGGGGGTTCGCGTGAAGTTTTTCACGCGATCGGGCCTGGGGGAGCGGGCTATCACTCACCGTCTGCCTTGCGTGTAGAAGAACGCGTAGCCAACACCCGCTGTGAACCCCAACGGCTGGAAAACACACGCACCGCACCCCACGAAAAGCACGTACAGAGCAATGTAAAGGCACGTGGGATCTACAAGCCCTGCCAGGGAAACGCCCGTGCGCGAAACATCACAGACGCCCTTACGCACTAAGGGCCTTTGGTCCAATGAAATTGCGTATGCGTCCCGACGCGCTTATGCGCTAAGGTCCTTTGGTCCAATGAAATCGCGTATGCGTGCTGATACGCTTACGCGCTAAGGGTCTTTCCTCGATTTACACGCAGACGTGCAAGATTTTCACGTGCCAAATCACTCTGTATCAAGCTGGCCACGCGTAAGCACACGGAAGACCACGCTCCTGCCCAAAAGGCCGAATTACTGCCCCCAGAGCCCCGAGCAGTCTCCCACGAGCCATCTGCTGCTGCCTGCCTGCCTGCTGCCACCGTGCCCTGCCATTTGGTGCCTGCACATCAGCCATCTGCAGGGGTCCATTTGCTGTGTCCACCCCTGCTGGAACAGAAGACTCCCGACTGGGATACCATCGCTCCACAGCCCAGCCCTAGGACCCAGTTGCCCACCCACTCCTGCCTCTGGGGTTGCCATGTCAGGCACTGCAACATCTGGCACCACTGGCAACCCCCGGCCAGAGAGGCAGAGGGGCACCAGCTTCACTGCCACCGAAGTTGGTGTCCTGGTGGAGCAAGTCCTGGGGCAGTATGATGCCTTCTTCGGAAGTAAGCGCGCCAACAAGGAAGGACGGACTCGGATCTGGACGGACATCGTGACTGCCATCAACGCGGAGGGGGTGGCAGTCCGCGACTACCAACATGTCAAGAAGCGCTGGGATGACTACAGGTCCAGGACCCTCTTGAGGGGCCAGCACCTCGTGGAGGGGGGCCGGGGCCGCATGAGTACCATCCAGATGAGGGTCCTGGAACGCGTAGGCCCAGCGCTCCACGCCCAAATCCTTGAGAGGCAGACCCGTCTGGAGTTGAGCGGTAAGTGGCCAAGCATTGCTGTGTGAGACAGGGCATGTCGCAGTGTGCTGGTTGTCTGATACTTGCCTGTATGTGTGACATAGGCCATGTATGCATGTGTGTGTGCAGGGACGTCATGCATGTGAGACCAGTAATGTGTGAACCACATGGTTGGTGCATGTGTTCAAATGCAACATGGGTTGCCCTATGCGGAATGGCCACATGAAAGCATGCCAGTCTCTGTTCCTGGACATGGGTGGGGGTGAGGGATGGATGCTGATGCCATGTACATAAATGCTGTCCATGTCTGTGTGTCTGACCTGCGTGTCTGTGACTTGTGAATGCCAGGGATGCATGACACATGTCTGTCGCAATGTTCAGGTTCACTGATGCAGCCTAGTCATCCTTGTATCCACTGTGTCTGTGGTGTACGAGGCGAGATGGATGAAACTAGGGTGAAGTGTGTGCATGTGATAGGCATGGCCCATGATGCATGTGAGTTCCAAAACAACATTGTATGTTTCAAGAATCCCTTGGACATGTATGCTAATGTCCATAGCATGCGCCATGCCTGTTACCGCATGTGTTTTACCTGCACTGACCCATGTGTTGTGGATGGACATGATGGAAGTGATCTTTGACAGTGCCACTCATCCGCTATTGCATCCTGTCTAGGGGACCATTGTACAGTACCCTGATGCTTGTGTTCTATGTCTCCCTCTACACAGCGCCACGTGAAGAAGAGGGCGGAGACGGCGCTGTGGAGCAAAGCGACGGGGATGCCCCCACGGCTGCAGCGGAAGGGGTGGGTGAGCCCCCACAGGGGCTTGCAACGGCGGAAGACGGGGTGGAGCCATCCAGGTTGGTGGTTTCCACAGAGGAGGAGGAGGCCACTACTGAGGCGCACATGGGGCCTGGTGGGGCCATCCCTGCTGGTGCAAGTGTTGCAGTCCAGGGGCAGGAGGCAGCACGGGTCACCGTGGAGGGGCCTGTGCATGTCACTGTCCCTGACACTGTGACTGCACCACCATGCACCAGCAGGGATGCCCCATCCCAGGCCCGTCCGTAGGTAGGGGGGATGTCCATGTCATCTGACTCCCCTCCACCTGTGGACGAGGGGACCCCTGGTCGTATGGAGAAGGTCCTGATTGGTGTCACGTTGCGCACAGGTGCAATTCGTGATGAGGTGTGTGCTTCCCGGGAGGAGCATGCACGTCATCACGGAGAGCACCGTGCCGACGTGGCCCAGTTGGGATCGGCCATGGTCGGGGGTTTCCTACATGTGTCGGCCAATCTTGCGACCCTCTCCTCCTCTGTGGAGACTATGCACCAGTCGTTCTCCATGCCGTCTTCCGGCCCAGATGCCACCATGGCCCCCTGTGGACCTGCCCCGACTAATGCAGCCAGCTCGGTGGGGTTCCCATCCCTGCCACAGTCGGGAGTCGGAGGTCCAGCAGGGGTGGACACACCAGCAACTGGACGCCAGCAGATGGAGGATGTGACGGCATCATCGGGCAGGGCACGTGCACGACGGCGTCGGTGGATTCCATCAGCCTGGATGCCGTCGTGCTGGCACAGGCAGTTGCGTCGGAGGCAGCGGCAGGCTCGATGTGGGAGGCATCATGGCTCGGGCCATCAACATCAGGGGTGCAGGCATCGGCCGGAGGGCAGGAGAACCCTGGAATGGGAGTGGCTTCCGTGTGGGAGCGGTTGGGCCAGCAGATAGGTGCGGAGCGGCAGCAGGCAGAGGAGGAACGGCTCACAATGGCCAGGGCGGAGAACTCCATGCGGAGGGTGCTGATGCGGGCTGAGTGCCTCGAGGGTCTTCGCAGGGAGTTGGAGCTGGACACTGCTTTATCCCTGCGAGACCTCGGGGCCAGGGAACATGCCCGCCTCCAAGCCATTGAACAGGAGTTCGATGATGCCCTGGCCCATGACAACATCCACTGAGACGTTGGACTAGCCTGCTGCCCTTGTAAATAGTTATGTAGTTAGTGTTAGGTTTCCTTTGTTTTTGCATTTTTTTTGGACCTTTTGGACAATGGGCCACATTTTTGTATATAGTTTTTTTTTATTAGGTAGTGTTGTTAGATAGGTTTCATTTCTTTTGTTGGGATCATGGACCCTGGCTTGTTCATCTGTACATAGTTCACTGTTGGATTTTCTTTTCATTTTACAAGTTACCCATGGAGCAATGGCTTTCAATTATAATTTCCCATTGGATTTTCTTTTATGGACTGTGACTTTGGACACCATTCCTTTGGATTATGATTTTTGGTTTTGCATTTTTTCACGGACATGCTTCTTTTTATTTTTTTACATTCCCATTTCTGTTTGTTTATTTTTGATTCAATTCATGTTTCCTTTAATACATATTTTTTGATCAAACTTCAATGTGTAGTATTATCTCATTGGTTTCATGCATATCATGATATGGGTTTTGAGATTCACTGACACCCATTGGGTGTATGTGAGGGACATGTTTTCGTTTCCAAACTTGCAATTGGTGTTCTATCATGCTATTGCCATTCCTAAGTGGGTGGAAGCAATACTCGGGTGGGTGTTTTGCATTTGGAGGCTGACCATAGGGACCAGGGATCTAGATTGTGATGACATGTTGGCTGGGGAACATGAGTTGGGGCCTGGTGGAGGGTGCACCACAGTGCTGGGGGGTGGGGGTGCAGGGGAACATGAGTTGGACATGAGTGGGGGCCTGCTGGCAGGTGCCTCGCAATGCTGGGGGGTGGGGGTGCAGGGGGACATGATTGGGACATGAGTGGAGGCCTGCTGGCAGGTGCCCCACAGTGCTGAGAGGTGGGGGTGCAGGGGGGCATGTGTGGGGGCCTGGTGGAGGGTGCCCTTGAATGGTGGGGGGTGGGGGCCTGGTGGAGGGTGCCCTGCGCTGCTCGGGGGTGGGGGTGCTGGGAGACATGTGTGGGACATGAGGGGGGGCCTGCTGGCAGGTGCCCCACAGTGCTGGGGGGTGGGGGTGCAGGGGGACATGTGTGGGAGCCTGGTGGAGGGTGCCCTTGAATGGTGGGGGGTGGGGGTGCAGGGAGACAGGAGTGGGGGCCTGATGGAGGGTGCCCTGCACTACTGGGGGGTGGGGGTGCAGGGAGACAGGAGTGGGGGCCTGGTGGAGGGTGCCCTGCACTGCTGGGGGGTGGGGGTGCAGGGAGACAGGAGTGGGGGCCTGGTGGAGGGTGCCCTGCACTGCTGGGGGGTGGGGGTGCAGGGGGACATGTGTGGGGGCCTGGTGGAGGGTGCCCTTGAATGGTGGGGGATGGGGGCCTGGTGGAGGGTGCCTTGCACTGCTGGGGGGTGGGGGTGCTGGGAGACATGTGTGGGACATGAGGGGGGCCTGCTGGCAGGTGCCCCACAGTGCTGGGGGGTGGGGGTTCAGGGGGACATGTGTGGGGGCCTGGTGGAGGGTGCCCTTGAATGGTGGGGGTGGGGGTGCAGGGAGACAGGAGTGGGGGCCTGGTGGAGGGTGCCCTGCACTGCTGGGGGGTGGGGGTGCTGGGAGACATGTGTGGGGGCCTGGTGGAGGGTGCCCCTGACTGGTGGGGGGTGGGGGCCTGGTGGAGGGTGCCCTGCACTGCTGGGGGGTGGGGGTGCTGGGAGACATGTGTGGGACATGAGGGGGGGCCTGCTGGCAGGTGCCCCACAGTGCTGGGGGGTGGGGGTGCAGGCGGACATTTGTGGGGTCTGGTGGAGGGTGCCCTTGAATGGTGGGGGGTGGGGTGCAGGGAGACAGGAGTGGGGGCCTGGTGGAGGGTGTCCTGCACTGCTGGGGGGTGGGGGTGCAGGGAGACAGGAGTGGGGGCCTGGTGGAGGGTGCCCTGCACTGCTGGGGGTGGGGGTGCAGGGGGACATGTGTGGGGGCCTGGTGGAGGGTGCCCTTGAATGGTGGGGGGTGGGGGTGCAGGGAGACAGGAGTGGGGGCCTGGTGGAGGGTGCCCTGCACTGCTGGGGGGTGGGGGTGCTGGGAGACATGTGTGGGACATGAGGGGGGCCTGCTGGCAGGTGCCCCACAGTGCTGGGGGGTGGGGGTGCAGGGGGACATGTGTGGGGGCCTGGTGGAGGGTGCCCTTGAATGGTGGGGGGTGGGGGCCTGATGGAGGGTGCCTTGCACTGCTGGGGGGTGGGTGTGCAGGGAGACAGGAGTGGGGGCCTGGTGGAGGGTGCCCTGCACTGCTGGGGGATGGGGGTGCTGGGAGACATGCATTGTTGATCAGTAGTGCAAGGTGACATGTGGCTTGGCTGGGGGCATGCCCATGGTGGATGGGCTGCCTGCGGGACATGAGCAGGGGTGCAGGGTAGTCCCCAGTGGTGTGGGCTGTCTCCAGGGGCCGTGGAGGTTGTAGAGCGGACACCTGGGAGGACCCACATGGCCAATTCACGTGTACTACTCCTCAGAACCCCTGAAATACACGTACCCTGCTGAAATCGCGAGTGGAACTTCCCACGCACCCCTGAAATACACGTACCCTGATGGAATCACGTGTGAAACTTCCCGCGCACCCCTGAAATACACGTATCCTGCTGAATTCGCGTGTGGAACTTCCCGCGCACCCCTGAAATACACGTACCCTGATGGAATTGCGTGTGAAACTTCCAGCGCACCCCTGAAATACACGTACCCTGCTGAAAACACGTGTGGAACTTCCCGCGCACCCCTGAAATACACGTACCCTGCTGAATTCGCGTGTGGAACTTCCTGCGCACCCCTGAAATACACGTACCCTGATGGAATCGCGTGTGAAACTTCCCGCGCACCCCTGAAATACACGTACCCTGCTGAATTCTCGTGTGGAACTTCCCGCGCACCCCTGAAATACACGTACCCTGATGGAATCGCGTGTGAAACTTCCCGCGCACCCCTGAAATACATGTACCCTGATGGAATCGCGTGTGAAACTTCCCGCGCACCCCTGAAATACACGTACCCTGATGGAATTGCGTGTGAAACTTCCCGCGCACCCCTGAAATACACGTACCCTGCTGAATTTGCGTGTGGAACTTCCCGCGCACCCCTGAAATACACGTACCCTGATGGAATTGCGTGTGAAACTTCCCGCGCACCCCTGAAATACACGTACCCTGCTGAAATCACGTGTGGAACTTCCCGCGCACCCCTGAAATACACGTACCCTGCTGAATTTGCGTGTGGAACTTCCCGCGCACCCCTGAAATACACGTACCCTGATGGAATCGCGTGTGAAACTTCCCGCGCACCCCTGAAATACACGTACCCTGCTGAATTCGCGTGTGGAACTTCCCGCGCACCCCTGAAATACACGTACCCTGATGGAATTGCGTGTGAAACTTCCCGCGCACCCCTGAAATACACGTACCCTGCTGAAATCGCGTGTGGAACTTCCCGTGCACCCCTGAAATACACGTACCCTGCTGACTTCGCGTGTGAAACTTCCCGCGCACCCCAGTGATACACGTAGCCCGCTTGCCGTGCTGGTACAGGGTTAGCGCAGCCCTTTGCGCTGGATTGGGGATTTTGATGGCTTTTCCCTGCGCAAGGGGCGTTCTTGGGGGCGTAACTGGCGCTGCTGCAGGGTCGCTGTGCCACTGTGCGCCACGGCTGGTTTTGGTGGCTGGAATCCATGAATACGCTGTGCGCGGAAATGTATTTTAGCGCACGCGGCTGGCGCAGGGATTCGCACGCGCACACTGTGCGCCAGCCGCGTGCGCCACTTGTGCGCTGAATTCTATGAATTACCCCCTTAAAGTCTCCAATAATCATGATCGATCTATTTCCCTTCCTCATAGTCCATTTGATCATAATGTCATGTAAGGCCTCTTGAATGGTTTCAGTTTGGGTTTCCCCCGGAGGGTTGTAAAGATTAATCAACAGTATATTCTCTGCCTTATTCTCAATGTACAACGTCAGTTCAACAGCAATCACAAAATCCTCGATTTCAACTGTGATACAACGAGACTTGATGTTATGTTGTATACCAGTTATTAAACCACCCAACGGTCTTCCCCGTTCTCCCTTTTTGGCCAATGATTGGTACACTGTATATCCCTGTATCAAAACAGGGGTAATCAATCACACCTCTTTCAAAACTATGCACATAACGTTATTTATGTAGGGTAGTGATCCATTCTGGTTAATTAAGTGGCTGAAGCCCCTGCTATTCCACGAGAGAATCGAAATCCCTCAGTCTTTCTTAAGAACTATAGGAAGTGACTCAGCCAACCATTTTAAAATGTTCTGTACATCAGCCATTTGGACCACATTACTTGTCGGTAGTTGAGGGGTATGAATCTTGCTTTCTGGTTCAGCCACCACTTTCTTAGGGCATTCTAAGTCTATTTTCCCAGGATCTACATCAATTTCTACATCAGCCTCGAGCAAATTTAATTTGTGTGCACAGAGCAAGTCCACCGTCGCCTGGAATTTACAATGGACAGCAGAGACATTAGTGTTTTGTACCTTTAATGGCTCAATGTATTCAAAATCGTCTGATGTAAGAACTCTTAACTGTGGAATTGAATGCAGTCGGATCGAAAATTCTGATCATGCTAACCAGTCCTGGTCATGCTTTTGATAAAGATTCTTAATTAGACAAGTCTTGTTTGTATTAGTTACTGGCTGCTGATCAGTATCCTCGTATACAGACATCTTTGTCATCTCCAGTTGATCAATTCGTCTGATGCTGTTTGGTGTCAGTGAAGGATTACCAGCCGCCTGATCCTTCAGTAATATTCTAGATGGAGACCCTTCTTCCTCTACTTCTGAGACTTCTTTATCTTTGTCTGTGATGAGCCAGCTAGTTAGATGTCCTTCTCTTTCCGTGTTTCTCTTCCTGGCCCTCACAGCCTTTTTTCTCGTCTTTTTCATATTTTTTGTAATTTGAGCTGATTCAGGAGGCGGGGCAGCCATGGTTAATGCTCTTTTTATAGTATGGGTCCTTTTGCCAATCTTCGTTGTTTATGAGAAAAGTAGATCTCTGAGTTGTTAGCTACACTTAAGTCTACTTCAATAGGCGTAGTGGGCTCGTTAATCATCTGTATGGCTTCAGATAGATTATGATCACTTTTTTTATGCCTTCCTTCGTTGGCCAAATTGATTGTGTTTTCAAGGATACGGCCACACATATTTAGCAATATTTTTAGCGCAAATTGTAAAGATGCCATTGAAGATTGAAGTTCTACCAAGGTAGTTCTTTCAACAGGGGAACCTCCATTCTGCTCTGGCTCTGAGATTTCAGAGTGTATCATGCGATTCAGTGACATTGATAATCTCTCTTGGCAGGCCGTTGGGTGTGCGGCTTCATTTGCTGTATCTCCTTTTCCCTTGTCCATCAACGGGTTTGTTATAGCCGGAGTCAAAGACCTTTGCACTGAAAGGCATAACTCCAATAAGGAGTTGTTGTCAATCATAAGCCAAGTAGTGCTATCCAGAATATTGCTAGTACACTGATTATTCAGAGCCTCCTGTCTCGAGATATTTGGGGTAGCCTCTACTATGGCATTAGGAAGAAAGAAAGTAGGTATAGTGCCTTTACTATTCTGTTTTTGTTTTTGTTGTTCTGATTTATTATTAGCCCAAGCTCCCAAGTTGTCATCGATGGCTGTCCCCTCCTTGCACTTGCACAGATTTTAATTGGACTGCGCTACTCTTCTTTTGGGGGGCATGTTGCAATTTCAAAAAAGGTACACAGGAGGCAAAAATCCTATCACCACTTCTTCCTGCTATGATGTTAGATCAGCAGAAACAGTGTCTCAGTGAAGTAAAAACAATCTATCTTGTAAAAACTCCACTCACAGCCGTGTGGGTCAAAGGCACAGCCCGCAGTCCCCACTAATTGGCTTGTTTTGAAGCAGTGGAGAACACACGCTCTTAACACCTTCAGGCTGAGCACAGAGTATGAAACACAGTTACTCGCAAAAATGCCCTATCAGTGCACCAATCAAGAGAAACAGTGTGCAGCCAGGGCGTGCAACTTCAATCAGGCATCCAGAGTCCCAAAAAATTGGACTCTGCCTAGATGAAACAACTGTCAGGAAGGCACACTCCCAGACACACTAGAACTGATCCCCTTGTAGGGGAGCCCCGTCCACTTATTGCTCTATTAAATCGCCCCAGCGTGCTAGGAGCGAGGAGCAAACTCACTCTACGGCCAGCCTTGGGCAAAGGATCACTCACCCCAGCCCTATCCCTGGGAATGCCGTTGCTCCTCCTTCTCTAATTCAAAGGATGTAGCCAGAGGCGAATGGCGTCGGCCTCGTGCTGTCCGGTGCAGGGGCCCCTCTCGCGTGGTGAAGGGCACGACTCAGCGTCCGCGCAGACCCCGACTTTGGCTCCGGTCTGGCAGCCGCTCGTCAGCAGCTGGCCGCTGATCACTGCTTCACCGCTTCTACTATTCGAGAAGAGGACCCAACACCAGGATACAGGATACACGTCAAGCCACGTCAAGCTGCACTTCTGCACTGCTGGGCTTACGAGTAAACCATGGAAATGAGGCTGTGAAGTCATAACCAAATGATCTAACATCGATTTGCCTTTCATAGCAGGTCATGATTTAAGTTCTGTGCTAGTAGTAGCAGACTTAATGAAATAGTGGTCCATTATACGTCGTCCTGATATTGGTGTGGACCTCAAGGTAGAATTTGGTGTCTTTTGCAAATCCATAGTCAAGTACAGGGTCCGAGCTAGCCAAAGCCCGCTTATCAGGATAATGGGTCTCCCCGTTACGAAGGGAAATTCAAATGAGAAGAGTAAGACTTACCGGCTAAGCCCGGTTAATGCTGCTTAATGCCAGTAACTGCTTAACAATCTGCTTCCAAACTCTGCTTTGCTCTGTGAGTTCAGGAAGTACTTATTGGCTCCTCCTGCAATTCTGCTCACAGTGCATAGCCAGGGAACACAGCCTCGCTCCAACACAGCCTCCTGCCAGTAACTGCTTCCAACTCTGCTTCCAAACTGGTACTTATGCAAATACTTGCCTAAACTGACAGCACTTTATACTTGCATGAGATATGGACATGCATGAGGAATGGACAAAGAGAATCTGCAGTCATGATAATAGATGATGTGGCAACTGCAGCCAGGAAAGGGTATTCAGTTCAGAGACAAAGCTAATTGGTTGACACGCACATGTAAACCCATAATGCTCTCTGCATGTTACGGCAGGCTCTTTCCAAGGCTTTGCGGTACCTAGATTCCACGGTCAATGTAAAAGGGTCTTAAGTAGCCATTCCATTTGGCGTCCGTCCCTATGGTAACCTCCTGTAGTGTCTGATAGTGACGTATGCAAGTCTTTATTACATGGTCTCTGTTCTGTTTATATGTTGTATGCCCAGGATTTATATGTAGAAATAGGTGGAGCAGTTCATTGACGTCTGCATTTCTTTCTGCCATACCAGTACAGACATTGAGACCACGCCACTGTGGTGAAGGCATCTGACTAAGGAAGGACTGCGTTTTCATTTTGTTGATAGCGGTAGGTAATTTTGTTTGAGTTAGTCTGGGTATTTTTTTTTGTTGGGACAGTTAATATTTCGTCTACTATGTTTTAAGGTTTTTTAAGTCTTTTTTAGGTACCAAGGGGATTTGTGAACTTTATTTGGTCCATCTATGAGGGAATCACGAAGATTCCAATACTTTACAATTAGTAACTGTTTTCCCTGTTTGTAGACAATGAGATGTTGCTACCATTCACTTGTCTGTGCCATCGCTTACAATTCCATTTTGTTGTTCCTGTTCATTATAGTGCACATTTAAGATATTTTGCTACTACTTGACCTGCTCCCTTCCCAATTTCAACCAACCAAGGCTGAAAATAGTTCTGGGGAGTGTGTTTGTAAACATGTTTTTGTTCCTTGGATCTTGGCAACCCATTTTTTTTCCTTTTGTGTAGGGTCCTTAATTTTAGTCCTAATGAAGGCATTCTAATCAATCTTTCCTGCCGAAACGTATTGTTTGAACTACATACCTGATTAGGATATGTGCAAACAATGACATACGTTACATACATTGACCGTCATATGACCCAAGACTTGTTTGGATATTTCAGTTAGGTGGCAACGTACTAATGTTGCTTTAAAGAAGAAAATCAATTCCCACAGGGCAAGAGGTAAAAAAAAATCTTCACAATTTTTGTAATTAAATATTTGATTGCCTTTTTGTGATTTCATTGATTGTTACCCTAGTGAGGACAGTTGACCTACGTTATTTGAGATTTTAGAGTCCTCGCCATCCTCAGTGTTTTTTGGTTAGTAATTCTCTCTTGGTACATTTTGTTTTACTTTATATTGCTTTTTGCTGTATGTGTGCACTCTTAGTGGTGTGATTGTTGAGTGTGGTTATTGTGATTTAGATGTTTATTTTTGTTTTATGTTTATGTACAGATTGTTCATTGATTATTAATTAATGTTATGTAAAATAACCATGATTGCTTTGTTTGAAATAAGTGGGCTATACACATTTTTGTATGAGCCTTATATGGCAGAAGTTGGACTGATAGGAGAATAATGTTTAGTTATATTTAGTGGGTTGCCTTGTGGAATGAACAAAGTAGATAACAACTTTGAAAGAATGTCTATTTTCACAGGGGCAACCTCTCTATGTTTTAGTTTCAATGTTAAAAGAAATCTTGGTAGAGGTTGTTGCAGTACCCCACCATAGGAATGACCATTCCTCTGGAGACAGTAAGCTGCTGGGGGAAGGAGAGGAAAGGAAGAATACCCCTGAGGAGGTGCAGCTGGAAGGGTGACATTTCAGAGATGTCAGAGATGTGCGGAGAGAAGGCGGCTGTGGAGTGCAAAATTGTCACAGGCTATCCGCCATCACAGGTTGGTGCAGGGAGAGGGCCAAGAGAGGCAGGGCAGAGAGTGACATGGAAGGAGTGAGCAGGTGTGGTGATGAGGTTTGTCACAGTGTGCAGCACATCATGCTTATGCAGTCTACAGGACAACAGGCACATGTCAGTCCAACATAACATGGTTCACCCATGGGAGTTATGTAAATGCAGGCAGAACTGACAGACAACCATCACACTTCATCCAAGCAACATACACATGTCCTGGACACACACGCATCACCACTCACCAGACATTCCCTCATAAATTGGCAGGTCTCTCACGCCTTGAATCTGCTGCACATCAATCATATCACTTATGATCTCCTCATGTGGCACGAGTTCTTCATCCTCTTGTGGTGTCCCACCTCCGGGCCCCAGAGTAGAGGTGTAGTTGGCACCCAGCTTATCTTTGGCTTGGCACCGGAGGTCATTCCAATGCTTTACTACATCAGAAGCTGTGCGTCTCTCATTGCCCAAAGCGTTCATACGATTGGCGACGTACTGCCAGTGGGCCATACGCTGAGCAGGCGTATGTGTGCTCCCTGCCCGCATAAGCATGTCATGTTTTTGTTCCTGCACGTAATCCATGAGGATCTGGAGTTCCTCATCACTAAAGCTCCTCTTCCTCCATGTGTGGGTCTCCTGTGCTGTGCCTTGGGACTGAGCCCGTTCGCGTACTGCACGATTTGCCTTCTTACAAGGTCATGCAGGCTCTGAGTGGCTGGGACCACTTGGGTCAGTAGGGGCTGGAGCACTGGTGAACTGGGCTGTGGCATCACCCATTGATGCTGTGACTGTAGGTAGCCTTGCAGGCATCCATACCTGGGTGCTGGTGGCTGAACCTTTGTCCTCATGTCTCTTGCCCTTGGAGACACAGACATCTGCATCTGCGTCTCTGCGGGCCTGGGCCAGGACCACTACAGGCCTGGCTTGGTGACCCTACGTCTGTGTGGTGGTTGATGCAGCTGCCCCTGGAGCTTCCTCACCCTGCCTGGATTGGACAGCAGATGGCATAGCTGCCACAGGACTCTGGGTGCTGATGGCTGGAACTTTGTCCACACATCTCCGTCCCTTGGTCTCTGTGGGCCCTGGCCGGGACCACTTCAGGCCTGGCTTGGTGACCCTGAGCCTGGGTGGTGGTTGCTACAGCTGCCCCTGCAGCTTCCTCACCGTGCCTGGTGTGGACAGCAGATGGCAATGCTATCCCAGGACCCATACCTGGGTGCTGGTGACGTCAGCATCAGCTGCATCTCCCTGACATTTTTGGGTAGAGGGCATGGCTCTTCCAGCATGGACTAGGCACCATGGCCACCTCGGCCACCTCGTCCACCTTTGCTTCCCTTCCCACTTGTTGCCCTCCCAGTCATGGCACTGATGGATCAGGGCAATGGGAGATGCGGCTATTAATTGTCCTGGGCAATTTCAGTGAGGGGGCAGTGTACGTGATGTTAATTGTACCAGTGTGCCCCAGCAAGGCTCAATGTAACCGCTGGGGAAAGATAAACGGGCCGCATAATGCACAGGCACACCAAAAATGAAAAATATGTGTATGCGACCCCTCGGTAGCCCACGTGTAAAGGAAAAATGTAACGCTGTGGCCCCCAGCAGCACAAAAAATACACATGTGAAGGACACGTAAGCTACTTTGATGTTAAATAAGGGGTTAGGTGACACACAGAGGCACCCGCAGAAGGCAAAATGTGTTTTCAACTCACTGTCAGACTCAAAAGTACACACGTGTGTGCATGGAGGCAATCCCCCACCAAAACAAGAGGCTTGCACAGTTGCAGTAGTGAAGAGATCGCGTGGAAACAAAGTCCACATGTCCATGCTCTATAACTCGCGCAAGCGTGTGATGGTCTCCTACACACTACTTTATCCGGATGCTAAACGCCAAGCCCATCGTTCAGCGCGTGTCACGTAACTTACGCTCTTAGGCCCTTTCCTCTGATTTCACGATGACGTGCACTTTCCGCATGTGCAGAGTCACTCTTTTTCTGTCTGCCCACGCGAGTAACACGTAAGACTCATGCTCCTGCCTACAAGCCAATTTACCTGACTCCAAGTGCCCCAAGCTGCTTCCTACGAGCCGTCTGCTGCTGCCTGCCCACTGTGTGCGCCTGCTGCCCACGTGCCTTGCAATTTTGGTGCCTGCTGTACAGCCATTGGCAGTGCTCCCGTCGTCAGACCTGTGACCACGGCTGCTGATCCAGACGACTTTCAACGTGCCATACCACCGTTCCACAGCCCAGCCGCAGGACCACCTTGCCCATCCACACCTGCCTCAGGGGTTGCCATGTCTGAACCAACATCACCGGAGGCAAGTGGCAACTCCGCGGCAGTGAGGCAGAGGGCTGTCAGCTTCACAGTCAGGGAAGTTGACATCCTCGTGGAGCAAGTCCTGTGGCATTATGATGCCCTCTTCTATGGACCAACGCAAGTCGGCAAGGAAGGACAGAGGAAGATCTGGGTGGACATCATGGGTGCCACCCTGCGACTACCATCATGTCCACAAGCACTGGGAGGACTACAAAGCCAGGACCCACAACAAGGCCTGGTGCTTCAATAAGGCTCGTGAGAACCAAGGGGGGCGCTGGGGACATTTGACCACCGACAACATGTAGGTCTTGGAGCGGTTCTACCCAGCGCAGCACCCCAGGTCATGGAATTGCAGTTCTGTCTGGAGTCGACTGGTAAGTGTCCATGTGTTGTTGTCCTCCAAAGTGCATGTGCATATTAATGTGTAGTGGGAGTGTGCACCTTGACCCTATGTCAGTCATGCCTCTTGTATGGATGTCTGTGTGCATGTCCCATACTGTGCTGCATGTGTGTCCATTCAAGCATGCGTGATAACATTGTTTCAGTTGCAATGTGTGATGCACTGCAGCATGTAATGACATTCACATGGTGGCATACATGTGTATGAACGTGGCCATGTGAGAGGTGTGACATATGGGTGCTGTCAGCAACATCATGGACATGCATGGTGTACATGTTCATGTGTCGGAGAAGTGAGTGTGTGACTGGCCAACAGTCCTGGATGGATATTACTGGAGAATTTGAATGTGTGCTTGACTCTTGCTGGCTAATTGACATTGTATGTCCCATTATACATGTGAGGGACATGCACAATTTGTAGGTGCTGACAGTCCCTTGTCCAAGGATGTGATTGACTGTTGTGAAGGACAGTCATGTATGTGCTTGTGTGTTAATGGCACATACCAGTGGGTTGTGGAGGGTGATAATGTTTGTGATCTTTGCCAGTGCAATTCATGTGCATATGTTTTGTACCATACATACAAATGTACAGTACCCTGATGTATTTTTTTCCTGTGTCTCCTTATCCACAGCGATGTTGGAAGAAGAGGGCGGAGAAGGTGCTGTGGAGCACAGCAGCGGGGATGCCTCCACCAGGCACAGACTCAAGGCCCAGTTGCGCTCCCAGATTATTTCATCTTCGAGGAGACTGGTGCCGCGTCCGAGACAATGGTCGCCACTGCTGATGGGAGGTCCAAGAGGGCGAAGGTGGTCGTGGATTCCTTGGCAGTGGGTGGGACAGGTGAGGTCGCACAGAGGCAATCCAATGTGGAAGACAGTAGAGAGGCATCCAGGTTGGCAGGGGAGGAGGAGAATGCCGTATCAGCCCAGTCCATGAGGCCCGACGGGGTGATGAGGTGGGTGTGACTTGTGCAGTCCAAACTCTGGGGCAAGAGGCAGTGCAGGTCACCATGGAGGTGCCTGTGCCTATTCCTGCCCCTGGGACTTCGTCTGCGCCAGTATGCACCTGCGGGCATGTCCCATCCGCAGGTGGTGGATATTTCCACAAAAATGAAACACCAATACCGGCGGATGTCGCCATTCGGGACAGGGTGGAACCATTGCTAGCCGGTATCATGAGGCATACAGGCATCATTCGTGATGATGTACAGGCTTCCAATCAGGGGCTTGCAGATCATCACAAAGAGGTCTTGTGTCTCGTGAACTGGCTAGCACATTTCCTCGTCTCAAATTGGGTGCGTGGACTGGCCACTTCTGCGACCCCCTCCTCGTCTTCCTCCTCTGTGCGCCATTCGTCCTACCTGCCGCCTCCCAGCCCAGGTACCACCAGGGCCCCCTGTGTACCTGTCCCAACCCCAGCGGCCAGTCTGGTGGAGACCACATCCCTGCTAGAGTCGGGAGTCGGAGTTGGATCATCCAAGGTGGTCACAACGCACATCCAGCCATCAACAGGAGCTGTGGCAATGGAGGGAGAGCAGGCACCAAGGAGCAGGGCATGTGCATGACAGCCCCAGGGGCTGTCATCATCCTGGAGGATGGCCTTAAGGAGCAGGCACCGGGCTATTTGGCAGCAGCAGGCTCGGAGTAGGAGGCGGCAGTACTCGGGGCATTGCATCTCAGGGAGGCAGGTATCGGCCATCAGGCAGGAGGCAAATGTGGACCTGACCCAAAGGATGTATTCCGTGTTGGGACATTTGGGGCAGCAGATCGGGGCAGAGCGGCAGTGGGCATGGGAGGCAAGACTCAACATGGCAAGGGCAGAGATGTCAATGTGTCAGGCAGAGAAGTGTGCCGAGATCCTCGAGGAGACTTGTAGGAAGTGGGAGACGAACATGTTGGAGTCCCTGCAACCCCTCGAGGTGAGAGCAGAGGCCTGCCGAGGGTATTTGGAAGCAGTGTTCGATGATGCCGAGACATTGAAGGGGGCATGTCGAGGAGAAGGACTAGCCCGCTGGCATTGTATATAGTTCTTTAGGTATAAGTGTCCTTTTCATTTTGGACTGTGCTCTGCTTTTTGTACATAGTTATTTTTGTGTGTCATTTTGTGGATTTGTATTTCCTGGTTTGGTGTGCATTTGGGACATTGGACCTCTTTTATTTGTACATAGTTCTCATTTTTTTTCCCTACATTTTGTGTTCACCGTGGTAGAATGTCTTTTTTTCATTTGGATTTGCTTTCTGGAAATCATTTATGGTCATGGACTTTATTTGTGACTTTTCCATCTTTGTTTTTATGTACTCTGGATTTTCATTTGGACATTCTTATATTTCATTTCTTTGTTAATTTTATTTTTTTGAAAATGTATAATGTTAATACTACTTTTAAATATATTTAATTTATTTTAGTCCCAGTGACGTTAAAAGTTTGACGATTCCTTACTTTGTTATGTGTCCCTGCTGAAGACCATTGTTGGTCATGTAATGTGTGTGCACACTTGCATGCATGTGTCATGTTTGACATCCATTTGCATGGGGAATATTCTGGTGTGCATGACCAGTGGATGGGTGTCAAGGTGGAGATTGAGTGTGCATGGTGTAATGGCATTTGTTTTCACATGTGCAGCACAATGTGTATTGTTCCGCACTGTGTTTGGGAGGGTGGTGGGTGGGATGAGTGATGGGATTGTAAAATGTTGTGCTTTGCCCCTCACCAGCATTTCTTTGTGCTCATTTCATTGTCTCATGTGTAGTTGGCCATCTTGCTTTACAATACCTTTTTTCAATTGGTATGGTTTTACGCATGGACAAAACAATGCTGCACTATTGGTGGATATGGCACAGTATGATTGCCATGTACTCAATCATGACTTGAGTCTTCCTCTGTGCTTGTGCTTTTTGTACTCCTCTGCCCTGATGAAGTCCTGTGGGAATCTGCTATGGTCAGCTCGCTACCCTCTGAACTTGGCAAGAGGTCCCCTTGCATGCTACTTGCACACCTGCATTGACTCCCCGGCATGCCCAATCCTTAGACTGTTTTTATGTATGCCCGCAGACAGCTACCGACAGTTTACACCTCATGACTGCACTTAGGCTTGGAATTGACACCGGCTGGGCAGACTTTCTTTTTTGTCTTTTTGGGTGTATTTGTTATGATGTCTTTCACATCTGCTGAACTGGCCCCTCTGCAACCACATTTTATCAATCACCTCTTCACATGCCCTGACACCGTCTCAATGTAACCTGCCCTAACAACTTTCTTGTGTCTGTCTTCACTCTCATCCCCCTCCCGGGACTGTTTGGCCCTTTGGACACTTGTGTACATGTGCATTCAGAATGACAGGTCATTTGGTTGTATGTCATGTCATGTCCTTCACACATGGGAGGGTCACTCGTGTGTTTATGAGGTTATTTATTCAGGTGATGTGTGCTCATTGAGGTTCATGCCGTGACACGCCAAGCCAATGTCTCTTCATGTGACGCAATTCGAGGGTGCTTTGAATTCTGTCACTGTGTGAATATTTGTACATGTGGGATTGTTGACATTACTTTGTCACAGGACATGCAGGGCCTCACTTTGACATACAATTTTGTGATTTGTATGTTGGGATATGGTTGCAGTCAGAAATTGCATATGATCAGCTGGGACACTCATGCTTGTGGGTCAGGTGTATGTTTTCACTACACAGCAAGCTAGTTCCTGAGCATGCCATCGAAAGAGTGAATGTGTGTCACTATATCAGCATCCAGCATGCAGATGATGTCCAGTCTGGAGGGGGCTGCCTGCAGGTTGTGGTCATGGGTGATGGGGGCTAGGCTGGGGGTGTCCCATGCGGTGGGGGCTGCCTGCGGGCTCGAGTAATGGGGGCGGGGGTGTCCCATGTGGTGGGGGATGCCTGCTGGCTGTGGTGATGGGGGCTGTGGTGTCCCATGTGGTGGGGGATGCCTGCAGGCTCTGGGTGATGGGGTCTGGGGTGTCCCATGTGGCGGGGCATGCCTGCCGGCTCGGGTGATGGGGCTGGGGGTGTCCCATGTAGTGGGGGTTGCCTGCAAGGTGGCAGGACGGGTGATGGAGGCCAGGGTGTGTGTGTCCTATCAGGGGGGTCTGCTTTCTGTGGATTTGTGCAAGTGTTCTGTGTTGTTTTGGAGCAAATAGGGTGTGTACAGGGTAAGTGCTGAGTTTCCACGCGATTTGGCTGTGGTGCGTACGGGGTATGTGCTGAGTTTCAATGCGATTTGGCTGGGGTGCGGATGGGTTACGCGCTGAGTTTCCACGCTATTTGTTTGGGGTGCGTATGGGGTACGTGCTGAGTTTCCACATGATTTGGCTGTGGTGTGGACGGGGTACACAGTGAGTTTCCACGTGATTTGGCTGGAGTGCGGACAGGGTATGCCCTGAGTTTCCACGCAATTTGACTGGGGTGCGGATGGGGTACGCGCTGAGTTTCCACTTGATTTGGCTGGGGTGCAGACGGGGTACGCAGTGATTTTCCACGTGATTTTCTGGGGTGCGGACAGGGTACGCTCTGAGTTTCCACATGATTTGGCTGGGGTGTTGACGGGGTGCACGCTGCTGTCCATGCGATTTGGCTGGGGTGCGGACACGGTACGCGCTGATTTTACACGTGAATTGGCTGGGGTGCAGACAGTGTACATGCTGAGTTTCCACGCGATTTAGCTGGGGTGCAGACAGGGTATGCGCTGATTTTACACGTGAATTGGCTGGGGTGCAGACAGTGTACACGCTGAGTTTCCATGTGATTTGGCTGGGGTGTGGACGGGGTAATCATGTGAAAAGTCAGCACGTACACCGTCCGCACCTCAGAAAATCGCGTGGAAAATCACTGCATACCCCGTACACATTTCAGCCAAATCGTGTGGAAACTCAGCGGTACCCCGTCTGCACCGAGTTTTCACACGATTTGGCTGGGGGTGCTGTAAACTGGTCCAGGGATGGCACGGGGGCTTGCATCGTGTTTGGCATTTTACTTGCTTTTTACTGCATGTGGGGGCGTGTTGGGGGTTACTGGCGCTGCTTGGTGTTCCTTCTGCCACAGCTAATGATGCCTCGGGAAATCCATGAATAAACGTGCTGCACAATTGTTTCTTTGCGCCACGTCTGGTGCACGCATGGCACACGCTCCTTCTCGGCGGGCAGCACTTGCACCTTTTCTGCACTGGATTCTATGAATTAGTCTCAAGGTCTACAGATTTGACCAAAACGTAAGGGCAGTTAATGCTGTTATAATGACATCTATTATTGTAGTCCCCAAATCAGTGACTATTTTGTCCTATATTGTCAAGAGAAAGAAGAATATGAACTAGATATTTTAACACAAAAATGCAAGGTTAAACATCTCCTGATAGCATACTAAGCACAACATTTGATCCCATATTAACAGGGCTTTCACACCTGCACTCACGTTTCAAAGCTCTGAAAACAATATTAGGAATACCCTTTGTAGTAGCAGTGTCACATGCAATGACAGTCTTGTTATCCAAACTAAAACCCAACATGTGTTCATGTCAAGACACACAAAATACAATATAATATTGTTGAACTTAGCAAATGTCTCTATGACCAGATGCTTAGTGTTCATTCAAGCCTTGTGACTAGAATGCCCAGCAGATGGGCAATGACGGGACTGATTTTTAACAGCCACAGCACTTACTAGACCACAAAAAGATTTATAACATTCCCTTTTCAGAATCCAGATGAAAAATGTTTTGTAGCTGGGTCTTGTGTGAGGAAGTACAGAGGAGAATTTAAGTCAACTTATGCAGTGTGCGCCACATTTACAGTAATAGAGTGCGGGAAGTTGCTAGAGGTCTTCTCATCACAAGTAGCAGAATGGGTCATCTTAACGCATGCATGTACCACATCAAAGGGCAAGAGGGTAAGCACATGTACTGTTTCCTACTATGTCTTTGGGATGGTACTAAGTGAACATTCCCTTTTCACTGTACTTAAAATTATCTATTTAGAAAGACTACCGAAGGACCATTCCGAGAGGTCTGTGTAAATTAAGCGTTCATGCCCCTGAACACACACAAGTGCATCCGGGGCCTGAGAGAAAAAGCCAGGCCAGACGAGTGAAGACACACGTTTCTCAGATAAGTGTTTGGGAGCTGTTTGTGTGTGAGAGTGTGTGTGTGTGTGTGTGTCCATGTGTGTCTGTCAGTTGGAATCTGTGAGGAAGGTTGGGGAATGTTTGTGGCGGGGAAGGGAGATTGGAGCTGGTGTGGCAGTGGGTAAACAATACTGGGGTTGTGTTTCTGCATCAGTGTGTCTGTGGTGGTGGTTGAGGGGAATGCTTTGAGCAGGGAAGGGAGGTAGCAGGGGCAGAAAGGAAGCGGAGCAAGCAGAGGAACAGCTCTGCTCCGAGGATTGGGCGATTAATTCTAGCCCTCCACCCCCCAGAAGTGCAATATTTCCACCCGTGATAATTAAATCAGTCGTGATGGTGTGCGGCCTTGAAAAAGTGGAAATATCACATAGGACCATTTGGGATAGTACATGATTGAAGTAGTCTGTGGAAGGAAAGAGGCTATCTGACAGTAGCAGGAACCTCAGAAAAGAATATTCCTGTTATTTAAATACCATATTAGAATCAATAATGATACTCCAGAGATGAAGTGAGTGGAGGATGTGTGCTCGCGGATGGAACTGTGAGAAAGGCTGTCCTTTCCCTTGAGTTCTTGGCAAAGGACATTATTCCACAAAGGCAAGTGCAGCCTGAAAATCCACCATAAAACACTCTTGAACAGTTAGCAGAAATGCATGAGCAAACACTAACAATAGAGAATAATGTGTGGAGCACAGCAGGATGTGTTTTTTCACAGTAGCATTTTGTGGCATTTAGGATCTCCGAAATTACTTTACCCAAACGCTACATTCCTTTAGCACACATGTGGGAAAGAAAATGGAATTGAACATAAGGAATAAGGAAAGAATCTTATACTCTAGGATTTTTGCAAGTAGCAGAATAATTACTTCACAGTGTCTGATCTGCCAACAACATAATATAGAAAAATCCATGAACAGGGATCAGGGGGGAAATTCTGGTTCCATGGGCACCCTTTTTGTGACTCCAGTGCAATTGTATTACTATGCCGAAGGTGGCAGGCCTGGACGTCATGCTGGTGATAGTGGACATGCTCTTCAAATCGGTTGAAGCATATCTGACCCACAAGGCAAATACACAAGCAGTAGTGAATGTATTAGTAGGGCCGGAGTGCCAGTGGACACCAATAGTGACAAAGGTGTCCATGTCACAGCGAAACAAATACAGTTGGCGTGCAAAGCACTTAATATACATTCAGCCTTTATCACCAAAAATCAGAGGTGTTGGTGAAATGGCAAAATGACATCCTAAAAACATGATTGCAAAAATATGTGCTTGAACTGGTTTGAAGTGGTCGAATGCACTGCTGTTAGCTCTAATGAGCATGATTGGCACAGCTAATAGGTTTGCAGGTATTGAGCCCTTACAAGATTCTGATTGCCAGGTTGATGTGTCTGCCAGAATCTTTGGCAATGTGCAGTTGAAGGATGATGCAATACTTAACTATTGTGCAAAGTTAATAAAGGTTGTCAAATGTGCTTATCAGCAAGTGCAACATGTGCTTCTGAAGGGTCCATAAGCACTATTTCATTTGCTGCAGCCATGGCAGTGGGTGGTTATAAAAAGACAGCAAAGGAAGAACTGCTTAGACACTAGATCCTCTGGACATAATGAGATTTTGCTGACTGCTTATACAGGAATAGATGGGAGAAATGCCCGCACCTGTACCCATATCAGCCATTGCGAACCAGAAATCGCTCAGCTCAATGCACCCTGATTCTATTGATACCTAGTGGTTTGCCTGCTTTTTATTCTTACTGTAATGGAACTTTGGTGATAACACCCATGTAGAGACTATAATACCTGAGAGACTAGCAGCACACATGCACTCAGGAGTGTGCAATAAGTTTCCATGTTTGAGATGAAACACTGGCTTTGGTGGAATAAAAGGTCCATGGTGGTCTGGCACAGGGACAACTGTGGGACAGCTTCCTTTTATTGTAAGATAATCTACTATTTGGGGTTGATTACTGTTGCACAGGAGTGTGCCCACGGAGAGATACCCTCCACATGTATAGCTTTACGCGAGTGGGTAACAACAGACTCCGAGCGCAAGGCATTTACAAAGGCAACACGTAATTGAGATTGGACAAAGAATAGAAATGTTCATAACAATATAGTGAAAACTGAAAAAGGGCCATAGAATGTTCAGGAGATAGTGGTACCTAGACCTGCTTAGGAAATTAATATAACTAAACATTGCTGTAAATGTGTGTATTTTCTGGATTCAGATGGCTACATATCAGAGCCATGCAGTGGATGACAGAGGGCAGGATCACAATCAGAAAGGATCCAACATGGGCAGATTAACTTTCAAAGGTGAGCTTTATTATCACAGATCTTTACCAGAAAAGCTGAAAATGATAGCGGTAGCAAGCATGCCTTTCAAGAAAAGGGAGGTGCCAGAAGGACAATGTTACAGCTACGTTTTTGAAAGTCACACTGACAATGAAACATTATTGTATCTGGGAGAATGAAATGCACAGCAGGTATAGACCACCTTTCCAATGGACAAATATTTGCACCATAACTCAATGAGTGCTTTATCATATCACCGGGCCAAAAGCCAAAAAGGATGATAATCAAGGCTTCCGGTTTTATGGAATGTATGTTTCTGCCATTTCCGTCTGTTTTTATCCACATTTATTTGTTGGGCCTTTTTTCTGTATTTATCCACATTTATTTTTTGTCATATAAAAATATAATTCACAACCAGTATTTTCTCTGTATTTATTCTAATTCAAAACTGCATTTATTAAAGCACACATTGCAGCCATATAGGAAAGAAATTCTAGCTCTATTTTTTCCCTAACAACAAATGGTTGCTCCTGTGACTTCTGGTGCCTTAAGATATATGCTGCCAGCAATTTGAAGAACGTTAATGCTATTTGTATACAAAGTTTACACTCTCCATGCTGACAATCTGCTATGTGATTGGCCTGCAATTTATGAGTGACATCATAGAGAACCAGACAGAAAGACCTGTTTTTCCATTTTTTCTATTTGTATAAATAAATACAGACAGAAAGCAAATTGATTTCCGTTTGTATTTATGTGTACAAATCAGTTAAAACGGAAAACTGGAAGTCTCAATCATGATACCAACGCAAAAACCTTGTTAGATGAATGTGCATAATCTGACTTATCCAGAGATGGGGAAGGTAATAAATACCACCCTAGGTTCCGTGTATTTTGTTATGCCCATATTGAACTTTCAAATAATGTCACCCTTTTCATATTACTCAACTGGAATAGGAATCAGTTTGGCTTAATAGAAAAAACATGCTGATTGAGAAAAAGTGAAGTCATAGAAGCCTGGAGGGCTGGGACAGGGATAATATGCCAGGAAAGTGTGTACAGGAAGAACTAGGAGAGCTACAAAAGAAAGGTTCACAATTTACAAATACAGATGCAAGCATAGGATAATTACAACAGTTGAACATTATTATGCACAATGCGCTAATGAACCGTATTTCCAACATTGCAGATGCAGACCAAAAGAATGAGTGGGACGTTATATGCAGAGAAGCAGAAAACTATCTGAAAGACCAGCTGAGATTGGTCTGGAATAACATGAACAACCAGTCCTGGCTGAAATTTCTACAGAATAACTTGGGACAATCAGTGCTGTTGTGGCTGTGTAGTTCACAAACTGGTATTTTGACGTTGAAGCAGTGGGATGTTTGTTCAGGGATTTTGAGCCCATCCAGGGAAGATGGGCGCCAACATATTGCCTGACTCTGGGATTCTTGGTGAGTTTTAGTGAGTGAATGGTCCACAGAGACTTAGGAAAAACCATGGGCTTATGCCAAAGGCTACTCAAATGTTTTTTAATGTTACTTCTGAATGATAGTTGGGGTTTCTTCGCGCTATTAGCACCGGTGCTATTACCACCTGCGCATTTAACGCTGAGCTAACAGTGCCGAACACTGGTGAGAAATGGTGATTTCTACCTCCAGCAAAACGCTGGAGGTAAAACCCCCATTTTCTGACCTACTCGAGATTGGGCAGAGTGTTAAATGTGTTGGTAATAGCATTACCACCGCATTTTACCGCTCCTACAAACCTGTGAGGAGGCCCATAGTCCGATACGATACTTATTCTACACTCAATGCTTTTTGCAAGTTTTTGGCTGCATTTTGAATTTGAAGTGTTTACGAACTCACCCCCTGAAGTGCGCCTGAAATAACCCTTTAATGAGTCTAGCAATTGTATAGAATTCCAGAAAGGCAAATTATTTTTTATCCCTATCCTTTCTTATTTAGGGTCACTGCTCAAAGTGTTACACTTGTGGAACCCCCTGTTTTTTTAAGAGGCCTAAACTTCGATCACATGGCACTGTCCACAGCCCAGGAGCTTCAATTAAAAAACAAGATGATGAAAAAAGTTTATAACTTTGTAATTTTTTTAGGCGTAGCAAAGGAGACCACAGGGTCAGCAAGGGAGACCTCAGGGGTCACAGGTGCGACCCCTTGCAACCCCGAAATGACGCCCCTGGTTCCCTGTAATATCACTCTCTGCACTACATTGGATGTGTTGTGGCATACAATAAAATGGTTTAAAGTACTTAGGGCCTCATCAGGAGTCTGCCGGTGTCCCGGTGGTAATACCGCTGAGATACCACCAGCGCAAATAGCATTGCTGCTACTCAATCCAGTGCTAGTAGTGCTGGATCACGAGTAGCGGTACAGTGGTAAGTTTCCATTCCCATTGGACCCAGTGGGGTTGGGGGCACGATTAACACCAGCAGTAATTGCGCCAGGAGTAATAGCACCAAAATGACCGAACACGGGCGGTAAGGGGACATTTATACCTCTAGCAAAAGCTGGAAGTAAAACCCCCACTTACCACCTGACTCATGATTGGGCCAACCCTTAAATGCTGCGGTAATAGTGTAATCGCCGCATTTAAGGGCTAAAGCCCAACTCACGATGAGCATCTTAATCTTCACAATTGGATACTTGTGCCCATTACCAAAGTAGGTACTGTGTTTCCATGCTAATGCTGTTTCTAGTGCCACTTTCACGAGTAATTACTCCTCATCCACAACTAGCGAAAAATGCCTTTAGTAGTTACTAGCAGTGAAGTGAATTATCTGGGCTCTAAAGACTGCAGTAAAGAAGATGACACCATGCAAGATGAAATTCACAAAATCATGGATATCAATTATCTTTGAGGAAATGATCACGTACTTGAGTTTTTGTACATCCTTCACCTCTACACACTTATAAACGTGTATATCTAGCAGCGGGGTCTTTGGGAACGCATGGATCAGGCATTGGAAACATAAGTTATATTGGATGTTGTACTAGAAAGCACAAACACAGGCGACTTGAAATGGGTGTGCATGAGCCCTGAGCTGAGTAAAGCTTCGGCTATGATAGATGATGCAGCAACTGTGACCATTACACGGGTGGTGGTGCGAAGGGAAAGCCTATTGGTTAGCATGGACACAAAAGCACTTAAGACTTTGCATATTTTAAATCAGACTGTCCAGGGCTCAGGTACACCCATATTCTCAACTCAACATCATGATTGAAGATAGACTACACTGCCTGGCAACCTGAATGGGAGTGACATGGGCACTAGGTACCAGGAAGTGTTTTTTAGGATGGAAAGATCTTCTAAAGGTTGTGGTCTGTAACCACATCACTTGGTTGAGAGGAACTGTACATGTCGAAAAATGGTTCTGTAAACTCTTGCACTCTAAGGCTGAATGATGTGCCATTAGGTGGTCTATTGTTAAGGTAACCAACTAACCTCGGTCCTAATGATCATTGTGTAAAACCTATAAAAGCCTGAAGTTTCCATGCTTGGGAGCCCCATTTTTGAAAAAGCATTCTCTGCAGTTTCCCTGCCCATTTCTGCAAAGCTGCATGGACATAAACTATGTCTCTAACTTTTCTGCTTGGTTTATCTAATGGATTATTTGATAATGAGTTGTGAAATTTGTCATGTGTGATCGATTACAATTTGGCATGGGTGGAGAAGACTAGAGTTTTTTTATTTTTATTTAAATAATACCATGGTACGGGTAATTCCACCTCTGGAATGGTAATCTGCCAACCAGATTCCCCCTTCATAAACTCCATGCCAAAGCATAGTGTACACCTATGCCCTACTGCATCAGTAGCGTGACAGTAGCGTGATATGCAGGACCTGCTCTCCAGTGACACTGGGACGCTTCAGAGTTCATAGCTACAGTGAAAGCCTGGTCGCTCCAGCACATGGGCTGCATATAAGATCTGCACTCCTGTACCAAAATAATAACTTATGAGTTTACCAATAATTATGAGTTAACTGTTTTGTTGGCAACTACATCTTTAAATATAAGCCATACCTGATATATTGTATGGTGAATGGCATTTCACATAATTATTACAGCCACAGTAATTTGATATCACACAGGTATCTGCCCTCTAAGTCAGGCTCAGCAGTAAGGGTTCTGTATATTCTCCCCTGGCAGGCTGGACCCTGCTACTGCTGGAAGGACTGTAGACTTAGCGATTGCCTCTCTTTGTCCCTTTGCGAGGGCAGCTAATTTCCTCCCAAGGGAGACATCCACTTCACAGGAAGCTGTGATGGGAACAGGAATCATAGGGCACATCCATTCAAAAAAAGCTTTGCATCGCAAGAGCATGCTGAACAACAGAAGTGCCTTTGATCCTATTGAGAACAAAGGGGTGCTGTTAGTTTAGACAGAGGGAGCTCTTTACAACTGGAGGAAGGTTCAACGATCTTTTTTCTCTCTGCCTCTATCTTTCCTTCCTGTCACCTCCACTTCCTCTAGCACAAAGCCCTTGGGTGTGATGTAAGTAGGCAAAATCCACTTGCACTAAGAACAGTAATTTGACTGCTTAGGCTAGCTTTAGTCCAGTCCAATCAGCCATGGGCTTTGCCTTTAAAAGAAGGGGTTGGCCACTCCTTCTTGAATTCCCTTTTGGACCTCTTTTGGGAGAGTCAATCTCTCCAAAGTCCTGCGCTAGTCAGGTGAAGACTGAGCATCAGAAGCAGAGTTGATGGACACCTGCAGTTGTGAACAGCTCCTGTTGTGTGTGGGCCTCCCCTGTGTGTGGTAACATGAGAATGAGAACTACAACATATCCTTCAGCCTCTGCTTTGTGACCCACAGTGACCATAGGACCAAGATGGCCAAGAAGCCTGTGCTTCTCCAGTCAAACTACTTTGAACCGTAAATTGAGTCCATTTGATGTCTTTGAACCTGCAGGACCCTCCAGAGCTGCTTAAGGCTCTCTTCCATCTTGAACCGCTTCATGCGTGTGCAAGTATGGTTGCCACTGCACCATGCTCCATGCTAGCTGAGAGCCTCGTTGCCACTGCTTGAACTACAAGCACCTGCAATCTTTGAACTGTCATTCAGCGCTCCAGCATCTTCACTGCTGATCTCCATCACCAGTGGAACAACCCTGGTGGACCATTGAGCCCTGGCCATTGAATACTGCATTGAACCATTCAAACCAAACTGCACATCCAGCCTCTTTGCCATCATACTGAATGCTGAACCGACCCTGGTGGACTTTACTATACAAAGCTCCTTAATTGGTCAATTCAACTGATCCAGCAGAACCGTGCATCCACTGAACAGCATTCTTGCCGTCGAACCAACTCTGCAGGCCGTCATAATTCGTTTGTATTGTATTTCTTTATTTACATAGCGCACCTGGCCCATGGGCATCTGGGCATATGTCTTAGGTTACACACAAAATCATACATACACAAATAAAAAGAATATTTAACTCTGACAATATTTACACGCAAATCAGCAGTACACTTTACAGTATTTACAAGCAAGCAAGCCAGTTGCAGTGAGTGTGTGAAACCTGCTGTACCCGCTTCCTGTCTAGAACAACGGGACTACTGCACCCAAACCTCGGAACTGTCCATTTGAACCAGTTTTATGTCACACTGCACCAACCGAGCACATCTTTGAACCTGAAGCTTATTGTTGCAACTGCCACCTTTGAACTATCATCAACTTTGTTTCCTATCTCCAGCGACAGTCAACTAAACCATTGGGGATCCTTCGAACAGTGATTTTCGAACGCCACACCTAAGCCGTCCAACTCAAACTGTGCATTCAGTCACCAGCATCCTCCCCATCAAAGCATCCATCAAACTCACCCTGGTGAACCACACGATCTTCAAACTGCAATGAACTTCAGCTCAACGCCTGGTCCCAGTCATGACTGACACAATTGTGCCTGATTCAAACTGCCAAACAGCATCAAAAAGCCTGGTTTCATGCTTTTAAACCACTAAGGAGTGTAAGAATGTTTTATTGACTTATAATTGTACCCTTTGCATAGTTTGGGGCCCTAACAACTGGTTAGTTCAGTAAGTCACTTTTTACCTCCAAGAACATATCCTTTTACAAACATTGTGATTTTTACTTGTATTGCATCCCTGATTCATGACCAATGATGCTACATCATTCTATCTGTACATTTCAGTGTACTTTCCACAAGGGTTGGGTTTTGTGTAGTGTTGTCCTATTTTGTGATATTTGCAGGTGGTTTGTTTCATTAAAGTGTATCTATTTTTTTACAGAACTTCGATTTGGACACTTCCCTTCTTTTGTACTGTTTTACTGTTGCTGTTTGGCTTACATTTACATTTAGATTTAGAAGAAAAAATTAAAAGCAAATTCGATGTGTGGACGTTTTTAAAAAAGGCCTAGACAAACATTTAAAAGAGATGCAAGAATTTAAAAATGAAACTGTCTCTGAAAGAGTAAAAAGAATGAAAAAGGATATTCAGAATTTCTCTCATGAAAAGGCTTTTCGCTACACTAATAATGATTATAAATTTGGTGAGTCTAGACCCAATACAAAACAGAATCGGAGAGTACGTTTCCGCAATACTTCGTATAGTTCGAGTGGAGGAGGCTCCTCGGATTTAGATGAATCTGGAGATACTGATACTTCAAGCAACAGAGGAGGAGGTTGTCCTTTCAGAGGAAGAGGCAATAGAAATAATGGCCAAAGAGGTAATAATCAAAGACAATCTTTTTTAGGAAGAGGAGGAGATCAGAGACAGTGGGAACCCAAATGGATGCAAACACGAAGCCACAGGGGTTGGTAGTGAATCTTTCTGATATTCTAATCACTGTAAAAGAAGAAGAAGTACTGAATAAGGGATTGAATTTTGTACTTACTAAGTTCCATAATTCTTTTGAGTTCAGGATTGAATTTAATCAGTTTATGCGAAAAGTACACTTAAAAGAGTTCTTCCTAAACAATACTTTTAATACACGTAACAATTGTAGTGGTTTGAGAAATCCCTCTACTTTTTGAGCTCCTGCTCATGCTCATTCTGCGGAATCTAAGGTGTTTGAAAGAAAAGTCTTGGAGGAGATCACTAAATTGGAGACTAAAGGTATTCCCCACCATTCTAATCTGAGTGTAATGGAACATAAGATCTTGAAGAATCTGGGTTCTAATGATAAGATCATTATTCATCAAGCTGATAAAGGAGGTGCTATTGTAGCATTAAATAGGAGTGATTACATCAAGGAATGTGAAAGGTTATTATCGGATGAGAACCATTACCAGAAAATAGACAAAGATCCCAGCAGTGACCTTTTAAACATCATCCGAGACAAGGTACAGAAGGCTGTGGAAGAACACATGATTAGCAAACAAGAGGGAGAATACCTGATCAGAGAGCATGGCCGGGTTCCCGTTTTTTACACTCTGCCCAAAATTCGTAAAAGTTTATAAAATCCCCCGGGAAGACCAATTGTTTCGGGTGTGAGCTCCCTCCTGGAAACTCTTTCCAAATTTATAGATTTTTATTTAAGACCTTTCATTCCAACTATGAGAAGTTACATCAAAGATACTACAGATGCGATTAATAGAATAGAGGGCAATAATTTTGACCCGAAGGTTAATTTATTAGTTTGCCTAGATATTCAAGCTTTATATACTAACATACCGCAATTGACTACCTTGGAAGTAGTAGAGGAGACTTTATTGAAAAGAGAGGATGAGAATCCTGTATCAAATTCTTTTTATCAAATGGTGTACGGAAATGGCCCTTACAGAAAAAGTCTTCCAATTTATGGGAAAGTTCTACAAACAAATTGAAGGTACAGCAATGGGTTCAGCTATGGCCCCCAATGTCGCAAATTTATATGTGAACATGTTCGAGGAAACTGTAGTTTACAACAATCATAATCCATTTCAGAGTAAAATTCTTTGTTGGCTGCGTTATATAGATGACGTATTCGTCATTTGGAGAGGTAATGAAGAGGAAGTTGCCCACTTTATGCAGTGGTTGGACCAACAAAACAGATATCTCAAATTTACTAGCAGTGTGAGTAATAAGGAAGTGAACTATTTAGATATCTTTATATACCATCAAAAAGGGATACTTCTTGTGCGACCATATACCACTGATAAAAATGCTTTGTTACATTTCAAGAGTCACCATGCACAACATGTAAAGAACAACCTCCCTTTTGGGCAATTTTTACGTTTGAAAAAGAACAGCAGTACTAATGAATCATATGAAACGGGAGCCAATAATTTGATCACCAAATTGGTACATCGAGGGTATCCCACCCCTTTGGTAAAGAAAGCAGCCAAAAGGGCATTTAATAATAACCGGGAATCTCTTTTGGATCAGCAAATTCAAAGAGAAAAAAGTACAAAAGAGTCACTCACCTCTGGTTTTTGTTAACACGTTTAGTAACTTGTCATACAAGATTAAGGGTATTATTACAAGAAATTGGAATAATATTATGACCAAGGAAGTAGGGAAACCTATTGTGGCTTTTAAAAAAAGCACTACTATACGTAATCTGGTAATGAGGAATGATGTGAGTGTTAAGAAGAAACCATCTCTACAAACCAATTCATGGGGTTTACCTCCAGTAATCGGGCACTATCCCTGTGGGAATTGTTCTATGTGCGCCCAAAAGAAAAGGATTTTGAATGTAGATTTGGGTATGGACAGGGTATGGAACATTAATGAACATACTAATTGTAATACAAACAATGTCATCTATTTGATTAAATGCCTGTGCAAACTCATATACATTGGTAAAATGAACAGAAAGTGCAGAACCAGGATGATTGAGCATAGGAGCTGCATCAACAATACGGTAGAACAAGCTCCGATGGTTAAGCATTTTATGGAAATGAAACATTCATGTCACGACTTTTAGTGGTGCATTTTGAAACAAATTAGAGGCCAATCCCAAACAGTGATCAACAAGAAATTATTGAATTCGGAATTATTGAATTCGGAACAAAAACTGATCTTTTTATCTAAAAGTTATATCAAAGGTCTGAATGATGGCATAATGTTTAATTAGGAGACCAGAGAACATACATTCTGTAAACTGTGATTAAAGTGGTGTACATGCACTTTCCAAGAATTGAAATGTTTATGTTTTTTCTGTGAAAGTTAGTGTGTGGATAGCTGCAAATTGTGACCGATTATTTTCATGTTTGAACTCTGTCCTCTGTACAGTACCACTTTTTGGGGGATTATTGTATTCTCTATTCATGATAAGACCAACTTTGTGGAATATTGATTCAAGATATTGATGTAACCAAGAGATGGATGTCTTGGTGATGATTGTAAAAACGTGTATGGGTACAATGTTTTTGTGTTCTTCTTTCATATTGAATTCCGTCTGCAGCTTGTTTATGAAAGCCATATGATTTACAGTATTAAGAACTTTTCTGATAGTGGTATAAGGACATGATATGGAATGTTTGCAATAATTACTAAATTTAGAAATATGAATATGGTGTTTCTATGTTGTTCATGAGTTATGTAGAAATGGTCAGCACTTTATTCTCCTCAATTACAATCCAGCGATTTAGGGAACATAGTTGTATCATAATTCACACATTTTTGGAGAAAGACATTTTTAGTATTACTTGGTGAGGACACTTAATACTACAAAATTGCCTACGTGGGGAGGATTCAATATAACTACATATCCCAGAATAACACAGGATTTTTTTGCTTCTGACTCGCAAGACGCCCGTATTCATGGGTGTACGTGTGAAACGATGACGTCATGACGTTACGCGATGACATCATGACGTTACGCGAGTACGCATTTTTTCGCTGTGAATTCTGTACAGCACCATGGATTTAGCGTAACACAACAGGGAACCCTCCCAGCAGAAGCGTTGAAGTAAGTGGGGTTTAAATTAAATTTTTACGTCCTCCAATTCCTATATTAGAGGTTACAGTCTAGAAATTTGATATGAGTGATGGAACTCATGGAATGTTTTGTATAACTTAATGTTTCCACAGAGCTTTAATTAGAAAATGAATTGGCGAGGTGTGATGTACAGTCCCTCCTGTTTCAAGAGTCCCCTCGGGAATGAGAATGGAGTATTTATACTCTGAATGTCATGCATGACAAGTGAGTGTTTTTTGGTCTGCCTACCTACTCCCACTGTATGAATAGTAATTTTGGTGACAAACCTGTTGGAATAGAATTGATGTGTACCAGAGTGTATCTACTCTGTCACACAGGGCAGCAACCATTTTTTTGTCATGGGTTGAGGGGAATCACAGAAGAATTACTGTGGGGCCACATCCAGATAGGTAAGCTTGACTACCTTATGCTTACCATATACTTTAATAATAAAAATGATATGACGTTCCAGAGTTCTGATAGGCTTTATTTGTGCACACATTTTTAGAGAATAGAAGAGGAAACGCAAGAATTCCTTAAACAATTGGGAATCTGCTAGAAGCACTAGAAAAGACCCAAGAGTCATGGTTGGGATAGAGAGGTACGTAATAATAAGAAACATATCCGGACACCCTTTGAGGGATCAGTGTGCTATTTTATGGAAATAGAGATTTATACCTTATGACTAAGTATTAATAGGGTGTCTACTTTTTTGATTAACAGGGCTCCTTCCCCTTTTCAAGAAGATTCTTTCTGGCACAAGACACTTTAACAGCACAAGACACTTTCCCCTGAAGAATGTCCTACATGTTTGTTTATTAAGGACAGAAACTTGTACAAGTCGGGTTATTTTGGAAATACACTAATAGGGAATAGGCTGAAAGTAATGAGGCATGGGAATCAAAGTGTGATGTGTACACACATTTGTGATCCTTGAGAAATTATTGCAACATCACTCACTTATGGTGTTTCTACTTGTGTGGTTTTAATATAATGTATGTGTTTTATATATCATGCTTATTTTTATGATTGTTTTTATGAAATGTATTGATGTTTAATTAATAAAATGTGTGATAAAGAACTCCATTAGGTATGGGAAGAGCGTAAGTCGACACTTGATTAAATATAGGACTTTCTTCATGTATATAGAGATTATATGCTCACAGAGTAAGAAGTCTGATGATCCCCCCCTGTGACTTGGAATCGTTTTGAGAATAATATGCTGTTTGGCTTACTACATGACCACATTCACACCCCTCTTGAGAGTATAACCTTCTATCAACTGAAGTTACCACAAAAGACGAAGAAGGTCTTAACTATGCCTGTTTAACTTTATGATTAGGATCACTCTTGGTTTATATACGTTTGTGGGCAGAGTAGTTGCATTAGCAGCTACTCACCCTTTTACCCCTGCAGGGCAGAAATCATGTCAACACATCATGCCCGTCTGCAAACTCTGATTGTGCTTGCCCAAATGAATGGTAACGAGTAATGAGGCACTTTGTGTTCTGATCTTCCCTTTAACCCTTAAACCATGCGATCTGCAAGTCAGAAACAAACTGAGAAGATGGCAAATTGAAAAGGAAAATTCCTTGCTTTCTACTATACTTCTCACTAATTCAGGGAACATTGTGGGGGACTATAGATATGTGTTACCACAGCTAGAACCATTGTGAAAGGAGGTCAACATATAACGAGTGATCTGGGAGGATTAATAAATATCTGCCATGCCTAGAGTAGTGAACATTCAGCATGTCAAGCCATAACTGTGTTGATTTTGTAAGTGGATGCATAGGTGGAGGTGGCAACATAGCAGACTGCAAGCATCCCACTGTGAATTTAGTGTATGGCTTTTGCAAATGCTGATATCAACAATGAAGGTACGTTAATAACATTTTAAAAATCACACCACAAACTAGAATGTTTTTGGCAGCTTGAGGTCCTCATGATTCTGGGTGGAGATAGGCGTTGTAAAATGGCCTGATTGGTAGCATAAGGGAGAGAATGCCAAATGAATGTACTGAAATCCCCAGGGGCATAGCTGCAGCTGCAGAAGTGACATTCAGTCTCCTGGGTGTGCAACATACATTTGCCATCAACTGCATCAAATAGCTAAATGCTCCCATTCAGATGTTTCACCAAAAGCACAAAAAGGTGCATACCATTCAAATTGCTATTAAAACCTTGAACACATTTTGGTTTTTAGTGATCAAGCAACCATTTGGACAATCTTCCTAAAATGACATTAAACGGTCATCATTATACATGCAATCACAATAAGACCCTCATTTTCTTTCCAGTAGCATTCACTAACAAAGCGTATGAAGCACAGTGTGTCTACCTCTTTTGCACCTCATGATTGGAAACTTTTGAAATGAAAAGCACATTACAATGTACAAAAAAAGTAATTTTTCTTTTCACTTTATGATTTTAACTTACCTCATTGTGGCAGACAATCAATTGATCAATTGATCCCATCTTTAGAAGAGAAGTAGAAGCAGCGTATGTTAAATATCACTGAAAATATGCATGACTGCAAAGAGAATCCTTTTATGCCCGCATGGCTGCGAGAGAGAGCATAAATAATGGACACGGAAACGAGAGTCACTGCTTATGTGGTGCAAAAGGTTCACCATGGAAGACCACAGTTCAGTTCATGTATTGAGTGTGAAAATGATGTTGAAGTCCCATAGAAATGGCATGTGATTATAATGGCTTTAAGGTTCTCACAGAGATTGTGTGTGATAATGGTGATGATTAAGTCCTCACAGAGATGGTGTGTGATGATAATGCTGTTAAAGACCCAATGAGATGGTGTTTGAATATAGTGATGTTCAAGTATCCACAGCAACGGTGTGTGTTTATAAGGGTGCTCAAGTCCCCAAAGAGATGGTGTGTGATAAAAATGAGTTTGAAGACCCCACAGAGATGGTATTTGATTATATTGATGTTTTAGTCCTCACAGATATCATTTGTTTGATAAGGGTAGGATCATTTAAATGTTACCATCTGCATGGAGATGATGTGCGACAATGTTAAAGTCATAGATTTTTTATAACAATGTGTGGTAAATGGATCTTGTATGATGTGGCTTAAGCTATTTTGGTGGCTTCTTGGCATTACGTACTGAAATGGAGGAAGGTGGGGATTGGTGGAGCAGAGCAAATGTGATCTGCAAATCCTGAAGTGTTAATTAGTACAGATGGGGATATACATGCTTTTCTTTCTGTGAGCTGGTAAGATACAGGGTGAGTTGGACATGAGGGTTTTGTCTTGACATATGGGCCATAGGTGTGTTGTTCTGTGAAATACTAACAGGATTCATCTTATGAACATGGGTAGGTGTGGCAATGCAACATGGGGCGGATCACAGTCACTTACCCACGGTAATGTTCTTTTGACTGGATGTTCCTCCCACGTATTGCTTATCTTAGATATTTCCAATATCCAGCTTGCTGCCTTTGAAAATTATTTTCAGCAGGGGGCACTGTGCGTCGATGCCTGGTCGAGTTGATGTCCCTCGGACGCCTCCGTCTCGACGTCGACGTCACCCCAGGTATATATATATATAGCACGAGCAGCACCCGTTGGGATTAGTTCCGTTTTGATGAGTGGAGCTTTGCCTTGAGTTCAGCGGTTACTCCCCTGAGAGAGCATTGACTGCAACCGCAAGGGATGTTCTACTGCAGGGTAGGTTGGGAGGGGCCTGGGAGGAACATCCAGTCGAAAGAACGTTACAGTGGGTAAGTAACTTGTTCTTTGAATGGATTGTGTCCTTCCACGTGTTCTTTATGTTTGATACACTTCCAAAGCAGTTTACATAATTTGGAGGAGGGAGTAGAAATGAGTGTGGTTATGTATGCACAGAGTGCAACACTGCTTTCCCAAAAGCAGAATCTTGGCTCGTGGAAGAGTCTAAACTGTAGTATTTAGTAAAGGTGTGCACAGACGACCATGTGGCAGCTGCACATATATCCTTTATCAAAACTCCCCTCTGCAACACAGATGAAGTTGCAACACCCCTGGTCGAATGAGCTCTTAGATGTTCTGGAGGGTCTTTACTTGCCAGTTTGTAATATTCTGATATAGTTCGTATAATCCATTTGGAGATGGTTTGCTCAGTGATGGCCAGTATTCATTCGTGACCTGAATAGCCCACAAATAATTGGTCATTCTGCCGCAATTTTTCCAATCTAGAGATGTAAAAGCTCAGTGCATGTTTAGGGTCAAGCCTGTGAAGTCTTTCTTATTCTTTCCCCGGATGAGGTGGAGGATAAAAATATGGCAATGTTATCTTCTGAGTAATATGAAGCTCAGAAACAATTTGGGAGCGAAGAGTAGGCTTCACTTTTAGTACCACTCAGTCTTTATGAAAGACAGTATAAGGAGTCTTGCAGGATAAAGCCTATAGCTCACTCACCCTTTGGGCTGATGTAATTGCCACCAAAAAGACAGTTTTCAGAGTTAGATGTTTTAATGGAAAAGTGTGCAGAGTCTCGAAAGGAGCTCCCGTCACGTAGTTTAACACCTAGTTGAGATCCCATAGTTGGACTTGAAACGGGACTGGAGGGCAAAGATTAGTTAGTCACTTTAAAAATTGTACTACTAGAGGATTCTTAATGTAGGAGACTTCCTCTGAAGTGCGCTTAAAAATAGAAAGCGCTGCCAAATATCCCTTGATGGTACCAATCTGGAGCCCCAGATTTGCCAGATGTGATATAAAGAATAACACCATCGGTGTATTACACGAGAAAGGGTCAACATTCTTATCTCTACACCTGCTACAGAACTTATTCCAGCGGCAGCGGTATAAAGATTTGGTTGCTGGCCTTCTGGCCGAAACCAAATCTCCATTACATCATCCGGGAGGTCCCAATACTTGTATCCCAGCCTCTCAGAAACCATGCCTGAAGGCTGAGAGTCCTAATATCCGGATGGAGAACCCGACCCTCCTCTCGTGAGTGAAGATCCTCTCTTTGCGAAGACGAATCAGAGGGCATATGGACATGTCCAGAAGGTCCGGGTACCACATCCTCCTGGCACAGTCTGGGGCAACTAGGATCATGGATTTCCTGAACCTTCTCAACCTCCTAATTACATGAGGAATGATGCAGATAGGAGGAAACGCGTGTAGGAGTGGAAACTAACAGTCCATCATGAACGCGTCTCCTAGAGCTCCTCTCGGGGGAAATTCCCTTGAGCAGTAAAGTTTGCACTTCCTGTTGGCACTGGTCGTGAATAGATCCACTTCCCCAAAGGGTGAAGATCTCCTAAAGGGCTTCCTGAGTTAGTTCCCACTTGACTGTGCTCTGCCTGCTCAGAGCGTCCGCCGCTGTGTTCTTCTCTCCGGATAGGTGAACTGCTGATAGAGAGATTCCCTCTTGTATTGCCCAAAACCAGAGCTGCATTCCCTCTCTGCAAAGTGGTAGTGACCCTACACTTCCTCACCTTTTGAAGTAGTACATGGCCACACTGTTTTCTGTCATTACCAGGACATTCCTTCCACATTCAGAGGGCAGAAAGGCCTTCAGTGCTAGTCTGATCGCCATCAACTCTAAAAAGTTGATATGTAGTTAGGACTCCGATGGAGACCAACGACCGCTGATGGTCAAATCATTGGTATGGGCTCCCCACCCCATGAGTGAGGTGTCCGTCACTACTGTTATCTCCGGCCATGGTTGCCAAAAAGGTTCTCCTTTTAAGATGTTCTCCCGGCAGGTCCACCACTAAAGATCTTTTGAGACTCTGTCTGGGATTTGTAGGAGATCTGACATCTTTCCTGAGAACTGTGACCACTGGATCCTGAGAGGCCATTGGAGAGATCTCAATCTCAAGCAAGCCTCTGGCACCAGAAGAATTTAGGATGCCATGAGGCTGAGCAACCTCGGAAAATCAAAGGCCGGTAAATATTGGGCATTCTGGAATTTGGTCACCATCTGCAGAATGTCTTGAGCCTTCACCTCTGGTGGCGAGGCTTTGCCCAGGGATGCATCCAGGACTGCTCCGATGAATTGGAGTCTTTGTGATGGTATCATGTGGGACTTGTTGAAGTTGAGAGAGAAGACCAGCTTGTGGAGGGAGTGACAGGTGGAGCTGAGATGTTCCAGCGCCTGTTCCGGGGATCTGGCCCTGATCAGCCAATTGTCTAGGCAGGGGTAAACATGAATCCCCCTCTTCTGAGACTCGCTGCCACAACTGCTATTAGCTTGGTGAAAACCCTTGGGGCGGAGGTGAGCCCAAATGGCAGAACCCAAAGCTGATAATGATAACCGTCGACAGCGAACCTCAGGTACTGTCTGTGCTTGTGATGGATCGGCACAAGAAAGTAAGCATCCTGGAAGTCCAATGTTACCATCCATTCCTGAAGCTGGAGGGCCTGAAGGATCTGAAAGAGGGTTACCATCTTGAACGTGTCCTTCCTGAGGAACTTGTTCAAGTCTCTTAAGGCCAAGATGGGTCTCAATCCGTCGTCCTTCTTTGGAATTAGGAAATATGGGGAGTAACAACATGTTGTCTACTCCTCTACAGGCACTCGTTCTACAGCAACATAGCCCGTGGCGTTTCACAGAGCTGCAGATCACCGCCGAGTACAGCAGAGAACGCATAGCCACGTTGTCGATGGGGCGCTGATGTGAGAGAAGGGGCAGCTCGCGAAAATGTGCCAACATAATCCCACTACCCTGCTGTAATAAGAGCCTGGGATCTCCGCGAGAACATACTCCGGATGACAATTACTGTGAAGAGAGGGAACAAAGGCATCCTTTCCTAGGTGGGGAACCTACAACCTGCGCACATCTGCAATGCTCCCCCCATGGTAATGGGGGCTTACACGCTTCCAACTATACGGCACCATAAATAGCTATATGTAGACGCGATGAGAGCTACTGCGTTTCACTCTGTGTAACTCAAGAGACGCAAAATCGAGCCACAAGGGCAATTAACTGCCATGCTGCTAACCACTCACCCCACCGTCGCAAACCTGGCCAGTGCGGCTGAGGCCAGAAGGGGAAATGAAGAGAAACCCAGAGAATACAAGGAAGCACAACGAAGTCAGGGTGAAATAGCAGCGCTGCGTAAATCGCCCAAGAGGCACGGAAGCATATTGCGCAGACAACTCGGCTGATACGTCTATGAACATGCAAACAAGGCACGGCTTCTTTACCCAACAACACATTCAGGAGACTCAACCCGACCTGCCCACAGCGCTGTGACTGCAGAGAGAGAAGCTTGTGGCAGATAAACGGAGTACTGCTCTTAGACTTGTGGAATCTGTTACAAGCCGGGTACCTTGATTGGGCTGTGCCTGACAGGCTTGGATGAGATGAACAAGGTGCTCATTAACTACTGTGCCTAGTGAATCCACACCAGGGGAATGTGATGGTCGTGGCGCCACTTCTATCTTGACATCTGGAGGTGGTGGCTTGACCTGCGATCACTCTGAGTAGACACCAATCGGAGACGGAGCGAATCATAGAGTTTGGATGAACTGCCCTTCAATACTCCCATCAAGGAGGCAACAAATGGACCCCTGGAGTCAATAATTACAAACAGACTGCCTGGCTACAGCGGACCCAAGGGGGGGATACCGCCGATTGGGGCCGAGAGTAGAGTGTCACACGGGCTGGTTGCTGGCTTGAACTGACGTTCTGCTGGCTCCGTGCGACCTTGCCCTGCCTCACCAAAAGCTCACACTTGGTATACAGGAAGTGCTTGTGCCCACCATGGGCAAGGACAAGGCGAAGAAACAACAGACCCAAAGAAAAATTGACCAATATACGATGCCGGTCACACAGGCCCAAGATAAACAGGCCCAGGTTGACACTATGGCTGAAAAGGAGCGCACATTATCATTAAAAGACGTTATGTCTGCATTGCCGACTCACAGGCCTCCATGGAGCAAAAGATGGACGGCATTAGTATGGACGTCTCACTCCTTCACCACGATTTGCAAAAACTAACATCACGTACTGGCAAGGCGGAGCAGCGCATATCTGAGGCAGAGGATGGGCTCCGTGAGCTACAACAGCA
This sequence comes from Ambystoma mexicanum, assembly GCF_040938575.1. Taxonomy (NCBI): domain Eukaryota; kingdom Metazoa; phylum Chordata; class Amphibia; order Caudata; family Ambystomatidae; genus Ambystoma; species Ambystoma mexicanum. The sequence continues at coordinate 84,769,183 of NC_090941.1, forward strand.
GCTAAATAGTGTCAACTCGAGACTGAAAACTATTGAAGAAAGAGTGGATGAGGGTGAGGGTAGATCAAGGCGTAACAACGTCTGAATCCTCGAGCTACCAGAAAATGCACAGGGTCCAAGTATGGAACTGTTCCTGGAACAATGGATCACTGACATGTTTGAACCAAACTCGTTCTCCAAATTCTTTTCGATAGACAGAGCCCACCGTATGCCATCTGGAAGACCAGTGCCCGGTGCTCCGCCACGCACTGTAATTGCAAAACTCCTGAATTACAGAGATGGGGATGCACTGCTCCAATAAGCATGCGCAAAAGGCACACTGACATACAATGGATCTAAAATTGCCTTCTTCCCGGACTATACTAGGGAGGTACAGAAGGCCAGGCAATCGTTTGACCAATTTAAGAGACAATTGCAAACCCTGAAGGTGAAATATGGCCTGCTCTTCCCAGCCCAACTGAAAATATACCACAAGGGCACTACCGTCCACTTCACAGACCCCAAATAAGCATGGAGGTGGGCAGAACAGCACATCGAGGGAGATTGGAGAGCTGCGAGGAATAATAGGAGCAGAAACCTCTGGGCCCGACCAGAGCGGGGACCACCACCGGTAAAACCACCGGTACATGAGCAGGATCCGCCACTACGTGAGGAAGAGGATTGACAACCAGGTGTGGGTGGATGGGGCACATTGACACCACCACGAACTGGAAAAGGGGCTGCAAACGAAACAATCATATGATAAGTATTCTACTTGACCAAGGATAAGCAACATTTGTGCGGCTGTCGAGGAGGGCGTGCCTCCCCCCCTGAAACGAACCCCACTCCGGACCTGAAAGTCTGAACAGTGTTCCAGAAGCGGTAGGGGATAAAACTGTTATAGAATAGTATTGTTGGTTTTCGGCAGGACCAGTGAATTCCTGGTTAAACTGAGATTGGGATAGTTCCAGTTCTTAAGTTATGATATGGCATTTATAACGCGCCTATACACAAGTGTTTCGAGTTAACGCTGACTCTGTAGTTCCGAGTGTCAGCATGTTCGGGCGACAGGTACTTCAAGTTGGGGTGGAGTATAGGGAGGGAGAATTGGGAAATGCTTAATGTTGTCTGCATATCATCACATGTTCTTAGGTCCACATGATCTGCCTGATAGAGACACCTACCACATATCACCCAATACCAGCATACACCCACAGGATGTCCTAGGTATGCTCATTTACTTTTTTTAAAAAAAAACGTTTCTTTATTGGCAAGCAGTAGCAGCAGGTACACAACACAGTGCATAAACAGTTGCAATCATACATTTGGGTTTTCCAGTACATTTAAGGGGTATTCAATGGGGGTGGGCTGACAGCCCATTATGCTTTGCGCAGCTCAGGGTCCAGGTTCATCTTGCACACCTGGCGGGGGAGGGGGGAGAGTGGTTCTATGTTATCTTTGTTGTTTAGGTAACTACAAAAGACTGTCCACACATTTTTCGGGCGGGAACTCATAGGAAGGGAACTGGTATATTCCTCCTCACACATCTGTGTCCAGGTGAGAGCCTTCAGCCACATCTCAAATGAAGGGGGGGTGCGACGCTTCCAGCATTGTAGTTTTTTTTATGACCACCATAGCACTGACATTCAAAAATGTTGACATTTTCTTCACCTCAACGCCAGCCCACAACCCAAACAGAATAGCTAACGGATCGAGGCCCACTGGGGTCCCGACTATCTCTGGAAGGGCTTCAGTTACTGCTTTCCAGAATGCACCAAGTGCGGTACAGGACCAAAACATGTGTGTGTGGTCCGCTCCTTCGGATCTGCATCTCGGGCATGTGTGGGTCTGATTATGTGCAAATTTCCCCACCCTGTATGGTGTGTAATATAATCGATTGAGGAGTTTATATTGCATTCATCGAAATCTGAAGTTAAGGTTGACTTTGCGTGTGTGCGAGCACATTTTGCTCCACATGTCATCTGTGATTGCCAGGCCCAGCTCCTCACTCCACTCGTCTTGCGGTTTTGAAGGTGCATCCTCAGATTTTTCCAGTAGTATCTTGTACAGAGAAGACGTTATACCCCTACTGCCGGCTGAGTTGGCTATGTAGTGAATATCGGGTGAGTCAGGGGGCTCATCTGGGTAAGTGAGCCACATGATGCGAACTGCCGCTCTTAGTCTGAAGTATTGCAACAGCTCTAACGCTGAACCGGAGTGTCCCGGGCGCCATGTCTACGGGGTAATGAATTTACCTTCGGGATATATGTCTGTTAGTGCCTGATACCCCAGGTCTAGCCAGTGTCGCATGAGGAGTTTATTGTGGGTGGAGGTGAGGCCCGGGAAGTGCCAGATGGTAGCCACTTGTAGTATGGTCGATGCTCAGGCTGGGAGTGCAGTAGTCGATTCCATGCCATAATCGTGGTGGCCACGGGATCCTCTGGGGAATCTGTGTGGTATGTACGGTAGAGGATTAAGGACATAATATTTACCTCCTTGTCTGCTAGTTTTTTAGGTTTCACATGGGGGGGGGTGCCGCCGGGTGTTTGTACCAATGTGTAGCATGTTGGCCCTGTGCAGCAATCCAATACCGGGTTAGATCAGGGGCCGTGAAGCCCCCTCTCTCGTAAGGGAGGGTCATATGTTGCCACTTCTTGGTGGTCCACACCAGAATGCCAAAGGAATTGGGCGCACGTAGAGTGTAGTTTTCTGAAGTATTGCTTCCCAGGCCAGATCAGGACGTTTCTATTCCGTGAAGGTGTCAAGGATACACTGGTCGGACCAGTGTTGGGGGCCTCTTGCGTTTATGATGCTGTCGATTCGGGACTTGCCCCCCTCTGTGTGCACCAGTCTGGCCAGGGTTCTCCCTGGTCTGTCCCCTTACCCGTAGTTCCGCACCGCCAGAGGCCGCGTGTAGTACTGTACCTCTCTAAGGGCGTGGGATTTGAAGATTTCCAGCTCCGATCTAATCTGTGCGGGTGGTATGCTCATTTACTTACCATACAAATTATATGGCTGCAACCCCGACCCGACCAACATCTGTAGACCGCCCTAGGTCCCTCAAACTGCTCACCTGCAATGTGAATGGAATGGGCTCTGGGATCAAGAGGTGTCTCATTACCCAATTCCTGGACAGGCACTCCCCCGATATTGCCCTTATCAAAGAAACACACTTAGCGGGTTCGGTCTGTACCCTATTCCGAAGAACAAATTATCGTTCTGCATTCCATGCAGGGTACACCATGGGATCTCGAGGCACCTTGATTTTACTGCACAAATGCATCCCATTCACCCCAATCACAGTGGAACAAGACCCCAGAGGCCACTATACGATCTTGCTTGGCACACTGGGGGGTGGAAACTCTGGCCTTTGCTGCGATATACTCTTCACCAGGGCTCGGAGAAGAGCTTCACCCCAGAAGCAAGGGATAGTCGTTCCACTTTGGGGCTCACGGTTCCCTTTCTAGATTAGATTACTTTTTTCTCCCGCCACAGACATACATAGGGTACGTAACGCAGAACTACTTCCCTGCGGCATCGCAGACCATTCACCATTACTGATTGAGATACGGGTGAATGGCCTAACCACCCCCCTGCCCCCATCATGGCGATTAAATAACGATTACCTAGGCTTCCCTGACTTTATTGACCACCTTGCTGAAAAAACTAACAAATATTTTGAGATTCCACGACATCGGTCGATAACCCGGTGGTGGTATGGGAAGCATATAAGGCAGTGCTTAGGGGTGCAGCGATCTCCTGGATATCCAATAAAAGAAAAGTGCACCTACAAACGCTGACAGAATCTGAAAGAGAAGTGGAAGAATGGGAGGCTAGACACATTCTTGATGCGACCCCTGATGTCCATCGATCTCTTGTTACAGCCAAAGAGCGTCTCCGTAATATTACGTTAGACAATGCTAAACATGCACATAGGGAATCGCTCTGGTGTTAGTCCGTTGTCTGTTACGGTGTAAGAAAGTGTTTTTGTCGGAAAAGGGGGGGTGCAGCTTCTAAATATCCTACAGAGTAGGATGGGAAAAGGTGTTACAAGGAAGGGGGTGCCGCGTTTTGCCCGTCGGTGTCCCACTTGCACTCTCCGAAGACCCCTCATCCAGGTGATCCTCCCCCACTGGTCCACCCACAGGAACTGGATCCAACAGCGATGGCCGTGTCCTGGCCACCTGGATGACAGCTCTCCGGGGACTAGCGGGTGAGACACCTTCAGGTTTCTCATAGTTTCTAATGTGAGTTTAAAGAATTATAAGTTACTACAAAATTTAATGTTGGAAGCATGAAGGGTTTGAGAATCGACTCCAGCAATCCAGTACATTTGCTGGCTTATTTTCCTGGGCATCTCTGTATGTTGTATCTCAATTGAATTTCTAGAAGGTTAATTCTGTGACTGCCAGGCTTGAGTCAGGAGTAGTGTAGTCAAGAATAGACTTGTATAAAGAGGAATTTTCTTTGTAACAGAAGGTAAGGGAATGGATTGGTGAAACAATTATGCTAAAATAGAAAAAAGACTGTGCTTAACACACTGAGATATCTTCTTAATCATGTAGAACTCAAATCTATCACTATGCATTTCAATTTCGGTTATTACATCTGATTAATATATTCCCCAGAGAACAGTGAATAAGCTGCACAGGTTGTGTGATAGTGAAGACCCAAACTGTAGGTACTACAATAAACAAAGAACGTTAGACAGTATTAATTTATATGATCAGAACCTAGTTGTTGACAAATGCTATGCAGGAGGCCCAGAGTCTCAGCACCACTCTACAATATATTAAAATGTAGTTATGTTGTGTTAATGTTAGTTATTTATATAGCGCATCCCAACGTAAGAAAAAGTGAACACAATCTTTTCATCAGGCAGGGGGAGAACGTTGTGGGTTTGTGGCTCTCTCAGGGTTGGAGCCTTATATGATCAGAACCTAGTTGTTGACAAATGCTATGCAGGAGGCCCAGAGTCTCAGCACCACTCTACAATATATTAAAATGTAGTTATGTTGTGTTAATGTTAGTTATTTATATAGCGCATCCCAACGTAAGAAAAAGTGAACACAATCTTTTCATCAGGCAGGGGGAGAACGTTGTGGGTTTGTGGCTCTCTCAGGGTTGGAGCCTGGTCCCTTTTTGACCAAACTTCAAGACATCTGTCCCGACCCTGCCGACATCCTTGACTTTTAGTAACATAGAGACACATTATCCTATGTTATTCATAAAAGGTCCAAGCACGCTACTTGTTCCATGTCCAGTCTATCCTTCTACAACTAAAAGGCACGATTTGAATGTATACTTCCAATGAACACATTATAGTTCAAACACCTTATTTTGTAAGTAGTACGGCACTACTAATTCAGGGTATGACAAGATTGTTTCAGATAACGCTCATTTCTAGCTCCTTCCACTACCAAGCACTGCCAGCCACCATTTGCTGTTTTCCAGTATCCCTCACCTGACATGACACCTAATGCCAAAGTGTAACCCAGGCTGGTTTGCTGTTGCTTATAATATATCCATCCACCCCATCAGCTCTTCATGTCTCGAACCCTCTGAGACAATGGGCCTCATTACACGGATGGCGATAAGGATTTACTGGTACCGGTAAAATACCGGTACCGGTAAATCCTTACCGCCTTACTACGAGGTCCCTTTGCGGGTTGGGGGATTCAACGCCTGCTTTTTGCAGGCGTTAAAATCCAACCCGCTAAGGGACCTCGGAGCTAATTACGGCACCGCAAAATTGCGGTGCCGTAATTAGCGCCTTCCCCATTCCCATAGAGCCCTATGAGGCAGAAATGGGAATGGGGAAGGGAAATGGTGGAAGGGGGATTTACCGCCCCTCCAACCTTGGAATGGGGCGGTAAATCCCCTTACCGCCAAGGTGGTGCCAGCGCCATGGCTCACCGCCTACCGTGTAATGAGGCCCAATAGATTTTTCTGAATACAGGTTTGTAGATTAACTGCGTCATCTTTAGTGAGAAAATAAAATGAACCAATAACAAACACATATATAAATAAATGGGACCAGTATTCAGTCGCTCAGTTTGAGAAAGGAAAATAATTGAACCATTGTTCTAGAAGAGTTTTATGCATTAGACTCAAGTAAGGTACAAAGAAAATGAACGCCCCCGTATTTTTTTATAATCATTATTGCAATGTGTGGTTATTTTGAAAGCCCACCCATACAATGTAAAACTGTTTAAATGACCAAAGTATTAAAAAAAAAAGTATAATGAAGATTTGAAAAAGAAACCATGAAATCATATAATTGATGTAAAGGATAACATTTAATGCTGCACTCTCTAAATGTATGTTCATCTAAAGTGAGCACACTTTTCTTTCTTGACATTTTCCAAAGGACCTAAGTGCGAGGATTCTCCCCACTTGTTTGGCTCCCGAATGCCACTGGGTTATGATACTGGAGATCAAATTCCAAGGCTATTGTCATGTTGAACATGTTGTGCCCGCCCTTCACACCTCTTTCACCCTTGAGCTCAGCACCAGAAGGACTGGTGTGGGGGAAGGGAAATTACCGTGCAAAAGAGGCATGATTATCCTGGAATAACGGCAAACTCTCTCTAGTTCACAAACGTGTTTGTTCTGTGATTGTCCAAAGTAAAATATGCAGTTAATGAAAATGTACAAGGATGGCAAAAAGCTCCCTAACCGATCCTGTGCTAAGCCGTGCTCGCATTTATTTTTCTTTCTAAGTCATGCCCTGCGTTCCCCAGCCTCTCTCCACCTCTCATGACTTTGCATAACAAGAGCAGTGCCACTGAATCTGCTCCTCCCGGAGTCACTCTGTGCTGAACTGATAGCAAGCAAGAGAGCTCTATTTACTCACAAGATGTTATCTTGATAATAATCTACAGGGCTACACATTTCTCTCTTTCGGCTGGCGCACCTTTCTACACAGCATGTTTGCAGTTTTGCGTGCTCGATTTGCAAGAGGGAATTTCCAACAGAAATAAAAACGGGAAGAGGAAATGAACGGGAGGAGGCAATGAAAGCTAGAGGGTGGAAAGTACTGGAAATGGATGGAGAAAGAGTGCAAGGAGTGTGACAAACAAAGAGCATATGCAGAGAGAATAAAATGAGGCAAAGTGAATGAAACGAGAGAGAGATACACATAGCATTAAAAATAGCGAGGTATAGAGTCAGGGATGTCATTTCACCAAAATGCCAGGGGTAAACTATGCAAACTGGTTAATATTTCACTGTAATGTGATATACATTTCATACAAGAATGGATCACCATAGGCCTATATTACCAAATTACTATAAAGGCAGATGTCCAAGGCCAAATGATATTGATGTATTATATAGTACTTATGCTTAAGCACTTTATATATAACAAATATACATGCAATGTCACCCAACCTGTGTTGGCACTCATTTATCAACCTCCAAAGGATGAAAGGCTGAGTTGGCCTTGCCAGGATTCGAACCAGCAGATAACACACACATTGCAGCAGCGAGTGCTCAACCCACTGAGCTATCTTACCGGCAATAGCTATTTAACAGCTATAGTAACATGAGCAATTACATATCTGAATGTTCTCAAAGTCAGAAAGCAAATTACACTCGGTAGTGGATACCATTAAACTGGTAACTGAGATTTAAAAGCAGGCCAGCTCATCTGCAGGTCTGGTGCAACGTTGGCCACATGTCAAGCCTGCATGGATCTACTTTTCAGACTTCTGAGGTTGGCAAAATACATTTAATTGGCAGGGTACATAACTGTGCATAAAAGAATTTAGAGAAGCGCAGGGAAAGCAGAGCACTGACACAGCATCTCGTACGCTGGGCACACGTTACCTCATCCATGCAAACAAACATCCTAAACAGCATTCCATGGAGACAGGATAGACATATCGCAACAAAGCATTAATTGTGGCACAATTAAATCAAGGGCCCCTTTATGTGCTGTGGTCAACCATTTCTACACTGTACACAAGTATTTAGGCACAAGGATTTTGTCAAGGCACTGAGGACACCGAGATGGAATGTCTTGTGATGATCATAACAGGCAAGAAAAAAACATGCTATAACTTCAACTTGCGAAAAGCAAAATATATAATAAGCTAAATATATAGGGCCTCATTACGAGAAGTGCGGAATGGGTTTAACGGCGCCGGTAATGGTGCCGGCGTCGTTAAACCCACTCCGCACTATTACGAGGTCTCGGCACGGGACCCGCTGTGGACGTCTGGTTTTTCCAGACATCCATAGCGGGTCCCGCGAGGGCACCAGGGAGCTAACAATGGGCCCGTAATTGACGGGCCCGTCGTTGGCTCCCTCCCCATTCCCCTTGAGCCCTATGGGGGCTCGAATGGGAATGGGGAAGGACCGGGCCCGGGTTCCCTGAAGGAGGAAATACCTAGCCTTCCACACTCGGAATGGCCTGGTAATTCCCCATTCAGAGACCCCGGAAACGATTTTGGAGGCAGCTATGGCGCTAATAGCGCCATGGCTGCCTCCAAAGTCGTAATGAGGCCCATAGTCTGAAATGGATGCTTATTGTACTCTAAATGCTATTTGGAAGTTTTTGGGCCTCATTACAAGGGTGGCGCTCCCGTAATGAAGGGTGCCGGTACTGGACCGGCACCCTTCATTACGGGAGTGCCGATTATGAGGTTCCCTTTGCGGGACCCGGACCAGACGTCTGGTAAAACCAGATGTCTTTTCCAGGTCCCGCGAGGGCAAGAGGGAGGTAATAACGGGCCATTCGTAATGTGCCCGTTATTAAATCCCTCCCCATTCCCATTGAAGCCTATGGGGGCTCAAATGGGAATGGGGAATGGTTCCTTCAAGGAGGAATTACCGGGTCCTCCAATGTTGGAATGACCCGGTTATTCCTCATTGAAGGAACCCGGTAATGGAGCCCGGTTTGGAGGCAGCCATGGTGCTAATGGCACCATGGCTACCTCCAAACTCGTAATGAGGCCCTTTGTATGCATTGTGAATTTGAGGCGTTTAACAACAGACTAAATCAGCGACTCACCCCCTGAAGTGTGCCTGAAATAAACCTTTAATGATTCTAGAAATGATTGAATAGCATTCCAGAAAGACCAATTATTTTTTATTCCTATTCTTTCTTATTTTGGGTCACTGCTTACACTAGTGGAACCCCCTGTTTTTTTTTTTAAGAGGGCTGAAGCAGAAAGCCAGCCACTCAAGAAACAAAGAGCTTCATGGCGCTTGCCACCCACAGTCTAGGAGCTTCCATTTTCTTTTTTTGTTGGGGTAGCATGGGAGACCTTGGCGAGACGTCTCTTTATCGAGTGGGACAGACGTAGTGGCAAACAACCGGAGAGGGGCACATATAGAAGAAAATGAGGCAGTAGGGCCACAGAGAACGTCTGTCAAAAAATAGAGAGAGTGGAGCCACAACATATAGGCATAAACAGAGCAAAACGACAGTGACACAAATAAAGAGAAACAGATATGAGGACACATTTAGACACAACAAAGTTAGGTTTACAATGGTGGCAAATAGAGAGAGAGGGAAGTATGAGAGTGTTTTGGGGGGTGGTGGAGTGGGAAAGAAGGAGGGGAACACAAGGGGTAGAGGAAACTGAGATCTTGAAGCAAGGGAGAAAGAGAAAGAGGAAATCAATGAGAGAGGGGAAGCTAGTCAATTAGAAGTATTGCCAAAGAAAAGCAAAAAGGAGCTTTCTGAGGGAGCGTGGTAGAAGACCCAAGTCTCTCGGGAGCTTACGGCGAAAGACGCTATCTGGACTGGCATTCCTTGGACGTGGGAAGTGAGGAGGCAAGTGGTCTCTTGTGGCTCCTTCCCAGTCCCCTTGCGAACAGAGAATTTTTCCATTGTTGTGGCCGTTAGGTGGAGTCAGCTGTTCCCTACCTGCTGCACTGCAATATAATCACCATTCTGGCACAGGAGCTCAGCGCGGGAAGTGGGGAGGCAAGTGGTCTCTTGTGGTCTGTTGGATTCGGGGGAGATTCGGGCATCCACTCGCTACTTTCGGCAAACCCTGTGCAATATTCCTTGAGCTGTCCATTACAAAGCTAAACTGCCATCACACCCACAAAAGGAGCTCAGCGTAAGGAGCAAAGAGCAGAAGTTAAGAAAGCCCTCTCAGTTTTCCGTGCTCAGCATTCTATTTGTATTACCCTGCAAGCTGCTCCCCGGGCTCAGCAGCACAGTTACATCTTGTTGCTACCGGCACCATGCAGTAATAGAGGCTGGCTGCTGATATGATAGTTTATTTATATCGCGCTCATACACAAGTGTTTCAGAGCGCAACCAAGCAAAGGGCGGGGAACAAGGAAGAACAAAATAAACAACGATCTTAGTAGACCTAGTGACATTAAAAACGTGCAAGTGCATGGAAAAGTGGGAAAGTGTGTGGCAGGGGAGAAGTGGAAAGTGCTGAACAGAGGAGAGAACAGAATAAATAATAAGTGCAGTAAATAAATTAAGGCAGTGAAAAGTGGTAGTGCAGCCAGCAATTGGAAAGTGCAAGATTAGTCAGATAGTGTACATCTGATAAGTGCAGAAGAAGAGTGGGGGACTGTATGGGTACAGATACAGAATCCCAGTGCAAGGGGTGGCGCTGAGGCAGTGCTGGAGGGCGGCAGGGTGAGCAGGTGCCTGGTCCCAAAGGACAGAGGGTGGCCAGGTGCACAGTGCCGAAGGAGAAAACAGATCAGCAGGGAGAAGAGGGGCAAAGGCGGAAGCGAAGAGGAAGGTCTTGAGATTGTTCTCCTCAAGGTTCAGGGTGGCTGGGAGGCTGTTCCAAAGGGAGGCCCCAGCTGAAGACAGATCTGCCACCAGCACGTTTCTTTGAAAAATGACTGACCCTGAGGGAGTTAGAAGTAGAGGAGTGAAGGGCTCGAGAGGAGAGGTATTTGCTGAGGGATATTTGAAGGTATTTTGGACCAGGCCCCAGAAAGCCTTGTGGACAATGCAGAGGGTTTTAAATGTTATCCTTGCATCCACTGGGAGCCAATGAAGGGATTTCAGTCCTGGAGAGATACGATCCCAGGGCTTGAGGCCAAGGACAAATCTTGCAGTACTGCTTTGAATTAGTTGTAAAGGGCGAAAAGTGGAGGCAGATAGAATTAGAAAGAGGCTGTTACAGTAGTCCAACCTAGAGAGATCAAGAGCTTTGGAGATAGTGAGATTCTGAGGGAAGGAAAGGAAAGGCAGAGTACCTCTAAGGAGGGGCAGTAAGAAGTTAGACTTTTTAGAGACGTCAGAGAAGTTTGCAGAGAAGGAAAGTGTGGAGTCAAAGATGACCCCAAGATTCTGGGGGACAAAAAAGAAAATGTAATAAAGGAGGAGTGCTGTGAGAGCTGCTGTGAGTCGCATTATCTTTGATCACATCCCCACAATCCATACCGGTGCAGACTATCAGACTATCGTTCTTTTCGCCACTTACCCTCCTGTATATATGAACGCAGCAAGGGACTAAGTCCAGGACCCAAGAGAGCTTTTTCACCAGCCATTGGCCGCCCTGCCTGGTAGCAGCAAGGAATGGACAAATTGGGGGCAATGTGAAAGCAAGGGAAATATCTGTGAGGAACATTATTCAGTTACTTGACACCTTTTAACCCTCCTGTTATTACTTCATGGGTTGGACACCCACACTGCCTGGGAACTCAAGGAAATCGCTTTCCCGATTTAACAAATGGCCCAGGGAGGGAGACGGACTAAGTCCGTCGGGCATGACCTGGTCGCTCATGCTTGCTTGCCTACTCCCCTGAACTCTCACTGGGAGTGCTTAGTCTCTTTTGTATTCTTTTATTTTCTACTAATATTGATATTGAATATTATTTTAACTGGACTCAAATGAGTTTATTTTAATGGAATCAGAATTTTTCGCCTGTGGGAACTATAAGAATTTGCTCCCAGGATTTTATGGCTTGTATTATAGCTCAAATTTGCACTGTCACTTTGGCCTGTCGTTGCTGATTTTAAGTGTATTTTTAATCTCACAGTTCATAGCTGTCTAATCGCTTTTGCTAGTGCCTATTTTTTCAGATTTGTAGCTCTACTGTACATTTTAGCATACGTTGCACATATGCATATATTCCACAAACTGCTCATTTGCACATGGTTGTATTATCTGGTATATTTGGGTGTTCATTGTAAAATGCCACCAATTGGTTGACCACTTCACTGTTAGTCCCTATAGCCAAACGTAAGGCCAGAGACCGACTGCTTGGAGAAAAAGCACTCAAAAATGCAATCAGGGACCAAATGAGTCTAAAGGTGTCAAAGTTTGGGGAGTTACTATTGCCCAACAACCTACCCTAAATGAATACTTACAACAGGTGGCAGGGAAAATAGAAGAGCGCATCCACAATACTGAAAGGGCCATAAAAGAAGTCTCAGATCACACAGGGGACCTGGAGGGCCAACTGGCAGCCCCCCGAGACACAACTCTGGTAATCACGAATGGGCCCCAGGCATAATTAATTGGATAGTAACCAGCCCGACACATGCACAATTGCTGCCATATCTGCCATTACCTGCTATGGCACATGGTAGGGCTGGCAGTACAGTCCTTACACAGGTGGATATCGAGAACAGTGGTTTATTGCATTCATGTGGGGAGGATAGTCTGGCTTCAGCATCCAGCGATTTCAAAACCCTAGGAGAGTTCCTAGACAGGAAACTGGTTCCAGTACTGGCCAGTATCTCCCAGCTTTAGCACTCTCTAAATACCTCACTCTTCATTCTTGATGACCTCATAAGATGGATTAAGAATGACATTGTGGAACTCAAGCAGGGGATTGTAGGTAATATGCCGGCCATCAAGGCACAGTAGGTCAGTATTTTCCTCCTCAGTTTCACTAAAGTTAGCAAATTATAGATGAACGCTGCCCATTCCTCAGGGTTCTTTTTAAGGGCCAGATTGGTCAGGCCATCTGGGCCAGCCACTCTAGAGTTGCTGGAGATTTGAATAAATACCAGGATGTCATCACGTTCAGTTCCAAACTGCCAACAGTGTGTGCCTGTCTTTGGTTTTTATCCTTGGTGCCCTCTCATGTTGGAAAAGAGAGTTGTAAAGTGTTCTATCCAGTCTCTCGCTGTAATCGAGTTAGTCAAAGTACTCTGCTGTGGGGCATACATTGAGTTGAAAATTTGCCACATCTTTCTGGAGTTTTTACTCGCAATAAACTTTAGCATATGCTCATCGTCATGTTGGTTTAGGGTATATCTGTGGTCTTTCAACCAGTTTTGGTACGCAGACTTAAGTTTCTTAACAGCCTCATGAGATTCCCATGAGGGATATTTTTAATTAGCTCTTATCAGGCGATTTAATTCCTTTTTCCACAGGCTGACTGCTCAGTAAAATTTGTGGTTGAAGCAAAAAATGTTCTTCCTTCTCAGAGCTGGCTTTTCTGTGTATACGGACAGATATTCAGTGTAATTTAGGTCAGCTACTTTCTCTGAATCACTCAGATTTTTGTCAGAGCAATAACATTATCGCGGGACAGCCTAAGCCTGTTTCTCCCAGGTTGAATTTCAAAGCTGTTCATAACCATCTCTGGCTCCTTCATAACTTCAAATGTGATTTGCAGCTTTACGATGTTATGATCACTCCAATCAGTTTTTATAACACACATGTCCTTTATCTTTTCCTGTAAACTGCTTGAGAGAAGCAGTAGTCCATTATTTGGGTATCCCTCCCTCTCTTCCACGTAGGGTTTGGTGGACTATCACCTGTAACTGCTCCATTTAATACTGAGATGTTTTTTAATAGGAATTCCTTTCTCCACAGCAGGCCTCTCAATTCTAAATCGTTCATATTGGTTGAAAAACAGTCTATGAGGGTCAATGCTTTGTTGAAGCAATGAATATTTAAGTTGCAGCCTATTATGATGTCCACATTTGGCATGAGGATTCTTGCATTGTCAATCTCTTCCATAGCCTGTTCAATAAAATGCTTTGCTGTTGTTGCCTTGGTGTTCCAGTACAGGTTACAGAGCAGGATTGACCCTTCATTGACAGCTTTGGAACTTCTGCTTTCCAAGAGAACAGCTTGAATTAGGGGGGAGATGTTCCTTGCCCATATCACCCTGAGCCATCTGCCATTTTTGACAAGAGTTAGGAGGCCAGCCATGGGTCTACCCATCGCTCCTTTTATTGCCGGGTTTTGAAAAAACGGCAAACCCCTCAAGGAGAGTTAGGTTACATAGCCACGTCTCCTGGAGGCAAATAACATTGAAATCTTTAAATTGCAAACTCCCCTCCCCCAGCAGGTGTTTAAAACCTGGCATGTTCCAACAGCCCAGTGTGAGATAGGGCTTAGAGGTTTCCCTGCCCGGTTTTTGGCATTATGACTTCGAGGATAGGGCCTCCGCCAGCCAGTCCCAATTTTCATCATCCTTCGTCACGTATTTTCTCCCCTCAGTTTGGCCATTGGCTGGTTTGAGTTGTCTATCACGACTTTATATTTGGAGGATTGCAAAGGCCCATCTTCACCCCATTGATCACTTTTAGTTTGAGTACGCTGAATTTGTCTTGATCTTGTCATGATGGATTTACTATGGCTACATTTGCAAGGTTTTGCCGGGGTGTGTGCTGTATTATCTTCTTCATTGTTACTTCCAGATTTTAGGTTTGATAGTATTTTTAATGAGAACCCATGGATCTCAATTGACCAGTTTCCTGCATCAACAACTGCTTAATTTTCATTGTGGCGAGGTGAATTACCACCATATCCTTCCTTAGTTTCTCCGGAAACTCTACTAGGAACATATCCTTAGATTTTATGTTAGAGAGTGATCTAATGCTGAGAAAGAGCCTTAGGATATTTGCCTTATTCAGGATGAGATTATCTTGAATGTACATGTTTCTCTCCAGCTGCATGTAAATCACATCATTTTCTCTTTGTTCAAATGATCTCTTCACTTTGTTTGGTTTATTTTGTGAATAGACCCTTGGTTCACATTGTTTGTCAGACCAGCTGGCCTGCTTGTTTACAGCCCTGCTTGTTTCTTCTAGTGTCGTAAACTGTCTTAATGGGCTGGTATACTCCTCTTCCTGACGTGACCTTCTCCTATGAACCCTGGACACAACCCTTATCCTGGCTCGAGGAGTTGGAGTTGAGATCTGTGGTGATGACCTTTCTTCTGGGTCCTCATAGTCCGACAAACCGTCCATTTCATCAACAATGTCCTGGGAGTCCGCTTCATCGGGTGTACAGCTGATTGAAGCATTAATAATAGTGTCTGTTTTCAGAGCTTTCAGGTGGTCTTCCAATGAGTTTTGGTCCAATAGGACTTTGTCCCAATCATGGGAGTATGTAGAAAGGTTCATCAAGTCCTCTATGTCACTTGTATAATCTTTTGGTTGAATTTTGTTCTACTGCCCTAAATGGCTGTTCTCCTCTGAATTTCGACAAAGTGCTCTCTGAGTCACTATCTGTATCATCATTTATATGGGACTTCTCATCAGGTTTCCTTGGTGGCTTAGCCGTCGAAAGAATGGCCTGTTTGTTTGGGGAGCACAATATTGGTGTTACGACCCTCGCCCAAAACCCCCTCTGGCAAACCCATTGGCCAGGTGGAGTCAGGACTCGGGCCTATAGAGCCTGGCATCCTCTTCAAAAGCCCTCATGGGGCCAGTCCTGGCGCCTATGGCGCCAGGCTCATACACCATGAACAACAATGTGCTTGGGAACTACTTTATTGTATTGTCAGCCAACTTGGAGGCATCCACATAGCTTGGTTCCCTAAGAACCAAGCTATGCGGTCTAGTGTTTTGGGTGTGGATGCCTGGAACTACTTTCCCTGGTACTACTTTACTTGGGCTATATAAACCACACCCTGACTGCAGAACATGCTTCGTGTTACTTTGCAGCTTGCAACGTGGCGCTCACCGTGTCCAGCTATTCCCTCGAACCTCGGACAAGCAGAACCTGCAAGGAGACAAAAGGAACATCTTTAACAGCAGCATCTTACCTGCAGTCTTCATCTTTAAACACTGGCAGCTACTGAGAACAGCTGCCTCGAACCTGCAAGCCTCCTGGACAGAACGACCTAAACGAGGAAGATAGAGGCAACATTAAAGAAAGCTGTAGAGACATTTACAAATTATGAACTGCTCAAAAGGCTTACCTGGCTGGTCGCCTCTCGGCTGGCACCACTCCGGACATTCCACTCGCACTGAAGAACACCGCGACCTACAAGGAAGGAAAACACAGGTTAGCTAAGGCAAGACTTTGCAGCGCTGCGCATAGCGCTTACTTACCGCATCATAGCGCTCTTAATGCGCCATCATTTACCAGCGGGGCTCATCCAAGCCAGTTCGCCGCGCTGAAGCTCTGCATAACTAAGGGAGAAAAAAGAGACATTTTAAACAAAGAAAGGCATGCAGGAGAGCAATTAAACTAAAGAACAGCAATAAGACCTACCTGAACAATATCAAACGAGCCGGCATCAGTGAAGTAACTGGACCGCACTCGCCCATGAAAGACAACGCGCCCCTGCAAAGAAGGCAGGACGGAGAGCACGCCTAATTCTACCACAATGTGAGGAGAGGGCGCCAGAGGGACTGAAAGCATACGGGGGTGGAGGGAGGATACTTACCTCAGTCGGTCAGTCTTGAACACAGTCCTCCTGTATTTTCAGGCAGAACCTTCCCCGCACACCACATCAGGACAAAGCTGAGAAGCATACCAGCGAGTAACCCGGCTGGGTGGCGTCCCTGTGGATACCAGGTGAGCGTAACAGAACACAAATCCTGCCATAACAAATCCACCTGGGCGCCATGGAGACATCAGAAATGGACCAATTGGCCCAATTACTAGGAGAGCTTTGTGCTGAGGTTCATTCTGCCCGACAAGTGACTAATGCCCTCTGGAGAGACCTAATAGTGACCAAAGAACGCACTGAAGAGATTAGCAGGCAATACTTGCAATCACAGGCAGGACACACGCCTCGACCTGGAAGCAATCCAACGATGCAAAACCCCGCCATACCACCCACTCCGGTACAGATCACGTTACCTGGAACAGTGCCCTTGGCACCACCAGAAAGGTTCTCAGGCGACCCACGGAAGTATGCGGCATTCATCAATCAGTGCCGCCTTCACTTTCTTTGTAGGCCTAAGCATTTCCAAACGACCAAGCTCGGGTAGCTTTTGTCTTATCATACCTGAGTGGTAGTGCAGCAGATTGGTCGGTGCCGTTGGTAACCCATGACGATCCTCTATTACGTGACTTTGGGGGGGTCCCAGAGAGAAATGAAAAAAAACGTTTTGCTCGCCATACCCAGGAACAAGCAGTAGACAATGAACTCTTGTCCCTCCAACAGGGGAATCAGAACTTGTTAACGTACATTGCTACCTTCAACAGACTGGTTGCCGAAGCTAGGTGGCCAGAAAACAAAAGAACCATGTTATTCCATCGAGGCTTACAAGGCGAATTAAAGGATGTCTTAGCGCAGGTGGTTGATCCACCCAGAGACTGTGCAGAATTCATAAATCTGGTCGTGCAGCTAGACCACCGGTTGCAGGACCGAAAGGCAGACCGGTCTAAGACGGACCCTCGGACCGTGTATGTTCGTCCAAGGGAAAACACACCCCGTTCACCTGAAAATGCTGTAGAACCCATGCAGATTGGAGGGATATGGCCTCCATTAACAAAACAAGAGCGGGACAAAAGAAGACAACAACAGCTTTGTTTGTATTGTGGGAAACCAGAACATTTCCTGAAGGACTGTCCAGTAAAACCCCCAAGAAGAACAGTCGAGCCACAGAGAAGGATGAAGCTAAGGAATTGGGAAACTACCAAGCTCGACAAACGTAGAGGTCAGTTTGTCGAGTGAGAAGAAAGAGTTGCTGACCTCGCACTTTGCAATAACAGTGATCTTAATTAACCACCAACAGTCGTCAAGAATGCATGCCGTTGAAGCATACATTGATAGCGGAGCAGTTGGAAATGTTATTGATCAAGAACTGGCAGCAGAGATGGGGCTTCCTTTGTGTTCTAAGCCAACTATGGATAAGGTAACCACCGTGGATGGGACAGAAATCGCTTCCGGAGCAGTAACCCAGTGCACAGCCAGGGTAACCTTGCTGTGCCAGGACGGATATCGGGAGTCTATTTCATTCGATCTCATCAAGGCACCTCAGTTCAGGCTAATACTAGGGATGCCATGGCTGGTTGCTCACAACCCTCTGATAGATTGGCGGGCACGAAAATTAACCTTCCCCGGTGACTGCTCCCCTGCCTGCTATTACCAAGAGGAGAAACCCGACGTCTGTATCCCCATGACGCCCGGAGCGACAGTATCAACCCTGGGAGCAACTAATACCTTGCCAAGTGAATACCATGATTTCCAGGATGTTTTCCGAAACGACCAAGCCAATACATTGCCGCCGCACAGGCCCTATGACTGTCAGATCGACCTTGTTTCTGGTGCACAAATCCCTTGCGGCAGGATCTACGCTCTCACAGAACCAGAAAACCTTCATTTGAAATCCTATTTAGATCAGTACTTTGCAAACAGATTTATCCATCCTTTGAAGTCCCCCGCAGCCAGTCCTTTGTTCTTTGTACCGAAAAAAGAAGGAGACTTGAGAACCTGTATTGACTACCACGCATTGAACCAGATCACTGTGAAGAACCGCTACCCCTTGCCACTTATCCCTGAGATGCTAGACCAAGTTAAAGATGCCCAGATTTATACCAAATTGTACCTTCGAGGAGCATACCACCTGGTCCGAGTCAGAAAAGGAGATGAATGGAAAACCGCCTTCCGTACTAAGTACGGCTTGTTTGAATATCAAGTCATGCCCTTCGGCTTATGCAACGCTCCTGCAGCATTCCAATATTTCATGAATGACGTCTTAAGGGAGTTAATTGATGTGTGCGCCTTAGTGTACATAGACGACATCTTAGTATACTCAGCCTCGGAAAAAGATCATGTCAGGCACGTTCGTTCAGTCCTCACCAAGCTCCGTCAACATTGCTTGTTTGCAAAGCTTGAAAAATGCTTTTTTCACGTCACCGAAGTAGAATTTCTTGGTTTCATCCTTACTCCAGGAGGCATCAGAATGGACATGCACAAGGTAGATGCCATTCTGAAATGACCTTCACCGACGTCTCTGAAAGGGGTACAAAGCATGCTGGGCTTTGCGAACTTCTACTGCCGGTTAATCCCAGACTTCTCTCAGGTTGTGCACCCAATCACAGTACTATTACGAAAAAACAATAAAAAGTTTTCTTGGACCGAAGAAGCAGAAGAAGCCTTTCAGGAACTTAAACAAAGGTTTACCTCCGCTCTAATCCTGCAACATCCTCGTCCAGACCTCCCTTATGTCGTTGAAACTGATGCGTCCAGTCTCGCAATGGGGGCTGTACTTTCACAGAGAGACCCGGAAACCGGCCAGCTACATCCTGTGGCCTTCTGGTCGAAAAAGTTCTCACCTCCAGAGATTAATTTTGCCATCACGGACAAGGAACTCCTGGCTATCAAATCAGCATTTAAAGCCTGGAGGCACTACCTTCTGGGGGCCAGACACACCATCACAGTCAGCACAGACCACCAAAACCTGCAATATCTCAAAACAGCCAAGGCCCAGTCCTCGCGCCAATTACGGTGGGCCCTTTTCTTCGCCAAATATGATTATGTAATCACATTTCGACCAGGAGTCAGAAATGGAAAGGCGGATGACTTATCTTACATGGGCATAGATGAAATAGTATATACAATTCCAGACCCAGTACCTATTATACCTGAAGACAAACTCTTGGGTATCACGGCAGCCTTAACACAAGCAGAACTACGAAAAGAAATCCAATGGACAATGAATCCTGATGCCTACCTCGCATGTGAAACTCAAGGAGAACAATATACCATCAAGGACCACCTACCCTTTTTTAGGGATCGCCTATATGTACCCAAGAAGGAATTACAACAGAATATTATTTCAAACTATCACGATTCACTAATCCAAGGGCTTCCTGGGATCACCAAAACCCTAGCTAAGGTGAAAGAGAACTTTTGGTGGCCTACCTGGCGTAAGGACATCATTCAGTATATTCAGTCCTGCGGTGCCTGCGCACAAAATAAATCACAGAAACAAAATCCATCTGGTCTCCTACAACCATTGGACATTCCTCCAGTTTCATGGCTCACTCTTTCCCTTGACTTCATCACTGATCTACCTCCAAGCCAAGGGTTCAACACCATCCTTGTAGTTGTGGACTTATTCTCGAAGATGGCCCATTTTATTCCTCTCAAAGGCCTCCCAGATGCAGCCACTTTAGCAAAAGTGTTCCTGGAGGGCGTGGTTAAGCTACATGGCTTCCCTTTAGTTCTGGTCTCTGATCGAGGCAGCCAGGTTATTTCAAACTTCTGGAAAAAATGCTGTGCAATGGCGCAGATCGACATTCGCCTATCTACCAGTCACCATCCCCAAACGGACGGCCAAATCGAGAGAACCAATCAGACACTCGAGCAATATTTACGGTGCATGCTGCACCACGAACAAAGGAATTGGAAAGACCTACTATGGATAGCCGAATATGCATATAACAATTCTTTGCATTCAAGCACGGGACAAACGCCCTTCTATACCCTTCATGGCAGACATCCACGTACCTCTGAACTAGACCTTCCAGCCAGCTTGGAAATGCCAGCGGTAAAGACTCTACACACAACCATTACTCAGGCTTTCAAAAGGGCAAAGGAACACCTTATTCATGCCAAAGAAAAACAAAAGAGATTCGCCGACCAACACCGGAAAAAGGCCCCTGAAAATCAAGTAGGAGACAAAGTTTGGTAAGCCGCTAAATTCGTACCCATCAAGGGAACCCAGACCTTTCATCCCAGATTCTTAGAACCCTATACCAATAAAGCAATTATCAACCCAGCAGCCGTGAAACTGGATTTACCACCTAATCTACACATCCACCCGGTATTCCATGTGTCCCTCCTGAAACCAATGAAACCCGGCACACCGATTGGGAAGCCACCTAAGCCCATACTTGTTGACGGAGAACCAGAATTCGAAGTCAAAGATATCTTGGACTCTAAATACTCTAGGACCAAGCTATATTATCTCGTCGATTGCAAAGGATTTGGACCACAAGATAGATCCTGGGAGCCCAGTGAGAATATCCACGCACCACGTCTAATCAGGAAATTCCATCGGAACTTCCCAACCAAACCTGGGCCAGACAGAAGGAACACCATGGGAGGGGCCTTAGGGGGGAGTGCTGTCACGACCCTCGCCCAAAACCCCCTCTGGCAAACCCATTGGCCAGGTGGAGTCAGGACTCGGGCCTGTAGAGCCTGGCATCCTCTTCAAAAGCCCTCGTGGGGCCAGTACTGGCACCTATGGCGCCAGGCTCATACACCATAAACAACAATCTGCTTGGGAACTACTTTATTGTATTGTCAGCCAACATGGAGGCATCCACATAGCTTGGTTCCCTGAGTACCAAGCTATGCCGTCTAGTGTTTTGGGTGTGGCAGGCCTGGAACTACTTTCCCTGGTACTACTTTACCTAGGCTATATAAACCACACGCTGACTGCATAACATGCTTCGTGTTACTTTGCAGCTTGCAACGTGACGATTACCGTGTCCAGCTATTCTCTCGAACGTCGGAGAAGCAGAACCTGCAAGGAGACAAAAGGAACATCATTAGCAGCAGCATCTTACCTGCAGTCTTCATCTTTAAACACTTGCAGCTACTGAGAACAGCTTCCTCGAATCTGCACGCCTCCTGGACAGAACGACCTGAAAGAGGAAGATAGAGGCAACATTAAAGAAAGCTGTAGAGACATTTACAAATTCCGAACTGCTCAAAAGGCTTACCTGGCTGGTCGCCTCTCGGCTGGCAACACTCCGGACATTCCGCTCGCGCTGAAGAACACTGCGACCTACAAGGAAGGAAAACACTGGTTAGCTAAGGCAAGACTTTGCAGCGCTGCGCATAGCGTATACTTACTGCATCATAGCGCTCTTAATGCGCCATCATTTACCAGCGGGGCTCAACCAAGCCAGTGTGCCGCGCTGAAGCTCTGCATACCTAAGGGAGAAAAAAGAGACATTTTAAACAAAGAAAGGCATGCAGGATAGCAACAAAACTAAAGAACAGCAATAAGACCTACCTGAACAATATCAAACGGGCCGGCGTCAGTGAAGTAACTGGACCGCACTCGCCCAAGAAAGACAACGCGCCCCTGCAAAGAAGGCAGGACGGAAAGCACGCCTAATTCTACCACAAGGTGAGGATAGGGCGCCAGAGGGACTGAAAGCATACGGGGGTGGAGGGAGGATACTTACCCAAGTCGGTCAGTCTTGAACACAGTCCTCCTGTATTTTCAGGCAGAACCTTCCCCGCAGACCACATCAGGGCAAAGCTGAGAAGCATACAAGCGAGTAACCCGGCTGGGTGGCGACCCTGTGGATACCAGGTGAGCGTAACAATTGGTTCCCTGATGTTATTTATTGCCTTGCCATGTCTTCTTAGTTTCAAAGCCACTTGTTTCATGGCAAAATGTACTTGCTTTAATTGCTTATTGTTCCCGGGGACTTTTTTCATCGTTGGAACTTTGCCCTTCTCGTGAGTCTCCTTGAGAGCAATTTGGCTGTTTGCATATGATGATGTAATTTGCAAAGTTCCTGGGAAAGCCGAAGTAGGCGGAAGTTTGTTAAATAGGTTTCCAGTTTTGTCAGGCCCCAATGGTTTCCTTGCATATGTATTACTGGATATAATGACATTATGGGTTCGAGGTATATTGATGATTCCTGGAGTCAGATTGTCCTGCAACCAGTTAGCTGTCTGGGGTACATGCTTGAGACCTAGTATAACCGAGGAGTTAATGCTTTGTTGGCACGGTTTAGTTTTCGGAATCATGCTATTGAGATCCTTTGGGCAAGATGAAAGCTCCAATTCATGGTATCTTCCACTATAATAATGGTCTGTATGTCTAAATTAATGGGGATGTTAGTATTCCCAAGGAGGTCCCCATTTAATGTTGAGCATACCGTATGCTCTGTTGAACTAAGGTTCAAAGGAGGATCATTTTGATTGTTCTGTGACATAGGGGGTCATTCCAAGGAGGGCGGTAAGGGATACCGGGCACCGGTAAGGAGACCGGTGCCGGTAATCCCTTACCGCCCTACTACAAGGTCCCTTAGCGGGTCCCTAGAGTAACGGCTGGTCTGACGAGCCGTTGTGGACGGGACCCGTTAAGAGACCAGGGTGCAAATAACGGGCTTGCCATTCGCGAGCCCGTTATTTGCGCCCTCCCCATTCCCATTGAGCCCTAAGGGGCTCAATGGGAATGGGGAATGGCATTTTCAATGGGGACTTACCGGTCCCGCAAAGGTTGGAATACACTGGTAAGTCCCCATTGAACTATACCGGTGCCGGACCCGTTATTGGTGGCAGTCATGGCGCAAATAGCGCCATGACTACCACCAATCTCGGAATGAGGGCCATAGTCTTCTTTTTTCTTTAACTTTATCATAGGATCAAAAATGGTATTCGCGAATGTAGTGGTGTTTTCTTCGTGCTTATCCATGTTCCCATGAAGTGCTGAGATAAACCCTTCGACAAAGACCATTTTTGAGTGCAACATTGCCAGAAGGGTTGATTGGTCTTTTAATTGATCTGCAATGTTCTCATTCAGTCATTGGAGGTCATTCCGAGGTGGGTGGTAAGGATGCCGGTGCCGGTAACCCCTTACCGCCCTATTCGGAGGTTCCCTAACGGGACCCGCTGAATAGGTCTGGTCAGACCAGACGTCCATAGCGGGTCCCGATAGGGGACCAGGGAGCAAATAACAGGCCCGCTACTTGCGGGCCCGTTATTAGCGCCTTCCCCACTCCCATTGAGCCCTATGGGGGCTCGAATGGGAATGGGGAATGGTATTCGGCATAGGGACTTACCGGGTCCGCATAGGTCGGAATGTCCCGGTAAATTCCCCATTCTAATAGCACCATGGCTGCCTCCAAACTCAGAATGACCCCCATTGTCTCTGAGAAAGCTGTAATCATGTTGGTATCGAGTATGGGCTTTGGCGAGGACTGTTTATCCACCTGCATTGCCCCCAGGTCCAGTAGGAGGTCCACAACTGATAGAGCAGGATTTCCTGGCAAATCCTTGTCCTCTTGACGTGTGGACAGTCTGCAACATTTGCAAGAAAAGGGAGGCCGATCCACAGAGTTCATTTGGTCCATTTATGATCGTGAAGAGGCCCTAGGCATACAATTGGTAGTACTGTCTTTGATCTCTATATTAATTGGGCAGATGCCCTTCCCATGGCTGTTTCCTAGAGCCTGAGTGGCCCCTGATGTAGTCCTAGGATCTGCTCTTTTCTCAATGTCCCTCCTGTCCTTAACTTTTGACACCCCTTTACAAAGATATTATGTTGTCTGGGGCTTCTGGGTTTAATCTTTAAGGTGTTAGGTACTGCATGGTCAAAGATTGTGGTTTGTTTTGCTAAACCATTTTGTTGAGTTGACTCTGTTTGCATTATTGAGAGAGTCTTATCTTGCTGTTTCTGTTTTACACCACTTATAGGGGGGTGGGGTTGGTCTCCAAAGTAGCGGATTGAGAGCCCAATAGTAAGCTGGAATTTGTAACACTATCGATCAAATGTTGCTTACCTTGGAGTGAGCTGAAGCTACCCCTCTTGGTTTCCCTGGTAAGCGACCAGGAGCAATACTGTAAAAGGTATTACAAGTGGTAGGTTTTGTAGATCCAAAAGTATTAGACTCCTGTGGGAGCATCACATTTCTGATGTCCTCTTGATGCATGTTATTGGTGATAATTGTCGATCATCCAATGGCCTCTATGCTCGTGTTATTATCGGCCAATATGCTTGTTTCAGTATTAGCTGTATTCGGAGGTCAATAGATATTGCTAGAGTATCTGAGGCCTCTGGTCTGGAGACCAATATGTCGATCTTTTGGGTTTCCTCTGATGTGCATGATGGTACTATGCATTCTAATTCAACGCAAATGTCCTTTTCCTGTTGTTTTCCCAGAATGTTTATTGATGAAGTTATTTCCTGGCCGGTTTTCACACAAGCAATAGGGCAATGAGAGTCATTCTTCTCTGATGGTGGATCACAGATTCCACCCAGCCCACCCATTGTTTCCATAACTTGTGAGGCCATGTGTCGTTGCACAACAGAAATCTGTGCTAAAGTATGGCCCTTGTGGGGCTGATGAGAGTGGATCAAAGGGCTTTTACCCCACAGTCTCTGCTAGGTGGTTGTGAATGTTGTAATCGCCCTACAGCCCTACAGCCCTACAGCCCTACAGGCTTGGCTCTATGCTTGCACAATAAAGTAAGGGCAGAGAACAGAGAACCATGCAAATATGTTGCCCTTAAGGGAATGAAGGGAGCGGATCAAAAGGCTTTTGCCCCGCAGTCTCCGCTACGTGCTTGTAAGCTGTCCCAAAAACACCCAAAGTCTCAATAACACACAGTTCCGAGAGACGTCACCCTGTAGTCTCGGCTCTCTGCTCGCACAATCCCACTCAGTGCCTTGCTCCTTGGCCACTTGCTGCATTCCTCTTTCTTCTTGCTTGCTTGCTTGCTTTCTGTGGCTCGCGTGAGAGAAGAAGAGAGAATTGTCCACGCACACTAAGCTTTGGAGGCTTATGAGCCTGTGATGAGCGAACGTGGCAAGAGTTAGAGTGAGTTAGAGTGAGGATAAGGTGGAGTGAAGTGAGGTGAGGTAAGGTAGGGATTTGGTAGTAAGTGCAGTGACTTTCAATGTGGGTACGATATAAATTTAAGTTCAATTCAAAAAGCGCGGCTCACCAGGAATTCCAAAGGAGTACTAATTGAAGTTTTTCTCGCACAGTCAGATGAAATGAAAGATTGCTTACTATTGCTTGCTGGTGTATGCTGTACTTTCACCTGCTGCAGTGTGCTGTATGTCGTTGTCAACTGCCAAGTGCCCGCAACAGCCAGCCAGCCAGCGAAGCCAGGAAGCCAGCCACTGAGCCATAGCCGCGGAGACACGTGCCACGGAGACACAGAAACATAGCAACACACTCCAAGTCACTCTGCGTTGCTCTGCTAGTACAAGGGGTGTTTGTTGAAACTGACTACCTCCTGGCAATGAAGAGAGGAGAAAGACTGGAAAATAGCAGAGCTCCCACACAGCAACACACTCCAAGTCACTCTGCTTTAAAGTTGCTTTAGCCCTAGCTCAGAGCTAATTCTCAATAGTGCCTCATAGAGAAGGCTCATATGTCTACATTTTCACCATGGGAAATTGTTAGAAACCACAACCAACCTGACTTGTTTTCTCCTAATGGTTAATCTGTGTAGGACTGACATTGACTATTTTAGGTAACATTTTTCAGTGGGGCAAAATGGATCAAATGTTTTATGACACTTTTTTACTACTTACAAATCAGGGAATGTTGCACATTGGTTTTGCTCCAAACTTACTCTGCACAATATTCAATAAGATTTAAGACCAGCAAAATTGGAGCACACTGATTGTGTCCTTTGTGTGCTGCTTATAAAATAAAAACACACAGAAGCGTATGCCCCTGGTTTATGCGAGCAAGAAAAATGTGAAGTCTCACCACTATATTAAACAGCTAAATAAATAAACAAAAATGTCTTAATTTCTTCCTCTGACACATCAACACCATATGTAGTAAAATATGCTAGCTCCGTTCCTTATTATAAAAGAGACAAAGGAAGGCCTTTGCACTGTTGAAGGTTCAGTGTAATACAGGTGTTTATAACAGAATCCCCAAAACATTGCTGAGTCTCAGGAACAAAGAGAGAAACCGGGTGAGATGGATTCTTGTATTCTTTCCTGATAACATTGTTTTTAATGTGTCCCAGTTTGTATTACTTTTACGTGGATTCTATAACATGGTGCCTCCATATCATCTGTGACAATTCTTCTAGTACAAGTCACCTTTCAAATACACCTCCTGCTTGCTCGGAACCCCAGGTCCATACACATGATTTGAAAAACTGCAACTACAAGGCCCACAATGCAAAGTTCTTTTGGCCAAACAGCTCAGAGGACTAAAAGGTATTAGACGTGGCGCAAGGCCAGTTGGCCGCCATGGTTTAATATTTCAAAATAATTTCAATGTCTAATGTTGGCAGAAGAAACTAAAAATACATTTCATTATTTTGAAAATAATTTTTTAGACAGACTTTTGGTAACTTGAAAGTATTTTAATATTGATTTAAATTCCAGTTGTCACTGCAGCAGTATAAGTAAAATAAAATGCAATTGGTGCACCAACCAAAGTAATGTAAGCATGATTTTTGTCAGGTTTACCTCATGAAAGTGGGCAGCAAAACATGGATCAGACTATATAGATTAGAGAAAAGAGATACGTCATTCATATAAGATAAGCATCACGCTTTCGGTCCCCTAAAGGGATTGCCCTTTGTGTTAAATCTCCTTGAAACAGCATCTTTCTACCTTCTGGCAGTATTTACAGATGGTAGCATTTGTTTACAACATACATCACTGGTACAGCCACCAAGTGTGAAATATCAGAGTGTAGTCCATCAAGGCCCATATAAATAGGATTGGGGAGAAAATGCCTTCCTACTAAGCAGCATGTTGCAATTGCCTGAGGCAGGGGTCCAGAACAGTACTTGTGTACCTGCCATTGTGTTAGAGAATGATGCTCACTTCTTTATTTTACATAAAACAAACATCTATGCTATAGGTTGCCTGCGCTACAGTTGAGAATACCTACGAGGTTTGGGATTTGCCTCGCTTTAAATTGTGTTAATGATTCATTTTTATTAACAATGATGAGCAGTGTGGGCTCATTAAATATAGAAGTTATTTCAACTCACCCCAAATGATGCATAGCTCTTAATCTTTTCTGTCCCCATGGCGGGTGAACACAGAAGATTTCTTTCTTGGTGGTGTAGGGCCCTTTGAAGTGTATGTGCAGGTTTGGGGCATGGCGGATGAGTGAACTGATTCCTTGGCGGCTGGCACCCACCAAAAGTATGTGAGCTATGAGGTCTGAAATGTGGTTACCTAACCAGACCCACTAAGTATGCAGTTTGTTATTATGTATACAAAATGTTTATTTATTTATTTATTTATTCACATTTGTAGAGTGCACAGCAGTCCTTGGGCATCGTGGTGCTTGTTACAGTCGGTGCTTAAAACTTGGTTGCATACAACAATACAGACAGCAGCCCAGAGGCATCGAGGCGCTTGTTACAGTGGAAAATTAAAGCTTAGTTGCGTGAAAAGATACCAAAAGCAGACTATGAATAGATAGTATACGAATTAGAAGAGTATACAGATAGTTGGGCAATTAATTGAAGAGGGCAGTTTTGAGGTTTTTACGGAAGGCATGGAGAGACGTTTCAGCTCTGAGGGCAATAGGGAGCGCGTTCCTTAGCTTAGGGGCGAGATACGGGAAGCCTATACCTCCTGTCTTGGCCCTATTGATGCGCGGTACCGTAAAGCTGGTGTTCCATGTTCCTATGGTGCTCCCACAAAACAAATGTATCAGGTGCATTTTGAAGAAATAGGGTGATCTGCAGAAACTGTTTTTTCCCATTAATTCCACATGAAAGCAATCCAG
The DNA here is from genome assembly GCF_040938575.1 of Ambystoma mexicanum. Taxonomy (NCBI): domain Eukaryota; kingdom Metazoa; phylum Chordata; class Amphibia; order Caudata; family Ambystomatidae; genus Ambystoma; species Ambystoma mexicanum. The sequence goes on from NC_090941.1 coordinate 84,797,727, forward strand.
GACAGAGTGGACCAAAAGTTCCTAGGCCAACTTTTTTTGAATAGTCAAGTTTTTTTCAGGAACATGCAATTATTTGTTTTGCCCATCAGCATGTATTTAAGTGAGGGATATTTTATGAGGAGGAAGGTAAAAAAAAAGGAAAGATCACCATTGTTGTTTTAAAGGGAAAGGAGGGAATCACTGTTCTTTTTAGGGTACTTTGCATTATATATACTGTAAGTTCGCAAAAAGAATTGTCTTTCGACTTAATACATTCTTCACAGCTTGATTGCTCTTTAAAAAATGTCTTGTTCCAGTCATACTGAAGACGTCCTGTATGAACACAATGCATGCATCGTTTATTCACTCATGACATACTTTATCGCTTGCTCAGACGACTTCAGAGCATAAAGCCCTATTTAATGGTATGATATGATATGATATGCAATTATAACGCACCTGTACACAAGTGTTTCATAGGCACAAAGGGCCTCATCACGAGTCTGGCGGTAACCCTTAAATGCGGCGGTAGCGCTATTACCGCCGCATTTAAGGGTCTGCCAGATCATGGCCTTGGCGGATTTCCCCCCAGCTCTGAGCTGGGGAGAAATCTGCGGCAAATTTGCCTATTTTCGGCGCTATTACCGCCGGCGGGAAATCCGCCGGCGGTAATAGCGCAAATTTTCCCCATTGGGCCCAATGGGGAATGAGGAATTCCCGAATGGGCCCAATGGGAAATGGGCACTAACTGTTCCGCCAAACCCGTGATCCGGTGCTAATAGCGCCGGGGGGTTTGGCGGTAGGGCTAAAAGCGCCAGCGGTAATAGCGCCGGCGTCACTGCCCAACTCGTGATGAGGCCCAATGTATTTTCTCAACAGAGGTTGAAATATATGTCTGTGTAGGTATTTCTGTGAGATACGGGAACTAGCCTAGTCAAAAATAAAATACCCCACTCATTTGAACAATTTCTTTTTGTGATGACAAAGAGACATGTAAAAGTGCTAAAGGTAGAAGGGAAAGGTTGTTGCAACTCAGTGCTGCACCAGGCTCCCCCCTCCTCCACAGAAGAGGGCAATCAAAGTACAAGGGAGCGTTTATGAGGTGCGAAACACCTAGGCATGACAATAGCGCTGACTTTCAGGAATGTGAGCAGCAGTCAGAAGCCCTTGCCATTCATTAAGAGCCAAATCTTTGTGATCGGATTTCCAACTAGGAATGTGAAGCAACAAGCCAGAGTGCTCTTTAACATGCAAACACAATGAAAGCACGTGTGCTATAAGAATGCACTACACTGTTGAATCAAACACGTTTAAAATTGTAATTATATTGTAGTTTACAACATATATATATTAGAAAGAAAATCAAATCGAAATGCATATACACATGTTCATGACCGTGAAAGTTAAACTTGCATGGTTACAAATGTTTGTAAGGAAGGTGTATTTGCGTTGCGACCTAGTTAATACTCACCATACTCATATGCTAACTAGAACTGCAATGCATTGTGACAGGCACTCAAAATAAGCTGCCTGCACTTGCAAATAAATATTTACAAACCAAAGACAGAAAGCACGGACATGGAGCTCACTCAGAAGGGTATTCCCCAAAAAAACTGTGCTTGCCTAGCATACTATTTTCTTTTAGTCTCTCGTCATTTCCCTATCAAAAGGAAAGGCGCCCACCGGCCAACAAAGCAGACCCCTGCTGTCAAACACCTTTCATGAGACGTGAGGGGCGGGAAAGGAAAAAGAGGCAGGCACCACTTAACTGTCCCTTCGGAAAGGTTTGGCAGGAGTAAGGAAGAGGTAAAACGAGAGTAGATGGGGACTAGGAGAGTGCAATATGAGAGGAAGAATGGAAATGGAAAAGAAGGTACAGCATGGGAGACAGACGGCCAAGACGAATAGGGGCACAGAAATGAAGGAGAGGAAGAAGAGATGGCACGGACATAATGCAGGAGAGGAAACGAGATAGTGTGGTGGGTGGTGTGATAGGGGAGACATAGGACGAAAGAGAGGGATATGTGGTAGCAAGGGAACAAGGTAGAGTCCAATCAGGAGGTATTGGAAGGAGAGAAGAGACAGCATGGGTGGGAAAGTGAGAAGAAATAGAGCAGTTAAGACATAAATGAGCCAACATTAAAAGGAGAGACATCAAAGAAGGAGGAGAGAAGAGACTGCAGGGGAGGAAGGGAGAAGACACACATAACTGCATAAAGAGACAACATAGGTGAGAGATGGAGGCCAGGGAATGAATGGGAGAGAAAAGAGGCAACAACAAAGGGGAAGAGAGAAGAAAGAAGGAGAGAGAAGACTGCATGGAAGGTAGGGAAAAGACCCTGGAAGGGAGAGGAAAGAGACACAATAGGTTGATGAGAGATTGAGAGAGATGGAAATCAAGAAACCATGAGAGAGATAAGATAGACCTAATAGAAGGGAGGAAAAAGAGACTGCACAGGTGTGATGGGTAGAGTGAAAGACAATGTGACAGAAAAAAAACACAGAATGGAATAGAGGAGAAACGTCTATATGAAAGGAAAAGTTACCAAATGCAAGGTACAGAGTATAGAAGCTGAATGGAATGAAGAGAGGAGACCACTCGGGAGGGCAAGGAGACGGAGAGAGAAGCAGCAGTGAAAGAAAATATAAACCATGCAGGGGTGGACTGGGAACCAAAAGAGGCCCTGGAAATAATGTTCAAAGTGGCCCCATATTGCAAATTTTCAGCAGGTCCAACCCTTTTCCTATGAGAACATTTGGAAATAAAAATAGGTTACCATACAAAAGAGGCCCAGGGTGCAGAAGTCCAGCTGGGAAATCCCCAGAGTTCTCAATAGGCTAGTCCACCATTGATACATCACAGTAAGAGGGGGAGAACGAATGAGAGGAGACACAAATCTGTCTGATGCTCAATTTGAATTGTTAAAGGTTTTCTTTTTTAACCAATCACAATAAAAATAAAAAAAACATATTGCTTCTTAAGTTTTAAGTTTAAGTGTTCCACTAATGAGAACTGCATGCTTTCTTCCTGAGGGCAGATGTTTTTATCCTACATGTTTCTGTTTATTCTTTCACAGGGCTTCATAGATCTCTGCAGAAAGGACATTGGGCCTCATTATGACTCTGGCGGCAGCCGTGCCAGTTATTTTTTTACCAGCCCCGTCAATGGGGAATTACCGAGGCATTACAGCCCCGGGGGACCCGGTAATTCCCCATTGCCGGGTGCTGGTAAAAATGACTCCTCATTCCCATTTGAGAGGCCCATTGGACCCAATGGGAATGGGGAGGACGGATGCACCGGCACCATTCATGAATGGTGCCGGTGCACCCGACAAGGTCTGCGAGCGGATGCCTTTCCACCCGCCAGGTCAGACCTGGCAGGCAGAAGGGCACCCTCTTGCAGGCTCGTAGTTTGCCGGTCCGGTAACAATGGTGCCGGTAGCTTACCGGCACCATTGTTAGTGGACTGGCAAACTTGTACTGAGGCCCATTAAACTGCTGGCCAATCTTACTGGTTCTGGAACCTGCAACCAGTCTATTCAGAGATCTTTGCGGCTTTCCCCATGAACTATCTGAACTATCAGACTGGGATTGAACACTGTTATTTTCAGGCTGAAAACAGGTCTAAAGCAGGAACACTAGTCCATCTTAATTAAATTACTGGGAAAAACAATTAACACATTGAGATGAAGGGAAGCCTGGCGTGTCAAGGGCGGCTGTTGTGAGCGGTGGATGAGTTGAGTAGTGTAAGTCTCGTTCTCACCGAAGCCACTCCCCACACTCCCCACACCCCCTGGCTTCAAAATCTCAAGCAGGGCCATGGAGTGGTAAAGCCCAGCGTGTCAATGGTGGCTGTTGTGAGCCGAGTGCTGTTTGGAGTAGCGGGCTACCTCGATAGCTCCAGGTTACCCTGTGGAAAGAAAAACGGATAATCGGTTTCCGGACCTACGGGACCTGCGGGAAACGTCTTTTTCCATGGTGTTAAAGATGGAGCACAAGTAACGTATCCCTGCAATTTCTCTAGTGTTCCCCTTGTTGGCCCTCTACCGTCCTGTGTTGTCTTGTGTTGCAGCAAAGGGAGTCAGCACTTTGCATTTTAGTGCAAACCGCAGCAGTTATCAGGGCCCGGCCAGGAATCAGCCAGGTACTTCGCTGGGTACTATTGCAGCAAGAGCAGGGCTGTGGCTGTAGCAGCTGGAGTGTCTGGGTACACAAATGAAGTAGGAGCTCAAGAGAACAGAGCAGAGGGGCTTGAATTAAACAGTGGAAGTGACTTGATGGGTCATTGTAGCATTTTTCTTTTATTAGTCGGAACTGGTACTTTGTTTTTATCATCTTCGCGTCGCAAGTACCTGCCTATTAACTGGGAACTCTCTAGTTTTATACAGCCGCATTTCTGAGCTTTACTGGTTTATGGTGGGTTTGAGAGGAGGGTGAGTCGCACTAAGTAGGACCTCTTTACCAGTTGGGCGTGCCTCTCTCCTACCAAATGGATTTAATGATTTAATAATAGAATTGCATCAGTTTGTGTGCTCTTTAATATCCATGTTTTCATTTTTTAGTGTTGCTAAACTGTGGTTGATCTACGTTTTTTTTTTTTATTCTCTTTATTGAATTTTTCAACAACATTAACCATCCCCATAACTCCCCCTTCCCTCCCTTCCCCCCTCCCCCAGGTGCTGCTCCAAAATCTCCCTAGGTCCCTGTCACCACAAAGTGTCTTGTCGGGGTTATTCCAGGTCCAGAAGACTTAGACGTTGCGGGCGCCACCCGATCCTGAAATCGTCTCTGAGAAAGGAAAGGACCTCACCCCACACACCCGCAAATTTTTGTATGGTATTGTTCATTGCGTAGGAGGCCCATTCCATCGCTACTATCTCCCAGAATTTACGCAGCCAGTCTTGAAACATTGGTATGATCGAACTCTTCCATCTCTGGGCTATGATCGTCATTGCTGCCAGAGTGAGCATCACCCTCGCTCTTTCCCTGCCCCTTGAATCCGCCGACCCTTCTGCTGGCCTCAAGCCTAATAGTGACCATTCTGGGGGTATACCTCCCTCTGCCCCAAATACTTGTTCCATCGCCTGCTTAATGTCTCCCCAGAACGGGACTATTCTTGGGCATCGCCACCAAATATGTTCCGCAGTGCCCTCCTGGCCGCATCCCCTCCAGCAAGTTCCAGATGAGTCCGGGTAGATTCTGCGTTGCTGAGCTGGGGTATAGTGCCACCCATATAATATCTTATACCAGGCCTCCAGGGTTTGTGAGGCTCTCGCTAGTTTGGGGATCTTTCTCCATAGATTTTCCCACTCTGTCTTCTCTATTTCCCTGCCCAAAATGTTTTCCCACCGTCCCATGTATGCCCATTGTGGCATCGGGGTAGCCTCATCCAAGATCTTGTAAAGCTGCGAAATAAGGCCTTTCGAGCCATCATTGGTCATTAGGAATTTTTCAAAGAGGGTCGGTGGTCTAGTGGCCGCCTCCTTATTTATGGGGTGTAGAAGCCAGTGTCTAAGTTGTGAGTATCTCAGTCGTTCACCTTCCCCCAGTGCGAAATCCTTTTTATAGTCTACAAAGGAACTGATCTCCCACCCTATAAACATATCCCGCATCCAACGGCAACCTCCCTCCCGGCAGTTCCGGAATGCCCCTCTTTCCAGCCCCGGGGTGAAGTTTTTATTATTGAAGATGGGGGTGAAAGGAGACGGGAAGGTTGTAATTTCCTTCCGTTGAGCCAGTCTGTCCCAGTTATCTGCTACTAGTTTAGTGATCAAGCTAAGGTACATATGGCCCGGACGGTGCTGTCTGGGTAGCCACAGAACCTCCCCAGTTCGTGTCTCGTGACCGCTCTGTACATCTGAACCCAGTGTTTTCCTTCCCCCTCCCGCAGCTATTCCCTAATCACCCTTAGTTGGGCTGCTTCGTAGTATTGGCGGAAGTTGGGGAGAGCTAGTCCACCCCCTTTTCTTGGGGCCATGAGTTGCATCCTACTCACCCTTTTTCCCTCCCGTATGAACTCATTAGTTATTACCTGGAGCTCCCTGAGGAAGCTAGCCGGGACTGCCTGAGGGATAGCCTGGAAGCGGTAGAGCAGCCTCGGCAGGGTAACCATTTTGAGTGCCTCTAGCCTCCCCAACCAGGAGATCCGCAAGTTCCGCCACTTACAGAGATCTTTCCTAATTCTTTGCAGGAGTGGGGGGTAGTTTGCTGCGTACCATCCGCGTAGAGCCAGAGTAATTCTCACCCCCAGGTATGTAATTCCCCCCGGTCGCCAGGCGAAGGGCGTCGTCCCCTTCAGCTCCTCCCTCTCTTCCCTTGCCAATGTCAGGTCCATCAATTCGGACTTGGGCATGTTAATGCGTAGCCCGGATGCTTCCCCAAAGTCTTCTAGTAATAACCTGGCTTGCGTACTCGACTCTATGGGATTGGTCAGGGCAAGCAACATGTCGTCTGCAAAGGCCGCCACCTTGTGATGCCTGCCTCCAAACGGTATTCCCTATATTCCTTTCCGATTCCGTATTGCCTGTAGGAGGGGCTCCAGGTAAATTGCGTATAGCAGGGTTGATAGGGGACATCCCTGCTTTGTACCTCTTTGGAGTTGCAATGGTCTAGTTAAAAACCCATTTACCACCACCCTCGCTCGCGGGCCCTCATAGTTCGCCTTGACCATCTGTAAGTAAGCGCCTCCTAACCCCATCTTTTCCATGGTTTTGAAGAGGAAGGACCACTTCACCCGGTCAAACGCTTTTTCAGCGTCTAGGGACAGAAGTACTGCCGGTGTGCGAGTCTTTTCTGCCTTTTCCACCAGATGGGCCACCCTTCTGATATTGTCCGCTGTCTGTCTCCCCTTTACGAATCCCGCTTGATCCTGATGGATCGAATCCGTGAAGAGCCCCTCGAGCCTATTCGCCAGGATATTAGTGTAGATCTTTGCGTCTACGTTAATGAGCGCTATTGGCCTATAGGAGGATCTTTCGAGGGGGTCCTTGCCCTCCTTTAGAATCAGAGAGATCTTGGCTTCTTTCATAGACGGGGTGATTTCCCCACTAACTAGGAAGGAATTGAAAAGGTAGGTCAGGTGTGGAACCAGCACTCCCGCATAGGTCTTATAAAAGGACGCAGTGTAGCCATCGGGGATGGGGGCCTTACCCGCGGGCAGCTTCCGAATAACCCCCCTCACCTCCTCCTCCGTTATCTTTTGTTGTAGACCAATCTGGGCATCCCCCTCAATTTTACGTAGGTTAACCCTTTCCAGGAATTTCTCTTGAGCTTGGCTGCAGGGGTGTTGTGAAGCATATAAGGTCTCATAGAAATCAGCCATGGCCTCTTGGATATCCTCTATTCGGGTAACCCTTTCCCCCTATCTGAGTTTAGCGCAGTCATTGTGTTTCTGGAGGCAGCTCCCCGAAGGAGGCGAGCTAGCAGGGCGTCTGCCTTATTCCCTCTTGCATAGAATTTTTGCCTCACAAAAAGCATGGCCCCCTCTGCTTTTTGGTCCTAAGGATCCCCAATTGTCCTATTGCCCTCCTGTAGTCCTTCTGGTTAATCCTGCTGGGGTTCGCCGCTACCCTACCTCTCGCTTCCTCAACTTCCGCTTCCAGCCGGGACTCCAGGGCCTGTAGCTGTTTTTGTCTCCGTGCCTTAGCTGCTATAATTTCCTCCCTCAGTGTGGCCTTAAATGCGTCCCATCTTGTGTCTTCCCTCGTGTCCCCTCTCTAGTTATTATCGAAGAACTCTCTCATCTTGCCCTCTATCTCCTCTCTTACCACAGGGTCCCTCAGCAGGTGTTCCGGGTATTTCCAACCCCACAGCTCCCTCCTCCTCTTTCCCAGTTCCAGCTGCATCGACAATATTTTATGATCTGCTATTCCCATAGGCCCAACCTCTATCTCTTTGACCTTACCCACCAGGTTGGCGGAGATCCAGATGTAATCAATTCTAGATTGGGCCCCATGAACTTCAGAAAGGAATGTGTAGCCCTCCTCGTCCCCCCTCAATTCCCTCCAGACGTCCCTCAGCCCTATGCTCTCCACTTTGTCCCGGAGTTCCGCTGAGGCTACCGCCCCTCCCCCACGGCTTTTGGTCCCCCCTGACCTGTCTTTAATCTTGTTCCAGGCTATATTCAGGCCCCCCATTATGATTATCTGGCCTCTTGCCCATCCACCTATTTTCCCCATGAGATCGCATAGGATGGGGTCTTGCCCTGTGTTGGGCGCATAAATCACCCCTATTGTGTACGATTCTTCCGCAATTGTGCCTTTTACCACAACAAACCTACCCTCCTTGTCTCTTAGGGTGTCTTCCAAGCGGAAGTTCACCGTGCACCTGATGGCCAGCGCCAACCCCCTGTTTTCGTGGGACCAGACGCCTGAAACACCTGATCAAACCCTCTCAATCTTAAGCGGCTCTGGTCCTTGCGAAGCAGATGTGTCTCTTGTAATCCCAGAAAGTCTGGTTTCCCCGCTTCGTAAATTGTTCCAGCTTTTTCCTTTTCAGCGGGGTATTTAGGCCCCTAACATTATGCGTTACCCACTTGAATTGTAGTTAGACATTTGTCCCCGCCGTTCAAGACCCTCCGACAGTTCCCCACTCCCACTCATTTGCCCCATGCCTGTTACCGGGTGTGTGGGTCACTTCTAGCTCGTCCCTCGTGCAGCACCTGAGGATCCCTCCCCCCCCTTCTCCCCCTTTCCCCCGCCCCCCCAACCCCTAAAGACCTTAAGACTTGGTCCGCCCGCATCCCCCCCTAGGCTTCCTCACCCCTGAAGATCCCATGATGTTTGCTCTTAGCACCCTCTCCCCTCCTTGTTTACAAGATTGCCTTTGTGTCCACCACCCCCTGAAATTATTCAAGTACCCGATTAGTTCTCCTCTGGTCCAGCTCACTCCACCGCCGCTGGCTCCGCATCAGTTCCTTACACGGGTGAACTCCGCCGCGCGGGCCTCCTCCTTTTCCCCTCCCGGACCAGCGACCATTCCCATGGCCTGGCTCGGGGACCACTCCTCGCCTCTGAGGAGCCGCTCGGGCCCGCCACCCTCGAATCCTCAGCCAGTTCTCGGTCCAGTTCAAGTTGAAGTAGGTCCGCTCCTTCCTGCATCGTGGTTATCCGCTTCTGAGAACCAGCCCAATCGAATACAAGTCCAAACGGGAAGGTCCACTTATGTCTAATCCCCTTTTCTTTAAGCTTCAGGGTGAGGGGGCTCCATTGTCGCCTCTTGAGCAAGGTGCAGCTGGCGAGATCCTGGTACAGCTCAATACGTCGGTCGTTAATGGATATCGGCTCTCTTTGTCTAGCGGCCTTGAGTACTGCATCTTTTTGAGCGTATCTTGTAAACGCCGCTAACACGTCTCGCGGCCTAGACTTCGGGTTCCTAATGAGGGAACCCACTCTGTGAACCCTGTCCAGTTCGATCCGATCAGGGGAGGACTCGCCCAATAGTTCCACGAAAATTGCTTGAACCGTTTCCTTCAGGTCCCTATCTTGCACCGTCTCCGGCAGGAGCTTCAACCTGATGTTGATCCGCCGAGACCTGTTTTCCATGTCTTCCATTCGTATTTCCAGGTTCCGCGTCGCCATGTCGAGCCTCTCGATAGCTTCACTATTCTCCGTGGTCTCTCTGCCTATCTCCTGCAGGCCTCTTTCGACTATGTCTGTTCTCTCCCCCAGTTGACCCACTTCCTGCTTGATTTCGGCCAGCGCTTGGTTAATGTCAGATCTTATTAATTGAAATTGCTCTTGAAAGGTTTTCCCCAAAGATGCTTGGAATAAGAGCAGCTCTCCGAGTAGGTCCTGGCGTGAGATCTGGGCGGACGCATCCATGGTCTCTCCGCGCTCCTGCTCCGTACTTCCCCCCTGTGTGGCCCTGTGTTCCTCGGTTGCATCCTTGCTTGCCCAGAGGGCCATGATGGGGCCTGAGGCCTTGCCCTTGTTTTTAGCTGCCATATTTGTAGCTCGGAGTTCGGTGGGTCCCCCCCAGTCCTGTCTGTGCCTTCCCAGGGGGTCACCCCCGCCCGGTTCTGGATTCCTTGCCTCGCTGTTCCCGACCAGGCCTGGGTCCCCAGCCTTGCAGTGCTTGATGTTGCCTGTCGGGGTTGCGTGTGGTAGGGCAGTACCTCCGTGAGGCCGCGAGGGGAACCGATGCCATCCCCGCAGCCCGGCGCAGATGCCGTCCGGGCCCCACTCCCTTCGCCGCTCACCGCACTGCTCTGGTGGTATCCACTCGCTCGCCGCCCTGAGCCGTGCTCCAATTCACGGGCGAGGTCACTGCCCGGAGCTCGCCACCACTCTAAAGGACTGGCGCGGGCCCCTCGATCCGAGGATCCGCCGCCGGTCCGCTACCAGGTCACCCGGCGTGTCCCGAAGGTACCTCCTTTCCCGGGGTCTCCTCCTCCTCCTCCTCCCCGGCTCAGGCAGCTGTGTCGCACCCTGGCGTGAGGACGGGACGGGGCTGCAATCTCGTCTCGCCTGGAGCGCCCCCTCTCCTGCTCTGCCCAGTAGGCCTGAAGCGTCTCCCTTCGTCCGCGGCCCTCTGGGTGAAATGGCAGCTACGGGTGGTTGAGAGTGCGGGAGGGCGCCAGTCGCTGTTATCCTGAGTTCCTCGGCTCATAAGGGGTGGTGGAACCGCTTAAGTGAGTTGGAGGTTCTGGAGCGCCGTCGACACACATCTACCTGGTGTCGGCGGCCATCTTGGAATCCATTGATCTACGTTTTGAAGTGTTTTTACTTCGCTTTTATTGTTCTTCACTGGTTATATATTCCTATGGAAAGGAATTTTGTTCTTGTGCTCCAAATAGCATGTCGGCTTGTCTGACTACTTTGTCCACAAGGACCTGGAGCTCTGTAACACTGAATTCACTTGCAAGGCAATGGGGATAGGTGTCAGGTGCAAATCAATAAGCAAGTGTAACAATTATTTATTAATTTATTTATTTACAGGAGGAACAATGCTCTTTTTATCACAAAAGAATACAATAGATAAGAAATTAGATTTGCCAGGAAGCTGTGAGCTTCTTACAATGGGAGCTTGAGGGACATTCTGACCAGGTTGTGGAGGGGAGTAAATGGAACAGTCACTGGGTAAAATGCTTAAGTGGACATTGTGATGAATCCCAGGATGTCGTCACTGCTTCCATGGAAGAAGCCTGTTCCTATGATTCCAAGGAGGTGAGGTCGCTACCAGATAGTCCCTGTGGGGATGGCATTCTGTGGGTGCATCTCATGGAACGGGAAAACCCCTATGGGACCAGTGGCGACTATAGTGGGAGAACGCTGTATCCACCTTGGCCCACCTGTCCTTCACCCCCACTCTCCTCAACCCTACCCTCCTATCCTATAGATTTCTGTAGTATGGAAGAAGTAGGAAGGACTGATACGAGGAAGAATAGGGATGAATAAAATGAAGATCTGAAGCAAGAAACTGTGACAAGGAAGAGGCGCAGAGCCGCACGGTTCACTAAGAAGAATCTGTCTGAACAGTCTAGTCTTCAGTCACAGACCTTACTGGTTAGGAGCATAAAGACTGACAATGGATTTACCCGAGTGTCAGATGCTCCGGATAGGAATCACGAGAGGGACTGAGGCTCGGAGAGAAAGTCGGCAAAAGTAGATCCAAGCACGGAGACGATAAAAGGGGCGATCTAACAAAACGAGAGGCTGGCTGTGGGAAGTGTGAGCAGCACTGCCCAACAGGAACACGCGGTCAATGAAGAGGGAGATGCTAAAGTGGGTTAGGAGCCATTGCGGCAAGAAGACAGGAATGTTAGAGAACCAGCGAAGCGGAAAAAACACAGGGTAGCCTGCGACCAACCGGAAGGCTGCAGCCAAGATCCTGGTGGTAAATGGATGGCTGAGCCTGTGGTTGGGGGTCCCCATAAAGTGAAGGAAACCCTAAAAAGCATGAAGACTGAAAAGTGGGGAAAGAGGACAGCCCCTACGCAATCCTAAGAGACGGTTTACCAAGACATGGTAACAAGGGGAAAGGACATAAGAAGGCATAATCTTCTTTGTGGCAGTACTTGGAGTGAGGGTGACCCAGGACTGTCACATACAAAAAAACACAAAGAGAACTGTGAGTTCTGTGTTAACGAGACTGTTTGTTTATAAATGGACTGAAAGGGACAATCTAGGAGCATTTTAATTACAGCGCCTACTCTTTTCTATTTGGGAAATGTGAACTTACTAGGATTTGTACAGTGCTCTTCTGCGATTTTCCTACTGCACGCACAGAAACGTGCGGGCGTGTGCACAGGCACACACGCCAAACATGACCAGACATTGAGATGGGATATTAAACGCTGAAATCAAATCGTGAATGGCGGGGCAGTGCCAGGGATGTGTGAATAAAGTGGCACACATCAACGGAATGCAGCGATCTGTCTGCACATCACACAGTGCTGCCCAGACTTGCAAGGTGACCCCCTCACCCCCAACCCCACAATTGGGGTAGAGAAAGGGAGCGCATAATTGTCATTGGGGCAGGCCTGAGCGTATATGTGCCCGGGGCCAATCACAATATTGATAAGATCATTGATATTGATATTGATATTTTATTTCTATCGCGCTCGTACACAAAATGTTTCAGTGCGTGACAAGACAAGGGAGGGGAACAGTGGAGAACAAAACAACGATCTTACTAGGCCCAGTGACATTGAGAACGCGCAAGTGCATGGGAGGGGGGAGGGGAAAAGTGCATGGAAGGGGGAGAAGTGGAAAGTGCGGAGCAAAGGAGAAACAGATAAATAATATATAAATAAATAATAAAGGCAACAAACAGTGGTAGTGCAGCCGGCAAGTGCTGGGTTTAAGGCAGCAGACAAGGTAGGTCTGATAAGTGCAGGAAGAAAAAGGAGGGGACTGTATGGGTACAGATACAGTCCCCAGTGCAAGGGGTAGTGCAGGAGGGTGGCAGGGTGAGCAGATACCTGGGCCAAGAGAGAACAGATCAGCAGGAGAGAGGGGGAGCGAAGGCAGAAGAAAAGAGGAAGGTCTTGAGGTGCTTCCGGAACCAGAGCTGGTTTTCCTCAAGTTTTAGAGTGGCAGGGAGGCTGTCACAGAGGGAGGCTCCAGCCGAAGACTGACATCTACCCCAAGCTTGTTTATTTAAAAAATAACTGACCCGGAAAGGAGTCAGAGGTAGAGGAGGGAAGAGCTCGAGAGGTGAGGTATTTGCAGAGGGATAGCTGAAGGTATTCTGTACCCATGCCCCAGAAAGCCTTGTGGACAATGCAAAGGGATTTGAATTTAATTCTTGCATCTACCGGGAGCCAATGGAGGGATTTCAGAGCTGGAGACATATGATCCCAGGGCTTGAGGCCAAGGACAAGTCTCACATTCCTGTTCTGGATTAGTGGCAGAGGGCGGAGAGTAGAGGCAAGTAGATTTAGAAAGAGGCTGTTACAATAGTCCAACCTAGAGAGAACCAGAGCTTCAGAGACCATGACCTTCTGGGGGAAGGAGAGGAGGTGCAGTAGGAAGTTTGACTTTTTAAGAGACCTCAGAGATGTGGGCGGATAAGGAAAGTGTGGAGTTAAAGATGACCCTGAGGTTCTTAGCCTCGCAGGTGGGGGTAGGAGGAGGGCCAAGGGAGGCCGGCCAGAGATTGAGGGGAAAAGGATGGTGTAGGTGTGCCAATGAGGAGGATCTCCGCCTTGCTGGCATTCAGACAAAGATCATTGGCAGCACACCAATCTTGAATGACAGTTAGGCAATCAGAAACGAGAGAGGGAGAGGAGGTGGCTGAGGGCAGCCTGAAAATGAGTTGAGTGTCGTCAGCGTAGCACTGGAAATTTGAGCAGAAAACGGCAATGCAGTGGGCGAGAGTTGCCATGTATTGGTTGAAAAGCCACGGCAAAGAGGTTAGACCCCTGGGGAACACCACAGGTAGAGAGGAAGATAGACGATAGAAAGGACCCAAGTTGGACATGGGAGGGTCGATCAGAGAGGAAAGAGGTCAGCCAGTCCAGAGCCTGATCAGTGATACCCAGGTTATCACGGAGAAGGTTGAGCAGGATGGTATGGTTGACTGTGTCGAAGGCAGAAGAGAGATCGAGGAGGATGAGGACAGAAGGAGTGTTAGAGTCAAGGTTGGAGAGCAGATCTTCATGGATGTTCAGGAGAGCAGTTTCCATGCTTCTGGCAGCTCTGAAGCCAGACTGGTGGTCATGGAGACAGCCAAAAGAATTGGAATGAAGGTTAAGCTGAAATGGAAATTGGGTGATAGTTAGCCGGACAAGAAGGATCAGATGTGGGTTTCTTGAGAATAGGATGCACAAGGGGTTGCTTCAGAGGGGAGGGGAAGGATCCTGAGGCAAAGGAGTGGTTGTAAAAATCAGCAAGGGCCGGAGCGAGGGTGTCAATGTGGTCCTTGATGGTTTTAGAGGAACAGCGATGAACCTGTTTTGACAAGGCTTTCATAGATCAGACTTGTCTAGCGACCTTGTCAGGGGAGAAAAGAGGAAAGGACGAGAAGGAGGGTGGAGGGGTGGCTGAAGGAGGGTCAGCAAGCACACATGGAGAGGGGAGAGGAGGGGGAGGGGTGGAGAGGGTGGACAGGATGTCCTGGGTTTTTGAGATGAAGTGACAGACAAGGGCATTGCAAAGAGCCTGGGAGGCAACAGGAGGGGTAGAGACTGCAGCAGGGTTTTCCAGCTCCTTGCAGATTTTAAAGAGTACGTCTGAGTTATTAGATGCCGCAGAGACACGAGCTTGAATGTGTGTTCTCTTCTTGGTGAGGACAGAGAGACAGTTTTGCCTTTGTAGTAGGCGACAGGCCAGTTTGTCAGAGGATGAACAAGAAGCCCTCCATTTCCTCTCAGCCGCCCTTCACTTACGTTTAAGTGTAGCTAGGTCGGAGCCATACCAGGAATTGCACTTGGCTTTGGACTTCAAACGGATCCTCATGACAGGGGCACGAGCATCAAGAGTAACAGAAATTGAAGAGTAGAGCAGAGACAGGTCTGTGTCAGGATGTGAGACAGCCAGAGGTGGACGGGGGAGAAAGTGGCGGCGAAAGCCTCAACTGACACACGCTTCATGGGCCGGATGTCCGAGAAGGTAGGTGGCAGTGTTGGCTTGGGGGGGAGAGAGGGAGAGATGAGAGGAGTGGTCAGAGGGATGGAGAGGGGTAGGTCAGAGGAGATCAAGACATCGAGTGTGTGCCCTGCAGAGTGAGGGAGGATGGACAGGGAGAGGGAGTCGCACAGGTCACAAAAGAGTACAGAGGAGGAACAAGGAGAGTCTAAATGGATATTGAGGTCACAGAGGAAGAAGAGTTGAGTGGTAGAGTCCAGGAGGGAGGAGGAAAGGTCCGGCCACTCAGAGAGAAATGAGGTTATTTTACCAGGAGGCTAGTAGATGGTAGCCACAGTAAGAGAATGGGTAGGAGAGAGAGAGAGCCTACAGACATCACATTCAAAAGAGGAGTAGGTCTGAGTGGGAATGATAGAGGCAGGAATCCACTCAGGAAAGATCAGGGCTACCCCCCCCAACGGACCAGGAGGATCTGGGTGCAGAGAGGATCTTGTAGCCATCAGGGAGGAGAGTGTCAAAGCTTGTGACAGAGCTTGCCATGAACCATGTCTCAGTAAGACCAAGGACATCAAGGTCTAGTTCTTCAAGGAGGTGGCAGATGTCAGAGGAGTGTTTGACAGCAGAGTGAGTGTTGAGAGTGTCAATATGAAGAAGGTTTCCAGCCTTAAAGACCTTCCGGAGAGGGGTACAGATCAGAGCTACGCTCTGCGGGGGAGAAAGGGCCCTAGGAGGGGCAGAGGAGGAGGAGAGAGAGGGCAAGTTAGCCAAGGGGGGAGAAGAGTGGACAGCAGGAGATGAGAGGAAATTGATGAGGCGAGGGAAGCGCCTATCAAAGAGGAGGAGATTGGCCTGAGGGCCTTGGACCATGGTGCATGTTTATAGGGAGGAGAGCATAAAATGTCCAATTCAGAACCTCGAACCCCGGCTTCTACTAACGGCTTTAGCGCTTGACTAGCCGCACTGTGTGATTCTTGACAAAGGTAGAATTGCAAATATAATGCATTATACAGGTATGCAGTGCCGTGTACCCACTTCCTCCCCTCTCGGTTTGTGAGGTTAAGAAACCCATTCCCTACTCAATCCACTCAAGTAGGAGAAAGTGTAGGCTCGCAATGAAAAAAGGCAACATATGTAACTTTAAAATAAATGGCCTGCAAAATTCCAAAGTGCGTAGTATGTTTACCCATATGCCACTGAGTGTTTATAGATGGGTTATATCAGTCCCTAAAATGCACACAGCATTAACCTTCATTTGGCGTGAGGGTGTTTAAACTTGACTGCAATGTCAGCCACGCCCAAACGTCCCTCTCGTCAAATCGGCAGCACGAGAAAGGCTTATGAGCCAGAATGGGCACACCGAACTGGCTGCCGCACCAAAGCGGTTGAGCCAAACTGGCCCACGCCTAAACGGCTGCGCCAAAAAGGGGTGTACTGCCACAGGTGGGTGGTGGGAGGTAAAAGATGGTGGGTGAAGGAAATATTTGTTTTATTTTATTGATTGTTATAACACATAACTCACCTTAAAATGACTAACCCTTCCAAACATATCACAGTACACTGTGAAATAGAACATTAGGATGACATAAATGATGTATGCTACATGATATGATATGATATTGCATTCACAACTTGCCTATACACAAGTGTTTCAATACGCGATGAGGCAATGGAGGAGGAACCGAGGGAGGACAGAGACAGCTATCTTGCTAGGCCAGGTGACATTGAGATCGCGCCAGTCCAGGGGAGTGGGGAGGGAAAAGTGCTGGGGCGAAGGGGGAGGGGGTAATGCAGTTCATAGGATAACAGTAAAGAATAAACAAACAATAAATAAAAAGTGCGGCCAGCTGGTGGCAAGTTCCAGGGTAAGTGCAGACATCACGTGTGAAGTGCTAGCAGGGGGCTCTAGGGGCAAAGAAACAACCCCCGAGTGCAAGGGTTGCCAAGGGGGCAGTGCAGGTGTTCAAATGGTGGGGAGGGGACCTGGGCCCGAGATCAGAGGATAGCCAGGAAACCATTGCAGATTCAGTTTCAAACCAGGTGATCAGCAGGAGAGAGGAAGAGAGAAAGCATGGTTCTCTTCAAGTTTCAGAGAGGCAGGGAGGCTGTTCCAGAGGGAGGCTCGAGCCAAAGAAAGAGATCTACCACCAACTTGTTGCTTGGAGAAGCAGCTGACCCTGAGGGAGTTGGAGGCGGATGCGCAAAGAGCTAGAGAAGGAAGATATTTATGAAGAGAGAGTGGAAGATATTGAGGCCCCAGGCTCCAGAAGGCCTTGTGGAAAATGCAGAGGGTTTTGAACGTAATCCTCGCAGCCACTAGGAGCCAGTGCAGAGTTTTCAGTCCTGGAGAGATACGATCCCTGGGCTTGAGGCCAAGGACAAGTCTTGCAGTCCTGTTCTGGATGAGTTGCAGAGGATGGAGAGTAGAAGCTGGCAGATTTAGAAAGAGGCTGTTGCAGTAGTCCAGCGTAGAGATAACAAGAGCTCTAGAGACAGTGAGCTTCTGGGGGAAGGAGAGGAAAGTAAGAATACCTCTGAGGAGGAGCAGCTGGTAGTGTGATTTCTTAGAGACGTCAGAGATGTGAGAAGAGTAGGAGAGTGTGGAGTCGAAGATGACCCCAAGGTTTTTAGCCTCTCAGGTGGGAGGAGGAAGAGGGCCAAGAGAGGCCAGTCAGAGAGTGACAGGCA
Source organism: Ambystoma mexicanum (assembly GCF_040938575.1). NCBI lineage: Eukaryota > Metazoa > Chordata > Amphibia > Caudata > Ambystomatidae > Ambystoma > Ambystoma mexicanum. The sequence continues at coordinate 84,815,420 of NC_090941.1, forward strand.
ATGAGGGAGCAGGTGTGCCAATGAGAAGAATCTTGGTCTTACTGGCATTAAGGCAGAGAGCATTGGCGGCACACCGCTCCTGGATAGCCGACAGACAGTCAGAGATGAGAGAAGGAGAAGAGGTGACAAAAGGGAGCCTGAAAATGAGTTGAGTGTCATCTGCATAGCACCAAAGGTTGTGGCAGAGAGCGGCAATGCAGTGGACAAGAAGTGCAAGGTATTGGTTGAACAACCATGGAGACAGGTTAGACCCCTGGGGAACACCACAGACAGAGACAGAGGAGAGGAAGTACCCCAGTTGGATCTGGGAGGTTCGGTTGGAGAGGAAAGAGGTCAGCCAAGCCAGGGCCTGATTGGTGATACCCAGGTTATCACGGAGATGGTTGAGCAGGATGTCATGGTTGACCATGTCAAAGGCAGAAGAGAGGTCAAGTAAGATGAGGACACAGGGTGTGTTGTAATCGAGGTAGGAGAGCAGGTCTTCACAGATGTTCAGGAGAGCAGTTTCCATGCTTCTGACAGCTCTGAAGCCAGACTGATGGTCACAGAGACACCCACTGATTCAGTTTGAAGATTAAGCTGGGCCAACTTTTCCAGGAGTTTGTCCGGGAAAGGAGTACATAGCATGAGAACTGTACCATCACATTATACATAGCATGCATTGGTGTACAATGGTTATTTTGAACATTCCCAGTTAAATAGTTCATGGAGCTATAAGAGTGAAAAAGTGATTAACTGAAATCTGGTGGCAAACTCTTGTTTTGTTCTATGCATGTCCCAAAATACAGAGTGAAATGGGATCTGATGAACTACTCGCACCTGATATGAGAGACACTAACCCAAGAGTAATGAGTTGGTTCCTAGATCTCCAATCATTTTGCTTCACTGTAGAACAGCAGATGGGGAAAGAACAGTGGAATATGTATTTTCTAAATTGTTTCTCTAAATAGAGATGGGGAACTGACCACTGTAAGGGGAAGGGTATTTGACAAATCACAGGTATTCATCCCTTTTCCCCTAGTGGGAGACCCCCCCACTGTAAGGCTAGCGATGTGAGCCCACTCCGCAAGGTCCTTCCTAGGGGTTGAGGCAAGTGGAACCTCAGTGGGAGAGACATCTACAACACCACCAAACCAAGTCCATACAGACTTCAATATTTTTGCACAACTTCACTGTGAAGATGATCCATATTACCACAAGCTATCTCTGTATGGTACAAAATTAAAAAACAAAGGCAATTTAAATATCCTCACACACCATCACTACATTGACCTCTGTATCGCCATTGCACCATCCCTGTGGGGACTTCAATATCATAACACAGCAAACCTGCAGGGACTTCATTAGAAGTGCACAGAATGTTGGGACTATTCTCATGATAATCCCAGTTCATGCAGTACGTAAATCAGTATCACACCCAATTCATGTGAAGTATATGAAGACATTAATATCACCATAAACTGTGTGGGGACTTATCACATAACAGTGCTGTGAAAATACACACCATCCATGTGGGGCCTTACATATCACAGCACACCACCTCTGTTGGGACTTTAATGTCATTCTGATTCCTACTGAATACTGTAGCATAATTGCATATGTTTGATGGTTAAAGGGGGCATTTTCCCATCAAGGAAAGCACCGTTTTATTTACAAACAAGATACTATTTTCAAAGTAAGGAAAATAAATCCACATAGCTCCAATTGCCCTTTTGGCAGTGGCTCACCCTATTGAATTGTGGATGTTTCAAATAAGTTGCTCTGTAGCAATGGGGTTAATTCAATATGTATGTCTGGCTGGCTGGCGTGCAGTGCCTGAGGCTTGAAAAGGCTGGGTGACCATTTGAGGTCATGAGAACTCTATGTCCCATCTGGCTGTGGTGGCTCTAGTAGCTCAACTGGTCAAGCGTTCTCAGCCAATGATTCGGTCTACCTCTTCTGTGGTAAAACAGTCAGAGCGCTCACTCAGGGAAATTCCAGGTTTGGGTTAATGTCTAAGCTAAGCAGGAAGTGTCTCATGTGGAGCCTGAGTTTGGTTGTGGTGAGATCAGTTGGAGCAGTTGTACCTATTGTGCCTTTCTCACCATACTTTGTTACTGCCCTCATAAAAAGTTTGGGAATCATACTAGGAGAGAATGAGGAAGCAGCTTTGCAAGGGCATTGCCCCTAATGAATTGAGAAGGTGGTAGGTTGGTATGGGGAAGAGACCACTGACAAACCCTACTCAGTCTTCCTCCAGGTAACTAAAGCCACTGGCCTAAGGGTCCTGGTAAGCTGGACTTCCTGGTCTCCATGCAGGTGTGGCTCATAGATACTGGGCGGCATGAAACTGGCTCACCACACATTATGGAGGATCAAAGCTAGCCCTGTGACAAGACTGAGTGCTTTCTCAGCTGCGGCAAGCAGCTGAGTAAGTGAACCAGGTCTGGATTTAACTGCAAAGAGAAACATAGTTCTCTTTGACAACGTTCAGTACCCAAGTGAGCATACCCAATGGGCTAAACTAATAAGTGTTATTGTGTGGTTAGACTGGCCTGCGTTGGTGCAGCCCGCCTGAACATCTTTTCTTATTGTGGTATGGCATTTTGTGCCAGGCACCAAAGTTAAAGAATCATGATCAGTGTTATTATATGGCTAGATTGCCCTACATTGGTACAACCAGTCTGCAAATAGTTTCATACTGTGGCATGGCATTTCTTAGTGGCATATGGTGGTAAGCCAACATGAGGGTTCTTAAGTTGACATAATAGCGTACATTGGTGATGGCAGTCTCTCATTGTGGCATTGCATTTTGTACTGTCACAGCTAACAGGAGTATGTTTCTAAATATTGCAAATATTGTGAACAAAGGCATTGTGGAAATGAATTGGAAAATGCTTCTGTGCATTGTTGGCGACTTGCAGTCATTGGAAGTTTTCATGTATTACCCTACAAAATCGATTGCAAACTGTGTGGATTTTTACCCAATTGTTTACAGACAGTGTGCTGTAAAATGCACTATATTAGCCTATTATATAAAAAAGATTTTCAGGGAAGGAACCCACACAAGTCCCCCTTTTGTTAGTTCATGATCCCTCGCTACACTCAGTCACTCCACCACATTTGGGGAGAAACATATACACCCGTCCAATAAACAATTCTTACCAGCCATCACTGTCCCTAGTGTACCCGCTAGCTCAAGGAACAGGACCCTGAATTTTTCACAATATCGAGAAAACTGTTGACATGAACTAATCAGATTAATATTGTATTAGTTTAGTACATTAACATGATCACTGAGGATAGAATCAAAATATTTAATTGCAAAATCTAAAACGTAGATAACACTGACATTTACTTGCAGCTTTCCCATCCTTTTCTCTTACCTGCGCTCATTTTCTTTCTTCCAGCAGATAAAGGTCTGCATACCTTTGATAGGTTCATGGTATGCCACCCCATGGGCAAGCATATGTGTTCTACTGTGCATACCACTGTGATGGCAATTTGGCACAGTATAAACCATGATAACATAACATAGCATATAATGCCAAAACCTTGCATATTACAGTACATACCCTTTCTGATGTTCACCCACCCGTGACATCCAGTTCATCCTTCCCTTCAGTGCTAGGATTCCCAAAGCTCTGTCATTGAGTGGATCCCCCATTTTTATAGTGGGGGGGGTGGAAGACAGGTGTAGATGGGATCAGCAATATACGTTTATGACACTCAACTTTTAACTTTAATAATTTAACCCACCTCTTACCTGTCTCCAGTAGCCCCCACTTGCCTAAGATATGCCAATTCTAGAAGGGGCCAGTTATCTTTTAACAGAATGGACAACTGGTTCGGTCAGAGTGGGCCAGTTTCATAAGTTACTAAATTAGGCTTAACCAATGTTTCTAAGCAAATATGTTTCCAAACATGTTAGTTGCAGCATATCTTACCAAAAAGACCACCTTGGTTAATACACAGTCTGTTCTGGATAGTGATGAATTGTAATGTTTGATTGTGGCCCACTTTTTTAATGGTGCCTGGACCAATGTTATGCCCCAGTCTGAACCTGCCTTGTTGCACCACAGTGGGAAGTGGACTTGGGAAGTGGAGTTGGGATAAAAATGCAAAAACCTCTTGGTAAGAAACACAGGGATATGACTTTTAGCATACAGAAAAGTAAAGGCAGACAGCAAAATGCGGGTGTACGATTTGTTTAGTTGATCTTAAGCGTTTTCCCTTTTCCCAGTACACCAGCAGACTTTTACATTTGTATATAAAAAGGGGTAATCACACAATACTATTTACATTATTAACCTACGTAAACAGCGGAATTACTAAAAACAGTACAGAAAAGAGTCCTTTTAAAATATAAACAGTTCTTCCAAAAAATAAAAGTCCTTAAAAATATATGCAAATATCTCAATACAGTGTGCTGTAACTATGTATAAAAAAACATTACTTGCGACCCAGGCAGGCCAGCGCTGTCACAAGGTCCATTCTGCTCTGGGTATTTCTCTTCCTCTGTGTTGTGATGATTCTCTAGCAGGCTAGCAGCAGAAGCATGTGTGATGGGACGCAAAGTTTCTTTTGGATGTGCAGCTTATGCCAGGCGCAGCCCAGCATTTATGGCAGTCTGGGGACAGGAGCCCAAACCAATGCTCCACCCAGGCTGCATCTGAAAGATGCAGCCCTCGGAGTCTCGGAGGCCTGTCTTGGCAGGGGGCAGGCCATAAATCATTACACAGCGCTCCCCTCTCAACTGGAGAGCGCCACACCTGACAGAGGAGGGCGAAAGGGGGGGCAATGACTAGGGGCATTCCCTGCACACAGAGCCATGTGGAGCCAGGCCACAGCAGTAACAGGAGTGCCAGGAGGCAGTGTTGGGTTCTGGCAGTCCCCTACCTATCTGGGGAGAATCACTCTTTCAGCTCGGGCCCGCAGAGGTGAAATAGAACTAGCAAAGGTGCAGGGAGGAGTGCTGCTCAACCCTCCTCAGTGGAGGTTCAGACCAACTGTCTTCAAGGCGCAGTGCTCATGCTGCAAACCTTTTCCTTTTTTAAAGAATCCCTGTGTGGCATCACGTGCGGATGTCTTTTACTCTAATTTGTTGCATGCTTCTCCCCGTTAAAATATCCTCAAACTTGAGGATAGCCATGGCCTGAATTATAAATCTATCTAGCAACTTGCTCCACACACCCACCACTCCCACCCGACCTGAGACTGGTTGATCTGCTCCTCACTGTTTCCTCCCCTGATTGTTTGGAGATCCCTTTCCCACCCTCCCCCTCCGAATACCCTAATAATAATAATAATAATAATAATAATACTAATAATAATATAAAAATAATTGAGCCATGATGTAGATCTACAGTCCACCTGCCACAGTACCCCTGAACTCGTAGACACCTGCACTAAAGAAGAACGAATGGAAAACTGAGGATCAGGCAATGGGAAACTCACATTGGACCCCTGGTGAATCCTAAGTTAGTTTCATGACAGTCCTGCTCTCCCTGGTTGCAGGATGAAGATCAGCCGGGGCCCCATCTAGGGTTACTTCCTGACCCGGCGATCAACCCTGTACCAAGTCAGGCTTCCTATATTCCAGTGGAGGAATGGGTAAGGGTTCCCTGCCACATCCAACTTAGCAGGAGCAATGGGAGCAGGATTAGTCTAGAAAGAACACTCTCACATTCGGGTTCAGGTCCTCTTCTCTCACTACCGGTGTCAGCTCAAACTGATCCTGGACTTGGAGCAGATGGTTCCGGTGCAAGGTCTTGATGTTTCTTGGCTGTCCTCATACCCACAGTCATTAGACAGGCAGCACTACTAATTGATGCTGAATGTTGAATGGTTGAGACTCCTACTTGTTACTCAGCTTGTTCTGTCCACTCTTTCCCGGGCTGTGGATCAACACACAATCACCAGGTGGAAGACTTGCATCAATGTGCAAGATTCAAGGCAACTGAGGATCTGTGTAGCCCAGAATTGGTTTGAGGATTCGAGGAGCTCAAGTAGTGAGGATCCGCTTCAGCTCCTTAAATGCCTCCTGGCATTAGTCGGTCCACCTATCATCGAAGGGCTCATGTGGATTGTGTCAATGGTCTGAAGAGTTGATGGTAGTTCTGTGGCTCCTCTGATTATGCAGGTATCCTTTGATGAGGTCCACAAGCGGTTGCACAATGTTGGCATATCCCACAACAAATCTCCAGAAGCAGTTAAAGAATTCAAGGAAACTCTGTAACTCCTTCAAGTTCTGAGGTCTTGACCAGGTGAGGAGGGCTTCCGTCATGGCGGGATCTACAGGAATGCTGTCTGCAGAGATGATGTTTCTGCTGTATTTGATGCTTGTCCAGCACTGCTTTTCCTGCACTGTTGTGCACTTGTTCACACTGACGTTTAGCCCTTGCTCCCTTAGGCAGTAATTCTGCCAAAAATGCCCCATAGAGTAATGGACTCTGAAAAATTGGGGAACACACTCCGCCACCACCACGTGTAATCCACCGGTAAATCTGCCAGACCAAGTGGTGGTAATGGTAAGTCCAGTGGATTTACAGACAGAATCCCGCCCAACACGTAATGACCCCCATTGTCAGGTGAGATTTCGTTCAATTTCTGATTTGGCCGTGTACTAAGCAGGGCTTGATGTAACATTACCATTACATGATTTCATGTTAACATAAAAAACACACAGCCCTATACATACTTTCTTAAATGATTTCAACATCTTCACAAAATCTCTCTTTTACTTTCTTGAAGCATTATATGTCTGTAAGGCATTTAATGTCAAAGAGCCCACATACGAAATGTTTAATATCATAATACATCTTCTTTAAGGAGACTTCAATATCATCACACACTATCCATGTGAGGACTTCAATATCATCACATATCAACCCTGTGGGGACCTCAACATCAGCACACACTATCCATGTGAGGACTTAAATATCAACACATATCAACCCTGTGGGGACCTCAACATCAGCACACACCATCCATGTGAGGACTTAAATATCATCACATATCAACTCTGTGGGGACCTCACCATCATCACACACCACCCATTTGAGGACTCAAATATCATCACATATCAACCCTGTGGGGACCTCAACATCAGCACACACCATCCATGTGAGGACTTAAATATCATCACATATCAACCCTGTGGGGACCTCACCATCAGCACACACCATCCATGTGAGGACTTAAATATCATCACATATCAACCCTGTGGGGACCTCACCATCAACACACACCATTCATGTGAGGACTTCAATATCATCACATGTCATCCATGTGGGTACCTCAACATCAGCACACACCATCCATTTGAGGACTTAAATATCATCACATTCCATCCCCGTGGGGACCTCACCATCAGCACACACCATCCATGTGAGGACTTCAATATCATCACATATCATCCCATTGGGGACCTCACCATCAGCACACACCATCCATGTGAAGACTTCAATATCATCACATATCATCCCTGTGGGGACTTCGCCATCAGCACACACCATCCATGTGAGGACTTAAATATCATCACATATCAACTCTGTGGGGACCTCACCATCAGCACACACCACCCATTTGAGGACTCAAATATCATCACATATCAACCCTGTGGGGACCTCAACATCAGCACACACCATCCATGTGAGGACTTAAATATCATCACATATCAACCCTGTGGGGACCTCACCATCAGCACACACCATCCATGTGAGGACTTAAATATCATCACATATCAACCCTGTGGGGACCTCACCATCAACACACACCATTCATGTGAGGACTTCAATATCATCACATGTCATCCATGTGGGTACCTCAACATCAGCACACACCATCCATTTGAGGACTTAAATATCATCACATTCCATCCCCGTGGGGACCTCACCATCAGCACACACCATCCATGTGAGGACTTCAATATCATCACATATCATCCCATTGGGGACCTCACCATCAGCACACACCATCCATGTGAGGACTTCAATATCATCACATATCATCCCTGTGGGGACTTCGCCATCAGCACACACCATCCATGTGAGGACTTCAATATCATCACACATCAACCCTGTGGGGACCTCAACATTAGCACACACCATCCATTTGAGGACTTAAATATCATAACATATCATCCCTGTGGGGACCTCAACATCAGCACACACCATTCAGTTGGAGGATTCAATATCATTGCATACCATTTCTATGGGACCTTGAGCATAATTACATACTATTCTTATGTGGCCTTCTATACAATGACACACCATCCCTGTGAGGACCACTATGTCATCAAACAACATCCCAGTGGGGACCTCAACAGGACCCCACACCATCCTTTTGGTGGACTCAGTACCATCATATCAGCTCTATGGGGACTTCAGCATCATTACACACTATTCATATTCACTTACCCCTGTATGGCCAATTGGGTGCTTCTGTGGCTTCATTTGCATCACCTGAATGCATTTTCCTTCACCTTTTGGGTATTTTTGGTGAAATTGGCCACTATTTTTAGCAGTGTTTCGTTCGGTATTTTAACCTGAAGATGGGATGGAATTAGCATTTTTATTTCCAGCGCTAATTCCACTGGACGATTTAGCCCTGGGGGAATTATCACTGGTTTTCATTACTTATTCTTCCAGCGCTAATTTCTTCAGGGTTAATTCCACCAGAGGAATTAGCGTCCATTTTCAATAACCCTTATATCAGCAGATTGATCAAAGTGGCGGCAATTCCATTACTGCCACTTTTTCCCCTTAGAGATCAACTTGTAATGAAACCAAATGAGTATCAATTAAACATCAACCTTGTGAATTTATTTTTAATAATCAGACAAAATGTGATGCCAACATTCAATTAATTCACATATCAGACTATAGACAAGATGACATCCGTGCACATAATGTGTTGTCTTGGCAGTGTAGAATTCAATTTCATCACACACCACCCCTATGGGGACTTCAACAAAATCACAGAAAAATAAGGAAGTAAAGTAAGTCACATTGTGATTCGTTTGTTACAAAAGTAGCCAATGCTTGAAATGAATCTGGAAATGTGTTGTGCAATCAATGAGGGAAGACTTACATTGCATATCAATTATATCCAATTCTGCAAACATACAAAATACACAAAAAAACAGCGTAATTTCATGATTTTACATTTAAATGCAGAGTTCAGGCGATTTAAAACATAATTGTATTCGTGTATAAATGGTTCCCATGAATCTGCTGTCTGCTGCCTAAGCTTGTAGGGCATCCGATTTATCATGTGTGTTTAAATTCCTGCCCGTGTGTTGATGACTGCAATACCACACCCAGCCTGCAGGGGCAGAGCTGAGTAAAAAATCAACACACCAAAATAAACACTGGTCCCCACAAGGCCATTTTTTAAAAAGTTATAAAAATTGGCACAGGTGACTTTTAAGTTGTTTTAAATCATTTGGAAGGCACTACCATGTGGGGACTTGGGTTTAGGTCCCCACAGTGAAATCAAGTCCCCACAGCGTGTGTGTGTTTTCATACCCAAGTCCCCACAAGGATGGTAACACAAGCTCAGACACACACACTTACCTGACTCGCCGGCGATGTCTCTTCTGTGTCTCGCCATGTCCGTAGGCCTGTCAGCCCCTGGACGCCCTTGTGTGCGGCAGAGGCTGAAAGTTTGATTTAGAAAGACTGCTTGGAGCGGTCTCCGAGCGGTCTTTCTAAATTGGTCATTGATTTAATCGATTTTCATACATCGATTAAATCACTTAGTTCCCCATGTCCACTTCAAAACTACCTCTCCTTTATCAGACTCTTCACCATGATACACTAAGCAGCTATTTTTTTTCGCATTTACGGGCCATTTTCAGGACAATATAATTCTTCGCCAATGCATTGTCTGTCCCCCTCTTTAAATGTGCAGATGTTCCAGCTTGCGATGGAGGGATGGGAACATTGCAAAATTTTTTTGCCCCAAAAATATTTGCCAGTGTTAAGTCTCTTATGATGTTACAGCCTGCTCCTTTTACACAAAAGCAAGAATTAGGTATATGAATGCAGCGGGTAGGTGTAGAAAATGTCAGCTCTAGCAAATGCAGCCATAAATACCTCTAGCTAGAAACATTCCACAGCTCTCCAGCAAACGTATACAGCCACTCTGGCTTCTAGAAATGGACAGGACTATAGGTGGACCTCGAGAACGGAACCACTGTCCACAGACTGTGGAACACTTGCGTCCCCTGCACACCTAGAATGTTTGTATGGACAAACAGATTTTATGTATAGTTAGTCACAAGACATTTAGGAGAAAGAATTCACTATTCAAGTTTTGTTAGTGAAAAACACTGTGGGCCTCATTACGACCCTGGCGGTACAGAGTAAACGGCACCATAAAAGGTGCCGGTGCCGTTTACCCCGTACCGCCTCATTACGAGGTCCCGTTGCGGGACCCAGGAAGAAACGCCTGGTCAAACCAGGCATGCAAACCGGGTGCCGCGAGGGGAAGAGGGAGCAAACAACGGGCCAACTCGTATTGGCCCGTTGTTTGCTCCCTCTCCCATTCCCATTCAGCCCTATGGGGGCTGAATGGGAATGGGGAAGGACCGGGTCCGGGTCCTTGGAGGGAGGAATTACTGGGCCTTCCGAACTCGAATGGCGCGGTAATTCCTCATTCTGAGGACCCGGACGCGATTTCAGCGGCAGCCATGCCGCCAACGGCGGCATGGCTACCGCCGAGGTCGTAATGAGGCCCTATGTTTTTTATACATAAGTGTAAACCATAACGAAGATGAATTCAATTTATGGTTAAAACATATCATAATAAATTCAACATATTTCAACAAATTTCATCCGATTTCATCAAATACATATAGTTTACAAAGTAAATTTCAACAAAAAATGTTCTCATGTGCAAGTAATTTGCTCAACGTGTTTCAGGGCCAGAATGTCCCTTCATCAGGAGCTCAGTATTCAATGTAATTCTCTAATCAACCATTTGCAGTGATTTATAGTGTAGTATAAAAGGGAAAATATATTAGCCATTCTGCTGATTCAAGGTTCGCTCAACTTATTGTTTGCATATTCATCATAGCTCTCGTGTAACCACTTGGAAATTCACCTGGTGAGAATTCATGGTGCATGGTGATGGAAGGGTTAAGTTCAAATAATGTTTGGAGGAGCCTAAAAAAGTAAATTAAAAGTGTGTTACTATCTATCACAATTTGCAAAACAATGGGCAACTCTGTGCATGAAATGCCCTCTTACCTGGCTTCATATCGTATAGTATAAGAGAAGCAGAGGTTCCCTCATGTCATGGGTCGCCGGGAGATTGACTAGACTTCTGCAACAGAAATGTAAATAAACGTGTGCTTAATTTTGCTGCTTATCTATACATGGTGCCTCTTGATGTTAGCATGATGGAAATGTATTTACTGTATAGTTCACAATTGCTGGGGCGTGCAAAACGTTTTCCAATCTAATTCTTTATTGCAGCATGTTCCTTTTTATAGATTGTTCTCCTGCTTTTGTAGTGTGTGGCACAATTCTATAGGTAGCACCCACACTATAACTTCATGAGAAGACCATGTCTTGCTCTAAAATTAATACCATAACAGACAAACATGCAAAAACCTTCGTTTTTGATGAAGCTGAAGCTACTCGCATATTGGGTTTGATCAAGGATATTGACATCAGTACACCTACAACTACCAATACTAAACAAATTATAGCTCAATTGGAGAAATTGATTTGCTGCATGGGAATCTCACAGAAATTGCACGTCACAACTTAAGCACAATAAGGGCGTGCTCAGAGAATGCCCAGGGGCTTGAGAGTGCACCTCCGGCCCACTTTGTGCAAAGACATTCCGGATTGCGTCAAGAGGTGGGAGCAAATCCTCAACAAGTGTTCGTTAGATTTAATTCTGCTTAATATCAAAGAAATATCTAAGTCAGTCTCAAATCTAGAGACAGAAATTAATGAACTCAGTAAAGAATTGGCGATTTTAAAGAGTAGAGAGTAACTTCAGACCATCCTCACAGACATTAACACCTCCCTTGATAGCTACAATAAGAACATTGAGCAAAGGAAAGTCTGCACATTTAGATGGGATACACTCAACTACTCCCAGGAAATTGTTTAATCATGTCAAGAGTATTATCAGAATATTCACCCTAACCATCCCACTAGACCACAAGCAAGAGCACTGAGACAGGACGGTAGCGACTTAAGCAGCGGTACACTAACTAGTGGAGATGCCAACAAATTACCAACTGGAAATAACCCAACACTGGGCAGTTAACCTACCACTGATACAACAACTTTCCACAATTTGCAACCAGCCTCTACATCGACTGCAGCTCTCATCTCTGTTTTTAGAAAAAAGAAAACAAGAAGAGGTAAGCAGAAATCTAAGGTCAGAAAACAAACAGGGAAACAACTAGTATTTAAGTTATCATCAAAACACCTTTCTGAGAGCCAACTACCTGTCCTCAATTTAGTCTCATCATTCTCTTCATCCCAAAACTCAACACATCTAGAAGAGAGAACCAATCTATTCAGATTACTCTGGAAGATGAGACATAAAATATATTTTGATCTACAACCACCCACTGAGGAACCATCATATACATTTGACTAACTAGAATTGAAACCTAAAAGTACATTCGACCCCGCTGTCAATAGCATGGCTTTGAATCTCTTCGAAACGCAGATGCTCGCTGACCTAAAGAAGATCAACTTCAGGAAAACAACTCAATATAACATAAGAAAACAAAGTCAACTGATTAGGGATCTTGCAGATGATTACACACTGACACTCAAGCCTGCAGATAAAGGAGGAGCAAATTTGATTATGGACACTAGTTTCGATAACCTATAATTGATTGATTGATTGATTGATTGATTGATTTATTTATTTATAAAGCGCTTTGCACCAAAGCGCTGTACATTGGAACAACAAATACACATAAATTACAACAAATAACAATGTGATCAAAAATTACAACTTGAATCATTCCATAAAACAGTGTAAAGAGCAATTACCTGAGAGGGGGGAAGTGGAGTGGGAGTTGGAGTGCTGAGGGGACCATGAGAAGGATTGAATGAATGTAGAAGGAAGGGAGAGAGAGAGTGTAAAAGGAGAGGGGAGAGAGGAATTGAAGAGGTGAAATCAGGGGGGGGGAGTTGAGAGGGCAGGGGGGCCTTCACGGAGGGGAATGGAGGAAAAGGGATTTAAGGGAGGTGCGGAATGAGGTCAGGGTGATGGAAGAGCAGATTGGGAGGGGGAGAGAGTTCCAGTGCAGAGGAGCAAGAAGATGGAAAGAGCGGAACCGAGAGGAAGCACAGGGGGAAGGGGGTACAGTGAGAAGGAAGTGGTTAGCAGAACGAAGGGAGTGAGAGGGGGAGTAGAAGGAGTGAAGGGAGGAGAGATAAGGAGGAGCAAGACCATGGGGTAACTCACACCAATGACAACTACTCTCATACAAACTACTCTATAGAATACCCTGGAGAACAGCTGCATCAATTCTGAGACTTTAAGATACCTTATGAAAGAAAACCCTATCACCCCAGTTTTGTACTAGCTACCCAAAAGAACCTCTACACCCCACCATTAAGAACCATAGTTTCTGGGACGGAGAGTTTCTTTGACCCCCCTGCTATCTATGTTGACAGGATCCTCCAGCCAATTGCCCAAAAAAAATTATGTACCTAAGAGACACAACACACTTCTTGAACAGTCTAAATGAGATCCATGATCCACAAAATGAGGACATGCTAGCATCTTTTGATGTACAAAGTCGATATACGTTTATACCCCACGAAGGAGGCCTAGATGCTCTAGAATGGGCCTTACTGAGAGAGGAGAATTGCAGAGCCGCAAAAGTATTCACACTGCAACTGACGAAACTCATTTTATATAGCAACTTTTTTCAGATTTAACAACCAGATCTACTTAAAAGAGGCTGGAAAATCAATGGGCTCGGCCTTGGCACCCGCTTATGCAAATCTGTACATGTTTCATCTAAAGGCACTATCAATATTAAACCACTCATATTGGGGTCCAAAATGAGTCACCTGGAAAAGGTACATTGAAAATGTTTTTGTAATCTGGAGAGGAGCCCATACTGAACTGGATGCATTTCTTATATATTTGAATTCAATCACAGACTGCATTAAATTTACCATAGAAATTGGATCCCTGAAACTTCATTACCTGGATGTTGAATTGGAACTCATTGATGGTAACGTGACAACTGGCCTTTTCCACAAACCCACAGATGTCAACAACACTCCCAACTATTGTAGCTAGCACCCCAGACACCTTAAAGATAATCTGCCATACAGTCAGTTCCTACGGGCAAAGCAGATTATCTCGAGTGATGCCACATTAGATCTTGAGAATGTGAAAATGATGTTGAAATATAACAGAGATGGGATATCCCGAGAAAATAATTGAGGCTGCCAAAACCCGAGTCTGTCAGATAACCTGTGATGATCATTTGAAACCTAACCCCAAGAAAAAGGACTTTCCTTTCCTCTATACTCTGAAATACTCCAATCAGAGTCACCAAATAACTTGACTTATCAAGAAAAACTGGAGACTGATCCAACTGGATGTTCAGCTCAACAAACTCTTTCTGAAACCCCCACTTATAGCCTACAAGAAAGGCACACATTTCAGGGACAACAGATAAGAGCCAAAAGAACTAGACCTAGAGGACAAACAACGCTACAGAAAAAGGAATATAGGCACTTTTGCTTGCCGACATTGCAACAACTGTAATAATATCATGAAGGGCAGCTATGTCAGACACCCAAGAACGGCAGTTAAAATTAAGCTCAGGGACTTTGCTACAGGCAACACAATGTCAGTAATCTATGGACTGAGCTGTCCCTGCAGGATTTTCTACGTAGGACAAACAGCGAGAAAAGTGAAGGACAGGCCAATAAGCATAAGAGTAATATAAGAACCAGAAACATACGCTCCCATGTGGCAAAACATTTTGCTGAGAATCGACATTCAGTGGCCCAACTTAAATGTATGGTTCTGGAAATAGTCTGCAAATCTCCAAGTGGAGGAGACCACACAAAGAGACTAAATCAAAGGGAATTCTTTTGGATTGACAGTCTTGATAGCCTGAGTCCAAATGGTATGAATGAGGACTTTCACATGGGGGTCTTTTTATAAGGCCTGCACAAACAGACTCTGACATCTCGCAACACCTAGTCAATGTCTATAGTTTCTAGCACATATACCAATTTGAGTTGTATGGCCAGCATCTGTATATAATATCCAATTGTGTATATATTCTTTAACTGTGCAATTTTAATTTCATATTTATTGGCACCCATAAATTTCCCGATTAGACTGTGAGCATGGATACCTCTCTGTGAGGCTCACTTGGTAAGAACCTAGAACATACTTTTAAATTTTGCTTGCTCTTTTCTTCCAGATTATTGAGCATTCCTTTTCCCCTTGGACATTGCCTGATACAGGCATTCCCAAACCAGCTGTATGGGAGGATCTGTACCTCCTCCTTTCATACTATGCATCTTTATAGAGTTTGCCTATATAATTACATTAACTTTGAGCATACTTGAGTTTTATTTTATTTTTACATTCATTACCATTATACTTTATTCCCATTGAAACAAGCCCGCCTTCTTTTATGGCATTGCTTGAATCTCTTTCACACTCTTGCTATGACAGGCATCTTGACGCAATGACATAATTTGTTTACATGTGACATTATCATGCCGTCACGCACTGCCGTGCAAGTTCCTTAAACAAATAATCGGTTCAAGGACTGTTGCTCCCTGAGGACACCAATGCATTTTCAACACGGATCTCACCATGATATCATTGTGACCCTCACAAGTAAGGCATATGCTTTATGTGGGATATATTGACCTACTCAGATGTGCTTTACCATATCACTTTGCTGCATTGGTGCAAGAAACAGCAAAATGGCTGCACTAACTCCTGTGCGTGCCAGAATCTCAAAATTGCATTTTTACAACCACCAAAGAAAATGGCTGAATCACCCTGCCACACACATTTCAGGCCAGAATGAACAGAGTACACACCGCAGGAGTGTGCCAGTGTGCTCTGCAACGTTTTACATGGAATTGAGTGAAATAGGCAACATTGCCTTGCTGAAAAACCCCAAAATTCCATTTAAAATAACACCTTTTTCAACCTTTAAAAATGCTGTTTTGAGGCTAAATCCATCCATGTACTATAAAATTGCTGTGATTGAAAAGGCCTGGCCATACCCAGGAGAAGTCATTGTGAATTAGCAAAACCATGTCTAGTTCCTGAATGACAGGCCCAGTCATTTTAGCTTTGAAAGAAATCAACCAGGGGCTTTGTTTTCACTTTACATGGGAAACGCGTCTATTTGCTTGCAAAAGTATCTAAAAATCAGCTGTTCAGAGAAAGACTCTAAATAGCTGAGCCATGCCTGTTTGAATGTATCCGTGCTGCAGAACAACTCCAGCATTCAAGAGAATAACCATAGCTGCATGGCAGTGCGTGAATTTGCCAGAGATGAAAATCGAATTTAGAAGATAGAAATGTTAGCAGTTTTTAAACACGTGTGGTAAAATGGGCTTTGCTGACTGGAGAAAAATTGCCTATTTCAAAGTAAATTGTTGAGTGAAGGCCTGTTTACTTAGCAATGTAAAGGGATTATGTGGCTGGTGATAATACATGCATATGCTATTTTTATTCCACCGGTTTGTTAAATCAAGACTCAGAAATCAGGAAATAAAGACTTTTAAATCAACTTCCAGGACACCAAAAGTGCTAATTACCAGCTTGAAAAACTTTGTATGGGACAGGACAATGGGAGTGCACAAGCTCATCAGACATTCAGCTTTGCTCCAGGCTGGGACAATAGCAGTCTTGGGACACTCACCTGTCAAGTGTGAAGGGCAATAAAACCTTCAATTAAGAGAGAGCCCCCCCCATCCTCCTTGGAAGAAACTGCCAGTTGGTGTTAGCTGGGAAGAAAAAAATGACAGACAATGACTCCCATTTGTCTTAAGACTATCTTATAAAAAACTTTAAAAAGTCATATCTCAGCTGTCAAAATTGGTAAAAATGTGGAATTTTCACAGCGTAAAAGTGGAATTGTGGACTGTGTTTGAAAACTTGGTAGACTGTCATGACCCACTCTGGACAGAAATGGTGATATATGTTGTATTACCAGAAAAGCATACATGTTGCAAATGCAAAATTTTGTACATACATCCCTGGGGACAATTCGCATCTGTGTATAAAATTGGGGAATTGTGGGCCAAATCTTTAATGTGTAAAATTACCAAAATGTGTCAGAAAGGCAAAACAAGGTCTTGCAGACTGGAGGTTTGGACTAATCTGTGCTGCACACAGTATGTAACCTGTGTATCTGATTTATTAAGAGGTGGCAACTGCATAAATATCTGTATTTCGCAAAATCGGATTTTCAGTAAAGTAAATGTGGGAGTTTCTAGATACAGTAATAATCACCTCATAAACATGACATCACTTTTCTGATAGCCAAACAATTGTGAGCAAGGTGGAGACTATGCCCTTGCCCAATCCTATTGTTAGGGGCGTTGGTAGTGACTCCTGCCCCTGTCATATATTGTAATGATGTCATCTGGCATTATAAATAAGGGCCCCTGACTAGCACTCAGGACACACACTGATCCCTGACTGATTCCTGATTTCCTGTCTGGCGTCCTGTCTGTTCCTGTCTTCTTGCAGTTATCCATCTAGAATCCAGATCCCAACCACAAGGCCAAACCTTGCTGATCTTGCTTCAGCAAGGCCTCAATTTTTAATTATCCCAATAACCAAAGGGAAGCTGTGGTGTTTTGGGAAAGCATCCTGAATTTAACCTGGCTTTCCACTCACTGCATGCTGCTGCCATCCTGCTCTCCTGATGCCCTATCTTATCCAGTAACCAGACATACCTCACGGTATCCAGTCTATACCCGTTGATTTTGTCCGGCTGTACTGTGTTAGACCAGATCCGTGTGGTGATCCAGAGCGCTGACTGTCCAAAATCCAAATTAAAAGTGGACTGTGAGTATCATTAGGAACCATAGAACCATAGCATAACTTGCCTTTCCTTGTCCGATCCCAATCTCTAAATGATCCTATCCTTAACTTAATAACTTGTAACATTGTCAGAATACTTATTGCAACCCTGTCATTGATTTATCTTGCTAAACGCCATTTCTTTATTCATATTTATCTTGCCTTGTAAATCCTATGCCATCAATCCTATTTCGAGTGATCAGACTGGTTCCGCCAGGGCGGGCACTGTGGAACTAGGGTTGAACTCATGAATCAACACTGGAGTTTATTGTGTCCCTCTTTGGTATTCTAGCCTGAATGCTCTAGTATAGAGTAAAACTGTTCTTGTCCAAACTGAATTTATTTTCTGTTTTCACTACCCGATTTTTCTAAAAACGTCTCTTATTCTGCATTGCATGTCTCCCTCAGTTTAATAGCCAGAGACTTAATTTCACTTCCAGATTGTACCTAAGATCTATAGCTATCAAAAACCATTTGGTTAATTTCAGGCGGGAATGAGCATTTTTGCAAAGTTTTACATGTGTTATTTTTACAATCAATTGTTTTAAACCTTCCATTCATTTTTCGAATTGTATGCTTTTGTTCAATCTATTACTTATGATTGCTTGTAACTTTCCAGTGTTGCTCCTGTAGAGAATTGTACTTATTTTAGGTTTTTTGCACACATTCATTGTTTTATTCAGCCATTTCCGAGTGTCATTTTAACATGCAAGGGTTCAGATCAGTTTTTCTCTCTTGTTTGGGGAGGGAAGGTTGGATTTGAATTTTGTTTCATATTCCTCATTCCCGATTACCTGCTGCTTCCTTACATCTATTTAGAATTGATTATTTGTGGGTTGAGGAATATTGCAGGGGGAAATCCTAACTTAAGTGCTATCTTTCCAAAAGCCAAAAGTGTTTCTATCTTCGGGTGTTATCTATCTTTGTGGCTAAATGGTTAATTTAAGTGCATCGCCTGCATTCCTATTGTATTACCATCACATTGCTGATTGCTGCCCTATATTAAAAAGTGTATGATTTCTTTGAAGTTTAAATAAATAAATAAATATTTCCTTTATCAACCAGCCTGGTTCCTGGTCCATCGTGACCCAGGGTATTTGAAAAAGGGGTGTGATATGAGTGGTGTATCTCTCAAATATTTAATCCATATATATAACAAAATAAACATTTCAGTTGTGCACTGCATACTAGGCTGAGACCAGGGTGTACCGCCTGATTGAAATACTTAACATTTACAGCCTCCTATCATATCGGAGACCGAGAGAGTTCAGGACCCTAAAACCACATTGCACACTTGTCTTTCAGAGACGCAGCAAGTTTTCTATCCATGCATCTCCATTTTGGAGGCAGCTTACTTACGTGCTTCAATAAAGAATTGGATTGCAAAACGTTTTTGATGCCCCAGCAAAGGTGAACTATAAGGTAAATACATTTCCATCAGAAGCAGCATAATTAATCACACGTTATTTACATTTCTGTTGGAGAAATCTAGTCAATCTCCCGGCGACCCCTACCATGAGGGAACCTCTGCTTCTTTTACACTATACCAGATGAAGCGAGGTAAGAGGACATTTCATGCACAGATTTGCCCAATGTTTTGCAAATTGTGATAGATAGATAGTAACACACTTTAATTTACTTTTTTAGGCTCCTCCAAACATTATTTGAACTTAACCCTTCCCTCACCATCCACCAGGACTTCTTATCAGCTGAATTTCCAAGTGCACATGAGAAAGCTTTTTGTTGAAATGTACTTTGTAAACTATATGCATTTGATGAAATCGGATGAAATTTGTTGAAATGTGTTGAATTTATTTTGATATGTTTTAATCATACATGGAATTTATTCTTTGTTATGGTTTACACTTATATATAAAAAACATGAACACAATTTCAATACTGAATTTTTTCTTCTAAATATCTTGTGACTAACTATACATAAAATCTGTTTGTCCATACAAACATTCTAGGTGCCACGGGACATGAGTGTTCTATAGTCTGTGGACACCGGTTCCGTTCTCTTAGTGAACACAGAGCCCATTGCCTCGGTGGTTAACCTCACCCCGGCACCCTCCAACACTTTTAATATAATTTTCTACTACATTCAATATATAGCTCAGGAGTGCACCTATATGATGTGATATGATATGATATGGCATTTATAATGCGCCTATACACAAGTGTTTAAAGGCGCAACGAGGCAAGGGAGGGAGAACAGAGGGAAGACAAACAGCGATCCTACCAGGCCAGGTGTCATTCAGATCGCGCAAGTGCATGGGAAGGGGGTGGGAGGAAAGTGCAGTACATGGGATAAGGATAACAAACAATAAGTGAAGTATGGCCAGCTGGTGGCAAGTGCATGGGTAAGTGCAAATATCAGGTGTCAAGTGCTGGTAGTGGAACTGTAGGGATACAGAAAACAGTCACTAAGTGCAGGTGTTGCCAGGAAGGGAATGCAGGTGTGTGACTGGCAGGGGAGGGGACCTGGGCTGAGATCAGAGGGTGGCCAGGTAACCAGTTCAGTTTCAATTTCAGCCAGGAAGACAGCAGGGGAGAGGAGGAGAAAAAGCAGAAGCAAAGATAAAGGTTTTAAGGTGCTTCCGGAAGCGGAGATGGTTCTCTTCCAGTTTCAGGGAGGCATGGAGGCAGTTCCAGAGGAAGGCCCCAGCCGAGGAAAGATATCTACCACCAACTCGTTGCTTGGAGAAGCGACTGACCCCAAGGGAGTTGGAGGCGGATGTACCTTAGTGTGTCATCATGTGCCTGACAAGCTACATACTTAGAATTCTTTACAGATAGGAGAGTCCTTTAAGTGGCTGTGGTGTACTGTGAGAACAATTTGTGGTGAGACAAAATATTATTGCAGAGAAAGGGTATCTAACCCCTTTGTGAAGAGTAGGAGATCATATTCAGTGGTGTAACTCAGTGGGCCTAATCACGAGTTGGGCGGTCACCGGGGCTATTAGCATTACTGCCAAACCCCCCAGCACTATAAACGTAAGATCACGGGTTTGGCGGAACTGGGGAATTTCCAGCGCTAATACCGCTGACAGTATTAGCACTCGGTAATAGCGACAAAAATTGGCAACATCGCACAGATTTACCCCCAGTAAATCCTGCCAAATCTGTGATTTGGCAGACCCTTAAATGCAGCGGTAATAGCGTTACCACCGCATTTAAGGGTTACCGCCAAACTCGTGATGAGGCATAGTGTGCCATCTTTTTGAGACCAGAAAAAACACTTTTTTCTTGTGAAGTTGAGAATAAACATGTCTTCAATCAAGGGAGTATGCTCTGTACCTGTAACCGAGTATGTCTTCTGTTTATGGTGAGACAAAATAGAAAAATTATTCTTCACAATTTTTGGTAGTGAGAGGAATTTACATTCAGTGGCAGTAATTAAGTATGCCATCTTTCTGTAGTGAGAGAAAACACATGTTGCATGGGTAGGTAGAGCATTTGTTAATACTTTGGAGGTAGGAGGGTACATTCAGAGACGTAAATGAGTGTATCATATTTGCATGCTAAAGGAAAATGCTTGCTGATTGTGTTTATAATGACGTGTAATCTTTTTGAAGGAGGAGAGTGCATTCATTGGCTTTGTCTGAATTTGTTATCTTTTTGTGGTGAGAGAAAATGCTAATTACAAAGCAAATGTTTACAATTCTTTAAAGGCTGTGACAGATTCTACTCGGTGACTGAAAGTGTGTCTTCTATTTGTTACAGGCAAGTTGCAAATAAAATGTTGCAGAATAATCTTTAGGCAAGAGCGCATTCAGTGACTACAACCGTGTCTGCAACAATTGTGCCATATTCTTGTGGCTATGCAGAAGAGGAATGCTTGATTGCCAACATGTCTGGAACTCCTAAAAGTGACCGTGGGACAAGAGGTTTGTTCCACTGCTGATTAGCTCGGAGAAACAACATACCATGCTGATGTGCAGGATATGGGTGGTTCCTGGTGTCCATATCAAGCACACACCAATATGCACTGATGACAAGTCTGAGAACAATGATGAGGACAGACAAGATGAAGGAGATGTAGCTGAGTCCAGACCTCGCCCCTGCATCTGTCTTCCGGGGGGTGTTCCGGGAAAGGCTGGGAACAAATTGGGTACCCGATTCTGTGATTCTATATGATCCACAAAACTCTGATTACTCCAGAAGACCCTGAATTAAGCCTTGTCTCTAATAGCCACTGCCCATATCACCCTCAATGTGTACTATCAACCCCAGAAATGTTGCTACTGTTGTACCACAGCTCATGACTTATTGCAGTATTGCAATGGAGGTGAATATCTGCATGATTATGATGCATTTGGGGTTGCTCTGCTACAGTTCTTTTCTTGGACCTTCCTCCTCCTATTTTACAACAAGAGAGCAACCTTCAAACATAGCCGCCATAACGAAAACTGCAAACATGAACATTTTTTGTAAAATTTAGTTCCTAATACGCGTGAGCAGAAGACTAGAAACACATGAAAATAGTAATTTAACTACATATAAATGTTCAATCATTGTGGTGCATTGTCATGTTCATTAGCCATTTTCCTTTGCTTTTGCAACATTTTAAACATATTACAGTCCATTTAGAAAATACACCATCAGCCTCAGGGCCTTGACAAGAGGGCAAGTCCTCAGATCTGTCCTAGTTTGATGGTCAAGCAGTTTTACTAAACCATCTGTCATGAAATAACTTCTCACATCCATTTCAAAATCTTTTATTTTTCGGGTGCACTTTATTCAGTAATGTTAATATTGAATATTACATATAGTGTTGATGATGCATCTTTTATAAGCCATGCCAAATCCACATTGTCCTTGCTTCCAGCAACCAATGAAGATTGAAAAAGCAGGCGACATGTTCCTAGTTAGCAATATTTTGCATGTTCTGGATGAAAACAGGTGAAATATAATTAAATTGGATTTCTGCATGGGCAATCACATAGCAACGATTTTTCCATTCATATAATTCTTTTCCAGATTAGCTTCTAATTCTTATCAACTAACTTGTCAATGTTTTCGGTTCCTCCTCACCTATGAAAATAGGTGAGCAACTTAGCAGCATTTTAGGCAATATATTTTGACCCTGTTGCGGATTTGGAGATCGATCAGCTACCACAATATTTGGGCAAAACAAAGATGTGATGGCTAGATGGTATGGCTGGAAGGTTTGGAATGAATCAAAAACCTCTGGCAATTGCTCTATGCAATCCTCCAGACCATCATTCTTTGCCTGCCAAGCCTTTAAAGAAATGGAAAGACCATGTGCAACTCAAGCTTGGTCCCAACCACAAAGGGGCAGTCAAAACCGAACTGCTAGGTCACATTCCTTTTGCACGAGACCACATAGACGTTCTTGGTGCAGGGGAATTTTGCAAAGAGGTGACACAGCAATAACCAAAAAATGGTCCTCAGTTGGGACAGCCAGTCCATCCAGCAAGGAGTACCAGGGAGAGGTCAAGGAAAAGCCAGGTTAGGATTTTCAGTAACCTTAATAAGGAAATGGTGCAAGGACAAATGGAGCAGCCTCCAGCCAAAATGGCCAAAGCCAGAACTCGAATACTGCAGCTCCTTGGAAATCTTCCAGCAATTCAGGTAGTAATCTACTGCTATGGAGAATGCACCTGGATACCACTAGATAAACACACTCACTTAGATGGTGGTCTAAGCCACCCCTCCAATCAAACAACAGGCAGACACACAAAAGGTTTGGTTGTGTGCCCATTAGGCTGGCTTAATACATGCCATACACTCAAGTGAACTGGATAGTACAGCCCCTTTGATGAGTAGCAATTACCCTGGATGTGGATGGGGATGCACACTTTACTCATACATCAACAATAGAGCCGACTCAGGAAGTTGACAATATGTTTTAATATCAACTTTCTAAAACAGGGAGCATAACAAACATCAATGCAATCACTCAATTCTCTTACTGAATGCATTTAAGAAAAAACAAAACTTTTATAAGCAATATTCCTCATCAATGACGTTAACCTACGTGTGTGCTAATGTCATCCTATGTGGCAAACTACAAAAGCTTATAGGCATGGGTGATTGGCTCTGAGTGAACATCTAAGTATATGATCCATACTAGTCTAAAAAAGTGTAACTATGTGATTGGTTACTAAACATCAGGTGGGGCAACTAACCCTTCCTCTAAAAATTACAAGTATGAACGTCACTTAATACACAACATCCCATTGGTCTACACACTATAGGACCCCTAGATATGTAGGTCCTCTACAATTGGTTGGCACTCTATCCTTCTTCAATACTTTTCCACCTATGTTAGCAGCCTGCAGGCTGGCCATCCAGGTGCTGGTGAGGTCGCCTTAACTTTAGCTTCCCACCAATTAGCATATCAATCTATCATCACCACAGTGGTCTACTGTCAATTAGGCTTTTGTAGCTTGTCCTTGAAAGTGTTCTTAGCTCTGGGAAAATTAGGGAGTGAGAACCACAGTCTGCCTTCGTGCGTAGGTGTGACCATCTCGTTCATCCAACTTCATGCTTCCATGTGACTGGAGACCATGGAATCAAGCCTTTTTGTGCATTTAATATTATTTTTTAATAAACCTCTGATGTCTTCCTTGTTATATTCGTGCCTTCTGAACAGGGGTCTTGTTCTTTCACACGACTTTGTAGCCAATGTTACTTCACTCCAGTTTGATAAGACCTTGGTTTCTTGGCTCGTCCAGTCTCGCCTTCTGAAATACACTTGTAATTCAACTTGCTTTTTAATTACGACACACTGAAATTAGGCCTTCTTTGCTACTGTCCAACCTGCTGTAATACGTTTAGTGGAAACATCCATAGTTCTCCCATTCCTATATGTATACCTTGGCACAATCTATTCACTATAAGCATTAAGCTAGCTTTCACAATTACTTTGCTGCTTGCGTTTCTTTTGCATCTGTACACGTGAAAAATAACTTGATATCTTGTTGAATGTCCACACTTAGATGGAATTGTGAATACTGGCCTGCGCCACATCTAGCTAGGACTTTGAATATTAGCACACCCGCACTTAGGTGAAACCTGAATGTTAACATGTCCACGCTTAGATGGAACTGTGAATATTAGCCTGCGTCGCATCTAGATAGGACTTTGATTGAAGAATAGCATGCCTGCGCCTAGATGAGACTTGAATGTTAGCATGTGCCACACTTAGAATTGTCAACACCAGCCTGCATAGCATCCAGATAAAATTGTGAATGTTAGCATACACACACCTAGACAGATCTCTAAACACTAGCCTGTGTCACATCTATATAAGATTGTGAATGTTAGCATACCCACACCTAGACAGATTTCTAAACACTAGCCTGTGCCGCATCTAGATAAGATTGTGAAGGCCAGCAAGTGACACACTTAGACAAAACTGTGAATATTAGCATGCTAAAGGTCAGGTAACCCACTAACCAATATAAGCTAAAATTCTGCATACTTATCTCACTCAAAAAACTCGCACCACAAGCCGCACGCACTTAATAATAATAATAATTTGGCATTTATATAGCGCTATGAACCCTCAGGTAACTGAGCGCTGCTTATTATTACCCACGGTGTGTGGTGCTCACAGCAGTTCACAACACTGCAACAACACATAAGTCGGAGCAACAGCACACGTGGACTGACACCGATCCAATACCCACACCAAAGCTCAGCACCCGGTGTATACCGAGTTGAAGCTGCCAACAGAACACCATTCCTCTCACTATCCCACTCCCTCTTCACCTTACTAACCCATCCCACCTTATCGTTTACAGATCCGCTGGAGCGCCTGGGGACCAATTCTGTTGGTGGCAGAGCGCGGAACAAATACCTTTAACATTTAACATTTAACAGTTAACATCTTCATCTGTTTCTGTGGCATAAGCTTCTTCACCTTGAGCGGAAGATGTCACTTATCCTTATTACTTTCTTAATGCCTTATAGAATATCTGCATTCTATTCGTCACTGCATCTCTTTTATGTACATCATCTTCAGCTCCATGTAACATTTACTGGCAATGGTTAGTAACACTACCATTCATCCTTGACACTTATTGGCTCTGCTTCTTCAGGGACTTCATTTAAATGGCCATCATATTTCTTTCTATACAGATATGGTTCCCTTGGCTCCCAGATTCTCTTAGGTTCTGGTCCTTTCATTGGTACTGGACTGAGTCCATACTCTGCTCTTTGTCGATTCAACTGTTCTGTATACATAACATACTCTGGTTTCCAGCATACAGATAAAAGGAGCGGGTCGATAGAGGTGGGGGTACTTGGCTCCTCTACACAGGTCCACCCACACAGGATTTGTATTGGGGTGGAAACCAGGATAATTTAAATCACTCTGGCGTGGATAGGCTGAGACCAATGTCTGTACATAGGCCAATTTGGCTGAGCTGGTGGTCCACACAAAAGAATTACCCAAACATTTGGTGGGAAAGGACTTGTACTTGCACCTCAACTTCTACCTAGTGGTTAGGTGGGATACTAATCTAGTTCAAATGACTACACCCCTGCGGAAGACAAAACTAAAACGCAGCAACCATCAGCCTACACCACAACACACGTTCAGGGTAATAGAATCACCATGGGACACAAATGCGCTGCTGGAATTCATAAGGGCAATTAGGTTAGCACATCACAAAAAGAGTTGTAGCAGCAGAGGGGCTTCAGTAAAAGTCGCTCTAGCTGCAAGAATAAAAAAGAAATCTAGAGAATACAGGAAAACAAAAACTAAAATAATAAGATACCTGATAAGTGGATATATTGCAAAGTTGATGTCATATCCCAGCAAAACTCTAGTGTGTTCAAAGCAACAATGTCCTCTGGCATTAAGACTTTGGGGGCCACCCTGTCCATCATGGACACATTGCATGTCCTCCATTTTAACCCTAACCCCTTCTCTGCATCCCCTTTGTGTGTCCGTGGCAATCCCTTAATTGTCAGCACTGCCACCTCGCCCTCTGCCCACCTCTTAAAGTGGCAAACCCTTCATTTTCAGCCCTAGCTTTTCTCTCCGAGAGCCAAACCCCAATTTCTCTCCCATCTCAGGCAACACTTTCTGTGTCTATGGGCATGTGGCAACAACAGATAACACAAAGACAAGAAGCACACAATTCTCCTCCAACATCGACACCTAACAATTAGCATCCTCATCCAAGAAGAAGTCAATCTCCTCTTTCTTCTCCACCTCTCCCTCTTACAAATACAAATGCCTTGCCTGCTTTATGATTTCAATGTATGATTGCAAATCCTTTTTTCTTAGGAAATACTTACACTAGACACAGAGCATAGAGTTATGTGATAGACTATGGTAAAAAATTGAACACACCGTTGGGTTCTTGGATGCACAAAGAAAGTGAATAAAACAGGTACAATTCTCTGATTCACACACACACACACATCAGAAGGTTGTTCATGTTTACAGTAACTCAGGACTACAAAAGAAACATTTTTTAATTGTTTTAAATTTAATTTTCGAATGAAGGCAAAATCGAAGAATCAGCACAAGAAGTCACACAAGGCCTAGTAGAACAAAGACAGCTCATCAGGATTGGAAAATACAAAATAGAAACTTGTTTTATTTTGCTTTCTTAAACTTTTTACGGTGACACAAACATGAAAAGGAAAGTTATCCATAGCATTATATACAAAAATGAAATTTTTTAAAATGAATCTTAATTTCTTCCATTTCATTCCAATACAAAGCTCACTAATTAGTACTAATAATCACGTAAGCACAATTGTAGAATGGTAAGGCTGCCAATATTAAAGAAACTTGTTCACAACTCACACTTAAAACATAAAGGGCAAAACAGTTTCAGGACAAGGCCTCAGTGTTGTGCGATGCAGGTGTGCAGGAGACGCTTCCCGTCAACACGTAATACCTTGCACCTATGCATCGAAAATCTTTAAAAACAGAGGATCGGACCCTCTGTGGGAAAGCCCTCTCAAGACAAGGCTGCAGTGATGTACGACGCGAGTGCGAAGGAGACGCTGCCCATCTACATGTAATACAATGTGCTTACGTCCTACATCAAAACATTTATAAATACAGAGGATCAGACCCTCTGCGGCAAAGCCCTCGAAGGACAAGGCCGCAGTGTTGTGCGATGCAGGTGTGCAGGAGGCGCTGCCCATCGACATTAATATCTTGCACCTACGTCCACACATTGAAACCTTTAAAAATGGAGGATAGGACCATCTGCACCACAGTCCTTGCTGGACAAGGCCGCAGTGTTGTGTGATGCAGGTGCACAGTAGGCTCTGCCCATCAACACATAATATGTTGCACCTACATCCATGCATCGAAATCTTTTAAAAACCGTGGATCTGACGCTCTGCAGCAAAGCCCTCGCAGAACAAGGCTATGGTGCTGTGTGATGCAGGTGCGCAGGAGATGCTGCCCGTCAACACGTAATACATTGCGCCTATGCCCATGCATCGAAACCTATACAAATTGAGGATCGGACACTATGGGGCAAAGCCCTCGCAGGACAAGGCCACAGTGTTGTGCGATGTAGGTGTGCAGGAGGCGCTGCCCATCAACATTAATATCTTGCACCCACCTCCACACATTGAAACCTTTAAAAACTGAGGATTGGACCCTCTGCACCACAGCCCTTGCTGGACAGGGCCACAGTGTTGTGTGATGCAGGTGCACAGGAGACGCGGCCCATCAACACATAATATGTGGCACCTACGTCCATGCATCAAAATCTTTTAAAAACTGAGGATCGGAGGCTCTGCAGCAAAGCCCTCGCAGAACAAGGCTACAGTGTTGTGTGATGCAGGTGCGCAGGAGACACTGCCCATTGACATGTAATTCATTCCACCTACGTCCATGCATAGAAACCTTTAAAAACGGAGCATCCGAACCTCCGCGGCAAAGCCCTTGCAGGACAAGGCCACAGTGTTGTGTGACGCAGGTGCGTAGGAGAGGCTGCCTGTCAAAATGTAATACATTGCGCCTATGTCCACGCATCTAAACCTTTAAAAACCAAGAATCGGACCCTCTGCGGTAAAGCCCTCTCAGAACAAGGCAGCAGTGTTGTGCGATGCAGGTGTTTGGCAGCAAAGCAGTAGCGGCGCAGTGAGCAAGCGCACAACAAAATCGACGCCTATCTGTGTTTGAAAGGAACGAAGGTGCGGGGAGGGAGAGTAGCCACTACTGCGCTCCTTTAAACTGCCTGGCCTTGCATGTCTTTCCCCTTACCGCCTGACTTTATATGCGCTGTTCCTCTCGTAATCTTAGGCTCCTCTTCTTCCCGGCCTTACGCATCTTCCCCTTTCCGCCCGACTCCACGTGTGCTGTTCCCCTTGCATCTTAGGCTAAACTTCTCCCGGCCTTGAACATCTTACCCCTTTCGCTCCCAGCTCCATGTGCACTGTTCTCCCTGCATTCTTAGGTTCTCCCTCTCCAAATTAACATTTGTTAATTTTCTTCTTACTTCTCTAGGTCCCCCCAGTGATTACTAATGTATTGTATAGTTTGTAATGTATTGAGTGCATTTCTCCACTTACATCTCATGCCCCCCCCCCAAGTAGTTACTATTGTTTTACCTCCCTCTCTTTAGGTCCCCCCCGAACTGTTATTACTGTTGCTACTTTGTTCTGCATTGATTGCACACATCCTCCCCTTGTGCTTTCCCCCTTTTGTGTGTCCCTAGTGTGTGACCCCCCCACCCTTTTGCTTGGGCAGCCTCCTCTTCCTACTTCCTCCACATCCCCCTCTATGGTGCTTTCAGTCTCCCCTATCTTCTATAACTGCTACTCTATCTCCTTTCCTATCCCTCTCACTAAGTCTGGTAGGAAGAAGTTCAAAAGGGACATCCTGGTCTCCAACCCAGGCCTCCCTTTCGCAGATACCTACACCAGTGCTTCCTCCAGACAGACCCTTACCGGCATCCTCTTTGTCGTTCCCTCTCCAGACCTATGGACCGCCTCATATGGTCTCTCCCCTTTTTCCTCCTCTCCCATTAATGGTGGCACTCGGTGGGAGGTCCTCCTGGCCCCATTCCACTCCTCCAAGACCATAATTAATGTCTATCTGAATGGCACCATCTTGGTCCAGGGCCCACATCCGAATCTCCTCCTTTTCGATAGGGGTTTCCCATGTCTTATCAACGTCTTTCCTTCTCCTGCTACTCCTACCTACACCTATATGGCTCCTCCACCACCTCCCTGTTCTGCCACTGCTCTGGCACCCTACTCATCTTCTCTGGCTACTCTGCCACCTCCTTCCTCTGCCACCTCTCTGGCACCCTCCTCTCTGACTACTCTTCTATCTCCTTCTTCCTTCTCTGCCTACTCTCGGGCCAAGCTACCTCCTGCTCAGGGCATACCACATGACTGTACCACTCCACGGAAGTATTTCAAATGTGACAATCCGCTCTACTCTCAACTCTTGCTGTGCTTTCAAACACTCCTCTCACATCTACGGACTCCTTGAAAAACTTGATCTGGATGTACTCAGTCTCACCGAGACATGGTTCACAGCCAGCTCTATCACAAGTTTTGACACTCTCCTCCCTGATGGCCACAAGATCCTGTTTCCACCTCTCTGAACCCAGAACCAACCATCCAAGAGGTGGAGTAGCTCTGATCTTCCAGGAGTATATCCCTGCTTCTGTCATTCCTACGCAGGCCTACTCCTTTGAATTCCTGGTCTGCAGGCTCTCCATCTATCCCGGCCTCTTTCTTACTGTGGCCACCATTTACAGACCACCTGGCCAGCTCGCCCTCTTCCTCTCTGAGTGGGCTGACCTCTCCTCCTCTCTGCTTCCCTCTGCCTCTTACCTTGTCCTCCTCTGAGACCTTAACATCCATCTGAATGCTTCAAACCCCTTCTCAGGGTTCTTTCACATGCTGCCGGGCACCCCCTGGATGTTCTCATCTCTTCAGTCATCACCCTCTCTAACCCTCTCACAAGTCCTCTCTCTTGGAAGGACCACTTTCTTCTCTCCTCCCACCTGATGCTCTCTGCCCCCCAGGTGAAGCCGACCCCAGCACTGCCACCCACCTTCTCAGTCACCTGGCCCATGAATCTTGTGTCAGTGGAGGCTTTTGCCGCTACTTTATCTCCTCCTTTACGCCTGTGGCTGACTCACACTCTGATACAGCCTTCTCTAACCTGCATCTCTCTATCTCTAACACTCTTGATGTCCTTGCCCCTGTCATGAAGATTAACTCTTGGTTTGACTCCGACCTCACAACTCTTAAACGAAAGTGTAGGGTGGCTGAGAGGAAGTGAAGGGCATCAGGCGCATCTGCTGACAAACTGGCATGTGGCCTGCTCCAAACGTAATACAGACTCACTGACCTGTCCAAGAAGAGAGCTTACATCCAAGCCTGCATTTCTGTGGCCTCTAACAACACGGTTGAACTCTTCAAAATCTGCAGGGAGCTGGCCAATCCAGCTGCAGTCTCCACCTCTCCTTTTCACTCCGAGGCCCTTTGCATGGCACTGGCTTCTCACTTCACCACTAAAACTCAAGACATCCTATCCTCTCATTCCTCTCCCTCTACCTCTCTATGCCCTTCTCTAGCCGCCTCTCCTTCTCCTCCTCATTTCTCTTTGTTCCCCTCATTCACACCTGACGATGTTTCTAGACAAGTCCGATCTGTCAAGGACCACATCGACACCCTAGCTCCAGCCTTGGGCAATTTCTGCAATCACTCTTTTGCCATTGGAATTTTCCACTGCCACTAAAGTACTCCCTTGTGCACCCCCTCCTTAAGAAGCCTTCAGCCGATCCTTCATTTCTGGCAAACTACTGCCCAATCTCTATCACTCCTTTCCTGGCCAAAATCCTTGAAAAGCTGGCCATCTCCCAACTTACTCTCAATACTGAATCTGCTGGTTGTCTCCATCACCATCAGTCTGGTTTTAGAGCAGCCTCAAGCATGTAAAATGCTCTCCTGAACACCTCTGAATGCCTGTTCACCAGTCTCAACTCTAGCCTTCCTTCTGGCCTCATCCTCCTTGATATTTCCTCTGCTTTTGACACAGTCAACCACACAATCCAGATCAATCGTCTCTGTGACAACCTGGGCAGCACAGATCAGGCCCTAGCCTGGTTGACCTCTTTCCTCTACAATAGACCCTACAAGGTCTGACTGGGGTCCTTTCTCTCCACCACCTCTCTCTCCACATGTGGTGTTCCACAGGGTGCTAACCTCTCACCCTGGCTCTTCAACCTTTACTTGGTACTGCTGGCCGAGCTCATCTCTACCTTCCCTCCTAACTTTCAGTGTTATGCAGATGACACTCAGCTCTCCTTCAGGCTCCCCTCAGCCTCCTCTCCTCTCTCGCTCATTCCTGACTGTCTATCTGCAATTCAGGAATGGTGTGCCTCCAATGATCTTATCTGTCTTAATACCAGTAAGACTGAGATCCTTCTCATTGGGACCCCTGCTCCCGCTTTCCCTCTTTCACTTTGGCCGCCCTCTTTGGGCCCTCACCTGTGCCTTCCTGCGAGGCAAAAATCCTTGATGTCCTCTTTGACTCTACCCTCTCCTTCTCTCCTCACATCACAGACGTCTCTAGGAAGTCCCACTACCAGCTGCACCTCTTCCGAGGTATTCTTCCTTTTCTTCCTTTGCCCAGAAGCTCACTGTCTCCAGAGCCCTAGTTCTCTCTAGACTGGACTACTGCAAAAACCTCTTTCTAAATCTGCCTGTCTCTACTCTTCGCCCTCTGTAACTAAGCTAGAACAGGATTATAAGACTTGTCCTTTGCCTCAAGCCCAGGGATTGCATCTCTCCAATACTGAAATCTCTCTACTGGCTCCCAGTGGCTGCAAGGATCTAGTTTAAGACCCTCTGCATTGTCCAGAAGGTGTTCTGGGGCCTGGGACCACACTACATCCAACTCTCTCCTCCTAAGCAGTTTCCTTCTCAATCCCGCTGCTCATCCACCTCCAACTCTCTGAGGGACAGATGCCTCTCCAGGCAGAGATTGGGGGGTAGATCTCTCTCCTCAGCTGGTGCCTCCCTTTGGAACAGCCTCTCTGACTCTCTCAACCTTGAGCAGGACCACCTAAGGTTCCTTAAGGAACTCAAGACCTTTGCTTCTGCTTTCTCTCTCTCTCTCTGCTGCTGATGTACTTGTCTGCTGTGCAAACTGATTACCTGGCCACCCTCTGAACCTTAATGGCCACCAGGCTCCTTCTCGACCAGTAGCTCTGTGCACTGCCTCTGTTTCTACCGCGCACTTAGGGACTGTATCTGCAAACCTACAGTCCCCTGCCTCCTTGCACTTACTTACAGCTGGTCACCCCAGCAGCACTTTCTTAAGCTTTGCCTATTGCACTCTCTCCCTCACTCCCCCTGGCACTTCTCCTCTCCCTTATCCCTTGCACTTGCACGATCTGAATGACACAAGGCCTATTAAGATTGTTCGTTTGTCCTCCCTTTGTCTCCCCTTCCTTGTCTTGTCACGCCTAGAAACACTTCTGTACAGGCGCTGTATACATTACTTATAATATCATATCATATCCCAACAATTATAGCTCAGTGCAATTTTTAAAGAGGAGCATTGTTGTTTCTACACTTTTTCAGTTCTTGCACACTCTACAAACTGAAACATGTCTATGTGTTCCCAATAATTCCAATGTCTTCAGCTTGTTCAGGGTTAACTCACATGAATTCATTGCGCTGAATTTTGTCAGGGAATCGCTTTAGATATTTCCATGCACGTAGTTGTAACTTTGATGCATTCCTCTAAAGTGCTATTAGTAGTTAAATTATGTATCATACTAAACCTGCCCCTTTGGAAGCCTTTCATTTTCGCCTCTGGAACCACAGTCAAAATTCCCACGAATGACATGGAAAAACCTCTCTTGTGAAAGAAATACATACAATCTGTTTTACAGGAGGTTATGCATGTGTGTCATTCCTCTTCAATAATGCTTCTCCTAAGAGGCTTAATATGGCTCCTTGATCCGTGAATATGATTTTTAAATATACTATTGATCATCTTAAGCAAATCAATGTCTCAAGAGAAATTAAATCAAATGACATAACTGGGTTTGACAGGAGTAGATTTAAAATTGTTTTCTTTTTCAAATTCAACCTTCCACTTTTGTAATCCATTTGATATTATTCAACTTGCCAATTTCCATACTATTTGTTGTTTGTTTGTTTTATGTATTATATGTGTACACTGAGGACTTTGGGCGTGTGGCGCGTAACAAATATTACATTACAATAAATTAAATATAATATTATTGGTATGTTTGCATGCCATTATCATAGGTATCAAGGAAAACCCCTGTGTTGCCCAACAAAGTGTCTTAACCTTGTCATAAGAGGCCAGATCTGAGTTATTTTTATTCATAGTGGTATAGATTTGAACAAGCACTGCTATTCATAAAGCGCATGTAACAGTACTCTTTGACTAGATCGAGGGGTTTACCATCCATGTCATTTTAACCATATTTGCTTTTTCTTATTGGCAAAGCACGTGTTTTTTCATATTCAACTCCAATTTGTTTTTAAAAAAAGATACTTTGCAAGGAGTTCACGCTTTTTGTAGTCTGATTTACATATGATCAAAGATAGATTCAACAATTGGGCTCCTGGCTTGGAGCCTATTCTACCCAGGAGGGTTACTTATGAAACAAAAAATACAATTGAATAGGTCCAGGGAGAATTCTGCTCAAGTGTTCTCCTACTCCTTATCACCCTCTGCATATATAAAGAAAAGGTCACATTCTCATGCTCTGTTTATGGAAAATCCTGGTTTTATATAAAGTTGTATAAAATGAATATTAGAGACATGACATCAAATGGTATTTAACCGGTAGTACAAACACGAAATCTTTACAACACACAGGGCCAAGCATTTTCTGGCCTGACAACAATTTGTGTGTGCCAGACAAACTGACTCTCAGTCATTGTTTGTTAGAAAACTCACATAGTAGAATACACAAAAAGAACAGTTCGACCTAGTGACAACAAACAAAATTGTAAATGACAATAGTTCTCTTTGTGGAGGACAGTGACAATATACTGTGGTTAGAAGAAGTGCGTCTACACCGGGGTGTTTCAGCCGTTTAGGTGAGCCTACTATGCCTCATCTTGTACACGGCCTTCATCAGGACGGGATGCTGTACGATAAGAAGTATGTGCTGCAGGGGAAGGGAGAGTCTAATCAGGAGGTTACTTGAGCACATATTGTTGTAAATTGACTTAATCATATACAGTGTTATGTATACCTTTGCCAAAAAACACAGCTTACCTCTGGGTGATTATTGCCACAGGCACTATCGAGGGGATCCGCTTGCCACTATGGGGGATCTCTGTGGGATCCTGTTACAAAAACAGAGAATCAAGGGGATCACTAATTACTTAGGTTTAGTACCCTCAAGTTAATGTCATGATAAATCAATGGAAAAGCACTGAGTGCGTGGTTAAACAATCTTACCTCTCAGTGGAGGCTTTAGTTTCTATAATATCAGCCTGTTAAATGTCTTGTTCATGCCAGCCCCGCGGTAATGATTCTAAAAGGAGGGCATATAATTAGTGCTGGAAAGGTATGGGTCATGTGCATATCCCATCTAAAAACGGAGCAGACAGCGAGAGCATACCTGCGCGGCTGTGAGGCTCACCCGTGGCGAGCCACTCCAGTGAACGGCTACGTCTTGGAATGCTGAGTCACTGTGGAGCTCGACGGGGCCTGGCTGTGAAGTGTTGGTAACACTGTTGCTAGGTCCCTGTAGTTATTTATATCGGCGTCGTTCGTGGGAAGGGATCCCATGCCGTCTCGGGAAAAAGAGAGTGATTTCATCTCGCCCCTTCATCGAATTTCAAAATTAATCAATGTATTGTATAGTCCTCCAGTATATGGATCTAAAAATATATATTGGGAACAAATGTATATGTTTGGTTGTCATGGCAACCATATGTGTTGGAAAAACAAACCAGTGAGAAAAATGGAAAAACTGGTTGCGCTTATTAACGTGGTGCCTTATTGTGGTGGAAAAAATTGATGCTTTTAAATTAAACACCTCGAGTGTCTACCTCGTGAATTAATGATGTTTGCGGGATAAAACACGGGGTGACAGGATTGATCTCGTGTGTGTTTTTAGAAGGAATCTTGAGCAGATGGACAGTTATTTCAGGTGGGACATACATGTCACTGATCACGGTTGCATATCGATGTACAGATGACATGGTGGAAAATTTGCATGTATCAATACCAAAAGACATTATGCTGTGGCCCTTGATTTACAGAACACAGCCTCCTTCTGGAACAGCCTCCCTGTCTCTCTCAAACTTGAGCAGAACCACCTCTAGTTCCGGAAGCAACTCAACACCTGCTTTCTCTCTTCCTCTCCCCTGCTGGTGTCCAGAGTGCTCCATGCACTGGTCACCTGGCTACCCTCTGAACTTGGGCCCAGGCTCCTGCATGTCCAGTTGCTCTTCTGAAGGTACGTCCCTTATTCTAGCATACCAAATAATTGCAATAATAATAATAATAGGAATGCACCCCATCGGGAAATGAGACCAAGAGATAATTTTGCAAGGATAACAAAGTCTATATAATATTGAAAAATGCCAGCTAAGAACTCTGCTGCCCGAGAGCGGACTGCCAAAAATTACATGGGCAGCACATTATAAAAGACAATTGCGTCATTAATGACAATTTTAGACAGTGGTAGTTGCGAAGTTGTTGGTTGGTGGCAAAAATATAGATGCGTCTGCTCCATAGGGGATGCCAGATGCCTATTGGTCATTGCTCCTTCAGTCCATTTTGTAGCATGTGGGTCAGCTGGGCTCCTCGCTGCAGTGAAGGTCAGTTCGGTAGGTGTTGCATTCCTAATTATCTAAGCTACACAACAGGAACTGATGAATCATGAATAATGGCAGATATATCACATGCAAGGGGGGCCTTTGTAAAGAAGGAATAATATATTGGCATCCCAACCACCACATTCAGGGCTTCATTGATGCCACACTTAGCCACCCACTGGCTGCACATTGAGTTACCTGGACTTCTACCCCCTCCCTCACCACTTCTCCCCTTCCTCTTCCCTGCACTTGGGTGATCTGATTCACAAAAGGCCTAGTAAGATCGTTAGTCCTCCCTCTGCTTCCCCCTCCTTTGTCTTGTCGCAGCTAGAAATATTTGCGTACATGCGTGTTACTAATGTCATATCATATCATATCATATCATATCATATATCATATCTTCTGCACAGTAACTCGAAATCTTAGAACTCTATGGGCCGGATTCATGGGCAAGCATGCGCGCAGAATGTAAAATGCACACCCTGTGTATTTGTGGAATTTATTGCGCAAAGTAACCATAATCGCAAGTCACAGACAGAACGCGCCCCAAAACACCCACACGCAAAGCAGAAACAGCCAGAACAGCTACCTTTGTGCGCTACCCTGGGCGCAAATACTTGCACACTCAAAACCTTGTGTGGGGTCCCTCACAAGCAGTCCTGCATCTCGGAGATCCTATGCGGGGTTCCCCATAACTGTATCCAGCACCACAACAACATGTGTATAAAAAATCGTAACTAAATAATTACTTGGGAAATCTGTGTGCGAACCCCCATAAACCGTACCTGCACCATGCTAAACTGTGTGCATGCACCCCTAAGTTACATCGGAATCCCGGTTGAGTGCAGGCATCCCAAAATCCGGCAAGCAACCACACCTCTATGCTGCAAATATTACCCGCAGGTATACGTGCAACTGCCTTCGGGTAGCAGATCGTATGAAGAACTTTCCTGACCATTTCCCAGACAAGAGGTTGTGCGATCGAACCTCTAAATGTGTCTCATGCTGTGCAATTGTGGGCATGCCAGGGACTGCCTGCAGGCTGTCCCTCGGGAAAGCCCATTTTTTAGCAAGTTCTTGGCCATGTTGGGTGTTCCGCCCACTTCCCAGCCCTATGCGCAAGCCACACCCACACCCTGCGTGGAGTGTCGTGCAAGGTCCTCGACGGCTCGCAGAGACGTGCCAAGTCGAGGAAAAGTACAGCACATTCGATTCCATTAATCGATGAACTGGGATTTGCATAGAATGGCACGCAAGTACCCTATTTTCCATGCAAATAATGACATGTATCGGACCCTATATCTGAAGCCCCTGCTAAGGTTAGCAGGTGTTCGAACTATCAGAGAGTCCTTGTAGTTGTGTTGAAAAAGTGAAGCTCTAGGAAGAGTATATAAAGTGGCAAAGTATATTTACCCTTTCTGGCTTCTCAGGATAAAAAAGAAAACTCCTAAGTTAAGGTTTTGGAACATAACGGTTTTGGCTTACTTTATTTTACCTGCTTAAGGGGGCCGCAAGTAATTGTCACATTTCTCTCCCCCTGATATCAATGAAATTACTTTTGCTGGGCTTTTTATATGTGCTTTTCGTGTCCTCTATAGAATTGCTGTATTTATAGAATTTGTATGTGTTTTTCTGTGATCAAATCTTGTTCCTAATCTCTGTTTTATAAATATGTATCTTGTGCACTGTTTTATAAGGTATTATGATGATCTCCTATTATGCCCCTGTGCTGAATAAAGGTTATTATTGATTGATTACTAATCTGTATATAGACCGTTATCATAGATTTCTTTGAATATCATTTACGCTAATGAGATTTCACTGAATATATTTCACTGAAAAAGGTAGGGAAAATGGTATATGTGTAATGCATAACAGGTGGGGTGTGGGGGTGTGGGGTAAGGGTATACATTAGGGTAGGGCGGGGTGACTCGACCAATAACATTGTGGGAGAGTGAAAGAGGAAGAAGGAAGGACAAGTACAGAGAGTTCAGGGAGGGGCATCTACAGGCCAAATCTAATTGGCCACCATTGTAATGTAGGCTAAATATAGATCATGTTTTTGATGTAGTCTAATGGATCTTTGAGAAGTGAATGTTCTTTGTGTGACAGGGTTTCCAAGTAGGCTTGACATAGGAAAGAAGCCGAAGAGACTTTGGCCCTCATTCACAGAGCGTTTTTCAATGGGGTTTTGCCATTATGAAACACGTCTGTGTTTTAGGCCCTTCATGTCCAAAGGAGAGAAAAAGGTGTTGAAACTAAAATATGTTTGTTTCCATTTTGACTCTCAGACAAGATGCATGATGATCTGGGCAGCTGTTTAGAATTTTTTTTTTAAAGACGGGCAGGTTTGAAGTAAACCTTTCCAAAGCACAAATGAAATGTCTTTCCAAAATGGAACCCTGTCTAGTCACTCGGCCAGCAGCAGGGGAAATAGGGATTTGGGCAGCAGA
The DNA here is from genome assembly GCF_040938575.1 of Ambystoma mexicanum. Lineage (NCBI taxonomy): Eukaryota > Metazoa > Chordata > Amphibia > Caudata > Ambystomatidae > Ambystoma > Ambystoma mexicanum. The sequence goes on from NC_090941.1 coordinate 84,854,731, forward strand.
TGGGCTTGGAGATCCTCTCCAATCCTTTCAAATAGACATGCAGGAGTGCTTTACAACCCGTGGAAACACCTATTAATTTGCACCAAAGTGGATTGTCATACTTGGAACTTGTCCACTTCTTGATAAATGGATAAATGAATGTGTGCAGTAGATACACTGGGAAACCTGAGTTGCATTATTAGCTGGCAAAACACAAAAATAATCTGTTTCAAAAATCACTCCTGAACAAGGAACCTTAGGAGAGATGTCACATATGTTATGTTATGTTGCACTTGTAAAATCATTGATATGGCCTCGAGGTGCTGAAGAAGTCTGAGCCAATTGCGCACAGCATTAGGCAATCAAGTTGTGCACTGCATGATATACTATGGGTGAGGCATTGCAAGTGAGAGTGTAAGAAAGATGCATGTATGATCACTTCATATCACATCTAGTTATCCAAGTTGTTTGATTGCAGCTGTAGGCTCTGCAAAATAGAGAAATGTAGTGTAGCTAATTAAAAAAATGATATGCACATGCATGTTTGTGGTCTCTAATGCTGCTTTGAAATGAAGCTATGCCTGTTCTGAATGTTATGGGCAACAGCACGTATTACGTCTCAACACAAATATTTCACGATTTCAATTCTACAAACTGCTGTGTTTAGTGCTTTCTCTAGGGCTTGGTGCCATTCACACGTTATTCGGTCAGTTTACATTGAGCAGATACAGTATGCTAAACAAAGAAAAGAGACAGAAGAAAGAGACACTACTGCAGATACAATAAAACAATTTCCATGGTTACATCCATATGCATGTTTTTCATAAACCCTGCAGTTTGCGACTCAGGGGCTGATTCTGAGGTGCATTCTAAATAAGAAAAGAGCCGTGTCTCAGCAGAAAGACACTTTACCATGATTGTAGGATTCTGACCTAACCCGAGAGTGGCAGTATTAAATCAAGTCTGCCACTATTGGAAAGCCGTGATTTACAATATCGCAACATCCTTGCCAACCTCTTCTTGTGTTAGTGTTTGACAGGGACTGTATTCTAAAGCCAGAACATCCTTTCTGCAACAGCATTAAGAGGCATTCATTAACAGTAGGTAACCTGGGAGGTGCCATTAAACGCTACTGCAGACTATTCCCTACCATATATTACATGGACGCGGTAGTAGTTATGGTTAAGTTGGTGTTTCCATAGGAAGAGCATTTTTTGGGTGGCTTATAACTTTGCTCCCTCTGGACGAATCCTCACCAAACTTTGCAAAAAAAGTATATGGCCCACTCTGAATTTTTTTTGCAAAGTTTGGAGAGGTTTGGTCCAGGGGGGGCAAAGTTGTAGGGGGGGGTCCAAAACTTTTGTTTTTTAGAAATAATGGGAAAAAACTTTGCGCACGCCTACAGCCCAAACCGCTGCATGGATTTACACCAAATCTGCGGCAGGAGCGGGCGCTTGGTCCTGAAAGCGTGCTTTTGCAAATTTGATGTAAATCCGTCCAGTAGTTTTTTTTTAAAATGACCAAAATGTAAGGCAAAAAAATTAGTGATATCTCTGTTCGCTTCGCGGACAGACTTCCCGGTTCGCTCCACGGACAGTGCCCTGATTGGCCGAGCGGCTTGCGCTATGTCCGCGGATATCCGACGTGTTTACTGATTGGACGGCGTGGGGCGTGGAGCGCATCAGATTTTTGGTGGCGCCCGACATCTTGCATTCGCGGACGACCGCGGACAGCGAGGTGAAACTTGTTTTAAAAATTGGATTTAGTGGAGTGTGTTGGTGTGTAAGAGTGTTTGGGGAGGCTGGGGGAGTATGAGATAGGGGCAATGTTGTATTTTTTTTATGTGCTAGACGCTTTTGTTGTGTTCGATTTGTCTGCGGACAACACGGCTGTTCTGAAATGTTCGTAAATAAGCAGAATGGATTCGGTGTCAAGTTGAAAGTGTTCTAAGAAGACTCGTGGGGTCCTGGAATGTTTGCAGGGGGTGTCCTGAAGACGTTGTCTGTATTGTTCGCTGTCAAGCTGAAAGTGTTTTAAGAACACTCGCGGTGTCCTGAAATATTCGTACGTAAAGAAAATGGGGGTGTCCTGAGGACGCTGTCCGTATCGTCCTCTGGCAAGTTGAATGTGTTCTTGTGTCCGTGGCCATGCACCCAAGACTCTATGCCCTTGCCACAACCACCGCCGCATATCACACTCATATGCCATGTACCCAAGAGTCTATGCTCTGGCCACAAGCACCGCAGCATATCACACTCATAGTGGCTTATAACTTTGGGTCAAAAACAAATTTATAAGGAACATTGTTATAAGCCAGTATGATATGATATGATATGATATGATATGGTATTTGTAACGCGCCTATACACAAGTGTTTCATGGGTGTGATATGCTGCGATGGTTGTATTCATGGGTGTTTCATGGGTGTTTCATGGGTGTGATATGCTGCCATGGTTGTATTCATCATGTTATACTTACTATTTGGTTTAGTAACGGGAGTCCATGTTTTTCTTGTTCATTTCTGTGATAAAAGAAAATAGCGTGTTAGTATTAGTATTTTATAAAGACTTATTACATTGTACAATCAACATTTTCTTCTTTTTTTTACCCTCATATTAAGTAGATGACAAACCAGAGTACTGTGCAATTTGCTGAGTTTCTGTGTTTGTTGCTAAAATCATTGGGTCTGTGGGAGAAAAAAAACCATGTTGGGTAAAAAAAAACCTTTTTGTGTTATGCTACAGTTTATTTGTTTTCAGTGTTTACTTGTTGTTTCTGGCTAATGCTTTATACATAGGATTGTTCCAGTTTTTGGGAGCAGTAAGATATTAGGTATTTGTTTGGATATTGTAAAATTTTGGAGCAGTTAGATACCAGTAGGCGTATTCTAACTGTTAATTTTTTTATATAATTTCGTGGTATTGATTTATCTCTTTGGATATTTCTAAATTTTGGGACAATTGGCGTATTCTAACTGTCTGTTTTTGTCTCTATTTGAGTGGTATTAAGTTATCTGATTAGTTGTTGTACTATAATTACATTCAAACCATCCACATTTCTTTTTATTATATGCAGTGTAGTGCCCTGAATTGGTTGTGGCTCCTGCGTGGTAGATTATACCTATTGTTGTGAAGGTTTTCCTACCAAGTGATATTTTACCATGTGTGAATCCAGTCAGCTTGCAGTTGTTTTTGGTACCATCTACATTGTGACGTAGAAGCATTAGTATTACGTATTTACTATGTGTTTGTATTACTAACGTGGAGCGATTATCTGAATTGCAGGTCGAACATAATCTACCATAGTTTGCATTTTGTACAAGTTGCTGAAATGGAACGGATTCACAATTAGGCATTGACATATACACAAAGCGTTCATTGGGGATTTGTTCTTGTGTCACATTGTTGCAGAGACTGCATGTATGTTTCCAAATGTATGAAATCTGGAAGATTTCATTCATAGGTATGTTTTTGTTTTCCAGTACTAATAGTAAGTACATTAGAAATTCTTGTGGACCTTCCTGTGAGTTTATAGTGAATTCCACCATTCCAGCACAGTAGTCCAATTGTTGTCTTATTCCATAAACACTATACGTGTTGTCAGGATTGTTTGCTGCGTTTCTGTGAAGTACTAACATTTGCAAACACAATGGGTCTGTACTGTGTAAGTAAATGTTCTCAACAATTGGTGGTAATTGAAATAGAATATTCATTGCTACATTTGCGTAGCAACTTACACCAACTATATTTGAGAGTTTAAATGGACCATGTAGTTCTGTATCTGCTTTATTTGGAGTTTGTCTTCCTTCTTTGAAGAAGTACCTGGTTTACTTTCCCTAATTGATTCTTTTTTGCTTGTGGCACTTGATGAAGTATTACTTTCTTTTACTCTCTTTGGAGGATTTGCAATGACATCCTGTTGCTTTTCTGTTTGATTTATTTTTCTTTTATAATGTTTTACTTTTTGTGGAACAGAATATGTGTTTGGATGGGGAGTGTATACTGAACGAAGTCTATCGTATTCTAAAATGCAAGGAATATCAGCGTTTATTTTACTTGCATCAAAGTTGATTAGAAATAGACCGTCAAGTGTACGTAAGCATGATAGTGCTACGTAGCTCATGCCTTCTTTAAAGACTGTGTTACCAATATCTATCATTTCTTTGTCTAGGGTAAGACCTTGTGATTTATGAATGGTGACTGTGTATGCAAGAGTTAGAGAAAATTGTTCTCTGCGTACATACATGTCTTTGAAGAGAAGGAATCGAGCTGTTGAGCGTCCTATTCTTTTTACTTCTGAAAGTTTGTCAAAGAGAATATTGACAAACTGAATTCTGTTGTCACGTGGGTATGTTTGAAAGCCAACAACTGTACCCAGTGCTCAATTAACTAGTCCTTGGTCCACGTCAAGGTTACGTTTCAGCATTACTCTGCAATTTAAGGATAATTTTAATATCTTTTCCAAGCCTGCTGTGTTTGAGATTGATTTTTCTAAACTATTTAGTCTTGTTGTGGCTTGGTCACACATGAGTAGTGTCATTCCATGCACATCTAGTTTGTCTGTGGCGCTAATTTCCATTATTGGTTGCATTTCTTTACTTAACATTATTTCATTGAATTTGAAACAGTTCACAAGAGTTGGCATTAAGGCCATACAATTGACATTTTTGTGGGCTAATTGTTCCATAACATCTGTAGAACATGCATTATCACCATAAAGTGCATGAATGTGCAGGGTTTTCAATATTGCTTCTGCTTCTTTAGAAAGTATACCAACTCTGATACTTTTTAAGATGTTGGCATAAGCGATATTGGCAGATTGGCGCATGTTTTCTGTTAATTCTCTGTATTGGAAATGTTGCCAAAGGTTGACATTTCCAATGCTGCCAACAGTTTTAAGGCAGAGTTTGTGTCCTAATGTTTTAAAAATAGGCTCACCTTTTACTGGTGTCAATTGAAGAAGATCTCCGAAAACAATAATGTGTTTTCCTGCAAAGAGCTCTTCATAGTTTGTTTTGAGTACTTCTTGTATTCTGAGGTGAATCAAAGCCAACATTAGGTTGGACACCATGCTCACTTCATCTATTAGTAGCATTATCATTTGTTTCAATACTCTGTGTAGTTCCATTGCAGCTTCTGCAGAAAGTTTGTAATAATGTAATTTGGTTTGGTGTTTTACTGGCAGGAGTAGTAATTGGTGTAAAGTGACACCACCTATGTTGTAGACAGATAAACCTGTGGGGGCAGTGACAACAGCTGACAGTTTGGTGTTTGTCAATTGTTGAATGAACTTACTGATGATTTTGATTAGGAATGTTTTGCCAGAACCAGCTTCACCACTGACATATAATAGTATAGGTTTGTAATTTTGACAGGTGCATTCTTTGTTTTCATGTTGTACACCATATGCAATTTCTTTTGTTACTTCTTGAAAAATGCTACGTTGCTCATTGTTTAGCTTTGATTGTAGTAGGGTTAAGTCTTCTTTATCTTCATACTGACACATGGTGTTTTCTACTTCTATCATAGCTAATTCTGCCTCATTTGTTATTAGTGGGTCTCCTGGTGGTTCTTGGCTTCCTGTGACAGAAGGTTGACTACTGTCAGGAGTGTCCTTATCTAGTTGGGCCTGGAGTTCTTCTTCGTGTTGCTGTTCATTGTGCAACATTGTTTTGTACTGTGCAAAGTTTACATCAGTTATACTGCTTTCATTTTCTTTGAAAGCGTCTTCATATGAGTCATAGTTATCTAGTATTTCTTCTTCTTTTCTCCATGGTTTAAAGAGTTGTAGCAGGGACATGTAATATAGTTCTTTATGTTGAGGAGTCTTTAATGACAATTTGATATGATTAATTAAATTTGGTTTGGTGAGTTTTACTAAGCTGCCTTCACAGTTTGTCACTTTGTATTTACGGTTTTGTTCATCAGGTTTTATATTATTTTTGTATGGGTAGTTTTGGCCTATGTGGTATAGACACATGGTTTCCAAAGTGGTACTCCTGTTTGGGTAGTATGTGTCCAATAAATTGTTTTTTAAAATGCCTTGGCTGTTGGGATCATGTTTGGCTATTGTTTCTATATCTTCATATGATTTTAGAACTCTTTTTCTAGATTTAGCTCGACCAAGACTTAGCCTTACTATATTTGCAGATTTACCATACAATGCAGTACCAGTTAATCGATCAGCTGCTTCATAGGATCCACATTCTCCATGGGACAGCATTTTTATGCCCAGGCGGTATAATTTCTGAGACACTGTTTTATCTGATGACAGGTCATTCCAGAGGTCTTGGAGCTCTGTCTTTTCTGATTTGGTTAAGTATGCTGTGACATATCGTGCAACTGCAATAGAATTGTCTGCAATGTACTGCACATCTATGTTTGCATTCCATAAGTGGCCAATGATTGCATTGTAATCATTAATATATTTTTCTTCTTCTTTTCTTTTTATGCAATGTGTATTTTTAGGTGACTTACCTTTAACACTATGTCTAACTGAAGACATGAGGTTGTTCACTTGACCTGTATTTGTAACTGGTCTAGGGAAACCAAATCAGCATTTGGTGTAGTATTTCCCTTTGTTTTTGTATTTGCAACGACAATATTATATTTTTCAATAAACTGTAAAACAGTGGCATCACTGTCTTGCCCAAATTTAGCAGCATCTTTAATCCATCAAAGCATGTGGACATGTGGTGCTCGTCTGGCTTGGTATTCTTTTCTCCAAAAGAAGTGTTGCACTTCTCCAAGGGGAGGAACAGCTTTATTACAAATAAAATGTAGCATAGCAATGAAGCGATGGTGAAAATATCGTGAAACATTAACAGGATTCTGAGAACAAAGTTCTCCAGGTGTTAGCATATCTATATTTGTTTTGTTTTCATTTGATATGCGTAGGAAAGCATGTAAATCTTCCCATGAATATTCTGCACAACTTAATGTAAAAAACCAAGTGGGTGGGCCAAGGTTTCTGATCATACAAAGTACATCTCCATGACGTCGAAACCAGTACTCTTTAGTACCACGCATATTTGCTAATAGATTTGTAAGATTTGCTTGTAAAACCTCATCTTTTTGTTGACATTTTTGTAATAATTGTGTAGCTGTCATATTTTGAAAGTGTGATCCTGATTGTAATATGTGTGCAACTCCGTAACATAAAGTTGCTAGTTCACTTTCAAAGAGTAGGTCGAATATGTATTTCACATTTTGTCGAAATCTGGGATCTTCAGAATACATTTGTAATGAGCGATATTCTGATGCTGATATTTGAATAGGTCTATCATCATATCTTTCTCCTTTGCCAGTCGAAAGAGTAGAGGAAAAGCACATGCTTCTATACTTTTTTCCCATATGCTGATTGGTTATCCTTTTGTTTGACGCATTTGGTACGTTTCAAGTGCATCTTCTATGGTGTCATTAGAGTGCAATGGGTGAATTGTATAATGGTCTAAAGTGTTTGATATTGTAGCAGGATCTAGGAGCTCAAATTGACCAGCTTCTTGTGTCTCTTGTATTATTTCAGTTGTATCTTTCAAGTTTTCTTCAATATTAATTTCTTTGTAATATTCATTGTTCTATTTAAGATATTGCAGGGCTTCTCTAACTTTATGTAAATCTACCAGTTGTTGCCAATTTTTTTTGTCTTTTGCAATTACTCCATCTACCAAGATAATTAAAGATTGTTGCATTGGACGTTGCACTCCTAGAGTGTGCACATTTTCTTTTAGATCTAATGGTAAATACACAACTTTTCCACAAATACCTTTCACTAATTCAGAGGGAGGTAATTTTGCAGTTTTTGGTTGAAGGCGTATTATTGCTTGAAATGGGTGCACTGTTTGAATTATGATGCTCTCATATAAATTAAGTTGTTGAAGGGGTTTTGGTAGTGGATATAATTCCAAGTTATTTGTGATAGCACGTGAAGGAGTTTGGTTGTTGTCAAGTTTCGTAGTGCAGTAACTGCAAAGTATTATGACGTCAGTTATTTCGTAATTTGTTTTCTGCTATACGGTAGAGAGCTAATTCAAACAATTTAGATTCTTCATTGTCTTCTATTTTGTATGATAGGTCTACAGTTTTTGTGTTACTTTTATAAAAAGTTCTGTGGCAACATACACACACGTGGTTTGGTACTTCAGCTGAAGCACTTTCAAATTTTAGTATTTCTTTTTTGTATGTGTGTAGTGAAAGGTTGCCATGTGCAGAATTATTATGAAGTTGGTTTACAGCTAATTCATCTTGTAAGTGGGTTTCACTTCCAAAATATTTTGTCTGGATATAGTCGATTTCCTTTAGTAGGTCTTTTGCTGTACCATGCAGAAGAATGTTATTTAAATTGGCTAGAGCTAAAGGAGGACTTTTAGCATAGTACAGTTTATAAACTATATTTCTTATACTTGCATGATGTGTTGATATTATTTTGATATCATGGAAGGTTGTTTTGCAAGTAGGTCCTGTAATGCAGGCCAATGAATGTCCTTGTAGTACTGTGTACTTGCGTACTGGACAAGCATCCATATTTTGCAGTAGTTTAATTTTGATTTTGTCTTTGCTTTTCACATATTGATTGAGGAAATGGCATAAAGACTTGAACATTTTTTTGGGAATGTTACACATTGGCGTGCATGGCCATTTGTACACTAGATGTTCTGATTCAACTGAATGGAGGGGTAAATATATGTTTTCAGGGCATATTTTTGTAAGGAGTACTTCTTGTTCCATTATGGTATTATTAACTTTTTTCATAACCTCGACCACTATTATGTATGGCAATTGTATTTATTTGCTTTTGTTTGTACGCTTCTTCATTAAAGTATGGTTCTGTGCTTGTAGTGTGACTCCATTCACCTCCACAGATATTTAAGAAGTTATTTCTGTTGACATTTCGTTTATTGAGAAGTCTTTTTTGTAATTTAGTTATTAGTTTTGTTAGTGGTTTTATTCTGTTGAACACTAAAATAAATAACTTTCTTTTGAGAAAAATTGCACTGTCTATCAACGCTTCTAAGATAAGATTACTTTTCTACGATAGGTTTGAAGCGTTGAAGCTGGTTTCTCTCCTGTTTTCATAAGATTTTGAAGGACTTTGTGACAGAACATTTTGGCTAAAATACTTTTCTTGGTATGCTTACTTTGTACTACATCAAGATTTATACAAGAAGTTTTATTTGTAGTGATAGTTGATTTTCTGTTAATTGTTTTTTGGTTTGTTTTACTTTTTGATAGAGGAGGCAAAGTTTTTTACTAGAAACGTCTTCTGTTTCACTACATGACTGTATTAGCTGTTGTGTTTCAACTTTTTTTACAGATTCTGCTATAGATGGATGTTTATGTTGGAGAGTTTTCTTTCCATTTGCTTTACTTCTGTGTTCCTTTCTACGCAGTTGCTTTTTGGTAGGCATTCTTTAGGGTCTGTTGAAAAAAATACAGAAGGTATGGGTTGGGGTGTTCTGGAATGCATGTGTGTTGTGTGCATGAGTGTTTGAGTAAGATGATAAAGATGTATGTAATGGTGTGTGATTGTGCTTTGGGAAGTACAACTACTATGGATAGGTATTCTTGAATTAATGTGTTACTAAACTGGGGTTCAGATGACAGAAAAAAGTAAGCCAGTGGTTTGGAGAAGTATAAATAGTATATCTAAAGCTATACAATTAAAACAGTTGTTTGTTCTACAACATCTAAATTCTAGCGGCTGAGTTGAGTAATTTGTGTGTCGAAAAATAGGAAGTTATGGGCCATTCTGCCAGTAAATCACTGTTTAAAACGGGGGGATTTTTGGTCAGAATGGTGCAGGATCTCTATTTTTAGGCACAGAAATAGCATGAATTAACCTTACAGTGTGTTTGAGCAATAATTCAAATATTATGGTAACATTGTACTTACTTTTTTTTCAAAAATGAGCAGTTTGCTTCTTAGTTGTTATTTGTACTTCAAATTCGGCTGCTTCTATTCTGGAGAATGGTCTTCACTGCAATTGTGAAAGAAAGAAATTAGTAATTTGGTTTGTATATAGCACTGTTTTTAATTTAGACATAGATTTTTTAAATTGAAATGTTCAGCGCCTTCCTCAAAACCATTAAAACTATCTTATGACTAACTGTAGGAAAGAAAATATCTATACTATGGCTTGTGAAATTCATAATGTACCACTGTGTACCACTATTCCTGTAACTAAGCTTTTCCACGTAATAGTGAGTCAATGTCATAGCCTGCTTTTCCACGTAATAGTGAGTCAATGTCATAGCCTGCTTGTCCTATATAAATGTAAGTAATTATATAAATTGAAAAAATTAAAACCAATTATGTGTTTGTACAAATATTATTTTTTGAGATTTGATCATAGAGTGTGCATGTAATTTTGTTTGATTATATGTAGTCTATATATTTTATTTCAAAAATGTTGGTTTAACATTATTTGCGTGTGTGTGTGTTTATGAAGAAATTAAATGGTATAAAGGTTGTAAGTCACAGTTCATTTTAGGACAATGAAAAAATGATCGTAGATTCATTTTACAGATTATACAAGGTAAAAGTCGGTTAGAAAATGTGTTCATGTACTGTATAAAAAATATGCATACCTGTAGTTTGTGTTCATGCATATGGATATGGATGAAGCTGCAAGGAGAAATCTTGGAGACTTGTATAGTATTTCTCGTAGATCGTGCTTGCCAATGGTATGAGACTTGTACTCCGAGAGATTCACCATACATTTGCAGTGCTGATCTATGATGATGCAGTTACATGTAGAGGTCTTGGATTTGATTGGTGGATGGTCATGTGATTTCTTAGCCACATCCAATGAGGGAATGGTACAGAGAGTGAAGTGGAAATGGTAGAAGGGCTGTCCATCTTACGATATGTTCGCGGACATGGCGGTAGTTCTAGGACATTGCGTATTACATCCGGGGAATTTGGGGTGGGGAGGCATGCAAATGAGATTGAATGTAGCAAGGGATTGGTCAGTAAACTTTAGTGAGTGCGTTGTGCTAGGAGAGGTTTTCTCAGATATTCTTTTTGCTGAGAGAAGAACAGATAGCTATGGCTGAGTGTTTCAAAAAACAGACCGTGGATAAATTGGTTGAAGGTGCATGCAGAAAGCTGTGGAGTATCTATAGATCTTGGATTCCCACATGTGGAAGTGCACTGGCATGGAGTGCGTGGAATGAAGTGGTTGGACTTGCTACCTCTCTGTGCAACTTTGAAGATAGAGGAACATCCAGACATAATTGTAATTCATTGTGGAGGGAACAGTTTAGGACATGTGTCTGGAATTTCTTTGCAATTTGCAATGAAAGAAGGACTTCAGAAGATCATGGACATGTTTCCAAACTCCAAAGTAATTTTTTCATGGATTGCGCAGAGACAAATGTGGCTTTGTTCTTTCTCACGTGGTCCACAAATGGAGAAAGCAAGGCGTAATGTCAATAAGGCTGTTTGTGCCTTCCTAAGAGATTTTGGAATGTCCTCTTTTCACAATGAAAATATTATGTTTCGTAGTACATACATTTTTCGCAGAGATGGAGTCCATCTTACTTATGCTGGCAATCAGATTTTTCTGAGAAATGTACAAAATACATTGCGACCTTTTTTAGAAATACAGCATCCATTTTGAAGTAGGTGTTAAGTATTTATAATTTTTGACATACAAACACCTCCCAAAGGCTCTTTTCAGAGCCACCACTTGCTCCCAGAGTAAAATGCAATGGTTACAATAGGGTAGCACCCAATTTTTTTTATGTTCGCAAACTGTCCACAGACTTTTAAGATATACAAAGGGGCCTGCTTTATTTATCTTCACTTCTATTTTTTAACTGTGAAAGTCGGCTCTGAAAAGAGCCTTATTTTTTTTTATTTTTGTTATTTTGTATTTTTTTGGGTTTTTTATACACGTCACACTAGGAGAGGAGGGGAAAGGAGGGGAAAGGGAGGGACACCAACCACAGGGATAAGAAAGGTCGAGCTGAGAGAGGAAGATGTAGAGTGGGTTTTATTTGGGTAGTGAGCAGGTCTTCTCGTGCTCTGAGACGATAGTCTCAAAAGCACTCCGAAGTCGCTCCCCCCTGCAGAGTACTGTGTCACAGTACATACATACAACTGTCACCCTCGAATGATAAGGGTCACCAGAATTCTGTATGGCCTGTGATGCAGCTTGAGAAAAACACTGTCCCACAGAGGTGTTCCTTGTGGTGACAGGATCAGAAACAGAGGATGAAGTAGAGGCAATCAACCTACTACGCTCTTCGCAAGGTACAACCTGGTGAATGGCCCCAGTGTGGAATGAGTTCAGGTGTCGCTTCATGGTCGTGGTCCCAAAGCTGTACGCACCATGCCTCCCGCGACTGAGTACCATTTTGCACTCATTGCAGGTGACACAGTTTGCACGAGCCTTAGGAACATTCCCTTGAGCGGTAAACAACCGCCACACCCAAGAATCACGCCGAGGGCGGGTAGTAGGGATTTCCTCTACCTCATTCTCGTCATCCTCTTCTTCCTCCTCTGTATCCTCACTCCTGTTCCCCTCTTCAGGCCCTTGGGGAGATGGTATTGGTGGAGGGGCTGGGGGCGGTGCTGAGGCAGATGTAGCACCAGGTGGCAATAGTGGAGCCATGGATGTCATCGTCTTGAAGATGGAAATCTCAAAATCTGCAAAGTATGCAGCAAAATGCAGTGTGCTCTGTGGAATAGCCAGAAACACAATGAGAATGAGCTCTAGGGCGTGGTCTTTTATAGGGGTGCTTGCACGCGGTTCACGGACATGCGCGCCATCCGGAAGACAGATCGAACATCAAAAAGTCACAAAAACTATGTGGCAACTTAGAATTAGTATGTGGGATTTGTGGTATGGTGAGTTTTTAATGAGAAATATTGTGGATTACTTGGAAATGTACTTTTAAACTGTTTGGGGATACAAACAGTGTCCGCATTCAGAACACGCGATCAGCGTGGGCGCAGTCACATTATTGCTTTGAGAGCATGTTCACGAAGGAAGCGGCCGTCCGCAGGACACCCAATGTACGGACATTGTTTTGCACATGCGTGTTGATGTTCTACGGACAGTGTTCGGGTCCTGAACTAATTAAAAGTGCGTCACACGTAAAACGAACAGTTATGGACAGCCGTTTGTTCTTAGCACAGTTTAACTTACTTGCGAACAATACGGACAGACATAGCTTCCCCAGCACACCTCCATTTTCGTTTATTTACGAACAATACAGGACACCAGGAGTGTTCTTAGAACAGTTTCAACTTGCTGGCGAACACTACGAACAGGCATAGGGCCTCATTACGACCCAGGCGGTCTGGAAATAACGGTGGCGGTAAACCCGCCGCCACCGTTGTTTCCGGACCGCCTGAGTCCGACCCCTCCAGGCGGGAGGTGATGTTCCCGCCAGGTCTGACCTGGCAGGTTTAACACCTCCCACATGCAGGCGGACGAGGAAACACTGGCAGCATTACGAGATGCTGCCGGTGTTTCCATGATCCCCATTTCCATCGAGTCCCATAGGACTCAATGGGAATGGGGATTTACACCATTCCGCCTCCGTGATTCCCGCAAAACCAGGGTTGTAATGCCCCGGTAATTCCGGGAATCACAGAGGCGGAATAGTAATACGAGTCCGGCGTTAACCAGGCGGTTTTACCACCTCGTTTAACGCCGGACTCGTAATGAGGCCCATAGTGTTCTTAAGGACACCTCCATTTCCGTTTATTTACGAACATTTCAGGACAGTACGAGTGTTCTTATAACAGTTTCAACTTGCATGAGAACATTACGGACAGATATAGTGTCCTCAGGACACTTACATTTTCGTTTATTTACGAACATTTCCCAACAACCGCGCTGTCCATGGACACCTAAATTGGTTTTAACACAAAGAACTGAAAGTAATTCCAACACAATATAAAAAAGTAACTTTATTTGACATATATAAACAATTTATGACTGAGAAGGTGGGGCAGAAACGGAAACAAAAACAGGAGACTAGGGATTTCAACATAATTGGGATCAGGTGAAGAAGGGATGGAAATGTCATCAAAACGTTTTGGTCCATGGAGAGGGTTTGGGCTTAAATGAGTGGGATATGATGAGGGGGACAAGTACAGGTGGGACAATGGTTTGTTGTTGGTAGTTTTAGGTGATCTTCCACAAAGTTCTTTAAATCGTTAAAATTTGCCATAAGTTGGTCCATTTTTTGGTTAATGTGTTCCAGAGTGTTATCCACCGCTTCTTTTTCTGTGGTAGTGGCAATTTTTTGTATGGTCTGTAAAAAAAAATGTATATGTTAAATGTATAAAAATAATATTTATTAATTGGTTTATATGGTAAAGTATGTACCATTAGGTGCACTATCTTTCTGACATTTCGTCTTGTGGGAAATGCTTCTCTAGCCACTCCAGAGTACTACACATTTCTGCGAGAAAACAAAAAAGTAATAAATTTTTTTATCTAATACAGAAAGTATATAAATATATGAGTAAAATGAAGTGCACTTACTATTTCAGGAAAATATGTGATGAGTAGTCTGTACGTCTGGTCTTGCTCTTAGTTGTGGAGTGTCTGTGAGGTAATTATGTTGGAAGCCACTTTATCTTCTTTTGGTATATTCCATTTTAGAACATATTGTATTTAAATGAATGGTTAGTGTGTTACATATATGGGTTACATTTCTTAAGTATTACTACATATACTTTGAGAGTTTTTAGGTGGTGGTACTGTTGTTCAAACATGTCCGCGAACAGTCAAATTCAGTAGAAAGGGTTCAGTATGTTCCACATTACATGTACATAAAGTAAAAGTTATTATTGTTAAGTTGTGCTACTAAAAAACTATGAAATTCAGTAAAAAACTTTGTTAAAGGGACGTTATGGTTCAGTTGCGCTATGAAAAACCTATGAAATTCAGTAAAAAAACTTTGTTAAAGGGACATTATGGTTAAGGTGCGCTACTAAAAACCTATGAAATTCAGTAAAAAAACTTTGTTAAAGGGACGTTATGGTTAAGTTGCGCTAATAAAAACCTATGAAATTCAATGAAAAAACTTTGTTAAAAGGGACGTTATGGTTAAGTTGTGCTACTAAAAACCTATCAAATTCAGTAAAAAAACTTTGTTAAAGGGACGTTATTGTTCAAAGTAAAACCGAAAAACCCCTGAAATTCAGCAGTTATGGTAAGATAAGATAAGATAAGATAAGATAAGATAAGATAAGATAAGATAAGCAACCATAACTCGCGCCACCGTGCACTGCTAACACTAACACCCAGGACATCAAAGATGACATCACAAATGTCATTGATGACATCACTGAAGTTCGGTTTTACTTGGAACCATAATGTCCCTGTAATAACGTTTTTTTTTACTGAATTTCATAGGTTTTTAGTAGCGCAACTTAACAATAACGTCCCTTTAGCAAAGTTTTTTTCACTGAATTTCATAGGTTTTTAGTAGCGCAAATTAACCATAACATCCCTTAACTACGTTTTTTTCACTGAATATAAATATAAATAACGTAAATGTGATAAAGTGTTTACTAAGACTCCATTACATTTATATAACATAGAATGTACTAAACCCCCTGTCTCGCTACTGATTTTGATGTCCACGGAACGTGCGCATGTCCGCGGGAGGACGCGGTCACCATCAGCACTATCCAATATATCTTACATTATTGTATCACACAACAAAAACACCAAGCATATTCAAAAAGCACCACATAAATACATTACCTTTAATAATAAATAAGAAGTGGAAACTGTATATATAAGACACCAACCATCCAATGAAGTAGCATTTCCAATATAATGGAATATACCAAAACAAAATAAATATGCCTCCAACTGAATTACCTCATAGAAACTGCAAAGCAAGAAGCAAGAGCATATTTATAAAGCAGTAACAGCAAACATGTATAAAGAAAAGTAGAAAGTACACTACATTTATTTCATATACTTATACATTTTCTGTATTATGTACACTAAAACTAATATTGTTTTTTTAACACAGAAATGTCCAGTACATTGGAATGGCTGGAAGAAAATTTCCCACCAGAGGAAATGAGTGAAGACAGTGATAAGAATAGTAGACACAACATTTCTCTATATAAGCCAATTAATAACCATTACTTTATGTGTACTTAACACATTTTTTTATTTTATCAGAGCAGACAACCAATACAAATAATGTATCAAAAGAGATATTAGAAGATCCTCTGAAACAAATGGAACTAAAAATGGATTTGTTAGTGAAACACTTCAATGAACTAAAAGAGTGTATTGTGGACCACATTAAAGAAAGCATTAAATACCACTGTCCCACATGTACCTGTTTCCCCTCTCCATGTCCCAGCCAACTCTCCCCAAACCTTCCTCACCAAGATAAACGGTACGATGAGACTTCCATCCCTTCCTCCCTCCCATACATCATATTCAAACCCCTAATTCCCCTGTATTTGTTTCAGTTTCTGCTTCCCCCTCTCTTTCCTATTTTTTCTACTGTTAAACAATAACACAAGTTTAAGTGTGTTCTTAGTATATGCCTGCGTCTTCTTTTTTTTTTTTAAGGGCAGTTAGGGTGTCCGCGGACAGTGCGGCTATCTGGGGTGTCCTCAATTAACCAACATGGGGGTGTCCTAAAGACACTATACCTGGTTTTACTGTCCGTAATTTAAATTGAGGTGTCCTTAGAACACACAAGATATCCGCTTGTGTGTAATTAACCAAAATGGGGGTGTCCTAAGGACAATATACCTGTTCGTACTGTCCGTAATTAAAATGGAGGTGTCCTTAGAACACACAAGATGTCCACCTCTCACAATCACCCAAAAAGAGGGTGTCCTAATAACACCCCCACTGTTCGTAATGTCCGCAACCAGAATTAATATATCCGTAGAACACATATCCCGTCCGCCTGTCCGCAAAGGTTTGACGCACATTTATTTTATACAGGGACTTCCACATTGTTCGTAGAACACCGGCACACATGCGCATCACACACTTGGGTCCTACGAACAGCGTGCCTCTCTGCAACTGTCCACTGCACGTGTATCACACTTTTAATTAGTTTGGGGACCCGAACACTGTCCGTAGAACACCCACGTGCATGCGCACAACCGTCACTGCACATTTGGTGTCCTGTAGACAGCCATCCCATTTGCGAATGTGTCCACGACGTCATCATGTGACCGCACCCACGCTGAGTGTGTGTCCCTATTTGTGGACACTGACCGGGTCCTGAACATTTAAAAACTGCTTTCTTGAGCAATCCAAGGTATTTTACAGTAAAAGTTCACCATTGCACATGTCCCAGACAATGTCCCTGCTGATCAACATACTTTTTGTAACTTTTTGAGCCCGTTCTTGGTGTTCGAAGTGTTCGGGGACTGCGCGGGTGTCTGCGAAATGCACCCCAGCACCCTTATAAAAGGCCACACCCCAGAGCTGGTCCTCATTCTGCTTTTCGATTTCCAAGATTTACAACAGGACAATTGTGCAGGTTGCTGTTCTTGGTTCCTCGCTCCTACTTCCTGGTTGTTAACCTTCCAGATGGCATCCCAAATTGCTTCTGCTGCTACTGCCTTGGCATCAGCACCCCCACTCCCTCCACCACCACGACATCCCCAAGGGCCTGCAGATGGGAACATGCATGAGGATGCAGAGGAGACGGATGAAGAGGATGAGGTAATGTAAGTCCCTACTACTAGCACTCATTGTGAGTCTTGGGTGTTGTGGTTATTTACCACCATTGATGGAAAGTCAAAAGCTCAAGCGAACAAGGTGATATGCATGCAGTGCCACATGGTGCTGAGTTGTGGCAAGGCTAGTTCGTATAGCTTTGGTTCTACATCAATGAGCGACACCTAAAGTCATTCCACAGTGGGGCTATTCGTAAGGTTGTATCTTGTGATAAAGGTAGTAGGTTGAGTTCCTCTGCAGCAACCTCCATTTCCACTCCTGTCACCACAAAAGACACCCCTGTGGGACAGTGCATCCCTCCAGCTGCCTCGTAGGCCATTCATGATGCTGTTGACCCTTACCTTTCAAGGGTCACAATATTTTGCATGTACTGCGACGCAGTACTCTGCAGGGGGGAGAACCTTCGGACTGCTTTCGAGACTGCGGTCAAGGAGCATCAGAAGGTCTGCGACCTACCTGAATAAGGCCCACCTTACATCTTCCTCTCTCCAACTGCCCTTTCTTATCCCTGTGGCTGGTGTCCCTTCCTTACCCTCCTTTCCTCTCCTTTCCTTGTGTGTCGTGTTTAAAAAACCCAAGAAAATATTAAACAATAAAAACAAAAAAAAAGGCTCTTTTCAGAGCCACCTTTCACAGTTTAAAAACAGAAGTGACAAATAAATAGTGCTGGGCCCTGTCCATTTTGTAGATGTCCGTGAACATCTAAAAACTGTGCAGTACTACCCTGTCACAACCATTGCACTTTTCTTTGGGAGGAAGTGGTGGGTCTGAAAAGAGCCTTTTTGTGGGGTTTTTTTGTGTTTCAAAAACGTCAAATGGTCAACACCTACTGCAAAATGGATTGCTGTAATACCAAAAAAGGCTGTAATGCATTTTGTATATTTCACAGAAAAATCAGATTGCCGGCATAAGTAATATGTACGCCATCTCTGCGAAAAATGTGTGTGCTACAAAACATAATATTTTCATTCTGAAAAGAGGACATAGCA
Source organism: Ambystoma mexicanum (assembly GCF_040938575.1). Classification (NCBI taxonomy): domain Eukaryota; kingdom Metazoa; phylum Chordata; class Amphibia; order Caudata; family Ambystomatidae; genus Ambystoma; species Ambystoma mexicanum. Next base: position 84,873,396 of record NC_090941.1, read on the forward strand.
ACATCTCTCAAAAAGGAACAAAGAGCCTTGTTAACATTGTGCCTTGCTTTCTTCATTGGTGGACCAAATGAAAAAGAATGCAGCTACATTTGGTTATGCGCAATACGGGAAAAAATTACTCTGGAGTTTGGATACATGTCCATGACTTTCCCAGGTTCTTCTTTCATTGCAAATTGCAAAGAGATTCCAGACACATGTCCTAAACTGTTCCAATGAATAATAATAATGTCTGGGTGACACTGTGTCACCAAAGAAGCACAGAGAGGTACCAAATTCACCCACTTCATTCCACGCACACCATGCCAGTGCACTTCCACATGAGAGAATCCAAGATGTGCATCCACTCCACAGCGATCTTAATGCACCTCCAACCAATTTATCAACGAATCTCCCAAAATCCGAACAATCTGCTTTCTGAAACACACAGCCATAGCTATCTGCTCTTCTCTCAGGAAAAACACCTACTGACAAACTTTCTCCTTACACAACACACCCAGCAAACCTTATTGACCAATCCCTTCTCTGCTCAGTCTCATCTGCATGCCTCGCAACCCCAAAATCCCCATATGTAATATGCGCTGCCTGCGAACAACCGCGCTGTCCACGGACAAATTGAAAAATCTGAGCATAGAGAATGAACATTTAAATAGCGTGCCCTATTTCCCCTTTGAGGTTGGCTCTGAAAGAGCTTTTTTATTTTTTTTGCAGATGCTTCAGTAACACCTTTTATTTTGTATTTTTTTGTGGTTTCTTTCTTATTTTCCTCCAAAAATCTTCACATTAGCTTCTCCAAAGCAACCCTTATGTTCCAAAACAGCATGGCATTTCCCATAAAAGATAAAGAAATGCCATCTTCTTTAAAATAAACAACATTACCAGAATAAATGTTCTTATTATTACAACAGAACATAACAGCTCTAAGCATGAAAGCAAACATGCCTTGTTTGATTGCACACCTAGCAATATTTTGCTGAGGACAAAAAACAGAACTATTGTCGCATACTACTCTAGGTAACAAAGCAGAAAAAATAAACTTGGCATTTGGAAGGACTTTCATGATTGCCTGAACCAAGTTTTGCAGATCTTGCAACAAAGTAGGGGCACTGACATAAGAACCACAGTGTAGGACAACTACACGTGGACTATGAAACCTAGCCATATCCTGACAAACTACTAGAATTGCCCGCAAATTCAAATCAGGCACATTACTCCACACCACATCCACTCCTTCTGTGTCAAAATGGTTAGCCACATTCCTACTGCTCCAAACCATTCACAAACATATCTCCAACCACCAACACCCTGGCGTTCTGCACCTCTGCCACTTTCACTACACACATCCCATCTCAATACGAAGCAGAACCTCAACACCTGATTGGCTAATCCTCAAAATACACTCTCACTTCATGCTCGGAAACCCCGGATGTGGCATGTCCTGTCTGTGAACAACCGTGCTGCACTTAAGTAACACTGGGGCAGCCCTTCTACCCTTTCCACTACACTCTCTGCACCACTTCTTCATTGGCTACTGTTAAGCAGGCACACAATCATCCGTCAATCACATCCAATAACTCTACATCTAACTCTGTCATCACAGATCAGCACTTTAGATGTACTATTGATCACTCTCGGTACAATTCGGCTGTGACTGCAAAGGACCTACAGCAACAACTACTATAAAACGCCCCAAGATTTCTACTTTCAGATTCATGCACATCCACATGCATGAACACAGACTACAGGTATGAATATTTCATACACAGTACATGTACACCTCTTCTAATAATACAATACATCCCGAGAGCATAGCTCAGTAGCATCGTGCGCGCCTTGAAAGCAAAACAACACAAACCAACACAGATTCGATCCCCGGGTCCGCGCTTAGAAACCTCTGGGTGTTTAAGCGCATTATAAATACTCAACTAAGGCAAAATAATTACGCAACTAAAAAACAAACAATTCCTGTATCAGCGCCTCGATGCCCGTGGGCTGTGTAAGTGCTTTAAAAATGTAAACTATAACAAATAAAAATATGAACAGAGTAACTGCCATGTATAAACTGTAAAATTGACTTACTGTCATTTCTCCCATCTGCTATGATGAAGTGTCAATTGCAAACCTTTCAGCTCTCCAGATTTTTGTTTACACACACCTATCTAAAAAAAATATTGTTTCATATTATAAGGTGGGAAAAATAACAGTATAATTATGAAAAAGACTGTCCAGTGTATTATAAAATTACACGCAGCCAGGGTGAGTACATACATTTCATTCAAGCACACACGCAGACAATATCATTAGAAAGGCTCCCAGATCAAACAACACCACTGCCTCTATATGAAATCCGTCTGCTTTATTTCCCACACCTTCACAAAGCCATACATTGAATGCTTTTATGTACAATCTCTGCCATTTACCCTGTAAAAATAGCGAAACATGCATATGATTATTTCTTCTATCTCTTAACACCCATTATCATAACATTAAAAAAAACAAGTGTGCTCTATATGTTTACTATTATACTCATTTGAAAAACATATTCAACTAACAGATTCTAAATAAAATATACAGGATGCACATAGGCAAAGGAAAGTGCAAAAAATGTGTACATTAACAAAAGTGCTATAAACACACATATTCACTAATTTCTTTCTTTTACAATTTCAGTGAACACCGCTCTCCTGAAAAGCAACAGCGTCTGAAGTACGAACAAGGACTTAGAAGAAACCTACTCTTTCCATACAAAAAAGTAAGTACAAAATGAACATAATGGTCTATCTGTTTCTCAAACACACTAGCATTTTAGTATTGTAGAAGAAACAAACATATTAACCATTTACCATTAGATGTAGTATTAGTGCTTCCCCTTACCAGTTGCATACTTTATATTGTCAACTGAAGCCCAGTATAGTAACACACAAATACAAGAATAGCCTTCCCAACTTGATGTAGCTGCCCATTGCACAATCACACACATCCACAATCATACTTACCATCATACTCAGACACTAGGCACAAAGCACGCATACACTGCACAACAGCCCAAACCACACTTTCTTTTTTTCTCCAACATACCCCGAAGAATGCCTACCAAAAAGCAACTCCATAGAAAGCAACGCAGAAGTCGAGCAGATCAAAATAAATGTGTCCAAAATAAGCATCCATCTCTAGCAGGTTTTGAACAAAAAGTTCAAACAAAACAGCTAATACAGGAATTAAGGAAAACAAAGCAAGCTTCCAGTACAGAAACTTTCTCTCCTTTATCAAAATGTAAAACCTAACAGAAAGTGATTAACAAGACTTCAGCTACCAGTACTGCTAACGATGCACCTATAAATCTTGATGTAGTAGCAAGTAAGCATACCAAAACAAAAGTTTTACAAAAAATGTTCTGCCACAGAGTCCTTCAGAACCTTTTAAAAACAGGAGAGAAATCGTGCACAACCCTTAAAACCTACCATAGAAAATTAAGCCTAGAAGCTCTCATAGACAGTGCAATCCTTCTCAAAAGGAAGTTAATTATTTTAGTTTTAAACAGGATGAAACCACTAACAAAACTAACTACAAAAAAGAGTTCTCAAAAAATGGAATATCAACAAAAATAGCTTCTTAAACCTCTGTGGAGGTGAATGCAGTCACACCACGACTACAGAACCATATTTTATTGAAGAAGCATGTAAACAAAAGCAAACAAACCCAATTGCCATACATAGCAGTGGATGAGGGTATGAAAAACTTAATGACACCATTATGGAACAAGAAACTCTGCTCACAAAAATATCCCCAGAAAAGGAATCACCTCCAACTCTACTCAACCAAAACGTCCACTCTACAAATGGCTGTGCACATCAATGTGTAACACTGCCAAAAAATCTTTCAAATCTTTATGCCAGTTCCTCTATCAGTATGTAAAAAGCAAAGACAAAATCAAAAATGAAACTACTACAAAATATGGATGAATGTCCAGTAAGCAAATACACAGGACTACATGGACATTCATTTGCCTGCATTTCAGGACCTATTTGGAAAAGCACCTTCCATCACATCAAAATGATATGAACACATCATTCAACTATAAGAAATCTAGACCAAAAATTCTACTATGATAAAAGTTCTGCTTTAGCACTAGCCAATTTCAATAACAATCTTGTACATGGTACAGCCAAGCAACTACTCAAAGAAATAGAGCATATCCAGAGAAAATATTTTGGAATTGAAAGCCACTTACAAAATGAAATAGATGCACAACAAACTAGCAACTACTGTACAAATAGCAACCTTCTATTAAACACATACAAAAAAGAAACAATAAAGTTTAAAAGTACCTCCGCTGAAGTACCAAACAATGTGTGTGGGTGTTGCCACAGGACTTCTTATAAAAGTACCAAAAACTATAGACATAATGTACAAAATAGAAGACAATGAAGATTCAAAATGGTTCCAATCAGCTCTCTACCTTACAGCAGAAAACAAATACGACATTACGGACCCCTTAATACTTTGCAATTACTGCACTGCAAAACTTGACAACAACCAAACACCTTCACGTGCTATCACAAATAACTTGGAATTATTCCCACTACCAAAACCCCTGCAACAACTAAATTTGTATGAGAGCATCATAATTCAAACAGTGCACCCATTTCAAGCAATAATATGCCGCCAACCAAAAATAGCAAAATTACTACTCTCTGAATTAGTCAAAGGCATTTGTGGCAAAGTAGTTTATTTACCGTTAGATCTCAAAGAAAATTTAAACACACTAGTAGTGCAAAGGCCAATAGATCGATATTTAATTGTCTTAGTAAATGGCGTACCTACAAAAGACAAAAGAATTTGGCAACAACTCGTGGACTTACATAAAGTTAGACAAGCCCTGCAATATCTAAAACACAACAATGAATACTACAAAGAAGTTAATATTGAAGAAAACCCGAGAGAAAACATTGAAATATTTCAAGAGTCACCAGAAAACTGGTCAATTTTAACTTCTAAATCCTGCTACAGAATCCAATATTTTAGACCATTATATAATTCATCCTTTACACTCTAAAGACACTATAGATGATGCACTAGAAATGTACCAAATGTGACAAGCCAAAGGATCTCCAATCAGCATATGGGAAAGAAGTACCAAAGCACAGGCCTTTCCTCTACTCTTTCCTACTGGAAAAGGAGAAAAGTACGATGTTAGACCCACACAGATAACAGCATCAGAATATCGCTCTCTACGAATGTATTGTTACGACCCCAGATTCAGACAAGACGTGGAATACATATTCCACCTTCTCTTTGAAAGTGAACTTAGAACTCTATGCTACAGAGTTGCACACACATTAAAATCAGGTACCCATTTTCAAAATATGTCAGCTACGCAATTATTACAAAAAATGCAAGAAAAAGATGAGGTTTTACAGTCAAGTACTACAAGTCTTTTAGTAAACATGCGTGGTACAAAAGAATACTGGTTCTGACGTGACGGAGATGTACGATGTATAAGAAACTTTGGCCCACCCACTTGGGTTGTTACATTAAGTTGTGCAGAATATGCATGGGAAGATTTACACGATTTCCTACACATAGAAAACAAAAATAAAACAAACATAGATATAAAACACCAGAAGAGCTCTGCTCTCTAGATCATATATCAAGATATTTCCATCATCACTTCATTGCTATGCTACACTTTATTTGTAATAAGACTGTTCCTCCCCTTGGAGAGAAGCTCAACACTGCTTTTGGACAAAAGAATACCAAGTCAGAGGAGCACCACACATCCACATGCTATTATGGATTAAAGATGCTCCTAAATTTGGTCAGTTCATCCAAAAATATGTCATTTGTGAAATCCCTTCACAAACAACACATAGTGACCTTCATGCACAAATTTTACAATTTCAAAGACACAAATGTGGGAAATATTGTCATTGCAAATATTTTAAAAAGGGAAATATTACACCAAATGCTGCTTTGGTTTCCCTAGACCAGTTTCAGCAACAGGTCAAGTAAACAACTTCATGTCTTCAGGCAGACATAGTGTCAAAGGTAAATCACCTAAGAACACATATTACATAAAAAGAACAGAAGAATCAAAATACATCAATGATTACAATGCAATCATTGCCCTCCTATGGAATGAAAACATAGATGTGCAGTATATTGCAGACAATTCCACTGCAGTTGCATGATATGTACTACTTAATCAAAGCAGAGAAAACAGAGCTTCAGGACCCCTGTGATGACATATAATCTGACAAAACACTATCACAGAAATTGTACAGCTTAGGCATAAAACTGTTCTCTCATAGAGAATGTGGCTGCTATGAAGCTGCAGACCGTTTAACCGGTACTGCCTTGTATGGAACATCTGACAAGAGTTCTCAAATCATATGAGGACATAGAAACAATAGCCAAAAATGATTCCAACAGGAAAGGCATTTTGAAAAACAGTTTACTAGACAAATACTACCCAAACAGGAGTACCAATTTGGAAACCATCTGTCTCTACCACGTAGCCCAAAACTTCACATACAAAAATGTTAAACCAGATGAAAAGAAAGGTAGATACAGAGTGGTAAATTGTGAAGGCAGCTTAGTGAAACTTAACAAACGCAGCTTAATTAATCATATCAAATTGTCATTAAAAACTCCTCAACATAAAGAACTGTATTACATGTCCCTGCTACAACCTTTTAAACCTTGGAGAAAAGAAGAAGAGTTACTGGAAACATATGACTCCTATGAAGACGCGTTCAAAGCAAATGAAAGCACTGTAACAGACGTTAACTTTACACAGTACCAAACAATGTTGCACAATGAACAGCAACACAAAGAAGAAATCCAGGCCCAACTACAAGTGGACACACCTGACAGTAGTCAACCTTCTGTAACTGGAAGCCAAGAACAACTTGGACAGCTACTAATAACAAAGGAGGCAGAATTAGCCATGATAGAAGTTTATTTATTAATTTAATGTGTTACAATTTAGTTAATAAACTGTACACATACAAAGTAATAATTAGTCGAAAATGTATTCTAAAGTCAAACTATTGTAACATCAAATTAGATGACAACAATACCGTAAAATAACAATTAATATCTACTTATAGAAAAATATGGTTAAACATTAAAATAAGTCCGGCCTAAACCTAAAACATGTCCAAAATATACCACCTTAACTAACAAGGAGTAGAACGTTAACATAGATTAAAAACCACAATACAGAGTATCAAAACAGAGTGATAAAAGAAAGCAAAACAAAACATTATGATACACATATTGCCACAGTCTTCAGGGATCCTTGAAATAGGCAGGGACGAAGGTTGTAATATAATGCAGACAACCTATTCAAATCTTAATGCCTAGTTTTCCCTCTATCCTAAGCAAGATGTTATATAGAGCGGTCAGGACTCGTATATTCTCTGAATTTAAGCAGTGATGCCAAAATAATGATTCAGAGATTGCTGCCAGATCATGAGTATACTTTCCAATATGGTGATGAATTACGTCAGTCATACTTCCACATTGTGTCAAGACATGTTGTGCTGACACCAAAACATTGTCAATTTCACGCAATCTGCATATACGTAGTTCCACCAGCATTCGCTCTCTCCTGCCCGTGACCCATAGGGTCAGGAGTTGGTCCAATCTTAATAGAAGTATAAAGCGTCACAGTCTTTTGGAGGGGCATAGGTTGAGGTAGTCTGGCGGTTTCATGAATGAATAAAGCCTATATTGCACAAAGTCGTAGCTTTTCAATGAGCTAAGGTGGGCAGAATTCTCTAGCCAGTCCCACATTTCAATACGCGTGTCAAGAGCCATCTGGACCTGCTTAGAATACCCCCCTTCTCGCCAAGACCATCCTACATCTGCAAGATATTTTAACATTTTGACAGCGGGTGAGAGGGGATTTGGCTTCTTGCATATTTCCTTGTTAACTGTTGTCAGTAGAGGGTTTGTTGTACCACTGAGCATTTTCATGAATAACCCAGATCTCTTTTTCATGACAATAGCTTTCAATGATGGTGTACCCAATTCCAAACGAATAATGGCCATTGGAATTCCTGGTGCTAGGCCCAGTACCCACCACCAAAATTTCCCCTCTAAGACCTGAAGCCAGCTGAGATCTAGATAAAAAGGAGCCTCTAGCCCATAGGTCATCATGGGTATAAAAACTTGCAAATAGAGTTGGAGTGTGCCCCATAGCGTAAAGCCTCCATGTTTGTGTGTGAAGCTAGCAATTAACGCTGTGACCTGTGCTGCATGCGTGCTTCGGGAATGTTTGCATGCAACGTATTCCCCGCTAGGCTCAAAATCAATACCCAGATAACGATATTTTGCAGCATAGGGGATTATGTATTGCCCACCATAAGGTTAACGCGTGATACTCTTTTATTGGTAAATCGCAAGACCTTAGTTTTGTCAAGATTAATGGTGAGGCCATTACATTTCGTATAATCCCACAGTGCTGTCGCCGATCTACGCAGACCACTGATCGTGTGATCAAAAATGACCAAGTCGTCTGCGAATGCCAGGACAGTGCAAACCACATCCCCGATTTTAGGAGGGCAATTAGAAGCAGCAGTTATAGCCACTGGCATATCATGGACATAGAGATTATATTTCAAAGGGCCAGTTACACATCCCTGTTTCATCCCCCTATTCTGCTGTACTTTATCAGTCAGGTGACACTCTTGATCCAATTTCAACCTGACTGAGGTGTTGTGGTGCAGCAGTCAAAGGTAATACAGAATGCCGATGGGGCAGCCCAGGCCAATAAGTTTAGACCAAAGACGTTCTCTAGGGATCGTATCGAAAGCTGCTTTAAAGTCAATGTATAATGCATATAGCGGCGGTTCACCTTTACAGCGTGCCCTAGAACTCAACAAATTCATGACCATCAGATTGTAACTTGTCGAATAACCCTTCTGAAATCTGCATTGGAAATTGGACAAAATATTGGCCCCATCAACCCATGATTGAAGCTCCTCAAGCAATAATGAGGCAAACAGTTTACCTGTTGGATCCAACATGGAGAGGAGCTGATAATTATTGGTATCTAACCGGTTACCCTTTTTGAAAACAGGTATCTATACTGCTGTTTGCCATGAGCTCGGTATTGATCCCTGCGCCATTATCTTCTCAAACAGTATAGCCAATACACTAGCCCAGAACTCGGGCTGATTTTTAATGACTATGTTGGCTAGATCGTTAGGTCCCGGAGCTCTGGAAGATTTAAGAGTCTTTATCTTATTGATTATGGCCAAGTATGGATATCAAAGGGCATACTGGGTGCCAAGGTTATCTGAGGGCAAGACTCTTCTCTCTGTAATATGGTATTACGGCCTTGTAGGAAATGTACCCATTCCTCACCTTTAATAGGATTAACCAATTGGCCCTTTGCTGACTCCCTGGCTTTCCCAAGGAGTGACCAGATACTACGCATATTTTTGGAGCAGATGGTCTGGACTAATTTCTGGTGAGCCAAAGTATTTTTGGCAAATCTTATATTTTTGATGATAGCTCTATATTTGTTTTTAATTTTCCTCGCAGGCACACCTAATTCTTCAGAAGGACCTAGCTTTTTCTTGCTAGTACGTAGTTCCCTTCTCAGATCCCTCTTGGCATCTCTAATCTTCTTGTTAAACGGGAGGGGGAGGGGGAGGGGCCCACCCACAGGTCTAATCATACGGGAGGGGCCCACCCACAGGTCTAATCATACTCATAGTTGGAACCGAGGCATGTGTACGAGAAAGGACCTTTATTCAGTTTTCTATTGATTCAATGGACATGAAGTTGAAATCGGGTAAGTTGGGCCATCTGTCTATCTCGAGTGTCAATGAGGCCTGGATTATGTTCTTGGCCGACCACCTAATGTTTGTACCTACTTTAGTCACATAAACTGTGCCCATGTTGCTCTTATCGGGTGCTCTCTGTTGGATGTTTAATACGCATCGAAGTGCAGAATGATCACTCCATTTATTTGATGAAACAATCATATTGTCAACAATGAGGAGCATATTGGGGCACATGAATATGTAATCGAGTGTACTACTATACGACCCATTGGACCAAGTGTGTTTCCCAGGGAAGTCACTGACAGTATAACCATTCAACATTTCCAGGTCCCATTCATCAATCAATTGGCGCCAGCGTGGCCCCTCAGTGTCAGTTTTGATGTGTATCAATAGACGTTTCTCCCTTACCTTAGGATTCTGTGGGTGTCTCCCTCTCTCAGCTGGCATGCGACAATTAAAATTGCCCACAACAATTACCGCTCGATTTCCAGGTAGGACCGACCAAAAAACTAATAATTCATGAAGGGCATCTTGGATTGGTTCACTTATCAAGGCATGAGGAGGATTGTATATGTTTATTAATAAGAATTTCCCCATGTTATCCTTAGATCCACATTCAACCTCAACTGCCAGCATATTATTGTCTACATTACATGATATACGCCTCGAGGACAACAAGCTGGCCACTCCTATCAAAAGCCCTCCAAATGGCCTTTTTCACCCCTTTTAGCAAAGGATTGATAGTTCGTATAGCCATCAAGTAGTAAGATGTCCATTGCCAATGTCTCTTGTAGGCATATTAAACTATGTTTCACAAAAAAGTTTACGGATCCCTCCGGAGCCAGCAAATGGGAAAATCCTCTACAGTTCCAGGACAGCAATGTCAGATTTCAATGTTTAGGTAGAACCTCAGGGAGAGATTCCGCTAGCCATTTTAGGACCATCTGGACATCTGTGACTTCTACTTTCTTTCCCTTAGGGATCAAGGGGCACTCCACCGAAATGACCGACCCACCTATTTCCTCATATTCAGCACTGGGGTCAACTTCATCCAAGTCTGCATCAACCTCAACATCCACAGCCCACAGCTCTTCACGATATTTCCTAATCATCTGTGCGATGGATTGAAATTTACAATGTAAGGCTGACATGCAGGGATTGAGACCTTTTAGTGGTTCCACAAATTGGAAGTCATCAGACTTGACACGTAGTTCCGGGACTGAATGCAGACGGATTAAGAACTCTGATTGTGATAGCCATCTGCGTTCACCATTTTTATAAAGGTTCTTGATCAAGCAGATTCTATTTGCTATGCGATGAGGTTGAGGTAATAAGTCAGGACCCCTGGTCTGTATTTCCTCTACCTCTCGGGCATCATTCTGAAGTCGATTCCATTCATCTGCCTGTTCCTCTAATTCATCCACGGTCGGTATTCTTCCTTCCTCTGGTTTCAGGTCAACCCTCACTGGTTGTTCCAGCTCGGCCAGCAGATCTTGGTTCTTATCTTGATCGATGATAAGCCAACTGGAGAGGCAGCCTACACCCAAGCTGATCTTTTTTTTCTTAGCTCTGACTGCCCTTTATTTAGCTTTGTTTGAGCGGCTACCAATGTTCGGCGTCTCTCCCTCTGTGGTACCTTGTGTCATATTTTTCTTTCTCTTTAAAGCTTTCTTGGCCAGTTTGCGTTGCTTACGGGAATAGAAGACCACCTCACTCTGATCCACAATTGCCGAGGTTTCTTTATCAGATGTGATATTTATCTCAACAGCCATAACAATGGCTTCAGATAGATTGATTTCCACCTCCACTTCCTTGCTTCCTTCATCTATTTGGGTAGTGGTCAATGAATTTGTGTTTGTAAGAATCCGCCCCGTCATTTGGAGAAAAATTTTGAGAGCAAATTGAAGAGAAGCCACTGAGGATTGAATTTCTGCCAATTCCTTAGCCCCCGGGAACAGGGTGGAGAGATCTCCTTCCTCCAAGTCAGGCACATCCTCCATAGAAACCATTACCATGTTTGGAGAAGCTGACAGTCGGCTCATAGGTACCGAATGGCCCATAGCATTGGCAGATGATGACATAGGATTATTATCTTGTGGCAAGCATTTGTCTTCAGGTGGCCTGAAGATCTGGGGAGTCATCCCTCGCTCGATACTCAGACACAGATCTAATAACAAATTGTTGTCTATATCGTTAAAGTTAGTAGAACTCATTGGGTCACTACCCACATCTCCTGATAGGACAGGATCCTCGATGATAGTCGAATTAATTTCTGGTATAGGAAGGGGGGGAGGAAGCCAGTTATAGCCCCCTGTCCCAAGGGAATAGACATTATGGGCTTTTTCTTGTTGTTTGCTTTAGGATTTCCCATCTCTTCACTCTGCAGGGTTTCTGCTTCCAATTGTTTCTTTGTCTTGCATATGTTGTATTTATTTTGTGTCCATTCTTTACCTCGCCGGGTCGCCAGATTCTACACACCACACAGTCACGCCTGGGTCTCTTGCTGTACCCCAATGCCCAGAGACAGAATACCTGGCGCTAGGTGTCAAACAACCAAAAAGAACTACCTGGCGCCAGAATACCTGGTGCCAGTAAACAAAACAACCAAAAAGAACTCACCTACATGATAGAAGTAGAAAACACCATGTGTCAGTATGAACAAGCTACAGAAGACTTCAGTGTACTATAATCACAACAGCATTTTCCAAGAAATAACAAAACAAATTGAACATGGTATGGACATGAAAATAAAAACTGTACCTGCCAAGACTACAAACCTGTACAGCTATACGTGAGTGGTGAAGCTGGTTCAGCAAAACATCTTAATCAAAATCATCAGCAAGTTCTTTCAACAATTGATAAACAACAACTGTCTGCTGTTGTAACTGCCCCCACAGGTTTAGCTGCCTACAACATAGGCGGTGTCACTTTACACCCATTACTACTCCTTCCAGTAGAACACCAAAACAAATTAGACTATTACAAGCTTTCCACAGAAGCTGCAATGGAACTACGCAGAGTTTTCAAACAAATGAAAATGCTGCTAATAGATGAGGTGAGCATGGTCTCCAACCTAATGTTGGCTTTGATTTACCTCAGATTACAAGAGGTCCTCAAAACAGACTACGAACAACTCTTTGGAGGAAAACACATTATTCTTTTTGGAGATCTTCAATTGACACCAGTGAAAGCTGAACCTATTTTTAAAATCTTAGGGCACAAACTGTGCCGTAAAACTCTTGGCAGCATAAGAAATGTCAACCTTTGGCAACATTTCCAATACAGGGAATTAACAGAAAACATGCACCAGTCTGCAGACCTCACATACGCCAACATTTTAAAAAGTATTAGAATTGGTGTACTATCTCAAGAAGCACAAGCAATATTAAAAACCAGGCACATCCATGCACTCTATGGCCATAACTCATGTGCTACTGATGTCATGGAACAATTAGCACACCAAAATATCAATTGTGTGTCCTTGATGCCAACTCTTGCAAGCTTTTCAAAATTCAATGAAAAAATGTTGAAAAAAGAAATGCAACCAATTGAAATTTGCTCCACAGATAAACTGGACATACATGGTATGACACTACCCATGTGTCAACAAGCCACAACAAGACTAAATACCCGAGAAAACACAGCTGGTTTGGAGAAAATATAAAAATTATCTTTAAACTGTAGAGTAATGCTTAAATGTAACCATGACTTGGAGCAAGGACTAGTTAATGGAGCACTTGGTACGGTTGTTGGCTTTCAAACATACCCACGTGGCAACAACATTCAATTTGTCAATATTCTCTTTGACAAACTTTCAGATGTTAAAAGGATAGGATGCTCAACAGCCTGTGTCCTTCTTTCCAAAGACATATATGTACGCAGAGAACAATTTTCACTAACTCTAGCATACGCAATTACCATTCACAAATCACAAGGTTGTACCCTAGATAAAGCATTAATAGATATTGGTAGCACATTCTTTAAAGAAGACATGAGCTATGTAGCACTATCACGCTTACGTACACTTGACGGGCTATTTCTAATCAACTTTGATGCAAGTAAAGTAAATGTAGATATTCCTTGCATTCTAGAATACAATAGGCTGCATTCACTTCACACCTCCATCTAAAAACCTATCCTGTTCCACAAAAAGCAAAACATTGTAAAGGAAAACTACTTCAAACTGAAACGATACAGGATATCACTACAATTCCTCCACAGAAAAAAAAACTAATATTTCATCAAGTACCACATTGAAAGAAGAATCTACTGGTCAAAGTAACTCAACTACTTTTTCAAAGAAGCAACACACACTCCGAATAAATGACTTTGACACAGAACTGTCAAGTCTATTCAAATTTTCAAATATAACTGCTGTAAATTGCTACGCAAATGTAGCAATAAATGTTCTATTCAAATTGCCACCAATTATTGAGTACATTTACTTACACAGTACAGACCAATTGTGTTTGCAAATGTTAGTCCTTCATAGAAATGCAACCGACAATCTTGACAACACTTACAGTGTACATGGATTAAGACAAGAATTGGACTACTGTGGTGAAATTGGCAAATTCACTATAAACTCACAAGAAGATCCACAAGAATTTAAAATGTACTTACTACAAGTACTGGAAACCAAAAACATCCCTATATATGAAATCTTTCAGATTTCATACATGTGGAAACATACATGCACTCTCTGCAACCATGTGGCACAGGAAGAAGTCCCTAATGAACGCTTTGTGTGTGTATCCATACCTAACTGTGAATCCATTCCATTTCAGCAACTTGTACAAAATGCAAACCATGGCAGATTATGTACTACCTGCAATTCAGATAATCGCTCCACCTTACAAATACAGACACATAGAAAATACGTAATAGTAATGCTTTTACATTACAATGCAGATGGTACAAAAAACAACTCTAAACTGACTGGATTCACAGATGCTCAAGTATCACTGGGTAAGAAAACCTTCCCAATAGGTATAATCTACCATGCAGGTGCCACAACCAATGCAGGTCACTACACTGCATATATGAAAAAGAATTGTGGATGGTTTAAATATAATGATAGTACCATTTTCTAAAGCAGAGATTGCTAGCAAATCTTGTAAACGCTTACTTAATATTCTTAAAACCAACATTTAACACGTAATCTGTGTATGAACATAAGCAAAACTTCAACTTCAAAACTGTGCACAGTTAGAGTACAACAACAGGTATCTAACTGCCCCAAGATTCTGCAACAAGCAAACACACACATAAATACCACTAAAATCAAACAAGAAATAATCAGTTAGAATACACCAACTGGTATCTAACTGCCCAAAAAAATCTAAAACAAGCAAACAGATAAACAAATACTACTAAAATCAAACAGGAAATATACAGTTAGAATACGCTAACAGGTACCTAACTGCCCCAAAACATCTGCAAAAACCCAACAGAGAGATGAATAGCATAAAAGTAGAAATAAACAATTAGAATATGCCAACAGGTATCTAATTGTCCCAAAAATCTGCAACAAGCAAAAGATAGAAGATTAGCAAGTAACAAGAAATAAACAGTAAAACAATGAAAGAAATATATTGTACCACAGCATAGGTTTTTTTTTAATCCAGCATGGATTTCTTTTCCCACAGAACCATTGATTTAGAAAACAAACCAATAACTGAGCAAATTGCACAGCACACTGGTTTGAACTATAGTACTTGTAAAGTACTAAATATGAGGGTCAAAAATACAGAAATGTCTATTATGCAATGCAATAACTCAATATGAACTACCTGCTCTAACATATGATCTTTTCTTTTATGACATAGATCGAAAAAGTATGTCTGGTCCAGTTACCCATGTCATGAAAAAACTGCATACAACCACAAAAAACTGAACCAGAAAGTATACAATAAATAAACTCAGAAACACTATACTCCTTGTTACAAACTCCACAATCTTAACTGCATAGCTTAGCCAACACTTGACATACAAACTCTACAAATGAAACAGTACACAAACTTTTGGGTTCTGGATATTTGATGGGTGTTTGATTCTGTGGGTGCGTTATGCTGTGGTGGTTGTGGCCAGGGCTAAAATCGTGGTGCATGGCCTACAGCCTGTGGCCTTCAGCCATGCACCCAAGACTCTATTCCCTAGCCACAACCACTGCAGCATAACATACCTATAATACCAAACATTTTGACTGTGGTATGTAAGCTGCTTATAGGGGACATTATTTACAATCAATCCCCTACTAACAACCCAAAACCAACAACATAATAAAATAAAATAGGCAGTAGTGCATTTATTATGTCCACCGATAACAGCGACGACCGCGGACATGGCAAACACATCAAGGGCACCTGCCACCTAAGCAAATACAGAATTTGACCCATCTCTTACTCCCCAACCGTCCCCAAGTACTTCTGCACACCAACACACTCCCCAAAATTGCATTTTGCCTCTGTTCGCCGCCGCGCTGTCGTCAGATCAAAGATGGCGGGCGCACCAAACAATGTGACGCACCTCACGCCTCATCCCAGCCAATCAGAGAACACGTTGCGTGTCCGCAGACATGATGCAAGGCGATTAGACAATCTGTGTCCTCTCCGCGTAGCGAACAGGGAAGTGTGTCCGCGCAGCGGTCATAGATATCACACTTTTTTGCCTTAAGTTTTGGCCATTTTAAAAAAAAACTACTAGACGGATTTACACCAAATAAACAAAAGCACACTTTTGGGACTAAGCCGCCACTCCTGCCACAAATTTTGTGGAAATCCGTCCAGCGGTTTGTGCTGCAGGTGTGCACAAAGTTTTTTTCACATTATGTCTATGGAAAAAAAGAAATTTTGGGACCCCCCACCCCCCGATAACTTTGCCTGCCCTGGACCAAACATCACAAAAAAATGCAAATAAATTCAGAGTGGGCCATATACTTTTTTTGCAAAGTTTGGTGAGGATTCATCCGGGGGAGCGAAGTTATAACCTGCCCAAAAAGTGCTCTTCCTATGGGATTAGCAATTTAACCATAACTACACAGCCACTACCGTGGGCTGTCTAATATAGCATTTTTCAGACTGCAGCACCCGATTTCTAGTTTAATGAAAATGTAAGAAAACTTCCTTAAATTAGAAAACAAATGCTTGCAATGCCACTGGAACACATGTTTCCCCGCAAGGAGAGATTTTAGCAACTTTTGCTGCTGGACAGCACTTCCCCTCCAATATTTTCACACATCTCAGAATGATGGTGCTGGAAACTGGAGTGGAGAATGTGGCTTTCCACTCTAAATTTAGCACGTGCTCAGAATCAGTCCCTGAATATAAAGCCTGGAGAAATGTTATTCTTTGAAACCGGCAGAATACAGTGGCAATGCACGTTTGCCTTTGATTTTTCGTGTTCCTTTTGCTTCTCTTCACGCATTTCGTTCCTAACCGCGTGAGTTATATGGAAGGTTCTAGCTCCTTTCTCGTCCATAAATAACGGATTGATAAAACGCCCGGTCTAGTAGCGAAGTGACCCCGTCAGCACCACCGAAGCCTAATTTCTCATTAGCTACAGAGCAGAATACAATACATGGTACCTTTTTCTGCAGCACGCACAATTTGTATTTCATTTTGCAGAACATACCTGCAGCGTAACGCATTTTCTGTATATATTACTAGCACACACCACAGTCGTAGCCCATTTCAAGTTATTATCCATCAACTTGTTTGTAATGTATCATCAAGCGCATATTATCGGTTTCTTCACGCGATACAGATTGCGCAGTAAAACCAGTGTACAAATACCGCATTGGAATGCAGCGCACAGTGCGGGTTTGCTCCAAAAGACACAGGGCGTCTCTTAAACCCATTACAAACGAGAGTCGCAGTCTGGAGCAGGAGCTGAATGTCTCAGGGCTATTTATTCTAGATCTATTTTCCGTCATTTACAATTTGGAGAGGACAATGCTAGCCATCACAAACCTGAAGAAGCATACGCAAGCCTGTATTCTTGTGATATGCTCAAATGCTGTAGGAAAATAAGGGGTAGGCTTTCCGGCTGAGTTCAAAATGCAGTCGGAAAAAAACATGCGTCACACAGCGCAGAGCATCTACTGTTGTCAGCAGTTCAATACAGACCGTTTTGCATATTCGAGTTATTAATGCGCTATTAATGTTTATCCACTTGAAGCAATATAAAGCGTTGTGCCCTTTAATGCACAGTTTGCCCGTCTAGACACCCGAGGATAGAGAATATTTTGACGTTTTAAAACAATACATGTACCTTTCAGTACCATTCCACCTTTCCATTTTCTCCTGAGGTGTCAGCTGAAGGGATTGTTAGATGTTCTACTCGGCCTGCTGTAAGGTGGCCCCTTGTCAACAAAGATTCAGCAAAACCAATGTACGAGATCAATGGAAAATTGGTGATTTAATAACATGGCAGAGATGTATTTGTTTTTATGCGAATTTGTCTGGTGCAAAAATATGGTGGCTACTGTGTGCCTCTTTCCTTTAGTAAAGGTCACTTGCACCCACCGTGCCTTCTGGCCGGGCAGTACATAACCAATATTTAAGGTGATATATTTTCAAGTATCTGCAACGTACCTCTTTCCAGTTTAGAACAACACTTTTCCAGTCACTAAGCACAAACTATTCTGTCTACCGGTGATGGGATTTGTAGTCCAGTCCAACTGGAGAGCCAAAGATGGAGCCCTCTGAACCGGTATCACTACATATTATCCCCACCAAAAATATCACTGTATATATGGTCGCCTGGAAAGGCCATAGGCCATATTTTTGGGGGGGATAATTTTTGGGGTTTTTAGGAGCGGCGGTTGCAGAGGTATTCCCCGCTCCTTTAAAAATAATGCAGGGGTTGCAGGGGTGTCCCCCGCAGGTTCCATGCCTTTAAATCACAGCAAAAATATGGCAATATTTTTGTAAGGCGATATTTTTGCCGGGATATTAACACATGGAACCCTCTGCACCATGTCCATATAGAGACTAGTAGATGCCCAAGTCTCTGCTCACGCTCGCAATCAAAGCTGCTCTGTGAACCTGTTTAGAACAGTGGCATAATCAGTCGACACATACCATCAAGATATTTGCTGTTATGTTGCCCAATATTGTATGTAATATTGTATGTAAATATGTGCTCTGTAAAGCGCTTTGGATTAAGGCTCTATATAAATAACACATCATTATCATTAATATGAATAGAGCATTTAATGTACACATTGCTCTTCGTTTCCAGGAATTGAATCAAATGCGTGGACTACTGGATGGTGAGTCCTATAAACTCATAAAATAATCACTATTAGCTCCCCACTTCAAAGTGGTTTATTTTGATTCATTGCAACACTTAATAGTTATTCTTGAGGCTGTTTTGTGAATCTATGCCATGTTTCCCAAATCCTATCTGAGATATCACTGCAGCATTGCAACCTCTCGAAATAGGAGTGCAGGGGAAATATAGTTGTTACATTCAGGAGGTCTGTCATATCCAGCCTTTTGTGTCTTATGCACGTCCTATCAACCTAGTCATTGTAGGATGAAAAGCACATGGTATTAGTGAAAAGCCATACAACAAATGGCACTTGCCCTACACAGCCCACTACCCCAACCCAACAAGAAGGAGAGCAAATGATCTTCATTGCTCTAGTACCAGTACTACTTTCAGGTCCCTTCACTCTGTGGTACCCCCACTCACCCACACTACCCCCACTCTACCTAATCCCACCTTCCCTACCGTCCCCCACCCCACTCTCCCTACACACTCCCACCCTACATCCAACTCTCTCTACCCCAACCACCCACCCCACATACCACTCTCTACCCACAACCACCCCTCCTACACCCTCCCACCCTGCACTCTCTAGTCCCACTCACTCTCCCTACACCCACCCTACCTCCACTCTCCCTACCCCCACCCACCCTACCCCACTCCCCCTACCCCCACCCACCCTACCCCACTCCCCTAGCCCACCCCCCCACCCCACTCCCTGTACCCCCACACACAATACATCCCATGCTCTACCTCAACCACCCGTTCTACTCCCACCCTCCCTCCACTCTCTTGCCCCACCCTACCTCCACTCTATCTACCTCTACTCTCTCTAACCAAACCATCCACCTTACCTCCACTCTCGCTCTACCCCACCCACCCTACCGCCACTCTCTCTACCCCACCATATCTACACTCTCTAACCCGACCCAACCTACCGCCACTCTCTCTAGTCCCACCCTCCCTACCTTCACTCTCTCTAGCCCCACCCACCCTACTGCCACTGTCTCTAGCTCCACCCACCTTATCTCCACTCACTGTAATGCAGCCACCATCCCTCCTATCTCTAGCCCTATACACCCTACCTTTACTCTCTCTAATCCCACCCACCCCACCTCCACAATCTCTAGCCCCACACAACCTCCACTCTCTCTACCCCCAATGCCACTCTCCCTACCCCACCCTCCCTACCTCCACCCATCCTACACCCACTCTCCTTACACCCGCACTACATCCAACTCTCTCTTCCCCAACCACCCATCCTACATCAACCCTACACCCACTCTCTCCACCCCCACCCCCCCAACATACAACTCTCTCTAGTCCCACTCACCGTACCAACTCTCTACCCCAACAATACCCACTATCTACCCTCACCCACCCGACCAACTCACTACCCTCACCCTCTCTACTCCCACCAACTGACCCAACTCCCTTCTCCACCCCACCCATTCTACCCCTATCTCTACTGCCACCCATTCTCTCGCCTCTTTCTCTACTCAACACTACCCCATCTGTACCCCCCACCACTCACCCTACCCCCATGCCCCCTCATCCTTCTTCTCACACTCTCAACCTTTCTCGCTCATATTTCCTCTTATCAACGATGGCACCCTCTATACATCAGTTGCCACCTTGCTCTATTCCCCTTCTACTTCAATTGCACACATGCCCCCTTATGACATCCTCCTCTGAAACTTTGCACTCTACTCCTTGCACCCTGGTGTCTATAAATGCAAGATGCAAAGATCAGAAGTAAAAGCCAAAACTATTGGCATTATCAATACTTGTTTTTCTCTTGAAACTGGAAATGCAACACCTGTGTGTCATGGTTTTAAATCCATATCTGAAAAGAAAACACATAAGTCACCACAGCATATTAAAAAGCTGCCCAAACACTATAGTAAATATCCCCTGTATATTAATGTTTAAAAAATAAGAAAGGTATAATAAGGCAAACATTCTTTCTAAAACAACAAAGGATCCATATCAGGCATAATCAGGAAAAATAGTAAAACCAACAATTACTTTCAGAAACTGTGAAGCACTCTGATGATTCACTAAACTACCCAAAGAAGAATTATGAAAATCTAGGGTCGAGTTATCCATATAAAAGAAGAAGGGTATATGTCATTTTCATATCATAATACAAAAATACATACATTGAATTACTTCTAATGTTCAGTTAATAAGATTATGACTCATTTAACTATAAATCAGATTATTCCTGTGCAAAAATAACAAAAGTGCATATGTAAGTGCTGTTGAAGTCCCTTTGTATAGCCTTTTCCAGAACGACTCACTCAACATAAAAGAGGGATCGTGTAAGAATCAAGCAAAACAAAGAACACACAGATTCTGCAGGACTGAACATCCCAGCACGAAATGCGTCAAGTTCCCCGCAGCATTTGCGCAATATCTACAAAGTGAATTTGGGGTATTCAATCCCTCCCATATGCTAGCGATTTCCCTTGTCTTTAGAAGGTTCAACCCAAATCTCATCAGTGCCGTTCTAAGTCTCTGGGGACGTGAAGAGTATCAAGTATGGGGCTGTTGAGCCTAGTTTTTTCTGCTCCTCGCCAAGATTAGAAAACAATTTATATTTCTCGATATTAGAGCAAGTCTCACGCCAATCCCTTTGCCAAATGTGTTCTTTGGAGCTCTCAAAATTTTGCATGATTATAGCAAATGAGAATCCTTTAGTCATCAAGGATTCCTCGCATTTTGCTACAAATGGGACGTTTTTCTCCCTGAGTGCTTCAAAAAGTCTCCATAGAGTGAATTAGGGTGAGGGTGGACACATGTTTTTATATGAACGCAGTCTCTTCTAAGAGAGTCACATATTCAAAGAAGCTAGGACTAACTCAAAGAGGAGAGCTGAGGACGGGACCCCATTTGGCAGGGACAGGGCCTTTTTCCATAGATAGCCTTCTAGGGGAAAGTCAAGGCCATCCAAAAAAAATGTGGATTTCTAAACCATAAATGAGGGCGTGAACCACTGTCCCCTCATATAAGTTTATCAATCACACCAAATAAGACCATCCATATTTATTGTAAAAATGTTTCTTTTATGCCATTAGTTGAGTAGCTTTTTTAGGGTTGCTCTTTAATAGCTTTATATTAGATCTAGCTGTGATTGTGAAGAAAGTATTTTATTCCCAGACATGAAAACAGTTTGTGCTATCGAGTTTATTAATGCAGTAAGCACTATTTATTTCTAATCTTTATTTTTTTTTTTTTTAAATAAACTCTCATAACACATTTAATAAATAGTGGAATTAAATATAATCTCCACTGCCCCGTCCCCCTTTCCTTAGATTTCCTCACATGCTTAGCTCAAAGTAAGTGCAACAGCATTAAGATGTGCCATCTGTAAATCCACAGTCTTCAACCAGAATCATATTTGACTCTTAACTCATTTCACACGTTGAAGAAATAGACAAATAATCAGCAAACGTATCAACATTTCCTTTTTCTTTTGCATTCATGGATTCATATGTTCTGGTCTTGGACCGGTCACACCATTCTTTAATCATGCAATGTCTAATCATCGTGCGACGGTCTGCACAATGCTTCTCCATTTCAAAGAAAAGTGAGGACAACGTTGCCTGACCTACAGCATTCCCACCTGTGCTGGGAACATTGTTTTAATACTTAGAGACAGTTGTGATGCTGTACCTTTTCTAATAATTTATTTTATTTGTGGTACTGTTCCTATATATACTGTGCATGTCAGCTGTCCTTCTTTACCATGAACATCTTAATGCTGAGCTCATAATAAGAGCTGCTCTTGAGTTCATCCGAAGCTTTCGATGATTTGGCTCTAGTGAATGTTAATGTCTGTGATTTGCAGATGAATGTGTGAATGTAAGTGGCTGTCTTTATTGGGTCGTCACACATCTCATAGAGGAGTTTTGGAAATATTGGTTGTTGTTACGTGGTAGCAGTGTGACTCTAACTTTGGGATCAACTTTTTGATGACTGTGATCAGCGTTTGGCATCATATCCTCTTCACAATATAAGAGAGACAACTAGAGAATACCAGGGATTGATGGGCAGGATGCATAAGAGACGTTCTGTGGATATAAGGGGCTGTAAGCAACACACATACTATGAAAAGAAATACCTGTACACAGTTTGTGTTTCACAATTGTGAGTGTTAGGAGGAGCAAATAATCCCCCAGGGAAGCTTGTTGGAGACTTAAGGTAACATGATTTTTGATGGAGAATGTAGCAGGTGTTCAAGGAAGCATTAGATGCATCAGCCAGTGTCTTTCCCTTGAACTGAGTGAACAAGACGCATGCCATAAGGTGACATTTGAGATGAGCAGCAGAGGATCCAGTTGTGTGAGACTCACACTCCGATTCAGGGGGGAGGAAAATACACAAACTACTGTCCATCTCTTGAAGTGAAGAAGAAAAATATGTGCCATCAGATGTCACTTGGAAGGAGGAGCAGAGAATCCCTCAGGGCAGCTTCTGCAAGACTCAGATTTGCATGGTTATTGAGAGATAAAGCAGAAAAAATTCAGGGGGTCAGATTTACCAATTAGAATCCACCTCTTGAAGTGAGCAAATGTGACATATGCTATTGGATCACACTTGGGAAGAGTAGGAGTGGCGTTGTTCGAAATAAATGAGGAAAAATGCCAAATGCGCTTCGACTGAGCATTTGGCTGGGAAAAAAATCAGCACCCATAATGCTGAACATAGGGAGCAGGGGTTGCGCTGCTTCCATGACATTGAAAGCGAGGGACAATAAAGGAAAATAAAAATAACAGAAAAAGGGACTCAGCGGCACCAGCTCTGACCCATGTTAGTGGGAGGGAACTGACACGGCAGGGATAGAGGAGAGTCGGTGGCACACTTCTGTGTGTGCCGCCGAAAAGGTAAGTGGGGGCAAGGGGAAGGGGGAGGCAGGATCCTGCTAAAGTGATCTAGGTGATCACTACGCCGCACAAATTTGGAATTGGATAGTTTCAGATTTGCAATCTTGTGCTGCGTAGTAATAACATAGATCCGTAGGAGCAGCAGAGAATACCTAAGGACAGCTTTTGTGAGACTAATTCTTGAATGAAATTTGAGAGAGAAAGTGGCAGTGATTCATGGGTTTTGGAGAAAAGAAGTGATTTACCATTTCTTGATGTGAGCAATACGAATATTCACACAGAGTGTACTTGAAAAATGGGAGCTATTTTAAAATTCCAGGTTTCTATTCCCACCGTCAAACCCACTGATACGTCAGACAATAATGATGATGATGACTATGTGGTGATGGTCAAGATAAGGATGATGGTCCATCAGAGTCCAGGTAGGAACATGCATTGCTGCTGGAAAACAGGGATACTGAGGAGGAGGAGAACGACACCACAGGTAGTGAGGCTGTAGTAGTAATAGAATCTTGCTTCTTTGAGAAAAGGCTTTTCTCTCTGAGATAAGAAAGCGCATCGCACCAGTATATGATATGATATGGCATTTATAACATGCCTATACACAAGTGTTTTGAGGCATGACGAGGCACGGGAGGGGAACAGAGGGAAGACAGACAGCGATCCTACTAGTCCAGGTGTCATTCAGATCGCGCAAGTGCATGGGAAGGGGGAAAGGGAAAAGTGGGCGGGTGAAGGGAGAGGGGAAAGTGCAGTACATGGGATAGTAAAATAAATTAAATAAATAAAACGGCCAGATGGTGGCAAGTGCAAAGTAGGAGCAGACATAAGTGCTGGTAGGGGGACTGTAGGGCTACAGAATAACAGTCCCCAGGTGCCGGGGTTGCCAGGGAGGCACTGCAGGTGTGCAATTGGCAGGGCCTGGGCCTGAGATCAGAAAAGGGTGGCCAGGTAACCTGTGAAGTTTCAACCAGGAATTCAGTAGGGGAGAGGGGGAGAGAAAGTAGAAGTAAAGAGGAGGGTTTTGAGGTGCTTCCGGAACCAGAGATGGTTCTCCTCAAGTTTCAGGGAGGCAGGAAGGCTGTTCCAGAGGGAGGCCCCCCCCCCCAAAGAGAGAGATCTACCACCAACTTGTTTCTTAGAGAAGTGACTGACCCTGAGGGAGTTGGAGGCTGATGAGCAGAGAGCTCGAGAAGGAAGATATTTGGGAAGAGAGAGTTGAAGGTATTGTGGCCCCAGGCCCCAGAAGGCCTTGTGGACAATGCAGAGGGTTTTGAACTTAATCCTCACAGCCACTGGGAGCCAGTGCAGAGATTTCAATCCTGGAGAGATACGATACCTGGGCTTGAGGCCAAGGACAAGGCTCGCAGTCCTGTTCTGGATAGGTTGCAGAGGGCGGAGAGTAAAGGCAGGCAGATTAGAGGCTGTTACAATAGTTCAGCCTGGAGAGAACCAGGGCTCTGCAGACGGTGAGCTTCTGGGGGAAAGAGAGGAAAGGAAGAATACATCTGAGGAGGTGTAGCTGATAGTGTGACTTCTTAGAGACGTCAGAGATGTGAGGAGAGAAGGAGAGTGTGGAGTCGAAGATGACCCCGAGGTATATGGCAACTGGAACTCCACCACTGTGCTGCCTAGATGAGCTTAACCTTTGCATTCTAAGCTTGCAACACAAATCAAACACTTGGCAGTACTTCAAACAGAATAAGCACCAATTGAATGTGTGCTGAGGAAATGCTGGGGTTAACCTGGTTACGACATTTAGGCTCCCCCATATACTGCTGCAGCATACACAGACATCAGAAAAAGGTTAAAGATCTGAGGTACAACCCTCCCCATATTATCAGATAAGCATCATAATGTCATCCGTCTGCACAATTACCCCTGAAAATAGTGCAGTTGTGTCATTGCTTCGTACACCAAGCCCTAACAGTAGCAACTCAGTGACGCATAGTGGTGAGCCTGCATTGCATCAGGCAAGTCTGGTTGAATCCTACAAGTGTGACACAAATATCATAAGCAATACCACAAACACCTACTCAATATTAACATGGCTATATTGCTATATTGTTGGCAATAGACATTGTTTCCTAAGCGTGGAAAAACCTAGATTATGTCAGATTATGGGGAAAGCTGATAACCTTTGGGATGTTTCTTTAAATGTTTTTTTCTCCTGCAAGGTAGTCAGAAATTATACAAAGAGGGCATGTCTACTACAACATTTCCCAGGGAAAAACATCTACTCCACAATGGATATGCAGACAAGTAGTCAGAGCATTGACCATATGGTCACAGTAATGCAAGGGGTACCAATTGTATGCAGTTCATTTAAAAGAAAAGCTGTGCATGCAAAGATTTCAGGACAGAAGTTACAGGGTAGTTTGATTCTGGCAGAAGATGTAGAAGGTCATTTGCATCTAAGCTTTTTTTGTGGTAGATAATGGCTGAAATGTTCTTGCTACCTTACCAATTGGCAAGACAATGCCTGTCCCCTACTTTACTTGGCCACCAAACACTGTATCAGTAATTGACAGTCTTTGAAAGAAATGGTTGCTGTGTTCCGGATGATCAGCTCACATTGCATCTGGGCTTACAATGGCAAAAAAGCACAGCACCAATTTAAAATGTACCACAAGTTGCCGCTGCACTACCTCAGTGGCCACCCATTGGTAATGTATTTGGGCCATGTTGCACAGGCTTTGTACGACAGTATACCATCTACCCGGGTGTCATTTTTAATATTAACATAATTCAGATAATTGTGTCACTGAAAGGGTGGTCTGCTAATCAGACACCCCTTTTAAAATGCTTCATGCCCAAATGATAGTGTGCACATGTGCCTTGCTGTAACCAGTCTCTCTGCATCCATAGTGCCAGATCTACAATGGCACAGATCAGGTTCAAAGGTCACTCATGCATCACTGAAAGCTGCTGAGACACAAAGTACCCATATATACGTGAGAAAGAGGGTTGTAAATGTATCAGCTATGTGCAGGTCTTTTAAATGCAGACAGTGGCCAGCATGAAAATTGCTCCTACAGGTTTGGATTCAGAAAAGAATGCTCTTCAGGATTTAAGGCTCGGCTCTGAACATATGTGTGCTTAGTCTTCTCAGAATATGGGTGTGCACCTTTAAATCTATATATGTGGCCACAGTGTTCATTAGATGTGTGTGTAGCATCCAGTCTGTATGTGTGTGTACAGCTTTCAACCTGCATCTGTTTTTGAGCTGGATATGGACTATTCTCCAGTAACAGATACCATGTTAAAACACCTGTAGCCCTTTCACATTATACATATATCTACCAGTTCAATTCAAGACACAGGGCTGCAGCAGTTAAACACATTTTTTCAGTGAATAGAATGAATTCCCTATATTCTTTTTTGTTGTGTAAACATGTAATTTATAACTTGGTCTCCCCCGTGCATTTTTTCATATCATCTTGTAGAAAATAATGTGCCATTAATATACTATGGTCCAGATGATCCTACACCAGCATACGCCATGGGTTCTTGTTTAAATGGTGCTTCATTTTACGAAAAACAATATGCATTTAAGTTGTACCAAATTGCATTCACTTTAAAATTGCACATCCCGATACAGGAAATTACATGCCACTTTATATTCAATGTACATGGAGACACAAGACATTACATCTAACAAGGCACCAGTGTCTTTGTCATATTAGGGTTCCCTTCTAATTTGCAGCCCCTTTAATTCACAGGAATTTACGATGGATAATATAGTGGCAAGTTGGGGTTATCTACATGCTTTTTAAATATGCCATTTTATTTCTGGAAAATCAGCAGGGATCCAGACAGTCTGGAATTCCTGCAACAGCAAGCTCTCTTTCCAACTGGTTGTCTGGAAACCAATTTCCAATATGACTGGTCATCCCCCTATCAATGGCTTCTGTAACCAGTCTGCAATGTGATACATCACACGGATGTGTTCAGTTCTGCTCCCGCTGGCCACTTCCTTCCAGAACTATTCTTCAACATTCCTCTCCCAATGTTCTCTGATTAATTCTATATGCCTGCTATTATGTGTGCTTGCTCCTCCCCAGCCGTGTGACTAGGTGTGGCTTCCATCAGGCTTGTGATGCAGACCGGAGGAGGGAAACCCACTTCTAAACCTATGAAGAGTTATTCAAATAAATCTGGATGAGAATATGTGAAAATAATAAAATTAAAATCTTCAGATTGTGCAGATCAATTAATACTATCACATGGACAAAAAATGGATGTATGCTAAATAATTTCATAAAAAAGTATTTTTCCCATTATGACCAAGGTTGATTTTATATGGGTTGGAAAACATATTTTATATATCAACTATGGAACTGGTCCCCGTAGATTGGCCCTTTTTATTACAGAAATATGATGTCTTTCTGATTATAATCTGGATTTAAAATATTCATTTGTTTTACAATTAAGTTTGGGAAAAAACAAAATGCTTACTTCGGCCTGCAGATGGCACTGGTAGTGCAGGAGAAATTGGATCTTTTCCATTTTACTGCCATAGAAAGCTCAAACACCTGTGATTTTCATTGCAATTCACTTGTGGTTTGCCTTGTGACTTTAGATCTGGAACAAACAGTTTGAACAAGCCTTACTGGATATGTTATTCTTTTTGTAGTAAACAAGTTCCATAACCTGTAATTTCTTGGCTTGATGCTACATTCTTTAGGTGAGGGCTGTACTCCTCCTAGCCAAATACAATGACTTGTTTTGAAATATTCCATTTTGAGTTAAATATTATGCAGTGTTATACAAAGTGAAATGCAAGGCAGAATACAACTGGACTTTAAATGATGATTTTTCTATATCATGTTTTACATTATTTCAATTACAATGGCACAATATGCAAAATACAATAATATAAAACAAATGACAAGTTGTTAATACACTAGTGTATTTTCCTGTTTTGCTGAGGTTCCATGAACATAGAACTTGTGAGGAAAGCCTCAAATTGTTCCTTGAGGTTTTAAGGTCTGAATGTATGTCCTTAGGACTGGTAAATTATCTGGTATGTGTCAACGACACTAAAAGTCTGGACCTTGTCTTTTAAATTAGATACAGTTCCAACTTTTCTGCATTCTTGTGCATGTCAATTACATACTAAATAGTTAAAGAAATAATTGATTTACATTTGTGTGTTTAACAGTTCTCGGCTTGTCTTCAGAACTGATGAGCCAGATTCTAAATTCAATCAAAATAGGCCTTAGGAAATGTCACAGTTGACATGGTTCACTTTTACTTTGTTCAAACATGTTCTTGGGTATGAGCATATAAGGGGCATGCTTTCATCATGGCAGCAAGCATGATGTGCAGAACAACATAAGGCATGCATTTGTGAATGGTGCCTCCCACACTCTTTCAGAAAGATACTTTATGATGTTGACTTAAGAACACTATATGTATTTTCTCTGACAGGTCCCCCTCCTGGAAACCAGCATCTCAAAAACAGGGACTAAGGTTCAAGGACCATTTAATATTGACAACTATTTCCTTATTTCTCTGACATAGGGTCCAGATTGGCCCCAGAGATGAGATACAACATTGTCTTGCCAACAACAAGGCTCACAATACATTGTTCTTTCTTTCGGATAGAGCTATTAGGATAATTGTGCCATTTCTCGTTCATTGGGGCATGCAATTAATTCAATTTTCCTTTGTTGGGGCAGACAATCAACACCCTTGTCCTTGGGTCCCATTGTTTGTCTGATAGGCTGAAAGTTAGATTTCCATCAGTTTGCTAGTTTGCTAGAAAGAGCGGTAGCAAGGCTGGTTATTTTATTATTTTTTGATACTCCCTGTTTTATATTACTACAAGATAATCATATCAATACATTATTGTCCAATCTTTAATATTCTACCAATAACCACCCTTTCATCCAAATCATTCATACTCACCCTTTTATTCAGATTCCTCTTCTTGTTCAGAAATCGTCTGATCGGGAGGAGGAACTGAATCCTCAATCTGATAAACAGCAATTCAAGAGCTGCAGGCTTTCAGCAGTTTCACATGGACCCACATCGTTCCTCTGTTTACTCCCCTTTTGCAATACATATTGTGCAGGCAATGGGAGATGTCTTATCAGTGATCTCGTATGATCCCTTCCAGCTTGCAAGGAACTTGCGCTACTTGGACTGGTTCCTTTGGAAATAATTAAGGTAAACTCTCTCACCTTCCTCATACTGCCTTTTGGATGTCGGCGGGTCATAGTAGTTTTTGGTACTTACCCCATTGTTTTCAAGGTTCCTCTGCACATCAGTAAAATAATGTTGGAGGTATGTAAAGACCGGAGGGGGTTGTCTGTACTTCTGCTCTCTATATGGCAGAGGAGAGGCACAGAGGACCCCAGCCAAGATTCTCTATTATTGGTACGTGGTCGAGCAATCAAGGCCTAGTTTCTCAGAAGGTGATGCAGGCTGGTTCTTAAGTACAGTGTAGTCCCCAAGCACCCACAAAGGAATGTCTGCACACTGTATTAGTTAAAACACAGTCTTTATATAATTAATATTCAAGGTTATGTACAATATCACAATAACTCACTTTGTACTCGGTTATCTATAATGGCAAATATACAGTTCTACGTGGTACCAATATTACTATTAGATCTCATTAAAGTGCATCAACTGTACGGTTAAATGTCACACAAATCAGTTTGTAAAGGAAACCAACAATAGATATAGGAGGAAAGCAGTTGGTTAGAACAATAGGCAGAATACTGGCCCTGTTTACCTAGACACAGTTCTGTGTGGATATCCCCCCACCTGAGCAACCTGTAGAATAAAGATATAGCACAAGCCCAGTCCATATATTGTTTACAAGATTCTTTACAATAGGTCAACAACCCCAAAGTACCTGGTGTTGTCGAGTTCCTTGTCAGGAAATCGACGGCCCTTCTTGAGTGCACTCCCTTTAAGGCAGGTGCCACGGGTCGTCGAACGTCTGGCAATGAACACGGTGAACTACGGCGGCGAAGTGGCAGCTTTGTTCCTAGCGGTGCTTGTTGATGGGGAAGTGTAAACGTCCTGCAAGGAAGAGGCGTGCGGGGCACCTCGATGTCGATAGTTCTGGAACGCAAAGAGTTTGAAGAACTTTGGCCCCGCAAGGGCGTCAAGTTGTCGGCGTCTCTGTGGTCTTTGGGTTGCAGGAAACCCACCGGCGGATGCTCCTCAGAGCGTCGACGGCCAGGCCTTGTCCGGCAGGATAAGGCGGCGCGGTGCAGGCGAGAGCGTCCTTGGATCAAATGAAGTTCATAGGCAATGGGAGCACGACGGCTCCAGTCGGCGACGGAGGTCGGCGACGGTGGCGGACAACTTTCTGGGTGTTCTCTTTGGGATTCCGCTGCAGTCCCCTTCTCCGGCCGGCAGCCTGTCATAGGTCTGTCTACCAGGGAGCTTTGGCAAAGATCAGCTGGTGCATGATGGCCCCTAGTAGCTCAGGAAGAGGGCGCCTTACCAGGTCCTCTCTGGGTCAGTCCTTGGAGAAACAGCAGCTTTCAGATTGATGAAGAAGGGCAACAGCAATTCTTCTCTTCCAGCAAGGCTTCAAGGTCAAGCTTCAGTTTCACTCCCGTTACTCTTTGTAGTTTGGACTTCAGCTTCTGAACACAAATTGTAGCAGTGAGAGGCCCCCAGATATACTAGTTGATCCCATATTCATTCTGCTGGGTCATACTCAGGCAACCAATTGGTCAGAAGGGCGTTCATGCAGGCAGGCATCCAATCAGGTGCATAGTGCATTCAGGCCATTCACTTCTCTCCAGACACTCACAACAATTTATGTGTATTGGGACAAGTACCCAGCCATTCAACACTTTACACTGCATTCATACCAGTTTCGGGCCCTTCTCTTTGGGATTCCGCGGCAGTCCCCGTCCCCGGTCGGCAGCCTGTCATAGGTCTGTCTACCAGGGGGCTTTGACAAAGATCAGCTGGTGCACAATGGTCCCTCGTAGCTCAGGAAGAGGGAGCCTTGACAGGTCCTCTCTGGGTCAGTCCTTGGAGACACAGCAGCTTTCAGATTGATGAAGAAGGGCAACAGCAATTCTTCTCTTCCAGCAGGGCTTCAAGGTCAAGCTTCAGATTCACTCCAGTTACTCTTTGTAGTTTGGACTTCAGCTTCTGAACATGAATTCTAGCAGTGAGAGGCCCCCAGATATAATAGTTGATCCCCCATTCATTCTGCTGGGTCACACTCAGGCAATCAATCGGTCAGAAGGGCATTCATGCATGCAGGCATCTAATCAGGTGCATAGTGCATTCAGGCCATTCATTTCTCTCCAGACACTCACAATGTATGTGCATTCGGACAAGTACCCAGCCATTCATACCAGTTTCGGGCAGGGCTGTCTCCGTCATTGTGTCAAACACCATATACTAGACTTCCACAACACAGAATGCGTATTCGTCACACACTCCATTCACCTAGGTCCCACCCACAGGGTGTACCCACAACATACAGTCACTGGCAAGGCTCCAGCCAGTCTGGCCTGGACTTCACAACAACACCATATATGGAACTTCCACCCAACACCCAACAGCCAGTCAGGGGGAAGGGACAGAGTCAGGGATTCCCAGGACTTTGGGAAAACAAGGTAACAGGCAATAGAAAGCAATAGGGCACAGGGACCATCTTGTTTCCTATCAGGAATCAACTAATTTCAATTCTGGGTATCCCAAAATGGAGGCTATTCAGAGCACCTGTCAAATTCAGCATGTAGCTGCCACCAGCCCATACCCTGCTCTGTGGGCCACACATACACTAGGGGCACAGGGTTGTACCCCCACCCATGGGTGCCATAAGGTTTCCCATGGGTCTGTAAACCAAACCAAAAACAGGAAAAGCTGCACTGCCAGGAGTCCCACATGGACTCTTGGGCAGAAAACAATACAGAACACAAATGAAAATGGACTTACAGGACAAGGACAGGGAGGCCCTGTCCCTCCAATGCATTTCCAGCATCACAGTCGCCCCCCACCAGACTGAGGTTAGGGTGCCTAATCTCCCATGAGATAGACACCCTCATCCAGAAGGTCAACATTCCTTCCGTTAAGGCCATCTTCATTATCGTAACTCTTCCCTGGTCTATGCTCTATGGTGAAGTCTAGCCCTTGCAGGCTAATGGACCACCTGAGCAGTTTCGGGGTCTCACCCTTCATCTGCATAAGCCACTTCAGGGGCTTATGATCTGTTTGGACCTTGAAGGTAGACCCCGTAAGGTAGGGCCTAAAATGCCTAAGGCTCCAAACTATACTAAAACACTCCTTTTCAACAGTAGCCCACCTAAGTTCTCTACCCTTGAGTTGTCTATTGAAGAATATGATAGGATGTTCCCTCCCCTTGTCATCTAACTGGTACAAGACAGCTCCAATTCTGGTGTCTTAGGCATCAGTTGGAACGATAAAGGGCTTGCTGTAATCAGGCACACACAACACAGGTGCCCTACACAGACTTTCTTTCAAGCCGTCAAAGGCCCTCTGACAGTCTTCAGTACAATTAACCTTCCTAGGCTGTTTGGGTGAAGTCAGAGCTGTCAGTGGTGCAGGTATGGTTCCATAGTCTGCCATGGAATTGCAATAATACCCATTGAGGGCCAAAAAGGCTCTCACCTGGGTTTCAGTAGTGGGAGTCTCCCAGTCATGTACATCCTGTACTGTACTGGGGAGAGTTTGGATTTGACCCCCCTCCTACCTCATGACCAAGATACATGACTTTCCCCTGAGCTATCTGGCACTTGGTGGCCTTAGTAGTGAGGTTAGCCCTTTTCAAGGCCTGCAACACCTCATCCAGATGTGTCAAATGCTCTTCCCAGGTGGAACTGTAGACAGCAATGTCATGTAGGTAGGCCACACAGAAGGCCTCCAGCCCACTGAGCGCATGATTGACCAATCTCTGGAAGGTGGCAGGGGTATTCTTCAACCCAAAAGGCATGACCCTAAACTGGTAGAGTCCCTCAGGTGTTGAGAACGCCGTCATTTCCATGGCATGGTCCGTCAGAGCTACTTGCCAATAGCCTGAGGTAAGGTCAAAGGTGTTAGGGAGAATTCTCTGTTTAGGCTGAATTTCCTAACCTAGTAAGTCCCCCAGCAGCTTTGCTGGATTTCTGGAGTTTGTTTTTTCCATCCTGCCAAGAATGAGACTCTTTTTCTCCCACTCCTGGACATGAATGTGTGGAATTCCTTTGAATGTCGATGTGTTCTATGGGCTATGGGGTCTTTTACTCCATAGGGTCTCATATGTTTTGCTATGCGTGTTACACCGCACCCTCCGTGCCGTAGCACTGGGGCGTCCTAGCAGACCTCCATCATAGACTCCATACCCGGGGACTGACTTCTGTCTCCACGGGCATGTAAAGTCACCATTGGCTTTACTAGACCTAAATTTACTAACAGAACTAGTACAAACCATCCTATTGTGGACATACTAGTAGGGGTAATTCGATCACTCATGGGTCTGTTATTCGAGGGGGCACTGTCCCGTCCCCCCTCATCGAGTTTTGGCTGGTGGCAGTGGAAACTACTTGTTATATTCAAACCCGAATATAACCCTATGGGATTCTTCCCATTGTTGGAGATTAATACTTTTTCTCCTTAATCTCTAACATACCCCCGGTTTACTTATCTTAAATAAGTCTATCGGATGGTATTTTCTGCCAGAACTTGGTTTTTAAAATGGCGTCTGTGTTCGTCTCTGTGACTCCTAAACCAAAGGTTGAGCCCTTTGTTCCACTTTTGGCGGGCTCCTGCACAGGACCCTCCAAAGTGGTGCCATTCTGTCTGGGTTACCACAGGGGTGTGGGAGGGGCTTTGGGCACCCTGGACTGAGTTGCCTTGCCAACTCCAGTCGCACTCTGGTGTGATTGGCCCAAGTGATGAGCCACCCCGCTCACCACTTAGCGTGTTTTGATTGACAGCTAGGCTGAATGAATGGGGGTTTTCTGCATAAAAGCAGGGCTTTTGGGACTGGATCTTCAGAAGTCGCCACAGGATCTAAGAAACCGACGAGGGTAAAGCTGAGCCAACCTGCAACGACGACACCTGCGGTGGAGCCCTGCTGAACCGACTCACCACTTCCCGACGACAGAGGAGATCTCCCTGCCGGAGAGTCTCTTCCCCTGACTGGTGGGAACAACCAGTCCCCTTTGCTTTTTCTTCGCTCCAGGACGCAGTGGTCGAATTGCCCGTGCAGGGCACCCCGGCAACCGGATAGCCACTACCCCTGTACCGCGACCAAAAGTTGGTGCCTTGTGACGGAGCACTCCGCGGCTGGTCTCTTCCCTGGTGGTGCACCGGACTTCACTTTTCTTCGACGACGAGATCATCTCTTCTCTTGGCAAAGACCCGACGTGCATCCACCACCAGGAACAACTGCCCCTGCCTGAGCTGTCTCTCCACAAACAAGCTACCGTGTCCGCCTGGCTTCCCTTTCTGCCGGATAGAGAGAGGTGTCTTAATCCTCGCCTTTCCATTGGGTCGCCTCCAAGCTTTCTTTAACTTGCTGTCCTGAACTGGTCCAATCTTTCCATAACAATTTGCGATTTTTCTTTGTATAAGTAATTGTGATTGAGGTTGTTTGCCGTATTAGTGCCAGAGTGTTTTCCATAGATGTGTTGTTATAAATAAATACCTTTATATCTTTACACCGAAGCCTTGTTCCGTGTTTGCTTGTTCTACTGTGTAGATTGCCCTATTTTGTATACTCCACATACTGCCTAACTCTTCTTGAGGGAAGTCTGACTGCTCAGCCACAGCTACCAAGTGAATCTGTGTGGTACAGACTGCTACCAAGTGGGTTTACTGCCAAACACCTGTAGTCCTAAATCTTTTGCAGTGGTCCCAGAGGGAACTGCACAGGTTTCCGCCTAACAAAAGGTGCTTACAAATTTGGCAGCACCTATGGTATCCACGAGCACATCAGCCCTGGGCAATGGGTGCGTGTCAGTTTTGGTGACGCCATTGACTCCTCGGTAGTCCACACAGAACCTCCAATCCTTGGTACCTGCCTGGAAACTTGCCCTGGGGACAAGGACCACAGGACTGGACCAGGGACTGGTTGAGGGTTCAATAACACCCAGAGCCAACATCTTGGCGACCTCAGCCTGGATGTGGTTCTTAACTGTATCTGAAATACAGTAGCACCTGCTTTTGACAGGCACATTGTCACCAGTGTCAATTTCGTGCCTACAGCACGGTGTAAGGCCTGGTGCCAGTGAACACAGAGAGGCATACTGCCGGAGCAAAGCCCTGCAGGCCTTCTGCTGCTCTGTCGTCAGATCTGGAGAGAGATGTTCTCCCTCCACTGACCCACCCTGAGGGTTGCTATGCAGAAAATCAGAAAGGGGCTCATTCTCATCCTCTTCTTGCTCTGAAGCTAGCAAGAGACATGAGACTTCTGCTCGCTGTGGAAAGGCTTGAGCCTGTTAACATGGTATACCTGAGGGGCTACCCCTGGGACTCCCATGTCAACCATATAATTGACTTTGCCCATCTTGGAGATTATCCTGAAGGGTCCAGTCCACTTGTCTGCAAAAGCTTTAGGCTTGGTAGGCTCCATCACAAGGATTTCCTGTCTCGGAGTCCAATCCACTTGCGAGGCTTTAAGGTCATGCCAGTGCTTATTCAATTCCTGGCTGGCACTGAGATTTGCTGTTGCCTGACCCATCATCTGTGTCATCCTCCATCTGTGTGAGGCCTAACACATAGTCCCCCGCTTGCTTGGCGGGACCTGGAGGTGTGGCTTCCAAACCTTCTCTGATCAAGGCAAGGGCCCCCCTCACAGGATGTCCACATTTTAACTCAAAGGGGCTGAAACCAACACCCTCTTGAGGTACCTCTCTGTAAGCAAACAGCAAGCATGGCAGGAGGAGATCCTATTTCCTCCTTAGGGGCTCTTCTAAAGCGCTAGCATTCCCTTGAGAGTTTTATTAAATCTCTCAACCAGACCAGTGGTCTGGGGATGGTAAGAGGTGGAGAACTTATAGGTTACCCCGCACTCTTTACACATGGTTTTCATATAATTAGACATGAAGTTGGATCCTCTGTCAGAGACAACCTCCTTAGGGAATCCAACATGGGAAAATGCCCAGGAGAGCCCTGGCAACCACCTTGGCAGTAACAGTCTGAAGGGGTATAGCCTTGGGTACCCGGTGGCATGATCAACCAAGACCAGGATGAACCGATGTCCACCTGAAGTGGGAGGGTCAAGTGGACCAACAATGTCGATGCCCACCCTCTCAAACGGTGTGCCAACCACTGGCAACGGCTGCAGTGGGGCAATGATACTGCCTCCAGTCTTGCCAGACAACTGACAAGTTGGGCAAGTCCTGGAGTGGAACTGCACTTCTACTCACATCCGAGGCCAGTAGAAATGGGCAGAGAGCCTCTGCTTAGTCTTCTTGGTAGCAAGATGACCAGCTAAGGGCACCTCATGCTCCAACTGCAACAGGAAGGGCCTGTAAACCTGGAATCCACCAACCTCTTGAGAGCACCAGGTTCAGGTTTAGTGGGCTCACCAACAAAGAGCGCACCCTCCCAATAGATCCGGAATGGCCTAGGCACTTCTCCTTGTGCCTGGGACAGGGCCCGTTTTCTCAGTCCCTCGTGAGAGTGGCACTCTCTCTGTCCCTTACAGAAATCCTCCCGGGGTGGTTCCCCTTCAGCCAGCAGGAATTGAAGATCAGGGTGGTCCTGCAGGTTGAGAACCTCTTCCACAGGAGAGTCTTCTGTCCATAATCCCTCAGGAGTTGAGTTTGGGTTTTCCACTGGACCCAGCCCGTCCAGAGCATGGATCCCAATACGTGCTGTTGGAATAGAAGGAGCCCCCTTCACCGAGTTGGCCTTCATGTTCTTCCGTCTTCTTGCCTTAGGCCTCGCCTTTGGCTCGGGTACCTGATTCACAGCCAGATGCTGTGTCACCTGTGACCTAGTGACTGCAGCAGCAGGAGACCATCACAGATCAACCCCAACTCCACTAGATCGTTGCCTAACAAAATGTTATCAGGGACATTGTCCTGAACCAGGACAGGAAGCTTTGCTGTCTTGTCTCCAATCCTGTTTGTGACTAAGGCTACAGGTGATAATTTGGGAGGCCCACCAGCTAACCTGATGGTTCTCAGAGGAGCTCCTACATAGTTCTCTGGCTTGAGCAGGGTCCTGTCCACCACTGTCATGCTTGCCCCAGTGTCTCTCAAGCCAGTAGAAGGCTGGCCATTCAAGAGGACACTTCTTAAGAACCTATGGGTGTTCTGTGGGATACTCACCAGTACTTCTGCATACTGGTCCCAGGCTCCAAGGGACACTAAGGAAATCGCTACAGGAGCACCAAAGGAGATCCATGTAGAGGAGGGGAGGACAGTGGCCTCCACCTCAGACATGGGGTAAGGGTAGCTCAGGCTGACAGCCTGTACTCCAAGTGCCTTACCTATACACTTGGAGTCACCCCTCTTGTGATCCAGAGCCCCACAGTGCCAGCAAGTGCCAGGAATGCGGGGTATGGTACTGGAACCACTGGGAGCCTGCTTTGCAGCAGGTGGACCACTGCTCATATTCCCACCCACAGATGACTTATCCCCACTAGATTTTTGGGTCTTAGGGGAGGAAGGTTTTGGTTTACTGAACTGTGATTGCTTCTAGGACTCCTCAGCTTTCTAAGAGGTCCTCTTTTCTTTGTCCTTGTCCTTCCCACTGGAGTCCTTAGGGGACACCCGGTGGGAGACCCACTTGTCAGCCAACCCAGCCAGCTTAAAGGGATCGAAAATGTTCTGGTCAGCAACATACTGACGCAGCTCTGGTGAACAGGCTTCAGAAAAATGCTCAAAACACAAAAGGAGAGACAATTCAACAAACGTTTTCACTTTGTAACCATCAATCCACCCCATCATGTTCATGTGCACAGCACTCACCCAGTCAACCCAAGACACATTCTCTTTTTTCTTGAATTCCCTGAACCTTCTAAGGTATTGGGTAGGTGTCTTGCCAAACTTGGCAATCAAAGCAGACTTCATGCACTCATACTGACCCCTTTCTTCCACACTCAGTTTCAGAATACAGTCATATCCAGTCTGAGGCACTCTGCTTAACAAACACTTAGCCCAATCTCTTTTATCAACATAATGAATTGCAAAAGCCATTTCAAACGCTTCAATCCATTGGAGGATGTCTGAACCCTCCACAAACACACCAACCAAATCTTTCATAAACTTGGTGGCTGGGGACCTGCCACTCTCAACTGGTTTAGCTGAAGTCTCCACTCTAGCTTTCTCTAGCTGGATTCTTTGGTGCTCATTGTCCCTATCTTTGAGTATCACTTGCTGTGCCAACTCCTCTTTCTTCAACTCAGCTTCTGTGTCCAACTTTTTGTATTGAAAGGCTAACTGTTCCCGTTGTAGCTCTAATTTTAAAAGTTCAATATTCAGGGCTTCCCCCTGAAGGGCAGTGTTGGGGTTTGGAAAAGAGGTAGCAGGAATGGTGGCATTCACAGAATCAGATTCAGTGACAATCCCAGGGACGGAGACCTCATTGGTTGCATTCACCCCCTCATCAGGAGTTTCACCATCAGTCGGGTAGTCCACCAGGGCAGCTATCAGCTTAGCCCTAGACTTATCCACAAAGTCTAACTCCCTGGCTTCGCAAGCACTCTGGAGAGCCTCTAAGCTCATCCTAGTCAATTTACCATTTGCTATCGACTCCATTGCTTGTGATGCAGTTATACTGTACACAACTAAACCTCAATTTAACAAAGTGCAGATATTTTGTAAGTGGCACCGTTATACACTGATTCTTAAAACCATAAGCATCCCACTGCTGCCACCAGTGTAAAGACCGGAGGGTGGTGTCTGTACTTCTACTCTCTATATGGCAGAGGAGAGGCACAGAGGACCCCAGCCATGATTCTCTATTAGTGGTCAAGCAATCAAGGCCTAGCTTCTCAGGACCTTCTCAGTAGCTTAAGTACAGTGGCCCTCATTACGACCCTGGCGGATTCCGTGGTGCTAAATGCACCGCGGAGCATGGCGGAAAGCCGCCGATAGCGCCATGGGGGTTGGCGGATTTACCACCCCATGCCGACCTTGGCGGAGCGGTAAATCCCCAATCCCCATTTTACCCTTCCCCATTCCCATTCTTGCCCCATAGGGTATAATGGGAGTGGGGAAGGAGTTAATTACGCCGCCGTAAAGTACGGCGGCGTAATTAACAACGAGGTCCCTTAGCGCCATGGTTTTCTCCGCCCGGTAAAACCAGGCGGAGAAAACCTCCATGGCACTAAGGGAACTCGTAGTACGGCGGACGGGTCCGCCGCGATTAGCGCTGGCGGAAACCCACTCCGCCAGGGTCCTAATGAGGCCCAGTGTAGTCCCCAAGCACCCACAAAGGAATGTCTGTACACTGTATTAGTTAAAACACAGGCTTTATATAATTAATATTCAAGGTTATGTACAAAATCACGATAACTCACTTTGTACTCGGTTATCTATAATGGCAAATATACAGTTCTACGTTGTACCAATATTACTATTAGATTTCATTAAAGTGCATCAACTGTACGGTTAAATGTCACACAAATCAGTCTGTAAAGGAAACCAACAATAGATATAGGAGGAAAGCAGTTGGTTAGAAGAATAGGCAGAATACTGGCCCTGTTTACCTAGACACAGTTCTGTGTGGAGATCCCCCCACCTGGGCAACCTGTAGAATAAAGATATAGCACAAATCCAGTCCATATATTGTTTACAAAAGTCTTTCCAATAGTTCAGCAACCCCAAAGTACCTAATGTTGTCGAGTTCCTCGTCTGGAAATTGACGGCCCTTCTTGAGTGCACTCCCTTTAAGGCAGGAGCTACGGGTCGTCGAATGTCTGGCGATGAACACGGTGAACTATGGCTATGAAGTGGCAGCTTCTTTCCTAGTGGTGCTCGTTGGTGGGGAAGCGTAACCGT
Organism: Ambystoma mexicanum; assembly: GCF_040938575.1. Taxonomy (NCBI): domain Eukaryota; kingdom Metazoa; phylum Chordata; class Amphibia; order Caudata; family Ambystomatidae; genus Ambystoma; species Ambystoma mexicanum. The sequence goes on from NC_090941.1 coordinate 84,914,301, forward strand.
CCTGCAAGGAAAAGGCGTGCGGGGCACCTCGATGTCGATAGTTCTGGACCGCAAAGAGTTTGAAGAACTGTGGCCCAGCAAGGGCGTCGAGTCATTGGCGTCTATGTGGTCTTAGGCTGGCAGAAAACACACCGGTGGATGCTCCTCGGCACATCAACGGCCTAGCCTTCTCCGGCGGGATAAGGCCGGCGGCGTTACAGGCAAGAGCATCCTTGAATCAAATGAAGTTCTTAGGCAACAGGAGCACGGTGGCTCCGGTCGGCGACGGTGGTCTTCGACGGTGGTGGACAACAGTCCGGGCGCTTCTCTTTGGGATTCCGCGGCAGTCCCCGTCCCCGGTCGGCAGCCTGTCATAGGTCTGTCTACCAGGGGGCTTTGACAAAGATCAGCTGGTGCACAATGGTCCCTCGTAGCTCAGGAAGAGGGAGCCTTGACAGGTCCTCTCTGGGTCAGTCCTTGGAGACACAGCAGCTTTCAGATTGATGAAGAAGGGCAACAGCAATTCTTCTCTTCCAGCAGGGCTTCAAGGTCAAGCTTCAGATTCACTCCAGTTACTCTTTGTAGTTTGGACTTCAGCTTCTGAACATGAATTCTAGCAGTGAGAGGCCCCCAGATATAATAGTTGATCCCCCATTCATTCTGCTGGGTCACACTCAGGCAATCAATCGGTCAGAAGGGCATTCATGCAGGCAGGCATCTAATCAGGTGCATAGTGCATTCAGGCCATTCATTTCTCTCCAGACACTCACAATGTATGTGCATTCGGACAAGTACCCAGCCATTCATACCAGTTTCGGGCAGGGCTGTCTCAGTCATTGTGTCAAACACCAGATACTAGACATCCACAACAAAGAATGTGTATTTGTCACACACTCCATTCACCCAGGTCCCACCCACAGCGTGTACCACCAACATAAGTCACCGGGAAGGCTCCAGGAAGTCTGGCCTGGACTTCACAGCAACACCATATATGGAACTTCCACCGAACAGCCAGTCAGGGGGAAAGGACAAAGTCAGGGCTTCCCAGGATTTTGGGAAAGCAAGGTAACAGCAATAGAAAACAAGAGGCCACAGGGGCCATCTTGTTTCCTATCAGGAATCAACTGATTCCAATGGCAGGGCCTGGGTATCCCAAAAGGGAGTATACTCAGAGCACCAGTCAAATTCAGCACGGAGCTGCCACCAGCCCACACCCTGCTCTGTGGGCCACACACAGGTGCCCAAAAACATACACTAGGGACACAGGGTTGTACCCCCACCCATGGGTGCCATAAGGTATCTCATGGGTCTGTACACCAAACCAAAAACAGGAAGAGCTGCACTGTCAGGAGTCCCACATGGACTCCTGGGCAGAAAACAATACAGACCACAAATGAAAAAGGCCCACAGGAAAAGGACAGGTGTGCCCTGTCCCCCCAATGCATTTCCAGCATCACAAGGTGCTTTTAAATTATCCCGTATTTGTGAGAGGTGGATGAATTGATCAAGTTGGTGCCTGCGTTTGGTACAACAGAGGTTGAGGCAATACCATCTTCCCAACAGTCATGAGTTCAGAAGGGGACATTTCAGACATGAAAGTAAGTGTAGTGCTCAGAGCTATCAGGACTAGTGGTAAATGCAAATTGCAAATGGGTCAAGAATCCACAATGAACTTCTTTAAGATACTTACTGTAGTCGTGTTATATTGCTGCAACCCTCTGCTGGTTGCTGAGCGGTGGTAAGCGATATACAATTTTCTTTTCACTCCAGGAATTTCCTAATTGTGGTCATTACCTCACTGCTGAATCGAGTACCATGGTCAGACTCAACCTTTTGAAGAAGGCCAAAACGGGAAAATGTGTTCTTCATTAATAACGTAGCTGCTTTCTCTGCCTCGCAATTTGCAGAGGGACAACATTTGACTCACTTGGTAAACAGACACGTAACGGCTATCATGTATTTGCTGACACATTCAGAATGAGTCACTGTACCAATAAAGTTGTTCTGAAGATCAGACCATGGTATGGTCATTATTCACTTTTGTAGAGGAGTCCAGTGAGTGGGAGAACTTGATTGCAACTAGACACCCCTTTAAATAAATGTTTGGGTCTTGACCCAAGTGTGGCCAATAAGTAACCTTTCATAGAATCGAAGTTGTCTCTTGAAAATCCTGATGACGATCTGTTTCTGAGTCATGGGCAGCGTATAACATTATACTTTGGAATGAGGTAGGTACTACCCACTCATCAGAACCAGATTGAGTTTTTCCTATCCGAAAGTACATCTTTAATTTTTCACGAACATCACCGTGCCTATATTTTCTCAAGACAAATATTGTTTAAAAAAACTTGAATTAATGCAATCTGTAGCAAATTAGGACATAAAAAGGGCACATTTTGTTTATTTGACAAACTATATAATTGAGGCACATCAGTGTTTGCATTGTATGTCAAGTTACGTCAGTTCACACTATATTTGTTTCAATACACTAAGCACAAGAAATCCCATAGACAAAATTGGTCAAGTCCAAAGCCAAGTCCATAACCGACATGTGCTTCAACTTGGGGGGCCATGATAGTGGAGGGGTCATGTATATGATAGAGTGTCCAACGGTTTCACAGACTTGGGTATAATCCTGTGTTCCAAATATCCCTCCCTCATCTTCCTCATGGTTACACTGTGCTTATGGGAGATTCTAAAATAGAAAAGGAGAAAAAAACCTCATCATTTCCTAACATTTCTCATTTCAGAATATATTGCCGCAATGGTGCTCTCTGGTTGCCAACACAACAACTTAAGTAGCCCTCAAAATACAGACTTCATATTCTCAAAAAAAGTAACTGTTGAATAGTGAACCCTACTGGCATAAACAAAACTTATAAAATGCATAGAGTCAGAGTGTATATTTAACAGCATTCAACTATTTCTAGCATGTATGACTATATTATCCAAATGATGTCATCCATTTGACTCTTACAATCAGTACAATAGTCTGAAATGCAAATTCAGAGTTATCATCTGGGTCTAAATCAATTGTATTCAATATATGCCTCTAAACTGTCCCATTCAAGTTGAAGAAACTCACCCAAGCGTAGTGTTGCTTGTTATGTGTTATTCATGCATCTTGTGCAATTATGATGTGTAAGCCTAACAAGAGAAAGCACAAATGAAATATTCCACATATAATTTCTCGAGGCATTTTTGGTAGGTATAAGCATCCTGCTTGATGTGACATAAATTGTATGTATTAACAGCATGGATTAATTTAGTTACTTCTTTAGGGCCCACATTTCCACATTGTGTTCCTCAATGTAACAGGTTAGTGGGCTTCTGTTGATAAAAAAAAAGGAAACAGAGTAGGGCTCTCCTTTTAACAGTACCCAAATCATTGAGTATCCAGGGACTACAGAAATCCCTGCAAACAGGAAGACCCATCACAAAAGAACAGGTGGGGAAAAGAATGTACTCACTAATTTGTGATGAGAGGTCCCGTACTGGCATCTGGCGTCCTCATGGAAGATGAACAAATGGAGCCACCATCTTGCTCTTGTGTTAGAAAGATATCTAGCAGCATCTTGAATTTTGAACATCTTCTGGAATTTCATTAATACTTAAAGATCTTCCTTTTCTGGCTATGCCTGTTTCGATAAGGGAAGGTTTTCTGTGTCTTGTATATATTTATACAATCATCCTATGATTGGACTTTCTTTGTCTGCAGTAATTAAATGTTGTTCTGGAGCATCTCCACTACAGCGTAGAATAGAATATTCACTTTCAGCTTGAGTTTGTGATGAAGTTACTGCTGTTACTTGTATTTTTCCCAGGAGATGTTCCATGTGAATTAATTTGCCTTGGATTGCTCCAGTTTTTTCGAAATGATAAACCACATCCATTCCTATTTTATCTTGACCTTAAACTTGTGAGTGACCCTTCTAGTTTCTTCCAAAGTAGTGTCATGCTATTTCATGTCACTAAATCATCTATCGTTAGGATTAACTTTGCATGTTCCAGGGCTGTGTTGTCTGCACAAAGCATACTAAGTGCTCCACAAATCTGTTTTGGACATGGTCTGAGTTAGTTATGATTACTAGTTCTTGGAGTTGGTGATTTATGGTAGTAAGGGAGGCTTTATATATTGCCATCACTTTCGCCACCTGACTACTCCAGTGTCTAGTTTTAAAACCAGCTGCAGGTTCAGGGGTATCATTCCTCAATGCATTCCCAATACAAGCAACTCATGCTTTCTCATAATTTTCTTTAACATGGTAGGAAAATCCATTCACATAAACCATGGGCATTCCCTGAAAGGTGTTCTCATCATGTATTTTATGAGGAGAAACTAGATATTACTCCATATTATTGCTTGTTACTAACTTCTCATGCTCTACACAATTGTCTAGGACACAAGTATGTAGATCAGCTAATGCTTGCAGTATCTGACTCTTTTTTTTGTTATACCATACCTGATTTCTACAGGGTGACTCTAAATTGAAAGAATCCAGCAAGTAATAGTTAAAGACAGTCTCAGCTTGTATCAGGTCACTCTCACATTCATTTAATTTGATCGCTATGGCTGATAATGTTTTGCTTGCGAAAGAGACCAATCGATTCACCTTGTCACGCTTGTGATAGAAGACTGCAGTTATATAGGTGTGAGAAAATCCTGTTCCCAGGAGGAACTCTTTGTTTTGGATGGGATAAGCCAAGCATGGAGCTTGAGATAAACTTCTTTTAATTTGTTTCGCAACCTCAGTTTGAGAGTCCCCCCACTCCCACTTGACTGCTGCCTTCAAATGTTGGACCAAGGGATGAGTGATCTCTGCGTAATCTTCTATGAATTTACAACTGTAGTTAGCATGAAAATTTGCAAGGTATCATAACTTCTCCCAAAGTGGTAGCCCCTTCCCATGAGGCTATGGAGGTGTGTCCATTACAGAATAGACCCCCCACAGGTGGTTTAATGCAGGTGAACCTCATAGGGAGAGACTCCCCTTATGGGGACAGTGACAATCACCTAGGTTACAGTCCGTTGGACAACATCACACCCCAACCTTCCCTAAATGCCCACCATTCCAAGCCACTTCCTTGAGACTAGACCAATGTATTACTGTAGTACTTGGAATACAACCAAAATTGGAAATACCAGGATGAAGTAGAGTACATGAAGATTACTGACTTTGCTAGTACTGGTACTAGGTGTCCCTGAGGAGGCATAAAGATCAAGGCATCAAAAGAAAGAAACGACTTTGACAATATGCCAGTGAGGGACTGGCAACAATGTATAAGAAGAGACAATGGACTAAAGAACTTGTCAATCCCAGCCAGGAGATGGAGCAGAGGTGGAGACTATCCCGCTTGGGAGTTTCAAAACTGGACGGCACACCCAAAGAGAAGACCGGAGGACGCCGGCAAACAGCGAGAGAGTCCTTCTGGGGTCTTGCTGCAACAGACCTAAGCAAGAGTCTGAGGAGATGCAAAGCCAAGTGAAGCGGCAGACCGAGATGCTGCACTGTAGGGAGAGCAGAGGAGAGAAGCCCGAAGAGCCGGTGAACCTCAGTCCCAGGAATCCCTGGAGACATAACAAAGCCCTAGTGAAGGTTACAGGTGGTACAAGAGACCCAGAGGGGAGACGGGGGTGCAAGTGGGGCAGGCTCAGGTGGTGCTCCATCAGCACACAAGCAGTAGAGCAGCTGTTGGGCCAGAGAAGGGTCAGCAGTGCATCAAAACAAATCTTACTCATAGCAGTGGGAGAGACCAGGCCACTAACCACCGGAGAAGGCTTTGGACTCCAACATAAGTGAACTAAGCAATGAAGGACATCTTTCTTTTGACATTGTCAGAGATAAGCCCACCGACCATTAGAGAAGGGTCTGGGACCCAACATAAGTGAAGCGTAGCTAGGGTTCTCATATAGATATTTTCTATTATTATTAAACATTTATACAACAAAGTCATCAGGTTACATTATATAAAATACATTAAAATCACAATCAATTATCACAAATACACAAGTAAATAACACTAGTAAAAGATAAAAAAACGAAACCAATACATCAATGCTAAAAAATATGTTCCAACAATTCGCCATATAGCTACAAATAACATAGCAAGATGGCAATTAACTGTCCCAAAGGGATTACTAGGACAGCAGAAGAGCTATACTCGAAGGTTGTTGCCCAGTTGAAGTACTACCATTTTTCTCCTCAAGATCCATGCTCTATGCAAAGCACAGGCCACAGCACCCACAGTTAGGGGGGGTAATTGATTGGACCAGAAATTCCACCGCGCTGGGCAATGACTCGATCCCTGCCTCCAACAAGATGGGTCTCAGATATACGAACCTTAGCCGCTGGAATGGCTTACAAAATAACAAAATGTGATATTGACTCATCGGGGGCACCGCACAGGGGGCATCTGGCAGAACCAAGGCCATTCCATTTGGCGGTAAAAGCAGTGATAGGCAATATATAATGAATCCCACCCTCAGATATAGTGATCTTGCATAGGCAGGCCTGATTTGATTCATATAGGGTTTAAAAACATTTATGTGTCTGAGCTAAATAAGCAGTCCCCAACTTTAACTTTGAAGTCTCAAGAAGGAGCGTTTCCCTAGCTCTATGTTTTATTAGAGGCTTAATTTGATTCCAGCTGAAATCACCGAGCCTGGCTGGCTCATTCCAAAACTCACCAATTTTCAGGTAGAATACATTTCTTTAGGTGGGTAAGCCATTTCAATCTGCTTGCACCTTCCAGTGACATAATAGATAGCAGTGGCTCCCTACACAGTTCAAGGGCTGATCTAGTCCACAATCTGACCCGAAGAGGGACAGGCCAGTACATAATAGACTCAGAGGGAGTGAGCCACATTCCAAATGCACTGGTGCGGTCGGAGCACTTGGTGGCAGTTGCAACAATTTAAAAAATGTGTTATTTTCTCTTATTAGAAAGGGTCTCCACATTCTCGTACCCCCACAGCCCCTAGCCATAAAGGGCAGCTGTGACTGCCTGCCTCTGACATAGCTCTAGTGCAGGTGAAATTGCACCATTCCTGTGATGACTAAAAAAATCCAAAATTGCTCCACTATAGTTATTCAGCGTGGCTGCCGCCCTGGCTAGCTGTTGGGCCCATCCGGGTCTAGTCTGAATTCTCACACCCAGATAGTCAAAACTTTTTACTTGTTCCATTAACTTGTTGTCAATCATATTTTGGAGAGTGACCCTCTTCCCGCCTTTTGGTTGGATAACCATCGACTTCTTCTTGGCTGTATTAATGCCAAGACCCAGCTCCCTAGATTTCCTTATGACGATAACAAAAGATTCCTTTGGGCCCTGCGGTGACGTGGCTATTAGGACAGCATCATCCGCGTAGGATAACGCCGGGTACTTGATTGTAGTCAGTTAAGGGCAGTCCTGCCCCCTTTTCCCCCCCTCACTAACTCGTCAACAATTCCTTGTATATATAGATTGAACAAGAGGGGGGCCAGGGCACAGCACTGCCAGACTGCCAAACTCATCTCAAAGTTTGTAGTTTGTTTGCGACCCAGATTATTATAATGTGCACAGGACACAGTATTTAAGTATAAAGTGGACATAATGCCTATCAGATGCTCTGGTACTTTCCGGTCTACCAGCACCTTCCATAGCTGTTCACGGGACGCAGAATCAAATGCTGTCCTAAGGTCCACGACTAGTACATGCAAGTGCCTTTTTAATAAGACTGTATTTTTGGATGATTAGAAATAACATAAGACACTTGGCTATGGTAACCCATCCCTTTTGAAACCCTACCTGGTGGGTACGACGTCCTTTCATCGACACCAGTTTTTGAAAAATAATTTGGGGGGTTGGGAAAGAGCATATAATGGGTGGGGGGTCAGGGATGACATAAAATAGGTATAGGACAGGTGCCTTGGGAGGGCCCCCCCACAAACATAATCTAAAATAATTACGATGAGTTTCTTTCAGCAAAAACTCAGCGTCAAACCACCAGTTGTAAAAACGGGTGTCGATGTAAAATGCAAAGCAGTTTAGCTTGAACTGCTTGTCTTCTGTATAGCTTATCAGGTTCACACTGCCTCAGTCAATGACACTCTTCCTCCTAAGATTTACCTCTGGTGGTCATCTTCATATTTGACAGGGCACAAAGTGGCAGTATGAACCAAGAAGAGCCAAAGAGGGGAAAGAGAGGGCTTGCATGTGAATCCATGCAAGACCCATGCTGGAGATCAAGAGTTACAGGAAAGTAGCTTCTTCCTTATCCAGCATGGGGTCTTCCATGGATTCACATGCTCATGAACAGAATGATACAGCAGTACATAGACACAACGGGAGGTGGCAAGGGCCACTGAAGCAATATACTTACCCCTGGAACAGACTCACTTAAAAAAAAACAGGTAGCGTAGCACTGAATGGCCAACTCGGGACTCCTACCTGGAATCCCTGTCAACGCAGTAAAATCTTGTGAAGGTGTGGGTAGACCTCCACGTAGCAGCCCTGCAGATGTAGACCAGGGGAACAACAGAGAAACCCTGCGATGGCTCTGGTAGACTAGGCTCTTGGCCAGCCTGGAAGCTGCCTGTTGGCCAGATGATGGCAATGCATGACACAGCCGGATAGCCCATGTTCAAAATTGACAAAAGCTCAGGTGTCTTTCAAAAGTCCTTTGTGTGTGCAACATAGAACTGCAACACCCTTTCAGCCGGTGAAGAAAGATTTGCAAAGAAAGCACCGGTTTTATAAATAATGTTACGTATAATTTGCAAATGTCATACTTTAAAATAAATCATGTATTACAATTATATTGCAGCACATTTGAACATGTCAATTACAACCACTCTTCTAGAGGCTTCAAATGAGCCAGGTCAGTAAAGTAATTAATATAAAATCACCATTTACCAGTGAATGCAACTATTCATTTAATGTGAACATTGTAAACAATAAAACCTACCCTTTTACTTACTTATTTAATAATGCGATATAACAATACTTCTAAACTATAAATACAACTTTAGATACAAATGTAGGTACTAGTATACTATTCATAGCACTATATAGAACATTTTTAATACAAATGTATGCAGTAGCGTGAAATGTCCTTACAATTATAATGTACAGGTGTGTACAGTAAATAATACATATCATATTTAACAAGTCCATACAATTCTAATTTACAAGTGTGTAGTATAAACAGTAAGAATAGCAAAATGCACAGCTCTGCAAATATACAGTTGACATAAGCAGATTCATGTACACATAATGTACGTACAGGTATGCATGGTAAACAGTATGACATTTCACATGCAACAAGTGTCCTTACAATTATAATTGACAAGTGTGTACGCTAAGCGGGGATAGCATAATACACAATGCACAACTTGTAAACAATACATTTCACATAAGCTTATTCATGTACACAATGTTACATGAAAAGATTTACCTTTAATAATTACTCGTTTATTCTAGATAAGCTTCACAACTTCAACAGGAGTATAGGCCAAACAGCACATATAACATCAGCAGCATACACAATGTTACACTTGTGTAATGTCTAATTTCCATTAGACTCTGTTTAAACTTGTAAAGTCTCTATTAATAGTTCAACACGTGTATGTTGAAATGTATGTAGATCAGCGTACAAATGACAATGTACAGCTCTTAAATATATGCTGAAAGTACTAAGCATAGTAATTCCAACATAAACCTTTAATATGCCACTTACTGATTTGAACATTTTACATATTACATAGTTTACACTAATAAATGTTCCAATGTTACATTGTCATTAGCATACACATTTTAATATAACAGGTCTTGGTTTTCATAGGTGAAACATGAACATTAAAAGAAAATGGAAATACTATTCAACAACATATTGAAAGGAAAAAAGGTCATCATAAATCTTTTAAGTATAACCTATATTTATAAAAAAGTGAACATTTGTGGCTTGGCGAAGCATTGTCCCTTATACAATTCCACACCGTTTCACCAATCTGCACCACATTTTGCATAGACACCATTTAGGACCCTCCAGACATTACTGGCTACATGGCATTTGGACACCTTACCCCTATCCCTGGATTTCAGCCATTTCACACATGAGAAGGTTGCCTGAAATCGGCAAAACATCAATGTGGTCGTATAGGGGCCGATCCTCAACCCTAAAATGCACGGTTTCTGGGATATTTGCACCACAATGAACTGCACCAAACCAGGGTGAGGCAACAGGTGGTGAAATAGTACAGTAGGTCCCAGTATGCAGCAGCACACCAACTCTCACCCCCACTTCCCCCTTACAACATCTGCTCTGGGGTATGACAGCCAGCCACACATGCCCATTCTCGGTGCAGTTTACTTCAGAGTGCAAAGCACAACAAGTGAATTGAAACAGCAACCTACAGGGTCATTGATTTTCAGTAATTGATAAGGGTTGTCATGTCTGTCCACAGAGCCCGTTCGGGCTGTTTTTGCTAGTTTGTTATAAAAATCAAATAAGAACATTTACAACTAAAACGTGCTAATTTAACAAAAGTCAAACGAAATTGTCTTTTGTCCAGTAAATTTAAAATACAATTGTGCCTTATAACAACACAATTAATGGAAATGTGCAATCCATACAAAAGTAAAGCAAAATTGGGGTTAAAGAAAGATTAAACAAAATAGTTTTCTCCCAAAAATAAAAACCAAACCCTTTGAAAAACAAACTGTCCTTTGTGATTTAATTTCAGCTTGAAAACACAAGCATGAAAAAAAGAAGTAAAAGAAAAACACGACAAATATTCATCCAAGAAGGAACACAAAATACAGGTACACAAAAGCAAACACATTGCTAATGAACAGGAAGTAAAAAAAGTCTTAAAAAATACTGACTATATTACAACTGAACCACCTGTTGGTAATGTTAAAGAAGAAGCAGTCAAAGATATATTTTTAAAAGGACAAATTAATACGGAAACATTTATTGCAGCACTTCAAAGTCTTTCCATCAGTATCCACAATGGCCAGGACACAGCCATCGCTTTTGGATCCAGTTTCTTGGGGTGGACCAGTGCGGGAGGATTACCTGTGCGAGGGCTCTTCGGCGAGTGGGACCCTGGACCCCATCCTACCAGATAGGATATTTGGGAACTCTGCCCCACCTCGCCCTTTTTACAAACACACTCTTTCTCACGGAAAGCCTGCTATGAGAGAAAACAGACTAACACACAAGCAGTATACCGGACGTGTCCCAATACAATTGTCAGGCGTGGTCAGGCAATTACTGACCATCACACACACCTGACTTCCATTAAGCTTCCCAACATGGATAAAAGGTGGAGCACGAGAGCACAGTCTGGGCGAGGCAAATGTAAGGCACTCATGGTGTCAACAGTAAAGACAGACAAGTGATCACAGTTCAAGGGTGTTCATTGAACTATTAATGCAGGGTGGAAAAACACCCAACCTAAATCCAAATCTAAGATGGGAGCAAACGTCGACCATCAAATGAAAAAAAAGGCAGTCCTAGTGGTGTCGTGTCAAAATAAAAGGGCCTATACTAAGAAAACCCTATTGGCAATTCCTTACAATTAATCACAGAAAGAGTGTAGGATAGGGTATCAACACAAAGGAAACAGTGTTCAGATAATAAGTCAGCTGTCATGACCCATCGGACACGTCCCTGCTGGACCTCCTGTTCCCTGTCACGCTGGGGCTTGCACTCTGTTGTACTACCAACATGGCCGCAAACCCTGAACGCTGCCTACCAGTCTTCGCGTTCATTGCAGCACACTCGATAAAATAGCCACACCCCCGTGCTTCCGCGCGTCTTAACGCTACTGTTAGCTGTGGCTAGACTTGTGCTCCGTAGTTCGCCTTCGCGGAACTGTGTTGCTTTCCTGGTTCCCGGACCCTTGCTCCATTCTATCCCTTCTCCTTCTTACCTAACCTTCTCCCGGAATCCGTGCACCCGCCTCCGAGTGCTTCTTCCCCTTATTTTTTCCTGGATTTCCTGGAGTTTACTATCGATCCCGGACAAGAAGTTGAACGAACACTGGAAGCCGAAGACGGCCGAGCGGGCATGTACAATACCCAAACCATAAGGAAGAAAACTTCTACAACGGAATTCATCAAGCAGCGAAAACAGGTGAGAAAGGGGGAAACCTGTGACATCAGGATGCGATTGCCTTGCGGTCTCCTTTCCCCATGTTTTTAGCACAGGACAAGGTTTTTAGTTTTTAGCTTTGGAGTGGAGCACAACCCACGCCCGAGCCTTCGCAGCATGTGCCAACAGTACCGTATCAGCTATTCGGTACTTCGATGGTTAAGTCTCTTTTCCATAAAAGTCTCTCGTCTTCAAGGCCTGATGATCAACAAATAAATACAAAGGTTCTGTTCTACGAACACTTTAGGTGATAGCTTCACCTCTGGGTCCCCCTCTTCTGGGCGCAGATCAATCAGAAATTGCATTCAACAAATTCCAAGATAGCTTTCCACCCCTGGATCTCCCTCGACCGGGCTTGGATCCCAAATGACAAGGGGGAACTGCCCTTCCCCTTGCCTTGCAATACTTCTTGCTTTCCCAAATCTTAATATCTTTTTAAACAGGTTTTCTGGCTTTGCCCCTTGTTGTCAGTTTCCCTCTGCCGGGTTCACTCTCGCCGACTTTTCGGATATACATTTCATGTACTCATTTTCACCATGCAGAATTCACTTCCCTTTAGATTTCGCAATCGGCCGGTCAAAGACTTTCAACAGTACAGAGGATTTTACAAGACCCCTGTATGACCACTTTGACCTTTCTTCGCCTTTTCCCAATGCCTTCTGGTTATAGTAATCTTTACCATTGGGTAATCGCCCAGAGTCTCCTAAGTGAGCACCCAAGTGGTGCCGGACTCCTCCGTCGCTGGTTTTCTGGTTTTCCCCCTCCTTCGTTAATAGTATTGTTTGCTTTTCAAAGTTCAAGTTAGCCTTTGGCTACTTTTTGTCCAACACAGTTCGGTTTCTTATCAACACTCCCCTCGATTCACTGGCTGTGATGAATCGCTTGTTTTTCTTCCTCCTCGGAGTCAAGGTTGGTACCACAGAGACAAGCGTCTCTCCCCGGCTTGGCAATCAGCGGAGGAGGGTTTTGTGTGCTGTTGACATCTGCTGCATCACACATTGGCTATTGTTCGAGGATTTATTCCCTCTGAGGAGGTTTCACGGGCCTTGGTCAGAAAGGGCAAAATCGACTCTCTCCTTGTCATTCTCTCAGTCTGTACCGTCTTTCTCATCCTCTTGAACTGCCGGGCTGAGTTAGCCTTTACTTTGTGCGGTCTGCCTTGCTCGTAATGTGCTCCACCTTTTATCCCTGTGAGGAAGGGAAAAGGCTGTCAGGTGTGCGTGATTCTGGTCTATTGCCTGGCCCTTGCATTGGGACACGTCAGGTAAACGGCCCTGGTGTTAGTCTGTGGTCTTTCGTGCTGTGCGAAAGTGTTCGTGTGGAAAAAGTGGGGGTAGTGTTCTGGAATATCCTACGTGGTGGGATGGGGAAAAGGTGTTGAAAGGAGAAGGCGGATACTGCGTCTCGCCCGTCTGTGTCCCACTCCACAAGGACCGCCCCCATCCAGGTGATCCTCCCTCACTGGTCAACCCCCAGGAACTGGATACAATAGCGATGGCAGTGTCCTGGCCACCTGGATGACACATGCTATGGGGACACCTTCAGGTTTCTCACACAAAGCACATGAGGAAACAGCAGTTTTGTGACGGCAGTTGAACGAGAGAGGAAAGATGGCAAAACAGAAGGGGGGGTCGCAAGCTCCCTTGACCTTTTTGACAAGGAATGTTTACTTTCCAGAAACCTCGAGAATAGAAAGCGTAAAACCAGGAAACCAGGCTGAAGAATCCTGCATTGAGGGCCAGATACCCGCTGCCCTCCTGTGCCAATCAAGGCAGTGAGAATCACCAGCCACCGTGGTATCATCTTTGGCTCCAAGAACAAAGCAGCGTCAGTGAAATTAACAAAGCCGATGAGTTGGGGACTCTGATACAAAACCGGTCTGTGTTGAAGCCAATGTTGCAAGAAGCAATATTGTATGGAGAGCACTGGAACGAACATTGTTAAAACGCGTGTGATAAGAGACACTTGTAAAGTTGACCTGCAGATGAGTGACTGAACTTTAAAAGGCAAAATACAATACCTTTGACAGAGTGGTCCTGCACTCTGTGGGTGCTCAATCGAAGGGCTCTGTAAGGTATCCAGAAGAGAAGTGGCAAAAGTGAAAGTGAGAAAAAGGTTATATCAAGAAGAGAACTAGTAACTGAAAATCGAAGTGGTCCTGTGAATGGTCAAGCAACATCCTGCGCACAGTCGAAACTCTTCAATTTTGATGAAGTACAGAAATTTAGTCCAAGTCCGGCAGAGGGAGACCAATTGAAGCTTTTGTGTTAAAGTGGGTCTGAGCCTGGTGAATTTAAATCTAGGGCTGAAGAGTAAATCACCCGAGAAGTTGTAGATGTGAAATCCTAAGAAGAAAGGAACTTTAATGTTTGTCGTGTTGCATCAGGCCCTCTGAAATAAGAGACTTTGAATGGCAAAGAGGCTTTGGCATAGAAGGCCCTGATGTTGAAGTTTTGAACTGCATCCTTGTGCTAGAGAATCCAGAGACTGTGCTAAGCTAGAGTGTGCTGCCATGTCCTTTGCTGAAAACGTGGGGCAGGGAAGCCAACGGCTTAAATATCCTGACATATCTCTTGAACAGTTTTCTTTTGCATAACATTTTTTCCCACACTATTTGTATTTAAAAGTAAGGATTGGCAATAGTTTTATTAGGATAGGCCCTTTTATTTTGACAGACTTGACTAGGACTGCGTTATTATTTGTTGGCTGTAGCTTCCTCCCATATTTGATAGGCGTTTTCCAAACCCAATTGAAGTTCAATAAACACCCTTGAACTGTTGCAATGTTCGCACTGATGAAATATATTGTAAAATGTTTATAAAAATAAAAACAAACAAACATCAATAAACAAACAGTACCACTATACTATAGTTAGTACAACTAAAAAACTAAATGCTAAAAGAAAACAAACTAACAATAAAACAAGGACATGAACCTGCACCTTCTAAAGTTCCAAAAACATATCAGGTTGGTGATTCTTTATCACTTCAACATTTACCAAGTATAGATACAGAGTAGGCTTATTCTTTTTTAGGCTGCTTAAAATGTGGAACAATAATTGCAGGAGAAGACAAATGCTGCTATTGGTCTGCACAAATTGTAGTATCACTAATTAAGACATGTATAATATAATATACATATAAAATAAAATGTTGGCAATGTAAAATGTGTATTGTGTTGCCTATATATTACAATAAAATATATGTATATCAATAATCTATTACAAACACATATTTGAATATTGTCAAACATATACATAAATGATATTTTTCCAAACTCTCAAAAGGCATATGTATCAGTTTTACACACAATACATAATTAAAATGATCTATAATATTAAAAAAGGTATATATATTTTGAATAGAATATATAACTATAAAATTACACTAAAGTATGTTTTGTACATACTCACATTTACTACAGATAAAACATTCAATTATAGTAATTGTGCATGGCCCAAACTAAATTATATATTTTAAAAATGTAGAAATTTCATATAATTCCTTAGAATACATAAGTAAAATAATGTTCATGTTTATGAGAATAAAATGCAATACAT
Source organism: Ambystoma mexicanum (assembly GCF_040938575.1). Classification (NCBI taxonomy): domain Eukaryota; kingdom Metazoa; phylum Chordata; class Amphibia; order Caudata; family Ambystomatidae; genus Ambystoma; species Ambystoma mexicanum. The sequence goes on from NC_090941.1 coordinate 84,929,978, forward strand.
AATATTTATAGAAATTTATACAATAAAACACACACTGCATACCAATTTATTTTTGAACCCTTTATTAGAAATGCATCCATACAACACATTGTAGTTGTTACTTTTGTTTTATACTGTACAAATCATGCTAACACTGAAAATAGTTTTAGTAATTTAAAAAAATGTAAAACGGCCAACATAAATAAAACAAAGCACAAGTGAAAAATATATCTCAATATAAATAACATGCAAGGCTACTTTTAAATACTTCCTCAAATTCCGGCGATGCTCGTAACGATACTAAGAAAAATTGAACAAGTACATGAAAGTATTCATATTATATATTTTTTAAAAAGCTATTAAAAAGTAAAACCTAATTGCAATTTTTCAAATTGAAAATTAATGTTTTTAAAGGTTACTCTTTTTTCAAAGATTCTTATTAACATTGGAGTAAAGGGTTGGTTTTAAGGGGTGATGTCACAAAAATACATTTTCACAAAAATGGCAAATTTTTATTCGAGGGGATTGTGTCCTCTGACGTATTCCACATCTTGGACAGGTAATAAACACAGTGGTGCTGCTTCAGAACATTTTTGGTAGATGGTGTCCTCCGTCGATGACGTCTATACATTGTTCCTCGAGGGTCGACGTCACCGATGTTATATATAGGACGCACAGCGCCCGTAGCCTCAGTTCCATTTTTTCCACAAACGTGTTTGCTTCGGAATCTCGGCGTGCTCGATTCTTACTCTTCGATAGCGATGTCTTCGTCTTCTTCTGTGACCCCGAAATCGGGCTTTAAGAAATGTCGGGACTGCGGGTCGAAAATGTCCCTCATGGACCCGCACGACATCTGCCTCTGGTGCCTGGGCAAAAGCCACACCACCGACGACTGCGATGACTGCCAGTCCCTGACATCTAAGACCTTGCGGGGACGTTACAATTAAGGTAGGTAGGTAGGGTGTCTAAGCCCAATAAATCGAAATCCGCTGGCCTTTCGACCGACGACTCAAGGGGCGACTCTCTGCGTCGGCGAAAGTCCAGATGGTCTTGGTCCCAGAGTGGTTCCTGCCATTCCTCTGACTCTTTGAGGCATTCTAGAAAGTGCCGTCACCGGTCGCCTTCCCCGTCCTCGTCAGAGTACTCTGCGAGACCGCTGACTTGTCCCACCAAGTCTTCGTCGCCGGCAGAATGGGACGCATTCCGCCAGCAGATGATGGTGATTTTTGAATCGCAAGGCACAGTTCCGTCCGCGCCTTCAAAAGAAGCCGGCAGGGAACGGGCTCGGTCCACCGCTCGCACGCCTTCAGACTCGGGCGGTCGGCGCGATCATTGGGAACCGTCGAGGTCCCGATCGGACAAGAAAGATCGCTGTAGCCGTGCCAGATCCATGTCCCACTCCTTGACGCCATCGAGACTGGCATATCCTGTGAAACCTTCGAGGAAGGCGTCGACGCCATTGGGGCCGTGTCTGTCGAAGGGCTCTCTCGGGGCTCCGGCTTTGAAGAAGTCGTCGGCGCCATCGGCGCCGTGTCCATCGAGCCGTGTCCGTCGAGGGACACTCTCAGGGCTCTGCCCTCGGAGAGGTTGTTCATGCCGTCGCTGCCTTGGTCGACGTTGATTCCTTTGATGCAGTTTGTTGAGGATTTGCCAGAGGTGCCCCAGAGGGCTGTGTATCCTCCGAGAGAGGCTCTGAGTAAGTCAGTGAGGCCTATTGTTCAGCCCTACTCTGTTCCTCCACCCAGATTGGATTTGTTCCAACCTTTGGATTATATTTCGGAGGTGGATGAGGGGTCTGATGTGGAGATGGTTGTGCCTCCTGATGTCCCAGATGATCTGTTGTCTGGGTACAGTCAAATGGAGGAGCTCTGTCAGTCCTTGAATGATGCTAGTGGTCTTGACACCTCTCCGGAGGTGGAGTTTGGCAGGCCTGAGCCTGGATCGCATGCCGAATCCTATTATAGGCGTCTTATGTCAAGGGTGACTGAATACTTGGGGTGGTCTGCAGTACCTGTTGATTTTGATCAGGATGATCTGACGGACATCCTGGACCAATCTCCACCCACTGACCCGGTGTTGCCATTTCATATGGCATTGCAAAGCAGGGTGGCAGCGGCTTGGACTGCTCCGGAGAGTCTCCCGGCAGTGGGTAAGTCGCTTCCGAAAAAATACTGTCCAGCCAGTAGTGACCCCTGCTACTTGTCGACGCACCCTACTCCAGAGAGTTTGGTGGTGCAGCCGGCTACGGCCCCAGTGAAGCAGGCTGCGTACCCTACCATCCCTCCTGATAGGGACGACAAGCGCTTTGATGGTTGGGCAAAGAAGGTATTTTCTTCTGGGGGTATGGCTTTGTTTGTGCGTTGGCAAGATTCACTCACACTCTGTGGAACTGTGCATCTTTGGTGGCTGAGCATATTCCCGAAGGGGAAGAACGGGATAGTTTCCTAGCCCTCGTGCAAGACGGCAAGGACGCCATGTGTGAATTCGTTCAGTCGGGTGTGGACATGGCAGACTGTCAGCCGGTCCGTGGCTGCGAGCACCGTGATGCACATGTTTGCGTGGTTGCGGAAGTTGGGATTTGCTCCTGATGTGCAATCTCGGCTTCTGAACATGCCCTTTGATGGAGTTCACCTGTTTGGCAGCAAGGCTGATGGGAGCCTTGAGAGGTTGCAGACTTCAAAAGCTGCAGCGAAGTCTTTGAGCACTGCAGTACGTCAACCTCCGCCTTTTCGTCCTAGGGGACAGCAATGGAGGGGAGGTTCCTTTCGGTACTACTCTACCTTTGGTAGATCGAGAGGAGCTGCCAGTCAAAGGGGCCATCGTAGGAGTACCAGAGGTGGAAAGCAAGGTACTCGAGGTGCCAAAGCCGCTCAGGCGGTTGCCTCTTTGCCCTCAGGCACAGCCGCGTCAGCTCAGTCATGAGGCCATGTCCCATGGTTCGCCGGTTGGGGGCAGACTTGCGCAGCATCTTGGAGAATGGCGAGCCATTACTTCAGATGTGTGGGTTCTGGAGATCACTGCCCACAGCTCTTGTCTTCCTTTCCAGCAGAGGCCTCACGACAATCCACCAGGGAAGCTCTCTTTGAAGCGTCTGGATCCGCTTCTTCCGCAGGAAATCCTATCTCTGCTGGAGAAAGGCGCCATAGAACTGGTGCCTGTAGCGGAGAGGAACAAGGGATGGTATTCCCGAAAAAGGACGGGAGATTGAGACCCATCATGGACTTGCGTTGGTTAAACAAGCTCCTCAGAAAGGACAAGTTGAAGATGGTAACTCTTTCTCAAGTCCTCCAGCCCCTTCAACTTTAGGATTGGTTGGTGTCTCTCAACCTCAAGGATGCTTACTTTCATGCGCCGATTCATCCCAAGCACAGGAAGTACCTGAGGTTGCCCACTCGCATTTTCAGTTGACTTCCACCCTGAGGGTCTTCACCAAACTGATGGTGGTAGTGGCAGCATATCTCAGGAAATGGGGGATTCACGTCTACCCCTACCTGGATGATTGGTTGATCAAGGTGCGCTCTCCCGAGCAAGCCCTGGATCATCTGTCCATCACCTGCCACTCCCTCCACAAGTTGGGCTTCTCCCTCAATGTATTCTCATTTGACACCTACCCAGCGGCTCCAATACATTGGAGCAGTGCTCGACACATCCCTGGGGCAGTGTTTGCCTCCCCAGGTGAGGGTTTATCACATTCTGCAGATGGTGAACAAGTTTCAACGTGACCAGTGTCTCCCGGCGTTCGAGTTCTTGAGGTTGCTCGGGCTCATGGCATTCTGCATTTTACTGGTGCCAGAGGCCAGGCTGCGGAGGAGATCTCTGCAGTGGGCTCTCAAGATGCAGTGGTCGCAGTTCTCCGGCAGGATCCCTTTCAGATTCTGCCCTCGGTCGCCCAGGATCTTCTGTGGTGGGCTGTCGAAGGCAATCTGATGAAGGGTGCTCCATTTTGGCAACCATGACCGGAGGTGACGATCATGACGGACGCATCCCTCACGGGTTGGGGTGCTCACACCAACGTGTTGACAACCAGCGGACGTTGGTCTCCGTCGGAGTCCAGACTCCACATCAATTTGTTAAAGCTGCGGGCCGTCAGGCTAGCTCTGAAGGCATTTCTGCTGTCTGTGCAGGGGAAGAATGTCCTGATCATGACAGACAATACAGTGGCCATGCACTACCTCAACAAAAAAGGGGGGGGGCTGGGTCACTCCCGTAGTGCAGGGAGGTGTTGCAGCTCTGGTTCTGGGCCATCCAGCAGGAAATTCCGATCTCAGCAGTTTATCAGGCCGGAGACGAAAACGCAGTGGCGGACGCTCTGAGCAGGCAGAGCACGGTCTCTCACGAGTGGGAGCTGGCTCAGCAAGTTCTTTTGGAGATCTTCGGCCTTTGGGGAACCCCATAAGTGGATCTCTTTGCCACCAGTGTCAACCGAAGTGCGAGAGATTCTGCTTGCGGGAATTTCCTCCAAGAGGAGCCTTAGGAGACCCATTCGTAATGGACTGGTCCTTCCCACTGCTTTACGCGTTTCCTCCAGTCCCTGTCATTCCTCAAGTGTTGCGAAGGTTACGGAGGTTCGGTTCCCAAATGATCCTCATTGCTCCGGCATGGGCCAGGACAGCGTGGTACCCGGACCTTCTCGACATTTCCATCTGCCCTCCACACTGTCTTCCCTATCGAGACGATCTGCTCTCACAGGAGGGAGTCGGGTTCTCCATCCAGAGGTCAAGTCTCTCAGCCTTCATGCTTAGTATCTGAAAGGTTGAGGTATAAGGATTGGGACCTCCCCGAAGTCGTGAAGGAGGTGTTGCTTTCAGCCCGAAGGCCTGCAACGAAATCCCTGTACCGTTGCCGTTGGAGAAAGTTCTGTGACTGGTGCAGGGTACAGAATGTGGATCCTTTCCAATGTTCCATTCCTTTGGTTTTGTCTTTTTTGCTTTCTTTAGCCCACAAGGGCCTACAAGTGGGTACCATTAAGGGTTACCTGGCGGCGCTATCCATATTTAAGCGCTCGTCTGAGGAATGTAATTTTAAGATTCCTTTGATTTCTCAGTTTCTGGAAGGGCTAACTAATGTGTTTCCACCGTCGCCTTTCCTGGTGCCGGGATGGGATTTGAATTTGGTTTTAAAGTTCCTAATGGGAGCTCCGTTTGAGCCCTTACATTCTTGTCCGTTGCGACTGTTGTCCTTTAAAACTGTATTTTTAGTTGCAATGACAGGCTGCTTTTCTTCCGTAGGTGGTGTCGGAATTCCATTTGAGCCAGAAGGTGATTCTTCCGGCGTTTTATCCTCCTCCGCATCCTGGTAAGGAAGAGGTGAGGCTCCATAGGTTGGATCCTAGGAGAGCTTTGAGTTTCTATCTCTCACGGATGTCCCGGGTCAGAGTTGACGATCAGCTCTTTGTTGGTTATGCTGGAAGGCGTTTAGGTCAGGCTGTTTCCAAGCAGACCTTGTCCAGATGGATCATTTTGACGATCTCCGAGTGTTACAGTTTGGCGGGAAAGGACCCTCAAGTAGGATTACGGGCTCACTCTACTAGGGGTGTGGCTGCCTCCACTGCTCTACAGAGGGGTGTTCCGATTCGCAATATTTGCAAAGCAGCCACGTGGGCCTCTGTCCATACCTTTGTGAGACACTATTCTTTGGACTCCGTCCATGGGCAGGATTTGGCCTTTGGTAAGGCAGTCCTCTATTCAGCTATTTGATTGGGCATTCTAAAATTCTAAATTGTTAATTCGTTTCCCACCTCCATACATTGGTACTGCTTTGGGAGTCTGTCAGAGATGTGGAATACGTCAGAGGACACAATCCCCTCGAAGAACAAGTTACTTACTTTATCTGGTAACGTTCTTTTGATGGGATGTTCCTCCGACGTATTCCACATCAAACCCTCCCAGCCTGCCCCTCTACAGAATTTCTTATGCGATTGCGATTGCAGCTTACGTTCACGCAAGGTTTCTGCAGTGATACTGGCAGGAGATTGGTGCCACATGTTCTGGGAAAAAACTACAACTGAGGCTACGGGCGCGTGCCTCCTATATATAACATCTGGTGACGTCGACCCTCGATGGAGGCCCTCGAGGAACAATGTATCAAAGTCATCGACGCAGGACACCCTCTGCCGAAAATTTTCCAAAGCAGCACAGCTGTGGTCATTACCTGTCAGAGATGTGGAATAAGTCAGAGGATCATCCCATCGAAAGAACGTTACCAGATAAAGTAAGTAACTTGTTCTTTTACACAACTACATAAACTATTACAAGAACTGTCATATTTTAATTAAATACTTTATAACAATTTATAAAAATGAAATAGTCCTTAAAAGCCATTAATCACAAACAATTACAAAACCTTCAATAAAATACAGGAAATTATTTTACTTTTTTATACAAAAGATTTAAGGTTAAACCAACAAAAACGTAAAGTCTAAAAACATTAGTAACAGAAATAATAACGTTAAGGTAACAAATATATAATCAATATATTTTTTTAAAGTTAGGCTTTCATTGCAACTGCTAAATAAAGTTACGTAACAAGAATAACACATTAGAAGTTAAAAGGATTAAAACACTAATACATCAGCCTCACAGTCCAAAGGTTCCCTGGCAAGTAGGCAAAGTAATCGTAAATAATTCACAAGGAGCAGCCATGATCTATTGCAATGCACCATGCACAATGTTACACATGTGAAAAAAACATACAAGCAGTAACATTTCACTCCCGATATAGTTTTGCTTTGACCCTTCTCAACCAGGCCCTGTGGATATACTTTGCTACAAAACGGACTGCATTCAAATTATCAGAGGATCTACATAGCTGCATGGCATAACCACTAACAAGATGTTAAAAAGCCGAAACAGCGTGTTCAAATGTCTGGCCCTAATATTTTTTAGGCCTTTGCATATTAGCATGAAGAGGAGAATGGTTTCTATGTTTGCCCCGCAAAGCGGACAACCACTGCTGTGGTTCCTGCCCCAATGAGTGGTATAATCCTGCACTGGGAGGAAGCCTTATCGGAACCTCAAATACAAAGAGCCAGCATATGCTGTAGCTATTACGTCCAAATAATCTTCAAAGCTCATGGTTTGCTTCAAATTAAGATAGTCTGATCCGCTGGCCAAAGCAAGGCACATAGTTGACACCCTGCTTCGCTTATATCTCACAAACTCACAAACCCACTTTCACCCTTGCCTTTGCATTTATTTCCATGTTGTATGGGTTGTCCCAAAGATCAGACAAACCCAAAAGGGCAAGCCACTTCTTACATGAGCAAACCAGCAAATCTTTTGACAACCCCCCAATGTCATTACATATTTTAGAGCCTCTCTGTATTTTCCCAGGTCCTGTCTTCCCCACACCAGGAGCCAGTAGTGGACCTGTCTGATCTCAGCGTCTTCTCAGAGTGGGGGGTTCGCATTCCATGCAAGTTGCCACGCTGGGCGTACTTTGATGGTACAACAGGGTGCTTTTCAGAAATGTTTTTTCCGTTGTGGTCAGAGACAAAGCTTCAGTGTAGCCCCAAACTTCAGCTCTGAACAACAATGCTGCCCTTGCTGCATTGTAATCGATCGTCGCTGTTGCAGTCCCGCGCATCCAAGTATAACTTGGTTAATTCATATTTTGGTTTAGGTATTTCATTATTGTGGGGAAGTTATGCGGGGTCTCCCCATGTATTTTATTGGTGAGGAAATGGATTTAAAAAATTAAAATAAATTGCGAACAAATGGGCCTCAAGCACAATTTCTCGAGGAAACCTCATAAAACCCTTTCTCATAGGGTGGCAGACGTTAAGCACCCCCTAAAAAATATTCAGAGTGATGAAGATAGAAGATGGCTAGAAAGCTAGGACAAAAGACAGATTGGCTCAAGGACATCTACTCTCTATGTTCACGAAAACCCTACTTTATTATGAATTGTTGTTTCTAAGCACACATGGCAAGTGAATGCTGGGTTCTATGCAATCCACTGTAATTTTGTGTTGTCCACCTCTCATGCAAAAGAGAAATATATCAGCGATAGCTCCGAATAAACTTGAAGGGCAACTGCCTAGCTCTTACAAGCAAATTCTAACCTTCCTAGCTCCTTATTTACGTACACTTTGGTGGTGAAAAACGAAACCTATGCAGCCTCCTGTAGAGGACAGTACATCACGACATTTTTTTAAAATCAATTTCCAAGTGTGCTTGTTGCCTGCATCTATATCTTTGAAGCACAAAGGCACTTTATAATGCTCTAAGAAATAAAATGACTCAAGACAATGCTAAACTCACCAAAATGGCAAAGATACAGATTCATTATTTTCTTGTTTAGCCAGGTGCAAGGAAATTAACATGTTGGCGGCTTTTTTACAGATTTATACGATGCCACATAAAGCCTTACTATTATTATTCAAGATACATGGTTAAAAAATAAAAGCATACAAAACATAAATGTTGGTTTATGAAACCATTGTAATTTTTCCCTGTCTGTATGGTTCCTTCAGGGTCCTATGTCAGGCAATTTCTCGCTATGTCCCAAGTTTTATATTCCATCATAACCAGTGCCACTGCTCTTATTAAATTTCCGAGCATTAGGATGCCTGAATAGATCTCAATAAAGGAGTTTCATAAATTAAATCCCAACTTTAGTTTTGATACGTAGTCCAGATCTGCGGACCCTGAATATCACACTGAGAATATAGCACAGAGCTAGCATCTTATGGTAATATACTCTGGGAGTCCATAGGTGTATACTATGCACCTCATCTGCAGTGAATAAAATATTAATATCTCATAGTAAACTACTTATTTGTAGTACACATTTTCAATCCTTGTGAAGCCAACATATTATTTAGCCTGTAAAATAAAAAATGTGTAGCCAGAAACTTGTTTTATGGCCCAATAATGCCATCTCTGGTGACATTTTTTTAAACCCTTCGGCCATGTGGAGATTTTATATATGGTTAAGTTGCTGTTTCCATAGGAAGAGCCCTTTTTGGGTGGCTTATAACTTCGCTCTCCCTGGACGAATCCTCACCAAACTTTGTAAAAAAAAAGAGTATATGGGTCACTCTGAATTATTTTGCAAAGTTTGGTGAGGTTTGGTCCAGGGGGGGCAAAGTTATAGGGGGGTCCCAAAACTTCTTTTTTTCCCATAGACTGAACGGGGAAAAAACTTTTCTCACGCCTATAGGCCAAACCGCTGGACGGATTTTCACCAAATTTTGACCAGGAGCATCGGCTTGGTCCTGAAAGTGTGCTTTTGCATGCAAATTTGGTGAAAATCTGTCCAGTAGTTTTTTTTAAAATGACCAAAAAGTAAGTCACAAAAAATTAGTGATATCTATGTTCGGTCCGTGGACACACTTCCCTGTTCGCTCCGCGGACAGTGTCCTGATTGGCTGACTGACTTGCGTCTTGTCCATGGACATGCATCGTGTTTGCTGATTGGACGGCAAAGAGCGTGAAGCGCGTCAGATTTTCGGGAACGCCCGCCATCTTCAGTTCGCAGACATCCGCAGACAGCGCGGTGAAACTTGGTGGAGAAATGCTATTTAGTAGAGTGTGTTGGTGTGTAAGACTGTTTGGGGATGGTGGGGGAGTAAGAGATGGGTTAAATGTTGTCTTAATTTAGGTGGGAGATCTCCTTGTTGTGTTCGATTTGTCTGCGGACAACACGGATGTCCTGAAATGTTCTAAATAAATGAAATGGGGGTATTCTGAGGACAGTACGTCCGTACGTACGTATGGTTCGTAGGCAAGTTGAAACTGTTCTAAGAACACACGCGGTGTACTGATATGTTCAAAAATAAATGAAATGGGTGTGTCTTGAGGACGGTATGTCTGTCCGTACTGTTGGCAAGCAAGTTGAAACTGTTATAAGAACACATGAAGTGTCCTGGGATGGTCGTTAATAAACAAAATGCGGGTGTCCTGAGGACAGTATGACTGTCCTTACTGTTCGCAAGCAAGTTGAAACTGTTCTAAGAACACATGAAGTGTCCTGGGATGTTCATCAATAAACAAAATAGGAGTTTTCTGAGGCCGGTATGTCTGTTCGGTTCGCTGGCAAGCTGAAATTGTTCTAATAACAGATGATGTGTCCTAGGATGTTCGTAAATAAATAAAATGGAGGTGTCCTGAGGACGGTATGTCTGTTCGTTTCGTTCGCAGGCAAGTTGAAACTGTTCTAAGAATACATCATGTGTCCTGGGATGTTCGTCATTTAACAAAATGGGGGTGTCCTGAGGACGGTATGACTGTTCGTACTGTTCGCAAGCAAGTTGAAACTGTTCTAAGAACACATGAAGTGTCCTGGGATGTTCGCAATCAAGTTGAAACTGTTTTAAGAACACATGAAGGGTCCTGGAATGTTCGTCAATGAACAAAATGGGAGTGTTCTGAGGACGCTACATCTGTCCGTATTGTTCGCAAGCAAGCTGAAACTGTTCTAAGAACACTTGCGTTGTCCTGAAATGTTGGTAAATAAAGGAAATGGGAGTGTCCTGAGGACGCGGTTCGTATTGTTCGCTGGCAAGTTGAAATTGTTCTAACAACAGATGATGTGTCCTAGGATGTTCGTAAATAAATAAAATTGGGGTTTTCTTAGGATGGTATGTCTATTCGTTTCGTTCGCAGGCAAGTTGAAACTGTTCTAAGAATACATCATGTGTCCTGGGATGTTCTTCAATAAACAAAATGGGGGTGTCCTGAGGACAGTGAATGCTGGTCAATAAACAAAATGGGGGTGTCCTGAGGATGGTATGACTGTTCGTACTGTTCGCAAGCAAGTTGAAACTGTTCTAAGAACACATGAAGTGTCCTGGGATGTTCTCAAGCAGGTTGAAACTGTTCTAAGAACACATGAAGTGTCCTGGGATGTTAGTCAATAAACAAAATGGGAGTGTTCTGTGGACGGTACATCTGTCCGTATTGTTTGCAATCAAGCTGAAACTGTTCTAAGAACACTCGCGGTGTCCTGAAATGTTCGTAAATAAACAAAATGGGAGTGTCCTGAGGACGCTGTCCGCATTGTTCGCTGGCAAGTTGAATCTGTTCTAAGAACACTCATCATGTCCGCGAACATTAAAAGTGCCCATATGGCATAGTCAAAATGTTTGACTCTATGGGTGTGATATGCTGCGGTGGTTGTGGCCAGGGCATAGAGTCTTGGGAGCATGGCCATGCACCCATATGGCCATGCACCCAAGAATCTATGCCCTGGCCACAACCACCGCAGCATATTTCACCCATAGTGACTTATAACTTTGGGATCCAAGAACAAATTTATAAGCAACAAAGTTGTAAGCCACTATGGGTGTGATATGCTGTGGTGGTTGTGGGCAGGGCCTATAGTCTTGGGTGCATGGACAAGACCAAATTTATAAACACCGAAGTTATAAGTAACTATGAGTGTGATTTGCTGTGATTGTTGTACTTATTATAATATACTTACTGTTTGGTTTAGTAACTGGGCACATGTATTTCTTGTTCATCTCTGTGATAAAAGAAAAGATCATGTTAGTATTGGTATTTTGTAATGACTTACAACATTGAATAATCAACATTTTTTTTACCCTCATATTTAGTAGATTACAAACCAGTGTACTGTGCAATTTGCTCAGTTTCTGTATTTGTTGCTAAAATCATTGGGTCTGTGGGAGAAAAAAAAATCCATGTTGGATTAAAAAAAAATGCTACATTATGCTACAGTCTATTTGTTTGTTTGTTTTCAGTGTTCACTTGTTGTTTCTGGCTAATGCTCTATGTATTGGCTTGTTGCAGATTTTTGGAGCAGTTAGATACCTGTTGACATATTGTAACTGTCTATTTTGTGTTGTAATGAAGTGGTATTGATTTATCTGTTTGGATATTGTAAAATTTTGGGGCAGTTAGATACCAGTTGGCGTATTCTAATTGTCTATTTTTTTTTTATATAATTTAGTGGTATTCATTTATTTGTTTAATTGTTGTATAATCCTGGGGCAGTTAGATACCTTTTGGCATATTCTAACTGTTTATAGCTTTTTTTAATAATGAAGTGGTATTGATTTATCTGTTTGGTTATTGTAAAATTTTGGGGCAGTTAGATACCAGTTGGCGTATTCTAACTATCTATTTTTTGATATAATTTAGTAGTATTCATTTATCTGTTTAGTTGTCGTAGAATCTTTGGGCTCTTTAGATACCTGTTGGCATATTCTAACAGTTTATAGTTTTTTAATAGATGTTTAGTTAAGGTTTAAGTATAGTTTAGTTAACAAATTTTGGTTTTAAGAAGATTAAATAAGCGTTTGTAAGATTTGCTGGTAATCTCTGCTTTAGAGTAATGGTACTATCATTACATTCAAACCATCCACAATTCTTTTTTATATATGCAGTGTAGTGACCTGGATTGGTTGGGCCTCCTGCGTGGTAGATTATACCTATTGTTGTGAAGGTTTTCTTACCAAGTGATACTTGACCATGTGTGAATCCAGTCAGCTTGCAGTTGTTTTTGGTACCATCTGCATTGTAACGTAAAAGCATTAGTATAACGTATTTGCCATGTGTTTGTATTAGTAAGGTGGAGCGATTATCCGAATTGCAGGTAGAACATAATCTACCATGGTTTGATTTTGTACAAGTTGCTGAAATGGAATGGATTCACAATTAGGTATTAATATATATACGAAGCGTTCAATGGGGATTTGTTCTTGTGTCACATTGTTGCAGAGAGTGCATGTATGTTTCCACATGTATGAAATCTGGAACATTTCATTTATAGGTATGTTTTTTGTTTTCCAGTACTTGTAGTAAGTACATGAGAAATTCTTGTGGATCTTCCTGTGAGTTTATAGTGGATTTTACCATTCCAGCACAGTAGTCCAATTGTTGTCTTATTCCATAAACACTATACGTGTTGGCAGGATTGTTTGTTGCATTTCTATGAAGTACTAACATTCGCAAACACAATTGGTCTGTACTGTGTAAGTATATGTTGTCAACAATTGGTGGTAATTGAAATAGAATATTCATTGCTACATTTGAGTAGCAACTTACACCAATTATATTTGAGAGTTTAAATGGACCAGGTAATTCTGTATCTGAGTGATTTTTTTTTTAGTTTGTCTTCCTTCTTTGACGAAGTACCTGGTTTCCTTTCTCTAATTGGTTCTTTTTTGCTTGTGGTACTTGATGAAGTATTAGTTTCTTTTACTCTCTTTGGAGGATTTGCAGTGATATCCTGTTGTATTTCTGTTTGATTTAGTTTTCTTTTACAACGTGTTACTTTTTGTGGAACAGGATATGTTTTTAGATGGGGTGTATAGTCTATTGTATTCTAAAATGCAAGGAATATCAGCGTTTACTTTACTTGCATCAAAGTTGATTAGAAATAGACTGTCAAGTGTACGTAAGCGTGATAGTGCTACGTAGCTCATGCCTTCTTTAAAGACTGTGTTACCAATGTCTATTTATGCTTTGTCTAGGGTAAGACCTTGTGATTTATGAATCGTGACTGCATATGCAAGAGTTAGAGAAAATTGTTCTCTGCGTACATACATGTCTTTGAAGGGAAGGAATCGAGCTGTTGAGCGTCCTATCCTTTTTACTTCTGAAAGTTTGTTAAAGAGAATATTGACAAACTGAATGTTGTTGTCACGTGGGTATGTTTGAAAGCCAACAACTGTACCCAGTGCTCCATTAACTAGTCCTTGGTCCACGTCAAGGTTACGTTTAAGCATTACTCTGCAATTTAAGGATAATTTTAATATTTTTTCCAATCCAGCTTTGTTGGAGATTGAATTTTCTAAACTATTTAGTCTTGTTGTGGCTTGTTCACACATGGGTAGTGTCATACAATGTACGTCTAGTTTGTCTGTGGCGCTAATTTCCAATATTGGTGGCATTTCTTTTTTTAACATTGTTTCCTTGAATTTGAAACATTCTTGAAAGAGTTGGCATTAAGGCCATACAATTGACATTTTTGTGGACTAATTGTTCCATAACATCTGTAGCACATGCATTATCACCATAAAGTGCATGAATGTGCCGGGTTTTCAATATTGATTGTGCTTCTTGAGATAGTATACCAACTATAATACTTTTTAAGATGTTGGCATAAGTGAGATCTGCAGATTGCCACATGTTTTCTCTTAATTCTCTGTATTGGAAATGTTGCCAAAGGTTGACATTTCCTATGCTGCCAACAGTTTTACGGCAGAGTTTGTGTCCTAAGATTTTAAAAATAGGCTCACCTTTCACTGGTGTCAATTGAAGATCTCCGAAAACAATAATGTGTTTTCCTGCAAAGAGCTCTTCGTAGTTTGTTTTGAGTACTTCTTGTAATCTGAGGTGAATCAAAGCCAACATTAGGTTGGAGACCATGCTCACTTCATCTATTAGTAGCATTTTCATTTGTTTTAATACTCTGTGTAGTTCCATTGCAGCTTCTGTAGAAAGTTTGTAATAGTCTAATTTGTTTTGGTGTTCTACTGGCAGGAGTAGTAATCAGTGTAAAGTGACACCGCCTATGTTGTAGGCACCTAAACCTGTGGGGGCAGTGACAACAGCTGACAGTTTGTTGTTTGTCAATTATTGAAGGAACTTACTGATGATTTTGATTAAGAATGTTTTGCCAGAACCAGCTTCACCACTGAAGTACAGTATTATAGGTTTGTAATTTTGACAGGTGCATTCTTTGTTTTCATGTTGTACACCATGTGCAATTTCTTTTGTTACTTCTTGAAAAATGCTGCATTGCTCATTGTTTAGTTTTGATTGTAGTATAGTTAAGTCTTCTTTTTCTTCATACTGACACATGGTGTTTTCTACTTCTGTCATAGCCAATTGTGCCTCATTTGTTATTAGTGGCTCTCCCAGTGGTTCTTGGCTTCTTGTTATAGAAGGTTGACTACTGTCAGGAGTGTCCTTATCTAGTTGGGCCTGGAATTCTTCTTCATGTTGCTGTTCATTGTGTAACATTGTTTTGTACTGTATAAAGTTTATATCAGTTATAGTGCTTTCATTTGCTTTGAAAGCGTCTTCATATGAGTCATAGTTATCTAGTATTTCTTCTTCTTTTCTCCGTGGTTTAAAGAGTTGTAGCATGGACATGTAATATAGTTCTTTATGTTGAGGAGTCTTTAATGAAAATTTGATATGATTAATAAAATTTTGTTTGGTGAGTTTTACTAAGCTGCCTTTACAATTTGTCACTCTGTATTTACCTTTTTTTTTCATCGGGTTTTGGGTTTCATATTATTATTTTTGTATGTGACGTTTTGGGCTATGAAGTTTTGGGCTATATGGTATAGACACATGGTTTCCAAAGTGTTACTTCTGTTTGGGTAGTATGTGTCCAGTAAATTGTTTTTTTAAAATGTCTTGGCCATTGTGATTATGTTTGGCTATTGTTTCTATATTTTCGTATGATTTTAGAACTCTTTTTCTAGATTTAGCAGGACCAAGACTTAGCCATACTAAATTTTCAGATTTTCCATACAAAGCAGTACCAGTTACACGATCTGCTGCTTCATAGGAACCACATTCTCTATGGGAGAGCATTTTTATGCCCAAGCTGTATAATTTCTGAGACAGTGGGCCTCATTACGGGTCGGGCGGTCCAGAATTAACAGTGGTGGTAAACCCGCCGCCACTGTTATTTCCGGACACCCGATCCCGACCCCTGCAGGCGGAAGGTGATCTTCCCGCCAAGTCTGACCTGGCAGGCGGACGTGGAAACACCAGCATCATCACGAGATGGTGCCGGTGTTTCCACTTCCCCATTCCCATTGAGTCCTATGGAACTCAATGGGAATGGGGATTAACACCATTCCGCCTCCGTGATTCCCGGGACACCAGGGCTGTAATGCCCTGGTAATTTCGGGAGTCATGGAGGTGGAATGGTAATACGAGGTGGAATGGTAATACTCGTAATGAGGCCCAGTGTTTTGTCTGATGACAGGTCATTCCAGAGGTCTTGGAGCTCTGTTTTTTCTGCTTTTGTTAAGTATGCTGTAACATATCGTGCAACTGCAGTGGAATTGTCTGCAATGTACTGCACATCTATGTTTGCAGTACATAAGTGGGCAAGATTGCATTATAATCATTGATGATATGATATGATATGATATGATATGGCATTTGTAACGCGCCTATACACAAGTGTTTCAAGGTGTGACGAGGCAGGGGGGGAACAAGGGGAGACAGACAACGATCCTACTAGGCCAGGTGTCATTCAGATCGCGCAAGTGCAAGGATAGAGGAGACTGGGAGAAAGTGCAAGGGGAAGGGAGAGGGGGAAAGTGCTGTACATGGTTAGTAGAATACAAGATAAATAATAGGGCCAGCTGGTGGCAAGTGCAAGGAAAAGTGCAGGACATAGTTAGTAGAATACAAGATAAATAATAGGGCCAGCTGGTGGCAAGTGCAAGGTAAGTGCTGGGAGAAGGGGCTGTAGGATACAGAGACAGTCCCGTAGTGCAGGTAGGCAGTTGAGGGAAGAGTGGCTGGGCCAAGGACAGAGATCGGAGAATGGCCCGGTGGCAGATTCAGTCCAGGTTCAGTGTTTTTAGCAGGGGAGAGAGGGAGAGAAAGCGGAGGCGAAGAGGAAGGTTTTAAGGTGCTTCCTGAACCGGAGATGGTTCTCCTCAAGTTTCAGGGAGGCAGGAAGGCTGTTCCAGAGGGAGGCCTCAGCTGCAGAGAGAGATCTACCCCCAGCTCGTTGCTTGGAGAAGTGGCTGACCCCGAGGTAGTTGGAGGTAGATGAGCGAAGACCTCGAGAAGGAAGATTTTTCAGAAGAGAGAGAGTTGAAGGTATTTTGGCCCAAGGCCCCAGAAGGCCTTGTGGACAATGCAGAGGGTTTTGAACTTAATCCTCGCAGCCACTGGGAGCCAGTGTAGTGATTTCAGTCCTGGAGAGATACGGTCCTTGGGCTTGAGGCCAAGGACAAGTCTCGCAGTCCTGTTCTGGATAAGTTGCAAAGGGCGGAGAGTAGAGGCAGGAAGATTTAAATAGAGGCTGTTACAGTAGTCCAGCCTCGAGAGAACCAGGGCTCTGGAGACAGTGAGCTTCTGGGGGAAGGAGAGGAAGGGAAGGATACCTCTGAGGAGGTGTAGCTGGTAGTGTGACTTCTTAGAGACGTCAGATATGTGAGGAGAAAAAGAGAATGTGGAGTCGAAGATGACTACAAGGTTTTTTCTGGACGCCCGATCCCGACCCCTGCAGGTGGAAGGTGATCTTCCCGCCAAGTCTGACCTGGCAGGTTGAACACCTACAGCCTGCAGGCGGACGTGGAAACACCAGCATCATCACGAGATGGTGCCGGTGTTTCCACTTCCCCATTCCCATTGAGTCCTATGGAACTCAATGGGAATGGGGATTAACACCATTCCACCTCCGTGATTCCCGGGACACCAGGGCTGTAATGCCCTGGTAATTTCGGGAGTCACGGAGGTGGAATGGTAATACGAGTCCGGCAGTAACCAGGCGGTTTTACCGCCGCGGTTACCGCCGGACTCATAATGAGCCCCAGTGTTTTGTCTGATGACAGGTCATTCCAGAGGTCTTGGAGCTCTGTTTTTTCTGCTTTTGTGAAGTATGCTGTAACATATCGTGCAACTGCAGTGGAATTGTCTGCAATGTACTGCACATCTATGGTTGCATTACATAAGTGGGCAATGATTGCATTATAATCATTGATGATATGATTTCATATGATATGATATGGCATTTGTAACGTACCTATACACAAGTGTTTCAAGGTGCGACGAGGCAGGGGGGGAACAAGGGGAGACAGACAACGATCCTACTAGGCCAGGTGTCATTCAGATCGCGCAAGTGCAAGGATAGAGGGGACTGGGAGAAAGTGCAAGGGGAAGGGAGAGGGGGAAAGTGCTGTACATGGTTAGTAGAATACAAGATAAATAATAGGGCCAGCTGGTGGCAAGTGCAAGGAAAAGTGCAGGACATAGTTAGTAGAATACAAGATAAATAATAGGGCCAGCTGGTGGCAAGGGCAAGGTAAGTGCTGGGAGAAGGGGCTGTAGGATACAGAGACAGTCCGTAGTGCAGGTAGGCAGTTGAGGGAAGAGTGGCTGGGCCAAGGACAGAGATCGGAGAGTGGCCCGGTAGCAGATTCAGTCCAGGTTCAGTGTTTTTAGCAGGGGAGAGAGGGAGAGAAAGTGGAGATGAAGAGGAAGGTTTTAAGGTGCTTCCTGAACCGGAGATGGTTTTCCTCAAGTTTCAGGGAGGCAGGAAGGCACTTCCAGAGGCACGCCTCAGCTGCGGAGAGAGATCTACCCCCAGCTCGTTGCTTGGAGAAGCGGCTGACCCTGAGGTAGTTGGAGGTAGATGAGCGAAGAGCTCGAGAAGGAAGATATTTCGGACGAGCGAGTTGAAGGTATTTTGGCCCAAGGCCCCAGAAGGCCTTGTGGACAATGCAGAGGGTTTTGAACTTAATCCCCGCAGCCACTGGGAGCCAGTGTAGTGATTTCAGTCCTGGAGAGATACGGTCCTTGGGCTTGAGGCCAAGGACAAGTCTCGCAGTCCTGTTCTAGATAAGTTGCAAAGGGCGGAGAGTAGAGGCAGGAAGATTTAGATAGAGGCTGTTACAGTAGTACAGCCTCGAGAGAACCAGGGCTCTGGAGACAGTGAGCTTCTGAGGGAAGTAGAGGAAGGGAAAGATACCTCTGAGGAGGTGTAGCTGGTAGTGTGACTTCTTAGAGACGTCAGATATGTGAGGAGAGAAAGAGAGTGTGGAGTCAAAGATGACTCCAAGGTTTTTTGCTTTGCAGGTAGGCGCAGGAAGAGGGCCAAGGGATATATTTTTCTACTTCTGTTCTTTTTATGTAATATGTATTTTTAGGTGATTTACCTTTAACATTATGTCTAACTGAAGACATAAAGTTGTTCACTTGACCTGTTTTTGTAACCGGTCTAAGGAAACCAAAGCGGCATTTGGTGTAGTATTTCCCACTGTCTTTGTATTTGCGACGACAATATTTGCCACATTTGTGTCTTTGAAATTGTAAAATTTGTGCATGAAGATCAGTATTTGTTGCTTGTGATGGAATTTCACAAGTGACATATTTTTCAATAAACTGTAAAACAGTGGCATCACTGCCTTGACCAAATTTAGGAGCATCTTTAATCCATAAAAGCATGTGGATATGTGGTGCTCCTCTGGCTTGGTATTCTTTCCTCCAAAAGAAGTGCTGTACTTGTCCGAGGGGAGGAGCAGTTTTATTACAAATAAAGTGTGGCATAGCAATGGAGCGATGGTGAAAATATCTAACAGGATCTAGAGAACAAAGTTCTCCAGGTGTTAGTATATCTATGTTTGTTTTGTTTTTGTTTGATATGCGTCGGAAATCATGTAAATCTTCCCATGCATATTCTGCACAACTTAATGTAACAAACCAAGTGGGTGGGCCAAGGTTTCTTATCATACAACGTACATCTCCATGACGTTGAAACCAGTACTCTTTATTACCACGCATATTTGCAAATAGAATTGTAATATTTGATTGTAAAGCCTCATCTTTTTGTTGCACTTTTTGTAATAATTGTGTAGCTGACATATTTTGAAAGTGGGATCCTGATTTTAATGTGTGTGCAACTCCGTGACATAAAGTTGCTAGTTCACTTTCAAAGAGTAGGTGAAATATGTATTCCACATTTTGTCTAAATCTGGGATCTTCAAAATACATCCGTAATGAGCGGTATTCTGATGCTGTTATTTAAATAGATCTATCATCGTACCTTCCTCCTTTGCCAGTAGGAAAGAGTAGAGGAAAAGCATGTGCTTCTATACTTTTTTCCCATATGCTGATTGGTGATCCTTTTGTTTGACGCATTTGGTATGTTTCTAGTGCATCGTCTACGGTGTCATTAGATTGCAATGGGTGAATTGTTTAATGGTCTAAAGTATTGGATATTGAAGCAGGATCCAGGAGCTCAAATTGACCAGCTTCTTGTGTCTCTTGAATTATTTCAGTGGTATCCTTCAGGTTTTGTTCAATATTAATTTCTTTGTAGTATTCATTATTGTCTTTTAGATATTGCAAGGCTTGTCTAACTTTATGTAAATCTACCAGTTGTTGCCAATTTTTTTTGTCTTTTGTTGGTACACCATTTACTAAGATAATTAAAGATTGCTCCATTGGACGTTGCACTCCTAGAGAGTGCACATTTTCTTTTAGATCTAATGGTAAATACACTACTTTTTCCTACTACTTTTCTAAATTTTACTAATTTAGAGGTTGGTAATTTTGCTGTTTTTGGTTGAAGGCGTATTATTGCTTGAAATGGGTGCACTGTTTGAATTATGATGCTCTCATATAAATTGAGTTGTTGTAGGGGTTTTGGTAGTGGAAATAATTCCAAATTATTTGTGATAGCACGTGAAGGAGTTTGGTTGTTGTCAAGTTTTGTAGTGCAGTAACTGCAAAGTATTAAGGGGTCAGTTATTTCGTATTTATTTTCTGCTATAAGGTAAAGAGCTAATTCAAACCCTTTAGAATCTTCATTGTCTTCTATTTTGTATGTTAGGTGTACAGTTTTTGTGTTACTTTTATAAAAAGTTCTACGGCAACATGCACACACATGGTTTGGTACTTCAGCAGATGTACTTTTACATTTCAATATTTCTTTTTTGTATGTGTGTAGTAGAAGGTTGCCATGCATAGAATTGTTGCTAATTTGCTTTAAAGCTATTTCATTCTGTAAGTGGCTTTCACTTCCAAAATATTTTTTCTGGATATAGTCGATTTCTTCAAGTAGTTCTTTTGCTGTACCATGTAGAAGAATGTTATGTAAATTGGCTAGTGCTAAAGAAGGACTTTTAGCATAGTACAGTTTACAGACTAGATTTCTTATAGTTGAATGATGTGTTGATATCATATTGCTATAATGGAAGGTGGTTTTGCAAGTAGGTCCTGAAATGCAGGCCAATGAATGTCCTTGTAGTCCTGTGTACTTGCGCACTGGACAGGTATCCATATTTTGCTGTAGTTTAATTTTGATTTTGTCTTTGCCTTTCACATATTGATTGAGGAATTGGCAAAAACACTTGAAAGACTTTTTGGGAATGTTACACATTGACGTGCATGGCCATTTGTATACTAGATGTTCTGATTCAGTTGAATGGAGAGGTAATTCTAAGTTTTCTGGGGATATTTTTGTAAGCAGTATTTCTTGTTCCATTATGGTATTATTCACTTTTTCATAACCTCGTCCACTACTATGTATGGCAATTGTATTTGTTTGCTTTTGTTTGCATGCTTCTTCAATAAAGTATGGTTCTGTGCTCGTAGTGTGACTCCATTCACCTCCACAGATACTTAAGAAGTTATTTCTGTTGACATTTCGTTTATTGAGAAGTCTTTTTTGTAATTTAGTCATTAGTTTTGTTAGTAGTTTCATTTTGTTTAACACTAAAATAAATAACTTTCTTTTGAGAAGGATTGCACTGTGTATCAACACTTCTAAAATTAATTTCCTACGATAGGTTTTAAGGGTTGAGCCTGATTTCTCTCCTGTTTTTATGCGATTTTGAAGGACTCTATGATGGAACATTTTTGCTAAAATACTTTTTTTGGTATGCTTACTTTGCACTATATCAAGATTTATAGGAGCAGTTTTATCTGTAGTGGTAGCTGATTTTTTGTTAATTGTTTTGTGGTTCACTTTACATTTTGATAGAGGAGGCAAAGTTTCTGTAGTTGAAGCTTGTTTTGTTTTGCTAAATGACTGTATTAGCTGTTTTGTTTTAACTTTTTTTTTACAAATTCTGCTAGAGATGGAAGCTTGTTTTGGACACTTCTATTTTCATTTCCTCTGCTTCTCCGTTGCTTTCTACGGACTTGATTTTTGGTAGGCATTTTTTAGGGTCTGTTGAAAAAAATAAAGAAGGTATGGGTTGGGGTGTTCTTAAAGTATGTGTGCTGTGTGCATGAGTGTCTGAGTAAGATGATTAAGATGTATGTAATGGTGTGTGATTGTGCATTGGGCAACTACAACTATTTGGGGTGGGTATTCTTGAATTTATGTGCTACTAAACTGGGGTTCAGATGACAGTAGAAAGTAAGCTAGTGGTGTGGAGAAGTAGAAATAGTAAATCTAAGGGTATACAATTAAACCAGTTGTTTGTTCTATAATATCAAAATTCTAGGGGCTGAGTTGGGTCATTTGAGTGTTGAAAAATATGAAATTGTGTGCCATTCTGCCTGTAAATCTCTGTTTAAGAAATGGGGATTTGTAGACAGAATGTTGCACAATCTCTATTTTTAGGCACATAAATAGTATGAATTAACCTTACAGTGTGTTTGAATAATAGTACAAATAATATGGTGGTATTCAACTTACTTTTTTTCTGAAATGAGCAGGTTTCTTCTTAGTTGTTCTTTGTACTTCAAATTCGGCTGCTTCTTTTCAGGAGAATGGTCTTCACTGCAATTGTAAAGGAAACAAATTAGTAATTTTGTTTGTATATAGCACTGTTTTTCATTTAGACATTGATTTTTTTAATTGACATTGACCCTCAGCGCCTTCTTCAAAATCATGAAAACTATCTCATTCACATAAGATGTATCACACCAGTTGAATACATATCATATGTTCTTAATGCATAAACTGTATTGTAATGACTAACTGTACCAACCAAAATATCATTTGTATGCCTTGTGGAATTCATAATGTACCACTGAATACCACTATTTCTGTAACTAAGCTCTTGTAAGTAACAGCGCCTCAGTGCCACGGGCTGCTTGTGCACTATATAAATATAAGTAAATACATTTTTATGTTTTTGTACAAGTATTGTTGTTTGATATTTGAACATACTGTGTGCATGTAATTTTGTTTGAGTATGTTAACTCTTCATATTGTAAATTAAATATGTTAGTTCAACATGCTTTGAAAATGTGTGTGTAAAAAGAAATTAAATAGCAGATAGGTTTGGAAGTGACAGTTGATTTTAGGAGATGGAAAAAATGACAGTAAATTAATTTTATAGATTATACAAGCTAAAAGTCAGTAAATCTGTTTATATGAATGTATAAGAATTGTACATGTACTATACAGAAAATATGCATACCTGTAGTTTGTGTTCATGCATACGGATATGCATGAAGCTGCAAGTAGAATTTTGGAGACTTGTACAGTATTTCTGGTAGAAGGTGCTTTCAAATGACATGGCACTTGTACTCAGAGAGATTAACAGTACATTTGAAGTGCTGATCTATGATGATGCAGTTAGATGTAGAGGTCTTGGATGTGATTGGTGGATGTTCATGTAACTTCATAGCTATATCCAATGAGGGAATGGCACAGCAAGTGAAATGGAAATGGTAGAAGGACTGTCCATGTTACGATATGTCCGCAGACATTGCGGTAGTCCGCGGACATCGGGTGTTACATCATGGGATTTTGGGTTGGGGAGCCATGCAAATGAGAATGAGCAGAGAAAGGGATTGGTCAGGAAAGTTTAGTGGGTGTGTTGTGCCAGGAGAGAGTTTCTCAGATACTCTTTTTGCTGAGAGAAGAACAGATAGCTATGGCTGCGTGTTTCAGAAAACAGATTGTTTGGATTTTGGGAGACTCATGGATACATTGGTTGAAGGTGCATGCAGAAAGCTGCGGAGTAGCTGGAGATCTTGGATTCCCACATGTGGAATTGCACTGTCATGGAGTACGTGGAATGAAGTGGTTGGACTTGCTACCTCTCGGTGCTACTTTGGAGACAGAGCAACATCCAGACATAATTGTAATTCATTGTGGAGGGAACAGTTTAGGACATGTGTCTGGAATTTCTTTGTAATTTGCAATGAAAGAAGGACTTGGGAAGGTCATGGACATGTTTCCAAATTCTCAAGTAATTTTTTCACGGATTGCGCTGAGACAAATGTGGCTTCGTTCTTCTTCATTTGGTCCACAAATGGAGAAAGCAAGGGGCAATGTCAATAAGGCTGTGGGTGCCTTTCTAAGAGATTTTGGCATGTCCTCTTTTCACAATGAAAATATTATGTTTCATAGTACATACATTTTTCGCAGAGATGGAGTCCATCTTACTTATGCTGGCAATCAAATTTTTATGAGAAATGTACCAAATGCATTGCGACCTTTTTTGGAATTACAGCATCCATTTTGTTGTAGGTGTTGAGCATTTCAAAATTTTCAAACACAAACAAACACCACCAAAAGGCTCTTTTCAGAGCCACCACTTCCTCCCAGATAAAACTGCAATGGTTATGATAGGGCAGCACTCAAAAATTTTAGATGTTCGCGGACTGTCCGCGGACTTCTAAAAAATACACAGGGCCCTGCTTCATTTATTTTCACTTCTATTTTTTAACTGTTAAAGGCGGCTCTGAAAAGAGCCTTTTTTTATTTTTGTTGTTTTATATTTTTTTGGGTTTTTTATACATGACACAATAGGAGAGGAGGGGAAAGGAGGGTAAGGGGGGGACACCAACCACGGGGATAAGAAAGGTCGAGCTAAGAGAGGAAGATGTAGAGTGGGTTTTACTTGGGTAGTCAGCAAATCTTCTCGTGCTCTGAGACAATAGCCTCAAAAGCACTACGAAGTCTCTCCCCCTGCACAGTACTGCGTCGCAGTACATACACATAACTGTGACCCCCGAAAGGTAATGGTCATCAGTTTTGCCTATGGCCTGTGAGGCAGCTTGAGGAATACGCTGTCCCACAGGAGTGTTCCTTGTGGTGACAGGATCGGAAACGGAGGATGAAGTAGAGGAAGTCAACCTTCTACGCTCCTCGCAAGGTACAACCTTGCGAATGGCCCCAGTGTGGAATGACTTTAGGTGTCGCTTCATGGTAGTTGTCCCAAAGCTGTATGAACTAGACCTCCCGCGACTGAGTACCATTTTGCACTCGTTGCAGGTGACTTGGTTCGACACGCCTTAGGGCCATTAC
This sequence comes from Ambystoma mexicanum, assembly GCF_040938575.1. NCBI lineage: Eukaryota > Metazoa > Chordata > Amphibia > Caudata > Ambystomatidae > Ambystoma > Ambystoma mexicanum. The sequence goes on from NC_090941.1 coordinate 84,954,842, forward strand.
CACGAATGGTAAATAACTGCCACACCCAAGACTCACGCCGAGTGCTGGTAGTAGGGACTTCCACTACCTCATTCTCGTCATCCTCTTCATCCTCCTATGCATCCTCACTCCTGTTCCCCTCTTCAGGCCGTTGGGGAGGTGGTTGTGGTGGAGGGGGGGTGGTGCTGAGGCAGATGCAGCACCAGGTGGCATGAGTGGAGCCATGGAAGCCATCAGCTTCGAGATAAAAATCTGCAAATTGGCAGCAAAATTTGCTGTGTTCTGTAGGATAGCCAGAAACACAATGAGAATGAGCTCTAGGGCGTGGTCTTTTATAGGGGTGCTTGTGCACGGTTCGCGGACATGCACGCTGTCCGCGGACAGATCAAACAGAAAAAAGGATTAAAAAAGTCACAAAAAGTATGTAGAAACTCAGGATTACTATGTGGGACTTGTTCTATGGTGAGTTTTTATTGAAAAATATTGTATATTACTTGAAAATGTAGTTTTAAATTGTTCGGGGACACTAACAGTGTTCGCAATCAGAATATACGCTCATCGTGGGTGCGGTCTCATGATAGGTTCGCAAACATTTTCGCGAAGGGAGCTGGTGTCCGCAGGACACCAAATGCACTGAAACTGTTTTGCGCATGAGCTTTTGTGTTCTACGGACACTGTTCGGGTCCTGAAGTGATTAAAAGTGTGTCGCAAGTGAAACGAACAGTTACGGACAGGCGTTTGTTCTTAGAACAGTTTCAACTTCCCTGCGAACAATACGGACAGGCATAGCGTCCTCAGGACACCCCCATTTTGTATATTTACGAACATCCCAGGACAATTGATGTGTTCTTAGAACAGTTTCAACCTGCCTAAAAACAGTACGGACAGGTATAGTTTCCTCAGGACACCCCCATTTTGTTTATTTACGAACATTTTAGGAAACAGCCTGTGTCCTTAGAACAGTTTCAACTTGCTTGCGAACAATACGGACAGGCATAGCGTCCTCAGGACACCCCCATTTTGTTTATTTACGAACATTTCAGGACACCGCGTGTGTTCTTAGAACAGTTTCAACCTGCATGTAAACATTACGGACAGATATAGTGTCCTTAGAACGCTCCCATTTTTGTTTCTTTATGGACATTCCGGACACCCGCGCTGTCCGCGGACACCTGAACTGCTTTTTAAAAAAAGACAAGAAATTATTTAGGACACAACATAATAATATTGATTTATTTTACATGGATGTTAAATTTATGACCGAGTAGGTGAGGCAGAAACTCAAACAAAAACGGGAGAATTGGGGGTTTCAATAGAATTTATATGAGGTGAAGAAGGGATGGAAGTCTCATCAAAACGTTTTGGTTCATGGAGAGCGTTTGGGGATAATTGAGTGGAATATGGTGAGGGAGGACAGGTACATGTGGGACAATGGTATGTAGTTGTTTGTTTCAAGTGATCCTCCACAAAGTTTTTTAAATTATTAAAATTTGCCAGGAGTAGGTCCATTTTTTCTTCTATGTGCTGAAGAGTCTTATCCAATACTGCTTTTTCTTTAATATTTTCAATTTTTGTATGGTCTGTACAAAAAAAAATGATATGTTAAATGTATATAAAATAATATTTATTAATTGGTTTATGTAGTAAAATATCTACCATTAGGTTCACTATCTTCTGACATTTCCTCACGTGGGAAATGCTCCTCTAGCCACTCCAGAGTAGTAGACATTTCTGTGAGAAAAAAAACATAATATCATTTTTTTGTATCTAATACAGAAAGTTTAAAAATATATGAGTAAAATGCAGTACACTTAATAGCTTCTGGTAAGTTGTGTTCAGAGTGGTCTGTAGATCTGCTGTTGCTCTTAGTTGTGGAGTTTCTGGGACGTAATCATGTTCGAAGACTATCTTTCTTCTTTTGGTATTTTCCATTTTAGAACATATTGTATTTAAATGAATGGTTAGTGTGTTAAATATATGGGTTACAATTCTTATTTATTACTAAATATAATGTGTATGTGTGCTGGTTTGTGAATTTGTAAAATGTTCATATGTTATGATATAACAATTAAACATACCCCCGGACTTTTTGGGTAGTGGTGCTGTTTTCCGCATCTGTCCACGGACATTAAAAGAGTTCGCGGACATCAAATTCAGAAGAGGGGGTTCAGTATGTTCTATGTTACTTGTACATAAAGTCAGAATTATTATTGTTAAGTTGCGCTACTAAAAACCTATGAAATTCAGTAAAAAAAACTTTGTTAAAGGGACGTTATGGTTCCAAGTAAAACCGAAAAACCCCTGAAATTCTCCAGTTATGGTAAGCTAAGCAACCATAACTCGCGCCACCAGCGTGCACTCCTAAGACCAACACCCACGACATCAAAGATGACATCACAGATGTCATTGATGACATCACTGATGATATCACATGTCTGTCTACCTCTTTTTTCCTTTACTGACAAATCTAGGCCACATGGTTTTCTTCAGTAACAGTCAGGAACAAAACATTGTAAACCTACTATATTTGTAGACTTATCCTTCAAGTATGTTCTTACAGTAATTCTCTTAGGGTCCAGTCATATCATTTGAAACATATACATAGGGGAAGACACAAGCTTGAAAGACAGCAATCCTTTCTGTGCATGAAAATAATCAGTAGAGTTATCAGCACTTTCTGATAGTTCTGTTGTTTTTTTATTACTATACTATACTTTCCCTGTATATGTTTATATTTGTAGACATTGTACTCACACTAATTTTCTTAGGGTCCAGTCACATCATGTGATACATATACATAGGGTAAATAGCAGCTTTGCAACAGAGCAATCATTTATTAGCATAAAGATAATCAGTTAGGTTATGAATTGTTTCTGCTAGTACTTCTGCTTTTTTGCTTACTTCACTTTCCCTGTATATACACATATTTGTTTGCGTTATTGTGTCTTTGTGTATTGTCTGTAATAATGCAATTATGTAATACGTGGGTTTTATTAGCTACTTATTACATATTTCACAGTACACAAAACTCTAATAAGAAAACATTTATCATTTCAATATTCAACATATCAACATTATGAATATTATATCTTCATCATGTATGCTGCACACAATGCCTAGGTTTCTGCATGGGTAGCTTAGTATACTCTATAGAAATTCATAATAGAATGCCATTTATATCAATGCATTGCTTAATGCACTAATTAGCTCATGATATTTATTCCAATGATCCTTGACACTTTTTTCTCAACATTATAATAAGAATGCCTTATACAGACATTTCATGAAAAGTAAATTCATATGTGATGTCACCCGTGATGTCATCAATGACATTTGTGATGTCATCTTTGATGTCATGGGTGTTAGTCTTAGCAGTGCACGGTGGTGGCGCGAGTTATGGTTGCTTAGCTTACCATAACTGGCGAATTTCAGGGGTTTTTCGGTTTTATTTGGAACCATAACGTCCCTTTTACAAAGTTTTTTCATTGAATTTCATAGGTTTTTAGTAGCGCAACTTAACCATAACGTCCCTTTAACAAAGTTTTTTTTACTGAATATATACACACACACACACACACACACACATTTGTATTTGGTAGTGTGGCAGGAATCCTTACCCGAAATGTTGTCCATAGAACACTACTGATAGAGGAGGTAGTCCCTGCATACACAGCCTTTACACAATTACACTGATTGCAAATCTGTTGAAGGACGTGGTAGGTCAGGCAGACACAGAGGCATAGTTCAGCACTGCTTTATTGAATACATTAAAGAAAACTAGTTGTAGTCCCTACTTCTAAGAGGAGTCACCTCTGCTATAAAATAACAACACAGTGCTTGTCATGATGTCTGAAGCTAAAGTCAGTCCTCTGTCCCAAACCTAAGGTAATCTAACACTACACTGCTAAATGAAAAGAAGATAGAAGGATCCAAAGCTATGGCGTAGTTAAGGGCTACTTCACTCCTGGGATGTAGTGGTGGCTGGATTCTGACATTTGCCTCAGAATTCAGAGACTCTTCTGTCTCAAAAGCAAAGAATATCTTCAAAAGAAAAAAGGCTCCCAAAGATCCTGTTGTGTCCAAAAAGAAAGAACTCATTGTTATTGTTTATTTATACAATGCTCATACGCAGGTGGAGTGCTTCAAAGCGCTGCAAGGCGGGAAGGGAACAAGGGAATACAGTAATCATTCTTAAGCCTTGAAGTTTCCCAATGATCTAAACAGAAAAACTAGCATACTACGCCTGATGGCGTTTCTCCTAGTGCAAGTGCATAAGGTGTTACAGTTTTGACCCAGCTAGAGTGGGGACAGAAAAAGGTGGGGGGAGAGGGTGCTTGGAGCAGGGGGGAACAGGAGAGCCAGTTCTAGCACATTTATGTAACGTGTGCATACAGACGGAGTACGAGGAAGAGGGGGTGGGGGGGACAAGCACGTCCAGTCCAACTGAGTTGGCCTCGCTCGTAGAGAGTAAGCAGAAAGTTCAGTAATGCGGAACATAGTGCAGTGGCACAGAGGCAAGTGTAAAGGCTGGCGGGGGGGCCTGGGCTCTCAAGGTGAACCAGGCAACCAGTCAGCAAAAACTGAACAGAGTAAGGGAGGCGAAGGAGGATGGAGAAAAAGAAGGGAGCTTAGCAGAGTAGAGGTAGAGAGAAGGAGGAATAGAAGAGGAAGGTCTTGAGGAGTTTCCGGAACTTAAGATGGAGAGAGGCATGGAGGCTGTTCCAGAGGGAGGCACCTGCAGAGGATAACTATCTAACCCAAACCTCTGTTTGTGAAAACAGCTCACCTGAAGAGAGTTGGAGGACGAGCAGAGTACTTTAGAGAGAATATTTAGGAAGAGAGTGTTGTAGTTGGTGAGGGCCCCAAACCCAGAAAGCATTGTGGATTATGCAGAGGGTCTTGAACTTTATCCTTTTAGCCACGGGGAGCCAGTGTAGGGATTGAAATGCCAGAGAGATGCGGTCCCTGAGCTTCAGGCCAAGGATAAATCTTGCCGTTCTGTTCTGGATGAGTTGTAGAGGACAGAGAGTAGAAGTAGTAAGGTTGAGAAAGAGGCTGTTGCAAAGGTCCAGCCTGGAGAGAACCAGGGCTCTCAAGGTGGTGAGCCTCTGGGGGAAAGTTAGAAAAGGTGGAATACCTCGGAGGAGGTGCAGTTGGTAGTGGGACATTTTGGAGATGACCTAGATGTGCCAAGAGAAGGAGAGAGTGGAGTCGAAGATTACTCCAAGATTTCTTGCCTCATTGGTAGGTGAGGACGCACGTCCAAGGGAGGCGGCCATTGGGAAAGTGGGAGCAGAGGTCCCAATTAAGGACAATCTCAGACTTACTGGCCTTCAGGCAGAGTTTGTTAGCACACCAAGACTGAATTGCGGATAGGCAGTCGGGGATGAGCGAGGAGGAGGTGGCCGAGGGTAGCCTGAAAGAGCTCCCTGTCATCCACATAACACTGAAAGTAAGAGGTAAAGATAGAGATCCTGTGGGCCAAGGGGGCCAAGTAGGGATTGAAGAACCAGGTGGAAAAGGTGGATCCCTGGGGGACACAAAGAGTAGAGAGAGTGATCGAGGAGAGAAAGGGCCCAAGTCCCACCTGGGAGGGCTGGTCAGAGACAAAGGAGGCGAGCCATGCCAGGGCCTGATCTGTGATGCCCAGGGTATCACAGAGGCAGGTGATCAGGTAGTTGTGGTTTACCATATCAAAAGCAGAAGAGAGGTCAAGAAGAATGAGGATAGAGGGTGAGTTGGAGGGAAGATTAGAGAGTGGGCCTTCACAGGTGTTCAGAAGAGCAGTTTCCGTGCCTCTGGATGCTCTAAAGCCAGACTGATGATCATGAAGACAACCAAAAGATTCAGTGTGGAGGGTAAGTTGAGCGATAGCCAGCTTCTCCTGGAAAGGGGTGATGAGATCAGGTGATAAGTTTGCAGGAATAGACGGGATGGCAGAGGGTTTTTTCCATCCAACAATTGGACTTGATCACTTCTCTGGGAATATGCAGATTTAAATCGGGAGTTTTTGGTACTCCCAAGTCCAACGGTGTTCGTTCCGTGGCCGTCCTGTGGCCTCAGAGGAAATCATCCTCACATCAGTGGCATAGATAATCCTCAATAAAACACTGTGGATCCCCAATTATGAAGAGTTTGCACAGACCTGAACGTTTACACTTCTGCACAATTGGAATATATATTATTGTCAGAACGTATTGATTTGGGCCTCATATTTTAATGTACCTACAGTTGTAACTGTTTCTTTTCCTGTTCATGCGGATTTCATCACGTTGCACATTTTATTGTTGTTTTATTCTTCATTTCTAATGCTTGCATATGTGTATCTTATGATGATAAGTCCACCGATGACAAGAGAAGGGTCTGGCACCCTAAAGCAGTAGAACAGGCATCCGATGAAATCTTCCTCATCAAAGTGGCAGAGATAAGCCCACTGAAAACCCAGGTCAGGACTTGGGACTTTGCCGATACCATGAGAAAGCGACAAGATAACCCCCATGTTTGGAGGATACAAAACATAACTTTCTAACCGCAAGAGAAGGGAGCCATTCTCATATCAAGTAAAACTAAAGTCCTTTGAATATACTCAAGAGATGGCAGGGGAAAGGAGTGATCCCCCTGGCCTTGTTGTGAACTATATTGGAGTGTGCAGACCTATACCAGGAGAAGGGAGTCATTATCCTGGTCCAGAAACCTGAGTTGTACAAGGTTTTTTTGGAACCACGAGCCAGGGGAAGTGAGACATTCTCCCTGAACCCTTTTACAAGAGAACATTTTGGGGACAACACTTGAATATCAGGAGAAAGGAGTATTTCTCCTAGTATATAAAGTTGTGTTGTGCAAGGTTTGTTGGAACTACAAGCCAGAGGAAGGGAGTCATTCCCCCAGGCATCCTTTTGCAAGAGAAACGTTTGGGAACAACACCCAAATACCAGGAGAAGAGAGAGAAGGAACTTTCTTTTGGATTATATTATTCTTTAGTTGTAGTGTAAGGGATAGTAGTAGGTTGTGACACAGGATGGTGGAGTGGGATTTTGATGAACATTCTGGCAGATACTTTAGTATTAGTTTGAGGCAAGGAAACGCCTCTTAGGAGATAGGGACAGTGAAGGTTTATTTTACTCTAAATAAAAATAAATAGCAATCAACATGACACCCTTGTGTCAGCTTCCTTCTTCGACACCCTACATTAGTCAATCATAAGAGGCTAGGTAAATCACATAGATTTGTGGGGTTCTTCAATTTCAGTACAGCCTCAACCTTCTTCTGAGGATTAAGATCCTCAGCTGTTATTTCATAGCCTAGAAAGTTTACGTTAGTACTAACCCACTGTGCTTTCTGGAGAGACAACTTTGCACCTGCATTTCACAGCTGAGTAAACACTTGGTGGATTTTCTGCAGGTGTTCTTTAACAGTTTTACTTTTGATTAATAGGTCATCCAAATAAGCCAAATTCCCTCTTTCTATTAATTAAATTCCCAAAAGGAGTAATTAATGTGTGTAAGCTAAATATAGGGAAGATGAGAATAAGGTTTTAATAATTATTGTTAAACATAATAAGCAGCGTGCATCCTATTTTTGACAATTATGTCCAAGAATTCACTACATGGTTACCCATAAAACACTGTTATTTGTCAAAATCTTGAAGAAGATGGATAAACAGAAAAGTATCCTGCAATCATCTATCACAAGACTACATTCGGCAGTCTCCATGACCAACCTGTCTCCATTAGCACCAACAACAGGTACTAGTAAATAAAACATCTGTAACCAAGAGAATGGAAACATTGTGAAGTAGATTCATTTCAAAGGTGAGGCAACTGTTATAGGGAAAATAGCAACAGAAAGATATTTCATGTCTGGAGAATAAGCGCTCAGAAAGGAGCAAGAAAACAGACATTTTCGTTCCTGTTTAAAAGTAACGAAACAAGATGCAACAGAGGAAAATAACCTATGTTTCAGTCTGCTAGATAGATCCACCAGAAAAGATAAATAAGCAAAGAATATAAACTATTTTTTCCTATGCCAAAAAGGAAGATGGAAGCAAATCGATGTTTTTCTTTACTCAAGAGAAGACAGAAAACATGAATCTATGCTTTTCCTGCCCTAAATGACAGCTGAAAAAAAATCTAAATGGATTTTTCGAATTTTTTATTTTTAAGAACATCCTCCTGGTATCTAGGATATATTTTTCATTTTTATACTTAAAATGTGCAATCAACATATTAGATACCACCTAAGACACTATGGGGGTAATTCATAGAATTTCGCGCACAAGGGGCGCACGTGGCTGGTGCACAGTGTGCGCGTGCAAATGTCTGTGCCAGCCGCGTGCGCTAAAATCAATTTCCGCGCACAGCGTATTCATGGATTTTAGCCTCCAAAACCAGCAGTGGTGCAAAGTGGCGCAGCGACCCTGCAGCAGCGCCAGTTACGCCCCCAAGAACGCAAGGAAAAGCCATCAAAATCACCAAACCAGTGCAAAGGGCTGCGCTAACCCTGGAACAGTTTACAGGGCTTCCAAACAGCAAACGACAAGCGGGGAACGTGTATTACTGAGGTTTGCGTGAAGTTTCACACATGAAAGGGCCTGTGCGAGTGGGGTACGTGTATAAGTGGGGTTCGCGGGAAGTTTCACATGCGATTGGAGCAGGGAACGTGTATTACGGGGGTTCGCGGTAAATTTCACATGCGAAAGGGCCTGTGCGAGTGGGGTACATGTATAACTGGGGTTCGTGGGAAGTTTCACATGTGATTGGAGCAGGGTAAGTGTATTAAGGGGGTTCGCGGGAAGTCTCACACGCAAATGGATCCGGTACGTGTATTTCGGGGGTGCGCGGGAAGTTTCACACGTGAAAGGGCCTGTGCGAGTGGGGTACGTGTATAACTGGGGTTCGCGGGAAGTTTCACACACGATAGGCCCTGTGCGAGCGGGGTACGTGTATTACTGGAGTTCGCAGGAAGTTTCACATGCGATTTCAGCAGGGTACGTGTATTTCGGGGGTGCGCGGGAAGTTTCACACGCGAAAGGGCCTGTGTGAGTGTTAGGGAGAATTCTCTGTTTAGGCTGAATTTCCTAACCTAGTGAATCCCCCAGCAGCTTTGCTGGATTTCTGGAGTTTGTTTTTTTTCATCCTGCCAAGAGTGAGACTCTTTTCCTCCCACTCTTGGACATGAATGTGGTTGATTTCTTTGAATGTCAATGTGTTCTATGGGCTATGGGGTCTTTTACTCCATAGGGCCTCATGTGTTTTGCTATGTGTGTTACACCGCACCCTCCGTGCCGTAACACTGGGGTGTCCTAGAGGATCCCCACCATAGACTCCATACCCTGGGACTGACTACTGTCTCCCAGGGCATGTAAAGTCACCATTGGCTTTACTAGACCTAAATTTACTAACTGAACTAGTACAAACCATCCTATTGTGGACGTACTGGTACGGGTAATTCGATTACCCCTGGGTCTGTTGTTCGAGGGGGCACTGTCCCGTCCCCCTCGTCGAGTTTTGGCTGGTGGCAGTGGATACTACTTTTTATATTCGACCGCGAATATATTCCTATGGGATTCTTCCCATTGTTGGAGGCTAATACTTTTTCACCTTAGTCTCTAACATACCACCGGTTTACTTGTCTTAAATAAATCCACCGGTTGGTATTTTCTGCCAGAAATCGGTTTTTAAAATGGCGTATGTGTTCTCCTCTGTAACTCCGAACCAAAGGTTGGGCCCTTTGTTCCACTTTTGGCGGTCTTCTGCACAGAAGCCCTCCAGAGTGGTGCCATTCTGTCTGGGTACCACAGGGTTTGTGGGAGGGGGTTTAGGCACCCTGAACTGAGTTGCCTTGCCAACTCAAGTCGCACTCTGGTGTGATTGGCCCAAGTGGTGAGCCGCCCCGCTCACCACTTAGCATGTTTGATTGACAGCTAGGCTGAATGAATGGGGGGTTTCTGCATAAAAGCAGGGCTTTTGGGACTGGAACTTCAGAAGTCGCCACAGGACCTAAGAATCCGACGAGGGTAAAGCTGAGCCAACCTGCAATGACGACACCTCCGGTGGAGCCCTGCTGAACCGACTCACCACTTCCCAACGGCAGAGGAGATGTCCCTGCTTTAGAGTCTTCTTCACCTGACTGGTGGGAACAACCAGTCCCTTGCTTTTTCTTCGCTTCCAGAACGTCTAGTGGTCGAATTGCCCATGCTGAGCACCCCGACAACCGGATAGCCACTAACCACTGTACCGCGACCAAAAGGTGGTGCCTTGTGACAGAGCACTCTGCGGCTGGTCTCTTCCCTGGTGGTGCAACAATCTTCAACTTTTCCTCGACGACGGGATCCTCTCATCTTCTGGCAAAGCCCCGACTTGCATCCACCACCAGGAACAACTGCCCCCACCGGAGCTGGCTCTTCACTTTCAAGGTACTGTGTCCGCCTGGCTTCCCCTTGTGACGGTTAGCGTGAGGTGTCTTAAATCCTTACCTTTCCATTGGGTCGCCTCCAGACCTTCTTAACTTTTTGTTCTAAAACTGGTCCAACCTTTCTGTGACATTTTGCTACAAAGACTTGAAGTGCATTTCCACTGTGATACTTTTGGGACATACAGCCTGGCCTCTCTCCGAGTGGGCCTGGCCTCTGAACTTTGTGATTTACAGTAGACCCTGCCTTGCTCGCCTTGCATTTGTTTCGTAAAAGTGTTGGTACTGAGTTGGTTTCATACCCTGCCTTTTTCTCTCCCTTTCTAACGAATACTAGAGTGCCATCTAGGTTAAAGCATTCACCTCTGTCTGCAAATAAGTGGTGCCGTTGAACCTAGACTTGTCGAAATATTGTTATGGGATTGATATATACTTATAGTAACTGTGATTGAAGTTGTTTGCCATATTAGTGCCAGTGTGTTTTCCATAGATGTGTTTTTAAATAAATAGTTATATATCTTTACACCCAAGCTCTGATCCGTGTCTGCTTGTTCTACTATGTAAATTGCCCTATCTTGTATACTCCAAATACGGCCTAACTCGTCTTGATAGAAGTCTGACTGCTCAGCCACAACTACCAGGTAAATCTGGGTGGTACAGACTGCTACCAATTGGGTTTACTGCTAACTCCTGTAGACTTAAACTTTTTGCAGTGGTCCAAGAGGGAACTGCACAGGTTTCTGCCTAACAGCGAGTGGGGTACGTGTATAACTGGGGTTCGCGGGAAGTCTCACACTACTCACGCGATTTCAGAAGGGTACGTGTATTTCGGGGGTGCGCGGGTAGTCCTACATGTGAATTGGCAGTGTGGGTCCTCCCAGGTGTTCCCTCTACACTCTCCATGGCCCCTGAAGGCAGCCCACACCACAGGGGACTACCCTGCACCCCTGGTCATGTCCTGCAGGCAGCCCATCCACCATGGGCATGTCCCCCAGCCAAGCCACATGTCAGCTTGCACTACTGATCACCAACGCATGTCCCCCTGCACCCCCACCCCCCAGCAGTGCAGGGCACCTGCCAGCAGGCCCCCACTCTTGTCCCCCTGCACCCCCACACCCCAGCAGTGCAGGGCACCTGACAGCAGGCCCCCACTCATGTCCCACTCATGTCCCCCTGCCCCCAGGTCATGACGACCCTCAATCATGGCCCTTATGGCCAGCCTCCCCAGCCCAAAGACCCAACAAAGTATTGCATCCACCCACATAGAAAGGTCAATTACATGATACAACCTCAATGGCAAGTATGTAAATGAACACATGTCCGTCACACACACACAATGGGTGCAAGTGAATGTGAAAACCCATATCATGACATGCATGAAACCAATGAGATAATATCACACATCGAAGTATGAAGAAAAAAATGTATTAAACACAACATGTATTTAATTAAAAAAACAACACACAACAATGGGAATATGAAAAGAAAAGCTGCATGTCCGTAAAAGAATAAAAAACAAGAAATCATAATCCAAAGAAATCCAAAAGAAATGGTGTCCAAAGTCACAGTCCAACAATGCAAATCCAAGGGAAAAAAGAAAGTGAAAATCATTCCTCCTAGGTGTAAATAAAAAAAAAAGAGAATAATCCAATGGTGAACTATGTACAGATGAACAATCCAGGGTCCATGAGCCCAACTGATGAAATTAAACCTATCAAAAATACTACCTAATAAAAAACTATATACAAAAATGTGGTGCATTGTCCAAGCGCAAACAAAATAACGAAAAAACGAAAGGAAACCTAACACTATCTAACTATATACAATGGCGGCGCGCAAGTGCAGCGGCTCACTCTGTGGTGTCCCGGGCCAGGGCATCATCGAACTCCATGTCTATTTGCCGGAGGCGGGCCTCTGTCCTGGCCCCGCGGTCTTGCAGGGAGGCACTCATGGCCTGTTCCAACTCCCTGCGAGTTGCCTCGAGGCACTCTGCCAGCCTCAAATCCCGACGCATGGAGAACTCTGCCCTGACCATGGTGAGATGCGCCTCTTGCGCCCTCCGCCGCTCCGCACCTATCTGCTGGCCCAACCGGTGCCACACGGAAGACACTCCCATTCCTGGGTCCTCCTGCCCTCTGGCCGATGCCTGCCCCTCCGATGTTGATGGCCCTGAGCCATCATTGCTCCCACCTAGAGCCTGCTGCTGCTGTCCATGTGCCGTATCTGATGGTGCCTGCACTTCCTCCATCAGCTGGTCTCCAGTTGTGGTGTCCACTCCTGCTGGGCCGCCAACTCCTGACTGTGGCAGGGATGTGAGCTCTACCAAGCTGGCTGTGTTGGTCGGGCCAGGTCCAGAGGGGGCCCTGGTGGAATCTGGGCCGGAAGACGGTGTGGAGAACGACTGGCGCATAGTCTCCACAGAGGAGGAGAGGTCCGCCAGAGTGCGTGACACATGTAGGAACCCACCAACCATGGCCCCTCCCAGCAGTGCCAGGTCACGACGCTGCTCTCCGTGATGGCGTGCGTTCTCCACCCAGGAAGAACGCACGTCATCACAAATGACACGCGTGCGCAATGCGACACCAACCAGGACAGAGCCCATACGTTTGTAGGACCCCTCGTCCGCAGGTAGTGGAGAGGCAGATGACATGGCACTCTCCCCTACCTGCGGACGGGCCTGGGACGGGGCCTCCCTGCTGGTGCATGGTGGTGCAGTCACAGGGTCAGGGACAGCGACATTCACAGGCCCCTCCGTGGTGACCTGTGCTGCCTCCTGACCATGACCCTGGACTGCACCACTTGCACCAGTGGTACTACCACCACCAGGCCACATGTGCGGCTCAGTAGCAGGCTCCTCCTCCTCTGTGGAGACCACCAACCTGGATGTCTCCACACCGTCTTCTGCCATTGGAAGCCCCTGTGGGGGCTCACCCGGCCCTTCCGCCACAGCTGTTGTGACAGACGCAGCACCAGCCCCCTCGCTCCCGGATGATGGTAATTCCTGGGAGGGTGGCTGGGCCTTGCGTCGCCGCCCAGTGGAGGCATCCCCGCTGCTTGGCTCCACAGCGCTGTCTCCGCCCTCTTCTTCACTTGACGCTGCGTAGAGGGAGCCATAGAACACAAGCATCAGGGTACAGTACAAAATACCCTAGACAGGAAGCAATAACACATGAGTGGCACTATCAAATGGCACTTCCATCCTGTCATTCCACAACACATGGGTGAATGCACACAACACACATGCAAAAACAGTCCCGGCGGCTGCAATCATACATCAACATCCATGTAAAAGGGGCCCTGTAAACCAAGATGTTTCCTTCAAAGTCACATGCATCCATGGCATTTCAAAGTCACACACACACTTCTCAGGCACACACACACACATGTGCACCATACATGTACATGACATCAGCACCCATTCCTCACCCCCCACCCCCTTCATGTCCAGGAACAGAGACATCCATGCTTTCATTTGTGTATTCCGCATAGAGCTCCCCATGTTGCATTAAAACACATGCACCAACCATGTGGTTCACACATAACTGGTCTCACATGCATGATCATGATGTCCCACACACACACACACATACAGGCAAGCATCAGACTACCAGTACACTGCAACATGCCCTGTCTCACACAGCAATGCTTGGCCACTTATTGCTCAACTCCAGACGGGTCTGCCTCCGAAGGATCTGGGCGTGGAGCGCCGGTCCTACGCGTTCCAGGACCCTCATCTGGATGTTACTCATGCGTGCCTGGCCCCCCTGCGCGAGGCGCCGGGCCTTGTGGAGGGTCCTGGACCTGAAGTCCTCCCAGCGCTTCTTGACGTACTTTATGTCACGGGTTGCCATCCCCTCCACGTTGATGACAACCACTACGTCGTCCCAGATCCTCTCCCGTCCTTCCTTGTTGGCGCGTGATGTTCTGAAGAGGGCATCATAATGCCCCAGGACATGCTCCACCAGGACACCTACTTTGGTGGCAGTGAAGCTGGTGGCCCTCTGCCTCTCTGGCTGGGGGTTGCCAGTGGTGCCAGATGGAGATGTGCCCGACATGGCAACCCCAGAGGCAGGAGTGGGTGGGCAACTGGGTCCTGGGGCTGGGCTGTGGAGCGATGGTATCCCAGTCGGGAGTCTTCTGTTCCAGCAGGGGTGGACACAGCAACTGGACCCCTGCAGATGGCTGATGTGCAGGCACCAAATAGCAGGGCACATGGGCAGCAGACAGTCAGGCAGCAGCAGATGGCAGGTGGGAGTGTGCTCGGGGCTCTGGGGGGCAGGAAAATGGCCTTCAGGGCAGGAGCGTGGTCTTCCGTGTGTGTATGCGTGGCCAGCTTGATATGGAGTGATTTGGCACGTGAAAAAATTGCACGTCACCGTGTAATTCGAGAAAAGGGCCTTAGCGCGTCATCACACGTACGCGATTTCATTGGACCAAAGGCCCTTAGCGCGTAAGCGCGTCTGGGATGTATCGCGCACGGGCATTGCCCTTTCGCGTGTAAAACTTCACGCGAACCCCAGGAATATTGGCCCTGTGCGAGTGGGGTACGTGTATCCCTGGGGTGTGTGGGAAGTGTCACATGCGATTTGAGCAGGGTGCGTGTATTTTGGGGGTGCGCGGGAAGTTTCACACGCGATTTGAGCAGGGTATGTGTATTTCGGGGTGCGTGGGAAGTTTTACATGCGATTTTGCTGTCAGAGTAGTGTACTGAATTTCGGGGGTGTACGGGGAGTCCTACACGTGAATTGGCAGTGTGGGTCCTCCCAGGTGTTCCCTCTACACCACAGGGGACTACCCTGCACCCCTGGTCATGTCCCGTGGTCATGTCCCGCAGGCAGCCCATATACCATGGGCATGCCCCCCCAGCCAAGCCACGTGTCAGCTTGCACTACTGATCACCCGCTCATGTCCCTTTTTACCCCCACCCCTCAGCAGTCAGGGGCACCTGCCAGCAGGTCCCCACTCATGTCCCTTTGCACCTCTACCCCCCAGCAGTCAGGGGCACCTGCCAGCAGGCCCCCACTCATGTCCCTTTGCACCCCCACCCCCCAGCAGTCAGGGGCACCTGCCAGCAGGCCCCCATTCATGTCCCTTTGCAACCCCACCCCCCAGCAGTCAGGGGCACCTGCCAGCAGGCCCCCACTCATGTCCCCCTGCACCCCCACCCCCCAGCAGTGAGGGGTACCTGCCATCAGGCCCCCACTCATGTCCCTTTGCACCCCCACACCCCAGCAGTCAGGGGCACCTGCCAGCAGGCCCCCACTCATGTCCCTTTTCACCCCCACCCCCAGCTGTCAGGGGCACCTGCCAGCAGGCCCCCACTCATGTCCCACTCATGTCCCCCTGCACCCCCAGCCCTCCAGCAGTCAGGGGCACCAGCCAGCAGGCCCCCACTCATGTCCCTTTGCACCCCCATCCCCCAGCAGTCAGGGGCACCTGCCAGCAAGCCCCCACTCATGCCCCACTCATGTCCCCCCCTACACGAAATAAAGATGCACAGTCATGGCCCACTTCTACACCAAAAAATACCACATCACGCCACCCTATTATTGAGACGCAATGATTTCCCAATCCACCCCACACTGGCATGCCTATCTCAAGACACAAACCAAAACTCAACTATGTAAATCAACACATGTCCATCACACACATACACTGGTTGGCATTGCCTGTGTAAACCCCCAATTTCACATGCATCAACCCAATGAGCATATCCCACACATGGAACTAAAATATGAAAATGGATAATGTACAAAAATAAATGAAATGAACGCATACCAAAATATCAAACATGAAATGAAAAGCATGTGAAAAAGGTGAAAGAATGAAAATGATAAGCAATGCAAAAAAATTTGAAAGAAAAACAGTCCAAACTCTCCCTCCATCAACGCGAATCCAAAAAAAGGTAAAAAAAATATATCCATTGTTTCATTTTCATAATGATAAATAAAAAAGCGAAATCAATCCATAGTCCAACTATTTACAATACATTGGGCCTCATTACGACCCTGGCGAAGACCATGGTGCTATTGGCACCATGGTTCATGCCGGTAAATTACTGACTCCGCCATGGAGAAAGGGGGAATTACCACCCTATTCCGAGGTTGGTGGGGCGGTAATTCCCCCTTCCTCCATGGCCCTTCCCCATTCCCATTTTTGCCCCATAGGGCTCAATGGGAATGGGGAAGGCGCTAAGTACAGTGCCGCAAATTGCGGCACCGTAATTAGCACCAAGGTCCCTTTGCGGGTCCCCACTTTAACGGCTGGTCTACACCAGCCGTTAAGGTCGGGTCCCGCAAAGGGACCTCGTAATTAGGCGCTAATAGGTTAACGGCTCCGGAGCCTTTTATGGCGCTGTTAACCCATTAGCACCTGGGCCGTAATGCGGCCCATTGTCCTGAAAAAAAAAAAACATTACTCCATGTCCATAATGAACAAAAAAAATCCAAATTAATCCATGATGTAACTATATACAATCCATTGTCCAAAATAAAAATCCATTAATCATGTGCAAAAATCCCAAAAATAAATCAATCCATTGTCCAACGATGTAAAGGGTCCATGAGCCCAACTAAACAAATGAAACCTACCTAAGAAACTACCTAAAAATATAACTATATACAAATGTGTGTGGCATTGTCCATTGATCACAAATAAACGGAAAACAAAAAGGAAACCTAACTCTAAAAACTATTTACAATGGCAGCGGGCTAGTCCGACGGCTCACTTTTGGATGTCCCGGGCCAGGGCATCATCAAACTCCTGCTCAATGTCCTGGAGGTGGTTCTCTTCCATGGCCCGAGGGTTCGCAGGGACGACAACATGTTCTCCTCCAACTCCCTGCGAATTGCCTCAAGGCACTCGGCCTGCCTCAGGGCCCTCTGCATGGAGTTCTCCGCACTGACGATCGTTTGCCGTGCCTATTCTGCCCGCTGCCGCTCCGCATCTATGCATGGCCTAACCTCTGCCACACGGAAGACCTGGGTCCTCCTGCCCTCTGGCCAATGCCTGCCCCTCCGATGACGAAGGCCCCGAGCCATCATGGCTCCCACCTTGTTGCTGCTGCTGCTGTACCTCTGCCTGTGCCCTGGCTCTTGCTGCCTGCATATCCTCCTCCGGCTGGGGTGCAGTTGTTGATGTGGCCATCCCTGCTGGAAGTCCGACTCCCAACTGTGGCAGGGATGTGTCCTCCACCAGCCTGGCCGCAGGGTCAGAAGCAGCTCCACAGGGTACCCAGGTGATACATGGGTGGGAAGATGGCATAGAGTACGACTGGCGCATAGGGGGTTCAGTTGAGGAGGGGATCGGAACAAGGTCCAGCAAACGGAGGAATCCAGCCCTGGTGAGATGTCCCAGTAGGTCAACGTGGTCAATGAGCCAATCGAGGTGACGTGCAGTCTCTGCATGAAAAGACTGCAGGTCACCTCGCATGGCCCGTTGACACAACACCACCCCACCCAGGACAGGCTCAACAAGGTCCCGGATAGCCAAGTCCACAGGGAGAGGAAGGCCAGTTGTTGTAAGCGGATCCCCTCCCTGAAAACGGGTCTGGACGTAGGCATCCCTGCTGGTGCGGGATGATGCAGTCACAGGATTGGGGACAGGATTGCGCACAGGCACCTCCGCGGTGGCCTGTGCTGCCTCCTGTCCCTGCCCCTGCACTGCACCACTAGCACCAGTGGAATCCCCACCTCCAGGCCCCGTCTCTGTCCCTTGCACGGCCTCTTCCTCCACCAAAACCCCCACCAACCTAGATGACTCCGTGTCATCTTCCTCCGTCGGACCCTGTGGGGTCTCAGCTGCCCCTTCTGCTGCCGAGGAGTCCAACTCCGACATCCGCCTCTTGGACCTCCCCTCAGCAGCTGCAGCCTGGGACGCGGCACCGTACTCCTCACTCCCCGACAAGATGACAACCTGGGAGGGGAGCCGGGCCTTGCGTCTCCGGCTGGCGGGATGATCCCTGCCGCTGTGCTCCACAGCACCCTCTCCGCCCTCTTCTTCAGTTGACGCTGCAGACAGGGAGAGATAAAACACAGGCATCAGGGCACTGTACAATGGACTGATACACACATGACAGTTGCACATGAGTGGCATTGTTCAACTACAGACACGGCATCACACTCCACGACACACATGTCATTTTAACTCACACACATGAACATTTCAACAGCAATATTGCACCAGGCAGCACCATCCATACACGTACAACAGCATGAACAGCCAAAGGTGAGCCTGACATTGCATGAAACACAAGGAGTGCACTAGACATGCACACATGCCACCACACTTACATGCATGTCTACATCTACTCTAACTGTTGCAGTGATGAGATCGACATACATGTCACATCTGCCATTCATCCTTCTACATATCAGTGTCACGTGCATCCATGTTTCATCACAGTTGCACACTTGTCAGATACTCATACATGCACATGTACACAGTGCAGATACATGCATTATGAACCACGATCCATGCCACAACCATGCCAATGTACATACACAGAAATTCAAATGTGTGCTCCCACACCTGCATTTGCCCAGCATGTTTACCAACACATACACCATCAATGTGTCTCACAACTGAGAGGACTCACATGTGGCAGCCTCACGCCCATGTTCATAGACATCCCTACATGGCCCTACATAAACACATGTGCAACCTGCACACTACTGGCACACCACAACACGCACAGCGTACTATCAACATGCATGTACACTTACCGCTCGACTCCAGACAGGTCTGCATCTCAAGGATCTGGACGTAGAGCGCTGGGCATATGCGTTCCAGGACCCTCATTTGATGGTTCGACAGCTGGCCCCGGTACCCCTTGGCATCCGCTGCTTTAGCGAGGCGCCGGGCCTTATTGAGGGTCCTGGACCTGAAGTCCTCCCAGCGCTTCTTGACATGATGTAAGTCGCAGACTGCCACCCCCTCCACGTTGATGGCAGTCACAATGTCCATCCAGATCCTGGTACGTCCTTCATTGTCGGCGTGCAAACTTCCAAAGAGGGCATCATACTGCCCCAGGACTTGCTCCACCAGGACACCAACGTCGGTGGCAGTGAAGCTGGTGGCCCTCTGCCTCTCTGGCTGGGGGTTGCCAGTGCTGCCAGATGGTGTTGTGCTGGACATGGCAACCCCAGAGGCAGGAGAGGGTGGGCAACTGGGTCCTGGGCCTGGGCTGTGGAGCAATGGAATCCCAGTCGGGAGTCTTCGGTTCCAGCGGGGGTGGTCACAGCAACTACACCCCTAGCTGACGTGCAGGCAGCAAGTGGCAGGGCACGTGGGCAGCAGGCAGTCAGGCAGCAGCAGATGGCCGGTGGGAGCGTGCTCGGGGCTCTGGGGGGCTGTAATTCGGCCGGGCAGGAACGTGGTCTTCCATGTGTTTTCGCGTGGCCAGATTGATACGGAGTGATTTGGCACGTGAAAAAATTGCACGTCAGCATGTAATTCGAGGAAAGGGCCTTAGCGCGTAAGCGCGTCAGCACACACATGCAATTTCATTGGACCAAAGGCCCTTAGCGCGTAAGGCGTAATTTACATTACACGCGGGCGTTTCCCTCATAGCACGTGATGACAGAGCACACGTGGAAAAACTGCACATCCGAGTGTCATCGCATGTAATTGGAGGAAAGGGCCCGCGTACACGTGTATCTGACGTGTACATGTGGGCCGGTTTAAAAGCTACGTGTAGGACGCCATTTCCTTGTACGTGCTTTTCGTGGAGAGCGAGTGGGTGAAATCTGTACATCTTGTTGGTTCACACGCGATTACTTCACAGCGTTTCTAGTTCGTACTCCCTGTTACCTCTGACAGCTCTTTTCTGATTTTTTGTTGGGCCTGTTTCCTCAAACAGAGTTCACTTCTCCTTTTGTCTTGTCTCCTCAGACAGCGTACAATTCTTCTTTTGGCGGGGGTGTTGCCAACGCGCACACGCGCGTATTTTTCACGTTCTTTTTCCAAGCAGACGGTGAGTTCTGCACGTACTTAGCAACTGTGCTTGCCCCGTGTGTCGTGTTCCACTTCAGAGGTCATTGTAGGCTGCGTGTATTACGCGTACACTTATTTTTGTGCCACAGCGTAGTGCGGGTTCATTTTTTCATGCACATGGTCTACGAGGGGTTGCGTGCACGTTTATTTTTGATTTTGGGCTGCCTGTGCGTTGCGTGACCCGTCATCTTCCCCCAGGGGTCACAGACAGCCTTGTTAGAGCACTAGGGTACGAATTCCATCTTGTATCCTACCCCCTTGACCCCCAATTGCCCAGGACAATAGTTTACTGCAACTCCCATACGCACAACAACATCAGTGCCATGGTTGGGAGGCGACCAAGCGGTAAGGGAGGCAAAGGTGGCTGTCCTTCAGAAGGTGGGCGTGGTGGGTGCGGTAGGGGACATGGCCGGGATTTGCAGGGTGCCCCTATACCCCCATCTGTGGAGGAACAATCAGGGACACCCATGCCCCCCCCCATGGTTGAGGGCAACGTGGCTGACACCATCCCAGCTCAGCCCCTGTTGGACCAGCCCATTGTGGCACCTGACCTGGCACAGGATGACTCCCAGGCCGACTTCCAGGTCAGCAAGTCTAGGCCATGTGTGGCGGTGCAAGTTGTTGTCACCAAGCCACGTGGATCTGGGGCAGCTATGTCATCTGCTGCCCCAAGTATGCAGGGTGCGGAGGCTGCAGGGGCAGTTGCAGCTCCATCTGCCCCAGCTCCTGACTCTCCCAGCCAGGACAGTGTCAGTCCAGGTCCATCAAACTGACGTTCCCCCTGCCAACATTACCCTGCAACCAATGCCTGCATCAAGACCTATGGTCATTGTTTATTCCCACACTCCTACTACCCAGTCCACCGGTGATTCTGCCCCTTCTGACCCGAGCGGCGTAAGCCACTCTGGCTCCGCTCCACCTTTAAAGAAGAATAAGAAGGGTGCTCTGGCACGACAGGCTGAGACCCCAGACACGGCTACACACTCCAGCATGTCAAGGAAGCCTTGCTTTAATGACGCGGAACGTGATGCCCTTGTGTCCTATGTGTCGGCACATAGCCACGAAATGTTGGTGACTGCAGGGTGCAAGACCACACCTGGTCAACGTAGGGAACACTGGCAGACCATCGCGGACCGCATAAGTGCCCTTGGATTTGTGAGGCGCACAGCTGATGATTGCTACAAGCGGTGGAATGACCTGAAACACAGAGCAAAGAACAAGCTGGCCTCAAATCATGCCGCTACTCTGGTGACTGGTGGTGGGTCTCCACAAGAGGACAACAAACTCACTAAACATGAGTCTGTTGCTGGGGCCTTCATCACAGAGGAACAGATCCAAGGTGTGGGAGAACTACCTGATTATGATGCATTGTCCGGTGAGTGCCCATGCATGTGTGTGAAATGCATGTGTATGTTGTTTGGGTGACGGGTTCTGATTGAGTGCCAGGTGAGGATGTGTGTGCCTGGGTGGTATGGGTCACCCATGTGCTTCATCCAACACATTCAGCGGCCTTGGATTTGGGTGTGACAGTATCCCTTCTGCCCACAGTAGTAATTTAGCGCAACATTACGGCAGTTGCCCTTGAAGTGGCATCTTGCAACAACATTGTTTGTATTTTTCAGTGTTCGTTCAGGCTGATTGTTTCAATTCTCCCACTTTTGCTACGCATTCCTCAGCCCTATTGTCACATTTGTGACATGCTTCTGTCATTGATGAACCCCACATTGGCCCACATGTGGTACCTTGTTAGGTGAATGATTTGACCATTCAGGCTGATTGAGTATTGGCCTGATCACATACATTTTTGGGGCCTGTTTGAATGTGGAACATGATAGTTGTTTCCTGTCATGTTGAAGTGCACAACCATTGATGTGTACATTGGCCTGCAATCACTGTATTTTTGTACACTGGATGTGTTGCAGTGTGTGGCACATGCGTATTTTGTCACACTGTGTAGTATTTTTCATCTCATCATGTCCATCTCACATGGATGGCTGACAGTATTCATTCACTGACATATGGATGTACTTGTGGAATGTACCATGGCTATGGTACATGCCATCTGTGTGATGGCATGTGTCATGTATGTGTATTGGACATGCCACTCACAGGCCAATGTGTGATGGCAGTACTACCCAGCATGCAGCAAATGTGTTGCTCTTCCATCTTGGTGTCACCAGTGTCTGCCTTTTGCCTCCCCTTCCAACTCAGTGACAGTGCATGCATGGGAAGGTTATAGTCATGTGGGACATGTGTAAATTATGTACTCGTTCTGTAGCTTGTCAGGCCTATTTGTGTGCTATGGTGCTAATGCCTGTTTCCATGTTTTGTCTTACATGTTTTTGCAGGGGATGACACACTTGATGCTGTTGAGGTTGAGGAGATGGTGCAGACCCAGGAGCAATCTTAGGCACAACCGGGCACCAGTGGGGGACGTGGTGTGGTGGTGGGTGAGAACCCAATCTTGCTGCAGACCATTCTGTCCAGGGGTGTCTCTGGGTGCACCTCCCCAGATCTCTATTCAGGTGCTGATTCGGATGATGAGACCTATGTGCCATCGCAGGTAAGTGTTTCTGGCAGGGATTCTGTTCTGTCCAACCCACCTGCACCAGGGGTAGAACCCTCTATGGGGATGTCAGTGTTGGTAAGTCCGCCTTTGGCGGTTACGGATGCAGGGTCACACTCCACAACATCTGATCCTGTTCCTGGGCCAGCAGATCAGAGGGGGAATGCAGTCCTGCAGCCTCAGGCAGTGCCGGCACAACAAGGCGCAGATCGCCTTGCCCCAAACAGGTGTGGTGCCCGCCGACGCGGTAGCCATACGCCACCAGGCAATACTGTATGGGAACAATCCATGTACGGTATGGCAACCCAAGAGGCAGCATCAGTTGAGATGATGGCTCAAGCAACGGAGAGGGTGGCCGCTTCCATTGCCCCCCCTGAAAGGCAAATGGAGCAACTACAGCAGGCAACAGACTCCATTTGCCAATCACACAGGGAGGACATGTTGGCGTCCAACAGGGACAGACGGGCGGCACTGGAGACTCTATGCCAATCGATATCAATAGAGTCCCAGGGCCACAGGGAAGTAGAACTCCATCACCTCAGGGAGACTCTTGCTGACCTTGAGGCTTCCACTAACTTGAGGACAGAACAGCAGCTGGAGCAGCTCACACATTCGCTCTCAGCTGAGATGCAGGCAATTCGGCAGGAGATCCGGGCATCACGTCAGGTGCTGCATGGGGATCTCTGCACTATAATCCTCCAGAACGAGACCTTCCACACCTGCATGCTTGCTGCCATGGAGGACCATACCAGAACTTTGCGTGGGCTGCCTCCCATAGCACCCACCACCACCTCCTGATGCAGCAGCAGAGGGTGATGAGAGCAACAGCAGCATTTCTCCCACAGTGGCATAGCCGTGCAAGCCATGAGCCCATGGAGGTGTTTTTTTTCCCCAACATCCACACAGGTGGCTGTTGGTGCGCACCCTGTCCTCAGACCTCCAGGGTGGCCTCCTCTCCCAGCCCCCACATGGCCATTTTTGATTTTTGATTTTTGAATTTTTTTTACAGTGTGTTGCCTTGTGTGGCTACCGTGGGCATCCACTGTATTCTGGCTGGGCACATGCAGGCTTGTCCTGAGTTTGGGTTAGATGCTTGGGTTCGTGAGACACACACCCCTTCTGCTTCCCGTTTCCATGGGCTTGCAAAGGGTGTGCCCAAGTGACAGTGACTTACACAGTGACGCTGGACTCCATGAGCTGTGTGGGCAGTCTGTAGTCAATACTTTGTATACATTCCTAGTGGATTTTGTTGTTGTATTGTACACTGCATGGTGTATTGATATGTACTTGTGCATCCATGTCTTCCTCCTAATTTGCAGGTTCATTCCTCATGTCTTCACAAGGCCGTCTACTTTGCAGATGGAGTTCATGTTGTAAGCAGTGCACTTACACATCTGCGTGGCAGCAACACTGTACAGTTGGAAGGGGTCGATGTGCTGGCATAATCAGGTTGTAAGACTTCCACTACTTTAACTTAGTACTGTCATGTTTTTGCTATATTTGAGGTTGTGTAGCTGCATTGTATTGTTGGTAAGTATTTGGTCATGTGTGTTGTTAGTTCTACATTACTGGAAGCATATTGTGTGTGACCAGTTTCCATTAGGGAAACTGTACTTTGTGACACTTGTGTCAGGTTTTGGGGATTGCTTTGTGTGCTCTCACATAGCATGACATGCCATGGTGTGTTGGGTGGTGGTGCTGGGGAGGGGTTGGGTGACATGGCACTGTTGTCATGTTGTATTTTGCAAGGGGGTAATTAATTTAGCAGCATAGAAGTGTGACTTTTGATGACACAGCATTGGTGGTGTTTGTGTAGGTAGGGATGCACACAATGTAACATTTCCAGGTGACCAGTCTCAGGCTGGTATTGTTGTGACAGTTGACTGTCCCTTATGTTATCATCATTGATTGTCAGATGGTATGTGCCAGGGCTGTTTGCACTCCACAGGGGTGTGATTTTATGTGAAGTAATTAGCCACCAGCTGTGTACGGGCTGCCTCACCCCATGCCCTTTCCCCTCCCATGCGCAGCGGCCGTGCATGCGGTTGGGGATGTTGGGGCACCACCATGTCCACGGGCAGGCCCTGGCGTGTTGCAACGTTGTGCAGGACACATGCTGCCACTATGATCCTGCACACTACTGGGGGAGCGTATAACAGCTGCCCACCAGAACAGTCAAGGGAGCGAAAGCGTGACTTAAGCACTCTGAATGTGCACTCCACTATGCCACGGGTTGCAATGTGGGCTGTGTTGTATCTTACCTCGGGTGGCGTGGTGGGGTTCCGAATTGGCGTCATCATGTGGGTGCTCAGAGGGTAGGCACTGTCCCCTGGGGAGGTGGTGATGGGTATCATTAGTGGGGTTGTGACATTACTCAGTATCTGACATGCATGCATGTGCTGTGGCATTTATACTCACCGAGCAGCCATGTATTGCCATGCCGCCCAGCTTCTAGGTCCCGAGTTAGGGTTGACATTCTGTAAATAAAACTGTCTTGATTGGACCCTGGATAGTTGGCATATACTGAGATGATGATTCCCTTGGCATCACATACTACCTGGACGTTGATGGAATGCCAGTGCTTGCGGTTTCCATAGATGTGCTCTGATGCCCTGGGGGGATGTAGAGCCACATGGGTGCAATCAATGGCACCTAGGACTTTGGGGAATTGTGCCACCCCATAGAAATCCTGAACGGCAGCCTGCCTTTCTGCAGGTGTTCTGGGCAGGTATATGTGCCTGCGGACTGATGGGCGTGCAGTCATGATGCCAAGACCTGGTGTAGGCAGCATGACTGTGTGGCCTGTGACACCCCCCCCTCACTATAGCACTTATCCGCTGAAATGATCCAGTGGCCAAGAAGTGCAGTACATTGAGGACCTTCTCCAGGGGGCTGAGTGCTTGGGAGCACAGGGTGGGTGATGTGAGGTCATCCTCCCACTCACTCACCAGGTCGAGTATTATGTGAGGTGGAAACCTGTAACTCCCATACACCTGGTCATCAGGCATCCCAAAAAGGCTGGTCCTGGGTTTGAAAATTCTGGGCCTGACTATCCTCCTCCTCCTCCTGCGGTATCCCACGACCACTGCTGCTAGGAACGGTATATTCATCCTGGTGTCTGAGCTTGTCTGTTGTTTGCATGCACTTTTATGCTGCGCGGGTCCAAGTACGCCTGCTTCCTGCTGGCATACGTGTTTGCAGATTAGCGTGTCTTTTATGGCGCACACGTTAGCCCCGTTTGAATCCATGAATACGTGTTTTGAACGTGCGTGTGGGCGTTCCGCGCATTTGCCTCCTGTACTTCCCCCGTGACGCCCACATTTTCATGCGTTGTTCCCCATTCCGCGTGTCACGCCCTCTGTTCCTCCTGCTTTTGTTGTGTGCGCCGCTCTATGTGCGATTTCGCTGTGTGCGTAGCGCACGCTGTTTGGAGACGTGTGCGCCAGCGTGCGCAACACAGAATTTTGGCGCACATTCTGGGATTTACACGCGCACCGACTTCCATGAATCGCTGTGTGTGGGTTACGCTGCAATTTTCGCACTGGCACTGCGATTCGCACGCTTGCGCTGAAAATTTCAGCGCACATTAATTCCATGAATCGGCCTACAAAAGGTAGGGTCTTGTCTCTAGATATTTTTACCAATATTTGGATATCATCAGCCTAATTAGAAAACAAAATGCCACTTTTATGAATAAAATCAGACAATGGTTTAATGTAAAGGTTGAAAAACATTGGCAACAGTGTCATGCCCTGCAGCATGTCTCCAAACAAAACGTTTTGATTGCATGCAAAGGATCCTAACTTCACTGATTGTGTGCGATCAGTAAAGAAGGAGCTGATGCATTTACGAATTGGTACATGAAGGCTCTGAGATTTGAGCCTTGATAGCAAATAGAATGGTTAATGGTGTTGGAGGCCAAAGAAAAGTCTAATAATATCAAGGCTGGTGCACCACATTATCTCTTATTCTCTGAGCTACTCTATTATGAGTGTAGTATTAATCTCTGTAATTCGACCAGGCATATATAGTGTTTCATCTAATAGATTGTTATTTCAATAAATTATTTTACCTGTTGGAAAACAATTATTTCCAAATGTTGGCTTGACTAGGTGGCGAAGTTGAGAAATAGGTCTAAAGTTGCCTAACTCACATGGATCTAAAGTAGGCTTCTTCGTCAATTCCCTTAGAACAAAATGTTTCCATTTTCCCTAGGAATATTTGAAAAACCCACAAAGTTTCCTGACCCTAATGATGTCCCCCAAAAATGTTTACTCTTTCCCAGCTACCCCCTGTGTTTTTGGTGCTTTCTCAGTTTTTCCCCTCCTGTTACTTTGCTTGATTGCATTTTTGTGTAGTGTGTGTTGTCTGTAGCAGCCTTCTAGTTGGTATTAGTATAGTAGTTAGTTCATGATGCGTATTGTAGATATTTTAGTTGTATGATTTGAACTTCTAATAACTTGTTAACATCTCAGTGGTTACAATTATTGCTTTTGGAAACTAAGAGTTATTTGGTTTATCATTTTTCATGTTTTCCATTGGTTGTCTACTCTAGTCAAGGCTTGCATATGACACTGAGAGGATATGAAGGTGGGGGAGGGGAGAGAAAGAGGAGCTGCATTTCACCTCATAGGAGGAGGAGGATTCACTCATGATAGATGAGGCGGTGGAGCTGGTTTGAGAACTCAAGCCAGAAAGCATCACCAATTATTATATGTGGCATTGGAGACTGAGACATTGGGGGTAGTAACTACAATGGTGATAATTTAACACAGAGGCAGGCCCATTGGAGTAGAACAGCTACTGGCATGAAGGCAGGGGTGGCAGGGTATCTTATAGACATGCCCCTAGAGGCAGGGCATGCAGGGCTATGTGTAGATGCCTCCAGAAAGGCATAGCCAGTGGAAATGCAGGGGGAATGTTCCTCATGTATGAAGATGTGTGGTGGCAGTAAACAGCCTGGAGGAGTACTGGGGAATGCTACTGTCTGGTTGGGGTACATTGAAGAGGTAGCTGGGTGAGGGTGCTGCAAGGATGACGGGGAGGTCCATCAGGTGGAGGATGATGGGGAGGACCAGTCTGTGGAGGAGCCACAGCCAGCGGTGGACCTACCTTAAGGGGAGAAGGAAGCTGTAAAGGAGGTGGTGGATGAGGAATCTAATCCTGCACCTATTGGGGGAGGCAGAAAGCAAGGCACTGTAGTAGCCCCAGGGAGAAATGACTTCTAAACCCCATACAGACCGCATATGGTCCTGGCTATTGGACTATGTTGCCCTGCTGAAAGGGAAGCCCATCATAGGGTAGAAGGGTAGAAGAGTGGGCTGCGGGGGAAGAATGTAGTAAGGCGAAGAGTGCAAAAGGGATGGCTGTGCCAAATCAGTCTCCTGCCCCTGCAGAGTCCACTAATGACCCAGCTGTCATCACCATCACCTCTATTTGTGATGAGGAGGGAGAGGGTTCTAGTGCTTCTCAGCACCAGGGATCAGCACAGCAGCAATATCAGACATCCCAACCAAAACCACTGCACCTGAACAGCCTGCACAATCTGTGCAAACGGCACCAGCAAAGGTGACCAGGGCAAGTGTTTGGGGTTGGTGCGACATTGGCAAGACCCATCTATGAGATTTACCCCCTTGAATATAAAGTAAACCATGCAGGGCAAGGAGGAGATAGACCAACCATCGTGAATATAGGGTGTTGAGCAGGGAGGAACCAAAGAGGCGGTCATGGAGAAGGGATTATACTAAAAGGAAGAATCTCTGTCCTCTGCAGTTGCAGTGCAGACATACGTGGAAGAGTTGAAGAACCTCAGGATATTTTCTGTGTGAGAGCTGGAGTACTTGATTGATAACTGAGCCTCGTGGAAGATCGAGAGAAGCTTATGTTGTGGCTGCACCTTCTTAAATACCCCAAGAATCTTGTGGGGTGGCGGCACCCTCAGAGACAATTGAACAACCTTAAGGGGTTTTTGGACCCTCTGACAGAACCTGAACACTTGAATGGGTGGTTGTTCCATGTGAGAGAACACAAGAGGTTTAAGGTGTGGCTGGGCCATTTGAAAGAAACCAGGAACGTCCATGTGTGACTGTGCTCTCTGAGTGTATGAGAGAACACTTGACAGATGTTGCTTGTAATTATGAGTTGATAAAACGATACAAAAACATTACTCACACAATTGACAGTGGCATGTGGAAGTCAGCAACTGGTCAGAGCTGCTCAGTCACTGCTACAGCTATCTGTTTCCCAGCCACAAAGCCCCACTACACTTATGAGTGTAAAAAATGTACTGGATAACAAATAATAACAAATAATAAAAGCATCTGAACTGGTGCATTCACTAAGGGTAGATGTTATAACATAGTATATTTTTCAAAATATAAATGTCAATTGCTCAACATGCTGCTTTCCAAGCCTTCTCATTTGACAGAGACACTATCTTGAGCCACACCTTCTCCCAGACTGCACACTGAAGGTGGGTAACTCTCACAAGTGCTGCTCACCAGTTTGATCACTTGCTCCACTAATACTGTACTGGGCCATCGCCCATTCCTAGGGTTGATGTTCTGAGTGGATAGGCATCAAGCATCTTTGTGGCTGATGATCCACTGTCTGTTCCTGTTGAAGACCCATCTGTATTGATGATGCCTGAGTCACTGAGGGGGGTGTCCCTCAGATTGTTTTCCCTGTAGGATTAATCTGAACAACTCACAAAATGCTCAACCAGTGTTGTTGATGTACTACCCATTGATGCCATTAGGCATCTTGTGCTTGATATTCCCATTGTAGTTGGAAACATTTGGGGCTGTAGGTGTTCTTCCTGCTGCCTTTGTTCTTTCTCTGTTTGATGTTGAAAGTGTTGCAGCAAAGCAGCCTTGCACATTTCAATATTGCCTTAATCGTGTGATGTTTGCTGTGAGTCCCTCACCCTGTGAAAAGCAGATGAAAACCAGCCTCTTTAACTTTGAAACAGGGGTCCAGAAAGGAAGCCAGTAGGTATACAATGCTACCTTTAGGTCCAACTACCTGCAGATCAACGCACAAGTTTATAAGCAGATTCCTTATCAGCTGAGCCGCATCGACATAACCTTTGCAGGCAAGGGCTCTTTCCAGGTTTTTAAGATTGAGCTTGGGGACATAATATTATGACCTTCTCAAAAAGTTGTGGCATGGAGAAGACACTAGAGAGCATGTGCCTCTACCACTGTATTTAAATGTCCCACCTAGATCTCTGCTCTGAGTGTTTCAGTAATCTGTGATGGCATTGCACTCCTCACATAGCCTGTCCAAAATGTGAAAACGCTATACTTCCAAAGGGTGGCCACTGTGGTCTTCAGGTTGTGCAGCAGCAACTTGAGATGCATTTGAAAATGGCACAGTACATTTTTGGCAATACAAAATCAGATTAAATAGGAGCTGTTGCTAGATTTAAAGTAACGGATGACTGTGTTTTCCTTACAAGGTGCAAAGCTACATGCTGAGTATGGAAAATTCACAATACAACCTGTCTTGACCTTCTTTACTGAAAAGGCGCTGCCATCAATTACATTTGGAGCTGAAGCAGGTTGGAACCTGGAGCACCAGTTGTGGAATGCATTGGAGGGGCAATTTTGGAAACATGTTCTTAGACTACCTGCCTGTATTTCAATGACATCTGTGAGACACGAGCTCGGAATCGACTCGATGTATGGAACAGTCCTGTGGAAATCCATTGCAGTACTGAGGAAAATGTCCTTAATCGATCAAGCACCAGCATATCGAATACTAGCTTCGTTGTCAGTGTCACCTTATTCAGGCATTCTGCAAATCTGGGCAAATAAATTAAAGCATGTATTAGACTGTGCAGAGATAAAGTGGCAAACTGTAATGCTGACTCCACAAATAGCTAAAAAAAAAACTAAGAACATGGAATTGGATACAAAACAACGCCAAAAGGAGCAAACTGAAATCATCAATATATTTGTGCATAGCAGCCAATAGTCTTGATCACTTACCCAAATATTTAGCAACATTTCCGTCAAGGTTCCATCAAAACCAGTTTTTAAGGCTACGGCTGAATAATCCAAAACCAGGGAAATGTTGTTATACAGACAAGATAAGGACACGTTCGAACACAACTGTAGGTTCTGTAGAGGCGCAGTTGAGTCCCTTAAACATCTTATCATAGACTTCTTGGAGCTATCGCATATAAGATCTATATTCCTAAGTAAATTTTCTCCTTTGAATGGTGGTGGTTTTATGTGATATCAAGTAATCATATCCCGCTAACATGTGCAGTCGTTGACTTTTTAGAGAAGATTCTGGTGACAGCTTCTGACAATGACAATATAGTTGAATAATTTTGATGTTCGGAGCAATTGATTCAATTTATTCTTGGATGATAGTAACAGATTTTAGCCAGTATCATGAGGCTCTAATTGCTTTTATTTTATTTCTGTTGACTTTGATTTTCTTTTTTTTATGTGTTTTTTATGTGCTTTACACATTTCTTCCTTTTCCTTTTTTTCCTTTTCCTCCTTTTTCTTCCTTGTTATCTGGTTCTATTAAGAGGCTGTGATCACAATTAAGATAATGATTCGAATGTTGTTGTGTTTTGTAATTAAAGTTTGAATACAAACTATATGTTACAAATAAAATAAAATGAAAAAGAAAATAGGAGCTGATCTTCTAATCCACAGAGATAATTTCTTTCACAAGTTCAATTGCTGATAAATCATGCGACCACAAGGTAAAGGACATGCTCAAAGCAGGGGGCGTGCATTACCATGCCACTTCATAAGGCAGAACGGATATTTGATCCATTGTCTGCTGCATGTAAGCTCACTGCAAAGTACAGGGCCTTAGCCACTGTGCCTCCACCTTCCCCCAGATGTCAACTCCTCTGTGGCTTCTTCACTGAAACCCTTGCATTCACAATGCGGCTTGGTGCTAAATTGCATACACTTGCAAGTATTACCACACAACCCCTCTTGGCTGAAAGAGGGGGGAAAGACCACTGTGATATGAAGGCTATTAAATCAAGGCTCTGGCCACTTGATCATTTGTCCTTGAAGAAATATAATTTTTGTTGTCCCATGGACAGCTGTACAAAACACTCAAATGTATCTATAACCTCATCACACAATTCAGGTACCACCTTGCAAGAGTAAAAATCGCAGCTGGAAATGTCTCGGCAGTGAACACATTTCCAATAAGTAGGCTGAATCCAGCGTGTTCTACTCAACAAGTATTGCAAGAAGTCTATTGTCAACAGAATAGCCAGGCTAGTACCGAGCAGACACTATTGTGTGACATTTGACCATGCTTAAATGCTTCTATGACACTCACCTGACACAATGGGGATCGCTGCTACATGCTGCTAGGTTATGGGGGAGTAGTGGATGGTGTCTCACGCCCAAGAAATGACACAGCTGCAGTATTTTCAAAAGTAATTTGCAGACTGGTGGAGGTTTGCTGCTTGTCTGACGATCTAGGGAGAAATGCACCTCAGATCTGTTGACTTCTTCCCATGTCGGTTTATGGTGCCATAACATAAAGAACCCTTGCTGATCCCTGCTTTCCACTGCCTCTGTGTTTGTAAGTAGTATGTGGAGAAAAAACAGATTGTGTTGCTTCTCATTTTTTGTGAATTACTGCCACATTTTTTAGTTGTGGGCTGATGCAGGGGCAATTGTGCGGACTGTCGTGGCACTAGTGATGATTTGAATGCCACGTAATGATGTGATGAGCTTTGTTTTCTGTGACAGTTAAAATGTTTGTTGTTCTTCCCTGATCTTTGTAAGAAAATATATGCACATTTATAATTCTGCCCCAAAGTTAGAGGATGAGACTGAAAGCACAACATCACCTGTCAGTCTCAGTGGATAGGTATAACCGTGGTGCAATACCCGTGCATAACTGGTACTGGTGCACGTACCCCAGGTTGACTTGTGCCAGGGGTTTCTGGAACAGGAGATGGATAATAACTTCATTGACAATGTGTAATTCTGGCATCTCCAGTGTAAAATAAAGTACTGCTAAAGAAATAAAAAAGACAGCAAACTACAGGTCTAACTCTGCCACTGCCTTCTTTGGGGATGGACCGGTTGTTACAAATGTGCTGTTTGCTCACTGATTGTTACATCACCAACCTCCCCAAATCCCAGCTGCTCCCTCACACCAAAATCAAGAAACGTGACTCGCACACAAGCTTCCCTCAATGCTTCCTGTCTCTTCCTGCCCCTCATCCTAGTTGTCTCCTGATGGCATGTGTCTCGCCCCCTTAATTCAAGAGGCAGACAATTAGCGGTGTGTCACCCACCTGTCTGAATCTCTGGTGCACTCTTGAACCAAAATCATGCAAGTGAGACTATCCTACAAGCTGCTTCAGGTATTCACTACACCTCCTGCCCCTACGCCAGGTGTCACATGAAGGCCCAAGACTCGCTCACTCACTTCAGTGGACAGACATTGAATGCTGTGTCATCCGACTGCCTGGTGCTAACTCCCACCAAAACTAGTCAAGCACAACTCTCCCACAAGCAATCCTAAGGGATATCTAGAGGCACGCATATCCGTCTCTCATAATACATCAAGCTGATCTCCCCCTCCGGGAACTCATTCCAGAAGGCAATTCAAATCACTGAATGTGTCTCAAGGTGCTGGGTGTACAAGGCCACCCCTAAAACTGATTCTGTTTATGTCACATGGACTCACTACCTCTCCCGGCACTTCCTCCTACTCAATTACTCTAACTCCACTTCTTTTTATTAGCTCTTCCCTAAATTGATTCAGACTGCCTTTAGAAAGGACCTCCTTCCTCTCTGAATGGTGCCTCAGACTGAAAAGGAGCTCCAGCAATGTGTCCCTTCCATCCGGTTCCACTATGATTAACGTTTTTAACAAGATTGTACAAATTTCGACATTTTCAAATCATGTGAAATTCGGAGGATTTGAGGTTCTTAAAGGAGAGAGTTCATCCAAGTCTACTGGTCGTCTTTGGAGATTCATCTTGCCAAAGAAAAGTGTTGCTTGGTTGCACAAAATGTAGAAAGACTCAATTGTTTTGTTTTCTTTCATATTGCAAAAGTATGAGTGCACAGGAAGCATGTCTTATTTTCTATATCAGATATTACCTCCTTTTGTATAAAGTACATTTTTGCTCTGCCAAAGTGGTGGCGTTTATACACTTAATGCCTATGCCTAAGTAGTTATTTTACATGTTTAATTCTGGCCTTGGTAAGTGGTATGTCTCACCGATATGGGGTAGATAAATGGCATGTGTGTAGGTTTTCTTCAATTTACGTGGGTGAGGTCGTTCTGAAATGTTTTGTTTTAGGTTTTGTTCAATGCATTGTTATGAAGTACACTGATGCAGGTAGGCTTGAACACCTTTATTTATGGGCTTTAAGTCAGCTGGATGAAATACGCCCAATAAGGTGACTGCACAGCCAGCTCCTCTAGACCTGGCCTCTTCAACCTCTCCCCCTAGAACATCTCTGCATCTCCCTCTTTATGAAGTCACTCTACATTCCACAGCTTTCCTCACAAGTATCAACCAAGACACAAACAATCACAACACACTTCCCTTCCTTCATGACCACCTATGGAAAGTTGACCTCACCTTGACCACTACGCTTTGATTCCAGACCGGTCCACCTTCAATCCCCATGGCTCTTCTGAGGACCTGCTCTACTCTCACAGGCCCTCTTAACAATGGATTACCTTTTCTCCTTACCAGCACCTCCTTTATCCTTATCCTCATCCAATCACCAATATTCACCCTCAGCTCATTAACTCCCCTCCAATCATCCCATTCACATTGTACCTTCACTTGCCCTTCCTCCATTCTGTTCCTCACACATTCCACATCCACACTCACTGCCTTCACGTGCCCCACCCACACAGGGCACACTGTGGAATGACCCTTTCTCCCTCTCATCAATTCAGATGGTACTGCACCAGTCACAGCATGATATGACATGATAAGTCATTTATAATGCGTCTGTACACAAGTGTTTCTAGGCTCATGCAGACATACACATAATGCATCTATTCTTTCCACCACTGTCCCCCTCTTCCTGTACCGCACACTCCTGCCATCTGTATGCCATCCATTGTACTCCTTTTCACCCTTTCAAGTACACCATTGGTTTTTGGGTGGTACAAGGCTGTATGTTTGTGTCAGTTCCAATGCCACTCTATGTATTCTTTCATCGCTCTCCCCACAAACACGATACCGTTGTCAGTCAAAATTCTGCTTGGACAAACATCACTACTCAAAACCTACTCCAAAAACCTGATGATCATGCTTGCACACATCTCACAGATAAAGTGTATCCAAATCCAATGAGAAAACTGATCTAGCAACACTACTTTGAATGACCCATGTGCTCATCCCACATAACCAGGGCCTAAGGTATCGATCAATTGCTCCTCTTACACTCTACATAGGGTTTCTAAAATAATTATTGGACTCACAGGCACTAATACTCCTTTACCAGATATTTCATACTCTATAGATTCCCTTAGATTCTTTTCCACCAACCCATCGAAGTTTGGCTACCAGTAGCGCGCCCTTAGCAAGACTTTTTTTTTCCATGAAATTCCAATGTGTCCTATTTGAGTCCTGTCAATCAGTTTATCTCTGATGCCACATGGTACTACCATTCACCTAGATTTATACAACAGCCCTTCTTCCACAATCAGTTAATCTCTAACTTCCTAGTAGCTTCTTATTTTATTTATGTATTTATTTATTTATTTTTATTTATTTTCATTTATAAAGCACCCAGTGGCCCAGAGGCATTGTTACCGAATATTCACTTACTACAGGTTCGGACAGATATTACAGAGGCAGTAATACACATTCAATGACAGTGTAGAAGGGGTGATCTGAGGTTACAGAGTAACAGTGTTGGAGACAGTATGGTAACAATCTAATAACAGTCTAATTGAATAGCACCTTTCGTTACACTGTGAGGAATTCTTTGTTTCTTAAACTGAGCGGGAAGGGCGTTCCAAGCTTTTGTGGCTAGTACTTCAAAGCTGGTCCCGCCAGCTTTGGCTCTGTTAAATGCCGGCACTGAGAGTAGGTGAGAGTATTGGTCATGTTTTGGTCTGTAGGCCAGAGCCTGGTGTATTCTTTCCGCTACGTAGCCTGGGGCGGTCTGAGAGCGGCATCTGTGTGTGATCGTGAGGGCCTTGAATGTTATGCGTTCTTTGATCGGGAGCCAGTGGGCATCTTTCCTCGCCTGGGAGATGTGCTCTCTCCTTGGGATACTGAGGGCAGAAGGAGTATTGTTTCACCCTTCTACCTCTCAATTTTCAAGTAGTACGCCTCCGCGAGAATCACCTGAAGGTAACTTGTCGCCTTTTGTTTCTGGTTCACGGTTCATTTATGTGCCTTTTGCGACTCATATAGCATTGATAGCTGACATAGTCTTCTTTTCTTTTATTGATGACAGGTCTTGACCTTGTACACACATTCTGGTTGCTGAATAGGAAGTCGATTTGAAAGGTTTTTTTCTCCTGACAAAGTTTTGTATTAAAACATTAAGGAACTGAAACATGTCAAGACTGTATGACTCTGGAGATTATCAGAGTTGTTTAAACTGAATTGAAAATCTTTGCTAATTCATATAGAATTGTACACAGTAATTTATCGCTGGGCTCTTTTTTATAATCGACTATTTAAACACTAATCCTGAATTAGAATTATGTTATTGTATTACTATGTCAGCAAGTGTGTATTTTACTTTCTGCATTTTGTTGTTAATATACACTTTTGATTATTTAATACTGGTTTTACCCTTGTTCTAACGTATTAAACTTTAGTGGTTTTTATGTAACATATGGTTGTTTGATATTGACACACACCTGGGTTAACTTCCCCTAGACCTGTCCACTTTTGTTCTATTTCTCTTGATACTGAATGTCTATCCCACCCCGGATTAGATAGAACATAACACTTGTAACTCTGTGGTTATCGAGTGTCCCCCGGGAATCCTCCCATATCAGTTGATGAAAATATTCCTGCCACACACGAGGGGAAGACCTCATGATACTGTTGAGAAAGGTCTGAACAAGATGAGACCCCCTTGGCAAAAACGGCAACATCCAGCGTGTAAATAAAATGACCAGATTTTGTGGAAATGTTCACTCCAGAATGGAGTTTTGTACTTTTGACCAAATCATTGCCTTCCAAAGCCATTGTAATTTTTAAATAAAGACCTGCTCTTCAAAATATGTGCAGGAATGCCTTCAACGAATTGTGAGTTTGTTCATCATGAGCCCATCACAGAAAAGATTTTAAGTCACCAGAATCTACAAGGAAATGTGGAACTATAACAGCATGAAAGGTTTCACGGCTAAAACTGACCCCTATGACATTGCAATTGGGTCTTCACAATCAACACCTTAAGTATTTAAATGTATAGATAAAGCCTTTAAATATATTATTTTGCCTTCGGTAATCACTGTTGCAGGAAAGTACTGTTGCAAGGGTTTACACGTTTAGATTGTGTGCATTTGCTAAAGTTTGTCCAAATGTAAAATGCTGGGAAAACACAACTCTTAAGTTTCAATTCCCAGAAATGAACCCCAGGTGTGAAACCAGCTTTCCCAAGCTGTGTTTCAATGGGAATGAGCTGAGAAATTCTGTGGAGCCTCAAGTTTTACTACCAAAAGCACTCAGGCCATTGTAAACAGAGCAATTAGCCTTTGAAGCTGTAGGCTAACCTGAACAAAAGGGTCCCTCATGACGTCAGAGCTAAGGACCAGATCTCTGCTTACAGAGGAGGAAGAGTGAAGGTGGAGCTTCCCACCCATTGCACACAATGGTAGATATGCAATTTTTTGAATAACTTGGGAAGTATTCATCGTACATTTTTCATGTTCGGATTTATGATAAGCTGTCAGTGAGCTGGTTTTGGTGGGTCCAAACCGATGCTGGTGACAACAAAATTATGAAACAAAAATGTGTTCTCTGCATAAATATGACAATCATAAAAATGTGAGAAAAGATGTAACAGGTGATAGGTATTCCGCCCACCGAATGCCATATTTTTCACTAATGTTGTATGGGCGTAAACGAGTAAATACTGTAGCTTCGCCCCAATATGTCTCACTGTCATCAAACAAGGTTTATGTGATTCACAAAAAAATGTAATGTCTGAATATGCTGCCATCTGTGGCGTAAGATGATGAGAAAGGATGTTTTTCAAAATGTGAGATTTATAGGCACAAAAGCCAAATCCATGCCCATGCCTGTGTCATTTGATTGATGGTGTATCCTCCCCTGACTGCTCATATCACGCCTACTTTCTCTGAGCCTACCGGCTTATGGAGAGGGAGGGAACCCTTGACCACTGCGCAATCAGTTGTTCGAGGAGGATGACACAGCAGTAATAGGTTACTCATCTTCAACTGGGGATTCTCTCTAAAAAATCTGTGTGCGCAGCTGACTGAAGATCTGGAGCTATACTTGCAGAAATTGGGCCTAGTCCTGGAGTGAAACAGGGACCCACAGTAACTGCTTAGGAGGATAGAGTGAGGCCTTGATTGACCCATTTGTTGGACCCTGCAGTGGAGCCCTGGTGCCATTGATGACCATAGAGTCCTTTCTTCTGTAAGTATAGATCTCCACAGCCATAGATTAAACAAGTCCTATCTATTTAAATACTAACCTCGAGTGTCCCCAAAAGGAAAGATCCTCTATGCTATCTGTTTGCAAAATATAGTAATTTTTCTATTGACAAGTATTTTATTTGTCTGTGCATTTTGGTAAATTTCCCATTGACAAACATTGTGTTCATCTGTGCATTTAAGTCATGTTCGTATGAAAAATATCATGCCTTGTGTATCTGTTGATCACTGTTCTCTTTACCCTGACAAGTTCTTTCTTTGTTTGCATAGTTAGGTAAGGTATTTCCCTAGTATTTTGCATAGTAAATCAATTACTTCCCCCATTGAAATTCACAGAGCAAGATTGCTGCAATTAGAAATCAAACATGTTGTGCCCAGTGTTGTTATTTAATTGTTATAGTCATTAAAGTGTTGCCCCAAAAGAAATATTGCCATTATGAACTAAAACCGAATTTGTCCATGTGTTAAAAACAAATCCCTATTTGCATCTGTCATAATAAACCCAAACTGTTATTCCCACTGTGAGAATCTCTTTGCCCCAAAACATACCTGAGAGTTGCTGTGGTAATTTCCCTAAAAAACGTGGTTCCTATGTGCCTTTCTCATTGTTGACAACATGTGTGTCATTTCCAGCTCCGGCTAAAGTAAGGGGGATTTCTAATTCTGTTTTTCCAAATATTTATTTTCCTCCTTTAAACAGTGATTTTCCTAGAACATTCCCCTTCCTCTATCAGATTCTGAGCTCGGATTTTGCATTGCCTGTCTTTGATTTTTCATGGTTTTGAGCTTGTCTGTCAGTTCCAGCAAAATGTCATGTGGTTTTAATTTTCGTTTTTCAGAAAATGTATTGTATCCTTTGAAAACGTGTTTTTCTTATTCTATCCTTCTTCATCTATCAGACCCTGCTCACTGATTTTGAACTGCATTCCCTTTATTTTTTGGGATTTTTTTTCTGTTGCTTCTGTTAAATGTGAATTTCCAATGTGTGCTAGCTAGTGGGTTCTGAAGCCCTCTTTGTTCTCTAGTGTAAGTAGCCCGAAGTACTCTTGTGTGCTGTCCCATAGCAGTAATATTAAATCATTGAAAACACAGTTTTCCTTTGTCACAGGGGGGAGCGCATAACCTTCCTGCCATCTGTTTAGGGAATTTATTTGGCATTGCTTTTCACAACACATTTTTGGTGTGGCATTGAAGTCTACCTTAACCTGGTGATGTTCTGGAAGCCTGTGCATTGTGTTGCCACGCCTTTAGTAGCTGCTGTCATATTTTTGTTCCGATTGAATATTAAAATAATAAATTAATAAAATATCAATTGACAACACACCGGCCTGGTTTCTGGTCTATTGGGACAAAGGGTGATATGATATGATCTGATATGGCATTTATAACACGCCTATACACAAGTGTTTCAAGGTGCGACGAGGCAAGGGAGGGGGAACAAAGACAGACACCGATCCTAATAGGCAAGGTGTCATTCAGATCGCACAAGTGCATGGGATGGAGAAGAGGGAAAGTGCAGGGGGAAGGGACAGTGCAGTACATTGGCATAGAATAATGGCAATAGTAAAGTTACGGCCTAGGTGGCAAGTACAAAGTGCAAAGCTAAGTGCAGACATTGGGTGTCAAGTGCTGGTGTTGGGACTGTAGGGATACAGAAACAGTCCCCAAGTGCGGTGGTTGCCGGCAGGCAGTGCTGGAGTGTATGGCTGGTGGGAGGGGTACCTGGGCCCAAGAACAGAGGGTGGCCAGGTAGCAAGTGCAGATACAGATTTAGTCAGGAGTTCAGTCGGGGAGAGGAGGAGAAAAGGCAGAGGCAAAGAGAAAGGTTTTGAGGTGCTTCCGGAACCAGAGATGGTTCTCCCCAAGTTTCAGGAAGGCAGGAAGGTTGTTCCAGAGGGAGGCCCCAGCCGAAGAAAGAGATCTACTACCAACTCGTTGCTTGGAGAAGCGACTGACCCTAAGGGAGTTGGAGGCGGATGAGCAAAGAGCTCGAGAGGGAAGATATTTAGGAAGAGAGAGTTGAAGGTATTGAGGCCCCAGAAGGCCTTGTGGACAATGCAGAGGGTTTTGAACTTGATCCGCGCAGCCACGGGGAGCCAGTACAGAGATTTCAGTCCTGGAGAGATACGATCCATGGGCTTGAGGCCAAGGACAAATCTTGCAGTCCTGTTCTGGATGAGTTGCAGAGGGCGGAGAGTAGAGGCAGGCAGATTTAGAAAGAGGCTGTTGCAGTAGTCCAGCCTAGATAGAAACAGAGCTCTGGAGACAGTCAGCTACTGGGGGAAGGAGAAGAAAGGTAGAATACCTCTGAGGAGGTGCAGCTGGTAGTGTGACTACTTGAGACGTCTGAGATGTGAGGAGAGAAGGAGAGTGTGGAGTCGAAGAAGACCCCGAGGTTTTTAGCCTCGCAGGTAGGGGGACAAGAGTGGCCGGCCAGAGGGCGACAGGAATGGAGGGAGCAGGTGTGCCGATGAGAATCTCAGTCTTACTAGCATTGAGCCAGATGTCATTGGCGGCACACCACTCATGGATAGCAGACAAACAGTCAAAGATGAGAGAGGGAGAAGAGGTGGCCGAAAGTAGCCTCAAAATAAGCCGAGTGTCATCCGCATAGCATTGAAAGTTGGGGCAGAGAGCGGCAATGCGGTGGGCAAGGCGTGCCAGGTATAGGTTGAACAGCCAGGGAGAGGGGTTACACACCTGGGGGACACCACAGGTAGAGAAAAAGATAGCAGAGAGGAAGCACCCAAGTTGGACCTCCTCCCCGTCTGCATCAGACTCGCCCCCACGCTTCCACAATAACTCAAGAACCACCTCTTTAAGAAGTATCTCCTCCACAACACCTAGTCCATCACGTCACCCCCGCGCCACCTCACTCACTAGACACCATCCACCCCTTTCCTCCCATCACCCTGTACAGCTGTGCCCCTCTGTATCCTACCCCGGCTGTATATCTGTTCTGTTGTTACTTCTGAAAGTGCTCTGTTATGCATCTGTACTGTTGTAGACTGTTGTACAGTGCTGTGTTGTGTATCTGTAGAGTTGTATGCCTCAGTAAAGTGCTCTGTTGCTTCTTGAAGCAGCTAGGTCAGCGCTCAATAATAATAATAATAATAATAATAATAATAATAATAAAAATAATAATAATAATATTACAAAGTACCTGAACAGGCAAGAGGGCAAGAGATCGTTAGCTCCAAGCTCTAGCTTTTGCACTTATTTACACCCTCCAAGTAAGAACCCCAAGTAAAAATAATTGCAGCCTTTACAATTGTTAATAACTAAAGGAGTGTGGTTACAGGTACCACATGAAGAGCCAACAAACACTGCGTGCCAGCCGTTAAATGCATCCACAATGCTCTGTATATAATGTTTGTACTACTCTTCAACAACAAATTGTGATGGTATCCAAAGACATCTACAAACCAAAACTTGGGAAGCTGTCAGTAGGTAAGTGTTGCATACGAAGTTAGACGACATGCACCACACTGACACGTGTTTATTTAAAGAACAGGAACAGTCGGTAAACCGGAGGTTGGAGGAATAGGCCCTTTTGGTTGATTAGCACTTGATTTGCACAATAACGACACATTAAACCCCCCGCCCCCACCTCCCAATTTACATTCAACTAGTGGGATCTCTAATGGTAGGCACGTTTTTTGCCTCTACATGCACTAAAGCTGCATGTTGGCACATGAGCATGTGCTCTATTTGTCTAGTTTATTGTTTCTGCGTGTTTCTGTTCATTGTTGTTATTGTTAATGCAAAACAGAGGTAGGATAATGAGCGTTTTCCACTTGAAAATTCCACCAGAGGTATGTATGACGTACTTGAAAGTTTACAATCTCTAAAAATGCATGTATTTCCAAACGAAAACTAACTGCCCGGCTTTCTAGTTTGCACATCAACGGAATCCAACTAGAGATGAAATTGGTCAGGTTGAAGACGCCGATCTTCTGGTTCGGCATAACTTCCTGCGGTTTCAATGCAATAGCTATTTGGACGTGCCTCTGCGAGGTGACTGCTGAAATGTGGGTACCGTGCACCTGTACAATCTCATCCACGTCACTACACAAACGCACTGTTTCCGCAAGCACATCGAATGTAAACACAATGTTCTCAGTCAAAAACTTTCCTTCAAGTCCAGCCCCTGGATAAAGTCTGACGCATAAAATGGCGCGAGTATCTGTTTGTTCAATGAGCACTAATGGCAATTTATGGCTTCTAGAATGAGCGTGCTGCGTCTGGCACCATCGAGCGCGGCTATATTGAGGATGAAATGAGCAGCCTGGCTGCGGTGACGATGATTTCCAGTCGATAACAGTAAAAGTAATGAACTAAATACACTCGCATCATCGGTTTAAATAGGATCGGTCCTGTGCCTTGCTTAACGCATTTGCTGGAGCACAAAAATATCCATTTCAAACATATACATGATAAAAGTCTAACCAGTGGGGCTTTCTCTCGAATATTGCATCTGCAGAAGAAGAGCTGTTTTGATGTGTAATTCTTTATACCGAGGGACATCTTTCAGCAAAATGAAGAAAAAAAGAACATGCATATTGTACAGATATAAAAATACGTTTTTACTGCAAAGTTCTTAAACGGCAGCAGCTAAATGCATATTTGTCATTTTTATATTGTGCTTTCCACCACCCTTTTTCTAAGCAATGCTATAATTAAGTCTTGTTGACGGTGAGAGGCCAGTGGTTATACTTGCAGGATAACACCCGCTAGTTATTGCCTGCCGTGCAGCCAGGGACACTAAGTAGACAAGGGTACTATCCCAAATGTTAATGCCCCATCCTAAGTAACATTTAAAAGGTGTCTCATG
This sequence comes from Ambystoma mexicanum, assembly GCF_040938575.1. Lineage (NCBI taxonomy): Eukaryota > Metazoa > Chordata > Amphibia > Caudata > Ambystomatidae > Ambystoma > Ambystoma mexicanum. The sequence continues at coordinate 84,998,245 of NC_090941.1, forward strand.
AAAAATAGGGAAACAGATGTTTTGTATTCAGACAAAAAAAATAAAACGGTTTTAGATTCAGAGAGTTACGTTATTTTAGAGGGAATCATTTCATACTCGTTTAATATTGATTTTAGTAGATAGAACTCGTGAAATCGGGTGAGAGGAGATATGTAAATCTCTGAGGAATTCTGGGAAACTGCTGAACAGTTTGCCAGTGTACATTTATTTATTCAGGCAGTCAAATAAAGTTTCAACAAAGCATGTTTTCTTGTAGTTCTAAAACAAAAATACTTCCTGTGACGATGATATACGTGTCACGGCGCAACCGTGCTTTGTGCTTTGTGACATACGAAGGCGGGAATTTCGGGTCCCGACCAGCTGGAGAAGTGGGAAGTGTGTCACTTTGGTTCACTGCTGGAGATCAGGCAGTAGCCCAACACATTAAAGGTCCATGCAGAATGTTAGATGTTGACACGGGAAGGATTGCAAGCTTTATCTCATACAGTACTTTCCTTGAGGCAAAGATAAGCCACCCCGCCGAGACCCCGACCTCCGTAAATTCTTCCTAGAGTCATTTGGAACAAGCCTCAATAGTGCTCTATCATACGCCCTAGATATCCTGGCCGCCACTGTCATGAAGAAGAAAAATTCCCAGTAAATGCATTAGTTGCTTTGAGTCTGATCTTGCCCTCATGTAGAGAAAGACTAGAGCCATGGAAGACTGCTGGAGATAATCTATTTAGAGAGAGGATAACATTCCCTACCTCAGTCACATGAGTCGTTGCCACGCTTTCATCAAACACAGCAAGAAGGCCTTCGCTCATGCATGTATTCATCTAGCAACTAACCAATCTGCAGAGGTTGTCACGTCCTATCTACATTGATGCTTGCTCCCCTGCACGCTTGTTAGGGAGAATTCTAATTTCTGTGCTAATTCCTTTCAACCTTAGAGACCCCCAGCTCTTTTGCTAGACCTGATTTGGATTATGTGTTTCCGCTGTTTTTGGAGTCTGACAAACTCAATTTGTATGGTGACACACAGCACCTTCAGTGCAGTGTCACAGAGAAAACCTTTTAGATTTCTCATAAGGTTTAACAACCTTTGCTTGTGTGAACAACAGTTCACAAGAATAGTGAAGTGAACTTTACTTTACTTACCTTTTCTATTTGTAGGTCCAGCCCACACCATCTTAAGTGGAGTACTGGGGGGATACCTAGTAGCCCCTTATCCTACTCTCTCATGTAACATTGTTATGTTACCCTCACTACTTTAAATGGCTGGTGGCAGTGGTTTAATTGTTCCTACTATTGTGCTTTTCTACCACAGACTGAACCCTCAGCTGCAGTACAGCACCCATGGGTGACCATTTTGTCAAAATGGCCCCTGACTTCTTTTTCCACCATTTTCTGTTTGTGAGGTTTTTCTTGGGTTTACTCTATGCATTGAGCCAGGTTTGAGCCCTTTGTTTGTCTTGCCTTTGGCGGGCTTCAGCCCTGAAGCCTGACCTCTGGCTCCAGTGTGTCTGGAAGGACAAGATGTGAGGGAGGATCCCAAAACTCCTCTGTCCTTTATCTCTAGGAATGCCTGGATGCAACTAGTCCTGATTGGTGGCTGGGACAGTCACCCTGCTATGTGATTGACAGCCTAGGCTGTGCATGAATGGGAGAAACCTGCTTAAAAGGTGAGGGTTTTGGGACTAGAGACAGAGTTGACCACTGGGAGAAACACCAGACTAAGAAACCATGAACAAAGCTTGCTGCATCCTCCTGGACCTTTGAATTGTCTGGTGAAGCCCTGCTGCTGTGATGAAACTCCTTCTTCAATTCAACAGAGAAACTCCGGAAGGGACGACTTCTCCCCTTGAGCTAGTGGGACCAACTAATCCCGAGACAAACCACACTGGACCATCTTCCCTGACAGGCTGTACTTCTTTGTTGCTCGAAGAACCAAATGCCAGGGGTTGAGTAATCCGTAGTCGAGTAAAACGTCTGAAGCATTAACAAATCCAGCTTAAAGCTCCAGGAGTCTCCTAGGGCAACTGCAGAAGCAAGACAACAAGATGCTGAATCCTCTCACCAGAGTGCAGGACTCAAGGAGTGAAGGAAGCCCAAACGGGAATCAAGATCCACGACAGTGCTGTTTGCTAAGCGCTGGAACCGCAATGTGCTGCTGAACAAAAAATATCCCATAGCTGCCAACGATCTCCCAAGTGTGTCAGAGCTACTGAATACTTGAAATGGAGCGAGTTGCCTCGTAGTGTAGATGAAGAAGTCTTCCAAATAATGTACCTGTCTGATTGTTAGAATTCACAACCAGAATGGTCTATTAATGGAAAGACAGGAGACCGATGACACTGGCGTCGTAGAAGTGGTCACAAGGTAGGCAGGAGTACACACCACTGGCGTCGTAGAACTGGACACAAGGTAGGCCGAAGTACACACCCCCAGCTGAAGACAAGGCAATAGTCAGTATAGTGTAACCAGGAAAACACTACACAATATACCCAGTAAAATGATATGCAGGCAACTGAATTCACAGAGAGGAGAACCAGAAATTAGGAACTGGCTAAGGCGTAAACATGAAAGAGTCAAATAAGCAAAATAACAGTCTTACCGTATTGGACTCCTGTCCGACGGAAAAAATGGAGTTCAAGAGCAACTGATATGCATGGCAAGTTCCTTTGATGGCAATAACGTACACCCAGAAGTCTCTAGTCCGTGTACTTATTAGTCCCCAAATACAAAGTTATTTCCAGGCACTGTGCAAAGTTCCGTGTAAAGCAAGGTGAGCAAGGTAAAGAAGACGAAATCCAAAGACAATCCTATGAGTTTTCCAGGTCAGGCAACGTGCAGGCGGCAAGGTACTCAAACGTGTGCAAAGATAAACCCAAAGTCGGTCCGTGATCAGGCAGGAGGCAGGCAACGCTGAGTAGAGTCGAAATCCAAAGGCAAAACAGCAGCGGTCCGTGGTCAGGCAGGGTGCAGGCGACAAGAGCAGAATCAGAATCCAGAAATGCAAAACTTTAGCGGTCCGTGGTCATAGCAAGGAAGGCAAGAAGGAATGTTTTCAGAAACACAAAAAGCAAGGTCCGTAACACCACCGAAGGTTGTTCAGAAGCGCCGGCAACTTCAGTGGGAAGGGCTTAAGAAGGATGAATCATGTGACTGTATTGCATGCTCTCGTCAGTGCAGGGCGGGCCATCCTGCGGTGTAGAGGACGCCAGCGTTGCCAAGCGACCTTCCAGGCGCCAGGCTGCGTTCCATGTAAACAGATAGTGTTATTCATGCGGCCCGCATCCTTGTGAAAAGGCATGCGATTTCGGGCGTGCCTACACTTGTATTTCGCTACTGCCCGCACTTTCGCTACTACCGTACCAGGACGGCAGGGAAACCTGACAGTATCCTCCCTCAAAGAGGCCTTCACCCTGCGGGCAGACCAGAACCGGGACAGGAGAGCAGGGGCATGTATGTTACTTACAGGTTCCCAAGTACGATCTTCCGGACCATATCCCCTCCAGTCCACCAAATAAAACCGTCTCCCCTTACGTATCCGTGTCCCCAGAATAGCGCTCACTTCATATTCATCAGAACCGTGAACTCTAATCGGAGGAGGGCGAGATGGAAGTCTAGCAGAAGGATGGCAGGGTTTCACTAGCGAAACATGAAAGACTGGATGGATCCTCCAGGCTGACGGGAGTTCCAATCGTACGGCCACTGGATTGATTATATCCATAATTTGGTATGGCCCCACAAATCGTGGCAGCAACGCCCTGCGACCTGGTATTTGCAGATTGCGTGTGGACAGGCAAACCTTCATTCCCTTCTCATACAGATGTGCCGGATATCTATGTACGTCCGCAGACTCCTTCACCTTCGCTTGGACTTGAAGCAGGTGTTGCTTAACCATCCTGCGTGTTCCAGATAAGTCTCTCACACAAGCAAGCGCCGCAGGAGTATTCAGCGGTGGGTCGAAGTGAATTGGAAGGGAACGTGGATTCATGCCATACATGGCATAGAACGGGGAAACACCCGTTGCAGTACGCAACGAATCGTTATATGCATACTCTGCGAAGGCCAAGAGAGAAACCCAACTGCTCTGCCGCTGATTGATGAGACGACGTAGATATTGTTCCATAGTGAAATTCAGACGTTCGGTCTGCCCATCTGTCTCTGGGAGATAGGCACTGGAATATCTAGCGTCAATACCTAGGGCAGAAGTGAGAGCTTGCCAGAAAAGGGAGGTAAACTGCGAACCACAGTCCATAATAATGATCTGAGGAAGACCAAAACATCTGACCACCTTTTCCAAAAACAGGGCAGCCAAGACAGGAGCAGTGGGAATACCCCGACAAGGAATAAACAATGCCATTTTAGTAAAATAATCTGTGACAACCCAGATAGTGTCATATCCTTCCACCAGGGGTAATTCCACAACAAAGTCCATGGAAATCATTGTCCAGGGTAACTCGGGTACGGGGATGGGTCTTAGCAATCCCACAGGTTTGCCATGCGGGTTCTTACACTGGGCGCACACCACGCAGGTTGCCAAATGGTCTGTGACATCTTTCTCCATACAGGGCCACCAACACCAACGTTTCAAGAGATTCAGAATCTTCCGGATACCTGGGTGGGCGGCAACAGAAGAGTCGTGGCACCATTGCATCGCTTGAAGTCTCGTAGAAGTATCAGGCAGGTAGATTTTCCCTTGTTTATAAGGTAGAGATTGCACTACCTCTAAACCAAGAGTGGTGATCTCAGGGGGAGACGTTCTGACCCAATCACATATCGTCTCCTTGAGAGAAGGCTGGAGAGTACACCCACAAACCACTTGATTAGGCAAAAGCAGAACCCCATCCATGCTATTGGGTTCGGGATTTCCATGGTTACGAGAGAGTGCATCTGCTTTAGAATGGAGAGCCCCGGGGCGATAGGTGATCACAAAGTTCAACATAGAGAAGAACTCATGCCATTGGGCATGACGTGCTGTGGTACACTTGACGGATTGAAGTGCAAGCAGGTTCCTGTGGTCAGTGAATACCTGGACAGGCTCCGGGGTACCCAGCAGGTGATGTCTCCATACCATGAAGGCATCTCTCACTGCCAACAACTCACGTTCCGTGATCGTATAATTTCTTTCATATGATGTGAGCTTTCTGGAATGATAAGCAACAGGGTGGAGGCTGCTAGTCTGCAGGCATTGTTGGGATAATATAGCCCCAAGGGCAATATTAGATGCATCCGCCTCCACAATGTATGGCCGCGTCGGATCGGGGTGTTGGAGTATCGGGGCCGAGGTGAATGCGATTTTAAGGGTCTCAAAAGCATTCTGAGCGTCCTCATTCCACCAAAATGCCCTCTTAGAACTGGTCAAAGCAGTCAGGGGGGAGGTGATGGCTGAGAAGTCCTTGATAAAATGCCAGTAGAAATTAGAGAACCCTAAAAAGGATTGTAGTTCTTTCAAATTCAGAGGGATCGGCCATTGTAATACTGCGGATACTTTGGAAGGACTCATTTGCACCCCATGATCGGTGATCTTGTAGCCCAGGAATTCAACCTCATGAACATGAAACGTACATTTTTCCAGTTTGGCAAACAAATGGTTTTCCCTCAAGCATTGTAATACACTTGATACATGGGTAACATGGGTTTCAAGATCAGGAGAGTAGATAAGAATGTCGTCTAGATAGACCACTAGGAACCGGTCCAACATGTCGTGGAACACCTCATTGATGAAGTACTGGAAAGTTGCTGGTGCATTGCACAGCCAAAAAAGGTATTACACAGTATTCAAAGAGACCATATTTTGTTTTAAACGCGGTCTTCCATTCGTCTCCCTTGCGTAGTCTTACCAAATTGTACGCCCCTGCAAGTCTAACTTGGTGAATACGACTGAGGCGCCAAGTTGGTCCAATAGGACTGAGATCAGAGGCAGTGGATATTGGTTCCTGATGGTAACAGCGTTCAATGCCCGATAGTCAATGCAAGGGCGTAGGTCCCCCTCCCTCTTGGGAACAAAGAACAATAGGGATGCTGCGGGGGACTTTGATGGGCGAATGAAGGCAGTTTTTAATGACTTATCAATGTACTCTTTTAGTATTAAATCTTCTTTAGGGGTTAAAGAGTAGATACGCCCCGATGGTATTTTTGCCCCAGGTACCAGTTCTATAGGGCAATCGTAGCTTCTATGAGGTGGCAGTATATCGGCTCCCCCTGCATCAAACACATCCTTGTACCCTTGATATTCCTGTGGCAAAACCACGTTGATAACTGCCCCCACAATAGGAGCTGAGTCAAGCAAGGCATAACTGGGATTCGATGAATCCAGGCTGGCCTCCAAGCAATTTGTTTCACAATGATCAGAATGGAACATCACCTCCCCTGTTTGCCAATCAATGATGGGGTTGTGTAACTGCAACCAGGGTAGTCCCAGGATGCAGCGGAACTGTGGAGCGGCAATGAGATCAAAGGTAATCTCCTCCTTGTGTCCACAACCTGTGGTCATAACCAAAGTGGCAGTGCACCTGTTACAGGACATGAAACCAGCGAGGACCCATCAACCACATTAACAGTTTCTGGACAAGACTTGGGTACAATAGGTAATCCTAACTCTCGAGCATAGGTTCCATACACGTAGTTCCCAGTGGCTCCTGAGTCTAGGACGACCGACACTTCTCTTAAACCAATCTTTTCCGAGGCTAGGGTAACAGACAAATAATATGGAACGGACATCTTGGATCCCATAGTGGAAACGCCCGGCAGCTGGACCCCTTCTACTGCCGAGCTTTGGCGTTTCCCTGTTTCTTAGCCGGTTTCTTGGTACAAGCACGCAAAAGGTGGTCTGAGGCCCCGCAATAGTAACACAACCGATTCTTTCTTCTGGGTTCTCTTGTCTCAGCGGACAGGGGACCTCGTACAACCCCTATCTGCATAGGTTCAGAAGATCCTGAGGCTGTAATGGGAGAAGTGACCGATGTAGGAGGGATTGTTCGTCTTTCCCCTTTCCTTTCCGCATGTCTGGAATCAATCTGTAAGACTATATCAAGGAGTTCAGGAAAGGTATTCGGTAGTATCGGAACAGTAGCCAAGGTGTCTTTCAAGGGTTCAGATAGACCTTTGTAAAGCAATGAAGCCTTTTTATCCTCAGGCCATCCAGTCTCTGCCACAAGCTGGTTGAATTTGGCCAAGTATGCAAGAAGGGATAGGTCCCCTTGTTTGAGTCCGAGCAACTCCAAATCTGTTGCTTGGGTGGCATAACATGTATCAAACACCCGGCTAATCGCATCTATTAAGGCGTCGCAATTATAGAGCAAATGGCTGCCATCCTCTAACAAGGGGTTGGCCCAAGCGGCCGCTGTACCTCCTAAATGGGAGAGTAAAAAGACAGCCTTAGTTGTAGAGTCCGGGAAGGAAGCAGGCCTACAAAGAAAATGTAGCCTACATTGATTCAAAAAGGTCCGGTATGTCTTAGGATCCCCGTTGAATCGTTCTGGTGGGGCCAAGGGAAACTGGGCAGTCATGTATACCGGTCCTGTACCGGATACTGCCGGTCCTAAGCCCGACCCAGATGCCATGTCAGAGGGTGGTACCTGTGCGCCAGGAGGTTGAAGGCCCACTTGTAGCTCATCAATCCGTCGTTGTGTGGCGGAATGTGCAGCCGTCATGTCATTACGTAGATCGGCCACTAATTGAAAAATAGCAGCTAAGGTCTCGTTCGCTTCCATAATGTATAAAGGCTTCTGAATCTGTCAGAGCTACTGAATACTTGAAATGGAGCAAGTTGCCTCGTAGTGTAGACGAAGAAGTCTTCCAAATAATGTACCTGTCTGATTGTTAGAATTCACAACCAGAATGGTCTATTAATGGAAAGACAGGAGACCGATGACACTGGCGTCGTAGAAGTGGTCACAAGGTAGGCAGGAGTGCACACCACTGGAGTCGTAGAACTAGACACAAGGTAGGCCGAAGTACACACCCCCAGCTGAAGACAAGGCAATAGTCAGTATAGTGTAACCAGGAAAACACTACACAATATACCCAGTAAAATCATATCCAGGCAACTGAATTCACAGAGAGGAGAACCAGAAATTAGGAACTGGCTAAGGCGTAAACATGAAAGAGTCAAATAAGCAGAATAACAGTCTTACCGTATTGGACTCCTGTCTGACAGAAAAAATGGAGTTCAAGAGCAACTGATATGCATGGCAAGTTCCTTTGATGGCAATAACGTACACCCAGAAGTCTCTAGTCCGTGTACTTATTAGTCCCCAAATACAAAGTTATTTCCAGGCAGTGTGCAAAGTTCTGTGTAAAGCAAGGTGAGCAAGGTAAAGAAGACGAAATCCAAAGACAATCCTATGAGTTTTCCAGGTCAGGCAACGAGCAGGCGGCAAGGTACTCAAACGTGTGCAAAGATAAACCCAAAGTCGGTCCGTGATCAGGCAGGAGGCAGGCAACAAGAGCAGAATCAGAATCCAGAAATGCAAAACTTTAGCGGTCCGTGGTCATAGCAAGGAAGGCAAGATGGAATGTTTTCAGAAACACAAAAAGCAAGGTCCGTAACGCCACCAAAGGTTGTTCAGAAGCGCCGGCTACTTCAGTGGGAAGGGCTTAAGAAGGATGAATCATGTGACTGCATTGCGTGCTGCCGTCAGCGCAGGGCGGGCCATCCTGCGGTGTAGAGGACGCCAGCTTCGCCAAGCGACCTTCCAGGCGCCAGGCTGCTTTCCAGATAAACAGATAGTGTTATTCATGCGGCCTGCATCCTTGTGAAAAGGTATGCGATTTCGGGTGTGCCTACACTTGTATTTCGCTACTGCCTGCACTTTCACTACTACCGTACCAGGACGGCAGGGAAACCTGACAAAGTGCCACCGCAGGAGCCCTCCAGACTTCCTCCCTCTCATCCCCATGACTGAGGCTCAGGAACAGGGGTCTGCACACCTGCAGCAAGACAGAATCCAGCTGGACAACTCTTCTTCAAACCAGAGGTACTGTTTAGGTTTGGGGTACTTACCTCATTGCCTTTTTAGCTGTCCTTTTCTCAATTCGGAATTGCACTGGCTTACTTTTAGAGTTAATTCCAACTCTTTTTCACACAGGCTTTACAGCATGTGACCCTACAAGTTATTTCCTAACAAACACTCTAACTTTATGCAAGACTTTGATTCCAAGAAGTGTCTCAGCTCCATAGACTGTTTCCCATTGACTTTGGCTGTCCTGGCTCCCTGAAGACTCTTCTAGCCCATTGACTTTGATATTGTTTGTCCCTCATATGCGTTAACCTGATGTAGACTGTTACTACTGGGAAAGGCTTGTCTAGATTTCATTGGAAGATTTAGCTGTCCTCACATTAACTGAGAATGTGTTTAACCTTTTACTTCCCTAACCCTTTCCTTTCTGCAACTACAGAATCTGCAAAGTATAACTAGTGTGATATATAAATGCCATTACTGTCCTTATGATTGGAGTCACCTCAGGGTGTAGGAAATGAGTAAGAAGCATATCCAAAGATTATCCACTAGCTTGTTCTGATTCTGAAAAGGAATGTTTAAGTATATTTACATTGTTACACAAATTGTCTTTTTAAAAAATGCTTATTTAATAATTGATGTTAATTAAATAAATAACTATTTATAACAGAAAACTTGAGTGTAAGTGTTACTTGGCTACTTGTATTTACGGATTTCATTTGTATGGCTTTACAGCTCACATTTACCCCTCTTGAGATAGGCCTGGCTGCTCAGTCACACTACCAACTTGTGTAGTACATACCTATACCAAAAGGGGGGTTACCTAATAGCTTTCGGATAAGGGTTGTGTAGTCTCACACAGTGTGACTGCATCAATTCTTACCTGCAACCCTTTGCACCCCAAGCCTTTTTGCTGACGGTTTTTGCAATATCCAAAACTACCAAGACCAAAAATACAGATGTCAGCTGACCAAGAGTGACACAAGTGGATTTTTGTAGTTTTGAAAATTTGAATCATGTTGTAGATATTGCAATTTGTTTTATGTATGAATCACAAGCTCTCACACAATTTACCTGTGTACACACCCAAAAGAAGGAGCCTAACAGTGGGTGCATTTTCACTTGTTGAGAGTGTGATTTTTGATATTAATATTCTTAAAATATTTTAGACACTACACTTGGGCCAACCAGACACACATCACAGAGGGCAAATAAATTGGTTGTAATTTCTGACGTCTAGTCCCATGTGAACTGTCTGTTTGACTGAAGTGTGTAGCTGGGAAACGTGGTTTCCCGTAACTACAACTTTTTAACTTGTTTGAGTTGGAATAAAATTTGGGTTGAATGTACCCTTTGTGTAAAATCACATTTATAAAATCATTTGACCATATGTAGGAATTGGGTGAGCACTGCCCACATGTACCCCTCACTCTTAGTCGGTGCACCAGTGCTTTCTAGGGTGAGGAGCATCATGCAGGGCTAGGATAGGGTGTCCTCTCTAGGGAGAGTGTTAGGGCTGCATTGATGGCGCAATCAAGAAATCAGCTCAAGTGAAGCTTTTTGTCCTATTTCTGTTTTGCGTGTATAAATAGCGGCCATCTTTACTCACAAAACAATCATCATGCCGGCAGATGAACGTGGTCGAAACCGAAAGGAAGAAGGAAAAGATATTTATCAGTGACAGGTCAGAGGAAAATAGGAGCTCAGGTCCATGAAAGATAGCAAACTTTAGACATCCTAAGAGTAATAGATTAGACATCTAATATATACAATTGTATCCACAATAGGCACCACACTAGAACAATAACAAGATACGGAATAACCCACATCAGCCATACAATAAGGCATCTATCTTACCACGCCAAAAGAGCGATCAATAATTCTCTTTAGATTTCCTTTTTACATTTTGTATACAAAAAGCCTCTATATGAGAGAACAATTGCACAAACCAGTGTGATAAAGTTACTGTTGAACTTAAGGAAATCAATGTGCTTATTTTATGGTTTTTATTTATACGTTTAGATCCTAAACTTGAAACCGCTCATGAGGAACCATTAAAATTAATGGAGAAACACGTGTTGAGGGCATACATTTAAAGAAACAATTGAATTCACCATTGAAATGCAAGGAATTGTATATTGAATCCACCAATGAAGAGCATAAAGATGAAATACACTTAAATGAACAATTTATCCCAACAATGAAATGAACTGTATACTGCATTTATCAATTAAACAAATTGGAATTGATAAACATTTGAATCTGCACTCATGCACAGACTGAAGCAAATTGATGTACTAAGCAAAGAGAATAACAACATATGTATAATTGGAAACTGTGTAAATAAATAAAACTGATTCGGGCACACGATCATGGATACTCAAAACTTTCTTATTTTGCATTATTTTATTGGGCAGCCTCAATAACAGAGCATCCAATTTATGCAGCCCCTAATAAACATATGCTCAAGTCACTAAGCAGACTCGCCATGAGTTGTCCATAGGCCGCACTTGATGTTATACAGTTCTTCATACTAGCTTGTTGTTGCCTGTTTTCCAAGGCTCTCTTAGCTTTCCCTCTGCTCCCTCGTGGACTTTAACAACTCCCATTACCTGCTCTTGAAGTTGGGATGCATCACCTGTTCTGCCTGGGATCTTGTCACAATCAGTAGTTTTTCTCTCATTGGGCTGTTGTTTTCCTGGGCCATGTACTACTGGTTGTTTTGATGTTGATAATGGACTTGACCGTCCCTTCCATAAGGGTTATTCAGCCATCACCACTCTCGATGTGTCTGAAGCCCGCTAATGCAACTTTGCGAAAGGCCGGGGTTAGCGATCTCTGTGCAGTTGTCGGACCGCACAGTCCATCCACTACAGGTCACGTCACCACAACCCAATCTCTGTCCTTCCACTGTGCCGGTTTCAGACTGACTGATAAGACGCTTTCCAGGCATCTCCCAAATAACAGATGTTTCTGCTTCTGCTTCTACTCTTGCCAATACATAGTCGGCCTGCAAGACTTTCTCATTTGTGCTCCTGAACCAAATTCTCCATGTCTCTCCCTCAAGCTTCTTGAGTCTTCCTTCTGCTTCTACCTCTGCATTGACCTCAATCTCAATTTCCAATTCAATCTTCCTCTACATCTCTCTCTGTCTCCATCTTTTTTCTGCCGTTTTTTATTTCTGGCATTTTGTGTCAAGGGCTGCCTGAAGCCAGTGGAACGGAGGTTAAACAAACAGGTGGGAAAGGATGCAAAGCCATGTCCAGAAATACAATTGACGATGGTAAATCACTGGCGATTGTTAGAGGAGAAGAATAAAAAGAAAGCCATGGGCAGAAAGCACAAAGAGGTAAAGTTAGCCCAGAAAAATGTATCTAATCTCGCTATACACGGAGTGGTATTGACAAGTAACAAGGGTGTGGTGGCACAGGAAATGCAACCAGCACAGCAAAAAAACATAGCATACCCCATGGATCAGGGTGGGTATAATTTAGGGCTAAGAGGAAGAGGGAATGGGCCTAGAGGAGGAGGACGAGGTGGATTTCAGAACCCTCAAAGAAGAGGAGGACTTAATGGCAGACAGCTGCAGCAATTTTGGAATTACGGAAGAATAGGCCAGAACATTCAGAAGCAGAGGAGTCATGCAACAGAATTGGCAAGTTCCAAGAGGGGGATGGGTTATGCTCCACAATATAATACATAACTACAGGAATATTATGCCCAAGATCACACGCGGGCTCAGGCATATGTGCTGCAACCCCAGAAAATGCAGTAAGCGCCATTCGAAATGCAATTTCCACAAGGGCAACCACAGCAAGCGCAAACATACCAAGCTATAGTACCACAAAAGAACATGCCCCCAGGAGCCCAACAAGCACCTGCACCCAAATTGGAGAGTGTGACTCTCCTAGGAGGACATTCTTTCACAGGTACAGGGATGAGTTTATACCCACAATTGGACAGCCCATAGAGCGACCTGATGTGTTCAGTACTATTGGTAACACAAGACGACCAAGAGGAACCAAGGATCAGGTTAATGATAGGTGGCAAGACATTTTCATTTCTTGTAGACACTGGAGCCACTTGTTCCTGTGTCCGTGAGGGAAATTACCCAATGTCAGGTACTGCCATGAATGCTCAGGGATTCTCTGGGGCAATGAGTTTAGTTCTTTTTACAGATGAATTGCCAATTCCTATAGGAGAACACAATATGTCAATGCCATTATTATATTCTACACAAATGCCAGTTAACATATTAGGACGTGTCATGACGGCAAGACATAACATGATATCCTTTACCGATGAAGGAATAGTGTGTTCTACTCCAGGGATACACTATATGAATGTGGGGGAGTTTATATTAGCCTTTACAGGCCAGAAGGCAGTTCCTTTAGATCCATTGGTATTTTTGTATGGAGTGACTGTTTTATTATCATGGTTACCCAGATTGGTATATAAAATATTGAGAATACCTGATAAATTCTTGTTTAGACCAGAGATTCTCATGGACGATGAAGAAGGGCAGATTATCCCCTTACAATTAGAAGCAGCAGTTGTCAGAGAAGAAAGGGTGATGCTTCATGGGACAGATGATGAAGGACGAGGATGGAGAACAGTGATGGCCTTCAGTGAAAGATACAGGTTGGATACTTGTTGGACTAAAGTAGAGAACATAGAAATACCACAGAGAATAGCGCTGGTAAGTAGAGGACCGTCATTCTCCCAGGAAGACTCAGAGGGAGTGCCAAAGATTTTATGGACCACAACCCCATATGATGTGGATCTAATTAAAGGAATTGGATCAGTTAAAATCAAACTAAAACTAGGAGCCCTTTTACAAAGAGCAATGCAATATCCCATGTCCAGAAAAGCAGATGAAGGTATATTTGAGACCATTTCTGCTTTAATGAAGCAAGGCATATTAGTGCCATCATATTCATCATTCATTATGTAAGGTGCCCGCGTACCCCATGAAGAAATCAATGGGGGGCTTGTGGATATTTATGCAAGACCTTCATCCCATAAACAATGTAGTCGAAGCTGAGTTTCCTTTAGTTCCAAATCCTGTGAAAATACTGTGTAACATCCCATCTGAGGCCAAATATTGTACAGCTATATATTTAGAAAATGCAATTCTTTTCGATTCCCCTTCATGAAGACTCACATGATTTGACTACTTTTCATATAAAAATACCAGCCTGAAACATACTTGTTTGTTCCAAGGGTACTGTGAGTCCGCTTCGATCTTGAACTAGAAAGTGAAATAATCCAGTTTGTGGATGGCATTTTGGTGTGTAATAAGACAGAAGAAAGATGCAGAGAAGACTCAGTTAAACTCATGACTATACTCTCAGAGAAAGGATACAAGGTAGACAAAGAAAAGTCACAATACTGTCAGGAGGAGGTCTTGTACATAGGAAGGTTGATCTCTCACGAAGGAAGAAAAGTGACACCTGAGAGAGCAGAAGCAATCATGAAAACCATAGCACCTAAAACACTGAGGGAAATGCAACAGTTTCTAGGCTTATATAATTACTGCAGGGCCTGGGTTTTCAAGTACATATATTCAACCACTTTTAAAAGCACTTAAAGAAGCACAGGTGGACAAGACTATAATAACATGGACAGATGAGATGACTGAAAGATTTGATGAATTAAAAAAGGCAATAAGTGCAGCCCCTGTGATGGGGATCACAGATTATATTGAAGTATTGCATTTATTTTCCCATTCAAATAGAGAAGCTATGACAGCAGTTCTCACATAGAAGACAAGATTAGGACATGCACATACGCTGTTGGTTTATTATGGTGGGATTTTAGATCCAGTTATAAGAAGGGACACTATTCCTGTTAGCAATCTTTAGCTGCTGCTGCATTAGTAATAGAAAAGGCTCCAAGCATAACAATGGGGTATCCAATAACATTATTTGTATAACATTAATTATTTGTGATTTTAGAGAAACCCAAAAGTACATTGACTACACAAAGAGCATCAGGGTATGAGGTGATTATTTCTAACCCTGCAATTAAAGTTGTTAGATGTAAGACAGTAAATCCAGCAATGTTTATAGCAGAACCAGTAAGAGAGAATGATAACGTACATGAATGCACAACGTATACTGAATGTTATAATGATATTCCCCAGGTTACAGAAAATGCCATAGAGAGGGGAGAAGTAGCTTTTATTGATGGGTCATTAAGAATTGACCAGACAACTGGGGAAAGGCATACTGAAGCAGTGGTAGTAAAGCTGAATCAAGAAGGTAAATTCAAGGTAGTGACAAGTATGAGATTATCTTCAAAATATTCATCACAGGTTGCAGAATTAGTGGCACTCATCGAAGCGCTGCAGAGATTTTAGGATGAGGAAGTGACGGTGTACTCTGACTCTGCCTATGTGACGTCAACTGTACACCCAGGTTTGTCACATTGGAAAAGGACGGGCTTCCTCCATGCAGACGGCACTCCAGTGCAACATGCAGCCCTATTGGATAGGCTTATAGGAGCATTAAGTCTCCCATTGACCCTAGTAGTCTTAAAAGGCGCAGCACATTCCAAAAGAACAGATTTAATCACCTGCAGATTTAGAGGCTAAGGAAGCTGCAGATTTAGAGGCCAAAAAAGTAACCTATTATCTACCCATATCTAGTTTTGAAGTATAAGATGATAAACAGATGACAGGATGATGCATGTTAGCAAAGGAGGGTTTTGCTAACATGCCGTCTATTGTCCAGTTAATTGAAATACAAGGTTAAGCCCCACACGAAGAACAGGATTTATGGAGAAAGTGGGGATGTTTTTTATCCCTCACTGAGACAATTTGGAGACAAGATAGCACTGGAAAGCCAGTTATGCCTCTTGCATTATTGAGAGTAGCGCTGGAGCAGCTTCACTACCCAGCACACACGACTCCAGAAAAGTCTTGCTGCGACAATTGGATAAGAATGGTTCTCGCTCAGTCTGTTAGAAGATGTGGCACAGTTCATTGTAAATTGAACTGTGTGCCAGAAATCTACTCCAGGGCACACTTTGCGAACAGGAAGAGGAACAATTCTAAGACCAAATGGCCCATTTCAGCATCTACATCTAGATTATGTGGATATGTTACAGACACGCAATGGCTACAGATATATGCTGGTTGTTGTATGTGCTTTTTCTAGATGGATCGAGGCAGGTCCATGCACACATCCTGATGCCTCATATGCCAACAAGTTCCTTGTATGCAAGGTGTTCCCCAGATGGTGGGTGTGCGAGGTTTTGCGGTCTGACAATGGACCGCATTTTGTAAATGAAATGTTTGAACAGAAAGTTCTCCTATTAGGTATTAAACACACTTTTTCTTCAGCTAATCACCCACAGGTGAATGGTGTCTGTGAGAGATTAAATTACCTATTAAAGTAAAGACTATCAAAACTCAAAATGACCTTCAAAAAGGGATGGCTACATTGCCTACCCCTTGCCCTATATGCCCTGAGATATTAGCCTGGTTCAGATCACCATCTAACTCTTCATGAGTTGGTGACTGGACACTGAGAACCCCATTTGCTGCTCCAACTATGGTAAGAACTGATGCCCACAGTGTAGTGAAGGCATTAAGTGTGAGATGCATGATTACCATACAACAATGACTGGAAGTATTTCTTTCATGTCTCAACAGGTCAAAAACAGAAGATAGAGGTAAAAAAAAATAAGTGACAAAGAAAATCAACCCAATGATTTAAAGGATTTACTGCAGCCTCCTGTTTTGTATCCAGGAGACCAGGTGCTACTATGGAAATGTGTGAGTACCTGCAGCACACCTCGTTATGAAGGTCCCCACGAGTTGGAGGACGTTAGTCCCAGCACAGTAAAGTTAAAAGGACAGGGAGCTTGGCTGCCTTTACAGTATATCAAGCCACACAATGGAGAAATACTGACCCCTCCTGCAGCTGCCCGCAGTGAAGCAAGAGAAGTAGTTCCGCGCATGCTGACTGGTTCGATGACCAAGAAGCAAGAACAAGAAGAATGATGTGCACATAAAAGCATCTTAAACAAGCGATCAATTTTTTCAACTTTGGCAAAGAATACATAGACTTGCAGTTATCCTGGAAACCTTTCCTCTTTTCTAGATAGGGTCAAGGAACAATGGGACAGAAGAACCGGAGCGAGAGGAAAAGAAGCACATTTAATTTTTCATGATATCTTTTGTAGACACTATACACTCACTTTTTTATGTTGTTTTTTCCTACATATTCCAGTCTTATCCAGCTCTAATAAGATGATACATGTATATAATGATGTTTCTCAGTAACTCAAAGATTTTTTAGAATAATAGTGCCAATTATCTTACAGTTTTTGATAAATGTGTGATCAAAAGGAGATTACAGATTTGCATATTAGAGTAATTTCAAAATAGAGAGTTTTCAACATTTCAGAAGTTCACTACCATCCATAAAGTCAATAAGTTTTCATAGAGTAATAATTGTGATATAATTTTGCATTATGATTTGTGTTTTCCTACTTATTATGATGATGTTTAGAGATATCAAAAAGAACAATACAGATATTGTTTTCTGCCTTTTTGGCTGACTATTCCCAGTCTGTCTTTCTTGCTCTCTTTTGCTGTAGGTCTGTTTCCCTATCTTGTGAAGTCCTGCAGGGCTCTGCTCTATCCCCCACTCTGTTTAACATTTAAATTCAGCCACTTCTCCATCTCATTCATTCCCATGGCTTTCTGTGTTGCTCCTACCCGATGATACACAGATCATGCTTTGTTTGGACCTCGCTAGGCCTGATACTGCTACACGGTTTAAAGGGTGCCTTGAAAACCTCGGTCTATGTATGGCCAAGAATTTGCTAAAGCTGAATGGTGAAAAGACGGAGGTTCTTGTTGTTGGCACCTCCAGCCCTCTATCTTTCTGGATGCCTGAGTTCTGGCCTGCAATTCTTGGCCCATTCCCTTCTCTTGCTTCCTCTGTAAAGGATCTGGGGGTTAAAATCGCCTCTTCTCTTGCTATGTGCAACTAGGTCGCCTCGGTCTGTAAATCTGGCCATTTCAAACTTAAAATCTCCCAAAAAATCCTGGCTTTTGTCCCATTGCAATTTCAGGCACTAGTGGTGGTCGCTCTCGTGCTTAGCAATATTGATTATTGCAACGCACTCTATCTAGCTCAACCTGCTTATCTTGTGCGTCATGTGCAGCTTCTTTAGAACGCAATGGCCAAGTCGGGTAATCTGCCCCCCTTTTGGTGCTCATATGTTGCCCCTTCTCCACCAGCTTCATTGGCTTCCATTCGAGAAAAGTATCCTTTTTAAGTCACTCTGTATTGTGTACATAGAGATTTATAAATGTGGTGCTGAATATTTGCAAACCAACTGCCCTCCTTATGTTCCCCGAGACTACTTCGCTCGCAATCACCCTTCCTGATTCAAATTCCCCGGGTCAGACTCTCTCTCATGGGTGGCTGTGCATTTTCAGCGGCAGCGGCCAAGTCATGGAATTCACTACCCTTGTCCCTGTGCTCCACCTCTGATCATCTTCCCTTTCGCAGGGCTTTGAAGACCTTTCTGTTCTGAACTTGCCATGCTGTTATCCCGCTGATCTTCCTGTTTGGTGAGCACCATGGTGCCCTCGGTGAACATGTGCTATATAAATTCATATAACATAACATAACATAACATGGAAGATGTTAATGAAACAACTTCTATTGTTCCCACTAGAGGCACAGCCAGCTTTTTCTATAATAAAATGAAACATCTATGCTCTCAATTTAAAAGAGTTGTTGAGGAGAACCATGAAAATGTAAATACATATCTATGGTATCAGTGCATGAAAAATGTGTGGAGAAGAACCTCAGATGAAATCTCTTACCTGTGTCCCCTTATACCTTATGCTTTGGGAACATCTAAAATATTCATAGCAACAGATGTATCAATGAAAAAGCACATTGCCTGACACACCTTGCTCTTTGCCCAAAGAGGACAATTCCAAGGCAGAACAGCATCCATACTATGGGTGAATAAAAAACTGTCTCAAAGAGGCGCAAATTATGTACAAGATATAAGGTCAAGAGAAAACCAAGAGACAAAGCATCAAATAATAAAATATGAACAGCGTGGAATAAATGTAGCAGAAATCAAGATAGAAGAAATGAAGATGATCCAATGTGAAGACAGGACTGGGGAGGAAAGATGAGAATGATGGGAATGAGTTAAAGGAGCAATGCTCACTCCTGAAGGATGGGTTGATGGATTGGTTGTGTTTGAAACACTAGCATTAACCGGACAATGGGAAGAAGTTGTGATGAACGCAGAGAAAGAATGCAAAGACCAACGGCCTAAGACTGCACTTTGTT
The DNA here is from genome assembly GCF_040938575.1 of Ambystoma mexicanum. NCBI lineage: Eukaryota > Metazoa > Chordata > Amphibia > Caudata > Ambystomatidae > Ambystoma > Ambystoma mexicanum. Next base: position 85,017,530 of record NC_090941.1, read on the forward strand.
AACATAGGTCAACGGTGAGGGGGCACCTTTGCCAATGCTACCCCTGAAGTATGCGTCCTTAAGTCAAAGTTGGAGAAAACCTCAAGTGTGGCCGAGTTTTTGATGTCCTAAACATGAAGGAAGGAACAGCAGTCCTGATGGACCATTATTGGGCCTGTTGATCAGGAGCATATATGAAATTGCTGCCAAAATGGGGAGGAGTATGTTCATTGATACTGATAAATATATCAGCCTTGGTAGTACTAAAAAATGACTTGCAGATAACACATTTTCCGAAGATGGATGCACACCTGAGGAAGAGAAGGTCATTTAGCAGACAAAGACAAAAGAGAGATAATGACTTCTTAGCAAAATAAGTAGAAGCATGGTGGTTGCAGATCACCAGATGGGAGCTGCTGCAGACAATCAATATGACAATAAAAGGACTTAATGCAATCAGAGAAGAAATTAGGGCAATCAGGTTTATGGCCCTCCAGATTAAGTCCAGATGTGTCCTGGACTTAATCACTGCAATGGAAGGAGGCATATGCACCAAGATCGGACCTTCTTTCTGTGCATTTGTATACCTCCCCATGATGAAGAAAATGTGATCCTGACAGAAGCAATAACGATGTTGTTAACCTTGCACACAAAGATAGTGGATGAAGTAGATGAGTCTGAGCAGGATGATTGGTTTACATCTCTATTGTCATGGGTTCCAACCTGGCTGGTGAATGCCTTCAAGCTACTTGGAGCAATCTTAATGTTTGTAGTGCTAGGGTTTTGTCTTATAAGGATCATCTTGGGACAATGCCAGAAAACAGACAAGAAAGCTATTGGAATGAAGATAATGATTGATATAGATACTGAAACTGGGAGAGCAAATGCACAATGAAGCCAGTACAAGTGAGAATATAAAGAAAAGTACGTTTGCACCTCCACAAACAATGTTCTACTACTCCAGGATCATGAAAATATATAGGACATTGGAGATTCTGACCACCATCTGGAGATTGCTGCCACATGACTTGGAGTGTAGATGAACATATAAAGAACGCAGGTGTCCTGAGGTGGGTGACAAAGATATGGATCCCAAAGAAACGACAATTCAATGAAAAGATGAAGGACTCTGAACAAGAGAATTTGGTTGAAGAGTCAACCAGAGGGGGGAACGTAGAGGAGCAGGTGAATACTTTCTCAATTATACCTGCCCCCTCACCACTGACATATTGGAACAGCAGATGAAAGGCTATGGCTAGGACCCCTTGTGTAATCCCACTACTGCATTGAGTGTATGAGAGATGTTATGCTCTCAGACAGCCACATAAAATATACCCTAGCACTGAACGTGTGGAAGGATGCTGCATGAAAGGATGTCAGCATGCACCTATGGACATTATGGAGCGTTAATTTAAATCTGACAAGGGAAGAGTGATGTCATGAAAAGATATATGAACCTATGCTGAAATGATATGAAAATACTTTAAAGTGATGATGTTACTGAAGCATGAAGAGAAATGTGTATCTAAAGCTAAAGTAGTGATTGGTATTTTATTTATATCGTGCCCATACACAAGTGTTTTCAGTGCACGACGAGGCAAGGGATGGGTAAAAGCGAGGACAAAACAACAATATTACTAGGCCCGGTGACATTGAGAATGTGCAAGTGCATGGGAGAGGGAAGGGGGAAAATGCAAGGGGGAGGGGAGGAGTGGAAAGTGCTGAACAAGTGATCAAAACAATTAAATGAGCGCGTACAACTGGTGCCTGATAAATTCAGTTAAGGGACTGTAGGGTTGCAGATACAGACCCAAGTGCAAGGGTTGCCAGGAGGCAGTGCAGGTATGCAGCTGGATGGGCAGGGAACTGGGCCTGAATTCAGAGGGTAGCCAGTTGCCCAGTGCAAAAGCCGGGAGATCAGCAAGGGACTGTAAGCGATATTCAATCAACACTACAGCTAAGTCAATGCCTAGTCTGGGATGCTGAGGAAAACCCTTATTGATGTATTTTTATATCCAGTTCAGTACTCTGGATGACAACCCTTGTATAACAACCCCCTCTTAGAATCCCCCTCACCCCACTGAGCCAAGAAGTAGGTTTGTTTTGCAAATTAAAAGATTTATTTGAAAATTTAAACAATATATATATATATATATATATATATATATATATATATATATATATATATGTATATCACACTTCTATAAATAAATTGATAATGGATATTACACTTGTGAATGTGAATATGAGCAGTGGTCAGCAAGAGGTAACTTATGAATAGGAACAGAAGAATAAGGTGGGAAAGAATGCTTTATATGGTTCAAGGAAATGCAAGGTGGAATAAAATGCAGTACAGAAATAACTTGTTATGATTTTAGCAAAAGGTAATATGATCACTTTTTCTTTTGACAATTCACTCCCCCCTATGCAATACAAGAAATGGAAGGAGAGCACACAATCTTCAAGAATCCCAACAAATCACACTTTATAATGCAATACACAGTTCCAGTTCCCCCAGCAAGCTTAGAGAAAACAGGGATGAGTTTTAAACACAGGCGAATTACTTTGAAATGTGGTGGCAATGAAGTGAAAATGCTAAAATTGCTTTTAATTCCGTCTAGAGGTTCAGGGTAGGTGATGGCTACTTTATATTAGTTCAGGCTCACTTTAACAATACTCTATGAATGATTAGCAGATTGCAAACGAATTTTAGCAAAGAGAAGCAAAAAGCTGTTAATTTCTACAGGTGAAGAAATCGGGCCAAATCGCAAATCGCGGTAAATTTCGCGAGTGCGTCTCTCGCGAAGTATAGGGAGTAGGAAGTCGGTTCTAGATTCGTTGGAAACAATCTCGTTCCTAGCACAAACGGTTCCGGAGATACGGACGATTTAATAAAGGTAGATTTTCGGATTTAAAGTAAAACCCAAAATGACAGGTGACAGCTTGCAGCTGCAGAATTGACAGGTGACATTTGTGCAGCTTTAAAAATGACAGATGACACGATTTCTAGGAGGCTGTTCTAATTGGGTTGAAATAGTTTGGATTAGATTATTTTAATTAAGAGAGTGGGTTCTGCACAGTTCTGGCGGTACTCACAATATATTTTGGGCAGGAATGGGTCTCGCCACGGATCTGGTCAGGTTTTGGACTGGACTCCGGTTCTGGTCTCGGCACTTCACAGCGATCTGGGTCAGCTCTGTGGATACAGCGGCCTGTGGTTCTCTGGATCTCTGGTCTGCTTCCGGTCCGGATCAAGTGGATTCTGGATGTGACACTGCTTTCTGGGTACTGGCAAAAGTTCTTGGCACAGAATTCAGACAGCTCGCCCGGCTGTGGAGTAGTTTGCAGATGATTTTAAGGATGCTGAAGCCTGCTGAGAAGAGTTCTCAGTTTGTGGGTTTAGGCCCTTGCTTTAAGTTCTGAAGTAAATTTCTGGTCTCTGAAGATTGATGGATGTGAAGTCTGGAGTCTCCCGGGAGAGCGTCCCGCAGAAAATGGAATTGAATGTCCTCTACCTGGGTTTCTGTGGCCCTTTTTATGTGTTTTAAAAATGGGTGGGTGCCTGGGCCTAGCTAAGCCTGCCCCTATCACTTATCATTGGCCAAGCTTTCCTCTCTCCCTTGATTGGGGGGAAGAAATGGAGTGTCAGAGTGATGCTGTAGGTTTTATGGTCAGAGGAACCTCCCCTTATCAAATTGCACACAAATCTATTTCTGATCCAAATACATATTTATCTGTGTACCATTTTTCTCATATTATAGGTCCAGTTTACATATTTTCTGCAGCACCAAACCATCCGATCCCTGTCTTTGTACGATGTTGTGTCCACTGATGACAGAATTCTCCCCTTTTCATCCAGATAACGACCTCTAAACCTTTCCAGATTTTACACAAATGTGCACCAGGGAGATGGGTTTCAGATGATAAAGTGTCAGATTTGTAACATGCATACATTTGGAGTGAGACCCTATTTTCCGCTAGCAACCTCCCAGAATACACCACAGGGTCCTAACGCCTCTTAAAACGTGCACAGAAAAATCACAAGAAAAATGATATTAATTATATAATTTTGACCAGTCCGCATTATGCGTTATCTATCTTTTCAAAATTATGCTCTGGTCAAAAAGGGGTGTGGCTTCCCACATCACAGGGTGGAATAACTGGTTTATCCACTTCCCCCAAGCTCAGCTGCTAGCAGAGGCACTGCCCCTCCCAGTTTCCCCCAAGAGGAAGCCACTTTACGGCCCCCCCAATATAACATTTGCCTAAGCCAAAGAAAGCCCATTGTTCCGTTTCCTGCAGTCCCCAGCTGCCACTCCCCTTCAATCAACAGGGCCATGTGACCTCCTTTTTGTGGGGCAGCAGAATGCAGCCTGGCCTGGGAACACAGCTGTTGATCCAGTTTCAACTCCTGTCGGAAGTAGTTGTCAGGCAGAATCCAGTTTCATTAAGCCAGGTTTCAGCTAAATGTCACTTTTTGTTCCCAGTTTTCTACATTCAAATCAAACTGACAATTTTTACACATGCAGCTAGAATGCTGATTCTAAGTTCAAAACTATGACATTTCAACAGTTACAAACTATGTGACACTCAAAAGTAGGTCCCTCATTTAATTTAAACATTTTGATTTTAGTTGTTTTCAGTTCAGTTTAACTTAAGCTGCTGACCTCCACAGCTCAGCCAGTTTTGTTATGAACATGGTTTTGGGCTCTTTTTCTTTCCAGATTTTGTATGTACACAAAACTTCATTCTGCCAAATGTCTGCTGGTGCTCATTGAGATTTTTGAATATCCTGCAATGTTTGAAAATAGGCATTTTGAGCTTGCATTCAGAGAAACAAAGGTGAATTCAAAGGGCTTTTTAAGCTAACAGGCACTGCTGTTTTTCCTTTGGCACACATTCCACTCATGGCACCCCTGGCCCATCACGCTCGCACTGGTGGATGGAAGGTTAGGCGACCATTTTGGTGTGCGCACAAACTGCGTGGTTCTCCTATTCTGGCGTGAATGTGGGCGGCGATAGCTCATCCCCACATCCACCCAGTCTATTGATTTAGTTTGTTCTGGGATAGAATAATGGGCGGCGACAGCTCATACCCACATCTACCCAGTCTATTGATTCAACATGGGTCAAAACCCTTGACAAATCCCCCCGCACGACTGCGCTTTGATTCAAGTCAAGGGGAAGTCGGGTGCAAAGGAGGTTTTGAGCCCTTGCGCTGGTATGTCCGCATTATCTTCTTCCAATTCTGTAGATGGCACAGTTCAGCATCTTTTCCTCCACCCAGTTGGATCGATCGGATCTCCTCGCCGGTCCTGATGGGAATATTGGGTGGTACCCTGGGTCCCTCGGGTCTCTGCTCCTGGTCCCTGGATCATCCTCCTTGGCCAGTCTCCAGGTTTTCTTTCTCCTAGGACGACAAAGGAAAGCGGCAATACCTATTCGTAGACATTTCTTCCCCACCATTGATATAGTGGGGAGGCATATACATTTTATAGTCAAAACATTTGCGTTCATATTTTAACAGAAAACAAGATACAATCATAAGACATTTTTTTTACCAAATCATAATATTTTAGAGACTATATGTGGGATATTTTAGGGTTGGAATTGAATTATTCTGGAGCGGTCCACTCTGGTATTGCAGAGGACTCCTCCAGTTGTTGCAGAGTGTGCCTGGGATGGCAACACTTTAGCTGATTTATATGTACCCACTTATCTTCCCCCTCTGCCGAACTGCCTTTGGGGATGCGGTCTTGTATGCAACAGGGGAGATCTTGTCTATAATTTCAAACGGTCCCTTCCATGTAGGCAAGAATTTTCGCTGTTTGGCCTGGTTCCTTTGGAAATTGTATAGATAGACCCGATCACCCACCTTATATTCCTTTCGGGTAGTTTTCAAATCATAGTGGGTCTTCATGCTCTCGGCTGATTTTTCTAGATTCTGCTGAGCATAGCCAAAAGCATGTTGAAGGTGTTTCCTTAAATTCTCCACATACTCATGAGTTGTGGAGGCATTTATCAGTGTCTGCTCTTGGGTCCTGTAGAGCAAATGCTGGGGAAGCACCATCTTGCGTCCACTCATCATTTCAAAAGGTGACATTTTAGTTGCAGATGAAGGGGTAGATCTGATGGCCATTAGGACCAGAGGTAATCGGATATCCCAACTTGGCCCAGAATCCGCCACTTTTTTAATATACTCACAATGGTTCGGGTGTATCTCTCCACTGCTCCAGAAGAAGCTGGCCTGTAAGCAATATGTAGCTTCCTTTTGACCCCCAGTATCTCCCACATCTTTGTCATTACTTCACTGGTGAAGTGGCTACCCCTGTCTGACTCAATCCTTTGAGGTAGACCAAAATGGGAAAAGATGTGGTTAATCATCAGGGCTGCTGCTGTTTCTGCCTTGAAATTTGGGGCTGGGAGACATTCCACCCACTTGGTAAACAAGCATGTAACGGTCAACATGTACTTGTTTCCTCTAGACGAGCGGATTACAGGGCCTACAAAGTCGATTTGCAAATCTGACCATGGCAGTGTCATCCCCCTCTTTTGGAGAGGCGCACGGTGTGTGAGGGATGATGGCTGAAATTGTGCACACACAAGACACCCCTTCAAGTATTGGTCGAGGTCCTGCCCCATGTGTGGCCAGTATGCAACCTCTCTTAAGATTTCCAGTGTTGTGTGAAACCCCCTATGACCGGCGGTGGCCGCATCATGGGCGTGACTTAACATCAGGCTTCAGAATGAGGTAGGAACCACCCACTGATCGTGGCCAGCTTTGGATTTCCATACCAGCAAACCGTCTTGGATTTGGAACCTTTTTGGACATTTCATCAACACTCTTAGGTCCTCTTTCCCAATGTAATCAGTATCCGTCAGGGGAAAGTTCTTAGGGTCCTCAATGTGTTGGTAAAACTTACCAATTATTGGATCCCCCTTCTGAGCTGTAATTAAATCAGCATCAGGGGTCTCCTTACTCCATTGTGCAGCTGAAAGATAATTGTGAGCATTTGTCTGGGACCTAGTGATAGCAGTGACCTGGATTTCCCCCAACAGGGACTCTATTTCTATTAGATCCCCTTGGATAGCCCCGGTTTTGGCCAGCTGATCAGCTAAGTCATTTCCAGTTTTGTCTGGTCCCTCTACTCTGGAATGACCCTTGATCTTTTTCCAGTAGATGGTCATCCCATTCGATGTGACCAGATCATCAATATTTTGGATTAACTTCCCATGTTTCAGGGGTTTGTTATTAGCACATAACATGCCTCTGGTTTTCCAATTAACCAGGTGCTCCACGAACCCGTTCCGTACATAATCCGAATCTGTGATTATGACCAGTTCGTGGAGTTGATGTTGGACAGCAGTGAGGATGGCCTGATGCACAGCCATCAACTCTGCCACCTGACTACTTCGGGGACCAATTTTGTATCCAGAGGCTGGTTCTGGAAACTCCTTCACCCATGCATTCCCTACGCCGGCCACCAGTTCTTTTTCCCCGTTGTTGTCAACATGGTAAGAGCATCCATCCAGATAGACAGTGGGCATTCCCTCACACTTGTCTTCTTCAAAGACTTTGTGTGGGGAATTAAGGTATGCCTCCATGTTGTCCTTGATTTTTAGACTTTCGTCCTTGAGACAGTTTTCGCTGGCACAATCATGCAAATCAGCCAGACCTTGCACGAGGGGACTCTTCTTGTTTTGGCCATATCTGACCTCCACAGGAAAGCCTTGCATTGACAGAATCCAGGAAGTAATTCGGGAATTACTCACATTTCCGGCCCAGATTCTGTCACTCTGGAGATATTGCAGAGGCTGGTGTGGAGTCTCCACTATGATGTGTTCCCCCTGGATAAACGGGCGGTAATTCTTCAATGCCCACACCGTTGCCAGGAGTGCCTTCTCACAATCGTTGAATTTTTCCTCCACAGAGGATAAAGTTTTGCTCGCATAGGAGACTACTTTATTGACCTTGTCATGCTTTTGGTGTAATACTGCCGTCAAGCACGTATTAGAGAACCCTGTCTCCAGGAAGAACTCATTGTTTCTGACAGGGTAAGCTAGGCAAGGAGCTTGTGAGAGGCTTCTTTTGAGTTGTCTTACTGGCTCGGATTGTTCTGGACCCCATTCCCACTTGACCCCCCCCCCTTCGAGAGATGAATCAGGGGTCTAGTGATCTCTGCGTAGCCTTCAATGAACTTTCTGCTGTAATTAGTCAGTCCAAGGAGGCTCCTTAGTTCCCGCAGAGTTGTGGGGTCTTTCAGTTTCTGAAGTGCTTCCACTTTCTTTTCCTGGGGACAGAGACCCTGAGGAGTAATCTCATGCCCCAAGAAATTAACACGGGTTCTACACCACTGTGCTTTCTGAAAGGAAAGTTTTGCTCCAGCGGCCCTCAACTGTGTCAGAACATAACGGATCTCCGCTATGTGTTCCTCCACAGATGAACTTTTGATGAGGACATCATCTACATAAGCCAGGTTACCCCTCGCACCCAGGTCGGGCATGGCCTTATGTAGGAAAATGTTGAATTAATTGCCGGAGTTGAGGTATCCGAAGGGAGTCCGGGTCCATGTGTACTGCTGGCCCCCAAAGGTAAAAGCCAGTTTGTATTGGTCCTCCCTACTGACAGGCACGGTCCAGTATCCATTGGTCAGGTCTATTGCTGTGAATACCTGTGACCCCTGGATCTGGGCCATCCCTTGGTCAATGTAGGGCAGAGGCCATCGGGAAGTGTGGACCTGTTTGTTGAGCTCCCTAAGGTCGGCGCAGAGTCTCCACTGGCCGTTTGGCTTCAATATTCCCAGCACCGGATTATTGAAGGTGCTGTGTACTGGATGGATTATTCCCCGGGACTCAAGGTTCTTAATTATTTCAGTAAGGGACACCATGGATGCGAGAGGCAAGCGATATTGTTTCACAAACACCGGAGTCATGCCAGGGTCCGTGGGAATTGTTGTCGTGTGGATGTCGGTGCGACCACAGTCATATGAGTCTACCGCAAAGAGATCTTGGAAATCCAAGAAAACTTGTTTCAACTTTTGCTTTTGTTCCAGAGTCACACATGCATCAACTAGGTTGACTCTCTCTTCCACCATCTGCCTGAAGCCTGGAAAGACTTCTGGTTTGGCTATCTCAACGGCCTCCTCCAGCTGGGTGGAGAAGTCCCTGGTCAGAGTGCTGATTTGGACTGGAGGCCTCAGGTGGGAAATGCAGCCTTCATGGACCTGGAAAATCACCTCATCCCTCCTGAAGTCACAAGTCACATCTTCCTTACCATAAAGGCAAGAAGTGTACACCAGGAAGTTCCCCCCATGCCGGGTGAAAATCCTGTCTGGTGTTGTATGGTCATCACTGTCACTGTCAAAACAGTCCTTGGGGATTGGTCCTAACAGTTCATTTCCTAAATCAATGGAGAAATGTCGGTCATCAACCGCCATTCCAATAATAGTGCCTGCGGCTAGAGTAATACTCTTTAAGTCACTGTTATCCACCTCTATTGGAATGGTGTCATGTTCTATGTTGACTAATGGTGTTGGGTTTACCCCTAATCCTTGCTGTTGGAGAGAAGCATTTAGATGAATGTAAGCATCAGGGTTTTTCAATTTTTGTCCTCTTTTAACTTTCACTTCCAGGGAGAATTGTCAGGTCCTTTCTGGAATGGTGACTTCCTCTTTAATCTGAATTTCAACTGCATAAGGTAGCAATTGAGCTGACCTAAATGCTTTTTCTGAATCATCAAAGCCCATGGGATTATTCGCTAATCGGGACCAAGCTTTGAAGTTTATTAGGTCCAAACTAATGGCGAAGCGATTGAGAATGTCACTGCCTAAGTAAAAGGCGGCAGTGACATCTCGCACAACCCAACAATTATGGACTATGCTCTTGTTGCCTATGGAGATTTTGAGCATACACCTGCTTGGCAGGAGGTGTTTGGAATTAGGTGCTTCCAGGTCCATTTCCCATTTGTCTATCAGTTTGAATGTGGGAATGGCTGGATCTTTTGGGAGTTGGCGGAACATGGCTTCGCTGATGAAGCTCTTAACGTTGTTCACACACACTCGAGCGAGAACAGAGTCCTTCCCATCATTTAACTGAACAGGGATGAACACACTGCTCTCCAATTTGCTGAATATCAGCCAGACTCTGAGCTGATTTCTCATCTTTCTGGACTATAGGAGTGGGAGTGTCTGATTGTGGATTAGTAAAGAATTTCAGGGTGTTTCCTTCCAGTGTGTAATACCACCTTAAACTGGAAGGAAGGTTGATTTTCAGAAATAGAGAGGACCCCCCATCACCAGTCTGTTGTCCTACTGCTATTACTGTCACGTCTGGAACTTGGTTGTTCTGGAAGTGAAATTCTACTTGGTCAGAATTTTGTTCAACCATGTGGCAGGTGCCATTTAAACTAACATGGTTGACGCACTGTTTTAATTTTATTGGTCGGCTAGTCTGGGTCCAGAGGACCTTGTTTACGCAATCTATTAGGGGTGACAACCTTCTCAGGAGGTCATTCCCTAGTAAACAAGGGGTGCCCTCTGGAGTCACTACTATGACCGGGTGTTTCACCTTGTGTCGCCCAATTTTGATGTCCAAATCTGCAGTCCCCTCTACAAGAATTTCCTTCCCGTCAAAGTTCTGCAGTTGTCCAGGAAGTGAGGTGAGAGGAATACAGTAATTCTCCCCCCTTCCTGCATTTAGTTAATCAAAGGCCCTTTTGGACAGAAGGGTAGCTTGGGATCCAGTGTCCACCAGTGCCGAAATTGTACCCTGCCCCTGTACTTGTACCGGGGCATAATATCTTCCCTCCTTCTCCTCCAGGGGGCACAGATAATGCACATTTTTGGACAACTGGTGGGATAACTTTCTGGTTTTGGACATGGTGAGAGAAGAGATTTGGGCAGAATTCTGTGGAGCGTCTTGGGAATCAGAAAGAAAAAGTTGGCAACTGGAGATCAGAGCCATTGTGGGTTCCCCTGGTTCCGGTTCTGGGCCGCCCCCCCCTTTTTGGAGGCAGTCACCAGGATGGGTTTGAACTAGGGGATTTCGGTATTGTGGGTTCTGGGATGAGATGATGGGTGGCGGTAGCTCAGTCTCCATATCTCCCCAGTCTGAATTGGCATCCCTTGGGACCCATTTTTCCTTGGGAGGAGTTCCCCCATCTCTGAAGGAGAAGATCCTTTTCCCAGGATCTTCTGAGGATCCCTCTCCCTCAAATTGGAAGACCTGTACCTCCTCCACAAAGTGGGTCTGTTTGGGTCCTTTGTTTCTCCTACCCCCCCTCTGCTCCTTGGGAGGCAGGCTTTCAGGGGCAGGAGATTTTGTTTCCGGTTCCTGGTTTCCAGATGCTGTTTACAAGTTGGGAAGGAAGCTTCCTCCAAGGCTTTACACCCGCTTTCCCCTTGTGCCTCCTCCCTGGGAACCGGAGGGTTATCGGGGTGCTGCCCCCGTCATTGTTCTGGAGCACCAGGCCCAGAGTTTGGGGCATTCTGCGGTGGCATGCTCATCTGAGGGTTCTGTTGAGCCATCAGTATGTGACCCAGATCTTGTGCCATATTTTGGACCTGGCGCTCAAGTTGTGAAACCCGCTCAGGCTGATACGGGACTCTATTTTCTCCCCTGGGCTGATCCCGTGAAGGGTAACTATCCCTTCTCTGGTAATACCCCAGATTGGGAAGATTCGGGTACCCCTCCACCCTTGGCCTCCCCTCTCCCGGATTAGGTTGTCTGGGCTCAGGGAATTGGGGAAAGAAGGATGGATGATTTTGGGGCTGGAAATTGGGTGGATACCTGGGGAAAAAGTTCTGGCCAGGATTTGGTGAATTTCTGCCCTACTGGGGGACGTTAGGAGGCAAGTTCCCCGGGTCAGGTGCTTGGCTGGATCCCCCCCCTTGGGCTGGAGGAGTCCACACATAACCCAGGATTGGTCGGTTTCCCTTGTAGCGGGGACTTACATAGTGAGGGGAGCGGGGGACCCCATTTGTGGGACTACCTCCTTACTCCCTGTCTGTGACTGGCCCGAGGGCCTTCTGGGCTGTGAATTATTTAGTGCAGGCAGGTTTTTAGGCCCCCCCATCTCCAAATCTAAAACGGGGGCAACCTTTACCTCTGCCACCTTGGCAGCAGCAGGCTTGCTGTTGGTTTTGGGGTTTTTCGGCGCATTATTTTTATTTTCGATGGGCTTCTGCACCTCATAGATCTGGGTAGCCTGTTCAATGACCCAGTCTAAAGATCTTTTCTCATGAAAATCTCTCATGAGCTGGGTCATTATGTATTTGGGTAAGGCATGGAAAAACGTATTGATAAATTATCTGCTATCCGTGCGCACCCTTCTGGTTGTCTGCGCAAAAGCACGCTTTAATTCTTGCACATCCGGTATGGGCACTCTTGTGGGGCCTGATCCTCCCCACATTGCAGATTGTAGGCTGCTTTGCGAGCCTCTTGAGGATTTCTGTGCACAGAAAAATGTTTCAAGATGGCCGCCCTGTATGTGGACCACCTTGAATGGTTTTGATCCTCCAGCCCTGCAAAGAAACTGGAGTATTCTGGTGAGAAGGTCCATTTGACGTACTGGATGCAGCTACTGCTGTCTTTCAAATGGAAAGTCTCCATCATTTGCTCATAGAGCTCCAAGTGTTCCCAAACAGAATACTTGGCGTTCTTATGATAAGGCGTGATGACACTCCTTATTGCCTTTATTTGTTTCAAAGGGTCCTTAAGCAAGGCCCTTTTTTCCTTATTGGCCTTTTTGGTTCGGGTAACCCTGGTCCATTCATCCTCTGACTCAGAAGCACTGCTCCCAGAGGTGCCCGTCTGATCTTCCAGGTTTTCCCGGATTCTGCGAGCCTGGGAATGGCTGGCAGAATGTGGGGACCTGGTCTCCTGTGTCCTGTAATGCTCAGAGGAGTCTTCAGATCCCTTCTTGCTGCCAGGATTTGATGAGTCCCCCCCCCACTGACCTAACTGGGCAGAGGTTTTCAGGATGCCCTTAATGGGCCTACTCTCCTGGGGTTCCCACTAAATTGCACTGTCCTTGGGTGCCCATACCGGATGCCCACCCATCCATTCCTGGGAGGTACTGGCCTATGAGCCCCATACTTCTAGCTGGATAGTAATCTGCCATCCCCGTGGCCTTGGGCTCATGTGCGCGAGGGGACATGGGGGTGGCAGAGTCCAGGGACTGGCAGAGGTGAAGGCCTCTGGCACTAGGGCTCCTAAGGTTATGCTCAGGCGTTTCCCTTTCCCAACGAACTTCGTCTCTATCAGCCCCTGCTCCCTTTTGCAATGCAAGAGCCTGCGCTTTCAGTTCCTCAGTTAAGGCCTTACTAGACTCTATCAGTCTCTCCTGCATCGCTACCTGTTGCTGGAGCCTATCATTGTGCTGGCAGAGAGCCTCATTCTCTCTCTGTGCCTCCTGATTGGTCCTGGAGTACTGGGCCAGTCTCTGCTGCAGGAGGGTTACCTCCTCAGTCCCATCCCTACTGGCCTGCTCCTTTCTTGCCAGAGCCTCCTCCACCCTCCTGGTGTGATCTAGCAAGCCCTGATGCTCTTTTTGGAGGTCACCCAGCCCCTGGAGGGCCACGTGATTTTCTTCAATTTTTCTTTTTAAATGGCAGACTTCCTGGCCTAAGGTATCCCTTTCCTGACCAAGAGCCTGCATTTGTGACACCAGGTCGTCCCTCTGCCTTTGAAAGGCACCAGCTTTCTGGCGTTCTTCATCAAACTCTGCCTGGGTATCCAGGTCTTTCAAAATCAATTTATTGCTTTCCTCTTTCTCTCTGTCTAGTTGGATTTGCAGGGTGGCTACCTGCTCTGTGCATGCCCTGTTGAAATTGATATGTTGCTCCAACTTTTTTCTGGCTCTGCAGTAAGGAGTCCAAACTGTCTTGGTGCTCCTTCTGCAAAGCCAGAATTCTGGTATCCTGGTCTGTCTTTTCCTGTTGCAGTATATCCATGTCCTCTTTTATTTTAATGATATACTGCCTACTATCATTTTCTGACTCCTAGCTCCTCTGCAGCCTCTGCTCAGAAGAGACCAGGTCAGATTGGGCATTTTCTAACGCCATCTGTTGCCTATTTGCCAGGTCTTGGCCTTCAGCACATTTGTCCTGCCTGGCTCCCATATATAGCTACAAATATGCCGCTATCCTGGCAATCTTATTGTGTTCATCTTTGGCCTTAGAAGCCATATATAATTCACTCAGGGCCACATGTAATGGACCCTGTTCTCTCCATTTATCTGACCCTGTTTCAGTGACCTGTTGCGCGATTGCCTGCAACCAGACCGTTTGGTCCTGATGAGTCCACTCACCTCTCACACATAGCTTATGTAAGAAGTGCTCTCTGGCTATTTTCATATCTACCAAGGTCGTCATTCTGGAATTTGAGTTCCTTCCTGACTTACAGAAGTTTGTATTTTATTTTGCAAAACAGAACGTTTCCTTAGAGCGTTCCTTTGAGGGATGCTTTCACAGTTTAAAACAGCATGGTGATCTAACCGGATATGTGTATCTGGTCAGTTGGCACACTGTATTAATCTGCACAAGTGGTAAACCTAACCTAGAATGTCCCGGCTCCGAGCCCCCACTTTTGTAAGCGATATTCAATCAACACTACAGCTAAGTCAATGCCTAGTCTGGGATGCTGGGGAAAACCCTTATTGATGTATTTTTATATCCAGTTCAGTACTCTGGATGACAACCCTTGTATAACACCCCCCTCTTAGAATCCCCCTGACCCCACTGAGCCAAGAAGTAGGTTTGTTTTGCAAATTAAAAGGTTTATTTGAAAATGTAAACAATATATATATATATATATATCACACTTCTATAAATAAATTGATAATGGATATTACACTTGTGAATATGAGCAGTAGTCAGCAAGAGGTAACTTATGAATAGGAACAGAAGAATAAGGTGGGAAAGAATGCTTTATATGGTTCAAGGAAACGCAAGGTGGAATAAAATGCAGTACAGAAATAACTTGTTATGATTTTAGCAAAAGGAAATATGATCACTTTTTTTTTTGACAATTCACTCCCCCTCTATGCAATACAAGACATGGAAGGAGAGCACACAGTCTTCAAGAATCCCAACAAATCACACTTTATAATGCAATACACAGTTCCAGTTCCCCCAGCAAGCTTAGAGAAAACAGGGATGAGTTTTAAACACAGGCGAATTACTTTGAAATGCGGTGGCAATGAAGTGAAAATGCTAAAATTGCTTTTAATTCCCTCTAGAGGTTCAGGGTAGGTGATGGCTACTTTATATTAGTTCAGGCTCACTTTAACAATACTCTATGAATGATTAGCAGATTCCAAACGAATTTTAGCAAAGAGAAGCAAAAAGCTGCTGATTTCTACAGGTGAAGAAATCGGGCCAAATAGCAAATCGCGGTAAATCTCGCGAGTGCGTGTCTCGTGAAGTATCGGGAGTAGGAAGTCGGTTCTAGGTTCGTTGGAAAGAATCTCGTTCCTAGCACAAACGGTTCCGGAGATACGGACGATTTAATAAAGGTAGATTTTCGGATTTAAAGTAAAACCCAAAATGACAGGTGACAGCTTGCAGCTGCAGAATTGACAGGTGACAGTTGTGCAGCTTTAAAAATGACAGATGACACGATTTCTAGGAGGCTGTTCTAATTGGGTTAAAATAGTTTGGATTAGATTATTTTAACAAAGAGAGTGGGTTCTGCATAGTTCTGGGGGCACTCACAATATATTTTGGGCAGGAATGGGCCTCGCCACAGATCTGGTCAGGTTTTGGACTGGACTCCGGTTCTGGTCTCGGCACTTCACAGCGATCTGGGTCAGCTCTCTGGATACGGCGGCCTGTGGTTCTCTGGATCTCTGGTCTGCTTCCGGTCTGGATCAAGTGGATTCTGGATGTAACACTGCTTTCTGGGTACTGGCAAACGTTCTTGGCACAGAATTCAGACAGCTCGCCCGGCTGTGGAATAGTTTGCAGATGATTTTAAGGATGCTGAGGCCTGCTGAGAAGAGTTCTCAGTTTGTGGGTTTAGGCCCTTGCTTTAAGTTCTGAAGTAAATTTCTGGTCTCTGAAGATTGATGGATGTGAAGTCTGGAGTCTCCCGGCAGAGCGTCCCGCAGAAAATGGAATTGAATGTCCTCTACCTGGGTTTCTGTGGCCCTTTTTATGTGTTTTGAAAATGGGTGGGTGCCTGGGCCTAGCTAAGCCTGCCCCTATCACTTATCATTGGCCAAGCTTTCCTCTCTCCCTTGATTGGGGGGAGGAAATGGAGTGTCAGAGTGATGCTGTAGGTTTTATGGTCAGAGGAACCTCCCCTTGTCAAATTGCACACAAATCTATTTCTGATCCAAATACATATGTATCTATGTACCATTTTTCTCATATTATAGGTCCAGTTTACATATTTTCTGTAGCACCAAACCATCCGATCCCTGTCTTTGTACGATGTTGTGTCCACTGATGACAGAATTCTCCCCTTTTCATCCAGATAACGACCTCTAAACCTTTCCAGATTTTACACAAATGTGCACCAGGGAGATGGGTTTCAGATGATAAAGTGTCAGATTTTTAACATGCATACATTTGGAGTGAGACCCTATTTTCCGCTTGCAACCCCCCAGAATACACCACAGGGTCCTAACGCCTCTTAAAACGTGCACAGAAAAATCACGAGAACAATGATATTAATTATATAATTTTGACCAGTCCACACTATGCGTTATCTATCTTTTTAAAATTATGCTCTGGTCAAAAAGGGGTGTGGCTTCCCACATCACAGGGTGGAATAACTGGTTTATCCACTTCCCCCAAGCTCAGCTGCTAGCAGATGCACTGCCCCTCCCAGTTTCCCCCAAGAGGAAGCCACTTTACGGCCCCCTCTATATAACATTTGCCTGAGCCAAAGAAGGCCCATTGTTCAGTTTCCTGCAGTCCCCAGCTGCCACTCCCCTTCAATCAACAGGGCCATGTGACCTCCTTTTTGTGGGGCAGCAGAATGCAGCCTGGCCTGGGAACACAGCTGTTGATCCAGTTTCAACTCCTGTCGGGGGTAGTTGTCAGGCAGAATCCAGTTTCATTAAGCCAGGTTTCAGCTAAATGTCACTTTTTGTTCCCAGTTTTCTACATTCAAATCAAACTGACAATTTTTACACATGCAGCTAGAATGCTGATTCTAAGTTCAAAACTATGACATTTCAACAGTTACAAACTATGCGACACTCAAAAGTAGGTCCCTCATTTAATTTAAACATTTCGATTTTAGTGGTTTTCAGTTCAGTTTAACTTAAGCTGCTGACCTCCACAGCTCAGCCAGTTTTGTTATGAACATGGTTTTGGGCTCTTTTTCTTTGCAGATTTTGTATGTACACAAAACTTCATTCTGCCAAATGTCTGCTGGTGTTCAGTGAGATTTTTGAATATCCTGCAATGTTTGAAAATAGGCATTTTGAGCTTGCATTCAGAGAAACCAAGGTGATTTCAAAGGGCTTTTTAAGCTAACAGGCACTGCTGTTTTTCCTTTGGCACACATTCCACTCATGGCACCCCTGGCCCATCACGCTCGCACTGGTGGGTGGAAGGTTAGGCGACCATTTTGGTGTGCGCACAAACTGCGTGGTTCTCCTATTCTGGCGTGAATGTGGGCGGCGATAGCTCATCCCCACATCCACCCAGTCTATTGATTTAGTTTGTTCTGGGATAGAATAATGGGCGGCGACAGCTCATCCCCACATCTACCCAGTCTATTGATTCAACATGGGTCAAAACCCCTGACAGGACATAAGAAAAATGAAACAACTTACTGTTTTATAACTCTAAATACACAGTAACACAAGATAGATGAAACCTATAGAAGCTTGCAATAGAGGAATATATAATGTGGCAAGGACGGCCATCATAGGACAATGGATGGTGGCTCATTTCGAATTCAACCAAGCTACCTTAGAGACAGAACGAGGCTGCAGAATCAGGAGACGCTGGAAATACAGTTAATGTGCAAAACAGCAATGAGTCGAGGTTGGCCTAGGATCAAGGATACTATTTTAAGCAATAATTGCAATTCACAAGCGAGTTACGTGGATAAGCTCTGAATGTTAGCCATTCCTCTTAGATTAAGGGAGAAATAAACATCTGCAACAGCCACAGTATTGTACAATTAAAAGTGTATGAAGTCTGTGCAAGGTAGAGTGAGCATGTCTCTAGAGGCCAAGAGGAGCAACAGCACCCCACATAATTGAATCTAATAGCAGTAAATAAGAGGCTGAGATTGACAAATTCATGGTCTTTTCACATGTGACTCGGAAGTCGAAGACAAGGGCTGTTCATTGGAGTCTCAGACAAGGATAGTCGTTTGCTCACACTCCCTCAAATGTTCCAGGACAGTGACTAGGCTACAAGGTCAACTACAGATGGAAGACTTTGGCTTACGGCCGATCGATGAGGGATGATGTATTAATTGGGAGAATGGGGAGTAATCTGACCAAATTCTAAGCACTTAGGTTTTGTTTCACATACGTGCTGCTAAAGAGCCAAAAATCCAAGGTCCTTAGGCCCTTGCTTTAAGTTCTGAAGTAAATTTCTGGTCTCTGAAGATTGATGGATGTGAAGTCTGGAGTCTCCCGGCAGAGCGTCCCGCAGAAAATGGAATTGAATGTCCTCTACCTGGGTTTCTGTGGCCCTTTTTATGTGTTTTGAAAATGGGTGGGTGCCTGGGCCTAGCTAAGCCTGCCCCTATCACTTATCATTGGCCAAGCTTTCCTCTCTCCCTTGATTGGGGGGAGGAAATGGAGTGTCAGAGTGATGCTGTAGGTTTTATGGTCAGAGGAACCTCCCCTTGTCAAATTGCACACAAATCTATTTCTGATCCAAATACATATGTATCTATGTACCATTTTTCTCATATTATAGGTCCAGTTTACATATTTTCTGTAGCACCAAACCATCCGATCCCTGTCTTTGTACGATGTTGTGTCCACTGATGACAGAATTCTCCCCTTTTCATCCAGATAACGACCTCTAAACCTTTCCAGATTTTACACAAATGTGCACCAGGGAGATGGGTTTCAGATGATAAAGTGTCAGATTTTTAACATGCATACATTTGGAGTGAGACCCTATTTTCCGCTAGCAACCCCCCAGAATACACCACAGGGTCCTAACGCCTCTTAAAACGTGCACAGAAAAATCACGAGAACAATGATATTAATTATATAATTTTGACCAGTCCACACTATGCGTTATCTATCTTTTTAAAATTATGCTCTGGTCAAAAAGGGGTGTGGCTTCCCACATCACAGGGTGGAATAACTGGTTTATCCACTTCCCCCAAGCTCAGCTGCTAGCAGATGCACTGCCCCTCCCAGTTTCCCCCAAGAGGAAGCCACTTTACGGCCCCCTCTATATAACATTTGCCTGAGCCAAAGAAGGCCCATTGTTCAGTTTCCTGCAGTCCCCAGCTGCCACTCCCCTTCAATCAACAGGGCCATGTGACCTCCTTTTTGTGGGGCAGCAGAATGCAGCCTGGCCTGGGAACACAGCTGTTGATCCAGTTTCAACTCCTGTCGGGGGTAGTTGTCAGGCAGAATCCAGTTTCATTAAGCCAGGTTTCAGCTAAATGTCACTTTTTGTTCCCAGTTTTCTACATTCAAATCAAACTGACAATTTTTACACATGCAGCTAGAATGCTGATTCTAAGTTCAAAACTATGACATTTCAACAGTTACAAACTATGCGACACTCAAAAGTAGGTCCCTCATTTAATTTAAACATTTCGATTTTAGTGGTTTTCAGTTCAGTTTAACTTAAGCTGCTGACCTC
The DNA here is from genome assembly GCF_040938575.1 of Ambystoma mexicanum. Taxonomy (NCBI): domain Eukaryota; kingdom Metazoa; phylum Chordata; class Amphibia; order Caudata; family Ambystomatidae; genus Ambystoma; species Ambystoma mexicanum. Next base: position 85,037,311 of record NC_090941.1, read on the forward strand.
CACAGCTCAGCCAGTTTTGTTATGAACATGGTTTTGGGCTCTTTTTCTTTGCAGATTTTGTATGTACACAAAACTTCATTCTGCCAAATGTCTGCTGGTGTTCAGTGAGATTTTTGAATATCCTGCAATGTTTGAAAATAGGCATTTTGAGCTTGCATTCAGAGAAACCAAGGTGATTTCAAAGGGCATTTTAAGCTAACAGGCACTGCTGTTTTTCCTTTGGCACACATTCCACTCATGGCACCCCTGGCCCATCACGCTCGCACTGGTGGGTGGAAGGTTAGGCGACCATTTTGGTGTGCGCACAAACTGCGTGGTTCTCCTATTCTGGCGTGAATGTGGGCGGCGATAGCTCATCCCCACATCCACCCAGTCTATTGATTTAGTTTGTTCTGGGATAGAATAATGGGCGGCGACAGCTCATCCCCACATCTACCCAGTCTATTGATTCAACATGGGTCAAAACCCCTGACAGGACATAAGAAAAATGAAACAACTTACTGTTTTATAACTCTAAATACACAGTAACACAAGATAGATGAAACCTATAGAAGCTTGCAATAGATGAATATATAATGTGGCAAGGACGGCCATCATAGGACAATGGATGGTGGCTCATTTCGAATTCAACCAAGCTACCTTAGAGACAGAACGAGGCTGCAGAATCAGGAGACGCTGGAAATACAGTTAATGTGCAAAACAGCAATGAGTCGAGGTTGGCCTAGGATCAAGGATACTATTTTAAGCAATAATTGCAATTCACAAGGGAGTTACGTGGATAAGCTCTGAATGTTAGCCATTCCTCTTAGATTAAGGGAGAAATAAACATCTGCAACAGCCACAGTATTGTACAATTAAAAGTGTATGAAGTCTGTGCAAGGTAGAGTGAGCATGTCTCTAGAGGCCAAGAGGAGCAACAGCACCCCACATAATTGAATCTAATAGCAGTAAATAAGAGGCTGAGATTGACAAATTCATGGTCTTTTCACATGTGACTCGGAAGTCGAAGGCAAGGGCTGTTCATTGGAGTCTCAGACAAGGATAGTCGTTTGCTCACACTCCCTCAAATGTTCCAGGACAGTGACTAGGCTACAAGGTCAACTACAGATGGAAGACTTTGGCTTATGGCCGATCGATGAGGGATGATGTATTAATTGGGAGAATGGGGAGTAATCTGACCAAATTCTAAGCACTTAGGTTTTGTTTCACATACGTGCTGCTAAAGAGCCAAAAATCCAAGGTTGAGATATTATGCCAATCAATCAGTGGGTCTTAGGGGCAACCTGCTATACAATGTTGCATAGATCAATCCACTGCTATTTTGTCTGCTATAATCAGTACTATACATATTTAGAGGTAGTTCAAGGCGTGCCCACCACATAAGGGGCATCCAGTAATATTGTTAGTACTTACATAGTATATATGTTTATATGTTCCCCTTACCAATCCCTCCCTCCAATAGGTTTTATGATTTTCCCCATAGGATGACATCATAGATGATACATATTGGGGTATAATACCTCTGTCTACTCAAGTTAATGTGTCACTGTGCATGCATCAGTCTGATGCCTTTCCATTTTCCCTGCTTTGGTAAATCAGAAGAAAGTAGTACTTTGCCATATTCCTTGAGTCTGTCCGGTTATTTGGCCTGAGATCTTTATTTGTAGTTCCATCTGGCACAAGAGATGCTTCAAGGTGGTATAGCACACTGTATATAAGTCAAAAGACCATATCGCCCAGGGCCAGAGGCCTTGCACTGGACCAGTCTTCATCAGACCTGCTTGAAGTCCAACAAGGAAAGAGATGAACAGCGTAATCCTCCAACTCCTTCACAATTAAGGTCTGTGAGCAATTGCCATCTGGCAAGGGTGTATAAACCCTGGCCTTTTTTGATGTTTATGAATTAATAAAATGATGCAGGTGCTTCCAGCTCAAAAAGGGTGTCATGTTAATCAGACCACCCTTTCTCAAGCCCCATTCCGAAAGCATAACATAAACTTGTGCCCTGCTGCATCAGTCTCCTGACCTGAGGCTCCTGCGCTATAGTAGCACAGAACAGGTTCAGAGGTCACATATGTCCTGTTTGACAGCTGCTGTGACAGCCAAATCACTGTTCCAAAACTAGATAATTATGTGAGTCACTATCCTGGTGGCAGTTGGATACTGTAAATATAAGCCACGCCTCAGTTTAAGGTATGGCGGCTTGTATTTCTCATAATAGATAAAGCGACATCTGATTGGTATGATACATATGTCAACACTGTGAACCAAGGGTAGCTAAGGGAAAGCTGTGTGTATTCCCCCCAGCAGGACTGTATCCTGGGGACTGCCTTTCTTTGATCATTTGTGAGGTCAGGTAACATCTCTCCAACAAGACAGCCCCTCAGCAGGAGCTGTCCTAGGAAACATGACTCAAAGGGCACGGCATACACAAAAGGTCTTGCCTCACACCAGGGTGTTGCATATCAATAGGCCTTTGATGCTTGCTTTGGGCCTGAGACGGAGGTGAAGTTAGTGTAGCCAGTGTGAGCTCCAATCAGTTTGAGAAAGGTTCCACCATCTTGTTTCTCTTTGTACTTCTCCCTCGTTCCTGTATACTTCACTTCCTTTAGCACAAAGCCTTTTGGGTATGATGTCATAAGGCAAATCCCATGGGTCACAAGGACAGAGATTTCACCCTTAGAGTAGGGTTACTTTTGATCAATCATCAGTGGACATTTGTCCATAAGAGAAAGGGTCTCCCACTCCTTCTGGGATTCATATTTGGACTTTGTTAAACATTATATTATATCGTGCCTCTTTTTGTATATATTGTCCTAAGCCCAGTCGCTCTGCGAAGAAATCCGCGTTGCAAAGTTCCGATCTGAGATCGATTTAGCTGCCATTTTAGGTTCATCTGCCATTTTGATTCTCATTCCAAAGTCACCGTGTGTTCTAAAATGGTAGACAGTGTTCTTCTGTTTGTAACTTGGCTGTTCTGACCTCTACATGTAAGTTAATGTCTAAACTGCTCGCAGGCCAAATGTTAGGGTCATGTAATGAGACCTTGTCCTTCGTTGACCTTTAGATCGAGGATTACCCGTGCCAACGAAACTGATCCGCGAGCATATATTAAGCACAATGTTGTTTAAATACTGAATGTGAACACTTGTTGAACTGCATTGTATAAAACATGTATGAAGACTTAATGTTAGATCCAAAGGTACACTGTTGCCATTGTGGCTTATTTGTGTATAAACTAGGAATAATCCATATGCATATAGGTGAATAAATTAGAAGTGAACGCGGCACAAACCCCTAGCCCGAGGAATGATTAACCTGTAGATGAGCTGGACATCATGTTAGAAATTGTATAAAAAAGAGTGTGTGTTCTGATCTACAGTCCTACTCACTTCTCACACCGAAAGGGCTGGTATTCGCTGTGATGTAGTGAGGGCCAGATAGCTATATGATACCTTGTTCCTTTGAAAACTGTTCAGTTATAGAATAAAGATCTGTGTATATTTGTAAACCCGTGTTTGGTGTATTTCCTTTTGGGGTTCTCAGCCTCGATATTCTCTTTTTGCTTTTACAGAATAATGTCTATGGACTGTGCTGGGAGAGCATGCCTTTCCAGATTCCTCTAGTTGTAAGGTGAAGAAAGGTGTTCCAATGAAGAGGAGAGCTCTGCTTTACAACCATTCTCAGGGGGTGACCACCTGTAAACCAATGAAGAGTGCAAGTCACCAGATGTCTGACAAGTTGAGGGACACCATTAAGTAGGATGTTCCCTCTATGTTGGATATGAGGGTTACCGAGCCATTTGGGAGGCCATGCACTAGCTCATGGTTCTCCTTCTTAAAAGGTTCTAGAATGGCAAAACGGGGGTCTGCCTTTGTGTAGACTACAGAGGGCTGCATTCAGTGACAAAGACAAATGAATACCCCATACCTTGTGCATATGAACTTATTCATAAGTTAAGCACCACCACATACATCAATTCCTTTGACCTCATTGCTGGACCTGCCACATTTCAGAGAATTGTAAACTAGGTCTACAGTGCCTTGGAAAACATAGCCATTTTCGCTTTAGATACATTTGCAGTCTTCAGTCTTACCTGAGAAGAACATCAAGCCCATCTGAAGAGGTGTTCAAAGCTATGCAGAATGCTGGTTTAACTATCCAGGATTCAATTGTCAAATGCTCTGGAACTGTTCTGGTTGGAAAGGCAGCACAATGACTACCCTTGTACTTGGAGACCCTGGACAGGTGCCCTTATTAACCAGGAACCTGTATCACTGAACCACATTTACACAGCTTAAGAAAATGTAACTCTGCCAAAGCTGCAGTAAAGGGAATCCCCTGAGTCATTTTCGACCTCGACCGCCTGACACATCTCTGAATTTTGCTTGACAATGGCACTGAAGCTAATGTCTCCACATCTGAGACCCACCAAGTCTTCTAGCATCCCAAACTCAACCCTTCCTTCTCTTTTATCACTTTCTTCAGGGCCCAAGTCCTTGCCACAGCAGTAGCATTATGCTGCATTCAGCCTGTTCACCACCGAATACAAGTCTTTGCTTCTCTCCATCTGAGGCCGCCAAGTCTTCCAAGCCTGCAAACTGTTACCGCACTGCACAGCATTGTTGGATCACATCAATGGCACTTCCCGACTCAATGCCAGCTCAGCACGGAAGGTGCCCAGACTCCTGGTTTAAAAAGCAAGAATAAAGATACTGAAGTGGCCCTGTCTCACTGGCCCACATTTAAGGGCAGTCTTGATTTTGCTGTACCTTTTTAAAACCCTTTTAAATAACGTTGACAACTGCTGCTGAAATCAATGCCATTGCGCCCCTGTCTTCAATCCAGGCTTCCACTTATATTCATAAATCTGCATTCTCTGTATTTCCTTGTTCATGGGCGATTTATAATGTGTTTGGTTAGTTTGCTTGTATTATTATTTTAATTAAAGTATTCTGTGTTTATAGACCCTTGGTTGGATATTCATTTGTTTTGTTACCAAAGTAATTTTGTTGTTTTGTCTGGTTCTGTACTAGCTCACATCTCGCCTGAAGAATATAGCCTGACTTCGACCTGTGCTACCCTAAGAGGCAAAGGAGGTCTACCTGTCAAGCTGTGCGTTTTTCACCTTTGTGATTTGGGTCACTGCTGAGGCAGTAGTAGTGTGTGTTTAGTAGGTGTTTTAAGTCGTTACTCATTCCTGTACTCCTGCAGAGCAGTAGTTATTTTTTCAGACTGCCAGAAGAATGAGCATTGTGGGGGCGGATGTGTGATTGCACCAGATGGGCTGCAGGGTGAACGTCGTCACTCTTGCATTGTTTTTCAACATCACTTGTTTTACTGGACTTTGATAGCAAATGCATGGGCAGTGAGCATGTTCTTTCAATGCTGGGCATTTTATAAGATCATGTAATTGCTAGGAGGGGACCAGTTACGTTTGCAAGTGTAAACAAGTCCCCTCCATCCATTTGTTTTCATTTGCACTATGATGTGCAAAATGGAGTCAAACTCAAGCAAAATTGCATTTACTCCTTTTTGCTCTTCGTAGTGCAAATTGTGTTACTGCTTCACTCCATTTAGACTTGTCAATCAGAATTTACAGTGGATTCCTATGGCATCACCCTGCAATATGTAGGTGTATTACTCTGGTACATTCCATTGGAATCCAATGGAATCCAATGGGGGGTCATTACAAGTTTGGACGTAGCCATGCCGCTGTTAGCGACATGGCTACCCCCTTACCGGGTACCGGATCCGGGTTCCTTTAATGAGGAATTACCGGACCATTCCAACCTTGGAGGTCCAGGTAATTCCTCATTCAAGGAACCCAGACCCGGTACATCCCCATTCCCATTCGAGCTCCCATAGGGTTCAATGGGAACGGGGAGCATGCTAACAACAGGCCCATTAATAACAGGCCCGTTGTTAGCATGCTGGTCTCCTCGCGGGACCCACTAAGGATGCTTGGTTTTACCAGGCGTCCTTAGCAGGTCCCGCGAGGAGATCTCGTAATAGGGCGGTAAGGAGTTGATGGCTCCGGCACCTTTACTGGCGCCGTTAACCACTTACCACCCAACTCGTAATGAACCCGTATTACTGTCAGCATTAAAACTAGATGCTGGTGGTTATGAATGCAGATTTGTATGGCAGAATAAATGGAGGTGGCGGAAAAGGTAATTCCAGTCTGTTCAGCCACTATGCCGTCCAAATTAAGGAAAATCCGGCATAACGTGACAAGCATGCATAAGAAATGCATGCATGCCTTTTAAGCATTCTTTTCAAACTGTTACAAGAAAAATGACCCTCAGCGAGTGCAAACAATATATGGCTTTTTCAAAAGAAAAAACTTGTTTCTCTGGCCAGTTTTTCAATTGATGTGCGTGCCAAGGAAGACAAACACAGGCGTTTTTGCATTATTAACATACGTCTCATGGAGACATCAAAGCATAACTGAAATGTTAAATGTACCTTCAAAATGCCATTTGTGTCTGCAAAAGGGAAAGGGATTTCATAATTTCAGCTGACCTTTTCGAGACACCAATGCGCTGTACATTCTGATGGCCCAATTCAGAGGCTAGTTAACTTAACCATCTGAGTTGGAGAAATAGTGTCCCAAGCAGAAATACAGCATCACTGCATTTTCAAGGACTCAGGGCAGATCCTTTTGAACACATGCATTAACCAATTTATATGTTTTTTGTTTGCGTTGTGAGTACTAACATGTTCCTATTTGAGCCAGGCAGTTGTTTTTGCAATTAATGCCTAAGTATATATCAAATGAAATGTTAAATAGTTCACAATATACAACATGCATAGGTGTATCAAGTAGACAAACTATACAACATGCATAGGTGTATTCAGTAGGACAAAGTTTATGTTTTGCAAGACAACAAGAAACAGGAAATGTCACAAATACAATCCAGGAATTCGATGTCCTCCATTGCTGTGTAGTGTTTAAGATGTCATCACCAGCTGTGAAACTGCCTGGTTGCCATTCACTTTACCTTTGAATGTCTCCCTGACTCCCTACCTCAACTTCCGGTGCACAGGATAGGTCCCATAAGTTAGTATAAAGATTGTATAAACAGTCATCAATGTACATGAAACACTGGCAACTTCAGGACATCTGTGCTGTGCCTCGATTCTGATGGCGGCATGGTCGTCAAATGATGCTGTGTTGCAAATGGAAAAACATTTTCTTAATGTGAAATTTGTAGGACGTTTCTGATTGTGGCAAAGTGCATCTGGAAAGAACCATCATGTAAGGCTATATATTGAAATGTCCAACCAGCAGCCACCTTTATTCTCGGTTGGTCCTGCAGGATGTTTTCATCAGGCAACATCTAGTTTGGGGGAATTTTCCATCCACCACAGCAAGCACTACATTTATTTAAAAAACAAAGTTATTTTGTATGAACTTGGGATATGCTAGTTTAACAGTATTGATTCCCTACAGCATCTTTACTCTTTCTGGACAAGAAATACACAGAGTTGCACAGAAGGTCTATTTATTAACTTAAAAAAAGAAATAAACTAATTTAAAATATAATCATTTTGTGCATCTTTTCCATTCTCTATTAAATTTAGATGTCAATGATTACTGCAATGATGAATGATCATATACTGTTTTCCTATAGAAAAATGCTGCACTACGCGTGCACATTTACCCGTGAGAACTACTTGTAATGGGCACGCATTGGCATGCCTACGTCACTCTTATGACATTATAAATAGTAAACAAACGCCGTAGACAATCAAGTTCCAGCGCAACGGCGTCTGCTACCGCGTCTTGTTTCAAACATCGTTTGAAAACGCTTTTCAAGTAAGTTTCTATGGGCACACGCTCATTTAGCCACATATCCAGCTTAGAGCAATTTATTACAATGATACTTTGCTCGTTTTTTTCACAGTTACGAGGTGTTCTCCCCGAGAGATTACAACTAACGTCGGTCTGTCTGCAACCAATCTACTCCTACTTCCTGATTGGCGCTTTTATGTATTCCTACAAGGTTAGCTTTTCTTATGCATGCTTATATTTTCTTTAGAAAATAATATATATTCAATTAATTTGATATATACATATGCTTATTCGGTACAACCATAAGCTTCCTTCGAATTCACTATCCTTGTAATAGACAACCACGTGTTAAGCATTTTTATGCATTCCTGTATTTTCCTCAGAAAAGTACTAAAACCTTGTTAGCTCCTAATTATTGTATATAAATTTATAATACTCATAAACCACCATATGCTATCTTTTAATTTATGATCCTTGTTATAGGCAACCACGTGTAATTACTGAACCCGTATTCCTTAACCAAACTCCCTGGATGTTATCGTTCTTCTCGAAACAAGACATCCTGAGGACCCCTTTTTATACTACACACAAGGTTAGCAAGCCTAATTTTGTTCATTTGTGATTCTTAGAATGCTCGATTTTTTTAAAAATGCAGGCAATGGCATTTATAAAACTGCAAACCGTAACTATTTTGCCATATCAATACTTTGTGATTCCATGGAAATGTTGTTATGAAATTGTATGATGATGAGTTCACAAAAATAAGGATATTTGCCACAGCAGTCATCAAAAGTTAACGCCCTGAAATTTGAACTGATTGTTCGTTTTCTAACTAATTTGCACTTATATAATTCTATTAAAATTTATATTATTTCTTTGTTTTAATAGAAACTATGAAAATTCTCGATTTATGTACCCCTGATGAAGAGAGAAATCTCGAAACGCGTTGGGTGATCACATTATGGATTAAAGTCAAGTTCTTGGGTTAAAAAACTTGTTACTGTTTTTCATTTATATCTTGCTTTGACTGAAATTTGTTAGTCAATTTGACTCACAGTAGATCAAGACTGTATAAATGTACCTAAAATATATGAAGCTCATTGGGTGACTCTATAGGACAGTGTTACAACACATTGTCTTATAAGAGTACATCACACTGCCAAATTATTTTTCTGTATATACAGATTATAGATAGTGTGCAGGGGACGGGAGTTCGACATTTTGGGAACATCCACCCTTTTTCTTGATCATATACTGGTCAATGGAGTATTCAAAGCTGCATTTAAATTGAATATAGACTTTTTAAAGCAAAACCATCAACATACGTACATTTAGTTCACCCTGAGTGCACAGTCACTATGCACTGAAGAGTGAATGAATAATCAGGACAAACCTTTCATTTTATTGAACACATAATTAAATCATAATATCCCTGCCTGGCTTAATCTGTCTACTTCTCATTTATTAAAAATTAATACCTCTTTTGAAAAAAATGGATATATCAGTGTTTCCAACAACACTTAAGACAACTAAAATTAATGACAGGATACTTGACATTCCTTAATGTAAATCACTTGCATAAATGTCTATTTAACGTGTGTTTTTGCTAGATTGCCTTCAATGGTGTTTCTATTGCATCACTGCGTAAGTGTAATTGTGTCATTTATCAATGGGCAATTTAAAGTGGGAAAATGGGTGGCAGTTAAAACCCCTTTCCGTTTTTTTCCTTTTTCTATGATGTTTCAAAGTTAGTAACATGACCCTGCTAAGTGATATAACCAGGGTATGACTTAATTTATATTATTTTTCTAGGTATGTGCAAAGTGAGGCATTATATATCTTCACTTGGCAATTAAGCAGAAAAGGATTTGATTCAGGGATCTCCGATTAAACACACTATTTGTGTCAATTTTATCAGTTCAAAGGTTTCCAGAAGAACTTACAATTCTGTGATATTTACTAATTTCCCAGTATCTACAGTCAGTTGATATACTCCCTCAGCATTTTCATAAATAAGAGGGGATGGGATTTAATCTTGTCCCCTTTAAAGTATACCTCCCCATATAATTAGATTTCCTCTTGGCATTATACTTACATAGGAATGTATTTTTGCTGTCTTAGATACAGGTGGGAGCCATCTCAAGGACTGGTTCAATTCTCTCTTCTAGTAATAGGTGAGCATCAGCCAGCAAGATGGGTCAGCTTCCCTACCCTGTATGGTTTCTCTCATTCTTCATTGGGCCTGTATGCGTCCTTTTCCACTGAGGAAGGCCTGGTGTTGAATTCCGTAGCCTCTTACAATCATCTGCCAGCAATCCAAAACATGTCCAAAGGAAAGCAGACTATTGTATTCTCCTTCCTCTTGTTGTCTTCCAGTAAGGCTCCCCTCCAGTCAGTGAATCAGTCCATCAGTCAATCATCTGTCAGTCCCCCAAAATCTATGGGTTTTGGACTTGTATAGGTTAAAGACACTCCCTTTAAAAGTGTGCATAATGCATTTATTTAAATTCGACAGTCCATGTGATTGGACAGTGTTCCAAAGCAACATCACACTAAATCATCCACTTGGTAATCATTGGGAATATTAATTTAGAGGGCAGTCAATTGGAGTAACATTCTAGCTCTGTTTCCCTCCCATTTGATGTAATGTCATCTTGAAGATTTTACATTCAACAATTGTGATTTCCCAAAACATTATGTTCCTCACATTTAATTAAAGATACTAATTAATTTTACAGACTGCTCGCACTCAGGTGAATCAAATTATGATAGTCTCATCTCAGCATGACATATGATGTGCGTGTGGCTGATTTTTGCTTTTTATTCTCTGTTACTTTCACACAAAAGTTCTATTCTCATCTCAAAATATCGGGCATGCCAGAATGTATGCTAAAGTATGAATCAGTGATGTACAACATGTCTCTGCAAAAATACTAACATTCCTATAAATTATATAATTAGCGAAAGACCATACATATATATCTCTTTAGATTGTTCACTGTGAACAATTAAAAAAAGCAATTGGGTCCAACATCAATAGATAATAAGGAAAATATGATCCTATGTGTAAACATTTAAAGATGCATTTTGCTTTCCTTTTTTAACAAAATATGAAATAATGGTTCCCTTTGCAGACATGGCAGCATGCAATATGGTGTTAGTCCTTTCAGGTTCAAAGATGGGCCATTTATGATTCTTGAGAGGCCTGGTTGTCAAGACAGCAGTTCTTTTACGTTTAGTTGCTCAGAGCCATTTGTTGACACAGTCCTATGCCCCGTGATGGATTACAGCAACTTGATGTCACAAATGTCAGACTTACAGTCTGAGTTATCATGAATGACATCCATCAATGTAAGAGCTGTTTGATGCGAATTTCTGGATACTTGGTAAAGTCTACTGCAGGCTCACTTCTCAAAATATATCCCAGTATTTTTAGTTAATGCTTGGATGGGCCCAGTGACAAATAGAGGTTGTTAATCAGCAGCAATTGTTTAATCGCAGGGCATTTTTTGGTGGGAACAAAGAGAGCATTTGGTCCTTTGATTAATCCCGTCAGTATCATCAGATTTATAGCCCAGCATCAAAGCAATGATTACATTTTTTGGGGGGAAAGCATATACTCTGCATTTTTTGCTGGGCTCAATGAAATACAATTTTGCTTTCTAGCCAAAGTTGCTGCTTTCATTAACAAAGGTAGCATTTAAAGTCATTTCCCTTTCCACATTTCCATGTTGTATGATGTTCTTTAATCAGGGGCATTATAACATGTTTGCAATCAGGCTCCTGTTGATATGATTTACACTTCAAGACTCTGTAGGTGTATTAGATAAGGCAGATTCTCAGTCCTGCAAAGAAGAAAGCAGAAATAATATAGCGCTCAATTTGCCTTTCACTTGTCTATAAAATGCTGTGCTTTTTCATCCCAGAATGACTGCTCTCCATAGATTGCTACATACTTCCATATAACTGAAAAGATTTATTTTGTCATTTACTGTGAAAAAATACACTTTTGCTGTAGCTGGTCTGCTGACAAAACAACATTTCCTTGCATGTGTTTCTTTCAAATTTTTTAATGCAGCTTATATATATATCTTTTTTTAATGTGGAATTCGTACTTGCTCCTTTTCTTTGTATAGATGTTCCTGCTGTCCTGTGTCACATCAAAAAATATTGTGACATGAGAAAATGTTGAATTCTCCTCCTTGAAGCATTTGCGGCCATTGTTGGTTACCCCTGTACTCCTCCATTGATTTTGATGCCATTTTTGATACTTTCTGCCATTTTCTGTAGTCTCTGAAAATGTTGCTTAACTCACAGGAGAGCCTCAAATGGAGATACAAACATGCATGTGTGCTGGCTTGAGTTGCAGTAGCCTCAAATCGAAGTGTCTAGGTGTTCAGCATTATAGGTTTATTACGAAAAATGATTAAGGAGCAACATTTGCGTTGTGCTGGTGATGACTTGCTGCAGCAGCACTTTCTTTTTAAATTAAATAAATGAGCACTGTTGCACAGAAGAAGTGGACTCAGTGTTATTACTGTGCGTTTTGAAGGGTGGCTTTGGATATATATCAGAACTATCAAGCAATGTGACTGATCAGATGAGAAAAGTGAGTTCCTTGAGCATGCACTTAATATACTAGGGGTGCGTCGTAAGAATCTGTGTTATTTGGAGCAAAGTCACACAGACCATGTTTTTTTCTAAAGAATGTGCTTTGGCGCACAGTTGCCATTAAAGTCAGTGTGATGTCCTGTACATCAAAAATGGAGGAAAAGACGAAGAATCACAACTACAATTTCATATTTTCTATCCATGAAAAATGCTTGAAAGTCAAGGCACACTCAAAGAAGACGTGGATCACCATTTCATACCAACTACATGACATATGAACTAAAGGTCCTGGAAATAATGGATCCAGGCAGCTCGCAAAGGTATTGTCCGTGTGCACTTTACCAAAGGAGCAAATATGAAAGTGAAGGTGCTATCTGTTTTCTTTCCTTAGGGCAACAGCAAAACCGTCTTTTTTTCTAGTATTTAATTCATTAAAACATTCAGGATGCAGGTTACAATAACAGTGGCCCTAATTCCATTAAGATGATGAAGGGGGATATTATATCTGCTGCAGAGATCCCAGTTGAGTCTGCCAGTTCTAATCCCAGAAACATATCTCAGGGGATAATGTGCCTGCTGCAGAATGCCATGTTTCACTTTAGATCTGGTTGGTTTCTTGTCTTTACAGTACGAGCGGTCTTAGTAGAAAAGTCTTTGGACACAAAAACATGTCAAATGGCTGAGGTTAATAGCAATATATGTATTCCAGTCAAATCAACTGAGGACATATGGGTTGAAGACAAGGTTGTGCGTCTACGTTTAGTGGAAGCGCAGCAACCTCACGGAGCAGATACAGTGAGCAACCTTTCCAATTAGATCTCAAGGAAGAGTTGCTTTCATACAAGCATGATGAGCAGAGTAAACCAGAGACACAGGGGGAAGACCCTATTAAAATAAAAAAAATAAAAAGTCGAACCACTAAATCTTGGCAGACTGAATTTACCAAACACACACAAGCAGACTCCTTTTTAGTGGGGTGGAGCCGTAACTCATGGCGTAAAAGGAAGGTGTAATGATTTTTACACCCTGATTTACCTCTGCATCCCATTTTGGTGTATAACAATGCAGAATCAGGACACAGCCATGTTTTCCCCAGTTATCTTGTCATTCCGCTTCATTCATTCCTGCAAGACATTGTCAAAAGCAGGTGGATTCCATAGCGCTCCCTTAGTAAATGTAGCAGTTGCATTCAGGGGACCCAACGGCATGTACATGCAGACATTGTTGATCCCCTGCATGCAATGAACATTTAATTTAAACCCCCCATCAAAAACGGAGGTTAACTAAACCATAAAGTACCACAGGAAATAATTAACACTTTCTACCTTAAACTATCCTTAAAACCAGAATCCCACAAGACATCTTAATATACCCTAATGTATTACACCTAATAGGAACGGTTCATTAGAAAGAACACTATACTTGTGTGTACAGCCAACATATATGGTGTGCCATTTCATGTGCCAGTTCATGCATTACTTTGTGAAGGCTGCTGGTTCAAAGGATAAATGCATCATGTGCAGAGCCTAGGTAGTTGTCATATCAGTGCGTGATCCATTAATCTGCATCTCCCTTAGACAATCAGATATTCTTACATCTGCACCGTGACGTGTGCTGGAACAACGTGTGCATATATACAAGTAATATCAGCAATGATGTTCGGAAAGCCACCATTTTGGAAGAAGCCTAGCTTCAATGGCCCTAATTCAGCGGTAGATTGCAAGGATGAAATGAAGGTACTCATGTGCTTCAACATTGCAGAAAGGAATACATTGCCCAACGCTGGTTGCGACAAGGTCCCTTGTCACCGGATGGTCGGGCACTGTCTCTGGGAACAGGGGTCAGGGGTACCAAGGAGCTACCCCGAAGACCCTCAATTGACATCTCTGCGGATAATGTGATATGAAACCAGGGAAGCTGGCCTCACAGTCAAACATGTGTCTGGGTTCCAGATCTATCTGTCCTGGCACTTATTTTGACGGTCAGGAAGATTTAAACTGCTACTGTAATGCTAAACACACCGATTAGCTGATTTGTGATGTGCTTGTAGCTTTTGAAAGTAAAACTGCAGAGTACTGTAGTTTGATGCTTTGCAGACTTCGTTAAATCAGCAATTTGCGTTCTGCAAGAAATGCCAAACATTTGTGATTTTACGCAAGTATTCATAAACATTACTTTTCGATGTGTATTCGTCTTTAATTCTAACCAGACTGCGGAAATCTAAAACGAAAAGTGAAACGTTTGTTCTATCTCTCCCTGGGGACTGGGAATGAAAAGCGTACGTTTTAGCAGCCAGAAATAAGCTGGTCAGGCTTGCCCTCGTACCAGCCTTGTAGGCATACTATAATGGAGAGGAATTCATCATTAACAAAGCAAAATCTGAGATTGTGACGTCATGACTTGCAGTGGAGTAGCCTGGTGGACGACAAGGTGGTTTCCGTGGATGGTGTCCTGTGACTGTCCCATGCATAGTGCACCTGCTCTGCCTTGGCACACTTTGTAGTCAAAAGGAACCCAAGTGGAAAAGCTAGTACCGGACTTGCCAGAATACGGAAAGAAGTTGAACTCAAGAAGTATAAACTTGGAGATTCGGTTGGAAAAGTAGACCGACCAAAGGCTATGGGCGATTATTACATTATTAAGGCAGTGGGTGGATTTCATTGCTACCTTGCCACTATCTTACCATGTGAGCTACAGCATTGCGTTAGCCCTGCGACAAATTGCTTTTAAACATGTGCAATTTGCATTTGCGCTCTGTGCCTTTTTGGTAACCCGGCCCCAGCTGGCAATCAGGTCAGTTGCCACTTACTACTTCCGTAAGGATATAGGAGACGATGCCCCTAATCACATTCTGTTTAAGTGAGGACAGGGCTGTACACACATTGACGGGGTAATTCATGAGATAAATGTGCACTGAAAACAGGGCGCAAGTGTGAAAAACGCAGCGCATGCGTGCAAAGCGAGCGCAAGCGCCTGTTTCCCAATTCATGGAACACATTGCGCGTGGTTTACCCTCGACCTGCGCCGAATCTGCGCGGCTTCCTCACGTCATTGCGACATCACGGAAGCCCTGCGTGAGACACCCAGAGAAGGCGCACACCGTCCAGCAAATCACCTAAAAAGGGGGCGGAACATGCGGAATGGGGAACAACACGCAAAAATGTGGGCGTTATGGGGGAAGTACTGCTGCGAAATCCTCGCACCGCCCACATCTGCGCCAACAACACGTATTCATGGAATTCAACAGGGCAAACCCGCGCGCGCCAAAAGACATGCAAAGCTGGAAACACGTACGCCACGCGAAAGCTGGCAAAAGTGCCCCCGCACAGCATAAAAGTGTGCGCAAACAACAGACAAGCACATACAGCTATGATGAACGTACCATTTCTCGCAGCAGTGATCGAGGGACACTCCAGGAGGAGGAGGATAGTCAGGCCCCTCATTTTTCTACCCAGGGCCAGCCTTTTTGGGATGCCTGATGACCAGGTCTATGGCAGGTATAGGTATCCACCTCATATCATCCTAGACCTGGTCACTGAGTGGGAGAATGACCTCACATCACCAACCCTGTGCTACCAAGCAGTGAGCCCCTTGGAAAAGGTGCTCAATGTCCTGAATTTTTTGGCCACTGGGTCATTTCAGCCGACAACTGCCATAGTTGGGGGCATCTCACAGCTCACGCAGTCATGCTGCCTACACTAGGTGTTGGCCATCATTACTGCACGCCCCTCAGTCTGCAGGCACATGCCCAGAACACCCGTGGAAAGTCAGGCCATGGTCCAGGACTTTTACGGGGTGGCACACCTACTCAAAGTGGTTGGTGCTGTTGCTTGTACACATGTGGCCCTACGTCCACCTAGGGCCACTGAGCATATCTATCGGAACCGCAAGGACTGGCATTCCATCAACGTGCAGGTTGTATGCAATGGCAATGGAATCATCACCTCTGTCTATGCAAACTATCCGGGGTCCACCCATGGCAGTTTCATATTCAGAATGTCATCCCTACACTGGGACCTTGAAGCTGGGAGGCATAACAACACATGGCTCATTGGTGAGTACAAATGCACGTGCACATGCATGCATGTCACACAAAGCCAAATAGACAAACCAAACTAATGGCAACAATTCCCAACTCCCAAGGGGACAGTACCTACCCTCTGAGCACCTACATGATGACGCCAATACAGAACCCCACCACACCACCCAAGGTAAGATACAACGCAGCCCATATTGCAACCAGGGGCATAGTGGAGTGCACATTCGGAGTGCTCAAGTCAGGTTTCGCTCCCTTGACCGAGCTGGTGGACACCTACTATGTGCACCCCCAGTAGTGTGCAGGATCATTGTAGCAGCATGTGTCCTGCACAACGTTGCAATACATCGGGGCGTACCGGTGGACATGGTGGTGCCCCCACATCTCCAACCACACGCACAGCCGCTGTGCATGGGAGGGCAAAGGGCACATGGCCACACAGCCCATACCCAGGTGTGGCTTCATTTTGTGCCTAAAATTCCCACCCCTGCGGAGTGTACACAGTCCTGCCACATTCCAGGTGACAATCGATGATGACAAATGGACAGTCAACTGTCACAACCTTACCACCCTAAGAATGTGTCCTTGGAAGTGCTACATTGCGTGCATCCCTAGCTACTTAAACAAAAACAATCCCTTGTGACCAATAGGCGCACTTGCAAGGTGCATAATCCACCCCCCCATGCAAAACAGCACATCCAATTCCTGGTATGTCATCTAAACACTCTCAAACCCCATGTCACCTGCCCGACACACCATGTCATGGAATGCAATGTGAAAATCCAAAATAAATGCACAACACATGACACAACTGTCACAAAGTGCACCGTGACAAATGGAAACAGGCCAGAGACAATTCCCTCTGACACGGAATCTAATGAAATGACCGACCAAAAATGTCCGACCTTTACTAAATGGATGTAAATGCATGCCACCGAAGGTTCAAACACCCAAAGTTTGATCCTTTGGTGGCATGCATTTCAGGTAAGTAAAAAATAAAAAAAAAACAGAATGCGGGTGCTGCAGGGGTGCCCCCCGCAACACCCTGCTCACTACACTACAGCACCTGCTCAAAAAAATTAAATAAAGATGAGTCTGCGGCGTTGGTTCCCGATCACAGAAGTGAAAGAGAACAGGCACTGGAGGGACACAGCATGTCGCTGATGGTGTGCATAGGGGTATGTTGGGGTGGTGCAGAGGGTGAGTGTGGGGGTGTGTTGTGTGTGTGTTGTGGGTGTGGGTGGTGGTGTGGGATTGTAGGGGTATAAAATGCATGTTTGCATGGGATATGTACAAACCTTCAGTGTTGCGTACATTTCTAATTAGAACTTCTCTGTCGCGGACTTTGCTGCGACGCAAAAACCATGCCGATCCCCTGACACATAAAAAGCAAACCCAACACAGGACTATCTATTCACCAACATAACATATCATAAACACAGGACCCAACAGTGACAATGTCAGACAAGGACCAATCATTATAGCACGTGTCTCAATGTGACATTGCCACCACACGGCCCTCTTCCATCTTGAGTGTGTCTCTGACAGCTAAAGTGAGCATGGTACCGCATACAGCATAAGTGCATCAACAATGTAGACATGCAAGGCAATACATAAATAAGCAACATGAAAACATGCACATTTAACAATATACAAACCAAAATGCAGGCCAGCCATGCACTGGAGAAACCATCATGAATCCCCACTAGGGGTATATACACAGGTTGGACTTCAGACTGGCCACAGATATGATGGAAGCCCAATGCATCTATGTAAGTTACTGTCACCTTGTGCCATCCTTGCGAGCCCATGGAAAGGGGAAGCAGGAGTGGCATATGTGTCCGGAACCCAAGCCACAAACACCAACACGAGACAAGCCTAGATGGGCCCAGCCGGAACACACAGTTATGTGAATGTACAATAGACAAAAAATAGGAAAAACGTAATACAAATGGCCATGGTTGACCAGAGGCGGTGTGGGGGGGCCACCAGGAGGGAGGAGGTGCAGAGTGCACCTCAACACCCACATGTGTAGACGTTGAGATAAAAAATAAAAATCCTCCATGCGCTCATGGTCTGCACGGCTAGGCCATAGTGAGAGAATCCTCATCGCTGTTGTCACCTCTGGATGAATATCAGGAGGTATGCGTGGTAAGGGTGCCATGGCAGCAAGCATGCAGGTCTGGTAAGCCTGGTCCTGCAGGAAGATGGCATGGAGGTCCCAATGCAGCACCTCAAGTGTAGCACAAAGTTCCTCCTGCAAGGTCT
Source organism: Ambystoma mexicanum (assembly GCF_040938575.1). Taxonomy (NCBI): domain Eukaryota; kingdom Metazoa; phylum Chordata; class Amphibia; order Caudata; family Ambystomatidae; genus Ambystoma; species Ambystoma mexicanum. Next base: position 85,056,024 of record NC_090941.1, read on the forward strand.
CACGTGTAGCACAGAGTTTTGCCTGCAAGGCCTCATGTGACAGATGGACCTCCTGATGGCTTGCATGGAGTTCAGCTGAGATGTTGAATTCCAGCTGCTCCATCTGCTGGTGTGCCCGTGTACCCTGGCCCATCAGAAGTGTAGCCAGAGTAGGTCTGAGGGAGATGTTCTCTTCCCTCAGGGCTTCCCTGTGGGCCTATGCCTCAGCAGCAATGGCTGTGCGCAGAGCCTCCAGTTCAGCCCATCGTCCCTGTTGGCGGCCAACATGTCCAGCCTGTGTGAGCGGCACGTGGACCGTGTTGCCTGCTGCTGGAGCTCCACCTGCCTTTCAAGGGGGAGAATGGAATCGGCCACACGTTCCACACCCTGTGCCATCCTCTCACATGATGCTCCCTGTTGCTGTGCAATGGCATACATGGAATTCTCCCACACAATGTTCCCTGTGGTGCACGGCCACCGCGTTGCCGGACAGCACACCTGTTGGACACAAGGAGACCTGGTCCTTGCTGCACTGGTGCTGCCTGTGGCTGCAGGACTGCATTTCTCCACTGATCTGCTGCCCCAGGAACAGGAGCAACTGGTGTGGAGTGAGGCCCTGCATCCGTAACCACCACAGGCGGACATACCAACACTGACTGGCCCCTTGAGGGGTATACCCCCAATGCAGGTGTGTCAGAAAGAACTGCATCCACTGCAGAATCACTCACCTGCGACGGCATGGATGGATCAATATCCGATTCGGCATCAGTGGCAAAGAGATCCTCAGAGGTGTACCCAGAGCCAGCCCTGGACAGGATGGTCTGGAGCACCAATGGATGCTCATGGGCTACCAGACCATGCCCTCCACTGGTGCCTGGTTGGTGCCCTGAACCCTCCACCCTCTCTTCCATCTCCTCCTCCTCTGCTCCCAGTGCCTCATCACCTGCAACAAAACAAAAGAACACATGAGCACACATGTCAACAGCATATAGCACACACATATGCATCACAAGTTTGACAGCCAACATATGTAGCAGCCATGTCACACATGACACAAACTCTGGTATGCACACAGTGGCAATTAAATGGAAGGGAACCCTGAAAGCAGACATGGATGTGTGTCAAATGTGAAGCCAAAACATGTACTGCATCTTGCATAATACGTGCATCACACACAAGCTTCTGCCTGTCATAGACCTTACACAGATGCCAACAAACAGATGTCACGTAGCATAGCCATGGCAGAACTATCAACCAGCCCCAGATGGAAGTTACATTTATGTAAAATGCATGTCACAATACAGTACATGAAAATCACTATGAAAAAAAGGACACGTGTTACAGGATGCAACAACGCTAGTGTGTTGCAATACAGTGACGGAAGGAACATGGATACATTTATGCTAGGTCACTTTGACATCATTCAAGTGAATAGGCATATAGGAGGGTGAAACAGGTCTCAGAATTGTGTGGGTGCCGTGCAGTACATGTGTATGGCCTCAACCATCAAAATAATCACAAGTGCAGTAATGTCAATGTCGTGTCATGATGGCAGTGTAAGGGCAAGTGCAGTCAGCATGTGCAAAGTGTTGGCAGTGGGTTGCAGGGAGACAATAATCCCCCACCCCCCCAAGTTCGGGGAATGATTGGGAGGCAGTGCATGGCTCAGAATGGTGGATCAGAGTACTGTGTTGTAGCAGACAGGGTGGGCATGTGTCAATTGCATAATCTCAATCATCTGAGACTACAGCAGATGAGAGTAGGACAGAAAGCACAACGCCACAACACCAGTTGCATAGAGGCAGGGAGGCTGTACCAGAGGGAAGCTTCCGCTTGACACAGTGGAGGACACCCCAAAAATGGGTGTGATGAGGAACTGACCCTGAGTGAGCTTGAGAGGGTTAACCAAATACCATGAGATGGAAGAAGTACCGGAGATGGAGTAGAATGAATAGCTTGACCGGACCCATAGGGGCTTGCTGGGAATGCACATGGTGCATGAATTAACACTCATGTCCACTGCGAGCCTGTGCCCTCTGCACAGTCCAAGTGAGACACCCTGCATCAAGAACAAAGGATGTACCACACAGTACAGGTCTGGCAGAGTTGCAGAGGGACGTGTGTATATCCACAGATATTGGAAACAGGTCATTGCAGCATTCCATCATGTGAATCACCAGTACCATGGAGACAGTGTTCTCCTGGGGGATAGAGAGGTAAGGAAGCATGCCCCTGAGGAGGACCAGCTTGCAGGGGGACCTCACAGAGACGTCAGTCATGTGACGACATAGACCGGGGGTGAGTGGAAGATCATCACAGGCTATCCACAAACATGACTGGGAGCAGGACAATGGACTAGAGATGCTACCGAGTGATTGGCATGTGAGGAGGGTGCAGGTGTGGTGATGAGGATTGCCTCTGTGTGCAGCACATGGCCTGTATGCAGACTGCATCACAACAAGCACATATCAGTCAAGCATTGCATGGGTCACACATGGCAGTCATGGCTACATTGCCTGAACTGGCAGTCAATCACAACACATCACCCAAGCAAAATACACATGGCATGGACATACACGCATCAACACTCAATGGACATTGCATCATAATCCAGCATATCTCCCACTCCTTGGATCTGACCCTCATTGATGAACCTTGCAGCAATCTCCTCATGCATAGTGAGTTCATCGTCCACTGGTGCTGGCCAAGCTTGTGGATCCTTCCCTGTGCAGTGCAGGAACCTCCCGACGTCCTCCCTCTTGTCTCCACGACTAAGGCCCAGGAACAGTGAGATCTGCACGAACTGACAGGAACCATTGCCTCAGCACCAGCTTTTCTTCATTACAAAGGTACTGTGCAAACGCGGTTGAGAAATCCTCTCTGCCGCGGTGTAAGTTTGTGAAACTTTCCCAACTTTGGAGACTTGTTCGCTCCTAATCCGACATATAACTCTTTTTCGTGCAAACTACTTCTAACAACATTGGCAAAGACTTAACCGTTTACTACCAGAACTGTGCTATCCTATCCAAGACACTGATCCATTGACTTTGGCCCAGGCCTATTTAATTGAATTGCCTCTTGTAGTGAACTGAAACTATTTGCCCTGCCTGAGAAAGTATTTGTGTTTAATTCTTATAACCTGTGTCTTTTTAACCCTTTTCAAAGTTACTGAAGTGCCATTTTGCTCCCACTTCAGGGGAGCCTAACTTGTTCAGAAACTTATTGGTTTGATACTGGAATATATTATAATGTGATATTGAGCTGCTTATTGCTAGTGGAATGTTTTCTAAATGAATATGTAAATAAATGAATATTGTTTTACCAAGAAACCTTGAGTAAGTGTTTGTTTGAACCACTGTGATTGCAAGTCCTTTGTGTAACACCTTGTACTGCTCAGCCATGCTACCACAAAACTGTGTAGTACAGACTTATACCAAAGGTGAGATTGTGCTTACAACTGTAGTCTTAATTGTGTGTACTGTTCCCAAAGGGTACTGTATGTAACTCTGCCTAACAGTAGCCACAGCTGCACCTGCAGCTTCCACAACCTGGAGGCCCGTGACAGCAGATGACACTGCCTGTCGGGTCAGATAGATGATGGGGATGACTGCAGCAGCTGCATCTCTCTGACCCACTGGGGGTTGGCATAGCTGTTCCAGCATGAGCCTGGACATCCTGCCCTCGTGGACCACCTTGGCCATGTCCCCCACCGTGGCCACCTTGGCCTCCCTGGCCACCTTGGCCACATGTCCCACTGCAAACACCTTGGGGAGGTCACCCAGCTTTGCCTCCCTTACCACTTGGTGGCCTCCCAGCCATGGAACTGATGGACTAGTGAGAATGAGAGGTGCACATAACAAATGTCCTGGGCAATTGGGGCATAGGGGGCAGGGGACGTGATGGTAAACGTACCCCTGTGCTTCTGTGAGGCTGTCTGTGACCCCTAAGGGAAAAATGATGTGTCACGCAACACTCAGACACCCAAAAAAAAAACGTGCCTGCAACCCCTCGGTAGCCCATGTGCATGGAATTAGTGTCCCGCAGTACGCCGTGGCACCCAGGAACACAAAAAATGCATTCACCTGGAACACGCAGGCTACTCTGACCTCAAAAGTGGGGTACGCGACACACAGGGGCAACCACAATGGGAAAAAAGTATGCACGACTCACAATCTGCCTTGAATAAAGAAGAAAAACATACGCGTGTGTGCGCGTAGGCAACCTCCCACCAAAACAAGAAGTACAAACTGCAACCGTAGTGAAGATATCACGTGTGACCCCACAAAAGAGCAGAATCTCATGTGTCAGTCCCCACGAAAAGCACGTACAGTTAAATGGTGTCCTATGTGGACCTTTAACCCGTATTGAACTGCAAAGCCCACGCACGTCACGGAACTTAAGCGCTTACGTGTTAAGGGCCTTTCCTCGGATTCAACGCTAACGTGCTGTTTCTGCACGTGCAGAGTCATTCTGCATCCTGGCCACGTGAAAACACATGGAAGACCACGCTCCTGCCCACAAGGACATTTTCCTGGACCCTACGCCCGAGCTGCCTCCTACGAGCGATCTACTGCTGCCAGCCCACTCAGTGTGCCTGCTACCTACGTGCCCTGACATTTGGTGCCTGCACCAAAGCCATTTTCAGTGATCCTGTTGCTAAAACCACCTCTGCTGACACAGAAGACTCCTGACTGCTGTTCCATTGCTCCACAGCCCCCCGGCAGAGAGGCAGATTCTGCCATCTTCACTCCCAAGGAAGTTGGCATCCTGGTGGAGCAAGACCTTGGGCATTATGATGCCCTCTTCCCTGGATCATCGCGACTCGACAAGGAAGGACAGAGTAGGATCTGGGCGGACATCGTGGCTGCCATCAACGCAGAGGGGGTGGCAGCTAGCGACTTCAAATATGTTGTGAAGCGCTGGGAGAACTTCAGGTCCAAGACCATAAACACGGCTCAGTGCCTCGTTGCAGCTGGTGATGGAGTGGGGCACTGGGGCCGGTTGAGCAACAACGATATGAGGGTCCTGGAGCATATACGCCCAGCGCTGCACAGCCAGGTCCTAGAGTTGCAGCTCCATCCAGAGTCGAGTGGTAAGTGTCCATGTGTTCTTGTCCAGTGTAGTGCATGTTGAGGTGTGGCTGGAGTGTGCACCTTGGCTTCATGTCTGGCATGCCACATGTACGGATGTCTGTGTGCATGTACATGACAGTGCTGCATGGGAGTCCAGTCAAGCGTGCTGCACATCAATGGTGTCTGTGTTGCAATGCATGATGTGCACCAGCATGTGACTACGCACACACGTTTGCATGCCTATGTCTGGACTTGGCCATACGAGGGGTGTGAGACATGGATGCTTATGTCGCCGTCATGGATATGCATGGTGTACATGTGCGTGTGTCTGAGTAGTGAGTGTGTGACTGGCCAAAACCATGGATGCATGACACATGAGCATCACAATGCGTGATTGACTTATGCGGCTCAGTTGTCCATGAGTGCACTGTGACAGGAGATCTACTTGGCCTGATGCATGACTGTCCAGTGATGTTTGTGCATGTGATGTGCATGTACCATGATGCATGTGAGGTTCAGCCCATCTGCTGATGTTCTCGCAGTGCCTTGGACATAGATGCGAATATCTATTGCACGTGACATGCTTGTTTGTGCATGTGTGTTGCTTGCACTGACCCTTGTGTTGTGGAGGGTGATAATTGTAATGATGTTTGACAGTGTCACCCATGTGCATTTGCTTTGTGTCTAGCAGACATTTGTTTGGTGCACTGATACTTGTGTTCAATGTCTCCCTACCTACAGCGGCGGTGTAGGAAGAGGGTAGAGACGGCGCTGTGGAGCAATGCGGTGAGAATGCCTCCACCAGGCGGAGAAGCGAGGCCCAGTCCTCCTCCCAGGTTACAACAGCGCTTTGAAACACATTGTGTGTAGGCGCTATATAAATAAACTATCATATCAAACTATCATAACATCTTCCGGGAGCGAGGAGACTGGGGCCGCGTCCGGAAGAATGGCTGCATCTGCTGAGGGGAGGCCCAGGAAGGCAAACTTGGACGTGGGCTCCTCGGCAGCGGGTGGGACAGGTGAATCCCCACAGGGGCAATCCGATGCGGAAGACGGCCTCAGAGTCATCCAGGTTGGTGGTGGACGAGGAGGAGGAGGAGGCCGCATCAGAACAGCACATGGGGCCTGCAATTGGTGCAGACCAGGGGCAGATGCAGGAGGCAGCGCAGCTCACCGCAGAGGGGCCTGTGCCTAATCCTGTCCCTGATCCTGTGACTGCATCAGTGTGCACCTGCAGACATGCCTCAGTCCAGGCCGTTCCGCAGGTGGAGGAGGAGTCCACATCAACTGACCTTCTCTACCTGTGGACCACGCAATCCGTGACAGGGTTGATACCATGCTAGTCGGTGTCGCGATGCGCACAGCCGTCATTCGTGATGATGACGTGCGTGGTTCCTGGCGCGACCATACACGTCATCATGAAGAGGTCTGTGCCATCCTAAACCGGCTAGCACAGCTCATTGTCGCGGGTTTGCTACATGTACCTGGCCCTTCTGCGACCCCCTTCTCCTCTTCCTCCACTATGCGCCAGTCATCCTCCCTGCTGTCTTCTGGCCCAGATGCCACCAGGGCCCCCAAAGGACCTGTCCCAGCCACCGCAGCCAGTCTGGTGGAGATCACATGCCTGCCACAGTCAAGAGTCGCAGGTTCATCAGAGGTGGTCACCCCAGCAACAGGATCAATGGCAATGGAGGTTGTGTAGGCACCTTCCAGCAGGGCACGTGTACGACTGCCCCGGGGGTTGTCATCATCCCAGAGGCAGTCCTGGTGGTGCAGGCACAGGGCACATTGGCAGCGGCAGGCTAAACGTAGGAGGTGTCAGGACTCGGGGCCAACAACATCACAGGGGCAGGCATCGGCCGACAGGCAGGAGGACCCAGGAACAAGTGTGTCTTCCGTGTGGCAGCGGATGGGCCAGCAAATAGATGCAGTGCAGCGGCGGGCACGAAGGGCACAACTCACCATGGCCAGGTCGGAGAACTCCATGCGTCGGGCAGAGAGGTGGGCGGAGTTCCTCGAGGAGACTCGCAGGGAGTTTGAGAAGAGCATGATGGAGTCCCTGCGAGCCCTCAAGGATAGAGCTGAGTCCCGCCACTGGGATATTGACACAGAGTTTCATGATGCCCTAGCCCAGACTCTTGGTAACATCAGTGAGTCATAGGACTAGCCCACTGACCTTGTATATAGTTCTGTAGTGTTAGGTTTCCTTTATTTATATATTATTTGGAGTCCATTGACTTAGCTCCATGATTTGTACATAGTTTATTTTTTATAGGGTTTTTGGGGGATATAACGTTTTGACTCTTGGGAGCATGGACCCTTCATCCTTGTATATAGTCGGACTTTGTTGTTTTGTGTTCCTTTTATTTTCACCATGGATTAATGGTTCATTTTTTTATTTGCATTTGGAACAGGAGGACTGACTTTGGACATGGACCACTTACTGGATTTGCTTTTTTTATTTTCAGATTCCTTTTTGATTTGCATTTCATTTTCATTTGCATTCATTTCATTTTCATGTTCATGTTTATTTTTCATTTGGTGTGTTTTTAAAATTGTAATACATTTTCATTCATTCAAATGTAAGTGGTCTCTGCTCTCAATGGTTTGGTGCATGTGTCACTCGTCACTTGCTACGTTACGTGTCCCTGCCGTTCATCAATGTTGGTGATGTGTGTGTGCAGTCATGCATGTGATGTATTGTGATTCACATGGCATGGGGCATGTTCTGGAGAGTATGAGCAATGGATAGGTGTTGAGTTGCACTGTGGGGGGGCAGCGTGTGGTGGCCTTTTAGTGGAAATTTCATACATGAATGCATGTTGGGTCAATGTGTTGGGGTGGGGACATGAGTCGGGGCCTGCATGCAGGTTGCTGTCATTGATGGGGGTGGGCGGACATGAGGCGGGGCCTGCATGCAGGTTGCCGTCAATGGAAGGGGTGGGGGACAGCCGTCACTGGTGGGGGGACATGAGTCTGGGCCTACATGCAGGTTGCCGTCACTGGTGGGGGCGGGGGGACATGAGGCGGGGCCTTCCTGCATTGTATGGTCAGGGGTGTTGGGGGGTCCACTGTGGTGTGGGACGCCTGTGGCTTATGGTCACGGGTGATGGGCGGCCTGCAGGGTATGGTCAGGGGTGTTGGGGGGTCCCCTGTAGTGTGGGCTGCCTGTGGGGTATGGTCACAGGTATACCCCGCAGGCAGCCCACACCACAAGGGACCCCCCAACACCCGTGACCATGCCCCGCAGGCAGCCCAGACCACAAGCCACCCCTCAACACCCATGACCATATGCTGCAGGCAGCTGATCACCCGTGACCATGCCAGGCAGTTAGCCCACACCACAAGTGACCCCCCTACACCCATAACCATGACCCGCAGGCAGCACACACCACATGGGACCCCCCAACACCCGTCACCACACGTGCAGCCCTTTCCACACGAATTGGCTGGCGTGAGCGTGTACGGGATTTTGTGGGGATACGCAAGGCTCTTTTCACACAATTTGACTGGCGCGAGTGTGTTGTGGGATTTCGCGGGTGTACGCAAGGCCATTTTCACATGATTTGACTGCCACGAGTGGGGGATACACTCTGATTTTTCATGCGGTTACGATGGATGGGCGCTATGTGCTGTGCCAAAGATAGCGTGGGGCCTTTGCGCCATATTGGACATTCCACTGGCTTTTTCCTGCACAAGGGGCGGTGTTGGGGGCATAACTGGCGCTGCTAGATGTTCACTGCGCCACGGCAGGTAATGGCTTGGGAAATCCATGAATATGCGGTGCGCGAAAATTCTGTTTTGCGCTGTGCCTGGCACAGGTGTGGCACACGCTCCCTCTCTGCGCGAGGCGCTTGCGCTGCTTCTGCGCTAGATTCCATGAATTGTGCCCTAAATAGCCTTCTTCTCTTTAGCCCAACTTTAGAAGGCTGCAAAACTATTGGTTGAACCTTGTGCCCAAAAAGATATGGTTCATAACTAGCACCTTTCTGTTCTTAATTAAGTGGGTGGGGCTTCCGTGCTCACCACTGTGACCTCATTATTAAGTTTAGCATGGTAACACAGACCAGGGGCTTGTGAAAGAAACTGGACCTTGATTTCTACCCTATGTGTCAGTTGAAAGAATTGTACGTTTATTTCAGAAAAAAATATAATATAGATTCAATTAATAGGTTTATATGTTTATATTCTTAATGAGGTTTAATTAATTGTAATAATTTGGAATTATTCTGTTTTTTACTGTGTGCACAATATATGTGCATGATATATTTTTATCTGTCTATCAGAAAGTTGGATTTTGAATGATAATCATGAAGCAGGGTCTGTAAGAGAATGCATTCATGGAATAGAGCATGTCTTTTTTCACTCAATGACTCAGTGGCAAATGGCTGAAGAGAATCAACTCTCAGAGAGAGCCTAATGTACATTTGAATTACCCTGCCACCCTAGGCTAAAGCACCAAGTGTTCAATATTTAACTACAATTTGAGAGTGCCTCTACTGGGAACATAAATGGCCTAATAACATGTTCTTTTGCATGGTGCCCACGCAGAAGTGTCTACAATACCGTTGTCCACGCCATAACGGTTGGGCAATAAGCATTTGCATATCAGTCTGGGAATATATAAAAATGAAACTGCCTGAGAAGCACAGTTGGGCAGCAGTGCTGTGTATTGAATTGTATCGGATTATTACTTGTGAAGTGTTTCTTCTGTGTTTGCACCAGACTGGAGCATGGGCGGAGTCAGTGGAACAAAACCGCTGTGCTCATAAGTACCAGCAAAGTGCCTGAAAAGCGCAGTTAGCCAACAGATAGGCAGAGGTGGTGTGCTACTTTAACACTGGAAACGGAAGATCTGAACCTCCTTTTTTTGCCGACCGCGTGCGACTGCTTTGGGCTAGGGTTATACTGGTTATTTGCCTATTCTCACCATCAGCGGTATTATGATGGAGATCTTTCGCAGCACCTTCTTTATGCTGGGGAAAATTAAAGGTTATTCTTTACACAGCAGAGCAAGACAATACAGCTAAAATGCCTCATAAAAGAGGCTGTAATAAGAAGAAGGATTCTTACATAGATGTGGTCACATCTCCCATTGATTGTATTACAGGCACTGAGCCTGTGGCTGACGCCGGTTCAATAGCTACAACCATCTTGGATAAAAGTAAAATCACAGATTGTTTCCACTTTTCAATAAGGGGAGTGCAAGTATGACTTCCCCAAATGATTGTGCTTTATTGGAATGCACAACCTCTATTGACATCAGAGGAAAGCTGGTGTCCATCTCCTGTGGATAACAAATCATTGTTAAATCTTTGCTAAACTTTACAAAGAGACTCTATTGGGCAATGACCATGGTATACCTCCTGTTTTGCATGAAGTTGTGGTGATTTGTGCACCTGATGCTAAGTTGTCCAAATCACCTGATTTAGTGAAAATCTCAGACGAGCTAAGAGAGGAAGGTGGTGACTGTAGCCTTATGAACGATTCGGACTGTGACTCCAATCGTGGAGTAAAGCTTCAGAAAGTCGAAAAGATAATAAATGAACTGTTTCCTTTGTCTATGTCCCAAAAGCAAAATAATCTATGCAACACAGTTGCAAGAATAGTAGATATTGTACTAGAAAACAGCACCAGGGAGGAGGATCCACCACCTTTAATGGAAGGCACCATCGGGAATGAGGAACAGGGGTGTAATGAGGTACAGATGAATTTTCTCATCAATCCAGTCGAGGCAATAGTTTTAGATGAAGAGGTGGTTGCCATGCATCCCACCAAAAATCAATCAAAATCCAGCGCAGAAAAATGCAGAAAATAGTCCTATAATATCTAATTAAAAAGTTGCGCAAGGGCTCGGTGCACTCTATAAATAAATAAACTAAACTAAATTAAAGCTATGAAAGAGGATCAGAAGAAAGAATGATGGAATGTCAGATTTTGCTATTCCTGTATAGGTGTTCTGTGCCTGCCAGGAGTAGGAGGGCAACATGTGTACAGTCAATGGCACCACACATCCATGGGAGCACTGTAATATCATGAAACACCGTCCTTGTCTTTGCATCATGTGGCATCATTATATTTTGTCTGATAGACAAAGGGATTACATGGAGTACCTGACCTAGTGTAGTGCCTTGACTATGAGGACTGGGAGATACCCGAGGTCATCTAATTCATCCTCTGAAATGATCCTGCAGCAATGAAATGCGAGGTTGACAGTGCCTTTACTAGTGGTGGTAAAGCATTCCCTCACATTGTGTGTGTAATCATGGCCCCCTCTCCCTGTCTCACTATCTCCAGAATTATTAGGGGGAAGGAGTAACTCTGGGTGACCTCTTCATCTGCCAGTTGAAATATGGTGATCTTCCTCCTATATATCGTTGCCCTCTTCATCCTCCTCATCAGTTGATGCAGCAGCATGATGCCTTTGTGATCTAACCTTTTGGAGATGTTGACATGCCTCACTGGGCCGGACTTTTATGCTTTGCTGTTTTTGGGATTACCATGCCCTTTGTGACGTCTTTGGTTGGACAACTCAGTTGCACTTTTTTCTGTGACACCTGCTCTAAATTGTCATTCGGGAAAATGTTGAAGTGCAATTTATGGAGCAAATCCGGTTTGCAAGTTTTGAGAATCAGAAATGCTCCGTTTTTGTGGACACTCCTCTTTTTATGCTTAATGCTGTGGGTTTGCATGCTTTTATGCCAGTTTGCACATTGTTTGCACTCATTTTGCACTCCTTTTATGCAATTGTGGGACATTTGTGGCTCATCTCAGATTTGCAAAACGTTATTTTGAGAATCTGGCCACGCCGATCCATTGTTTTCAAGTCAATTGTCATAAACTGCCCATTGAAACCACCTTTAAAATTACAAAGTTAGACAATTTGGAGGTATCAGCTGCAATAGATTGGACGGTTGTATAGAACTAGTACAGTTGATTTAATGCCTACAAAAATCATTCTGGGTGGGTTGTTGCATTGGCTTATTTACTGAAAGTCATTCAACTGATCTTTTACAAAATTCTTTAGCATCATATTTATAATTCAGTCTTGTCCAGCTTAATCTACTTATAATAAAAGGCCACTTATATGTTGGTCCAATGCCTTCATGCGCAGTAGAGGCTGCCAAATGCACTGATTGCTCCGCTAGAAGGAGTTGTTGACTTAGGATATACAGTGGCCCAAGACGCATAGCTTTGCCTCTTATAGTGGTTTAATTTGCATAACTTCGCCTGTTGTCACCGCTAGAGGTAGCTGTAGGCTTAGCATATATAGTGGTCCTATTGTGTCAATGAAAACCTGCACTTTTGCAGGTGTACAAGGGCCTGTACACTAGTTGTAATTACATGGAGAGTATTACAGGGAGTTGGAAAAGGTAACAGAAAGGTGCACAATGATAGACCCATTAGCTCCTAGCAGTAAAAGTGGAAGCCACCAATACCCTGCAAGGGTTTACCTTTAAATGTAGTGGGGACCCCCACCCCCTCGCCCCCCACTCTGTTGATTACCTGATGGAGTTATAGATATTTCACCTGTATATCCCCTACATGCCCCTGAAGCCTTGATTATGTCTGCATTCGCGCATATTAATATTATGTTGGTTGCTTCTCTCAGACTTTGTGTTGGATGCTGTTGCAATGACTACTTTAAAACATGCCTGTTTCCAGTTAAAACGAACTCCTATAAGGAAGGGTACAGAGACATTAATAATCCAGCTACAGTGGGAGGCCCTAAAATACATAATCGTACAGTAATAATTGTATATTACGTAATACGTATTTAAAAAGGAAAATATCGCGTAAGATAAATCATCATCAACCAAATTACAGCTTTGAAGTGCAGTGCTGCTAAAAATAGAGCAGGCCTGGTGGCATCATGTTTTCCTGAGAGAGGTCTGTCGGCCAAAGCTGCAGCTCATATACATAAATATGCACATAGCTAATACGCAACTTAATCTTCACAGCACGGAATCTTTTTTGAGTGCCAGCAGCTCATTCCCGCGCTGTTCTGCAGGGAGCGCGCCGGCCTCCTCTATTGCACAACGAGGACTTCCTGCCACGAGCTACTATTTACGATCAAACATTACTCGGGGAACCTGGGCTTGTATTGCACGCTGTCATACAGCGAGTTATTTTTGTCCGAACTGAAAACTGCTTAATTTCCTACCCGATCCTTCCAACCTAAAAGACTACACTGGAACAATTTCAACAATCCTGCTGGCTGCCTAGCTCCTTTAAGCATTTGCTCAAAAGAAGAGAAGGTCAAAAGTACAATTGTAAGGGAAGTGCAGAGTACAATCGGAAGTGTTCCATTTTTTTTTACCACCCGCGCAGAGAACCATTAAAGTACAGAGGAAGTTCTTCTGCCAGGTGGCTTTTTAAGACGTTCCATCTTTCATTGAGAGGCTTGTGCCGTGAATTCTTAATCAACTCTTTTAGGAACCATCATGTTGTGTTATTAATTGGGCTTTTAAACCAATGATATCAACAAGGTTTACAGTATGTCTACGAAGGCCTGCGCCAGTAAAATGCATGGTAGCAAAAAGCGCCTGCGGAAATATGACGGAATAACTATTACACTGCTGTTTAAGTTTGTATATATTTTCTCAATTTCGCTGGCACCTCATATGGTGATGAAGCGCTACTACCTACTACTTCATTTTAAACCTTAAAATGCTTACAAATTAACTTGTTCTTTCCCTACAGTGCTTGTTGAGTACTTGGTGGCGGGCGACCACCTGGAGAGTACCACACGCATAACAGGCGGCGGTGGTTTACTGGCCACTCCTCAGAAGTTGGGGTGGGCGTAAATTAACATCTGACGTCACTTCCCATCACATTACATCACGTGGTGGCGTTACGTTATGAAAGTGCTAGACCTACTTGTTTTTTTACTCAATGTTTATTCGCCTTGCATGTTCCACAAGCCTTAACATAAATAAGAGCGATACAAAGTGCCATTATTCTCTTAACTTTGAACTAATAAGCCCAAATATCATATTTTGATAAATGGCTGAACGATCATGTTAGCAGTGACCCATCAACACCCTCTACCCTAGGCACGCCATGTCCGGGCCTCTGAAACTTTGCAAGTTACATTTTGTGTATATCGCCATGCATCTTCAGCGATTGTTTATTGGTGCCTTCTACACCTAACATTTGAGTCATGTCAAATGATTTGCTTCATTACAAGTTTGATGTATCTGGGTGGTAGATCTGCCCAGATATCACCAAAATGTATTATCATTACCCACACTCAGTACAGCGGAATTACTGCTGGATTACGAGTGCCTGCAATGGTGGTTAATCCCCATTCCATGGAGTCCCACAGTACCCCATGGGGGCATTTGCTGGTATTACCGAAATACCGGCTATTTTTGCCAGTAATGTGCCTGACTTACCGCAAGCTCTCAGCTGCAGGTAAATCAGGTGCCCCACTCGCAAACATGGACTTTTCTGGTTCAGTAACGTGCCTAGTAAAAGGAATTACCAGCAAGTTATTACTGCATCGACAAACTCCCAATGAGGCCCCAAACATTGGTCCCAGATCGCAAGAATGGAGATGGAAGAAGGCAGTGTCCTTTTTCAACCACTGTATAGCAAAGAGCAGGCAAACATGCCTCCTAAAAGATCCTCCGTGAAAGATTGCCATCTGGCAAGTGTGTAAAAGTCCTTTAAAAGTTTTTTTTTTAAATGAATAATAACATTATGCAGGTATTTCCATCTCAGACCCCCTTTCCTCAAACTCCATGCCAAAAGCATAATATATACCCCGCTGGCACACTGCATCAGTATGCTTTTCTGCGGTACACACTGTCCAGTGGCACAGAGCAGATTCAGAGGTCACAGATGCCCTGTTTGAGAGCTGGGGTGACATTCAAGTCATTTCAGCACAGAGGATCCATGTAAATCTACACCTCTGTTCTAAAACCACACAATTATGAAGAACTATTATTATGGGGACAGTTTCATTTTCAAATGTAAGCCATACCAGAGGTGGGTTAAGGTGGCTGGTAATGCACATAATTATTAAATCCACAGCTGATCTGCAGCATACATATGTCAAGCCAGCCATGGACAGTCTGTGTCTATTCTCCCTAGACAGGTTGACTCTACTCGAACCAACAGTACAATAGCCAGTGGCAGTCAGAGAAATTGCCATATGGCAAGGCTGGGGAGGAAGCCCTACAGTGTTTTGATTTTTATTAACTAATACAATGATGCCGGTAATTCCATCTCAGGAAAGATGGCTTCCTAACCAGGCCCCCATTTCATAAATTCCATGCCAAAGCATAAAATACAATTTTGCCATCCTGCATCAGTCTCCAGAGCTGTGGCTCATGCTCTCCAGTACCACAGAGCAGGCCAAAGGTCACAGGTGTCCTGTTTGACAGCTGCTGTGACAGCCAAGTCACTCAGTGCAGAGGTTGCATTTAAGTGTACACCATTGTTCTAAATTCCATGATTGTGATAAATCCCTCAATTGTTGGGCAGTGTAATCCGAAAACAAGCCATACCCCATGGGATATGGTGGTGGAGGGTTTACGTAATTATTTAAAGCCACATCTGATTCGTATCATTAATGTGTCAGGATTGTGAACCCATCTCAGCTGAGGAAGAGTTATGTGTTTTCTGGTCGGACAACCTGTCCCTGCCTGCCCAGCATGACCAGAGACTGCATGGCTATGCCTTTACTTTGAACCTTTGTGAGGTTGGTAACACTTCTCTCCAGCCAATGAAGCTCTCAGAAGGAATTGCCCAGGAAGCAAGAATCAAAGGGAACACCCAACATAAACGGACTCCCCTCACACCAGGGTGTTGTACACCAAAGGGCATTTGATGCTATGGCAAGGGACCAAGATTAGTGTAGATGGAGGGAGCGCAGAAAAAATTAGGACGGGTTCCACCATCTTGTTTCTCTCTATACCTCTCTTCCTTTCCCCTCTCCTTCACTTAGCACAACTTACTTTGTGTACGATGTAAGAAGGTCACCTTTAAGCCCTTCTATTACCAGAACTTATCCCTTTACAAACATTGTGGTTATCGATTGCCTTTCATCCCTGTTTTAATACCCATAGTGCTGCATCTTTCTCTCTTTGCATAGTCTGTGTTCCTTCCACAGTGGTGGGATTTTGTAGTGTTTTTCTATTTCTGTTTAGTTGGTATAGCATATGGCGCGTTTATTTTAAGAATATATCTTTTTATAGAACCTTTATTGGGCATTCCTATATTTTGGACTATTATACTTTGCTGTTTGGGCTGCAACTGTTTTGCATTCACAATCCTTTTAAGAGTATAGAAATGTCCTTGGCCCATGTTACTGCAAAAGGTGAAGGAGGTATATCTCTTAACTGTGCCTGTTTCACCTGTATGATTGGGATCCCTCTTGTTTTGTAAAAGCATGAGGGCTAGGTAGCGGTTTAGCCACTATTATTTTTTTTACTCCTGTGGGGCAGAAGGAATTTTGTAAAAGAGAGATCCCTCTAGTTTGATCCTTTGTGAGATTAGGTAGCACTTCTCTCTGGCAGGACAGCCATCAGCTGGATGAGCTGGAGTAGTCCTGGGAAATAGCAATTCAATAGCACACCCTTAACAGTTGCTTACCAAACAGCATGTGATGCTGTCAGGGTCAGTCGCTTCTCCAAGCAACGAGTTGGTGGGAGATCTCTTTCTTCAGCTGGGGCCTCCCTCTGGAACAGCCTCCCTGAAACTTGAGGAGAATCATCTCCAGTTCCGGAAGCCCCTCAAAACCTTTCTCTTTGCTTCTGCTTTTTCTCCTCCTCTCCCCTGCTGACTTCCTGGCTGAAACTGAACTGGTTACCTGGCCACCCTCTGAACTCGGTGCCCTGGTCCCCTGCCCCGCCAGTCGCATACCTGCACTGCCTTCCTGCCAACCCCCGCACTTGGGGACTGTTTTCTGTATCCCTACAGTCCCACTAGCAGCACTTGACACCTGATGCCTGCACTTACCCCTGCTCTTGCCACCTGCTGGCCTTATTTTTACTTATTGTTAATAATTCTATATTCCCATGTACTGCACTGTCCCATCCCCATTCCCCCTGCACTTCCACCTTCCCCCTTCCCCTTTCCCATGGACTTGTGCGATCTGAATGACACCTGGCCTAGTGGGATCGTTGTCTGTCTTCCCTCTGATCCCCCTCCCTTGCCTCGTCACGCCTTGAAACACTTGTGTATAGGCGCATTATAAATGCCATATCATATCATATCATTGGTCAGAGAATGGGGCAGGATTAGTGTAGTCAGAGGGAGCACAGCAAAGTTGGCAAAGAATTCCACCATCTTGCTTTTCTCTCTACCTCTTTCCTTCTTATATCCTACATTGCCTTTAGCACAAAGAACTTTGGGTATGAAACAACCAGGCAAAGACCACTTTCAGAAGGACAGGGATTTCCTCCTATCCTGTGGGGCCTTTTCCACATAAAAGAGGGAGTCTGCAATCACTTCTTTGATTCACTTTGGGATCGTCCAGGACATATGAATTATTTTGGACCTCTTTTTGGAGAGTTGATCTTTCCAAAGCTCTCTGCCACTGAGGATAAGAAGTGCTCCAAGGCAGAGGCAAGCTCTGCTCCTTAACCACTCCCAGGGCACGTTGGGGGTGACTCTTACTGAGTACCAGGACCAGCCATTCTGCTTGTATAGCTCCCTAAAATGGGAGGGCAGAACCTTAAAGGACTCACATTGTCCTAGAGCACCTGCAATGGAGTCTAACGGCATTCTGAGAACCTTAACAGCCAGGGTCCCATTTTTTCACTGTCAATCGGCTTCAAGCAATATTCCAACCATATCTGACACCCTTTGAACCAACGGAAACCACCAATGGTGCATTTGGTACTTTTTAAACTTAGAACCACTGCAGCTGCACCTTTGATCAGGATTGCTGCTTCATCGTACCAGGTAAAACATGTCATCTTTTCAGCTTCAACAACCAGCTCACCGCTACTGACCACTTAGAACTGCAACCTGAAACATCAAATCGGACCATCAAGATCACAGTTTCTAACTGCCGGACCTTAACTTGAACCGCTGTAGCATCTTGTTATACATTGACCCAAACCAGCGGCTAAAAACATCTTGAATTTACTCAACCTATGTACGAAACATGGTGAGCCATCTGAACTGCATCGATCAACTGCCGCCTACAAGGTGCACTCTGCACCTGCTTTGAACCGGCTCAACGTCAGCTTACAGCTTGGACCAATACGAATCCCTGCACACTGTGATGCTGGAAATGCATTGAGGGACAGGGCCTCATGTCCTTGTCTTGTACTCCTTTTATCATGTGTGTTCTGTCTTATTTTCTGCACAGGTGTCCATGTAGGATTCCTGGGCATGCAGCTCTTCCTCTTGTTGGTTTGGCGTACAGACCCTTGTGATAACATTATGGCACCCATGGATGGGGGTACAACTCTGTACCCCTAGTGTATGCTTTTGGGCACCTCTGTGAGGCCCACAGAGCAGGGTATGGGCTTGTGGCAGCTCCATGCTGCACTTGACAGGTGCTCTGAGTATCCTCCATTTGGGGATACCCAGGCCCTGCCATTGGAATCAGTTGATTCCTGATAGAAGACAAGATGGCCCCTGTGGCCTCTTGCTTTCTATTGCCTGTTACATTGTTTTCCCAAAGTCCTGGGAAGCCTGTCTCTGTTCCTTTCCCTGACTGGCTGTTGGGTGGAAGTTCCATATATGGTATTGTGAGGAAGTCCAGGCCAGACTGGCTGGAACCTTCTCAATGACTGCATGTTGTGGTTACACCCACTGGGTGGGACCTGGGTGAATGGAGTGCGTGACCAATATACATTTTATGTTATGGTTGTCTGGTTTCTAGTGTGTGACAATGACTGATACAGCCTTGCCCGAAACTGGTATGAATGCAGTGTGGAATGCTGAATGGCTTTGTGCTTGTCCCAATCCACATTCCTTGTTGTGAGTGTCTGGATGGAGAAGAATGGCCTGAATGCACTGTGAGTCTGATTGGCTGCCTGCCTGCTGAATGCCCTTCTGAATGAAGGTGAATGTGTGAATGAGAGACAGAACAGTATATCTGGGGACCTCTCACTTACTGGAATTGTTCAGAAGCTGAAGTCGAAACGTGATAAGGCCAATGAGGAAATGTAGGAAAACCTTTGGTAGTGCATTGGGACTTACTCATTGTGATTGGGATCACTTTTGTTTTGTAGAAGTGTGGGGGCTGGGTTAGAGGTTTAGCAACCACTCACACTTATACTCCAGCAGAGCAGAAGTCATGTTGTGACACACTCTTTTGGAGGATCCCCCTTCACTCTTAAACTCTTTTAAATGCTGTGACAGTCCAAAAATGAATGTGGTTCAATGCGTTTCGGTGGGATGTTCACCATTGACCAGAATTTCCTTGTCAGAGAGGGCCCCATTTGCATCTTTGCTAGACTCAGAAATGTCAGACTTTGTTACTATCAAGTCAAGTGGCTGCATCTAGAAACACACCCAGAGGCTTTATGTTTTCAATATTGTGTACTGAGGGCACATGATTAAGAGGGCTGTTGTTTTACCATAGGGCCAGCATTTAGTATCAGTTGCTTTTAGGCTATCAGCTTAGTATACATTGAATGACAATCCACCAAGGGTGAAGTTATGCATTCTGCTTTGTACTCAATTATTGGTCCTACCAAGAGTTTTTCAAGTTGCAACATTTAGTTATTGACTTGTTACATGGGGCAAACCCTCATTATGATTACATGATTTTAGTTCTGTGTGAATTTCAGTGTACTTTGTGCAGCATGTCTGGCACGCTGTTAGAAACGACCCGCAGATGATTAAAACGTTTAAAATCGACTTCCATAGCCCATGGTGCCTAAGCCATTCCTGAAATCCAAAGAGTTTCAGTTGCCAGCCCTGAAGAATGAGGAGGAGAGAAGCAAGGAAGATGGATAGGAAAAGCAGAAATGTTCACGTCGGAAGCTGCCTCTGGTGTCTGCATTTGTGAGAAGAGGAGGAGGAGGTGCGGCTTGACGTGCGTGTAAATTGCGAAGCATGAGGTCCTTTCCTCGGAGGCAAGGAGCAACAATCGAGGAGTGGCTTGCTGCATGTTGTGCTGTGTGCCACTGAGCTGAGCTGCCCATTCGGGATTCAGGACTAGGTGTCGGCCACCCGAGTCTGAAAAAAGCAGTTGTGGTCACTGTAACAGAAGGTAGTGTTACAAGAGTGTCACGGGGGGCCGCAATACAGCTGTACGGACCATAACCGCAAGCCGAATGACTCCAAATGGTGCTTATTAAGCTCATGTTTTTTACCACTACCATAGCAGCGTACGGCTAGTGAATAGTGAAATAACAGTCAGTCTGTAAGTCTCATTTGAATTTACAAACGTTATTATTGACTGAGGGCTGTTACTGTTATTTGCTCTGAACTTTTCTGGGCAACTGCAGGGCTTTTCTGGGTGACTGCAGGACTTTGACCGTTTGAGCCATTGGGTTTGAATTTTGAGCATAATCTTTTTAACAAAGATATATTTTAGTTTTCCCGGGTGACTGTGGGGCAAAGGCCCTTTGAGCCCTGAGTGTTCTACAACAAAGGTACATTTTGCATTTTGTGGAGTGTTGTTGAGTGTTAGCGACAGGGAGCAGGAGGAAGACCTGAGTCAGCTAACAATATTACATCCTCGCAGCCTCGCAGCGTTTCCTCTCGGAGAAGGAGGACCGTCGGATTGTCGGATTGTGCCGTTTGTGCGTGCTGTCTCACTGTACTGCAGTTCGGAAACAAGATGGGTGATACACCTGACTCGGAGGTATGTGGACCAGGTAAAATTTTGTACTTAAGGAGCTGAGAGTGGGGCAAATGCACTGGCACCAGCAGGTTACAAGCTGACAGTGCTCAGAGTGCGTACGCCAAATCCTCACTGAGGGAAACTGTAACTGTATGTGAAAGTAAAAGCACCACCCGAGACACACCATCGAACAGTGAGGAAACAGCGTTTTCCCCTGAAAATGAAAAGGTAGCCCAAAGGACATTACCCTCCATGTATGGGCAGTTTGAGAGACCCCCATAGCCCCAGTCCCACCCCTAACCTCTCAACGTAAAAGTAACTATTGCTGTGAGTACCGCACAATACATAGATGCCATGGACGCTTCACAGGCACGGCAACTAGAAAAAGACGATATCTTGGCTTGTTGCTTGAACGGGGGGACAAGGGGGTCAAGGGGATTGTGATACACTACCAAACAAATCAATGGACAGGAGGGGTGGTAACGCTGCTAGTACCCTGATTTTGGAAGATCCAAAATCAACAGCAGCAGAAGTGGAAGCGAGCAACAACGTGTTTGAATTAGCACATGGCATGGCAAATCCACTTAGAATAAATATAGAACCAGACTCAGACATAGAAGTCAACACGGAACGTGTAGACCAGCGCTGTTCGCCGAAACCATCAGATCGGAAACATAGCTCCCAAGAGGTACTTACTCTCACCTCCCCTTTGAAAATAAAACAAAATGACCTAAAAATGAGGCTCTCATCCCCTCATCCCCTCTCATCCCCTCAAACGCTGACCAAAGGCCAGATGTTGGGGAAACAGTCTGACTTTTATTGTGACAGCAGGGACTTTAGGGGAACACATGCAAAAATGACTCAAAGCAAAAGAGGGGGCAAATGCCTAGTAGCAGGCGATCAGGGAGGAAGAAACATTTGGAAGCCAATAGGCTTAAACCCTTATGAAGGTACAAAAAGTCAGAGGTTTTTCTATGTGGCAAGGAACCCGGTACAGGGCACTAAGACAGCCTCATATCCTCCATCCATATCCAGAGGCGTAACAACCGCAATTAGGAGTTTTGCCCACAAAATCCTAGACCAACTCCTGCTGGAGAATCCAAAGAGAATCTTCAACCACGAGCAACATATTTCAATGGTCTGACTGAAACAGTCCAAATAGGTGACATCGACCCCGAGCACGATTTTAACAACATGGAACAGCTCTCAGCCAAAGTCTATATCGATGAACTACCTTAAAGGAACTAAAGGCATCAAACCAGAGGGATAAGACTACCTTAACTATAAGTGACTGTCAAGGACCCGCAAAGAGATGGAGGTCTGATAACACCAAAGAGTACATCGAGAGTATGGGCAAATTAATTCACACTGCTTCGCAAACTATTAAACTGGACAAACTATTTGAAGATATGAATGAAGCTCCACAAACTGAACTACTTGTAGAACAAAGAAGTGAGACCAACTTCTTAATGGTATCTACATTGACAAGAGTATTGGCCCCATTTATGAAGTTACACAAGCAAATGGGGGACCAAATGAAAGATCAAACAACTATGTTGGCTATGCTTCATTCAAAAATGGTATATGTAGAAGGTTTTATTTCAGGAATTCAATCAAACCTCGATAACAGCACAGCCAAAGTTACTAGCTTATTGCACACAGTACTCGACCCTATTATTAACGATAAGCAATATAGAAGAATCTTAAGAGACTTCGACTCATCACTCATCACTAATGCAACAACCAATCACGAAGGTACCAACCGACTCTGTGTGCAGCCGGAATAAGCACTAAGATGAACCACACAACTCAAGCAAATCTTAACGTTGACCCTTCATGTGCATTTGAACCATTCTCTATCTCTAATGAGAACATCATACGAGATATGGCCATTAACATTGATTGCAAAAGATAAAACACAGAAGCCTATGGCAATGTTAACGTCAGATCAAAACATTCCAGAAGTAGCCAACTCTCTGGTCCAACCAAATCACAATTTAGAAACATGCGTTTACGCACCACTGAAGTGAGTTATGTGAACTCGGTTACACCAGAAGGAGGCGTACTTCTGTGTCACTGGCCAAGGCAGGAGAGAGCAGGGCTAAAGATGATTTGGCCAAAAACCACCAAATAAATCAACCAAGTCAGAATCAAACAAACGACACTAACACTAATAACCGAGATAGAGGAGAAACTTCAGCAGCCGAACGTTCAATACCATTTAGTTCAACGTGACACAGCCAGTACCAAAGATCAATATACAATATCACCCTTGAAAATCATCAAACCAAGGACCAGACCAGAGGAGACTGTTATTATAGAAGAGGACATCCACATCAACAACCAGGAGAACCTTAACAGACTTGGAACCAAAAAAGGAGGTAATTAATCTTCAAAACTGTTTTTTAGAAAGGATGATGCCATTGAATGACGGACTCATCTTAAACAGGGCCAACGTCATCAAGCACCTCTATCATGTTCTTTGTTGGAGACCAATCTCCACGAAAGATCTGCTGACAATTGAATTCCCAGAAGAGGAGAGGATGGACAGGGTGATTCTTCATCTAGCAACCCCATGGATATCACAATTGCTAGTAGAAAAAGCCTCTCTACTGTTAGGCAGAATTTCAGGCAGTAACCTCTGGGACCACTACCTACAATTAGGACTACAGGTGTTAGCCAAACCAACCTTTGGTATAAGTCTGTACCACACAGTTTTTGGTAGCAACCTGAGCAGCCAGGCTTATCTCAAGAGTGAATGTGAGCAGTACAATAGTTACACAGAGGACTTTCAATCACAGTGGTTCAAGTAGACACCAAGGTTTCTTGATAAAAACACTTAGTAGTTTATTACACAATCATTTAGAAAACATTTCACTAGAAGAGGCAACTTAATATTATAAACCAATATACTTCAATACACAATTCTAAGGTTTTGAGACAGTTTGCACTCCCCTGAAATAGGAGCCAAATGGCAGTTCAGTTACATAGAAAGGAGCAAAAGGCACAAGGAAAGTAAAATAGATCATATATACTTTTTAGACAGTGCAAATAGCTTCAGGTCACGAGAAGAGTTCAATTCAAGTCAATAGGCCAGGCCAAAGTCAAAGGGCTAGGGTTCTGGATAGGAAAGAGCAGTTCTGGTATCAAACGGTAAAGTCTTAGAAGTCGTTTAGGCGAAAAAGAGTCTTATGTCGGGTCACAAGTTGATTAGGCCTGCAAGTTGGGAAAAGTTTCACAAACTTTCACCGCAAGAGTGGCGTTTTCTCAATCGGGTTGGCACAGTACCTTTGTATGAAGAAGCAAATGCTGCTGAAGTCGTGGTCATTGGCAGGTCCTGCAGATCTCGCTCGTGGGGACAAGAGGGAGGATGTCTGGGGACTCATGCACTGCACAGGATCAATGAAGAAAGCAAACAAGATGGAGTCACTTCAGTTTCCACTAGCTGTAGATTCAAGAACACAGACTGGTGTCCCTCTCCCTGGTTAATCCTAACCAGCCTTGAGAATGGTATCCAGGTGTCTTATGAGTTGATTGTTCCCACCAACTCAAAGGAAGAAACCGTCCTTGAAGGAGCTTCCCTGTCGAATGGAGTTTGGCAATTCGGACCTGCAGCAGGGCTTCACCGGGCAAACCAACGGTCCAGGAGTTGCAGCAGCCGTCCTCTTCCAGCTCGTCTTCCGTTCTTTCGTCCCAGTGGTTGACTCCGCTTTCTAGTCCTAGAGACTCACCTTTTAAACATTTTTCTCCCTTTCATTCCAGCCTAGTTGTCACTCACCAAGCAGGGTGGCTGTCCTTGCCGGACAGTCAGCCAGCCAATCATGCCAGAGTGCATTTGGGTCTCCTAGGAGACTAAGCACAGGGAGTTTCGGGCACCTCCCTCACTTCCTGCCCACCCCAGACACTCAGACGCCAGAGGCGGTCTTCAGTCCTGAACGCGCCAAAGGCACATGAACAAAGGGACCAAACCTGGTTTGGCACGCAGAGACAAACACTAGAAGGACCTTTCCAAAAAGAAACACCGAAAAAAGAAGACCGTGACCTTTTTCAACAAAGGGGCTTAACACGCCATCTTGAAAAACATGGCTCCCGTGATTTTTAGCTACCGGTGTTCGCGGTTGGGAAATATCACGGTAGTTCATTGTAAAACGACTGCCAGCAGCCTTTTCAATAGGAAATGATAGCATTTGACTGCTACATGAGTATTTAGACACAGGGGATACTATGTAACCCCTCCAGCCCGCCATTGTAAGATGGGGTGTGCTGGGTCTAGGAATTTGGAAAGACCAGTAAAGTCAATTTCACTTTACATTCTCTGGGAATCGGTAGTTTATCCCAGAAAAGGTATTTAGACCTGTGGGAAGTCTAAAAGGCATCCATGTGTCACTGCACTGAGGGTGCTTTGTGACACACATGAAAAGATGATACCTATGGAGTTATCTGAAACTCCATGATCAAAGAACACAAATGTAAAACAAACATCAAAATACATAAAAGAGTAGAAAAAAAGGCTCACACTCTTTCCAGGTAAAAAAAAAATCAAGTCCTCAAAAATCCAGCAAAGTTGCTGGGGGTCTCTGAGGTGATGGGAATTAGCACATTTATGAGAATTCTCCCTAACATCTACTGAGACCGATGGGATTCGATCTTTTGGAGTACCCAGACAAAGTCCCTGGCCAAAAAACATTAGCTCGATCAATAGATGAACAATTTAGAGTCGTAAGGTCCAAAGTACCCTGGACAAGACGATCCTTTGAACCTGCAGAAAGTGAGGGAGGACCAAAACAAGGGCGAACAACACCAAAATGGGCATGTAATGAAAAAGGGAACAGACCAAAAGTGATGTAATGTAGAGAAGAGAACTGGAAATGACTAGAAAACCTTCTGGGAGAGAAATTGGAAAAATCATAGAACCAAATAATTGTAGGGAGTACGTTGATGAAAGTGGCAAGGTGGAATACCCAGGGGTTTGCTCACTTGTTTGTAAACGAAGATCTGTTCACAAAGTAATACGGTTTTATATACCTGCAAGGAACTTGGTTAAGAGACCCCCCCCTTCATTGGACGGTTATATGATCTACCTGAACCCAGCGATCAACGGTGTGAAAGGCCGTCCAATGTCAGGCTTGTTGATAGCAGTTAACAACCAGCTGCATTTTACCCTATTAGAACATCGTAATCCTAGTCCTTACATACACATACTGGTGGGCAGGCTACCTACAAATCAAGTTCGACCAGAAAAGATCTTAGTACTCATGAATTTATACTGGAATCTAAAATGGCATGAACTGAACAATTTCCCTGAACAGGTAACTGACCTAATTGATGACATTAGAGAAAAATGGAGCAATCCACATTTCTTAATATGTGGGGATTTGAACTCTCATTGCCTTGACGACAATGGACAGGCATTACTTACTGATTCTCTATTTACAACGGAATCTAAGATAAGAGGCCAATGTTGGGCCTCGGCCTTGAATTCAAGAGATATCTATATCCTCAATGACGTGACCGAAGGGGACAACCTGGGGGAGTCAACACGTAGAGGGAAAACAGGAGGGCACACTATTGACTACATCTGTGTGTCCCGTAATCTGCTTGTGTTGGTTCAAACACTACAAATAGAAGAAAAACACCATAGTGATCACAATCTATTAACTATGACTTGGAACGCTAATAGTATGGCTGATGAAGGCAGCTATCCAGCTGTTCTGGAAGTAACATCTGGAAAGAACAGACTAAGGATCAAGGGGAAGAAACTAACAAAACTGATAGAAAGTCTCAAACTGGAAATATTGCAAGCAACTACAGCACAAGACACCAACGCTGTCAACTACTGCCGGGTGTTGGAAGCATACGAATAAAAAAAAAAAAAACTTTTAACAAACCCATTATTGTTCACCGGCATGCATTTGACCAAGTGGTCATGGAAATAAAGAAGCAAATGAAAACCTTGAGCCGCAAATTCAAGAAACAGTTGCCATTAGAAGGTAAACTAAGGATCCATAAATTAAAACAATAATACAGAAACTGGTGTAAACTACACAAAAAAGGCTAATGCTGCAGGACACACAGAACATGCTACAGAACATCAGGCATAAGAATACAGCTGAAATCGGTTAATGATTAACAACCTGGATGCATCCTCTAACAGCCAATCCAGTTTCTGCATTAAAATGGACGGAATATTTGTCAATATATTTTGACAATTCTATCAGTACCCAGCGGACAGGTGAAAAGGCTGGTGGACAATGGGATCAGTTAAACATCAACTTGGAGTCTGTGAGAGAGATCATAGTTAGTTGAAAAATTCGAGAGCTCTAGGGCCCCATGGAATGACAAACAACTTGCTCAAGGAAGACCCTGAACGACGGTCTATGTTCCTGAAGATGCTATTTGAGCACATAATGAAAACTAAATCACTTTCAGCTACTTGGAAACAAGCTGTGATAGTGCCTATTTACAAAAAAGGATCTCATTCAAATCCTGAACATACATAGCATTGTTGGACGTTGCCGGGAATGTATTTGGTTTGCTTACATTGAAGATGTTAGTGAAATGGGTCATGGAAGCAAACAAATGGGAGGAATGGCAAGCCAGTTTTGTTAAGGGTGTGGGAACCTCTTTGAACATATTTGTTATAAATATCTTAAAAGCACAAGGCAAGAGAAGCAAAGGAAGGCATATCTTTGTAGCCTTTATTGATCTTAGACAGGCATTTGACACCATCAGCCGGCCAAAATGATGGGGAAAGTTAAAGGACTGGGGATGTCCTGCCAACATCCAAGAAGTAATGGAAGAGCTGCACTCTTTTACATCATTGCAAGTGAGACTGGACAGATCGGGTACGCTGACGAAGGAAATCTTTATCAACATTGGCCTTAAGCAGGGTTGCCCAATGGCGCCCAAACTGTTGAATCTAAACATCTCAGACATCGTAGCTGCCTTTGCTGGCACCAGATGTTTACCCCCCAAAACGGCTTACCAAAATAGGACAAATCTTATATGCAGATGATGTAGTTCTGCTGAATCAGACACCAGTGGGACTAAGAGACAGCTTAACGCCTTCCAGAAGTACATAGAGAACAATGACCTCAAGATCAATCCAGCAAAGTCTTGGATTATGTCCTTTTGACCAGACAATGAGAAGCAGTCTAAGAGAACCAACATGTGGCTTTTGCAGGGACAAAAGTTTCCAGAGGTCAAATCAATAATATACTTGGGAATGTGTCTGTACACCGACAAAAAGGACCAAAGGTCAAAGATTGAAGGCCTATTCTGGAAGAGAGTGCGCTGTGTGCCCAAGAGCACCCCAATCCAAGCAATTCGGATGGAGCTGGGACTCACAGACATGAAAACAATAGTAGTGTGGAAACAGTTATGTCTGTATAGGAAGTGTATGGATGACCCAAAAACATGAGGTTTTGCAGTTCTAAGGAAAGCGTTTGCTGCCAGTGAGGATTCAACATTGACAGAATGGTGAGTGCTGTGCCAGACAATCATACGACAACTGGGTGAACCTGAAGATACCTTGTTGGATAACCCAGATAAGGTTCAAAGAAAATTGTACATCCATGATTGGATAGCAACCCAAAAAGAGTGCCAGCAATTTAAATTGTACGGAAAGTCCATTCAAGAGGCACAAAAACTCAACAAACTTCCAAAATACCTTAAGCTGTCCCATAAGATATTATAGGGATCAGTTCATGAGGTTTAGGCTGAACTTATTACCAACAAGGGAGATACTCAGTCGAAGAAAGGGCAATGTAGACCTGTAGACTGTGCAAGAAAGAGGACTCGTATGAAAATCTGAAACCTCTTGTATTATTCTGCACAGAAACGAGTAGAATCAGACTGTCTTTATTTACTGAATTCACCATGAAATATGGCTCCCGCACGATGGAAGAGTGGTGGACTCAACTGTTGGGAGGTAACCATATCCCACTGACTGTGGCACTGGTAAAACTACTGTAAAAACGTTTCTCAGACAAAAATGAAGCGAAATAAAACACAAAATGGTTAATTTGAGAATTTAAAAATGTATATTTAAGTTTTTTAAAAGGTTTGGCAAAATGGTTATCTCTATTGTTTAACTATATAAAAAATAAAAAAGAGAAAAGTACCATCCTCTAATTACATCCAGACATGCCTCCTTTGCCTATGTGGTAACTTGGGCCGAGGGAAGGCTATGCTCTTAAGAGGGATGTGATTGTGATCCAGTAGTGAACCAAACAACACAATAACACAATCCATAATAAAGGGAATGTCTAATCAAGGTTCTATACAAAATGTATATATTTTCATTAGAAACACCATCTGTAAAAAATAAATTAAAAATACTGTACACAAATCTGCCCCGAAGGAAGGAGAGAGAAGATGTGACAGACTGAGGAAAGTAGCACTCTGAGTGTGGTTCCGGGGTGGTAGGTAAATTACTAACTACAATGAGGATATGTTGTTGTTGAAAACAGATGCAATTGTGACCTAACCAATCTCCAGTGCCCAAGTGGACCTAGGCTCTTAAGTGCAAAGAGAAGGGACTGTAGGGTTACAGATAAAGACCTTTAAGTGCTGAGGTAGCCCGAAGGCAGTGCAAGGGCAACTGGACATGCAGGAGCCTAGGCCCGAGTTCAGGAGTGGCCAGGGAACAGTGTGCAGAGCTATTAGTGACATTAGCAGGGGATACGAAGAGAGAAAACAGAAGCAAAAAGGAAGGTCTTGATTTCCTTCCGGAATCAGAAGTGGTTCTCCTCAAGTTTGAGAGAGGCAGGGAGGCTTTTCCAGAGGGAGGCTGCAGCCAAGGAACAAGATCAGCCCCCCATTTTCTGCTTGGAAAAGCGCCTGACCCCCAGAGAACAGGAGGTAGATGAGCAGAGCGCTCAAGAAGGAACATGTTTAGGAAGAGAAAGTTGGAGGTAGTGCGGTCCCAGGCCCCAGAAAGCCGTATGGGTGATGCAAAGGGGTTTGAATTTGATCCTTCCAGCCACGGGGAGCCAGTGCAGAAATTTCAAAGCTGGAGAGATACGATCCCTGGGCTTGAGGCCAAGGACAAGTCCTGCAGTCCTGTTCTGGGTGAGTTGTAAAGGTCAAAGAGTAGAGACAGGCATATTTAGAAAGAGGCTGTTGGAAAAGTCCAGCCTGGAGAGTACAAGGGCTCTAGAGACAGAGAGTTTATGGGGGAAATTGAGAAAGGCAGAATACCTCTGAGGAGATGCAGCTGAAAGCGATGCGTGATATTCCAGTGGTTCGAGTCAGCAGGCGGCAGTCGTCAAAGTGCAAGCAATAGTTTGGATTGGTGGCAGAGTGGAAAAGCCAGTGTCTGCATCTTCCCTACCATTCAAGGTGTGTTGAACATGAAGCAACCAGTTTGGTGTGGTAGAACAGGAAGCTTTGGCAGGTCTGGCCCACTGGCTGCTGTAAGGCCCTCTCAGGGGGACTCCAGTACAGGATGACTCTATTCAGGGTCTGCTCTCCCAGCTTTATGAGATTCTGGTGCAGAGGGGAAGGTCCTGGTCGACAACAAAGGTCACTCCCAATCTGCCCTGGGAGTGGACAAGTGCAGGGCTGTTTTCTGTATTGGACGGTTCCTTCTTCACCTCAGGCTCAGGGCTATGAAAAGTCCAAATTTCCCAAAGAAAGTCTAGCGCCTTCTCTCGTGTGGTTGCGAGTGAACCTTTGTGTCTTGGAGGTTCTGAGAGGATCTCAAGAAGGGGTTAGAGACTCCTTCATTTAAAGGCAAAAGTACCCCAAGTAATTGGACTAAAGATAGCCTGCCTTAGAGGTCCAATCCCTGCTCTTGAATGGAGTGGACTTTGCCGTTCTGATGGCACACACAAAGTGCTTTGCTCCTGAGGAATTGGAGGGGACAGGAATTGGAAAGAGGGACAGAGAGAAACATGATGGTGGAAGACTCCTTCCATTGACCAGAGCACTCCTGCCAACTCTAGTCCCACCCCTTTCCTTCTCACTACAAACAAAAGCCTTTAGAGCTGCAGCACCCTAGTTTGAGGCTACTCCTTTTGAATGGGTGTGTTCCTTTGATTCTTTGACACAGCACAGCTACTCACTGCTGTGCATCTGCCTCTGGCTGAGGGTGTTAACCGCCCTACAATGGCATCATTGTAGAAGAGTCCCTGTCCTCCAGGTTACTGACTTGCTATTTGCAGTCTCCACCCAGCTAACCAGAATAGACGTCACCTTCCACAGCAGAGCTGACTCACAGGAGCAGACATGTGCAACATCATTTGGGATGTGACAGATATGATCATAAGCCATCACCTGTTTTGTTTTGCTATGATCATAAGTAGCGCCATGCACTATGCCTAAACTCAGACATAGCTTTATTTTAAAGTTTATCCTACCACCATCAGGGGTTACACATGATCATCGTTGATCTTGGTACAGGCAGGGCCATCTTAAGCATTTTTGGGGCCCTGGGCATGGACATCCTTGGGGGCCCCCTCCACCAAACCAAAGGAATTAAGTGATCAAGAAATATCTGGTGGCACCCTCGCCCCCACCGTGATCGTTACCTGTAGGATGATAGGCTGCCTTGCACCATTCAAAATAAGCATGTTTACTCCCTTTAAGTCCCCTTACCCTCTTCATTATTGCTCTAATCAGAATGATAAACAGGTAGCATTTGAAGGACAACATTAGCAATCTACCAAGCAGTTACTTCTCTTCTAGTATAGAAACAGGATGCTTTTTATCAATAGCATCCGGTAAGGTATGCAACGTATGGTATTAATGCAGGACTGTATGTAAAAGCTACATATAACCCAGAATAGGCAGAGAACTCACATTAGCTGCCTCATAGAATGCCAAAGTGCTGAAGCATGGATAGAGTAGACGAATTGTAAGGAAGGAGAAAGCTACACATAGCATAACATGGATAGTGAATGCAGATTAGAAGCTACCAGGAAGGTGACTCTATCCAGATAGACTGAGATTAGAAGTGGGATATGGCTTTCACATAGTGTTGTCATTAGAGATCAAGGGAGCACATGCCTGTAGTGTGCAGTATATCAATGCTCCCTATTATAGTGTAACCCTATGGCCCGTGAAACCATGAGTGAGGCTTTTATGAAGATCATACCCTGAGAAGGAAATCACTCTGAAGGGCTGGCAATTTTGAAAGGTTTAGGGACTGGCAATTCTGGGAGGTTAGGCAATAAAAGATTAAATGAGATGCCCAGGATCACACATTGCTTAAGGGGTGAAGCTGGGATTGGAACACTTTCTTGTACAGCTCTTACCATGCACTAAAACAATCTCATTTTATAAAACGGACTTCCAAAGTACACAAATCACATTTCCAAACCTGACAATTTTTAAAAGCAAAATATTACAGAAGGGTGTTACGCAAAATGGGAATGATTCTAGCTTCATTCTCTCCATCACCAAGGGAAGTATATAAGTACCAGCATACCAATCAATGTGATTTAAAAGATTTTATCTAGGTATGTCTTTTGTACTTTTAAGCTTTAAATACTTCCAAAATAATGGCTTGTGAAATTGTCATTCTTAAATGTGCTGAAAAACCTTTGACTTTTATACAAAAAGCAAAACGTTTTTTGTGTCAGACGAGCAGACCTTAAAATATGCTTGCCCAAGGCCTACAACATCTGGTCCGCTCTGTCCCGCCTACCACCCCTTCACTCAAATAGCCTACATAAGAAGACATATCAAGTAATGAGCTAAACGAGACCAGCATGGAAGAAGGCAAACCTCACAGAAGACAGCAAAGTAATGCAAGAGATATTATATGATTTGACCAGGATCACTGTATCATCTGCTGGCAAAGCCAGGACACAAGCATGAACACTTTGGGTCCACAGTCTTGAATTTGAATACTTATTCACCTCTTGGACTCATAGTTCATGCTCATGTTTGGAGGGGATTGCTTAGGTTTTAGAAAGTGCCATCTGAATAAACCAATGTCTAGACCTTCACCACACAAATCACATGTTAGTTTTTATAGCAACCCCTTTGTGGTGCAGAAACATTGCTGATAATAGCACCTCTTATGCTGCAAAACCAAGTACATATGCAGGTATGTTTATAAACTTCAGACATAGGAAAGGGTCAACCAGCCTTGCTGGAATGCGCTCTTCTAATCTTTCATATGAACACATATATCTGCAATGAGTGCTTAACACACTGAGCTAACTTCTTAACTATTGTGACACTCAATTTATCAATATGGATTTTAACTTTGGCTATTGCACATGATCAACATAATTCCTACAGGAAGGAAATAATTCTGCAGAAGTTGTGCCACAAGGAACTCACAAACTATGAATTCCACAGTGAACACAGGATGAATGACATGATTAATTGATCAAGGCAGAATGTACTTTTCCAAACAGACAGGCAATAGGTTTAGCGCCTCAGCAGCATGCCATAAAATCTCCTGGCCTGTGCTATGTAAGTCTGGTGAACAATGGAATCTTACTTTAGATCAGGCAGCCTTGTGGGGGCCCCCCTCCAAGGTGGGGGACCTGGGCAAGTGCCCCTGATTCCCTCCCATAAAACACGTCTCTGGGTACAGGGATGCATATCTTAAATGCAGCCCCTGCGCTGCAGGGACTCGGCTGTCCGCACAGCTGTTAAATGGACACTGTGACCTCTAAACATGCTCTGTGCCACTGGTAGAGCAGGTGCTGTAAATCAGGACATTCATGCAACAGGGCTCAGATACACACTTTGCCTGGAGATTGTGAAGAAGGAATCTGATCAGCAGATTACTGTTTCAGAGATGTAATTATGGGCATAATTTTATTATTGAATTTAAATTAAAAAATCCAGGACTTTCACACCCATGCCAAATGGCAAACCCTTACACTGCTATAATGACGGAGCTCCCATACTGGAACCAGGAAGCACAACAGGAAAGGAAGCATAGTTCATTTTAAGATTAATGAGAAGTAGAGTGCTGAAACCTCCATATCTGGCATTTATTTCTGTTCTGGACCCTGTGACTCCTGTGATTGAAGAGGGACTACTCCATTGATGTTAGGGACCTCGCCTATAGAGGTAAGAATTCTACCTTCCTTGTAATAACTTCCTTGTAATATTGTGAGACTTTTTGGGGATCTCCTTGTGCCTTCTCTCTTCTGCATCTCCTGCTACCATCAAGTTTAAAATCCAGAGGGTGTGTATCCTGTAACACTTCCACCTGGGATGGAATTGTCACACCATGTTCTCCCTCTTTCATAGGTCAGTGGGAACTTTCCCTTAAGGTTTGGGGGTATTGCTTTAGGTTTTCCTGAGGGACTTACCGTCATCCCTGAGTTACAATGGAATTTCTAGTGCTGACAAACACCTTTGACATGCCAATGTAGTGACAACATAATCTGTACCCTAAATATATTGGAATTTGTAGACAATTAGACTTTTTTTGAGAGGCTAGTCTGTCAGGCGCCATGGGTGAAGTTACAGGCCACGAGGTGACCGCAGTAATTCCCCACCACCCCCAACAAAAGGGCGAGCGATTAGTTCATGCACTGCAAGAGGAGAGCGCAAACCTTGGGTGGTCTACAGACTGCAAGAAGAGTGAGACACACGATCCAGGGATTGGACCCTTACATTGGTAAATCACTCAACAAGATTGGCAATGCAACTATGCCTTAAAGCCCTGATTTGAAGAAGGCTTTCAGTAGACGAAACACGCGTCATCATTAAGGGCAAATATTAAAAACTTGGGATCATGCACAAACTAGTCTGGCACATTTTCTTATAATCTGAGTGTGTGGAGACACTAAATATATTGGAAACACATGTGCTCTGGACTGGACAAGAGGGAGGCTGCAGAACTGCTAAGTTACAAGTTACTAGGGATATGGCTGCTCACAAGAAGTTCATGGTTAACCAAACAACATTAAAGTGCTCATAATGTTCATTTGAGTACCATCAATTGACGTTGTGAGCTCAGAAATAAAAGTAAATAATAAGGTAAAAGAAGAGCAAAGTAAGATTGCCAAAATAGCGGCATATCTGTACCTCCACATTGGAGCAATACAGGACAAATATGCTGAAAACCTAGATCTGGCAAACAAGCCACTACAATCATTAGAAAAAGCCCAAACTGATCTGCACTCTGCAGAGCAAAGGCTACAAAAAAGCCACGAATCAGAAAATGAAACCAGGCAGTACCTAATAAAAATAAAAGAAGATATGGATATTGCAGCAGGATAAGGTAGAGCAGGATACCAAAGTACTGGCGCTGCAGAAAGAGTGCCAAGAAAGTTTGGACTCTCTACTGCAGAGCCAGAAAAAGCTGGAACAGCAAATACATTTTAATATAGCATGCGCAGAGCAGGTAGTCACCCTGCAAAAATGCCTAGACCAAGAAAAAGTAGAGAATAATAAATGAATCCTGAAAGACC
The DNA here is from genome assembly GCF_040938575.1 of Ambystoma mexicanum. Lineage (NCBI taxonomy): Eukaryota > Metazoa > Chordata > Amphibia > Caudata > Ambystomatidae > Ambystoma > Ambystoma mexicanum. The sequence continues at coordinate 85,091,228 of NC_090941.1, forward strand.
TTGACACCCAGACAGAATTTGATGGAGAGCGCCAGAATGCTGGTGCCCTCCAAAGACAGAGGGACGACCTGGCTGCACAAAGGGGTACTCTTATTCAGGAAAGGGACACCTTAGGCCAGGAGGTCAGTTATTTAAAAGATAAGATGGAAGAAAATCACCTAGCCCTTCAGGGACTGGGTGAACTCCAAAAAGATTCCATAAAACTGTTGGAGCACTCCAGGAGGATGGAAGATGCTCTGGCAAAGAGTGACTAGGCCAGTAAGGCAGGACTCAGGAGGTAACCCTCCTGCAGCAGAAATTGGCCCAGTACTCTAAAATAGCAACGGAAGCACAGAGAGACAATGAGGCTCTCTGTGAGAAAAAATGACAGGCTCCACAGACAGGTAGCTATGCAAGAACAACTGAGACTAGCAAGGCCTTTATAGAGGAACAGAAAGGTCAGGTTCTTGCATGGCAACAGGGAGCAGGGGCTGAGAGAGATGAGGTCCGCTGGGAAAGGGAAACACCTGAGCATAACCTCAGGAATCCTAGTACCAGAGGCTTTCATCTCTTCAACCCCATGGACACTGCCACCCCCAGGTTCATGGCCCACATGAACCAGGGGCCACAGGGATGGCAGAGTTCAATCCAATGAAGAATATGGAGCTCATAGATCAGCATCTCCCAGGAATGGATGGGCGGGCATCTGGGTATGGGTTCCCAAGTGCTAGGGCAATATTCTCTGATCAGGGAGACTCCAATGAGGGGAGGGTAAGAGAAATGGATCCTCAAAAATACCATTTACCCATAGAGCAGATGGTAAAATTTAGTGGGGAACTCCATGAGAGTAGGCCCATTAAGGGCATCCTGAAAACCTCCGCCCAGCTAGGACAGTGTAGGGGGGTTACTCAGCAAATCCTGGGAGCAAGGAGGAATCAGAAGACTCCCCTCAGCGCCCCAGGACTCAAGAAACTAGGCCCCCACATTCTGCCAGCCATTCCCAAGCTCGCAGAATCCGGGAGAGCCTAGAAGACCAAACAGGCACCTCTGGTAGCAGTGCCTCTGAGGCAGAGGATGAGTGGACCAGGGTCACCCGAACCAAGAAAGCCAACAAAGTCAAGAGGGCCTTGCTCAAGGAGCCCCTAAAACAAATAAAGGCCATTAGGAGAATCATCACGCCCTATCATAAGAATGCAAAATATTCGGTTTGGGAGCACCTTCAGCTCTTTGAACAAGTGATGGAGATTTTCCATTTGAAGGACAGCCAAAGCTGTATTCAATACGTAAAGTGGACCTTCTCTCCCGAGTATTCCAGCTTCTTTGCGGGGCTGGAGGATCAGAATCATTCCAGATGGTCCACCTATAGGGCGGCCATCTTGAAACATTTTTCTGTGCACAGGAATCCTCAGGAGGCTCACAAGGCGGCCTATAACTTGCAATGTGGGGAAGATCAGGCAGCACAAGAATTTGTTCAAGAGTTGAAACGTGCCTTTACGCAGATCACTAGAAGGGTGCGCACTGACAGCAAAGAGTTTGTAAATACTTTCTTCCACGCTCTCCCTAAGTACATCATGACCCAGCTAGTGAGGGACTTTAATGAGAAAAGATCACTAGACTGGGTCATTGAACAAGCCACACGCATTTATGAGGTGCAAAAGCCACTGGAAAACAAAAATAGTCCCAAAAGCCCGAAAACAACCATCACCCCTGCTGCTGCTAAAGTGGCAGAGGTGAAGGTTGCCCCCATTTTAGATTTGGAGATGGGGGGCCTAAAAACCTGCCTGCCCAGAATCAAAACAACCCCAAACCCAGAAGGCCCTCGTGCCAATCACAAACAGGGAGCCAGGGAGGCAACCCCACAAATGGGACCACTAACTCCCCTGACTACATCAGACCACGACTGGGTTATGTGTGGACTCCTCCAGCCCAAGGGGGAGTATCCAACCAAACAGCAGCAAACCCAGGGAACTTCCCTCCTCACTTCCCCCAGGAGGGCAGTAATCCCCCAAATACTGGACAGAACATTCTTCCAAGGTACCTGCAAAACTTCAACCCCCAAAACAATCCATCCTTCTTTCCCAACTTTCCTGAGCCCAGACAGCCCAATCCGGAAGAGGGGAGGCCAAGGGTGGAGGGGTACCCAAACTTTCCTAACCCGGGGTATTTTGGGAGAAGGGCTAGCTACCCTTCCCGTGATCAGCCCAGGGGAGACATGAGGACCCGTTACCAGCCAGAGCGGGTGTCCCAACTAGAGCGCTAGGTCCAAAACATGGCACAGGATCTGGGTCGCATGCTGAGGGCTCAACAGAACCCTCAGATGAGCATGACAGTGCAGAACGCCTCAAATCCAGGACCTGGTGCTCCAGAGCAATGACGGGGGAAGAACCCCGAAATTCCACTGGTTCCCAGGGAGGAAGCCTCCTTCCCCACTTGTAAAAAGCCCCTGGAAACCCAGGAACCGGAACCAAAATCTACTTCCCCTGAAAATCTGCAACCCAAGGATCAGAGGGGGGTAGGAGAAATAAAGAGCCCAAAAAGACCCATTTGGAGGAGGAGGTACAAGTCTTCTAGTTTGAAGGAGAGCAATCCTCAGAGGATCCTGGGAAGAGGATCTTCTCCTTCAGAGATGGGGGAACTCCTCCCAAAGAAAAATGAGTCCCAAAGGATCCAAATCCAGACTGGGTAGATGTGGGGACTGAGTTAGCACTGCCCATCATCAAACCACAGAATCAACAGCACAAGAATCCCCTGGTTCAAACCCATCCTGATTACTGCCATCAAAAAGGGGGGGGGGCAGAATCAGAACCAGGGGAACCCAAAATGTCCCTCATATCTAGCTGTCACCTTTTTCTTTCAGATTCCCAAGACTCCAAACAGAATCCTGCACAAATCACCTTCCTGTCAGTGTCCAAAACCAAGAAACTAACCCACCAGTGTCCAAAAATGTACATTATCTTTGCCCCCTTGAGGAAAAGGAGGGAAGATTTTATGCCCCGGTCCAAATACAGGGGCAGTGTACAATTTTGGCACTGGTGGACACTGGATCCCAAGCTATCCTTCTGGCAAAAAGGGCCTTTGATAAACTGAATTCGGGAAGGGGGGAGAAATACCAAATTCCTCTCACCCCTCTTCCTGGACAACTTCAGAACTTCGACGGGAAGGAAATTCCCGTCGAGGGGACTGCGGATTTGGATATTAAAATTGGGCGACACAAGGTGAACCACCAGGTCATAGTTGTGACTCCAGAGGGCATAACATGTTTACTAGGGAATGACATCCTGCGAAGGTCGTCACCCCACATAGATTGTGTAAACAAGGTCCTCTGGACTCAGACTAGCCGACCAATAAATTGAAACAAGTGTCAACCATGTTAGTTTAAACAGCACATGCCACATGGTTGAACAAAAACGTGACCAAATAGAATTTCACTTCTAGAACAACCAAATCCCAGACGTGACAGTAATAGCAGTAGGACAACAGACTGGTGATGGGGGTCCTCTCTATTTCTAAAAATCCACCTTCCTTCCAGTCTAAGGTGGCATTCTACACTGGAAGGAAACACTCTGAAATTCTTTACAAATTCACAATCAGAAAATCTCACTCCTATAGTCCAGAAATATGAGAAATCAGCTAAAAGCCTGGCTAATACTCAGAAAATTGGAGAGCAGTTGTTCACTCCTATTCAGTTAAATGAAGGGAAGGAATCTGTTCTCGCCCGAGTGTGTGTGAACAACGGTAAGAGCTTCATCAGCAAAGCCATGTTCCGCAAACTCCCAAAAGATTCAGCCATTCTGTGGTAAACTAAGCCTCCTTACCAATCAGGAACACCAGAAGGTAAGTTTACATGTACGCTTATTTCACTTAGTTGTAAAGTAGAGAAAGCACTGGGACATCCACCTAGCCCAGCACATTAGGTCCAACTGACATCAGTAGAACCCTGCACTCCAAACATCCATCAACACTCCACCTAGAGTCCCAGTGACATCACCACACCAACACACCACCTAGAATGTCAGTGACATCACCACCATCACAACACTCATAGCCATAATCAAACCCAGCACAGATTATGACATATCTCCCTCTCTTCAACCAACCAACACTAATATCCATAATCAGGCCCAGCACAGATTATGACATATCTCCCTCTCTTCAACTAACCCAACACTAGACCCATGGTAGAGACCCATCACAAGTGCAATATTACCAGAAAATTTACAGCTCAGAAACCATTTTCTACTCCCCCTGAGCTGAACCGCTACACCCAACATCTAACCAAGATCTTAAATGGAAAACACAAATAAAATTAACTCAAACCACAGGCTCACCCCAGAACCTGAACCCACTCATCTACAAACCCGCTGAATTAACTAAACAATGGAAGAACCAACAGTAAGTCCTTCACCATGGAGACCCCTTGCATCGCAACCAAAACTAACCCTCTCACCATCTAATCCCCACACAGACATATAAAAACTCCAGCCAAACTTTGATCATACTTCGAAACTCCATAGAATGCCACTGTACCCATAACTTACTGAAAGAGCACCTCACTGTCTGCTGACGTACATTAACAGCCCCACACTGTTCCTTGTGAACCCTAAGCAGCACCTCACTGTCTGCTGACATACACTAACAGCACCACACTATTCCTTGTCAACCCTAAACAGCACCTCACTGTCTGCTGACATCGATTAACAGCACCACACTGTTCCTTGTCAACCCTAAACAGCACCTCACTGTCTGCTGACATCCATTAACAGCACCACACTGTTCCTTGTCAACCCTAAACAGCACCCCACTGTCTGCTGACATCCATTAACATCACCACACTGTTCCTTGTCAACCCTAAACAGCACATCACTGTTTTCTGACATCCATTAACAGCACCACACTGTTCCTTGTCAACCCTAAACAGCACCCCACTGTCTGCTGACATCCATTAACAGCACCACACTGTTCCTTGTCAACCCTAAACAGCACCTCACTGTTAGTTAAAATTTCACCTGGGAGCACACTCACTCATACAAGAAATTTTAAACACGACAAACAAAACACCACAGGACAACATGTATACCCTCTGAATCCAAAACAGTTAAAATCCATGGCGTCAAAGTCCCTGCGCCATACCCCCACCCTTATGTCCACTCCAACCATCCTGCAAAGAAAACATTGTGAAAACAAACATTACAATTTCCCATGGACCTCACACCCACAAGTCCATACAGAAAACCCAAAGGCCATATCCTAACAGCAGGCCACCAACATATACACAACAACAGTATATAGACAGGCCTTAAACTCCTAACATTGACCCAGGACCCAACCCGCCAGGAAACCAGAACCCCGAGGCCACAACATCAACCAACAACAATAATAACACCGGCCTCCCCCAACACTTACATATTTGGTACATTGATGGGACTTAAGAACACCACAAGTCTGAGTCCGGCGCTCGGCACCTCACCAACATTCCTGTCAGATCGCTGTATCCTTGCAGCTTCCACTTTATTCTAGGACACACGTGGTAAATAGCCTTAAATCCCTTGACACTCCCTGCGCTCTCCACTTGTGCCAAGACACCGACTTTTCCTTGACTGCCAGGTTCAAATATGGTCCGTGGTTTACCATTCTCCATCCCAAAAAATGCTGAAATCCTTCCAGCGTCACGATTCACAGAAGCATTAAACATCCTGCACTTCAACTTCCTTCCTGGAGCAGCGCAGCACCCGTAATCGGCCCCTGCGTGACCATCTTGTATAACGCTGCGCTCCATGTGAACGTCGCGTTCCAGCTGGGACATCCCAGCGTCACGATTCACAGAAGCATGAAACATCCTGCACTTCAACTTCCTTCGTGGCGCAGCGCAGCACCCGTAATCGGCCCCTGCGTGACCATCTTGTATAACGCTGCGTTCCATATGAACATCGCGTTCCAGCTGGGACCGCTGGAACGCCTGTCCTCCGCCCACCGATGCCGGCCCACTTGCATTATTTCTTTCCGTCATTATTTCTGCCGCCGGCACCGCAGAGGAAACACCTCTGATCGGCACACCAACGTTAAGATGACTGGTGCCTCCTATGTCGCCGCTCCATTCCTGCTGCGCGGTCCTGCTCCACACACCACGCAGCCTGCCCAAATCCCAGCAGAAACAGACCCGCTCCATGCCGGAGGCCTGGGCGCTGCAATGTGCAGCTGCAACGTGCGCTCCAATCAAGACGCACAGCACCACAGCGGAGATTGAATTATACCTCCTCCAATCTTCCACAGGGCCCTCCCTGTTGGGCCCCACCGCTGCTCCTGCACACTCCTGACCTGGAGGTTAATAGCGGCCACACCTCTGCTTATCCTGCGCCAGACCGGCACGCAGTACCAAAACGGCTGCAACCTCCAGTCTCTCCCACCTGGGCCACCTGCCACCGCTGCTTCAAGGCCAGGCTAGCTGATCCCCAGTAGCAAACACCAAGCAGAACACCGATGAAATTTTCAGAACCCTCTGACCACCTGGAATCCAAACATTCAGGATCCCCGACCTGGACCCTGCCGTGGACTTGCGCTGCTCCGTCCGGCTAGCAGCTTCTTCCTGCAAGATGGATGTCACCCTGGAAGGCAGCGCTTCTCACCAGCTGACCCTTCCCAGCAGCACAGGATCTGATCCTCATCGCCAGTGTGGCAAACTAAGCCTCCTTCCCAATCAGGAACACCAGAAGGTAAGTTTACATGTAGGTTTATTTCTTTTAGTTGTAAAGTAGAGAAAGCAGTGGAACATCCACCTAGCCCAGCACATTAGGTCCAACTGACATCAGTAGAACCCTGCACTCCAAACATCCATCAACACTCCACCTAGAGTCCCAGTGACATCACCACACTAACACTCCACCGAGAATGTCAGTGACATCACCACCATCACAACACTCATAGCCATAATCTAACCCAGCACAGATTATGACATATCTCCCTCTCTTCAACCAACCAACACTAATAGCCATAATCAGGCCCAGCACAGATTATGATACATTCCCACATTTAAACTGATAGACAAATGGGAAATGGACCTGGAAACACCCAATTCCAAACATCTCCTGCCTAGCAGGTGTATGCTCAGAATTTCCATAGGCAACAAGAGCATCCTCCATAATTGTTGGGTCGTGTGAGATGTCCCTGCTGCATTTTTCATGGGCAGTGACATTCTCAATCGCTTTGCCATTAGTTTGGACCTAATAAACTTCAAAGCTTGGTCCCGATTAGCGGGTAATCCCATGGACTTTGATGACCCAGAGAAAGCATTTAGGTCAGCTCAATTGCTGCCTTATGCAGTTGAAATTTAGATTTGAGATGAAGTCACCATCCTAGAAAGGACCTGACAATTGTCACTGGAAGAGAAAGTTAAAAGAGGACAGAAATTGAAAAACCCTGATGCCTACATACATCTCAATGCTTAGTTCCAACAGCAAGGGTTGGGGGTAAACCCAACACCACTAGTCAACATAGAACATTAGACCATTCCAATAGATGTGGATAACAGCGACTTAAAGAGTATCACTCTAGCCGCAGGCACCATAATTGGAATGGCAGTTGATGACCAACATTTTTCCATAGATTTAGGTAATGAACTGTTAGGACCCATCCCCAAGGACTGTTTTGACAGTGATAGTGACGATTACACAACACCAGACAGGAACTTCACCCGACATGGAGGAGATTTCCTGGTGTACACTTCCTGCCCTTATGGTAAGGAAGATGTGACCTGTGACTTCAGGAGGGATGAGGTGATATTCCAAGTCCCCGAGAACTGCCTTCCCCACCTGAAGCCACCAGTCCAAATCAGCACTTTGACCAAAGACTTTTCCACCCAGCTGGAGGAGGCCGCTGAGATAGCAAAACCGGAAGTCTTTCCAGGATTGCCTGTGAGACTCTGGAGCAGAAGCAAAAGTTGAAACAAGTTTTCTTGGATTTTCAAGATCTCTTTGCGTGGACTCATATGACTGTGGTCGCACCGACATCCACACAACAACAATTCCCACAGACCCTGGCATGACTCCAGTGTTTGTGAGGCAATATCGCTTGCCTCTCGCATCAATGGAGTCCCTTACTAAAATAATTAAGAACCTTGAGTCCCGTGGGATAATTCGTCCAGTCCACAGCACCTTCAATAATCCGGTGCTGGGGATTTTGAAGCCAAATGGCCAGTGGAGACTCTGTGCTGACCTTAGGGAGCTCAACAAATGGGTCCATACTTCCTGATGGCCTCTTCCCTACATAGACCAAGGGCTGGCCCAGATCTAGGGGTCAAAGGTATTCACTGCCATTGACCTGACCAATGGGTACTGGACTGTACCTTTCAGTAGGGAGGACCAATACCAGCTGGCCTTCTCCTTCGGGGATCCAGCTGTACACTTGGACCCGGACTCCCTCCAGATATATCAACTCCGGCAATGAATTTAACATCTTTCTGCATAAGACCATGCCCGACTTGGGCAAAAGGTGTAACCTGGCCTATGTAGATGATGTTCTAATCAAAAGCTCAACTGTGGAGGAACACATAGCGGAGATCCGTTATGTTCTGACACAGTTGAGGGCTGCTGGAGAAAAACTCTCTTTCCAAAAGGCACAGTGGTGCAGGACCCGTGTCAATTTCTTGGGGCATGAGATAACTCCTGAGGGTCTCTGTACCCAGGAAAAGAAAGTAGAAGCGCTCTAGAAAATAAAAGACCCCACAACTCTGCGGGAACTATGGAGCCTCCTTGGACTAACTGATTACAGCAGAAAGCTCATTGAGGATTACGCAGAGATCACAAGACCCCTGATCCATCTTTTGAAGGGGGGGGGGGTCGAGTGGGTACAGTACAAGCCGAGACAGTAAGACAACTTAAAAGAATCCTCTCACAAGAGCCTTGCCTAGCTTACCCTGTCAAAAACAAGGAGTTCTTCTTGGAGACAGGGTTCTCAAATACATGCTTGACTGCAGTATTATATCAAAAACATGACAAGGTCAATAAAGTAATTTCCTATGCAAGTAAGACGTTATCCTCTGTGGAGGAAAAATTCAATGATTGTGAGAAGGCACTCCTGGCAACGGTGTGGGCATTGAAGAATTACCTCCCATTTATCCAGGGAGAACACATCATAGTGGAGACTCCACACCAACATTGGCAAAATCCAGGCCGGAAATGTGAGTAATTCCCAAATTACTTCCTGGATTCTGTCAATGCAAGGCTTTCCTGTGTAGGTCAGATATGGCCAAAACAAGAAGAGTCCCCTCGTGCAAGGTCTGGCTGACTTGCATGATTGTGCCAGAGAAAACTGTCTCGAGGATGAAAGTCTTAAAATCAAGGACAACATGGAGGCATACCTTAATTCCCCACACAAAGTCTATGAAGAAGACAAGTGTGAGGGAATGCCCACTGTCTATGTTGATGGGTGCTCCTACCATGTTGACAGCAATGGGGAAAAGGAACTTGTGGCCAGAGTAGGGAATGCATGGGTGAATGATGCCCCAACACCCTCCGCTGGGTCCAAAATCGGTCCCCGAAGTAGTCTAGTGGCAGAGCTGATGGCTGTGCATCAAGCCATCCTCACTGCTGTCCAACACCAACCGCGAACTGGTAGCAGTGAACATGGGTGAACCTAATGATAGCCTTCAAATGCCGAAAATCTGCATTCTCCATAACTAAAAAAAAAATGACAACTACACAGAAAGATAGTACGTCAGATACAATTGCAAAATTGTTGTTCTGGTAATAAAAAATTAAAACTTGTTCCGGTGTAGAGTCGTCAAAAGTAAACTTACACGATATTTAACATCTCCATTTTCTTCGTTAAACCCATTCAGTGATGTACCTGCAGCAAAGAATCTTCTTCAATTGATATTACATGTGTCTTACAAACGTTTTGAATACTTAACCTTATCAAATAGTATTTTTTCCAAACTTGCACTCTCTACATTCTTAGTGAATTTTCCCTTTCACTCAAGGTTAAAAAACAATTGACCCTTATGGGTTCAGTCGGATGCGTGGGCCTACTGAGCTCGCAACCAAAAAAGCAAACCATAGTGACCTTCACTCAGAATGAAAATACATTCTGACTTTGCAACAACATATCTGAATGCACGCATGAGAACTGCTACTCCCATACACTTGCACAACCGCTGTTTCAATCAAACTGTGCAGGTGGCTGCCTCCGATTTCAAACTCTAGGATGCCATTCTGACTGCAATATTACTTTAAATACATTGTAACACAGACACACTAAATCTTCCCCTGTACTTAGTGGACACTATATTCAGCAACAACTTTCAATTTACCGAATGACTTTGGTGACAAGAAAACACAACTTTTTGACTTCCTGCTGTCACTGTATCCCTACAGCCCCCTTCCCAGCACTTCCCAGCACTTGCTCTGCACTCACCTCGCACTTGCCACCAGCTGGCCCTTTTTATTTATCATTTATTATTTATTTTTTATTACGCTACTTACCTTGTACTGCACTTTCCCCCCACCTCCTCCCCCTGCACTTTCTCCTTTTCCCCTTACCTCTGCACTTGCGCGATCTGAATGACACCTGGCCTAGTAGGATCGTTTGTCTGTCTTCCCCTTGTTTCCCTCCCTCCCTGCCTCGTCGCGCCTTGAAACACTTGTGTATAGGCGCGTTACAAATACCATATCATATCATATCATATCATATCATATCATACATCCCATCGCAGCCTCATTAACCCTCACCTTCCGAAACAGTTTTGCGTAAGGATATCAAGTGCAATGGTGTGTTGTTTTATATGTGTTAGCAGCGATGTCCGCATACACCAAAACACAAATGAAAGATGGCGGGCGCAGCGAAAGAATCTGACACACGTCACGCCTCACTGCAGCCAATCGGCGGATATGTCGCGTGTCCACGGTCATGATGCGAGCCCATTAGCCAATCGTTATCTTATCCACGGAGCGAACAGGGAAGTGTGACCGCGGAGCGGACATAGATATCACAAATTTTTTTAAGACATACATTTTGGTCATTTTAAAGAAAACTACTGAACGGATTGGCACAAATTTACAAAAGCACGCTTTCGGGACCAAGCTCCTGCTCCTGCCACAAATTCATCCAGCGGTTTGGGCTGTAGTCGTGCGCAAAGTTTTTCGCCCATTCAGTCTATGGGAAAAAAAGACATTTTGGGACCCCCCCTATAACTTTTCCCCCCGGACCAAACATCACCAAACTTTGCAAAAAAATGTACAGTGGCCCAAATAATTTTTTGCAAAGTTTGGTGTGGATTCGTCTAGGGGGAGCAGAGTTATAAGCCGCCCAAAAAGTGCTCTTCCTATGGAAACAGCAATTTAACCATAACTACACGGCCACTACCGTGGCTGTGTAATATATATATATATATATATTCAGTAAAAAAAAGTTGTTAAAGGGACGTTATGGTTCAAAGTAAAACCGAAAACCCCCTGAAATTCGGCAGTTATGGTAAGATAAGCAACCATAACTCACGCCACCGTGCACTGCTAACACTAACACCCAGGACATCAAAGATGACATCACAAATGTCATTGATGACATCACTGATGACATCACATGGCTGACTCTCCCTTTTTTTCCTTTACTGACATATCTAAGCCACATAGTTTTCTTCAGTAACAGTCAGGAAGTAAAAATTGAAAAGGTACTATATTTGTAGACTTAGGGTCAAGTCATATCATATGAAACATATATATAGCGGAAGACACAGGCTTGAAAGAGAGCAATCCTTTCTGTGCATGAAGATAATCATTAGCGTTATCAGCACTTTCTCATAGTTTTATTTTTATTACTATACCTTCCCTGTATATGCTCATATTTGTATAGATTGTACTCACACTCCTTTCCTTAGGGTTCACTGACATCATTTGATACACATACATACAGTAAGTAGCAGCTTTGAAACAGAGCAATCATTTCTCTGCATAAAGATAATCAGTTAGGTTATGAACTATTTCTGCTACTACTTCTGCTTTTTTGCTTACTTCTCTGTCCCTGTATATACTCATATTTGTATGTGTTGTTGTCTCTTTGTGTTTTGTCTGTATTAAGTGTACTTATGTATTAAGTGGGTTTTATTAGCTACTTATTACATGTTAGATTATGAATATTGCACCTTCATCATGTATACTGCACACACTGCCTAAGCTTCTGCATGAGTTGCTTAGTATACTGGATAGAACTTCATAATAGAATGCTATTTATATCAATGCATTGCTTGATGCACTAATTAGCTCATGATATTTATTCAAATGATCCTTGACACTTTTTGGTCAACATTATAAGAATCCCTCCTACAGAGATTTCATGAAAAGTAAATCCACATGTGATGTCATCAGTGATGTCATCAATGATATTTGTGATGTCATCTTTGATGTCCTGGATGTTAGTGTTGGCAGTGCACGGTGGCGCAAGTTATGGTTGCTTATCTTACCATAACTGCCGAATTTCAGGGGTTTTTTGATTTTACTTTGAACCATAACGTCCCTTTAACAAAGTTTTTTTACTTAATTTGATAGGTTTTTAGTAGCGCAACTTAACCATAACGTCCCTTTTGACAACGTTTTTTCACTGAATTTTATAGGTTTTTAGTAGCGCAACTTAACCATAATGTCCCTTTAACAAAGTTATTTTACTGAATTTCATGTTTTTAGTAGCACAACTTAACCATAATATCCCTGACTTTATATACATGTAACATAGAACATACTGAACCCCTAGCTAGTGATTTTGATGTCCGCGGACTACCGCCATGTCCGCGGACATTTTGAAAATCTGAGCGTGGTGAATGTAAATTTAAATAGTGTGCCCCATTTCCCCTTTGAGGTTGGCTCTGAAAAGAGCCGTTTTTTTGGGTTTTTTTGCAGATGCTTGACAGACACCTGTTATTTTGTATTTTTATTTTTTTATTTTTCTTACTTTACTCCTAAAATCTTCACATAACCTTCTCCAAAGCAACCCTTACATTCCAAAACAGAATGGCACTTCCCATAAAAGATAAGGAAATGCCATCTTCTTTAAAATACACAGCATTACTGGAATCAATATTCTCATTATTACAGAAGAACATACCAGCTCTAAGCATGAAGGCACACATGCCTCGGTTGATTACACACCTAGCATTGTTTTGCTGAGGACAAAAAACTGAACTATTGTCCCATATTGCCCTAGGTACTAATCCAGAAAAAATTACTTTGGCATTTGGAAGGATGTTCATTACTGCTTGAACCAAGTGTTCCAAATCTGCCAACAAAGTAGGGGCACTGACATAGCCCAAATGGAAAGCACCATAGTGCAAAACTACCACATGGGGACTGTTGATCTTGCCCATATCTTCACAAACGTGTACAATTCCCTGTACATTGCAATCAGGCACAGTGCTCCACACCACCTCCACTCCTTTAACATCAAAATTCTTTGCAATATGCCTGCATTGAGCATACTGTTGTAACCATGCACAAACATATCTCCGAGCACAAACACCCTGACTTTCTCCACTTCTGCCATCTTCACTACACACAGTCTCTTTGAACACAAATCCACAACCTCAACATCTGATTGGCTGATCCCTACAGTCTACTTTCCATGCTGAATTTGCTGGAAAACCCCAGATGTAGCACGACCTGTCCGCAGACCGCATAACTCTTAGACAGCCCTTCTACCATTTCCACTTCATTCTCTGTGCCATTCCCTCATTGGATACAGCTAATCATGCACACAAGACGGAGAACGTCCTCAGAACACCCCCATTTTGTTTATTTTCGAACATTTCAGGACACCGCAAGTGTTCTTAGAACACATTCAACTTGCCAGCGAACAATACGGACAACGACCTCAGAACACCCCCATTTTCTTTATGTACGAACATTTCAGGACACCGCGAGTGTTGTTAGAACACTTTCAGCTTGACAACGAACAATACAGACAACGTCTTCAGGACACCCCCTGCGAACATTCCGTGGACATCACGCAAGCCGCTCGGCCAATCAGGGCACTGTCCGCGGAGCGAACCGGAGATATCACTAATTTTTTTGCCTTAAATTTTAGTCATTTAAAAAAAAACTACTGGATGGATTTACACCAAATTTGCAAAAGTACACTTTCGGGACCAAGCCCCCGCTCCTGCCACAAATTTGGTGTAAATCCGTCCAGCGGTTTGGGCTGTAGGCATGCGCACAGTTTTTTCCCATTATGTCTATGGGAAAAAACTAAAGTTTTGGGACCCCCCCTATAACTTTGCCCCCCCCCCCGGACCAAACCTCTCCAAACTTTGCAGAACAATTCAGAGTGGGCCATACACTTTTTTTTGCAAAGTTTGGTGAGGATCCGTCCAGAGGGAGCGAAGTTATAAGCCGCCCAAAAGTGCTCTTCCTATGGAAACACCAACTTAACCATAACTACATGGACGCTACTGCGTCCATGTAATATATATATATATATGGTTTATAGTGAAAAAACCGAATTATAAAATCTCGAAAAAAAAATCTCGAGTCCAAAATCTCGAAAACAAAAATCTCAAATTTTTTTTTTAATATGTTTTTATTTCGAAATGGGGGGGGGGGTTCCCCCCCAACCCACCTTTTTTCTTTTTTTTTTTATTTTACCCTTTTTTTATACTTACCTGAACCCACAAATACATATAAATAAATAAATAAATAATTCGATATTTTTTTTCTTCGAGATTTTGGTTTCGATATTTTTGTGATTCGATATTTTGTTTTCGGTTTTTTGCCCGACCACCATATATATATATATAGTAGGGGGGCATACCCCATATGTATGTGGGGTAAAGGGGGTAAAAATAAAATGATAGTCAGCAATTTCGGGGTTGCAGTGATGGGGATTATAGTAATCATATAAATCCTTTTGTACCCACTCCTGGGGCATTCCATCCCTGGTTTGCTGCCTAGTTCAAGTTGGAACCCAGTAGTTCTAATGGTAGACAGTCTAAGCTCCTTCTCTCATCAGAAATGTGCAATACTCTGTCCACTATTCTTGTTCTACTCCCCACGTCGACAAGATAATAGTGATATGGAATAAGAGGCCCTTTTGAGAGCCTTTCAATAATTTCCAAACATTTATCCAAAATAAAACTATCGCTATTCCTTACTTCGTCTTGAGCCAATATGGCGTTTTCTAGATCTTTCAAACATTGCACTATTTTCATCATAATCAGTGAGAAGGGGAGTTGCAATATCTATCCCAAAGCTCTGTTGAGTTTTGATGGTGCCTTCTCCTGGAGTAAACTGAAGGCAGTGAGTTTGAGGTATGAAAATTATGATGCAAATCTGCCTCTTGAGTATGGCCGCTGAATGGAGTAATGCATACCAGTGTTAATAAGAAATCCCCATGGTATGAGCTATTGCACTGCATATTTCCTTCTTCTGCAGGAATGCTAGACCCCTGAGTGCCTCAACTCTCTGTAACTAATTCACTGATTACAGGAATCTGTGAACGTCCGGGTAGTCGATACATTTCCCCCAATATTTATTGTGGCAGCTAGGGTTAGGAGTAACCCCTCAGATCCATTACAATCAACCACTCGTACCTCCACCAGATTGGCTGCAGCTACCAAGTATTCAGTCGTCAACCTGCCTTGGCTATGGGCTTAACAGTTTGACTTATATAATTGGTCAATTCAGTGTTCTAAACCCTCTAAATCTGAGTGATCAGATGGCATTAAGATTGGTTGTTCCTCTACCCTGGTTACTTCTGGTGCTTCTGTCTAGTGGACATTTAAATACTTCAAAGGTCCCTACATCTCCCACACTACTGCAACTTGGGCTTCCGGAGGCTGACAAGAACTGACTGATTTGCACATCCTGTGTCGATAGCGGTTCTACTGGACACTGCTTTGAAGTACAGCACAGCAATGAACTGTACCTCTAGCAGAATCCTGCGGTGGCAATTTGACACACTATGGTCCAGAGCTTGACCTCCATCTTCATTCAACGTGTACACTCCCATTGAATGGTGGTGCCTGAGGGGAACATGAGGCATTTTAGAAAAAAGATAAGATACAGTGAGACACATTGTACAGAAAAGTACAGAAACTTGACAGAAACCCCCATAGAGGGGCAACATAGCAGCCTAGTGCAAGGATGTGAGTGACTATTTTGAACTAAACATCAATCATATTGTACAGCGTGTACTTGAGGCTCTGGATCTGCTGCCTGGCTGTTGTGGACATGTGCATTCCATTCTGATGAATTCATCTTATAATGTGCTATATGCTCACTGTAGTACCGAGGTAAATCAGAGGAAAGTACAGTAACATCACCTGCTCCTTTCAGCACCCCTTAGGTCATCCATCAAGGGAATGCTACCAAAGTCCCCTTGAACCAGTGCATGAATGCCTTAATTTCCTTCATTGTTCCATTTAAGGGTTGAGTCCAAGACCTCCTTCTGTGACCAGTCTAGGAAGTAAGCAGATGTTTCAGCAAGAGGAAATGATGAGCATTTTAGATTTCTCCTGGTGCTTTGCACAACAGAGGGAGAGGGACATACTGTACTGTACTGCCCCATTACAGTAAAACTCAAACTGAGCTCTATGCTGAGGACAGTGTTATTGTGGGAGATCGTGGGCTGATTCATGGACTTTGAGGTCTGTGGCTTCAGGGCTGTGTCCTGTGTGTGCTCCAGAGTATGGGGCGACAATGTTTTGATTTGCTGTAACCTAATTCCATTTGGGTATTATGAGTGCACCTGACATCTTTGATATTGAACTATTCTGTGTAGTCAAAACTGAGATGGTGTGAAATTCTAGCAATAGTGAGTAAATTCATGCAGCATGACCTTTCAAGGATCAGGTGGACAGGCCCTTTGCATGCTAATTATGAGACACAGGTGAGCACTGACAAACTAGTTTTCAGACAATGAACCACAGTCTGCCCCAGATTTTACAGAACATCATCATTTGGAGCATACGTATAAACTAATGTACAAACTGCAGTGTGACATTTTTTGCAAAAATCATATTGTAATTGGTAGTTCTAGCAGTGCCAGTATTTTTATACAGTATATGTAGGAGAGCAGTTAAAGATATAATTAATTAGTGTCTAGTTCTGTATATACTGTAACAAGCTGCATTGCCTTTTCTTAAACATGACCACATTGCCATCAAGTGCCTGCTCTCTCCTCTTCAGGCCCCCATTTTAGCGGCATTGGTAAAAGTAACCTATTGGAATTTGTCACTTCTTGTCAGAGATGTGTTTGTGATGATACATTGGACAACAAGCAGTGTCTGTGTCTCCAACCAGTATGCACTGGAATCAATAGCAAGAGGAATTGTGCCGCACCTTGTACTGCTAAGTGACATGGCCCACCCACTATCCCGAGTATAGTATATAACTGCCGTCTAGCAAGAGTGTAGAAGCCTTGTTTTAATAACAAAATGTTGTTAATTAATACATTGATGTGGGTAATTCTATCACTGAAAGGGAAATCTGCTCATCAGATTCTCCTTTCATAAACTCCATGCCAAAAGCACAGTGTGTACCTGTGCCCTGCTGCATCATTATCCTCATCTCTAGTACCTGTTCTCCAAGTGGCTCACAGCAGGTTCACAAAAGGCTAGGCCTCACACCAGGGTGCTGCATATGTAAATGCCTTTGATTCTGATGAGAAGATAAGGGGGTGGGATTAGTGCAGACAGAGGAAGCTCTTCACAACTCTTTTCTCTATGCCGCTATCTTTCCTGCCTGTCATCTCCACTTCCTATAGCACTTTGGGTGTTCTGTTAGAGGGGACATTCCATTTGTTCCAAGAAATGGGATTGGACCTGTAAAGTACGCTAGATTTAGTCAAATCACCTGGGGGTTTTCCCTTTAAAAGAAGTGTTCTCCTGTCACTTCTTTGATTCATCTTTTGGATGTCAACCCTTGTAGATTTTGTTGGACTCTGCTGGGGAGAAGTCCTTTCCAAAGTCATCCAGTTGTAAGTTTAAGGCAGAGGGCACAAGGCAGAGGCATGCTCTGTCCCGTAAATGCCCCCAATGACTTTTGGTGGTGAAACTGCTACTGGAATAAGACCTGCCTCTCTGCTAGCTACAGCGGTACCCAGGATCTCATCATGATGGACACCTGCAGTTTGTGTGCTAGCTTCCTCAGTGTTTGGGAGCCCAAGAAAAGGACTAATCTTGTCTCTGAGTCCCTGCAGTGAGACTCACAGCAACCTAAGGAGTAGCCTACTGCTGGACCAAGGCCTGCCTCTCTGCCATCCACAGTGTGTCAAAAGACCCCTGTGTTTGGAAGCATGAAAAAAAGGACTATTCTTTTCACTGAGCTCCTGGATTGAGACTCACCGCACCCTGAGATACAAGACATCCATAATCCTAGTTGAAATGGCTGGAGGCGTGTTTCAAGAACCATTCAACATATTTTAAATGCCAGGACACTCTGGCGCTGCCTTTTGAAATCTCAAAATCTTCAATCGCTTGCAGAGCACCAAGACATCTAGTTCCACGCTGCAGGACCACCAAGAACTGAGAAAGGTATTATTGACTGCTAACTGTACCCTTGGTCTGTTTTCTGGGCCCTAGAGTCTGGTTATGTCACTTGTATCCTTTTTTCACCCAGGAACATTGGGGTTAATACTTGCCTTAAACCCTGATTCATTACTCAGAGTGATGCATCTTGCTATCTATTCTTATTCTGTGTCCTTTCCTCAGGGTTGGGTTTTGTGTAGTGTTTTCCTAGTTAGGTGATATTGCACATGGTGTGTTTATTTAAAATATGTATATTTTTTATAGAACCTTGATTGGACATTTCTTTATTTAGGACTGTTATAATTTGAAATTTGGTTTGCTACTGAACCACATTCGCACCCTTCTTGAGAGTATAGCCTCCCCCCCACGTTACCACAGAAGGCAAAGGAGAAATATATCTTAACTGTGCCGCATTTATCTTTATTATTGTGTTGTTTAATTGCTCGTAGATGTGTGAGAGCTGATTGGCCATTTTAGCGTCTACGCTTCCTTGTGCTCCTGCGTGGCAGAAGTCAATTTGTCACAATAGCTGCCACCAGGTTCACTCCTCTCTGTCACCTTTGGTAGGTGAAGTTTCTTTCATGTTCACAGCTCACAGCTCACTTGTAGCACAAATGTTGGACATCAATGGGATGTGTCTACTTTTCTGTATACATTGTAACTCGTTACGGGACTGGATTGCAAGAATTAACTGTATATTTTGTACTACTGCAGAACATGGCCACTAAAAGGGATAACCCGCTCTCAACACAATGCTTGGTTGGAGGTATCTACATCATTCAAGTGTACAAAACTGTCATGAAGGTCCAGGTGGTTTGGGGAAGCACCTAGAGCACCAATTAACACGTCAGAGGCTTTTCTAATACCAGGGGCTGGGGAGTTGCCTCTCTTATTGCAGCTGGGTAGTTTATAGACTGCTACCATTCTGATTAACGCATCACATTCCATTGAATGAGCATAGAGAAAGATAATGTAGCATGTTGCCTCTGGCTGTTAGGCACCCTGGTACTTGGTAGTGTCAAGAGGGCCTCTGTTCTAGTATAAGGTAGAAAAGTGTCAGTGAGGGGGTGTTTGGATTACTGTTTTGATGATTAATGTAACTGAAACCTCTATCCAGTAGTCATAGTAGGCTAATACTGTTGCATGATTTCTCCCAAAAATACTTTAGGTATTTGGTGCCCTTGTGCATATACGTGTGCATACTATTCCAAAATAGTTTATTTCCAGCATAATGCCTTTATTCAATTCCTGATATATGTTATATTGATATTCTTCCAGTTTTAATGTACTTCTATTTGCAATTATATTCATAACATGAACACTCAGTCATGAGGCCTTTCCCATACTTTGTAAAAGTGCAAAATAAATAAATTACTGTCGCAAGAAGTGCTCCCCCCCCCACCTGAGTATTAGCTTAGAAAACCTTGGCCAAAGCAAAATGCTTTGGAAAGGACAGGTGTGAACTCAGAAAGATGGGGGTTGGGTAGGCTATCTGCATTGTTGAGGATGTCAAATTGAATGCATGTGTAGGCAGTGGCGCTGTCTCCGACACTAGGCCAACATGGTGAACCAGTGAACCAAGTTGGTTTCTGGTACATGCAGTGTTCAGTAGTTGTTCTTTTGCAATGGGTACAGTGGTACATTGATATATGCATTACAATTTCAGAAATAACTCAATTCAGCACAGTTGGCTGCCCCACCAAATCCTGGCTCCTATCCCGAGGTAAGTATGCTTACGACATGTACATGAGTTGCATGGATGTGTGCATTACAGTATTGTAGCAAAAAAAAAGTCAATGCATGTTATAAGATTGTATATACCAAGTTGGAATGAAAGAAATGTAATTCTGCTTTAAGAATCAAACGAATATGACTACTGATCTAGTAGTTAGGCCAGGCCAATATAACACTGCACTGGCTTGATTAGAAGTGCGACTCCATGTTTGCTGTGAGATTGTAGGGCAACTCCCCAGCGATCAGACCAAGAAAATACAACCCACTAGGGAAAAAGGCTAGGTGAACCCTTTTTCGAGAAAGACAAGGGGGGTCATTCTGAGGTTGGAGGTAAGGGATTACCGGCACCTGTAAGGGCACCGTTGGCGGTAATCCCTTACCTCCGTATTCCGAGTTCCCTTTGCGGGTCCCTCTTTACCTCCTGCTTTTAGCAGGAGTAAATTACGGGACCCGCAAAGTGACCTTGGAGTAAATTACGGCACCGTAATTTACGGTGCCGTAATTACCTCCTTCCCCATTCCCATTGAGCCCTATGGGGGCAGAAATGGGGATGGGGAAGGGCTATGGTGAATGGGGAATTACCGGTCCATTCAACCTTGGAATGGACCGGTAATTACTCCATTCACCATGCCGGTATTCCATGGAGTAAATAGCTCCATGGTGGCCAACCATGGAGCTATTTACTCCATAGTGTAGTCCTAACTCGGAATGAGGGCCAAGAGCTTTTATTTTGTACACAAAAGGAAAATGTGACAGGGAATTATGAATCCACTGCCATGGAGCTCTCTCTCTCGTCCTTCATACAAGATTCAGGTTATAAACTCAAAAATCGTCACTCATGATGCACTCGATACAGTGTTAATCCCCCACCCTCCTTGGCTATCACCGATATACATGCAAATGATTATATATAGCCCATTCATCAATAGGTTCCACTGTCTTCTCCTCCATCTTCACCACACGTGGATAACATCCTCGTACATCTTGGAACCCTGCAAAGCAATTGGTTAAATTCATCTGGCACCACCCCACCTTCGATCCTAACCATGTGATATGCACCTGGTTATCAACATGAACTGGGCAGACAATTTGTAGGTCAGTCTGGTCCTTACCAACAAGGCAGCCCTTTTCTCATCGCAGACACGTTGGTGCACCCATCATGCCCTCCCCCCTGTACGGGCATCATTCTTGGTTCTTCCTGGCACAAATCATAGATCATGTTGTTATCCACTTTGCTCTTTATTGGTTCTCCTCCCCAAAAGTAAACCCAGTGTCCCACTAATCAATTCAGTTCGTGAAGGATTTACAACCCATTTCCCTGTGCATCTGGCAGTTCAAATAGGATGGCCGTCATTCTGGGGGGCTCTAGTGTCTTAAATCCTGGGTCATGTTTTGGCAAATCAAGACCTCTGCCTCAACTCCCAGGAGTGTGACCTTCGTACAGGGCCACAACCCTTTGCCTATTCAGCTCCACACATTCCTGCCTAATTAGTTCAAAGGCCCTACTGATGTGGGTGTATGTGAGTGTTCCTTGCCGCACCTGGGAATCGGAATGTGATGATCAAGCAAGGGATGAGGCCTTGTTGTTCTGTTTCTTCAAACACAGCCTGTGAGGATTCAGGCCTACTCTAAAATGCAGCACTACTTCATGTTATGACCATTATGATTATATATAGTGTATCCTACGTAATTCTATTGTGAAGCTAATGGTTAGTTCCCCCCTACGTGATTTCCCACTCCCACCAATTAATTGCATCCATAAAGCAGCCGCCTCCCCCCTATGCCATCCTGTACCCATTCTCCATATTTCAGTATATGTTTTGCAATCTATATCCTCTAGGAGGGGCAGCAATCCGAACATGCATCCCAACACTTCCCGCTTTAGGTAATCTTTCATTAACTAACTTCTCCCTTTCTCTCTGTCTCTCCACTTCATCCTTAGGAACCCATGCACTGCACACATGATGCAAACTACCCCTATCCCATGCATATTTCTCTGGGGTACAGATATGGTATATATAGTACATGTCACCCGCTAAATCTACCCAGTGCTCAGTGCAGTTTTTAGTATCTGGTGGAGGTGATGTTAATGTCCCTGGGGTAAATAGGTTGTTCATTTCAAACCACCCATGGCTTGTTTGGATCCTCAGTTTCAGCCTGCCCATCCTTTGTGCCCAGTAGAGCCATCCCTACCCCAATAATAACCATCATCCTTGCGCTGCTCGGAATAGTCTTGGCACAACATCGGAGCATCATCTGAGTATTGCAAAACAACACCAACAGGAGCACCAAGATAGCAACCAGTATCTTCACCAGTGCCACAAGCCAAGATGGCGCCCATGAGAACAATGTGTCGAAACAATCTTCGGTCTGCACACCTGCTTCATTTTCCATGCCAGTCTTCAGCTTATGCTGGGCCCCTATAATGTGCGTCAATTATCCATTGTCTGCATCATTTGGGGGTATCTACCTACAATATGACATCCCAAACCTTTTGCACCCGCACCCTTCCATCGCCGTCAGGAGATCCAGGACATATCGATTTTGAAGCGTCATCAACGGAATTACTCTTAGTTTACTCTTGATAGCATTGAGACCTTTTTCAGTGCCGTTCATAAACTGGATCACTTCCCATCGAACAATCTACAACCACTTGAGGTTCACAGCAGCCTGGATTCTTGGGGTTGAAAGGAAAGCAGAGAAAACTTCAGTTTCAGTGTACAGCCGGTATTCATCTGGAATTGCTTTAAGTAACTTGGATGATTCTTCCGACACATAAATCAATCTCCTCCTTCGTAACTTCACTGACCGCTTCTTCTTCTTAATTTGGGGGGGGTTTAGATAGAGGGTGGAATAGATTGCAACACCTTGTATTTAGATGCTATTGCAAGTATACTTCCGGCAGCCCCAGGAAAGCTGAAGACAAGGTTGTTAGTGCACACGTCCCTCGCCAAGAGGGTGAAAGATGCAGGTATGCTTGTTGGCCACATACCCAGTACATGTTCATTAATGGCGCTGTTCCTTTTGTGAGATCTGGTATGAACATTTTCCTGTTACAGTGTTGGTGCCTACTGGAACAGTTCTGTGCCTTCAGAAACCAAACTGATATTCATGCCCCGGTTGCACTTTTACTGGAGTTTTACATGCTTCAATTCATGTTAGTTTAAATAAATATGCAGTCCATATTGCAAAACTGTTCTTAGTAATGTTCCATATAACTTTTTCTCCATTCCTGCCAACCCCCATGCTGCACAGCTCACCACTGGCTTCTCCCATCTGTTGCATACAAACAACACTCCATCCAGTTTTAACATGGGCCATGGATTGCAGTGGGGGGCACTGTCAGTCTTTGTACACTTTTCTCTGTCTTTGTCCATTAGTACAACTTGTACTTTGTACCCCTGGAATAGGCTGCAGACCCGACACAGCGCTAAGTGTACCAAACACTGGACCTCCAAGGGCAATATTTCCTATGGTAGTAACATTTTGGGTGCCACTGATGCAGGGGTGATGAGGGAGCAGACATAACAACTCCTGTTATACCTCTGTTTCCCTACCAGGTTCATGTAACTGTACCACATGTTATTAACTTCTGAGTGGTGCACATTAGACATTGTATCAAGCACTACACCTTTATATTGATCATACTCATTGTTTTTCTCAAAACCACTTCTTACTCACATTTTTAAATTCCACATCAGAGTATCCTGTATTTTTATCTGCTTCAAATTAACCACTGTGGTTAGGTATTCATCACTTGGTGTTGTAGCTTCAAATAATTCATCAAAAAATACACCCCTTTGAAGTACTGCATTCACAACCCCTTTATATGGGCTACCCATATGATCTTACTGGACATGTATAAAAACCAACACAAAGCAAACCCACACATGAGCAGAAGCAATATTGCACAGTAACTACGCCTGGAAGACATATATTTAACATTGTTGATTAATATGGTCCTTTGTAAATACAGAGTAAAGCGTTGGCTAATAAAAAGACCACACAATTAAAATTCAAAAACTCATCTAAAAAGAGATGTAAAAAGGAAAAAAAAGAAAAAAGAAAACATAACCAAACAATAAAAATATGATGAATGCTTTTAACACTGAAACAGAATCATCAGACGGTAAAATCAATGAAAAACACTCTGTCAAAATGCTTCACGTAGGAGGCTATGTTTGTGGTGGTTTTCTAACATCAGACAAATGCACCTAATATCACAGTTCTTTCACTTTAACAGCAAGAGGAGTAGCAAACACCACTATTTAAGGACCATTGTATTGAGGTTCACTGCACCTGTGAACAACATTTTACACATATACTTTATCATTTAGAAACAATTTCAATGGTGGCAAGATCGCAGATTCCACTGCGATGCTGTTGACAACCTCATCTGACTTCCGCGAAGCAATCTGTTGAGAAAGGTATTTAATACGCTTTGTTAACTGAGTTAAATATGAATGGAATTCATCCCCCAGGAATGACAAAGCCCTGTGAGCATCTGAGGCACTTCGCACCGGAGTTAGTGGCATTTGCATTTGTCTCCCCATCAAAATCTCATGAGGGGAGAGGTGATGGTCCTTGCAGGACTGAGTCCTCAAACTGAACAAAGTCAAGGGGAAGCAATGCTTCCAGTTCAGTGTAGCACAAAGTTTGGACATATTAGTTTTAAGCAAATCGTTCATCCTCTCTACAATCCTGTTGGCCTGATGGCGATAAATGGAACACAACTTGTGGTTCATTTCCAAAAGAGCTGCAATCTCCTTTAACAACTCATTGAAGAAGTGGGTGACGTTGTCACTTTTAAGAGTGTTGCACACTCCCCATCGGGGAAACACTTCTCTCACCAAAAACTTGGTGGGTGATTTAGCATCAGGATGTGCACACGGACCAGCCTCAATCCAACAGGAGAAAGGACAAACTACCACTATTAAGTAACAGAAAGAATTACACCTCTCCCTCATAACTGCAAATCTATATGTAAATCACGGAAAAGGCCTCTCGATGTTTTGAATGCTTACCCAGTACTATAGGTCTGGCACCCTATACAGTATGTAAACACAGATAACAATTCTTGAATTTTAGGCACATACAAATCCTGCTGAATAGGAGCAGCAATATGCTGTTGGAACAGGTGGGCGGGGTAATGAAGTTGGTTGAATGCCACTAAAGCCAAAGCAAGGGGCATCACTACCTTTCCTGCACTTGTCTTTCTCCATACTAGATCAGTTGGAGATTATGTACACCCTCTTTTCTGCCACACCAACTTCTCACTTTGTGGCACCTGGCCTTGTATTTCTATTATTTCAGTAGCAGGAAGTGCTGTATACGGAACCTGCAACTGCAACTGCATGTTTACAAATGCTGGATTCTCAGGAATATCTGGTACTGGCAAAAAGGCAGACTGTTTTGCTTCAGTGTCTGCTGCTTCGTTTCTGAGAGAAACAAAGTCCACACCACTTGTGTAGGTGGCTCACTTCACTATTGCGGCAATCGTAGGCTGAAAGAATGAATCAGCCGATCAAACAAAGTCACATGCTGCACCAGGGATGCATCTGCTCCATGGAATGCTTGTCTCGTCTATCTTAACAACCCTGAATGAAAAGTTGTCATAAAATAGGCTGAGTCAAAATATATTGTTACTCTGCAGCACTGTGCTGCCTCAAGCAGCAATCAATTCTGCTGTCTGTGCCAAATAATGTTCTGGTAGTGTCTGTTGCAAAACAACCTTGCATTTCCTGTCAACTAAACGTACAACTGCTGCCCCAGTATGTTGCTGGCCTGTCTCCTGATCGATAGTTGAGGAACCATCAACAAAGAATACTTCTCTGTCATCTAAAGCATAGTCACATACCTTAGGAATATCGTCCCCACGACCATCATAGGTGACACAATCATGCACCTCATCATCATCAGTAATTGATTCAGTCAAAAAGGTGGCTGGATTCACTATTTTACAACAAACAATGTGGATAGATGGGTTTGAGAGAATAATTTAATACGCGGATGCCCTTTGCGTAGTCAAGGTTGATTTGGACCGCTCTAATATCGCAAAAACAGCGTGCTTCATGCATAATGGCAATGAGAACCCCATGACAATAGTTGCAGATTGCTCTATAGCAAAGCAGCAGCAGCAAACACTTGTTCACAGGGAAACTGTCCTTGCATGACAGAATCTAACATGACACTGTAATAGGTCAACAGTTTATTGCCAATTGTACTCTGCTGTGTCAACACAGCAGTCATCATCTGACCATCAGAATGTGGGAAGAGGTAAAACTCTTTTGTATAATCAGGAGTAGCCAATACAGGTGCAGTAGAAATCACATCTTTGAGCTCCTGAGATTTAGTAACCATTTCATCAGTCCAAATAATAGTGTTTTCCATCCACCTTTGCTTCTTTGAGGGCAGGGAGCAATGGTTTAGTGTATGATGCGTAATCAAATATCCATGCGCTACAATAATACACAATACAAGAAATGTCTGCATGTACATTACTGTCAATGGCTGGGGGTAGCACGCACCGCCATTGCATGGTCTGGTGTTAATCTTTTGCCATTCATTGAAATCGGCTGTGCCAAATACAACATCTCTTGCTGACAATATTGCAATTTTGTTCTGTCCAAACTATACCCTTTGTCAGCCAACAATTTCAACAAAACTATAGAGTCCTCCCTGCACTGGTGTTCCGTAGTGCTACATACCAGCAAATTATACACATATTGAATTAAACTACTAGGGACAACAATGTTGCCCAAATCCTCATTTAACACTCTACTGAAGATGCTCGGTGACTCATAGTACCCTTGAGGAAGCCTAATGTGTTAAAATCATCTCCCGGCAAACGTAAACGCAGTGAGATGCTGTGAGTCAGGATGCAAGGGTACTGAGAAAAACACATTCTTCAAATCCACCACAGTAAAATGGGTGGCAGCAACAGGTATATTGCACAATATGGTAGCAGGATTCGTAACTACTAGAAATTCAGCCTGTACAATATTATTGAGGGGGTATAAATCCTGGATCATCCTCCAACTTGCAGCTTTTGATTTCTTCACTGGATAAATAGCTGAATTACAGGTATAGATGGTGTCATAAAGTCCCCCCTCTGCTGCCTTTGACAAGGGATGTTGCTTCACTCGAGGGAAGACAGCACCAGGGTTTAAAGTAATATGTATCACGTAGCATTGTGTAAGAGGCCCACATCATTAGGACAAGTTACATGCCTGCACTGTATCATACTCTCACAAGGAACACACACTTCTAATATTATTTCTCGCTCATTTTCTCTGTTCTCAAACAAGACCTCATCCAACACATTTGTTATTGGTATCGTGGGGTCAATACACAAAACTGTACACCACTTCCCATTGTTCGAATCAACTGCTATCAACACAATCCTGCCTTCTGCCACTGGAACACCTTCTATATCAAGTTCAATAATGCTACCTACAACTACCCCCTGAGGCTGGCCAGGCCAGCACAAAATCTCTGATGGCACTCGCAAACATTTGTTTGCCACCTGTGGCACTGCACTGAGTAATATTGTAATCCCATATAGGAATAAATCAGGGGCCACTGGTATTCCTCAAGCTGCGGATTCAATGCCTAGGGCATGTAAAGTCAACATTACCCTCACAGCACACATGCCAGGTGATGAACAAACCACACCTCTTTCCGTGAACGAGATGGTCATGTTGAGCTTACTCAAAATGTCCCATGAGGTTGCCCACAGCTCTCTTTCCCCTATCTTAATGGGTAATTTCTTTGTAAAAGGAAGTAATTAAACTGCCCAAGAGAAGCCCTGCATTTCCATAACCTCACCTGATAAAGGGAATACTCCCTCACTAATACATTATTTCCTATCTCCATGCCCTTTAAGGGTTCCTCTTCTGGGTCGCCTGTGACCCATAGGACTGGACATGCTAAGGCTCTCTGTGGGCTGTCCTAGTCTGGATAAATGTTCATCCCAGGAAAAATGAATGGGTTGCCCCAACCACAGTGGCCATGTGATACTGTGTCACCATAACACCCGGAACAGTATTATTGTTCAGAATGTGGGGACCCTGTTGTCCTTGATGTACTACATATGACAGTGGACTACTGGAACCAGGAGCTGGTAACAGTGGAAAAGCCAATGGCGGAGCAGGCAGGGCGCAGGCATTGGTGCACAATAAGGGGCTGTCGGGGGTAACTGTCCATATGGCAACAGTAAAGACAGACACAAGTGATCAAAGTTTAATGGTGTTTATTGAACTTTATAATGAGTGAGGTAAACGCCTAATCTAAATCTAAATCTAAGATGGGAGCAAGTTACGACCATCAAATAATAATAAGGCAGTCGTAGTGATGTCTTGTCAAATAAAAAGGGCCTATACTAAATAAATCTATTGCCAATCCTTACTACTAAATTACAAAAAGAGTGTGGGATAATGTTCACCAGAAAAGAAAGAAGTGTTCAGAAAATGACAAGTCTGGATGGTATGGCTGCGTCTCCCTTCCCCAAGTTTGAAGCACTGGACAAGTCGGGTCTCTTGAGCACAACACACTGCTTGGCCTCATCTGCATGAGATTCAAATCTCCAGTTTAATTACATCAAAACCTTCAGACACTAAGGGCCTCATTACGAGGTGGGCGGAATGGGTTTAACAGCACCGGTAATGATGCCGGTGCCGGTAAACCCATTCCGCCCTATTAAGAGGTTCCCTTACAGAACCCGCTCTGAATGTCTGGTCAGACCAGACGTCCTTTGCGTGTCCCGCAAGGGGACCGGGGAGCTAATAACCGTTATTAGCTTCCTCCCCATTCCCATTGAGCCCTATAGGGGCTCAATGGGAATGGGGATGGGTTTTTTGAATGAGGAATTACCGGGTCCTCCAAGGTTTGAATGACCCAGTAATTCCTCATTCAAGGAACCCGGACCTGAGTTTGGAGGCAGCCAGGGCGCTAATAACACCATGGCTACCTCCAAACTGGTAATGAGGCCCTAAGCCTCTTTCCTTAGAAGGCCTATTGATTCAAAGCAACAAACAAACAAACAAATGTTCCTTCGGTACTCTTGTACCCTGGACAATTGCTCTTTGCCCCCTGGATCTCCCTCTGCCGGACTCAGATCCTCCTTGAACTCGGGCTTCCCTCCATCGGGTTCACTATGGCCTTATTCTACGTAGTTCATGTTTTACTCAATTTCATCAGAAAGTGTCAGTTCCAATCTTCTAGCTTTCTTTTGTATCTCCCTCTGCCGGGCTCGGATCCTTATTGCAAAAATGGGCCTCCCTCTGTTGGGTTCACTACGGCCTTATTCCACAGTTTACTATCTTATTGGAAAGCGGGGATCCCTTCCCTTAGCTTTCTTCTTGCAAGGGGTTAGAGAATTTTGATTGTACAGGGGATTTGACGTGACCCTTGTAGGACCACTTTGACGCCTCTCGCCACCCCTTTCTAGGATCTTCTGGTTCTTGTAGTTTCAAACCAGGTCTCGGTCAGAGTCTTTCGAATGAGCGCCCACATGGCACTGGACCCCTCTGCACCTGGACCTTGGGGCTTTCTTCAAAGTGCAAACACATACACAAGTTCTTTCTTATTTCAAATTCCTTTTGTTAAACATTTTTGCCATTTGCAACCTTGGGCGTAACACAGTTCGGTTTGCTATCAGGCTCCACCGACTCACCAACTGTGCTGAACCCGTTGGCTTCTTTAATCTCTGGAGTCAAGGATAGTACCACGGTAGCCAGCTTGCCTCTCGACCGTGCGTTATCAATGCGGGAGGCCCCTGTGTACCATTGTCGTCTGCTGGTTTGAAAGCCAGCTGTCATTCCCAGTCTTATGATTTTCTTTTTGGAGGCTTTGTGAGTCTGAGTTGAAAAGGGTAAGGGCAACTCCCCCTTCGACATCCTTCCAGGTCTCACCACATTCCTTCTCTGTTTGAAATGCCGGTCTGGTGTAGCTTTCTACTCGTGCGTTCGTCCTAGCTCAAAGTGTGCTTTCGTGCCCTGCCTTTTATTCCTGTGGGGAATGTAAAGGGCCATCAGGTGTGTGTGATTATTGTCAATTGCCTGACTCTGCCTGTCCGTGTGTTGGAACATGTCAGGTAAATGGCTCTGGTATTAGTCTTTTGTCTGTTATAGTGTAAGCAAGTGTTCGTGTGGGAAAGGGAGGTCAAGCTTCTAAATATCCTCCCAGGTAGGATGGGGAAAAGGTGTCCGAAAGGAAGGGTGATACCGCGTCTCAACCCTTTATGTCCCACTTCCACTCCCCGAAGACCCCTCGCAAAGGTGAGCCTTGCCCTCACTGGATCCAATAGCGATGGCCATGTCCTGGATGACATATTTCTGGGGACTAGCATGTGAGACACCTTTGTGTTTCTCACAGGGTATGGGACCAGACCTCCCTGAGGGTAGGGATCCATCTGTTGTTGATGATAAGCATACATTTATCTACTCCTACATTCTCTTGAAAAATGGCCCTTTTGCCAGCATGTCCAACACTGACCTACTCCTCCTCCTCCTCCCATGGTCCAATCCCTCCAAAACCTCCTTGCCCTGTCCAGACACCTAAAAATCCCCCTTGTGACCTCTGAAACCGCCCTGGAAACCGACCCTGATATTGAGGCTGATACCAACCTACCAAATTGTTTTCTCTGCCCCAGAGAGGTGTTGCATGCATGTCAGCCTGAATCGCCTTAAAGTCAGCTGACCCTTCTGTCTGCACTGCTGCTACGGCCCCTTCCAACGCAACCTTTTCTACTTTGTTTTGAACCAGTTTTGCTGCACATTTTACTTCTCCTTTTCTTTCAACCGTTTACATCGGTGAATAATAATAGACTGGATTTCCGCCCAACCCTTCACCTCAATACCCATTATCTTATCAAGCGCCTTCTGTACCTCTTTCAGAAGGCCTCTTTTGACCACAAAATTGAAAAACGGAATCGCTCAATCCCATGAATCTCCCTTCTCCACCCCCACCACATCTCTTGTGTATGCAATATATATTGGGCAGGATTCTCATCAACACGCATTGTCATTTGCATAATTGACTGGAGGTCAGGCGTATCTGGGTATGTGCGCTGTAGTGCCACCCATACTTGGGGTCTAATGTCATTGAAATGTGCGCCATCATGGTTATCATCACCTAACTTCACACCCGGGTACCCTGCTTTAGCCCATACGTTGTCAGCTTAAACAAAACAAACTTTTCAACTTGCCAAGTTAGTACCTGCTGAATGTTTTTCAAATACATATATCCACTTGCCCGCTCCAGCTGTGAGGGATGGGAGTGGATTTATAAGATTATTTTTGTCCATATATGGCCATCGTATGTACTGCACTCTCACCAGTCACTTATGTAACAATGGAAAATGTGCTCCTACCGTCTTCCCAACTTTCTTCTTTCCCATCACTGATCTCTTAGCTACTGCCATCCCCTCAAAACTATTTCATAACATCAGTCCCCACAAATGTTCTACTCGTGCAGAAATCCCAGGTGGCTGCTCTTCCACTTCCAACTCATCTGCCATATTCCACCCCTGTTTTCTTCTGTGTGTTTAGTCAAATTCTTCCTCCGACCTTGCCACACCATAATCCATACTCCCTCTCGTCTCCTCCTGTCTTCTCTTCATTTTTTATATGCACATCCTTGATAGCTGTGCTATCTATCGAGAACAAAATATCTCCTGCCCTCCATTCATCCACCCCTACAGACGTCTGCTGTCCACCCCGCCTTTCTATTTTTAATCATGCCAACTCATGCTCCACCTTCCTTTCGTATCAACTCCCTCTGATGCCTTACCCTTCACAGCGATTGCCGCCATAGGGTTATGGGAGATTCTGACAGTGGGCCAGCATGGGTGGTGGGGGAGGAGTAACAGGCTACGGGACATACATAGAATTCATGTATCCCAGTGCGGCACGCGTAGGGTAAAACAATAACGGGGCACTGGTCTGTTTCAATGGGGGCCACAGGGGCACTCTGGACAGTAGCTACAGTAGTAATTGTACTACACGGAGTAACCACTTCACATATCACCTTAAGAGAATCTGTAGACCCATCGTCCAAGTTTTCTACCATTTTCCATATTTCTACCTTTCTATTTTTAGTTTTCTTCCTTTATATTTAGCTGTCAAGAACATATACATATGACTTGGAATCTCTTTATTATTTTTCCCCTGCTCTGACCATGGCTTAAACCCCCCCCCCTGTTTCTGTACACCATTCCCTGTGATACTCGAGAATTTTACCTCGATACAAAGGAAGGGCTTTATTCATGTAATCAATGGGATTGTCAGCTCGATTGTAGTCACCCCTACCCATCAGTGTTTTACAATATGATCAGCACCCCCTCTCCTGCCCCAACAACCGGTATCCCTCCCCAATGCCCCCTTCTTATGTCCCACACTAACATCCTTTCACCCACATACACACATACACACTCATCTCACATACTTCCTACCTCACACCACAATTGGCCATAAATCGGGCATACTTTGGCCAACACTAACCACCACAAAAAATCTACAAAACAAAAAAATCACTATAAATCTACTTTTAGTTCTAATACACACTTTACTTTGGGTGAAGAGATCCCAGACCAACAGAGGAAATCTTCTACAACTACCTGCCATTCTCATACTGCGCAGAGAGATCCCAGACTCATTGAATATATGAAGCCTCTATCCTTGTCCCGTTACTCCACAATCCATAATATGGAACTCATTAACAATATATATACAATACCACATGGTTTTCTAATGTGTCAATCCATTCTCTTAACACAATGCATAGATACTCATTCTCCTCCATACTTCTACTTTCCGTCATACCTCCCTTATTTTTCTCCGAAGAGGGTGCACTTACGTCTGCATGTTCATTCGAAGTCCTCCATCACAGGGTCCTGTGAATGGCCTGTACAATCCAGGGACAGCGCCCCGCTCCAAAGAGCAGACAGGAATTCTGATAACACAGCTCCTGTAAACCTTTCAAAGGTTGTGCACAACGGGGACTGGTAGCTGCAGCTGGGTGTTGCCCCTCCGGATGTTCAATCAGGAAACCTCCATCTTTGCAGGGGTCACTGGGATCACGTCAGGGTCACCAATAATGTAGGGCAACTCCCCAGCGATCAGACCAAGAAAATACAAGAGAATACAACCCTCTAGGGAAAAAAGCTAGGTCCACCCTTTTTAGAGAAAGACAAGAGCTTTTATTTTGTAGACAAAAGGAAAAGGTGACATAGTATTATGAATCCACTGTCATGGAGATCTCTATCGTCCTTCATACAAGATTCAGGTTATCAACACAAAGATCGTCACTCATGACGCACACGATGTACACTGTTAATCCCCCACCCTCATTGGCTTCCACCTATATACATGCTAATGATTACATATAACCCATTCCTCAATTCGTTCCACTGTCTTCTCCTCCACCTTCACCACACATGGGTAATGTCCTCGTCCATCTTGGAACCCTGCAAAGCAATTGGTTAAATTCAACTGGCACCACCCTATCTTCGATGCTAACCACGTGATATCAACATGAACTCAGCAGAAAACTTCAAAGTCAGTCTGGTCCTTACAAATAAACCAGCCCTTTTCTCATCCCACACACGTCAGCGCCTCCATCTTGCCCTCCGTGGCACAAATAATAGATCATGTTGTTCTCTGCTTTCACCTTGATCGTTTCTCCTCCCCAAAAGTAAACCCAGTGTCCCACTAATCAATCCAGTTTGTGAATGGTTTAGGACCCATTTCCCTGCACATCTCCTCAAACCTATTTCATAACATCAGTCCCCACAAATGTTCTACTCGTGCAGAAATCCCAGGTGGCTGCTCTTCCACTTCCAACTCATCTGCCATATCCCACTCCTCTTTTCTTCTGTGTGTTTAGTCAAATTCTTCCTCCGACCTTGCCACGCCATAATCCATACTCCCTCTCGTCTCCTCCTGTCTTCTCTTCATTGTTTATATGCACATCCTTATCGAGAACAAAATATCTCCTGCCCTCCATTCATCCACCCCTACAGACGTCTGCTGTCCACCCCGCCTTTCTATTTTTAATCATGCCAAATCATGCTCCACCTTCCTTTCGTATCAACTCCCTCTGATGCCTTACCCCTCACAGCGATTGCCGCCATAGGGTTATGGGAGATTCTGACAGTGGGCCAGCATGGGTGGTGGGGGAGGAGTAACAGGCTACGAGACATACATAGAATTCATGTATCCCAGTGCGGCACGCATAGGGTAACACAATAACGGGGCACTGGTCTGTTTCAATGGGGGCCACAGGGGCACTCGGGACAGTAGCTACAGTAGTAATTGTACTACACAGAGTGACCACTTCACATATCACCTTAAGAGAATCTGTAGACCCATCGTCCAAGTCTTCTACCATTTTCCATATTTCTACCTTTCTATTTTTAGTTTTCTTCCTTTATATTTAGCTGTCAAGAACATATACATATGACTTGGAATCTCTTTATTATTTGTCCCCTGCTCTGACCATGGCTTAAACACCCACCCTCCCCCTGTTTCTGTACACCATTCCCTGTGATACTTGAGAATTTTACCTCAATACAAAGGAAGGGCTTTATGCATGTAATCAATGGGATTGTCAGCTCCATTGTAGTCACCCCTACCCATCAGTGTTTTACAATATGATCAGCACCCCCTCTCCTGCCCCAACAACTGATATCCCTCCCAAATGCCCCCTTCTTATGTCCCACACTAACTTCCTTTCACCCACATACACACATACACACTCATCTCACATACTTCCTACCTCACACCACAATTGGCCATAAATCGGCCATACTTTGGCCAACACTAATACCACAAAAAATCAACAGCAATAAAATCACTATAAATTCTACTTTTAGTTCTAATACACACTTTACTTTGGGTGAAGAGATCCCAGACCAACAGAGGAAATCTTCTACAACTACCTGCCATTCTCATACTGGGCAGAGAGATCCCAGACTCATTGAATATATGAAGCCTCTATCCTTGTCCCGTTACTCCACAATCCATGATATGGAACTCATTAGCAATATATATACAATACCACATGGTTTTCTAATGTGTCAATCCATTCTCTTAACACAATGCATAGATACTCATTCTCCTCCATACTCCTACTTTCCCGTCATACCTCCCTTATTTTTCTCTGAAGAGGGTGCACTTATGTCTGCATGTTCATTCGAAGTCCTCCATCACAGGGTCCTGTGAACGGCCTGTACAATCCGGGGACAGTGCCCCGCTCCAAAGAACAGACAGGAATTCTGATAACACAGCTCCTGTAAACCTCTCAAAGGTTGTGCGCAACGGGGACTGGTAGCTGCAGCTGGGTGTTGCCCCTCCGGATGTTCGATCAGGAAACCTCCATCTTTGCAGGGGTGACTGGGATCACGTCAGGGTCACCAATAATGTAGGGCAACTCCCCAGCGATCAGACCAAGAAAATCCAAGAAAATACAACCCTCTAGGGAAAAAGGCTGGGTGCACCCTTTTTCGAGAAAGACAAGAGCTTTTATTTTGTAGACAAAAGGAAAAGGTGACATAGTATTATGAATCCACTGTCATGGAGATCTCTATCGTCCTTCATACAAGATTCAGGTTATCAACACAAAGATCATCACTCATGACGCACACGATGTACACTGTTAATCCCCCACCCTCATTGGCTTCCACCTATATACATGGTAATGATTACATATAGCCCATTCCTCAATTGGTTCCACTGTCTTCTCCTCCACCTTCACCACACGTGGGTAATGTCTTCGTCCATCTTGGAACCCTGCAAAGCAATTGGTTGAATTCAACTGGCACTACCCTATCTTCGATGCTAACCACGTGATATCAACAGGAACTCAGCAGAAAACTTCAAAGTCAGTCTGGTCCTTACAAATAAGCCAGTCGTTTTCTCATCCCACACACGTCAGCGCCCCCATCATGCCCTCCGTGGCACAAATAATAGATCATGTTGTTCTCTGCTTTCCCCTTTATCGTTTCTCCTCCCCAAAAGTAAACCTAGTGTGCCACTAATCAATCCAGTTTGTGAAGGGTTTAGGACCCATTTCCCTGCACATCTGGAAGTTCAAATAGGATGGCAGTCATCCTGAGGGGCGCTAGTGCCTTAAATCTTGGGTCATGTTTTGGCAACCCAAGACCTCTGCCTCAACTCCCAGGAGTGTGAACTTCGTACTGGGGTGCAGCCCTTCGCCTATTCAGGTGCATACATTCCTGCCTAATTAGTTCAAAGGCTTAAGTGATGTGGGTGTATGTGCGTGTACCTAGCCACACCTGGGAAGCGGAATGTGATGATCAAGCAAGGGATGAGGCCTCGTTGTTCTGTGTCTTCAAACATGGCCTGCAAGGATTCCGGCCTACTTTTAAATGCAGTACTACTTCATGTTATGGCCATTATGTGTATATATAATGTATTCTATGTAATTCCATTGTGAAGCTAATGGTTAGTTCCACCCTATGTGATTTCCCACTCCCACCAATTATTTGCATCCAAAAAGCATCCCCCCACTGTCCTGTACTCATTCTCCATATTTCAGTATATTTTTCGCAATCTAAATTGCCTAGGAGGGGCGCCGATCTGAACATGCATCACAACAAGATGCTTACACACATACACATGCTTCAGCTTGCCACACCTAATCGGGAATTCTCTGCATTACTCATGCCCTACATGGTAAGACTATTTTCATGAACTCTAGTCATTTTTAATTGTACTGGTTGAATCCGGATGACACAGCTTAATAGTCAAATGTAAGTAACCTGCCATATACCTTTAATAATGAGACATACCTGCAAGATTTTGTGTGGTCTTCGCCGCTAGACACTAGGAGAATTGGAAGCATTATAATTTCTCTTTTTAAAGGTCATGAGATAAACAGGAAGCTGAAAGTTTACTCCCTAGGACTGCTCTAATTAGCACTCTAGTATACGACCCTCTCGTTGGTTTTGGTGTGATCAGAAGTGTTTAAGAACTGACGTGTTTTGGCAGTGGCATGTTCAGATTAGATTTGTTCTTGGTCACCTATCTTGTTGTCTTTGTGATTAAAGATGTTTATCAATCTACCTCCATTGTATTGTGTATATGCAGTTTCTTTGTCAGTATGCACATAGATTTTAATGGGAAGTGGGCATTGGCACAATACATCACTGTTGTTTTACAGTAAACTGCCTAAAACATACTGTTCAGTAAGTGCAATATCCAGTATACAGTATCTCCCTTCTTTTTCTCGGACCAGACCCGCCCCACCCCACCAAATCCTGGCTCCAACACAGAAGCATGTACATACTGTACCTACTGTACAGTACCGAGTCACTGGCCTTGTGAATTGTCCAGAAATGTACATACGCATAGCTAAAAAAGGTGACAGTGGTGGGAGCATCAGGTACTATGGCCAATTGAAATGAGTCAAACAATTCATGAGGCACTCGCCCAATTGATTAGCAAGCATCAGTCTTGAACCCTCGCTCCTGAATCTATTGAAGTGAGCATTGCAGTTATCATAGAGCTGCCACTGCTGCTATCACACATTTTGCTGGGCTTCTGAACACCTTATGTGCTTGCGTGGATGCCTATGCCACATTCTCTTCCTACTTGCAATGCCCCTGTGGGCGGACCATGAAGGCACAGGGATCAGTATGATTCGATGGCAAGTAGTCACCCAGTGATGAAATGATTAACAACACCAAAAAAGGTTGTTTACAGCCAGCTTTGCCAATAGATTGGGGCCAAAACATAGCTGAAAGTTTGACTGATGCTGTTTTTTGAGCTGATTAAAACAGATAGATTTTAAGAACTCAATGACATGTACTGTACAATTCTCAATAATGGAACTGTGAGAGCAAGAAATGTATAATGTCAACCTTAGTGGAAACAGCTACATAACTGCAAGTAAATGATTATAATCTATATGAATACTTGAATTAATCTCCTAAAAAGACTGCTGTGGCAGTGCCCAGGTTGTCTGTGAATTCGGACAGCAGAAAGGTGATTCACCCTCAAAGCTGCAGATGGTGTGGATGGATAAACTCCTTTGTGCAATGGCATGTAGGAGCAGTGATGCGTGTTGCTTTCTCAGTGTGTGGATATTCAGCAAATCCACAGAGTTCCCAGCACTGGGTAAGGAGTGAATCAGTCCCTCCAATCACACAGCCACTTCAAATAGCTGCTGGCAGGACACAAAAGCTGCCTGATGTCTACAACTAATGCTCTGCCCTCAGCAGGGACCCATCAAGCAGATGCAGCCTCACCCTCATGAAATAATGTATTTGCTCACTGTCCCCCAACTATCTAACTGCAGAAAGTGGCACTAGCAGCCCTTTGGCAGGGCGTTCAGGTGCCAAGGGGTTTCAAGAGCAGTTCCTTTGGTCCCCTAACGCTCATTCATATGATGGCAGATCACAGAAAACTGCTTTTTGTTTTGCAATTTTTCTATGCCCCTGAGTTTCAGAGCATTCAAAGACAGTTGGTAGGGACACATAAGGTATTACCCAAATTGTTCGAATACAATTGAATGAATGTCACAATTGATCGAATTACAGTGGTCCTAATTGACCTTCTCTACAATTGACTGTTTGGTTATTTTTATATATATATAGTGGGTTGGTTAGGGTTTATAATAATATAAGGGGGTTGGGTGGGGGGGTTAAAGGGGTTTTTACATTGGGTGGGGGCATGCAGGGGGTTTCCCCCCACATATATATATCTTAATTGACCTTTTAAATTTGGACCATTGTGATTCAGTCAATTTGTATACAACCCCGCTTTAGCCCCATAGGTCACTTTAATGAAGTTGTGCCCACAAATATGCTAATATTGCCCATAAATGTCGCTTTTATCATAGTGTACCCACAATCTATAGTGGTATTCCCACTTTGACTCGCTTGATGTTAGATTTCATTAAATCTGCCCTCTCTGTCATGCCCTCTTTCCTTTATACTGACCATGCTTGTATAATGTTTCACATTTTTATGTCATCTTCCTATGTACCGCTTATAGGATTGAAGCGATTAAATGTAGTTATTTTCACCTCTCCCCTTTTCTTTTGATATTTTATGAAAAATTAGTTGCTTGCTTTTGATTTGTGAATCGGTTGTTTATCTTCTTTGAGAATACCATGTCATGAGACCTATGTCCCATTTACAGTAAAGGCTGCCATTCCACACTAAATAACTTTCCCCATGGCCTGCAGTCCTCACCCACACAAACCCATGAGAGCATCCCTCTTAAACACACCAAAAACCCAAAAACACACACACATGGGGCCTCATTATGAGAATGGAGGTAATGAAAACAGGAAGGCGGAATGGTAATACGGCATCGTTAACGGGTCTGGGGCATTACGACCCAACAACCCACCAATACCGCCACTGCCCGTACCGTGCCCCTTCATACCGGCTTGCGCGCGTACACGCGCCCCTTCGTGGAGTAAATACCAGGATGCCGGTAATAGGAGGATATCACAACTCATACGGACATGCAATTACTGGCATCCCAAAGGCGGTAATTAGGGCCTGCACGATGGCAGCCATACAGGCATTGCAGACCACCCATAAACAGCAATCTGCAATCAAGGCAACTGCCACAGGTGCACACAATCACCACAGGTGGAGTCAATGGAGCCTGTCCCAGTATAAAAGGAGTACACCCAGACACCACACCCCTTCCTACACCAACATGATACCACTAGCTGTTGCAATCATGGGGCTGGAGGACATGCCTATGCTGCTACTACTACAACAACAACAGCAACTACAACAACAACTACAGCCACAGCAAGAGGCAGCACAGAGGAGACGCAGGAGGAGTAGGAGGCTGGGACAGGGCCAGCAATTACCACCAGTGCAGTCAGTAGTGCCTCGTAGGCAGCCACCAATCCCTCACATCAGACCCAGTCCATTCAATCTAACCCCTGAGCAGATCCACATCCTGTACCGGTTGGACCGGGACACCATCACCACCCTAGTGGACATGATAAACAACATTGTCAGCCTCATAGAAATACGCACTGCCATCCCCCCGCTACTAAAGGTTATGTCTGTGCTCCACTTCCTGGCCACAGGCACCTACCAGCACACAGTGGGCCAGCTGCATGGCATTTCACAACCACTATTTTCATGCATGCTGACCCAAGTGCTGGATGCCCTTCTGAAGCACGCTAGCACCCACATATCCCTACCACGGACTGCCCAGGAGATAGCCAACACCAAAGTAGGCTTCCATGCACTGGCAGGTATGCCCAATTGTGTTGGTGCCTTCGACTGCACCCATGTAGAATTGGTAGTCCCCCATGCCGTAGAGGCGGTGTACCGCAATCGCAAGCAATACCACTCCATCAATGTGCCATTGGTATGTGACTCCAGCAAGATCATCACACATTGCTGCGCCCGATATCCCGGATCAACACATGATGCTATGGTGCTGCGTAACTCCACGCTACACCGTCACATGGAGCGACATGCTGGACGAAGTGCCTGGCTGCTTGGTGAGTTACCTGACTGGCCCATGGCAGTGCATCAGGGTTATGATGTGTTGGGATGCAGACTCCACCTGGGTGGGAAGGGGGGGTGCATACTGCACCTGGTTGGGAATGGGGGGATGCATACTCCATCTGGGTGGGAATGGGGGATGCATACCTCACCTGGGAGGGAATGGGGGGATGCATACTCCACCTGGGTGGAAATGGCTGGTGAGTGGAGAATGCACGCAGAGCTAAACACTCCTGACCTGAACCTCCCAACCTGAACATTACACATCACTGGCACACATTGGACCAATGCCGTATATCAATGACAATATGTAAGGCGCACAACCTTGCCACCCTGGATATGTCAAGCAATGCATGACCAAACATGATTGCAACTGTGCCAATGTGGCTAGTGTGACCATGCACAGTGTAGTATACACCGCAAAAATGTGTGGCAAAACATCGTCCTGAAACCACAGTACATCCACATCAGGATACAAGAATTCACCCTGCATCATCTGTACAACACCATCCAGACTACTACACCATATTGCAGTATATAATGCATCTAAATAATATTTGTGCATACATACAGGGACATATGCATGTCGACAGCAAATAGCTGCTGCCATGGCTGTGAACCCTGAAGGTGGCAGCTCAGAGTGACTCACATGCACCTACTCTCTATTCGCTTGCAGAAGCCGTGGCTACTTACCCCTGTGCAGAGCCCGTGGAACAGCCATGAAGAGGAGTACAATCAGGTTCATACCTGTACCCGTGTTGTGATTGAGCAGACCTTTGGCCTGTTGAAGGCACAGTTCCGCTGCCTAAGCAGGTCTGGTGGAGCACTCCTTTATAGGCCTGAGAAGGTGGCAAAGATCACCATGGCCTGTGTCATGCTGCACAACATGTTAGTCCAGAGAAATGTACCACTGCCACCTGACATTGACATGAATGCACAGGGTGAGGATAATGAGGATGAAGATGGAGGTGAAGCAGCACCCCTGCCAGTACGTGATGCACAAGATGGCCGTGCAGTACGCCAATCACTGATTGGTGAATACTTCTGACCCACAGGGACGTCGATAGATATGTGTCAGTGACACATTGTACAGTGGGTACATGTAGACATGCACACAGGGAATGTGGGGAGTTGGGCACTGTGCACTGTCATGAATTAAATGGATACACACGAAATGAACAATGCCCAGGCATTGAATGTTTTTTAACACAACGGGTGTATTAATATCAACTGCAGAAATGTGCTAGCCCCCACCGCCCACAACACCAAAACGCCCCATACCCCCAATGAACTCCCCATAACCCCCAATGAACTCCCCATACCCTCCTATGAACTCCCAAAACCCCCCAATGAAATCCCCCTAATGCACCCATACACCATCGACACCATCTGACCCACTCCCATTGTTGTCCTACAATATGTCCTGGATTTCTTGTTGTCTGGGGGCAGCATTTATGAGTGCCTCACACTCCGTCTTGTTGGACACACAGGGCTGGAGAGTGCAGAGGAAGCGGGTGCAGAGGA
This sequence comes from Ambystoma mexicanum, assembly GCF_040938575.1. NCBI lineage: Eukaryota > Metazoa > Chordata > Amphibia > Caudata > Ambystomatidae > Ambystoma > Ambystoma mexicanum. The sequence goes on from NC_090941.1 coordinate 85,133,470, forward strand.
AGCGGGTGTGGAGGATGGGGGTGTGGTGGATGGGGTGGAAGCCATGGTGATTTGCGTGGCTGGTGCGGGTTGTAGCTGCTGCATGTGCTGCAGGATAGAGGTGAGGACCTGCGTGATGGCCCCCAGACTGTCTTGCATCATCAGCGCTGAGGCATTGATGGCAGCTGTATTCGCCGCTATGGCCTGCACAATCTCACGCCTTGTGTCCTCCCCATCCTCAACATATTGTTGGAGAAGGTCCAACATTGAATCCTGTCTAGCCTCCACCCTTGCTAGCCGTGCCTCAAGGTTGGTGGTGGGAGCAGCAGTGGTTGAGGGTGCTGCCACCGGGCCTGCATTGGCAGTGCTGTCCTCGGGGAGGGTGCTGAGGTCCGAATCGTGCAGTAATGGATCCGCACTGCTGCTGGTGGGTGAGAGCTGAGTGTGGGATTGGGGGGTGGACACGGGGCTTGGGGAGTGTGGACATGCCACATGGGTTAGTCCATACTCGTCCACATACTCCTCCACTGCAGTTTCTATGTTGCTCAGTGGGGCAGTGTCTGCTGCCTCGCCCACCGAACTTGTTGCGGCCGACTTTGTGCCACTGGCCTCGCCTTCCACTGGTATTGCCAGATCTGTGGTCCTGGTGTCAGGCGTTGATGTGGGGCCCTCATGTGCGGCCATAGCGTGGCACTCACCCTGGGCTTCGGTGTGGCCTGCGAGGCTGCCCCGGAGGTGGTCTTGCCTGTGGGAGCAGTCTTGTGCCGGGACTTGGATGCCCTTGTGGCTGTTTCCTCATTGGCATCCTCTCCATTGGTGCCTGGGGGGTTAGAAGAGATGCAGGGCATCAGTGAAGGTGTTACATGCAAGATACATTATATGGTGCTGTGGAGAATTACATTTATCATGCATTCATATTTTACAGGTGTGTCACACATGGTAGTATGAAGGGGGCATTTTGGCATGTGCCGTGACGTCTCAGTGCAGGGATGCTGCATGGCAGGTGGCATGCCGTTGTATTGGGCTTTGTGTGATGCATTACATGGGCACGGTCCGTGTGTGTTGGCTGTGTGTTGGTAACGGGATTGGCACTCAGCATGCATTTCAGTGTGGCAGGGTTTGGGCCTCCATCTGGACAAGGATATTGATGTGTGTGTTGGGACATGCATTGTCTTGCCTACACTCTCTTCCACATCACTTGTGCTACGTCATGGTTTCCCCTACTGGGATCTGCAGGGTCACTCACCTCCATCTGCAGATGTTGCGGCACCCGTCTCCATCTCCCCAAATCCCTCAATGGACTCCATCTGTATGAACGTGCTGCATGTCTCCTCCCAGCGCATTAGTTTTGTGGGCGAGTGGGGACCCCCGCCTGTGGCCATGGCCTCCCTCCTATTGCTGGCCAGGATGTTCCGTACCCTGAGGCGGAGGTCATCCCACCTTTTTTTACAGTCCTTGACTGTCCGTGGGGTGGTGCCAACTGCCGAAACCTTGCGGGCTACCTCCTCCCAGATCTCCTTTTTGCGTTGCTGCACCTCCCTTTTCAGGTTGTGCTGGTTGATCTCCTCAGCATGGGCAGCTAGGGTGTCCGCCAGCATGTTCAGTTCTTCGTCTGAAAAATGCTTTTTGTGCAGGCGGGGGTTCGTTTTTCTGGTAGCCTTGGACATTTTCAATCGATAGGCCCTGGTCTCTCGTCTGTAGCAGTGGTGGTTTGTGAGTATTGCAATGGATTGTGTTTTTAAAGATGGCGGCTGGCGCATTTCCCGTTCCAATGCGATGATGTTACTTCCGGGTCCGGTATTACGAACCTGGTATTAGCATAATGTTATTACCGGGTCGGTATTAAGGGGTGCCTCCTAGGCAGAGGTGGTATCAGCGGGTCCCGTGATGACCCTATCGGGGGGTTGGAGGGCCTTTAGCGCCATGGCAGTATGGCCATTACCAGAATAGGGGTTTGCACATGCTCGCGCACTCGTAATCACCCGCTATTAGCTGCGTCATACGAGCACGGACCCGCTCGTTCCTCCATGCCGGTAATGACCCCGTTTTTACTGCACTTCTCGTAATGAGGCCCATGCACTCTATTACATTTAAACAAGCATATGAATACTTTGCATTTAAAGATAAGCTCACGTTTCCATGCCATCATCTGCTGAGATTCGTCTCTGGATGGGGAAGCAGATTGGAATGACTCTGAATGATCAGTGGCATAGCAGGATTCATACACTTGGGGTCACCCTTTCAGAAGCTTTTTTTACTATGAACCAGGGGGAAACTGTGCAGCCATGGGCATTATACACACAGCTGATTTATGCACTGATTTTTTAAAAAAGTCGAGTTGCAGCCTGGCGGGAGGCAAGAGGAGTGTATGGGGAATGCAGAAGGGTCAAAAGGGGGTGACTGCCACTTCATGCCTCTGGCACTGCCACTGTCACCACCTCGACTGCATAGTTGTGGCAGAGATGGTGCTAAAGTGCGACCTTTGAGCTACAACTAAAAATGATGCCATTTTGTCTCCAAGTGATTTAAAATGATACCTGGTTGCCTTAATCACAGCTATCACTTTTTTTTCCTACTTGGTGATGTATGTCCAGATGTAGACCCCGTTGCTCAACGAGTTTAGATGAGCAGTCTACATACACACTTCACTTTATAGGCTAAAATGCACCTGAGGTTATTTGCTGCCTCCTGCTGGAGGCTCGTGGTCTTGAAATGTGGCCCCAGTTGAGTCACTCTAATTGTGATATGAATTTGTTTGAACAAGGATTTTTTTTTAGATCTCTTCTCTTAGAAAGGTTGTAAACCGATTTAGTCGATCCACGTTTAATAAACCCATTTGTGTAGCAGATGGGGCAGATAAGGTCCCTGGGGCAGCTGTTGTTCTAAATATTGATCTTGGGGCCACGATCCCCACGCCGCTTATTCTGACGTGATCCCAGGCTGACAGAAAAATACATCTAGTTTGTAATAAAACCACGAAGAGTAATAGCTGTGTTTAGAGCAAAAACAGATCTGCTTGTGCTGGAGATTAACACTTTACCATCTACTGGCAGCAAAATCGCTGCAATGTATGTCTCTTCCGTATTTTCTCTGCATCCAGTCAGAAGAAAGTGCCCAGCACTCGCCTTCTTAAACAGTAGGAAATGAATGTTTTGGCTGCTGAGCCAAGCCCAGTACGTGGTTGTATGTACGCTGAAAGCAGATAACATAGTGAAAGGTGGTTTCACTAAACGTCACATTAACAGTGGGTTAACATTAACAACGTCCACGAGCCTACCAGCTTCTATGTAATTTCTCTGTCAAGAGAGTGACCCGTCACGTGACTGTCTGCCTTCGCGAGGTTAATGCGCAGTTTAGAGCACGGAAGCCGTCACTTGATGGCACTGTGGTTCCACGCCTGCTTCCGAGCCTGCCTTCTACCTTCTTATAATTTATCAGAACGCATCTATAAATCTTTCCTGACAGAGGAAATTATGGAATACTTGGGATAAAGATCATTACTTTATTATAACAAACAAGCCCCTTTAGCTTGCAGTCCTGCAGGAGCCAACAGGCCAGAAGAAATTATATAATGTATACTGTTCAAAAGGAGAGCAACCTCTAATGGGCGCCATGAAAAATGAGCGCAGCTGTCTGGTAGTACGGTCTCTGAAGTCAGATGTGTTTTACCCAGAAGAGCACAGTATGAAAAAGTGAAAGAGCGGCTATTAAGATAAGACAACAAAGCTATTTTTTACCATCTAAAATGCTTCCTTGTCTCTTTGCGAGAATCCCGTGACTTTGAAGGCGCCCCGTAAATAAATAGACGCCATCTGCTATATTATGCTTTGGTCGCACTGCAGATGGCAGAATAAGATGGTCGTCGCTTTCCCGCGGTTATCACTTGCAAGCGCCTCTCGAATGGCGCAGAGCAAAATAGCCTCATTTACATTGAAATCCCACCGACCACTCCAGAAGCATCGTTGCCCATGCAGAAGCGTTCCTACCGTCGCATGTCGGCTCATGCACAGCATTCTAAGTGAAAAGGAAAAAAAAAAAAACAAAGCAAGAAAAGAAGAAAGATGGTTCCTGAGGAGCTGAAGTGCGAATTTCACCTGCGTTGGAATTTATAGACTTCTCTGGATGCAGAGTAATCAAGACGCGTTTTAAAAATGCTTCAACATCTCGGGTCCACAATCATAAATCAGCCACACATGCAGCACGCTTCTTACAAGAGTCCTTGCATCCAAACTTGCTCTTTCAATTGCTTTTGTTCTGATTGCAAAAGTCTTGCCGTTACCGACTGTAATTTAAACAATCTCCTTATGCAGCTGCGACACCGGCCCCATTGCTGTTGCTGGTTTACTGGTATTCCTCTCAGGTCTTCACAACATCTATCCAGAAATCAGTTCAGACCAATGAGTGTCGGCCATATTAAGACATATATTTTGTTCAACAGAGCCTTGGTTGCCTTTATCAGGTCGGGCCTGTGGGATGGTGGGAATTGACGATCAATATAGAAATGTGAAGTATTCGTTGCAAAGCAACAATTTACTTGGTTTTTAGGCAAAACCAAGCGTATGTTAAATTGTACCCTGTCAACATCATGGTGTTTACTTCACCAACAAATTCACTACAGCAGCTGTTAAACCACAATAATGGCGCCGTTGTGCACGCCTGTGGTCCAGCAGAAAAAACATATGCCCTAAAAATGAGAGTACAAAGCGGGCCTGCTCCAGTGAAGCGCGCTGCAGTTTGGAGTCCTTAGAGATTGGGAAAAGGTACACCTAGATTACCTCCTTAGTCCACTTCTCCTAGCCTGGGGTAGCAGCGGGGGGGCATTCCGTGTCCAAAACTTTTTTCTGAGGGTGGAGAAGGCAGTACCGTTTTAGGGTGAGCTGTTGCACACACAAAAGATGAAGTGAGCAAGAGATTGTGCAGCAACAGAAAGTCAACCGCAAAACATACGTTTGCGGAAGCAATACTTGAGGTGTGATGATGATTCTGATCCATGTTAACTGTTCCCGGTGCTTTAAGTGGGATGAGAAATTGAGGGGGTGCTCCAACACAATGGTTTTGACTAAGTAGTGGGTGTGGCCTAAAGAATGATGGGTGTGGCCTAAAAAGGGGGTGCTGCATAAGCGAGGACTGCCTGACCCAAGCGATTCATCATGAGACCCTCCAAACATGCATTCTGCACATTGTAAATACATCTCTCTGGTTTGGTTTGTAAATAAATCACTGTATCATTCAGTATATAACAAATACAACTAATTATGTAAATAAATTACCAAAAGGAAAGGAGATGTGTGCAGGCATAACCAGTGTGGTTATGACTGGACCTAGGATTCGTGGGGCCCTGAAAAGCAAAACTTGTGTGAGTGTGCCAAAATTACATATTTATGGAATTCCGCGACATCACAGAAAATGATGCCACAGCACGAGCCTGATACTAGAGGGGATCCTGGCAAGTTCAATTAGAAGAAGTTGCCAGGAGTAATACAAGAGACACATACTTTGTGATGTTGAATATATGAATGGTTGCTGGTATTATTGTGTATAGCAGAATATCATGAGCAGGGCTTCTTTGAGCCACAGAGGTCAATGTCAGCTGAATCACTTCTATGGACTTCTAAGTTTGGCAGATAAGGCAACGAGAGATCACAATGATTCGGCCAAGAGAACACAGTTTTGTTAAGAGGCAAAGCCAGGACTGGAGATTAGTCTGCGTATTGTCAAGCTAGCAATACGCTTTTAATTCCGGATTTTTTTTTTACTATCAAAGGGATCTCCCTGCAACATTTCTATTACTTTAAAATAAATAAGGGGAACTACATACCTGATGTCCCTTGCTGGAGCTACAGGTTGCAATGACAACAGGGCATAGATTGGGCTTGAGTTAGATGGGGCTATGTGCCTTACAAACCTATTTTAAATTATATAATAAGTAATTACTCAACTCGTAATAAATTACTGAGACACATCTGTACATTCCATAAACATGTGTGCTGCAATAACCCAGATATGCATACAAGAGGACATGCATTGAATGCATGTTTGACATATCTCACAGTTGTGCATGTAATTTGCATGTGACTGCATGGTACTCATGTGCATGTGTTCGGCAACTAAAATATAGAAGAGTCCTCCACTGTAGGGAATAGGGTGTTAAGGGATTACCGGCGTCCTTACCGGTGCGGTAATCCCTTACCACCTACCTCGTAATGAAGCCCATAGATTTGGGTAGCTAACTAGTGCATTGTGCATACTTTTTGCATAGAAATGCCCTGATTGAAGTTCTTATAAACAAAACATTAATGTCTTGTAGAAAGAAATACTTACTGGAATGAGTCATCTCTTATAAATCTTATAAACTACCTCCGATTTGAACGCTCCTCTTAACAAAGAGAGTGTGAAGTGATGCTTCTTCTGTGCCCTGTCTGCTGGGCTGCTGAGGAAGTAGGGGAGAAGATGTATTTCCTAGCTTGACAGGGGTGGTGGTGACAGCACAAGCCTGCCAGGGACAGGGAGGAAAGAAAGTCTCTTACCTGGAAGTAGTGCAACCTCTCTAAAAACACACTTTATTAGTTGATACACACATGACTTCTTTGAGCGCAGGCACTGTGTGACCTAATTGCTCATGAAGGCCGCCCTGGATGTAAAAGGTTTGCTGCTTTGCATGAACTCAAAGTACATTTTGGGAACAGAGGGACATGGAAACATGTTATAACAACGATTTGACAAATATGACTTTGATGGTACATAAAACATGCAATGCCTCTGAACACATAATGAACAAAGGGTATGATGCTCATTGAATGTGTCACGACTCTCACCCTAACTCTGACATGTCTGCAAACCGCAGTTCATATATTCTCCTTGGACTGTTCCCACATTGCAGCCCAGGATGTCCTACATCGGCACAGTGCACACAGCTTGTCAAATGATTCGACAGCATGAATCTCTCATCTAATTTTGAAACAGTGCAGAGGAGAACATCAGGTAGGTCACTGTTAGTGGAGGACTGAGGGCCCACTGGCACAAGAGCAGTTTTTGAGACTGCTGGAGTTCCACCTTGGCTAGCTTTGGCCCACTTAAAGCTCTATCTATTCTTTTCTCAGAAACTAGAAAAACATGCAATTTTGATCCACATAATTCCACAATGCACTCAGCTTTGTTGTATGTGAAATGCCTTTAAGTTTTGTAGAATAACAAAAACATGTTCTCATTTTGTATCCAGGGATGAGTCTTGAAAATAAGGGTGGACAATTTTCTCCTTCAAACCCTTAAACCTCTGGTAGATTTTGATGAAATATGAGAAAACAATAGTAGACAACCAACTAATGCTCAAATTATGATTTTAAATACCTTTATTAGGCTTTGTGCATCCGGGCATGTTAGTGCGGTTTAGTATTTCACATGCTATATGCATTTTAGTTGGCCCTCCAGCATATCAGTTTGTCCAGACTAAAAGCACATGTATGATGACAGCTCAGCTATCAGAGCTCAAATTGCATTTCCTCTCTTCCTCTGTCTTCCTCTTCTCTCTCCTTGTGTCCTCTACTCTCCTTTTCTCCGCTCCCCTCTCTCCTCTGCTCTCTGCACCTCTTCTCTCTTCACTTCTACTTTTCACTATTCACCTCTACTCTGTTCTATGTTCCTATCATCTCCTCTTCTCTTCTCTCATCCATTTTCTTTCATTTTTTTGTGTTTTTTTGTTTAAAGGTTTTTATTTGAAATAACAGATATACAAGGCACAAATTAGATACAACAGATGTTTTAAAGTATATAACTTGTACATAGAGTATGCATAAGAGAATAGAAACATCTGGTACATGTAAGCTAAGTATAAATATACTACCATTGTGTGGAGGAAATTAGAACTTTTGAATGAGGGGGGGACTATTATGGAAAAACAGTAAGACATACAAGACAAAATGGACAGAAAGGACAGGACATGTACAAGGGGGGCTAGGGGGAGATGCAGAGTCATGCATAAAATAGTTATGCTCACAGAATATTAATGGTAATTCATATTAGAAAGAAAAGGTTTAAAATACATGTGATAGTATTCCATACAGAATTCTAAAACGGTTTGACATGTTGACATTCTATTAACATAAGTTTAAAGAAGCCCTGAGAGTGTGTGCAACACCAACATTTGTCATTGAGTGTTATTTCACATTTGAAAAGGGATACAGGGGTAATACATGCCCTATGGTGAAAAAAGAAGAGAGTTTGGAGTAAGCTAGCTGAAGCAGTAATCTTGAAGACATATTTCCATTGTGGGGGCAGCGTAGTTGGTTATCAGGTAGTAGACAGTCCTGCTGCAGGTCACTGTGAAGGTGTTCAACGATTGGAGTGGTAGATATTTCAGCTAGGGTTTTGTAAAACATGGAGGCAGTAATGTCAGAGTCAAGCAAATGTAGTAGTCTTTGCGCATTAGGGATATTGGAATCATATATTAAAATCTCACAGTTTTCCACAATTGCATAGATAATATTCAGATGCTGTTGCATAAAAGAGATATGCATATGGAACTTAGTGGAAAATTCATTAAAAGGGATTCAAACACCTCGTAGAAAGAATTGATTGCAAAACTGTATACCTCTGGAGAGCCATGGTTTCCAACAGATAGGTTTCCCTTGATTTTAATTAAAGGATTAAGCCAAATGAAAGGAGAGGTCAACAAGGAGGGTTTTGTGACAGAGGAGAACATATATAATCTAAGAAAAAAGGCAGATTGGCGAATACAGGAGTATTTTGTGAATTTGTTTTGACCTTTGATGAGGTAAAAATCTGCAGGGGTTATGTGGGAAACCATAGCTCTTTCCAAGAGTACCCAGTCAGTTGCATGACTTGGTTCTTCGTGGGTAAACCATAGCTGCCATGTGATCTTTTTTGAAGTCAGGGAATCCTACTCCACCATGCAAACAGGATTTTTTAAATTTGCTGAGAGAGATGCTATGTCTTTTTTTTACCCCATAGGAATTTTGTTAGGCAAACATCTATGGATTTAAAAAAAGGAGGCAGAAGAGGGATTGGTGGCATATAAAGGAGATAGAGAATAATGGGGAAATCATCATTTTAATACATTCCCGGCATCCCCACCAGGATAGATAAGGAAGAGACCACAAGGTTGTTAGTTCCTTGATTCTTGCTAGTTGGATGTCGGAATATTGTTTTGGGATATTTTTGCTGGATGCCGATGGCGCTCTTGGGACGGCTCCATTAATTGGTTCAGCACGCAGCTACCTGACTTTTTGTTATTGGCTTATGAGCCAAGGACTGCCTTTACAACTGACTTACTCTCTTATTGACGGCTCCCCACTTGTTATATGCAGCTTTTCATTGTGTTTCTCTCGTCTCCTTTCTTGCAGCAGCAAGCCCACCCCCAATTGAATCATTCAAAATACGTTGCGTACGTGCATTAGCACGCGCGCATTTAAGCAAGTGAATTTGCCAAGTGTATTTGCAGCTGTCTCGCTGTCCCGCTGACGAGCAGGCGCACGGGGTGACCTACTATACGGTACTGCTCTCACCGTTTTTCTGCTTTTCTTAACCTGTATATTGCCTTTTAGGTATTTTTAGATTTATTTTTAGGTATTGCCTATGACTATGGTTGTAAACAAATATACAATGAAAACAGGCATGCCACCTATGGTTTTGCCACGCCCTGTTGCAAAAGGTAGCGCAATAATGTTACAAGAGTAACTTTCCACTGTGGAGCCAAAACAAACTTTGTTGGTTGGGCGGGTCCTATGGAAAAAGGGGAATCATACCCTGCCCTGGTCGTCCGATATTCGAGCATTTTGCTCCAAGGAAGCGATTTCAAGTTCGAGAGGTAACATGGACACAAATAGTAGCGTTCACAATCTACCGGTCTCTAAAGAATCCGAGACCGAATCATTCACGAACCCTATGTTAGGTCTTGATTGTATGTCTAATTTACCCCTGCCTTCCATCAGTGACCCTTTGCCTGTGCTCGAACCTGTTAGTGTTGAAACACCCATGGTGGTGGGGGTGATTTACTGATACCACACTTGTTTCGGTCTGTATAGATCCCGAGCACCAGCCAACAGTTGAGTGCCTACCGCAATTCATTTGACTCCCAGCAGACCCATGGCACCTGTGCTATGTACAGTTTCTGCCCAGCGGCGTCTGCAAAAAGCCCATGAATCGCTCACACTAGCGGGTGAAATCGATGATGAAGCACTTCATTTCATGAACACATCAAATAGATCTAGTTCATCCTCTCATGAAATTATGTACATTTGCTCCAACTCAGGGAACCTAATTCAACTACATGAAAATACTACTCAGAGTCTTACTGTGAATCATATTGACTCTGTGAATCCCAATAATGTACAGTTCTCTGACCCAAGTCCAAATCAGAGTAACATCTCTGATCTGGTTAATAAAACATATATACATTTTGTTGATAAATCACCATCTTTCATTGCCCCGACTCCAATATGTTCTAAATTCAATGAAGATATGCATGACCCTGAATTTTTCATCCAGAAAGGTCGCTCGTCTCGCTTTTCCTTTCCTGAGGCGCCGACCCTCAACAATACCTTGAGTGCCATGAACACCGACCTGCTTGCTGTAGCTAAATTGTACGAAGTAATGGAGGAGAAAGTGAGTCATCAAACCACTTTAATTGAGCAATTGATTGACAACGTGAGTAATTTGGAAAAACTCATAAATGCTAATTATCTACCTAACCAAAGCTCCAGACCTCTGTCGCCTATAAGATCTTCTGTTCATCCCCCTTGTAAGCGATATTCAATCAACACTACAGCCAAGTCAATGCCTGGTCTGGGATGCTGAGGAAAACCCTTATTAATGTATTTTTATGTCTAGTTCAGTACTCTGGATGACCACCCTTGTATAACACCTCCTCTTAGAATCCCCCTGACCCCACTGAGCCAAGAAGTAGGTTTGTTTTGCAAATTAAAAGGTTTATTTGAGAATTTAAACAATATATATATATCACACTTTATAATAAACTAATATCTGATAGTACACTTAGACATATGATGTTGATCAACAATGGGTAATCTGGCACTAGCACACTTCTTTACAATCAATGAGGAGTTAGTATAGGATGGATAAAGTAGCAAAAATAATTTAAAGATTTCAAGGGAAAAGCAATGAGGAATAAAATGCAGTACAGAAATACTTGATATGATTTTAGCAAAAGATAAGATAATCACTTTTTCTCTGGCAATTCACCCCCCTCCCCTATGCAATGTAAGAAATGGAAGGAGATGGAAAGAGGAGCACACACTTCTCAGGAATGCAATCAAATACAATACGAAATTCAGTTCCCCCCCAGCAAGCTTAGAGGAAACAGGTAGGAGTTTGAAACACAGGCCCAAAATGCTTTTTAAATGTGATGGCAATGGATGGGAAAATGTGCCAACTGATTTTAATTCCCTCTAGAGATTCAGGGTGAGTGGGAGATGCGTGTTGGTATTAGTTCAGGCTCACTTTAGCAATGCTCTATGAGTTATTACCAAGTTGCAACAGATTTTAACAAAAGAAAGAATGGAGCTGCTATCTTGACAAGTGGAGAAATTGAGCCAAAATCGCAAATCGCGGTAAATTTCGCGAGTGTGTAAATCGTGATTGCGGAACAAGTATAACTAAGAGATTGGTTCTGCACAGTTCTGCTATGTACTCACAATATAAATTTGAACTAGGCCTCGTCACGGATCTGGTCAACATGTCCGGCTGCGGTTCTGTCTGCTCGGCGGGTCAATCAGGCACCGGTTCTGCTCACCGCGATCTGGGTCATCTCTGCTCTGCTGGTCTAGCCTCTCTGGATTCAGCGGCCTCTGGTTCTGGATACTGCTCTCCTTTCCGGTCCGGATCAAGTGGATTCTGGATGTAACACTGCTTTCTGGGCACTGGCAAGAGTTCTTGGCAAAAGAATTCAGACAGCTCGCCCGGCTGTGGAATAGTTTGCAAATGATTTTGAGGCCTGCTGACAAATACTTTTGCTTGCAGTGGGCCTTCTTGGTTCAAAGTTCTGTAGTCTCTGTTTAGCTTGGAAGTCTAAGTGTTGGATCTCTGGATGTGAAGTCGTCGGTCAGCATGCTCCGCAGCAAATGGAATTGAATCCCTCTACCTGTCCCAGCAGTCTCTTTTTATGTGTTTTGGAAAGTGGGTGTGTGCGTTGGTCATAACTAAACCTGCCCCTCTCACTTATCATTGGCTAATTCCTCCCCTCTCCCTTGATTGGGGGAACTGAGTTGTGAGTCAGAGTGATGAGGTAGATTTTATGGCCAGAGGGCCCTCCCCTGTCATCTTTACACACAAATCTATATTTGATCCAAATACATATTTTCCCAAATACACAGTTGTTTTTACATCACCTACACACATCATATATCACATGAGGTAGGCACTGTTCCGACTCTGGCATTTCTAGGAGCTTGGGTAAAGAAATGGCAACTTATTTTCGATTTTAGTGGGTTATGCAACATTGGTTTTTCATTAAAAATTATACACATATACACGGCCTGTCCATACATACTCCAGTAAATTCCCATGTCTCTAGCTTAAACACAGAGTCTGTAGTATCAATAAATAGCAGGGCTTTGCCCCAGAACATCACACAAATTGGAGTTTGGGCTTGAATTGTGGGCAAAGTTTTCATTTTAAGGATCCCCAAATTTCACTTTTCTGTCATCTGGTTACCAAGAGTTATGAGTGTTTCTGTAAAATATATATTTGCTTTCAATTCAAAGTACTGCAGTGTTTGAGTCCGCCCCCAAAGTTTGGGGATGACAGTGATCACATGTCTCTCCTGGCTGGCAGATCTTTGTTGACAGGAAACAGTCAAAATCACCATATCCTATTCAAGGGAAAGGGTCTTTTGTGTGGGCTCCAGCAAGCTGAGGTCAACAGACCAGGGGGCCACTTTGCATTTGGTTAGCATGACCATGTGATATCCTGGGCTTTCTGAGGTGAGAAGGTTTCCCAGCCGTTTGGCCTGTTAATCAAATCAGATGGTCTCTGGGAACAGCAGGTGGTTAGATTTTCAATTAACTAACAAGCTTTGAAGTCCCAATTGTCACAGAAGGCTGATTAGCTTCTGAAGTAGCAGTTCTCCTGTCAGAGTTTAGACCGCTAGAGCCACCTTGAGTCCAAAGCGGGTACTGCATGCATTTTTTTTTTGTATCAGTCTTGAATTAATGCATTTCAAACAAGAGATTTTACATGGAAGTATATTATCCAGGTTCAGCACATGGCACTGGTGTGGTTCTGCAGTAAAATTATTTTGTGCCCATAATTTAGCCATATTTGACCTGAAGAAAATGAATTCCCAATAGTTATGGGTTGCTTTTGGCAATCAGCATTGCCCCTTTTGCAATGGTTTCAGGCTACTGTGTGTAGCCCAATGGTGGTTTTAGGCAGTGCCCTTCTGTGCCCACAACATAGGCAAAGATGGGTGGCAGCCTATTCTTCATGCATTTCCCTGTGCATTTTCTGGGAAGTTCTGGCCATCATGTTGTTTTCAATGCCAGTAAGGCACAGTTTTTGTGGTAGGGCTCGGATGCATGGGTAAAAAAATCCCACACCCTGTACCTGTAGCGTTGAGTGAACCAGTTCCTGTTCAATTTAATTTAACCATGACCTCTGGTGCAACAGTAACCTGTCCACCATCTCTTGAATCTGACAAGGATCCCAACAAAGTTAGTCAGTCCAGTATTGAACCTATAGTCATAGACAAGGAGGCCACATTAAATCATCCCGCAAGTGATCTTTTAGCCTCTTCTAACCTCTTTAAAGTCTCGAAACCCATCACATATAATTTGTTTTCAACTACCAATGATAGAAAAATTGATCAAAGTGACTCATCAATAAAGCGAGTTAATAATGCAAAAAATTGTTGCCAACCAGTGAAGAAAAAGCGACAAGCGCCCTCTCGAGAGAAAACCAGGTGCATTGTCAAGGCTATAAGTCATCTAGAGAGGCAAGAGGATTTATACCTTCCGGCCTCTACTCTCAGGATTGCTACATCTGCCTCTTGTAACCTTTTAAGTTACCAGCCGCTTGACGATCTTGTAGCCCTCACTAGCAAGGCGAACAAAGCTGCAACCAGCTGTGCATCTTCTATCCAAGCCTTCGACCCTAGGCTCTTGAATCCTACTGGTTGCCCCTCAAGTTCATTACAGATTTCTGCGATTCCTCCAACATAAATCCATCAAGTCTCAGTCCACCAATCTCCTCCAATGAATGACTCACTAGGAGACGACATTCAAAATTTAATTGACTCTTATGTGCAACAAAGAGCTTTGGAAGCAAGATCTTTAAGGCCACTTCCTGTCCCCGCTCGAGACTTGATGGCTGTCTTTAATCCACCTCCCATACAGTGCAATTCATCATATGGTACACAATCCAATGCTCTAAATAAACCTCAAGAGGCTGAGAGGTCTCATTCCCTAAGTCTCCAACTAAACATTTGGCATAAGGATAATTGTACAATACCTAATCCAAATATTTTGTCGAATCAAAATGCTATGGGCATCTCTAAGGCCCTCCAGTTCCCAATGAAGAGATTCACCCTTCCTCCCAAGACTTGAGGGAGATTATAAAAACCTCTATGGATGCATACTTCTGTGAATCTCAAAATAGAATGCACAGTGTGGCCATGAACCAGCCCTTACCCTTTCCTGATGTAGGGAAACTACTTCATGGCCCCACAGCAGAGAGAAGACCTGATTAGTTGTTGCAAAAGGCTCAAATGCACCACTCTGTCTTGGGGCATCCATCGAGCACAACCGCTCAATATAGCCAAGCCAAGATTTCAAAGACCTTAGGTGATGCAAACAATCAACGAAACTCTCATTGCTTGATAATAAAATGCAGAGAGCTTCCTGCCATCCAATATGTCCTTAATCGTGCAAGTATCTTGAACATATGTGCACAAATCCCGACACTACGGAGCTTGACTACATCTGATATTGATTTAGTAGAATTTAATAGAATTTAATAGAGAAATAAAGTGGTCTCTTATGATGAAAGAAAGAGGATTTGCAATGCTTAAAGGTGCTTTAGCGGGGGATGTTCCTCCTCGCTTTACGTGGTGCAGAGGCTCACAACAATCAATTCTTGATTATATTTATGTGAACACCAAAGCCTTGAACCATATAGTCTCCCTTAAGGTGATTGACACAGAGCTTAGTGACCACAATATGTTGCAGGTTTGTCACAGACTCCCATTGTCCCTGAATAAAGCTCAGAAGAACATTCATATTTCGAACACAATTGTCAATAATAGAGGCACTCGCCTACATTGCAATCCTCGGAAATTGTCTCTACTAAGAGATTGCATTGAGCAGACTTGTATGTCTCCCTGTGAAGATGGATCTGATTGCTATGTTCATTTTATGCAACAATTCATGGAATATAAATTACCAAATGCAAGGCTTATAAGTAAGCATCGCCATGTTTTTGACTTAGAAGTACAACAGTACAAAATAAAATTGAGGCATATGCTTCGTAATCTCAAATATCATGATGAAGCTGAAAAGGTCCTAATGACTAAACAACTGAAATTGACCTATAAAAAAAGATCGGCGAGCGATCCAGTACCGCCGTGACAATGAACATATGTTCCAACAGATTCTATTAAAATCAACAAGTGGTATTTGGGCCTGTCTGAATAAGACCGCTTCAAACTACCAGGGAGCCATGCAAATCAATGCAATCTCTAAGGAGATATGGCAATGCTACTTTGGCAAACTTTACAATTCTCCCTACTCCTTTGAATTGGAATGGCCTATTCTTGGACATGAGTCAATGTGCAATTTCGCAATAGAGACTGAAGACATTCTTTGCTGTATCGCAACTCTAAGTAGATCAAGAGCAATTGGCCATGATGGTCTGCATAATGGTATCTTAAAAGATAATCCGTTGGAATGGGCAAAAATCCTCCATTCAATTTTTAAACATGTTTTTTTGGTAGGGCGTATCCCACAATCATGGAAGAAGTCCATCATTCTACCAATTTTCAAAAAGGGTGATAGAAGTGAACCCAAATCATATCTATCTATCGCCCTTTTGGATTGCCCTGGGAACATTTTTGCACGTCTGGTTCTGAAGGAATTTAATCGATGACTTGACATAATTAAATTACGTGATCCCTTTCAAACAGGTTTTTGTCAGGCATTGGCACGGCCATAAACATTATTACTGTGTGCAGTATTCAATCTCAAGCCACACAACGCAATCAACCACTTTATCTTGCGTTTATAGATTTCCTTATGGCATTTGATGCAGTGCCCCGAGAACTATTGTTCAAGAAATTATTGGACAAAGGTTGCCCATGGAACATCTTAAAATGGATAATTGATTTCCATTGTGCAACCTCAATTCAAGTTAAATTATAAAATGATGGCATGTTGTCAAATCCGATACAAACTGCTCGTGGCCTGAAACAGGGCTGTTTGCTACCCTTAGCCTTGTTTAATTTTTTCATCTCCGACGTTGGCAAACAATTTTTGAACATCAAAGCAGACCCTCCAATAGTTAATGGCAACCAAGATTGATTTCTTCTTTATGCGGACGACTTGGTCTTATTTTCGAAAACCCCAAAAGGCCTTCAAGAACTTTTAAGTGCTTTGAATGATTATAGCATTAAGAACTGTAAATGTAATGAAGAGTAAAATCATTCAATGTGTTAATGCAAGACAATGCACAGCCAAGCTCCATTGGTCCTTGCCGAATGTGCCCATGAGCTCTGTTTCCACGTACATTTACTAGGCACATTAATAACAAATCAAACAGGCGTTGCTAAATATGAAACTCATATCAAAGGCAAATTAGACACAGCAGTCTCACAAGTTCGCATTATAAAAATTAGATATTGCAAATTTTCAATCATGCCATTACTTATCGATTATAGGGAAAAAATGGTCCATGTAGTCCTCTATGGTTCGGAAGCTTTCATAGGAAAATCTTACCAATTCTGGACCAAATTAGAAGGCAAATACTGGAAAGCAGCTCTTAATTTACCCATTTCTGAATCCATTTGTCTCATAAGGCATTAACTACGCCTGCTATCCTTATATGCCTTATACAAATGGAAGTTGTGTAGCCTTTACCGCAAATGTATTATGGCCATGTCAACCTCAGGACTTTTAGGGATACTTGCAGAATACTTGTTAAACTCATTAGATACCTTTCCCACCAAATGGCGTTCGCAAGTTCAAAAGATAGTCGATGATACAGGTTTCTCGCTAAAGTTATTATGTGAAAATCCTGATAAAGCAAAGACTTCCCTGTGGGGAATTTGAATGGATCAAGACAAGAACAGCATGTTTCATGTATCAGAAGTTTAAGAATAATCCATTCGCTTTGAAACGTTATGGGTACACAGAAAGTTACCTTGTTAAATTTCCTAATTCACATCAGAGGAATGAGTACCTACCTTTCCGTCTCAATTTATGGCCTACACATGAATTATCTTTTATACGCAAACTACTCCCAAAAATACATGCTCAATGTCGGTTTTGTAATTTGATGATGGAGACTCTTCAACATCTATGTACTGAATGTCGTATGCTAAATTCTCTTCAATCCATCTATCTTAAACCCCTCTTTGAGGGCTATTATAATTTATCGCAGCAGAGAACATGAGAGTTATTGTTTCATGCTGAATGGAAAGAGGTTAGATATGCAATACTTAATTTCCTTCACCGTTTAGGTTTGTCGAATGGGCATGAATCTAAATTCAGTCATTAGTCCCATTAGGGCCAACTTGAAACATAAATGTTGCTCAGCTTAATCTGGCCAAATTCATATGCATTTCATTGTTGAATGTATTTTCTTTCCTGATATATGTCTTATTTTTTTACTTGTTTTCACACTTCTGTTATTATTAACTGACTTAGTGAATTTCTTATATATGAAATTGTATAAATATCTATCATTATTGATTTTATTGGAATAAGAGAATGTAAAGTTAATTTAACATTTTTTTTTTTTCATTTTCTTGTTGTAAAATCAAGAGTTTTCTTGATTAAATCAACTTTGAATAATAAAAAAAAATAATGTACATTGAGGCGGAGAACCTCAGACTTATCAATGTTGAACTTATAACCCAATGCTAGGGAAAACTTTGAAATAATATCTAGTAGGTACTGAGCGCTATATTCTGGATCTTTTAGAAACAAGAGCACGTCATTAGCATAGGCTGCGTTTTTTACATGTAAGTGTCCACAACGAATTCCTAGAATATTATTATTTTGTCTTATTGCTTCTAAGAATGGTTCTAGCTCTAAAATTAAGAGAATAAGGGAAAGGGGACACCCTTCACGTGTCCCTCTAGAGAAGGGGAAGTAGGAGGACATTTGTCCATTCACAAAGACTGAAGTGTTAGGCTTGGAGTAGAGGACACTAATCATAGAAACAGGGTGCCTAAGCCATGCCACTTAAGAGCTACTCTATCAAAGCCTTTTTCTGCATCAAGGGCTACCGCTGCGTGAGGATCTTTGGAGTTATGTATTATATCTAGGACATCTAGAAAAATTCTGATGTTGGAAGAGGATAACCTACCCTTCACAAATCCACCCTGGTCATGCTTAAGTAAACTGGGTAAGAAGGGGCGAAGTCTATTAGCTAAGATCTTGGCAAAGATTTTACAATCTGTATTGATAAGGGAAATTGGACGCTGGATTTGGGGAAGTTCTGGGTCTTTGTTAGGTTTTGGGAAAACGATGAGCATGGCCTCTAGGAAAGATCCCTGAACCATGCTACTGTGATGAAGTAGGTATAAAGATCATTGAGTTTAGGAAGTAATAGATTGCAAAAATGGGCAAAATTTCCAATAGGGAAACCATCCGGGCCTGGGGCTTTGCCATTTTTAAGGACTTTACTTACTTGTTTGTATTTTGGAAGATGACATTGGGACATTGAGTGATTGGAGATCTGCTTGGGGATATGTAGCGTGGGAAATATTATGAATAAAATCTCAGATGTGAGTGTCACGGATGTCACTCTGTACAGAGTGGCACAGGACACCCAGGAAGGGTTTTGGGTGGTTGTGCCGAAGTAAGGTGGACAGATAAGTACACACACAGCTGAAAATAATGAGAACAAAGAGGAGGCAAGTGTAGCAAGGAAATAAGGTACAACAGAATGGATTCTCTCTAGGGGTGTATGCAGATATAGGAAAAGAGCATTCCACGGACCTTAGGAAAAACTCTAGCCTTCTGCACAGTTTGCTATAACAGAGGGCCACGCTGATTGCTCATGGCTTGGAACAACAGCTATGGGTGTCTGTAACACAGAAACGAGACAAGGGAAAGGGCAGAGGTTGCCTGACGGAAACCAACAGACAAGCTCTATACAAGGGGACTACAAACAGAGCAAGAGAAGATTAACAGACAAATCCAGGAAAAAGGAAGTCGATAGCAAACTAGCAGAAGGAAATGAAGGGAAAATCGTATAACAGGATTGGATTGGAATAAAGAATAGAGGGTTGAAAACAAGTGAGATAGCAAGGGAGCAGCAGTCAGGAAACAGGGAGACTGCAATAATTGAAAGTAAATAATGTAGGTAAACTGTTGTGAATAGCAGAGGGCGGTAGGGTACAGGGTTGAGAGCTCAGAAGAGCAGGAAAGCAATGAGCAAGCCCAAAGGAGCAGGGCTGTAAGGAAGAGAGCCCAGAGGGAAAGGGCTTAGGGCAGCGGAGTGAAGCAGGCTGCACGGCAAGGAGCCTAGAAGGACTGGGCAGCAAGGAGTGAGCCCAGGGGAGCAGGGCCGCTGACTGTAGAAGGCCGTAAAGGACTGTAGAGGACTGCTAGGCTGGAAGCCTAGCGGACGAAGGCTGTAGGTTGAAGGCAGCAGAGCGTGATCGGCTGCAAGGCAGGAGCCTGGAAGACAAGGGCGGAAGGTAGCAGCGGAGCATGATCGGCTGCAAGGCAGGAGCCCTGAAGGACAAAGGGGGAGGCTGGGAAGCAGCAGAGCGTGATCGGCTGCAAGGCAGGAGCCTGGAAGACAAGGACGGAAGGTAGCAGCTGAGCATGATCGGCTGCAAGGCAGAAGCCCGGAAGGGCACTGGATCCAAAGCAGGGGTAAGGAGGAACCGCATACAAAGATCCGAAGCTCGAAGCAAAAAGGTGCCGGAAGGACTCTAAATGCAACAGCCTGAGACCCTGCAGGCAGCAGCTTTTTTACCGCCCAGCCCAGCACAGAGGCAGGCTAATTGGTCGCACCTGGATCAACACACCTGCATACAATCTGCCTCCTCCCTCTCTGTTCCTGAGTTGGTGGAAGCAGAGCTGATCCCTAGTGCTTCTGGGGATTGTAGTTCCGAAGATGACGCATAGGAATGGCCAGGAATAGATAGTTATAGCCAAGTGCATTGTGGTAAGTGTAGTTTGTTGGGAAAAATAGAAAAGCACCAAAGTCTTGCAAATGGGAAACAAGGTCCAAAAAGTGAACAACGGTTGATCCAAGAGTTCTCCGCAGATAAATGAATAATAATTAATCCATATTGATCGCCAATGAATGCGCCCATGGCGCAGGCATGACAGTATGCCCCTCTCCAGGCCCCTCTCCAGTTTTCTCTCCAGGCTCCCTGAAGACCGACCAACAAGAGGAATGTCTGTCACACCGTGAACGAGTCTCATACCAAAAAGGCACATCATGAAGCACCAAAAACTGTTTGAGGTTGCAAGGTGAGAGTCTTGAAGGACGGAGACAGTACC
This sequence comes from Ambystoma mexicanum, assembly GCF_040938575.1. Lineage (NCBI taxonomy): Eukaryota > Metazoa > Chordata > Amphibia > Caudata > Ambystomatidae > Ambystoma > Ambystoma mexicanum. Next base: position 85,154,157 of record NC_090941.1, read on the forward strand.
AATGTTCTGAACCATTGAGGTAGAATTCAGAAAAGACAAAGTCTTTGGAGCACAAAACCCAACAGTGTGTTCATGAATAGAGGAACTGTGAATGTCTGCTGCAGGCTCCTTGGCAAATCCTGCTTTGAAAGGCAACAGTAAGGTGTTGAAAGGTGGAGCCAGAGGAACAGCAGAGTTGGTTGCTCTAGGAAGGTTTTCCAAGGCATCAGAAGCAGCAATGGCAAAGTCAAGATTAGCAGCAGAAATTTCAGGAGTCACAGTGGTGGGTTCTCCATGATTAGTAGGAAGTTCAGAAGCCACTGCAGCAGGGAGATCATGAATGGCTGTAGATAGTTCCGATGCTGTAGCAACTGGGAGTGTGGGTGGCATAGAAGAACCAGCGGGCAATGACGCACCTGAGACTGATAGAGTAGAGTCTGCTAGTTTAAGTGCAGCACCCGCAGGAACAACCGGAGCTGTAGTCCTAAAAGAAAAGTTGTTATCTGACTTAGCAACAGGTTCTGTCCTTGTAGGCAGAGAGGAAGGGGGTGCTTCTTCTGCAGAAAGAGTGATGTGAGAAGCTGCAACAGTAGCAGATTTAGAAGTATTAGCAGGAGGAGCAGCAGAGATTGGGCTAGCAGATACAGTGACAGGTAGTATGACAGATGTGGGGTCATGATAGAGTAGGTGTTCTGAAAGCTGATCTTCAAAGTCAGGTGTGCTCAGATTGCTAGGTGGGTCTGAGGTATTGACTGATGGAAAGGCTGGATTCCAGACAGGTACTGGGTATTGTTCAGAATTTGAATCGTGGTCTGGTGTACAAAAACCCTTAGAAGCAGAGTACATTTCTGATTTGATCACTTCAGAAGAGGATTTAAGTGTGAGTAAAGGACAGTAGTCAGGGGTAAGAACGGAACAATCCTTTGACTCAGAAGAATATCTAATTAGAAGATTACACTTGTCTTGTGGTGTAATGGCAGTGTGAGTGATTTGGCCCACCAAAGGAGTTAATGTTTTACTGTCTGTACAACAACCTGAGTTACTGTGGCTGGAAAGCGAAAGAGCTGTGTCAAACTTTAGAAGGGATGCATATGCTAAATGTAGGTCTTCCATCTGCTTGGTATAAGTCTGTATTCTTTTCTGCATGGCAATTCCAGGCCTTATCATGTCAATATTTAAAGACAGTATATCGGGTGTAGGACATAGTGTCAGAAGGTCTGGAATATTGTGTCCCTTCAAAAAAATGTTACTATGTAAATAAACAAAGTCATCATAGAGATCTTCGGTCTGTCTTCTAAGGCGTAGGAGTTGTTCTTGAAGCAGGTATGTACCATTAGCCTGATCTAAAGCTTCAGAATCTGGTGTAGCAGAAAATTCGGTTGTAGCAATAGGAAGACTGACCTTAAGGTTATTATGGTTAGTAGATACTGGGGAAGTATTAAGACAACCGATGGTCAGTATTGGTCTTTTGTACCCAGGACCAGGTGGACTAACCTCAGGATACTTAATGCCTTGTTCTGTCAAATGAGGATTTCCAGCAGTCTGGGGATCTTGTCAAGCTGGTCTTGAGCATATCACACTAGCAACAGTGTACTCTGGTTTAGATTTTCCCACAATGAGTGCTATATCCTTGGTTGTAGCAGTGTTAGAAGAATTGTCAGAAGACACAGGAGTGTTTCTCACTGTTTGGGCTAACAAGATCTGTAAGAAATCATTATCTTGCTGTAGCTCTTCGACAGATAAGGACTGCGGATCATAGTCGCAAATGTCATAGTAGTTATACATGGAAGAAGCGTCAGTTAGCCAGTGAGTGTAGTACTGTGCTTGTAAATCTCTGTTAACTAAGGCGAGACTGTGTTTTAGACTAATGTTTTTGTTTGATGTCTTTAGGGAAACTATAGATTTTTGCAAAGGTTTCTTAACCCGAAAGGATAGCATCTTTGGTCTGTGAGTGCCTTTCCTGCCAATGGAACAAGAAATTGTTGGCTCTTGCATTCTGTCACGGAAGGCACTCTGTACAGAGTGGCACAGGACACCCAGGAAGGGTTTTGGGTGGTTGTGCCGAAGTAAGGTGGACAGATAAGTACACACACAGCTGAAAATAATGAGAACGAAGAGTAGGCAAGTGTAGCAAGGAAATAAGGTACAACAGAATGGATTCTCTCTAGGGGTGTATGCAGATATAGGAAAAGAGTATTCCACAGACCTTAGGAAAAACTCTAGCCTTCTGCACAGTTTGCTATAACAGAGGCCCACGCTGATTGCTCATGGCTTGGAACAACAGCTATGGGTGTCTGTAACACAGAAACGAGACAAGGGAAAGGGCAGAGGTTGCCTGACGGAAACCAACAGACAAGCTCTGTACAAGGGGTCTACAAACAGAACAAGAGAAGACACTAACAGACAAATCCAGGAAAAAGGAAGTCGATAGCAAACTAGCAGAAGGAAATGAAGGGAAAATCGTATAACAGGATTGGATTGGAATAAAGAATAGAGGGTTGAAAACAAGTAAGATAGCAAGGGAGCAGCAGTCAGGAAACGGAGACTGCAATAACTGAAATTAAATAATGTAGGTCAACTGTTGTGAATAGCAGAGGGCGGTAGGGTACAGGGTTGAGAGCTCAGAAGAGCAGGAAAGCAATGAGCAAGCCCAAAGGCGCAGGGCTGTAAGGAAGGGAGGCCAGAGGGAAAGGGCTTAGGGCAGCGGAGTGAAGCAGGCTGCACGGCAAGGAGCCCAGAAGGACCGGGCAGCAAGGAGTGAGCCCAGGGGAGCAGGGCCGCTGACTGTAGAAGGCTGTAAAGGACTGTAGAGGACTGCTAGGCTGGAAGCCCAGCGGACAAAGGCTGTAGGTTGAAGGCAGCGGAGCGTGATCGGCTGCAAGGCAGGAGCCTGGAAGACAAGGGCGGAAGGTAGCAGCGGAGCATGATCGGCTGCAAGGCAGGAGCCCTGAAGAACAAAGGCGGAGGCTGGGAAGCAGCAGAGCGTGATCGGCTGCAAGGCAGGAGCCTGGAAGACAAGGATGGAAGGTAGCAGCTGAGCGTGATCGGCTGCAAGGCAGAAGCCGGAAGGGCAAAGGCTGAGGCTGGAAAGCAGCAGAGCATGATCGGCTGCAAAGCAGAGAGCCCGGCTGGGCACTGGATCCAAAGCATGGGTAAGGAGGAACCGCATACAAAGATCCGAAGCTCGAAGCAAAAAGGTTCCGGAAGGACTCTAAATGCAACAGCCTGAGACCCTGCAGGCAGCAGCTTTTATACCGCCCAGCCCAGCACAGAGGCAGGCTAATTGGTCGCACCTGGATCAACACACCTGCATACAATCTGCCTCCTCCCTCTCTGTTCCTGAGTTGGTGGAAGCAGAGCTGATCCCCAGGGCTTCTGGGGATTGTAGTTCCGAAGATGACGCATAGGAATGGCCAGGAATAGATAGTTTTAGCCAAGTGCATTGTGGTAAGTGTAGTTTGTTGGGAAAAATAGAAAAGCACCAAAGTCTTGCAAATGGGAAACAAGGTCCAAAAAGTGAACAACGGTTGATCCAAGAGTTCTCCGCAGATAAATGAATAATAATTAGTCCATATTGATCGCCAATGAATGCGCCCATGGCGCAGGCATGACAGTATGCCCCTCTCCAGGCCCCTCTCCAGGCTCCTCTCCAGGCTCCCTGAAGACCGACCAACAAGAAGAATGTCTGTCACACCGTGAAAGAGTCTCATACCAAAAAGGCACATCATGAAGCACCAAAAACTGTTTGAGGTTGCAAGGTGAGAGTCCTGAAGGACGGAGACAGTACCAATGTTCAGAACCATTGAGGTAGAATTCAGAAAAGACAAAGTCTTTGGAGCACAAAACCCAACAGTGTGTTCATGAATAGAGGAACTGTGAATGTCTGCTGCAGGCTCCTTGGCAAATCCTGCTTTGAAAGGCAACAGTAAGGTGTTGAAAGGTGGAGCCAGAGGAACAGCAGAGTTGGTTGCTCTAGGAAGGTTTTTCAAGGCATCAGAAGCAGCAATGGCAAAGTCAAGATTAGCCGCAGAAATTTCAGGAGTCACAGTGGCGTGTTCTCCATGATTAGTAGGAAGTTCAGAAGACACCGCAGCAGGGAGATCATGAATGGCTGTAGATAGTTCCGATGCTGTAGCAACTGGGAGTGTGGGTGCCATAGAAGAACCAGCGGGCAATGACGCACCTGAGACTGATAGAGTAGAGTCTGCTAGTTTAAGTGCTGCAGAGGCACCCGCAGGAACAACCGGAGCTGTAGTCCTAAAAGAAAAGTTGTTATCTGACTTAGCAACAGGTTCTGTCCTTGCAGGCAGAGAGAAAGGGGGTGCTTCTTCTGCAGAAAGAGTGATGTGAGAAGCTGCAACAGTAGCAGATTTAGAAGTATTAGCAGGAGGAGCAGCAGAGATTAGGCTAGCAGATACAGTGACAGGTAGTATGACAGATGTGGGGTCATGATAGAGTAGGCGTTCTGAAAGCTGATCTTCAAAGTCAGGTGTGCTAAGATTGCGAGGTGGGTCTGAGGTATTGACTGATGGAAAGGCTGGATTCCAGACAGGTACTGGGAATTGTTCAGAATTTGAATCGTGGTCTGGTGTACAAAAACCCTTAGAAGCAGAGTACATTTCTGATTTGATCACTTCAGAAGAGGCTTTAAGTGTGAGTAAAGGACAGTAGTCAGGGGTAAGAACGGAACAATCCTTTGACTCAGAAGGATATCTAATCAGAAGATTACACTTGTCTTGTGGTGTAATGGCAGTGTGAGTGATTTGGCCCACCGAAGGAGTTAATGTTTTACTGTCTGTACAACAACCTGAGTTACTGTGGCTGGAAAGCGAAAGAGCTGTGTCAAACTTTAGAAGGGATGCATATGCTAAATTTAGGTCTTCCATCTGCTTGGTATAAGTCTGTATTCTTTTCTGCATGGCAATTCCAGGCCTTATCATGTCAATATTTAAAGACAGTATATCGGGTGTAGGACATAGTGTCAGAAGGTCTGAAATATTGTGTCCCTTCAAAAAAAATGTACTATGTAAATAAACAAAGTCATCATAGAGATCTTCGGTCTGTCTTCTAAGGCGTAGGAGTTGTTCTTGAAGCAGGTATGTACCATTAGCCTGATTTAAAGCTTCAGAATCTGGTGTAGCAGAAAATTCGGTTGTAGCAATAGGAAGACTGACCTTAAGGTTATTATGGTTAGTAGATACTGGGGAAGTATTAAGACAACCAATGGTCAGTATTGGTCTTTTGTACCCAGGACCAGGTGGACTAACCTCAGGATACTTAATGCCTTGTTCTGTCAAATGAGGGTTTCCAGCAGTCTGGGGAGCTTGCCAAGCTGGTCTTGAGCATATCACACTAGCAACAGTGTACTCTGGTTTAGATTTTCCCACAATGAGTGCTATATCCTTGGTTTTAGCAGTGTTAGAAGAATTGTCAAAAGACACAGGAGTGTTTCTCACTGTTTGGGCTAACAAGATCTGTAAGAAATCATTATCTTTCTGTAGCTCTTTAACAGATAAGGACTGCGGATCATAGTCGCAAATGTCATAATAATTATACATGGAAGAAGCGTCAGTTAGCCAGTGAGTGTAGTACCGTGCTTGTAAATCTTTGTTAACTAAGGCGAGACTGTGTTTTAGACTAATGTTTTTGTTTGATGTCTTTAGGGAAACTATAGATTTTTGCAAAGGTTTCTTAACCCGAAAGGATAGCATCTTTGGTCTGTGAGTGCCTTTCCTGCCAATGGAACAAGAAATTGTTGCCTCTTGCATTCTGTCACGGATGGCACTCTGTACAGAGTGGCACAGGACACCCAGGAAGGGTTTTGGGTGGTTGTGCCGAAGTAAGGTGGACAGATAAGTACACACACAGCTGAAAATAATGAGAACGAAGAGTAGGCAAGTGTAGCAAGGAAATAAGGTACAACAGAATGGATTCTCTGTAGGGGTGTATGCAGATATAGGAAAAGAGTATTCCACGGACCTTAGGAAAAACTCTAGCCTTCTGCACAGTTTGCTATAACAGAGGCCCACACTGATTGCTCATGGCTTGGAACAACAGCTATGGGTGTCTGTAACACAGAAACGAGACAATGGAAAGGCCAGAGGTTGCCTGACGGAAACCAACAGACAAGCTCTGTACAAGGGGTCTACAAACAGAACAAGAGAAGACACTAACAGGCAAATCCAGGAAAAAGGAAGTCGATAGCAAACTAGCAGAAGGAAATGAAGGGAAAATCGTATAACAGGATTGGATTGGAATAAAGAATAGAAGGTTGAAAACAAGTAAGATAGCAAGGGAGCAGCAGTCAGGAAACAGGGAGACTGCAATAACTGAAATTAAATAATGTAGGTAAACTGTTGTGAATAGCAGAGGACGGTAGGGAAGAGCAGGAAAGCAATGAGCAAGCCCAAAGGAGCAGGGCTGTAAGGAAGGGAGCCCAGAGGGAAAGGGCTTAGGGCAGCGGAGTGAAGCAGGCTGCACGGCATGGAGCCCAGAAGGACCGGGCAGCAAGGAATGAGCCCAGGGGAGCAGGGACGCTGACTGTAGAAGGCTGTAAAGGACTGTAGAGGACTGCTAGGCTGAGAACCCAGTGTACAAAGGCTGTAGGTAGCAAGCAGCGGAGCGTGATTGGCTGCAAGGTAGGAAGCCCCGAGGACAAGGGCTGTTGGCAGCGGAGAGAAGCAGGCTGCGCGGCAAGGAGCCAGAAGGACCGGGCAGCAAGGAGTAAGCCCAGAGGAGCAGGGCCGCTGACTGTAGAAGGCTGCCAAGGACTGTAGAGGGCTGCTAGGCTGGAAGCCCAGCGGACGAAGGCTGTAGGTTGAAGGCAGCGGAGCGTGATCGGCTGCAAGGCAGGAGCCTGGAAGACAAGGACAGAAGGTAGCAGCTGAGCGTGATCGACTGCAAGGCAGAAGCCCGGAAGGGCAAAGGCGGAGGCTGGAAAGCAGCAGAGCGTGATCGGCTGCAAAGCAGAGAGCCCGGCAGGGCACTGGATCCAAAGCAGGGGTAAGGAGGAACCGCATACAAAGATCCGAAGCTCGAAGCAAAAAGGTGACGGAAGGACTCTAAATGCAAGAGCCTGAGCCCCTGCAGGCAGCAGCTTTTATACCGCCCAGCCCAGCACAGAGGCAGGCTAATTGGTCGCACCTGGATCAACACACCTGCACACAATCTGCCTCCTCCCTCTCTGTTCCTGAGCTGGTGGAAGCAGAGCTGATCCCTAGGGCTTCTGGGGATTGTAGTTACGGAGATGACGAATAGGAATGGCCAGGAATAGATAGTTATAGCCAAGTGCATTGTGGTAAATGTAGTTTGTTGGGAAAAATAGAAAAGCACCAAAGTCTCGCAAATGGGAAACAAGGTCCAAAAAGTGAACAACGGATGATCCAAGAGTTCTCCGCAGATAAATTAATAATAATTAGTCCATATTGATCGCCAATGAATGCGCCCATGGTGCAGGCATGACAGTGAGTATTATTTGGAGGGGCCTCAAAGGTATATTGATTAGAGTAAAATTGAGAGAAGACTTGGATGATCTCTTTATCTGAGAATTTCCTATTCCCTCTGTGGTCTTTCATAGCTACAACCTTAGCTTTTTGTTTTTTGAGTTTAAGTATGATGCTAGGGATTAACTAGTTTTATTAGAGAATTGGTAAATCTTTGCTTTATATTTCAGCAAGTTGGCACATGAGTACTGCGTAACAATTCTATTATATTGGAATCTTATCTTTAAAATATATTTAAGAATGAGGGAGAGTTTGTGCTTGCCTATTGAGTTTCAAGGGGCTTGAGCTGTCTGAGTATGGTATCAGATTCTTGCTTTAGTTTTTTTCTTTTTATTAGCATCAAAGGATATGATTTGGCCTCTGAGAACAGCTTTATAGCAGTGCCAATTGTTAATAATAGATGTGTCCTAATTTCTATTCTCTAAGAATTGTTTTTTCTGCTGCTGTGTGATGAAAGGATGCAAATGATTCATCACTCAAAAGATTAATGTTAAATCTCCATCTATTGGAGTTATGGGTGTTCTGTGGGGATTCGAGTTAGATGTATACTGGGGCATGGTCCACAATTGTTAATGATTCTATTTGGGCAGTAAGAATGAGATTAACCATGGATTTAGAAATGAAAATGCAGTCTAATGATGAGAAAGAGTTGTGAGGAGTGGAGAAGAAGGTACATTCGGAATCAGTAGGGTGAGTGATGCACCATGCGTCTCTGAGACCTAACTCTGATACAAAATTAGTAAATGTGTATAATCTGATTACAGTCTCTGCAGACTATTAAATCATGGGGATTGCATTGAATCATGGGATTTCTATGTTGCTGCCAAAAGGAAGGGTCTGCAGATGTAGGGCCATGTATGTTCAAAACAGTATAATCCTTAGACTCCACTAAGATCTTGAGTAGCACCCATCTACCTAAATCATCAGATTTATTAGCTATCACTTTGCATTTAAATGCCTTGTTAATGAGTGTAATAACACCATTCTTTTTACCATTTGTTGCACTAAAAAAGATTTTTAGCCTGTTTTTGTAGGGATGTGATAGTGGTTTTGAGAGGAATTACTCTATTTGTGATGTCTTCAGCGTCACTAATGTGCTTTTCTACCTCATTCATCTGAGATTCAAATATAGACCACTTATTATCAAGCTGCTGCAATTTAGCATTAGTGTATTCCATGAATGGTTTCAGAGCTCTTATCTCTAACAGAATAGTTTGCATGATGGCCTCTAAATCATCTTCTTTAGGTGTGAGAGAGTCACTTTTCTGCTTCTTGAGGGTAGTAGGTGATGACAAGGATTTTTCCTTGCTCTGTACTTTCTTGGATGCCATAATGAGAAAACTGTATATGTATACCAGTGTGAAATTCGTGGGTTTATTTACTTGAAATCTGCGAGAAGGTATAATTCATCTACAAACACACCTGTGTAATAGTTCTTGAGTAAAGCAGTTTTGTTAATTTGCTACAAATAGTGCTGAAGAGATATAGTGAGAAGTGTGGATCACTAATTTTATGGAATTACTTGAAAGAAATACAATTTAACTAGTTCCTTTCACAAGAGCAGTAAGTGAAGAGGCACACCCTCTAACAGACTAAAAGGCTTGTTATATTGCTAACATCAAATGAGCATAAGTAACAGGGGTTTATTTTTTTTAAACATTTTTTTTTTTACTTGATTTAATTGTATAAAACAATTTTTACAAGGTTTTCGATCCTTAAAGTCAGGAGGGGAAAAGAAAAGAAAGGAAAAGAAAAGAAAATCCTTGATGATAAGGGGATAGCACAATCAGAAGAGAAGACAAAGAGCAGCAGAAGAAGAAGAGGAGGATAAAGGCGTGGCGGACAACAAAAATCCTGCTTGCTCCCCATTACCTCCCGTAAGAGTAGTAGAGAGAAAATTTCGAGCCGTGATTTCCATTTACTCTCCCCTCCTTATTGAGTTATTAGACCAATAGCACGAAAAAAGCCCACCACTGCTATAACCCAAGACGTCTTTTCCCCGTTGATTAAGCGACACCACCATTCCTCGTCATCATAGAACTGCAAATTTCTGAATAGAGGACCGAGATGTCGTGTACGTGCAGCCAGCACAGCCGGGCAATTCATTAGCAGATGTTTAATAGTTTCCACCTCGTCCCCGAGTTTGCAGAATCTGCACCCTTTTTCTTCTGACTTATTCCATCTTGACAACACTTCCTTCATATGAATGATATTCAGTCGAATTCTCAGGAAGGACTCTCGTACTTTCTTGTAAGGACATTTCGATAGGTACTGTTTTGTAGAGTTGACTTTCTGCCAGCTCAAAGGTAGATCGAGTATCAATTTCGAAGTCGAGGCCTTCTCCAGTGTGTCGATCCAGTCTTGTTCCATAATGTGCACTTTCACCTTTACCGGATTGTTAATGAGTTCGTCACTAGAACTACACGCCCACTCTAGGAGAGTTGTCATTCTTAGTGACCAATCCGACAGCATTTTACACGACCCTGATATTATTTCCTGATGTATTTCCCTTAATATCAGCGGCGGAGAGGGTAGTAACGTTTTTCGGTAAAGCATAATTTCGTTTCGAGCCACAATGGAGCTCAGCGATTGAAGCGACAGCTCTCTCCTTATTAATACAATTGGAAGCGACTGTGGTAAATTGAGCAGTTTTTTCCAAAAGAGTCCCTCCACTTTTTCCCAGAAGTTCGATGGTAAATTGGGTAAGGCTTCAACTCCATAAGTCAGGGTAGGGACTACCTTCGCTCTATAGAAGGTCAGGACTGGCGTTAATGTGAAACGGCCAAATTTGGTCGCTACTGCTTTTGCCTGGGTTGTGAGAAGGCGAGTTTTAGTCATTATGTTGTCTTGCATTGGGACTTCTTTTAAGCTTTTATTTAAGATAATCCCAAGGTATTTGAAGTTGGTCACTTTTTCCAGCTGTTTGTTGTCCACTGCTCAGACGAAATTCTCCGCATCACGGGACGACTTTCCAAACGTCATTATTTTGGTTTTATCGAAGTTCATCTGGAGATGGTTTTCTTTGAGATAGGCGTTAAGATTATTAATCTGTCTCTGCAGGCCTATAGGTGTGAGGTCCATGAGAATAATGTCATCTGCATATAGCAGGCGTGATATTTTGCTTGTTCCCAAAGTCGGGGGGAAACTACGTACTCTCTCCTCGTATTCCTTGTAATCCGCTATATAGGCGTTGTACAAGGCCGGGGCCAGTGGGCAGCCTTGCTTGACGCCTCTCTCTGTCTTGATCTCGGAAGAGAGGCGACCCAGGTTGTTTAACCGTACACACATTGAGGTTTCTGAATACAGGGCCTTTATTGGATCCAGGATCTGTAGGGGGCAAGCGTGATGATGTAGTTTCTCCCATAGTAGTCCTCGATCAACACGGTCGAAGGCCTGGACCAAATCAATAAAAGCCATGTATATTTTGGGCCGTCCCTCTGATACCTTAGCTTTCAGTAAACTCAAAGCCAATATATTTGCCGTCGTGCCAATGTTTTTCACAAAGCCTCCCTGCAGAGGATCAAAGAGTGCTGATGTTCGTATCCAAGATTGAAAATTGTCCAACAGTAGAGCTCCAAAAACTTTACCTATGGAATCTAGCAGCGCTATTGGGCGATAGTTCGAGGGAGTGTCTTTAGAGCCCTTTTTGAAAATAGGTACCACTAACGCCTTTTTCCATGATAGTGGAATCTCTGAGAGCTTAACACACGTCATGAAAACCTCTTTGATGAAAATTGACCACGCTTTCAGATTTTTTTTCAAATCATGGTTCGTGATGCCATCAGGGCCGGCTGCTCTAGAGCCATTAAGTTTTTGGATTTTCCATTCGATCGTCTCGATATCAATTGGAACAGCCCAAACGATCTTTTTTGTCTGCTGATCTGGTGTTAGTAGATTTTTAGATGATGATGGGACTCCATAGAGGTCGGAGAAGTGAGATACCCAACTTGCATCGTTTATTGAGTTTTGAAGGGCTTGATTCAGAACTTTTGAATCCCCCTTAATTAGGGACCAGAAGTCTCGCGCGTTCTTACCACAAATGGTTCGTAGCATGAGCTCGGCGTCATCTTGAGCACGCTGGTATTTCGATGACCTTAACCGTGATTTGTAATTAATCGCCGCCACAATTGCTTCTTCTTTTTTCTCTGGGGACTCCGAAGTAGCTGCTGCTCGCTTCAGTTTTCTCACCCATTTTCTGGGTTCTACTAGTTGTGGGTTAAATACATGATTAAATGGCGTTGCTGTTGGCTGCTTCTTTCCTTTATTAGAGGCAAATATCGAGAGAACTGAGGCGTAGTCTGTCGATACCTTAGCCCCAATAAGGTTCCCGTTTTTCTCCTCCTTATACAGCTGTGTCAACTGGGCGATTGCGGATACGGACATCTTCAGCCGTGTGCCGCTTTGGTTGACTTCCAAATTTGCGTTTGTGTAGCGGGCTTCTGCTCTTGGTGAGGCCCAAGAAAAACTCACGATATTATGATCGCTATATTTAGTCCTGGTCACTTCAAAGGATTCTTTTAATATTAAAAAGCTCCTTGATACCTAGATGTAGTCGATGATGGCCGTTTGGTTGTTTCTCTCCCAAGTTGGGATAACCTCTGCATTAGGAGCTACTCTTTGTAGCAGATTATATATATCTCTTGCCTTTATTAGGTTTGTCCATCTGCGGGCTCTTCCCGTCGGAGAGTTTAGTCCTTTAGTTAAGTCAACATTCAAATCCCCTACCAGGATGGTATAATTGGCGGTGCTCGAAGTTAGATGATCATCAATGATCGTCTCCATTTGATTGATGTAATTATCACAGGTCACCCGTTTTGGGTTCCAATAGGTATTCACCAGTAATATCTCAAACTGCGGGGCCTTATCACCAACATTACGGGAGGTGTTCCAAGTGATGATTACCGCTAATATAAACTGTTGTTTTAAGTACCTTTTTCAGGTAAAGGCCACTTCCCGATCTGATGGCGATGATAAGCCCTGATCTGGGTCTGCCCTTGTTTTCTTTAAGAGCCGGTGAGTGAATCAGGTGGTAACCGTCCAAAATAGGTTTCTCCCTTAACCAAGTTTCTTGTAAACACAGCACATCGAAACTTGTGAGGTCAACATCTGACTCCACAGTCAGGTGTTTGAAGCCCCTGGTGTTCCAAGACCCTAGCTTTAAAGAGGGGGGGTCCCATGTCGGAGGTGCCTTGACATCCTCAAAGAAGTCAGTGATTAATCCTTGTGGTGGCTACTTGCTTCTTTGGGGACCTCTGCTGGATTCCGGCTTGTCTCCATTTTGATCGTTGAAATTCAAGGGCTTTAGATCACGGGGAGGCGCCCTGCGAGCCCCTCTGTCACTCAATTGTTGTTCAGCTAGTTGGAAAATTCTACGAGTAGAAGGTATCGGCTTCTCGTCGGATTCCCATTCCCTCTCATTTCTGCCTCTTCCGGAGGAATGTTGCTGGTTGCTCCTTTTTGCTGGAAGGGCGTCCTCCATCTTGCCAGTATTAGTAAAACCTCCCTCTTCACTTCGCAGTTCGTGTCTTCGTCTGTTTTGCAGGAACAGCCTTTGGCGTCTGTAATTTTGTTCGAACGCCTTATGATTTGTCGCATTTCGTGACGCCCCCTCTTGGGGTGGTTTAGGCCCCAGGATACCGTCTGCGACGTAGGACAGCTCGAAACCCAATTTGAAAAGGTTTGACCTTTCCCCCCAGATCTGTTGCTGTATGTAGTTTGAGTCAACGTGGAGATACGAGCTGTCTTTTCTTCCATTGGGATTTGGCTCGAGGATGTTGATCTCCTTTGTGATATTAATTTGCGAGAGATGAGACTCGCTAAATAGTTTTCCCAGAGCTCTACGGTTCAGGATCCAACTATCCTGTTTTTCATGGACCCTTTGGAGTTTGAAAATCCTGGTGGTCTTTTCTTTTTTTCCTGGAAATTCTTGATCCACAGCTGCCCTTCGTGGGAGCCCCTCCAACACGGCTCCCCTTTCATTCCACCTCTGCTCGTGGACTCGTGATTTATAATGCGGATCTAGGACTGCTGGGGAGACTCTTCCAGCCTTTGATCTCTCCTTACGGTCTCTTTCTTCCTTCAGCAACCTGACTCTTAGATCTACGGAAGCTCTTTTGTTATCGCTATAACACTTCTTCCAGGTGATAAGCCGGGGGGAGCGCCTCTCTTCCCTGGATTTGTGTGAAAATGTATCCTTCTTGGATCTCGCTCCCTCAGGACCTGCCCTGGAGGTCTGGCTCGAGTTCCTCTTGTTCTTGGCCCGAGGGGTGCTTGTTGGCGAGTCCATGAGAAGGGCTTTTGTTTTTGGTTCTTCCGCGGCTCTATTTTCGCGAGTCTCTGGGGTTTTTCGTTTTTGCTGGATTGAGGGCAGCGGGTCTATCTCGTCCTCTTCCACCGAGTATGTACTCAGGTCGATTAGATCAATTGAGTCTAATTCGCTAACGGATTCCATGTCAGGGTGGTCCTCCTGATTTTGATCGACTGGCTTTAGCTTAAACACTTTTCTGTTTTGCACAGGTGACGAGTCATTTGCCGTCTTTGACTCACTTATGTTATTCGGTTTCAGCGTTGCTGTTTTCCTCGAGACAATTGACGCTGGTTTGGCCGCTCTCTGGGCCTTTTTTCTTCCTTGGGCCGGGTAAGGAGCTCCTACGTGCTTAAAGATTTCAAAAGTTGACGGGACCCTAATTGCTGCAAAATTAGTTCCCGTCGCTGCAGGTTGAATCTGACCGTCTTCCGGGAGATTAAGAACTACCACACCATTTTTCGTGCCTGCTAAGCTCTTTATTTGCGGGTCAGTTAAGCCCACCTCAATCCTAGGAGGCTGGTGGGGGATGGAATTTCCACTTGTGGCCCTCAGATCAGCTAAACTGCAGACATCCTCTGTTGTTTGGGATTCCTGATTACTTAAGGAAACCTGTTTGGGCGCCCTCGAGTTGTCAGTCAGGCCCCCATCCACATGCTGAGGTCTCTTATTACCTAAAGCATTTTGAGAGTCATGCACGCAGGTCCTGTGGGCCAACACAAAACCTTCTAGATAGGCGAGTTTGGAGTGCATAAATGCTATTAGAGTGTTTTGATCTTTAAGCGTCTCGTGGATCGATTCGTACAGCTTCCCAAATGGAGCCAATGCTATCGTGACGGTGGACAGGATCGTCATTGGATCTAGCTTTTTGACAGGTGTTTCTGGCATCGGTTTGGCAGAAAGTTCGCTCATCCGTCTAAGAAGCACAGGGGAGTTCACGTGCTGATCGTTCCCGATGCATTTGTCTAGGCCGCTTCCTAACCCTATCTCCTTGACTCCCTTAGGGGAAGGGGGGGAGATCGAGTCAAGAGGAGCCGAAGGGAGGAAAGGTTTGAACGAGGAGGCTGCCCCCTCTTCAGGGTCAGATGGAAGAGAGGTCTGCCCCTTCCTCTCCCGCAAGCCCCTCTTGTCCTTATCCTGATCTTCCTGGGGCTGCCGACGGGGGTCCTGGACTTTGGCAGCGAGAGGGCACTCTTTTTCTCTGCGTGCCACTTCAAGAGCGTCGCTTGTCTCTGAAGGATTACTCCTCACATCCGGACCAGCGTGAATGACTCCTTCATCACCAAGCCCAACCTCCAACCCTGGTAGCGTATTACTGGATGGGTCGTTTACAGGTCCGGAGGGTAACTTCGCTGGCACCGTCTTGTTGATAACCTCTTCCACATGAGATTTAGGTTTTGAAGGTAGAATTAGATTTGAGAGATGTAGGGCCGTGTCCTCCATTATGGCCAGCAGCTCCGCATCAGAGAAGTCCTGCTGTCCATGACCTTCACGGCGCGATTTTTTGCCAAAAAAGTCTTTGAGGGTGGTTATTGCGTTTGAAGGGTTCTGATGCTGGATTTTTTTCCCTCCTACTCCCCCTCTCTTATACGGAGCTTTTAAACGCGCTGGT
The DNA here is from genome assembly GCF_040938575.1 of Ambystoma mexicanum. Classification (NCBI taxonomy): domain Eukaryota; kingdom Metazoa; phylum Chordata; class Amphibia; order Caudata; family Ambystomatidae; genus Ambystoma; species Ambystoma mexicanum. The sequence continues at coordinate 85,169,554 of NC_090941.1, forward strand.
CTTTTGGGGAGCGTTTTCTGTAAGTTCCCCTGTGTCTTTGAATGAACAGAGGGTGCCGTCCTCCTTTTATCAGATTGAGGACTCGATGGTAGGGTGATCACTGGAGGAGCGTTGGGCAAAGGACTTGCATTCGGCTGAGACAGCGCTACCGGGCTAAGGGACGCTGTGGTAGCCGAGTCAATGTAGTCCTGGGAACTTGGAGAGTCCATTAACCTGACCTCGCCTTGAGGCGACAAAGATCTCACCCTGTCTACTGGTACCAGTCTCTTCGGGGAGGTAGAAGGAGTAGATTCTAGTGCTACGGTGCTAGCCTCTGGGTCGGTTGGTGGTGTAGAAGGGGAGGGCTCCTCGCCACCTGGCGGTGTTCGCAGGTCATCCATTTCCCCCATCGTATGTATCATGATGTTCACTTGTTCCCCCCCACAGAAGGCGTATAGGGTAGGCCCGCCCCCAAGACCCCCTTCCTCGGGTTGGCGTCCACTGGCTCTCTCTCCGAAGCGAGCGGGCATGGATAGTTCTCAGGTCTGATGGGGGGGGTTCTATCCCTGGGACTGGACTTGTCTTAGATGACGCTTGGGGTTCCCTGCTTCTCCCTTTTGTCGCATGGGGTAAAATTTTGGGCGTGGGTGTTTCACTAGTCATGGAGAAGTCTGTGGCGCCCTTCCCCAAGGTAATTGTTTCCACCCCCCGGTGTTCACTCCTCTCGATCATAGGGAAATTAAAAACACACTCTGAATGTTGTAATTGGTTCTTTACATTGTTGGGAAATGTTGTTAGGGGGAGGTTATGATGCGTATCCAATGAGGGGCCATGTTCCGTTACCTGCTCAGCTGCATCGGTGGAGCTGCAATTTAGAAACTCTGGGCACCGCGGTTTCTTGCTCCGTAGATTTCTCGGCTCAAGTTCGTTCACCGAGGGTTTCCTTTTGGCTCTCTGCGCCAACTCAGTCATGGTGGAGAGGGCCCCTCCCTTGAGACGCGCTAATTAACGAGCACTGCTTCCTCCTCCCGCCGACCGCGGACTGCTGACTGCCCTTGTCAGTCCCTTCGCGGTCCGCTTCGCGGAGGGAAATGGTTATGTACCAGAGGCTCACCAGAGCACACGCCTCTCAGCACACGCCTCCAAAGGAAAGTGAGGAAATACTGCGCTCTCGAACAGCGCTCACTGCTCACACTGCTGACTGCCCTTGTCAGTCCCTTCACGGTCCGCTTCGCGGAGGGAAAAGGTTATGTACCAGAGGCTCACCAGAGCACACGCCTCTCAGCACACGCCTCCAAAGGAAAGTGAGGAAATACTGCGCTCTCGAACAGCGCTCACTGCTCACACTGCTGACTGCCCTTGTCAGTCCCTTCGCGGTCCGCTTCGCGGAGGGAAATGGTTATGTACCAGAGGCTCACCAGAGCACACGCCTCTCAGCACACGCCTCCAAAGGAAAGTGAGGAAATACTGCGCTCTCGAACAGCGCTCACTGCTCACACTGCTGACTGCCCTTGTCAGTCCCTTCGCGGTCCGCTTCACGGAGGGAAATGGTTATGTACCAGAGGCTCACCAGAGCACACGCCTCTCAGCACACGCCTCCAAAGGAAAGTGAGGAAATACTGCGCTCTCGAACAGCGCTCACTGCTCACACTGCTGACTGCCCTTGGTTTATTTGTCAAAGTAAAAGTAACCCTTGTTGTAAGAAAATCCATTTACCCATGTAAGGTGGGCTTTCCACACTGCAGAGTCCGAGCAGCTGACAGAAGACGCTGGCTGCTCCAGTCACGGGATGAGGCGGCTGCAGGTCCCGCCCACATATGGCTCCTGATGAGTATACAAGGAAGTCTTATAAAACGTATGCAAAATGCTGCCAGATGGAATTTGAGTTTAAAGATAAAGGAAATATTAGTAATATTATGCCTGCCGAGTGGAGCGCCGAAACTAGGCAGCCATTTCAGTCGGGGCCAAGCCACACTCTCTCATCCACTTTCTAAGCCTTTCATCTACTCCTCTTTTTCCTACACACGTGCAACCAATTCCTCCAGCCAGCAAACAGTTGGCGACTGAATAAATCTGAGGATTTTCCTGGCTTATTTTTCCTCCGTTGTGAATTTTACTCTGAATATTTTCAGCAATTGTAACCTCCAATGGTAGCCAGAACCGTTGCAGTGCCCTGCCAGGAAGTACAATCTGAGTTTTTTGGTGTGCACCTTGTCAGGAGACATGACACGCAAACTTGATTCCGGAAAGCACAATGTAAAAAAGGGTTAATTGTTGCCTGGGGCACGGAAGCCACTAGATCAGCTCAAGTAATTGATCAATCAAATCAATTATGTGCCACCAATCACTATTCCGTAGCATGAAATAATCACACAGGCAGTATGTGGTTCTTATAAATGTAGTTTTTGAAGGAGTGTCAGAAGAAGCACACCCATTCACTAGAGAAAGCAAATGATCTATGAAGACTTCCTCCTGAGCTGGATCATACCATACCCTAGCATGCATGCCCCCACCCAGCAATACAAACTTGTCTCTGTCTATCAAATAGATCTACAGGCACTCCATTTTGGAGTGCCTGTAGAATTATAGAAAGATCTGCAAAAACAGAGGATGTGCCATCAGCACCACTATTGTTATTGGACATATTAAATAGCACTCCCTAATTCCTACTGCTGGTACTAATTCTTAGTAATTGACCGTTAGATGTTGACTTGGATTGGCCACGTCCAAAGTAGTGGAATACCACGTTATAAAGCCACCAATGCAGTTTCATGGTGGATGGTGTGGCCTAGAGAAATAGTGCTGAAATGCAACTCAATAACTGAAAATGTGCAAGTATAGAAAAGGACTGAACATCAAGAACTGGATGCAGCATATCCAGCTGATTTCACAATATGAGAGAACAATGTCCAATAAAAAAAAAGGATTATTGCTACCTTTTGGAGATATGTTGACAATCCTTAAACAAATTAAATGGAAAGTGCATAAGACTTTCTGGTCGTGTGTATTTTCTGTATGTGAGTGTATGTGTGAGTGCTACTGTCTTCAAGTGTTTTTCTCTTATTCTGTTTTCAGAATGTCTGTGTCACTGGGTGACTGTGGGTACGTGCAGACTCTTGAGCGATTCTGAAGGGAGTGTACACATTGGGCCTGATTTACATAAGTGGTCTTCAGTGGGAGAATCAAGCTGAAAAGCGGTTTGTTAATCTGGCCCATTGTCTTCTATTGGGTGAAATTGACTGGCAAAGTTGAAAGAGAAGATATGGCCTAAAGCGTGGAGTTAAAAAGAACCTACTCAGGCCTTAAGTGGTTATCCAGCGTTGCACCCTTCTGCTTGAGGATAAATCATACTGTGGCATGATTTGAATTGTGAAGGATAACAATGATTATTCGTCTAGCCATTTCCCAATGAGTGGAAAAAGAACATTATTATTGCAACACATTCGTTTTTATTTTAAATAACTATGATGAATTGCCATCTGGCACGGCTGGGAAAACACTTGCGATTTTAATGTTTATTAATTAACAAAATGATGCGATCAGATTCCCATTTGATAAGCTCCATGGCAAAAGCATTATGTGTATCCGTGCGTTGCTGCATCAGTATCCTGATCTGCAGCGCCCGTTCTAACAGTTGCACAGAGCAGGTTCAGAGGTCACAGTTGTCCATTTAACAGCTGCAATGATAGCCAATCTGTGCGGAGGAGGGGCTGCCTTTAAGCTATGCATTGCTGTACCAAAACGATGATGAACATGCTGATGGTGGGGTAAACGCTAAAATAAGATGTGCCAGAGTTTAGGTACGGTGCATGGCACTAATTATATTATTTACAGACACATTCAATTTGATATCAAATATTTATAAATAGGTCTGGGAGCCCCTATACCAAGAGCAAACATGGCCAAATAAGTGTTCTATGGGAAGGTGCCCACTTGGGAGGGTCTATCACCACGGTTAAGCTCACTGTACCATTCATAGAGGAGAAATACCCATTTGCATATCAGTCGTTGTCCCACCCATAAGGGCCGTCCAGCACTGAAATGCTAGGCAATTCTCCTCTGAACAGGAGTACAAACAGCAACCACAAAAACGTGTTTCGGCTTAGTCAAGCCTCATCAATGAGGTGAAGCTGTGCCTCCATAATCACAGGGAGCAAGGGGTCCAGGTCTGGATTACCTAGGGTAATTGAGGATGAAACCCAAAGTTCCTAAAAATGCACAAAAAGTTCTAGGAGCCCCTCTACTGAGAATGAGCACAGCCACGTAAACTGTTCTAGGGCAAGGTGCCTACTCGGAAGGGTCTAAAACCATGTTTTAGCTCACTGTACCTTTCACAGAGGAGAAATGCACATTTGCATATCCGTCTTTGTCCCACCCACAAGGACAGTCCAGCATCGAAATGCTAGGCAATTCTCCTCTGAACAAGAGTACTAACAGCAACAGCAGACATGTGTTTCGGCCTAGTCGGGCCTCATCAGTAGGGTGGAGCTCTGCCTCTCTAAGCACAGTGAGCAAGGGCTCCACGTCTGGATTGCCCTGAGTATCTTATGGTGAAACCCAAAGTTCCTAAACATGCCCAAAAAGGTCCAGGAGCCCCTCTACTGAGAATGAACACAACCAAATAAACTGTTCTATGGGAAGGTGCCCACTCGGGGGGGTCTACAACCACTTTTTAGCTCACTGTACCGTTCACAGAGGAGAAATAACCATTTTCATATCAGTCTGGTGCCATTCAAAAGGGCCGTCTAGCACCAAAATACTAAGCAATTCTCCTCTAAACAAGAGTACCAACAGCAACCCCAGACACGTCTAGTAGAGCCTCATCAGTGATTTGAAGCTGTACCTCTCTAAGCGCCCAGTGAGCTGGGGGGGTCCACGTCTGGATTACCCAGGGTAATTTAGGGTGAATCTCAAAGTTCCTAAAAATGCACAAAAAGGTCTCAGAGCCCCTCTACGAACACAGCCAAATAACCTGTTCTGCATATCAATTTTGTCCCATCCACCAGGAGGGCAGTCCAGCACCAAAATGCTAGGAAATTCTCCTTTAAACAAGAGTACAATCAGCAACCTTTGACACGTGTTTCTGCCTTGTTGGTAAAAAAAAGTGGGAGCCACTCTACTGGGAACGAACATCAGTCAAATACCCTGTTTGATGGAATTTCTTTTACTCAAGAAGGTCTACAACCACGTTTTAAACTCACTGCACGCACCACAGAGGAGAAATATCGATTTGCATATGAGTCTTTGTCCTACCCATAAGGGCAGTCCAGCGCCGAAATTCTGGGCAATTCTCCTGTGAACAACAGTACCATCAACAACCCCATGCACGTGTTTTGGCCTTATTGGGGCTTCTCAGTGAGGTGATGCTTTGCCTCTATTAGGCACAGTGAGCAAGGGGTCCACATCTGGATTACCCATGGTTACTTAGGGTGAACCCCAAAGATTTACCATATTACAAAGGAGTGTGGGAGCCACTCTACTGAGAACGAACATGGGCCAAATACCCTGTCTGATGGAATTACTCCACTCAGCAATTGAGAGCCTTGCCGGGGGTGTTCTGTGCCTTTACCCTACCATGTACAGGGAGAAGTACAGATACCCTCCTCCAGTCTTTACACATAAAAATGTAGATACTATAACCAGTCTTCACCAAATTTAAATGTTCTTACCAATTGATGAAATAAATATTTTTTAACTAAATGTTATTTGAAATCTAAATTAGATAATCTACAGCATATTTCTCAACATTCAAGGTGCCAAAACTCATTATATTGGGGCATCCCAAATCTCTCTGCAATATCGGTTTAATATATGATAAATTAATATTTTACTGAGGCTTCTGTAATAATTAATTTATTATTTTGACAACCAATAGTTAAGTATCCATGACCGACTGATTCTTGCGTGTTTTTTAGCATAAGTTTTACCTACTCCCTTTCTTGGCATTATAATAGAAAATACAAAGATACATGTAATAAGAATTTCTCATTGTTCACAGAAACAGTCAAAAGTGGGCAAAAGCATGACTACTAGGGATGATGAAATAGCAGGGAGAGTTTGCAAAATACTATGAGACCAGAAACATTTCTGAGTCACTTCCTTTGCATTCTTTCCTTGCATCTGACCTACACAATACCCTCCATCAGACCAATTATAGGGTTCCCCTAGCTCAGTTTTATGAACGAGGGAGAACAATCTTTTTAGAAAAAATTAAATTGTTAGTTACGAAGCTTAAGAAAAGAGAGACACCATGTCCACCTTTTTTATTATGTATTTTCCATTTTCAACATAATTCACACTATTTACTGTACCCCATATGGAACGCCGGAAACAGACTCCTTCGTTGATAACCGGCGTAAATTCAATACATATCTGTGGCCTAATTATGATAAATTCTAGAAGGAATTTAACAGAAACATCTCAATGACATCTGGGACCATGTGTACGATTGAATGCGATTGAATGCAATCTGGTGCAAAGCTGATTGCAAATGGGCAACCAAATGTGTTAAGATTTACAATTACCTTAAAAAACACCAGCGTCAGCATTACACTGAAAAAAGTGAACGTCAATGTGCAAAGTTATGGAGTTACAATCAGAGGAAACTTGACATGCCCTCACAAACCTGAGGGTAAGTAGCTACAACGTGTTGTACAGGAGGCGCAAAGCTTTCATCACACTTTGTATGGTTTCTCCATGACGCCTTTTTGCTTAACATCTTCTGTCCCGTCTTTAAACCTACATAATACATTGTGGTTTCAAAAGTTTCCACTTTTTCCCCTGTTGCAATGATGTGTTTATAGCTGCTATTTAGACAAAATATCTAAGAAAAAAAAACAAGTGTTTCACTGTGCATATTTGATCTCACATCCCCTAAAAGGAGATTAAGCAGTAATGTTGATCTCCCATATAGAAAGAAGTTATTGATAAAATGAATGACTCATGACAAGTAACCATTTATGCAATAGGGTTTGCCTTGGCCATTATTTAATCATGCCTATTTGGGTGAAAGACATCCAATTGAATTGCTTTATGATCTAGTTTACCTGAATACAATGCATTTATTCTCCACTCTCTGGAAGGACGGCAAGGTAATCAGATAAAGACGGCATGGATTTTCTGTTCGTGACTTATTGCAAATAATTAATATACTTTTCTTGATATTTTCACTCTGATATTCATCAAATTGCAATGTCTTCATGCTTTGTTTTTGCACGTCACTTAAGGAAACGCGATTTTCAAGATGGATACATTTAGAAATGTTATACTACAAGATTGCTTTGTTCACATAGCTGGCAACTTGTTATGTACAGCCTAGCCTAAATATTTTGTTTACACTTGTTTTCATCTGAGTACACAAATGTAATTGGTTTAGTCAACCTCTAATCGATGAGGGCCATAATTCAAACAAGGGCATTATCCCTAGTGATGATTACTCCTCTGGAAGTCTACGAGTCTATATTAGCATGCCATGTTAATGAGATTATAGATTTGAATGTTGTGCTGCTTAATAGCATCTGTTATATAGTGAGTTAAGCAACTTGACAAAATATGTTACTGAATACAAATGTTTTATTTAGGAGCAAGTCTAGCCTGCTTCGATAGAAGCATGTATTGGACTACTTCCTTTCTGACATAAGCCTTTACCAATTTAGGGCCCAATTCATGCAACTAAATGCACGGTAAATAAACGCACGCAAATCCCTGTTCGTCGATTCATGGAAAGCAATGTGGACGGCTTACCAGGGACCTGCGAGGAATCCGCATCGGTCCGCCACGTCACTGTTGCTCGACGAATGTCTTGCCCTGAGACTCCAAGAAAAGGGTGGGCCGGGCCTGCGCAGCCACTGAAAAAAGTGTGCCGAAGATGTGGAACGAGGAAGAACAAGTGAAAATGTGGGCATTACGGGGGACGTTACACCATCAAACAATCGCACTGCCCATATGCGCGCAAAACAAACACATTCATGGAATTGAACAGGGAACGCCGGGTCACGAAAAAGCATGCACAAATTCCGAAAATACCTACGCCACTCGATAGCAGGAGTAAACGTCAACGTGCACATTAACAAATGCATAAAAAGCATGCACAAACAACAAACACATGGATACAGCCACAATGGATGTACAATTTCTTGCAGCAATCATCCAGGGACACCACAGGAGTAGGAGGATGGCCAGTGCCCGGAACCTCCACCCATGGACCAGCCTTTTTGGAATGCCTGATGACCAGGTCTCTGGCAGATATAGGTTGCCCCCCCTCTGTATCATCCTAGACCTGGTCAGGGAGTGGGAAGATGAACTCACATCAGCCACCATGTGCTCCAAAGCACTGAGCCCCTTGCAAAGGTTGCTCACTGCGCTGCATTTTTTGGCCACTGGGTCATTCCAGCGGACAACGGCCATAGTAGATGACATATCCCAGGCCACACAGTCTCGCTCCTTACACCAGGTGTTGGCAATCATAACTGCACATCTTTCTGTCTGCCAGCATATTTACAGCCCCAGAACACCGGCAGAAAGGCAAGCAGTGGTCCAGGATTTCTATGGGGTGGCACACTTTCCAAAAGTGATAGGTGCTATTGATTGCACCCATGTTGCTCTACGTCCACCTAGAACAACAGAGCACATCTACTGCAACCTTAAACATTGGCACTCCATCAATGTTCAGGTTGTGTGTGATGCCAAGGGCAGCATTACTGAAGTGTATGCCAACTATCTTTGTAGCACACATGATAGTTACATCTTTAGGATGTCCCCGCTACACTGGGCCCTGCAAGCTGGGAAGCATGCCAACTCATGGCTCATTGATGAATATGAGTGGCCATGCACATGCATGCATGTTGCACACAGACAAAAAGACACTGTCAAAAAATGCCAATGACAACCATTCTCACATAAACAGGGGAAAGTGCCTACCCTCTGAGCACATACATGATGACGCCCATAAGCAACCCCAACACATCTGCCGAGGTAAGGTACAACACTACCCATATTACAACTCGGGGGAATGTAGAGCACACATTCAGAGTGCTCAAGTCATGTTTCTGCTCCCTTGACCACTCTGGTGGTGTGTTGCTATATGCATCACCAGTAGACTGCAGGATCATTGTGGCAGCATGTGTCCTGCACAATGTTGCAACACAGTGTGGCGTCCCAGTGGACATGATGGTGGCACACCATACACGCCCGAGGCACACTGCTGGCGTATGGCTGGGCAAAGGGCATGTGGAGAGGCTGCACATACCCAGCTTGTTCAAACTTTTTTCTCCTAAAATCGTTCCCCTGTGGAGTGCACATTATCCCGCCAAACCCCAGGTGCCATTCAATGATGACAATCGGCCAATCCACGGTGCCCACAAAACCACTCTTAGAAAGTGCCTTTGGAAGTGCAAATTTGTGTACATCCCTCAGAACTAAAAAGACATTCCATTTACTTGTTGAAGAGGGAGGACATCACTACCACCATGCCAACCATTGAATGAAATCACCCCTTTGGCACCAAAAACATCCTATATGATTAACATACCTGTCAAATGTGTAAGCAGCGATAAATCCTGAAACTCATCAAACATCATTTCTGAGCTGCAAGCCATACATGGCCTACAAAAGTAACATGTCCACCAAATACAAGAATCACAATGGCATATTGCTGCACACATGTCCGAGAATGTGCATAATGCGCACAAACATGTCCCTATTGTGAGATGTTGAAAAGCAGTGTAATACGGATCCACGTGTGACAGATCCTGGAAACATGACCACAATAAATCCCATCCCAAAAGAACGAATGGCCAAGAGGCAACTGACAATTGTGACAAAGGGGGTGACACACCAGAATGTCCACATCCAGACATGCAGCAAATAATGTATCCAGTCAAAATTCATCCCATGAAATAGCCATTGTTTCCTGATGGAAGGATCTGCAGACAATGATAAAAATGAAACAGAGAGCAGCCAACACATCCTTTCACCTAAAAAGTCAAGACCCACGTGCCCCCCTCAGTGATATACAACACATGCAAACAACAACTCACAAGACAACCATTACCATGTTTCCCAGCAAACATGCAGCATCGCCTGCACACTGCATTCAATTTAAACACACAACACACACACTGAGAAACAACAACCCCCAGACTGCCTGACCTCCTCTCCTGGAGTGATCACTTTCTCCTTTCCTCCCATCTCACGCTCTCTACCCCTCAGGCCAAGCTAACTCTCTTTAGAATGCCTGGTCTGCAGGCTCTATCCATCTTCTGGCCATTCCCTTACTGTGGTTACCATCTATCGGCCACCTTGTCAGATCTCCTCCTTCCTCTCTGAGTGGGCAGATCTCTCCTCTTCACTCCTGGTCTCCACCACTCAACTTCTCCTTCTTGGAGACTTCAACATCCACCTGGATGCTTCCTGTCCATCCACTGGACTCTTTTGTGACCTCTGCAACTCCCTCTCTCTCTCTATCCTCCCCTCTGGCCCGACTCACTCTCCAGGGCACACTCTGGATGTTCTGATCTCTTCAGACCTTCCCCTTTCGATCCCTCTCACCACTCCTCTCTCCCAGAGTGATCACTTTCTCCTTTCCTCCCATCTCACCATCTCTACCCCTCAGGCCAAGCCGACTCCAGCACTGCCACCTACCTTCTCGGTTAGCCGACCCATGAAGCGCGTGTCAGTTGAGGCTTTCTCCATCACCTTCTCACCCCATCCTCCTTCTCTGGATGACTCACATCTGGACACATCCCTTTCCATGTTCCACTGTGCTATATCTGATACTCTCGATGTTCTTGCCGCTGTCATGAGGATCCGCTTGAAACCCAAAGCCAAGTGCAACTCTTGGTACAACTCAGACCTCGTCACCCTTAAATGCAAGTGCAGGGTGTGTGGGATGTATTGACCCACTTTTGCTCTGCTATGCTGCATCACTCTGTTATGATGGGGCCAGAAACAGCAAAATGGCCTCAAAACCTTTGTGCGCGCCAAAACCCCTGAAAATCGCGCTTTTCAATGCACAAAAAGATGGCTGCCCAATCTGTCACGCATGTTGTCAGTGGTGGAAAGAAGCTCTCACTACTGAAATGTGCCACTGGGCTTCACAATAATTGAAAGTGGAGTGCAGAAGGAAAAACAGTGCTTTGCTAAATGAAACTCCAAATCTTGCTTTAAAATCACCTTTTATTTGCTGTTGAAGTTTCCGAATGCCGGAACAGAACACCTTTCAAATATTCAAAATTCTAGCTGGGTGCTACAATTCACTTAGTTTAAGGAATCATTGTGAATTTACAATGTCTTGAAAAGCTGAGAGCATAAAGAGATTTCCACAGCAAAAGTGGCCTGCCTGTGGATCTGTCAGAAATCTCTGTGCAGCAGAGGGCTGCTGTGGTGACAGCTATCAGGGGCCTGCCTGATTAAACTTTAACATGTATAAACTGAAAATCAAATGTTTGCAGTCTAGGAGGCCTGTTACTGATAGTACCCCATATTGTAATTGTTTTGATCCCATGGTTTAAAATCTTGAATGAGAATTCTAGCTGTTATTTGATACAACAAGTTTGTTTTGTGCTAAGGAAAAGTCAACAGAATTAACAATTAAATTAAACCTGGCTGAAATCTGAAAAGCCATTCTGACAGCTTGATAGTCAATTCCGTTTTTTCTCTTGTGTTTGCGGGGGGAAAGTGGGATTGATATTCTGTTTGAAATCTGCCATTCCTATATACCTTCTCTCTCCTCCTATCTCTTTACATTACCTATTGGGGGGCTGAGGGGTGTGCAGGGGGAACCTATAACCACAGTGCTATCTGATCTGAACACACACAAAAGTATTATGTACTGTGTTGAATTGTTTTGCTCACTACTTACTCCTTGTGTTAATAAGAGAATTATTTAGTGTTACCGCACCCCATTGGTGATTGTTCTGTACCTCTTAAGACATATTGTGATTACATTTTAAATACATAAATAAATATTTACCTTTGCAAACCAACCTGATTCCTAGTTCAGTGTGACCGGGGGGGGTGGTTCCAGGAGAAGGGCGTGATATGAGTGGTATATCGTTCAGAATAACACATTTTTAGACAAAAATAAATAAGGATTTCAGTTGTGCACTACATGCTAGTCGTTGACTTGGGTGTGTGCCGGGTTGAATTCACTTGCAGCTGACTGAGAGGAAATGACGTGCTCCCGGTACATCCACTGACAAAGTCGCCTGCCGCCTGCTCCAAAGGCAATACCGGCCCTCTGTCCACACCATGAAGGGAGCCCACATACAAGCCCGTGCTCTGCAGCATCTAACAACTCGGCCAAACCCTTTAAAATATGCAAGGATATGGCCAATCCTGCTACAGTCTCTACCTCTCCTTTCCCCTCCCAGGTCTTCTGCATGGCCCTGGCTCTTATTTCATCTGTAATACTCAGGACATCCTCTCTTCTCTCTCTTCCTCTCCCCCTCCTATCTCTACTGTCTGCTCTTCCTTTGGCCCTTCTTCGGCCATCTCTCACCCCTCCTTCTCTGCCTTTCCCCGGTTCTCCTCTGACGAGGATTCTAAACAAGTCAGATCTATGAAAGTCTTTTCAAAACAGCTTCACCCCTGCACCTCCAAAACCATTAAGGACAGCATTGACACCTTGGCTCCTGCTCTGGCTGATTTCTGCAACCACTCCTTCCCCAATGGAGTCTTCCCCTCACCCCGAAGCACTCCCTTGTGCACCCTCTTAAGAAGCCCTCTGACGACCATTCCTGCCCGGCTAACTATCTTCCAATCTCTATCACTCCTTTCCTGGGCAAACCACTGGAAAAGCTGGTCATCTCCCAGCTTAATCTTCACACTGAATCTGTTGGTTGTGTCCATGACCATCAGTCTGGCTTCAGAGCTGCCAGATGCACGGAAACTGCTCTTCTGAACATCCGTGAAGACCTGCTCTGCAACCTTTACTCCAACACCCCCTGTGTTCTCATCTTACTTGATCTCTCTTCTGGCTTTAACACGGTCAACAATGCCATCCTGCTCAATCGTCTCTGTGATAACCTGGGTATCACCAATCAGGCCCTGGCTTGGCTGACCTCCTTCCTCTCTGATCAACCCTCCCAGGTCCAATTTGGGTCCTTCTTCTCCTCTATCTCTATCTTTATCTCTACCTGTGGTGTTCCCTAGGGGTCTAACCTCTCTCCCTGGCTGTTCAACCAATACCTGGCACTTCTTGCCAACCGCATTGCCGTTCTCTGTCCCAACTTTCAGTGCTATGCGAATGACACTCAACTCATTTTCAGCCTCCCTTCTGCCACTTCTTCTCCTTCTCTCATCTCTGACTGTCTGTCCACCATCCAGGAGTGGTGTGCCGCCAATGATCTCTGCCTTAAATCCAGCAAGACCAAGATGCTCCTCATCGTCACACCTGCTCCCTCCTTTCTTGTCACTTTCTGGCAGGCCTCTCTTGGCCCCCTTCCTGCTCCCACCTGTGAGGCTAAAAACCTCAGGGTCATCTTTGATGCCACACTCTCCTTCTCTCCTAACATCTCTTACGTCTCTAAGAAGTCACACTACCAGCTGCACCTCCCCAGACATATTCTTCCTTTCCTCTCCTTCCTCCAGAAGCTCACTCTCTCCAGAGCTCTGGTTCACTCGAGGCTGGACTACTGCAACAGTCTCTTTCTAAATCTGTCTGCCTCTACTCTCTGCCCTCTGCAACTCATTCAAAACAGGACTGCAAGACTTGTCCTTGGTCTCAATCCCAGGGATCGTATCTATCCAGTACTAAAATCTCTTCATTGACTCCCAGTGGCGGCAAAATTAAGTTCAAAACCCTCTGCATTGTCCACAAGGCCTTCTGGAGCCTGGCATCTCAATACCTTCATTTTTCTCTTCCTAAATATCTTCCCTCCCGAACTCTTCGCTCATCCGCCTCCAACTCCCTCAGGGTCAGTCGCTTCTCCAAACAGCAAGTTGGTGGTAGATCTCTTTCTTATGCTGGGGCCTGCCTCTGGAACAGCCTCCCTGCCTCTCTGAAACGTGAGGAGAACTATTTCTGGGTCCGGTAGCACCTCAAGACCTTACTCTTTGCTTCAGATTTCTCTCCTCTTCTCCCTTGCCGATCTCGTGGCTGAATCTGAAACTGCACTGGTTACCTGGCTACCCTCTAATCTCGGTCCCTGGTCCCCTAACTGCCAGTTGCACACCTGCACGGCCCCCTGGCAGCCCTTGCACTTGGGGACTGTTTCTGTATCCCTACAGCCCCTACTAGCACATGACCCCTGATGTCTGCTCCTACCCTTGCCACCAGCTGGCTGCACTTTTAATTATTGTCTTATTTATTTTACTGTTATCCTATGTACTGCACTGCCCCCTCCGCTTTCCCCTTACACTTGGTGGATCTTATTGTCACCTGGCCTAGTAGGATCGCTGTCTGTCTTCCCCCTGTTTCACCTCCCTTGCCTCGTCACACCTTGAAACACTTGTGTATAGGCACGTTATAAATGCCATATCATGTCATATCAATGACATGCAGCAAATGTGCATATCACCTATCCCCATTCCAAAGTCGATGGCACATACACAACTCACACATCAGTCAACATGCTGTATGAACATTTCAAGAATTCAGATATGCAGATAATTGGGCCCCCAAAAAAGCAGGGGCACCCTGGAAGACAAGCAACGACATGACAAGGTATGCCATCACCAGCATAGTATTGGGATAGTGCAGTGAACACAGTTGTGGGAGCCCATGATGAAAATCACAAGAAGGCCAATACACAAGTACTAACCTCTTGCACTCCAGGCAGGATGATGCTAGAGGCAGCATTTCACAGAGGCCGATGTCAGACTGGAAGGCTGGCCACCGAGGCAACTGCCATGGAAGACCTAAGAAGACAAGACAAAGCAATGTGATACTGCAAGCAAGGATAAATGCATGCAAAAGGTAGGATGCAAGAGAAAAGTGCAAGGTCAATGCAGACTTCATTGTGACAGCATACAATTGATTCAATTGTGCATTCAATTGAATGCATCAGCAGCATGCACCCAGCTGTAGTCAACTTGAAGCAGCTGCAAACAACATGGTGCAGGATGCGTGGGACATGATGTGAAAACATCAACTCTGCACAACCTAGTGTGTCCATAGCATCTCAAAAATGGGCATCAATGATGCTGTGTTTGTGGATTGTAACTGGGGCAGCACACCATCAAAGTGGAACCCTGAGCAAGAGAGGTAAAATGTGCTGTTGCACCATCACCCCACAAATATTACATGGGATGCAAAGTGTCTCTTAACACACATGTTCAAAGTGCAATGAAACACATACCAATACAACCCGCAACACCTGTCACAGGCCACAAATAGCTGGCCCTGACACCCACTCCTAACCACCCATTAAAGGCCCACATAGCTGGAACTCCCACAGTGTGGAAGCTGAAACCTGTGACCCCATTAATCCATAGAAACCACACCATGCCCAGACCTATGACCAGAGCCACACCATGTGACATATGCACACATGAAGTAGTACTGATGCCCCACAAGACAAGTCACTCTAAAGTGAACACACACAGTGCAAGACTCACAGTCAAACACCACACAAGGGTCTGCAAATGCCTTTCACTTACCTACACATGATACCCACCTACCTTGATTACAATGCAACCCACCTGGAGACATATCCCCTAAATGCAATGACATCAATTGTAACAACAGAAAGAACCTGCACATCCATGACAACACCTGAATGGAGCATGACAATATGCTGAGACCACTCACTGCAGAAGGACCACAGGGTGCAAGAGGGTTACAGGACATAGATTGTGATCTGCTCATGAGTGCAGCGTAGCACAACAGAAAGAGAGAGAGTGACAGTGAGAGGGAACGCCAAGTGAAAAACACATTAAGG
Source organism: Ambystoma mexicanum (assembly GCF_040938575.1). NCBI lineage: Eukaryota > Metazoa > Chordata > Amphibia > Caudata > Ambystomatidae > Ambystoma > Ambystoma mexicanum. The sequence goes on from NC_090941.1 coordinate 85,185,414, forward strand.
ATTGCACTGTCTGGTTTGGAGATGGCCAAGGACATGCACTACACCACACTAGGTGCAGGCATAGCTGAGGGGACTGAGGGAGAAAGACAGTGACATGAGTACCACTTAAAAAGACATCCTCGCATGGTAGCATGCAAAGCACATATAAGTACATTTCCACATGCACCAAACACAGGGAACCATGACGCATGCTAAACATCCAAGACAGTGCTCATGCATACCTGCTGACTGAGGTGGCAGGATGTGAATCCCACATCACTGTGCCTCCGAATGAGGGACAGGAGGTCCAGTGCATGGTGGGGTGCATGGACGTGAAAGGGTGCATGATGTCTCCCCGGAACAGCAGTCACTGCCTCATTACGGATTACTGTAACAACATGGGACAAGACATTAGAACAGGCATAGTCAAGTACCAATCACACAGCACACATATGTGAGGATACACTGAACCCATAGTTAACTGCAGATGCCATCCTGAGCACCACCATGCAAACATGCAAGTTGACCTCACTCTGCATGCCTGCATGTCCACCACTGCATACCTCATGGCCTTGAGAGGGCAACTGCACAACTCAAACAAAAATAAACCCTGCCCAAATAAATAAAACTGGAAAGGGCAACTCAAAAATAAAATGCCAACATCTGGGCCTGGGGTCTACAAGGGGAAAATAAATCAAAATTAAATCAAAAATGTCCATCACGGACAGGAGGGCAGGGGGGTCCACCCAGGAGGGGGAGCGGTAGGGTGCATGTCAACATCCACATGGGTGGATGTCCAATTAAAAAAAGAAAAAAACCTCCATGAGCTCATGGACCTCACGGCTATGGTGGACAGGGACGCTTGTCTGTGCTGGAACCCCATCCAGCGTTGAATCTGCAGGTGGAAGTGGTGCTGGAGTCTGACCATGCAGTGCCCTGGCCTGGTCCTCACTGGCAGCTGCCATACATGACACTGATGAATGCACTAGCAAACTGAGGGCTGTGAGGTCACTTTGCACAACCTCACAGGTTGCACAGAGTTCCGCCGAGATTGTCTGCCTCAATGCTAACAACTCCTCTTGGGACAGTCTGCTGTTGGCTGCCTGTTCCTCATGGATTGCATTTCTGTGGGCCAACATCTCACGCCTCATGGCATCACTGTGTGCCCGACCCTCTGCAAGCAGGGATGCCTGCAGACACTGCAGATCTGCCAATCAGCCCCTGATGATGTCGTCCATGTGCAGTCTGTGGGAGCAGCATGTGGACCGCATGACCTGCAGCTGTTTTGTCACCTGTGATGCTGGGGGAGTCATGGGAGTGGCTACCCTATCCATTCCCTCAGCCAAACTCTTTATGGCAGCAACCTGTTTGTGTGCAGAACGCAACATCCGCTGCTCCCACTCTGTCTGCCCAGGCTGCACACATCCCCCACATGTGCTGGGCCGATGCCTACCTGATGCAAGAGAGCATGGAACTTGCTGTGATGCCCCTGTCCTTGGTTGCAGGTCTGCAACACTCCCTTGGACATCTTTCCCAGGACCAGGAACCAATACATGGGAGGGTGACCTTGCAGCGTAACTATCGCCGATGGACGGGCCACCACTGACTGTCCTTGTGAAGGCACCGGACCCACTGCATACTCACGGGCCCCAAATTCTCCACCCATTGGTGCACTCACCTCCGCCAGAATTTAGGACTGCACATCCTGTTCAGCATCAGAGCCAGCTGAGTCCAAAGATTCAGAGAAGTCTGCAGCTCGGCTGAGGATGGTCTGAAGCACCAGTGGGTTTTCACATCCTGCCACACCACATCCTCCACTGGTGGTCTGAAGCATAGCCTCGTCTTCATCCTCCTCATCCTCCTCTGCATCTGGTGCATCCACACCTGCAAATGGGCAGAAAAAGACATGTGTAGTCATGTGCAACGTGTATACAGTAAACAAGTGTATCACATAGCTGTCATGCAACAAAATGCAGGGCATGTAGTCAGAATAAATACAGCATCCACACACCATGGCCAACAAGCAATGTGAGCATGGCATATGCAGACTGTTCAGACAATTCCATGCCCTGGGCAATGCTGCCAGTGGACACATTGCCAACCAACAGGGCTGTTAGGAACTGCAGTAGGGGCCATGTTACCGCACACTGTTGAATAATACCAGTGAAATGGGCATGGACATGTGTCTCTCTCGCGTGCAATTACATTAAACGACAACAGACAGCCATACATATGCACATACAAGGCCGCATCCATCACATGCTACACCAGTGTTGTCTTGGTACAGGGACTGTAGACAAAGAGAGCATGGTGTAAGTTATGGAAACAGCAAATAATCCCAAGTGATGTATGGCATTAAGAGGACCAGTGAGTGACCAACATTGTGTATCCTGAGTATGTGAAGTAATGCATCAGCATGATGTATAATTGTGGTGCACATATGGCTGCATTGGAATGACTGCCTTGGGTGAATCATGTCTTCTGGTAGACTGACTCCTGTTCATTGGACGCACTAGTGGATACACACCATGTGGTTTACATTAGTGGGACACGCCCATTTGACACTACTCATCCCCATAAGCATTCCCCCAACATCTGCCACATGATACCACTACATGCACAGTTGTTTGCTGCATCCTTCATGTGGGTGACCTTGCTCTGCTAGACATGTGTATGTGTCCCAAAACTAGTTACACTTCATGCTATGTAGGCTATTGAATCTCTTTTCACACATGTATGTATGTGCTGCCATGCCACATAGACCATCCAAGCTGACACACAACATACCTTATGGCATTCCCTATGGCATGAATATGTTCAGACTTTACACATCTCTGATGTCTCAAATGGAAATCACTCCAGAGGCAAATTGGTGTGATGCCTGCTCCCTGTTACCCTCCCACATTTAGCCCACACTCCATGTTCCCACACCCTCTCCTTCTTGTGGGTCTCTATATCTTGGTTCTATCTATAACTACATTAACTTACTCTCTCCTCTTCACCAACCTTGTCTAGCGGATGTGTCCTCGTAATTATCCAGGCTTCCCATGTCTTGCACCTGCTCCAGTTGTATGAATTGGCTCATAGCCTCTTCATGCTGGGTCAGCTCCTCCTCCTCTGGTGATCCCCCTCCAGTTGTCAGAGCGGAAGCCAGGTTGGCACCCAGCTTGGACTTGGTGCGACGGGTGAGATAATTCCAGTGCTTCACTACCTGTGCAGCTGTGCGCTTCTCAAACCCTAAGGCTTTGATCTGGTCCGTGACATGCTGCCAATGCACCATATGCTGAGTAGTTGTATGGGTGCTCCCCGGATGCTGGCACATGTCATGGCGATGACTGGTCACGTAGCCCATGAGGTTCTGGAGTTATTCATCATGGAAGTTCTTCTTCTTCAACATGCTAGTCTCCTGTGCCGTGCCATGGGGTTGAGCATGTCCCTGTTGTGCAGGTTTAACCTTCTTGTCACTGGTGCCACAAGGTGTTGGTGCCACCCCTGAGTGGCTGGGACCATTTTGGGATCCAGATGCTGGACCACAAGTGGACCGGGGAATGGCCTGACCCCTTGGGCCTGAGGCAGCTGCTTCCACAGCACGCTCCTGACCCCTAGGGGCTAGGCAGGTGCTTCCACAGCATGCCCCTGACCCCAGCCCCATCTGCCCCCTTTCCCTCTTTCGGCCTTTTCATTCATGTTCCAGGTGGAAATATGGAAGGCACACCAAGTAATTGTCCTGGGCAATATGAGTGAGGGGGCAGTCTATGTGATGGAAAACATAGTTCTGTGGTCCAGCAAAGCTCAAATTTAACCCAGGTGTGGATAGTACAGTAGATGTAATGCACAGGCACCCCTAAAAAGTAAATACATGTGTAGGTGATACCAGGATAGCTTCCGAAATATAAAAAAAGCAGGATGTGATATGCAGTGGCCCACAGCAACACATTATTTGTGTATGAGAACCCCGGAAAGCTACCAGAAAGGTAAGAATAGCGGTGCATGATACACAGGGGCACCCAGAGTTGGACAAAATGCATAAGCGACACACCGTAGATGTGCGTATGCACGGAGGCAAATCTCCCACCAAAATAAGAAGTACATATGATCCATGAAGTGCACAGAATGTGTGGCACCACAAAATATGCAGTACTCCACTTGTCCATCTCCTCCCCTTCGCATGCACATTCAGAGTTGCTTTTACACATACTTATGTGTATGTGCCCAAAATGGGAATGTGTGACTACACTTGTATTTGAATGCCTGGCTTTGTTACGTTGAGGCATTTCAGTTCACAGGAATCTGATGTGATTGGTCATGGAACTGCTTTGGCACTCTGAGTTGATGTGTGTCCATGACATGTGCATGTGCTTGTTGCTATGGCATGCTCACATGTGCAAGTGCAATTGATACATGTGTGCAGAGCATGCACAATAGATTGGTTGTGACAGTGGCATTTAGTTTATGATTGTGTGGAGTGATGGCCAGGAAGGTGTCTGCATGGATGTGGAGTGCATGTCCTCATGTGTGGGTGTGGAGGTTGATGTTTGTTCCCTTGACAGTCATGTTCCAGTGAATGTTGGTGATACCACGCAGGCTTTTGTGCAGTACACTGATGTTGCTGTTCTGTGTCTCCTTTTCCACAGTTGCCTCTGATGAAGACGGTGGAAGCAGTGCTGTGGTTCTAGCAGAGATTTTTGCATCACCGATAATTTGAGAAATGGGTCTATCAATTTTGACCAGTAGTGGATCTTCCACTTAGGATCATGATTTGTGAAAGGTCGCCTGGCACAGCCCATCTGGGCTGTAATTTGCAAAAAGAGCCCAAAGCTTGGGTTCAAGGAGATCTATACATGCAGGATAAAGGTCCATAAGCAGCTCGCCCGCCCTGTGCCTTTCTTTTCTTAAGCTTTGAAATCACCAATTGAATTTCTCCTTACAAGATTTTTCTCTCTAGTTTGCTAAATACAGCTAGGGGGGCCCTATGACGGGTCGGAGGGGGCGTATTTTGTAGATGTAGCGGCAATGAAGGAATGAGAAATAAGTGACTCAGTAGTGTATATGGTCTCATAACATTTGGTCAACTCCCCTGCGATTTCATCGTCCCTAGTAGTCATGTTTTTTCCTACCTTTAAAGCTGTGACTTTATTGTTATTATTTCTAACTTTTAAATATGTAGCTCGCATGGAACCCACTTTATTGGCAACTCCAAAGAATTCGGAATGCTATCTCAGATGCATCTTGGAGGCTTTTTCCATGCAGGCTTACTTATAATCAATGTTTGCTCCTACAAGGGCTCTTAATTGTTTCAGAGTGGGTGATTGGCTGTATTTCACTTCCATGTTCTTAATGGTGGTTAGGTTCTTAGCATACTTCTGTCTCACCATTTTATGTTTCCTGGCCACATAGCTAAATTATGCCTATTAAGAGCCACCTTGTATGCATCGCAGTCTGTGGCAACTGTGATGCTCCCATCCTCATTTGTGAGGAAGGAGTCGTGTGTGAACTGTGTGGTTAAGTTCCTAAATTCTTGAGATTGCAAGAGGTTGGTATTAAGGCACCACTTATTATTCCTAGGTGGGATCCCACCCCAACCGACTTCTACTACCACTGGTGCATGGTCAGGCACCAGTATTGGTGAGATTTCCGACCTGTACACATACGCCACAAACCTTTTGCTGAGGAACAAATAATACATTCGAGAAAAAGAGGAGTGCTCCGAGGAATAGTGTGTATATTCTAACGCTCCTGGGTTACATTTGCTAAATTATTGTCATGAACAAAATGTTCAAAAGCCTTATGCATTTTCGAGGGGGTGAACTTACATTGAGATTTCCTTTCCAGAATGGGATCTAGCTGAAAATGACAGCCTCTCCCCACCAGGATGGATGTGCTGTTCATCGTTTGTAACATTGTTCAGAGTTTAGCCTATAACCCCTGGTCCACCTGATTTGGCCCATATACATAGAGGAGTGTTAATGGGGTTTTATCTATCGTACAATATATCATTACCCATCTCCCCCTCTTATTTCAAGGTAATTGCTGGAACCATAAGCTGCTTGTGTAATGGGATAGATATTTCTGCTTTCTGACCCTTTGCTTCCACATAGTAAATCTGGCCTACCTACTGTCCTTTGAGTTTAGACAACTCCATAACAAAAAGGTGTGCTTTCTGAATGAGGGGCACACATGCCTCCAGTTTCTTTAAATGGGACATAACCTTTCTTTTTTAAATGTGGGCTTTCAACCCTTTAACAATCCTATCTTAGCTGGCTTATGATTTACAGAGGTCACTTTCAATCTTAAAATCCTCATATTCACTAATATATATGTTCGCCATCAGAGAAATATAGTAGACCCCTCTGCTCAGAAGCACGCCCAAGTCGTTCCCTCCCAAATCTGAAGAAATACTACAAAATATTCCCCCTGCAAACAATGTAAGGGATAGAAAAGAGTGAATGTAGTGTAATAACATGCAATCACTTTAAGAAACATGAAAACAAAAGCCTGCAATGTCCAGCTATTTACGTAACCCCTAGACGGCATTGTTCTACTGACGAAATGTAGCCCCTAGTTAAGGCGAGATGGGTCATAGGCCTCAGCAGTAGGGGCATCAAAGGGTGGAGGCATCCTTAGCAGATGCAGCAGCCCCAACTACAAACATGTCATAACTATGCCATGTAAGAAAGGTTACAGCTCTTACAAGAATAACCTATAGGCCAACCTATAAGGAACCTTTGCCCTTACGATTTGGAGTGTCAATCATCTGCATTTACGCTGGGTAGGATATTAGATTTCAGATGGGATCTGGAATTATTCCGTTCCTCGCTGAGCTTGTGTGAAGAGAAATCTGTGTCTAAAGAGCCAGACCTCAGCCTGCTTCCTGGGTCCTTTTGGAATCTGAAAAGTGGAATCCATCTTTCAAGACCAGACATGCAGGAGGAGTTAGCAAGACAACTACAGGTAGTTATTGACATTCTAGCAGACGACAGGAGACTGCAGCACAGACCTTTTTGGTGTGGTCAGGTCAAAGAGAGTGACATGTTTTTCTGATTAGCAATGTGCGCTTTGAGAAATTTTGAGAGATGTATAAATTGTGGCCCTCCCTACGTTGCTGACTTCTCTGATTCTTGACTACAATTCGGATTTGCACCACTTGAGTATATCGTAACAGATATACAATCAGCGGTCTAGGCTTTCATTCCAGCGATTCAGTCCTTAAGCTAATTTAAAGCAATCTCTGAACTTGCGGGAGTTCGAGGCGGGGTAAATGTGGTCTGCTGCACAGACAGGAGCCATTTTTCAAGCCATTGTATTCTGTTTGAACCTTTTACTTTTTCTGTAATTTCCAAAATTCTGATGCTGTTTTGTCTGTTTGTCCTTTTATTATGTGACAGTGACTTTCGGTGCTCACAGTTTGCCTTGAATGTGTTCTAGGTCCTCCATTCTGTCCTTCAGAATAGACATTATTTCCCCTGCATGGCTTAGTCTCTCTGTGAATTGTTTCATGTATGACTGCAGTAATTCCATGTCATTGTGAATATCTTAGTTGAGTTTATCTACTGATGAAATGTTTTTTGGATGACTGATAGCAACGTCAGTACAACACTTTGCTGGGGGATTCCCATCTTGGGCGGTTTAGGGGGTATTTGGCTAAGTCTGGATGTTGTCTTGGATGTTGTTCTGTCTTTAAACAACATTTTTTTTTACATTCTTTCTTCAGGCGCTAAACTTAAATACGGACCAACATCATGTAAGCCATGAACATCCATCCATTAACTTGAGTACATCAATATCATATCCCCATAAATCATGCTTGTGTAGAGGAGCAGCTAACTGCCCCTCCAGGAAGTCCCGCTCCTCCAAACTATATGCTGGGATCCTCAATTAGTGGCATGCTTGGCACCAGCAGTTGTGACGATTCCGCGTTGAGTCTTTGAGAAAAGGTATCCACTAAGAAAACACTATTAGATATATTCCCAAAAAGATGACAATCTCTTGGAGGAGATCCCCGAAGGAATATGAAAATGAGAGAAAGAGAAGATGGTGATGTCACAAGAAATGAACATGATGCGCAGAGAGGACTGGCTGAAGAAGAGAATGTATGGACCTTATAGAAACTGATGACGAAGTAAAGAATCAAGTAAACTTTCATGTGTGAAATGAAGATTGCACGTGTCAAGAGCACTGTAGAAAATACAAGCTGTTCAATAACTGTACAGATGCAGCAACTTAAGTAGATCAAGTAATCTTAGAAGCTGGTGAATAGACTGCAGGCAGAGCCGCCATTATATAGAAGCTGGACATCAGTGTCACAATTTTAGTAAGTTCAACCCATGAAGAGAAGGGCTGAAGGCTGTGTCGCAGCAGAGAATTGGCTGGGAGTATGAAAGAATCGAGAAGGGCGCTCTGGCCTCGTGTCAAGACTGAAGGCATCCAAGACTGGTTATCTATTCTTGAAGGCAGAAAATGTGAGAAGCTGAATCATTCCTTGTTAAGGTACAAAGAAGGAACACCATGAGTGCCAAATGTATTAATTCAAGACAATTAAATGCTGAAAAATGGGCCGAATGCAGTCTCCTGTCACACGAGCCCAGGATGAAAATAGCGCTGGGAACGCAGTTCCAGAACTATTATAAGCGTGTGCCCACACTCCCTTATATTCCCAGAGACAAGAATACATTGCCAAGTTCAAAGACAATGTTCATAGCAGAAGGCATGGGTGATGAGAGATGTTGGGCTAACTGGGTGAGGAGGTAAAGTCATGTCCACCTCCTGACACCTGGGGTATGAGCTTAAGTGCTGCTAGTGAGCCGTATGTTCCAGAAGGGCAAGAGCGTGCCAACCAATTGTAGAGAGCAATATAACAAATGGCCTTATAGTTTGAGAGCCAATGAGTGTCGTGTTTCTAATAACTGATGAAGATGACTTGCACTAGGGGTGGGCATGAGTTGTCCACCGACTGTAGAGACCCAATCACAACCCAACCCCTTATGGAAAGTATGCTTAGATGTTCCCCTTGAGCCAACCACAACCCCTGTAGGTTTTTCTTATTTGCCATGTAGTATGACATCACGTATGATGCATTTTTACTATAAAGTGTTGTTTTTTATTAAATGCTTCGAGAGAACGCTGTGCGAAGTCCGTTGATGTCCGTTGTAACTCCCTGTTTTAGACAATTGATAATAAAACAGTAAACAAACGTTGCCATCTTCCTGATTTGGTCTGATTATTTGGTGTAAAGAATTACTCTGCATCCCATCTACTGCATGACGCGCTACTCATAAAGGACCCTAAGCTCACATGTTTGCAAATCCTTGTAAAACATTCCTATCAACACACTGATATTTTCAACCATTCCAAGATTGCTGCTCCATTACCTTATAATAAGGTGATGCTTGATATGGAAGAGGGACTACGATTTATCCCAGCATGAGCTGTTCACACACAAGGTAATAGGCACTCCCGCACCCTCCCAGGTGGGTGCAGCTTAGCTCCTCCCTCAGTATTTGAACACTTTCATCCCTCTTGCAGTTGGGCTCACCAGGACTAAGAAGCTCTGCGCATCTGGCACCTTAACAAATGTTCCAGTGAGTGTCTTTGCAGCCTGTATCACATTTTCAGGTAGGTGAAGTATTTGCATGCTGGTTGTCCACCCTTTTTAAACCCCAATTAGAGCTGAGGTGTGTATCTTCAGATCTAGGAAGCCATCTGGAAAATGTTGCTAATTATGTCTTACTTTGTTAGTTTACTGTGTATAATTAAAGCAAATGAACATTAGGTGCAGCAATGCTTTAGCTACTTGCAAAAGTACTTCTGTAGTATTTATATTTATATTCTGTTGACTAGTTGCTGATGAATTGGAAATATACCCTTGCCAATATGGCCATTATACTCCCCCCTCAATCCCCCTGTGTTTTCACATGGGAGGCTTTCACTGCTCCTTTGAACTTCTGACTCTAGGTACCAGAGGCTGACAACTGAGGCACATCAGAAACCATGTGCAAGCCAATGAGATACATTTGCTAGTTCCAATGATGGGGAGAATAAACATGAAACAACCATTGTGGAACTAATGCCACTCAAATCATCATGAACAGGACTCTGGGAAGCCAACGCTCAAGTGGCCACATCATAGCCCTATGGAGTAACAAAGAAGAGGAGCTCTGTAGGGGGTAACGTCTATTCTGAGAGGGGAGAAGTGAGGTGCCAAGACAGAAAGGCAAATCGTTTTGCATAATGGAGGATGCAAGAGTTGGTTCTCTGGTCTCATGATTTTAGTACCTGCCCCCTAACCCCTCTAGAAGCAATCCAGAGTTCTCTTAGCTTCCAACTACAAGTTAGACCATGCTATAGAAGCTTTTACCTGGTTGAATATATTTGGCTTCTAAATTAATAACCTGTTTGCCAAAAACAATGTTTATGTCGTCCTAAACAACCATGTTGATAAAGTGGCAATGGGCTTAAATATCAACGGGTCAAAAAGTGGCCAGAAGTTACCATGAATAGCCAACCGATGGTCCAAGTTAAAGCATTGTCATTGCTCTGTGCACCTGAAAACATACATGTTACCTCCTAAAAATGATATTTGTTTTGCTATGCTACTTCAAACGTGTTAAGGGCAATGTATCTCTCAGGGAAGTTCAAGATTGACTATTCCAATGGGGAGACCAACATGGCACATATATGGGCTGTAGACGTGCCCCTTGTGGCAGAAGAAAACACATGTCTTGGAAACGTTTCTGGATTGCCATGATATACTCATACCCAATCACTGCATGGGTGGTACTGTCATGGTAAAGCCCAGGTTCACATATATACAAGAACCCAAAACTAAGATAAGGGATGTATTGTTATGTGTCAAACCCCTCTCTTGTGTGGAACATTGTCTTGGGTAATATGATAGAGCTAAACTAAGAATGTGTCACACAGGATGCATGCCTCTTGGCACATCTGGAAGTCAAGTTGCATCTTCATCGTGAACTGAAGAGGTCAACTAGAAATTCAATCAAGCAATTGGTGATAGGCACATCTCAGAAGCATGGTCAGCACGCATGAGCCAATTACGTCCATGCATATGTGGGCAGCACAGGGGAAATAGTCTCTTTGTGTATTTTGTGTGAGGGCAGAGAAGTACATTAGCAGTGATGGGAGTACCTGGGCAAAACCAGGCATACGAGGGGAGTACTAGGGCATATGAAGCATAAATCATATAATATATATGCAGCATATCATAAGAGTACAACCTCCTCTGCCAAAAATGTCATGGCAGTTTCAAATAAGCCAACCCCCATTGCACATATGACATGAATTCCACTTCCTGGACTCCTTTCGCATTCACTTTTAAACCATTGACCTGTAGTCTGGGAGTACACCCTTCTACCCCACTTGGTGAGTATCTTATGAAAAGTCCCTCAATAGTTCATTATCGACACCACCCACTATTAAGCCATCCATCCATAGTTGTATGTTTGGCAGAGTTTGTCCGTGTCTGTGTTTGTGGGTGTGTGTGTTCATGTGTTTGTTTGTACGTGTGTCATTACTTTCTATAGGTGTGCACCTCACACGTGTGCACCTAATGTGTGCTTCTTTGTTGGTATATGTATTCCTGCATGTATACATATATTTGTTGGATGGTGTGGGTAAGTGTGTTTTTTAGTAGTTGGGGACATGAAAGAATGCGCGTGTGTGTGTTTGTATGTGTCAGAGAGAGCCTCTCTGCATATTCGTGTGTTTTCGAAAGTTGTGAGGGCCCATCTAAGTACCTGTTAGTTCATGTCTGGGTGAATGTGTGCCCAGGTGTGAGAGCTCTGAATATCATAGAACACACAAGGGAAATACATTGCATGTAAGTGGGCCACAAGGCATTTTATCATACCTATAAGCATATGATTTAAGGCTTGGATATATGACCATGACACCTCGATTATGAGGGGATGCACGGGTGTATAAGGGAACGGAAGAGGGCATAGTTCCTGAGATAGAAAGACACTACTTGTTTTATTGGGTGATATTTTGTTCAGACACTCTGAATAGATGTTGGTGAATTCTGTGCCATAGAAAGCCCCTCAACAATTTCAAAGCTCATGTAACATTCTTGCCTGGGGACCAACATTGAGCCAAAGTTAGATCTGGAGGATAGCTCAGGAGCAACGCGGTCGCCTTGGAAGCAAGACGACACGGAGCAACACAGGTTCGATCCTCAGGTCTGCGCTTAGAAACCTCTGGGTGTCAAGCGAGTTATAAAGAACCAATTATAAAGTGTCCGCGTCTGTTAAAATCCCTCACAATCAGTTTTCTTATTGCATGCACACTCCTGACACAATGCATCTGAACTAAACTACGAGTTACCTTTTTTTGTCAAGCATCCACAGATGTGAAAGCAGCACACATTCACTCCACCACCAGGCACATAAAGAACAAAAACAGAAGCCACAAAACGATGACCCAGAGTGCTAACACAAATCGCCAATCAGGCCAATCCCATCACTATCTTAGCATACAGGGAAGGCCAGGCCAGGCCAGGCACAGGTATTAGACCAAGAGCTAGAAAGCCAATACATTAACTGCTGGAAAGGGCTTGGGAGGTGAAGTGGGACTGTGAAAGTTCCCTGCACAGAAACTATTACCCAGAAAACGAGTTCATCTCTGTCAGGAATTCACAACACAGACAGGCAATGACAAGATACAGGTTTAGGGACAGAAAACTGGTGGTCGAAACAGGTCTATGCGAAGAGAAGTGACAAGCCCTGAGAGCCAAGGTCTTGCACATGAGCAGCATGTTCTACCCCACTGTCCTAGGTACAGACATATCAGAGAAACATACTCCCGATGCTTACTGATAAGGAAAACAAAACACTCCCCTATTAAGAAAAACTGCAGCATTATACAATACTGAGGGCAGAGAGACATGCCAGGTATGTTACAGATTGTCACCAGGCTATATGTAAATGTGTATACAGAAAAGAATCTACTAACCCTGATACGTCTCCATTGTATGCCTTGACTTAACGATTGGAGCCATGGTATAACTTGCCTTGCCAACCAATTTAGTTTTAATTTCATAATCTCAGGCATTGCCGTTTTTATTTGGGAAGAGCTCACATTACTCCTTAGTACTTTTGGGTATATTTAAATGTGGGACTACGTGAATTTTCAGAATTCCGACAATTGCAATGACCTTTCTTCACATCCTGGAAATTATGAGCACTGACACTTTATTGTACCAGGTGGTAAGTTTTATCTAGATTTTAAACAGGGTAATAGGTGACATGGGTTTCATTTTCACTTGTTTGTATTTTCGAAAGTATTTTTGAATACTAGATTGAATGAGTCCGTTTCGGTGGGGTTTTTGTCAATCCAACGGTAGGTTTCAAAACAACAGTGCAGTTCACTTTTATGGCATCTGAAACTGTGGCTGGGCCAAGTCACGTGTATTGTCATAGATTGGTATAATGATAACTGCAATATTAGAATTTGCACTTGCTCATATGGGTGGGATTGTTAATAGGTATTGGTAATTAACATTTCTATCAGAATTGGATAAACTCATAAATTGTATTTGATCACACCGTGTTATTATCTCTACCATGGTGGCATTACATTGGACTCAGTGTTTAGAACTCGATCACATGATCGAAACGCACTGAGTTGACTGCCTTGCTAGACATAAAAAAAAACAGCCTGTGATATCAGACTATGTGACTAACCTGACAAATTTTTTACAATGAGGATGGAACGCGTGGTGTGTAGTGTTTTTGGTTGAGACAACAAAATTATGTATGTAAATTCATGTTTTTGCACTAGCACTTACTAAAACATGTTTTGAATAAATTGTACATTTTGCACATATACTGAGTGCCTGGTAAATTCTTTTTGACCTTGTTTATCTGTTGGGATTACAGCAGGGATAGCTCATATTCTTTTTCCTATATTATAGGGAGGCGGGAACCGCCCTATAGTTGAGGTAAAATAGAGTTACACAGGAAATCGAAAAGACGAATTGCTAATAACTTTGGACTTGTGGACTTGTGGGATGGATTTTGCTGCAATTTTGTAAAACAAAAAGTTTGCCACAGGCCCCACCAAACTGGAAAGTTTTGGAAAGATTGTTTGAAAAATCAAAAAGCTATCAAGAAAAGAAAAAACACAGTTTTAGCCTTTTTCCTATTAATTTTCACACAGACAACAAACAGTTAATATTTGCCAGACCACACAGCCAAAACCGCTGGACACATTTCGATCAGGTCCGAAACAACTTGGGCATGAAGTGTTGACTTGCAATCCTTTTGGGGTTAAACAGTCCAGTACTTTATTAAGCATTTGAGGGAACAGGTAGTGCCGCCTTCCCCAAAATAGATAGCTATTTCTAAAGTAAATTGCCAAGAAACCAGGTGTTTATAAATGAAACACCGCCAATTTTCTTTTTTCTCGATGAGAGAGATAGACGTGTTTATACCCTAGGGTTATACCGCAGGTTATAGCCGATGGTATCGGAAAATAAAACGCAGAAAAAAGTCATTTTCAGGTGAAAAAACATGCAATTGCCAACTGTATAGAGGTGGGAGGGAGGCAAGAAGACACCAAGTGAAATTTGGGATTTGAAGGGGGGCTAGGGGCTGGGGACAAAGTCTGCAACACAATGCTCAAACATTTGTCACATAACCTAAGGTATACCCGCAGCTAGCCAACATGTCAACTGAAACTGTGTCACAAAAACAAGTGTTGTAAGGTGCAGGGAAGAGGGCAGCAGAGGGGAGGAGTCCATAAGGGGAGTGGCGTAGCTGGCACAGATGTGGAGGCACTTGGTGATGGCCTGGGAGAGCAGGGAAGCTTGATTGTTACCCCTAGTTTTTCCCGATAACTGTGATAAAGTAAAAATAACTGGTTGAATTGGTTGTTGGCATATGTGTGGGTATTCACCATCGCACCTAGGCATAGCCGCATTAATGTACCACACCAGCTGATTGGTTGTTCTTGTACACACAGCTATGTAGACTAGCCATGAGTATTAAGCCACACATGTCTGTGCAATAATCATATTATCCCATGGACGTTAGACCACGCAATTTTACATGTCGTTCCGATTCCATGCCCTCACCTCTACCCTTGTATCATTTGAACTTTGAAACCTTGGCATTGTGTGTTTTGAGTATGTAAAAAAATCTACATGTACCCACTGCTACAGGTATGGTTTTGTTTATTGCCACGCTGCAATGGATGCCTATGGTCCTTTAGCCTTTTCCATGGCGTTCGTGGTTATGAAATGATGGTTAAAAAACAAATGTATATGTTTTTATATATTTGTATATTTATGTAATACTTTGTTCTTGAAATTAGTATTTTGGGTACACTGAGTGTAGTATTTCAATACATTTCGAGCAGAACTGTCTCCAATCAGGCACACAGTTTTAAAACTACCCATGATATCTGAAGTTCTTCTCTCTTTGCAGGGAAATTACTCCTAGATTGAATTCCTATGAGTAGTAGGTGTGATGCATGCATGATGTCTGTGTGTTGGTGTTTGTAATTGGTTGGCGTTACTATTGCAATTGTGTACTTGGCTGTGATAAGTTGCAGTGAAAATATGTCGGTAATTTTAGTCGTTTTCTTAATATAGTCCTCTTATTGTGCCATTGATTTTTTAAAGGTATCATAGGAACCATTTTGTAGAGTTTTGCCATTCTGATTGTGGAACTTACATACTTACTATGTGGCTGATGTGGACATCTTTGGATCATTTGGATAAGTAGATAGTAAGTGTCAGCAAATATTTACAGTGAAAACTCTCAGAGTGTATTTATCCTGTGGTTGAGGGCCTGCTCTATCATAAGCTCTTGTTCACCCTCTAAAATATTTCTATTTGCAGATTGAAGATCTACATTTTCCCTTTTTCTACGTATATTACTTTTCAATAAAAAACAAGAATACTTAAAGCAACCAATTTACACACGGCTTTGGGGAGTTGCTGTCTTCTCAGTCTACTATATTGCACATCTGTGTTGCAGAAAATTATTATTTGCACTTAAAACTGTCTACTTGGATCACATTAAACACATTAGCACATTCAAGATATAGTGAAAAAGCAACACACAGAAATCTGCCCACAACTTTACTTAAGTGCAAACTTCTTAATCAACGCCTGCACTGTTAATTTGTTTTGCTCAAATTAAAGTCTGGAAGAATGCCTTTCTTTCACTCCACTGCACATACATTGCTTTGGTGCACTGCTCCATGTAGACCCCCCCCCTTAATCACTTTGACAGCTTCCTCTGATGTTAAAGGTTTATTTGCTTGCAATTCTCTTAAACCTCCTCTGCAATAAAATGGATCATGAGGTTGGCTTAAGGATCAGACTTAGGGAAGAACAGGAAGAGCAGTTCCAACAGACCAGATTACTCCTTCAGTTCGGACCAAGATACGTGTATCACTTTGGATCCAAAAATGTAACTCTCACAAACTCTATAAGTTTCCAACCATGTAACTCTCAGAAACTATAAATGCATGCTTTGGATTTTCTGAATGCACCTTGACATGTACATTTTAGTGTATGAGTTTTTTCAATCCACCTTTGTTTTTTTTCAAAATGACCTAATGATTATTATTTGTGATGGCAGCAACAGTGTACCACACCCATATGTTGTAAAAAACATAGTGCATATGAAATACTACTTATAAAGGTGAAAAAAGTAAACATATGTGTACAACTGTAACTAATTGAATTTCATAAAGTATGTTCTATTACTAATTATATATTTTCTTTTTTTTACAGACAGAAAGGCGCAAGTTATACCTTTCTCAGCATATCTAAGGTTCCATACCTAATATGATGCTTATTGCAATTTGTTAGCCCAATAACTACATTATTCAATTTACAAAGTTCAAATTCATTACATAATCACTGTGCTCATATTACCATGGCCATTGCCAGTGTCCAGATGATTTGGAGCATGGCCTAGGACTGTGCCCACTGTATGTAACCATACCATCACCACAACTGGTGATATTACTAATTACATTATGTATGCCATCACTAATGACATCATCAAATGCCATGCATACCGGACATAGCCAAAGGCAATGGACAGTGGCGCTAAAAATGATACAGTGGGTATGAAAAAATATTGTGGTATAACAAAACCCTTGAAATTCATGGAAACACCTTTTGTTGAAGTGCAGTTAAGGTGAGTTAACTTAACACAACAAAAACCTTGAAATTCCCGTTGCAAAGCCGAAGTGGACATATATATCAGAGAATGGATTGACAAGCACATAGAAAATGGCATTATGGGGATATAGCATTAGAGCAGATAAGGTGAGAAACGTATTGCAACTAAACCCTGGAAATTCACTCCATTGGGGATATAGCATTGGGGCGGATATCAACAGGAATGCGCTGAGTAAAACGGAGGTATTTACACATACTGTTTTGAAATGTTTGTCCAGCCACCCTGCCCCCATCCTCTCTATCCCACCTACCCTACCTGTACCCTCTCTACCCTCACCCTCTGTAACCCACCCTGTCTACACCTATCCTCTCTGCCTCAACTCACCTACCCAACATCACCTTCTTTTCGCCCACCTACCCTCCGTCACCCTCCGTCACCCCACTATACCCATGTCCATGCATCTTACCCCCACCCTCTCTCCCCTGTCCACTGTACCCCCACCCTTTATATCCAACCCATCCTACACCCTTCTACTCCCTCCCACCCAACCATACTCTCAATTCCCCACCCACCATACTCTCACCCATCCTACTCCATCCTGTGTAACAGCACCCACTCCCCCACATCCCACTCTCTACTCCCACCCATCAACACTAACCCCATCCTCTCTAACCCCACCCACCCACCGTACTTCCACCCTCTCTAGCCGCACTCACCCTACCTGCACCCTCTCTACCCCACCCACTCACCCTACCCCCACACATCATCAACACAGACTGCATATACTAGATCACCTAAGATGTAGTGATCTATTATTGCAGTTTCAGTTTTATTTTGTCTATTTTTAGATTTAGAGAGTGGCCCTGAAAAGGGGTGTTTTGGGGGAGATGGAAGGAGGATGGTGAAACTGGGAAGGGAAGATCTTTAGGGTTCACACATCTAACAGTAATTT
Source organism: Ambystoma mexicanum (assembly GCF_040938575.1). NCBI lineage: Eukaryota > Metazoa > Chordata > Amphibia > Caudata > Ambystomatidae > Ambystoma > Ambystoma mexicanum. The sequence goes on from NC_090941.1 coordinate 85,203,501, forward strand.
TTTCTATTGTTTTGTTTTTTTGTTTTTATCTTTTACAAAAAGGGAGGGGCACTTAAAGCAAAGGTATAGTCCTAGTGGCAGTTGGCCTGGTTTTCTGAAATGGCCCATGCTCAGCCATCTAGGGTGTCATCTCCCACCATGATTCAATTGTGGCATTTGCAGCACAAAATGTTGCACTCTTTTAGATCCAGTCTGGGCAGCAGTAGAGAAGGTTGGGTTCCAGTGGAGGTCATTGAAGTTATGCTGGTGGAGGTGGATGGTGCAGATGTTGCTGTGGTGGTTGCTGGGGCATACGTTGACACCACGGCAGGTGTTGCACACTGTACGAATTTAGGCCCATGTGCTTTTATGTTGTGTTGCCCATGGGTATTTCAGTAGTCCTCATCAACATTGTCCCACTGGACCCGAACTAAGTGTTGAATGAGGATGTTAGAAGGTGCCCAGTATAAACCCTTCTTGCAGAATGTGCGCTGCACTTGTTCAATCTCTTTTCAAGAATGGTGCTCCTCCACCAGGAAGTGCCTTCAACTGTCTGTGGTTTCCTTCATCCCACACAATTTGTTGCGGGGGGTGGTGCCAAGACCCAGATGGCATTGTCGCTGCTTCTTGTGTGGTCAGACATGCTGGACAATATCTGTCCGCGAGGAAAATGTAATCAAATTAAAAAAGACAAGACAAAAAAGACCATGTCACTAAAAATACAAATATTTAAAATAAAAGAAAATAACTAACTAAAATAATGAATTGTCAAACAGAACAAATGACAGGACAAAGGGAAGAGGTATATGCACAAAGGAGGGCAAAAAAGGATGGGAAAAATTAGGTTGCTAAAACATTTCTTCTACTTTACAGAGAACCTGCTCAGTAGTCAGAAGAAAAAGCAATGAGGAAAAGTAAAGGAGTTGTCTTTGGGTGCGGTGAATAACAGTGGCTATGACCATAAACCAATCAGGTGGCATGGTTTGTATTCACGTAAATACTTAAGCATGCTACCTGTTGCTGTGCCTACAGTGTAAGCCAATAGAAATCGTGATGTGTAGAAGGGACTATGAGTCATGTGTCTCATTTCACTGCACATGCAATCTGATTGGTTGGTGTGGTACGTGCGGATATGCATCATTGCGCCTGGGCATAACCATGTTAATGCACTGCATCACCCAATTGGCTACTCCTGTTGAAAAGGCTCAAGTCACGCTACCACAGTGAAAAATCTGATTGGCCGGTGCAGAAGGAGTGAATGGGTGCAGCTGCATTAATGTACCGCGTGCCTGATTGGTTGGTCCTGTTAATACGGTTATATGTCAAGTGTAGGCACAGTGTGCAATCTGATTGGTCACTATTGTACGCACAAATATGTAATTGTGTCTGGGCATAGCTGTGTATATGGATTACGGCTTCTGATTGGCTTATGGGCGTAACCAGGTTTACTCATCAAACCCAATGACAACTCTCATTTATTCTAATAATTTTTTGTCTCTTGGTGGGTGAACTTGCTTTTGAGCATCCAGGAATTTTTAAAGAGCAGTAGCCACATTGTTCCATTACTTTCTTACCATCCTGTGTTCCTTTACCTTTGTCATTTGTCCTGTCATTTGTAGTTTGTGTTTTTCTTTACTTCAGCTTATTTTTTTGAAACCTTTTCTATTTTAAGTGGCAGAGATTTTTTGTGTTGTGTTTTTGTACAGTTTTGTTTATTCCTCCTTGGTCCCACATTTAAGTATGTCTCAGATCAGCAGTGATGAAGATGGTGTGTGGGTGTCTACTGTCTCACCTATGTGGAATAAGCAGTCTGCCGAGAAAACTGTTGCTGCTAGCTCACCAGTATTTCCATGTAAAGGAGCATCATAGTAAAAAGGAGGCTGAGGAAGTTTAATGTATTTTCTGCGTGAGGTGTTGTGGAGAAGACCTTCCAATAAACCGTTGCAAAGCTTGGGCACCTCCACTTTGATTCAGCATACAGGAAGGCACATTTCCATCATAAGGTGCAAGTCCATGGTCCGCAATCTGCACACCGGTATCTGAAAGCCAAAATCACCTCTGTGCGATCCACATCATTTGCTGTTGCTTCTTCACTGCGTTTCACTTCTGTTGCTACTGCCTCTGTTCGATCCAGGACCACCTAAACTTATCCCATCCTGCCTACACCCAATCTGCAGGAGTGCAAAGTAATGTGCTGCAAATGACACAAATGGATCGTGGTGGGAGATGCCACCCTAGATGGCTCTGCATGGGCCATTTCAGAACAGCAGGCCAACTGCCGCCACCAGGCTCACATTTATTTTTTAAGAGTCCATTTTGTTTATCTCTTTTTTGAAAAAAAAAAGAAATATAAAAAAAAACAAAAACAAATACAAACAAAAATAAAATGACCCTTTTTTACCCATTTTTTTATATGTGTCAACCCTAAAGTTGTCCCTGGCCCAGTTCCACCCTACCCCTTCCCTCTACCAAAAAAACAGCCTTTTAAGAGCCACTCTCTGTTTAAAAAACTAGACATTAGAGAATAAAAGTTGCTTGAATGGATGAATAATTGTTATATAATCCATTTAATACAGTTTATGTGAGAAAAGTGCCATATATGCAATATTTTTCTGTTACCGCTGCTACAATGAATGTCTATGGGCCCAGCCTAGCGTAGCGTAGATGAAGCAATATCTGTCATTAATACTCGCGGCTACTGGCATGCGAATGGGACGCTGTGTATTTTGGCGAGCTGGTCTACCCTACCCCGACAGCCGTGGGTACAGAATAGCCGTGACTATAAAGGTAAGTTATACGTGTGCATTGTTTTCTACAATCACAATAGTAGTTTGAAGTGATTATTTCATTGGTTGTTCCAAGCTACATGTTAATAATAATAATAAATAATAATTTGGCATTTATATAGCGCTACGAACCCTCAGGTATCTGAGCGCTGCTTATTATTACCCACGGTGTGTGGTGCTCATTTATCAACCTCGGAAGGATGAAACGCTGAGTTTGGCGCTGCCGGGATTCGAACCTGCGTTCGCAGGCTCTGCACGGATGTCAAAGCGAGCGCTCTACTCGCTGTGTCACTTGACCGGCTGTTGAAAGTGGTTATAATATTGTATAATATTGTATGCTGGTATTTATTTTACATTCTAATGGGAAAGAAGAACTGTGCCAATAGCAGTTGGAGGGGCTGAAGGGTTCATACAACAGTTATTGGAGGTATATATTATTTGGTGAGAAAGGTGAAGAAATGGAACAAAGTTGTGAGCCTGTATCTAATAATTCATCTACTGATATGTCAGGTGATAATTCTCGTTCATCATATAATTATGAGGAAATCAAAGACTGCAACAGTGATTGTGAGGAACTGGGGACAGTATGGGAGAAGCATTTGTTAAGTACCTGTTTATGGTATCACTGCAGTAATCTATAAGGATTGTGAATAGATATTTTCGTTGAGAGTTCGGGTTGTTTTATGTTTAGTAAAATAAAATTAATAAATAATCTGAAGGAATATCACAGGGATACATTGGATATGTATTTGGATACTTCTAACAGATTTTGTAAGGGGGTTAACGAAGCAGACACATTGTCAGAGAACAAAAACACTTTTTAGTACAGTTTTGTACTTTAGTTCCATCCTTAATGTTCTTTCCTTCCCTGTTCCCCACTCCTCTTTTCACGCGAAATGCAATATTTTTCTATAACTGTGGCTACCATGAATGTCTATGGGCCCAGTGAATGGTAGATGAGTCCTGGAAAGTTTTATTTTGAGATATATTGAGCGTAGTATTTGTGAAAAGTTACAGAAACACTGTCATTGTGTTAATCAACAACATATATAACTATAAACATTTTTGTACAAATATTTATTTTGGGGAAGTGGTTGTGGGATTTCTTTTTCTTTTAGCATGTACACATGATAGATTTTCTTCATCAGTCTAATTGCATTTTAACTCTCTGTTTTTCGTTTCAGGTCTTTAATGTTCTTTATCTGTGATTCCATATCATTTTAAAGATTAATTAAAATGTCTTTAATTTCATCAAGTATCCATGATTGTATTTGTAGGGAATTCCGCAGGAGGTTGGTGTTTAATTATTGTAGATACTTGAATCGCTTCTTCATCTGTTCAAAAATATTGAAAATATTTGTAAGCAGTTGAAGACATGATTGACTTTAAAGTACTTTTTCTGGTAGCACAGACATTTAAAAACAGTAAGTGTATAGAGTGTTTTCATTCGTATAATTTTGGGGACGTTTTTCTTCTTTTCTGTGGAACACACATTAAGACATACATTTGGATTTAACCTAAACTGCAGTAAAGTACGTAATTACTACTAATAACTTCAGTTACCTATTTAATTTTAATTACTGTGTATGTAAAACAGAATGGCATGGTAAAAAGAACAATGCTCTTTATTGTTCAGTTTTCATAATTAGTTCATAGAAACTATGTTTCTAAGTGCCGGTGACACTAATATTAAGAGTTATGTGTAACTTAAACATAGGCCACAGTGCAACACAATATGTCATTTAACTACCTCTGTGATACATCTTACTTTGAATGGTATTGTATTTACAATGCTATGGTATACCTATATGCTGAATGATATTTGTTACTTACAAATATGATTGTTTCACACATTTTACATAAATATAAAGAATGAACTCACAAAATCCAAAATATTCTGCACTTTCTTGTGGCTACTTTTCTACAGCATCTTCCTTCAGTATTTCCTCCTCTGTGGGATAGTTTTTTTCTAGCCATTCCGTGTAGTTGTACATTGTAGGATGAGAGTAAAAAACAGTGTTTGTCACCTCACTTGTTAGATTGAACAATGAAAAAACGTTACTTGGAGGGATTCTCTGCATTTACTTTCTGAATGGGTCTTGTTTCTATAGTGCGCAGTTTCCAATAGAAGGTCAAGTACCTCAGTTGCTGTTCAGCTTTTCAACCTCAAAGACAGCGTCATTTTTAGAGTGACTTTTATATGGACCAGTTAAAGTGGAGGTTCTATTGTCTCATTATCTTAAATGTTGTTCTATATAGTAAGGTGGTATTTCCTGAGAGAGAAGTGTGTTTTAAACAGATAATGGAGTTAAAAAATGTTTAGATATTATTTTTGCTGTACATTTCAGAAATGGAGATCATTTGTCATTGTGTCAATTCATTATGTGGATTGTTAGGTGATGAATCTCATAGCTTTGAAGATTATGGGACAATAGAGAATTTTAAGAATGGGACTAATAGTGATGTTGAGGACATAGGTGATGTGCATTGACTTAGTATGTTTTTCTAGATCTATAATATTACTTTAGGTGGAGTAATAGAAATAAGAGGTATGTGTTCAAATTGTGGAAAGTATTTTTGACTGGGAGCACAGGATATTTTCTCTTTGGGAAAATAAAATTAGTCATCTAAGGAAAGAGCACAGAGACATTTTGCTAAATATTGTATATAATTGTAGTAAAGGAGAGGAGTATGTCTGAATGAAAGGATATTTTTGGGTCATCGCTGCCAAAAATTGGAATGCCTTCCCTTTGTCACTAAGAGCTGAACAATTGTATTGTACCATTAGGAAGCACCTTGGGACTTGGGACTTTGTTATTTGACTCCTCATCACCAACTGCTTGATCTGTGTGTACATTGCTAGTCTAATCTTTATCGTTTTGTCTTCGTAACTACTGTCTGTAACTAACGCCTTGATGCCTAAGGGTTTAGTGCACTTCTACAAATGCATAAATAAAGACATATATTGGCATAAAAAGAAAGGCTCTTTTCAGAGCCACCCATAGACATTATGAAATAATATTGAAAATGAAAGTGTTCTCTATTGTCTATTGTTTTATAGCCGCGGGTATACCCGCGCCCATAGTCGCAGATACTCTGAATATTTTAACCACATTAACGTATTTGTTTTTGAATGTTTTAAGTACAGTTTTCACTTCTAATTGCTCTGATTTCTCACCTCTAGTCTTTAGTTATTTGAAGTTTGAAGCCCCTGCAGGTATGTGTCTACTGATATGTTAAAATGTCCATACACTCACAGCTACAAAGGTGATTATTTATGCTCATGGCTTAAGTCCAGCCATTGAAATGTCATGCCCTCTCAAAGTAGGCTATAGCCACAGGTATCACCACTGTGCTAGCAGTGTGTATTAGGGCACACAAATATGTGCAATAATCATATTATTTTGTTGATGTTAGACAACACAATGTTACATGATTTTCTGATTCCATGCCCTCACTTCTACCCTCACTTCTACCCTTGTGTCATTTCTATTTTCAAACTTTGGCAATATGTGTTTTTGAGTATGAAGGAGCAAGCAGCGCATTCGTATCCACAGCTATCATCAAGCCCATGCGACATCATGCATTTTGGCAGTCTTGTGTAGTCACCGGTATAACTGCTGTGGTAGCTGTGGGTATTATGACACACATTTCTGTGCAGTAATCATATTATTTTGTGGATGTTACACCACACAATTGTACATGTCTTTATGATTGTATGCCCTCACCTCTACCCTTGTGTCATTTGAGCTATGAAAGTTTTGCAATATGTGCTTTTGAGTGTTAAAAATTACATGTGTCCACGGCTACAAGAGACTGTTTATAGCTTAAAGTTGTATATGTTATATGTCTGCATATGTATGTAATAGGTAGTCCTTAAAAGAACTGTTTTGGAGTACACTCGGTGTAGTATTTCAGCACATTTGGAGGACTGCTATGTTATTATCAAGGAACAGAGCATGTCCCTAATCAGTTAGGTGTACTACATAATGTCTATACAGGTTATACGTGCAAAACTGGATATTGTTTGATGTCCATAATTGTTTTTGTTCTCTCATGAAAGCTGAAATTACCTTTTTTAAATTTTTCTGTGATTTTTCAATTTTGGAATTCAATCTGGTGGTCGACATCCATTTTTGCCGCTGAGTCAAATTGGAAAAGATAAATGTTGTGTGAGTAAAATGTTCCATGAACCTTTCTAAATCTTGTTTCATCATTAAAGCAAGGGACGTGCCTCATAGAATTACCCAGATCATTGGCATCACAATGAATGAGTACTATATCTGGCCTCCCTGTGCTTCTTAGACACAACAATGTTGGAAATATTGGGACAAGGGCATTCCTCAAAATCATAACAGTTCCTTGCAAGAAATCAGTAACCAAAAGAGTCACTGCCTCCAATCAGCCACACAGTTTTGCAACCAGCCATGATATCTGTTCTCCTGAGTTTCTAGGAAAATTATTCTTAGTTTGAATGTGTACTAATAGTAATAATAATAATAATAATAAACTTTAATGTGATATAGAATGAGAAAATTCAAACTTTACACATAATAAACAGTTATTCATTGATAAAATAACAAACAAAGCAATAGACAAATGATATTCAATACAGTGAATATGAATTTAAAAGAACAATATTGTTAACAACTTTACTCCAAATGTTAGACAAATTTATACTTATTTGATCAGTAATATACATATTTACACAACTACTCTCCTCAAAATTATATAATGTACAAAATATGTGGCAGGAAAATAACAGGTCTCAAAATATCAAGGGATTTTTCCTTATTACAATGATCAGATTGTTCAGATCAAATGGCCCAATTTTGATTACATTTTTAGCCATATATTATAGAGTGCTATAAACAGATGCATATTGCAGGTGTTTGTACAATATAGCCAGAACGACATTTCACATATAGTTAGGGGATTGTGGGCAAATTCAGCAAGGTATAATACTAGTGTATTAGTCAATGTCAGACATTCCGTAAGAAGATGTTTGGCTGTCTCCAAACATTCTGGTAACTTACATAGGCGGCAGATTCGCTCATGGACAGGAATATTTTCCCTGACTCCCAAGTTCCTCAGAGTAGGTAGTTGTTCCAATCTAAACAGAATGATAAAACGCCTGAGTCTTTTCGTAGGACAGAGATTCAGATACACTTGGGGCTTCATATAGGTATACAATCTATATTTAATTAATTGGTAGCTTTTAAGGGTGCTCAAATGGGCAAAGTTCTCGAGCCAGTCCCAAAGGTCCACCCTTTTTCCAAGTGCATTTTGTACTTCCTTAGTATAAATTGTGCCTCTATGTGTCCAACCTATATCAGCAAGGAATTTTGCCATTTCTTTACATAAAGGTGATGTGGTACGTTTTTTGACCACTTTCCTGATGTATCACCGACATTAGGGGATTAGAGCTGCCACTGATCATCTTAAGATAGAATCCGGCTCTCTTTCTGAGTACAATAGCTTTTAATGATGGAAGGCCCATTTCTAATCTTATCAGAGCCATTGGTACTCCTGGGGACAATCCCAATATCCGACGCCAAAATTTACCTTCCAACACTTGCAGCGACGCCAAGTCAAAAGAAAGAAGGGCCTCTAGATCGTAGGTGATCATGAGTACAAATACTTAAATATACAGGTGCCGTGTCCCCCAGAGCGTGTAACCACCCTGCTTATTTGAAAATGCAGCAATCAGTCCAGTAGCTTGCGCGGCCCTGATTTTGCGTCCTTGTCTACAATATGGGTAATCGCTGTTTGGCTCAATTTCAATTCCGAGGTAACGATAGGAGGGTGCGTAAGGTATATTAATCTGACCCACCTTCAAATTAACTCAGGATGTTCTTTTCCCAGTGAATCTGAGCACTTTGGTCTTGTCTAAATTAATAGTCAGACCATTAAGATTAGCATATTCCCATAGAGTAGTAGCAGAACGCCGCAGCCCACTAATAGTATTATCTAATACTACCAGGTCATCGGCGTAAACTAGTACAATACAAGGCGCCTCCCCAATTTTCCGAGGACAATTGTCTGCTTCAGCTAGTACTGCAGGGATATCGTATAGATAGAGGTTATATATCAGGGGTGCAGTAACACATCCCTGCTTTACCCCTCTATTTTGGGGCACCTTTTTGGTCATGTTACCTTCATGATTTAGCCTAAAACAGGCCGAAGTGTTTTGGTGCAGGAGTCTCAGATAGTACGAAAGGGCTTCCGGCAGCCCATTGTCTCAAGTTTCTGCCACAATCTGTCTCTAGGGATGGAATCGAAGGAAGACTTAAAAATCAATGTAGAGGGCATACAAAGGAGGCTGTCCCTTGGTGAGTGCACGTGTACGTAAAATGTCCATCACCATGAGATTGTGTGAAGTAGAAAAATCCCGCCGAAATCCACATTGAAATTTGCTAAGTATGTTGGCCTCGTCTACCCATTTCTGCACTTCACTTAACAATAATGATACAAAAAGTTTACCTGTGACATCTAACAAAGAGAAAAGCCTATAATTGTTGGGATCGGTGGGATTACCCTTTTTACATATGGGGATAAGGATGGCTGTTTGCCAAGACTGAGGGATCCTCCCCTGCGCTAAGATTTTCTCAAAAAGTATGGAGAATAGCTACGCCCAGAATTCCGTGTGATTCATAATTACCACATTCGCCAGCCCATTAGGGCCGGGGGCTCTTGAGGACTTAAGATCTTTTATTTTATTCAAGATAATCCCAGTGGATACTTCAAAAGGCGGGAAGGTGGGGGCTTTATTCAAAGGTGTTTTGAACATCTTAGTGTCCCCTAAATTACATCCTTCTAAGAATTGTATACATTCCTCCTCACTTATGGGATTCATTGGTTGGAGTTTGCCATTTTTCCTAGTCTCATTTAATAGAGTCCAAATATTGCGCGAGTTCTTAGAGCAGATAGCCTGCACTAGTTTTAAGTAGGCACCATTTCTCTCTGTCTTTTTTTATATGCTTAATACTGGTTCTATAGCAATGTTTAACTCTTCTAACTCTCTCGCAGTAAAGAGCTACTGGTAAGTTCAAGTTCTTGGCGCTACGAATTTTAGCTCTCAAACCTCTCTTGGCTTCTCTGATTCCTTTATTATAGGGGTGTGTAGCACCCTCTGTTCTTATCATGTAGCCCATTTTGGCCACAGCATGTTTTCCTGAAAATGCCAGAATCCATTCTTCAATGGCATTTATAGTCATGTTGTTGAAGTCTAGAGAGCCAACCGAGGAGATATATTTGAGGGCTTCTGTAGCTGATCGAATGTTTTTTTCTGACCATATAATTCTAGAGCCTGACCTATTGCTGTTAATATTACCAATATTCAGTGTAGGGGTAGTGTGGTTAGGTAATCGAAGGAAACATTACAGCATTGCATGGTCACTCCAGTTGTTATTAGTCACTTTCATGTCAAAAACTTTTGATTGCATTTCAGGGCACATGAAAATGTAATCCAGAGTGCTGGATGCTAACCCATTTGTCCAGGTGTGTTTCCCCAGCCTATCACCAGGCATGCGCCCATTAATCATCTCCATATCCCAATAAGCAAACATTTGTTGCCAGCCCAACCCCTCAGTCTCTCTTTTATCATGGACCATAAGGCATGTTGTACTTAGAGTTAGACGAAATATAACCCTCGCCTGTCATGTGGCAGTTGAAATCCCCCATGACCCTCACTGCCACATTCCCAGGTTTCAATGCCCAAGATGACATTAGGATCTGAAATGCTTCTTGTAGAGGTTCTCCCAATACTGATCCCGGGGGATTGTAAAGGTTAATAAGTAAAAACCTTAGAGAGCAACTTTCCTCTTCGTATTCAACCTCTACCGCCATAAGGTAGTTCTCGACATCATAGTGCACCCTTCGAGAGACCACCGTATTTACCACCCCAATAAGTAAACCACCAAAGGGACGGCCCCTTGTACCCCATTTTGCAAAAGATTGATACACAACAAAACCATCCCATAGCAGAGGGTCCATTGCCCAAGTATCTTGAAGACAGATACAATTGTGTTTGGACAGAAGGTCGACAGAACCCTCCGTTCTTAACAAGTGGGCAAATCCTCTGCAGTTCCACATAAGAAGGGAAAAGGATCAGTGATTGTGTAGAACCCCCAGAAGGGATTCCATCAGCCATTTTAGGATTTGTTGTACTTCTGCAAGTTCAAGATTTTTCGCTACGGCTGGCTTGGCGCAAATAGGCTCGGGGACTGGCACTAAACTAGCCTCCAGGCCAGTACTCATGTCAGGTTCATTCAAGTCCACATTGATGTCCATGTCAACAGTCCTCAATTCCTCTTTGTATTTTCTGATCAGCCGTGCTGTCGACAAGAAGGTGCAGTGTAAGGCAGAGACATTAGGATTAGGGCCTGTCAGGGGCTCTATAAAGAGGAAATCATCAGTTTTCAGAACTCGAAGTTGGGGGATACAATAAAGTCTGACTAACAACTCAGATCGTGCAAGCCAAGAATTTTTACCACTCTGATATAGGTTCTTGATAAGGCAGATGTGATTCTCGTTGATGTCTTTAGTATTGTTTCCTAATTCAGATGTCACCGATATCGATGAGTTTCCCTCATGTGCAGACACAGCTGGTTGCTCAGTACATTCTGGCAAGCTACAATCTAGATCCGATCCAGGTTTTTCATATGGTCCATATCTGGATCCGGACTAATAGTTTTTTCTTCCGCCACACGCCAGCCAGAAAGAGAACCTTTAGCCATAGGCACCCATATACCAGATTCCACTGATCTCTTTTTGGCCTTTTTCGAACGGGTATCCAGATCTATCTGTAGAGCAACCGTAGGGAGTAGGGCATTTGTTTTAGATTTTTTGCTTTTAAGAGCCTTCCTCGCCAGTCTGCGTTGTTTGCTTGCGTAGAAAATAAAGGGGCTTATTACCACCTCCAAGTCGTCTAACTTATCCTGAGTTACTTCCAGGGTTTCAACATTGATAACGGATTCTGCGGGGCTCTGCTACAGCTTCTTCCATGGTGCCCGGGTCATCGCTTTCTTCAGCAATGTGCAAGGCATCAGATAGGTTGGTTTCCGCTTCTTCACGGAGATGTTCCTTCTGTTCTAACGCCATGGTAAGATGTTAGTATTGGTCAAAATACGACCTGTCATTTGCAACAAGATCTTAAGCACAAATTGGAGAGCAGCAACCGATAATTGAAGCTCGGCAACCTCAGAGGATCCGGGATGTTGACAGTCCAGATCATCGTCCTGTTTATCAGGTGCATCCTCCATAGATGCCATTGCTAAATTAGGGGAGGCAGACAATCAACCACTGCTACCAATGGTATTATGTAGGCCAGGAGGAGTGCTCCTATTACTAATGTTATGAGGTAATGAGCCACTAGCAATCATGAGTGGAGTTTGCGATGACATCCCTCTCTGGATGTTTAAACACAGATCTAGGAGAGAATTGTTATCAATGTCATCAAAATTGGTGGTATTCAGTGAATTGTTGCCACTAGGTCTAGGAACGACGGTTTCCTCAATGGTAGTTGAGTTTATTTCTGGAGGTGGATTTGCTGGAAAGAACTCAGTAATAGCCCATTGGTCCACCGGCTTGATATATTTTGCATTCTTCTTAGTCTTAACCACCTTCATGTCCGGCTCCATATTCTTCTTAATGGAGAGGGTCTTCAATTTGCGCAGATTGTAATTCGAATTGGGAAACTTTTTCCCCTGCTGCATGTCGGTGGAAGGTATATTGTATGCTTCGCCAGCCTTATCTGCCAAAGGACAGCAGACTCTCCAGTACTAAATTAAATAGCAAGTATGAGGATTATCAAAACAAAGTTGATGTTCCCTCCACCCCCAAAGTAAAGGAGTGGGGATGATTCACACTCCTCGATCACTGTCGAGTATATCTTCTCACCTGGGAGCCTGAATGTTGTTGAGAGAACAAGATGAGTAAATGTCCAGGATCAAAGGCCAAAACCCACAATCTCCTGGGCCACACCCTGGTAGCTCAAAGGCAATTATGCCCGCAGTCGCAACCAGTGGTAGTAGCAGCTAGGTGCCCAGTAGGACTAGAAAAGGGAGATAAGGCAATGTAGCACCTAATCAAATTCTCCCTGCCCATGTATATTAAAGCCAATAATTAATTTAGGCAAAAGGATAGTCGGTGTATAGAGTATAAATAAGGGGAGGAGCATCAAAGAAAAAGTGCTGGGGGGGCAGAAGAAAACACCAAAGCCGTAGCCCCACTCCACTCCACTCCACTCTGCTGTGCTTCCAATCCTCAATGCCAGCCCTTGAAAAGCCCTCAAACACTCCACCAGCCGTACGTCCCTTCCTCAGCTGGTAAATCTCCCACGTTATCCACGTGCAGATTTTGAGGGAGGTAAGAGGGGCTCAGAGAGCAAGATACCACCTTACCCAATTGCAGTCTCTCCAGGTCTCTCCAAGTCAGGAGCAGCACTTAACTCCACACCTTGTACCCCCTCCGAGTGCCCTCAGAATGCCCCACTGCTGTTGGAGTGTTGGCACAGGGAGGGGTAAGTAAGGTAGGGTCGAGCAGGTCTATTTCGGCTAGCTTCCCACAGGCTTCCGGAGCTTCTGTCTCTGCACCGGGAGTCGCTTGCGCACTCGCGAGGGTTAGAGTTAGGGACCTTCGCCCGTGCCAAATGCGTGCTGACTGACTACGGAACACAAGAATCAAGCCGCACCTCCGAGTAACATGTATCACAGAGGCCGCTTCCGATTTGGGACAGGACCCAATAGTAAGGGACTAATAGTAAGAGTGGGGCATGCATGATGTCTGTGTTTTGGTGTCTACAATTGGTTTATTTATTTATTGTGCATTTGTTAGGCGCTTATAGAACAAGTAAATTGTGTTTCAAAGCGCCCACAGAGCAACAGCGAGGGAACACGGACTAGGAAACAATTAATACACTGGAGGATAAAGATGAATCTACTATGCCTTTTGAGCATTCAGAGTGTGCAAGTACAAAGAGAGGAGAGGGGAAGAGGGAGGGGGGGTACGTTCTGAAGTGCCCGTGCTCATGAGTGAGCAGCAGGTGTAAATGTGCAGGCATACAGTGGCAAAGCCCAGAAAGTGCCAAGGCAAGTGCTGTGTGTAGGCAGAAGCTGGTTTTATTTGGTGTGGGAGGCCAGCGCCTTAAAGGACACATACGGGCCCTGGTCACCAATCACAGTGACTGTTAGATTAGCAGAGGAGGGAAGAAGGGATGGAGGTGGTGAAAAGGAAAGTCTTGAGGAGCTTCCGGAAATTGAGGAGGTCCAGCTCAAGACAGAGAGGAAGGGGGGGGCTATTCCATGAGAGGGAGACAGCTGACAAAAAGAGATTGGCCCCGGTCCTCTGTTTAGGGAAATGCTAGACACACAGAGAGCTGGTACCAGAGGAACGTAGCGGTCTAGAGGGCAAGTATTTAGTAAGAGCAAGTTGCAGATAGCGTGGTCCCCGGCCCCAGACAGCCTTATGGATGATGCAGTGGGATTTGAATGTAATCCTTTTGCAGCAACCAGGAGCCAGTGAAGAGTTATTAGGGCAGAAGCGATGTGGTCCCTGGGCGTGAGGCCAAGGATATGGCTTGCTGCCCTATTCTGGATTAGCTGGAGGGATCATAGAGAGGAAGAGGGTAGATTCAAGAGAATGATGTTGCAGTAGTCTTGCCTATCGAGAACCAGAGCTCTGGTAACATTGAGCTTCTGTGTGAAAGTGAGAAAAGGGAGAATTTCTTTGAGAAGGAAGAGTTGAAAGTTTGACTTCGTGGCAATATACTGGAGGAAAGAGAGGAGTCGAAGATGACTCCAAGGTTTCTGGCTTCAGATGAAAGAGAAGGGGAGAGCCCACAGAGGATGGCCAGAATGAGGGGAAGAAAGAGGGTGCTCAGGTCCCAATAAGAATGATCTCACTCTTGCTGGCATTTAGGCAGAGATTGTTGATAGTGCAGCAGCACTGGATGGCAGATTGGCAGTATGGGATGATGACAGATGCAAGAGGGTCAGCAGGAAGTTTAAAAAGATTTGTGTGTGCTCTGTGTAACACTGAAAGTTGGAGGAGAAAGAGAAAATGAGGACTGCCAGCTGAGCAAGGCAAGTGTTAAAGAACCAGGGGGGAGAGTTTGGATCCATGGGGGACACTACAGGTGGAGAAATAGATAGGTGAAGAGATTGTGTTACTATTGCAATTGTGTACTTACCTGTGATAGGTTGCAGTGAAAATATGTCAGCCATTTTAGTAGTTAGCCTACTACAGTAATGGTTTTGTGCCATTGATTTTTGAAAAATATCATAGGCACCATTTTGTAGACGTTTGCCATTCTGATTGCAGAACTCACACTATGCACATGCTGACTCTGTGGCTAATGTGAACATATTTAGATCATTTGTAAAAGTTGAAAGTAATTGCCAGTGCATATTTACATATTTAAAGGTTTATTTGCAGTGTGGTGAGGGTAAGTTATATGAAGTAATTCTTTTTTTATTTACTGAAGATTACAAGTTGGAAATGTAAATTAAGATTATATGCAGTGCTACATGGTCATTCTTTTCTGAACAAATAACTTTTTTTACTTTGCAAAATACATATTATGGTTTATTTATTTAAGAAAGAAAACTGATTGCATTTACCATTATGCTTTATATTATAGTTAATATGGTCTTTGTTGTTGGAATTGGAATTGTTGTTTTTTCTCCTTTATTATAATTTCTAAATATGCAGTGGTATATCTGGATAGCTAAAAATGTAGTGTGTATGGTTTGATTTGGAAAAATACTGTTTAGGTTTGGAGAGGCAGGATATACATTGAGATTTAAACTGCAAAAAGACTGAGGGCCTCATTACGACCCAGGAGGTAAGGGGTTAACAGCGCCGTAAAAGGTGGCGGCACCGTTAACCCCTTACCACCTAATTACGAGGTCCCTTTGCGGGTCCCTACCTTAACGGCTGGTTTTACCAGCCGTTAAGGATTGGACCCGCATAGGGACCTCGGAGGTAATTACGGCACTGCAATTTGCGGTACCGTAACTACCGCCTTCCCCATTTCCATTGAGCCCTATGGGGGCAAAAATGGGAATGGGGAATGGGGAATTACCGCCCCGCCAACCTTGGAATGGCACGGTAATTCTGCCATTCACCATGGCGGAATGGGTAAAATACCGGCAGCAACCATGGCGCTACTAGCGCCATGGTTACCGCACGGGTCGTAATGAGGCCCTGAGTGTGCTATGTCCTCTTAAAACCTGTACATGCCCACAGAGCAGTAAAAATTAATTTAGAAAATGTAAATGTGCACCACATGCCAACTCAACCTTTCTGGTGCAGCTGTTTTCCCTTCCCACTCAACATGCTTTATGGCAAGGGGTTATAAGCCACCCCAAAATATATAACTATATATATGCAGTAGCGGCCCTGTAGTTATGGTTATAGTTATGGTTAAGTTGTTCAATCCATGGCAAGAGCAGTTTTTGGGTTACTTATAACTTTGGCGCCATTTGACGAATCTTCACCGAAGTTTGCAGAAAAGGGATATCTCTACTTCTCAATGAATATGCGATGTTTGGGGTGGTTTCAGCAAAGTTATAGTGGGGGTCCCAAAACACTTGAAGATCAGGGTAGACATATGTTGAAAAACATTTTGCTCACGTCTTTAGCCCAAACCGCTAGACAGATTTGCACCAAATTTGTGCGATATATGGATATATATTTTTTAAAATATACTAGCCATTTTAAATACACTCTTTCTATGATTGCTTCCTTCTAGGCACACCATTTACTTCAATAATTTCATCATTGCTCACCAGAAAATGTGTTCACATACAATAAAATTCTTCAATATATTTGTTTTTCTCTATTGTCAAAAAAGTATGGTATCAGAAAAAAGGTATTGGAACAAATAGCATTTAGAAAAAAACATCATTCGGTTAGGTTCCCCTGCATAAGTGTGGGTTTGTGAATGTATAGGCTGTGTGCAAGTCATTACGTGTAGACAATATTCTGCTTGCAAATTAATCCTGCAGGTTTGGATTTGGAAAATAATGCTCTCAGGGATTTTGCTCTCTGCTCTGAACACACGCGTGTGTGTAGTATTCTCACAATATGCGGGTGCAGCTTTCAATCCATATATGTGTGTAACTGTTTATCTATATATGTGTACACAGTTTTCAGTTTAATTGTACATGCAACTTTCAATCAATCTATTCATCAACTTAATCTATGTATGTCATCTAGAACTTCGACCATACGCAATGTGCAAGAAGGATCGCAGTAGGCGTGGCAGTGCTATTCCCAGGTGCTCTACAATAGTAGGGTAATAGACTGCATATGCAACATAAACCAGTTTGTTTAGGGGAAGGGGTAAAAAGGTTAGAATACATACAAACAGAGCAAGTGTTTACAATACATGCATGACTGCACTAATATTTACATTTTTTACAGCTGCTTACTATTATTTAAAGTTTTAAACACGAATATGATCACAATGCAGGGGAAAGGGTGGGGCAAAAAAATGTAATCCAATTTTAAATAAACTGGCTGTGACTGCATGCAGCGTTTATGGTTGCATAACACTTTGATTAAAAAACAATGATACACTTTTTTTTTTTATTGAAAAACTTCAGTTTGAATTCAAGAGACAAACTTTTGTTTCAGCAGAAGAAATCACTTCATAGCTAAGAAATAGGTTCGACCAGTCTTCTAAAACAGACTCTTAGTGATAATTCTAGTTGAGAGAGTCCATTTTCAGAATCGAGTCAAGATAATTCACAGTCGCACATACAAGTCTTATGTTACTTCCTGAAATGATCCGCCTCCACCATCGCTCCATATCTTCATCTTGTGGTGCAAAATTTCCTAGATGTAGATACACTTTTTCCAGGACCACCATTTGGGAATTAGTTTGTGTGCGATCTAAAAACATTGGGGCACAACAATGAATTCCATGTCAAAATTCATGTATTTAATGTTCAATATAAAAGTGTAAAAACACCAGGGCAAATAAAAATTGGCATACATTATAAAAACAAAAATGAAATGATGCAGAGGACTGAAAGCGGGAGGACTTTTTAAATTTACTTTAGCTTAGAAAGCCCTTTGAACATAGCACTGAACGCATTTACGCATTTACGAGAAGTGGTAAAAAACAACAAAGGAAGGTGAAAGACAATCACCTTTTGGCCTGGCCTGTGGCGGGGAGGGGCGAGCAAAATATGACACGATTTAAATAAAGTCCAAAGATATCTTTGGTGCCTGTAGAGAGTAAACAGTAAGGAAGGGCATTCCAAGGTTTAGGGCCCAAAAGTGAGAAAGAATGGAAATGAGACTGGGCCCAGCAGAGGAGGGGAACAGCTCACTGGAAAAGAGATGAAGATTAAAACACTCGAGTAGGATATAAGCAGACACAAGAGACGAAAGATAAGAAGGAGCCACTCCATGAATGCATTTAAACACAAAGGGGGTTCTTTTCTAAGTCCCCAAGGCCTAGACATAAGGAGTAAAACCAAGACGCAAATGGTGGACGTGTCGGGGGATGATGATTCTACTTGGATTTAGAGTGGAGGCAAAGGCCACCATATACATTTCTGACATGCATTCCCTCTCTGTCCCCAAAAAAACACATGGTGTATTCATGTCAGCATGACATGTTCATGCTGGCGTAAAGCCAGCCAATGGATTCCAATGAAATACTACTGTTTTGGACCGCTGCAAAAAGCATGCAGATTCCAGCGGAATCGATTGTCAATGCTGTCTGCCATAGCAGGTGGCATGGACACTTTTTGCAAAATGAAGTGGGAAAACAAGCTTTAAAGGTGATTGCACCTGTTTTTACACTTATATTTTGCACTAAGTTTTGCAAAATATTAGAATTACATGTAGGGGTTCCCGAAATGTTAGTGGTCGCCTAAATGTGATTTCCACTTTTTTTAAATCACCCAATATGAAAGATAGCAAAAATGAAGTCAGACCAGGAAAGAAAGCCAGTGGCGATGTGCAAGAGAGTGAACGGGGAGGGAGCACCAATGGGAGACGGAGCACAGATAGAGAGCATTTGCTTTTTAAAGTTGAGGACAGTCATTATTGTTTCACATGTTGAATGCCGGCAGGGCTGAATCAGCAGTTAAAACATAAAGCTACAACATAAAGGAGTCCTTTTGAGTTTATCTAGGAGTAACACTTGCTACTTATAATTGGAAAAGCAAAGCAGGTGGTATCAGATGTAAAAACAAGTCATTATTAAAGATAACTATTTTACAATAATGTTTGCTGTCACCAGAAATTGGTAGAGCTGTTTTGCTATTATAGAAATTAGGACTGGGCTGGGGTCGGCGACCTGCGTCCCTCCTTATGTTTTGCACTATAACTCCCATGATCCCACATCATTGATTATGCTAGTTGGCCTGATGGGATCTTTTGTGCCCATCACGTAGAGGGTCAAAGTTTGCAGACCCCTGCCCTAGGGATAACATTGCCGTACTGCAAAATAAATATATTCTTTCAATGCATTTTGCACCAGGGAAATGTTTACTACAGTCCAAGAGCCTAAATTACAAAATGTTGAGCGCGGTGCAAAGAGTACTTTTGCAGTGCACATTCAGTTTGTTCCGTACTAAACGTTTTTTTTTTAAATAGGGCCCATTTAGAGAGGTGCAAAGTGTACTTTTGCAGTGCAAATTCAATTAGCTCCGTACCAAACGTTGTCTTTTTTTTTAAATAGTGCCCATGTAGAGCGGTGCAGAGTGTGCTTCTGTAGTGCTAAGTCACTTTGCTCCATACTATAAACCTTTGCAGTCAAAAGTATTTTGGGTTCGTGGTAAACGTTTTGTAAATTAAGCCCATAGGCCCTGATTTACAAATCCTTTTTCAATGGAGTTTTCATATTCAAAAGTTTTTTTTATTTTTTATTTTTTTTCTGTGCACTTATTTATTTATTTATTTATTTATTTATTTATATTGCGCCGGTAGCTCGCAAGCTTCGGGGCGCAGAAACAAGCACACGAAAACAAGTGACGGGTAACTAACACAAAGCACAAGACAGATATATATAGGATGTCGGACTGGGCCAGAAAGATTTGTATGTTTTACTTAAAGATGTAAGTTTTCAATTGTTTTCGAAAGCGTTGATAGTTGGTTTCCATCCTTATCTGGCCCGGAAGATTGTTCCAAAGGCCTGCCACTTAGTTTATTACAAACTTTAGACACATAAAAGAAAGGTGGAAACATATATAATAGTACAATACAATAAATACAAAACAAATACAAACGTGCTTTTGTAAATCAGGCCCCCAGTCTCTGGTGGAAAAATGCATTGAAAGAATACATATTTTTCCCACCTACCAATTTTTGAGCTAGTGCTAATTACACTTACGTAACGTTTCTGTAATACGACCACTGTTTTAAATGTGTGGCTTTGTGGTGGTTGTCTTGCAATTCATCTGTTAACATTTTTTTGTGAACTTTGTTTATAATAAAAACATAATTGTTGCACAGGTTATATATATCAAGGGCGCCCTTCTTGGAGAGAGGCGCTACAGAACATCATTGAATGTATTTAAGGAGATGTTTTTGAATAATTCGGTTTGTTAAAATACACAAACGTACGTTATATACGCTTTCCAGTTCATCACGTGTGTAAAG
Source organism: Ambystoma mexicanum (assembly GCF_040938575.1). Lineage (NCBI taxonomy): Eukaryota > Metazoa > Chordata > Amphibia > Caudata > Ambystomatidae > Ambystoma > Ambystoma mexicanum. Next base: position 85,223,888 of record NC_090941.1, read on the forward strand.
CATCAGTCTGACAGACAGAATTGCCATTGCTCGGTGGCCATTGGTGTGTGAACTAAAACGGCAGACATCTGCAGGGCAGGCTGCCTCTGAGAGCATCTCTGTAGGGAACACACCCCGGATGAACTTTGGGTTCTGGAAACAGGGAATCAGCCATTGAAACAGCAAATTCAGTCAACAACACTGTCATCATTAGTCACAAAACCTCTCATTAGCAGTGCTTGCTCAACACATCGAAGCTAGAAAATAATTTTCTTAATTAGCTATCCATCAGTGCATGACATCTGCTACACGTATTCTACAATTGCAAAACAAAGCACGTTGCTTTTGAGCAGCGATCCATCTGCAAGTCTACTCCCCTTAGACCCTCCTTCTGAAATTGTGGATGCCGAAGTGTAGTCAAAGAAAATATCTTTCTCTGGGATTGTTTCTGCTTCCGCTGATTCTACTCTTTTTAGTGCATACGTTTCATCATTATACATCCCATTCGGGAGATGCTAGTCCATTCCCGGTTTTAACTTTGCATTCTGTGACAGGTAGTCCTGGATTTCCTTATTATACGTCGTGGGCACAAGTCCCCGAATGCAAAGTTAAAACCATGACTGGACTATTGTCTCACAAATGGAATGGACGATGTTGAAATGTATGCACATGTTCAGACACACCTGCAACTCCCGCAGATACACCCTCGCGCAGGTGAAGAATCCACGCAATTGCATGGATTGAGCCCAGTTTTTCCTGCAGAAGCAGATGCAATCTTAGCAAGCGCAAGAGAAAAAAAGGCAACGCAGCAGAGGTGGCCCCATTCACATCATTCTGACAATGGCAGAATCTATTGCAGGTTTCCAACATGCAGGCGTGAAGGGTGGCTATGGAGCCAGATTCACTGCATGTACCTGGTGAACCTTGTAATCTGCATTAGGCGCGTGCAGTCCATTACCGATCCATCTCTTCCATCTGCAGAGACAGATCACATTGGCGAAGGAGAGTCCGGCCAACCAGATTTAGGATAATGTCTACTCTTCCATACGTCCTTACTGCAGTCAACAAGGACAGCTGTGCATCAGCAATATATTCAGATGACGCCCTACACAAGTAGTGTGATAGGACATACTAAAACATTATTACATCTGTACTGGAATGAATGTGCTGATTTTCCTCTGCCAGCAATGCTTTCTATAAAGTTGCAATTCTTTGTTTATTTGAGATTGTTAAATCAGTAAAAATGACGACTTAACCAAAAGTGATTAAACATTAAGGAAAAGTAAGGGAAAGGGAGAAATATGAGAACACGTAGGGACCGAGATAGAATCAGCATTGAAAAGATAAACAGGAAAATAGATATATCTGTAAAGGAGTCACAACATGAAACCTATATTGATTTAAGATGGCTGAGTAGGAGGGTGTCCCAACATAGGAAACCACCAAAAAAACAAGATCTTACTGCAACCATCCCCATAACCAACGATGCATCTCCATACCCCAAGCAGATTATTCAATGCCTCCTTGCCTAACATTGACCGGATCTAGACCCGGTTGCCGAGTTAGGGAGTCATCAGTGGGCTTGAGCTAGAGGAAGCCGAGAGGAGTTTGTCTAAGCCCATATCAGCTACTACTGGGATGCTGGGACAACAGCAGTCATAGAGCTCACATTGCTGGCTCATGTTGACACCCCATGGATATTTGCATTTCCTTCCAAAATGACTCACTCTTCAGGTGTCTTCACTTCAAACATATCCAAGTCCTATGCTGCTTTTCAGTGAAGGGGCACCCTTGACCGCCTTGTTACTTGGAATTGCCCTGCTGTACTCTGATGTGAAACAACTGTATTCATTTAAATACTCTCCCTAAATGCCCACTATGTGTATGTGTGTCTCCCTGTCACCAAACATCTTTGTTTATGTACCAACACATTATGATATTGATAGGTTATTTATAATGTGCTCAATACCCAGAGGTTTCTAACCGTGGACCCAGGGATCGAACCTGTGGTGCTATGTGTCATCTTGCTTCCAAAGCAAGCACTTTGCCCCTGAGCTATCCTCCTGGGACATTATTACCCCCTACTTTAACAAGCTCAAACTAAATAATACATTTATAGAGTCTATGTATAAAACCCATTCATAGGGACTGTTTCCACAAGCTATGTTCTTTGCCCTATCTGCTACAATTATGGTAGAATTGTCTGGCAAACCGACCAAATAAATACAAATACAAACAGAGTTAATGCATGGTTGCAGAGGATCCTTCCACTGTGTTCCTTACCTAGTGAACCAAGAGCTCGAGGCTCCATTGAATGAGGGACTCGATTAGACATGACTTTCATGCATGGTATCTACATTCCACCATTTTGCTCTACCATTCACAAAGGCAGAAACCGCCCATGTCATCCAGAGGGCATCAAGACTCCACTATGTAAACATGATGATGAAAAATGATGGCCACATTCACAGGGGTCATGAACTGGGCCTGGAGCTCTGACCTTCAGGTCTCTAACACATCCCTAATCTTGATTTCCCCAGCATCCCAGGCAGTATGTCTGGATGGCCTCTGACAAGGGCAGGCAAGTGCAATTATAGATTCGGAATCATCCCATGCAGGCAAACAGCTGAGGCAGCCTACGATCCATTGAACACACCTTTGCAGTCCGATTTCCACTTCCGTTTCCTATTCTTACATGTAGGAACATTCAAAGCTGAAGGCCTGGATTTGAGCAAACCACCAACTTCAACCAACACCAAAGTGGTGGAAGATTACTTGACTAAATGGAAATAGAAGATGCCATATGGGTCTCTGGGGTAGTGGGAATGAAAGCAGTTGCAGGGGGTCGGCAGGATTGGAGAGCTGACACAAACAAAAAGATGACATCATGATGTGGTGGAAATATTGAAAGAACCTTGCTCATCTAGTATGACAATAGTAAAATTCAATGTAGGGTAAACAACGAATACTAGAAACACTAGCCAATAGCTTTATCATTTTGGAAAGGTAACTGAACAATGCATGATCATACAAGGCACGCATGTAACATCCTCTCTCACACCAACAAGTGAGCGAAATCAAGCTTACATTGTACTTGAGGCTAGAAAGGCTTCAACCAATCAACTCCATGGTGACATTCATGAACCCTTTTTATCCGTCACAAATCCCAACTATGATTAATCCAGAACTGGTATATTATCAGTAAGTATTTATGATGTTTATTTATGCATTTGTAAAGTGTGCTAAACCCATGAGCATTAAAACGCTGGTTGCAAGATTACGACAGAAGAGTGAACCTGGTGACAGGTAGGCAGCTCAGCCCAGGGAAGGGCCTTGAGAGAAGAGTAGAGTCTTGAGATGTTTCTGAAAGGTGCCTTAAGATTGGTCCTATCTTACTGCTGGCAGTAGTGAATTCCAATTCTTACTGGTGATGATCGGGAAACTTGTCCCTCCGGCTCTCGTTAGTATGATTGTGACATTTTAACAAGTAAGCAAATGAGCAAACACAAAATTAAGGATTCCAGAATTTATGTGCTTTCTAGTCACCCAATGGTCAAATGATACTTTCTGCCAGCGTTTCTCAAACCTCAAAAAATGTTCACTAGCATATGGCCACATGCTCACAAATCTCTAAGGGCACCGAGTTCCCCCTAAACTAGCTATGCGCCTATTTAGCAACAAAATGATCACGCTGCAAGACAAAGAGGAAAGCCTAAAAGAATGTTATTGAAGATTTCAATTGGCAACCCTGCCTCCCAAACATTCAAGCAAGAAGCCCACTTCCTGCATTCCTGTCACAATACCTTAGCAGCTCGAAGGGATTCCCTGGACATACCCAGTAGGCAATACTGCCCCTCGTTCTTCTCTATAAACTCAACAGACCCAAACAAAACGTATGCTGTTTGCACTTCATATAAATGGTCTTATCTAATATAATGTTATTTTTAGCCCCATGATAGGATACTCTCACATGTACAGGAACAACTACATATAGTTTTACAACTCCATAATTGCATCCTCAGACTTGCCTTTACTTTCATGAGCACTGTTTGTTTTATTCGTATTTATATAGCGCACATCAGCCCGGGGACATTGGGGCATTTGTTACAGTACAAAGCTTAGTTACATAGTAATGCAAAGTATATATACAAGGTTACAATATAGGTATATTACAGTTCTGTTTATATTACAATATACATGATAGAAGAAGAGGAGGGGGTTGCATTGCTAGTTGAGGAAGGTGGTCTTGAGGTTGTTGCAGAAAACAGAGATGGAAGTTTCAGCTCTAAGGGTGGCAGGGAGTGAGTTCCAGAGTTTCGGTGCAATATAGGAGAAGCCTAGCACCAGGGGTGTTGCTACGTCTGGAAAAGATCAGAGGCTACACTAATGTTGGGACTGTCAGGACCCGGGGCTAGCAGGCCTTTTCGTTGTACCCTCTGAGCTTTTATCTGGGGCTACAACCAGGAGACCCAGGGCTATAGCCCCCTTAGCCACCCCCCCCCCCAGCAAAGCCTCTGCTGGCAACAATCCCAGATCATAAGAATGGGGAAGACCTTGAAGACATATGTGGACATCGCTCAAGCAGAAACAAAATAATGAACTGTAAAACTAGTAAGATTCACTATCATACTTCTAACCAACAAAGGAATCCCAGTGGAACAAAGAGAATGCCTTCCATGAGTCCCACATCTGATGGCACAAAAGAAGACAAGCGGGAAATAACCAAGAAGGTGGAAATTCAACACAAGCATGCCCTATGTTGAACTGGTTACAACATCCTCTAAACCTCCTTTCTAAACTAAATATACCACATACAATATACTAAAAGTCACAGATCAGCAAATGCAATCCTGTAGTAACAAACAAATTCACACAAACCAAAGGGCAAGTACCCAAAGAAGATTTGTTAATGATGAAGAGTGAAAATTAGAATTTTTCCAATCTGGAAAAGAACCTCCATATTACAAAATCCAGGAAAAGATTCCCATGGCAAATCACTTCATTTATCTCTGTCAGGAAAAAAGTGCTTCATCCAAAGAATCTGGCAAGAACATCTCCAGATTCTTAAATAAACCCTCATATCTCTTTATGAAATGCTCCCTGCTGAAAATAAAAGCATGGAAAGGGATATTCTGAGGACAATCTATGGCAGAACTATGGTATTGCATATGTGAAGCCCATACTCACAAAAACAACCCCATGCCTGTCATGCCTCCACCTAATTGCGAACACGCCATAGGTCAGGACATAAAACTGAAAGGTGTGCTAAAGGAAAGCGATCCTAATTGCCTGTTCCCTCCCCACCTCAAGTGCTTGCCATACCCCCCCCCCCCAACCTCGTCAGGCAAAAAGAAAAACGAAGAGGGGGAGGAGATCTTGATCCAAGAATCAGACATCACATGCAATAAAATGTGCACTTAGACACGGCCATCATTTGAATCCTTGGTGGCAGAAAACGTCAACACCACCCTTTTCAGAGTTAATTCCAGTTTGATGAAATTTGATGCTGGCAAGAAGTGGTACAAGGGGATGCAAATGGTTCAACGTTTTGGAGTGAATACTAAACCTGTGTCACCTCGAAATTGGTAGTGTGTGCCTAGAAACCTGACTATATGAGATGTGGATCAGCTTGTAAGGAACAACTGGGCTCCAAGTGCCAAATTAAAAGGAATATCTATGCGATGCTCAATCAAAATAACAGTCTCTTGCTAAAAACACAGAATCACTATACACATGAATCACCATCCCTGCAAGGAAAAGCACATGCATACACTGCCTGAATATATAGTACAGGCAGACAGGTAAACTGGGAATTGTATTGAAGAGCAGATATCAAATATAGGCAAATGGATGATGGAAAATGGGAAACTGAAACAAGCTTTAAAATGTCTTTGGGAAAGGTAGGGAGCAGGAACTTAACCAGTGCTCAGGTTAGCAAGAGTGTCTGGGAGAGAGACAACTAGTCCACGGGTTCACTACCTCGATACGATATGTTATTTATAACGTGCTTAATACCCAGAGGTTTCTAAGCGAGGACCAAACCTCTGTGTCGTCTTGCTTCCAAGGCGAGCATGTTGCCCCTGTGCTATCCTACCTTAATCTCTTTAAGAAAGCTTGACAGTATCAAACATGTTTTCCTGGCACCTCTCTGTGTAGCAAGAGCTGAACTTTCAGTCCAGCTGTCTCAGTGTAGTGGGAAGCTTGGAAAAGCTCAATGGACGTGGTCAACTTTGAATTAGGACATCTTCAATGGCTTTATGAACAGGCTGGGGGGGCAGACAGGAATCAGGGGTGTGTAGCATTGGTGGCTTAGATAGGGGTTCTAATGCTGCTCACTGTGTGTTAAAATACATATTGATGTAATGCTGGGAACAAGTAAGACAAAAGGTAATGCCACACGGGGTCTAGTAGAAGATATGAAGAGAGCTGGCGCTCTTTGCTGTACTTCCCACACCAGGGCAGTGCCGGCCACAGGTCTACCAGCACTCTGCAAGATTGTTGGGTCCCCTGGACCGCCCAATGTTCTGACAACACTGGTGTGGACAGGTAGCAGCAACTGAGACGTTACAGCCGCACAGACTCTCGTCTGGCTGATAGTATTCTGCTCAGGTATCCCTGTTGGTCAAAGAACCCTTTACATGTGAAAGACTCTTTTGTTGCAACAATAAATAACAAAGCTTAATCACCAGTGCTATGCACCATCTATTCTTTCCTAACATGGGTTAACCATAGCGGCAGATAGAAACCCTGCTCTGAAAAGCTCACAAACATAATTGGCTATGAGTTGTGCCATCAGCAGTAGGAGAGACAGCTCGCAACACAGACAGGGGGAGGAGAAGCTGCAGAGGTACAAAAGGTAGGAGCAATGATAGAAGTGTGGCAAAAAAAGTGGTGGAACTGTGACTCCGCAAGTGGACACAGTAGGAACGAAACTAACAATGTGCAACACATTTTTCAAGGGTTGCAGTCATGCTGGTTGAAAACCAATTGAGTTGAAATAGTTTTCAATTTGTCTGTAACTGAAATCCGATGGTAAAGCGGAGACGTGTGTTTTAACTTCATAAAGAACAGTTCCGGAAGGGTGAAAATGGTTCCAAAAAGTACTGGAGCTGGTAACAGTAAAAAATAAAAGTAGTGGAACACCGCTCCCGACCGTTCCTGCTCACTTAGACCACTCGGTAGGAGGCGGTGGTACGAGACAGAGGGGGCAACAGGGACTGCTGCTGAAAGTGTGAGACTATCTTCTGCAGGTGGCCTGCGGGAAGCGCCACTCACTCTTCCTCCTGCGGGATGCCACAATCAGCTCCTGCAGCGACAACAGCAAAGGGCAACTCGGTAAGAAAAGCAAAGGCAAAAAGATTGCAGAAGAGGTGAGATGGGGAGCTAAGGGAAAGATGGCGGCCTAGTGACTTTTAGTAAGACCCCCTCATCACATCTGTGTCCACGTGGCAAGCATACACTCACAACAGCAGGTTATCATACCCACACCAACGGGTTGCTACACAGAGATGTTTTAGAAAGCCTTTTTCATCCAGGTTTAATCTAGCATTAGCAGGCTGCCGGTGTTCAATGGTGTGCGACCACCACCGGGTCTATTCTAGTCGCACATTGGGATACTCAGAGTACGTTTGTGTTCAGGGAGACAAAAGTAAAATTCAACGCTGAAAATGAATGTGCAACTCGTGACTAGTGTCATCGGAGATGGGAGAAGACCCCAGAAGGAGTAGCAGGGAATTCATTTTTTTAAATGTGTTTTGGAATTTTCAGAAACTTGCTGCTTAATAAAGATGCATTTTGTTGAATGTATTCACAATTAACCATTCAGTGACTAATGTTAATGCTTTAGTAACTTAACAGAGCTGGTGGAAGGTAGAAAGTGGATTCACTGAGCGAGGGGCGAAGGCAGAAGAGCATTTTGGAAAGAGACCGTTGCCCTCAATGAGATCTGGTCTTTTATGACCAAACATGGAATGGGCAGAGAGCACTGGGATTTGCTGCAGGGTTTGTGTTTTGATTCTCATCCCTGGGCAGCATTGCCAGACAGAAAGGGCACAGATATGCATTTGTATCTGCCATGCCATACACGTACCAGCCAAAACAAACAAACAAAACACATATGCGCCAGGGACGTCATTTCACCAAAATGCCAGGGGTCGCGGAAGTGACATCACACGACCCTTGACCCCTGATGACATCACAGGAAGTGATGTCATTTGACCCCACCCCGGAGTGATATCGTGGGAATCAATGGAACACAACATTCACCTGTTGACAAAACAGGAAGTGGCATCACATAGCATTGTACACTACGAAAAATATTGTTACGATATCAGTATAATGTGATGTAGATTTCATACAAGAAGGGAACGCCATATGTATCGTTAAGATCAGTGTATATAGACCCATATTACCAAATTACTGTGAATGTAAGCAGACGTCCATTACCAAATAATAATGATGTGTTATTATATAGCACTTACGCTTAAGTGCTTTATATAGAAAAAATATGCACTCAATATCACCCAACTTGTGTTGGTACTCATTTATCGACCTCAGAAGTTTGAAAGGCTGAGTTAAGGCATTTAAGAACAGACTAAATCAGTGACTCACCCCCTGAAGTGTGCCTGAAATAAACCTTTAATGAGTCTAGCAATTATTGTATAGAATTCCAGAAAGACACATTATTTGGTATTCCTATTCTTTCTTATTTAGGGTCAGTGCAGAAAGTGTTAGACTTGTGGCACTCCTGTTCTCATTTTTCTTCTTTTTTTATGGGACCTGAACAAGAAAGCTAGCCACTCCAGAATTAAAGAGCCACATGGTGCTGGCCACAGCCCAGGAGCTTGCATTACAAAAAAAAAAAGATACACTTTTTTATTTTGTTTTTCTTTTTTAGAGGTCGCAATGGCGATCACAGAGGTCACAAGGGAGACCTCACAAGTTGCAGTTGTGACCTTTTCTGACCCTAAAATGACGTCCCTGATACACGTCCATGAACGGTGAAAATTCACAGACATAAACCATGCAAACAACACAGAGTATGTCACCAAACACCATAAACAGGGGCTCCTTCTGTGTGCATGGGCTTGGGGAGTAATTGGCGCACGCCCCGTGCATCCCACACCGGGTTAATGACAGGGACGTCATTTCACCAAAATGCCAGGGCTAGCGGCGTGACATCACATAACCCTTGACCTCTGATGACATCACAGGAAGTGATGTCATTTGACTTCACCGCAAAGTGACATCACAGGAAGCAATGGAACATGACCTTTCACCCCTTGACAAAACAGGAAGTGGCACCACATAGCATTGTTTCTGAGTACACTACGAAAAATATGGTTATGATGTCAATGTAAAGTGATATACATTTCATACAAGAATGTATCACCATATGTATCATTAATAACAGTGCGTATAGGCCCATATTACCAAATCACTGTGAATGCAAGCAGACTTCCAAGGCCAAACACTAATGACACGCTATTATATAGCACTTACGCTTAAGCGCTTCATATCGAACAAATATACATACAATATCACCCAACCTGTGTTGGTACACATTTAGCAACCTCGGCAGGATGAAAGGCTGAGTTGACCTTTCTGGGAGTTGAACCTGCAAACTGCAGAATACACACACATTGCAGCAGCCAGCGCTCAAACCACTGAGCTATCTTTCCGGCTATAACTATCAGAAAAACAGCCTCTCCAGCCCGGGTGTAGCTAGGTCTGGAGAAGATCAGGGGCTAAGCTATTGTCAGGTCGCGGGACTCAGGGCTAGCTAGCCTTTTGGTTGTAGCTCCTGAGCTTCTATCCGAGGCTACAACCAAAATACCCTGGGCTATAGCCCCCTTAGCTCCCCCCTAGCAACACCTCTGTGTCTCCAGAAACAAAGAGCCACATGCTGCTGGTCCCAGCCCATGAGCCTCAATAAAAAAAAAAAAAAATGTTTGGTTTGAATTTTTTTAGGGGTAGCATGGGAGACCACAGGGGTAGCAAGGGAGACCTGGCGACCCCTAAATGACGTCCATGGTTAATGACCTTGTGGATTGTCTAAGCCCCACTGCCTGTCAATCGTGCGCATCCATCATGCGTGTGCTTTGTTCGGGAGGGTTTATCTAGCTGTCTATACTGCGTAAACCTGGCAGATATCAATCTAGGTGCTATACAATGATGTAGTTATTGAATCCAAGAATCACAGGGTCATGGATCCTGACTCTATGCCACAGGGGTTCCCAGTTTCAGGGTCTCTTTTTACACATCATGCGCGCCAGACGCCACCTGCAATCTGTTGAAGTGAAGTTCGATAATACAATACAAGGACACATTAGTTTGTTAGATGAATGCCCAGGTCTGGAAAATAGATGCCCGGATCATCAGACTTGGGGCCTGAGTCACAGAACGTTTTCCTATGGGATTGCGCCATTATAAAACGCTTCTGTGAATCAGGTGTCATCGTCTTTTTATGAAGAGGTGTAGTATTTAATAATAGCAAAATGCACAACAATTAGGGTTTCTATATGACTTATACTGTGATAGAAAAGACACATTTTCCATGCAAATCTGCATACTTCACCGAGTGCCTAGAAATACTCAAACCAGCCCCCAGAATGCATCAAATCAGTGGAGCAAGCTGAGAGTATTCCAAGCCCCACTGCCAGAAATTCCACACCAAAGCATGTGATGGTGGCATGATGCAACAGAGGTCATCTGTTAGTGGACCACACAGCAGGTGGGAAACGGCGACAAAGCACTTGGCGGCGCCGGCATGTGCAAACAGCTGAGCTCCCGGCCTTAGGGGTGCACTTATATGCCCATGTCTACATGAATGTCACATTGTATTATACAAAAATTACAAAAACTTTTGGGGATTTAAATAGACTGCACTTTATTACAGCACATATTTTGTCACAAATCATGACGGGGAACACCACCTGTCTTTTACATCAACATAATCGGTTACCACGACCTTGACCCTAGCAGCCCTGATGACCCACTAGCTGCCTGTATGGCCTACTAGCTGTCTCACTAGCTGTCTCTGCTGCCCTAGGGTTAATTACAAAATCCAATGTTCAGCCTGGCAGTTCAACGCCCAAGTCTGGACTGCTTTTCCACCCAATGAGCAACCCGAGGGGCCACCCCCACTGCCAACGTCTGTTTGGCCTATTCGATGTGAGTGGACCCTTCAACCCACAACCCGAGTAGCGAAATCATAGTTCATCTTAGTTCAATATTTGGTCCTGGTGTGAGAATTTTTATAATCCATTGTATAGGTGCCTGTCAACAGCACCACAGTGCTAATTTGGCTACTGTCTGACAGCCCTCCCCCAGTGCTACGGAACAAGCACCCATGAATATCCCCCAGCAAATCATGAATGAAAGCATCAAACTCTTCTTCTGAGAGATGGACACCATCCCTGTGAAAAAACTCAGGGGAGGAGAGTCATAATAACCCATTCCTAAAGCTGTGTAGATTAGAAGTGTGCGTGAACTTTGCCAGTTCCATGTTCAGTTACTTCACCAACATGTTCATCGCTGCCAGGTGGACCCACCTACCCCAATACTACCTCGGGATCATCTCAGACAACGCTAAGACCGTACCCCCAAAGTGACATGACAAAAATGTAAACTCGTTCAACATAAATTCCCTCATCTGCTCGAGTGTGTCAGTCGAGTGCTGACAGCTGAACCTGCTGCCTGTGCTGTCCGCCACTCTACAGAACAACATGCTTCCCTGTTATCCTCAGGATCATCACTACGAACTTTAACCTTATCACTGGCCATGCCCACTAATTGTGACCAGCTACAAATTGGAACCCTTGCACGCATCAGCGCGCGTGCCTCGCATTGAGTGCGTCAGTCGAGTGCTGACAACTGAACCAGCTGCCCATGCTGTCTGCTGCTCTACAGAACAACGTGCTTCCCTGTTATCCTCAGGATCATCACTACGAACTTTAACCTCATCACTGGGTACTTGTACTACCGCTCCATGATGCATATGGACCTTTAATGTGCCCAACACCAACTCAAATTTCTGTTTCTCCTTTCTCACTCTATAGCCATGCCCACTAATCGTGACCAGCTACAAATTGGAACCCTAGAGGGCATCAGCAAGCTGCCGATCTGTTCACCAAGCAGCCCGCATCGCCACATTCATTTGAACCATCAGGTGCAAACCCTCTCCTCTCCTGCCTACTCCCACAGAAGCGAGTTCGTTTGGTGAGCTCCGACATTAGACAGTTCTGTTAAGAAAACAAAGACAGTGCTGTCATGGCTTCCTCTTCCAATGCTGTAATCATTCAACAATAGCAGCTGGATTTGCCTCGCACACCTACCTTACTCACATCAGATCTTCAAGGTAACAATCCATCTGCTACTCTATCCAACGCCACTATCCAGACCTGTTTGACCCCGACAACTCCTGATCACATTCCAGATCTCTATGTGACACCAAATTTTCCTCCTTGGTTGCATCTTTCTCTAAACCTACACCAAGACCTTCATTTGGTTTCCCTCCTCCTACCTCTCTATCTATCAACGCTACTCTCATTACCATCAACACAAGCAGCCTCACCCTGTCAAAATTGCACGAGACTATAGAAAATAAAGCAAATTACCATAGTTCCATCTTACAGTCATTGGGATCTAAAATTGTTTGGCTCGCTTGGAAAGTCTCGAGTGTTTCCACAATGAAAAAAAGTATTTCTACTCCAGCTCGCCAAGAGCCCTACCCAGTTACCTTGAGCTCCCCAATGGCTGGGACGGAGAGCAATATTGCTCCAAATGGAGCGTCACTAGATGCCTCAATCACACTGAGCCCGTCCCCAAATCAACCTAATTCTCCTGTGACACTTAAAAACAACCAGGAGATTATAGAAGTCAGTGGCTCTAAAACGCCAATATTCGATCGATTTCGATCAAACATACAACGGAAATAAAGAAAATCTAAAAAACAAAAAATCAGCCGGCCCAGAGTAAAAGAAAATTCTAAACAAACATCCAAGAAATGTATTGAGAACCCCTTCATCCCTAGAAAAGAGACAGATTCCTCTATAAATCTGACAGACCCTCAAGAAGAATTTACCTTCAAGCTCCAACACCCTCGATTGAACCGGATTGCTGATCTTCCATCACCGACCCATCTGGAGCCAGCTCAAGGTAACTTGGATGCTTCGGCTCCAATTGCTAATTGTATTAATGTAATTTCACTGCCTATTAATGTTGATCCGATTGATTCTGTTGAAATCAATGAAGAAATCATGAACTATTCAGTCTACTATATTTCCTCTCTCCCTATTGTGGACATAGTCCACCAGATCCTACACTGTCTGCAATCTTTATTAAACAAAACCAAACAAACAATTTGCATTAATTTAGATGTTGACTACCCAAATTTCAAAACTCTAGAAGAGAGTTTATATAGAAAACCGAAAGGTAGTCGAATGTACAACCACACCTCAAACAGAAACAGACTCCACCTGTTTTACGCCAGTAGCCAGTCCCCTTCCTACAAGCCATGGCACATCAAATAGTGCCCCATCCTTACTACTGGACCCCATCACTTGTCAACAAGACAATTAACCTGTCATACTGGACACAGACAGTCTAATCATAACAATGAGTGACAGGCTCCATGCTGATCTCCATCCCAACAGAACAACTCTTTATTGGCTTTCCAATCCATCGTTCAACTAGAGCACATCATTAAAGATGACATTAAAGCCATTAGCTTTACTAGTCCATCTTCAGTCCAACTAAATATCCCATCTAAAATTGTGAAAAATCTAATTTGGTAGACCAGAGATGAATAGATGAATTAAAAGCCAGTGGATTTGATTTAGAAATATTAAAGCAACAACCTCCTCAAAGATTGAATCAAGCTGACCAGAAACGACTGCCAGATCCCCCAAATCAATCAAAAAAACAGGCATGGCAGCCAAAGATGCAAAAAAATCCACTCCAACATTGGAAAGAACTAAAAACCTCTAATCAGCAACCACCAGCTCCACCTACACAGACATCTGTCCACTCTCCAAAATCTAAGTGGACATGGCTCTCCAAGGCCAGGAAGACATCTAATAGATCCAATTCCTACTAGATAAAACAAGAACAGCTGCATTCGTCATGTTCCATGGCAGTATGGAACACAAGAGGTTTTACACATCTCCTCTGCTCGAAAGCCATGATTTTAGATGCATATGAAATCATCCTCCACCAGGAAACCTGTATCATCACTCAACCGATTTGGCCAAACTTCCAGGTTGCATGGGTTCCTGCTGTTAAGGCCGTCAGAGGCCGCCCAGCTGCAGGCCGCCTAACAGCAGTCAAACTCCACTCACAACTGCAATTACAAAGCTGGGCCTCCCCACATTCAAGAATAGAATTTGTGAAAATATCATTGTCAAACCCCCATCATACCCTCTATCCTCACACTGCTGTCTTGAACATGTACTCGAACCCCATAGCCTCGAATGAAGACCACTTTTTAGCACTTGTTGAATCCATGTTAGAGCTTATCCTACTGGACCCTCATATTCGCACCACAATAATAGCTGGTGATCTCAACACCAACTGCTTCGTACCGAGTCTAAGCAGTATCCAAATGGAAATAAGAAACTTCATCATGCTCAATAATACAAATAATAAGAAACATTCTCCCAATCCCTACCTGGTCACGAGGCAGCGCATACTTAACTCCTGATTACGTTTTTATTTCTGCCAAAGCCATCAGCCAAATCGCTACATTTAAAGTGATTCCCAATGCAGCAAGCGACCACCAAATTCTGGAAGTAAAATGGGGTCTCCATTTCACATCCGCCCCTGAACGCTGCAGCCATTCAGTAGCCCTTAATCAAGGCAGACATTGTTTAATTTGGCAACCATACAATTTAAGACTATTAACTACTCGTCTATCTGAATTCAACAGATTGGAAGCAACTCCAAACATTCAGAATTACCCTGATACTCTAAAACTAATTACCCAGGTATCCTCTACCTCAAGCCAACCAGATTTCAGAAATAGATACACCTACAACCCAACCATCCATGGGCTAAAAAAAAATGTTGCGGCGTGTGTTGAGACATCTACCTGTCCAGTCATCCTCAAACCAAGGAATCAAACTAAAAACGAACTATAAGAATGTGTCATGATTCCTGCCCCTCATGTCCACAGCCCTCCAAGATGTCAGGCTGGAGCCAGGCCACAATCACCTACATGGCCCCCTCAAGGGCCTCTCCATCCCTCCAAAGACCCACTTGGAGTCAGACTTGGCACTTGTGGCACCAGACTCACTCACTCCCATAGGATAACATTGGGGATTGCACTTGTAGTGCATTGATGGGGACAAGATGGATGCCCCCACATATTTCGGTTCCCAGAACTGCATGTGCAGTCTAGTCTTTTGGGTGTGGTTCAGCCCAGAGACACCTGGGATACCCAGAGACTATTTAAGTCACGCCCAGGCTGAGAAACATGCTTTGTGTTTTCTGCACCTGCAGCGTGACACTCACCGTGTTCGGATCGGTCTCCAGTAGGCCTGCATCTTTCTTCTGCGCTCAGCTCCTGAAAGAACAAGAACACCGTTAGGAACAGCCTTAACCTTGCGGCGCTTCTGCCCATCATTCATCGCTCCTTCTGTTCTGCGGGCATCTTCGGCGGTGTCATTCCCATCACGGCACGCCGGTTCCTAAGGAAAAGGGAAAAGAACAGAAATAAGGCATTAGTAAGCATTCAGCAAATCTTCGCTTATTTTTTAAAGACTGTACGAGCTTCAAACGCTTACCTGAATCCCAGCCGCTCTGGGGGAACTCTGTCTCCGTAACTTCTCATCCATCTGCAAGAGGGAAAAGACACTCCAGGTAAGCGTGGAAACATCTAGAGGCACCGCATACCACGCTTACTCACTGCATTTCTTCTTCATAACCGGCATCCACGCTGAAAACGTTGCGGCACCTAAAAGACACAGAAAAATAACTCAGTTCAATACAAATACGAAAGGGTCGCATTGCGCATCGCACTCTCACTCACCTTCAGTGCTACTCATCTCAGCAGATTGTCGCCATCCCCGGTCGCCGGCCATCATCTAAGGAAGGAAAGGAACGAAGTTAGAGAACTGTTCAAAAGACTCATTCTACTTACCTGTCAGACTCTTGCCAGTGAAGTAACTAGGCAGCAACGAGCCCGCATCAATCAACGTGCCCCTGCGCTGAAAGCAGGATGGAGAGCACACTTTCCAAGAAAACAAGGTGAGCTGTGGATCAAAGGGAGGGTTTGGACCCTGGGGAAGAAGTGTTTCAAACACACAGAGACAATAGGGAGTTAAACTCTACCAATCCTGTGTTTCAGGCCCAGTCTCCAGTCGAGTAGAATCCAGGGAAGGGTTTGAGGTCGTAAGAGGTCAGAACAGGCTGAGTGACGTCCCTGTGGATACCAGGTGAGCGTTACAAAACATAAAGCCTTACATCAAAATCCACCTGGGCATCATGGAAACGTCAGAAACCGACCAGTTAGCCCACATGTTGGGGCAGCTACGTTCTGAAGTACATGCAGCCAGGCAGGAGACCAACACCCTGAGGAGAGAGCTGATAGTAGCCAAAGAACGCACTGATGATTTAAGCCGGCAACTTCTCCAGTCACAAGCAGGGCATGCACCATTGCCGGGAAGCGTGCCCTCGATGCCAGCACCATCAGCCAATCCCGTTCAGATAACCCTTCCTGGGGCAGTTCCCTTGGCCCCGCCCGAACGATTTACGGGGGATCCCAAGAGGTTTGCAACATTCATGAACCAGTGCTGCCTGCACTTCCTTTGTAGACCAGGGGCCTTTCCGAATGACCAATCACGGGTCGCTTTTGTGCTATCCTACCTGAGTGGTAGCGCCGTGGACTGGTCTGTACTCTTTGTGGCCCAAGACGATCCTTTGCTGCATGACTTCAGGGGCTTTCAGCAGTAGATTGAAAAGCTGTTCGCCCGTCGTACTCATGGGCAGGCATTAGACAACGAACTTCTGACCCTACGCCAAGGGAATCAAGAACTATTAACATACATAGCCACGTTCAATAGACTCGTAGTTGAAGCAGAATGGCCAGTGGAGAAGAGAACCACATTATTTCATTGGAGGTTGTGGGGGGAGCTCAAGGATGTTCTCGCACAAGTAGTGACCCCCCGAAAGACTGCTCAGAATTAATTGACCTTGTTGTTCAACTGGATCATAGGTTGCAGGACCGAAGAGCAGATTGAACCAGACCGGACCCTCGCCCTATGTATGTGCGTTTAAAGGACAATATTGCCCGCAAAACGGAAGGTTCAGGAGAACCAATGCAAATCGGGGGGGTCAGAACCCACTTGACTAAAGCGGAAAGGGATAAAAGGAGACAGCAGCAGTTATGTCTGTACTGTGGAAGGTCAGGTCATTTCCTTAAAGAGTGTGCTGTGAAGGCACCAAGGAGGACGGTAGGGGCCACGGACAAGGAAGATACCATCAAGGAATCGGAAATCTCCTCAGCCCGGCAAGTGTAGGGGTCCACTTGTCGAGCGAAGAAAGTGAACTACAGACCTCCCATTTTGCACTATCTGTGGTCTTGATCAATCACCAACAACCATCTCGGATGCACGCAGTAAGAGCGTACATTGACAGTGGAGCCGTTGGGAATTACATCGACCAGGATCTTGCGGCAAAGATGGGGCTTCCGTTATGCCCTAAATCAACCACCGACACTGTTACCACTGTCGACGGCACGGAAATAGCTTCTGGTCCAGTATCTCAATGCACTGCAGCTTTAACCCTTCAGTGCCAGGATGAACACCAAGAATCTATCGTTTTCAACCTCATTAAGGCACCATAGTTCCGGTTGATTTTGGGAATGCCATCGTTGGTAGCTCACAATCCTCAAATTGATTGATGAGCAAAATAATTGGCCTTTCCCGAGACTTGCGCCCACACATGTTATCGCCAAGAGAAACAACCAATAGACACCAGAACCTCCACGCTTGCAACTGTGGCAATTCGGCACCCTATCAAGTGAATACCAGGACTTTCAAGATGTCTTTCAGAAAGAACAGGCTAATACCCTGCCACCGCATAGACCATACGATTGCCAAATCGACCTGATACCCGGTGCACAAATCCCTTGTGGGCGAATTTACACAATCACGGAACCAGAAAACCAGCACCTGAAGGCCTATCTTGACCAGTCCATGGACAACGGTTTCATCCGTCCCTCGAAGTCTCCAGGAGCCAGTCCTCTATTCTTTGTGCCAAAAAAGGAGGGGGACTTGAGAACATGCATCAACTATCGCGCACTGAAGCAGATTACCGTAAAAAACGCTACCCCCTGCCACTGATCCCTGAATTGCTTGATCAAGTCAAAGATTCCCAAATCTACACAACACTAGACCTGAGGGGGGCATATCACCTTGTTCGCGTAAAACAGGGGGACAAATGGAAAACAGCTTTTCGCACCAAATACGGCTTGTACGAATATCAAGTAATACCCTTTGGCCTTTGCAACGCGCTTGCAGCATTTCAATATTTCATGAACGATGTCCTACGGGAATTGATTGATGTCTGTGCTCTAGCGTACATCGAGGATATTCTAGTATATTCCGCATCAAAGCAGGACCACGTTAAACATGTCCGATCTGTATTGGAGAAACTCTGTCAACACCAGCTCTACGTCAAGCTCAAAAAGTGCTCATTCCACGTCTCTGAGGTGGAATTCCTGGGCTTTATTCTCAGCCCGAATGGAATCCGAATGGATGTACACAAGGTAGATGCGATCCTGAAATGGCCATCCCCAAATTCATTCAAGGGGGTTCAAAGTATGCTGGGTTTTGCAAACTTCTACGTCCGGTTCATCCCAGGATTTTCGCAAATCGTGCATCTCATAACGTCATTGCTAAGGAAAAGCAACAAAAAATTCCAGTGGACAACAGAAACCGAGGCAGCTTTCCAGGAACTCAAAGCAAGATTCACATCTGCCCCAATCTTACGCCACCCTTGCCCTGATCTCCCATACCTGGTGGAAACGGACGCCTCAAGCATGGCTATGGGAGCCGTCCTCTCACAAATGGACCCCGAAACGGGCCAGTTATACCCTGTTGCCTTCTGGTCGTGTAAATTCACACCCCCTGAACTCAATTACGCTATCACAGACAAAGAACTCCTGGCCATTAAGTCAGCCTTTAAGGCATGGCGGCACTACCACTTGGGTGCCAGACACACAATCACCGTAATAACTGACCACGGAACCTCCAGTACCTAAAAACGGCAAAGGCCCAATCCTCACGACACCTACGTTGGGCTGTTTTTTTTGCTGAATATGACTACGTGATTACATTTCGACCAGGGGTAAAAAACGGGAAGGCCGATGCCCTTTCCTGTATGGGGGTGGAAGAGCAAGGGTATCAGACCCCTGACCCGATAGCAATCATCCCGAGTGACAAGCTCCTAGGAATCACAGCAACCATAACTCAAAAATAATTACATGAAGAATTCCAAAACCTGATGATTCCGGAGCAATTACAAGCATGGAGTGCACAAGGAGAACATTACATGATAAAAGATCAGTTGCCCTACTTCAGGAATCATTTATTCTTACCAAACCAAGAACTACGAGAACAAGTCATGACCAGTTATCATGATTCCTTGATCGAGGGCCACCCCGGAATCGCTAAAACCCTAGCCAAGGTAAAACAAAATTATTGGTGGCCCACGTGGCGTAAAGACATTATCAAATTCATCCTATCTTGTGGAGTGTGTGCTCAAAACAAGTCATCCAAGCAGAACCCGGCTGGGCTATTCCAACCATTGGAAATCCCACCAGCACCCTGGCATACGTTGTCCCTCGATTTTATTACTGACTTACCACCCAGTCAAGGGTTTAACACTATTCTTGTGGTGGTGGACCTATTTTCAAAAATGGCACATTTCATTCCTCTTAAGGGGCTCCCAAATGTTTCCACTCTGGCTAAGGTATTTCTTGAAGGCATCGTACGGCTCCATGGGTTTCCTTCAGTTTTGGTCTCAGACCAAGGTACTCAATTTGTATCCAACTTCTGGAGAAAATGCTGCTTTATGGCCCAGATCGACATCCGGCTATCCACCAGTCACCATCCCCAAATGGATGGTCAAACTGAGAGGACAAATCAGACGCTCGAGCAGTATCTGCGTTGCATGTTACCCCAAGCTGAAGGAAACTGGTTCGACCTATTATGGATAGCTGAATATGCTTATAATAATTCCCTACACACCAGCACTGGGTAGAGAACCTTTTATACCATGTATGGCAGGCACCCACGTACTTCTGAGTTGGACGTTCCTACAACCCTGGAAATGCCAGAAATCAAAACCTTGCACAAAACCATTTCTCAAACCTTTAAAAGGGCAGCTGAACACCTACTTCAAGCTAAGAATCGCCAAAAGAAGTTTGCTGATCAACACCGAGCGAAGGCCCCCAACTACCAAGTGGAAGAGAAAGTCTGGCTGGCGTCTAAACACATGTCCATTAAACGAACCCAAACTTTCCGTCCAAGATACCTGGGACCATTCACCGTCACCTCTGTGATAAATCCTGTGGCGGTCAGACTAGCTTTGCCGTCAAACATGCAGATTCATCCTGTGTTCCACGTGTCTCTCCTTAAACCTGTTCAACCTGGAATCCGGGTAGCAACGCCACCACAGCCAGTAGTAGTTGCCGGGGAGCCAGAATTCGAAGTCAAGGACATCCTGGATTCAAAGTACGTCAGATCCAAATTATACTACCTAGTAGACTGGAAGGGGTATGGTCCACAAGACAGGACATGGTGTGAAAACAAAATCAAAATATTGAGGCTGAGTACCCCAAAAGGAAATACACCGAACACGGGTTACAAAGAAATATACAAAGTACTTTATTTTATACTGAATCCAGTTACAAAAACAGAGCAAAATCAGATAGCTATCGGCCCTCAGTACAACACAACAAACTCCAGCGTGGTTCAATGTGTTCAGTGAGAGACGCTATACATTAGAATGCATTTGCTTTTTATACATTTTGTGAGCACGATGTCCAGCCCCACTTCGGGTTAATATTCCACTAATACATCACCGATCTAGGGTTCATGCCAAGTCTCCAACAACCGCATGTAACTGGTTTGCTTTTAATACATGTATCAACAAGCCTATACAGCAACTGTGTATTCTGGGATTTTCCATGTAAGTCTTCTTAAACATTAATACAATGTGGTTTAAACAAGTGTTCTACGTTCAGTATTTGAATATATTGTCTTTATAGTATACTCGTGGATTAGTTTCATTGCACGAGTAATCCCTTACACACAGGTCAACGAAGGACAAGGCCTCAGTTCACGACCTCAACAAGTGGCCTGGAGGCAAGTTACATATTAGCTATGTACAGAGGTCAAGACGGCCATGTTGTATTTTGGAATGACATTGTCCACCATTTTAACTCACAGGATGACTTTACAAAGCAAACCTAAAATGGCGGATTGACCTAAAATGGCAGCTTACATTGATCTAAAGGTCAGGACCTTGCAACACGGATTCTTTCGCAGACGACTTTCGAGCAGCTTGGCGTGGGCCAATATACATATATTTATTGCAATAGGAGGCACGATATAATTTCTCTTTTGACAACCCCTCCTTTTGGCCTATGCCAAGTGCTAAAACTACTTTCGGTCTCCTTGCAAATAACTCCATGCATCATCGTCCATGCACCCTGAATCGCTGTCGGAAATATCTATTGCCATTAGGTCATTCGCTAAAATTTCTTTCAACACATATTCTTTGGAAGTTTTATCTGGGGCATACACTTTATGTCCTATCGAACCTATCGCTTGTGCGCAACATCCCCCTAGCATCGAACACATACCAGGTAGACACTGAATACAGCAACAAATAAACAACAGGATTCCCAAAATAATCAGCAAGACCGAAAGTACCTTCCAACCCCAAGATCGCAAGAAGTCCCAGAACCAAGCGCTAAGATCCCAGTTTCCCTCGGGAACATGCATTTCTTAACTAAGGACTTGCAGATTGTGTATTGCCTTGAAGATGGTTGGGGAGGAATCTGGGACAAAAACACAGCAAGCGGACCCCACTAATTTACACACTCCTCCACGTTCAGCCAGAATGACATCTAATGCCATCCGGTTTTGAAGTGCTACTAGTCGTATCGCCTTCTGTTCTAACGTCATATTATAAAGTATGTCCGTGGTCCGGTTGATGGTTCTCTCCAGTACTCTCGCTAGTTTTCTGATATCCTCTGAATTCGCTATCTGCCCCCAAAATGGCACAACTGATTTTGCTATATCTCCCAAGATTTGTGGTGGGGTGTCACCATTCTCGTCCCGCCGTGGACAAGCCTTTGAAACTTCTTTTGTACTAGCTATAAACACCCCAGGTAACAGGATCCCTAAATATCAGGTTCTCTGCCAATCCCTGGGCTACCATGGGAATGCTATATTACCACAGACAAAGTAGACAGGTTCGCCTACATACAAAGGTCTGTTTTCCCCAGTCAAATTTGCAATGTTGGCACAACCTAGAAAATCTCACATTGGCTGAGTTCCATTCCTCTGTATGCAAAAAGAAACTGAATCGGGGCTATGATTAACAGTGTAAGAAGGAGGCATGGCATCCTTATTGCCTATTGGAGCCATCTTAAAGGAAATCAAAGATTGGAAAGGATGCGACAGTTTATCAGAAGGCCTAATAGAAGCAACGTTAGGTTTACTCCTGTTTGCGAAAAGCGAGCATCCCAGGGGAATCAAAACACGTTTCTCAAAACTATTCAAATTGGTGCCATCAAAGTTCCCTGAGATGCTATCATTCCAACGGCCAAAGAACAGTGCTCTAAGAGAAGCATAGCAAGCAGCTGTCAGAGGCAAAGGATGAATGTACCAACCTAACCCCTTATCCCCGTGCTGTGGTAAATGTGAGCAGACCCAACAGTTAGACTTAATAAAAATGGCATGCATAGCATTCATGATAAGTAGTAGAGTATTATTGTACTACCTTTGTCTATGCTGAGAGTCCCTCGGGGACAGAGTATGCAAATGTACAAAGAGAGTAGGAAGAATAGGTGTACTTTCAGTAGGTAACAAAAGTTCTAAAGAATGAGTTTCCTCAAGGTACCACAACCCTAAGGCAGCAACTATTAAAAAACCAAATATCATTATAAAAATACAGCAATACATTTTTGGGGCCCAGGCGTTTTGTCCATCGTCCCGGTTGGTCACCCCCTTATTTACAAGTCCCATACGAGCGGTAGCGATAGCGGTAGCAGGCATTGTAGTCTCCAGATGGATACCCAATGTTCGTTGCTGGCGACCTCCCGGTCGAGCGAATTCTTAGTCCTTCCACAACCCTAGCCAACAGAATCCCCTTTCTCAAATTTGGGCAAAAACAAACCCTCGATGATCCATTTCTTCTTCAAATGCACAGCCAAACCGTGCCGTAAGTCTATCAGATGCACAGCAAAACTGTGCCATAAGTCTATTTTCTTGGATGCAGATTGTACCTTACTTTTCCCGGTAATGATTGATCCAGAAACAATATGTCGTCACTTCCTGTTGCAAGCAACGTGTCAGAGACAAGTGAATATGCCGAATTTGAAATAGCAGTTTCCATATGCAAAACTTGTGGAGTGTGTGAAGACAAAATGGCGGCTTCCCCAAGCCTCATGGGCTCAGAGAGATTCTCCGACACACTCTCAGTGCTACTTACTGCTTTGGGATCGTTGGTTGCAGTATTAGCGAGGGGTTCTGTTTCTTCTGTAACGTGTGGCACAGGGTGAGGAAGTTTCTTGACGTGGGACGCGTGGATCCAGTTCTTTCTCCCAGAGACCCGCACCGCTGTCTGGGTGACCAACAGGACTTGGAACGGCCCACGCCAGCGAGGCGCAAGGCAGGAAGAGCGCTCGAATGCTTTGACGAGCACCCAGCTTCCAGGCCGTATACTGTGGCCCGGGCCCTCATATCGCACAGGTAAAGCTTCTTGTACCTGGTGATACATCAAATACAGCTTTTTAGTCAACTGGCTGTAATAATCTGAAAGTAATACATTTTCAACATTTCTCAATGAATTGCATTTAGGAAGGTTCCAAATATTGGCAGGTCTCCCCATTACCACCTCAAATGGAGAGAGCCCAGTCTTAGTTTGAGGGGTTGTACGCATGGATAATAACACGATCGGTAAGGCGTCCGGCCATTTTAGTTTGGTGCCGGCACACGTCTTGTTCTTGATGATACCGTTGTGCCTTTCTACTAGTCCGGCGCTCTGAGCATGTCTGGCCGAATGGAACCGTTTGTCAATTCGTAATGCCGCACATATCTGCAGAATTACAGCAGCGACAAAATGTGGACCATTGTCCGACAAGATAACTCTTGGTAGCCCGAACCGCGGGAAGTATTCCCTTAACATGGTTTTTGCAGTAGTCATGGCTGTAGTATCCTTAACAGGGAAAGCCTCAACCCATTTACTAAACGCGCAGATGACCACCAGTACATACTTCTTATTGTCACATCGTTCCATTTCAATAAAGTCAAAGTGGATAACTTAGAAGGGGACAGAGGGTGGCCCAAAACTTCCCCTTGGCGTTACTGTCCCCTTTCCACATTGTGTTGTAGGCACATCATGCAATCCTGGACGTAGCGCTGGGCAATTTTCGAAATGTTGTCATTTACCCAAACTTTCTCTAACATTTTTGTCATCTTCTGGGCACATACATGTGTTGGGCCATGGGCCATGATGACCATCATTATTACATACACGTCAGGGAGTAGCCATTTCCCTTCCGCTATGTCCACCCCACACCCGTCATCATCAAGTTTCCCCAAGCCTTCAGCCCACCTTTTGGATTCTTCTAACGTGGCATCAGCTTGGATATCCCGTACAGACCCAACACCCTCATCCATTGCATAAGCATTTACATTCTCCCTTGAAACATAAATCTCCGTAAGGGGATCGGTAGCAGTTTGTCTAGCTATTTGATCAGCGAAAGCATTCCCTTTCCCTATATCATCTGTAACCTTTCGATGTGGTGCACATTTCATAACTGCTAACTGAGTAGGGAGCGCAAGCGCTGAGAGTAGTACTATTAGGGAGCCATGTTGGATTTTGGTGCCATGTGAAGTTAGGAACCCTCTCTCTGACCAAAGTCTCCCAAAGTTGTGAACCACCCCAAAGGCATACTGACTATCAGTATATATATTTACTGCAAGCCCTTTGGAAAGTTCACAAGCTTGGGTCAATGCTATAATCTCTGCGGCCTGCGCAGAATTATACGTGATTCTCTTAGTTTCCACAACCGTGCTTAATGTAGTGATGCATAAGCAGCTGTGGATGTACCATCCGCAAGTTTGAAGCAAGAGCCATCACAGAACAGCTCTCCTTGCGGATTATCCAAAGGAGTGTCTTTCAAATCAATTCTACCCTTTGTCTATTGTTCGGTCGTATACAGACAGTCATGTGACTCTTCATCGCCGCAAGTAGTATCTTGCGGGAAAGGTAGGAGTTCAGCCGGATTAAGAGCACAACATCTCTTAATTTGAATGTGAGGAGCAAACAAGATCAATTCATATCTCGTCAACTGTGCAGAAGTGAGGCACCATCAGGGTTAGATCATGGCCTAGGACCATTCCCTCACTCTGTTTTACAGACGCAGCAGCAGCAGCGACAGCTCGCAAACATCTTGGCAAAGCGCATGCCACAGGATCAAGGGTGGAAGAAAAGTAACCGCACGGCCTATTCTTCCCTCCATGTTCCTGCGTTAATACAGCCAAAGCACATCCATCGCATTCATGTACAAACAACACAAAGGCCTTTTCATAGTTTGGTGTGCCCAAAACTGGTGCAGAGCATAATGCAGTCTTAAGCAAGTCAAACGATTGCTGGTGTTCCGCGTTCCATGGCAATGGCGAAGAAATGCCCTTCTTTGTCAAAGCCAACATCGGTTTGATCATTAGTGAAAAATTTGGGATCCAAAACCTACAGTAAGAAGCCATACCTATCAAGGCTCTAACTTCCTTCTGTGTATTTGGGACAGACATGCCAGAAATGTGTTTTATTCTTTCAGGTGTCATTCTTCTTCCCTCCTTTGACTGGAGATAGCCTAAATAGGCGACCTCCTGGCAACAATATTGACATTTTTTAAGCAAAGCTTTGTGACCATGCTTAGCTAGATGGATAAGCAATCACACAGTGCCCTCCTTACAGGCGCTCTCAGAGTCAGCAGCTAAAAGCAAGTCATCAATGTACTGAAGCAATGTACAGGTAGAGGGCAATTCAAGGGTATCAAGCTGTTCTTTTAAAGCCCTACTATAGATGCTAGTACCCTCTGTGTACCCTTGGGGTGCTCGAGTAAATGTGAACGAGCGTCCCCTAAGGTGAACGCGAACAAGTATCTACTGTCCTTGTGTATAGGAATACTAAAGAAAGCATTCTTTAGATCCACAACACTAAAGTAAGTAGCTGTAGCTGGAATCATGGTTAAGATTGTCGTCACATCAGGCACAATTGGAAATTGTGGTGCGACGACTTTATTAATGGCACGTAAATCAATTATGAAACGGAATGGAATTGCATTATCGCCTTTCTTGTACACGGGTAAAATCGGACTATTACACAAACTTCCTGAAATTTCTTCAATCACCCCGCGATGCACAAAATCGGAAACAATGCATTTCAAAGTTCGCTCGCCCTCAACTGAAATCTTGTACTGGGGAATGCGTGACAGCTCAATTCCGTGTTTCAAAACTATCTTAACAGGTTCAATCTGTAAAACACTGACGTCATTGTCGTGAACAGCCCATAAGCTCTCTGGTACATTAATGAATTCTGGCGGCAAAGTTCTAGTCAAGAATTGTGAGACAGAAAATTGCTGTGGTGAAATCGTCAAGCGCACTCCATCAGAAGAACAATAAATCACTGCATTTAATTATTTTAACAGATTCAACCCCAGCAAGTTCTCTCCACAATTCGAAGTCAACAGAAATGGACAGTGGTCCGTAAAGGGACCCAAAGAAATGGGTACCAGCAAAGAAACCAGACAAACAACTGGTGTGCCAGAAAACCCTACAGAAACATTGGTTTGCCCTGAAAGTGGAATATTTGGAACCCGTGAATGATCAATGGAACACTTCTGTGCTCCAGTGTCTATCAAAAACTGATGTTTCCTATTTCCCACCATCATTTCAACGTAGGGACCTTTCTGATTAACCGGAATAGGTGTAGGTTCCAAACCCTGCTTCGGGCAATCCTAACGAAACAGAATGTCATCAAAAGGAAGTTCTTCAGATAAATATGCAGCGGAAGGATGATCAAATATGTTCCTGGTGTCCACACTCGAAATCTGATTGTCCTGTGAGAAAGGTTGCTGAGGATCCTGTG
The DNA here is from genome assembly GCF_040938575.1 of Ambystoma mexicanum. NCBI lineage: Eukaryota > Metazoa > Chordata > Amphibia > Caudata > Ambystomatidae > Ambystoma > Ambystoma mexicanum. Next base: position 85,251,254 of record NC_090941.1, read on the forward strand.
TAAACTGCCCTCTACCAGGGCCCCCTACACCCGGGCGACCTCTGGATTGTCTACCCATATTCCCGAATGTGTTATTCGACCTTTGTCGAAGGACGGGGCATTGTGCATGCCAATGACCCTCTTGACGACAATAGGCGCACTGGTTAATGTTCACAGGACACAAGGGCACATTCCCTTGCGGGACATACTGACCTCTAATCTGAGAACTACCCCCTCGGGGGCCTCTAACAATTTGCTGCAATAGCACTTTAGTTTTCAAATCACCTTTTCGTTTTTCAACTCTATCTTTTTCATTTTTCAAACTAACCAAACCCTACTAACTATTTCCCTTTCTGCATACACCGCTCAAACTCCAAACCAAACACAACCAAAACCTACAGCACAACAAACAGCACAAACTTCACTACACAGCAACAACAAAACAAAAACACACATAGCCTTGCACAACAGTACACAACGACTACCGGCCGCAAACACCCCGGGCCCAGCCAACGGACCCACCGGGCTGAGGCCGCCAACAGCACATCACTGCCCTCGTGCACTTTTCCTGCTTCCTCCCACTAACTCAACCTCCCCTCCATTTCAGAGCCGCCAGAGCGCCAAGGGACCACTCCGGTGGTGATAGTGCGCGGTACAAATGTCCTTTAACATTAACATTAACATTATTGACACGGTTCTCGTAGTACTGAGCCATGTGCAGTACTTCTGATAGCAATTTCGCCTGCCAAGCGCTCTCAGAAGACATAATTTGTGACTGGATGTCAGGCAGCAATCCACGCACAAATTTGTCCACAAATAATCTTTTCCCAGACTCTGTGCCTAGGTCTTGTCCACTGAAATCCGAGAATACCTGTTTGAACCGATTAAAGAACTCGGTAGCACCCTCAGACTTTCCTTGGACACAGGCCGTAAGTTTGTCCCATATAATTCTTTTCTCTGGAATTATGGTTTTCAATTTTGCAATGATTCTATCAGGCAAAGTTAATATCACCTGAGGCGGTCTTTCAGCAGCTGGCCTTTCTCCATCGAGTCTAGTTATATTCACCCATGTATCTCCCAACCCTGGCACGTCGTCTATAGTTCTAACTTGTTTCCACAAATCTACCGGCAGGATTACAGGGAATAACAAATCGATATCGCCTAAGGTGAAAACTGAGGATTGCAAGACAGACTCTATTGTTGTAGGCAAATCATGCAATCCTGGACGTAGCGCTGGGCAATTTTTGACTGTCGGATTTTTCCTAATATCAGGAATAGATTGTCTAATAGCATTCACTTCCTGTCTTGAAAACGGGACGTGAACGAACTGCGATACATAATGTGCAGGAATGTTCACAGCAACTATATTTCTTGCAGCATCGGCCGCAATCTCAACTTTCGGGACAAATGTCGGAGGAACCTCTCTCATAGGCAACTGAGAAGTAGGTGACTCCGAACGCTTACTAAGCATCAGAGCTAAATTGAGCGCTAAAGCAGTCGAAGAAGTGTCAAGTGAAAAAGCTCTCTTGTAAATACTCAATAACTCTGTGGGACATCTAATCTTTCTTTTTACACAATCATCCTGTAGGTACTCTATCATTACCTGTATCACTTTCCTCTGCATTGATGGCGTATACTGACTATATGTGTCATATACTTCAACTGGAGTTATCGACATATCCGAAATCCATCTAAGTGCATCCTTCGTACAAATTCGTACTTCCTCAGATATCGATTTACGACAAGGAAGGAACCGTTTCTGTACATACATACTTCCTCCTCGTCATCCTCATTCTGCAACTTTTCTAACTCCTTTCTATACCCAAATAACCTCTCGACATGCTCATTTACTTTCTCCACAGTGTCTCTAGAAAACGCTAAAGTATTTAGATCCCTTAACCCTTGCGGGAGATCTGTATTATTTAACTTTCCCCACATTACACATAAATGAATCCCTAAACCTTCAATAAAAACATTTTTCTCAGGAAAATTATCCATATTACAAAGTGTGGCAAAAACATTAACTTGATCATCCTTCTCCATACAATACTTAGCCCATGCAATTAACTCACGTTTCTTCTCCGGTGGTACAGTATTGCGAGTGACAACCTTTGACCCTGCACCTAGATCGACTACAAGCGTTTCAGGACCACTTGGAAGAGAGGGAGCAGGCAAATTCAATGGAGGTACTGTAACTGGTGCGATAAGAAGAGGTGCAGGAGCTGGAGGAAGGGGAACATTAGGAGGAGCATGAACAACGGGAACAACAGCAGGTAGAGCAGGAATAACAGGAGGAAGAGGCAAAGCCGCAGGAAGCGGAACATACAGAGGTGGCGCAGAGGCACCAGGCCTTCGTTCATTTAGCAATATATCTATAAATTCATCCGAAGCGGGGAGGTCTTTGGAAGGATATATTTTTTTAATTCCAGGTGAGAAAGCCCTATCCATATTCCTAGTCGATTCAGAATGTTTATCTTGGTCATACAATAATGCATTTTCGGTGTTCGTCTTATGACGGCGTGCATGTTTTTCTCTTTTTTTAATTTGCTGCAATGCTTCTTTTTTCCAATTCTGCAAAACATCAAATGCTGCAGGTCTAGCCTTTTTCTTTAATAGAATTGACTCTAAATACTCAATACGAGGGATTTCAAAACTACCATTGATTGGCCAATGAAGTTCAGAGGCATGTCTGGTTTGTCTGTGCCAAATGTCATTAAATGCTATACTTCCAATGCCATGCTTACAGTACATAGTACATGCCGGCGACCCCTCCTGTGGTGCGGGATGGCTAAATTCCAAAGATTGTCTATCACTGCAGAACTACGCCCTGAAGCAGGTAGACAATTTCCCAGGCATATCAAATTATTGGTGTTACCTCGTCAATAATTGTGTCTGCAGATACAATGCGCCAAATTCAAATTATCAGGGTTGAATTAAGAGTCGGGTCACGACTCACCTGAACAAACCTAAGGAGGTCCGATCGGATTTCAAAGAATCTTACCTAACTAATCTTACCTCATGTATGGTGATTTCGGCAAATCTGCCCGCCTCGATAAGTGGACCCTCGTCAAGATGCCGTCTCAGACCAAAGCTAATCATCCAGGGATTGGGTCATGCAGCGCTGCTAAGGTGTCGCGTCTCGTTCAGTGGGACCCCTTTTTGTCACACTGTCCGATCCCGGTCCGATAGCCTGAGTCAACCTTCAACAATCCAGCATCAATCTTGAGGGTCCCTATTCGGGCGCCAACTGTGAAAACAAAATCGAAATATCGAGGCTGAGTACCCCAAAAGGAAATACACCGAACACGGGTTACAAAGAAATATACAAATTACTTTATTTTATACCAAATCCAGTTACAAAAACAGACTTACAAGCTGATTCAAAAACTGCCAGGAGCACCCCAACAATACTCTGCAGCAGAGATAGATTAATCAGCTGGCAGGAATGGGGGTACCGTGGCCATCTTAGCCCATCTTAGCCCATCCTCGAAATGCCTTCTTTATCGCAAAATTGGGCCATACGTTCAACATCCCCTGTAACCATGAGAAAAAGGAAATTGCTGACACCTGCTTCCTTGCGTAAGCCAAATACCAGCCCTAGTCCCTCAATGCCTGCAGATAGTATGCTACACTATACCAGTTGCCCATCTCCCCCAACTGTTGATCATTGCAAAAACAATAAATATACCCAAACCTCTACTTCATAGGCCTTCTTCGTCTTACGGTGCATAGATGCCGCAATTAAGGATCTGAGTACCAGGCTCCAATGCTCCATAAGTCCACTGGGAATGCCGCCATCTGCTCGTCTGCCATTCGACAAAGCCTCTGGAAGTCCGGCATCTTAAAACGAGACAAAGAATCTGCAGCGTTATTCTCCACTCCTGGTAAATGGCAAGCCCAAAACATAATGCCATACTGTAGACAATAATGTATTACAGTATCAGCCTCTTCAACAAACGTAGGTCCATCTCACACTTTGCAGTTTAAATGTTAATGGCATCAACCACTGACATACTGTCCAACCAAAAGACAATAGTTCTCACCACCAGCATGTTACCCCATATCCGTACCGCCACTACTATAGGGAATAATTCCAAGAATGTGACATTCCACGTTAAACCAGACTCAAACCATTCCTTCCGCCAGAACTGAATGCACCACTGTGACACAAACACAGCCTGAAAACCCACTGAGTCCACCGCATCAGTGAACAAGGGCAACTCACCACTTGCGGCAGGCGGCGTGGGCCACATAACCCTTCCATTGAAACTTTTCAGAAAATGAAAACCCAACCTCATGTCATACTTAACTGCCCTAGTCAATCCAGTATGGTGGTGTTACTCCTTCAATTTAGCCATAGCCATAGACTACGGCAAACCGGTCTGCCCATGGGATTCACTCTTAGTGTAAAGGTTAGCTGCCAAACCAGGACCTTTAGTTGCTGCAGGGTCACTTTCTTAGCATCCAAGCACACCTCAAGGGAATTTTGAAACTCTAGCACTTTGTCCAAAGGAAGCCTATAGTCTCCTGCCACTGAGTCTTATTCAATCCCCCAAAAAGTAAAAAATGTAGTGGACCCAGCTGTCTTCTCTGCTGCAAGGGGAACCCCCAAATATGCTGCCATCTCAATAAATGCTTGAAAGGCATTTTTGCAAGATGCCGCTCCAGGACTACCCATAAAGTGGAAATGGTTCAAATCGTGAAGTACCCCTTCCGGCGCTGCCACATCTACCAGAGACCACTCTAGAAACCTGCTCAACTTTTCAAAGTAGGTAAGCAACACAGAGGATCCAATTGGCATACATTTATCCAAATACAGAGCGCCCTGAAACTGGAAGGCCAAAAGTTGAAAATCTGAGGGGTTACTGGCAGTAACCGAAAAGTGGATTGGATGTCGGTCTTAACCATCAGGGCCCCTTCACCCAGTGCTACCAGTCTGCTGATTTCTAACTCCAATGATGCATTTCTCACTGCACACAATTTTGGAACAAGGCCATCATTAACAGACTTGCCCTTCGGGTATGACAGGTTATGGATTAGTCTAAACAACTCCACTTCTTGTTTCTCGGGCACCAGGCCCAAAGGAGAGCAGATACAATCTATAAACAAGGACGCTTGAAAGGGATCTTCAACTCCAGCCAGTCTAAGCTCCTTCCCAATCATGGGTCTAGGCACAAGGAATTCTTATTCTTTGGGATTGAACCATTACTGAGGATGAAGGAATCCTAAAACCTTCAAGAAATCCATGACACATAATCACCCAACCTATCTTCCAATTTATGGAAATTAATAGGGGACTTGGCTATGGTAAAATCTGATTGGGGTGCAGCCTCTGATGCCTGAACTCCTACCCCTTCACTGCTTTTGCTCCCTGTGCTTTTGCTTCTTGAAGCACTTAAGTTCAGTGTGGGAGGACCCCCCCACAGAAGGAGCAGATGTACATAGATCTACAGGTGGCACCCTTTGCCCAAGGCATCTTGTTGAAGTTCCAGCAGGCAGTCTTTGGGTCGAAAAGCCCACTTGCGGGGTGAAAGGAATTGGGCTCTGTCGCAAAAAAGCAATTAGAGGCTCTGCCCGTGAACTCCTGTGGGGGTCATCTCATCCAACCAGCTATCAACATCCCTCTGATCCCATCTGATCTCAGGCCGGTTGGCCTTCAGCTGATGAAATTGTGTATCGTACTTCAGCCAAGCCGCCTGATCGTTCTTGTGCTGGCTGAAACAATGATGGTGTTGAGATAATAAAATAGCACCTCATCCACTTCCGGCTTCTTTTCAATCAGGACACTAGTATATAGGGCAAAACCCATGATCCATTTGGACAGATGTTTATCAACCCATATTTTCTTGGGCTTAAACAGTATATCCTTCCCTTCTTGCTGTTTCTTAGCCACCTCCCGCCCTGTTCATCAAATCAAAAACATCCACATTTCCACATTTTTTCTTTAACCTTGCTGGTCTGATGGCAATATAAGCTACCTGCGGAGGATAACAGTGAGGAAACACTACCTGACATGCTCGCCGTTAAAGACCCAGTTCCATGAACTCCAGACTGTGATTGTGTCATTGCTACTGCCTCACCAGCTTCTCCCACCCATACCTGTCCTGGAGCCTGAATCGGGGTATTCCCTGATCTTGTCGACAAACTGTCCAATAAAACGTAGTCAAAAACATTGAACCTTGGCTCGGGGGCAAGGAAGAGACAACTTGGGGACCGCCAAAATTATTAGGACTATTCCAACCAAACATTGCATCAGGAAATTGGGCCCCCGGCCATTAAATGCCCTGTGGTAAAGACAGTGAGCCTAGCGGTAAACCGGTAGTCACATCTTTTACAACAACAGACACAGAAGGATCACTGACTGGCATTCCTTTGAATGGTACTGGAGTTTGCTGTGCAGCTCACTCAAATGATGGCAAGACTGGCTGGCCACCCGGCCATGCTTCATTCACAAGGATAGTCGTGGAACACCCGGACAATGGACCAGCCAACCACTCTGACTGAGCATTTCTGCACGCAGCTGCCCGCCCAGCTTTTCTCTGGTACTTTGCGGGTGATGCAGTGCTGGTGCAAGGCACTTTTTGGGACACTTTAGGCCTCCTCACCCTTGACCCTGGTGCTCTTGCAGGTGACCAAAGTTCATACTCCTCTCAAGCCTTTGCGCCCCCATCATGTATATCTCATGCCTTTCTCTTTGGCCTTATCCCCAACCTTGCTCCTCGTTTAGGGGCCATGACTTTGTGTGCTCGCAGTGCTAATGTGTGGAGCACAATACCTATTGGGAGTACAAAGAGAAGACATCACTAAAATGTGCCTATCCTTCAATAATTCCCACACACATCCAAATGGTATCCCTGTGTTGCCATCTGAGACATGGTGCCCCCTTAAGAGAAAAGTTTGCGCCTCACTCCCAAAAGTATACGTTCTTTGCAAAACCAGATTATCATTTCCCACTGTCCAGCCCCTTCTACACAATTAGATGCAACTCAGGCTAATTGCGCAATGTCAACTAAATAGTCTGTACCACAACCGACTGTGATCACTGAATATACATGCCAAAAAGAGGGCTTAATATAACCGCCAGAGCTCAAAAATTATAAATGAAAACAAAGCCCTTTAATACAATGGACCGCTCTTTTTGAATGAAGAGCTGAGCGGAATATTCCAGAGCCTCTAAGCCCACTCTAAATGCAGGTCACCATCAGGATGCATAAACGTGGCCATGGAATCTGCAGCTCAGGACCTTCCAAATACGCATTTGATGTGCCAAGCCTGGGAATCTACTCCAGATTGTGTGGTTAGAAATTGGGAATCTTAATCCCAAGACCACTTGGATGGCACACCTCGCCACACCGCTGTATGCAGGCGGCCTAGGCCATGACACATCACCACCCACCCCTCCCCAATTGCTCACTCAGCATCACTCTTAGGCCATCGCCAGCACCTGGCATCCCAGACAGTCTCCCATCCAATCCCCAACCAGACCTATCCCTGCTTAGCTTCAGCGATTTGGAGCCTTCAGCAATCCAGTAATGCCTATAATTCCGCCGACAGCTTGTTGTACCCTGCGTGAACATGCAGACAGGAAATCCACTGATTGTCCCTAACTTATTGACCGTCGAAAATTAAATCCCTGCACCCTCGACACATTGATCAGAAATTACATGCTGCTAACGCAGGCATTAAATTATACCGAACCTCTAACTGGGAAAATGCTTGCCGCTTAGTGAGCTCTCTCCCGCCTACACCCACACCCACAGTTTTTTACTTCAAGCTCTGATGTGAGAGGCAGTGAATCTGATCTTCCCATCAGACAAACAATGCACTTCTCAGCACCCTGACTGAGGACACAGGACATGGGCCGGAGAACACAACACAATCTCAATGGTAACTTCTGCTGGGCGTTGGCTAACTTCTGCTGCGTGTGGGGAAAGAGGAGGAAACCACAGCTCAGCCCACCAGATGCAGGCAAGGCAGTCCCTTGCCCTGTGTTGACACGCAAGTCGAACGGCTCCTGCTCCTCTCCTGCCTGGCCTGGGACTCAAAATGCACCTGCACACATAGGCGTTTCTGAAGTTCCTGCTACTTTAGCATTTTAATGGAGACCTGGCCCTTGCGTGCATTGTGATGCTTTTTGATAGGCAGGCTAGCTTGAGACCCCAACCACCATCTTGGACTTGAGCTCAGCCCTGTCCAGGAAGACTGTGGTGAAGGTCAATTCAATTGTATAATTATTTATGACAGTCTGACAGATAGTTTTTTTTTAGCAGTTTTTATTGATTTTATTACAACAACCAACACAAACCAAACATACAGTGTTCATCTCAATATTAATGCACATCATTCTATCTTATCCACTGTATTTCCCCTTTTCCCTCCCTCCCCTCAAGCCTATTCCTCTTCTTATGTCGTTTCTTCGTCCTTTGTTAGGATTTCTGTATCGATTAATAATTCTGCAATTAGTTGTTTCCAAGCCACAAAGGTTCCTGCCTCCTCCTCCCCCCCAACACTACTCGCCTCTTGCCATACTGTCGTTTCCGCCTCTGCCCATTTTTGTAAATCCTTCCACCACGTTTCTATTCTTGGTCTGTGACATGCCTTCCACTTCATTGCAATCATCCTCTTTGCTAGTACATACACCAGGTCTTTCAGTTTGCTCACAAGCTTTAGCTTATGTGGTCTAGGGAACCCTCCCAGTAAACAGGCTCACACCGTATCTATCTCTACTTTAATCCCTTTATCCTCCATCCTGTGTGCTACTTCACCCCAAAAGCATTCTATTTCTGGGCATGACCAAAACATGTGTACCATTCCAGCATTTTCCTCATTACATTTGGGGAATGCTTGTCGTCCTGCATTTTTTAATTTAGCTATCCTTTGTGGTGTCATATACGCCCTATGTGTGATATATAACTGTATTTGCTGTAGCCTAGTATTCCTAGACACTTTTCTGTGATACAGTTGAACACGCTCCCACATCTCATCACTCATTGGGGCCCCTACTTCTCCTTCCCAATCTTGTCTGAGTTGTACCACTTCCTTCCCCACCTTGGTCATAATAAGCTCATAGAGCCTTGATATTTCATGGCCCCCTTCTGCTATATCGTATATTGCGTCTATGGCGGAATCAGGCTCACTCGACAATTTTTCTTCTGACCACGTCTCTTTGATCCTCTGCACCACCATATGATATGTAATATACTGTCCTGCATGCACCCCTGTTTCTTCCACCAGCCCCTCGAAATCCCTTATTTTCCCTTCCTGCCATGGGCAAGTGAGAAATCCATTTTGTATTACATTATTTAATATATTGGGGTCATCCTCCAACTGCTAAAGCAATAACAAAACGAAACTATACCGTGATACAACTTGCATGTTTATACGAAATTAAGCACGAGCAAACAATATGAATTTTGTCTGTTTAAATGAGTTATACACAATAAGGCACTACAAATTGTATTGATTAAATAGCAATGAATGCCATATCATTCAAATTCCTGGCTGCCAGGACTTTACCTGTTATTTGTCAAGAGGTAGCACAATAGCCACCAACAGTGGAGCAAGCCCAAAAAACAACAGGGAAGCTGTTCATCACCTATCAGCATACGACCTATGACCAAGAAGACACATCCAAAAAGAGGTGCCTTCCGTAAGCTCTATAGTTACCATGAAATATTTTTCTTTTTACACAAGTAAATAATAGGCAACCAATTAGGTCCTAATAACAATACATTTTTGATATATGTTCCCATTAATACAGGGATCCGGACTCTGGATAAATCATGCAGCCAGTAGTTCCAGCTCAGTGGTCCTAACTAGATGATGTGGAGCACAGGTGTGTACAGTGCTTCTGTCTAGAATAAGATAAACTAGCTATCGCCTTCAAACAGTCAACCGAAAACTTGATTTATGTGGTAATATATATGTAATTTATGTTTTTAGATGTGAATGGGGAATGAAATTAATCTTTCAAGAAAAAATGAATGTCCTGAAGATGGCCCAACAGTCGTTTATTTGACCACCGCAGACAACGGTGGTACTCAATCAAGGGCCAAAACATATGTCGACCTAAGAGGGAAATGAAATGTTTTTCCTTTGTCATGCATATCAAAAATAATCAATATGTCGAAAAAAACTTCAAACTGTAGAACCCCGTTTTTTGTAAGAAAAGTATGAATGGAATGAAAGGTATGATTGGTTTAAGTAGAAATTGTTAATGTATTTTAAGATGTTTTTATAAATTGACATTAAAGAAATAAATGATTTTTTTGCTACATTGTATTTTGCCATAATAGTCTTCTCTTGTAGGTGATGTTGTCTGTCGAATAAGGACGCAGACACGCTGTACACTATCCTGTGTTTTCACAGGACCTCTAGAGAGGGGTAGTTAGTCTGGTTTGTCCTTTTCTTCTTGTACCCTAAGCTGTATGCAGGAAGTATTTCTCTTGGTATACCTCATGATCTTCATTTTTTCAAAATTAATCTTGAGGCCATTTTCCTCCGCGTATTCCCAGAGGGCCGCGGATGACCTTCATAACCCACTGATGGTATGATCAAAAATTACCAGGTCATCTGCATAGGCTAATACGGGGTAGACGGATTCACCTATTTTAGGGGGACAATTTATCGTGGCACTTATGGCTGCAGGAATGTCATGGACATATAGGTTGTATATTAAAGGTGCCATAACACAGCCTTGTTTGACCCCCCCCCTATTTTGGTAAACATTTCTTGTGATATGACCTTGCTGATCTAATTTAAATTTTACTGAGGTATCCCGGTGTAACAGTCTGAGATAGTATATTTGGCCCTCAGAGCAGCCCATTAGTTTTAATTTCTGCCACAGACGACCTCTAGGAATGGAATCAAATGCTGCCCTGAAATATATATATACGGCATATAAGGGAGGCTGCCCCCCCTGACCTTGCTCTGGACCGTAATAGGTCCATAACCATGATGTTATGAGCCGTAGAGTATCCCTGTCTGAACCCACTTTGGAATTTGCATCGGATGCTTGATTGCTCCACCCTGAGCTGTAGTTCTTTTAATAGTAGTGAGGCAAATATCTTCCCCGTAGAGTCTAACATTGAGAGCAGCCTGTAACTACTAGGGTCTGAGCGATTCCCCTTTCTGAAGACGGGAATAAGGACCGCCGTTTGCCAGGATCGTGGTATTTTCCCTTCTTTTAAGATCTTATTAAATAGGATGACTAATAGGGTAGCCCAGAATTCAGGGTGGGATTTCAGGACAATATTTGCCAATCCATTCGGGCCTGGCACTCAGGAGGATTTCAGTTCCTTAATCTTATTCACCACCACTTCATATGATGAATTAATGGGTGAAATTAATGGGAGACTGCCCAATGATCTAAATTCCTCCTTATCTACCTGGGCATTTCGATTTTCCAGAAATGCTGTCCATACTGCAGCCTCAATAGGGTTAACTAATGGATCTTTCAAAACACCCCGTGCTTCACCCAGAAGTGACCAAATATTACGGGTCTTTCCTTCGCGGATTGTCTTCTCTAGTCTTTGCCAGGAGTGGATCTTGTCCGCCTTTCTTTTAGCTTTAATAGTAGCTCTATATCTATTTTTAATACACCTTACGTTAGTATGCTATATATTCAGGGAGAAAGCCTGTTTCTTGGCATGTCGGAGCTCTGCTCTAAGATCTCTTTTAGCATCTCTAATCATCTTATCATAGGGAGGTTTTTTGTCCCCAGTGCTTATCATAGTCCCTATGGGAACCGCAGCATGCTACAGCTCTTTCCTACTCTTCTACATAGATTCCATTCTGGAAAAAACAGCTGGCATCCATCGTGGAGGCACTTCCTCCTCTATTCTGGCAGATATTGACCAGGACATAGGACACCGAAAACCCCAGCCATCTAATAGAGGCAGACATACACTGAAATGCCTCTTACTTAACATTAGATCTCTAGTGAGGCATGTGAAAGAGGTCACAGATTACATAATTGAGGAACATATAGACCTATGCACTCTCACAGAAACATGGCTGCATGTTGAAGCTGGTCCATTTCTACACTTAGCGGTACCTAAGGGCTTCAATATCCTCAGGGGAGATAGACAAAATGGGATAGGATATGGAGTGGCACTTATATTTAGGGATAATCTTGCTATCAGATAAGTAAACAATACTGATCTGCCCAATTGTGAAATTTTAGTAGTTAAAATTGAACTGAACCCCAATACCACACTGAAGGTATGCATTTTGTATTGTCCCCCTTCAACTATGCCAGACTTCACCATGAATCTGAGTGACCTTATCTCTGCCACTCTTAAACCCAAATCACAAGTAGTCGTGGGTGGGGATTTTAACGTAGGTTTTCACAATCAATCAGACTCTCTGGCCAACATAACAAAGAACGCACTGAAAAACCTTCACTTTTCACAATACATTTTGAAACCCACGCACTCTGGTTGTAGAATCTTAGAATGGGTACTGGTGCATGTGATTCAATTTACCAGATCGAAGTCCAACCTTGCCCCTGGTCTGATCATTAGTTCATAAAGTTTGAGCTGCCCATCGGCAAGGCCATAAAGAAATCTACCCAACCACGGGCAAACATTTTCTGTCACAAACTGTGTAAACTTACCTTTGAGGCTTTAGCACTGCTTTTTTCCCCTTATTTGAATAATCTTGCCCAGTATAAATCTGCATCGGACCTGTCAGCAGTTTATAACAAAATGATGGGTGAACCAGTTGACACTGTAGCTCCACTGAAGCTAAGGCCTGGCAAAACCATACAGTCCAAAAGATGGTATTCCTCTAAAATTCAAAATCTAAAACTTAAAAATAGTAAAACCTTTCAGAATTGGCAAAACTCACTTTCAGACATCGATTGTTAGGGAGAATTCTCTGTTAAGGCTAATTTCCCAAACCTAGTGAATCCCCCAGCAGCTTTGCTGGATTTTTGGGGTTTATTTTTTTCTCTCCTGCTAAGAGTGAGACTCCTTTTCTCCCATTCTTAGATATGATTTGAGGTGTTCCTTTGAATGTGTTTTATAGGCTATGGGGTCCTTTACCCCATAGGGCTTCATTTGTTTTTGGTATGTGGGTTACATAGCACCCTCAGTGCAGTAACCCAGGGGTGTCATAGTGACCCCCAAACATAGACTCCACACCCTGGGACTGACTACTGTCTCCCAGGGCATGTAAAGTCACCATTGGCTTTACTAGTCCCAAATTACGAACAGAAACCAGTACAAACCATCATATTGTGGACGTACTGGTTGGGGCAATTCGATTGCCCTAGGGTCTGTTGTTCGAGGGGGGCACGTCTTGGCTGGTGGCAGTGGATACTACTTTTTATATTCGACCGCGAATATTTTCCTATGGGATTTTCACATTGTTCGAGGCTACCACTTTTTAATATAGCCTCGAACATACCGCCGGTTTATTAAATTAATATAAAATCACTGGTTGGTATTTTTTGCCGAAACTTGGTTCCAAAATGGCATTTGTGTTCGCTTCTGTGACTCCAACCCAAGTCGGGCCCTTTGTTCCACTTTTTGGCGGGCTTCTCACAGAAGCCCCCAAAAGTGGTGCCACTCTGTCTGGGTACCACAGGGGGTGTGGGAGGGGGTTTAGGCACCCTGGACTGAGTTGCCTTGGCAACTCAAGTCGCACTCTTGTGTGATTGGCCCAAGTGGTGAGCCGCCCGGCTCACCACTTAGCATGTGTGATTGACAGCTAGGCTGAATGAATGGGGGTTTGCTGCATAAAGGGACTGGAACTTCAGAAGTCGCCACAGGACCTAAAGAATCCGAAGAGGGAGAAGCTGAGCCGACATGCAACAACGACACCACCGGTGGAGCCCTGCTGAACCGTCTCACCACTTTTCTCGACGACAGAGAAGATCTCCAGCCCGGAGAGTCTTCTTCCTTTGACTGGTGGGGATAACCAGTTTGCCCGTCTTTTCACCTTCCCGGATCCTCTCGTGGCCGCCTTGCCTGTGCCAAGCACCACAGCAACCGGGATACCACAGTGTTTCCACTACCGCAAATAAAAGGGTCTTACCTTTTAACCGGAGAACTCCGCAGCTGGTTTCTTCCCTGGCAGTGCAACGACCTTCCGCTTTCCTCCACGTCAAGACCATCTCTTCCTCTGGACGACGCTGTGACTTGCACCTGCTGCCAGGAACAACTGCCCCCGCTGGAGGATCCTCTCGACTTTGAAGGTACTGTGTTCGCCTGGCCTCCCTCGCAACGGTCTGTGTGGGGTGACTCTTAAAGCCTCCACTTACCACTTGGGTTGGCCCTAGGCTGGCTAACTGAACTTTTCTGAGCTGACTTAATTCTTTTCTGAACTCCCTGCCAGACTTTTCAAGACTTATAAGCTGTGTGATCTTGGGCACATTCGTGCTCTGTTCACTCTAAGAGGGAGCCTGGCTTCTGAACTTTTTGCTCACAAGTAGACTTGACTTTCCTGCCTTGCTGGGTGCTTCTAAAGTATTGTGTTGTGTGCTTTTCCTAATTTCTGCCTTTTCCCTCCCTTTTTCTTAACTTATTGGAGTGCCATCTTTAGTTAAGCGCTCACCTCTGTCTGGAAATAAGTGGTGTTAACTAAGACTTGCCTAATAAGGAATAAGGGATGTACATCTAGTAATAGTGACTGTGTGTTGAATTTACCTACCTCTTTTTGTGCTAGTGTAATTTACAAGTGTGTCTTTAAATAAATAATTATATACTTTTACACCAAAGCTCTGGTCAGTTTTTGCTTGTACTACTGTGTCTCTGTACCTATTGTGTATACTCTGCATACTGCCTAACTCATCTTGAGAGAAGTCTGACTGCTCAGCCACATCTACCAGGTAAATCTGGGTGGTACAGACTACTACCGATTGGGTTTACTGCCAACCACCTGTAGTCCTAAATCTTTTGCAGTGGTCCCTAAGGGAACTGCACAGGTTTCTGCCTAACATCGATAAGGCTAAGTATAGCCTTACAGCCAAAGAACACAAAGAGGCAATTTGTGAAGCAAAAAAGGGCTTCTATAAACTGAGGGTATGTGAAGCAGTCTCAGAAGCAAAAAGAACTATTCAAGATCATCAAATAAGCTAAAGATCCTTACCCTAGCACCTCTACGATCATTAAAGATTGAGTTTGTGCACTAAAATAGAAAAGGCCATGACTAATAAGATAAATGCAATCAAGGAAGACATCACAATAAGGCATACTCACTTACCCCTCGTTCACCATCATTCAGTGGCAATGCTGAGTCGGTCACATCTAAATCCTTCGCCTTTTGAGAGTTTAGCAAAGGGGATATCTGTCACCTTCTTTCCAAGTTGAAACCCACTATCTGTAAAGGTGACGCCTGTCCCCCAAAAACTGTGAAGACATGCGCCCATCTACTTGCCCCACTTATCCCAAAATATGTGAACTGCTCCTTTCGGGACATGTCAGTACCTACCGACGTGAAGCAGGTGTTAGGGAGACTTCTCATTTATGGCTAATTTCCCTCACTTAGTGAGTCCCTCAGCAGCTTTGCTGGATTTCTGGGGTTTATCTTTTTCCACCTGGTAAGAGTGTGAACCTTTTTCCCACTCTTACAAGTGTTTTGCCATGTGTATTTCTACTTTTTGTGTGATCTTGGGCTCTGGAGCCACACCACTCCATGAGCTCCACTTTTTGTGTGTGTTACACAGCACCTTCAGTGCAGTGACACCGGGTTGTCTTCGAGACTTCCCCCTGACTCCATTTTTCTGGGGCTGATTACTGTCCCCCGTAACAGGTAAAGTTGCCATTAAATTTATGTAGTCTCTTTAAACTACAGACCCATTACACCCCATCTTACATGGAGCATTGGAAAGGGTTAGTGCCTACCCCTTTTTGTCTGTGCCTCTTGGAGCCTTGTTTCGCTTCCTTAACATTAAGACTTGGCTGGTGGCAGTGATCTCTACCCTAACTCTTTTACAGTACCACATTTATATTTTATAAACATGGTACTGTTTTAGGCTATTGTATTAGCCTCGAACATAAACTCGCTTGACCAAATACATTTTATTTTGGCTCCGGTCGGGTTTAGTCACCATTTCTTTTTGTTAAAGTCCTTCTTGTGTTTTACTTTTCACGCCAAACCAGTTTTGCCTTCTTTGTTCACTGTCCTTTGGCGGGCTTCTGCAAAGAAGCCCTCCTTTAGAGTCTGGGTGTCTAGGTGGGCTGAATGTGAGGGAGGGATTTAGTAACCCACTGCAGAGGGTCTCCTTGGAGACCCAGGTCGCACATTGTGTCCTTTGGCTCAGGTGGTTGTCCGGGCCGGACAACCCCCCTGCTGGGGGATTGACAGCCAGGCTGTGTAAATGGGGGATTTTGGCATAAAAGGCTGAACTCGTGGGCTGGAAGTCAGAGTCGCCACTGGAACTGCAAGAACCCAAGAGAAGCGGAGAAGAAGACGGCTGCTGCAACTCCCGAATCCCAGAGAAGCCCTTCTGCAGTATTGAGCTAGCTACCCTTCAACGACAGAGAAGATCCAGTCCGGAGTCTTCTTCCCTTGAGCCTGGTGGGACCAACCAGCTCACTTTCAACAGCCAGAGAATCCTCTTCTGCGTCGAAATCGCTGCACACAGCTGTAGTGTTCCGGAAAGCCATCAGAAGAGCCCTCTCCTGTTTTGAAGGAGCACACCTTTTATTCACCGTTGCTTCGCTGCTGGCTTCATCCGTGGGTAGTGCAGATGGCTCCAGACGTCTTCCTTCTTGTCCCAATGACTGAAACTTCAGGAACCGTGAGTCTGCAGGAACTACCAGGAACAACTGCCGTAGCACCAGCTTTCTTCATACAAATAAGGTACTGTGTCCATTTGGTCGTTCTCTCCATACATCCTTGAGGAATCAGGGTGAACCCTTTTCCTTTCCGAAGGCTTGTCCTTTCTTCCTTCCCGCGAATAACTTTTGCTTCCCTTTGACAATATCTAAGTACTCCTGGCAATCGTTAACCGTGAACTGTTCTAACCGTGTGATCCTCGACAACAGGATTTCTGTTCCACTTGACACTGGCGCAGGACTATTGACTTTTATCTACCTTTTAGAAAGTGTCCTCTGTTTCTATTTGCCTTGACAAAAGTATTGCCTATGATTTTTATTCGCTATTCCCTTGTTTTAGTTCTTGGTGCTAAATGTGTTTGACTTCGGGTGTATTTCTTCCCGCGGGTACGGTTTATTTTCGTAAGACCTAACTGTCATTACTGTCAAAAAGTGATCGCGTATTAACTCCCGGTAACGTCTTTTTTTTCGAAACACCGGTCTCTCAAAGTCTAATGTACTTACCTTGAATTGATCTAACCAAGAGGAATTGGTTGTGTGTAGTATATTTCAAGTGTGGTTTTATTTAATAGAAGTGAAGTGTTTTGTGAACAGATGGTATAAAAAATAAATGTACTTATATTTTTTAACCAAAAACCTTGAGTCAGTGTTTGCTTGAGTCACAGTAATTGTAGTCCTTTGTGTAATCTCTACTACTGCTCATTTGCTCTTGAGATAAGTCTGGCTGCTCAAACATTGCTACCACTTTACTGTGTAGTACAGGCTGGTACCAAAGGTGAAATTGTACTACCACCTGTAGTCTTAATTGTGTGCAGTGGTCCCTAAGGGCAACGCATATGATTCTGCCTACCAGCAGGTGTGGATCACTCCACTCCTTAAGAAGCCTTCTCTAGATCCCCTGTTGGTGAGCAGCTACCATCCTATTACCAATTTCCCCTATATTTTGAAAGTTTTGAACAAAGTAGCTCACCAACAGATTCAGGCTTTTTTAACTGAGCACTGCATTCTAGGCCACAAAGAATCAGGTTTTCAGACTATACACATGACTGTGTCCACTCTGTTGGACCTGAATACTAACATCGTATGTACCATGGAGAAAGGCAAAAACTCACTACTGATGCTGCTGGATAGAACAGCTGGATTTGACTTGTTCGATCATTCCATTCTTGCCAACAGGCTATTAGAACGGGCTTCTTTCTCCAAGGAAGCAGTCAATTGCGTTGTCTCGTTCTTGTCAGAACATTCAGCCAATGGGGGGCGCTGTTGAGCAGCCTGCAAGATGGCTGCCCAGCTTTCTAGCTCCGTGCCCGACTACCAAATATCCGTCTGCATCAGCGGCTCTCCTTGTCATCCAGCACTGGGAATGAGCGCAGTGTGTCTGCGAACCCCTGAGCAATTTTGTCCTCGGGCAAAAACGGAACTCCACGGCTGAATCTGGGCCTCTTCTCCTTTCTGGCCTGCTGTCTACCTGCTACGACCTAACGGGCCGCGTGTTGACGCTGCGGGCCCGGCCCTCTCAACACTGTTTGACTGTGGACTCCGCTGCTTCCACGGCCAGCTGCCTACCTGCGGCACCCCGCTGGGCTGGGCGCTGCCACCGCGGGCCTGGCCCTCCTGACGCTGCTGGGCCTGCGGACCTGCGGACCTGCTCTCCCCCTCGCCTGGCTACATATCAGTTTTGCCCTCCGGGTTCTGCGGAGGCTGTGATTCCTGTCCTGGCCCCACTCTCTGCTGCTACGCGGGGCTGCCCAACTGATGGCTCGCCCCTGTTGCTGTGTTGGTTCGGCGGCTGGTACCGTCCGGATCGAAGCCCAATCGTCCTGGCTGGTGCGGCGGGGGCTAATGAAGGGGCCCCGCCGCTCTGCAGTGAACGCGGCCCCCCATCTGCGCGGGAGGTGCTTGTGCTGTCTGGCCGGCCGGCTGTCCCCAACTGAGACTCTCGCCTCAGCGGCCCGACCGTGACTGTCCTCCTGGGCGCCCGGGGACGGCCCGGCGGCGACTGGGTGCCGCTGCTGCGACGTGGGACTGGAGCGTCCCCTTGCAGATGAGGAGCTGGGGAGGCAGAACGCGGCATGCCTTGTGCCCTCTAAGAGCCGGCGAATTGACTGGCCCAGCTTTGAGGCCATCCCAACTGGTCCTAAGCATCCCACTCTACCCCACCCAGGATCCACACGCCAGGGGCATTGCACTGGATTTGGTGCCCCATGGGCCCTGGGCTCGGCGCGGCGCCGCTCCCCCCGCGGGGCCCCATGCACGGTGGTGAGGCCTACCCACCTCCTCTTAACTTAGTGCCCACGCCTGGGCACTGCAGTGGCTTCCCCTGAGCAGAGAGGACAGCGCCATTGTGCACCCTGAGGACTTGATGTGCCCGCATCCTGTGTACTATCTGTGGTTTCCTGCGCCCCTCCATGTGACTCCTTCATCTTACTGACTGCTTTGAACTGAACCTTCTGCCGCTTGGGATATCAGCGGTCTGCGGCCCTCCCTGGCCTCACATCTGTCTGGCCCCCTGCCTGGCTTGCGCTGACTCACAGGACCGGGGGATGTGCTGAACCTCCCTGGACGGCACCACCAACACCCTAGAACTAGACAACCTGATAGGCAGCTCAACCCTACCCCTCCTCTGAGCTCGGCCTTTCACTGGATGGGCTGCTGTGGCCCCTCTTCTCCATCCCAATACGGATATACTATAAGAGCCTAAAAGCTACAAACCACGTGCCCTGCAGAGGGTGGCCCTGAATCACTCCATTGCTCTCTTGAGCCATGCCAAATAAATCACGTGGGGCCAACAAGGCGGGGGCAATGGACAAATACGCTAAATCGCTTCCCAGACCAGAGCAGGGAGGGACCAACCCAAGCAATGACGACTCGGATCAGCCTTTTTACTCCTCCCAGCCCGACTTGACGACACTAATGGAAACCATGGCGAAATATTTTGCGTCTTCCCATGAGCAGCTGGATGACATTAATGCAAGTGTGGCCTCCATGCGGACCAAGCTGGATCAGCACGGAACCAGACTGACAGAGGCTGAGACCAGAATCGGGGCCAATGAGGATGAGGTACACTCTCTCCAAAACACAGTCTCTGACCTGGTGCGCGATATGAAACAAGTCAAAGTGAAATGCGATGACTTAGAGTCCAGATCCCGGAGAAACAATATTTGCATCGTGGGGGTCCCCGAGTCCGCCCTCAAGGGCAGAATGGAACAAGCTGTAGAGAACCTTCTCAGAGACCTTCTGGACAATCCACAACTTTCTCCGTTCTTAAAGATTGAGTGCGCCCACCGGGCTCTGACTCCCCGCCCTAAGCCGGGCGACTTCCCTAGGCCGATCATCGCTAAGGTCCTTAGCTATAGAGACAGGGATCACATACTACGTCTGGCCCGTGAGAAAGGGGAGCTGAAACTGGAATCACAAACTATTCGAATCTTTTCGGACTTTTCTGTCAGTGTGCAGATGGAGCGCAGACAATTTAATGGCATGAAAAAGCTGCTCAGGGAGAGGAAAAGTGAATACGCCATGCTCTTCCCGGGTCGACTGAAACGTACTCATCACAATAAGCTATATTTTTTCACGGTGCCGGATGAAGCGGTAAAGTTCATCGAATCCCACATCCCGCTTCCTGATCCGGTGAATGAGCCAATAGATAATGCCTGAGGAGGTGCGCAGCGACCTCCATAGGTGGGCCCCCTTGGGCGCCACCATCACACGCACTGTCCAATCTCCCTGGTTGCACTAATGGACTTTTTTATCCTGTCTATCTCTTGCTAACCATAATGCTATACACTGGTTCCCTTGAAATTGTAACGTCAAATAAAGCTGTACAACCTATCGTGCACTGCACCAGCCTCTCACTCAAGTTGGGTTAACGGCAGCGGTGACCCCCACTGCAGCTGCAATGCCATGTTGGGCAGTTTATGGCCTTTGGTTGTGCCCCAGTTGGGCGTATAGGCAGGTGCTGCCTTGTTGGGTTTGGCACGCCTGTGTTAGGTCACTGGGCGGGTTCTTCTACACTGCTGGGTTGGGGTGGGCAGTGAGGGTGGGGGGGTGAGGTTGTGGGATGTTATTTTGAAAATGGCAAGGAAGCTGTGGCTAGGAGGGCGGAAGAGTGCGCCATTGCATCGACAACTACCACATGGCCAGCGAGCAGGCCCACGCGGTGCTGGGATGTCCCATAAAGTAGCGGTATGGCCATTAGACTAATGACCTGGCACATCTGGGGGTTTAGCAATTTCACGAAAGCCCGTAGGATAACAGCATACGCCCAGAGGCACAGGGTCAAAATACTCCTTTTGCAAGAAACGCACGCTCTCACACATCTCTCATCCTTCTTGGCACCGTCTTGGGGCTCCAATAAATTCTATATTGCCTACTCCTCTCAGTCCAGGGGTGTCCTAAACCTGATTCACAAATCTGTGGAATTCTCCTTACGCACAAGCCACATAGATCAAGGGGGTAGGTATGTGATCCTCTATTACCTGCTGGCTAACACAGAGTGTCTATTGGTGAACACATATGCTCCAAACATTGATGCTCCCGAATTTTTTGATGACATCAACACCCTGCTCATGAGATATATTGGGGTTCCGATCATCTGGGGGGGGGCATGAACCTTATACAGGACAGTGAGCTGGACAGATCAGGCACCGCACACAGGACGATGTCCAGAGCCGCCCGCCGGCTCCATGCACACATGGCCCCGGCTGGCCTTATTGATGCCTGGAGAGCACTTCACCCATTACACGTTTTACTCTTCTGTACATGACAGCCATTCTAGAATTGACCTATTTCTCCTGTCGACTGGGCTAATGGGGAAAACTCCTAGCATGCAGATATTACCGCGCACGCTCTCGGATCATTCCCCAGTGACACTAGTCATTGCTCTGAGGCCTTCCCTCCCTCGCCGGTCCAACTGGCGCTACAAGTCAGAGGCACTGCATGACATAGTTTTTAAGGCCGACATCCTTGCAGACATTAATTCCTTTTTTGATAACAACAAACGTCATGACACAACTGATGGGATTAGGTGGGAGGCATTCAAGGTATTCATAAGAGGGATGTGTATCTCTAGGGAAGCAGGGGTCCTGAAAGACATTAAGAACTCCCTACAATGCTCTGAGACCAAACTTAAGGTACTAGAGCGGGAATACGTCTCCGCTCCCTCCCCACCCAAGCACGAACGGAATTGGAATCCTTTGAGGCCCATGCTCTCAGAGACATACAATATTATGCCCGACCCATTGTGGCGTGGAAATATGTCGAGGGGGAGAGACCGGGGCATACCCTGGCCAGGCTGGCCCGGTTGGAGGGTGGTAGAACCCGGATCGACAGTATCAGGGACAAGAACGGGGTGCAGCACTGGTCCGACCAGCCCATTCTGGAGACCTTTGCGGAATTCTACGCTGATCCCTACGCCCCACAGCGCGAGCATAGCCCGCAAGACCTGAATCTCCTTCTGGACCGTATCCCCATGTCCTATATATCCCAAGCCACTAAAGAGCAGCTGGACGCTCCCATCACCCCCGACGAGATAACCGCAGTCATCTCGGCTCTCCCTAAGGGCAAGGCTCCTGGCCCAGATGGCCTAACCGCTGAATTCTATCAAGAACATGTGGCCCTACTGGTCCCGCGCCTACATGAGGTGTGGACAGAATCGCTCCGCCTTGCTACCTTCCCCCAGTCCTTGCGTGAGGCCATTATAACCGTGCTACTCAAGCCGGGCAAAAACTCCCGAGGAGTGCGGCTCCTACAGACCTCTCTCCCTCATAAACACAGACACCAAAATATTCGCCAAGGTCATTGCGAACAGATTCCTCCCCATCATGACATACTTGATCCACCCGGACCAGAGTGGCTTCGTCCCCGCCTGCTCCACTGCTCTAAATATCCGGCGACTATTTAATGTCATCTCTAGAATTGACCCTAAAGCTAATGCGGTTGCTGTGACGCTAGATGCCCAAAAGGCGTTTGATATGGTTGCATGGCAATATCTGTGGGCGGTACTGGAAAAAATGGGAATTGGTCCACGCATGCTCTCTTACATCAAACTGCTGTATACAAATCCAGAGGCCAGGGTCCTGGTTAACTCTTGTACGTCAGCATCCTTTACCCTCCATAGAGGAACACGCCAGGGGTGCCCATTCTTCCCCTTACTATTTGCGATGGCTATCGAACCTATGGCGGATAGTGTAAGAGACAAACAGACCCGCAGGGGGATACGCCTGCGCGACACGCCCAAAATAATATCGCTTTACGCGGATGATGTGCTCCTGTATGTCAGGAACCCTCCGGACCATTTGGACCCTATCATCCGCGAGATAATTAAAACAGGCACATTCTCGGGCTTCGCTATAAACTACACCAAGTCAGACATTTTCCCTCTCACACCCACAACTCCCCAACCGACATGTGAGTTCCCACTCCAGTGGGCCCCAGAAGGTATTAAGTATCTCGGGGTCCAGGTATCCCTGTCAAGATCCTCCTTATTGGCTGACAACTATATTGCCGCTGCGCAATATGCAGAAGCCAGAATGGAAAGGTGGTACAACCTCCCCCTGTCCCTCTCGGGAAGACTGTGGCTAATCAAAATGATCATAGTTCCAAAGCTCCTATATATATTCGCTAATGTCCCACTCTGGCCCGGGAAGTGCTATTTCACAGAACTGCATGCGGGGTGTGCCCGGTTCCTATGGCACTCAGGCGCCGTCCGCAGGAAGTGGCAGTATATGACTTTGCCCTATGAGAAAGGGTGTTTTAACGCCCCGGATCTAACCCAATACTGGATTGCCGCACAAGCCCAACATGCTACACACTGGTACACATTCCTGGACCATCCTCCTCATGTCAAACCTGAGATCCTGGCAACGGAGGAGGTGAATGTTATGTCCCTGATCCTCTTTCACTCGTATCAACCCGATGCCCCGGCTGACCCAGTGGCCACCACGATCAGGGCATGGAAACTGATTCTGCAATCCCACTCTGAACACTGCCCATACTATAAATGGTTGCCCATATGGTCATTCCCAGGCCTTGCCCCCACACAGGATAAACTCCTCATGCGACACTGGCAGGACCTTGGATATTGGGCGCTCTCCGAAATTTATCACCCCGCAGACATGGAGACCAGGGCACTCCAATTCAGCACTGGAGTTACTGCACTACTTTATACTTAGAGCGGCTGTGCAGGACATGTGGCCTTCATACTCGGACGAACCCCCTGAATCCCCGGAGATCTGCTACATTGCTAACTCTGCGGGAGGTAGGGGCATAACGTCTGCCCTATATAAAATGTTGATGGCACAATCTGCAGAACCATCCCACAAGCTTCGGGACTCATGGCACCATGAATTGGGGTTGGCAATCACTGATGACATGTGGGCGAAAATGTGCCTACATACACGCAAGGTCTCCCTCAACTCTAGATTTAGGTGCATGCAATACAAACTCCTTAATCGCCTGTATTATACTCCTTCTGTGGTGGGGAAATTCGCGCATGACCAATCCCATGTCTGCCAGAGATGCAGATCCAACGAAGCGGATCATGCCCGTATGTTCTGGTCCTGTGGGGCACTGGCCCCGTTCTGGGAGGATGTGCTTGTGGCCCTCTAAGAGATGGTGGGGTTCCGGATTAACCCTGACACCCTGGTCTTGCTGTTCGGACTGTGGGAGGGAGCTGAGACAAAATGGGTTGCTAAATTTTTTAACGCGGGGGCTATAGTGGCTAAAAGATGCATCCTGCAGTGCTGGAAGCAGTGCTCCCCTCTTTGCTAGAAATGTGGTTAAAGGCTCTCACCTGGACGCAAGTGTGTGAGGAGGACTATATCAATACACTTCCTGTGAATGCTCACCCCAAAAATGTGTGGACAGAGTTTTGTAGTTATCTGAACAGAAACGCTGACTTGGAGCTTCTGTCCTCGCCCACGTCACTGAACTGGGCGGATATGCAACCTGAGCTATGAACAGCCTCACTAGACCTGATTTGTTCTCAGAAAATGGCCCTGTTTTATTACCTATGCACTGCTTGTCTTCTTTTCTCTCCGTGTTCTTAAGTATGAAATGCGGATTGTCGATGTAATATTTACTGCACCTGCTACTGTTCCTTGCCAATAAAGAAAAGTTAAAAAATAAAAGAACATTCAGCCAAGGTCGTCCATGGAGAAGCCACATCAGAGGGTTCTATTCTTCAATGTGGGGTACCACAGGGTTCTTGCCTTTCCCCCACTCTGTTTAATCTTTTTATGCTTACCCTGTTTGATCTCTTGGACGCCGATGGCACCTGCTATGCCAACTATGCTGATGAAACCCAGTGGCTGTTTCCGCTCTCTGTAGACTATATAAAAGTCACTGGAGTCATCAATGGTACAGTCTTATTCACCACTGGATGGCAGTTAATGTATTAGCCTCAAAAACTGATATCATGTTTCTAAGCATAGGCTGCAAATTGCAACTCTTGGTTCAGGCCTTTGCACATGTCCAAATTGCGGTCTGCTTCCTCCCCACCTTGAAAAAAGTAAAAACCCTAGGAGTGACTTGCGACCAAGAGCTCTCGATGAAACCCCACGTTGGCTGTGGTGTCCAATGCCTCCTACTATATAAAACACCCGACTGAAATCAGGTCTTTCCTAGACATATCCAGCTGTGCCAGAGTAGCCAAGGCCATTATTGGTAGCGATTGGACAACTGTGCTAGCAGTCTGTTGGGGGTGGGCAAGGGGGAACTGTCTGCAAGTGGTGCAGAACAATGCTGTAAGGGCAGCAATGGGATTGTCCAAGTCGGATCATGTGCCATCTGCCAGGAGAGAACTCCAGTGGCTGCCCATTGCTAAGAGATTCCAGTATCGCACCCTCTGCATAGCACACTCCTATCTCTTTGGCCAGAGTCCATCCTACCTGCCCGATCAGTTGAAATGGCTACCTGACCGATGCTGCCTGAGGTCATACAGCTCACGGCTACTATGGACATCGAATGTCAAATTGGTACTGGTACAGAATGGCTGTTTTCCATTCTCTACCCCACATTTGTAGAATACCCTGCTGCCTAATCTCTGGCTCTGTCCTACCCTTTCTATCTTTAAACGAAGGCTGAAAACTGTTCTTTTTGAGTAATTACCCTAGAATGCCTGTCGCAACCTCGCCGATCCACCCTTACTACCAATCACTGTTTTTTTTGTTCTTTGTTGTCTGTCATGTTTCAGAGTTCCTATGCCTTAGGGTCTTTGTCTCCAGCACTTAAGAAATAAATAAAATAAATAAAAAAATGTAAGTTAGCACACACACACATGTATCACCAAAATGTATCTTCAATCTATTTCTAACATTTTGAATTTTACATGATACAAGGCCGCCTCTAAGCAGTATGCAAAGTTCTATGACAAGCTTGTTGCTTATTGGTCAGTTTGTTCAAAGCTTTTTCTTCTATTCAGACAATTGGTATTTTGTGGCAACTTATTAAGCACTTTCCTTTCTCCAATATTAAAGACAAGTATTGGTATTAGAGAAGGGTTGCCTAGAAAACAGGCATTTATGCACACATATTTACATCATTTTGCCCACCTGTTGAAATGAGGGTTTGTGGGTTTCTAGCATGTGCATTCAATTTGAGTGTAAACTATTTCAGTTGCATCTAATTCTGAAGATTTGGGTTAGACAATCAGTGCTGTCAATTTTGAACTCACAGGATATTAGCTCATGCACCCAATATAACAAAATAGTTTTATGTTTTCCTAATGCAAGGATGAGCACCCCTCCCACTTCACTTTGCAAATCAGGTCTCATAGGCACATTGTCCTTCCCTACTGTATCAGGTCGAGAGAAGATTAGAGGATGTATTTATATTGGTATTATTTTATAAATATGGCTTTAATAGGTTACAAACTATCAAGCAGTTGTCTATTTAGACTATGCAGCATAGCCACTGATTCACAGTCCAAAGACTGCACCTGTGAATACTGTTTTACACTGCACACACAGATCAGAAAATGCTTTTTTGTACTTATTGAAATGTAATTCCCCTTAATTTTAGTGCAGTGAAAGCAAGATGCAACTCACACTAGTTAACTACTATATCCTTTTTCCGATTCTGCTAAACGAAATGTATCAGCCCCTGCGCTCTACACACAGAGTATGCTTTGTACAAGCACTCAATTCTCACTTGGCTTTAAATATAGTGAGAAAGTACTGTTGTGTTTCACAAAAAATCAGTCAGCACCCGCCCATTTGGAACAGGTGGTACTATGCAGAGTTCGATTCCAGAGTCAGATAGATTATCCCCTGTGTGTTTCTACTTTTATAATGGGTAATATTCACATGCTTACATCATGATTATATCAAAGTTCTTCCATTGGCTTATCTAACAGGCAATGCCCCCACTTTAAAAGCACCCCAGTCACCATTGGATGTTCCAATGTTTGTTGAATATGAAAAAGGTGGAGAATGCTTTTCCCTGAGTAATATTGCATTCTAAATATTGCTTTCTTTTATATCGAATCGTTTCAAAATAATACATGAATGAAACAGTCTTTTCTGGACTCCCTTGGCAGACATTAATATGTATGATAGTTTTTCATAACGTTATTAATATTCATAGTTTTAAGAATGATGAAAAACTGTACATTGGTTTCATATGACAAACAAATGTATCATGATCATAACACATTTTTCCATTTGTTTTTAAGTGATTTGGTTGTGGATTTATGAGCAAAATGTGTTTTTAGATGCATGAATGGTATTGGAATACATAGCCAATTATATGTCGTGGCATCTTTAAATTACAACTTTAAGTTTTGTTTCTTGGGATTGTAAAATCATGATGCTAGCATGCCTCTCAGCCAAGAACTACCCCGGATCTACTAATGCAGGCCATCCATTGATTGAGTTTCCATTTGGCTGGCCATCTGGTCATGTTTTATGAAGAGTTGATGTCAAAAGGTGACATATAAAATGCAACAAGGTTTCTTTGAAGCACAGTCCTAAGGAGAACACACGTGGTTGTTATGGGAGCAATTCTGATTTTTATTAGACAATACACCATATTTCAGCCTCTACTGTTATTTTAATTTGTACTTATTAAAACAGATCTTCTCCTTAGATAAACTTGCATGGGTGGATGCCACCCATAAACTCGGAGGATCTATTACACAAAGCCATTTGTTCTGTGGGCCTAATGGTTAAAAGAATAGACAGTGTATTCATTCCATTTTTTGGGTGTTTTCTCTCATGGAAGTAAGTAACTATCTGCTTCTCACAGGTACACCCATTTTGTGGTAAATGACATAACACACCAGTCTCCATTTGTCTTTGATGTTGCTGTGCATCCCTTGAAACTTGACAGATTGCAATTCAGTCAAACCCCTACAATATTAATCATTCAAAGCTATGAGACTATGCTGTACTCAATAGGGAAGGTCCACACGAGATGGCACATTGAATAACCTAGTAAGGGCTAAGTATATTTATGTGAATTTATGTATTTATGTGTCTTACTTCTCCCGCTGACATGTGTTGTGAATGCGGTTGCAATTTTCGGACTCAGCATCAAATTCCCTATGGAAATACAGTTTGTCTGACCCGCTTGGGGGGAAGTCGATCACTTTAAAAATAAGGTTGCATCTTCATAAATTATGCACATTTCACACACCACGAAATTGCATCTTTAAGGTATTATTCCTCAGTGGTATACTATGTTGATAGTGAGGAGATACCTTATGCGCCTCTAAAATATAATCTTATATAGTTGTATGAACTATTTATTTTCGACTATGTTGATTTACTGACAATTAAATGCCAATTTTGAACTTTACTGAGCCACACATTTAATATGCCCTTTCTCATCAGTGTGTTACAGTGATACTGAGGTCCTACTTTCGAACCTCTGAAATGTCATCTTATAGAGTTGTATGCTCAGGTTATGTTATGTTGTGTTACGTTGCTCAGCTTTGAATGCAAATGTTAGACGTTATTGAATCCCTTTTTTAAGGTATCCTTCCTCAATGTTATATTTCTCTGATAGTTAGGCACAGCTTTTGGATCTCTAAAATGTAATCTTATAGAGCTTTATGCACTGTTTATGTTATGTTGTTTTATGGTACTCAGCTTTTAATGCAGATTTTGAATGGAATTACACAGGTGTCATTCCACATCAGTGCACTTTGCTGATAGTGAGGAGCTATGTGTTGAACCTTACAAATGTCATCCTATAGTATTTTCCACTCTAGTCATGTTATCTTATCTCACTTTTATACTGTATCATTCACTGTTTATGAGATACTAGCTTAAGTACCTGGCTTCGCCCAGGATGTCCATTCTCACATTTTTTTTCACATTCCACTGAAAAAAAAGATAAACAAATATTGTTGTTTGCCACAAAGGAAAAACATGACACATGTTAATTTCACTAGGTAATTGAACACCACATTTCTATTTATCTTTGATTTAACTTCTCACATGAATGTCATATTTGTGTGCTTACTCTGATTATTTGCAGTGTTGTTAGCAATGGTGGCCATTTTTGCTGCTAAACACATACTGCAAACAATCAGAGCAAGCATGCACATTTGATATTCATGTGAGAATTTAAATCAGATGTAAATAAAAATGTTATGTTCAACTCAGTGAAATGAACATGTATCGAGTTTATTGCAAACACATCAATGAAAAGAAAGACACACTCACTCTCTTCTAAAAAATAAGAAAACAAAAAACGCAAGACCAGCTCAGCACAGACAGAGCGATGGTGAGTACCTTCTACAAATGACCTGTAGATGGCAGTGGAACACCACAAAACGTATCTCAGGAACGGGATTTCCTATCGAGCTAGAAATCATTATGTTAATTCAGCAATGAAATAAAGAATACTCCATGCAAAATTCATGACATCAGACCTCACCGTTCATGAGGAGTTATGTCCCCAAGATCAATGCCACATACAAACCCACAAACAAACATGACTTTGCTTTATATATATAGATGACTGTACTAAGCAGATGAGGTACTCCCACCACTAGCCACCAGTGAGAGCTGTTGTTTATCTGTCACAGTGTCTCTCTCTCTCTTTTAAACAGATACAACATACATAGTATGTAATAAGGGTCTGGTAATTGCCATATGCGTGAAAGGGGATGTCTGGAGAATTCCCTCATTATCATTATCATAAGTAAAGTGCTAAAGGTTATGGGAGGCCTAAACATTTGGTTCAGTGAAAGGACAGCCTGCAATATGATGACCCCATGCTCTCATTTTACCTTTCTTAGTCAGTTGGTGGCAGACTTAGAGCTGCCCCAAACCTCAGTTTCACTTTCTGAGATACAGTGCTAAGTGAGTAAGTCTGGTGTTTAGCAGCCAGAATTTGCATAGCAGCCAATCAGGTTGCTTAGAACGCATGGTGGAATTACTCATATAAGCCCATGTTCTTAGCTGCTAATGCTCAACGTCCCTGCTACACTGCCCCAGCAAGCTCTTCCTGCTGGCCCTGACCCTCATTACATTTTCCCCAAGCTGTCCCTCCATGCCACTTCCTTTGCCGCTGTGAAAATTGAACAGTGTCTCTAACTGAGCTCCCATTTCTTTTTCATAGTGGCCATTTTTGTTTGCTCCGGTTTTCATGGGGAATTTGGCATGCAATTGTGCAAAGCCTTTTCCCATAGAACAAAAAGGCTATTAACACCCCGGTTGTGGGCCAGGATGTTAAGGTGCCTTTAGTGATACTAGCCATGTGGGATTCAGTGTATGGCCAGAAACAGCAATAAGTCTTCATGCGGACTCTCGTGCCTACCTGGTATGTGCTACCTGACTGTTAAATGTCATGTCCACCTTCACAACCCTCAATTAACACTATAATACCAAACACAGGAATACACAACATTGTAGTGTAAGTGTGCAGATTTAACACATACGTGGGCTAGCAAACCGGCAACATGAGCCAAGCCTATTAAGATGACTGAACATAGTAGGAGAAGAAAGCATGCCATACAAATAAAGTTTAATCATCTGATACAGATTCAGAGAATTACAGAACCAGGCACAGTAAAAAGTGCACAGGTTCTCCAATCAGTGTAGTGATGGAACATTGAAGGGAAGGAGTTGAGTATGAATATAAGTGATGTGCTTGAGGTTGTATTGTGGTTGATAAATGTCTAAGCATCAAGATCATTATTAAAAAAAAAGATGCTTCACCTTCAGAAAATCTAGGCCATATGTGTGAGAAATATTATGATATGTTGATGGATGAAGGGCCAGGGCCAAATCATATCAATCATGATTAATGATCCATTTGCACCTAGATACTATTGACACAATGATTTATAGGCTTAAAGTGCAGCATTAGGATCAGAAAGCATTAATTATCGCAAAAGAACATTGAACCTGTTTATCAAATCTTTTATCAGTGTGTTACAAAAATGAACAACTAAAAGATATTTACCATTTAAAAAAAAAAAAAACAATAGCTAAATTGTGGACATGTACAGTCACAAGGTATTGTTGGTCCATAGTCCATTAATTTTGCATCGATAAACATGGCAGCATCCTTCAGGTTTCCATCAACGATGACAATCAAAATATCACTAAGAGATGCCACATTATGGTTCTCAATATGAAAATAGATGGTAGCGGACCTCCTGGTGGCAGCACAATACTACCTAAGGGACCACTACCATATATTACAGAAGCTGAGTGGAACCATGCAGAGGATCTGCCCAGAGTTAATAATAATACCAGTGGAAATAATCATTCAGGAGTTTAGTAAAGAGGGCTTCATTTGCATGGGTTATTTTCGAACTGATGGATGGTATTATTCTGTATGAGGCTCTACGTGCCCACATGCCTTTCAGCACTGGCCCATGACTGTTATTAACTATTGCAAATGGGAATAGCCTCATATCAGCATACTGCAACCATGGGTATGACATCTTGAGATGTACCGTTGCGTTACATACCTATTGCCCTAATTTATCAAGGACAAATGTTATTAATTAAATCTAAAAACCTCAGTATGGTTTAACGTAACACATTTTGGTTTAGGTTTCTTATCAGGCCTAATATACCGAAAATACATCTAGAAATTAGTCATTGATGACTTCTTGACTGTCCAACCTTTGTTTCCCAATAGGTTCAGAAATTGGTAATGGAAGGTTCACATTTCACGTCATATTATTTCTATGAAAATATGTAATAAACAAATTTGTTGTAATTACTTCAAATTTCTTTGAAATGTGTTTTTTTTGTTTTGTTTAGAAACTCTGTATATTAGCTTTCCTTATAATCTTTGAGGCCTTTATGCCTGGAAAATGGTGTAACATATTGCTCCCAATTAGACAATTGAAATTTTGAAATATGGTTGGTCTGCACTTAATTCACAATGTTATTTTAAGCTGTATTTCAACTCCCAACGACATATAGTGCATATAATGAAAATAGCTTTCGACATAGTGTGATTGAGGATATCTCTCACGCATGGCTATTGATAACTGCATACTTTGTAAAACTATTTCAGCATGTCAGAGGATTCCTATACCCCAGTTGCACCAAGTCAGTCTGTGAAAGGCTATTGCATCATTAAGTCATCCAAATGAATTAGGAGAATGTGTTTGATATTAGTATTCAGGATTTTTGTGTGAAATAGATCTATACAATGTAAAAGCTAATCCATGTTTCGACTCAACCTGGTCTTTCTCGTGGCCCACACGTGAGTTTTTGTCGGTATTCTCATATGCCTTTAATATTTCACCAGGATGGAGGACTACTTGCTCATTGGCGTTCGAAAGCATCCGGTTCTGAATATTCAGAGTATGAGATTTGGGGTTTAATTGCTGGTATACTTTAATATATCATCTAGCAGCTGTATCGGGTGTGCAATTTCTGAAGATGTGGCAGATTGTCAGTGCAATGTAAAGATTTTAATCTATTGTGCCATGTTCGGCTCCATATGGCGCTCTGCATCATCATTTGTGGCATCATCTCCCCACACCTATACACATGCAGCTTGGCTGGCATCTTTTAGACTTACACTACCTAGCGGAGTTTGAGACTAGTGTTTTTGCCATCTCTCATGATTTATAATATTATTATTTCAGAAATTGATTCTTAGCCCAGATGAGGGCTAAGCTAGACTTATGAAGCCCACCTACTCTCAACATTCAAGCTGTGCAAAACCTCTGATATATGTTCAGCAATTAATATAACAAAATATAGCGTAGGTGATTATTCTGTTTGCTTCGTTTGTCATTTATATAATTCTTTTCAAAAATGCATTGGATTTTTGCCTGTTTCTCTTTATTTACATCATTCCAAAGTATCAGTTAAATGCAGTTATTCTTGTGTTTTACAGTAGGGGTGCTTCACAAAGGATAAAATATTATGTCCGCATTCTTTGTGGGTTATATTGTTTATCTTTTTTTCGTTAATGATGTTATTATTAGTAAATTGTTAAGAAATAAGACAGTGTGAGGCTCCTTATGAGTTTGCAGATTTATAAGGGGTACATTCATACACCTAATTTACAGTTATTGCCAGATTGAGCCGCGGATGTGATTGTAAATCCCCCATACTCCAAGATGGTGCTATTCCCTATAACTTCCATCCATAGGACTCTATTGGGATTTGGAGGAATTATTGCCAGTGGTAATTCTGCTGGCAATAATTCCTCCATTTATTGGAAGAAAAGTGGTGGAACATTTCCAACAACTCCAGCCAAGTGTTGGAGGCTTTTCCTCCACGTTACCTCCAAACTTGAAAAGTGGGAGCATGGTAAAAGGGGCAGTAATCCCATAAAAGGCACTTTATTACCACACCACTATACCCATAATGAGGCCCTGTGTTTTCAAATAGTGTCATCAATTAAAATATTCAATACTCATTGTATTGCCTCACAGGGATGTATGGCTGAGTTCATTATTCGAGTTAGAACCGTATACCACACAGCTGTCTAATTACTATATTCATTATTGAAACAGCTCCCTTATCACCACTTGTTTAAGCCGTGTTGTAAGACCTACTGTAGAAAACCGTATTGACATGTTTTATAATTAGGTTGTTTCACAATGCTTGTTAGCAAATTGCATGTGAAGTAAAGGTATATAAATACTATATGTAGGCAGGTCATGCTATATATTACATGGACGCGGTAGCGTCCATGTAGTTATGGTTAAGTTGGTGTTTCCATAGGAAGAGCACTTTTTGGGTGGCTTATAACTTCGCTCCCTCTGGACGAATCCTCACCAAACTTTGCAAAAAAAGTATATGGCCCACTTTGAATTATTTTGCAAAGTTTGGAGAGGTTTGGCCCAAGGGGGGGCAAAGTTATAGGGGGGGTCCCAAAACTTTTGTTTTTTCCCATAGACTTAATGGGAAAAAACTTTGCGCACGGCTACAGCCCGAACCGCTGGATGGATTTACACCAAATCCGTCCAGTAGTTTTTTTAAAAATGACCAAAATGTAAGGCAAAAAAATTAGTGACATCTGTGTGCGCTTCGCGGACGGACTTCCCTGTCGCTCCGCGGACAGCACCCCAATTAGCCCTTGGGCTTGCGTCATGTCCGCGGACATGCAACATGTTTGCTGATTGGGTGGTGTGGTGCGTGATGCGCGTCAGATTTTCTGTCGCGCCCGCCATCTTGCATTCGCCAACGACCGCGGACAGCGTGGTGAAACTTGAATTAAACATTGTATTTAGTGGCGTGTGTTGGTGTGTAAAAGTGTTTGGGGAGGGTGGGGGAGTATGAGATATGTTCAATGTTGTATTTTTTTTTATGTGCTAGACGCTTTTGTTGTGTTCGATTTGTCTGCGGACAACACGGCTGTTCTGGAATGTTCGTAAATAAACAGAATGAATTCGGTGTGAAGTTGAAAGTGTTCTAAGAACACTTGTGGGGTCTTGAAATGTTAGCAGGGGGTGTCCTGGAGACGTTGTGTGTATTGTTCGTTGGCAAGCTGAAAGTGTTCTAAGAACACTCGCGGTGTCCTGAAATGTTCGTACACAAAGAAAATGGGGGTGTCTTGAGGACGCTGTCCGTATTGTCCTCTGGCAAGTTGAATGTGTTCTATGACCTTCCTTGTGTCCGAGGACATTAAAATGGTTGCAATGCTTGAATCTATGGGTGTGATATGCTGCGGTGGTTGTGACCAGGGTATAGAATGTTGGGTGCATGGCCATTTGGCCATGTACCCAACACTCTATGGCCTGGCCACAACCACCGCTGCATATCACAGTCATATGCCATGCACCCAAGAGTCTATGCCCTGGCTAGAAGTATCGTAGCATATCACAGTCATATGTCATGCACCCAAGAGTCTATGCCCTGGCCACAAGTATAGCAGCATATCACACTCATAGTGGCTAAGAACACTCGTGGGGTGTTGGAATGTTCGCAGGGGGTGTCCTGGAGACGTTGTCTGTATTGTTCGTTGGCAAGCTGAAAGTGTTCTAAGAACAGTCGCGGTGTCCTGAAATGTTCGTACACATAGAAAATGGGGGTGTCCTGAGGACGCTGTCCGTATTGTCCTCTGGCAAGTTGAATGTGTTCTAGGACCTTCCTTGTGTCTGCGGACATTAAAATGGTTGCAATGCTTGAATCTATGGGTGTGACATAGTCATATGCCATGCACCCAAGAGTCTATGCCCTGGCCAGAAGCTCTGCAGCATATCACAGTCATATGCCATGCACCCAAGAGTGTATGCCCTGGCCAGAAGCACCGCAGCATATCACACTCAGAGTGGCTTATAACTTTGGGTCAAAAACAAATTTATAAGGAACAATGTTATAAGCCAGTATGGGTGTGATATGCTGCGATGGTTGTATTTATGATGTTATACTTACTATTTGGTTTAGTAACGGGTGTCCATGTTTTTCTTGTTCATTTCTGTGATAAAAGAAAATAGCATGTTAGTATTAGTATTTTATAAAGAGTTATTACATTGTACAATCAACATTTTTTCTTTTTTTTTACCCTCATATTTAGTCGATGACAAACGAGAGTACTGTGCAATTTGCTCAGTTTCTGTGTTTGTTGCTAAAATCATTGGGTCTGTGGGAGAAGAAAAATCCATGTTGGATTAAAAAAAAACCTTTTTCTGTTATGCTACAGTTTATTTGTTTGTTTGTTTTCAGTGTTTACTTGTTGTTTCTGGCTAATGCTTTATACATTGGATTGTTCCAGTTTTTGGGAGCAGTAAGATATTAGGTATTTCTTTGGATATTGTACAGTTTTGGAGCAGTTAGATACCAGTAGGCATATTCTAACTGTTTATTTTTTGATATAATTTCGTGGTATTGATTTATCTGTTTGAATATTTCGAAATTTTGGGACAGTTAGATACCAATTGGCGTATTCTAAATGTCTATTTTTTGATTTATTTGAGTAGTCCTAATTTATCTGTTTAGTTGTTGTAGCATCTTTGGGCAGTTAGATAGCTTTTGGAATATTGTGACAGTTTATATTTTTTTACTACAAGTGTACTTAAGGTTTAAGTACAGTTTAGTTATCAAATTTTGGTTTTAAGAACATTAAATAAGCGTTTGTAAGATTTGCTGGTAATCTCTGCTTTAGAGTAATGGTACTATCATTACATTAAAACCATCCACATTTCTTTTTTATATATGCAGTGTAGTGTCCTGAGTTGGTTGTGGCTCCTGCGTGGTAGATGATACCTATTGTTGTGAAGGTTTTCCTACCAAGTGATATTTGACCATGTGTGAATCCAGTCAGCTTGCAGTTGTTTTTGGTACCATCTGCATTGTAACGTAGAAGCATTAGTATTACGTATTTACTATGTGTTTGTATTACTAACGTGGAGCGATTATCTGAATTGCAGGTGGAACATAATCTACCGTGGTTTGCATTTTGTACAAGTTGCTGAAATGGAACGGATTCACAATTAGGTATTGATATATACACAAAGCGCTCAATGGGGATTTGTTCTTGTGTCACATTGTTGCAGAGAGTGCATGTATGTTTGCACATGTATGAAATCTGGAAGATTTCATTTATAGGTATGTTTTTGTTTTCCAGTACTTGTAGTAAGTACATTAGAAATTCTTGTGGATCTTCCTGTGAGTTTATAGTGAATTTCACCATTCCAGCACAGCAGTCCAATTGTTGTCTTATTCCATAAACACTATAGGTGTTGTCAGGATTGTTTGCTGCATTTCTGTGAAGTACTAACATTTGCAAACACAATGGGTCTGCACTGTGTAAGTAAATGTTCTCAAAAATTGGTGGTAATTGAAATAGAATATTCATTGCTACATTTGCGTAGCAACTTACACCAACTATATTTGAGAGTTTAAATGGACCATGTAGTTCTGTATCTGACTGCTTTTTTGAGTTTGTCTTCCTTCTTTGAAGAAGTACCTGGTTTACTTTCCCTAATTGATTCTTTTTTGATTGTGGCACTTGAAGAAGTTTTAGTTTCTTTTACGCTTTTTTGGAGGATTTGCAGTGACATCCTGTTGCATTTCTGTTTGATTTAGTTTTCTTTTAAAACATTTTCCTTTTTGTGGAACAGGATATGTTTGTAGATGGGGGGTGTATAGTGAACGAAGTCTATTGTATTCTAAAATGCAAGGAATATCAGCGCTTATTTTACTTGCATCAAAGTTGATTAGAAATAGGCAGTCAAGTGTACATAAGCGTGATAGTGCTATGTAGCTCATGCCTTCTTTAAAGACTGTGTTACCAATGTCTATCATTGCTTTGTCTAAGGTAAGACCTTGTGATTTATGAATGGTGACTGCGTATGCAAGAGTTAGAGAAAATTGTTCTCTGCGTACATACATGTCTTTGAAGAGAAGGAATCGAGCTGTTGAGCGTCCTATTCTTTTAACTTCTGAAAGTTTGTCAAAGAGAATATTGACAAACTGAATGTTTTTGTCACGTGGGTATGTTTGAAAGCCAACAACTGTACCCAGTGCTCCAGTAACTAGTCCTTGGTCTACGTCAAGGTTACGTTTCAGCATTACTCTGCAGTTTAAGGATAATTTTAATATCTTTTCCAAGCCTGCTGTGTTTGAGATTGATTTTTCTAAACT
This sequence comes from Ambystoma mexicanum, assembly GCF_040938575.1. Classification (NCBI taxonomy): domain Eukaryota; kingdom Metazoa; phylum Chordata; class Amphibia; order Caudata; family Ambystomatidae; genus Ambystoma; species Ambystoma mexicanum. The sequence goes on from NC_090941.1 coordinate 85,289,037, forward strand.
GTTTAGTCTTGCTGTGACTTGGTCACACATGGGTAGTGTCATTCCATGTACATCTAGTTTGTCTGTGGCGCTAATTTCCATTATTGGTTGCATTTCTTTACTTAACATGATTTCATTGAATTTGAAACAGCTTGCAAGAGTTGGCATTAAGGCCATACAATTGACATTGTTGTGGGCTAATTGTTCCATAACATCTGTAGCACATGTATTATCACCATAAAGTGCATGAATGTGCCGGGTTTTCAATATTGCTTCTGCTTCTCTAGAAAGTATACCAACTCTGATACTTTTTAAGATGTTGGCATAAGTGAGTTCTGCAGATTGGCGCATGTTTTGTGTTAATTCTCTGTATTGGAAATGTTGCCAAAGGTTGACATTTCCAATGCTGCCAACAGTTTTACGACAGAGTTTGTGTCCTAATGTTTTAAAAATAGGCTCACCTGTTACAGGTGTCAATTGAAGAAGATCTCCGAAAACAATAATGTGTTTTCCTGCAAAGAGCTCTTCATAGTTTGTTTTGGGTACTTCGCGTAATCTGAGGTGAATCAAAGCCAACATTAGGTTGGACACCATGCTCACTTCATCTATTAGTAGCATTTTCATTTGTTTTAATACTCTGCGTAGTTCCATTGCAGATTCTGCAGAAAGTTTGTAATAATCTAAATTGTTTTGGTGTTCTACTGGCAGGAGTAGTAATCGGTGTAAAGTGACACCACCTATGTTGTAGGCAGCTAAACCTGTGGGGGTAGTGACAATAGCTGACAGTTTGTTGTTTGTGAATTGTTGAAGGAACTTACTGATGATTTTGATTAGGAATGTTTTGCCAGAACCAGCTTCACCACTGACATACACTAGTATAGGTTTGTAATTTTGACAGGTGCATTCTTTGTTTTCATGTTGTACACCATGTGCAATTTCTTTTGTTACTTCTTGAAAAATGCTATGTTGCTCATTGTTTAGCTTTGATTCTAGTATAGTTAAGTCTTCTTTATCTTCATACTGACACATGGTGTTTTGTACTTCTATCATAGCTAATTCTGCCTCATTTGTTATTAGTGGGTCTCCCAGTGGTTATTGGCTTCCTGTGACAGATGGTTGACTACTGTCAGGAGTGTCCTAATCTAGTTGGGCCTGGAGTTCTTCTTCGTGTTGCTGTTCATTGTGCAACATTGTTTTGTACTGTGCAAAGTTTACATCAGTTATACTGCTTTCATTTGCTTTGAAAGCGTCTTCATATGAGTCATAGTTATCTAGTATTTCTTCTTCTTTTCTCCATGGTTTAAAGAGTTGTAACAGGGACATGTAATATACTTCTTTATGTTGAGGAGTCTTTAATGACAATTTGATATGATTAATTAAATTTGGTTTGGTGAGTTTTACTAAGCTGCCTTCACAGTTTGTCACTTTGTATTTACGGTTTTGTTCATCAGGTTTTATATTATTTTTGTATGTGTAGTTTTGGGCTATGTGGTATAGACTCATGGTTTCCAAAGTGGTACTCCTGTTTGGGTAGTATGTGTCCAATAAATTGTGTTTGGCTATTGTTTCTATATCTTCGTATGATTTAGCTGGACCAAGACTTAGCCATACTATATTTGCAGATTTACCATACAATGCAGTACCAGTTAATCGATCAGCTGCTTCATAGGATCCACATTCTCTATGGGACAGCATTTTTATGCCCAAGCTGTATAATTTCTGAGACACTGTTTTATCTGATGACAGGTCATTCCAGAGGTCTTGGAGCTTGTCTTTTCTGATTTGGTTAAGTATGCTGTGACATATCGTGCAACTGCAGTAGAATTGTCTGCAATGTACTGCACGTCTATGTTTGCATTCCATAAGTAGGCAATGATTGCATTGTAATCATTGATATATTTTTCTTCTTCTTTTCTTTTTATGCAATATGTATTTTTAGGTGACTTACCTTTAACACTATGTCTAACTGAAGACATGAGATTGTTCACTTGACCTGTATTTGTGACTGGTCTAGGGAAACCAAATCGGCATTTGGTGTAGTATTTCCCTTTGTTTTTGTATTTGCAATGACAATATTTGCCACATTTGTGTCTTTGGAATTGTAACATTTTTGCATGAAGATCACTATTTGTGGATTCTGATGGAATTTCACAAGTGACATATTTTTCAATAAACTGTAAAACAGTGGCATCACTGTCTTGACCAAATTTAGGAGCATCTTTAATCCATAAAAGCATGTGGGTATGTGGTGCTCCTCTGGCTTGGTATTCTTTTCCCCAAAAGAAGTGTTGCACTTCTCCAAGGGGAGGAACAGTTTTGTTACAAAATAAAATGTAGCATAGCAATGAAGCGATGTTGAATATATCGTGAAACATTAACAGGATCCTGTGAACAAAGTTCTCCAGGTGTTAGTATATCTATGTTTGTTTTGTTTTCGTTTGATATGCGTAGGAAAGCATGTAAATCTTCCCATGCATATTCTGCGCAACTTAATGTAACAAACCAAGTGGGTGGGCCAAGGTTTCTGATCATACAACGTACATCTCCATGACGTCGAAACCAGTACTCTTTAGTACCACGCATATTTGCTAATAGATTTGTAAGATTTGCTTGTAAAACCTCATCTTTCTGTTGAACTTTTTGTAATAATTGTGTAGCTGTCATATTTTGAAAGTGTGATCCTGATTTTAATATGTGTGCAACTCCGTAACATAAAGTTGCTAGTTCACTTTCAAAGAGTAGATAGAATATGTATTGCACATTTTGTCAAAATCTGGGATCTTCAGAATACATTCGTAATGAGCGATATTCTGATGCTGATATTTGAATAGGTCTATCATCGTATCTTCCTCCTTTGCCAGTATGAAAGAGTAGAGGAAAAGCACGTGCTTCTATACTTTTTTCACATATGCTGATTGGTGATCCATTTGTTTGACGCATTTGGTACGTTTCCAGTGCATCTTCTACGGTGTCATTAGAGTGCAATGGATGAATTGTATAATGGTCTAAAGTGTTTGATATTGTAGCAGGATCTAGGAGCTCAAATTGACCAGCTTCTTGTGTCTGTTCAATTATTTCACTTGTATCTTGCAAGTTTTCTTCAATATTAACTTCTTTGTAATATTCATTGTTCTCTTTAAGATATTGTAGGGCTTCTCTAATTTTATGTAAATCTACCAGTTGTTGCCAAATTTTTTTGTCTTTTGTAGGTACTCCATTTACCAAGATAATTAAAGATTGCTGCATTGGACGTTGCACTCCGAGAGTGTGCACATTTTCTTTTAGATCTAATGGTAAATACACTACTTTTCCACAAATACCTTTCACTAATTCAGAGGGAGGTAATTTTGCAGTTTTTGGTTGAAGGTGTATTATTGCTTGAAATGGGTGCACTGTTTGAATTATGATGCTCTCATATAAATTAAGTTGTTGAAGGGGTTTTGGTAGTGGATACAATTCCAAGTTATTTGTGATAGCACGTGAAGGAGTTTGGTTGTTGTCAAGTTTTGTAGTGCAGTAACTGCAAAGTATTATGGGGTCAGTTATTTCGTATTTGTTTTCTGCTATAAGATAGAGAGCTAATTCAAACCATTTAGAATCTTCATTGTCTTCTATTTTGTATGATAGGTCTATAGTTTTTGTGATACTTTTATATAAAGTTCTGCGTCAACATACACACACATGGTTTGGTACTTCAGCTGGAGTACTTTCAAATTTTAGTATTTCTTTTTTGTATGTCTGTAGTGAAAGGTTGCCATGTGCAGAATTGTTACGAAGTTCGTTGACAGCTAATTCATCTTATAAGTGGGTTTCACTTCCAAAATATTTTGTCTGGATATAGTCGATTTCTTCTAGGAGGTCTTTTGCTGTACCATGTAGAAGAATGTTATTTAAATTGGCTAGTACTAAAGCAGGACTTTTAGCATAGTACAGTTTATAAACTAGATTTCTTATACTTGCATGATGTGTTGATATCCTTTTGATATCATGGAAGGGTGTTTTGCAAGTAGGTCCTGTAATGCAGGCCAAGGAATGTCCTTGCAGTCCTGTGTACTTGCGTATTGGACAAGCATCCATATTTTGCAGTAGTTTAATTTTGATTTTGTCTTTGCTTTTCACATATTGATTGAGGAATTGGCGTAAAGACTTGAACATTTTTTTGGGAATGTTACACATTGACGTGCATGGCCATTTGTACACTAGATGTTCTGATTCAGTTGAATGGAGGGGTAAATCTACGTTTTCAGGGCATATTTTTGTAAGGAGTTCTTCTTGTTCCATTATGGTATTATTAACTTTTTCATAACCTCGACCACTGCTATGTGTGGCAATTGTATTTGTTTGCTTTTGTTTGTAGGCTTCTTCATTAAAGTATGGTTCTGTGGTTGTAGTGTGACTCCATTCACCTCCACAGATATTTAAGAAGTTATTTCTGTTGACATTTCGTTTATTGAGAAGTCTTTTTTGTAATTTAGTTATTAGTTTTGTTAGTGGTTTCATTCTGTTTAACACTAAAATAAATAACTTTGTTTTGAGAAGAAGTGCACTGTCTATCAACGCTTCTAAGATTACTTTCCTACGATAGGTTTGAAGTCTTGAACCTGGTTTCTCTCCTGTTTTCATAAGATTTTGAAGGACTTTGTGACAGAACATTTTGGCTAAAATACTTTTCTTGGTATGCTTACTTTGTACTATATCAAGATTTATAGAAGAAGTTTTATTTGTAGTGATAGTTGATTTTCTGTTAATTGTTTTTTGGGTTGTTTTACTTTTTGATAGAGGAGGGAAAGTTTTTGTACTAGAAACTTCTTCTGTTTCACTACATGACTGTATTAGCTGTTGTGTTTCAACTTTTTTTACAAATTCTGCTATAGATGGATGTTTATGTTGGAGACTTTTCTTTTCATTTGCTCTACTTCTGCATCCCTTTCTACGGAGTTGCTTTTTGGTAGGCATTCTTTAGGGTTTGTTGAAAAAAATACAGAAGGTATGGGTTGGGGTGTTCTGCAATGCATGTGTGGTGTGTGCATGAGTGTTTGAGTAAGGTGATAAAGATGTATGTAATGGTGTGTGATTGTGCATTGGGAAGTACAACTAGTAGGGATGGCTATTCTTGAATTAATGTGTTACTAAACTGGAGTTCAGATAACAGAAAAAAGTAAGCTAGTGGTGTGGAGAAGTATAAATAGTATATCTAAAGCTATACAATTAAAACAGTTGTTTTTTCTACAACATCTAAATTCTAGCGTATGAGTTGGGTAATTTGTGTGTCGAAAAATAGGAATTTGTGGGCCATTCTGCCAGTAAATCACTGTTTAAGACGGGGGGATTTTTGGTCAGAATGGTGCAGAATCTCTATTTTTAGGCACAGAAATAGCATGAATTAAGCTTACAGTGTGAGTAATAATTCAAATATTCTGGTAACATTCTACTTACTTTTTTTCTAAAATGAGCAGTTTGCTTCTTAGTTGTTCTTTGTAGTTCCAATTCGGCTGCTTCTTTTCAGGAGAATGGTCTTCGCTGCAATTGTAAAAGAAAGAAATTAGTAATTTGGTTTGTATATAGCACTCTTTTTAATTTAGACATAGATTTTTTAAATTGAAATGCTCAGCGCCTTCCTTAAAACCATTAAAACTAGTTTATGACTAACTGTAGGAAAGAAAATATTTTCACTATGGCTTGTTAAATTCATAATGTACCACTGTATACCACTATTCCTGCAACTAAGCTTTTCCACGTAATAGTGAGTCCATGTCATAGCCTGCTTTTCCACGTAATAGTGAGTGAATGTCATAGCCTGCTTGTCCTACATAAATGTAAGTAATTATATAAACTAAAAAAAGTAAAACCAAATATGTGTTTGTACAAATATTATTCTTTGAGATTTGATCATAGAGTGTGCATGTAATTTTGTTTGATTATATGTAGTCTATATATTTTATTTGAAAAAGATTAGTTTAACATTATTTGCGTGTGTGTGTGTGTACGAAGAAATTAAACGGTATAAAGGTTTGTAAGTCACAGTTCATTTTAGGATAATGAAAAAATGATTGTAGATTCATTTTACAGATTATACAAGGTAAAAGCCGGTTAGAAAATGTGTTCATGTACTGTAGAGAAAATATGCATACCTGTAGTTTGTGTTCATGCATATGGATATGGACGAAGCTGCAAGCAGAAATCTTGGAGATTTGTCTAGTATTTCCCGTAGATTATGCTTGCCAATGGTATGAGACTTGTAGTCCGAGAGATTCACCGTACATTTGCAGTGCTGATCTATGATGATGCAGTTACATGTAGAGGTCGTGGATTTGATTGGTGGATGGTCATGTGATTTCTTAGCTACATCCAATGAGGGAATGGCACAGATAGTGAAGTGGAAATGGTAGAAGGGCTGTCCATGTTACGATACGTTCGCAGACATGGCGGTAGTTCCAGGACAACGCGTATTACATCCGGGGAATTTGGGTTGGGGAGGCATGCAAATGAGATTGAATGTAGCAAGGGATTGGTCAGTAAAATATAGTGAGTGTGTTGTGCTAGGAGAGGTTTTCTCTGATATTCTTTTTGGTGAGAAAGGAACAGATAGCTATGGCTGAGTGTTTCAAAAAACAGATTGTGTGGATTTTGGGAGACTCGTGGATACATTGGTTGAAGGTGCATGCAGAAAGCTGTGGAATATCTATAGATCTTGGATTCCCACATGTGGAAGTGCACTGGCATGGAGTGCGTGGAATGAAGTGGCTGGACTTGCTACCTCTCTGTGCAACTTTGAAGATAGAGGAACATCCAGATATAATTGTAATTCATTGTGGAGGGAACAGTTTAGGACATGTGTCTGGAATTTCTTTGCAATTTGCAATGAAAGAAGGACTTCAGAAGATCCTGGATATGTTTCCAAACTCCAAAGTAATTTATTCACAGATTGCGCAGAGACAATTGTGGCTTCGTTCTTTCTCATGTGGTCCACAAATGGAGAAAGCAAGGGGTAATGTCAATAAGGCTGTTTGTGCTTTCCTAAGAGATTTTGGCATGTTCTCTTTTCACAATGAAAATTTTATGTTTCGTAGTACATACATTTTTCGCAGAGATGGAGTCCATCTTACTTATGCTGGCAATCAGATTTTTCTGAGCAATGTACAAAATGCATTGCGACCTTCTTTAGAAATGCAGCATCTATTTTGAAGTAGGTGTTAAGTATTTATAATTTTTGACATACAAACACCTCCCAAAGGCTCTTTTCAGAGCCACCACTTCCTCCCAGAGAAAAAAGCAATGGTTACAATAGGGCAGCACCCCAATTTTTTTTATTTTCGCGAACTGTCCACGGACTTTCAAGAAATAGAAAGGGCCCTGCATTCTTTATCGTTACTTCTATTTTTTAACTGTGAAAGGCAGCTCTGAAAAGAGCCTTATTTTTTTTTATTTTTGTTATTTTGTATTTTTTTGGTTTTTTACACACGAAACACTAGGAGAGGAGGGGAAAGGAGGGGAAAGGGGGGACACCAACCACAGGGATAAGAAAGGGTGAGTTGAGAGAGGAAGATGTAGAGTGGGTTTTATTTGGGTAGTGAGCAGGTCTTCTTGTGCTCTGAGACGATAGTCTCAAAAGCACTCCGAAGTCGCTCCCCCCTACAGAGTACTGTGTCACAGTACATACATACAACTGTGACCCTCGAAAGTTAAGGGTCATCAGAATTCTGTCTGGCCTGTGAGGCAGCTTGAGGAAGACGCTGTCCCACAGAGGTGTTCCTTGTGCTGACAGGATCAGAAACGGAGGATGAAGTAGAGGCAATCAACCTACTACGCTCTTCGCAAGGTACAACCTTGCGAATTGCCCCAGTGTGGAATGAGTTCAGGTGTCGCTTCATTTTCGTAGTCCCAAAGCTATACGAACCATGCCTCCCGCGACTGAGTACCATTTTGCACTCGTTGCAGGTGACACGGTTCGCACGAGCCTTAGGACCATTCCCATGAACGGTAAACAACCGCCACACCCAAGAATCACGCCGCGGGCAGCTAGTAGGGATGTCCTCTACCTCATTCTCGTCATCCTCTTCTTCCTCCTCTGTATCCTCACTCCTGTTCCCCTCTACAGGCCCTTGGGGAAATGGTGGTGGTGGAGGGGGTGGGGGTGGTGCTGAGGCAGATGTAGCACCATGTGGTAATAGTCGAGCCATGGATGTCATAGGCTTGGAGATGGAAATCTCAAAATCTGCAAAGTATGCAGCAAAATGCAGTGTGCTCTGTGGAATAGTCAGAAACACAATGAGAATGTGCTCTAGGACGTGGTCTTATATAGGGGTGCTTGTGCGCGGGTCGCGGACAAGCGCGCCGTCCGCAAGACAGATCGAACATCAAAAAAGGTTAAAAAAGTCACAAAAACTATGTGGAAAGTTAGGATTAGTATGTGGGATTTGTGGTATGGTGATTTTTTAATGAGAAATATTGTGGATTCCTTGGAAATGTACTTTTAAACTGTTCGGGGACACGAACAGTGTCCGCATTTAGAGCACGAGATGAGCGTGAGCGCGGTCACATGATTGTTTTGTGAGCATGTTCGCTAAGGTAGCGGCCGTCTGCAGGACACCCAATGTACGGACATTGTTTTGCGCATGCGTGTTGATGTTCTACGGACAGTGTTCGGTCCTGAACTAATTAAAAGTGCGTCACATGTAAAACGAACAGTTACGGACAGCCGTTTGTTCTTAGCACAGTTTAATTTATTTGCTAACAATACGGACAGACATAGCGTTTCAAGCACACCTCCATTTTCGTTTATTTACGAACAATTCAGGACACCACGAGTGTTCTTAGAACAGTTTCTGCTTGCTAGCGAACACTACGAACAGGCATAGTGTTCTTAAGGACACCTCCATTTTCGTTTATTTATGAACATTTCAGGACACTACGAGTGTTCTTAGAACATTTTCAACTTTCATGAGAACATTACGGACAGATGTAGTGTCCTCAGGACAGTTACATTTTTGTTTCTTTACAAACATTTCCGAACAACCGCGCTGTCCGTGGACACCTAAATTGGTTTCATCACAAAGAACTGAAAGTAATTACAACAGAATATAAGAAAAGTAACTTTAATTCATATATATATATACAATTATGACTGGGAAGGTGGGGCAGAAACGGAAACAAAAACAGGAGAATTAGGGATTTCTAGATAACTGGGATCAGGTGAAGAAGGGAAGGAAAGCTCATCGAAACGCTTTGGTCCATAGACAGGGTTTGGGGTTAACTGAGTGGGATAGGGTGAGGGGGGACAAGTGCAGGTTGGACAATGGTGTGCTGTTGGTGGTTTCACATGATTTTCCACAAAGTTTTTCAAATCCATAACATTTTGCATAAGGTCGTCCATTTTTTGATGAATCTGTTGTAGAGTGATATCCTCTGATTGTTGTTGTGAGATGCTTGGAATTTTTGTATGGTCTGTAATAAAAAAAATGTATATGTTAAATGTATACAAAATAATATTTATTAATTGGTTTATATAGTAAAGTGTGTACCATTAGGTGGACTATCTTCTAACATTTCCTCTTGTGGGAAATGCTCCTCTAGCCAGTCGAGAGTACTACACATTTCTGTGAGAAAACAAAAAAGTAATGTTTTTTTTTCTAATATAGAAAGTGTATAAATATATGAGTAAAAAGAAGTGCACTTACTATGTCTGGTGAGATATGTAATCAGTAGTCTATACGTCTGGTCTTGCTGTTGGTTGTGGAGCATCTGTGAGGTAATTATGGTGAAAGCCACTTTATCTTCTTTTGGTATATTCCATTTTAAAACATACTGTATTTAAATGAATGGTTAGTGTGTTACATATATGGGTTACATTTTTTAAGTATTACTAGATATACTTTGTATGTGTGCTGTTTTGTAAATTTGTTAAATGTTCCTATGTTATGATATAACTATTACACATACCCCCCCAGAGTTTTTAGGTGGTGGTACTGTTGTCCGAACATGTCTGCGGACCATCAAATTCAGTAGAAAGGGTTCAGTATGTTCCATATTATATGTACATAAAGTCAAAGTTATTATTGTTAAGTTGTGCTAATAAAAAACTATGAAATTCAGTAAAAAAACTTTGTTAAAGGGACGTTATGGTTAAGTTGCGCTACTAAAAACCTATGAAATTCAGTGAAAAAACTTTGTTAAAGGGACATTATGGTTAAGTTGCACTATGAAAAACCTATGAAATTCAGTAAAAAAACGTTGTTAAAGGGACGTTATGGTTCAAAGTAAAACCGAAAAACCCCTGAAATTCGGCAGTTATGGTAAGATAAGCAACCATAACTCGCGCCACTGTGCACTGCTAACACTAACACCCAGGACATCAAAGATTACATCACAAATGTCATTGATGACATCACTGATGACATCACATGTGCATTTACTTTTCATGACAACTCTGTACAAGGGATTCTTATAATGCTGACCAAAAACTGTCAAGGATCATTGGGATAAATATCATGAGCTAATTAGTGCATTAAGCAATGCATTGATATAAATAGCATTCTGTTATGAAGTTCTATACAGTATACTAAGCTACTCATGCAGAAACATAGGCAGTGTGTGCAGCATACATGATAAAGGTGCAATATTCATAATCTTGTCATGTTGAATAGTGAAATGATAACTGCTTTCTTATTAGAGTTTTGCGTACTGTGAAACATGTAATAAGTAGATAATAAAACCCACTTAATACATAATTAGTACAGACAAAACACAAAGAGACAACAACACATACAAATATGAGTATATACAGGGACAGTGAAGTAAACAAAAAATCAGAAGGAGTAGCAGAAAGAGTTCATAACCTAACTGATTGTCTTTATGCAGAGAAACTATTGCTCTGTTTCAAAGCTGCTACTTACCATATGTATGTGTATCACATGATGTGACTGCACCCAAAGGAAAGGAGAGTGAGTACAATGTATACAAATATGAGCATATACAGGGAAGGTAGAGTAATAAAAATAAAACTATGAGAAAGTGCTGATAACCCTAATGATTATCTTCATGCACAGAAAGGATTGCTCTCTTTCAAGTCTGTGTCTTCCGCTATGTATATGTTTCATATGATGTGACTTGACCCTAAATCTACAAATATAGTACCTTTTCAATTTTTACTTCCTGACTGTTACTGAAGAAAACTATGTGGCCTAGATATGTCATTAAATGGAAAAAAGGGAGAGCCAGACATGTGATGTCATCAGTGATGTCATCAATGACATTTGTGATGTCATCTTTGATGTCCTGGGTGTTAGTGTTAGCAGTGCACGGTGGCGCGAGTTATGGTTGCTTATCTTACCATAACTGCCGAATTTCAGGGGTTTTTTCGGTTTTACTTTGAACCATAACGTCCCTTTAACAACGTTTTTTTACTGAATATACGGTAGTGGCTGTGCAGTTATGGTTAAGTTGCTGTTTCCATAGGAAGAACACTTTTTGGGCGGCCTATAACTCTGCTCCCACCAAACTTTGCAAAAAAAGTATATGGGTCACTCTCAATATTTTTGCAAAGTTAGGTGAGGATTCGTCTAGGGGGGAAAGTTATAAGGGGGGTCCCAAAACTTATTTTTTTCCCATAGACTGAATGGGGGAACAACTTTGCACACAGCTACAGGCCAAACCACTGGACGGATTATCACCAAATTTGCGGCAGGGGCTTGGTCCCGAAAGCGTGCTTTTGTAAATTTGGTGACCATCCTTCCAGTAGTTTCATTAAAAACGATCAAAAAGTATGTCTCTAAAAATTAGTGACCATGTTGCACTTTCACCGATTGGTTGTGCCGCAGCGTGAAGTGCGTCATAATCTTTCGATACGGCCGCCATGTTTACTTTGTTTTCTGTTGGACACCCTCATCGCCGCTAACATACATAAACAAAGAAGACACCAAGACACCAATGCACTTGTTAAACTTATGGAACACTTTTTCGAAAGGTGAGCGTTAATGAGATGTGGCAGTACAAAGTCAAACATTGATGTATTCTTGTTACCACTGTCGTACGGTACAGAGGCACTTGCTACTCATTGTACGAAATGAACTTACTGCATCCATGTTAAAATACATAAACGACATTACTGCGGTCAGACTGGCGGCCTACAGTTTAAAATCTAAGCCAGCCACTTGCACTATTTCATACACACAGCACTTCTGCACGTGTACGGGCGTAGAGGTTCTCATGAATAGCTGCTGATATGTTGTTGCAAAATGAGAATGTATTTCCATTCGGAGTGAAGGTCACTTGATTTTTGCTTTTCAATACGAGCTCAGTACGGCCACATATTTTTCAGCACCCATAAGGGTAACTTGTTTTTTAACCCTGAGCTACAGGGAAAAAGTAGAAAGAATGCAGGGAATAACAGTTAGAAAAACATATCGTTTGATAAGGTTATGCTACAAAAACGTTTGTACCGAACATGAAATACCAGCTCCCGTAAAGGCAATCTTCCAAATATACTACTGGCTGACTGTTCTGAATGCTTATATACCAAACTGGCTTTAAATTCTTACTTTCAAAAAGAAAACATTTATTTTTCCTAATGAATTACAAGGTTTCTGTGCCGTTGATTTTTTTTCCCTATATGGACATTGCACATTGTCGCCGTTTGTAGGGTTCCACTACATTTCCCTTTTCCCCCTCAGCTACTTCCTTCCCTATTGTGATTGTCACGGATTGCAGCTGTCGAGTGACGGCTTTTTTAACCACCAAATGCAATGGTTCGTCATCGGTTGTCTGTGCGTCATAATTCAGTGGGATGACCGTGTCGGACTTCTATGCCCTAACGCTGCTATCGCCATAAGGAGTAGCATTCCATCCTTTCTGGTGGTGTAGATCACAGCCATTGACGTCGTCTTGCAAATAAATGTGCGATGAAAACGACTACTGTGCCGGCAACGCTTACTCTCTGTGTGGGAAAACAACAACGTGGCCATTACCATTAACATTTTCATTGTCGACCAAAGAGACAAACGTACTACTTTTATGGAAATGTGAATAGGGCGATCATTTAGCACAGTTTATTGTGAAACAAACCTACTTTACTAATTCCATAGGGCGATGATTTCGCTCAGTTTATTGTGAAATAAAACTACTTTACTAATTCTTAAATGTTAGTGTTTTTTTTCTACAATTTACTCTCCTATTTCAAAATGTGGCGTGCTACGTTACAGGTCCTAATGTCTTCTTTTGTAGGTGATGCATCATGGCACGTAAGTCCTTATGGACGTATTTGGTTACGCTGCCAAGTAACGTTATGGAGAAAGGTATTGCATACCACTTGCTTTGACTACGGGAGGGTCAGGCCAATCTCATATGCTTTAGTGCTGTCAGGCCAATTTCTGTCACTGTCAGGCCACTTTATGTCACCCAGATGCCCAATTAACCAACATTAGTTCAGAATGATTGGTATCTTTCTGAAAGAGGAAACATGAGTTAAGGTGCGCTCAACATGTTTGCTGTACAGAAATGTTTGTAAAATGATACATGGTTACACCCTCCCAATACACATATTTTCACACCTTTCGACCTGTGCCACTTAGGAAATTATGTGTCGAAAGGTGAGTGGTAATGGTGTTGCTTGCAGTATTTCTGATGTGATTGCGCTTGCCATCACAGAGTTTCTTGGGACTTTGTGCAGATGTAATAAGACTAATCCTTTGCCTTTTGTACACATATTTTTATAGACAAAAATTACTGCATGTACAACACATGTATGTAAAGGTCATTGACAGCGACCAAAAAGCTTTGTGTTGTGCATGTGGTAGTGCTTTGCTCTTTAACAAGTGTCGTCATGTACATAACAAATCAACGGTATAGCGTCCGTCTCTGAGGGGTAGGTTCTATGTATGGTTAGTGGCCACAATGTCGGGGAAGTGGGTACTGGCCATTACTGGAAGGGACAAAACATTGCTTTGAAGTCGCCATGTCCAGCAGGGACTGGCTTTCTGGTAAAGGTCTTGCTCATAACGACACATTTCTCAAGGAACAAAAATGTGGTGCTGCCATTACGGTCAAACAGTTTCATTTTTGCTTTCTGCAGGCTGTAATGGAAAGCGAAGCAGGGTTTCTATCCAACATCCTTCTTCCCTTTCTATGGTGGCCATCTTGGAAAAGGATTTGTTTTCTTCAGCCCGGAACGCCAGAGGGTTTCGGTTGAAGACAAAAAATCCTCTTTTTTGGTACCACGAGTTACTGCTGTAAAATCGCGATTGCTAATGGCATTCATCCCCCATTTTTTGGGGAGGAATGGGGGTTAATGATCCAGAGACGTTGTTATGCACTCTTGCTTCTATTGTACTGCAAACTTGCCCTGTGGAGTTCTGCGCCGGAAATTTTGAAGTTACAAGTTCCTACAAGAATATACAATGTACTTCCACACTATCAACAAGGCACACATGTTATTGTGAAGTGTGTATGAGTTTTCGAACACGCCCCCATGCTGTGCGCAAGCATATGATAATGTAGCATTCTTCGGAAGGTGGGCAGTTACTTCAAATGTAGTATGATGACACTACTGACATCCTTCGTTTGTGTTCACTGCCATATCTAGGCTAGGTGCGTTTATTTACTGATAGTCAGAAACTTAACTTTCAAAAGGTATTACATTTATAAATGTTTCTATTCTCACATGTTCTTACACTACTTTCCTTTGAATTTAATCGCATCGTTTGATGTACATATCGAGCGGAAGAAGCAGGCCTGAAACACAGCAATCATTTTTGTGCGTGAATCCAATCATGTACATTATACATAGTTGCTAATGATACTGCCTCTTGTATGCTTACTTTACTCTCCACATATAAGCCCCATCTTTGTATGCATTGTAGTCTATTTATGTTTTGTGTGTATTACTAGAAATATGTAGTAAGTGATGCATTTTTAGCAACTTAGTGCATGTTTCACATACCACAAAAGTGTGATACAGAAACATTCACCTTTTTATTATACAACTTTGGAAAGTACAAACCTAGCACCTCTGTGGTGTATGCTGCAGCCCATACCTACATTTCTGTATGAGTAGGGTCCTGTACTAGAAAGAACACTGCAATGGAATTTTCTTTAGAACACTACATTGCGTGATGAAGTATGTACTTTATTACACATGTCCCGATAATCCCTGATATTTCTTTTGCTAAAATTACATTCACAACCCCTCCTCTGTAAAGTAAATGTACATTTGTGATGTCATCTTTGATGTCCTTGGTGTTAGTGTTAGCAGTGCACAGTGATGGTGGCAGTTATGGTTGCTTAGCCTACCATAACTGTCGAATTGCAGGGGTTTTTCGATTTTACCTTGAACCATAATGTAACGTTTATAAAGTTTTTTTGTGTGAATTTCACAGGTTTTTAGTAGTGTAACTTAACCATAACGTCCCCTTAACAAAGTCTTTTTTGTAGTGAATATATATATATATAGATATATCTATATATTACATGGCCACGGTAGTGGCCATGTAGTTATGGTTAAGTTGCTGTTTCCATAGGAAGAGCACTTTTTGGGCGGCTTATAACTTCACTCTCCCTGGACGAATCCACGGTAAACTTTGCAAAGAAAGTATATGGCTCACTCTGAATTTTTTGCAAAGTTTGGTGAGGATTTGTCCAGGGGAGGCAAAGTTATAAGGGGGGTCCCAAAACTTTTTTTTTTCCCATAGACTGAATGGGGCAAAAACTTTGCTCGCGCCTACAGCCCAAAACCGCTGGACAGATTTTCACCAAATTTCGACCAGGAGTAGCGGCTTGGGCCCAAAAGCGATTGCAGATTTGGTGAAAATCCGTCCAGTAGTTTTTTTTAAAATTACCAAAAAGTAGGTCATAAAAAATGAGTGATATCTGTGTTCGGTCCGCGGACACACTTCCCTGTTTGCTCCGCGGACAGTGTTCTGATTGGCCAATCGGCTTGCGTCATGTCCGCGGACATGCAACGTTTTCGCTGATTGGACGGTGTAGAGCGTGAAGCGCGTCAGATTTTCAGTAGCGCCCGCCATCTTGGATTCGCGGACGTCCGCGGACAGCGCAGTGAAACTTGGTTTAAAAATTGTATTTAGTAGAGTGTGTTGGTGTGTAAGAGTGTTTGGGGAGGGTGGGAGAGTATGAGATAGGTAAAATGTTGTATTTTATTATGTGGCAGAACCTTTTGTTGTGTTCGATTTGTCTGCGGACAACACGGCTGTTCTGAAATGTTCTAAATAAACTAAATGGGGGGGTGTTCTGAGGACGCAATATGTGTCCGTGTTGTTCGCAAGCAAGCTGAAACTGTTCTAAGAACACTCGCGTTGTCCTGAAATGTTCGTAAATAAACAAAATGGGGGTGTCCTGAGGACGCTGTCCGTATTGTTCGCTGGCAAGTTGAATGTGTTCTAAGAACACTCGCGGTGTCCTGAAATGTTCGCAAATAAACAAAATGGGGTTGTCCTGGGGACGCTGTCCGTATTGTTCACTGGCAAGTTGAATGTGTTCTAAGAACACTCGCGCTGTCCTGAAATGTTTGTAAATAAACAAAATGTGGGTGTCCTGAGGACACTGTCCGTATTGTTCGCTGGCAAGTTGAATGTGTTCTAAGAACACTCGCGGTGTCCTGAAATGTTCGTAAATAAACAAAATGGGGCTGTCCTGAGGACGCTGTCCGTATTGTTCGCTGGCAAGTTGAATGTGTTCTAAGAACACTCGTGGTGTCCCGAAATGTTCGCAAATAAACAAAATGGGGGTGTCCTGAGGACGCTGTCCGTATTGTTCTCTGGCAAGTTGAATGTGTTCTAAGAACACTCGCGGTGTCCTGAAATGTTTGCAAATAAACAAAATGGGGGTGTCCTGAGGACGCTGTACGTATTGTTCGCTGGCAAGTTGAACGTGTTCTAAGAACACTCGCTGTGTCCTGCAATGTTCGTGAAGCGTTTAGAGCATGAAGCGTGTCAAATTTTCAGTAGCGCCCGACATCTTGGATTCGCGGACGTCCGCAGACAGCGCGGTGAAACTTGGTTTAAAAATTGTATTTCGTAAAGTGTGTTGGTGTGTAAGAGTGTTTGGGGAGGGTGGGAGAGTATGATATAGGTTACATTTTGTATTTTTTTATGTGGTAGAACCTTTTGTTGTGTTCGATTTGTCTGCGGACAACACGGCTGTTCTGAAATGTTCTAAATAAACTAAATGGGGGGTGTTCTGAGGACGCAATATGTGTCCGTGTTGTTCACAAGCAAGCTGAAACTGTTCTAAGAAACACTTGCGGTGTCCTGAAATGTTTGTAAATAAACAAAATGGGGGTGTCCTGAGGACGCTGTCTGTATTGTTCGCTGGCAAGTTGAATGTGTTCTAAGAACACTTGCCGTGTCCTGAAATGTTCGTAAATTAACAAAATGGGGGTGTCCTGAGGACGCTGTCCGTATTGTTCGCTGGCAAGTTGAATGTGTTCTAAGAACACTCGCGGTGTCCTGAAATGTTCTCAAATAAACAAAATGGGGTTGTCCTGAGGACGCTGTCCGTATTGTTCGCTGGCAAGTTGAATGTGTTCTAAGAACACTCGCCGTGTCCTGAAATGTTTGTATATTAACAAAATGGGGGTGTCCTGAGGATGCTGTCCGTATTGTTCTATGGCAGGTTGAATGTGTTCTAAGAACACTCGCGGTGTCCTGAAATGTTCGCAAATAAACAAAATGGGGTTGTCCTGAGGACGCTGTCCGTATTGCTCGCTGGCAAGTTGAATGTGTTCTAAGAACACTTGCCGTGTCCTGAAATGTTCGTAAATTAACAAAATGGGGGTGTCCTGAGGACGCTGTCCGTATTGTTCGCTGGCAAGTTGAAAGTGTTCTAAGAACACTCGCGGTGTCCTGAAATGTTCGTAAATAAACAAAATGGGGGTGTCCTGAGGACGCTGTCCGTATTGTTCAATGGCAAGTTGAATGTGTTCTAAGAACACTCGCGGTGCCCTGAAATGTTCGCAAATAAACAAAATGGGGGTGTCCTGAGGACGCTGTACGTATTGTTTGCTGGCAAGTTGAATGTGTTCTAAGAACACTCACTGTGTCCTGGAATGTTCGTAAATTAACAAAATGGGGGTGTCCTGAGGACGCTGTCCGTATTGTTCGCTGGCAAGTTGAAAGTGTTCTAAGAACACTTGCACTGTCCTGAAATGTTCATAAATAAACAAAATGGGGTGTCCTGAGGACGCTGTCCGTATTGTTCGCTGGCAAGTTGAAAGTGTTCTAAGAACACTTGCGGTGTCCTGAAATGTTCGTAAATAAACAAAATGGGGGTGTCCTGAGGACGCTGTCCGTATTGTTCGCTGGCAAGTTGAATGTGTTCTAAGAACACTCGCGCTGTCCTGAAACGTTCGTAAATAAACAAAATGGGGGTGTCCTGAGGACGGTGTCCGTATTCTTCGCTGGCAAGTTGAAAGTGTTCTAAGAACACTTGCAGTCTCCTGAAATGTTCGTAAATAAACTAAATGGTGGTGTCCTGAGGACGCTGTCTGTATTGTTCGCTGGCAAGTTGAAAGTGTTCTAAGAACACTCATTATGTCCGCGGACATTAAAAGTTCCCATAAACCATAGTTAAAATGTTTTACTCTATGGGTGTGATATGCTGCGGTGGTTGTGGCCAGGGCATAGAGTCTTGCGTGCATGGATCACACTCATAGTGGCTTATAACTTTGGGATCCAAAAACAAATTTATAAGGAACAAAGTTATAAGCCTCTATGGTGTGATATGCTGCGATGGTTGTACTTATTATAATATACTTACTGTTTGGTTTAGTAACTGGAGTACATGTATTTCTTGTTCATTTCTGTGATAAAAGAAAAGATCATGTTAGTATTGGTATTTTGTAACGACTTATTACAATGAATAATCAACATTTTTTTTTTACCCTCATATTTAGTAGATTACAAACCAGAGTACTGTGCAATTTGCCCAGTTTCTGTGTTTGTTGCTAAAATCATTGGGTCTGTGGGAGAAAGAAAAATCCATGTTGGATTAAAAAAAAAACTTTTTCTGTTATGCTACAGTTTATTTGTTTGTTTGTTTTCAGGGTTCACTTGTTGTTTTTGGCTAATGCTGTATATATTGGCTTGTTGCAGTTTTTTGGAGCAGTAACATATAATTTATTTGCTTGGATATTGTAAAATTTTGGAGCAGTTAGATACCAGTAGGCATATTCTAACTGTCTATTTTTTATGCATTTTAGTGGTATTGATTTATCTGTTTGGATATTGTTAAATTTTGGGTCAGTTAGATACCTGTTGGTGTATTATAACTATCTATTTCTTGCTCTAATTTAGTGGTATTCATTTATCTGATTAGTTGTTGTAGAATCTTTGGCCAGTTAGATACCTTTTGGAATATTCTAACAGTTTATATTTTTTTACTCCAAGTTTACTTAATGTTTAAGTACAGTTTAGTTAATAAATTTTGGTTTTAAGAACATTAAATAAGCGTTTGAAGGATTTGCTGGTAATCTCTGCTTTAGAGTAATGGTGCCATCATTACATTCAACCCATCCACATTTCTTTTTTATATTTGCAGTGTAGTGCCCTGAATTGGTTGCGGCTCCTGCGTGGTAGATTATACCTATTGTTGTGAAGGTTTTCTTACCAAGTGATACTTGACCATGTGTGAATCCAGTCAGCTTGCAGTTGTTTTTGGTACCATCTGCACTGTAACGTAGAAGCATTAGTATTACGTATTTACTATGTGTTTGTATTAGTAAGGTGATGCGATTATCCGAATTGCAGGTAGTACATAATCTACCATGGTTTGCATTTTGTACAAGATGCTGAAATGGAATGGATTCACAATTGGGTATTGATATATATACGAAGCGTTCATTGGAGATTTGTTCTTGTGTCACATTTTTGCAGAGAGTGCATGTATGTTTCCACAAGTATGAAATCTGGAAGATTTCATTTATAGGTATGTTTTTATTTTCCAGTACTTGTAGTAAGTACATTAGAAATTCTTGTGGATCTTCCTGGAAGTTTATAATGAATTTCGCCATTTCAGCACAGTAGTCCAATTGTTGTCTTATTCTATAAACACTATACGTGTTATCAGGATTGTTTGTTGCATTTCTGTGAAGTACTAACATTTGCAAACACAATTGGTCTGTACTGTGTAAGTAAATGTTGTCAACTATTGGTGGTAATTGAAATAGAATATTCATTGCTACATTTGCGAAGCAACTTACTCCAACTATATTTGAGAGTTTAAATGGACCAGGTAGTTCTGTATCTGATTGATTTTTTTTTAGTTTGTCTTCCTTTTTTGACGAAGTACCTGGTTTACTTTCCCTAATGGATTCTTTTATGTTTGTGGTACTTGATGAAATATTAGTTTCTTTTACTCTCTTTGGAGGATTTGCAGTGACATCCTGTTGCATTTCTGTTTGATTTCATTTTCTTTTACGTTTTACTTTTTGTGGTACAGAATATGAGTTTAGATGGGGGGTGTATAGTGAGCGTAGTCTATTGTATTCTAAAATGCAAGGAATATCAGCGTTTACTTTACTTGCATCAAAGTGGATTAGAAATAGACCGTCAATTGTTCCATAACATCTGTAGCACATGCATTATCGCCGTAAAGTGCATGAATGTGCCGGGTTTTCAATATTGCTTCTGCTTCTTTAGAAAGTATACCAACTCTTATACTTTTTAAGATGTTGGCATAAGTGAGATCTGCAGATTTGCGCATGTTTTCTGTTAATTCTCTGTATTGGAAATGTTGCCAAAGGTTGACATTTCCTATGCTGCCAACAGTTTTACGGCAGAGTTTGTGTCCTAATGTTTTAAAAATAGGCTCACCTTTTACTGGTGTCAATTGAAGAAGATCTTCGAAAACAATAATGTGTTTTCCTGCAAAGAGCTCTTCATAGTTTGTTTTGAGTACTTCTTGTAATCTGAGGTGAATCAAAGCCAACATTAGGTTGGACACCATGCTCCCTTCATCTATTAGTCGCATTTACATTTGTTTCAATACTCTGCGTAGTTCCATTGCAGCTTCTGCAGAAAGTTTGTAATAATCTAATTTGTTTTGGTGTTCTACTGGCAGGAGTAGTAATCGGTGTAAAGTGACACCACCTATGTTGTAGGCAGCTAAACCTGTGGGGGCAGTGACAACAGCTGACAGTTTGTTGTTTGTCAATTGTTGAAGGAACTTACTGATGATTTTGATTAGGAATGTTTTGCCAGAACCAGCTTCACCACTGACATACAATAGTATAGGTTTGTAATTTTGACAGGTGCATTCTTTGTTTTCATGTTGTACACCATGTGCAATTTCTTTTGTTACTTCTTGAAAAATGCTACATTGCTCATTGTTGACTTTTGATTGTAGTATAGTTAAGTCTTCTTTATCTTCATACTGACACATGCAGGCCGATTCATGGAATAATTAGCGCGGTGCAAGTGGCCAAAAACGTGCGAATCGCAGTGGAATAGCGAAAATCGCAGTGCAAGTTCGAAAATCGCACGAAAAGCAGCGCACATCGATTCATGGAAGGCCGTGCGCGAGAAAACCTTCAGATATGCGATAAAAAAGTGCACGGCGCACGTTGCCGCACAGGCCATCTAAATGCGTGCGCCAGGTCACAGCGAAAATCGCACAGGCCACAGCGAAAATCGCACATAGCGCGGCGCACGCAACAAAAGTAGGCGGAACACAGGGCGTAACACTCGGAATGGGGAACAACTTGCCAAAATGTGGGCCTCACGTTGGAAGTACAGGGCACAAGTGCGCGGAACGCCCACACGCTCGCCTACAACACGTATTCATGGAATAGAATAGGGCAAAAAAGCGCACGCTCAAACCAGCGCACAGGCACAAACACGACCGCCACAAGAAAGCAGGCGGTAGCGTCTCTGCGCCTGTAAGAAATGTGCGCCAAAAGGTGCGCCAGTAAATAGCACCTATATACTGCCATGATGAATGTCCTATACTGTGGCCCTCCAGGACAAATGACGTGCAAAGGGGTACCCACAAACACGGACACCCGCTGACAAAAAATACGTGTGCGTGTATACCAGGGTGCGCGGGAAGTCTCACACGCGATTTGGCCGTGTACGTGGATTTCAGGGGTGCGCGGGAATTTCCACACGCGATTTGGCCGGGTACGTGGATTTCAGGGGTGCGCGGGAAGTTCCACACGCGATTTGGCCGGGTACGTGGATTTCAGGGGTGCGCGGGAAGTTCCACACGCGATTTGGCCGGGTACGTGGATTTCAGGGGTGCGCGGGAAGTTCCACACGCGATTTGTCAGGGTACGTGAATTCCAGGGGTTTGCGGGAAGTTCCACACGCGATTTGTCAGGGTACGCGGATTACAGGGGTGCGCGGGAAGTTCCACACGCGATTTGGCCATGTACGTGTAGTACCGGGGTGCGCGGGAAGTCTCACACGTGATTTGGCCGTGTACGTGGATTTCAGGGGTGCGCGGGAATTTCCACACGCGATTTGGCCAGGTACGTGGATTTCAGGGGTGCGCGGGAAGTTCCACACGCGATTTGGCTGGGTACGTGGATTTCAGGGGTGCGCGGGAAGTTCCACACGCGATTTGGCCGGGTACGTGGATTTCAGGGGTGCGCGGGAAGTGCCACACGCGATTTGTCAGGGTACGTGAATTCCAGGGGTTTGCGGGAAGTTCCACATGTGATTTGTCAGGGTACGCGGATAACAGGGGTGTGCGGGAAGTTCCACACGCGATTTGGCCGTGTACGTGTAGTACAGGGGTGCGCGGGAAGTTCCACACGCGATTTGGCCGTGTACGTGGATTACAGGGGTGCGCGGGAAGTTCCACACGCGATTTGTCAGGGTACGCGGATTTCAGGTGTGCGCGGGAAGTTCCACATGCGAATTGGCCGGGTACGTGGATTTCAGGGGTGCGCAGGAAGTTCCACACGCGATTTGGCCGTGTACGTGGATTTCAGGGGTGCGCGGGAAGTTCCACATGCGATTTGGCTGGGCACGTGTATGAGAGGGGTACGCGGGAAAATCTACACGCAATTTGGCTGTGTGCTCCCAGGTATTCCCTGTACACCCTCCACGGCCCCTGCAGGCAGCACACAACACAGGGGACTACCCTGCACACCTGCTCATGTCACCCAGCACCCCCACCTCCCAGCCACCAGGGGCAGCCTCCACCAGGCCCCCACTCATGTCTCCCACCACCCCCACCCCCCAGCCACCAGGGGCAGCCTCCACCAGGCCCCCACTCATGTCTCCCACCACCCCCACCCCCCAGCCACCAGGGGCACCCACCACCAGGCCCCCACCCATGTCTCCCACCCCCCCACCCCCCAGCAGTGCAGGGGCACCCTCCACCAGGCCACCACTCATGTCTCCCACCACCCCCACCCCCCAGCCACCAGGGGCACCAACCACCAGGCCCCCTCCCATGTCTCCCACTCCCCCACCCCCCAGCAGTGCAGGGGCACCCTCCACCAGGCCACCACCCATGTCTCCCACCACCCCCACCCCCCAGCAGTGCAGGGGCACCCTCCACCAGGCCCCCACCCATGTCGACCACCACCCCCACCCCCCAGCAGTGCAGGGGCAGCCTCCACCAGGCCCCCACTCATGTCTCCCACCACCCCCACCCCCCAGCCAGCAGGGGCAGCCTCCACCAGGCCACCACTCATGTCTCCCACCACCCCCACCCCCCAGCCACCAGGGGCAGCCTCCACCAGGCCACCACCCATGTCCCCTATCACCACCACCCCCCAGCAGTGCAGGGGCACCCTCCACCAGGCCCCCACCCATGTCTCCCACCACCCCCACCCCCCAGCAGTGCAGGGGCAGCCTCCACCAGGCCCCCACTCATGTCTCCCACCACCCCCACCCCCCAGCCAGCAGGGGCAGCCTCCACCAGGCCACCACTCATGTCTCCCACCACCCCCACCCCCCAGGCACCAGGGGCAGCCTCCACCAGGCCACCACCCATGTCCCCTATCACCACCACCCCCCAGCAGTGCAGGGGCACCCTCCACCAGGCCCCCACTCATGTCTCCCACTACCCCCACCCCCCAGCCACCAGGGGCAGCCTCCACCAGGCCCCCACTCATGTCTCCCACCACCCCCACCCCCCAGCCAGCAGGGGCACCCTCCACCAGGCCCCCACTCATGTCTCCCACCACCCCCACCCCCCAGCAGTGCAGGGGCAGCCTCCACCAGGCCCCCACTCATGTCTCCCACCCACCCCCACCCCCCAGCCACCATGGGCACCCTCCACCAGGCCCCCACTCATGTCTCCCACCCCCCACCTCCCAGCAGTGCAGGGGCAGCACCACCAGGCCCCCACTCATGTCTCCCACCACCCCCACCCCCCAGCCACCAGGGGCACCCTCCACCAGGCCCCCACCCATGTCTAAAACCACCCCCACCCCCCAGCCACCATGGGCAGCCTCCACCAGGCCCCCACTCATGTCTCCCACCACCCCCACCCCCCAGCAGTGCAGGGGCACCCTCCACCAGGCCCCCACTCATGTCTCCCACCACCCCCACCCCCCAGCAGTGCAGGGGCACCCTCCACCAGGCCCCCACTCATGTCTCCCACCACCCCCACCCCCCAGCCAGCAGGGGCACCCTCCACCAGGCCCCCACTCATGTCTCCCACCACCCCCACCCCCCAGCAGTGCAGGGGCAGCCTCCACCAGGCCCCCACTCATGTCTCCCACCCACCCCCACCCCCAGCCACCATGGGCACCCTCCACCAGGCCCCCACTCATGTCTCAGACCCCCCCAACCCCCCAGCACTGCAGGGGCACCCTCCACCAGGCCCCCACTCATGTCTCCCACCACCCCCACCCCCCAGCCACCAGGGGCACCCTCCACCAGGCCCCCACTCATGTCTCCCACCCCCCCCACCCCCCAGCAGTGCAGGGGCACCCTCCACCAGGCCCCCACCCATATCCCCTATCACCACCCCCCTAGCAGTGCAGGGGCAGCCTCCACCAGGCCCCCACCCATGTCCCCTATCACCACCCCCCCCCAGCAGTGCAGGGGCACCCTCCACCAGGCCCCCACTCATGTTTCCCACCACCCCCACCCCCCAGCCAGCAGGGGCAGCCTCCACCAGGCCCCCACTCATGTCCCCTATCACCACCCCCCCCAGCAGTGCAGGGGCACCCTCCACCAGGCCCCCACCCATGTCCCCTATCACCACCACCCTCCAGCAGTGCAGGGGCAGCCTCCACCACGCCCCCACCCATGTCCCCTATCACCACCCCCCCCAGCAGTGCAGGGGCAGCCTCCACCAGGCCCCCACCCATATCCCCTATCACCACCCCCCCAGCAGTGCAGGGGCAGCCTCCACCAGGCCCCCACCCATGTCCCCTATCACCACCCCCCCCAGCAGTGCAGGGGCAGCCTCCACCAGGCCCCCACCCATGTCCCCTATCACCACCCCCCCCCAGCAGTGCAGGGGCAGCCTCCACCAGGCCCCCACCCATGTCCCCTATCACATCCCCCCCCAGCAGTGCAGGGGCACCCTCCACCAGGCCCCCACTCATGTCTCCCACCACCCCCACCCCCCAGCCACCAGGGGCAGCCTCCACCAGGCCCCCACTCATGTCTCCCACCACCCCCACCCCCCAGCCAGCAGGGGCACCCTCCACCAGGCCCCCACTCATGTCTCCCACCACCCCCACCCCCCAGCCAGCAGGGGCAGCCTCCACCAGGCCCCCACTCATGTCTCCCACCACCCCCACCCCCCAGCCAGCAGGGGCAGCCTCCACCAGGCCACCACTCATGTCTCCCACCACCCCCACCCCCCAGCCACGAGGGGCAGCCTCCACCAGGCCCCCACTCATGTCTCCCACCACCCCCACCCCCCAGCCAGCAGGGGCACCCTCCACCAGGCCACCACCCATGTCCCCTATCACCACCACCCCCCAGCCACCATGGGCAGCCCCCACCAGGTCCTCACAATCCCCAATCATGTGCGTTATGGTCAGCCTCCACAGCCAAAAAGCCCTACCAAGTAACCCATTCACCCACATTCCATCTGACAATCAATGATGACTCAACCTGACACTGATCCTGAATGTCTGGAGAATCAACCGTGAAAACCATATCAGCCTGAGATTGTTCACCTGGAAGTGTTACAATGTGTGCATCCCTACCCACACAGACACCACCAATGCAGTTTTGTGAAGAAACACATCCAAGCAGCTAAAATGAATACCCACTTGCAAAATGCAACAAGAGGACAGTGCCATGTCAGCCAACCCATCCCCAGCACCGCCACACGACACACCGTGCCATGTCATGCCATTTGCAGGTAAACAAAGTAATCCCCACAACATGACACTAGTGTCACAATGTACAGTGTCCCTAATTTAAACTTGCACCACCTGAAATGCTCAAAGTAATGCAGGACCAACAACAAACTTGAGCAGGTACTACCATTAACATGACATCACAAATGTAATAAATTAGTAGTCTCACCACCTGGAAATGTCTGCACTCCCACCACTACCAACTGTGCAGTGTTGGCGCCATGTAGAGTAGTAGGTGCACTGCTGCCAACATGGACCCCATCTCCAAACTAGAGGGCCTTGTGTAGACATGAGGAAGGGACCTGCAAATTGGGAGGTAGACACAGATGATGAGTTACACATCAATGCAACATGCAGTGTACAACACAACAGCAATATGCACTAGGAATGTATACACAGTATTGACTAGACTACCCACACATGTAGTGGGAGTCCAATGTCACCATGTACGTCAATGTCACTTGGGCACACCCTTTGCAAGCCCATGGAAACGGGAAGCAGGAGGGGTGTGTGTGACTCAAACCCAAGCATCTGAACCAAATACATGACAAGCCTGCATGTGCCCAGCCACAATGCAGCGTATGCCCACAGGAACCACGGAAGGCAACAAATTGTCCCAAGAAAATTGGGAAAAATAAATTTAAAAATAAAAATAAAAATAAAAATAAAAATAAAAAATAAAAATAAAAAATGGCCATTGATGGGCCCGGGGGGGTTTGGGAGGCCACCCAGGAGGTCCGAGGACAGGGTGCACACCAAAACCCACCTGTGTGGATCCTGGGAAAAAAAACACCTCCATGGGCTCATGGCCCACACGGCTACCCTATTGTGGGAGTATCACTGCTGTCGCTATTGTCACCCTGTGCAGCTGCATCCGGAGGTGGTTGCACTATGGGAGGCAGCCCACGCAAGGCCCTAGTCTGCTCCCCCATGGCTGCAAGCATGCGGGTGTGGTAGGTCTGGTTCTGGAGGATGAGTGTGCGGAGGTCCCCATGCAACAACTCACGGGATGCCCGGACCTCCGCCCTCGTTGCCTGCATCTCAGCTGAGAGAGTACGGGTGAGACGCTCCAGCTGCTGTTCTGTCCTTTGGTGTGTTGAAGCCTCAAGCTCAACAAGAGTCGTCCTGAGGTGAAGGAGCTCCTGCCTCAGGGCTTCCCTGTGGCCCTGGGACTCTATGGAGATGGCCTCCTGCAGAGTCGCCAGTGCCGCCCGCCTGTCCCTGTTGGACGCCAACATGTCCTCCCTGTGTGACTGGCAGATGGAGTCGGTTGCCTGCTGTAGTCGCTCCATCAGCCTTTCAGGGGGGACAATGGAAGTGGCCACCCTATCCATGGCCTGAGCCATCATCTCGGATGATGCTGCCCGTTGGG
Organism: Ambystoma mexicanum; assembly: GCF_040938575.1. NCBI lineage: Eukaryota > Metazoa > Chordata > Amphibia > Caudata > Ambystomatidae > Ambystoma > Ambystoma mexicanum. Next base: position 85,316,672 of record NC_090941.1, read on the forward strand.
TTGCCATACCGTAAATGGATTGCTCCCATGCGGTATTGCCAGGTGGCGTACGGCCACCATGTCGGCGGGCACCACACCTGTCTGGGGCAAGGCGAAGTGCGCCTTGCTGTGCCGGCACTGCCTGAGGCTGCAGGACTGCATTCCCCCTCTGATCTGCTGGCCCAGGAACAGGATCAGATGTCGCGGAGTGTGACCCTGCATCCGTAACCACCAAAGGCGTAGCTGCCAACACTGACATCCCCATTGAGGGTTCTGACCCTGGTGCAGGTGGGTGGGACAGAACAGAATTCCTCCCTGGAACACTCACCTGCGACGGCACGTAGGTCTCATCATCCGAATCAACAGCTGAGTACAGCTCGGGGGAGGTGCAGCCAGAGACACCCCATGAGAGCACAACCTGCAGCACTTGTGGGTTCTCACCCACCACCACACCACGTCCCTCACTGGTGGTTGGTCGGCCCTCGGACCCCTCCTGGGTCTGCACCATCTCCACAACCCCAGCAGTATCAGGTGCGTCTCCCCCTGCAAAGACATAAAAACAAAGAAATGGAAACAGGCATTAGCACCATGGCACACAATGAGGGCTGAGAAGCAAGAGAACCAGTACTTGATTGACACATGTCCCACATGACTAAAACCCTCCCATGCATGCACCCTCACTGCATATGAAGGGCAGGCAAATGGCACACACTGATGACACCAAGATGGAAGATGAACACATTTTCTGCATGCTGCCTGGCAGTGGCATCACACATTGGCCTGTGATTGCCTGGTGAAACACACATGCCATCACACAGATGGCATGTACCATTGCTATCGAGTGAAGATGGAGAGGAGGGCAGCACCTATTCATTCAGTCCAGTTCCCGCATGTAATAGCTTTTCTAATTCAAACAGGTCAGATTTTTCACCTGGAGCTGCCAGTCCAAAATGGTCCAATTGCACAGGGACATGTGTGAACAAATGATATCCAGGTAACAAAGTCACTCCACTTTACCATAGCCATGTCAGACATGTGACTAGAGGACTGCGAAATGCCTAGTAAAAGTGGTGGAATGCAAAAAATCTGCCTGAATGAACAGTGAAAAATAAGCAACAATGTTGTGGCAAGGTGACACTTCAAGGGCAACTGGCGTGCAGTTGGGCTAGATGTCTATTGTTGGCAGAAGGGATACTGCTATGGCCTAATGCAGCTGCGCAGGATGTATTGCATGAAGCACATGGCTGACCCATACGACTCAGGCGCACACACTCTCACCTGGCACACAAACAGAAGCCCTCACACACACACCATGCACATGGATGACACACACATGCATGTGCACTCACCGGACAATGCCTCGTAATCAGGCAGATCTCCCACGCCTTGGATCTGTTACTCCGTGACGTAGGTCCCAGCGACTGACTCATGTGGAGTGAGTTCCATGTCTACTACTGGAGACCCACCTCCAGTCACTAGAGTTGCGGCATGACTTGAGGCCAGCTTACTCTTTGCCCTGCGCTTTAGGTCATTCCAGCGCTTATAGCAATCATTGGCTGTGCGCCTCACGATTCCAAGGGCACTTACGATGTCCGCAACGGTCTGCCAGTGTGCCTGGCGTTGTGCAGGTGTGGTCTTGGATCCTGCAACAATGACCATCTCGTTATCATGTGAGGACACATACTCGACAAGTGCATTCAGTTCGTCATCCGTGAAGCTGGGCTTCCTGGACGGGCAGGACTGTGTAGCCGTGTCTGGGGCATCAGCCTGTGCCGAACGAGCACTCTTCCTCTTCCGCTTGGAAGGTGGTGGTGATCTTGAGTGTCCTGCGCCGCTCTGGACACTAGGGGCAGGAGCCCTGGTGGACTCTGTATCAGGAGTGTGGGATTGCACACTCAGCATGGGAGTTGGTGCAGGCATTGGCTCAAGTGTAATGGTGTCAGGGGGAATGTCAGCAGGATGGACTAGGACCGACACTGTCCTGGCTGGGTGTTTGAGAGCTGGGGTGGATGGAGCCGCAGCTGCCCCTGCAGCCTCTCCGCCCTGCCTACTTGGGGCAGCAGATGACCTTGCTGCCCCAGATGCACGTGGCATGATGACATCAACGTGCACCAGCGCACGTGTCATAGGCCTGCTGACCTGGAAGTCAGCCATGGAGTCAGCCAGGTCTGGTGCCACAATGGGCTGGTCCAACAAGGGCTGAGCATGGATGGTGTCAGCCACATCAGCCTCAACGGGAGGGGGGGGGATTATGGGTGCCCTTGACTGGTCCTCCACACATGGGGGTACAGGCTCACCCTGCAAGTAACGACCACGTCCCCTACCGGATCCACCACGGCCACCACTTGTGGCTCTTCCACCTTTGCCACCCTTACGGAATCCTCGCCTCCCAGCCATGGCACTGATGTTAATGTGCGTATGGGAGTGGCTGTAAACTATTGTCCTGGGCAATTGGGGGTCAAAGGGGTTGGGTACCAGATGGTAATTGTACCCTAGTGCTCTAGTAAGGCTGAATGTAACCCCTGGGGAAAGATGACGGGTCACGCTACGCACAGGAGCCCCAAAAAAGGGAGATGACGTGCACGCAACCCCTCCTAGACCACGTGTGCAGAAAGAAAAACCTGCACTACGCTGTGGCACCCAGTAACACAAGAATGAACGTATGCGTGTCACACGCAGCCTAGAATTACCTCTGAAGGGGTAGGCTACACACGGGGCAAGCACAGATGTTAGATACGTGCGTGACTCACCGTCTGCCAGGTAAAAGAGCGTGAAAAAGGAGCGCGTTTGGTTGGCAACACCCCCGCCAAAAGAAGATTTGTACGCTGTCTGAGGAGACAGGACAAGAGTAGAAGGGAACACTGTTTGAGGGAACAGGCCCAGGTAAACCAGTAAAAGAGAAAAAAGAGAAAAAGCTGTCAGAGGTAACAGGGAATACGAACTTGAAACGCCGTGAAGTAAATCGCGTGTGAAACGACAAGAAGTACAGAATTCACCCACTTGCTCTCCACGAAAAGCACGTACAAGGAAATGGTGTTCTACAGTACCTTTTATACAGGCCCACAGGTCCAGCGTCACTTACGCGGCGTGTACGCGCTAGGGCCATTTAAACCAATTACACGCTTTGTCACTTCTGCGTGTATGGACATTTCCACCAATTACACGCTTTGTCACTTCTGCATGTAGGGCCATTTCCACCAATTACACGCTTTGTCACTGCCGCGTGTACGCGCTAGGCCCATTCCCACCAATTACACACTTTGACACTCGGACGTGTCTTTCATTTTTTTCACACGCAACATTTTCAAACGTGTGCCCAATTCAACGTGCACGTGACTTCATAGACGCGCATACGCTGCCGACGCGTTTACGCGCTGAGTGCCTTTGGTCCAATAGAATCGCGTATGCGTGCTGACGCGCTTACGCGCTAAGGGCTTTTCCTCGATTTTCACGCTGACGTGCAGGATTTTCACGTGCCAAATCACTCCGTATCAAGCTGGCCACGCGTAAGCACACGGAAGACCACGCTCCTGCCCAGAAGGCCGAACTACTGCCCCCCAGAGCCCCGAGCACGCTCCCACCTGCCATCTGCTGCTGCCTGACTGCCTGCTGCCCACGTGCACTGCCATTTGCTGCCTGCACATCAGCCAGGGGTGCTGTTGCTGTGACCACCCCTGCTGGAACTGAAGACTCCCGACTGGGATTCCATCGCTCCACAGCCCAGCCCCAGGACCCAGTTGCCCACCCACTCCTGCCTCTGGGGTTGTCATGTCGGGGCAAACACCATCTGTGACCACTGACAACCCCCGGCCAGAGAGGCAGAGGGGCACCAGCTTCAGTGCCACCGAAGTTGGTGTCCTGGTGGAGCAAGTCCTGGGGCAGTATGATGCCCTCTTTGGAAGTTCCCGCGCCGACAAGGAAGGACGGACTCGGATCTGGACTGACATCGTGACAGCCATCTACGCGGAGGGGGTGGCAGTCCGGGACTTACAACATGTCAGGAAGCGCTGGGAGGACTTCAAGTCCAGGACCCTGAACAAGGCCCGGCGCCTCTTGAAGGCAGCGGATGCCAAAGGGCGCCGGGGCCACTTGTCGGAAGAACAGATGAGGGTCCTGGAACGCATATCCCCAGCGCTCCACGTCCAGGTCCTAGAGAAGCAGACCCGTCTGGAGTCGAGCGGTGAATGTACATGCATCCTGATTGTGAGCAGTGCGTGTGTTGATTATTCGGTAGTGTGCAGGTTGCACATCTGTTTGTATGGGGTTGAGTATGGGTGGGGGTGTACAGGGCCGTGGGGCTGACATATGCGAGGGCTGTAATGTGTGAGACATGGATGGTGCTTGTGTGTGTAGGCTTGCATGCCAAATGCAGTTGTGTGTGCACACATGTTTGGATGAATGTGTATGTAAGTAGACATGTCCGTGATGTCACGCATGTATGTTGTTTTCGGCTGCATGTATGAGCACTGTGTACATGTGCATGTGTGTGTATTTGACAAGGGTGCAACAGTGATGCAACATGGATGCATGTGACAGCGGTATGTGGAAGCCTGATTGGCAGATGTGACATGGATGCCCGTCTGAACACTGCGACACTTGGCAGAGGTGTACACATGCATGCAAGTGTGGTGGTATGTGTACATGTGTGGTGCACTTCCTGTGTTGCATGTGATGTCTGGCTCCCCTTTGGCTGCTCATGCAGTTGTATGTGTAGGGATGGTGGTGGCAGTTGCGATATGGCTGTGGTATGGCTCATGTGTGCGAGTTGTAATGACATGTGTGTTGGGGATTGTGATGACATGTCTGAGGTTTGCCAATGCCACTCATGTGCAACTGTCATGTGTGTATGTGTCCATTGTACAGTGCCCTGATGCCTGTGTTTGTTTCTCCCTGTCTGCAGCGTCAACTGATGAAGAGGGCGGAGAAGGTGCTGTGGAGCACAGCGGCGGGGATCCCACCGCCAGCCGGAGACGCAAGGCCCGGCTCCCCTCCCGTGTTGTCATCTCGTCGGGGAGTGAGGAGTCCGGTGCCGCGTCCCAGGCCGCAGCTGCCGGGGGGAGGTCCAAGAGGCGGAGGTTGGAGTTGGACTCCTCGGCAGCAGAAGGGGCAGCTGGGACCCCACAGGGCCCAACAGGGGAAGATGGCACGGAGTCATCCAGGTTGGTGGGGGGTTTGGTGGAGGAGGAGGCCGTGCAAGCACCAGAGACGGGGTCTGGAGGTGGGGATCCCACTGGTGCTAGTGGTGCAGTGTAGGACCAGGGACAGGAGGCAGCACAGGCCGCCGCGGAGGTGCCTGTGTGCAATCCTGTCCCGATCCTGTCCCTGCATCATCTTGCACCAGCAGGGATGCCTACGTCCAGACCCGTTTTCAGGCAGGGGATGAGCTGACGTCAACTGGCCTTCCTCTGCCTGCGGACGTGGCCATCCAGGTCCGGGTTGAGCCTGTCTTGGCTGGTGTGGTGTTGCGTCAACGGGCCATGCGAGGTGACCTGCAGTCTTTTCATGGAGAGACTGCACGTCATCTCGAATGGCTCGTTGACCACGTCAGCCTGCTGGGACAGGTCACCCAGGCCGGATTCCTCCGTCTGATGGGGCTTGCTCCGACCCCCTCCTCAACTGGACCCCCTACGCGCCAGTCGTCCTCTGTGCCATCTTCCCACCCATCAGTCACCTGGGTGCCCTGTGGTGCTGCCTCTGATGGTGCGGCCAGGCTGGTGGAGGAGGCATCCCTGCCACAGTCGGGAGTCGGACGTCCAGCAGGGGTGGCCACATCTACGACTGCACCCCAGCCGGCGGAGGATGTGCAGGCAGCAGGAGGCAGTGCACGGGCAGAGGCAGAGCAGCAGCAGCAACATGGTGGGAGCCATGAAGGCTCGGGGCCTTCGACATCGTAGGGGCAGGCATCGGCCGGAGGGCAGGAGGACCCAGGACAGAGAGTGTCTTCCGTGTGGCAGCGGTTGGGCCACGCCATAGGTGCGGAGCGGCGGCGGGCGGAAGAGGCGTGGCTCACAATGGTCAGGGCGGAGAACTCCATGCGGAGGGCCCTGAGGCGGGCCGAGTGCCTCGAGGCAATCCGCAGGGGGTTGGAGGAGGACACGGCGTCGTCCCTGCGGACCCTCGGGGCCATGGAACAGGACCGCCTCCGGGACATCGAACAGGAGTTCGATGATGCCCTGGCCCGGAACACCACGGAGTGAGCCGCTGGACTTGCCCGCCGCCTTTGTATATAGTTCTTTAGTTTTAGGTTTCCTTTGTTTGTTCTTATGATTTGGAGTCGACGGACACTGCTCCACTTTTTGTATATAGTTGCATTTTAGTTAGGGTTTTTTGTAGGTTTCCTTTGTTCAGTTGGGCTCATGGACCCTTGGATGTTTTGTACATAGTTCATTGGATTGATTTTATTTTTCATTTGACTTTGGACAACATTTTTTTGGATTAGGATTTGGTGGTTTTATTTTTTTAAACGGACATGCAGCTTATCTTTTTTTCATTCCCATTGTAGTTTGTTTCATTTCTTTTGCATTCTTTTTTTTAATATACAATTTTGTTTTCATACTTCACTGTGTGGTATCATCTCATTGGTTTCATGCATGTCATGTTGGGTGTTTTCCCATTCAATTGCAACCATTGTGTGTGACGGACATGGGTTCATTAGCTTTATGAACATTGGGGGTGTAACATGTAATTTCCATTTCCATGTGGGTGAATGGGTTACTTGGTAGGGCTTTTTGGCTGTGGAGGATGACCATAACACACATGATTGGGGATTGTGAGGACCTGGTGGGGGCTGCCCATGGTGGCTGGGGGGTGGGGGTGGTGGGAGACATGAGTGGGGGCCTGGTGGTGCTGCCCCTGCACTGCTGGGGGGTGGGGAGAGTGGGAGACATGAGTGGGGGCCTGGTGGAGGGTGCCCCTGCACTGCTGGGGGGTGGGGGTGGTGGGAGACATGAGTGGGGGCCTGGTGGAGGGTGCCCATGGTGGCTGGGGGTGGGTGGGAGACATGAGTGGGGGCCTGGTGGAGGGTGCCCCTGGATGCTGGGGGGTGGGGGTGCATGGGGACATGAGTGGGGGCCTGGTGGGGGCTGCCCATGGTGGCTGGGGGGTGGGGGTGGGTGGGAGACATGAGCGGAGGCCTGGTGGGGGCTGCCCATGGTGGCTGGGGGGTGGGGGTGGGTGGGAGACATGAGTGGGGGCCTGGTGGAGGCTGCCCATGGTGGCTGGGGGGTGGGGGTGGTGGGAGACATGAGTGGGGGCCTGGTGGGGGCTGCCCATGGTGGCTGGGGGGTGGGGGTGGGTGGGAGACATGAGTGGAGGCCTGGTGGAGGCTGCCCATGGTGGCTGGGGGGTGGGGGTGGTGGGAGACATGAGTGGGGGCCTGGTGGGGGCTGCCCATGGTGGCTGGGGGGTGGGGGTGGGTGGGAGACATGAGTGGGGGCCTGGTGGAGGGTGCCCATGGTGGCTGGGGGGTGGGGGTGGGTGGGAGACATGAGTGGAGGCCTGGTGGAGGCTGCCCATGGTGGCTGGGGGGTGGGGGTGGTGGGAGACATGAGTGGGGGCCTGGTGGGGGCTGCCCATGGTGGCTGGGGGGTGGGGGTGGGTGGGAGACATGAGTGGGGGCCTGGTGGAGGGTGCCCATGGTGGCTGGTGGGTGGGGGTGGTTGGGAGACATGAGTGGGGGCCTGGTGGAGGGTGCCCATGGTGGCTGGGGGGTGGGGGTGCAGGCGGACATGAGTGGGGGCCTGGTGGTGCTGCCCCTGCACTGCTGGGGGGTGGGGGTGCAGGGGGACATGAGTGGGGGCCTGGTGGAGGCTGGCCCTGGATGCTGGGGGGTGGGGGGGTGGGAGACATGAGTGGGGGCCTAGTGGTGCTGCCCCTGCACTGCTGGGGGGTGGGGGCGGGTGGGAGACATGAGTGGGGGCCTGGTGGAGGCTGCCCCTGGATGCTGGGGGGTGGGGGGGGGGTGGGAGACATGAGTGGGGGCCTGGTGGAGGGTGCCCCTGCACTGCTGGGGGGTGGGGTGGTGGGAGACATGAGTGGGGGCCTGGTGGAGGGTGCCCATGGTGGCTGGGGGTGGGTGGGAGACATGAGTGGGGGCCTGGTGGAGGGTGCCCCTGGATGCTGGGGGGTGGGGGTGCAGGGGGACATGAGTGGGGGCCTGGTGGGGGCTGCCCATGGTGGCTGGGGGGTGGGGGTGGGTGGGAGATATGAGCGGAGGCCTGGTGGGGGCTGCCCATGGTGGCTGGGGGGTGGGGGTGGGTGGGAGACATGGGTGGGGACCTGGTGGAGGCTGCCCATGGTGGCTGGGGGGTGGGGGTGGTGGGAGACATGAGTGGGGGCCTGGTGGGGGCTGCCCATGGTGGCTGGGGGGTGGGGGTGGGTGGGAGACATGAGTGGAGGCCTGTTGGAGGCTGCCCATGGTGGCTGGGGGGTGGGGTTGGGTGGGAGACATGAGTGGGGGCCTGGTGGAGGGTGCCCATGGTGGCTGGGGGGTGGGGGTGCAGGCGGACATGAGTGGGGGCCTGGTGGTGCTGCCCCTGCACTGCTGGGGGGTGGGGGTGCAGGGGGACATGAGTGGGGGCCTGGTGGAGGCTGGCCCTGGATGCTGGGGGGTGGGGGGGGGTGGGAGACATGAGTGGGGGCCTGGTGGTGCTGCCCCTGCACTGCTGGGGGGTGGGGGCGGGTGGGAGACATGAGTGGGGGCCTGGTGGAGGCTGCCCCTGGATGCTGGGGGGTGGGGGGGTGGGAGACATGAGTGGGGGCCTGGTGGAGGGTGCCCCTGCACTGCTGGGGGGTGGGGGGGTGGGAGACATGAGTGGGGGCCTGGTGGAGGCTGCCCCTGCACTGCTGGGGGGTGGGGTGGGTGGGAGACATGAGTGGGGGCCTGGTGGAGGGTGCACCTGCACTGCTGGGGGGTGGGGGGGGTGGGAGACATGAGTGGGGGCCTGGTGGTGCTGCCCCTGCACTGCTGGGGGTTGAGGGGGGGTGGGAGACATGAGTGGGGGCCTGGTGGAGGGTTCCCCTGGGCTGCTGGGGGGTGGGGGTGGTGGGAGACATGAGTGGGGGCCTGGTGGAGGGTGCCCATGGTGGCTGGGGGTGGGTGGGAGACATGAGTGGGGGCCTGGTGGAGGGTGCCCCTGGATGCTGGGGGGTGGGGGTGCAGGGGGACATGAGTGGGGGCCTGGTGGTGCTGCCCCTGCACTGCTGGGGGGTGGGGGTGCAGGGGGACATGAGTGGGGGCCTGGTGGAGGCTGCCCATGGTGGCTGGGGGGTGGGGGTGGGTGGGAGACATGAGTGGAGGCCTGGTGGAGGCTGCCCATGGTGGCTGGGGGGTGGGGGTGGCGGGAGACATGAGTGGGGGCCTGGTGGGGGCTGCCCATGGTGGCTGGGGGGTGGGGGTGGGTGGGAGACATGGGTGGGGGCCTGGTGGAGGGTGCTCCTGCACTGCTGGGGTGTGGGGGGGTGGGAGACATGAGTGGGGGCCTGGTGGAGGGTGCCCATGGTGGCTGGGGGGTGGGGGTGCAGGGGGACATGAGTGGGGGCCTGGTGGTGCTGCCCCTGCACTGCTGGGGGGTGGGGGGGGTGGGAGACATGAGTGGGGGCCTGGTGGAGGCTGCCCGTGGATGCTGGGGGGTGGGGGGGGTGGGAGACATGAGTGGGGGCCTGGTGGGGGCTGCTCATGGTGGCTGGGGGGTGGGGGTGGGTGGGAGACATGAGTGGGGGCCTGGTGGAGGCTGCCCCTGGATGCTGGGGGGTGGGGGGGTGGTCGACATAAGTGGGGGCCTGGTGGGGGCTGGCCATGGTGGCTGGGGAGTGGGGGTGGGTGGGAGACATGAGTGGGGGCCTGGTGGAGGCTGCCCCTGGATGCTGGGGGGTGGGGGGAGTGGGAGACATGAGTGGGGGCCTGGTGGTGCTGCCCCTGCACTGCTGGGGGGGGCATGAGTGGGGGCCTGGTGGAGGGTGCCCCTGCACTGCTGGGGGGTGGGGGTGGTGGGAGACATTAGTGGGGGCCTGGTGGAGGGTGCCCATGCTGGCTGGGGGGTGGGGGTGGGTGGGAGACATGAGTGGGGGCCTGGTGGAGGGTGCCCATGGTGGCTGGGGGGTGGGGGTGGGTGGGAGACATGAGAGGAGGCCTTGTGGAGGGTGCCCATGGTGGCTGGGGGGTGGGGGTGGGTGGGAGACATGAGTGGGGGCCTGGTGGAGGCTGCCCCTGGATGCTGGGGGGTGGGGGTGCAGGGGGACATGAGTGGGGGCCTGGTGGTGCTGCCCCTGCACTGCTGGAGGGTGGGGGGGTGGGAGACATGAGTGGGGGCCTGGTGGAGGCTGCCCCTGGATGCTGGGGGGTGGGGGGGGTGGGAGACATGAGTGGGGGCCTGGTGGAGGGTGCCTATGGTGGCTGGGGGGTGGGGGTGGGTGGGAGACATGGGTGGGGGCCTGGTGGAGGGTGCCCCTGCACTGCTGGGGGGTGGGGGTGGTGGGAGACATGAGTGGGGGCCTGGTGGAGGGTGCCCCTGCACTGCTGGGGGGTGGGGGTGGTGGTAGACATGAGTGGGGGCCTGGTGGGGGCTGCCCATGGTGGCTGGGGGGTGGGGGTGGGTGGGAGACATGGGTGGGGGCCTGGTGGAGGCTGCCCATGGTGGCTGGGGGGTGGGGGTGGTGGGAGACATGAGTGGGGGCCTGGTGGGGGCTGCCCATGGTGGCTGGGGGGTGGGAGACATGAGTGGAGGCCTGGTGGAGGCTGCCCATGGTGGCTGGGGGGTGGGGGTGGTGGGAGACATGAGTGGGGGCCTGGTGGGGGCTGCCCATGGTGGTTGGGGGGTGGGGGTGGGTCGGAGACATGAGTGGGGGCCTGGTGGAGGGTGCCCATGGTGGCTGGGGGGTGGGGGTGGGTGGGAGACATGAGTGGAGGCCTGGTGGAGGCTGCCCATGGTGGCTGGGGGGTGGGGGTGGTGGGAGACATGAGTGGGGGCCTGGTGGGGGCTGCCCATGGTGGCTGGGGGGTGGGGGTGGGTGGGAGACATGAGTGGGGGCCTGGTGGAGGGTTCCCATGGTGGCTGGGGAGTGGGGGTGGGTGGGAGACATGAGTGGGGGCCTGGTGGAGGGTGCCCATGGTGGCTGGGGGGTGGGGGTGCAGGGGGACATGAGTGGGGGCCTGGTGGTGCTGCCCCTGCACTTCTGGGGGGTGTGGGTGCAGGGGGACATGAGTGGGGGCCTGGTGGAGGCTGCCCCTGGATGCTGGGGGGTGGGGCGGGTGGGAGACATGAGTGGGGGCCTGGTGGTGCTGCCCCTGCACTGCTGGGGGGTGGGGGTGGGTGGGAGACATGAGTGGGGGCCTGGTGGAGGCTGCCCCTGGATGCTGGGGGGTGGGGGGGTGGGAGACATGAGTGGGGGCCTGGTGGAGGGTGCCCATGGTGGCTGGGGGGTGGGGGTGCAGGGGGACATGAGTGGGGGCCTGGTGGTGCTGCCCCTGCACTTCTGGGGGGTGTGGGTGCAGGGGGACATGAGTGGGGGCCTGGTGGAGGCTGCCCCTGGATGCTGGGGGGTGGGGCGGGTGGGAGACATGAGTGGGGGCCTGGTGGTGCTGCCCCTGCACTGCTGGGGGGTGGGGGTGGGTGGGAGACATGAGTGGGGGCCTGGTGGAGGCTGCCCCTGGATGCTGGGGGGTGGGGGGGTGGGAGACATGAGTGGGGGCCTGGTGGTTCTGCCCCTGCACTGCTGGGGGGTGGGGGGGTGGGAGACATGAGTGGGGGCCTGGTGGAGGGTGCCCCTGCACTGCTGGGGGTGGGGGGGTGGGAGACATGAGTGGGGGCCTGGTGGTGCTGCCCCTGCACTGCTGGGGGGTGGGGGGGGGTGGCAGACATGAGTGGGGGCCTGGTGGAGGGTGCCCCTGCACTGCTGGGGGGTGGGGGTGGTGGGAGACATGAGTGGGGGCCTGGTGGAGGGTGCCCATGGTGGCTGGGGGTGGGTGGGAGACATGAGTGGGGGCCTGGTGGAGGGTGCCCCTGGATGCTGGGGGGTGGGGGTGCAGGGGGACATGAGTGGGGGCCTGGTGGTGCTGCCCCTGCACTGCTGGGGGGTGGGGGTGCAGGGGGACATGAGCGGGGGCCTGGTGGAGGGTGCCCATGGTGGCTGGGGGGTGGGGCTGGGTGGGAGACATGAGTGGAGGCCTGGTGGAGGCTGCCCATGGTGGCTGGGGTGTGGGGGTGGTGGGAGACATGAGTGGGGGCCTGGTGGGGGCTGCCCATGGTGGCTGGGGGCTGGGGGTGGGTGGGAAACATGGGTGGGGGCCTGGTGGAGGGTGCCCCTGCACTGATGGGGGTGGGGGTGGTGGGAGACATGAGTGGGGGCCTGGTGGAGGGTGCCCATGGTGGCTGTGGGGTGAGGGTGCAGGGGGACATGAGTGGGGGCCTGGTGGTGCTGCCCCTGCACTGCTGGGGGGTGGGGGGGGTGGGAGACATGAGTGGGGGCCTGGTGGAGGGTGCCCATGGTGGCTGGGGGGTGGGGGTGGTGGGAGACATGAGTGGGGGCCTGGTGGAGGCTGCCCCTGGATGCTGGGGGGTGGGGGGGTGGGAGACATGAGTGGGGGCCTGGTGGGGGCTGCCCATGGTGGCTGGGGGGTGGGGGTGGGTGGGAGACATGAGTGGGGGCCTGGTGGAGGCTGCCCCTGGATGCTGGGGGGTGGGGGGGTGGGAGACATGAGTGGGGGCCTGGTGGAGGCTGCCCCTGGATGCTGGGGGGTGGGGGGGGTGGGAGACATGAGTGGGTACTGGTGGTGCTGCCCCTGCACTGCTGGGGGGGGGTGGGAGACATGAGTGGGGGCCTGGTGGAGGGTGCCCCTGCACTGCTGGGGGGTGGGTGTGGTGGGAGACATGAGTGGGGCCTGGTGGAGGGTGCCCATGGTGGCTGGGGGGTGGGGGTGGGTGGGAGACATGAGTGGGGGCCTGGTGGAGGCTGCCCCTGGATGCTGGGGGGTGGGGGGGGGGTGGGAGACATGAGTGGGTACTGGTGGTGCTGCCCCTGCACTGCTGGGGGGGGGTGGGAGACATGAGTGGGGGCCTGGTGGAGGGTTGCCCTGCACTGCTGGGGGGGGGTGGGAGACATGAGTGGGGGCCTGGTGGAGGGTGCCCCTGCACTGCTGGGGGGTGGGGGTGGTGGGAGACATGAGTGGGGCCTGGTGGAGGGTGCCCATGGTGGCTGGGGGGTGGGGGTGGGTGGGAGACATGAATGGGGGCCTGGTGGAGGGTGCCCATGGTGGCTGGGGGGTGGGGGTGTGTGGGAGACATGAGTGGAGGCCTGGTGGAGGGTGCCCATGGTGGCTGGGGGGGTGGGGGTGGGTGGGAGACATGAGTGGGGGCCTGGTGGAGGCTGCCCCTGGATGCTGGGGGGTGGGGGTGCAGGGGGACCTGAGTGGGGGCCTGGTGGTGCCCCTGCACTGCTGGGGGGTGGGGGGGTGGGATACATGAGTGGGGGCCTGGTGGAGGCTGCCCCTGGATGTTGGGGGGTTGGGGGGGTGGGAGACATGAGTGGGGGCGTGGTGGAGGGTGCCCATGGTGGCTGGGGGGTGGGGGTGGGTGGGAGACATGGGTGGGGGCCTGGTGGAGGGTGCCCCTGCACTGCTGGGGGGTGGGGGGGTGGGAGACATGAGTGGGGGCCTGGTGGAGGGTGCCCCTGCACTGCTGGGGGGTGGGGGTGGTGGGAGACATGAGTGGGGGCCTGGTGGGGGCTGCCCATGGTGGCTCGGGGTTGGGGGTGGGTGGGAGACATGGGTGGGGGCCTGGTGGAGGCTGCCCATGGTGGCTGGGGGGTGGGGGTGGTGGGATACATGAGTGGGGGCCTGGTGGGGGCTGCCCATGGTGGCTGGGGGGTGGGGGTGGGTGGGAGACATGAGTGGAGGCCTGGTGGAGGCTGCCCATGGTGGCTGGGGGGTGGGGGTGGTGGGAGACATGAGTGGGGGCCTGGTGGGGGCTGCCCATGGTGGCTGGGGGTGGGGGTGGGTGGGAGACATGAGTGGGGGCCTGGTGGAGGGTGCCCATGGTGGCTCGGGGGTGGGGGTGGGTGGGAGACATGAGTGGAGGCCTGGTGGAGGCTGCCCATGGTGGCTGGGGGGTGGGGGTTTTGGGAGACATGAGTGGGGGCCTGGTGGGGGCTGCCCATGGTGGCTGAGGGGTGGGTGTGGGTTGTTCGACATGGGTGGGGGCCTGGTGGAGGGTGCCCCTGCACTGCTGGGGGGTGGGGGGGTGGGAGACATGAGTGGGGGCCTGGTGGAGGGTGCCCATGGTGGCTGGGGGGTGGGGGTGGGTGGGAGACATGAGTGGTGGCCTGGTGGAGGGTTCTCCTGCACTGCTGGGGGTGGGGTGGTGGGAGACATGAGTGGGGGCCTGGTGGAGGGTGCCCATGGTGGCTGGGGGGTGGGGGTGGGTGGGAGACATGAGTGGGGGCCTGGTGGAGGCTGCCCCTGGATGCTGGGGGGTGGGGGGGTGGGAGACATGAGTGGGGGCCTGGTGGGGGCTGCCCATGGTGGCTGGGGGGTGGGGGTGGGTGGGAGACATGAGTGGGGGCCTGGTGGAGGCTACCCCTGGATGCTGGGGGGTGGGGGTGCAGGGGGACATGAGTGGGGGCCTGGTGGTGCTGCCCCTGCACTGCTGGGGGGTGGGGGGGTGGGAGACATGAGTGGGGGCCTGGTGGAGGCTGCCCCTGGATGCTGGGGGGTGGGGGGGTGGGAGACATGAGTGGGGGCCTGGTGGAGGGTGCCCATGGTGGCTGGGGGGTGGGGGTGGGTGGGAGACATGGGTGGGGGCTGGGTGGAGGGTGCCCCTGCACTGCTGGGGGGTGGGGGTGGTGGGAGACATGAGTGGGGGCCTGGTGGAGGGTGCCCCTGCACTGCTGGGGGGTGAGGGTGGTGGGAGACATGACTGGGGGCCTGGTGGGGGCTGCCCATGGTGGCTGGGGGGTGGGGGTGGGTGGGAGACATGGGTGGGGGCCTGGTGGAGGGTGCCCCTGCACTGCTGGGGGGTGGGGGTGGTGGGAGACATGAGTGGGGGCCTGGTGGAGGGTGCCCCTGCACTGCTGGGGGGTGGGGGTGGGTGGGAGACATGAGTGGGGGCCTGGTGGAGGCTGCCCCTGGATGCTGGGGGTGGGTGGGAGACATGAGTGGAGGCCTGGTGGAGGCTGCCCATGGTGGCTGGGGGGTGGGGGGGGGTGGGAGACATGAGTGGGGGCCTGGTGGGGCCTGCCCATGGTGGCTGGGGGGGTGGGGGTGGGTGGGAGACATGGGTGGGGGCCTGGTGGAGGGTGCCCCTGCACTGCTGGGGGGTGGGGGTGGTGGGAGACATGCATTGTTGATCAGTAGTGCAAGGTGACATGTGGATTGGCTGGGGGGCATGCCCATGATGGATGGGCTGCCTGCGGGACATGAGCAGGGGTGCAGGGTAGTCCCCCGTGGTGTGGGCTGCCTGCAGGCGCCGTGGAGGTTGTGGAGCATACACCTGGGAGGACCCACATGGCCAATTCACGTGTAGTACTCCCCAGAACCCCTGAAATACACATACCCTGCTGAAATCGCGTGTGGAACTTCCCGCGCACCCCTGAAATACACGTACCCTGCTGAAATCGCGTGTGGAACTTCCCGCGCACCCCTGGAATACACGTACCCTGCTGAAATCGCGTGTGGAACTTCCCGCGCACCCCTGGAATACACATACCCTGCTGAAATCGCGTGTGGAACTTCCCGCGCACCCCTGAAATACAAGTACCCTGCTTGCACGGGGCCAATCGCGTGTGGAACTTCCCGCGCACCCCTGAAATACACGTACCCTGCTTGCACGGGGCCAACCGCGTGTGGAACTTCCCGCGCACCCCTGAAATACCCGTACCCTGCTCGCACTGGGACAATCGCGTGTGGAACTTCCCGCGCACCCCTGAAATACACGTACCCTGATGAAATCGCGTGTGGAACTTCACGCGCACCCATGGAATACACGTACCCTGCTCGCACTGGCCCATTCGCGTGTGGAACTTCCCGCGCACCCCTGAAATACACGTACCCTGCTAAAATCGCGTGTGGAACTTCCCGCGCACCCATGGAATACACGTACCCTGCTCGCACTGGGACAATCGCGTGTGGAACTTCCCGCGCACCCCTGAAATACACGTACCCTGATGAAATCGCGTGTGGAACTTCCCGCGCACCCCTGAGATACACGTACCCTGCTTGCACGGGGCCAATCGCGTGTGGAACTTCCCGCGCACCCCTGAAATACACGTTCCCCGCTTGGCGTTTGCTGTTTGCCAGCCCGGTGAACTGGTCCAGGGTTAGCGCAGCCCTTTGCGATGATTTAGCGATTTTGATGGCTTTTCCTTGCGCGAGGGCATTCTTGGGGGCGTTACTGGCGCTGCTGCAGGGTCGCTGCGATTCTCTGCGCCACGGCTGGTTTGGGAGCCTAAAATCCATGAATACGCTGTGCGCGGAAATCGGTTTTAGCGCACGTGCCTGGCGCAGACAATCGCATGCGGACACTCTGCGCCAGCCGCTTGCGACACTTTTCTGCGAAATTCTATGAATTACCCAGATGGTGTTTTCTACTTCTATAATAGCTAATTCTGCCTCATTTGTTATTAGTGGGTCTCCCAGTGGTTCTTGGCTTCCTGTGACAGAAGGTTGACTACTGTCAGGAGTGTCCTTATCTAGTTAGGCCTGGAGTTCTTCTTCGTGTTGCTGTTCATTGTGCAACATTGTTTTGTACTGTGCAAAGTTTACATCAGTTATACTGCTTTCATTTGCTTTGAAAGCGTCTTCATATGAGTCATAGCTATCTAGTATTTCTTCTTCTTTTCTCCATGGTTTAAAGAGTTGTAGCAGGGACATGTAATATACTTCTTTATGTTGAGGAGTCTTTAATGACAATTTGATATGATTAATTAAATTTGGTTTGGTGAGTTTTACTAAGCTGCCTTCACAGTTTGTCACTTTGTATTTATGGTTTTGTTCATCAGGTTTTATATTATTTTTGTATGTGTAGTTTTGGGCTATGTGGTATAGACACATGGTTTCCAAAGTGGTACTCCTGTTTGGGTAGTATGTGTCCAATAAATTGTTTTTTAAAATGTCTTGGCTGTTGGGATCATGTTTGGCTATTGTTTCTATATCTTCGTATGATTTTAGAACTCTTTTTCTAGATTTAGCTGGACCAAGACTTAGCCATACTATATTTGCAGATTTACCATACAATGCAGTACCAGTTAATCGATCAGCTGCTTCATAGGATCCACATTCTCTATGGGACAGCATTTTTATGCCCAAGCTGTATAATTTCTGAGACACTGTTTTATCTGATGACAGGTCATTCCAGAGGTCTTGGAGCTCTGTCTTTTCTGATTTGGTTAAGTATGCTGTGACATATCGTGCAACTGCAGTAGAATTGTCTGCAATGTACTGCACATCTATGTTTGCATTCCATAAGTGGGCAATGATTGCATTGTAATCATTGATATATTTTTCTTCTTCTTTTCTTTTTATGCAATATGTATTTTTAGGTGACTTATCTTTAACACTATGTCTAACTGAAGACATGAGGTTGTTCACTTGACCTGTATTTGTAACTGGTCTACGGAAACCAAATCGGCATTTGATGTAGTATTTCCCTTTGTTTTTGGATTTGCGACGACAATATTTGCCACATTTGTATCTTTGGAATTGTAAAATTTTTGCATGAAGATCACTATTTGTGGATTCTGATGGAATTTCACAAGTGACATATTTTTCAATAAACTGTAAAACAGTGGCATCACTGTCTTGACCAAATTTAGGAGCATCTTTAATCCATAAAAGCATGTGGACATGTGGTGCTCCTCTGGCTTGGTATTCTTTTCTCCAAAATAAGTGTTGCACTTCTCCAAGGAGAGGAACAGTTTTATTACAAATAAAATGTAGCATAGCAATGAAGTGATGGTGAAATGATCTTCAAACATTAACAGGATCCTGAGAACAAAGTTCTCCAGGTCTTAGTATATCTATGTTTGTTTTATTTTCATTTGATATGCGTAGGAAAGCATGTAAATCTTCCCATGCATATTCTGCACAACTTAATGTAACAAACCAAGTGGGTGGGCCAAGGTTTCTGATCATACAACGTACATCTCCATGACGTCGAAACCAGTACTCTTTAGTACCACGCATATTTGCTAATAGATTTGTAAGATTTGCTTGTAAAACCTTATCTTTTTGTTGAACTTTTTGTAATAATTGTTTAGCTGTCATATTTTGAAAGTGTGATCCTGATTTTAATATGTGTGCAACTCCGTAACATAAAGTTGCTAGTTCACTTTCAAAGAGTAGGTGGAATATGTATTCCACATTTTGTCGAAATCTGGGATCTTCAGAATACATTCGTAATGAGCGATATTCTGATGCTGATATTTGAATAGGTCTATCATCGTATCCTCCTTTGCCAGTCGGAAAGAGTAGAGGAAAAGCATGTGCTTCTATACTTTTTTCCCATATGCTGATTGGTGATCCTTTTGTTTGACGCATTTGGTACGTTTCCAGTGCATCTTCTATGGTGTCTTTAGAGTGCAATGGATGAATTGTATAATGGTCTAAAGTGTTTGATATTGTAGCAGGATCTAGGAGCTCAAATTGACCAGCTTCTTGTGTCT
The DNA here is from genome assembly GCF_040938575.1 of Ambystoma mexicanum. NCBI lineage: Eukaryota > Metazoa > Chordata > Amphibia > Caudata > Ambystomatidae > Ambystoma > Ambystoma mexicanum. Next base: position 85,335,302 of record NC_090941.1, read on the forward strand.
CTTGAATTATTTCAGTTGTATCTTTCAAGTTTTCTTCAATATTAATTTCTTTGTACTATTCATTATTCTCTTTAAGATATTGCAGGGCTTCTCTAACTTTATGTAAATCTACCAGTTGTTGGCAAATTCTTTTGTCTTTTGTAGGTACTCCATTTACCAAGATAATTAAAGATTGTTGCATTGGACGTTGCACTCCTAGAGTGTGCACATTTTCTTTTAGATCTAATGGTAAATACACTACTTTTCCACAAATACCTTTCACTAATTCAGAGGGAGGTGATTTTGCAGTTTTTGGTTGAAGGCGTATTATTGCTTGAAATGGGTGCACTGTTTGAATTATGATGCTCTCATACAAATTAAGTTGTTGAATGGGTTCTGGTAGTGGATATAATTCCAAGTTATTTGTGATAGCACGTGAAGGAGTTTGGTTGTTGTCTAGTTTTGTAGTGCAGTAACTGCAAAGTATTATGGGGTCAGTAATTTAGTATTTGTTTTCTGCTATAAGGTAGAGAGCTAATTCAAACCATTTAGATTCTTCGTTGTCTTCTATTTTGTATGATAGGTCTACAGTTTTTGTGTTACTTTTATAAAAAGTTCTGCGGCAACATACACACACGTGGTTTGGTACTTCAGCTGAAGTACTTTCAAATTTTAGTATTTCTTTTTTGTATGTGTGTAGTGAAAGGTTGCCATGTGCAGAATTGTTACGAAGTTGGTTTACAGCTAATTCATCTTGTAAGTGGGTTTCACTTCCAAAATATTTTGTCTGGATATAGTCGATTTCTTTTAGTAGGTCTTTTGCTGTACCATGTAGAAGAATGTTATTTAAATTGGCTAGTGCTAAAGCAGGACTTTTAGCATAGTACAGTTTATAAACTAGATTTCTAATACTTGCATGATGTGTTGATATCCTTTTGATATCATGGAAGGTTGTTTTCCAAGTAGGTCCTGTAATGCAGGCAAATGAATGTCCTTGTAGTCCTGTGTACTTGAGTACTGGACAAGCATCCATATTTTGCAGTAGTTTAATTTTGATTTTGTCTTTGCTTTTCACATATTGATTGAGGAATTGGCGTAAAGACTTGAACATTTTTTTGGGAATGTGACACATTGACGTGCATGGCCATTTGTACACTAGATGTTCTGATTCAGTTGAATGGAGGGGTAAATCTACATTTTCAGGGCATATTTTTGTAAGGAGTACTTCTTGTTCCATTATGGTATTATTAACTTGTTCATAACCTCGACTACTGCTATGTATGGCAATTGTATTTGTTTGCTTTTGTTTGTACGCTTCTTCATTAAAGTATGGTTCTGTGCTTGTAGTGTGACTCCATTCACCTCCACAGATATTTAAGAAGTTATTTCTGTTGACATTTCATTTGGTGGTCAGTCAAAAGGCCGAAAACATAATACCGAATGACAAAAATCTCGAAACAAAAATCTCGAAACAAAATATCGAATTATTTATTTATTTATCTATATGTGTTTTTGGGGTCAGGTAAGTAAAAAAAAGGGTTAAAATAAAAAAAGGGGGTTTTGGGGGGAACCCCCCCATTTCGAAAAAAAAACATCATAAAAAATAAATTCGATATTTTTTTTCGGCCTTTTTTTTCGAGATTTTTTTTTTTTCGAGATGTTTTCATTCGGTATTATCACTATAAACCATTTCATTTATTGAGAAGTATTTTTTGTAATTTAGTTATTAATTTTGTTAGTGGTTTTATTCTGTTTAACACTAAAATAAATAACTTTCTTTTGAGAAGAATTGCACTGTCTATCAACGCTTCTAAGATTACTTTTCTACGATAGGTTTGAAGTGTTGAACCTGGTTTCTCTCCTGTTTTCATAAGATTTTGAAGGACTTTGTGATGGAACATTTTGGCTAAAATACTTTTCTTGGTATGCTTACTTTGTACTACATTAAGATTTATAGAAGAAGTTTTATTTGTAGTGATAGTTGATTTTCTGTTAATTGTTTTTTGATTTGTTTTACATTTTGATAGAGGAGGCAAAGATTGTGTACTAGAAACTTCTTCTGTTTCACTACATGACTGTATTAGCTGTTGTGTTTCAACTTTTTTTTACAAATTTTGCTATAGATGGATGTTTATGTTGGAGAGTTTTCTTTTCATTTGCTCTACTTCTGCGTTCCTTTCTACGGAGTTGCTTTTTGGTAGGCATTCTTTAGGGTCTGTTGAAAAAAATACAGAAGGTATGAGTTGGGGTGTTCTGGAATGCATGTGTGTTGTGTGCATGAGTGTTTGAGTAAGATGATAAAGATGTATGTAATGGTGTGTGATTGTGCTTTGGGAAGTACAACTACTAGGGATGGGTATTCTTGAATTCATGTGTTACTAAACTGGGGTTCAGATGACAGAAAAAAGTAAGCCAGTGGTTTGGAGAAGTATAAATAGTATATCTAAAGCTATACAATTAAAACAGTTGTTTGTTCTACAACATCTGAATTCTAGCGGCTGAGTTGGGTAATTTGTGTGTCGAAAGATTGGAAGTTGTGGGCCATTCTGCCAGTAAATCACTGTTTAAGACGGGGGGGGTTTGGTCAGAATGGTGCAGAATCTCTATTTTTAGGCACAGAAATAGCATGAATTAACCTTACAGTGTGTTTGAGTAATAATTCAAATATTATGGTAACATTTTACTTACTTTTTTTCTAAAATGAGCAGTTTGCTTCTTAGTTGTTCTTTGTACTTCAAATTCGGCTGCTTCTTTTCTGGAGAATGGTCTTCACTGCAATTGTAAAAGAAAGAAATTAGTAATTTGGTTTGTATATAGAACTGTTTTTAATTTAGTCATAGATTTTTTAAATTGAAATGCTCAGCGCCTTCCTCAAAACCATTAAAACTATCTTATGACTAACTGTAGGAAAGAAAATATCTTTACTATGGCTTGTGAAATTCATAATGTAGCACTGTATACCACTATTCCTGTAACTAAGCTTTCCACATAATAGTGAGTCAATGTCATAGCCTGCATGTCCTATATAAATGTAAGTAATTATATAAATTGAACAAATTAAAACCAATTATGTATTTGTACAAATATTATTGTTTGAGATTTGATCATAGAGTGTGCATGTAATTTTGTTTGATTATATGTAGTCTATATATTTTATTTACAAAATGTTGGTTTAACATTATTTGCGTGTGTGTGTGTGTGTATGAAGAAATTAAATGGTATAAAGGTTTGTAAGTCACAGTTCATTTTAGGACAATGAAAACATTATTGTAGATTCATTTTACAGATTATACAAGGTAAAAGTCGGTTAGAAAATGTGTTCATGTACTGTAGAGAAAATATGCATACCTGTAGTTTGTGTTCATGCATATGGATATGGACGAAGCTGCAAGTAGAAATCTTGGAGACTTTTATAGTATTTCTCGTAGATCGTGCTTGCCAATGGTATGAGACTTGTACTCTGAGAGATTCACCATACATTTGCAGTGCTGATCTATGATGATGCAGTTACATGTAGAGGTCTTGGATTTGATTGGTGGATGGTCATGTGATTTCTTAGCTACATCCAATGAGGGAATGGTACAGAGAGTGAAGTGGAAATGGTAGAAGGGCTGTCAATGTTACGATATGTTCGCGGACATGGCGGTAGTTCTAGGATACCGCGTATTACATCCTGGGAATTTGGGGTGGGGAGGCATGCAAATGAGATTGAATGTAGCAAGGGATTGGTCAGTAAAGTTTAGTGAGTGTGTTGTGCTAGGAGAGGTTTTCTCAGATATTCTTTTTGCTGAGAGAAGAACAGATAGCTATGGCTGAGTGTTTCAAAAAACAGATTGTGTGGATTTAGGGAGACTCGTGGATACATTGGTTGAAGGTGCATGCAGAAAGCTGTGGAGTATCTATAGATCTTGGATTCCCACATGTGGAAGTGCACTGGCATGGAGTGCGTGGAATGAAGTGGTTGGACTTGCTACCTCTCTTTGCAACTTTGAAGATAGAGGAACATCCAGACATAATTGTAATTCATTGTGGAGGGAACAGTTTAGGACATGTGTCTGGAATTTCTTTGCAATTTGCAATGAAAGAAGGACTTCAGAAGATCATGGACATGTTTCCAAACTCCAAAGTAATTTTTTCACGGATTGCGCAGAGAAAAATGTGGCTTCATTCTTTCTCATGTGGTCCATAAATGGAGAAAGCAAGGCGTAATGTCAATAAGGCTGTTTTTGCCTTCTTAAGAGATTTTGGAATGTCCTCTTTTCACAATGAAAATATTATGTTTCGTAGTACATACATTTTTCGCAGTGATGGAGTCCATTTTACTTATGCTGGCAATCAGATTTTTCTGAGAAATGTACAAAATGCATTGCGACCTTTTTTAGAAATACAGCATCCATTTTGAAGTAGGTGTTAAGTACTTATAATTTTTGACATACAAACCCCTCCCAAAGGCTCTTTTCAGAGCCACCACCTGCTCCCAGAGAAAAATGCAATGGTTACAATAGGGTAGCACCCCAATTTTTTTAATGTTCGTGAACTGTCCGCAGACTTTTAAGATATACAAAGGGCCCTGCTTTATTTATCTTCACTTCTATTTTTTAACTGTGAAAGGCGGCTCTGAAAAGAGCCTTATTTTTTTTTGATTTTTGTTATTTTGTATTTTTTTGGTTTTTTATACACGACACACTAGGAGAGGAGGGGAAAAGAAGGAAAAGGGGGGACACCAACCACAGGGATAAGAAAGGGCGAGCTGAGAGAGGAAGATGTAGAGTGGGTTTTATTTGGGTAGTGAGCAGGTCTTCTCGTGCTCTGAGACGATAGTCTCAAAAGCACTCCGAAGTCGCTCCCCCCTGCAGAGTACTGTGTCACAGTACATACATACAACTGTGACCCTCGAAAGGTAAGGGTCATCAGAATTCTGTATGGCCTGTGAGGCAGCTTGAGGAAGACGCTGTCCCACAGAGGTGTTCCTTGTGGCGACAGGATCAGAAACGGAGGATAAAGTAGAGGCATTCAACCTACTACGCTCTTCGCAAGGTACAAACTGGCGAATGGCCCCAGTGTGGAATGAGTTCAGGTGTCGCTTCATGGTCGTGGTCCCAAATCTGTACGCACCATGCCTCCCGCGACTGAGTACCATTTTGCACTCATTGCAGGTGACATGGTTTGCACGAGCCTTAGGAACATTCCCATGAACGGTAAACAACCGCCACACCCAAGAATCACGCCGAGGGCAGGTAGTAGGGATTTCCTCTACCTAATTCTCGTCATCCTCTTCTTCCTCCTCTGTATCCTCACTTCTGTTCCCCTCTTCAGGCCCTTGGGGAGATAGTGGTGGTGGAGGGGGTGGGGGTGGTGCTGAGGCAGATGTAGCACCAGGTGGCAATAGTGGAGCCATGGATGTCATCGTCTTGGAGATGGAAATCTCAAAATCTGCAAAGTATGCAGCAAAATGCAGTGTGCTCTGTGGAATAGCCAGAAACACAATGAGAATGAGCTCTAGGGCGTGGTCTTTTATAGGGGTGCTTGTACGCGGTTCGCAGACATGCGCGCCGTCCGCAAGACAGATCGAACACCAAAAAAGGTTCAAAAAGTCACAAAAACTATGTGGAAACTTAGGATTAGTATGTGGGATTTGTGGTATGGTGAGTTTTTAATGAGAAATATTGTGGATTACTTGGAAATGTACTTTTAAACTGTTCGGGGAAACGAACAGTGTCCGCATTCAGAACACGCGATCAGCGTGGGCGCGATCACATGATTGCTTCGTGAGCATGTTCGCTGAGGAAGCGGCCGTCCGCAGGACACCCAATGTACGGACATTGTTTTGCGCATGCGTGTTGATGTTCTACAGACAGTGTTCGGGTCCTGAACTAATTAAAAGTGCGTCACACGTAAAACGAACAGTTACGGACAGCCGTTTGTTCTTAGTACAGTTTAACTTACTTGCGAACAATACGGACAGACATAGCGTCCCCAGCACACCTCCATTTTTGTTTATTTACAAACAATTCAGGACACCAGGAGTGTTTTTATAACAGTGTCTACTTGCTAGCGAACACTACGAACAGGCATAGTGTTCTTAAGGACACCTCCATTTTCGTTTATTTACGGACATTTCAGGACAGTACGAGTGTTCTTAGAACAGTTTCAACTTGCATGAGAACATTACGGACAGATATAGTGTCCTCAGGACACTTACATTTTAGTTTATTTACGAACATTTCGGAACAACCGCGCTGTCCGTGGACACCTAAATTGGTTTTAACACAAAGAACTGAAAGTAATTACAACACAATATAAAAAAGTAACTTTATTTGACATATATAAAAAATGTATGACTGAGAAGGTGGGGCAGAAACGGAAACAAAAACAGGAGAATTAGGGATTTCAACATAATTGGGATCAGGTGAAGAAGGGATGGACATGTCATCAAAACTTTTTGGTCCATGGAGAGGGTTTGGGGTTAAATGAGTGGGATATGGTGAGGGGGGACACGTACAGGTGGGACAATGGTATGTTGTTGGTAGTTTTAGGTGATCTTCCACAAAGTTCTTTAAATTGTTAAAATTTGCCATAAGTTGGTCCATTTTTTGGTTAATGTGTTCCAGAGTGTTATCCACCGCTTCTTTTTCTGTGGTAGTGGCAATTTTTGTATGGTCTGTAAAAAAAAATGTATATGTTAAATGTATACAAAATAATATTTATTAATTGGTTTATATAGGAAAGTGTGTACCATTAGGTGCACTATCTTCTGACATTTCGTCTTGTGGGAAATGCTCCTCTAGCCACTCCAGAGTAGTACACATTTCTGTGAGAAAACAAAAAAGTAATATTTTTTTTTATCTAATACAGAACGTTTATAAATATATGAGTACAATGAAGTGCACTTACTATTTCAGGAAAGTATGTGATGAGTAGTCTGTACGTCTGGTCTTGCTCTTAGTTGTGGATTGTCTGTGAGGTAATTATGTTGGAAGCCACTTTATCTTCTTTTGGTATATTCCATTTTAGAACATATTGTATTTAAATGAATTGTTAGTGTGTTAGATATATGGGTTACATTTCTTAAGTATTACTACATATACTTTGTATGTGTGCTGCTTTGTGAATTTGTTAAATGTTCCTATGTTATGATATAGCAATTACACATACCCCTCCAGAGTATTTAGGTGGTGGTACTGTTGTTCGAACATGTCCGCGGACAGTCAAATTCAGTAGAAAGGGTTCAGTATGTTCCATATTGCATGTACATAAAGTCAACGTTATTATTGTTAAGTTGTGCTACTAAAAAACTATGAAATTCAGTAAAAAAACTTTGTTAAAGGGACGTTATGGTTCAGTTGTGCTACGAAAAACCTATGAAATTCAGTAAAAAAACTTTGTTAAAGGGACGTTATGGTTAAGTTGCGCTACTAAAAACCTATGAAATTCAGTAAAAAAACTTTGTTAAAGGGACGTTATGGTTAAATTGCGCTACTAAAAAGCTATGAAATTCAGTAAAAAAACTTTGTTAAAGGGACGTTATGGTTAAGTTGCGCTACTAAAAACCTATGAAATTCAATGAAGAACTTTGTTAAAAACGATGTTATGGTTAAGTTGCGCTACTAAAAACCTATCTAATTCAGTAAAAAAACTTTGTTAAAGGGACGTTATGGTTCAAAGTAAAACCGAAAACCCCCTGAAATTCGGCAGTTATGGTAAGATAAGCAACCATAACTCGCACCACCGTGCACTGCTAACACTAACACCCAGGACATCAAAGATGACATCACAATGTCATTGATGACATCACTGATGACATCACATGGCTGGCTCCCCCTTTTTTTCCTTTACTGACATAAATAAGCCACATAGTTTTCTTCAGTAACAGTCAGGAAGTAAAAATTGAAAAGGTACTATATTTGTAGACTTAGGGTCAAGTCATATCATATGAAACATATATATAACGGAAGACACAGGCTTGAAAGAGAGCAATCCTTTCTGTGCATGAAGATAATCATTAGAGTTATCAGCACTTTCTCATAGTTTTAGTTTTATTACCATACCTTCACTGTATATGCTTATATTTGTATACATTGTACTTTCACTCCTTTCCTTAGGGTTCACTGACATCATTTGATACCCATACATACAGTAAGTAGCAGCTTTGAAACAGAGCAATAATTTCTCTGCATAAAGATAATCACTTAGGTCATGAACTCTTTCTGCTACTACTTCAGCTTTTTTGCTTACTTCTCTGTCCCTGTACATACTCATATTTGTATGTGTTGTTGTCTCTTTGTGTTTTGTCTGTATTAAGTGTAATTATGTATTAAGTGGGTTTTATTAGCTACTTATTACATGTTTCACAGTACGCAAAACTCTAATAAGAAAGCAGTTATCATTTCATTATTCTACATGGCAAGATTATGAATATTGCACCTTCATCATGTATACTGCACACACTGCCTAAGTTTCTGCATGAGTTGCTTAGTATACTGGATAGAACTTCATAATAGAATGTTATTTATATCAATGCATTGCTTAATGCACTAATTAGCTCATGATATTTATTCAAATGATCCTTGACACTTTTTGGTCAACATTATAAGAATCGCTCCTACAGATTTTTCATGAAAAGTAAATGCACATGTGATGTCATCAGTGATGCCATCAATGACATTTGTGATGTCATCTTTGATGTCCTAGGTGTTAGTGTTAGCAGTGCACGGTGGCGCGAATTATGGTTGCTTATCTTACCATAACTGCCAAATTTCAGGGGTTTTTCGGTTTTACTTTGAACCATAACGTCCCTTTAACAAAGTTTTTTTTACTGAATATGTATACATGTATATATATATATATATAGCTCACACATGCAGTCCAGGCATTATGATTAAGCAACAGAAAAAATGCACATGGAAAATACCATAGTTCAAACACACTGGCGGAAGTACTGTATAACCCTAGCACAGCAAAATATGCACTTTGCACTGGCAATGTTTCAGTTTCAACACATTTAGATTAGTTTTGACATTACAATCACTGCAGGCCATTGCTTTGGGAGTGGTTGCCATGGAGATGCCAATACACATTGTATTTGGAACAACTGCAGACTGGTTGAAACACTGGAAGGAATTTCAATCGCACCATAAATGTGAATAACTACACACTGTGTGGGGAAGGTCGAAACAAGACACTCGTTTTTTTTAGAACTGCAGATTTGCTGAGTCTTACATTTTGGGACTTTAGTATAGCATTACTGTTTTCTTTTTCATAGTGTGTCTCACTTCTTAGACTTGCCGTGCTTAAGTGTTTTCACACATTACACATTACATGAAAAACAATGGTAGAATAATGTGGTCCTACTTATATACATTAAATATATTTTCACTGCAATGGATTTGAGAACTGCGTCCAAGACTAATAGGTGTCTGCTTCTTCTCAGATGTACTGCACTGTAGATAAAGGGGACTTCTAGGACTGGATGCTTTGCATTCTTATTCCTGAAACCAATCAAGTTAGTTTAAAATGAGAGATGTTCCTTTTTTGTAAAAGGTATGTCCAGCTACGTGTGTGTTTACTTGTATTGCTCATTTTATAGTGTGGGCACCTTAGATACGGGACTATGAAAGCGTATTCATCTATCATCGCATCGTAATATTTTCAATTACTTCAATAAATGGAATCAAAACTTGGATTTTGTAAAATTTCCAAACTGAACTTACAAAGATTCAACCATTTTCTCTGCATCTTCAGTACATATATTGTCGTAATGTGCAGATAAAGAGTGTAGTGTCGTGTTAGTCCAGTTTTAAAATCAATCAAAATACAGGTTTTGATACCTTTTATTGGACTATCTGATAATATTACGCGGAATGGTAGTCCCAGTCACTTCTTCATTGATGGTGGCCACACGACAAATGGCATTTGTCACATACAGGAACTACCATTTATTTGTTTATTTTATTTATTTATTTCTATAGCGCTAAAGCCCATGGGCATCAGGGCTCATAACAAAAACACACAGGAGACAAGCACGGGATGATCAGGAGCAAGCACTGAAGGGGAATCTCAGCGTAATATTTTTAATTAGTCCAATAAAAAGTATCAACACATGGGTTTGTAGTAAAAAAACAGATTCTATACTTGCCTTACCTACTAAAGAACATTATCAAACCCTGGACTAACCATGTCAATTCTTTTCTAACAGGAGGTTATCAAGCTTGCAGACAGAAAAAAAAAAATATATATATATGCGCACATTAAAATGTGGTAACCCTATTCTGATGACTTTCTGAGCTGACTCTTGATATACATGGATGTTAAGGAAAGGTAAGCAAGGGTGGAAATAAAAGAGAAAAAAGAATGAAAAGCATAAAAAGGGTGTAGCAAAAGGAGGGAGAAGGGGCAAAGGGGAGTAAGGAAGCAAAGCCTCGCATTACAAAAGAAATAAGAAATTAAACAGGGAAAGTTGAACATTCTGCTACATTTTCAAGGGTATAGCAAAATATGTTTCCATACAGACTACCTTTCCCGAATGGCGGTGTGCCATGAAATAGCACATGTGTGAATTCACACGTAAACCCAGTCCCGGAAGTGATGGCAGAATTACGGGATGACAAGCTAGCCGGTTGGAGTCAGTGCTGGGGAAGAAATTGGTTTAGAGGTTGGGTGGTAGAGGGAGGCACGAGCAGGAGGCAAAATCATGGGATGGTCAGGAGTGTGTCCAGGGCAACTTCTAGCCAACTTGGTGCCCAGGGCGAAACATCAGAATGCCTCCCACTCTCCCCGAACGGCACACGCCACTCCCAAACTACACCTCTGTCGAGCGGCAAAACCCCTGCTCAATATGAATAAATAATTGCTATATAAATTAAGCTGGTTTCATTACATTGTAATTCAAGTACTTTACAGAACAATTCTAATGTGAAAACACAGCTGTGGCTGCCCAAGTAAATATGTTTTCTGTCACCTGCTCTTAGGGAAGGCCTTGCCTGAATGCAGTGTCAAACTGTCCATACTGTCCGACTGCGGTGTGAGCAGTCTACCAGGGTCTGAAGGCCCCCTGACCTGTCCCTGTGTTGCAGGTGCTCTGTTCGTACCACCTCACTTGTATTTCACAAATGCCAATACTACACTAACCATATGAATTATTTTCTGATAGAAGGTTATCATTCCAAGATGAACAGCCTGGTACACTCTTGTTGTACTCTTTCAAAATACCTCTCTGATAATGGGAAAGGGGACAAATATCAACAATGAGGACTCCTGTATGCTTTGCATTCACTCACAGAGCATTTCAGTACTATAGCAGTGATCCCAGATCTCTACATTCAATAAACAAGTCTGTGATAAAATGATTGTATGTGTGAATCTCTAAATTCATAACTGATGCATGGCTTGGTGCTCACATCACGGGTCACAATACTCACCCTAACATTAAAACGTTTCTAACTATGAACCATACATGCTGATTTGGACAGCTTACATTTTTGGATTAAAGTATAAAGAGGCTGCAACATCAGTCACTTAAATAGGGTACAAGGGCTCTTTTACTTCTTGCTTCAGAAGAATTTTAGAGGAGGAAGTGCTGGGTCTCAGTGTGGGCATGCCCAAACCTGATACAGAAACATCTTTAGGGAATTATATCTAGAGACAGGGCAGGATAATGCACACGAGAGACCCAATAAACAATGCACAGAAAGGCTACACAGAAAAGACTGTACCACTTTCACACTTTAGCGTTACCAGTAATAAACCGATGAAGTGTTTTAAACAAAACAGGCTTCTAATGCATGGTAAAGGGTTCACAGTTCCTCAGCCACTACCTCCTCACTATTCCGCAGGCCTCAGGAGTTATTTCTGCAAAACCTAGCAAGCCCATGCTTTATCTAACAGAGCTGGCATTAGCATATCTTATTAGTGCTGGCCTGCAGCTAGTGAAAATCATGGCAGTGTAGAAGAGATGTTTGGCCTTGTGGATTTACAATTTGAGGCAACTTCTTTGATTGCTTTATGCATTTAAGTGTGGGCACAGTATGGCATGCTTGTCAGAGTCACATACACAAAACAATCTCGTGTGCTCTTGTATGGACATTGGGAACATCAGAAAAAAACAGGCATATATACTGTTGAATAAGGGAGCACCACATAGACGCCATTAACCAACAGGGTGTTGACTTAGTGCAGCGCACACATCATTGCTGCAAACATATCACTGCATTGATTTGCCATGGACTACTGTCTGCATGGTTACACAATGAGCTCTACTTTCCTAATTAAGGTGGCAAAGATATTGAGTTGCAATCTGGTGTGTGCGCTAGGCAGTGGTTTAGCCAATTAAAAGACCTTTGATGCTGAGCAGATGCATTTCGTCATGTCCCATAGCAGCCACTAGAATACTTAAGCAAGAAAAATAGATGTAACCTTCCCAGGGATGCGCCATATGTAACTAAAAAGTAATATACAAAAGAAAAACGTTTTGGTGTGTCAAATAAAGAGACATGAACAAACAGAAATGAGTTTAAAACTTCTGTGTGGCATGTTAATTATCTTGGAAGAATGCATTGGTTTGGTCAGCTAACTGATACTTGTGCTGACTTGGTGTATAAAAATGACCCATGTTCAGTTCGTAACAATGAACTGTTAAGCACATTGAGTGTGAAAACAATGGCTTGTTAAGTGAGCCACATTTATAAATTGCCCCATTTGAAAGGCTGTCAGCACAAAGAATGAGGGGCACGGGGTGTGTGACTCCAGAGACTCAGATGCTGCGTTGGGAATATTCATTCCTTTATGTGCATATTCCGAACCACAAGTCGGCAGAGAGCAGCCAGCCACACATCGCCGAGGAGCACTCACTCGCACAACAGGCTGCTTAATCTATTGTCTTGCACGAGCAGAAGCAGCTTTCTGGGTGGGCCCATTACTGCGCCCATTTCCTGAGCTATTTAGCTCTGCCCCACGGGTGTAGTAAGTCTTGAATTGTTAGCTAGTTATTACATGTTTAACATTACACAATCACCCCTGACATCATGAAACCAACATTATAAACACAACCCCTTTAGAGACTTTTCATCAAAATGAAATTCACATGTGATGCATGAAATTTATGATTTCATCGTTGATGTCCTGGTTGTTATTCTTAGCAGTGCACTGTAGTGGTGCGAGTTATGGTTGCTTAGCTTTCCATAATTGCCGAATTTCTGAGGTTTTTCGGTTTTACTTGTAACCATAACGTCTCTTTAACAAAGTTTTTTCAGTGAATTTTATAGGTTTTTATTAGTGCAACTTAACCGGAACGTCCTTTAAACAATGTTTTTTCATTGAATTTCAAAGGTTTTTATTAGTGTAACTTAACCATATTGTCCCTTCAACAAAGTTTTTTCAGTGAATTGTATAGGTTTTTATTGGCGCAACTTAACCATAACGTCCCTTTAAAAAGTTTTTTCAGAGAATTCCATGGGTTTTTACCAGTGCATGCAATTTTCCTACAACATACTAATATCATACTTACCCCAATATAGCAACTTCTTTGTCCAATTTACAATGTTTCACCTTAAAACTCTGCCATTTCCCACCTTCTAGCATCATTTTTAACACTTCTATACTTTTTCCACAGTTTTTGCTTCCGTCGACATCCACGAATGTCTGAGGTCATTGTGGAACTTCCAGACAGTGTCACATGACCATGTGCTTGTGCACAACATGATGACGTGTCCATGAACACGTTTGCACTTCGCGTTTGGGTCCTTGCTTCGAGAACAGTTTGGAACTGCATTTTCTACTGATCTAGGAACTTTCAAGCTCAAAATGTACCCTTGCACAACTCCAACACCTATTCTTACTCATTATCCATGAACAATCCAGTACAAAGCACATACTTGGAAGAATATTAGCAAAACTGCTATTTATCTTAAAAATGGCATCAGCTTTTTCCATCCCTCCTCCCCAAGAGCCACCACGACCATCAGTTGGGGGACACACACAACAAAAAAAGCACAGTATTTCCAAAGACATTGAAGAGGACCAAGAAGATGAGGTAGAAGTGCCTACCTCTAGCACTCAGAGATAATCAAGGGTGTGGCAGTTCTTTACCACTGTTGGAAATGTACCAAAGGCTAAAGCTACAAAAGGGAAATGCACTGAGTGCAACTTTGTACTCAGTCGTGGACTACATGGACATTACTCCCACTGGACCACCTCCATGCGCCGCCACACCAAATGCAACTACTGCAATGCTCTCAGAAAGATTGTTCCTTTCTTGGCAAGTAGTAAGCTGACTTCCTCCACATCATCTTCCTCACCCAATACTGTAACCACACAGCCTACTTCCGTGTGACACAAAATCCCACCAGCTACCTCACAAGCAATAAATGAGGCTGTTGATCCATATCTTTGGAAGACAACAGTCCTCTATATATACTTCAACACACAACTCTGCAGGGGGAAGCAATTTCAACATGCATTTGAAGCTGTAATCAAGGAGCATGAGAAACACTACCCACTACCTTAGAAGTAACACACGTGCAACATCTTGTCCTTTCCACCTGCCCCTCCATATTAGTGATTGGTGCCTCTTCCCTCATTTCCTTCCTCATTTTACATTCTAACCTCTCCTGCACATTTTCTTTTTAAAACAACAAAAGAAAGGTTCTTAGGAACCACTTTCCACAGTTAAATTATAGAAATAAAAATAAAAATCATATAGACTCCATCTCCTTTACATTGCTCAGTAAAGTACATAGACTCAATACGTTTTTCCAACATTTCCATTAGCATTTTGTGTTATGCTAATGGGAATAATGTGACCTCCATCCCCCGTTCCAGGGACCGGAACGTGGGATAATGGGTCGGCAGCCCAAGTTATCGGGCCAAGTGAAGTGTGTCTGTGTGCGCCCTGATGCCTGCGGGCTTCGGCGCATTATAAATAAATAAATAACGAGGGCTCCGGACGATTACCCTCTATTGCAGCCCCTACAATTGGGGATAAAGGCTATTAGCACCCCTGGTTCCTAAAGCGGGAACACACGTGCTAAAAAATAGATTGTTCTTCGCCTGCGGCGTCCCGCTGTAGTAAGGAAAATCCTTTTCCAAGATGGCCACCATGGAAAGAGAAGGTGGGGCTCCGTACAGAGCCCCTCTTTCCTTTCCATGGCAGCCTGCAGATGGCGAAGTCAGAACCCTATGCCTATATTACCACAAGCACATTTGTTTTACCTTTCAACCCTATCCTACTTTCGAATAACTTTACCACATAGCCGGTCCCAGATGGACATGGCCACTTTACTTTAACACCATTTGCATCCCTCGTGGTCATGGCCAATAGCCAGATTGTTTGAGTCGTGACCTTATACCATGACTGGGACAATCTGGCCACTGCCCATGGCCACAGGCTATACCTCCGTTACCAAAGGTATATATCTATTTTTTGTACCTACATTTTGACACTTGTCAAAAAATAAAACACGGGCGCATTTGCAAAACCATGCTTTATGGTCCTTGCCAATGTTCCTAACACGAGTTTGCTTCAAATCCACCCATGTTTTATTTTTTCATAAGTGTCAAAATGTATGCACATACAATAGTCATATAACTGAGCCCCCACTTGACAAAATCCATTCAGTCTTTACACAAACATTGAAGGTTAAGTCTATAATCTTTATGAAAATCTTTGTCCACATTTGTCAAATGGCAACAAAGTTATAAACCATCTAACATTTTGAGACCACCCTCTAATTTAGCCCCCCTTGAGAAATTCCCACCAAACTTTACAAAAACATTTGTATCTAGATTTGAAATTCTTTTGCACACTTTTGTGCAGATTTGTCAAATGGCACCACATGTATAAACCTTTACAATATTTTGGGACCCCCAAATCCATTCAGAATCAAGTTTAAAATAGAATTCCAGTATTTCATGCAGTTTCATTGAGTGGCGCCAAAGAACATCACAAGGCCGCCCCTGAACATCCAGAGTGTTTGAAGACTTTTGGGGGTGCAAAACAAACGTTTTTTTGCTTCTTACAACCCCTCACCTCCCCCCAGAGATAGTTTGATAAGTTTGACAAGTGCAATGTTGTTTCTTTTTTATATGTTTCTACTGCGGTGTCCGCGGACACCGGCGGATGTCCACGAATCCAACAAGGGTGGGCGTTTCCAAAAATCTGATGCACTTCACGCTTTTAGTGATCCAATCAGTGGGCACGTACAATGTCTGCGGACATCACGGCACCCTCTAGGCCAATCCGATGCCTTTCTGTGGACCAAACAGGGAAATGGGTCCCCGAAGCAGAGCCAGACAGCACTAATTCTTATGGATCTACTTTTTGGTCGTTTTAAAAAAAACGACTGGATGGATTTACACCAAATTTACAAAAGCATGCTTTTGGGCCAAGCCACCACTCTGGCAGAAATTTGTTGAAAATCCGTCCAGCAGTTTTCGCTGTCTGCATGAGCAACATTTTCTTCCAAAAACTGAGACCACCCCCTGTAACTTCAGCCCCCCCTTGAGGAAACCTCACCAAACTTGCCAGCAAAAATTCAGAGCGTGCCATATACTATTTTTGCAAAGGTTGGTAAGGATTCGTCCAGGGGGAGAGAAGTTATAAGCCACCCAAAAAGTGCTCTTCTTATGAGTTGAGCAACGTATCCATAACTCAATGGCCGCTACTGGAGGCAGTGTCATATAAAAGGGAAAAGTGTGGATATGTGTGTGTGTCTGTTTGAAATGTTCCCAACATGCTACAAAGCTGGAATTTGGCATGTGGGTAGGTTCCATGGTGTAAACAATGGAATCATTATTAAATGTAAATGTTTCTAGTTTTTTAAACGATCTACAATGTTTGGATATGTGTGTGGATGTCTGGTGGAAATGTTCAGCATATTTTCTAACATGCTACAAACCTGAAATTTGGCATGTGAGAGGGTTCCATGGTGTTGACAATGTAAAAAGTATGACATTTACATTTTCCTAATTTTATTTTTTAACAAGTCTGCAATGCTTACCCCTGCCATATGGGTCTTCGTGCCATAATTCTGCTGTAGTTCTATGCTTATTGTTCTTAAAGTTCAGCAGTTAATGAACATTTCAGCAGTGCATTGTCCCTAAACTGTCCACACTATCGGCATTCTAGCTGACATTTGCGGCACTCACTTTTGAAGTCATGCAGGTTACACAAAACTGTACTTTTGTAGTAATGCGGATGACAGAAAAAGGTGCATGTCTCTTCAATAGTATCTGCAATGATGTTTTGTCAGCCACATCGTGCCAAATCTCTCATGATAATTTACAGGAATTTAATTTCCCACGGAAGTTGATGAACGCATGCCACCTCAACAGTACGAAGCATACATGCTTCAGATGTGCACGTCCGGGTACGGCACTTCATGCTTACATGCTTCAGCCCTAGGAATTAGTCTGCAAGGCACGGGTACACCAGCTACTATCACATACATCTCTGCAGGTTGTCGTCTTCATTTAAAATCTTTTGTTTTCTTCATCAGACACAATTATTTTGATGATTTATTTTGTCAGAAAAATCAGAACACATGCTGGATCAGGGTCAATGATAACCTAAATGAAATCTATTAGAATGGTAATTGAAACTGAAAATAAAATCCTATAAGTAAAAAGGACAACCTTTGAATTATGCTCTTTATTTACATTCAGTGGCAGTATTTTACTAAAAATGAAGGCACCAAATGTTTTTTTTTTATTCAAGTGTATTTAAGGAATAAAGATCAACAAAGAAATGTGTGAAGAACAAGAAGAAATCATGCTCGTGCCTACGGTTCCGGCAGGCTATCCATCACCAAGTCAATGTCACAAAATGTCACCGCGTTCTCTGAGTTCACAAGCTTCAGTCTGTTCTAATGTACAATCAAAGTTCCACAAGCAGGAAAGCAGATGCTAATTCGGGATATTTACAAATTGAAAAAAAGTGAGCTGCGCCTGATCCCTTGATTAAACTGCAGATTCTTCGATAATTGCCTATGTGAGGTGGATCTGTAATTTGTAAGTATTATTGATGTTTTACAATTATGCCTCTCCGCGGCTTTGAATCAGTGCTCATCTGCATGGCAGCCAGTTCTATTTCTGGAGAGGACACAGTCTCTTGAAAACAATATTCAGAGTGCAAATGTATGCAAATTCAAAGCTTCAGCTTAATTACTGTACATAGATAGCATTTGCTAGTAGTTTCTTCCATGGCTTAGCTGATTGCTGAGCTTTTTGAAATAATAATTATTTCATCTGCAGTTGCGATGGTGTTCTTGGCTTACTACAGCCCAGCCGTTCAGTTTGCTTAAAGTTACGCCATAGATTTGTGAGCTTAGAATTTTCATTTATGTTTCCCCCACATGCCCTTCCCCCCTGCACGTTCCCCTTCCCCATTCCTATGCACTTGCGCGATCTGAATGACCATTGGCCTAGTAGGATCCTTGTCTGTCTCCCCTATGTTCTCCCTCACTTGCCTCTTCGCGCCTTGAAACACTTGTGTACAGGCGCGTTATAAATGCCATATCATATCATATCATGAGCCTCTTAAGTTTATGATCTTCAACCGTGAGATGGTTTGTCCTTTAAATTAAAAACATTAAGAACATTGGATTTGTCTGTATTTGGATTGAACATGTAAGGGGGTTTAGTAAACACCTAGTAGTGGTCACCTCCATCCCAGAATTTGCGGGCTTTATACATTGACTGTCCAGTATCCCACTTATAGGTCTTATTAGGTGCCAACAGCCTTATGTAGTATATTTATTTATTTATTTAGAATTTTATATAGTGCCTTATGCCCACAGGCCTCAAAGCACTTCCAAAAACAAAAAAACATACAAACAATACATACATAGTTGGGACTTACTCTTGTTTCCCACATGCTGCAGGGAGGTTCTGGTCTGAGAGGGATGGGTTGTGAACCTCAACACACTCCCTGCCATTATTTGTAATGAGGAATAGAAATAGTTGTTGTGTATTTTCAATTTAATCTGGACAAGCAGGGTTTCTCCAATGGCATTATGCCCTCTGTAATATACATACAAAGGTACTTTTTAAATAATCGAAATGTGATGAAATTGCTGATTTTACATGATAGTCAGGGATCTGGAAGCTCTTGAATGATCACAAAGCATTCCAAAGGTCACACAAGGAAATTGTATTAGTGAAGGGGAATGGCTGGTATATTTTTCTCAGCTGTTTGATAACCAAGCACTCCCTTTGGGAGGGGAGTTAGGACTACCCCGAACACCATGGGGATTACAATGTGATCTGGATGACTTGATATTAGCCATAGGGAAGTTAAAAGCCTCTAGAGCTAGCCGCCCGGACGGGTCTCAATTCTGGTCCCGAAGGGTAACGTGCATCTATGGGCTAATATCCTCCTCTGCCTGTTTGGACAAATTGCACAGAACCTTAATTCTTCCTACAACTTGGTACGGATCAGTAATAGTGCCTATTTATAACAAGTATTGGCAATGCCAACCGTTTGGGCAGTTACACGCTTTTTTGCACTTGTATAGTGCAAGGAAGTGTACATTTCAATTTCAATGTACGTTTGTCAAACACATTTATAATAGATTCCAATGGTGTCCATCTGCTTTTTGCAAATTCTAAAAGCAGTCAGATTCTATAGGTATCTTACCCACCAAGGGCAGCATGAAGATGTGATGCATGTTGTTGTGGCAGGGGGGAGCATACGCAGCAAGCGGAAACAGTAAAATAATTCTATGGCCGTGGGCAGTCTGCCAAAAAACGAAAATGCCTGAGTTTAAAAGCAGGCGTAAAACCAGGACTAAACCGTTCACACCAGATTTTATTATCTGGTTTCACACTAAAGGGGTTTGCAAAATAAGCAATGTATTTCTTTTTCTAGAGACTGTGAAAACAAGTTGCAACATAACGCTCATTTAGTCCATGAAATTCACATGCGGCTGACTCGTGCTATCAGACATTTACAGCGTCCATCCTTGTTCTGTTAGAGGAGAGTCTGGGAGAAACCTGAGGAAAAGTGTTTCTGTGCATTTATGCAGATTCCCCCCCTTCTTGAGAGAATTCCCCCAAGGGGAGCACTCTGTTGGGAATGCAAAACCTATCCGTGAGGATCAGTACGCTTAGTATGCACACACGCATTTTAAAATCCTCCGACGAATGTTCACATACCTGGACTCCGGCCCCTGATGGCATACAACCTACCGGCGCTGTGACCATACCAATGGGGAAAGGCGCTATACAAATTATAATGATTCGGAGCGTGTGTATTCTTTTAGCAACTACAAAAAGCTGCTAGCATCCACATAAATCACTAGCAACTATGGCTGCCATGTTTGCTCATTTTGGCCGCCATTACTGATCTCAGCTGAGTGAACATGCACACACGGCAGATGTCCAAGCAGATTCACTTCATGAAGTGGTAAACAGGCGTGCAAATCGGGGGTTCATCCGGATTCCCCCCAACACTGCATCATGCGTGGTATCACAATAATAGGGCACAGGACGCACCGTGGAAGAGGTAGCAGTCATGCATGACGGTGGTAGATGCATGACCACCACTAAAGAGCAGAACGCACGCGTTCCATATTTTTAAGTAAAGTGCAACATATGTTCTGTCCTCATTGTCCATATATAATTCAGAGTAAAATGTTGGCATGCTTCCAAGGCAGTACTTTGTAGTGGTAGGGAAACGCCAGATTGGCGCTGAGAGTGTGTCTGTTTTAAGAAGTGCAAGGCTGGCCTGCATTGTCAGGAGCGTTGGATGTTTCTCCTCTGGGAAGAAACAGTGAGATACAATGTGATTATAGACCCTCCTGAGCTGGTACCTTCAGATAGAATAGGTTATTTGGCCGAGTTCATTCTCAGTTGAGGGACTCTAACATTTTTGTCAATTGTCCTAAGGGCTGGCCACATAGGTGGGGTGGGATAGCAACGGTTACTGAGGGTGTCAGGATGACAGAGGCTATTCTGACATCTACGGTTGAGGGAGGGCTTGCTTAATCGAAAAGAGAATTGCAAGGCATCTGTTTGATGGAAATGGTTTCATAAGGTTGAGACTGATGCAAAAGGGATCTGGCTTGTTAGTAATGCATACATTGGAAGCTGGCATGTAT
This sequence comes from Ambystoma mexicanum, assembly GCF_040938575.1. NCBI lineage: Eukaryota > Metazoa > Chordata > Amphibia > Caudata > Ambystomatidae > Ambystoma > Ambystoma mexicanum. The sequence continues at coordinate 85,356,370 of NC_090941.1, forward strand.
CTGAGGTATTTTGGCAGTCACACAATATAGAAAAGATACCTTGCATGTAAGAAAGAAAGTAAGGTTGCTATAACTTTTGCCAAGGTCATAGTTTCTATGGGTTCCAGTCCCAGTAAGAAAACACATCGGAAAGATGTTCCTTTGGCAGATTAGCATTGATGACCTGTCGGTCACTACCCAGGCAAGAGGACTAACTGGTTACTGCATTAACAGAAGGTCATACGTTAAGTATAATAGGCAACACAATAAATACATCTGCTGCAGTAACCAATCTGTAGCTGGCAGGTTACATGTGCCAATCACAGTACCAAAGCTCAGCAGACTATTGTGCCACCTTCTGGGATCTTTGTAACAAAAGGTCTGAAATGTCTTAGACCTGCTACAGGTAACCGTGCATAGCCAGCAGCTCAGGGGTATCATTTTCAGCATGCTATCCCAGCGAGCTCATGCACGTGATGCACAGATCTGGGTGAAACACAGGTCTCAAGATACATAAGTTATCATAGTCATTTAAGAATTCCAGCAAGAAACTTCCCTTTAGGATCGGCCAACATCAAAGTCTCTAATCCTTGGCAAATCACCATCTCCTAACTTTCCCACTTGAACAAACAATGTTGTATTTGGCAATGCGACTGTTCCTATATCTGCCAAAAGCACTAGGACACTAGCCCTGCTCACTTAACAAGTCACATTCATAACAAGTGCACTGCATCTCTCTTTTCAGATACAATCTTCCTGCACAGTTGTTTTCATTATATAAAAGTCAGACCTACTGGCTTTGTCAGTATTTTTTGTAAAGGCAAGCATTCCACTGTAGGGTGACTTTCTGCACTTCCCAGTTAAATGTAATGTTGCACGTGCAATTCCTTACACTCCAACGAGGAGGAGCTATATGGTGGGGGCATGCTGTCCATCACTGATGTGCCAGCATACATGGCCAGTCTGCAAGTGATCGAGGTCATAGGAAATAGATCTTGCACATCAATGCCCATCTTAATGTTTTTATCTACTGAACTGGACAGCTTACACACCCTGCCTCAATTCCTCTGGCAGGGGGCAAGAAGTACCTATAGAAAAGTGTACATGCATGAGATGTAAATGTTTTCTCCTAACCTGTCACAATTAATGGATTAGTAGCATTTGCCTATGAGCAAACACTGCAGACTGACATTTATTTATTTTTATTTGTTTTTGCATTTATAGTTAGTGAACTTAACTGGGGCACCTGGGCGCTAATTGCATTACAAGTTTTTTAAAGGGTTGGTTGGGTCGATGACCAGCGAGGTGGCAAAACAATTTGGTTTCGAACACTGGAAATAATTGTGCTTTACTCACATACTAGTCATTCTAACTTGCAGGGAATCAGCGACTCAGAAAAATTACCTTATGTGTTTGGTGGCTAGTACTCAGACCCCCAGTATTTATAAGGATTCGGGTTTCAGCTGAATGAATAGCATTGTTCACAAAGGAAACTAGCCAATTAGGTTGGGCGATCGTCACGGAACTGGCATTAGGCAATGGAATCCTCTTGCTGCTCATGCAGCCCCCCCCTGACCCTCTGCCGAGTTTGTTTTTGTGCCTCATTTTCTGTTTCATAAGGAAGGCTTTTGAAAGGCTGAGATTTAAATCTCTTGCTTACCAATGGGGATGGCAGAACCTAGAGATTTTAGTTACACATTGTGCAACACACCTGGAAACATGTTTTCAGCATAGCAATGGTCAAAATAGCGTGCAATCTCCACAGATACAAGTAGGATTTACATAGCAACCACCACTACGGAATGTAAACAACAGCAAGGGATAAATATTCACTATTCATGTTGGCTGTCTGCGTATGCAGTGGGTGTGAGGGGAGGAGGGATCCTGCAGCTCAGCAGTCCCACAACAGTGAACTGTGACATACCCACCATCCATTCCCTGTGCAACCATGGAGAGAGCTGCACAAAGTTTTAATGCGGCTCGACAGTAAATGCAGCAGTCATCTTGAATCGAATATTTGTGACCCACTGCTACGGGTCAGTTACTAAAGAAACAGACATTTTATAATTAACACAAAATTCTTTGGAGATGTTGACATGTTACAATATGGAAACATGTTTAACAAATACACATTCTCTCTGGAAAAGTAAAATGTTTTCAGAATCAGAGCAAATGCTTTCAATACACGTAATGAAACATGATCAAAATTATTTTCAAGCCCTACATTTTAAAGCAAATGACTTGGTTTTGGTGAATCAAGGATTTACCTCACGAGCTAACAATTAAGTGCATCTCCAATATGTCCGGCAGCATGGAAGAGCTCAGACCTCAAAGAGTTCCCATGCAGAGAACGTGTGGGCAGGGAAAGGCAGGAAGGGGTGGGATTAGACCTAGGGATTAGCAAGGCAATGGGCAAGGAATGGGTGGGCGCATATAACCAAACACCAGTTTGTCCTTCCACAATGTCATTTATATGTGCCCCTCTTCAAAAGCCTTCTCCAAAGCTCTTCTCCTTATGTATACATGAATCAGTATTTGAATATAGTAGTCTGGGCTAGACAAGATCTGATGAGCTGTCGGCCAATTTCTCTTATTGACTCTATGACTAAGATCTTATCTGGACACATTTTAAAAGATCTTGTGGAATGGATGGATGGTTCTAATAGTCTTAGGGCCTGATTTACACAAATGTTTTCAACAGGACTTTGCCATTTAAAAACATGTTTGTAAATCAGGCCCTAGGTATCTTTCAAACAGGGTTTTAGAAGGGAATTGGTACAACTTCGAATGGGCTTGTTTTTACTTTATGTCAGAGTAAGGTGGCAAATGATAGAACAGAATTGCTTTACTCAGCAAGTCTAGATATGTCAGCAGCTTTTGTCAGATTAGATAGAGGATGCATTTGGCAAAAACTAGCTGAATGGGGAATTCCATCTGGCCTTAAATATGTTATTGTTATTTTACTCAAATAACACAGTTAGAGGTTGTGTAAATATGGATGGGGCTTTGTCTAGGGAGATAAGGACAGAGACAGGTTTAAGGCAGGGCTGTGTATTAGCCCTGACCCTGTTTAATTTATATAGCTCTGATCTACCATTTGCACTACAGAAGGCAGCTACCTTCCCTCTAAAATTGGGCACCCTGGAGGTGGGGTTGCTTGCTTACATGGTTGACCTGATTTTTTTTGATATGACACCTGTTGGATTACAAAGGGCACCAAACGAGGTTGGCCAATATGCAAAGGAGAGTAAACTTGTGATCAATATGGATACATCTTGCATCTCAATCTGCAACGAAGTGGCAAAGTTTAAATCATTTAACTGGACAATAAATGGTAGAGTAATTGATGAGGTCCGTCCAGGCATTGGTTTACCTGGGATTTATCTTTGCCTAACAAACAACATTTAATTAGGATAAAAGAGAAAATAGATTCATGCTTTCATCACTTAAATGAAGATTATCCAGCCAAAGTACTGTTCTATACTCTTTGACATCTGTTCGAATCGCCTGGAACTCTTACCTCCAACTATTAAGAAATGGCTGGGATTCTGGATGGAAACATCTGGTTTTCAATCCTGGGTCACCCTCTGTTAGTGCCCTTCGGATCTATATGACTAGAATTAGAGCGGAGTTCCTGGTGGTTCATCTATGAATGTGATAAGCTGAGCCTGTTTTTTTAAATCAAGGAAGATGCAGAGAATACACTTTTTGATAAACTGGGTGAGATTTTTCAAGAAGATGCAGGCCTCACCCGGAAGAATTTTATGGAAAAGTGTGGCCAAATATTAACTGAGGCAGCGATTGTTCACGACATAGAGAAATCAATTATTTCAAAAAGCTATAAGAATGTGATAAAATGGAGAATTGGTATACAGAATGAAAAACTTTACAGAAAATACCAAAAAGCTTTATGTGCTTTCCATGCGCCGTTGCCTTATGTTATAAAGTTCTAAAATGTAGGCTGAATTGCTTACATTGAGTGGAAGTAATCAGTCCCCGTAATGGTTTACGGTTTGAAAAAAGGACATGTCACCTATGTAAAACAGGCCAGGTGAAAACTCTGTGACAATTTACAATGAGTGTTCAAGTTTGGCACAGAAGTGTATATTTTATTTCGGGAAGTTTGTCCATTCTTCTAGTGCTGTGATTGGTGAAAACCTCAGAGGTGTCTTCTGACGGTGGTTAAACTATCATTGTCAACGGCACTAATCAAGTTTTTAAAGGAAATATTGATAATGTTGGGGAATACGCTGTCTTCTACTGTAATTTTAATGATTTTATAAGGGTGATTGAAGTTATTGGTAAAAATTGGTAATTTGTTATATTTTTCATGTGTATGTATTATCATGCAAAACAAAAGAGGTGATGACTAGAAGGTTTGGAATTAATCCTAACCTCTGGCATTGCTCTGGGCAACTCCCCAGACCATCGTTCTTCACCTGCCAAGTCATTACAAAAGGGGTAGGACCATATGAAAAATAGGCTTGGTCCCACCTCAAAGGGGGCAGTCCAGCCAGAACTGCTCGGTCACATCCCTTCTGCACGAGACCACAAACATCCCCAAACATGTTTTCGCCTTGTTGCGCCTCATCAGTGAGGATCAGCTTGGGCCTCGAGGCCCTGCAGACAGGGGACCCATGTCTGGGCATTCCCGTCCCTCACGAGGTGGCTTACGCAAAACAAAAGAGGTGATGGCTTGAAGGTTTGTAATTAAGCCTATCCTCTGGCATTGCTCTTGAAAACCCTCCCAACCATTGTTCTTTGCCTGCCAAGCCATTACAAAAGGGAAAAGACCATATGCAAAATAGGCTTGGTCCCACCCCAGAGGGAGTAGACAGTTAATAGGCGAATATACTGAAGAGTTCTAAAGGAGGAATTACGCCTGTCCAGAATTGTTTGGAAAATGCCTGAATGGTGGCCCTTTTTTGATTAATCACATCTTTTCAGAAATATCTCTATCTATAGAGAACACATATTTGAATGTTTGGTATACAGGAGGAGATTCAATTCAGTGGCTTTAAATCAATGTGCCAAAGGTATGTGGCCAGACCAAATACCTGTCACTGGTTGCAGAATTATGAGTAAAAACTCTAAAAAATAATGTGTTAGGATTACTTTCAGGGAAGAGAGTGCAATAAGGGCCTGTTTCACAGAAGCATTTTATAATGGCTCAATGCCATAGAAAACCATCATGTGAATCAGGCCCGCCATGTATGTAACTGATTGTGTGGGCAGACCAAATAAACGTTAAAGAGAAAAAGTCTTTACATTTTGGTGGGCAAGTGCACAATATATCCCATGACTGTTAGTGACTGCTTCCTCTGGTTGTCGCCAAAGTAAATTCTAGTTTCCGCAAAAACAGCTTTTATTTATGGTTAGGCAGCAGTTTATATTGAGTCACTATACATGATTGCACACTTTTAGTGCTGTGGAGTATAGAATCTCAGTGAATGACCATCTTGCATATATTCAAGATACAATTCTTGCCACTGTAAGTAGAATAACATCACATCATTGTTTGGAGGTAGATGAGAGATTAGATTGTATTCAGTGTCTGTAAATCAGTATCCGTTCTTTAAATGGCCAGACAAAATACTTGTCACATGTTGGAAAGTTCAGAATAACAAATCTTTTTTTGTAGCATGGGAGAGCCTTCATTATGCCATATTTCGGTGGCCAGATTAAATACTTGTTAGTAATTGCAAAGTTGTGAATAAGAAATATAATTCTTTTCAGACAAAATAATGCATTCAGTGTTTGCAATTGGGTATTTTATTATTTAGTGTCTTAAGATTCTTGGTAGGAAGTAGCTGATTACCTTCAATTCAATTACTGAAATTCTGTGTGCCATTTTTTAGTCACCAGATACTTGCTGCAAGTTGCAAAATTACAAAGAAGACATCTTAAAATGATGTTCAGACATGAGGGTGCATTCACTCTCCTTTTGTGGCCAGAACACCAACTGTAGAGAATACAGCTATAATCCCTATTATGCAGGAGGAGACTACATTCATTGACTGTTAATCAGCGCACCATATTTATGTGGAAGACTAATATTTGTCACAAGTGAATAGAAAGTCTTAAAACTCTTTTTAGTAAAGAGGGTGCATTAAGTTTATGTAACTGACCATGTCATCTTTTTGTGGCCTGACTAAAAAGTAGCTGCACAGAAATGTTTTATTGCGGCCAGAGAAAATACTAGTTACTGGGATCAAGCGTCATCGTTATTGGCAGGCAAGAATTACATTCAGAGGCTATCAGTGATTGCGCCATTTTAGAACAAGGGAGATTAGCATCCGAGTGACTGACCATCATACATGGCAGGAATGCAGGTGACATGTCTTGGCAGTATGAGTAGAATAACCTCACATAATTAATTGGAGGAAGATTAGATTTTATTTACTGGCTGTAAACCAGTGTACCTTCTTTAAGAGTCCAGACAAAATATTTATGACGTGTTGAGAAAGTTGAGTATAACACATCTTGAAAATATATTTATCAAGGGGCAGCCCTACAGATAAGGGATGTATCGGCCATTTTTACTAACTAAAAATAGACAAATACTCTAAAGAAATAAAAATAGGTAGTAAAAATAATCCCAACTAAAAAAAACAGACACATAGGGCCTTGTGCCGCTGCTTTTACCCACACACCTCCATGAATATGTTTGGGCCAGTAGTGCACATAGTACTATAGGAAGAAGCTACTATTATTTTTGCCTGATTGGAAGAAATAAACGTGTATATTTTAGTGTCTATTCATTTTCTTTTTTCTTTATTTGAGTGCATACAGTTGTAAACAACTTTTTACACTACCAATATTAAAAAGAAGTACATTTACTGTACAACTTAAAAATAAGAACCCTTAAATAAGAAAAGTGAAGGAAAACAATTTTTAAAAGAAAAGGACCAATTTACAAAAAAAACAAATCAGAACAGAAACATATATAGAAGAATACTGAACATTGTAATTAAGATTTTAAGGCGATCTGACCATACTGGTCGCTCATTAATAACAAGGTGCGAACAAAGTAATAATCTCATTTGTAATTGGACATCCGTGTTTACTACCAACTTTAAAAAATATGAAGTAAAATACTCCCATTTCCAAATCTTATCTGGGGTACTGCATGAGGGTGTAGTCGGTGTCTTTAACTGAGTGTTTTATCTTTTTGTGGACATACCAAATACTAGCCACCAAAAAAAAGGAAATGTTTTGGTAGGCATGGGTAGATTCCATTCAGTCAATGTAAATCTCGGCACAATGTGTTTTTTTAATGGTCATATCAAATACTTCTCAGAAGATACATATTTTTTAATAAGATATCTTTCAATTCTTTTAGGCAAGAGGTTGCCTGTGTTGTATGTAATTGAATATGTTGTCTTTTCATGGCTAGACCAATAACGAATTGAATGTGAATATTACTGCAATTTTTGGTAGGCAGGAGAGGATTACATTCATTGACAGTAAATCAATATGCCATCTTTAGTGTCCAGACCAATAATTGTTGCAGTTTAAGACGTTTTTAATAACATGTCTTATATTTCTTCTTAGTTGAGAGAACACATTCAGTGCCTGTAACTGATTGTGTTATCTTTTTATTAATCTCCCTGTGAAATGAGAGCTGCAAAATGTAACATTATTTGGCCTCTCAAGTCCCTGTTACAGAAAAGCATGACCAGGGCTGAAGTCGAGGGTACACGCGGGTGGACGGTGTCCACACACTGTTTTCAGAGGGTGGACGCCATCCCCCGGGACTGCGAGCTGACTGCCCCTCATAAGCAAAGTCTCCTTCACGCATACACAGCACTGTGCTGCTTCATATCTAGCGCAGTCTTGTTCATGCATAAATCAGCACTATTCCTTTAAGAGCCGGCCAGAGAAGGGAGTGAAGGGGGCACGCTCGATAGTGCACCCCCATGTGACATGAAGAAGAAGAAGAAGAATGGCCACCAGCAAAGGTACACAAGAGCTGTGCTGGTGGTTCCAAGTTGCTGAGGAAAGGTTCAACGCCTGGTGGATGCTCCGGTGAAGTACCCTTTTGAATAGGTGAAGCTAAGGGATTCCAACCAATCGGTCGGCGGTCGATCATTATCACCAAGGGAGGTGAGGCACTTCATTTCACTAGTAAGTTTATGACATGACATGTCCCATTATGAGGAGGCCAAATACTCTGTATAGTTGCGTGGGCTATCTGGGGCTGAGCTGCATGCCAACGCCCACACATTCTCAGACCTCAGATTTCACGGCGCATCAGGAGTATTCACAAATCGGGCACTGGAGCGGAGATGTTCTTGGAACCTTCATGAGGCAGAGATTTCTTATGTGGGCTGCACGCGCAGTTGAAATCATTGTTGGTTTGTCTGCACTAGCTTGAGATTGCTGAATACGTGGCACAAATAATTGCGAATAAAAGCGGGAAAACATTACGTTAGGAACAGTTCTGAAATCACTCCTAGAGCTGGCCTGGCTGACAGAGTAACTTGTGCGGCCTGCTGAACCGCTGCCCTGTGCTTGCCTGTGATCTTGCCAGTGAGACACAGCTATGTGGATGCATACAGCTCCAAAGAAGACCAAGATTTCAGAAAAGGTTTATTGGCCCATTAGCAGTGCCTGAAATGAAAATGATTATCTCTGCCATTTCACCCCTCTTCTCGCCTTACCTGCTCTCCTGTCCCCCCAGTCCACTTCTCTCCTCTCTAAGAGTCCCCCTTTCCAGCGACTCTGATTGCCCGCTGCTGCCCTACACACACTTGCATGCCTTTCTGACCATGCATATGAAGCCCGTGGCTTGTGTACCCTTTTACTCACTTAAGTTTTTTATTCCATCAATTTTTCTGCCCTCTCCTTGGTGCTAATTGATGAAATGCCATTGGAGGTGGCCTGTACCTTCTGGTAATGGCCTGCCATTCCTGGCAATGCCCTCGCTTTGTTTGGGTTACTACCCCAGGATGGCAGGCCGTCGCCAGATGGCACAGCTCATGCCCCAAGCCTCCAACACTATTCCCGTCATCAGAACGCTCTGTTTCATGCAGAGGATGTAGTGGCATTGTGCTACACGAGATGCTACAAACTCTGCAGGAAGAGCAAAAGAGAATGTTGCCCTCATTCATAACATCGTCAGGTGTTGCCCTTAAAAACACATACCCCCAATCTTTCTTGCCCACCTTTGCCCAATTGACCCTCAGCCTCTAACATGTTCTGTTGTAGTCATATTAGCACTGTTGTCTCTTGTTGTAGATGCTTTTTTTTCGACGCTTTTTTTTAGATGTTAAGGCATTCGATGCTTTGGCATTTGATGCTATGACTATAAACCGTTGTGGAAGGTATTCTAAAGTGGGAAGAAAGACATGTTTTTGTTTAGTTCTCGTTATTAGCATACACATCAACTACTTAGTACTGATATTTTTCCCATGGCTTTGCTCCAATTACCACTTAATCCAACTTCATTCGCATCAGCCAAAAAATGTCAAATTAACATCAAACTGTAGTACAAAAGGTGGTAATGGGGACAGATGTTGAGGAGAGAATTAACCCAGAAAGACAAATCGCCCTGTGAACAGTCGCAAACCTAACACCCTGTGCCTCGTTTTGAACCCTGTACTAGATCCTTTGAGACCCAGTAATTAATACTGCAGTGTGTATCCAATAACATAGACCCCTTTAACTTAAACATTCTCACCCCAGTACTTTGACCAGAGAGCCAACAGGTAAAGGCCATCACAAATAAGCAACGACATAGTTACATCCATTTAATGCATGTAGGATGCCAAAATGGGCTTTAGACTTGAGAGCATGGGAGTTGTTTGGTGGGGGAATTCTTATATCTTTGCCCAAGACTGACACATTGTGTGTTCAGAAACGTGTCTCCATTCCCACAAGAGATGGTGCGTTTGTGGGAGTGGACTATTGTTCGGAGGCTTATGGTTTTGCACTTCTTGACTACGAGTGTTGGTACCTAGGAGTAGGTGGTTTTGGGTAGCAAGCGGAGTTGTAACTGGTACCCACACACAGAATATACGCAGTACTTTCAACAGAGGAGGATTGAAAAGGTGAGGGTGGCTGCTATGATCCATGTATCCTGCACAGTCTAGTTAGTGTTTGGGCGTTCTTCTTAGCATCAAGGCCACACTGTAATTTCCAGTAGCAGAACAATTCCACTTTGTCATCGTGTATCATGTGCAGTGCCGACGATTACATGGGCCACCATTCTTGATAACAGCTAGGCAGATGCAATCGTCAGGTGGACTTCTTCCTATGGTGCTGATGTGACGTATGGGCCAATAATACGCACAAGCGCACAATAATGAACAGACTAATGCACACGATTGTGTAATTCTCTTCTCCTTTCCTTACAAGAGATCGGGTACTTTGAGTCCATTACTCTGCCAACACTAGATCAGGGAGCGAAATAAGGATTCTATTATCAGGAGCTAAAGGCAGCTCCTGGAAATTTGCATCTCCTGACAAGCAGCTGCTACTTCTGGGCAACCAGGAGCTATTATATTGTGGGTCACAAATTTACCTCCAATATGAGATGCAAAGTAAACCATTTTGTCCATTGTAAATGATCCATTATGCTTTACTTATCTTCCAAATGTATCCTAAGACTCATTTACACATATTCCCAAAGGTATGTTTGTTATGGCACCCGCTGGACAAGGGAGCCAAATGTAGCCCCTGGTTGTTGATGGTGTCAAGCTAACCAGTCTCTCCTGCGCTCTTGCTTCTCTCCCAGTGTTTTTGCAGGTTGTGATTGAGGATTCCGTAGATAATATGCCAATGTTCCTGCTGTGCCTGTACTCTGCATTCCTGTAGCTACCATGTCTTGGCGTCCCAGTCATGTCTGTTGTGATGCCACCGCTGGCGATGTCACTTCCGGTGATGTCACTTCCGGTTGGCTATGCTGAGTCTCCCCACTTCTTTTTGTAGGACTTGACCCATCAGCATGACAGACATAAACATGTGAGTTTCAACTACAGTAATTTGAATTTTCTGTGGTGCATTTGTGTGTTCTACAGCATTATCTGATTTCTTCTTCATTTAAATCATCGTGACTATCTAAATAGTCCCTTTAGAAAACGAACAATCAGTCCAAAAGCCACCAATGACAAAAAAATTGCAAATTCACAGAACTAGCCAAGTATGATGTTCAAGCAGTCTTACCAGCCTATCCGTTGTATAACTCTGAGTCAGAGGGTTGAAACTCCGCCTTTCCTTTTGTGACACTTTGCCCAATGGTTGCCCAATTGTCAGTCATCCAGGAGTGGGAAGTTGATGGTGGTGCAAATGTCCTCAACAAGCAACCACTTCTGCCGTGAGGGTCATCTCCCTGGTTGATTGTCATCTGGCAATACATAGAGCTCTAGCATGATACATAATTCACCTCGTAATTGCCCAAATAGCAGCACACCCAGAGCACTGCCACCACCAACATCAACAATCTACGGCGGTGGTGGTGATGCTGGCAGTGGGCGCCAGGTCTTGTAGTGTAGTGTCCCACTGCCACACTATGCGGGGAGGGCCGAGGTGCATAGGCAAGCTGAAAAATAGGGGGCCGAGAGCTTTGTGTTCCAGTATATATTGAGCTGATGACAGGCAGGTGTGACCTTCTATGATGGTACTCCTTCACAGCCCTGCTCACCACTGAAGGTGCTAAGGATCAGGGGTCACTGAAAGGTGACATTTCCTCATTCGGATTACCCTCGCCATTCTTCCATTTCATGAGCACATACGTTGCCTTGGTCCTTAAGGTGCAACTGTTCTTTGGGTTTCCGACCTCACTGTTGTAGTTATATATCACAGGGCCTTCCAGAACCTGCATTGTCAACCCCTTCAGCAAACTAAACTAGTCTCAGTCCCATGATGAGGTGGGCACTGACCAGGCCTAGTAAAGGAAGGTCTCCTGTCTCACTTGAAACTTAACAAGGAAACCTGCCTCCACCCCGTGCAAAAGAAGTCACAGCTGCATAATCTGCAGTCCTTTCCTCCTCCTGTGACATCTGCTGCGGTCCACCGTGTTCCCATGCATCAGTTGCTTTAATGTCTCCTCCTGCACCACCACCTGAATCATCTCCCAGTATAGCTCCATGCAGCCCAACACTTTTGTGCACCCTCTCCCTGAGTTCCTTTAGTTCCACTCCAACTCCAAAGTTGATTTGGGTATTGTGAAGCAACACATCTAGTGTACCTGGAACAAGGATGAACTGCTCTGCCAGCATAACGCAAACAGTTGCCTACCATTCCTCCCCTGACTCATTCAGTATCTCTGCCACAAAGAGTCACTGCACTGTATGGTTCCTCTCCCACCCGCCTCTGCCATATTCTTCTGTGGCATTGCCAAAAGCTCAATTTTCAGACCTGCCTCTTTCTCCACCTCTTACTCTACGGCAAACTTTCCAATGTCAGCCTTGCCTCCTCTCCAGTTCCAGACCCTTCTTCTGCTGACTCTCTCATCCCTGGCACCACCAGCTCTCGCTCTGGGTAACTGCCACCGGCCCCTAAAACCACAACAGCCACACCATTCCCCACCAAGTTCTAGAAATTCATGTCCTCGTCCTCTGAGCAGTGAACTTCCTCTTCCCCCTGCAGCTCTGTCTCCAAACACAAAGACCTGCCCCACTTCATCATTTCAATGTATTTATTGGAAAGGACTAACACTAGACAAAGCAAACATGGAGAAAGGCAGCTGGAGAATGTGAAAAACGAATTGCTTCAAATGCTGTTTTCAGACACAAAAAGAATGATGAGCAATACAGTAAGGATCCTTTATTTAAAAAAAGGGAAGCATGTTTAGGTTTTACAAACTAGTGGGAATACCAAGGCAATTATTTCAATGTTTTATTTTGTAAGTCCCACCAGACATAGTTGGACAAACTCCCAGCCAAAAGGGACTAGGAATTCGAAAAAACAAATTACTTTTCAGGGTTTCTATGAGAGAAAGTTGGGGTCAAAATGAAAGACAGAGTAGTGGGTTCGATAAACACGACAACAGCTGTGAAGGGGCAAATAGGGATCAACAAATCACTAAACTTTATGCACTGACAAATTGTTACCACACTCCTCCATAATCCACCAAAATAACTCTAAGACACAAGTTGTGGGCTAGCTTTGTACGCACATGTTCTTACTCCTTAACACGCACCATGAGAAAGTGAAGGTGATAGGGCTCAAAAAAATCCAGGGCCCATCAAATTCCAATGGGCCTCATTACGACCCAGACGGTAAGTTACCGCCTGGGTCGTACCCTTACCACCATGGTGTAAACTACGTTTACTCCATGGTGGATGGCGGATTTACCGCCCCATTCCAAGGTGAGTGGGGCGGTAAATCCCCATTTCCCATTTTACCCTTCCCCATTCCCATTTTTGCCCCATAGGGCATAATGGGAGTGGGGAAGGCGCTAATTACGCCACCGTAAATTACGGTGGCTTAATTAGCACCATGATCCCTTAGCGCCAGGGATTTTAACGCCTGCAAAAAGCAGGCGTTAAACTCACCATGGCACAAAGGGACCTCGGAATCAGGCGTTAAGGGTCGGCGCCGTTTACGGCGCCGTTAATCCCTTAACACCTGATTCGTAATTGGGCCCAAGAGTCTTATCGGTCCACCATGCAAATTCCTTTCAGCCTAAACATATGCAGTATGTGTGGGCACTGTTATTGGCCGCAGCATATGCAGGATCTAGCAAGAACTCTAGATATTATTCAGTTAAAGCTGCCAGAAAGAGGGTGGGGTGCCGAGGTTCAACAGGACTGTTTGGGAATATAGTACTAGCCTTTTATAGCTGGAAAAACACTGAAATTGTCAAATTGGGCTACACTGGAAATGTGCAGTCTGGGTGTATGCTGCGATTTAACAAACTGAAAAGATACTGGAATCGTGTTGCAATTGTGTGTTAATAGACGGATATGGATTTGTCTTAATTGTAAACTTAATGTGTACGTCAAATGTGTACACCAAAATACTGAATACAGTGACAAAGTCCTGGACTAAAACACTTTTTAATACAGTATCATAGTGCAAAGTGGGAACATGTTGGGATTTTGAAAACTGTGGGCCCGATTCATGGAATGTTTGCCCGGTTCAAAGTGTCTCTGCACTGCTGAAAAGTAACTTTGCACTGCCGAAACAAACCCTGATTCATGGAACTTTGCAAAGTCTATTTTTGCCTTCAAAGTCTGGCTCATATTCCTTTTTTGGAGGAGGAACCAGAGCAAGGATACACCACGCATACCACACTAGGAGATGGGCTTTACCCCATTACTATCACTTTGGGGCTCTGGCACCTTCAGTCCTTGCCATTATTAAGTTATTCAAATCATCCCAACACACACACTAATATTGCACATGACAACACCACTTTTCGACTATCGAGATCTGTCTCAGAGTGATGTTCCTTTATAGTTTCTAGAGTTGATTTGGGACAACAAACACCATAATGAACATAGAACCTGTTCCTCCTTGCCATCTCCCATGTAGGGACCCACATTGCTTGTCTCAAACCATTTTCACAGTGCACTTCAAATCTGCAGCATATATATACTCCTTACAGGGCACCCTGTCAGCCCATGTGCTTTAATTTGGGCACCAGCCGCGTGATGTGTGCAACGGGCGTTTAAGGTCATGCGCACTGTACACACGGTGCACGTGACGTCACACGCACCTCTGCTTTACCGGTGTCATTTGACACGCACGCAACAATATGGATTCAACCTGGACTTCAGGAGACAGCCAAAGTCAGACCCAGTATTGGGACATTGCCTGAGGATACCTCATCCTGAACATGGACATTTGTGACCTGGGATAAGATACAGCACGCCATAGACATATACTCGTTTTTGTCCACATCTAGGTAACAGTGATCACTTAAGAAAACAGATTTGGGATTTAATCCAGATTCTATCCTAACCACTACAGAAGACTTACTGACAGAATATATTACAATAGATCAGCGTGACAGTCAGTGGTAAGAAAAACAATTTGATCATTTCCAATACTCATTGTGTTAATTGATAAAGGCTCCTACCTCAATGATCATCTCATCACTTTCAGATAGTACGTTTGGGGAAGTAACCCATAACATTGGGACCTTAGTCAAGGAATTACTCCATGCCACTGTAACGCCAGGCACTGGCAAGACAGGAACTGCCATGGTATTACCAAAATGATACCTATTCTGACAGAAGCTCTACAGCATTTTAGAGCATGTTCAATCGTTCTCCATTTGTTAGGTATTATACCAATCAGTGAAAACTAAGGGTGAGTCTCTTACAATCCCTTTACACATTTACGCTTAAATGGTGGTGTATGGTGGTGTTTTATAAACTGGTGAATGGTTAGACATGCACAGCTGGCGTACCCAGTTTACAATTGGAAAGACCAGCATGCCTCATAACAACTCAGGTTTCAATACCATAAATTGGTCACGTATCACATGTCACTGAGAGACAAGCATGGAAACTTTGCATATTCAAACTAAACCCATTTCAAGAAGTGGCCATGCACAGCTGGGGTGCACCACACATCCACATATCAATTCAGAAATCTTTGATTTCTGATGAAATGTGAATTGTGGTGACAGTGTGTCTTTGTCTGTTCTTCCTGCTTCTGCATACCCATCCATCTTTGACATGACTTTGGGTATGTAAACAACATTTCGTAATTGTAAACTGTGATTTTCAACATATGTTTACAACCGTGTACACAACTTTTTATTTGTTTTTTTTATCACGTATGGTACTCATAATTCTGTGTTTTTTTTACTCCTTGCACATATTCATTTGCAATATTTCACAAATGTGTGTTCATGTTTTTATGTTTATTCTATCAGCCTTGAGCACGACTTAAGTCGAAACATATGTCGGCTGCCTTCTCGCAAAATTAAATAGCAAAATCCAACAAAAAATGGCAAGCTGTAAATAAAACGGGGTAGATATTTTACTATTGCAATTAGCACCTCTAATGGCAGACGGTTTTGTTTCTTTTGCTCCAGTATGGGGTACATATTAATATTATGCCTCATGTACTACTAAATCTAGGGGGGGCGTTAACAATACTCCATAAATCAGTAGGATTACAATGTGGCAATCACATTGTAGAATAAAGAGGTAGGATTGTGTTGGTGTGATGACTGGGAATCGACTGAGAGTAATCTTAAATGTATAGCACCCAATTTTGACATGCCTGGATGTTTCATGATTTATTTTCACTATTTTGAAAACATTTCGACTTGCTGATAATTGTGGGAGGAATCTTTCATTTGGTTTTGAATGCATAGTTTGAACAGATCATCGAAAGGGTCCAGGAAAGCAAATGTTGGTATGGATCATATGAAATTGTCTAGGTTAATAGACATATGGAGGCATTTACATAGGGGAACAGAAGCAATACTTGTTCTACACAACAGTCTACGACCCCTCCATCTCCCCTTCCAGTATAGATTATCTGATTGTAGACAAGTGGGATTTAGCAAGATCTGTGCAGTGTTATTATGTGTTGTCGAAAATTAGCAGATAAATCACTATTGATAATGAAATTAGAGACCATAGGCAGAAGGACCAGAGAGGTTAATTGGATGATTAATGCAGAAGCATGAACAGCCATTTTGTTTGCGGCCTCTTAGAGCTCATTAAAAGAGTTGTTTTCAAATAACTGGACATGGGAAATTTTAAATGGGATGATGTTGAACACATTTAAGGTTTTGTCAGGGGGAGTAGGGGTGGATAAGTGTCATGGAGTACTAAAGGGAATTAGGAAGTAACTAGAAAAAACAGAGGCAGCTCTGAACGTCCTAATCTAAATCAAGATGTCTGATGCAGAGGCAGACAAAGAAATTACATTCCTGTCCCAGTACATATTAGCCAGAAAACATGTCCATGGAAAAGACCAGACAGGGCATTGGTCTGGATTAATGAAAGGGAATCAGCAATGCACAAAATACTGAGGATCAGAGATGAGAATGGCAAAAGGCAAACCAATTAGTCGTAAAATCAATGCAGCATTTCAGAAATATTAAAAGTGCCTTTACACCAAAGAGATCCAAGTAGTGGAGGATTACACTGTTCAAACCTTCCTCAGATAGACTTGCACAGATTAAAACATGAGCAGGTGTATAGATTAGACATGATAAGAAAATGGCAAATGGTGACAACACTCCAGGATCAGATGTAATAATGCCAGAGTTTTACAAGTACTGCTTGCTCCAAAGCCAAATACAGTTTATGATCAAGTGCTTGATTCAGGCCAGCTCCTACAATTATTGCTTACATATAACACTACTGTCCTTTTACAACCAGGCAAGGACCTGGAAGCTTGTGCATCAAACCAACTGCAATTACTAATACACTTGGATGGCAATATTCTTGCAGAGATATTTACAGATTCAGCCAGATCAATCTGGATTTACCCCAGGTAGATTAACAGTGTGAAACTTGTGCAGACTAGCTAATACATATATAGGGAAAATCATCATCTAGTGGCGGCAGTTTTATCAGTGGATACAAAAAAGCTTATGATTAGGTGGTGATGGGGTATATGTTCTTCCCACTCCAGGGACCCGGTTTTGGCCAGTGCTTCACCAGCTTGACTAAGCAGCAATATATTAGCCCAAAACCAGTAGTTTAAATGAATCTGGACATTTCTGACACATTTCAGTCAGAGCCCAGTAGAGCTTTGCCTTTCAGAAATCCGATAAATGACATGGTGGAGGTGCTAGAGATTGCAGAAACATTTGAGGCATTTCAGGGGTAAGGCGTAATTGGCCAAAGAACAAAATATTCAAGACATGAGAAATGCATGACTATCCAGAATCGGGTTATCTCACAAAATATAATGTAACTCCTTAAATTATGTGGCGATTCAAAATCATAGAATGGGTCAACAAATGTTTGAGTTTAACATATTTCAGATATTTGATTCCATATAAAGGAATATTGACTGATGGATCTAGATACTTATAGCTGCAGCTGGCCAAATTGTACTAAAAAAGATGGTCATTGTGCTTTAACTGTTACATTGGATTGAGAAGTCTCCGTTTTTTGATTCCCTTCAGTTTCTTTAAATAACGCCAGTCAGTTTTGTCACCAGGACCCATAAAGATTGTGAGATTCATGTTCTAGACTATGGCTATATTGCATGAAAGCACAGTTGTGTCATGAAGCACGCTGGCAGGACACAGGGAAGGTGGGCGTCCGGTCGGTAATGGAAAGTAAATAGAGGATGCCATGCACTCCCTCATCGTGTTCACCATTCCCAGGTAAAGTTTTACTGGACTGGAATACATCAGCAGGAGTCATGAGGTTAGTGTGGATGTCTGTTCTAAAGCTGCCATCCGTGAGACGCCCCTTTATTGCTATACGGATGATACAGGATGCAAGGCAGCTATCTAACAGATGAGAGCCCAGATGCCTGTGTATTGGTGTGAGGCACGGTTAAACACTTCAGGAGTAATCATCTCTGATGCAGTATTGTACACACTGCCACAAATATAGGAAATACTCACCATGTTGACTCTGAATAAATCAGAGTAAGCACAATGAAAGGCAGTTGTGAGGGTTATGAAGTCCCAGTACAGTATAACCAGCTACTTGACTTCCTACATACATTTTACGTAATACTGCAGTATTAAGGTGGGATATCTTTCATTACGTGTTTCAGTTTACAGGTGGTATAAATTTGATATAAAACTGATAAGAACCTCAATGTGTATTTGAACCCCTATACATTTAATTGCCCCCAAACAAATATGTTCATTCTATATTAATAGTATATAAATTTGAACTTTATTGGATTAGATATAATAGGTATATGTCTATGGGCATTTCTAAGGCTGTGGCGCTGTTAGGGAAGGGCCTCACAGCATGGATCTATAGCTGTTACTTTAGGCCTCAGAAACAGGTGTGCTCTTTAGACTTTTTTGAGGCTATTCAGCGTGGTGTCAAGGAAACTGTTATTATGAACTTCTACGGTTATGATGAGAAAAAAGCCCCCAGCAGCTCTGATGATTCCAATTAATAATCATACACCTTACTATCTTATTGGCGGATACAGCAGCCTTGATGCAATGGAGGACTCTCAGGATTTGATGACGGAAAGTGAAGCTGGAGAGATCTTTGAGAACATGGCTCTTTCAGCAGTCAACCGCCACTCACTGCGACTGTCATGGGGCGGTCTATTGGCGATGTAATTGAAAGCTCTCAGATGAGTGCAGCCGAAGAAATGGCTAATTTGGAAATTGCTACCAGCGCTGATGCCACGGTTCTGGAGCAGCCTGTAGGGTATTTTGTGGAGATTTGGGGCCTGACGGTATTTTCCTACCGCCGAAAAATAACTTAACAACAATCACTCCTTGTATTCAGATTGGGCCATGTACAACAATAATACAGTGGACATGCATTATTTCAGCACACAGACATGCGTATTTGGTATGCGTGGTTGGTATGCGTGGTTGGTGGTATTTTGGTGAGCATAATTCCCTTGTTTTATTTGTGGCCCCAATATCCAGAACCCCTTATTTTTGTTTAGATTTTTCGTGTAATTACTAGAGAGACCTCAGGCTTGCATTTCAAGAACACCACATTTTCATTTTTAGTGTGCCACCATGGGCAATTTCTCTCTGTCTTATCTATGGCAGCGAGCTATCATGTGGTATTTTCACTATCTTATATACGGTAGTGAACTATGTCCCGGGCCTCCCTTTTTTGCAGACTCATAGACCTCCGACAAACTACAACACACACAGTTAGTTATAATTGCTCATACTGAATTACATTGTGCACACGGCTGCCGCCAAATTTGATGTTTAGCTACCTTGAAAATGACAATTGCACTGTCTAAACATCTCCCCACATCATCAGCACTGTTTTGGTAAATATAAAACACACCACCCGTCTGCTTTCAAATATTTTTGTGTATTATAAAAGTTGCATTTAAACACGATCTCACTTTTTACAGAAATAAATAAAATAGCACAGTAACAGCATTGTCTGTGATACACTGAAAAGAGAGTGGCGGAGACAAGATCTCAATTTGCAACATTAAACATGTGAGTAAAGCATAGGAATCTCTTTTCCTACACTGACTGAATATTCTCGTACACACTCAGCCCCCACACTTCTGTAATTACCTTATCTGTTCAGCATGAGTTTTCTCCAGCTGTTCCCTTTCTGAATTTGGCTCCCTTGAAGATTAACCCCAGTGAAAACAAGCGTCTTTCGTTCTCAAACCGGGGTTATTGCCTGGAATTCTCAGCTTTTGCAGCAGGAAATCTTCAGCCAGGAAACAGGTCCTTCTCCCAGCTCTGCCAAATCTCGATTGTCCTCCCCCTCTCTTCAAGCTCCCCCAGCAAAACTCTCATCACTGCCTCTAGCATGATACTTGCTATGACGCTGCTCCAATCAGAAATCAATCATGCCATCTCCTCCCTCACTACACAATGGCTCATTTCTACAGTAATTATTTGTAACCAACTGATTTCCTGTTCCTTCGAGCCCTTTTGCTTCCTGTAGTTATGTGGACAGAGCAGCAGAGAAAAAGAAAAAAATGAATGTGCGTTTAAAAGTTCACTTTCAGAGTAGGCCTAATTCTGCAGTGGAGACACATTTTTATTAGTGGGTTATGTTAAATGCAGTTTTATTAGTCAGGTTATTTATTAATAATGTTAGTTATTAATTTTCAAATGTGTCTCTTGCACCATAGGCATTTCAGGTGAAAAATAGTGTGCATTTTTGAATGTGCACGTGTGCTTTTAACTGTAAAAATAGATTTGCATATTATATGTTAAAATCGTTTTTGACTGAATAGCCTGTCTTTACTTATATGTCCATGTTAATCTGGCAACACATATAGCAATGCACCACACCCATGTGGTGGTGCTGCATCAAAAAAAAAAAATTGCTACCTGTGCAGTAGTGCTGTACTCTGTGCTGTAACACGCCAAATATCCTTACATACCCTCCTTTTGTTTTTAGAACTTGGCTACGCTCCAAGCCAATTCCTAAAAACAACTTGTTCTTTTTTTTTTCTTTTAAAATGCATGTGTATTGGGATATCTTTCTCTTCCTGACGTAGCTAGTAAAATCAGTAACATTTTCATTTTTACTGATAGCACAATCAACCATCCACCCATGATTAGCACCAGGACAGCCAAACCCACTATTGAGCGTTCCCCCCAGGTTCCCCAATTAAATCTTTCCACTTCTATTATCCCCAGATTACTAATTGTAATATTGTTTTTTCTCAAATTCATTTTTATAACATGTCTTTCTTTGTGATTCAATAACTATTCCACATCCGGATCTATTGGAAAAGTATCCCTTTGAAAAAAATCGATATTTTCCACTTGGCTTTCCCAAACATCATTTGTTACATGAAACAATGTTAACCCCCCAATTGACACAATTGTATCCTTTGGAACCTGTAAATAAAAAACATTATATTTCACCTGTTTAACCACGTATGTTCCATTGTTTAAATGTACTACCGTCATGTTCTTTAAACAGGTGCTGACCAACCATTTACCTCTGACCATCTTAGCCTGTGCCATTTCTTCACTCCCCATATTGCTAATAATCACTTCACATCCTTCTGATATACTTGGGTCAGATTCCAAACCACAAATAGCATCTGTGGCATCAGGAACAAACGGTTTACCTGGACACATATAATTTTGTTGTTTAAATTTTACACATGTTTCCAGGTTTGGTATTAAATAAACTTGAAGTTCCCATGACTGAAATGCCACCACTTCTGGAGTCTTAATCTTAATAAATTTGTCCTCTTGCCAAAATCCCTCGTTGTGTACCCACTTCGTTTGGTAAATAAGTTCAGGGGCTACATATGGGATGCATAGCAAAAATCCGATCTCTAGTCTTTCCAATTCCACATATAACGGCATTGCATTACCCATTTCGAACGCAATTTTTACCTGTATTATATCAATTTCCCTCCTGGTCAATCTTTCTATCATTTGACGAATAATATCCTGCGAAACAAAATACAAGGGGATATGTCCTTGAATCAATTGTGAAACTGCAGTTTGAACTTCTCTCATATAATTCGTTAATAATCTATCAACAGGACTCATTATGTTCAATATTTCATTTAAAGTTCTATCATGCTTAAGTATTATTTTAGTCGCCCGTTGCATTACATCCGCTTGTTCATTTAGAATGATTGCAGTTTCATTTATGAATCTTACTTGTTCATCCAGTCCCCCTCTAATTCCATCTAATGTTTTTTGTATTATTTCTAGGTCAATACTCAGTTGTTGCGCTTTAGTACTCAGTGTTCCTACCGAAATAGAATTGGCTTTTGATATTGTGGTACCTATTATGGCTCCAACTATAGACATTACCAATGATATCGCGAGCATCACCGCACCTCTCTTTCCTCTGTTCTTCTTAATGTCTGCTGAATTCACAAACGTTTTTTCCAATTGCATTAATATATCTCTTATTGACTGCTTAGTGTCCTCTTTTCTTATTTCCAGCCACTCTTTAGTCTGTTCAAACTTAATTCCGGTATTGTTCAAGTGTTTTTCAATCAAAATCTCAGGATTCAATGGTATGTATATATTTTGGAAAATCATCCTTCTATCACTCATGATGAATCCTGGTGCCTCTTCCACTGCGATACCAGATGCTGGTCCAGGTTCAATGACAACCTGTGCTTCTGAATTCTTGAAGATCCCTCCAAATATCATCATCATTAACCATATCATCGGTATCATCTTCAATGCTGATCGCTTTGCAGCCTTGGTCTTCACCCCTCTTTGGGGCTTTCCCGGAATCCGTCCACGTGGGCTCCAGGACTCCATCGTCTCCCGTGGGCTCTGATCCCGGAACCTCCGACCAAATAATGTTAATTTTCTAAATCAAATAGAAAATAAACAAATTAAGTACATAGCACAATACTAACTTCACCCTTTTGCCAAAAATAAAACGTGCTTGGTAAAAATATTTCGTTTTTTTTTTTTTCTGAAATTAAACACAAGTTAAAAAGAAAACAAGCACATATAAAACAGCATTCAATATTTATTACATTTTCTCTCTGCACACCAACCATGAGCTTCCATTATATATATTTATTTATTTATTATATATTTTAACATATATTACAGTGTTTATGTGCCATTATAACAATCAACTTTTTAACTTCTTTGTCACTGCCTCCTGATTGTACCCATTTATTTTCTCTTTTTGTGTTCAAGGGACTTTATCTGTTTCTACATGCTCAAGCTGCCTGATCTCATGTCTGGGATGGCATGGTTTGATTTGATTTACATGGACAAACTGCTCTATTGCCGTTTCACCTTCATTTTTCAAAATTTTATAAACTACAGGAGAGACCTTATCTATAATTCGAAATGGCCCCTGCGAGGCTGCTAGAAATTTAGAATTTTTCTGTTTACTTTTTCCAAAATGAAACTTGTACACCTGATCCCCTACACTGTATTCCTTTACTGATGTCTTTTTGTCATAATAAGACTTTGCACTGTCAGCAGCTCTTTCCAGATTTCTCTGCACAAAAGCAAATGCATGTTGCAAATGCCTCCTCAGTTCATCAATATATTCATGAACTGTGGATGCACTCACAAGTGTCTGCTCATGTGTTCTGTATAGTAGGTGTTGTGTTAACACCATTTTCCTACCTGTCAAGACCTCATGGGGGCTAACACATGTTGCTTTGGCAGGAGTTGATCTGATTGCCATCAAAACCAACGGTAAACGTAAATACCAGCTGGAACCTGCTTCTGCCACAAATTTCTTTAAAATATCCACCACAGACCTATTGCTTCTTTCAACTGTACCTGAAGACGCTGCCCGATATGCGATATGTAGTTTCCTTTTCACACCTAGTATTTGCCATACCTTACTCATTAGAGTACTTGTGAAATGACTTCCTCTGTCTGACTCAATTCTTTGTGGCAACCCAAACCTTGAGAACACATGGTTCACCAGCAATGTGGCTGCTGTTTGCGCACTACAATCTGGTGCAGGAATGCATTCAATCCACTTCGACATCAAACATACCACACTCAAAATATAACGGCTTCCCCTACTCGACCTTTTTAAAGGACCTACATAGTCTATTTGCAAATCTGACCATGGGAGAGTTAGGCCTCTTTTCATCAATGGTGCTCTATGCATTGGTGAAGCAGGTTTAAATTGGGCGCATACGAGACATCCTCTAGTATATAATTCCACATCTTGGGACATATGTGGCCAGTAAGCATAATCTTTTAGTATTTCTAATGTTTTTTGTGAACCTCTATGGCCTGCAGTTATGGCATCATGTGCATGGTGTAGCATTCGTCCTCTGAATGAAAGGGGTACTACCCACTGTATTTGTCCTGTTATGGACTCTCTAATCATGAGTCCATCCTGTAATCTAATTCGTGTTTTGTTCTTTAATAGCACCCTCAACTCTTCTTTTCCCATACAATCATTTTCTGTTAAAGAATTTTGTTCAGGATCTATCAAATGATTATAATAGATTCCCAAAATTCGATCATTCTTTTGTGCCTCAATCAAATCTTGGTCTGGCGTGTCATGACTCCACTGCACCACCGGTTGATCTACCTCCTTTGGTGCTTTAGAACGTGTCACTGCATCAATTTGTATTTCACCCATTAAATAATCAATAGGTAGCAATTCTCCCATCACAGCCCCAATCTTAGCCAGGTGGTCTGCCTTATCATTTCCCTCCTTATCCTCTCCTGATGTTTTTAAATGCCCACGAATTTTTCTCCAGTATATTGTTAAATTATTCTCTGACACCAATTTGTCTATGGCTTGTATCATTTTTCCATGTTTAAGTGGCTTTTTGTTGTATGTAACCATGCCTCTTGCTTTCCAATCAGGCAAATACTCCACAAAGCTATTCCGTGCATAGTCAGAATCAGTCACCAGGACAATTTCACTGAACTTTATATCAACTGCAGTAGCAATTGCTTTATAAATGGCTGCCAATTCCGCCACCTGACTGCTCCTATTTCCAATCCTCATCCCTATACTGGGGACGCCTTCACATTTCAACCAGACATTTCCTATTCCTGCCACTAATTGTTTATTACTGTCATTTTCAATGTGAAAAGCACAACCATCCACATATACAGTTGGCAAATCCTTGCATGTTTTTTCATCAAAAGCTTTGTGTGGTGATTGTTCAAATTCCTGCAAACTAGTTTCCACTTCCATTTCATTTGGTATTTGTTCAGCTGCACAGTCATGTAAATCAGCTAACCCTTGAGCAATTGGGTTCTTTTTATTTTGTCCATATCTCACTTCTACGGGAAAACCTTGTAATGCCAGCGTCCATGAAGTGATTCTGGATTGCGCTAGATTACCTGATCTAATTCTTTTACTCTCTAAAAATTGCAAAGGTTGATGATTTGTTTCAATAATCACCTTTTCTCCCTGAACAATGGGGCGGAAATGTTGTAGCGCCCACACAGTGGTTAATAGGGCCTTTTCACATTCATTAAATTTCATTTCAACTTGGGAAAATGCCTTACTTGCATATGCAATGGTTTTGTGATTCAAATCGTGTTTTTGTGATAACACTGCTGACATACAATGTTCAGAAAAACCTATTTCTATAAAGAAATCCCTGTCCTTTATGGGGTATGCTAAACATGGTGCCTTTACAAGACGTTCCTTTAATTTAGCCACTGCATCAGACTGCTCTTTTTCCCATTTCCAGGGAGTATTCAGTTTAAGCAGTTTAGTCAATGGTTGAGTGATTTCTGCATAATTTTCAATGAACTTTCTGTTATAGCCTGTCATCCCTAATAAACTTTTTACTCCTTTCACATTTTTAGGAACTTTTAATGTTTGTATGGCCTCTATTTTCTTCTTTTGTGGATTTAGCCCATGTTCAGTCACTTCATGCCCTAGAAAGTTCACTTTTTTCTTGCACCATTGTGCTTTTTGCAAAGATACTTTGGCGCCTGCTTTCTGCAATTGGCCAAGTACATGTCTTATTTCATCAAAATGGCTTTTCAGGTTTTCATTTTTTATCAGGACATCGTCCACATAAACTATTGTTCCTCTTTCCGCTGCATCCGGCATGGCCTTTCTCAAAAATATGCCAAATTCACTCCCACTATTGATGTACCCGAACGGAGCTCTAAGCCAGGCATATTGAGTCCTGTCAAATGTAAAGGAAAATAAATGTTGTATCTCCTCTGCCAATGGCATGCACCAATATCCAGAGGTGAGATCTAATGTGGTAAATACATTTGAACCATGTACCTGAGCAAGGCCCTGATCAATGAATGGTACTCTTTTATTTAACTCTCTCAAGTCTGCACACAGCCACCATTGACCATTTGGCTTTAACACACCTAAAATTGGTGTATTGTATGTGCTATGAATGGGCCTGAGGATTCCCCGCGATTCCAAATTTTTAATAATCTCTGCCAATGATTCTAAACATGCCAGCGGTAGTCTATACTGGCGTACACACACTGGATTTCTGCTACACCCTTCTGGTAGTGTGGCCACATGTAAATCAGTTAAACCACAATCATAAGCATCTTTTGCAAATACATCCTTAAACTCCATAAATATCTCCCTCAGATTGTCCCTATCCTCATTGCTTTCACACGCATCCGCTAAGGAGATCTGCTCTTCTACCATTTTGGAAAATTCTGGAAAATCTTCTGGTAAGGGAATCTCGGCGCTTTCCTCTAACTGCGTGGCTGTGTCTTTTTGTAAAGCTGCCACTTTTAAATATTTTGGCATATCAGCTTCCACTTCAATGGGCTGATTTTCTGTTTCATTTTCATTTAAATTAAATATTATGCAATCCTCTTGATGGCAGCACACTGTCTCATTTGAATCATAAGGATACACAGAATGAATTTTAAATATTCCTTTGGGCTGAGAGTCCAGGTGTTCTGGCAACTCACCCTTGGCATCTACATACTTTTCAGGAATATTTCCAATCACCATGTTATTTAAATCTGCCGCATAATGTGATTTTTGTATGGCCATTCCTAATGGGGAGTTTTCCTCTAAATGAATATCCTGACAACCTTTATTATTTACCATAATTTTTACAGATCCTTCACCAATATGTACCAATGGAATGTATTCATAATCCAGGCCTTGCTGTTTTATGGATTCATTCAGGCATACAAATGCATCAGAGCCTTTCATCTACTGTCCATTTTTGCATTTCAGGGTTATTGCAAACTGTTTTGTAAATGCAGGAATAATAGTATCTTTCCTCATTTGTAATTCGATTGCATAAGGAACCAGTTGTGCACAATGATAAGCCCTTCTTTTGTCTTCAAATTCAGGTGCCGGACCACCTAGGCGTGACCATATTTTTTGATTAAGGAAATCTAACACCATACACATTCTGTGCATGATGTCATTGCCCATGTAAAATTCATTTTGTGCTCCACTCACTATCCATACATTATGGTAAATTGTTTTCTGCCCAATGCTAATTTTAAGCATGCATCTGCCTGCAATTTGGTTTTCAAAGTCTGGACTGTCCAACCCAGAAACATATTGGTTTTTAATCCTAAATCTCGGGATTTCTTCCCTCTCCATTATTTTTTGCAACAATTTCTCATTAATGAAACTCCTTTCATGTTCAAGTGCTAAAGTGACTTTTATTGTTTTAAAATAGTCATTTATACCAACATGAACCCATGGTTGCTCATCTTCCATGTGTATTTCTGCCAGAGTGGTAATGTGTTTTTCTGAATCTGTTTTAGGAGCAATATTCTGTTTGCATGTTTTCCCTTTTAAATAAAAACGTAATGTGTGCTCATCTATGGCAGTCTGCCAATTTTTCCTTGGGTCCAAGTATATTTGTACAGGTAGTTTTTCATTGTCGCTCTGCATTTTGTCTCGACACATTAATATAACAGTGACACTAGGTATGCAACTATTCTGGAGATATACCTCCACAGCATCATTTGTTTTGGCAACGGTGTGACATTCATTTATATTGCTGTTTTGTGATTTTAGTTTCTTAGGCCTCAATGGTTTTTTGGTTAAGGACCACAGCACTCCATTCTCCCCATCTATGAGAGGAGACAATCTTTTCAGGCAATCTGTCCCCATCAGAAATGGAATTTCACAAATAGATGTGATCAATACCTCTTGTTTCATTCTGTGCTTTCCTATTTTTATGTCAACCTCAGTTACACCTATGATGGGCACCTCCTCCCCATTAAAGTTATGCACTGGGCCTTGATTTTCCTTCACTGTGATCTGACTCTGTGGGGGTCTCCCTTCAATGATACTCTTTACCAGCTCCTTGGACATAATTGTGGCCTGTTCGCCAGTGTCAATCATAGCAAAGGTGTGGCATTTTTCTTCTACAGTGATGGGTGCATAATATCTGTCCTCAACTTCCTCTAATACACATAAGAAATGTGAATTCTTACTGATTTCAGGGCTCACCTTTCTCAGGTCTTTTTCACTTTTGGCTAAACACATTGGTAAATGGAAAGACATTTTTCCCTCCTTTTTACCCATTTCTGCGCGAGAGACTTTATTCATTTCTCCATGATCAGAGGTTTTTTGGAGTATGGCCACTGTTCGCCCATCCATCTGGGTAACATCAGAGACCACATTACAACCTTCCAACTGAACATGTGTAACAACATCATTTAGCAATTTGTCATTTTTTAATTCTGTGCATTTGTGATCATTTAGTGTGATACCAGCCCTTTCAGCCTCTTCAAAAATATGTGGCTCAAAGAATTCTTCAGGTGATTGACTTGTACCCTCCTTGTGAGTATTTCCTTTTTCTGTCTGTGTTTGGTCATTGTTTTGCTTGCCCAGGGAAGGAGCTATAGCATCCCCACTTACTCCCTGTCCACTGGTATTCCCCATGCATGAGTCATTTTTCTTAAATCTGTCCCTTTGTTCTTTTGGAATTCCTAATGTTTCTTTTTCATTTGTACAAATTTTTACTGTTTTATTTAGCTCTAGGTTAAACCGTACCTCTTTTTTAGAAGTATTTGCACTGTCTGTCACAAGTTCATTTACTGGCACTTTCACATTTAATCCATTAGGCATCTCAGAGTCGTTATGCAAAATTATATCAGAGCAATCTGTCATTTTGGCACTGCAGTTATCATGAGTACTTAGTCACTTTTCGGAAGCCCCCCGGTCATTGCTATGGCCATCAGCCCCCTCTTTGGAAGGTTGTTTTTGCGCTGTACAGAGCTTTCCTATTTGCTCAGCTAACATTTTCACTTGGGCCTCAAGGCACTGGAACCTTTCCATCTCTCTAGGATCCTCTTTCTGTGGCCTAGGTCGATATTGGTTGTTTTCCCCCTGATTGGATCTATTCTGATACCTCTCAGGTGATTGATGTCGGTTGGGATGGTTTCTGAACTCTTGATTCATTTGTGGAGGGGAGCGGGTTGCACCCATCCTTTGATTATAGTCCCCTGGTGGGGAATCATTGTATTGACGTGAATTGTAGTTCACGTTTTGCCTCATGTCCTGTCTCTCAGATTGTGGGTACTGGCCCCTAGGTTGATTTCCATTATCAGTAAATTGATCCACATATCGGGGCCTATCCTGATTACCATATATCATGGTGTTGGGATCAAATCTGCTCTGTGTCCCCAATGACTGGTAGGGACCATCATTTCTTTGATCTTGATTTTGTCTCTGGTTATTGTTCATACCTGCCATATCAGGCCGATATCCTACCCGGGGTCTGTCCCCTAAATACCTAGGGCTGATGTAGCTCTCTCTATTACTAGGATCATGTGATTGGAACATTGGTACAGGAAATGGCGATCTTTGTTGATTACCCCTTTGTTCAGGTGTCACATTATTTTTACCTTGGCTTTGAGCAGACTAAAGGGACATTTTGGCTGACCTGATTTCCATTACTTTGGCTGAGGGTTCTTTAGATTTAGGTCTAGTATCTTTCATTTTATCACTTTCTCTACCCTGACAATAGAGTACCTCATATAGTTTTGTGCTTTGATGTACAATCCATTCAAGGGACTTGTCACGGTCAAATTCATGGACCAATTGGGATATGATGTCTTTCTGTAGCCCATAGAAGTATGCAGTTTTAAAGTCATTGGAATTTGAGTCAAAAGATACATCAAAGCGAGAAAATGCTCTTTTTAAGGCTTGTAAAAATGGGCGAGGGGATGTATTAGGTCCAGCAGTAATTGTGTAAGCGACTTTCTTTGCCTCCTGCAATGACTGAAAAGGAGAAAAATGACGCCTAATTTCTTTTTCAAACTCCAACCAGGTCATATTCTGCTGTTCATTTAATCCCCTTATGATGCTGGCCGTCGGGGCATCTAAAGTTAAATGAAAATATTGTCTGTACTGTTCCTTAGGTATCTGGAGTGCTTTAAAAATGTCATGCACCGCTTCTAAGTGATCCTCAATGCAGCATTCACCTCCCTTTTTAAATGGTTTGATCAGGGCTTTAATGGATTTCATTATTTTTATGGGGCTACTTGTTGCAATGCATGGAATTGCACTATTTTGTGATTCAATCCTGTTTTCAGGTGTATGAGATTGGTGGCTGCCCCCAATGGGAGTATCAAATCCCCCAAGGGCGCTGCAACCAAGTTCAGTCACCGGCCCAGTCACTGGAGCACTAGCTCTTTGGGCAGAGCTAGAATTCACCTCCACTCCATTGAATGTGGTACCCTGCCGCCTCTCCTGGGACCTGGGAATGCACATTTGCTGTTCTAAGTCCTTACACTTTTTAAGGAGTCTGTTTGCTTCATTTTGCAAATAGTTGATTTCATCACTCATCTTATTAATCACCTCCTGCATGTCGCACATTTGCATTTGGCATTCATTGAACTCTTTATTTCTCTTGTCTCTTTCTTGAATCATTTTAATCATTTCTTGTTCTGCACTCTGGAGATCACATTCTTTTTCACAATGTTCTTTTTGTAAAATCTGCATTTCTGAAACAACCTCATCTTTATCTTGTCTAATGTGGTCCACTAAGGCTTTTAAGTGTACCAATTCTTGCTCACTATCCTCAAATTGTTTATTGCTTTTGGATAACTGAGCATCAAAGTCTCTGCATTTTAATTGCATGTCTTTTTGGCATACATCCAATTCTGCTCTTAACATTTCCTGATTTTTACTTGCCCCATCTAATTCAGTCTTTAACCTGTTAATTAGCTCAGTATCATTCTCCTGCACTTGCAGGGACTTATTCAAAATAAACCATATTTTGCCGCATAGCCGTATTAAACAGCCTTTCTCTGCACTTTTATCGGCTGCATTCAATAATCTTGTAAGGCAGACCTGAATTATGCTGCCTTCTGCAAAAATATTATCTAGTTTTTCTTTCTGCACCTCACCCTAAATGCGTTCACACCATTCTAAAGTGCTGTTCGACGACCAAGTCCCATGTGCAAACAACTTTGCCTCTAAATATTGCACTAGGTCTGAGAATGTGGTTTCCCTTTGTGACATTCTGAAATTCGTTTTTAGTGGCACACTGCTATTATAAAATGGGTTCCCTTTAGTGTGCAAATGGCAGTGTGAGACACGCTTGCCACGCCCAGTAGGTACCCTATGATCACTTTCCCGGCCTGCAACGCACCATAAATATGTAGGGTATTTTGTGGAGATTTGGGGCCTGACGGTATTTTCCTACCGCCGAAAAATAACTTAGCAACAATCACTCCTTGTATTCAGATTGGGCCATGTACAACAATAATACAGTGGACATGCATTATTTCAGCACACAGACATGCGTATTTGGTATGTGTGGTTGGTATGCGTGGTTGGTGGTATTTTGGTGAGCATAATTCCCTTGTTTTATTTGTGGCCCCAATATCCAGAACCCCTTATTTTTGTTTAGATTTTTCATGTAATCACTAGAGAGACCTCAGGCTTGCATTTCAAGAACACCACATTTTCATTTTTAGTGTGCCACCATGGGCAATTTCTCTCTGTCTTATCTACGGCAGCGAGCTATCATGTGGTATTTTCACTATCTTATATACGGTAGTGAACTATGTCCCGGGCCTCCCTTTTTTGCCGACTCATAGACCTCCGACAAACTACAACACACACAGTTAGTTATAATTGCTCATACTGAATTACATTGTGCACACGGCTGCCGCCAAATTTGATGTTTAGCTACCTTGAAAATGACAATTGCACTGTCTAAACATCTCCCTACATCATCAGCACTGTATTGGTAAATATAAAACACACCACCCGTCTGCTTTCAAATATTTTTGTGTATTATAAAAGTTGCATTTAAACACGATCTCACTTTTTACAGAAATAAATAAAATAGCACAGTAACAGCATTGTCTTTGATACACTGAAAAGAGAGTGGCGGAGACAAGAACTCAATTTGCAACATTAAACATGTGAGTAAAGCACAGGAATCTCTTTTCCTACACTGACTGAATATTCTCGTACACACTCAGCCCCCACACTTCTGTAATTACCTTATCTGTTCAGCATGAGTTTTCTCCAGCTGTTCCCTTTCTGAATTTGGCTCCCTTGAAGATTAACCCCAGTGAAAACAAGCGTCTTTCGTTCTCAAACCGGGGTTATTGCCTGGAATTCTCAGCTTTTGCAGCAGGAAATCTTCAGCCAGGAAACAGGTCCTTCTCCCAGCTCTGCCAAATCTCGATTGTCCTCCCCCTCTCTTCAAGCTCCCCCAGCAAAACTCTCATCACTGCCTCTAGCATGATACTTGCTATGACGCTGCTCCAATCAGAAATCAATCATGCCATCTCCTCCCTCACTACACAATGGCTCATTTCTACAGTAATTATTTGTAACCAACTGATTTCCTGTTCCTTCAAGCCCTTTTGCTTCCTGTAGTTATGTGGACAGAGCAGCAGAGAAAAAGAAAAAAATGAATATGCGTTTAAAAGTTCACTTTCAGAGTAGGCCTAATTCTGCAGTGGAGACACATTTTTATTAGTGGGTTATGTTAAATGCAGTTTTATTAGTCAGGTTATTTATTAATAATGTTAGTTATTAATTTTCAAATGTGTCTCTTGTACCATAGGCATTTCAGGTGAAAAATAGTGTGCATTTTTGAATGTGCACGTGTGCTTTTAACTGTAAAAATAGATTTGCATATTATATGTTAAAATCGTTTTTGACTGAATAGCCTGTCTTTACTTATATGTCCATGTTAATCTGGCAACACATATAGCAATGCACCACACCCATGTGGTGGTGCTGCATCAAAAAAAAAAAATGCTACCTGTGCAGTAGTGCTGTACTCTGTGCTGTAACACGCCAAATATCCTTACAAGCTCCTGGGGTCATTGAGCCTGTTTGATAATATTCATGCAAAATGGAGTCTGAGGACAGTAGATATGAGTCCATTGTCATCCAGAATGGTGCAGTTATGGTGACAGACAGTGACCCTGACAACTGGCGGGGGGTCATTGAGTCTGGATATCGGATGCTGTGTCAACCAGTGGGTGTATTTGTCAAGCAAACATTTGTATTTTGTAGGACTGTGAGGGCTGGGAGGAGGTAAAACCATCACTTTCTGTTGTCGTAAATAACGTCCAACTGATAAAAAGGAAAATGATGAGGAGAGCCAAACTGTAGCAGACACTGTCAATATTTATCGTGTTATTGAAAGATCATAGTCTATGTAATTATTGTATCTCGCAAATGGACACCAATAGTATTAAAGACGATGTGGACACAGCAGTTGTGACATGGGTTGATATCCCAGTTATTCAGGTCTTCACGGCTATCAAACGTGTGAAAACGTGGTTGAAACAACAGATTCACAGATGGTGCTCTGGGCATAAAATTGATTATCCGCAACAGGAGGCTCATGTATGTTTGCAAATATCCTATACAGATAAATCGCTACGTAAAATATGTTAAATGTTCAGCCCTAAATATCTTATCAAAATGATGAGTTTAATACATCTGTTAACCCAGCTAAGGGTTAGGAAAGGGGCAGAACAATGTGTGCCTAAACATTGTGATCTATACATGTGGCAGAAGAAGCCCTCTTGTGAAGTAGTTTCGATGGGGGTGTCCGCTGTGTGTTAGAAGCATAATTGAATAAAATTGTTCAAAAGTGGGTGGATAAAGTATATCCAAACCAGTACAGCAGAGCAATGTGCATGGTGCCCTGCAAACTGACCCGTGAAGATTGAGAATGTAGAAATCTACATGCATTTTCACTTATTTAGGAGAAATGAAAAATGAACATCTGTTTCAAAGTTGTCAATTGAGTGTGAAACCCGCCAGTGGATGTGAACAGCAATGAATGGTGGCTTTATGTAAAGAGCATCTAGGCAGCACATCGCCAAGGATGATGTGTTATCTGCAAACAACTCCGTGGACATACAAATGTGAATTTAACAATGTTCAATGTATCACAAACATATGTTCCAGAAAATACTATCCCACAATGGCCAGCTGCTGAAGAAATCGCTACAAGGGTGGTTTTGAACATTTAAGAACACCTGTGGTACCTTCATTGAAGGTGGCAGTGTATGACATGCAGCATCATTTTCCAGCTGTTAAAGGATATTGTAATGGCGCATACTGCAGAATTTGAAGCCTGACTGGTAACTCTACAGCATCTGACAACCCCTGATATGCAGTGTGAATAAAATGATATTGTTGATGTTAATAACAATCTTCTGTTTGAAAACATAGTTGTGTCTTTATGTCCAACGGCTGTGCAGTGAAGATGTCCTACGTAAAGCTGTCCAAAATATATTATGATGAAGGAGGTGTTGGTTGCTTTGGAGGTGTTGAAGGGTTGGATCATAAGCTGAGAACTGATGGTCAGCGAGCGCTGTCAAGACGTGACTTTCGGATGAGGAGTCCTATGCACTACACAAATCATCCCAAAAACATTTTAAACGCTGAATGACTGTGGTGTCTAACATCAATCAACAATGGCAGAGCCAGCTGATGGATATGAGCCAGTTTCAGGGAGACAATGATGGCTTCTGCTATATTCTAGACGTCATCAATGTCTTAATAAAATAGACCTATGTTGAGGCTTTAAGAGACAAGACGGGGCCCCGTTCAGTGATGTCTTCTAAACACATATTTAACCGTGGGCGAGTACCCACTAAACCACAGACAGACATTGGCAAGGTGTTTCTTAATAAACTGCTACAGAGCCTTTTAAAACAAAACAGGGTACATCACTTCATAACACACTGCAATGTGTAAAACTCTATTGTAGAATGTTTCATGCAAACCTTTAAAACACAGAATTGGTGTTTCTTCACAGCTAAAATGCTTGTAGATATGTGGGTGTGTTACCCACATTTACGCATTTTTATAACAACACATACCATAGATCTATTAAAACAACCCCATAGCTGTAACACCCCAGAATTCCTAGGAGGTCTGGAAAAGACTGTTTGGCAAAAGACTTTTTGAAAAGGAGACAGAAACGCCCCTTAGAAAGGGTGATCATGTGCGTGTCTCGAAACTCAAGGGCGTCTTTATAAACGGGTCTGAGCAGAACTGCAGCAATGAAATCTTTATCATAGATGGAGTTCTCTACGGGAAGGTCTTTACATATGCAGTCTAATCGATTACTTAGGGGAAGCTGTCAATGGGGGCGATTCCGAGGTTGGAGGTAAGGTAAATATGATGCCAGTAAAGGATTACCGGCATCGCTTACCGCTACGGGCTATTCTGACCAACCAGACCGCAATTTACGGCATCGTACTTTACGATGGTGTAAATAGTGGTCCAGGCGCGCGCGCGCCACACAACATGCCGGCATTACCGGCATGCCGTAAACTGGAGCTGATCACAGGCCATGCGGACATGCAAATAACGGCCTACTGAAGGCCAAAAAGTACCTTACCGGCATGGAGTAAATACCGGCATCTCCGAGAAGGTGTTAAGAACCCTGAGTAGCATTTCCAAGAGCCACAGGTGAACACAATCAGCACAGGTGGAGGCAATGTAGTCTGGCACAGCACAAAAGGGGCACACCCACACACCACACCCCATCCCACACCAAGATGATACCAATAGTAGCAGCATTACTGGAGCTGGAGGCCCTGCCTGCAAGGCAGCTACAACAACAACAACAGCAACAACAACCACAGCCCCCACCGCAGAGGATACACAGGAGGAGAAGGAGGGTGAGACAGGCCCAGCATGCCCCACCAGTGCAGCCACCGTTACCACGACGGCAGCCCCCAATCCCTCGCATCTGAGCCAGCCCCT
Organism: Ambystoma mexicanum; assembly: GCF_040938575.1. Taxonomy (NCBI): domain Eukaryota; kingdom Metazoa; phylum Chordata; class Amphibia; order Caudata; family Ambystomatidae; genus Ambystoma; species Ambystoma mexicanum. The sequence goes on from NC_090941.1 coordinate 85,392,537, forward strand.
TCAACCTAACACCAGAGCAGATCCACACCCTGTACTGGCTTGACCGTGACTGACCACCATAATGGACCTGATAGATGATGACATAGTGAGCCTCATAGACATACGCACCGCCATTCCCCCTCTACTGAAGGTAGTGTCTGTGCTCAACTTCCATGCAACAGGCATCTACCAGCACACAGTGGGGTACATGCATGCCAAATCACATCCCTTATTTTCTCGGATACTGACCCAAGTGCTGGATGCCCTCCTCAAGCACACAAGGGACTACATATCCCTACCACGGACTCCCCAGGAGATATTCGATACAAACGTTGCCTTCCATGCACTGGCAGGCAGGCCAAATTGTATAGGTGCCCTCAATTGCGCCCACGTGGAGTTGGTGGTCCCGCATGCCATGGAGGCGGTGTATCCCAACCGCAAGCAATACCACTCCATCAACGTGCAGATGGTATGTAATGCCAGCAAGATCATCACACATTGCTGTGCCCGATATCCAGGATCAACTCATGACTCCTTGGTCCTGCGGAACTCCATGCTACCACGCAATATGGAGCGACATGCTGGATGATGTGCCAGGCTGCTTGGTGAGTTGCCTGACTGGGCCATGGCAGTTCATCGGGGGTGTGAGGTGGGTGGCTGCATACTCCACCTGGGTGGGAAGGGGGGAGATGCATACTCCACCTGGGTGGGAAGGGGGGGATGCATACTCCACCTGGGTGGGAAGGGGTGGATGCATACCCCACCTGGGTGGGAAGGGGGGATGCATACTCCACCTGGGTGGGAAGGGGGGGAGATGCATACTCCACCTGGGTGGGAAGGGGGGAGATGCATACTCCACCTGGGTGGGACAGGGGGGAGATGCATACTCCACCTGGGTGGGAAGGGGGGGAGATGCATTCTCCACCTGGGTGGAAATGTTGACGCCAGTGCACGATGTGCACCTCACCGAACACTGTGCCTCAAAGCAAGTGATACGGCACATGACTACCAAATCACACAGTGATGAAATAAGGCCGACACATAACACTACATGAGTAACAGGTAACCAGGCCACATCCCACAACATATGCACCATGCACCACTCATCGGAGGCCCAAACACACGGTAAGGGCATCCTGCACTATGCACTGCATATGCAATATGTCGCTGCCTCCAGCATATCACAACACAGGACAGTCATCCCTGGGAGTGCATTGAAGTGAGCCTAACAGGGATACCATAACCTGTCACTGGTTCTGCACACCCATAGGAGTGCTTCAAGTCACCATGGCACTGATCAGTGCAGAATGACGAATATGCTACTGACTACAGCCAACACTCCCTGCTACCAAATCTCACAGAACACAACACATCAATGATTTTAGTCCAACACTGCTGCATGCATATACAATGCACGTGCAACAAGATGTGAGTGCACACCATAACCCATCTTGAAGATGCTACCCCCTCCATCATTCCATTGCACAGGACACATAGCAGGGCCAGAAATGGGGTCAATGCATCCAGGGACATGTGTGTATGGGCACAAATCACCTGCTGCCATGTAAGACTAGTACAGTCGTACGCCATGAATGTATGAACACTTACCTTCATTTCCCTCTCATGCAGGTGATGGTGGCTATCGCTTGAAGCCGTGGCTCATGACCCCTGTCCAAAACCCACAGAACAGGCACGAGGAGGACTACAATCATTCCCATACCCGTACACGTGTGGTGATTGAGCAGACCTTTGGCTTGTTGAAGGCACGATTGTGCTGCCTCAACCGGTCGGGTGGGGCACTCATCTAAGGCCATGAGAAGGTGTCCAAGTTCACCATGGCATGTGTAATGCTGCACAATATGTGCATCCGTCGGAACGTGCCCCTGCCCCCTGACATGGAACTGCTACCACCTGATGATGATGAAGGGGAGGAGGAGGAAGAAGTGGCAGGACAGCATCACGGTGCCGATGCACAGAAGGGATGTGCCGTGCAGCAATCATTGATTGGACAATATTTCTGACACACAAGTCAGCAGAGGGTGTGAGGATGTCAGGACGTCGGGCACTGTGTGTGGGGATACATGTACACTATGCACTGTGCAATATTAAATGACACATGCACATTGATGAATGTCCACTCTGTTTTTTTTAGATGAACAACCGGTGTATTCAAAGTGAACATTTAAACGTGAATAACAAACCCTTCACCACCCTCTCCTCAACCCCTCCCACCACAACTCCCAAACACACCCTCACCCTCCTCCCCCTCCCACCAAAACTCCCAAACACACCCCCACCACCCTTCTCCTTCCACCACAACAACCCCACACTAGTCCCATAGGGTCAACATAGCCCACATGTGGATGGCAGTTTTGTCACTGTGCGCTCCCAGAGCCAGGGGAGGCATGTCCTGGCAGCGCATCGTATGGCAGGACCGACGGAGCTAGTTGAAGGGATGTCCTAATTCTGGGGCTGTTGTGAAGGATGTGCAGCCTCCAGATCATCTGCTATCCGGCCAAGGACCTCACAGAGCCGGTTGGTGCTGTCTGTAATGACCTGGCCCAGTGCCCTCAGTTCATCCTGCCACTCCTCCCTGGCCTGCCGATTGTCCTGCATGAAGTCAGTGATCAGGCCTGTGAGCTGCTCAGCCCTCTGTGCATCAATGGCTGATGTTGTGGCCCTGCTGGGGATCAGGCTCACATGTGTTTCCGGCGCTTCCGCAAGGGAACTGGCCACAGGACTGGCATGACCCTGTGTTGCTCCTTGCCCAGATAGCTCAGGTGTGTCAGTCTCACCCGAGTCACTATAGGAGACCTGGGGCTTGGTTTGGGCATCAGGGGTGTGGGCGACTTCCAATGTGTCCTCCTCAGTCGCTCCACAAATGGAAATGGGGCTGTCGGCAACATCGAGGGGGGCCGTGGTTGCCACCTCCCCAGCCACACTCGACTCCGACGACCGTGGCATAGGGCATGTGTCTGCCGCCAGTGCAGGGTGGGGTGGGGGTGGTGCACCCTCCAAGGGCCTTGCTGGAGCTGGTGGTGTGCCTCCAGGTGTTCTCTTCCTCGCAGTTAGACGGCGGGCCCTGGCTTGGCCCCTGGAGGTGCTGGGCAGGTTGCTCTCCTGCTCCTCACTGTCATGCTCACTGCCTGTGGGGGTGGAAGAGAGGGACGGCATGAGTGATGAGAGCCAGCATTTGGACATGGCTAGAATAGCACATTCAGATATTTGTGGGTTATCGGCATTTGGGTGGGGAACGGCGCATTATTCAATACTTGGGTGGTAAATACATGCATATGTCTGTGTCACTCATGTTGGCCGGGTACTGTGCTGGCTCACATGCACACTGTTTACATCAACTGCCCTGTGTGCCTCATGGAATGGGCCACTTTGTGTGGTATGTGTCATATAGGTTACGGCCTCGCACCTGGCACTAGCCTGGGTCTCACTTGCTTTGGCATGTTCTAAAAGGGAGCCGACCATGCCGTGACTCGTTGGCCATGCCGTGACTCGTTGGCCAGACCTTAGCAGTGACTTTCATAACATTGGAGTTGGCAGTATTGACTGTGGACACTCACCTCCATCAGCGGATGATGTTACCCCGAACTCCATTTCTCCAACCCCTTCGATGGCTTTTAGGCCTATCATGGCCGCACATGTCTCCTCCCACGGCATTAGTTTCATGGGCGAACCTGGGCCTCCTCCTGTCTCCAAGGCCTGGCTTCTATTAGCAGAGAGGATGCTCTGCACCCTCAGCCGCAGGTCATCCCACCTTTTTCTGCAATCCTTTGTGGTGCGGGGGGTGTTGACCACGGCGCTCACCTTCTGCGCCACTAGAGCCCAGATGTCTTTTTTTTTTATCAACGCCACCCTCTGCATGTCATTGCTGAAAATAGTGTCAGCATGCTCGTGGAGGGTATCCACCAGCATTTGCAGTTCGTCAGGGCTGAACCACTCCTTTGGGAGGCGGGCAGCTTCCTTTTTTGGTGCTTTGGGCATTCCTAGTTGATGATGGTATCTTTCCGGTATGTCGAAAGTATGCCAGGGGTCCTGTCTGGTGAGGATGGCAATGGATTGTGTTTTTAAAGATGGCCGCCGTGCTCCTTCCAGTTCCTGTGCGATGACGCTTCTTCCGGTTCCACATTTTAACGGTGACCGTAAATAACGGTGACTACTATTTACAGTCAACGCTAATGCCACGTTACTCTTAGGCGGTAGTGTTCTCTACGGTGCGGTTCATGCTGGTAGGGGGTTTTCCAGCCTTTTTTGCGGTGTGCCGCTACGTTCATTACCGGCATGACGCAAAGCTCGTGCCCGCGAACTCGTAATAGTGCGCTTTTAGCGGTCTATTGCCAGCTCGGACACGATATTTGCGCCTGCCGGTAATGGGGGGAACTTACCTCCAATCTCGCAATGAGGGCCAATGGGTTTTTTATAAGGAGGAGATCCAGAAAGTCAGCAAAGACCAACACAGAATTTATAGAATGTAAACAGTTATTACTAGTGAAGGCTGTGGAGCTAACAAGCAATATATAGTCAAATGGTTGGGGTGATCTGCCAAATTCAACAGTCAGGTGGATGCCGGTACTCTAGAGGACACGGGTATATAGTGGGTAAGTCATGGAGTATACAACTTTTTACATTATGCTTCCCAGCAACATGTCTGAAGATATATTCCCAGAGAACAAAATATCCAACTTCACTGTGAAGCTGGCCAAATGTGTACATTTGGAAGGACAGTGGAGTGTGACACTCACAGAAGTACAGTATATCCGTTTGTGGGATACTTTAGGCAGCAGGTAAGCCACGTTCATAATTAAACAAGCAAAACCCACCAAGGCTTTCACTGGGATGGTTCACTGAGGGGTATTACCCAGATATACAGGATCTTGTCAGAGTCTTCAACAAAAGCATATCAAACATACCAGAGTATGATGATAAGGTGTTACATCAAGATCGTCATCAGCAGAACCTTATTTCGTCAGGGACTGGTCGCGTCTGTCAGATTTTCTACAACCGGGAGACTGCGCAACATATTAGGAAACCATGCATACGTTGAAAGTGTAGAACTGCAGGACAATACCCAAGCTGATATTAACAGTGGCTTTTACAGTTTACTGCTTTACAGGGATATAGGGGAGTATCAAAGGGTAGGGGAGAGCTATGCACCATTACTTAGAATTGTGGAGATTAGAGGAAACAACAATGATATTTTGAACATTCAATAGAGCAAACCCGATTACGTCCGTGTGTGTAAAATACATTTTGACACCATCAACATACTGATAGGAGACAATCAAGGACAGCTTGTAACATTTAAATACAGAAACATCTGGCTGCGTTGTACTTCAGACTGCTCCGGCTGAAAGACTAATCAAACAGCGTTACAAGGGCTGTGGTGAAGAACTATGGGGAAACCAGGGCCTATCTCTCTATATATAAAAGGGACATTGGGGATATGTGTGGATGTCTGTTTGAAATGTTCAGCATACTTCCCAACACGCTACAAACCTGAAATTTGGCACGTGTTTAGGTTCAATTGTGTAGCGTTGTAAAACGTATAACATATACATTTTTCGATTTGTGTTTTAAGCATTTTTTTAAGCAGTCTGCAATGCTTAGATATGTGTGAGAGCGTGTGTCTTTTCAAAATTCAGCATCCTTCCCAACATGCTTCAAACCTGAAATTTGGCATATGGTTAGGCTTTATGTTGTAGACAATGTAAAACGTATAAAATTACATAGCCACGGTAGTGGCTGTGTAGTTATGGTTAAGTTGCTGTTTCCATAGGAAGAGCCTTTTTTGGGTGGCTTATAACTTCGCTCTCCCTGGACGAATCCTCACCAAACTTTGCAGAAAAAGTATATGGGTCACTCTGATTTTCTTTTCAAAGTTTGCTGAGGTTTGGTCCAGGGAGGAAAGGTTATAAGGGGGGTCCCAAAACTTCTTTTTTTCCCATAGACTGAATGGGGAAAAAACCTTGCTCACGCCTACAGCCCAAACCGCTGGATGGATTTTCACCAAATGTGGACCAGGAGCAGTGGCTTGGTCCCGAAAGCGTGTTTTTGCAAATTTGGTGAAAATCCGTCCAATAGTTTTTTGTAAAATAACCAAAAAGTAGGTGACAAAAAGTTAATGATATCTATGTTCAGTCCGCGGACACACTTCACTGTTCGCTCCGTGGACAGGGTCCTGATTGGCTGGGCGATGCGCGTTGTGTCTGCGGACATTGGACGTGTTCGCTGATTGGGTGGTTGAGAGCGTATGGTGCGTCAGATTTTCTGGGCACGCCCGCCATCTTGTATTCGCAGACATCTGCAGACAGCGCGGTGAAACTTGGTGGAAAAATACTATTTAGTGAATTGTGTTGGTGTGTAAGACTGTTTGGGGAGGGTGGGGGAGTAAGCGATGGGTTAAATGTTGTATTTATTTAGGTGGGAGGCACCCCTGTTGTGTTCGTTCTGACCGCGGACAATACGGGTGTCCTGAAATGTTCGTAAATAAATGAAATGGGGGTGTCCTGAGGACACTACGCCTGTCCGTATGGTTCGTAGGCAAGTTGAAACTGTTCTAAGAACACTTAAAGTGTCCATGGATGTTCGTCAATAAACAAAATGGGGGTGTCCTGAGGACGCTATGCCTAACCATATTGTTCGCAAGCAAGTTGAAACTGTCCTAAGAAGACACGCGGTGTCGTGAAATGTTCGTAAATAAACAAAATGGAGTATCCTGCGGACTCTGTCCGTATTGTTTGTGGGCAAGTTGAAATTGCTCCACGAACACATCAAGTGTCCTGGGATGTTCGTAAATAAACAAAATGGGGGTGTTCTGAGGATACTATGCGTGTCCGTATTGTTCGCAAGCAAGTTGAAACTGTCCCAAGAACACACGTGGTGTCCTGAAATGTTCGTAAATAAACGAAATGGGGGTGTCCTGAGGACGCTGTAGTATTGTTCATGGGCAAGTTGAAATTGTTCTAAGAACTCATCAAGTGTCCTGGGATCTTCGTAAATAAACAAAATGGGGGTGTCCTGAGGACGCTATACCTGTCCGTATTGTCTGTAGGCAAGTTGAAACTGTTCTTAGAACACTTCAAGTGTCCTGGGATGTTCGTCAATAAACAAAATGGGGGTGTCCTGAGGACGCTATGCCTGTCCGTATTGTTCGCAAGCAAGTTGAAACTGTCCTAAGAACACACGTAGTGTCGTGAAATGTTCGTAAATAAACAAAATGGGGGTGTCCTGAGGACTCTGTCCGTATTGTTCGTGGGCAAGTTGAAAATGTTCTAAGAACACATCAAGTGTCCTGGGATGTTCGTAAATAAACAAAATGGGGGTGTTCTGAGGATGCTATGCTTGTCCGTATTGTTCGCAAGCAAGTTGAAACTGTCCTAAGAACACACGTGGTGTCCTGAAATGTTCGTAAATAAACGAAATGGGGGTGTCCTGAGGACGCTGTCCGTATTGTTCGTGGGCAAGTTGAAATTTTTCTAAGAACCCATCAAATGTCCTGGGATGTTCGTAAATAAACGAAATGGGGGTGTCCTGAGGACACTATACCTGTCCGTACTGTTCGTAGGCAAGTTGAAATTGTTCTAAGAACACTCATATCGTTCGCAGACATTAAAAGTGCCCATATGGCATAGTTAAAATGTTTGATTCTATCGGTGTGGCCTATGGGTGTGATATGCTGCGGTGGTTGTGGCCAGGGCCTAGAGTCTTGGGTGCATGGACGTACAGCCATGCACCCAAGACTCTAGGCCCTGGCCACAGCCACCAAGACCAAATTTATAAGCACCGAAGTTATAAGCCACTATGGGTGTGTTTGTTGCTAAAATCATTGGGTCTGTGGAGAAAAAAAAATCCATGTTGGATTAAAAAAAAAAATATTTTTGTTATGCTACAGTCTATTTGTTTGTTTGTTTTCAGTGTTCACTTGTTTCTGGCTAATGTTCTATATGTTGGCTTGTTGCATATTTTTGGAGCAGTTAGATACCTGTTGGTATATTCTAAATGTATATTTGTTGTTATAATGAAGTGGTATTGATTTATTTGTTTGGATATTGTAAAATTTTGGGGTAGTTAGATACCAGTTGGCGTATTATAACTGTTTATTTTTTTTATATAATTTAGTGGTATTCATTTATCTGTTTAGTTGTTGTAGAATCTTGGGGCAGTTAGATACTTGTTGGCATATTCTAACAGTTTATAGTTTTTTAATTGAAGTTTTGTTAATGTTTAAGTACAGATTAGTTAATACATTTTGGTTTTAAGAAGATTAAATAAGCATTTGTAAGATTTGCTGGTAATCTCTGCTTTAGAGTAATGGTACTATCATTACATTCAAGTCATTTTTTCGGAATGTGTGTTGTTTCTTTGAAGAAATACTTGAGTTACTTTGAGTAATATGTTCTTCTTTGGTTGTGGTAATTGATGAAGTATTAGTTTCTTTTACTCTCTTTGGAGGATTTGCAGTGACATCCTGTTGCATTTCTGTTTGATTTAGTTTTCTTCTACAACGTTTCTACTTATCGTGGAACAGGATATGTTTTTAGATGGGGGAGTATAGTGAACGAAGTCTATTGTATTCTAAAATGCAAGGAATATCAGCGTTTACTTTACTTGCATTAAAGTTGATTAGAAATAGACCATCAAGTGTACGTAAGCGTGATAGTGCTACGTAGCTCATACCTTCTTTAAAGACTGTGTTACCAATATCTATCAATGCTTTGTCTAGGGTAAGACCTTGACATTTATGAATGGTGACGGTGTATGCAAGAGTTAGAGAAAATTGTTCTCTGCGTAACTTCTGAAAGTTTGCCAAAGAGAATATTGACAAACTGAATGTTGTTGTCACGTGGGTATGTTTGAAAGCCAACAACTGTACCCAGTGCTCCATTAACTAGTCCTTGATCCACGTCAAGGTTACGTTTAAGCATTACTCTACAGTTTAAGGATAATTTTTATATTTTTTCCAACCCAGCTGTGTTGGAGATTGAATTTTCTAAACTATTTAGTCTTGTTGTGGCTTGCTCACACATGGGTAGTGTCATACCATGTACGTCTAGTTTGATGTGGCGCTAATTTCAATTATTGGTTGTATTTCTTTTTTCAACATTGTTTCATTGAATTTGGAATAGCTTGCAAGAGTTGGCATTAAGGCCATACAATTGATATTTTTGTGTGTAATTGTTCCATAACATCCGTAGCACATGCATTATCACCATAAAGTGCATGCATGTGCTGGATTTTCAATATTGTTTGTGCTTTTGAGATAGTATACCAACTCTAATACTTTTTAAGATGTTGGCATAAGTGAGACCTGCAGATTGCCTCATGTTTTCTGTTAATTCTCTGTATCGGAAATGTTGCCAAAGGATGACATTTGCTATGCTGCCAACAGTTTTATGGCAGAGTTTGTGTCCTAAGGTTTTAAAAATAGGCTCACCTTTCAATGGTGTCAATTGAAGAAGATCTCCGAAAACAATAATGTGTTTTCCTTCAAAGAGCTCTTCGTAGTTTGTTTTGAGTATTTCTTGTATTCTGAGGTGAATCAATGGCAACATTAGGTTGGAGACCATGCTCACTTCATCTATTAGTAGCATTTTCATTTGTTTTAATACTCTGCGTAGTTACATTGCAGCTTCTGTAGAAAGTTTGTAATAGTCTAATTTGTTTTGGTGTTCTACTGGCAGGAGTAGTAATCAGTGTAAAGTGACACCGCCTATGTTGTAGGCAGCTAAACCTGTGGGGGCAGTGACAAAAGCTGACAGTTTGTTTGTCAATTGTTGAAGGAATTTGCTGATGATTTTGATTAAGAATGTTTTGCCAGAACCAGCTTCACCACTGACGTACAGTAGTATAGGTTTATAATTTTGGCAGGTTCATTCTTTATTTTCATGTTGTACACCATGTGCAATTTCTTTTGTTACTTCTTGAAAAATGCTATGCTGTTCATTGTTTAGTTTTGATTGTAGTATAGTTAAATCTTCTTTATCTTCATACTGACACATGATGTTTTCTACTTCTGTCATAGCTAATTGTGCCTCATTTGCTATTAGTGGCTGTCCCAGTGGTTCTTGGCTTCCTGTTACAGAAGGTAGACTACTGTCAGGAGTGTCCTTATCTAGTTGGGCCTGGAGTTTTTCTTCATATTGCTGTTCATTGTGCAACATTGTTTTGTAGTGTGTAAAGTTTACATTGGTTATAGTGCTTTCATTTGCTATGAAAGCATCTTCGTAGGAGTCATAGTTATCTAGTATTTCTTCTTCTTTTCTCCATGGTTTAAAGAGTTGTAGCAGGGAAATGTAATATAGTTCTTTATGTTGAGGAGTCTTTAATGACAATTTCATATGATTAATTAAATTTGGTTTAGTGAGTTTTACTAAGCTGCCTTCACAATTTGTCACTCTGTGTCTACCTTTTTTTTCATCTGGTTCTATATTATTTTTGTATGTGAAGTTTTGGGCTATGGAGTATAGACACATGGTTTCCAAAGTGGTACTTCTTTTGGGTAGTATGTCTCCAGCAAATTGTTTCTCAAAATGTCTTGGCTGTTGGGATCATTTTTGGCTATTATTTCTATGTCGTCGTATGATTTGAGAACTCTTTTTCTAGATTTAGCAGGACCAAGATTTAGCCATACTATATTTTCAGATTTTCCATACAAAGCAGTACGGTTAAACGATCTGCTGTTTCATAGGAGCCACATTCTCTATGGAAGAGCATTTTTATGCCCAAACTGTACAATTTCTGAGACAGTGTTTGGTCTGATGACAGGTCATTCCAGAGGTCTTGAAGCTCTGTTTTTTCTGCTTTGGTTAAGTATGCTATAACATTTCTTGCAACTGCAGTGGAATTGTCTGCAATGTACTGCACATCTATGTTTGCATTCCATAAGGGGGCAATGATTGCATTGTAATCATTGATATATTTTTCTTCTTCTGTTCTTTTTATGTAATATATATTTTTAGGTGATTTACCTTTAACACTATGTCTAACTGAAGCTGGAGGGATACGCTCTCCCACAGGAGTGTTCCTTGTGGTGACAGGATTGGAAACGGAGGATGTAGTAGAGGATCTCAACCTACTACGCTCCTCGCAAGGTACAACCTTGCGAATGGCCCCACCGTGGAACGACCTTAGGTGTCGCTTCATAGTTGTCGTACCAAAGCTGTACGAACCAAGCCTCCCACAACTGAGAACCATTTGCACTCGTTGCAGGTGACTTTGTTCGCACGCGCCTTGGGTACGTTACCATGAATGGTAAATAACCGCCACACCCAAGAGTCACGGCGAGTGCTGGTAGTAGGGACTTCCACTACCTCATCCTCTTCATCCTCTTCATCCTCCTCTACATCCTCTCTCCTGTTCCCCTCTTCAGGCTCTTGGGGAGGTGGTGGTGGTGGAGGGGGTGGGGTTGGTGCTGAGGCAGATGTAGCACCAGGTTGAAGCAGAGGAGCCATGGTTGCCATCAGGTTTCCGAAAAATCAGGAAGATTGGCAGTCAAAGTACAGTGTTCTGTCAGGTAGCCAGAAACACAATGAGGATGATCTCTGGGGTGTGGCTTTTTATAGGCGTGCTGTCTGCGGATAGATCAAACACCAAAAAAAGGCTCAAAAAGTCCCAAAAAGTATGTAGAAAGTCAGGATTATTGTCTGGAACTTGTGCTATGGTGATTTATTATTATAAAATATTGTGGATTGCCTGAAAAGGTAGTTTTAAATTGTTCAGGGACACAAACAGTGTCCGCAGTCAGAACACACGCTCAGCATGGGCGCAGTCACATGATGGCATCGCGAACATGTCCGCGAAAGGAATGGGTGTCCGCAGGACACCAAATGCACTGAAAATGTTTTGCACGTGTGCGTTCGTGTTCTACGGACACTGTTCGGGTCCTGAAACTAATTAAAAGTGCGACACAAGTGAAACGAACAGTTATGGACAGGCGTTTGTTCTTAGAACAGTTTCAACCTGCCTATGAACAGTACAGACAGGTATAGTGTCCTCAGGACACCCCCATTTTGTTTATTTACGAACATCCCGGGACACTTGATGTGTTCTTAGAACAGTTTCAACCTGCCTACAAACAGTACGGACAGATATAGTGTCCTCAGGACACCCCCATTTTGTTTATTTATGAATATTTCAGGACACCAAAACTGGCTTTTTTTAAAAAAACACAAAGGACTAAATTAACACACACATAACATTTATTTTTCATTATATTATATATATGTACAATTTATGATAGAGAAGGAGTAGCAGAAACAGACACATAACACAGGGGAATTGGGTTTTTCAAGAGGATTGATAGGAGGAGATGAAGGGATGGAAATCTCATCAAAACGTTTTTCTATGTGGTGAGGGTTTGGGGATAATTGACTGGGATATGGAGAGGGGGGACAGGTACATGTTGCACAATGGTATCTATTTTTTTCTTTTATATGGTCCTCCACAAAATCTTTCAAAAGGTGGAAATTTGTCATGAGCTTGTTCATTTTTTCTTCCATGCGCTGGAGAGTTTGTTCTAAAGTATCTTGTTATGTATTGTTTTCATTGTTTGTATGGTCTGTTTAAAAAATATATATATATGTGTTAAGTGTACATAAAGTAATGCTTATTAATTTGGTTATATAGAGAAGTGTCTACCATTTGTTTCACTATCTTCAGACACTTCACCATGTGGGAAATTCTCCTCAAGCCATTCTAAAGTATTTGACATTTCTGTGAGAAAAGAAATATATATATATTACTTTTATTGTATTTAATATAGACATTTTAGAAATATATAAAAAAAAGTTTACTTACTAGATTGTGGTAAGTTGTCTTCTCACTGTTCTGTAGATCTGCTGCTGCTCCTAGTTGTGCAGTTTCTGTGAGGTAATTATGTTAGAAGCATACCTTTCTTGTTTTGGTATATTCCATGTTACTATATATGGTATTTAAATGGATGTTTAATGTGTTAGATATATAAGTTCTAATTCTTATTTATTGCTATATTTAATGTGTTTGTGTGTTGGTTTTTCAACTTGTACAGTGTTCATATGGCATGATATAACAATGTAATATACCCCTGAGTTTTTGGGTAGTATTGGTGTTGTCCGCGTCCATCTGCGGACATTCGCACAGTCCGCGGACATTAAAATCACTAGCTAGGGGTTCAGTATGTTCTATGTTATATGTATATAAAGTAAGGGAATCCTACTAGACATCTATCAAATTTACACTATGAATATGTATATTCAGTAAAATAAAATTTGATAAAGGGAGGTTATGGTCAAGTTACGCTAATAAAAACCTATGAAATTCAGTAAAAAAACTTTGTTAAAGGGACGTTATGGTTAAGTTGCGCTACTAAAAACCTATGAAATTCAGTAAAAAAAACTTTGTTAAACGTAAGTTATGGTTCAAAGTAAAACCGAAAAACCCCTGAAATTCGCCAGTTATGGTAAGCTAAGCAACCATAACTCGTGCCACCGTTCACTGCTAACATTAACACCCAGGACATCAAAGATGACATCACAAATGTCATTGATGACATCACTGATGACATCATATGTGCATTTACTTTTCATGAAAACTCTGTACAAGGTATTCTCATAATGTTGACCAAAAAGTGTCAAGGATCATTGGAATAAATATCATGAGCTAATTAGTGCACTAAGCAATGCATTGATATAAATAGAATTCTATTCTGAAGTTCATCCAGTATACTAAGCTACTCATGTAGAAATATGAGCAGTGTGTGCAGCATACATGATGAAGGTGCAATATTGATAATCTTGCCATGTTGAATAGTGAAATGAATATCTGCATTTTTATTAGAGTTTTGTGTACTGTGAAATACGTAATAAGTAGCTAATAAAACCCACTTAATACATAATTGCATTATTACAGACAAAACACAAAGAGACAACAACACATACAAATATGAGTATATGCAGAGAAATGATTGCTCTGTTTCAAAGCTGCTACTTACTGTATGTATGTGTATCACATGATGTGACTGGACTCTAAGGAAAGAAGCGTGAGTACAATGTATACAAATATGGTTATGTACAGGAAAGTACAGTATGAGAAAGTGCTGATAATCCTAATGAGTATCTTCATGCACAAAAGGATTACTTTCTTTCAAACCTGTGTCTTCCGCTAAGTATGTTTCATATGATGTGACTTGAACCTAAGGGAATTATTGTAAGAACTTAATTGAAGGATAAATCTACAAATATAGTATATTTAAAATTTTTAGTTCTTGACTGTTACTGAACAGAACCATGTGGCCTAGATATGTCAGTAAAGGAAAAACGCGGGAGGCAGACATGTGATGTCATCAGTGATGTCATCAATGACATTTGTGATGTCATCTTTGATGTCCTGAGTGTTAATGTTAGCAGTGCACGGTGGCACAAGTTATGGTTGCTTAGCTTACCTTAACTGGCGAATAACAGGGGTTTTTTGGTTTTACTTTGAACCATAACGTCCGTTTAACAAAGCTTTTTTTACTGAATTTCATAGGTTTTTAGTAGCACAACTTAACCATAGCGTCCCTTTAACAAAGTTTTTTTTTACTGAATATAAATATATGTATGTCTATTTTGGGGGGGGTGGGGATATGTGTGTGTGTCTGTTTAAAATGTTCAGCATACTTCCCAACATGCTACAAACCTGAAATTTGGCATGTAGGTAGGTTCCATGGTGTAGACTATGTAAAACATATAAAATATAAATATTCCTTTGTCTAATTCTTTTTTTTAGTAGGTACAACTGCTAGTATAAAGGACCCAGGCCGGGTAAAGCGATCAGTCACATTTTAGTGGGAGTCCTGTGATGTATGAATCAGGGCTCGGCGGTATCTTTAGAAGTCGCTTCAGATGCGCAATGCCCTTCATACGCTGCAGCCATGAATTAGCTAAACCACAGTTGAAAACGGGGGCCACCAGTATTGCAAAAGACATCATGTGGTGTGTGACAACAGCAGTTTCCAATCGTCTTGACAAACAGAAAAAGGATGTGCATGACAGATCAGGCATCATTTATAGACCTCGTAGGAGTGCTAAGAGGAAGAGGTACACATCTCCTCGACGCAACCCACAGAAACCTGTCAAGAAAGAAAGCTCAAGGAGTCGACGCAGACATCTGAGTAAGACAAAATGAGTTAGCCCTGAAAGACAGGGCAGTGATTGCTTCTAAAGAACAATGGCCTTCTTACACTGATCCTCCGGGGAGTGAGTGAAATAAGAGCTTAATCACTTCAGTGTACCGCCAATCCAAACCAGCATCGAGAACAGTTTTTTTCATGCAGGTGTCGCCTTTCGTAGTGCTATAGCCGCTAGCCCCCATAGAATTCATTGTATCAGGATCAACCGACTGACATGTATCTGGATTTCAATGAGACACTGCTGCATCTAACTTGTAAACTTACAAAGGCTGTCACCAACACCACATCTGAAGTATGAGTGGCCACTATTGCATATCCCATAGCACAATGTTCAACCAGGTGGACGTAACACTGGGTGATCGGTATGTATTCTTACAGGCTCATTATAGAGAGCATATAAAATTATTGCCCCGTTGCCTTGGAAAACCAGCTGGTGGCTGGTCTCTTCTACCGAGACAATGTGGGGCAGTTTGACACCACGGTTCTGGAGCGTATAAACGCAGTTTACATGAAGAGAGCCCACTATGCCAGAATCAGTAAAACATTAAATTTACTAGGCTATCTACATTTTCAGGATAAACTGTTGATAAATGGTGTTGACTTTAAATCCAGAAACACTGACATTTTCTGACACATCAGTATGGATGTCAAACCATATAAGCTAATCATTGTGCCAGCTAGTTAGCTCGTCAAATACGTGAGCTCTGCCCAACCATTAGACTAGTACATGGAGAGGCATTGCAAATATTTAACATGAAGTATCCTGTTGAGAGAGTAGGCATTAAAGACTTCAGCATTCGAACCGGTGGTCGGGGTACCAGTGACGACAACCTGTTCCAGGGACAGGTCGCAAAAATAATCTTCATGGGGATTGTTGAAACAGTATTGGTTACAGGTACATACGCTCGAAGCCTCTTCGACTTCATACACTGCAACATGAACTATGAAGCCTTGCGTAAGGATGACGTCTTGATCGCTGCCAAATCATACAAACCTAACTTTGGACTTCTGTACATAATCAGGGAGTAAATGGGGCTGCTGCCTATTATGTGGAAGCACTTCCATGATGCAGCCGTTGCATTCCCATGCAATGACTATCCACGCAGCTACCAAATACTGGCTTTTGATCTAAGACCCGACAACACATCATCAAGATAGTTATGCAAAGGTAGCGGGCGCCCCTCTCTCGAAAGAACAGACTTGAGAACCTGTTCAGTGGGTATTAACCACTTGAGAGTTCGCAGTCACTGCTTTTACTCACTGTGCCTTTCACAGATGGGAAATATCCATTTGCATATCAGTCTTTGTCCTGCCCAGGGGCAGTCCAGCACCGAAATGCAATGGCAATTCCAACCTGAACGAGAGTACCACCAGCAACCCCATACACGTGTTTCACCCTTGTTGGGGATCATCAGTGAGGTGAAGCTGATGCCTCTCTAAGCACAGTGAGAGGGAGACCACGTTAACCCTAGGTCTCCTGGGCAGGACAAAGACTGATATGCAAATGGATATTTCCCATCTGTGAAAGGCACAGTGAGTAAAAGCAGTGGCTGCGAACTCTCAAGTGGTTAATAACCACTGAACAGGTTATCATGCCTTGTTCTGTCGAGAGAGGGGCGCCCGCTACCTTTGCAAACATCATCAAGATACTTCAACCTATTGAGGAGTAGGAAACTACGATCTGACATAAAGTTGAAGGAAACCTAGCTACTACCACCCACTTCAAGTGTGGAGCATTTTTGACAGTGTTATCAAGATCAGCATTTAGCTCAACACACTCTTTGATATTTAATGGAAAGTCTACAGATAAAAGGATTCCTGTGTGTATGCCTCCATTACATGCCCCAAGTGACTATGCAGCACCCGTCCAGATAGGCTGGTAATAAAAACTGATCCGCAGGCCCGAAGTGGAATGCATTGTTTAGCTCTGTGATTGAAGGGGAATACGCTAATGGTGTTTGACAACTTGGCACACCCCGCAACACCACATATATGCCTGTGTTTTAACAGATTAAGAGAAAGGCATTGCAAAGTATTTACGCTATACCACTTTGCCAGTCCAACACTCGAAAGTGATTACGTACAGACAACGTTGTATATTTTTTATTAGTCATATATCGGAATGGTGATCACTGTCGGCTGTTTTGAAAATGTACTGTGACGGTATTCCTTAATATTAAGATATTGCACAACGTGGAGAGATCTCACAGACTTTTTGCCCTATGTCAGAAATGCAGATGTGCATGTTCTATCTAGTGTTACCGTCAACAACTGAATGTAATAAACAACCAGTCCGTTTTATTAATTGTAAAAGTATTTATAAAATAAAAGACATATTTAGGACAGAAAGGAGAAAAGCCATTGATTATATGTTCATAATCATTATAATGCAGAAAAGGGGGGTGGTTATACTCCCACAAGCGATTCAATACAGAAAGGAAATAAATACTTTAATTATTTTAAAATATACACACACAATGGGTATTTTGCACTAATCAGACAATCAACGTGGGTGTATGCATCTCCTGTGAGGTCTACGCGGTTCATACTTATACATGGAAGGTCATCATAGTATTGTGATGCTTTTATTAAAGAGGTTTTAAAGCTCCAGGTATGCCACTGTGATTCAGGACTGGATGATCATGATCTGTTTATAGGGGTGGTTTGTGTGGCTGTATTCACAGCACTGTGTTGTTGTGCGCTAACGCAGCAGGCAGTTTTCAACCTTTCCCGAAGGTGTTGCTGGGTAGCATAACCTACAACGGATGTCAGGATATTTAAATCAGTAAACTGACTGCATGAACCTGTTCCAACCGCTGGGGGTATTTTTTTATAGAAGTTGGCTGTCGACTTGTGATACCGCACACAAGATCATGCAGGTTCCATCCCCTAACAACCCCACCTCTGTAGATAAATTCACCCACTATCGGTCCATGCTACCAATCCTTCTGAAGCTCCATTTTATTTAGCAGTAGTTTCCATTTTAGGTTTATAGCACTGGCTAAGCGTATTCACCACATCCACCACAACAGGGTCTAGTTTCTGTGGATCCTTCATACTGCTAGATTCATCAGGCGGCATGTGTAATGTCAGTTTGCCTTTTTCTGCATCATATGCTTATCGTGGTTTAAGTATTTATGCAGTATATCTGCATATAAAACCGCTTTGTCATGCACCGTTAACTCAGGCCTGTATAAAACATCCTTAATTTATTAGTTGAGTCTCATGGTAGTAACCTTTCACATATATCCCAATCATTTGGGGTTGTGTGGGTATGTAAGACTTTCTAACTGGCACTTGTACACCAAATACATTTTGTGAGAGTGCTCCATCACTGACCCACGAGCAATCTGTTGAGTAGTGGTACGGCTGTGCCTATGAGAGATCCTAGGAATCCACCGGCCTGAGAGACCACTTTTGTTTTAGCCTGCAAGGGTACCTGCTTTTTGACCCATTTCTTGATGATGCCCTTCTTCTTTTTCAAAACAATGTCTTGGTGGTGTGTTAGAGGGACATCTCACTTTAAAATGTGCTGGGCAATCTCTGAAAATAGTGGCCAGCAGATTGTCAGACACCATAGCTAGAATGGCCTTAATTGGCTGCATGGTGGAGTATACAAGCATTTGGAGCAGCGCCATGTTTCTACATATGCGTGTCGACATGTTGAAAGCACAAGCAGCTTCTGATGCGACATTACAGTTAAGGGTGTTTTTTTAGATGTTCTAGATGTCTTTTTAGGGCTGTAAACAACAGATAGACCAGATGGGAATATAGAGGTGCACAATCTATAATCCTCTAGTGCGGTAGTTTTTAATTCAACAAGCAGATACCGTAGGGATTACTGGTTGCATCTTCAAAAGCCTCCATGAAGAAATGCTCTATCACAGCTAGTTGTTCATTATCACAGGTATTTTAAATAACAATGTATAACTAGTGTTTAGTTATAGAGCTGTTGCTCCAACCCTTGTTGAACACGTTCTGTGCAATATAAGAAATTCTTAGATTGTGATGATGTACTGAGTAAAGGCTTTTTCTAGTTTAGTACTCTGACCACTCTCTGTCATCAAATCGTCGAATGACCATGTTCACCATGCTCGATAGTAATAGGTGATCATCATTGAGACTGTCCGGCATACCATCTACAAATTGGAGGTATTTAAACAAGTGTTGCAAGGTTGTATAAAGAGGCTGCCAGCAGCTGTAAAGTCACACAATATATGTGGGTATATGGGTCATCGCTGTTTGGGCATTTTCGAGATGTTTTCTGACTAAATATCTCTTGCCACAGTCAGCACACACACAAATGGATGTTGTAGTCTGGTATCAATAACACCTGCCAATCAATAACTGTAGGGATGTGTCTAGCCTCCTAGTGCTAATGTCCTTACATCAAACACGACACTGAGAGTCTTCTGTAGTAACTCGTACTAATCTCCTATTGTTTTTATTGCACATGATATGTTCTGGTATGGTGATAGCCCTGGGAGTATTACACACATCTCCCTGTGTATACAACTGTACAAGATCTTTCAAACTGTTAAAATGTATCTTGGCTGTATTGCTAAATTTCAGTATTATGCCTTTGACTTTCATACTCAAAGTCCCCAGAGATGTACGATAGGCGTATGTTTTGGGGAATGTAAATATAAACTCCACAAGGTCTTCACCAGGAGTTTACTCTGCATTTAGATCCCCTAGATAATCTCAGATACATCGGTTAACATCTATGGGGGTGCTGGCAAAGATAACACTTTCGGTGTCATGATACAGAAGCCTCTCTTGCAATTTCTCCATCACATACAGCTTCAAGCGCACGTGAACGGTTGTGAATGAGGCTATAAATTAAGTAGTATTGTCAAAATTTGTTGGATATTCCTCAGTGTATTGCCAGCATAAACAAGCCGTTTCATCAACTATGAACACGCAGCTGCTCACATTCTAAGAATTATCAAATAAATAAGCATGAAGCACATTGGGGTCTTTGATAATGGTTGTGTTTGACAAATTAACTCTTTGTGCAGCATGCCCCATAGAGAATTAAGGCATAGTTTTGCTAATAACCGTGGAGCTGGGTTGGTGTCGATTTACTCCATACTCAAGCGTATGCCCTCATGTTTGCAATTATAGTCGATGTAGGCCTGTTTAGTGGCATTGTCCACAAACCACAATGGAAAGCCAGTGGCCGCTTGTATCTGCTGGGGGAACATCTGAACAGAAGCACAGAACAGCTACACGGTAATTGTTTCAAAATGCCATATCTCTTTTATGCACCCCAATCGATAGCCACGTTTGAAATCAGTCTGTAGCTTGATCATATTCCAAGTGCCTGTCAGCCTCTGCTGTTATTCCATGTGCTTACACCAGGCCTGTCTTTTCTCGATGTATGTATGATGAAGCAGGAATATTAGCTTCACAGTACATCTATCGGGCAACATGGGTAGCTAAAGCCCTTAGAATGGAAAGTCCTTGCACATGATTAAACCAAAATACTGGTATATCTCCAAATATTGTCACAGATGCCCTCAGGGTGTCTTAGCAGATAGGTTTTTTCATTGATGGGTATAGACTAATGAAATCTAAATAGTGTATTTGCTCACCCTCTGAGATATGGTGGTGTAACTTTAAAGCATGTGTATTACGACCGCCGTACAATGCATCACAGGGTTGTATGGGGTCAGGCCATTTCTTCTCTTTAAGAAAACAACCCACTTTTGGATTGTCTCGTACCATTGAACACCACTTATGTTCCCAGAAACTGACCATGTGAATATCATGACTTGTTAGAAATGTCTGTTTCAACAGGGTGCATCCTTAAAGTTGTCCATAAGTAGTCCCAGTCAGTTTACTGGTTGCCCACCTGTATAAGAATCGAGACAACCGTGACAAAAAAACATTTGAATTTGTAGGCTGTTTCCACCCCTGAACCAAAGCATATCTGTCCAACATGTATTTACTGTAACGTCTCTCACCACCGCCTATTAGGGCGTGTTGTATCAAGATGTTCTCGGTCTGTGCTACTTATGAGAGCCTTTGGATAGCCGCTATGGAATAAAATTTCTGATGCCCATGAAATGAATCTTTTGGCCAGCAGTGTAATTGTTTCAGGCTTAATGACGAAAGCCCTTTGAACTGGGAAAACTGAAATATTCAAGGAGTTTACTAAGTGTCATGGGTAGGTAGTTCAAGAAGTTGATGCAACACATTCGAAAGTTACAACAAACATGGCCATGTGCTTAGCACCCTGTGTGTTAAGTGTTACTTACATTTGCTCCTTCACCAGTTTTTTTAGTATAAAATACCAGGCATACCCTTTGGCACTATGAACACATGTAGCCCATGAATTTAGTTGTTACAAAGGTGCTAACAACACCATTCCCACACAAATCACCCTCAAACTCCAAACAGCTTTTTAGCAGGCATAAATGTAGTTGGGCTGGTGTGTTATATTCTCCCGTCGGACTTCCATGTCCTACACAATATCATCCTTGATTTTCTTCTTAGCTCTACCAGGCGTCATATTACACAGATGCTCAGTCATGTTGACAACAGACACCTTACATACCCGACATAGTAACCCGTTACACTTATCACTCTCGG
Source organism: Ambystoma mexicanum (assembly GCF_040938575.1). NCBI lineage: Eukaryota > Metazoa > Chordata > Amphibia > Caudata > Ambystomatidae > Ambystoma > Ambystoma mexicanum. The sequence continues at coordinate 85,414,270 of NC_090941.1, forward strand.
GGGTACATTTCCCACACGTGGGACAGCCAAAACACGGCTCATAGACAACAGCTCTGTAGTCAAATTTTAATGTGAATGTTTAGACATGTACTCGACCTCGCTAAGTTGTGACATTGCAAACATTTTGAAAGGTTCTTCTTAAGCGCTTTACACTCCTCTCTTAAACACAAGCGACAGTGATACAGCTGTGTGTATTTTTGTTGTTAGAAAATGTGGTGGACATTTTTAGCCTACAGGAAATTTTGTAGATGGGTTATACTATAGAAATGATCATTGTGGTGTAAAACATGCAAAGTATTTTTAGCTGGTTTATCCTTTAGCAGAAAATGATGCCACACACTGCGCAGAAGTATTGTATTTTGATGGATCAATCAAAATACTCCTCAAAGAGAGCCAGCTGGCCAGACCATAAAGGCATGTCTGTCAGACTACCCAGCTCTTCATGGGCTTTCAAAGCTTTGTTATGTATATCAGTATCTTTTATGGTCCATTGGTCGATTAAGCCTATGGCAATAGATGCCAGAAACAGATTCAAGGGCCCATGAATGAAATGTAACAGGCATCTGATTTTAGATGTTTTAATATGACTGGGAATAACTTTGTTCAGAGGCTTGTAAACACTTTTGGAGCAGGTGGTGAAAAACAGCCCATGATTCTTAAGGGTGCAACATACATAATTTCGGTCTTTTTTGCAGGGGCCTCCACAGCTTTTACAAAGATTGCAGAGTGCAGAAAACATCCTGCGGCGATTACCTTGTAAACAAGGGCCTGGTTAAACCATCAGCATCCATGCATATCTGGATGAAATCGATGGGGCCAACAGTTTCCAATATACACCTGACCGGTGTTTCCATGGATTCTGTTGTAATGGCTAGCGTAACTATTCCAAGTTTACAAATTGAATTCCTCATAATGCTACATGGTGTGAAGGTTTTTTAAACAATTTTATATGTCCTCACCATTTCCAAACACACAGGAACCTCGTGCTGTGGGGTTTGCGGTTGTGGCCTTTTTGAAAATGTTTGGGCTCTAGATCTACACAATTGATTGCTCAGTGCCTTTAGGGGCCTTCTTAATCGGGTAGCCACCCCTGCTCTGCACGGGTGCCTCCACTGTAACAGTTCCTCTGTTTATAACTTCACCCGTTGGATCAGCCCCATTACAGCAGATGCAGGTTAAACAAGATTTTGCCTTAGCAGTTTGATAGCTGTTTAAAAGATACATCTGTTTTCCGATAGGGCATTTTGTTTTAGGGTGGACGCTAGTTGCTAGTCATAAGTATTTGTTATCGCTAGCCCCTGTTATATCCAATGCTTGTAATATTTCTTGGGCAGGTATTGGTGGGGTGGTGACTGTATTAGGGCCAGCTATCGCTACATTGTGATTTGCACCGGTTAACTGTAGAGTAGAGCAGTGTTATGATTTTCAAACTGACCAGCGCCCACAGGCGCTAGTGTATTATGTTCCCCATCCCGGGCATTGTCTATTGCTCTATCAGGATAGTTGGACTGGCTGCCCGTGGATGGCCAGAAGGCCCCTCTGCTAAAGATGTAGTTCCATCAAGCAGCTGTTTTATTAATGTGGAAACCACCGGCTGCACATTTTCAAAAAGAACCCCTGAACTGTTCCCCCAGTTTACTTTTACAGTATGACTTCAAACTTCTTCTCATCGCTAACATTTTTTTATAACTCTATTTTAAAGTGGGGGTCTCTACCTGTTTCTTTTTGCTCTTTTTTCCCTGGAGTTTGGAGTTTTTGCACTCTACTGGTGTCTTTTTTGTTCTTTTTTGCTGAAGTTTTGGGTGTTTGTGCTTTACTGGGGCCAGCGCATATTAACCCTGTATAGCTGAATACATCATCAGTGTTGTCTATAGTATTACTACTAGCATTCCAACTATTATCACATCCCTGCCCCACATCATTAACACCATCCTTCTGTGTGTCAGCAGTGATCAGCACATGCATCAGTGTTATTTACCACAGTAATCCTGACAACCCCACCATTTTTAAATGTCAACCGGGGCAGCATGGTGGTTATCTCACACATAATCAGGAATAGCATGATCTTAATTTTCCCTTGCAACAGCTGGATAATTATGGACACTTGTACACAGACATCAACACATGTTTCAGGGGTATATTGCAGATATCAAATGCCGTATCACAAAGCTCATGAGTGGACAAATTAATAACTGGCTCTAACTCATCATCCCAAAGCACATCCAGCACTATGTCTATGTGATCCATTTGCGCAATCTCATTGACAGGTCTAGCACAGCCCCCATGGACACATTCTCATCACCCTCATCCTTCCACGGGCTGATGCCTTCATACTAAGGGAAGGGGGTAGGTTCACACTGTTGAATAGAACCCTATATGCATTGGCAAAAGATATCCCTGCGGTCTAATGACATTGTCGGGTGGGTTCACCTGGACATCAACAATACTATCTATAATCTGGTCTTGACAGCTAGCCCCATTATTTTGTATTTCACAGTTAAAATCTGTTACACGTTTCCCAGTGTTTACTAGTGTAGACTGTGTCCTAATATCCTCATCATCTCTAATGACCACCACGTGAGCGGCATCACCCTGTTGAATAAACGTGTGTGCCACCCCATTATAACAATTGCCTGCTGTATCTACCCTGTGATGCTCAGGTACATTGGTAAAGACCGCAGATGCAACACCCCATGTCCCACTACTAGACACTTTCTTGACCCTCTAGACCTCTCTCCCATTTTAATAACCAGTCCATTTTGTACCTGGGGTTGAATATTTTGTCTTTTGTGAGAGTTGACTTTTATATCTTCGCAACCCAGCTTGTGCTTCAACTCCAGTCTGAGCTGAGGTTGTTGCATGCTTTTGAAGTAGCATTTCAACCCAACGAACATCCGGTGGCATGAATGAAGGGGCAGGTATCACAAGTGGCCCCATTATGGCACATTCAATAGAGGGTTGCACATTTGAAGGAACTGTGCTGTCCACCATGACATCCTGTGGCACTGGCTGAGCTTCAACTCCATGGGCCATTCATGAGGCAAGGCTTCCCTCTGTGGCATTCCACTTTTGCAGATTAGTCCGCGTGATACAGGCTCTCTGACCGAATAACTGTGGGGCCCAAAATACGTGCCCCCTTGTTAAAACCAAACAGCTTGCTTCATCATTTCTACAGACCCTCAGATTTACAGATAGCTGTGGGGCTCAAACTCAAGACCCAATTTATGCCGCCAGGCCTCTTGATGAATCATTCCTGTGGTGCAAATCAGTTCCTGTGCCCAAGACCCTTTAATTTGTGGATAGCTGCCAGGCCCAAACTGCACACCCCATTGATGCCACAAGGTCCTTTGATGAAACATTCCTGTGGTGCAAATCGGTTCCCGTGACCGAGACCCTCGGATTAGCAGTTGGTTGGGCCAGGTGCCAAGACCCATTGGTGCAATAAAAAACCCATTCTGATCCAGTATCTTATTCTCCACACACTGGCTCCTTTTAGAGGATCTTGAATTGGCATCCATGGGTGAATATATCTCCATATCCTCAGCACCAGCTTACAGATCCACCATTTACTGCAGTGCAGTCCCGCAGTTGGCGTCCCTTGCACACACCTTTTAAAAGAATACAAAAGGACTATGAATTCAAAATACAATCTCTGCATCATAATAAAAAAACATGGCTTTAAAATAACTCCAGGGTGCTCACACAAAACAACATTGGGTTAATTTTAAACAACACCATCCTAGCCTATGTTTATAACAGGCCAATCCAATAAAAGTATAGTGCTCAATACAAATGCTGCTGAGGCTACACACCCACTGAAAAATTGCTATCTCTTCAAAATATCACCTTTATAGAAAATATAAACCAAACTCCTTAATGAGCAGCAACTATTTATCCCCTCTCTCCATTGTTTTATATCTGATTTTGTGGGGGATTCAATTAAATGTATAGGGGCACAATACACCTCTATATCATACAAATCAAACGCATGCACACAGTTTATACAATTTCTCAATATGCATGTAATATCTTACAATTGGCTACCACACCACGTGGGGTCTGAAAAACCTCAGCCATTCATGTGGGGCAGGCAGCAAAGCTAGCAAAGAAATCTCTATCTTGTTACTATCACATTAGTGAAGTTTAAACAACACAATAGTTTTACATTTTAAACATGGCAATAATAAACACAGTTTAAGTCTCAGCCACACACATATGGGGCCATGTGGCAAAGTTAGCAAAAACATTGCTATCTCCTTAATATCACATCCATGAAGCTTAAACAACATAATAATGTTTACATTTTAAACAAGCAAATCACACATGCCTTTTAAAATAACTCCAAACTACTCACACAGACCATACACATGGTTAATTTTAAATGAAATATTCACTTAACTATTTACACTGCAGAATGTAAAGCAAGATGGCCACCAATACAGTGGTAAAATACAGGCCTGCAAAGGGTTTATCTCCACACATGCTCTGCAGGAGTCCTGGAATCTGCGTGGGGCAAAGTGTTCAGCTTCAAAGGTTCGAATTGTACCCCCTGGATAGACCCTGCCAAGTCTTGCCACATCCTACTGCAACAGGCAGTTTATCTCAGCATATGATGAACTCGGGGTTGGGGGGGCAGTTAGTGTTAGGCCCAGGCTTCCAGCTTCAAAGGATCCAGTTTGTTGTCCCAATTACACCTCCAGAGTGCTCTGCAATATAACAACTCAGGCCCCACAATTTTTCTTTTTAAAGGGTCAGTCGCCCTCTCCCCAATTTTATCAGCCTGTGTCCGCATGGCTTGGGAGGGGGTTGCAACTGTGCTGTCTCATGCAGACCCATTGCTGCCCCTGGCTTCAGCTATTTTTGAAGTACACCACACCCAGCCTAGGAAACTCACATACATAATTGGTGCCTACATTAAAGTACAAATACATTGGAACACCTACATTTCTGCATCAGGTACATTAACACACTGAGCTAACAGGCCCTGGAATCGGTAGGTCGGACTGATAGAGGCGGCAGTGCACCATGAAAAAAACAGAGAGAGACAACATAGACTCTGCATGTCCTTTTACACAGGGCTGCTGCAAGTGCTGAACCAGAGGCATGTAATGGTGTTCATTTTTCATTTTTAAAAGTTGATGTTGAATTATAAACATTGGAAACCCTTAAAAGCGACAGTTGCGTGTATACATTCAAAGCGTTTCATTTAAAGATATGCCCGGAGTGGCCTAGGTGTAAACTTGGTTCTGCATCTTGATGTTAAAATGCCAGTGCAATTCATTAAAGAACAAGCATTTACAAAGCTAACATTTTGCACTTTTGTATAGGCATGGCAAGCCTGTATACATTGTGATGGTGTGGGTTGGACTAGGTGTAAACTTGGTTTAAGAACTCAGTGTTAACATTCCAGTGCAATTAATTAAAGAACAAGCATTTACAAAGCCAACAGTTGATGAGTTTGTGTAGACATGGGAAAGGCACTGCTGGAATACATTTTGATGGTGAGGGTTGGACTAAGAGTAAACTTGGTTCAACATCATGGTGTTAAAATGCCAGTGCAATTCATTAAAGAACACGCATTTACAAAGTCAACAGTTTGCACTTTTGTATAGGCATGGGAAAGCCACTGTCTGTATAAAGTTTGATGGTGTTGGCTGGACTAGGTGTAAACTTGGTTCAAGAACTCAGTGTTAAAATGCCAGTGCAATTCATTAAAGAACAAGCAGTGACACAGCCAAGAGTTTGCGCTTTTGTATAGACATGTGGAAGGCACTGCCAGTATCAAGTTTGAAGGTGAGGGTTGGACTAGGTGTAAACTTGGTTCCAGATCTTAGTGTTAAAAAGGCAGTGTAAATCATTAAAGAACATGCATTGACAAAGCCAACAGTTTTCTCTTTTGTATAAGCATGGGAAAGGCACTGCCGGTATTCATTTTGATAGTTTGGGTTGGACTAGGTGTAAACTTGGTTCAAGATCTCAGTGTTAAAATGCCAGTGCAATTCATTAAGTGACAAGCATTGCCATAACCAACAGTTCACACTTTTGTATAGGGATGGCAAAAGCCCTGTTGGTATAAAGCTTGATGGTAAAGGTTGATTAAAGGGAGCTCAAAGTCATAGGGTTCAGAAACATCCATATGCACTAGATCAGGTTTCCTATCAATTTTATGTAAAATGTAACCCATAATAATATGCACCTCTTCCCAGTACTCTTAGAAAAAGGTGTGCCATCATTCTTGTTCTCACTTATCACAGTGGTGTCAAGTCTCAAGGAAGGAAGGGAGGGCATGTTACAGTAACACACAGTAGTATTTTCATTTGCAGACTTTAGGGTTTTCATAAGTGCAAGGGAAATAGGGTTAGGGAGTTCCTGCTACAATTTGCAAGGACTGACCTGTTCAGGAGGCAGGTTGGTTCTGTTAATGTCAGGTTTCCGATATGCTGTATAGCTGAAAGTGGACCCACACCCAACGAACAACCACAGAAACTTACAGAGTAGCGTGTGCCCAAAGGGGCAGAGCTCAAGGGAAAAACCCTGTGGGGTAAAAAACCCTTGCTGGTATGTAGGATGAGTCTGCTGACTCCTCGATGTCAATGGAGTAAACACTGCGGCTGAAGGACATGCACTGTGGATCTCTGAAGAACAATGCAGGTAAGCAAGAAATAAAGCAGGAAAGCCACACACAGATAAAGACTGTGATGCCGAAGCTTGCAGGGAAGCGAGCAGCAGAGGACAGGAACCCAGCGGGAAATGGAACAGAAACAAAGATGGGGAACGGAAGGTACAGAATCGAAGGAAAGACACAGAGCACCTGGTAAGAAAGCAAGAACAGCATCAAATGCTTGCTGAAAAGAATCGACACAAGGAGCTTACCACTGTGAGGCTTTACATGCAGCTTCGGATGCCAGCGAGTGCTGTGCAAAGCTCTGCGCACTCCCTCGATCGCCATCTTGGAATAAGCTAGACTGCTTATTCTGATCCGTTTTCCTGAATGAACATAGCACCATCTTGAGGTGGAATGAAGTCCCTGAGGATGTCTCTTCCTCCAGGGTTGCCATAGGGACCATTGGTTCCTAACAGTTCCTTCACAGAATGGGAGCCCTTATCCCCATGAGGGGAGACTCTCCCTGTGAGGTCCCACTTTCGACTACCCCAGGAGAGCTGTAAGGGAGCAGTCCCACCTCCCTAACCACATAGGGTAGGGCTCCGCCATGGGGAGAAGGGGTGGGTTTATGTGAATTGTCACAGAGCCTCAAACAGCAATCAATTACTATGACAAGCTCTTGGGGGGCAGAATGCCAGGCCACATAGGCATCTCAGAAGCAAGCTGTTGTGGGATGTATTGACCCACTCCGCTATGCTATGAGGCATCACCCTGCCAGTTATAGGGAAAGAAACAGCAACAATGACAGCAAAACACTTGTGCGCTCCAAAAACCTACAATAACCTACCAAAAACTGTGTGCTTCAGCACACAAAAAGAGGGATGCACAACCTGCCACCCATGGTGCATTATCAGGGAAATAGAGTACACCCTGCAGAAATGTGCCAGTGGACTCCATGACCAGCAAACAGAGTGCAGAGAGAAAAGCAGCACTTTGCAAGTGAAACCCCAAAATGTGCCTACAAATGACATTTGCTTTGTTGCCAAAAACTCCAAAATGCCCATAACACAACACTTCTCAACATTCACAAACTTGCCTGGTGCTAAAATTCATGTATCAAATGAAGTATTGTGAAACATACAAAGTCTGAAAACTGTCAGCCTAGGCCAAAATCTGGGTGGAGTACCCAAGGTTACCTGAATGACAGCTGTCAGAGGAGTACTGAGGAAACTTTAAAATGACCTAAAACTAAAAAGTCTGCTGAATTAGCAAACATAAACAGGATTGTTGCCGAAAAGGAATACAGATTTTAGTTGTGGTTTTGATCCCACAGATTTTAACGCCAAGAAAGAAATGTATTTATATGTGATACAACAAATTTGTTTTTTGCTGGATTTAAGAAGTTAATTAGCTTGGCTGAGGCACAAGAACTGTAAAAGCAGTTTTTTCTCCCAGAAGGAGGGCCTTCCTCTCAGCAGAAACTCACTGGGAGGTGTCAATTGCGGGTTAGAACAGAATCTTGTCTACAGAAAGCGAAGGAACAATAGCAAAGCTTCATCCCAGGAAGCTGGAAGTGTGAAGGGGGTCGTAAATAGCCTCTGGAAGGAACAAACAACGAGCGGGATGCCCTGGAATGCAGGGAGACAAAAAGGGGCGGACCATCTGTTGCTAAACAGGAACAAAGAACACATTTTTAAAAGACTCATAACTTGCTATTCAAAATGGTGAAAAATATAAAAAGGACAGAGTTGTTAATTTAATTTCTGGCTGCACGTGTGAAGAGGTGGTAGAACTGTGTGACATGTTCTTGACAGGAATGGCAAAATATGTGGTTTAATGCAAAATGTATTACTGTTAGAATTGTGAAAATGTACATGCATATCCCTGTGTTAAACACGCACATTTATGGAAATTTGCATAACATTTGGAAATTGTGTTCATAGCGAAAAGGGCAAAATTCTGTAGAAAGTTGAGACAAGATACCACCGCTGCAGGATTTTGAGGAATAGCTGCTACGTAAAATATGGCCTCTTTGTGTGTGATTTGTATAAAGGTGACCAATGTAGAAATGTACATTTAGTATCAGATCCGATCTTGAGACCAGTGGCTAAAGGGATGTCTCTGAGGACTGTAAAGCAAATCATAAAATGTGACATCATCCGGCCTTGATACAATCACTCAAATTGCAAGGCGGAGATGAAGTGTGGTCCTATCCAAGCTCACAGGGGCAAGATTAGCTAAGCCGGCCCATACACCTCCTTTGTGATGTCATTTTAAAGGATAAATAGAGACAGCTGACAACACATAGGTACTCACAGATCCAGTCACGTTCCTGATTCCGGTGAAGCACTCTGATCCAGCATTCCACAACCAGCTCAAATGTATTCTCTCCACCCAGTAAAGAGCTGTGTGGTGTGAGAAGGCCTTTTGAACCAGTATCCTGAAATCCTCTGGCTTGCCACCACTAGGCTTGCCTGAGGAATTCGCCATCCAGCTGATTCAAATACCCACAGACTAGGAGGGCAGATCCTGTGTAAATCCGGTGACCGGCATAGCTGATCCAGTACCGTGCCTGATCTGCTGTCTTTCCTAGACCAGACCCAATCCATGCATGACCAGAACTGACAGTCCCATTTAAAAATATATCCTATGAGTATTTATAGGAAGAACTGTGGCCCATAGTATATTTGCATTGTCTTATCCCTATTTCAAACCCATCCTCTCTTTCCTTCAGAACCAGTATTGTTAGAACCATCTTTGCTCTGACCCTTTTCTCATCTGAAGAAGTCGAGTTTCCTTAGCAGGCGGATCACCCTGATCAAGTGACTGTAATATCCCTTTGTAGTATTTGCGTTTTCATAGACATCCTCTAGTGTAATCAAACCCATTTGTCATTTTCAAAAGTACATTTCTGTTTTCCATTCTCTCGCCTATCTCACAAAAACAACCTTTACTAAAACCTCTATAACTCCCTCAGCTTTTGTGATAGAAACTCCTACTTGTACCTGACATCTGTAGCTATCCATAGAACCCCAAATGGCACTACAACTCAGTGCGATTCTCCCGTTATCGTGAATATCGTGCAATGAAAAGTTTGCCACGATTTTAAAAATCTGAAAGGTTTACACGTGTGAAATAGCTCTAAACTGCTTCGACTTGAACCTTAAGATTTCAAATGTTTTCTGCTGACTAAATCATTGCTTGTGATTGTTTGCAACTGTTCAAAGCGGCTCCCATAAGAATTTAGAACAATTTAAGTATTCTGAACACATTTGGTGTCTTTGCCCAGTCAATTCTAAAGACAAGTGTAAAAAGGCCATTCTGACAGCTGAAAGGTCAATTCCGTTTTTCTATTGTGTTTTATGGGGGAAGATGGGACTGATATTCTGTTTGATTTGTGCTATTCCTGAATACCTGCTCTCTCCTCCTATCTCTTTACATTGCCTATTGGGGGTTGAGGGGTGTTGCAGGGGGAACCTCTAACCATAGTGCCATCTGTCCAAACCAACACAAAAGTATTCTTTTCTGTGCTGCATCTGTTTTGCTCCTTACTTATTCCTAGTGTATTAAAGATATTATCCTGTGTTCTGTCACTCCATTGGTGATTGTTGTTTACCCATTAAAATATATTTTAAATACATAAATAAATATTTACCTTTGCAAACCAGCCTGGTTCCTGGTTCAGTGTGACCGGGGCATGGGGTCTCAGGAGAAGGGTGTGATATGAGAGGTATATCGTTCAGAATATTGAACTTATAGACAAAATAAATAAAGGTTTCAGTTGTGCACTACACGCTGGGCTTTGACTAGGGTGTGTGCTCGATTGAAATCACTTATACTGTATTACACATTGATTGATTGTTTATTTATTATGCACTTATACACAAGTGTTTCAAAGCACAACCATGCATGGGCAGGGAAGAGATAAGGAAGACAAGACAAATGATCTTACTATGTGTGGTACATTCAGATCATGCAGGTGCACAGAACAGGAAGTGTGTGGGGGGGGCAATAGGGACCAAGTGTGCCAAGTCCCATTAGAACATGGGTTAAGTACAGAGACATACCACTCTCATGGGTTGTAACGGTAGTGCTGTGGTAAGTGCAAGGCCCAGAGGCAAGTGCAGGGGACCGGCGAGGAAAGCTTGGGTCCAGTGAGGCTCTGAAGGTAACCAGGCAGCCAGTCAGCGAAACTGAGCAGAAGCAGAGGAGCAAAAGCGAGAGAGCAGAAAGAGGTGGTTAACAGGGGAGAGGGAGAGAGAAGGAGGAGGAGAAGAGGAAAGTCTTGAGGAGTTCCCAGAATTTAAGAAGATCTGGCTCAAGATGGAGAGAGGCAGGGAGGCTGTTCCAGAGGGAGGCACCTGCAGTAGATAAAGATCTCCCCCAAGTCTCTGCTTGGAGAAGCGGCTCACCCGCAGAAAGTTGGAGGAAGATGAGCGGAGGGCTCAGGAAGGAGAGTATTTTGGAAGAGACTGTTGCAGATATAGTTGGCCCAGGCCCCAGAAAGCCTTGTGGACAATTGAAAGGGTCTTGAACTAAATCCTTGCAGGCACAGGGAGCCATTCAAGGGATTTCAGCACCAGAGAGACGCAGTCCCTGGGCTTGAGGCCAAGGATAAGTCTTGTGGTTCTGTTCTGATTGAGTTGAAGCGGATGTAGGGTAGAAGAGGAAAGGTTGAGAAATAGACTTTTGCAGTAGTCCAGCCTAGAGAGTACCAGGGCTCTTGAGACAGTGAGTCTCTGGGGGAAAGTAAGAAAGGGTAAAATACCTTTGAGACTGTGCAGTTAGTAGTGGGACTTTTTAGAGATATCCACAATGTGTCACGAGAAGGAGAGAGTGGAGTCGGAGATGACCCCCAGATTTTTTGCCTCATTTGTAGGTGGAGGCGCAGGGCCAAGGTAGGCCGGCAAGAGAGAAAGTGGGAAGGCGGGAGCAGAGGTCCTGATGAGGACAATCTCTGTTTTACTGGCATTGAGGCAGAGGTCTTATGCAGCACACACCAAGAGGAAGAGGCCAAGAGTAGCCTGAAGGAGAGCTGCATGTCATCAGAGTTATTCAGGAGTGGCACAGGTACAGAGTCGGGATGATACTGCAGGCAGAATAGCAACAACCACACTTACGTGATAGCTGAGGTGAAGATCCCAAAACCCCAGGCCAGCTGGATGTGATACCAAGCCTCACGATGCATAAGTATGGGTTGCTGGGGAGTAGAGGGTCGCCCAAGGCCAGTCTGGCCCAGACAGGAGCAGACAGGGCCTTAGTTTTGGCCTTGGCTGGGGGCCAGCATTCACCTGCAGGCTTCCCATGATTGGCCCTCAAGTGGAAAGGCAAGCAAATCACAAGCAAGTTGAAGCTAGGCAGCTGATGCAGCCTTCCTCAGTGAAGAAGGAGGGGGCCATGCTGGAGAGGGGCAGGCCAGGCCAAGGCACCGGACCCAGAGAGATGAGGGCTGGGTTTTTCACTGCGGGAACTGCTCTGAGTGGTAGTGGCTGTAGGCTCACACACAATCACATGTGCAAAAAAGTGTCTTCCTTTTTGTTGTCTGCTTTTTTTTCATTTTCATTTTGTTAATTATTCTTTTTCAAATTTCTCACATTTTCAAATTTCACATGTTATACACCCACTGTTGTTGTCATAAAATAAAATACTGCTTTCCACATAATATCAAATTATGAACATTGTTATGTCAACAAATATATATCTAGACAAACTCCAACAGCAGAACTACCAGATTTCGGAAAAAGAGTACGTATGTACAAGAAAGAAATAGATGAAGAGTATTGTTGAAACAAAGATCCTGGCCATACCAAACTGTGCATTACACCGGAACTGTCTCCCAATGCAGCACAACTAAACACTTCATAATGATCCATAAAACAGGATGGTGAATCACAGCACCTGAACAGGATCCTAAATCATGCTGTACATCACACCCCAAATGTTCTCGCTAAGAGAGTGAATCAAATGTTGTGACTACAGATTGAACCCCAAAAGGTAGCTGTGCATCAAACCATTGTAGTGCTCACAAAAAATATGTTGCATTGTACCTTTTTAATGTTTTCTTCCTTTTAATGCTTTCTTGGTAAGCATGAACATATATAAATACATGCTTTGAACAGTGATCGAAGTGTACGAAAAGAAGTAGTGGAACTATGTTCCCTGCTGGCCCGCACCCACTCCCCACAAACCCCATCGCCATGCCCTCTCCCACACATAATACAAACCCCAAACACTTGCACCTGCTTTTTAAGGGAACGTGCAGTACAGTGCACTGAAAGTGCAAGCTGCAAAGTCTTCCTACACTTTTATTTTAAAACGAAACGTAAAATAAAAGGATAGGAGCTGTAAAATGTAATTTAAAAAAGTAGAGGAGCACCGCTCCCGACCGCTCCCGCTCACTTCGACCACTGGCTTTGAATTTAAAGAATGAGCCATAAGAAAGCTTAAGTACACATGTGCCCACTCTGAATGCTTGTACAAACAGTGTCTCACAATTTACTATACGTGACGATCAATAAAAAGAAAGTTTGATGTTGGCATTGTTCAATGGTTTTTGTTTGTTTGTTTGTTGTTTGTTTATTCACTTAATTACGTGCACCAGAGGTAATAGGGCGCAACAATATGCAGCTGCAAAGCTTACATAGTTATACAAATTATATAGAGATATGCAAATATAATAGCAGTTACAGTAGACACAGAGCACAGTTCAGAGTGCAAATAGGAAGCTATATAGTTACAATAATATATAATGTACAAATATACAATTTAAGGATGATTCGCTCTGTGGAGCCCTCAGACATAAATGGCTATAAGTTTCAACAGTAGACAATGTTCAAATATACAATTACAAAATGTTCCACTACCATGTAGCAATAGGCTCACAAATGGAGCAGATTCCACTTGTGTTTCAAAGGTAGCATGCCGTTATGTAAAAGATAATGGGTGAACGGCCAACAGGGGTAGGAGACTATGGGTCGGTCGAGATGATATGTTTGATAACATTTTTCCTAAAGTGTAGGAAAGGGTGGTCCCTACGCAGGTCTTGAGGAATAGTATTCCATAGTTTCGCTGCCTTTACAGGGAAACTGTTGCCACCGATAGGGGTGAGTCTAAATCTAGGTTTAGTCAGACAATTAGTATTGCCAGCTCTAGTTGGCCTGGTAGAGATTCTTCTTTGGAATTTATCTGACAGGTAGCTAGGGGCAGCATTGTTAAGGGCTTTGTGCGTCAAAGACAGCGTCTTAAGCTGAATTTTGTTGCCTGTGGATAGCCATTTATGTTGGTGTCTGAGCGATGAAATATGAGTTCTTTTATTAGTACCTAGGGCTGCTCTTAAGGCATTGTTTTGTAATATCTGGAGATTTCAAATCGTATTTTTATTGGCCCCACTGTAAAGGGCGTTACAATAGTCAATTCTGGAGAGTATTAAGGCTCTGGCCAGAATCAGACAGCTATCCTCCGAGAGGAAGGATTTATCTGCTCTTAGTAACTTGCAGGTGTGAGTCGTGGATGAATTTAGGGATTTTAATGGTTTGTCAAAAGACAGTGTGGAATCCAAATAGAAACCAAGGTTTTTTACCTCCTTGGAGACTTTGATAGTATTCCCGTCGATATTAAATGAGGCGAACTCCTGTCCTAGTTTTTTGATGTTGGCCTGTGAACCCAAAATCAACAGCTCAGTCTTATCATCGTTCAAGCATAGGCCATGAGTGGCCATCCATGCTTGGATGATAAGATATACCTTGTTCACCAACCCAGTGTCCTTACTGTGATCCCCAGAAAGCAGGAGGAGAATCTGAGTGTCGTCTGCATATTTTGTGTAGGTGACACCCAGAAGGTCCAGATCATCAAACAGGGGCTTGGTGAAAATATTGTAGAGTGTTGGCGAGACACAGGAGCCCTTCGGAACACCGCACTGAAAAGGGGTCGGGTCAGCGGCTGCCGATGGGGAGAAAACTCTCATTGTTCTCTCTCTCAGGAAAGATTCAAACCATCGGATAGCTTCCTGGAAGAAGTGGGCAGCTGAGTCAAGGCGTCTGCAGAGGACCCTATGATCGACCAGATCAAATGTGGCTGAGACATCAAGTAAGAGCAGAAGTACTGTCCTTCCTTTGTCTCTCAGCTCGTCTATTTGTGATTTTAAATCAATTAAGGCAGTTTCCATTCCGTGTACTGGGCGGAAGCCAGATTGTCTATTGCCTAGGAGTTTGTACCATTCAAGATGTTGTTGAATTTGATTATAGGCAGCTTTGTCCAATATTTTAAGTAGAAATTGAACCGTGGTGATGGGACGGTAATTGGTCGAGTTGAAGGGATCTAGTGTCTGTTTCTTGAGGAGAGGGAGCACCCAAGATTGTTTAAGATTGGCCGGGATGGTACCTGATGCGAAGGAGGCATTGATTAGTTTAGTAATGAATGGAGATAATTCTCTAGCAGTATCTTTTATAAGTTGTGCTGGACAAATGTCGCCTTTGCAGCTGGAGGGCTTCAGTGACAGGATTATTTTTTCTACTTCCAGAATAGACATTTTTGAAAAATGGAATGTATTATTGTGTGCTGTCCGTGATGCGCGAGGCAGAGGGTTTTTTGACACGCACTGTAGATTGAATGCTTCTTTTTTCTGCTGAATTTTGTTTTGGAGCATGTTAATTTTGTTAGCTAGCACCTATTGGATGTCTGCACACCAGCTTTTGTCTTTCGTACAGATATCAGTTATCGCTATTGGAGATTCTAATTCTTTTAGAATAGAGAAAAGTTCTTTCATACTGGAGTTTGATTTAGCAATACGCTCATCGTAAGAATTACGTTTGGCTCGGCAAAGTGCCTCCTTGTACTGCGAGGAGAGTGAAGTTAGTTTAGTTTTATTCTCGATAGAGGGGCAAAGTCTCCAATTGGTTTCACTCTTTCTCTTCAAGGTGCGAAGGTCTTTGAGTTGTGGCGTAAACCAATTGTTAAGGTGGGCTCTTGGTTTGCTGGCTCTTAATTTAAAGGGGGCAATCTTATCCAGAGTGGTGAGCATAATGTTATTATATGCATGGACTTCGGTGCTTGGATCAAGATTTTCAGACAAAGCATTAAGAGTAGGGAGGATAGCGGGAATTACTTTCTCAACTGTTATATTTTTTTTATTTCTAGTGATACATGGTGGTGCTAGAGGGGGAGCTGGAGGTGTGGGTCTTTTAGTGGATCAGTGAGTGATCTGTCCATGAAAGAGGCAGGATGGAAGAAATGGTAGCTGAGCAGTTGTAGTCCGCTATCCAGTCCAAGATTCTCCCCTTTTGGTGTTTGGGTTTGTTTACTTTTTGAGATAGTCTAATGAGCTAATTATGTTGGCTATATCAGATGCATTTTTGTCCGATTGGTCGTTGAAACCTATATTAAGATCCCCTAAAAGGAGTACTTGTGAGGATAATTTAAGGTTATTTGTGAGTAGGTTGTGCAGATCTTCATCAAAGGTGCCAAGAGGACTGGGAGGTCTATAAATTAAATAGATAGTGAGAGATTGTGAGTTGTTTATCTGGAATTTGGCAGAAAGGTGTTCACATGATTTTAATATGTGGGTAGGAGCCAATCTTAAGGGGAGACATGTTTTAGAGATGATGGCAATACCACCACCTCAGGCACCGTCTCGGTCTTGTCTCACTATTGTATATCCATCCGAGATAGCTAGCATGAGTGAAGGTCCTGCTGCATTGTGAAGCCAAATTTCTGTAATAGCAAGGAAATCCAGATTACCTTCTATAATAATGTCGGCTATGTTAATGGCATGGGTGACAAGCGATCTTGCATTAAGAAGCGCTTCTTTAAAATGAGGGGTCTCACTAGCTTCTTTGACTGGACTGATATGGGCTGTATTATTATCAACACGTAGTTTGTACTTGTGGTTGTTAGTAGTCTGGGGGACATTTGTATTAGGGTTAGATACGGATTGGGATCGCTTAGGGTGGCTAGGTTTCAGACTGGGCTTGTAGTTAGTTTTAGGATTAATGGGTGGTATAGATCTTCTCAAAGGTTTGTGTAGTTTAGTTAATCTGGCACGGAGTCTAATATTTCTATTAGATGTGGCACAAGGTAGTGAGGCATAGATTACTACCTCAGAGGCACAAGGGACATTATTTGTGACTGTATTAGTCAATGTAAGCAGACTACGGTCTGAGATAGGTACTGACGGGAGCTCAGCGAAGTATACTTGGCTACTAGTGCCCATATATGTAGTGGCTGCCATTGTAGAGAGCAGTGATATTAACGTTAACATCATTCCAATTAAAGTATTAGGATAGAAGCTTTACTCATGGGGTACCTGGGCAAGGTTATGGCTAAGTAGCACAAGAGATATCTTCACTAAGCAACATAAGAATGGAATACCTATCTGTCGGCTAATCACTTATGGCTAAACATAAATTGGGCAGTGAGGATGAGGCGGTACACTAGTACAAATCAGGGTAAGGCAACTAAACACTGGCACAAATATCGAGGACACAGTAGGAAAGGCAGCTAAACACTAGTACAAATATTGAAGGACACTTGCCCAACATAACTGTAATGGAGCAATTCGAGCAGCTGAGCACCTGAACAGAAGCAATACCATGGCAAGGCTGGCGGTAGTAGCAGGTGGGTCATAACAAAGCCGTAGGCAACTAGCTAAAGCATCATATGTGCGGCAATAATAGTACAGAGATGTATTATAGCTAGGAGTAGGCCAAAGTCTGTATAACATTGTGAGTTACCCAGTTAACAATGGTACATCAATGTGGAGTATGATTGGAAATTCATTACAAGTTACAGTTTGTCTCGGGCAACCTTTAAGAAGCAATGTTGTATAGGGTATGTGTTTTCCTTGAGCATGACTCAGCGACAAACAAAAAGGGAAGACAACTTATGTAGAAAGCACTAAAAAACGCTTACATAAGAACTGCTGAAATTGTGCGTTTTAATGCAGAATCACCAAGCATGAAATAAAATAATATACATCACAAAAATCCGTAAGATGTGTTTGCCAAAGCACAGGAGCATTACAGCATATCAGCAGACCACATGTGTTCTAATGAGAAACGATTGCAACCAATAGCAACGGAATGAAATATACACAGTTAGTGCTAAATCACTGAAGCCTTGTCTGATTAAGTGTGCCTTCATTAACATTTTATAAAATGTGAGCAAAACTACCAATCGTGAATTGAAGGCCTGTAGAACATACTCCAGTTTTTATAAATGCACATAATGTGTTAGGCCTATCCAGCCAATCTGTTTGAGTTTGGGTGCAAGGGACACCTGCCCAGGACAGCTTGATAAACCAAAACATAGAATGACTCGGCTGCATGATAGCCTGTTGTTGGCTTGCTTGAGAATCTACATGGCACCCTTTGTGTTTCCAAAGCTTCCCAAGAATCCATTGCACCCATATTAAAAGCTAGTATTATTAGTTTCATGTTGGCTGTTACTCGTGTGGACACAGTAATTAACAGAGTTTCTGGGAAGGAGGTCTTAACATTTGATTTAACTTTTTTCTCAATCAGGATAACAAACACTTTTTCTAAGGTAAGCACGAGTGGGGTTGTCCTATTGGTCAGGATCCCTCTCCCCTCATTTCCTATCTCCTTTCAAGTGGTGATATGAAAAAGTCTTAGATTTGGTTCGTATAACTCAAGGTTTGAGATACCAGTGGATGATGTTTCCTGATGGTGAGCTTCCTGGATCTATTTCATGCGTAGGGCTATGTTGACTCATCGAACAGTGCCCCAGAGCCATCAAATATATTTGATGGGGTGCTCTTATACCTAAAATTAAAGTAAGTATGAAAGATTCATCAAAACAAAAGTAATTGTCAGGATCAAGCCTGCATCTTGTGTGTTAGAAGGTGTTATACCAATATAAGGCACTTCCCTGTCTCTCCACTCAAGTTCAAGTATGGATCTAAAGTCAATCTCTTTTCCAGACTTTGGGATCCTAGTTTGTTTCCCATAATGCAGTAGTATCTTTGGAATTACTTCCTATTAGTCATTTATGTTTTATTCGGCACGTACAAGGCTGGCTGTTGGGCCGAGCACAAATCGAATATAAGAACCAAAAATGTGTCTTGTCCATTTGCATCACACTTCCCAGAAGACCAACACAGTGTAGCACAAATTAAATGTGCAATTTTAGAGCAGGTACACATATCAAAGCGAGGAGGTGATTTGATCAGACTGCTACTGCAGAAAGAAGTTGAGTGGATTGATGGTTTGGACTGTGTGGTACCAAGGGGGATGAACATTGCGTGTAATCTTACACGTTTTATTTAAGATGGACTGTCAAAAAATGACCAGGCTCTGTTGGGTTTGAAATTTCGATTTGGGTTTGAAATTTCAATTTGGTGAGATTGTGAGCAGACTTGTCCTGTGAGGTTGGACTCTGGTCTAAAATGGGTCTGTACTTTTAACCAGTCATAATGTATGGTATATTTAATCAGATTGGGAGCAGGAGGTACCTAACAGTTGGAAACTGTAGGACCGGAGATACAGGACATATTTTTCTGAAAATATCAACCCATACATACAGGAGGTCAGAGTAGTAGAGAGCAGGTTCGCCCATTGAGTTGGGCTCTGTATACATACATCTAAGTGCAATGGGGAGGGGCCTTGTGGCACCCGACTGGCTCTGCTGGATTTGTGGCATTTTTGGCGTCCTTCTTATTGTGCTATGTTGATCTAAGCTCCTAAGTGGGTGAGTTCAGTAGATTTAACATGTAAAAATTGTAGTGGGAAGGGGAGGGCCCTAATGACACTGGACAGGCCTCTCCAGACCGGTGACATTTAGGCAGCCTCGTCATTTCAGACAACCTACCTGATTAATTTAAGGAAGAGCATTACATCATTCATACTTTTTCTTTTTTCTCCAAGTCCCGTGTAATTTATTGATTTTGATATTGTGACTGTCAGTAAAACCAAAACCATGGGTAGAGCATAGGAAGAATGTTCATAAGTGGAAAATTCCTAATTATTAAGATTGTAAGTTAGCACTTACAAGATAGCCGCTGTCTTTACGGCCCCACGGCACTAATCATATAAGGACATGTGACTGTCTGATGTACTGGAATGCATTTAGGGAGGGAGATCTTCAGCTTGGTCATTCTGCAGAGTTCCTGGTTGAGTGCAGATGAAATTCTGTATTGGTAAGTGGACGAATGCGATGGAGTGTTTGTAGATGGAATACAATGAATGGTTTAGGCTCTCTGTATGTGGAGTGACTAATGATGGAATTGTGTGTCACTTTTGAATAGGAAGAAATCTCTTGATTGCTGGGAGAAGACATTAATAAACTGTGAGTTAGCCCGTTGAGGTCCAGTGAGGCTACAAAGGCGGGAGAGGAGTTGATTTATGTTGCTGCAAAAAAAAAACATTTTCAAATGACCCAATTCATACAGGGGTGAATGGCTATATATATCTGTTTTACTTTGGTTTTTAGGTTCTACAAACAGGAGTGATTTGCCTAAAATGGGAAGGTAAGTGTACTTTATTTAATTTGAGCTTTATAAATATTCATCTGGCAGGTTAGCAATAGTTACCAGTTAGTAATTACATACATCTTTTTTAGGTTAATCAAAGAAATACCAATTTAGAAGAACACTGTACAGGCCCTGAAGATGGATACCTAATCCGAAACGCGTTGGCAATACCATCGCAGTGTCTGAATGAACATCTCCATGCTATTATTTGTTGACAAAAAATATGTTCAGTGTTTGTTGATATTGTGATGATCAAGAAATGTGATGTGGTAACACTTAAGAATATTGAGTTCAATAAATGAAAGATTACAATTTTGTAAAATTGTCTTTTTATAAAATTGTATCACTCAGAGATAGGTGAAACCAGTTTGAAATGCATATAATTATAAACACTGTTTGGTGTTACAAAGGACTTTGAGTCTGCAATTTGAATGATCTACAGAGTCTTTCTATTTTTATTTTTTTACTTCAATATGTACATTATGACGGATTTTATCAGCAAACAAAGCTTATTAGCAGTGTTTGTTTGTTTTATTATTTATAATGCGCACCGGACCCAAGGATATTAGGGCGCAGAAAGAAACAAGAATATTTTTAGCTTAGGTTACAGGGCTGTACAAGTAAATACAATGAGGCTAGAGAGAACAATTCCAGAAAAGTCAGGAAGGTCAAAGAAAAGATTTAGATATTATATACAGACAGAGGCTGACACAGGTAGCAGAATATGGCGGCAGACCTTGGGAGAAATGTACAAGGGAGATTGGAATGAGCTATCAGGCAGTGAGTGGTGAGGAAACAACTTTATATACATTATATACAGAGAAGGAAGTAAGTGTTTCTGGTGTGGCACTAAATGTGTAGCAATCATTTTCTTTGATCCAGTTAATGATGTTGTGTCTGTGAGTGTGAGGGTAAGTTTGGCCTGCCCTTAAGGCATGGGGTAGGGAATTCCACAGTTGAGCGGCTTTAACTGGGAAGCTACATCCTCCAGTTTTAGGGAGCTTAAACCTGGGTACCGTCAGGGTATTGGAGTTAGCCATTCTTGTTGGACGGTTAGAGGATCGTCTCTTAAACCCTTCTATCAGATAGCATGGGGCGGCATTGTTTAGGCACTTATGTGAAAGTGAGGCAGTTTTTAGAAGGACTTTGTCCTTGGTGGTGAGCCAGTTATTCGTTCTCCTTGTCTCTGAAATATGATCTTTTTTTGCTATACCCAATGCTGCTCTAAGGGCATTGTTTTGGGGAATCTGGATTTTATTGGTGGTATACTTATTGGCTCCCAGGTATAGGGCATTTCAATAGTCTAGTTTCAATAGAATTATGGCTCTGGCCAAGGTGATGCACTGTGCGTGGAGAGGAAGGGCTTGGCTGCTCTAAGTAGCTTACAGGTGTAAGTGGGGCCGAGGCCATGGGGTTGACGTGTTTGGTGAAGGATAAGGTGAAGTCTAAGTAGAAGCCTAATGTTTCAACTTCTTTGGCAACTTTAATGGTGTTGCCATCAAAGTTAAAGCTAGTATATTTAGGGCTGAGTTTATTAAGGTTGAAGGTGGTGCCAAGGATTATGAGCTCGGTTTTGTCATCATTCAGGCATAGACCATGGGTGGCCATCCATGCCTGGATGATGAGGTACACTCTGTTCACCAAGGCCAAATCCTAATCATAATCTCCCATCAACGGTCTGAGGATCTGGGTATCATCTTCATAGTTAGTGTAGGTGATACCAAGACCATTGAGATCATCAAACAGGGGCTTAGTGAATATATTGTACATGGTAGGGGAGACACATGATCCTCGAAGCACCCAGCAGGTAATGGGGATGCGGTCGGCAGATGCTGAAGGTGAAATGACACGCATGGCCCAGTCATTCAGGAAGGATTGTATCCAGCCTATTGCTTCTTGTGAGAAGTGCGCAGCCAAATCCAGGTGATTACAGAGGACTTTATGGTCTACCAAATCAAACGCTGCTGAAAGGTCGAGTAACAGCAACAGGGTGCTTTTTTCATTGTCCCTGAGTGCGTTGATTTGGGCCTAAGGGTCTATCATCGCTGTTTCGGTCCCTTGTTGGGGCCGGAAGCCCCTATTTTCTCCACAGAAGTGCATCTGCGTCACCTACTGGCAATAGTGGGCTTATTTGTTGTATATTTTCCCATCCATCATTCAGACCAGCCTGTCTGAGCCAGGTAGCAGCCTGGGTGTGATAACCTTGTACAGCGCGCTGCCTGTCTGTTGAG